>NC_046332.1:82731017-87531017 GCF_000738735.6 Corvus cornix cornix | reverse complement strand
AAGAGAGCTGGGGGTCCTGGTGGACAGGCTGAACATGGATCAGCCAGTTTTTCTGTGGTTCTGTGAAATTAAAATGTGTTCCAGAGACCTTAGGAAAGGACAGAATAATAATGTCTGGGAAGTTCATAATCTGTGTGAACTGAATGATTCATGAATTTGTGGAGGCAAGGTGTATGATCATGAGAGGTTTGCTTGCCTTTGGGAAGGCAAGCGGATATGAAGTGCAAAGGCTGCGTGCATTTTTGTTATTTAATGGCTTCCAGGAACACTTTAGCTGAAGTCCTGCATTGGTGATTTCTTCCTCCACGCTGAGGGTAGAAACACTTGCAGCTTTTTTCTTTTTGCTTTCTAAAGTGTCCTGTAAGCAAGATGAGGAGAAGAGCAGTGGCATCCTCTTTGTGAATATGAAATATGTCCTGCTAGATAAAACACAGAGATTGCTTCAGGGTGAGAAGAATATATTTTAAGCAGGAAAGAATGAAGGAATTGCCTCTTTTTCCATTACAGGAGAGTATAAATGTAATGGGTGTGAAGTAGTGATTTTTTTGGTTATGGTGGCTGCATATGAGGTTACTATATTTAACATGTCCTGGTACTTCTTTTAATGAAGTTCCTTGCAACTGTTTTTGTTTTCCAGCTCCTTGCAAGTGTTCATTAATAGCACAGCGGGCAGAACTCTGTACGTTGATGAAAAACTACCAGCAAGCTCTTCACGACGCGGACATCCTCTGCCGAAACAAGCCCCACTGGCCTGCGGTACGGTGCTTGCCTCTTGTAAAGACCAAAATGAAAACTGCTTCTTCTCAGGGCTTCTCTCTGTGCTGGGGACGGTGCTGCTGGGGCTGTTGTTGGAAGAACATCGGGGCATTAACAGGGCCAAAAATGTCTAAGTTCTTCAAAGAACAAGTCTGGAAGGTCCTCAGAATCTCTCCAGCTGGTGGGATTTTGGTGGTGGGCTGCTGGTGATGTGGTTTTGTTCATGCTGGTGCCTTTTATCTGTTACAGTTTGTGCTGCAGCTTGGCAGCAGAATCAGTTCATAAGGCTCTGGCAGCCCAGGATGGCCCTGCAGGTCTCTCTGGGATGATGTGTCCCATGGAAATGGGTGGCTTTGACAGCCTGCTGGCCAGTGTGTTTTTTTGAGGAGCAACCCAGACTCTATTTCAGGATTATTTTCTTTCCCTCTTTAATCCTAAAATATCATATCTGTGATGTCTACCTGTGTCATGGTGTTTCATAGAGGGGTTGCAATTTTTTTCATAACCAAAGGAGGTGCTACAAGGAGCAGTGGGCAGTTTGAAGCAAGTATCAGGAATGATGTTAGGAGAGAGAAATGGAAGAAACACATGGTGCCCATCATTACCACTGGTTGCCTGAAGCTGGACTGGGTGTCCAACAGTTCACCCCACTTAGGATTACACCTGCAGTCAGTCCTTCTCCTATCAGTAGCAAAACTGCAACACAGGTTTGAGCAGATAAAGCCTCTGCGTGCTTTCTGGGGAGAGCATAGCATGGGGAATTGTGGAAGGATTTTAGGCAGAGACTAAGGAGACTAAGGAGGTGTTGCATAAATGCCTTGACCTTCTGCCTCAGCAAGCAGGGCTGTGCATCTAGTGCTCCATTCCCAGTTAGGGATGATGCAGGGCAAGCAGAGAGGTGCTGTCTGCAACACCGAGTCTCTGACAAGTTAGGGAATTGTCTCTGAAGGCTATCTGTCTTGTCACCCATTAAAACCTTTCATGTTGGAAGGCAGTTAATAATCTTCCCCTGCATCCAGTTTGCTTCTCTATCTCGGATAATTTCTCATGAAGTCAGGAATCCCACCTCGGGTGACGCTGGCTGGGTTTCTGTGCAGAGGGAGAAAAATGAATTACGCACGTTCAGATGTTTTCTTGAAATGTCTTCTGTTTGCCTGAATCCATGGAAATGTGATGTGTGTCAGTCGTAGGCGGACAAAGGTTTCATTAATCACATCTCTGAAGAATATTAATTGAAAATGAAATTTGTCATCATGGCGTAACCAGCAGTGTCTCAGACGTACTTCACTTGTGCTTTCATGTTTGTGAGGACATCAACATAAGCTGTGCTGACCCAGAATCCATGTTCCCCAGGAGTTCTGGGCATCTGCTTTGTTTTGTGTATTGCAGCATCTCATCCAGTGGCAGAGATTAGCTCAAACGTTTGCTGTGTAGTTAAAAAAAACAAACCCAACATAAAATTAGACTTAATTCTGGGAGTAGCTCCTAGGATGCAAGTGTTCACCTAACTGGTATCTTTTGGCATATTGATAACAGATGTAATAGCTTGCTGAGTTACTGGTGAAACTCCTTGATATGCTGTAGTTATTGGAGCTGTAGATAAGTTGGTTTCTTTTCAGTTGCTATGAAAACCAGGTCCTTAGACTCTGTAAGGCAGGGAGTGTTTTCCAGTTGTGTTTTTATATGGAGGGTAGACAGTGGTGCCCTCCTGCCTGCTGCACATGGTCCTGCTTGGATCTCCCTTTCAAGTTTCAGGTTTGATGCTTGGCAGGGGTATGTGAAAATAGGAAAGGGAAGGTGGCAGCAGTAGTCTCTGAAGTACAGGGTTCTCTAGTCCCTAGGCCTAAGTCCTGGTGTTGGATCTTTAGGTACTTTGTCTGTGGACAGCCCAGCTCAGTCCTCTCTTGCAGGTCGGATAAGGACATTGCTCTTACAGCTCTGAAGGACGAGTCCAAACAAGCTTGTAGGCTTCCCAGTGCAGTGAAGTAATGCTGACACTGATGGCATGTGTGTAAAAGGTTTTATGGAGGCTGTGCAAGCATCCAGGTAAGAAGGTCAGGGTCAGGCCTCATGCTATCTCTCTTCTTACCTCATTGAGGAAAAGAAAAATGTATCTCGCCTGGAGAGAATCGATGTGTACTGAGATTTCTTGTACAGGTCACCAAATGGTAATTTTGTTAATTAACCTGTCCTATGCAGTGCCTGCTACTTGCTTTTGGCATGAGCCTCCTTCTTCCAATTCCAGTGGAATGGTAAAGATCTTAACAGGTCTCAGCTTGGACAGCAGTATTGAAAGAATGAGGGAGTTAGCTGCTCAGGAAGATTATGTGATACCAGATCTTTCATCATTATTACAAAGGACGAAAAGTGGATCTGCTTATCTAGCCAGTCTCTTAGATGAATGAAGCTGTACTTTCAGTACAGGCTAGAGGTGTTCTCTTGGGTCAGAGGTGGTGCTTGTAGAGCACACTTCTGTCTAATAAGCAAGAGGGAAATGTTTAAATGCACTCTTAAGTTTCTTTTCATTGTGAAGGAGCTAATTTCCATAGTCAGATTAGAACTGTAGTTTGATATCTGCAGGAAAGTTCAGAGGCGAGGTGTTCCTCTCTTGCTACTAGTAACAAGTAAAATAGGATTTATTCCCAAGCTGGCTACCCGTACCTGTTGGCTGTGGATGTGTGAGTCCGGAACATGGGAGAGGTAGGGTGGGTTAAAATGCTTCAGGTTAAGCATTGGTAACTTGCCCTAAATTCATTATGTTTTTGGGCCAAATAAAACAGGTGAAAAATTGTCTCTGTAGATAATTTTACTATCCTAGTAAGACACCCAGGAGAAGTGACTATCCTGAACTCTCTGAGCTGCCACTTCCAGGCTGCCTTGTCCCATTGCCTTTTCTGTGCAGCTGCATTACTTTTTAAGTTTGTCCTGGTATGTGAAACTGTTCTCTGATGTATCCAAGCACAGTGGGATGTGTAGTAGACTTTGTCCCTGGGGAGACAAATACCCCTCTTCATTCCCAGCTCTTCTCTCAGGAAATGAGCAATGCCTTTGGCAAGGGATAATGCAGCAGAGGGCTCCTGGGTAATCTTTTTGCACCAGAAGGGACTGAATTTCTTTCAGTCACATGTATCAAAGAGGTTGTTACCCAAAAAGCATCTTGTTCTTCACCTGCAGAATGCTGTGAACTTCCAGGTTTGTTTTCTGGTGTCTTGCTGCCACTTCAGAAATGATCTCTAGATTTGTACATTTCCTTTGTGTGAACAGGGCCATTATGTGAAAGCAAAAGCTCTTTCTGGATTGGAAAGGACTGAGGAAGCATTGAAGGAGTTTCTTTATTGTGTTGCCTTAAATCCTGAATGGAGCTCAATGAAGAAAGAAGCCCAAAAGGTATAAAATATATTTACTGGCTACTTGGCCATTGTGCTGCTTTTAATCCCACAGCCAAGTAAAATTAATGGTATTTCAGGTGATAGTAAACACCCAAAGGATAGTTTTGATTCAGTAGATGCTCCAATAACCCTTTTTAGCATTATGCTATGTGAGGCACCTCTTGGGTTTAGTTGATGCCTCAACCAGAGGGATTATATATTTGTGAATTCCACTGTGTAGGCTTGAGGTTGCTAATTTTAGTACCCATCAGAAAGTTACTTTCATGTGGGAAGTGGCAGAGGACTGAGAAGAGGAGACTGTGTGCTGCCCTGTCCTGGAAAAATCCTGCAGTCTTCGTAGCATTTTGTCCCTTATGGGAAGTTAGACACATTAAGTGCTAACAGCCCATCATCAGGTTCTCTGTGACCATCCATACGGGCAGCTTTTTATAAAAATGAAACGAGGATTTGGCAAGATGCTTGGTGGGGACTGGTGAGAGGGGCAACAGACTCTACACAGCTTTAAGCTAGGGGTTAAATCTGCTTGAGGATGGAGGAGATGGGTGAAGAGCACAAGGAGTGTTTAAACACATCTCTGTTAACTGGTTTTGATGGAAGACCATGGTCTAAAGACTTCTGGAGGCAGGGTCTGAGTGTCAAAATGGAGATGGGTAGGTCAGGAGAACGATGCAACAGACTGCTGCCCTGGATGCTCTTGGGGAGCAGAAGCCTTTGGTAAGGGAGGAGGGCACCAGAAGAGCACCTTGGAATGTGACTGTGGTGGGGACTGCCATCCAGGTTTCCCATGGGCACTGGGGAATGCAGGATGTCCTGGATGTTGCAAGCTTCTTTGCATCTAGAAACCGTGAAGTTTGTGTATCTGTGTTCACACGAACATAAATATCTATGTTGTAATTATTACTTTTTCTTTTTTTTTTTCTCTCCTAATTAACTAGATAATGTGTGAGATGTTTTTCCCAGCCTTTGAAAATGTGCATGATAGTCTAACAGCACCTTTCTCTAGTCGAACATCCCATACAAGATTGAAACCTGCGTTTCTGAGTAGCATAAACACACAGTCAGCTGTGGAAGATAACTCTGTTGCTGGGTCCTCAAAGGTAAAGCAAAAAGTGTTCAACATAAAAATACCAAAAGTAGCACATGGATCTTTCTGATCTGTGTGACATTGTCTGCACCCATGTAGGCACTTACTTTCATGGTAAGCCTGTTCTTTCCATTGCTGTTGGATCTCTTATTGGGATGTACTTCCTCAGAAGAATAAGAGAGCGAACCTTTTTGTTCAGAAAACAATGTGATGCCTTCACGTGGGGGTCAGTTGTAGTTGTGGGTTTTTTCCACTGAAGATCTGGTATGACAGGAACATAATTTCTAGAGACAGGCGCTGTAGGGAGAGCTTCATGCAACTGGGAAGTGACCTTTGATACAGACCTTTCTTCATTGCTAGGCTCATTGTGGGAACATTGATCTATTGCTGATAAAACTAATAGGTAAAAGCAGAACAAAATTGTCTCATGCTGTATGTAACTGTTCTTATTTTTTTAGGATACTATGTTCAGGTTAACAAAAACCCCGTCCCAAGAATCCGATGTATTCAGAAGCACTGATTCTTCTGTTACGCATCATGTTCTGGATCTCTACTTTGAAGACAACAAGAAGTCTTTGGGAGCTATTCTCTCCAGTTTACCTGGGGTTGGCTTAAAAAGAAAGCTGTCCAGTGACATGAGGGATTTGCAGAGCTTGGATGTCCCCAATAAGATTCTTAAAAAAGGTTTGTGTTGTGGCTTAGAAAAGTGATTTCTCTTTCACATACTGAAAAACTGTAAACTTTTTTACTCCTCCCTTTTTATAGGTGTCAATAAAACATTCCCTACAGGAATTGGCATAATATTTTGTACTCTGGTGTGTCTGTTTCTGCTCTAACAACCTATTTACCTTATTCCAGAGCAGTTTAAGTTCATTGAATGAAAACTGTGTTTTTCTTTCTCAGACGGGCCATTTCCACTGTAACGTGTGTGTAATCCACTCACAGTTTAGTCTTCGAGTTGCTAGTGCCACAGTTTCCATTTTCTGGATCTCAGCTATAGTTGAACTTCCTTGTCTTTCTATATGATTGAAAGATGAAGTAAGCCTGGAAACTAATCTTTAACTGGCATTAGAAACGGTCACATGCAACTTAACATGAAATTTTCCAAGCAAACAAAGAAGCCTTTTAAAGGGTAACAAGCCCCTGCCCCCAAGTTTTCTGTTACTTGATAGCTGTGCTTACAATTTGTATGCTTTTCAAGCTTCTAACAAAGACCTCCAGAGTGGCTTTACTACTCAGGGCTAAAAATGCTGAAGGCAATACTTCACTGAGTCGTGTAATTATTGGTTAACATAGACTTCGAAAATGCTGCTGTACTGGTGTGAATTTTTCCCCTTAAATTAAAAAAAAAAACCCCACATCTTGACGAGTTTTACTTCTGCCTCAAAATGTTACAGGTCTGCAAGTACAACTGTCTGCTCTGCAAAAGATCAATAGATGGCCAGTTTCTGATCACGTTGCTGTGGAGGAAAAAACCCTGTACTTGCCTCTGAACTGCAGACTCAGTAAATAGATTGTGAAATCTGACCCACCTGTATCTTCACAGGGAAGGCCAGAGATCGTGTTTTACCCATAAGCACTAATTTCTGGTCTGTGCTAGGTCCCAGTGCCATGTTACTATTTGCGGAATTAACACAGCCAGGTTCTTGCAATTACTAAATGCCAACATGTGAGATGTAGGTTAAAGATAGCATTGTTTTTCTTTGTAGGCCATACACCACCTATCCTGTCTGTGCTTCAGAGAAGCCAGATGCTGAGCATAAATTACTCTTTAACAAAGCATCCTAGTGTTTTAACTTAACATAAAAAGCTGAGCTTTTTAATGGTCAAGAATTTGGTTAATAAAAAACATGTGGAGGCAGCAGTCATGACTCTGTTGCAACTCATCACGAAGATGCAAATTGTAAAAGAAATTGCAGAATTTGCTTGTGTAAATGTCAACAGAAGCTGGAGCTGATAGCTTTTGAGCCTAAATAATGCTGCTGTGAATTTTGAAGTGCATACCCTTAAACTGAGTTTAATCCAGAGATAAAAACCACCCCCAAAAATCAATCTGGGCAGAATTTTAAGTGAAGTGTTTAGCCTCTGTTTGCAGATTGCTGAGCTAGTAAAAGCAGTGTTAGCTAATGCAACTCCAGTAGTCCTTTGACTTTAAGCTGTCTGAAATTTGGGATTTCTACAACAGCCTAGTCTAGAAAAATGTAGGCTTTTTTATATTTGTAAGAAAAATTACCCCTGCTGAGAAATCTATAATAAACAGTGATGAAATATTTTGACTGTGTGTAAACAAATTAAATTCTGGACTTAATGTACTTGAAAACATCTGGTCTGGCTGATGTGGGGGTGGTGGTGGGAAAGCAATAGCAGAATCTTTTAAAAACTAGTCTAGAAAAACCCACAACACAATCATTTTTGGAAAAGCAAATAATGGGTATTCGGCTCTAAAGTGTATCCTCTGGCCACAGACATCATCCTCTGCTCTCCAAAAGATCTCCTGCCAAAAAATCTAAAACTTAGATGGGAAATATGTTTGTTTGAAACAAAACTTCAGAAAAGAAAATACATAAATCAGGGTTTTTGTGAAAAAATCAACAGTGTAAAGAACATCGGAAAGTGCAGTAATGCTTACATATTTACTGTAATAATCTTCTTGACTACTTAGATGGAGATGTTTTACCTGAAAACACCACTGACACTTCAAGTGAAATACCAACAACTCTGGTGGATGCGTCAGACTTTGAGTGTTCCCTCTGCATGAGGTATGACTGTGTTGACCTGGCATTAACATAACAAAGCCTCTCTAGCTTCTGAAAAAAGTTTTCATGGTGTAAGAAGAGAAGCCTGCCAGAGAATGTCTAAATCATTACTCTGTTCCTTTTTGCTGAACCTTACATCTGGTGAATCTTTACAGATGTGGTTTTCTCCATTATGTATGCTGTTCTCCATTGTTTACCACTTCTAAAAATGAAAACCTTTTTTGTATCCTTAGATAACACTGTCACCTGTGCTTTATACAAAAGCAGGAAAGAAAGAAACAGCTAGGACTAGTCACTCCTCTCCACACATTGGGAATTGTTTTTGTTGGCAGCTTAGCTTTTCTGTTCCATGTTTTCATGTTAAGGTTGTTCTACGAACCTGTTACCACACCCTGTGGACACACCTTTTGCCTCAAATGCCTTGAGCGTTGCCTTGACCATAATCCACTTTGCCCGCTCTGCAAGGAAAAGCTGTCAGAAGTAAGTATGTCCTTGCCCCAGTGAAGAAAACTGCACAAAATTGTGTTCTTCTGAAAGCATCTATGTGGCGACTTTCTGCGCTCTACTTGTGAGCTGCATCCAAAGCAGTGAGGCCAGCAGGGTGAGGGAGGTGATTCTGCCCCTCTCTGGTGAGATGCCACCTGGAGTCCTGCATCCAGCTACAGGGCCCTCAGGAAAGGGGAGCAAGTCCAGAGAAGGGCTATGAAGATGGTTTGGGGCTGAAACACCTCTCCTATGAAGAAAGGCTGAGAGAGTTGTGTTGTTCAGCCTGGTGAGGAGAATGCTCTGGGGAGACCTGATCTCAGCCTTACAGTTCTTCAAGGGGTTTTATAAAAGAGATAGGGACAGACATTTTAGTAGAGGGGTAATGCTTTTAAAGTGAAAGAGTTGATTTAATCAGAAGACATTAGATGTAAGTAAGAGTTTTTTTACCATAATGGTGATGAAACACTGGAAGAGGTTGCACAGGGAGCTGGTAGATGCTCCATCCCTGGAAACGTTAAAGGTCAGGTTGGATGGGGGGCTCTGAGCGACCTGATCCATTTGAAGATGTCCCTGCTCACTGAAGGGGTTGGACAAGATGACATTAAAAGGTGCCTTCTAACCAAAACCATTCTATGATTCTGTGAAACCAGAACAAGACAGTACCAACAGCATCAAGCTGTGCGCAGACCTCATTTACTCAAGGATATATTTGGCATTCATTGGTAGACAAGTGGTTTGCTGGTTCTTGAAGAAATGGAGGCTTCCAGTATCCCATCAGGCTCATGCCTAGTGACCCCCAGCCATAGGTGTGTTCATACCATATTTCCAGTTTATGTGGAAACTCTGGTGAATGAGGAATGGTTGCTCTTTGGTCAACACTTGTCAACAGCAGACATAAGGTATCCCATACTCGTGCTTCTTGCCAGTAAGCTGACAGCTGTAGATGAAAAAGATAAATGTATCTTTTCAAAAGTGGGGATGGACTGCCTTTTCTTCCTGGTAGTACAACTTCTGCCCAGAAAGGGTATGGGGTTAGAGTTAAAAGACAGTGGGGTGAACCACATATGCTGAAGTGGAAGTTTTGGTGCCTGGAGGCTGAAAAGGGTGAGGTATTGGTACAGTCCTAACTAAGGAGCACTTTGGCCTCAGGGAAGAACGGGTTGGGAGGAAGAGATGTTACCTGTCTTCTTGTTATCAGACTTAAGAGTTGACTCTTCCTTGTAGTTTCTGGCAAGCAGAACTTACAAGAAGACCGTCCTTACAGAAGAGCTGATAGTCCGTTACTTGCCAGAGGAATTATCTGAAAGGAAGAAAGTTTATGAGGAAGAAATGAAGGAATTGTCAAAGTAGGCTCTCTTTATACTACTGACAGCTGTTACAAAAATGTATTTTTCAATCTAAATTACTGAAGAAGAGTCATTTCCTAATGGAAATGCACCAAAGGAATGAACTTGTAAATGAACCTGCCAGATGGTTTGTATTTTTGACGTGTATGTTGCAGATAAACAAGTAACAATGTGCTTGGATGGTGGAGAGGCACAACAATATTATTAAAATAAAGATAATTGCTTTTTCCTCTGAAACAACATAATAGCTTTAGGAGTTACAGTGGGGGTTTTCTGGGAGTAGAATTCAAATTACAAATGAGTTATACTTCAGGTCAGGAGAAGTTCAAGGATCCAGTTTTGTCAGTGACTTGTGAATGTTGTGCTATAACTGTAACCTAAAAAGTAAAACAAAACATGTAGTTAATCCTGAAAAAAATTAAGTGGGTTAGTGGGCTACTTCAAAATCAATGGGTGAGTTTTGGGATTCTCTGCCATCTTGCTTTGAACATGGCTGGTCCTTAAGTACTTTGTTACTGTGAAAAGCTGTCACCAATATCTTGCCATGTGTATCCAAGATGTATCAGTATGCATGTCTTCGGGAAACTGGCTGTTTCTTGACAGTTTTCCTCTGTGGAAATAGGTTAGAGGGATTGTTTACTTAATGTATTAAATGAAAAGAGTTCTGAAACATTGTCTTGTGAAAATGGCAAACATTGAAGAGATATGCATTTACAAAGATTGAGTCTAAGGAAACCATTTGCCTTGTATTAAGGATATATGCTGACTATAGCAGCACTCAGAAAAAAAAAGTGATTTTTTTTTTTAACGATTTTCTTACAGTTTGAATAAAGATGTTCCCATCTTCGTATGTACCATGGCCTTTCCTACCATCCCTTGTCCACTCCATGTCTTTGAACCTCGTTATCGCCTAATGATAAGAAGATGCATGGAAACTGGTACCAAGCAGTTTGGCATGTGCTTAGCTGATGAATTAAAAGGGTAAGGAGATGAGCTGAGAATGTCCTGTTGTTGCAGAAGCTGCTGTGAGCTAATGGAATACTGCAGCACAGTGTACTTGTCTCCCCAAACCACTGTGGTTCCTTCCAGTCCTGTGTGAACCAATACCAAAGTTGCTTACTTCTTAGTTTTGAAGTTTAAACATTCCTTTTTACACAAAGATGTAATTTTATTACTCCCTGATGGATGATAGCAAGAATGCAACTCATCCTGCTACTACAGGCTCCAAAAATAGCATTTAATTGGCTGCGTGTTTGGAAAGCTTGCTGGCCTGTTTGTTCCAGTGAAAGCTGACTGTCTGGGTGAGGTTCCTCCTCTGTCTACTCAGTTTAAGAAAACAAAACCAAGGCAAAACATCCAGACCTCCCATAGCTTTTCTGAAAGAGTGGTATCGTTTTAATGAGACAAAGTATACCCTTGGCTGAGAAGTCTGTTTTGCTGCTGAATGTTGAATTTGAATGTTTGTCTTTACTGCTGTGTTGCAATGTCTAAACTATCTGCAGTGAGTGGGTTTACATTGTCTTCCTATATCATCATACCTTTCATTCATTTTTGTGAATTCTGACACTGATGTGTTTCCAGCTCCCTATGCAGAGACTGACTAGATTAAAGGCCCCTTACAACACAAAGCTACTCTGTGATTCTATGAAAGCCTTCAGGTTTAAGTATTTCACAGATAATGGGGTTTTGACACCATGCTCATGGGAGAAACATGAGGTGGTCTTGAGAGATCTCATCTTATGAGATGCAATAGTTGCTGACTTCAGAAGTTAGATGGGCCTGATGCAGGCTGTAGAATGGGTGACGAACATGGGAATTTTTAAGAACACATTAGACAGGCATCCTCAGGAGCAGCACTTTTGTATGTGATCATCACTGGAGCTGAGAGGGGGGAAGTCATTACTGAGGCTTGGCAGCCTTTCCTTGTCCACTTCATGTTTTTTTGGGGGGGGGATATTTTATTTTTCTCCCAGACTGGACAGTAAGGTAGCAGTAAGAATACAGGAGATGCTGCAGCTTCCTGTCAGCTGTGGCTGTGCAGCAATGCCATTTGGCACACTGTCAGTACTGCACTCAGTGGAGTTCAGACTCCAGCAGTAGCTGATGCTCCACAGTCCCTTTCAGGCCTATCACCATTTTTCTGGAAGTGAATACTTGTGAGAGTGAGGACAGAATTACCCTAGGACTTACTTCAGTGATAACTCTCCTTATATCCCTGCAGGCTTGTGGAACAGCCAAACTTACTTGGAGTCAGGTATGGTAATACAGAGGGCCAAGGTGTTACAATCCCCAAAACACAGTAATTGGTTTGTTAGATAACATCATGAAGGGTATTTAAAAATGCAACAGTATGGTTAGATTTCTATGTCCTGTGTGTTTTGAGTTACTAAAATAATTCAACTTTATGAGCATGATAACTTAAACACAGGAAGCCTTCATCTGCAGACACCTGGCAGGCTGGTCCAGCTTCTTACACAAGTAGAGAAGTTCTTCTGTTTATTCAAAATTGCAAAATCAACTTGGGAATACAAGAAGTGGGGAAACTTGTTTTGCCTCATCTACCGAGACATTAATACATACCTCCCTTGAAAAACACAGTGACAAAGCATGTTTAGTTCATTACCTTCCTCTGTTTTATTTCTCCATTTTAACTTAAAATTGGTAAAAGAATATATGCTCTTAATGTTGTCAGCACATTTTATGCCTGTCTCCAGGTGCTTTCTTGTCTCTGATTGAGGTCACTGTCTACCCAAAAAAACTCCTCTAAGAACAACAAAAAAGAAAAAATCATCACTTCTATATTAATTTCTAAGTTCAGTATGAATGTCACTAAAATCATTAATTAAAAACAATTGTTATGTAGCTGTTTAAATAGTGTGTAGTGTAATATTGCTATAATAAACTAACAAACTTGCTTTTTTGAGTCAGTCCTATTGGTAGAGCACCAGGGCTTACCTGTGTGCAGCTCTGCTCCTCCTGCTCTGCCTGATTTTTTTCCTGTGCACTGGCTGGGAGAGAACAGTTGTTCACAGTGGTGAGCTTCCCCCCGCCCCTCCCAAACCCATGGTAAGAGCAGAGACAGGAGTCATTTCTTCATCACTCCATTGTGAGAAATGGCCAAGCCCTAGTAAGACAAGCATTTCCCTAATAAAGAATTTATCAAACCCTGCAGGGTTTTGGTATCTTGAGATGAGACTAGATACAGTGCTTTCTCCTGCTTAGCAGTAGGCTGAGGTGTAGACCTGCAAATGTATTGTGGTGACGAGTCATTGTGCAATCAGCCTCTCTAGTGAAATCACTGCATCACAAAGGTAGAGTTAAGGAAGCTTGATAAAGTAAAAGTTTATTTCATGCCTGTTTCCAGGGTGTGATTAAAACCTGTGCCTACTTTAAATACAATGGATACAAACGTGCTTTTGTGAAGAGGGTATTTTGGGTTTGGTTTGACTTTTTAAAGGAAACAAATGCAAGAAATGACTTGCTATATAGAAAGCCTTTTTCTTCTAAAGCCTGCAGTCTTCTGCTTACACCTTGGAGTAGGGGGATAGCCCTCACAGCCATGCATTTGTTCCTCAGTTTCTGTACTTCCTTACAGTATCTTTACCCATCTAGTTTTCTTTGCAAACCAGATGAATTCGCCACCAGCAGCTGGCAACTCTCAGCATGAAACATGTTTCATTTAGTTTCCTGTCCCTTTCCAACCCTCCCACTCCACAAACCTGCCCTGAAAATGCTGCTGCCCAGGTCCTCTGAGGGAAGGCAGAAAGGGTGGGGGTTGTGTGGCTTATGTGAATAAGCAGAAATGTATTGTCACCAAAGCAGAATCCTCTTTCAAGTAAGAAATGGTGAATTAGGCCCAGTATTTGTCCTGATGTCTATAAACGCTTGTTGATGACTTCCGCTTTTATGCCCTTCTGTCATTTCAGATTTGCAGATCATGGCTGTATATTAGAGATCAGGGACGTAAAGTTTTTTCCTGATGGACGCTCAGTTGTTGATACAGTTGGTGTCCGTCGTTTTAGGGTCTTAAGCCATGGCCAGCGAGATGGATATAACACAGCAAACATCGAGTATCTTGAAGATAAAAAGGTGATCTATGGTGCAAAGTTATTCATACCCATGTATTGCTGGATTCACTTAAATAGCCTTTCCTTGTTGCATTTCAAGCTAGCTGTGCATTATTTTTAAGCCAATATCATTACAAATACACTAAAGCTCTGTTTTAAAAACCATGGAACAAACTTTGTATCTTCTTTCCCTTTCTTCCTTTCTTCCCTTATAATTATCTCTGCTTAAAGTGTTACACTCCTTTCATGGATCTCAAAGTAGCTTTCAGGATGCTGAGGTCATGGTGTGTAGGTGAGGTCAGAGTAACATTTTAAAACTGGTACAGAATTTAAAGCCTTCTAAAAGCACATGCTCCTATTGGTAGAGAACTGACTGTTCTCTTGCACTGAACGGACAGTTGGCACACTTCATATGTCCTCCAAGCTCTCATTTACAGAACAGGTCCTCAAATAAATGTGGGAGTCTGCTCTTAAAATGAGTTCTTACTGACATGTAGTTAACTATGCCCTGTACAAGGATCCATTAGAGCTGGCTGAGAGCAGAGAAATGCAGAGAGGGGAGTAGCTTTTAAAAACAAGTCCTCTTAGCAAACCTGCATCAAGTGAGGTGTTTGTGATGGATGTTGGCTGAAGGCTGAATTTTTGGCCATGCTCTCTGGATCATCTTCAGACCGTGTCTTGGTAGCTATTGGTAGCTATTAACATTGAGCTTAGCAGTAATCTCCTGCCAGGTGATGAAGTCAGTTTGGTCATGCAGCTCTAGCACATTCTCGCAGTTGAAGTGAAAGTCTGTGAAGCCTTGGCAGTGCTTTGCTAACCTGTGCAGGATGATGCAGTTGTTTCCCAGGGCACGAAAGGTTGAGCTTGTGGGGGTGTCTCTGCCTGTGAAAGGCTGGAATAGGCAGTCTGCTCAGAGTGAGGGCTCTGCTCTAATTCTCCAGTGAAGAGTGGTGCAACTCAGGTATACAGGCATTGTTTATAGATTGTGCTAGAGACCCACCTCTTCATAATTAGAGTGAGATTTACTTTGTCTCACATTGGAGGCTGGTGTCTGGTGTCTGTTCAGTGCCCTACATTCATGATCTGTCTGATGGTGAAAAATCTCAGTCCAAAGATACCTGTTTTATATGCTCTTAGATGCTTAATTTAAGATGAGATTAACTGTTCTCTAGAACTGCTTCTCCTCGATTGTGAAGGGCATCCAGAGCAGCTAGATCAGATGTGTATATGAGTGAGTAGCATAGGTGAAATCACCTATGTAATGTGCACATGTTAAAGGGGAAAAAAAACAAACATCCCCAAACAAAATCCAGAATCAAAACCCCCCAAAAACCCCCACAAATCACCAGTTTGTAGTGGTTTTTGCTTATGCTTTTTTCCCCCCTAATAGCTAATAGTAGGCCTGTGCAACTAAAACACTCTGCTTCAATGAGGGTGTTTCTTCTGAGGCTGTTTCTGGTATTGGGAAAGCATCACTTTCCCTGCTTCCTGCCTGCTTGGGTGTCTACCCTCCTCCTTCTCCTTGGCTGTCCTACCATGGCCTTAACACTTCTGTAAAACAGTGCTGGTCTCTTAAGTGCTGTAGCCCCCCCATCTCTGTGCTCGGTGGCAGTAGTGTTTGTTTTGTTTTGCCAGATGATGTACCACTGTCCAGAGGTCATTCTGTGACAGGGACTTGAGGTTGTGGGTTTGAGATGATAAATATGTCCCAGGATTAGAGAGCATATTCTTCTGTTATGCCAGCATTTAGGAATGGGTACTAGTGAGGCAGTTACTGCTCCAAGAAATGTCACTTCAGAACACCTAGCCGAGGGTAAAAAGACTCCAGCATCACAGGTTTGAAATCTGAGACTTAGGCACAGTTGATTTAGATAAGGACATTTGAACAGCTGTAGTCACTGCATTATTTTGCTTCGTTTGCTTCTGGGGAAGCATATGGACTCCGTGGTATCAAACCTGTTTTGTTCCATCTCCCTTCTTTTAACAATAAGGTTGAAGGACCAGAATATGAAGAACTTGTCCGCCTTCATGATTCAGTTTATGATCAAGCTGTTGCCTGGTTTACTTCTCTTAAAGACAATATGAAAGTGCAAATTCTCAATCATTTTGGATCTATGCCAGGAAAAGAATCAGAGCCACAGGTAATAAAACCTGCTTATTTATGCAGCCTTATTCTACACAGAATTTTAACACTAGACTGTTTTCTGATAGATTTTTGCTGTGGTTTTGTACATTCTAGACTCTTATTTACCCAGTTTTGGTCTGTCAGCATGAAGCAGGATAAACAATATACCTGTGTAATTTGGTAGCTGAAGAGATAAGTCTTAATAGTGTATACAGATAAAAGAGAACACCTGCAATTAAGTGTTCAGTTGTTGCTTGTTTTGTGGTGACTTTCTTAGCAAATAGAAGGTGAGAAGGAAGGTGATGTTCTTCATGGGGCTGTGCTGGTGAATACATAACTGTGTTTTTCCATCCTTTTGCAGAGCAACCCCAGTGGTCCTGCCTGGTACTGGTGGCTCTTGGCAGTGTTGCCTCTGGAAAATAGAGCTCAGCTGGCTATATTGGCTATGACCTCCCTGAAGGATCGTCTGATCGCCATCAGACGCGTATTGATATTTGTGACTCGCAAAAGACCCAGATAACATGGACTTATGTTGTGAGTGGGCACCAAAAAACATCTCATGACAGGTTGTTCTGGGGGAGGGCAAAGGGGGAGGGGTTGTTTTTTGTATTTTTTAAAGATTCCTTCAAGAAGGAACAGCCCTTTCTGACTGCGTCCTGCATCCATTTATTACATCGGTTTGTTACCTGGGTATTCACCAAACCTTGCAAACTCTCCTGTTGTCCTGGTGAAAACTGAGCCTCTACAGAGCTGTGCTACATTTAGAATGTAGCTGCTGGATGTGGATAATTGCTTCAAAGTACTTTGATAGAGTTGATGTTTCTAGCCAAGAGAGTTAAGTACTAGAGTAGTGCCATTGGCCTGCATGTGATCTGGATTTTCACTCAGTAAGAAGAGGAAACTGGACAGTGGATTGAAGAGGTGTTTCCTAGACTTTCTTGAAGGTAGTGAACAGAAGAGGAGTTACGCTGCCTAGCAGAAGTATGCACGAGGACTATAAGCAGCAGTACTCTCTGTTAGTGAATTGGAAGGCAGTCTGTCATACACCCACATCTCCCTCCCTCTTTCTCTTCAGCAAATAACAATCTGAGGAAAAAACAGGTTAAGCCATTTGTAGTCAAGGCATCTGAGGATGTTTATCTGAAAGAATAATAGCTACTGAATAAGCACACGATTTGGTAGCCTTAGGTAATCCCTCCTTTGTGATTTATGTGTTGTAGCAGAATGAGTATATACAAAATGTTTGGAAAGATGTACTTTGGTTTCTTTGAAGAGAAAACCCAAAGTAATCCTAGCTGGTCTTACTGCTAAATTCAAACCAAGCCGCTCCCTAAAGTATGCTAAATACTGCTGTGAAATAATGATTTCACCCCAAGTATGAGGGAAGTTTGTTCTGAACACCTGCTCTGCGAGTGGAACCAGTGAGGATGAAAGGTGGGGAGGTTTTCATCTCCCTCCTTCCTGCAGTGTCATGCCAACCTCCCATTACGTTGGGGTGGTCTCTACTGAACATGTTTCAAACCCAAAAGTATTGTAGTTTAGTACCAGTTACTGTAGGTGATGGAAATGAGTCCACAGTAACACCGTGAAAGGAGTCACAAACCGAACCTATAAAGGCAAGTCTCAATGCAAGCTTCAGTCAGGTGTTAACCTTCATTTGTCTCTTTGATTATTTTTTTATGTATTGTTTTGTTAATATCTAACTTTGATAGCTATTAAATTGATCACTTGTCAGTCAAATGATCAACATTTGCTCAACTGCCAATGAAATAACTCAGTGTTACCAATTCAATTGGCATAGTTTCCTATAACTAGAACTGATACTACCAACAGGGAAAAAAAGTTGACTTGAATCTCCATGTGCTGCAAGCATAGCAAGACCAATGTAAAGACTTGTTCATGTGCAGAAGTCTGGTAAGAAGTGGCTGCTTACCTAAACGGTCAAAGTGCCTGGTTTCTTTTTTAGTTCTTTTCTCCTTATTTGTCAATGAAGAGGTATTTAAACTTTTTTTTCCACTTTGTACATGAATTCTGGAAGAAGACTGCATGAAAATGAGGTGATTGGGATATATTACCTGCTCTCTTTGGGTATTGTAGTTATAACCTCTGTGGTCTGGGAAACAAAAATGCAGTTTTTTTTCCTTTCAGCAAATGGCTACCACAAATGGTTTCTGTAACATACCCTGAATGTACTGTAACTGCCTCTACCTTGAACACGCCTTTTCTATTTAAGTAGTTTGTAAGTATATTCTCTGAAGTGTGACGTGCATAATGTACAACCAATGATGTCATAACCTCTACAGTAGCCTTCTGCAAGTTCTGCTACCACCACCAAAATACTCAAAATTCAAGTTGAATGCATTTCCTCCAGGATTTGAAGATGATAAAGAGAAATTTGCTGAAGTATAAAGGAATTGTTGTATTCATGGGGAGGAAATGTCAAAGTCAGTAGGTCTTCAGCCCACTGTCAGCTGAGCTACTGAAGGGTGATTTCACAAACTAATTCTCAGACCAGAAAATGGACTGTATTTGATCTTGCAATCCTTTCTGTTCAGCTTCCTGTTCTTCCCATTCCTTTCCATGCTGTGTATTTCTTCAAGACTCACTCATCTTGCTTGTTTGTGTGTCTGGCCTAGTTTTGAGTATTACTAGTTTAGCTGGAAGAGGATGCTGATGGTATTTGTATATTGCTGGTCCCTGATCTTATATGTGCTTAATTTTACAGATAGTGCATTTAAGAAAAAAAATATCAAGGTGCTAGTTAGTGTCTTCTTGGCTTTGCCTCAGTAAATGTTAATGTTAATATTCTTCTCTCCAAAAGTGATTTTTTCAAGGTATCTACTTTTGAGGTACTTCTGACAGAAAACCCTATGAAATGAGAGGTTGTTTACTGCTATTTTGTAGTGTGTAAAGACATTCTACATGGGAAGTGACATTACTGTGTTCATGAAGGCCCGCATAGTTAATGGAGTGATTGTTATTGAAAAGAAAGCTGAACTGTAGAGGGATTTTTTTTTAGTCAAGGTTTAAAGCAGTTTGTGAATATTTCAGTGACTGATGTTTTGGATAAATGATAACAACAAAGGAATTGTCTGTGTATGGATGCAAATAATCATATTAGCAGCCCAAAGCTGACATTTCTTCCAAAACGTTGAATGCTGATCAAATAGCAAAGCTTTAATAAATAAATAAAATCACCACTGCCCTGTGGTACTTGCTTTCTAAGGGAAAGTACCAGTTTTCATTTTTACCAAATCACCTCTGCCATATAATATCTGCAGCATCCAGTAGTACCTCACAGGAAAAGCTGTCTCATTGCTCTCTAGAGGAAATGTCCACATTACAGCCAGTCTGCGCTTAGGTGTAACTTGTTGCCAAGGTACATGTTGGAAGCATTGGAGCTGAGCTCCTGGAAGGGATAGACAGGATTTGTTGCCTTTCTAGCTCATTACACTTTTCTTGCTTGCTGTCCAAGCAAGGATGCTGGGATATATGATGCGTCTTTTCACTGTGGTGAATGTGGCCCTTCTTTATACATCGTAAAGAGGCCAAAAAGAAAAAAAAATCCCTCTACCTCTACACCTGTTGTTCACCTGTAAAATTTCAAGCTACAAAATGATATATATTTTAACCTTTTTTGTCTTTCAGAAGCATACTAATTGTTTGCCACTGAGGCCTTTTATCTACTGTATTTTAATATGTTCATTTGATAGTCATCGAGATCTCTTTGTACTTCTAACCTGTAGAACTTGTCATGTTTCTTACTGCTCCTTTTTCCTTGTTCTCCAGTCCACTTTTAAATTGATAAATAGAAAGCTGTACACTCTATTCCTGTTACATTTTACACTAGTGGAACTGGTATTTTGGTAGCGCCTTAATTTTGCAGTTGTGAAATGATTGTATCAACTCTTATCTGGGGCTTCTGACCAGATGTAAATGAGTATGTTTAATGTAGATAAACTTGAAACCATTTTTTACTGTTTTAAAGCTAGAAATGAAATGGAGTGTGTACATATGTATAAATATAAATTATTAATCTGCACCTTTTTGTATCTAGTAAATACAGGAGAAGTTCATGTTCTAACCACATTGGCACTTCTTGTTGCATAAAAAAAGCCAAAACTTTTTTTAAAAATTGCAGTGTTCATTTCATGTGTATTTGCAATATTCATGGGAAATGTGTTTAATTTATGTGATATTTGGAATAAACCAGGTTGAATTTATAAGAGTGTGAGTTCATGGGGAAAGCTTTATCACTCTGTGAGGACTAAGAGCTAGAGCTGTGACATCTGAACAGAAACAAGCCACAGATGTGCTGCTGTCAGAAGGGGGGGTGATAGTCTCATTTTCCTGACAGGAGCCCAAGGGCTGAGAATTGGCCTCAGGAGGCTTTAAGAAGCAAATGGCGTCCCAGAAGCAGTGGTTAGATGTTGGGGTTCATAATTGCATGGCAGTTGTTTTAGCCCCGGTGCGAGGAAGGGGAAGGCTGCAGAGGTTGTGGCACAGTGGGGTTTGCTGGGCACCCAGGGCAGATTGTGGCACTGGATATGAATGTGAGGGGTGGGTTTGAAGGAGGGCTGGAGGGCCTCAAAATAAGGGGGAGTTGAGGGGCCCTCAGCAGGGTGGGATGGGGGAGTTAAACTTTTAGCTTCCTCAGGAGTGGGTTGTGACAAAAATGGGGTATGATGATGATGTGGGCTCTTCCTTTTTTAGTTTACTGGATTATTTTGTAGCCCTAAGCATGACCTGACTGGCCCAATAGACTAAGCTCTGAAAAATACAAGGTTACAGTGAAGAACAACAATTGCTTTATTGTCTAAGCCCAGTGAAATAAAATACCTTCAGGATGGTGTGAGGGAGGCAATGTTCCAGAGCAAGGCAACTGGACATGGCTAGCACGAGTGTATGGGGGCTGGGACACTGGTCAGCAGTAAAACTTTGGTGATCCTCGTGGGTTCCTTCCAACTCAGGATATTCTCTTCTAAAATAGAGTTGTGTGAAGGCAACACAAGTTGTGTGAAACCAAGCCAGATTGTGGAGAGCATATCACATTCCTCAGTTATGTCTTCCTGCCAGCTAATCTGTGGAGCAAAACTGCTGTGAAGGCATTTACAAGTAGTAAATACTAGCAGGTTTTTTCTCCTTTTGGTGTTGGATTGGCTGACCTTTGTATCTGTATTCACTGAATGCCTGAGCACACAAACATCAGTTACAGGACTGCTCTTTGAGATTGCAAGTGTGTGGGGGAGTATCTGTAAATGCTGCTTGAGCTGCTTCAATACCCTGGACAACAACATTCTTGAAACATCATTCTTTTCACTAAAGAAAGGAGGTTATCAAGGTTTCCTTTCTGTTATCCAGATCCTCGTGCACCTCGAGACTTGAGAACAATAGAGCATGAAGTTAGTAAGTAGCTTTTTTCCTTATTCGGCATGTCCTTTGCTAGTAGATAGATACCAAGCCCTGGAAAGGCAGCATCTCAGACTGTCTGCTTCCCTGAGTAATGCCACTGTTAGAGTGTGGAAACCTTAATGGTCTGTTGTCTTACTTGCATCACTCTAATCAAACCAGGAACTAAAAATAATGCTGCTTAACTCTGTTCGACAGCACTTGCTTGAAGCTGTTAGCTATTGAATTGTAGAATAAGAAAGATCAAGAGAAAATCTGATACTATCAGTCAGGTGCAAAGAAGAATAAAAAGAAAGTGAATCCATGCCAGCACTTTGCCTAGTTCCTCTAACGACTGTGCATACTACACTTGCAGCTAAAAGACAAGCATGTTTTCCACTGCATTTATGTTTCAGGGTAGGAACAAGTTGTTTCTAAATCGAGATGAATATCACTTGCTGACAACTTTCATAGCTCTGTTCCGCAATATGTGGGATTCTGCCTTGTCTGCTAAATTTGGGACTTCATGCATCCATGGAAGAAATGTCTTCACTTGTAAATGTTGCTTACGTTTTTTCTCGTAAACATCTGCTGCTCTTTTTGTGTGACAGCCGTATTGGAGCCCTGCTCCGGGGAGGACCTGAATTTTGAACACAGAAGTTGCTCTTGGGGTCAGGCTAGTTAACCTCACCGCAGACAAAGTTAGAGAAACAACTCTGGTCCCCTTTTTCCTACCTAGTATACTCTGGAGGGAGAGCTGAGCTTCCAAAGTTGCAGTCCTGTGTCCATGCAAACCTGAGGATGGCACACTGAGAATGGTATACAGCAAGTGACCAAGAGCATAATTTGTCTTTAACCATAGCAAAAGCCGAAGGGAGGCACCTCTCTGTAGCCCCTTCAGCCCAACAACCTATTCCTCCTCCTCTCAGTTCAGCTCATGAAGCCCTCAGGAGACCTACTGCCCATCATCCTGGATCTTGTCCTTGGGATTCCCTACCCCTTCTCATCACAACATCTTGTTCTTCCCTTGCTGACCCACTGGCTTTCTTTTCAAGGGAGAAAAGAGATAAAAGGTAAGTAAACCAAAACCCCAGGAAGGTTTTGCTGACTGTTGGCCTCAGTTGCCAGTTCTTTGGGCAAAGCTATAGTAAGAGAGCAGGTTCAGGCAGCAGGACTTGTTAAATCAGAGTAGATCTAGCAGGGAAAGAAGGAAACTTTTAAAGCAGAAAGAGAGAGGAATGAATATGTAATACAGTGTCCATCATCGTAAGTGGAGAGATATCCAACTTCAAGCTCAGCCCTGCCCTGGAGCAAGTACCTCGTTTTCTGCTGGTGGCTGAGGCACCTCACAGTGCTGGCTGGTTGCCCTTGTTGGCTAAGAGAACACAGACTTGCTGTGGCTAAGTAGTCATGGTATCAGAAAATGCCTAAGTGCTCCATGCCAGCTTTATTTGCTTTTATGTGAAATGATTTGGCTTGGGCAGAAGGAGGAAGATCATCGGTTGCCTGAAGTCCATCTAGCAAGGGCCCAGCCCCAGTGTGATTTCCCCATTCCCTCTGTGTTCAGGGAAGATCTATCACCATGAGGCTGCATGGAGATCTTAACCTGCCACCAATATGTCTTTCTTCAGTTCCATTTAGACCACGAGTGATGATGTGTGTTACAGAGAACAGGCCTTGTATCAAGAGGTGTAACAAAACTGTCAAGATAAATTTGGTTTCTGCCACTTAAGTACATGTCACCAGAGCCTAAGCTGCATCAGGGGCTTTGCTAAAGGGTGACTTCATTTCTGATACACTCATGCAGCTGCCTGGAGCCCTGCCCATACTTAGAGAAACACTGTGGAAAGGACGCTGTTCTCTACAGGCATGTCAAGAGGTGCTTCTTCATGTGGAGCACTCTCAGATCAGCTTCTTTTTAAGTAAATTTGTGAAGCCTTGTGTTGTAGACCCAAAGCTCATTTGCCAGTGGAGACCAAGATTCAAACAGGGGTATTCAAAGAAAACAGAAGTTACTTACCCAGAACCAGAAATCACTGAATATGTAATTTCCCCTTTCTTCTGGTTCTTTCTTTCCTTGGTCTCTACTGGAAGTGGAGGGCAGGAAGGCACATGAGGGAACACCCGAACCTCAGGCACCGAGCTCTGTCGTGGGACCACAGTAATTCCAGAGGAAAGGCTAATACTGAAGTATCCATGCTGGTTTGCTTAAGATGCAGCACTCCCAAAGCTTATGTATAATTGTGGCAAAACTGTTCAGGAGATAGGAAGTTACTTCAGAGTAAGTTTTTATTCTCCCTTGCTCACTGTTGTTATGAATCAACTCTCTGCCCCCACACCAGGTTTACCTATGAAACTCAGTATTAAGGTCATTTGTAAATCCTCCATAAGAATTGGATCATTTTCCAAGTAGTCTATTGTCCTTTCTCAATATTGAATGCTACCAGACACTTGAAAAGTACAAGAAGTGCTTGAATGGGAAAAATGAGAAGAATCTGGCAAGATGTTTCTCCCAAATCCCTCAACTTGAGTCTTCTATATATCCTGGAAAACTTTCTTTTCCTCTTCCAAAATTATATATAGAATTTGATGGAGGCTCTGAGTTTGAACGAGGAATGTGGCATAATCAAGGCAGTCATAAAAAACAATTGATTCCTTCTGTAATCCTGCATTTTTGTGACCTCAGTACCACAGTGTATCAACACATTCCTCAAATTAATTGTGCATAAAGATCTTCCATTTTTCCTCATTTTTGTATTGTTTTGTCTATACTCAGAACTTCTGTTATTTCTGGTATGTTTTCTGTTGCTTAGAGAGGCCCAAATCGATCACACTTTCCTAAATAAAGGAACTGTAAAAGGAATATATGCCTCCCACTCTTCACACACTCTAATGTTTTGTTTGCTGTGTAGACAGCTACAAGGTTGTGTTCAGAACTCTTTATCTGAATCACAGGCTTCTCATTTCACAGAGGTGCCTCCTTACCAGATGGTGCTTTCAAGAAAGTAATTTTCTTGTTTACTTTGCAGCAATTGACTCTGCCTAAGTGCCAGCTTTGGCCAGACCTTTTCAAATACATTCAGTATGTGCTAATTCTACAGTGCAGGGGCTTCTTCATTTTATCTTTGAGAACAGTAAGAGGTAATTCCTCTTGGAGAATGTGTACTATAGCATCGGTAAGAGTTGATGTTCTTCCAGTTGTAAGACAGCCTGGGTTTACATCCTTTTTTTAGCAGCGATATCTGTTCCCCTTTAGACAGATAGCTGCCGATTGCAGTTTGCCTTTTGCTCAGCACTCTGTTCCTTCTGCGCCTGGTGCTGGAAAATCTCTTGGCACAGAGGAATTAAATATTTCTGAGCTCTTGCTTGAGTCATCTGTCCCCGAGTGGGGAGTGGGTTTGCTTGCAAGCACGTATTGGTTTGGAGCTGGTCCTGGAGCAGGAGCGCACGGCTCACGTCCGACATGCACGGCCTGGGCAGGAACCAAGGAACACAGGCACTGCAAGTCAAAACACACCAGCGAGGAGGGGCAGCGCGGGGCTCGGCAGGATTAGCCAATGGCACTGTCGCTTTGCCTCCACTCATTCTGGTTGGAAGAAGGAATACAGGGAAAGCGAGGACATTTTTGCCTCTGCCTCTGTTCATAAGCTGCGTGTGAGATTGTTCTCTGGCACAGGCACTGCTTGGCACAGAACAGATGTGTGTGTCCCCAGTGTAAAATCCTGCTTCCCACCCAAAATATGCAGCTTCACACAAACTACCTGTTGGGAATGGTTCCTGAATTGTACAAATTTGAAGAGCTGGGAGGAGGAGGGTGTAACATTATCTGGAGTACAAGGCAGTAGTAATACTTCATCTCTCAGCCTCTAGCACTGAAGAGACTTCCTAAGCCAGATGTAATGTCTTTGTGTTTCAGAGCCCTCAGTACATCTCACACCTTTATTTTTTATGGTGATGTTTTGAACCCACAGACTTGTTTGGCAAGGATATCCACAGGCTGACTAGATAGTGTGTGCTTTTCATTCTGGACTAGGATCTTACTAGCCTCCCTTTGCACTCCCTAGCTCTTGCATGGGAAGGTTGAAGGTAAACAATAGGGACTTGGTCTTTTGGGGGCTCAGGTGGGGGAGGATGGGCTAGTGAAGGCAGATTTTTGGAAGAAGCCGTGGACAGGTGGACTTAATATCTCGTAATTTCTTCTAATAGTGGAAATATGGGACACCAACAGGAGACACCAGAAGCTGAACAAGGAAAGGGATTGTTCCTCCAAGCCAGTGATCTCTCTGGTTTTTTTCCACTTCTGCTCCACTGCCAGAGCTTTATCCAACCAGAGAGTCCAGGCTTAGTCTCTCACTTAGATCCCTTCTGTAATTTCTCAAAATCAGCCTTCGCTGGTATGAGCCTGAATGACTTAGCATTATCGAAAGAATACTCCTATGAAGGGTGGCTGAGGGAGCTGGTGTTTAGCCTGGAGAAAGGCTCCTCAGAGGAGCCTCTACAGCTCTCTACTCTCCCTCTACTCTCTCTCTACAACTACCTGAAAGGAACTTGTGGTGAGGTTGGGGTTGGCATCTTCTCACAAGTAATAAGCAATAGGACAAGATAAAACAGCCTCAGTTTGCATCAAGGAAGCTTTATATTAGCAAAAATTTCTTCACCAATAGGGCTGTCAAAGGCTGCCCAGGGAAGCGGTAGAGTTGCCATCCCTGGGGGTATTTCAAAGCAGGTGTGGTACTTGGGGACATGGTTTAGTGGTGAACTTCACAATGCTGGGGTAAGAGTTAGACTTGTTCACCTTAAGAGTAATCTCCAACCTAAAAGATTCTATTATTTTATGGTCCATCAAAATGCTTTCCTTCTGAAATCTTCTGTGTCTAGCAGTCTTTTGCCAAGTTTTCCTGTTCTGCTTTGCCTACACCTTTTCTGTCTATCTTTCTCTTTCCTGTACTGGGATACAAAGGAGCTCGAGGGTATAGAGGGGAGCAGAGGGAGCCTGAAAAGAAGCCAGAACTTGGGTGTTTTTCTCAGCAACCTCATTGACATTGCAGCCTGACTCACTGCACTCCGTCACTCACTCCAGCCCCTCCTGGACAACGCAGGAGGTCATGGAGTTGTGTGTAGCTGTTGTTACGGTATCCTGGTTTTGTCTGGGATAGAGTTGGTTTTCTTTGCAGTAGCTCATTTGTGGCTGAGCTTGGAATTTGTGCTGGAAACAGTGTTGATAACACAGGGATGTTTTAGCTGTTGCTGAGATGTGCTCACACAGAGTCAAGGCCTTTTCTGCTCCTCATCCACCCCACCAATGAACAGGCTGGCGGTGCACAAGGGGCTGGAAGGGAACATAGCCAGGACAGCTGACCCCAACTGACCGAAGGGATAGCCTACTCCCTATGGACTCAGGATATAAAGCTGGGGGAAGAAGGAGAAAGGGGGGAAGTTCAGAGTAATGGCGTTTGCCTTCCCAAGACACCATTATGTGTGACGGGGCCCTGCTTTCCTAGAGCTGACTGAATCCTTGCTTGTCTGTGGGAAGGGGTGAATGAATTCCTTGCTTCACTTTGCTGATGTGTGTGGCTTTTGCTTTACCTATTAAGCTGTCTTGGGGTTGGGCCGTGAGATGCAGCAAGCACACAAAACCTTTATTTTGGTTACCACTGGTTACCCAGCTCCCCTCATTGCATAACATCTGACAGGAACACCAGGTGACTTGTCACCCTATCTTCTCTCACCTCCACTTAACCTCTGGGCTCTTGCTCAGGCAAAAAGGCAGTGCCTGTGCTGCACTGAGCCTGCCCAAGGGTTGCACCCTGATCCTAACCTGGAGCCACTTCCAGGCACTATGGGGAAGGGTCATACAGTAATCCCTGCCATGCCATGCCATGCCCCACCAACTCTGTTCATGACAGAAACTTTATGCCTTCAAGGACTGTACAGATGCAAGTATTTTTCCTAGGCACATTTGTGCAGGCAGTTATTGCTTGTATGTTCTGCACCCCTCTGGGAGTTTTAGTTTAGTACTTGTACTCTGGGAAAATTAGTATCTTTACTCCTGGGAGCCAGGAGTTCCCTGCAGGTTCCCAGATGAAGCTTAGAAAGCCCCTGCCTGCATCCATACATCCAGCTCAGAGAAACTTGGCTCCTGATTGCTCCTGGAAAGAGGAACTGAGACTCCTTTTAATGCTTCATTTCTCTTGCTAAATTTTCAGATAGAAAACCCTGCCTGGGTGCAAGGCTGTGCCTCTGTTGTCAGCCACACCAGTGCAAGATGACTGAAACCAGCCACCTCTCCCTTGGGAGAGCTACTGGGAGGTAAATACACTATCCTGCCCCAGCAGGCTGCTGGGACTGAACCATGACAACCACTGACAGAGAGAGTGTTATGTTGCAACCACTACTTATTATTGTGGTTAAAATATACCCAGAGCACATAAAACATGAAGTAATCCTTCCCGTCTTTCTAGAGGGCTCCAAGTGCTGCTGCCAGCTGGGACAACAACAGTGGGAATCTGTAAGGTCTGGAGCAACAGTCCTTCCCTCCACAAAATTTTAAGCTGCTTGGTGATTCCAACAAGATTTGTCAGTGAGAGAGAAGCCTCAGTTCTTGTAACTGTAGTGAAAATGGTGGCCAAGCAGAGGACAGAGGCACTAATTCCAGTTCCTGTTCCTGCTAAGGAAAAATCTGCATTTTTAGAGATTATTGATCAAGCAGAAGAAACAAATATTGAGAAAATAAGACGGATGGTTCTGAGAGCCCTGGGAATGACTTGTTTTAGTATTAATCTGCTGTGTTGTCTTGTTCCCTCAGAGCATGACTAATCCTACAGTACACTGCAGGGGTCTGGCTGTTGCTCTGCCCAAGTGTGACCAGAGCAGTATTTGGCCTCTGGACTTGTGACTAATTCAGGATTGCTTTTATTTTTGTAGGCTTCCAGGCAGGAACCTGGTGATCCTGCCATTGTACCCCTCCTGCCCCGTTATCCAGACTACCATGGATTTCCCTTTATCCTTTTGCTGCTCTGTGGGACACAGTGGTGCTTCACTGACAAATGTGTGCTGCCTGGGGTGCAGTGCCCTGGTGCTGGCCCCATGCTGGTGGAGCAGTTTAGCCCAGGAATCACAGGGATCTGTGCCTCAGCTTCAAGCAGAACCCCATGTGTCAGACACTGGCCAGGAGGACAATTACATTACTGTAAATGACCATGCATCACTTCAAAGAAAGGTAGTTAAACATCCGAAGTCCAGAGACCTGGATTAACAACAAGAGAGCTCAGTCAAAAGCTGTGGGGATAGTGCCACTGCCTAGGTGAAATGCTGACCTCTGGCTGTGCTGCTGCCAGTCTGCTGTTTCTGAAACTCAAGAAAGAGGTTTTGAGACCTATGGAAATTTTGAAATCATATAAAGTGATGAATCTTAAGAAGTATTTACAGAAAAAGAAAAACAAGCAAAATGAACAGTGTTTTTTTCCCTTCCTCCCCCATGTGAAATGGTAATGGAATATGGTTTCCTGGTGTAATGCTTTAAGTACTGTGTGTCCCAGTTTCACAGTGCTCAGTACAATGTGTAAAAAAAATAATATGAGCATGTTGTGGTTAGGCTGTTTATCAGCGATCTGCTTTACTGAATATATATTTCTATATAGGTGGTGTTTTCACTATGAATTAACTGTATAAGTAAAGAAAATGAAAGATTTGTTACCAGTCAATTAAATCTCATAGGATCCTGAAAAGAAGATACAGGAGTCAGTCAATGTCAGGAAGCTAATCTTCTGGGTTTTTTTCCCTGCCCTTTTAAAATTATGACATATTTTGGGGGTTTTATTGGGAGGGAGGGAGGGAGGGATGGATGATGTTATTTGTGTTAATAAATGTTTCCTGGATAAAGAAAGCAACTACAGTGTCACTTTGCAAAACTTGCTGTGTCTCCTATCCTCTGCTGTAAGTCCTCTGAATATGAGATTATTGTGTAAAGTTGCCATCACTCAGCCATCATTCTGTGCTAATGCCTACAACTGACAGCATGTTTCCAAAGTCCATTAACAAACCTTGGTTCACATTTCTAATGGCTGCTCGTTTCAGCCACATGTGTGCTCCTTTTTATTTGCTCTTCATGGAACAGATTGTTTTCTTACATAAATGTAAGTTGTTGCTTGCGTCTATCCCATGATGGATATGGAAGGGGTGTTTATTCTTCCTTTTGCTACACATCATTCTGTTTGTGGTCCCTTCAGGCTCCTCACATGGTGGTGGGACTTTGATCCTTCCCCTACTGCAGACACCTACTGGTGAAAGCAAAGACTGCAAAAGCTTCTTGGCTCAGTTGTTGGTGTATGCTCTGCAGATTTCCCCTTCCACGTCCACCAGCCCAACTGCAACTGTGCAGAGTAATCATAACTTTCTTCTGCTTTTGCTGGCAGGAGCAGGATAGCTTCCTCCTCTTCTCTGATGGTCAAAGTAGCCCACCTCTGCATTAGATAATTTTTCAAGTTCCTGTGTCTTTAATATACATGCCTAGAAATGCACACTGTGTTATATTCCAGTATTTCCCCACTTGGATGGGATATACCCCTCTCAAGACTGAATCTTCCCCTTAATGGATCCCAGTGCCATTGATGGATCATCACAAGCTCACTCTTTCTTTCTCTCTTTTCAGCATTTTCAGGTTTCTGTTCCTATCTTCCAGATAATTTTTGTTGCTACTTCCAAAATGTATTTTGCATTATTGAGTTTAATTTCCAGTCAGTTCAGTCCTGTGGGTGTTCAGGCACATTAACCTTTTCTTCCTGTGTGCCAATGTCTTTCAGCTTTGTAAAACACTTCCATGGTTATGTGAACCTCAGGAGTTATTGAACAGGAAAGACTTCTCCCCAGACTAGTCCTTGGGAAAAAAACACTAGGTATTCTTTCCCCATCTCCAGCCACATAATTCCTTTTCAGCTTGAGGCATGGATCACCTCTGCTATGAGAAAAGGCTGAGAGAGTTGGGTTTGTTCAGCCTGGAAAAGAAAAGGCTTTGGGGTGAACAAATTGCATCTTTCCGGTACCTGAAGGAGCCTACAGGAGAGCTGAAGAGGGACTTTTTACAAGGGTGTGTAGTGACAGGACAAGGGGGAATGGCTTCAAACTGACAGAGAGTGCATTTAGATTAGATGTCAGAAAGAAATTCTTTCCTGTGAGGATGGTGAGACTCTGGAACAGGTTGCCCAGAGGGGCTGTGGATCCCCATCCCTGAAGTGTTCAAGGCCAGGTTGGATGGGGCTCTGAGCAACCTGGTCTAGTGGAAGGTGTCCCTGCCCACAGCAGGGGGGTTGGGACTAGATGACCTTAAGGTCCCTCCCAACCCAAACCATTCTGTGTTTCAATGAAAAAGATATTCATGTCCTGTGTTTATTCATCAGGTCTTTCTGCACAAACCTACCAGCCCCTTTAGCAGAGTGTAGATGAGACTCTGCTGCTTTGACATAAAGCTCAGGCTACTGGGTTCAAACACTGATGAATGCTGAGACCAGGCGTCTGTCTGTGACTTCAAGAAGCCAAAAAATGAGGGCTAAGCCCAAGTATAAAGTGGCACAAAATGCAGCTGGAAATCAAAAAGAGAGGTAGGGTCATCCTGTGACACTAGTCCGAAGCCACTTTTTGTGTCTGAAGTCAAAAGACAAATTTGTTAGCCCAGTTGCAGTTACTACTGACTGGTTTTGCTCAAACAGATGTACCGTCTTTAACTGGAAATACAAACATCATTTCGTTACTTCTGGACACAGTAGCACACTTAATTAGTAAACGTGAAGCCCATGCACTTATTTTTTAAAACAACTCTCTTCCTGTTCAATATATGTACTATTTTCCTTTCTAATTTAAAGATCCGGTACACTGAAATCAGGGGTCTAGTAATAAACTTGGTCAAGGGAGAAATTGTTTCTTCTTTTATTAAGTTACATATGTATTAGAAATCCCAAGAAACAAATTCAAAACTATCACCAGGTTAAAATAGCTTGAATTAGAAAAGATTTTAGAAATATCCACAAGAGGTCACTGTTACCATTAGCAATAGCTAAAACAAAACGACACTCGGGAGCCGAGCATCCTTTCTCCCTTAGAGGAAAAGAGATCGTTCAGAATAAATATTCCCCCAATAATATCTCTCTCATCTACCTTACAAAACAAAACCACTGAGATAACAGTTTTTCATTCCTAAGTTAGTCCTAAGAATCCTAGATTTTAAAGAAACCAAAACTATTCAACATTTTCCTTGTCAATGAATGACCTTTGCAAATCAAGGTATTTCAATTGGAAGGATTTACAGGAATGTGCCCACGGTTTGGTTTATGGTTTCCCAGGGTACTACAGAACAAATATAAATAAATAAGCCTCAAAATTTTGTCTTTCTTAGGTTGGTAGAGGATGGCAATCTCCTACAGCTGGGGCCTATTCTTATCTTAAAAGACATGCAGACTGGGGAAAATATGTGAAATTGCCAGCAGAAGTAAAACCATCCATCTTTTAATCTTACAAAATCAGATCCATAAATTTCTTTGGGTTATATGAAATAGCAACCTGATACCCTGACAGTAAAATTTGGTGGTAAAAAAAGGGACAATTTTGAACTGGGACCTCCACAATACCAAATTTTCAATCCCATAGAAATACAGGGGCTGCCTGTAAATTCCACCTTGCCAAACACAAGGGGAGAGTAGAATCCATGTTATTTGAGCATTCTTCTTTTTCAACAAAATTGCTTTCTGTTACCATGAAAGAATCTCTGAAAAGCATCATATTTGAATGATTACAACACAGACAAAGGTGTCTTTCCTTTCTAAATCCTCATCTGAAATAGAAAAAGAAAGTAGCGAGGTCACCATAATGTGCTATAGACAGTAATTCATAGCAGTAGTGCTGCCTACTTAGCGTGATTGCTCCCAAGTATTCTACTGTCCAATGGAGGCAGTCATTCCTCAAAAAACCAGCAGTCTGCTTCCTCAGAGGGAAACAGGATGGAAAGGGCAGAGGGATATTACTTTAGGACAGATGCAGATCAAATGAAGCAGTGCTTTGACTTGGGCCTTCTGCCCAAATGACAGTGTAACTGCTGTGTTAATGGAAACCCTGGAGGTGGAATGAATATGCGCCTTTCTCTGGGCAGGCAGTCACTGGACCAGAGTAATTCTATACTGTGATTGAGGCACAGATGACAAGAGACAAAAATAGACTTTGCTTTTTTTTTCAGCATCAATTTTGAGCCTGCTTAAGTAAAACCTTCCATTCTGCTCCTTATTTGTCCTTAACCTCTGGCCAAGTTGGTCCAAGAGCCCTTCTAGTCAACACCTCTCCTGACCTTCTCGAGCAAATTTTCTATAATAACTGTTACATCATCTCTAAATAGTTGCTTGGGAGTAGTTCTCATTAGGTTATGTTAGTTGAAGAAAAGCTACCATATTTCCAGAGGGCAGTGATTATTCATGAGAAATAATCTTTTTTCAGGAAAGCAAAGCCACCTGATGAGCCATTCTAGAGCAGCTATTGCAGCGTGTTTGTTTTGGAGCAGCTATTCTGGTCTAAAAAGGCCAGAGGATTATCAGATAACCTGGTATTGTCAGGTGGCTGGGAGTGTGCAGTTGTGCACCTATCTGCACAATTATGTGGGTATATTACATGGCCAGGCACTGAGAAGTCTTAGTGGCGTGTGGCCCTTCTTGATCACAAAAGATGTGTTCTGTATGCAGTGGGAAATATTGGACAAATGTTGCAGTTTATCATGTCATAGAATCATAGAATTCGTAAGATTGGAAAACACCTTTAAGTTCATCAAGTCAAACCATTACCCTTGTACCACCATGTTCACTATTAAGCCATGTCCCTGACTACCATATCCATATGTTTTCTGAGTGCTTCCAGAGATGGTGATTCCACCACTTCCCTAGGCAGCCCATTCCAATGCCTGGCAAACCTTTTGGTGAAGAATTTTTTCCAAATATCCAATATTGCTTGACTGGCACAACCTGAGGTTGTTTCCTCTTGTCCTGTCACTTTTTACTTGGGAGAAGAGGTCAATCCCCACCTCAACACAACTTCCTTTCAGGTGGTTGTAGAGAGTGATAAGGTCTCCCCTGAGCCTCATTTTCTCCAGGCAAAAGATCCCCAACTCCCTCAGCCACTCCTCACAGGGCTTGTGCTCCAGACCTTTCACCAGCTCCATTGACCTTCTCTGGATGTGCTCCAGCCCCTCAGTGTTCCTCCTGAATTGAAGGGCCCAGAACTGAACACAGGACTCAAGGTGAGGCCTCACCAGTGCTGAGTACAGGGGGACAATCCCTGCCCTGGTCCTGCTGGCCACACTATTGCTGACACAGGCCAGGATGCCATTGGCCTTCTTGGCCACCTGGGCACACCCTGGCTCATGTTCAGCTGCTGCTGACCAGCACTCCCAGGTCCTTTTCCACTGGGCAGCTTTCCAGCCACTCTTGCCCCCAGCCTGTAGCGCTGCCTGGGGTTGTTGTGACCCAAATGCAAGACCTGGCATTTAGGTCTTGCATCTGGTTTAGACTATCTCATGACTAGAACTGGATCCTCTCAACCTGGGATACAACACAGTCATGAAAGAGGGGAAAAAGGAAATACGTTGTTAGCAGGCAATGCATTAAATAGACCAAAATAAGTCTCAGACAAGCCCTTTTCACATGACTGTGTAAAATAATTCAGGCAATATCATTTGCATTATTGTCATGTCTCAACCTATGATGCTTTGGCCCTTGGCCAGAAAATATAAGGCTGCCTTTGTGATTGAGGTGGACAACTTCAATTTCTCCTCAAATATCATAAAATCTTTAAACGTCCCTTTTGACAAAGATCATTGGTATATCTGACTTTTTCCTTTCCATAAAGCATTATTACAAACTGTGTCTACCACTATAATTACTTAACAGTGGCATGAAGTACAGCTTGTTTGTGAGCTTGCTCGCAAACAATTTTTACAGTTGATGGAAAGCACAGCAGCATCTGAGCACAGGCATTGGAGAGGTAAATCCTGTGAGTGAGAAAGAAGCAGGGATGGCAGCACAGAACAGAGCTGGAAATCCTGTTGTGGTGGTTTTCCTGTGGGAAGTGAAAAAAAATGCTCTCTTGAAACACAATTAAGTGAAAGGCGAATGCTAAAATTGGTGCTTTGAAAAATGAATGTAGACCTTTCTAGGCCATCTGTTTCCTAAATCTGGGAGGCAATCCAGTCTGGAAGTGTGTTCCCAAACACCTTTCATGGTCAGCAAGGGGTTTCTCCCACCCGAAGCTGAATTTTTTTCCAGGGCTAGATACCCTGTAATGGTCCTGAGCTAATAATATTTCCTTAGATGATAACTAAAGAGCAGGAACTTGAGTGACTTTAATTTTCTGATTCAGCTATAGTTACTATAAGGAAGGGTAATCTGTGGGGTGCACTCAGATACACTTTGTGATTGAAATCCACATCTGTGACACAGTTTGATTCACACTCGCTGGATATTAGAAAGGCAACATTCATGATAGTGATCAATACATGTGCTGCATATAACAATGGCAGTTCAGGTAATTAGGAAGGATGCCTAGAATGAAGCTGGCATCTGAAACCTGCAGGTTTCTCTTCAGAGAAAGGCATAAAGGCGTAAAGCAGGAGGAATTAGCACATTTGGCTTTCAAGCCCAGTGGAAAAATCCTCTTTGCCAGTGGCAGAGGCTCTATCAATCAGAGGAGGAAAAGGATGCCGTCTTTGAACCTCTTTGCTTTCTTACCACATAGAGCTTTGGATCATATCAAACGAGGGACGTTGGCAAAGATGTGTGCGCACACACAACAACAGCAGGTAAGGGCATTGTAGCCACCAGAAAGAAAGGTTTCTTCATTCAGCCCTTGTAATCCTTGGGCAGGGCTTTATTTAGATGTTTCTAATTACCACAGTATGTTTAAATAGATACCCAGAGAAATCAGCAGGGAGCAACAGCTCTCCTCACTGCCTGGCAGGGCTGATGATGACAAGGGTCATGTAATGGCTTAATATGATGCCACTTAATATCCTACTTAAGCAATGTAATTATGGGGTTTATTTGATAGAGCAAGAAGGTTTATCTCCTGCAGAAGGCATGAATGAGATTGCCAGATGCAGGTGCTGCTGCATTACAAGATTCATTTTTTATATTATATAGTTTTTACAGCCTTGTCCACTTGGGTGATTTTCATTTCTAAATCCAACACAGTCTGTCTCTTCAGTCTGTCTCAGTGGTGCCCCTGTATAAATAAGCCACTTTCCTCTAGTAGTTGGCAGCTCTCATTACAAATATTTTCTGCCAGCTGCTCTTGGAAGATTTCTTTATTTTAGCTTTTCACCACAAAATGGAGATCTCAGACACTCATCCCATGTTTTAACATAGTATGCCTCAAAGGAAGTGATTCAGTCTTTGTATACAGTCTTGGTTGACAGCAAAGTTTTCATGCAGAAACATAAAAAAGAGATTTATGTAACTAATATAACACTGAAAACAAACAAGCCCTCCAACCAAGTTCAAAGCACCAGGTTAACGCGTACTTTCTAAATAAATATGGTGCTTTCAAGTTCGTCTAGACCTCATGATCTAAATCTTGAGATGCTGAAAAGAACTGAGGTTGGGGGGGGGGGACGGACTGTGCTAAAACTCCAGACCCATTGGGGGTTTTCTGTAAGAATTCACAAATGTTGAGCTCTTGCCACCTCTTCTGAAGGACTGTAACAGGAGAGGAGGGTGCCTGTCATTGAGGGCAAGGCCCTCTGGGGAAGTGTACCCCCATCAGTGCAACACTGGTTCCTGCAAAAAATACTGAAACAAATAATCTGACACCTGGAAGGGAGCAGGGAAGGAGTAGCTGCCAATGTAGACGTGTCAAGCCAGCCTTATTTCCTTATGTGACAGGGTGACAGATCTCGCTGACAGAAGCAAATGCATGTCTGGTCACGACGTCTCCCGCAGAGCGCTCACAGGCAAGTGCAGCAAGTGTGTGGTCTAGACAGATCTACGGCGTGGTGAGCACAAAACAGGCTGGAAAACATTACTCAGAGAGTAACAGTGATTAACTCATTATCAAAATGGAAGTTTTGATCAAGAAGGGCTCAGTGGGAGGCTGCTGTGGCCCTGTGATTGCTCAGAGTCTTGGGCAGTGCAGCCAACGGGTGCCGATGATGGACTTGAGAATGAGACTGGAGCATTTACAGACAGCAACAAGGAGTGAGCACCTCAGTGCTGCTGGGGGTAGGCTTCAAAAGGCTTGATGTATTTAAGGTATATCCTTCTAAAAAAAGAAAAAGAAAAAAAAATGCAATTTTACAGGAAAATATCCAAAGTGCTAACAGCATATGCCAGAGAGGGACCAGCTCTGTAAATAAACAAATCCATAAGAAAAACTAAAAACTCTAGTGGATTGGTTGTTGAAGGTGGGTCTACTGTGTCACGCTATAATAAAAAAGATAAATCTCATATTCTTACACGTACGTAAGAACATGTAAAGTAATGGTTTAGCTCTGTTCAGCCCTGTCGTGGTCTCAGCTGAAAGGCTGGGTACTGCACTTGAAGAAAGGTGTGACCCAAGAGGAAACAACTTGGAAAAGACCACTGGAAAAGGCAGAGCCAAGAAAGCAGGATCTGTTTTCCAGGTCTGAAAGACATGGGTTCAGTTTAGGTTGAGGAGAGACAGTTGATCTTCCCTTCATGCCTCTCCTGGAGGAGACAACAACTGAACCAATGTTACAGCAGAGATGGTGAGGTTAGACACAATACAAGCCTCCCTTGCTGAAGCAGGGGCTATCAGGAGACATTGTCAGGCCTCATTACCAGTGGCTGAAGGAGAGCTGAGACAGGCATCTCTGTGGAGCAGCCCCCATGCAGCAGGCACGAAGTGGCTGAGGGTGGTGGTAGATGACCCTTCAAGGAGGGCAGCCAGCTCTTCTGGAATGACCCAGCTGCTGCCAGCACCCATGCATGGGCTTAGACATCCATAATTTTGCTGAGACAGGTGGTTACCCGTCTTCCAGCTCTTAAACTTCACTTGCTCCCTCTGCTAAATGATGGGAAAAAGAATTGAAAATGCTACTGAAAGGCATGAAGTTGTTCTTGGAACCTAGGAAATATATGCAAGTGGCCTTGATGTGCTGCCAGCCTGGCATGTGCCTGTGCATGCATGCTTTTACCTTGAGGTCAGTGTGACAATAACCTGTGTTTGGGTCAGCACCTCTCTTCAAATTCTGTGAGATTTATCTGTATGTTACTCAAACAGCACAGTTACAACAAGGCGGTATTTTACAAGTGCTATTTAAAGTATTGAGTCTTCTGGAGAAACCAGCAGGTTGTGGGCTGTATGGAGTCCCATGGTTTGAAATTCTCAAAGATATGTTGGTATCTTGTGGTGAGCTGAAGTGCAGGGCACTAACATCTAACCTTCCTTTAAATAGGTAGTATCTTGCTTTGCTTCCTGTCCTCCATCTAGTCAAAGGGCATGGCACATTCACCAGACATCTTAGGCTTTAAAAGAAAATGAAATTAAATGGGAATGAAAATCAATGAAAAGAACCCACTACCATTCTTACCTCAAGAAGAAACAGCTTTTTCTTTCTGGGGAGAACACAAGTTTGTGACAGTCTAAGGGGAAGGACATCCTGCTCTGCCTGCCAGCTTTTGAAAGCCGTATCATACCCTCTCAGCTGGCACGACCAAGGAAATGGCTCTCTTCATGTCCACGGGGAATTAAGGCTGGCTCAAGGAACGTAGGAGATCTGAAGTGATTCAGACAAGCATGACTCAGCCACCCTGTCACAGTAAGTTTATAATGCTGAGGAAGAAATTTACTCTTGAACATATTTTAATTGACACACCAGATAATATACACTGAAAGAATATCTTTCAAAATAAAAGATGACAGACTTTCAACATCTGGTCTAAGTCCCTGCAACTATACTAGCAGATGTAAACTGCTATGTTATGTATTCCATTAGCAAATATCTTTCCTTTATTTCCTTTTTCTAAGTATATGAATGCAGATGTATATATTTTTATTACAGCTATAATAATCTATCTTAATTTTATATATTCATGCTTGAATTCTGGATTTAAGCAAAAACTGCTCATGGTGCACAAAATTCTGCTCGTCGACATGGCAAGGAGTTTTGCTAATTACTTATGTGAGGCTAGGATTTTGCTCAAAGAGATTATTCATGTCTCAGGAATTTCCAGAAGCAGTATAAACTGTGAGTCTGAAGCTGAAGTTGTGCTTATAGGCACCATAATTGCACCAGAAAAAATCTGGGGGTTTTGTTGTTGTTGTTGAGCTTATTTGCATTTTTTTTCTGGAGCTGATTGAATAAGGACTGCTTATGAGCCCTTATTTTGGCTGTCTCACAGTGATCAGAGAATGACAGAGTGGAAGAGCTGTGCCAGCTTCACTCACTGCGCCCTGTCCCATGAGCCCTCAGGCAGGTTTTGCAGGGATCCAAGAGGGTCCCCCAAGGTGGGGCACTCAGGCCAGAGGAGTAAAAACTGCCAAGCTGCAGGTTCAGCTGAGTTTTAATTTAATTTTAATTTTTGCTTATATTTTTTCCTGCCTGCAAGAGTTCTTCACAAAGAAGATTCCCAGCTTTGGCCACCCTTAGACCTGCCAGCTTTCTGCTCCGGTGCACACCCCCTAACCTCTGTCAGTCCCAAAAGCTGACTTAGCGCAGACCTACCATTTCTGGTTCCTTTTCACATGGGTAGCTCAGCTGGTAAATTCGGGGGGTGGTAACTTCCAGCAAAGCTGTAGTGACAAGTAATTGGGGCTGGTCACCTGAGCCACTGGAGCAGAACCAGCTGGGACAGGATGTGTCACATCCTGTGCCCCACTGCCCACTACAGCCAGTGTTAAAATCCCTGCTTTTAATGACCACACAGAATTGGTTTGGTAGGGCATTGCTCAAAGTGTCTAGCACAGCATCTTCCCAGACAGAGTGTGTTAATGGAATGGGAGGGGGAAGCCAGCCTCCAAAACAGCAGTAGGCTGTCAACAGACACATCGTAGTACTCATTCATCCAACATCAGCCTCTCCAAATATCTGAGTTACAAAGTAAGCTTTGAAGCCAGCTTGGGAGGTAAAAATTGAAGGAGATGAGAAATTTGCATCTTTTTGTGCATTCAGTCAAAACTGCTCCTGCAAAAACACATAAAAGCCCCTAACCATTACGGATTTGTATATGTAGATTTAGTTCTTCAGCAGCTTTACAGTAAGACAGAGAAACCTGTCAACAGAAGCACTATGTTCCATTACCATGTATTTATTTACATGACTATCAGAGACCAGCCACTTAAATAAATCATTTTTAGGGAAGTGGTCTACTTAAAGAATGTGTGGCCCATTCACCCATAAAACACTAATTATCACAGCAGCACCTCTCCAATGAATCACTGGTAATGAGACACCATTATGGAAAGTATCAATTTTCAGTGCAACTCAGCCACACTGTACATGGTCAAATAATTGTACTGAAGTGCCTAACAAATAAAACTTTTCCATGAAAATACATTGCTCTCTGAGCAAAATCATTTCCCAAGAGGCCTTAGCAGGTTTTTTTGTCATTTTATATTAAGCGCAAATAACACCTTGGTCTGTGTGTTGTTTGTTGCTCTTTGGAAGCCTGGATAGGTCATTACTTACAACAAGAGGAAATCTTCCAAAACATGTCATCCTCAGGCATGAGGTCACATTTGTACATCTATGCTTCCTGCCAGGAGGGAAGAAGATTTACAAGGCCCTTAAACAGAATCATGGAACAACAGAATCACAGAATGGGAAAGGTTGGAAGGGACTGCAATGGGTCACCTGATCCAACCTCCCTGCTCAAACAGGGTCATCCCAGAGCACATGGCACAGGATTGCCCCAAATGGTTCTTGAATATCTTCAGTGAGGGGAAACTCCACAAGCTCTCTGGGCAATCTGTGGCAGTGCTCGGTCACCCACACAGTGAAGAAGTTCTTCCTCATGTGATGTGATTTCATGATATGGATATGCAATTGAAAATATTCTGTTTGATATTGCTGTCCACTTCTTGTTAGCATCTAGAGGCAGCGTATCTTTGTCATGAAGCAGACAAACCATTTTTTCAGATTGCCTGAATGTCTTCATAAGATTCCCACGGGAGCATATTTCCATACACCGTGGGGCAGAAGAGGCAGTTTCAGTGAGGCGTAAAGTAGGGCAGAACTTCGGTTCATGGAAAAAATCTGCTTTCACTGAAAAGTAGATATCTATCTTGGATGTTCTGTGAGTCAAGAGTCCCTTCTCTGCAGCAGATGCTCTACATCTCTGCCCTGACAGCCCACAACATTACAGAGAATCAGGTCATTGCCAGAGCTCATTGAGACCTTCAGGTTCATTTTAATGGAAGGAGATGGTGCCTCTTGCTGCAAAGTGTCTAGAACAGCTAGAAGGAAATCTGCACAGCAACGTGCCTCCCTATCCTCCTTTGGAAGGAAAGCAAGTGAAAGGGCAAGTCATGTCTGTGCAGGGCTCAGGAGGTGGCAGCCTCAGGCAGTGACAAGTTCTCTAAGCAGGTGCCTTGGCAGCGTGTCAGGTAACCTCCACTGCGGCTGGCAGAGCTTTCCAGGCCATGGAAGCAGGCAGCAAGGGGAAAGGCAGTACTTGTGCTAAGCCAGGGAGCTTTTTACACTATGTGAGACCTCGGTGTCAGGATGCACAAAGCTGGGCAAAGATACTGTTCTGCCAACAAATTCCAGAGACTGGCTTCCTTCTAAGTACATCAATGAGACAAAGCAGGTCCAGGCTGATAATCATGGTTAGCACTTACCATGGGGGCTCCAAATAAGAGAATGTAACTATGGTTTTTCTCATTCTTGATCTATGTGCACACTGAAGGCCTGTTGTAAAAACTGTTCAATGATGAGCGCGTGGCCTCAGTCAATAGAAGGGATGAAATACTTCCTCCTGTCTGCTCCAGCTGCAGTGCTTGGTTTAATTCTGAATGCATTCTTGCAGGGGTATGGATATGGGCTTCTCCCACATCCTCTGAGGACCACAGCTGCACACTCACACACATCACAGTTCTGCATGTCTCACGTATATAGATATATTTCCCTAAAAAAAAATCAATTTTTTGGGTTCCCTGTGGGCTGTCACTAGCTAGACAATTTTGCTTCCTTTTTGCATTTCCAAGAGCATCTCCTGGTGTCCGTGAGATGCATTTACATAGCCATGCACTACTTTTATCTTACAACATCTACATGAAGTAGGTTATTTTGGAGGATTGTTCTTGTGAGGGACCCGCCGCAGCCTGTGATTTGGTTGGGAACAAGACAGCAGGGCATTTACATTCTTCTCTTTCCTTAAGCACCTGTCTCTTCCTGATTCTCTTGCATGAACTCAAATCTTCACCGCTAAATATCTTTTTGCTTTCTTCTCTGACATATGACTGTGCCAAGGATACAGGTGTATCATAAGAGGATAGGTCTTTAGTACTTTCCAGTCCGAATGGACACTTAGTGGGCATACTGCCTGCTTCATGCCAGAACAGTATAGGCTTGTGAGTAGGATTTTTTGGGGCCTGATTTATTACAGATCCATTTATCATGGATTCAAGCAGCTGGAGTGAGGCTGGAGTGGTGGGTGCTTGTTCTCCAATGCACAGGGCTCTGTGGCTGCAGGCAAGGCAGACCCACTGCTCTCACCCAGGTCCTGTTTTTGGGTGCTGCCCTTACTGGCTGCTTAATTGCTCCTGCCAATGTGTAATTCAAAACCTCTGGTAGGCAGCCCTGGTTTTGGCAGGACAGGAGCCTCTTCTGATGCATGAAATACTTCTGGCTGTTGACTCCACACATCGGGTTTCTCCCTGCAGAAAGCTCAAGGCAGCAGCAGATGTACACTCCGTGGGCTGGGTTTTTTGAACCTTCATTTCTCAAATAACTGCCCCTTGTCAAGCCTGGACCTGGCCCAGGGAACAAGACTTACCCCTACATTCTTGGAAAACATTATATATATATATTTTTAATTATATACCCAAGTGAGCTGTAAACAGAGAGTAACTGCCATACACAAGAACAAAGGGTTTGCTAAGCAGTGATAAATAATAAATTGCCTGAGAAAAATGCATCCTGTACCTTGGGTTTTATTTTGCTTTGGCTTAGCACAATTTCCACAAAATTTGTGCAATCATGCTGCCGTTATCTTTTCATGATGGAGGTCCTAGGAACTTGTCCAGCCCACAGCGAGAGCCCTTTATGTACCTACTAATGTGCTGGTTCACAGACAGACAGAGGAGGATGCTGATCTGAATAGCAATCAGATGCCACCGTACACTGCCTCTCTACAAGAGCTGTGGACATTAATAATGTCTCTGGGGAGTGGCTGCAGCTGTAATAAAGAAAAGATATCTGCAGTGTTTGCACAGCTCTCTTCATTCATCCTGATATGTAGTGAAGTGTGATAATAAGGACTTTACAAAATCTGACTGTCAGTCTTGGGGGGATATTCATCATGGGGGGAAAAAGACACAAGGAACATTTGTTTCTGCTAAGCATAGTTGAAACACAGCGATATTCTTGAAAGTGACCCTCTTCTATTTTGTGCTTTTGAGTTTCTTGGGGGGGAAGGGGTGAGGGGGCATTGGTTATTTTTTGTGCATGAAACAAGGGTCACAACACGGTCATTTCTGAGTATAACTTAAGAGGTTTTTCTTGGGAGCTCTGACTCTGGAAAAATGTTAAATCACAGGCCTGCATGCTCACTTTAATTCTCCATCCACAACAACAATTTTGGTAAAGCAAGTTCAGAAAAAATAATTGCTTTTGCTCTGAAAGTCCAGATACAACAACAGTTCAGTTGCATGGTGAAAAACAAAAACTTAATATCTGGTAGTTTTGAAAATATTATATACCAGTTCCTGTGAATACAGCATGTCCTGAATCAGGCTCTTTGTGCTTCCTCCAAGACATCAGGAGCTAAGCATGAGTCACTATACGCAGGGTAAGCAGAGTGGACTTGCACTGGTGCATAACCTCCTGGGGCTTCAGGAGCCGCTCACCTTCACAGAGCAAAGCAATGCCTTGGGTGCCTTCCCAAGAATCACAGGGCCTGAACCTGGATGCAGTTCCCAGTGTTTCCCTTCCTAGGAAGTGTCAGGAGATGCCCACGAGTCAGGTCATAGACAGGCTCCAGGTCTCAGTGCTAAATCACACCTCATCAGGGCTAAGCAAGCACAAGAGGAGACTTGAGGCACAGCAAGGCTGACTTTGCGTTATGTTTACAATCTAGCATTTTTCTTTGATGGCTTTTAGGCACTTAACTTTTTAGTTGTAATGTTGCAGCAGCATACAATCATCTCCTTGCTCCAAAAATGAGGCAGAATTCAGAAACACCAAGACAAGAGTGATGTGCCAACTCAGTGACTCACATCTCTGACTTGCACAGCAGGTCAGTCTGAGCCTCAGCAAAGAGGAGGAGATACATCTCTGCAGTGTCTGCCCAACGAGACAGAGATGACAAGGTACCTCAAGGTGCTTGGAGCATAGTTTAGGGTGCTTCAACCTTGGTTTCAGTGCAAATCACATTTCCACCTGCAGTATCACTGGGAACCACTAAGAACCTGGGGCAACTCCATGGTCTATATCACAGGAGAGGTTTTGGTGACAGTAAATGCAAGATGGGAAGGTACCTGTGGATGACAGAAGTGCCACTTAGATTAAATGCAAGAAAACTTACATGAATACAAATGTAAACAGGCACAGTGTCAAAAAATGGAAAACTTAATGTCTCATAGCAGTGTTGCCTGGTCTTTTTACAAGCTTCTGGCTAATTGAGCTTTAAAAAAAATCTCAGTTGCTGGAGTCTTTTGATTGTGGAAGGATTTCATCTTCCACTTCAAATACCAGTTGGACTGCTAGTCCTTTTGGCTGAGTATAAATACCCTGAAATTATGACTTAGGGATTCAGAAACTAAAAGACAAATAAAAAGAACTCCACTTTTATTGATTTCAAAACACTTCTGACTCTTAATTCAGCTGACTCTTCAAAGGCCCACATTGCATTTTGTGAAGGCTTCAATTTTAGCTCATCTGAGTATCTTACCCATGCTCAGTGCAAGATTTTTCTCCACATAGCAAGTATATGACAGGCATAAGGGTAGGAGTAATCCCATATGCGCATATTAATGCATCCCTGCATTCTCTGAAGATATCAGAAATGTGGATGTCAAAAAAGAAAGTCCCTAAGTATAAAGATGTCAGTGGTTTCTTGTAGGGGTTGGTTGTTTTGGTTTTTTTTTTAGTTTATGACAAGCTAAGATGTAGCGCTGGGCACGTCCTCACTGCAAGTCCCCAGTCTGCCTTTGTGCTGCTTCAGGGGTAGTCTGGGGAAAGAAGAGCCTCACAAAACCAGTTTGAGACAAAAAGTGGTGCTCTCTCAAAACTGAGTGGCTCCACTGGCCAATGTGCCTGTCTGGATGGCAGCAGCGCTCCAGTGCAAATGCTTTTCTTCACTGTCAACGGGCAATTCAGAGAACAACATGATCCCTCGTCTGCTGGCTCATGTTTGAGTTGGTTCCAACTCCCAGTTATCCAGGCTTGGCTTAACTCAGAAAGTATGTCTGAAGCAGCAGTAACAGCAGCTGGGTAGCCATGCTGGAGGAGTGCTCTCAGTCGATGGTGAGCCTGTGTGCTGGGGGCCGTCTTCTGTATCCCTGTCAGGTGGTGTTTACCACCTTCCTCTCCACCACACAGAGGGATTTCAGAAGATGCTCAGCAAGGGTTGGGACAGCACAGGGGGGAGGACGTCTAAGGTGTGGCAAAGAGAGCTCTCAATGGGGCACCACTGGCAGCAAGAATTAATGAAAAGTGAGATACAAACCCATCCATCTTTGTCTCACATTTCCCAGCCTCAGAGACAGTAACTGCTCTAGTGGCAAGAAAGGGTTTGCAAGATGTATGGCAGAATGGTTGGTGTTTGCTTACATTTATATTTTTTAGCGGGTGAAAGGGGAAAATGCAAAGTCCCAGAGTCCCCCTAGTTCCAGTTAAATCCAAGCAGATCACAGTGTGATCCAACTAAACATACCTGTGCCTGTGCAGGTCAGACAGTCACCTTTGTGCTTTCACAGCAGAGCAGGCATCTGTCAATCCTCCAGTATGTGCTTCAGGCCTGGCTTATATATGTCTAAGTGATTAATTAATCTCTGTGCAGCAACTGGAAAATGTAAAGTGCTACATAAAAGATAAGTATTACTATTACTAAATCTGTATTCGACAAGTGTGACTTGACATAAAGTGGCAGGTTTTATCTTACTCATTGCTACTATCTGAGAGAGGCCATTGACAGCAAATTTCTTCAGCATAATTTATTCCACAGACAGAGTGGGGTAAGTGGTGCACGCGAGCAACCTGCGCGGCGTGCACTGCGGGGAGCGCTCTGCCGACAGAATACGTGATGGGGCTTTCACACATTGCTCCACTACCTGTGACTCAGAGCCCCAAGCGCGGGGGCATCAGATGGGTACGCCGTGCTCCCTCGGGAAATTCGGACTAATAAATCACTTGCGGCATATGGTAGCAGAGCCCCCAGCAAGGGGAGGAGGCTGGGGGTTTGCAGAGTGTGGCAGACTCTAATGGCAGAGGCGTGACTGGAAAGCAGCGACACCAGGGGGGTGCCGAAGGGGTATGGGAGAGGATGAAAGGAGATGGACAGCAGCTGACAGCGTGGATGGAGGGTGGTGGTGCTTAACCCTCTCTGGCTGGGCATTTCTTACAGTGCTCATTGGCCAGGTAGAAGCAGCAAGGGGGCTCAGGAAGGCAAGCTGGGAAGTAACACAACTGGTAAATACATATATGGACTTACGCCTTGTGCACTTGCGGAGAGCCTGGTGCTCTAGGGAGTCGATTCTGTCTATTCCCTCTGGGCCCTATGGTAACATAAATATTTAATATTAACGACAATAATAGTAAAGAGCTTTGAAAATAGAGATCCCTGTAGGCAGTTATTTTTACTAATAGTATGGGCTAGTTGTGACTTAATGGCTGCCAAATACTTTCAATTGATTTGAGTCTATGAAGCCAACCTGAGCACATGATGAAGGCTAGCAGCTTAGTGTCTCACTTAATTTCTTTGAATTTGGTCTTCATTAAAGAAAACTATGTGCTAGTATTCCTGGCTTCTCTTAGGATTTTTTTTAACCTTTCATGCCTCTCAACATCTTTTTGCAAAATAATGAAGGAATCAGTCCCGGCGCTGGTGCATGGAGAAACTGCTCATACGAGCATGACCTCTGCCTTTGGCCCTTGACCTGGCTTTCTCAGTCTCTGTGGCCACAGCCCAACAGCATGCACATGTTTGACTGATGTAATGTATGCTGGAGGGTGTAAATCCACCTGGTTAGTGGTTCAAACCTCACTGTCTTAGTAACTCAGGTGATACAAGGCTCTGCTTGGATCAAGATCCCTCCCATAACAGATGCTGTCTTTTGTTTCAGCCTTCAGCCTAGCATTCCCTCTGGGTCATTTCTGGTTTTCCAACGTTGTATAGGAAGTGCCTCACTTTTAAACGGGTTTAAGTTAATAAATGACAAATACAGCCACTGTCAGCTAATATGTCATAGCTTAAGGAAAAGAGAAAGGTCAAGAGCAAACCTCAGACGCAAAATATGTGGTTTCCTTGAAAAGTCTCAAATGCACCAGAAGAAATTTTTCTTCTTGTGCCAAGCAAGGTTTCTGGATAAGTTCCCAAGCATCACTTTCTTGTGGATCTCTTGCTAAGTCCCCAGCCCTGCAGTTAAAAAATTTATCTGGCCTCTGAATTTGCAGGAGAAACAAAATTAAAGTAGCTGTAAGGGGAAGGGAAAAGAAAAGACCTCTGAGTTTGGTTTTTGGTTTTTTTTGGTTTTGGTTTTTTTGTTTGTTTGGTTTGGGGTTTTTTTTGTTTTGTTTTTTGGGTTTTTTTGATTCTTGTTGAAAGCTACCAAGGATGTGAGGAAGTCCTTGCAAAAATGCAATGAGGACAGAGAGAGTGCCAAATGGAGGCAAATGCAGGGGAAGCGTGAGGAAGAAACAATCTGGGCTGCCAGCATCAAACTAGTATGCTACTTCTCACCATATTCCACTTTTTTCCCCCTCATATTAGCTTATTTGGCTATCATCCTAGTTTTCAGCAGCAATCCTACACAGGCAGGCAAAGCTGGTTATACCAGAGAAAACTGTAAAGAAATTTTGTGCAATCCCAAGTTAGCTGATGCACCAAAAAGCACGGCATGCAGTGGATGTGGTGACCTGGAATCACTCTAGGGCCTTCAGTGAAGAGCACAGAAAAGATGTTAGTTTAACTTGGTGAAGATCAAAAGAAAAACAGGACCTTAAGCAGAACCTAATCAATTATCTCATTCTGCAAGATTCTGGACACGATCCTGAAGTTCATGACAGGATTTAATACAAAACTCGCTAGCTGCATTTAGTTTTAGGTGAAACTTGTGCTGTAAGTCTCTCACTCTCTTGGGAGATGTGGCTTCAAGCTTCTCAGCCACTGAGGTAGACTGTTGTCCCCAGGTGGAGCAACACTTGGCCAGGGAACTTCTGTAGCAGGAGACGGGGTAATGCAAGATGCAAAGCAAGAATAAAAGCCTGAATGAGGAGGGGATGGAGAAATTGGGCAACTTCTTTTGTGGGGCAGATGCCCTGTTTCAACTCCTTTTCCCTCCTATGTACAACACGCCCACTTGTCCAGCACTGAGGGGCATCACAGTGGGTTTGCTGTCCTTGGCAGCCTCCTGCCTGTGCCCATGCCGGCAGCTCACTGCTGCCAGCACTGCCTCCTGTGATGGGGCAGGGGGGAAATGCTAAACTCTGCCTGCAAGCTTACTTGTTCCACAGCCCTGCAACTTTGCATCTCTTCAGATGCTGCTCAGGTGCACACACGGGGGTGAGATTTTTAGCTGTCTTAGCATCCCAGAAGATGTTTGGGTTGTGGGGCTTTTTTATTACTATTTCAGAAAGTTATTTTTCCACTTGTTATTTCAGAAAGTTTTTTTTCCACTTCTTATTTCATTGTTTTATAGCCAGTCTCTGCAAGTACATCACTAGCTCTCCATTTGCAACGGACTGTGGGTGCTGTAGAGTTATTTGATTGACTATCAAACTGTGCAATACAAAATTATTGAGTAGTCTTGTTATTGAAATAACCCTTTGGTGACTTTTATATTCCAATATTGGACCTCTTCCATTTATTTCTGTATAGTCCTGTGTTTGGAAGTAATTTGGATCTTGGAACAGCAACCTGAAATTATTGGCTAGCCTTGTGTATAATGTAATGAGTGCTAGACATTTATAAGCTTAGCAAGTTTGTCAGCTTCCGCTCCTCACCCTATTACCAAAGGTGTTCTGGCTGACCCTACAGCTGCCCCAGAGTTTTAGTCATCTAGAAGTTTTGGCTTGAAAATCAATACAAGCTTCAATGATGTTCATATATTTTCAGCCATAGTAGAAATCAGTGGTCTCTGCATCCATCTGATCCTGGAAGCAATGTTATCTAATAGCTGAGAGATCAGACAGGAGCTGGGCTGGCTTGGGCATGCTCTGCTGAAATGGATTGTGAGACCTTGAATAAAGCATTTAGTTTTTGTGCTTCTTTTGTGGTGTGTAAAGTGTGTGTGTGCATGTGTGTGTGAAGAGGATGGAGGAAGGAAGCAGGGAGAAAAATCTCCTCTTGAGAAGTTTCGTTACTTTGCACAAAACTCTATATGGGATGTAGTTGCACACACAGCAAATAGATGCTGCTATAATGGACACTTGAAAGAGGGTCTGTCTAGAGGTGGAGCTTTGCACCACTCTTGGAGACCTTTCTGATGGCAGATGAGAGAGGCAGGAATCTGTAGTAACCCATGCTGCACACAAGTGTACAAATTCTTATTAAAAAGTTAAGAGAAGCTATGCCACATGCTCAAATGCCCACTGAGGACCATGTAGCTGAAGGATTTAAGGACATCTTGCTTTAGCTGAGCTGCTTCCAGTGATTTAGTGTGCATACATTACTTGGACACCACGTAGTTTAAAAAAAAGAAAAGTAAACAAATGCATGAAAAATATGATAATTGGTTCACTTCTCTAGTGTGGTCTATTCAAACTAAACAGATGTGCCTCACTTTCCAGAGAAATCATAGTTCCTCGTTCTCTCAGTTTGAAAGGTACTTTGAACATATAGCCAAGCCACTTTATGTAGAAATGTTATCAGTGAAACAGATTGGACAGTGTTTTGTTATAGTTCTCTAAATATGTAGTAGCCATTGACCTACAAGTACAACAGCGATTGCCTCAATAAGGTTTTTCAGTGGTGTAGATAAACACTGCAAGTGAAGAGTTGGCTTCCACGCTGGGTTCTGTTTCGTTTCCTGGACAGATGATGGCATTGCAGTCCTGCTGTATTCTGCAAACCCAGCCAAGGTACTCCCAGAGAGAGATCTTGATTTGATTGTGCTATGCACACTTTAGCAGCTTAAGATTTCGCCTTTTGCTTTTCATGTCTTCAGTGAAACAGATGAATGCTATAATAGCAGTACTTTCTAAAAGGAAGACATGAAATTCCTACATTTATAATAAAAAAGTGTTACCAACCTCATTGTAATTCAGACTTGAACTGTTCACCCTGTGCACGTCCAGAAACTCATTCTCTAATACTAGATGCAATGATCTCTGGAGGGAAGTTTTCCATCTGTTTCCTTATGATGTTAAGCTGTTAGTGCTGTTCATTATTTATTACATCTACTGGAGTATGTTAAGCTATGATTTTCTTCTTGTCTGGTATTAAAAATTTGACTTGGTTAGTGTAAAAAAAACCCCCTAGGATTTGCATATTACACATTGATATTTAGTGTATTTGGGGGGGTGGGGGAAGGGGGGGGGCTGTAATTGCTCCCAAGCTGTTTTTGTGCTAGCAGATAATTTATATTTAATTCCTCAATACAGAGCTAAATTAACCACTTTAAATGGAGATAAATATAGATGTGCTATATATAGGTGGAATCTGCCACCCATACTCAGATTAAGGAGCGTTATCTCTGTTTGAGTTCAGTAGGACTACTGCAGGGTAAGATGCTTCTCATCATGAGCAAGGTAGGCAGAATTGGGCCCATCATAAATACGTATGGGTATATATTTCACCTATATGAATGAACGTGAGAGAGTGAGATTTATAAAATATGAGCATGCAGTTACCAATGTGCACATTAAGCAAAAGCTCACAGGAATATGGTCTGTTCTCTGTATTTTCACATCTTCTATTACAGGAAGGTGTGGCAGACTTTGGTTATTATGTTGTTCTATGCAGAATAAATGATACATAATAAATAATTCTCTCTTTGGGGTGAGGAATGGTTCAGCATGATTCTCCATTTCTTCACAGAAATTATTACCTATTTCTGTGGGTAGATTTCTCGTTGAGTTTATCCTATTTTGTCACTGGTTCCATTAAGTGCTAACAACAGTTTAGGTGTCCCAACATAGCTGGAAGGGATAGTGTTTGTGTTATTATTTGTGTCAGGATCAGCTCTTCACATCCAGCATCTTGCTCACAGAAATATCTTTGAAGATGTACAGAAATTAGATCGGTATCTTTTTACACTGTAATTAAAGTATCAATTCACGCTGTGAAACACTATCTAGATCAACCATTCAGGTTACTCTTAACAATACCGGTTCTTTTGGAATAAATATATGTGTTTCCAAACTGCATAATGGGAAGTTTTTGCATATCATTCTCACATGTAGCATCTTTTGATGTGATGGAGAATTGTAGATGAACCGAAATGTTCACTTTCCTGTCATGTAGCTGGTTCTTTATCATAATATAGATGTTATTAAGATAAAATCTGTCTCTCCATATTGTAGTATTATAAAACTCAGAATTAGAAATGCTTTATCATTTCTGAAGAACAAAGACTATGACTACTTTAAGCAATATCAAAGTCAGACTACCTTTATCGGGGGGAGCATGAAGGAAAGCACCAATATTTGCAAAGCATAAGTAATTCTTGTCAGACTTAACACAGGATGTTTGCCATTACCAGGCAGAATAATCACCAAATGATAAAACAAATAAGCTTTCCTAGTGCTTTTTTAAAGTGGTAGAAGAAAACACCTACCTGGAAACAGGATTGCTTGATTATGCATCTGCTCTTTGGACTACCAAGTCAGATGCTTATGTGGAGTAAATCAACACTGCTTTGGCACGCCAGTGGAGCTATGTTGAACACCACCTTCTAGGGTATATCTGTAAGATACTAAGTTGGTAAATATAAAGGTCCTATTAAGGTGTTCTGAACACTGAAAAAATCCTTGGGTTTGCACTCATTGAAGATCACTTCTATTTTATCGAACTCATCGGAGCAACTTTGGAGAGGAAGTTTGCATGCAGTCATTGATTGCAATCTATCTTCTCACAGTAACATCACCCAGTGAATTTTCTGAAAAGGACCTAGAAAAGTCTGGTTAATCACCATACAGCCATAAGACTCTCCTGTAGTCGTCAAAACCTACCCTCCATGCTGAGGATCTGGAGATCATCTTTGAAACATGTCTCTTACAAAGACCAGTTACCCTCCCCACTTTCCAGACAGTTTTAAATGGAAGTTGTGGTTCTAAATGAACACCACTGGTATCCCTCCTTGCACATGTTATGGCCTTACTGCACTGTCATTCTTCAAGAAGCATGTTTGGTCCACCAAGCCAGTTAGCCTGTAGTGGTGCATTTGTCTTCTTCAGGCATCCTTCCACCATAGCTATTTTCTCTTGAAGCTGGACACCTTCTTTAGTCCTGTCTGGGTATTACCACACTCTTCCAAGAGTTGTCAGACCACCAACAGATGCCCTAAGGTTGTGTTTCTCCATGCTGTCAGGTGACTATATCAATGGATAGTCGTATGTGATTATCTGGGTAGTGTTCAGAGGTGGTTCAGACATCTCTGGGTCAGACATTTTCGGTGTCCAGGCACTCAGGCAACAGCAGTGTTCATGTAATTTCAATCATGGCCAGTTTCTGGATGCCTTACAATTAACCCTTTGTATCAAAGTGAATCAGGTTCTAGTTAAAATGTTTTTCAGTTTTCTTTTCTTTATATATTGATAGACAGTTAAACGGACAAATGCGAGTATTCAAAATAATTAGAATAGCTCAGATTTTACAGTACAGTTTGTACTCTTTCTTCACAGAAGTACATCTGCTGAGCCTCACTGAGTTTACCTGAAAACCTTTTAACACATTGATGTCAAGAAATGGTGTATAAAAGTGTGGAGGCTGCTTCCCTGCTGCTAACAGATTTATAACGTAACCTATGGCAATTGCTGCATGTTGTCCTATACTTAAATGGATATGAATCAATGCGGACTAACCACAAATTAAATAATTTTGGTATTGGTTTGGAAGGATTCTTAACTACCAATATAGTTTTAAATTCTTTTTTACAGTTGGTTCTTCAGTATTTTAAATTCATCCCAAACATTAGCTCCCAGAGTCATGGACTCTTGTAAAAACCCACGTGACAGTCAAAGAAAGAGAGAGGGGGAGAGAAAAAGAACAGGGGAGAGAATTCTAGCACTTACTATTTCAGGAGACAGTTGAATGTATAATTCAAAAAGTTCCAAAACAAGTAGATGGAGTCCTTAATGGAGTCAAATAAAAATATAAGATTTTTGACTCTTAAAGTTTGCAATGCTGCAGGGTATACCTCTAGGGGACTACACCATTAGATTATTAGGGGACATACCATTTGGGATCAGGCCCAGACGGCATGTGTTTAGGAAAAGTACACCCTGCTTAACCAACCTGGTCTCCTCTTATGACCAGGTGACCCACCTAGCGGATGAGGGAAAGGGCTGTGGATGTAGACTACCCAGACTTCAGCAGAGCCATTGATACTGCTGTCCCAGAGAAGCTGGCAGCCCATGACCTCCTTGTGTTCTCTTCACTATGGCAAAAACTGGCTGGATGGCCGGGTCCAGAGCGCAGTGGGGAATTGTGTTAAACCCAGGTGGCATCTGGTCACCAGTGGGGTTCCCCAAGGCTCATTATTGGTGACAGTCATTGTTTAACATCTTTATTGATGATTGGGATGGTGGGAACAGCTCCACCCTCAGAAAGTTCACAGATGAAAGTTCACAGTAAGTTGGGCAGGACTGTGGCTATGCTGAAGGGTGGGAAGGCTCTGCAGAGGGATTGGGACAGGCTGGATCAATGGGCTGGGGCCAATTGTATGAGGTGCAGTAAGGCAAAGTGATAGGTCTTGACCTTGGGTCACAACAACCCCAGGCAGAGCTACAGGCTGGGGACAGAGTGGCTGGAATGGTGCCCAGTGGAAAAGGACCTGGGGGTGCTGGTCAGCAGCTGCTGAACATGAGCCAGGGTGTGCCCAGGTGGCCAAGAAGGCCAATGGCATCCTGGCCTGTATCAGCAATAATGTGGCCAGCAGGACCAGGGCAGGAATGTCTCCCTGTAGTCAGCACTGGTGAGGCCTCACTGGTGTGTCCAGTTTTGGGCCCCTCAATGCAAGAAAAATAATGAGGTGCTGGAATGGGTCCAGAGAAAGACAATGGAGCTGGTGAAAGGTCTGGAGCACAAGTTCTGTGAGGAGCAGCTGAGGGAGCTGGGATTGTTTAGCATAGAGAAAATGAGGCTCAGGTGGGACCTTATTTCTCTCTACAACCACCTGAAAGGCGGTTGTGGCCAGGTGGGGTTTGGTCTCTTCTCCCAGGCATTTCCATTTCTTCAAAAAGACATCTGGAAAGACACAGAAATGAAAAGCCTGAAAACTGATACCCCTACCTCACCCTTCTCTCCTGTCATCTTCTAGGCAGAGAGCATGGCAGAGCACAAACACCAGCTCTGCTCAGGCAAAAAGGTCTGATAACTCACAGAATTATGTGAGAAATATGGATGACCTCTGCAAGTACTCTAGAGCCTCTCAGAAAAGTACACTGTAAGAACTAATAGTGGTGGATTTGTCAACTATTTATTCGTGCATATATAAAAAGGTTTGTCTATTTTATCTAGTTAAATATGCTTTTAGTAGGTGGATTGCACAATCATAAGAGTAACACTCTGAAACCCACAACTAACATGGCACTTACATTCTAAACCCCTATTTTCAGTCACTTACAACTTTCTGAGGAAAGTAGCTTTCACATCGATTTATCATTCTCCAGCTGGGACCAGACACAATCATTTTGCCAACGAAAGGGAAGTTTTATTAACATCCATCCAGCCACTTAGCCAATTTGGAGTTGTCTGACTGAGAAAAAGCCTTCTTCCCTTTTAAATCCAGCACATAAATTCTGAGGGCTGAGATAACTCCAGACTTGTTTGGTCTCAAAAAAAAAAAAAAAAAAAAAAAAAAACCAGCAAACTCAAACCAATTTCACCTGGCTTGAGTAGAGTCTTCATCTGTCCCCTTTCTGAAGAAGAAATAACAAACTTAAAAATAACAAAATAGCATTGTGTGTGGCCATGCTCACACATCTGTGTGTGTGCATATGTGAGTGAATATATGGACCAGTTTCAAAACCAAACTGCCACAGGCAAAATCTTCAACATGAGTCCCAGGTATTGAAAGGGTCAAAAACATGTGCCAGTCTTTAATCTTATCCTCTAAACTGCCCACACAGAGAAAGTGCTTAAGTCTGCACTAAACTGGAGTCCTGATAACTTAAAAGAAAGGAGATATTAATTATGGAGGTTGACAAATCTCCTTAGCTTTTTGACTGTTACCTGCACAGTGGTTGATAAAATGTTCAAGCTAATGGTATAAAGAAGTCAAATAATGATATTGCAGACTTAGGGGTTTATCCTGGGATTAATAAATTGCAGGAGTCCACACTGAGTTGTGTTTGAAGGGCTAGAAGCTGGATCCTTGAAAACAGATGGCCTTCCTTGTCAAAGTAGTCTTGATCTTGTCTAATCTTAAAAGCTAAGCAGGTTTGGGGCAGAAAGATCCACCAGAAAATATCTGACGCACTAGGTTGTTACTTCTAGAGCAGGAATTGCTGCTCATAATTTGATAAGAAATATTTAATGATAATTTTGTGAAAATAAATAAATAAATGTGGAAATTATAGCTTAATTTTATGGGTTTTGTATTATTCCCAGTAGCATATTGCTGGAAATTTTCTGTGTTCTCAGGATGACAGGAATTTAATACAAGCTTCTTTTGCCTTAATATATGATGCTTTATTCAAATGGGAAAACATTACCAGCCTGTTGCGGTGACCTGCAGCATGAATTTGAGAAAGACTGTTCATGAACTAGAGAAAATTAAAAATTCCTGAAAACCCTAGATCCCCTGTATTTACAGTACTTGTTGTTTCATGAGCATTTTTGGCTGCAGCTTGTTTGGTTGATTGGATTTTAATTGTATTGAATGTGATTTTCTTGCAGATTTTCTTAAAAATTGGTGCTGTTAACACTCTACATGACCTCAGAACACTAGAGCATAACAATTCAGGCCCAGTCACTTCTAGGCATAGAATAGTCCAGTTTGAAGTTACCTATTGGTACTCTTGACAGAGCTGGGTATGGCCCCAGGAGGCTGCAAGGCTCTGCAAAGCCCATTTTGAGCATGCCAAGGAAGCTGACAGGAGGTCAGGCTCCACCTCTGGCTCCCAAACCATTCTTGGGAGGGCAGGCTGCTGCCAGACAAAATGACATGAACTCATGTTTAGGAACCCAGTGATTCAGCTTGTGAGGAGCAAATTCCCAGCTTACCATCCCGTATTGGTTTCTGTGGGAAAGCAACAGGTACTGAGTCAATGCTACTTGATTTTCTAAAAGCCAGGATCAGTAAAGCTTTTGCCTTTGGCTTTGCTGAGAGCAGCATGAAGCCCTGGGGCAACTGAGGAGCATTTATAGGTGACCGCTGAAGCTGGCAAACACTGGTATTCAAGACTGATCAGATTAATTAGTCTGTCAGCATGGAAGGATCTGGTTTATAGCCACTTGACTATTTGTTATGGGGCTTTTTCTCTCAGCACTGTTAACCAAATACAAATGCTTGAAAATTGCACTATTCATGAATCAAGTGAATATGGAGAGAGTAATTGTCACTTTCTTAAAATGCAACAATTCAAAATGCTTTATATAAGCATCTAGGATTAGAAAAATGCTGTTCTTTTCTGGTAATTTATTTTATATTGTACTGTATGATAGTCAGTGTGGTAAAGACCTATATCAATTATAGCATTTCATTACACAGTAGCACAAAACATAACGTTGTCTAATAGTTTGCTTGCTTGAGAATAGGCAACTCTGTCTCAGACAGTAAAACCCCCCTCAGAAATCCACAGTTAAATTACATCAAACATCTCATACTGCTGCAATCAAAAAGAGCATTTTTATAAAATCCAATTGAGCAAAATTAATTACTTCTATATAAGCCAGGTTTCAACAACAGAAAATTTTACAGCCAAGCTAAAATTTTGTGAATGATTATTTTATGCATGTCGTAGAATTTCTGATGACAAAAGGAAACCATTATCTTATAGTAGTTTCATAATCAACTCTTAAAAAAGACAGGCTTACAAGCAAGGATATTATACAAGTATTTATATAAATGAAATTCCAGACCTCCCAAGTACATAAGTGCAGATAGATGCTCATGCACGACACACAACTATGTGTGATCACTTTCCCATTGACTACACTGTCCCTCATAACCCATCTGCCCCACAATATCAGTTCAAAGGTTTTCTAGGAATTGTGAGTCTGCAGAGGGTGATGGCATTATTCTAGATAGCAGTCACTTGCAAGACCTCATACTTGACTTGTATGGGCCTTTATTTTTGTATTTTTCTAGCTATAACAGAAGCAGTTTTTGCTAAACATCAGCGTTCTTAAAAATCATTTGATCTCTTGCTGGAGGTAATGTGGATTCATTTTGTAATTTTGATATGATGAGATAAATGGGCAAACAATAAACTAGTAAAAAACCTGAAATACTCTCCAATACAGAATGTCCTAAAACTATAGCTCATCTAGGTTTCTGTTATAGAAACACTTTAACAAGTTTTACACAAACTACTAGATAAGGAAAGTGAGTAAAGAAAATTGCACATTTATTGGAGTAGAAAAGCCATTACCAGAATATCAAAAATATTCCTCAAAAATAAAACCTTTAGTGATATCCTGAATTTTCATCTTTATGGCAATACTCAGTAATATGGACCAGCCGCAGTTATGACTAGGTACAAAATTTTCATCTGGTTACATGGCCAATTTATAAAGAAAATGTTTAATAATAAAGTGTTCACATCTGCTCTGCATATAAAATATGACAACAGTCTTTGCAGGAGCCGCAAGAGAAAACAAATCATAGCTGTGTGTTTTGCCTCAAAGCAGAAAGGCAGGTGACCCTGCTGCTTCTGAGAAGAGCTGTGACTGTGGCACCTCACATTTCTACAGTGCTCTTCACATCACAATTTCAAGGGGAAAAAAAAAGCTCTGCTTAATGTATCCTCCCCCTGGGTACTAAGTCTTGTTGTCCCTATTTATGTTAGAGGAAATTTTTTAGTGCTCACTGGGAAGTTTAAACTCCTTGGTTTTTGGAAACCTGGCTCAAGCTGGACCAGCCCCTATGTTCTGAGGCATCAAAATGACTCCACCCCCTTCTACCCATGGGAAACGGCAAGTTAAGTGCTTCTAAAATTCAGTTTTCATGAATGAAGATAAAAGTAAGGAAAATTCCATCTCTGGTCAATTACTAGACACAACAAGTAGTGAAAAGAAATACTCTGAACCTCCCTTTTTTAAAATTAGTTTTTGAGATTTTCTATCCAGTGCATTGTTAGTTCACTTCGGAGGCTGGTGGGAAAGGATTTCAGAAAGTATTCCAGACATTTATTGGTCCATAAACCTTTCTATGAGACCAGAACAAGTCCCAGATCACTGAGGCAGCAGCATGAAGTCTTGTCAGAAAGAAGACGAGGAGGAGGGTGAAGGAGAGAAAGAAACGAGTAGTCGGAGGGAGCAGGTAAGTTCATCAGCCTGAGCTGAGCTACCCAGAGGCTGCTACAAGCACTGTGTGGTACAGCATCAACAACTGCATTTGCTCCTTCCCCAAAGGCAGACCTTGATAATACTCGTTTGTGTATTGGTGAAGTCAAATATTAAAATTGACACACCGTAAGAGGGTTTTCTCAACTGTACTGAATCAAAGGGAAAAAAAACCCGAAGGTTTGTCAGGTTGAATAAACCAATAGGATGAAGAGAGCAAAGTGATAAAGACTTAAAGCCAAGCTACAGAAACAAGCATAAAACCACTTTTTTTTTAAAGTAAATGGGGTGTTGGGTCAGCCAGCTAGTGTGTCTGAACGATGCTTTTGAATGAATGTGAGATCTTACAAAAAGAGCTTCCCTGATGGAAAAACATAGGAAAAAGCTGTTGCACTTTCCAATGCAAAACAACTTTGAATGGTAACACCAGTATTGGCATTTTCATTTGATCACAGTTCAGCGCAGGGGCTTTTCCTTTTCTAAAAATATTTGATGCAAAAGAGTATAATAAATGTTTTGAAAATCAGATCTGTACCTAAATAAGACTATTCCAAAACATATGCAGCGTTGGAAAAACATGCCTGAATTTGAATAATCATACCATCAAATAGAGTCTTGCTATTGTTTGCTTACTTTAGAAGGGGAAACACATATATACTGAGAGAGATAGAGATTTCAATCTGTCATATATGTAACAATTCAAATCATTTTTATATCTATATATGTATGAACCATTTAAAAATGAAAATATGTATTACCTTCCTTAGTTAATAGATTAATTTTTAAACTTCAACTGGAAACACCAAAACATTTCCTGTATCTTTGGAAGTTATTTACCAAACAGTAGTAAAGAGTAGCATAGAACAGTTACATTTTCATAGTCTCTTTCTGTGCCTTGCTGCTTCATAGATTAATTGTTTTCCAACATTTTCACAAGAATTGTAACTGCCAAGATTAAACTTCCAGGAAAGTCAGTGAAAAAGTTGATTTCAATGAGAGAAAGTCAGTGCAATTTCAAAAAAACCTAGAAAATCCAAACCAAAACAACAAAGCCACAGTGCCAAATCCCAAATATTTCAGAATCTTGCAAAGCTTATAAAGTTATTTTTCTTTATTGTTCATGGTATTATACTGTAGCTCTTTGAGATGTAAAATTGGCCTGATGACTCCCTTCTCTGGCTAATTATCACTGGCTTCACCATTGTGGTTCAAGATTATAACTGGCTCAACTTGTACAATGAACTCTTCTTTCAATTACTTGACTTCATAAAAACCTCTCAGTATTTGGTATTGCTTTTCTTTGCTAAAGAAGTAAACAAATTTGGGAATACATTCCAATGAACCATTTAAGTGGGTTCACACCCTAAAATACTCCAAGAGCCCCATGGGCTTCTCCTGTTGAGGTTATATTTATCATCACTATGATATTTAAATGCTAAACAAATTTATTTCATAATTTTGCTTTCCCTTTCCATCTTTCCTACCCAGCTTCTTCTCCTTCCCCTCACACATAGAATAATAGAATCATTTAGGTTGGAAAAGATACCTAAGATCACTGTTCATAGTACTATGTCCGCTCACAGACTGAAAAACAGTCTGTAAATCAATGCAATATCCATCATGTTTTCAGAAGATATTATGGAGCCACAGCTTGGTTTGCTAGGGCTTCCTGTACTTTACCAGAGGCAATCTCAACCCAATAGAGCATTTTGTTTGGAAAGCAGCTGAATTCATGTGGTAATCTTAGTGGAGACACTGCAGGCACAGGGCTCATGGTGTACCATGCAAGGAAAGGTCGTAGCAAGACTTTCGCTGTCTTTTACTGCACCTCTCAAACATGGCTGGGAAAAGTGGTCAAGCTTCCATTCTCTCTCAAGATCCCTGAGACCTTTGCCCATCTTTTCAAGTGTTTGACAGAGGGAATCCATTTTCTCTGTGAGCCCCGAATTTGTTAGATTTGAGGTCGTTCTGGTACCTCTGAGTTCTGCCAGTTTGGGCCAGCCACTGAGATCTGGGCCAGCACAGGTCTCAAATGCTGTGCAGTACTTTGAGCTGAGGTTAAGATGAGCCGGTGCTGTGACAGGAGAGGCTCCTCTAGGCCCAGTTTTGCTTGTGGTACTCAAAGAAGCAACAATAATGAAGGAGATCTGACACAGAATGTATCTCCAGAGGTGTTGAGGCACCTTTATATGATATGGCTTTCATAGTGTTCCCTGGAGTTATTATTGGTTCCACCTACACTAATTCACCCTCACAGAGCCTGACTCAGAAAAGAACTAGTGCATGTTTCATCTGACAATAACCTAAAAATTAACAAAAATGAGTGAAAAATAGCTGAAGAGATTATTTTATAAGGTCTACTTTCAATAGGAAAAGGAAACTCCACTGTTTTTTTTCTTTTAGCTACATATGGTATTTTGTCAGGTGTAAGTCTCAAACCTGTTCATTGAATAAAAAGGTATACTTTTAAAAAAGAATACTGCAGTACCTGGGCACAAAATTTGCAGAGTGGAACAACCACATCCAGCAGTCTTTACTTGGTCTTGATACAAAGGTCCTTGTTAAAATGTCAGTAGGGTGATGTTAAAAGAACCAACTGAGGGACTGGGTCAAGTTAAGGTATTTTGGCATCCACAAAATAGAACAGCACTCTAAAAGCTCAAAAAGGGCTGTTGAAGCTTAACAACTAGCAAGATGTTGTGTAGGTGTGTTTGTGAAAGAGAGAAGCACGCAAGAAAGTGTCCAAGGAAGATGCTTGCCTGGAACTGGAAGCAGATTTAAAACTGTGTGGGGCTGACAGACTCAGCAGGATCTCAGTAATCTTAATAAGCCTGGAAAAATACTTGCCATACTTATCAAGCCAAACTGACCCCCATTAATTCCTGGTTTCTCCTTGTGTATACTTATAAAATCTAAGTTTTTCACCCTCACTTTGCTGTTAGGATGGAGAATTGCTTTATGACACTGAAAATTCTCAGCAGCGGCTATAGCACACTTCTTTTCTCTGGCTGCACAGAGTGGTCACAACCTTGCTGCCTATCCACAACAGCTGAAGATAGATTATGTCTGCTGCAGAAAAATCAAATCATGATCAAAGAAGCTTACTGATTTATTAACAGCACCTAATTAACCAGCAATGAATAAACAATACTTTAGGGATCAATACCAGCACTACAACAGATAAACCACAGCACTAGACTCTCCCACATATGACATAGCATTTGCATGGCTTCAAGTACATCAGCAGCACCTTTGAAACCAAGTCTATTGCTACATCAAGGCCACATAGAGCTGCTTTTCCACATGATTTGCTTTTAGCTCATAAAGATGAATCAGTTTCTGGAAGAGTTATAACCTGTGGTAAGTCAATCCAGAATTACGAAGGTATGCAGAGATGCTTAGAAGTGAACACTTTGGGTTGAATGGTATCTTTGATATGGAAGCAGACATTTTAGCAGTGTGATCAGCTCTTCGTGAGAGAGAACTACAGTCCTGACCTGTAATTCCTCTGCCCGCTTTCAGCCCATTCAAAATGTAGAGTGAGAAGCCAGCACAAGCAAGAATTGCTTTGTCAGAGAAGCTGTTACAGAAACTTCTTTTACTATTTTTGCTTTCCATTGCAAGAGCAACCTTTCAAAGATACTGACCTGTAAAATTCCAAGCCACTGGCAGATGCTGGGGTTTTTTGGGGGGGAGTGAGGAATTTTTGTAGAGTTGGAGGTAGGATTGCTCTGGAAGTGACTTCTGCAGAGCAAAGGGTCAAGGGATGCAAACAATATGGGGAAATTTTGATTGCATTTTCTTTCAACTTTTTCCCAACAATACCACAGGTAATTGAATGACACATCTTCATTTCTTTCTGTACTGGTGTTAAAACTCTTTACCCTTGCTTTTTGCAGTAACTTTCTTCTAGTGATGATGAATGTTGTACAAATAGTGCAAGCATAATAAATCGGTTCTTAATTTCCTTCCAACTGATCTTGGATTTGGCTAGTGTCTATAAGTGAAGCAAATGTACTAGAAAAATAGATGGTAGGTTTTGATTGTCATAGCCAAATAGTCATTACGAGTGTTAATCACCAAAAGTGAATTCCAGTGTATACTTAACTGCACACCTGTCTGACATCTGGAAAATTGAACTAATCCATTTTCTGAAAGGAACTCCGACTTGGAAATCACATTTGCATTTGGCAGCATTATGCCTACTATTGTTACAAATAGCCCTGAAGAAGATTAGAATGGAAGGAAATAAAGGCAATATCCTTTGTTTTGCGGGCCGTGTGTTTTGTCGTTTTGACAGCACTGGGAGAGAGTTATTTGCCTTGTTTATCAGCACAGAGCTCACATGCAGCACCAAGAGGGCTCCTGCAATGCTTGCCCCAGGGTCTGCAAGTGAAGAGTTACACAGCAGAGATTTTGAGAAGGCAAAGCTGCAGGAGGATGGGCACCAGGGCTGGGGAGGGGGTGCAACTTGGGATGGAGGAGTGAACCCCATTGCTTGGTATGTTCTTCCACCCCTTATCACTGCCCTGGTGAAAGTAGAGCAAACAAGGAAGGTTTCATGCTGTGCCCTCCAAAAGTGTTGAAAACTCCTTTGGAAGATTTTACAGATTAAAATAGCCAATTTGTTAGTGGCACTGTTTCAAAACCTTCAGAATCATCAGGTGAGTTTGTTTCTCTTGAGCAAAAAGGGGAGAACTACATCTCGTGCATCACCCACAGCTTCTCAGGACTCCTTAATCCCACTAACATCCAAATACAGGTTTTTCTAGCTAACCATAAAAGTGATTGTCCAAGAATCATTGTGTCAGAGTTTAAATAAACACATTTATCTTAATATAAATTCATCTTATATCAGCTACTTTTTAGTTTTTATAGCTGTTAATTCATCTACCTGTAAATAAAAGAGTATACCTTCTATCACTGGGAGTGACAGTTATTATACCATAACGTTGTATTTTCTTTCTTAAAAAAAAAATCTAGAAAATCTTACGGGCCAATATATTTCTTCCATATGTCTTAGTTGTTTTGTCATAATAGCAGTACCTAAAAAAAAAAAATTACACATTACAGAAAATGAATCAGGCAACTGATTTTAATTTTGGATTTTTTAGTCCTCACATAATGTGTGATTGAAAGTTTGTGAGGTGCTCAGTGTGGTTTATAAAACCCTGTCAAGCTTGTAACTTTGGAAAAGAAAGACTTCTTAATACACAGTTTTTAATGTGAAATTACCATATTCTCTCTTAGCAAGAGAGGTCTTTTTCAGCAACTAAAATTAACTGTTGAAAAACGTTGGAAATGTGCATGGTAATGAGTTCATTCCTGTCAAAATGAAATCATTAATATTAATTTTTATCCTCCTCTGAGTGACTCCTGCACCATTTTTCAAGTTAGGAAAGAAGTTAGAAAATTTGCAAGACCATTTCCAGCAATACAGGGTAGCAGGTCTCCCACCATCATCAAAACACTATTTTAATGGCTTGACTTCTCCTTTGTAAACTTCTTACTTCACTGTTTAACTTGTCCTCTGATTATTTACATATTTACATACATAACTGTAAGGCTGTTAACTTACAGAACACATAGGATGTACAGACCTTGAGATTACCATAAGATGGTCTTCCAAAAGGTTTTGAGGATTTTTTAGCAGCTAAGTAGAGCATTACATCTCAGTTCAAACTGTTCCCAAAGGACCTGTTTTCACTGAAGTCAACGGAAAAAATCCCATTGATTTCAGCATGGCTGGATAAAGTCCAAAGTTCAGAGATTTACGAGAGGTCTCTGAGTACAGCAAAAAATAGGAGGATTCAGAGACTCTTGATTCATTGGAAGATTTGAGTAGGTGTTTAATCTCTTCTGATTTTATTACACTTAAGCATAAAACTAAATATAAGCATAAATTTAAATGTCTTTGTTTAAAAGTTCTATTTATTTTAAAAAATCCCACCCTATACTACAGCTGTGTTTACCAAGCAGGCAGGTGACATGGAGTCTCAGTGACAATAGCTTTTAACAATAAAAAGGTTTAATTTCTGTGTTAAAATTACAATTCTCACTTCACAGTACATCACAAAACTTTTAAAAGGTGGCACTAACAGCAGAATCTTTTCAATTTAAAAATGTCCTGGAATTTTTAACTGGATGTACCTTGTCGGCTTTTGTTTTAATTTGGGGGGAAGGGGAAGGGATCAACTTTTATCCTCATTTAATGCCAACTAAATATTCCTTAGCTACTGAAGTGACTTAATGACATGAGTATGTGGTCTTATCAAAGTCCCATTATTGTTCTGACAGTATCTCATTTGTATGCAAATCCACTTGCATGCAACTTATTCTTTGGCAAACGGTGCTAGCAAGCCAGCGAGCGTCGTTTTAATTATGTGCATGTCTGTGAACAGTATATTTGTTACTGCACAGGAACATTCTGCTGCTGTAACAACTACAGCACCTTATATCACGCTCATGAAGGATGCTGCAGACCATCCTGCAATCCTTATCGTGAGTAATAGACATGCTCTGCCAGTCTCTGTCACCCAAGGGTAATTGCAATACATAAGGCAACCTTTCAAATAAAATATTAATGGGGTACTTTTTTGTGATTTCCCATCTTTTTCATAATGATGCCCACTGGATATCTGTTCAATTAGTGCCTTGCCTTCTCTTACTTTACAAATTCTTGATGATTAAGAAAAATTAATCCTGTTAGACACAAACCAAGAGGGAGAGCCCCGTGCACCTGTATGGTAGAGGACAGCTTCTGCTTAGCAGATGTAGGTTAGTGTCAGAGGATGACTGGTGTCAGTAGATGTACAGGGGGGGAGAGGGATGGGGTGTACATGTATACCTGATAGGGGGTATTAACCCAAAAATAAGGGGAATCTGCCTGGTGATTTACAGGGTCCCTTCCTGACACCCCTGAGAAGGGCCTCCTGGGAGATCTGGCCCCATGCTGTGTTTCTGCAACCTCCAGAAACACTGTCTGGAGGATGGTGGTGGGGGACACTCTCTCTCCTCGAGGCCTTATGGACAAACTCATCCTTCTCTGCACTTCATCTGGCTTGCAAGATAAAGCTAACTCTTCATTGTGCCATGGAGCCAGCTCCATTACTTGTGATACAATCCATCCTAGGGGAATGTTCTACAGGGAGGAATATCATCATATTTGGAAAGACAACTTCAGAATTGCATGATTCCAGAAAAAAAGACAGTGTCAATACCCCATCTCCGAGCTAGCAAAGTTTTATCATGTACCTTTGGAGGAAAAAACAGTTAATCTATCAGGAGAAGCATAATAACGCAAAATCAGTCAGCACAAGCACAGAGGCACCGAGAAAGTGCAATGTCCTCCTCTGAATGCAGCCTCAGCTTACACAGTTAAATAAATGCAGATGTGACTGTACAGCGCATCTACGTGTGGTGCTGCAGTTTGATCTACTCAGGAAGACAGGGCTGGAAGAGCTGCCTAGGTCATTAGCTGCAGTTCTCTGCAATTGCATACGCCCCTGTGTATGTTCATGTACATCCCTGTGCATGACAAGCATAAAATCTGCACACCTGCAAAGTAACCTGCACTTAGAGAAACATTTTCTGTCTGCTAGGAAAGAGAGGCTCTAGTCAAACCAGACAACAAAACTTCTGCATTTACTAATAAAGCTGACAAACTGATTTATGGCTGTTTTTCTTGCTGTGATTTGTTGACAGATTGTTCTTTATGCAAAAATTACCAAGGTTTAAATCTGCATCATATGGCCTCTAATTCAGCTGACAATATGTTACCAATTAAATTCCGCTTAAGCTATCATCAACTAGCAAACCACAGACTGTGTTAAAGAGAATGACAGTCAGATAGCCAGTAAAATAATTTGTGCCATTATTCTGAAGGCTGGCCTATAAAGGAGGGACATTAAGTAACTATATGAATGATAAAAAGAGATTTTTTTTGTAGTGAAAATGAAACTGCTGCTGTTTTTTTAATGTAATGCATCTCCTGATGGAGAAAAAGAGATGGGATTCCTGTCCTTGGCATCCCATACTGTTCTGTCATGCAGAAGGAGAGGCACAGCAGGGTCAGTGGTTAGTGGGAGGAGTATTAATGAAACTTTACTATTTGCCCTTTAATTTGATCTTAAATTACCAGTTCTGGCCCTTGCTCTTCTAGATTGTTTTCACTTGTAGGAAGAGAATGCATTTTCTGCCAGGAAAATTGTAGATCCTGTGGTAAAAAAGAAGGTGTTTCTAAATGAGTTTAATTTCCCCACATAAATTTCTCCTTCCCTAAGGTGAAAAAACAGCTCAGCACGCAGAATGACATTGAACATCATAAAGAAGAATACAGGTCCTCCCTCCCAATACTGACCTTGGCAGCACATGGAATTGGCCCTGATAACCTTCCTTTGCAAATTCACGTAGGCAACCTCACCTGAGAAAGACATATTTTAAATGTTGCTGTGAGATAAAAAAAAGAAGGTGCTTTTCTGAGCAGCCATTAGCTGGGTTTGCTCCAGGAGAGGTGAGAACTTCCTCAGAGCCAGAGCTCTGCAGTGCGAAGTGGGCTGAGGTTCGCTTAGGCGGTGGAGGTGGCCTGATCTGTTTTCTTGGCTTAAACACTAGTGCCAAAGCCCAGGGTTTAAACAGTATGGTGGAAGCTCATCTGTGAATGCTGCATTGTACAGAGCTCCCTGCTGTGAGTAGTATCTACCTCCTTATCTCAGCTTTAATGTTGCAGTTGAGTATTAAGTGTATGTGTGCTCCAGAGAATGGGTAGTAATCTTTGTTTAGAAAATAGAGCCTATCACTATTAACTCTAGTGAATTGAAATTTTACTCCTTTCCCCACTATATCATCACTGCAGTCATTATTTACTTAAGAGCTTTTTAATGGTTTACTGGCTGTACTGATGACTGCAGTGTCCTAGGCAGGTACTAGGATTTGGGGACTAGGATTTTGGGATCTCATCGTGAGGTATCTCTAATGAATGCCTGAACTCCCTTTCATTTCTATATGCTGCAATATAATAACATGAGCCAAAAAACCCCACTGAGAAGCAACTAAAATCATAACACTTTCAAAAATACAAATATCCCTCTTACTGAAGATTACAATGTAAATCAGGCATCTATTATTTCTGTGTCAGTATAATAATTTAAAAAGAATTTGCACATGATAAGAGGCATCCTCTAAGGATGACAAATTAGGCATAATAAAACAATTAGAAGAGAACATAAATAAGAAGGCATTTGGGGCAAATCCTCTTCTTCCTCTGCAGTCATACAAATAAACAGTTTGTGGGATACACTTCTCTGCTTACAAAATGATAGCTGAGGCTCTTACAAATCCCATCAAGTCTCTTGTCCCAGCTGTCCTCGAAGAAAGGAAGGAGGGGAGCAGCAAAGTCTTTGGTTCTTGCCTTGCATCATGACTTTGTGGTCACAAATGTGAAGATTACACTGCTATCTCACATCTCTCCATCGTGGAGAGCTGTGCCTTCTCTACTGGTAGCTGAAACAGAAAGACCCAGGGCAGAAGAGGCTGCCCCTCTAGTCATCACACCAATATAATGGTTATACATAAAACCAGATCTACATATCTGTAACGTCTATATGCATTTCTGTAAGGTCTTCATCAGCTCTTGTCTGTACAAGAAGAGCAGGAATATTCTGGTGTAACTCAGTTGAACTACTTCATGTGTGCTCCTGCATGAACTAAGAGTCAGTCCCTGTGATACTCAATATTAACTCCTCCATTTTGTCAGCATTGTCAGGATTTAATGTTTTTCCTGGTTTTTAAACTTGCCTGGGCATCTGGGTGCGGTGCTGGAGAAAAAGGCAGTCCTGCAACAGCAGGCAAACCTCTTGCTGACAGCTCTGCTGTGTGGTACATTTGTCAGTGTTTTCTGCTGCTCTGCCATCTCATTCAGATTTTTTCTGGCTTATTTCATAGCTTGCCCTGCAGTCCATGTGGGAATACAGATCACTTCTGCTGAAGAAGATAGTCATGAGGGATGTCACACCAGGAGCAAGGATAGTTTTATCCTCTCCATTTGCTCTTTGAGAAGCTGGCACTGCAGAAGCCTTGTGAGCCTCAGGTCTCTGCAGCCCTACTCTACCAAGTCTGGCAGACTGCATGTTGCCTCCAGATTTCTGTATCTTTACCACTGGGTGTGCAGGAGTTAAGATCCAGGATCGTACTGCTTGGATTCCCTCCCACCCTCCAATTCCCCTCCCACGGACAAACTCCACTCATTTACAGGAGAGGAAAGAAGAAAAGTCACCTCACTTCAGTGTAGTGTTTTATTATAAGAAGGACAGGATGGAGAAGTCCTAGACCACTTCCTCCAAGATCTGGGTGGTCACCTGGGGATCACGAGCAGCTGACGTAAGTCATGGTAGACTTTGCTGAAAATCAGCAGATCCTGGCCCTGGATTTAGCCATAATGGTCCCTCTGCTGACCAGTGTCTCAGCACAGCATGGGCCAGGCATAGCCCCCCACTCTGGCTCAGGAGAGGAATGTGCCTTTCACACTGCTGCTGCAGGGATATATATAAACCCTAATGGGAACCTCCCTCCTTGGCTGTTGCACTCCATGCAAGGGGCTCTGCTTGTTGTAGCAGAGATTGCCATCGTTCTTCCTACTCAGGTCACCAAGCAGATGGAAGTGGCTTTTCATAAGCTGGGTTGATAGTGGTCAGTATTAAAATTTAATTTGAATACTTGGGAATACAAGACTGCCACCACTCACTGTGATTATGGAGTAACAATATAAATTAGAAAAACTTCATTAATATCTTGCTGTCTTCCATTGTAGCTTTTTTTACTCCTTGCTTGATTTTTCAGATGAAACTAGATTTGTTCAGAGGCTCTCTGATAGTGAATGCATGTTTTAGTTAGACATAATGAAGAGCAGGCTGCATGATGCTTCACAAGATTTCCCTTCCAGCTCTACCAGCAAACAACAGAGATAACCACTGCATCCCAGATTTCCATGCTATGTTTCTTTCTGGGCCTGGTCCAACTTGTACTCAAGCTAGTTCAGAAATTTTCACTGATTTTCATGGACTTTGGACTCATCTCTTTTAAGAGAAAGAAGGTAATTTATAGCAGAAATGCACACTTACCTACTGGCATCTAAGATGCATGTGGACACAGGAAGGGTATAGGGAAAACAGAATCTCCACCATCCAACAGTGGCACCATCTAGTCCCCAGTTACTGTCTTTGATACATTTCCTAATTTCTGCAGTGATTTAACATTAGAGCTGGTCCAGCTCATTGAAGCAAATTTATATGCAAGAGCACTATTTTAATCTTAGACTTAAAATAATTTTAATTAATAATAGCTTCCTCTTCTAGTCTGTCAACATACCTCCACCTCTTGGCTTTTTAAGAAATAAGGTAAATATAGAAATAAAAGTATTAAATTATTACCAGGCAACCAGAACTAGGAAAACATCAGAACTGTCAAATCTAGAGATGTGAAAAATGACCTAGACTTTTCAATTCCGACCTGTCTCCTCAACACAACTCTACCTGGTTCCATCTTATTTAAGACTTGCTAATTTGACTAAATATTGAAATGAAATAATGATAATACTATAATAGACCATCTCATCCTTTATTCCTTCAGTCACTCAGGTGCCAGGTTTCTTTCTCAACATGCAACTGCTAACAAATATCACCTTCATGACTTTGCCTGTGGTGTTTATCCTGCTGCTACTATAATTTTTCTTCTTCTTTGCAGGAGACAGCTGCTCTACACGGGTAGCTCTTCTGCAGCACGGTAAGACATTATCAAAAAGCTTATTGCTGATGCTAATGGAACTGGTCTAGCTGCTGACACAGAACATATGGCTTTACTGGATTTCAGTTCCAAAATGCTGACCCCCTCTTTCAGAAGAAAAGAGCATAGTGATCTGGAGCACACGGCTCAGCCATGTCCTCACTGTAGGAGACTGAGAGATGTATGGGCTATTTCACCCCCCTTGGCTTGGAAGGGAAAGCTAGCATGCTTACACTTCCCTCATCCAATTTAAAGAAAACGAACCAAAAATGCTGTGTTCATAAACCATCATGCTGGTACCAATAGGGTTAATATTTCTCCAGCAGTGTGCCTTTTGGAGGTTTGGAATTTTTTGCTATTACTTGGATAAAAAATTGATAAAGATAAGGCATGCAGTTTTCTTTTTCTAAGGCTGTACTCATTTAATGGTTAAACTTGAAAAGGGGATACTAGAAGCATCCTGAATACAGTTTAAATGAGTTTAAAATTCCAGTTGCTTATAGCTTACGAAAAAAAGTGTCTTAAACCAAATGGTCTCAGTGGGGTGATGCATGAGCAAAATGTAAAATGACACATAATGAAATAAAGTAATTTTATTTGCAAACCTGTTTGAAAGGCTGGTACAGAATGTAACAATCAAGCAGAAGCAGTCTGGCATTTCTCTTGGTGTACTTTTGCAGAATTATGTGACCCAAGAAAGAAAACATTAAGATGTTCTGATTTCACCCTATAGGACACAGAAATACACTTTGGTTAATGCTTACCATAATTCTATCTACTTGGCTCAGACAGTTATATTTTTATGAATCTTACGTTACTTTCTGTCACCCTCTAGGCAACAATATAGAGTTATTACAGTATAAAGGAAAATGCTTCCTGTTGAGCTTATACTTGAACAAGTCTTAACCATGTGGAAGCTCTTAATAAAAGGGTAAATATACTAAGGAATAAACAGGTAGAGTGAATAAAAAAGGAATATAGGCTTTATGGATGCTCAGGCTGATGGCATAAACCAGCGAAACACAGAAAACTCCAAGATACAGCTGACATGCTAAGCTACATCAGAAATCTGAGGGGGTTAGAATTTTGTTAAGTGAATTTAGTGCTCATTAAGGGATTTGCGGTGTCAGCATTATAAAGCAAAGTCCTCTCTCGCCCTCAGAATTGGAACAGCACAGTGCAGCAATATTAATTCCACGGCCGTTCCCTTCTTGGCCTTGCCAATAAAATTATTACCCAGGGACCCAATTGTTCGGCACTGCTCGGCGAGTGCCTCCTCGCGAGAAATTGAGCTGAGATCACCGGCTCTTTTAATGTGGCAGACAGATTGCAGCGCACTGTGCCATGCCAGGCTTGAAACACAGACAGCTTCTGCCTTTAGTTTAAAGGAAAATATTGTGAATTACTCTTGTTGTTTTCTGTATCTCCCTGAAATACCCACACAAATTGTTTCCTTCTGCTTTACATTTCTCATCATTTCCGTCTTTGTTCTCAGCCCAGTTATTTTGACTAGAAGTTTATTTTGCACAGCATAGGAAATAGAGATCAACAAATACCAACCAGACTTAGGAAAAAATATCGGTGTGTAGGTTTTCAAACCAGTTTTGTGGAGCAGAGATCTAGTGGTGCAGAAAACACTGATGAGGTTGAAAAAACTGTACTTGCTCTCTCTGTTTTTTTATCTTTCTCTCTTAGCTGAAAGTCAGCTAGAAAATTTTCATTCCATGGCAACTCTTCATAATGGGTATACATGTATATTGCAAACCCTTTTTCCCTGTGGCCCCATGTGGCTTTTTAAGCCCAAATATAAAGCCTTCCTCAGCATTACCTTATCCCTTTGTCCAGACATCATTCAAAGCTACAGTTGATTTTTTAAATTACATCATATGTAACTAGATTTATTTTTCCTTTTCTGCAGATATAGTTTAATTTCCTTTTCCAATTTGCATGGGTGCACACTCATAAATTTTAAATGTATTTAACCTCTTTTCAAAGAATCATTTTAATTTCTCTAAGGTCCATGACCTTTAACTTTGATACACAACCTTTTGTACGTTAAAAACCCACAAACACATCCAGAAATAATGCTTTAAACACCTTTGCTTGAAACAAAACATTCCCCTGCATGGTGCTCCTGGTAGCCCAGAAATAAGGGCTTCAGCTGAGAGTCATTTGCTGGGGCTTTGCTGATCACAGAGTTCATCAAGTATCTAATTAGTGAGGGAAGGTTGGATGGGCCACCCTGGATCCAAACAGGAATCTTGCAGGCCCAAGGACTGACCAGAACCTCTGGCTGCTAGAGGAAGGCAGAGAACACACTTCCACATGGCAATGATAGGTTGACTTGCACCCATGGCAAGTCCTTTGTCACCTCCTGAGATGTTACCAGTGATGAAAGGATCCCTCCTTGAACTGCGGAGTTTTCTTTTAAGTGCCTGCTGTTTCTGAATAGTCACCTTGTCACCCAGGCAGATCATTACCACTGTCATCTCTTGTTCCTCACTATTAGATGTCCCTTTCTAAGAGTAACCTCCTTGGGAAGTCCACATCCACACCTCCCAGGTGATGATGCTGGGCTATTTCCTTTCTAATAAACTTTTGCCATGAAAGGCAAGGAGCAGGAAGCAAAGGACCTGCCTCCCAAGCTGAGCATCTTTGCTTAGCTTTGGAGAAGAGTAGGTAGCAACCTCCAAGTCCAGTTTGGGTGACCTGTCTAGGACAGCAAGAAGGGACAACCTGTTTCAGATGCCAGAGAAGATGACCTGGGGACCACAACTAGCCAGCACAGGAATGTCATGTTGGCTGTAACTCCATTCCCAACTCATGCTCCACAGCAGGTCCTGGCTGCTGGTACATAACCCCAGCTCACAGCAGCATTGGAGATCCCCAGAAAGAACACACAAGTCTCTGTTTTTGTTCAGCAAGGATCACCTGCCTCCTCCTTGTTTTGGTTTGCAAATGCAATTATCCCAAATAAATCCGTTTGTATATATATATACACACACACAGGTATATATATATTTTTTGTGTCACTGTAATCCTTCTCAGATTTTTCAGCACTGGCACTGCTCAGGGCTTGCCTGTGAAGTGCAGGCAGTGGAACAAGCACAGCCTCTGGCACAGTGTGGAGGCAGGCAGGGATTGTGCTGTGCACCACTGCCTTTGTCTCCAGCTTGTCTCTGTTCAACGAAGGCTGCCAGGCAGCAACCTCGGTCACGCGGAGGTTTTCTTCAGGGAGCCACTGCTCCAAGAGATATTCTGAAAAGATGCAACCTTAAACTGCTGCAGCCACTGAGAATTGTAATTATGGCATTTATTAAAGTCGTTTACAAGGCACAAATGTAAGACAAAAGGAAATAGGTAGTAATCGCTTAACAGAACCTGACACCACTCACAAATTCAGAAATCTTTGGAGGAAAGATGAGGGATAGGTTAATAACCTTTCTCTTTTGGGTCCAAGGGGCATTGTGTGCTGCCAGCAGCCGTGACCAGCTTGAGTGTCCATCCACTGATCCCTTGGCCACTTTGTGAGATGGCCCCTGACATCTGTTGGGGGGTGACTGGCTGGCATGTGTAATTGGGAGCTGTCACTGGGGACACTCTCTTTGCTGCCCCCACGCCCGTTGTGCCTGACCCCAACCTGCAGACCCCTCGGCGGGCTCTGGTTTGGAGGGTGGCGTGTACCTGCCGTGCTCATTGCCAGCAGGTCGTGCCCTCCCCATCGCCAAAAAGCCACCATCCAGCAAAAGGGCTTTGTTCGATCTGGACCCCAGGGAAAGCCCACTCATAGCATTGGGTTCAGTCCTTTTGTTTCCAGGTTAAAAACTTGACCTTCCCCTCCCCTGAGCCTGAAACAGCCCTCACAGCACTTCTGTTCAGCAATTACATTTTCTTTTTAAATCTTTCCTTGGGGCTCAGGTGACAAAAAGACTTTGATAATATAAATAGGTCTCAAAACCTTTTGTGTGGGTAAAAAAACTATAGGAAAGAGAAAAACAAGAGGAAATAAAATCTGTGTCTCTCTAATTGGCATAATTCCTTCAGCGTGGTTTATAATTTAAGACGGATCAATTTTGCAACTGACATGATAGATGTTGTCATCAATACTTGGAAACAGCAATTTATATTTCTTTGTTTGGGGACACAGCCATCCACCTACCTCTGTAGGGGTATTATGTGTGAATCAAGAGCAATATGTGGCCAGTAGACTAAGACTTGACTTAGACTTCCAGCCATGCACCTTATTAAAATAATAAATATTTTCATTATCCAGAGAATCCATTATAGTTCTCTGTTTTAGCTATTGTTAAGTAATAATTTGGATTAATTACCAAGTTAAATCATTAAAAATTAAATCCATATATTTTGCTTCTTTAAAAGAGTGATAGCTTGAAACCATTTGTGTATTATGCATGTTAAGTGGGAGAGCGATGAAATATGTTGTGTTAACTTAACTTTGACAGAATCTGTATCCATGCCATATTACACTCTGGTCTTATCAAATCTCAGAAGCTACAGTGTATAAATAGACTGCATCAGGAGAGAAATCATTCACAATATTTTTGGCATCTTTTGTAGTGACTAGAGAAGAGTCACCTAACGAATACAACATACAATAATGCAATAAAGGGGTGTATAAGAGCATAGAATCAAGGACCACTTACACCTGCGGAGTCAGAGTCAAGGTTAGGCATATGTTAGCGATCAGACATAAATACAACTTTCATCCTAAGGAATTTCAAAGCAGATTGCAAGTTTAAATAAATAGGGAAGCACAATTCAGAGCTCATTTCACTCTCTGCTGAAGCAACCAGACATTGTGCTGGAACTTAGCACTGATTTAATGAAACATAATCAGGTTGAAGATATATAGATACAGGGAGAAAGTAAAATTATTTAGAGAGAAAAATTGTTTACAAATGTACATTTTATTATGTTAAGAGTACTAAACTATGGACTGTGCAACTGCTCAAACTGCAAGTTACTGAGCTCAATATGGGAAGAATAGTGACACTGGACAGGCAGTGATATACAGGTGGCTAGACCAGTGGGTTTGCCTTTGCTGTAAACTATGAGGTTATGAAAAACCACTACATTGAAAACTCTTTTCACTTAAGTGTGTAAGTATCTGCAGTGGAACACTGTATTTGAATTTAAATAGCAAGCCTATTATAAAGTATACTCATTAGACTACTTTAGAGACCCCTGGAAAAACAAAACACATCCTAAAGCACTGAGGGACTGATTCTGCAAAACTAGCTCTAATTTAGGATCTTGCCCCTGTGGAGCTGGTGCCCAGCAGAAGTAAGTACTACTCAGAATGGTGATGAGATGCTAAAGCAAGACTAACTAATGCTTCTTGGCTTTTCTTCTCATGGAAGAGAGTCATGTCTAGGTGTTATGCAAACACTCATCGACGAACCACATATGTCCTGTCACAGCCTATACAAGGGCTCAGAGCAGTTACCAGAGCTGCCCTGGGAGTACTGCCCTGCAGTGAGAGGTAGAAGTGTATCACACACCAAGAAATGTGTGACTGTGCTTGGTAATCCTCCCTGCCAAGCAATGCAGCAGTGCCCTCTGAAGGAATTGCTGATGGATTAGACTGTTGGGACAAGAGCAGGCATGGATTTACTGAAGAGATGTGATGAGATGTAACAGCCCCCACTTTGTCCCTGAAACCGCAAGATGTGACATGCACTGTCTAATCCTGGACCACGCTGCACATACACGGCTGTGAGGCTACCCCAGGCAACCACTGAAATTCACAGGCAAAAAGCAGGTTCTGCCTGTGTCCCACCACTCTGCATTGGTGTGTCACAAGTGGGGCAAGATGTAAAAATTCTTGTTCCTGAGACACACTGTACTAATGCTAAGGCATTTCCTACACCAGCCACTTCCAGAATTCTTCTCTTCTTCGAAAGCATTCAGCTACGGTCTTATGAATTCACTGAGAATTAATTTCTTGCTGGGTTCATGTCTTAAAGGTAGGTCATACCAAAGAGATACTATAGTGGTATTTTGCATAGAGGATGTTGACTAAGAATGTAGTATTTCTCACCTCCCCCTTATTTTATGTTACATTAAAATTATCTTTACTCTTCCTCAGGCAGTTGCTATGCCACGCTTAAGACAGAGAGTCTGAGAAGAGGGAAATGTCAACTTTTAAGATGATGTTCAGCTTTCCTGTTACATGCAATCTTTATATGAGGGATTTGAATTACATATTGCTCCTGGGCCTTTGGCTCTTCTTACAAAGTCTGCTTGACTGGGCACAGTTGCTTGCTTATTCTTAATAAAGAGTTGTTAACAGAGGAAAGAGCACAATGAAGGGGCAAGCAACGTCTATATGAATCATTAAAAATATATGTACAACAAGCAGGATTAGATAGCACACAGCATATTTTTATTTATATAATGCCATGCTTTCATAAAAAGGCAGGTTTCATTACCTACAGGAGTTGAAAATATGTTGACAAGTCACACAGCAAGGGATGACAGGGGAAAACTGTGGGTTGGTCGCAATAGGCAATGGGGAAGGGTTTTCTTCAGTCACTGTCCTGAAATTCTGTGTTACGGTTTCAATCATGGAACCCACTGGAGATAGATGGGACACTTCTAAGTAAGAAAGCAGCAGGTGAGGTTACTATTCAGTGGCTGGCAGGAGGGAAGGACTTGAATGAATAAGACACACAGGATGAATAAGCACAGAGGATGCTCCAGCCACAGGGACCAACCACGGTGTTACACTGAGGAGTCAGCAGAGGAGCCCAGCCAGGCACATCATAGAGGAAGCAAAATTAGGGGTGGAAGGTTAACCTGTAGGTGAGGTCTCGCATACAAGGAGTTTCAAAAATGCTACCAGGGTCAGAAGAACAAAGGGGAAACATCGAGCACCATGGCAGATAAGCAAAGCAGCTGGGATTTTGAATTGACATTAATTTCAATGCAATTAGTCTTGATGTTCTCTGCTCTGCATGAGAGGAGAATCATGGCCATGATGGGAAAGAAAAGAACACCATGATAATGATATACATGCAAGAAATGTAAAAGAAAAATAATAACTTTTTGTGTTAAAACATATTAAAAACATAAAACATACTGCCTATCATTGTGTATTACTCTTTGAAATTTAATTCACTCAGTGCTGTTCATGCTGTTTGTTTACATTTTCTATTGATCTCAGTTTGGATGATGAATTTAGCCTATGGAATTTTGCTTCCAAGTTTCCACACTTGACCTACCACTTGTGAGCATTGCAGTCCACCTTGCTCTTTATACCATGACCTGGGGTCAATTCCAGTGCTGATGTAAAGGGGGTCCCACTTCTAGTGATGTAATCCATAAAGGCAGCCTAAGCCTGCCTTGGGGCCATGCTGCAATGGGGGTTGCACAACCTCCCTTAAAATAAGAAGAGCGAGGCAGCACAGGCTGTGGCTTGAAAAGGTCAGCATAAATATGCTGCCCTTCACTCCTTCACACATAAGTAATGTATTTGTTGAGAATGTTACCTGCTTTCCAGTCTCAACCTTCTGCTGTGGTAAGCTTTACCCCAGCTGACAAAAAACTTATTTTCAGGTGGGTTTATGTGTCCATTAATACTGTACCAAGCCTGGCATCTGAACTGGCCTGAGTTTTTTTCATTTTCATCTTCATTTCCTCTGGTTAGGCAGGGGGTGCCACAAGTCTTCCCAACCGGGACACATCCTTCTCCATCCCCCTGGGGAAGCTGAGGAGACAGATGTTACAGGAGCGAGCTCCCGTGTGTCACTCCAGGCTGAAGATGTGCCACATCCAGAGGGTCGGGGGACTTCTGGCAGTAGGAGGCAGCACCACCTTGGCTGTGCAAGGGAACAGAAGCAGCTGTGAAGTGGCTTGGGACTTTCAGATGACTTGCCGAAAGTGGCGTACAAACTGCAACGGGTTTTCAAACCTTTCCCTTGGAGTGTGCCTACGCTGCAGCCAAAGCTGCGCTGCAGCCTGTGCAGGGTTACCAACCCTAAATTAAATCAAGCTAACTCAGGAAGGAATAACACACAGTCACAAAACCAGACGAGAAGCCTGCATAAATACTTGAGCCTGAGCACTGCTCTGGGCTGCCAGGGTGTCATGCACGTCAGGGTGCCCTAGCCAGCTGCCAGCTGGGTTGGCTTGGTCTCCAAGAGCAGGGATCTCCCAGTGTGGGATCGCTCTGCAGATATTCGCGTTGGCGCTGTTGCATGAATAGCCCCCTCTTTTCATCACGGATTTTGCACATTTCTTCTCCCTGTCTGCGATGACATGGCACTTCTCTGGCAGCTACTCACTTCTTAGCTGAAAAGCTCAGTATTCTGGAAAGTATTTAATGTGTGTTAACCTCTCTTAATGTGATTCAGCAACTACAAATCAGAAGCGCCTGCCTCCCCTGGCTGGCCAGATATCACAAGCCGGTGCCTCACACAGGCTAGATGGACAGTGCGAGGCATCTTACTCGCTTTGGGTGGCAAATGCTGATGATTGGTACTTTTATTTTTAACCAGAAATCATTCCTTTTTAAAGGCTTCGTGCAATCCAGGGACTTTTAATCGGCTGTGAAGGTCTAGGTGTACATGTATGGACATGGAGACTTGCACAGGTGCAGTTTATCTAAGAAGGAATTGGTGCAAAAAGGCCTTAACGCACACCAACCCCTGGGCAGTGGAGAGAGCCCCTGGGAGCACCCCGGGCTGCTGGCTCCAGAACGGAGAACCAGGGCCACGGCCCCGTCGCAAAATAAATGTCACGATTTCTCCCCAGTGTTTCTCTGCCAAACATCACGGTGCTTAACACGAGTGAGGTGCTGGTGAGCCGGGGTGCTATGGGCCACCCCAGGGTACCTGGCAAGGAGGAGGAGGAGGAGGAAAACGAAGAGGAGGAGGAAGAGAGCGGAAAAAACCCACCCCGAACCCAACTTCGGCGGGCCAAACCCCGCCACCGGGGTGCAAGTTTCCACCAACTCCCCCTGCCTGCGGGGCTCTGCCGCCCCCCCGCGCTGAGCGGGCGCTGCGCGGACGCGGGCGCTGCGTGCGCGGGGCGGGCGCCGCCTCGGCCGCGCTCCCGGCGGCGGGCGGGAGGGAGGAGGCGCGGGGGAGCGGGGCGGGAGCGGAGCGCGGGGCGGCGGCGGCCGAGCCGAGCCCAGCCGAGCCCAGCCGCGCCGCGCCGCTCGCACACGAGCGGTGACACCGTGTGCTTTCTTTTGGGGGCAGGGTGCTCGCTTTTTTCCTAGGGGGAAGCGGGAGGAAGGTGGCCGTGGGGGTCCGTCCCCTCCCGCGCGTGTGCGGAGAGGGGCCGGCGGCGGCGCCGGGGGTGCTCCGCGCCCTCGCCCTGCCCGCGGTGCAGTTACGATGCGCCCCGGACGCCGTGTGGTTGCAGCGCGGCGGCGCTGACATCGCTCACCATGGACAGCTTCGACTTAGCTCTCCTTCAGGAGTGGGACCTGGACTCTCTATGGTAAGTCGTGCCTCTGCTTCCCCCGGGCGCGGGGACACAGGGGCTGCGGGGGATGTGCGATAACTGGGGGATGTGCAATAATTTGGAGTGGGTGTGCACTTACCTGGAGAGGTGCAGTAAATTTGGGGTGCAGTAATAGTGGGCGTGCAATAAGGGGGGTGCATTGGCTCGGAGGTGCAATAACTGGGGCAGCGGGTGCATGAGCAGAGGGTGCAGCCCAAAGAGGTGTCTCCTCTGCCACTTGCTCTCACAGCATTGCTGGCTCGGCAGGGGCAGAGGGACGGGTGCCCCCCTCCCCTGACTGCCAGGGTGGATCCGGGAGGTCAGTGTGGTGTTTGACTGGAGGAGTCACCTGCACTCATCCCTCCGCCCCCCCCTCTCCCCCCCCGCTCTCACTCCCCCAATGGTCTTGTACCCTTGTGCTCACCCACCTCTGGTACCTCGGGTTGGACTCCCGTAGCTCATCCCCCATCCTTCCTGTACGCCCCTTTCACCTCCTACCCCCACCTTCGCTCCGCAACTCCCTCCCGGGCCGTCTTTATTGCGCCCCCCCCGTTGCATGCCCTTGACCTCCCCCTGCGCACCCCCGTCCCCGCCCGCCCCGGCGGCGGGTGCGGGGCTGCCAGGGAGGAGGGGAAACAATTTCTAGAAATGTCATTAGCGGCTGGAGGTGGGAAGCGCTGCCCTCCCCCCTGCACCACCCTCCCCAGGCTGCTGCCTCTGCCAAGTCCCGGAGTTTGCTGCGGGAGTCACGCTGCCCCCGGGCGGCCGCCGCTCCCCGCCGCCGGCCCGGGGCGGCGGGCCCCCGCCGGTCCCACTGGGGTCCGCAGGGTGGGGAGGATGCGCTCCGCTCCCCGCCAGAACCCCCCGGTGTGCGGGGAAGCGCCCCCGGGCCGCGCCGGGCCGCGGGGGGGATGCCGCGGAGCCCGGCCCGCAGCCCCGGGCCCGCCGTGCCCGCCTTCCCCAGCGGGGCGCCGGGCGGGGTGCGCTCCAGCGCGGGTGCGCTCCGCCCGCCGGGTCGCGAGTGCGGGGAGCTGAGGTTACTTTTGCCTGGCATCAGTTACCGGTGTGCGTTTTGTTTTAAACCGTGTTAGGTGATCTATGGCTTCTGTCAGTAGGGCGCGCGTTCGACAGCGCCGGCTTATCTCCTCGGTGGCAGGTGTAGCAAAATAAGCTGGACCAGCGAGTCCTGTTAGTTGAGCCGCTTCTCACAAAAGACCTCAAGATGATGAGAACAGCTTGCGCTGCATAATGTGGATGCTTATAAATGCATACACTGATAACATCGAGCCCAATAAAACTTTTACATTGCTGTGGGAACTTTAAAGAGCACATATAATACAAAATTAGTTATTACCCCATAAAAGTTTTTAATTATAGTGTTTCTGCCTGTGACACAAGTTAAGGCTATGCCCTCGTTTCAATTATAAATACCAATATTCAGTTTATATCCAAACCATAACATTTATCTCTGGCCTGATTTTAAGTTTACAGTCCATATGCACGGTTTTACAATTAAATTACATGTTTTTTCTATTAAACAAGAGTGGGAGAAATAATACTTTTACACATTTAAATGCTTTTCCCTTTCTCCTTGAATGAAGACAAACTTTGGGCGAATTTTCTTTTTCAGCAAAAGTGGGCTGTCCATTGCTCTGTTCTCCGAGCTGGCTATTTGAGGTAATAATGATTGAAAAAACTAACATTGTAACTCTCGGACATTAGGGATCTAGGCTGTGTCTGGCCATTGCTTCTTCTCATGACCTTTTTAGCACGCTTTTGGCTGTTGTGGAGCCACTTTCAAATGACTGTGGTTGCTGTAAAACTCTTGTACAGGTTGAAAAAAACATCAACTGTTTTCCAGCTGAATTACCTGCTTAAAAATATCTGCGTTCGCCTTATATGCAATCTTGTGGTTTCATAGCTCTTGTTACTTGTTTTCCTCTACAGCTGTTGCAGTTTAGGTGAGTTCATCAGAAGGGCTCCAAAAAGCACATTAAAAGCCATTGCATAGTGGCAGGCCTGCATTCGTTGCTAAACTTTCCCCCGTGTAGGGGTTGAACCCCACAAATGCCCAGAGCAGTGCCTAGTGAGGGGAGCAAGAGGGTTGCAGGTGTTTGCTGTTGTGCCCAGGTCCTTTTGGGGCACTAAGTTTTGCTGAGAAGCTTTAGCTTCGAGTATCAGATCATGGGCTGAAAGTTTACAATGAAGCAGCTGTTTGACAAGTGGTTCAGAATAGTCAGTTTTGAAAAGTCGTGCAAGCAGTAATAAATAAAAACTTACTTTGGCGTAGTGAAAGCTTCCAAAGTCTGTTGTGAAGGTCAGCAGTGCCTTGGGGCCCTGGGTCAGTCTCCCATTTGCAGGCAGGGTGTCTGTTGCTTGCTGCCCTCCTGCCGTCCTGCCTGCTCACCAAGGGGCAAGTTATGGATGTTCTCAAGAAACCTGGCGTGAACTCTGTACTAAACTGACAAAAACAAAGCTGGTATGGTAATGTTCAGCTATGAAGACTTATGAGAATGCCTTCAAAGTTGTGCAGTTGTTGCCAAAAAGGGAAATAAAATACACCACATAGATAGGAAGTACTTCATGTCAAAGAGCAACACTTAAAGAGACTTAATTTTCTCTGCAGCAAGAATGAATGTTGTCCTTTATTCTTTTGAATGTAGCCATAATGGCAATTTGCGCACTTAATTTATGACTGAAAATCCACTTTTTGAAGTATTTGGTGAACATTTTGCTTAGAAGTGCAGTAATTAAATATTAATGTGCTGTTCTAAAGTGCTTTTTTTTTTTTAGTTTGAGAAGTTCTTGGAAAATCAAAAGGGTTTTCCAAATGAACAGAGGCATGCTAATCAATTCTCATCGATTGTTACTATTACACTATTAATGAATTTTCTTTCCAATTAATATATGCCATGTCTTTTGCTTTGCTGTAATATAGAAAATGTAATGATACATCATGTAGTGACTATAAGACAGTGTTTAGCTAGTAAACTGCAATGGTAGAATATTGTAAGCTGTTTTCTACTAAACAGTAGTTTTTCCAGGTTGTATAGATGCCAATAACACTTCTGCTTCCCAGAAAACTACTATAATTCAAATAGTGAAAGCTGAGCACAAACTCAAAATAGGAATTTTAAGAAAACATACCGATCTGTGGCATAAACAAAACTTGTGCCCACTTGGTAAGCTTTTTCTGGAACATTTTAGTGTGATCAGCCCAGCTTAACTCAAGGTGCTGTTACTGCTGACTAATAGAGTTATCCTGGACACAGGGCACTAACGACTTCAAACCACAGCCCCGTCTCCTGTTTTTCTTTCTCCGTGCATTTATTTGTGTGCTACATGTGTAGTTTTACTTGTCCAGACTCAAGGTTGTGGATTCTCTGGTGCGTTACAGGTTTACATTTGTTTACACTGGACAAAAAGAGATGGAAAATCTCAGTTGGAGGTGTTTTATATGCCTGCTGTACATCAGTAAACATACTATATATGATGGAAAGCAGCAAATGAACAGACCAAAGGACCTAATCAGTGTGCCCGGACTAGTTCTGCATTACAGCCATTTGTGTTGTTATTTTCTTTATTTCACAAATCAAGATCAAAATTCAGCCAGGTCCTTAACTCTGTTCTTAGGTTTAGGCACAGCAATAGCCCCAGTGAAGACCAGCTAGTAAAGGCTCTCCTCACGTGCTGATGTAAGATACATGCGTAGGCAGAGTTATTCCCCATTCATTGAAAGCAATTAGCAGATTTATTAAAGCACTTACTGAGTTGTACCAAACAAGAAAATAATTTTGAATGTAAGATGTTTGTTAGCCACAAACAAAACAGTGTTTGTTTAGGTAAAAGAAGCCAAGTATGTAATTGGTTTATTTGGTAGTTATCTGATACTTCTGTGCGTTTTGAGTTAACATAATTTTTGTAGGGGTTGGATAGTCCTGTAGAAAATGTATAGCTGTTTAGCTTCCAAGCTGAGATCAATATCAAATGCCACAGTATAAGATGGCCCAGTGTGTTTTACAGACCGTGTATTGAATTATTAGTTCATTTGCTATCTTTGGGTCTGTTCCTGCTCCATTTGAAGTCAATGAGAGTTTTGTTTGGAAGTTGCTGTTAACAAAAAGTGGTCAGACATCCAGCAGTCTTATAAATGAACCTTTTGTAACTTCTTGATTCCAGGTTGCCTGGCTTTTAGTCACTACATTTTATATTTGTGTAAGGCAAGATATTTTTTCCTTATGTTGCATGGTGTTTACTGGAGACAGTTTTAAAAAGCTAATTCTACACATGCTTCTTCAGTCAAAGTAGAAGATCATGATGTTTATTTTCAGATAACAGTAAGCTACTTTGGGGTGAGAGGGGTCACTCCAGCCATTTTCTCAGTATGGTAACAGGCTGGACCAGCTTGGCCTTTTCACTGAAAATGCTAAGCAATAATACCTCCTTCTCACAAAAAGAAAAATCAAGTTAGTGCCTTCTTTTATCTCACGTCTCCTTTACAACTCTACTCCGGCCTGTGTCTTGGACTTTGCCCCTTATTTCTTTCTTTTTTCGCTCTTGCTTCTTTTCAACCAGTAATGCTTGAAATCATCTTCATCTCTTTATTTCTCTCTCTGTAGTGTTTCCTATTCTCCCTTCCTCCCAGTGTCAACTCACAGTTACCACCTATCCCTCACTGAGCTCCCATCTAAAAATTTGCTCTTTCTGTGATGATTATAAGTTGTGAGCAAACAACAGACAAGTAATAACTATAGACTGTTCCCTTCTCCTGCTTTCACAGCATGTTCTCTCTTACTGATGCTTGTTTTTTAGGCTGGGAGCCCTTTGGGTCAGGAACTGCTTTTATTGTTTGAGCTTTTTTTCCTTACAGCACTGAACAAATTCTATGCACTAAAACATTATAAATAATAAGAGGAGGAAGCTTTTCATGGTCATAATACTTTATAAACATCAGCTGAATAATAATATTTTAAAAACACGTCTGTTGTGCCGTGTGAGTGCTCATTTGCTGGATGTAATATACCACATCCTCCTCATTTGAGTCTCCTCTGAGTCCAGAGGCTTTGCCAGTTTACATCAGATGAGAATCTGGACTATCATCTCTAATTCACTGTACTTAGTAGTTGTTTGGTTTTTTGTTTTTTTTTTAAAGAATAGTTAGTTTTTTAAACTTCTGATTTGTTTTTGTCTAATAAGTAAAATTCTGTTATACCAGTAGGACAGTGGATGTGCTTTCATCTGTCTCCCTGAGAACTGTTTGAGTACCCATGCCCAACTGTGTGATGCAAGAGGTGAACAGCCCTTTGGGCTTTCATTCTGATGCTCAGACCTGTAGATTTGTGCTCCTCTGGGAATGTATTCATCAAAAGTTGAGGCAAAACCCTTACTAGGTTGTAGTTGAATGGTTCAGAAGAGGGCATGAGATGTAGGCAGCATTTACCATTCTTTGTGAATATTTTGAGGAAAATACTATGTTTCTTAAAACTAGTGGGTGAGAAATATGGGCCATTAAAAAAAGCATACCAAAAAATACTGGCTGTGGGAACATCTTGTCATCCATATATTAGCAATAATTTCATACTCGTCTCCACGACACTGTCATTAAAGAAAGCAACTGTTTAATTACAGGGGTTTCTAATGTCATATAACAAATTAATCCATTTGCCTCATATTTATGACTAGGAAATGACAAAGCGTGGATAAAAAGAGAGATACCTTACAGTCTGGTTATAACTTTTGTAACAGTAGGAGTAATAAAGTAAAATCTGTAGAAATGAAGAAACACTGGTATCACGTACAGCTAGAAATCAGGGAGGTGAAGTTCTGTCCTACGTGTTGTCTCATCTGACAGACTGATCAGGTTGTGTGAAGTGGCCCCATCACGAAATGAGATTTCAAAAGGATGGTATTTTTTAGGAAACCCATGGAAACTTTCTTTGTATATGGGCTGGTTAGCTGTAAGGCTAATTCCAGGGGAAAACCACAAGTTCATTGTGAAAAACTGAAGTAGGAAAAGGGAAAGCTGTGACCAACCTTTCTTGGTTCTGAACAGAACTAGCTCTTTGTAAACCCTGCCCTACTGGGGAGTAGGAATTTCCATTTTGGTGCTGCTGCTGGTGACTGGATTCGCTGTCTGACTGCTCCCAGAGAGCCCACTGGTCCCTGCTCTGGCCAAATCCACTGGGTTCACATCATTACCAGCAGGGCTACTCGTCTGTCTCTTAAAATCAGTATTAAGACACTGATTGTACTTGCTGGTTCTGCCTAGGACCCCAGGAGAGCAAATAATGCATACTTGTAGTTGAATACTCAGGTAATAATCTACATAATTTCCAAATAATTTGTGGGTAACTACAAATTTATACTTAGGAGAAAGAGTGAATGAACTGTAGTGACAGTTAAATGAACGTAATGACAATTATTAATATTCTGTGCTAAACGTTTTCTGAATCTTTTCAAAGGTACAAGTGCATAACTTGTGTTCCTCTCTTACGACTTGATATCTCAACTTTCCTAGTACCTTAAGCAAACAAAAAATAGTGTTAGTGACTTAAGACAACTGCATTTTATCCTCTTAGGAAGATGTAAACCTGAATGCATGTACCAAGGACCTGGATACAGATGTATCTTGGGAAATATGACAGTAGAAATGCCATTTAAACTTATCCTCAGAGACCCTTTATGTATTTCCTAAAAAATAAATTAGTTCCAATGCAGCAGTGGTGGTCTCAGCAGGCAGGAAACACTTAAAATTATGCAGAAGGGACCAGAAATCTTTGCTAAGAAGCTTTTTGTTGCTATGTTTTGTTTCTCAATAAAGATGATCCACAACTGTAAGTACTTAAAACTAAAAACAAGAGGGTTGTATCTGACAAAGCTGCACGACTTCTTAATGTAGCCCAGTCTTTCTGTGTGGTTGTTTTCACATGTTTTGGACCAAAGAAAGAGTCCTTTGTGGCTCAGCCTGGTTTGACTACATGGCAGGAGTGTACAAATAGAGGATGAAGGTGGTGTCTTCTTACACTGAGTATGTTTTGATTGCTTTGAGCTGTGATTACTTCTTACTGCACATACCACTTTTGAAATCTGTTAGGGAGAAACTCATGGCTTCCCTAGCTCATGCATTACCATAATGGTGCAGTCTAGATGCCAGGTATTATGATGACCTATGGTGGTAAGAAAAACGCAAATATGACAGACAGATGGATGAGGAGGAAAGAACATTGGTGAAGTATGTGTTTGCAGAGTTTGGATTCAAAAGCCACCCTGACAGTGGTCTCTCTCCAACTATACATCTCCCTGTTTCTATCCTTGCCTTCTTTGTCTTGGTCACCGTGAAGGTTTTGGGTGCATGGCTGCATGTTCTCATGCATGGGTGTTGGCAGATGTCCTAAACCTCCTCTGGGGGGATGCTAGCTTTTTTTCGGATGATGCTAAATGATGTCTACACCCTAGTGATGTACCAAGAGAAAATTGATTCCTTCTGTCATTGACCACTTGTGATTGGCCAGAAGGGTTCATCTCTCAGGTCTGTCGATTTTAGGAGAGAATGATGCCACTTTAATGTTTTTGTGATCTTTTGCTTTAGAACAGCAAGTGTGGTAGATGGCTGAACCTTAGCCTAGAAAAAAATTAACAGACTGAGTTGACAGAGACTCTGGAGAAGATAATTACATTGATATGCATCCAATAGAAGACACATTTTTATATTTTTTTGTTTCTGACATAGGGAGGGAACTTGTCATGTCATCAACTGTTTTTAAAGGACAAAGTAACAATAAAAGCTAAGCATGCACTTCTTCATTTGTGCTTGGCAAAGAGAGTGTAACATTTTCTCCAGGATGATGACCTTGAATTAACTAAATGTCTCCAGCTTAAAGAGTAAATTAATGTCACAATGTGCTTTATTTGTGGTTAGGCCTGAAGACTGTTAGGAATTTCTTAATACAAAAGGTGTTTGTGTGCTAGTCCATTTACCCAGACTCCCTGCAAGAAAACCACCATGATCCCAACTGCTCTGAATTTTGTCACCACATTGCCTTGCATGTTTGTGTACACCAGCGTGCTTGCAGCTTGTGGAGCTCTGCCTTTCAGAGTGTATCACAGAATCACAAAATGGCTTGCGTTGGGAGGGACCTTAAAGATTACTTAGTGCCAGCCCCCTGCCTTGGACAGGGACATCTTCCACTAGACCAGGTTGCTCAGAGCCCCATCCAACCTGGCCTTGAACACTGCCAGGACAGGGCATCCACAGCTTCTCTGGGCAACCTTTTCCAGTGTCTCAGCACCCTCACAATAAAGAATTTCTTCCTAATATCTAATCTAAACCCACCTACTTTCAGTTTGAAGCCATTCCTCCTTGTCCTATCACTACATGCCCTTGTAATAAGACTCTCCCCAGCTTTCCTGTTAGTCCCCGTTAGGTCTTGGAAGGTGCTCAAAAGCCTCCCCTGAGACTTCTTCTTTCCTTTTTCTAAGGAGTGAATCCCATTCAAAATCCAGTCACACTCTTAACATAAAAGGGGCAAGGATTTTGGTTTGATTTGGTCGGCTTTTTTGGAAACTGCCACTGGCTACGAAAATCTGTTCAAAACCCATAGCACTGGTAGCAAAAATCTGTGTATTATCAGTATACGTGGTAATGTATACCTGTTAGTGTATCCCTGGCCATTCAGTAGAGATGATTCTGCAATGTCTGAAGTGAAATGGTGTTGAGATAACCCAAACAGAGGAAAGCACAGATAAATGCTTTTGCTGTTGGAGCTGAACTGACTTTTGTAGATCCAAGCAAACTATCTCTTTATGACACTCTTCAAGCCTTCACACTTCACAAGAACTTGCCAACTTGGGTGCATGGCTGCATGAACATGATTACATAGCAAGTGGTATAAATGCAACCTTTTTTTTGTTGTTGTTTTTCTTAGAAGTATATAAGTAGCAGTATCCTGAACTAATTACAGCTGATGTAAAGCACATTTAAGGAAACCCATTAGCAAAGAATTAGAACTAGAGCAGATTAGCTATTCTTTAATGGCCTTGACTGTAGATCTTTTGATGCCTTGGTAGCTTTTCTAACACTCCTTGCTCATCTGTCTTTACCAAATGACTGAGAAGCTTCTTTCAAGTCACAGTCTGGTTGTAATGTGAAAAATTCGCTGTTTTCTGCTGAAAAAATTACTACCTGGAAAAGTAAATTCTGTGGAGTTCTGTACTGTATTTGTTGTTGAGATTTAAAGCATTTTGGTGCTCAATGTGTCTGTATAATAGAATGAGCAATCCCTAATATGCTTCCTTGGAGTTATTAATTATTTACTTTCTTGAAATACAGATCATAGACAATTTTACATGACTTCCCTTCGTACAGACTTTCTTGTCTCTCTCTTTATTTTTGTATGCTTTGCAAATGCCTATAAATTCATTTTCACTGAAAGGGGAAATAAGTAATTTAGATGATTGCAGCTGCTTCATAATTAATTAATTTCAATTTAAAATAATCAAGTAGTGCCCATCCATTGTTCTGTGTGCTTTTCTGAGGCATTAAGATTCACAATATCAAAATAAGTTCCAGATGGAAGTGCATACTTTATAATCAGAGAAAAAATACCTGGTTTTGTCAAAAACCTGTAGAGTCCTGCCCTGATCAAAACAGAAAGTGTTATGCTTAAGCATATTTTTCAAGTTTTAAGCCATTGCTTTAGGAATCACTTAAAAGTTCCAATTTGAAAAGTTTTATAGGGTAATAACTTATAAACAGAACTACAGAGTAAGAGAAACAGTGATGTATGAGTATATATTAGTTTCCTCAAATACTCCTGGCATCTGTTAAAATGTAACACGTAGCAAGGCTTAGCATGTTTTCCCCTTTTTGGCACTCTTCTGTGATAAAGGGAAATATTTGCAATGATAAATCATCTCTTTGCTAATAATCAATAAATAACACAGTCTCCTGATAAAAAATTCATGGTAAAATGAAATAAAAAATTTTGAGCAGAAGGAAAAACAGTTGAAATGGTGCACTGAGAAAGTCAGTATGTTCTTACACTTAAATAAATCCTAGGGTTAATGGAAGAACTTTTAATGTGGCAGTTTGCTATAAGAATAAAAAATCTTTTTGGAACATGAAAGACTCTTATGTAAGAGGTTTACATTATGTAAATGTTAGTGTTATTGGCAATAGCCCATTATAAAGGAAAACTTTATATTCAGAAAAGCATTTGCAAATAATGGGATAGATACAGCAATCTCTAGTCCTCACTTGGACAACTTTCTCTTTGAAGTCAATGGAAGTTTTGCCTGAATAAGGTGGAAGGAATTAGCCCATTCATTATTATCTGAATTACATCAAGAGCTGACTGCTAAACAATAAAAGCATGATTCATAACATAACGGCTTCACTTAATTCTTTTGTAGTCTTAATATATCTCATTATATGGTACTTCTGTTCTTTCCTCTCTGTGCAGTATTCAAATTAAGAACAACCACCTTTACATAACTGATGGTTCGACATGTTTTGCTGCCTTAGCAAGATCAAAGGGTTTTATATACCCTTTTTGGATAGATATCAAGAATGGGGTGATCCATCTCTTCAGTAACCATGAAGCACAGTGTAAATATCTCAAGGTACCCAATTAGACACAAGTGGTTTGCCAGATGCTGAGAGCATCACCAGTTGTCAGGAGATCCCCAAATCTGTGGGACAGTCCAGAATTTATTAGGGATTAGTGGTGGTTCGAGTTGTCACTCCACTGATTTGTGGTCATTCAGCTGTGCCCTGTCACAAGCAGCCTGCATGATATGTGGAGATAAGGTTCAAGTGAAAGCTACTTCGTCTTGCCCCCCAGGCACATTTGGGTGGGAAGGAGGCAGGGATGGATAGGCACTGGTGTTTGGGTTCCTCTCTTGTGAGCAGAGAGGAATGTGATTTAGAATAAGTGAAATAGAAAAATTAGAAGGGCATAAGAGAAGCAGACTGAAGAGAACAGCCCAAGAAAAGAGAACCCCAAAAGGCTTTATTACAAAGCTGGAGTTAACCTGTTAACCCCTCACCAGGAAGCCATCTGCAGCCTTCAGGGTTTAAGAATTCTTTTTATCTAGAGATGTAATTGACACAAGATGTGTAACAGCTGCAAGATGTCAGGTTTGTCAAAGTAACTAGAAAAATGAGTTCTATGACACACAGCAAAGTAACGTATAGCTAAAAAAAGAAAAGGAATAAATTATCATAAGAGTTAAAAAGAGGAAGAAAAATAGTCAAATAATGAAAGTTGCAATTAATTCTGGAGCACTGATGATTTGAAACTAAAGTACAATGAAGGTTTCCAAGAAGAGTCAACATCCTAACTATTTACCCCAGTAGAAATAATAGTGAAACTCCTCATGTTCCCATCATAACCATACTTCTCTGAGGGGCTGGAATGGCTACTGCTCTGCATTGACTCCATAGTAGGGTGGGTGCTGTATTATTTTACCCTTCTGCCTGTAGCTGTTGTTATTCAGGTGCATTACCATAGCACTTTGCATCCGCATAGGGACCCAGATTTGCTGTAATAAGAGCTGTTGAGACTTGGGACAAACAGCCGGTTGCAGTACCAAAAACTTTGTAAACAAAGTGAAAAACAGAGGAAAATTATGGATAAAGGCAAAACTGGTCAGAAAGGAAAGACTGGAGTATTTTAATAATCCGAATAAAGAGCAGTTGCAGCAGACCACCAGCCTGACAGTGCTGCCAAATCCATGAGTGTGAGCATGATAGGAAAACTGAGAACTTTCTTTTTAAGAACCTCAGAAGGAACAATGAAGTGATTTTGGGCATGTTTATGAGGACTCCTCCCAAGCATGAGTGACAGCACAGGAATACCCTGAAGGGATTAGTTGGAAACTTGGAGAGCCTTAACGGGTCAAGAGAAGACTAGAGAACTTTATTGTAATAGCTTTTGGTAATGACTTTTCACGATGATGGTGATAGCCACAAAGGGCATTCATGGTGAGGAAAGGGGGAACCAGTGAAGAAAAGGGGCTCATAGTCAAAGCACCCTGCCTGGGAAATGCTGTTTGCTGTGGCATCTCACCTGGAGCTGGCTCTCATCTGTGAAATCCAGTTGTGCAAACTAAGGCATTTATAGCAGCAGAAAAATGCCCTTGCCCAAAAAAGTCAGTAGATGGGTCTCAGTAACCCATTATAGTTTAGAGCTCCCATAATCCCAATGTGTTAAAGGTCTGATACTGAAATGCTGGTAACTGTTGGGTATTCTGTAAGGCACTCCAACACCTCATCAGACTACACGTGGCACCAATAGGAACTAATTAAATATACCTATTATAGTACTGCTATGGAGTACTGCTACAGTACTGCTGCTTTGGATCAGAGTGAGTCTTGGAACACCGACCTGGATGCCACTCAGATACACCCAATTCCCACTTTCAGGAATTACTTGGAAATGTACCTCTTACTGAAAGCCTTAAAGAAAATGGAATTGATTTTTTGAGCAAATATGTAACTCAAGTGTTCTCCTTTGCTCAACTCACATTCACATGCCAAAACAACAACTAAAATTTCAGAGTTGCTTGTATTGTAATTTGGTTGGCAGAAGAAAAGTCATCTATTAAAGCTGAAGTCATCATAACTCATTAGGTGCTAATGTATCTGCTGTGTGGTAGAGAAGCAGGCCAGTTCTGTTGAAACGCTGCTGGTTCGCCCTCATCCGCTCACAGTCGTCTCTGGAGGATTGGGAAGTATAAACAAGTTTTCTAACAATACGCACTAAGAGTACGCTAAAGTAGCTGCATTGACTTTATCCCAGCAGTCTGTCTGCAGGCGAGTATGGAACCAAAGCGAATGCAGAAGTTTGAGAATGGTTCCTGTATTTCCTCCTAGGAAGTCTCAGGAGAAAAGGTGATTGTGTGTGCTCACAGATGTCCTGGGTACGTGCAGTAAATCCAACACTTTCTGAACATGCTGCTGGCCTTGCTGCACCTGGTAATAAACCCTGGCAATAAATCAGGTGATCTGCACATGCATAATAAATCCGATGCACCTGAATGCCGGCATGCAGGATGGACATGCTGTGCACAAACTGGCTGTTTTCCAGGTCTTCTGGATGTCAGCTTTCCACTGTGACTGGCTTGCCTGGGAGTTCTGGCAAAACTGCTGACATTCTCTTTTTATATCAGTGTTTCCAGGGCACATCCAGGGGGAGGGGGATGTATGGGGGGTACTGAAGCTTGAGCATAATTTTTCAGTGTGCCTGTACTCTTTCAAGCTATGATACAACCCTGAAAATATAAGCAATCATATACCTGTAAAGGTACTCTTTCTGTCACCATAGGTATTTTTTGAAAATAATGCCCCAATTTCTTACAAGTTCAGATCTGTTCTCCAGTTTCTTTACATTAAGATTTTGTGTGTTATCAAGTGAATGTTCTTAATCAGCATCCTGAGTACCCTCTCAGTATTTTTGTCAGTAGTTTTTTTATCTCATTTACTTTTGTAGGAGAGCTTTAGTTTAACAGCTGTCAGGACCTTCCTTAGGGCCATGGAGGTTGGAGTATCTCAAGCAGGGAGAGATTGGAGCCTGCAGTCGTACACTATGGTTATGTATTGTTCTGCCACCTTGGAGGATGTTCAAAAGCAGTGAACTTCAAGCCACAGATGGGTCAAGGGTTGCTTACTGCCCTGTAGGCCACCTGAGTTGGCACCAAATACCTTCACATGCTGGAAAATCATAGAATTATAGAATCATAGAATGGTTTGGGTGGGAAGTGACTTTAAAGATCATCTAGTTCCAATCCTCCTGCCAGGGCAGGGATGCCATTCACAAGACTACGTTGCTCAGGGCCCTGTCCGACCTGGCTTTCAATGCTTGCAGGGATGGGGCATTCGCAGCTTCTCTGGTCAACCTGTCCGAGTGCTTCACTACCCTCTGGCTAAAGAATTTCTTCCTAGCATCTAATCTAAACCCACCGTCTTTCAGTTTAAAACCATTGCCCCTTGTCCTGTCTCTATCTGCCCATTTGAAAGGTCCCTCTCCCCGCTTTTTATAAGCCCCCTTTAGGTACTGGATGGTCTTGGTGAGGTCTCCCTGGAGCCTTCTCTTCTCCATGGTAAACAACCCCAGCTCCCTCAACTTGTCTTCTTAGGAAAGGATCTCTGATCGTCTTTGTGGGTCTCCTTTAGGCCTTCTCTAAGAGGTTCATGTCAACGGTGTTGAGGACTCCAGAGCTGGATGCAGTATTCTGAGTGGGGTCTCATGACAGCAGAGTAGAGGTGGAGGATTACCTCCCCTGACCTGCTGGCCACTTATCTTTTGATGAAGCCAAGGATGCCATTGATCTACTGGGCTGTGAGTGCACACTCCTGTCTCATGTTCAGCTTTTCATCCACCAGAACCCCCAAGTCCTCTGCAGGGCTGCTCTCAATGACTTCTTTTCCCTGTCCACTCATAATCTGGGATTGTCCTGACCCAGGTACAGCACCTTGCACTTGGATTTGTTGAACATCATGAGGTTCTCCTGGGCCCACTTCTCAAGCTTGTCCAGGTCCCTCTGCACGGCATCCTGTCCTTCTGTTGTGTCACCTGCACCGCTCAGCTTTGTGCCATCTGCAAACTTGCTGAGGGTGCACTCGATCCCACTGACGGTATTTGATGAAGATACTGAAGAGCACCAGTCCCAAGGCAGAGCCTTGGGGGACACCACTCATCACCCATCTCCACCTGGACATAGAGACATGGACCACAACTCTGTCTGCATCCATCCAGCCAATTCCTTATCCACTGAACAGTCCACTGATCAAATCCACGTCTCTCCGATAAGAAGGTAAGGATGTTATGTGGGACAGTGCCAAAGGCTTTACAGAAGTCTAGATAGATGGACAGATAGAAGTCTAGGTCAGATTGGACAGGCACGATTTGCCCTTAGTAAATAAGAGCAACTAGGTTTTACATTAGTAAGGTAAGAAAAGGTAGCCACATGCAACTTGTTTATTGAAATGCTTCCTTACCACTTGGTGATTGGAAACGCCAAGCATGTACACAAGGGTTTGATTTTATTTTGATCTGAGTGGTAGAAGTAATGAGCCCCATTGAGAAATGGCAGCAGAGAATTGTAACAGTGACCAGATTGTTGCATCTTTCATCCCCACTTCTGCATTCATTTGGGAAATGAGGGAAAGGACCTCAGTGCTGTAAGAGTAGTTGACTGATTTTGTAAAAATAAAAACATCTTCTTTACGTTCTCTAGTAAATGAGCCTTCTTTACCATCATGATATGGGCTGCATAGAAATGAAGAAGGGGACTTTACTGGACTGTATGTCACTGCACTTGTGTTTAAATAAGGAGTATATTCAGGGCAAAGATGCTAACTTGATTTCAATAAACCAGAAAGCATCTGAAATACTACTAGACCCTACTGAGTTACAGTATTTAGTCTCCTTTGGACTTTCTCGTGGTTGTTTTCTGTGCCAATTCAGGACACTGCCTTTAAGCTAATTAGCAATTCTAAGCAAACTTGGAGGGAATTTGTTTTTCTTCATCTGGGTGACATGCTTATCAAGTCAGCTACCCCCAGTCTGATACAGCAGGCTGCCAACAGACTTGTCACAGTTTATGAAGAGGGTTTGTGGTGGAGAGAGAAAGTATAATGAAAACCACATCCACCAATTAAACACCTACATTTCCCTTCAGACTCCAAACAATGGACGTCTTTCCTTTTGCAGAAGAGATTTCTCAAATCAAAGCAACTCATAGAAGAAATATAAATTAGGAAGGAAGCTCTGAGTAGATCTTTAATGAGTCTCTGGCACAATGACACAGTGAGGTGTGACACATTCATGGATATGATGTAATTGAAAAGATTTAGGTTTGCAAAGGTTTGCTCAGCAATCAAGCAAAAGTAATTCAACCAAATATGGGACATGTTCAGGTCAAGTTTTTGGTACCTATAATATCAGTCTTTTACTGATAGGAAAGAGTACACCTGATGCTTTTCTTAGTCTGTGATACATAGTTTTAATCCCAGAAAAATAGCATCAGTTATATTTTTACTCAAGTGAACAGAAACTGATCTTCTTTTAATAATGACGAGACACAGAAGAGGATCTTTGAAAATAACTGTGGACTAGTTAAGCAGAGGATGAGGTAGGGCCTGGAATATGACACATTCAGCAGTATTGTAGATGGAGAGGTAGGAGCAGAAGCTTGGGGAGCTATTTTCTCTTAAGAAAATCTCTGGTTATAAAAAAATTCATTGCAAGAAGAGCAGAACAGATACTTCAGAGAAAGGGTGTAAAAATTAACACTCAATTATCATACAGTTGATATGGACCAGATGAATTGAAAGACATTGCAAAAGTATACTGGGTGATGATAAAAACAAATCACACTATTATTATTATTAACAGTGGGCTTGTATTTACCTGAGGTAATGCTGTGTGAGCTTGGCACCAGTTGCACTGATATTGCATCTGTTAGCTTGAGGCTCTCTGCCCTGCTGTGCTGTGTGCATGTGCCCAAAGCTTCCCAGAGGATGTGAGCCAGATGAACCCTTTTTTTGTGGGCATGGGCACCTTAAAGGCTAAGAAGGAGAGAGGTGAGCCAGGTTTATTTGTGAGACTGTTTCCTAAGCATGATAGAATGTCAGCAGATTGCTCATTGTACAGTACTTCATACAGTGATGCATCTAAACCTGCAGTCTGTAATCTAAGGTGTGTGATTACTGAGAAATTCAGTCAGTTCAGGCAAGAGACATCGCTTATGGGGAGTACAGGCTAAGGGAGCACAGAAGAATCTTAGGTCTTCAGTGGAAATCAAAACTAGGCAGTTCTGGAAGGTCAAAGTACAGCAAGTAATCCACAAAGGGTGCTTGTTAGCAGGCTGGAGACATACCTGGGTTGGAAGCTGAATGCAGGACTAACGTACTGGTGGCCTATGTATCAAAACCACTGAAAATCACTTTGATTTTATCTGTCATTTAATGTGCCTAGCAATTGCCACATCAGCCAGAAATTCCTCTGACTTATCTGGAGACTGGATTTTGATTTTGTTCACTGAACCAAGCAGTGCAAGTTTATGCCATGAGAGTAATTTAGCTAATGATGTACCACCAAAGCAGATCCTTACTTGAGTTTTACCACTTTTAAGGAAGGTGCCACATAGTGGTTTATGTGCACAGTTTAGACAGAATTAACATAGCAAACCCCATGACCCAGAAACCCCACACGACCCAACTGAGCACCCAAGATGATGTTTTCTGGCAGAAGCACATTTAAACTCAGCTCCAGCTTTGCTACCACACATGCCTAGAAGCAATTTGGGGATTATCAGACTCAGCCCTGTACGTTAGGGCCTGGAGAAGTCCAAGATATGCTATGGCCACACGCTGTCTGTGATGCTTGCATGTCACACATTATGTATCTTTGGGACAAAACCACCCAGGGAAGTCAGGACTCCCTTTTTCCAGCTGAATGTTTCAATCACTTTATTCCTGGCCCCATGATCCCTCCATTCCCAGACCAGGCTCCAGGGAGTGTGGTGAAGGGCTTTGAAGGTCATCCAGGTAGACTTTGACGTAGTAAGTAGTGTGTGTTCCTTGAGACTGAATCTCTGGATGTGAGACTCATGCTAGAGAGATGCTTGGATCTGGGCTTCCCATTTTCTTATGCTGCTGCTATAACCACTGGAATGTTAGCAAAACAGTGTTCTTAGCTGTGTCCTTTGGTTTTCTTTTCAAAGAGAGGTATGCCCCCCTTGTCTGACCTAAATGCCCAAGAGGGCACATAGGTGGCACTCATGCTGTGAGTTCTGCTTTTACTGCGAAGTCTAATCAGAGCAAAACCCAAAAAGTTCTCTGTGACATTTTCCTTTGGTTGGCATAAGGTTTGCTTCCCAACATAGCCTCTGGGTTTCAAGAACTGGCTCTTTGATGCTGGCCTCCCCCCATTTTCCCTATGTGGAGCTTTGGCACCCAGTGCAGCACAGTGAGATCCATTTCGGGAGCTGGGTGCCAAACTCTGCACCCAGCTGTGCAGCTCATCCCTGTACCCAAATCTTTTAGAAGAAGGTTTAGATTTTAATGTCATTACATTTATAAAGTTTATTGTTATCCCACCAGATTAACTGAAGCCAGCTGCTTCTCTCTAGCAAGAGGTGGTAAATGTTATTTCAGAGGAGACAGGAACATTTGTCCTGTCTTTCAGTTTTTTCAGAGAAAGCATGTTGCCTGGAAAATATATCCAGTTTTTTTGTTAATGCCAAGATGGTCTAAAAAGACAAAGATAATTCTCGTCTAATCTAATCTATTTAGAGTATTTCTGGAGAGCCCATTACTGGTGTCTGAGTGACAAATGAAGGTCTGGATTGTACCTGCCAGGTATGTGCCTGGGGAAAAGGCATGTGCAGTACATAAGGGTAAAGGCATGTGTGTCCTCATGCTCTCATGCAGGATTTATCCTCTATCCAGCATTTTCTGGTGAGACGTATAATAATTCCCACTTTCAGAAATCTGACAGCAGGTCAGATTTCTGAAAGAATATCAGTAACTGTGGCCCTGTCTATATGTGAGCAAGAAAAATACATGAGGATTTAAACTGAGTAGCCTGCTCTACAGTCTGAAGAATGCTGGCATTGATATGTGGAAAATTGCACACATACAAGCAGTTATTTAACTGAATTTGCTTGTAGAGATTTAAAATACAGCTAATGTAATGCCTGTACCAAATTCTGGGAATTTCTTCTAAGTGTGAGAAGTACTGCTATAGGGTAGAGCAGTCAAAATGAGCAGCTTCTATCCAAATCTTGAAGATAGCCTCTACCTGTAATTGGCAACTTTTCTCATACTCAACCTGGTGCAGACACAAGCATGATGCACAGATTTCAGCATTAGCAGTAGCAGATAACTTCCTTTCAGGAGAAAATGGGACAAGTAAGTATTCTGTTCTGTTCCTGTCAGCAGGAACATTTCTATCTGTTCCTGCTGCAGTTGCTCACTCCTTAGGGCCACTGACACCAAACAACACCGAGCAAACAGTACGAGATTTCGCACCTAAGGCTTCAGCTGTGCCTTTACAACACTTCTGGGCTGTCTTACAGAAGTCACTGGCTTGTCCAGCATTCTGCTTCCTGTCTCTGTCTTTTACATGAGCTGCATTGACCACAGAGGACGAGGACCAAGTCTAGGACTAGCTTGTGCTGGTCAGGTATGGTCATAGGAGAAAGGATGACGCGGTGTAGAGGAATGTGACAGTGGGAAATGAGGGTTGCTTGAGGCCAGGCCACCACATAACTGGCTATGAGAGGCTGGCAACCTGCTCTCCTTAAGGGAGATGTTGACAGCTTCTTAGAGCAAATGAACTCAGCTCCTCTCCTGCTGTCCCTACCATGCAGAAATGGCATGGTTGCAGAAAGGGGTTTATTCAGGGGAATGAGAAAGAGAAAAGGCTCCCCTCACCATTCAGGATGCTGGCAAGCGTCACTCGTCTGACAACCAGAGAAATCGGGGGAGTTAAGGGGACTTCAGATTTCACACCTCATCTCTATTCCCTTCAGGCTTAAGACAGGGAAGAGAGGATGGCTGCCTGCAGAAGGTTGGTTGCTTCTCGTGTCCCTCAGCTATTTGGTTCCAGCAAAAATGAGGGTGACGGGAGCTCAGTGGAGGATCTTGCCCATTGCTGCTGTGTTGCAGTGGGGCCCTTGCCTCCCAGCCCCAGTATTTGGTATTTTCTCATCAGTGAGAAGCAGGTAGGGAGCTGGGCAGCAGCAGAGCTTTGTGTTTTCAGAGGGCTTCTTAGTTGCAGCAATCTCTTTTTGATGGTTGTGTCTGGCCTCTCCAAGTGCAAAGAAAAATAGGGAATCTGGCTGTTAGCATCTATCCTCCCTAGACCCCAGCCTGCATTCAGGGATGCAGACTATTTCTGGAACTGGGTACAGTGCAACATGTATACATTAGCAAAATCAAGTCCTTATGCTGTTCAGGAAAATTTGGCTCTGAACTGAATAGCTAAAAAAGCTATCTGTCTGAGCTGCTTAGAATAATGCACAGCTTCTGCCAGCTGAATAAAACCAATAGCATTTCTATGAACAGAAAGCTTTTGACAACAACCTTTGAATTACGAGTGGCAAGAACCATTCTCTTCATTTTTAACTTCTAACCCATGATGTATAGCATAGCCCTTGTTTGAGGATAAGAGGTTACTATTTTATTGACTTGGCTTTAAATTGCATTTCATTGTATTAAAGAGCATCTGTCTTTTTTTTTTTTTTTGGTATGGAGTGAGATATACTGTAATGTATGAAGTATTTGACTTTCATGTAGCTGTAAGGCTAAACTTTGGAAAACATTCAGCCTCAAAGCTAAGATGGTATTTAGTGAAAACATCCCAGAAAATTATGATTTTACAATTACCTTATTGGTAGTGTGATTTTAATGTAGTTTTGCTGATAGCTGCCTTTGTACTTAAGGATTGTAAATTAATTAGACATACTGCTTCATCTACTCAGGAGGCAGGAGAAGAGCTGAGCTAATAGCTATGGGAGTGCTGTACCAATTTGAGACTGAGGCTAAAATGACATGATAGAGGGAGAGGTTAGTCCTCTCCCAAGGTTGTCACTCCTGGTCACATTTTAATGTGAATTTATTGGACTGAAAGAGGTTAAAGAGGTAATTCTGAAAAGAAGAGAGAAATTTCTAACATAAAATGGAACTCATCAATAGTCCTGGTGTCTGTGGGGAGTTGTCAGATTCCATAATATTAACCATGTAATTAACAGAATATATAAAGTGATGTGCTTTCAAATAATTTATATTTCAGATGCCTTTCAATGTGCTAATAATACCTCTCTCTTTTTTCTCCAGTCTCTTGAAATCACTGCATTCCTTTTTTTTTTCCTCATCTGTATAAAAACCCTTCGCATCTATCAGAGAGTTCTAACTAGTGCTTGTTCCCAAGGGTGACTTAATGGACAAAGTATAGATAAATCCACATGACAAATCCACTTTACAATATGCCACAGCTGGCATTCTCTGCTCAAGTTCAGCTCACAAATAAACTTGTAGGGGAACTGTATCGATGCAGAGTGCAGGGCAGTGCATATTGCCTCACTCTGCCCTGGAAATGACCTCTCATATGTGTGGTGGTGAGGCACCAAGTTTTGCATCTCTCTTTCAGATGAGTTGGGGTGTGAGGGGTCATTTGCAGAGTACTTTGCAAGAGGTTGTGTGCTTTTGTTGGTGTTTTTGTTGCTCTTCAAAACCTCCTTTTTCTGTTTTTAGTGATTGGGCTTTGAATACCAAAAGGATATTGACTGACAATTCCTAGAAGTCAGTAGTTATTATCATTATTATTATTATTATTATTATTAATCTAGGTAGGAAAAGAAAAAGCTTCCCTGAGCAGTGGAATTACCAAAACTACACCATAGTTTTGTGTCTTGTAATGCAGGAGCTCCACTGCATAAACTCTTTGCCAGCGATGGCACCTTCCCTCGTGCTCCTCTCTGGTGACATAGGGAGGAAGCAGGTCTGGGACAATTTCAGAGCTGTACTTGGGCTCAGCAGGGCTCAGTGTGCTGATGGACAACTGGCTGCCATCAGCTGGCATGGATAAGGACCAAGTTATTAGCACTGCATAAATTGCTGCTGATTTCAGTAGGACTTTTTGGAAACTTCTGTCAGATTTGGCTGAAATCAGTTAGCAGGTTCAAAATAACACAATGGAAGAGGGAGTATATGGCAGGGAGACACCACAGTCTTGATGCTTTGCTTTCCAAGGAAGCCTTGTTGACCATGCAGTACATGTCAATTTGTGAAACAAAGGTAGGTTTGGGAAAAAAAATATCTTTCTTGTTTCAAAACCATATATAATTGTTAGATGGAGGAAAAAAGTGCAGATCGAATAACTGGAACAGAGCCCAAAGACTTACTTGCAGGAAATTTCCTTATGGAGTAATTGAGGTCTTTCAGGAAAGATGGTGTGGGAGGCAGCTGTCAGTGTCCCCATGCTGGACCTGGTGCAGCATCTTGAACCAGAAGAATCCTGATCTCTGGTGTTTACAGCTAAAATGATAGAAAACTACAGAAAGTAGAAGGGAAAAGGAGGGGGAAGCCTCGACCTCAGTCTGACCAGGCCACCTTTCCTAATGCGTATTGAGCAGCTCAGTGAGAGCCGAGCTGAAGTTTGTACCCTCAAACCCTGCATGTCTGACTGTAACATGCTGGGCTTATAAGCTGTCTTGGGTGCTGGGTAGTCTAATGATTACCTTTAGCTGTGACTGAAAATGAAAATGCCTGGTCTAGTTACAGGACATGGGCCTGAACACAGACCCATGTAAGGACATAGGTCTGCATAGGGTAGCTGAGGGGGGTGTCAAGCTAGTTTTCCCTGGTATATATAAGCAACATATGGGAAAAATTCCATTTCCATGCTCACTTATACTAGAAACATTTTTCTTTTATGTCCATAATACTTATAATTGATCAACATAATGTAATGGCATTCTAGACATATTCTAGTGACTGTGTGTGTTTCTATAAAATGTTGTCAAAAAGCATAAATTGTATACTAACATTTACAGCTTATCAGAAATTGAGCATTTTCTTCTCCTATGCCCTGGCCACACTATTGTGAAAGTTCACTCATACAACCACTTCCAGCAACTGAACAATAAAACATTTGCAGTCACCCTGCAAGTTCATTTTATAGTAATTTAAAACTGCCTGTTACAACCAATAACTTTGGTGCTGGAAACCAGTACAGCAGTTATAAAGTCCTGGCATATAACTTGTTATGGAAAGCAGTGGTTTTATCACAGCCATGAACACGCAAGTGACCCAAGGCATAAAATTACTGCTCAAAAAAAAGAGACCTTATCTCCAGAAAATGCTCAGATATCTACTTATGACAATTACAACAATGATGATTTCACATCTGTTAGGCAGACAGTTTTAATCTGTAAAAGGTTAAGTATTTGACAGTTACTTGTTCTTACATACAGATTAGCTGCTTGAAGGTTTAACCTTTAGATGTACTTAAGCAACTACTCTTTAAAATTTATTGTGTAAAACCACCCAAATAAAAACTGTCTCATCACTTGTAACTCAGAAATACAGAATGTTCCTTAGGTTCAGGATATTTTCACCTTCCTTCTTAGCAAATTGCTTAGCTGGCTTTGCTTCTTCCTTTGTGCCTGAAAATATTTACATCCAATGCTGCTTTAATTTGAACTGGCACTGCTTCATAATTAAAGGATAAAAGAAGGATTCTGTGATTAAATGCGTGGAATCAGTTATTTTGACTCAGTAAAGAAGGCTGCTGAAGAACATGATTATTTCTTCACATTGAATTGTCCTGAAAAGCTGGGTAGGGGGAGAGGGAAGGAGGGAATGAATCTTCATGTGGCCTTTGCACTTACCTGGGAGTGGAGGCAAGGGAATTATTTATGTAGTAGCAGACAGATCTCCAGATTTCTGTAGGCTGTAAGCATCATAAAACATGGGATGTTTTAAACCTCTCACAGGGAGATGAATTAAATTTAAAATTATCATATGGAACTCAGATTTTCTTTTTCTTTTTGTTTACACAGCTACAGTGAGTCAGTGGGAGGGGTTTTCTCATTCACAGTAACAGAGCTGCCCAGTTCTCATTTTTCCTTGAATAGGTGTATCAGACTATCTGTCTTCCTTTCATGTTTCTCACACTGATAAACTTCTTGTTTTCCTCGGAATTTGGGTCCCCATAAGTGATCCAGATGGCCTTGATGGCATTTCAGGGGCAGTTTTCATGGAAAAGAACCACCTTTCTAAACAAGGTTTGCGGCAGTGGGCATAAGTATATCATCATTCTTGTATCAGTCACATAAACACTCTCTATCTGTGACTTGGGGGGTATGGAAGGACGTGACTGAGCTTCCTTCCCTGCTGGGAGTTCTTGACTTTCCATTTATTCCTGGCTGATGTGCTGTGCCCAGGGTGCTGGGCTGGCAGGTCACCTCCGGGGTGGGTGTGTGCCGAGGCTGCGCTCTCTGCAGGGAGGGCAGTCCCAGTGTGTTGGGTGAGCGTTCCATATGGGCAGCAGCTGTGCTGGGCATGCCGCTCATGGAGTGGAAGGAAGCCCCAGCACACACACTGGGCAGCAGATGTGTTGCTCTACAGACCTGCTACTCTCCTCTCCTGCCACCTGCACGCTCCTGTAGACCTTGTTTTGGTCATCAGCACTTGTGGAGCCTGGCCCTTGCCTGTGCAAAGCCATCATAATGATACGCACTGGAGGAACTGGAGGAAGCGCACTTTTTTTATGCTTGCAGTGGCATGAACCATTGTGTTTTTATGCCCCACTTACCTTGCATCATTGTAAATGGGACTGCAGTAGCTCTGCCAGCCCTGTAATACTGTAGACCATTTCAAACCCATTAAAGACTAATGGATATCTAGTGACAGAAGGTGTGCTGTGTGCCAATTAGAATATTTAAACTGTGCAATAAAAAGGAGTTAATAAAATCACCTTAGAAGTTGAAAATATGATCGAAGGTAATGTGCTGTTTTTTCTTCAGGTGTTTGAACAATAAGATTGTTTTTAAAAGAAAATTGATCTGTCATTTTTTAAAGGCCAAGGAACACACAGAAATATGTCTTCTTCCCCTATTTTCTCCATATATTTTAATGTATATTTAGTAACCCAGAGTTTTTTCCCTTTCACATTATAATGAACTCTTTCCAAACTGATAGCTGGTAGATTCATGTGCTTAACCATAGGTTTCATTCCATATATAGAGCAAGAACTTCACTGAAGATACAAAATGCCAGTGGCATGAATATTTAATAATTGCACTTTTAAAGTTTTTTCATCCTTCTTTCTCTCTCTGGAATTGCCAAGCCCATCTGTCTGGCCTCTAAACCTGTTTACAGGTATCTAAATTTAAAAATAAAAAAACCCCTTAGTTGCAATTTCAGAATTTTGCAATGAAAGTGGGGAATGCTCACCTTATTTGTGAACTGCAAAATAAATAAAACAGTTGGGGTATTTTTTTCCTTTTGTGTTTCTGGTGACATGCAGTATATTATATTTCAGTTCACTTAGTGGGGAGTTACAGGCCAGACACGCAGGGGTATAAATTGGTAGACCTACATTGACTTCCATGGAATTAGACGAGTTGGCTGATGGTAGCTATGGCTGTGGCCATCAGAAATCATGAAATTAATACATTAGCTATAGCTGTCATGTGTGGAAGCTAATATTTAGGTTAATTGAATTAATTAAAATAAATATTTATGTTTAAAGCAAAACAGTTTATGTTCTAATAAGATAACAGACACATTTTACGCATCCTTTTCTTTGCTGGATTTTCTTCCCTACAGATAATGATCTTTCAATCTCTGTGCCATAAATATGCATGTCATGTTCGGGTTTCTATTTAATGCATGCATGAGTAAGTACCACTGAATTTGATTAACTTCATTAACGATAAATAATGAGGAGCACTTTTTTAACTATTTTAGGACAAACAGTCACCTGGATAATGTTACTTGCTTGAGTAACCTTCTTCATCCTAATGGGATTGCACACAAGGGTAAAGTTACTCAGATACGTATGTGTAGGTTCAGTCTTTTATTATGTAGCAACCTTTAGCGCTTTTACTATCTGGCAAGCAATCATTTATATCCTTTTTAAAAAATATTTATGGCTTCCTTGACTAATTGCTTCTTACATGACTTAGAGCCTTTTGCATTGGTATCATTCGTTAAAACACATCCAGGAGCAGGCAGAGCAGAATCATTTTTCAACTTTTTAGTGTCATTTTTATAGACAAATAACACTTGTAAATGATGGATAATAGCCAGCAGAATGCTGCGTTGTATAAAATGAGCATGAGTTATATTTGCTGGGAGATAGAAGGTTAACTTGGCTATGAACTAATTGAGGAGCCTCATGGTAAATGCAAAGTGGTGTGTGCACACTATCAACAGGACTTGAACTAGCTTAAAGGAGGATTTAGGTAAATTCAGTAATTCATTTATTGTTTTGCACACTACCTGGTGTTTTCTTAAAAAAATAAACCTCAAAAGCCATACTGAATCCTAATGAGCTTGTAAAAAGTCCAGAAGGAGAGACAGAGACAGCATGTTTAAAAAGATGGGACGTTAACCTGTCAGAGTATTGGAGGTGGATCTTGTGCTCCTTCAAGTCCGGTGCAGGCATGGTCACTTCTATTTGCAGTTTTGACTTGAACATTTGTTTCTTGTCTCATAAAATACTGCTTACTTGGCCGGTATTTGAAAAAGTCATTACATTTTTTTGTGTTCTGCAGTTCATAGTTTACACTGATGCTGTATTTTATGGCAGAATTCAAAATAACTGCCTCTTCTTTACCCGAGAAATATATGTAGTTGCATATTACAAATGTGTGCAACTGAATAACTTTTTTATAGGAGAGTACTTGACAGATGCCAGTTAACGTCAAGGGATACAAATGCTCAGTGCCAAGCAATGGCAGGATATACAAATCAATGTGGTACCAAATTTTTTTTTATGCATAAACAGCACAAGGCTGTGACCTAAATGGACCCTGTGCAAATGTTTAACTTGATGCACAGGAGGAGTTGCAGTGATTTAAATGGAATTATTCAAGTATTTTAAATGTGTGTGTTTATGTGCTCACAAAATGGGGGCTACATGAAGTAAAATCAGAGTTTGAGCTTTCAGGTTCTATAGAGCCCTGTGTAAATGTTCTTTCACTCGCCCTAAAATTCCAAATAGGATCGCTTTCTTTCTTATTAGAGGGGCTGGATCCAATTCATCAGTGCTGCCTTACACTTTGGTGGACATTGCTGCAGAGCAGATGTAGTCAGCCTTTGGTCTGTTCACTGATTAGATACTGTTCAGTTCCTTGTGGGGTTTTTTTTGCACCTTATTACTGGCAGGCTGCTTGCCTGCCTCATTGCATTGGCTTCTTTGGGTATGAGAACTGAGAAAGCTGCAGACCATCTAAACTGTTCTGGTGGTCTGTGTCAGGGGTGGTCAGCATCTCCTCCCTGATACGATCAAACACGCCTCCAGCATGGCCAAAACAAAGGCATTGTTCTTGCTGGGCACCCTGTGCCAGCCCCTGTGCAGCTCAGCTTTCTTGTACTGGCGCACAGATAGGTGCAACTCATCGCCTGATGGGGGTCAGCCCTGTGTCCACTCTGCGTGGTGGGAGAGAAGCTGGGCAGAGTCCTCCTGTTCCCACCCTGGCTGCAGGGCAGGCACCACTTTTATAAACTCAGTCATCACAAGCCTTTCCTCAGGGACTCCAAGTGCTCTCTGAAGCCCAGCTCAAACAGCGAATTTGGGATGACCTTTTTAATTTGTGTTCCCAGGGATTTTTCCAGTACTCTAGTAGGGCTAGTTTGCCCTTGTGGGTCATTGTAAATACTTAACATTGTATTTACTCATCCTGTCTTTAATTTTTGCAATGGTTTCAATTTGACTTTTAAATAAATATTTAGGGTGGGGATAGAAATTAAACAGTTGAACTCTTGCCAGCATCCCTTTTTTGTCCTTTTTCAAAGGCACTCATGAGACTCAGATGTAAAACTCTGGATAATATCCTTCCAGTTATGGCATCTGGCTTCTTGGCAGTCTCTTTGAGAAGTTGGCAGGCTTGGTGTTGCCTTTAAATCCAAAACTAGCTCTCTTGTAATTTTTTTAAGATGCTTTCTCCTTCTGCTTGTCATTTTTGCTTGCTTTACCTTTGATTCGGATGAATTCTTGCTTTATTAATCATTTGATTCTACCATGCTTGCCTAGTTTTCCATCTAGCCAGACTCTCTTGGTAAAAAGAGATTTATTAATGGTTTTAAGATGGGTACATATATCTGTTATATCTGTTGTAAAGTGACCTCCAACTGTGTGCAAGAATCTGGTTTTGTTGGGGGGGGGGGCAGGTTGCGTGAATCAGGAATGAAGGTGATCTTAACTCTACTGGACTGGGTAGCCTGAATGATGTGTTTCAGTAGGTTCTTTATCTCTGCAATAGCACTCAGGTCTATGTGTTTGAAGTGTTAGCTCTTTAGAAGGTAATTTAACAGCTTTAGTAAAAAAAAGAGTTTGTGTAGGGAATATTTGAATACAGCCACTTTTCAGATACTCCCTCCCTGCCTTTTTTTTTCCTTGCAATTTCCTTTGGTTTTCAGGATCCATATGAAACCTGAGTATATCTTTCAGTCTCTTGTAACTTCCAGTTGCTGTATTTTTTCCCCCGTGTTGTACATAACATGCAGCTGCCTATGTGTGAGTAGGTGTGTGTGTGTGAGCATGTGTAGGAAGCAGCATTGCCTCAGGGTAGCTGGCAAGCCTGCAGAGGGGAGCCTGCCTGGGCACACACTCCTGTGCAGCTCCCTGCATTGCAAATAGTCAAGAAATTGGTTTCTTTGTTTTAGTTTGTATTACAGTGCTGCTCCGTGATATACTCCAAGTGGGTCTGGGGAAGGTGAATCCTCCATGGCACAGTTTCACCCCAGTCTCAGAGAGAAGTGCACTGAGTCTGTGATACTTCCTTTCTCGCCCAGGGAGAAATATTCCATGCTGAGGTCAGTACTAATTGAAGCCTTTTGCACAACAGCCGCAGGAGTGGGCACCAGACAGGCTCCCTGGGAAGCAGCCTTGCCTTTTAGATAGTGTCAGATCACAGGCATGGCTTAATGGAGTTGTTGCTTATCCATCAGCCCTGAATTAAGGATGGATGCATTTTCCCTTTGCTCTCTGTGTCTGGGACATTGGGTTAAAATAGCGTTACTTTCTACTAGGAGTAATAAAGAACATACGACTTGTGTCCTGGGTTATCTGTCTGTTTGCACTGGTGGGTTTCCACTGGATGCATATCACCCCCTTATTCTTTTGGAAAAGGCTGTCATGTCTCAATCTTTGTTTGAGGGGCGAGAGGAGAAGGACAAGAAGAGAGTAAATGCTGTGTTCCATACCCAACTGGTTCCCAGCTGTACCAGCAAGGCAGAGTGCTCCCCTGGCCTGGCAGAGCTGAGGCTGATGTGCTCCTTCATACTCAATGAGCTTATTACCTGGTGGATGTGGGCTAAAAGTAATCAAAAAGCTCTGAGGTGGGTCAGCATTGCAAGCACTGAAGAAAATATCAGGCTTCTCTATGGGTTTTTTTTGTGTCAAAATAGGCTGTGGTGGAGCAAAAAGAATTAGATTAAGGTGAATAGTTGGTCGGAAAAACATACATCTTTGCTTTTAGTCAATTGTTGCAGATAAGAAAACCCCTTTTGGGGGTTGGAGGATGCATATTGAACAAGCCTGAAAAGAGCCAGCCCATGGTTACAAGAAGGTATATGTCAGTGGGAAAACATTAGAGTGAATCAATATATTTCTCTTATAAACTTATATTCTTCTGATGTCTGCTTAATATAACAACTACAGCCCTCTTTTCAAAAGGCACGTACCTGCTTTGCATGTATATATCCTACCCCTTTAGAACTCAGATTCCTTACAACCATATGTACCACACAGGTACATGTATTTCTGACTTCAACAAAATAACACTACCACCTTCATTTCAGTTTTAACTGCTCGTGCCTCTTCCCTGCTGTTGCAATAGCATACCGTGGTTATCTTTTCTTGACAGTGTCCCAGCAAAGGTAACTAAGTCCATCTCATCAGTTTCTTCTTCAGAAAAGTCCCTGGTATCTATAGTAATCCAGATTTTCTGAAAGTGGAGGTAATCAAAACCATGACACTTGAGGAGAGGCCAGAAGTTGCTTGTGTACTGGCTTGATTATGTTACAAAACATGGATTTCTCCATTTTAATCACTAAAATTGTAACAAAAACACCGATCAGAAATCTTTACTAATTACATTCATTTTCAATTCCCATTTATTTTAATTAGTTGTGACTCAGACTAGGTTTGTTATCTTACACTTCATTATTAAAGATAGTTAGCTATTAGAAATTTCCAGTGCACTCTGTATAACCTCCCATCCCCGTGCCCCCTATGTAAATAAAAGAGAAGATGCTATTAGTGTAAGGTCAGAGATGGGGTCCATTAAGTCCGCCTTTGCTACCAGTGACCACATGGGGTGGATAAAGGTGACACCGGAGCAGAGGACGCACTAAATACTTGAAGTAAGCTTGTGTACATTAAAGTGTGTTAAAACCTTGCATGAACATGCTTGGTCTATCCTCAAAGTGATTTTACATCAGTGCAGTTGATCCCTTTTCCTCTTGGCAGAAGGATAAGCTGCCATAATGTATGTTCATCTGACTGGGAACTGACTTTATTCCCTCAGCTGATTTGCGTTGACTTTCCTGAGAACCCCTGTGAAGATGAATCTTCAATTGCGGCAGTATCTCTCTCCTCTTAACCTGCAAAATAATTGCCTCAGCTGAGATATGTCTCTGTTAGCTTTTTTAAAGTGCTGACTTTTTAATAGCAGCTTTTTCTGAATTAATCAGGCTTTCTATTTATACACTGTTTTCTTTTCTGTGTTGCAGTGGGTTAGGAGAAGGGAGGTCTGTGATCTTTGGCCACACAAGATAATGGCTTAATTCTTATTAGAAGTTTCGATTTTCATCATTTTTTTTTATGCATTGTATGTGAAAGAGAAATTTAACTAGGAACAAATGTCCTTTGTAAGGGAGGGGTAAAATGAAGCCCAAGCAGTTCAAAACATGATGATCTAGATTAATGTATTTGATCATTATAGGTAGCATTGCTGTTGCACATCATTCCACAGGCAGCCACTGCCCCTGTTTGGGGAGCTATAGCCACTTTGACAGCATCAGCTCAGCAGCTGCACCCTTTGACTGCTGTATGGCTTCTGTGCCCATGGAGTGACAGTGGGACAGTAAAAATGTTAACATTGATGGCTGAATGAAGCAGAGCACCTTGCCACGTGGAACTCATTGAGGCTTCCCCCCCAGTTTGTACAATTTTATCTGCAGTTTTATTTTTCAGAGTACTGAATTTTGTTGTAAGTACTGAAATAACGTTATTTGAAAGCAACAGTATGTTGTACTACCTGCCAATATCATTTGCATAGAATAGGAGCAGCAACTATCAGTTAGAAACACAACTCTTTTTTAATCCTTGCTTCAGGTTTAAAACGTAATGCTAGGAATGAGCTTCAGAGAAGTAATTTGTAAAGAATTTTTATGACTCTCCTCCTTTTTAATCTGTGTGAGTACATAGATAATACAACTTTCACTGGAAAAGCTCAAAGAGTCATATTTGTAAAGGCTAAAGACATTAACTTTTTGTTCCCAAGAAGTTTAAGTTGCACTCGATTTGCAAATTTATAAAGCACTTGGTAATACGTAAGAGTAACTCTAGATATCAGTGGATGAGTATCGGTAGTAGTTTCACAGTGTGCGGATAACTGAATGAGCTGAGGGCTTATCTTCTATTGATTCCGAGTTTTTAAAAGCTAAAGATGGTTGAACATGTCAGTGGTTTAAGATCTTTGATTAAAACAGTTGTGCTTGTTGTTTAAACAGAATGTCATTCTGGTAATCTGCAATTACTGAAGACACATTAGCAAAAATCTGAGAAAGCAGTGAGGTCACATAGAAAGTGATACTCAGTCACCATATGTATTTATTAGTGCCACATATGAAATTTATGAGGCAAAGTAGTGCTGAAAGAATTTGCTGTCTTTCTAAGCAATACTCATTTGAGGAATTGCCTAAGATAAATGGGTTTGGCTAATTGAATCATACACTTTCATAGTGTGCTACGTATAAAAGTAGACTAGGAAATAAGTATAATTAAAGTAAACATGCCCTTCTAATTAGTAATTGTTTCTGCTGTTTTAAGCAAATTTCAGTGGCACAAAGTGGCTGTTCCAGTGCAAACCTAATAATGAAGGATGTAATAACAGGTGTAAATTAACACAATGGAAAACATTTACAGTGTAACATTCTAAATTAAAAATGACATTAACAAGCCTGATTTTTAAAAAGCTGTATAATTAACATTTATTCAACCCCTGACAAATTAGTGCAATACAAATATTAGATGGTTTTATTTATAGCTTATAGCATTTTTTCTTTTTTTTTTTTTTTGTTAAGCAGTAAATGGAGAAAATGTGGTTCATTTTTTCCAAGAATATGTCCTATAAGGGCACTGTCAAAGGAAAGGCAAAGAAAAAGAGAAGGCAAAGATATTTACCCAAAGGTATTTTTTTTGTAAGTGATGTGCAGGAATTGTTTGAATACTTAACAATATCACCCCAGTCAGTGTTCATGGTTATGTATGCTCTGAAATAAAACACTGCAAATGGTTTAAGTTTGGAGAAATGCGAGTACAAACAGAATAATATCTATTGTGCAATAAAATACTTTGATTCCCCCAAGTGCATCTTCAAGAAAACATAACATACTGCTAAGTGCTTAGCATTGATGTCTGTCTCTGCAAGAAAATATCACCAACAGTATTTTCTTTTTATGATGGACGTAATAGAATGCCATGAATAGGTAAGCAAAAATATCCAGAAGAAGGCTTTACTTTAATTTGTGACAAAACATGCCATATTTTCACATTATAGAAAATGTCTAATCAGATCCCAAAATAGAATATAATATATCTGCACCATACAGACAACTTGTTCTTTTCTTTCTTGATTTTTTTTTTTGCTAAACTTGTAACAGTAGAAAAATAGTTTTCTGGTGGGATTAGGGGCAATTTTTTTCAGCTTGCCTATCAATAGGAAATCATTGTTTAATTTACTTTGTTTTATAATGTCTTCTTGGTGTGTCATAAATTACAACACATGGTAGGCGAATTCAAATATCATGACTTCTTATTCCCAAAGTGAATTTGTTAGACTGTATTTACCTCACAGTTGCAAATCCTGAGGGAAAGTGAAGAAGCAGTCCTTCTAGTGTACAGTCTACAGTGAACTTAAGCTCTGGGACTCAGCTTTTGAGGCAGTTAGCTTCTTGCCAGCCATGATTTTCTGTCACATTTCGTGGATATTCCCAAAGCCCACACTGATGAGAATCTTCCTGAGTTGGTTCTGAATGGCTGGTGCTTAGTGTTTGGCCTTACATGTGGACTGTTGGGCATATTTAACATGTCAGGAGTTTGAGTTTGGTTACAAAATCATCTTGCTTGTCCCTTGCCTTTCCTGTTGTTGTAAAATGGGATTCAGATTTTTGTGCACCAGAGAGTTTTAGGGATGAAAAGTGAATTTCTAACAGCAAATATAAGCTGCCCTGAGTAGACCCCCTTCTGGAATTCTTAGTGTCAGAGATAATTTTAAGTTCTTTGTAATGAAGATATTTTAGAAAACCTCTTGGTTTTTGCATGTCACCTTTTGCATGCCTTGCGTGTCTCTCTAGCAGCTAAGCATGGTTGATTTGGAGGTAGTGGAAAAGATGTTCCTTCTCTCACATCTTACAGATCAGTTTCTGAATTCAGTAAATGAAAGAAGAAAAATGTCTCTGTCCTTTAGCCCATATATTAAATAAAAATTTTATTCCAAATAAAAAATATTACAAATGCTGGGCTGCACAGGACCTTTATTTCCCCCCCTGGCTCTAAGTCAGGAGAAGTGCACCTAGGCCAGCCTGACAGGTGAGAATCTAAATTTTATAGCACCTAAGAGTCCCTTAAGATTGTGGAGTAGCCATATAGGGACTTCTATAGGTAGGTCCCTACTCCAGAAAGAATCTTTTTGATGTATGTTCCTCCCAGAAAAGTGTCTTCATTGTTGGGGAGAACAAGTCTTACTTTGGTAAGTGATAACAGGCAGGTATTTATGAAGGAGGAGCATCCCTGTAATAATGTAAGGGGGCAGTTTTGCTCATCTGGAAGGAAGATAGGGTGTTGTGTTGTTCAGTGGATAAAGACTTCCTATTCTTTTTTATTTTGTGTTTTAAAGCTGTCTAAAAAGGAACAATCTTAACAATAACTGTCTGCTGGTGAGGACAGGGTCGTGAAGAAAACTGAGATAAAGAAGCCAAGGAGGCTGTGGAGTTGATAGCCAGCCTCTTCCTGCCCTTCCTTTTAAAGTTAGATAGCGTTTCTGAAATCATATCTAAATCTCCTCTTCTGCAAATTAAGTTGCGTGACTTAACAGACAGAGAACACAATTCATCATTGTCTGCTCTGCAACAAGTTTTTATAGGTGGGTAGATCATTATCACGTGTCTCCCAGTCTTCTCTTTTCTGAACCAGACAAGCTCAATTTGTCCTTTTTTATACCTCACTCCTTTATGTCACCTCTTTTCTGGGCTACATCACATCTTTCCTACAGCAGAGGTCCTCAGGCCAGTGTGTGATTTTCTCAGTGCCCAACTACGGGTCAGTTTAGGGTGAATCACAGAATCCCAGAATGGGTGAGGTTGGAAGGGACCACAGTGGGTCATCTCGTCTGGCCTTCCTGCTCAAGCAGGGTCACCCTAGGGCACATTGCACATGAAGTTTGTTATCTTAGCTTTAACTGATATTACCTTCAGCTTGATACTTAGGTCTTCCCAGCTATTAAATTATTTTTAATTTAGTGGAACACATCAGGAACAGCAAAATGTTCTCTAGAACCATGTAAAAAACTCAGAAATCTTTACAGAGTTACTAAGATACTGTCTTGGTTCACAGGAAAATAGAAGCGTTGGTATTAGAGTTATCTCGCAGTTTTTTCAAAAAAACAACCCCAAATATAAACCTGAACAAATTCACTGAGCTTATTTTCTTTCACTTGTATTTGAAAACCACCCAAATGGAATATCGTAAGTTTTTGGCTTTCCATAACCTAGAAGGAAGTAATTCTCTGCCATTCCCTTTGTCACTGAGAAACTCTGTCAGCATTGCTGCTTAGGAAATATTAAGGAAGGGTAAATGTAGTAGCAGTTTTCTTCAGGTGGCATGTTAGCAACAAAATATTCTCTTGTTAATAACAGCTTCTGTTTATTTTTTGCACCGGGATATTCCAGTTACCAATTGTGAATTGGTTTGTTTGGTTTCAAATAAAAATCAAGTTCACTGGTGCTGGTCTAGTTTTGTGCTCTCTCTCACTCTCACCCCTCCTCGCTGTGGGCCCATCTGTCAGGGTTAGGAAGGAACAGCAAGCAGGTCTCTCATCTTTCTGTTCAGTGCTGCTCCAGGTTTCTGCAAGCAAGTAACACTGAGGAGTACTGCCACTGTTCACTTGTGTTACAGCCCACTCCAGGAATGTCACCTCTCTGACATGCAGACGTGCTGGCTTTTAGTGGGGAAAAAATTGTTCTATTAGAGAGACCAGAGTCACCCTACCAGTGTCTTTAAAATGTTAAACACCTTCCATGTGGTTCAAATGTTATTTCTTGAAAAGAATTTGGGTATCTACTGCAAGGGTTTTGAATGTCATCACTTCTAAGACTAGAGAGCCTGAGAGCATGTGTGCAGCTAAATCCAAACTGCATGCTTAGCCTTCTTCTAAGTGCTGGATTTTTAGCATGGTGAACATGAGTTTGAGTAGACTGAAACTGGTTAGGAATCAGGGCAGAGCTTGCCTTGTTTTCAGAGTCCTTTCTATTTCAGCCCTGTCCCATCCCCAGAGAAGTGTGGGATCATGGGTTGATAGTCTGCCAATACAAAGAGGGAGGATGGGTTCCTCCTGTATGTTTTTGTTGTTTTTTTTTTTTTTTTTAACATTGCAAATGTCCTATCTTAGGCATCAGGATTTTGTTGGCTTTTCTGAAGTGGAAAATCAGGACAATTTCCTTCAGCCTTGTTTCTTGGTTTTCTTTAACTCCTTTTGGTTATATTCTATTATCGTAGTGAAACAGGACAAGAAATAAATTCTGGCCCTTTTTTTAATACATCACCTGTCAGAGAATTATTTCAGTCCTGAGTTGTTCCCATGAAACCAGCTTCAGTGGGCTTATTGGTAGGTCACACAGATTTGATATTCTTGAACACTGTAGTGATAGAAGGTCAAATTGAAGTAAAATGTTTTGAAACATTTAAAACATTTGTAGAAAAAATGACCCAAAGATTTCTAAGCTTCCTAATACAATAAAAAGGGATCTTTGCTATGGAAGATTCAAATAGAAATGTTACAGACATCTCCCAAATACATGTTTTTAGAATAATACATACAATTTAGATCCTTCCTCGTGGTTTTGCAACTACATATAGAATTTAGATACCTCTTAATGCTTTCAAAATGAAACACTGAATAATTTTGCACCTCACACTGTACAGGTAAATAATATCCTTATAATTTACTGTGACACAAATATACATTTATTAACTCAGGCTTCAAACAGAGTATGCAGTAAAAATAAAACATTTCTCTTACTAGCTTTTGTTATTCTTGCTACAGGTAAAATTTGCTGAGAAAAAATAGTCAGGGCAAAGCAGCTGTTAGACAGTGAGGGAACAATGTATCCAACTTCATCAGGTCACTGGCTTCCCTGCTTTGGCCTGGAACCAGGCTGATCCCCCCAACAGACAGCATCTGCCTCTGGCACCGTCCCTGCACGGGCATCTCTGGAGTGGCTTCTGCATCTATCACAACCATTGAAGCTTCTGGGTGATGTTTTGTCATTTTTATGTCATTTCCTTCAGATTTTGAAATACTTAAATGCATTTTAACCTACTTGAAAGTGAGGCACTTGAACAGTCATGCTGTTTCTGCAAGTCAAAATATAGGAGGTTTTTTTGCACTTATATTACATTTAGGCTTTTGTATTTCTGACATATTAAGTTTTGGTTTGGATTTGTGGCATGGCCATATCGCCACCATTCTTCTTAAGCAGAAGCAGAGTATTAAGGGAGGCACAAACCAAAAATTGTGATTCATATGCTGGGGTTTTTTTTCTATAATGAGAGATAAAAATACCTCACTTTCCATTGCATGTTACTTAAGGTGGGAAGCACATGGATGCTTCTCTGTGCAGCTCTGAAGGTGAGCATGACTTATGTGATACAGTCAGTCATCTTTGTAGTCTGAATTGGGACTAGCATGTGTAAGAAGCCTACATGAATTACACCAGTCACAGGGCGTAAAAGTTTAAACTTTTTCATCATTTTAACATGCATCTTTATTCAGGTATGGACATAAATTATTCTTTTATTCATGGGTATGCTGGTTTTGACTAACTTCTCTTCCTAATTTTGATTGCGTGTCCCTTGGGGCTAATGTGTCAAAATATGACAGAGCTGCAACAGAACACGCAGGATATAATGAATAAGATACTAAAAAAGTCATATGGTTTGTGTACCAGGCAGTTTTCTTAGGCAGGTTCCAAGGATATGTGGTGATACTATTATTTGGTAAAGCATAAACCTCAGGTCCAGTTTACATTGTCCATTTTCACAAGAAAGAACTGGGAAGGCATTTGCATTCTTCTTAGTTTAAACGTGTACAATGTTTTTTAGAGAAGCTGGTTAGCTTTGTGGCACAGTGCGATATGTTTGGCTACTACTAGAGTCTTGTGGAAGGAGAGTGAAACATCCTCTATATAAGGATTTTTTTTCACTGTTGTTGTCTTAAAGTTATATATAAGCCACAACTTACTTAGGTTCTTGAACCCAGATTTATTACAGTGGTCCTTTTAGTTATGTGAAAGCAAGCTGCCTACATAGGTGCTAGAGAGATAGATTTAGATATAAGTTTATATATATATATTTATATTTATATATAAATATAGATATCTCATTCCATTTTCTGTTGAATTTTTTTCAGCTGAGCAGAATGAAGATGAAATTTCATAATTCCCATAATTAGATTTTATGCTTACAGACTCTGATACAAGCAAATGATTGCTAAAAACAATCACAGTTTCTTCTTATAGTGAGCTACATTTGTGTGTTCATATAAGCAAAAGTACAGATTTTAGTGGATTTATTGTTTGGGCATTTAAAGAGGTTGATTTTTTTTTTAATCTCTATGATTAGCATAGGGTTTAACTTCTTTGATTGCTTTATCTGCATGTACAGTTATTAACATCATCCAGAAATATCATCCAAATTTATTTTTATCATGTGGATATGCTAGCACAGATCTGTTTAAAATTTAGTTCTGCCTTACCTGTATGTACTGATGGTTTCTTTGCAATAAATGAAATGCTATAATAAGATCTCCATCTATCTATAAAATCTGAAGGAAAGATAAATTAAAACAAGGCATCTCAAAACATATCGATTCTATTTTTACAGAAAGCAAACTCAGTGCCTCTCTGCTGAAGATCCCAAGAAGTGATTTTCTGTGAATATATAAAATCTGATGACTTATGCACTGACTTGTTAATAACTTTTTTTTTCACAGTGAGGCTGTTGTGTGGTTTCCATAATGCTGTAAATCATGATTAAACACATAAAAAAGATTGTCGCTCAAGATCCATTTTAAGCCAAGTGAAACATAATGCAGTATAAAATTTACATCATTTTCTTGATTAACCCTGATGAACCTTCAGTCATTATCCATTGTGGTAAAAGTAAATTGGAAATGTTGCTTTGTTAATAAAACATGTATAGACGTTTTCATGAGTCATAGATTTGATGGTTATTAACAGCTGACACATTCATAATGAAATACTGTGCTTTGGCTTTCTGTGGAAAAATAATACTGTGTAAGGCTACAATCCTGTGTCCTGTATTTCAGGACTGTATTTTGGTACCCTTTGGACATCAGATAATTTTGGATGTTGATCTAAAACCAGAACATAAATAAAGGCAAGAGTTTTCAGAATCTGTCCATTTAGGTGCTGAATCTGTGTGTCTTTCACTCATGTTTCATAGGGATTCTGTGCACCAAAATCGTTTAACAACTTAAAACTACTCATCTTTGTCATCCATGAAAGTCTGTGAAGTTTTGCTCCTTTTGCTTGTATGCCAAGAATGTTTTCTAATATACATGCTATTACCTCTGTACTGGTAAAGTGCTCTTAGATCTGGCTTAATGGTTTAAACTAGGTTTGAAGTTGGGAGGGGGATAAAACCAGGCTCGATAGAGATGAGCCTAGTGGCGGCATGCCAGGGTTGCTGTGAAATCGACAGCCCAGCTGAAGTGCACCTGCACCAGTGCAGCAGTACGGGGAGCAAACCAGAGGAGCTGGAAGCTATCGTGCATCAGGAAAACTGGGATGCAGTCTCTGTCACGGAAACGTGGTGGGATGACTTGCATGGCTGGAGTGCTGCAGTGGATGGCTATAGGCACTTCGGAAGGGACAGGCAGGAGAGGCGGTGGGGTGGCTCTGTACATTAGGGAGTGCTTTTCCTGTAGGGAACTCAAGAATAGTGATGATAAGGTTGAGTACCTGTGGGTGAGAAAAGGGGGAAGGCTAACAAGGCAGACATTCTGGTGGGAGTCTGTTACAGACCACCTAGCCAGGATGAAGAGGCAGATGAAAGCTTCTATGAGTGACTGGCTGATACGTCATGATCTCTAGCCCATGTTCTTGGGGAGACTTTAACCTACAGGATGTCTGCTGGAAAGTCAACACAGCAGAGAGGAGGCAGTCTAGAAGGTTCCTGGAGTGTGTAGAAGTTAACTTCCTGACATAGCTGGTAAGAAAGGCCACCAGGGGCAGTGCCCCTCTGTTCACTGATGATGTGCTGTTCATGAACAGAGAAGGGCTGGTGGGAGATGTGCTGATCAGAGGCCATCTTGGGCATAGCAAACACAAAATTATACTGTTTTCAGTTCTTGGTGAAGTAAGAAAGGGGGTCAACAAAACCTCTGCCTTGGACTTTCTGAGGACAGACTTCAGCCTGTTCAGGACACTATTCAGAGAGTCGCTTGGGAAACTGCCCTTAAAAACAAAGGAAGTCTGGGCATACATTAAGAAGAAAATCTTAAAGGCATAGAAGCAGGCCATCCCAATGTGCTGCAAGACAAGCTGGCAGATAAGAAGACTGGCCTGTCTGAATAGGGAGCTTCTGCTGGAGCTCAGGAAAAGAATGAGAGTATGACCTTTGGAAGAAGGGGCAGGTAACTCAAGAAGAGTACAAGGATGTCTTTAGGTCATGTAGAGAGAAAATTAGAAAGGCGAAAGCTCTGCTAGAATTCAATCTGGTCACCACTGTGAAAGATAATAAAACATGTTTTTGTAAGTACATTAACAAAAAAAAGATTGCTGAGAAAAATCTCCATCCTTTACTGGATGTGGAGGGAGAGGGACATTGTAACCAAGGATGAGGAAAAGGCTGAGGTACTGTCCCCCAGGGCTCAGTTTTGGGGCCAGCCCAGTTTAATATCTTACTCAGTGATCTGGATGAGAGAATTGAGTGCGCCCTCAGTCAGTTGCAAATGACACTAACTTGGGAAGGAGTGTTAAGGGAGAGCAGGAAGTCTCTGCAGAGGGATCTGGACAGGCTGGATCAATGGGTCGAGGCCAATTGTGTGATGTTCAGTGAGGCAAAGTGTCAGGTCCTGCCCTTGGGTCACAACAACCCCAGCCAACACTACAGGCTGGGGGCAGAGTGCCTGGAAAGCTGCCCCATGGAAAAGGACCTGGGGGTGCTGGTCAACAGCTGCTGAACATGAGCCAGCGTGTGCCCAGGTGGCCAAGAAAGCCAATGGCATCCTGGCCTGTGTCAGCAATAATGTGGCCAGCAGGACCAGGGTGGGGATTATCCCCCTGTATTCAGCACTGATGAGGCCTCACCTTGAGTGCTGTGTCCAATTTTGGGCCCCTCGGTGCAAGAAAAACAATGAGGTGCTGCAGCATGTCCAGAGAAGGGCAGTGGAGTTTGAAAAGGCTCTGGAGCACAAGTCCTATGAAGGAGTGAGCTGGGGTTGTTTGGCCTGGACAAAAGGAGGCTCAGGGGAGACTTTATCACTCTCTACAACCACCTGGTTCTATTCAGGTGGGGGTCAGGCTCTTCTGGACAACTAGGAACAGAACAAGAGGAACTTTCCTCAAGCTGTGTCCGGGGAGGTTCAGGTTGGACATCAGGAAGAATTTTTTCATTGAAAGGGCAGTTAAGCATTGGAAAGCGGTTTCCAGGGAGGTGGTGGAGTCAAATGTTCAAGAAAGCATTTGATGTGGCACTTAGTGCTGTGATTTGGTTGGCGTGGTGGTATTTGGTCAAAGGTTGGACTTGATCTTGGAGGTCTTTTCCAACCTTAGTGATTCTGTGATTCTCTGATTCTGTAATTCTAATCTTTCTTTTGCTGCTTTAAGTCAGGTCGTGCCAGGGTGAATTGCATGGTGAAATTTTTCTACCAGCTGCAGAGCTTTCAATTTGTGTGTGCCATGTGAAGTTTACCTTGGAGTACTTCGCAGTCCTGCAAATAGCTGTGGGTGGATGGATCACTGTACAGAGCCCCCTGGAAGGAATAGGCTACTTAAATAGCTTAAAAAAAATGGGAGCAAGGAGAGATTTTTTTCTGAAAAAGACCTAGAGGCAAAACATTTTTTTTCTCAATTTTGAGGGCACTTTTTAATTTATTTAGGTTTTATTAAGTTTCAGGAAACTTTTGAACTTTTATTAGGTTAATTTATATGAGTTTTATTTTTTTTATTACTGAAACTAACACCGAAAATCTTTATTGACTGAAATCCAGTTTTCAGCAAACATATCAAAAGGAAATTCAACAAACATTTTAAATAAAGTATTAAACATTGACTGCAAAATGTCAAATAGATTTTTAAAAGGCCAGGATTTTTTCATTACATTTTAAAAGTTTAGAACATCCCTGGAAATCAGGCAATGATAGGAATAAATTCAGTTTATTGCACCATTCAGTCTGACCAAGACTGTATGAAAAATTTACCTATGTATGCACATTCTCTACAGAGATGATCCAATCAAAAAAAAAAAGTTGTAATTTTTCACTAATTTTGACTATAAGGAGCCTAAAGAAGAAATGCAAAGGAGAGGGAAAAAAAGGGCACAGGCGTGGCAGTTCATAGCCGGAACAGTTTCCCATGCCTAAGGATAGAGTGGACAGCAGAAATCATTGTGGAGGGAAACAGGCAAAGGAGCGTTGTGTCTGACATCTTTGGCAGGGAAGCAATGTGAGAAGAAACTGATCAGCTACAGGTATCGTCAAGTTAGGTAAGGCCTTGTGTAGCAGCAGCCCAGGGAATTCAGCACTGTTAGGTTAGGCAGAAAAAAATTGTCCCCCTCGGTTGAGAGCAGCCCTGAGGAGAAGGACTTGAATAGGGTTTTGATCAACCTGGTCTAGTGGAAGGTGCCCCTGCCCATGGCAGGGGGGTTGGAACTAGATGATCTTTAAGGCTCCTTTCAACCCACACCTTTCTGTGATTCTGTGGTCCTATGGGCTGTTGTATTTTTAAAATACAACATAGAAGTGACACTTACAAAATTAAATAAAAGGGCATCATTGTGGTTTGCCAGGTTTGTAATCTTCCATCTTGATTTTTTTTTTATCTCCCCCTCGGAAATATGGATAAGGATACAAAAGGAAAACCTTGTCACATCTACAGTATCTTTTTCTTGGCAGCCAAGATCTTCACTCAGTTTCTGGAGGTTTTAAATATAATTTTGTATTGTGAAGAAAAAGAAACACTAATTCCAGGTATAAGATTATTAACAGTGGTGAATTTTACACTTGTGAATATACTTTCAAAGAATATATTGTTAGAGCAGTGCAAAATTGGAAGTTTTGTTTCTAGATTGGCTCAGTGTTGTTTTAAGGTCTTCATCCATCTTAGGCACTTTTGCTAGCAGGTTTAGGGTTATAAAAAGAAAATAATAAGGTATTGAAAATAGGATTGCCTATTAATACAGAACGGTGAATTTTTTATTATCTATGTGTAATGTAAAGTTTGGACTGGTGTATGTTCATCGTATGATGAAGTTATTTTTCCTGAAACTAAAAATAAATTAGAATTTTGTCTCGGTTTCTCTCATTGACCAAAACTTCACTGAGGGAAGACAATGTGCATGTTTTATCTGTAGCGAGGTTGGAAGAGGTACTGTTATAAAAGCAGGTGTTGAACTGAATTGGATTTTTTTTTAATGTTCCTCAATTGTGATGCTCTGACTCAACAACCTGGATCCCAGTCCTAACTGCAGTCCTAGGTTTTCTCAGCATTTCGATATTTAAAATTCAGTCAGGTTGCCTGCAAAGCACTTACATTTTGTGAATGTCAGGTATGAGTGCCTGTAAGGTAATAACTGCATCCACAATTAGCCTTTCCTTGGTTCCTTCCAGTTGCCCAGTGTTAACCCTCAGAAGGCCAGACCCGAACGCCCCGATGCTGATTTTGCAGATATGATATGTATGTATTCATTTGTTTGGTGGATGTGATATATCTGCCCCTGAAAATACAGCTCCCTGTTTTGGACTTGGAATTTCCAGGCAGATAATTAAAGTAATCTCACACCTTCCAGCCTGCACCTGCCACCGTGCGAGCGGCTGCCCCAGCTCAGCTCCCCCTGATCATATTCATGTTTGGTCGGTAGTGTTTCATGGCTAATACAAACCATAAACAGGCTGTAAAAGCTGAAGCATCTATGAATCCTAGCTTTAAAATTGCTGGAAGCTAAAGTTTTAAAACTGATACTGCAAAGTGAAAAATGAAATTTAACCAGGCACTTTGGTGAAGGAAAAATAATTTATTGGATGTAAGATGAAAAGCTGTGAGAGTAAACATCAATCTCATCTTAGACACATGTCATTGATTGATGTTTGCTCTGTGCTGCTGCCTGGAGGTAAACTCTTTGAAATAGCAAAATAGGTACTTTATCTGTCTGTGGATAGGAGCACAGTTTGTTAAGTTACTGCTTTTTTGAGACCCTGCTACATCTTTATGTTCAATCAAAGTGAAAACAGTAAATCAGAGTAATTGCTTTACCCCACGGCATTTCTGTTTGTAAATGGGAAAAAATACTGTAAAAATCCTCAAATTAACTTCTGCTGTTAAAGATAGATAAAAAGTCTAAAAATAGCCAGTTGCAACCTAGGAAGGTATTTTATTGATTATGCCACTTGTTCATCAAAGGCAGCCCCTTTGTTATAATTTAATTGATAGTTCAAATGTCATTGGGGAAAACATTTAATGCTCAAAAATGTAAGGATTTTGTATCTTGGGAGTTCCCTATACCCCATTAGCAATGAGTTTCCAAACAGATACCATTTATACTTACCTGGAAATGGAACTGGTACCTAGAAATTGGCCAGCAAAAACCATGGACATTGACAGTGAAATAGAAAATAGGCATTAAATGATAGCACTACTATGCTAAGCACAGCAATTCAGCAAGCAAGATAACCTCAATTGTTGTAATTAAATCATTAGAGTTAAAACTATTTTCTAAAAATGTTTGGGGCTGTTGCCTTTACAGGGTCTCAGTCTGACTTGTCCTTTTGAGTTTTAAAATATGGCAGAGATACAAGAATGATGGTACATTAAAATTCAGAATCCTGTTTTCATTCTGAATTGTTTCATAATCACTGTCCTGCATCAGGGTTGGACTGCTTTTTTATGGTGTTGTATAAGATTTTCCTTTGACTTACTCTATTTAGCTACTTTGGCATAAATGTAGTAATTCAGGGGAGAATTAGACTATTAAATATTTAAGAAAATGTCCTCACTTCAGCCTGAAATTTAGTATATTGATTTGTGTGCCAGATTAAAATTTGTGGGGAAATGTTGAGAATAATCAGTAAACCATTTTAAAATTTATTTTCTTGAAATATTGCCTGTTTTCCATGGCTTTGAAGCAGTTCTAAGTTTGTTCATAATTCAAAAATGGCCGTGTGCTAAAATTTAATTTCAAAGATATATGTGTCCTTGCAGAAAACTTGTTCTCAGGTCTAGGTTTATTCTTGAAATGCCCATATCTTTTAGTCACTTACAGTATGGGTTGTGTTTCTGAGGTGGGGTTTTTTTTATTTGGAACATGATCAGCACTGTACTGATATGGACTGGACTGCACCTGGCAGCTTGGGGATGGTGTCACTCCTGTGGCACCAGGAGTGGGTGTTGTAGTCTGATGATGTTTTGATGGAGCTTTTTAATTTCATTATGGAAGAAGAAGGGTCAGATTAAGAACAAATGGGCGGGTTGATAAAATCTGGGAATGAAGCTCGGCCCTGGGAACTCGGTCTTCCCTAGCAAAAGACTGCCAGGACCCCACAGGAGCTGTGGGTTTGCCATTTTAAGAAATAGTTGCCTGTTAGCATGAAGCATCAGCTCTGCTTTTGTAATTAATATGTCTAGACTTCAGGTTCTGAATGTTTTGTGCTAAGTGCCACAGGTAGCTGCCAAGGTGAAGGAGATCAGCCTCCTGGGTAAAACATTAACTGCAAACAAACAAGCTACTCCTGCTAAATTTATATCGCAGTATTTATGTGCGTGGGGAGGGAGAAGGAAGGTGAGTGTGTATGTGGGTGTTGCAAGGCCCTCACGATTCAGAGAATAATGAGCTAAGTCTTTGGACTGGAAAATTATATTGGAGGGTCTGGAATGGCAAAGGTAAGATTGCAGGTTGCTGCCAATGATAACAAGTTCAGAAACTGCAACCACATCTCTGTATACACATGGTAACGCCTTCCTCTGTCATGCTGGTAGGGCTGGCTAGGTCACAGCCCCTTTCCTTTTCCAGAAAATAAACTGATGCCAAGAAAGCAATCTTACCCTCAATTTACCTACCTGTGTCTTTAACAGCCTCAAAGATGCCAGCTGTTAGGAGGATGGTGATCTTGTAACAGAATAACAGTACCCTTCCAGAATCTCCCCTTTGTGATGCTGCAATTTTGTGGTTTCTGAAAAGGTCAAGCAGCATCGTTAATGCACACCATCCGCCTGCGAAGGCATGTAATTCCTCTGTGAAGGTGCAGTGCTTCGTTTGTGGAAAAGGACATCTTCCTCTGAATGCAAATTTGGGTGTTCCTGAACCGAAGGACAGGAGGATATTTTGGTGCGCTGTCACCACCTCGTTCATCATGGAGATGAGACCTTTTTATTTGAGTTGCTCCAAAAAGTGATACCTGAGGGAGGCAAATTGAGTCAGGAATAGTGTGCTTTAGGAAAAAAAAAAAAAAAAAAGGAAAGAAAAGGAAATTTTTCAATGCTTAAAACTCTAGGCTTTTTATATGATTTCTTTCAGCCTAGCTTGAGACAACATAACTCTTTGGGCTTTGTAGGAGATTAAATCCAGCCCCAGGTTTTTCAGGTAAAATTATTGCTCTGCTCCTAGGCTGTCCCCTGAGCCATCTCTGTCTATTTCTAATTAAGGACTAAAGGAAGTGGTTCCTTTCAATGGCAGGAGTAGCATGAAGAAAGCTGCAGGTGCTTCTGTGGGGAGGCTGGTGCCACTACCGCCCTCCCATCAGGAACCAGCACCCTGGGCTATCCTCTGCAGGCTGGTCTCACAGGGAGCCACACTCACCTTGTGCATGGCCAAAGACTGGGGACCGCCCAGGTAATCTGCCAAAAGGTATCACAACAGGTCAAAATTCATTAAATATACCTACTCTTGAGATGTTAAACGATCCATTGGAAATCTGATCTGGCAAATATCTGGGAGTGAAATTATTCCAAGTATCCTGGAAGAAGCAGAGAAGGTAGGGGTGCTGTGACTGGGGTGGTGGTGTTGTGCTGAAAGTGCTTTGAGCCTGAGACACTGGCACTTAGGCACAATTCATTGGTATATCCAGTATGTGTCTTGGCAGATCTTAGGGCTGAGATAAATCAAAAAAGCAATGTGCCAAATTTGAGGTAACTTAATTTATATAATACAACCTTTATTCATATATAACTTTTGCAAGTGTTTGACTTGTTGCTCATGTTCTGGTTCATGTCCTTTAAGCATGACTTTGAAACAGATGCAGCATTTTAAAAATAACAGTGTACCATTTAAAAACTATTTAAATTCAACCTTTTGGAATTTGACCTGTATGAAACAAATACAAATGACACTGACTTTTGAGAGATGAGTGTTTGCATGGTCTTTGATTCCAAGTCTTACAAAACTGAGAATGCATACTACACGTATATATGCATATATGACTCAGATATGTACACATGCTGCGATGAGGAAAAAGTCATGAGGTTTTCATGAGCTTGTTCTTCGTGGCTTAGCTCTTGAAAGGAGACATACCATAAACAATTAAAAGGTACGTGTACCTCTGGGATTGTTTTAAATTGCAAATTTAAAAAAAATAAAGGAGAAATCTATTAAAAAGAATCATTTTCCATTAAATGAAGTGTTTGCAATAAAGACAATTATAGCAGTTGGCAGTATTCTCCTTGAACCAAAACAAATAAATACATTTGGTGACATGCGTTCAAGGAAATGTGATTGCTGCAATGTTCATGCAAATAAGGAGCAGCCTCACAAATGCTAGACATTTTGCCATCTGGTATTACCAAAGGAACACAACTCTTGACTTGTAGCTCTTCCTAACTTACTGCTTATAGATGGCCTATTAGGCATTGTCACACGGTTCTGACATTTGCATAATCATTCTGAATTACTGCAGGTTGTGTATTGCATTGCCAGCAGTGAACTCATTTGAGAAGGGGGTTCAGAGACCTGATGACTTGTATGTCTTCATCAAATATATCTCCATCCAATAAAGGGATAAAAATGTTCTTCCACTTTAGGAGTATCACATCAGTGAATTTTTAAGTTTGTATGAGGCCTAGTGAAGAATGTTGCACTTGTTTACTTCCTAGAAATTGGGTAGAGACCAGTAGTATTATAATTAATCTCAGGGAAGCTGCCCATCTCTGTTTGGCTGCAGGCTAGAGTACAAATGCAGAGCATCTCAAAGAGTCAAGAGATTCTGGATGGGGCCAGGTAGCTGAGGATGAAGTTGTAACCTGATCCCTTAAAACTCCAGAAAAACCCAACCTAACAACAGCTCTTCAGCATGGCAGAAAGTCTGCTTTAGACACAGGTTGTTAATTGACTCAGCTGATGGGAGTAGGCTCGATGGCACGATGTAGTAACTGAAGACCTCTGCTCTCACAGCGGTCAACAACTGTTCTGCCTCTGGTTTCAGCAGCATGTGCAGCATGTCCAGCAGGTGATCTCACGCCCAGAGAGAGAGGCCTTCACCATTCCCTTCTTTTTGGAGGAAGGCATTTTCCATGCCCAAAACTCCACCCCTACGATTGCCTCCTCATTATGCTGCTTTTCAAGGAGAGGATGTTGGTGTGAATATCATGCAATGCTCATGAAAAATATGGGATAAAAACCCAAAAACCCTCAACCACCTGTAAGTGGTTGTAAACAAGATGGTGTTTGGACACTGTCTCCAACCTGCTGCACTGAAACCCTGTGTTTCACAATGAACCCCTGTGTTTGAGAGCCATGCTTTGCCCCTGGCATCTGCCCTCAGGCCCATCAGAAGGGTACTCTGCAGTCCAGCATCAACAAGCAAGCAAAAGATTTTGTGTTCATTTAGTGACTGTTGAGGCATTGTTTTTAAATACGAATAGCATCTAACATATCCTGTGTATTTTCAGCTCTCTCAAGTCTCGAATTAGAATCAGATAGCTGTTGGCCTTTTGACTGCCTTGCCTGAGGCATACTAGGTAGCATCACGTGGGTAGCCAATGCAACATATGTTTTGCTAACTGGGAAGCTGGTTAGCAAGACAACGTTTATCTTATTAACACATGGTGCACTTACATGACATTAATATATATTCCTACTTTACAGATTTACAGTGCCAGAAGAAAAACATTAGCTGAGCTAAGCAAAATAGGAATCAGCATACTTGTTACATTGTCGTGAAATAACACATTAACTTTGTTAGACATATTGGCTTCCTTTGTGAGGAGAATAAAACATAATCAGCTGAAATGTGCAAGCCTGAAAGGTTGGTCTGTGGAAATTCAAAATAAGGATTCTCTGGTTTATGTTATCATGTATTAAACTGGAATTATGAAAATAAAAAAGTTAATTTTTATTCTGAATGTCTATATCGGAGCTAAAGTTGTTAATTTCTAAAAATTAATACTGTTGCGTAATGCAGTGATTTATTATTCTCTCTCTGGCTACACTCTACTAGCCATACATACACTGTTGTGTCACTATTCATTTATTCATGTTCTGTGGTTGTGGTAGTGTCAAATCCATCAGAAAGAGGAATTGTTTCAGTAGTAGTTTCACAACTTAGCTGATAAGCAGAGATCAGAAGAAGCAACCTAACTGTGGAAACCACTACAGCATATAGTTTTAACAGCTCTTTAGGGAGCTAGTTAATGAAAGAATCGCTACAGAAACACATCCATGTGAAAAAAAGGAGCATTTTCATACAACACTCAGAGGATATGTCATAAGTGGGAATGTGTTCATAATTTCTATTTACTCACTGCTGTAATTACTATCTGCCTTAAGAGAACTTTTAGTCTTTGTCAAAGTTGCTTAGATATTTCCTTTGTCACATTGCAAGCAGAGAAGTTCTGTACAGACTAGATCCTGCCATGTGATTTCTCTTTTATTTTTCTGTAGGAATTTAATTATCTATTCTCTGTGTGCAGAAAGCACCAGCATTCCCAGAGACCTCAACCTCCCCAGCCTACTTGAACTGGCATTCGTCTGATTCATGTTTGTGCTTATTTTTGCCATCTGTCTGCAAAACAGAGTTCTTAACTTTTAAATGCATGCTGGTTTATATGTTGCCCTCTAATTTTTAACTCTAAAAAAACTATTTATCTTTTTTTTTTTTTCTCTAACTCCAGTGTCTATGAGCCAGATAGAAACGTGCTGCGAAGGAAAGAATGGGAAAGGAGAAATCAGGAGGCCCAGCAGGACAATGGCGCGTTTAACACGAGCTATTCCCTCTTCAGTGAACCGTACAAGGTAGATGCTTCCCAGCTGGGCGAATCTTTGTTTATTTATTTATTCCACACTACAAAAATGTAGCCTGCAGAAGGCACTGTCCAGGTTTCAGCACCCGCCCACAAGTGCTAGCTTCCCAAAATTCACAGAGAACATGCATGATTCACAGAGAGTCAAATTTTATATATATTTATATATATATGTGTAAAAAGCTTCTTCTAGTGTTCAGCAGCACAGAAGAGTGAAATAAACTAGAAATATCCCAGCAATATTTGAGATGGAATTAAAACTAGGAGGTGAAGGTGAAGGTGTCCTGTTTTTTGCAATACTTAGAAGAAAACAACTGTGTGAGAATAGTGTGTGAAGATCAAGCAATACACTAAACATTGTGCCCTGGCCAAGGTTAATGTAGTGAAATAACTTTTTTTCTTCCTTATAAGCATTACCAAAATAATAAGAAATGGTGTCTGCTAAACATGTTTTTCCCTCACTGAAGGCAGAAGTAGCTTAGGAGTCCCAACTCCCTGTGTTCCTCATGGTAACAGCAGTTTGATGAGGCACAACTGTCTTTCATCACTCCCTGTTAGAAGGTCAAGCAGGGCCTTGTACACTCTGCAGAAGCTTGAAAATGGAACCCTTGTGAACAGGATTAGAGCAGTATCCCACAGGGGCTGCTCCTCTCCTTCAGTTTAACCCATGACTGCCTGTATGCATCAAAACATCATCATCTATTTTCTGCTACGCCTTTCCAGAAGTGTCCAAGTTACTGTTACGGCTACCACATTGTGAAGCCTTTCCTTTAATGCAGCATCACTTGCCCTTGTTGCTTAGGGTGCTTTAGTGCCTCTTTCCAGGAGATCTATTTGGGACCTGGCACCTGGCTTCTGCTTTGACTTCCATGCTTGCATTTTAATTCTTGTGCTCCAGGGTCAGCTTTTAGCTTGCTCTTCCTCCAGATTGTTGCTTGTATTTAGTCCCTAATAAAAAAGAAAGATCTACCACTTTCAAACCATGTCCCTTGATGGAACACAGCTCTGCCTGCCTTGAAGCTGACCTCCAGCTGCCCGGATTTCAGATTCATTACAAAGGCATTCAGAAACCATGTCAAATGTCTTGAACTCCTCAATGACCAACTTGAAGATGTCTATCGTGAGATTAGTCAAGGGCTAATCCATGGAAGAAAGCCTGGAAAGCATAAGACAGCTTTGTCTTGGTGTTTCTTGAGGGCTGTGCTGCAGTGAAGACTTAATGATTTTCCATTTGGTCCAGTCAAATAGACTGCACACAAAAAGAACCTGGCCTTTTGCTGGGCCCCTGGTACTATTTTGTCTGTGGTGCCTCAAGTTGGTAATACTGAAGCTCAAATCACTTACAAAAGTGGTATCGTTGGCATATTTTGTTCACTTTGATTTTTACTTCTGTGCCAGTGTATTGACTGTCATGACACAGACGTGATGTGCCATGGACACACCAGTAGTTTCTGAGTTAGGATGTCAGAAGGCACCTCTGTGCAACCGCAGTATAATTCCATCAGCTTTAATAGGAATGGATGAAAAATCATTGCCATCTCTAGAAACAGAGAGGATACTGAGTGGATAATCCTATGAGGCAATCAGAGCAATGGCTCCATTCCTTCTTCTTATCTTTAAACACTGTGTCCCTATTTTGAACAAACGTGTAAAGAAGGTGCTCCAGAAATACATCCTACAGCTAACATCGTCAAGAAAACATGGGAAAAGGCAAAGCCCAGGACAGTAGTATAACCCACAGCTATGTTGGTGTGACAGAGTTGCTTGGGGTGATCAGTCATTCTGATAGTATTGGTCATCAAAACTTTTTCAGTGGCATACTCTCAATGCCATGTATACACTGGCAGTGGACCGCTGGGCTCTCTGAACTCATCCAAGTATTTGTGGACCTTCAGTGGGGTGGGGAAAGAGCTGTGGCTTGGGCATTTTCATCTTACGGTGGAGAGAGCCTAACTGTAAAAGAGGAAACCTTTCTGCAAAAGCAAAACTGGGACCCACTCGTACTCCCTTTAAAGCTCATGTTCACCTTTTAGGTGTTTCCAGAGGGTAATGAAGTTATAGCAGACATTGACTGCAAGCTCTGATTAAATTCGGTATTCCTCTTCACAGCTTGAGAAACAGGAGCTAGAGCCAAAGGATATGCCACTCAGAAGACCATATCTGAAAATCAAAGGCAGACTGGATATCTCTTAAATCTTATGTCCTCTCTCACCTTGACATGTATCACTACTGCTGTAACATTGAATTTTCTCAAAAATTCTGACTCTTCAGATTGACCCTTATCCTGTTCTAAGTATCCATAGCAACCCTCTATGAAGGATTACAGGAAATCCAGTATCTTTTACATAAAATCTCTTTTACAGGGGGGTGAAAAAGTAGGAAATTAGTTCTGGATATTTTCTGGACAGAATACCTTGCTTCGTTAACTATGTAGGTACTTTTAGTGAAGAAAAAATTCTGATGGCATTCCATGCAGCCATCCGGTTTATTTTTAGAAGTGTTATATGTTGCCATTTTCAAATGCTTGGATTTGTCTTGCATTGCAGAAGAATATCAGAGCACTGTAAGTTAGACATATTTGCACAAAATGCTTTTCCTACTTATTCATTTTCTGACCATGTTTTCCCTGTGGGAATGCTTAAATAAGGCCAGCAATATTTCAGATAAAGTAATAGGACAAACTAAAGCTCGTAACAAGTTACCTCAGATCCCATCATGTTCCCAAGAGGATGTAGGTGAGCCCTCCTGTATGAGATGAGCTCAACACAATATCTCACCTGAAGTTGTCCCCAGTGTTTTCTGAAGGAATAAACAAAACAGACCAGTTGTCAGCATAAGCCATGATACCAGTCTGCTGCTGTTATTCTTATCTGGGATGTCTCAATATGAGATGTCTATGCGTGACCTTCACATCACATCCATGTGGAAGACAAGATAATGACTTCTCTGAGCTACTGGTAGTCTACAGATAATCTGCAATGAAGCTTTTATTTCCTTTCCATCCACACAGCAGCCATCAGGAAAAATAGACCTTTTAGGGAAGTTGGACTTTTAGGGGCAAAACCTGCACACAGATTTGTTTGTGTTCATGGAGTTAGAGGCAGACAGGTAGAGAGCTGTCCTCACAAGATGTTTATGCTGTGGGAGACTTGTGGGTGCCAGGGGCCCCATTCCATTTGGTGGTCATCGTTGCCATGCTCCTGGCAGAGAAAGAAACCTCATACACACTCTGGCTGAATCATAATGAGTACAGGCCCAAGGGCAGATTTCCCTCCGTAGAGGGAAGCTGAAAAAACACTTCTCTACAAGGTATCTACACAAGGTGGAGGATCCAGTGGAAGCATAAAGAGATGCACTGGGTAAAAGGAAAATTTTCTATGTGTTCTGGAACACAGTTCTGCTGGTCAAGGAGATGCCCAAGTGTAGAAGTTATTTCATTGACTTTAGGAGACACGTGAGTGTATCTCCAGCCTTCTTTCTCTTCAGATATATGTGGTGCTTCCTGCATCATTAGCCTCATTAATAGTTTCCTCTTCTTTAGGACATTGATGTGATTCCTGTGAAGTGAAGGAACACCCTTTTTTAAAGCAGGTTGCAATCTGTGAGTCGATGCTTCAAATTTTTTTCTATAGCAGGTTATTGTCTTTGTGACAGTAACAGCCTCATGTTCAGAGGGAAGATCAGGCTGTTGTGGTTGAGCCTTGAGCCATCTCACGCCAAGATTCCAATGCAATGTTTTGAATGCAAGACTTCTGAGTTCTTCCCTTCCTCCTCCCCTTCAGTATATATTACTGATATATATTCAGCTCTGTTAGCAGAGTAACAAAAACATATCAGAAGGCTAGGTGTAATGTATTTTACATGTTGCAAGGTAGTGCCCTTGAAATTTGCAGGGAAAAACTTTAAGCAAAACAGGACTGCTTCTACTGTTAGATATAAGAATACCTCCACTGTAGTCCTCTAAAAGTTTGCATGTGGCAATCACAGCACTCATTTACTGTGCATTTTTGTCTGGGTTCAGGTTTTGTACTAGGAAACCCTAAAAAAAGCCAATTCCAGACTGGGGAAGTTTCCCTTAAATACCTTCCCTTACATACCCCAGTTTTCCTGAGTAACTGATGTGGTTGCTACATCTTTTGTGGCTTTTTAGTGTAAATTTAAGAGGATCTTCTCCACTTCCTATACTTCCTTCTTTCTCCTTCTTTCTATTTTCCTCTAAAACAGAGAGTCTTGAGATGAAAGCTTGGCCTTCTGAAACCAACAGGAGTTTTCCCATTCAGACTTCATGTCTGGAAGATAGAAAGGAGAACTCCACTGCCTCCTTACTGTCTTCCTCTGAAAACGTAAAGCAAAGGACATCACATGCCTGAATCTTGGCAGGGTTCAAAAAATCTCTGCTGTAAAAATGCTAATGATACAACCTTTTGCTTACAGTGTCTTTTTAAAGCAAGAATTTTCAATCTTTTCCAGTATTTTTTATTTGCTTGTTTTATTTCTTTGTGAAGCTTCTGCCTTTTCAGTCAGGAAGTAAATGGGTCATTTTTAAGACAATAATTAATCTTAAAGGGGAGGAAGGGTGGCTGTATTCCCCCTGCTATGCACAGCAAGCACTGAGAAATTTGAAGAATTTGGCAAGGGTTCTCTTCACCTTTTTTTTTTTACAAGAGGAGAGTGCCCTGGAATGAGCACCCTGTCAGAGCATTTTCAAAGAAGGGACATAATCTGTACTTTTCCCATTTCCCACAAGCTGTTTTCAAGTCACCTCAGAGCATTTGGCTGGCTTACACTGACAAATCCATTCAGTGCTTGCATGGGATGTTGTGTGGCTTCCTGGATGGTTATGAAAACTTATGCAGGCAGGGGAAGAAATTTGGAATGCAGTGCTTTCATTCATGACGGAAGGAGAGCTTGCATTGGGCTACAGGAAAAGTTTTATCATGGTCAGATTTAATCCAAACCATTCTGTGCAGTTGCAGTAATAAATTTTCCAGTTTCCAGGTAATATACTTTAACTACAGCATGGTATCAGTGATAGATTTCTTTTTTTATATACTCTAAGGCCCTTTATAGCTTTTCCAGTTCAGGGTAGATTTAAGATGTTGACAAGTGTCTTCAGAGACAATAAGGATTTTCGATTTCATCCCTCAACACTGCTGCATAAGGCAGTCTTACTTCAGTAAGGATTTCAGCAGAAGCATGAAGGGAGTTTTGTTTTTCTTATGTTGACTGTTGCAGAACACTCGATTTTTGTTTTGCAGACTAACAAGGGGGATGAGCTTTCCAATCGCATCCAGAATACCTTGGGCAACTATGATGAAATGAAGGACTTGTTAACTGACCGGTCAAACCAGAGCCATCTCGTTGGGGTTCCAAAACCTGGGGTTCCTCAGACACCTCTCCCCAAGCCTGATGAACATCTTACCGCAGACTCGAGACCACCACCTCCTCCTCCCATTTCCAGCACTACTTCTTCCACACCAGCATCTCTAGCTGCCCAGCAGAGCAAAAGTACCACAATGGGCTGGCAGAAGGCCGGGCATAATGGCGCTTCAGAAGGCCAGCAGAGAGCAAGCAAACACGGACACCGGTCGCTGGAGTCACACAAGGGTGACTTCAAACTGGCAAACCAAAAATCCAATTTGGAGAAACTAAAACGCTATGCATCAAGTCCCACCTCCTCCTCCTCCTCCTCTTCTTCTTCCTCCTCTTCCTCCTCCTCCTCCTCCTCCTCCTCCTCCTTCTCCTCCTCCTCCTCTTCCTCCTCCACCTCTTCTTCCTCCTCCTCCTCCAATACTGCCCAGCAAAGCTCGCTGAGGGCCACATTAGGAGACAACGTCAATAGAGTGCAGCAGCCAGCAAAGCTCAGTTGTAGCTCAGAAGGAGGAACTCAAGTCCAAGAGAGGCCAGCAAAGCATGGTGGGGCACACTGCGTCCAAAACTTCCCACCCTCCCTTGCTTCAAAGCCCAGTCTGGGTCAGCAGAAGCCAACAGCTTATGTAAGGCCAATGGATGGTCAAGACCAGGCTCCTGATGAGTCTCCAAAGCTGAAGTTACCAGCAGAGACGACCAAGTCGTATAGGGGAGTGCCTTCCAGCAGGCCTGATTCGGCCAGGACCAAGTCAAAGATCACCAAGTTCAGCATTCCTAAGCAAGAAGAAGTAAGTGTTTTTATACTTCTTATGACATACTCCCATAGCTGGATGGATGGATGATGCCTTACTGCACCTGCCTCTTTACATGTTTTTAACATATTGGTTTGCATGTTGATTTTTTTGGTAACATTGACGTAGTATATTGCAAAGAGCAGCCTCACAGTAATTTAAAGATATCTCAACAGCAAAATGCTCACTGTCTTCAGGACCCAAACACTTCCCACAATGGCACATTTTCTAGTAGTATTTATTATTTCACTGACTCTTTCCTGAGTGCTCCTCCATAAAGTCTGGATTTTTTTTTTCCCTAGGCAGGTGTATTGCTTCTTACTGTTCATATTTCATTGATTGCTTTCTCTTTGGCAAAGATTAAATGAAGTGCATGCGACCAGAAGTAGTTCTGCCATCCTCAATGTCGAAGTAGTTTCACAATCTAAATAAATTACCTGTACAATATGAAAGCTGTGGAATAGAGAAGAATACAGCAATGATGCTCTCATTTTAGTTCATAGTATCTGTTTGTGTTTCAAGCTAATTTCTGAGAAGACTGTGGTTTCCTTCTTAAAGAATTTCTATCTGTAGAAACCTGGTGTAATGGGTTGACCCAATACACCTGGCCATGCTACAAGTATGAGAACATGTGAAAAAGCTTTTAGACAACATTTATTTATCAGCAATAGATATAAAATATGTCTGATTGGACTTAGTGTATATTCATTTATTTCACATGTATATTTTCTCCTCTTATGCCAGGAGGACACTTTGCTTTACCACTTTGAGATTTTCTGGTTTTTGACTCTTTGGTCTTTTTTGATGGGAAGGAAGTGATTCGTTTTGGCAGAATAAAGGGTGATTTATTGTTCAAGGGTGTATTCAAAGGCCTGTATGCCAATATGAAGATGGTCACATCATCCTCTTGTGCAAATTGATAGAGCTCCCATGACTTTAACAATTTACAGTATTTATATCAGACTCTATTTGACTGAATCACTGTGTCTTTCTCAGAGAAGAGGCAATGGTTCTTTGCTCTTTTTTCACAGCTGTGGTGCATCTTGAGATGTTTTAAGTCTTAAAATTTTGTTTCTGGCATTGTTAAAGGTGAGGGAAAAGCTAATTTTTGGTAGAGTTCTCTGGCCTCTTAATGCCTGCTTTTCAGAAATGGAGTTGACTCTTGTATTCCCCCTTGGATTTGGTTTGGGAAAGAAATCTCTCTGGAAGCAACTACTTCTGTGATTTTTCTCTGAGTGAAAGTTCCATCAGTTCCAAACAACATGCAGGTGATATGTTGTTCCTGAAAAGAGGTTGTTTTAGGCTTTTAAGCCAGGTTTTATAAGCAAATTTAGCATTCACGAACTGCTGTAATTCTGCAGATAGATCAGGTAATGGCAGATACTAATATCCATTTAGCTATTATTACCTCTTTCAGACTTGTGCTTCTATCTGCAAGTGGGAAGTGTTGTTAGAATTAAAGATGCCTGTGGCAATTATCTGACTCTTTCAAATTTCCCCCCTTTGCATGTATGCAATACTCTAAGGACTAGTTTGGAAAGAGTTCTGATAGGCAATCATTTGTTTGTCTGAAATTCAGGATTTACCATTTGCATTCCCAGTTTGCCTAACCCCCAAAAGAAAGATTAAATTTGTCGTATGTAATCCATGCTGCTTTATAAGTTTATACTGCAGTTTCTAGACTTGGAGACATAGCTGAGATCACTTCAAACTAACTCATTTAGATACTGATGGCAGTGTAGACTGTAGTAGGACAGAGTAGACTGCAGGTTACCTACTAAAATATTCACCAATTTCTCACAGATTTTATGTGATGCAGTATTAATGAAAAAGCATTTGATAACAAATATAGAATATAAACATTTAACTGAAGTTGAAGGACATGGACCAAAACCATTGTCTGGTGGTTTAAAAAGATTATTATGAAAAATGATGACAAATTTCTAAGAAGAAAAATAGTAGGTACTATTGGTGTTGGGATTTGAAACTGGAGCTAATGAAAGACAATGTTTAGATCTGAAAGATCAATGAAAGACAATGGACCAGCTTTTTTTCATTTATCCTAATATTTTCTTTGTTCTAACTTTTTCCATCCCAAGTGGCACAAGTGGAAACTTGTAACCCACTGATATTGCCACAGGGAGAAATATTGGCCAAGACTGAAAGTATTTTATTCAGTGTTACCTAATACACCCGCCCTTTGATTTTCAGTCGTACTTCTTTTAATTTCAAAATGTTTTTCCATTCCTATTATCTGTATCATAAGTCTTCTGGTAGACTTGTGTAAGAATTCCCATCTTTTTTTAAAATTTGCGCTTTTAAACTCATAAATTTTCTCCTTTGCATCAAATGTTTGCCATCCTCTCTTAGGGCCGGAAGTTTTAAGCTACTTGCAGCACAAAAGGTGCCATGGTCCTGTGAATGTTTGCAGGCAAAATGAGGCCTCTGTTGTTCAGAGTGAGGCTAAAGGTGTTGGCCAGGAAAGACCCTAGTATCCCCAGTGACAGTGGGAAGAGTAGAAATTACATACAGGATGATTGTGAGGGAAAGCAGGCTGACAAGGAGGCTACAGCAGTGCCTGGAAGCTACATGGAAACAGAAACGAGAGTGGCAGAAAGCTGCTTAAGAGCAACCAGGAAAGGAGAGGGGCAGAGGGCTTGGGTAGGGTACCTGAAGTGCTGGTGGTGAAATGAAGCTCTGTGTCTGCTAAAATAAAAGGTGCGTGGCTGAGGTGGGCTAGATAGGGCAGTCACTGTGCTCTAGGGGTTCATGTAGACAGCAGTGTGAGGCCTCTCTGGCTCCTGGTCAGTTTGTTGTCCACCAGAACCCCCAGGTCCTTCTCTGAAGAGCTCACGTCCAGCCAGCTAGCATCCAGCGTGTATTGTTGCTAAGGTTATCCCTCCCCTTACTCAGGAGCTGGTATCCCCCCTTGCCAGAGTCTTAACAGTTTATCTAATACGAGTTCTGGGGCCCCCAACATAAGAAGGATGGGGACCTGCTGTAGTGAATCCAGAGGAGGGACACCGAGCTGATCAGAGGGCTGGAGCACCTCTCCTGTGCAGACAGGCTGGGAGAGTTGGGGCTGTTCAGCCTGGAGAAGAGAAGACTCTCCAGTGAGACCTTATGGCACCTTCCAGGACCTAAAGGGAGCCGACAAGAAATCTGGGGAGGGACTTTTTACAAGGGCGTGTAGTGATAGGTAATGATGTAATGACTTGAAGCTGAAGGAGGGTAGGTCTAGATTAGATATTAGGAAGAAATTCTTTACTCTGAGGGTAGTGAAACACTAAAAAGGGATGTCCAGAGAAGCTGTGGATGCCCCATCTCTGGAAGTGTTCAAGGCCAGGTTGGATGGGGCTTTGAGAAATGTGGTCTAGTGGAAGGCGTCCCTGCCCATGCTAGTGGGGTTGAAGTTAGATTATGTTTAATATCCCTTCCAATCCAAACTGTTCTGTGATACCTATGCACTTCCATTTGTGTATACCAGTTTGAAAGAACCATCAGTGAAAAAATAAACACATAATGAAGTAAAGGACTGGAGAATAAGATGCAGTGTCACACAAAGTATGTGTGTCAGTGTCATCAGCAGGATACAAAACCCTCTTGTGTACATTCCATGAGATTTTCAGAGAAACAGGGCACAGAGTTGGCTGCAGTACAATTATTATTCACTGGAAATAAGATCTCTTGAATACAATTATAGACCATTACTTTTCAATACACGAAAAAGGTTGATTTTTAATGCAGTTCAATACCTCATTTTATATTTTTAATCAGTTTTGGAAAGCCTTCAATACCTTGACACAGACTGAAGCTTATAAATTTTTTTAATTGTTTTGATGAGAATAATTTGGATAGACCTGTGTGTAGAAAGGTAGCATTTACTCATTTGGGAATTTAATCTTTAGTAGCCAGGTTCATCAGTGTTAATTAGAATCCATACCCAACCTCCTGGTCGTTCCAAAATTATCATAGTGCTCTGTAGAAATGATAGCTCGTCATCTCAAGTACTGCTATTTCACATTTTGAACTACTTAGAAATTATATTACTGTAGGTAAAAACCCACTGTATTGGATAAAAGGGAAGAAAAATTTGATACCAGGGTATAGAGGAAAAGAGGCAGGGAAATCAAGTGCCTCTCTTTTCTAAAATGTTCTTGAGTGAAACAATAAGAAAAACCTAGGATGGCAAATCATGTCCTTTATATCCAAGTTCTGTTTTTGAATTTCATCTCATAGGCTGCATGCTGCTTTTTTATTACATTGAAGAAGCCTTATCTATTGTCCTTTGCTTACTTCTCTTAAGGGTTATGGAGCAAAGAAATAGAGGTTGTATTCAAGAATGACTATCAGTCTAATGGTAAAAGGGAAGATTTGGTTTTGTTAAATTTGGAAATGCATTTATGTGAAATGTAGGTGAGGTCATCATGAGGACATGTTCTTTCTTATTCACTGCACGGAGTACTTACACAACTTCTTCTGCAGCAGAAGTAATGCACCATAGATTAAAGGGTGAGTTTGGGGTTGGTTTTTTTTTTATTGTTTTTTTTTTTATTTTTGCCCTGATCTTACTCAGGCGAATTCCTATTTGCCTGGATAAGATACTCTCTGCAGTCACTCTCCTTTGAGTGGCTATATATAGCTATCAGCATCTGGCACACACGCTAGCAAGTGTCCTTTAAATCTGCAATCTTTTTTTCGCCTATCAGCTCTATCCCCACATATTAATGGAAAACAAAAACACCCCACAACTCTTTCCTCTCCCTGAAAAAACTGTTCATAGTTTGGCCTCAATGTTGATAATTTGATCAAAATCAGCCTCTTTTAAGAAGATGCATGTATAATAAGCAGTTCCATTCCAGTTTAACATTGAAGATGCACGTTCATGTGCTGATACGTCTCATTTGAGAACAGAAGGTCCAGTGTAAACTAAATAGGGAAGGTAGTCATTATGAGTGCATGCTTCCTCTGGAAATACCACATATCTGGATCTGTGGGACAGTAGACGGGAAACAGTATCTCATGAGGAGAGAAAAGCATTTAGAGGACATCTGAGTAAGTGCTTTTCCTCAGAGGCATAACGCCACATGCCCCTGGCTGCAGTGGAGCCTTTTGAACTGTTGCAGGACTAAGAGTAGAATTCCGATTTTTTTTCTCTGCTTCCCAGGGTGTTCAATTCTGGCCCAGAAAGGCAGAAATGAAAATAAAAGCACAGTCAAAGATGCTTTTTAGATAAAAAGGGAGGGAGGGATTGAATGCATTAGCAAAAGGGTCCAGACTTCTTCCGCCACCGTTTCAGGATGCGCCCGAAGACGCTGCAGACATAAGTGCAGAATTAAGTGTGTTGATACTCCTCTACCATTTATCGACTTCACTGAAGAATTGCACTGCTTGAGAAGCCAGTTAGCAATCACAGCACTTGAGTACTTGTAAGTACGAGCCAGTTGTAGATGTTTTCTTTCCCTGATGTTCATGCTGCATTTACAAGAGGACACAGATCAATTCATCCCTGCAATGACCTTCCCCACAAATAAAGAATGTTTTCCCATGTTAAACAGGAAGAACTTCACAACAAGAGCAGTGTGGTGCAAAGCTCCCTGCTAGTCATGGGTTATTCAGGACCTTCGAGTGTTTCTGTGGGAGGGCTGTGCATTACTGCCTGTATTTATGTAGCAGAGTTCAACAGAGTAGGACTGCAAAGAAAGAGTGTATTAAAAAAGTAGTATTGGAAATGCTCTTAACAAACACATTGGAGACCACAATGTGAAGGGATTTTTTTTTTTGTATAGTTTTCAAGTCATGATGCAAGCCTTTGCCTTTCTCACATTCTGCAGCCGCCAAGGCACACAACAACTGTGTGCGAGGGCAGCTTCAGTGAACACAGTGGGCCTAATCTCTCTGGCTATTCTTCCATGACAGCTCTTATAGAAGGGAAATGCTATTTAGACACCTTTACTTTACTTTTAGAGCTTCCTACTTTTACTGTTTCTCCCCTCAGTTAAACAAGTTTCTTTTCTCTTTTGAATTGTATATATGTATATATTTTTTTTATGGGAAACCACTGGCTAAACTTATCTATAGGTTTTCGAAAAAAAAATTAATAGAATCATAGTCTCCAAAGTCTTCTGTATGGACTGATTACCATATGGTATGTGCTGTGTGTTTGTTGCTATGGTGAATCACTTGTTTCTCATTGTTTTTCATTGGTAGGATGACTATGATCAGAGAAAAATACAATGAAATTAGATGTAAACGTACGATTTTCAAGAACATTCCTTAATTTTTGCACCTGGTTTTTTTGCAAGTTTTCCCTGAGGTTGTTTTTTTCTAATTATTGAAAACATACTTTGTGCAGTTAATTTGGGTCTCTCCTAAGTCGGATCCTCCCTTTGATAAAACTGGTCTTTCCATCTTTTCTAAAGTTGGAAAAATAGCCACTTTTGGAGTAAGGAAAGCTCACTGGATGTAAGAATATGATTAATTGTGAGAAACTTGAATTTGTCTTGCCTTTTTGTTTTTAACCGCCCAGAGTGAGTGGCTTGGTTTATGAATCAGCTCTGGAGCTGATACAAGAGTGCATGCATAAAAATGTCCACAACCCTGTTTAATTGCTTCTTTAGTTCCCTGTGGTAAGCACTAAAGTTATTGATGAAGGAAATAAGATTTCTGGAATTACAAACCCCAGATTTTAATTGCACATTTTGTCTGATTTTTTTCAATCCATTGTAGTGCTTATGATGATAACTGCATGTAATAAAAGTCCTCCTGACCAGAAACAAAGTAGTCTAATAGATGTCCTTTGTAAAATGTGCCTGAAAAGATACATGGTATTGCTATCACTTTTCCACCTTTGGCCCCATTAGCATGGATTTCTTCCTGGCCTGTAAGGTATTCAGCAGTTGGAGAAAGCAGACGTTTCTGGACGTGGTTGCAGGAGCTGTGTGCTGGAGCATGGCGCTCCCACCAGCACAAGAAACTGTCCTCCGTGTGAAGTTTTGGCTGAGCATCTTCTCTCCATCTGCTTCATGGCTTCATAAACAAAAGAGTGCTTAGAGAGGGTCGGGGTACAGAGAGAGAGCGAGGGTGGGCTTGCTGTGGAGTTCAGATTACTGGGGAAATACTTAGACACACTCTATTTCCCAGACCTCCCACTGCACGATGCTGGAGCATTGTGTCAGTGTGCAGTCAGGTGAGGAGTCCAAGCCCCTGTTGCTTCTGCAGAGTACTTATATTAATACCAGCTCACATTCTCCTTTCCAATAATTACAGCAAGGTAGGCTATCTCTGTCTACTCTTAGTCTTCACAGCAATCTATAAGGGATCATGTAGGATGTAAAGGTGGTTTAGGATATTTTAAATTAAAACAAAAAAATCTATGGAAACTATTTAACTTCTTTGTTCTATAGTTTCCCAGTCTTTCATGAATCAGAATGACATGAAAGTGCTACCACTGAACATACTCACAGGGGTCAGGTATGACTGATGAGCAAGAGAACTAAAGGAAAATACAGTGAGCTTCACAGATCGCTGTTAATTCCAGCTAAATAAATAATGTATATGTGCCGCCTGATGTATAACGTTAAAGAGGTCAGATCTCCAGTAAATGTAAATTCATCCAGCCAGGCCAGAAGCAGTTAAATTCTTTATTATTGGTCACATAGTCACATAACAATAAATGAAGACAAATATACATTTAAACATCTGCAGGTAACATACTTTATTCACACTGTGTGTTGTAAAGTTGTCATTTCTGTAGCACTTCTGAATTTGGAAGATCTATCCCTGTGGTATCACAAAATAGCTTCCTAGAAAAGTAATTAACAGGAGGCTTTTTTTTTTTTAAGTTCAGAAAAGATATGTAACGTGAGCATCTGATTTCCTGTCACTCTTGGTTAACTTTGTATGAAAATGGATAGCTTCCAAATTAAAGCAGGCACCGGACTGTCTGGAGAAAAATGCATCTGTAAAGAAATGTGTACATTATATATTCATGTCATTCCAAATCTCTTAATTGTATTTTATATATAACAGTCGCATGTTCTGAAATATGGTACCTTTTTTACTTCATGGGTCAAAACCAGCATGCCAGAAAGGCTGAGGTTGCTCCTTACAAGCATTTTGTTTTCCAAATTCCCTCATACCCTCCCCACCAGCATGTTTCTCTGAGCAATGGAGGCACGACATGAAGTCTCTCTTCACCACGTTTTATTCAGAAGATAAATATACAAAAATAATTCAAGCCAGTGAGCCACAAGGTCAGGAATATTGAGAACCAGCATTTTCTCTCAGAACCAAGAATTGCTATTCATACTCCTCTGTGTTTACTGCAAATGGCTGTAAGGGAAGCTTATGTAGCTGGAAAGAGAAGAAAACCAGGAGCATTTCTTGTTAGCTCTTACCACTAACAGATGTTTAAGGAGAGATGGGGTGGAAGACTCTCTGCTTTGTAACTGCTTTGAAATAAGATGCTGAAGGTGATTTTTTTTTCTTACACATGCTAGAGATTATTAGTATTCAAATACCAGCAGCATAATCTATTGCTAATCAAATCTTGCATTTATTTAAGGGTGGTTGTACAACTGCAGTCAAACACAGAGGCAGGTACAACTTTATGTGGCTGCTGAAACTTCGAGACCTGAAGTAGAAAAGGGGAAGACAGCTGTGAGATTATTGATCACAAATACAATCAAAACAAGTGTTAATAAAAAGTGTATAAAATGACCATGATTTGGCAGTTCTGCAATATTTTCCAAGAGGCCTTTTCTGATTTTAATTACAATCTCAGGGACATCAGAGATAAGAAAGCATATTATCAGAGACATCTGATAAATAATAAAATATATTAGCTGGTTAAATTTCTGATTTCATGGAAGTAGCAGTCCAGAGCAGAAGTATGCTGTTTAGAAAAAAGGCATGGGATGAAGGACCAAGTGCAATGTGAGAAGGCAAGTTGGGAAAATGCCATTAGCAGATAATGAATTGTCTTCCTTACACCAAATCATTAATGTTTAGCATGCAGGAAGAGTTAAAAATACATAGATGGAGAAGACATAAGAATGAACTGGGCTCCATAACAGTGACAGAGTCTGAGAAAAGAATTATGTGGAAGCCTGAAGAGAAAGGAATGAAATTATGCTTTGGGAAACTCACCGAAAAGGAGTTAGTCACGGTCTAAATTTTTGTCCTCATGGGAGGATCAAGTGCAATGTGAGACAGTTTGAAAAATACCATAAGCAGCAATCATAATTTATGATAAAGTCTGCATGCAAGACCTTTCAGTTGGTTAGAGATGGCTGAGCAGGGCCCAAAATGTTACTGTTTTTCTGTAGTGTGTTTGTTCCCACCAGGACGCCTCAGGACAGCCTTCCTTCCCATGCAGTTTCTGCTCTTGGGTAGAAATGGACCTGTGTCCAGAGTACACCCCTGAAAAAGAATCAAACTGCATGGTGTGCTTATTTCTAAAGAAGCTTGTCCTCTCCCATGAGAAAAAAAATTTAGATGATGGTGGTGCATCACCGCCTTCACAGATGTGATATCACTGTCCCAGGAGGAAAACGCATTACCCCTTTTCCCCCCATAAGCAGTACTGCAAAGGGCACAAATCTGGGCTTGTGGATACACGTAGCTTCTGTGGGAGGTGGAAGAGGCAAAACCTCACGCTCACACAGGGTGCCTAAATGTCTGTGAACAACCTCTACACAGAGCTGACATCTTCTGAAACACAGCAGGTCTTTTTTTTTCCCACCACCTCTGCTCAGAGAGAATATAGCTTCTGATAATACCCAGTTGCATTCTTATCAATAAACAAAAAATGCTGTGTTTTTTAGTACTGTAATCTATTGCATTCAGGAGTGTCAAAGATCTTCAGAAGCATTAATGATGTGTCTGAAAAGAATATTTTAAATCTGGTTACAAAAGGGATTAGCTGAGGTGAAGGCAGATGGGATACCTTCTGTGATGGTGCTGCTGCCAGAACAGGCCTGCTTCCCTTGGCCTCATTTGCTGGTGGTCCCATTTGAGGGATCAGATGGAAAATTATGTGGGAGGATGGCAGAGGATGGGATGGCACACCTGGATCGTGCACCTTATTCCATTCCCAGACCAAGGCTGGACAGAGTCATGGCTGGCCACAGGCCCAGAGTAAGCAGAGCCAGGATGAGTTGGTGTCAAAGCTGAGTGCAAAAGCGTGAAGACTGAACCCCCAGTTCTGTGTACTGATGTCTGTGCCACAGGTGACCCCATACAGAGTGACACATGAAACTGTTCCATAACTTTGCTCTGGAGATGGAAGTTAACACAGAAGCATAAGTAAGGGCTTCTTACGAAACTCCAAATTAATGCTTCTCACTGTATTTTTTCCTGTCATTTAGGTCACTTGAGGCAGAGACAGTTCCTGAGTGATTATGTCACTTATGGTTTACCACTTCCATCTGAGTTATTCACTGCACATCCTCCACTAGAAATTAATAGGAGTTCTGCCATTGCATTGAGTGGTAGCGAGACCAGGGTTTGACAGGGAGGAATATTTCTCTTCTACATTGTATGAACTTCCTTTGGTCAACAAGCTGTTGCTTGAGGGATATTGTCTTTTGTCTTCAATCTTCCTTTGTTTTGTTCCAGAAGTGCAGATGTAATACTTACAGTTGTTTTTTGACATCATTATTACTTTGAAGAAAGTCAGCAATAGTGATACGGGATAAAAATTGGGGCAGGAGCCAGGATTTGAATTCAGAAACACTATGCTGCATTAATCTGTTAATTTCAGGTCATATCTTTAGAGCATCAAAGGCGCTTCTTGACCAGTCTGAGGTGCTTGAGTAATTTTTTTCTCTCTCGTAATTAAAATTTCTAGCTCCCTGTTCAGAATCAGTTTCCTCACCAACTGTTCAGTGAATAAATCTACATGAGTGATTTCCTGACAGTTGTACATTAGGAATTATGGCATATCTCTGCTCATAACTTACAGAACTATCTCAATACAGAGAGGAGACCATAAAACATGCCAAATGGGGATTTCTCAGATATGCTAATTGCTGCTATATAAAGAGCACGGGATGAAGAGCTGCCACAGGGGAAGTTCAGCTAAAAAGTACCTACCACAAATCTTTGAAGGTCCACAGAGAAGCAAATCCTTCTGCTGCCACTTCTTGGCAGAGCTCTGCTGAGCAAAGCCTTTGCAGCTGAGTGGGCTTGGGCAGGGAGGGCTGGTGGCTGCCTGCAGTCCAGTGCAGTGGCCAGACAGGAGCTGGGACAGGGGTCTGCCTCTCCAGGAGCTGCTGGCAGTATCTGAGGGCCTGTGGGATTGGCACAGTACCAACACAGGAAGCAAACCCTACCTTCTTGGATTCTTAGATGTGGTGCCCAAGCAAGGTTCTTGTCTGTTCTAAAATACACCCAAATGCAGGCCTAATTCACTTCTCTTGAAATGGACTGGATTGCATTTCCCACTCCCATCTTCTTGTCCATGAGCTTGGCTCTCAAAATAAAGCTGCTGTTTTCTTTATACTGAATTTTTGTGTATTCGGAGCAAGGGCTAAAGTAACCAATGGACATCCACTACCTGTTCTGAGAAGCTTCTGTTTGCCATTCAGTGACAGGAAGATGTTGTCCACGTAAATCATCCTCCCACTTTTTTCAAAGTTTTTACAAAATTGACATCCATGCCAAACTTTGCAAATTAACTCCTTATCTGTAGAGTACCACAAAAGAATTTATAGCATAGAGGGGAAGATACAGTTCAGCAAATCTGCTGTAGCCAGGTGTGAGTTACACTCTTGTAGCTTTTCTAAATGATACATTTTATGCATTGACTACAGATAGGTATTTTTGCACTCAGTGGAGTGGGGCTGGATCACTGAACTCATTTTAAGTAGGCCATTAAGCATCATTGTTTAATACTGATTTTTAGCCATTGCACTTGAACCCTTTACCTCAGGTTGACCTAGAAGACAAAAATCAAAATCGCTGCACCCGAGCAGCTAACTGCAGCTCTGCTATTTCTACTGATAACATCTCTACACCTTTTCTTTGTAAACAAGTTGTCTGTACTGTGAAATACATATCTTACTGAAGATTATAATTAATGTGGAAAGATGAAACCACATAGTTATTCAATAATCTTAATATAGAATACTTCTTTTAAAATAAGTCAGCTAGACAAATCAAACAGTATAGAAATGGAATGTGCCTTTGTAGGCCCTGTGGAAAATTCAGCTAATGAACTGAGGAGTATCAGTTTCTAGACAGGAAAGAAAGTCTGCTTAATTTAAAGAAATAAGTTCAACTATTTGCTTCCTTATCCTAAAATAATGGGTTTGGGCATGATCACACAATATGCAAAAAGTAACTTCAGTGCAGCCTTGTGTGTTTTGAAACACCAAGCAAAATACAATTAACTTTAAACCAGTAAATTGTAATGCTAAAAAAAAATCTGCCTTCCGGGTGTGACTATCTTTTTAATTTGATGATGTCACCCTGTGAGCCATTAAAGCACTATCAATGAGCAGGCTGTGCGTTTTCTAATGATTACTGTGGAGTTGAAAAAGACTCTATAATGTTCCTGCAGTTTGTTCATCATTTTTGTTTGATAATTGTCCTGAAAATCAATGACAGCTACTGAGTACAGAAATTTGATTGAACCAAGTATAAATATAGGCAGCAATTTAGACTGTTCTTACTCAATAGGAAAATGTCTTTGGCTAATAAGTGGATTCCTATCTAAATTCATGAGTTCTTTTATGACATTTTGGGTTAAGCCTGAAATAGATTAATCTTTTTCTGATAAAGTTGCATAAGCTGTGATTTCTCTGGTGACCACATTTAATTGGATATTAAATAAAGTGCTTATCTTTCAACCAACAGGTTTTATAGGCTGGATTTCACAGATTAAATAACAAGTAATAGGCACACACAAAATTTTTCTGATTAAACCGTGATATACTCAGATTAAAAATTAGAATGTCTTGATTCAGGTAGGCTTTTGAGGTGCATGATTACAGCTGAGGGTTAAATGTGCAGAATAGAGGGAAACTGCAGGATGGTGCAAAGAGTTGTGAGGTCAGCTCTGTATACTCTTCTTTCCTGCTTATTCTTCAGCAAAGGTACAGCAGGGTGGTTTTCTGTTGGGTTTGACAAGAAGCTTGAATTCTTGATAATGTTTTTGAAAAGCCTGAGGTTGGGATTCATTATGCAAGGTGCTGTACAAGCACACAGCAAGAGGTATCCTGTGATAGAGCCTATCAGCCCTGGAAAGGCAGAGGAAAGGTTAACAGAAGCCTGGAAAGTAAATTAACCTATCTCACCTGAAGAAAGGAGATAGCGACAAGGCTGAGAGAAGTACCCAAATAGAAAAACATAGATGGTGTTTGGGAGGAGGAAGTCTTAATAGGGTGAGCAAAGACCACACTTGGGAGGAAGAGTGAGGTAAGGAGGAGGGGATGGAGAAGGTGCAGCTGAAAGCACAGCCCGGCTGTTACAGGAGGCATTTGTCTGGTACTCCACTTGCTGGAGAAGGCAGACTGACAAAAGGGCTCCAGAGGGGCAGAAGATAGTTAGGACTTGCTGCATTTCCTTTAATGATAATGAAGGACACTCTCTGGAGCTGAAAGGACATTTCTGTCCTGGAAAAGTTCAGGACGTTGAAGGAGTTCAGCTGGATGGCTCGGGCTCACGTGTGAGATCAGTGGAAAGGTATAGAGCAGCTGTGCAGAATAAGACAGGAGGGGAACCACCAGTGTGAGCCGGAGGCCTTACGTGGGGAGGAAATAAATGAAGACATTTGCATTGAGTAGGCTGCACTAAATCAAATGATGTGGAGCTCATGCTAATTACAATTTTTTCCCCACTGGTATGACTTATTGTGAATGTGAAAACAAACTGATGCCTCCCTATGTAACCAAGTCTACTTTTAACTTTCCGTGCATGGAGCTGGAAGCCCTCTGATAGTGTGTTGTTGGTTTTTTTCTCATATATGGATGAGAGAATTGCAGTAGCACTATGCAGCACTAAGCTCTGGAGCTTGGACAACCCATTCCTGACAGATTTATTTTGACTGTCACAAGATTAACGAGGAAGAGTTGCCTTGTGAGTTTGTTGGGCATTTTTTCCCTAGATAAAATTGACCCATTGCACACAGCATGTAATTGCTCCTGAGCTAATGTCAGACTTGCAAAAGGTAACTTCTTGCTGAAGGTAGCTTACTTCTTACAGCAAGTCAGCAAGGCTGGCAGTGCTACAGGTGGCATTGTTGCCCAGGCTCCGGTGACTCCAAGCCACTGGCATCATTTGGCTGAGATTCAAGGCAGAAGGTGTAAAACATCCCACCTTTGTTACTGAAAGATAAAAATGGGAAATAGTTCCACCAAGTAATGGGGACAAACATAATGGCCTTGTGCTGTATTTCAGTCTGGGGTCACTGGGCCCTGTCTTTTTGCATAGTTGAAATAGCTGGTGTCCAGATGATAAAGATGTTGACAATTATCTTCTCCTTCCTTCAGAGACCGCACAAAGCTAAACCTTTTTCTTTTACTTTCACATAATTTTCTTTTATTTTGGCTTGTCATGACTTTTGACATTGGCATGAGGACGTTTTCTGGAGGAATTTCCTTTGCCTTCTTGTCATTTGGTAATGCAAAGCATTTTGTTAAGAATTTTTTCTTTGAAGCCACATTTTTTGTTAAGACCTTTCAGGATGGTGTTCTATTTTCTGCCTCACACAGAAGTCAGCTAGTAAATTAGCAGCCATTATTTCCCCTAGGCATCAGAAAAATGGTAAATTACATAAAGTTTTTCTCCAACTTGTTTTATTTCCAGTGAAACAAGTATTTCCAATGAAACATCAGGAAAGGGATGACAAGCTTCAGAGCTCGTGTTGGTTTTGGAGGCCAAGAGCTGGTTGAGTGGCTGCATCAGCCCAGAAACATACACTGGTTTCTGTGGAGAGGAAGGCAGCACAGGGCTGTCTGGTGGCAGCCACAGCCTGTCCTCCGAGACGAGACAGGATGCATCTCAGTGCCCAGCTGTGAATTCCCAGGGATGTCTGCAACCTCTGCTGTTAGCAATCAGGTGGCATGTTCCCTATGCAGTTGAGGCAGTGGTAAACTATTATGTGACTAGCTTGGAGACTGTGATTTTTCTTAGCAGAGCTGTATCTGTTTTCAAACATTGTGCGAAAGCATGGGTAGGTAAGTTAGCACTTAGTGTACCCTAAGAGATGTAGTTTGCAAGGGGTCTGTTTGTGTCAAAGTCTCATTTCTTCCTTAATAAGCAGACCTGTGGAATTGTTCAAGGGGAAGCAGATCTCTGCAAAAGTCTCTGCTCTCTCAGTGTGTCAGTGCTGAGACTGAAGATGCAGTATCTAGATCAGCTCAAAAGATGGGCATGTATCATTTGTATGTTACAGGAACCAAGGCCTCTACAGGTATCAATTGGTCTCATGCCACCAACACTGCACATTTACCTCTTTATGTGCTGGTCTCTTACTAGATGCAGGTAAGACACTAGGGTCCAGTGTCCATGCACCCTAGCAGTAGTTTAGTTGGTGGTTTAACAGAGGGTCTTTGTAAAATTCCTGTACACAAATAGAGTGTTTCTAAATTGCCAACACAACAGCTGAAGCTTAAGTGCAATTTTTATTCCAATAAAGATGTGATGAAATTATGCCTAATGGTCTGCAGACTGCACTTTTATATGCACTTGCAATGCTCCCATTGACTTCAACTGCTGTTGTCAAGGTATTTCAGTAGTACTGAGCTAAGGATCATTACCCTCTGCTATTATAATACATTAAACTAATGCTACCATTTTTCCATTATAACAACAATACCTGGCGACTGAAGGCTACCTCCGACCCAATAACTTGCAATCAAATATTTGTTTCAGATTTCAAAATGCATATAAATTATGAGGCTTGACAAAAACATCTGATTAGACTAGCCCATACCTCCAGAACTAAAGAATTTAATTCTTTGCATGCAGACAAAGCAAACTTGGCACTGATGAACAGTGTGGACATACTAATATTTTTAAGAACATGAGGATTTTCATTTATAAGTAAGTTTAGTAAAACTACATTTGAACTAATCTTTCACTGACTTGCATGCAAACAGCATTGAAATGATCTATCTATACTGTACATATCCCAAATCCCAAAGCTTGTGTCCTTCAAAAACAAAGCAATTCCCAGCATGCTGTTGATGCAGCATGCATCAGGGAATACTTGTACAAGTGTCCTGGAGCTAATCTCAGTTTTCTGATTTCTGATATTAAAATCAACCCACCATTTTCTTCCTGAGTCCTGTTCGCTCTTATGCAAGGAAAAATACTGTACTTAAGTGCCAGGGGGAGATAACTTTGCAGAGATTACTCTACTGGTTCCTAAGAAATTAATAATTTTAAATACATAAAGGAAAGCAAATTCACTGATTATATAGCCTTTGCTACACTTCCTGATTGCTTGCTACTTACCTTTTTTTTAACTGCCTAAGAAAGGAAAACAATAAAGAAAAGGAACGGCAAAATTCTTAAAGAGTTGACTGATATTACCTTTATGATAAAGTGAACCAAAGACTAGATGAAAAAAAAAAAACCATGACCCTGAGTTCCCTTGGAAATCTCTGCAAACTCATCTTAAAAATGTACACACGACATCTGCCAGACAAACAGGAATGAGGACTTGAAAACCAAAACAGAGTCCAGATGTGCACAAAAATAGGCTTCTTTTTATTACTCTTGTGTCACTTGCACTGCACATCTAGAGCTAAGAGATACACAAAAACATAGTTGATTCATATAGCAGGTCCTTCTGATATTGTTTTCTCCCCAAAATACAGGCATTTTGTGTTTATTACTATACGTTGTTTGCCATTAAGATGGGAAACACCCTTAACCTTATCTAAATTTTTCTTTTTCTGTTTCCTTTTAAGAGCATGCTTTTAAGAACTATTCTTCAAGATGAAAATACTGTTATGAAAGAACAAATAATGAATTTATGCACAGATCTGGAAAACCATGTTTTTCAAGACATCAGGCCAACAAATTTCATTGCAAAAGTATTTCATGGTTCAAACTCAGGGTTTATTCTGATAGGCCTAAGAATTTTCTCTGTGGAACAGATTTAGCCTTGATTGCAGAAGTCCTAGTTTGGCCTCTTTTTTCTATGCATGCAAAGTTGCAGATACAGAATCACCTGCTTGTGCATCTTACTTTAAGTGACAGTTTATCAATGTCTAAGGTCTAATATTGACATTAAAGATGTCTTCAAACATAACACTGCCTGTACAGTGTGGTACCTCTCATCTCCCTTGCTGAAGGGACAAGTAAAACAAGAAAAAAAAAAGGATTGTGTATATTGGTGCAGAATCATGTCCTGTGCAAGAGGACAGAGTTGCAGTGCTGGTTAGGTTCAGGAGACCTCGGTTTCTGGTACTGTTACCTTCTTACAGGTATCTCCCACTGCCTGTGAAAAGCATGGCCAGCTCTGTGTATTTACAAGAACAGCAACAGAAAGTGCTCATCCTCTGTCATTGGGGCTGCACAAATCACCTCATCAGTGATGCCACACTGGGTGAGAGTGGTAGAGGCAGCTGGAAGGTTAAAGGGAGTTTCTCGTTTTATCTGGAGGCCCTTCCTGCAAAACACAGACAAGCTGTACATGGAAAAAAAGCATGTACATGTTAGCACCACTTTGCTTTCCTGGCTATGTAACCACCCCCCATTTTTAAAGGAGATTTCATTTGAATTCCTTACTCACTGGTTTGCTGTTAAAGTCTTACATTTGCAGATAGTTACATACTTCTGTGAAATAGCACTCATGATGCTGTGGTTTAATTATTTGCCTTATAATGGTGTCCCCTGTCTAGAAACTGGTTCTCAAGCAATAACCTGTTTTTGTAAGCATGCAAAGATGTGCATTCTGCAGGAACACTTTACAAGTCCCAACCCCTCCACATAAAGGTGAGTATCACTAAAATGTGCAGATTTTAAATCCCAGCTCCTGTAATACACAGTGAATCAGCTTCTGAAATGAGTTCCAGAAGAGGAGGACTGAGGACATGTCAGTTTGAGTACCTACAGTAAGACCTGTATTCAGGCTTCTTTAATCAGACATGCATCTGTCTGAAAAAACTGTGCTCCAACTTAATCATCTAGTTCTGCACAATACTTAAAATAAATAAGTTAATTCTACAGAGGGATTTAAATCGAACAAATGTATTCACTAGGGAAAGCATAGTGGCATGACTGAATGGCTTAAAATACATCTAAGGTGAAACTGTTCTTCGAATTATCAGCAGATCTGCAGATTTGCTCTTTAAACAGTCTATAGACCTTGATAATCACATTCTTTCTTTAATTATCACAGATTTATAGACAGGAAACAAAAAAACCTGTTTTGACAGTTTGCATAAAACCAGTAAGATTATTTAGCTATGAAATAGCCATAGCTAAGAAAGATCTGACTTTGGAGTGAGGAGAAGACTATCTTAGAGCATCATTGTGTTGTAAGAGAGTCTCTCAAGATACTGCAGCTGCTGATGGACATGCTACAGTTGCGGGGTTCAGTCACTGTTGCATTAATAATCCCACCCTGCTTTCACAGGGCATGATGCTATACCATTTTTACTTTGAAAGGTTTGCATTTCTTCTCTACTAAATGATGCTAGGTGACCTTTTAAAATGTGTGGATAAATGAAGGGGCAATAAATTTTGTACTTGTCATGATTTAAAGAAGTAATTCTCATATTTTCCCCTTTTTTATCTTCCTTTTAAAGCTTGTCATTTACAAATAGAAGTGCCTGAGGACAGTTCAGAAAGCAATTCAAAATTGTATCTTATTGGACATAATAACAAATTTTGGTATTGGACTGCATGACTGAAATGTGGACTTATTAGGTATTAGTGTTGCATTATATTTCATATACTGATTGAATGAGTTTGATGAGCAAAGACAGAGGCTTATTATGCAAACCACCCCCATTGTTTCATATTAAAAAGTGAATATTTAAGAGCTGAAAAAGCAAATTTGTTTCAGTTACATGGCACACATTTTTCAGTATGCAAATGTGCCACATCTGTGTATTTGTTTTGCTGCAGATACAACCAGCAAGAGTTTAGTGATGAAATCTGTTCTTAATTATGATAGCAGCTGTTGGAGCAGTAGCCATTTTTTTCCTCCTGATGTGAAGTTGCCTGATTTACTCATTTTTGTCTGCATTTGTCAGGGCTGCCAGTGCAGAAAGAGAACTCTTTGTGAGGGGTTGCAATTTGTTTTCTGTGCGAGAGCCAGTGAAAATTGACTAAATCTGCACAGCGGGGTAGTTTTATCTTTTCTTTTCCTGCATTGCAAGCTGTTGTACCTCTGCTCCAGCACAAGAGGCCTATAAAACTACCAAACAAATGAGGGAGCTGTTAAGTGTTCCAGCAAGTATCTTAAGCAGCAGTTCGTGTAAACGAACTATGCCTTAATGAAGAAGGAAAAAAGAAGTCTGACATCATAGCTGGGGGACAGATGGCATTAATATAATGAACTGATAAACACTTTGGAAGCTTGTTTTTCCTTCCTCAATTATTTCATTTCCATATATGAGCCTGAAGTTTGTAAGTGCCAGACAGTTTAATACTCTATTTCCTCAATATTTTGATAATAACAAGAAAGAGTGGGAAGATTATAAAAGGATGATAAAATCCTCCTTTCTGAATACACGATTCTTACAGTAATTTGTTAACGAGGCAATGCTGTTGCAAATCAAGACAGAAAACGACCAAGAATGCTTCATAGCGTAATGAAAAATTGGCCAAAAATTGCAGTGCAAATGAAAACAGAATAAAGAGAAGACATAAGTTATTGATACTAAAACTTCTGTGCTAAAAACCTACTGAATGAAACATTTATCGTCTCCCTACAATCATAGACTAATCATCTGTTTCACACTGGATTGTTTCCACACCAATATTTTATGCCTTGTTTTTCTTTTGATCTAGGCAACACTAAATTTAAACAGATTTCAGCCCTGCTTCTTTTTCAGTTAACTTTTTGATGCTTTATCCTGCATCACTGAAACAAGTGAAAACTTGGCCTCAGAATATAGTGAGAGCCTGTATAGGTCTTGAAAGAATATGCAAAATTTGCTGTTCTTTATTGAGAGAAGCAATCTGCTTTTGCTTCCACAAACAGAAAAGGGTTCAACAGATTGTGTAACTCTTCACTTAAGATAAGGATTCTCACTTTATTTTCTGCAATTCAACTCTTCCTCTTTCGCTTTTGACCTTTCAGTCTTGAATTTAACTAAAAGAAATGTAAGATCATGGGGAAATGAGAGAATGCAGGTAAACGATAGCTTACTTGTAAACAAAGGATATCTTGAAGTCAAGCTATCTGAAGTAGTAAATCTGTAAGTATGGAATGTTTCTCAGTAGAATACTATGCTTGTATATCATGGACATGGTCATAGTAAGAATTGATGGTCAGAATATGGGCATGGCTAGGATGGGAGAGTCATCAGGAATTCCTGTCCACAAGTAGTTGATTACTTTAAAAGAAACATAAAAGGAGAAAGAGGATTATACAGAGGATTCCAGTGAGGAACTGGAACGGTATGAGCACATAGTAGGTGGGCAGGAGGACATAGCACTTTATCCAGTGATGGGCAAAGCACACTGCCCATGTGTAGTGCTTCCCTTGGGTACTGCTGCCTGTCTGCTGCCAGGACAGCTACCTTCATGGTGAGTGACAGCAGGGCCTCATCACTGCAGTAAATAGCATCTCTTACCATTTACCAACTCCTTGTTTACTTTATTTTTCTGAGCTTTCCAAGATGCCTGGGCATGGCCAATTTTACCCTTTTGAGCTACATACATTGTTCCCATTAGCCCACGTGTTAGAATGCAGCCTTGAGCCTTTGCAGTTCCCCGTATTTTTCTTTAAGCTTTACTTCCTTCAGAAGGGTACTACGTCTCCTGTAAAGAAGCCCAGGTGCTATTGGTACTCAAATATAAAAAGGATTTTTTTGACTTCTTGTCTGTATCACATGCATGTTTCCATGTCATATGCTTGTTTTCTTGAGAAGTATAGTCGTGAGGACAGCAAGAGTCACAATGAAGTTACTGGAAAAATGAGGAAGGTCTGGATTTTTCACAGAAGTTGCATTTAAAATTTGTCTTCTCTGACTATTTATTTTGACCATTTCTTGTCTTCTGGGTGGACCTACCATTAAATATTTCTAATACAGAACAGGTCATGTGAACTAGTGACTCAAGGCTCTAGCTGCACTCATTTGAAATAAATAGGCTATTTTTAGGTGCAATTAATTTGACTTTCCCAAATACCCATTTAGAATAAGATCAATCCTTAAAAGCATGCAACCCTCTCCATCAACCAGCAAGGGAATGTAGAGCAGTTAGCATACATGCAGATGTCTACAGTTAGTCAAATAAATCCCTCACTTTCTGTTTTCTATTGCTGCTGTGCCAAGCATGTTGCATACCTAAATAATTACTGTAGTTTTGAGCAGTAGTCACTGAGCCTGTAACTGTGAATTGCATATTATTCACTTAGTGGATTTTTTCTTCTTGAAAAAGCACCATTTACAAGAGGTTATAGGTTTTAGCAAGGTGTCTTCACACTTTAGTATCGTGATTACAGTAATAAATATACAGAGATGTTGCTCTGTAGCGTTATGTCACTGAGATTTGCTGACACAGTAAATTGTAAATGGGATACAGTGATTTATGGCTTATGACTTCAGCATATGTTACAGAGGATACTTTAATAGAAGAGATGCGTGTGATACTAATTACCCTGTGAAATCACACTATAATAATACTTCAAGTAATCACACTTCAAAGTGGCAACATTTTCTTGAAAGGCATCTTCTCAGGAATGCTGCCTGTTCCAGCTTCTTATGCTTTTTCATTATTACATAAAAAAATTACTTTTGTGTTTGCAAATATTTTTAAATATATTCCCTATAAAAACAAAGGACTGATACTGCATTTGGTTCCATGCATGGCGTTTCAAAGCACTTGAGGCAGCAAAATCTTTTCTCCTTCTAGATGACTTGATGTGAAAATAGAGGAGATATGGTCTTCCCACTGAGGCAGAGAAAAGATTTAAAGATGTATTATAGATGTCACCTCCTGCTGTCAGGTAACTTACGGTCTGTCAGCCAAGATAAGGGAAAAGGATGCCCTATCCTCAACACCTCAAAACTTGAATGGTTAAGAGATGTGCTCTGTCAGGAATTTGGAGAGGAAGCCATGCTCAGTCCTTGCTGATCTGAGTAGCAGCTTTGCAACAGTTCCCCGGGGCTAGGAATGAAAAAGTGGGATGTTTCATGCACTTCTGCTTCTCCACCCTACCACCCCACATCCCTGCAATTACAACACATTTGAGGATAAAGTAGACAGCCCTGCTTCCCTGGTGGAGATCCACACAGAAATACCCTAGGACTCAGCTCCAGCTTCCCTTCTCCATGTGGGATGTGCTTGTTCTTACGATGTTAGTTATCTTGTCAGCATCATTGCCACTGCAAGATGTTTGTAGGGATTCATTTTTCTTTGGATAACATGAACTTTTTTCTTCCCAGGTAATTCACACAACTGAGTTCTGGAGCTACAGTTAAAAAAAAATAATAGCTCATAGGCAAGTGCATAATGCATAAAATCTGTATCAGTGTAGTTTAAAAATTCAGAGTACCAGGTTTGCTCACAGTCCTTTCTAGCAAAATATCTTTATTGTGTAGATAAAGACAAAAGGAGAAGTCCTGACTCCATTGAAGGGAAAGGTACATTCCTCATGGGCCTCAATGTTTGTTTTTAAAAAAGAGTTTGGCATATTATTGATAGAGCTAGGTTAATTTTCTGTTTGTGAATAGTAGATTCTTCAAAGCAGTTGGTGTAGAGACAACTAACTACTTTAGCTGGAGAAGATTTAAAAAAATAGAAATGTTGAACTAGTTAGTTCCAAAATTTCTAAGTCAAATGTTTCAGATTTTTAATGTGAAAGGACTCCCTCATTTAAAATTTTTCCTTAGTTTCTGACTCTTTCAAGGGATAAAATTATCATAATATCAAAACATTTGGATTAAAATCAAATAAATTGTTTTGATGGATGTAGTGTAATTAATTTAGTATTCCTTCTTTCCTTTTCAAAGGAAAAAAACAAACCAAAAATATTCAGCTCAGATGAGAACAGTTTTTCTTAAAATTTTCACTTCAGCTACCAACCCAGAAAATCCATTATTTTCACATTTTTAATTCATGGTAAAGTCTTAGGAGCTATTTTGGCCTGTCACTTGATGGGCATATTGCATAAAATACCTTAAATATTTATGAGTGTATCAAACTCTATGACACAAGTAGCTTGACTACCAGATTTGTTTTCTGAAGTAAACTTTACAGATATAACTCTGTATAATGAAGAAAGTCTTGCTTAAACTGATGTCAGAAACATCTAATTATAAAACACACAGTTTTAAATAGAAGTGGGGGAACCCAGAAGGTATTTTTTGTCCTTCTGTCTTGGGTCACTGTTGACTTAACTATACTAAATGTTTAATTCATGGCCAAGAATATGTGATTTTTAGTAGCTTTTCCTGCTGGAGTACAGTTCTCTGTGACTTAATTGGAAATTTAATTTAATTTAAATTGAAAAGGTTTTCATTTGTGAAGTATTCCCATCAGAAATCTATGATATCCTGCAGAATTAGACTCTGTATCATTGTTAAACCCTTAATTGACTATTTCCCATCTACGTGTTCTCATAGTCAGAAGTCTCAGTGTTTGAATTTTGCATTGTGTATATTTGATGACACATTCTCTTCTTTAATGCATCAGTTATTTCCTAAAATAAGTGTCAATGAAAATAATAAAATTTACAGAGAAGTTGGAAAGCGATTAATTTATTGCTGATTTGCTGAGAAAGCACCGAAGTAAACCCACAATACCGGGGTTTTGGATAAAGAACAAGGACAGACTAGCAGGGAAGATTCAAACAGACAAACAAACAAAAAGCCAACTACTGCATCGCAGACTGGCCACAGTCTGACTCGGGCGGTCATTTCTGTCCTCGCTGGTGGCTGGGCCGCAGGCACAGGGACTGCACCGGTGACGTGTCAGTGTTCTGGTGTTGGTTCGGTACCAGCTCCTGTAGTGCTGCTTGGGAAAGCTGGAGAGAGCCAGCTTCACTCCTGGGGTTTGTACTTCATGGTCCCTGAGGCTGGAGAAAAAGCTGTGCAGAGTGGTGGATCCACATCCGTACTGGCAGCACAATACTAACATTTGAAGGCCAGGCCCATTTGCTCCAAAACTGGAAAACTAAATACTCATCTGTAGGCATTGACCTGATGTTCCTCTGTTGAAGCCTTGAAACCAAAACCCACCAGACCCCGCGTACTCTGACAGTCTAATTTTTAAATTCCTGACTCAGACTTTAAAAATAATGATCCATGAAATCATTTTCCTAAGCATGATGCACAGAATAAAACCAAAAGGTGAGAAGTAGGTGGATCAATATAAACTATATATGGCCTTATTTTTATTTATGATAAGGCCCCTTTATCTTGCTTTTTATCTCCATTATAAAGAAGCCCTAAAATTAGTGTAGAAATTGCAATTTAAAACCCATTACCTTCACTGTAAAGCAATTCACTGTCAGGATGAAGGAGGAGAGGCATGGTTTGGTGATAATGAGAATCAGGCCCGTTATTCCCAAGAAATTCAGTTTGCTTGAGTGGGAGAAGGGGAACTTCTAGGTCATTTCAGGAGTTATTTTATTCGCTGAAGAATAAATAAAGGAGACTCTGTACCACTGGCAAATTTGATCTATAATGCCTCATGCACAAATCAGATTTTTCAAATGAACCTTGATGGCTGCAGAGAAGTGTAAGAGAGACTGACAGGCGCTACTCGGTTTGAAGAAAATAAGTCTTTGTTCTGCAGCTGATTGACTTGCTCACCTCTTGTGTGGAGCTGAGAAATGTATTTTACAGGTGGGTTTGTGGACATCTATCCCTACCCTTAAGTAAGTTTTTTTTACTGTGTGTATTAAACATCCAATATTTGTATGTGGAAGTCCATACACTTTGGGAAATACTGTATTCTGTTCCTCCGTGTGCTCTCTAAACCACTTTCACTGTAGTTTCCTCAAGTTAGGAGCACTTACTGCCACCAGTAAAACTGCTCACTGTGTTTACCAGTGTTTCAAGGGCTTTCTCCCTGTTCCGAAAACAGTAGTAAACTGTATTTACTCACTTTTGTTCATGGCTTAAAGATGGCTTAAGGGATTTAACAGAAACGACTTATCAGATAAGGCCAAATGTGAACCGTACTAGCTGAAATGGCAAATATTTTGAAAAGCTGTAAGCTCACAAATGGGAGAAAGTATTATAGAGACAGTTTTGATTAGATGCAAGTAGATGACCCTTATGAAATCATGTGATAAAAGTTTTAGTTTTCTTCTCCCATTCACCACATACTGATGTAAATTAATGGAATTTTACTTTACCTATTATAGGCATGCTAGCACCTATTAAAATATATAATCTTTGTATACAGTAACCTAATCCAATGCTAATTATAACAGTAATGTGACATATTTCTGTTATCATGCTCTTCTTGCTTTGGAAATAATGTAGGTCCAAGAAAACAGCTGTGCATTTCTGAGTTGTCTAATATTCATTTCCTTTTAATTCCATAAGGAGTGTTAATACAGTTCGTTGGTGAACATAGGAAGGGGAACTTGTGTTAATAGTTTGTAGATCAGCCTCTTGATCTCCCAGGAGCATTTTATCTTCTAGCTACAGTAGTATGATGAGGTATATGACTGGGTTTTGTTATAATTAATGTTTCAGACTTCTCATTTCAGAGAGTTTGGGTGGAGATGGTGTGATCATATTGCAACACTGTGTCAGAAGTGTTGAATAACACACTTATTTCTCTGCTTGGAAAGACTTAATAATGAGTTCACAGATGTTAAATTGGAATTATTTTATAAAATCAGGCACCAATTAATTTCTCAGCATTGGTTAGGGCAAACTGAAGAATAATCTGGTAACAATTTTAAAGTCCTGTAGTAAATTGCTCTTTGCTCCAAGGCACTGCATTCCTATCTCTAACAGGTTTGGATTTTTTTCCTAAAGAAAGACTAGCCTTGTGGATAGGAACCCAATTGGTGTAAAACAGTAAGTTTGACTAATTGTATCTCTCTCTCTGTAATACAAAAACACCCTCTTATCCCGAATCACTGCTAAGGTTCTATTCCTTTTGGAATAATATTTAAACATAATGCAGAAATAGTGACTTCTGGAATTAATGAATGTTTCTGCTGGTTTGGGTGTCTCTTCTGTTCTGATTACAGGACTTGATGTGAAGCTCTTATTAAGAAAGTGTCTCATTAATACACTACTTCCAGAAGGGAAGAATCCTCGGCAGACATTTCCTCCCTTTCTGCAGATCACAACACAAGGTCCTTGCCACAGCCATTTAAAAAGGAAATGGAACCAAGCAGGCGAATTAAAATGATACCTGTTGAAACTCTATGTGCCACCAAAGACCCATATATGAAGAAATCATTTTCTGTAAAAGGTTTCATAAATAGAAAACAAAAGAAACATCTAGTTTCAAAGAAAAGCAAAAAAGAAAAATTCCAAAGGAGGGAATAAAATGTTTATTTGTAATTAATTACATGTAAGTCTAGCCTCATCAAAACTGCCTTTGGAGAAAAAGATTGAGAGAGTGTCTGTTTTTGCAATATATATTACCTCATATAGTGTTCTCAAAAAACATTGAATGCTACAAAATTGTCAAAGGCTATCCAGCAACCTTGACAAGATTGAAACCTGTGAATATACACATAAACAAGGACTGAAAAAAAAAGTTGATAAAATTCACCCTTCCCTGACCAGAGTTGTGAGAAGGTTTTTTAAACATCTTTTTAAACCTGTTTAATCTCCCTGCAAAAGTACATGAGACTTGTGCTGGATTCAGGCTAGGGTAAATCATCTAGTCTGAATTAGCAGCATTAGCAGCACTTCAGCAGAGAGAGGGGGGAAATGATCCTTTCAGAGCTTGTTTTAAGAAAAGCTTGAACTCAGTGAATAAGTGGCTTCTGTTATTAGGGCATCTATAAAAATCCCTCCTTTATCTATGTTAGCATTCAGTTAATACTAATGTAGAGATAAGCTGCAAAACACTGGAGAGGGCTTACTTTTGAGAGTTGCTCATGTAGCTGATGACAAGAGATGATAGAAGTTCTGCCAGGGATGAGCGCGGGCGTAGGATGCTGAGAGGAGCAGGTTTAACTTCACCAAGCAATCAATATGTGGCATCTGAAGGTCAAAGGAACTTGAGAGCATTCAAAAATATGTAAGGTACGTCAAGAAACTTGAGGGGGTTGCAAACTGTACATATTTCTTTTGGTCATTTTCTGGGCAGACAGGTAGTTGATGTGATTTTTTCACAGCATGTTTAACGGTGTATTTGGGTAATGATAGTAAGGCCAGATATGACAGTCATTATCACTTCTGAATAATGTACTGATATGTTGGGACAAAGTAATTGCAGGTGGTTTTTTGGCTTCTCATGTGGCAGTAAATGTTCTGTTCATTGCAATTGATGAGATCATTTTGGCCTTCTAAGGAATGGTATCTAAAGTCCACAGGCAGAAGAAAGTCTGGAAATCTCAAGGCATTCCTCAAGAGCAAAAATCCCCATCTCAAATCAGACTTTTTTTACCTGGTTAAAGTACCGAAAGTGTATCTGGTTGAAGACAGGACTAGGTGAAACCACGAATTTCCAGTTTGCAGTAAGGTTTGAAGTTTCAAAAATTTGTTGTGCTTTCATTTTGGATCCCCATCAATGTACATATTGTATTGGCATATCCTGGCTCCTCCAACTGAGATGGACTCAGCTCCCAAAAGCCCCTGGCTCATCTGGAGGCCCAGTAGTGATTGCTCCCAGCTCATCTGTCCAGCAGCATTGTTCCCCATTAGCTGAGCTTACAGGGAATTACATGGTCTAGTAGTACACCAGTCCAGCTTCAAGTGGTCCTGGGGACCCCCACCTGGGAGACGAGTGTCTAAGGCTCCCAGTTTTTTTCAAAAATAGTGTACAACTGCAAGACAGGCTGCAGCACTCTGAAAACAGGGTCTCTTTTCAGATAGCCCCTCAGCTGTAGCTGAAGCTCGAAATGTACATTATTCATTCAAGTTGCCTTGTTCCAGCTGGTATGTATAAAACTGGCTCCATAGTTATTATCAAATATGGATGTACTTCTAACAGCTTCCTCTTAAGTGAACTAATGTAATCTGAAACATACTTATGGCTGTGTCAGATACCTGTGGTTGAAATAGATAATTTCACTGAAAGTCCTAATGCATGTTATTTCAAGAAGTGTTTTCCAAAAACATTGCATTTTATAGATGAGCCAAAGATTCATCAATACCCTTCAGAACCATCTGTTTCATTTCCTGATCACCTTTTCTACAGTACAGTGTGGTTTCTGTCCAGTTCCTTCTTCCACTTCCTTTCTTCATGAAATGCAGACAATTCCCATGTATCAGACATTTGCTTGGCTTACAAAGGCAAGTGTTTCGGGGGATCGTGATCTGTAAAGTTCAGTGCCAGGAAAAGCAAAAGTGTTTTTTGCCTATGTACAGTGTATGTTATACATGCTTATTATTTAAAATAAACCTGTAAAAGAGTAATGTAAATACATGGTAAGAATTTTAAAAGGCTCAGCACTGGCCTCAATTCCCACTGACTCAAATGGGAGCAGAGAGAGGTTGAATTCAGTAAGAGTGTTCTTGAAAATCTCACCCATGGATTTGTTGGGTTTTTTTTTTAAGAAAAAGGCTAGTTTGGAGATGGGAAAACAGTGAGCATGTTCTGGTCTCTGTCAAATGATGTTTGCTGTCACTGAGAGCCGAGAAAGTAGCAGAAATGGAGTATATTTAGAGGATGCCACAAATACACCTTCCTCCCCATCAGGACTTTGATAAATAGCGTGTGCTCTGCTGTGTTTCTCTTGCAGGGCATCCAGAAGCAGTAGAATGACACACACACACTCATTTTGTTTATATGACAAGCCTTCTGGAAAAACTGATGAATGAAATGCCACATATACAGCAGTGCAGGAGATCTCATTTCTCTTCAGGCTGGGAAACACGTATTGCTCTGAAATCACATAATTTTTTTTTTTTTTTTTTTTTTTTTTTTTTTTTTTTTTTTTTTTTTTTTGTGTGTGTGTGTGTGTGTGTGTGCAAAGAACCGACTGCTGCCTCGGATGGCTGTGCGCAGCTGGCAGCTGTGCTGAGAGAGTGCAGCTCAGGCCTTTGCCAGGGCTGCCTGCTAACACCTTCTGAAATGAGGCAGTGGGGATGCACTTCCCTGGCCTTGCCTCCCCCCTGCTGCAGACTGACTTTGTCACTGCCCACCCCTAGCAGCACCCTTCCCTGCCAGAGCAATCGCTGTGGCCTTGCCAGCCACCACCTGCTCTGGATAATGCAAGGAACTGGGTACAGTCTCTCTGTAGCTGATGTGATACAGGTGAAAGGATATACCCACTATTGGGTTTGAATTCCCGTTCCTCCTTTGTGCCATCCCACCGTTGGTTGATTCTGACCCCTGAGCTGCAGGCAGCTCCAGAGCAGTCTGCACATGGCTCCCTGGTGGGAGTATGTCCTGTGGCACTCCAAGGCAGTGCACGCAAGGGGGGAGGAGCAGTAACCCAAAAGGAGTTGCCCCACCACAGCCAGGTAGAGGCCTGGCTCTCTCAACAGCTTACTGGAGTGGGTGCTACATGCTGGTGGGCCAGAGGAGTGTTTTGTAGGTGACCTAGAGGGGCAGGGAGGTTGATAGCACCATCACAGCTTAGTGAGCATAGCAGTGGGCTCCTGCTGTTCATTTAGCAAGGCTCTGGCTCCAACTTTGGCTCATGGCGTCTTAAAAGCACTGCCTGAATGTTCTGTCATGTCGTCTCACCGCATAGCAAACTAAACCTTTCTGGCCAAAGGATGTGATCCTTTTTGCAAATGCTTGTCCTTCATCTGGCAAGCATGCCCAGCAGTTCATGCTTCCCTCTCATTACTGTGCTAGGGACTCTCCTTCTCACAGATCCTCTCCATGATTATCATATTTCTCATTCCATCTCCTCAACTACCCATAAACAGCTTGTTTCAGAGGCTGAAAGTCCTTGCCTGGCAGTTTTCTCCAAGGTCCAGATCTGTTTCATATGGAGAGCATGCATACAGAACAGTTTGATTTTTGCATCTCAGGAGACCCCTTTGTCTCGCAAATCCCCTTTGCATTTCTCTGGGGAGGTGGTGCCAGCACTGTCCTCCTCACAGTCCCCTTGGAGCAGTGTCATTGCCCTCCATGATGATGCTTCTGAATTAGACAAAGCTATTTGTGTTTCCTGTTTTGCAGTCTTCTATTTTTGTGCCTTCGCCGTCTGGTGTTTTTCTCTTGAAGAGGTCTATGCCATGTTGTATGCATCTAACTGTGGTAAAATCCTCCAGCCTTAACCCTGTTGATACCTGGGTAATCACACAGCACATATGCAGATGTATGTTTTTCTTTTCTTTATTTCTCATTATGTGTACCTCTTGCATCAGGTGCAATAGGAGATGGGTGAGCTTTTTAACTGGGAATGATCACAAGGTATTGCCTATAGACGTTTTGAAAGCCAACCCTGTAAACCATCTCAGCAATATTTGAGAGGATGTGTACATGCTATCTGCCTCATAAAAGCTTACATTCACGCAGTCATACTATTTACTTGTGGCAAAGGTGTCAGTAAAGGGAGAAAGCAGAAATTCTGGGCAATTTCTTCCTGTGGTGCATGTGCTCTGCCACAGATCAGAAAGGCAGTGGGTTTTGTAATTCAGGAGCTTCAGGTGTCCCTCAACATTGGCTTTATGTTGTCCACACTCAGTGGCACAAGCTCTTCTTCACAAGCCATATCTAACAGGATGAGGCCTCTCCTGGCCAGAAAGCTTGAGGCACTGCTTGCTGGATGCACACTACCACCATATATCCCACCTGTGCCTTTCTCTCCACACTGATGGGAAGAGTTTAAGCTCATAGTAAAGGAATAAGTGGTTTTCATATTTTCTCCTTGAAAATGCTTCAGTCTTGGCCCTAGCTTGCATCTCTGTGTCCCTGGCCTCACAGCAGCTAGCCAGATTCAAGCCAGGTAGCTGCAGCCCCCTCCTCTTTTGCTACAAGTTGTCTCTGTTACCCACACCAAGCGTTTCTCTCTCCATCCAGCCTCCACATCCAATTCTGCCTGATCCTGCACATCTGTGGAGGCCAAATGCAAGTGTAGAAATCACCTGCAGTGACTGCGACCTCCCGAACCCTCCGGGAAACACTCGGGCTGGTGAATGGAGACCACCTCTTTTAGCAAAGGAGGAGGAGGCCCGAGCTACTGAGCTTGGAACTGGCCAACAGTAATGAGAGAAGCACAGAGTTGTTGTTGAAATGGCATCATCTGACTGGTTATGGCTGTATCATGACTGAAATTACTTGTTTTATTTTGTTTTTTTCAAGTGCTTGCTTATACCACAGGAAGGTTGTACTAGATTACCTCCAGTTGTCCCTTCCATCTTTAACCATTTTGTGATATTTTATTGCCTGCTATCTCACCTCTTGTTTGTCTTCCTGCCTTCAGTCTTTAGGAATCTCAAATCCAGGCAGCATCTGCTTTTTGTTTGGAAAGTTCCTGGTGTATTGGAAATGCTCTTGAAGTAAACAAATGAAGACAATGGTGATGGCAGTGTAATGTAGACAACGTGGGAAGCAAAATTAGTGATTCCCCCAAAGGAGGTCTGGGTCAAATTTGGCTCTTCTTACATCCATAAAAGACGAGAGAGTGGAATCTGCTTGGATTTGTGGGAAGGCAGAAATCTGATTTTTCTGGGCTAAGATGTAGATTGGAAGGGAAAGCAGAACTCTGTTCCTGATTATGCTGTAAATCAAATTAACTTTACACGTCTGCTATGTCTTTCAAGTTTAGTGTTCTCTGAATTACTGCCTTCATGTTTACACTGTTAAAAGTCTAATGCATTAGTAAGCAGCAATCACCACAGCTTTGCTCTGCATTAGGGGATAAAACCCCACTCTCTTTACCAAGAAGGACTGTCAGGGGTTACTGCATGTGTACATCCTGACAAACCAAACAGCCTCCAGGGTGCTTATCTCCACTGCTGCTCACTTCATGTTTTATCCATTAAATGAACATGATGATGGTATTTTTTCTTATTTCTCGACACCACTTCTAGCATGCTGGCAAAATTTAACATGCAGTCATCTTGGCTCAGTATAAGCAGTAATGTCATATAAATTAGATTTGAATAAATAATTTTCTTGTTAATCATGGATTTAAAAACCTCCCTTGTTCTTTGTATGTGTTCTGAAGGGAAAGACCTAGGTTCAGCGGGTTTAAATTTTGCAAGATTAAGGCAGATATGCAAAGACAGATATGACAGATATTTCTCATATTACAGGGATTTTATTATTGCCCTGTTTTTGTGGGAAGTATATACATTTTAAACTTACTTCAATAATACAGTTAGGTTCATCACATACAGAAGTCAACTGCTAGTATAGCACTACTGTGATCTATAGCTATTTCTAAGGGGTCTTTCCCAAAAGAAGAGGAATTGTTTGAGGAAATGGGTTTATTGTAAATGTGTTGGGATTACACTCAATAATGGAGTTGATGTTCCCTGGGAAAAAGCTTTTCCCTTTTTCTCTGTTGTATGTCAGTCCTTATTTGCATTTTTAAAACATTTTCATTGCACTCTGTGGAGTTTTCTCACTTCTTCTTGTAAGAATTTAACATAGCTGAAAGTGATATTTGTCTCCAGTTTCCCTGGGAAAAGAATAACAACTGCTGCCGAGAAGACAGAGAATTTCTGATTGTTGGGTTTTTCCACGGAACTAATTACAAAATTGAGTATTGCCTGGCATGATAGTCTTTGAGCTGTGGCCTCAGTTGGTTATGGCAGGATGAGAGGGCGTACACGTCTGGCCTGCCAGATGGGATTTGTATTATCAGGAAAATTCTGGTTTTGACAGGACTATCATAGTGTCCCGCTGCTTGCCTTCCTCAGTATTGTACGGTCTGCTCTATTCTTCAAACACTGGCTCATCTCTTGTGCTTCTGATGTAGAACACACATCAGACACAGCAAGAATTTCCTAGATCCTGAGGTGGATTTCCCCTGAAAATGATTTAGCTTGCTGCCTTTATCTTCAATAAATCTTGGCAGCCAGACAGCACAATCCATTGCCACTCACATCCTGCTTTGTGTGAAAGTTACCCTTAACCTAACAGGAGCCATTTGATCCTTTTAAAACTTCAGGCTCTCTTCGGTGAGGTCCTGCTTTTCAAATACTGTGCTGCAGCTTCAAACAATTGTTTTGCCCTCGTCATCACCATCATCATCCATTGTTCTTTTTTCCCCCATTGTACTTAATCTCCCATATCTAAATCCAGTCTTGCATGTAAATAAAACCAGAAAAATCCTCTTCATTGGTTGTGTATGATAATGTTTCATAAAAAAAAAGTCATGTGGTAGATAAACGTTTCAGAATGATACAGGTGCACATTTAATCTGAGAATCATTTATTGAATGTGTAAAGGCGGCAATGCCTCCCTGACCACAGCATTCTGTAAAAGCAGACCTTTGCTCAAAAATTATCTGTATCCCAGAGAAGAAACAAACCAATTTGGGGGGAAAAAAAGTTGCTTTATCTTGTGGTGTCTTTTTACATGTGAGTATTATTAATAATGAGATGGCGCCCGTAAGTAGGGGTGGTTTTATTTAGTTCTGTGCTCTGACCCTGGTGCACTTCTGTAGGTTAGAGAGAGTGCTCTTATTTCTCCTGTTAATGCCCATCCCCCAGAGGCATGAAACACCCTTATATTTTTTGTGTGAAATAAAAAGATCCTGGAGTCAGAGCCCCATACTTGGGAGACCAGAGTGGCCCTGTTGTGTCACCCAGAGCTTACTTCTTCTCTTCATCCACAGGTCTATGCTATGAACATCCACCAGTTCACATCCAGTAAGGGCAAAATGTGCTCCCGTGTAGGTACCCCTGAAGTCATTTGAAGTGTAAGACAGTGAGGCCTCCTCAAGGGATGGTCAGATATGACACAGGTATGATCTGTGGTACCCAGGCTGGTCTGGAACAAGAGTCAGAAGTTCCCCACAAGACCCCACTAGTGGTCAACCAGATCCAGCACTGACTGGCCCAGGAATCACAGCTGCCGCCAGGTAACTTTTAAGGTAAAAGTGTGATACATCCAGGAGGAGTGTTCTGCTTTGAATCTAGGTGAACTACGTGAACTCAGGTCATCTAAATTTTTCATTCTGAGTTTCAGAATTTTCAGACTCATTTTGCTTTACCATTTTGTCTTATCTCTATCAACAAAAGCAATTCAGTTACTGCAGCTTCATAATTCACAGCCTTGGTTTGTTTTTAATACAGGATTTGGGGATAGCGATGTTAAAAATATTTTAAAATTAAGAACTGAAGCCTCAGTTTGAATTAAACTGTGTCAGTCCAGATTGAAGTAATTGAGGATTGGCTCCTTAGGCCAGTTTGCAATTGTTCTTGGGTTTGGTTGGTTGGCAGAAGACATTTAAAAAGCCAAGTCCATATCCAGTAGGAATGAAAGCTAACAAAAAAATTGTTCTAAAACCATTTTTCAATGAAAAATCATCAGGTCTTGCATAACATTGTATTTTTTTCTTCAGAATTCGTTGATTCATTCATTCTTTTTAGGCTGAAGGAGCCAAAGCCTGAAGAACACTTTAGGTATTATATATGAATAGCTTGAATGTTTTAGCAGAAACTTTGCAAGCAGTTTGAGCAGCAATGCTGAGACAATAAAGCTTGCTTGGAATTTTAGATCATTAATCAGGGTTCTTTATACAGAAATGTTGCTTGAGTTGGCACAGTCCCACACATTGATGGAAAAGAACTGCAGAACGAAGAAGTCCTTTTATTTAAAAGCAAAAAATAACACTGCAGAAGCATGACTAGCAATATTATACTAAAAATAGTTGCTTTCTTTGGCTTTTTAGCTGATTAATTGGTTATGTAAGAGGAGTATTTATAGCATAGGAGCCGCTCAACCTGCTGCATGCCCAGAAAGCATAACATGACATGCAAAACTGGGGAGAATAAAAAAGACTATTCTTTACTTCCTTGTTTTTCTAATGGTATGTTACAATATATGATATATAATTTGATTTGATGATTTGATATTATTTAGCACTGGGGCCAAGAGACAACCAAAATGAGGATTGATTTAGCCCCTTTGGTTGGTTCTTGGGGTGGCAGATTTTCTTTAAATGAATGAATGAAAGAAAGAATTTACTCCAAGGAGAACTGGTTGGTAGGTTGAAGTTTGATTGGTGGATTGTAGTAAATTGAACATAGCAATGTTAATGTCTCATAGTAATGACAGTTTCTCAGATGGCAGTGTCATTCTTTCGCAATTTCAAGTGACTTTACCTTGCTATGTTTAGTATTTTTCTTGAAGAACAAGTGAAGGTGCCATATGCCAAATATGTTTCACGTCATGGCATCTCCACCAACTCTCAACAATATGTTACATCTGTCTTAAGAATTTGACTCTGTTTTTGTCATTTTATGTAAGACTGCCAAGGTTTTCTCAAAGCAACTGAAGCCACTAACTTACCAATCTGTTGCCAATGAACTAGGAGTAGAGAAGGAGTAGAGCCTAAGAAATATGTGAAATGTATTCTTCTTCCTCTTTCTAAAATTTTCAACACTTCTCATTTCCTTGATTAAGGACAGGCTCATGAAAATGAGTTTTTGTGCTCTGCATTTTGGATGTTTCTGTTACAACTCTTATTCTACGCGTACTAGAACAAAACTTTTCCGAGTTCATAGAATATATGAGATTAAATGAGAGGTGGGAGATGAACAGCCAAATAACAAGTAGATTTCGGCTGCAGCCAAAGCAAAGGTGGAGAGAAAGCAACACAGAAGGAACGAATAAGGACTCCTGGAGTGAGAACACACAGAAGTACTGTCTGCAGTGTGTTGTTGTCACTTCTCTTTCCAAATCAGACTCGTGCAATCTTCATCGTTATTGTTGCCCCATCTGATTATGCCATTAGCACTTCCCCTAACACAAGAAGACTGCATTCCATGTAAACGCTCAACTTTTATTTTCTTGAAGGCAAACTAAGAGAACAAGCTGTCCACAAGGGACTGAAATACCTATCCCTGCCCCTTAAAATTAAAATAAAAAAGCATAGAACTGTTTTTCTGGTGCAGCTACATTAGTGCCCTAGTTTGGATCAGGAGTTGCATCAGAAGTCAATCTCTTGGTCATCTTCACTTACCAGATTTTGGTTCACTTTGCAGAGCAGAGTGTGCAAACTAGGTTCCTTTCAACTGAAAGTACCCAAAAATTTATTCCAGAAGCACACCTAACACACTAATGGGCACTCTAAGGAGCAGACTGAGTGCTAATCTATATAAAACACACAGAAATTCAAGTAGGAGGCCCTCAGCACAAGCTGTTTCAGTCTACTGCTCCACCTTGTCCCCACTAGTCAATGAAATACTTGTCTTTATACAGGTTCTCATTCACTTACTGTAACCCTGGTTCTGTAACCACTCCGTGTCTCTCCCCCGGTTCTGGTTCTTCCCTTCAATGTTAAAAATCAGCAAAGCATAAGGAAGCGAGTGAAGTGACATGGCTTCATACCAGCTGAAGATCTCAACTCTCCTGCTTTCATCTGCCAGCTCCGTCTCTCTCATGCTCAAAAGATGAATAGAAAGAAAAGCTGATGGAAGAAGTAGGACTTGTTGGGAGAGACACAGCAGCATTTTTGTGACAGATCCATCCAGTTTTACTTCAAATCTACTTCAAGCAGCAGTGCACCTTTGGTTTGATTTTTAAATGGTAATGTTTATTCCTTATTAATAACAAGACTGTCTTGTAGTAGACAGTTTTGGACCAAATCTGTCCAGTGCTCACATGTTTAAATAGTCACAAAAGAATTTTAACAGTTGCCTTTAAATTTAATTGCTTCATAGCAATTATGATACAGAATAGTATATGTTTTTTACTACCCTCAGGTCCCTTTTTAATAGGAGTGCTGTGCTTTGTACAAGTCAATTATTTTTGATAGTTACAGTAATTAATGTTTAATTATATTTTATTAGTCTCATTTTGTTCAACTATCTTGGAACCAATTCAAGCATTTCTAAATGCTATACTTTGTGTGTGCATGTGTGCACACATCTGCATACTCTTCTTACGTTGATATATACAACCTCTGAGTGCATTATTCTCACAGAGGGGGAAATATGAGACTCATCTCAGAAGACTACAGAAACACATGTGCTGTCCTCTTTCCCATGGCTATCAATGATATCCCTCATGCTCATCTCACAACTGCAAGACAATCTCCCAGTTTTCTCCTACACAGATATATTTCTGATGTCTCCTGATAGATGTTTCTCATGATTTTGGAACTGTATTTTCAATGGCTTTCATTGTGCAAGTGTATGAGTGACCTTTTTTCCTCTTCATTTATTTTCACTTTTTCTTCTCTGTTGGTTTCAGCCTTCTTCCTCTTTTATTTCTCTTTTCCCTAGGAATGGCTTTTGCTACTATTTCTGAATCTTCTTCATGCCTTTTTCTTTTTTTTTTTTCCTTCTGTAATGTTTCTCCCTTTCCTTTGCTGTCTTTCTTCCCCACTTTACAGGGAGTAGAAAACGTCTGTCTTTCTCTGAAATCTTTTTCCCAACTCTCATGTTACACCAGGTGTATTGCCTATCTCAGAAGTAAAACAGCACTAGCATTTTATATTTTGTTTCACTTTTTCTGTTTGAGGTGGTGATTCTATCCTCTTTCGCTTTCTCCTCAGTTTTATCACTCTGTCATCTCTCCTCTCCTTCCTGAATAAGCAAATTGTGTTTACTTTGTTTTTCAAAAATGCATACTTTTTAATTTTGGCTTTTCACTGAACCTTTGTGCACTTAGTATGTTTGTCAATTTTCCTGTGAAATGACAATAGCACCACAAAACTGATAATCATTTACTGGAACTTTTCCTTCTTGAAAGAATATGCCACCATTTGAATTGCAATGACCCAGCATTGTTTCCCAGCAAGTTTAGGAGCTTGTGACCTTAAGGCTCCACAGAAATACTGTTGGCTACTATCTGCTGTCCTTCTTGTTTATTTTTTTCTAGGTTCCATGTTTAACCTTTTTCCATCAGTGCAGCAGCTGTGACTAGTTTTGTTCTGAGTACTATTTATGCTATGGGAGTATCCAAAGGCCTTAATCTGTCCTGGAACTTCATAACCTGGGTGTCTTATATTCCTAAAAAGGGAAATTCCTTCAGCTGCAGGATCTACTGCTTAAATGGCTGCAATGAGAGTTTTGCTGTGTGCAGTTTTCTAAGCTAACCTTTCTAGCATATTTGCCCAGAACGCAGTGCAGTAAAAGGCAGCTGCTCATGACTTCTTGAGGCTGTCATTCCACTGACAGGTGTTTTCTGTTCCCTTCAGTGATGATTGAGTTCAGCATAGTGAATTTTGCACATAAATCAGGGATCAGAGTCACCAATGAAGTGTGGGAAGGGGCCTAAGTTGTCTCACTCATTAATTCCTTTTCATTGATATAACTACGATAAACTAGTGTTGACATGTCAGATTTTGGGGACAGATATTTTGCATGTTGAAGGACAGCCAGTGTTTTGAAGCTGTCTGTGCCTGCTGCCCATTCCTGCTTCCTTCCACTTTGCTGTGAGTACTTGCAATGCAGTGTGCTATTCAGTATGATCCTTCTCACACTGGTTTAATAATGCTCACTGGGCATCAGTTACGAAGAACACACTGGGAATATTAGGAATGGTTGTATGCTGACCACATGTTAAAAAATGTTTTAGAACTGCTGAAAGAGAAACTTCTTTACCCAGTGTATTAGGCAGAGCAATAGAAACTGAGAAAAATGATCTCTTCTGAGAGACTAGGAAAAAATAAATTAAAAAATATTTCCAGCAGTATAAAAAGCATACCACAAAAAGGCAGGATTCTAAAAAAGAGATCACACCTCAGAAAGACATCCAGGAGAAAGCATGTATGGACTACATGACTCACTGAATGCTCCTAGAGGTGGACAGAGTGGAGGTCCTGCTGTCCTACAGGTACTGTGGCAGGATGATGGTACAGGTTTACTTGAGACTTCTTAAAGATTTCTGTGTTGGAGGGGTCCTTGCCTCCCTCCAGGCAGAATGCTTTTGCTAATACACATTATCAGGTCAGACCAGATATTTTCTCAATACATAAAAATTCTGATTCTTCCCAGATAAATCAGAGTGGGGCCTTGAGTTAGTACCTAACTATTCATCTACTCGAAAGAATTACAGTTTTTTACCACTCTGCCCTAAGGAACCCATCCAAAGCTACTTAATTGAACCCAATGTGTTCCTATTAAAAGCTTGAGCAAATCAGCATTTTCCATTGCTTATCATGAGAGGCTTACCAGGCAGCTCTAATTGTCAAATCTAAGTGCCAAATGCCAATAAGCATTTGTAGGGGGACTAAAAGCGAGCATCGCTTTCTTAACCCTTTGCCTGAACAAAGACTGCAGAAAGCACAAACAGGTTTGGCAAAGGCACTGCTTGTCCTTTCTACCAGAAACAACCCTGATAGCAGCGTGCTCAGAGGTATTCACCACCTCATAAGGATGTGCAGTGAAGTACTCGAGGGAGTTCTTCAGTCACATAATACTGTTCTGGAATTATTCAGCCGACTGAAATGGCCCCGTTCCTCACTTCGCTGCAGTAATGCTCGCGGGCGTGACATTAAACAAACTCTTACCATGCATCTAATTAAATGGGGCCTGAGCACTGTATCCCTCCATGTTTTAATGCAGTGTGGATTCTTCTGTGGCTAACTCACATCAAGCCAGCGATGGCTGGTTTGTAATGAGATTACAAGATCTGATTATAGCTCTCCAGTTATTATCTCTATGCCAAGACATTTGTAGCTGTAAAAGGTATTATGAATAGGAGACTGGAGGGTGCACTCCAAAGCCTCTAACTTGTAGATGGGAAACAACTTTACAAGTTGGGCAGATTTACTACTTCCCCCAAAGAAATCCCTGTCTTCCAGAACTGAGAAAGACAAATTGCTGGAGAATGCCCAGATGTGATTGTGTGCAGCCACTTTTGCTCCTGTCAGCTCCAGTCCCAGGCATCTGCTTGCAGGCTTGGACCCAAGCAGCATCAATCAGATGAGCTGAAATGGTGCAAGAAGAAACGCCCATTCTAAAAAATACATGGGAATTTTGTATCTGGTGTTTCCCAGCAGAAGACTTTAAAAAAAAGCCTGAAAACGCTGATGTTTCCAGTGTGGTTGGTACTAACCTAAGTATGCAAAGGCAAATTCAAAGAGATCATTAATTAAAAGAGATAGCACTTAAAAACAGTGAAAATACCAAGCACTGTGCAAACTATTTCTTAATCTTAGTAATAAATGTAGACTGTAAAATATTAGCAAAGATAATGACTAGCAGATTAGAATTTATTATGCAAGACTTCATTCACCATAACCAAGAGGGATTCATTAGAAATAGATTACAATGTACAGCAATAATAACAGACAATTATTGAACATAATAAATCTATGTAAAGGGAGGGATGAGTTAATGTCTGTCTTTTCTATTAGATGAAGAAAAAATTCATCTGATCATGTAAACTCAAGTCACTCTGTTCTTACTGTCCTCAGATTTTCCAGTGAGAACAAACAGGTCTATATGACAGGAGAGAGACATGAATATGCAGGTATGGGCCCAAGGAGATGTTGTAGAAAGAGACATTAGCTCAAAATGCCCCACTCATTTTTACTTTTTAGGGTTTTTTTCCATAGTAAAGTGTAGCCTTATATAACAACCACAAGTAAATGGTTTGGGCAAGGATAAAATAAGTGACACTAGTAAATGGTACATTAATATTTTTATCACAACCAACATATACTATTTGTTAGTATTCTACATTTTTCTTTCTTACTCAAGAAAGATTGTAAGAAAGGAGGATGTGTGGGGTTTTGAACACAGCTTTAATTAATATTCAGAGCACATTGTGGCATTATATTTCTAAATTTCAAATTTTGATGTTATTCTAAGTGTTTTATTAAAAAATTTATTCCAGTGGGAACTTGTTTTATAGTGCTTCAAATTGTAAAATGTTTTTATCTGTGGCAAACCTTCTATGATTCCACCTGCAGGAAACATCTGCTTTGCCAATTTTCCAAATAGTAAACAGTTTTTTCTAGGTTCTGTTGTCTTTATTCTGGTTTTCCTCCTGCCTTCCTGGCTTTTGCCAAGCTCAGCACAAGAGCTAATCTCAGAATGATCCGGAGATCATATAGGGCCATTTTTCTTAATCTGAGCAGACAGTCTTTTCTGGATGTTGCCAGCTGACTGTATTGGGACCCAGCATGTTAGACTTACGCAGCTTCATGGATCTTAGAACCGGTTGTACTTTACATCCAACTCCTGGTTCACAAACAGGTGGACACTTGTCTGTGTCTTCTGCTGCAAAGAGCAGACCCTGTTCCACTGGCTGGTGACAAATAGCACTGTTCTTGTTATTGCTGGTATTACTGACAATAATTACGGTAATAAACGTCTCATGAGGAGTCACTTATTTAGACAAATGTGTTTCTTTCTCCTTTTTCACTAAATATGTACTCTCTCAAGATGATTTTTTTTTTTTAAGAAGTTAAATGCTTTCATTTTAATGAAGCCATCCAGAGCAGCTGGCAGATACTCACTGTTCTTCAGAATGATTGACCCTGAGTAGAATGGAACATTTATAAATTTAAGATTTAAAAAATCATGACTTTGAAAACAAGGCTCTTGATGCTATCCTGTGAATTTTAGCCCTAAACCTAAATTTCTGATCTCTGTTTAAAAATACAAGTAAAAGCTGATAAGGCTAATAAATCACTCTCTGATTTGAACTGAGCTCCATTAGAAATAGAAATTTGTTGCTTATAATGTACACCTCTTGGCTCTCATTAAATCCTTGTAGAAGTGATACACTGTACTTGGAAATCATAGACTGTAAAATAAATATATTCAAGCTGCATTGCTGGGCCAGTACTCTGTATCCCAGTGGTAAACTTAGCCTATTAATGGCTAATGCTTTAAAGAAAGACAAAAGCCCTAAGGCTACACTTGTATTGCATTGTAGCTGCATAGTAGCTGCATAGTAGCTGTAAATATTAAAGCCTTTGAACTTGTGAAGTAGCACATTGTCCTTGATCATCTGTAACTGAATCTAGACCAACTTCTGACACAGTTTGGCTAATTGCTCCTGCCTGAAAATGCCTGGTGTCTTTTATAAAACAGCTTTATTCTCCACTTAATTGCCCAAATGAAAGAGACATGGTCAACAGGTCAGACAGCAATGTTAGGCATTGGCTGCCGGGGTCCTGGTTTTGCACAGATGTCCATGCTCATCTGCTCCACTGAGGTGACTTCAGGAAGCCCCACAGTAGTCCCTCTCCCCCCTGCTCTCACATCTCCTTCCCTGCCTTTGCAGTGAGCAAAGACCCTCAGTACTGGACCCGTCTTTCTGACTTTCTTCCTTCTTTCCTTCCCTTGCCTTCCAATGCAGTCTTCATCCAAGGCCCCTTGAGACAGGGAAAAAGATCTCTCACTGAGATTAGAGAAGAGTATTTGCAGTTATAGAGATCGTAAGAATGTCCTTCTCTTCCCTCCTATCCTTGTCCCTCCTGTGCTAACGGAGCACAGGGCTCTGGTGGTTTTGCCAGAGTATTGGCTGTCCTGAGCAGCTCCATGCAAGGAGAGAAGATAAAATCCTCTCCTGGCCTCTCTTTTTTCCAAAGTCCAGTGGACACAGAGACACTAGAGGAGTGTCTTTTCCTTCCATTCTGATGGTGTACAAGAAGCACACAGTGCCAATGGATACCATACTGCCTCTTGACTGGCTCAGTGATGCCAAGAGCATCCACCAATACTCCTGGCTCAGACTGGGGCTTGAAGGACCAAATGTTTTAGCCTTCCAGTTAGCTGACACCTATATTATGCAGCATTCAGAGGACCAACACACACAACCTGGTACAAGTATGTTTCAACATTTTATCCCTGTTTCTGTATTTTTTACATGGCATAATTGCTTTGAAATCCTAACAAGCAGGAGTGTACGGGACGAGGCAGCCCCTCATTTCCAGAGCTTCCTCACAGGGGACATGCTTGCCACCTTGTGTATCATGAGTGGCTGTATCTAGTTCTTGTGAGTTAGCACTGCAGCAACATGGAAAACTTGATCTGTGTCACTGTGAAAAGAAACAGCTCTAGTGATGTGAAGTGAGTCACCTTGGAGTGGCTGGCAGCTGACTGAAGGCCGCAGTGTGCTTCTTGGGACAGTAACTGCTCAAGCATTTGTTTTTCCCAATCTCTTCTATGAGGAAGAAGCTAAAAAAGAGTGTTCTGTGCATTTTTCGAACTCCAGGAAGAGTATCAGTCAATCTGACCTTTATCAATTTTGAAGGCAAGCAAGTGCAGTCAGGAAGAGTTGCTCTCCCACTGTGATCTGTTTGGGCAGAATGCAGGCATAGGGTCCTTGGAAACCTCAGAGCTCTTGTTCTGAGTGTGGAAGCTGTTGGGCTTGGCTTAGATCTTTCCCTGCCTGGTTTTGGTCTTGTTGCTGATTGCTCTGTTTACATGTGGTTTATGGGACTAAATTGTTGATGGTGTTGCACTGTGCATTCAAACTACTGTAATACCTTTCTTTTAATTTTGCTTTCTATTTATCTCAGGATGTACAAATCTGCAGTGTAATTTGTTCACAGCTAAGGCTACACTTACGCAATTTGAGAGCTGAGAAACTGGAGTTGCAGATTGCTGTCAGAAGACGCAGACCAGTATTTTAAATATTCTTTTTACAAAGCCATTTTATTTTATACATCTAGTGTTACATGAGAGAGTGATCCGAAGGAAACTATGAGGGAATACAGTATAAATTCAACTTGAAAAGGTTGCCTTCCACTAGTTAGAGACAGAGTTATATGATTTCACCACCTTATTCTAGGTTATTTTCCAAGATTTAATTGTTTAGATTATGCCATTTTATTCAGACATGTACAACAGCAGCTTGTTGAAGATTCCTGTGGCTATGATGTCTGCAGTCTCAAGATGAAGAACTAGACAATAAAAATGATGCACGAATTTAAGTTAATTTAAATCTATTAATTAGTTCTAAAAGAGCAAATAATAAATATTCATAATGATAAAATATAACTAGAATCCCCAAAGGACTGAGCTTATATCCTGGATGAGTGACTTCCAAATTTGCCTGTAGAGCAGGGGGTGGGGAGAGGACACAAAGCTATTTTTTATTTGTAAATTAAGAAGAAGAAGAAGCAAGGTAAGCCAGCAAATACAGATAACAGCACATGGTTCTGCTCTTTTCCAGATTTGTTTGAACTGATTGGGGAGCAGAGTGAAACCTATTTCACATCTCAGAAAATGTGAACAAATGGGTTTTGAGAGCTGTAAAATTAAATACCAATGATTCCTTCTCACATTCAAAGAGCAGTATCAGGCTTGAGAATAAACGCAATACTAAGAATTAATAAAATTAGTTAGAGGACACACCATCATAGTGAAGATTTTCACTCAGCTGAAATACTCTCAGCTGGTATAAATCAGTATGGCTCCATTGACGTCAAAGGCTCTGCAGCAATCTGCACTGGCTGGGGAAGCACTCTTCTGTGGCTAAGAGTGTTTTTACCCAGTCCAGACCTGCTGCTTTAAGGATTTTAGAAAAAACGTAAGAATGCCTCATGGTCTTGTGACAATTGCTTGTTGCTGTCGGAAAAAATATTGTACTTGGTGTGCATCGGCACAGGCTGCTGGAACAGAAAGACACCTTCATTTGTGAGAATTATACCTGAGCACTTTGGACATTATTCAGTTTTACTGGCCTGTATTTACTTTAACTGGGTTTATTTATTTTCTTTCTGTACAAGAATTTACTGCATACACATAATACTTTCTCTCTTCTTTATGATTGGATTTGCTTTATCAACTTATCTCACTTAAATTTGTTTTGGTTATAACTGAGCTGTTACTTTTTACATATAAACATTGAAATGTAGGAATTGCCATTCCAGGCAAGACCAGCTAGCCCTCCAGTCCAGCATTCTGCTTCTGGGCTCAAGGCAAGGCACTGAGGTTCAAAATAATCTGCTGATGGGGAGCACTGCTTCCTCAGTCTTGAGGTTCATAGATGCTTTATACACTGAAATGTGAGGCTTTATGCTTCTCATTAATAAAACTGTGTTTGCCAACGAAAGTAACAGAATGTGTTCTCATTACCTGCATAAAGATCCTGTTCCTTTTTAATCCTGCTATGCTCCAGGCTTTTCTCATTACTTTGACAGTGAATGCCACAGTTTAATTATGTTTCACCTAAAAAAAGTTAAATCGGTCTTCAGTGTCATCAACTGTTCTCTTATGTTGGTATTGCAAGAAAAGACAAGTGGCAGCATCCAATTGACTTCTGCAGTAATAGTTTGTGAGCCATTCTTCTCTCAGCTAAGCCATTCTCTTCCATCTGTGTTCATCTGGAAGTCCACCCATACCTTTTATCATTTTTACCATTTATGTCAACTCCTCTTTTCACTCTGTCCTCATTTGGTCTCTGACCTAACTGTAGGGCACTTGTGTCCCTTAAGGCTCAGGACTTCACAATCCTGATCCCCCAGTTATCAGAGAGATTTCTGGAGCATTTTGCTGCCTCCTTTCTGCCTCCATACCCACTTTTCTACTAGAAATCAAAGCACTGGGTGGTGCTTAAAAATCTAAGCAAAGGATGTTTCACAGCTGGGCAGTTTTCTCCAGTTAAGACACAAGTGCTGGGACCTCAGTCTGAGAAGTTCTCACACACCCCAGAGTTAGACAGCAGAAACTAAACATCACATTTCAAGGAAGGTCATTAGTTTCAAGCAAACCAACCTCATCTCTTCCGATTGGGGTGATAGAAGGGATGAGAGATGAAGGATCTTACTAGGTGTGACCTTTTACCTGTACCTTATGAGATGTGTCCTCCTACCTTAAATGGAGCAAAACTGATTGTAGTTTTGTGCTGTCATCTTGTTGTCTTCACAGCATGGTGACTTTGTTTAGGGTGTATTTACCAGAGTACAGAGTACTCAGCAGTACAGACGAGAGTGAGTAAGCTAATTATGCAACACATTCCATATGACACATATGACCCAGATGTGAAACAAAAAAAAATTGCCATTATGATGAGATCAGTTTTAAAGCAGAACAGAAGACAGAAATTTTAAAATCTGTAAGATTGCCTAGGTAACATAAACCCCATAAAATGACTTGCAGCAATTGGAGGAAAAAAACCACAAATCACTATGCAAAATAAAGGATAAGTGTGTGGCACAATTATAGCCCTTTAGCCCACACAGTATTTATGTATATTGTTTTTACTTGTAGCCATGCAAAAGAGAATAAATGTAAATATTTCCTTCTTTTTGATAAAAGAAGAAAAAGAATGTTTTAGTATTGCCTTAAATTTATAAACAACTTTGCATCATGAAGGATCCCTGACTGACAGGGGAATTGAAATGCAATATCATCCTTCAAAATGCTATACTTCATATTTCTGGTAGCATTGTTCATTTATTTGAAAGAAGACCTTCTTAAAGCTCTGTATGCCTTTTCTACATTCAATGTAAGTTTAACATTTTTGGACCTCAACAGATAAAAATACCCACTTGAAGCAGATTGCTCTTCTAGTCTCAGTAACTAAACTGAAGCCCAGAGAAAATGCCTTTGCCTAAGCTAATGGCACCTATTGGTGTGTCTTGGTGTAAAGACCTTCCTCTTTTGCAGAGGACAGGGTGGTTGCACAACAGTTTTTGCTATATTCCCAGCAGACCTGTTCAAAATTATGACTCACTTATGCACCTTCTCTAAGAGTGTTCCCTGCCATCTCTAGCATGTAGTCCTCTTCCCCTGAAGGTAATGCTGACCACAGTATTGAAAAGGAGAGTATTCTTGAGAGCCAGGTAGGGTGCCAGAGAAGGGCCTTCACACCCATACCTGGAGCAGAGTTGTCGCTGGTGAAGACATTTATGAGGATTATGGCTAATGTCACTTGACAAGTGCAAAGTGACACTTCCTTGAGCAGTGGCAGTGGCTGCTGAATCATTAGGTTATGGATGTAGGTCTTCTTGCACAAGAAATAGTGTGCTGATTTCTGAACAAGTGGAGTTTTTCAGTTCATTTTCTCACTCTGCCAAGGGCCCTGCAATCTAGTGATATTTAGCAGTGTTTCAGCAAAAACAATATTTTTGAGAGTGCCTCTCTTCTGTTTTCTCTTTATTTTTCAATACTGTCAGCTCGCTCCTCTAAATTGCCAACCTGTGCTTTGTGAGCATCTCAAGTTTTGTTTTAACCAGTATTAATACAGACACACTGTCAGCACCCTCGTTGTGTAAATACTCCATTGGTTCCCTGAGGGAGCCATCTTGCTTTGAGCTACTTAGCACTTGGTCTACTGGTTGGCGGCTGTAAGGAGGTTGGTGTCCCCGAGGAACAAAGTTAAACAAAACCCCACAGCTTGTCTCGTCTTCGTTTTTCCCCTCCTGCTTTAATGAATGAAGAGTGCTTTTGTTGATGGCTGGGAAATGGATCCCTTATATAAAAAAGCAGTCGTTTCCATCACTGATGGCCATAAGGCTGAGTTCGACTGGGAGGACTGCAGAAAGAGTTATTGTGGATAGTGGCCCTTAGTTTGCATGTCAGAAGTGTACAGCGTCATCAGGCTTCAGCCGTGTTGTGCCTTCTCAGCATCTCCCCCAGTTTAACGGCGAAGCAGAGGCAGCTGTCAGGATTGCCAAGAAAATATTGAAAAGGAAGCTGAAGAGATAAACACATGCAGACCATGCTGCTGGACTGGAGCAGCACACCCACAGTAGGTAGGAGCAGCCTAGCGCTGCATTTCATGTCACACTGTTGTGCAAGCTCTCTGTTGCCTGCAGCAAATAAACTCTCAAAGCCGTAATAGTGGAGAAAATGACAGGATGAATTAAAGAGCTGCAACAGCAAGGCAGCAGTGGAAGCACAGAATTGCTCATAGGGTATCAGAAGGGACATCCAGTAAAGGTACAGCCAGCATCCACGGACAAAAAAGATGATTAGGACCTCTCTACAGCATTATGGTCATAAAGTGGCATCCATGTCATGTTAACATGGGAAACCCTAGTGAGCTATCAGTCTCCTGGGATAGTTCAGGCAAATCTTTTCATATGGGTGCTGTCAAAAAGAAATCAAGCACTGACTCCGAGATCATCACATACTATATGTGATCCTTGGGAGCTACGTCAGTGACCACCAGTATGACAGAAATCTGTGGGAGAAATGCTGGGATATTCCTTAGATACTTCAGAAAGAGCAGTTGATTAAAACTATTTGATTTCCACTACCAAGTAGCAAATTTTGTCATAGCAAATTTTGTTATATCCACATCTAATTAAAAAAACATGTGTTCTATCTCACTTCAAAAAATCATATAAGTGGATACATAAATATATATGTATATATATATGTATATATTTGTCTCTCATATGTGCATGAATAGATATATGGAATCATAGAATGGTTTGGATTAGAAGGGACCATTAAAGGTCATCTAGTCCAACATTGCCTAGTAATGGACAGAGACACCTTCCACTAGACTGGGTTGTTTAAAGCCCCATCCAGCCTGGCCTTGAAAACTTCCAGTGGTGGAGTACATGCAGCCTGTCTGGGCAACCTATTCCAGTGTCTCGCCACCCTCACAGGAAAAAATTTCTTCCTTATATCCAATCAAAACCTACCATCTTTCAGTTGAAAACCATTACTCTTTGTTCTGTCACTACAGGACCTGATGAAAAGTTTTTCTCCATTGTTCATAAAGTCTCCTTTATATATTGAAAGATGCATAAGGCCTTCCTGAGCCTCTTTTCATGGCTGAACAGCCTCAACTTTTTCAGCCTGTCTTCATATGAGAGGTGCTCCAGCTCTCTGATCATCTTCATGGCCCTCTGGACACCAACAGGTCCATCTCCTCCCTATGCGGGGAACCCCAGAGCTGGATGCAGTACTCCAGCTGGGATCTCACCAGAGCAGAGTGGACCTGTTGGCCACGCTCTTTTGATGAAGCCCAGGATACACAGTTGGCTTTCTGGGCTGCAAGTGCATGTTGCCATCTCATATCTAATTTTTCATCTTTCAATATCCCCAAGTCTTTCTCTTCAGGGCTGCTCTCAATCCATTCCCAATCCATATATGTTTGAGTACATGTAGGATGCCTCAGGAAAAGCAAGAAAATGTGTTGCAATCTCTTCTTTTGATCCTTTCTTATAATCCATTGATTAATTTTTTATTGGAAGGAAAATCAGAAATTGGAATTCTTCACTGGATGTGTGCCGTGACCACCAAGCCACACAATTATTTTCTTGTCATTAAACATAGGCTTTGTCGTATTGCATGTCTTGTCATGACAACTTTGCTGAATAAGCACCTACTTTTACACTGGACATTGTGTGATAACAAGAAATTTTCATCACCTAAGAAAACATATTTAATATTTTTGAGGATATAGTTAATATTAGTATCTCTGTGTCAGTCTATTCAGTCTATGTTTTGACATTCTGTTCAGTCGCAAACACAAGTGTTCTCCTTCTACCATACCCATAGCATCAGTTCACAGAGATGAATTTGGGATTTGACAACAGTTAGGTAGATGATTTTTCTGAAATTTCTAAATTGAGAGGGAAAAAAGCAGAAGAAAACAAAGTCCAGCGTTCAGGGAGCTGCACTGTAAGTGTCTCACTGCCAGACACTTTCTCTGGGGGAGGTCAAGCATCACTGACAATGCTGGGATCTGCTCAGAACTGAGCACATAAATATCAGAACCATGGAGGCTTATGTTGAGATGGCATCAACCTCCAGGAAGGCATGCTTGTCCTTTGTACAAGAGAATCCTGTGCATGTGGGTGCCTATGAGTATGATCTCAAGCATTTTAAAATATACATCAGAACTTAAAAAAATTTTTTTTGATTGTCAGAGGAACCAGTGTTAACTCCTGCTGGTGATAAGCAGACCTCTTTGGAGTGTCTCAATCCCTTCCCTCCTCCCACTCCTATACAATTTATAATGCTCCCAGGCTACTTTTAGCCAGTTGCTGTAGTGAATTGGAGGAAATCAGTTCAGGAAATAACCATTAACTGATCTGTTTTGCTTAAAACTCAGAAGGTTCACTTCCACTGTCATCAGTCAGCAGCAGTAGGAAAGAAGAAAAGGGGGCACAGGGCCTTGAGTAAGTTATATGTGCTTTCCTGTGGTTCTCTAACCAAAGAAAAATACATAAAAAATGTTTAAGAATTAGCTGAAAGTGAAAATACAGGGGGTGGTTTTTTTCATTAAAGTGAAAAACTAGGGGAATTGTTTCTAATGGGACAAAGCATCCTACTCCAACCCAAACGTAAAATGCTGCTGTAGAACACACTTGTGCTGAAAGCAAAGGCACTGTCAAATTAGACTGATAAAATGGGATGAGGAAGAGATGGCATAGGTACCTCTACCTACAAGCATTCGAAGGACAGTATAACTGCAGTCCTGAAGGATACTTTAGAGAGGACTGAGAAGAATTTTCCACCCTTTCCTTTGACACTGCTCTACTTTTTTCTTGCAAACTGGTACCTGGCATGGAGAGCAGAGCCCAGGCATTCTGTGTCCTGAATTAATTCCCCATAAAGCAAGGGACTTACTTACTAGCTCCCTCTCTTGTTGAGTATTGAGTATTCAGTGAAAGAAGTGGAACAGCTTTAACAGGAAGAAATTGCTTATGTCCCATCTTCACATTGCTGAGTGGGAGCTCAGCCTTGCTGTTATTGGGACCAGGAGGGATCTAAATGTAGCACTCCGGTCTTCCCGATGAGCATCTAGTCAGCACGCGACGTGCACAGCAGGACCACGCTCACTCAGTTAGTTCTGTGGGAGATACTTCATTTTTGCACCCTACTTAAACATGCAGTGAACCAGAGAGAGAAAGTGTGATGACCCAGGCTCAAATCCCTGCTTGCAATCAATCATGTTGGTGAGTATATTTGAACCTGGTTCTCATACATACTGTGTGCTAAAAGTGGGGCTAACGCCAAACAGATTGCTGTCAATGTAAATGTACACCTGATTTTCTTTTCACCTTAAACAATTTAATAAGTTTAAAAAAGTTCTGTGAAGGCCAGCATTGAAATTTTAAGTTCAGTCAAATATTTCTACCCTGAAATTTTGAATCTCTTGTCTTCAGAGTATGATTCAGGCCTCCTAGGACTTCACAGATAAATTGCTGAATTTTCATGCAGAAACAGCATGAATAGCCGTAAGCCCTTGTGCAATATGGTCCAAGCGTGATGTTCCTGCCAATAAGCTGCAGAAAGCAAGTCCAGTTTTTATTCTTAGAGAGAAAAATTGTGCTTTTTCAGGTGATGAAATTTATTACCTCTATTCCTATTGCTCTTCACCAACCTCCAGATCTAAACCAAGCAGTAATTCAAAGGTTCTATCCAACACTGTGACCTTGACCTGTGTTTTAGGTGTTTTAGGCAGGCCACAAAACTGATCAGGAATTTCAACCACTACTGTGAGGATTTTGCAATCCTCAAAATAATGGAGGAAATGTAATGGGAAAATCATTATCTAAATCTTGTATTGTATTCACTCCAGTACTAACAGTAGGGTTTTGCTATATTCAGTCTGGAATTGGAGTGACATCACTGTGTTTTAGGGTGGTTACACATGTTATTTTTAAATTTCCAATAGTCATTAAATTCTGTTTTAGAGAGAGCTATCTTTCATTCCTGTCTTTAAATATTTTATGTCATTATTTCAAAGTTTTAAGGGTCAACAGTTGAGTGTCAGCCCTCAAAATCATTCACAGGTCAGTGTGTATTCATAACACTTTTAGCTGAAAAATACATCAATGAACATACTGCAAATGTACCTAGAGATCATTTACCATGACCCTGAGAGTCACCAGTGATCACTGGAGCAGAAATTAGAAAGGAATCACACCAACAGCAAGGCCAACGTAGAGCACGCGGATATTTAGAAGAGAGTTTGATGCATCTTTTCCCATTTCAAAGTGATGCACTAGCACAGATCCCTCTTATAATCAAGTAACCATGATATTTTAAAACACTGTGACATCTGAGATTTGAATGCATTTCAGAATCCCTGTGTGATACTGAAGACAGTAAATGAGTGACTTTGACATCGTCATTAAGAGATATTTGGGGAAGGCTATATGGGTCATGCAGTTGTTCTCAGGAGTTTTTAGGTTCAGTGCTACATATCTGCTTGGGAAGAGGTAAAACTGAAAAGTTGAATTGGAAATCTGATCCTCTAAATATTGTTCATTCTGCTAGTAAATACTGACTTCTCCCTGACCAGTACACTGGTATGAAAAAGACAATTGAAAAGTAAAAATTAAATTGTGCGTCTCTTAGGTGAAGACACCACTAATAGAGGCAAGTGCTGTGCTATTTCATGCATTCATTTTCATTCTCATCTTCTCAGGATTATTCCTCAAATAGTTTAAAGATGCAAACATTTGGGAAGATGGGGTTTTTTTCTTTCTTAATGATAAATTAAGGCCTGTCTCCAGTAGAAACATTGCATTTTTTCTTAGAAATGTACTGAGAGTTCTTTATCTGTGAAAATGTAAAAAAACCTGCTGGATAGAAGCATTAACTAAATTCCTAGAATGCAATCTCATCTGCTAAAAATGTAGGTACTTGAGTATTTATGGTTGTTCCTCTCCAAGAAGTCTTAGTCTGTGGGACATTCTGGGGGTGCTCTGTCCAGGCCAAGGAGAAACTTCTTTGTGCACCTGTCAGTGGGTAGAGTGTCAACAGGGTTGATGGTCTGCTGGCTCCCACTGTGTGGTCCTCTCTTAGACATGGTCATCTCTAGTGTCAGCAAGATGCTCCAACCTTTCTCTGTGGAGTTTCCTGACATCTCTGTCAACTCTGTCAACTGTTGGGTAGTTTCCAGACAGCTGTGAACCACTTTGACATCATCCACTTGGGTTCAGTTATATTAAGAATCACAGAATCACAGAATCATGGAATGGGTTGGGTTGGAAGGGTCTTTAAAGACCGTCTAGTGCCAACCCTCCTGCTGTGGGCTGGGACACTTTCCACCAGGCCAGGTTGCTCAAAGCCCCATCCAACCTTGTCTTGTTATACATTAAGAATATATATATGTGCCTGTGTCTATAAGCTGTATAGGTTTTCATTTGAAAATGTGGAAATGGTGAAAATTTACATCAAAATAAATCAATGCAGTCCATACTGGTTTCAGAAATAAGAAAAATAAAATGTACACTCTTCTCAAGCTGTCAGCGTCCTGTTGGTGAGCTCACTTGACCGAGGGTATCCTCTGTGTGCTAAAAGAGGCAAAGGATTTAAAATGGTCAAATTGTAAACAAAGAGTGCTTTATATGGTAAATACAAAGTAGAATAAATTTTTTAAAATAATAGGAGAGAAGTACCAGATTGAACAAGCAGTAAATTATTTATTCCCTATGGACAACTAAACTACTCTGAAAGAGAAAAGCTTTTATAAGAATTGATTGTGTACTAGCACATTATGACTGGAGCAATACCACACCATGCTAGTTCTTCAGGGTTTTTATTTCTGTAATATTTTTATGTAATAGCCAAAACAATAAATATAACCCAGAAATTTCTTTGTACTCTTTGTGTGGTGGGATAATGCAGCACCCTTGTCAGGCAAGAAACTACACAGTCTGTCATTTATTCTTATTATTGGCTAATATAGTATCTGATGTGGGGATGTTAGTTCATGAGAAATCTAGACAGGAAATAACATGAAAGGCTGTTAATCCCCATTAAGAAGAATAACAGCGTCATGAGAAATACGAGGACTCTGTTCCATTACGGGTGTTAAATGATGGGGAATGCACCATCCTAAGAAGCTCTCGCTAACATCCTTTCTATCTGCAGGTTTCTGTGAAAGTGCATTTATGACCCTTTGCACAGCATTTGTCATCATGAACATAACCTTTAGAAGGTTTCCCTAGTTAGCTCCTCTCTCTTCCCCTTTCTAACACCTGGCCTGGGTCACAGTGCATCTGGTCCTTACCACTGCAGGCGGATGGAGGACACGGGAGATCTGTGTTTGCACACATCCAGTGCAAACACTGTGAGGATTACAGCCCCCAGCTGTAGGGAGAGGACAGCAACTGCATGGAGGAGCAAGTTGTGACCTTCTGCTTGGTTTTGTCACGGTCTCCGACTGCTCAGGAAGAGCACCTGCATTTGAGACCAGTAGTTTAAATATCACAGTCTGATCATTAATTGCTGTGCAGGTGCTAACCCTAAATCAAAATCTATAAAATGACAGCCATAAACTTTGGGATACAGATTTTACTGCTGACCTCTTGGTGATATCATGGCCAATTAAAATTGTTAAGGTGTGTTCACTGTGCTCCCTGGAACTTGAAGTTCAGTTCTATTTCCAATACATAATTTGCAAATGCTGCTGCCCTGAATACTATGTATGTGTAAGAGACTGAAAATGTCTGTAACCTCGGTATAATTAAGGAAAGTAGTTAAAATAGGACACTGGAATGCATAGCAAGGTATCACTATGAGCCCTTTTTTTCAGAAAGTACTGTTTCAAACAATAAATTTTAAAAAGCATTTATAAAAAAACCCTTTAATTTTTTAGAGATCTGTCAAATTTGTGTTTTCAATCTACCACATTTTAGATTAATTCTGCTATCTTATATATCTAAAAACTTGATTTCTTGATGGATCTTGATTGTTCTATAATTCTACATCCATCTTAATTTCTAAAAGTTTAAAATTTCAGTCTGTTAGAAACTTTTGCCTCATTAGACAGTGCCTGAAAAACATAAACTCTACATTGTTGGAACAAAAAAGTTATTTATCGTATTTTTAACTGGGTCATTAAGTTAAATAATCTGAAAATCTTCTGAAGAAACTATTAATGTATTTTGGTGTGGCAAGACAGGGTTGTGACTCTTTGCTAATAATTTTTGCTAATCCAAATTATGAAGTGACATTTATGAACTGTATTTGGCATAATACATAAAATTTTAGCTAAAGGTAGAACTACTGATTTGCACTTCAGCTGGCAAATACTTTTTTTATTGGTCATAGTGGCTCCGACCCTGAGAATTTAATAACACCATGTTTTTGGGTTAAGTTAATAAATGGTAAGTTAAATTTTATAGACTAATCACTTCCACTTATCAAAGTTTACTTCTCTACAAGGAGAACACAGCATTTTTTTAGATGTTGCACTTTCCATTTCTAATAACTGTTATCTTATAGCATGTCTTGTCAAGGTAGTAGCAATATATTACATCCAGATAGCACAATGCATGGAGAGCCCTATGGGTCTGGGAGCAGTGTCCAGAAGTCCTACCAAAGCTGTCCATGTGGAAATCCTGCGAACAGGGCTGTATTTTCAGGCTGCTCTCCTCCCCAAGGCTTGTGCCTCTTAACTCTGGGCTGCAGATGGGTGCACCTAGCTACTCCAAATTCACTTGCTCAAGCCACTAGGAACCCTGGCAACCTCCTCTAAGGCAAAGCCATCTGAGGTGCTGCCTGTTACTATCTTTCCCCTTCACTCCTTCTTCAGCAACAGGTCAGCAGGGAGAGCACTCACCTGTAAGAGAGAAAGCCCATTTTCCAGCCTCTCCGTAGTCTGGCAGGTTTTCAGTCCATGTTGTATGTCTGCTAGATGCTCTCAGCTTCTGACAGCTACCAGTCCTTCCCTAAGGGCAGGTGGCTCTGCATCTGCCCCTGCTGGATTTTTTTTCTCTGTAATAGTGGCTCTTCAGACTGCTGGCACTGTGTTCCTTAACCTTAGAAAAGCATCCTTGCCATGGAGGCACTGACTAAAAGGAAGCACCATTCTCCTGAAGGTCATGTGTTTGGTGGTACCAGCCCTACAGTTTGTTACTAAAAGGCTCCTCATGGTGAGACCAGGAGGCACGGAATAGCAGGCTGGGAAGCCTGTTGCAGAGCTTTACCTTGGGGCACGAGGTGTGCATGTCTCCAGAGCCTGAATGAAAAGGTGCCTGAGCCACTTCAGTGCAATCCTGGTGCCCACACTGGGTGATAACTAAATCCCATTACAGACCAAGCCAGCATTTTCCCAGCTGGGAAACATCCCTTTTCCCCAAGGCAAGGAAGATGGAAATACTTGTGACTGTGGTGAGGGGAAAAGAAGAGCACAGCAGCCTAATTTCGATCACCTTGGCACATCCAGTGGTGAAAAGGATGCAGTGTGTGCAAAGGCAAGGAACTTCAAGGTGCAAAAAATTCCCTCTAAAGATCCCAGGCTCCCATGTAGTAGAGACTGAGGTGCCTGTGGCACAACGGACTGGGTCTAAGTGACAAACTGCTCTTTGTGGGTTGTTGATGGTTTGAGTTCTCTCTGTTTTTAATACGGGCGCCTTCTTGGATCATTTAGTTGTATCAGCTCAATTTGTATATTCTAATTTGTCCAGTTATTGTGCTTTGTTTTGGTCTATTACACTTTGTTAAGTTATGCATTTTTATGGTTTTTCATCCTACTGCTAGTAGGCTTAATGTATGCTCAAAAAATCATCATATAATTGGACTTAATTTTTTTTGTTTGTGTACTTCAAAGTAGTGAGTCTGTTTGTACCTAATATAGCCAAATAAAGGTAAGAAAGAAAATAAAATCCAAGCACTTGTTACTTGCTACTTTACAGAAGGGGGGAAAAAAAACCAGCCTAAACTGTTGCAAATTTATTTACCTGAGTAAAATAAAGGCATGGCTAGTGCTCAGAACATCTGATATAAGGGCTATAAAATCATCTTTATCAAGGGCACGTGAAGGAGACTGAAATTTTGCATTTAATCTGAACCTCCACAGATCCTTCAGAAGTGGCTAGCTTGTAATATAAAATTAATTAGCCGTGGTACAGGGGAGAAACAAGGAGGACTGGAAACAGCTGCAAAGAGTTAGGATTATGCAATGTAGCCCACGATGTGATTATTCAGGCATTTCAGTCAGGTAGGAGGGAGAATATTCAGGGAGATGTAGGCAGGGCAGAGGTTACAGAGTGCAGGGTAGTCGGGGAGAAGGTGCTTGCACCACAGATGTGGCCGTGCCTGGAGATGATGGCAGGATGGGTTGTGCAGCTGGCAGCCAAGGACCCACTCCTCTTGAAAAGGCTTTGCTGTCCATCTCACCAGTACTGATTCACTTCTGGGTCTCATTGTACATTATATGATGGACTCCAGGAATACCCAGATGTCCCAGTTCGTAAATTGTTGAGCATCTGAGCCTGAGTGTCTCCCATACAGGTGTCCATTTCAAGGCCCCTGGGAAATAAAATGTACCTCAGGGTGCCAGACCCTATTTACTCCAGCACAGGTGATATAAGAAGAAAAGATGGCACATGGCGTCTGTGTTGATTATGACCCATGCTGAAGCTCCAGAGCATTGCCTCCTGGCTCTCAGCCCTCCTTAGTCTGGGTGGGGTATGCACCAATGGGCAATACAGCACCCATGACCACTGGTCCCACATGGTTCAGAAGGAAAGTCATACTTTTGAAAGGGGAGCATAGGAGTTTTATGGGCCTGGACATATTTGTGCTATTTAATTTGTTTGGCAAAAGTTTGTGCAGATAATCTATCTGAAGTGCACATCTCATGATGGAATAGAGTCTTTTATGTCCATAATGCATGACTATTATATTACAGTAACAGGCAGGACAAGGAAATAACAAATGGGAAGATAAGAGATTAGTATAGTCTTTAAAAAATGTCTATTATTATTCAAAACTATAACTGTCATTGCTGAAGACAAACTATATTATAAAATCACAGTATAATGTTACCTGAATTATGGAATCATGGCTTCTAGAGGCATAAATACTGTCGTTTTGGCATCTCTGCTGTGGTGTCAGTACATAGTTCTGCTTGTTCCCTGGAATGTGGAAAAGCTAAATAAAAATTTCCCGACAACTTCTGATTCAGCAATTTTTACAATAAGTAGAGGTTATACCTACCTGAAAGCCTGTTTGAAATATGGAAAAAAAGAAGTGAAAAGAGAGCATGAAAGAGAAGAGGAGAAGGCAAAGAAAGAGACCAGAGATCTTAGAGAGGAAAAGGAGCACCTACTGGATGCTTCAGCCAGTTGCAGCCAGTCACTAGTGGTTCCCCATGGCTCAGTATTGGGGCCAGTCCTGTTTAATATCTTTATCCGTGATCTGGAGAAGGGGATTGAGGGCACTCTCAGTCAGTTTGCAGATGATACCAAGTTGAGTGAGAGTGTTGATTTGCTGAAGGGCAGAAGGCTCTGCAGAGGGATCTGGACATGTTGGATCGATGGGCTGAGGCCAGAAGTCTGAGGTTCAGCAAGGCAAAGTGCCACATCCTGCACTTGGGTCACAACAACCCCAGGCAGCGCTACAGGCTGGGGACAGAGTGGCTGGGAAGCTGCCTGGTGGAAAAGACCTGGGGGTGCTGGTCCACAGCATCTGAACATGAGCCAGTGTGTGACCAGGTGGCCAAGAAGGCCAGTGGCATCCTGGCCTGGGTCAGCAATAGTGTGGCCAGCAGGATGAGGGCAGGGATTGTTCCCCTGTACACTGGTGAGGCCTCACCTCAAATGCTGTGTTTGGCTTTGGGGCCCTCACTGCAAGAAGGACATTGAGGTGCTCCAGCGTGCCCAGAGAAGGGCAACAGAGCTCGTGAAGAGTGTGGAGCACAAATTCTACGAGGAGCAGCTGAGGGAGCTGGGGGTGTTCAGCCAGGAGAAAATGAGGCTCAGGGGAGACCTTATCACTCTCTACAGCCACCTGAAATGTTAGGTGGGGTTGGCCTCATCTCCGAGGTAACAAATGATAGAATGAGAGGAAATGGCCTCAAATTGCACCAGGGAAGGTTTAGGTTTGATATTAGGAAAAACTTCTTCACCAGAAGGATTGTTAAACATTGGAACAGACTTCTCAGGAAAGTGGTTGAGTCACCATTCCTGAAGGTAAAGACATGTAGATGTGGAGCCTGGGGACATGGTTTAGTGACGGGCTTGGCAGTGCCAGGTTAACAATTTGAGTCGATGATCTTAAGGCTCTTTTTCAGCCTTAATGAGTCTGTTATTCTATGAATACCAGACTGAAAGAAATCTGAGGCCAGCAAACATGGTTAAAGTATAGTTATTATCCAGTTAACTCAAATTGACTTGAACACACTTGGAAAGGGTGTTCAGCTGACCTGGTTAATGAACAGTTCATGAACTGACAGTCTTCCTTCTCATGGAGAGGAGAACTGGTTGTGATTTGTACAGCTTAAATGCCTGAGCAAAATGCATTAATTTCAGTGACATCTACTCAACTTGTGTAAATTATTTGGATTACTTAGGTTAATCAATAAAGTTAATTTCCTGTCTTCTCTGCCCATCTTCTAAACAGACCAGAACAAACAGAGGAGAGGCAGAATTCCTCAGCTCCACAGCAATATGGGGTGTTAGTTTGAATGTTGGCACCTGGAGACAGATGCCTCTGGAAGGCAGCAGATTTACAAGTGGGACATAAAGACCCAGTGTCAGGTCAGGAATGTGCATGGCTGGTGAGGGGGGCAGCTTGCAGTTTTCAAAGAGTTTGGGCACATGTGCTCCAGAAAAGACAGATAAACAGACTGTGATATTCAGGAAATCTTTTGAGCCTTGTTTTACATGGAGATGCTTTGCATTTGTTGGCCAAAGCAAACTTCCACTTATAGCCTGTTCCCTCTGCATGAAAAGCTAAATCACTAAGGATACCAGTAAACTTCCTTTTCCATCAAATTCTTAAGTAATACGCTTAAAACTGGTATTTTAATACTATTTTTTGTACTTGCAGCCAATTTTTTTAAACTACAGTTATTCACAGTATTTATTTAATATGTGAGTACCTTGCAAGTTCATATGGGTTTCCTGAGGTTTGGATTAACAGTGACCAGTAAGTTGGTAAGCCAGCTTGTCCTATGTTTTGCTGGGGATTGATTTTCTTAACTTTTTGAAGATACTGCTCAGATCTTTCCACACAAAGAACCAACTCATTCCCCCTTTTCCACCGTGGTTTGTAAAGATGGGATTCAACTATCAGATTTCACTGCTGACATCTGAGCTAATTGTCTAGACTGTCCTTGCTGTCACAGGAGAGAAAGGGGTCTCATCATTCTCAGTTCTTAAGGCAGACATTAAAAACAGAGCAGATGAGTGACACGTTCTCAGTGCACATTTCTCTCTGGTGATTCATGTGAATCAAGGTGATGTGAGTGCGGATGTTTCAGTGTAAGTGAGTCTTTACCACCTGCGAGTGACATTCTGCAGGGGGAGGATGGTCCCCCTTTAGCAAGGACTGCAGGTATAAGAGACTTCACTGAACAACACAGGCTTTTGATTATTAATTGCCTTCTATATTTCTTATAAACACCTTGTCTCCAGAAGAAGCATGCATTTCAGAATGATTCTTACACACTGGGCTTCTTTTGGACTGGTTTGGGTTTTGAGGAGGGAGGTGTTTCGCTTTTCATCTTGTTCTTCCGTGAAATGTTTAACTGTGGTTTGTTCAGCCAGAGTTTCTTCAGGATCTGTTGCACAAATATTCATGGGCAAAAGCACTGAAATCCTTGAAGTCATGGCACTGAATTGCATTTTAAAAGACCCTTTAGGAGATTCCTAGAATCAGCCTGGGACCAGGAAGGAATAGTGCTGTGAATATTCACTTTTTAACACAAGATGTCGTTCAGTGGAGTAACATCTGCTGCTTCCCTAATGTGCTGCTTTTTCCAGGAAACCAAATCAGTAATGGTTAAGTTTTATCTTGAATTTGTGCTGATAGTGTGATTCTTTGGATGAGGAGAGTTTATCTGAATAGCCAGGAGCAGTGAAGAGCTCTTCAGTTTCTGGAGGTATTACGCAAAAGTTAAGGAGCCTTTACATTGCTGCTAACTAAAAGAAAACCCGCACCAGCCATATCAAAGAAAGAAAGAGTCAAAATAAGCCCTACCTTTGGGTGGCCAGTTGAGTAGATCCAAGAACAGATTTCATCCTTGCTAAATAGCTCAGACACTTGCCATGGCTTTTGCAGTCTGTGTACACAAGAGCAAAATTCTGCCTTTTGGTGTCCTGCTGGTAAGCATGGCCAGATCCTTAATGACCTACTTTTTATTACGTGATAAAACAATATATATTATTCAGCAGGCTTCCCAACTGATCGATTTTCTGCTATTTGGAATATAGGAATTGAAGCCGATAACATAGATGGTGTTGATGATGGTAACACAGGCAGATAATTGAAGGGAAGATTCAGGGATTTTTGGTTTTTAACTGACGCAGTGAAGTGTGTTCATTTGTTCATTAGAAGTGCATTTAAATTGGCTTAACCATATGTTCATTTAGCTCTTCATAATACTTTAGTACCAGCAGGAGTGAAGCCTCCCAAAGAACAATTCCCTTACGCTTCCAAACATGATGTTAAACAGGTCTGCTTTAATATTCTTTCACTGCATAAAGCAAATGTATAAAACAAACTCATTTTTCAAATGAAAAGAATACAAACACCGAAATACAATTACTTTTCTGATGGCAGCTGAACAGGTGCTATATTGTAATGTATGATAGAATACCAAACAGATTCATTACGATTATTGCTCACCATTAGAATAAAGGTAACCTTTTTTTAGGATCTGATCCTTCAAGCATTTGTATACCTGCCCAACTTTGCAGATGACTTCAAAGCAACTGGTCCCAAGGGCATGTTTTTGGGATTGAGAATTTAATGCCTGGACTCTTAAATAATACATCACTTAAAGTGTAAGAAAGTGGATGAGTTAATTATTTAGCTTGGTTTTTTTGCTGTCAAAAACAGTTGCCAGCAAGTAAAACATATAGGTAAGAAGAGTCACAACCTGTAGAGATTTTTAAATACAGAGCAAAACAGAAAGCATTATGTTGCCATTTGCATACAGTCCTAGAAGTAACAGAGAAACTCAGCTCACAAATCAGAAATTGTGAATGAATTCAGCAGATTTGTCAAACAACAAATTTAAAAATAACTGATGGGGTATAGCATATGTCAAAACAAGCCAGGCAAGGCAGTTTTGCTGCCCATGCTCCTTCTTCTGTGGGAGTCAGCAGGGACTTGCTATCAACCTTGCTGAGGAGGGAGGTTTACCTCCCATCGCTGGGAGAGGGCAATCTCCCTGGAGCCTGCCTGCACCCTTACCTCACCCTACCATCCCTCAGCCACTGTACCAGGGCACATCTAAAGAGCTCTGCCCAGCAGTGGCCCTTTTGTCCCCCTGCTACCAGAATTTCTATTCTCTTTTGAGTCAGTTGCCTTCCCTGTCCTATATGTTTTGGCTCAGAAACATTCTGCTTCTTCAAAGCTTTGCAACAACAAGGATTTGACAATCTGTTGGTGTTAAGCCAGGTTTATATCAAAGCACAGCAGTGAAGTCATATTGCATGTAGCAGCCGTGGGACTGATTTTTCCTTTCAGAGGTGTGGTTGATTTGCCGTCTTCCCCAAACATATGTAAGATCTTCACAGAACAGCATTACAGAAGGGGAAGAATTTTATTGTTGTCCAGTTCATGAGCCAAAACAGCATACTGGGCCAGAGGAACCATGCTCTGTGTCATATACGAACCAGTGGGAAGTAAAAAAAATGGGGAAAGAAAGAAATTTATACTAAAATATATTTATACTGAATATATACTCTGATATCTGAAAAATATATGTTTACCATATGTGAATATTGTTGCTGGAACATGGGACATGTTACAGCTCCACTGTTTGTTTTCTGGTTACTGTTGGAAAATTAATGTTTTTCTGGAGCAAATAAATCACCACTTGGCAGCTGTTACTGGCAGGACATATGCTGTGCACAATATTTGTCTGCTTTCTTATGAGTGTGAATGAAATAAAGTACTGGTAGGTGTTCCTAACCAGCATTAAGCTGCTCTTTGTTAGTCTCCAAACAAGATGAATACATAAAGATTGGCTGTAGTTGGTTTTCTTTAGTGCCCAGCTCTGGTTCATTCAACAAGCTGAAGTCATATGCACCTGGCCAGATTCAGACATGTGAACAGTTTTCTTGAAGCATGTTTCACCAAGAAGGGTCTTAATGAGTGCCTGGGATGGACCCTAAGGCTGGCGGATCCTCGTTATTGAAAAGTAAAGCATCATCTTCTCCTCCTCAATTTTCAGCCTGAATTCAATTGTTGTTGTTGGGGGCATCACCTGTACATCAGTGCAGTTTGCCACTCGGTAGCCAAACGCAGTATCTGCTTTCATTGGCCTTCATTAAGGCTCTGTCAATGTTAAAGCCTACACAGTAAGTTAGGATTTGTAGCCTCACTTACCAAAGACAGAAATAAAACATAGAGTTACCTGGTGAACAGCTCCCAGGATTTTCTCTTACGTCTCTGAGATGAATGGTGTGTGTCCCATGGGTCTAGGTGCTCATCTAAGGAGCTATGTGGAGGTGTGTAGCCCTGATGTCGTCAGAAGGAACTTGGATGTCATCTCTCATTGCCCTGACCTGCCCATGGCATGCCTACATAAGACTGTAGGATATGTAAGGGCTGCCTTGCTTTGGCCTTAGGCAGCAGGGCTGGAAGGACTCAGGAAGGCCATAGGGGCTATCTTGCAAGACTGAGGTATGGTGGTACTTCTCAGATATCAACTGAGATGTCAAATCAAATTTTTTTTTCATACAGATTAAAAAACATGGCCCAAGATTGTGTCAGTGTATTTCTTTCAGTAGAAGTTTACATGCTAAAACAAAAGGAAACCTGCTTGTTTATTAAGTTCTGTCAGCTTTTGTTAGCTCTTCTTTCCTTCATGCCCTTCAGTTTCCTTCCATTAACCACATAACACAATCCTTTTATCTTTTATTTAGCTAGCTGTGCTTCTGTAGTCCTTCAGACTTGGAAAGCCTCTGTGTCTAACCTCTTTCTTTCATAAGAAAGTGCCTCTGCCACTTATAGACTTCTGTGGCCATTCATAGTGAAGTTTTGATAGTTCCCTTTCCTTGTTTCTCTGTCTCCCTGCCTCCCAGCATCTCCCCTGTAGCTGCAGTGCCTTAGATATGGAGTCCTTCTCGGAATGCTTGCTCTTCAAGAGAGAGCAGGGCACTGCCTTGCGAGTTTTAGAGAGTTAATATGCTGCCTGAGGTAAAATCAAGGCCTTGACTTTTCTGAGCCACCCTGTGCTTTCTGAATGCCAAAAAGGTGGTAGTCTCTTCAGCTGCTCTTCCCTGGGCTTCTTACAAGCCCACTGAAGAGTCAGTCTGGATTTTAAGAAAAAAAACACACGGAGACATTTGCTCCAGTGTTGTCAATGACATCTTCATTCAACTTCATGCAACCATTTAAACTGCTAACAGTTTAAAACCATCAGTATGTTCCTGGTTTTTTGGTGGATTGGTTTTTTGTTGGTTTTTTGTTTGGTTGGTTTTTTTTCCCTTCACTTGCAATGTTTAAAATATGCATGTCCAAGACTAGTTAGGACTCCTTTTATAGTCAAAAGACCAAAACAGGTGCCTCCAAAGGGTGATTCATCTGGTCTCTCTTAGGCAGAGACCTTGGAAGACGAACCGCTTTCAGAAAGTATCCGATTCTTTCCATGGTCTGTGAGCAGAGCAGAGTGACTAGCCATGAGCAGAGGTGTCTAGTTTCTGAAAGCTTTAATTTAGACGGATAGCATCCACCTATTACCATATAAAAAAGTGCCACACACCTTGTCTGTCATTTTATCACAGTGTCACTGCATTTTCTTCTTTTTCTTTGCATATACAGCTTTGCAAAAGTAGACTCATAGTTACTCACAAATACAGCAGTTCTTTATGTCTTACACAGACCTCATATTTGTCCTAATATTCTTACCGCCTTAAATTCACATCCCAATCACAATGGGTCAGGCTCTTCATGACTTTTGCACTGTAATTTTTATGATATCATTGTGACTTCTTGAAGTAGCTATTATCCTGCTTGCAATTAAAGCTGCATAAAGTCGCTTCAGAGCATCCTCATTACTTATCAACATGAATACATTGGCTGTTACCACCTCTTATTTTTTTTTAGAAAGCAGAATGCATCAGTACAATTGTGATTCGGATTCATTGCAAATACAAAAATAAAGGCTCTTCTCCCTTTTCTTTTCCTATCATGTATTTCCTATCTTGTGGAATATTCTACTTAATATATGGTAACGCTCTTCCTAAGCCACATTCAGAATCGCAGACGAGGCATTGTGCATCAATGGTGGAAAGTCATATTTTGTCCTCGTTAATACTCAAAGCAGCATAAATATAATCCTGATTTTTCAGCTCAATGCCAGCAGCCTAAATATGTTCCCATTGTTCTCAAAATCTTCATATGGATAGTATTTCTTAATGATAACATTTATTTATCAAAGTTTATGCTGCTTTGACTTCTTATAAAATAACAGCAAAGATAAATGAATCGATTGACCTCAAGAGCAGTTTATTTATCCCTTTAGTCACACTTCAGTGGCAAAATCAATACTCTTCTGAAATATCTGATATTACAGTGGTTCCAGTAAATACTGACATTCCTGAGCTGTGTGAAGGGGGAACAAAAATTTATTATCAACTTAGATTTTTAGTACCTTTATTGATTTTTCTGGGGATGCCTGAATTTTTATTTATCTGTTGCTAAGTAAGTGACCTTTGTTTCAAAAAAAACCCCCACAAAGCAAAACCAAAAAAGCCTTAAGTTTAAACCCTGTAAAAAGTAAAAGGGGAAAAAACCACACATCTAACACTGTCAGTGACAACAATCTTGGTAGAAGAGTGTATCCGGTTTTAAATGATGCATAGCACATCACTGTGTATTCTTTTTCATGCCATCTCTGCATTTGAAAGAGCATAACATGTAATTTTTTTTTACACTGGTACTGTTGACATCCACTTTGTGTGACAGCAAAGATGTTTCTGAGGCATGCATTGCTACCAATTATTTTGATACAAGGGTGAAAGAGATGAGTGACCTGAAAGAAAATAAAATAGTACACAACAGGTTACACATATAATCCAATAAACAGATTTAATTCCTGTAAGCATTAACAGGAATTATGCACACATATGAAAAAAATTTCTCTCTCTTACCCTGGAAGCTTTTAAAATAAAAAAAACTGGATGAAAAAGGTAAGATTTGATGGAATTCCTGAGGGCAATTCAGTTTCCAGTTCAGGGAATCTCACTGAAACTGGTTTTGGACAGTATAGCAGAGAACGACTCATTTTCGCAGTTGTGCTAAACTGAGAGTGACCCACTGCATCAGAATTTGGAGGACAGGTTTAACTAAACCAATCTTATGTTTGGGGCAGACATGGTTGGGAAAGCCTAAATTTAGCAGTCACCAAGAAGTGCAGGTTCATCCTAGGTGGACACAAGGGGACAGGAGGAGGCCATCAGGAGTCTATAGGAGCCTTGCCATACCCTGCTTATGTACTCTGAGTTGTGGCATAGTTGTCCCAAGATTTATTAAAGATGGATTAACAGACACTACATAGCTTGGAAGATTCCATGTGACTTTGCTGTCCCTTCTGAGCATAAGGAGGATAAGTGGAATGAAAGGGATAAGTGGAAAAATCAAGGTATGAATCAGCTTTCCCACTGTTTTGTGTCCTGGCCAAATGCTGAATATCACCCATGTTATTTGCCTAGGCAAAAAAAAATTGAATGTAAATTTGAAATGCATATGGAGGGAGCTGCCTACATCTGCATGTTTATATAAAAGAGCAAAGCCCCTTAGGGAAGTTATCTTGGAAGAAGAATGACCTTTCCAGTAGCAGAATATTTGAGACCTAAAAAAAAATTTTAGAAACTGGCAAAAAACAAGCCATAGTTTGAAATTTGAAAAGTTACTATTTCTTGCCAGTTCCTTTTCTTGCTGGGATAAATGTGCTCATTTCTGAACTACCTTGATGTTCTTAAAGCCACATCTAGATTTAAATCTTGAACATTCTTCACCAAAATTCACCAAAAAAATATCTGATAGTCAGTGTTTTAACTTGGTTGTCACTCTTTCAGGTGTCACTTTGTTCAATCCTTACCTCAAACAAGTTTGTCCTGGTTTCCACTGGCATCGCTCAGAAACACAATTTGCCACCAGTGAGACCTAATGATATCTGTTTATGGTTCCTTGATGGAAGTGTAATTCTCTGCAACACTCCTATTGAGAACAAAAATGGAAAGGCTCAGTGGTCCTGTACATGTTTGGGATGTAGACCAAAAGATGTGGAAACCCAGCACAAGCTCCAGCCATCGGTTGGTAGGTACCATGGTGAGTCTCAGTAAAGCAGAGGTCTTCTGTGAATAAAATTATCTCCAAGGGCTTTTCACTGTTTCCTGGTACTGAAGTGTTCAACAAGCTCATCTAATATTGAAAAACCCCCCCAACATTCTCTATGGTTTTTTTCATTCCTTTCTACCTACATCCCTTGATAATCATTAAATCATCCAGAAAAAACTATCTCACTGAACATTTCTTCCTCTTTAAGACCTGCCAAAAGATTAATTTTCTCCACAGAAAGGTAATTCCATAGCTCCATTCCATCTGTGTAAACCAGAAAATCCCTTTCCTTTAAAAGACAGTGTAATTAAAATACATTTTCAGAATTTGTATGAAAAGTAGAGAAGTTTTAAGTAAAAGTTCTGATCCAAATGAAAACTAAAATACCTGTGTGGTTTTAAACTTAGTCATTACATAAACTTCATGTAGGCAACAGGTTAACCATGACCTTCATTTCTTTGTGTAGTCCAGAATATCTAATACTGAAACCAAAAATGCCAGCCTATTTCAGGCTGTAAAGCCAGAAGAGAACTGCCTTACTGAAGAAAGATCTGGGAGCAGATAACTTTCCAGAAGTTTCAAAAACATTGGGACAGTGATTGTAATGTCCTGGAGCTATAAACAAGAGAGTACATGAGGCCAGCCTACAAGTATTTTTATGCTGAATCTAATATTGAGAAAAAACTTGCCAGAGGACAGATGAGAGAAAATAGACTGAAAAATGTTCAGAATGGCTGTTACATGATGGAGATTTACTCTCCAAATGTTGCAATACTCTTTCCCAGAGGCTTTTCCTGCTGTGCTGATCCTCCAAAGAACTGATAAGTTCTGTCATATTTGCTTATCTTATATCTCTAATGTCATAGTTATAAATCTACCAAGAATCAAGTATATTTTGAAATTTTTAAATAAAGTACCACCAGAAAGTACTGCATACATTGCAGATCTAGAGTAGATTTTCTGACAGGAACATTTCTCACATTTTCTCTTAAGTCCTGTTTCACAAAGTTCATGCCTATAGACTGAGTATTAATTGCTTAATTCTCCAAAACAAAAGAAAAATCTATTTACCAATGGATTCAAAATTGGCTGAAATTTTGAAACATGGTGCTATTTATAAATGAATGGATTTCTCCACTTTCAGTTAAAATCAGGATGTCTGACCAAGCAGAACCACATCATAATTAGTAACTTTAAGACTACCTGGTTTTACTTCGAAATAGCCCTGGACACAAAATGATTTTGATGCTGGCTCTGTGAAGAATGTTCCTCCTGCAGTTTAGTGCGTCAGGTGCTGAAAGGTTGTACTAGACCAAGTTGTTGTGTGTGCAATTCTCCGTTAAAGACAGGAAATCAAAGGATGTTAACAGATGTATGGGGAGCGAGACTTAGAAGCCCCCGCATGCTTTTCATTTCTACCCCATTCCCTCTGTGGCAAGTGCCAGCATATTGTAGGAGCACCAGCAAGGGTTCCTGCCATATGCCAGCCCATTTCAGTGGTTTTGCCTGTATGCGTTTTCATGTGTATTCATATGCATATATGCATACAGGTGCAAATGACATAAGGTCAGTGTTCAGTGCCAGATACTGAAAGCAGTCAGCGTGGAGGAGGGGGAGAATCATAACTATGACTGCTTTGAACTCAAATTAAATGTGAAAATGAGTAGTTACTTGAAATGGATTTGTCAAAATAGCCAAAGGGAGTTTGGACCTCATCACTCATATATGAATGGCTTATGGACAACTAAATCCCTGGGCTCCTTGAAAATCCCAAATCCAAAGGATATTTTTTAGAGCTAGCAACAAGACTCAGTGCCACTGACATACTTCTGAAAAATTGGCATCATGAACTGTCAATCTGATTAGTTACACAGGTACTTGTGAAATTGCTTTATACCAAAGCCTTAAAAAAATTTACAGGTTATATTCCAATGCTCAGAGAAATCATCACTGTAAGAAATACATGGTGCCAATGGGAAAAAAACAAGTCAATATCCCCCTGCCTTCATATCTGGCCAATCTGCCTATCCAAGTATTTTCTGTAAATTTAGTATAAATTTAAAAGGTTTAAGGGCATGCAGTTGTATCATCATTTTTAAGGCAGCCAAATTAATTCTTTCATGCAGTGCTTGAACTTAATGGAGATTGACTGTCGTGTTTTCCTATTGTAATGATGTGTACCAAGTCGAAAATGAAGATGTTGGAGGATAAAAAATAGTGCTGTGACTGCTATTGATTAGCTGTCTTGTTTGCTTCATTGTTCAGGCTCTGTTGGTCTCTTGGGCAGAAGGACACCCAAGTATAACATCCCTGACATTTTCCCGAAAAGATGCATGCCTTAAAAGTGACAGCCTTACTTAAAAAATACAGTTTTGATGTATAAATGCGGTAGTTTTACCTGAAAGGATTCTGATGGATTAGAGCAGACAAAGAGAAAGATTTCTGAAACATACCTCAGGTCAGCCTCGTATTGAGAATAGATTTAATAGCAAGTGTCTTACATGATGATGACACTTCTAGTGTCTCTGCATTTCCATGTATGTGGGAATGAGTGAGAAAAGCGGAGTTTATCTTCAAAGACAGAGCGATTAGGTTGTTCTGACTAATGTGCTCAAGTTTCATTAAAGGCTTTGAGTGGTTATGAATTCCAGAAGTCTTGACTGTGTGCGCTGAAGAAGAAAAGTGGCCCTTGAACTGGCACATAATTTTATCAAAAATACTGCCTGTATTTTTAAAAGTCGCTGTATAGATTGTTTTTTACAGCCTTCAGGCAGTGGGCTATTTGATACCATTTTGTTTATTCTCTTGCCTGTTTTTCATGTGAAGTATTTAGTACAAGAGTCACATAATTAAATTTATAAAAACAATTACACTTAATTGCATACATATGAATTTAATACCACATGAGTGTGTATATTCAGATATGGCTCTTGCTTATACAGAAAAACAACTCATAATTCACTTAACTCTCTGTCAAGGTATTTAAAGGAGTCAAGTACACTAAGTGATTTCATGCATCACCTTTAATGAAATGCACAAACCTATGAGCATGACTGTAGGACTGGGTTGCAGCCAAAGTTAGAAATGCCTCTGCTTTTACCAGTGTTACGTTAAAAAGGGCCAGATTCTGTCACGTGTACTGTCATGTCTAGGAGAAAATGGATTTTCCCAATGAATGACCAGTCGCTCAACAGGGGTGGAGATATTAGAGACTCAGTTTGCTAATGGCTCTATGGCAAAACTGCTTTTTATTAATTCATGTAACTACTTTGCAAAAACCTGGGCAGTCAGGCAGTAAGTGGAAATCATCCAGGAAAAAAAATGAGGTTTCTCATGTACTTCAGCTGGAGGTATTGCAGCCCCAATATGACTCCTTCCCTTCCTCTCAACCTGTGCACCTGTGAGCAAGCCCAGATACTGCTTCTCTTTGATTCATGCTTTATGAGGGTCCTGCCTTCACAGAGAACATCTAGTTTCTTGGCTTGGTGTGTCTCATATCCTGGCTTATGGCAAGGTATATTAATTCTGCTCTTGCAAACCCCCCTCACAAAGACCACCAGAAACCTCAGCCCATTTCTTATCTATCAGATCAAAGTTACATTTCTTCTTTTCCCCCTCAAAGCCACTGAGAAGCTTGTTCCTGTTCTCTTCTTCACTTGTCCCCGGTGAGCTGAATTCCCTGCTCCAGTGGGGACACTGTCTCCTGACCTTCTACCTGTCACCATGGACAACGGAGCTCTGATGAAATGACCCTCAAGGTCACACCTCTTTCCTTATTCAGGATCTCCAGGGAATTCATCTAGCCTGCAGCATCTGCTGAAGGTGCTTATTTATTAAAAGTAAACTAGAAAGGCCGGCAAATCCAAGCCAGTCCTGAGCCCACTCAGTCCTCTGGTATGTTTTGTTCCTCTCCGTGCATGGTGTTCCTTGAGTCCATTTCAGTGGCAAAATATTTTGGGGACAGAACTATTCCCTTCTGCTTACTTCTCTGTTTTGAACAAAATTACTTGAAAATGGAGTCCTCAGAACTAAAGGAGCAGCTCAATTTTGGCAATGGCGATCTTAATGACAATCTTAATTTTCTTCCCATGCACTGTGATGTGATGTTTCTTTATATGGTCATGAACTATTTCTCAAATAATACAGCATATTTTTTTTGGCTGAACTAAGAATCATTAGACACATATTTGCAGTATCTTACAAGCATTCCCGTGCACATATGCATTCATACAATTACTCGACATACAGAAAATCTTCAATGAAGTGTAGATACAGTGAAAATTGCATGTATAGACAGCATATTAAAATTATTTCAAGGTATATATTATCAGGTGTAATTTATCACTGAATTAACTACATGCATGTTACCTGAAGCAGAATCCATGTTTTTAATTCTGTGAGCACTCGTTTCAAAACATGCAAGTATAGGATGGAAAAATGAGGAGAGTACAATGTCAACTGAAGTAAGGAAAAAGGGTCGTCTGACATATTCGGTGTTCATTTGCATCCTTCAGCAGTCTCCAAATCTATTTCTTATTCAGTATTCACATTTTACCCATTCTTGATGGGTTTTGTTTCTAACTCCTTTGTGCTCTACAAGGATATTCGGAGGAGGTTTGTGACTTTCGGGACAGCAAAAGCTGCTGAACGCACTATATAAAGGATTTTTTTCTTCTCATTCCTTCTCTTTTCTGCCCAATTCCCTCTGTAATAGTCATTTTTGGAGTCTGTACAGTCTAGAAAACCTTCGAGTGAAATGGAGGAGCCATAGCTAATGCTGCCAGAGTCAGACTTACAAACAGCTCCCATGTAACAAGCAGCAACAAATGACACCAGCCGAGGAACAGGAAGCATTAGCTCAGGGAAGACAGGAGCATTTTCCACAGATAAGCTTAATTCTGCTACTTTCTTCATGTTTTGATCTATTTCACTTCCATCATTGTTGTCAACGTTGTAATCATTGACAACAAGATGAATCCTGCATAACAGTCCACTCTTTGTCAGGACCATACCTGGGCCCCAAATGACAACACTTATTTTAGGGTGTGTTTTAAATGGCTGCAAGTGCCAAGGAAGAGCAGAGGTTTTGTGTGCAGCACCGATGGCTAACCTTCATGTAGCCTCTCCATCTGCTGCAGGAAGCATTGAGGCTTCAGCGATACTGAAGAAAGCCAGGATCTTTGAGAGCAAGACTCAAGGGCAGATCAGTTCTATTAACTTTTCCTTTGTTGCTATTTCTGTTATATTTTAAAAATCAAAGAAACACTGGTTAAAAAAGAAAGAAAAGGAAAACAAACAGTAAAGGTGTTACATCCTGTTCTTTCTAAGTATGCCATTAAAATTGTGGTCTCGTGGATGAGCTTTAAAATAGTGAATCTACAGTATTCTTATAATGCCATAATGAAACACACTGTCTTCTGGCTGATAGAGAGTCAGAGTAAAGAGTTTTCATTTTTTATTTTCTCTTTTCTGGCTTCTCAGGTGTACTAAAGTCTAACAGGAAGATTTTTTTGGAGTCTCTGCAGCTTTGTGCTTCGGTTTTGGGCAGCTGGTTGGAAAGACTCTAATTTGATGCAGTATATAGGATCCAAGGATCTATGATTTGACTGTAGAGTAAAAAAATTAGGTAATAAGAGGTACTTAAATACATCAGTGTTCATGAAAAGGGTAGTTGGCAAAAATACAGGTATTGTACCTAGGTGTATCATGTGTGCACAAGTATGTGAAAGGCAGGCTTCTCATCTAGTAGATACTCTTGAGTTTGAAGATTAGTTGAGCAAAGTATAAAATCAGATAGCTGCTGCATCATGCGACTCTTTGTGACATGTTGAGTATGTTTGAAGTATCTTCAAATATATTTTCAGCTTCAGCAGCTTATTCTGCAGGCATAAAGTCTTTACTTAATTTGTAAATTACTGTCTTCATTTATAAATTACTATACTGTATGCATTTATTTTAATCAATCACTGCAGTTGTGAATGCCAGTCTGATTTCTGAATCAGCACTCAAAGATAAATGATAGATGGTTTATTAAGCTCTCTCAGCTAGGGTTCATGATGCTTAATTTTCTTAAGTGATAATATTTCATGCCATAATACTGATCTTTTTTTATTCTTCTTTCTGCTTAGTGGAGTTTAACCTAATTACGTGTATGGTCTCTTTAACAGTTGCAGTATGGAGCCTTCGCTGAACTTTCATAAATCACCATTTTAACTTTTTTAGAAGAAACCCTTCAAAAGGTCACCTGTCATCAAAGATATTCTAGCTAAAAGTTGTAACACTTAACCCCGTCTCTAAGCTCTCTTAACTCAATTACACCAATGCATCACTCACGTCTCTTTGGGTTTGCAATAAAAGGAGTATTGGTCTAGGGCCATTTTTTGGATCCCTGGCAGCAAGACACCATACATGTACTTACCTCTTTCACAGCTGGATGGTTTCATTGTAACCCCCGGTGTCTCGCGCCAACATTTCGACCTCATAAAAGCATAATGTCACTGAATGCTGAGATTTTATGTAATTTATTCTGAAGATTATGGCTTTTAAATCTTACATATGCAGTTTATGCAGTTACATATAACAGGATTCTTGTCATCAGGCAAACTTTGCTCTCTCTCGTAATATTTTCATCTTCATTTTGTACACACAGAAACATATGTACGCCCAAATTAAGCTGAAGATGATTTCCAGAAGCATTAGAGGAAGGGAAAGAGAAGGGAAGAGGCAGAGAACAAGATAACTGAAGACTAATCATACCGAAACTAGACATGCTTTTGCTGGGTTTTTTTCCATTCCTGTTATATTTTTGTTTGGATGGGCTCCAGAGAAGCCCTGTTCCTTGTCGCTCTTGTTGTTGTGTGTGTGCTCATGCATAAATTCAGGTCAAGTATGAAACCTCTTTACTGCATTCCTGGTAAGAATGTGTAATGGCCTTATCAACAGATAACAAGAAATCTGAACTAATTTAGCTCATGACCCTGGATTCTTTTTTTTTGCCCTGCCATTAGCAAAAATACGGTGTTTGCTTTGTTGTTAATGTATTCAGTTCAGTAAATTAGAGCTGCTTGATATTTCTACTAATCCTTTTCCATTGAGGGTTTTCCTGTACTAAGTGACGCTGAATAAAACAAAAACCACATGCATGCACAGGTTTCTGAGATTTTCTGGATCAAATATAATTTAAGAAGCACACAATTTTTAAATGAGGTGTTGTATTTTTGTTTTCTTTTTTTTGGTTTAGTTTTGTTTTAATTACTATACCAAAAGCAGCAATGAATAAACAGTGTTTACTAAAAATATGCTTTGCTTGAACTTGGTCATTAAAGCATATAAGGGCTGAGGGTTTATTTTGCAATGAAAGAATGGACCAATATATAAGGATAAAAGTAGAAAAAAGGTTTAACACACAGCACAAAGATGTTTTTGAATGAATCAGTCTTTGCTATTTAATTTACATTTTGAGGGCTCATTAGGATGATGAATGACACTGCTGGAGAATAAAACATACTTCCTGAACAAAAGAAAATCTCTGTAGCCTAATAACATTTTATTCCAGCACTTACATTTGTCAGAAGTGGATGCTATTTATCCCTATGATTATTTAAAAATCATTTTTATTGTCCTTTGTGCTGTGTCCTCTTCTGGGAATTTTAATTCAGAGTTTGACACCTACTTATTAACTTCCATGAAGTATAGAGTACAAAGGCTTATACTATATAAATGATTCTAACCAGCCATGTTTATATTGCCTGGAATTGTATACAAATTATTTGAGTTTGGATTCATTTCTCTTAGAAATGGAAAAAAAATTTGAGTTGTGTAACCTTTACCACCTCAGCAAAGTAAATGTGAGTTGAGCATGGCTGACCTGGGCTTACCAGGATATGGCAAGTGAGTCAAAAGAGCAAAGAGAAGAAATTTATGGCATTAATGCCATAAATTAGGAATGTCTGTGAGTTGAGAACACTCTATTTCATGTCTTCTCCTTCCTGCTCTGGAAGGATAAGGGTGAAATAGGAATGCTAATCTTTCAAACTTCAAGCCCATCCACTCCTTAATCAGTAAATAGTTATTTGCTGTCTTGTCTTCTTCTGTGCTTCAGCTAGAGTCAAAGCTGTGCAAATACCAGAAAACAGACTATCTCTGGAAAAATGTCAAAATATTTTGATAAATTGTACACTACTATAATAATTGTATTTTTATGGTTTGTCTCAGAGAATGCACTGCTTTTGTATCAAATATTAGATTTTAGACCCCTACTGAGAGCAAACCATCCTTTCACCTACGTTTCCTCTTCCACTATTCCTGTAGCAGATCTGCTCAGCAGCAGTGATATCCGACCTTAAGAGTGAAACAAGTCAAAGATTTCGTTTGCCTTGCTGGGGGAGTGCACTTGTTACTCAGTTAACTTTTTAACAGATTTGTTTGGTCATTATGATAGGATGTGGGAATGTCTGATCTTGTTTTCCTTTCTGTTTCCAAAGCCATCCTCTATGCCTTTCAAGAAGTCCAACCGACACTAAAGCAGGTATCAGTGTGCAAGAGAAAGTATTTTCCTACATCTAATTCTACAGCATTTCATATTGATTTTTGAGGTGGGGCTAATCATCTGGAACATGAGATCCCAAATTCAGCTATCATTTTTATTTCTGAAGAAATTGCTCATCAGCCACCGATATATTCCATGGATTTTAGCTGTTTCATATTTTGCGGGCAAATAAATTATGGGAACATTTTGTAACACCATGTGCAGGCATTACAGGACTGTGTGCAGGTAATGGGTGAGCAGACAGAAACATTTGGCTACTTTTCCTCCCCAAATGTATTAGAGGCATTTCTGGGCATCAGTGGTAGACTGCTGTTTGGAGAGGTCCTACAGAGTTCTTGCAAACCTCCTCCCCTTGGCGGACCCAGCTGCTGTGAGTGAAAGCCCTGGAAATACTGCTCCAGTGTTCACTGTCCCCTGACTCCCATCTTGTGAAGGACTGGGTCTGAGAAAGCTTGATGTCTGCAGGCTTGATTTTGAAAAGCTGAGATCTTGTGGACAGGCCTTGTGTTTGTTTTCAGAAAACCCATTGTAGATTTTTAAGTGTATGTATCTGCGTGCGTGTGTGTGTGTGTTAGAGTTAGGACTTCTCTTGTTTCACTTGGTACTGTAATTTTCAGGGGGAGTTGCATTCTGCCTACCTAAAATGCTTCCAACCCTCTATGCTGAACAATGTACTCTTTATTATCCTTCCTAAAAATATATAGTGTTGTCCATATAGAACTGTAGCCCTATTCTTGTATTTAAAGTCACATATACTAGTACGTATCTAGATTGTGAAGTGCTGTACAAGCCTTCATGGTAATGTGCATGCATGTAAAATGCAGATTATTGCAGACTATTTTCAGTCAAGACATCTGTTTGACATTTTTTTTGGTGACAAGGACGGTGGGATTGAGTGTACCCTCAGCAAGTTTGTTGACAACACCAAGCTGTGTGCTGGCAGCAGTGCGCTGGAGGGAAGGGATGCCATCCAAAAGTACCTTGACAGGCTTGAGAGGTGGGCCTGTGCAGACTTGGGTCAGGGCAATCCCAAGCACAACTACAGGTAGAGGGATGAATGGATTGAAAGCAGCCTTGAGGAGAAGGACTTGGGGTCGCTGGTTGGCAAGAAGTTCAACATGACCCGGCAATGTGAGCTTGCAGCCCAGAAAGCCAGTTGTGTCCTGGGCTGCATCCAAAGCAGCGTGGCCATCAGAGCAAGGGAGGGGATTCTGCCCCTCTGCTCTGCTCTGGTGACACCCCACCTGCAGTGCTGCATCCAGCTCTGGGGTCCTCAGCACAGGGAGGACATGGACCTGTTGGAGCAGGTCCAAAGGAGGACCACAATGATCAGAGGGCTGGCTGTGATTCTATGATTTAATCTTTTTCATCTGATCAAATAGCAGGATAAACCACTTTCAAAAGTCACATCTTTTGTGTTGGTAGCTTTGATGGAGCTCTGAACCCTAATGAGACACAATGGTTGGCTTTGTGTAGGTTCACACAGCAGTCTCTGCTGTGGTTAGTCCTTGTACAGGCTCAGAGATCTGATGCACAGGTGGGCACAGACGAAGAGCTTCTGTCTCTGCTGTAGAGATCTATCAATTGTTTATGCAAATTACCAAAATCAGTGTTAGTTTATTTTAATATGCTAGACAGTAAACTGTAGCAATTCAGCAGCTGCTATGCAAGCAGGGGCCTCTGAGAGAGTATCAGTACAGAGAGATAAGAATGGAAATGTAAGCTTGGCTTCTGTCTCATTTTTGCTGGTGTTTTCTTCTTTAGCTTAGAGGTACAGTTATTCTGGGTAGCAAATGAACCAATATCACACCTTTTCAGAGCCAGTGGTTTGATTTTGCAATTATTTTCTAGGAATGAGCAATCCCGTTGTATCTTGAATTTATATATAGGTGCTGTCAACATGGGGCAGTGAGTGAGGGGTAACTGTCACCCTACAGAGCCCGAGACCCGCGTGGTGATCTGTGCAGATGGGCTGCTGTGTCTCTACAGTCCCCATGGATAAAGTGATACAGGTATTCAGCCCATAACTGTTGACTGTTTTCCCAACTGCAGGTATTTAAAATCCCATTGTGTTTCTAGTATAAATGTATATAAAATTTATATTGGGCAGGAGCTGCTCTTTGGTAGGGATTTTCCCAGTAGCCCCCTAAGGCAGAGGCAACAGTGACCAGCCAGTTCTTGACTTCCAGGTCTGTGCCTTCCCCTGCACAGAAACAGTTAAAAGTCTTTGCCTGCAACCCTTGTTGGTGTATCTTGCTTCATAGCTGTATTTCTCCAGCAGGAAAAGAATAATGAGAAAGAGAGGCTTTTGCCAAGAACATTTTATTCTGTTCCTCACAAAATACCTGTTGCTGCAAATGTTGCAAGACAATCCATGTTGTGGAGTGGCTTCCCCATCTTCTACCTGCCCTAATATATAACTGGGCTACAAGGGACTTGGAGTGATATCTGCACATAAAATGTTCAGGAAATGCTACTGGAAGTATGGCTGGGGAAAGGGAGCCAGAAAGCTGAAGGAAGCCTGTAGAATATATGTAGCCTTTTGCATCTTCATTTTTCTCTTCATTTTACTGCCTGATGTCCTTACGTGGCAGTATGGGCACACAAATAAAAATCAGGGCCCAAGTGTAGTTTTGCCTTTCCCTCCTCTCCAAGAAGAACCAGGACCTGAAATTCCAAACCTTTCACCAAATAGTTAATTCTCAGGAGAATGGGCATCATCATTCCCTTAATAAACAAACAAATAAATAAAAGATACAAGGATCTGATCTGTTTAATACGCACTCTGAAAAAAACAGTGTGCAGACTAAACATAGTAATCTGATGATTACAAATTATTCAGTCCTATAAACAAAGCATGACAATTAATGACAATGTGGTATCATATATCATAAATGCAGAACATCCTCTCTCATCCATAACAAATAATTTGGAGTATTTCAAACCCATAACAAATATATTTCATGTAGTTCACTGTAAAACAATGTGTGTTTCTCTGTTTCTAATGCTACATACAAAAGCCAGCCAAGAGCTTTTTGTGTTTTATTCATTATATTCATTTATGCTGCCAATTCTACTTACTATTCTAGTATTTTGATTTGAAAAATCAAAATTTAATGTATTTCAAGCAACACTTAATGCGTGTCTTCAAATTATAGGAGATGGTTTATAAAGTAAATTATGAGACCATAATATAATTCCCGAGTTTCAGATAGATTTTTATCTTGCTAGTTAAAGTATTGACATTCTATTGGTAGCTTTTTATGTGAGGCAAATCAGCTGCCATTGTTACCAATGCTAAAAATCTCCCTGAGTAACCCATGATAGGTTTATTACATAGGAAGCTTTGATCCTCGGGACTCAACTAAGATATTCAAAGTTCTTATAAAGGTGTCTTAGAGACTGTGATACAAATTCAGATGTCTGCTGTCAAACGACTCCTATTCAGCAAACCCCTATGAGCCACCTTTGAAAGTGAAACAGCAAGATGACACCATTCATAGCTTGGCTTTTGGAGAGGTCTTTGTGCTCCCCTGCCTTTCAGTACCTGACAACTCATTCCAGGCCCTATCAAAGTTGCATAACAGAATTTGTAAAAATCTACACAGAAGGGTTTAATGTGTTGAGAACAAATAACTTCTTTGTTGATATCCACTGCCAGATCAAAGAGACTGAGGGTAATAGGCCCAGGACTGCATTACTTTCAGGTACACTGGGGAACAAAAGAATAAAATAAAACAGCAAAAGGCAGCAGAGAACAATAAAAAAGGGAAAATACTAACAAGTTTAAAGGATTAAACACCCTGAAACATGAATAAAAGCTGAAGAAATAAATTCATCAAGATCACATAACGAAAAGGAAGCATGTGGCTTCTCAGCTCAAAGGCTTTCCAACTGCACTCCTGTTTTCTGTATGTGTTGTTACAATTCAGGGTGTCACAAGACCTGCCATTTTCAACAGGGACAGAGAGCTGGCTCTGCTGCTCAAAAATGCAGATTTGTTGTACTTGACCTAGATGGAAATGTCTGTAAGCAGTATTAGGGATTTTCTCTCCATTTAGCTTCCATTTAAAATGAAATGGGTCTACATTGAACATTTCTTTCTCCAGAGACAAAATAACCTGGTTTTAAGTGGAGGATTGTTAAAAAAAAAGTGAAAATCCAAGAGGCTTTTTGAAGCTTTCCAGTGAAAGTTTTGGAAATCAACCCAAACCAAACCTAAGGGCAACATAACCTTTTTGTGAAAACTCGCAAACCCCTTTAAGACATGGTGGTCCATTATCTGTGTGGGAGAGCTCAGTGCCAGCAGGTGGGAAATGTGTGCTTACTGGAAGGACAAGCGTACTCTTCCAAAGACAGAAAATCTGGGAAAGCTGAGGCCAGTTTTTCTTTCTACTTTCTTTCTGTATTTCACTGTTACTTGTACCAGTGACAGCAAAAAGAAAATCAGAAAGCGTTGTGACGTTCACTTGCCATATCCCCTTTAAAAGCGGATAACTTGAGAGTATATGAAAAGAAAAGTGAAAGCCAAAAGAAAAAGAGCTAGGATCATTTAAAGTCAACCTTTTGTCCTCCAAGACCAAAGGATCAGTGTGGCTTCAAACAAAATAATGTTAACAAGTATCATACAACTACTTGGGATCTACCTGCGGCTCTTCCCCAAACCTGGGACATCATTTGTTCTCCTGCTCCTGGTCTTCGTGATTGCCCAAAAAGTAGGGTGCTGTCATGGAGCCCACAAGAAAGCCGGGACAAGTACTGGGAAGCTAACACTCCTTGGGATGGATGGTTTTACAGGTGCAGAGATATCTTCACTGTGGAAGTAAGGGATCATAGCATAGTGCCTGGCTCCTGCCTAGCTTCCAACAACGAGCACTGATATAGGCCTGCAGTGAATCAGTGGTAAAAAATTTTTTTCAGTGGGATTTGGGAAAGAGAGGGCAGGAAAAATAAGGAAGCTATTTCTCTATTCTGCAACTTTTTGCTGAACTTATTGATTCCCATATTAAGGCTTCTGTTGATAAGATTTGACACTTGTTTGGTTAGTCTGTGCTTTTCCAGGAAACTTCTGCAGAGTTTTTTTGGGTGGCATGTACATACATACATTGCATGTGTATGTATACCTGGGTATATATATTTATACCTTGATGTATATACACATGGTGTCATGTACATTCTTAACTGGAAGGAACTTACATGTGTGAGATCTAAGACATCCAGCTCTGACATTTTAGTTGAAATTTTATGTGTCCTATTAACTGCAATGCCTTTAAAAAGTACAGGTTTCAGTAGTTTTGCAGTGAATGTGTTCCCATCAGTCTGTCAGTGACCAAAGCATAGCTGGATTTTTCTTTTGACTTTCAGGAATGCTGAAAGCACAATAAAACTCTGCTGAGGTTTTCACTGCAGCTTAGAATTGTGCTATTTATCAGCTTCCATGTGGATTTTAGCAGAATCCACCTGAGCTGACCAGAGGCATCAACTGAGTGATTTAAAGATGCAGATGCATACAATTGTTTTTCTTCATTGATAAAGCTTTGGGTTTTCAATAGCAAATTATAACCCTCTTGGGCAAATAGGTGTCCAGGTCATAGTTGCCTGACCAGAATATATTTTTGCATTCTTAGCAATGAGATTGAGCTATTGTTTTCAGAACCATGTAAGGCTCTCTTCCTTACACAAAATAGACACTTTTTTCCAAACTTTCAATTCTAATCCATGTATTCTGTGAAGCAATTGTATTCCGTGCCAGTCGGGGAAAGCAGTGCAATGTAAGTGTTCTAAATCACAATCCAGAAAGGAAAGGAAATATGCATCACCTATGCCCAGACAAGGTAGAAAAATGGTCTAGCTCTGGATTTGCAAATAGGTTTTTTGACTCTGCTGGCTTTATCACCAGATGCTCACTGGTCAGACCTGCTCAGTCAAGGGTTCTTGATGCTTGTTGCCCTCACAATAGCAGTTATAGTGAAAGGTTGAGATTTATTTTCCTTGGAAGGAGACACTGTCAAAGCCAAAACTGTCAGATGCTGGTGACATCCTTAGACTAGCAAAAGTTATTAGCAGAAAGCCTCTGGTCTCCGGATCATGGGGTTTTTTACCTGTTGGATTTAGATCGGGTCTCAGTCTCTAAAACTGAGAAGGCTGCTTTCAGCATTAGGGGTTAATGAGAGGTTGCTTCTCCTCAGGAAAGTTTTTTCATCTCTGTGTGTTATGGGAAATAATCCAGTGTTACCTTCTGGAGATACAGGCTGTTGCTCAGTGTTTTGGGCTTTTGGCTGCTGCTTGAAGATCTTCTAATCCTCTTTTAGCCCTCTGTGAAAGCCTTTGGTCTTAATCTTTGAAGGAGGTATTGGGTAGAGCAACATCCTTGTCACCCATCATGACAGAAGACATCCTTGTGTCCTTTGTCCTGTCCTCAGCTTTGTTAACAGGATGGTCATCCAGATTTTTGGTAGCATTTCAGTGTTAGTATCTTTCCTTTAGACTTTGTAGAGGTGTTTGGATGATGATTTTTATTAACACTGAATTCCTTGTGCAAGGTTCCATTTTTTATTGCCTCCACCACTGCCCAAAGAGCAGATTTTTTTCCCCATGCAATGTTTCTAAATGGATGTAAATAGGCTTTAAGGAATGCCTGGTAGGTGTTACTCTTTCCATCAGCACTCATGTTCAGGGGTTTTCTTCTATCAGGGGCCTTCTGTGGGAAAGACTTCTCCAGAGCTGTGTACTGTAAAACCTCCTATCTGCAAGAGGTTTAACCCTTTCTGCGCAACAGTTTGTAATCACATAACCTTTAGCTCAGTGGGAATGAATACCAATTATCATTTATAAACAGTTCCTCTCATTATGCGCCTATTTATGGCATCTTTATAGCTTGCTAATTACAAGCACACAAACCAGAAATGTTTGGAGTTAAATAATGTAAACAGGGATGTAATTGATTTTCATGTTGAATAGTTTTTATTGATTTATCGTTAATTAACACTTTTAAAGGATCTCTTGGCAAAGTAATCAATTTAATTTATTGAGTGTTATACTACTGATGTTAAATTCATGTTAAAATTCACGAAAATATCAACAGTTCTGTAATACCTGTTTTTCCAACTGTTGCTGTTACACAGATGTTATATATTCTCCCCAAACAAACACAGACAATATATTAAATGCAATCGATCAGGCTTAGTCCAGGTCTCAGCCGACAAATGTCCACATCACTAAAGGCATCACATTCCATTTGACACTAATTGGCCATCTGTGCAGCAAGGAGGACAGGCATCCAATGGGGAGAAAAGGTGATCTCTGTCGATCTCAGGGCAGGGTCCTTGGGTGGGCTGTTGAAGGACTGCACAGGCTGAGGGAAGAAGCCCATGACTCGACTAAAAAGCCTTTCATGCTGCAAAACCAAAAGACTCTGGTGTCCCTCATGGAAACTTCCTGACAAATACACCACTGTGTCAAGCAGCAGTCACTTGATACGTTTTGGGCATGGATAGAGTGCTGCAGAAAATGTAGTAGGCTGAAGACTTTTCCAGAGGTCCTCCATGGCTTTTTCCAGTTTTTCGGTGGGAAGCAGGGATGGTGGAGTCCGGTCAGAGGGGGTTTGACAGCATTTTCATAAACGTTAGTTACCTTCCTCTCCTGCAGACTTTTCTGAAAGCACAGGTGACTCACTCAGCACCTCCCCAGGATCAAGCATCTAGCAAGGAGTAAAACTGAAAGCTGCAATCTTCATTATCACCAGCGCATCATATATTTCAAATGGGTAGTAAGAGAGCGTAATCACATCAGGCCCTGTTTTTTCATTAGTGAAGAAAAACATTAATATGCTGTGACATGGTATTGATTTGAATCAATCAATCTTTCCCAATAACAATAAAACCTTTATATTTTATTAATAGAACAATGCAGTTCATCTCCATTACAGCTTCACTTTATTGTTCTGGGTCACGGTGTAATTCTGGCATGTTTGGAGTTTTATTTTTATTAATATAATGTAAAAGCCTGTAAAATCACTCCACTGATCTGCCAGTAGGTTTCATTTGAGGCTCCCAAGCATCTTTTACTAGATGAAATGTTACCAGTGCAGCTCCAGTCATTGACTGTTCGATGACCCTTACAGATGGAGAGAGTGGGGAGGGTTAAGAAGGGTTCTTCGCCTTTAATTGTTTTGATTTTTTTTTGTGGTGTGGACACTGAGACTTGGACTCAGACCATCTTGTCAGTTTGATGACCTCTCAACACATGGCCAGACCCAGCCCTTCCAAATCCCCTCCAAACTGGACTGTAGGAGTCTAAGCCATGGTGAATCTCCCAGCAGCCATCCAGATGGTAGCCCTTCAGCATCATTTCACTTTCTGACCCTGGCTTTTCAACACTTACTTCAGGCCAGGCAGTACATGGACAGGAGGTGTCTCAAGCTCTGGGACAGGCCATGGACACATATCGGAGGAGTTACAGTCTAACATCATTTCCTTGCTCTTTTCAAAACAATACTGTGGTGAAAGGCTTTACTTACACATCCACAGTACATCCATCTTCACCTAGACACCAACCTGAACCTCAGGTCTGCATATAAGGCCAGCACAGCCTAAGGCTTGTGATACTCTGGATTATGGCTCTATGAACTTCTCTCTAGTCTTTCTTCTGGAGGCTCTTGCTCTGCAAAAGCTGCTGTTCTGCCTCAGTTGTGGGGGAGCTGCTGAGCACACTGCTGTGAGAGAGTGTCATTCATGAAGAGCAAAATGTTCTCTTGCTTCTCTTTCCTAGTGTGCATGGCAAGTCTTTTGGATCATTTGTTATTTCTCTCTATGTACAGATATTTTGGATTCATCTTACTTGATTAGCCGGAACATATTCCTGTTCCTGGTACAAGACTAGGGTGTGTCCATGATATTCCAGTTGCAGTGAGGCTCCCAATTAGTACAGATAGATACTTTCATTAAAGCAAAGCTGGATGACTTTCATCATTTCATCTTCTTTTTTCCTTGAAATAAAATCTTCTTTAAATCTACTCCTCTTCCCTTTTGAACCAAGAAGAGTGTTGCAAGATCCCTTGGTAGGAAAAATAATCCCCTTAAAAAATATGATGGCTCCATTTCAAAAGAGATGGGTTTATTAAAGGTAACAATTTATTAACAGTGACTGGGAAACAGATGGATTTAATGACTTTAATTAGTGCAACACTTTCTGACACAGACCTTGAGGAGAATTTAGCTCTTCTTTCCCATCTCCCTCCTGCACTTCTCTGTGTCTAAAGAAGTGTCAGCAATTCCTCACAGCAAAAGTGAAACAGCTCCTACTACAGCAATGCAAAGCACAGGAGAAAACTACGGTATCAACATGCCATGGCCACAGGCACTCCAGTTAGTGGTAAGGCATAGCATGAGTGCAAAGTAAAGCTTTCCAATATCAGGAACAGAAAATCAAGCTTCCTGAGCCCTCTCTTTTTGTCTCTTTCCTTGGTGTAACTCTATGCAGCTCAGCCCTGCTTGCCTGCATCCTCAGAGCGAGATTAGGAGTCTTCTTCACGGAAGGCACAGGCTTTACTAATGCCATCCAGTGAAATGAGGGTCACCACAGTGTGTCATGGCTCCCTGAAGTCTGTCCCTCTAAAGGTAGGTGGAAACACTGCTGGTAGGTGTCACATCACCCATCAAGATTGAAATGCCATTGTTCTCAAAGAGGGAGAAGAAAAAAAGATAAATACAATTTTTAATTCTGTTCTGGTTTTTCCTACTTAATCCTTTTTCTATGGGATGTTCCAGGTTATCACAACTGAAAATGTCTGCATCCATGTTGATTTTGATCAAACCCATTTTCATTCTTGCTTGAAGAAAATGTTTCCTTAAAGTAAAAATTCTCAAATTTGGAGAGAAACATTTGATATTTTGCTCTAATGACTTCTTGATTTAGGCCATATCTGATTCTATGACTACAGATTATATTTCTTAAAATTTGTCTTTGAAGTATTTTGACCTAACAAATTTTGATTTTTCAACTGAATTGAAGAATGCTTCCTAAAGTTTAATTTTTAAAGTAGTGATGTGACACAGTTGCATTTTGAAAGGGAGCATAGCCAAAGGGATAAAATCAACAAGTAGCTAGCCTGCCCCCAGGTCCCCATTCAGAAGGAAAACATTACAAGAAATGGGTATTTCCTGAGGGGCAAAAAGGTACATTTTTAACTAGGCTGAGGTCTAATCTTTTAACCAGCCCACCTTTCCTGAGGTTCAAAGTCCTTCCTTTTCTCTCCATAGCAGTGTGGGTTCAGCACAACCACTCCATAAAGAGCATTTTGGAGGATGTAGCTCATGTAAGGAAGTGAGTAACAAGTTAAGCCCTGAATGTATAAAAGCCCTTCCTGGGCATCTGCAAATAACACCTCCCAAAAATTCCTTTCAACAGCCTAGCCGTATTTCTGCAGAACCCCTAGAAATCACATCTCCGATCTCAGGCACGAAACCCTGTTAAATTCCAGCAAATACCACAACTTGAATGTGTTAAGATCTCTTTAGAGAAAGGATCAAAGGGAAACTTTGTTGAGAGTAATGGTTCTCCTGAACCCAACAGGCAGAAGCCACACTTATGGATAAGTAAAAAGATAAGGAGTTTACTTCTTCATACTGGATATTCCTTTCTAGCAAATGGATTGCATAGAAAATGTTGTGTATATGCACGTGTGTGTGTGTGTGTGTTGCCTGGCAAAGAAACATTTCTAATATTCTTTCAGATCAAGGTCCATCAGTGTGAGAGTTCCCCCCCCCTTTTTTCCTGTTTTGATTCATCATGGATTTAGGTTATTGCCTGCCAACATTCAGTGCCTGAAGCGTCCCTTTAGGCCCCAGGGGAAATCCTGCAGCCCCACAGTGAGCAGTGCTGTGCCGTGCCTGTGCAGCGTGGGGAGGACATGGGGTGGCCACTGTCATGCCTCTGGTTGGAGGTGAGACAACCAGCCTGGCTCCCACTGAGGGGACGAGTATGTACCTCAGGTTTCTGAAGATCATACTTATGCTTAATTGATACTGGAGGCAAAAATCCAACAACTTCTGGACACTTTTTACAAACACCTAGCACAGTCCAAACAATGACAGCACCAAAAGCTTGCATCTTAAAAATCTCTTGGGCTAAAATGGAAATAGATACTTGTAGAAGATTTTTCTTTCTTTCCTCGACATAAAGATTTGAAAGGAGGGAAAAGTATCACAAGATAGGCAATTCCTTTCAGAGAGGTTTCTTTATATATCTCCATGTGAAAGCTCTTGGTAAGGGAAGAAGAAAAAAAAGTAATGCTCTGAAATAAAATTTGCACAGAGGTAGCTTTTTTTGAAATGACATGCCGTTTCCCAAGAATTCGATGTAGCCTTTATTCAGCCTTGTTTCTTACAGTTCTCTGTGCTTTGCATGGTAATTAGCTGCTCGTGTTATCAGCAGCACGACGCTCCCGGCTATTTCTTCAGCAGCCACTGCTGTTATCCTCGGCGGCAGCTCCTCGCATCCTCCTGCCAGCCTGCACGGCAGCCGCCCGTGTGTGCAGATGTTTGGCGTTCTGCAGGCTGTGCTGACTGAGTGACGAAGGTAATGGGCACAGCATCGCAGGGGGAAGAGGCTGAGCCAACTCCCCTGACAGCTCCCCAAGACTTGCCAGTATTTCGCTGATGGTCCACTGGAGGTTCAGTGAGGCAAGTTTGTTATGACAGATCGCAAAACAGAACGGGAGACAAACGACACGGGTTCATCAGTGTCAGAACAAACACAGGGGAGCAGCTCCTCAGCTTAGCTTGCAACAGCAGCCTCAAAACCTTTATTTGGTTTAAATTTCTTTTTAAAAAACCCAATTAAAACGTTCATTGCACAAGTGTCCTGTGGCTGGTGAGAGGGTGGAGGGACTGCTTTGCAGAGCCTGCCAGCACTGCCGACATCAGCCTTACGCAGGGGCTGCGTCACACAGCCCGCACCAACGCAAGGGTGCTCGGATGGGGAAGTCCACCGAAGCAAATAGCGTGTCAAGGGCTCTGTGCTGCTTGTTCCCTGCGGCTAATGCAGTCCCGTCTGTTAATTCGGATTTCAAGAAACATTTACCAGCTTTTGCTTATTTATATATTTTTTTAATTAAACTGCGGCCATGGAGTTAAATTCGGATTGCCAGATTCCATGGCAGCGCATCTTCTTCTGTAATGTCAGTAGATACGTAGTGGATGTTCTAGAAAGTTTGATATCAACAGTAATGTTAAGATCTTTGCAAGTATTCAAAGCAAAAATAAATTAAGAAATTTATATCTGACACTCAGAAGATGAAAAACAAAGAGGAAAATATAGAAAGAGAGGGGGGGTTCCCCAAATATTATATCAGTTTTGCATAGATTGTCTTTGGTTTTGTGTTTCTAGCTTATTTTTCACCCTTTGAAAGGCTGTGTGATGATATTGAGAGAGAGATGTGAAAAGTTTTTTACTTCCTGCCCAGAGAGATGATGGGCTAAAGAAAAGCTAAGGTTTTATTTCTGGGGTAATAGAAAACAAAATTTCTTGCTGACGAGTAGTTGCAGACTTATTTCACTACACTTCCAGGAGAGTTGTTTAATTTTGTAGCAGATGCTTGTTCCCAATCCTAGTCTGAAATAGCCTGTTGCCAAATTCGCGTTTAGTATTTTTATCCTTACAGAGAAAGAGAGATCTTCATTTTATCCTACGTTCAGTGTATTCTATACAGCATAAGATCATATGGTCATCTTATCCCTTCTTCTGTAAGATGGCAGTAGACTAGAACAGAGAACTTAAGGGTGGCAGTAAATTTGTTGCTCTGTAAACAAGGGACTCGTGATGAGGGCTTTAAACTCTCCACTGTTGTTAGTGGGATAACAAGTGAATAGACTGGGGCTTGGGGAAGGAAAGGGAAAAAGTAGATGGAAACCCACAGAGAAGAGAGAAATAGCATTATCTAATATGAATTTTTAAATTATTAAATATCCAGAGATTGTTGTTTTTCTCTGTCTTGTTAGGTTCACTGGCAACATGAACACTTGTCCTCCTGCTCCTGTGACAGGAATGTCACATGTGGTGCTGTGCAGCTCCTCAGGGGCAGGACTGAGGTCAGAACAAGACTATCTGCTCAGGGCTGCAGCTTCTCTTCAGCATCCATATATCAGATATGAGTAATTCTCCAAAGTCTGACTTCACCACATTTTTAGTAGCTTTGCCTTTGAAATCAGCATAGTAATGAACTACTGTAGTAGTGAACTGTAGTGAACTGTAAAGCTGATGGACTGTGTTTCATGAAGAGTTAATGTGATTCATTTGTTTAACAATCAAGGGCCATATTCAGCAAAGATTTAGCAGGAGCGCAGACAATAAAGCACTTATGACTTTCTATGAATTGGCATGAAATAACAGCCACAAAAAATTAGAAAACATAAATAGTTCTTTTGCATATCCATGGCTGTTGTTCTCCTGACCTTGGTTACAGCTAGTGGGCTTTAAGCAGCTGAAGACCCAGACCTCCTGAGTCCCTCAGCTCACACTGGGAAGTGGTGGTAAGAGTGTCCAGGACTCACACAAACTGGTCAGTGCAATCATTTGGCTTTAGTAGGCACAGAGGAATCCATTTTTGAAAATGCCTCCTGGTCTTCTGGGTGTACAAATACAGATGTGGTAGAGAAGTCTGATTTCCAGATGAGAAGAGCTCAGCAGTTTGGAAAAACAAATTGCTTTGATGTATCTCCGGGTGCACACCTGAAAATTCAGAACATGCAGGTGGTTTTTGAAAATGAGAGGAGAAGACCAAGCTCACCACTCTGCTAGTTCTTTGGGTACAGTAATTACCAGATGGATTTTTTCTATCGCCCTTTCCCACATGGGAAGACCTCAAGCCCCAGTCCCCTGCTTCCTGAGTTAGTTCTGTCCTGCAAAAACAAGAACACCTTTCTTTGGGGGATTGTCAGGGAGTATGGTGTGGTGAAGGAAATCCCCAGACAGCTTGCTGGATGCAGCAGCCACCTGTTATCTTGTGGAGAGTTGTAGGAGATGGGCACCCCCTCAGCATCAGTAACTCCATCCAAGTGTGCCCTGTCTTCCCAGTTGTGCTGGGCAGCACGAGCAAACTGTGGGCAGAGGGCAGGCTGGAGGGAGTGGGGGTATGTGTCTCACGCTGCCTCATCCTTGCTGGCAGAAGTTTGGGTCCTGATGAACACCCAGGCTGAGCATGGAGGTGAGGCACTGTCTGGATGGTTCCGGCAGGGCAATAGCTGCCCTGCCAAATCTCTGACTTCCCCTCTCCAGAGTGGCTCTGGAGTGAGTCATACTGCTTGGGAGAGTCTAATTCTTCTGCACCCTCAGTCCCACAGTGTATTGGGTGGGCTTAGAGTCAGCATTTCAGGAAATACAGCTTCTCAGGACTGCTGTGCCCATGCTCAGTGTTGCTGCCTGTATTGCAATCTCTGCAGCTCTCCGCTCAGCAGCACAGGGGCCTCTACCCTATACAACGTCAGGCTTTGCACAGACAGTGTCACTGCAGAGCTTTGCTGCACAAAGGATGTGGAGAGATGTTATTTATTTAATATAAATTAATGCACACTGGATCCATGTACATGCAATAACTGCTTTGCTTCTGCTTACTCATATGCAGGAGAGCCAAAACTGCAGAAACCACACCCAAAAGTGGTGTGAACAAAGTCTTATGAATTTATACAAATATGTTGCAGTCATATGTAAACACTGTAAATATTGCATCTTCCTGTGGTGATGATGGGGAATAATTTGAGAATTTTAAGCAGTGCAACTTTTCAGATGCTGGAAAGACTTGGCCTCATTTTGAAACTGTAATAGAATATATTACATGTGACAACCATGTCCTCAGACCTATTTGTTATTTCTTTTTAAAACATAAACAAACTGTCTTCTCACTTTGTTTACAGGACAGTGGAACAGGAGATAACAGCTGCATTGAAGAAATATTGCGGGTAGGAATCCTGAAAAATCTTTTTTTTCCAGTCCCATTTTGTTTGCTCTGAAAAGATATATGAGACATATGAGAATAATGAGAATATTGCAATTACTGCTCTTAAAATTTTCCTCTTTTAGATTGTCATCTTTCTAAGGAAAAAGTAGGCAAAATTATTTCCTCATGAAAAATAATTGAAAAATCTGTGAGAACAACCTTTCAAAGCCTGTGGATTTCACTGCTACTTTATGCCAGTACAGCTGACCTTCATGCATGGAGAAGCAGATAATGGGATAAATTATAAACTGAAATGTACAATGATGTTTCAGGTTTACAAACCATGCAAAGTGCATGTTTCCATTAATCATGACTGTCAAAAATCTTAATTTTGAAGGGAGGTCTACAAAGGTCATTTTCCACCTGGATTTAATTATGTAATGTCATTGTTTTCATTATGTCCATTATATAATGACAATGTGTAAAATCTGTAGTTATTTCCATATTTCATTATTATTTCTTTTATCGTAGTAATTTCTAGTTTATTTTCATGGAGCAAATTAATACACATCCAGACAGATCTTGGCTTGAATCAACTTGGATATTGATTATTTTCTGTGGCAGAAAAATTTATAAACAGTGAAAATTTTCTGTAATATTTTAACTCGTGGTTATTTTGGTTCTTTTTCAAAAATGATAATTCAGTAATTCACAATGCTTAAAAATCTGATGTAATAGTGATTGAAACACAAAGCAAGGTAGATGGAATGATAAAACCTCCCTATTACTGTATGTGCTTCTACCTCTTGGATATCCCACCACCCAAATATTTCTGATGATTTATAAACCACAGGGCTATAAATATTTGGTTTGGAGATCAGCAGTGCATTAAGTCTGTTGTTTCTAAAGGCATTTCTCCATTCTCCCCCAATATGTTAAATGCAGCTTTTAATTCTTAAACTGGACAAAGAGTTTATCGAAGGGTGATGATGATGTATTGCTTATGACTTCACTGGCAGAGTTTTTACTTAGCTAACATTTACAAAGTAGGCTTTGTTAGGACTTAGGTGCATATTCAACAAGCCTTAGCCACAGTCCCTGCTGTTTCTTACAAATTAGTAGCAGATATCATGAATTCATGATGTGATGTGAGGCTCAGACTCCCCTTTTTATGCAAGGCTTTTAAAATGAACAGTCAGAGAAGCTGGTCTTCCTCCTTTAGGTTCTGTAGTTGGGCTCATGCAATTAAACAAAAATGTAGAAGAGGCACAATTCCTTCCTCACAGAGGAAGATAGGTATGTAAGAGACTCCATCTGAGAAGAAAAATGCACTGTATGACTAGAGATAGTAAGGTGCATCTCCAAAACAATGCACACAGCTGCTGCTCTTTCTTTTTCTTCCTTTGCAATGTTCCTAAAGAAATTCTTTTGTCAAGCTTCATGATGGGTAACCTCACCAGTCTGCCCATCTTCCATATGTGCAAAGCTGGGCATCACTTTCTATTCTGAACTGCCCTTGTGTCTCTGTGTCTAAGACTACATGTAAATCTTCCACGCTGTTACTCTATAGTATTTCTGACTGAAGCTCTTTATTCTCAAGGGTGTAAGTCTTCGGTCCAAAATTCTCATTTCACACTTTGATTGCTGCTGCATCCTTTCCTAGTTTTTGACAAATGCAATGTTACCAACCTCCACTCATGCTTCTGCGCAGATCATTTTCCTAGCTTGACATCTTGCCCGGAGACATTTGTCTTTACATATCACCACTGTCATCTCCTTCTCTATCGCATCAAATACAGCTATTTGTCTCTGATTTTAAGGCCTCCAGTCCATGCTAACATATTAAATCCCACTTTAGCTTACCCGGTGATGTCAAAATGTTGCTAAGTTTAACACCAATTAATTTCTCCCATGCTTCCCCTCAGATCTGGGAAGAGCCTTGAAAACTTTCCCAATCAGCTCAATAGCTACCTCCTAATCCTCTCTAAAGGGGCTTCTTTTTTCCCAAGGATGGTGGAAAACCAGTGAGGTCAGGGTTCTACCACTGTTTCTCATGCTTGAACATTTTTGTCCCAGTTGTTTCTTGTAATACTCTGTCAGGTCAAATATATCCTTCTGCTCTCTTTTGTACTGAAAAGTGGATTTTCTATGTCAAGGAACTGCTGTGTATTACAAAAGCAGTGCTTAGGTACTCTCGTAATACAAATCCAGCTCTGCGGTGGCTGTTGTCACTGATAATTACTGAAAACAGCAACAGTAATAATGTACCTTTGCTGCTTACTTTGTAATTTACTGGCATCTAGACATTTCCATCTCTCTTCATGCCCTCTTTTTGTCCTGAGCAGATCCATGAAGTTCTAACACAGATTTTCTACTTTTCTGAAACAGACTGTTTAAAAGGAATGCCATTTCCATGTTTTTGTTGGAGGTGCTATTCACATAATAAAGCCAAAGTTTTGCTTCTTTTCAGACAGAATATAGGAAGTTTCTATACAGGTGCCCAAAGGCAGACAGTGAAAAGCCACAGCAGCTACAATACTTGTGTTCCCCTCAGAAAAGATGGCTGGCATGCTGGAATGTGTTTGTTATGGGAAGGGCCACTCCTACTGTATGGAGCATCAGCAGAAGGAGGAAGATGCTTAGAATTCATCCTTTTAAGGAACATTTCACCCTATTTTAGCTGTCTCTTGCACAACACAAAGCAGAAAACATCCTCTTTCTAGGTGTTGTGTTCCCTGCACAAGTCAGGCTGTGGCTTTTCCATGAAACAGGTACTTCCATGGCGTGTCCGTGTTTCCTCAGTCAAGACCGAGGGCAGTAGTAAATGTGCCCCAGGTCTGCTCCATCTGCTTCCCTGTGTTCCCTTCACCCAGCAGGTGAGAAGAGACAGGTTTGTGCACAGATCTTGTCACCCTCTGGTTCCAGAATGTGGCCATGGCCAGAGCTAATATCTGCACCTGGGCTGCAAAATCAATTTAGGCATGGCTTTAAAATCACCAAATCTGATTTTGCACTAACTGTGACAGGAATTTATAGGTTTTTTGCTGTCTGCTGTAACACAGGTTGCCACAGCTTAAGTCCAGCCTTTTTTGATGTTGTTTTACCAAATGTATCAAAGCTCTATAGACTTTGTAAACTGACAGATCCTTCTGCACAAAACTGCAGCTTCCAGAGAACGCCCCCAAGTACTGAGACACAGAACCTCTTCCAGTCCTGAAGGAGGTTGATTAACAAGACAGTAACCCTGTCGAGATTGGAGCTGTTGTAAGGTCTCCTGTAGAGTTTATAATCACTGCAGGAATCCTGAACCTCATCTAACCCCATGCACTAATTTATAGCAACTTCTTTAAAGTACACTGACTTCTCTGTCCAGCTGCAGGCACACACTTTGAGGATAGAGAAATTTCTAAGAGAGCCTTCGATGTAAATAACTCCAGTAAGACCAAGTTACAGATGTAATGTCAAAACATGAGAGAAAAGGCTCATTACTTGCTAGTAGATTTAAAAGGCAATTCCTTGTAAGCTTCACATTCTTCTTGGAGGACATGATAGAAAACTTTGAAGTGGAAAATAAAAGTTAAGACTACACAAACACCCTTTGTTCCACTGTGCATGGAGCAGTTGCTATGTGAGTTCCTGAGACATTGCCAAAGCCAACCTATTCACTTCCTTGCTAAAACACAGGCTTGCTAAGCAAGATTGCTTCAGTTCTGGGGTCCCCAGCACAGGAAGGATACCAACCTGTTGGAGTAAGTCCAGAGGAGACCACCAATTTGGTTAGAGGGATGGAGAGCCTCTCCTGTGAGTAAAGGCTGAGACAACTGGGATTGTTCAGCCTGGAAAAGAGAAGGCTTAGGGCTGACCTAATTATAGCCATCCAGTACCTGAAGGAAGCCTACAAGAAAGAGGGAGAAAGACTTTTCACGAGAGCATGTAGTGACAGGACAAGGGGAAATGGATTCAAACTAAAAGAGAGTAGGTTTAGATCAGATATTAGGAAGAAATTCTTTACTGTAAGAGTGGTGAGGCACTGGAACAGGTTGCCCAGAAGCTGTGGATGCCCCATCCCTTGAGGTGTTTAAGGCCAGATTGGATGGGGCCCTGAGCTGCCTGGTCTAGTGGAAGGTGTCCCTGCCCTTGGCAGAAGGGTTGGAACTAGAAGATCTGGAAGGCCCCTTCTGACCCAAACCATTCTATGATGATTCTATGATTCCATGATAGTAATTTTGGCTGATTTCTATTTGACTTCATTAGTGTGTGGAACTGTGTAATTTGTTATGACTCGTGGCGTTTAAAGAAAACATTTATTTTACTGTAGTACTTTCAAAGAATGGGAGGAACAAGAGTCCTGCCTTTCCACTGTTAGTTAAATGTTGCAACCAATACAGGATGCACTCTGAGAATATTTGCTATGGATTTAAGAAATAAGGGAGCATGTTGAGTGCAGGCAGTTCTTGATTTTTAAGGTAAGTGGAGATTGATCTGGCTATTCTTACAGTCTTGGCTGTAATTTCCTAGAGCTGTGGTAGCTTTGTTGGAAGGAAACCCACAGGCAAGCTGAGCTTTTGATTATTGAAGAGGTTCCTTGTGAATTCCCTGGATTTTTTTGTGTTGACATGAGCGGTGTCATTGAACTGGGTAGAGACGGCATAGTTTGAGTGTTTGGCCTGCAAACAGTGTTTGGCTGCAGAATACAAAGACAGCGGGAAGCTGGTGGAGCAACAGGAATGCAAAGAAAGGGTTGGAGAAAAACCGAGCACAGCCAGTAAACACAGAAAAACCACTTCCTTTGAAATGGCATGGAGCAGTGGGGAGACAGGCTGGGGTCTGCAGTGGAGGACAGGTAAGTTCTTTCAGGGAAGATAGAAAAAGCCGTTGGGAGGCAGTGAAAGGACACGGACTCCAGCTGGGAAGATCCGCCCCAGTGAAGGACTACTCTCCTTGGTGCCATGAACCTCCTGTCCAGGGATAAGCACCCACAGATGCCCTTGAAACAGGTTGTGACTCCTCATGGCCACAGGACATCCACTTACGAAAATGACATTTTAAGTGTGATGGCTTTGATAAGTGATTTACTTGACTCTCTCTACTCTGTGAATCTAATCAGAGTGTGTAAAGCACTGCAGTTCTTACCTGAGCAACATTAAAAAAAAAAACAACCAGAATCTAATTCTGTATTTTTTCCCTTTCCCACTTGGGATCCCTTGACTCATTAGCAGTCTTGCTAATTCTTAGCAGAAAGCATTAAGGATCAACCCATCAAATATTCAGGGCCTTTTTTCAAACCTGAACAGCCATATGTGCCATGAGATCAGCTGCACTCTATCAGCTGATTGAATTAAAACAAGAGCAGAGGTAAATTAGAAACTGTCTGCACAAGACAAATCCTGTGAAAACATGAAATTTTACCAAACACACTGTCACTGTGAATAAGCATCACAGTCAGCAGAGCACGTGTCAATACTTAGAGGGGAGAAAAATCAGTTTCTTAGAGGTAGGTTGTTAGTTCAACAACTGTGAACCGCTGCCTTGTAAATGTTAATGACTGTAAGATCCCACTGGCTGCAGTTAAGCTCCTGGTGGAGTCGGACATGTGAAGAATTACAGAACACAAGTATGGTAATCAGCAGTTTATTTCTAAACACTCCTGTTGCTTTCCAAAGCAGAGGGAAAACCCTACAGGTGGAATGAGACCCACTTTGCTGCACAGCACTCGTGCACAGCTGCCTCTGCACTAGCAGAGCGTTTCTTTGCAGTCTCACTGCTGGGAAGAAATTGCTGGGCAACCTTAAGAGGGAGGTGAGAAGGCCAGCCTCAGGCCAGCACCTTTGTGGAGAAATTCAGGTTAGCAATTGTGACTGAATCTGGTGGGAAACTCCTGGAAAAGTTTCCAGAGGAACACACCAACTTCAGGCAAAAAAGAGATGGTGAAGGAGAGAGAAGATATGGAGACTTATAAGCAGCCCCAGTTTGCAGACACGTGACCAGTCTCATTGAATACAGAAGTACTCCAAAGTGTCAGAATCATGTTAAAAAATGTATCGGATGCATAAAATACCACTTTTTTCATTGAAATCTTTCAGAAGAACTTCCACAGCATGGCTTTGCTTTTAGTATCCTAAATTTCAGAACAATTAAAGCATTATTTTGGCTGATGTATACTATTCATTGCATTTCTTCAGTATTATTCTTTTTGTCTTTCTTACTCAAATAAATGAAAAATCATACGTACCCAAGAATGTTTGGGAAATCTACCATTTCACTCAAGTCACTAAATCCCAGAAACATTAAGACACATTTTGAGCCATTTAATCCAACCTGCAGTACTCACCTATAAACACTGCCCTTCTTACCACACACACACCCAGATCATTTGTACAGTGCCTTTTCTGAGCAGTCACTGTACCCTCGTCAGCTTTCCTCCAGCCAGCCTGGGTACTGCTAGTGGTGTGGATAGCAACACTGTAGAGCTTCAACAAGCTCTGCCTGGAGCTTCTCCAGCTTCTCAGTGAGAATTAGCAGCCCATACGGTACCTTGTGCTAAAGATACTTTGGCTTTGTCCACATAAGCTGCAGTGATTACAGAGAGCCATGCCTATGTACACCACCATCCCCTTGATTCCTCATGACAACTTTCAGGACATCCCCCCTGTATGTGGTGCCTTGGACTATCTCCGTGTATCTGCTGCAGGCAGGCTCTCTCCATTACCTCTTTCTCCATCCAAAAGGCTTGAGGGAGATTGCTTGCTTCTGACACGTTTTGTCCCTTTTTGTGCTTTCTCAGATCATCTGAGTCCCTCTCCAGGTCATCTATTACTTATTGTTAGCTCATCTGAACAGAACCTGCTCCTGGTTTGGGCACCATGCATGGCACATCCTTTTTATTGCCCACATTGTGGTTTCCAGCTGTCAATAAACCTTCACAGCCAACATGTTAAACCTAGACATGTAAATATTGCTTCCCTGGCCCTTAATGGATACAGTCTGAGGTACAGAACACCATGTAAAATGGCACTAAAATGCTACACTAACAGTGGTAATGTCAACCAACCATAAATTAGTTGTACATCAGCCATCCCCCTGAATTGTCACTCTTGGATTTTTGCTGCTTCCACAGTTTATGTTGAAAATACTGTCTCAAAGGAATCTGAGGTTTGAAGTATGCTGTATATTTAAAACTTGAACATAGTAAATCTTTATGTCAGTTAATAAATACCACCTTAAAAAGGCAAAAATGTTTTAGTGGAAATAGGATATCAAGCTAGAAACTCCTATGTAGGACTAAGAACTAACACCACTCAAAGGTTACCTGTTTTTCAATCATCCAGGTGCCAGCGCAGGATGTGGAGGCACGCTCTGTGCCATTAGACACCTGTGTGCTGGGACACTGGCATTTTCAAATACAGCAAAATCTGGTCTCTTTTGAATTGAATAGGGTGTTGCAGACAAAAGAGACCCATATTCTTTTTAGAACTCAAGTAGCTGGTGTGCAAAAGCTTTGTGTTAGGGAAAGTCAGGTCAGTATAAAAATGAAACACTACAGTGCTAATTTGGTGGAATTAATTTTAAAAATTGCTGTTTTGTAGCGAGTGTATATACCCTGTTATTTGAAAAAGCAAGAGAGAATCCAGAATGAATTATCCAGCCTCTCTGCTACACAAAAATAATACAGTAAAATACTTACTAATTTTTCCCTCTGTTTAGAGTGTTTCACAAAGCTGGAAAAAAAGAACAATCACCATCTTGTTCCAATACAGAGAAATGATTCCTTGTTAGTAAGGGCAAAAGGCCAGGTAGATCCTCATTTTTTATAGCCCTGCCACAGCTCCTCTGAGGCCAGCAAAATGAATACCAAAATAATACCAGAAAGGATCAGTATTATCAGTCCTAAAAAAAGAAGAATAAAATTTGGGCAATAGCAGGTATCTGCACTGCTGGGAGCCTGCGGCTTGAGCCTTCAGCTGCCGTCTTTAGAAAAAACCTGCTGTCTACCCCCTTGGTAAAACTGGCCCAAAACAAATTGAAACCACAAGGAGATGTGACTTGACATGACAGAGCCCTTCAGTAAACCCTACAGTGACAATGGTTTCCTCCTTGATGAAACAGGCATTAAGAAACCAAACTCACCAGAGAATGCAACTAGATTCTGTTATATTGTCTATTTTCCATCCAAAGTAGCATTCCCATTTTCTTTGCCATGTTTCCAGGGACGGCTATAGAGAATGGAGGGAGAGGCAGAGGACTCGCCATACTCCATGTGTTCTGGGCTGCAGACTGCAGTTGTGGCTGCAGAGCCAGGCAGTCGTTGCCCCACAGTCCCTGACACCTACAGACACAGCCCTGGTTTGCCCTGTGAGCCTGCAGGGTGACAGACCTACTGCCATCCCCACCTTACGTTGTCTCTGAAAACCTGCATTAGTTTGAGATGTGGGTTTCAGTGGCTGACACTGCACATGTACTTGGCCATGCACCTTTTCCTGTCTCCTACACTAATATTTTCAGTAGACATTCTCTTATACCTAGGAAATTCCTCTGTGGTGCCTGATTTTCCACAACTGGAGATGATCAGCAGGAACTCTCCCACCACTGTCACATTTTGGTCTGACCCAGGACACATGAGCTCTCTGTTTATGTCTGAGAGAGGCAGCTTTCCTCATTTGGGAGCTGAGACAAATATTCTTTTGTTAATCTTATTTAATCATATTTAGGAGCAACACATGACTTAGCAGTTAGCTTCACTTGGCAGAAAGACTTTAAGGAAATTGTGGGAGAAAAGAGGAGTCTAATAAAAGGAAATTAAATCACTTTCAAGAATATTCTATTGTAATGTCGGTACTAATAAGTAAAGTGGACTAATAAGTGTTCTCTTAGCCTGAAGCCAATCAGCATTGCATGGCTCATGCCCAAAAAGCTAAGCTCTTTTACAGACATACAGCAGAGTGGCTTCACCCATTCTGCCTGTTGGGAGAGACCCCAGGCATGCAGGGACTTTCTCTGCAAGAGCTGGCCCCAGTCAAAACCGTGCTGGTGTCAGTGATTTAATGATATGCACAGCTGTGGGCCAGCACTCAGGTGTGATCCCCTCAGTGCATTAGGAGGGAAGCAGTCTAATTTTCTGTGCAGTGCACTGGGCTTCTTCCTGCCCTGTGCAAAAACTCAAAGCCTTTGGAGAATACAGTACTAGCCACACTGCAAAAAAATGTGGTTGAAAATCTCCAACATTTTAAATCCTATATATTTTGGCATGTTTTTGCCATTGTAGTTCTCTGCCCTTGGGACATACTGGGTTGGGTATTTTCTTCGAAAATGTGAGAGGTAAAATTTGGTTTTGAAGGAAATACAAGAACATACACAGCCACTTGTCTGCAGTGCTGTTAATAGCATACTTTGAGAGAGACTGACTGAATACCGATCAAGTTTTCACCAACCAAAATGCCAGAGTATCTGTCCTTTATGATTAGTGCTAAATGCCATTTACTGTGTATGGTGCATTGTGTCATTCTTGGAGTTATTTAGGATTTCATAACTTAGGAAGTAACATGCTATCAGGTGTGCTTCAAAAGTGAGGTACTTGAAAATGATGCAGTTATTTATTAATGTACAAATTATTAATGTTGTCTGAAATGATGGGCCTCTGAGTGAGCTGTCCAAGCAGTTGTGCTGTACAGATTATAATGAAAATGATGATAAACCATCACATTTCTGACAGTTTCTGAAAATCAAATTTTTGCCAACAGAATTAATTAAATTAAAAATAGCTATTTTTTGCAATAATATTTACTATACTTAAAGTCACCCAGACATAAAAGGGCTTACGTACAAGCTTCTGTTAAAAACCATGCCATTTTATATAGAAATTGCAAGCCTGTCACTTTACCCTTGGAGGGCAAAAAAGTTATTCAGAGTAATGACAATAGCTTGGTAGGAGAGAAAGTAGGCTTCATGCAGTAAAAAAGTTTCTCTCCAGCTGTGTGGGTTTTCCACAGGATTTTTTTTCAATAATATTATCAAGTTATTTGTTATTTACTCGTGAATGCTGAATAAATACAAAGCAAATCCAAGACATTATTAATTTTTCTCATATTGCATGTATGCATATGTAATGGTTCATTATAGCCGTGCATTTTCGGAGTATTCCAGTGTAAATGAAAAGAGCCCAATTAAAAAAATCGTAGACCCTGATCCAACCTGTGTTGACTTCAGATCCTGATGTTGAATTGAGCACCAGAAGAGAAAATCATGCGTATTAAATTGAATAAACATTTTCTTCATTTATCTGGGTGGCTTTTTTCTGTCAGTGAAAACTATTTTTTGCTAAAAATGCCAGCCTTCAAAACCTTAATGACTATTAATGAAAAGCTGGAATAATTTAGCATGGACAAAAAGAGGGTAATTTTCTTCAGACATTTTGTTAATACGAACGGAATCCTAAAAGGCTTGTTCTCCTTGTGGTTTGTGAGAATAATTCTCATTATAGGCGATAGGTACCAGGTATATATGCATCAATAGCAGAACAGACTGCTAAATATAATTGCTGCTGCGGCAGCTGGTTCTCTCTCGTGTTCCTCAGATGGGGAAGCTCGAAGCTGCCGCAGCCTCGCACTATAAGAAGGACGATGCCTGAAGAACATTTTTTCCTGGGAACAGAGACATGAGCTCAGTTTTTAACTTCAGCCACTTCAGATTTTTTCCAAGCACATGGACAATGTTCATCCTGCTTTCTGTGGGCCTACCACACAGGGACAACCAGCATACAGGTTTCCCTTAGCCTAAGCAGGCTACCCAAATTTGCTGTGTGCATAATTTTTCCCAGGCTCTGTGACCACTGCAGGTTCTGGAGGCTTTCCAAAAAAATAGGTGGTTGGGGCTTTACCCTGTTAGATTGAAAAGCAATGTGTATCTCTAGACAAAGCAATAAAAGATCTGCACAGTTTTCCTTGTCTAAATTTCCCCATCATTTTTTGCTGTCACTCCTCATCTCCCTTGCATCCAAAGATGACATTTCCACCCTGTCTTCCAGGCTCAGCCTGGGTTTCCCTCTCTCTCCCCTCCCAGGCAGCAGCATCTTTCATCCTTCCTGGTGTCTCTCTGCTCAGAGAGCTGCCTCCAGGCTCTCTTCTCCTAAACAAGCTGCCTTTGTCTCTGGGCCCTTGGAGTCTCACAGGAGTCACTTAGACTCTGTGATTTTTTTTTAAGACCCAGTATTAGTATCTGATATCTTTTTTCACTTGCCTGGGATTTTCCACTATCCACATATAGACCCCTCTGGAGAGGCAGGGAAGAAACATGGCCCTTAACCTTTTATTTTCCTTGGGTAAGATCTGTTCAGGTGCTGATAATCTTTAGCTATCAACCTTCTCATGCACAGACATTAACTTCTTTTCCTTGTCTTCTTAGCATACGGAGTATAAAGCATTACATAGTAAAAAACAGCCATAAGGAATTCATAAATTATACATAGGCAGATTCCCCAAATCATCAAACATTCCCTTCTGTTAAAGATGTTCCCTATCAGTTATTTTTTCTGTGGTGTATGTACTTTTCCATATCTTATCATCGAAGCTTTCATGGATTTTTTTCTTCTTTCTTGTTCTTCTTGGCTTTTTGGGGTTTTTTTGGGTTGTGGGGGTTTTTTTTGTTGTTGTTGTTTTTGTTTTGGTAATTTCAGTGAGTTCAGATTTAAAATAAACCAACAGGAGTCTGATTTTTTACCCCTGTCTCTGTCCCTCTTTGCCAGCAGAAACCACGCAGCTTAGATGAACAAGTGAAGGGATTTCTCAGCTTAGACAGACACAGACCTAGAGTTTCGTCTTGCTGTCCTTTCTCACATGCTTCACTTGGCAAAAGATAATTCAAAAGCCATGCCAGCTAAATAGTGTGAGTACAGTAAGCTCAACATGCAGAAACGGGTTGATCCATGATTGCATCTTGTTCTGCAGTTCAAGTGCCTGTATTTTTGACAAGAGCCATTGAATTAGTACACAGAATACACCATAGGAACCATTCAGGATTCAGGGCCAGCAAGAAGTACTTAGTTGTGCTGAAACCATAATTATATGATCTACTGCAATGTGTCCTCAATTTTTCCACAAAAGATGCCACTCTTACTAAATATTTAAGGCTATGTTTGAAATCAAATCCTAAAAGTACAAACTTAGGTGTCTTTAAAATACAAAACAAGTATTTTAAAGCATTGTTGGCTTGGCAGATGCATTTTTATGAAGCTCACATCCCAAAATAAAAGCACTTTAAGAATCCTGCAACTCAAAGTATGTTAAAGTAAATGAAAATGGTGCATTTTTTGAGATGAAGATAAGGAGAATCAAGTGTTGAAGCCAACAGAGGTAAAAGGGAAAATGTGGCTGATCATACACCCATCCACCCCAGCTATTCCTGTCCAGCTCACCCCCACTCGTCTCTCCACTGCTCTGTCTCTGTTTCTGTATCCAGATGGGGTTGGGTGCAGGGTCAGTCCAGCCAAGCACTGCAGCTTCTCTGGTGTGGAACACAGCCTCTGCTGTGAATCACGCTCATGCTGCTGCCTCCTCCTGTTCACTGGCTCCCATGAGAGCTGAGAAGGAGCAGGCACCCAGCCCTGAGTTCAGTGTCAGACACAGCCACCGTGAGCACCCCCTGCAAACAGACACAGCACTGACAGCTGAACACTTCGTGTTAGTTCCGAGCAGGAGGGATGCAAGAACCACAAATCTAAAATGTGGAACGTTATAAAGATCTGCAAAATGAGATGTTTGGTGTAGGACAGCACTGTTGGTCCATCTGACTCCATCTAAACTGGTGGTAGCCAAGAGGGACTTCTGATCTCACATGTCTAGCTGGGTCCTGCCCCTACAGCAGGGCACCAGACCTGCATAAATCAGTCCACACAACTTTGCTGCACCCGAGTTTCAGCCCCAAACCCCCTGGATGTATAGGTTGAAGGGAGTCTCAGAGTAGCTCAGCTGGGTTGTGGATCTAAGCAGTGGGAGGACAAGGAGCATGGAAAGCAAAGTACAGCTCTGCAGCTGAATTTGGACTAAACCAGAAGGAAATTTTTCTGTTCCTGAACTATCCAATGTTTATGTCATTTATCTCAAAATAGAATTAAGGTGTGAGAAAGCCTACAAAATGCACAACTGCATTTCTCTGTAAAATTACAGGGTTTCTTCTTTTTGGAATAATGACTGTAAATTCCTTGGTATCATGGAGACTACTTAAGGTCACATCTACCAAAGCATATCTAAAGAAAGTTCAGACCTTTTGTGTCTCACACATTCTGATTATCTGTCTGGAGGCAAGGCTCCTCATTTTGATATGTAATGAATGAAATGCACAAGTAGAAGGAATGAAGGTAATGAATTTGCAGGATAATTTTACTAATTATCTTGTTGCTGATCATAAAACTAAGGCTTTGAAAGTCAATCCTACCACAGCTATTAATATGCAACGCCTAAAGCTGTTCTTGTAACATTTATTATGCATCTCTCTGGTTCTACACAAGTTGATAGTTTACTATTAAATTTGTGAAAGTGGGGTTAGTAACATGTTCATTGTTCTAAGCATGAAATGTAGAATTACCCAGGTTTACCAAACTCTGAAGTAAATGAAAGCATATAAAATAAGATTTTCTTTTACTGTGTGAATATTACATGATGGCTTGAGATGGAATTTATGTCACCTTGTAGTTATCTGAAGATAGGCATCTAATCTAAGTTAGGAATTTAATCTCCCTGCATAGTCACAGGAGAGAGGATGGGACAAATTATCCTCTGAAGATGCCTTTCTCCTCACTGACTACACAGGGATCTCAGTCTCTTTGCTAAAATTAATTTTTATATACATATATATATTATTTTTTTTAAACTAACACTAAGATGGATTAAAATTTGTTGTTTAAAAGTGGTGAATAGGAAAATTTTCAACAAGGAAAAAAGACAGAAACAAGCAGTAGTACTATGAGGTTATGACTGAACCACCAACCATTTGGATGACAATGCTTGAAAGGGAGTTGGAGGACATAAACATAGAGCCCACAGTGATCATCTGCCTTTGGGAACAAATCAAGAACATGAAAAACTATCTGCCAAAGTGAGAGAGACATATTCAGGAGCCATAATGGGATGCTCAGTTTTGACTTTAGGAATACGAACAGATGAGTGAGGGTGAAAAATCACTGGCTTAAAAATACACGCAAGAAAGACAAAAGCAAACACAATATTGGAGAAGTGAAAAGTGGAAGGAAGCAAGTGGATCCTGGCACCTATTTCTTCTGCATCCAGAGGACCAGAAGGAACTCAATCTCCCCCCTCCCCAGAGCAGTGCAGAATTGTCTCCCTCCCTGTGTAATTGACCACTAATCTCCTAAACTATTCCTGCGACCTTCGCTGCTTTGCTCTCCCCTATACAAAAGTTTAGATATTGCCCATTATTTCTCCCATGTAGAAAAGTCTGGTATTCAATTCATTATGGTGCAAAAGAGAATCAAAAGAGAAAATCTGTAGGCATTAGAAATGCAGAATTCTGTAGGGTGACTCTGTGGAGTGGGAGGCTCTGGGAAAGTGGCATGGTAGATCTTAACCCTGTGACCTCAGTTCTGTGTCATCCTGGCTGGGCTCTGTAGGCACCTTGTCTCTGCCTCACTCAGTATTTGTTTAAGCAGACTGTAGTCCTTGGCATCGCCCATGTGATAGAGAGCATTGTAATGGGTATACAGTTTATTCTTAGAAAAAAATACAAATCCTCCCCAAAAGATCTATTCAGACTACTCCTGCAGGAAGCTAAGATACCATAAAGTTTTTGATAACTAAATCCATTTGGTGTTTTATCTCTCGCCTCAAATCATTTCCTTCTGATATTAGACAAAACTACAGCACAATAAAAACCAATAATGATCCGGTACTTGGCTTAATAAAAGAGTCTTTTGAACTGCTATAACAACATAGAAAAGAGGTCATCCATTTCAGCATAGATCTTAAAGTTAGCCGGAAATATTTGTAATATTAACAGAAGAATCAAAGCTGCTTCTCTGCCAACCATGCCACAAATAAGGATTCTGCAAGTAAGGACTTTGGAAGCCCCACAGGACTCTGCTTTAATAAGTCATCTAAAAGCACTGTTACAGACAACCATGGGGTACAGACTAACCCACACCATAACAAATCTGGCTGCAGAGAGACATTGGAAGCAACAAGTTCTCTCTAGATAACAGGATTTACAACAAGACAGTTTTGAAAAATAAGTATTTATCATGCTGCCTTTTTATTTTCTGTTTCATGTCTTGCTTGGGCTTTTCTCTCCCATAAAAGTTCATCAGAAACATTAAAAGAAGAAATGGAGTGCTATTTGCAGGTTTTGGTTTTGTTGTTACATGAAATGGAGAGCATACTGTGCTATAAATAAAAACTTGTAAGCAAATTAAAACCTGCCTAACAGGAGATTAAGATGGTCTGAAGTCACTGACTCAGATCATAAACAGTGCCGCCGTTAGCTGAAACTATTAATCACTGTGGGACAAAATAAAAGAGGAAATTTGTTAAAAAATAAGCAGGGGCAGGATGCTAACTCCAGGGGCATGCTGTTTGGCTCGTTAATAATGTATAACGAAGCGCGTGCCAGATCAAAAGCAAATCACATGCAGCTGGCGGAAAATGAAATGGCATTAGGCAAAGTATTTGTCTAGCTATGAGGCTATTTAAGAAACTGCTGTCTGTTAATGTGATGTTGATTAAAGCTTTTCAAATTAAGCTTTTCAAATTAATTTTTGTAATAGAAACTCCATCAATAAAACATGGTATATGCCTTTTATATATATGCATGCACACATATGGGGATACCCATATGTATGCATTATATATTATAAATACCGCAAATATTTAGTCACAACTTTGCAAAATTACCAGGAGTTATCAGCAGCTAGTTAAATCATCTTCACATTCTTATTGTAATTGATACTGTGCGTGTGTGTACTGAATAATTGTTACTTGTCTGTGTTATGATGCTATTTTTGATATGACAGAGTTTGACAAAAATCTATGGCAGCGGGAAAAGATGACTGCTGATGTCACGTACCTGTTCCTCACAGGTTACATTGTTGGTTTCGAAAATCTAGCAGGGACACACCTGTCTGCTGAGCTCTTTCAGCTTTGAATGGGTTGGCTGAGCAATGGGTCAGGGAGCTGAGGAGCAGTGCTTACACAGGCAGGTGCTTTTCCAGCAGCATTCTGGTTTTAGGACACTGATAACACCCATAAGTGGCTGGGGTTAGGCTCATGCAGGAGGCCAGAAACATGTGCTTCTCTGTCTTGGGTGCAGTTGTGGACCTATTTTCAATCCCGTGAAAGCGTGAAGCACAAGGCCTGGCCTGAAACACTGAGGCTATCCCTCTCCAGCCCCATGGTCTAACCCTTAGGCTGGAAACGTGACCCTTGGTCATGCCTCTTGGACTGGCTTGGGCTTTCCTACCTTCACCAGAGGTCCACATTCAACAGGAGGGAGTGGACAGTGTTTCCTCCCAAAGCTCAGCACGGTCTGAAGGTCTCCTGAGAAGCAGGAGCCCCTCGAGGCTGGCGAGAGCTTGCGAAGCTCCCCCATTGCGGCGGATCCGAGTAGCGGAGCGCCAGCCAGCCCTCCGCCCCCCGCTGGCTCCGGCAGCCGGTGTTTGGAAGGCGGCGAGGGCCCCGCTCCGGCGGCAGAGCAGCCGCGCTCGGCACGGCGCGGCCGGGACCGTCAGCTGCCGGGAGCCGCACGGGGGAAACACGGCTCCCGCAGCCCGGCAGCCCCGCGCCCTTCTGCAATTACCAACAACGCTTCGCTTCTGTCACCGCTTACTAAAAACACGGCACAGTTACCGAAATAAGTGAGCACTTAAGGGAAACCCAGACCTTTTATGTCTGCCACTTATTTCCTGATTATCCTCCTGGAGGTCAGGCTCTTCGTTTTGACACTTAATGAATAAAATGCCCACGTTGCAGGAAATGGGATAATGAATTGTGAAAAGACATAATCAGCAATGACTAAATAATTAAGGGAATTGAAATGTAGAGTCATGTGGGAATGTATTAATAATAACATGATTTTTCCATATGCTAAAAAATTCTGTCTGTTTTTAGAAAATCAGTCATCACACATGCTCTGTGGCAAAAAAAAAAAAATTAATGTAGACTAATATGAACTGTAATTAGATGTTCTGCTTTTAAACAGCTGAATAAAAGATGAAATCATATAGAAAGTATATTTAGATACAAGCCAGAAAGTAAACTGATTATTATTCATAGTGCTGTTAATAGGAGCTGTAATTTATGCATCTAGTGGGAATCATGTTAGGCAATTAGGAAAGGGAGTCACACTTGACTTCCCTTTATGGATTTACATATTTATATATTTTTCTATATCTTGCCAATGTCTCCATCTTTCCAGTTACCTTTAATCCAAATAACTGCCTAGAATAAGACCTTTTACACTGAAATTCTCTGTTGGAGCTCAAAAGTTGGCTTTCACTTAGATTAAAGGAAACCACACAAGCTTATCTTTGATCTTATTTGTCCCTAGACACTGGACTTTTGCAGGTCCTCAGTATTACATGAAGAATGGGACTTCTTAATTTTTCTGCATGCTTTACCTTCAAAGGCTTGCAGCAGAAATTATCCTGGCAGTAGGTCAGGATTGTGCCTGCTCGTGCTCCCCTCTGCCTGTGTTACCCTCTCCCTGCTTACCCAGGACCCGGTCTCTCCATTGGTCCCTGTAGTCTCCACCTTACAAATCCTGGAATCCTATAATTCACCACACTCCCAGCACTGAAGTCCCAATGATCTGGATTTTGGTTCTTGTTGGCGTTGCTGGGTTCATAGAATATACAATCCATTATGAATATTTAATACTTTCAGAAGTTCAATGCAAGAATGCATTAGGCTTACTTTGTGCAATAACATGGTTAATGTTTTCATCTCAAAGTGTCCTGGTATCTAGTCACAGGCTAATGCAGACTTGCAGCAATCCCATAAAATATGGGTCAGATGGAGGGGGTCACATCACCAGATATGTTTGAACAGATGGGTGGGCTGAGGTACAGAGAGCTGTTGTGGTTTGCTCAAGGTAAAAAAGCAAGTGGCAGAGCAAAGATTAAAATTCAAGGCATTAGATCAACAAAGGATTAAGTGCCATGTTCATCTGCTTCATTTCTAGACATATATAACATGTATCTCAGTTAATCTGCAGATTTGGAAATATTCCAGGGTTTGGAAATATTCAGCCCATAACTTTCAAAGAAGAAGAGGCAGGGAGACATGACAGCGACTGGGAAGAGACAGCCAGGGACTACAGGATGGGGTGGACCAGTGGACCTTCTCCCACAGGAGTTGTGCTCCACTGGGTTGCAGGGCAGTTTCGCGAGCAACCTGTCCCCACGAGTACACAGGAGCAATGCAAGGTGGTAACCTGAGCCGAGTCCCCGCTCACAGCAGATAAGCAAAGTCTCGTTTTCCTCTCTGTGTAATGCTGAACGGAGCCAAACTGTCCCATACACCTGACGCTGGCTGCTCCCAGCCATGGCTGAGATGAGTCCCCAGCAAGCCTTGTAACACATTACCAGTCCTAAACTTTGGGTTATTCTGCTCTGGTTTTACTTGCTGTGTTTTGCTAAGGCTGTTCTTATCACTTTGCTGGGTGTGATGCTGCAGAAGGCAAGCGAGTCCCCCCAAGGCATGGGGCACTTCCCCACTCTCTCTGTCCCCCCACAAGCCCTCCTAGAGATGAGGACCTGGTGTCTTGGCACAGCGCTCTGACTGCAGGGCTTGCATTTTGGCCGTGGACCATCTTTTGTAATTGGGCTGGCGAGGGCTGCCTCTGCTTCTGCTTCTGCTTGGGGCTGGGGCTGCCAGTGCCAGCTGCTCCCCCTCCACCCAGACTGCAGATTGCCCCACCAGCACCTGGCACCTCACCTTCTGACAGTCCCCTCTTTCACCCTGTCCTGTGCAACCATCTTCACAGAACTACTTTTAATAGATATTATGCAGTAACGACCCACTCTTTGGCACACCCTGACACCCTTCTCGCCTCTCCCATTCCAGAGCCAGGAAGCAGGAGGTACTCTATGAGCAATATCATGTTAAGCTACAAGCCACAGAAGAAAAAAAAAGCAATAAAAGCATTCCCATGCATTGCAATAATGCTATTTTTTTAGCAGACAGAAGGTGATCTTAATTCGCCCCCCATAAATGCATCTCTCTCCCGGGCATTGCACAGGTCTGGCTCATTGCATTTGTTCTCCGTCAAAGTGTGGTATCTTGAGATGGATTCTGCAGGCTTAAAATAGAAATGTTCCTGCTTGCTGCTGCTGATGTATCATTGGGTAATCATTAAATAAATTCAGTGTTTTACTGCATTAACAAAAACACATGATTGTTTAACAGAGTATATTACAGAAGATGGAGGCTTTAATGGTCTCTATGGATTTTTAGTTTGTAAGAGTACATTATGAAGCTGTCTTGGTAGGGTGCTGTTTTCATATGTGAAAGAAGTTACTGGCATTATACATCATTTTTATATCTTGTTGCTAGGCAACATATCATAGTGCAGTTATTGCAAAGGTGTCTGCTTCCTCGTTAAAAATCTTCATGTTGCTCCTTAATTCTGCAAAATTAGCCCTGTTCTTGATCCTGTCCTGCTTCCTCGGATATCTTTTGATTGAGGTTTCATCTGTTAAGTTTTGGAGAAATATAATAGATCTTTTATTACCTGAATTTGGGGTTGAAGCCTAAAGCATTAGTGGTGATCCTTAGTTTCCCTCTTCATTGCAATTTGTTTTCATGCAGGGAACTATGCATTTCCATTCACTTGGGATTCAAAATCAGAGAAGTAGTTTGAGTGCTGGTGTATTTAAGATATGTCCTATGACAGCTAGGGTTAAAAAAACAGCAACAACAAAATATAGGGACTACCTAGGGTGTTCTGGGAAACTTACAAAATTCACTTTCAAACTCATTTCTTCTGCTCTTCAACACAATCTGCCGTTCCTGCTTCCTAGCATAGTGTTGTTGCAAACTCCTAGTATATTAGCATTTTCAAATCTAGGGACAGTTTTGCCTCAGCTTGGGTCAGGTTGTGCAAAATTTGGGGCTTTACAGGACCGAGCTGACTTCATCACCTCACTTCATTCTCGCCTGGAGAAGGCAAATCTATTTCAGAAAAATGCAGTTGGTAATAACAGACAGTATCACTCACAAATATCTTTCACACAACAAAATAACATTTTTTTTCCTGAGTGCCAGCATTTATTCCCTTCATTACCACTTCTCCCAATCTTCTTTGACTTGGAGAGCTGTCTGCTGGGGCTGTATGTGCTCCCCAGGCACAGGGTGGCTCTGGCACGTGTACCCCGCAGATGCTTTTGCAGGCTCACGTGGATCCACGGCACATGAGGGGGCTGCCAGCACTAGGCAAGGGGTAACTGGGGGCTTCCACACGCCTCAGCATGCAGCAAATGGCTCTTCATTATCCTCATCCCTCATATCTTTGTTACTAGTGTATTACAATTCCTTTCATTAACCAAACTTAATGCACTGGCAGTTAGTATACCTACTGTTCAGTTTGGGGCAAATGGTACTATTATAATATCTGACTTTAATTAAGCTGTTCTGGATAAAAGCTGGCATGCTAAAAGCTTTTTTAAATGCTGTTCCTTGGTACACACCCACACAACAACAACCGGTAAGTCAATGGGATTTTGTCTAACATCTCCCTTGGAAGATATAATTTGGGGTGTGGTATCTGGGCAGTTATTTCTAAAGGCATGTGCACCAGAGGCGGGGAGGAGTGAAAGAAACATAAAAGAAGTTCATTCTTTTATTCTTTTTAAGCTGTAGAAGAGTTAAAAATAGATATAAGACTTAAGCTCTAAAGCCTACTTATTTAAGGAAAAATGTGCAAATAATTAATTTATAATGGGACGAATTTCACAATTCTGTGAAATTTTAATAGATAAAATTGCAAATGAAAGAAAGGAAATTGCAAAGACCAAAATATTTAACTTCATGATCAATCAATGTACTTTACTAAAAAATACCTGCAAATAATTTTACAGTGTTTTAAAACTGATAGTTGCCTCTTCACTCTGGAGCAGCTGCATACCTGCTGATGTCACCCCAGAAACACGACTATTTCTGAATAACCACATGGCTCCATTTGCACCCTACCTACTTCCCTGTAACTTGCAAGGAAAGGTATAGGGTGGGCTCACACTACTCTTCCGTTGCTTCTAACCACACAATTTACCTTTAATGTTTGGGCCCCTGGATAATACAACAGCTTTAACTCTGTTCCTCCAACATAATTAGTGAAAACATCAGCATTGTTTTCCCACTAACAATTCCTCTGCTCTGGACCCCTGACTGATCCTGCTAGAAGTGAGTGATGAATATCCAACCTGACCAGTTTGGTCTAATTCCTTTCCTCCCCCATCTCCCATCAATTTGAGGAGACCATTCTTAAAATGGATGCAACTCGCTGTAGTCCAAGAAGTGTTGTCAGTGTTCAGAGGAACCTTCCTTCCATTTCAGAGAAGAAAGGAGTTTGGAGAATCAGCATCGCCTTTTTTTTTTTTTTTTTAATTAGTATCTGTTTATGCATAAAGTCACATTTTGTTTGGGCAATTTTACCAGTTGGTCTCTTGTTAACTCCTTTGGTCCGTATAGAAATCCCTGCAAAACCGATTGCATCCCCTCATGACCAATGAACTCAGTTATCAGTCAGAATCATGTAACTGGATGGTTGTTTCAATCATGGGAAATTTCTAACATAGGTAGAACTGCCTTGGCTCAGTTAATCACTTGTCTTTTCTCTGTGCAAAAGACAGAGGAGAATTCTCTCTTAACCCATATTCAGATGAAAGAATTAACCAAGACAGTACCACAGGAAAACAAGAGTACACTTGTGAGCACTGAAAAAGCTTGTGAGCACTGAAAAAAAACTCACCCAACAACTCCAGAACTAAATAGAAGGCACTCCAGAACAAAAAAAGTGGTGAGCCTCCAGCTCACACACCACATCATGCCTGATACCTATGCTGTACATTATTTCACTGTTTATAAAAAATTCAGCTCTGGTTTCCAATGGCACTGTAGTTCCATGGGTTTCCATTGGTTCAGAAAGGCTATCCTTGCTGATCAGAAGGCGAGATGTGCAACAGGATTGCCTCCTCTTCCACATACGGCAGTATCTCCCCTCATGTCACATGCTGGTTGCCAGCTCAGGAGGTGAAGTGACAGCCTCCCTCTTGGGCTCAGTGGCAGACAGGAGAGTGCACACTGCCTCATCCAGGGACACACTGCCTGCTCCAGGACTGTGCAGGTGATGACAGGCAACCTAGCCCTGTGCCATTACACTCATGAAACACTTCGTCTGGGGTCTGGGGAACAAGGGGGTTTTTCTGTATTATTGTCAAGTAGACTATGCTTATTTCTGGCTGCCACCAACAGGCATGGTCTGTAAAGTGCCCTACCCCAGCAACTCAGCTTTTCAGGGCTCTGTAGGGATTTGTGGATTAAAAAATAGCTGTGACCAAGAAGAGGCATGTTACCAACTTCTATTTGCTATGCACTTCATTAAAAAACCCTTGATGTTTTACTTCAATAAATTCTCTACTTCCCCACTGACTCTCTGGATGCCTGTAATTCTTAGAAAACTCAAATAAACAGGATCAAGACAATTTTGTTTGTCCAATGCGATGGATCTGCCAGCCCTGTCTGTTGCTTTTCTGTGAATCTTAGTCACCCAGGGCCAGGGCCAAAGTTGATACCTGGTGCCAGCCAAGTGGTTTTTGGCCAACACTCTTCAAAGCATGTTAGTGCCAGAACCCTCTACAAAGCTGATTGTAAGAATTATATGGACTGGTTTGCTTCACAGCAGCTCTCTGATCAGCTCAGTCATGATACATCTTTCTTGTTGGAGCCTGACAGCAGTGTCTCACCATCTTGTGTCACCATAAGAGGTCTTGCCATTTCCATTTCAGTCGGAGTTACCAGGGAAAAAATAATAAACCAAACCAGAAGGAATGCTGAGCCAATCTGCATATACAACCATGGGACACTTTTTCTGACATCTACTGTCCTATGTTATCAAACATTCATGTCTTGCTGGTCTTCCCCCAACTTAGTTACCATCTCTTGGTTAGGATATAGAGGTGAATGATGCCTTATATAAGCCCACTTGTTAAATGTGCTGTGATACTTCTAGGGGAAAAAAAGAAAATGGCAAACATGCCTAATAGCACTTGGACTTTCAAAATACACAATCTTAGTGTGCTAAAGTCTATTCAATATTCAAAATTAAGTCATTGTTTCCTTGTATTGCTTCCTTTGTCTGCATCCATCTTGAGTTTCATCTCGTATTTGGACTGCCAGTGCTTTGGGGCAGGAACTGCTATTTCAGTGTCTTTGTGGGGCACTTTGCTGAGTGGGTCCAGACCATGACTCTAGAAAAAAACTATGTGTTTACACATGCCATTCACAATTATCATGCAGATTCACAATCCAAAGGGAGATTATTTGCAGGGGCCTTGTGTTCCTAGCTGGGAGGGACCCTTCCTCTTAGCATTTCAACAGGGTTTGCAACAGCCTGAAAGGACCCTTTCCTAGACAATGGGGGAGAGATCCAGGACCTGATGATTTGCCCTTCTACTGCCTCATCCTTTGAAAGACAAAGTTCAGCCTCACCTGAAATTGCCTCCTAAATTCAAAAGATTCTTCCAGGTCCCAGATCTTGGGACCTTCCTTTGCCAATAATTATGTATCTGTAGCTTTACCTGTCATGAGGCATTTCTCCCAAAGAGGCCTCTGCACCGTAACTAGGCTGTTCCAATTTCAGAATGGAGTTCCACTCATGCTCTTGCTCTGTCTTATGAAGGTGCAGGAGTGAATCTGTTAAATTTGTATATCTGGAGGAAAAAAATTATGATCACTACCCTATAGCATTCATTCTTCTGAGAGCTTTCAATAAAGACCTGACACAATGTAAGTTCAACACTGGAAATGTGTTAAGTTTATGTCATGACCTGCAGATAGTTTTGGAGACTTCTGCAGATTTCACATCCATCTCCAGCTCCATCAGTTCAGCCTTCTACTTGTTTTCTTCCCAAAATCTCAGTGCACTCTTAACAAAGTAAGGTGGTGATATGTCATTTAACATGTATAGGATTGACACTTCTAGGTGATCCTCCAAAATTGCTCAGGTGTCCAGCTGAAAAGGTTAGAAACCAATTTATTCCATGTAGGTTTTGTACTGTATTGCCATTTCCCATGAGTATCCTCCAGAGGATGCTCTTCAGGCTTTGGGAGCCCTTTCGTCTCTGTTTGCTGAGGTATCTCTTCAACTCCCCAGTTCCATTTGGCAAATCAGAGTGCTGATCAACTTGTACCCCTGTTGCTCTTTGGGTAAGATTTCTCTTCCTGCATCTGTATTTAAAATGCAGTTGTTTGTTACCAAGAATTCTTGGTCTCTGTGGACCAGCACTTGGAAGAGAGGAGCAGCTTCCTCGACATTAACTCTGGTTTTCCACGACGAGTTTTCCGCACGGACTCAATGACCTACATCCCCTCACCACTGTCACTGCTGACTTGGAGCCCAGTGCTCTGACATACCTCACTGGTGAGGTACCAAGTGGCAAATGCCCTCCCTGTCAGAACCTTGCTCCGGAAAGGGTCTGGATGGTGGTGGTGCACTGGGGGCCGCCTGAGGTCTTGTCACTGTAGAGGAAGCCAGTGACTCCTGCACTGGAAACTTGCCTCTAGAGCAAAATCTGTGTGGAAGTCCCTCTTCAGAAACCACAGCTAATGTCAGGTAAGTTACCTTTTTTCCCCCCCTCAATCTGTAATTAGACATCCCAATTATGCAGTTTAATCTAATTAAAGTAATGATGCAATTATACAATAATTAATACATAATCGGCATGCAAAAACCTCTGTAAGTATTATTTAACCAACAGAGCAAATTCTAGATGAACCTTTTCAGTCTCTTAAAAGTATATCATTTTAGCAATCAGCTTGAGGAAGGGATTTTGCCTACTCAAGCATTTATAAATCCTTACTGCCACTAGTAAAATTACTTTTTCTTACTATTTATGAGCATTTAGCTTCCATTGACTTCAATGGGTGTTGTCTCTGAGCACCCAGAGACAGAAGTAAAGCTTAGAGCCTCCAAAAGACTCACCACAAGTATCTCATCTGAAGACAGCAAAGTGCTATGAAGTCATTTCAGGAATGCCTAATACTGGATTGCCTGCTGCTAGAGATGATAAAAAAAATAAAATAAATCTTATTGTAGATTGCAAGAGAAGACAGCTCTATGGTACCTGTACTGGTACTTTCTCAACAAACCTTACTACTTAAGATAATTTTTTTTAATTAACTGCAAATTGCTTTCTCATTATCCAAAATAAATGTGCAAAATGTGCATATTACATATGCACCATACTTGCAGATGTATAAACTAAGCCTTAGCTGTGTATCTACCCAAAGTCTCATGCACCAAAATGAGGGTGTGAATGGGGATGCAGAAGTCCCGGCTCTAATGGTATGCACAAGAACCTGGTTTTTCTGTATTGACTCATTTTTCTGAAACAGATAAACTGAGAAGTGTCTGTTTCATTGTATGAGAATGTTAGCCGTATCTGCAATAGCCAAAGACCCACATTCTGAAATGACATCAGAGACCTGGGGGCTTGTCTGATAAAAAATGGGATTTCTTTTCTTCTCATCCTTGGATAATACTTTCTTTAGCCTACTCCCCATCCCCTTTCTGTTGTGCAGTGAACTGTGCACTCTATATGGCTTTTTCCTACCCATGATGTGGCTGAATGTCAGTAATATTTTACCCTTGTTTTGGAAAGTACTGTGGAATCAGACGTCTACATTTATATAATACTCTATAAGTAATGTCTGGACGTCTGAAGAAATGAGAATGCCCTGTCCCTTTCTTTGTCTCTGTTGCACAACTCATGCTTTAAACTAGGTACATTGTATTGAGAGATGTTATAAAGCAAGTTTATTCAAAACACCTCAGTATCTGTGTCAGTAGAAGTATTTATAAGCAGGGAAATTTCAGAGGAAAATATGAATGTTCCCTGACAAGCAGTCACTTCGGCTTTTGTTGTTGTTGTTGTTGTTGTTTTTTGCACAGTTTTCTGCTATGGATCTAGTTTTAAGTGTTATTACCCATGTGTGTGGAAGTATAGTTTTGATTTGATCGATATTCTCTTTAATGCCAAAATTGCTAAGAAAAGCTTTTAAAATTTGGTTTCAATTCAAATATGATGGGTTTACTGTAATTTTTTAATTGTCGGTATTCATATTGGTAGTGTAAGTTTTTAATCCTTTTCATGATAGACACTGAAAATATGTCTTAAAAAAGCCTATAACTGAATAATTTGTTCATTCCTGGTGATATAAATTCAGTTCTATATATGGAGTCACTGTGAGCCTGCATATATGGCCCACAGTTTCCAAGCTTAAGAAGTCACAGGAGCTTAGGTGATCCTCTGGTCACTGGTAAGGGTCACATAGGGAGAATTTTTGTCTTCCAGCATTTTTCTTCCTCCCACTTGGCGGTTTCAAATGGAACATAAGAGGACATTTGTCTGGGCAGTGTATAAAGAAAGTTTCCGGTGCATACTGAGTCCTAGTTCTTTGACCGAAAGGGTACTGTTATTTCAAAGACAGAAAAAAATAAGCCTTTCCCATGCCTTTCTTGAGTGAAATTCTCTTGTTGAAGAGCTACAGAACATCAATAGGTCCATCAGAAAAGACTGCCCAAGGAAGTGGTTGAGTCACCATCCCTGGAGATATTTAAGAGACATGTAGATGTGGCGCTTGGGGACATGGTTTATTGGTGGACTTGGCAGTGCTGGATTAACCATTGGACTTGATGATCTCAGAGGTCTTTTCCAACCTAAACAATTCTGTGATTCAGTAGCGGACATCTGGAGATGGGAAGAAATAAATGCAGCTAAAAGGTATGAAAAAATTCACCACACATACTACTGTACAAAACTCCAGCATATTTATATTCCATGGAAAAAATTAGCATAAAAATCTAATGTCTGGTTATTTCACAGCTCTGCTTACATCTATTGATCACAGAAGTCTCATCAGTATAGGTCACAGGCAACATCATCCTGCTAATTTTTCACCAGTCTTTATTTTTTTAGCAGCATAGTCACCCATATTTGTTGTAGGAACTTGCATCTGAACTTGCCAACAGTTTGGTGATTCTGATAGACCAGGGGCTGCTGTCTTTGGTCAAGATACAATAACTACCAAAGTACAGCTGATCTCTTATTGCTGAGCATGATTTAAAGGAAAATCTTTGAAAGAAGTATGAAGAAGCCTGAATTACTACTCTTTTATATGTTTTTAAATGAGAATGTAAAGGCCAAGGGCATTTTTTCCTATTTAATACTATTAAATCCATCATTAAATCTCTCACTGAACACTGGGTGAATTTAATGGTGCCCTCAAGTGCCGATGCTGATGCTTGACTGTGTTAATATTGTTGTATATACAGATACAATAAATAACACTTAGCTAAGGTAGTGTTAGCAGCCTTATTGGGTATATCAATACAAATAGCTGCACTAATGAGATTAAGCATCAGAAACCAAGGCAATGTGAATCTAGGCACTGAGGCTAAAATATGGGTAGGGATTCAACACATTGAACCTATCAATAAAACCGAACAGACTCTACTAAAAGCTTTATTGCTAGTTGGCATTAAAGGATTAATTTGAAAGTACAGTTTTTATCTTTTCTCATCTCACTTTATCACATGCTCTGTCTTAAAACTTCTGTCTGTCTGGTGCGCAGATATTATGAGTGCTTCTGTTTGCTGAACAGTCTGCAAAACCCTTGGCAGGTCACACCGCTTTGCCTTTCTGTAACACAAGTTCCCTTTGGTTGATGTAATTCAGCACTGGGAATGGGCTGGGTTTGTACCACTGGTATTTTTTATGTCTGCTAGTCTGAACACAGAGTTGGATTAGTTGAGTCACCTCTAGATCACTGTTTCTTCTCTCCACATACATGCTTTGGATGTAGTTGCCTTGCCCATGCAGATTATATTAAGCCACCTTAATTGCAGGATCCCCAAATGTTCATTATTACAGTATTCTTTTACCAGTACAGAAATCTCCAATTGATTCCATTTCATTTTGAGGGTATTTCCAATTTATGGTTTTATGGCTAGTAGGGAAAAAAGCTTTATGTTGTGATATTTCTTCTGATGGGCTTCTTTCTGTGTGTGCTAAAGCTTTGAAAGATATATCCACTGCTTTGTTTTACTAAGAAACTGTTTCAAAGTGAAAAAGAACTGACCTAAAGGACTAATTTTAACTGACAGGGGTGAAAACCTTGCTTGGGTAGAGAAGTCCCTGAAGGCTTAAGTGGATATTAATTGCTACACAGACATTATCTGAAACTTCTCATTTCAATGAATTGCAGTTTGATGCTTCTCATAAAGAGAAATCAAAAGAAATTAATGTTTGCTGCCATGAAACAACCTTTTGTGACTCTTAGTATTTTAAATTTCCAATGCTAAGGCAGTTATTTCTGATTCCCTGCACTCTAAAAAATAGGTAACATAATTAAATAGTGGTATAGGTATGTCCTGTTTCCTTTTTCTTTATGTAGTACTTTAATTTTTCCACATGATTTCTATGAGGTTAAAAAAAGGAAAACATATCCATCCTCATTTTTTAAATGTCAGCAAAGGAATGTTAATTATATTGTAAAGTGGATAAGTAAATCATGTGTAGTTAAGAGCTCAAAAATAAACAAGCATTTGTAACCATCTTATTTCCTTGCATACCTCTATCATGATGTAGACTATAATTTCATAATCACCTACTGTTTGCTGGCAAACATATTGAGGAATTTTTTAGAGAGCTGTAAAAACTTTTGCTAGCATCATTTTTCATATCATTCTAGCTGTAAAACCAGGCTGTCTTTGTGCTGAGAGTCTGGTACAGCATCGGCAGAGAATACCTAGAAATGGTGAGGCAGCGTGACATGCTTGTTCCACGTAGGCTTTCTGGGCCCCATACGGGGCGTCCAGCAGTTCAAGCTTAGTTGTTTCGTAACCAGTCTACTTAAAAACTGTTTCAAAGATCTGTTCATTTTGCTTTCTAATAATTTAATGTGATTTTAACCGATTTAGATAAATCTAAATGTATTTGGTTTTAGTTAAAATGGCTTAACTTTAAATGGCCATTATTTTAAATAGATGCAAATTACTTATGCAGACAATGTCTACAATAATGCTTAAGATACTGGTGTTAATCTACCTTTTAATAAAATAAATGGCATAATGGATGAAGCCAGAACATGCTTTCAGAGTAGATTTAACTCTGCAGTGTATAATTTCATACCTTGTACTGTTTTTCCAACTGGAGTCACCAATTGGCATTGTCACAGTGCCATTTATGTCGAGATGGGTTTTCTTAAGGGACTTTAGGACTCAAGATTCTTTCAACCTTAGTTCCAATTTTATAAGTTTTAACTCAATATTATGGTACTTACAGAGGTTACGGGGGTGCTGGTATGCCTAATTCAGGTTTGCAGACTACCTTGCAAATGAAAACCAGTGCATATAATAAGCACGAAATACTGTTTCAGGGCTTAAAACAGACAGAGCTTGAGACAATAATAGCTTTGAGGAACACAGTTAGTATAAACACTAGACAAATGTAAATTGCACAGCTACAGAATGGTCTCCTTCGCTGCTCCATGGCTGTGTTTGCAGCTAGAGAGAAGCACACACACAAAATGAGTTTTAACAAGAAATGCCAGATTGCCTAGGGACATCTGAGTCAAACAAAGGGGCTCTGCCTGCCTCTGACAGCATCCCAAAGGCCACCCCATGTGTAGCAGGGAGAAATGGTAAGTGCTGTTTCATGCCCATGGCACTGGCTTCTGAGAACAGGATGGTGAGCAGAGCTCCCAGCCAGACAGGCTCTGTGCTTGTGCACAATGCCCTCACAAGGACTCCCAACGCACCATGCTACTGGCAAGCCTAACATTTTTCTTCAGAGCAACAAGGGACTGGCCTCCAGCCTTCTCCCCACTTTTCCAGAGGATGGTCCAGATCTTAGGTCCACTGATGTGCCCCATGCTATCTTTCTGCTGACCACAACAAGAGTGTCAGGCAAATGCCTCCATTGTGTTTATCCCTGCACTTAAATCCCCAAGGTTTATTGTGGTGCATCGGGAGCTTATGAAATCAAAAGCAGCAGAGGACAACTATGGTAACTGATACATAAGAAAATAAGAAACTTCTGTTTCTCTATTTTCTAAAGCACAATGGGACATCCCTTTCTCACAGTCACTCCTTTTGTGGTCAGTACCTAACATTCACATGAGAATACAAATGGTTCATGTGTTTTCTTGACTTACAAAGTATGTATTGATAGCCATAAATGCTGAGGATTTTGACAGACTGAAAAGTAAACAAGAAAATCCCACTTAGCTACATTTTAGGTGTGAGTCTGAATCACCCAGAATGACTAATGCTCTGACCTATGTGACAAGCCAGATAACTTCAGCCACTCTCCCCTGTCTTGAGCCTACTATCTAGTATTTGGATGAAGCATATAATTCAGAAAAACCTCCTTTATCTTATGACTTGAAGACATGAAGATAGGCATTTCCATAGCACTGCATCCCAGCAGTGAACCACCAGCTTATGAGAAGTTGTTCTTTTTTTTCCTAACTTCACTTTGCCTTTTTGTTCTTCTATCCATTGGCTCATGATACCAGAAGTATGTGTATTGTATCACTAATGAAGTTAGTGATTTTCATCTTTCTCTAATATTGTGAACTGGCAACAGTTTCCACTGATTTTTTAAGTCATCCCTTGAGAATCCTATTGAAGCTGGTGAGTAGAGGTTCTGCCTTTCCTTGGGACACTTGATAGTTAGCTATGAATAGGTTTTCTAGAAGTCATGTTACAGGGGATTTTCCCCCATGAAGCTGCTTACACAAATCCAGCATAGTTAGTGGCTCTTAGTGTAACAGAGGTGATTTCATCTGCCATCTTTTCTATGTTCCTTTTTTTTTCCACTTGCTCAGAATTCCCAGCATTTCTGAAGAAATGGGTTCAAGGAAACAAGCTGTTACACCATTGGTGTAACCAGTTCTATTGTGCTATCATATACAAATGCACCCTGGTCGATCGAGCTCTTTGGGCAAGAGTAAGAGATGTGGGATATTTGTTTTCAGTTTCTTGTCCTCTGATAACCCCTAACGCCTTTCTGGGGCAATGTGTTCCAGTCTATGGTATTCTTCATTTCTGGACATGAACAGAGTACAGAGTACCTGAACATGTACAGAGTTTGTTCAGCTCTGTACACCTCTGCACTCATAGCTGAACTGGTATCTGTTGGCTTCAGACATTGCATTGTGCCATTGTGCTACTTCTAGAATACAAACCAGCAAGATTTAACATCTTTCTGTCAGTTCAGATCTAGGAGGCACACGATGTAACCTTGAGAACAGATGGTTGAATTCACATACACTGAAGCACACAGTGCTACACTGATTTCTTAATCTCATTCAGAATAAATGACTTGTATATGAACAGATTCCCCAAGTTGTCAGAGCATCATAAACAAAATTGCTTGCTAATTGCAGTCAGCCACATCCATGCAAGGTTGTCCAGGAAGGATTTACAGGCTGCTTCGCCTTGCAGAACCTCTTTGTTTTATGACAGGGAAAAGGGAATGAGAATCTCTTCAGTCTGAGGCTCCAGCTTGGTGTACTTTTCACCTGTAAATTGTACACATTTAATTTAATTGCATTGAGAAACCACAAGTGCAAATCCTCTTGGAACTGTACTTTATAGAGCTACATTTGACAGCGGTTTAAGTTCTAATACTTTAATTCTGACTTCTTTCTTTTTATGGATTTTTCTTACCCTCTCTATCATCTTTTCACACTGACCAAGTTTGTTATAGTAGCACAGAACAGAAGCTTCCTTGCTTCTTGTTATGGTTGGCAGCCTTCACAGGTATCTTAGCCAAAAGGCATTCTGGTAGCACTTTAAACCTTCACCCAGAGTACAAGGTATTTACTTCATGTAATGTCTGCCCAAAGCTTGTGCACAGAACACACAGGCAGCACTGTGTTACTCCTAAGTTCGTGAAGGTTGATGTGCTCAATCAGTTGGCTGAACAAGCTGAGCTAAAAATACCAATTCATCCCCACTGGTGAATCTCCACTGTGGACGCACAAAAGAGCTCTTTGAGTGAACCCCCAGGTTTCCAGGAACCAAGTAAGTCTTTATGGTACCCCCAGTCCTCTTAAAATGGCTTCAGGGGTATGAAATTGGAACTAAGAACAAATTAGATCAAACCAATGACCTGTTATTTCATCTTCTGACAAGGGAGTGATCCAGGACCACCAATGTACCTATCACAAAGCTTCCAGCCTCCCACAACAGAAGAAAATGGAAAAATCTGTCTACTTTCTAAAAAAAAATAGATTTTTTTCCCCGCAAAATTTGCTTCAATGACCTCTCTGCATTTAGCAGTGTATTTTTGTCTGAATTAAAGGAGTGTTTATATTAGAACATTGCATGCATTTGTGGAAAAGATATTTCAGTATTGATAAATATTTACCGTGATGGTATTTCTGTCTTCTCCAAACCACAGATGTTTTCCTTACTAAATGTGTCTGGTTTTCAGCTTTGAGCATTTTTTTCTCTGCTTTTTTTTCTGTATTAATACAATCATCCATCAAAACAGGAGTAAGACCCTGATCAGTGTCCTGGTATTTTTTTTCAAAAGCCTTTGTTTTAAGTTCTTGACATGTTTCCAGAGCAATCCTGAGGCCACTACCATTGCCTAAGAATTAACATGCTTGTTGTGGTCTCTGAAAATGTCAGCTATGTGCACTTTTTCATTATTATCTGAAATCATGCAGAGATCTGGACCTTGAAATACCCTAGGTCTTTTACTTTCCTCTTTCTCCTCCCCCCACTCCCAAGAGGCAGCTATTCATCTTCATTAGCCACTTCTGTTAGCTTGCTGCCAACTGAGACTAGAAAACTAGCTGCATCAGTCTTGCATGGCAATTCAGGAATTAGAATCCATAGTCCTTGGGTGCAGGAGGTTAATGCACTAATAAAGATTGTACCTTGATTAACCACATCATCTCAGCTTGCCCAAGCAAGGTTGGTTTTCAGACAGTTTGTTGTATCATATGGCTCACTGCATTCATAGAACCATAGCTTCTTAGCTAAGAAGAGATATTCATCTTTGTGACTAAAGGAGAAATTTTATCCTTTTTTTTCTCATTTCAATGAAGAATATTTTTTAAAAATTAAAGAAATTGTCTAAATGCTGTCCTATGATTTACCTGTAAAGGGACACCTTCCTCTCCTAATAAGGGGGCGCAGGGGGTTTGTCCTAAACTCTGACATGAGAGAGCATGCCATGGGTTATACGCTAATTTACTTGTTTTTAGAATCAGACCACATTTCTTTTAGGTATCCATAACTTCTTCTAGACTTACAGGCTCATTTATTCCCCCCAAAAATGAATAAAAATCTGCAAGCCTCTATGCTAAAGAATTATAATCATACAAATGAAGGACCTAAATAAGTCAGTTTGATAAGTAAGCAGCTGTAGCCTTCTTTCACATTTATCTGTCCTAGATTGCTGAACCTTGACTAAGTGTTGCAGGTTATTTTCAGGATGGTTCCACTAAATCAGAGATAACATATTCCAAACAGAAACTTATTGCACTGGCATTTCTGATTTGCTGTAGAGTGAATTGATCCACAGATCACGTTGCAAATACTCATGATTTGGAATGGTTTAGTTCTGTAGATACCAAATATCTGGAGATTTAATGCTGAACACATTCTTTAGTGCTGCAGTCTGCAAAATCTCTTACTTTCTCCCTTTTCATGGGCCTAATTTCTCTTTTTTCCTTTCCTTCTTCCCAGCTCACGGGCATGTGTGTACACACACACACACACACACGCACAAATCCTGTTTCTATCAAGCAGTTTCTGCTGATGACCATCTGTGCATGTCTGAAGAACCAAGCACAGCAAAAATGACACAGTCACAAGCTACACAATTACCTTTATTTCTTTGCTTAGAACAAAAAAAAAAAATTCCTTGACAAGCACTTGCCCCTGGATTGTCATGTATCTTTGGAAGTTATACCAATGAAGCCTATTGAAAGGAATTCATATTTCAGAAAGCAGCAGAGCATTTGGAGAGTCTTGGGACTGTTGCCAAAGGGGAAATGTGGTAGAATGTGTTTGCAGCAGATTGCTATGAAAAAAGTTACTCCTTTAAATCATTTTAGCAGGAGTAGGAGAGACAGAAGAACTGACTGAGGTTCAGCGCTGAACTGGCACCCAGCTCAGTGTCCTTACTGCCATTTCAGCACCATGATAGGCAGCTAACATTAGTTCCCTTATTTCATCCTTCAGTTAGTGGGTGAAACCATGTGTGCCACTTACCTCAAGTTTAGGAAGCATTTTGTATCATACATGACAAATATTAACTATAAATTAAAACCCACCCAAATGAGTGGAGAGAAGATAAGTAAAACAGAAAACAACAGAAGCTGGAAAATGACAAGATATTTTGTTGGGCGGTGATGGTTCTGAATAACATGTTATCAAAAGGATAATGACCAGTAAGAGATGCTCAAATGGAAAGTAGAAAATTATCAATTGCTTAAAGGAAACTATGGGGCTTATGAGGAAGTAGAAAGAGAGTTCTAAGTATGGATAAGTGACATCATAAAGAAACAAGAGGAAACAGCTTTATCTTTCCATTTTATAGGCACATATTTGAAGTTTGGGTTAGAGAAGTTGCAGCAATAACAGATACTACAGGAACCAATTTTGAAAAAAGAAAATTGGCTTTTCACATGATAGGAACCTTACCACAGTGAAATACTGTCAGCTTCAACACAGTCTCCAAAAGTTTCAATGTCTGACTCTTTGCTTTGGATATTTGACACTAAAATCATAGCCACGTTGTCAGCTAGTGGCAATGTAGCTTCCTTGAAATGAATGGGATATTTGCCAACTGACAGCAGTTAAAAAGAGAGACTCCTGTGCTAAAAAAAAAAAAAAGAAAATATAATATTGTGAAGACAGAAGAGATACTAGATTACAGGTTCTCAAACTGCATCTTGTTGCTAAAGGGTCTTGGAAAGCTCTGCATTACCTTTGCATGGCCTTGACTTCCAGCTGAATAAATACATCTAATGCGTCCCTAAAATCTGCATTTCAGTGTAGGTAACTACAAAAACAGATCCTCTCCAGTCTGCCTGAGCTAACCAGCAGAGTATTTGCAAAGGAAAATTGTGTCTCACAAATCTCCTATAATTCCTGTGACATGTCAGTTGAGCAGTGGATGAAGTTGAGTCAGATAAAATAACTTTCAAAAGGTGTTTGACAGAGTCCTTTATGAGGTGCCACAAATATTTCTTAAATCATCCTGTGTAGAAAGACAAAATATTAGGAATCAAAAATCAGCTAGGTGAGCACAAGCAGAGAGGAGGATTAAACAGTCAGTTTTCTTAATGACCCAATGATAAGTTCTGGTTTCAGCACCAAGTGAACAGCAAGATTATACATGTGGCAAGACTTTAAATCTAGATGCTACCCATCTCCCTACTTATTATTAATTACGATTTTTCTGAATCAGTTCAACTATTCCCGGTATCATGTGCCACACAGAAAGATTGATGACACTAGATAAATAGCATTGCCTTAAGTCTAGAGTGAATACTATTTTTTACCTCTGCATGGTACTTCTCCTGAAAAATTATCTACAAGCTAGGGTTAAAAGCCCCAAACAAAACACTACCAAGCAGTCATTAATCCCCAAGAAATGTCTGGTTACTTAATTGTTGCTGCGGAAACTGAAGTTGGAGCAAGAATATGCAATACTATAGATTTCTTTGTTTGAAGGTTTTCCCTTCAGTGAGAAGAAAAGCCAAGTTGGCATGTTGAGTAAGATTAACTAGGCTTGGACCTTTATAGCTTGTAAAACTGGACATTTATGTATAACTGCTGAAAACTGATTTACTACAGGTAGAGACAAGTAAAGTTGCGGAGTTGTAGAGTTACAGTACGCATGTGAATGAGACGTGCCATCACCACCAGCACCACAAAGATGTCAGTGCAAAACAACATCACTGCAACCCTCACAAGGAGAAATGTGTGTTATGAAGCAAAGAGAGGGCATCTGAGCTGCTCCTTGGACTTGTGCATCTGGCTGCAGGAGGAGGGGGGCAGTCACTGTCATCTCAAACGATCTGTCCTGCAGTTGGGCACATGTGCTCATCCACATATATGTTTTAAGCAGCCTGGTCAGGGCTTCCTTCTTTGATCTAGAAGTCTTTGTTTTCCCCACTTCTGGACCCCAAATGTCTTCTCAGTACTTTCTTTTGTTGACATTGTTCAGGACTTTAGGATTAAGTTAGTCAAGTTTGAAGAAGACTATAAGTTGGTTTTAAATTAGACCATTGTCTTGTAGTGGCTGGAACATTTTCTGGTGCCAGGTGTTTCTGACTTATTTTTTGTTTGATTTATGCTAAAAAAGACCCTGGGTTTTTTCTGTTTTTAATTTTAAAAACCTTTTGAGTCAATCGATGTTCTAACACCAATTTGAAGGTGCTAAGGCTCTTAAATACATTTAAATTTTCATCAGTCCTTTTCAGTTTTCAGTCCAGCGGGTGCCTTATGCCAGTACTGCCAATCCCAAACTCCAAAGACAGGCAAGTTACCTGAGAAGAGAAGATGTTCATGAAAGTTCATTTTACAATAAAAGTTGAGTCCTTTCTGTTTAGTTAGTTAAATAGTTGCCATTTAGGCTTGCATTTTCAGACATTTCACACCATGTACCAAAAAAAACTTGATATAATCATATGTCACTACTAGTGTTTTGAATCTGTCTCAAATATCTTCAGCTAGAGCCTAAAATCCCGAGACTTGGCACACTTGAATATATTCTGGATTTGTTTCTGCTTGTTCTTGCATGGTGTTGACATTTGCTGGACACCTAAATTCTTTCTCCTGATTTTTGAGGCTCTGTTCTTGGCAGCCAGAAAGAGACTCTGCACATAGTTTAATGTTTCTATTTAGAAAAATATTATACTACATTTAAATCCTACCACTCCTCAGTGGTGACAGCCTGTAGTTTGGGATACTTTTCATTGTGGCTTTCCGATTATTTTTTCTAATTTTATTTAATTTTATAGTTGTCTGAATTTCAAAGGGTAGAGATAAATAAACAATACAATCACAACACAATGTATTATTCTAGTAAATTCACATTCAGATAGTCATTATAATGGCAATTATTAACCTTGGCAGATATCAGTGGTTTTACTAAATCTTTGTGTCAGAAAGGGTTACATCCAATTTAAATTATGTAGAAAGCTTTATTATATACCACAACTGAAAGTAAAAAAAGGAGAAGAGGAGCTAGCTGAAAAAAAAAAAAAGACTATTAAGGCTATTTTTCATTGAAGTGGGGATGAGAAATATTGTTGGAGAAAAGAAGAAACGAAAGATTTTGACATGTCAAAAAAAAGGTCACCCTTATTTTTAATCAACCCTCTGGTCCTTTCAGTGGATGAAGGCATCATTGTCAGACTCGGGCAAGCAAGGTGGGAGGAAAGAGCTCTGCTGCTGTAACAGATTGTTTTGTGCTGGCACAGAGCAGACTCCTCAGGAGAGGTGTCCCTGAAGGTGACAGTGGGGTCACCAGCTGTACAACCTGGAAGAACTGCTTCTTGAGCAAATGGCAGTCATAAGCACTGAATAGAATATTTCACAAGTAGGATAACTTTGGGTCAAAGTCACCAGATGTTCCCAGTCTGTCTGCCCCCGTTCTTCAATTGACAGAGATAACGTAAAGCATTGCCCTACGGAAGAAAGGGACACATAGTCATTCCCATGTGGTTTTTTGGGCTCAGCACCTCAACTTGTAGGGAGGACGCTTTGGTTGGGAACAGGGTTTTTCCGCTGGAAACACCTTTAGTCTATATACACAACATTTCCCACAGAGTAAATGGTCCTGTAAGGGAAAAGCAAGGAAAGCAGGTATGAAAGTGATACCTTTTTACATGACAGACTTAGGGTTAAACATCCACATTGCAAATCTCCATTTTGTCAATTTATTGTCATACACCTTTACTATTGGGATATTTCTTAATACATTATTTCTTAATCTTTTGCAAACAGTAGCGCATGTGCCAGGTACTTGTAGCAAACAGCAATCTGATTGCCTCTGTTTTTTGCTGCCTGAGTTTTAAGAAGTTACTGTATATTAAAAATTGCTATATACTGTTATTGCTGGCACTTATCAGATAAGGAAGTCATAAGATGAATGATCTGCCTCAAAGAAGTGAAAAGCAAAGCAATTCTGATACTGAAACTGCAAACCAGATGATGCTCTGATTAGAGGCACGCATGTAGATTACAGAAGTATAATAAATCATGTAACTTTTTAGCTTCAAATAAATTAAAAGAATGCAATTTTTATTAGGAAATAAACTGTTTATCAAGAATGCTTTAAAGGTGACATTTATTGCTAATAAACTGTGTTGAAAGGGCTGGTCCTTTCATTGGCAGAACAGCCAGAGACTTTCCACTATGTAAAAAATGCAGCAGCTCAGTCCATGCTGGGTCAGGAAGCAGTTCCATCAGCACTAATGAAGGATGGGCAAGAGACTCACACACCCTTTTTTCCAAACAAGAAAATTTTCTTTTCTCTTTAAAAAGGAATGAGTCATGGAAATATAACTCCAGTTTTATTTTGGGACTGATTGTGGATCTCTGCATGGCTCCTTGAAATATCACTGAGAAACAACTCCACAGTCAGCTAATGGTAGCAAAACCCAGCAAAGCATCTGCCAGGCAGACTCTTGATAGTGTCAGAAATCCCCCTGCTTAGGCAGGATGTTATTTTCTCTTCAGTTCTTCTAACGTATGGGCCAACTTTCAGGGTTGTCATGCTTGGCTCTATTTCTCATATTAATTCTCTTAAGTTACTGTGTACCAAATATTGTGGCTGTTGGTGCTGAACATGTCAAAAAAGAAATCTGTCCCTTAACATCCTGCACTAGAGAGGAACAAATGGTCTGAAGTGTTTCATTTATCTCTCCCCAAAAGCAGCCTTGCTTTGGAGACCAACTCATTTAGACTTGAATCATAACAGTATTGAATGTGTGCCTACCTGCTACCTGAAGCTGGGTCAAGGATGACTGCATAAAAGTCAGGTCAAGCTGCATCTGTCTCTTAGCTATGAAAAAATGTCCCTCCAGACAAAACAGGGAGGAGAAAAAGATGGTGTGCAGCACACCTCGTTTAGGGCTTGCCACATATCTGTGTCCTTCAAGGCACAAACACGTTGGAGTTAGGAACTTATTCAACTCCTTTACAATGATAAAGGCAATTTTAGGAATTAACTGCTAGCAAGTGGTAAGCATTTACCATTCTGACTTTGTGAAATCTATTGTGTGATTAGTCCACTGTGTGTACCCCATTACTTGGTCATGAACCGAAATTTCTGTTCTCATCTACAAAAGAATATTCTGTTAGTCTCACCAGCCCAAATACATTGTGTGATTGAACTGTATTGCAGAGTGTTAGAAAAATCAAACTTCTTGCACTTAAGATGTATTATCTATTCAGGAAAATGAGAGTGTGCTTAAGAACTGCTCTCAAGAGTCTGTAAAAATCATTGTAGCTCATGTTTTGTCTAGATTATATGAAAACTGGGCATTTCCTAGAAGCTGCAGTAACTTAAATATTCCACTACCCAGGCACTCTTGCTACTGATATGCTGTCCTTGTCTCCTTTTCCACGGACTTTCTCAATGCATTTTGCTGAACAATACTGTTTTTCAGGAGATGACCCATTCATGGCCTCCGCCACTGTCAGCTATTCACACACCAGGAAAGGCAGAACAAAGCAAGTTTCCCTTCCCAAACAAGGTAAGACATTCCACATCGTATACAAACATTCCTCCTGCACCTCACAATATGTCCTACAAAAGCCCTGACTAAGTGTGTGAGGTCTCTGGGCTGAGATTGATGCCGTGCTGATGATATGCATGTGTGTGTGCCAGTATTCCCTGTCTTTTCCCTTCTTACAGCCTCAGCAGGGCTACAGTCTGCATCTCTTGGCAGCAGAATTGATGGTGTGGGGGTCATGGGTTCCTCACAGCAAGGTAAAACCACAGGTGTATCCGGTGGGATGTCCAGATGGGGTGGCTTCTGCTGAGGCTCCTGATTGACACCTTAGGGCACAGACAGCTGTGGAGAGTCAGGGAGCTCCTCCTTGCATCCACTGCTCCTGTGTCATTTGGCTTCACCAGCTGAGATTTGTGTTGAAACCTTTGAGGTCTGAGCAGGCCTTCACTAGGTACACTGGCCTCTAGTTGGGCCTGAGGACTGGGCACACATCTCCTGCCACCAGCCTGGCTTCAAAGGGGCAGCTTTGCTAGAGAGGCTGTCAGCCCAGTGCCGAGATACTCAGAGGGGCCACAAAAGCATTTGCCGTGGAAATATTTGATTCCCCAAGAGACCAAAGCCACTAGTCCTGCTGATGGTCCTTTAAAACCAGCCCCACTATAGGATGTGTCCCAGGGAGGATGCAGTGCAGCATGGTAAAGCTCATCAGCACAAGCTTGGGGAAACCATATTATTTATACATGGTAAGTCAGGAGGCAATGAAATCAGATATCTTGTGCAAGAGCCAATAAATTTCACATTGTATCACCATACACTGTTTAGATGTCACAAGCATATTTCATGCAGTGTTCAAGCTTGAAAGATGGTATTGATGCTGTTTATAGTCTTTCTCCTGTTAAAGCAAGCTTGTTTGGCAACTTTTAAGTCCATTCTGCAAAATTTAGTTTAGGGAATAATTATAACTACAAAGCCAAGAAAACTTCATTTGCCTACAGTAAAACAGCTTTTCTGTGGATGAGAGTGTCATGATTTTGAAGTATCAGGGGTGTAAACCAAAATATCTCTGGCATGTTATGAAAGAAAAAGAAGGAAATAACTCACTATTTACTTGAAGGAAGACAACTGATTGAAGATGGTAGGCAGGCCAGAGGCTTGTTAAGTTAGAGTAAGTCCTGTAGGAGATAGGAGGATCAGCAGCTTACAAGCAGGTGAAGTGCCACATAGGGATGACAAAGTGAAGTGGTGCTTGCAGCGCTGCAGTTTCTGCCACAATTGCCACCACACAGTGTGCTTGTGTGACACGTGTGCAGATGTGCACGGGCAAGGCGTGCACCTGTCAGCGGATCTGTGTGGCCATCGTGAATCCACTTCCTCACAACTAACTGCATTGTGATAAATATAGGAATAGGAGAACCGCAGAGCAGAGAGCAAAGATATGTGAATAATGGTTGATATTGACTTTCTCATCTTCTCTCTGCCTGTTCATCCATCTCTCTGGGAAATTTTCTATTATTTTGAATTGCAGAGCTATTTCAGAGATCTACCATTCATTTTTAAAGATCCTTTTCAAGGCGGTTTCCTTTTCTCTTGCCAAAGTAGAATTTCCATTTTTTTTTGAGCTTAGGATGGACAAGATTTCAGCTAGTAACATACGAGCATACTTTTGTACATACAATAACATCACAACTGTATTGTGGCCTGGATGGTCTGCATGGTCAGAAATGAGAGTGCTTTGTGTGTGAGATGGGAAAGAAGTACCTTAAAAAACTCACCAGAGTCCTGGAACAATCCTGTATTACTGGCCATAGATTATGTTAATTTTAGACACCACTTCTATTTTAAAATAATTAAAAGCTGTTCTGTGGCTTAACATTAGTCTGTACTGTTACCGACTTTAGAAAGCATCTGCTTTTCAGGCTCCAAAATGCAAAAAATGGTTTCCTAATTTTTCAAACGTGTTTTTCAAACCTTCATAAACTAGCTATTGCTCTTCACAAAGCACGGAGTAAAATCTTTATTGGACCTCATAGGGAATGTCTCCATAGCTCTTAGAAAGTTTTCCCACAGGTAATCCACGTAGTTATCCCTACTTTTTAAAACCTGAGGGCTACACCAAACTGTTGTGGATCGCACATTATTCAGATAAATGGTTCTGTCAGTTAAGTAGTGACCAAAGCCAGTAAAGACTGAAAGGCTAAATTCTGGGCAACAGCTTCATCTCTTAGTTCCAAGTCATGCATGGTAACATGAATTGCTCTTCAGTCTTAATAGCAGTGCTAAGACATCAGTTCAATTCATTTGCAAAGACTCTTACAGCAAGAGAAGCTACACTTGCTTTTAACAGAAGACAGTTCCCAAATATTAAGATATTCATCATTTTGGGAATGGGAAAAAGAGAAGCTTGTAGGACTCCTGCCCTGTTACAAGGATGCAAATCATAACTATGTTTCTGTCCATAAAAAACTGAGTGTCAGCATCATTAGTTCGCATTCACGCCACACTGCTTTTAACCTGCAATTCAAGTAATTAGCTATCTGACAGCTTGAAACTTGAAATTTATTAATTAGGCTATTAAAGTTGCAAAGGCCACAGCAACTATAGCTAGAGTGGTTTTGAAATCAGTCTAGTAATAAAAGCTAAATATCTGAGATTTATATATCACAAATATAACAGAATTGCACATTTGAAACTGCACATGTGGCTGTATCAATCAATATAACTAAATGCTCATTTGATGGAGGGGATGGATGTGCATATGCTGTACTTCTATATGAAATCAGGCCTCATTAACATGGGAGGTCTGCATTGATTCACAAGAATGAGAGGAGAGTCTGAGTCACGTGTGACACGTGGCAGTGCCCAGTAGGTTTCCAAATACTGCACTGCTGGAGGAGCACTGCTAGAGAGCTGTCCTTTATGTAATGGAGGGCATAAAGTTACATTTCATCCTTAACTTGGAATTTTCTTTCTCTCTGGAATTAATTTGCACTCTTGAATTTACTAGGAAGGGGCAATGACAGTCTCTTTACTTCTTGTTTTTCAAAGCTTGAGGATAATTGAATGAATGTGTGATGTGACAGGCTGTGTGTGCTTTCCTTTCTCAGCCACGCTTTGTTATGTACAAATGATCAGGCATTTCTTGATTGTAATTTTATTAAAAGCATCTTAATAAATAAACTTTAAATGAATAATTAAATTTGTAAATAAGAGCTCACTTGATGCTTGTGTGGATGAGCTTTCATGTTCAAGTATTAATTCTCTTGTGCAGGAAAAAATGCTGTTAATTCTGCTGCATGCTTTGCTCTCTTTCTTCATTTTTACTGTGATTTTATGTCTTGATAGTTCGATCAGGTGTTTGATTTCTAGTTATGTGTATATGATATTATGGGATCAGCCATCATTTTGTTATTTGGGAATTAATTTAGCCACTCCAGGAGAACTGGTTTCTTGTCACAAAGCTATTGGGTGATTATTCTCAGCAGATGCTAAGTTGTCATACTGATGTTGTTCTTCACAAGCTCAATTCATTTGCTTTTTCCTTTCTTGTTGATTTTAACAAGCTGGAGGAAATACACTGGACAATAATCTTCAGAAATGAAGACTTCACCTTTTTTTTAAAGTTACATTCGTTTTTCCTCCATTAGTAAGACCATTCTATATTTCTCTATGAGATATTTTTACTAGCCTTTGGCAGAGGCAAGATACTGTGCTCAGCAGTTAAAGGGGATGGTGCATTCTTCCTGAGGTTAATGAAAAGGTAAAAGAGTGGGCAAGATCCTTGTTTAGAAGTTTCAAACACTTTTACAAATATGAAGATATTTCCCTCAAAATTACTGCATTTCCCTCAACTTCTCTAGGTAGATAAATTCTCTGTTTTGGAAACTGAACATGCTTTGAAAGCCTACTTTTATTGGGAGTGTGGTTGGCTACAAGAATAGCATTTAAATTCAGTTGTACATACCAGTACATCACTGCTGCAAGCTGATCTTGACTTTTTAAGATTACATTCAGTCACCAGAAAAAAACAGGCTTTAATCTCTCTTCATCAGAAACATTCACAAAAAGCTGATGCAATTTGTCAAAAGTACACAATTTCAAACTACTGAGAAATTATTCTTGGCATGTGAAACATGGTACAGATCTTTTCATATTACATATTACAGTATTCATATTACAGTAGAAGGTAGAAACTATTGGGGCGTGCCCAAAAAATGACATCTCACATTACAGGTATGTAGGATGGAAGTGAGTTGCAGATGTGTATTATAGTATTGAAATTACAGATCAAAGCCATGCAGTCTGGACAGCCTTGACTCCAGAGCAAATTGTGCAGATCGAGGGATTCTGATCAGCCGAGCCCTCAAGACGCCAGGGTCTGCTGTCCAGCCAACCTCTGTTTAGAGGGCCCAAGAAGCTCTTGGGACCCCAAGCCCCTGAGGAATTCTCCTGATTGTCTCAGCAGCACAATCTCAGCCCAACCAAGTTGGAGCATCCTCAGCTCTCTGGGGACTTGCAGTTCCTCTCTCCATGAGCTGTGTGTTTGGCTCATCCCTCAGCCTCTGTGGACCAGGGATCTGGTGCAGTGCCCAGTTCCTCACTGAAAATGACTGCATGTGTTCCTGTGGGTGCCTGGCTTCTCTGAGCAGTCTTAACTGCAGTTGTAACAGCAGCATGGATGTGAGGTGGTATTCCTGTGTGTGTCTGGGTTATTCAGAAGCAGAGTTACATACAGGATACTTTTCCTGCTGCGTCCGTGGAAAAGTATTCTTTTTTCCCTTAATTTAAATATCTTTTTGTTATGGTTTATATTTGTATTCATAGCCTTCTTTTATATTTTTATGAATGCAAACAAATTCTCTGAATGAAAAACAGTGAGCGAACATTTGCACTTGAGGAAAAAATGGTCTGATTTATTGCACCACATTCACAGATATTGCTGTTGTCATACAAGGTCAACCTTGTAATCTCAGGGACCCAGAACTAGTCTGTATTTTCATTCTCTGATGCTGTCAATGTCAACATGTGAAAAGACCAGCTGTGCTACTACCTCAGGGATCCAATGGTCCATGAAACAATATTGGCCTTCCCTCTGTCTTCTCATCTGAACTTGTAGAAGATAATAGACGAGTTTTGGCTGATCAATACATGAATAGTGAGCAGGAGAGTTGTAATAGCTAAACAAGGAATTGCGCCATTAAAGGGTTGTTGTGAAATAAGTTTACAATCTTAAGAATTAATGGATTTTCCAAGAAATATTGGACTTATTCTTGTAATTGAAAATTAGTTTGAAACCAAATGGACAATCATCAGTGCTGTTTGTACTGTTAAGGTAATGTCCAAGCAAGTATTGCAGAAAAAAAATTGCTGAAAAAATAATACACCTTCCCTTTTTTCTGTTATTACTGTAGGAGTCACAACAGGGATCCACAGGACACAGCAATACAAGTAAGTACCAACTCATTTTCTGGCTTCATTGGGTGGAGGGGTAGACAATGACTTTGAAAAAGAAGTGATGAAGTAAGGGATCAGTAGCAGAGTGGGACAGTACAGAGCCTCAGCAGGCAATACTCAGCTATGGACGAATATGGAGAACTGAAGAGTGACCATCAAAATGTCAGCTCTTTTGGTGGCCTGGGAACAACAAAAAGTATTCATTTCATTATCACTGTTCCATTATGTAAATGAGAAAGACTGAAAGGGCAAAAGAGTGGTTTTTTTGGAAAGCCAGAAAAGAGATGACCTAATTGCACAGCCAGATCCAGACTGCCAGAAAATTCTGCAAGAAAACTTGTTATCATTTATCTTTCATACTCAGTGGTATATTTTTTGGCCATTGCACAGTACTAAGCTACATAAATCTTGCCAAACTAACACTAGATAATGTTTCAAAGACCCTATGGCCATGAGTCTTTTCGGATAGCAGTGTGGGTAGGGGAGTGATATGTGTTTGTGTGGCTCCTGCTCAGGGCTTTCCAGCAGACTCCAGTTTGCAAATCATGGCACAGATCAGTAGCACTTTAATTACACATTTAGCTATGGTAAAAAACTTAGCAGATGTATTAAACAGGAAGATTGAATTGTTCTGCAAAACGAAGTATTAATCCTCTCCCTTGACACCTCTGATGGTTGTTGATGTTGTCTTGCATATTAAAAATACATGATTCTATCCTGCTCTCCACATAAAATCATCACAACCAAAAGAATTATTTTGCTAGCTTCCTGACCTGTCAGCCAACACAGAGCCCTGTTTGCAAATTGCAGGGCTGTGACTGAAGATGAAAAATGCCCTGAGCTGGTAGCTAGGGCTTTGAAAGGGTCTGGTCACCCACTGTGTGAAGTAAAAGACATCCAGAGAGAGACACAAGACTGGGAGATGCAGGCTTTTTAAACGGTGTGGCTCTTCGCTGGGGGAAGGTCAGCATGAGGAGGACAATGTTGTGAAGAAACATGCAGTGGTGTCACTTAATTGCTGGCATTGGTTTGATATTGCTGTGAGTACCAGCACTAAGGAAATAATAAAAGGCAAAGGGTATGAGGTTCTGTCAGAAAATAATGAATAGAGTAATGAAAGAAAGAAGCACTAAAGAACCATAATAGAGAGGGCTATGCAAACACAGGCAGAGGCACAAGCATGACAAACACACTGGCTGAGCTGAGGGCTTTGCAATGACATCAGAGGCCACAGTTTTTGGCCAGCTTTGGTCCTAGCTGAGTATTTCCTTCTTCCAACACTTGAACAAAATTGGTTGTTCTGCAGATTTAATGAAACCTGCTTTCCTGTGTATTACAAAATTGATCCTATGACCTTACAACTTCTCCCTGCTTCTTACTCCCGTGGTCTCCTACCCCACTTCAATTCCAAGTCCCCCATCCCTCCCACACCCCAATACCTCCAGCTTCTCATCTCCTCATTCATCCTGCTCAGCAAAATCTGCAGCTGGTCAGAAGCTACACTTGGTACTGCCTAGCTGATCGCACCCAAACCAAAGAACAGCTGGACCCATGCAGAAATGTTTTCTTCATTGGTGGCAAAAGTTAGGGTCACTGTCGGACACCCAGGCACTTTTCCTAGTATCACAGAGAGAGTTTGACTACTTCTGAGAGCTGTATCCATGAGAATTCCTGTTGAGGTGCTGGAATAAGACATCAGATATAGTACAGTTAGAATGAGACATAGATTTTACCAGTCCTGTATGTCATACTCAAAGGAAATTTGGAACAAAATGATTCAGATGTGTGGTGGGTTGACCCTGACTGGACACCATGTGCCCACCAAAGCTGCTCTATTAGTCTCCTGGACACAGGAGAGAAAATACAACAAAAGGATCATAGGTAGAGATAAAAACAGGGAGACATCGCTCACCAGTTACTGTCATAAGCAAAACAGACTCAACTTGAGGAAATAATTTAACTTATTACCAATCAAATCAGAATAGGACAATGAGAAATAAAATCAGGTCTTAAAAGCACCTTCTGCTCTCCCATCTCTTCATCCTGGGCTCAACTCCACTTCCAAATTCTCTACCTCCTTCCCACCAGCAGTGCAGGGGACAAAGGAATGGGTGCTGTGGTCAGTTAATCACACCTTGTCTCTGACACTCCTTCCTCCTCAAGTAGAGGACTCCTTACACTCTTCCCTGCTCCAGTGTGCAGTCCCTCCCACAGGAGACAGTCCTTCATTTACTTCTCACCAGCCCTTCCCACAGGCTTTGGTTCTTCATAAACTGCTCCAGCATGGGTCCCCTCCACAGGGTGCAGTCCTTCAGGAACAGGCTGCTCCAGCGTGGGTCCCACACAGGGTCACAAGTCCTGCCAGCCAACCTGCTCCAGTGTGGGCTTCTCTCTTCACGAGTCCAGGGGTCCTGCCAGGAAATACTAGCAAATTACTCTGTGGGAAAGAAATCTAATGGTCAATGTATTGTGTTATCCAAGTGCACATCTTCAGAGTCCAAATTAGCTGGTTTTTCCCATTGCACCCTGACTTCTTTGGAGTGGCTCTTGAGCCTGTCATTTGCAATGGTTTTACTGCAGCTGCCAACATTGTCTTTCTCATGGATAGCATTTGAATTTCTGTCATCCTTCCCCCACAAGGAAATCAAAGCATTTAAAAGCTCATAATAGCTGAAATTATACTACTCCATCACAATAAATATCATTTATCCTTGTTACCCAGAAAGGGAAACTTAATCTGGTTGAGTGATTCACCAAAATTCCAGCTAAGAGAAGAGGACTCCTTTACTGACCACCCACTATTCAACAGGGAAATCCTACAAAAGTTCAGTTGAACTTTATTTTGAAATTTGAGAAATCTGGACAGGTCTTCTGCTTGTATCTAAAAAGGTTAGGAAAGAAGTTGCATGAGATGATGTAGGAGCTAGCAAAGACCTCCCTGTTCTGTGGCTAAGGATCTGTGGACTGATGGTTTCCACTGTATGTTTTCTGCATGCACCCACTGACACACACACACACACACCTGTTTCAGGAGACATACACGGTGCTTAGCATCTGAAACAAAGTGTACTAACAGCAATCCCATAGCAAGGTGGGTAGCTTGTTTTTTGTTAATTCCAAAAAAGGCTAAGAAAAACAAAGGTTGGCACAAATTTGCCCGTAAGAAGTCAAAACTAGAGAAGATTTAGCAGTTCAGCAAATGCCAGCCTCCCACAATGGTACCTGCATGCATTTGACAGGTTACATGAAAAAATCAAAAGCAAATCTTAGTTTGGCCAAGAGTGAGTGTAAAACAGCGAAGTTGTTGTAACATGCCCTTATCCAAAAATATTATCTGTACCATATCTGTGACATTCAGCTATGCTTAGGCTATACACATTTGTAAAATTTCTAAGATTCTGTCAAGTAAGAATGAAGTTGGTAAGAACTGATAACGCATTAATGGCCAGATTTTCTACTCTAATAGGCTGGACTGATGCATTTCTACCATCTGTACAGGCTTCGTCCTTCCTCTCCACACAGAAGTATGCTAAGTGACAATTAGCATAAAAGCAGCTACAAATGCTTACTGTAGGGTAATCCATTAATATCCAGTTTGGCTAAATCATAGAGATTCCATTTCCTCACAGTACGTATGCTCTTTCCCTTGTTGCTGCATTAACATACACTGCTGAAAGTAGAACTGATGTGAACTCTGCTGGCAAAGCACTCAGGAATCCATATTGTCTCTCACACTCAAACAAACCAGTGTTCGTGGTAATAATTCATCACTTAGAAAAGACCCAAGTTACAAATAGAGAATCTTTGAATATATGCCAACTGTTACTGTTGGTTTCTTGTTCCAAATTACCATAATGCAGATGAGCTCCAGGGCTCCAGGCTCCGGAAGGCTGACAAACATATATAGAGGCAACAGCTTCCTGGCCAGCAAGTTCACCATCTGGATATACTTTCTGAGGTCTCTGCTGGAAGTGAAGAGTGACCTAGAGATTATGGAGTGGATGTATTCCATCCTGTGTGGATGCCCTGTTCATGCCTAAATTTTAGGTGCCTTTAGCTGTCCTGTTACCATGAATGCTGAGCTTCCCTAGAGGTCCATGAAGGCACTGGTGGTTTTGACGTCATCCAGAGCTTTCCCCATCCCGTTCAATAAAGTTTAGGCAGCTCAGCTGAGTAGACACAAACCCTACGAGAGAGGAAGATGAGATCTAAAAGCACTGTGTCAAGGTGTTTTTGATACCCAGAACTTCCACTACAAGACAGCTACTTACAGAAAGTCACTGCCTAGAGTGTCTTTCAGCTTCCTCCTGTACAGCAGTGGAAGAACACTGGTAGCAGAATCCTGCCTGTTCTGAAGGCAACAGCAGGTTTTCCAGAGGTGTCCTTACAGCTGTTGCTCTATGGAAACTGAGGGCGAGGACTTCATCAGCAGCAAATGGATGATGCGTGATGCTCATATTCATGGACTAGGTCGGGGCTGATCCAAAACCCACTCAACTCATGCTGCTCATTTGCAGCGTGTCAGGCAACACCAAAACAGCCTGACCAAAATATGTATTTCTCGCATTTTTTTCAGAAGGAATAGGTGGATTTTGGCTTAACACAGCTCATTAAAAGGTAATGGAGAAAAACACGTCCATCAGTAAACCAGTCACATTCAACCTCTGCGCCTCCTTGTCTGCTAGACAACATAAACTCATGTGTAGACAGCTATTAGCATCCAGCGACACACAAGAGGAGCAGCATCTGCACTGTCACTAGGCCCAGAATTCAAGTTCAAGGTGATTCAAGTGGAGTAGCATACCTTCTAAATCCATGGTACAGCTACACAGAAATCTTACACTGGAGCACAGCTCTGTCTGGTTACTCAGAGAACATTAATTACAGCAAACATCAGCCTTACTGTTTTCTGGCAGGGGGGGTAGAAAGGAGGGAGAAGGAGTTGGCCTGACTCAGCAGAAGCAGTTCCGCCCCATCTGCCAGCAGCCTGCCTCCCACTGTCTGTGCTGTGTAACTGTGTTGGGCAGATACATTATTTTGGACCCAAGATGGGGATCATCACAAGCCAGCATGCCAGGACCCATATGAGTCATAAGGAAATGTGAAGAGGCATCCCTTGGGCCTCTGATGCTTCTCAAGCATTTGGGTACTTGACTTCTCCTGGCACTGTGTGGCTAAGCTAGCACAGCAAAGAGGGTTTCCCCAGCCCCCACTCACAGAAGCTAAAGATCAAATCCTTAATCTGTCAAAATTAATGTGAGCCAAAATATCCACTGGCAGAACTGCGCCCTGATCACTGCCTTAGTCTCCTGCTGATGCTGTTTTGCTTTGTATGAAATAATTACTCTTCCTGGAGCAAGGTTTTGGAGCAAGTGCGTGTTGTATGGAGTACACTCTCAGCAGCAGAGCTCTAGGGCCCTAGAGAAATGCTTTCAGTTGCTCCAGGGTCTTCTGTCCCTGCTGAAGCCTGTGTCCTCTAAGCATCTCCTCTTGCAGAGTTTCTCTGCCTGACATTTCCGGAGCACGTGTCAGTGACAAGAAAAGTCAAGTCAGGATTGACCCCTGGCTTGCAAATGCTCCCTCAGTGCCCCTGCAGCCCTGCTGCTGCCTCCACAGCTGTCTGTGTGTGTGGCAGGAGTGGTCAGTGTTAGCAATGAATAAAGCATTGATGTGTCACATCTGAGCAGTTTCCATACTGACCCATTTCTGATGTCATTTTCTTCTTCTCTTTTAAAGGGAAAAGTGATGTAGAGCCAAAGACCCCAGAGAAAAGCGCAACCCATACATCGTAAGTCATATTTGTGTTTAAGATTGGAGAAGGCAGCTGTGTTTTTATCAGATTTGTTGGGCAAAATAGAATTTGTTTGTTTTCATTAAGATAAAGCTCTTTCACTGATGCTTTTTGTAAAACGGCTTTTTAGATAATGACTAAACATTAATTATTCCTAGAACTTCTGCATGCTAGTAAGTCAGCGATCTTTGCAAGTGAAATGGCTCCATATCACACTGAATAGATATGAGATTATTTTTGTGGTTGTGCAAGGCTGGCCTTTAGAACCTTACTTCAACATTACCTTAATGCTGCTGGAGTTTGTCACACTTGCTAAAAAACATCATGTCACATATGCCTTTGATGTACTGATGTAATTTTAAAAGACTGCAGTCTGCAGCTTCACCTCTGAATTACTTGAAATCCAATTACAGTTATCTCTGGTCTCTCACGATTTTGTTGATGTTTTTGAATTAACAAAAGAAGTCAAGAAATAGATAGGAACAGGCACTTGTAATATATCAGTGTTCACCTTCACTTTAGTGCAACAATAGAAGCTTTTACCGTTCTTTACTCTAGTATACAAAGGACTGAATTGTTTTGCCAACATAAACCAGTCTATGAAACAGATGAGCTGCAAGTTAAAAAAATGTAAAAAATAGCATCAGTCTCCCAAACTGAGCGAGATAAGTGAATTCTTTTAATAACCGGTAGGCAGGAGCATTATGAATTTCTGCAAAACCATTCACCTCTTTAATCCCATTTGAGAGAGGGAAGTTCTTCTAACAGTCAGTCATGTGAATTTTAGAGTGCATCTGGCCCATAATTTATGTTTTCTGATTCCTGTTATTTAAATTCAGAGCATTATATCATGTAAATCTCACAAGGTGTCACCATTTGTTACATGGCCAAAAGTAGTCACAGAAGGAGGTACAATAACAATGATTTATTGTGGGACGTTTTGATTTCTGCTGCAAATACGCATTAAAAATCCTCTGGAAATTAATCTAGAAAAAGATTTGACATGGTGTAAGAAATGACTTGTCCTGCAGATTGTGTTGTGGAATGTAATTATAGTGTGCAAGCACATTCAGACAAACTTATTAAATGAATTAAGCGTTAGCAACCTTATGCCTTCTGATAATATGATTGCTGGGAACGTTTAATAGAATGATTTCAATAATTATCATTTTTTAAAATAATATTGCAATAAAGACCAAAAGAAGAAGGGTTTTAATGCCATCTGGAGGTATTTTGGAGAAATGAACACATTTATTTTTGCTGATATTTAGAAATATGTAAAATGTAAGCCATTCTCCAAACAGTGTTTTTTTCTACTTAGTATTTTATTGATGAGGAATGTTCCTTTCTTCTTCTTCATTGGATTAAAATCCTGTAAGAGTTCTGAACCAACAATAGTGGTATCGCTGAACCCAAAATATGGGTTCAGAGGTACACCCCAATATGGTTGTATGGATTTCAGTATGGATTCAGTATGGATTTCAGTATGGATTGGATTTGAGACTACCTACAGGGTTATATAGTGTGTCAGAATCTTGTTAGGTGTGAAAGGTTCCCTGCCTAATAAGAGATGTTGGTACAACCTTTTGAACTGGGCTGTCTACTAGATACAGTATATTTATAATTCTTACCTTTAAATTGTTAGTATATTCTAAGGCTACCCCACAGCATACATGGATTCCCAGAACAATTTTTAGAGGCAGAAGCAACTGGTTACTGTTGATAAATTGCTGCGTTCAGCAACTGGAGGCCCCTCCAGTTGGAGAAATTCCATGGAAATGGAGGCAGGGGTAAAAAGAGGAGAGGAGAAGAAGGGAAACAACAAGTGCTGTGTCAAAAGAGAAGGAAGAAAGTGAGAGGGATACAGTTAAGAAGCAGAAAAAGGAGTTGCGAACATCAAGTTTTCAGAAAGAGATACAAAACTGAGAACAGTAGAAGAGAAAACCAGAGATAAAAACTGAAGACAAAAGCCACTAGCAAACTAAAGGTGTTCATGTTACTCAATAGAGGGCTGGATCTGTGAGTGTTAGTGAAAGAAAGCAACTCATGCTGATACATAGATACACACCAATGCCGCAGTTCTCTTTATGCTACCCTGCTGTTGGCCTTTCCTGGGTTTCTTCTCTTTTCCACCATCTCCTAGGACAGTTTTTTACCCCTGGTATCTCAGGCAAATACAAACTTTCTCTGCTCTTTTGGGGCTGTAGCAACTCGCACCTGTGCACACGATGCACAGCCAGGAGAACCTGCAGTGCACACCTGCACATGGATGTGTGAGCCTGTGTGCCTGGTCTGTCTGCAGATGGATGTTCTCTTCCCTGACGCACGTGGAGAAGACCATGCCTGGGCAAGAGCTCCAGCAGTGCCCAGCTGGGAGCTGCAGGGCTGTGCAAGGGGCACGAGTGCTGCCAGTGGTCCCTGTGGGTAAAAAGGCTGCACCCTCTTACGAGGTGTCGCTCCCCTCAGAGTGTCAAAGGAGCCCAGTTAGCATCTCCTGGCAGGGGTGCTAAAAAGGACCAACACTGATGTAGGAGAGAGACAGCACGTTCAGGCCTGACAAGGAGAAACTGGATGCATCTCACTGTGAATCAGCGTTTCCCTGTGAAAATGGAACAAACAGCAACAAAAAAAACCCCCACAAAGTAAGTCATGTTTGCCTAGAGGAAAATAACAGAAAAGATGGGGAGGAGTAAATTAATGTTTTTTTCTTGAAAATGTCTTTTTTATTTTCCTCAGGCATGTCACAAGCCTCACACTCTAGCCAAGCTTATATGATTCAATGGCTGTTAATTCAACCCCTGGTGCAGATATACTACCTCCATCCAAACATTATTTATGCAGCTTCAAAGGACAGGTTGATTACCCTCCTGAATCAGGCAGGGTGGCATTTGTGAACCAAGCATTAACATGACATCTCCCCTCACGATAATCGTTGTGCCTTGCTCCAGGTCCTCAAAAACAAACATAACCCTGAGACCTGGAGCCCCAGGACCAGAGGTGCTATCTGTAACCTCTGAGAGTACAGAAACAGAGTCTGCAGGATGCGTAGTGGTCTGTTCAGAGGGTTTGGGTACAGTAATCATTTGGAATAGCATTATGCATAGGGGCTTTTCCTGTGTGCATTAACTCCCTAGATAGACTCATTACAACATAGCTCTCCACTAATAATAATATTAAACATTAAAAAAATAGTATGCATTAGATGATGCATATTAATTGATGCAGCATCCTAATGAGGCAGATGAATAAGGGCAGTTATTGCAGTGCTAAGGATAATGGAGATGGATTTAGGAGAATGAGACTGATGCAAAAGCGGGAAGGAAATCTAAGCTGTAACATTTTGCACGGTATTCCTGTGGCTTTCACCACCTTGGCATTCACAATAATCACCTGAGGTGGCACTGAAGAATTGCAATAAAAGGTGCAAACAATACCGAAGTGTTAAGCTGTCTGGAGTCTTCCCTGGTTGATTCATGTTCCTTGTAATTGAATGCTTTTAAAGCCATGAGAATTCTGTATTTGAAGGGGTTTTGTTGTTGTACACAATATATATAGCTCTCTATGGGTCGTATGGTTACAGCTTTGCTGAGCATTTCCAAACTTTTGGGACTGATCAGAAATATCCAGTGATTTTTTGTTCTTTTGGTTTTGTGATCAGAGGGTCAATTTTCAAGGGTCAGAAAACTTTCACAAATTTTGTTAAAAACCCCTAATTTTTATTAAAATTCTTTCCCCCCCCGGTTTTACCACCTCTCGTCTGGAGGGCTGCATTTAGACGTGGGTACAGATGAAGGAAGAGGGGTCTTTGGTTCTTTAATATTTGCAGTTATAGGATTTTAGTCTTTCTTTGGCAAATCTGTTTGTCCTTTCAGTAAGCCTCAGACTGTTGCAATTAAAACTTTTTATTTTAGAAAACTTCTATGCAAGGCAAACTGATTCCAACCAGTGCACATGTTTCAGAGGACCTTGCAGGGCCAAAGAAACTCCTCCCTGAGCTGGGAGTCTGGGGTCTTCCATTCTCCCACGTGCAAAATGTGACAATAATTAAAAAATGGTGCAAATACACGAAGCGCTCAGCGTGACTCCCCTCTTGGAATGACTTTCAATGTACTGTCTGTTGTGATGTTCTTCAGCACCTTGTGTTTGTAAATGATTTTCAGTTCAGACTACCCAAGGTTAATCATGCCTGACTGTGATTCACTGCTATGCATTTACCTCGACATTTCTAGTGCATTTACTTAATGATATCAGGGCTAGCAACTAGATACCTCAGTGCTGTCTCTTTATTAACCCTCCCACAATTGCTTTCATGCTGAGCTGCTCCAGATTTTTCCCTCCCTTTTTACAAGAGAATTAACCAAGATTGAGGGGGGCTTTTATAATTTATGGCAGTTATGCAGGTTTTGTCCTTTGCTAATACTCTCTGAGAATCACAGCGATCACAGTGTGTGTGTGCATGTGTGTGTGTGTGTGTTGGCTTGTTTGCTTTTGCCAGGCAGAAATAGATGTTGGCTCTGTTCCTTCCCTGTGCTGGTCCCCAGCATCACTTGCAGAATGGTTTGCTCAGGGTGATCTCCATTAACAGCACTAAAGTCAGCAGCTTCTAAGCTGTCCATTTGCAGACATTAGTGCTGCAGTTTCTTGCCCGTCCAACACCTGCTCATCATTCTCATCACCCTGATTCTCCTTCAGGAAGGAAACATCATGTTTGAGCAACATCACTGTTGTTCTTGCTTGATGTGACACACGTTTGTATTGGCATGAGCATCGCATGTTGATTATTTCTTCCTCTCTTCTGTCTTGCCCCTTGTGTGTTCAGAGCGTCTTACAGATTATTCAACAGCCAAAATCTCCTGCTGGTTTCCCCTTCTGCAATGGTAAGACTGAGGCAGAGGGGTTACAAGGTGTCTGCAGAGAACAGAGGGAACCAGTCTCAAATACAGGCAATCAGTTTGAGCAAGTGCTGCCAGCTCACCATCCAGCTTTTAGCCCCCGGGGAGCTTGTCCTCTCACATCTGGCTGACCTGTAGTCTTGACCTTAAGTCTCTCAGGCAACAGTTGCAACCTGCTGGGACTTTTGGAGTTGGAAGAGTAGCCTTAATCCCACCTCACTTCACTGAAAGGCCTGTTGCAAGTTATTTTAAGCTTGGACTTCCCCCAGCTAAAATTATTAGACCACCATGAGAACTATCTCATTAATATTTGTACAAAGTGTTGAAAAATGTAATGTTCTGTAAAAAAAGCTGAGGATTATTCACCCAGAAAAGTAAAGGAAATGGGCAGTAGTTTCAGTTTTCAAAGACAGACTTGGGTAGTAAGTGGTAAATGTCCTGAGGAGTGCCACATGTAGGGAGAAAGGGAGAGCAGAAGCTGCTGCCTTTCCCAGATGCCTGCAGATGTGATGATCAGTGGCAGCTCCTGCCCCATCACCACTCTCCCATTCTCTCCCCAGAATTTCAGTCTTGGGACAGGGGTCACACAATTTAAATTAGAAGGATTTGGCTTTAGTCTTGCTGAACTGGAGAGAGAGATGGCAAATAGAGAAGGGACAAAGCATGCAAGCTGCAGAGGAAAAAACCCTCCAGCAGTGCATCTTCAATATCCTTCTCTTTGTTTGCCAAAAGGACCATGATGGATCAAGTCAATTGAACCAGAAAATAGCTAACAGATGGGTCTGGAGGACAATGGAAGGGATGAGATCCATGCTAGTGAGGAAGCTGGTTCCAAAAAAAAAAGGGCTGCACAAACTTCTAGGGGATGTAATCCACTTTTTAGCTTTCAGATTAAGATATTGGGGCAACTTCCTAATCTTTCACAGTTCAGCTTGTGGGCATGCTAGATGGCAAGGACATCTGCAGCAGACACATCAGCCAGTGATTTGGTGAAAACTCTTTTAGTAACTCCATGGGCTCTATGCAGGGCTATCCTGGAGTATATGAATCTGCTCATGAGCCACGGATGACCCTACTCTGCTGAGAAGCATAACTTCCAAAGGATGGTAGCTAATATGAAATGGCATCCTTTATGTATTTGTTTGTTTGTTTGTTTCTAAAAACATCAATATGTCAATGGCTTTTAATGTATATCTGTGATGTTTTTGAGAGAAGTCTTGCAGACCATGAAAAAAAAAAAAAAAAAGAAAGAAAGAAAACAACCCCTTACTATGATGAATGAGGGCAGTGTTTTTCAGAGTGATGGAGGTCTTTAAAACTGCAGAAGTGAAAGTCTAGTGTTTATCCATGAACTAAGTCTCTGGCAGAAGAAGAAGGCTGGCTTCATTGCAGTCTTCCACCTGTTTACTTGAGCCTCAGCTTGCAGAGCTAACCCCTAACACTGCCAGATTCTCACTCTGCTCAGCCAGTCCAGCAAGGGCAGCTAAAATTTTAAAACCCCCTCCTCAGCTCTCAAATTTCCATGAAAAAGTTTTTTTTTTCTGCCCCTTCCCCTGAAATATTACCCTTAGCCCATGTACAGAGTGTTTCTCTGTGTGTTAAATATATAGACTGTTAAAAATGTAATTCTACCATAACTTCCCACTCCCAGAAACAAAGTGATTTCACCTGTGGGATGCATCAGAGCTGCTGTGGTATAGTCACAATGCTGATGTGAACCTTTCCTGCAAATTCCTCACCTTTTCTGAGCACAGATTTTTCGAGTTTACAGAGAACAATGCAGCTGATAGTTCACAAAAAACCCCTATTGTAAGTTGATACCAAGAAGTCTATTTTCTTCAAATGCTATAAGGGCATTTTCTTGGAAGACATTTGCTCACACAGATCTTGACTGAATCTGTCTCTAAGGTTTACAAATTTAAGGAGAAAGAATAAATTTGAACTATTGGTCTTTTTTTTTTGCCATGTAAAATATATAGACACACAGCAGTCAAAGTTGATACAAGTAAAAATAATCTTCAAATAGCACTGAAAGTCATATAAAAAAAGATGTCAAAAGCATGATCTCCCTGAAAGAAGATGAGTTGGAGCTGATTTGTTTGGTTTAGAAAGAAAACATATGGAAACCCAATCTGACCCTAATTGCAGCTGTGGTTTTCCTGGGACAAAATTGAGCTTCTGTTGATTTCGAGTCAGACCAAAAAAAGCATTATCTGAGATGTCAACAGAAACAGGGATAGATGAACACTAAATAAAAGTACTACTGAGGTCCAGGGAAGTTTTGTTTGACTTAGATGGGGTGAGAAAGGGCTTTCACTGTCCTATTTTTAAATGCTATCCCTCTCTTTTACCAGATATAGCAAATAGCTTGCATTAACCACCCTTATGGCTCAGTGCAGAGTTTTATTTATAAAATACCCTTGATACAGGTCCTCTTGTGTAGCACTTTCACCTTTACTACCTACCTGTACTCTGCACACTGTAGGGAAAAATAATTAGCTGCAGGAAGCTGCCCTCGTTTTGATGCCACCCTTGGCTCAAAGCTGAAGGGGAAAGTAGTTTTATGCAGGAGAAACCTCCACAAAACAGCAGCTTTTGTCCCACTGGAAAACTTACTATAATGAAGAGCATTATTTCTAATTTTACACCAAGTCAAAAAATGCTTCTGTATCACCAGTGTTCATTGAATGCCATTTAGAATAAAGCTGGCTAACTTAACCAGGTGAAATATCATCATGCTTGAGGAAATGTTTTCCTGTATTACACTGAAAGCATATTATTTTTCTCTTAAGTACTGTTTTCCTTGGACTTTGTCATTTGTAAGCGACTAATTAGGAACTTTGTATGTATTATGTATTAGCTCGGAATACAGTGGTTAAAGAGGGGTTGCCAGGAAAATCAGGAGATGCAAGTACCTGGGAAGAAGTCTGTTTCATTGGCAATGCCTCCAGGAAGGCAGACACCATCGACCCCACTCTGTATTTTTTCTCTGAAGAAAATGATGAATGGAAGCTCAGCGTCTCGCACGTTGGAGTCGCGGTGTGCGTGGTGGTTTTTGCTGGGCTAAAATTCCTGGTTGCCAGGGTAACACATTTTGGAAATTCTCTACCCTGGGCTAAAGCTGCTGCAACTTGAAACCCGCTGTAGCTGATGCTTGGCGGGGGCACCACTGCTGCTGGGTGTGGGGGGCTGCTGGCTTTGCCCAGGGGGTTGGGGCAGGCAAACAAAACAAAATGGGTCCAAAAGAAGAGAAAGGCGATTGGGAGCATTGGATACTTCCAGGATGCCATAACCTGATTCTTTTCTCCACACCATGTCCCATCAGCTAAAAGATGGGGGGGTTACCTCGCCTCAGGGCTGAATTTGTGGGTGATGGGAAGAAGAGAGGTGTGTGTGCGCCTGGAGGGTGGGGAGAGGAGGAGGGTGAGAGGGGAAGAAAGAGAGATACAGGGTTCTGGCCACCTGCCAAGAAAAATAACTAACATTTTGCAAAAGAGAAATCCTAAGACTGAGGTCATAGTATGGAAAAAGTCTGTTTCACAGACTCTTGAGCCTGAATACAGGCCAAGTTTTTTAGGTTTTTTTTTTTCCCCTAAATGCAGGCATCCTATTAACATTTGAACACTAAAGCTCGTCCAGGAATGGAAAGATTTTGGAATCTGAAGTGCCTTAGATTTCTGCTTTATTGGTACACAGATAGAATTTTTTAATAACAAGAAAGTGAGATTCTGAATGAGAAGCTGCCTCATTTTGCTGTAAACTTATTTTATGACTATGAAGAAAAAATAAAAGGAGTTTAAAGAAGCGCCTGTTTTTCCCACAGAGTGACCAACTCGAAAAAAAAGAGACATTTCAAGCTTGGTGGACAACTTTTTATTTGCCATGCAAAATACAAAAAGATACTGAAACCTGAAATGATGATGAATTTTCCTGTGTGGAAAAGTCCGACTGTTCAGCCATGAATAGCTATGATTTTTTTAAACCTTTATAGTGGCAGGCTGGCAGTTTCATGACAAATTACTTTTCATACCTAACTAAACAAATTATTGAAGTTCTTCTGCCTTAATCTTTGGATTTGGATTAAAAGTCAGAGTGCGGATATTTTTTAACTGGGGAAAAAGCAACCCTTTGGATTTGTTAGGATGTTATTGCAAGCAAGTTTTCTGGTCTTTGATTTGCTAAGCTACAACTGGAGTCTGCCTTCCTCAGGGTAAGAATATTTCCACATTATCATTTCACCTGTGGTATTTTAAGAGGGAGAATATTATATCTCAGCGTGTATCTTGGCTTTTTGCATTCTGTTCTTTGTTTAGCATGCAGACAAGCTTCATCTCCCAAAAGAGATGTGGAATATATTTATCGGCAATTTAGATAGATAGATTTGACAAGCAAGCAGGGTGACACACCAAAGCTATCAAAGCTGGAGATGAATAAGGACAAAGGTTTGGATGAGGTATATTGTTCCTGAGATTCAAAAGGATTATACTTACTGATCGTTCCAAAATCAGGGCAACTGTACCACTGACTTACAAAGATAAAAGCTTAGTTTTTCCGAAGGAAAAAAAAAAACAACCACATGGTTTGATTGGCCCACAGACCTTTTATGGCAAAATAGTGCAATTACAGCTGGCATTTCTGCATGCTGATTTTTATTAGTTTTGTAAGATATTTTGTCAGGATTCATTTGTGCTGATTCCCCCTTTCATGGCATAAACTGTAAGCAATTGTTGCTAGAGAAAAGGAGTCACTTGACATTTTTCTTCAGAGGCACACTCCAGGAGGTGTGATAGATCAGGTAGACTAAATTAAAACAGAACTGATCTGTTACCTGATAAACATGTGAACTTACCATATATTTAATTGTATTAGAATTTAGTGCAGTTATGGGTAAAAATCCTGTACATTCACCATCAGCTTTCCTACTATCAAACCAAAGCAGACAAATCAGCACAAATAATATCTTGAAAGTATTTAATAGCACAATACAGACAAAGAATGAGAAAATTGCCCTTTTGTACCTGGTTTCATGACCAATTGTGTGGCATTTAGGTAGGCATAGAGGGGGACTTCTGTTCTGAAGTCCCCCAGGGAGATGAGGCAGGCTTCCAGATGTGTGTCCTGTCCTGATGTAGTTCAGATGGAGGCCAAATACAGAAAAGAGCAAGGAAAAGGTCTGGGGCCGGCAACCCCAGAACATCATTGACATAACCTCAAAAACAGTTTTTCATTACTCTGGTCTATACTGGTTTTAACTGTTGGTCTTAAGAAACAATTCAGGTCCTTGCTCATGTAAAATCCACATTTTACTTATACAATAAATGTAATATGAGACATAAACTTTAATACTTGTAATAACTGTAAGCAACAGAAATTTCTATACACTTCTGTGGAAGAAACAATGAAGCCTTTTGCCACAAACTGTTAAAAAAATCTGGGTTCTCCTCTGTCACACAGGAAGATTTTGATCTCATAAATATAGACAAGCATGATGTCTTCTAGCAGGACTTCTTTCAGTATTAATGTTTAAAAGACCGAGAATTCCTGTGGGTACCTAGATTTCTGCTTGTGCTGTGCTGCCCATCTCCAGTTCAGTTAAAAAGCATTTGCCTGGGAGAAGCAGGCTTTACTGTGAGCAGCCTCAGTAAAGTGGGATGACTTGCATGTGTTCAAAAAAGGGCTTGCTACAAAGTGACTGCACATGGAACGAGCAAGAGATAAAAAGAGGAACCTGTGTTTGTCAGAGTGGAGGTTTGCTTCTCCTCAACATCCCTCACAGCTGCCATGAGCCCACTGAGCATCGCGTCCCGCAGCGCAGTGATCCCAGCACGGCTCTGGTGGGTGAGCGGTCCAGCTCCGAGGCCAGGAGACACACGGTCAACTTAGGAGGGATGTCCTGTCCTCCCCTGAAGAGTTTTACTCTTGAAGGCTTTGTATTCAAGAGAAAGAAACCTCTCCCTGAGTCTTTTACATGGATTTCATTACTGACTGGGAGTGGCTGGCCAATGCCACTCTTCAGCAGGCATGCTCTGGTAAGGAGCCCTGCAGCACCCACAGCAGCATCCTGTGACTGATGCTGAGTAGGCAGGAATCGGGGACCAGATTTCGAGCTCTGAAGCCTGGGAGACAGTGGAATAAAGAGAGAAGGGGGAAGATCAGAGGTATGGTAACAGAAGACTTTCATCCAGGATTTTAGGAGTTTCATTACTGTATCTAGCACATAAGACAGATCAAATATAAAGACATACAAAATACGAAAACAATGAGAGGTGGGAAAAAAGTTGGATGCTAAAGTTAAGATTTATAGAAGGACCTATAATACTGGTATTATTCCAAATTTGTATATATTTCCCTCAGACAAAAGTAGCTGGATGACTTAATAACCATTATCTCCAGGCCTTGTGAAAAGATTATATAAAGCAACAGCCCTCCTTCTAAAATTATTTTGCTTTATCTTTATCTAACAGAAATGGCCAAATATCTGTTTAGCATGATCCCATTTGGCTCAATGACATTGCAGAGCTATGAATTCACTATGAGAAGAACAACTCTTTCTGTGCACTGAAGAACATAAAAGCCTGGGTGCCTAGCTGGAAAGCAAATACCTCCTGCTCAAGCCGCTTATGTTTTTCTACTTGAGCGAAATTAAAATCTCATCTTACTGCTTTGCATGCACTTGTCATCCACTCAGGTTTTTATTCAAATAGATCTCTGGTTCTTTTCAAAGAATGTCTTCTGTATGAGTTGCATTAGCTTTAAAGACTCACCAAGAACAGCACGGTCCAGGCTGACACTCTCCCATCAGAGAAGGAACAGTATGAATCTTATCCTACAATTCTGCAGCTCAGTTAATTAAGTATTTGATGTCCTAAGAAGCTGCTGCCTCCCAAAGCCAAGGAGAGGAAGCCGCCAGACCCTGTTTCCATCTTTGGCCACCAGACACAGTGACGTTCAGAGACTTTCCACCCATCACACCATGTTACACAACTCTTCCCCTCTCCCCAGCCCACAGTGTTGATGAAATTAAGTAGCATGAAAAATTAACCCCACTGTTGTTGTAATGCAGCTGGGTAATGTGTGGCCTCATTTGCTGCTACAGGAGAATACGTGTTTGATGCTTTGGTAGTGTGGCTCTGTGGATGGGGCAGAGGGGACCCCAGTAGAACAAACCTGGGTAACAGCCCCACATCCCTGCCCAGTCTCCATGTACTCCTGGGCTCCCTAGACCCAATGCACAGGATGATTTCTGATTTCTTTCCCACTCTTGTTACTTGCTGTCCATCCTCTGCCACCCACCACTTCTGCTTTTTTTCCCTTCATTTTCTTTCTTGCTGCACCCTCTCTGCTGTTTTCCCACCATCCCATCCCTGGTTGTGCCAGGATCCATCACCTGCAGCCTCATTTCTTACTGTTTTTCACCTCTGTGGGCCCTCCCCTTTTCTACTTCTGCCCCACAAAACATGTCTCCATGTCTCCTGAAAAACAGAAAAGAAATAAAGAGCTATATGTAACACAGGATACAAAAAACACACCCACAGTAGCTCAGGTTTCTGGATTAGTGCATGTCATCATTTGCCTCCTTTCCCCCTTGATTCTTCCATCATGTCATCTCTGCTTCATGGTAAAGACTAACTTTTAACTCCTTTGTCAGGTGCCCAGGTATTGCTCCAATCTTCCTTTACGGCACATAGATTTCCATTACTTCTCTTTTAAGAATCACGCAAGAAAAAGAAAATAAAAAGAGAGACAGAGAGATTAATATGGAGAAAAGTTTTACTTAGCTATAAAATGTTTTCCTTTTATAACTTTAGGCATGATTGACAGATAGGTTTATTTAATCAAATTGCCTTTTCTGACAGTGTATTATTTAATGAGGGAGTTCTTTTTTTTGATTGCATAGGAAATGTGGAAGCATCTGAGAATTTCTAATGTGCTATTTACTCATCCATTATGTTGGGAATCAGTATAATTTCAATGTCAGCAGTGGAATTAATAACCATAACTGTTAGCTGTCACAGAATGATCTATTTGGGGATTTTCTCAGCAAACCAGGATATAACCCCCACCCTTACACCACAGAAGGAAGTTTTAAAAAATAAGTCAAATTTGAACATGTTTTTGTTTTGATTATCCCTTCCAGGCTGATGGTAAAGGCACATATTTTCAGGCTTTAATTCAGCATTGAGTCACTGATATGAAATCCTTTAGCAGCATGAATTATCCCTACTTTTTTTCCCCAATTTATTTCACTCAGCTTCTCAAAAACTTCCATCAAGGATGTCTCCCCATTTAAGTGCACCCTCCCTTCCTTAAAAAAAAAAAAAACAAAAAAACAAAAAAAAAACCCCAACAAAACAAACAAAAAAAACCACCCAAAAAACCCCCAACAAACAACAAACCAAAACCCTGACAGTTTAGTTTCCAGAGCTAAGAAAAAAAACCCTTTTTTGGCAGTAGTGTTAATTTGGGCTGACTTTGGTCTGGTTTTGGTGTTGTACTTTACTGTTGGACAAACAGGCCTCCCTGTGTGAGAGCCAGGGAGTGCCTGAGCAGACAAAAGGAATTACACAAGGGAGGCAGACAGGGCCCAGATCTGGTTCTACTCTCTTTAGGTTATGTGCAGCCTCACATGAGTAAATAACTGATAAATGAATAAAACCTTTCAACTGATACATTTGATAAGTACCAAGACTTTTTATATGATTCCAAAGTAAGGGCAGTAACTGTTAAATTAATTGCTTTTTAAATAAAACACATAAGAGAAATTTTTAAACCCTTCATTGTTCCTAAAAGTGTTTTAGTGCCTCATTAATTCTTGATTAGCCTGGTTGTTAAGAGGCCATTATTATGTGGTAATAAGGTGTAGGAAATTACCTCTAGGACTATAGTCATGTCACACAGACCTGCTATAGTTAGCACCTCATCAGGTGCTCAGACCAAGTGCAAATGGTGTAAATTAGGGCTACCCCGCCTGGTGGTGGGGCTCATGTTGGTGGTCCTGTGTGATGGGCTGTTTGCTGAGATGAGGTGAGTCGTCTAGTGCTGAGAAGTCCTGACAAAATATAATCCTCTCAGCAGTCTCCTGTCCTTCAAGGGCTTGCCAGTCTTGCCTTTGGCTGAACAGAAAAACTGCTATAAAACAGTGGAATAAAATTACTTTGCAATTACATTCATTTAAGTAATTTCAAATATGCCTGAAGCTAGTGCAGATGAAAGTTCACTCTTTGCTGTATGATTTCTTAGGCAAAGTCAGAGGAGATTTGGTGCCAGTCCAACAGAATATCCCCAAACTAATGACCTCTTCAGGTCATTAGTATTTCTTTTGAACACACAACCCCCCTCAAAGCCTGCTACAAACATTGGTAAAGCTAATAGTTATTACCCTTTTACAAATAGGAAAATGAGCCTTGGGAGCTATTGTGATGCAACATTAATCAGCATTCTAAAGAAAAGACATATTTCTATGTCCCAGTCTGCATCTATTTATTTTTCAGTTTGTATTATGATTTTTTCCCCCTAAATCTCTTTGAGGTTGATGATCTAATGCTCACAGTATACAGCTCCCATTCATTACCTGTACAGGGGGCTAATGTGATACAGCAGCATCACCACCTTTGAAGAGCACTGAAGATGCTCACAGCTGAAACCACAAAGTGAGTTCTCGCTACCACTTTCCTCCTTATTCCTTCCTTGGTTTCAATCTTTGCACAGCAGATGAAGCACAGTCCTCAGAGGAGGGAGAGCAGCTCAGGGCCAGCATGGCCACAGTACACAGGAGTGATGCCCTGCAGGGTGTGCCAGTGCCTGCTCCCTGACCTCCTCTTGCTGTTGGGTGTCAGAGGGCATTCACACCTCGGGAGTGGTGTCCAAGCAAAGATGCAAGAGGCTCATCTTGTGCCTGAACCCCCAAATGGGGCTGTGGCTTGGGTTTCAGTCTTAAATATCCATGATTGTTGTTAAATAGCTAGGCACTCATTTCTGTGTGCTTTCACCCACGTCTTCAACATTGTCAAGCCCTGGTGTGGTTTCTTGGGCCATGTGCGACAGTGTCCCTCGCCCCAGCCCTGAGTACCATCCCAGAACTCCTCAGGGACTGACCCTGAGCCATAAGCAGCTGGAGAAGGGCACCTCCTGTGTCTCCATGTAACCTTTTGTGAGCCTCAGAGTTGGGGCTGTGGGACAAAGTCTCCGTACTTGGTATTTCAGCTGCGTCAGAAGCCAAAGTAGCCCCAAGACCTGTGCATGGGTAGTTGCTGCAAGCCGTGGGCACCACTCCCCCTCATTTCCAAGCCAACAGACCCCAGAGCACTGCAGAAGGCGTGGCCATCCTTCTAAGCTAATTTTCACCCACCCCTTCTCGCAAAGGACACCTCTGAGTATGGCATTGGCTTGGGCTGATTTCAGGTGTGCTTGCCTGCCTGCCTGGTCGCAGAGCCGTGCTGGTGCTGAGCTGGGACAGAGACAGTCCCCCACAGAAAGCCACGCTGGCAGCAGACTCTCCCCAGCTGACAGGCAGGCAGGGACCATCACCACAGCTGCACTGACATCCCATGCACAGCTCCAGTGGTCCCAAGCAGGGGTGCAGAAGGCATCTATCTGCTGCTCCTTCACACATCTGCTGAAATGGGTTTTTAATATCTCGTGATAATAATTAGCAGCCCAATTGTCATGGCTGTTACAAGGATGGGGGGAAAACTCCACCAAAAAACAAGTATTTAAAGGGCACTTCTGAGTGCAGTTTCAGATCTCACAAAAACTAATGGAAGAAGAAATTACAGCCCAAACCAAAGACTTTTAGGGGTTAATAACTGCATGAGTGTAGCAGTAAAGAACGTCAAGAGTTAACAGTCCCAGTGTGATAAAAGTTTATTTAATCCTACTCTATACAAGCAATATAACAAATCCTTGTTCAGAATGAATGATCTCTCACATGTAGCTTAAAATAATCAAATTTTGATTTAAAATACCAAAATGGGTCAAATGTTATGGGTTTTTCTGGAAAAAATTGAAATCTTCCAGTCCAATTTTATTTTTCATTTGCAACATTTTACAGATTAATAAATGCATTCTTTACATAAAACCCTCTTGCTCTGTCTCAGGCAGGAATGCCTGTTTGCCAGAAAATTAGAGGTTCTTGAGTGTTGGCATATTCTGCTCTGGTAGCTCTGCTGAGCTCTGATAGAAGAGATATGGAGAAAGATACTGTTTCGGCACCTCTTCACCTTCCCACCTCATCTTTGGCTTTCTTTCCCTTAAAATTTTCTCCTAGTGCAGGCTCCAAAGATGAAGTCGAGAGTGAACAGTGTAAGATGTTGGGTCATGGGTACATCTGAGGCAGTGCCTATGTCTTCCCAGCAGGACCTGGAGTTTCCTTCCCAGCTCATAATCTCACTGAACAGTGTATTGTGACTTTGTTTAAAAACAGCGAATCTCTTTGCCTCTAATCCTCTTTCTGAGTGACTGAGAATTATCATGGGTTTGCTTACTTCTGGTTTCGTAGGGTGTTGGGAAATGTACCTACACAGAGATCTCTCACTAGAAAACAGTGCCATAGGATGAAGCCCAGTAACAAACTGGTACCTGTCTTGATAGGATGGGTCATACTAGTTAATGATCCTGGTAATGAGGAGAGTAAGTCCTCACGCTTTGGTGTTCAGCTAGATGGAAGAATGGGAGAAAGTATCAATAAGAAAATTCTGACAGACCTTTTTTTATTCCTTGTTCTTCTTTGGCACCTCTTTAAATTGCAAATAAACTTGAAGCATTCAAGACATTTATAAATAAGATGTAATGAGGGCTGTTTGCTGCATCTTTGGAGCAGGAAAAACCTTTCTGTAGTACACTGAAAAGTACACAATGATTTCTTTAGACTAATAAACACTCTGCTGGAGATAGTCTAAGGGTTTGTAGAACTTCTGGAAAGTTATTTACATATTTCAAAGCTCTTTATTGTCAGTCTCCTACATTTTGCCTACTTTATTTCTTATTTTTATCAGCCATCTCTGCTGTCATCAGCACTAGAAGTATTTAAGTGCCTGATATAACATGTACATCTGAAGTTTTTTCTTTTATCAGTAAAAATCATTTGCCTTGAAGGTAATATAGTGAGCTAAATTAATTGCTGATAAACTGGTTTTACTAGAGTGACACTGATGATAAAAGTAACTGTCCTGGTCACCCCAAGACAGTAACCCAATACATTTAGTTCAGGAGATCTACTTTTGACCATTAACAATGTTACTACTAAATTGAATTCTTCAAAAGTCATGTCATTCCTTGTATATATGACTTTTTGAACATATATTGCATAATATAGACACAATATTTGATCACAAACCAGTTGCAGGTGTACTAAATTAATGCATTATTATCTGTAGGGTTTATTCTTACTTAAATATCAAACAGATAATTATTCACAGCTCTGTCAATATTAAGTCCTGCATATTTTATTTCCACACCCAAAAGTACTTCTGAAATAATAATGATTGTTTTGATTGGACTCAAGCTGACATCAAATAATAGCAAGTTAAGCGATGCTTAAAGCCATTTTTTCAAAGGTGGAGGCCATAGGTAGATCCTGTAGGAGCCCACGCAGAATTCTTTTCCTGGGAACTCAGTATCAGATAATCATAAATGTCAAACATACAAACCAAACAACCAGCTATCTAATGGAGTAGATTTGAGCAAGTGGTCTTTATTCCTATCTGATTTTGTAAAACAAACAAACTAACTAAACTAAAAAGCCAGCAACACAAATCCCTCCATTTCAGTCACGTAACAATCTGAGAATCCGTCTCCCGTATGATTGGTTCATACCAGCTCTTGCTCACAACACCGCTAAGAATGTTTGCTTCTATTAATGGCAGTCTGGCAACTGATGACAAAAAAAAATATTTCACTGAAAGTTTCTATTAACTGCCAATGAGAGGGAAAAATTGAAAGAAGCTAGTAAGTATTGGGCACCCATATGAAATTCAAAACAAATCTAGGTTTAGAACTTTGCAGACTGAATTAAATTTGCTTCTGAATCAGCATGGGTAATTGATATTTTGTTTAATACAATAAACATCATATGGGGTAACTGAAAATAAAAATAGTTTTGTTAATTTTCTCAGCAAAATGAAAAAGAAATACATTCAGGGCTAATAATTTCATTTAGGTTACCTTACTCCTGAAAGTGCTTGGGCAGCCTTGTTTCAGTACTAGATACAAGCATATTTCAAAGTAATGTTTTTGAAAGAAGAAAAGGAAAGTACAGCATTTCAGAAATGTTGAAATTTATCATTTTACATAGAATTTAAACTTCTTTATTTATTTAGGGAAAAGCAGTGCTCAAATCTAGCAATTGCCAAGCATTTTGGCTGGTCCTCACACTGTTCTTAATGGCCAAACTATATGTTAGAAAATTTCCCTCAGCTCTAAATCCCTCACACAAGACTTTAGTTAGTCTTGTCCATACTTGAGCCTTTGTGAAAAAATATTGTTGACATTTTTCTCAAGACGATTCAACATTTCCAAAGATTTAGGATGGCAGAAAGCATTATCAGACATCATTTAGACTTCCAGATTATTCTTTTTTATGAGATGGTTGTGGTAGTTAGCAGCTGGGTGGTAGAAGTTGGCAATCAGAATACAATTGTGCCTAATTCATTTTTATACACTACTTCTATTAGTTAAAAAAGGATATTTCTTTGCAAGTGACATTACAACCTGACAGAATTTTTGACTGATTTTTTCTCAGAAACTGCCAGCATGGTACTGCCAGCATGCCAAGCTGGTGTCCAGAAGAAAATTTAAGAGCAGTGATAAAACGAAAGGAGAAAATAGAAGCCCTCCTTGCAAACAAGGGTTTGTAATAGATATTCTGACATGTTATGAATGATGAGGGATGGAAAATTCATAAGGTTGTGTGGAAGTGCAACACACACTCTGAGCATAGATGACTGACCTATAACTCATAAGATACTGTGTGTCGAGTGAGTTATGAGAGTTGTTCCCTGGTGTATATTTAAAAAGAGACATTAGAGAGGAGATATAGTGTGGCTTACTGTTTGAGAGCTAAATTCATAATTTTTTCCAAAGAGTGTTTTTAAGAAAAAATACCTTTTCTTTTCCTTTTTTTTTTTTTTAATACATATATATTGGAATCCAGGTGGTATATTTCTGCACAGCACATCTGAATGCTGGGAGTAAAACTCTTCTCTCTGAAGGAGAAGCCCTCAGCTGATTATTTTTGCTGTTGCTATGTCCAAATGAGATTATTTCAAATAAGGAGGAATAGCCCATTTTGCACCCTAGAAGGGGTTATCTCAAAGTGAAGCAAGCAGGTCAGAAGCACTTGGTGACATCAGGCCCCAGGGCAGCTGAGGGTCAGTGCCAGGAAGGCCCTGGCCAAGCCCATGCACACCTCGACCGGTGCAGTTTGAATTAATGGGACCCTATGAGTAACCATCCCTTCACTGCTGCTCCATGGGACCAAAGGAATTATCTGACCACTACAGATTGCACGTGTTTTCTTGCCCCAGCAGTGAACTTCATGGCCATGAGCTTGCTCCAGGTGCCAGTGCCAGCCTCCAGCTTCCCTGTCCCTGCAGAGCCTGTGCCCCATGTCCTGGCACTCCCTTAGCAGCTCCCTCCCTCCCTCCCTCCCTCAGCCCATCCTCAAGCAAACCTGAGAACTCCTGTATTTTTGTGGGACTGCTATCAGTTCAGAGATGTCTGCCTTGCTGAGATTATCTTTTCCTCTTTCAGCATCTTGCAACATATCAAAAGCAGAGAGGAGTCAAGAGAATACTATCTCTAACACGCTATCTCCTAGTAAGTTAAGCTTGGTAACCCTGTTGGAAACACCCTGGCCATGGAGGCAGCTTCAGGAGCAGTGCTACCTCTCTCTCTGAGCAGAGCATGCAGGGTGCAGGTCTCATAAGGAGAGCAATCGGTTTGCGCCGTGGGGCAGAATCTGCCTGGTGTTTGGCAGAGAGCTTTGTTTTCCTTTTACAGTCTGCATCAGAAGGAAAAAAATGCATTTTTCCCTGTGCCTATCTTGGCTGAAAATGAAAGTCTCTGAGAAATCTGCTCATGGGAGAGGTTTAAGCCCATTCCCACAGAAATTTGAGGGCTGGAAATTTTGACAAAAGTCACAATGGCCCCTGCATATTTAATGCACAGAACTCCCTACGGCTCACTCCTCAGCATCAAGTGATAGCACATCACCTTGGCCATACATGAGTTTCAGGTCTTTCTGCCTCTTGTTTCTTTCTTTTTTTCCCCTTCTTGCTACACACTTGAGTTAGTTACTTGACAATTTATTCTGACGTTGTATTATTCCAACAATAGTGGAATGTAATGTTGTGTAATTAGGAGCTGGGATATAACAGTGGTATGAAGATGATTTTGGCAATGAGATTTTTTTAAATTAAAATGTCATTACTTGAAAAGTGTCATGCTATTGCCCGTTCCAGTGTGTGAACAGTGTCCATGAATGAAAGGGATAACCCTCAGGGATGGATAGCATGATTTTCAGTCTCTTGCACTCCAGTTGGAGATTCTCCCGAGGCACTGCTCTTCCATAATATATGAACCTATAAGAGCACAATATATTTTAAAGTCACTGTAAGGTGTTGATTTTACAGTGAAACTCCTTCCACTTTTGAGGGGGTGGGGTTGTTTAGGGAGCTGTCTGTGTAGCATCTGGAGTTGTGAGAAGTCTCTAGCACTACAGACCTGTCCATTTTTTATAGATAATCCTCGCACCCCGTATCTTTAAATAAAATGGTATGCTTCCTTTCACAGTAGCCAACTGGATTCTTTTCTGTTTATTTGCTTGTTTTAATCATTTTTTCTCCATCTAGTCAAATAAACCTCTAAATTCAGTGTGTATGCTATGGAACTTCATCCAAAACTGTACTGTCTCCTTCCTGACAAGGCTGACAGAGAGTATAATCACTTGTATTGTCCAGAGTACTGTTTACATAAAGGAGCAATAAATACCTGTTGAAATTTTTACTGGAGGCCTCCCAGATGGATGGTTCATTTATTATTACAGACAGGGTTTCATTTACTTAGTTATTAAAAAAAGCAGGCCGCTACAGCCCATTTATAACTATATTAAAACTAAATGAAGCTATAAGTATTGCAGACGGGACTGAGTAAAATACATTTAGTGACTTTCCAGGAAATGGCTAGGCAAAGTATTTGAAAGGAAATGCTGAAAACTTTGGGGGTCCTGGTGTGTCTTTCACAGATGTGCTTCTACTGGCTGGAGCTGCAGAGGGAATGGAGGAGGTATAGTTGCCATATGTTCCTGTGCCATGTATATATTCAGCAATAGCCTCTCTGTATCAGTCAGTCAGCCATGTGCCTTTGGGAACTGTTCCTTTCCTCCTCTAGCCTTTCTTGACATGGAAAGCTCCAGCTCAGGATGTCAAATAAACTTCTTCTTTATCCCAGAGACAGAATATCAACTGAATATCGACTCCAGTTACAAGAGGGGATGAAGGTGGTCCATCAGCATCAATGTGGAAAGGAAAAGCAGGTTTATCAGGTGGATTCCAGAGGTCCTGGTTTGGAAGGTATCACCAGACTTCCAGCACAGACAGCTGTGAAATTGGAGTGAAGGTTGTAGATGGTCTTTGTGGCACTTTCTAGCACTGACGACTTTTCACCAGACATTCTCACCCCTCCTTTGAATAAAGATAAATTGGTCAGTGGATAGGAAACATATGGTTGCCTGTGAACCAGACCATGATTTTATTATGTTCAAGCTAGACAAATAAAGGAAAGGCTGGTGTCCCAAAGCATAGAAATTGTTGACCATAAGTTGATGGGGTAGAAAAGTCTAGAGACAAGGAAGCTTGAAATTTTTTAAGCAGAGTTTGTTAGGTTAGAAAAAGGCTGCATTTCCACAATCAAGACAAAAAACAACTACTGAAAGTGGCTTCAGCTTCATTGGTCAAGTAAAAGTCGTAATTAGAAGTGAAAAAGCAATCTGTGCAATAGACATGAAATTTAAATATATGTAATATGAATACATATACATGAAACATAGTCTGAAAAAGAAAATGTAGAATACTGAAGATGGATAAAAGGAATGGACGATACTAGAGGAAAGCTCGAGGGCAATGAGAATATGGGGTTTCTTAAGGTACATGAAAACAACAATAATAAAGAAATTCTAGCAATAGCCCCTTATTAGCTGGAAGTATTAAAGCTGTAATAATGTTAGAGTCAATAAATATGTTTTTCACATGAGAAAAAGCAGGTTTGCCTATTAGACAGACAGGAAGCTGAACAGTGTCTAGAGACAATAAGTTATTTAAAATCAGCTACGCTAGACAGAAGTATCCATACACCTCAGATCTTCCATGTCACCATACAGACACTGGCTGGAAGACCACTGGCTGGCAAAATCTGAGGGTCATTTGTGATGTACCTTGAAATGTGACATAAAGCTCACCCCATGATGACTCCAGCATAAGGACAGATGCTTGTAGCACTTGGGATTAGGCAGTAAGAGATCATTTGTGAGGAAATAATCGCTTGAGTACAAAATCAGATGCTGCACATTCAGCAGGGAGACTTGGCAGTGTCAGCTCTATCTCAGAAACATTAAATTCCCCAAGATTTCTGTCACAATGGCTGACACAGAGGCAGTACTGCAGTTCATGCACTCTTACTTCATTTCACCTTTGAAATGAATATTTTTTAGGTGGCAGCATCAGCAATGGCTCAGAAATTAGAGGGAGAGCATTAGTAAATAACTGTTAATCACACCTAGAGAGGCTTAGGGGGTGCAGGGGCAGGGAGGCAAGAAATGGATTCGAAGATTGCGAGCAGCACATTCAAAACTTTTATTCCTCAAATGTATTTCCTCCTGTCACACAGAGCATGATTAGCCATGAAACTCTGGTAAGCTGTCAGAGTGATTGGACTACTTAGGCGTGAGCTGCTGTCTTCCCTCTTTCTGAGTATTCATGCATTTTTTTGGTGGCTTCCTTGCTCAGAGAGTGGCCTCACAGGGGTTTGTTTCCTTGCTTTCCTGAATTTCTCTCCTTTTTAAGGAGGTACTCTGGATCCTTCTGCCCAAACATCATTCTCAGGAAGTGCTGTGATCTGTGGGGCACTTTCTCACCACCCTGCCAAGGAGTTGGAAAATTCAGGGTATGATTCAATTGCATTTGTTGTCCCTTTCGTTAAAGGGGAAAAACATCACCAGGGCAAACACAGTCACTCATTGGGGCAGCTGCTGCAGAAGAAACCTTATTTCAGCTTCTGCTCATAGGAGAGAGTGATGGCTGTATCCTTTGGAGAGGTCTGCCTTGCATTTCTAATGAGACCATCAGTGTAACGGGAATTTAGCAGAACATTTAGCTGGTTTAAATGGTTTTGAAGAGTGGTGTAGACCAGCCTAGATGGATTCAAGCCAAGGACAGAAGACTTTTCCTTCAGAGTATCTATTTTTTATTGGAATTGCTAATTCTATTTCTATAGACTGAGTCCGTTTTTCAGACATTTAAATTCTACACTCTGGAATTAAATCTCACATTGATATATAGGCTTCATTCCAGCATTAAGTGCATTAATATTTCACCAGCCTGATTTTACTGGCTTTCTCCCTCTGTTTTTAATTAGATTTGATGGTATTCTATATAATCATGTTTTTCTGCCTGTTTCTGTGTAGCAGAACTTGCACAAACTGTTTGTTGGGGGATTTGTACAACTTAAACATCATATATTCAGAGTGAATTTTAGATGCTGCAAGCAGTGCTTGCAGAGGTCTTACAAGCCTCCTGAAAGCTCTATTACAGCACTTATAAAATATCCTCTTGATCTAGTTGTTTACCCTAATCCATAAGCTTTTGACTTTATTTTGTATAAAACACAAATAAATACTACACTTCTCAGATAATATAAATGCATGAGCTTTTCCAAAGTGAAACATTTGCATCAGTTATAGCACTAGAGTGAAAAATAATTTCAGCAATCAGAATATAATTAATTAAAAATTACTACTGTATAAAACCAGCCACTCCTATATTTAGGATTAGTAAACAAAGCTATTTCAAATACCTTTTTTGGCTGTAGGTAAGTAGTGAATATAACTGGCCATCTGTTATGTGCAAGTAACCAAGGTAATAGCAACAACATTTGTTTCCCTTTTTCTCTCTCTCTTTTTTCTTTTCTTTTTTTTTTTTTTTTTTAAGAAAGGAAACATGTTCATCTGTTTCTTATGAATTCTCTGTACTTCTTACCAGGCATATTTTTCCTTGCATTTCTCTTTTAGAAAGCAATGGAAGACAGCCAGAAACTGAAGGTACATTTGTCTTCATGGAGCTTAAGTCATATTATGTATGTGAGCACTCGTAGCTGAAACAATCCCAGTAACATAAGGGCACAGTCTGGGTAGGAACATCATATTCCCACCTGGCATTCTCTCTCATTTTGCTGGGGACAAGAGTTAAAGGTCTTACATGGTGCTGTGCCTCTGGGAAGGTTTTGTTTTGCTGGTTTATAGTGTGAAGGAATACTTTTTGTCTCCTATATCCGTGCATCAGTTGTGACTTTAAACATATGGGGTCAGTCTGAAAGTCTTCTAGCATATTGCAACTTAGAATAATATCTATTTACTTTCTGGGTTTCTGGTAATATAAAAACTAATGTCCACTTCTTGAAAGGTCACTATGCATTTATGGGAAAGAAAATAAAATGCCGATATTGTACATTGAAAAATAAGATAATTTTCCAAAAGCATTCAGAATGAAACATTGTGGTAGCATAAACTCGAATGAGCACTTAGTTATTTTATTTTGATATTTCATTACAACTCTTTGCTTAGTGGAGTTCCTCTTCAGCTAAAATCCAAGTATTTTTCCGCTACTGAAGTTCCTTTCCTCCATAATGAGCAGAAATCATAGCAGTTCATAATAAACACGGTATTCTGACTGAGATGCTGCCTAGAATTAAACTGGGACAATATAGTTGATCAGATTAATACATTCAGGAGATCTTTTACAGATTGCAAAAATGGTGACTTCTGGATTTATTTAAATGACAATTGCAATATACATATATTTGTGCCCCACGCTCACAAACCATTGGCATGATCTCTCCTGAAGCATTAGTGTTAATGATTAATTACTATCAATATTTTTCCTTTCCCTTCTTGATTTTTTTCCTGGTTTTTCTAATTACCAACACTATCATGAAGAAAGACCATATCTTGTACAGTAGCTTAGACCACCAGAGGGACATAAAGAGTTTTGTCCCTCATTTGTACAACCTTTCTTGAGGTGCCAAAAGGGAATCTCTCTAATCACAAGAAAAAAAAACACAGAGGAATTTTTTGAGAGTTTTATGCCTTAATAAGAATTTTGCAGGGGGAAGGAAAGAAGACATTAGGCCAAGGAATGTGAAATTTATCAGAGGTTAAAGTGAAATACAAGGTGTGATGCCTGCTGCTTCTTTCATGTGCACCAGCAGATGTGAAGGATAATTCCAGGCCTGAAGCATGTCTTCAGTGTGGAAGAAAACAGATATCCTCCTAAGCAGGGCTGTGCTGGAACTGTCTCAGACTGGCTCCATACGTCAAAAGTGACAACAGATTCTCTGCTGGCTCTTGAGGACGACCTCCTCCAGATGGCACCGTTGACATCTCCTTCCCCAGCAGCTTTTTCTTCTCAGAAGGAGAATCTTCCAGCTCTATCAGAACTCTTTGACATAAGGCCTGACTCTACCCTCACACTTGAAACTTGTTGTTACTTTGATGTTAATTTGCAGAGGAGAAACTAGATGTCTTCCTGCTATTCCCTGGATTCTGGCTGGGGCTGAAGATAACACTTGCTTGGGACTGAGCTTTCCAGCAGCAACAAATCACTAGAAAAGGCAGACAAAACAGTGAAGCTGCACATCTCAACTATTCCATTTGAGCAATGTGGTTTCCTGGCAGCCTGTGATGACCTTCCATCCCAAATCTCCTGTAATTTTGACCAGGAATAACTCCTGGCTCTTTGGCATGCTGGGATGAACAGGAGTCCCACAGGTCTCTGCAGTGCACCACATGGCTACGCCAGCCCCAGTACCCTTCTGAACCAATGCAGTGAGCAACCCTCAGATTAAAACAGGTCAGGCTTTCTAATACGCTGTGTAGGAGATTTGGACACACTGACACTGGCAGATGTTGTATATCAATGCCCTCTAGACCACTTTGTATTTTCCACTGCATGTAAGTAAGCCTGCACACCCCCTCCTTTTCCCTGTAACTGAATGTCCCATCACCCCAGGCTGAAACCCCTTGGTTACTGGAGAATGAAACCACCTGGCTTGCTGAGGCTTTTCTCAATATCCCAAACCCATCCTCATTTCCTTTCATTATGTCTCTACCTGTCATATTCTTTGTAGAGAAAGGAACAAATGCATTAATTAGAGTGTGGTGAGCACTCCTGCTTGAGCCCACCCCTCACTGCCTCCACGACCTCACAGAGATTTCACTAAAAATGTGTAATTGGGTTCTGCAAAGTGACTTCCTGGCTGTATGTGCTCTTTTCAAGTGCAGAAGCCCTCAGTGGTGCCATGTGTTTTTCAGAGCTGCTTTGAGTACCACTTCATTTTTCTAGCTTTTGTTTACAAGGTTGTATTTACTTACCTCTTTATCAGTGTCTGAATACATCAAAGCAAGGTTCATTCTAAAAAATCTGAAAGTCCATGAATGATGTCACTTACTGGCCTGAATTTTGCATGTTCTGATAAAAGCGTAAAGGCTGCGTTTGCACATGAGCTTGTCTGTGCTTGTCTCTCCATCCTTATACTAGTTTGCCAGAATATGTAAAGAAACCCCATCCCAAACAAGGGTTGTTTTAAACATGGTCTGAAGTGCTTTGCTAACACAGGGTGTATCAAGGCTCATTCTGTGCTGAATCTGTATCAAAGTGCTTTTCAGATAAATTACAATTTAATATAATGCTTCTTGTGAGCTTAAAGTATTTTTCTTCTGTTCTCACTCTCTTCAAGTGGGGTCTGCTGGTCCAGTTGTGGAATTTTTCTTTCAAACATTCCTCAAAAGCGTCCATACTCAAAACTGATCTACCTTACTGAAGACACTTACTGCAAAATGGAATCCCTGTAATATAAACACCCCCTCCTCACCCCGGGTGTGCTTCAGCCTGGCCTGTGAGAGCTGCCTTGGTGCCCAAGGAGCCTCTCTCTCCAGGCCAGCTTCAGCTTCACCCACCAGGTGACACTGTGTCCTGCTCTAGCTGTGGCTTTGTAGATGAGGGCTGAGGGCCTCACCTGAGAGTGAAAGCTGTGCGGAACCAGTGAAGACTTTCAGGCACAGAGGTTATACCTGCACAACTCCTGCTTTACAAGGTAGACCTGTACACTGGCAACCTGATACATCCTTGTGACAAATACATGAATCAGGCCAGCCAGATCCCACTCTAGGGAAAAAAAAAGCAAGCAAGCAAGCATTTTATGATGACCTGGTTTTTCCTATCCCCAGTGTTAGGAGTGTGTTTGTAGGCTGATGGTAGTTCCAAAAGGGGCCGCAAGCCCCAGGCAGGCAGTGCTTTTCTTGGAAAGCAGCACTTCTGAAATGAAAAACAGACAGGGAAAATAAAGAGGCTAAGATGTGCAAGCAAGGAGAGTTTGATGCACCAGTGCTGCGGTTTGTTGTTCCTTTTGTGTGGATGGTACCGGATTGCACTCCTTGGCTCACACCTCCACACAACCCAAAGGCTTCAATGTATCCTAGTTGCTTCTAATGACAAGCTCACAAAACACTTTTTTATATGTTAATACAAAAATACAGGACACAAATACACAGAGCTATCTAGAATGTTTCATTATATGCTTTTGATTTTTCAGCTACCATTTAGGAGAAGAACTAAACTGCTAAGCCTAAAGTAAATGTACTTAACTACCACATCACTAGCAGAAATTCACGCACTCAAAGTCAAGGGAGAGCAGGCAGTGACACCCTGGGAGTTCTGCTTTTCACACAAGCATACCACTTTCTGGTTAAATCACTATCGGTGCAGATTTCATCACATAGGTGCTGAATTGCAGATCTGAGCTTTCTATTTTTGAGTACTGTTTTCTCAGGGATGGCCTAAACAGATCTAATTAAAAGAATAGCAATTATAAGATTGTTTGGATCTCTGTATGTGATGGGATCCAAAGCCAGTATGGATCTTGTGGTGTTTACAGGAACCTTTGCCTCTCTGACATGTTTAACTCCTAGGAGCTGTATCCTGTGTCATCATACCCATCCTGTTTGCCCACTTCTCAGCAGGGCTTGTTAGCTGGGTCAGTGCCTGCACTGATACAGCCATCAAGGCTTTGCTGATTTGGGAGATGACAGAGAGAGCTTTTTCCTGACAATGGACATACTTCAAGATAAAATATAGGCAAGTCCTGCTGTGAGATGTCAAGTCCCTCCAACTCAATGAGTGTCCTGTATATGTGAGGTGTCTGCATTCCAACAAGATTTTGCTGAACTTGATACGTTGATTTTACAGAAGAGGAATCTTGGCACAAGTAGAAGGAAATGTGGGAAAAAAGCAAGAGGAGAATCTTTAAGAGATGAACTAGTTGAGAATTGCTGCTCTGACCCCCAGTTCTTGTTCTTATACACCTACATTCCCTGAAAGGTGCCGTGGGGAAATAGGGAAGCAGCTGTGACAGCAGCAACAGGCAGAGACTGTACGTACAGTGAGGAGCTGAGGAGAGCGTGGTGAGGCTCTGTGCTCTTTTAGCACATGTAGCCCATGTCAGAGTCATGCTTTTCAGGCACGCTCCTGGAAGATCTAGGCACAAGTACAAGGAGGTGGTTTGAAATTACTACATATGTCTTCTTGCAATACTTACACTCCGGGGACCACCCACATCACAGGATGTGTTTGAATTGCTCACCAAGATTTCCTCTGGAGCAGAGATGAAATTACAGATTCTTTTTTCACAGAGTGTGAGAAAAATTAGCAACTTTCCAAATTATTACTATTATTACCAAGGCACTTTTTAAAAACAGGTCCTATTCTCAAAGACTTTTCAAGCACTGGGGGAAATCTTTGCATCTCTTCAACTTCTTTAACTGCTAGTTACTTAATTTTAGATTGCTAAAAAAAATGTATGGAGGTAAAACCAGACTCCTCTTCTTTGTGCACCAGTTTAAGCAAGTTGAGGAAAGGATATGGGAAGGGAGGATGAAATCCTCATTAGAAAAGATGCATTATTTTCTATGTTTACATGACAGTGAAATCCTGTGGATACTCTTGTGCCCTGAGACAATATATTTTCGTTTTAATTGTTTCAGTCAATGTCAATTTTACATCAAACATGCAATAAAGTAAAAGTGGCCTTCAGGAAACATCACTGAACCTTATTTTGTGCTGCACTATTGCCAGTGTAAACATCTACTTCTGTTTTGTAAGCTCAAAGCCAAATGGACAAAAAAGTTCCTCTCAGGGAGACTACTGACCTGTCAGCATCAAAAATACTGTTTTTAGCATACAAAAATTGTTTTTCAGTAGTTGTAATAATAAGAGTCTTTGCAAAATCCATTATTACTCTAATAAACATTTTCTCTTAGGCAGCAATAGCAGGAAATTAATTAAGAAGTTAGCTGATAGCAACTGGATAAGATATAAAGTGTCACAGCTACAAAGTTACTGGGATAAAATATATTTTCTTTCTGTTTTCATTATTAAATATTTACAATAGCTCTGAGAAAATATCCAATCTAAAGCATTTTGATAAGTTATAATTTATTCTGCTTGCTTTCCAGAATGCTAGAAGATGACCTGAAGTTAAGCAGTGATGAAGAGGAGAATGACCAGGTAAGAACCAGACAAGTAACGTGTTACTTGTAGCATGTTTCATGTTGAGACTGAGCTACTGCAAATATTTTGCTAATGCTTTTTCTAAACATACATAAAGGTTATCAAAATACATGGCAGCAGTGTAACTGGAGTAACAGATGTTGCTGCTCGGAGCCAGGCTGCATGTGCTAACTGCTGGATTGGTAGGGAACGGGCTGCAGTGCTCTTGATTTATTACCTTGATGTGACCCAGAAGGTTTTTGTATCAGCTTCCTTCTGATTTGAATTTGTTTTGTTTTAAAGAGTGGCCAAGGAGGGGAGAAACAGGAATTCTGGATTAAGAGTTCAGGCCGTCTTTGCAGTCATGAGCAGGCCCCAGGGCTTAGCTGCTGGGCTGCTTATCTCTTACCTGCCTCTGGCATCCCCCCAGCCCTGGCTTCTCCTCTGAGCATTTTTGGTCCTGACACTGCGTGGCCCATGCCTGCTAAGAAAGCTAAAGAGAACTGAGAAAAAGCCTTGGCTGTGTATTTGATTCACTCCATAACGCAGCGATTACAGCAACTGTCTGTGTTTTAAAGACTCTAAACTATCTGACTGGCAGCAGATACACCATCCAAAGTTTTCCATGTGTCAGGAGAGCTGGGTTTTGTTGGCTGTAGGAGGTGTCTCCCAATTTTTCCTTAAAATATTGCTGTGTTTTGTCTAAACAATTAAGGACTCAGTAGAATAGGGCTGGAGCTTGACTTTCCCATGACCAGCTGAGTGCCTCGTTGCCAAGCAGTGCTATGCTGTGCTCTCTCCTTCTCAGTATCCCGGCATGGATGATTTGGTTGGGAATGAGAGGCCAAGAACCACTTCCCTTCCTTCTTTCCCTAAAATACACGACCCATGCATTCACCAGAGCATATGAGGGCAGTACTGCTCCTGGTTGCATCTCACAGATAGAATGTTGTTTTCTGTCCTGGTTTTGGCTGGGATGGAGTTAATTTTCTTCCTAGTAGCTGGTACAGTGCACTGGTTTGGTTCAGTGTGAGAACAACATTGATAACTCCCTGATGTCTCTGTTGTTGCTGAGTTTACCTTGAGTCAAGGACTTTTCAGTGTCTCCTGCTCTGCCAGTGAGCAGGTGCACCAAAAGCTGTGGGGGCCCATGGCCAGGACAGCTGCCCAAACGTGCCAAAGGGATTCCCTTCCACAGAACATCATGCCCAGTACATAAACTGGGGGAAGGAACTGGCTAGGAGGAACCAATCACTGCTTGGGAATTGTCTGGGCATCAGTCATTGGATGCTGGGCAATTGTATTTTGCATCACTTTTTTGGAATTTATTTCTCTCTTCTTGTTGTCTCCCTTTTCACTGCAATTATTATTCTTATACTATTATTATTTTTTTTATTTCAACTGTTAAACTGTTCTTATATCAACTCACAAACTTTATTTTTTCTGCCTCTCCTCCCCATCCCACTGGGGCAGGGGGAGTGAGAAAGTAGCTGCATGGTACTGTTGCTGGCTGGGGCTAAACCTTGTTTCAGTCATGGGTAACTAGAGTATCTAGATGGGTAGGCTGGATGGGTATCTAGACTTCTGAAATTCAGGATCTTAGACAAATAATTTTAGGTACATAGGCATAAAGTTCTTCCAGGATTTTCTTTAACTTTTGTTATTAGATGTCTCTATTTTACAATATTTTCCAAACAACAGGTAAATCAAAACTTTTTAATATTTATACTAAACCATTGTTTCATCTATTTTGAGCAAAGCTTCTTGGTGTTAAGAAGATTCAGCACATAGATTCAATTATTTACATATTTATACAATTTCTTTTTGTTTAACATATTTCATCCTGAAACACTTCACATTTAATTACTCTTCCTGCTTGTCTAGATGGCTTAAAATACAGCTCATAGACAGCACAGGGCAAAGTAAAGTGAGGGATGGAAGGGATGTCTGAAGAGTAACAATAGCAGACCAAGGTGCCATGATGCTTGCAGCCAGGGGCTGGGTGATAGGGAGGCACAAGCTGCTGGCCAGGAGAGATGTCCTTCAGGCAGGGAGAGAGGATCCTGAGTAATGGGTGTCAGAGTGAAACAGGCTGAGAGAGCCTGAGAGAAAAAATTCTGGTTTGTGTCATAGCACGCAGAAAAGGACATGTGAAAGTGTTTATGGTGCATAAAGAACAAGTAGGTTTAGGCAGAGGAGGGATTGTGGAAAAGTCCTGCCCATCAGGCAGGCACACATGGACCTTTGGTTTAGCACTGTGACTTGTAATTATTGACATCTTCTGTGTGCTCGTGTGCTACACAAGCTCTCCGCTCAGTCACCAGGGCTCCAAGATGCAGCTGATGCAGGCTGGGTCTTTCACCTCAGTGCTCAAGCGAGCTCTGCAGAGCCAGGACAGAGCTCACCAGCCATGCAGCAAAGAGCAGGGCTGAGATCCCGTTACTCACTTCTAATCATCACAGGACCTAGCGTGAACAACCTTTGGAATTTACTTAGTTATTTGGTCCCCTTTCCTAGTCACATGTTTTTCCTAACTTGACTCTACAGACAAAAAACTCCCAGGGGCACAGGCTGGCTCCTGCTTTATGAAATGCTTTGTAGAACCTCAGCTGAGACCTGCAGGTTTGCTTAATGAGCAATCCTAAATAAATATACCTGCTGGAAAAACAAAACACTACCTTTCCATCCACCTAGCAGGATATAGACACAACAAAAGAGTAACACAGACTCTTTCTTCCAATAGCTGCTCAGATGGACCTGTGTTTAAATGTCAGCAGGAGAACTCATTTCCTTTTACTTCCTGACTCAGAGGCTCTTTAATCTTGTATCTCCTGAGCTCAGGAACAGGAAAAAAAAGAAATCAGAGATGAATGAATAGGAACAGTACATGAGAGATTCCCAGATATTCCTCATGTAATAAATTAACCTCTGAGCAATCAGACTTATTCAAGAAGTCCAGTTTCTCAAAGAGCTGAAAGTGAGCTGTACACAAGCTGGGAAGCTTTTAATTTTCTGATTTCTAAATGGGGAAGTTTAGGGGGAAAACTTTGGAGGAGATTTTGCATTTATGTCTGAAATTGCCAAGCAGCGAATGGGAAGTTTCTGAAGTGGTGCAAAGGGGGGACAGGTGTTTCTGTGCTCTCAGGGCTGTCATTTGTAGTGCTGTGACCAAACCAAGGAATGTGAGCCATGGATGAGGGAGGCCAGATGCAAGGCAGAGACATGATTAAAAGCTTTGAGACTGCAGTGGGCAAAGCATTCCCAACCCTTCCCTCAACACCAGCTATTAAGGCAGTGAGATTCACAGACCCAGGAGAAGCCAAAGAGGCTGGGTTTGAACTGAGTATGCGTGTGCCCACAGTAATTACATTATCCACACATATTAATCTCGTAATTTTAATTACATAAATGTATTTTTCCTCTTTAATGAGCATAGTTTATCCATTTAAACTGATCGTTTCAATTTTACAGGCAGTGATCATAGGATCTTATATGCAGAGAGAAAATTTCCTGTTGGCATATTTTACACCACACAGATTGAAGAAAATATACTTTTTAATCCCCAATCAATATCTGAAGAGCATGCAATTAGCAGATACCAAGGTAGTTAACATAAATCTGCAAGTTAAAGAGCCAATTCACTCTGATTTATAACACATAGAGTAATAATTTCATCATCGTCTCTCCCAGAAAGCATCTGAAGCTTTGTAGCATGAAGATGTCAAAACTGTACTTAAGATTGTTCAGAGTACTGAATTGTAGTGGTTATTGCCTTTTGGTTCTTTGAAGTGTTGCATAGCACATGAAATAGTCCCCATTATAATACCTTGCTCTTCTCCGTAGAGGTCACTGGATAACTTAAATCAGTCTTGGGTGAAATATTAAAAGGAGATTGTCAATTGTAATATGAACAATTCTCTTTTTCCCCCCCTTACTTGTCCTTTTACAACATGAACGTTTTGTAATAGAAAGGAGTTCCTTTAAGGGGAAAAAGATCCCTGGCATCATTTGTGCAATTCATGTCAATCAATAGCCAAATAAATTAACTGACTGGTACGCATACATGGAATAATAATCTAACATATTTTTGCAACCCAAGCCTGCTTCCTTGTATGCATTTTTTTTGCACAGGATCAGGTTGGTTGCCGCTGAAGTTTTGTGGCTGTGAAAATTTATTACCCACAGAGTCAATCTGCATTCTGGCTGCCAAGTCTGAATAAATAGAGTCATTGTGCTTGTCTGGAATATGTAACCAAAGTTCATGGAGTCAGCTTGACTTTCACATCCCATGAGATTCATAAAAGCCAACACCCTGGTATGTGCTCTTGATTCCTGCCAAAATTTAGTAAAATCGTATAAACAGAAGTTGAAGAAGCAATCAGAACACACTCTGAGGGACATGGCTCTGCACTCTAGCCCCAGCTGATCTCAAAAGGGAAGACACAAGTTTTTTCTTTTCAAAGCAAAAATAGTATGGCTACTCTCCTGTGGCGGCAGGTAACTGCAGGGGCTGAAAATCCCCCCCTCTCAGAGTGCACAGGGAAGAAGCAATCAATCCTCTCAGGTTCCTTAATTTTGCTCATGTGCCGTGTACTGAAGGAAGAGATCAGGCAGCATTTGCCTGCAAGTGGCCATCCTTCTCAAGAGAGGACAGGGACAGACTGGCCCTGCAGGGTGTGAGTGGTGTAAGCGAAACCAGCCCCTCCACAGGCAAGCCAAGACAAACAGAAAGCCTTGTCATTTCACAAGAGACCTCGGGGAAGAGCAGTCTCAGAAAGTTCACAGCTTTAGCACAGTAAAATAAAAAGTCTTGTCAGCCTGATCTGGCTCGCCACCCAAGCCCCACAGGGTGATAGAAGCCCACCCAGCCCGGCGCCCTCCTGGGCATCTTGGGGTTGCCTCCCACCCACGGCAGCCTAGGGACAGTTGGGGTGGGCTGCTGGCCCTGGGGGACCTGTCCATGCTTCAGCATCACCCTGTCATGGTCAAGCCATAAAAACTGATGCTGAATCAAGTTACACCCGTAGCTCCCGTGGGAACATGGGTGCCTATGTTTCTTTCCCATCATGTATGTGCTGAGTGTTGCCAGGGTGCATCGCTGGAAATGCATCTTTCTGGTAAGACTGTCTGCAGCACAGGCATTTAGGACAAGCCAAATCTGTCATGACATTGCAACAGAACAAAAGTCGATGCTCGATGGCAATTGGTGTGGGACTTTTCACTTCTGGATACGGAGTGACAATCAACAAAAACAGGATAATTATCCTGAAATGAACAGTCATGCATCTACCTTCCTCCAGAAGGAATAATTTCTAGTAGAGTCTTTATAAACAGTACTTCTACATATGAAATGTAATATTTCAGCTAATTTGAAGCCATCTGTAATGAATTTTGAAACAAATTGAAAAAAGAGCAAAGCTTTCTTTCTGTAAGACCTGTTAGGACATCACTTTCCAAAGCCAAAGATCAACTGAGCAGAGCACCAAGGCTGGAACATCTAGAGAAAAGAGTTTTATTGGGCAGGTTGTAACACAACACTGCATTAGCCCTGTTCATTGTTAGAACCATTTTTAGACAGTGATAATTGCATTCACATATGCCACGTCCAAATATTTTAACCACATTAAGTCCTTTTAGTGTTGTGTTCCCTTTTATTCACCTCTTCGTCAGTGCAATACTTGATGTTTGATCAGAAGGGAAAATGAGTGAAAAAGGAGATGAGAATACTCAGGCTTGGAGAAAAATACAGAGCCTGCATCATTTCTGCAAATGAATTTCTCTCAAAAAAAATGCCTTGATAAAGTTGGAGGAAAATATCTTTCTGATGAGAAGTTTCTCACTCCACTGAGCACAGAAGACTTATTTCATGAAGTCTGGCTACATGCAAGTCTGACTGCAACCAAACCCGCACAAATCAGAGATAAGCAAAAGTGGAAAAAATTAAGTTTTGGGTAGAGGAATGGTTGGAACCTCAGGTGATATTTTACTTAATCCAAATGCTCCGTTCAGCCCTCTGTCACTATAATGTGAGTGTGTTTTTAGACTGGAGGAATAGCCACTGTAACAGCCTGACTTAACTTGGGTAAGTCCATTATTTCCTGTGTATTAGAGAAGCAATTCTTTTGGTATCCAACTTAACTAGAATCCAGAGTAAGATTTAAGCCAGCTGAGCCAAGGTTTTTTTTGTGGTTTGCCAGCTCTGATTTTAAAATCTCTGTGACATCTAAATTTGCACTTCCACAAGGCATGACAAGAAGACCAAGATTGCCTCACTGAAACTGTCAGATGAAACAAAATAAGAGCTCGGTCTTGTCCTGCCAAACTTGGCTCATATCACTGTCTATCTTACAAAATCAGATTCTATGGTTGGCAGGTAGGATCAAGCTCTAAATTTGAATGCCACAACTATGAATGACAGTGAAAAAAGTTAGGGATCAGCTTGGATCTTGGACATGCCCAAAATTTGGGGACATTTAAACATAGCACTTTGATCTGCATGCTTCTCGGTAACAGAACTCTAAAACAGACAGGAAATTAAATTTAAAGTGTAAGGGCATCTTCCTTGTCTCCTCATGTGGATGCTGTGACTAAGCGGAGTTTTAGCTTGGTAAATCTCCAAAGCCTGCCCTCTTCCACTCATATCACCTTTTTCCAAAACTTTTTTCTGTATCTAACGTAACATTCTTAACCCCATCTTCTTGAATCTTTCATTAGAACTTTTTCCCCTTGTGAAGTAGAATTACTGTATGAACATCTGTTTTGACTGGCGTGGGAATGTATCCCAGTGCAATCAATTCAGCAGTGTCAGCTAACTTGAGGCATAAAGAAGGATTTCCAGGCTGGATTTTGCTTGTCCCTGTCTCTCATAAGCCTTACAGCCTGTGCACTTCTCCTCCTGCTGCAGAGAGCCCTTGCTGAAGCCAGCCACTGTGCCTGAGTCTTGGTCCAGCTCAAGCCTGGTCACCGAGCTCTGTTTGCCTGCAGGCAAATGCATTCCAGCGTGCCTGCAAGAGAATGGTTAAATAACCAGCAGTCACAAATAATTAGTGCTGTTTGTGACATCACAGCTATTAAAAGTTGTTAGAGGAGAAGCACCCCACTTGTGTCTCTCTCACACGTGTGCACACACACGTGCATGCACACAAACACAAGTCTCAGCCTCTCTAGGAGCTGCCTGCTGCTCCCTGCAAGCCAGAAGGTCAAGCTCACTTCTCTCCCCTTGGCCATTGAGCTCGGGCAGGGGTGATGTCAGCATGAGGAGCTGTGTGAAGGAGATGTGGTGCACAGAGGTGGATGACAACAGAAACAGAGAAAGAGGCAGCTGAGAGCATGTTGGAAAACAAAATGAACTCAGAAGGGGAAAGGGATTAAGGGAATAAAAAAATTGATGAAGAAAAGAAACTGGGGGGAGAAGGACACTATAAAGGGAGTAGAAGTTATATTAGAACATGATGAGAAATAAGTAAAAAGATTCAGAAGCCAATCTATCAAAACTACTGTTTAAGAAAAAGAGACTGAGGAACCATTGCTACAATTTCTCCTGCACCTAGGATGAAAACTGCCTCCTCTGAAGTCAGTGAGAGTTTAACCACTGGTTTCAATCAGCCTAGGGTGTTACCCCTTTCTTTATTTTTATTTCCTAGCACAATCCAAGCAGATACTTGGGTAGTAGCAGATGCATCACAGTTGATTGACATAGCACATCCCTGGGAAGTGCCACCACTGTTTCGGGAATTTAGGCTTGTCTTTCCCCTGTTTTCACATATATGGACTTCTCAAAAAAAAAAATCTACTTTAATTTCTGAGCTTTCAGACTTCCCAATAAATCTTTTAAAGCCTGTGGCACAACACTGATAATTCTTGTCTGCGATAGCCTAGGTGCAAGCAGCACTTCAACCAAGTTACTTTTTCCTGGATAAGGAGACAACTTCTGTGGAGACAGAGGAGGTTTTCCAAGGTGACTGCTGATTTGTTTGCAATGACTGAGACTTTCCTACAGTGGCATTGGAAATTAATCATTTTATTAATGTAAAATGACAAGGATTTTTCTTCTGCTCATCTCCACTGAAAAAGATTAAAGTTAGCTCATCTGTGTTGAAACCTTGCATGATTGTTGGGGACAGACTGCAGGAAAAATCTGAGCAGATGCAGGACAGAAGACTCAGCATTTACAGATCTATAAAATTCTCTGTATGGTTAATATCCATGCTGATTATACAGCAATTTGGAGATCCAAATCACTTTACAAGTATTAACTACTTAATACAATGCCCCTGAGAGGTATTTAGGTAGAGCTAAGAAAGAATTATTATCTCTATAGAACTGACAGGGAGACTGTGACTGAGATGCAGCTTGTTTGAAGCCACATGGCAAGTCAGCTACAAAGTCAGGATTAGCACTTGGGTCTTTCACTCCCAGGTGCCATGTTCAAGTCACTAGACTGTGTTGCCCCTGAAGATTAATAAGGATTAATGGGCAAAGCAGAGGAGAAAGAACAATGTACGCCAAGAACATACTAATAAAACTCCAGGGTGAAAAATTAATACCGAGGTGTTGAAAGGCCTCAGAAAAATCATGAAATCCAGAAGGAGTTTTACAGTTTCTTAAAAGATGTGGCTCTGATGATAACCAACTCCAAAATGGGAAGAAAGGGAGACCCCTTTAAGTCTTACAGCCTGTAAATCTTAAATAAATATGAACCAGACAGTGAAAATCACATTCATACATTCATATTGCAAATTTACAGAGAAACACTCAAACTGCAGTTTACAAGTGATTTTAAATCCCTCAGAAATCCACACTGGAAAGCAATCCTGAAACAAAGCCCCTAGGAACAGTGAGGAGTACAGAATAATGCAGTGAGAGAAGGCATGTTAGGAATCACTTATGATAAATTGCCTGACCTGATCTCCTCGGGCAACTTCTTGCGGCCACAAGATACTCATGGGCATTTAAACAGAGCAAGTCTGTGGGTGCGAGAGGCTTTCATTACTTCAGTTTTCAGCCCTGATGAGCAGCTCTGCACTCTTCAAGGAGAACACTGAAAATTGGAGAGGGTTTCAAGACGAGGGAGAAAGATGCTTAACTCGTTGGGAAAACATGCCCTGGAGCAAAAGATATCCGCACAATGAACTGAGCTTGACTGAAGCAGGGCTGCTGGCTGGCTGGCTTGATCACAGTCTATAAACACCTGTGCCGGGAAGGGAGCTGGGAGGCTGCAGGGCAGCTCTGTCTCACAGGCACAGGTCTAACTTCCAGCAAAAGAAAGTGTTTATAAACTCATCTTAACATGGAAGGTGGAAAACTGTGCATGTGGTTGGACTGAGGTGGGTTCACAACCACAGGATTATCCAGAAGGTTTGCTCTGGGTCCACAACAGCACCAAGATTTGAAGCAGAAAAAAACCACTCTGCAGAGTCCCATCACCCAAGTTAAAGCATGCAGGCAGGTTGTGCTCTTCACAAAAATTTATTCCTGGCTTCACTAGCTTAGGAATAAACTGCATTTAAGCTAAAAACAAGCAAAACCTTGTGAAATAAAAACAGAATCAACATGGAAGACATGTGAAGAATGAAATATGAAAGAAGACAGATATCAAAGTGTTTTTCCTGGTTTGGTTCCCAAATGGCAGTATATAGTAATGACATCTTTCCTTAACCCTGGCTTGGAAAAAGTATGTCTACAGCTCATTAACTGCAGTCCAATATAGGGTGACATCCAGCACTCTGGGTGGTTGCTAACATGAGGGCTGCTGACTTAGAGCATAAATGGTTCACTGCACAGTTCCAGGGCAGCACCTACCACGCAAGGAAGACAAACAAGATGCTCTGGAAGCTATGGAATTTACTCATGCACAGGTAGCATGTATTACTTCACTGTCACCAAAGAAATGGTTCAACTTCTCACCACGTGCACACCTGTGCCATCTCAGTGAAGTCTCTGGTGTAGCTTGTGTAACTCCATACAATCACTGTAACTGAGCTCTCTCGCAAAAACAGCAGTTAATCCACAGGACGGGCAAGATGGAAAGCAAAATGTCTGAATCTGCCAACAGCCAGTTTACTGGCTTTGATTTGCCAAAAGTTGCTGTGGGTGAGGTATAGGAAAATGCATCTACAGTCAGCCCACAGTGCCTCCAAGACAGTCTTCCAAGCCCAGCAGAACATACTTCAGTAGTTCTCATTTGTTTCTTATCCAAAAATGCCTGTGAGCCCAGCAGTTTATGAAGCAATTCTTTTGCAACAAATTAAAAAAAGAGGGATTTCTGGGGAGCACTCTTAACACTCCTGGATCTCCATCTCAATAGCTGTATTCAACCCCTTCTGCTCACTGCTCAGTCCCAATTACAATGAGCTAGCTCACTGCTCAGTCCCAATTACAATAAAAGTATTTAATTTCCTCTCTGATTTCCCTTCAACAACAGATTGCAACTTGTCACACTTCAAGCTAATTTTGGTAGCTCATTTAACACACACAGAAACCTGAGTATGTTCCCAAGCTCTGGCTCATTGCAATAAAGGATGGAGAAAGGAGATGAAATCTCTGGAGACTGAGAACCCAACCATGATTACTGCTGGCTGAAAACTTGTTTTGTCCCAGTTGTCTTGGGGTACAGCTAGAATATTTCATGAATGATTAATAGGCTATAGGCAGATCAATGAGAGTCTGCCCGAAATGAATCTTAACCAACTCAGCTGGGGATCAAAGAAGTCTAAGCAGCCAGTGTCCTGTAATTTGCAATTCTTGATGTAGTGAAACAGCATAATTCATACTCATTTACTGTGGCTGGTTTCTCTAGCCCATGTACCTGAGACACCTGAGGGGTTTCTTTTCCCTTCCCTCCTTCCTACTCAGCATGTAAGTTATTATGTGGTGAGTTGGCCTCCAATATCCGTGTTCATATTGAGGAGAACTTTCCTCCGTTAAGTAGCCCCACTGATTCCAAGAACTGAAAATTCAGGATTATGTTCATTGCTGGTTAACACATTCTACCACTTATCAGGAGAATATTAAGCTTCCCTTTATATAAAGCACTTTTTAGTGCTAAGTCTTGGAGATATTAAAATTCTGTTGGCAATATCAAAATTACTTCTTATCCCCAATTTCTATAACCAGCATAGTCACTTACTTCCAGGAATAAAAAGACTGTAGACCATATTCTCAGCTTTCTTGGTGGATGATGAGTTGGCCTCAGTAAAGTTGTTAATGATGTAAAATAAAATGCAAATTAAATAGCACAGTCAAAATGTAGCTATTAAAAAAATAGTCATGTAGGCATTATATGATATGAAGTACCACCCCTTTGCTTACATTGTTTGATAGATAATACCAGCATATTAGAAACATAATAAATCACAAAAAGCTGTTTCTATAGCTGTGAGTTTCTCAAACTATGGGTCATGACCCTCCATGGGGATTCACGAATGAGTGTGAATGGGATCACAAACGGTTAGCAAGAAGTGAGGGCAGATATTTCCACATAAGTTGAGCAGCCCAGTCCTGTGGCAGGGAGTAGAACAAGAGAGAAGACTGTAATTAGTGGCTGCAAGTATTTATACTTGCTAGGAAACTGCTAACTACCTTTAATTACAACAGCTCACTTTCTCCAGGAGAGGGGAGCAATATAGGCTAGAATTAAAATTGCTGGATAGTTGCTAACTGCCTTTCATTGCAGGCAATAGATCTGTTTCTCCAGGGAGGAAGAATAAACTTGCGACTGGATCTTATTCCCCATCATTTAGAAATGGGGCCATTACCAACTCGGGGTCACACAAATATGCAATCAAACACAGTTGTATTTCCAGACCGTATAAGAAAGAAATCAATAGTCTCATTTAGAGTGTGACCACCAGGCAAAGACTTAGGTGCCCCATGCAATCTGCATTGCACCTCAGTGAAGAAGGATGTTTATTAAAGGACTTAAAATGAGAGGGTAATTGAAAAAGTAGAATGATCTCACTGAAAAACACTTGTACATTTCTATGTCATCTGAATCCACTTTCTTGTCCAGAAGGGATCATCTTTCCAAAGTTTTCAGCAACTGGATGCACCAAGATGGAAACTGAAGATTGGCACACTTACAGAGGCTGCAGTTCCACAGTGTCTCCTGGCTCGGTTAGCACACCAAATTGGGTCAACACAAGGGACCTCTCCTCTTCCCTCCTGAGGGCAGCTTTCCTCAAGCCTGGAAGAAAAATTATCCAGCACTTCTTCCTCTCAAAATTAGGGATTTTAGGGAAATACAACAGTGACATGAACCCCACATCCCATATTAGGGGCTTTTAGCATCATCAAAGTTCATGTTTCCTTTCTTGTGGTCTCTGCAATATCCACAAGGCCTGTGGCTGCGGAGCAACCTGTCTCCTTCGATGCCTTCTGGCTACCAGAGCCACCATATACCTTTTTCCAGGAGTGCTCTGCAGCTCCGGAGAGGAGTGGACACAATGTCAGGTGGAAGTGACCTTGCTGGTGGACATGACCTTATGTCAGCAGCAAAGGTCTCCACTGCACACTACCCCCCCAATACCATTCCGATTCTCACACTGCACTCTGTGGTGTGACACACTCTCCGTGGGGAAGCAGCTCAGAAAAGGGATCTAGGTTACAAATAACACAGGGGAAATTAAGGGGGGGGGAAAAAAAAAAAGAACAAAAATGAAGGAAAATTGTTATTTTTCAACTGAATCAGTTTTCTAACCTGTTGTACTGCACAAGCACATGAGCACCTGGGTGGCCCAAGGCAGGAGTGGGAAACATGAGAAGTGTTTTCAACAGCACTGCCACATAGTGGCTGCATGAGGGAAAGACTGGCCCTGGCTGCTGGTGGGGAGGAAAAGATGACCTGAACGGTGTCTACACAACTTGGCCATGGAAAAGGGCTCAGATAGTGAGAGAGGCTCCTGAGTTTTGCAGACAACGGTGTAACATAGTGCAGGCTTCAGCATGGAAGTTGGGCAGCTTGAAACTCAAAATGGCCATAGCCTCCTGCTAGTGAGAGTGATTAGGCATGGGAGCAGAGGAACTTGTGTTGGCCCAGGGCGTTAAGAAAGAGTTTAAGCCATAAATCATTCTAAAACCTGAGGTTTGGGTCTCCCCTGAACTTGTGGGCAAGAATGTGTGGTATGACATTGTCCTAAAGAACCCCTTGCAGAGGAGAGAGGAGAAGTGATTCCAGCCCACAGGACTGGAGAGTGGCTGCACTCTTCAAGGCCTGAAGCCAGTGGCATGGATAGTTTTGTATCCAAGAGCATGCAAATAATATGACCTATGGGAAACAGCAAAAAATACCAGACTCACCATATTATTTTCCTAACACTAAAAACAATGTGTTCATGCCATGGGAAAGCTCCTACTGAGCTGCTGGTACCTTCCAAGCCCTTCCCACAGGTTCTCTGTCCACTGCAGCAAGTCAACACTAAGGAAAAACCATCCTGTGAGCTATGCCACTGTGTCTTCTGACAATCTGGTGTGTGATACACATCGAACTACATCTCCCCAGGGAACTCAGGAGGCACAAGTTATTTCAGAAAGTACACAGAGCAGAAATCCTGCCTCCAAAATCAAGTGGAAACTCTTCCCACTCCTGTCAGATCTTTAGGGATCCATTCAGGGGATCTTTTCACACTTTTCTGTGAAATACGATGTAACTGCAGCCACAAGTCAGGTTTTATCAAGTTTTTCCTTGCAATTTGTCAGCAGCGTTTTTGCCAAGCCAAAAGGGTTACCTCCATAGTCTCTGGTGCTGAGCAAGATACCTGTAAGTCATCCAGCTTGTTTGGAAATAGGGATGCAGTCCCCAGCAGGCTGATAAGTCAGGAAGAGCAGTTTCAAAACGTATTTACTGGTAATTGCAATGAGAAAATATACTTTTATTTTCCTGCCCCTTGACTCTCTGTACTGCTTAGCTCTGTGTCCCTTCTGTGCCATGTGAAGCACAGCCTGGACAGGTGCAGCTGGGGATAGGACACTCTGGCCATGTCCAAGTGGAATGGAGGCTTTAAGGCAGATTTTCAAAACATTATGGATTTCATCTTTGCTTAGCAGCTGATTACTGTGCCATGAATCACACCACTTGAAGTGATTGAAAAATAATAATAGTAAAGTGGCAAACTAGCTCAGGGATAGGCTTGGGGGTCCTATTAAACTTGAGAAACTATGATTTCTATTCCCAGACCTGGTGGTTAACACAAGAACAAGAACCATGTTTCCCCACCCCATCCAAAGAGTTGTACTAGGCAAAAACTGAAGAGCAAACCAGCAAAAGGTCAATCCTGTACTGAGTAGGCAAATGTTGCCAGCAGATTAACATGGCAGCACTCATGAAAAGTCTACAGCAGCTCTGGCAAGCTTTGCAAAACTTATAATTCATCGCAAAAGGAACCAAATATGTGATGTTTGTTTCTGTGGAAGAATGGGAGGAGACTAATGGTAAAGGAGAAGGAGTGGGAGTGTGGAAGCGGGGAGAGGGGAAAGCAGAAAACCAAGTCCTGGCGAGCTTTCAGGGACCTACAGAAAAAATTGTCTAAATAGAGTAGTTCAGACCTCAAATACTGTGTGGTGCTTTGACAATCTTCTGGGTTTTGGCATTTTAAACAAAGTGTGTTCTTACATTTACTAGTCTGGAATGTCCATTTGACTATAGACTCTCTGCTACTTTGCTCATACTTTAACATTTTGGACATGTGACAAAAATGTGTGTAACGCATTTTTTAAAGTGTTGATTGTGCTCATAATTTTCAAGTCAGAATATAAAATAAACATCTCTGCCCTTTCTTCCAGCAGGCAGCACAGAGATCTGCTCTCCGCGTTCTATCTGACAGGTACATTTTGTCATTTTTATGAACTATAAATTGCTTTATGAAACGTTGAGCCCTATTTATTGTGGCATATAACTCATAATCGGATTTTGTCCCCAAAGTATCTGTGAACTGGGATGTTAAACATTTTGCATGCTTGGATTTGTCATGCATGTGTAGAGTTTATTACTGCAAAAATCACAGTCTTGTTGTATTTCATACAGAGTATGCAGAATCCCTTGTTGTGATACCAAACGAGAGATAAGAAACTTACTGGAGAAGGCATGAATGATGCAGTAAATTCTGAGCTTAGAGTTTGCTGAGATATATCTGAACTCATTTCTCAGCAATAAGTACTTCATTTATTCCGGGATGTTCTCTTTTGACTTTTTCCAAGTCCTTTCCCTGGGAATTATTCTTCCTTTGATGAGATTCTCTGTATGTTTTGTACACAAAAACAATGCCCTTTTTTACCCCTTAAGTTTTAAGGGATTGGTATTTTGGAGGAATTTAATTAATTTTTTCACTTCTTCTGGAACTGCAGCAGTGCTCCAGGCAGATAAGCAGGGGACCAAATCCTTAGTGTTCAGGTTTTACTCAGCTCTTTTTCAAGCAAAAATCTATTAACTTCAATGGGAAACTTGCCTGAGTGAGGAATTCAGGATTTGGGCCATAGTAAATGTTATAGTTGGGTTGTAGGTCTGCACAGGTATTTACCTTAAATGACTTTTATGAAAGAGGATTGATTGAAATATAAGGTAGCTTTCTAAGACGGTTCTGATTTCTTTTCCAGTTTTGGGAAAGGGGGTAGGGAAGGGGGAGGAGACACTGTACATTTTAGTGCCTGTGAAAAAGAACTAGCAGATTTACATTTTTCCACAAATGAGGTACTGTGTCATGCAGGCTGACACAGAGTAAATTTCCCCATGCCTTGTTGGCAGCCCCCTCTGCTCCGTCTGGCCCCCAGCCCCCCGCCTCCCTGGGAATAAGCGGTAATTGACTCTGGAAGCCAGCTCAGGCCAGGATTTCTCCAGAGCAGAGCCTGTCACTTAGGCTGAATTATATGTTGTGCATGGATGAATAACATTTCTCTCTGCTTGGAGGCTAAGATGGCCAAAATTATCAACCTTCCCTCCCCAAGTTTACAAACAGCGTTTTGTTTAGAATTTTTTGCCCCCCTTTAAGGAAAAAAAATCCTGAGTGAAATGTATGGGATGTGGGTGAAATTGCTGGCACAGTTATAGGGCACAGAAGTATTTGCTGTAACTGGAATGAATGCAAAAAGAAAGTGGAGTTGGAGTCAAAAGAAAGTGGAGTTGGAGTCAGCATCATGCCCCTCTCCCTGGAGGTGTGCAAACTCACCCCAAGGCAAAGCAGATTTTGCACTTGGTGGGGACAATACCGTGACCAAAGGAAACATGGGAATTTTTTTCACAGCATCCTCCCCCTGGGCTGAATGAGGAACATTCCTGCAGGAGTGCTCCTGGAGGTAATTAACAAGCCCCAAACCCCACAGTTTGATTTCTGTCTCCCCTGGAAAGAAAAGTGGTGGTGATGGATCAATGTTCCCTACCTCATCAAAGGTGGTGAGGGAGCTGGGTGCAGGCTGGCCTCATCCAAAGGGCAGAAGGGCCTCAGTATTAATAACCATCACACCTCAGATTTAGGATTTATGACCAAATATTTCCCTGTCTGCCCCTAAAAGCATGCTCAGGGTCTACAGCTTTCCAACCTGCTCTGCAAATATTCAGCTGCCAGGGCACCCTCCTTCCCCTGCCTTCTGGAGGGGGTGCTGGGAAGGCTGGGGGTGCACCCTGGGGGTTTGCCTCCCTGCCACCCATGACCTCACTGCAGCAAGCAAATGGGAGGGCAGGGGGCCAAAATCCCACACTGTGACAGCAGTTTCTGTCTCCTCTTGGCTAGAGTGAGGATGCCTGTGATACTGCTGCTCATTAGTTGTGTCCCAGTAGCAACTCAGAGCTCCCAGTCACACACCAGCACTTCCCAGCAACAAGGGAGATGGCAGCTTACTATAAAGCTTTCAGTAATTTTGCCCTTTTTTTTTTTTTTTTAATATTCTCCAGCAGTTCCTGCTGCAGTTCTTGCTTTCAGGTTCTAGTAAAGAGGTAACAATTAGCTAAACTAAAAGAGGAGAAAAAAACTAAACAAACAAAAAAGAGAGTTTTTATACCTAGCCATTGACTTCTGTAGTGCATTGCACTCAGTCTTGTTTTCAGAATGACACAGTAACCCCCAGCAGATTTATGTGCAAACACAAAGATTAGTGACCCAGAAGCTTGACTGAAACAGCTTTTCTGCTTCCAGAAGACAGGTTGCTCTGCACATGCACTCACTATTTTGTCAGCAAAGATGCACTGGCCCCATTAGCTTTTCATTCTCTCATGAAAAGCCCTCGGTGTTTATTCAGTACAGCTTGGTTTTAATTTTATTGTGCTCTTCAGTAAAGTGGTCAAACTATACAGATAACTCACTTTCTGGGACAGAGAAGAGCAAGAACTTAACTCATATGCCTTAATGGTATAGTGCTGGCATATTTTCAATTGTCTGACTCCCATATCCACTGCCTGAATAGCTTTCAAATGAAGAAAAATTCCTGTAACTAAAATATTCAGTGTGTTCTGTTGTTATTTAACAGTAAGCAGTGTGGTTAAGCCAGGTCTTAAACCTGCTTAATCCCACTGAGCTAAATAGATTTTATTATTGACTCCCATGGTTCCAGAACTCTGACCTTAAGGCTGAAGTTAAAAGCTAATTTTTTTTGCAGTCTGTTCCACTAACCCAGAAGCTCTTGCTTGCTGGATACATTTGCAATAGAGAATGTCCAGCTGTAAATTACAGCTGTTTGCAATCCTACCCAAACACAACACTCATTATTATTCTTTTGTTCTTTTTCGGCTGAAAAGCCCACCATGAGGGAGACCGTACAGTACTTAATCCACACATTAAATTTATTCGCAGCTCATATTCATGTGCAAGATAAGATTTTCCATGAAGTCAAGATTTACAGTGGTCCTAGGGCACTTTTACTCCCCTGGTTGCTTTTAATTCTCTGTGCCGGAGTGTAGGCCAAGTGGGTCTGCTGAAGAGTTTTAAACACTTGGAGGAAACTGCTGTACCACTGCTGAATTTCCTCTCTGGTTGTAACAAGGGAAAGACAAGTCCTTTGCTGAGTGCTTGGGTGGTACTTGGGAGATGTGCTGACTTCACAGCCACGGTCTGCTCTCCTTTCTGTGTACTTGTACTGGAGGATGCAGGCAAAACCCACCAGCTCTGCCCATAAAAATCTCAGCACAGGCATTTAAGGTACAGGCAGAGCTGAACCCACTCATCTCAGGAGCCATATGGCTGTGCTGGCAGGCCAGCCACACCCAGCTGATAAGCCCTGAAAAGAGTCCAGCTCAATAGCTTACACTCAGCACCTGCGTGATACATATGTGTCGTCCAGACCTGAACTGTGAAGCACGGGCTATGATAAACCTTTTAGATTTACCAGCTTGTGCTGTTCACAGAGTAGGCATCTCAGCACCAGCATCCATTTGTCAGTGGAGACAAGCCCCATTCATGATGGCTGGTGAGCTTCACAGCCTGTCTTGACCTTCAGTCTGGGCAGGAGGGATAGTGCTTTGCACTCCCATGTAACCATGCCATGCCGTGGTTAGGACACCAAAATGCGGGCTGTACCAGAGATGAGGTGGTTTACCCTGATGGGACTGGCCAGTAGCACTTAGGATCCTGAAAGGCAAACAAAATTTTCCCCTTCCCCTCTGGAGAAGTGAAGAGTTTGGGGAGCTGAGAAACAGCAGAGCCTCACATCTGTGGGGAGAGACATTTGCAAGCAGAGATGCTGCTGCACGGCCTCTCATGGCTGCATGCATGCATTTAGCACTGAGGTGCAAGAGAAATCAAAAAGGTTGACCTCAGACAACCCAGTCCCTTCCCCTGAGATTGTAAGCAGCCACAAAATTGATGATTAGTCCAGCAGGATGTGTAGCACAGCTCTTCTTCAGACAAAGCCACACTGAGATACACTATTTGTGTTAGGAGGCCTGGGGAGGCACTGCCTGTAAAATATTAAAGCAACAGTAAGAGGCAATGTAGATTTTTAATAGATCACTTAGGGCAGGCAAGGCAGCTGTCCAAGCAGCCTTAAAACTTTTTGTGGAAGGAGACAAAGTTTTCTTGTTCTCAGGTATCTGCTTGAGCTGTGATTATGCAAAGCACTTAAACTTGTGATACCCTAAAGTAAGTAAATAGTCCAGTGGCAGCTAGCAAAAATACTCATGTGCTTCATGTCACTCACATACTTACTGTTTGTGTTGGACTGATGTTTTCGATAACATCGCCTTTCACACCGTGAGAGTCCTTCACATGAGAAGCTACATCAGTCAGCTTATCAGTGAGTGACTCAGCTGGCAGGCTGGCCAGAAAGGCTTCATGCGGCAGCATTGTGCAATCAGTGAGAGCCGAGGGGAAGCCTTGGCTTGGGACAGCTGATCTGGGTCCCAGCAGAGAGTGACGGAACTGAGATCACAGGCTCCACAGGAGTCAAAAAGGTTGGCTGGAGAAGAGCCTACGCGCACAGTGCTCACTGCCACAGAGGCAGACACGCAGCTCTCACTGTTAGCACATTGCTTAAACTTCCTGGATTATCCTTGAAAGGAAAAAGAGAATACCTCTGAGAGAGAATATATGGATTTATCATTTATGTCTTACATGAAAGCTTGGCTGTTTGGAAATGCTGGTGTCTCACACTTGCATCCCCCCCTCCTGCCCCCCGCCCCAGTATAGAGCAGCTGCTCCTTGGAATGGTCTAGAGTTTCTCACAGAAACTGCTAGTTCTGCTAGTCACAGAACATGGAGGTGGAAGACTAATGATACATATTGTATATAGGATACTTTTCCCAGTATTGGAGAATGTTGTGAATTAGTGAAAAAGGGCTTTAGAAGAAGAGTCTGTGTAGACAGCTTTGAGTGAAAAGGAATAGGTATCTCTGTAAAACTGGGACTCCATTTCCCTCTATTTAATTTGTGAGCAAGACCTGTAGCGCTCACTTTTTTGCTGCTGGATGTTTTCTCATACCTTGACTATTGTTGGTATTTATTTAGAATTGTTCTACCATAACACCAAAGATGTGATGCGGATGTACTGCTGTGTGAGAAGGTGGAGCAGAACTATCCCAGGGAACTGTAACAATTTTGAGCCCTACTAAATACTGGAATTCCTTTGATGTTTAAAGACAGAAAAAGAAAAGTTAAGATGTATTTTTTTCTTCAAGGACGTGATAGTGTTTTGCTATCATGGGAGCCAAACATTTCCCACCTCCCTATGGGCAAACTTGTGCATTTGCTCCCCAAAGATATCTGGGAGAAGACAATCAGTTTGTGTTCCCAGAAACGTCTGCATTTTGAAAAAAATATCTATCTGCTAGAAGAAAGGTCTGACTAGTAATTTCTCACATATTTTCTTTGACTTCCTTGGTCTTTTAAGAAACATTGTGAGTATAATTACAGCGTGAATGTGGAAGGTAAAAATGCAAGGTGTAGGTCTGCGGTCTTTCACATATTAGTAAGGAGAAAACAGGTCCCATTTCTGGCTGGCAGCATGAAGAATATGCAAAGTGCTATTGGGAAGAAGAGTGTATATGTGTGCAGCATATGAAGTGCCTCAGCATATGATTAACCTCACCGGGTATGTAGTAAATAGTAGATAACTGTGATCAAAAAAGTATTCATGTGATTTATCAAACTGAGCAACTGTGCATTTTGCAGTGAAGCAGGAGGTCAATCCTGAAATCTAGGGCAAGTAGAGCAATAGGAAATTGCAGGGACTAAGAAGTTAATCATACTGTTGGACTGCTTCCATCTGGTTTTGAAAGACGGAGTCAGTACAGTGCTAGCGAGGATGCTTCACAGCAACAGATCAGGAATTAATTTTTTCAGCAAATCTTCAGCTATCATTTGTGGTAACACAGGCTTATAAAAATGTAATTTAATTTCTTCGGAATAAATCACATAGGACAAGAAGTGTGAGAGTGTTTTTCTAATGTGTGTATCTGAGGAAAATTTAAAAAGTGTGAGAGTAGGAAAAACAGGAACAATACAAAAGGAAACAAACGTTAACAATATAGAACCTGGGAGGCATGTGTGGCTATCCTGTTAAATTGTGCACATAATTTTCTTTGAAAAATCAGTTTGCAGTTGGGAAACTTCTACATTTTTATGACTCTTGGAGGCATAATCTTGTCTAACCTGTCTGTCTATCTTCATAAATCTGGATAAAAGGAGCACTGACCTAAAGTTTTATGGAATTGATGCTCTGAACACCATGTCCATATATCATGAGTGTGTAGCTATAGGCAGTGAGTTTGTTAATGAATTCTGTTTTCCTTGTTATCAATACTACTTGTGATATTTCAATGAGATTTGAACACTATGCTCCCTCTGGGCAATAAAAGTCCCCCTAGGCAACGAACCTGTTGTAAAACAAGGGATTTTAACCCTGAAAGTAATTCTTGTAGCTAAAACTTGCTTCATTCAAAGAGGTGGGAGAACAGTTAGTTGATAACATTATGCCTTTCTTACTTCAGCAGTGGGATAAGAGAACAGAGAGCCCTATACTAGGAGTGACATATTGTGCTATTTTTAGTGCTATGCTGCAAAAAGTGAAATGTTCTAAATACATTTGTATCTATTTCCTGGCAGTCTGATGAAAGACAGCTCAGGTTTACACAGCACCAAGAGCAGGAAACTGGCGGCCGCGCTGTTCACACAAATCACCACTTTCATTACCACTTTATTTTAAGAAAAGCTGAAAATTCATAGCAAGCAGTAACACCTCAGCCTGGTCCAGTTACATGGCACAAGTTTGGGACTTATGACCCCTGTGTGCTTGTGAATCGTGTCCTAGCTGTAGCTCAGGGAGTCTCTGGAGCAGGTGCAGCAATGCAAAGGAGAAATCTCAGTTCCCTCTGAGTGAGGCAGCAGTCCATGCAGCAGATGGAAGGAGATCCCCCCTTCAAGCTTTAATCGTTCAGTAATCAGCGAGGCACAACAGGGCTTTCTGGCATCAGCTCCATGGATGATGACATGCTTGCTCCAGTTGGTTTTTCCTGCCTTCCTGCAAAGGTGGTTTAGAAATCTCAGCTAAATTTCTGGGTTTGCCTTTGTCCCTGGTAAGGCTATCTGCCTTCTGTATTTTTTAATTTTAGATTCAAGAGCATTTTCTCCTTGCGCTTGCTTTTGTTCTGACTCCGGCAACAATGGAAGCAAAAAGGAAAGGGGAGACTGGTTTGCTCAGGGGAGAGCAGTCAGGTTCTGCAGGACGCCAGTGCCATGAAAAAGATATGTTTGTGCCCAGGATGGGCAAGGGATTCCTCAGAACAGTGTCTTCATGAGGCCCCAGTGGAGACAACACACAGTCTGTGCTTTGGCTGGCCCTTTGTTCTCTGAGGGGTGAAGAGGATACTACACAGATGCAGAACTGTGTCCAGTTTCCTTGCAGGCAAAAAAATAGGATGAGTCAGTACAAAGAGTGAGGTACCCTGTGATTTCTCCGTGGGGATTAGTTGTGGCTGAAGCAGGCCTGAAATGCTCCTGCAAGGAGTCACATTGCTGTGATCTGAGATACTTTGCTCCCCCATGCAGTCCCATCCAGATGTCTCCTCCTTTTTTTCATGACTGCCTCGATTTTGATGTAAGTCGCAGGAGATTTTTATCCTTTCCTCTCCCCTTGGAAAAGTATTGGATTTATTCTACCATTGAGGAATGGTTCATACTGTTCTAGGTTTCTTGCATTTCAGTGAAAGGAAATGTTTGAACAGCCTGGGTTTTCTCCCAAAGAAAAACTGGAGCATTTGTGAAATTAAACAAAGCTCTTAGGATGGAACAGCTTTTTACCACTTAGCTATTTCACATATGCTGGTGTGAAGGGACAGCAGAAGTCCCGTAGGGCACTACTAGCTCCCCAAGACCCTCACTGGGAACTTGATGAGCAGGGAAAGTGTTCAGGCTCTGGAACCATTGAAACCTTTTTGATGTAAACTGAGACTAGAAATCTCAAATGGCTCATTTTCTAAAGTTACAAGTGGTTTTTTTTGCTCACTCAACATTTCCAGGGAGTCTGTCTGGTGACTTTTTCTTTACAAATTACCAGACCAAGCACTTTCTGCTTTATTTTTCATTATTATTGCTTTCTTTTGAGGTTGTTTCATGGGTAAATTCAGAATTGGAGGGCTTTGTTCCAAACTGGAATGGCATGAAATTTCAAATTCCTTCTCCGAATGGAAGACCTTCCTTCTCTCAAGGACTGTATTTATAGTAGGCTGCCCTTTTTGCAGTCAGAGAGGGGCCAGATCATATTATGACTGTTTGCTCTAATGTGTTTTTAACTTAGAAGTAAAATTAGGCCTGGATTGAAACTGGGTGTAAAAAGTCTAAGTTCAGACATTGCATTTCTATAACCTGAAAATGTTATCATTTTGAAAGGCAGAAACAAATAGAAATTATTTAAATTAAATCAGGTATTTTTCCATGGGGTGTGATATAAATATGACACATGCTTTCTTTAATATGGTCTGCAATCTTCCATCATTTTAGCCAAAAAGAAAGTTGTTTATTTTAAAGGTAGGTATTTTATATCTAACAAAATTTACTTTGCATAGCAGTGTATCTTCTGTGTTAGATTGCTATCAAGATTTTAAAGTGTTTTTTCGTTCTTGACTCAGGCACAGAACTCTTTTTCATGGCAGGACACTGCCTCTCACCCACACATTCACACAGAAGAGGCCCTTCTCTGTGAAAAATTAGCAGACAAATAATTCACAAATAGCTCTCACTTATTACTTACTGGCACAACCAAACATAACTGCTCTAAATGAACAGTTTGGCAAATTAAAAAAAAAAAAAAAGAAAAAACAAACCCCAGAACAGGGGAGCGGGGTTAAAAAATCCCATGATTCTGATTTAATAGATAAAAATCCCCCCTTGAAAAGTCCTAGAGACCTGCCAAGTAAATTTCTTGCTTTGCAATGATCCTTTCAGACACTTTAATATGCTTTTTCGAGGACCTGCTGTGGTCCTGGTGTTGTGCATACCCAGGGAGGCTTGTATTGTTTCATGTCTAAGAAGGTGATGCCTGCTGGCGGGGAAGGTGCTGGTTAGGGGGCAGCTACACCCTGGTTCCTAGCAGCCCTGAAGGACTTTGCTTGTCATTCCCATCTTCCTTTTCTTCCTTCCTACATTCCTTTTAGAGGGAAAAGAGGAAAACCAGACATGCAGCCTCTATCATGCATCTTCCCCCACGTGGCCTCAGATTTCCATGATTTTGGCTAAGTTTCCCAAGGGGACCTTGTCTCAGAGCCTCTCTGTTTGCATATCATGGACCCTTGCTGTGTTTCGTGCCCAGGCTGCCCCTTCCCCATTCTTCAAAACCACCCTGACCCCACTGGGGTGCCTGGAACCCTCCCTGGAACCCCATCTCCTACCAGTCTCCTCCAGCTGCCCCAGTGTAGCAGGAGCCAAGCCCCTCTGGTTTGCAGTGTCATGAGTGCAGCCCAGTGGAGGGTACCCAAGCATCACCCACTGCTGAAAGGTTGATGGGGACCCCATCACTGGAGGAGGACAGTGGAGAAACAGCTGTGGTGAGGGCCAGCCCTGTTGCCTTGTTTTGCAGCCCCAGGGACACCGGCACGTTCCTTTGGCTGAGACGGGTGGGACACAGCCCAGCTGGGCAGCAGCAGGGCCGGCACTGCCACCCATCCAGCCAGGGCTGCCCTCGGCTGCCGGCCCCACAGTGGGGCAGCCACGCCATCAGCTGGCCATGACGGGTTCTGTCTGCTCCTTGAGTCCTCGCACTCAACTCCCCGCAGTAACCATCACTCTTTCCCTCCTAATAATGCCCTCGAATACTGATTTCCTGAAGCTACTTCTTTAAGGTCATGCCGTCCCTTTTTCTAAAACTTAATAAGCTTGATACTGACCATGTGGAGTTAGAGTGAGTTTGTAAATATTTGTATCTTCAGTATTATTTCTTTGATAGCAAACACTAGGACAATAATTCCCACATTAAAAGGGCTCTTGGGGAGGGTTTAGGAACTCTGGCCAGGCAAAAATAGTTGCCTGAAGGAAGAGGAAAAACCTTGGAGAATTACCAGACTCTTTTTTTAAATTTTGAGACAAATGGACTTTTCAAACTTTGCCCTGAAAAGAGATCTGGTCATGACCTACTATAAATCTCATATGGCCATTTAAAACCCCACAGTGCTCTGGTTAAACAGCATTGCACCAGACAAAACCTCCAGGGCATGGGGACATTGCTGCGGTTTTTCCTTTTCAAGCTTGTATATTGTCCCCATAACATATTGCCAATGTTCACAGGACCAAATGAGACTGTGGCCTTTCTTTAATGTACTCAGAGCTCTTGTGTTGAGAGCCTGTGAGGTCAACAGGAAAACATGGAATGAAATCTCAGCTGAATATCGGTCTTTCCCAGGCTTCCTGGCAATTTCCAACTTCTCACTCTTTTGTTTTCACTTAATAAGATAGAGCTTGTCTCGCGCTCAATTAAAAAAAAAAAAAAAAGTGGTGAAAGAGCTAAGACTCAGAAAATGAGCAGTTTTATAAAAGCCTGGCATATTCCCAGTCTGCTGAACCTAATAAGAAGCACACTCATTTTTCCAGTTTGAAACTTTCTGGTGCGAGCACCCCTAGTGCAAACATCTCCCACAGGACTTGTGGGAAGAGCACCAGTATATAGAAAAATGAGAGTGCTGGTATTCTGACATGAAAGCTGTAGCCTACATTTTTGAAATAATGATGTTGAAAAGTGGAGCTCTGAGAAGAACCTAATTTTGGGCTTCTCCCGCTGTCAGATCACCCTCAGCTTTCTCCCTTCTCCTGCTAGAGAGACTCACGGCACAGCACCTCTCTCTGTTAAAGCTGAAGGGGAAAGCAACAACTGCAAAGTCATTTGTGCAAACCCAGAGAACAGCCTGAGAAGACAGCAAAACCTAAACACTCCTTTGAGATTATCACTCTCTAATTGATAGAGATGTATTGGTTCATATGTACCTCTGTTTCAACTTCTGTTTTTACACCATTTTCTGTATTAGCATATTATGTGCTTGTCAAGTGCAACCAAATTTTAACCTCAGATTGCTGATGTTTTATAAGCATTATATAATTTTTTTTTTGTTTTCCTAAATTACTGTAAGGGACTTAATGTTGATGAAACGCAGCAGGTTGACACCTGATTATCCAGGAGATTTTCCCTTGTGTTGCAAGTACATCTGCCCCACTCCTGGAGCCTTGAATTATCCCCATGCATATTCTTTATGTGTGCAGACAAAGGGCACTGTTGAAGCAATGAGCGCCTCAGCATTTGATGTCGCTAGCTAATCTGAGCCAACGCTACATTATTTTCTAAGAAATGTATTTTGTATTATTTTCTTCCATTTGGTCAAAATGCAGCATTAGCCATTTAACAAGAGCCATGATAAATTTCTGTCATTGTCCACTGTATGTTGCTGTCCTCTGCCTTTGTAAGGTCTCACAGATTGGTTAGACTGGGAATTATGACAGAGTTGCCCTACTGAAATTATTAGGGTTATTTTTATAACCAAAATCTGGTATTACTATGGAGCAGCAGTAAATTGTGGATCTGGTTTTAATTGTTCACGTGTCAGCCATTTACCACACCAGCCTTTTAAATATATTACAACAAATTATGAAAACACTCTCTGATTAAATAAGGGAACGTATGGCAAATTAATTCCCACTGCCTCAAATGGAGAAGACATACTCCAGTGTCACAATGCACTCCTTGTGTGCTTTGGAGTTAAGCTCCACAGCAATATCATGCACCAGTGTTCATCTGCTGAACTGGGAGGTTAGCTGGAAGAACTGGTAACTGCAGACTCTGTAACTGTATGGACCTGCCAGTCACTCGTCTCGTTCATCAAGAGCTGCACGAATGAAGAAGAGGTGAAACATATAGGTAGTCTCGCCAGTGTAAAAAGGGACACCATGGAAGGAAGGTAAAATCTGGAAGGAGGAAAGATGAGCCTCTGTTAAGAAATTCGGCACTACTTTTATTAAGGCCATACCATATCTGAAAGAACAGATTTTCTGGTACTGTTTTCAGGTTGTCATAGGCTACAGTTTGATTGAGTCAAAGCTTAGCTTCTGTGAATGTTTGGGCTGTTCAAATACACTTTCTGCACTTGTACTGAAAAGAATAACTACCCCCAAAAGTTGCACTTGTTTTTTTTTCAGAAGTGACACCCAATTCATATGGCCACGATGACTCTAAAATTACCAACATGTGTCCAAAGCTAAGATATAACAAGCATACTCCATAGTTAGGAAGTGATTGCCTTAGGTTTGTCTTGCACCTGGTGAAGAGCTTGTTAAAGGCAGTAGTGCAACTCTGAGATTTTCTTTGTTTAATTTCTTACTGAGATATTTTAATATCTTTGTTTTAATCTTGATATGGTCTTGTCAGGACTAGGGTTATTTATTTGGTTGCAGGGCCACATGCATGGGAATTATGTAATGTAGGTCACATACATCTTCAGTTGACATGACTTGTATTACATTTGAAACAAATAAGCCAGCCCTGTGTACTAAAAATAAGGAAACAAATGTAAAACACATCATCATATCAGCAGAACCACAACACGCTGATTAACAGTGGACAACACAGTCATCAAATCAAGGTCACAATCAAGACCTGAACCAGTGAGTCAGAGCTCGGAGATTTCAAACAGACACATTCAATGCAGAAGGTAAACAGCTTTACCTTATAAGCTTGACATGAGATGCAACTACATCCAGTTAGTTTCGCATCAGCCAGGTCTTGTTTCAACCTAGCTCCTCACAAATGTTCAAGTCAACACAAAGCATTGAGTAAGGCAATCAAGTACAGTATTCTTCAGTCCTTGCCAGGGGTGCATGGAGGACTAGTGCTGTTATGGTTCAGTCCAGAGAAGTCCACCCATCAGAGCAAACTCATCAGCCATGCATGGTTTAGAATTTCCTTCTCATGTCATATAGTTACCATGTATGATTATTCTTCTGCTCTTTTTCTCTCCTGGCCATCAAACTCAAGTCAAAGGTCACTCTGAAAATCGCATGCTCTTGCTTTTAAATTATTGATGTAACATTTATGAAAATATTTCTTGCATAATTACTAGGTAAGGACTATGAATAACTTTTGGAATAATTCACCTGCAGAAAATGATGGATCTAAGAATCTGGCATTTGCTGCTAGGCCTGCAAGCAATTAATATGCATCTTTCTACTTCTTTCCTTTTTTGGCCAAACAGGTATGCATCCATGCATATGTGAAATAAAGTGGGATCCTTCCCTTAAAGAAAAAGAAAGTTTTTTGCCTTGTCCCTTCTTCCTAAGGATCTCTATTTCACATGGTTGCTGGCTGCCAACACAGCAGAAGCTTTGGCCAGGATAATGACAGATTTTAAAACTGACATCTCCTGCTTGGTGATCCCAAGAGGTGGCAATGCTTCTCACAGATCCATCCTTTTTCCTGCTTACTTTCATGGCACAGATGGAGCCTGGTTTCCTGGATGTGGTCAATACAGCCTGGTATCTGGTTGTAGATCACTGCTGAGTATACCCATGGCCTTGCAGGCAGGAGCTACAGGCTGAGGTGTGACACACCAGCCTCCTGCATGGTGCATGTCCCAGCGAGTAATGACGACCTTTCCCTGCAGGGAAAGCACTTAAAACCTACACTCAGCAGGTGCCACCTCCTCAGGACAAGGTAATAACCTCATCAGCACATAGTGTCTCCATGCCTTTTCTAATAAGAATCACTTCTTTACACTAAGTTAGGAAGCTAATGTGAATCGGTTCACAGCTTGCCCTGATGACTTTTAATCTAAGACCCCAGCTGGCCTTTGTGCTTTTCATCAAATGAATTCCAATAATCATTAAACAAAGTTTTCTCAGTTCTACTTCAAGTCTGGGCCAACGTATCTTGCAGCCCTTATTCCTGTGCCACACTGGTAAAATCCTGCCATCCTGTAAAATCAGTGATGGCAACATGAATAATTAGTTGCTGTATTTGTACAGCATCAGGCTTACAGTTATTTTCCAGTTGTCTATACTGCTTTTCTTTGTATCTAGTCTCACCCTGGAGAGTACAGAGAAGTCTGCAAAGTTTTAGTCCATGAGATCATCCCAATAATTTCTTACTGCAGGCACTGTCTGTCTAACTTTAGTTCCCCATGTTAAATAATTGTGATATTGTTTCCTTAAAACCCTTGACAACAAAAACCAAAACAACCGTAAATAATCCACAGACATATGGAATTTTTTTGAGAAAGAAAGCAAATGGCTTAGACTCAGTAAAAATGGAAATCTACCAAGGAAACCCCAGCAGCCTCTTTGACAGTCTGCTCTAAAACTTTTCACTTGCTTTGATGTTGTTTGTAATTTATGCTCCTCAGAGGCTTTTAGATGAAGGAAATCATCTGTTTTAATAATGTGAAACCTTCTTCTGGCTACTTGAGATGGGAATTCCTGCCCTGTTTCCTGTGCCTCTCTGTCAGGGCCAAAAGGGGAAGGAGGGCTGAAAAATTGCATGGCTGTTAGTGATCAGAGCTGTGGCATCACCTACCATTTCGAAATGTCTACCCAAATATTACTTACCTCTCACTGATGAAGTAACATGTTAAGGAAAGCTGTGTTTTTAAGCTCATTCTCCACAGTGGTGTTATTTCACTGTATTAGTAATTCATAATGATAGGTTATGTGCTAACAAGTATAGGACAAAAGCAATTATTGCAATAGTCCCTTTAATTCAAAGTTATTTTAATTACTAGTGATACCTGTCCTTTTTTTATCTCATATCTGTGCTAAGTCTCTTCATGTTTCAAAAATTGCTACTAGGCTATCACCTCTGGTAATTGCTATTCTCTGAGCTGAATGAACAAAGGAAAAATTAAACTGGAGTGTGTCAGGCAAGCAGAAGAGGAAATATATGTTCCTGCAGGAAAGCTACTCTCCTCCTAATTACCCTGCAATTGCCAGGTTCAAAATGTAATTTATGAGCAGCATAGATAGAATGGCCACATTAGTCCATTATTTCATGATAATCTTTTCTACTCCTGACTTCAGAAAGAAGGGATTTTGCAGCTGTCAGTGCATTGGCATTCTCAGCAGCTGCTCTGGGCAGTGATGCTAGACAACTGCACTTGAGAGATACTCCCAAAAAAAAACGTAAAGCAGTCTTCTAACAGCACAGTTTTATAGAAGAGAGGTGCTGTAAAGTACAGCTCAATAAATAAAGCATAACCTGATGGGCTGCCTCAGACACTGCTGGTCACATTCAGAAACAGATCCAGAAATGTTTGAAGGAGAAGGAAGTTTTCCAACCTCTGGCTGCTGCTGTTGCACATTCCACTTACTGTAAAATACACCAAATGCAGCAAATGAACCTAATAAACACCCCCTGAGTCCATTTTACTCTGACAAACATGGAATAGCATGCAAGAGGATGGAGTAGTGGGTAAAACTGTGAACACGTGATATGCAGTTGACATGTTTCAGCTGTAGGTTTGGTGCCTGAGGCCAAGTCTACATTTCAGTCAAGTTGGGGCAGTGACCCAGTAGTCATCTGAGTGAGCTTTAAGCACAAAACAGGGGAACTCTCATGGCCAGATGGAGCTCAGGAACCATTCGGTACCCATGTAGTTATCACATTATCACGTTAGTTAGCACCATTGTTTGTCGTACTTGAGCTAGTCCCAACAGGGTCACAGAGTGACTGAGGCAGGAAGACACCTCTGGGGATCATCCAGTCCAACCCCCACTCAGAGCAGTATCAGCTAAAGCAGTTGCTCAAGGCCAAAGCTGGGTCTTGAATAGCTCCCAGGATGGAGATTCCACAGCCTCTCTGTGTAACCTGTTCAAGAGTTTGACCATCCTCAGAAAAAAAAAAAATTGTTATATTTAAATGGAACTTCCTGTATTTCAACTTTTGTTTTTTGCTTCTTGTCCTGTCACTGGGCACCACTGAAAAAAGCCTGGCTCTGTCTTCTTTTCTTCCTCCTGTCAGGTATTTATCCTTCCCAGTCATCTCAGCCTCCTCATGTGAAAGAAGTTCCAATCCCTTAATCATCTTCATGGCACTTTGCTGGTCTCCGTGTCTCTTCTGTACTGCAGAGCCCAGATCTGGATCCAGGGAGAGGCCAGGGGAAAGCAAAAAAGTAAAAGAGGAAAGGCTAAGTGCAAAGGCAAAGGGGAAGACTATCTTGCTGATTCTGGATGTGACATGCAAACCTCCGAATCAACTGACTGAGAGTTCATTGCCTCCCATCTGTACACAAATTCCATCAATATTTTCCTTTGTTGCAATCTAAGTCCATAAGGAAGCTTGCCCCTTCCCTGAGAAAGCATTAGATTATATTGCTTGGGAGTATCAGTCCTAAATATTCCCTTTCCATTTCCTGCAGAGAATGTTGAACGGAGTGCTCTTAGGAATGGGAGATGCCTGCTCTGATTCATTCTTCCAAGGTTTTGTTTTTACTTTGCCCCTGAGGAATTGGCCATTTTTAATGACTTTTATGATTAATAAAACTGTCTGAAGGCCTGCTGGGGTCTTCAAGCTAGTAGTTATCAACAAAGTCATCTAGCTTTCTCCCCTAGTGCCTAAGCTAATGGCAAAGACCCAGTGCTTGATCTTTCTCCCCAAGCTGAAGCTTGCCTAGCAGCACTTACGGTCATGTTGGGGTGGTAAAAAAAATCCCCAAGAGTTACTTTCATGCTGCACTGACCATGGAAAATCATACTCTCCTGGAAATCTGTGTCTCATCTCAGCAAAGCTCTTGTGCAGACTGTCCAACTTTCCCCCAGCTGTTTCCCAGCTGCAGGCAGGTGATGTGATACCCTTTTAAAGAAATACTGAATGTATATCCTCACAGCTGGGCACTGAACTCCCAGCAGCAACACATGTTGACTCCTACACCTTTTACAGTCTCCATGCTGGATCACACTGCTGAATGCACATTCCTGCTCTGAAGAGGCTCACCACTTGACACAGCACTTCCTAGACCATGCAGGAGCTCAGGCAGGCAGAGGCATGTTTGAGGCACTGCAGCAAGACCGGTGCCAGAAAAGGACTATTGGCCTGGGGGCAGAGAAAGGAAGATGACAGCAAAAGCTTGTTGTGCCACTGGGAGGGAGACACAGTACCAACTAGCAATATTTCTCCCTGTGCCTTCTCCCCACTACCATGGGTGCATTCCCTTTCTGCCCCACTGGGAGAGGCAGGGAGAGAAAAAGATGTATTGAAGAATAGGCAAAGGCATCTCCACATGCTTTAGTGATATTGTAAATTCATAGGAAACCTAAAAAGATGCATGGTGGTTAATGAACAGCAAAACATGTGAGATACAGATTGAAAGGTATATTGGAAGATTTATGTTTAACTACATCAGGACACAGCATGGTATAAGACCAATTTTTTTTTTTAATTAAAATGTCATACAGATCTAGTGTTTTTCGTAGTAGTTGGTAGCACATTTCACAGAAATAAAGGATTGATAACATCCTGCAGGAGGTTGCAGCTGGGGAACCGCTGAGTCCAAACACATTGGTACTACATTCTAGATTAATAAAGCAAATAAAATTATATTTACTTTGAAATTTATTTCTGCCTCCCCTCATCATCTGTGTGTGCATGAGCAAACCTCAAGTTTACTTTCCATGGATAACATCTAACAAAAAGATGCAATTCACATTCAGTTTTTCCTTTGAATTGTAAAGGGCAATTTATATAACTCTTTGTAACATTTATATATTTGTGCATATCACCCTTCTTCATAGTTTTTCACAGACCACATTATACCTGATGAAAGCACAGCAAAGGTTACTCATAGGTACTGCTCTCTGCTTCAAAATCCTTCATCAATTATCTGCACACTGTGTTTGCTGAGTTACAGTGCGTCAGATCCTGACACCCTCACTAGACAGACCAGTCCTGCTCTTCACGAGCACTTCTGGGTACTCTTATCCAAGCTGTAAAGTACAATGTTATTAAACCAGAATAAGGGGTCAAGAACCTGAGCCTGGTCAGAATGGGAGAAGTTTTTTTCCCAGTGGTTCAGGCCCCTGAAAACCTAAGGCTGCACCACAGGCAAAAAACTCAACAGCTGAAAATTCATTTTAAACATTCTTTATTTCCAGCTAATGTGTCAATAATAGGTAAACAGCATATCCTGGGCAACTCTTTCTAAAAGCATATTAAAGTATTTTTGGATGACGATGGAAAACAAGCTGTGCCTACAACAGAAAGGAGAACAGAAGAACCTTTTACAAGTCTTCAAATAATCTCAAACTAATTAGCTTTTACATCCTCTCTGCTACAATTCTGAGCTTTATTAGCTGTTGTGCTTGCCATTCCTGAGCCTGCCTAATGTCTTCTGTAGAAAAACTATGCATTTTTTCCAGGCATTTGTCATTTTTTGAAACATATAAAAGAGAGCACTTGGATTCGAATAACAGACCATCTAAATGCTGTTCTGCATAGGGAGTGATATATGCTGACAAGGACTAGAAGTCAAATTTTCTTTATATGGTTCTTTATGGTGAGCAAACCTACTTAAAACAAGCTCCTTCTCAAGGCAGCATATTGATTAGAGCTGACGGGCCAAAAAGACCTTTGGGAGACAACAGAATATGGCTTGAGTCAAAGAGTAACACTAAAGCTGGCAGCAGCAACATTAAGAGTCAGTAAAACCTGAGAGAGTTTGTCTCATGCTGAAATTTATTGCACCCATTTGGACAGCCATTATGGTAGTTAGTAATTTTATCTGCACAAGTTCATCTGTATTTGGACTCCCAGAGCTTAGCAAGAGGTCTTGCAAGGCAGATCCATACCCAGGGCTCTGCTGACTGAGGCAAAAGACTGCTGTGCTGAGGCAAGCTATGACTGTGTCTGAAGACTACAAAAGGCTGTTTGTTTTGATGGCCAGCCACAACATGAGTTTTATTAACAGTAATTCTGAGAAAAGGTGATGGTAGGCCAGTGCAGGAAGGTTTTTCTAGTCTGCACTGCTGTGGTTTTCTTCTGAGGCTTGATGAAGCTGTCACTCACAAGCAAAAATTGCTGTTCTCTTGGGTAGAAGTACATTTATACTTCATGTTTTAGGAAATAAATGAGACAAAAAGAGCAACACCCAGACTAATATCCAGTGAAACTGTAGCCAAAATCTCCTGATGACACATATTGAAAACGGTGGGTTAAAGCCACTCTACAGAATATTTTGCATTGCTCCTTTGCCTGGTTTCTGAAACTACCATGGCTGATGTTCCTTATCTTTACTGATGATCGGTTCCAGTGCTTAATTACCTTTATTTTTCTAACATGTCTCTCTGCGGGTTGAAGCCAACCAGGCTGCTGAAATCACCTTCAAAATGTTAGTGGAGGATCTGTTCCTGAGACAGGTGGTACTGATATAATTGAATCTGACAGGGGATCAGCTTTTGATAGTGGTCTAATGAAATAGTGGAGTACTGAGTTGGGAGTGGATAGAGGTCTTCATATTGGATACCAGTCCTTAGACAAGCAGAGAAAGGTGACTGAACAGGAATCTGAACCAACTTGCTTTCCATACAGATTACAATGCACAAGGAGCTGGGCATACCAAGCACACAGTTTAAGCAATCCTTAGGATCTTAGATTCTTTCTAGTCCATCAAGAGAGGTAGGAATCTCCAGTGGGCACAAACTGGCCTTGACCAGACAATAGAGGGATCTCAAATAGAAAACTCCTAACATGGCCAAAATTACGAAAAAAAAGAAAAATTAAAAGTTCTGGGGTACATATGAAGGAAAACACACAAAAGGCATTGCCCTTGGCCTCAGGGGGATATCAAAAACAGTGTTCTATGACTGAATCTTCTCAACAACTTTATCCAATTCCAATTTATTTCTGGCCCACTTTTCCCCCCTCCCCCAAAGAAAAGTCTCTATAGAGATTGCTTCCTGATTTTGCAGGGGAGGTAGAAGGGTGCTGTTCATGGACTATTCTCAAAGCTGTTCATCATTCTCCAGGCCATTGGTCCAAAGCCATGTTCCTAGAACAGTATAGGACACATAGGCTATGCCTGTCATTTCTTCTTTTCAAGTCACTGTACTTTGAGCCATTAAGAGACTAATTAAACTACCAAGGTAAAAAGACCCTATCGCTGCTCTTCTACTAAAGAGTTAACTTGCCCGGACCAGGGATTCTCTCTGCTCATATTCAGCTGATGCAAGGTCAATGACAAACACACCAAGGAAGTCAGAGTTGCTTTATTTTTCTTGTGAGCAGGTCAAATAAAACACTGCTGATGCTCCATTTATCTGGAGCGACAAGCGAACACTTGGCAGCAGTGGAAAGCAGACGCTGGAATCTGGCACCAGGCTCCTATCACAGCTGTCAGCCTGCTGACTAATCACTTCATCTACATGTTAATGCTGCTCCAGGTCTACTGGACCCTTTCATCTCAGATACCCCAGCACACGCTCCTCTTGATAGACTGATTTATACAGAAGTGTCACTATTAATTGTTACATGGTATTTTATTTTAGGAGGGTTTATTTTTTAGTCAAGGTGGGTTTTTTCTAGTGGCTTTCTCTTTTCTACCATATTCCTTCACAGTGGGAGCTGTGATTTGGCTGCCTCCAGTATCAACCAGACCTCAAGTAGATGTCCCTTGCCAGACTGAATTTTCTTCAGGGTTTTTTGTATATGTGTGTGCATGAGCTTCATAGCTTGTTCTTTTAAACAGCCTTTCCTATCAAATATTCTTTAGTGACTATTCTGACAATTAAGCTGCAATTGCACAGTGCACACCTGACGCTCTTCAGAGAGATTCAGTTCACATTATCAGATGATACTTGTAGTCTTGTCAGCACAAACTATTTAAGAAGCTCCCAGGGAAAGTGTTAAAATATAGGTGGGGTCTATGAACCCTGTTCTTGGCAGCTGTGCTTTATTAGCTGTGCTGTGCAAAGGTGGTGCAGCTAAGGTAATGCAGTGCTTTCACAGAAGCATTATATATTGTGACAAGCCAAACAACCTCCAGGACTCTCACTCATCATGACTCCCATTTCATACCTCATCCATTACAGGAATGAGGTATGAAAACATTTCTCTGTTTCCAAAAGGTATTAACAGACTCCTGGGAAATCGTTTACCTGGAGAAAGGGAAGCATACAGCCTCATTTTTTTGTGTTCAGGCTGAAACAGCAGGCCATGGCAGGGCTAGCTGTCTTTTCCTGTTAGAGAATGATAGGTTTTTGCAATTGGTAACTGGAAAGAATTCAGACAGTTAATTGGTTTAATTCTTATAGTTAGCAAAGGTACAAAACCATAAATTTGTGTCACTTCCATACTGACTTCAGAAAAATGGTATCTTAGTGCTTTTTAAAGAATAATGAAGGATGTCTCCTAACACACTGACCGTAGGAAGTTCGGTTACACCCATGTATGGAATGGTGGCTGGAGCCCTGGAAGGGTCATTTGATTTGGTCATTCAGATACGATGGGGCACACCTCATACTAGAGCAGAGCCTTTTTATCACAGAAGCATAGAACCATGGAAAGGCTTGGGTTAGAACAGACCCTAAAGATCAGGGGAGTTGGAAATAGATTATCTTTAAGGTGCCTTTCAACCCAAGCCTTTCTATGGCTCTGTGATTGTACTCATCTTTGAATGTTAAATACACAACCAGCCTTTGTACTGGTATTTTAAACCATGGTGGTGTCTGGCTGTTGTCTGGGCACATTCTAGAGTTAATGGTATCATTTCCCTTTTCTCAACATGATTTTGTCCTGAAACAAATGGATGAAGTCCACATTCATTCCGTAGGCTGTCCTAATGGTGCTATTTCTTGGCATTCTACAGTTGCCTCAGAAAATATCCCCATATGTTCTGTTACAGTATTGGGATGGCCTGATCTGCAAGTCCAGATAATTCCCATGGTAAGCATGCTTCAGAGGTCTTTGCTGGAAGAGAATTTGAAAAATACACAGGGGCAGCAGCAAGAAGTGGGCATTTTCATGGCTTCTGTGATTCATTCACAATTATTGAGACAGGAATTCCCTACTGCGTGCATGAGAGACATGCAGTATCTTCAGTGCCAGGCAGCAGAGATATTTACACAGATCTTGGCACAATGTTCTCAGCCTGTGCTTTGAGGAAGCACCATGTGGAATTTGCTTCTTGCAACAAAGGGATAAAGAGAGTTTTGTGCAAAAGACCTTCAATGGGTTTTAGGTTGGCTCTGAGGGAAGAAGGAAGGGATGTTTCAGATACTTTAATCTGGAATCAAAATAGAGGCTCTGCCAACAGAGCTTTAAACCATGGAATATGTTTTCATCACTGAATTTGAAATACTGTTTCAGAGTCTTGGTCAGATTTACTGTTAGATTTAAATCACTGTAGCCTAATTGAAGTCAATGGAGTTATGACAGTTTATACCAGCTAAGGGACTGGTGTCTGTTTCAGAGTATTGTTTACCCACAACTGGCCTCAATCTTTTAGACAGTGATAGATCTTTTTTCTGGGTGTCCCAAATACTCCAAGTATTCATACAGCCTTTCTTAGGATTTTCTCAGATGTTTGTGACATATGGATTTGGATCACCTTCTCCATTCTTACCTCTCAATGTTGACAGTGTGATCCCTAACAATGTCACTTGTTTATTCAAATAAGCTCTTCTCACTAGTTGTTGTATTTCTCTCTCCTGTGGGAAGTCACAGCCACTTAGCAGTTGCACAGTAGAGTGAGATTTAGAAGAAGAATAGTTTAGATGATCACAACTGTGCAGATGACACTGGATAAGTAGCATCCTATCTCCAGACACAAACACAAATACAGCAGATAGTGTTAGTGACGTTTTTGATAAGAAAGCTTTGGATACAATTTCTGCAAAGTGAAATTACACAGACCAACTGGACTCTAAAATATGAAGCATTTTCCCCCTGCTCAGCAGTGGTGGGGCCACACCTCAGGTACTGTATTCAGTTTCAGGCACCTCACTACAAGAAGGACATTGAGGTGCTGGAGTGTGTCCAGAGAAGGGCAACAATGCTGGTAAAAGTTCTGGAACATAAGTTCCATGAGGTGCAACTGAGGAAACTGGGCTTGTTTACACTGAAGAAAAGAAGGTGCAGGGTAGACCTTATCGCTCTCTACAACTACCTTAAAGGAGGTTGTGATGAGGTAGGTGTCAGCCTTTTCTTCCAGGCAGCCAGTGATAGGACAAGAGGAAATGGCCTCAAGTTGTGCCAAGGGATGTTCAGGCTGGATATTAGGAAAAATTCTTCACTGAAAGAGTGGTAAAGGGAAATAGTGGAGTCACCATACCTAAAGTGTTCAAAAAATGAGTAGATACTTTGTGATATGGTTTACTGGGCCTGGTGGTATTTGGTCAAAGGTTGGACTTGATGATCTTGGAGGTCTTTTCCAACCTTAATGATTCTATGATTCTGTGAGCATTTGCATAGCCTTTGTTGTGGCTGGAAAAGTATTTGAGAGGCTCACTCTGATATGTTCCTTTGGCTGAGTCATTTCTCCAAGGCCTGATTCTCCCTTGAGTTGCATTCTTGATAATCATTCATGCCTGTGTAAAGTCGGTATAAAGTGCCTTCATATTGTAATGCAGCTAAAAACTGGAATCGCAAATCCTTCAGCATCAGAGGGATTTTTCTCTTTTGAATCTACTTATATTGTCACTGAATACTTGCAATTTGGTAAAGAACTGCATCAGTTTTACTTGTACTTTTATCCATGCTGCATGTCTTTGGGACTGATTTCGTGCAATGCAGCATATGCCTGGCCTGGGAACTTCTTGTGGCCTGTGCTGAATACTGTGATTTATTATCATGGGAAGTAGTGCAGCTGTAAGCAGCAGTTTAATATGAAGCATAGTGAGGGACTCAGATCCAGCGTGATTAACCTGAAGAGGTCTCCTGAGGGCCACCAAAGTAATCTCATTTGGGAATCTGTCTCCACTGACTGAATAGCAAACTCTTGCACCTTCCTGCATAACTGTTCAAACCACTGGTGCCATTCAAAGGCTGGCCATGGCCATGCAGCCTGATGGGGCTAACAACTGGTCCCAGACAAATAACCTCTCGGCCTTGTCCAGGGATTGAGATGGCTCCACCTTTCAACTTGGATCACAAGTTAATTTGAGTGGGGAAGAAGTATTAATCTCCCCAAATCACTGGGTTTCTGAACCTGCACATATGAGAAAAATAGAGGCTACAAAGAATCCAGCAGTTCTTCTAAGAAGGGTCAGTTGTTCACTCGACAGTGCAGGAAAACAGGTTGTTGGAGACTTGCATGGCAGTTGGGTGCCCAGGTCCCCTGTAGCCAGGATGATGGGAGACATCTGATCAGAAACTTCAGATGGTGTGTTGGTTTTTAAATGGTCTTATTACTGAGCTTCTGGCAAATTTACAGGGTATTTACTCTCTCTCTTGAGTCGGTGCATGTTCTGATGAAGAGCTTTAAAGAAAAGTGGTTCTCACCCAAATTGTTGTTTAATTCCATAAAATAAACATACAAATTCTGTGATGTGGTAATTAATTCTGGGGCATAAACCAGTAGCAAAATACGCATGAATGTTATGTGCCACGGCCATTAAAATGTAAATCAGTCTAACTGCATGATCTTGCTTACATCCTTCAGAAAGAGCAGTCCAAACTAAAAGTCCCCAATTTTTAAAACAAGGGGGTTTTTAAATAAGAATGCATGAAGACAGATGTAACTGTTATTACCCTGGTCACTATAATATAATGAGGATCCTTATAAGAATATGCTATATTTCAAAATTGAAAAAGTAGAAGGGGGACAGGAGACTTCATCAGTATCAGCATAAATGGGAAAATATTGTAAAATTTAAATTTTGTAGTATATTGGCTACCATTAGAACAGCAAACATAGTTTTCCAGATGTTTGTGAAGAGTCCAACAGTTATATTTTATATCTAGGGCTGGAGTAACAATTCCTATTCAGCAGTCTAGAAAAACATTTCATGTCACAACAGGAAAGAAATATTACCATGGGTTTTTTCCCCCTCATCCCCTATATAGCAATTTCTGAATACTTCAGTCAATGGCAAATAAAAATGATGGTTTAAAAATTAAAACCACAGTCACTAAGGGCAGGACATAAATGTGCAGATGTTTTGTGATTCTGAAGAACTTTCCAGTAACAGTGGTGTTGTGGAGGGGACTGGAAATCCATCAGAGTCAGACACTGTCAAAAACATTCCCTAAGCTACACTGTCAGAAAAGGCAGTTAACTTTTCATATTCTTTCTGTATTCTCTTAAGGAAAAAAAATCAAAACCACAAAACCTATCCATAATGGCTTGTATATAGCTCTCACTATTTTATTAGCAAGGGATTAACTGCACTCTGTTAATATAAGTGAGCAACTTAAATCTAGAGTTCACTGGTCAACCTGTACAAGTGGAAAGCTGCGGCATCCTGAAGCTGTTTACGAAATATCAATTTTCCTTCTCCAAAAATGAAAATTTTTTACAAGCATATCAGCTGTTTCTATCACCTCTGTGCCTTAATGAAGTTATACGAATGCCTGAAAATCTTGTCTTTACCACACCTACATGGCTAGACAAAACAACAGGTTTTTTGAAGGCACTCGTTGTAACTGGTACATTTAATGCCGGTGCATGAAGACGGACCTCTTGCCCCCCAGGAGGTGGCAGACACTTCTGTGACCACGTGTGTAGCACCAAGCCATCCTGACAGAGCATGAGCTTTTACTGCCGCCTCTCTCTCTACCGTCCAGTAGTTACAAGGATGGAAATAAAGATCAAAAATATAATAGATCTCAGCTCTTCCTCCTCTTGTTTATTTTACTTGCTTTTAATTAGTAAGGTGAGATCACAGGTGAAATTTTCTTCACTGCCTGTCCCCGCTGTGCTTTGAAGGGTGCAGAAAGATCTCCAACAGTGTCATGATTCCCCAAGCAACCAGAAACTCTCTGGAGCAAGAAAGCTGCAGGCAGCTGTGCCGCTTCCAAGCAAAAGGCAGTGGGGATGCTGCAAGTAAAGGCAATGTGGTGGGAGTACTGGCTTGTGCAAGACAGGTGGTCCAGAGGGGAAAGGTTAGCATATGTTAGGGGAGGCAGGGAGAGGGCCAGAAAGTGTGTGACCATGGGGATTTGTGAAGTTGAAACTGCATCTCTGATGGCCTGGCCTCTTTTCAAAGCCCCAGGAATTGCCTGTCAGATGTGGCTTGTGCAAGGTGTCAGGTATCCGTTTTCCATAATGAAAAGCACCATTAACATGTAAAGATAATTCATTAGGTGCAACATAGCAGAACTGTAATTAATTATTACATATTATTTCTCACAAAATGCATCTCCAAGATCACATTGCTTTAGCCACAATATTGGACTGATGGAGCATAAACAAGGGTAATGATAAACATCAGTAAATGGAGTTGGGAAGAGATGGTTATCAGGGTACCAGTGTGTTTCATGTGGGGTTTATTTAACAGTCTCATTAATGATCTGGAAAAGGAAGTGAATAACCATTTAATTAAGTTTGCATTTGATACTAAATTAGAAGTTGCTGCAGACACCTCTGAGGGCAGAGAAATAAAAGGAGCTAGAAGCTTTCAAGGTAAAAGAAGAAAATGAGAACAGGTATGAAGGAAAAAAGCGAGCTAATCTCTCTGGAAGCAAATAATCATGCAGCTATCAGTAGAGGAATTCTGAAGAAAGCAGTGTTGAAAGAGAAGTAGAGGTTTTAATGGACTATACATTCCCTCACAGCTCAGATATATGTTTACAGAAGCAACGCATCAAGGAGCAGGAAGGTAATAGCCCTTCATTGTAGGGCTGTAGTGAGAAGCCATCTATAATGCTGCACTCTGTTTTGGGCACCCTGTTATCAGAGAGATATAGACAAATTGGAATGAGTTCAGAAAAGAGCCATAAAAATGATCCCATATCCCTGGAGATAATGACTTATGAAGAAAGATCAGAAGAAGTAAATGTGTAAGGCCTTGTCTGAAAGATGACTGAAGTAGGGCAGGAAAACAGCCTGCAAAAATGTGAGAGCAAAAAGGGAGGAGGATAATTTATCATAGTAACTATTAGTAATACAATGAAATAATAAGTAACAACTATAAATTTTAAAAGGGCAACTTCAGGTTGAATGTAGGCAGAAATTTCTGACAGTGGAATTTGGGTTAGTTTGCAGAGAAGTTTCCCAGGGGTAAAAGTAAAAGCTACATTCAAGTCATTTAAAATCAAATTGGACAACTCACTAGAAAATGCACCCTGCTATAGGGAACAATATTCCATTGCCTGGGGAATAAGCTGGATGACTTAATACGATATTTCACACTCAAGTCTTTATGACTGTGATATTTTTAATATGCATGGTCAACTGTTTCAGGAAAATACACATTTCTGCTGCTGTCAGGCCTGATAATACAAACACTTGCATGCGAACATAACTTTAAAGAAGGCAAGTAGCTCTGCTGACAGCACTGCACTGCTGACATGCAAAAACACAAGCCTGAGCTCTTCAAGTTTTTGCAGGCTGAGTCTTAGATCTTGAATTGTCAATATCAAGATGGTATACACAGGTAACCACATCATTTATGGGTAGGTGAAGAAGTGTGCAAAATGGAAGATGGGGGTTGGAGGCTCCAGTGAAAATGTATTATTATTGTTATTTTTATGGTTATTGCTATTATCACTTACGACTGGTAGTATGGCGTTCAACTCTGTTTCTTAATTGTTCACCTTTTTGGTCTCCTGCTCTCACCTCTGGGCTGAGTGTTCATTAGACAGCATAAAACTGCTTTCTATACTGGTTTTTAACACTTAGTATTTTTAATATATCCTAAAATATCTGTGGAATGGGCAAAGAGACAAGCTGAAGTGAAAACTTGACTCTTCCTCAGATGAAAAAGATGGCAAAGGCTATGGATTTAAATGGATATGAGAGTAACCCCGTATTTTCCCCCCAGTTATAGCAATGTAATGTTGAAGTCACTTTACTGTTCATTAGCCACAGAGACAAGCTCACAGGCATTCTGAGAGGTATGCTCCCTAAAACAGCATGGTTCTTACATTTGTGTTTATGTTCCTGTTTCCTTCTCTTCCCTCCCCTGCCCCCACACCCCCATGGGCTGTGTGTGGGGCTGGCAGCCTGGTGGTGCCACAGTCCAACGCCCGAGCCTCGGGACTCTCCAGCAAGGGGTCGAGCAGCAGCAGCTCCAGTGAATCGGAGACCAGCTCGGAGTCTGACTCAGAGAGCGAAAGCAGCTCCAGCGAGAGTGACGGAAGCAAACCCTCGCATTACTCCACCCCAGAGGTAAGGGATTCTCTCTTTATGATTTAGGGTGGCATTCCATTACTACACCCACTCACACCTCTTCCCAGCCAAGCCAACACAAGGAGGCTGTGAGGAGATGTATGGGGAAAAAAAAAGTGGGAAAGGCCCAAGGATCCTCCTCCTGGCATGCTGTGAAATGGAAGTGGCAGAGGATCTTGGGGCAGATGAAAGCATTTGAAACAAAAATGAAGAAAGAAAGGACCCTGTTGCATTTTCCTCAAATTAGAGATGAGTGGAGCACCTTGCAAGGCTCACAGCTTGCTTGAAGTTTTATGCAACTCTGCCTCCATAGCAATGGCTTGCTTAGTGTGTTAAGTCCTGATGTGGGCTCCCAGCACTGCGAGGGAACTAAAGGCTTTTCTACACAGGGAAGCTATTATAAAATCAGTCTGAGGGTGGATTTTTAAAAGAAACCAGTTGTTCACTCATGCACTTCCCTTGCCTCACTCTCTAAGTGAATTATTCTCTGCTACTGCTGCCTTTATGTGATTTCTTTCAATTCACCTCCAAAATGGACTAAACTGAATTACTCATGGTGCAAAACACTGAGCCCAAACTAGTCATCTGGAAAGCTAGCACTGAAAATTTCCACATGTAGACAAGCCCTAGCCAAACTACAATTAAGCTGCCAGTGCTGTGACACCTTCTGCTTTCACCTCTGCAGAAAGCTCAACAGACACAACAAAGCTGCTTTCTCTGCTCTGCATTTCTACCAGGATTGACACTTTTACATGTTTTGGTCAATACACACGTTTAGAATTAAACTGTGAACTCCACAGCCACATCACACACATTAATGTATGTAAAAATATTCAAAAATCTAGCAGCAAGATTGTAAATACACATGAAATACAGTCAGTGTATTTTCCTACTCCACATGAACCATCCAATCACTAGAATCCTCCCCCGAAAACTGTCTCACCTATTCTCTCACCCTGGAAAAAAATTATACTAAAAAACCATCAAACCTTTCCTCATATTTTCCTTGGTTATTTGGAGCCATGTTTCCAATTGAGCAAAATGCAGTAATCACAGAAACATCCTTAATATATTTTTCTCAGGTTCTGTCACTTTTGTTCCTTGTTTAACACTTACTTTCTGTCTTTTCTTCACAGTACTTTCAGACCCTTTTCCAGTTAATTTTCCTCTCACTTTGTCCCCTTCCTACATCTCTCTCTCTTCTTTCCAGACTCTCCTGTTGCTCTCCCTGCAGTACCCATGTCTTATTTCCCATTCTGAGCTTTCTCATCTGACCTGTTAAGACCTTGTTCTCTGTCTGCTTAATTCCCTGCTGGAATTAGTTCAAAGATCTCATGCTCAGTCTCTCCTCTCTCTGTGGGATCTTCCAAGGTGGAAGAAAAGGGGCGAAAAGAAGAAAGAAAGGGGAAGGAAATATGAGATGAAAGGAGGAAAAGCACAGGAAGGGAGGAGTGGTTACTATCTAGGCAGATACCCATGCTGCTTGGATCCAAGAGCAGCAATTCCTCAGGGAATGCAGGAGCTAATTAACTGAGGGAGGTTGTGGATTTCATAATGTCCAGCAGAGAACTAAGTCATGGAAACATGGAGGAAATGCTTCCTCTTAAGCATTTTATACATATCCTCTTGAGATCTGTGGAACTACTTTTGTACAGAGCCCAAGTTGTCAGTGATCATTGTCATGAAACAGCTGCCCCACTCCAGCAGATTGCTTGTCTCTTTGCATTATATTTGTGTGGTTTGCCTTCTAGGACATGCTGTATGAAACATGTCTACACAGACATTTAAGTGACTCAAAAATGTGATGGCTGCAGTGATTTTCATAGGCAATTTTCATCCCTTGATGGCATATGGGAGACAGCACACATGGACAGGGTCAGGGTGTCCCAGGGAAGTAGGATACCTGTGTTTTCCCCAAGGGTAAATGCTTTCCCAGGCCTATCATATGACTGATGGCACCAGTTCAAACATGCTCAAGTGATGTCTCTGACTGGAAGTCCTTTTAGCTTTGCATAAATGCTTTAACTTAGATTTATGCACCTGGTGAAGCCATCTTTCTAAAGTATATGCCAGTTTCTTACCCAGTAAATGGAAAGAGATAGTTCCTTGGAAGCTCCCTAAAGGGAAGCCGTGTCCACCTAAGTTTAAGTAGCAGACTCAATTCCAGATTTAGTTTTAAAATTAATGTAATCTATTGGATAAGACAAAAAAAGTAAATACATCTTGGTTTTTGATTTAGCATTAACTGGTGCTTTCAGGTTCAATGAACTTGAGTAGTCCAGCACAATGCTGGGCAGGAACTCCATATTTAAAGGTTGGGAGGAACTTAATGTAGAAATCTGCAAACCATTATGATGCCCTCATTCTTTTTTTTCCCCTCATAATCTGAAATATTATATGCACCTACTCCAAGATTTTTATTTCTAGGACAGTATATCTTCTGCATTTGAGCTTATATAACAATATAACAAGTGCTGTTTCATGTCTTCTGTAATTTTTTCTTCATCTCATTTTGAGATTTTCAAGTTTTCCTCAGGTGCCTAAATGCAGTTGCCTAGAGTGTAAAAGCAGCTCATTGTAAAGCATACATATAAAGTAGATTAGATGAATTGCACCCTAAAAGTGTCTGTTTCTTTCCATTGACTATTTAGAGCCAGTAGTGACTAGCTCAGCTGTCTACACTTTATGTCTGCAGTAAACTAAGAATAATGGCTGAGCTAGAATGGGAGACAACATTCAGACTGGTTTCAGTGATGTGGACAAATTAAGGTGCCTCAGACATTAATGGGAGTAGTTAAAGTTTTGTGGACTGCCAAACCTAAAATTATGAACAAGGAACTGAGACTTCTATCTCCTGTTTCTTTGCTGAAGTCATGAATTCTTTGAATGACCTTAATTAATGTCATAAACGAGGAATCTGGAAAAAAATTATGTCTTATCCTTTTTCAGATGGATTTTTCAGAATTTCTGAAAAAAATCAGATGGATTTTTTTCAGAAAAAAATTTGGGTGTCAAGTATATAGAAAGAGCTACATTTCTAAAGCTAAAAATATGGTTTGTTTGTTCTTTGTTCCATTGAATTATCCTGTGAACCTTTAATAAAGCTGGCTTTGGTTAGGCAACCACGAATTCCTACTATGAGGGAGGACAAGAGTGGGGAACAGGCAGGAAGGAAGCAGAGAAGCTATCACATGGAACAAAGGATCAATGGCTCCTCAACAGTAACCAGTCTGGAAAAGAAAGATGCCCCTTTCTGAGACCCACCAGCCCCACATACCAAATGCAATGGCCTTTACAGCTTTTGCTGTTGTGACTAGTTCACAACCATTAGTTTCTTCCTCCTTTTTAAGGAGTCACATATACAAAAGAAAAGGGGATTTTACCACTAGACCTGCTGTAGACGCTATCTTTACCTTTGCGAATAGGATTCATGGGTTTTGGTTGTCCTGTGGACTATTATTGACAAAGACTGCAAACTACACTCTCCCTTCCCTCCAGAAAACCCTTTGTATATGTGTGCTGTGCCTAACACGTGGGAATGCCCAGTTCTAATTTGTTAAAGCACTAGCAGCAGGGTTAATAGTAGCAATAACATAACAGTAATAATAATAATCATCATCATCATCTTCTTCTTCATCATCGTTGCCATTTGTGCCTTAAACATAACGAGAAAGCACCACATTTGTATGGGGATTGCCCTGAGTGAAGTATTTGATAGCAGGGCCGCACGAGCAAGTAACCACAAGGGTAAATTAGTCCATGGATTTACAATAGGCAGAGTAGCCTGCAGGATGGTGGACAGCTCAGTCCTGCCCCACAGTGGGCTGTGTCCATGCACGTGTTATAGGCTCTCTCATGTCTCAGTGAAAGTGGTGTCATACTTCAAGTTTGCCACATATTAACCATGCCTTAGGTCCTTCTTTGTGATAACAAGCATAGACTGATTCCATTACACTGGCGTTGTTTAACAGCCCTTTACCCTAGAAAGTGTTTCTGGATAACGTTTTGCCAAAAGTTTCTTTTTGGATGCATGCCATTTGTGCCTCTGGTTGCACTTGCAGCCTTGAAGAGATCTGAGATATATAGACATGCTGTGTGGGAGTCATCCCGCCTAAATTTGCACACTTCTCCTGTAGATACCTACATCTGCTCATCACCTCAGCCTCCCCTTTACAGTCTGGGGAGAGGAGAAGACGTTTTTAGGGCCCAGCTCATCTGGCCTATTTCATATGTCTATTTAAAGAGAGAATTTTTCACACCCTAGAAGAGTAGTCCACTGACTGGAGAAGGAACTTGTTGACTAGCTAAGATATAGGTGTCGATGTTGTACAGATGAATCCACCCACAATATTTAAGGAAATGTATCACATCCTCCTGTTTCTCCATGAAGCCTGGCACATGTGTATGTCTCTGGTTCGTTGATCCCTGAAAGTATCTTTGTTCTGTTAAGTTTCCTGGTTTGAGTTTTCATGCCAAACCTATATTTAATTGTAAGTCAGCTGATCACAGACTGCTATTCCTATTACTGGTGCCCATCTGGACAGTACTGGCTTTACCCAGTTGAAAACTACCCGGTTCTCTAAAAGGCCCTAGGGCAGCATACTTCCATGACACCAAAACCAATAGGCAGAGAGCATTTTGGTATCAGAACACTCTGGATATATATTCATATGTATTTCCATCCTTATATGCTGCTGAAAAGCTTCCAATTCAAGCAAACCAGCTTTTCTTCCACAGAATGGTGTGTGGAGTGGAAATTCGAGATTTTCTCCCACAAATAATTACAATTAGGCATGTACAATGGATGGGCAAAAATTTTCAAGTGAATTTTCCCAATCCATTTTTTTACCAGTCCTGCTGTCTATTCTTGGCTGTCATGATTTGTTCTCTTGCAAGGTACTTTCTTGTTTTTTTAATATGATCTCAAAGTACAGTAAATTTCAGTTAGAACAATCAACTGAATAAATTACTTCCAAAAATGAACTAGCATCAATCATGTACCCTGACAATCTCAAATATTCCAAAATGGTATCGGGGCCAAAAATTAGTGAGAAAAGTTTTAAAATTCTGATTCTTAAATTTGGATTCTTTGAATTTCCCTGATGGGCTGCAGGCATTTTACTTTTATCAGATGCATCTTAAAGGATATTTTTAGCAGACAGGGTTTTTTTCAGAAGCCACAAAGATTTGAATTTTTATTTAAATAAACCTCCAAAGTGCACCTGAAACTCCTGATAAAACCAGTAAAGCTGGTAACACTGTTGATCCTTTTTATTAAACTTCGTAGTTGGCAAATAGGTTGGTAGGACTATAGTTACTATGCCTAAATAGCAGACATACCACTCTAGGAAAGTGCTGTGCTGCCAGGTTATGACACTGTAGCCCTTAATCACTTCTTTCTGCTGGTTTACTGTGATCCCTTGAAATCCGTGAGCCACCATTTTCAAGAATTACAAGATACATGAAGAGGCAGAACAGGATGTAACAGATGAATTGGAAGTTTTTTTGAACCTTCAAGCAGCACTCACTCTCACCTATATTTATGGGCAGAGGTGTATTTTTCCCCATGTGTTTCTGATGTATTTCCTTTTCTGAAATACACCTGAACAGTGGAAAGACTTCCATGTATAGTGAACTTTTATTATATATCGAGTAAATTCAATATGTGCACAGTGAATGGCACCAAACAAATCTATCTGTATTTTCAACAGCAATAAAAAAAATGCAGTTCATTTTTAGATAAAGAGTTAAGGGTTGTAAAAATACAGCTTCATCCAAGAGAAATATTGACCATCCATTTTCAAGATTTACAGCTCAGGAAAGAAATTCCTCATGTAAGATATTAGGGAGCATGCTTTAAAAAACATAAACATAAGGCAGTCCTGCAAGCTTCCCATAGGTTTAGGCTAGTTCAGTAATGAGTAAATTAGGCACTTCAGCTAGAAGGAATATTTTTATCATATGAATTCCAGTGTCTAATTGTTTTGCTTATTTTAGGAGCCTTTGCTCCATGTAGAGTGAATACAACCCTCGGTGGGTGATTCTGAAGGCGCCCTTGGCTGTACAGGAAACCTGTGTTGCCCTCAGGCATCTACTTTAAATAGGAAGTAAGATACTCTTTTAAGTTAGAGACTGTGGATATTCTCTCTTGAGCAAACTTTCTTCCAGAGCACTGATGGTTTTCATGTTCAACTCATGACAGTTTTTGATTATTCACATGCAATATCTTAGTGAATCAAATTTTGGTTCCATCTGAGGAAATCAGGAATTTTTTTGCTTTGGCTTCTGTGGGGTTAGGTTATGACTAGCCATCTACTCCATCATTTATATCTTTTGGGGGGTTTTGCCTTTCCTCTTCATTTTATTACATTCAAATTACTGATTGCAAGAAGCACTAGAAAACAGGCACATGTTGTTCTGCAATAACATTGTCTGAGCTGTGGTTACATTTGAAATCATGATTATCCCACTTCTTCCCTGTCCAAACATCATTATGTTTTAGATGTGCTCTTATAACTTGATAGTGTTGGGACAGAAATTAAAAGAAAAACTAACAGCCACACAATACTCACAAAATGAACCCTTGACAGCACTACCACACAACAAATGTTTGTGGATTATAATGTCAATACCAGGCAGATTACATGAAGTGCTTGATTAGCCCTCCAACTCCCCACCACGTGCCACTTTGTATGCTCTTTAAATGCTTGCTGTATTTACTGCGGTGGCATAGGACACAAAATACACATCCCTAGCTTTCCTGATAGCTATTCTCCCTTAGCCTCAGCTGTACTTCTGCCTTGTTTTCCTCCCTTCCTATCGCCATTGCACTGTTTTCCTATTTGGAAATTTGGAAGTGTTTCCCAGTAAAGCCAATGGCAGAAGTCTGTTGTGAATCACCCTTGGAAATGATCAATCACAGAAGCCCTTCTTCTCAACTCCAGACCCCATTGTGAAACCAAAAACATCCGCGCTTGAAAGGCATGAGCCCTGTCCTGCCACTCAGGGCCAGTGCCAAGGGGTTGCCACAGGTTAGGGAGGCTCTTGGACCGAAGGAAAATCTCTGTGGTGCCCGGAGGGATGCGGCGTTTCGGTGTCCCTGAGGGACCCTCGGGGCGGGGGCAGCAGGGCCTCGGCACTAAGCTCGTTGCTGTCTGTTTCCCTTTCAGCCTGAGCCGCCCTCGTCCAACAAGTGGCAGCTGGACAAGTGGCTGAACAAAGTTACCCCTCACAAAGCACCCATCCTAACCCACCACGATGGCCCGGCGCTGGAAGCCCATCCCTACTACGGCCGCGTGAAGGCAGAGCGGCAGGAAGGAGAGAAGACCCCGGCTGAGGGCCCGGCCGAGCACCGCAGTGGGGAGAGCCGCACGGCCGCCGCCGCCGCCGGAGACGGACCGCGGCCCAGGACCGCCAACAAAGCCCCAGGCAGCAAGGGCAGCCGGCAGAAGTCACCCCTCGCTGCCGACGGCGGGCCGCCGAGGCGCGCAGCAGGGAAGAAGGCACCGCGGCGGGCCGAGAGGAACTCCGCCGGAGACGGGCCGCCCTGCCCCAGCGCAGAGGAGCCTCCCCGGAGCCACGGCTTCCCTGAAGGCGCTGCTGGCGAGGCGCCCAGGGCCCGGCCAGCCGGCGGCGGCTGCAGAGCGGGGCACCGCCGGGAGCCCCGCTCAGCTGCGGCTGGTGAGAAGCGTCGGGCCCGAGGGCCGAGCAAAACGGCGCCCAAGTCCAAGGAGTTCATCGAGACCGAGTCTTCATCCTCGTCATCTTCCTCCGACTCAGGCTCTGAGTCGGAGCGGGAGGAGCGCCCGCTGCCCAAGGCGCCAGTGGCAGCCGGGCCTGAGCCGCGGGGGTACCAAGGACGCGGGGACCGGCACCGCCAGCAAACCCCACGGCGGCTGCAGTGCCTTTGGCTCTATTAATGCCAGAACTAGTAGTGAAATAGCAAAGGAGCTGGAGGAACAGTTTTACACCCTGGTTCCTTTCGGTAGGAATGAGCTCCTGTCTCCTCTGAAAGACAGTGATGAGGTAAAGTCGCTGTGGGTCAACATTGACTTGGCTCTTTTGTCCAGGATTCCAGAGCGTTTGCCCGAAGAACCGCTGGCCATGAGCGCCGGAGCAAACCAGGCGGCCAGCCTCCCGCAGGCTAGTAGTGCTGAACCCCCCGCAGAGAAGGGTTTACCGAAATCTAGAAGGAAACGCAAGGTGAGCTGCTGGGGAACCGATCAGAGGGGGTAGGGGAGCCTCCACCAAGTGGGAGGCAAACACCGCTTGCGCCCACATCCTGTACTCGATGGCAGCGTCTTCTCCAGGCTGGCGTTTCAGAGCTGGGATTTGTCCCTGCTTTCCACGTAGGGACTGGCCAAACCCCAGGGGAGATGCCATCCCAGGAGGAGATGAAATTCCCGGCCGCGAGGGATCACAGCCCCTTGGAGACAGCGTTGACTGGTGGCGTGTGCCTTTGCATGCCTTAGCGAAGGCACTGCCTTTATAGTAGCATAATTTTCTCTCCTGTGGCTTCTCTCAAAACCTGAGCATTTGGAAATGATGCTCAGGTCAGCAAAGGAACAACTGTCTGATGTCTTGTCGTAGTCCGCACAGTATCACTGCGTATGTGGTAAAAGAAGAGGCAGCATCTTTTTTCCCTTCAGACTGTCAGCAAGAGGCAAGCCCTTCAGTCCCAGCAGGGAACCCTGGCTTTGTGAGAGATGCATTCGCAGAGACCTGGGATCTAACTGGTCCTGGCTCCCTCACATCCTGGTGGCCCCATTTTCCCTTGGGGGTACAGGTGTAGGAGTAGGACCATAGTTCATTAGCTGCCCCCTTCTCAGCAGCACTGTCACAGTGGCTGGGTGGGCACAGCCCTCTGCTCACATCCACTCTTCTGCCCTACTTCTCCCACTCACTTTCTGGTGCCAAGGGGAAAGCCCCCTCCACTCCATGGCCAAAGCTGTCCACCAAACAGGCTTTCTGGTCTGTTTGTACCAATCTGACCCCAAAAGTCATTCTGAACTGCAATCACCTTCTGTTCAATTTCTGGACAGTTCTGCTGTGCATCCTGTCATCTGTTGCTCTCTAAACTACTGTATGTGTCCAGATGGATCTGTGTATTTTTGAGGACCATTTATCTAAAGCAGTCTTCCACGTTGTTTTATTTTTCTTCATTTTTTCGTTCTTCTTTTTTTAGTATCTGAAAGGTGGCAACCCTGGTTCAAGTGGGGAAGTGGTGGAAACCAAGTTTTATATTGTACCCCTTTCTTTACATGCTGCCTCTTTAGATTTTATTTTTTAAGACATGGACCAATCATTTCTGATCCATGTTAGATATATACTCAAAGAAAGTACCATCATTTGTAGCAAAATGACAGAAAATGCCAGCCCCTGACTTGCTGAAATATTTTTGGATCTGTGGTTAATCCAAACCATGAAAAATTATTACTTTTCTCTTCACTTAGTGTGAGAATGAGGAAGAGTGCAGAGACATCAAGAAGACTCACTTAGAGCGAGAGAGCTCTTCACGATTAGCTGCCTCTGCCCAAAGCATCACAACAGCAAATCACTGCAATATGAATGAAAATAGGTAAGCTTTTTCCTTCTTAGTTACCACTGAATCATACAACTTGTTCCAGTTCATTGCCAGGTGTTATTTTTTCCTTTAGTAGGATTTATTTTTTAATTATCGCATTTTATGTTGAAAAATTACCCACTGCATTCTCTGTTCTTCTGGTTTAATAATCAAATTAGTAGCTCCTGACACATTCACGTATGTGCATTTTTGTCCTATTGTACAAAGAAGTTGTGAGCTCAAGTGTGAGGCTCAAGGCAGTGCAATTGTCCAAGACATTCCCTAACACTGTGTTTTAGGCACCAATTCACATATACAACCATCTTATAGTCCTTTCATATAGTGTTACAAGTTTCAAGCTTTAAGTTTGACTATATAAATAGAAGTATGTATCAGTTCTGTGGAAAAGATTGAAAAAAATATTCATAACAATGCCTGCAATACTCAGTTCCAGAATATAGCTGAGATCCAATATTTTTGAGATTACAAGCATTCCATTCTGTGTAATTAGTAAGTGTTCTAGGACAAGGAACTTAGACTTTTTAAAAAGTGAGATTTTCAAAGGATATAGGGCATGAAACAAAAGATGAATATTAAGCATTTGCTGGCATGGTTTATGCACACAGAGCCCTATCAATGTCAGAGCAATCATACTTGAGCTTCTCTGGGGGCTTCCAGCAGTCAAACTTAGACACGCTCCTTTTCAAAGAGTTCAGCTGCCTGCTGCTTGGTACATGCTGGTCATCAGTATTTTTTTTTATTATTATTATTTTTCTGGTAGTATTAGGGTACTTCTTGGGGTGAAACTGCTATAAACAAAGAAAATATTTGTATTTATTGTACTAGGCTTTTCTGTTGTACCCATCTTTGATGAGATTGAGCAATTCTTGTTATTAATACTGGAAAAAATCACAGAAAAAAATTATACATATAGTGTTTATTCAAAAATACACATTAAATTTCTTTGTCTTGACATGTCACATACATTTCATAAAGTGAAAACAATGCCCAGAACAGTTCCTTTCTTGTGGGTGGTTGCATGCAGACATGCCATTCCTGTCACTGCCATGCCATATGTTTTATGTTGCATTAATTTTCAGAGAGTGGCATGGCTGTCTTAGCTTGCTGTGTCACAGGGTTAATTCTGTGCTTCCTGGAAGCAAGACAGTAATTTGTGTTTTTCTTGACATTATATTGAGTACTTCCGGTTGCAACTGTATATTAGAGAAACAGAGAATTTCTGAAATGTACATTTGCCTCCTAATTCTTTCCTGGTTTGCTCTGCTTCCAACATGTTTCTGTGGTTTGTGCTAGTGTAGGACATGATATCAAATGCTGATATTCCCACAGCTGAGGAAGGGCTACTGAGGCTGTAGCTAGATATCGTGACCTCCTGGTCCTCTTGCAACCAGCATCTGCTCGTGCTGGCACATCCCCCCTCCAGTTATACCACCATAGATGCCTCTGAGGGGGTTCCTGTAAATATACTCAAGAAACTTGTTTGAAACCAGAACTCTTTATTTTTTTCCTTTTCCTTTTCATTTTCCATCTTCTTTTTTCTTCTTTTGCTTTTCCTTTCTCTTTTCCTTTCCTTTTTTCTTTTTCTCCTCCTTTCTCCTTCTCTTTTTATTTCCTTTTTCTTTTTGCATTTTATCTTTCTATTTCTTTTTCTCTGGTTTTTTTCTTCTTTTATTTTGTTGGGTTTTTTTTGGCAGAGTAGTATAATTCATCTCCCAGTAAATCCACCCAGACAGTTTTGGCAGCTCAGCTGAGGGCTGATAGCAGTGAGAGGAGCAAAACCACCTTCAGCCATGAGCATTTTCTATTTTGGAATTACAGTCTGAGATGCAGACTAAGTAAGGTCCTGTTTGACAAGAAAGGCTGTAGGCTCAGAGATACCCCAGATCTCTTGCACCTGTATCAGATCCACAGTCTGCCCATTCCCAGCGGATGACAGCTCTGAGACTCTCCTCTGCTGCAAGTTGTCCTGCATGGCTTCTCAGTATAAGATGTGCTGCTGCACTTTGACTGCTCACAGTGTGTTCAGGTGGGCCCTACTCAATGTCCAAAGGCCATGTAGGAGGTGTGCAGCACAAGCAGAAATTTCAGCTACTCCTCACAAGCTCAGGGCCAAGCTTTTGAGGCTTGAGTATACTTCCAAAGAGCTGTGGCTTCCCTTGGATGCTTTAGGCCTACGCTTCAACAGTGATGTATAAACATGGGTAGCCAAGGAATGGGTATATGTTTGAAAAGAGGAAAAGAAATGACAACATCAGCCTGCACATTCAACATAGTGCTGAAGATCTTATTTTTCTTAGGGTGAGAAGAAGGGCACGGTTGTCCATCTTACGCACTCTGAGTCTTGCTTTTGTAAACACCACTGGTCATTAAAGCAAAACAGTTGACCTAGTGTTTTAAAGGTACCACGCTGTGTGAAACAGTAAACGTTCTGAATTACGATTCGTGGCTTCTTTTACAGCTACTTTTTAAAGACTTGCCAGATAAATGGACAAATGTATGATAAGAGCACATTTAATTAGCTCTGTTCCCTGAAATTATGTGCAGAAATGAAGTATAGTTTTTACTGTATTCTTTTTTGCGATTCCATTAAGTGTATATTGTCTGATACAGTAACTATAAAGAAGTGAGAATTGTCCATAAAAAGTAATAGGCTGAATAAAGGGGAATGTGACAAGGAAAGGTATAGTGTTAAAATTGTCTTTCTGACCTTAATCGCAGTTTTAGTCTTAATGCCAACTGTCTTCTTAAAAAAACTTGCATTTTTTGTGTGTTGCTTGAAGATTTTCAGCTAAATATTTTCTTCAAATTAGTGCATCTGAAGTTTATTTCTGGGCATATTTATATGGTATGTCTGACTTCTCATCCAAAATTTCTCCCAAATAAATGAAAGCTGAAAATACTGTCTGTGTTACAGCTTTCTGCTTTAGAAGACAGAGCAGCTCACATTTCTCTGTGTCTACTGTTTGCATATGTTTCCTTTTGTCTGCATTATCAGCCTATCTTTCTTTGTCTTCAAAGTCTGTATTAGATTAGTATAAACACTGCTACCAAAGGCTGGGCATTGAGCACAAAGACAAGCCAGTCATCTTTAAATACATTTCCTGTTTTAGTTCACATATGGTTTTATTGCCACAGCTTATAAATTGTCACCTGTAATGGTGAAATAAGGCTCCATAACCTGAACTTACATTTCAGAGCCTAATCTTCATCTCCAGCTATCCCTTAAGAATGGTGAGCAAGTAGCCATTTATCTCTGTATTTTTTTTCAAGTACTCTGATACAGACTTTATATTAACTTCAGAATGACAATTTGCCTTGAAGGGAAAGAGAAGAAACACGATACAAATTTGTAAATGAACTCCTGGTCCCCATACTGTAAGCTCTTTTCCAGATACCAATAGACTTTATCCTGCCAGCAGGTTTTAAATTCAAAGTTTTGGTAATATATAAAACATTTACCTTTCTCAAAGCCAGCTTTGTGACACTCCATTACTGTAATTTCCATTTCCAGCTTGGCAATACCAATAAATAAAAATGAGAAAATGCTTCGGTCACCCGTCTCTCCCCTCTCTGATGCATCAAAACACAAATATTCCAACGATGATTTAACTTCCTCCAGCAGACCTAATGGCAGCAGTCTATTACCTTCCATCTCCTCCAGCAAAAAACATAAGGGTGAAATCCAGTCACAGCTACATCCCGGAGATTTCAATGTAAGTGTATGCTGTTGTTCACAATGTAAAGCTTAGCAGTATATTTTCCACTTTGTATTGCAGTCTGTGATAGTTTTGCAGAATGCTATGCAAAAAAAAGTTGTAATAGTTAATGTTATTTTCTAAGTTCAGCTTTTCTGGTTTGGAGTTTAGCAAGGCATAGAAGAAAGCAAAGAGGTCAGGCTGTAAGACAGGCAAGTAACAAAGGCTACATAAGCAAAAGGTAAAAGCTAATGGCCCAAAACAAATGCCTTTAGTCCTCCAGAGCATTGCTTGGGCATGATGCAAGCCCCCTACATTCATGGTGCATAAGGCCCCTACTGTATAAGGGCTTACTCAGCCACTGCCTAACCATGTGTGTGCCTACAAACAAGTTCTTCTACCTTTCTTAGAACAAACTTCCTCAGATTCTACTTATACCAGTGAACAGGTTAACACCAGCCTCACAACTCAGTTCCATCAAAGCCCAGGTATTCATATCCTTATCAGAGAGTCTTGCTCACACTAATTGTGCCCAGAGCACTCTAGTACAGCCAGATAAGGCTGTACTACAACACTGCATTGTGGCCTCTGCCTTCAGAGCACAGGAGACAGAGGAGGAGATGCTGCCCCTATTTATGCATGAGTTCTGTGATTAGAATGCTGGAGTAAAGAGCCTGTTAGCTCTTTTGATTGAGGAAATTTCCGTCTCTCATCTCATCTTTCAAAATCATACCCTACCCTCCAGCCTACAGGATACTGAGAGTGGATGATCAAGGGCAGAATACTGTCACCTCCTCCCTATGACACTGTTCTGCTTTGTGTGAAATGCCTAAAAGAAGCAATTTGGATACCATCATCTTGATGCCCACTGCTGTAGCTTCTAGAGAAGCTCTTAAGGCACTCTGCTGCCCATGCTCCTCTCTTTGCTACAAAAGCTATTCATGGTTTTTATTCTGTATCTATTTGCTGTGTTTGTTATTCGATATACAAGAGGCTCCCAAAGCCTAAGTATTGGTGCCTAAGCACCTTCTTGGAAAACAAGCAACCTGAAATGTAGCAGTGGCCTCTTCCAGCAACTTTTGCTGTAGGGATAAGTGGCCTCCCTCTATCTGTGAAATATATATGTTCATACTTAAATAGATTTTTTTTTTTTGAGAGTGGAGGAGGAAATAGTAAATATAATCTTAATTTTGGATACATTTTCAAAAACAAGTTACCATAATTTGTGTTTTTTAAGAATATTTCACAGATGCTTTTGGTAAATTGAAAAAAAAATTACATAAAATATTCCAGTAAAAAGGCCTTTAACATATTATAGCTATTCATTTATTTTTTCATTAATTAAATGTAAAGTTCTAAACATTTTAACTTCTAAAACATAAATTTGGAAGTTTATAACCCATTCAGAATTATAATTATGATTCTTCACTGGATATCTTGAAAATAATTTAAATTCCTTCACAGGCAAACGTGCTGGAAATCAAAAGTAAAAGATGATTGCTTTATGATCCACACCCTTAGCAAATGCATTTCACTGAGATTTTCTGCATAGCCTAGCAATGCACCATTTGGTCAACATTTAACAACCTTTGCAATAAAATTCTTATGTATCTGGTTATTCATCTGAAAACTTTAGCCTGATGAACTGATCTGGATGTGCCATATAGAAAATGAGAGCTCATGAACTATGAATGTTAAACTTGGCTTTGTTTTATCCCATCTTCCCAGCTGGCACCTAACTGGCAGGCCCAAGTGGTCCTTCAAATTTCTGTGAAAAACTGCAAGCAAAGCTTGCCCACGATGCACTTTTATCCATTTGAGCTTTTTTCCCCATGTCCCTGGTGCCTTTCTGCCTGTCACCTGATGATGAACAGCATTTTTTGGCAGTGGTTATCAAGCAAAAACAACCTGGGGCCCTCTGTTTTGCACTATACCAGTGCACAGTAGCCCCCACAGCAGGTCACTTGGTGGGCCAAAGGTCCTCAGGAGACCACATCAAGAACAGGCCTGCAGCTGAGGGAGTGCATGAGACCCTGCCGAAAGACATGCTTCCACTGCAGCACAGAGAAGTGATCTTTGAAGCTTATCAGGGGTCCAGAGCACAAAGAAATCTGGACTACAAATTCAACCACAGGCACATCACCAGTGTAGTGTGAAACAAGTCAAACGTGAGCCATGCTCTCCTAAGCAAGGTACAATGCTAGGTTGGAAGCTGAAGGCAAGAGGTTTAACTTAATCTTCTAAATGACAACACATCTATTCTTTAATTATTTCACTTACTGTGTTTCAGAGTATTTTGATAGTTACTAATAGTTTAGCTCAGTTTCTGGTGTATATCATATTGAACTCAAACCCTTTACAAAGTGCTCTGAGCAATGTCTGTGAATTCATGTCCATCGGTGACAGGACACTTACACATACTCCCTGCTGAAATAGCAGGAAAATTAGCTTCCAATTTTCAACACAATGTAAAGACGCTCTGGTTTTTGTTACTTTTTTTTTTTGAAGTTAATAGCCAATTCCTAAATGTCTTATCTACTGTTTGTTGTCTAGAAAGCAATTCACATCAATTCAGAAAACGTTCTTCTGTGCAATAAGCCACAGTTCCAAACAGAGCCTTGGTCACCTCTGTCCACCACACCCAGGGACTGCAGAAGAACAAAGCTTATCTTCGATGATATGTGAGTACCTACGGCTTTAAAATAAGAAAACAATAGCATTGAAAGAGAGGAAAATATAATTGGTCCAATTGGACTGAGACATTGCCTGATGTTTTATAGTAATACTCATTGAGAAATGAATGAGAAATACTATATAAAACCTTCATTTTTCATCATAAGTCTCTAACCACAGAATCGTAGAATTCATAGAATCATAGAATGGTTTGAGTTTAAAGGTACCTTGGAGATCACTGAGTGCCAATTCCCCTCCATGGGAAGGGCTGCCACCCACTAGACCGGGTTGCTCAAAGCCCCACTCAGCCTGTCCTGAAACACTTACAGGTATGGGGCATCCACAACTTCTCTGGGCAATCTGTTTCCATGCTTCATCACCCTCACAATAAAAAATTTCTTCCTAACATCTAGTCTAAACCCACTGTCTTTCACTTTGAGTCACTCCCACTTGTTGTGTCACTACAAGCTCTTGTCAAAAGTCCCTGATCATCAGGGAGCAGTGAGGACTGGTTGTTCCCTAAAGGACAGGGAGCCAAGAGCCAGGATGCAGAACACAGCTGGCAGGGGTCCAGTCCCACAATGCCCAAGCAAGGTGGGCAGAGCAAGCCCAAGGTTGGAGTCATCCCTGCATCCCTGAGCCTTGATAGCTGCTGCTGTCATGGCTACTGCTGCTCAGCTAAAGGTATCACAAAGTCAGGGGAGCAGGAAGCAGCAACGGTGAGCATGAGCATCTGGAGAGATACCTGGCCCTCGCCACTTCCACTGCATTCTTCACACATCCTTCGCTCTCCTCCTCTTAAAATAATTTAAGCTTGTAACTGTCTTTATTTTTGGTAAATTAAAATAGTTGGTTTGTTCCCAAGGTCATTTAGGACATAGTATTATTTAGATAAGGTGTAATGGTGAAACTGAAGGTTGAAATTCTAGTGTCTAGAAAATCTAGATTCTTTTTGACTGGTAATGTTATGGCCTGCAAATACTGGTGTTTGCTCCTGGAGAGTATAGAAGAGGTTCTGTTCAAGGTATGTCTCAAACTGCATGAAGCTCTGAGCTGTGTGACCTTGACGTATTTTTCATATTCCCAGACTTTGACCCATGACATCTCAAACTCCTTTATACCAAAGGAAACCCTGGGATAACAAACAACCTGGTTTCCTTAGGAACTGCTTTCTACTAGAATTGGATTTTGAATATTTTTATTATTATTATTATTACTGCTGTTGTTGTTATGTTTGTTCACGCTCTCTGGTCTCAAGGTTAACCAGAGAGACAGCAGCCTCTCATAAAGAGGAACCACGTTTGCTACTATAAGATGTAAATAATTCCTGTGGACTTCAAAAGGATGTAACTGGTTTGTATGTCAAGAAAAGAGGACTGGTGAGATTAATTTTTGTATATATTCATGGCAGTCATAAGCAGTTGTAAGCTGAATAAATGTAATCAGTTTTTCCGCCTCTTTTGGAGAAAGCTCTCCCCTGTGTATGTATCCTTATTCTCCCTCTTTCTCCACTTCCCTCCATGTTTTTAACTCTCCTGGTACACTTATTCAACAATATCCATTGAGGAAACATGAAACTTTTTAGAAATACTAACTAACTCTTCATATCTCTTAAAATACTCTATCATCTGTAATTTACTTGCAACTGCTCAATTTTTCTGCAGTTTAAACATGTACATACAAGGCAGAAAGGTGTCAGAGTGTCTGATAAAAGTCAAAATTGTAGGATGTGCTCATCTCTGGATTAGAAAAAAACATAGTCGGAAACAGTTACAACAGAACTATTGTTATCTTCATCTGATTTTCCCTCAAGCTGCTGACAAAAAAAAGGGGACTGGTTTGTTTCGCTTTCCCCCTAGGATATAGTCATCTGCTTTGGTCACCATCTTTATCATCTGAGAGGCTTTTATTACTAGCTTTCTCTATTAGTGATACAAGTGATTTCTCTGGCAGGCATCTCCAATAAAACTGTTTCACCTTTTCAGAGAATGATACAATTAAATTGTTCATGTGTAGTGCCTTTTGTGTAGAATATCCCCAAGCAACTTGTAGACCACTAAAAAAAGTCTAAAAAGCCAAAAAAGATAAAACATAGAATCAAATATGTCTTAGTTTGACCTTAAAAACCAGAAACAGTTAACTGCCTGTTGTGCTAACTAGAGGAGGGAGGTTGTCAAGTACTGCAGTTGCCGTACACAGCTTGTAGCTGGGATACACCACCAGAATACCAGCTTCACTGGATCTTCATTCTGAAATTCCTGTGCAGAGGAGTCACTGAATTGTAGCAGATTAGACTGGCTGCAAATGTTAAATGTCAACAAATTTGACTCACATGTTAGAAAGATCAAATTAAACATGGCAGCCAGTGCCTTTCAAATTTGTATAGCACCACAGCAGAGGATTTGAAGAAATGCAATACGGTAGGTCTAAATGATGTAGTAATCCTAATGGCAGCGTTTGTCCTAAACGATGCCTGTGAAGTATTTCATCTCATAATCCATGAAGTTCTGAATTACTGTAATCCAGCCATGGCTTTAAAGTCTTAATTTTAATCAGACTCTAAAGTTTTTAAGAGACTAAATCCCTTATATTTGATTTAAAACAACAACTAATTTTTTTGACCAGTCAGTGTCTCTTTACTTTATTCTCAATTTATTTTCTCCTGATCATTGACAACAGCTGTCACTAGCAATAAATTGGAACACAAGTAGGTCAGTAAAAAGTATATCTTGCTTGGCAGAGTGCTGTATACACATACACTGCAGTATAACAGTAAATATAGCTAACAGTCTTCAAAAGACAGGCAAAATTCTACTTCCCCTGGTTTGCCATTGTTTGCTGATGAATCTAGATATACTTGGAGGTACTCAGCATGTCACATGTCAGTGACATCAATGCTGTTTCCAGTAGTAATTTTTAGTAAGATTTCCTGAATTTTTGGCAATTTCTGGCTCCACAAACAAGGGTACATAATAATGCTTCAAGCCGTATAGAGTCATTCTGTAATTTCACTGAATAACAGAATTCCCAATAACTGCATTTAGGAACAAAGTCTGTTGTCCTTAAAGTGCTAGGTATAGACATCCTATGGGTGCCCAAGGGCACCCTCCTCAAAACACTGCATATGTGGTATAAAAAAAATAGTAGAGCATACCCAGCTTTCTTTATAGCTAAATCAGAACATGTTCCTCAGGATTATTTTCTTACTTGCATTTTGAGTTATAATTTCAAACTTGGGGTGTCATTTTTCTTCACTTAGATTTATTTTTCTTTTTTTCTTGCCTTATAGGAGCAAGATAATACATCTTCTACAGCATTCTTTTTTAAGTTCATATTGTGTTGAATGTCTCTTTCACCTTTATAGATTTAGGTGCTGCAGACACCCATCAGCTTTACATTGTCCAAGGGATATATCCTGCGGTGAGATAGAATTCCCGTGTTTGTTTGTCAAACAGTAAACCATATACCCAGAAAATACTCACCTGTAAAGGTGTTACACATAGAGCTTATGAGAATAACTTCTTGGCACCTCTCTTTGTTTTGACTTGAACCCCAAGGGTCTCATTTTCAGTCTTCTCTTCCTTGTTATTCCTTCTCAGAGTGGAAAGGAAAAGGTGCTCTTGGGTTGTGACTCATGTATCTGGAAGTGATCTTACTTGAATTGTTCGAAATGCCTCAAGGATTCCTGGAGTATTAAGAGGTACTTTTGTAGTGTTGAACATATCCTGAGGAGCACAGTTAAGGAACAGAGTGGCTCCTCTTTCTTCTCATCAGCAGTCTAGAAAATAACTAGTCAGACCAACACCTACTACACCAAGTTCCTTACAAATTCATATGCTTACTTTGGACTGCTTGCAGCTTCTTGGCTTTAGGGGATTTCAAAACTTCATCTGACCATCCCCAGTGTTCCTCTTCTTCCCTTCTTACTCATGGCACTGAATTTTCTCACATGTATGCTGACCATGAGAAAATAACATTAGAATCTTTGTTTCAGGATCCCCTGCCTCTTTCAGAGTAGGTACCCCATTCACTGACTCAGGCTTCACAGGTACTGTCACCCAACAGTATCACGCACACCTTGTCTACTCCCTCATCAGAGCTAGAAACATCAGAGCTGGCTGCCAGGTAGACCCTCTCCCAGAAAGGTCTTTCTGCCTTTGCTTTTCGGATGCTTCTTGAGAATTCAAGGTGCCATTCCATGGCATTTTAAAACAAAATAGATCTGGACTGCTGTGGTCCCATCCTGTGTCTGTAGGTTTGATTATAAAGGCTTTCACTCCATCTTTGACTGAAATCAGCTTTATTCAGAACTATTTAACATACATTGAAATAGACAAAACTGTTGTTTATCTGCAAGCACACAGTGTTTTCTCCCTCTGCTTTTAAAACAGGAACTCACGTCCCTATTGTGACTACTTACTTCATTCCTCTCTCTTCACTTGTACACTTTGCTCCTGTGTCTTTTAGTCTAGATATTGATTTCACGTGGATATCTTTAAGTAATGAATCTGGGTCATACACAGGAATCTGTGGTAGTTTTTGACTCTTTCTCATGGTCTTTTGTATTTCCCTATACTGACATGGTTAGTCAGAGGGATTTTGCATTTTTGCCAAAAGAGGAGTCCCCACTTATTTTTATCTCCTGCATTTCATTTAAATTAGATACCTGGCTTTAATTTTGTCTGCTATTTTTGCAACAGTAACTCCCTCTCTAGATATCTGTACTATTCATCTATTCATCTTATCTAAGCTATTGACTTTGTTATACTAAACCCAACAAGATAGTAGTTGTGTAGTTGTGTGATTGGGTAAATTTTTCTCACATTTGGCCCAACTCCAATCAGATCCTTTGTTCCTATCTTTCTGAAATGCCTATAGTACTGTCATTTAAATGGCTCACTATTAATCTCCTGGCCTTCTCCACTTGCATGCTCCTCTGCTGGACTTGCAGGCCTGCTGGATCTGCCAGGGTGAGCATGAAACTTCCACAGAGCTGGGTACCCACTTTGTGCAGTGCCATGGGCTCTACCCCAGCCTGTGTGCCTTGCCTCAGACACAGCAGCACCATGTCCCATAAAACAGCATTTATTTTAAGTTGTGGAATGGGCAGGAGGCTAAGATCCGTCAGGGGAGAACACTATTTTGTATAGTAACACCCCCTCAGCTCTATCATTCACCCCAAAGATGAACACCCTTACCTATGACCCAGCATGTCAGACAAGCTCCTGACACGTCCTGCTATGAGACAGCAAATAGGCTGTGTACACGTGCCTTTCACGTTACATGGTTTTCCTGCTCTTACAGGATTTTCTTCTCCTCCTGGACTGAAAGTTCAGGGCATACTGGCACAGCTTCAAAACTGGTCATGGGCTTACCCTGGCTAGCCATTTTCTTTTGATTTGCCCCTATCTCTGATCATATTTTAAAGTTGCTCATTTTGCTGTTCTACTCCTTTCCAACACAATCATTTTTTTTTAGGGTTTAGATTACTGAAGTTGTGAAATTTGTCCTATATTTAGAATTACGATTTAAGCTGCTTTTACTACATGCGGTTGTTGTACACTGAGGAAGCACTAGCTTGTTTTTTTACAACACTTCTGCAGTATTATCTCTGAAGGGTATTAAAATATGCACTTGGCTACATTTATGATGTTTAATTGAACTTTTATTAGGTTTTTTTAATGTATCCTCATAAAGCACCATACAACAGTAAGAAATAATGTACAAGTGGTAGATTATGTAAATGAAGCAGAAAATGCTATAGTTGAGTATTTAGTTCATATAAAATATAAAAATTAGATGAAAAATGTGGGTTTGAATGCAGCATAATTAAAATTGTATATTGGAGTCTAAGCTACCCCATACTTGGTAAATACCAGTGGTTGCTCTGAGTTCCAAGGAGATTATTTTGCAGTAGATGCTGATAAATTACTGTACAAAGTAAGGCTTTTATTGATTCACTTTGTTTGATTCTCTTCCCTTTTTTTTATTGCATGAGTTTACATTTTTGCAATTATCTGCTAAGCTGGAGTAAATTAAATTCAGAGGAGGCAGCAGAAGACAAAGGTGGCAGAGATGCACTGTGATGGCATAGAGCTAAATAGGATGAGAGAAACATACAGATGCAGGCATTCACCTAGGTAGTGGTAACACCACTCTGAGGAGCTCAACAGCCTGGAAATTCTGAAAGGCTGCTTCTGGCAGAGGAGTAATTACAATGCCTGCAGCCATCCCACCTCACGCTGGGATCCCGCACAACATAACAAGCAATGGAAATGCTGTCCTTCCTGCTGGTTTTCGACAAGCTCCCAGGGAAAGTGGTGCCAAGGCGAGTGAGGGAAATTCTGGACAGTGGAGGATTGTTTGATAAATTTCATCCTGGATTCAGCCACAGCCATGCTACTGAGGCTGCCCTTGTCAAAGTCATAAATGGTTTGAATGCCACTGCTGAAAAGGAAGCCTGGCCTTGTTTGTACTATCAGATCTAGCCATGGGGGGGTTGTTCTGTAAAAGGCTGGATTCTGTTGCAGTACCTAGGTGACTGCCTGGTGTTGACTGAGAATGTGTTGAAATGGTTCCAGCAGTACTTGATTGCTTTCTCCAATCAACAGAGTAGGGTAAATTCTCCTCAAGAGCAGCCAGTTTCACATAATGACACTTGATCCCAGGGAGAATTCACCAGCGGCCTGACTTAGTTGGCGCTAATGCTTTACGCTCTTTCTCTTGCCATTCAGAGAGATATATGAGATGCATTAGAGCAGTGTATTAGAACTTCTTTTTGGCTTTGTTGAAGAGGACTATATTTCTAAAAGTACCAACAATCAGATATTCAGAAACAAAAGACTTTCTTGTGCGGTTAATAGAGATAAAACACTTATTTCTACCTGTTAATTTGAAGTCAGACTTCTTTTTAATTTTTTTTTTTCAACAAGAGGTCTGAATTCTGTTTGTAAGTCTGGAGTGAAAGTGCTGATGCCAATAGATGCATACAGTTGTAACTAATTTAAGAGGAGAATCTGACCCAGTTGTCTGAAAACCAGAAGTCACTGAGTAAGTTTCCTTGTGACTTCAGTTTACATTCATGACCAGTAAATATAAAGAGTCTCCAGTTCTGCTTCTGCTGCTCACAGGCACTCCAGTTCAACCAGTAGCCTGGTACCATTTTAATCCTGTAGAATTTTTTTTATTCTCTTGGTTCTCTGGCTGTGGCAAGGATGGAATCTGCAGGGGGATTGCAAAGCTGAGACCAAAGACCTGGAAAGGGTTTTACCCACAGATCTTTCTGAATTTCATCAGTGGGAAAACACGTTTGCTTCTCCTCAAGATGCCTCTCATCAATAACATATGGTATCTGAAATTAGCATCCAGTGAGATTACCTGTAAAATCTCCAGTCTGAGATTATCACCAGTAACTATTATTGTAACTAAATATTACTATTATTGTAACTAAATAGGCCGAGCTGCAGAGGAGGTTTGCATGGACCTTCACGTTTATAGCAGAGATGGGTTCTTGGTCACTGTAACTTCAGAGTCTGTAAAATCAGAATATGACTAACAAAATTCATAGATATAAAATGTGCAGCATGCAAAAGACCTCTCCAGAATAATTAATTTATGCATCAGTTTTCTTTTGTGTCTGCATATGTCCATGAGCTCAGGCAACCTCTTCAAGGAACCCATAAAAGAGCGTGTTTTTCTTATTTTTTTACTTCACAACATAATAATTTAAACTAGTATACTGAATTTTAAAAGACAGATTATGTTCATGTGCAGTGGGAACCTAAACAAAACTGAATATTAAACCTTTAATTCTCATTTAAAAAAATCCAGAAAATAATTAAATCTAAGCACCCTTTTTTGTTACTAAAGTGATACAAAAACATACATTGAATCTATTGGACATTTCAGCTTCCCATTTGCACCTAACATGCACATTAGTTATCAGAATAGAAAGGTCATTAACATGTAGCGATAAATTGAAGAATAGTATTTCATAGGTGGCATAAAGACATCAGAATTTGACTTGGCATGTTTATTAACACTACTGAACAAGTTCTGTTTAAGAAGCTAATAAAAATGATACTCTATCCATTTTATCCCAATCCATCTTAATTTCTGTTAGGCATGCCCTGATCTTTAAATCAATCTTCTATTTTTCGAATGGAAATACCTAAACATTCACATGGAGAATATATTTATGCTTTGGTTTAAAATGGCATTTTAATAGCTTCTTTTTTTATATTAGATTTTGCAAGCAGCTTAGTACAAACCAATGACTTCAGTTTCTGTGTTATGCTTAACCATCCCATAGCAGGGCCCTTAATGCAAGTCTTCCTGGTTCAGGAATGTTCATGTCTCATGCAGGGATAAATCCTGCTGCAAGTTGAAAACCATTTTACAATTAACACATAAATAAGTCAACCATAATTACATTCAGTTATCTCACTTTGTTTTTACAGCCTCTTACCATGCTTCAGACAGGGAAATTAGACATAGAGTGCTGGGTGATACATAGGAGGGAATGTTGCAGAGGATGTATTTTAACGACCTGAGTTTGACAGGCTCATGTAAAAGTTCATCACTTTCATCATTTCAGAGAGATGAGACTTGGTTTGTTGATTTTTCTACTTGGCTTTGCTTTTTGATATTTCATAGTAAACCATCTTCCCTAGGTCATTGCACAAGACAAAGAGAGATAGAACTTAACACTTTTTTAAGAATTGTTTCAGTGTTTCTGAAAATATAGCTATTTTTCTGCATCAAGCTAACACTGTTTCAATGTGTAATATTTTGTAATTAACCAAGAACAGTTTCAGATGGTTCTTCTTATTAAGAACATCTTCTGGGGCATAGGAAGTATTTGCATTGGCAGTAGGTTATGAGATTCTGGGGCACAAACCTGTCTAGTCCCCTTTCTGACCTAACAGGTAGAGTAAGCTGGGGTGAAATTTCACTCTGCGGGAGAATAATATTTTAAAGAAAGTTGGAACAGAGGAACTGTTTTTCATATCAACAACGTTTTAGGACAGAAATCATTCTAAATTAGCCAGACTTTGCATTTCATTTCTATCTAGCTATATTTAGGTTTTCTTCTCTTCAAAATAAGGCTGACTAACCTTCTCTGATGCAATTAAACGTCCTTAAAACTGTGTGCACATAAGTAGAAAGAAACCGACTAAGTAAATACACTGTTCAAATAACCTTATGTTCTTAAGGAAGTTATATGGCTGCCCTCTTCTGTCAGGAGGTTCCCCCATGCTCCCACTTTCCTCAGTTATGGATCTGAGCATGCTCTTACTGCTACCAGCACAAATGTTTTACTCATCCATTCCTCTTCACTTTTTAGATCTGCATCTTCTCTGACTGACACAAAACATTTTGTTAAATATGTGTGCTGAGAAATCTCAATTTCAAGAAAAAATTTAGTTAGAAATACGAATTTTTTGGGCTGGGATAGTGTTAATTTTCTTCATAGTAGCTCCTATAGTGCTGTGATTTGGATCCATGACAGTGTTGATAATACAGGGATGCTTTAGTTATTGCTGAGCAGCACTCATGCAGCCTTAAGGTCTTTTCTGCCTCTCACCCCACACCTCCAGCAGGGAGGCTGGGGTTGCCCAAGGAGTTGGGAGGGAACACAGCTGGGACAGCTGACCCCTGCTGACCGCACCGTGTGGTGTCATGCTCAGCATATAAAGGTGAGAGAAGGAGGAGGAAGGAAGGAAGGGGTGAATGTTTGGAGTGATGGCATTTGTCTGCCCAAGTCACTGTTAATCATGTTGAAACCTTGCCTTCCATGAGATGGCTAAACACCTGCCTGCCCATGGGAAGCAGTGGATGAATTCCTTGTTCTGCTTTGCTTTATGTATTAATCTGTCTTTATCTTGATGTGCAAGTTTTCTTACTTTTACTCTTCTGTGCTTTTAGTCTCCTGATTCTCTCCCCCATCCCATGGGAGGGAAGTGAGTGAGTGAGTGAGTGGAGCTGAGCTGCCTTTTGGAGTTAACATACAACAGATTGCTGAGTGGCAATAGTAACATATCATTTACAACACCAAGCTCTTAAAAGCATGAATAGTAAAAACATGAGAACTCATACTCCAACAACTCAGGAATATCTCGTTTTCTTGAGATGAGGACAAAGGAATTACACTCTAACCAATCCTAAAAAAACTGTTTTGCAAGTCAAAACTTCCCTCTCTGAGAGAGACAAGGATGTAGTAACCACAGTATAAGCTGAGAAGAACCAGGACATATTTTAGCTGAGTAGAGAAAGAAGAAGGTCACCTCCCACATCTATGAGACAGGAAGAATCTGCAGGGTCAGGAAATGTGAAGACTTTTCTGAGAGGCAATGACTGAAGATGCAAGGTTATGGTCTGAAATGACATGGCAAATGGCTGTTCTCCACAGTGACTGAGAATGGTGCCATAGGGAGAGCTTGTGGGAGGAGATGAAGAAATTTGCTTCAGCCATGAGGAACTCACTGATGTGGTGACAAGGAGACATCAGTTTGTTTTCAGTTTGAATGAGAGTGGATAAATCTGGTTATAAATGCACTTGTGAATTTCAGGACAGAGACAGAAGTTGAATTTGTGCCTTGCAGTCAGTAGGTCAGGTAGGTTAAGGAAGGGATGGAATCTCCCAGATCTGTTTGAGGAGAAATCAATGGAGAAACTGGCACGAGGAATGCCAGTGGAATTGCAGCAGGTGGCCCAGCACTGAGTCAGAGATGAACTCCAGGCAGCAAAAGTAAACAGCACTCAGCATGCTTACAGATAAGAGGGACAAGAGCGAGATGTAGCTGTGGAGGCAAGCAGGTTCAACGTGTGTTTTCAAAATGGAGAGATTAAACACACACTTGTTTTGAGAGGAGGGAGAAGCCAAGGCAAATAACAATGTACAGAGAGGAATAGAAAAAGAGGTAAGCAAGCACCAGGGAGGAGAGAAGACAGAGTATCTTGTTCCGCTTAATGCTTGTATCCATTTTGCAGATCAGAACTGCACTAATTTGGGAAGCAGTTTATATAATCCATAAAAATGCATTTTATTAGCCTTTTTTTTACTTTGAATCACTGACTTCTAAAGAATGAGAACAGCCATAAATGCTATTGTCTCCACAGGCAGCAATTTGAAAATAGAAGATGCATGGTTACACGATAAGTGTATTTTCTTCATAAAAAATGTTTGCAAAACAGGTTTAAAATAAGGGAAAAATAACCTTAAAATATTCCATACCTCAGAAAATAACAAAATGTCTTCTTATTTTCCCCTGGTAGACCACGCAATGCAGATTACTTTATGCAGGAAGCTAAACGGAAGAAGCATAAAGCAGATGCAATGGTGAGAACACTTTCTTTCCAGTTACATTGCTCCAAATAATTTTTGCAGTGCAGTTTCTTCATCAGTGCAGTATTGCTGGGGTAATTATAAAATCTATTATAAGGATGGCTAGGCTTGTTAAATTAAGAAATGTTTATATAATCAAATGTTCATAGCCCAATAAACTATGACTTAACAAATAATGACTTACTGAGATAAAGGCCTGGATAAATAAAACTTTCCATTTATCCCTTTGCTTTAATTAGTAACTACAGTAATGGAGGCTGCCTAAAGGATCCACATACCTATCTTCTCAGTTTAACTAGCTGGCTAGGTCCTATAATTGCATCTCCAAATTTGGTCTGGTAGCTGAAGTATCTGTACTTTTTTTTAAGAGCTTTGGCTTTTCAGTGCCAAAAGAATACTGGTTTCATGGCAGATGTTTCCCAACATAATCAGAAGCACACAAGGAATCTGTGTAACCCTAGAGGAACACCTAGCGCACAAAGTACTGTTGCAACAAACAGATACTTGACCTTGTCTAAAAATATAGTCAGTAAGAAAAAGGGGAATCTGAGGTTATATGGAGCACTGAAGAGATGCTTGTCTTTCCAACCAAATGGGTGCAACAAAGTATGCAGTGCTGCAGCAGAGCTCTGCTTAGCTGTGCCTCAGTTTTCTCCAAGGCTGTCTTTGTCCAGCACCACGGATAAGCCAGCACAGCCCTAACAACATGAGGTCTCTGGGATGGCAGAACATGGGTGGACCCTGCATTGGCGTGGCTGCTTGGCAGGTGGGAGTAGCTGCATTCCTGCCTTGCTCTGTTAGACAGACACTTTGCTATCATACCATCAGGAAAGAAGAAACGTGGCTCAGAGCCTCTGTTTCTTCACCTCTTTTTTCCCAGCTGTGCAGAATGTAAAAAGGCCAAGGAAGCAGAAGCAGGTCTTTCATTTAGGACACTAACACTGAGTTTTACATTCTACCTGAGTTTATTAGCACAAATTTCTATGGTTTATTCAGTTCCATATTACTCTAAAGTGAGTCTTAAAATCAGAAAATATTGTGGAGAAGTACAAATGGTGCATTTTAGTGTGTTGCTTTAAACAGAGTGGAAAGGATCACTTAATATGCAAAGGAAATTCTTAGCCTGGAGAGAAATGTTTTTATGGCAGACTCCCAGAAAGAGGAGTTGCGAGCATTATTCTCTGCTCTGCCACAAGTTTGCTGCATGAAAGTCACCTAGGCATGGTTTAAATAGCCTTCTATCAATATCAGGTGGCTGAAATATCCTCCCCATTCAGCTTCCCTACACAGTGGACCAGCACCTTACTTACACCTTTTGAACAGCCCTTTGCAGGTGCTTTCTCTTCCTCCCTGGCTGTGTAGGCATCCTGGTGAAAATGCCATATTGCCAAAGTGCCTCCAGGCACTTTGAATCACCTTGCTGAGCTTGACACCACCTACTTTGGCACTGCACTACCTGACACAGGCACTTAGAGTGAGCAGCTTGAATATTACTCTAAGTCTCTCTGCTCCTCAGTCCCCCATCTGTGAAATTGGGATAATAGCACTTTCCACCCGCACTGGAGCATCAAGGGGAGAAATATAATAAAAAGTTTGTGAAGTTCTCTGGTATGATCGCAGTGGGAGTCATATAAGAACCTAAAATAGATTGAAGCTAGTGTGCCATTCCAAAGTTACTATTTAAAATCTTTATCCCTTGGAAAAGAATAAGGTCCATTAACCTTTCACTGTGTGCATCAGATTTCAACCAAATGCATCCAGTCCATTAATGGGCTTTATGTACTGCAGGAATTCTGACTGAAGGAGAGAGAAGTCAGGACAGAGAGGTATTAGTATGATTCATCTCTCTCTTCACATCAAAAATGAAATTCTGAGGGCAGATAAGTGGCATGTAAGTGTACACATGTGAACATTATATGCATATTTGCATAGACACTGTTACTGAGGACATGCATATATATGTATGTAAGTGCACAAACACACACACAGAGTCAAAGAAGTACCAAAAATAGGAGAAGAAACGGGGTGAGGAAGGAGGATGGCAGAATATGCTGAGGGAGCAGAGCAGTCCCTGAAAGAGGAGGAGGATATAGAAAGCAAATTCCTGACAAGAGGAAAACAATGCTGAAAATGGTAGGAACAAAGAAGACAGGAGAACAGAGATGAGCCTTTGTATAAGAGTTAGTAGTCAAAGTATTTAATTCTCTTCTCTTAGTTCACGATATCCATTACCTTTCTTTGTTGAGTGATAAAAATCTATGTTTGCAAAGATGTGTGAAACTCGTTTTAATGAAGGTTGGAACAAAAGGCAGCATGAGTTTGTGGAATTTCCAGCGCTGGAGGAGTTTTGACAAACACTGTTGGGAATGTCCTAGGCAGAGCCAACCCTTCTTTGGACACAAGAATGTGGAACAAATAATACCTCAGAGCCTTTTTTAGCTCTGTTTTCTGTATCTTACGATTTTCACTGATGCACAGGGTTTGAGGGGTATTAGCTTTCTCACAGGAAAAATTGTGAATCTGAAGATAAATCAACTTGTGTCAAGTTTACAATATATGTTGAGAAAATCCCATCAAATGTAACCACATCTTGATGATTACGTTATATCTCTGTGTCCTTATTTTTTTCTCTCTAGGTGGAGAAGTTTGGAAAGGCACTGAATTATGCAGAAGCAGCACTATCTTTTATTGAGTGTGGAAATGCAATGGAACAAGGTCCAATGGAATCTAAGTCCCCTTATACCATGTATTCAGAAACAGTTGAACTGATCAGGTAGGAAAGGGAGGAGATGATCCCAGAGGTTACTCTGTGAAAACGTGCTCATCTGCATTATCATAGTTTCATACATGCAGTAAAAGGGTAGAAGTGAACTCCTTACAAGGACCTGGTTATGTAATATATATGTAATGTATATGTATTATTTGTGATTTCTTTGGAAATTAAATCAAGAAACTGTGAAGAATAAAAAAAAATGAAACAAACAAAAACACAAACAAAAAACCCCAAAGATTTTCATATTATTTGAATTGCAAATTACTTCAAGAGTTTAATGATGTAAGTCCTGAGCTACTCAATGGAGGAAACTAGTAATCCATACTAACAAAACATTCTCATGGAGTGCTAGCTTGAAAAATGTTGCAACACGTTTAAGATTGCTGTTTAAAGATTACCTGAAAGAAGATGTGAACAGTGATAGAAAAATGGACACTCAAAGTCCATTTGATGTGTGTGCTCCTAATATAGCCAGTGGAGTCAGCAGCACAGCTCACCCCAGGGCTATCCCTACCTTTAGTCACCTTCATGGTGCTCCAAACAGGGCAGTCTAGAATTCAGTGCCATCCACAGTCCCTCTGAAGAAAATATGTCTCTTAAGTCCTTTTCTCCATTATAGTTGGTACTTAATATTATTGGCAGTGTCATTGGTAGAGAAAACAGAGGTCAAAATAACTGCAGCAGCTGAGGGACTCTGCAAGAGAGTGACCCCAGACACACTAATGGAGAAATCTGCACTGGCAGTGACCATGCTATCATTCCTCAGGACAGTTGACCATGCAGTTCTTGTCAGGATTAAGTTCATAGGAAGTAACACATTTTCATTTTTAATCATATTCATAATGAATCAGAGCTGCTAAAACAAAAGCATTCTTTTGGACTCAGTGTTGATGTGAAGATTTTCTCGCATGTTAGTAATTCCACTGGCATTTTATTCCACTTAGGGCTGTCTTCTCATGCATTTCAGTGTACTGAGGCCAGCTTTCTAACTGGAAGGTTATTGAACAAAATCAAATACTTTTTTTCTGTAAGAGAATAGTACATTCCATCTCTGCAATTTTTCCTTCTTTTTTTTCCATCTCTGTAATTCTTCCCCTTTTTTTTTTTTTACCAAAAGGCAGAAAGCTCTTTCTTTGTCTGCCCTGTCTTTTCTCATGGTAGTAAATATATGGTCCTAACTCTGGAAATGAATTTTGCTTGCAGATCCATAGCTTTCAATAATGTGTGTAGCTGTGGCTGTGTTGTAGTGTGATTTGCTGTTGATCTCACTGCAACTCAGAAAAATAAGTGGTTTGCTAGGTATGCCTGTAGAAACAAAATGTTCGTACTGAATCTTCGCATAGGTATCAGAATTAGAGTTTGAAAGCAAAGGTAAGAAAAAATCACAAGCAGCTAATTATGGGGAACAGGTATTTTTCTGGAAGTGAGCCCAGAAGCGCTGTGTGTTGTTCTAACCTTGTCTGTTGTTCAGGTATTCAGCTGGAAGCTGAGATTTCCAGAAACCAATTTGTGATTGCATAGCACATACACTCTTGAAACAGCAATGCTACCTCTGTGGATCTTTAATATTTATAGAATTTGAATGTAATGTCATGTGAGCAAAAATAGCTCTGAGCCACATGTTCCCCCTCTGCCATGCTGTGCTCGGAGGAGCAAATCTGGGTAGACACACTCAGAACTGGCAGGGTGAGGTCAGCACCAGCTTCCAGGCAGGCTGTCTGCCTTTAAACACTCCAAAACCCTTTCTGCATGAACTGTGTGTAACTGGGTCTCCGCAGCAGCGGAGGTTATTTCGGTAGGACAGTGTCACCTCGCCAGCTAGGCTCCCCTCTGGACTGACAGATGATCAAGGGAGTTCACAGCTGTTTAAAGAGTGCAGGGATGCACTACTAATGGCAAAATAGCTCTGAAACACAACCAGGAAAAACACATGTATGTCTGGTAACTTGAGCAAATATGTATAAAGGGGCAGATCAAACAACATTGGCCAGCGTAGCTCTCTGATCAGTAATATAAAGCTGTGTCAGTTAACTCACACTGGCTTTTTTCTTCTTGCTTAAGGTATGCAGTGAGACTAAAAACCCACTCAGGCCCCAACGCCACGCCAGAAGACAAACAGCTGGCAGCATTATGGTTAGTAGATCAAGCTTTCCTCAAAAGGCTTCTTTTCTGCAGTGAGCCAGTTCCTGAAAATCAGATGCTGGATGCAGCCAGATAGAATTATGTTCTCTAGTGAAATTAAGAGAATACTTTCTGCTCTGGGAAGGCCCAGCCCTTGTAGCACTACCAGGTCTGCATTCTGTCTCTCTAAATAGGCGATTCGTACTTATTTATTGACTGTGACAGGTTGGCTATGCTACATCAGTGTAATTAATTTTTAAATGCATGATGGTTTGTTGTTTTTATGACTGATGTACTTTTGTACCAACAGCTTGGTAAGTTTTTTTGTGGCTGATATTTTAGGCTCAATAATCATAAATTGTATTTATATTATACGAAGGGCAATATGGCGATGGGGATAATTAAGCCCCTTGGATTATCTACTAAATTGAGATTTCTAAATATATATGTAAGCACCTTAGATTCTATAGGATGATTGCTGATTGCTAGTAAAATACTAGAATGTTATTAAAATCATTTTTAATTTAATATCTATGTAGTTAATACATAAAATACCTATTACATGGTTACTGAGTCTCAGTAAGTGGACATTTACAATCAGCAAGTGTGTTTTTAACATCTATTAACCATCTGTTAAAAATCCAAATTAAATGCATGTTTAGCCTCCATAAATAAGGAGCCCTAATTAATCATTTGTATAAAAAGGAACAAAATATTCAGAGATTCAATTTTTTTTAAAATGCCCTTTCGCTGTCACTGGTTTTCTGTCCCATCGGGAGGCCCACAGAATGCATTAATGGCGATTGCTTTAAAAATGCTTAGGTGGGAAAATGACTAAAGAACGGTTTAAAAAGGACATATAAAGCCGTGTTACAAAGGCTTGCTGAGAACTGCCGGAGCGCTTCGGTGCGTGCGGAAACACATCCAAATTCAGGGAGCCGCTGCATCTGTTCCAGCAGGAGAAAGGTCAGCGCGAGGGAAAGCAGACGGAGCCTTCTCTGGGCGATGAATGGCAATCTTAACTCACCGTCTGCCAGCCAGCAGATGAGCTGACACCATTTGCATATGTGCTGTACCTGTGAAGGTGACAGAGGGAGAGTGATGGTGGTGGCTGCGCGGCCGCCGCATCCCGCGGCTGCTCCCGGCGCCCGCCGGGCAGGCTGCCAGCCCGCCCGCTCCCGGCCCGCTTCTCCTGGGGAGACACTGTCCTCCAGCGGCGGCGGCCGGGATTTCACCGCCGCGCTCCGGGCAGCAGCCAGGCAGGCTCAGCAGCCCTGGCGGGGATTGATTTTCTCGGGGACAATTTGCTAATTCGAGGCGTTCATTGAGGTGTGGGCAACTCTTGGGCGCAGGGAGATGGGGAACACTCTGCACTTCCAAACTCAAGGCACCTTCTGGTGCTCCGGATTGGCTCCAAGACTAAATACTGCTTTTAAAAACAAGGCCTCTGCTGCCAAAGGAGAAGCAAAACACACAGGGGCTTTTCCTTTGAAAGTGGAGTTCCTGTAGTGGGGCGCTTTCACACTTGCCCCAGTTTTCACACTTTTTCAGTCAAAAAGCTTGCTGGGAAGAGGTGGTGGTGATTCTCACTTTGGAAAGTAGACTGGTATACCTAAAGCCACCGGCAAAGAAAAGAGCATATGTGTCTTGAATACTGACTATCAGCTATTGTGATACATAATTATAGTCAATAGCCATTACTCTCATTTAATTATGTAGCTTTAAAGGTGTGTGGCACTCTGCAGACTAACGAGGAGCACAGGGGCAGGCAGTTCCAGTACAGCACGTTGAGATTTTCAGCCCACTGCTGGTTTCCTCTGGGGACCAAATCAGGCAAGTGGCTTGGGAATAGCCTCCAGGCTCCAACAGTCTCTGTTCTGGTTTCCTACAGAGGAGCTTGGCCACTGAAATCTGTGCCAGATCCAAGGTTTCCCTTTATCCCAGACGCCTCCAGCTGCTGGAAGAGACCACTGGGTGTATACAAAATACATCCACTATAATTCGAGTTCACAATACAGGCTCCAGGCTATTGCAATAAAGTCCCAGGATAAGAGATCTCAAAAAGCTGTCTATGCATTTACAAGAAAAAATACAAATATATGTGTATGTTGGGTTCCAGGATGTCTCTTTTCATGGGAGAGGCTTCTGGCCAAGTGTGCAGACTTCAAGTCAGAATGAAGGCCTGGGAGCCCAGACTCTTCTGGGTATAGTTTGTTTAGTACCTCCCGGGTAGCATTTGTCAGCGTGACCTGCCCTGGCTGTAGTACCTTGCTCTGCTCATGAATCCATGGCAAAGTGTGAAGTACTGCCAACAAATGATGATAAAAACTGTGAGCAAGGTGCTGTCAGCCTTCCACTCTGTGTTAGTGTGAGAATTTAAGATATTCAGGGGGATTTCTGTTCAGGAGTCACCCTTTACTTTCTGCTCTCCCTTATATTCCAGTTACCGCTGCCTGGCCCTTCTGTACTGGAGGATGTTCCGACTCAAGAGAGACCACGCAGTCAAGTATTCAAAAGCGCTTATTGAGTATTTCAAGGTGCATTATTTATGGCATGTTTTTAGATCAATGTGTCTTTACAGGAGATACAGCATCTTATTAGAACAGTAGCTGTGCTGGGATTAGTTTGTCCCCTGTGAAGTCAGTGGAGTTTTACTGTAGACTCCCATGGCAACATCTGAGCTCTAGCTAGCTCTGTTACCTTCACAAGGGTCCCTCTTTGAAAAATACACACTGTGTCCCTTCACAAAGGATGATAAATTTGTTGTACTAACAGGTATTTTCAGATTATTCTTGGTCGATTGTCTAGTGCTATCCAGCTCTGTTGTGAGTAGGTTTTGCAGATTTTGCTCTAAGAATCCCCTTCGGGATTACACTTCCCACTAGATTACCCATGAGTTGAAGACTTCGATCTGGATCAGTCCTCAGTGATAGATGCAGGCCTTCCACTCAGCAGCATCAGTAGGTAGGACAGTGCAGTGGGACATCTTCCACCCAGGGAATTGTCAAACAGCTCACAGTGAGTTCAGCAGGAGTTGTACAGAGGCATCAGATGGCAGACAGACCACCTGCCACGTACCTGACATGGCACTGTTGGCTTCCCCTTCCTGCTTTGCTTCACCTGCTACTGCTTCCATTTTTCACTTCTGACAAGTCCAAGCACTGCTTATTTTGAAAAAGACCAGAAGTCTCTCAAAATATTTTAATATATTTTCTTTGACAGGCAACCATTCTCTGGAAAGTATCTCAAGCACAAAATCTTTAAGGTGAAGCTCACCTAGCAGTCAATTCATCCAGCATTTGATGTACAAACACAAAAATTAGCCTTTATCTTCCTAATAATAATAATAATAATAATAATAATAATAATAATAAAGAAAGAACATACAAATGTTTTAAGACAAACCACTTTGGGGGACCTGAACAGCCATTTGTCTTTGAACACAGGGCTCATCTGTTGGAGTTTTTTTGCAGAGGGAAGAACCTTGAAATGAAAAACATCCATCCTTTGACATTTTGTTAACAAAAAAATTCAAATACAAGCACAAATGCTCATGACCAGATTCTGAACACATGAAGACAGGGAAGGGAATTGACAGATCCGTTATTGTCAAATGGAAATTGAAGTCAATGTAATTGCTTCAAAAATTTAGCAATATATAATTCAACACATTATGTTTCTCTAACAATTACTTGATTTCAGGGGAAAGAAATATGTGCCTATTGAAGTATTTTATTTTTCTTGACCAGTTCAGAGAATAGCTGTTTTAAGAACAGCTCTCAACCATGTAAAATGTCTCCTGCTAGCACACACTGTTTCACAGCAAACATAAAAAGGACTTACACTCTTCTGTAGCCAAGAAGAGTTTGGTTTTTTGCAGAGCTCCTGCTGATACAATGATAGCATAGCTTCACATTAGAAAGTATTCTCACCTTTGAAAGCAAAAATGGGGAAAAAAATCCATTTGCTATAATTTTCAGTGGAAAACAAGCCAATTCTCCACTCCTTTCGTATTTGGTATCTAAAAGCTTTCAAAACCAAGTGACATGAAATGCTGACTGCATTAAGAACTTCCACATGTATTATCAATCAGAGAAAGATTTTAAACCTTGTCACACATTTGCAGGGAAAATTAGACACACTTTTATTTTAGAAAAGAAAAAAATACTATTTAAATCTCCTTTAAGTGGTTTTTTTCCGTTACAAAAAAAATGAATGCAGCAGAGAATTAAAAAGAAGTCACAGAAATTCAGGGGCCTGGCACATATGAGAGCATAAAGAAACCAGGAGAATGGGTTGCAGTAGGGAAGGTGGGATAAGAGATGGTCCTTTACAACATTGCACTTTTTAGAATCCTTACCTCCACCTTTCTGGTGCAGAACTGAGAGGAAGTTGAAGCAATATACCTAAAATATGAGAAAAAAGGTGTATGGGAAGTTGTACAATAAGGCAGAGGTTGGTTAGATTTACAGTGGAAGTATCCTTGACTCCAGTTTTCAAATCTTCCTGCTTCCAACTCTGTAAGTAAATAACAGGTACTCAGTTTCCATTACACTAGAGAGATGAAGACAAGTAGTTCTGAGAGAGATCAGACAAGAAAGGGAAAAAAACAAAGAATCTATTCTATAAGAGGATCAAATGCTGAGGATTCCCAGGTTGGTTCTATTTAAGATGGTAAACGAGAATTTTTCCTTTTTTATCTTTTCACACCTTAGCTTTTTCCTGTTAAAAAAAAAAAAAGGAAAACCCCTCTGAAGGAAGAACCCCTTGTGGGACACTCCAAAGCTTATTTTTCATATCACATACCTGGGACACAGAAGACCCAGTGTCAAAATGCATGAAGAATGACAGAGTGCACACAGCACTGGTACGATTACTGCTAAAATACAGCCAGTGTTGGGGTGCACATAAAAGATGTGGAAACCCAAGAGGCTGTTCAGAAGACACATAAAAACTGAGGAAACAAACTTTTTTGAAGAGAGGCTCAGGAGATGTGTCCAGTTTAGTGCTGAATGGGTTAAGAGATCATTGTGTACATGGAAACAGAGCTGATAATTTGCAGATGTCATGCAGTACTGCTGGCTTTGGACCAACAGAATCCAAAAGCTAGCACTGAAGTTAGGAGGATTCCATCTTGAAACTGAAACAGCATTTGTGAGGTCTGCTAAACACAGAACACAGGAGAACAAGGAGGATAAGTAGTGTCTAAGAATTCCTATATGGCTAGCTGTCCTTTTTAGAAGGAAAAAAATAAGATAAATTTAAAAAGTAATTTAGCTTCTTTTAGAAGTGCCAGGATTGGTGGAAAACATGAATTGCAGATGGTGAACACTGCAGGATTACTCCTGGCCTTGAAATCCATGAACATCTGAAGTCCCTTGTTTACCATTTTCCCTTACTAAGCCATGAGAGACCGAGAGTTTTTGTACTGCTGGAACTGCTTGTAACTCCTGCAGTTTACAACACCTGCAGCCTTGCATTTAAGACAGTATCCATAACCAGATCTCAAGCTGCAGGACTTTGTCTGGTCTCACATGGATGTCAGGAAGAAAGGTCTGTTCTCCAGCACACAATTACCTGCAGGTATGGCTTCAGGAGAGAGCACAAGGAGGTTACTTTCCTCTGAAGAATCAGACTGGCCATTGCTGAATGTGAGGATGTGGATGGGATGAACTAGAAAAGCTTGGTTTCTTACGACTTCTTTCTCACAGGCCTAGGACTAAATCAGTCACTTGGGAGAGGGGTGGAGTTTTTCCACAGGTCCAATGGTCGGGAACCAGCCACTGAATTCCCTTCAATTCCTGGAGGTTTAACTACTAAAATTATTTTCGCTATCCAGTCTCCATTACTGCTGACACCTGAATTTCTCCTGCTCTGTAAATACAGTGCTTGTACAAGGTAATCTCTCCTCAAGCAATTAAATTCTTTAGCCTAAGCACGGTATACCAGAGAGAGTCTTAATGACTCCAAGTATGCAAGAGATGTCAGTAAATGATCTAATGGCCCCTTCTGGGGATTTCTGGGGAATCCTTCACCTAGGAAAGCCACCGGTCTATGTGGGCAGTCTCTCTGACCTTGTGAATGCTGCCATGTTCAGACCAAGGGGAACAGCTCCACAAGGAGCAATCATGAGGAAGATTTTTGAGCCTGGTGGTTAAAACACCCACTTGAGCTGCAGATCCCGATTCACATCCCTGTGGATGCCAGGCTAGCAGATTTGCAAATTCTTGCAGGTCCTAGGGGAATAACGTTTGTCATTGGGGGCAGGAGAGTGGGAGGAAATCTTTCTCATTTTCTTCATCACAAGAAATTCCAGCCTAAACTTCACAAAGAGTCCTGGCAGCACTTTTTTTTCTGATTTCCGAGGATTTCTGTGAAAAGTTGCCATTTCACCTAATGTTCTCCTAGTCAGCCCCTACGCCAGGGTGTTTAACAGACTGTGTTCTGCAGCACTGCTTCATCATAACACCAAACTAGGCTGAATGGGTTTCTTGCATCATGAGATGCAATTGCATCACTTTCTTTACATTTCTGTACTTTTATACTCTTTAATGTTTTCATTTTGTAGTGTTATATAAATTACATGCATGGTGAATTACTCTTTCCTTTCCAGAATTCATCAAAAGCTGCCCAGAACCCATCTCCTTGGGGTGCCAGTGGAAAGTAAGTTGCACAGAAACTTATATCAGATTGTCAGTCAGAAACCATATATTTTTACCTGTGGTTTGTTCAGATACTCTCATGTTTTTAATCCAAATACCTTTTAAATAACTGTATTAACATCGGTTTCCAGGAGCACAGGAACTCCATCACCTATGTCCCCTAGCCCTTCTCCAGTCAGTTCTGTAGGATCCCAGGGGAGCACAGGAGCCCCTTCCCCATCTCCTATCATCAGCATCCCGCAGCGCATTCATCAGATGGCCGCCAACCATGTCAGCATCACCAACAGCATTCTGCACAGCTATGACTACTGGGAGATGGCTGACAACCTGGCCAAGGAAAACAGAGGTGAGCGAGGCAAGGCAGTGGCCTGTTCTAGAAGACTGACACATGATTTGGATCAGGAAAATAACTATTTTGATACGAAACCCGGCTGCAAAGTAGGACTGCGGAGGTGATTTTTTTCTTCAGTCTGTTCCTAGTCTGTTCCAAAATAGCTCAAAAAGGCAATTTTGATAGCTGTCTTGTTCAGAAGAGTTGAGCCAGGACTTGTGACAGACAGGTCACAGACTTGGCTGTGAGTAGCACTTACTGCCATCTGTGTCATTCTAGAGAAGAAGGTTTGTGGGAAGTAAGACAGCTTCCTGGCCCCAAAGTCATGGAGCTGCATGGGATGTGTTTAGCCAGACCACATCAAAAAGCAGGAGCACACCTCCTTTCTGCAGAAGGAATGAACAGCCCCTAGCCCTCCCCCCATCCATAGCAGACACAGATTGGAACAAGGTGCCTGCTGCAAACTTCTCTCAGGTGAACTGGTTTCTGTGAGCAAATGCCTCAGCATCTGACTTGATGGTAAAGTATTCCTTGGTTTTCAGGCTAATTTGTGTATTTAAGGCAAGGACATGGGCAAGATGTGAATCAAAATGAGGGCACCTAAATGTAGGTATGTAGCTATGAGTCGGGGGGCTCATCTCCCATTGCAGTTGATGGAGCTTTGTTCAATACAGACAGCGCTTCAGAGTGCTGTTCAGTTCACCCTGAAAGGGAGACAGGGATACAATTCACTGAGGTATCCTTACCTACACTGCCACTCCAAAACTCTCCTGTACATCCTGAGTTAGATCTGCCAGTCCAGGCTGTAAGTATCAACTCACTGAGAGCATCTCAAATGGGTGCTACATGCCTCTGAGTAGACAAATGAATTGCCCCTATCCGTGGCACAGGGGTTGGAACTGTCTGATCTTTAAGGTCCCTTCCAACCCAAACCATTCTGTGATTCTAACTCCTGACTGGCTAATTAGCCAAATTACTCTTTAGGCTAGGTTGGCCATGTTGTACAGGCCTCTATTTCTCTATCATGGTAGCTTAAATATCTAGCATATCACAAATATATCACTGGACTTTGTGTGTAGACTTTTTGATCTAGTTGTCTTCAATTTCAGAATAAATCTTGCCCAACGTCTGTTTGCTTTATCAAGACTCAATGGAAATTAATGAAAAGCAAAGCTGAAGAACTCATTGCTTTGTTCTTTAAAAAGAAAATTGTTGTGCATCAGCCTGTAACATCATGAACCACAGGGCTTTAAAATTAATCTCACCAGCACTAAACTTTCATTCCCATGGAATGTTCAGCCTGACTCAATTTACAAGAGAATAAAATTTATTAAAGGGTGACAAGTAGCAAATAAAGATTCACTCTTCTGATGCTGAATCTTTTTTTTTTCCCTGCAGACTTTTTTAACGACTTGGACGCATTGATGGGACCTATCACCTTGCACAGCAGTATGGAGCATTTAGTTCAGTACACTCAACAAGGACTTCACTGGGTGCGGAATAGCGCTCACTTGTCATAATGACTGTGTGCCATTCACATGGACAGTATCCCTTTCATGGATAATTCAGTTATTCTGGACACTGTGCTACAGAAATAGTCAGCTACAGCATTGATCCAAACAAAGGTGAACATTTCTTCAATATTGAGCAAAATTTTTCTGAGTGTAGACATGTATGTGTGTAGAGGTACAATATACAGTGATGTCTCTTCAGAATGAATTGTTCTGTATCACTCTCCAAACATTTTCATGAATACTATAAAGAACTGATCTTAATGCACAAACATACCCTTTCTATTCTTGTACTGAAAAACTCAGAAACCAAAATCTTATGCGTTGATTCAACCAAGTGCAATAAGCACAGATCCTTGTTCAGGAAAGCTCACAATAGATTCTTAACTTTAAGCTTTTACTGAAATCCTGATGACTTCAGCAGAGCTTAAGCACATACACAGGGGCTTTCCTGAACTGGAAGGAATGAGGGCAAATCATAGACATGGAGAATTTTTACTGCGAGCATGGACACATCACAGAAGTTTCCATATTAATGTGCCATCTCCCTGTTACTTCTCCACTGGAGCACAGAGAGGAGTTGAGTAGTCCACATTAAGTTGGAGAAAGACAGCATTCCTTCATGTGCAATAAGTTTCAACAAATTGCATGCATTTCTTTATCTCCTGTCTTTTTAAATAACTTTACCTCTTGTTCAGCTCCTCACCAACGGTGCAACCTACGGTATTGAGCAAAAGGAAGGCCTGAAAACAGATATGCTGGTAGCAAGAACTTAAAAGAGATGGTGGATAATTGCATTCTGTTACTGACGGTAAATAGATAAGGAAAACTATGGCAAACAGTAGTCCACTTAGGAAAGAAAATGTGTTAATTTCAGCTGCACACACAGAGAGACGGATATTTAGAACAGTTGTTGGCTTTGCATGGGAAGGCTTCATTCTGCAGATTTTGACTTTCATATCTTTTTCATCTAGCAGAAGCTTGCAACATTTTCTTCCAGGCTGTAGTGGAGCATTACATGCAATTTCCTTTATCTGGGAAGCTGAGTTTGCTGCTCATCAGGCTAAGAACTGTTTCCTATCATAATCCTCTCACTCTTTATGCATAATCCTCAACTAGGCTTTAACATTTCTTGATTTATGGGATGTTTTCAATTCCTGTTGACAGGCTGTGTTTTTCATGCCAGAAGAATTAATCCCACAATAATTGGAGTTTAATTTGGGTCAGATGAGGTCAAGGCCAGTTTATATCAACTGTGCTTGCACTCGGTGCATTTTCGTTCATTTTCAGTGGTTTTCACATATTTGGGGGGGGAGGGTCTCTGTATTGGAAATATATTTTTTCTTTGCAATCAGATTTGCTGCCTTTACTCAAATCAGCAGCTCCAGTGACTTTCAGTGGACTGTTCTTGTCCGAGTCATTAGCTGAACCCTTTTACTGTTATTTTCTAATCTAATTTGCTTACATATTAAAAAAATGTGAGTACAAAACACACTTCCATTAGAAGATACAAGTGGAAGTAGCCACTGATACAAATGGTTGATTAATTGGTCCTTGCTGCCTTTTTTTTTCCTCCCCCATTTTTGAAGAGCTGCATTTTGAAGAAAAGATACCAAACAGTGTGGCACAATTTCTTAGTCAAATGTCTTTGGTAGCACAGACTCCATGTACCCCGTGGTAAAGAGTGGGCTTTACTGAGCCCCACATAGCTGCGTTTTTCTGCCGAGGCTGCTCACCATAACTCCAGCTATTGCTCAGACTCAGAGCATTCACTGTGTTCTCTGAAGCAGCTACCAAGGAACTGCTCAGCCCCAAGCCATCCTGGGCCAATATTTATGTGCCCATCGGTGCTCAGATGCTTCCCCCCAAGAGAATCCCTGTGGCTGTGGTCACCTCTTAGCATGGACTCGAGTGTTTCAATGTGGCTGGCTTTAGGAGAGAACACATACTTGCCTTTAAATTACAAAATACATGATCTCTGAGTCCCGCCATCACTCTTAGCCCTGGCTGTCACCCACCCCAGAAGGAACACAATTTGTTTTGTCACAAGTTTGGTGGAGAACTTGATCGGTGCCTTTCTGTTTATCACTTGCCTGATCTCTGGCTGTGGAAGTCTGTCAGGATTTGCTAGACTAATAGCAACGGATTCTGTCGGCTGCTTCAGGGCCACACGCAGGTACTGCGGGATTTCTCCTCAGACCAGGAAAGTGAAACTCCAGCTAGATTAGCTTCTGTTTTCTTTGACGGTGCCTATGATGTTTATCTTCAGATAAGTTTGGGGGGTTGGGAGGCCTTTCTAATATTTAATGTTGAGAAATTTTAGAAGTAACATGTATTACTTGCCTTAAATGGAGTTTAGTTTTATTGCACATGTGGCATTTGAGTTTCAAATATGGAACTTTGAAGCATGTTTATTTTACTAAGATTGGGATATTTTTCTTAATCATGATGAACTCTTTATATGGATATATGTCAAGAGACTTCAAAGAAATGCAAGAATTAATGCTCTTCTGTTGTAACATTTCCAAGTACTAAGCATCTCTTGTAGATGATTGTCCTTTCCTGTACATTGTTCATGTATTGAATTATTTCAGCTAAAATTCCAATTGCTTCCATGGAAGTCTTACTGGTTTTTAGTTTTTGTGCTGGCATCATCTGTGTTGTCTGATGAGCACACTGAGCCTTAATTTCTGGTGGTGCAACGGGATGAACAGATTAGAGGGTTTGGCCTTCTCTCCATAGGGTTTCTTGCAGCTATACTAATTTAGTGAGGTTATTTAGAATACTCTTTTTGTGCAGGCTATTTGCTGTATAGGGTTGCTGCTGATTGGATGACTGAATGTGGCATGGTAACAACAAATACATAATTTCATCATCTTAGGGCCTGCTCTGCAAAAGTGCATGTGACTTCAGGTCTGGTCCAGTTAAGCATAAGCACTACTTTAAGAACCTGAATAGTCTTAGGTATATCACACTCTGTGTCCAAGATGCTCTGTGTGTTTTGGATGGGACCAGAGAAGACTGTCCTTCTTTGCAGTTCCATGAAAGACACTGACATTTTAGTCTCCTGTAAAAGTCTGGGAACATGCAGGCTTCTTTAGCCATAGCAACGTTCAGGTTCAGTTTTGGAAAAGTAAGAGGTCATTCTGTACAAATCCAGAAGGATTATGTCTGGAGCAAGAGGTTTGCTTACAAACAGAAGCTTCTGAATCAGTAAGACTTGATACAGCAATGGGAATGGATTCAAAGGAACCGTGTATTGCAGGTGGACATGACAAATACAGAACAGCCTATAGGATCCTCACAGACAGCAAGATCATACAGAGCCCTTGGCCTTAATCCTTTATAGTATTGCATGGTGGCATGAGTTTCAGGTAGGAACAAAGCATGTGCAGAGGTTCGAGTGTGGTCAAAAGCCAGGTGTAGTCCTTCCTATCACACGGCAGGATACCCAAACCCCTTGTTTGCCTATTTCTTTTGACCAAATAACACAGAGCTCCAAAGGAAGAGATTATAGTGAACAGAAGACCTTAGGTAAAGAAGGTTAAGAGGATCAAGCCCTAAGTGTAGATACAAACACATGTGTATATACTGTAAATCTAAATAGTAATAAAAGTCACTCAGCATGAAGGATATTACTAGTGCCTACCATTGATCATTAAGTACTCATCACTGAGCAGCCATATCACCTCAGAAGTGCAGTAGCTGTTGTCAAAATAATTTGTGTAACTAATTAATTTATATGAAATGCACCTTTTGGACCGTGCCATAGTATCTCTTTTGTAATACAAATGTTCAACCATTTTTCATGGCTACTGATTCAAATCTGAAATGTCAGGATATCTTTTCTTCCCCAGATGAGGACATACACTTAGGCCTGGCTAAGCTGTACTTAGTTTATCTACCCAAGAGACTTTAGTTGTCACCAGCCTTAACACATGTACAGTATATGCTATTCACTGACTTAGTTGTAGGTTTTAATCCAAATGAAATTGGAATTTGCAAAATGACTTGGATTAATGGCATCTGCCTAGATATCCTGCAGATGTGACATTAAATTATTCATGATTTTAAGCAGGAAAGTTTGAATTTTATGTAAATAACAGTGGATGAATTCCTTGATCTTTTTACAAGATGATTTTTTTTAAATGAAAAGATTGTCAAAGCAATAGGTTTTTTAACTCTGCTAAATTTTTGGCAGGTCATGGGTTCATGGTAAAAGCTATATTAAGAGCATCTCCTTCTGCAATATGCCTTGTCTTTACATAATCCTCTTAATACTTAATATGTCAGAAAGAAATGTTTCTTGTTCACAGCGATGGCAACGTTTCCGTCCCCCATTCAGAGAGAATCCTCAAACTAAAGAATAAAATCTCTTGGCACAATAGAAATACAAATAATGCCTGAAGTATACAGACTTGTTAAGGTAACAACAAAAGTTTGTCTGGCACAGACCTAAAATGCCTCTCATTTTGGTATCTTTTTGTTATCATTTACATCACATATTTGACCTCATGTTTCAAACTAAAGAATTAGTCTAGTTTTCATGTCTTTAGAATGCCTGGTTGGTCTGATCAGTATCACAATTGTAATTGTTACATTAGGTTATGTGCTGTGCACCAAGGGCTGGGAAGACATTTAACCATAGATAAATTTGTCAGAATGCATTCAAAAAAGCATTTGGATGATCTTATGTCTTGTATGTCTCAAAAAATATGGAACAATGTCTCTCAGCCACTATTGTTAGCATGAAAATTTAGGTACTTTACTGTCTCTCACAAAGCTGCTGTTTGCCCTCAATCAGGCTGAGACTCCATTTCCAGCATCACTGGTCACCATGCTGTAAGTTGCTCTTAAGGTTAATTAACAAACTGGGAAAGTCACTTTAGGTCCTGTTTGTGCTAACCTGACTAAAGCTACATAGAGGAAAAGCACTAAGATTTAGAGCATCCCTTGGTCTTTCAAAAGACTGTGGTTTTCCTCAGTGAGATGGGTGGGATCGAGCTGGGGCTATTTCTTCAGGTAATTCCTTTGCCTCCACTTGCTATATGGCCCTATTGCTCTTGGTAGCCCACAAGTCTGCCTGACTTTCAGGGGTGCTTCCTACTTTGGCAGCCCAAACTACCTTTCACATGGGGTGCTGGAACATGGAGCAAGTAACCCACAGGTTGCATGAAGGGCCTGGCTTTTGCCCCCCAAACCAGCAGCTCACTTTTGCAATTTGTGTAGCTTGAATCTCTCACACTGCAGCTTGAAGCCCAGCTGCCCTGCTGCCCTCAAAGAATTCCAGAGGGTCCAAGGAAAACAACAGAATTAGGGGAAAAAGGGGATTTCCTCTGTCCCACGGCACTTGGTCGTTTTTGGGAGCAAATACAGTGAACAGCGTGAATGATAAGGCACTCAGGTCTCATGTTTCTCATATGTACTAACACAGGGATACTTAACATTTATCTGCCTCATAGGGCTTTATGAGAATTAATTAATGTTTGCAAATCACTTTGTATCCTCAGAAGGAAAGTTCTGTTGAAGAGCTATGGAAAAAACTGCTAAGTATACTGGATGAATTTCACCCCTGAGTCCAGAGCTACAAGACCCTCAAAATCCTTAAATACCATGTAAGCTCTTGGTGTAAGCACCAGGGTGTATAAAATTAGTGCTTAGCACCGAGGGGAGTCACAGCCTAGGTGAAATTGCCATTCCCAGAGTATCTATGACTTTGATCCTGGCAGAGAGCGAGAATCACAACAATACATAATGGGACAAACAGCATAAATTAACAAAGTGCTGCATAGCCATCCTTAGAATTTCAAATCTTTTTATGTCTTTCAGTCACTTTGTATTTCTGCAAAAGAAATTTGTACAAAGTATGTTCCTCAAAACAGCCCCAGAAGTGTTCAATAATTTGTTATTCCAAAACCAGCTTCACATAACTTCAAATCAATGGAAATTTTCTTTTAGAATGGTGCATTGCAGAGAACTAGTTGCTTAACAAAAAAAAAATTTTTAAGTCTTTCATGACAAAATATGTGTCTGCTTTTGATACACATTACCAGTAACCAAATTGGGAAGTCAGAGATACATTGGAAACACAGTATTCAGGGAGTGACCTTCCCAAATCACACCATTGTTAGCCAGTATCCCCAGGGCAAACTTCCAGCTCTGTTCTGACACATTACCCCTAGAAGTTATCAATAAAGCACTTCACCAAGTACTGAACACCGGTCAAATCAACAAACTTCTAACTTTTCTAATGTGGTTCATGTTATTCAGTCAACACTAACAAGTCCTTTCTTAGCACTAGTTATCCTTTTCTCCTCCACTTGGCATTCTTACATACGAAATTCTCACCCTGTCAACAGACATGAAAGGAAACATTTCCTGCAGGAACAAGCTAGACATAGATAACATTTATCAAAGGAGAGGCCCTTCTTATTCTTTCTCTCACTTCCATTTTGGAATATATCTCTATTTTAAAAAGCATATTTTCATTTGCAGTTTAGATTTATCATAGAATCATAGAAGGGTTTGGCTTGGAAGGGACCTTGAAGATCATCTAGTTCCAACCCCACTGCCATGGACAGGGACACCTTTCACTAGACCAGGTTGTTCAAAGCCTCATCCAGTCTGGCCTTGAACACTTCCAGGGATGGGGCATCCACAGCTTCTCTGGGCAACCTGTTCCAGTGCCTCACCACACTCACAGTACAGAATCTCTTCCTTGGATCTAATCTAAATTTACCCTCTTTCAGTTGAAAACGGTTGCCTCTTGTCCTGTCACTACAGGCCCTAGTAAGGTCTTTCTCCATCTTTCCTATAAACCCACTTTTTGTACAAAAAGACCTCAGTAAGCTCTCCCCAGAACCCGCTCTTCTCCAGGGTGAACCCCAGCTCTCTCAGCCTGTCTTAATAGGATAGGTGTCCCATTCCTCTGACCATCTTCATGGCCTCCTCTGAACCTGCTCTAACAGGTCCATGTCTTTCCTGTACTGGGAACCCTAGAGCTGGACACAGCACTGCAGGTGGGGTCTCACAACAGCAGAGTAGAAGGCAGAATCACCTCCCTCGACCAGCTGGTTGTGCTTTTTTGGCTTTCCGGGCTGTAAGGGCACATTGGTGGCTCATGCCCAGCCTCTCATCCACCAGCACCCCCAGGTCCTTCTCAGTAGGACTGCTCTCAATCAATACATCCTTCATCTGTATTGATACTGGAGCTTGGACAAACACAGGTACAGGACCATGTAATTGACCTTGTTGGGCCTCATGAGGTTCACCTGGGTCCTATCTCTCTCAAGGTCTCACTGGATGTCAAGGTCCCTCTGGAGGTCTTCCTGCAGTTCTAGACATTTTCTTCCTCAAGGCATCTCCCAGCCTGGGCTTGTGACATGCAGGACAAGGTAGAGTTGAAATTGGTCACAGGAAAAAGGTTAAAGGCAGTGCAGAGCTGCTCCAAGCAGTTCAGGATCTTTCTGCTTTCTTCTTATTCCCACCCCACCTGTGGGACTGGCACCCACCTTCTGCCATTATTTCTAGCAAGAGAATTCAGTTCCCTGTTGAGGAAGGACAGTGAGTGCTGATGACTCCATGCGCAGTTTTTGACAGCTCTTCTCCTCTGCAGGGAAAAGCAAATAGGAGGGATCAGTAATCTGGGGACTAAAAGCTCTTAGTGCTGGTGACTCAAACACCTTATGTGAAACAGCAGTGCAGCTGGAGGGGTGCCAGCAGCATCTCCTGGCCCAATGCCTTGGCCTGACTGTGCTACCAACCCGCTTGAGTGAGCTTTGCCACTTCATGGCCCTGCGGTAGAACCAGCAGGAGCTGGTGGTCTCACCTGTACAACGACCTTCTTTGGGCCATGGAGGATACACAATCAGCCTCATAAAAATTCACTGGGGTTAAATAGGAAGAGAACGTGGAATGAGAGAGAAAAAAGGTCCTGATTTAAACTCAGAAGTTGGAAATCACCTCATCTCATACTGAAGGTCTAAAATTAGCACGAGGAATCACATGCTTGTTTCTCTCCACTGGCTACAAAGGGATGAGCTCAGATACAGAGGTGCTATAAATCCCACCCCAGGTTTATGGTCATACCTCTTGCTGACAGGAATGCCTGATGAAAATTGGTAAATATCTCAGGATGCACTGAGGCAGGATTGGGCTGAGATCATGTTGGGAGGGAGCATATATGCAGGAAAATAGGTATGTGGTAAATACATTTATTTCTCAGATGTTTCAAGCATATGCTTCAGACTTGGAGCACCTCTTGACCACTCTCTAATTCACTAGGCCTAAATCCAAAGTAGATCCTTGAGAATTGAATGTGCAGCTTTCTTCTATTAATGATTACTGAAATATCAAGAAAATACATTTTACAGTTTACTAAACACTTGCAGGCACTTTTTCCATATGTTGCCTGGAAGTAGAGCTGGCCTCCTTTAAACAAGGAGAAAGTTTTTCTGTAGATGACAAAAGAGATGAGATCGGCTGTGAGCCTGAATGAGGCCAATATTATTCTTTTTTATGGAAATTCAACAGTATTTTTCAATTCATTATGTGAAAATGGCAATTTTATCCATGATGAACAGCCCATAGGCCACACAGGGACACCTAAAACTCGTGGCCTGTCAGCAGACCAGTAGTCCCGCAGCAGCTCCTAGGGCTGGCTCCCCTTGCTGTTGGTGGAGGCAGAAAGAGCAGTGCTATGTTGGGAGCTCCAGAGCAGCCGGGTCAAGGTGGGCTTGCAGTGCCATTGTCTCTTTCCATGGCAACAGGAGAGGCAGGAGCCAAAGCAGAGGAGCCAGGCCGTGTGAGAACTGCTCTCTGGGCAGCCCAAGGCTAATCCCTGGTTCTCCTGTGCAGGGGCATTGTTCCGTGCTGACCATGGCAGATGGAGACAATAGGCAGAGTAACAAATCATGGCTGCACACACATACTTACTGCTTTTAGCAACTCCCTGCCTTCCTGGGCATATTATTTATGGAAACCTGGACTGCAGTGGTGTCTGTTGACCAGTGCCATGTTGCAGTAGGCATCCTACAGAGACTCTCCGTGGAGTTGCCACTATGCAAAAGTCAAAACCAAACCACACTGTTGGGTGGGTGAGGGAAACAAATGGGTGGGGAAGACAGTTCAGGATGGGAAAAATAACAGGAGGTTTACATTTGTCATTACTTGTCCTGCCAGTTGCAACAGTCACAGGGTTTCCTCCCCATTTCCCATGCCACATGTAGCACCAGTGGCTGAAAAGGCAGTGTGGTATTCCCGGTGTGGGATCAGCTGTTGACTGGCAGTGCAGACAGCACACGACAAGGTACTGGCACACTGCGACTCTTCCCCATTTCCCTTTTCACACAGTGAACTCCTGAGTGAGGTTCCCTGGCCAGGTGAGGTGTGCAGAGACCAGTTTATGACTAGAATTATTTTTGTAACAAACCACAGAGGTTAATTTCCATATTTTGTTTATAGTAACAAATGTCAGTGCATTTTTTGTAAAATTATTCAAGTTAAGATGGCTTTGTTTGCAGCTCATAAAATAACACTCATGTTCCTCTCCGAGGATGTGCTACCCAAGGCCTCCCCCACCCTGCTACAGCAGTTTGTCTTTCCGCTGACCATAATCCCACAATATGTCCCCATACAGCAGGCAATATTGTTTACACAGGTTAATAAATGGAGTATTCTGTACAGTAATTTATGCTGTAAAGTATGTACATATATCACAGTAGCAGTCACAAATGCTTTAAACTGCCTTATTTATTAGATTGGTTAGCATTTCCCCCCTTGATCCAGAATATTTTAAATTATTTCTATCTTTTCATTAGGTATTTTTTTAGTTGCTGCATTTTGACCCAATTATTGAAAAAAAATGTTTTTACAATAAATAAATATCTAAAATTTAAGTAGAAATAGCAAATTCACTGCCCATCCAACTAATATAGCTCTGATTATGATTACAAATAAATATGGTATACTCTTATCTGTGTATCATAGTATATGCCAGAAATCGTATTCCACTTGTGATCAATATGAACAAGAGCTTTAGTAACTTTCACTTGTTTCATTCTTCCATTGTGAGACAAAAATATAATAAACTACGTACTATAAAATGTCCCCCGCAAGAGCCCTGGTCTTGTTCCTCCCTCAGGCAAAACTCACATTGGCTTCAATGGGAGATTTACCTAAGTACAACATAGGGACATTACAAAAATAAATATATGGCATATAATCAGTACTTGTGCTTTGTAGTCAGTCCTTTCCTCTTTAGTAAGCAACATAGGGTAAATGCTACATCTGTAATGCTCCTCTGTCTCACTCCTTCCCTTCTGCTGTATGAGTAAAAAATTGGGATTTAAAATCAATCATATTTGTTCCATTTGCTCAAGAAAAGTAGAAATATTTTGGGGATCAGTTCCAAGCCAAACTAGAAAATAGAAGAAAATGTTGCTTTTGTTTATTTTCATGTTAAATTATGTTACACAATTAAACAGGATAATGCATACAAAGGCAATGAAATTATCAATGACTTGTTTTACTGTTTGGAGATTTTGCTATGTCCACAGTTCATGTAAAACTCATGTAGCACAGTTTCTGGGATGGTGAAAAATCCTACTGTAATGTAACAGAATGAGCCTTAAGGATTTGTAAGAATAAGCACTTTTATATTAAAAAGCAAATATTAATTCATCAGTAATATTACTTTTTTAATGTGACAATAAACCATGAAATCAACATCCTTCTGTCTCAATTATGCCTCATCTGTCTCTTTCTTAAACCTTTTTCCAAGGGAAGCAATTCCCTGGTTCTGTGTTAGGGCTTTTGAATCTCATCACAGTCACCTGTGCTCCTGCCTAAGTGACCTACCCTCATCCACACTTCCTTCGTGGGTGAGCTCATGAAAGCTTCATACAAGGAAGGAGGAAAGGCTCTTTCATTACAGCAGATCTCATTAGCAGGACACCAGTTTAAACTGGGGTGTCTGGCAGAACCAAAGATGTCAAAAGAGGCAGCTCTCTAGGAAAAAGGAGAGCAGTCGCTGCTACATTTTGGTGAGGCACCGGATGAGCACATCACCAATCCAAGCTTTTCTTTATGCAGATGTAGGAAACAAGCCCCTGTACTTAAGACCAGTAATGTCTGTTAAGTAGTGCCAAAGCCAGCCATGATTTCAGCAGTTGCAGAGCAGCAGTTCACAATTTACAGCCACTATTATAATAAAGCCACAAGAAATACAAGTCACTCTCCACCCTGCCTTCCACTGTCCTCACACACACGCACAATGTTTACCAGCTACTTCCCAATTCCTGTGGCTTCTTCCCACATAGGATTGCCATCTCGTCGGAGTATTTATTCCATACTTAGGCCAAAACCTAAATGCTGCTGTTTTAACATGGCCATTTTCCAAGTGGTGGAGTCCTGTGGTTCTTCTCTGCTCTATCAATACCTGTGGAGTCACGGCCTGGACATTTTCCTATTTCTTACTGGGGAAGATATATTTTTCCAAGCAGCATCTGACAGCCAGGGCAGGTACTGGCTGAACATCTCAGATGCAGCACGGAAAAAATGACCAAACAATATTCTGCACTTTGGTGAGTCACCACCATACACAACCTGTGCATTCAATGGACTTTAACCATCAAAAGCTGAAGCACATAAATGGAGAGCTTCAGCTACTGAGGGTGGAGAATGGATTTCAGGAAGTGAATATGACTCATGATGGGCTGACACACGGCATTGCTGCTCCTGATCACTGCTGGGAGACTGCTGTTGGGACAGGAAAACAGGCAAAGAATGGTCTCCCCAGGTTCTGCCTGCAGCATCGAAGGATGGGAGACCACTTCCCAGGCACGGCCTGCAGCAGCTGAGGATCTGAAGAACCACGCACAGAGGGACAGTTCCACGTAGCTGTGTTTCCAAGCCCACCAAGGCTCAGAGTGAGCCCACTGCTATCTCCCACACCAATGCTGGTTCAGTCTGACACACCAGACACAGGTTCAGTACCGTCTGCCAGTTAATGGAGCTCTTTGTTTTAGCACTGCATCTCCCTCTGAACACCTCAGTGCTTGGCTGGTAGTCCTGCAAAATATTCATGCAGAATTTTACTTCCTGACTTGTTCTTCTTAAACTTCCTCTTCTCAGTGTAATTCAAGGTCAGGAAAGAAATTAGGCACCACTGAGCTAAAGACCTGGAGGGCCCATTACAATGATCTAGTCTTACTTCCCAGGAAAACACAGGCCATAACATTTAATCAAGGGACTTCTTTATGAAAGGCTAATAACTTGATGAAGAGAAGCCTAACCTTTTATTAAGGCACCCAATCTTGATTTAAAGACACAAAGCAATGAAGAATTTTCCACAGCTCTTTGACTCCTGTTTGCTAAAAATTCTGCCCCAGTGCTTCATTTGGAATGGTATCAAAGCCAACTGCAAAGACATACAGAAAATAAAAAAAGAAAGCTCAAAACCTGGAAATGGGATATGTGTTCTGAAAGGGGAAAAAATGGGGGAAACCTTGCATTTTAGGGGGGTTTCTGCTCCTATTTTAAGGAAAGTATGCATAGACAGTAGTATTTGCTATTCTGAAATAAAATAGTCTGTGATCTTGTTCACTGAACATGCAAGCCCACAAGACAAAACACAAAAGGAAACATTGCAATAAGTCCTGCTGAAATGCAGGCTCTGTCATCGTACTTCCAAATTTGCAACAAGCTCACATTCATCATAATGTGATTCTTACATTTTCTTTAATTTAAAAATAGGAACCAGCAGCACATCTTGATGTTCCTTAAAATGAATGCCAGGCCACTCAACTGCCTGGATAGCGATTATTAGCTTGAAACCTCCTGTCCTATGAGGAATTACAAATCAGTAGAGATGTACTGTTACAGTGTCTCCTAGGGCCATTTATGCAACTCCTGACAGTGTGAATTTGAACTGATTTGATATTCTGTAGTCATTTTTCAAACACCAGTATTACAAATTAGCTATAAGAAGCTAAGGTTACATATGTCAAGAACTGTGACTTGAGAGCACATATGCCTACACGGAGCTTAAAATAATGGGGAACACAGGCCTATAGATACAGATCTTTCTTCTTTTTTTTTTCCTGCTCCCTAGAAAAAAATTATTAGTCACACAGTGCTATGGACTGCTCATGATTTACAAATCCTAGCAGGTAAGCAGGAGAATGAACACTAAGCACAAGGAGTATATCCATTTTGGAAAGCCACTGGGGAAAGGGTACCCATGTGTAAAAGATTTCCCTGAGAAAAATCCCCAGCCCTCTCACTCCTGTCATGTTTCTCAAAAAGTACTAAAAGGAAGCTTTTGCAGCCATGTCTACTTAATGGTTTAGGCATTGTTAGAAGACAGATCCTTTCAGGTGCCTAGGATCTGGATGACTTGGATAAACCTTTGCTTGAGGGAAGAGCTCCTGGATCCAGGCAGACAGCAATGCCTAAGCAGGGCAATAATCTCCAGTCCCTTCTAAATAATCGGCACCTGATGCAGGGCCCCAGACAAGACCTTCCACCCGGATTAGAAAAGTACATTCCTACAGGTATTCTTTAGGGTACCAAGCAAACGTCTTAGGAAATGAGTGGGCCAGGCAACAGTTCCAGGTTGGAGGTGTTTGTTTGTTCTGGAGTTTTCTTTGCAGGCCAATACAGCAGGTTTTTTGTGGCAACCTGAAAGCAAGCCTTAACATAAACAGGCCCTCTCTCAGGAAGAAACCCCACTCCAAGCTGCCCATTGGGATCAAGTATTTATTTGTAATTAATACTGCTGTTTGAAAAATGACCACAGAAAATCAAATCAGCAGAAACTCACACCCCTAAGACAGGCTCCACAGTCCCAACACCAGCCACAGTACACCCTCTGCCAAGGATCTGGGACCTGTTCCACCACAGCATGTGTGATCCATCTTTAGGTTGTTCTTGCACGTCTAATACTACCAGCAGCAGAAAAAAATTAACTAGGCTTAATGGTCCTTTAATGTGATTAATAGAGTAGTACTTAGTGGTATCCTAAACTCACTGATGAACCAGGAAAAAAAAGAGGAAGCTAAGAGTGATGAAAGTTCTTTAAACTTCAAGGACACAAAATATAAACAATACAAAAATATAAATCTGCTTCTCCAAGACACTGCAACATGGTAAGTCTGGATTCAGTGGATTGTTTTTATAGCTCTCTTCATGATGCAGAATGGACTAAAAGCTTAAAAATAGGTTTAGATGAGGCAGACATAATTTGTTCTTGTTTCATCAGAACATAAATTTTTACCAGGGAGGAATTTAAATATCTAGGCTTAGGCCTTCTAACTAGCTTTCTAATCAAAACAAGATATTCTTTCCTGTATATGAAGTTATTTAAGTTAAAACACTGCAAGAACGGAGGATTTAAGCTTAAACACTGTAAATGAGGTGTACAAAAAAATCTTATTTTGTATTGGCTGCTCTAGATCAGGCTCACAAAACTCATCATCATCATCCAGACAAAGCCACAAGAAGAGGATAAAGCTATCCTGTCTGTTTCCAAGCATATGACAGGGGTAAATTGATACCTATTTCACATGCTTTCATAAAGCTCCTGTAAAAGCATGAATAGGTGCTTTGAGAAGATGGAAGGCAGTTGGAACCCTGAACACAATCCAAAATTCTCTTTTGATTATACCTTTATCGTGCATGCTTTCTGAAAATTTTACACTGAAGAAACAGAAGTGACCCAACTGGGTTTGCTTCTTCCGCTCAGCTGTTCTATTCACCTTTCAATTCGCCTTACCAGTGCCAATTTAAAACATGTGGGTCAGCACAACTGGCTCATAATGAAGAGATGACATCTGGATTACATTGTATTTATTAAAGCATTATTAAAGTACGAAAAAGATTACACTAACTGGTGTCTTCCTAATTTTAAGTAGTGTTGCAAATTGTCCACCATCCTAGTTGCCCTCTCAAAAATAACCTGGACAGATCCTAATTCCACTACAGCTCCTTTTTGAACAAGATCTCAGAAACAAAAGCTTTGTGGATTTCAGCACAAAGAATCCCAACCTCAGCACTGAATCCCCTCAGTGGCACTTCCCCAGGTCATATTCTTCAGATTACTCCTGAACATCATTCAGTCAACTTCCAATTCACTCACAATTTCCTACCTGTGAGAACTTATTCATTTCCAAAACCACATATTAATATGAAAGACACCTCGGTTTATTTAGCCAACACAGCAAAACAGCACTGCAGTATGAAGTAGGCTCAAAAAATAAGAAACACTTGAAAGTCAATTCCTTTTTCTGCTTTCAGAATGTCTGGAGTTTTAGTTGTAGAAGGCAGAACTATGCAAACAGGGCTCCCACATAAAAATCACAGCCCACAAGAGATGCATGGGAGAGACACCTTCAACTCCAGAACTCTAAAAAAGCTTTCTGCACTGAGTCGTAATAGGACAGGAAGATAATCTATTTAACTGAAATGCATTTTAGTGCCTGGCTCCCCTGACAGCCCTGGAGGTCACTGTCTAATGCTGCATGAATTATCTGTGACTTTCCAAGGAGCAATTCTCACAAGCAAGAAAGCACAGCCAGAAAATTAGTGTCTCAATACCAGAGAATTTAGCACATACAGGCAAACAAATATAAGGTGAAGTAGTTGTGGTTCTTTTGACATGGAAGACACAAATTGGCTTTGATTGAGCTACAACTTCACGTACCAACCTGGGCTGAGTTGGTTTGAAGGGATACACCTCCTGGTAAATATCAAGGGGAGCTCCACCTTCATTGTGCTGCTCATGCTTTCAGGTTTAGGTACATCTTACAGGCATACCATGGAATTCCAGATGACCCATCCTTACTACCCTTCACTGCATCTTGGATGTATTACCAGAAAACTAGACTTTTAGGATGACCTGAATGACTACAAAGAGGTAATAATAAGAGACCTTGTATATTGGCATGGAAAAGCTCTTACTGTGGAGACAGCATGGACAGTGGGGGCAATGCATGTCAAGACTACTAATACATGAAAAGGAAGTCATAAATAGCTTAAGGATGGCATAAAACCAGATAGCAAAGGGAAGCATTGAAAAGGCTTTTTCAATTAAGGGTAAGACCTTTCTTCTTGAAGTGGTAGAAAACAGGATTTAGGAAGGGGAGACAAGGTCAGGTTACTGGATAATGCAGTCTTCCTGGGTGGCAAGATACCTGCCAAATGAAATGAGACAGCATGAATGTTAGAGATGCCAGAGAGGAGCTGATTATAGTAATTAAGGTCTGAGGTGATGAGCTCAGCACCAGCTATCTAAAAAACAGTACAGACGGCTCAACCAAGACATCTGATCAGGGTACAGCTGCAACCCAAACAGCTAACAAGATGTTCGGCTACTCAGACAGTACTGAGCATACCGTCTGGCATACCGTCCATGCCCCTTCCCAAGCTCTAGAAGATCCTGAAGAGACAAGCAGAGGTCAGAGAGTAAGAATGAGAATGAGTGAGTTGGGGGTCAGAGGGTGTAAGGGTAGAGGCAGAGACTATCACCAGAAGAGATTGAAAGGAATGAGATTTGTTTATCTCAGAAAAGAGGCAGATAGGAAGGCACACAGTAAGATAAAATACCAAATACTCTAGAGAAGAAATACCTGACATTTCTCTCTAACTTGCTGCATAACACAAGAATAAAGGAACATTCAATGAAATGAAGACCTCATGTATTCAAAGCTGATCAAATGAAATTCTCTTTCACATAATGTGTAATTGGAAAGTGGAAGATATCACCACAGGAAGCACTGAGGTCAAGAACTGTGCAGGATTCAAAGAAGGATTGGATGGCTATGTGGATCACAGGAATATCCAGTCAGAACAATTATGCTAAACTTTGGAAAAAGTAAAAAGACAGGCTTTCAGAATTTAAGCCAGTACCTGACTATGGGAGAATTAAAATTAGGTTTCTGTAAGGGTAGATTATTCCACATCTTTCTCAGAAGTCCTTCTATCTTCTTCGCAAGAAGTTGATGCTGTTCCCTTTAGGCCAGAACATCAGTCTACATGAACTACACAATTTCTATTTTCCCACTTCCACATAAGCTTTGGAGGCACTGAATAACTTTGTGTAGCTGAAATAATGTCAGCAAATTCAACCCCTCCTTTTTTCAGTAGTGATACATCCATGGCACCACCTGTAGTTAATCAGCACAAGGTGTTTTTATCTCAATTTCCTTTATCATAATGTGGCTACAACTGTGGAGCTGCAGCCTTGTAGACGGGGAGCAACAGCATTCACTACCTCCCTCACCTCACCCCAGAGATAAGCTTAGTCTTGCCAGCTCCTTTTCACTGTCTTGCATTCCCTCTTACAGAAGAGGCAAAACCTTGATCAGGACCTAAGCTTAATCCAGTAGTAAGCTCTCTGTTGGGAGGCTTGTGCATATGAACCTCCAATTTCCTGACAATATACCCCAAATAGAAGTGATACACTCTCTTCTCTGGCCATAGTGCTAAAAGGAAGGAGCCCAGGTTTCCTGTCAATGTCCATGTTAATCTGTATGCTCTAAACCATATCTACCAGCTTCAGGACCTCAGGGCTAAGCAGGAGATACGGGCTCCACCCAACTTCTCTGCTGCAGTGGCAGCAGTTCTGTATTTGCACCACAGCACACGTCAGTAAATTTACTTCGAGTGCCTCTCTAATGCCTGCACAACCCCACACTATTTTTCTAGGCATAGGTAGTTTCCGAGATAGGCATAGGCACCTGAAACCTATTTAACTGCAGTTTTAGCACTTACATCCCCTTTTGCAGGTATACCTGTTTGCAATTTTCCCCTCCTTCCCAAGCCTGGTAAACTACATGTTGACCTCAAATTCAGCCTGTTGCTGTTCCAACTCTTCCTAAGTAGTAGCCCAACAATCTCTAGCTTAACTAGACCCAAAGCTAGCCCTGAAAGAAGACAGGACAACATTTACCTTCCCCCTACCCTTTCCTCCTCTTTGAATGTGGTTTGGGGGAACCCACATTCAGTATGGCTTGCATGCAAAGGTTGTTCAGTCTATTAGCAGGCAGATAGGTACAGTTTAGGAATCTGTAAAAACAGAATCCAAATAAAAACAAACCCTGAAGCCTTGGGGAGGAATTCTTCCTCTAAAGAATTTTCCTACTTTTATCTGTGTCTTCATTGTCCTCCTGCTTGTTCCACAGGACAGTTTCATGTACTGTATTTGTGGATCATTCACTTGACTGAGTTATATGTTCCTGAAGCTGTATTTCACCATAGCCAACTCAATGGAATCAGAAGGTAACTGTCCTTTTCTTGTGCAGCAGTTTGTGAAGTTTCTGCTCTGTGCTCACTACCACTTCCTTAATTTTTATAATCTTGTATTGCTATAAGTATTTTCTGGTATCTGTACTGATCATTACTGTAATTTCAAAATCTCTTTAAGGTCTCTTTGACCCCTCAGAATGAGCCTCTTAACTTTGCCTCAGAACTGAAATCATTGAAACCATTAAGAGTTTAGTTGCTTTATAATGCACCTTTCTCCAAACATAACCTTCCTGAAACAGTGACCCATGCTCCATGCAGTAGTCTGGGGCCTAATAACCATCTTCCACAGGACTGTATTGCCTCTTTGGTGGTGCATTATAGCTCACTGTTCCATCGGTCTAGTGTCTTGTTTGCCTTTTTTATTGCAGCTGTGCACTGAAGTGACGTTTCCTATGTGCTTTTTTTCCACAGTAACCCCTTTCTCTCTCTGATCAGCGTGTTGAATGCAACACCCATTCCCTACATTTGCTCTTTGTTCCCAGACTAATTACTTTTCATTTTCTACACCAAGCAGCATTTGCCATCTGCTGGCTCATCAACTAAATGATCCAAATCCCTTTTGAATCCGCTTACATTGTTCCTTTTCTCTTCTCTGTGCTTCCAGTTTTACCATCCAACCAGTGGAGATTTCATGTACACAGTGCTCAGCTGAGGCACAGTAGCAGAGAAAGGGGAAACCACAGGATCTTCTCACACCTAGGGCAGAGCATCCTGCCTGGATTTGCCACTTGCTGCATTCATATGGAAAAGAAGGGTTAGCTTTGGCAAAAATTAGGCTTACATATGCTTCGGCCTGCTTGAGATAAAGGATGGCTTTAAGCCCAGCCCTGTGCTGGAGGACAGTGCAAGGCAGTCTCTTACACCAGGGATCCCAAGGTGGGATGCAGCTTTCAGAGACTTCATCCAGTGTGCCCACACCAAGATACAGCACATACTCCACTGCCCACCTCACAGCTTCCATAATGTGTCCTGGAGGAAGAGGCACATTCCACATCTCCTCACACCGTGTCCTGTTTGCGTGTGCATGGGTGTCTGCACAGGTGTGCACATGGGGAAAGGGGAAAAGGAAAGATGAACATGGAAACAAGATGAGATTTCACCAGCACCATTATAGCCCTACAGGCAAAAGTATCCATTTCATCTCAGCCCAACATGGCAATTTCTGAAAACCTGGCACAAAGACTTAATTGTGGTTGACCCAATTGTGGCCTTAGGGTACCCGAAGGGAGAATACAAAAAGACAGAGACTATTTGCAAGGGTATGTAGTGACAGAACAAGGGGGAGCGGCTTCAAACTGAAAGAGAGTAGGTTTAGATCAGATATTAGGAATAAATTCTTTACTGTGGGGGTGGTGAGGCACTGGAACAGATTGTCCAGAGAAGCGGTAGATGCCCCATCCCTGGAAGTGCTCAAGACCAGTTAAATGCAGGGCTGAGCAACCTGGTCTAGTGAAAAGTGCTCCTGCCCATGGCAAGAGGGTTGGTGCTAGATGATCTTTAAGGTCCCTTCCAATCCAGGCCATTCCATGATGATTTTATGAACTTGTTCTGAAATCCCTCAGGAAATGTCCAGTGTGTGGAAGGCCAGATATATGTGTAAGAATCAGGGTTCAGATGGGGATGTGCACTTTCTTCCGGGCTCTGAGAACCAGAATAGTGCAGGCTAAGCACTAATGCTTTTAAAGCAGGGTTTATGAGCAGGCTTATGCTGTGCTGAAGCATGTGCCACATGGCATTCTCTTGGAAACTCTTTTCTGCCTCAGCAATAGGAAGCCTAATTTGCTGGTCTATTGCCTTTGCCTTATTTTGTTTGTCATTTAAGGAAAAAAATGTCTTGGACCACCCAGAGTGAACAATCTTTCGGATCATTTTTTTGGTCTTCCCTTGAAAGCATTGCCCACACTTGATGCATTAGCAGTTGCCTATCCGAGGTACATTCAGGTAAGTGAACTAGACAACATCTGCATGGCTTGCAAATTTTCTAATAATTTATGTGGAAAATGACCACAGAATGGTTTGTTCAGAAAGTTAACATTTTGCAGCTGTTTTAGGGTCCACATGTAAAACGATCTAATTTTTCTTTAGGGTTCATTGATTTTCTGAACCCCAAGTTCAGAAAGACCGAGCTTGATTTCAAACATTGGCTGCTCTCATTTATAGTGTTTTTACATGGTGATTTGAGTTAGGAGTGCAAAACATAGATAAATCTTTAATAAGCTATGAACGTCAGAGGAAATAATTTGTGCTATGCCTTTCTCGGGCAGGCAATCAGCATAACCAGCCAAATTAACTTGTCTTTGGCTGTGATTTGAGATACTACATTTTATTCCAAATATTTCACATTTAAAATCCGCTGGAGTTCTAGACACTCTGTATTTTTGAAAAACAATTTTTAACTCTAATTGAGCATGGAAAAATTAGCATTTACTCCATACTGCACTCACATCCTCTGTTCTGCTACAACAGAGCAGTAGGGAAAAAGAGTTTTGCTAATTCATGGCATTCTTTATTAATACGTAAATCAGAGGAATTCATTGCAGTCATGAGTGGAAAGATTTTTCATAGTCTTCCTTTTAGTCTTAGGTCTCTAATAAAAGAATGAAGCTCCAAGCCAAATCTCAGTTTCACATCTGAAGAGTTAGCATTCTGAGAGAACAGTGACAGCCAATATTCAGCATTTTTAAACAGTAAAACTGCTGCAATCTGGTTTAGACCTGTTCCTGTACATTGCAGCTGTATGATTTGTGCAGCACACAGCCTCACAGAACTGCCTGGAATTCAGGCGTGTGATTGGACCATGCATCCCTAGTATTATTCAATTCACTGGAACTTCTGAAAACCTTCTCTATCATAAAGTTTAGACCCCACCTGGCGCTTCAGTCTTGGTTTCCCTTCTGGCAAATTTGCATACAATGAAAGTAAGACAGGAATCTTGCCATAAGGGAAGGATTTCAACGTTCCCTCAACGACAGTATGATTTCCTCTATCTCATAATCTGAAGCAACGGAAATTCTCCCCAAATGCATTGCAGAGGCCTCTGTCTACATGCAACCCAACCAAACAAAAAAACCCCAGACCTGTATTGACCAGTCTCCTCCTCTGGTTCACAAACATCCTCCGGATATTTTTGTACCTCTAGCCTTAGCACAGATTTTTTTTCTTTTCTACTACTTTCTATTACTAGCATGGTTGTAGCACTCATGCCATTTCATCCTTGCTGACATGCCATCATCTTTTTCCCATTTTACTATCCACATTCTACTTGTTTATCTCGTCCTTTAGTGTTGTAGCAATTCTGACTCTCTCTGGGACTCTACACTGGGCTGAGAGCCAGCACAGGCCAGATCCATTCAAGAGGCTGTTTTCTCAGGAGCTGTCAGTTTCCCAGTACCTTAGAACAGCCAAAGGATAAAGTGTTAAGAAGACTGTGATGCATGGCAGAAAAGTGAGAAGAATATGAAAGACTGGTTTTTGTGACTAACATTCATCCTAGCTAATACCAAACATTCCAAAGCACAGACATTTATGTACGGACTAGTCATCCTAGAGTCTGTATAGTCAGGTACATTCAAGGCTTGCTCAGCTGTGGGTATCTAAATTAGGAGAAATTAATTCAATCCTTCACTTCTTGTTCAAATTGTATCTTCTGTATCAGCATTCACGAAATCCACTACATTCACTTCACTGATGCCAATAGTATTTTTCAATACTTACATTCTTAGAGATACCACAAGACATAACATGAAAAACTATGCCAGAGTACAGCTCTGTCTTCCAGAGTACCTCAGGATCCTTCCTGCTTGTTAACTGCAAGTTGCAATAGAATCTGTAATTTGTTTGGTATTCACTGTTATTCAGGAACCCTGAGAGACAGAACAAATACACTGACTAATTTCCACCATGGAGAAGCTGAGCTCTCCTATGGCTTTACAGAGAAAGAACCCGAGAAATAATGCTTTGCCCTCTGTGCAGAGAGAATATGTAAGCCGATGGCATCCATTAATTACAATACCAACAAAAAAAAAAAATCTTGGCAGGAAGAAAAATATATGGACTTCAAATATATAACTCATGATTCTGAGGAGAAGGAAAAGACTGGCTCCAAGCAGAAAAGGGGGAAAGAACTGGAGGTAACTGGCCTCATAAGAAAAAAATCCTTTGCCTTCCTTAGCACAGACTACCTGGAGTTTACAGCAGAAAACTAGTATTTCAGAGAGTAAGAACTCTCCTCCTATGCAACTTTTAAACAGGTTGACAAGGGGCCTGCAAAGTCCTGCAGTCAGCAGGGAGTCCATCTGCTGGGTCACTGTCAAGAGAGATACATGCCTCTGAATATGGAGAGACAGGGCAGTTAGGTGAGAGACACAGCTTTAGGCTTCTTTATATTATTGTGATCCAATATGCCTACCCTGGGTTTTGTTGTTGGTTTGAGGTTTCTTCCAGTTGCCTAACAGTGACTTTGTTGTTTTGAATAGACTGTCCCATGTTGTAGCAAGCAACCACTTTAGGCAGAACCCTGTACGAACATCTGTGTCCAACAATGCTTCAAGCTCAGCTGGGAACAATCAAGAAATTGTAAGAACCACAGCAAACGAGATCAAGGACTCCATTTCAACTTCTCTTTGAAACCAAGAGGCAAAACTTGTAATCAGTGAGTATTAGCCTAGGATGACTATGAAAATAAAAGGTCAATGGAATAAAGGCACACATTATATCTATATATGGATAGTGTACTCAATATCTTTGAGTACTGAGCCACAGTTTCAGATTCATTAAAAATGGGGCTGCAGATGGTGATCCACTCATGTATATTTGCTCTTCACACAAGCAATTTTGCGTGGAGGGAACTGCTGAAATGGAGACACCAGAGCACTATCAAGATGATGTAGAAATCTTTGCAGATGTGCAATTTTCATCTAAAATAAATTCTAATACAGTGTCCTAAACTGCTTCAGCACAAAGTTAGCCAAAATAAAACTTATTTTTATGTCTTCTTCCCAGTTGCAAGGGCAGATGCAGCCCTGACATATGACTGGGGGAGGATTCTTCACCATTCAGCTGTGCCCACAGGATCTGCACCAGCAAAGAGTGTTGCACCCACCAATGGTAATGAGCAAGAGGAAGAGAGAACCGAGAGATCTTTAGACTCTTCAGTAAACCCACACTTTGTGTAAAACAGGCCTGATGCATTGCTCCACTCTGGACACTAGTGCGCCTCTCCAAAATGACTACTGGGAAGCAAAGTAGGTTCATAAAATAAAGCCATGAGAACAGGCCCATGTGCCAGCATTTTTTACTCTTCTTAGTTGGGCAGTTTGAAGACACAGGACAAATATCTGTTGGTGACACCTTTCCCTTCAACCACTGGTCCTGTGATCTGCAGCAGTAACACAACAACCATATTGCTCCATCATTGGAAAAATGCCTGAAGCTAACTGTTGGCTCTGATTCTTTCCAACAGCCTTTCCAGGTTTGTTTGTTTTTCATAATTGCTTTGCTTCCCACCTTTTTTAACCGAGGTCTTTATTCTTGCCTTGAGAACACCTTCTGTGCAAAGAGCCTCACAGCCACTTCCCCTAATGCGAGGCCCAAATGTAGACTGCTGCTCTTTGCAAGTTTTGATTTTATGTTATTTTATCCTTTCAGAACTGTTCTCGGTAACATGCTGAGAAATTAAAAAAAAAAAAAAGGGGGGGGGGTGGCGGGGGAAGAGATTGTTTACAAATGTAGATTATCCTGCAGAGGTTTGGCAGTTTTTTGGGTTTTGGTGGTTTTTTCTGTGATGTTTAAAAATCATGCCAGAGAAACAGGGATTTCTATCCCTGGCTAGAAATATTCCTAAGGTTCTTTTACTCTTGAAAGAGCAAGAGCAGCTCTGCTTAGTATAACTAATTAATCATGATTGTAATAAAACATATATTCCACTTCAAAATATCTGACTGCATTGTGGTTTAGGAGCTAACAAAAATAGGCATCACGATTAAAAAATAGGTATAGGCAGTGATATATAATATATTGATGCTACAACCAAACACTGCAGATGAGATTTTACAACAGCAGTTTCACTGGTTTCCATGAAACAATAGTGCTTGGTCAGGAAACTACTGCAATAATCCTGCAGCTTTTACATGTCAATATTTAGGGCATTACTACACTAGGCTGTGTTACTACAGCGTTGCAGGAGCTGTGAAATGTGACTCTGTCTTTCATAATTACCTCGGCCCTGCGAGAAACGTGCGAAACTACAGACGAGCACGTTTCCCTCCCCTCTGGCTCTGCGACAGGCTCCTTGGGGGCGGGAGGACGGGCGGGTGTCACCGGGGCGCTCCGAAAGGCGGCCCCGCAGGCAGAGGGGCGCGGGCGGGGCGGGCTGTGCCCGCAATGCAGCACCGCCTCGCCGGGAGCCGCCGGCGGAGCCGCCTCCCCGGGCCGCACGGGCGGCCACGCGTCCCTTCCGCTGAGCCCTGCCACCCGGGACACGGCTGCGCTGTGCCATCCCCACCCCGGGGCTGGGCTGGCCGGGCCGATCCCTGATGTGCGGCTGTCTGCAGCAGGGGGTGCGTGTGTAACACGTGTTTGTGCGGAGAACAGCACCACACTGACGGCCACAGCCTGAGCCACTGGCGGGCAGCCGCGTTGGGTGCGCTGGGGATAAGGCACGTCTGTACTCAAACAGTACAGGAGATAAACAGCTTGGGCGGAGATAAACACCTGAATGAATTATAAGGCTGAACCTGCTGGTATGAAAGGGTCCAGAGAGCCCAGCCAACATCTGGAGATGAATTCAGTGTCTCCTATTCTCATTCCTGGGCTGCCTGAATAAAAATCACCTCTGCGTTTACTGCTGAGAACTGAACCTGAGTTGAACCCACCCAGCGTGAATTTGACACAGGTCATCCTTCCAAGAGCTCCTGAACCAGGAGAACTACAGAGTGAGAAGTAAGGACCTTTCTACCACATGACAAGGAAAAAGTCCTCTGCAGCTATTCTCAGTTGGTTATTTGTCTGTCATGACGGCGGCTTACAGAAGTTGCAGGCCGGTGACTGCCATGGTAAAGCGGTGAGCAGCAATTGGTTGTCAGTTTCACCTTATGGACCCTCTCTGGAAATGGCATGAAGGTGACAGACACTTTCTGCTATACAATCAGCTTGGCTCTGCTAGACCAAGCAATTGGAAGTGCTCTGCCCTTTAAACATAACTACCTTCAGACCAGCAAAACAGCAAGCAACAGCCTAGCCCAAGCTAAGTTTTCTTCCTCTGTGGAAAACCGGAAGATTGGTGCTCCTTTGTCCCTTGCGTTGGTGTGTACTTGACAGCCCAGCATTGCCCTGGGAAGCACGTGAGACTAGAAAGAAAACACAGAAATATCAGCATGGAGAGGGATCTTCCACTGGTGGCTTTACGTGCCCTTCCTGACAATATGAGACCCAGAGATGTCATGACAGAAGCCTTCAGAGGTCATAGCGGCCACAGTCACTGCTTGGTTACGCCTCCTATATTAGGCTGCAAGTTGCGTGACCCTGAGCCTCTCGAGTTTCACCTGGAAATGCCTTTGTGCTAAAGTTACTGAAATTACATCAAACATACTTTTTGTAAGCTGGAGCAGATTTTGACTCAGAAAGTGAGATTTATAGGTAAATGCAGGTCAACAATAACACCTCATTGAGATGCCCCAGCTAAAACCTCAGTCCCACTGAACACCTAGTGCCTCTCTCCCCATCCTCAGATTTGATTCTAAACTCAGTGAAGACAGCAAGAATGCTTTTACTGAAGTCAGCAGGCTTGAACCAGGCTTCACTCTGTAAATATTTACCAATGACTAAGCAATAAACCCAGTTCCCAATCTGGCTACTATAACCTTTTTCTCTGTCAGTTCAGGAGCTTGCTGGTGAAGATGAATTACAGCATGAGGGCATTAAAAGATGTAAGATAACTTACTGCTGTTATTTTTTGGCCCTTTTCCTAGACTTCCCTATTTTTATCCTCTTTTTAACATTAATTCATTTTTCTGTTTCTTCCTAAACTAATATTGGCCTATTTTAACTAACTGTATGTATTCTTTGCTGATAGTATGGCTATTTCAGGTTTTTTCACTGCTAACTCTTACCCCAGCTATATTTCACAAAACAAATAGCTGTCCCCACATGCCTCTCTAAATAATTGTTGGTTCCTCTTATAATTTCCTTATACGTCAGTTTCCATTTAAAAATAAAATACAATCATTGACTAACCATTTTAAAGCTGTTCTTGCTAACCTAAATTAATCCCTATTCCACTTGTCTTTCTGCCTTTCTGCTCCGCAACTGCCCCCTAGAGAAATAGCTCTGTAAGAAAAAAATAATGCACATATCCAGTCATGCAGTTAGGCTGCAAGTTAACAGTTAGTTTACTCCAGATTGGCAAGGACTGGGATTGGTGGAGTCATTTCCTGGCAAAACTGGAAAATGCTGGGCCAGTGAAATGGATATATTCTAGATAACAGAAATTTTCTAAACAGTATTTTTCAGAACTTTTTTTTTGCAGGTAATATAACTGCTGATAAAAATTAGACTGAAAGCAGCCAGCCACAATGTCTCCAAAATTTGACTTAAAGATGGTGAAAATTCTAGTTAGTGCTTTCCTCTGGCAGGAAACAGCCACATTGTAAAGAGGAGTTTTGTTAAAATACTAAGTGAAAGTCCAGTATTTGGGTGTTTCTCATGAAGGTGCTAAGAGTTTTCCTATAAATATTTCTCAAAGTGAAATACAGAAACCACACTCTGGCTAAAATAGCTGGTGCTCATCCAAAAGACACAGACCTGAACTTGAGTTTTCCTTATCCTACCTGGATATCTTGAGCAATATGTAACTAGATATGGGTAGAAGGCTGGACATTCATTAATTTTTTATTTTATCACTCAAAGTAGAGCCAAAAAGTATTCAAAATTGCAACATTTTTCACAGAACAGGACAACTGTGGCAGTGCAGATGGAGAAAAGAAGGTTTTACATAAGCCCTTGTCTTACAGTGACAGACAGCTTCATCCCTGAAACTAAGTCCATATGGGTCTGAGTCCATCAGACTGATGTGGTTATAACCAAATTGGAGTTTTGCCTAGTGTCAGTGGGGACTCCTAGCAGATCTGTTTATGTGGACACAGTTGTAGGATTGGGGCTATTTGCTATTTATGTAACAAATTGCATATAACAGAATTAGGATATGTAAGTAGTAATTTTTATGTAAGTAGCACAATTAATAAGACTGGTGTTTCTAAGTATTTCTGTCTTATTTCCCCTACATTCCCATACCATTATTACACCTACTTTCCTATACAAGGATCTCCACATACCCTATGTCTTCCCCCACAATTGGCCTTCCATTCTTTTCAGCCTCCCCCATGGACACTTCAGAGTATCCCCAGTGTACTGAAAGGAGGTTGTAGCCATGTGGGGGTTCACTCCCTTCTCCCAGCCAACTACTGACAGGACAAGATGTGCCAGGGTAGGACATTGGGGAAATTTCATCATGGAAAGAGTTGTTAAACATTGGAATGGGCTGCCCAGGGAGGTGATGGAGTCACCATCCCTGGAGGTGTTCAAGAAGTAACTGGATATGGCACGTAGCGCTATGGTTTAGTTGACAAGGTGGTGACTGGCTAAAGGTTGGACTTGACAATCTGTAGATCTTTGCCTGTGATTCTGCAATTAAAAATCCAGAATCACATGGGAGGAACCAGTGGGTATTATTCCTGTATCCAGCACACGAGGGAAACAAGCAGGCCCTTCTTCTGTGGAAGAAATCCCTTCTAGAGAGAGGGTGGCAAGGCCTGAATCTGGCTGAGCTCCAAGGACCCAACCTGGTCAGAGACAGGGCTGGGCCGTGACCCCTCTCCCGGGTCCCCGGCCGGAAGGTGGACGCAGTGGGGACAAGCACCGCCACAACCCTACTCGGGCCTTCCCCACCCGCTTCTTCGCTGAAGGGCGGTCCCCGGCCGCGGGAGCTCCGGGCTGTGCCGGGCGCGGCGCTCCGCTCCCGTCCCGCTACAAAATCCCCGCCCGCCCGCGCTTGCGGCGCGCCCAGCCGGCCGCCAGGGGGCGTCGCCGCCCCGCGCCCTCAACAGCCCACCCGCGCGCCTGGAGAGGCGCGCGAGCTCTCGCGCCGCGCCGCGCCCCGCCCCTCCCCGCTGTCACGTGCCCGCGGTGCGAGCGCCCCCCCGGCCGCCGGCCGCTTCCCTCCCTGCGGGCATGCCGCTAGGGGGCGCCCCTGCCCAGGGGCCCTGCCCGGCCCGGCGCGCGCCGTTTGTTGACCGCGCGGCGGCGGCGGGTTGGTGGCGCGAGACTCTCCCGTGACGCGCGCGCGGGAAGGGGCGGGGGGGTGGAGGAGGGGCCGTGCCGGGGACACCGAGCGAGGCGGGGGAGAGGGAGGGAGCGAGCGAGAGAGAGCGAGGAGAGCGCGGCCGGCGCTGGGGAGGAGGAGGAGGAGGAGGAGGAGGAGGAGGAGGAAGAAGAAGAAGAAGAAGAAGAAGGCGGGCAGGAGGTGGCGGTTGCGTGCGTCCGTCCGTCCGTCCGTGCCGGAGGGGGAGCCGCGATGTGAAGCCACACACACATACAACACTCACGCACGCACACACACGGCCCGGCAGGGCAGGAGGCAGCGGCGGTGCCCCCGGGAATGTGTGTCTGGGACGCGGCGGAAGGTGAGCGGTGGCGGGGCTGGGGGAGCGGGCGTCTTCCCCGCCACGGCGCGGCGGCCCCCATGGTGGGGTGGACGTGGGGGGTGGCTCGGGGACGGGGAGAAGGAAGGGCGAGAGGGAGGGGGAGCTGGAGGCAGACGCAGGGCCCGCAGCCGCTGCCCTGCCTCACAGCCCCTCCCTGGGCCCGCGGCCTGGGCCTTTCCCGTTCTCTTCCCGGCGCGGGAACGGGGGGGAAGGGAAGGGAAAGGGGAACGGCGCGCGGCGTTATGTAACCGGCGCGTGGGGGCCTCGGTTGCCCGCGCGCGGGAGGGCTGAGGGGGGACACGGGGACAGACCCCTGTGCGCGCGCCTGTGCGCGCCCCCGCCCGGCCCGCGAGACGCCGCGGGTGCGCGCCAGGTGTGCGCGTGTCCGGGTCCCCCGCCCCTCCCCGCACCTGTGCATGTGTCTGTCTGTCTTGTCTGTGCGTCTGTATCTGTGTCTGTCACATGGGGCCTGCGCTGTAGACACAACACGGGTCCCCCAGGCAGAGCCGGGGGGTGAGCGAGGCTGTGCCACAGCTTTCTGCTAGCGCTGAGGGGTCACTGCAGGGAAATAGGTTGGAGGGGGAGGAGAGGGGAAGCCCGAGCCCTGGCGCGGCCGTGCCCTCTGGAATGCATCCCGCGCTGTAGCAGCGTGTATCTTGTCTGCGGTTTCCCGTAGTGCTTGCCACAAGTTGTATTTGCTGAGCAATAGTGCTGGGTATAACCCGTGTGCTGAAGGGAAGAGGAAGGACCTGTGCTTGATGAGTAAGCCCGTGCTTACCAACACTGAGGGACAGATGTGTTCCCATCTTGATCCCTTCCTCGTCTGATTTTGATGCTTTTTGCTATACAGTTGCTATTGACTTGACCTGGGATACTGAGCTGAAAGCCCCTGATGGGAAATGCGCCCTAATGGCATGTTAACCCTAAGAAGGAAGAGGAACATAGTATCACCAGCACGTTTGTTTTTTTGGTAGAAAGTCTGTTGTGTGCTGTAATAATCCATTATTTCTGATGCTTTAAAATGAACATCACAGTCTTCAGAATGACAGGCCTGTGAATACTCTGCTTGTGTTAATAATTGTCCTAATGAAAAGATGAGTTGATGTTTGTTATGCATCTTGATCTAAAATCCACGTCCTCAAATTTGGCACCATAATTCAAAGAAGCAAAACCAAGGGATTGTAATTTTATTATCTGGATTCTTTACTCATTTAGATGCAATTGTTGCTCAAATAGAGCTGGTTTGAACAGTTACCTAATAACCATTAGTTGCAAGAAGTTACAACTAAAATTTATTTCTGGAATAGTCCTGTCTTACTAAGGTTTATGACATGTAACACAAATGAAATCCAAGATCAGACAGAAATCTAAATCTCTGATAAATTCCTTGCTATCTTGCCTCAAGCATGTAGTTATTACCCATTCCCACCATATTGGTCTTTCGTTCAGTCCATTTCTTCTGCTGGATAATGTACCAAATCCCTGTTAGTAAATAATCCCAAGCTGTCACACTGGAGGTCACTGGTAGGACAGTGTTAGTAGAGGCACAGTACAGATACCTACCTTGTGACTCACTGATGTTTAACTACTTGAAGAAAGATTGTTTTAAAAGCAAAGCTCTAATAGGAAAAAAAATCAGTATATTTCAAGCCTCAGTTGTGAAGTGGTTGAACATTTTTTCTGTGTACAGTATGTGTGTTTTCAGTACATTATTTAGTAATGGGCCCTTCAAACCTAGCACCAGTCCATCTTTCTGAATAGCACATACATTCTCATACAGCCTGTTCTGGTGCAGTGACAGTGTGTTGTAACAGAGTGCCAATTTTCATTAGTCATTTCTGATCCCTTGACCCACATGACTTCTTGAAAGAATTTTCATGGCAAATTTTCAATCTTTCTACCATCCCTTTCATTTACGTGAGAGATTAAAAAAAAGTAAGAATGAAATCTGGTTTTGAGTAGGTAGAAAAAAGTTAATATGATTACACAGATCTTTTTTTTAATAATGCAGGACAAGCAGGAAAAAAATAACTTGCCTGACCCTGCCACATACTTTCCCTGTTTAATTTGTTAGCTATTGTTTGTTTCATAGAAATGTTTTGGGTTTTTTTAATTCAACATATTTCTCTTTTAATTAAAGGGGTATATTATTATCACTGAGATCTCTGTCAGCTCTTAGGAGGTTTGCCTGGTGTATATATACAACAAGGGAGCTAAATATCCAAATGTTGAAACCCTTCTTCAAGAATACAATGTAGATTAATTTGGGGATTGTGCCACGTGTTTACCTAAGCACAGCAAAATGAGGAGAAAAATGGAAACAAATAGAAGTGAAAGTGGCCATGGAGTTAACATAAAAAGTTCGAAGTAAGAGAGCAAATCATAAGGCGATGACAAAAATCACAAGGAATTCTCAGACACGTATCTTACAGTGTACTTGTGGAAGTGTCTTTCTCTAAAAGATAGGTATTTGTAGTGCTCTACCCCGAGAGCAGCTTTTTGCACTGTTGTGGAAACCAGACAGCGTTTTAATTGGACACAAAAATGTTGTTAGGGAAGAGGGCCTGCCGTGTCTGTGATCCCCTCACTTCTGTATTTCATGTGGAATATCTGGTGCTCCTAAGATAGAAGTCAGAATTAGGAAACGGTTCTTTCTCAGTCTTCAGCAGAAGAGAGGTGAGTGTGCAGAACAGCTTTAAATTCTGGGCTGTAATGATAACTTCCATTCCTGTGGCTTTTATTTCAAAATCGACTTAAGGACTCCTGCTATTGTAGCTAAGGAATCTGTGGCCATGAAATTCCCCTAGGAGATACTTTTAGTTTGGTATACCCATAGCAAGGATTGTATATTCCATATTCCTTGCTTTAAATACCTAGGCAGACTGTGGTCCCTGAATTTCAGTGTTAGCCTTTGGGGAAAGCAACTCCTTTCCTATCTCAAAGTTTCAGGTTTCCCAGTTGGTATTCTACCTATTTAGTAGTGCTGAACCTGGTGACTTGAAATTCAGTTACTAGCAGAAGTAAAGCTTAGCCATGCTGTGGTTAACTCTTCTGTTGGTTTTGCTTTCTGTTACTGGCTGTCTGTAAATACCAAGTTCCAGTGTAATGGAGTTCTTGGTTGTAACCTCCTTATTTGGTTTCCCTGAATTAATGCACGTCTCTTCAGCTGCTTGATTTATGAAAGTAAATAATCCTTGAAAAGAGAAAGGTGGTTTCTCTTAGGAGAAGACACTGCTCAGGTACCTTGCAGAGCCATTCTTGCAAATGCAGGTGGATTGGTTTGAATGCCAAAGCAGGAAAGCCAGTGCTGAACCTGTGCAGAGTAGGGTCAAGAACTGCTCTAAGGTTTTTCCGTATTAACATAGAGATTGGTAGTCTTCTGGCAGGGTAAGGTATGTGGTGGCAGGATCCTGGGGACTGTTGATAGTATATTTTGTCAGGTTCTAGTTGTCAGTGAATGTCCAAAGTAAAATAAAGTTCAGTCCACCATGTTCATGACTTCACCTCTTTGAGCTGTCTCAGATCAGGTGTTTGTTCAGGGCACGATGAGTCAACATCTTGGACAAATGGTTGTACTCCACTTAAGACATTTCGGAAACCTAGAAGCTGTTGCTTTTTAAAGGAAGTAATGGAATTGCTGGTAATTCTTATCAACAGGAAAGCCCCTGACCCTATGGCATGTAAGGTAAATGATTAGTGCAGTTTTCCAAGTAGTGTGAGTGTATTTTACCATTCTGTGCTATTGAATGCAACTCCCAGCTGAAGTAAAGAACTAAAATAATGACCTATACTGAAAGGATACTGTTCCTGATCTCTGAATCTCCCTGTTGTTTTCAGGAAACATTAGAGCATAGGCCTCTCATAGTGCCTTTTCAGTCACATTCCTTGATTTTCATGCTGTAATTCCGTTATTTGGTAAGCAGTTCCAAGAATCCTCTTAATAAACCAATAGCGGGGGAGACGTAAGGCTGTAATGATTTTTTTACTGTAATTTCTGGCTGATTTGAAGTTTTAAGTGTTGTCCTTTCATAATGATTCCTGTAACTTCTATAGTTGATTTTTAACCCAAGTTTTACAAGTGTTGTTTGCTTGGGATAGGCCATTTTTGCTCTGTAGCCATTTTGTATTGATTTCTCTTCACTAAGCAGCAGTGTAACATTGTTGGTTTTATATCAGAGGTGCTTAAAATACCAATGTAGGACCTCTTCAGGCCAAGAATACAATTCAGATTTGAGTTTAAATTGAAGAATTAGAGCACTTTTGTTCTGTCCCAAGATCTTAGAACTGTATTTTTCCTGGAAAACACAGAAACATTGTGCTCTTTTTATTTTTCTCTGAATCTAGGAGGAAACTTGATAATATGTTGGGTCAGATCAGAACTTTGTTTTGTTAATAATAAACAAATATACCAAGATACTTTCCCTTTATGTTCTGAGCTTCTGTAGTTTGTTACCTTAAAAAAATAGAGTATCTTTTTATTCCATTTATCTATTCAACAGATATGGACTTTTAGAATCCTTGGTATCTAATGTCAGATAATCTTCAAATAAACTAGGCAATAGATGAAAAAATATTTCCATTTCTTTTGATCTCTCCACTTGCTAGTTTCATCTGATTCTTCCTAGTCTTGTTGGCCTGAGTTGATGGAAAAAAAGTAGTATCCATGGTCTTACAAAAGATGTAGAAAACTTGAGTAGAAACTTGAAACTTCAAGGCTAAGCACAGAAGCCTTATGTTGTGAAGATTTTACTTCAAAAAAGATTTTGCAGCTTTGAGAGTTTCAAAGGCAATGTCAGAAAAGCATTTGGGAACTTGACTACGCAATGTCAGTTAAAATTAATGTCATTCAAAAGCTGCTATGAACAGAAAATCCACCTATTTCAATGCTGAATCTGTAGTTATCAGTGCTTTTGCTGGTAAAGTTGTTGATTTCTTAGAGTTTTGCTGCCCCTATGTGAGTGAAGAGTCCTCCTTAGTATCTGACATAATCTACCGTTTGCAAAGTGGATGCCTTCTCTCTTGTTTTCCCTGAAAAGCTTGGCGGGATCAGCACTTACTCAGTGATAACATTGCGTTGACCGTAAAGCACAACTGCCTTAGGTGTGTCTCCTAAAAAACCCCAGCTTCATCGTAGAATCATCATGGAATGGTCAGGGTTGCAAAGAACTTCAAAGGTCATCTAGTTCCAGCTTCTCTGTCATGGGCAGGGACACATTCCACTACGCCAGGTTGCTTAGAGCTCCGTCCAGTCTGGTCTTGAAGACTTCCAGGGATGGGGCATCCACAGCTTCTCTGGGGAACTTGTACCAGTGCCTGACCATCCTCATAGAAAATAATTTCTTCCCGATATCTGATCTAAATGTACTCTCAGTTTGAAGCCATTCACTCTTGTTCTGTCCCTACATGTTCTTGTAAATAGTCTCTCACCCTTTTTCTTGTAGTCTCCCTTCACATACTGGAAGGCCACAATTCTCCAGGCCGAATAATCCCAATTCTCTCAGCCTTTTCTCATAGGAGAGGTGCTCCATCCCTCTAATCACCTTGGTGCCTCTTGTCTGGACTTGCTCCAACAGCCCTGTGTCTTTCCTGTGCTCAGGACCCCAGAGCTGGATGCAGCACTCCAGGTGGGGTCTTAGCAGAGCAGAGCAGAGTGGTAGAATCTCCTCCCTCACCCTGCTGGCCATGCTGCTTTTGACGCAGCCCAGGGTATGATAACACTTTCTGGGTTGTGAGTGCACATTGCTGGGTCATGTCCAGCCTCTCGTCCACCAGCACCCCCAAGTCCTTCAGGGCTGGTCTTGATCTGCTCATCCCACAGCCTGTATTGATTCTGGGAGTTGCCCCCACCCAGGTGCAGCACCTTATGCTTGACGTTGTTAAACTGCATGTACCCTCTCATTACATTGGTTACAGCACTGGCCCAGAGCGGGGATTTGTTTCTATGCCATTCGCTACTGCCAAAGTGGTCAGTCTGGGTAGCGAGCACTCATGTTGGTCAGCAGTGAAGATCAGTTTGTTGTGTGTGCACATACATACAGATACCCATACACACATGTATAGTCAAATACCTAAATTCAATCAAAAAGATGTAGTCTCTTCTGAAGGATTTCACCCATCTCCTGGGCTGAAGTCTGAGAAAGCTGAAGGTAGTGTATGTCAGAGGTTTTCACAAGCACAGTTCCTCTGAATTTGATGTTACTAAATTCAGAACATCCACAGATTCCTTGCTTTGGTCACGTCATGAAAATTTTACAGTTGTTTATTTTTGAATAATTATACCCCCACTTACTCACTTTTTCTGCCTTTTTAAGTTTTTCTTTAGCTTAGGGTGTTTCAGTTGTGACTGGAAAGTCTTAGAAAGTCCTAAATCATTCAGCAGCAGTAACTCTTCTCGTTGTTTGGGAGTGGGGATCATGGTTTACTTATGCTGCCTACTGACTTCTTGGCCTATGCCTTACCATAGGCTGCTTGGGGAAGACAGGAGTTGTGGGACTGGATTGTCATACAATCCAGTGCCCAGACCAAAAACCTGCTAAACAAGTTCTGTTCATTTATTAGGTAGAAAATTAACATCCCAGACTTCATTTTCAAAGAAAAAAGAGACATAGTTCTCTCTTCTCAAATACTATAGATAGCTAAACAGAGGGGATTGAAGGAAGACTACCCAGCTCATAAGCTCATCTTGTTTATTGTTTTAGATACTGAAGTCCAAGAGAGCATTTCTTTTTGGTCATTTACAATCCATTCACTGTGTTGCTATTTAGAGTCCTAATTCCACAAACTATGCTTCTTATTCTGATTTTGCTTAATGGTTTTTACTCTGGATTTTAGACATTTAGAAGCTGGCATAAAGATTGTGACTGTGCCAAGTCCTCTCGTGGTTGAAGCCCCAGAGGAATTTAAGCACAGAAAAGAAATGATGAAGCCAGTAGATGAAGTTTGCTGAAACTTATCAGTGTGTTGTGGCACTAAGAGCCCTTGTGTCAAAGAAGTGATATTTGAACTAAAATGTGATTTTAGGTACATGGTTACATATAGCAGTGAACATTTGTGAAGAAAAGCTACTCATCACTGAAGAACTCTGAAGGGGCTGGGGAAGTCATGACTCTACTGAGAAATGCAGAAATGTTGAAACTGAAGGCCAGTCTTCTGTAAGCAGAAGAAAAACTCAACCAAGTTAAACCACTACTTGTGACAAGCTCTAAGTGTAGCTGCCACTGAGTGTTATTCCTAGAGGGGAATTGACAATTGGTCTCAAGTTAAATCTGTCTTGCTATTTTTCAAAAAATTAACCATCTTAAAGGCCGTGTATAAAAGCAAAAAGGATAATCTGAAAACAGATTGTTCAAAGCTGGTGTGGTTTGTACAGTGATCCTGGTTTCTGGACCTTATGCTTCCTCAAGTTGTGACAATTAAAACAATTGTCTGTCCCAGACTCCCAAATTAGTTGTGAAAAGATACAGACTTTTGTCTTGTACAGCTCATATAAACAGTTACCTGCTGTACAACTGCTTCATGTGTTATTGTGACACTTAGCCAGGAAAAGAAATCTGTAATTTCTTAGTTGTTACTTGTGTGTAAAGTATTAGTCTATGATTGTAAACTAAACTGATCTGAAATAAGGACCATTTTAAGTTGCAAAACTGGTAATTTTGTAAACTGGATTAGTTTTGCAAAGAGTTCCAACATCTCTTTCTGAGGGGAGTGATTGAACCGAAGGTTCTCAGAGCATCATTTCTGTGCTATCGAGCTCAAATGAATGTATGCACAGAACATAGTTTTAGAATAGTCATCTGCACATAAGGATTTGATTTTTAAGGACTCTGGGGTTTTTCCATGTTTTATGTGAGATGTATGGTATTTCACCTTTCTAGCAATGCCATGGATACTCATATTTTAGACAAATGGTATTTCTAAATTTCTCATACTAACTCTTTTTTCTAATATTTAAATTGCCCAAGATTTTGAAGTTTGTTCTCTCCTAATTTACACTCTTATCTTTACTCACAGGACATGGAGGAGGTGTTGGGTGTTTTTGGGGACAGCTGTTATTTCAAGCATCCTTCAGCTAATTTCGTTTCTCTTGATTTAAATATCATCAAGAATTAAGTGCAAAATAGGACTTGCTGGTTGACCCTGTAACGTCATATGCTTGTAGTTAGGAGTGCTTATCCTATGGAGACAGGTGGCATAAGATGTGGAGCTGTTTGATTTTAACTTTTTTTAAAACCCTTACCCTATGGAAAAGGTGAGGTAGCCTATCTCTGTTTTATTGGGGGGGGAAAACATAAGCAGCACTACTGAGCGAAGAGTAGCCAGCCATTGCAGCTCTGTATCTACATTTATACTGCCCTTAGGTATGGCCATGACCCAAAAGTTGGTTTCTAGAAATTGCTAATATAATTTTAAGATCCCATCCATTCCTCCTTTTTTGCCTGTCTGCTTTGGCTTTATCTCATGCTTTTGTAAGTCACCTCATCTGGCTAAACTTGCAGGAAGCTAAACCATAGAATCCTGTCAATTTTCTGTTGATTTAGTGATCTGAATTGCACATAGCACCAGTGTGAACACAGGGGTCATGCTTGGAAGTAGTGTAGAGGTTGGGAAGAAGGGAAGAAGCCTGTTAGGCCAGCAGAGGCTGAAGAGCAGAACCATCCCTTTTGGTAGCAGTCAGCTAACAATTTGACTCAAACATCTTACAAATCTTCATCCTGAGATTTCATTTCCCACCTAGAATAAAATTCAATTGCTTTGCCATGTACTAATTAGCAATTTTAATACAGAATAGTAGTGCTAACTCTGAATTGTCTAAAATCACAGGCATTTAAACATATAGTATCTTTTAAAAAGCTTCTGACTTTTTGTGTCAGTTCTTTTTGCTGGATTCTGAACTTACCAATATGTGGTAGAAAACAGTTTTATACCCTGTAGCAGCAGTTCTTTTCCAGAAGACTCAGGCAAGAATAGGACTCTCTTGTGCTGAGAAATGTGTAAACATGTAAGATAGTTCTTTGCTCAAAGAACTTGAAGACTAGTGCCAAGTAGAGTGGTGAGTTTGATGTGGCAGCTGGAATGTAGAGGCATGAAACTCAAACAAGCCACAAAATACCCACTTGATGGAAAAAACTTTTAAGCCCTGCTGAGCTAGGATGGTTTCAATCTACAGTTCAAGGACAAGATTCTGATACTCATTAGCAGTGGCCCGAAACACCCATATTTCTGTTAGAGTTACACTTTCTATACAGGCTTGTGTCATGTTGAGTGTGTTAAATAAATCAAGTTCTTTTGCATCAGAGGACATTGACAGCATGTCTGCTCTGGTCAGAAGTGCAGACTAGCTGTTACAGTGTGTTACACTTCCATACAGCTTTCAGTTACCTAAAATTGGATTATCTGGATGGAACATTACTTGTGTGATGTATTTAGACACAGCTGTGGCAGGGTTATTTGTTGAGTCACAGTGCAGCCTCATTTTGTCTTTGGAAATAGTTCATACGCTTTCTTGTAGAGCAGAGCCATAAAGTTTATATTCTGCCAGATGCAAGTTGGCTACTTGAAGAGGTAGCAGAAATACCTCTGCACTGTGTAAGTGCTTGGCAAAGAGACTGCTGAAGTGTATGACAGAAGCAGGGACTAGTATTGTGCTGGAATTAAAAAGCTCATGAGGCTCTATATTCAGTTCTTACAGAGTCATTGAGGTCTGTATTCTGTGCTCCCAACCATTTGTTCCCATAATACCTGTGGTTTTGGTCCAGGTTGGATCCTTATCCGTGTTATCCCAACTGCCCAGGATAATGGAAAGCCACTGCCTTACAATCACACCATCCTAAATTTAAAATATTTTTAAGAAATAACTTTCTTTAGTGTGTGCTTCAGTTGAGACTAAAACAAATATTAGCATCAATATTCACATCTACATTCCTTGCTCTGTAAGTCTTGTATGCACCCAGACATGTTCATAGAATTTATAGAATGTACACTTAGCATTTCATTTCATTACCTGATCTGTGGGCTTCAATTAACAGTCTTTAGTAACAGGATTAAGTGGTTGTGGATTGGGAAGTATAATACTAGGCCTATGAAGCAGTGTTCAAAGGGATGTTACATATCTTTGCTGTGTTGACTATTTCTGAGCCACTAGTGATGTACAAAGCTTCAAAACTCTTTGTTTCTCTTTTAGCTTCAGTTTTGAAAAGGATCATCCAATAGAAGTTTGAATTTTAGCTAACCCTATTTTGCAGAATGATAAGATTTTGTCATTTGTATGTGGTCTAGAAGAAGATACAGCGCCAAATTATGCTAATTCTGACCACAGGAGTTTTTAACTTGACTTTTTTGCTTGAAAAGTTATTTATCTTGCACTGAAAAACTGGAATCCGTTCCTTGGAGTACTGGTTTTATCTTTACAGGGTTTTGTGGAGTTTTAGAGTTTGTTTGGATTCTTTTTTTTAATTGCAGAAGATTTCTCTATGTTCATAGGGCCAGAATATGAGCATTTCAATTTTATTTTAAAAGCTTTTCTCTGGGCAGAGGGTCACCTTGTGGCTTGTCCTTCAAGCTCTAGAAATAACCTAAAAACTAGTAACTGTGGTGGTTTGCTGAGTCTCTGTGAATTTGTGCTCTTGAATTTGTGCACACAGAGAAAACTTCTGAAACAAGTTAGATACTCTGAGAAAGACCTAGAAGAAAGGTGAACTCTTGTCTGAAATTGGCCTGTTTGTGATGGCTGTTTGAAGTCCCCTGTCTTGATTTCTACCAACTCACACCCCATCTACTCCCCACCTTCACAGGTTCTTTACAAAGTATTTCTCTTACTCATCCCTTCATCATGATTCCTGTGGGGGGAGCGTCATACCGTTGTTACATTTCTTATTTCATGAACCAGTGAGCATGTTTAAAATCTTACTTAACTTTTCCTGTGGTTTAATATATCCTGTGAAAGATATTTCTTGTGCTCATTTGTTCCTTAGGTTTCAGCAAGGCAGCCGTAAGAGGTTACCTTCATTTTCAAGGAAAAATTCACACTGTAAGCCCAAGTCTAGCAGTGAGGTTTCTCTGTAGTCCAGAAAACTTGGTTCATCATTCAGTTCCTGGAACTATAAAGGGAGAAACTGATCTCCCAGGTTTTCATATCAGCATTAAGAAAATAACTGAAGACTAGAGCCAGAGGCATCTAGTAATCACTGAAGCACCATGTTCCTAACCTGTGTGTTCAGAATTTAGGTGGACTGGCTTAAGTGGATTGAGTCAAAAATTGCATCTGCTAAGGAAATGGTAAATCACTATCCGATGTTTTAAGTAGGCATTACAGCCTAGTTTCTCTAGTTTCGGAGGCTCCAGGAAGACTGGAGCAGGAAGACTTCTGAGCAGTTAATATGTCATGTTTTTAGCACCTTGACCTAAGTAGTTTTGTTTGATTTCTAATTTTAATCAAACTAGGCCTGTAACCATGATTCTGATTTTAATTGGCTTCACTTTTAGACTAGAGATCTTTCTTCCTCACCTTCCAGTGTCCTGAATAAAAAGGAAATGTGTTTCAAGATTTCAGAAAAGGTCACTCTTATGAAAGTAGTTCTTTGGTTTATCAACATTAAATATTTTAGTTTAAGCAGGAGGTTGTTGTATAGGGTCAGAGTTAACTACCTATCAAATCTTGTCTTCTGCGTGATTGGAGTTGTGATGATTTAGAGTATGCAATTTGTACAGTCTTTGGTTTTTTTCAGAGTAAGAGTTTATATTTTTATGAGGTTTTCTATTTGATAGTCTTAGAATCACAAAACAGCACAGATTGGAAGTGACCTCGAAAGAATATCTAGTCTAGCCTTTCATGGGTAGGGAAGCTTGCTTAAGGTTATCTGGCACCTTGTCCAATTGCAGCTTGAAAATCTCCAGAGATGAGGACTCTACCGTGTCCCTGCATTCCAGTCATTGATTGTTCTCACTCTAAAAAATATTTTTCTTATGTCAAGATTAAACTTCCTGGTTCAGCTCATATTCATTGCCTCTTGTGCTCTCCATGTGGCTCCTTACGAAGAGAGAGCCTCTAATTCTTTGTGTAGCCACCGTTTAAGACTTTGTCATTCTTTATTAAGAGGGAGAAAGAGTAATCATTAGTTAAAATTCTGGTGTCTCTTATGAGTCATACACTGGTATCTGTAGTATCTAAAAAAACTAGATTGACATTTTTATTAATGGTTTTTGTTTTTTCATGAACTCACACTTCTCTGTTTTTTCCAATAATTTCTTAGCCAGAAGTGATAGATGTGAATTACATTTGACTTCAGCTGATGGAAAAATACAAATTTTCCCTATGAAAGAAATCATCAAGCCATTTTCAGTGTATACTCTCCTCTGCAGGAAAAAAGTCAATTTTGTATTTTATGTGTTCATCTAGCTCATCTCCTCTCTTTTTCCTCAGTGCTCCTTAAAGAGTTCTGTGGTATCTGTTAGATACAGTCCAGACCACTAAAACTTAATTTCAGAAGGCCTGATGTCTTGGAAATAGGTCACTGGGTAAGAAATGCAGGTACCTAGAGAGAAAATACAGCAATCTGAGAAGGGGTTGCTTTGTTTTGGATGTTGGTTTAGAGCTCATCTCCTTGACATGTGATTGATCTTCATAACTGCACCTGCAATGACGTGTTTGTTGGTTGTGTATCAAGTAAGAGCAACTGTTAGAATAGAACCAGGTGCATCATGATCTTTCTGTGTTTGTAGGGGTCCTGAAGCATAAAACAGATGCTTGTCTTTTCAAGGTACCTGCTTTGACTGTAGTTCTGTGGTTGCCTGATTTGGCATATTTGCAGTAGTCCATGAAAATGATAGTACTTAGAAAAACTTCTGCTTCAGCTGTGTCTTATTTTGCAATCAAACCTGCCTGCAGTCCAAGGTGGCTTAACTGGGTATCAGAGTATGCCTGCTTGGTCCTCTAGGACAAAAGGGATTTAAGAGACGAAAGCTAGAACTCACTTTCAGCTAGGTTCATATGAAACAGAATGTTAATACAATAAATGAGGCAGTAGTGCACTGCCAGAACAGTGCAGTAGAAGGCCTGGAAAGGAGAATGACCAGAATGTGTTGTCATCTCCATCCACAACTGTATGTGCTTTTTGATAAGCTGAAGGCTGAGTGAAGTTTCTGTGCTCTTGTTACTGGTTAATGCTGTGAATAGTCCAGAGACTCAAAAGCAGGCAAGAATGGAGAAAAAAAACAGGTGACTTCCTTCTGTGTATTTACTGTAGTTTTGCGTGGTTTTTAGGGAGGATAAAGGAATAGAAATAAAGTGTTTAATGAAAGAGAAGACTTAAGACAGTCACTTTTTTTTAGTTTCAGAGTCTTGTCCTCATCCTTTGAGTTGATAGACCCAAAAGACTATTTTGTCTTTTTATTTAGGGAACTATTTTGGTTGGAAAGAGAGAGATGTAATAGCAGGCAGTGACCTCATGATCTTACTACATCATTAATCAATATTCTAAAATCAGTGTTGCAACAGCTATAGTAAATATGAATCACTTGGGTGCGGTGAACAGTTGGCCACAGTCCAAGCATTTATTTTCCTATCCAAGAGTTCTGTTCTAGCCAACTAATAGCTCATCTGGGGACATGGGTGTGTGCAGCTCATGGTCTAGGGATAAGTGTCTTGCATAAAGGAAAACTGCAATTTGGCTGGTTGGGTTTATTTTTTTTATTTATTAAGCAGTGCAAACAAACAAAAAGCCCCAAAGAATCAAATCACAAACCTAACTATAGATCATACTAGGTCACTTAAACAGCTGGCTTTTCTCTGACCATAAGATCACCTTTGGTTTTTTGCTTTGGTATGATATATTGCATTACAGCAACAAGTCCTTGGACGTTTTATAATCAGCTGTAAATCCATTGGTGAAATTAATCCAGTCTTTAATACCGGGAGGTGGTTGCCTGCATCACACCATGTCTATGGTATTATATAGGAAATAAAAGATTGTTCATGACCCGGACAATATTTTGCATGGATGTTAGCAGTTGTATTTAAGAAGCTTTTATTATTCCTCTTTTTTATAGGAGGTGTATGAAGAACAGAAAGAATTTAATAAATTATAATGGACAGTGAACATTGTACGGAGTTTTTTATGTTCAGGGTGAATAAAGCAAAATGTGCGTGTGTGGTTTTTGATACATAGCAGGAACCACAGTATGCATTACTACAAAACTGAGGAACCCAGGTTTTTATGCAGTTTTGCATTTCTAGATTGGCTGTGAAACTCAAATACTTCAGTGAAGTTGGTTGAAAAAATTAGTCTTTGTGATAATCTGTAAATGGCCTGGAGTGCCATCATTGAAATGCCACTGATGATAGTGCTAAACATTTAATTGATCAAGCATTGTTCTTCCTATGCAGAAGCTTCAGTATGAGGCGGGGTGGATGGCGGAAACGAGCTGCCGATGGCGATGGATGGGGAATATGGGTATGTTCAAAACTTAGTAGTTTTTTTTTTAAAGAGGTAAATAGCTCTGTGGTTAAAAAGGGGTTACAGTTTTGTGATACATGCTAAAGGGGTGCTATAAACCCTTTTACTTTTTTTGAAAACATATAATTAATGTTTTTAATTACCAGGTTTTGAAGTCTGTGTTCACAACAATCACTAAATTTTGTTATTAATAAGTGCAGACCCTTGAATAGCTTTAAATCACCATTTAAAAAATAAACTAAGTAATTTGAAAGCTATTTATGCTTGTCTCCACCACGTTCTGTAGTTGGACGAACAGTAACTGAGGCACCTAATTTACATAGATGTTTAGAATACTACTGTCTCATGTATATTTAAGAACTGAAGATACATGGAACCACATTGTTTTGTTAGGCAATGAGCCATCAATTTAGCACCCAAATTTGCATCATCCCATTCTTTCTTCTTTTTATTCTATAAGAATTTTTATATATATAGAATCGTTTCCTATAAGAAAAAAGAAATATGAAATAACTCCTGCCATGTTGGTAACAAGATGCAGTTATCTTGTAGATAAGAGTTTATGGTGGAGCATTTGCTGTTTTTCATTTGAAAAAAGAATGTCTTTTGTGTGTCAACCAAATTCAGTTTGGAGGAATGTTGCTTACCTTTCCAGTCTTAAAACTGACCAGTTTCTCTATGTAAACATTAGGAAATAAGACTGGCATCATGGGTTGTGTTTTGTTTTAATTTGAAAACTAGGGTGGGTATATGTCAGCAAAAGTTAAGAAACTGGAGGATCAGTTCCGGTCAGATTCAGCCATACAACAACAGAGGGATGGAACTTCATCAAGTATCTTTAGTGGAGTCGCCATCTACGTCAATGGCTTGACAGGTGAACCTTTATTTTTTTAAGGATCTGTTTTGTGTTGTTCTCATGTTTACCATCCTGAGTAGAGGTAACTGTAAAACACATGAATTTGCAACTAAGTAAATACATGACAATTACTGTATGTGTTTTTTATGTTCCATTGTTTTTAATGATTAAGGTTTTCAATAAAAAATCAGATTTACATTCCGAATATAAATATTGCTTTACTATATCATTTACATGAGATAACTTGTAGAAATAGGAGAAGATCTTTCCATATTTCTGTGATCTTATTATATGAAATGAAACCTTTTAATATCTTCCATCCTCCTACACTTACTAAAGTTTTAATTTCTCAAATTAGTGATGGTTAGATTGTATGCTTAAATTTATGTTTGGGAGAATACATCAAGGTTTCCTTGCTCAGAGTGGCATAATGTGTGAGACAGAACCTACTAATAGTGGAAGGAGGAACAAAAGAAGAGGTAAGACATTTATGCATTGTAGGGACCATCTGTGATGGGCTGATAGGGCATGTTAGCTGGAGTAAGGTTTTTTATTTACCATGCTTATGTTCATACGTCTATTTACTTCATAAAGCAGCTTAATAACCTTTTGGAAACTCCCCAGAAGCCTTTTTGAGGGATCTATGCCAGAAATGTTGTAATTATTATGTAACGGATCCATAGCACTTCTGTGAGATAGATTAGTGCTGGTTTAAGCACAGGGCTCAGACGGATTGGAAAAGGTAAGGTGGATATGTTAAACTATTAATACATCTGGATTGGTTTTTTAATGCAGGCACTTTCTTTAGTGAGAATCCAACATTTGTGTATTCTTCAAGCTGCTAGTCCCCAAACAGAGCTCTAGAAGATGGTTGTCCAAAAGGCTGGAGTAGGAAGGCTAACACTTGGAAAAAGTGTGTGCTATTTTTAGTTAGAAGTTAGAGGTATAATGGAGTGTTAGACGTATTTTGAGAGTTGACAGGAAGGAATTGTAACTGTATCCTTTAAAAATTTTTTTGTCCTTCTTGTATTGTTCAGATTTTTTTTGTAAAGTATCTTGTGCTAGATTCAGTATTCAGACATTGTGTTAGTGCTGATCCAAATCTTTTGGTGCCTGTGCGACACCACTGCAAGTGTTTTCCGAAGCTAACACTTTTTTCTGGTTTGTCCCCACCTCTGCTTGCAAAATAAGTACTCTTTTTAACACAATTGAGGAGATCAGAGAAGTTGTTAGCTTTTATGGTATTCTTTGTTCCTTCTCATGACTCACGAATAACCTGGTAAGGAAGGAATGAGTTAACTGCTTGTCGAGTTCTGTGCTGTTGCTAAACCCTTTTGATACTATTTTCTGTTGCTTCTGGGTATATACTATTCTCCCAAACTCTGGTGAAAAGATAAGCTAATTCTGTATTATGTTGATGTAAAGCGTTTTTTGATATAGTTTAACATTACATCTACTTGAGTATTTTTTTCCTGCCCTCCACCATACATATTGTGGGAAGATCCTCTATAACAAGTAGAATATTCACATTTCGAATCAAGTGTTTTCAAAAACAGTTTTGTGCATTTCTTGCAAAATGTTTTTCTGATTTGTTCTTTGAAGAACTTGTAAGTTTTTTTCAGGGATAAAGCAATGGTTTGCACTCTTTCTGATCATGGCATCATATTTATCAATTAAAGTTATTTTTCTTACTGTATTTGCTGACACTAAACAGGAATATTTCTGGTTTTAATTTTATAGATCCCTCAGCTGATGAATTAAGACGGCTGATGATGTTACATGGAGGCCAATACCATGTGTACTATTCCAGATCAAAAACAACTCACATTATTGCCACCAATCTTCCAAATGCCAAGATAAAAGAACTGAAAGGAGAAAAAGTAGTTCGGCCAGAGTGGATCATGGAAAGGTAAGTTTAGGTCTACTGAATTTGGAGATTTCTCCTTTTGGGGAAAAAAAGGCCATGAAAAATCTGGAGAGAAAAAAAAAATTAAAAGATTGCATTTTGAGATTATGATTTAGCTTAAATAAGTCATGGAACAGCTGAGTAGAAATACCACTGTTATATTGAAGATTTGCCTTCTCTAGGGATTGTTCCTTCTGAAACTTCACCAAGACCATTCAGAAAGTTTCAGGCATATTAGGAAACTGAACATTATTCTGTTACTTTCATTGAATATCTAACCAGTTGACCAGACTTCATCTCAGGATGATAAATAACTACTATGTGATTGTTTTTAAAATGCCTGCCTTGTGTATTGCATATATTTCGTGTCATCTGTATACAAAGAAAGATGTCAATTGAAAAGTGTTCTCATAAAATTGGAACTAATCCATCTAAACATCTATTGTGTTGTGACTTTGTAAGAAAATAATAAAAACAAAAGGGGGAAAAAAAAGTCCACATTTTATTTACAAAGAATTTATGTTCTTTGGTTTCTCCATGCCCTGGAATATACAGAATTCACTGAAATTGTTCTTAGGTCCTTGATAAAGACGATAGCCAAGCTCAGAGCAGTTAATGTGGCTTGCATTTATCTCTTCCATCATCCCTGTGTTTAAGCACTTGGAAAACTGATGGTAGGTGTGGTTTTATTTGAAAGATGTGACTTTTTTTTACTGGCACCATTAAATCTTGTTGTGATATTGACCAAGATGGAAAAAACAGTTTGTATACATTCAGTAGAGACCTGATGGAATCTGATGTATGAAATCTCTTAATTTTTTTCTTCTAATGTCTTGTGTTTGGGTTCTGCATCCTACTTCTGAAAGGTTATACTGTAGAATAAGTCAAAAGAACTGAGTATAGACAGATACATGAGTTTGAGCACAAAGAAATGGGGAATTCACTGTCTCAGCACAACAGGGTTCATATCAGAATCTACAGTAGAAGCTCATTTCACAACCACCTCTCTTTTCTTTCCCTTCTTCTTAACAATATTAAAGAATACTCAGTGATTAAATAATCCATCTCTGTATATGGAATACCAAATTACATTCTCAGTAGATCAGTTGCTGAAAATCAGTGTAGTAGATGTAGAGTCTCCAGTTTCCTAGAATTGGAAGGGACCTTAAAGATCATCTGGTTCCAACCTCCTTGCTATGGACTAGGTCACCTTCCACTGGACCAGGTTGCTCAAAGCCTCATCTGTCCGGGGATGGGGCATCCACAGCTTCTCTGAGCAACCTGTTCCAGTGCCTCACCATCCTCACAATAAAGACTTTTTTTCTAATACCTAATCAAAACCTACCCTCTTTCAGCTTCGAGTTATTCCTCCTTGTCCTGTCACTACGCACCCTTGTAAAAAGCCCCTGTCCCATTTTCTTGTAGGCAATATGATGGGTTTGTAATTTTTTCCGTTTGGTTAAGAATCTCCCCTAAAATGTTGCTGTCACAAACTGCTGGTAAAAGAGTGTTGTTAGATCTTTGGTCTTGTCACCCAAGGTTGCAAAATGAAGAAGTCGTTTGTCTGTGGACGTTTGATTTGTTTCTTATGTGCATATATTATGATTTAGTCCTTAATTACATGATCACATGCCATCTTTTTTCACTGTGGCACCTGCCACATTCTCTGCACAGAAAAGATTGAGTTCAGGTTGCAGACTGCTAGTACAGTGATTTGGCTTTTGCTTCTTGTCTCCATAACCCTGTTCCTTACTTTCCTGCATGTGACTCAAATTCTTTGCTGGTAATGAAATGAATAATTAATTCCTGTCTTTTATTGGTGCTTATCACCATCTGTCTTGCTTTCCAAAGATTAATGAACATAACATGGCACCATTACAATGGCTATTATTTTTTTTTTTTTTTTTTTTTTTTGAGAGCCACCAAAAATACATTAAAGTAAAACACCAGAAATGTTCATAATTTGGAATATGCCATGGAAACTATATAAGATCCTGTGGAGCTACTTGCATAAGGATCATAAGGCATATGTAGAACTTCATTGCTGCATTAAAAGGTTTGCATATTCTGAACTATGGTCTAAAGTCAGACTCTTATAAACCTGTTGTTAAACGCAAGTAGCTCTAGAATTTTGGTTTAATTAGCATCCCAAAGAGATCCTGTGTAACAGTAGTTGCAAAATCCAGTTTCCAGTGTAGTAGTGTGGTTGCTGTAGTGACAAAATCATTCTTTCTGCATGCCCCTTATTGTGTGTTTTTGCTGCCTCTCCATTTTTGCAATAAATGAAGAGGATTACAGGCAGGCCTCCTTCCTAAATCAATATTCCTTTATTTGAAAAATACACCACACCATTATGTAGCTTGGAAAGGTTGTTGTGCAGTGAAAGCCAAATTTAGGTGATCTGAGAGCTTGACTTCCAAATTTAAATATTCTTTTAACATTATTTGACATTTATAATAAAACCACTTTTCAGAGACTGAGGATAACTGCCATGAAGTACCAGTAGATTTTGTAGATTCCTTATTTTGATTTTCAAATTAGGTGAATATTTTTCCTAAAGAACTGTGTTAATCTAACACAAATGTGAGTAAAAAAGTTTAAAATAATTTTAAAAAAAAATCTTGGTCTGGTATGACACCTAGTTTTCTCATGAGGATTCTGAATGCAAAAGAGAGGATTAGGTATCATTTGCCATGACTGCAGTAGTGCTTTCGGCACAGTCCCCTGCTGCATTATTGAAGACGAGTTGGGGAGATATGAATTGGATAGTGGGCTGCTGGCTGAGGGAAGTACTGGCCCAGCTACCTTGGTCACCACAGTGGTCAGCAGTTCAGAGTCAAACTAGCAAATGGCCACAAGGGGCATTTCTGAAGGGGTCATACTGGGTCAGATGTTTAATGTCTTCACTAGTAACATGGACATTGGTGATGCAATGGACAGTAGCTTCAGTGAGTTTGTGGATGACTTAAAAGGGAACAGTTGATATACTGGAAAGCAGGGTTTCCCTTTAGAGAGCATCAACAAACTGTAGGAATGGGATGGCAGAAACTTAATGAAATGCAACAAAGCAAAATGCAGAGTCATGAGCATAAGACAGAATTAATTCCATGCAACCAGGCAGGCTAGGGACTCACTGGCTAGGAGACATGCTTGTAATCCACCAGGACCCTCAAGTCTTACCCTAAAAGGTAACCATGAAGCAGCAGTTGTGGCCTTGTGGAGATAAAGGCTAGCAGCATACTGGGTTGCATTAGCAAGACCACAGTCCAGATCAAGGCAAGTTATTCTTCCAATTGGTTCAACAGTTCTGAAGTTAAATCTGGAGTTGTGTGTCAGATTTTGGGCTTTTCAGTGAAAGAAATACTGATAACTGCAGTGAATTCGGAGGAGTACCACCAATATGAGCATGTGATATATAACTAGAGACTGAGGAATCTGGTTCTGTTCTGCTTGGAGAGAAGACTAGGAGCGGGGGTCTAATCGTTGTCTTTCATTACCTGTATGGAGGTTACGGGGGGCGTGGAGCCAGATTTTTTTCAAGATGTACAGCAAGACGACAAGAGGCAATAGTCACAAGTTGCAGTGAAGAAAAGTTTGACTATAAGAAAAAGATTTTTCGCAATAAAAGAGAGTAAGCAGTGAAACAGCTGCCTAGAGATGGTTGTGGAAATTCTGTCTTTGGAGATACTGAAAATTTGAGTGGACTTAATCCTCAGCAACCTGATCGGACTTCAAAGATAATGCTTTGATCAGTGCTTAGACTAGAGACCTCCAGAGGTCCTTTCCAACCTAATTTTTTTAGTGATTATGAATTCTGTGACGCAGGAAAGGTGGCATGGGGAAAGATGTTGAATGATGCATCTGAACTAGGATTCCTACTGCTGCATCTTAATACAGTTTGGAAAAAAGCAACTGTTTGTTGATCTAGTAATGCAACTAGTCCAGTAGCTAAAACCTTGAAGTTGTGAACAGGTTCTTAAATAAATGTGGGTTTGCTTAATCATCTTGAAATTGCAGCAATTACCCTGAAATATTACCAAGGTGGTTCTGTACCTAGGTTCACACAGTTTTATATGAAACAGTCTAATCAGGCATTGTAAAAACTTAGTTGCTGTGTCACCACTTGTTGTACAAGAAAGCTTTGGAACTCTCCCAGGTGTGTTTTTAACTGTTTGGCAATGTTTAATGCAAATTATGTTCCTTTATGAATTATATATATTCATGTATCAAACACTATTTAATTGATATGTTTTTGGGGCTGTTTTACTATCCCATTTCCTTAGAAACCTTACCAGGTATATGAATATGCTTAACTAGTTTTAATTTATCTAATTGGGAAATGTGATCTCCTGCTATATTCTTGCTAATTGCAGCCAGAAAGCTCCTAAGGGCTTTTGTTCTACTGTCCAGCTCCCTGGACAGTAGTACAGGTTCAAGCAAGAGAAAGCATCTGGGTGTTGAAGGAAAAACACTGAACTAAATTAGCTTTAAAATTTGACTCCAGTTCTATCCTCAAAACTAAATACTAATACTAACTTGCTTTGATATGGGAGAGCTTTCTCTGCTGGAAGAAGTCCCAGCATCTCTGACCCAGTGTTGAATATGAAGAATTGTATACAAAGAAGAGGTGAGGTATAGGCTTGAAAGGCTGTTACCTCTACTGCCAGCAACAGGTGTTGGGGTGGAGAGATGAAATCATCCTGTGGTATATTTTTGACATGATTTCACTTCTGAGTGTGTGGCTTCCCTAAGGAATTTAGCAGTTTCTCAAGTATAATTGCAGTTTCAGTGGAAGAAGTAAGAGAAGAGGTAGATGCATTGGAGCACAGTAGGACATAACTGGAATGATTGCTGTAGATACATATGGAAGGTCTGTTTGGAAATTATTCTTCTGTTTAGCTTGCCTCAGTGATTTTTTTACAAGAAGGGGTAATTAGCCTTGCAGAAGGGAAAAAGTAGTTAATTTTTAATAGTGAACCACATCTTAGCTGACCTCTTCCAAATTCTACCCTAATTTGTTCCATGTTGAAGAGCTCAGTTAGCATTTTTCAGGTAGAATAACCTGAAAAGTCACCAAGGGTTTTTTGACTGTTTTATTTAAATTAAATATTTGGGGTTTGTGTGTATCAGTTGGAAAGAGAAATGGATATAAACAACTGACCAACACATCTTTGCAAATATCTGTTGTTGTACGAGTCACCACATCACAAATTACTTTTCAGTTCAATCCAGTTAGAGAAAGGGGTTGTGGAAGGAACTACAAGTACATAATAGGGTTTGGAGTTTTTTTAGCATAGAAGGTTGGGATTTTTTTTTAATTTCTTTCCTTTTTTTTTTTTTTTTCAGCATTAAAGCTGGACGTCTCCTTTCACACATTCCATATCAGCTTTACACCAAGCAGTCAAGTGTTCAGAAAGGTCTCAACTTTAACAGCATATGCAAACCTGAAGATGCTGTGCCAGGTCCAAGCAATATCGCTAAAGATCTCAACAGGGTGTAAGTGTTTCTGGTTTTGTAATGCAGATGCTCATCATTCACCCATAATGGGTTTGCATTTGTAAATATGTAGCATTTTTGAAGTTAATTTCAGCAAGCTCTGAGGCGCTGAAATTTAAACGTAAAGTATAGCTGTATAAATACTTGAGGACAGAACTCAGTTACCTTGACTCCAAGCTTTGTCTCTCTCTAGTCTTTGGACCACAGTTTGCTTGATAATATTACCTAGGAGTCCTAGGATGTAATACATCTGTGTGGAAGCAACAGGCATGCATTAAAGGATTCTGACTGGTGATACTGAAAAGCAGGTCTTTATTTCAAAAATACAAAGCTGGTGACTACTTTTGCTAGAGGTGCCTAGGAATGAATATAAATGCATACTAGTTGTTAATCTCTTTCTTTAGCCTCTTAAAAAAAAAAGTCACAGCATACATTATGTATGCTAACACCAAGGTTTAAGTCACGCTTGAGAGAGAAGATGGATTAAAAAATGAAATTACAATATAAAAAAAATATCCTAAGAGACCTAAGACCTTGAGAAGAGACTTGAAGAGAAAGCACCAGTGAAACTTTTTAACTGGCAGAGGAATTGGAATTTGGAAAGAAACATTCCACTTGAACTCTTCTATAGATTTTTTTTAAAATAAGAAGATTCCTGCATCTTTTTCAGAAGTTTGTTTGTTTGTTCTTTATAGGCAAGAATAATATTAGAGAATTTTTTTAGGTTGGAAAAGATATCTGAATGTCATCTGGTTCAACACTACTACTCAAACGGGGCCAAGGATACTGTGCAAGATACTGTACTATCTGATCTGTACTGGTGATCTGAGTTCTTCCACAGTCTGCTGATTTTTGTAAAATCCAGACATGCATACTGCTGAGGAGGCATCACTACATGAGTGGGATTTGTCTACATTTAGGAAAAATAAAACCAGTCCCACAAAATTAATATCTTAAGCAGTATTTCATACTCATATTTTAAACAATGAGTGGTACAATCACCATCACCTCTTACTATTGCATTGTTAAAGATTTTTAAATAAGAAGAATATTCAGACTTCCCAAAATCTCAATGTAGTCTGGAAAACATGACTTCAAAAGCCTCCCTATCCACTAAGTATGTACCACTGAATATACCATTTTCAACCAACAGCTCTTCAAAAATACTTTGTTTACTGTAAGTTATGTTTGTGATAATCTTAACCAAATTGTTGTCATGCATAATTGGCTTTCTGGTTTCAGTGGCATACTGACTAGCTAATTATTTCCCACTTTTTTTTGTGTACTTAAATTGCTAGCTTTGGGAGTTGGGAGTGAGAGTTTGGTTTGTTTCAGTAGATCAATAATATGTAGAACTCTTGAAGACTTTGGTTTTAATTTCCAAAGTTAATTTTTTGAATGAAAGCTTTGTCTTTGTGCTAGCCCACTTGTGGCAATATATTTTGGTTTATATGCTTAAAAGCTGAAAAGTAGTTTGTTTGTGGTTTTTATCAAAGCTAAGTATACATTTGATTTTTAGAGCTTGAACAGATTTTTTCGTTGAGAAAAAATAAATCTAACACATTAATCTAAAATAATTTTCTAAAAAAGTAGTTCTCTGTGTATACTTTCTCTTTCCTTTTTGTTTGTTTGTAACTAGTTAAGGAAAACCACATCTCTTGATAAAAGGACGTCTCCTTCTGATGGTTTGCATATTCCTGCAACATTCATGCTGTCTATGACAGTACAGTTCTATTAACAAATAAATGATTATTCTCATTCAGTTGGAGACTGCCTACCAGGTTAAAGATCTTGGAAATAGCTTTTCTAATGTGAGCATGGTCACTCCCATGTAAACTCCTAGTTAATAATACATAGAATCTGTAAAATCTTTGGTATGGCTTTGTATTTGGTGCCATTGAGAGGATCTGGCTCAGAATTTGAGGTAATTGTCTTGAGAATGTAACTGAAGTATATATTGAGAACAATTAGGAAGAAAAAGCTTGAAATTACCTGTAAATGTGCCTTTATTTAGTAAAGATACGGTATTTAATTATTGTATCTGTTTCAGAAATCATATTAAAAAGTGTGAAATGGAAAATGAAATCATACCCAATGGAATAAGCAGCTGGAATGAAGAAGAGGAAGAAGAAAGTGACAATATTGGATTTACAGAGCTGGAGGAGATTTTTCCCATACGGAAACAAAATGGGATTCAGTCTCATAAAGACAGCACTGCCCTTTTTAATGGACACGCTCACACTTCTACCAGTGCCTTAAAGACACAGGATTGCTTGGTGCCCTCCGGCAACGGTGTTGCAGGCAGGTTCTCTCCAGGCCCTGTGCAGGAGGAGGGGAAGACTGACAAAGGCATGGTTGACTTTAGAGACTGCACAGTGCAGCAGTTGCAGCAAAGCAACAAAAATACAGACTTTTTGTGGAGTCCACACAGGACTACGAGTAACTCATCCTCATCTTCATTTTTGCACAATAATGCTAAAATAAATGGTGCTCACCACTCAACTGTTCAGGGGCCTTCAAGCACAAAAAGCACTTCTGTACCTGCTCCTAGCAAGGCAGCTTCCTTACCTGTGTCCAAACCTTCAGATTGTAGTTTTATTTCTGACTTTTATTCACGTTCAAGACTGCATCATATATCAACATGGAAGTGTGAATTGACAGAGTTTGTCAACAGCCTGCAGAGAAAAAACAGCGGTGTCTTTCCAGGAAGGGAAAAATTAAAAAAATGGAAAGCAGGCAGGTCTGCACTTAAAACTGACACAGGTAGATACTTGTTTAAGAAGGTTTATGTTAAGAAGATGCCTTATATCTTTGTACATTAAATGTCCAAATGAGGCTACATAGTTTAGTATTGAATATTCATATTATAGTCAGACTATCTGGAAAAACTTGATGACTGATGCAGTGAACACTAATGGATGCAACTGCTTTTGGCTTTGTTTGGGTTTTTTTTTACTTAAAATGTTACTTAATGTGATACTCTGGTCTATATTCAATTCCTCGTTGTAGAAATAGTATTCCTGACTTTACCAAGATATATGGATTGATAAGGGAGAAAAGTACTATGTATATCTAAATACACAAGTCTGTAGTTGCTGTGTGAAAATCCACAGGGGAAAAAAGGAGAAGAAAAAATCATACTGTTCAGCATGAGCATTTAAAAGATGAGTAACATTTGGATGCGAGTTAAAATCTAAATCTTTTTTGTTAGTAAGAGTTCTACATAGCTCTGAGTCTGTTAAAGTGGGTAGTAGTGTCATACGAGACTTTTGAACCTGGCTTGAAGAGAAAATACTTATGTTGTTGCATCAAGGGCCAAAGTGAAAAAAATGTATAATTCATGAGAGTCAAAGTGTCACAGATAAAATATTTTGCATCTTTAGAATCTCTGGTTTACAGTCTCATTAAATTAAAAGGTTAGCTCTGTACCATTAAAGAGATTCTGACTCCTGTGCTGTAAAATTATTCACTTGTAATCATAAAATATGCTTGATGAGAAATTGCCACATCAAAAAAATTGTTAGGTAATAAATTAACTGATTCTGTGTTTGTGTTAGGAAACACCAGTTATCAAATGTGTTAGCTTATGAACTACTTAATGTGTATTTTTTAAAATCAAAATGTGGTATAAGCTAATATATTTTTATTTTCTCTTTGATTTGGCCTAGCGTATTCCAGTAGTTAATGCCTATGATTCAGTTGGCAAGTAGCAGCTCCTTAACTTGATCGCTTGGTTTGTAAATATGCCCATTATAAGACAGTCCTTATTTTTCAAAGAATGAGTTCAAATTGTAAATTATAAAACCAAGAGTATATTTTTCTGATTACTTAGTAATTAACTCAGATGTTAAGTGGAACAGTTCACTTGATGTATTGAAGTATTTTTTCACTGTTACACTTTATGCATTGTTCAAATTAATTTCTTTTTTTGATTGCCACCTTTGGTAGGTCAGCAACATAGACATGCAGACTTGAACTTCTAGAAAGTATTTGTAGTGTTTGAGGCATGTGTGTTTTTCAGTGAGGAGTTGTCTTGCTCATCTTTGCTGAATGTTTGCATGCATGTAAGTACAGCAATGACAAAATCCAGTTGCATGGGATTTTTAAAACTAATTATGGTGTGTTTCATGAAGCATAATGGTAGTTCTTAGTGGAGCTAAACTTAACATTTTTATCTTTTGAAACAGTCTTCTGATCGATGAACGAAAAGGATAAAATTCTGTTCCTGATTCAGTGTTAATGTAGTGAAATTAAGATCCAGTGCCAACAACATGCATTAATCTCCTTGGATTCGGAGAACTTGTTAGGTAGAAGGTGTTAATCATGAGAAAATAAAAAATAGAAACTCTGAAGTTAATTCATTGTTCAGGCTGTTTGTCTGCTGCTTATGTTTGCATTTCTCAGAGTAAATACCTTCTTGATGAGAGGAACCAAAATACTTATGGTTTAGAGGTGGTAAAAACTTGATAATAGACCTTGATGACTACTGTGAGTAGTACCAAAGTGTATAAATTAGGGTTCAAGTTTTCTATTGATGTATCTTCATACTAGGTAATGTGTCTGTTGCGAGCTCAGCCAAGCCACAGAGCTGTATAATGCACGTGGATATGGATTGCTTCTTTGTGTCTGTGGCTATCCGAAATAGACCAGATCTCAAAGGTCAGTATTTAAGTCTGTATGTTACAGTTTACTCAGTTAAGCCTTTTAAAAACCAGACTTACACAATTATAAAATTAATTTGGTATATCAGTCTTTCTTCTTGCATCTTCAGTAGTTAGACCGTGCAACTTTCATATTCCTGTTTAGTTTCTCAGAATCCAAAAGCAAGTGGAAGAGAGAACTGGAATTCTTCTTGCTATCCCCTTTCAGTATTTAAAGTAAGAAGAGAGAAGTAAAATCTGTAGTAACTATTCTCTGTGTCATTGTACATAATCTTACTGAGATTTTACTCTACCATATTAGAAATCAAAAATCAAATTTTGGTTGTACTAAAAGTGGGGTTTGGGCACTGTCTGTTAAAAAAAAAAAAGAAAAGAAAATGGGATATTCTAATAATCCTTCTGTTTAAGAAGCTTTGTTTAACTAGAAAAGTGGAAAGGTCAAGGCTGAGAATTAATTGTCTCTGCCTGATGCATATTTTTCAAGAGAAATTTGCTGCTTCTTCCTTCCTCTCTAAGCTCTTACACACGAAATATTGTAAGACCTGGAGGATTCAGGAACAATTCAGCTGGCATTTAGAAGTCTGAGTTGAGTGATCATCCTTAAGACATAGGAGAGTTAGCAGAGCACCTTAGCAAACTTTGGTGGGTTTGTTTTTTACAAGCGTACCATTCAGAAATGGAGATCCTAGTTCTGTGCAAACACTGAACTTTAGGGGTGTGCAGGTTTGAAGACTTGGTGCAGTGGTAACCATCTCACACTCCCAGCTCTCACAGACCTTGGGAAAGAGTAAGCTGTATATGTGGTTCCATTGCTCTCTTCTGTCCATAGGCAGGAGCGGCTGTATCAAAGATATTCCTGCTATGTTTGGTTCTTTAAAGCTTGATTTCCTGCCAAGTTTCAAATTCCGTTTTTGGAACATAAAGAATGTAGGACTTTTCTGCAAATACTTTTTCTGTTCCACAGAAGTCTGCCAGGACTTCCAGTGCATAAATTAGCTTTCTTTTGAAACACCATGGAGGTGTTGATATTACAGAAAAGTCAAAAGTTTACTAAAAATTTTGGTTTGTACAGTTAAACTAAGTGTTTTGGCATGTGTATTTTTTTTCTGATTTACTTAAGCTAATAAACACGTTGAAGTATTTAAAATCAGTCCAGTGTTTGCTGTATCTTAAACTAATGAGTCATTAGGTCATTGGTGAAATTTCAAAGCTTCCATTTATATTTGTTATTAAAGACAAACTAGTATTGGCTGTATTTTCACTCTTGAAAAACTTTTCTTCTTTACATGTGACTGCAATTAAGACAGATCCGTTGTCAGTGACAATTCCAAATCACTTTATTTAGTGCCTTGAGAGCATCTAAGCTTGAAAGAAACTATAAAAAGTAAATTAAAAGTCCTTATCATCTTATCCTAATTGTGCTGTTATTAAAATGTAAGCTATTGTAGGGATTGACCTGTAAGTATATGCATTTTTTCTCCCCAGGAAAGCCAGTAGCTGTTACTAGTAACAGAGGTACAGGAAAGGCACTGCTGCGCCCTGGTGCAAACCCGCAGCTTGAACAGCAATATTACCAGAAAAAGCTCTTGAATGGCAAAGCAGGTACAGATAAGTCTGTCTGTATGTATGTTTTTAACTGTTGTTATAGAAGACTTTTTCTTTAAAATTATTGCTAAAGTGTACCATGGATGAATTTATTTCTTTCATGCGGAGGATTTCAGAAAAGTACCTTTGGACATCATGGTGTTCTGTGGCCTCAGTAATAGCAGGCCACTGTGGCTTCTTGTTAGTTAGCGTTGCTCAGTATGGGTAAATTAGTTTAGAGTATTTTTAGATTTTACTCACTTTCTTGAGGTTAAGTGTAAGATAGAATGTGAAGTAGTTATTTAATATGAGAGATAAATACAGGTTGTCCAGGATCACTTTTTTCTCAGAAAGTTGAGTGTAGAGAAGAACATACAAAACAAATTCTGAAAGTCTACTACAGGGTTTTTTTACTATAAAAGTAATACCAACAGAACATGGCCAGTGAGAAACTAGTTTGTTTGAAGTTGGCTTTTGAGTTGCATATGTAGATGAGTACTGTGGACAATGAGTTAATTTGGATGGTCCTTAGAGCATTTTAGGTTTCTGGAAAGTCTGTGCAATTTTCATGAGTTCTCTTTGTTCAATACTTTGTTTTCTCAAAGCCAGGGTGTCTGTTGTACTTTGAGAATTCCATACTTGCGTGAAGTAATTTAGAAATTTGTTGCTTTCTGTGTCCTCAAGTAGTAGTGTACTAATATGAACCAAAGTTTTATTAATAAGTTTTATTATACTGCCTGAACTGTATTTAGTATGAGAAAATATATTGCTAAACATTGGCAACTTAAGTGGCCAGCAACAGTTTGTTTAATTATCTAGAAGCATAGTTTTTACAAAAGGTTGGTAAAAAGTGCATATACAAGGGTTAGCTGCTGTTAAATTTCAGTTTAGATTTGGAAACTGAGCTTCTCCTTTGCCCTTTCATATATGCAGTTTTTACTGAACTTGTGGTAGTAAGTACTGTCGTTATAAAGTTTACTCCTCAGTGTTTTATTTTGGTGATACAAGAGGGGGCAAAAGGCAGGTTGTTCTTCCGTGGTTGTTTATGAAACGTTAGTGCTTTGGAAACTGGCAGGTTGTTGGGGGTTTTTTAAGACATTCAGAAGCAAGGTATTACTGGAAGTGATGACATTGTTTGTTTTTTTTGCTGTAGTTTAAGGACACTTCAAAACTGAGGTAGAATATATGTTTGTGGAACCCACTGGCCTTTAAGCTTTTAAGGACTTTCCAGTATGCTCCAGACAAAGATAGCTGTGGTATTTATGGAGGTGGATTTTCTGTAGTAGAGCTTGTGTATGAAGTATTACCGGCAGTTCAGTTTATACAGTGACATCCTAACTTTTATTAGGGCCTTGAACTGGGCAAGGGTGTGGCTTTATACAATCAAGTGGTTTGGAGAGTTAGATGGTTGAATTACAGAAGTTTAGCTGATAACCTAGCATGTTCTTTTGCTTCACAAATTCAATAATACCTCTTCTACTGTATTTATTGCTTAAGTGTACAGCAGATTTCAACCTCATTGTATAACAAGCTCAGTTTCTTACTGTGGCAGCTTTTTCTGGATATCACAGATTCATTTCTTTAACTTCAGCATCCAGTCTCAACTGGCTTGCATGCAGGCAGGCAGCTAGCTCGCTCTTTCTTGATACTTAGGCTGATTGTGCAGCCTATTGTTTTGGTGAAAGGATTTTTTCTAAACACTCTTTTTATAGTGTCTGTTTCATTAGCTGCAGTTCATAATATTTTTGAGTCTCTGTTTATTTTTATCTCCATGTACAATCATTTTACTGATTAAAAAAAACCCAAACCTGTTGTTTCTGCTTGCATTTTCTTATAAGTACATGGTTTGTCTTCCTTTTGGGGTAAAGAAATTACAGTTAGTTATGGTCTTAGATGTAGAGGTAGAATTATGGATTAGACTTCTCAGACATCACAGTATCTTAGAAAGTGACACACTTCACAGCATGTGTTTAATTGTGCCATGCCAGAGGGAAATACAGTCCAGTAGGAACAAGCATTACATGCAAAAATGCGTTTTCTTAAATATCAAAAATACAGAATGGTAAATTAGGCTGTTACAACAGACACAGTGGGGACATGTTACATAAATGAAATAGAAAGGTAGTTGGGAGGAACTTAGAACATGAGCATATTTTTACATCCATGCTTTAACATGGAACCCACTTCAGTTTTTGGTGCTTCATACTCTCCAGGCTGTTCTCCGATTTTGCTTTCTCCAGGTCTTGCTTATTTGAAAAAAGGTTCCAAATTACAAACCAACCAAAAACACGGAAACAGAGCACCTCACCCCTCAAAAAAATACCCCAACAAAAACACAACCAAAAAAAAAACACCAAAAAAACCCCAAAAAACAAACAAAAAAACCCCAAACCCTTATCAATCACTTTTGACCAAATACTGAATTCTGCTGCTTCAGCTACTTCTTTTTTTTTTTTTAAATTACTTCGTTAGTGATACTGGTTCCTGACTTTGATCTGCATTGCTAGACAAATATCTAGTGTCAGTAGAATCTTCAGTCTTTTATGAAGTACTTTCTTTTTCTTGTATTAATTCATCTAAAAATGCATAACTTTTAAATTTAAAAACTTGATACCATTCTCACCCTAAATCACCAAATTTTGGAGATAGGCTTTCTAGATAGTAGAAATTACTTCTCTACATACATGCCATCTTTAACATCCATGTTCCAAAGATAAAAGATTAACGTATGTTAATCAGGATTCATAGTTTGGGGTCTCTTCCATGGCCAGGATGCCCAAGATGTGAATGTTTTCTAGACTTCCTTTCCCTCAACCCTAGAATCTCCCTTTTCATTCTAAAGAGCAGCAGATTTTAACCATCATATTAGTCACAGATTTATTCTCAGCGATTTCTTTTTCACAGACTTGGGTCCTGGCCTCTGATTTCTCCATCCGTTGCTCCACATTCACCATGTGCCTGTCTAGTTTCCCAGCTTTTGATGAGAGGTTCTCTACCTTGCCTTCCATTGAGGACAATGTGTTCTGCATTGCCCTGAATTTCACATGAAGTGACTCCATCAGCTCATGGGGGGATCTGCTCTGCTGCGATGTGGAAAAAGTCGGCGAATCCAGTGAAGATAGACAAGATGACAGCATCATCTCAGGCCAGGGCACAGGAAGGCATGGACTAAAGAAGTTGTTCTTGTCATTCTTATCTTTATTTGGGGCATAATTTTGCTCTAATTTTCAATTGCAGACATCTTAGGTAACTTACTGAGCTCATCATAAAGTAAAATATTTAAGAAATTAAAAGTGCACAAATTTAGCAGAAATTTTGAATAAAAGCAGTTTTCCACATGAGTCAGGCTCTACCCCTGGTATCCACTCACTCATTATACCACTTTCTCTGGTTTGATAGCTACTCATATGTGCACATAGCACCACATTTCCTTTCAGTCAGATTGTCAGTGTGTAAGTTGTTAGTACTGTGGAATATAGTTAGGCATTGTGGCACTCTGCAGAAAACTCCCCATTTATAATATTACAAAGGTGTATGGTATTAAATAGACTACAGTAATGAAAAAGAACTGTGTTGTGGATTTAATTTTAAATTAATAGAAGCATTTTATCTATATGATACCTTGTTGTTCTGATTCTGATGGGAGTTTGAGCGGGCATGGTAGTTTTTGCCTCTAGTAATTTTTTTCAAGCTGAACCATATTCAGAGTGTGGCAAGTATTCCAAGGTTTACATACTGTGAAAACCCAAATAGAAAGAACTAGAAAATCCTTTGCTTGTTTCTGTTATTCAGTGTCATGGAATCTGTCTAGTACCTAGTAACGAGTGGGCCTGGAGGATCCTTTAAAATTTATATAAGAATATGTAGTAAAGTTTTATAGAATTAGGGAAGGTCTGTCTCATTTGAAGTCTGAGGTTGCAGTATTTATAATTGTATCATTTTGATCCAAGATAAGTTTGGGGTAATATTTGAAAGAAATTGACATATCCTCGTAAGAGAATTATTAGTAAGTGAAAGCAGAAGTTTTTTCAGTTAATATCCCCATAAGAATGTTAAAGGAAATATAAGTTTCTAGCTGGTGTTTTTTATTTAAACTAATATGCTTTCTGGTTTTCACTTCTTAAAAATCACTTTGTGGTATCTAGACTGTTAGAAAAATAGTTTTAAGTGCGGTATGAAGAGGATTTATATTCTGTATGAATTTTCAATGTTCTGGTATTGGGTGTGCTTTTTGTAAAAAGGACCATAGCTAAGTGTCTTCTTGTTTAGTCAAGCAGTTGGTAAATAATTCTGAGTATCTTGTATTTGTTGGCAGGATATGGTTGTAAGAGTTAGCCACAAGTGTTTGATTGTTTTTTAGTGTTTGATTGTTTAGTAAAGCTAAGATCATTCGTACGTTACAGTATGGTGTATGTAGTCACCAATAAACTGCTGTCTAGTAATTTCAGGGGAAATAGAAACACCATTTTTCTATTAATATTGCTCTTGGCAGTATGTACAGACCTGAGAGACATTACTGGGGAAGGGGTCTGGTTTTTTTTCTGAACCATGATTTCAATCAATATAGTATTCAATATAGTATTTGAATCAATATATAAGAACCTTTTCGTCAACAGATAACAGTATAGAAATTGTGTAAAATAAAATCTGAAATTTTTATTTTATTTGCATTCATTCTGTTGAACTCTAAGGAAAAATAACATAAAGACAAATTTTATTTTTCAAGCAGAAATTAGAGTACCTGATCAGTTGGACTCAGTCTGGGAGCAGCCAGATTCCACACATGTGAATGGAGCTGACTTCGATCTCACTGTTCTATCCATGGCTGAAATAGCTTCTTGTAGTTATGAAGCCAGGTAGGTAAAAGTTACCCAGTAGTTTGCTTGAAAATCTCATACAGATAAGCATAAGATGTCCAAAAATAGTGGTTATTAGTGGTTAAATATATCTAGAGAATAAGTTTCTGTTCAATAGTTGCAATTACATAGGTTGTTTGAATTTAACAGAAGGTCTTCCCTGTGGATGCTGCTGCTTGGTAGATGCTGCTCAATAGCTCTAAACTCAACCTATGTATAACTTGAAATAAAGCCCACTAAGAAAAACCTTATGCCTTTCACTGTGATGCTGTTGATTTCATGTTATCATCATGTCTTTGTATCAAAGCTGCAGTATTTTCTAGAATTAATGACACATTCTGAAAGTTTTACTTCAAAGGAAAAATGTGAGTACTGAACTTAAACGTTTTTTGCAGAGACGTTGCTGACCATGTCCAGTGGCCTAACTTACAAAGGTTTAGAATATGAATCAACTTTTATAAATATAAGCACAGTGGTAGAAATACAGGGAGTTTTCCCTGATGGAAATAATACTCCAGAAATTTATTTCTTCATTGGAACCTTTCTTAGGCTTGCTAGAATAGGCAGACTACTATTTGTATCTCAAAAAGAGTTTATTTATTAGGAGAAGCCTAATTACGTAAGCTTGCACCTTGGAAAATAAGATCTTGTTACCATAGTCACTGTAGTATATGTGTGGTTTTAATTTGAAACAAAAGATAGCAAGTGTGCTTTCTGGACTCTTGTCTCTACCATTTTCCTAAAGGCAGGTTTCATGTTCCATGGCTTACCTATTATACAGCTAATTCAAATACTCTATTTGCAGTTATTTTTTTAACCTATTAAATTTCTACCTGTTGACTGAATTCGTATTCCCATTTGTCGCAAGGTGGAACAGTGCAATGGATTGTTGAAAACCACCTTGAAGGCACTGGGTGGGGGAACTTTCAAAAATTGGGAGCAGCATCTAGCAAAGGCCACCTGGTTAGTTAACACCCAAGGTTCCACCACTAGAGCTGGCCCTGACCATCAAACCAAGTTTCCCTAAATTGCTAAACCACCACACCATTTTTGGGGGAAAAAGCAAATAATTAATTTGAAAATACTCCCTATTAATTTGTGGAAAAGTTTGCACTGTGTTTACTTGGGGTTTATTTTATTTAATTTTAGACAAGTTGGCATAAAGAATGGAATGTTTTTTGGCCAAGCAAAAAAGTTGTGTCCAAATCTTCAAGCAGTTTCGTATGATTTTGATGCGTACAAAGAAGTTGCACGGACAATATATGAAATACTAGCAAGGTAATGTGCTGCTTGCAGGATCTTCATGGTAAGGTTATCAAGCATATTTTCTTTGCCACTACTGAACGCTATTATTCGTTTTATATTTTCACCTCCCACTTTTCAGCTTCAATGAAGCTATTCCTATTTGAGGTCTGTCTTCCTGGTATTTTTGTTACTTGGAACACCATGCTTCTGAGCATGCTTTTATCTTGAAGCCAAATCCTGTAAACAATTAACATCTGACTTCCAAATGAGTCATTGTTAAATTTTTTACTGATTTACATAGTGAGAAGCAGATCCTTGCTTAGAAGGGAGATTCTTCCAAGAGATGTTTTTTGAGTAACTTAAGAATGGGTTATTAGAGTAACATCTATTAGAAGCTACATTCTGGTTTAAAATGCACTTGAAATAAAACTGGAAATTTGTTATTGTCAATAAAAAATAAATATTCAACTCCTCCTCCAGCTGTTCCTTTAAAATCAAGATGCACATTGAAATTAGTCTTACATTAGTAATATTACTGTAATTTGCTATTTTAGCATTTTTAAGATCTAAGTGATGTGTGATACAAAATAGGCAGGGAAATGCCACACAAAAGGCAGACTTTATTTGCTACATATTTGTTTTAACAGATGGTGAGCTGTTGCTGGTGTTTCACCTCCTTTACTTTGTGTTGATAGCTATACTCATAACATCGAAGCAGTCAGTTGTGATGAAGCACTAGTAGATATCACTGAAATCCTTACAGAGACCAGACTGACTCCTGATGAATTTGCAAACGCTATCCGCACCGAAATCAAAGACCAAACTAAATGCACAGCTTCTGTTGGGATGGGTAAGTAGCTTCATTTCTGTTTACAAGCAGCGACTGCTTTTGTTAATGTATCAGACCTATGTAAGTTTGCTAAAACTCCTAAGTGTGTGTGGAATATGTTGCCATTTACATTAAATTAGTGTGAACAAAAATGCAAGAAAATTTTCATAAGTGGAAAGTTTTAAGCAAAAATGTATAAAATCTCCACATCACAGATCACAGGATATTCTGAGTTGGGAGGGACCCACAAGGATCATCAAGTCCAATTCTTAAGTCAATGGCCATCCAGCTATCACTTCTGCTTTGTTACCTGAACACTATGCTAAAATTCCACTCTTGCATTCATTTTTATGAAATGCTGCTGTATTTTTCCAGTAAGTAAAAAATGAGCACAGATTGTGTTCCTTAATGGAGATAGCAGTAAGAATTTACAGGGTGACATGATTTCGCATAGTTTTTAGAAGGTATTGAAAACAAAGATTTGTGCGATTTGTAGTAGGTATTGTATATGAAATCACACATCCGAAAAGACTTCCTTGATTTGTTTTTGCTCAGCTACTTCCTTTCTCATTTTATTTTTTTCCTAATTAATACTAGAGTTGAGTATCTGTACATGCCTATATTGAGTGTATATAAGTGTGTGAAATCCACTTGTGAGACAAGCTGAAATTCGTGACTGTAAGCAGAATTCTTCCCTTATTAACTTTGCAGTTGCAGTTACCACTACAGTTCCACTGCTGTTATATCAAATACTGCTTGCTGATAATTTGAAAGTAGACTCTGCAGATATATATGAATATATTTCATTAAATTCTTGGTAAAAGTTAAAGAATTTGACTGTACTTTCTGCATTTTTCCTTGAGTGTTAAGCTGTGGCATTCTACTTGAGAATCAACAGAAGTTACCATAGACATGCTTTAATTTGTTGTTTTTACAGGTTCCAATATTCTGCTGGCCAGAATGGCAACTCGTAAAGCAAAACCAGATGGACAGTATCACTTAAAACCTGAAGAAGTGGATGATTTTATCAGAGGGCAACTTGTTACCAGTCTTCCAGGTACTCCTATCTCTTAGAGGGCATTTTGCCTCCTAACATTAAACCAGTTCTAGCTACAAATTTGCTGTCTACATCAAACAAGATTAGCTGCTATTCCATGTTTATGGTCCAAAGTGTGATAGACAGTAGACACATACGGCATACACCTGTATGAAAATAGGCTTTATTGTATTTTTTTATTGTTCGAGGAAAACACTTAAAAGCATTGTAACTAACATAAAGCATTTCCTGGCATGTAACTCTATATTGTTATTCAGTACATAGTGTGACACAGGCATGGTGCAAGAAGTGCTGAGTAAGCACTCATTTATGCTTTTAGTGGTCAGCTGACCTCAGCCTGCATGTATTTAGTGCTAAATGTAAAAAATAGTATCTTTATCTGTTTAAGATTCAAAAAGTAGGGAAGGGCAGTAAAAAACAGGCAGCCATAGACACCGAAATGGAAGATTGGTAGAAATAGCATCCACAGACAGGTGCAGATTTGCCAAAATTCTCTTTATGTGACCCCTTCTGTGGCCAAACACTGCTTACAGTACAGTAGCATTTCTCTTTGGCGTAATATACAGGAGATATTTTTCCTCCAGAATATTACTTATATCACTGTGCTGTGACTTTAATGTTTTAAAGTTTTCAGAGTTCACTTGCGTGTTCATCGTAAAAACAGTTTTTAGTGTTTGCCTTAATAATACCACCCCAGCAGAGAAACAGATTATCAAAAATTGAATCTGACTACCTAAGATTTCTGATTTTTGCTGACTTTGGTAGTGAGAACTCATAGGATTAATATTTTCTGGAAGTAACAGGCCACTTCTCCAAAACCCAGAAATATACTTCAGTTTATCACACTTACATATGTGCTGTTGCCATGGATACCTACAATTTTGAGTGCTTGGTAATTGAAAGCACAAGTGATACAGGTATGCTATCACTTCTACCTGAAATATTATTTTTCTACCTAGGAAGCAGTGTAACGGTGGTCAAAGTATTTGTTGGTTTTCTTTTGGATTAAATCACTTGTACTTAAGGGGAAAAGATATTGCATGTTGGACACTCTTTTTGGACTGAGTTGTTGTGGGGATTCAGAGCAATATAATCTTTAACAGGCAGTACCTTGTCATGACAATTTCCAAGCAGGAGTCATTCATATTTTACCTAAAAATAAACAAACATTCTGCTGTTTGACATCTTAAACTAAATACATGAAACAGATTAAAGATACACCAGTGATGAGAGCAAAAGTTTCCATTCCATCTATGCTTTACGGAGCAGAATTTATTTTATATATATTTGTTTGTTAATTTGATATGACTTAATACAGGTTTAAAAATAAAAATTTTATGTAATCAGAACCTAACTGGCTTTGAATTGTATAAGGTTAACAGAACTAATTGCTTTGCTGTTAGGAGTTGGCAGGACAATGGAATCTAAGCTGGCTTCTTTGGGAATTAGAACCTGTGGAGATCTGCAGTGTGCTTCAATGTCAAAACTACAAAAAGAATTTGGTCCAAAAACAGGACAAATGCTCTACAGATTTTGTCGTGGTTTGGATGACCGGCCTGTTCGTACAGAAAAAGAAAGAAAATCTGTTTCAGCAGAAATCAACTATGGAATAAGGTTTACACAGGTAAATTAAACTTGCTTCTTTTTTGCAGTGACTTCTTTCAGCTATAGAAGAATCTTCTCATATTCTGATTATTTTCACTTACACTTTGATCTGTTAGAGCACCATCTTAGCCACGAAATAGAAATATGGAAAATGAAGAAGTAGGAGACCAAACGATAAAATGGGAGGAGAGACTGCAAAAGTATTGGACTGAAAAGAAGCTTGCACAAAATTAGCTGGCTATTCTGCATTCGTTATACAAGTCTGGTACAGAAAAAGAGAACTGCAGTAGGTTTGTCAGCACCTAGCATTCTCTTTCATTTAAATGCTGATTATTCGAAGATGCCAGTGCCTGAAACTATCACCAGCTGCTCCCGTACAACATTTTTATTAGACTTTCACAAATACTGGTTGGGGGGGAGTGTTATTAACAAAACTGTATTTAAAAAGTAACTCAGCACTTTGTTGAGATCTTGAATATGTTTAGAAATGATAGGGAAAAAAAAAAAGAGCTTGAAGAGAGCTGACGATGTTGTGTAGTCCAGACCTTTGCTCAAAGCAGGGGAAGCTAATAAAGCAGACCAGTTGCTCAGGACTTTATCCAGTCTGGCATTGGAAGTCTCCAAGAACGAAGACTGCAAACTTCCCTGAGCAACATGTTCCACTGCTTGACTTTCCTCATGGTGAAAAAGATCTTAAGTCCTATGCTCTTCGTCTTCTAGGTTTGTGCTTCAAGTTAGATTTGCAATTCTATGGTGGGGTTTCTAAATACATTTTTTGAAGACTTCTTTCAGCATTAGGATAGGAATCCACCATCTCGCCTAACTTAAGTGACCTACAATGTAAACAAAACACTTGAAGTTAAATGGGACAATTGCTTGTGAGTCAGCTTGCTCTTTTCAGTTTACACAATCTGGACTGTATTAACCCTTTAATGATTTAACTTCAGTATTTGAAAACTAGTGATTATCTAAACATTATGTTTTTCCCCTTCAGCCTAAGGAAGCCGAAGCTTTCCTTCTGAGCCTCTCAGAAGAAATCCAGCGTAGACTTGAAGCTGCTGGTATGAAGGGTAAACGATTGACCCTTAAAATTATGGTCCGAAAGGCTGGAGCACCAGTGGAGCCTGCAAAATACGGAGGTCATGGAATCTGTGATAATATTGCCAGGTAACCACTAGGCATGAACACACTTCTGCAGGATCTAAAATTTATATGAAGACAGGACAGAAATTTCAAAGTGCTTGGTACTTCTTTGTCTATCTATCAAACTTGCACCAAAATAAGAAGATATATTATTATCAAAAAGCCTCTGTGTTTGGATTGTACATTTGTGGTGTTCTGGTTATCAGTAAGACATACATGCTTATATATTGTTGGTGTACCTTTCTCTAGCTTGCTTAGTATTGGAGATGAGGGTTTTCTTAGGGTGTTTGAAGAAGACATATTTACATCCTGCACTATGACACACATGCAGCAGCATTTATTTCTTTCAGTAACCAGCCAAGTTGAAAGGTTCTGGTGCTGCATAGTGTTCTCTCTCCCTGAGCTGTGTGATGTTGGGTACTTTCCTTTTTCTTGAGAGGCTTTCTGCTGTTCCTTGATAGATCTCTTACTGATTGTGACAGTTGGAGTCAGTTCTCAGAGAAAATTGTGCTTTGTACTTGTCAAGAAAGATGTCTGATAGTACAGTAGTCCTTCAAGTCTAGAGTGCATGGAAGCTATGGCAATATTTGCAGAATGACTTGCTGCAGAAGACTGAGAGGCCATTTTGAGTTCTGAAGATGGAGCTGGCATCAGACACCTTGGACTGAAGTCATTCATTTTAGTACAGACAAGTTTGGTAGTGTTGAATCTTGTGTTTCCTGTTGTTTTACCAGTAAATCTGCAGAGAATTTTTTTGGTCCTAGAAGAGACAGTGAAGTTCTGAAGTGGAGCTTAGAAAGTTGAATCTCAAAATTACAAGGTCAAAGACTGGTGCCCCATGTTTCAGCTTTTCAAGAAGGCAATATGTTCAGATCTCTTTACCTTCACAGTTACATTTCTTCATGTAGGTTTAAGTTCCTCATCAGAAGTGCCTTTGTTTTCTTGTGTATCCTTATCAATGGAATAAAGTTCCTTTCTATCTGGGCTCCCCATAGCACAGTCTCATCAAGATGCTCCCTGTAGTGGCTGCCCATCCCTGAAGAAATGGGATAATCCAATTGTTCTGCGTGGGTAGTCAGCTGATAGGTTGCTGTCAAAGGAGTAGGACCCTCAGCTTCCACAAGCAGTGCTGTTACTCCTATTCATTGTTCTTTGTTCCTTATTGATCAACTGAATGATGTTGACTAAATATTTTTTAATCTCAATTTTATTTATATGCTTGCGTGCTGAAAACACAGGGATATAATCTAGGTGTAGGTATCATAATGCTGTTTCATACAAGATTTCATATAAGATTGTCATGGAACCTTCTAAATACACATCTATTCTTCAGGCATACACTATCAAAGCAGTTGTTCCTTCAGTGCAGGATGATCCTGGCTTTTGAGAGACGATAGGTCTTTTCTACTTTTCCTTCCATCTCAGGTGGTTGTAACAGACTAATCGCTCCTGAACTGACAGGTCATTTGGTCAGAGTTGCTGATAACAGAAGAGGTGGTGGAGTTCACAGATCACAGAATATGCTGAATTGGAAGGGACCCCCAAGGATCATCAAGTCCAAGTGCTGGCCCTGCATAGCACCATCCACATGCCCAGGAGTTTTTTCAGTGGGTTAGAGTTCAGCAGTAGGACAACAGTTGAACAGTAGTTCAACAGTAGGTTGCATGCATAGAACCTGTCGTGCTTGTGATCTTGTTACATAGAATTCAGCTGTAATAAAAACCAAAACTACAAAATTCATGTTTCACTATAAGAAGCTCATCACTTCTTAGAATTGGTATATATATCAAGAAGAAAATCCATCAGTCTATACTTTTGTTTTCTGGCTGTCCTGAATTCTTCAAGCTGAAGATTTACTCTTAGCAGCCTAATCTGTAATATTGAGTGTGCATTGGCATAGAGCCTTATTCCTCCTTCAGTTTAACTAGTGTCAGAGTGCGTTCTCATGAACAGATCAGTGCTTTGTACCCCTTTTCTGTGGTCAGGCATACAAATGTACACATGCCCTGAAATTTCCCTAATTCATGAAGTCTTCAGTAAGGTGAGGGGGCACTCAAGAGTGCAAAATTGTTCACACATCACTAAAGTGGTTCAGATGCTGGGATTTTGTTTGGTGGTGTCTCTGTTTCTGCTTCTGGCTTTCCAGTGACCTTGTCAACCCCATTCAATCCAGGTTATGCTGTAGGTGCTGTATTTCTGTCTTTGTTCGATCATTTCTGTTCAGCCCAGTGAAAGGCTTTTTAGCAGTGGAAGGGTAAACTCCAAAAGTTTGCATCCAAGTAAATGGATTAGAATCTCAGAGTGGTGTTCCCCCAAGTGACCGGCTTCTCTCTTCAGTTTAAGATTTTCTCTGTAGCTATAGCTCATGACCCATTTCTTGCTCCCTTACCTCACAGAAGTTGCTTGCTATGGTTTCTCATCCTGCAAGATTTCCTAGGATGATAATCATAGTGCTACAAAGGATTCAAACTTGCAGACACACTTAAAATCAAATTCAGCTTTTGAGATTAAATGGTATTTGTACTGCATCTCTGAAACCCAGTCCTGATCGTTCAACATAGACCTTTTTAAAATATTTTTCTGAAATTATGTGTACGTTTAGACTCGTGGTGATATTGTTCCCTTTTTCTTGAAAATACTAATAGGTAAAGCTTAGGGAGATCTTCATATCATTCACAGTAGGAGGGTTTTTTGGTTTCATATTGGCAGAACTAGATCTTTCCAGAGATCACTTGGCTGTTCCATGGTGGTTTCTGACAGATTCATAAGCAGAGTAACACCATCAAATTGTTTAGTAAGTTGTCAGGATGGCACCCTGTCAAAACACCAAACTTCATTTTGTTTATGGAGCCCACTCCACCAGAGCTAAAACTGCATCAGTTATTTCAATGAGAAGACTTTACATCACTCACCTACATTTGATGAGCCAGTTGAAATTCTGTCCTTACCTATGTCAAAGGCTAGGCCATTAGAGAATCCAGAACTACCAAGCACTGCTACTGCCCTGCCATACTCTCAAGGGGCAATTTGTAAAACTCACAGCCAGGTTGTTTTGTTAGACTTGTTGCAAAAAATTGCCCATAGCTTAAGATAATTTGGAATGTTGTTTAAAGTTACTTGCCATTAATTCTAATTCCTTGTTATTTGTAATCCACATGCACATGCCTGTATCTGTTTCCCCTGAGTTCCTTTTGAAACTCTTGCTGTAAACATTTGGCAATTGACAACTGAAATAGTACTGAGCAAACTCTCTGTGAACCAAGCTTGAGTGAAAGATAGAAATGCACGAGTGTGTTTTTGTGCAAAAACTTTGTGACCAGCTTCAATTGATTGCATATATATAAATATATACTAAATTTGACCTTTTAATGTGTGGACTGCTTACTGAGAATATTCGTTAGTAAGTATTCTGCTTTTCTTACTTTTTCTGTAGATCATGCTTAGTTTTAACTACCTTTAAAAAGAAACCACAGAAGAAATAAACAGTGTTCTGTTTCTGTATGCCAAGAAATTATGATCTGTCTTTCTTTCGGGTCCTCTTGGGACGTTAATACAGAATTTTTGTCTTAAGAATTTGTGGAACAGTTTCCTTTTTAATTGTAATTGTTTATTCTTTCTAGGACTGTGACTTTAGACCATGCAACAGACAGTGCAAAAGTAATTGGGAAAGAAACTCTGAACATGTTTCACACAATGAAACTGAACATATCCGATATGCGTGGGGTGAGTTAATGGGAAAACTGAAATTCATTCTCTTTATCCACCTGCTTTATTGTCTTTCATGGATTTTCAGTTCCCCATGGTAGATGATAAACAAACTTAAGCAAAAGTGTAGGTAATACAAAGTCTATGTAAATTAGTGTATGCAACCATATTATATTTTATAACCTTTGAAAAACTTGGTTACAAAGCCATAAACATAAAAAAATAAATTTTTTTTATATAAATTAATCCACAACTTAAAACAGCCTGTGGTAATGAAGTAAGACTGTGTCTTCTACTGTTCTATCAGCACATGTAAATTTTATTTTGTCTTAGAATTTTCTGTAAACTTTTGCCATACATTAATTATGTAACTAGTATAAATAGTGTTTGTAGTGCCAATCAAAGATAGAGATTAAAGGAGCTTTTGTTCTAGACTGCAAGTCTTAGAGCAAGAAGAGTTACCAGCCTATGGGTTGGCCTTTGTTTGAAGGTGATTTTCTGGCTCTTTTGATTCATGGTTTATTTTGGAACTCTTGCTCATCTCACTGGTTTTGTCATAGCAATGTGACGCTATGATGCTGCTGTTCTGACATCAGCCATGTGTTGAAATGGAACAGAGAATCTCTAAAACAGACTTGCATTAATTTGTGATCTGGATATAGAAGTAGAGTTTTGATTCACAATGTTGCCTTGCAAAGTCAGCTCCTTGGCTTGGAGTTGAGGAAATATTTACCATCCTGTCCCTGTCTTTTTCTAGTTTCTTGTCTGTTTCCTTTGCTGGGTTTGATTTGTGATGTCATTCTATTTCACTGGATTTCTTTTGAGAGTATTCGATTCTTAAAGTTAGTGTCCCCTAGGTTTTGGACACGATGTTTTACAAAACAATGTACTACTGCTGACCATGTGGCTCTGTTGAGTTCTGGAGGGGGCCGTTCCATTCTAGAATATATAGTCAAGTCCAGATCCATCCAGGGTCCCTCAGTGGTTCTCCTTTCAGCTGATTTCAGACATGCCCAGTGTATATGTCTTATGTGGGAGCTAGTCCCCTTAAGCCTTACTTATACATGAGGTGAGTCATGCTTTAAAGTTGTCTTTTCCTGTTGCTGTCTAGAAAAGATCCTGAACTGATACCCTTAGTTATTTGCCCACGCTTGGGCAGATAAATGCGCTCAGTTGTCCCATAGACTTCACATAACTCTTGTCCTAAAAGGCAAAAAAAATCCCAAGGCAAAGTTGCATAGTACAACAAACACAGTACTCACTCCAAATGTTTCATTTAAGTTCTAGAACTCAAACTTAGAAATACTTCAAAGCAAAAAGATAAAAGCACAAAGAAGAACTTTTACAGTGATGATGTCATATCCCATTATTGCAACTAAGAAGGTGTTAATAAACAAAAATCTTACTACTTTATTAAAGGAGAAGACCTGGTAGAAATATATACACTAGCTCCTTCATGCTTTCTGAGTCCCATATACAACTTTTTCTAAGTGTGAGGTTTTTCTCTTTACAATTATGGAGGACTGGCAATAAACTCACACAGTGCACCAGTGCATTCTTAATTAGACACACATTTTGAACCCCTGCTGATCTGGTATTTAAAAGTTAAATGAAAAACCAGGATGTCTTGAAAAATGAGGAACACCTCATCAAAAAAGACTAATTCTACCAAAGTACTTTTATCCGCTGAGACTTTGCAAAAACAGTGTCTACAAGTCAAACAATAGTATTTTTCTTATTTGTAGACTGAAGTGATGGATTTAGTATACATTGTCCTTGGGGAAAAGCATTGCTTTTTTAGCCAGATGTAATACTAACCACATTCTTGTCACTGTTTCTGAATTTGTTATTGTCTAAGAAATTTCGTAAAAAACACATTGCTTCATGAACCTGTTAACAGCACTTTTTTGTATCAGAGAAGTTAAGATGGTAGTATCTTTGTAATTTCTTAGTTGTTGGATTGTGGTGGATATTCCTGGGATTTGTTTGGGATGTTTTTAGTGGCTGTTTATGTGTAATTTCAATACAGTTTTATTTGTCCTCTCGCCCACCCACAACAGGCAGCCAATTCCAAAGAAGGCAATGCTATCATGATATAATTACAGATTTTTAAAATTTATTTTATTTATTTAAAACTTAATTAAATGAATGCATTTATGTTTTGGATTTAGGTTGGGATTCAGGTACAGCAGCTAGTTCCCATCAGTAAAACAACTTCAGCTCACTCAACAGTACAATCTGGACATTTACCTGGTGGATCACATTCAGTTATTGATCTTTTTCATGTTCAGAAAGCAAAAAAGCGCTCAGAAGAAGAGCATAAGGAAGGTCAGTAAGCTTTGTACTTGGCATGTGTGATAATGATGGGTTCCGAAGGACTCTTAACATGGATCACCTTTTGGAATACATATTCAATATTATACCAGTATAAATTAGGCAACATAAACTTTCTGAGAGTGGGGTTTGCTGCTGCAAATGAAAATGCTGCTAATAAAACCTTGTATAGGATTAGTCCAATCGGGTTTTTTTTGTTTTAGTTAATAGTAACAGAGGATACTTTGAAATAGAAAGTGTTATGATTGTGCTATATATGTTGTAAACTCTTCAGCAAATAATGCTAGAAATTACCTTTTACTGTGTCTTGAATCTTCAGATTAATTATAACTGTTAGATTATCATTCTGTATTTTGTTTCCATATGTACAGTATTTGTGGCTGCTATGGACCTCGAAATATCTTCTAATTCAAGAACTTGCACTTTTCTTCCATCTCGTGGTACCAATCTCACACCTGGTCTCAATTCTAATGCCAACAACACCGAGTCTGCTGTCAAGTGGAATGGTGTGCATTCTCCTATCAGTGTAAAATCCAGGCTCAATTTGAGTATTGAGGTTCCATCTGCTTCCCAGGTAAACCTGAGAATATGAAACATCTGCAGGATATTGTAATAACTTGGGATTGTCTGTCTTATTTGGATAGACCCAAAAGGAGCTCCTTTTAAATAAAAAGAGTTCTAGTAAAGTACAGTGCACAGTAAGTAACTGTTACTGATGCAGAAGTATTTTGCCTTAATAAAATAAATCATGTTGGAGTTAGGATGCACACTTAACATTTGTACAGGATACTGCTATTTAGATGAGAGGAGGGCAATCTTTATTTAAGTAAAATATTTCTGTGGGTTTGAGGGATTTTTTTTTAGGTGTGTTTTAACGAAGGGACAGCCTTCATTGTTTCCACCCCACATGCTGTTCCAAGTAGACATCTCTTAGAAGGGTCTGCTGTGAAACAGCTGCACAGAATTCTGCAGGTATTTTAGGTATAAGCAGATTTACTTGCTCTTCTGTAAAAGTCTGTAATTTAAGTGTCTGTAATTTAAATCTCTACAAGCATTTCTGATTTTTTTTAACAGCTTTCTCAAATATTTATCGATTTTTAAGAAGCAAATTATGCTTTTGGCAGGAAACTTGTTCCTATAATGCAATACCCAAGCCAGCTCTGGACCTAGAAGTTAGTTGACTGGAAAACGTGAAGCTCTGTACACTCAGATGCTTCCATAAGAGGAATATGTATAAACAAGTGAAAAATGCACCAGGTGTGCAGTAGAGTTCCTAAAACTTCGGTGGCGTTATGGCACAGTATCTTTCCTTCTGCTTTTAACCATATTATAATCTGGAATGTAATAAAAAATTCAGTGCAGGGAAGGAGTGGTGAGAGTTAATGCCACACTGCTGTTTGTATACTGTGCTAAGAAAGTAACAGGAAGGTATTTTACACCCAGGATTCCTAGGAAATGATAGAGTTATATATGCAGCAAATTTGGAATGAGTGAATACAAACAGAACATGGAAGAGTAACTGAAGTGATTAACAATACAGACAGCTTTCATCAAAACCTTTGTTACCAAACCAAGTAGATTTTAATAGATTTTTGTGGTTCTTCTCTGTAAATCCAGAATCTGGTCATAAACTCCAAATTTTCTTCTTAAAGGTAAAAGATAAACTATTCTAACACTGCTATGAAGTCTTATTCAGCAGAACTTAGAGGCAAACATTGGCATTTCTCTACACAGTTTGTTCAAGTTTTACTTGTGAGAAAAATGGTGCTGTACATCTGCTCGTCAATTGTTTTCATTCAGTCACTTGTGCAGCTGTCATTGTACACAGCAGCTTCTGGACACTGAGAGGTTATCTCAATTGGTAATTGATAGTAAATAAAAGCTTATTTCATCGTCCAGCTGGCAAGTCTGAGAGTGTGCATATGTAATGCCACTAAAGTAAATCAGTAACATGCACCCTAGAACTGTGTAAAGAGAGAAATTAATTGCTTACAGCTTTGTGCCAGACATCAATTTAATATTTGTATCAATGTGTTGCCTGTATAATTTGAAGTCAGAATTTGGGTTTCCTTATCATTAGGTAACTGTAGAGGAAACCCTGTCTGTGATTTTTGGTAAGAAGACTGGTCATTGTGAAAAGATAAAACTGAGCATTCATATTTGTTGAGCTGCTTAGTCTTAAATGACATTTTGCTGCTGCAGAGTGTAACTCTCAGGTTCCTAAAGATGTTTGCATACACAGGTTAATATGTAGCAGGTTTTGTAAAATTCAGGAACCGTATAACTGTATAACTGTATAACTGTTACCTATTCCTTCGAAAAAACTAAAAGCCTTTATATACTTGTAGCTAGATAAGTCTGTGCTAGAAGCTCTGCCACCTGATCTCCGAGAACAAGTAGAGCAAATGTGCACCGTACAGCAAGGAGAGAGTTATGGAGAGAGCAAAAAAGAGCCAATAAATGGATGTAACACTGCACTTCTGTCACAACCAGTTGGAACAGTGCTTTTACAAATACCAGAGCTCCAAGAAACAAATGCCAATATGGGAATCAATGTAATAGCCTTGCCAGCTTTCTCACAGGTAGGATGTTTGCACAGTATCAATAAACTACTTATAGGAAGTTAAAAGCTCTTTCTTGAGACAGCATTAACTAGAACCTGTGACTTCCCAAAATTGTTCTTGGTCCTTTAATGTCTTCTAAAAGTCTGCTTTTAAATGTTACATTATCTGTCAGAAACATAGTATGATAATATTTACTGAAGATTATAGTCATCACTATGCCTGTGTTTAATGTAAAAACCCCCTCATATATGGTTTACTTTGCAATGCAGTCTGTAAATAGCTTTTTTGTCTGCATTGCAGCTGAGTTACACTGAACTATAAGTCTGAAGCAATCCTAAAACCTGCTTAGCTAAGTCACAGGAGACTTACTCTGTTTGTGTGTGTTCTGATGGGGTGAAAGCAGCCTCTGCTAACTTCTTCTGTAGATGTGGTTGTTTGTATCACATTCCTGAGAAAAGGGCACTCATGGCTAAAAGTTGTGCATCTCTCCATATGGAGATAAGAAGTTTTTAAATGGACTCATATACAACATGTCCAGGATGAGAAAAGAGCAAAGATGGTTGTCAAAATAGGGGCCTGAAGGGGCAGCAGGTAACAGTAATGATGCTTGTAATATCGTTCCACTCTTCAGTCTAAGATGGTGCTGAACAAATGTAATGTAAAAATTAAAAGAAAAAAAATTCAAAAATCAAAGATTGGGTTACCCAGAGATACACTATCTTGTATTGCATCATTTAAAATGGAGCAGTGTTTTTATTTTTTTGTTTCATTGCACCTTTGCTGTTCTCAAATGAAGTGATACCACCTAATCACATTTACAGAGATTTGTTGCTGTTTCTAAGGCATGATGTTGCTTAGCCGACAAAAAATCCAGAGAAAATAGTGTAGAACTTCCACTTAACAGTTAATGCATAATTGTTATTTAAAAGAATTATGTAGTCTATTCTGTTACTAAAATTTCCTCACCTTGATTCGAATTCATTGGTTCAGAAACAGTTGTGTCGATTTTTATTCCTGAACTGCAGATTTTGGTTTCCCCTATGGAACTAGTGTGCAAATAATATTTGAGTTTTCCCTGCCCCAGCTGTTTCAAATTTTGTAGTTACATCTGTCCATAAGCGAGATGTGTGTTAAATTAGACTGTGCTCTGAAGTACACCCCTCCACACTTGGCTTACCACTCAGTACTGTTTTTCACGGTGAATAGTAACTGCATATGACTTTCTATAAAAATTCCTTTTAGTTTGTTTGTGCTTTATCTGTCTGATCATTCGGTAGTCGAGAATTGATTGTTATTTTCTAAAACAGCATTACTTTTTGAAGTTTTCTTAAAAGGACCTAGTTTACACTCATTTTTTGCATTGTTTTTTTCTGTCTCTATCTACAAACGTATTTTGTGACCCAGTTACTTGATCCAAAAATGCAGCTCTTTGTTTGAAGATGTAGTTCAAGAAGAATTGAGTACTCCCTATTTATTTGTCAGGGATATCCATACTATCTATTTGAGAGAGTGCCTTATGCTCATACTCCAGATTTTCTCCTGAAAGCCATTCAGCTTTCTTTATTGGCAAAAAGAGGACTAATATTTACAAATTTCATTCTCTGAGTTAGGTCCAAGTTTAATACCTAGAATACTATGGTTGAAAAGCTTCCTGTAGGCTTGGTGAAAAAAAAAAGCTAAACCCAGTTCATTAATATAGGAGGATTTTTTTCAGTGTTAACATCAAACATGGTCTTAATTCAGAAATACCATTTTACTCTAAGTACAGTTTGACACATTTTTTCTCTTAAAGTCTTTGTGGGAGTGTATATGCTATGACTGTGCAGAAACATTTAAATCTACTTTGTGGCCCATGAAGCAGTGAAATCAGTAGTAAGAGGTTTTGAGTACAGAAATACTGCCAACCACTCCAAAATGAGTACTTTACTTACAGCAGGTGTAAATTATGCCCTGCCATCTTTTTATAGCTTCGTAAGGTTTGTTTTTCAACTCTTCATTCCTGTTGTCTGAGCTGAGGTTTTATGATCAGGTGCAAAGCCAATTGGCTGATAGTGATTTATTCATTAGAAAACTTGTGGAAAATTTCCTTTGTTACATAAAGTTCTCCTCTAAAAGTAATCCAGATAGGTTGCATTCCCTTTCCATCAGTTGCTGAAGTAATCTTAAAATTCAGAATAGCTGCTGTATATCTCTGCAGCCTGAATCCTGTAGAAGTGTAGGATGCAAAAAGTAAAGATTACAGATGCCTAGAAATGCATGACATTTGTAGTAGTGGTGTTAGTTAGTGGTGGCAAGTTTTCGTCTCATCCTTACATTGTCTTGACATGGTACAGATTCCTCCTAAGGAAATTGATATAAGCACATCAGAAATACTGATAGCCATATGCTGAGATCATCCATGGCTTTATAAAACCAAGGTTCTCCATAATGTGAAAGCTTTCACATACCTGTATCACAATGTTAGGACATTGTACAATCAGTTACCTGAAACTCCAGTTATATTGGAGAATTCATATGAATTTGACTGGTGGCTCTTCTAACTGAGTTTTTCCATGTTATTCTCTTGAGAGAGCAGTGATGGGGGAATAACAAAAATGGATCCAGTTTGTGTACTGCATTGTTTCTGCATTAATTAAGTGGCGTACACAAAACACAGTGTCAGTTCAGAGCATTCCAAACCCTTGACTCTCAAATGCTTTACCAGAGAACACTAACCTTTTTAAAAAGGTTTTATTAAGTAAAATTTGTATTTAAAAAGATAACTTACACCTGTGATGTAATTGGCTGTATTCCACTATAGTGCTTTGTTCTGCACAATGTATATGGTAATTGAGGTCAGAGCTGTTCCCGTTTCCTCCTTCAATTAGTGCATGTTCTGCGTGGTGAAAAATTTGTGTTGACTCATGGAGTTCTGAGAAGGGAAAAAACTTGTGCTAAATTGGTGAATTCTAACCTGTAAGAGCCATGTTCATGTTTATGATCTGTATTATTTAGACATCAGGTGTGTGAATTGCACACTGTATCTCCCTGTCATAGCATACATGTTTTGGTGTAAAAAATTTAAATTCTATTGAAAATAAGAGATAAATTTTAATACATTTGCAGATTGTAATAAATACGGTATCTCAGATAATGATAGAAATGGCATTGTGGCCTCAGAATAGTAATTTTAGTTTTGACTAATTTTTTGTTGTTTGTGCACATCTCTGAATTTTACCAGTGAAATGAAGGGCACTCTGCCACTGGCAGATTTAATCTACTAAATGATAGGTTTGCTTTTTTCCATTAGATTTTTAAGATTATGAGCTGAAAACACTGTCCAGTAATAATGGGAAACTCCAAATACAAAATGACTCTTGTCACTGATTTGCTACTTCAGACACACAGTGAGAAAAAATAACTGATAATACAAGACATTTTATTTTGTCCGTATGAGTGTGTTTGGCAATTGGCATCAAATTATTTCCTGTCTAGAAATAAAGTCCCTGGGACAGTTGCAAGGGACTGTGCTTTTATCAGTCAAGCAAGTGGTGGACAACTGTGGGAGAAAGAGATTAAACACTTTTGTGCTAGGTCAAAATATGACATAGCTGGACTTGGCTTTTCCGTGAGACCATTTCCAAGAATATTGAGTTATACAGCAGCTTGCAGGAAATAGAAGTACCAAAAGAAAAGGAGGAACAAAAGTCTGATGGTCACAATGTTTGTGTTTGAAATTTGAAGGGAGTGCTCTCTAAGCTAGGCTTAATCCTGCTCTTAATGCAGCTGTACTGGGTATCAATAGGTGAGTAAAGATGGTTAGTGCATTATATGCTCATAATAGTAATTTTATTAAATAATTAGGAGTAATATTAAATGTAAATTTTGTTGGGTTTACAAACTGAAATATACACAAAGAAAATGCACAATGGGCTTCACAGTGTTTCAGTTATATCTCATTTATTTTTGCTTGGCATGAAATGTAAATACCTTTTTCATGTGAGTGACCTAGAAGGAAGCAAATGGTGCTGCTCACTGCTAAAATAATGAAATTAATCTTCTGTTACTGTTCAGGTGGACCCCGAGGTTTTTGCTGCACTACCTGCTGAGTTGCAAGCAGAGCTGAAAGATGCATATGATCAAAGGCAAAAGCAATCAGAGCAGCAGCCTGCTAACACTTTAGGTGAGAATATATAGTTTTGCATTAGTCTTCTGGTATAGCAGTTGCTTACTATCCAAACAGCTATGCAACCCTAAGTAACAAACTGGAAAATATACCCAAAGTGTCTCTGAAGATGCTGTGTTCAATGGAATTTCTGTATTTATTTTTGACAGACTGTCAGTTACAACCAGCTATGGTTTCCATTTGCAAACAGGTGCCCAGCTTTACTCAGATGGGTAATTCAAATAATTCAGTTCATGGGGACTCTGGCACTAAGACTCTGTCATTGTGTCATTTTAGAGGCACTAAACTTACCCACGTCCATATGTTTGCAGAGTGGAATCTAAACTTGATGTGTCTTGTGATTTAAAGTATTGCACCTTCTTAAGGTAGTTAAACTGTGTTCAGGGAGCATTCTCATGGTTCCCTGAAACCCATAGCACTGGCATGGCTTTTGGGTAGCTAGAGAGAGATACGCTGCATCTCACTGTATGTCTGATAGTCAGGTGGCTTTACTCTGAGCTCATCATCCAGGTCTCCTTTTTGTAATCAGTAGAAAGAAATAAGACTAATTCCCTGTGAACATGCTTTGTCATAAAAATAGGTTGTAAATGTTATTGGGTTGATTGCCAGTTAAACACTGCATTTTAATTATAATCACTCCCTGATTTCACAGCCAGTGGACTAATGCAGATACGTTAGAATGATGGAGTGAGAGCAATTTCCTTCATAAACTCTGAAAAAGGCATTGTGGGGGCTTTACACTGCTGGCTTTGCTGATAACACTGGTGGGACAGTACTCTGACTGAGGCGAGGCAGTTTGTCCAGTAGATTCAGATTTCACCAGCTGCTTATATTCAAGTACTCAAATGCTCACATTAAAAAGCTTATGAATAGCTGAGTATCCTCTGAGTACACTTAAAGTCCAACAGTGCTTTTCAAATACTTGAAACCTTGCCAGGATCTGGAATGGTGTGTATGTGTTAAAGTTGCTTTGTCTAGGCTGTGTTTTCTCAAGTGATCCTTAGATTTTTGTGGAAGATACAGAATCCCCCTTTCAGTGAAAAAGTATTAAATTTTAAATGTATCAACCACTGACTATTCCTGTTTTTCAGTGTCAAAAAATCCTTTCCTACACCTGAAGCATACAACCATGAAAAATAAGAAGAAAATACGGAAAAAAAATCTAGTCAGTCCTGTAAAAAAGATTCAGAGTCCTTTGAAAAACAAACTTCTTGGTAGTCCTGCAAAAACCATGCCAGCTACATCTGGAAGCCCACAGAAGCTAATAGATGGCTTCTTGAAACAAGAAGGACCAGCTGCTCAGGTACTTAAAACACTTAACAGCTTTTGGTAAAGCTGTGTCTGCTTCTGTAGGCTGCGTTCATGTTCACAAATGCATGGTTTTCTTTACTGGATTCTTTACTGACACTTATCTGTATGTATATGGTGTTTCCATATTTGTCAGACTGAGCATTATCCACTTCTACGTTTGGAACAGGCAGAAGCAGTTCCATCAACTTCGGATTCTTCAGGCCCGTCAGCTCTGCAGACAGAGCAGCAGCCGGGCTCATTCAGGCCTCAAGCGCCAAACCTCGCTGGAGCTGTGGAATTCAACGATGTAAAGACGTTGTTGAAAGAATGGATCACAACTATCTCAGGTGCGGGGTGTCACACTGAGGCTGATCTTGCAATGCATCACAAAGAAAACTGCTTTCAGTAGGCTTTTTATACTTACTTTCTCCTTCACTCTTCCTTTTGCTGCTTATTTTTCACAGTACTCTTGAATCCTGACTGCCTTGGCAGTCTTGGAGAATTTGATTCTTTCTATCAGTTGTTACTCTGTGGTTTTGCCAGCTCCTGTGTCTTGCTTAACATCATGAAAATTTACATGCTCTCTCTTCAACCCTTGTGTCAGGCCCTTGTCCTATGCCTTGATGGTACTTGTGTCTGAGGTTTTCTGTATTTTTCCAGCATATCGCAACCACTAAGATGAAAGCTCTTGAAAGGGAATTCATTTTGTTCTATGAAGATGTCATTTTAGAGGCAAAGGAGTGCAGGGTTTGAGTTTTTGTCAAAATAAATGCTGGAAAGAACCCTAGAAAAAAAAAAAAGTGTGCAAATGGGACACTCTTGCTAAATTGTGATTTGAATTATGTCAAACAAATAGCAACTCCTTAAAACCTTGGGAAATTTGACCTTCCTAACCTGGACATTATTATTCTCCTAAGAGTTTCAAAACAGCCATTTCATTCTAAATCCGAGTCTCTTTTCCCTTTGGTTACTGCTAGTTTTGCTGTCAGTTGTTCTTACTGAAAAAAAAGAAAAGGTCTACAAGACAGGTATTTCAGGACCTTGCAGTCCTGCTATGTGCACAGCTTCTGATGTCAGGAAGCTGCGTGGGGAATACAGAAATTGTCAGGTTGGCCCCTGATGTGCTGACACTGCAGGATTTCTTTCTGTTGTATTCCCGTTATTCTGTGATTGTATTCTAAGTATACTTAGAGAAGAGGATACCATTCTTTAATTTTTTTTTTATTACAGATCCTATGGAAGAAGACATTCTACAGGTTGTGAAATATTGTACTGATCTAATAGAAGAAAAAGACTTGGAAAAGTTAGATCTGGTTGTTAAGTACATGAAAAGGTAACTTAATTGCTAGTATTTGTGAACTTCAGGCTATTTTTGTCAGAGTTCATACACTAGATGCTTCATTGTGAGGCCACAAGCCCATTAGACATTCCATTGATGAGTGCTTTTAAACTTAAAAACGGGCTGGGGGAAGAAGTTGGAGTGTTAAAATAGGATTCAGAAGCTTGCCATTTCTGGTCTTTGGTATGAAATTGGTGGAAGGTCACCTAGCACTTCATTCACAGGCTCACACCACTGCCAGATGCAAGCATTCAGAAGCTGCTGTGACACTGCTCACACCAGGAATCTGTGGCGTCAAGTAAGGCTTGGTGTGTTTAAGTAGCGAGGGAGGACTTTATCAGGACTGAATCAAAATTCCATTCGTGGGGAACTTTTGTGATCTTGTTTTGCAGTGTGAAGACCAAAAGTGATTGTAAAAAGGACTGGTTCTGTAATGGTAATTTTCAGCCTCTTCTTCCTTTTCCCTTTCAGGTTAATGCAGTCATCTGTGGAATCAGTTTGGAATATGGCATTTGACTTCATTCTTGACAATGTTCAGGTAGTTTTACAACAAACTTACGGAAGCACATTAAAAGTTATCTGAACTTGTAGTAAAGAGCTTGATGAGAGCCTGGAGCTCTCTGCTAGCTGTGCCATAAGTGCTTGTGAGGTATTTGCAAAGTGCATGATAGTAATGCCCTGAGTTTTTATAATTTCAAATTTCTTTTTAAACAACAAAGTGTTTTGTACATTTCTTTTCAGAAAGTGCCAAATTTGTCAGTATTGCATGTAAATAATTGTGTTAAAATTCTTTTATTGTAGTATAGAATCTATTTACAAAATGTTTGTTTATAAAGTTTTATGGATTTTTACAGTGAAGTGTTTACAGTTGTTTAATAAAGAACTGTATGTATATTTTTGTACTGATTCTATTTTGTGATGCTTCAGTTTGAATATAGTGAACCCCTTTTACTAAAGCTGCAGCTTTGATTCATTTCACAAAGTTTTACACAGTAGCACTGCCTCAACACATGGAGGAGGCTGCTGTACATGTACCTGGCCACTTTTTGTTTCTTCTACACTAACTTTATTACAGATTTTAAGGTGAGGGAAGAATATTAGTTCATTTTCAATTTCATCCTTCAAAGATTCAAGCCAGGGTGGCCTGAAGAACACAGCTGAAGCCTGGGTGCTGTCTGACCTTGGGTGGGTGTCCTGTCACCTCTGGAGCCGTGCTTCTGGAGGAAAGCAAGTCACCCTGAAGTAGCACTGTAAAGGAGGGCAGAGTAGCCAGCATGGAGCATTGTTCAAGCCTGCGTCTGTCCTCTGCATTGCTCCTACTCAAGATAGAGCCAAGTCTAAAACACCACAGTTCTCCCCAGCCTGTGGCATGCATTTCCTGCATGCAGTACAAAATAGGCTGTAGGGAGCAGCAGAAGCAAAATAAACTGTCCCATCACTGTGTCCCTGCTCAGGGCTGTGTTTGCATCCCTGCAGTTCATGTTTGGGGCAAGTCTGCTTTTTCCAGGTGTGCACCAGCCTTGCACAATTGAACTTGGCCCAGTATGCTGAAGCAAGGCTGTTCAGGTGCCTGGAGAGAATGAAGACCACTTGCCAAAAACCAAGTTGGTAAGAAAAATCTCTTCTGAAGTAGTGATGGGGGGAGGTGAGAAGTATCCCACATCATGCTGGGGACAGAATTGAGAGCAGGAATGCAAACTGGAGGCTAACCCTGGAGCAGGATTTGCACCACTAGCTTAGCTGGAAGCACCTTGCCTAGCACAGGGCAGGAGCTGCTGCAGCTGACAGTACAGCTGGGGCAGAGAAAGCTGCTTACAGCAGTGGCAGCGAGGTTTTAGCCTTAGGTTGTGCCCTTGGCTTCCTCATACCAGACACTGGGAGAGGCACCAACTTGGCAGCCCTCTACAGCCAGGTGATGGATGAGGGAAGGGCAGGAGATGTCACTTCCCTTGACTTCAGTAAGGCTTTTCATTAAATCTCCTGTACCATCCTCAGGGACAAGCTGGTGAAGTACAGACTGGACAGAGAGAGAGAGAGAGAAGTTTATTGAAAACACCTGGGCACTGGTACAAAGTCTTGTTAGGGACCAGGCCCAAGTGGTACCCTGAGCCAGTACCACGTCCAGTCCTATCCATCACCTTTGTAAAGGACCTGGAGGAGGGGGCTGCGTGCCCTCAGCACTTTGCTGATGACACAGGGTGGGTTGAGAGGGTGGGGGGTGCTGCTTCCAGAGACCCAGCAAACGCTGGGAACCTCGTGAAGTGCAGCATAAAGAGGTGCCAGGTTCTGCTCCCAGGGAGGGGCCAGCTCTGCAGGAAGGCCTGGGCCTGCCACCTTGCCAGGCTGCACAAGGAAGATCATCCCCAGGAGTCAAGGCAGGAGGTTGTTCCCTCTGCTCAGCACTGGTGAGAGGCACCTGCAGTGCTGAGCCCAGTGCTGGGCTCCTCAGTACAAGAGAGACACAGGGCCACTCTCAACACAGGCCCCAATGGTGCCTAAGGGAGTGGAGCTTCTTCCACAACACAAGGAGAGCTGGGGCCTTGAGAAGGCTGGGGGAATCTGATCCATGTGTACAAACACCTGGGGGTGCTCATTCACTTGCATCAAGTCATAGATACGTGTCTAGAGCGAGATGGACATTATCTGAATCAAGATCTCTCAAGTTTCCATTAGTTTCTAGTTTGGGTCTTGCAGAGCCCCTTCAGTTCCTGCTTTTGAAGCTGCCTTTTCCCCTTGGTTTAGAAAAACAGCACAACTGCTCCCATTGCAGCAGGTACTGCTGAAACTGAAGCAGGTATTTTACTAGTCAGGTTTCAGGCACATCCCTGGCTTTGGAGCTGATGACAGATTTAAAATTGGCATCGTTAACAGGACCCATCCTTAACTGTCAGGCTATATTTAAGTTCCACAACAGGAGCCTGCCAAAGTAGCATATCCATTTCCCAGAGTTAACCTATGGGAAGAACACCCTTGCCTGTTTGAGGAAACAATGCAGAATACATCACGACCACACTATTTGACATCTGTGTTCATAAGAACTTTTTATTAGTGTAGTTTTCATGATTGCATAGTTTGCAAAAGAAAATTTTAACAATTAAATGCAATCTCCTCCCTATGATGATTCTGTTCACCAACTGCTGCGAATTTGCACCACACACCAACCATAGTGAAAAGGTCCTGTTCCATGGCAAGTTTAAAGTCTAACAACAAAAAAAAAACTCCAGAAAATTAAATTCCATTTGCAAAGGAGGTGAGTTATTAAATGTTCCTTTGTAATGGAGTCCAAAGTTTCAATCATAACATTCAGATTTTTCCAACAAAAAAAGTAATCCAAGTGACAGAAGAAATCTGATCAAACTGCATGTTACGTATTAAACTCTTTTAAGTATCTTAAATGCTAAAAATCTCAGGTGTATAAATGCTCCTCACTTTTGTTCCAGCTTGTGCTTTTGAAGAGTGTTTGTTTTGCTCCCATCAACATGAGCTGTGAGTAAGAATACATCAAGCTGTCATCCCAGGCAGGGAGGCAGAGGGGAAGGGGGGGTAGGAAAATGCTGGGATTACAGACTGACTTCTGGTCATCACGAACATCCACGCTGGAGCTGGTTCAGTCCCACGGTGTCAGGTGACTCCGCAGCTGTGATGCAGCATCCAAAGTCACAGCTCCCTGGCTGGCAGCTGTTTGCAGGTGCTTACACTCCTGAGCAGCAGCTGGGGAAGAGATGCCAGCTCTGACCTCCTCCGGGACTTGTGCCGTGCTAAACACCTGGCCTGCCCCTCCCGTGCTTCGGAACGCTGACATCACCACCTTGAGCACACAGGAAGTGCATTCCTTTGCTGGAACAGCCTCCACCCTTTTGCCAAGCAGAGAGAGGCAAGAGGGCCCCTGCCTGGCCTTTCCACATCGGCCACAGCCCATGAAGTGAAACTTTGATTACTGAAGCAAACTGTAAAACAAAGGGGCTGCTATGTCCATCTCCTTTATTTGTGGCTCTGCATTAGAATGATTACAGGTTGACTTCCATGAACTGTACAAGCAGCAAAAGGTGGGCAGCTATGCTTTACAACATTGTTTCACACAAAGCAAATACAGAGATATCCAATTGCCTAATTTTCTATTTAAAAAAAAAATTCTATAGGCACAAAGCAGAAGAATGTTGGAAAAGAAAGTCAAGGAAAGAGGTATGCATAAATAAAGAAGTATTTCTTACATCAAAAATGTCCCGAGAATCACAAAGTCTGCAGAAGCTTGGTTAATCAAATACTGCAGTCCTGCTCTCATCAGTATAAAAGTGAAAGAGCTTTAGTTCTGTAATAAAAATTCAATTTCTTTTATTTTGGAGAGAAGGAGGGAAAAAGGGTAGAAGGAAGGTGTAAGAGAGGGAAGGGCAAACTTTAAAACAGCAGCCAGTATTAGGAAGGGTAGTAGGAGGGGTGAACAGGCACATTGGAACCATGGGAACATGTAAATTGACCACTGTCAAACCAGTGTAAATTTCTTGGTTTCTCATGGAAAACATTTTATCCACATATTTTCCTCCCAAACATATATCCAACACTGTCTTGAATATAGGACTTTGTTGGTAACTTTTTTAGAACAGGAAGAGTGCATTTATTCCTGCCTCCCCATTGCTGTAAAAGTTATCTAGATGATTTCAAACACTTTCTTCAGTTCTACTATAAGCTGCCAGTCAGACTTCTGCATCTCATCCCTGAACCAGTCCTTCAGAGCATCGATGGACTGACGGCTGATCTGTAACACACGAGACAAACCCATCAGAAACACAGAGGTATTAAAAGCAGCTTTCAGCACACTGGAAACAGTTAATCTGAAGAAAGGGCAGTCTGCACACCAGGTAAACTCAGTCTAAGCCCACATTTTGCTACTGCTCAGCTGTGTGACCCATCCCATGCTTCCCTTCACTTCTCCTCACACCATGTCCCTTATCTGGTCTTGAGGGGCTGCAGCTGGACAGACCATCCCACACCTTATGCAGTAAGGCCAGAACTGGAGAGGTCTCCTGCTTCCACCAGGGCCCACAGGAGCAGCAACCCCTCCCTGTCCCTGTCCCGGGCCCTACTCACCCTTAATTTGTGGGCACAGGCCCCTGGCACGTGTGTGGCAGGGGGTGTCCTATGACATGGTGACTAAAGCAGCTGGGAGGGCGGAGAGCTGTGGCTTTACTTCCAACAGCAAAAGATGGAGCAAGGGATCATCTCCTCATCCAAGCTCGGTGCCCCATAATTAGAGCAACTGCAGGATTGCTATTTATTGTGCAATTTCAAGCACTGGCTGTGATGCCCTGGGGGACTGCTGAGCACCAGCTCTGTCTACAAACAGTAGTTGGTGAATATTAAGTGTGGCATTTTGCCCTCTCAGGCACTCTGAGCTGCAAGGTCTTTCCAGCCACAGCCCCTCATTCCTTTGGGCCTCTGCAGGGGCACCATTACAAACCTCAAACCACAGCTCCAGAGCCCCTCAGCTGCACAATGCCACACACACACACTCTGTGACAGAAGGCTCCACCCATGCTTTTCAGGATTCATGCAACATTTCCACTTCAAGCAAGCTGCCACTGTCCTAAGCCCTCTCAAAAAATGCAGATTGCTCTTACCTTGCTGACAAGGATATCTGTTGCTTCAAAATGTCGTCCATACATTTTAGGTGATTCCCCAGGAATAGGTTCTATTTTAACACACACTTCTTGGCCTTTCTTTGCAACATCCACTGGTTTGTGGTTTATTTCAATACTTGTAACTATTCCAATTTCGACAAACTGTAACACAATGAAGCAGCTGTAACACATCCACCAAACCTCTGCACACACATCCTTCTCTAAACTCCTGTTTGTAGGCACAGACTTGCTGCAGGAAGTGCAGCACTGGCAGAGCTGCTGCCCCAGCACAGGCAAACACAGAGCACAGCAAGTGCTCCATCCTGAAAAGGGCAGGGACACCAACCTCCTGCAGCTTATCTGGGATATCAACTGGTTATCCCTTAAAATGTCAGGAGTTGGTTGCCCCCTTTTTTAGCCACCAGGCATGACAATTTTGCCTGTTACTCAATACCACAGCACACAACTGGCAGCAGGGAAGGAGAGTGGTTGACAGGCAGGTGCCCTCCAGCCACACTTCCTTGTGCCCTGCTCCCGGGCTCAACTCTTCTGGCAGAGAGCAGCAAGATATTTGAGCACCAGAAGAAAGACTTGATCTACAAGTCTGAACCTCATCTCCTGCCAGAAATCTGTGCACTGAGGAAAGGCATACAAGCACTCCATGGTGCAACACCCCAGGAACTACCAGCTGGATCAAACATCCAGTGGGAAGAGAGCCTTACTTACATTTTTGCTAGGTACACACATGGGAGTCCCCTGCTTCACCTGGCCGGCCTCCACCACAACACCCATCACTATTGGGTCACGAGAGTTGAAAATGAACTGAGGGAGTATTTTCAACTTGCACGGAAACACTGCTATATGCCTGGAAGATGGCAAGAAAAGACACTTTGAAAGATACGCTGGGACAGTATGTAACAATAACAGTTCTGCCTTCTCCCACACTTCTTGGGCATTCATTCTAGGAGTGTTACTTGGAGAAAAATCAAGCAGGAAAAAACCTCTTTTCTAATCTTGCTAATTCTAGTCAATACCTGATCTTCAAGATCTACAAGGAACAATAATCATGCATGCCTGGCGTGGATTTTAATTTGACAGGCTTGAGCACTCAACTTGGACCAAGACCAAAGGAGTAGTAATTTTACAGTGTAATTAGAGCTTCACAAGAACACAGGAATAGAAATATTGCTGCCTGAACTCCAAAATTTCAAGATTTTTGTTTGCCAAGTAAACAAATACATTTAAATGCTGAGCTAAACAAACTCCAGTTGGGATCAACATGAAATGAAATACGTTTTCATTTATTTTGACTGTCCTTATTCTACTGAAGACCACCCAATGACACATGATTCCAAAAATTAATTTTGGGTCCCTATAAATCCTTAAATGATTACATATTCATGTTACTGCAGTTGGAATTAACCCCTCTACACTGGGATTGCATGAATATGAAACAATAGAATCCAAATCCCTTTAGTTTTGTTTTTTTAATTCTGCAAGACTAACCCATCTGTCACAAACTAGGAAGAGAAGCCAAGTATAGAAAGCAAACCTTAATAAAAATACTCTATATTATACAAAAGTTCTAGCTCAATCTTGTATCTGCTGCACAGCTTTCACAGCTCTCACCCTACTAGGCCTAATCCCAGATCTAAACAATTAGACTGGAGCACCAAATTCTTGAAAACTATCAATTTATTGTCATACAATCTTCCTCCTCTCCTCCCTTTCCATTAGAGGTACATGCTAAGTAATAATAAAGAAACAAATAGTTAAATACAGCTTAATTTACACTAAAATAAGAGAGAGACTTATTAGGGAAGCATCCAGAATACAATTGCTCACACTTACTTGAATTCCTCTTGCTTCTGCTTTTTGTAGTCTTGTCTATATTTTGTGAAGGCATCGAATAAGTGATAAATGATTTCAGCACTAAAAATACGAACTCCTAAGCTATCAGCCATCTCCTGCGCGTCACGTTCAATCCTCACATCGAATGCCAGAATGACGGCGTACCTGGAGGGAACAGAGAGCCCAACAGTTCACCCCACACACCACAAACCCAGAGCTACGGCCGGCCCTTCCTGCAGCACCGCTGCACATTTATCAACTGAGCAAAAGCAAAGCTACTTACTGTGGGTCATGCTCCAGCATAACTGATGCCTTCATAACATCTTTTTTATGGACAGGACCTATATTAATTCCTGAATACTGTTGAAGAAAGCCACAAAAATCAAGTCACTAATCTTTCTGAGTCAAAAGGAAACAGTTACTGACTAAAACACAGAATCAACGGCATCAGATAAAGCACACTAGTACTTACTGGCACTTCTGATGTTTTAAGAAATTCAAGTAATGCCTCTAAAGAGCCTAACGTAGAAGCCTGGACATAAACACCTTTCTCTTCTAATTTGATTGCATTTAGTGTTTGCTTCAGTTCATGTATTAGTTCATCCTTTAGAAAAAAAACAGGAGAGAAAAAAGCAAGTTTTAGTCCTCTTGCTACTGATGCCTCAGGGTACAAAATCTTCCTGTTCACGAGCTGCTGAAAATATACGACAGCCATGCTGATAGGTCCCACCTGACAGACGTGCAGTGTAAGTCACACACAGCCAATGAGACTCCTGACTGTTTCTGGCATTAGAAAAGCCTGAGCTGAACTAGACCTGAGGATTTTGCAGGAAGGTGATCATAAACTGGGCAGATGCCCACCTTCAGAGCTGGTAACATTTCTCTGCAGACTACACATCACTTTCCCCAGCACTGCAATTTTCTGCTGGCACGGCTGTGCAAACATTGTGTGGCAATGCCCTTGGCTGCCTGAGGATCAGTGACAAAAGCTGACACCTAAAACCATGAGCTGGAAAGGATCCTGAACACTCTTTAGGCCTGGGTACAAAACAGGATGCAAGAGCAGCAAAGCCTCTTCCTCTGGCAGATGAATGGGTTTTGCCATTGACTTTTAGCCATCATGTTATCTACTACCAGTAGTACACTTCAAGTAAATACTCGTATGTACCCAGCAACAAGGTCTGTGTTTGGACACCCCAAAAGTTTGACCTCCCTTCAGAAGCACAAATAAATAGACAGAAGACTAAAGGAAAACTATGATTAGAAGTAAATTAGCAACATGTGAGTTTCCTTTCTAAACTAACTTCCTGCCTTTGGAAAACAAGAAGCAGTTTTGGGTTTAGGATAGCTATATCCTTTCTTCTGTCATTTTTAACATGTAAGTCCCAAAAGAAATTTATTACAAAAGTCTTAAATTAGCTTTGCAATTAGTAGAGTTTGCAAAACTCCACTAGTAGATATGTACCTAATATAATTTGATTAGAATATTTCCATAAATTATTAAAAATACCAAATCAGTAATTAACAGAGCCAAACTATGCCATGATACTTGTGTTCAAACCTTATTCTAGCAGCAGAGACACCCCAGCAAAATGTCAGGGAAAAAACTAACGGTCAAGATACTAAAAACATCACACCACCAAAGCTTCACATGAGCACAAGGCTAAAACGTGTTACTGGAACAGTTTTTAAAACAACCAAAAAACCCAGTTATTTGCAAACTGAGCTCTCAACATTTGAGTTGCATCACCAGAGAGCTCAAGTTACCCTCAGTGTGTTGTACTTCAACATCAGCCACCTCACCTTGAGGACTGGGACTTCATCCTCTTTATGAGCTACGAGCAATGGCAAACCAGCCAAGGTCTTTTCCAAGTCTTTCCCAAGAATCTTCACGCCTTGAGCAGCAACAACCTCTTTGTGCTTTTCATACTGGTTCTGAAAGAGAGAATATACACATTAGCAAAGACTTCTGTGCTGGTGCACAGCAACACAACTCAGTGCTGAGCAGCTGAAGAACACGGTGGGGAGCAGCGAAGCGCAGCAGCTCCCAACTTTTCATCAGTGATTGTCTCTGCTTTTCATTTGCATGTCTCAGTCTTTGTGCTCTTCTCCCTTCAGATACCCCCTGCACCCCTGCCGAGGCAGGCAGGACACAGGGAAGTCTTCTAAAAGAAGAGGAGGGGGCCAAAAAGGAACATATACTAGAAAAGAACAAGCAGCAATAGACAGCTACTCACTAATAAAACCCCACAAATTCAGCCCCATAGGCAAGTGATGGGAAGATGCCAAGAGCTTAACAAAAACACTAAAGCTTCGCTGACACACAGCCCAAGGCTCTGTGCAGGAAGGGCTGTCTTGATCTCCCACTGGATGCCATCCAGCCTTCCCATGTGCATAATTCCATGTTCAATTTCCAAGGTTCTCCCCTCATCCAGGGGAACCTCAAAGATCTCACACTCAGGGCATGGCTCTAAGACGTAACAAATAAGATCTTTAAATTGATGTTGGAAGGATTTTCTGGTTTGTTTCTTAATTTATTTAGATGTCCCATCCTTCTCTTAAAACTGCAAGGCAGCTTCCCTCCTCAGTAAGCACTTTGTTCCTGCAAACCTCTATCCTTTAGCTCTCCACCCCAGAATGTGGGTCTTATTTCAAGGACAACAATTCCACATGAACAAGCTGAATCAAAATGCATCCTCACTGCCTGCCTCAAAAGAGCTGAACAGCTACCCTAGGTCCACTTCCCCAGCTCAAGGCTCCCAAACCTTAAAGCCTGTCCTATTACATTCACCTAGGTTATCTGTACAGAAATTTTCTTTGCCTTAAAAAAAAAAAAAAATCTGTGCAGACATTTATTCCTTCCCTTTTAAACAGGAAACATCAAAGCAGCTCTTTTCATCCCCTTTGAATTGCATGCACTAATCTTAATATATGTATTCATTTATTTACAGCCTTTTGCTTCTGTGTCTCCTCCTCATTTCATGGAAAGCCATGCAGGAAGGATCTCAAATTCAGGGTCTCTCCTCAGGCTAGTAAGACTAGGGCAGCAAAACCTCCAACAACCTTTGTAAATGCCAAGAGGCTGCAGATTCTGCAGAAGTCGTGGTCACTGGCACTCACCAACCAGCCCTAGAAACTCATGTGTTCACTTTTCTCAAATCTAAGTGTATGTGATTTTTGTTACTAATATTATAACTTTAACTCAGAAGTCACTGTAGTAGTACACTCCAGTTTCCATTTAAGATGGGTATCTCCCTCTCACATGTAGCCACATACTTGAATCCCTTATTAAAGCATACACATCCTAAACCTCACAGCAAGTTAATTCCTTGACCATTTTCTTTGCCACTGCTGTGACAACACACACCCCAACAGGAACATACATTTTCACAAGAGACACCAGATGCACCCTGCATTGCCCTTGAAGCCCCCTTTAAATACCGTTACTATAACCACATTCTACTACATTCTCTTTTTATAAAGTTTATTTTTTTCCTGGGTCATAATACCAGTACAGTAACCAGCTGCCATACCTTAACTCGTAGCTCCTTCATAGGAGGAGGCAGCAGAAGACCTCTAATCTGAGTTACGATAGGACCTTCTACCCCAGGAACAATAATGGTGTCTCCTTCTCTCAGACGTCCATTAATCAGAATAACATCTATGGTAGTGCCCATGCCTGGCAGTGCTTTAACCTGAATGAAAGGGGGAAAAAGTTACTTCTTATTTAAGCACTTCAAACATAAATTTTTTACCAGGAGGAAGGGTGCAGGGAAGGGAGAAATTTCTGTATGAATTTCAAGAAGAGTTGCTGTATTACCTCCATGACTTGAGCTCTCAGCTCCTGACACTCTGCCAGTCTCTTGGTCAGCATGGTTTGTGTGAGCTCAACAAGAAGAGCTATCAGACTTCCCATGCCATCCCCTGTGTGAGCAGAGGTAGGTACAAGAGAAACAAAAGTGCGAGGATCCTTATTCTCATAAAACAAGGCAGCGTTCAAGCCCTGGAATCAGGATTAATAGTTACATAGGGAAAAGCATATATACACATCATTATTAACAGCAACATTCAAGCTCAGTCAAATACCACTGCATTTTTTAAATCCCAATTTAAAAAACCAACACTGTTACTGACAGCATGCTATGGAACCTCAATCCACACTTGGAAACAGTGTGGGATAACTCTACAAAGTTAATTATCCCATCTAGCTTCTAGACAGCATTGTGTGTCACCAACAGAGGAAGTTCCCAGAACTGATGTGATTCATACCCTGCCAGCATCCAAGAGAAAAAAGAGACAGATGGGATTCTCTCAGGCTATTCCCAAAGAGAAAAAGAACAGTGACAGAAAACCTCATCTGCTGTTCATGACTCCATTGACCATGCACAGCAATTAGATATTTTTCTCCAAACCAGCGCTAAGGATGGAGCAGTTAAAATTACGTAAAATGTAAAAACAACGAAGCTTGGTTTATGAGAGGCTAGCACCAATGTGTCAGAAGAGATGCAACAGTTTTCTTGATATTCCAAGTTGTTTTGAGGAAAGGGGAGAAAACAAAACAAAAAACACCCACAAACCCAAAACAAACCACACCACTCATCCACCCTTTACTATCACTTCTTCTCAGCAAAGAACCTTGAATATTCCAACCTACCTGTTTTGCAAATTCCACTATGATAGCTTTTGCACGTTCTTCGAATTCATCTTTTGTATTTTTTTTCTGCTTCTTTAAGGTGACAGCTACATCTGTATCTGGACTTTTTTTCCAGTCATACAACCTATCAATCTTGAAAATACAGCAGTATGTCATCTTATGCAGCTTACTAAGGGTGTCTTTATGCTTATGCCACATCATCAGTGAGAAATACTTTATCAGCCAACTTAGCCAGCCATCTACCTGCTCCAGTAATCAAATGAAATAGTTTTTATTTGCTTTAGCTGCTATATTTAGCTCTGTTTAAGTCAGGCAGTATTACAGGATAGCAATATTACTTCCGATTTTAAAAATTCGAGCTACAGTAATCTAGGTTCATATGGAAAAAGTTTATATGCATAAATTACATCAAGGTTAAAATAAAACATTCAGAAGACACCTGTTTACAGATTCACATACACACAAAAAAACCCAAAAACCACAGAGGTGTTTGTGTTTTTTCCTGAAAAGAGACTACACTAGTTTTACAAAGAACTTTTAAAATTTACTGGTAAATATGGACCCTTTCCCATGTTGCTACAGAGAAGGGACCAGAGTGGGGCTGTTCAAAAGACACAACTGTATTTCTGAAACACTTCCCCAAGACAGCTGCCAAAGCAGGACAGGTTTAGCCCAAAAACCTATTTGCTGTACAAATCAAAACTACATCTTAAGAAAATGGATTATAACCTGGTCAAATAAGACAACTACAACTTAAAATGCAAGGGCTCTTAGCTATTTAATTTCAGGCTCACTGTAGGTCTTTGATGGCAATGAAAGACGGTTGGGTCTTTGTGTCTGACCAAGACAGAACTCTACGCTACTCTGCTGTAAGGCCTGGACACCTCTTTATCCAAGAAGTTGTTTGTGTTCTTTCAAAAAGTAGCTGGTTTTGGCAATGAGATAACGGCCTCCTCAGTTCCAACCATCTTCAATCTTAATGCTCCTTTCATTTTTTGAAGTATATTGCACTTTTTACACTGCAAATGAATAGCCTTCTGACAGCTCTCTGTCAGCATGTCAGATAGCTTCCAAAGTCATTGGACATGAGCAATTTCCATATATATATATTATATAATTCATCGAGTCATCACAAACAGGCAGCATAATTTCTCATGCACAGGATTTCTAAAAACAGGGCTGAAAATAGCTGGCTAATTTTCCATCTAATATTGCAAAGCCCAAAACACTTCCCACCAGTGATTAACATTACTGCTCCATGGGCTTAAAGTCGGCTTGTCTTCAAGTCAAACTAACCAGTATCAGTGGCTAAAATAAAGTATGACCTGTCAACGTGAAGCTTGTGTTGCAGTTTTATCAGAAAATGCACACAAATCTATACAAGTAGGCACAAGGGAAAAAAACCCACAATTGAAGTACAACTTCCAGAAGTGTGAATCATATACAAAAGTTACATAAGGCAACAAAATTTACCAGTAAGGATTCCAAGAAGATCAGATTGTTCCACGAAGCTCCTGTAGAGCCATTGTTGTATCAAGGACACAAAAAAATGCAACACACAGGACCCAAGAACAACCCCTTCAGACTTTACACAAAACAATTCCAGTTCAAGGAAGAAAACACGCAATTGTCAAAAGCCAAATACACTATTAGAGTGGAGCAATACACTATTAGAATAAAAATCTATCCTACCTTGTTGAGAGCTACTATAAATGGGCATTTCTTTGATTTCAACAGATTTATTGATTCAATTGTCTGTGGCTCCAAACCATGCATGATGTCAACTACAAGTATAGCAATATCACAAAGTGAGCTTCCTCTATTTCTTAGATTGCTGTGATATTAAAAGACAGCAAAAAAAAAAATCAGTCACTTAGCAACAGAACCTTTATGAAAACACCAAGTACAATGTCAAACTTACACTGACAAACAAAAAGCTAAAGCTCATCAATTAGTTATTTCCCATCAAAAACGTAAACCATTCAAATGACACTTTGTAATTTTCATTTAACAAAATACATTAAAGAATGTGTAAGCAAAACTAAGAAACTATTATTCTCCCGAGAGTTTTCATATTATTATATAGTTTTACAATATAAGATATGTTCTGATCATTTTCTGAGTGACAATTGAGACAGTTAAAGTGAAATGCAGGAGTGCAAAATCTGAACAAGACTTTTTATATACCACATAAACACTAAGACTATCATGATTTTATACAATACAGTGTAAATAGACTATCGCATCTTTGTTGCCAAACAAAACCTGGCTAGAAGATGGAGAGCTGTAAAGAGGTACGATGCCAAGATACTGATCTGAACATTACCAAGGGCCCCACAACACAACATTTCAATGCTTACAAAGGTTTATACTGAAAAATGTCACATCAAAGTCCTAATTCTTCTGTTTCAAGATTTCACCCAAGATCTCACCTCAGGGAGTTCAGTTATGCACGTCATGTTTTAACCTTAAAAGCTGATTTAGTGGCTTGCCTGCATGCCACTGGTGTTCCTAGACAGCATTTGATCTCTGCTAAGACTCAGATGACTTGTGCAATTAGTAACTTCCAGTCTTAGGAACTCAGTTACTACATTCAGACACTGAATGAGAAACTAGGACAAAGTTTTAATTTTTCATAGCAGAGTAGTTAGGTCACCTGAAATCCTCACCTTTTTTCCTCCAGCTAGCTTCCTGCTTCCAACTTTCCTCTTACACTAACTATTTATTTACATGCTTTTTCAGATATTCATGGCTCAATTGGCACGAAGACAGAAAATTAATCAGCTATAAAAGGCCAGCAATTAACCAGATATAAAAAGCACCTGCAAATGAAGCAAATCCACTTAATTCCTCTACGTTAAGTTGGTTTAGTTGGACTTTTTTTTCAAGTGAGAACTAACACAATGAATTAAGCAAAGACCTCACACTTTGCTAAAAATATCCCCAAATGCTTTAGCCATCAGTTCTGAGAAGTACAACATTATGAGAAAACATTACCTGAAGGACTCATGTCCTGGAGTGTCGATTATCAGCATGCCTGGAATTTTTATGTTCTCTCTGTCAAACTAACATTTCAAAATATTAGACATCTTGTAGAGATTACACAAGAAAAAAAAAAAAGAGCTGGCAACATTACTGACAGTCTGCACTTCAAAAATCCAGATACATATTTTAAGGCCAGCACCTTCTATAAACCTAATCAGTCACCAGTCATTTCAATATTAAAGAAATGATGCAGCACATTCCTCCAGGTATCAACTGGCCATAAGCCAAGCTAAAATCTGTAAGACAAGGCAGCCTACAGAAGAAAAAAACATTTCAGGGTAGTGAGATGTACCATCCTTATCTTGATGATTTTCTCCTCTCCCCTAATTTTACATATTTAGTAAGTTGAGTAAAATCTCGGAAAAAGCCGTTACTACACCAAGGCTGTGCAGCCAGCTGCTTCTGCGAGCAAAATAGGATATAGTACCCGAAACAAACAATACAGAACAGTTACTATTTGTGTAACACGATAAAATTCATCACCCAGGAATTGGCCAAATTTCAGCACATACAGCAAAGGCTAAGTTTTTAACAGAAAATATACTCAAGAGGTTTCAAGAGTCTTAAGGTTTCAAAAGTCTCAATTTACAATCAAAATACTGACAAGTAAACAGTCTATGTACATATATGCACTGTCCAGAACATAGTAAACAGTACTTGCATATTTTTCTGAAGAAACAGCAATGCATTAACTGAAATTAACGAATGTATGAAAAATGAGACAACCTCCCCTTTGGCGGGGGAATGATAGGAATTAAAAAACAACCCCAAAATAAGAGAGGGGGGGAAAGTACATCTGTCCATGTCAGGCAATCTCACAAGGCCTTTATTAATCTACATTTCATATTTTTAAGATGCAGTTGGTGACGTGTTGTAACTTACATTTTTCACCATCTTGGTTTGCTCATTAATAGCTTCAAGGGGAACATTAGTTGCACCAATCTGCTGAGTGATACCACCAGCTTCACTGTCCTGCACGTGAGTGTGGCGGAGCTAATGACAAAAAAAGACCAGAAATACTTACATATAAGAGACTAAAGTTATGTCTGAGCACACTCTAATTCTTTCTGTCTTCAACCAAAAAAATATGTGCTTAAGCAAGAGGCACCGGCAGTGCTTTCACACTCCACACCTTACCTTATCTAAAATTTTGGTCTTGCCTGTGTCTACATGCCCCAGGACACAGATAACTGGTGCTCTGAGCTTTTCAGTGTTCATATTTTTGCTGTTTTCAGCTCGTCGCTTCTATGTAAAAGACACATAAAAAACGGTAAGTATAAACCAAAAACCACAGCTCACCTCTTGACTTGATTACATACATACAAACACAGAGTTAACTGTGGGACTTATACTTTCAAGGCAATTTAAGGTCTGTCAACCCTCTTTTGATAAATCAAAAATTTTCAACAGTTAAATTTTTGGTTGGTTGGTTCTGGTTACAGCCTAGTAGGCTAAGTTGTTATAGCCACTAACAGTGGCTTTGCTGATGGTGCATTCTGAACTAGCACCTTGGGTGAGGAAACCAAGAACATGAGTAGCCATGAAAGCACTGAACAGTTTAGACACATCATCTAAAACTTGAAAATATCTATCTGTAAAGGATAAAAGCCTCTTTCTCCAGGAGGGATATAGAGCTGGAGGGCAACAACACTGAAATTGCCATCTTTGTGGTCAAATTACCTAAAAACAAATACTTTATCTTCAGACAAAACCAAGTATATTTTTTTTAATTAACACAATTTATGAACCTGCTTAAATATTAGCCCTGACACAGCCACCATTTTGACAAATTTGATGAAATTAACTGAAAATTAATCTGTTTGTTATACAACACAAGAATCCAAGTGTATCTTAATACCTCAATTCTCCGTTTAGCTTTGTCATAAGCACGCTCCTCCTTAGTGCGGTCATCATCAGAGTCATACTCAGAATCAGAGCTAATCTCCTTGCTGGGCTTTTTTTCCATAGATTGTTTTCCAATAGCTTGGGAGTCTGCCTCTCTCTCATCTGAAGTCTTTTCATCCTCATCTTCACTGCCTTCACTATCTTCAGATTCTTCACTCTCTTCTTCCTCTTCCTCCTCCTCGTCCTCCTCCTCCTCTTCCTCGTCCACTTCATTTTGTTCTTTGACTTCAATATGGACAGGTTTGCTCTCTGCTAAAAAAAAAAAAAAAAAAAAAAAAAAAAAAAACAAAAAAAAAACACTAAAGTAAAAATTCTCTATTAAGTTCACACTTGTGGGGGAGATGGCATGAGACAGCAAAAGAGACTACTAGAGAAGAATGAAGACAGAGTAAGTGCTACAATAAGTGCTTGTCAAGACCATTTTTCAACTTCCAATGTTAAAAATAAAAAGTGTTTTATGTTCAGAGTTGCTGGCTTGCGTTTCAAATCCAGAAGCAAAGCAAGTTTGGGGTGGGGTGAAGAACCATATTATCAGCACACTTATGTTTAACATTATTTGCAAACATTCAGATGTTCTTTGAAGTCATGTGCACTTCATAAAGGAATAATGCACCAACACCTTTTTAATAAAGCCAAAATACTCCAGATCATTACTATATGGATTCTGTACTGCTGATCAGGAATGCACATTTAATCAGATATAACAATCAGAACAAATTGTCTCTTTCACGCCTATAAAAAAGTCTCATCTTCAGGTTTTCTTTGACTGTTCAGAGAAGATTAATCATTTTTCATAGTAATTCTTCAATAAGCAGACAAAAAGAACTATCAAAAAGTAATTTTCTTTCTTTGAAAGCTTCCCATTTATAATCATCTGTAAAATCATAAGATGCAAGCCGATGATCACTTTAAAACCATGGATTCTCCTCCTTACAGCACTGCTGGCAGGCTCACTACTCCTAGAGACGAGTTACATTTCCTTGCTACTCTCATAGTCCATCATCTTAGTAATACACTAAATCTAATTCCCAGGAAGGTTCTTTTTCTGGATCCCATTGGCAGAGCCTTCAAATCCAAGCAGTAAGAAGTGCTATGTCCTCTCCAGGACAGTGGTACCAGACTAAAACAAACGCTCAAGAAGGTGAGCAGCCCTTAGAACTCAAAAGCACCAGAGGAACAGACCTGTGCTGGAATGAAGTCCATTCTGCTGTATGTATCTGTATTATCAAGCACTACACTTGAAAGCACAGGTGTCACAAGTATAGGCTTGAGCAAGTAAAAAGTATTTGATGAATAAATAGTCTTTGAGCATAAGAAACAATGAAGACATTATGGAAGCACTAAGTCCAGTAACAAACTCCTGTTCAGGATGGCTCACAGAAAAACACTTTTCTCCACCACTGGAAAAAAATACCTGAGAAGTTATCCCTGCACTCTTGCACAGTTTTAAGCTCCCCATAAGCACTGTTGTTGAATGCAGACAGACTATGGCCTTTGGCACACGTGCACAGGAATATGGATGTTCTTCCTTCCTTTCTTCCAAACCTGCCTCTCAAAGAGGCGTACCATAGAATCACAGAATGGTTTTGGCTGAAAGGGACTTCAAAGACCAACTAGTTACAGCCCCCCTGCCAAGGGCAGGGACACCTTCCACTTAGACCAGGTTGCTCAAAGCCCCATCCAACCTGGCCTGGAAAACTTCCAGGGATGGGGCATCCACAACCTCTCTGGACAACCTGTTCCAGTGCCTCACCACCCTCGCTGTAAAGAATCTTTTCCTAATATCTAAACTAAACCTACTCTCAGATTGAATCAATTTCCCCTTGTCCTGTCACTACATGGTCTTGTAAATAGTTTCACTCCATCTTTCCTGTAAACTCCCTTCAGGTACTGGAAGGCCACAATTAGGTCACCCCCAAGCCTTCTCTATTCCAGGCTGAACAATCCCAATTCTCTCAGCCTTCCCTTGTAGAAGAGAACTTACTATAACACATGCACACTTAACCTTCACACCATTTTAGACCCCCACTTCTTTGAAAACATCTCTCCTAGATGTTGCCAGATTCATATCATAAAAATACTATGGCTTTGGAACAATTACTAGAGAAATACAATACCAGGTAAAAGGTTTCCCTAAACTTCCAAAGGTGGTTTAAGCACATATTAGAGAAGAGGATTTTTACTCCCATAAAAAACCAACAAAAAATTACAACCTAATCATTTTAGATGGTAATTGCACATAAGAGTATTTCCAAAGGGTTGTCTTAAGCAGTATGTGTGTGACTTCTGAAAGCTCTGCTTTTGAGAAGAGATTCTTACATCTATTTATCATCAAACTTACCTCACAATTTATCTAACAGAGTAGAGAAAAAAATCTAAATAAAATATTGTTTTCTATAGAAACAGAAAACTCAGCCCAAAGCCTCTTAACCAGAAAAATCATACATTTGGTATCTACATGCCCACCTTTCTCTCCATCTTCATCACTAACCATAGCTTCCCAGTCATCCAGACCTGCATCTTCTGTTTCATCTTCTTCCTCCTTTTCTTCTGAAACTAAGAAATCCAACATAAAAGTTAAAAAAAGTCAGTCCAGCAACATACAACATTTTTAGATGCCCTTTTTTTTGACATACTGACAACTGCAATTTACAAGTTTGCTGTTACCATAATTCTATCGAATTATCTCCACATTCCATAAAAAGAAGATGCTGCATACTTAAGAAATAATCTCCAATTCTCCACAAAAATCATGTAGTGCTAGCATCTTTGCCTAGACAAACTTTTGTGAAAGACACAGAAAACCAACTCATCTAGCTCCTGTCTGCATATCACGTCAGTGCCTGCATCATGCCTGCCACACAAACCTCTACAACAATCATGATCCTTGCAAGGAGTTGCCCAATTAACAGTCACGATGTGTAACAAAGTAACAGAGAAACAAGAATACGACTTAAAGTAGAATTGTAATTAGTGAGAAAATACAAATTGTCTACAAGAAGGACACCAGGTGCCTTAAAATAATTATACCATGGATTCCAGAAGCATTAAACATATTCATTCAGAAGGAATTCAGTAAGATTTACTAAGAGACTGCAGCTCTTAGTAAGAGACAAATGGAAAAAGGCAAACTTGCAACCCCCTCCAAAAGAAGCATTATACAATATATATTTGCTGCAGCACGTGTCAAAAATTTCAGCTCTCTGAAATGAAGACTAAGTTCCACACTGCTAGAATATTAGCTAGGAACTAACATTCTGCTGGTGAGCCCTTCTCTTATGGCAATGGAATGCCAATCATAAGATAAGCCAAGCTAGAATCACAGGACACTTTCAGCTTTGTTTTCAAAAGCTGCACATTTTGTCAGTATTTGTCTGACTTAATAATAAGGGTAAAAATTGAAACAGTCTCCTTGCTGAGGAAGAAGTCCAGTACAATGTGATTTTGATAAAGCAAGTGCTGTGCGTAGGCAAAAATGAGGGTAACAATCACTTGCTGATAACTCAGTTTCACAAGCTAACACATATCCTCTGCATTCAGTACTTGTGAAAGCAAAATATCTGCAATAAAGAATACAAGCACTGTGAATGTTGCACTATCAGTACTAGAAGCAGAATATTTCCTCCCTACCTCCACCTAACTGTTGACAAAACAGACTTGAAAAAGCAAATGAAAAGTCAGGGGAGTGAATAGGGCACAGAATATGCTTACTGGAGATAATTGACTAAGCCAATTGAACGCTGGAGTTCACCCTGAATAAGGGACGTTTATACACTCCTTTTGAGGCTTCATGCCTTTTATTCCATAAAATTTCAGTAGTTCCTCCCTTAAGAAAGAAAAAAAAAGGCAACTACCTCAAGAAAGGATGGCCATTTAGCCCCATCCAGCAAGGTATGATAACTATCATGCAGCACTGACACACATGCTTAAGTGTTTGAAATTTATTAGCATTACTACCAACCTGGCTCTGCTGGAAGAGGAGTCTCTTCTTTTACTGGTGTTTCCAGTTCTACTGCATCTTCAGCTGGGGAAGTTACCTCCACACTTTCTGGAATTGCAAGACAGGAAGTTGGTTGCTACATACTTTCAAAGTGCAAACTGACTTACTCATACATACAGCTCCACTCCAGCTTATTCGGAAAACATTTGGCTTTCTAAGCAGTTGAATAGATTTATAAGATAGGTCAGTTATTGACATTAAAAACTCCTCACTTCTTTTAAAAGACAAGAGAAAATGGCATAATACAAATGAACTACCCATACTTCCCCCACTGTTCCATTAAAAATACAAACAAAAAAAAACAAAAAAAAAAAACAAACAAAAAAAAAAATACAATTCGGAGAAGCAGCATTTTCAATTCTTTACACACACTCCATAAATGATAAGCAGGCACATAACTAATGTGAAATTAAGAAAAAAAAAAAAAAAAAGAAAAACTAGCTAAGTAAGAAATACATCTACATTTTTTAAACTAAGGATTAGCCTTAAGAGCCACAGCAACCCCCAGGGAAACCACCGAAGTAAAAAAAATGTCCAACCTACATCTAGCCAGTGCAATAAATTCTAAGGTTTCAAAAATGCAAGCTCTTTGAACTACTCTGAACAACTGGCACCCAGGAGCTGAAATCTGTTTTTATATACAAGAAAACAAATGAACAAACTGTCTCCAATTTAAAAGTACTAAAACTAGGATCAATCCCTTTTCATCCTGGGACAAACTCAGACTTAATCATAAGTTATTACTACTTAAACTACTTTGTATTTGACCTACATATGCACACAAAGCATTCAATGTCACATTCATAAAAGGCCTTTATACTCTGTACATATCCAACATTTAGAAAATCTAAAGACACTATCCAGGTTAGGAAAAAATAACAGTCAAGTAGACTGTAAAAAAAAAGGATTAAGAGAGCAGCCTTCAAAACAACTTTAGGATCCTAATGCATCAGCACTTGGATGTGAGGGCAGGGATATTAAAAAAAAACCCCCAGAGGCACCTTGAAGTGCAATTAGCTTAAGATTAGCTGATTTATTTCAGAAATATTTCCAGAAATGTGACTAATCTATTAGGTCTCCCTATATGCAAACTACACCTTCTTTATTTTCTGGCTGCTGCTGCTTCTTTCTCTTTTTGTCTTCATATATTGGCCTCTTCTTTGGCACAGAGTCTTTGGATGGCACTTCAACACCTGCAAAACAAAACAAAAGATTTGTTAAAAAGAAAATCCAGGTAATTATTAAACTTTGATTTAAATAACAACATGTCTTCCAAAATTGGAAGATGGAGGAAGAAAGAGTAGAAAGTGGGTTCAGTGCATATTTTATCTTTTTTAAAAGTCTGAATTCAAAAGCTAGAAAACTTGAGTGAAGTATGGGTCTTCAGATACTCCTGACTGCTCTCAAAAAGAGGTCAGATAACTGGAAGAAGGGGATGGCAATGAAACAAAAAATAAACAGTAAATCAAATCAGATTCTACAACTGCAGGTTTGAAGTTAATCACAGACCTACATAAAATGTCATGAACGTATACCTCAGGTTTATCTTTAAGGTCTGCTATGCAAAAACTCACTTAAAACCTGTCTGCCAAGGCTCCTGATTTCAGACAATTTGGAGTAGTTCAGAGCCACAACTCTTCTTAAATGCTTAAAGTTGCTCAGCAGATGGCATTTTCCCTTTTGCTCCATGTTGGGAGGTTGGTGGATTTTGTTTGTTTTGTTTGTTTGGGGGTTTGAGTTTTGGTTTGTTGTTGTTTTATTTTTTTTTAATTTTACAACACTGATGGTTTCAGGTATTAAAATAATGCCAGGTTCAATTCACCAGCTTCATCTTTGCCTCACCAGGAAGCAGGTGCTGTAATGTATGAAGGGATTCAATCAAAAGAAGTTTCGTGCAAAGACAAATTAAAAACTTAATTCCTGCTGCACGTTAAAAATTTTCTCAGTTACTGAGTGACTTATATTGCAGATTCAACAAAAATCCAGTTGTAGGGGCACATAAATAGAAAGATTCTTATAGCTACAGCAACGACCGAGGAGAAATAGCCTTTGTGTATGTTTAAGAACTCCAAACATTTTACTAGCTACAGAGATTCCTATATTTATACATCCACCTACCAGTAAAGTCTCAGACAGTGTACTCTACAAATACAAAGACACTCAGCGCTCACAAATTACTTTCTTTTTTTAGTCACAAACCAGACACCAAGAACAATTAGGACATTTTACTTACAATATATTGGACAAATTTGCTTCATTGCAATGGAGACAGATCATATTTCACAGAAAAAGTAGGAAAGCTCTTACATACTTCTGCAAATCCCAGAGAAAAACACATCTTCTCCACGGACTTCCCCCGTTGTTTTTGAAGTAAAACAATGCACTTGCCTAATTGAGCACATGAACTAATTCAACAAGATCCAGATCACTGGTCTTACAAGACCTTCAACACAGCCCATCTGCTTTTCCTGGCCTTTGGACTACACCACTTCTTTAAGTGCTTTTTCCTAAGTTCCACAACTAACATCTTTAACTGAAAGTAGGCAGTATTAAAAAGTTGTATATTTAAAGTGTAAGATGAAAATACAGACACTTAAACCTACTTCAAAAATAAAGGAGAAGGGAGGGTGCACACTGCCTTCCTTGACAACAGAGCACCTTTACATGGAATCACTCAGTACCCTCCCTCCTAGCTCCAGAGAGGAAAAAAAATAAACACAGAGCAATAACGGATAGGAAGTTGGTTGCATTTCTTGGTTTGGTTTTAATTATTATTAAACTTTACTGCTTACCCTGAGCTTGGAGTAGTTTAAGAGTAGCCTCTGCTCTGGCTCTGGCTTCTCGTTGAGTTTTTGTTAAAAGCTTTCCCTCCTTCTTCAAACGCTCCTTCCTCTCTTTTTCCTTCTGTTTCTTTCTTTCTTTCCTCTCTTGCTCTAATCGTTCCTAGAGAAAAAAACATGCAGAAACTCTAAAGCATGCTTTACACAAAAGCTGCCCAAGTATATTCTTTTTACAAGAAACATATTAAGGATTAATTCACCAACTGCACCAGCAAGCAGACAGATTAAGGTTACCTCCTCTTTGCGTTTTGCTTCAAGTTCCTCCAATCGTCTTATGCGTTCTTCCTCCTCTCTTTTTGCCCTTTCCTCCTCCTCTTTCATTTTAGCCAAAGCTTCTTGCATGGCTTTAACTGTGGCTTTACTGGGACCCTTCTTCTTCTCTTTCTCTTTTTCTTCTTTCTCACCCTTCTTTTTTTTCTTGTCTTTTTTCTTTTTGTCCCCCTCATTGTCATCAGCTACAGAAAGAACAGGCATACACTCAAAGATCCCAGAAATTTCAAAGATACTCTAAGTACAATTTATATTTCAAATATGATAAATAACATCAAATGAGGAATATTTTCTCTGGCTTCTACATAAAAATTTCATAATGAAAACAATAAAACTGTCTCAAGTCATGGCCTGAAGTCTTAAAGTATCAGAGTAAGTGAAGTGAAAAAAATACTCTTGCTATACAGAACTGTAATCATATACTGTAATGAGAATTCATCACCTGGCTTGTTTTCCCATGTACCTGAACAGACTACAGGCCAGAAAACACAGCCACCTGTGAGCCAACACAGAGGGGCAGACAAGGCTACCAAATATCCAGTATTCACAATTCAAAATAAACCAACAAATTATCCTCACTGCCTGGCACCTCTCTGGCCTTGTAGAAACTGTGGTATTTAAATTACAGTTTTAGAAACGATATTACAAACCTTCTGCTCCTGCAGGAGTCTCTCCTTTTTCCCTAGGGCCAGGGATTGCTGTAGCTTCAGGAGAAGCCTTCTCTTCAGCTTTTCTTAGAGATTCCTTTGGCTTTGCTGGTTCTTTACCACCTTCTAGTTCTTCCTTCTCTTTCTGTTTCCTCAATTTAGCTTTTTCTTCTTCACGTTTTTTTCTTTCACGTTCTTTTTTTTCTGCCTTCTTCTGAGCCGCTGTTTTTAATTTGAATGAAGGTTCTTCTTCATCATCCCCACTTTCAGCAGCAGGAGCAGACTTTGGCTTTTGGTTTTTCTTTTGTCGTTTTCTAGACTGGGAGACCTCATCTGATTCATCACCACTCTCGCCTGTAGACACTCCTCCCCCACGCTCTTTGCTTTTCTTAATGTTAGTTTCATCTTCTGACAAATCGTGTTTTTTATTTGACTTCTGAGTTTTCCCTTTGCTTTTCTTAAGCTGTGTCTCATGATCATCATCATCACTGCCAGAAAGCATGTCTTGTTTTGTTTTCTGAGTTTTTTTAGATTTTTTATCTTTATCTTCCACTTCCTCGCTGTCATAGTCATTTTCCAGATTGGCTTTTTTACTCTTTCCTTTCCTCTTTTTATCTTGTTTTGATAAGCTTTCTTCATTGTCATTTTCAACCTAGTAATTAAACAATTCAATAATCAGCCATGAAAAGTTACTTGCCCTCAAGAGCTAAGAAGTAGCATTGAGATACATCACAAAAAACCTCTCTTATTGAAGACAAAGTTTGAAAGCAATAACTATTCCTGCTGAGTGTACCATACTTCAGCCCACAATTAAGATTTATTCTGATTGGCTTTGAATAATTATCAGCATGAAGACATGGCTTTTTTCATGATTGACTTTACTATGAAAATATGATCAAATATAACTAAAAGAACATGCTAGCTACATGTCTCAGATTGGATCTCCAACTACACTGCAACACTAGAATTTCTCTGGGACAGAAGTGTCTCATAACTATTTCCTATTAAAAAGCCCACCTCCCTTTCAGTGTTCACCTTTCCTGTAGAAGGTTGTTCCCTGTCAACTTTCCCTCCTTGTGCCTCTATTGACAGTTCCTCCAGCTCCTTCAGGATATCATCTTCACTAGAATAAGAAAGAAGTTAGGGCATTTAGATAACTGAGTTTTTGGATAATGGAATAAGATCAGGCAGGTGGAAAAAGCCCAAACTTACTCAAAATCTTGTTTCTTCTTCTCTTTTTTCTTTTTGCCTTTGGATTTCTGAGGCTCTTGATCCTTTGCAGCTCCTGCACCTTCTATCTCTGCAGCAAGGGCATCAATATCAATATCATCTTTTGCACTGAAATGAAGAAGGAAAGCAGGGTTATCACTAGTTCAAACGTTGAATTTACGTAAGTAGAAGCCATCTGAATAAAACAAAAGTTTGAAAATGCAAAATCAATCACAAAACATATGCAATGCAGGAAAAAATACCCCACGTTTAACAAACGATTGTGCACTGTTACCTTATTCCACTCAGTAGGAAGTGAAGGAAAAACCTTCACACATGTCATCTGCATGAAGGGAGGTGGAACAATAAAACACATTCAGTTCTTGCAACAACGACTTTAAAAGTTGAGCTGTGCAATTTGATGTACATTCTTGGAAGAATGTAACTAGACTGTTTGACTTTGTTCCTCCAAAAGATGTTGTTTGGCCCTTCAAATTACAGGTGTCATTGATAGAAAAGCAGCCACCACAATCGAAGTGTAAAAATGAAGCACAAACAGAAGAAATTTTGCAAATCACAGCCAGGGAATCCAACTAAGATATTTATCTGCTCCCTCAAACATCCTTTTGCAAACAAAAAAAGACTGTATTTTTATTAACCAAGTAAGTGGAAGTTCTTTACAACTTCCGACTCACAATAACAGTTGCCTATGCTTTGCCATCAGACTGAAAATTTTATTATCTCTCAAGAAAAGAAGTCACACAGAAGAACAGAGTTCAGCTCCAAGCCAGTCTTTAAAGCAGATCATAAAAAATACCAATGAAGTTGGCAAGCAACCATTTGTACCACTTGCCTTAGTATTACCTCTCTGAGGCCTAAAGAAAGCCAAAAGAAGTTTTTGTCCAGACATTTTACCACCTGATCACATTCACAGTACAATTATAAGACAGGAGACTTACTTATTCCCTGCTTCACACTTAAAGCTTCAGTATTCAGATCAAAACTGGTCTGATGCTACTTTTATCACAACTGGCAGTTTCAAAACCCGTTTACTCAACAAGCTGTTAATATTCAATTTAACTCCCTCTTAGATACCTGGGCAGAAAACTGTTGTTTTACAATGTCACTGTCTCATGTATTAGCATCCACTCAGGACAAATCAGCCAAAGGCTGGCCCACCAAATACCCAAAACTGTATCCAGAAAATAAGGGAAATTAATTTCTTCCAGATTCAGGACTTTCAAGACATCAGCAAATTCTAAACTATCAGAGCTTCAGTCTTGCCAATTTATAAACTCAGAAGTTGAACCTTAATAAAGAAAACCAAGTATTTAATTATTCAGCTACAGATTCTAAAAATTCAGTAAGTCTTAGTTGCAGCTCTCTTTGCAAAAAGGAAAGGGCTGGATTCTTTTGCAAGTGAATGCTGACACTCACATTTTATCCCACATATTGGGAATATGCAAGTCACCAAATACTGTCTGTATGTGACAACAGCACAACTAAGCAACAAAGTACTCCATTTATTTAAAGGCCAAGATCAATTATTTGTATTTTTAAGATCTTATATTTTCTTCTGGGTAGACTGAACAAACCAAATAAAAAGCAGCACAACAAAGTACCTCACTGTACAGCACCAGTATTGCCAGAGATACTCTTAGCCAGGAGAAGAAAAAACACACCTAAAATATACCTAGTAACACTCCCTCATGTGCTGACTTGATTTGGAATAGATTTGTCGAAAGAAATGTCTCTCTCAAATAGTAAATGCAAGATCTCTACAGTAATTCTCACCTCCCTCAAGAGAAAATACACATTTTGGCTGTTCTCACCCTAAGACGATTTGATGTTTCAGCAATTTAAGAGCTGTTTTTATAAGCAGTTTAACTGGCTGTATACCAGGGGTAACAGCTGAAATAAAGATGCCATTCACTTCTACACCTAGAATTAAAGCCCTAATGTCAGGCTAACTACACTATATCTAGGCCTACACATAGGCCCTCAAACTTGTTTTTGCATTAATTGCTAAATATCAAGTTTATTAAGCACACTTGCTTACCTCCTTTTCCTCTAGGAGTTAACTGAGGAGACTGAGTCATATCCAAGCTTGAAATAGTTTTAAAACACCAAAATACATGCTCTACTACTACTTCTTCCAAGCTCCCATTACTACAGGACCTTAATCATGTGGTTGTTTAGATACTAAAGCACCAGGCCTCTAAACAGCTCATATTTTACATGGGTATTATCAAGGTTGACTTTTCACAATGCATTCTAGCAGAAAGTTATGTCCAAACATAAAACACATCACATGGGTGTTTTGCTACAAGCAAAGATGTCTATGGTACCTCATGTTTTCCAGGGTACAGGCTTTAAGGGGGCAAGGGTTTATTTGCTGTTGATAACTCACTTCGAGTGAACTTTGAAGAAAACTTCTTTTGGGGGGGGGGGGGGGGGAGGGGAATCTCAAACACTGAAAAAACTATTTGACAGACATTAAGCTTTAACACCCACAAACAAGGAGTTTGGGAATAATAATAAAGACTGTTCAGCTGTCACAATTGTGGCATCAATACAAAAACCTTTCCAAACTTGGCTTCCACTGCTTAGTTTCTGAAAAATTTTTCTGACCAAAAAAAAAAACAAAAAACCAACCAAAAAAACCAAACCAAACCAAAGAACCGTTCTATATTTTCCACTACACTTCCATTTACTAAGAAGTGACAGAGCAAGCTTCAAATATTTGAGCCTCAATGAAATAAGTAAAATTAAGGCTGTGTGCACTTATATATACAGCTACAACTCATAAGAACTGACAAGCAAGGATATTGGAAAGTCAAGAAATTCAAACACTGGCTTCCAGTACTACAAGTTTATTCCCATACTGACCTTGAATTTCCTTACCTTTTAAAACTCTAATAATACTCTACTAGGATTTCATAAGAAAGTTGAAAAGAAGATTAAGAAGATGCGCCCCCTAATCCTGGGGGATGATCTTACTCCTTCTTATAAGGAATCCACTACACTTAGATACATAACAGGAGAGCTGCTTTCCTATGGGCTTTGTTAGATATACCATGGAACTTTTCCCTGTAAAGGTTTTTAAACAGTCCCCCAACACACATTTCAGAAACCCAAGCACTCTTTCAGGAACCTCCTTCTCCAAGATCTCCATTCAGCCTTTACGAGGGTCCAAACCTAAGAGGGCCTGATACAGGAACCTGAAAGGACCAGAATGAGAATTACTGTAGAGGTCTTGCATTTACTATTTGAGAGATGCATTTCTTTCGACAAGTGTATTATAAATCAGAATGTTTTCAATTTTGACCTCAAACTGCTTGTGCATGAAGACTTTATAAACAGATTTCCCAGCCTCACTACCTTAGACCATTCAAGCTCATACTACTTTGCACTAAAAAAATAACCCCACATTTCCCCAACACAAGAGGCTCAAGGAGATATGGAAAGTGTTACAATGAAAACAAAGTGCTATTGCACTGCTGAGAAGGAGATACTTCCCTGATTTTCCTTTGTCTTTGTTTAGCAGGTGAAGCCTAAGCCACCCCGTTATTCACATACTTTGATACCAGCCTCTATTTTTGCTGCTAGATATAAAAAGAGTTTTGATATTGCTAAAACAGCATTTCAATGCCTTAAATTACAGCACAAATTAAATGTGTGTACTTCACTCAAACCTAAACAAGCAGTTTTCAAAAAAATGGCTGCAGACATTTTTCCATGAAGGCCTGTGCCTAAGATAGGGCAAAACTCTACAGTGAGGAAAGACAAGTCACATTCATTAAAGGAGAATGCAGTAATCAATAACAAGCACACAGAGATCACTACATTTCAGATATCAAACAGAATAATTTTTCTTTAGAATTACATCACTAATCAAAAAGAAAAAGTGCTCAACATCTCCCCTACACAATTTCACTGCCTTTTGCCATTTAAGCAGGATTACAGTAATGTAAATCTTTAAAATAGCACATAGAAACATTTACACACTTTATACTGAAAAAATATTTACCTTAATGCCCTAGAAATTACATTAAGAAATCAACAGTTGCCCAGAAGGGTTTCTGTATGAGTTGTCTGCATAGACTAATGAAAACCCCTATTGCATGCAAAAAGCCACTTAAGGATGGATTCCTGAATATTCACTGTGTCACAAGTTAAATGCTGTGTTAACACAACATTCTGTACCAAACCAGGATCAAATATACCCAGACCATTTCAAGTAAGTGTTTGGAGATTTTTAAGACAGACATGGGCAACAGAGGATGTTCAGTAACATCTCTCAAACAAACAAAGCATAAAATCAGGCCAGTAAGAGAAAGTAATACCCAAAACAACCTAAGTTGCTCATGTTACATGTTAATCAAAATCAACAACAAATAAAGCTACAAATCCAAATCCTGCCTATAAGAGAAAGTATGAAATTTCTTTCAGCATGAAGATTAAAACAGCTACGAAATAAAAGAGCTGTCACCTACCACTGCTCAGTCAGATGTACAAAGACATCCAGTAGCTCTGCTATTTATAAGATCCCACACAGTTGCAAGCTATTGAGTCAGAAAAGTGAAAAAAAATCTTGTGACTGATAGATGCACAGTCTGTAGAAAAAAAAACCTCTGCTGTGTTTCTCTTGCTATTACATCAAGGAGACAGTATTTAAGACTAGAAACACAGTTTAAAAACAAACAATCCAACCCCTCAGCTATTACATCCCATCTACCCAAAAAATACTAAAAACACCTAAGGTGTTGGGCTGATTTTATTTGAGGAGGTGTTTGGGGTTTTTTTAAACATGAGAAACAAGCACAGTTTTGGATCAAGTTCTTTTTCTGATGCAATGGCCTGCAATAGCCAGAACCTAGAAATTCCCTGTAGAAGCCACCTGGAGACCAGAGTTGACCCTAACACAAACTCTGATTTACAGATGCTGAAATTTATGTTAATCCTAGTTTCCACATTCTAGGGTTTACTTTAGTCTTTTACAGGCATGCTTTCCCATTTTGCTTAAAAAAACCCCTCACATAGTGAAGTTCATGGTTTCTAATACTTGATCACAATTAGCAAGATATATTTTTAAATTTTGAAGTTCCACCATTTCTTTCAGTCTACAGTATTACAGGCATTCATCAGTGCATCACTCACCAGAAGAGAAGCTGTCATGCTCCAAATCAAGACTTAAACTTACAATTCGCAAATAACACACACACACAAAAAAAAAAAAAAAAAAAAAAAAAAAAAAAAAAAATCAATGCTCCCTAATAAAGTATGTCAGAACAGTTACAAGTACACTTTAACTATTTATCACTTTTCTCTTCCATGGAAGGTTAAAAACTTACTTCAAGTACTGACATAGTTAACATATTCATCATTAAGGGATTTTCATAGTGTGAGCCCGTCATACTAAGGACTGCCTGCAATATAACCTCTGTAACACACAAATCTCAGCATGGAAATTTGAAATATTTCCTTGGCAGGAAAACAAAGCCAAATGCAGGAACACAGCTATTGAAATAAGAGTTAATAAGCTTTCATCATTTTTCTTTGCTCAGTGAACTTCTGCAGCTAAAATGCATAATTGCCCTTCCTTGCCAAACAAGCTCCTCCAGCTTTCCATGACGGTTCTAGTGAAGGAAAGCCAACTGACCAACAGCATTTCACAGACTCTCTAATAATAGACAAGCTCATTATATTGGCAAGACCACCAAACATGCATGTTTTCCTCCTATGCTTTCTTAAGAACACACACAATTAGGACTTCCAGTACACTTGTTACAGTACCTACAACACATATCCCCAAACACTGAGGAAAAGCTTCATTATAAACAGGCACCGTGCAGCTACACGTGACAGAGATGGCATCCTGATTAGGCAGCAGTGAGATAAAGGGCAAAGAAAAACTACTAATCCATTCACGAACTGAAAGAGTGGAGCAATAGGATTATACAAAGGAGCTGAGTTGCCCTCATTCATATCAATTTGACTCTATTGAAATTAGGTAAATGAAACTGCAGAAATTAAATGGAAGAATTCAGCTTAAAATGAGACAAGCCCTAAACTACTGGAAATCCAACTTCCAGCTTTGCAAACAAAGTCAACAGGATAACACCGTCCTGCTGAAACCAAAACTAAAGTGTACACACAAACTAAAAGATTACAAGCACTTTTTGATCCATTGCACTGAGCGACACAAACACGATTACTTATGTCTGCTTTCATCTCACAGTTAACACGCTAACTCAAATCATGCTAAAAATCTTTTACTTAGGATTGGTTTTAAGCTGTCCTGTAAAGGTGAAGTTGAAACATAAGAAAATACTGTACAATTAAAAACAGACTGAAACAAAGAAACCAAACTTTGATGTGCAAGGGGCAGAAGAGTCAGCAAGTTAACACAGCAAGAATGTTTCATCACTGCTGTGAACTCACTGCCCACACTCCTGCATAATCAGAAGGCTCGTTTTTGCTGAGGCAACCTTGAGATATTTCATCAGTTACATGACACCAGCTCTTCTAACCACCTTCAAAGGAACATCACTGTCATTAAGTCATTTTCTTTTGCTTAGGGGGAAAAAAAAAAAAGTCCTTGACCTTCAAAAAGACTGAAGAGAAGCTGAATCATCTGTTTCCACATGTTTGGTTTTGCAGTAGTTTTAGACCAAGTAAAACTAATACTTTTAGACAGATCTTTACCATTATCTCCCTAGAACACCTTACCCATCCTACATGTATGTGAGCTGGAAGGCCAGTAATAAGGATGCATTTCTAAATACAAGATTATCCAAAACCAGCAAGTTACCAGTGCTGAATGACATACTTGTAGTTGTTTTCACCCGTAGTATTAAGATTGCTTGAAAAACAGAATGCCAGTTCACGTTCTTCTAGAGCAACTGGTTTAAACTGTGCCAAAACACAAGCCACTTTGGAAGTGATTATTTAGTTGTTCAAAACCCCGCATCACCAACTTGTTCTTTAAGTGGGTTATGAAATGAAAAATGCAGGCATCTGCTGGCTCAGCAAGGCTATTCAAAACATGAAAACAAAACCCTGGCCTTTTTCTCATTTTGGCCTATCAAAGTACCTCAACACTACAGCTTCTTTTTTGTTGTTTTTAACTTCACTGAAAACATTTAACTTACATATGACTGAGACAGCTTGAAATTCAGGAAAGAATGAACTGTGCTCCTTCCTCAGCCCAGAAAGTGAAGGAGTGTCCATGTGAGCACCAGCTACGCAACCCACCACTGCTGCTGAGAGTGCTTAAAGAATAATAAAAAAAAAAAAAATCACAACCCCAGAAACAGGGCACCTTCCTCTTGCCTTTTCCTCAAGCTATGGTGTAGGGGAGGGGAGAATTTACTTCCTTGCCCATTCCCAGCCACACTTTCCCCTCTCATCAGCTCAGGCAATCCTGTGGCCACAAGTTCTTGCAGAGAACCCTTTTTGGGCAGCAGATCAAAACACACACCTGATTAGTACTGTGGGCCCATAAGCACTGAATGCTCTGCAATGGAAGCAGGTACAGCTGGCAGCTGGGGACAGTAAGAGTGACACCACAGGGTTTGAAATGTTCAACAGCTCAACTGGATGGAGTTTTATGTAGAACTACACCTTTGTGATTTTTCATAGATGAAGGAAGCTGGTGAAGCTACCTAATTACATGAGAGAGCAAGGAAGTAAAATCTGACTAAAAGGGTAATTGCTTTTCATTCAGGCTCCCAAGACAATGATTCCATTATTAATATTAAAGAGCCATGCCTTCTCTTTCAAGTTTGGCTGGGGAAAAAGAGTGGCATAACTATCAGCTAAGCAAAACCTTCTGAAAAAAAAGATAGAGAACTACATCTTTAACCCAAACAGATTCTAGAAAAATAAGAAGCCTCCTTTATATAACCCAGATTAATTAAAAAAACAAAAACCAAAACAAACAAAAACAAACAAACAAAAAGAAAAACCAAACCAACAATCAACCAGAAAAGAAGAAAAAATGAAAGCGTCACCAAAGGAGAAAAAAAAACAAAACCCACACCACAACCTAAAATTCCCATTTAAATAAAGACACAGCAAAACTTCAAGATAAAAAGCTTCTGTTGTGGGTAGTAGCTGGCAACATGGCTCTCTGGAATAAAGCAGCTCTTCAAGGTTCAGTTTATGTGTTTACATCTCAAGAGAATAAGATGACTAAAAGCATGGAATAAGAAACATAAGTAAAAAACTAGCATTCAGTCTTCCCTGAAGAAGTTCTTTTGGTTTTTTTTTTTTTTGTTTAAGAAAAGTGCAAAGATAACAGAAACTACCACCAAGTTCAGCGTTTCACAATTTCCACATCCTATACATCTCACTGTATAAAATCAAAATACATCACAAAAACACCACATCACAACTACACTTTACATTGCCGATAATCCTGAAGAGCAAACAATGCCCACCTACATTAACTATAATTAAAACCAATACTTCATCTTACAGCACGTATTTAAAGAAACAGATTTCGGTGTTAAGATGCAGATTCATGTTTAACATTTCAGAACTGTTGTAAAAAAAAGAAAAGAAGAAAACCTGAACTGACACACAGGAAGAATAGGTCATTGATGCTGCAAACACCAGGATCATCAAAAGACCTCTGTAAGGCACCAACTGCTTTCAGGCCAGAACACCCACCAGATCGTACTGCACTTTTTCAGCCAAGTTTAATGACTGAATTATGTGCACGCATAATTTGTGTGCAGAAAAATTAATTCCTCTACCAGTCTTAGGGGACCATTTCTGTGGACAAGTCAGAGGGAAGAGGAAAAGGCATGTTATGCAAGCATTAAGAGTTAGTAAATTGGAGGCTGTGTCCAGAACTGTAACCTTCACTCCTAGGCAGCATCTAAGTGATGAACAGCACAGACCAAATGTACAGCGATGCATGGAGTCAGAAAAACATGACAGCACAAATGCAATTAAAACCAGCAAAGGTTTGTAGAGCTTGTCTGGCTTGATGTTATGAGTGCCAACAACAGCAAACTTCAACTTGCCATACACCTCTATTCTGAGCAAGGCCTTCCAGAAGTCTTCAGAGACCTGAAACAACAGATTCTGCAATTCCTAACAGCTTGCAATGTACTGTTTTCATACTTTTCATAAACATTAGTTATATAGGAGATTTAGATGCCCCTATGAAGATAATGAAAAGAATAAAGATTTCCACAAGAAAAGCTGCTTCTTACAATCTCCTTAATGTAGTGCAGTGTTTTTTGGTTTATGCTGCCCTTACCACAGATATTTCAAGATCCTTATAGACTTTTTACAATGATGCTTTGGTTGAAAATAAAATCCAACAAGTAAATATAGTTTCTTATAAATATGAAATGCCTGTATTAAAAACTATAGGTTTGGGGGGGAACTGAAATATACATTTGCATAGAACAGGACAATAAGTTTTGTAATGGAAAAGTTATTTTGTATTATTTTACTCCATCTTTCAGTACAAAATCTTCCATCTTCCAGATTAAATTGGCAAAACAGGGACTTCAAGGGTTTATTGGCTGTTCTCCTTGATGGAGCTGAAGAAAGCTTTGCTTGTGGAAATATTTTTGAGAAGCAGATAACTTACAATGACACGCTGGTGTACAGAATGTTTCCAACTACATTCTAGCCTTCACAGAACTTCCCTACACAACACTGAGAAGATTTTACTTAACACATTTATAGAAAAGGAACCAAACAGACTGACTAGCAGACAATACCAGGGATTTAATTTGTAGAACAGAAAGCAATACAAAGCATCAGTAAGAGAGACCACTGTAAATCTTATTTTAGTAGCAGTGTTCGCTCTTGGCTGCAGAATCACAGCAGTACCTGTAACTTCTAAAGCAATAAGCATGAATGATCAGAGTGGAATGCCTAGGCAACAGGTCACATTATTAAAGGGCAGAAAAATAAACACGCCTAAATACTACCTACTGGAAGCTAAGGAAAACTATTAAGAGAAAAGGAAGATGACTTAAAGCTAGGAGATGAGGAAAAAACACATTAAAAGCTAACACAGTCAAAGGGAAAGACCCATATTCTAGGCAACCAATAATCTGTAACATAGAGTACATAGCACACTCACTAGGAAACCTACAACAGCAATTTGAGGCTCAGATTCAAAGCAGAGTTCCGTAGTTCATAACAGCCTTTCTTCACACACATTAAAAAAAAATCCTAACTAAATTCAAAAAAAAAGGATAGAACCTTGACATACCTTCTGCTGTTACAACCATATCAAAGAACAAAAGCATAACACTACTCCCAGAAGGAGCTAGACTATACATCAGAACACCTGCTCTTCAATTAGGAAAGCTTGAAAACTCAGATACCTCATATTTTTATTGAAATATTTGCTATGAAGTTTCATTGGAAAGTGAGTGATCACCACAAACACAAAAATTTCAAAGAGGAAACAAAGCAACTTCCCTATGGTTTAGGAGCTATTTTGACCCAAGACACTCTCCACCTTTACAAAGCATCTAACACACCACAAAGGGACCATATATCTGACCATTCTAGGTAAACATGTTCTTCACTGGCAGATGCACAGCAATCAAGCAGCAAGAGTCACTTAGAGAGTTCCAGAGCAGTGTAACAGAGGTGCTGGTACAGTATGAACAGATTTGTAGTGTTTAGGTAGCAATATGTATTCATAACAGTCTACAGTCTTGCATTTTCGTTCTTTTCCTCCTCACTACAGCTATCATCTCACTCAGGGTCTTGTTATAGAAACAGGGTATATGTACATAGGGACAAAATTCATCCTCACCCTCATTTCCCAGCACACTTCCCAGACATACATTAATACCCATCAGTATGACCGCTACCATACTCAGCGGAAACAGGGGAAGAGGAAACTCTACTACAGAAGTCAAAGCTATGGGGATGAGGGGAGAAAAGCAGAGTAAAGATTACTTGTACCTTACATAACTTGTCTCAGTGTGTCAAGCAGAAAATCTCCTTCCTGTCACCACATCAAATTCCTAAACAAATATTCACAGCACAAACATAACCACCTGCATCTTCCCACATGCTTCCTCTGCACTACAAGTTGTGCCCATAAGCTGCCACATGCTTTGGGTGCTGCAGCCAAAAAGGATATAAGGGATTGTACCTGTAATGTAACTGTTGGGAAAGAAGACAGGAAAAGGAGGAAATAAATAGCACAGCACTATATGGCACTGAACTGAAGATGCAGCAAGCAAATCCAACTAGAAGCCTTTGATTACACAGTGCCATTCCTCTCTCACATTACCAGAAATGGAAGGGAGACTGATGGAGGATTTTGGAACTCCAAATTCAAGCCACAGATGCAAACATGCAGTGCATCCTCTCTCTCAGGAGAACTTGACATTCACAAGGATGTTACCTAGAACCAAGACCACCAGGAAAAAAAAAAAAAAGCAAAACAGAAGTTACCTCTGCAGGTAACACCTATTCCAAAACACCACTGGCCTTCTAGGTCCATCCTCACTTCCATGCCTCAAACTCCCTGCTATAAAACACACCCGTCTAACCACCCTGTCCTCCTTTCTCCAACACATGCCTGTTTGTATTCTTCTTCCATATCATCCCTCTCATGCCATACAACTGTGTAGCCCTGTGACAGTACTGTCCCTGCTAGGAGCAACTCCTAAGCTCAGTACCACATTTGCAAGACTCGGGACTAAAGCCTGTCAAGGCTTACTTTGGCTGAACTTCTGACCTGCCTGCAACTGTTCCTTGATTTAGCTGTGACAGCAATTTCTCTAACTAACCAGGTGCCTATGCCTAATTGATTCTACTTTTGTTTACCTGGGCATGCTGCAACCATAGTTTCATGCAGAATCAGTGACAAACAGTCACTGCACAGCATGACATATTCACAACTCCACAACAATAATGTAGAGAAATACGGTCTGGTATGGGAGTAGTGGCCTTGAGAAGGGAAGAGACAGGACACAGCAGAGCACAGGCATGGGATAAGCAGAGATGGCTTCTACAGACTCGGCACAGGACACCCCACAACTGGAGAGACGCTGGCTAAAAGAAACGCAGACCTGAACAAAATCGGTTTTAGGGGTAACAAACAAGAAAGAAATAGTCTTTAATACACAGTCCCTTTCACTTATTTGGATGTACTGTGGAGCTAGCCAATAGAGGTAGCTAACCACAGAGCTTCATGGAATAATCAGTGAAGAGCAAAGTCACATTAGCAAGCATATAAAAATGATCTCAAGTGGATCCCAGGGAGAGGAAGATGAAACCACAACCATGAGCAATCACACGCTTCCGGTGAAGGACACCTGATGCTGACAGCTCTCTGCAGCAGCTCACCACCACCACGATGAAACCACTGACCTTAGGACTTGACAACAGGGAGCACAACTACTGTAACAGCACTGCTGTTCTTTTTTTTTTGCAACATTTAAATCTGAAGTAATAATCATTAGGCTCTCAAGATTTCAACTATTCTAACAAGAAATTCTTGACCTTTCCTTTAAGGTATGCTTCCACTTTTAGACACAAACGACATTTTGCGTGTAGCACCCCAGAGAGGCCTGTGCTCAGTAATTTACACAGAGAAATATGCGCAGGGATACACAGAGAGAATAAAGTATCCAGCAGGCACCAAGACTCTCAAAGTGTTCCCTACACACCAGCCGCCATCCCTGAAATGGCCCGAGAAGCAGGGTTTCAGTACCCGAAGGTTTTTCCACACATCTGGCATCTACCACACTGCATACAAAGACAAGCATTAGGTCTCCTTTCCTTTAGAGCACAAACATCCAATCCTTCCCTCCTCTTTCTCAAGTCACACTCAACTCACCTCCTTGTCAGAGATTCTCCCAAGATATTCCTGTGAAATACAGCCCGTGAAACAAGTCAATAACACCAGACATTAAAAAGCGACACACATGGCATGGCAACGGGCATCAGGAAAAACGGACGGATAATGAAAATACCTCACTGAGAAAACATTCATTACCCAGAAAGGACAGGAAAAACCGAAACAGTTTATACTCTAACCTGATACAGAGTATCAGACTTAAGTAAGCATCAATACATACCTAAATACTAAGAAGTTCGCCGAGATGAAATATTTTGCGAAACAGCTGTCATAGGGAGAACTTCCAGAGGAGAAACACTTAATGGCTCAAGGAAAAACGTTGTAGTTTCTAGTTCATACACGTTTCAAGAAATCAGTTTTCATTTAACTACCTGTCACTATTAAAAACTAAAAACACTCTCTAGACTGACTGTTTCTTTGTATTATTACTTATAGTGATAAATAAAAATACATTCTCTCCTGCTAGTGTATATATACACACTGTCATTCGGTCAGCATTCCATATGGTTAATACAGCTGCCTTTATAGGAAACTCTTACACACAAAAAAGTTCACAGATGAGGCATTGCCCACGACGATATGAACATAACGACAGAGGCGACTCTCTTAACCTCCAACCACTAAAATATCCAGCATCTGCATTTATTAAACAAGCATACGAAACATGTAGGTATCAGTGTCACAGCACGATTTACAGCACCAATACCCAGTAAGAGACAAAAAATAATTAAGGAACCCACATTTGAATCACTTCAATTGCACTAAGCAGCTGTTTTTCAGCTGGAAATCAAGCCGCCTGCCCCTTCACGGACAAACACACGCACGGCCGGGCCGAGCCAGGCCTGGCGCGCCCCGCCTGCGATGAGGCCGCGAGCCCCGGCCGGGCCCGGCGCCTGACTCAGCGCCGTATGGGCCGTGTCACGCCGCCGCGGGCAGCCCGGCGAGGGGGTCCCTGCGGCGGGACGGGGGAGCGAGAGGGGTCTCCCTGTAACCCTCACCTCTCCTCGCTCCGGTTCTTCTGCTTCTTGCCCATGGCGGCGGCACCGGCGCGCACGACCCCTCAACGCTGACCGCGCGCCGCCCCGCGCGCCGCCCCGCGCATATGGCACCGCCGCGCGCCGCGCACGCGCCCGCCCCGCCCCCGGCCCCGCCCCGCCCGCTCCCGGCCGCGCCGCGGGCCTCCGCGCGCTAGCGCCCCCCGCCGGCCGGAGGGGGAACGGGCCCAGCGCCGGCTGCTCTCGAGCGCTCCAGCGATCGACCGGCTTTGCGAAACCGGCTTTGCTCGCCGCAGTCTGGACCTCGGGCAGCTCCCGGAAAATGTCTAAGTGGCGCCCCGGATCTTGTTGTTTCCCTCCTGGTCCTCAGGCAGCCCCGGAAAATATCTCAATTATGCCCCCAATCTGTAGTTTCCCTCCAGCCCTCCTGCCTTCCCACGGGTCCCAGGACTTGCCGGCAGCATTGTGGCCTGTTTGGCCATGAAACCTGCCTGATAGTCAAAATAAATACGTTTGAAAAGGTTTTACCTGGAGGCAAATGGGACAGCTAAGTCAAAATGGGGGAATGGAGAGGCTAAGGGGGAAGCTTTCAGGGAGAAGGGCAGCAGTACAGTGACCAGGAAGAATTCCTGTGCGGGACGTGCCCAGGACACCTCCTGGGTGCACAAGGCACACCCCCCCAGTCCTTCACCGGGCTCTGCTGGTCCGTCATCCCCAGCATCTCCCCGCATTGTAGGCGAAGTGTAACCAGAAGTGTACCATCTACCCTGAGGTTGACTGACTGGCCTTTTCCCTAATAGGGGGTCCGAGGAGGCAGCACTCGCATTATGGCAATGACCAAATGCAGCTCCAGGAATGAGAGACGTTCCCTGGCAGGGAATTTGTCTGCGAGGCAGCAACATTAAGTACAGTAATTCCTTCCCCTTAGCCAGATTTTCTCAGTGTACAAAGCTTTCCCTCCCACTCCCCTCCAAAGAGCCTTGGGAGCACACAAGGTGCTGCGCCCTCTCACAGGAGAACCCGGCTCCTGCTGCTGCGGGGCAGGAGGAGGTGGCCGGCGTTCACAGAGACAGCGTGGAAGCCAGGCAGCAAACACCAGGTACTTGGGCAGAGGGGGTCTCAGGTGCAACCCCACCTTCTTATGGCCGTGTTCCTCAGGAGCAAAGCAAGATGGAGCAGAAACAACAACGCTCACAGGGAGCACAGACATCATTTTATTTATTTATTTAATGGGCTTTGAGAGCTCCACGTGTTCTGTTGTTGTCATCCCTGCCACCGTAATTCCTTTGGTTGACAGAGCAAGGCTCGCTGTTCTCTACACCTTTCAAGCTCAGGATCACCACCTCCATCTTGCTTCGCACCCTGGCTTCTTACTTCCCTCTGCCTTTATACAGCAGTAGCTCCTTATCTCTCCCACTCAGGCTCCTGGCCGACTACAGATAAGGCCGAGTTTATCTTCCCACCGCGCCTTCCCCGTCAGCGCACTTCGGTACCGGGGAGCCAGATTTCCAAGAAAGAAGAAAGCAGGACACTTGTGTCGGGGTTTTTTTTGTTGCTGTTGTTTGTTGTTTGCTTTTTTCAAAAAACAGGCTTTATTGTCCCATTATTTATATCAGCGGATCTTCCACCGCACTTACAGGAAGAAGCAAAGAGACGGCGAGCCCCAGCTGCTGCAGCACAGCCCGCGTTCTCGGCACGGCTCACGCAGCTTCACTTACCTCACGCCATCGCTCCGGGGCCCGGCCCCGCGGCTCCCGACCGCCACACCCCCGCTCGGGCCGGCCGCGGTCTCACGCCCAACCCCGAGCAGGAATCCCCCAAAGAGTAGCAGCAGCGGCAGCAGGCGCTACCACCTCCGCCTACACAGCCGCCAGAGCGGCGAGAAAGTGAGTTGGAGCAGGGGGCGTGCCCTGCCCCGCCCCTCGCGGCCAAGCCCCGCCCCTCGCACCGCGGCGGTGGGAGGGGGAATCCGCGGCGCCCCAGCCGGCGGCTGCTGGCGGAGGCCGGGACGCCTCGGGGCGGAGCTGCGGCGGCGCGGAGGGTGGAGGGGCCACCTCGGAGGAGCCGCGCTCCTCCCGCGCGGCGGGCGGGGCTCAAGCGCGCGGCTCCCGCCCGCAGGAGCGGAGTACGCACGCACCCGGCATGGGGCGCGCGCCCGCGGTCCCGCGGGCAGGCAGGCAGCGCGTCAGGGGTAGTTCCGCGGGTGTGTGCGCGCGCACAGCACAGGGGCTGTTCCGCAGGGGCGCGCGCCTGCTTTCCCAGCCAATCAGCCCGTCGGGGGGAGTTCCGCGCGCGCGCGGTGCGCCCCGCGCTGACTCTCGCGATAGCGGCGGAGGGGTGCGGCCGGCGCGCGAGGAAGCGGAGGGTGAGTGGCGGGCGCCGGGTCCGGGTTCGGGTTGGGGCTGCGGCTGCGGTTGCGGCCGCGGGCGGTGGCACCACCAGCACCGAGCCCGGGGCAGGGCGGGCGGCGCGGCGTCCCTGGAAAGCCCGTCCTGAGCTGGGTGGGTGGATTGTTTTGTGGCGTTGTGTGTAGCGGCTCCGCGGAGGGAGGCGCGCGGCGCCTGCGCAGTGCCCCTGCCGTGTGCCGCCCCCCTCGGCCGGGAGCCCGGCGCCCCTTCCCGGCAGAACCGCATCTCTGCCGGTGGCGCCGAGGCTCCTGGCTGCGTAGGAGAAGCCTCTTGGCACCCGGGGTTCCGCGACTTGGGAGCCGGGGACCGCTGGGGACCTCGGATTGCAGTGGGGACTGGGAGGGGGGGTTGGTCCTGTTTTCTTTCCTGTTTTCTTAGAGGACGAGCTTCCTTTTACCCCAGCTGAGCAGGGTCTCTCCGTCTCCTGGACACCTGCTGGCCTCTGATCTTCGCCGGCAAGGTTCTTATTTCCTCTGGAAACACAGGAAAGAGGGAGAGGAAACAGACTTTGTGGTTAGCGGCTTTGGAAAGAGGGAGGTAGAACAGGGTGCCGCGGGTCAGAGCGAGTGTGGCGGTGACACGCGTGGCAGCGGGCTGGGCACTGCTGGTGCTGCAGTACGCCTGGAATGCTGCCATGATGTTGGTACTTTACCCGTCGTCACTTAAAATGTTTCTCTTGCCTGTGTATGCAAGGTGTTTACAGAGCCAGTGACGCTGGCAGTTCGCCTGCTTTGAAATAGAGCCAAGAGTAGCCTGGAACCAAAATTCAGCACGTCAGAGCCGTGGTCAGCAGGTTGAGAGACTGAGTAGGGTGACTGTGCACTGTCACTGTTCCAAAACTGTCGATCACTACACTGATAATTTTCTGCAGTGTAAGTTTATTGGGAAGAATAGTTGATTGTGTTGTCACAACTCTTTATACACCCTGATTAGTGTTTTGTGTCTTTTGATGTGTTTGGGCAGGAAGAACTTTACAGAAAATTATTTTGGCTATGTTTCTTCACACAGCAATTAGGTAGTGGCTTTGAAATCCTCTTGCTGGCTGCCATAAGGTGCTGTTTGCAACAGTAATTTTCTGGTACTAATTAAAGCAGTGTATTAGCCTAAAGCATTTGCTGTTGAGCACCTTGTCTTTCGTGTAGCTGAGGAGAGGAGTGTTAATTCAGATTTAAAAATGTTAATGTGCCTGAGGGGCTTAAAGTAATTGCATGTAAACTACTGGCACGGACTTACATACTGAGCGTTGCTTAAACTTGTTCTGAGGCATCTTCTACCTCCTCCCAGCAACCTGGAGCTTTCCAAATCAATCTTCTTGTTTCAGAATATTTATTAAAGTAGGTACACATGGCTCAGGATGAGCATCCTTTTGGAACTGGTGAATTTTTCTTCTTTATATTAACAAGCAGTTTCAGATTCCTGTGCACTTTCAGTAGCTGCCCTTGGGGCTTAGAGAATAGGACTTGACTTGTATCTTTGCCATCTGTGTTCATCATGAAAGTATTCTCCAAAGTGGGTTGCAGTAAAGAAAAGAACTATCTGCTGTCTACTCCTGTCTTGAAATAGCACAGCATTTTGTTTGTATGGTGTGAACTGCAAGCAAAGAGAGATCAGGCTTTTAATTGTTTGTGTAAATGTTAATTCCTTGTTTCACTGTTTCCACAGCTCTGAAGAGATCACTTTCCAGCTGAAGATGGCTGCTGATACCTCTGTTGATATCCTTCAAAAAGTTCTGGAGAATGAAATACTTCAGACAACCAAGGTTGTGGAAGAACATCTGGATGCTGAAATACAGAAGCTGGACCAAATGGACGAAGATGAATTGGAACGCCTTAAACAGAGGAGGCTTGAGGCCCTAAAAAAGAGCCAGCAGCAGAAACAAGTAATTTCTGTAGTACAGGCTCTTGATATGTAGAGTGTAACAGACATTTTGGAAATCCTTGGGGAATAATATATGTGAACTAAGTGTTTTGGGGTTGTTTGGTTGGTTTTGTGGATTTTTCCTCTTTCTCTCCTTTTCTGTGCTTATTAATTTTAAATTATCCAGGAAGGCCAATGTCTGTCCATGTGTGCATGCTTTGTGTTTTTTAATAGGAGGAGAGAAGCACTTCTGTGGTTGTTACAATAAGGATAGGATAAAGAGTCTCATACAGAGATTTGAGTGTTTGCTGAGCATTGCTGTCTGGAAGCATAAGCCCTGTAGGCAGCCTAATCATAAGGCTTTAGGCTCCTTCTGAAGCTTCTGGATTGTTACTTACAGCAGTTACTTAAGTGATGTGTGCCTTCCTCTTATGGTATTTTACAGAAGGATGAAACAGGATTTTTCCTTGTTCCTAGGCTGGAATGATTTGTCATACTCCTTCTAAGCCAATAAAATGTTGTCTTTGTATTATCGCTCATTTCCTCTTACAGGAAGGAAATTCTCCCTGGGACCTGATACCTCATGTCAAATGAGGTGGTCTTTATGCTCCCTCAGAGCTCTTTTTGAACAACAGTGTACACCATGATTTTGGTAGCATATGGTGCGAGACCTGAATTATAAGTAGGGAAGGTGTAAGTTTCTTAGCTTATTCCATCTGAGCTAACCTAAACAAGAAATTTATTGTGTTGGGGGAGAAGTGACTTGGCTGAAAGGAGATGCTGTGGCTGTGATGAAGTCTTTAAAAGCTAATGCCAGACTTCGAAATGGGAATGCAGTGAAATGTCGTGGCATGGTAGGGATGCTGGAAGACCGGCAGTGCCAGCAGCTTTGATTCTGTAAACGTGGAAGTAGAGAAAGTGGCACACTGTTTTCTTGTCTTCAGAAGTTCAGTTTATATTTGATTCTAGTGTTTTCCTTTTTCAGAAGTCATAACACGGATGTCCTTGGATGTGAACATGTGATAGATCTCATGCAAAAACTTTTTCATGTCATTTGATCTTAAATCACTGTTCTCACACACTTTCAAATGCAAATGTGATGTAGGATACTGCTCAGTAAAAGGAGTGTGGTGTCACACTATTCTGGAATAAATCTGTGGAGAGGGGGATTAATGCATAATCACTGTTGAGGGATAAGTGAGTTCTTGATTGCCATCATGATGACTTCTTCATGTGCTCATACTTCCATGAATTTTTAATGTAAATATTCCGGAGATTCTTTGTTCTATCCTAATTTAGCTTACATGATATCTTTGGTTTGCTGGGAAACATTTTTTTTTTCCTTCACTTGGCAAAGACAAAACTGCAAGATTAGGAACAGTGATTTATCTAGTTTTTGATCCCAAATGGAAAATGAAGGTTTTTGTCAAATTTTGTCATACTGCACTACTTCTAAAAATTTAGATTTGTCTGTACTTGTTTTAATACACTGCAGTTAACTTTTAGTAATATACAGGCTGTGGGTTTTTCCCCTAAGTGTGTTTGTCAAAAGTGTGGAAGATGAGCTCTTTGGAAACTGCATTTGCACACTTAATCAGACAGTTTTTGAAATTACTTCTAAATTTTAGCTTGTGACATTCTGTTTCTCCATCGATGTTATGACTAATGGTGCACATGTGTTTTCCAAATGATTTTCTGTGAGCCTGACTCATGTAAAGATCCCTTCAGTGTATATTCAATAGGTAAATATCATCTATTGCAGATGAGTTAGTAGGCTTTTTTCTCCCTGATTTTTTCATAGAGTAAAAAATTAAAAGAAATTTATTTAATTCATGTCATGACTTGACTAAGTTTAAGACAGGAGTTCTTTGAGTGTACAAAAGCATTTCAGAGAGAGTAGCCCAAGCTGTCGATTGGCAATTTTCAAATGCCAAGAGTTTTTGTTGTATTCTTTGAACTAGCCTTGTCTTACTGACAGGCTGCATTACAGAAATTTATGTAGCTCTGTACAAGATTTGTATTTCCAAATAAGCAAGGTGGCCTTATTTGTGTATTTTCAAAATAAAACTAAAGGGGAGGAAGTAATTTGTTTCTCCATTACTATATGAAATGGGTTTTCACTGCAGCCCCCCTCTTCCATTTTCTAAAAGCTGTAGACTTTGCACAACAGGTAGACTAACAACCTCCGTACTAATTATTTGCTTTTATGTTTTCCAAAAGGAGTGGCTTTCAAAAGGACATGGAGAATATAGAGAAATCCCAAGCGAGAGAGACTTTTTCCAAGAAGTCAAAGAAAGTAAAAATGTGGTTTGCCATTTCTATAGAGATACAACATTCAGGTATAGTAAATAAGCTGTGCTGAAGAAACCTTTTGTTTAAAGATATCTACAAAAACAGATGTGGTTTTTTGTTCTTTCAAATCCCACACATGAACAGGCATTTTTAGAAGTATTCACATTGCTTCATTATAGATCTTAGTCACTTTTCAAGACATTTGTTTTTTAAATGTATTTTCTCCATTACAGTTAATCTGAACATGATTTGACAACAATTAATAGTCTGCTACATAGTTGATTAGAGCATAGATGTATGACCTCTTTGACAGTATTTGAGAGACTGCTGTGTTTCATTATTGATTTCGTTTGAGGCCACCAGGTCTGTAAATGTAGACCATACAAGAGCAGCATTTCAAAAAGATGGCCTTGGTCATTCCAGATAGAGGTATTCTGGGTGGAATAAAATATAACCAAAAATCTTGTCTAAGCATCTTGAGAATTTAACCTTTTACTTTGAAAGGATCAGTTGCAGCTGCTTTCCCTTTGTGCCTGTGCCTTTGTGATTCTGTCACTTTTTTTAGAGTGTGAGACACTTAGATCTGAGAATATGTGCTGACTCAGAATAGGAACCCAAACTAAGATGTTCCACTTCCTTGGAAGAATTTCAGAAGTTCTGGGTTGTAGGCTGCTCCTCACTGGGTCTCTCTCAATGTGTTCTGTTAAAATGCAGTTGCGAAGTAGAGGAGTGTATTGAAGGAGGAGCCAGTTGTCCTGGTTTTGGTTCATTGGGGGTTTTTTCCCCCAAAGGTGTTATGTTCTCCCTAGCTTATAGAAACTGAAACAACCTCCATGTGAGAAATTGAAAGAGGTCAAGGCTCGATTTTGCAGTGAGGTATCTGTGTCCTACATTTTCTAAGTGTTTAAAGCATTTCTATTTGGCTAGCTTTTACTCAAGAAGGTGAAAGGAAGTCACTGCAAATAAAGTAGCTTAGGACAGGTTTGAGTTCTTGTTTCTTGAGTCAGCAAAGTCTGTAGGCTCAGACAGGAGAACTTTAGAGAAAGTGGTTTGTAAAATGTGTCATGCTGACAGACAGCTTGAAGCTCATGTATTGGGTTTTCCAACCACTGTATCAAGTTGCTTTCACCTTTGCCAGTCCAGCTTTTTGATCTGTGCAGCTCTCCTCTTGAGTTTAAGGACAGTCACATCGCAGAGTTCATGCAGCTAGAGAAGACAATTCAGAAAGCTGAGATTGTAGGTGACAATTCCACAAATCTCTGTGATCTGACAAGTATTTTGAGCAGTTCATGTCACTATCCCATAGGTGAGAAGCAATAATTGTATGCTCACTCCTATTTCATGGCAACAGAAAAGCAAAGTATTTTTGCCTATAGCACTACTGTGCAAATCACTTGTTTTTCGCTTACACTGAGTTACTGCATCTCAGCTGTGAAGACAGTGACTTCAAAAATCCAAAATGCTGTAACACGTTGAGAGTACTTCTCTGAAGAAATCTCCTATAGAGAAATTTTTCCAGTTGACAGGCATGAAGCTAGAGCTGGAACAATAGAAGTCAGAAAGAAATTTCATCAATAAGTGCAGGCCTCCAGAAATGAGAGCGAGGCTTTCAGTGTATGGAAAGTAATTAGGAAGAAATTAGAGAAAGGGATGGTATAATTGTACAGTAAAGGTACTCCAGGCTGTTCCTCTGTTAGTCATAAAATCCAGCTACCTCTGAAAGGTACTTTCGCTTGAAACTAAATTCTCAATTACAAAGGTCGTGTCTGAGTATCAACATGATAGAACTAGCTCTTTACTACTCCTTTTAAACTTGCTCTCAAATGCATATTCTTCAGCTTACTCATTCTAACATGTTGTATATTTTGGGTCAATTTTTCCACAGGTGCCAAATAATGGACAAACATTTGACTGTATTGGCAAAAAAGCACATTGAGACAAAATTCTTGAAATTAAATGCTGAAAAATCTCCTTTCTTGTGCGAGAGACTGCGCATCAAAGTAATTCCCACTCTAGCACTAATAAAAGATGGAAAAACACAAGACTACGTCGTGGGTTTTACTGACCTCGGTAACACTGATGACTTCACTACAGAAACCTTAGAATGGAGATTAGGCTGTGCAGATGTAATTAATTACAGGTAATTAAGAGTTTCATGATTCTGTTATTTTCACATAAAGTGCAAAGAGAATGAGCTTGCAGACAAGAGAATCTGAAAGGCTGTAACATCAATATGTTGTACGCTAAAAGACATGTAAGAGTTTAATCTAGTTACTTAAACTGTGTGCTTCATCAAGGGAAAGAAGCGAATCTCTTTGGCAAAGTATTGAGACATTGTAATGAGTGTTGAGTTGTCCTTCTTGTAGAGTAATAAAGATAAACCCAGTTCTTGTCATGAAGTGTATGGAGTAGCAGTGATGCTCTGATATGGCTCCAGAGTCATGTATCAAATGTAATCCTCTCCAAAGCAGCTATAGATGCTTCATGTCACAGTTGCAATGCAGTGAAGTCTGAGTGGTTTTAATCCACTTGAGAGAAAACTCAGCAAGTCATCCTTAAACTGCATCTTAGTCAATATTACATACATGAATATACTTTTTTCTTCAACGAACAGTACTGATAATGAAAGATAACTTGAAGAAGTGTAAATAAATTGAGTAACAATACAATAGAATCATCATCAATACCACGTTAAAGACTACAGAACAAAAGGCAGTAGAACATACCTGTCACCACAATAGTCTAACTTTACAGGAGGATTATTTACCAAAATTTTGCTTTGCTATCCAGTGTGACTCAAATGTCATCTATCTTTTTAGGTTAATTTTGCTCTATTGTTTTGAATGTCTTTAGTGCTTTTTAAATTTTAAATTCGTTACCTGAATTTATTTAAATGTCTAATTAGGCTAATTTTTGGCAAGAAGTATTGTATCTTAAAGCCAAAGGAACTACTACTCAATTTGGCTTAATAGCTGTTGAACTTCGGGTGAAATGACTGAAATTTATAATTTTAAAACAACTGGTATGTCCTCGTTCAGTAACAAGCAAATACACAGAGACATCTTGGATGCATATTCTAGACAGCAACAGCCTTTTATGGGAAAAATCCTTCACTAGAGTTGTATCAAGCACCACTGAAATTGCTAAACATTGCTACATTGGCTTATGGCATAATTTTACTTCTACTTGACTCTACTAGTACTGTGTATTTGTTCTTAGCTCCTTGTGGTGTGGGGGAGCTTTGTTCTTCGTTCATTTGGCAGACCCTGGCTTTGCAATGCGAGCCACATTTCCACACTGCTCTGAAAGTACTGTTCCACTCTCTGGAGTTCCTGAAAAGGGCATAGGCCTCCTCAGAGCTTAGAAATAATTCTTTTCCTTCAACCTGTGGGATAGCAGATGGTAAAAGGATATACTTTATTTAAGGGAAAAACTGTTCAGGTCAGATTATTTACCCAAAATCAGGATTCAAGTGGTGTACTGATGTGTGTAATTAAATAGCAATCAGTGAACTGTATATTTAGGATTAATATCAGCAAAATAGTATTAATATTTTGTAAAGAACTATAAATTTTAAACACCCCTTTATAGCTGATTCACTCACTCACTGACACTTGGGTGCAAACCCCTCACAGGTCATGTGAGGGAAAGCAGGGCACACCCTTTTCTGAGCAGCCCCAGGGAATTCACCTCCTTGTGCAGCCCTGCTGGAAGAGAAGCAGGTGCTGCAGCTTCATGTGAAAACCTGCTGTTCCCAGCAGGGAACACAGGTCTGTTCCCAGAGACACACATGCTGGTGAGAGAGCCGCTGCAGGATCATGGGGCGCTCTGAGGTGTGAGTTCCCCCATAGTCCTGTAGAAGTGCAGTCCTGTGGGGAAGCTGTTCTGTCTGGCCTAGGCAGAGATAGCACAAGGTGACTTCTGGCAAATCCCAGTTTTGACTCTGAAGTCCCCATAACAACATTTTAGCTTCTTTTGTACTGATGGCTCCTCACCTGTTTTGAAAAGTCTCTCTGTAATTCCCTGGTTACAGTTTAATCTGACAGATGGTTATCTTTAGCATGATCAGTTTGCAGGAAAAACCTTTTCTGACAGTTTTTCTCTACAGCTCCACTCACAGGTGCTGTTTACTTTCACACTCCTATCTTAACTCCAGTTATCCAGGCCATTTTGACCAGGATGTGCTATGCTAGCAACCCCACAGTGCTGCTTAGGGTGGCTGTAGGAAGTAGGCGTTGTGTTCTCTTAGAATGTGTTTTTCTGGAGAAACAGGTCATTAGAGATGGTGCTTACTGTCTGTATGAATATGGTTTTAATCAACTTGTCTTCTCCTTTTCCTGTAGTGGAAACTTGATGGAGCCACCTTTTCAAAGTCAAAAGAAATATGGAACAAGCTTTACGAAGCTGGATAAGAAGACCATCAGAGGAAAGATATATGATTCAGATTCTGATGATGACTAGAAGAGCCGCTAAATATATTTGTAAATCATCTTTTGTTTATGCGTGGTACATTTCTAAGAATGTTTTTTATAAAGCTTACTGCTTTTCATTACATCTGCACATAATTCTCATTTTTCTATACAGTTTTATACAACTGAGTCACAGCAGGAAAAAGCTTAAGTATTTTTTTTTCTCTTTTGGATGTCATTTGTAATTTGAAAATCTTGGTCCTTCTAACTAAATAACATGGCAAATGATGAACTTAAGCCCTTTGTCTTAAGTATAAGTTTATGAAATGTTTTGAAGTAACTTAGAAACAGCTGTATGAAGTCAGACCAAAGGTCCCTCTGGCCCAGGATCCAGTCTCAGTGGCTAAAAAGAGATGCACAAGGAAGAATGAAAACAGGGTGACCAGAGAGCAATGCTTCCCCACAGTCTACTTTAAGCAATCTGTGGCTTGGGGAACTCCGTATCTGAGAGTATTTGCTGCTTAAAATAATGGAAGAGAAATCTCTTTTAATCCTCATAGTATCCAGGCATCCACATCATGTGGCAAGGAGGCCACAGTTTAACTGTGCTTCCTCGTTTTCACAGAATCTGACAAGGTTTGTTTTTCTGTTTTTCTTTATTAAAGGAGATAACAGACACTTTAAAAAAAAAAGGTTGTTCTCTATCAGTTCTTCTTCCAGTTGTCTTTTAAAATTTATTATTACTTACATTATCAGTAAAGCACCACAAAATTATCAGTAAAGAAATTGTGTATTTTAACAAATAATTGTTTCTCTTACGGTGCCATATCATGCCATTGAATAAATTAATTGCATTGCACTATAAGTTGTAAAAACAGTCATAACTTCTGTGAATTCTGAAATAGATGGCCAAGAGAAATGCCCTTTTAGCATCTATGAACGCTGCATGTCAGATCTGATACAGCAGGTAATAGCACATAGCAACAAGCCTATTGAAAACAGCCTAGTTCACAGGTTTGTATCATTCTGTGGTTGTGAATGTGTGGATTTTATAGCAGATGCTTTGTACAAGAGAGTAGAATAGAGGAAAGTATTTGAGAGAAGCCTTGATCATTAAGTTTAGATATAGTGCCGCATACTGTGTACTGTTCTTCAGTAATGGACAGAATTTTCAAGAGAGATCTTTCTTTGACACTCTAAAATTCCTGGCTAGGTGAACAGTTGATGAGTTTTCTTTTCATTTTCAAAAAAATAGTTTGCTTTGTGCTGAAGGACCCTTTTGAGGTGGTACTTTGAATCCAGTTGGTCCAAAAAGCAGTGAAGTGGGTCTAGTCTTGCTGCCTTGTAGTAGAGAACACTTGTGATTGGGCCAGCCCAGCAATATATCTCTTTAAGTTTAAAGAATTATATTTTATTTCTGTTCATGTACATTGAAATAAAAATTATTTTCATTCTAATGTTGACTACTGCATCCTTTCAAAGAAGGAGATCTAGGTGCTGTGGATTGATTTCTCTATTAATAAAGTCCATCAGAAAGGTTGTATGAGCTCCTTCTAGATTTCTAACAGGTAATGTACAGTTCTGCCTTAACATACAGGATCACTTTGAGAACGCAATCAGCTTAAGATGTACACAGCTGCCTGTTCATCTAGGAGAAGCATAAAGGAGCCTTGCTTCACGTTGATCTCCTTTTTAATGCACACACTCTTTAAATGCATTAGAAAGTGCTCATTTTTCTTTTTTTTTCCTTCATCCAGTTGCATGAAATTCAGGAAACCAGGGTTCCAACAGTGTTTTTACAAGTGTCTTAGCAGGGCTCATCAGTGAGCTCTAACTGTGTTGAACAAGCTGTGGAAATAAAAAATCACCTCTAAAGCAGCTGCGTGCTATGTGGAAACACATGGGCTTGTCAGGATTCCAGCACAGTGCGTTGTTGGAGGTTACTCAGTTTCATACATGAATAGCCTCATTACAAACTCACTGCAAATCCTACTTGGAGTCTGTGGTTTCATGTCACTTTAAGCTGATGATTTTTTTCTAGGTTAATCTTCCTTCATCCTTCCTGGGACCTTTTCCTTCATCAAGCTTGTTCCATGACCACACATACTCTAGTGCTGATACAAGGAGTTTGTGTGGTTTGGGTAGAATCAGAGACTCATGGAGTGGGCTGGATTGCAAGGGACCTTAGAGATCATCTAGTTCCAACCCCCCTGCCATGGACAAGGACACTCCTCCCATGGGTAACAAGGGAACTTGAGACTGTTCATACTGGAAGTTTAAATTATTTTGAAGTAGCAATCTCATAGATTGCTCCTTCAAGTCTTTACTTTCATGTCTGCTTTCTGCATATTCTGTCTTGAATAAACATCAAAACTGTTACTGAACAGTCTTCTTGGTTACATCTCCATCCTGTATATTATTTTGAGGTGAACAATTCAAACCCAAAAAATTTATTTTTGCTGAAACCTAGAAGTTCTTTAAGAAATGGGAACTTTGTCTAGTTTGAGTAGTGAGGAACAAATTACTCTTCTGTGGTAGAGTTTAATGATTTTGCCGAGCAGGTTAAATTAATGAATTGTCCATGATCAGAAGACATGGGACAACAAGCTGGAAATGTCACAATACAGAGAACACCAGCTTAAATAAATGTCAGCTGTACAGACTTGAAAAGCAGAAAGATTAACTTTGTCAACAGCAATCTAGTGGCCATATGGCTGATAGATGAGATGGTGAGGATGCTGATGATTCGCAATATCTAGAAAGAACGCGGGTTTTATAGGATTAATTCCTTACAGCAGATGGATCAGGTATGTGAGAACATGACTGACTAAGGTTCCTGAGCCTAGACTAATCACAAAATGGTACCTGATCTGGCATGTGTCAGCCATGAAAGGTTGTTAGACAACAAAGAGGTGAGAAATGTTCAGGTATAGCTTTGGAAGTGATGGGTCTTATGCCTGCAGTCAGCATATAACTTTATGACTAGTGCTTAAGTCTGTGCCTGATGCTTGGTATGAAATAATAAAGAAAATCATGAAGGCAATAATAACGAAACAGGATTTCAGTTGTCCAGCTCTTTATGCTGAATTAAGTGGACTTGACTGGACAGTCCTTGATCACTGATTGATCCTGTGTTTTGCTGTGTTTCTACTCAAGAAATCTACCCCGAAGTGAAGTGCTGAGTTGAGCTTTGGGATCTGGGAAGTATGAAGAAGTCTGGTCCCAGAAAGAGGCAGGATGAGAAACAAATTCTGGAGAGGGCAACAGCTGAGTAGCTGCTCTCAGACCCCATTAGTAGGCTGGATTACCTGCAAGTGTCACAGGGGTGGAGGGAGGCCAACTCAAAAGATTAATTGATGCTCTCAAGTCCTCCATTAAAAGGAATCCCCTTTTTTCTATTCCCCACCTAGAAATTCTAGAATGAAGGCTTTTCTACAGATATTTCTATAGAAGGTTTGGGCTTTGACCAGTACAGTTTCTAAGACAAACCCTTTGTCTTCCCTGTAAGAGTAAAGCTGGTGTTCTCAACCCAGTGTGAGAGATGCTGTCACTTTTTCTCTCGCATACACACTAACAAGCACTAGCTGATGCAGAAATAGCATGGCTTTTGTACTCATTGCATATACAATAGCTGTGTAACCCACTTTTTGAAAGGAAAATTCTGTCAGCAGTGGTTGATCTGTCTGTCTCTTTAGAACAGCTGTACACGACAGTTTGAGAGTGAGAGTTACACTCTGGAGCTGAAGAAAAGACTCTAAGGCGGACGGTGAGCATACTTGGTGTTACAGTACACTGCTTGAGAATTGTTCTGAGGGGTACGTTGCTCCTGAGCCATGTTTAAAGGATAAATAGAGAGAGGTTCCACCACATTTGACAAAAAAAGGTCTACTCTGATCTTTTGTTCTTGGATCGTGCTTTGGAGCCTTCAGCATTCAGCCTGTCCAATATGATTGTGGTGATCCAAGATATTGTGGTCTACCAGATGCTCCTTGTTCCTTGTCCCTCTGCAGAGCGCCATTCTGTATCATAAGCTACAGAAGGGAATTTATGCTCATACCTTCTTCAGCAAATTAAGGTAACACATCAAACTGGCTGAAGTAGTACATAAGACCCCAGAACATCACCCAAAAATACCTTGTTTAAATTTGGTGAATTAATTTTAAGTGCATGTACACTGAGAGATATTGGGTGCTTATTGATGGAAAGGAAGCAATTAAGAAAACTTATTTTTAGAGATCCCATAAGGTGCATCTTCTAAAGCTACTCTGTGGTTTTTGATTAGTTGTTACAGCCATGGCTTGAGCTGCCTAAAGTAAGCCAACACTGACCTAGTAGCCACATAGCTGTGTCAGCTCAGTGTTGAGTTTGCATTTTGGAACACAGCCTGTTCAAGCATCACCCACCTGGTGGTATGACTTCAACATGTGACTCTTATAAAAAAGGTTTAAAAATTAACTTACCTTCTTCACAAGCCATGCAATCTCTAGTAACGACTGGCTTTTCCCAAGATGACATTGTATGAAAATCAGGTGATCGTAATGCACAGAACAACATTAATTACTTTCCTGATCTACATCCTCCTTGCTAATTATTTATTTTGTTATTGCACTGCCCTAGAAAAAAGCCTGAAATTGTTTCCTGTTTGTTTTCTGGAACGTTAACAGTCCTCAGTGCTTTGTATAATTAATTGCAGGCACACAGAAATGCTCTTGGTACTTATCATCGAAACACAGGATGGTTTGAGTTGGAAGGGACCTTAAACATCACCTGGGCAGGGACATCTTCCACTAAACCAGATTGCTCAAAGCCCTATCCAATGTGGCCTTCAACACTTCCTGGGATGGGGCACCCACAGCTTCTCTGGGCAACTTGTTTCAGTGTCTCACAAAGACTTTCTTCCTTGTATCAAATCCACACCTGCCCTCTGTCAGTTTGAAGCCATTCCCCCTATCACTATATGCCCTCGTACAAAGTGCCACCACAACTCTCTTGTTCCCCCTCTAGGTAGTGGAATGTGCTATAAGGTGTCCCCAGAGTATTCCTTTTTCCAGGCTGTACAATCCCAGCTCCCTCAGCTTTTTTTTGTAGAAGTGCTCCAGCCCTCTGATCACCTTGGTGACCCTCCTCTGGACTTGCTCCAGCAGTTGCACATCCTGCTTACATTGTGAGCCCAGAGCTGAATGTTTTACTCTAGGTAGGATCTCATGAGACTGTAGTGCAGGGCAGAATCCCCTCCCTCAGCTTGCTGGCCACGCTGATTTTGGGGCAGCCCAGACACAGTTGTCCTTCCAGTCTGTGAGTGCACAATGCTGGGTCATGCTGAGCTTCTTGTCAACCAATGCCCCCAAGTCCTTCTCCGGGCTGCTCTCAATCCGTTCGTCCCCCTGCCTGTATTGGTGCTTGGGATTTCCCAGACTCATGTGCAGGACCCTATCCTGGCTCAAACTTCAAATGACTTGCTTTAGGTGATAGATCTGTCTTGAAGATGGGATGTGAACTGAACTGTCATAGGATCCAGTCCAGTGACCTTTTTGCTAGAACACCACTCCTAGAGAAATATCAAAAATCTCATTTTAGTGTACAGAAGGAAAATACTTTTTTCCTCCCTCATAAACACTTCTGGCCTTAGTTATTTTATGTGAAGGCCAGAGAGATGGAGATGGGGATGTTACTTCCATGCTCATCTGCATTCTTCAGAAAGGGACGATAAAAGAAGAGATTGGGACCCTCAGCACTTGTTCACTTCTGAATACAGTGAAAAGGGAGAGCCTCATGTCTTAGAAGTTTGAAGACTTTTGAAGATGCGTAGATGTGGTGCTTAGGGACGTGGTTTAGTGGTGGAACTGGCAGTGCTGGCTTAATGGTTGGACTCGATGATCTTAGAAGTGTTTTCCAACCTATATGATTCTATGATTACTTCCAGGTATACTAGACGTGAAACAGGAAAAAATATGGAAATTTAATTATTAAACTGGGTGTGTCCCTTTAAAAGCTGGGAAGGACAACCATAGAGGATTTGTCTGAGACGATGCTATAGATGCATCTTTAACTGGTCAGTTAGTGGTAGGTATCCAACCTACGTCAGCAGTGATGGGCAGCTTCCCTATAAAGCAGTTACAAAGTCTGAGAATACCTGGTGTTACCTATAATTACATCCAAGACAAAAGGAACAACCTGAGAAATTCATCTGCCTGTCAATGTTATGAAACAAGTTGAAACTCACAATGGAGACAATAATTAATGTGGGTATCATTCCAAGTGATTTTAGATGGTATTCTCACCACCCAGTGACATGTGTTGCTATAACCTGCAACCTGAAGGAGAATAACATGTGCAGCATATAATTCTTTTCAAAATGATGCTTCATTTTGATCACTTCTCCATTAAGCAGAATGAAAAAACTTCACTTGGCATGAGGGGGAAAAAATATGAAGTGAAAATCTGTGAGTAGGAAAGAACAGTTGGAACTGAACCTTGGTGTGCTTTAGATCTCAGGAGTGGTCCCTTCTAGTTTATGTAAGACAAGTGGAAAATGCTTCTGTGTCAGGTAACATTTTTTGTCCACTCTGCTCTCCCTTTACCTGAATGTAACTGACAGTGTCATTGACAGATCACAGAGAAAGCATGTCTGTGGTCACTGACTGCAGCTGAATGCCAGGATGCACATGAATACCAGGAACCTTTCCTGCTTCTTAAATTTAAGAAGATGCAGGTACCATTTGGTAAGTGAAGTACCCCTCTTTCCTTGACTTTCCATTCCCTCCCTCCCAGTCACACTCTGTGCTGACCAAACCAAGCACAAGGAGAATAGGTATTGGCACTGTACTCCTGATGCAATTTTCCAAATTAAATCTATCATAAAAATGAAAAATTGTTCTGTACTAGTGACAGATGCAGCCCACTCTCATTAAGTGGCTCACCTACATTCAGTGCTCTGGGTTTACAGCCCCACAAAGGCCTTTGAGCAGAAGATGGTGTTTTCAAACATTCTGCAGCTCTCGTCACATGGTGGTGCCTTGGACAAATGCACTGGCTGAGAGCTGCTCCATTCAGTGTATATGAGCATGACCATGTTTCCGTAGAGAGGGTGCTTGCTTTTGGCTTTTACTCTAAAAGGCAGTTGGCAAAATTTATGTGGATAAGGAGGTTTTTAGCAAGAAAAAGTCCGTAACACTGCTGAAAAAATATCCTCTTATTTGGGCTTACAGTGGAAATTGTATGAATACAAGGAATCTGTCCCAGGGAACTAAGAGCTTCTAGCAGCACAGATAAAAATACTTGTATTTAAAACATAACATCCACTACTCACTGAGTACATAAGGAGCAATGCAATGCAGAGTAGGCATTAAGAATTCATGTGACTACTGGGAAATGTAGAAAAATGTGATTACATGGTAATAAATGAAAGAGAAAAATATGTAGCAATGACAAACAGTATTTAAATTCAAAACTTTATCTTAAGGACCATCAGCAAGTGGACAACACATTAGGAAATAAATCTTACCTAAGGTTAGAGGCTACTTCTCAAAAAAAGGTCCTAAGTCAGCATGAACGCAGGCTCAGTGACAGAGGAACATTAGTTGTTTGTCACTAGCATGATGCTGTTTTTATAACTTCCAGGTGGATGTTAATACTAAATTTTTATAATCTATTTGAGAGAAAACATCTCTTTCTAATAAAAATTGTCTTGTTCTGTAGCACATAAATGAATATGTCTACTGGGTTTGTTGCCATCAAGCTGTGCACTGTGAGCTTTTCCCAAATCATTTCTTCTGTCTTTCCTCCCCTCCAGCATTTCATCAGTTGCTGTTTCCTTTGAAAGGATTAAAGCACACCAAACATGTGATGTTTCTATTTTCTATGTGTTAAACCATGACAACACCACATGGATGTGCACCTTACATTATGTCAAACTTTACCTTCTGCTATATAAAACGTTAAACCCCAGTAAAAGGATTAAGTGATAGTCCAGTCTGAGATACCACAATGAGTTAACAGGTTTGTACATCAAGAATGATTGCCTAGCCTTTTTGTAATCTTTGGGAAGGTTTCATTAAGAGTTCTATATTTAAGACTCACCTTAACCCTTACACCAAGCCTCCTGTAACAATGCCTGGTTTTGAACATGTAAATTAGTATCCGGCCAAAACAGCATTTCCTACCTGCCCCATCTCAATCCCAAAAGAGAAATGGGAATAGATGGATTTGTGGTACATTAAATAATGAAGAGAAAGCTACCAGAAGAAAAACCTTGCCTTCCTAGCCTCCACGCATGCTGGGCAGAGTCTTGGGAAAAATATGACAACCGGAACAGGATTGAAGGGCACTGGTCTCCCAGTGTCCTTCCTTCTCCAAGTGACTCAGATGTTTTAGGTATGTGAAAAGTCTCTTGACTGCAAAGTGCAAGTCTTTCAGAGCCCCTCTGTGTGTCCCCACTAACTTCAGCTGCTGAGAGACCAGTTTCCTTCCTCCTAATTTCTGCTGCAACCTCCCACCTCCCCAAATCTGAAACTCAGACCCTGCCTCTGCTCTCAAAGTAGTCAAGTGCCCATCCTGAATTAGGTTTGTTGTAAGCAATGAAGCAGTGGGATGATTTTCCTTAATTGTCCTTGTTAAAATTCATATGGAAGTATGATACTTAATTAAAAGCTTGCCTAACTGAAATCATTGAGGAAACAAAACACAAACAATCCTTCCAGAAATATGTGCAGATGCAAAGCAAGAAGAGGACTACACAGGGATCTGTTTTTTGCCTGGCCTCTGCCACTGATTCACTTCAATAATTTCTCCAAGTCATTTACTGTGCATCAATGTACTTATTGATGGAGGAAAACCAGTGTTTATTTCCTTTCACAGACTTGTCCTGAGTCTGACTAACCACCACTTGTGCAAATCTTTGGATGAAAGGAATCATTGGAGTTCTAAGCTCTTAATATATATTACTTATTGTACTTTAAAACAGTCATCACACTAGGTAGAAATTAACATTCCAAAGCCCGTAGGGTGGATACCTTTTCCTACATATATATATAAAAGTCATCAAGTGACCTGCCTCAGAGGAAGGACACTGAATACAGGTGAGTCTGAATTCACTCACAGAATATTTATTTAGAACCAGAAGCCTTGATTTGTTTTGATTTAGCATTTCGCCAATATTGTGATTGCTATGCTGTTTCTACCTAATGCCTGTGAGGTTTTTGTGATGGGAGTGAAAAAAAAATCCTGCATGTGGAAAGAGCTACATCCTGTAGCTTTCAGTAGGGACCCAGATGGATTTGCCATTGAATTCATAGGTGTTGGGTCAAGCTGTATTAATCTGGGCTTGTGAATACTTAGTGTTAGAGCTCAAACGGAGCTACCGAGTGTACCCGGACCTGACCGTGGGCATTGCCAGCCTGAATAAGCTCAGTCGGGACAAGGGAGTCTTTCCAATGGTACTGGTGGATTATTTGTGTTTCTGTATCCACACAATCTGGTTTGTAGTAGAAAGGCAGGCTAGAGAAAAGGTCACATGCTATTAAAACTGATAAAGCATTTTCAAGTGTTAGCAGGACTAGTGTTAATTGCCTACAAGACTAATGGTGTGTTTTGTGTTTGAAATCTTCCTGGGAAAAAAAAAATGTAAACCATACAAGCTGCTCAGTTTAAATGTATTCATCAGCAAGGCAAATACAGCCAAATTTTTCCATTTGATAGCTATCATTTGACAACATTTTGGAATTTTATTTATAGGCACAACATACGCATTTATTAGTAAAGTGGTTATCCGCCAATACCACACAGAGAAGTATTATGTCATCAAATAAATCTTGGAGTTGCCTTGCATGCTCTTAGCATAGAATTAAGGGTCATAGTTCTTGATTTTTGAAAACAAGTTTTTCCAAAAGCCAAGGAAAAATCCTTTTTGAACAGAGAGGCAAGGATTGTGTGCACTTCGTAGCACATTAGACTTCAAACACCTATAAAATTTAAGCAAAGGTAGACACACTCCCCTTCGGGAGGGACCCTGTGAGCAAGCAGTGAGAACTGACAGAGGCTAAAAAGGTCCCTGCTGGCCCAGGCTGCCATCAGGGACCTCCCTGATCCCAATCTCCCCAAGGGGAGAAAGTACCTCTGCTGCCCAACCCCTCTTTGGCTAATGCCATCCCTCTCAGGATGGAAGCTTTTGGCACACCGACTTGACTTTGCTACAGTACTGTTGAAAATCAGCAGTAATTTCTTCATGTTTTGCAAACCACTGTGTTTCCAGGTCTCCTGGGACAGCTGAGGAGAGCCATCATCATGATCCCTGCACTGCTGTTGCTGGGCCTTTCAGCCCTTGTTGGTGAGATGGGTTTGGGTTGCTGTCAAAAGCACACTGGAAATTCTTTGCAGAAGGACCATGGAGAGGAGGTCTGCAGCCAGGCCTGAGGCTCCCTTCCTGCATGGCTCTGTAAGATCCTGTGTGGCTGAAGGTCCTCAGCTGCTGTATGAGGCTGCTTGCTGCCCACACAGGTCTTTTAAACCAGCACATCTGGAGGATGGGACTGAAACCAAGAGAGTCACAGACATGTCTCCTCTTGATTTTCCCAGCTAACCTTATCTGATTTCCCTGCATGCTCAGAAATGGTCTCACAAGTGGCAAGCAGTTTGATGGAGGCTGTTTGTTTCTCAGTTTCTGAGGAAAGAGGGTAATTTTTCCAGACTGAGGCAAGCATTCTCCTGAATTAATTCCTCACCAAATTAAGGAGGGACACAGGAGACAATCCCTGCCAGGGCGCTCAGACACCGCCAGCCATCATCTGAGTGGCTTTGAACACTGCAGGGCATTGAATGGGAAGAGCCCTCTGAAATAAATACAGAGGTTGTGGTTCTCCTTTCCCACACCAGCCTTTAGACCTAACGGGGCAGGTGCACATTCATCTAAATGGTCATTAGATCCCTTTGCTTCAATATTCAATTAGAAAAGAGCAAATTTTTGTTCTCTACCTTTCTTTGATAACATTACTGATGGAGAGCAGCAGCAACTGTACAAGCAGGGGCAACACAAGGGGATGTGGGTTGCAGGTCTGGACAAATCTCTCATGCTTGACTTGTATGCACTTGCAGCACTTGTATAGCACTGCTCTGAGATCTTATGTGTTCAAACACCTCCCTTTAATATTTCAGCTCCATCCGTGAGTTACAGTTGCTATGGCGATATAAGTGCTCTTCAACTCCCCACGATGTCCTGCACACCTGTAAGAGCCTCTGATTGTGGTATGTATCATTCATTACTTGATTTGTCATCCTGTTTGTACCTGACAGAGAGATGCCTAACCTTCTATTATTGCCAAATTAAATGTGGTGCAGCTATGCAGTTAGGTAAAGGGAGAAAGCGACAATTCCTCTCCCAAAATAGCATGTTCTGTGAAGCCTCCAGACCTGGTGGGAAGTGAAAGGATGAACTTCATGTCCCATAAGCAGGATCCTCAGCCTCAAAGAAAAGGGAAATAGTACTACCCCTTTTCAGTTAAAAGAGCTTCTCCATCAGCCAGGACTTTAGCATCAGCCTCCTCACAAAGCCCCAGGGCTTGTCTGTTCCCAGGGTAAGATGTACAGAGCCAGGTCCTGAGTGCTGGCATGTTGGCTGAGCTGGCCAGTGCTGACCTGCCAGAGACACACTTTACAGGGGGAAAGTCCCAGGTGTGTAGCCATCCTACCTCTGGTTGACTCATTTTTGGTAAATCCTTCACATTTCTCTCTTTCTTGCTTGGTGTTATTGCCCTGTGTCACCACACAGCTGACTGTGTCACATTCATACTGCTGATATCTCCAGGGATTTTGCCATGTTCCTCGGATGTAGGCTCTTCCGGGGCAGACATCTGACTGCGGATGTTCAAGCACAGATCTGAACCTGCTTGCTTGTTTCCAAAGTGTTCCAAATTTGCTTTAAAAAAGCCCCCACTCTATAAATAGAACACAGCTGTTACTGCAGTGTGGCCAGTCAGTAGCAACATATGGCTCAATTTTTTCAAATCCATTTTGAAACTTCACTTTTCTGACTCGGGAGGTGCAGCAGAAGAAGAGGACCACACATGTGTGGCCACAATAGGGCCGTGCTTGTTCCTCAAACCCCGCTGCCCAACTGGGTGTAGATGCAATTCCTTAAAAAGTTAAGTTACTCCTTTGTCACACTTGCTCAAGGGGGAAGCAAGGGGTCTGGACAGGGGTGTGTGTAAATCTGCCTTTTCCTACGCCGCAGGATATGCCATGGTACGGAGGACTGCTGAGGCAGACCTCGTACGCCTGAGGAGATACGAGATGCCAATTAGGAGAGTAGCCAGAAACCTGTGCTTGGACCCGGCGCTCATCGGTGCCATCATGTCCCAGGAGAGCCGTGTGGGCCTGCTCCTGGACAACGGCTGGGACCGGGAACGGCAGAAGTACGGCCTGATGCAGGTACAGCAGGGTGATAAGCAGGAGTAACAGCACAGTAATGTGGGGCATACCCCAGGGCTTTACCTTAGCAAATGGCTGCTCTGTGTTTGAAAGAGCTCTTTATTGCAATCCCTCTACATCAAAGGCTGTGCTCAAGTGCTGTCCTGAGTAAGGTCACTTCAATGTGTCAAAGCCTGGGAGTGCAATGAAGAGGGGGTGGCATTCAGAGGGAAACCCATTTTCTTGCCTGTCTTTCCTAGATCAGCAGGCAGCAACTGCAACCTTTTGCGGTGTGGGATAGTGAAGAGCACATAAATCAGTGCTCAAATATCCTGGTTCTTTCCATTAATGAAGTACGGGCAAGACATCCTACCTGGACCTGGGACCAGCAGCTGAGAGGTAAGGGATGGGCTTTGTACTAGGAAGGGACAGACTGACTGATGGGAATGTTGTGTGCTTGTTGATGTTGCTTTTAAGGGAAAAAGGAGCATCAGCCTGGCAGATTTTACAGCATCTCTTACCAAAAAACCCCAAACAAACAAAAGAAACCCCTGAAGCCCCAAAATAAGAACCAGAACCAGAGCTTTCTAGTTTAACAGAAGCAGTACCAGACCAGCAGACAGGCAATGAGAAATGGCTGTTAGGTGGATAAACAAGATGAAGCAACTAAACAAAAGTCACTGAGGAAACGGAGGCATGACAGCACAACAGGATTATTGTGGCAACCTGTTATGTCCAGGAAGCTTGCAGTTCAGGTTTCCTTGTAGTCTGTGCTATCTGTGGTGATGGTTTGTTCACCCGATGCTATTTCTTACTCTCCCTTCCTTTCTCTGATACTGCCCTTCCTTTGCTCTGCTTGCACCCTTTTCTGGTAACAGTGTTCCATTTCCACCTGCATTTGGAGAGAGTTATGGGCTCCTTCATTACAGCAGTAAAGATTTTACAAAATCAGTCACTTTTCAACAATAATGCACAATTGGCACTTCATCAAGCAGCTGTGTGTATTTGGTGAGGTGCATGGCCCTTTTTGGTACAAATTTTTGCTCTTAAATCTCTATTTCTTACTTAAAGCCGATAACAACTCCTTCTTAACTCTTTTCAGGGGGACTCTGCACCTACCGTGCAAAAATGGGCAACCTCCAGGTCTACGAGGCAGACCCATGCAACAGAGACTACAACTACGCCAACAGTGTGATTAGACGAGCCCAGTACTTTAAGAGAAATGGGTTCTAGGTCATAAACCTGCCCTGCCACTGAGCCCCCCTCTGCAGACTGGCCCAGCAGTGATTGTAGTACCCAGAGCAGCTCCCCAGGTCTCCTGGCAGGACCGATGCTGGTGGCATTGCCAATGACACCTTGCTCGCTCCAGAAAATCCCACCCCCTCACTCACTGATGGGCGAGCTCAGCACTGCCTTCCAGGAGACTCCCAGGGATGAGATACCCCAAGCTCAGGGCCCTTGAAAGGCAGTTGGGGACAGACCAGCAATGTTTAAATTTTGAGTGAGGAAGGTGACTCTTCCTGTTCAAAGCTGAATCCCGGGGCTGTTTGTGCATCCCCCAGACATGCACACAAGCAGCTCCCCCTTGGTATCAGCTGTTCTCTTCCCACCTGCATCCAGCTCCTTCCCTCTCCATGGCCAATGAGGGGGATGAATATCCTAAGTTTTCCTTCCCTTGGTGCTGCTGACTAAGGAGCAATGAAGAGACTTCTCAGCAAGCCTTTGGTCTCTGCAGTAGCTGAGTGTTCCTGTAGCCAGCCTTGAGGCGGACACTACTAAAACGTGCTTTGCTTTGTCCCCTGAGTCCATGGCCATGGTGCAACTGGGGACCTCTTCTTCTACAGAAAGTCCTGCAAGTGCCACAGCAAAATGCCTTTCCATCAGAGACCAGCCCCTGGAGCAGCCCCTGGAGCAGGAGTCAGCCCCGTATGTACCCACCCCAGCAGCTGTATCACAGCAATAGTTTTGGTAAAAAAACCCACAACCTTTCCTGCTTTAGCTTTGGCACATTTATGCTGAGTTTCCTCCAAATTTAAAAGCATTTCAGCATCTGTCCCTCTGCCAGGAATCCCAGTTTCTAATAGAAGTGAATGAGCTCTGGGCCTAAAAGGTTTGTTTGAAAGTGGACGGGTCTCTCAGTGCCAATTTATTAATTAGAGAATAATAATCAGAATAAGATAGAAATAAAGATAAATGTTAAATCCCAATGTTTATTTTTTTCAATTTCATGGGGCTCAGTGGGTAGCAATCTACAACTTGAGTAAATAACCCCATTCAGTACTCTTGGAATGGGGTCTAAAGCTCAGTTTGAGAACAGGGAGAGGATAATGGTGCTACAGACTGAATAGGTCAGAAGAGCTGGGCCTGAACACAGCTGCTGACCCAAACTTGTGAATGGGAATAGGAATGTTCACATTTAGCCTTTCAAATTACCTTTTTGGAGGTGTCAGGGCACTTTTCTTCCAGCTGCCACCATTGCTGATGCAGAAGTGGTGTGCCTGGCAGTCCATGCCTGGCAGCAAGGGGCAGTGCTGTGCGTGTGCCTGAGCTGCCAGGCAGGGTCAACACAGGCAGAATGAGAGCTGGTTTGGAGACAGCTTTTGCAAGCAGAGCAATTTTAATGCTGTGCCCCTTGTCTTGCCAGTTACTCATCTGCTTGCCATCATGGCAAGGACTCTGCATGATTAACATACGTTACAAGCAAACAAATTTTATCACCTCTGGAGACCAGAGGGAACTCTAGCTTGTCTCAAATGTCACTGATTTTTTGGGTTTTTTTTTAAGACTGCTATAAACAGTTCATTGTTAAGTAACCACAGATATTGAACTATATTTTGTTTAGTCATTAGAGAATTCTGCACTATATTAACATAATTTTACTAAAATCATTACTTTGTAATACAAATTTATGAAATGTATCACATGACTGTCTACTTGACAATACTTATGTAAAATTCATAGGATGAAGTCTTTGGTGCACTATGTTATGTAAACCTCTGTGTTACATAAACCTCTTATGTAAAGCCTATGAATGAATTTTTGGTAGATCAGTATAAACTTCAAACGGGGCAGGGAATCTCATTGCTGCCTATGTGTACAAAGCTGGGGTTTGAGTTCTGAGGGTGAACAAGAGTGGACCCCTCTTTAGTTGCCTTCATGTCAGCCTCAGTCACTGCCAGTGAGCTCCTTGTCACCACTGATGCTGCCAACCCTGCAGATCTCTGAGCTCCTCAGGAGTCCAATTTGTGCAAGTGCTACCTATGAAGCTGCTGTTTCATGTTGTGGTAGCAATATCCAAGGGCCTGCAGACCTGTCTGCTGAGTTGTGCAGCATCACCACAAAGGATTATTTGTATTTTTAAGTCTATTTAAAATTTAAAGTTATGGAATTTGTATATTTTGTTCCAAATATTGTTTTAGGGTATCAGCACTTTGCAGTGAATACAGAAAATCCCTGCAGAGAGTGAGTTAAAGCTTGATAAATTGGTAGGAAGGAGTAACTAATTAAGGAAAGTTTAACAGTAGCATGCTGCCTTAAGATTTGAGCAAAAGGTTTCCTGAAAAATAATGAGTTCAGATTGTTGTTCCCCTCTGATCTTTTTCCGGTCACCTTTGTCCATGTTACTGGAAGTTCCTGTTCTTCCTGATGTAGACAAGGAAGCTGCAGTCATGCTCTTGGTCACCCTTTTGACCCATGACCTATTAAAAAAAAACCAAAAACAACAGACATCTTGCAAAGCAAATGATCTAATACCAAGTAACATATCAGAAAAAGCAGAAGCAAGGGCAAGGAAAGAGAAAAACCAAATCAGATGGAAAAGAAAGGTCCAGGGAGTCAAAGATCAAGACACCTGCCCGAAACATTGAGGAAGATGCTAGAGTAAAGGATTGAATTTTTTCATCAAGAGATCCCATGGGACAACAAAACAGCAAGAAACAGTCAGGAGGGTTCTGGCAGCCTGGCTTGGCAGGGAAAAGCCACCTCAGACCAATTAAAATCTTTATCTAACTGGGTAAGTGGCCAAGAGAGAAGCCATGGTTGTGCTATATCATGAGGTCAATAAGGCTTTCAGCAGAAATATGAAGTGCCCTTGTACATGAAGGGCCTTAAAATAAGTAGAAAAAGCTTTGATTATCAGAAGCTTCTGGCCAAACTGCTGAGACTTTTCAAGTGGAGCTACACAAGTCTGTCTTATACCAGTTTCTCTGAAATTTGCAGTCAGGAAACTAATGGAGCATGTGAGCTATCAAACTGTGGGCTACATGGAAAGGGAACATGAGCACTTCCAGTGTGGTTAGAAACTGTGAAAACCAGCTAGGAACCACAGCACTGAAACCAATTTAACACAGGTGCAAAACACTTGATGAGGTCAAGAAGGGGTGTAGTGGGTGGGCAACTATCCCACAGAAAGGGCTGGGGATTCTAGTGGGAAGCAAAGAAGTTGGTGCCAGTAGAGGAGAGAGGAGAAATCAAAAGGAAGGAATATCCCATTTGGGGGTTATCTTTGTTATAGCACTGTGTGTGAAGCACCTGGGGTAACTCTTCTCTCAGCTGTTCAGCTGTCAGTGAGGCTTGGCGACAGTGTTTGGCCTGTTACACAAACAAAAATGTGCTCAGGACAATCACAATCCTGATGGAAAGTACAGCCTGTAGAAATAAGGAATTAGATTTTTTTTCCCCCGAAAAGAGAAAAAGCATACAGTTATGATTTTCTAATATGCAAAAGAAGTGAAGGGCAATGACCTGCCAAAGGCGTCCTTCCCTTCCCCTTGAGGGTAAGACAAATAGCGGTGAGTTTGGCAGCAGATTTGTGTTGGATACTTCAAAAAACTTTCAGGCTAATGAAGCAATACAACAATTCCTCGGTGTTTTAAACAACATCCAAGACCAACATGTAAAAGTAGCTGTACATCATATATAATGACAGAATGGTTTGAGTTTGAAAGGACCTTAAAGACCACCAAGTTCCAGCTCCCCTGCCTTAGTTAGGGACACTTTCCACTAGACCAGGCTACTCAGGGCTCCATCCAACCTGACCTTGAACACTTCCAAAGATGGGGCATCCACAACTTCTCTGGACAACTTATTCCAGTGCCTCACCACACTCATAGTAAAGAATTTCTTCCTAATATCTAATCTAAACCCGCTCTCTTTGCAGTCATGCTTTGTAGAGAGGGGAAATGCAGTAAGTGTTGTTTAAGGCTCTTTCCAGGCTAACACTGCTGAATCAGAATCAGCAGTCAGCAAAAGGAAAACAAATTACAGACAGAGAAGAAAAACTTTCTCTGTTGGGGTCCTGTGATTTGGTTTTACAACTGATGACAGTACTGGGAAATCTATTTAAATGTGCTTCCTACAATAAAGAGCAAGTGAGAGGTGGAGGCTTTCTCTTGCATCAACTTGTTAAGCTGCAGGTGGCATGGGCTGATCCCTCCATGGCTCAGGCGGGGATCTTCCTGGAGTCTGGAGCTGCAATGACTGGCTTTCATAGAAACCAGGCAGAAGGACCAATTAAACTACCTCTTCCATCAGTAACTGAAGCAGTGGGAAAACACTGTCCAAACCAAGTCCCTGTTGGGTCAGAGCCCTAAGCCACGTGGGAGAACAGATTGTTCCGATGGCTGAGTCCAAATGCTGCAGCTGAGTCTGTCTGAGCCACAAGTCCATGTCTCTCTCTTTGAGATATGCAGAAAACAAAGGGAAACACCAGCACATCAATGCAGAGCTGAATAACTGTGTTCGTTCTGCTTTGTTACTCATTGCAAAACTGGGCTGGGATTTCCTAGCCAGCAACCTGTCCCCAGGACAGGGCCTCTTATATTGCCCAGGATGGGCACCAGCCTGTGGACCCAGGGACCCCTATGGAGCCAGTGCTGCAGCTGGGGATAACTGTTTCTAATGCTTGCCTCAGTCTATTTAATTGCCTGCCTTGAAATGGAATACTCCCATATTGGATGCACATGGCATGCTTTTTCCCATTTCAGGGTTAAAAGAGATCACGCTGTAGGATTGCAACCTCAAAGCAGTTTCCCACTAACATCCCTCAAACAAAACCCTTGTGCCTCTCTCTAGTATTTGTTTCTGTGGGTTCCTCAACCAGCTCGCCCTAGAAGCAGGGAGTTATTGCAACTACAAAATTCTGCTTCTGATCCAGCTGGTATGCAGGCTCCCACTCAAGCCACCATCCTGCATTTACTGCTCCTCTGGCCTCACTGACCAATCTCACGGAACTCAAAAAGGACAGTACAGTCCTACTACAGCATTTTTATCAGTAGCGGCTGGGATTTCCACCCACAGGGTTTTAGCATGCTCCTCTTTTCCTGTCATATTTTTATGCTGTAACATTTTTATTCTTCACATACAGCATCACTCCTCCACCTCTACATCCTACTCAGTCGTTCCTGTGAGGCTGGCAGTGCTGCATCTCATTGGTTTTCTAGCCTCCACCAAGCCTCTGAGACACCTTCTACCTCAGGGTTATCATTTGGTCCAGGCATTTGGGTTCTGCCTTGATTTTGAAGTCTCTAGCAACTGTACAAAAACCCTTCTAAGTTTGCCTTTGCTTCATTGCTTAACGCTGCACATGCCAAATCCTTGCCACTGCATTTTGTCTTTCTCATGTATTGTGATTGTGCTGTTTATTTCCCTCATGTTTTTTTTCAGAGGTAAACCGAACATCAGCCTTGTCCACCATGCAGATCACATGAGTTGAAACTGGATATTCCTCTGTATTTTTCAGCTTTCCCCTTCTTCTAGTGGAAATGCTCATCTAAAAGCTCTTCAATTTCCAGTGATACAGGTTGTCTATGCTACAGCCCAGGTGCAGCCTGCCCCTTCTATGCTGCACCTCTCATCCATGTTTTGCCAGTTCCTCACATGTCTCAACCATCTACAAGTCCCTGCATTTCCCCATGAGGCCATCTTGCAGCCTCAGGACAAGGGACCTTCTCCCCGCATCCAGAGCACTGTGCCCTCCTGCCATGGGCTGGGCAACCTCCCACAGCTTAAACGGGCTTGATTGCTTTGGGAAGCTTGGATCAGCCTAGTTTCTCCCCTGAAAGCACAACTAGGATCACTCATTTCTTACCAACCCCTTATTAAGCTAATTAGCAATTAGGAGAAACGTTCAAGAGCACGAAAAAACCCCCACAGTGAGGATCTGGCTGACCTGAGACTCTACTGCTGCAGCCCTCAGCCTTCCACAAACACTCAATTTCCAAGAACTGGAAAGGTTTTTTGTTCCAAATCAGGCAAGGAGAAATTTGACTAATTGCTGTCATTTAAATCAGGTTTTATTTTATGAATTCCCTGCTTATTCAGCCACCCCTTAGCTGATTCAGATCAAGAAACTGACAGAGTTTTCAAAGGGGCTTGAGTGAGTGCATGATTACAGAAATCAGGATTATAGATTCCTGCCATAATAATAAAAATCCTGGGAGCATATTTTTTGTACCTTTCCTCTAGAAATGAAGACAAACTCTGAAAAGACACAGCTGCATGCCTGAGACATAAAGGCCATATAGAGGACCAAATTATCCCACAGATGTTTTCCCTGAATCATTTAATTGCCAGAGGCAATTCTTCCTTCCTGCCAGACACAGGACAGAAGAGTGAAGAGTAGCTGGTACTAGATCTGGTCCAGTGGCCTGCAGCCTGGCTTCTGGGTAAACCAAATTGTCCCTCCCCTGTGACCCTTGTGATCAATGAAGAGCTGCTTGCTAATCAGTCGTGGATACTGATATTGAATGGATCATTGTGGCCCTTGCTGTATGTACTATAGGTGGATGTCCTACACTTACACATGCACAAAATATTTCAGTATCAGGGCTGTCAGTTTGCCCTGTACGGAGGCTGAAGAGGTAGCTGAGTTTTATAAAGCAAGTCCCAGGGAATTCAGGTGAAACTGTGCAGGTGTGGCAAAGGAGGTTTGTATAGAGAATATGCACAGGGAATAAAGGTGTTCAGGGTGGGGGTGCCTCAACTACTGTGATGCAGAAGAAGCAAACTAGTATATCCTTTATGTTTCTGCCCCAGCAATGAGGGAATAGTAGCACAGACCATTTGGAGATTACTGGCTTGTGAATCACCTTTGGTAGTACTTTGAATTTTTTTAATGTCACTTATTTTGAGCCACATCTGCTCTATTTTCCTTCCTTCCAGATGTGCTTTCCTCTGTTCCAACCTTCTTTACACTCAGTCATAATTGTGAACTTGAAGAGCCCTATGCACGAGCTGCTGTGACTTTTTGCAGCTGGTTCTCATGGGTGGTATCAACAGTACAGGAAAAACTTACAGAATCGAATCTCTCAGTGCAATGACAAGGGACGAATTCCCCAGCTAAAAATGTAAAAGAGCTGCTGAAAGAGCAAAACAGCGCTTCACACCCACAAAATCTACCGTGGGGGAGAAGCGGGTCAGGATAGATTCTGCCGCGGGGAGTTCTGCCATCCAGCGGCTGTTTTCCTTACTGCTGCACAGCTACAGCAGCTTTGAAATCCACACCGCACGCTAATTTAGGGTTGTTGACCTTTGCTGTCTCTCTGCAAGACGGGATAACAACAGAGGCCTGGCATAGTCTCTGCATATCCGAATTCTCAGCAGTTGCAGCTCTGCTCATGTAATTGTTCCTGGATCTTTGCCTGCAAAAATTTGATTAAAACCAGAAGCACAGGTTCCCATTTTCCCATCGTCAGCATGTTTTTGCTTCCAAGAACTGAAGGGGAGCAGTTGTTTTCAGACAAGGCTCCTCCTAGTTCCAAACTGTTAGCAATGGGACTTTAAATTAAATTAAAAGGTATTTTATTTTTTAAAATCATAATTGTGTTTGTGCTGTAGAACAGAAGCCCTGTTGTGTTTGGGAGGATGCACAAGTTGTTAGGTGTTTCTGTTTCTTGTAAGACCAGCAGGGGTGGGAAGTGCACTGAGCCAGCTGTTGCAGAACACTGCCAGCAGATAGAAAGCCCATTTGTCTCCAGGAAGTGCATTGAGAAGGTGGGGAGACATCTGGCAGCAAACATGTCATGTCTGTGATCTTTGTCTAATATTCTTGTAAATGATTCACTGTACCAAAGGCTGTTTTCCATTAAGTGTTACCACTGCTCCTCTCAGTTGATGTTTGCATGTTTTCCCTCCTGCAATGGTGTGTTGAGACAACAGATAAATGCAGATAAATTGCAAGTCAAACAATCTGCAAGTCAGATAAATTGTAATGGGTGTAACTGAAGGATGTTTCTCTTCGATTTTCTTGTAGCTATGGAAAAGCCAGCTGGAGCCAGTAAACACTGTAGGATTTCCTTTGACTCTCATCAGATTTTTTTTTTTTTTTTAAATTTTGGAATAGGAATCCTGCCTTTTTGAGATGCCTTTCTCCATTGGCCAAGCAGGCAGCCCAAGTAACAGACTAAGACAACTAAGTTTTAGGCAATTAGGGGAGATTAATTGTTCACAAAGCACCAGTTCACCTCACAAGGTACACGTGAGCTAGCATTACCAAGAGGTAATCCCCTCCAGAGCAGGCCATACATACCGTGACTGCATCTGCTGGCACAAACACCTGCACTAGTATCAAAAGGATGCCATGGTTTTCAGTCATGGATCTGGAAGCAATTTAACAGCATGAGTCACACATTACACTGGCCTGACATCTGGTTGTAAATACTGCCCTGTGCTGGTTTCAGCTGAAACCAGCACATGGTCTTATGCTGTTCAGAGCGTTATGGGAATACACGGAACGTTGACACAACTGGAGCTTTGGAGGCAACTGTGAAACCAGAAGGTCTGAGCTGTGTAGGTAGGCACTAATTCAGTTGTTCATTCCCCCCTTGCACCCACGCATAAGCTCATGCCTGTTATGGATCCTGGTCTCTGATTGTTGGTCATTGCCAAGCAAGTAGATTTTTTTCACAATCAACAAAGATCCTACTTGGGCACATAAGTGTATGTTGGGAATAGAGTTGCCTTTGAGATGACATTTAAGACCTTCACAGACAAAATGAAGGACTGTTGGTTGTATCCAACTCCTGAACCTGCTTTTCTCTCTCCATTAAGAGAGTTTCCCTCAAAACATGAACTCCTAAACATTTCTCCACTATAGTTCTAAATTAAAAAGGACTAACTCTGGGACTAATCCAGAGGCTTAGATTTAAAACACTCTCAATCTGCATGCTAGAGAACTGCCCTCTGAATCTGAAAAAAAAAGTTTTTTGTATCATTTGTGTCTTGATTTCTAAGGCACCCTTCAGTAAAATTAGTCAATTCTACCTTTGTTTCACTCTAAACAGATTCAGAAGGATTCAAAATGTCAGCTCAGCTGTAATGGCCTTCAGAAAAACTGGGTTTGGATTCTAAAAATGAAAGGCAAAGTCATGCATGTCATGTTTTAGGAGTTCCTGCCTCAGAGAAGACAGCAGAAAAAGAACATGGAGAAATACCAGGCCAAGATGGCAAAAGCTGGCACTGGTGAGGGTCTTGCTCCAGCTGTGATTGATTGTTGGTATTACCTTTCAAGAGTCACACGCTGGGACAGTGCTGGAGGACGGCCTGGGTGACCATGGGAATGCACTTGGTTTAATGCAGCTATGGTAACCATAAAAACACAAATCTCATCCTTCCTTTGAAGCAGAGTCAGAAGAGTGGCAGGGGCCCTGCTGAAAGGCGACCCTCTAAACCTTTTCAGCCAATTCTTTGGCCAGCCTAAAGCCAACGCTGACCAGGCTGTCAGCTCCCAGCACTAGGGAAGGCCCCTGTGAGTATCAGTGCATGAGCAGAATGCTTTGACACTGTGAGACTGATGATTGCTTCCCAGCACTCCCTTGGGATTGAAGAGATTAATTGTCCCTATTTCACATTTAGATAATGTCTTGTTTCAAAAAGCACCTTTTAAAACTGAGCACACTATAGGCTGCAGCTACATACCATCAGGTTAATTACACTGTATGCACCACAGGGGCCTGGCTAGCGGGGGGATCTTGCTTCGTTATTCATGCCCACATTTGTGCCTCACTTGTTTGCCAAATTGTATCCTTGTCTGTAAAATCCCTAAACATTTGCTGCAGGCACGAGATCCACTTTTGTAACAGCTCCAGCCCCCTCAGACTTGTGCCTTACTACCTCATGGATAAAGGGAGAAGGACTGGGGCAGAGATCCAGGGGAGATCCCTATAGGAAACAGATTTTCCCACCCTTGATTCTGGGGAGGAGAGGAGCAGTCACTTTGCACCTGGAAACACTGTGAAGCAGCAGTAATCTTGCTTTCTGCATACTGTCACCTTTACAACAGCTGCTGTGCTGGTTTTTTAAGGCTCTGACAGATAAGGAAGTAGGGCAGGCATTCCTCTTCCTATTCCTTGGTTAGCCTTCTAGCATGTTTTTTTGAAACTTGGCAAATACTATGACATTTTTCAGTTGCAAGGAGTAAGGGTGGGCTCTCCCCCTCCTCTCTCCATTCTATTTGTTTTGTGGTTCTATACCCACCTACAAAAAGCAACCTATCCTGGCAACTCTGAAGGAGGAACACACTAATTTTGAAAACTCATGATCCTCTCTGGAGGAAACATTCCTTATATTCCTGGACACTGGTTACACTGAAGCACTCGTTATGGTTGGGTTCCTTCACCCCAACTACAATACAAACATGTCTGAGGTTATTGGTGTGGGTGGGTGTGAAGGAATATGCACTCATGGAAGCAGTCATAAAAGTGAAGATGTTACTGTTAGCAAAACACAGCAAGCAGTCAATGATCACCAAGTTTGGATGTAAAGGAGGAAATGTTGATTTCTTCCCTAAGTTAAAACACAGAAGGAACACCTCTGACAAAAATAGCTGGAAATGGTATTACAATGGCCAACAATATTGGTGAAAAGAGATCTATAAACTAAAGCAGTGCATCTCAGTTGCAATGTTTATTTGCTTATTTACTGATGAAGTAGCACCTCTTTTATGTGTTTCGTTCACCCTCATTCCAGGTGGGATCTCAGCCTATAATGCAGGAGTTAACACTGTCCAGACCTACGACAAAACGGATATCAGCAAAATACTATGCCAATGATGTGCCTGCAAGAGCCAGGTTTTATAAGAGATCTCTGAGTAATGATTAGATTTAGGCCCTGGTTGCATACTTTGCTTCTAATTAAAAACATTCTCCCCCAGAAACAGTTAGAATGGGGGAGGACAATGGAGCCAGGAACAAGTACAAGCTTGCAATGGGTTTTTATTCAGAGTTTTCATCTGTGCCTGCAGTTTCTCAAGCAGCAGATTAATGCCGCAAGAAAGTTGTAATGCTACTTAAAAAGATCTTATCCGCCTTACGTTTAATCTGTCAATACACGTCTAACAGCAGTACAAAACAGCAGTGCTGGCTGTCGAGAGAGGCTGAGCTGTCCCTGTCAGAGGCTTTCAAGGCCCACTGGACAAAGCACTGAGCAACCTCATCTGACCTCAGTGCTGGCCCTGTGTTGAGCAGGAGGTTGGACTAGACACCAAAAAGGCACCTTCCAACACGAATTTCGCAATCATCTTAAGCCAGTCTGTTTGTTCCCTACACAAAAAGGCAACGTCTCTTATCTGTGTTTCATAAAGATCTACATGGAGCATTACAACGCTCCATTAGTGAAAGGATGTGGACACACACTGTGTTTGTGCACCCTGCTGGTTCAGGTTTTAGTGTCGAGAGCAAATCTTTAGAGAATGTACGCTTATACAGAGAAGGTTTGGGATAGTAGACTAACTGTGCGAGAGTGGGGGCCCTTGGGGGAAATACTATTTCAGAAACACCCAAACTTACACATATATGAAAAAGTTTAAAAAAATACAGTTTTCTTTTTCATTGGAACTGTCAGCTTGTCAATTAAGTATCTCTTTAAACATCTCTTGTAGCTGAATCTTACCCAGAAACAACAGGTACTATTTATTTTCCTTTCTCTCTATGTGGGAGCCTGCTATTAGCTCTGCTTTGGCTTAGATAGTTTATCAGACACTTTTTAAGCAGTGAACGGTACCAAGCAAGCCTTTTTATTAAGACAGTCCCTCCGGGAGACCCTGCAGCACTTTTGCAAGCTGCAGCATCACAGATCCATACGCATACCCATACACAGACCGTGTGGGATGGAGCTGGCAGGGCCCTCTGCTGGAGGCTCACCAGGCTGCAGTGCCGCGGACACGAATCCCGAACGTGCATGGCAAGGCCTAGCCAGCCTGGCTGTGGTGCTCTGGGACACCAATCCTGGCACAAGTCTTATTATTTGCTACCCACCAGCAACAAGATCCATTTGCCTAATTTTTTGTGTCCTAGTACTTGCACCATCTCTTTAAAGAATGCCCTGTGCCTTAGATGCACTACACGTCCTTCAAAAGGGCTCAAATTCCACCTTGTACCTCCCTGTGGGAATATGATCAACACCTCACAAAGACTGCAGTTATAGCACACTGCAGCACAAGATGCTGTGCAGATGCTGGAAGAAAGGAGGGAGGCAAAAAAAGCAACATTAATTTATCTGCTTCACCTTTTCCATGCTATTTTATTTCAGCTCAAATTCTTGTTTCTGCCTTCAGCTTGGCCGTAAGGGCCATTACAGTCCTCAATGCCACTACCATGGCCTATCCTTTTCCCTCTGCACAGAGCCTCCAGCTTTTATGTCCCTGTACTGATATACCTATTCCTTTGAACTCCTACCAGTGTTTACTCTTCTCTGCAAGCAGGCAGCAAGGATAAACACTAATTTTCAGGGACTGCATCCCTCCGATCTTTTCACAACATGCAGTCATTAAGATTAACTCCTCTTCAGTGTGTCTAATGTGGGAGAGGCTCACAGCACGTTAAACTACATAGTTTATACTGCCTGGAATGCAACTACTTTATCATTTGATACAGCGGCAGCTTGCAAACTTTGGCTGCAGCTCTTAAAACTGTAAATGAAACTACGCACGCAGTAGTATTTTCTAAGCTTGCAGCCCGTAATTCTAACTCACATCAGAGGTATGCTTCAGGGTCCCTACATTTCTAAAGTCTGCAATTTTAGAACAGGAAAAGCATTAACCTTCACAGACTGCAGCTCTTAGGCTATTCTTATTGAACACTTAGGATCAGCGGATACATATGAAGACAGCAGGTTTCCTGAAAGACAAATTTGACAACTGACCAAGATGTGAATAACTCCTGTTACTCCCAAATGGAGAGCTCACCTACTTTTTAAGCTACAGAAGAAGCCAGTTGACAGATTGTTTGCAAAGGAATGAATGTGACATCTGGATAACCATGGTAAATCACTCTCTGTGCACAGCTAGTCAGTTCTCATGTGACTACAAAACAGAGGGCTTTTCAATTCCAATTCCCTCCTTTGTGCAGTGAAAGTCCTGCAGTATTGCTGTAAATCTTTACTGTTAGCTGTGAAATGTCCTCACCATCATTAGCTAGATCTATTCTACTCACTTCTCTGCTTATTTGACTCTATAAATAAAGTTCTCTAACAGTTAGCCATAAACTGCAGCAATCTAGCCACAAAATTAAAACACGAAGACAGAGAGCCTATAATTAATTTAATATTTCATGTAACTATTAACAACATTGAATTTCATATCTGTACACCTGCAATCCTTCTTTAAGCATCAGTGTCACCTTTGCCATTCATACCAGAGTAAGAATTTTTAGAATTTCATACACAAACTCTTAACTGGGGATTTAAAATATTTATTTTATAAAATCTAAATCCAACCAGCACATCTCATGACTTAATTTCTTTCTGCTCCACAGGTTTCAAGCGCTTTTTAATGACAAGCTCTCCCCTGGTTGTCAGAAAGGTGCTGGACACTTCCTCTTCTGTTGGCAGCCCGTGGGGTAGTTTCAGTGGCTGTACTCTACAGGCAAAAGAGTCTGCTTAGTGAAGTCCTGTGACTAGAAGAGAGTTACATTAAATGTTCTAAATTTACCAACAAATAAACAAACAGTTAACAAACCTTATTAGATGTTTAATAACTTTCAGTCTGGAATTCACAGAAGGGATATTTTTGTGCAGTCTTGGCTGATGTGCCTACGTAAGGGAAAAAACAGATTTTACAAATGTGTTGCCAAATCCCAAATCTTTGTTCGCTGAATTTTGCACGCTACCAGTAAAAAAATAAATCACATTTGCAAATCTAAGATTTAGAGAAGTGTCATGCATCAAGAACACACATAAACATATGCAATCAAAACCTGACTACAGTAAAATTACAATTTCAGCTTTATTCCTATTCCATTATAAATGTATTTTTCTTCCAACTGTTAATAATAGTGTAAATGAACAAGAGTTTAGGAACAGAACTGCTTCCTTCAGTTACATTGCTCAAGCACACATTTTTTTTCTCTGTAATATAACACTGACTAGACAAATCTTTCCAGAATGTGCAGTTGGCCTGAAAAACTTGGATAAACAGATCTTTGACACAAACTTTTAGAGTCTTGAATTTGGAAGCCTTTTCATTGATAAATGAGTTTTACTTGCCTTCCTACAATATCTGAATAATATGACCCACAGAGAACTGAATTCATAGTATTTACAAACCTATTTCTATTATTTTAGAAGAATTCTCAGGGTAAAGTTCTCCTCAGGCAATGCAGCACAATACCACACAGAGATATTCTGAATTCCCACTCAAAGCACATTTGCCACAAACATTCCCCTCAGCTCCTAAACACATCATCAGCTTCTCAGATTGCCTTACGGCTGCTATAAATGTAATTCTGGTTTGTGACTGCAAAACTGAGGTCCTTAAAAAGCCCACCACCTTAGTGCTACATTTCTGACACACACGACAAGCATAAAGAACAACAATCATACTTTATCCAGTCCCAGATCACGTATTATCTTCTTTTCCCAATATGGGCGACCAATGACACTTTTTATTCTAGTAATAACGTGGATTTTGTGAGGCTCCTCAGGGTCACCTCCATACTTTTCATGATCTCCAGGCCGTGGCTGAAATACCTAGAATAAAAAGTTCACAAAACCAGAAGTTTTTTCCCTAAATATCTATTCTATAGTTAACTACTGTCTAAAACATACTTCAACCTTGGTAAAAATTCTTACATATATTTTTCTTTTCAGGTGGTCAAAGCACCAACAAAGTGATCTCAAATTTAGCTTTTATAATATGAAGTCAAACACGCTTTCATAATGGTTTGCTGATAAATACAGTAACACTTGAGCTTGGTCCCACAAATGCACAGAAATACAAGGACAACGCCCTGTACCAGCACAACACCTAATTCACGTGAATTTTATCAGGCAGCCTGTGCTCAGCCTCTAGATGGCAAGTTTTTCCACAGGCTTTAAGAATGCTTTTAAGGAAAAGAGTCAACCGACACCAGATGGTATCTTACAAAAATAAACTAGAACTGTAAATGGAAAAATGTAAAGTGCAAGTCAAGCACATACCGAGTCTGGAATTCTCGACCTGGTAAAGAGACAACGAACCCACGCCGGGGACGCCATCCCTTCCATCCTCCTCCCCAGCATCTGCAAAGAGAGGAGGGCATAAGTCGTCTGCGCTCTCCTTACAGCTCTGAATAGTCGTAAACACACGACGATACAGTTATGAGTCCCAGCCCCACCTGGATCCCCACCTTCCCAGCGGCTGCGGAGCCCCGAACAGGATCCCCAACTGGATCAAATCCCACGAGACACCACTTGGATCCATCCCCTCGCCGGAACGCCATCTGGATCCCCACTTTCCCGGAGGCTGCAGGCCCCAGCCCCAGCCGGATCTCTCCACGGATCCCCACCTGGGTTTCCCCTCCTCCCGGACCCCCACTTGGATTCCCCCCACACACGCCATCCCCACGCCCCGATCCTCACCTTCCCAGCGCCTGCGAGCCCCAGGCCCGCCCGGCCTGCCCCGGCAGCCATCTCGGCGCGCACCCTTCGTTCCGGCCGGACAGCGGTGTCGCGGCACTTCAGTTCCGAGGGGGCGGAAGGACAGCGGTGTGACACGTCCCCTCTGTTCCCCGCCCAGTTTCTGTTTCCCGTCCCGCTGCCCGTCGCCGTCCCGGTCCGTGTCCCGTCCCTGCCCATGTCGCGGGCGCGAAGCGATGGCACTGCCGCGCTGGAGCGGGCCGGGGCGGAGACGATGAAGCGGGCGGTGCAGCTGGACGAGGCGTCTCGGTTCCAGGAGTCGCTGGTGTGTTACCAGGAGGGCATCGACCTCCTGCTGCAGGTGGTGAAAGGTACCGGGCTGGGCACCGCCGTCGGGGCTCGGGGTGGCCCTGGGGACACCCTGGCGCCCCGCGGGAGGGAGGGGGAGCTGGTGGTCTCCTCCCGGGAGAGCCGGACCAGGCAGGGCTGGGGAGCGCCGGCCCCTGTGTTTAACTGGCCCATGACTTTTTTGATTCACAGCCACGGCAGATGAGGAGAAAAAGCACCGCTACCGGCAGAAGATATCCGAGTACATGACCAGAGCCGAAGACATTAAAAAACACATTGAGAAAGAGAAACAAGGTATAAATACCTGCATGGGGGATACCAAGAGGAGGGAGTCAGGCCCTTTCCGGTGGTGCCAATCACCAGGACACGAGGCAAGGAGTAGAAACTGATGCACAAGAAGTTCCACCTGAATATGAGGAAGAACTTCTTTACTGTGGGGCTGACGGAGCACTGGAACAGATGGTCCAGAGAGGGTGTGGAGTCTCCCTCTTGGAGATACCCAAGAACCGTTTGGACACACTGTGCCCTGTGCTCTGGGATGACCCTGCTTGAGCAGGAGGTTGGACCAGATGTTCCACTGTGGTCCTCTGCAGACTGACCCGTTCTGTGATTCCATGAGCTGTGGTGTACTCCACGTACCCATTTGCTTTTAATTGTCTGTTGGTATGTGAATGTTTGATGGGCGAGGTGGTTTAACACGGAAATTATGTCCTGACCTTTACTGAAAAAGAGACTTACTTTCCTTTCAGATGGCAAATACCATAAACAGATCAGGATAGAAGATAATGCAACAGGTTTTGGCTATGAAAAGCTTTTCCATGAGTACCTCACTGAGATTGTTTCTGAAGTTTGGGTGGAGGACCCGTACATTCGGCAGGTTCATCAGGTAGATACTCGGTGTAACTGATACAGATGTAGCCACTACAGAAATTCCAAGCTACTAAATTAAAAAAAACTTTTTCAGCTGTATAACTTTCTACGATTCTGCGAGATGCTAGTTAAGGGGCCGTGCAAGGTGAAAACAATCCACCTCCTCACTTCCTATGATGTGGTAAGTGTCTAGATTTTGGGTTCTATTTCCCTATACTCAGGTGATGTCACATGCAAAACAAAATATAAAAATACAGACTTATTCCTACTTACCAGAACTTGTTAGGCTCAGGTTCTGATGCTTTCAGCAGAAAACACAGATTAAGAGAAAAATAAAAATGTGATAGTTGAACATAAGTAATTTTTTAAGTTCAGAGTTTTCTCATAACTCTAAAAAATTCTGGGTAAGCAGAATCTTAAACTGAAATTTCTGTGAAAGTTTTGTTGTGGAAAATGTCGTAAAGACCAAAGCATCTGTTGAGACAAGGGTTTTTTTGCTCTTCCAACAGCTGTATTTGTCATTTTAGAGGCTTTCAGAAGAGAGCTGAAATCTCTCAAGCTATCACTGCACTTATTTAAACTATTACTGCACTTATTTTGGCTCAAATACTACATATCTAGTTTCAAAGCACTGAGAATGAGCTCCTCCTCCACATCCCTTAGCAAATATACCTGGTGTCTGTCTGCTTTTTATCCTGCCTTTGAAACTGTAAATTTGCCTTCATCCAAGTTACTTTCTTTTGGTTTACTTTGATACTAAAAAGGTTTGTTTGTGGGTTTAAGAAGAGGTGACCAGAAGTAGAACATATAGTTAAAAAAAACCCCAAACCCCATCACGTTATTTTCACTTTTGATAGGGTAGTGGGAGGAGTCAGCAGTTGAGTGTCTTGGAAGAAATAAAACAGTCATTGAGTAATTATGGAGTAACACTGAATATTGATTTTTCATCTTCAATACACGATCGAGAAATCAGGTGAGTGATCTAAAAAATGAGCAAATTCCAGTTATTTGAAGACATACTATTTAACCCTAACTTTTGAGACAATTACAGCTGTGGTTAACAAAGTAAAAGGCAGTGGCCCTCACTGGATGAAATCAGCCCTTGATACTTCCACATTTTCTAATTGTGAATATAATATTAGTTGTCTCTGTACAGAATGGTGTCTTCTGTGGTTCACGCAGGTATTGGTGACACTAGGAAATAATTGTGATTGAAACAAGGTGCTTGTGCATCACGTGGATGTAACCTTTTTATCCAGTGTACTCACAGCATTCAAATTTGTGCATTTTTAAAACAGATTCAACAATGGGTGGATGATTAAGATTGGAAGGGGTCTTGATTATTTTAAGAAACCAAAGGTAAGGATGCTTTGACTTTTTAAATTAACTTAAAATGAGCTCTTCTACAATATATGCTCACCATGTAAATTCTGTTCATTTCTGCAGGGTCATTTCAGCATTGGATACTGTGACTTTGACTTGAGACCTTGTCATGAAACAACAGTGGATGTCTTTCATACTAAATACACAAAGAAAACATGATCAGAAATGACTGCTTTTAATAAGTGTTTTCATAAGCATAAAAATGTAAAGACTGGAAGGTGTTGCTTGAGTCCAGCTGGTTGCCCACAGAAGCAACTCTTTGAAGTACTTAGTGGAACACAGCTTTTATAATCTATAGGTTTAAGAATATTTGAGACTTTTCAGTCTGAGACAACACAACTACATGGTTCCTTCACTGTACTTCTGTAATCTTAATTAATACAATCCATGTCTAAATTTTATCTTGATTTCATAACAGACCCTCAGTATTGTCTTTCAAAGGTCTCTTTACCGCCATTTTTATTTTTACTGTTGATTTTGTCTTGAGCCAGTTTTGGATTTTATATCTTTAACTGACCACCTCACAATCATTGGAAGCTGGGCTGCCACATGTCCTCTTTTATAAGCAGTCTTATTTATTTCCTTTAATTCCTGTATTCTAGGCATGACTACTGTTTTGCTGGGTTTTAGTCAATCCTGTAATACTTTATTTCCCAGACTTTACCAGTAATCCCAAATTTAACATTCCGTTTTCCAAGGTCTTTGCCTACAAACGTGGTAGCGTTCAGTACACAGTCATTTTAGGGTTGTCTTATGTGTCTCTCCATAATGGATTTTGGACTGGGAAGGCTGCAAACACCTGTATTCTCTTCCCTGTCACTCCTGTGTGTTCTTTGATTCTGTGATACATGGTCATATACCTGATACCTGTCCTTTGCATTGGGTGTGGAAAGGATGTGTGATCCTCTCTCAGTCTTACTCTCTGACTTTAAAGTCCAATGACTGCCTTTTCATGCCACTCTCAACTGCAGTAAGCTAGTTCCCTACTACTAGGTAGTCCCCTAAAAAGAATAAATTTAAGTTTTTTCAATAGCTGGATACCCTGAGTAGCTCAGCTGGTCAGAGTATGGTGTGAGTAATGCCAAGGTCATATGTTTGATCCCTGTAAGGGCCATTCACGTGAGAGCTGGACTTGATCCTTGTGGATCCCTTGCAACTCAGAAAACTCTGTGATTCTAAGCAATATGCTATTTAGAATAAAGACAGAGTCTTCCCTTATCATTCCTTCACCCTTTGGAAACCAGAAGGTATTACCAGAGGAGCTGCTTTTTTTCTTTTATACAAGAGTTCTTTGTTAGCAAGGATCTGCCTAAGTCATACACTCTGACATGAAAAACAGGCAGTGGCCTCTTTTTCAGGTCCCATCAAAATCTTTTCAGCCTCAGGACTGACATGTGCCTTACACTTTCTGCCTTGTAACACAGTAGGCCTCTATATTCTAGTAGCATGTTTATTGCTAGAACTTTTTCTGTCTCCTGTATTTCTTTTTCCTGATGGTTGGTGTTTTCCATTATCTTCTTTTTTTTCTTAATGTGCTATATTATTTAATTTCCTGTCATCTAATGCTGCTATTCTTTTCCTCTTGCCTTTAACAACAAATCTGTTCCACAGCAATCAATAAGAAATGGAGCTGGTCTTTGCCTTGTTTTCTGGGTCAGTTTGCCAGTGGTCTGCCTTCTTTATCCTTTCTATAATAATGTTTCAGCTTCAGTGTTGCATCAGCAGAATGAATAATACATATGCCACAGAGCTGTGTGCTACTAGTCATTGCCCCAGACATTCCATAGGAGCTCCCTTGCTTGCTGCTGTGATACCAAGTTTTTAGTCACTGTTGTGAATTTTATTCAGTTGTGTATAATATATGCCTATTTTTAATGGGAATAAAGGTTATATTTTATTATTTGTAGCTTCAGTATTCTGTTTGATTTCTTCACTGCATTGGGAAATTCAAGGAAGCTGTGTAATGCCTCATAGATCCAGCCATGTTCTGGAGAAGGCTCACTGTAAATACAGTAATTTCCCAAATGCGAAGCTTTGTGTCTTTTAACCTAGTCCAGCAATTTCAAACATAGAGAATCACAGAATTAACTAGGCTGGAGAAGACCTTTGAGATCATCGAGTCCAACCTATGACCTAGCATCACCTTGTCAACTAGACTATCCAGTCTTCTTAAACACCTCCAGGGACGGGGACTCCACCACCTCCCTGGGCAGCCCTTCCAATGCCCAATCACTCTTTCTGTGAAGAATTGTCTCCTGATGTTCAGCCTAAACTTCCACTGGTGCTGCTTGAGGCTGTGTCCTCTTATCCTGCTGCTGGTTGCCTGGGAGAAGAGCCCAACCCCCACCTGGCTACAACCTCCTTTCCGGTATCAATAAACAGCCTGTGTTCTGACCTAATCAAAATTGCATTACACTTATTCTTCAACAACAGTGAAATGCATCCTGAGCCTTTCTTTCATAATTTTACTATATATTGAGCTATTATTTTTATTTAGCATTGAAACTGTCACTTCCAGTTCATTATTGCCTTTTAATGGAAAATTTCTGCTAGATGGTAACAGAAGGAACCTCTTTCTCCTAAATATGTATTTGCATTTCCAAAAGTTCAGCTTTGATACCAGTACCCACGGCAGCAGGGACTCTCAGCTTTGTGCCAGGCAGTGCAAGAACAAAGGAGGCACATACAGCCTCTGTCCCAGTTAGCCTCTCCTGCCCTCATCACATAAATCCCAACATTAAACTTCCTAATCCTTCCCCTACTCTTGCACACGCATGGACAAAAGCCCTAACGCAGGGTGGAACTAAAGTGATTCACCACCCAGTGATTCACTACTCAGTGCTGAGCTGAGCTCACTACGGTGCTTGTACAGCAGAGGCACGGGGGTACCAGCACTCTGCAAGAAGGGACTTTCAAACAGAAACCAGGGAACATCCCTCTCCACACAGCTCAGGGGCTGAGACATGGCCTTTGGGCTACTACCCACAAGGAGCAGGATGCAGGCTGGGGCATCCAGTGCAGCAGCACAGCACCAGTTTTGCACCTACCCCATCCCATCTGTGTCAGCCATTTGTACCTTCTCTGCTACAGGGCCAATTTGGGATGCCCTCACCATTTTCCTGATTCAAGCAGCAATGATGTCTTGTCAGCAGTGGTTTCAATCCTACACTTTGGGAACATCAGGTGCAGGTAGTGTGAAATTTAATTGTAATATTAAAAAAAAGCACAAGATTGAACAGTTTGTTTTCTACAAGCTGAATTTTTCTCTTACTAGTGAATGTTTTAATTTTGTTTTCAGTACATTAAGTAAAAAAGCAGAACTTCCATTTTCAAAATGCAAGTCACATTAACATTATCATATTCTCACACAGTAGACTCCACCTGCTGTGCAACTCATCATCTTGTGGACACACTCTTAGCAACGTTGTCACAAGCGTAGTGGTTTCATTTGGGCAAAACTTACTGCCAGTAAGACTCTTGACCAGTTCACTGTACAGTCCTGGTGGCAGCCACTGCTCTGGCAGATCAATGTTACAGACTTCAATCCTTCCATGCTTTACATCCATATTTACTTTAACGTCAAGAACAGAATCTTTATAGGCCATGTTAAGACAAGTGCTAACGCTGAACTTTGGTGTCTTTCCATACACCCATTCCCAAGTTTGTAGTTCTTTAGTTTTGTTACTAATTCCAGGAAGCAGAGTCTCATCAGCTGGATTTATTATGGTGATATGGTGATCTATTTGGTGTTGCGTAGCATATTCTTTAGCAATGGCATCCAGGAGCATCTCAGAAGTTAAACTAGGATCCTCTTCAAAGAGATTTTTCACTGAGGCAGGCACGCTTGGAGTGGCATTACTCTTTAGCCCTTTATAAGGACTTTTTAGCACAGAAGATAAAACAAACTTATCTGCATTACAGAGTAAGGTACAGTGGTGATAAGCACTTGTCCTTCCCAGCTTTGCAGCAGTGCCTGAGATTTTGTATTGCCTGTCTAGCAAGATGTCGTATCTGTCAGTGACACGTACATCTAACTGGGGTCGCAAGGCTTTCAGTGCCTTCACAACAAGCTTCAGGTTTTCCATTCGTTCATATTTTTTTCGGGTTGTGAAGAAAGTCAAGTTGATATTACCTAAGTCATGGTAAACTGTCCCTCCTCCACTTCTCCTCCTAGCTAGTTTTATATTTTTTTGCCTCAATAGCCTGAGGTTGCATTCCTGCCAGGGATTCTGATGTCTCCCTATTACCACAGCAGGGGAATTTCTCCAAAGGAAAAGGACCTGTTGCTTCTCTAAATCCATGTGGTCATGGATCCAGTCTTCCACAGCTAGATTTTGGTAAACATCATTAGAAAGAGACTGGATAATGAGGCCTCCACTAGCTGTGCTCCAGAAGCAAGCTTTTGGAGTTCTGAGGATGCAGGACAGCCAAAGGCAGTTCTTTATTGACTGGAGTACCATGTTTTTAATAACTGGACAGCGGATGGAAGGAATGCCTGCTCTGCTAATACTGAATGCGGCAGGAGCGCAGCCGGCTCTTGTGACTGAACTGCAATGCCAGTGGCAGCCATGAGACAGTCATGCACTTTCCACAGAAGCACGCGTGTTCCAAGGCATGGCGCTCCTCCGGTGATGCGCTCAGACCCTGGCGGGAGCCTCCCAGAACATCCGGGGGTGTCAGGGCAGCTGCTCCTCGCGGCCCCTGGCGCCTGAAAGACCAAAGGAAGAAACGGAATGTGTATTTTCCCCTCACTCAACGCAGCCTTGCTAATGCGGTTTCGCTTTGCGTAGTCCAGCTTTATTAGGGTTTTCTGCCTTTTTTTCCATGGGGTTCCTGGCGCGGCGTCCCCGCAGCCCCTGGCGCCGCGTCCCCGCCCGCACAGCCCCGCCGGGCGCCCTGCGCTACTCACGGCGGGCAGCGGAGCGCTCCCGGCGCCCGTGACCCTGCGGGCTCCTCGGAACCGGCGGCCTCGGGAGCACCTTCCGCTTCCCGGGTGAGAGGTGCTGGGGGCGGGCGCTGCGCCTGCCCTGTAGCCGGGGAGGAGTCGGGGCTCCGGGCTGGGAGCAGGGCGTGGTGCTCGGGGAGCGCCGGGGTTCCGCCTGTCCCGGCGCAGCCACGGCGCTGGGAGGGGGAGCGAGCTGGGAAGAAGCGAGAATGACCGGGTTACAGACTCACAGCATGGGTCAGGTTGGAAGGGACCACATTGGGTCTTCTGGTCCAGCCTCCTGCTCAAGCAGGGTTGTCCCAGAGCACGCGGCACAAAGTTGTGTCCAGGATGTTCTTGAATATCCCCAGTGAGGGAGACTCCACACCCTCTCTGGACAATCTGTTCCAGTGCTCAGTCACCTTAGCAAAGAAGTTCGTCCTCATGTTCAGGTAGAATTTCCCGTGCATCAGTTTCTGGCTATTGTTTCTTGTCCTGTTGCTTGGCACCTCCGGGAAGAGCCTGGCTTCATCCGCTTCACACCTTCACTTCAGATACTTAGGGGCATTGCCCACAATATTTACAGCGTCGTGGCAACAAGAGGCCGGTGCACAATGCATAAAATGGATGATTTTTCTTGCAAGACCCAGATGTGCAGTTCCTCTCTGCAGGATATTGTGGATGCTAGAAGCTTTTATGAGTTCACAAGGCGACTGAAAGGGTTAACACAAATGCACAGAGACTTTTGAAATAAACAGAAACTCTCTATAATGCTCGTGAAGATATAGAAGCTAAATGTTGATAGCATAATTCGTTAACAAGCTGGAAAGTGATCAAAGACTAGATGTATTGCCGGCAGCAGATTGTCTTCAGATTTGCATTTAAGCCATTCTTAAAGTCGAGCAGACCTCAGCTACAATTCTTCTTGAAAAGCCGTTGTCTGTGCTTAAGCTCACACCATGGGACAATGTTCAGTGCTAGCTGAAGTTTTTTATCCACAGTATTATCCCTATGGACAAATATGTGGTGTATTTCTCTCGTTCATGGATGTGTATTTCTAAAAGGTACATTGCATGTCTTTGTCTTCCATTCTGCCTTAAAAGAACTGTGTGGCTGTAGTAGGGCAAGTAAAAAGTAAGAAACCATCATAACATGTGTGCTGGTGGTGATTAGTGAGAGAAAAAGGCTCTAAAAGGAACATGATGTGATGTGTGTGCCAGCAACTGGAATGTTGTACTGTCATATTAAAAAAAAAAAAAAAGTTGGTAATTTTTTTAAGCAATTTGAAATGGGCATAACTTTTCACTGAATTAGACTGGTGATAATTTTTCACTGGGGTGAACTATTCTGTAATGTACAAGGTAAAGAGCATTTGGACTTCGTCCATAAAAATGTGCTGGAAATCAACGTTGAAGGCAGTTGACAAAATACAAAAGTGAACCCGTGCAGTCTAGCACTGGTCAGAAGTATGGAAATGCACCTTGTGAGACATCTGATGTTAGTAAAACCCAAAGAAAATGTGGGACCATTTGTTTCCGTTTTGTCACTTGATTCTTGAACACTTGCAGTATGTCATTTTGCCACGGGGTGTCCCTAAAAACCTACTGTGAGCTGTTGCACTCTCTGTTTTTCTAGTCAAAAACTGTTTTCATAGTTAGAACCATAATTTGCCAAAAAATGTAAAGTGCAGAATACTAGGTGGACATAAAAATGTCATGGGTCTGTTTCTGATAAGCTGAAATACACATGCAACAATAAATGCTTTCCTATTGTTGAGGACAAATCCAGCAAGATAATTAGAAATATTCTGACAATAAAAGTATGAATTTGTAAATGCACAGCATGATTTATTTATCTCTTCTGGATTGGACGTTTAAAAATTGTTTATGCTCCTACTACTATTGTATAAATCACATATCTGTAAAATACAGCAATTATTATTTTCACTTTTGAAAACAATCCTGTGTATGAATTTAATTTCTTCTTTGATCAACAAAGCATTGTTTGGTATACAAAAAGCAATGCAACTGCTCTGCACAACATTAACCAGCATTAAGATATAAAAGATAACTCATCATATGTCCCTTAGAGGATACCTTAGACATACCAGAACAAAACCAATTTAAAATGTATAATGCCACTCCTAAAATGAATTTTTACACAGAGTAATTCTGTTAAAGTTAGGAAAACATGAAATGCCCTTTTCACATCTCTTTTGGAGATAAACATGATAATGCAGAGTCTTCTCTTCCACCTTGCCAAAATCTGAAAGAAAGATCTACAAGAAATCCAGGATGGGGAGAGGGAAAAGAAAACAACTTGTTTGTCTTGCTCTGTTTCTGGAAGTTAAAATCTTCCAATTTGTTTTCTGGCTTTAGGTGGGGATTGTATTTCAGAGGTGTTATTCACTCCTAATGTCTGAAAAGGCGAGCTGTATCCATGAGTGCTTAATAGTGGCTGCTTGCCGAAAGACCCCATTATTCACCCTGCACTGTCTCCAGAATATAAAACCTGTGCTAGTGGCTAGCAGGGAAGAGAGGACATTTTGTCTGGTTTCTCACCTTGACTTTGGGAATACCTAAAGCAGCCTCTTTCAAAGGCTGTTTATATCGTTGCCATGAAGAGGCAGTAGGAGTCACTGGGTTCACAAGGCCTCCTTACCCTTTTTGCATCACTTTCTTCAAAGGCACCACTCTGCTTGTTCCTGTCTGTGCTGTTCCAGGAAGAAGATATATGCAGCCAGAGGTACTGTTAATAAGAACTCTTATCTTGGGATATAAGAAAACATAAGAAGTAATTTCTCTCAAATGATTTTGTTGGTGGAATAAAGAAAAGCATAATTAGCCTCGTAATACTCTGAGGTTTTAACTTCACAGTGTTTGTAAACCAGTAATAATGTTAGTCCTGGCATTAAAAATCAGGAATATGTTCAGACTGGGGTTTATTATATATGCAAAGCTAATGTTTGACACTGTGAAGAAAGAAGTGTAGTGCTAAGGGTAATATTTATTCTGGATGATACAACTGGCACATAGTCTTACAAATAGATACATAAATTAGATGGGCTTTGGATAGAAGATGAGGTTTAATTAAAGGAAGCTATTTTCACAAGATTAAGTCAGTCTTATTTAACACTTGTTTTGTTCTTGTCAGGCCAGAGAGATTGTGTGGCAATTGCTGGAGTTTTCATCTGTAAAAGTGTCTCCTTGGATATTAGTTTCTGGAAGAGATGAACCTAATTAGAGTAGAGGTGTTCAGCTGAGCTCCCTGAGTTCACTGTCAGTCCCGGCTGATCAGCTGTGGCAGTTTCAGAATACCCATCTCTCTCCTAGGGCTGGACTGACAAGACTTGGCTGCTTGGCTCTCTGAAATCTTCTGACCTGTAAGCATTGCTCATGCTGCCTTTCCCTCCCTTTTGCTGAGGCTTTTGCATTAATCACAGGCAAGGCCTATGCTCCATGTGTGGGCCTGGGAAGTTTGGGTTAAAGGTGCTTTGAAAGAATTTTTTAAAAGATTTTCACTCAAAACAGCAATGGGCGGTGTCTGAGTGTGCCAATTTATGATCCATCCCCCTGTTTCCATCCCCAAATAACTATGAAGAATTTAACTGTTATTTGAGGAAGTAACCTTTTTTCTGTCAAGATGTGGAGAGATTGTTGTGTCACTTGAGGAGATGCTTGGTTTAACTGCCTCCCCCAACAAAAAAGCTCTTCAAAAAGATGTGGTAGCAACCGGTCACTCAGTATTCATTTGTACTTAAAACCAAAAAGAAATATGAGCACCTTTCCTTGACTTTAGTAATGTTTATTGAGAAACTGTGCTCTACATAATAAACCTGATACTGAAAGTTGAATTTTCATAGATAAGAGTTATTCAAAAACCTCCCAAGATGAAATCAAGTAGAGAAATAATTAAAATTTCTATGAAAGTAGTGGTCATAAATATTTATATCAGAATTAATGGGGAAAGGGGTTTACTGATAATTTTGTACAAGATTTTACAATGCATCTTTTTAGAAATGTTTTTTAGGAATATTTCTAACCTTTCATTTTATAGAATTTCAGTCATATACACCTGTAGGAACTACAGATATTATGATCATTTTGGAAAGCAAGAGTAAAGAAAATAAAAGTGCAGAGACTGCATGCTTGCTAGAAAGCTATTTAGGTAAGCTGTTGTGCTGTACTGAGCCAGAAGTCAGTATGTCCATTACAGCTGCTTGGCTTCTGTCCTACAGAACTCCTGGCTCAAGGAAATCATAGAGTCACAGAATAGCTTGGCTTGGAAGACCACCTAGTTCCAACTCCCCTTTCATGGGCAGGACACCTTCCGTTAGACCATGTTGCTCAGAGCTCCATCCAGCCTGATGCTGAACACTTCCAGGTGTGGGGACTCCACAGCCTTTTTAGGCAACCTGATCCAGTGCTTCATCACCCTCCTAAGAAGAAGTTAATTCTTCTTGAAAATAAATCATTCTTCCCTATTATCTAATTTAAACCTTCCCTCCTTCAGCTTGAGGTCATTCCCCCTTGTCCTATCATTACATGCCCTGGTGAAAAGTCTCTCTCCAGCCTTCTTGTAAGCTCCCTTTAGATACTGGAAAGTCTCCCTGGAGCCTTCTCTTCTCCAGGCTGAACAACCCCATTTCTCTCAGCCTGTCTTCATAGGAGAGGTGCTCCAGCCATCTGATCAGCTCAGTGTCCCTCCTCTGGACTCCTCCAAAAAGGTCAGTGTCTTTCTCTAGCTCCAGACCTGGATGCAGCACTCCAGGTGGGGTCTCATGAGGGCAGAGTAGAGAGGGGAAAATCACCTCCTTTGCCCTGCTGGGCACACTTCTTTTGCTGCAGCCCAGGATGTGGCTGGCCTTCTGGCCTGCAAGGGCACATTGCCAGCTCATGTTGAGCTTCTTGTCCACCAGCATCCTTAAGTCCTGCTCCCCAGGGCTGCTCTCCATCCATTCTCCTCCCAGCTTTGTGTCCATGTCACTGACAGATGTTAAACTGCAGCAGCCCAGTATCAACCCCTGAAGAACATCACTGGTCTCCACCTGGACATTGAGTCATTGGCCACTTTGAGTGCAACCATCCATCTAATTGTTATCCACAGAATCGTCCATCTTGAAGTCCATATCTCTCCTGATTAGAGACAAGGATGTTGTGTCAGACTGTGTCAAATGCCTTGCACAAGCCCAGGTAGATGACAGCAGTTGCTTTTCCCTCACCACTTACTTTACATCACTGCTGTAACCCCCTTGTAGAAGGCCACCAAATTTGTCGGGTATGATTTGCCATGGTGAAATCATGTTGACTGCCACTAATTACCTCCTTATTTTCCATGTGCCGTAGTATAGTTTCCTGGGGGATCTGTGTCATGGTCTTGACAGATACCAAGGCAAGAGTTGCTGGCCTGTATTTCCCTGTGTCTTCCATATTTCGTTTCGAATCAGTAGGAACTTCACCAAATTGCCACAACTTCTCAAACATGATGGATAGTGGCTTAGCCACTTCATCCACCAGTTCCCTCAGGAATGGGCCTGGCCTGGAGGAAAGGACAATACTGTGAGAATGTAATGGTTATATGAATAGCTTTTCCTTCGGGGGAGAGCTGGAGTCGGGGTTTCCAGGAGCTCTTCACAACCATCCAGAATAACCAGATACCTGAAGAAGACGAACCACCTCCCGGCTTGGCATGCGGAGAGGGGCGTTTGGGAGGGCGCGGCAGCTCGCCGGCCGCTGCCAGGCTCCCAGGGAACGCGGCGGGACGGATGGAGGGAAGGGAGGAGGGAGGGAAGGAGGCGGGTGTCGGGGCGGCAGCGGTGATGCCCGGGGCGGCAGCAGACGCCAGTGCTCCCCCTGGCCCCGGTAATGGCCATGAGCGGCTCCCCGAGGCGCCGGAGGGGGAGAGCGGAGAGTCGCGCCGAGATAGCGACCGGCGGGACTCGGTGCGCGCCCCGGGCGGCGGGGTGTGCGGGGGGCCCGGGGTGTGCGGGGTGTGCGGGGGGCCCGGGGTGTGCGGGGGGCCCGGGGTGTGCGGGGTGTGCGGGGGGCCCGGGGTGTGCGGGGCGTGCGGGGGGCCCGGGGTGTGCGGGGGCCCGGGTGGTGTGCGGGGTGTGCGGGGGCCCGGGGTGTGGGGGGCCCGGGGTGGGGTGTGCGGGGAGCCCGGGGTGTGCGGGTGCGGGGGGCCCGGGGCGTGCGGGGGGCCCGGGGTGTGCGGGGCGTGCGGGTCCCGGGGTGTGCGGGGCGTGTGGGTGCTCTGGGGAGCAAGGAGGAAAGGAACATCTGAAGTGGTTCATCACTGAACTGCTTGGGAACGCAAACACGTTTTGGGGGGCTTAATCAGTCCAAAACGTTTGCTAACTCTGAGTGCTCCTGGTCCTGCAGGAAGAGCTGCTGCAGGTGTCTCTAGTGCTGCATGAAGCCACCAGTGAGGGGTTCTGATGGGAAGCTGAATCCCAGTTGTGATGGGGTTGTGTTTTTGCAGTTTAGAGGATGGTGGTGAAATGTGTCACAGCAGTAAATTCTTACCACTTTATGGCAAGTATAGTGTAAGCATATATTTTAGGATATATAATATTATCATGTTTTCCAAAAAGTGCTCTTTCACTAGTTGGTAAAAGTAGTATTCTGAGTGAGCAAATACTGTGTGTAAATTCTATGTGGAGATTTGAGTGCTCAGTGCTCAGTGAGGTACTGAAGGTGCCAGCTGCTTGAGTGCTCAGATCTGTTCCCTTCCCTAGGACTAGGGCAATGCATATAACTGCAGAACCTGAGAGTGCCTCTTTCAGAGAGAACAGAATATTACGATGGGATTCACCTAATATAATTGATATGTCAACAGTGATGATGACTGTAATAGATATCTAGGCTGTCTTTATCATCAGAGGTACACCTAGGACATGACTAATTTTAGTATGAATGCAAAAAATTGATTGTAGGAATCACTTTATAGAAATTACTCTTTGTAAAGACCCAAAATTAAATTAGTTTACTCTTAAACAAATGGGATTAGATGTGCAGTTTTGAATTTCAGAGTTGCAGTTTATCTTCAGAATCCGTTTTAGGCCCCTACATGACTTTCTGGAATTCAACAATACTTACTTGCACATTACTTTATTTCCATGGCAAAAATTCACCTTTCGTGGACCTTGAACAAACATGGTGGCCTACTTCTACTTCCTTTCATATTTAAAAATTCATTAGATATTCCAGGACAAATCTACTTAATTGTCCTCCTTAGTTTTGAACAGATATATTTCAAGTTAATTAGCATTTAGTTTTTATGTCCTTTTCTTTCTTGTTAGATCCATATTAGAAGGACATTCAGACATATTCTGCAATATAACTAAAAAGAGAAAATACAGACATTCAGAAGTTACTTTAAAGTATTATGTGGATATTTATTTTAATTTGATATCTGCTTCATCTTCATTTTGAAGAGTATATTTATCTGTTTTACATTGAAGTATCAATAATTACAAAAGTTTTGTTTCAGTGAAGGCATTCTCTCATTTATGCTAATGCAGGTTATTTTACAAACAATCTGAGATAAAGCAGGGGAGGTCACCTTCAAGGCTTGATGCCTTTATTAAGTCACTGGAAAAGGACTGCTATAAATGTGAGACTGAGAATTTGTTGCAGGTATTAGGAAACACATTTTTAAGTCCTAAGTGAACCTCTACTTGTGGCAGCATGTAAAAAAACAATTACTCATCCAGGTGAGCTTGGGAAATCACTTTGGAAGAGGAGGAGTGTACTTTTTAGAATGTCAGTTTATCTCATGTTAAACTACTAAAGCTGTAACTACCAGGAAGAAAAACAAATTGATTGTAAACAGAAACCAGATATAATTAGCAAGTGTTTTAAGCTCTATTGCTCTACTTTAACTTTCTATCTCCATATTCTTTAAGGGAGTGATTTCTGATCCAGGAATCTTGAAAATGCCGAGAGAACGTGAAGAACTTGAGTCAACACTGAAAATATATGAGTGTCATGTGGCAGAAATTCAGGGTAACTTCAAAGTTTTAACAGCTGAGAGCAACAAAACTGTCAATCTTTATGAACAGGTAATTTTATTTATATTTGTATGATTAATAGAAATAACAAGGTAATGTGCAAGAAAAAATATTTTTGGCTTTGTATGAAAAAGGAAAGAATGCAAAGTATTTGTTAAAAAATAGAAAAAAAAGTTATGGAAATTCTGTTATTTGAATCTGTCAGTTCAATGCAAGTTTGTAAGTGCTGTCCTGAGTTAAAAATCCTTTCCTGAATCAAAGAATGTGTGCACAAATGATTACTACATCTTTGATATTACGCAGTTTCTGGGATGTTCTGCATTACCAGCCATAGGCCATGGTAATATATTGATTATCTATTCCATGTTTCTGTTATGCTGCTTTTTTAAAAAACAGGCGCAGGAAGAGAGTTCCCAGCTTCATCGGGAAGTTATAAAATGCCCCAGGACTCCCAAAAGCACTGTGATAGCTCAAGCTGTATTAAGACACATGGAGATAGAAAGGGACACAGCACTGTCAGATTTCTGAAGGATGCCTACAGAATGTGATAGCCTCAGGGAGCAGGTACAGGTTTGATTCTGTTCCATCCCACCTCAGCCCCACCCCACAGGTTATTTAAACATGAAAACTACTTAGCAGTGTAATTAAAGTTGCTACAGATTTCTGTTGTGGTCCTGAGAATTAATTGCTTTACAAGTCTGTGGTGAATTGAGACTTGTTCTATATGTGATTTTGTTGTTGCTCTTACTTGATACAGATTTCCCAAGAAACTGCATTTAATGAAAAGGCTCATTTGGAACAGAGAATTGAAGAGCTTGAAACTACTGTTCATAATGTAAGGGAAAATAATTATTTATGGCATTTTAAATATAATACAGGTGATGTTCATGGTTAATCCTGCAGGACCAACCTGACTGCTATCAGGAAACAACAGGCTGAGAGCAGTGGATGTTATTTACCAAGACTATTTCCACTCTACTCTGCTCTGGTAGGACATCACCTGGAGGACTGTGTCCAGATCTGGGGTCTCCAACATAATAAGGACATGGACCTGTTGGAGTTAGTCCAGAGGAGGCCACGAAGATGGTCAGAGCAGACTGGAGCACCTCTCCTATGAAGACAGGCTGAGAGAGTTGGGATTGTTCAGCCTGGAGAAGGGAAGACTTGGAGGAGATATTTTAGCACCTTCCAGTACCTAAAGGGGATCAACAAGAGAGCTGGGGAGGGACTTCTCACAGGAACATGTAGTGACAGGACAAGGGGAAATGGTTTTAAACTGGAAGACGATAGGTTTAGAGTAGGTACAAGTTAGAAATTCTTCACTGTGAGGGTGGTGAGGCCCTGGAACAGATTGCCCAGAGAAGCTGTGGGTGTCCCATCCCTGGAAGTGTTCAAAGACCAGTCTGGATGGAGCACTCAGCAATCTGGTGTAATGAAAGTTGTCCCTGCCCATTGCAGGGGGTGTGGAACAAGATGGTCTTTGAAGTTCCTTCCAACTGAAACCATTCTGTGATTCTGTGATTTTAAGACTGTACCAAGCTTTCAACACTGTTACCCACAGTGTTCATATATCCAGGGTAGGATAGGCTTGTTCCACCTGAAATAGGACTGGCTTAAGAGGGACATAAGTCCTGCCTGCCAGTACTCATCAAGAAATCATAAACAGGCTTTTTACTGCAGTGCTCAGTGGAAAGATGAGCAACAATGGGCATGCATTGAAACCAGAATGGTTCAGGCTGAATACAAGGAAATACTTGCTTCTCATGAGGGCAGCTGAGCAGTCCCCAGCCTTGGAGATTTTCAGGACTGGACTGGACAAAGCCCTGAGCAGCCTGACCTCAGAGCTGGCCCTGCTTTGAGCAGGGGTTTAGGCTAGAGACCTGGAGTCCATTCAAATGTGAATTGTCTTATGACTGTGTATTACTAAGACCTGGTGCTTCAAAGCTAAAAGTAATTGCTCAGTTCTGGCAAGTTGTATTTAATATGGTTTAAGTACTTGTGTGTGCAACTGTTTGCTTACATATGGCACTAAAATAGAAAATGAAAACATTAATAAAATGAATATAAATCTTAAATTTACTAACGGTCTTGGTAGAACTTGATGTTTAAATAAATTAACATTGATTTCTGTAGTATATCTTTCTTCTAGATCTTGTGGTTACAAATTCTGGTTTATCTTCTTTTTCCCCTCAGCCTTCTAAAATCCTACCAAGCTTATAAATATAATACCACAGTTTATAATATTAAACTGAGTGCATCTGATATGAAGAATACACTGTAGGCTGAAATAGCTCTGAGTAGTAAGTGATTTTTAATCACATGCCTATGTACGACTTGTAGTGAGTATTGGGAGCCCTGTTTTAGGTACATCATCTTATTTCTTCAGTTCTTTTGGTACCCTTTGAGGGCGATACATCAACATGAAATTTATGGCACTTGTATTGAAAAAGGTCCTGTATCCCAGAGGCTTACTGACTTGCTCCTTAGAGGCCTGACCTTTGATTATAGTAACACAGAAATTAGTACTGAAAGATTTGGTAAGTGAGGAGGGGGATGAGGTGAGAATTTTTGTACTTTAAAAGAGGTATTTCAAATAATTTAGAAAGGACAGTCTTTCAAATGTTAAGTGTAAGCATTTTAATAAAAAGATAGAGGTTTCTTTAAACTGAATATTTCAAACCAGCTTTGCTGGAGCTTGTGCAGGAGGCTTTGGATCTGTTCTTTGTCCTAGCTACAGACCTGAAGTTACTCATGATGGTAACTTGGTTACATAATGCTTTATGCAAGTGTTCTACAGTGATTTCTTTACCCGGTTATTGGCATAGGTGTGTAACTTAATAGAGGCCTAAAGCCATTATTGGTCATGTTGTATCCCAAACTGTGATTTCTTCCTTCATACACTCACAATAATGTTTTCTTTTATGTTATTTTGCACTAAAAACTTTTAATGTTGATCAATGACAAACATTTTTTCCCTCGGGCATGATTACCAACAAAAAATTTACATGAATAAATGAAAATATTCCCAGAGGTCTGAAAGATGGAAAATTGATTTACCTTCAAAAGAAGTGAAAGTCACATTTCAGCTCTTTGCCAAGTATCTTCAGTAGACTGAGTCAGGCCTTGAGTAAATGAGATACTTGGACATTTCTTCTTCAGCAAAAGAGTTGTGCTAAAAACAGAGTAAAAATTGAAATAATATAAATTCTACAAATCAGCTCTTTTTTTCCCCTCAGCTGTTAATGTTTGATTATATTTATAGTTAGATAGTGAACAGTTAGAACAGATGTGCCAAGTGGCACTAATGAAAGACACCATTCTCTGGAAACTGAGATGAAAAGACTGACAAGAAAAGCAGTGGATTCTGAAACTGAGCTGAGTTGACAGGAAGCTGAATATGTTTCTCTTAGTTAAGTAAAAGTGTGTAATTGCATTAATTTGACTAGTAACATCAGCTGGTGTCCACTGGTTTACATAACTGTTATATAGCACAAAGGGAAAGGAATTTACGAAAGCTGCTTATGAGCCATCCTCCTTTTTGGAATGAAATTGTTTTCCTCATTGCTTATTTATATATAAATGTTCTTGTCTTGTTGATATGATGATATGGTGGAAACCATCTTCAGTGAAAAAGTAAAATTCACTTAATTTAGAATTAGGAGCTTGCTATTAGAAACTATGGGGATTGATGAGTTTTGGTAAATTGCATATGAACAATTTTCTTTCCATTTATTAAAACTGGTTTTTTATATAGAAACAGGCAAACATACGTAAACCAGTGAGTGTCGTGTTGTTAGTTTTAAAGATCCATTTCTTAAGTCTTGAAGCCTTTTCATGAGAGGAAATAAAACTGAATCTTTGCATAGGGCCTATGGTCTGCTGCTCAGCTGGAATTCCTAACCATGTTCAGAAGCATGGTAGGACTAGACTCAATCAAAGCCTTTAGGGAATAAAACATAGATCAGCAAGTGCTGCTTTATAATAAATTGTCACATTCATGAATACTGTTGAATTGTTGAAAACTAGTTGCTGCTACTGAAAGGTCTTTTTCTTTACACTCCCAAACCAGACTGGTAATTCTTTCCAGTTTCTTGAACAGTGTTTGTCATTAATATTACTACATTTGAACAGATAATTTGGTTACAACTTGAAACAGGTCGGGCATTCCAATGGATATCCCAGGGGATGATTTTTATTTTAATTATTTTTGTGACTGTTTTATATTTTATTTATATTTTATTTTATAATTTATATTGCACCTGTTGCAAAGAATTCTTCTTACTTTTCTGTAATCCTTTACAGGATTATTCAGAATTTAATATACTGAGATTAAAGTTAACATTAATAAAATATCCCAAATAGTCTAAAATAGACAGAAAAATTTCAATTTTCCTATCTTTTGCAATTTTAATGACCTTTCCAAAAGAAAAAAAAATTAATATACCAATGTCTGAACTCTCCTGTTTAATGCTTCTGCTTTTCCAGTTTATTGAATGAAAAGACATAACTGAGTCTTTCAGGGACTCAGTGAAGCCTTGTGAAGAAAAATCTTGAAATGCAACTTAGTCAAGAGAAAATTATGCTTTTAGATGAAAAAGCTGGTGAGTGGCAGATCCAATTTTTATAATGGAATTCAATAGGCTAATTTTAATATTCTGCAGTTGTCTTCTTTTTTTTTTAATGGGTTGGAAGAAAAGGTGTTGAATGCAAATAAATATACTTCTGAAAGTTTTAACATTTTGAGTGCAAAACTTTAGTTTTCTTTCATTATTGAAAGGTTTTTGCATTTTAAAATTATGTGACAGAGCTCTGGCAAATGTAAGTTTCAGTGACAACACATGCTGTCAGCTGAACAGCATGTGCTAGTATCAGTGTGCAGTGTCTGAGCACATCAGTTGTATTTGTGATTCACTAAGGCAGTGGTAGCACCTCCCAGCACTGTAAAATACTGATGGTGGAAATTAGGAAAACATACTTTATAGTATATTGTAGTATGTATCCTGTACTGTATGTTGCACCTTTTTTATATTATGGGAGTAACAGAGATGAATAGAAGGATTTTTATTCCCGTAGTGCCAAGGAATGTGTTCTTCCAAAACTACAGCTGTAGAATGGTGATACTTTCCCTAATGCAGAGCAAGATACCACTTGCCTTCTTTACAGCAAGGGCACATTGGTGGCTCATGTTCAACATGGTGCCCATCAGGACCCCCAGCCTTCCTGCCAAGCTGCTCTCCAGCTGGGTGGCCCCCGATGTGACTGGTGACAGGGGCTGTTCCTCCCTAGCTTCAGGAATTCTGTTTATTGAACTTCATGAGGTTGTTCTCAGCCCATTTCTGCAGCTGGTGAAGGTCCCTGCGGATGGCAGCATGACTCTCTGGTGTATCAGCTACTCCTCACAGTTTATTACCTCCTGGGTAGTATCAGGAAAACAGTCTCTTACTTCATCTGTAATTACATGCTGCAGTCTACATGTTGCTTCTGTCCATAGTAATTCTGTTTAAACTTTTGTTATAATACCAGAGAAAGTTATTTTCAATGATCTAAGTATTTGCTCTTGAAAAATAGATTTGTTCTGAGACATGTAATTTAAGGCTCTGATCTAAAGAAGAATTCAGTTCTGTAAGTATAATTTATAGATTATTACTGTATTTTGAAAAGGTGCATGCTTCAGTGCTTTCTTGAAGGGGAACTTCTGCCTTTTTCTTTTATGCTTTAGAAGTGTATTAAAAGAATTTTAAATTCAAATGGGTTGAATTAATAAAAAGTGAGACCCTTCTGATTGCATCCAGAAAACTTTTCAAGACAAAGTCTTTTACAACAAGAAGACATCTGTGCTTTGAAAGAAGCAATTGCGCAACTTAATAAGGAGAAGCCATCTTTGCAAGACTGTGTGGAAGAAGGGAGAGAGAGCATTGCTACTTCTGAGGAAAGCCTGGCAATTAAAGTATGTTCTAATATTTAAATAGAGACAAAAGGTAAATAGGGGGATCTGTTGGGCCATCACACCTACCTTACATTGGTGTCTACAACAGTGCTGTGTGCTGGTCTAGTTCTGCTTCAGTTTAAGGGCAGCAATGAAACTCATGTTGACTCCAACAGCGGTAGGTTTGACCTGCGCTGATCATCTCAGTTTTGTATTTTGTATCAGTTATACTTACCGAGAGAGGAGACTTTACCTACTCTCCTGAAGTGGAAAAAATTAGCCAAAAAAATATTTTGTTTGTCGTAAAAGTTAGCCTCAGTTCTTCCTTGGGGTCCTGTGATGTGAAAGATGTAGGATTCTGAATAATATTGCCTTGCTTGTCATTGAAAAAACATCTGAAATATGTTCTTTTCATCTTAAGGTTTATTGCACAGTGTGATTTCAATCTATATAATGGAGCTGCTCAGTTATTAGTTATGAAACTGGACTTTTCACTTCAGCCTAAGTGACATGGATGTTGATTTAGGATAAACTAAACAAGGTATTTTTAAGCTGCTGTGGATTAATGCAAGAATTTGCATTGATTTTTAACAAAATCTTAAAGAAAAATGATTGCAGCACATCTTTCCGTAAGCACTGACTTTGCATTTTTCAAACAGTAAAGTGTAAAATTGTGTCTGTTTTAGAGAAGAGATGGCTGTCTCTTACCTCTTGTGTCTCTAGTAAAAGACATTTTCTAAGCCTATGCTTCTCTTAGTATCTGTGTCCAAAGACAAGGGAGGAAAAGTAATATACTTTCTGATGGACTTCTTTTTTATCAATTAAAAACTACCAGACTAGTAGTTTATTCATTGTGGAAGAGCTGTGTTAACTTACCTAATAGGCAGAAGACATCATTTAGGTTTGTGACTTTGAGCCAAATGCTATATTTGGATAAACAAAGGATATAAAAATTTAATTAAATTTATTATATTCTGCAAGAAGATAACATTTGTTCCTTTATTTGCTAAATTAAAAAAAAGAGAAGAACTTTCAGCTCTAAACAGTATATGATGAAACTTGGAAAATCACAATCCATTTTGCATTAAATAGGAATTTATTCAGCTAGCTGAATAAAGAGTAATATCATATTCTTTCAATTTTTTCACATTTATACTCAGCAGTGGTGAGAGATATTTTAATTTTGCATTTCTTTTAAAGGAGAAATATTTCAGATTTCAAGATCCTGATTTCAGAGTTGGAGCATTCCACAAGGTAGAGGACAAAAATTCAAGATCATTATAAAATTTTGATTGATTTATAGCTTTAAATAAAAAATGGAATCATAGGGTGTGCTAATATGTTACAGCTTTGTTTCATGACTTGAAAAACACTGGAAAAGCTATAATTTATATTTGGTTGGGCAGTATTGTAGTACCTGAACAATTTTTTATTTGCTGCTTAGAAAATCTGCTGAAGAAGTCTCCGTGAGAAGGGTATCACCAGTTTGTACCAGCAGCTGCAAGGAACCAACAAAGAACTCAGACTAACAAGAACAGAGAATCATTAGCTCAGGAGAACAACAGATTACAAGAGCATCTTTCTAATATTAAGCAAGAAATTCAGGTATATTTGTAGAGGGAACCCTTGACTAGAAAGAAAAGATGGTGTCTTTTACAAATAGCACTGAGAATTGGTGGGTCCTCACCTGAAATAATTCCAGGACTAGTTTTTAGTTCATGTTTCAAACCCAAATTTTCCCCTTATTGCTCAGCTCACTTGTATAAAGAGGACCAGCTATTCTTACGCAGTGGTTTGGATATTTGTCTTGAGGAACAGCTAATTAGTGGGTTTTTTTCCCTGATCTTGAAGTAAAAACAATGAGGCAGCTATAATTATCACTTACATGGAAAAGTACTATAAAGGAAGCAGCAAGTATTTCTTACAGCGTGCTGTGACTGGCCTATAGTACATAAAAGCTTATGACTTTGACTTGCTAATAATTCAACACAATACACATTTTAATGAGGTTCTAAACTTTATTAGAAGTATTGTATTTATGTTTCTTCAAGAGCGGCTTTTGGATGAAAGATAGTGGCTTATAATACTGTCTTACATTATCTACTGTGTTATTTATCTCAGTCCAGTTCCTAGTGAAAGTAGTTAAAATATTTCAAGTGTCATCTCATGCACACACAATACTTCTACACTGATATGTTTTCCAAGCAGCTAGAAATTTAGCCTAATATCTGTAGGAGTTCCTCACTGTAATGTTATGGATTTTCTTCTTTTTCTTCAGCTTCTTGCCTTAATTTAGATTTCCTGGTATTTGATCTGTGTACTTATTCTACTGCTTGCTTGACTTTATGTTCCCTTAGAAGTGCTGCTCAGTTTTAAAGGAGCAAATTAACTGCACCTGATGTTAGGTATGTAAAAATTTTAAGTCATTAAGGCTCCCTTTTAAGTGATGAAAAGTTCTCCAGGACATTCATCCTATCCCAGTTTTTAAGTAAAATTAATTTTACCTCTCACCCTTTATTATAGAGGTAGTATAGCTAATGGCTTTTGATCAGGTGCTTAATTCTTAGGTGAGACCACAATTTAGGTGAGACCACTTGCATTCTAAATAACTTTTCTCCCAAACATATTAATTGTTTCTCTTAAGTGCCCTCCCAGAAAAGGTGAGGTTGGTAGTGGCTTTGACTGCCAAAGGTTCACCAGGGAATCACTTCTTCACCTTCTCCTGGAATCACGGTTGATAAGGATGATGTCATCTGGTACAAAATGCAGCTTACTGTTGCTCCCAGGTACTTTTGAAAGCTTCACAGTGTTCTTTGCAATACCTGGACACTTGCAGAAGCAGTTGGAAACAAAAAATCTTGGTCCTACAGGATAAAATACTTTTTAGTAGGATGGCCTCTAGAGTATGTATTGGTTCCTCTAAGCTCTTCCATTAATTGAGGTGATACTCCAATTATTTAAAGTATTATATAAATTATATTTATATAATATTATATATTATATAAATTTATATATTATATTTAAATTATATATAATTTCTTTTCTTGGATCTACTGGAAAAGTTCACAAATTTCCAGAACACCTTTCTCAGTAACTCAAAGCCTTTTTGCAACAGGAATAGGTGTTTCTCCATAGTCTTCCCCCACACCACCACACCTTCCCCCAGTTCTTGCAGCTGAGTTCTCCTAGGAATTTTGCACAGAATTTTCTGAACTGTGCAGTTCAAGACAGCCTTTCTGCAGTTTTTTTTCCTTCTTCAGTTCTCTTTCTCAAGCAATAGTTGTCAGAAATTCTGTCTGTTCTCCAAATACTTGTGGCTTTATTTCTCCTGATTGGGAGTTAAAGACTTAATTAATTAGGATATAAGCAATTCATTAATAATTAAGTTACTTAATTTTTTATCTGTCTTCTGCTTTTTAAAATGTAGGCTTTTGAAAACTGTAATGTAAAAAAAGATGGAACTGACTGAGCTCTGCTTGTTAAATGGGATAGGCTGTTTTGTTTTGACAATCTAGCTGCTAAATAAACCAGCAGTATTTTTCTTCTTAACTGCTACATTCCTTTATGGATGTTTTTCTTCATTCTAAGAAGATTTAGCATTATTTATAAGTTAAAAAAAATATTTTTCGTGAATGAAAAATTTGGTTTATAGAAATACACATAATTTGAATTTTACATAGCCTTTAAAAAACTAGTTAATATAGCCCTAGACCTTAGATACACACTAACTGGTTTTTTTAAGGTACAAGCAGTATACTTAAACCTTATGGAAAAAACCTTTCTTCATAGGTACTATATAAAAAACTTGCAAAGTACCAAATCGAGCTTGATGATACGAAATTGAAAGCCCAGGATTCAAAACAGTTATTTTCAGGCTGAAGCATGTGCTGAAGTCAGAAGTGAGTATACAAATTAAAACTGTTGGTTTTTAACTGAAAATGAAATTTTAATGACATCTCCATGGAAGAATTTGCTTCCTAGCCAAAACTTGTTTGCATTCTATTAATTTGGTTTTAGTTGTTTGAACACATTTTCATAGCTATTTCTGCAGTGCAAAATTAATGTAGTATATTTCATTGTGGTTATATATATACACACACGTGTGTGTTTATTAAACTTAAAGAACCAGACGGAATAATACAGAGACGTGGAACTCTTTTGTCTTCATTACTTTATGGGATTAAAGTAAAAAGACATATTACTGCATTATATTTCTGTACCTTGCATGTCTAATGTATCCTAGCAATTCTGAACAGATATCTTTTGCCCATTAAAATGTAGTCATCTTGAACAAAATTCTGGTTCTTGAGAAGTCTCTCAATGTTTTGGCTAAATGGCAAAATTTTCAGTGGAAAGTTAATATCCAATACTGTATCTGTAGATCTATAAATATCCCTATTTTGTGGAGCTTACTGTAAATTATTAAATAAACAAGCTTTACGTGTTGGGAGAGAGAACTGTGAGCTCTTGGAGAATTATCACAAAGCCCGTGAACAAGGAGAAAGTTGGGAAGCAAAATGCCATGAAGCAGAAACAGGCTTTTCCTGTTACACTGGCACTGGTCCGTGCAGAGTCTGAGAGCCACAGTTGGAAAGGGAAAATAGAGTCCATTGAAACACAGATGGAGCAAGTGAGTTGAAATCCTTCTTTCCGTAGTTCACCCTTGAAATGGTCTAGTAGTATTTTAAAATTATGTTTAATTCCACTTCTGTTTAAGAGAGATTTTCCACCATGAACTGTATGATTGTGACTTTATATAATAATATGATTAAAATTCCAGAAAAAATATCTTTAAAAAAATAATAGCAAATTTCAAGAAAAACAAAAAAATTAAATGCTCTCATGTTTGGAATGAATGAAGGCATAAAGTCACACACAACTCCACAGCATACCTGAAACATGTCAAGTGCTTTGTCACCTGTCATGTTCCTGTCCCTGCTCTTCTTGCATTGAGCTTCTCAACCTTCTTTCCACTGCTTTAGATGTCCCAAAGAGCCTCTGAAAATCTGAAGAACTTAAAGGAAAATTCATGGCTTGGCTTTGGAAATATGTTGCGAGTATATAAACATGGTTTTGGGGTTCTCCAGTTTTTGTTACAGATCATCTCTGCTTCCTGAATAACACATAAGCTGCTGAGAGCTACTCAAGAACATCAGATACTCTAGAGGAACAAAACTGTTGCTGTTCAGAAAGTGGATGAAAATGCAGCAGTAACTAAACAGCACATGAGGATGGTGTGGCAGATTTTCACATTCCTTAAAGATATAATAAAACTGGTACATGGTCCTAGTTTGTGCAACAAGCCTGAAACCAGCAGATGTTTCATCTTTCTAATTCCTCCCAACATGCCTGCTATTAAGTATAGGAATAAACAGGTCTCTTCATGAACACTATGTCAACATATTGGGTCCAAATTCCAGATGCCATATTCCGGTTCATACAGTTACATGCAAGGCATGTATCTAGAACACAGACGTTTATATTCAAAAATCTTAATGTGCTCAGCAGTGCTCTGTATTCCTTGTGCTTTTTTTCAGGTGAGACGGAGCTAGAATTAATGTGATGTGCTCCCATATAATAATCCCTTTGGATGTCGTTTCTAGCAAATTCTTCAAGCAAATCACAGTGCCTCACCTCTCACTTTGCTCTGTTAACCTTCCACACTCATTCTGCCACCTTCTGAAACTTGAGTTGAAAGTGACTGACCAGGAATGTAAGTATCACTGGGCACAGTACAGGCATTTTTTAAAAAGGAAAAACCTAGGTTATGTTAATTTTAAATGTACAAAATTCTTAATGCTTTTAGTCAGACCTGCTGCTGCTGCCTTGTGCACTCCTCTTTAATGTGATTCTCTCATCTTTTACTCATACCTGAATTCACACATGACAACAGTATAAATATGACTGACAGAATATCAGCATTCATCTACATACAAAACCAAATTTTATTGCTAAAATAAGAGGATCTCATCTGAAAATAAAATGTGGTCCGTGGCAGAATTTTCAACCTTATTAATTCTGCAGGAGTAGAATTCTAGGAAGAGAGTATAAAATGTCAGTAGCTAATTTTGCTGTCAGAAGCAAGAACTCTTCTAGTTTTTTTATACAGGAGTTATTTAAAGAAATAACTTTAAAGTTTATTGTAGAATAAATTACTGTGGCCTCATAAAATTTGCCACAATTACATAGAGATATTTCGTAGGATTTTGGAAGCGGTTTTAATTCTTTTTTTTAGTAGAGTTTGATATTGCTTTACTGTAGCTTTTAACAACAGAAGCAGCGTACAAATGTTCTATTTCTGCCTTAAGCAACTCTCTTGTGAAAATGGGTGGAGAGCCTCAAAACATACGTTGGAAGAGAGGCTCTGTATTTGCAAATGTCACATCTACACAAGAAATTTGCATTAAGCTAGATGCAATCAAAGAACAATTAAATTAGCATTTCATTTCCACAGCAGAGAAGGTAGAAAGGGTATGTGAAATATATTAGAAAAATAAGTTTATGTTAATGTTATGCTTAAGGGATCCAAATATACTTTAGGATCATGAATGATCACTTTTTCAATTTTTTAAATGTTTAATTTGGCATTTCTCAGGGGCATACTCCTCAAAGGGCTTGTGTTGTACACTCTTTGAAAAGGAGTCTGCTTCACTCCTTTGCAGGGCTTTACTATGAATACTCAAAAGTCAGGGCTTAAAATTACTATTGGTTTCATGAAAGATATCTTGGATTTTACAGCTAGTTTCTAGGTAAGCAGAATAGCTGGAGCTGTTTATTAGCAATGAAACTTGACATGGACTTTAAAATGATTGACTGTTTTAGGAAGTATCAATATCTTCAATCTTTTCTTAATTTCCCTTTAAAGTCAGGTTTTGTTGACCTTGATTTTTACAAAAACTACAAAATTAATGTGTGATACACAAATTTTTTAAAACTCAGCTTGGATAAACTTTGAAAAGTTGTTTATACCCACTCAGATTATTCAGGTATTTTCAGTGTGATTCTATCACTGACCTGTCCATCCTCTGCTCCAACTGAGATGATTTCTTGTTCTTTACAAGAATAAGACTGCTTCCAGCAGTCTCTTTTAACCTTTATACCTTTTGCAAACACAGTGGGTAAAGCTGCTGTTTCCCATTTGGTTATCACTTCCAGCCAAATGTGTGTGATGTCTTTTGTATCCTTGTGAAATCCTCTATGATTCTTTTGATAGGGAAGGGTTCCAGCATATGACATTTATCTGAAACTTTTTTGAGATCTAATATGGCAGACTCCCTGGATCCTTCTGTGAAGGGGATTGCTGGGACTGTGGAGAACAGCAACACTTTCAGGAAAGAAAACTGCAGAAATGCAGTTGGACAGTTGGAGAAAAGTCAGAAGTTGGGAAATTTTCAATCATTTTTCAACCACTAGTTGAAAAATATGTTTTCAACCACTAGTCTTTCATCAGCCATGTATAACCTTCAGATAAGGCTCTTACTTTACACAATATTCCAGTGCAGAATCTACATTACTAGATTGCAGCATATTTATATTCAGAAGTGGAAAGTAAACCTGATTCTGAATAATATTGTTCTTTCAATGTTTCTAATACTGTTTATTTTCCTACATCTTCTTTGTCTACAGTTTTCAGTATTCTTTTGTTTTGAAATACAAATGTAGAATATCAAAACTGTTTCTCTGCAAAGGAACTAGATTTTTGAGTGACAGTTCATAGAAAATGGGATGTTTCAGAATGAAGAAACCTTTCAGTTACGTTTGGTAAAAGAAAAAAAAAAATTGACTTTTGCTTTGATAAATGTCTTTTTCTTTCTTTTTTCTTTTTTTTTTCCTCTCTGTTGGCCTATCATCTGAGTTTTTCCAGTATCTTTCTCCTTTGAACATACAAGTGGTTATCTTCTGAAATTTCTGAGGAATGTGCTGGAGAGGTGGAGTGTTTGTTAAGATGTCTCAGTTCATAGATTTCCCATGACCTTTGGCTAAGCATTATTGTGCTTAATGTAAACTAGGCTTGAGTAAAACACAGATAAAAGTGTTGCAGCACCCCAAACAGACTCACTTAGACAGACTATAATGCATACATGAAAAGATGAAGGGAAAATAGCATCCAGTTTACTTATGCTAAGATTAAAAGAGGCAGCTTTCTTTGTCTGTGTAGCTGACCCAATACTGATTTTCCTGATTCTCAGCCTCTGGAATTATTTTTTTTATATGTGTGTGTAGTTATGGCTCAGGTATGTCCATCGTTCCCTTTGCAGTGGAATATACTAGGTTTTATGGGTATTCTTTTTTAAGTTCCTCCAAGATATATAGATATTTAATCTCTTTTTTTTATTTTTTCATTTTTCTTTTTCCCCTGGTTTATTCTTGATGCTCCTGTAAGTAAAATAAGTGTAATCTCACTCTGCTGATGATGCTGGTACCAGTTTGTAGTACCATGTTATTTCCTGCATCCAAACAGTTAAAAAATAGTTTTTTGCCTCAAAAAAATGTGAAACTTCCTTCCTCTTCTGTAGTGAGTCTGTCTACAGAATCCAGTGATCCATATATTTCATAGTATTTTGTCATTTGTATCAAGTACATTTATATCAAGATATAAATTGATGATTTTATAAATCTGACAGAGGATTTTGATTGGGAAGATATGGAACTAATCACCCATCTTGGAGAGAAAGCAAATTTTATCATTGATCCCAGACTTCCCTTTCTATTTTTATCTTTTTTTTTTAAAGGTTACCCCAATAGAATGCCAGTAAGCTTAATAAACATACATCTGAAACCTTAAAATCTTTATTTATCTGCAGAGTAAGTGTGAGTAATACCGTTCTGAAACAGAGCTGCTAAGAGAACAGCTGGGAAATGAAAGAGCATCTATGAAAAACCTGGAATCTGTGCTTGTGTCCAATTGTGAGAAAGCATTTCGGTCACAGAGAGCAAAGCAAGAGAAAGACACTGAAATTCAATTTCTCAAGGAACAGCTTGCTTTGGTAGAAAATAATCTGTGCGTAAATGACCAGGAGAGTATTGCCATTTCTATCATTCTTTCCAAGTGTATTTAAACAGAGGTGGTTTTATATCTAGCTGCATTTTCAAATGGCCAGTGTAGCTTGACTACCTTAATAGCAGAAGATACCAAAAACCTGCTTTTGATTCCTCAGTTATACCCTAACAGACTTTTCTGCATAGTGTTATATTTTGCTCCAAAAAAATGTTCTTAATCTCAATTGCATGGTATAGCTTCCCTTTTAATTTTGAATAATTGCATGTGGCTACATGCTTGGAGAATTAGAGTTGCTATCTAATTAATGTGCATGGACTTCACAGTGCTGTGCAGAATCAAGATTTTACTCACCTCAGAAACAGAGCAGCTCAGTTAGAGTCAGAACTGGATATCACCAAAATACAGCTGGAGACTGAGCTCTTTGACAAGCAAGTATATGTTTTTGTATTGTGCTTCCTGCAGCTAATTGGGGTGAAATGCAATATAGTCCTGAGACTTAGACTAATAAGTCAGATAAACAACAAAGTTTGGGTTTGCACTGATGTACATCTCTTGTATGTTCAGAGACTATTCATGTCACTAAATTTAATCTGTTCAGCTGTTACACATGCTGTCTAAATTAATTCTGTAGGTTGCCTATATAGCCAACAGAATTAGACAGTGAGATAAACTACCCTCTGGAATAGCCTGGTTTAGGATGAGATGGGTCACTTTCCTGAAGATGCTCATCTCTCTTCACTCATTTATATTGATGCCTGTCTTGATCTATAGTGAAAATCCAGGTGAGTAGTCACTTATACAAGTGCTTTACAGCCTACTAGTTCTCTGCACCCTCTGGAATGATTTTCGCCTGTACCAACCCCCATTCTCCCAAGTACTACTTGAAGTGCTGTGGATGGTTCCCAAATGGCAGTATGACAAGTTGCTTGGTTTTGTTTTGTTTTTTTTTTTAACTTTGCAAGAAGAGACTTTACCAACATGTAGGAACTATTTCATATGATTTGGCCACAGCACCAGAGAACGGTCCCTGTCCTGCTTCATGAATTAATTTATCTACATAGTCTTGGTGTCTTATATAGTTTCCTTATCTTTGAAACAACAATACTTCTCTATTTCATGCATGTATTGAGGATAATATATTACAGTTTGGGATATTATTTTGGATGTGTAAAAGAGTGAGCTAAAAGAAGCAGAGTGATGTGATTATAGCACAGGTCTGAGAATGAGGTGTCTCATTTAACTAGTAAATTGTTGATATTCTGTTCTCTCATAAGTAAGGACGAAGGGTCTGGAGAGGGTATCTCTGCTTTCATGGAAAGAAATTAAAGCTCCAAACCAGCTTCTTAGAGCCAATCTATTCTTTTGGCACTGGTAAGTGAAAACCAGCCACATAAGAAAAATATTATCATTAAAGTCAGTATCATGTTAGTACATAATGAGAGCAACAGCTGTGAGTAGTGGCTGGTTTGTTTTGTTGTTAGTTTAAAGGAGTGGGTATATGATATCCTTGTTACAGCACTCACTGGATTAGTCGTACTGATTTACTGCCTTGGTGCAGAACAAAATAATGCCTGAAATTAGGAGGTGGAAGTGCCAACACTGTCAGACCTTGAACAGGCACCAAAACAGTGATACCAGGAGGCTTGATCCATCTGTCTGGCTTTTTCTTTACCAGCCAGGAAAAGCACCTCCCCATCCCTCAGACTGCAGAAAGAGTTTGGACTCCTGTGGAAACAACACAGACTAGATTCTTGTTATGTAAACAACTGACAGACTGAAACCAGGATCCCAGAGGAGTACGTACCTTCAAAACTTTCCAATGTATTATCCAATCCCACATACTTCCTTCCCATACAGCCAGATGCAGGAGTTATGGATTGATCCAATAGCCAGGCCCTATCTCTTGCAGTCAAAATGACAGGTACTTCCATTTTGCAACTTTCCCATTGGGGATTCCAGCATCTCTTAAATATCCAGCAGTTTCAGGGCACTTCAGTAGACTCTAGTCCACTGGCCTTGCCAACTCAAACAGCATAGGAATACCACAACTTTTGAATAACCTTAAAATTAGGCTCTTCCTCCCTGGAGATGTTTACAGTTTTCAGTTTTAAACCTGCAGTAACCATGGCTATCTTCTGTCTTTCAGGGAAAATTGAGACAATGGATATGCAGTATCTCAGTAAGGGAATAACACAAAAAGACTCGCTCATTTGTCTTTCAGAGAAGCATATGATGAAAACTACATTTCCTTTTAAAATAAAATTTAGACGCTGAAAATCTTAAATAGAAAAAAAGGGGCTTATAGTGACTGTGAGATAGTTTTGATGGTTTTTGAAAAGTGCTTAGTCTCACAATAAAGTAATATTTATTTAGGGAACTTCAGGAGCTTCAATGCCAGAGTTGTACAAATTCACATCACTTAAGCTCTACATTAAAAACATCATCACCTCAACATTCCCATCACTGATCTCCTGATGGGTCTCTAGACTAGTCCCTGGAAGGCTAAGTGGTTCCACAACATTTAACTTCCAAACACTGGGTCGGAAATAAAAACAAAAACATGAACTCTGACATTTCTTGTCGAAATATCAACTGAATTCCATGGAATTATATTCATGGAGGAAAAGTTACAAGAAGATTCAGGACCACAATATTTTGATGATACTCCTTTTATTTTGTTTTATTGAACTGTATCAAACTATATAGTCAACAGCAACTACTTGTACTGGGATGCTGTAGTTAAAAATTCTTAAAACAGTAATGGAAATAATGCTACAGAAAATATCAGCTTGTCACTGTTTTGCACTAAGTGTAAATGTAAATATTTTCATCTTTCTTACAGAAAAGCTCTTAACTATCCAGTCTTTCTTCCAGTTTTCAGGATAGGTTTTACTCTACATATGTCCACATTTTTACAAGAACATAAACACATTCTGTAAGTCTTCAAGTACTCGTAATCCTGAGGAGGGGCAAGCCCAGCTTTCTTTTTAACAATTAGTGGAATGGAGCTTCCACAGTATGGAGCTACTCCTGTCAATTTCAATCTCAGCTTAGTTTCCTATTTGGTAGCTGCATGCTTGTTGCATCACATGTTTTTGATAGATTGATGGCAGCATGCATTAAAAAAATATTGCCAGTTGAGGGGGAAAAAATTCTCAGTTCATGACTTGTTTTTGAGATTATTATGTACTTCCAAGTTTAATTTGTTAACTGAGATTATTATCTTTTGGCACTTGATTAATCTTTGCAGTCAAAGGCTCCTTTAACTATTAAAAATAGGTCCCAATAATATGAGACAAGTTTCCTCGGGTCAGTGAGCCGGTTCTGGTGCCCCTAGCAAGAAAACACAGCTGTGCTAGACAGTTATTTTGTAGCTATTGCCAATCCTTGATAGCAAGTACAGGGAGTCTTCAGTCCTCTGATACAACTGAGTCTACTCCTCCTTCATCCGAGTACAGTGTAGCTCTTAAATTTGTTGAAAGAAACATTGTGTCATTTGGAATGGTTTCATTCGCCTTTAATTACCACAACACTTCCTTCTATTTTTGATACTTACAAAGAAAAGAGGAAACAATCCATGTAGTCACCGCATCGATACTAACAATTATGGTGCTTTTTCTATTTGCATTACTTCCTTTTCAGGGTGATAAAATTCCATTCTAAGTAGTAAACTTCTGGCTAAATAACAAATGAAGACTAATCTTCTACAAACTAGATTAGGAATTCAATTCCTATCTTGCTTGATGTTCCTTTTCTTTTCTTTTTTTTTTTTTTTTTTTTTTCTGGTTTTGTGGGGGATTTTTGCTTGGTGTTTTGTTGTTTTGGTTTGATTTGGGTTTTTTTATCCTGGTTGGCCTTATGTGGCCTTTGCACATTCCTAGGGTACAATGAGTTTAAGGACTAAAATTGAAGTAAGTGAGCCAGGTTCATTTAAAATTTTCAGACTGTTTCAAGCTAAGTTTTTCCTCAATTAAATCAATGTAGCTTTTGCATGGAAATGAACTTAATTTTTCTTCTGCTTGGTTATTTTCCATTTTTGAGAATTCAAGATATACAATTCATATATAATAACTAATATAATTCATAACTTCTTTTCCTCATCCAACTCTTTGTTATACTTTTTTTTTGCTAGGTAGGCAGAACTAGGGTTGTTTCAGACTTACAGAATCCCAGAATGGTTTGGGTTGGAAGGGACATTAAAGACCATCTAGTTCTAACCTTCCACTACACCAGGTTGCTCAATTCCCTTGAGCACTACTTAGTTACTTGTTTATGCTAAATGGTTTGGGATTGTTTTCATTAAAAAAAAAAAAAAAAAAAAGTGCAAGAATAACTGAAACATTGGAAGTTTGTGCTACATTTTAAAAGCTTAAACAGAAAGAATTTGTCAGGTTTGTGTAATGTAGTGATACAGTAATGAATAAAATAGCCTGTTAGAAAAGGCTCTCCTAAAACAGAGCAGAGATCTGAATCTGGAAGTGTCTGCTTTGTATAAGTAATTTACATTTGAGTTGCCTATTTGCTTTAATGTCCACAATACTAAAGTTCTTGATAAATTTTATGTCAAGAACTTAGAGTGTCTATTGGGAAAAAGATGGAATAGTAGAAATGTCTGAAGTATCTATGCATGATGATTTTCTTCTCAGCGAGCTCTGGAAAGATTTAGAAAATTCATTGAGTCCAGAACGAAATAAAAACCAATGTAAAATATTGCCTGAGAGTAAAAGCAAGAATATTAATGCAAATATTTGGGTGTAATAATCAGCAGAATCACAGAATTAAGACTTTTAAAATGGATATTTGGGGAATTGATGAAATATGAGCTAGGTGTAAGTTCCTGTTAAGTACTTCAGGAGGGTCCTCCTGGAGGGGAAATCTCATTTTTCAACTGCTTTGAGACAAGTTATCAGGCATTGAAAAAGGTATTGTAGAAACAACTGCTAGAAACTGGAGAGGCTTCTTCCACAGCTAATGTGTGACTCTACATGAAGTATAATAAGACAGCAGTGCTGGAATTACTATTAATGCCCTTACTTTTCTCTGGGGTTCTGCTGCTATTTCAGCAGAAAGTCTGATGGGAGATGAGGCAGACAGTCACCTTTTCATTCTATAGAGGATGTGATATCAGCAGTAAATTGGACAGTAACTTTTTCTTATTATTCCTTCTTTCTCTGTATCTTTATTGAACCAGACTCCTTGCTCCAGTAAAGTGAAAAGGATGTGTCCTGCCGTTTGTATTTCAGACCTGGTGGGAAATACCTTGTCTGTCTGATTTTTTAAGTGATAGGAGTCCAAAGCTTACCTTACACATCAAATGTGTTATAACATTTTTACACAATAAAATCTAATCTGTCAAATGATCTGGATTGACTATTAAAGAGACTAGGAAGTGCTTTCAGAATTCACACCTCTATTCATCCTTTTTTCTATCTTCATAAAAGAATTGTTTAGGTCTCTGGTTTATTTTTGCAAGCAAAAGCATGTTGGTCACAATAATGGGTTAAGCATAAACTTGCACATATGTTCCTTTATATTAATTTTTTTTATAAGATGACTGCTCAACATTAACATTCATGTTTGAGTAATAATTAAAGACAACATAACCCATACAAATGCACCTGTGTTGCTTTTTAGGAACAGGTAGCTTTAACAAGCCTGTAAAAATAGTTTCTGAATAATGTTTAAAAAAAAAAGTATAAATATGTAAGTGCTACATACATTTTAGGATTATCTTCCACAAGAGTAACAATACTTTTCAGTACAGGTGAACTGATTTTAATTTGGAGGTCCTGGTTCTTCATTCCTTATTTGGCACAGCCACGGAAGCCATTTCAACCATCCCCAATGTTAATGGGACTGCTTGCAAGTAATAAAGACTGTAGGAGCAGACATAATGATATTAACCATTGCCACATTATGCAGTTATTAAAAGGCATATTGTACAATTTTCCCAGATGAGAGAAGATGATCATTTCATTATTCTGGAAGATGAGAAAGAGATTTGTTGTTTTGCAATCATATTGTTATATTGATTTTTTTTTCTAGAAGATGATCATAAAACAGTTTGAGAAATGTGATCTTGGTCTATAAAACTAATATGCTATCATCTAGAAGATGAGAAGCAGATATTAGATAAACTTAGTACAGATAAAGGGAGTTCTTTTTGGGAGTGGATATGCTGTGCAGAGGCCCATGTCCTAAGATGTAATTCTTTAGTTGCAATAATGATGCTTTTCCATGTAACATAATGAAGAAGTCAGTAAAGAGGTGCTCACCTACAAAGTAAAACCAGAAGATTCTTAAGCAATTTGGACTTTAAAATTCTTCTCTTATGCAGAGGAATAAGGGAATATGACATTATAAGTATCAAGATGTAATAAACCTGCTTTTTCTTGAGTACTCTGGTAAAGCAATCACCTTTTTATTAGGGTTAGCATTTCCTTAAAAATTTTTTTGGAAATTAAAACTTTTAGTTTTTGCAGGAAAATTGCAAGGGGGTTACAAGGTCATGGATGGAGCCAAAGGAACTTTTGTCAATGGTGATGGGATACAGACTTCAAGTGACTTCTGACAGAAATTAATTGCTGCATAATTTTTCATGGTTAAGGAAAAGAAACCATGCAAGTGAGTATATTCAGAGAGCAGGATCACTGCATTGGGAATCCCCCTATGTCTGACCTAAGTCAGAAACTGAAAGAAAGAAAAAAATGAAGTAATTAATTGAATTTGCTGAAGTTTGTAAACAATATACTTTATTTGACAAATTTGCTTATTGGCAATGTCTGTAGTAATAGCCCAAGAGGAGTGGAATGGTGTTTGTTGGTTGGGAATTGTATGTACTGCCCAGTAGTATATTCTAAAAACCTTCAGACCATGACTGAATATTAAACTTTGTTCTTATGTAAAGGGCAATAATGAGTTCAGAGTATTTACAGTTCTTTACTTTTGGTTGTAAACTCTCTAATCTGTAATACATCTTAATTTTTTCAGTACCCAGGAATTACTGTCATATATGCCCAGCCTGAAATGTGTTACACACTTTGTGATAGTATCTGTTTCCTCGTGTTGTGAGTTACTTGTGATTTTCTTGTCATTGCTTAGTTACAATATTTTTATTGGAAAGAAACCTGCACCAAAAAAATCTATTTATCATTTGTTTGCATTTGTGACAGTTATTTGCAACGATGAACAATGTTATACTTAATTTTTAGATATATATTTAAATTGCCTTTTACCACAATATTTTTACATAGGTAAACCTGAAAATACAATTCATGGTTTTATACAAAATAAGAGTATTTTAAACTCAGCTATACTGTTATGACCTAAAATCATGTGGTTTGTATAACAAAGAAACCTATAGTATTTGTAAAAGTATTCATGCTAATTTTTAGCCACTGGTTATAGAGTTATTCCCAACTAAGTTTGTTTACCTGTGGCAATGGAAACTGTCCCCATTACTCAGTAGAAGGTATTTTACTTGAGCATAACTGGTTTACAGGGTTTGTAGAAGAAAGAGTTCAGTAGCTCTGGTGTCCTTCTCCTTCGTATCTCTTCTGCATACTAGAAGCAGCAGGATGTATGGATACAGAGTAGTATCTCCATTACAATATAGTCCCACCTTCCAATGGGGAAGAATTCATTGTGTGTTTCTGGGTAGAAATGTTCCCCTGCTTCTTGTAAAATCTATGCAAGCAACCTTTCAGCAGCATTTGGAGCCTTGTATCTATGTGATTTATCCTGGTTTTTCCACTCAAAGAAAAGCAGATTTAGAATGAATCAGATTCATAGAATCATAGAATTGTTTGAAAGGGTTGGAAAGGACCTTAAAGACATCCAGTTCCAACCCATGTGGTACGGAGGACACCTTCCACTACACCAAGTTGCTTGAAGCTCCATCCAGCCTGGCCTGGAACTCATCAGGGATGGGACATCTACAACTTCTCCGGGCAATCTGTTCTGGTGCAACACCCTCTGAGTAAAGGATTTCTTCCTAACACCTAATCTGAATCTGCCCTCCTTCAGTTTAAAACCATTGCCCCTTGTCCTGTCCCTATCTGCCTGTGTAAAAAGTCCCTCTCTCTCGTTTTATAAGCCCCCTTTAGGCACTGGAAGGATGCAATTAGATCATCCCTAAGCCTTCTCTTTTCCAGGTTGAAAAGTCACAGTTCTCTCAGCCTTTCCTTATATGAGAGGTGCTCCATCCCTCTGATCAACTTGGTGGCCTCCTCTGGAACTGCTTCAGCTGGTCCCTGTCCTTCCTGTGCTCAGGACCCCAGAGCTGGATGCAGCGCTCCTGTTGGGGTCTCACCAGAACAGAGGGACAGAATCCCATCTGTCGACCTGCTAGCCACACTGCTTTCAATACAGCCCAGGATACAACTGGCTTTCTGGGTTGTGAGTGCACATTGCTGGGTAATATCCTGCTTTTCATCCACAAGACACCCCAAGTCCTTCTTTGCAGGGCTGCTCTCAATTATTTCTCCCTGTCCACTCATAATCTGGGATTGTCCTGACCCAGGTACAGCACCTTGCACTTGGATTTGTTGAACATCATGAGGTTCTCCTGGGCCCACTTCTCAAGCTTGTCCAGGTCCCTCTGCACAGCCTCCTGTCCTTCTGTTGTGTCACCTGCACCGCTCAGCTTTGTGCCATCTGCAAACTTGCTGAGGGTGCACTCGATCCCACTGACGGTATTTGATGAAGATACTGAAGAGCACCAGTCCCAAGGCAGAGCCTTGGGGGACACCACTCATCACCCATCTCCACCTGGACATAGAGACATGGACCACAACTCTGTCTGCATCCATCCAGCCAATTCCTTATCCACTGAACAGTCCACTGATCAAATCCACGTCTCTCTGATAAGAAGGTAAGGATGTTATGTGGGACAGTACCAAAGGCTTTACAGAAGTCTAGAGAAATGACATCTGTTGGTCTCCCCTTGTTGACCACTGCTGTCATTCCATCGTTTCTTTTTCTTTTCAGTCACTAATAAAGCTTGAACTTTAGCAACACTAATCGAAGATTCTGCTGTCAGTGTTAAAGCAGGTGGTTTTAGTCTTTGTGCAGAAAAAAATCTTCATGGTGTGGGGTAGTCTATGGTGGTACTACAGCTGAGTTTTTTGTTCTATCCCTTTCATTTCTTCTCAGACCAACTAATCTTGGTTGGTGTCAGTGTAGGCAGTGGAGTATTAGCAAAATGGCTAATCAGCAAAATCAGCATCAGATGTAGTTTAGCAGTTCTGTTACTCAGTTGCTTTTCTATATTTATTTAATCTTTGATATTGGCAGTTACAATGGTACGGTAGAATGCATAAGAATTTAGTATCTATTCCATATTTAACTAGTTAATTTGCATTAGCTTCTCCTTCCACATCATTTTGGAATGGATAGCCTTGCAACAAGAAATGCAAATTGATTTACTGATACAGACTGGAGGGTCTGTAAAGAAGTGTGATCTTCTAATAAAAGAAGCAAAAGAATCTTTTTAATGTATCTTGCACTCTTAATGATCTTTCCTCTGAGCCACTGAACTTTCATGCTAATTCCCAGCAGAGGGAGTAAGTGAAATGAAGATGAATGAATCATACATAGCTTGTGGTATTAACATGCACAGTTATCTGAACACGTGGAAAGATATTTCAGTTAGTTTTACATTTTGGACACTTTCCAAACAGAAGAAAAAGCTTGATAAGACGGATAAAATTTGCATGTGACTCCACTTGGATTTACTACATTAAAACACAACCTTATTTCATGGCAAGGGTCAGATTTTTTTAGTAAACTTTGAATAAACAAAATTTGCTTGTAATTAAAACATTATGTATAAAAGCATGGCCTGAAATGATGTTCCCTTCCAATGGATTTTTTTTTCACCTGACTCTCTAATATACTGTAATTTGATTTTTCTGTAGGCTGTCCCACATTTTTATTAAAATCCATGAAGAAGTTTAATAATTTATTTCAGCAGATGCAAAAGTCTAAGCTTAGTTTTAAGTTTCCAATCTTGTGCTTCTCATCTATGTTTTATTTTTGGTGCTTTTATTTCCTGAGGTGGGAGAAGAACAAACATTTTTTATCTTGAATGCAGCCTACACCCAAGCAATTATATAGAGTACACAAAGCAGAAAACGTCTTTGTTGTCAGAGCTGCAGTGCAACCAAGCAAGTGAACAATGTACTTCTCAGATTTGCTTTACATGAGGATATCTCTTTCCTGTACATAGTAATATTTCATAAAATCACTTTTGCCAGTATAGCATGAATATTTTTAAAACAATGCTACTTGGCAGAAATAAAACCTATAATTGAATTTCTTTTTTGACCCATAGTGGCTGCTCTGGAAGTAGTGTTGAAATTATTTTTCATTTGAAGACCGAGTTAGTGTGCACCAGCTTTCCATTTTCATTTCTGCCTCCCTTATCAGTGCCCTAAGAAACAAGCAACCTCCACAGCATTTTCCAGTCTAATGCTTTTACCTTGGACTGCAAGGCAGTGTACTGTGGTGTTCATTCATTTATCAGGCAACACCTGTATTTTCTATCCAAAACTGCTGTCCTCAGACTCACTGACTTTACACGAGAGAGACTCTTTAGAGAAAAAAAAAACCAAAGCTCTCATGTTGAAACCAGAACTCACAAGTTTGAGAGAAATTTATTGAAATAGATAAGATGCTGAAGTGGGGAACAAACTACTCGATGTTATTTTGGTCAGTTCTTCTAGCCAGTTCGTCCAGCCTTCCTTTGTCACCTCTTGCACAGAAGCTAAGCTTGAAATACCCCATTTGAAGATCCAAGGGCACTGCTGTTCACAGATGCAAGCAACTTCAGCTAGACCTTTCACTCTGATACCGCCGCAAGAATCCTGACTGTAGCTACGAGCTGCAAGTACCCCGCCACCTCCAACACTAACTCGCTCGAGAAAACAACCTGGAGATGGCTCATCGCTACCTTAAGCTACTTCGGGTAGGCGACGGGGGGAAAGCAAAGCCGAGGCAGAAAGCTGTGGCGGTGAAATCGCCCTTTCACAGTGCCTGGTCCTCTCCTTCTCCTCAGCCCCGCGTGCCTCTGTGACCCGCTGCGGTCAATGTCTTGCCGAGGTGGAAAACACCTCAGCGCCGCACCCCGCCCGCCCCCGGGGCAGCGCCGCGGGCTCGCCTCGCCTTTGGCCCCGCGGCCGCGGGCGGGTCCTGGGCCGCAGGTGGCGGCGGGCCCGGGGAGGAGCGGGCAGGCCCGCGGGCAGGTGGCGGCAGGTCCGCGGCTCGGATGGGCCCGCGCCGCCCGGCTCCGCCGCTCCCCGCCGCCGGCACCGCTGTCCCGCCGCCCCACACGGGCTCCAGGTGAGTGAGGGCAGCGAGGGACCTGCCGGGCTCCCTCGGGCCAAGCCGCAGGCGCTGCCGTCGGGGGAGGCTGGGCGGCGGGCAGGGCTTTGCTTCCTTCCCCGCGTCTTCTCCGGAGGCTGTTTGTCTGGGAGCACAGCGACCGGAGACGCTTAATCTGAAGCAAAGCAGGCGTTTAATTGAGAGGCCAAAGGTACCTAGTGGGACACCGGTTTCCACGTACGCAAACGGCTGCGTCCCGACCGGCGTTTCCAGGTTTCTCGAAGGTGTGAATGGGATTGAGGCGAACAGGCTTGTGCTCCCACCAGCCCGGCTCCCTGCAGGAAGGCTGAGCTCAGCTGGCAGGCATGTTTTCTTGCCCTAAAGGCTGTGGTTTTTCCTCTCCCATTCCTCAAATATCTCTCAAAATGCTGACTGATCCTCTACCCTGAAATTAGCTGTAAATTGTGTGACTTTCCCCCCTCTTTAGTATATTTTTGGACACTAGACCTGAAATACCACAAATGCATTGTTTTCATTATTATGCTAGCTTCTGTTGACAAACTTTACTGTCAATAGTATATTTAGTGTATTAAATTTTAATTGCCACTGATGGATCTTAGGTTACTGTACAGGAATCTCTCCAGTTCAAAACCTTTTAAGAGCACCATGAAATTTTAGGTGTGAAAACATCACCCTACCAGTTTTGCCATACGATTGACTGAAAACCACCCCATATATAAAGAGACGTTTATAGGAGCACCCCAACAATACAAACACTAATTGCTTGCATATTTTCACACAAGTTAAAAACATAAATTTTTTTTCTATAGCTATTTTAATTGTATTTAAATTGGGTAAAGTTATACATATCTTAGGCTTTATATGCATATAAGTACCAAAAAAAAGTAAGTATCAGCTAGAAGCATGCAGTGGACTGTACATTCTGTCCTTTGTCTGAAAATAGATTGTTTTTCCAGGTAGACACACAAGATCTTCCAGAAGGTTTTCCTGCTCTCTTACTTTGCCATTATAAATCTTAGGTACCATAACTATCTCCCATAAATCTCTCTTTGGTTGGACATCATGTTCTCTACTCAGCACTGTACATTCTCCTGTATTTGTCATCATTAAGAAGTTCATTTGCTTTATCACTCACAGTTCATTAGCTTCCAAAAATAGCAACCATGCATCAAAGCCTGTTTGATACTGATACAAAGCTGTACATCATTTTTGCATCAGAGTAAATTCTCAGTCTTTGTATCACCATGCCAATAAACACTGGGGCAACAGTCCTTTTCCATGCAACATGATATGGATTGTTTTTATGTAAATTTTAAGTGGAACTGAGCTCTCATCAGCAGTTTCTACAGGGCAAAGATTAGATTACAGAAGGAAAAAAAAAGTAACTTTATTACTGGTACTTGCCTTGTAGCTCTTTAATCATTGAAAGAAGGAGGTTTCAGGGTAGGAGTTGGCTTATCATTAAAGGAAAGGGAGCAGGTGCATTTAGGTTTATCCAGTGATGAGGTAGGAGCTGTCTGTGGTTGTTTATAGTGGTGGGTAATTAGTTTGTCTATGTACAGACGTCAGAGTTTATAGAAACCAGAAGGTCATGTTTCTTTGCTTTCACAAAGACCTTGTGAGCTTAAATTCTGCTGTGCTTTTAATTAAAAATGTTTTCTTTAGCATGTGCTTCTGGTTGTATAGGGTCTAATTCTTCTCTTGGAAAAAAACCAGCTAACCTGGCAGTGTTGCTTCTGAGGCAGTGATGGGAATACGTGTGTGCTGCCTGCCACTGAGCTTTACAGAGGAAAGGGTTTGCTCACACTCAGCCTGTGGTGGTACTGACAGCCTCTGCTGTCCTCTGTTGTGCAGGACATTAACAGCTGTACAGTACTTGGCTGGCAGCTTCAGCATTTATAGTCATGATGAAAGAGTAGCAAAAAGGAGTAAAAAAACTCCTTAATAACAAGGACTGGCACTGAACTGTTACCGAGGAACTGAAAATGGGATTGAAATATGGAAATGTCTCAGGCAAATATTTATTGCAGCAGCAAAGCTGCATTTCAGATTCACCAGGACAAAAGTGACATCATCAATGTCTAACAATACATAGACAAGTTCTCCCTGTTTTGTGTGAAGATTTAATAAATGGTCATTGCCTCATAGCCCACCTGTTCCACTCTTGATTTCATCAGATGTGTGTTTCCAGCACAGCCAGTCGTTGACTGGAGAGTATAACCCATACAAATTTTAGATAGGGACCTGCAGAGCACTCACTGTGCAGAAAGTGAAGGTGACTCTGAAGTCTGTTGTTACTAGAGTCACAGATCTCTTGTCCAGTGCCCTGCACAGCTGGAATGCATCAGTTCTCTTGTCCTCTGAGGTCTTGCTTCGTAACAGTAAGCTCTGGCTTTGGCCCATTAAACATAGTATGTATCCAGCAATGCACAGTTCATTTATCTATTTGTTACAGAAGCCTAGAAGTGCCTTTCTGCAATTGTAGGTGCTGATGAACTTAGTATGTCTAGTTTGTTTAAGTCCAGAATACTAAAGGATATCCACTTGAAGGTGGAAATCTTTGTTGGAAGGCAGTAGAATGAAGGCTATACATGCTAGGACTGTGACATGCTCTAAGAAAAAGCTGCTTCCTTTCCCAACTGTGCATATACTGGAAGAGAGTTAACAATCACAAGAGAGATGGAAATTCAGTCATAAAATGTAATGTATCCAAGGCATTAAAGATACAGTCTTCTCTTACTGCAAGATTTATCGCTCTGTATTATCAAAGAGAGGAGAGAGTCTATGCAAAAAGGTCAGGAAAGGAGACCATTTACTTACCCATTTTCTTACAGTGAAACATCCATTCATGGACACAGTCACTTAAGGAAGATGGCTTTATCTGTACCAAAGCATTTCTGTGCATTGCTGCTCATCCTCAAGTCAGCAGAACTCCCTCAGAATTATTTGGGTTTGAGAAGGTTGAGTCCTCTCACTTTACGTTTTTGAGCTGGCCAATACTTGCACAAATCTCTCCACAGTGCCTTCTCAGTGTGGCACTGCAGCCTCTCTCATTCCATCACTACACATGAAGAGGGTGAAGCTAGAACAGGCTCATTAAATCTGTGTCATCTCATAAAGTCATTAATGGAATGATCTTCCTGATACAGTATCAAATTTGATTAACTTTTTGGAGGTAGATGTAGGTAAAAGTGCAATATAAGAGGCAAGGTGATGTCTGGCTGCTCTGAAATACATTTAAAATGGAAAGTTTTGAAATTAGACATAAAAGTAAACAATGCAATCAGTATAGGAATTCTGGAGTACTCCATTTTTTGGTGTCTAAAAAGAGTGCACATAGTGGGTTGTAGAATTCTGAGTGTAAAATGCCTACATCTGTTTGATGAGTTTTAACAGGATGAAACTAAAAGTCTTGGCAGCTCAAAGCCAAGCAACTGAGTGTGTTGGCCCCTGAGAAAATACAGAGAGAGGTCTGGGAGAAGAGTGTAAGTGTATTAGTAGATGTTTCTGTGAAAACGATTGGCAGTGGTACTTCTAGTGAAGCTCAGACTTAAATAATCATTGTCTTAATTTCAATGGTACCATTTTACTGTGTTCATACCTCTTGCAAGCCCTATTATTCCTGATGCCTGTAGTCTATATAGCCTCAAAGGGAGTCAACAGAATTCCTCTTGGCAGTAGTAGCTTATCCAGTAGTTGCAGGAGTGTAACAGAAAAGTGTCTTGGAACCCTTCAAACAGCAGATGGTGCATCTGCTTTTGTACAGTGCTTTTGAAGTGCACCTTGGGAGCAAATCTCACTGTACACACTGGTGATGCCTTAAATTCTGACAAATTTTGGAATAATTCAAGAGGAAGATTAAATCAATGACTCGGAGAAATATGCATCAAAACAGGTATAAGAGAGGAAGTGGGACTTCTTAGCAGTTTATCACCATTGACTCTTCATGACCTTGAATGAGTCTAGTGAAGTATAATTACAAGAGTATTTACTTAGGGCAAATGGTTTTTTAGCCAGTCTGTTGATGTTTGAAGAGAATGAGATAAAAGAGGACACTGATTTCTTTGGTATTTCTTCCAGTGCATTTTGTTTCTCAGAATTCTCAGGCCCATGGTTCTCCATGCTCCCAGCTGCTTGAGAGCAGACTTCATCAGTCAGCTCCAGGACTATGGAAAACCTGCTCCTGTATAAGCTGGCACATACGTTCTGTGCTGTCCTCTGCCAGCTGGTTTTCTGGTGAAGTTTGTTGCTAAGTTAAGACAGAAGTAGCTTTGAAAAGAGTCCTTCAAGGAAAATTTCTTGACAGTACTGCAGCATAATTTTTTTGTTTTATGGAAACACTAATGATTTTAGGGATAATGTCTGAATTTACAGGCAAGCCACTCCTGAGAGTACACAGTTATAAAAAGTGCCTCAGCTCGCACTGCCAAACTACAGTGCCTATAAACAGTTTGTTTGTTCTATGGATAAAAATACACAATAGCTCTTCATTTTAAAAAATTTTTTTAAATTTAAAAAAAATTTTTTTTGGTAACAGAAAAGGAGTTTATTTTTTCAAAAAGTCAATTTCTTTTTAATGACATTGTTTAATATTGCATCCCTGAAAAGCTAAAAACTCAGTGTGTTTTGTTTTGTTTTTCATCTGCAGCACATAAAAGTTCTAGACAAGGGAGACAGGTTGCACTTTTACTCCTTTGTATCTTAAATTGGTGAGCAAGATGGGAAGATTACACAGTTCTCATTCTTCATGTCATTCTTCTTTTATCACATCAGCTTTGGCAACTCTGCTATTTAAAGAGAAGTAGAATATAACAAAGGAACGGCTTCATCTTCTAACTCATTGTCTAATACAATGCAATCAGCTGCCTGTATTTTACAATTAAGGGGTTTGTTTGATTCTACACTCGAGTAGGTTTCTTCCCTTCCTAAAATGGAAAATATTCTAGAATTGAACAAAGAGGTTATAAATACAGTATAATGTGGAACTTAAAGGACTCAGGGCACTGTATGCCATCAAAATTAGTAGCTCTTTTAATCTTACAGTTGTGACATTCTTTCCTTAATACTAGAATCAGTATCACTAAGGTTTTTTTCCAGGTATTGGGGAGTTGGGCAGAGGCAGGGGTTGCACTGCATCAGCTGACCATGGAAACATGCAAGAGTTTCCATAGGTACTTGGACAGATTGGAAGTTAAGGAGGGACAGACACATGATCTGTCTATCTGTCCTTCTAACTAATTCCATTCCTAGAAGAAGAACAAATTGCTAATTTCTGCAGCTACAGGCCTTTTGAGTTGGTGTAGTGTTTAATGCATCACCATTGGGTTGACAGTTTCATAGCTAGGAACACTCCTATGGCTTAGGTCTTGGCTGGTAAGATTACAGGACAGAGAGGTTCCAGATCCACAATTGTGTCTTGCAGTGGAAGGCATGTATGTCTGGTCTACTCGAGGTCTGATTTTTACTTAATGATGGTTAGCTTAAGAAAACTGTTGTACAAAAAAAACAACAGGAGAGGAAGAGAATTAATGTCACTGCTTAGTTGTCCTAATCAGAGTACGGGAGTAGAGCAGGAATTAAGTATATATAGGAGTATCTGGTGAGAGTTCTCCATTAGGCCTCACAGAAATTTCAGATCTGGTTTCCATCCTGTCTTCTGCACACTGTAGGCTGGTTGTGTAGTGTGTTCAGACATGCTCTCTGGTGTTTGGAAGTAACCATTTATGCTGGTTTGGTAGACATTCACCTCAGAGTCACCTGCTCTTTTCAGACCTTCTGAAAGCAGAGTTTTCATCAGAGAACATCAGAGTAGCCAAAACTGGGGAGATTTCTTGGTGGGGCTGGAAATCACAGAAGAAAGATAACAAAAGTGTGTCTCTCCAAACATTTTATTTGACGTTTTCCTTGCAGGGTGGGGTGATGTTGAAAGTTTTAGCAAAGGATAAACAATGCAATTTTTAGAAATTTAAATGCAAATCAAAACCGTGGAGAGGTAGTGTGGTGTTCAGAAAGACTATAGGTGGCAGCATCATAATAAAATAGAGTTTACTTGATGTCTTTAGCCAAACAGAAATCAGCCTTTAATTTCTTCAACAGTGTGTCATGAACAAATATATAAGACACCGTGAAACAAAAAGAGCATGAGAAACCTGGAGTTGATTATCATTTAAGCAAACAGTTAAAATACGTCAATCAGTCTCTTAAATCTGTGTGATGTCAGTTTTTTAAACATGAATGAACATGCAGACTTGCAGGGATCCTTCTCCATATCTTGCTTGGTGCATTCAAGCTATCAGTGGTAGCTGAATTTTGCCACACCAGCAGATAATCCAAGCAAGAAAAAGAAAATGCTATTCTCATCAGCACTGTTGTCTCAGGATTTTAAAAAGGAGTATTTAAAGAAAGACAAGTTAGTGTATTTCAGTGAAGTGTCCTGAATTTTCCTAGGTGGCTAATGTCTTTGGGACACTGAAGGTGGATGAACTAAGGGTTGATTTTTTTATAGAGAGGAGTACTCAACAGTTTATGAAATGGAGCCCATTTCAGGTATTTTAGATTTAGCTTCCAAACATGAATACTTCTAACTTAACTCTGAAAAAAGATGTCCCTTGTTAAAATAAGGATAACATTTTTTACTTTTGTCCCTCTTTCTTGCCATTAATGTTTATAGGAACAGTTAATGAGGAGCATTTTCTTATGACAGTGTGTGTTATAATTTTCTCCTAGTATTGGTTTATAGGACAAATGAGAATTTTCCTGCAACCCAAGGAGAACTGTCAGACCCATTTGGCAGGGCACATATTCGCTTTCTTTCTTGTCCTAATGCATTCCCCTGGAATCACTCAGTCCAAAATTATCAAGGTGAAGTCATAGACTGTATCTGGTCCATGGGTTTCTTGTTCCTCAGCAGCCTGCTTTATGAGATACTGTAGAGGTTACTGCTCTCAAATATTCAATTAAATATGTACTTTTCTCAAAAGTTATTTGATACAAAATCATGGGAGCACAGGTATAGATATATATTTTTTTAATCTTGTAGCCTAGCTCTTTTCAAATCTTATTGTGAGATGAAAGTATGGTGCAGACTGTAAACTCAGTTTGTCTAATTGCTACTGAACCAACTGATGAAGAGTGCTGTGTTTCTTTACTGGTTTATTTCTTTAAAGTGAGGTGCTAACTGTACATCAGTGTTTTAAGTTGATTGTGCAGATCACAGAGTTCTGGGTAACTTGCATCAGTGAAAGGATGCTGGGGGAAAAAAAGTCAAGTGTCACTGTGAAAATTACTTTTCTTTCTAATGACTTAAGGTTCCCTTTTTCTGATTACTTCTACAAAACCTCTTTGACCAAATGCCAAACCAGTGTGAATTAAACTACTTAACTATTTCTGCCTGTCTTGTGTCTCACACTACTAGGCAGTGTTCAAATTTACCTGAGTAGCTTCCATAGGACTTCAATTTATTTTCTCAGAGATAGACATGAAGCAAGATTGCAAAGCTGAAATATGCAGGTGATATATTTTTTTTTTACCCAGGAGAAGGAGGAAAACACTTGCTTGTAGTATTACTCCTGTATTTCTTTCTTTCATAAGCCAGTGTAATGGATTAGAGGCATTGTACTTTTGTGTAAAGGGATAACAAAGGCATCACACTCAACGCAGAGGCTTTTAACATCTTCAGGGATATAATTCCAGTTAACTGCAATAGGAATGAGGCACCTAACCTGAAAACCCCATTGTGCATCTTATTGGGTAATGCTTCCTATTCACTGCAAGAAATGATGGCTCCCATCTCTATCTTTAGGCATTCAATGGCTGTGAAAACTTTACCCTCAATAACTATTCATCTAAACAGTGGATGCTCATAGGGAGTACTTCTGAACTTGTGAGCACTGGGTGTGTGCCATGTCTGTAGTATAGCTCTGTCTGGATAGTAGCTGTATGTATATATGTCAATTTCACCCTCTTTCCTTGTTCACATACCTTGATATCAAGGAAAGGAAATTTGGTTCTGTGAGCAAAGAAGGCAGCTGTCATGTACCTTGGACATGTCTCAGATCTGAACAGTTCAGGTAGGTGGACAGGGAAGTTGCATCTAAACTACTCAATAGTGCAGGAAATGTTCCTGAGTCAGGCTTTCATTGATCTTGTGTTGTTGGAACGGCTCTGGACACAATCCTGGTTGGATAGACTGGTGATGGCTTTCAACAAGTGGAGTGGATGTAGTCAACCTCTTCTGAAGATCATGAGAGTTTAGCAGTCTTGTTTCAGGTACAGAAATGTTGTCTCTGGTGCCGCAGAACAATCCTGAGAGTGTTTCACTTACAAGAGCAGATGTAGCCTGAGGCAGAGGCTCCTAGATGGTGGCTGCATCAACCACACCAAGCAAAGTGATTTTGTCCTTACCCTGACAGGTGTCAGTAGGTGACCATTTAGGTGTATTGAAGGGGAGGGGAAGTTGTGTCTTCTGTTTTGATGATTTTTTTCAAAGCACAGTTCTATTTTCTGTGCTAGCCTGTGGACTTGATATATAGCAAGGTATGAATGATTTGTGTTTGATCCCACAGCTAGAGAGAGTACTTCCAGTCTATAGAGCAGAGGAGGTCATTTATGTGTTGCTGTAAAAGGCTGTGGGAGCAAATGCCAATTTTCTCACAGTCACAGCTCACACTTCTCTTAACACTTTGGAGCTAGAGGTAAGGTCAGTGGGCAGCAGGGTGCTGACAGAGTAGGAGTTCACCGGAACAAATGAGTATTCACCCAGCTAACACTTACTCCTGTCATTTTTTTGCTGTAAGATTATAGCCCCTAACTCGAAGATGGTCTAGTACAATGCTGTTCCAACAGCTGCTGTAAGCAGAAGATATTCTGGGTATAATCGGGCTCTGTACACTGATGACTGATCACACAAATCTGATAAATTCTTATGACAGGATCTGTGGCTTTGAGGTTTATTGTAGAAGCCAGATTGTGCCTTATTTGCTGTTAAGGCTTAATAGAATTGCCCATTGATTTCTCTGCAGCCACGTCCCCCAAGGGATTTATTCATTCAGGGATTAAAATTGTTCCACGGTTGTCTGATTTGTTTAAAGCTCATGCGTTTCTCTTAATTGGAGACAGTGACCTCAAAAACAGCCGAAACCTTCCATTATCCTTATGTGGTAGAAAAAGGTGTACAAAAAAAAAGTCATATTCTAATTAATGAAGGCTCCTACATCTCTACTTTTGTACCTCCCTATTTCTGCTTGCTTGAGTCAAAAATGAGTTGAAATATCTGTCTGATGAATTTGTTTGGAGTGGAAGGAAGCCAAGAATTATTTTAACAAATGTTTTAGCTTGACAGTGAGTGTGGAGGCTTAGTTTGCCAAGCTGGAAAAGTGAATAACTAGGCAGTTTTTGTGAGGCTTATATAGGGTGTGGGTCATCTTGAATGTCAGTTCCAATCTGTGTTACATATTTGTAGAAGAGCATATATTATGAATGAATTGACATGTTCTCATAAGTTTCATGTTTCTCTGAAACAGCAGATTAGTTTTGAGAAACTGTGGTACATAGTGCAGTCAGCTGAGAAGCCAAAAGTACTTCAGGGAATCGGCTCCTTCTGTGTGCTGGACAAAATTTCTGAGGTATCTGCAAATGTGTCTGAAGGAGCACTGTGTTGGGTGCCGTGATGGTGTGAAGGTAACGTGTCTGGTAAGCTGGGGTGCAGAATACAGTGAGGAACATTATGGCTCCTGGGAAAGGTGGATGGAGTTCAGCACAGGAGAAGGGAGCCTTCTAGCACAGCTCCTGTGAGCGCAGGGTCCTGTGGGTTGGGGGGGTGCGTAGGTGTTGTCCTGTCTGTGGCCTCTTGGCTGTAGAGCAGGCTCACTTGCTTCTTTTGACAAGTATGCCAGTGTTAATTCTTGCCACAGCTGTGAAAGAAATCATCAAAAGTCACCTGAAAGTCGATCTGCTGCTGCTGCTTCTTCCACTTTTGCATGGGCATTTGAGATCACATTGTAGTGTGTATGAATAAAGCCACATGTGGGCAAGACAGAACAGCAATCTGCTGCAAGGTCAGAATTGGTTTGTGTCCCTGGATTCACTTGAGATCTGAGGCTGTCAAAACTTAGGTCAAAACCAGGCTTTTAGCTAATGTTAATCTGATGATGAAGCCAGGTCTAATTGTGGCAATTAAAAAAACCCCCAAACAAACCTTGATTCCATGGATGAAGCAGAATTCAATGAAGAGAAAGGAGGCTTCTCTGAGTATCACTCCCTACTTTGTTCTGCCACCAGTGAAGTGATGCTCTGTCATTAGCCCTTTTTAGGATTTTTTTTTTTCAATAACTACTCTTGCTTTCCCTTGGTCTTTCCGCTGCCTTTGCTACTGTTTTTCCTGCAAAGTTTCTCCTTCCTTGCTTTCGTCTTTCACACAGAAACATCTCTGCAATACAAGTATCTGCATTCGTGATAGCAATCTGAAGGGACATCTTTTCTGCCCCAGAACATCAGTTGCTTCTTTGGACTTGCCATGCATCTATGATGATGGTTCTGTTGCTCTCATTATGTTCTTGGATAAGGAATCTCTGTTGCATTTTACATTTGCTTTGAATTGCTTCAGTATTGCTTAAGCCAGTCACAACAGTGTGTTATTAACTTGAAATTTAACAGTGGAAGATGATAGGGAGAAAAATATTTCTTTCCTAGAAGCAAGTTGAAATCATGGGTTTGTAATAATATACTACTGCATATCTGATATTCCAGAATCCCCAAGTGGGCTTCAACATTTGAACAGGCAAAGTTCAAAGTTTTATGGGACTGAAGGTTAGTCCATTTCAGAGATACCTGAACCAAGTAAATGGTCTGGCTCCTCTGACATTTGCATTGAGTCTGCACTATATGGAAGGATAATGGTAGCTGGCCTGCTGTTTTGACAAAATTATGCCCTTTAAACTGGTTACCAACTCTTGTGTAACTCAACACTGTTAGCACGAGCGTATGAGTGTTTTTATTTGGACTCTGATGGAGTGCTTTGAGGAAGTGCTGTCTGCTCTAGGGCAAAGAGGTTGTTTCCATGACCTTTCTCACTGTGAGAGGATTTTTTTAGCAAAAGCTAATCCTGTGAATCTGATACGAAATTACTCTATGAGCAGAGAGCACTGTAAATTGTCCTGTGTACACAAAAGATTTTTGGTCAGTTTTCTTGAAACTTTCTCTGCAACTCTTCCAATGAGCCTGATGTGGCAAGTTTCTTAGTCAAAGCAAAATACTGACAATTAGACTGTAACTTTTAAATCAGATTCTGTAGTTTTTACTTGCATTGCTTCAACAGTCTGGTTTAATAACCAGCTCAGCTGCTTTGCAGTCTTATTCTGAATGAAAGTCACAAACTGTAGCTCAATCACAACAAGATAAGAGTGTGTGTGTGCAGATAGGTACATCTCAACTTCCTGTTGGACTCATAGGTACTTTGGATCTATGGATGATGGTTTGGGAATCTCCAGCAAGGGCTTCCTGGTTCCACCTCCACAAAAAAACCTTGCAAATTCTGCTGAAAAGTATTTCACTGTTTTCTCAACCACATCTGTTCCTACAGCACTGCATTTGTCAGCTGTATTTCCATAATATAAAGTCTAATTTCCTCCAAGCTTTTTGTATCTGACTAGTTGTTATTTTAATAGCCTCTATTTCTGAAGCATAGGGCAAAATAAACGTGACCATTCCAGTTTTCTTCATAATATTTGTAAGTGATTACACCATTTTGTTTTCTCCATCCACTCTTCAGTATGGAATGTGGCTGGAATTTACAATAGCACTGAGCATCATCCTAACTCTGTTTGTTTGGCTATTAGTATTAGACTAAAGCTGAGTGCTTGTATTAGCTCAGCCCAAGAGTCTGCTGTGATATTATTAAAACTTTTTACTCCGCAACAGTCTGTACAGTTTGTAGTGATCTGGAGACAATATCTGCTTTAAAAGGTTAGGGTAAGGAAGCAAAAGCCATTTTCTAGTGCAGGTAAGAGCGCTACTGTGATAGGAGCATGCAAGTGGTCTACTTACATGAGAAGGTTTGTAATCAAAATGGTCTTCAACTTTTAGCTAGTCTTTGTGATGTTTTTTGTTAAACTCTCAGCCACTTTGCTAATGAACAGCAGACTGCCAAATACCAGGTGAAACCACTTCAGCTTTTAAATGTCTTAATTAATTCTATTGGATGTGTAATGCCTGATAACGTACTGTGTGTTAAACCAGAACGCCCTGACAATTTTGTGCTTGTAAGGAGCATTATTTACTTTGCTGAGTCAAAGCACAAGGTTGAGTGTGTCAGAACCAAAGTTCATTGTGCAGCCAGAACCTGCCTCTTGTATGTGGGGTGGACTCCAGTTACACCGTCACAAGTTATTCATCCTTTTGTGCCCCCACCCAAAGGACCTAAAAGTTACACCACTTGCCAAAGTTATGAGCAACTGCATATAATGAAGGAAATTAATACAAGTAGCAACGTTATCTCTAATAAAATATCACTGGCTTACAGTGAAAATTTGAAGGGAAGTTAATCAAGAATTAAAGACATTGTGTGCTGCATAAATCAATGCTTATTTCATGTAGCTGTGAAAGTGAAGGTGTAAATTGCTTACATGCAACTGTCCATTCTAAAACTTTCAAAACTAACTAAAATAGAGAATTACTTTTTCCTGGGCTTACAAGTCATTGGAAAAAATAAAAGTTACTTAAGTCCCATTTTCTTAAAGGCACTGTAGAATTTTAGATCTTATTCCAGATTAGGAAAGTAGTTTGCTCTGCTGCGTAATTATCAAATCATACAATATTTAGTAACTAGATCACACCCAACTTACTTTAAAACAGACTATTAAAAAACGTACCATGTAGTTACTATAGCATGGAAACAGAAGATATATTTAAAAGAAGAAGGAACTTTCTGCTCCTGTTTGGATGTTCAGATGACTTTCTGGGTATGTTAAGGCTTTGTTTTCCTCACTTTTCTTTCTATCCCCCTTTCTTTTTGATATCACTCTTTCTTGCCTCTAGTAAAACCCAAGGAAAATCTGGGCCAGAAATAAGCTGGAGAATCAGACCATGTGCAGAGAGCTGCCAGACTCACGTATCTAAAACTAAAAATTGTGGCAGGGGCAGGAGAATAAGAAAAGGAGATTATTAAAAGAAACTGTGTTTGTAGAAATTTTTCATCCTTTTACTTCAGAGGTTATGTACAGCAACCTGGAAGATGGTGCCTATTTCTTCTGTTCTGTCTGACTTCCTGTCTGGCAGCTCTGCATGCAGGCACCCAGAATCCAGTCCAGATGGGCTCAGCTCAGTGCTGGCAGTAGCACTGCCCTCCTGCTCCGATGATGGCTGTAAGGAAATGGAGAGAGATGGCAGCTCTGTGACAGTTGCTTGGGGAACACAGAGCAGTTGGGAACTCAAGTGTTGCCCTTTGAATCATTAGAATAATGGAGTAGGCACATGTGTGAGGACACTGGTATCACTCTATGTTGCACATAGTTTTTTAACTTTTTAATTCTACTGAAATCACTTATACTTTATCTGGATGTTGTCCTTCAATAGTAATAGAAATTTTATGACTAGTCATGAAACAGTAAAGATTGGTAAACCCAGCCTAGAATGGATGCAATTGCATCATCATAAATGTATTCAGAACATACTCATACATGTAGAGAGAAATGAGCTACGCTGGTACTTCACAGTGCTAGATTAAAGGTTGGACTCGGTGGTCTTAAAGATGTTTTCCAGCCTAAATGGTTCTATGATTTGTGCCTAAATACTGTATACTGTGAGCTGTATAGAAGGCCATTGTTTCTTTCTGTAGCCTGCCCATCCCAACCAGCCAGTGTATGTCTTGGGTACTGTAGTGTATTATGTATACTATAATGGGTTGTTTGTAAGGCCACTGGGTGTGTTTGCATCAACTTCAGCTTAGGTGAAACAAGAGCTATGAACATGCAGAGACATGGACTGCCATGCAAGCTAGACAAGTCCTCTGAGGACTGAAGATGTCATATTGTTCTCTTTTCCTCGTTGCTCTTATAATCCGGAGGTGCACATGTCCCCAGCCTAAATAATCTCACTAGATAGTGTGAGCTCTTTAGCCCTCAAAGGGGAAAAGAATTCTTTGTTCCCCACCTCACAGCTCCTTTTCTCAGGAGATCCTCTCTTAGTTACCATGGATATGCAAACTGGTAGTACAGTCTTCCTATCCTTTATTCATACACCTACTAACATCTGTACCAGTGCAGCTTTCAAATATAGACCTGGCTTGTGCTGGATCTGGCTAAATCTGGAGCTGTTTTACACATTTCTTTGACACATTGGTTTTGCTGGTCGTTCTACCTTTTTGAACAGATGTAACATTTCATAACTTGTCACTGAATTTTTATCCTTCCATTCATGATGGTGACAGCCAGAAATCTGATTGTGAACCACCAACGTGAAGCATATAAAGCAGCTTGGGAATTTCAAGAAATCTGTTTCTCAGCACCACTCCCTTGATGTCTGGGTGGTGTACGAAGTATCAGGTTACGCAGAGACCTGGAGCAGGTGGGTCAGTTCCGTACAGTTCAGCAGCAAAGGAATTTGCATTGCAAAAGAATTTATACATCTTATTCTTCAGTGGCACACGAGCCTAATTGCGCTTGATTTGACACTAATGGGCTAATTAAGGAATCTTTCTTTTGGCTTCAATGGGCATTGGATCAGAGCTGCTGAGACCAAGGACACTGAACCACTGGGTTAGGTTTATTAGCTTCATAACTGAGGTAGGAAGCTCTGGAAAACTAGGACCAGCTCTGTAGTATCAGCATTTATCTAAACATTAAGAGATCAAGCACTGCAAATGTCACACTGTTCCCACTTACTTGACCATGTAATGCATGGAGAAAGTGGAGAGTAGGCAGGCTACTGGATGTCAGCTGAGCCACCAAAACCACAGGGGAAACAGAAAAAGGCAAGTGTATGTGCAAATGTATGTATATGGAGAAGCATTGAAGTAGGAGTTCTCAAGCTCTTGTTCACTTAGACTGTTTGGATAAACTGTTGGTCTTTTGTGCCATTCAGATATGAACCACAGTTAATATTTTTTTCATGACATTTTTTCTGTTTTTACCTTTAAAAGAAAGCTACAATAGTAATGAGAGGATTAGAAAATGTGTTTGTTGAGAATGTTGCTGTGGTTATGATTTGTCCAGAGCCATGTGACATCTTCTCAAATATGAATAGCATGAAGATTTTTTACTGCTCTTATTTTTTTAAACGTGTTCTTACAGCATTCAAAGGACTCAGCCAGTACAAGCAGCTATTGTGCTTGGAAATGTGCAAACACTCAAGAGACAGAATTGTCTCTAAAGAATTCTGAGTTTAACGTAACAAGATGGGTAAAACATGCACATTCAGGCCACTCAGTAATACCTTACTGTTAGGCGTTTAGGTGGGGTCATAACAAGACTTTTTGGCACCTTTCCTTTCCTCCGCCTCTTGTGCTGCTTCTGTCCTCCTCCTGATGCCTTTCCCAGCCAGCTGCTGTTGCAGTTTTGCAAGCCCTTGTTCTGGAGCTGCTCCTGTAGCGCAGCCCAGGCTGGGTACCCTGCAGGGGGCAGGCATGATCCCATATCCACATCAGTTATTTCACAAGAGTCCTCATACATTTTCACTGGAAAGAGCAAGACAGTTGCTGAAGACTCTGGAAAATGATTTGAAGTTTCTAAGTCAAGTTTTTTTCCACACAGCATTTGTTTCTTTGGGAAGTCCACATGCAATTCTCTGCCCTTAGGTGCTGCACAACTTGATGTCTTCTCTTTGTACAGGACTGCACAATGCTGGGGCTGCAAATCCTGCTTCCAGGAAATAGCCTCAACACAGACCACTTTCCATCATTGAGACAACATGATTCAGTTCTTCTTCGTACCTGTCTTTTGCTCTGGCTTGTACTTTGTTCTCTCTTAAAAACTTTTCTCCTATGCTAATGGGTCTCAAAGGGACAAGGCCTGTTGGTGGAGCAAGGCCTTACCCAGATCTGCCAGTCTGCCTGCCATACTATTTTGGATGCCAAATTGACAGCAAGAATGAATTTATGCCATGAGATTGAAAAGGAAGTGTATCATTCAGCTGTTTGGACCAGCAGATGGCAAATGTAAAGGAAAAAAAAAATCAATCTAAGAGCCAATCCAGAGAACAGACTCTAAATAAAGCCATCTGGCAAACTTATGAAGGGAAAGAAGATGATGAGACCAAGTTCTGCTTTAAATATCTGTTCACATTGAGAGGAAGTTGGTGGGAACTAGTACCATGGGAGAGCAGGCTTCGAGCCTCTGAGGAGTACTGTGTAGTGTCAAAGCCTGTGGCAATGTTGAGGACTTATAAGAAGGACCCTAAACTATCAAGTAGATAGAGCCTAAGAAGCAGCATTCCTGCCTGTGTGAGATCCTGGTGGTATTCCACATAGAATAGTGACTGCTTGATCCCCCACAATGGGATTGAAAAGGCCACACCTAGGAACCTCATTTGTAGAGAGGGACTAGAAAGATGAGCATGGAAGTAAGCAAAGAGGGTGATCTAGTGTAAGTTATAGATGCCTCATCCCTTCTAAGTGTTAAAGGCCAGGTTGGATGGGGCTTTGAGCAGCCTGGTCTAGTGGAAGGTGTCCCTGCCCACAACAGGGAGGTTGGAACTAGATAATCTTTAGGGTCCCTTCCAACCCAAGCCATTCTATGATTCTATGATATCACAAATTCTGAAAGACATTGATAAATCTATTTTTATGCCAATGCCATGGCATTTTGTTACTTTGCCCTACTGCATTAGTTCCTGGAGAACAAAGATGGATGTGCTTTCGGACTCAGGCTTTTAAGTATAATTTAAAAAGAGAAACATAATCCATTGAAAACGGAATTGGTATTTTACATAAGTGCCCAACCTTTCTTTTGGAAACTTGCTCTAAGGGAATGTGATTTCAGAGCCCAGAAGTCTAGCAGATGTTATTACTATTTCTGTTTTACAGGTCAGTGCTTTTGGTTTTTATGCGCTGAGAAATGCCTACAGCTGCTAGCCTTTTATGTTACGAAAAGAAGTCAATTCTGTATCGTATTCTTAATTTATACATGATTTTTTTTTTTTTTCTGGTAAAATGGGAATACTGTTGAACATTGCAAAAACATCTAGTAACCAACAGTTTTGTTGGCAGACTGTGTCAACTTATTTCCATAAAGGGCAACAGTGGATAATTTTGCAGTGAACTTTATTCTTGACATCCAGGCCAGTGGCATTAAACAGAACAAATAATCCCACCACTCAGACTTAACTGCAATAAAAGAAAAAGATTTCAGTATTGTAACCTAATTTTTTAATGCCTCTGTTGATAATAAGGTTCACATGAGTGATGGTGTTGTAGCAGTATTTTGTGCATTAACTGTTGGTTTCAGACATTTACATGGGAAAAGGTTGCCAACTTTCACTGAACAAAATTTTCAAATATCTATTTCCTTTCCATCTCATCTGTGTTGTTACTGATTAGTCATTGTATCTGAGAAAGTCTTTAGTTTCCCTCAGTGTCTAATAGCCAGACTAACAAAAAGGCAGTTTTTCTGTCCCTCTGCTCAGATGAATAATTCATTGCCCTGCATTTCTTGTGTAAAGTGAATTTCAACTCTTTCTTTTGTAAAGATGATTTACAAGAGGTCCTGGACACACAGAAATTAATTTGCTGCCTTCAGGCACATCATTATCTTTACTGAGAGGGAAGTAACAGCTTATTTCTGTTAAATTTTGGTTAAAAAATTTACTATACCTAGTGTTAGAGGGATGGTACCCTTTAACTGAAGTCGGAGTTTGGAAGGTTTTTTCAGTGCTGTTCTGCTGCTATTCTCCCGAGCTCAGCTGAACAATGGGCTGGAGAGATGCTGGCAGTGTTGCTTGGTTACAATTCATCCGCGTGAATCAGTGCTTCACGCAGCTCCTTCTGCGGCTGAACAACCGGGAGACTTCTCAGCACTGTGCTACTGATGTGCGCGGAGATGTGAGCGGATTACGGACCGTCTCAATTACTGTAACGCTACACCTTTGCAAGCGGATTTGGACAGCAGTGTTTGACTTTCAGTGGTTGAAGTCAGGCAATTTGGAGCTGTTTTACACCTCTTTACAAGTATATAGCCAAGTAAAGCAAATTTGTAACAGTGTGTTTTATTGCAAGGTGTGTTTGACAAGTTTGGTACTTTGGCATCCTTCTGTATTCATCAGGAAGATTAAATCCTTCATTAAGTATGTTCCCCTGGAATAGACACGCAATTTGCTGAAACCTGCCTGCAGGCAAAGTGAAATGTAAGAGGAACTGCTATCTTCCTCTTACTGCATTTGACCACATCTTAAACTGGCATAAAATGAAGCTGGTGGAGTTATGCCAGTTTAGACAATAGGAAGATGTGATAGGTTATTTTTAACACTATGGAGTGGATTTTCTGTACCCCACCCAGCTCCATTTTACTACTTACCTGTTCTTGCTGTTCAAGACATGACTGGAGGAGATGTTAAAAGAGAGGAGAGGTGTCCAGTTTGTGCTCTCCGTGGAATCAGCATTTCCAACAGCATTGTTCCCATCTACGTCTTTTTTCTAACTTTTACATGAATCCTGAAAGGATTTCCTTCTTCCTATGTCTTTTGGGCTCAGCAGTCTTCTCAAATCTACCATATTTGTGTCTTTCAATTTCTCTTTGCCTCTGTTAAGGGCCTCACTAGTAAAAGCTTATATTTGCCACACCTTTCATCTTGCCAAGCTTTCTCTGTTCTCTCTAGTATCTGCTATTTAATGCAGCTTGTTGCATGGCTGAACATTAAGACCATTTAGAAGAATTTGTAGGAAAAGTTGCACTGAAGTGCCATCCACTTCACTTGGTATGCAAAAGCTGAATCTATAGTAAAAAAAATTAGTCTAGCACTATCTAAAACACAAATATTTCTATGAGTAGATTTTCTGCACTGTTTTGCCTCCTAGTGATGGTATCTGTAAGATGGCCTTTCATCCAAAAATTGTTTCAGAGTACCTGCACTGCTTAAAAATCAGTCGCACTTCACAGAGCTGTGGCTTCTGATTTGTGCCGGCTGTGTTGTAACGTGATCAGTTTTTCTTTAGCAGCAGGTGAGTATATATTTAATATCTTAAATTTTCACTATGTTTCCTCCAAATGCCTATTGGTTTTCTATAGGGGTTTTTCTATTATGAACCTCTATGTAAAACCTGGATTAATTTAACCCTGCTGAATTCAGATTGTGACATCCGTAACTATTTTGTCTGGAAATGTAAGTGCTTAGGGGATAGACTTAACTCTATGTGCTTTTCCTGTTTCTGCAATAAAATGAGAAAGGGAAATGAATAAAAGAACTGTAATTTTCCTATCAATATGATGAGCTTTGGCTCTTGTTCAGAAAGGTACTTGAAGTACCATAATACTCATCTGGTTTTGGGCAGTTATAATTGCTGCAGGGGTAGACTGATTCCCTGGATAAATAGGGACATTTATGGGGAGGGAGAGATATCAAGCATAGCTGAGAGACTGCTTCCTGACCTCGAGTCTGGGCTTAACACAGATTTATTGGGCCGCTGAACCTGGCTACATTGAAAGGAGAGCCTTTTTGGGGATACACTACATGCATTAGGAGTAAGCATTAGGTGTGCCATTGCACGGCTGAGCAGGGCTGGCTTTCTGCAAAGACACGTGTGCCTTTCCCTTCCATTAAAGCATTGCTTTGTTTCTACCAGATAAAAGGCTGTTGTGGAGTAATTCCCTTTTAAGGTCATAGCTGGACTTCTCTAGACATGACTGGCCAGTCCTCCTGTCCCTGAGACCCTTCTTTAAAAGAGCTGTTGCCCATGTGGCAGTTGGGTGGTAGGTACACCCACTGCAAACCTCTCATGCAGAGAGATGGGAGCTGCTGCCCTGGCTGAGTTGGAATCCTGACAGATATTCCTGTCTGGGACTGGCAGAATCTACTTGAGCAAGGAGGGAGCTGCTCACATGTGAGAATGTGCTCAGATGTGATGGGGAAGCAGGCGGTTGGAATGAAAAGACTTGTTTCTGCACCGATACCCCTCAGCCCTCCTGGCCTCATGGGCCCCTCCAGCCTGTGGGAGCCATGCCACACGTGGTGTGCACAGCATCGCTTTCATGCCATTTTTACCAAGATGTTCCTTGGAGCCAGTAGAAAGCAAACAGGCATCTTTTCCAGATAATTGGGTCTTTGACATTTGTGTTATGCTGCATATGAGTAGGCATTATTTCCTTTTGCTATACAGGATGACAGGGTTGGGTATACCCCATCCAAAGGACCCAGAGGCACTTTAGCTCTTCAGGTCTGGCTCAGCTCTTACTTTTCGTCTTTTAGAAAATACATCTTGAGGAATTTGCAAGCTAAATAGAGTAATACAATGGCATGGCAATAATTTATAATATTTACACGGCCAGAAAATGCAGAGTTTTGTGTCATCATAAACTTCCATCATTTGCTTCCTTTCAGTTTTCTATGTTGAGTTTAGCTTTGTATTATGCTTCATAGTGTATGTGTATGGGATAATATTATTTTTTTTATTTTCATGTACTTAATATTCTCTCATTGCATTTGTTAATGTTGAGGCTGTGCACATGCTGGGTGGTTTCTTCTGCTTTATTTAATGACCAGATTTGAAATAGATTGTATTTTAAGGTTAAAAACTTTCTGGTTTCACTGGCATGAAGAGCAGAAAATGTCACCCTCCATTTTTGTATGTGTACTTCCTATTTTTGCAACAGGTGCCTTTTTATCATAAAAATAGCTCAGCAGCTGTCCCTTGGTCCTGGGTGCTACGCAGTGGCCTTTAACAAAGCCAGGAGTGACTTTTTGGTGTAGCCCTCCCTTTCCAGGAAGGACCCAGCTAAGCTTCCTGAGTAACATCAGCCTGCACTAAGAATTCAGGTCAGGATCTCCCTGCTTGTTACCTAGCAACTGGGGGATACTGGTGCTTTCTCCTCTGACCGACTCCTTCCGCGTTAGATACAGGGATCACTTGGTGAAAGGATCAGGGCAGTGCTAATAACTCATGCTTCAGCAAGGCAGAGTAGCCCCGTGCTGGGTATCTGATGGGACATAGGGTGCACTGTCCAAGTCGAACTGAATTGAGACTTTCAGAATTCTCTGCACAAACTTGAAAGTGCCTCTGCTGGTTTTGCTACCACTTAAATGTCTGGCAAGGTGACAGATCCCTTTTGAAACACCAGTAGCCTTTTGTGGTGCATTGAATCTGACAAACAGGAACCTACGCAGGTAAGCAGCTGAAGAAAGTTTATGTCTGAGGTACTTTAAGGGTTGTTTTCCTGCAGGTGAAATGTGTTTCTTGGTTACACAGGTGCACAACATTCAATTCTGGGACTATTGACCTGCCTTTGTACTTATTAAAGTTTCATTGGATGGTAAGTAAAAAAGTTAAGTAGAAAGATGAACTGTCTTGTCTTGTTCTTTGTGGTGTGTGTTTATAAATTGTTGAAAACAACCTTTAAACTTGTCTAGTTAATTTACTGTAGAATTGGCTAATGAAAAATCTTGAAGTGATCAAGAGTTATTGGTTGCCATGCTCTCGCTGCAACTCACTGCTTGTAGCATATTTGCAAAATAGAAAGCAGCAAGTCCCTCTGGCTATGTATTGTTTGCAGAGGCCAGCAATCATTGCCTCTGGTTAGTAACACAATGGGATTTTTTACTGCTTTTTGTTTTCCTTTGATAGATTACAAGTAGAAGCCCTTTGTTAAATGTAAAAATTAAAGCAATGTGCCATTCTAAGAAAAATACAAAAAAATATTGTGTTCCTTGTGTTGTATCTTCTCTACTCACAGATAGTAGAAATGGTGGGAATCAAACCAGAGTCTGTTCGTATCTAGTGCTGGTACAGGGCTGGCATGATGGTTTTCTGAAGAACCACTCCTCACAGAAAATACAGTTTTCTTATTTTGAAAAACATAGAAATTAATGTCTCCAGGTGCATACAAGCTGTTTAACTTGCCTTTTTCAGAAGTCTATAAGCAGTACATTCCATCTCTTCAGATATATGAATTGATACAGCTCCAATTAACTTGAGCAAAGGCCTGCCAAGTGACATCAGCCAAAGATCTGGCTGCACATCTCTGAGACAGGTACACTGCAAGCATGTTTATAGTTTTTGCATCGGAAGTTGTAGTGGTGGATTCTGAATAAGGACATAAAAGACCAGATTATTTTTAAGCAATGTATTTTAATTATCTCTAATATGAAACTGTTCAATTTGAATGTTGACTCTAAGGCATTCAGAAGTTGATTTCTTCAGAGGGACTAAGTGCAGCTTCAATTGATATTTTCCACATTTAATATTCAGAAAAACAATTCCCAGAGTCTCACATTGCATACCTGATACAGCAGCTGCTTTTCAAGTGTACATGTCCAATTTGGTATCCCAGACTTTTTGTCTCTATCGTACTTATGGGAGAGCTCATACATTCATTCCTAGGACTCACAGGGTGTGTGTCCACATAAGAAGATAGAAAAAATATATACCAGGGCAGTGTCTTCATGCAGTTCAGGATGTCCTTTATTACAAAAAGCTCTCCCAAGTGTGTAACTTCATACTACTGTCTGATTAGGTGATGTAGGACAGAGTAGGAAAAATATCTGTTTGAGGAGGTGCTTCACATTTCATTTAATTGTTCTGGTGTCTAGGTCAGCAACTTTCAGGAGACAGTTAATGGCAGAAACCTCTTTAGTAGCTTTGATCTAGCTATTTCAGTAAAATAGCACCCTCAGAGCATAGCATGGGACACGAGAGATTAAGTCACCCAGTACCTCCTGATCTTTCCTCTGTTCACAAAGTCGGGCAGTGTCCTCTTAGTAATGCTCCTCTGCCAGAGCTGGGAGCTCTGCTAGATGTCTCATTCCCTACCCATTGCTGTGACTCACAAATATTTTTACAATTTTTAAGAAAAGCAGGCCCCTAAGCAAAGACAATCAGAATTTCCTCAGGCTTGAGCCAGTATATTTGCCAACTTCATGTAAAAGGCTAAATATTTTCCCATTGTATCTACACCAGAGACACTCTGTAGATACACAGATGGCTGGGCCCTTGCAAATCCAGCCAAGGGAGCGTATGCTGGCACTTCGGGCTTTGAAAAGAAGCTGGAATGAGTCCTGAAGTCTGGTATTGGCAGCCAGCATCAGCATCTGGGTGGTTGGACGTAGGAAAGAGCCAAGTCTGCAGAGGTTATTGAAACACTGGCCTTGCACAAACATTTCTTGATAGCTCAAACATGTACTTGGACTCTGCAGTAGAGAGCAGGCTAGAGGAGGCAGGTGAATGCTTTCTCTCTATTTGTCTGCCAACATGTGCAAGTCTAACTAGGAGCTGGGAAGCTTAAATCCAAGAGTGACCTTTGTGTCATTTAGCTATAGAGACTGCCTGGGACCCAGTGTCTGGCTCTGGGCATCCGGCTGCCAGAAGAGGTGAGCTTGGAGTAGGACAGGTGCAGAGAAAAGTTAGTAAGATGGCAGGATAATAGAGAGCTTATATCTGTGAGGAAATTAAGATGCCATGGCTTGTTTGGCTTTGAAGATGAAGGCTGAAAGGGGAGATGGACATCTTCTCTAAATACCTGTGGCAAAAGAAAAAAGCTGCTTCAAGGAAAGTATTACATTAGCACCGGTCATATAGTCTGGGATTTTCTACCCATCAGAGTTACCAAGTTCTGGAATAGCATTTGAATTTTGAATAGTTTTCAAAATAAGAATTTAATCAGCCTGTGAAGGGATTATATCAAGTGTTTGCCAGCAACAAGGGACTGAATGCTCAGGAAATTCCCTCTGGTAGTATGTTTCCAAATTTTATTCTGAAACACCTATGTGAAACTCAAAGATATAAGTGTACCAAAACATTCCTCAGGATTTCCCTAAGGAGTTTTTACCATATGAGAGAACTGAAAAAGTTCAGGCAATGCATGGAGCTCCTCAGTGAGAAGGACCTGATAGGTGGGATGCATCTCATAGTGATAAATCTTGCAAAACCACAGAGCTAAAGAGCCTTTGTGAGCAAAATGACTCATCACTGGCTTTGGACCTGGCCAAGGGATGAGCAAAGGCCAAGAAATGCTGGGACCCTTCTCAGGTGCAATGAGACTGGTTACTTTGGACTTGAGTTTTTGATTTTTTGCTGCAACTAGCTTTGTACACGCAGAATTTTCACCTACCTCCCTGGTAGGGGAGCAAGCAAAGCACAGCAGTTTGAGGCAGGGAGTTCCCTCCCCAGGAGCGATGGGATGACCCTCCAGGGTCTGTGCCATGCCTCAGACACAAGTTGTTCCTGACTGAAACCACTCTGGTGGTTTTACTCTGCACCACCTGCCTTGGTAGGAATTATTGCAGACCCACAGGAGGTGGGAGAAAAGCCCACACAAGTAGGTTTTGTTTGCACAGCTTTGCTTTTTGAGCTTTGATTAAGAATACTGCTCTGCCACACTCTCTCCTAATGGTGTCCCTTTTGCTACCCATGGGGATATTGTCTGCTTCTCTGTTTCTCTTCCTACATCTGGGCTCTTTCTAGCAAATGAATGTCAATGGCATTTAATTTATGAATCCTGCAGTACATTTTGTTGTGCATATTTAAATCAAGCAGAGATCAAGCATTGTACAGTCACATGTAAAGGTGATGGCAGATGAGTGCTCTTTATGTCATGCTGGATTTCTGCTTCACACTTGCATTTATATTTGCCAAATTACAGGCAGGAAATTTTTGAATTAATGACAAATATTTCCCAACAGTAGTTACTTAAGTGCCTGCACATGTTAAATTAACCATAATAATCTTGTCATAGTCATGAATTAATAACCTGCATCTCATTGGGCTTTTGAGAATTGAAGTAAAACATTTGTGGTATATTCAAAGAAGGGAGCCTGGAGACAAATGGGATGTCTCCAAATGGCTTTACATTCCCATCCCCACCATCCTATTCCCCATGCCAAGTAAGCCCTGAAGGCTATACAGGAACCTGAAAATTAGGTTTAGAACAGGCAGAAAGGAAGAGATCTCCTCTGCAGAGGTGTGTCTCTTTCAGGTAAAGTGATTTAGACTTATTAATTCCTGAAACGTCTTCCTCTTTCCATTGCCAAGATGGAGATGCTGCCAGAGGCAAATGTGCACACAAGAGATTTCTGACAGACATCTTAAGCAGTGAGGAGTTTCACAAGGAAGGTGTTTATCATGTCAGAGGGGGATAGGGAGAACTTCTGTCCCAGTTGCAGAAAGGAGAAGAGACTGAGGGCAAGCGGTGATGCGGGAAAAGGGAGACATTTCTCACAGTGTATTCCCTACCGGTGGTCCATGGAACCCCTCCCAGCAAAGACCTGGGGAGAACAAATATGTTCCCTTTGCCTCCTGAGTTCCACTATGCCACAAGGTGCCATGGGGAGCTGGGTCCTAGGCCAGAGAGGGCACCTCAGTCTATGCCATTGGCTCCAGCAAAGCTGGAGCAGGGGACAGGCCTGGAGCTGAGCATTGCTTCTGCGTGACAGCCTCACTCTGGTCCCTGCTCTGAGAGCTGCTGCTTGAAGAACGTTGGGAGAAGCGTTTAATCTCTCTTGTGAGGAGAGGCTGCGGGAGCTGGGCCTATTTAGTATAGAAAAGAAAAGACTGAGAGGGGATCTCATTAATGAATATAAATGTCTCAAAGGTGGATGTCAGGAGGATGGTGCCAGACTCTTTCCAGTGGTGGCCAGTGACAGGATGAGAGCAATGGCTATAAACTAAAACACAAGAAGTTTCACCTCAACATGAAGAACTTCTTTACATTTGAAGATGACAGTGCAGTGGAACAGGTTGTCCAGGGAGGTTGTGGAGTTGCTCTCTCTGTAGACATTCAAAAACCCACCTGGATATGTTCCTATGTCAACTGCTCCAGGTGACCCTACTTCGGCAGGGGGGTTTGGGCCAGATGATCTCCAGACGTCCTTTCCAACCCTAACAATTCTGTTATTCTGTGATATGCTTTCTACCTCCCAGTCCAAGGGAATGAGTAGGCTTGTGCAGGTGGTATTGGGCACACTAGAGCCTTGGGTCTGGATTTCTGACAAGGTGGCAGGAAAATTATTAGGCTGCACTCAGAGTTTTGACTTTCAAAAGTCTACAATTCTGAAGCAGCAGCTGGAGGTGATACATGCAGAATGACTCACCAGAGGTTATATTTGCTGAGATTATTGCTGCAGGGAAGGAGTGAAGGAGAAAACAAGAATCTGAGCAAGTCGCAGTTATTTCCATTTGCTCATGTCCTTGTTTTGGAGCACAGTGTGGTTTGGAGCATAGACCTGCAAGTAAATGAGATAAGAGCTACAGAAAAATATTTCCTCTCTTTCAAACATAAAATAGCAATTACATCCTGAATGGATAGTAGGAATGAAAAGTTTGCAAACTCCTGTCTTGAAGGGAGTAAATGAAAATATTAGGGTTCTTAAATTTGTGAAATCCTGACTGTTTTTCTTATAGACTGTGGAGAAGGGTTCAAAGCAACGATGAAAAGACTGAGACATGATGTTTATTGTGGCATGGACAGAGAGCAATCTTCTAGTCTTTTTGTGTAGGAAATTATCTGGATTATTAAATCCAGCTTAACTGGACTCCTACCTGAGACCTCTGAGGAAGTCACGTATTACTGTCACCTTGTGTTAAAAATCTCATGCTCTTTTTTCCTGAAGTGATCCTAATGTTACTGGTATGGAGGAAAGATAAAGGAGCCCATGGCTCAACTGTCTCCCATCAGGGCTCAAGAAAATAATTATAATTTGAAGGCTGAGAGAGCCTAAATTAGGAAGGGGCAAAAGAGGCTAAATAAGGTCCTTTCCAAATAAAAGTCTGCCACAGGTACTACCTCAGAGCAAGCCTTGTACAACAATTGGACAAGAGGCTGTTCAGCTTTGCATTTGACCTGTGGGGTTTAATGCAACAGGAATGTGGAATGTGTTTACAAGGTAGCAGTTATTGCTGAAATATGTGAGTGCTGTTGCCTGGGGAAATTTCAGAGGATTGTGACTGTGCTGACAGTGGCTGTACCTTTTGGACAGACTGTGTGGATTTTGGGGAGGAAACTGGTCTTGAAGCTTACAATCTACAAAGGGAACACGGGGAATGGTGCTCCCCTTCCCCACCATGTCCCGCTGCCATCCTGTCGCTTCAGCTGGATCTCACTCCATTCTCACTGCTTGTTCGTGCTAGGATGACCCAGGAAGGTGAACTGGTCCTTGGGCTGGAGACATGGCTTCTTGTTATCCCTGCATCCGAGGGGACTCCAGGTTAGCACATGGCTGCAGCTGGTTCAGCAGAGCAGTCTGGGCTGAAATGAGGTAGAGCTGAGGACTGAGGGCCCCTGATGGCACCTTTCATGAGCAGGTCCTGGAAATGTTATGTTCTGGCTGGTCTCAGCTGGTAGGCTGGTAGCTGGATGGGCTCAGGCTTCTCCTAGAAATACCTGTTTCATTCATTTCGCATTTCCTACTTTCTTTTTTTCCTGTCTATTTTAAATGTTCAATATTAAAACTATTCTGCACATGGTTCATGGATGATCTCAATAATTATTTCATCCTTCCAGCACAGGAATTCCCAAGGAAGCTGGTAAAGCCCAGCTTAGTCTCTTTATTTTATTCACTTTCCTTCTTACTTTAGTTTGCCTAATTTTCATTGCTCTAATGGCAAAATATCTGGAAGTAGGCCTAGGATATAACTATATTCTGTGTTCAGTTGAATGCAACATTTTAAAAGATTTGTCATTAACTTTTAAAGAAACTTAACAAAATGGTTGAAATTACTCTATAGACTACAACACACATTATGGACCTGTGAAAACTGGGCCAAATTCAGTTCTAGATGTTAGCAACTGACTTCCTTGTCTGGTTAACTTGGCTCACCGAATCTCCTTCAGAACAGCAGATAAAGCTGAACAAGGATCTCATTCCGGGTACTGCTAAACATTTCTGTATCTTAAACTCCCATTAACCTCTGCACTGTACAAGAACACCCTTACATTAGGCTAATTGATGGGGCAGCAGGTGTCAGTGAGCCGTTGCTCAGGGCTTGCTGTGCTTCCAGGGGAGACTTGCTCTTTCTTTACCACAAAAGAAGTGTGTGTGTCTGTATGTAGGTGAATAGACAATTTATTGTATTCATGGTTCCAAAAAAGCAAGAAAGGATCAATGAAAGCCCTGTTATATTTCCGTGAGTTTAAAGGCACGGAGACTTTATAACACTGTTGATATTTCTACTCATTCTGAATACCAAAAGACCTGGTATAATTATTTTTGTGAAATAGCTTCAGGAATGTTCCCAGTGCTGAATTCAACAGTAATTGCAATCACAACATGTAGAATCAAATGTAATTTTGTTCTAACTGAAGAAAGACATTTTACTTTATTTTCCATTGCTTTTCAAGGAGAGGCACAGTGAATTTTTAATACTTCACTGACCCTTGACTCTGAGTGATGTTAGCTTGCTATTGTAAAAAAAGGTATGAACTTCTTCAGAACATTATTAGCAAAATACTCTATGTGAACACTTGATATTATTTAAGTTAAAAATACAGATTGTTCTTCCATCAGTAAAAATGGCTGGTACAAACCTAAAAGTCTGGTAGTCTATTGAGCTGTTTGTGCTCATAAATATAGCAGAGGATCTCTGGTAGGCAGCTAGCTGGGGGAGATCTTGTGTATTTGTGTAAAACAGCTATGTCTTTATTATCCCTGCATGCTGAGGAAGAAGGAGAGCCAATGTGGCTTTTTTACTTTAACAGTTCTCTTAATAATAATTCTTTCCATGTTGGTAGAATAAATCTCCTGGCCGCTCTATTAAATCACAAAAAATAAAGGACCAAAAGCAAGAAGGAAAGGGTTACGGCATAGGAATAAGACATTTCACATGAGTTTGCTTTATTCTTTATTCTGCCAATGCAGACTCCTCCCCCCACCCCCCTTCCTGTAGTTCTTTTATATGGTTCTTTGCTTTGCTTTGGTTTTGGTTTGTTGGGGTTTCTTGTTTGTTTAAAGAAAGCATGCAAGTCAAGCTAAGGCTTTTCCCACGAACAAAATATGACCTTTGTGAAGGTGTACATCCTCAGGTTACTGGGCTCTATCAGGGAAGAAGGTTCCCTTCACCCTTCTGGAACAGCCTATTCCCTGCACTATCCAGGACACCAGACTGGGCAGTCCTAGTTATGCCTTCTGGCCTGTTTGTGTGTTCTGTAGCAATGCACTATTTTAAAAAACAAAAAGTTCACTCCTCAAAAGCTGCTTAGGAGGAAAGTTTATTTCATGGAGTGTTTCTCACTTCTCTCAGAAATGCTGAGGAAAGGAAGGACTATTAATTCTTGGGGGGAAAAAAGGTAGAAAAGGAAGGTTTTCCCCTCTCCCTCCCATCCCTTGGAAATGCACTGTGCTTGTAATAGAGAAAGGAATGTGCTGTTGGCAGGGTTGTGGCAGAAGGGCTGATGAAGGATCTGATGAGAATCTGCACAGCCTTTGGAATAATAACAGGGGCAGATGCACCAGAGAGTAGTTTGGCCTGGTTAGGCAAAGGAAAAAACACACTGCCCAACAGCAGTGAAAGACTGAAAACAACTGAATGTCCAGAAAACCCTGAAAGGCTTGGGAAGATTTTTCTGTTGTAGCCCATAAAGCCTCACATGCTATTCATGGCAGACCTTGCCTTGTTTGCACAAAGGCTTGCGCTCAAAGCCCATGCAGCAAACTCTATCCTATCTCCTCTCTCCAATCTTCCTTTTAGCAGGTATTTTATTACATGACATCCCTTGATGTCTCTTCTCAGTGATCCCAGGGACATCCAGCCCCACCTTATGTTTACATTGTATGCAACAGGAATTTGAGTGATAGATGAAGTACTGCAAAGGCAAGGGCTGATGCAAAGGGGCAGTAGTGTGTATAGTAGTTATACACACTACAGTAGTTATACGTTGCTGCTCTGTGTGGGACAGCTTGGTATTCTTCCACCTCCACCCACACTGGGGGTGGAAGAATAGCAAACTGGCTCAAGGAACAGCATTGGAAGAGGTATGTGCTGGTGCAACTGGCTTTTATTAGTTATTTCTGAGAGAAAAGGCAAATCACTCACAGCTAGCTCTATTCATTTTGACAGTGGGTGGGAAGAGGATCAGAGGATCCCCAACTGGCAGAGTTTTAAAAGAAAAGGACATTGACTTTGTATTCAGGTTGGGTGTTCTCACCTGGATGCTGGCCTAGGACCCATGCAGCCATGGAGAGGATGCTGGCAGCAAAGATATGTGAGCCAGCCTTGCTCTGAGCATGAGGAGTGGCTCAGAGGCTCTCACCACACCAATGTGGTTGTGCAATATGCAAATTTTCTTTTAATGTAAGAGCATGCCACAAACATCGCATTAGCTGGAGAAAAATGTTAGCCACAAGCAAAGAAACAAACACTTTTATCAGCCAATAATGCAGATAAGAAAAGATGGGGAAGGTGTACGAGCTTCAGTGGGAGACAGATGAAAATGGATAGCAAACTGTCATTTAGACAGTGAACTGTTTGTGAAAATACCACATTTTGATGATGTTCCTGTGGACATCAGTCAGTGTAAACAAATAGGTGCTAACAGCATCTGCACTAAATTATTAAAACAAGCAAAGAACACATGAAGTCATAGACTTTGCAAAGCAATACTTTTTGTTTACCGATTCACACCATTTGAACAAAATTGAAGGAGATGATTGTCTGCCCAACTTTGAAAACAAAATGCGAAGTTGTATACAAAAACTGAAAGGATGTTTTTCTTTCTGGTTTGGTATGAAGTTTATTTTTGATATTTTATATGGACTTGGTAGTAGAAACCAGTGCAGTTTTCTCAGAAAATGTCTTCTCTGGGTAAGTTATTTTTAATAATTCACACATGATGAGGACACAGGCAGAATATGTACAGATACTGTAGAGATGCTGACATATGGTAGAAAGGCAGTGTGACCCTTCAGTCCCAGTGCTGGGACTCTGGATAAAGCTTCTAGGATGGCTGTGTGTACGTAAGCAGGCACTCAGGTGCATTTGTTCACTTGATTCAAAAATTGGAGGCCAAATAAAAAATGAAAAGTGAAACTCCTTTGACTTAATGAGAGGTCTGAAGCAGGAAGATGTATAGCTTTGGAAAGGAGGTTGCAGTTGTTACAAAATTCTCCTGTCCTTTTTATGAGATTTTTGGATATGTTTATACAGACAAATCAGATTCCCAGAGACCTGCACGTCACACATACGGACATTCCTAATACCCGGGCTCATACGTGCTGTGCTAGCTCAGGGGCAGCACTTCACTATGCTTCTTAGACCTCCTGTTGCAGGTGGTTTATCTTAGAAACAAAAGCTCAAGATGATGGATGCCTTTTGGAAACGATTTTATAATTGGACATACTGTGAGAGATTTAGTTTTAGCTAGGCTCAAGCATTATCACTTGGGAGTACTGACAGTTGCTTGGGAGTTTGAAAGGAGGAGACAATGATCTCTGTTAGCAGGAGGAGGGCTGAGCAGAGAGGTGTGTCGAACAGCAGGGTTTCTTGAGCTGTGTGAATACCTGCCTGCTGCCCTACACTTTTCCTTCTGCCACACCCCATTGCACAATGTTTTCAGCACGAGGTCTCCCCTGGCTGCAGGGGTAAACCTTTGCTTGGGAGGCAGGTGATCACAACACACTTTTGAGCCTGTGCTTTACCAAGGCATGGCACCCTGGGGCTGTGTCCAGGTGATGCTTTTGTTAATGCACATGCCAGAGAGCTGGAGCATCTCCAGGGTTGTGAAAGCACTGCTGGTGTGCCTGGGATGGCCGAGGACCATGGCAGGCACCCTGGGCTTGCTCCCCCTGCAAACTTTGAGCTGTCCCATTTCTGAGTCCAAGTGACAGGAGAAGAGGCTGTGTGGCCTCTGGATGGTGCCTTCATTTCAGGTCTGAGTCCTCAGAGAGGGGGAGGATGAGAAAAAGCTGCCTCAGCCTTTGCCCCTGGCATTTGGGATGGTTTTGAGTTGGTTACTCTCTCAGCTAGAGGAGTATCTTTGAGTATTTGGGTTTTCTTTATATCCCCAGAATCCCTGCTTTTTCTTCTTCCCTTTTTTTCCCCTCTCCAAGTCTCCAAGGCTGTGTAATATTAGTAGGAATGCTAGTGTATATCATGATGTTCAGAGAAAAGGGCAGCTCTTCCTCTCATGTGAAATAATTTCCCTCAATTCAGATTTTTTTAACTCCTCATGTTTATTTGTCTACTAGAAAAGAGATATTCTTATACAAAAGAGAAATGAAAGGTGTTAATTGCTATTGCTTGGTTTTTGGATACACAGTTTTGAGTGTACTGGCATTTGGAAGGTATAGGAAGGGGAATAAAAACCTGTTGTGCTGCTATATTCCATCTCTATTCTCTGCAGTGGCAGAGTCTTAGATGTATTTCTTGTATCATAGCTTATCTAGAAAGGACCTAGGAAGGAAGAAGGGGAGTGAAAGAAGTTTCTGCTGGGAAAAGTCCAATATAGCAAAAATAGTGTTATAAAGAGGTAATATTTAGGAATTTGTCATCCAACATTTTTGGCTTATAAAGCTCATAATAAATTGATAAACCAAGTACCTCTAGTATTCCATTGTGAAAAGAACCACAAATACAATAAAGAAAGAGGAAAAAGGTGTGACTGCCAGTGGTGTGGCAAATCTTGCCCTTGCTAACAAGGGAGAACCAAGGAAGGTTGCTTCTCTAGGATGAAAATCCTGCTGAGTTTTCAGACCACAGGATGATTTAATTAAGTGATGGGCTTCAGTAAATCCTTGGGGAAACTGGAAATGAGAAAGCTCAGCAGCCAAGCCTCTAGGTCCAAGCATAACTGCGCAATGAATACCACCCGTCCCAGTGGGTGCTGATTCAAAGCTGCTGGATTTTGTCAGTATTTCGTTGCACAGCTCTTAAACTTGTAGGCCATTGTAGACTTTAAACAAAGCTTTGAGGGTGAAAAAATTTAGCTCCAGAGCAAAAACTCCAATCTCTGCTTACATCAGGGAAATGACAAGCAGTTACAGTCATATGAAGGGTAAACTCTGGATTTTTTTGTTTCTCCTCCTAAGTATCATGTTTGAATCAAATCTTTCCTATGATGAATGTATTAATACTGGAAAGTTTGTTACAGATGTTGAGCAAAAGTCTTGAAAGATACCGTTAAAATACATTACACTGAAGGAAAAAGGGAAGACATAGATAGTAGGGTTTTCCAAGTTTATATATTTGGGAAAGAAAATAGGATTATCTCCTGGTGGTGAACACCAGTGTTTCTCTGACAGTGCAGAGGAAGCATTTAAAAGGAAAACCAGCTTCCCCCAGGTTAATAAAAACATCATAGTAAATTTTAAGGTAGAAATGAATGTGATTGTCTACAGCGAGGTTTGGTGAGACACTAAGCCAGGCAGTGCCTGGCTTGCAGAGCATCACAGAGGGATCTCTGGCAGCTGCTGGATGCTCAGCAAGGATCAGTATCTCTTCACACTGTCTTGGGATATTGCTCCAATGCAAAGCATCACTTGGCAAAGCACTCAAGTAAGCGGCTAAGTGTCAGCTTCAGTGTTTGCTCAAAACCAGGGTTTGCTAAAAATGAATCTGTTGACTTTTGAGCATGTTTCTGAAAACCTGAACACCAGCACACTGCCTAGAAACATTTTGCAAGTTCTTCTAGTCCCCTCTGCTACCTGCTGATTCCCCTCCCTGTTCTGTTCTCAGGTTAAGGAAGGATGTGACCATTCATCCCTTGATACAAACAAATCTCCCCTTGGTAACAGCAGGCACAAAACTCTTCTGCATCCTTGGTATGGGGTGGGTGGCTGCACCTCATTGCCCTCGTCATAGTGTATGTTTGCACAACATAGTGACTGCTGCGAGGGCTGCTGTCACTCCTACTCTGTGTCACCCACCATTGGCCTGGGACAGTCACATGAAACTCTGGGTTTGCGCTAGAAACTTGTCTTTTGAACTGAAAACCAAATCCTTATAGTTGCATGATGAGTTGAGAGGCAGTTTTTATAAAAGCTTTACAGTCACCCTGCTGCAAACCCAGTATTGCTTACCTGACCCAAACTTATAGGATTTATTTGCCATAATTTAAAATAACCATTTCCTTGCTGAGGATAAGAGAGTCTCTGGGCTCCTGCACAGGAGGTAGAGGCCACTGGTACTTGTGCCCAGTGTCTCCTGCACCCAGGTGCCTCTGACCTGCACCTTGGGTTGCTTTCTGCCTCACTCCAAAGTTATCCTACCTGGACAACCTTCCTCCCTGCACACAGCCCAGGTCTCTTGGGCAGCTCTCCCCCAGCAAAGCAGCCAGTTTTTCCCCCAGGTGACACTGAGCTGTCTAGGGATGACTCTGGCAGCAGTGGTGGAACCTGGTGTTACGGAAATTACGCATGCCAGCCGCAATACCTGGGTTCGACTGGGTTTCACCTGAATCAATAAGCTGAAAGACAGATTCCTCTATAAACGTGCTTTTTATTAATAGCATTACAGCCTGAGTTGGGCATCTCTCAAGAGGGTCCTTGAAAAGAAATCCTTGGTTAACCTGCTAAAGCAGTACATGGACAAACAGTATCTTTCAAACAATCTTTGTGTGTTTTGCTGGCAAGGAACAAATCATTTATGTGTTGGACAGGTTTAGAACCTCCAGGTAATATAATATCTTCCTAATTTTCTCTTTGTCACTCTGACATGTGATCCTTAAAATAGTTGCAGATGTCAGAGCCAGCTGGGTCCACAAATACACTTGCTATTATATTTTATCATAATAAATAATAGTAAAGTATTATTAAGATTCTGGAGAGCCATTCCCCTGTACCTCAACAGAACCCATTACAATCTTTTCTAGTAGTTGTTGGATGTTATGCTGGTCTCTGTCTACATTCCTGTACTTTAGTTCAATTTACTCATCTCCTCACAAGCTCTAATCACACTTTGGCAATTATCTCTGTCTGATTATTGTCTCTGACTGATCCAACCAGGATCAGTCTGAGGTCAGACAGCCCAACTTCCCCTTGCCAGTAGGGTCAACTGCACATGTTTTTTTCAATTGTTTTATCTTGCTCATGTGGATGGCACAACTCCTTCAGCAACAGGCCAGCATTGGCCCAGGATGGGTCATATCCAGAACAAATAATATAAAATAATGATGTACATTGACCTGCATCTTCCCTTAACCTAGGAATTTGATTTCCCCTCATAATGAAATCCCCATGATTCCAGGGGTGATGGAATAAGAGTACCACATACACACACACACACACACACACACACACACACACACACGGTGGCCAAGCACCTCCTTCCTCACAAGCCAGGGCTCCAGCCCTGCACCCTTGCAAGAGACACAGCAGTGGAGGGCTGCCTTCCTTGGGTTTTGGGAGCTTTTTGGTAAGACACTAATTCTTAAATATGTTAGGAAACAGCAAAAACTTGGTGGGTCTGAAGAATTGCTGCATGAGGGCAGAAGGGGAGTGAGTATCTTTCGTCAAGATGCATGACTGGCAAGGAGAGAGCCCTTTAAGGTTAAGTGTCCTTCTGTTTACTCTTAAGTCAGGAGATTTATGCTGCAACCCTGGTCACGTATTAGTGTTCCTCAATGTTTGGGGCATCCAGTGGAAACACTCTTTGTGACCTCAGATGTCACAAAATAAATCACACAAATCTTTGCATGCATTATGGCAGAGCTAACTTTTCTTTTTTAATTGGTTTTATTCTCTAGAAATTTGTCTGCCAAGGTTTGGGACAGGGACACAATTCTGGTTTGTCGGGAATATAATATACTGTCTGATTGAATTTTGCCAGAGGGAACATGTTCATACTTGCCTGCATGTTTCAAACAAATATTGTCACTGTGTGGGGATTTATCCCCCAGTGGCTTTACTATGGAGAACTAATGAAGTATGGCATACAAACATTTGGATAAAAAAAACCAAACCCTCACCTGAGTGCAGCTGGATGCAGCAGGGTGATGCCAGTGAGCCACAGATAGGGATGTGAGTTATGTCATCCATAATTTATACAGAGACTGTAGGATCCCACTTCTGGATGTGTGTAGCTTATAGATGCTACAGGGCATGCATATAACAGCTGAAGCTTTAAAGGTATTGATTTACATTCCTGCCATTGCTACTGCAACGTGACAGCAGGAATCTGAGACCCCCTGTTTAACACAGCCACAGCCCACAATACATATTTATCTGTCACCTCCCAGTGGACATTTACTTTAAAAATAAAGGTATCCTAGAATCACAGAATTGTTTGTGTTGGAATGGACCTTAAAGAACATCTAGTTCCGACCTCCCTGCCATAGGCAGGGACACCTTCCACTAGACCAGATTGCTCAAAGCCTCATCCAGCCTGACCTTGAACACTTCCAGGGGTTTAGTATCCACAGCTTCTCTGGGCAACCTGTTCCAGTGCCTCACCGCCCTCATCCGTGTTTTTTTGTAGGGTAGGTTCCTCATTAATTCTCTACACTTAAGGCAGATGCCCTTGACCAAAAGTTGCTCACTCTCATGTTTATGTTGTGATTTGGTACCCGGTGGGTGGTGGCAGGGGGTGTTTTACACCCAAGGTGTGGCTCTGTCTGGTGCAGAAGCCCCGGAGCTGCCAGGCAGTAGAGGTGCCTTTGCTGTGGCTGTCCTGCAGCCATGTGCTGTGGCCAGGCTCAGGTGGCTGCGGATGGTTCAGGATGTTGTGTTTTAGATTTGAGTAATAAGGGTTTCGTTTCCATTTCACTAACTTGTTGAATTTACGAGCCTTGTTTCTTAAGTCTCCTGGTACTTCAGTGGATCAAAAGAGCCACAATCTACTCACCCTCCCATCTGGGTTGTGGCATGACCATCTGTCACCATTACAGCCCAAAGAGTGACTCTACAACATTTAACTCACTATCCAATCAATGGCATCCGTGACTTTATTCTCCCTTGACCATGGAATTTTGCTCTCCAGATGAAGAAAAGAGAGCACAGACTACTGCATGGGAAACGCAATTTAAATTACAGATATAATATCTTCAGGCTTTGGACATGTACAGTTTAGCAATTATTTTTTAATTTAGGAACCTTAATAAGCAAAGTAATATTTTGCTTTCGAAAAGTTAAGAAGAGAGAAGAAAATAAGAAAATCTGTTGTTTTATATTTTACTTGTATTTCTCTGTCACTAATTCTCCCTAACTGTTATCTATTAAAAATAAAAAAAGGAATAGAAAGAATCATTATCTTTTCGCATGTTTCTTTAGAAGGGAGAAAAACTACAATCTGTAGAATACTTCAAATTGGATATAAATAAGGGGAAAATACATGGGGTTCTCTACTATTGTTACTTGTACACTTACTCAAATGCTGTAATTTTGTCATTTTGTCTCTGGTCCTGAATGGGCTGAGAAAGGGAGATCAAAGAAGCCCACTTCCTCTGATGCATGTTTTTAGAAGCATTCAAGAATTCACCAAACTCAGTCTTCAGACAGGAGAGGCTGGTCGACTAAACTGTCCTGTACTATTGTCTTCTGAAAGTGGAAATAGTCTGTGGAATCTATTATATCTTAGCCTATTAAGTACCATATGGGATATTTTTATATATTATGTATATTTTATGTATATTTATATATACACACACATATATTTAGACATATCTGGAGACATATATTATGTAAGCATACACATAATATTCTATTCTATATTTTTTTGTTTTAGTAACTTGCCTGTATGTGTACATATATTTAGTAAAGTACTGTTATTTTGTTGATATGACTAACCCTTTTTGTACCTCCTTTAGTGATTGCCACATGAGTTCCTCAAGGATAATGGACTCTAAGATGAGAGAGGCTGAAGGAGATGGAGAGGACAATTCAGGTAGAATTTCTTCCTTCCCCAGTGAATGAAAAGTGCTGTGACTTCTTGAGCTTCTATGCCTTTGCTCTATCACAGAAGTGAATTTGTTCATTTAGAGAACACATTCTGCCTTTCTCTTCACCTGTTTCCAAAAGCTGTTACATGTTTTCAGTATTTTCAGAGGCTTGAAATAAGATTTTTGTAGCATCTTGTGAACAGGCTAACTTTTTTACCCAACAAGATCCAAGAGTAGGTGAAATGCTGACAGGGATGCCTCACAATGCTGTCATACCAGCTTAAACAAACCAGGCACAAGTTGTTGGAATTCTTGTGCAAAACACTGATTTAATTTTAAAGAGTTTCCTTCACAGAGCTTGCAACTGATCCTAATTTAGGTCTTCCCTTACTGAGCAGAGTAGAATTGCTTTTCAAGGTTAGCATTTGATTCCTAGATGAATACTTTGTGATCTATTGAATCTTGTAATTAGCATTCAAAATATTCTCGATGTATTATAAACCCAACATTTAAAAGGCATTAGCCTCCCGACACTGCACGTTCACCTGTGTATGCCTTTTCTACACTTAAATTGGTTTTGGTAGCATTGCTCTTATCATTACTGCTTAGCTTGCTGAGCAAAGGCAGTGGGTTTCCAAGTAATAATTTCTTTTTTGTATCCTAGGCAGTTAAGACCAAATTTTTCCTTCACAATTTAATTACCTCAAGAGGCAAGTAGAAACTCTATTAGGAATGATTCTACACCATTGGTTATTTCTTATGTCTCATAAACATTGCAATCCATTCTCCAAGATAACGGTAATTTCATGCTATCAGTATAGTCTTGAAAGGCATTAATGCAAGAGTGGACTGTGTTGCATTTTCCAGGAAAAAAATTCACTTATGCAAAAAATTATAAAGAAATGTTATTGTTCAAAAATTTTCACATGCTGCTGGTTGTATCTTCTTTATGTTTCTTCACTTAGGAAAGAAAAAGTCAAAGTTCAAGTCTTTCAAAAAGTTTTTTGGTAAAAAGAAAAGGAAAGAGACATCATCTTCTGTGAGCAGCAGTCTGAAGTTGTGCCAGTCAACAAGTGATGTCCCAGCCTCTCATGACGTGCGCGTTAGTTACGATTCTGAAGATGAACTTGAGTAAGTCTTTGGACTCTGTCTCGTAAACAAATACAAAATTGCTACAATGTTTGGAGATTAAAGACACCCCAAAATTGCCTCCTCCCCTTGTTCAGAATGCTGTATTTCCAAATAGTTGCTTTTCCTAGGAAAGTACAAATTAAAATGGCTGATGCAAGGCAAATCAGAAGGGAATTGGATGGGGTGTAGCAAGAAATTAGTAATGAAAAAAGCTTTCACTTAATCATAAATAAGCCTTGGGTTATAATTTCAAAAAAATGTCATTTACATCTTCAAAAATGAATTAGATACTCAGTTTATATTCTACCAGGATTGTCTTATGCCCCTAAAATGTAACTGCTAAGGATTGTTAGAGAAATGTAGCCATTTATGCCAGAGTTTGAAAGCAAGGAAGGACTAATGGGACGACTGCAACTGAAATCAGTAGGATCCAGAGGCTCTGAAGCCTTTTTTTCCTCTGTATACATGGGATTCATCTGACCAAAGGAAAAGTGTCTGCATTTGAGTTATAGAACCACAGATTCATAGAATGGTTTGAGTTGCAAGGGTCTTTAGACATCATCCAGTTCCAACCTCTCGCCATGGACAGGAATAGTTACTTACCAGCTGCCTTTTATAATCAGAGAGAAGACAGCATTGCTAACAAAGCTTGTATCATCCTTATGCATGAAATAGGCTCTGGAAGTGTCTGTATCTCCCCACTGAATGTAAACAGGAGCTTGGGATAACCAACTCCAATGTAAATAGCGTGATTTGGTGTCTGAAGTTAGACCACATGAGTCACATCCTGTGTATCTCTTTGCCTCTGAAAACCCTGTCTTCATCCAGACATTGCAAAAACATTACCCACTATGAAAGGTAACCATGAGAAACCCGGTCTAAACATTCAGACATGTCTCTGGATGGAGAGGTGGACTGAAGAGCCCCTTGGCTAACTAAAAAGCAATTCTTTGCATTGGTGGATGTTGTGCCTCTCAGAACAAGCCTCCTGGTCCTCAAGCAGGAGGTGCTGCTGTGCCCCGGAGTGGGAAAGGAAACCATCCCAGCCATTTAAAACGACATTATTCGATGTGGCCACCAGGCAGCGCCAAACAACCAAAAGAAATTATTAACTACTTTTTCTTTTTTTTCCTTTTTTTTCTTTGGTGGTTTGGTTTGGTTTGGTTTCATCTTTTTGCTTTCATGGCATTGGCAATAGCAAAGTTTGTTAGTCCATCTTGAAGCCCTAGGAGTTCTGGGCTGGCAGCATCAGGTGGTGTGTAGTGTTGTTGTTTGACAACTTACTTACAAGACATGGGTGGTGAGATTTTCCTTCCCCGTGTATGGCTCAATAAGGGCATGTCTGAGTAGGTGCCATCTCTGGCTGTTTTGGCCGTATTCCTGTGCTGTAACTTGAAGGGTTGTTACATTATTGTTTCTTAATATCTATTTAGATAGACAAAGACCAGGAAAGTATTTGAAAGGAAGGAAAATTAATTCGAACACACTTAATCTGAGGAGACATGTAGAGTACCTCCATTATGTGTCTGGGAGGGATGCATCTACTAGAAAGGGGAAATGAGGATGGAATGCTGGGGTAAATGTGCCCATGCAACGACACTGCCAGCGTGGCTGCCGCCCTTGTTAAATGTTGGTGCGTTGGGCACCACTGCAGCCCTGACTGGCACCTGCTCTGCAAATTGCTATAGATCTGTCTGACCTTGGATGCATTGCAGAGATCACATTTGCACTTCGATAAATTGTTCTTCTAATGTCGCTAATGCATTAAGCAGAAGTAGCAGGCCTTCCTTCCTTCTGCAGCAAGAATGTAAATCAACTCTTTCCTGCTATTGTTTTATCAAATATATTTATAGCAGCCTTTATGAGAAAAATACTACTGTCTGCCATGTTTGTTTATGTTTGTCCTCAATGTCCCTATGACAGTAGCTAGGATCCAGAAATACAGTTCTTTTTTCTTTTCTGCTCAATTAACTTGATAGTTACATGAACCTGAACAATTCTGTATTCTGCGCTCATTTGCCATTTCACAGCTCCCTGATTTAAAAAATTTTAAAAGGGTACTCTTAAAAAAAATTCTGTGTGCACATTTCTTGTCCCTGCTCAGTCAGGGTACAAACTAAGCTGAGGAAAATGAGCACAAGAAACTTCCTAGCAGCTAGCTCTCTGTCTGTGGGCCTTCTCTACCATTCCCATAAGGAAAGAAGATGCTCATATCCCACATGCACCATTTGCAAAAGAAGTTGCCTAACGCATCAGAAGCAGGAAACAGAATATGAGAGAAACTGCCCACAAAGCGTCTCCCACTTCCTCTAACTAGGCCACAAAGATTGTCCATGAAAAAATGTGTCTCACAGGCTCATAAGAGAAGATACGAGGGATCTTGATATAGAGAATAGCACCTTTTAAGGATATATGCAAATGATTCCATGTGAGGACTACATTGCCTGAAATGTTTTTGCTAATGATTTGTATGGCAGAGATATATTAAATGCTGTACCACATTTAGATAGTAAAAGGTATTTATTCTTCCGATGATTAGCAAGAACTCTCAGTACAGGCTTGTTTATGTGAACTCCCTTCATTTTGCACCTGGGCTTGCCTGTGGCACCCTGACACCACTCAGCTGCCGGCTTCCACTCAAGGGGCAGTAGCTTTTTCCATAAGATATAACTCATCCTCTGGGGTTAAACTGCCTTTAACCTTGATTCAGTTTGTTAACGTGTCAGATAACAGCATTTACAAATTTTTTTGTTGTTTTTAAAGGTGTTACTTAGATTAGCCTGAATGACTGTATTGTATTCATGGAGAAGTCTGCAATCTTGTTTGTGATGTATGCTGTGCATGCCTGTCTCCCATTCCACTCTCAATAGACTACGTGAGTTAAGAGAAATGGCAAAAAAGTTTGCATGTTTTCACTCATTTGTTGTATTATTCTAGGACACACAAAGGCATTATGGGAAGCAGAGCTTTGTCACATGATAGCATTTTTATCCTTGAGACTGGGCAAGAGCCTGCAAGGCCAGTAAGAGTGTTTTCTCAAGAAAACGTTTCTGATCGAATTAGAGCTTTACAGGTAATTTACACAACATAATTTTTTTTTAAATGCAAGAAGTGGAATGCCTTTCCAGGCTTGATTTTTTTTTAATGTTATTTGTGGTTGAACATTTGATTAGTAAGTAATATCTGTCGGCAGCTTACATCAAATATTGCATTTGTTAATTAGACAGCACTATCCTGTCTTGGTTCTACGTAAATGATAGCTGGAAAATGGATAGTTTATTTGGCTCCCTAAGAGAATATGTAACTGCAGATGTCCTGTGCCCTGAATCATTCAATTGTGAAGTAAAAATAACGGTAACTCATTGACCTCAGCTTAAAAAATGTTGTGGGAAAAACTCCATCACTATCATAAGCTAATGTTTTTTATGCCACGCTGAAGCTGAAACTCCAGCCCACCATGAAATTGGGACCTCCACCTCCATTTGGACTTCATGCAAAGCGAACAGAGGATGCTGGGACCAGTTCTGAAGATGATGGATTACCCAGAAGCCCTCCAGAAATATCTTTGCTTCATGAAAGCCTAAACTCAGGCGTGAAAACGAGAGTGAGTAGTTCCAGTGTTGACAAAAATGAGTGTTTAATGACTTCTTTTACCTATATGTGGAAGGTAGAATAAAGTATTTGGTTTTATGTATCACTGTTTTACCTCTGAGCAATTCAGAAATGCCTTGCTCCAACTGGGAAAACACTCTCTCTCTATGTAAACAGCTACTTAGAGTCTGTGTCCTATTGAAATATAAGTATCACACCAGAAAATGCAGAACTAGGAAGAAGAGTATGTGTTTGTGTGCATGCATGGCAATGCTGTGTTTTTTATAGAGCCTACAAAGAGCTGCCAGGCATAAAAAAAAATACAGCTGAAAAATCTGTATTCCTCCTTGAGTGTGCTGATAAGAGAGCTCTCTAATGTTCTTCTAGGTTGTCATTGGAAAAAGAAACATAAAATAATCTGAATTGTTTTTTATGATAGTTTTGTTAGACATTATTTAATTCTTTATCTGCATGTCTGATGCTTTATGTTTGCAGTGTCCTTGCTAATCCTTAAGACTATAGAGAAAACCAACTTACATTGTCAGTACCTTTGTGCACTTTGTGTAGATGGTTTCTGCAATTATATCCACCTTGTTTGTCATCTTTTACTGAATCTCTTCCTCATTCCATCCCACAGTTCTCTGACTCTCACAAGCACCTTAGCTCTTTGAGTTTAGCTGGAACAGGCAGTGAAGAAGAAGAACAGGTAACTTCTGCCAAATGTATTAAGGGACAAGCAATGATCCATAACAGTTTTTAAAAGAAATAGAAAAAATACTATTTTGTTGCCTGTCTGCTGCAAAAAACAGCTTTGTATGCATGTAATTGCCTGCCTGTCTGTTTGCTGTTTTAATGCCTGTCTGTCTAACTTAAAAACTATGATTATTTATCCACATAATTCTGATGCAAGGTAATCTCCCATTGATAATAATTAAGGTCTCTAGAAAAGCTCATATCCTTTAGCAAACTTTATAGACATGATTTAATCTCCAAGCACAACCAACCAGATTTAGACACTGAAGTAGTGCCCATTTTTTGAAAGACGGGAAATTGCAGTAAAGGCTGCTTGACTTATATGCATAGGATAAGGGAGAAAGCTTATTGAAGAGATGGGAACAAGCTCTAGATCCTCTGAAATCTGCCCAGATCCTGCTTTAAGTACAAAGTTACCTCACACTGACACAGAAAGTGTTTGCCTGATGATAGTGGCTGACACTGCTGCTTAGGAGTCTGAGTTCAGCCGTCAGTCGGATTCTGGCTGTGAATTTTGCTGAAGTGATGTTTTTCAGAGCTCAAGTATAGGCGCATGGATGGCTTTCTTCAATCAGCAGCCAGCCGTTCTGGCTGATTAAAGGGCTGTTTTGAAAAGCTCTGAAGAGTCCCTTTTAGCTGTCTGCAGCTGGAGTCGTGGTGGAAACAACACAGGGGGTAGAGGGAAGAGCATGTTCTAGAAATAGGAGGAGGAGTGGAGGGAAATTGCAGAAATGAAATAGAGAAACTAGTCCCGAGCTGACCATTTCTTGGTAATTATGCAAAATGTATTTCAGGACCAGCTGCAGCAGGGCTCAGCAAAGATTTCTGGCCTTACTTCTTAGATTCCACATGAAGCTGCTTGAAAAACTGCTTATATGCAGTGCAATATTAATATTTTTAAAATAAAAACAACAGAACACATGAAGAAAGTATTTCATGAAAGTTGTTATGGTCTTACTGTAATTGTGTCCAGTCCAGATGCATGTTTGCTAAAAGAGGATTTATGTCTCCCTGTTGTTCCATTAACATTACATTCTGACTCACTTGCTGACTCCTGAGTCGTGGCGCTGACTACACAGTTGCTTAGCTTTTTCCACATGCCCTATCATTTAGCTCAGAGTTCTCTTCATCCCATGCCAGTTTGAGAGTGCAGCCAGAATGCAGCTCCATCTGAAGGCTTTCTTCCCAAACCACAGGATCTACTACCTGGCATTTCGGAGAAATTAGCCCTGCTTCTAGAAATCAGAGGAGAGCAGTTAACAGGGCTGAGGAATTTTTCACAACACAGCCCTGAGGTTTTGGGCAGCAGTGACACCTTGCTGCATCTTGGCAGCCTTTTGGGATTGAAGAAAGGAATCACAACTCTCCTGTCTGGGCTTTGGGGATGGGGTTTCCTCATGGCCCCCCACCTTGTGCCACCCCGCATGACCAGTTGAAGGATGACTGAGCCATGATTTGGAGAAAGGGGTCTGCCAGCTCTTTCCTTCTCCAGTAGGCTTTGTCAAAGCCAGACTTCATGGGACAAACAACTTCTGCAGCCGGCTCAGAGCTAGCATTCACTAAGGCTGCTGAAATTTAAGTAACAAACCAGATTTTGGATTTTCCAGTGTAATGGCCAACTCTGCGCACTGCCAACAAGAAGACATGCAAAGTTTTCGAGGAAAAGCAGGAGCCAGAAGAAAGGCAGGCAAATAATGACGTGCCTTGAAAGAGAACATGTGCTGTGTCTTTATCATGGAGCTGAAATGTCAATGTATTCACTGTTAGGCACTAACGTATAATGCAGCCACCTATCGTTTGTTGTACATTAGTCATGTTTGACTACCAGACTGCCGATATTGTAGAGTTAAAATTAATGAGAGCATCCATTATTCAGCATGTCTGAGCTACCTTCTTTGTCTTAAGTAGAAAGTATGAGTAGAAGGTGTGGATCCAGCCTCTGCTAAAAGGAATGGGACTTTTCCCCTGGCCATTGAGCAAGCTGTAGCAGGCCCTCACTACACTACAGAGTATCTTTTGGCTGCAGTGCATATTGCAGTATTCTACTTGCAGAAAATACTGATGCCTTTTCCCTCTCAAAATAAAATTAACACCAACCTGCCCTCCCCTTCTCCCATTCAACCTCCTTAGTAAAATACCAATTCCAGAAAAAAAAAAGAAAGAATAAGAAAGACAAATTCCCACAGAAGAAAGCATGACAAAGGAGGAAATCTCCTCCCATGAAATGAATCAGAATTTCGAGCCTACAAAATGAGTGCTGTCATGAGTTGTCAAAGGTCATGTTAATGCTGTGACAGAGTTTGGAAATACCATTTTGCCTATTTGCAAAACTGAATCTGAGAGAAAGGAAGACCCCTTTTTAGAGTAATTTTTAATAAATTTTCCAGTGTCCTCTTTGCATCATCCCTGGAACTACGGTAGTTTTTGGTGAAGCTCACAGGCAAGCTGAATTCCAACTTCATGAAAGTACGACACCCTTGCAGCATTCAGGAGCTGTTTCTGGACGGGTTATTGACCTCTAGTAGGAATTCTCCATCACTTCCTTACCCAGAATAGTCTACTAATGAAACTTTACATTTCCAGTAAATGCAGACATAAATACATGAAGGGAAAACACAATTAATTGGCAATGCCACTAATTCTTAATTCTTTTGTCTTTAGGAAGGTATTGTAGAGTTGGAAGGGACCTGTTGACATATAAGAAGCTAAAGATGCTCAGCACAAAACAACTGTGGGTAGGAGCCTAGACAAAGATGCTGGAGGACAGACCCAGAAAGGAAAATGGCCCTTTAGGTTCTGTAACTGAGCACTCTTCATAAATCTGTCTTCTAAAACATTCTGGCCATGTATTTGTGTGCTTTAAATCATCCAGTTAGATGGGATTTGCTCCTTCCCACTGGACAGTATATCATAATATTGAAGCAGCTAAAAATGCAGAATTGCTAACACCAGTACATCACATGCAACATTAGGAAATGCAATGTATTTTAAAGAAATGTCAAAAAGAAAAAGAGGCAAACTTAAAATGGTATTAAACATGGCTACTTATTTGTAGAATTGTTATTTTTGTGTCTTTGTTTCTTTGTTTGATTCTCCGTTTGGGGATTTTTTTTTCTTTCTTTTCAGATTACATTGGGTTCTTCTTCTAGATCTCACTCTACAGATGGTCAGCTGTTCACTAGACATGGAAGTACCAAAACTGGATCTCCCCGGACATCTGACAGTACCATCTCCCCTACAGCCAATTTTGACACTCCACCTGAGCTTTCTGCTTTCTTGGATAGTTCTGCTGCTAAACATAAGCTTTTAATAAAACCCCGGAACCAGAGATCCAGTAGAATGAGAAAATTTTCTCAGGTACATGTGAAAATAAACAGTGCCACTTTTGACACAGAGCCAGAAAGCTCTTACTGGACTTTGTACTTCAAACTCAGATATTATAAAGTCAGTTTGCAGCATGGATATTTCATTGGGTTTTAATAGCTGTTATCTGATGAGTATCTGAACTAGACACTAGGAACAGATTAAACATTATGAGTTTACCTGTTAGCTCTTGATGCAGTGGTTTATATAACAATTTCTTCTTGCATTCACTGTGCAATACAATTTAGTATCCTGTTTGTGATGCACAAGTTGGACTGACTGCTTCATTTCTTACTTAAAAGATTTTTTTTAAGTGTTATGATCAACTTGTGTACTTTTCCTAGTCTGGAATATCCTGTAAAATCTTGAGTCCTTGGGAGACTACTCATGGAGGAGCTGTTTTGACTTCCAAAATATAATTTGTCTTGTATTTTCAAAAAGTACAGAAAGAGCAAGTTTTGGCCTATTAATTGGAGCCAAATTCTGTACATTAGGACTGTTTTAAATTCAGACCTCTCCCTGCCCCAAAACTTGTAAATCCTTTACGTGTCCTACAGTGATATTAAATAAGTTTTAACAGGAAAAAAACCCCATAATAAAAATGAAAGTGTCATCAAAACTATTTTTAAAAGGCTATTAAAAAGTGTACAGTCTTAAAAAAAAAAAATCTTTTTTTGTAAACCATCTTTTTAAACACCATTTATCTGATTCTTGGTCATATTTTGTGAAGGGTATACCTTAGTTTTTCTTCTTTCTTTCTTTCCTTCCTCTCTTTTAGCACTGAAGTTTTCAGCTTTTACTACACTATTTGTATTTTATTGTTTGTGGGTTTTTTCAATGTTTTAAATACGGTAAAACCATTAATTTGGCTTGCTTATTACCAGAAATATTATTCCCTCTGTCTCAAAATATTACCCAGCTGATATTCTGTATTTCTCCAAATCTGTGAGTGACCTTTCAGCTCGGTAGAGCAGTGCTGTGAGCAGCACAATGATGAGGCCAGTTATTTAGAAAAACATGTAACGCAACAATTCACCGATCAATCCTCCTCTTCCACTCTAACGTGGTTACTGAAATACGATTGCTTTGTCCAGGCTGCCTATACACTGCCAGCTGACTGAGCCCATCTGGATTCCCACAGAGAGTGTTCACATATTTTGATAATACAATTTTTAATATTTTCTTGCCCAACTCTGCCTGTGCACCTTGCTTCTGGCTAACTGATATCTTCTGCTTTTATGTTCTTGTGTATATGGATTGTGAATGCAGGTGGCATTGCAACTGGTTTTTTTGCAGTTGCATTTGCAAAACAAGAAGTCACAAGCACCTTAAAATATTTTTGAAGTGCAGTTTTTGTGTTCTTAGAATTAGGGCCCACATCCAAAGTATGTATTTACCCAACAGACTACAGTGAAACAGTGAGCTAATACAGACACCATACGAAAAGGCATATTCAGCAGCTCAGTACTGTGCTTTCATATAATCCTGTGTATTTAGCCAGTCCTCACATCAAGTTTAATCACAAGACCTCACAGATAATTACATATGAATTGTAAACTTTTTAACTACATATGAATTTATAAACTTCTATCAGATAGTTTAACTCTTGAAAGAAAAAGACTTTTACACAAAGGAGGCAAGGCGGTAATGTTGTATGACAATGGGATTAGACACAAGACTGCCATACGGGTCAGATACTCAGCTGGAATGGAGTGTCATAACCAGATGGAATTGTTAGGCTTTTGCTCTTCCTTCTATGTACTCTTTCCTCTTCAGAGTCATGCTTTAGGAAGAATGGGTTGTTTTATTTTTAATGCTAGTGTGGAGTAGCAAAATACAAAGGGACAGATTTTTCTCTTTCAAGTGGTGTTTTTTGCCTAAGAGCAGCACAACATAGGCAGTATGCTCTGGAGAACCAATTGCCAAGGACAGTCGAATGGCCATTGTTCTGATGCACTTCCCATCTACAAAGGCATGAAAGCACTAGTTGTGCAGAAGGAAATGTCACTCATTGCCTTTATATTGGTTAAATGCATTATTCCAGGATTTGCTTAATTAAAAAAGCATCCAGTCAGTAGGTTAAGAAAACTGCAAGCTCAGCATTGGAGGGAAGTATTGCCTTTCTCTCTGAGATCTCAGTTGTAAATGTAATGGTGAATAAGAAAAAAAGTGAAGCTGTACATGGTGACGGGGCTTTCTGAATTTCTGTTTTACAGAGGACCGAGTCTGAATCTCTGACTGATTTGAGCTGTACCCCAGAGGAAGAAGAAGAAGATGATGCTGTATTCAAACCCAGCAATCAAGAACTGCCATGCAGCACAGCTGCAACACAGAATGTGGCTTCCTGGCCAAAGCCCATAATGCCTGAGGACCTCCCCCCTGCTTTGAGACCAGTGATGACTCAGCCTGCTTCCGAGTCTGCTGCTGTACAGGAAACCCTGCTACCAGAGAATAAGCCAGAGGACTGCCAACCACCACTGGAAATGACATGTGAGGAGTCTGAGTCCTCACTGCTGACAGAAGACAAAGGCTCTGCAACTTCTTCCTACTCCATTTCAGACAGGGAAGTACAAAAGCAAGAAGATTCTTCAGAAACACTGGTTCTGTTGTCTGGGGATGTGTCAATCAATATTTTAAATCAAGAAAATAAGGAGCTTCCTACTGTGTTTCCATTAAATAAATTACCATCTGAAGAAAATATTTCAATTAGTAAGAATAGTATTGTTTGCTTGGAAAGGGTGGAACAAAATAAACAGAAGGATGATCAGGTACCTGTGGAAATGCCCTGTAATGAAGGGGCAAAGAAAGAGTTTACTCTATTGTCAGAGTCCAGCAAGGAGTTTTTCATGGATTCTTCTCAGCCCACAGACTCATTCCATGTTTCACATCCTGCTTCCTCAGTGCAGATGGGATCATCTACTTTCTGCTCTCTAGAGAAAATAAAGACTGCAGAGGAAGCAGCTGCTTCTGGTAAGGAGAACAGTCAGTCACTGGTCCACAAGGAGGAACAGTTGGGGAAGAAAGCTGAAAAAGCAGCCAATGAACTTAATGCCTTCAAAAAGTTTTCTGTTTCCTCTGCACGGGAGAGGCCAAGCACCAGAAGCCTGCATTTCCCAGAACGATCAGAGTTGGAAAGCTCATTAAATACTGGATTCTTCTTGTCCAAAGCAAAGGTCTCCTCAAGAGATGAGAAGTGGCAAGAAGACTTCCAGAAAGGCTCAGATCTGGATGAGGAAAAAAGTAGCAACAAAAAGCAGACTTTGCTGCCAGAGTCCTACTCTGAGAACACAGGCCAACCTACAGAAATTTTGGCTGGTTATGTTTCTCTGGCTGTTGATGGAGTACCAATGCCAAGCAATTCTTCAGTGGTATCTCAGAATCAGCCAAGTCGTAAAGATAAAAGTCCTTTACAAGTGAAACTTAGATCCACCTCACTGTCCTTGAAATATGGAGACAACTCACCACCAGAATCAAAAGGGATTAAAAGATACAGTGCAGAATTTAATTTAGAAAATGAGGGATTGACTTCCTTTCTAAGAGGTGATAAGGCAGAGATCAGAAAAACAGCCAGTACAAATATTGGTGATTCTTTTAATGAAAAGATCAAACCCAAAGCAAAGTCCTCTGAACAGCTTAGTAGCAAACCTCCATTGCCTAAAAAGCCAGCGTTGCAAAACATAACCATTCCAAACACTACTGCAAGCAAGGATAAGCAGGACAAAGCTGTTCACTCTCCTGAATCCAGAAATGAAGACAGAGACTTGGAGAAAGAGTCAACTGCTTGTAAAGTGCCTGGTAAGACTCCCAAAACTTTATAAAGTTACCTTCACTTGCAAAGAGTGACCTTACCCGTGCGAGAGCATGAGGCAGAACTGTTGTATCTGTCTGGTGAGCATGAGCTGATGGCTCTGCCTTCAGTGATGTTGCTCCCTTATTTTCCCTTGCTGAAAAGATTATCAAAATGTCAGCAGGGAAGAAACAGCAGACAGAATAAGATATTTTTACCTCTGATTTTTAAATTTCAGGGTATTGTTTAAAGGATGTTCAAAGTGACACTCAAAAAATAAAGTACACTAGCAAATATTGGAAAACAGAAATATCAAGCCACTAAGTGTCCCCATTTAGAGCTGCTGTATGACAATTCAAATTTCAAGAGCACATATTAAGTGTCCTGTGTGGGACAAGTGACTCAGACCTCTAGACCTTCTTTTTCACCATAGCATTAAGGCAGAAATGCAATGAGGACAGTCACTGCCTGCCATGGTAAACGCACCATTTATTTATTGCCTCCTGTGAGCTTTTCTTATTCGTTTATCCATCTTTATCATTAGTCATTCCTTGTTTAAAACAAAAATTAACAACCCTGAAGCTTCCTGGAGTTTAAAGCCAGGAGAGACCGCAAGATCGTGTCTACTGCAGACTGTTATATTTCACCCTGTTGTCTGTCTTATATAATTGGGTTAGAGTTAAAAAAATGATCAGACGTCTGGAGACTAATATACTGTGGGTTACAGGCAGAGAACAGAAAAGGCTGGAAGTGACACCGCTGAGTTCTTTGCAGTGACAGTAAACAAGTGAGGTGAAACACACTAAAGCAGTTCTAGCAGAAGACCTCTGCTCTTCACTTCAGAGAACAGCCAAGAATGGAAAAAGAATCTTTAGGTCTTCTGATACGTGGAAGAAATGTTTTCCCTGTCCTGGACCTGTCTGGGCATGGGTTTGATGTTAAAAATGTGAGATAATGCTGGCCAAGAAAATGATAAAGTTTCTCTGTGTCATTGCAGAGCTTCCCCCCATCTGGTTGCTCTTCTCTGATTGGGGTCATTCTCTGAGAGTCTCTGGTCAGCACCTCTGACCAAGACAGAAGGTGCTTCCCCTCTCTTGTCCTCTAGGGTGACAAAAGTCTCTTCCTGGCCCCAGAGGCAACTTGCTGATGCCCTGAGCGACATCTGATTTCAGCAGTCCTCTGCTGCAGCATCACAGACATTTTTGCAGGACTTTGGTCACGTCCACAGTTTCCTGCTCTCCCTGCCATCATAAAGGAGGGGATTCATTAAGATCCACAGCTGGATGAGGTCCCCACAGTCATCCAGCCAGAACCTCCCCACACCCTGCAGGCAAGGCAGGTGATATATATAGATATATAGATATATATGTGTATATAATCCCAACACTCCCTTTAAAGGCATTTTCCTCTCTGTGCTGTCCTGAGTAGTTGATTATTTGTAGTGATGCCCACATCTCTGATGGATTGAGATTTTGGGGAGGGTCATAGTGGGACAAGAGAGGAGAAGACCTAGCACAGTAGGGTTGTTCTGGCAGGGTATGGAGGAGAGCAGTGGGAGTACCAGTGCTCCCTCACACAGCCCGTTATCACATCCCTCTTGCTGAGTCCCAGAGTGCCTGCAGATGGACTGGAGTGTCTTCCTGCAGTGAAAGACAATGAGTGCTGGAGAAGGAAGGAGGGGAAGAAATGAAGCCGGGGAGCACATTTCTCCTCCAGGCTTCTTCTGTGGCTCCTCAGCCCTAGGAGGAAGGAGGCTCCTGCCCTGCGGTGCAGGACTGCCCTCTGCAAAATAGGAACTGTGGGTGAGAATTGAGTCTCGGTCTCCCTGGTAGGGATGCCTGCACCTGGAATTTGAAACAAGGTTAAGAATCCCTGCTTTGTTCCCCTCCACCTGGGAGTTTTACAACAAATCTGTCTGGCCTGAGGTTGCTTAAAATGATGGTTCAGATTGGTCTGTGATGGCAATTAGTTTTCTTCCTTATCTACTGCCACACTTATTGTATCAACTTAAGCAAATAGTTTTGCTAAAAGGTTTGCTGTGACAGTTTTCCATGTATTTCCAGCTTTGGTTTATTTGGTAATGGGTTTTGATATGAGCACATGCCAGGACTCAGAGTTTTCTAAATAAAAACCAGTCTTCTCCAAGCTGACCTGACCCACTGCAGACCTCTCTCTTTAGACACCTGACCAAGCACCTCCTTTTTCTAAGTTGCCACATCAGCCTGAACTGGCCACCTGAAGTCATGGGTGAATGAGGTGTGCCCACCTCCTCTGAGTGCCCTGGCACCACACCAGCTTTATTGGGAAAAATTGCACAGTCACCCCGAAAGTGATATCCCTCTGTGAGGCATAGGAGAGACATTGGATGCAGTGAGGACTTAGCAGGGCAATAGCCCTGCCCAAACGTCATCTTAAGATCTATGAAAAGTTTCTCTCAGCTTGGTGAGTCAGGACTGTGTCTTTGCAACTGCAAACAGGAGAAATCTGATGAACACAATCAACATAGCCCTTCATGGCTCATGTGTCTTATCAGGCATCTCTGGCCTCCTGATCTGCATGGACACACACTTTTTTTTTCCCCCTACAACCACCTAGCCCTCTCCTAGCCCTTGAGTTCATCAGCCCTTTCAAAGAGCTGCAATCACCATCAGGAGACACTTTATGCTGTCAGGGAGTTTATTCCCGCAGTTAGGAAATCCCCATGCTGAACAAGAAGACAATTGTGAAATGGTGATACAAGGGGATGCAGTTCCCTTCTCATGTACACTCATTTCAAAAAACTCAGTTTGCTGCATCATGAGGTCAGTAGGAGCAATGTGGTTCATTCAGTTCACATTTCAGCTTTTCAGCACTCTTGGTACCAAAGGAACAGGAGAGCTGATGGGATGCTGGCTTACCATGCCAGGTGAAAGCAGCACTCCTGCTCCCCAGAGCTTTCTGGGGAATTAGTGAGGGATTGCTTTACCTCTGTCAGGCTGCAAGGAGGCCCTTTAATGTCTGTGTGAAATTAGTCACCCCAGGAGGAGTCATTTTTAAGTTTCTGGAGCTAAAGGCTCAAGTCCTTGCAAGATTTAAAAGGTTAAGCTGTGTTGTTTGGAGTTGATACACTTTGCTATAAATCCTATAAAGGGCAGAAACAATTACCATATGTTAACAGGTTATTACAAGAGCAAAACCATAAGCAATTCTTGTGTGAATCTGCATGTTGGGATAAACAAAAACCAGTGACTGAGGAGCTGTAGTGGGAAGACATCCTCTAAAAAGAGAAAAAGATCGCAGGGAAGAATGATGGATGTAATGGTAAAAGAAATTGGTGTGTATTGTCTGGCAAATACAGGCTCTGAAATGTCAAGAAAAATGTTTCTCTCTACATCAAAAAGACATTGCTTTAATGCTGTCCTGGCTACAGCTGAAAAACAAGACATCGTTTTTTTGTTTTTTTTTTTTTTTTTTTTCCTTCCAAAAGAAGTTGCTTTCTCAGTTGTGTCAGGCTATTTTGCAACATGGCTGTTTTCCAGCAGTGAAACAGACTTTGATGCAAACAGCAGTTTCTTGTGTAAAAAAACCTCTTTTGGCATCAGTGGTATAGATCCAATCAAAAGTCAAATACCTCACAGAGCAGCTTAGGGAAGAAAGAAATGTCAGAAATACTTAACCAAATCTTTTAGAATAGCTTTGTTTGAAATTAAGGAATTGGGTGTGTATACTGACATGAATGCATGTAGTGCTTTAATAAACAAGGGAAATACGTAGGCCAGGATATTCTAAATGCTATATGCATTTGTAAAGCCCTTCTTAAAATAACTGGAGTTTTATAAATGAGCAAAGATACAACAGTGTGGAATTAAATATGCATGCATAAGCAGTGTTCTGAAACAATGACACTTACATGCAGAGGGTGTTATCTCCCTGTGTAACGTTGTTTGGATTAGTTTTGAGTATGTTTGCTTTTAAAACACTCAGGGAATCCACAAGCTAGTTTTGCTTGCTGTTAGTGGTTTGACTTTCAAAATACTTTAAATTCTGGCTCTGACCTTTCGCCTGCACAGATGTACAGCAAGAGTAACCACTCTTTGCAGTCCTTGAAGGCATAAGATGTTCTTTTCCAGGTATGAGACTTACATGTCATAAAGAACCTCTGCTACAATGTGTGCACAGAGGCTTTTAGATCTAAAGAAAACATGTCTCAGCTTCAAAGAAACCTGAGGCCATCTCTAAAAAAGACAAAGTTAATCCCTAAATCTGAGGGTAATGGTTAAATATCTCTTTGCTGTGTTTATCCATATAAGCAGCACACAGAGAAAGGTACATTTGAATACATGAAGTATATCTGTCTGTCAATAGACAGAAACAGATGCATACTTTTCTTTCACTTTCTATGTGTGTGTATAAACCCATGCACAATAACAAGTCAATCATAGCTCCTTTTGTACATAAAGATTAATGTTTTATCTTCACCTTATTGTTCATACAACCAGTCTGACCCACATTACAGGATAATATCCAAATATCAATGAGAAGTGTACACATTTATTTCCAGAATATTTATGCAGAAGAAATTTCATCTGTAAGATCATAGCTTTAGTCCGAGGAAAAAAAGAAGTTTTAATTAAAAAAAAGTTTTAGTAGGATACTAAGGGAAACAGATACCTGCATTAAATGGGGTTGCAACAGAGAAATTTCCCCCCTCTGGAGGACCATTGAGGCAGCCAGCCCTGCTACTGTCCAACCCTGTGGAGGAGAGCTCAGGGGATTCTGAGCTGCAGGAGGGAATTGAGAAGGTGGCTGTGGTTCACTTGGCTTCAGAGCCTATCCTCAGTGGTTGATCTGGAAGCTGTGGAAGTGGTGAAGAATGCAGACAGAACAGCTGATCTTGTGACTGTCCCATGTGTGTTGGGTGGCTGTGGGGAAGACATGAAGGCTTCAGCAGCCTCTGGGTGTGGTTTCAAGTGGCAGCAAAAGACCTCAGCAGCTTACATTAATTGCTGGTTTTAATACCTAGTGACATTATGCACAGACTGGCTTGACAAGTTCGGACCTGGTATCTTTCCATTGTTGGTGGCTTATCCCAAGGGGAAGAAGGGACTCTTCTCTTTCAAGAAAGCTTGAGGCCAAGCCAGCTCCAAGGAAACCAGGGAAAGAAGCAATCATGAGGTTAAAACTGAATGAATGAGAGACAAATTGCTGCCAGCAATATCCTTTATTAGCTTATGAAGTTATTAAGTAAGGAGTTGAATAGCACAATGTTTAAAATAACATGTTGTAATATGAAATTAAGAATATAATTTAGACTTTAGTTTTATTCAGAAAATCTCCCAAGTGTAACACGGAAGGATGAGGCACAGCCCTGCTTCGACAAAGGAGAAATGAAACACAGGGCATTTGTGGTGGCTGTGATCTGCCAAAACTGGCTCAGCTTTGGATGGAGGATGCCAATGCTTGCATTTTGTACTTCTTTGTTATCTCCCTAAGAGTGGCATTTACCAGCTGGGAGTTTCTGTGCCAGCTGCTGTGCATGTGACATGCAGCAGATGCAGGAATTAAAATCATCCTTTTGAGTACTTTTGGTTCCACTCTGGCTACCCAGCTCCTTAAATGCTGTGCTTTGCCACGTGGTGAACCATAAAGGCACATGGACTATCCCATGACTAGATAAGACAAAGCTTGTTCAAGGTGATCAGTCATGAACCAAGAAAGATGTGTGAATGGCACTTCCCTTGGGAACGGTCACTTCCTGAGAAAGCTTCTTGCCTCTTTGTGTCCCTTAGGGTCCCAAGAGCTTCCTAGGACAGTCTCAGGTCACCTTAAACTGCCAGCTCGCTTCACCATGGATTACTTCACCACCTTTCATCCTTCTGGCTGGAACAATGGTGCATATATGCTGCCAAGAAACCTTATCTAATTGGAGGTGGGAGGATGTAAAGGACCTGTGGGCAATGGGAAAGATAATAAATAGTGAATATGCCTCTTCTACCCCTTACAGTAATTCTGGCTGCCAGATGAGGCAGCAAATCCTGCGTGGGTTGCATCTGATGGTTTTTTTTCTGAAGATAAGGCATTTCCCCTGCCTTGTCTGCCTGTCTGGCTTTCTGCAGCAAAGACTCTCAAAGGAATGAGGGCAGAATGTAATTGCTTAAAGACACAAGAAAGCCCTTCCCAGCAGCAGATCAGGTCTTGATCCTCTGTACATGATACTACTCTGCTGTCCTAAGTTGGCCCATACAGATATATATAAAATCTTTAATATTATAATAAAGAGCTTTTGTCCCCTACTATCAAAGCGACATTTGGATACCATCTCCTATGGAATGATACCTGGCTCTAATTTGACTGCCTTCTAATAGGCATGACTAGGATGTCTGGCATCTCATGAGAGAGAACTGCCTGAAGAGTAAGGGTGCTTGGTGACTTCATTAGAGTGTCTGCCTTATGAAAAACATTGTTATAATACCAGCCTCCAGACATCACTGTAGGACTGGGAACCCTGTTGTGCCAGGCAATGCACAGTGAAATAACAGCAGGATGAATCCTAAGTTCATGAGGATGACAGAGAAATGGAAGCACAGGTAGCAGTAAGACCATTACATGTCAGAAATAGAGCCTGGGCATAACAGTCATTTTGTCAGTGTGGATTGTGTGGTGGAAGCAGAGGAGGAACAACCTTGATGTTTACATAAAGCTCCTGTGGTGTGACAGGGAAAATAGGACAAAACACAAAGGGGGATTTGGAGTCACAGCAACTAAGATGTACATCATTAGCAGCATCAAGGCAGAAGCCAGGTTCCCAGTATCATCAAAAAGTGTGGGTGGATTTAAAAGGACCTTCAGGATAAAGACATTGGAGTTTTTGAGCACCAAGACATTACAGACGGTGAAGGAGGGTGAAGAGGTGGTAGAAGAGGATGCATGTGGTGGTGTGTCTGCAGCTGTACAGCCAGAGAGCTGTTCCTCAGCTCTGAGGAACTCTGGATATCACCTTCAGTCATGGCAGCTCATCCGTGTGCCACAGCAGTGCTTTGGGAGCTGCTGAAGTGTAGTGCCTGGTTTTACTGGGCAGTGCACTAATAGCTCCTGCCCAAATTGCCCATCACCTAAAAACGTGCAGATGACAAGCATGGCTGCAAGCAAAGAAGGGAATGTGATGGCAGATGCATTAGCAGACATCACATCATTTCAGCTGTGTGTGTTCATTTATGAAGATCCTAATGAGGTTTGTCCTAAGATACTGAGAGAAGATGGGCTAGAAGACCTTGACTTACTAGTGGTTGTCTTGGAGAGCTGGGGAAGTTAAGAGGAACTGACTGATGTCAGAAAAACCATTCCAGGTGAAGTGGTGTAGTCCTTCCATGTCAGCTGATGCTAACACCATTTCATCTCAAGTGCCAGTTCTGACCATCATATTTGAAGAAGATTTGAACCAAACTAGGACAATTCCTACAAAAGAAAGACTGATCTAGAGAATATGATTAATCAGAAAAGTTAAAAAAATACGGAAAACATGGTCTAAGTCTTCAAATGCATAACAGGCTGTTGCAAGGAGACTATGAGTAATCTGCTCGTGTCCGTAGTGTGTAGGAGAAGTAGTTAAGGATTTGAATTAGAGCAAGGAAGATTTAACTTACCCAATAGGCAAAAAAAAAAAAAAAGTAGAAAAAAAGAGCTGTGCCATAGGATTGGTTGCCTAGGGAGACTCTGAGACCTGTCCTGTTTTTGGAGAGTTATATAGATACATATTTGTAAGGAAACAGTTTCTATGAAACTGATTTTTCAGCTGATCTTGCCTTGCAGTTGAGGGACAGACTACATGACATATTGAGATCTCTCCCAGCCTTATTCTTTACCATCCTGTAAAATGAGATAACAATGAAGTGACGAGAGCCAATGGAAGGCAAAAAAATACAGTGATGGGAAAAAGATTATGGGAGGAGCAGCTATTGTCATGCAAAGATGGGGTTAGGTGGGATGCAGAGAATTGGAGTAACGGGCTGTGCAAGAGGGAGAGAAGCTCCTTCAGTGTTCAGGGCCTCTGTTTTATCTGTGCCACATTTGCACAGCTGGACTTCTGGTTTATTTCTTCCAGAGGTTTTCCTGCAAGATGGCATGAGGTGAATGTGAAAGGAAATGCAGGCATCAGCTCGCAAAACATCTTGCTTTGGCATTAAAGCATGGAGCTTTTTCTTTTTCATTTTTCAGCTGACATAGGCTTTACAATGTATTCTTGTTCAAATAACTAGTCTCTGGTGAGGTATAAAAATGACTTGAGAAAATCCCTGAGCAAAGCAAGTTTGTGGGCTTTCATAATATGCCTGTGTTGGCAGACTCCAGCTCTTGGGAGAGCATCATCCCTTTCATCTCCCATGCTTTCCGGAGCATCTCAAATGTGCCTTCAGAGATATTTGCTTGCTCTCCTGATCAGGGCCACATTCTGCCAAACTAGCCCATAGCGCTCCACAAATGTGTCTGACAGCTCCACAGCGTCCCATGGTTGGCTCTACATCAGCAGAGTAGCTGAGCCCCCAAGGGACCCTAGGGCAGTAATCCTTTCTGGCTGGGTCTGCCTCCTCCCAGGTCCCAGAACAGGGTGCTGACTAAGTAACAAACTTTTCCTAAGAGCAGGACCACACATGATTTGAGGACAAGAAGCTTAACTTCTGTTCTGAAAGAGCCTTCTGTAAATTTTGGTACATTGGTGGCCAGAAATGGCTGGGAAAGGTAAAATCAACCTTCTTGGGTCTAAGGTTGTTAGTCCTGTTCTTGTTCCTCATTTAAACTACAGAGAAGCTCTACCATTAGCTGGGAAACTTAATTTTGTGTTCAGTGTGAGTCAAAAAATGGAGAACCAGGGGGATGGAACCAATGGAGCTGCTGAGGCTCTTCTCTTGACCCAGTTCTGTTCAGTGAATAGACAGGATTTCCTGCCACAGACTATTTGAATACAGAGTATTTCTCTTTCCCATAACCCTGGATTCTGCATGTCCTTGGGTAGCAGTTGTGAGGTCAGCAGGGTAACACTTTTAACTTTCTTCTCCAGAAATTGTCTCTTTTTTTGTGTGTCATTGAAGTCTCAGTTCTGGTAGAGCACAATGGAAGTTACTGGCCCCAGTGAAGAGCATGGTCAGCATCAGCAGGGATAAATCAACGTAAACCTCACATCAAAAGACCAGGAAGCCACTCTGAGGTTTTAGCAGTACTTCTGTGTGCTCAGACACCACAGACTGCTGTGCACAGGCACCCATGGCACATGCAGACTCCCGGGAGCTGGGGAGGGAGGCTGCTCCTGAAGGGATGGAAGGAAAGCAGGAACCAGACTAAGGCATGGGCTGCTGCTGCGTGGACATCAGAAGAGCAGGAGCCAAGGGCAGCCACAGTGGGGGGAAGAGGTTGCCTTTGCAACAACACAGTCCCTCTGTGTCCACCTTTGAATTGTCTACTGCTTGTCTCTAAGATGCCATGGAAGAGGGAGCAGAAGGGGCAGACCTTGGGAAATAGGTAGATTAGTGAAGTTTGATTAATGTTTCTGTATCTCCCGCATGTGAGGGCAGTGACACTGTGACTCCAGCTGAAGAAAGATGCAAAGCATTTCTCATCAGTAGAATGATAACTTAAACCTGTGAGCACAGGAAAATTGCTCTCTGGAGACCAAACTAAACGGAATTCCTACTTACCCAGGCTGATTTCATATCCTGGGACCAATCAGTATATTGAGAAAGTATGAGCTGAAGCTGATTACAACTCTTTTTCCTATAACCATGTACATAAATAATCTGTCAACAGAGAAAAGCATGCCTTCCCCCGTGGCTGCCAGAGACTCTGGAAGAGATCCTGACACTCCTACAGAACCAGCCTGGATTTCCATTGCAAGGCAAAAGCAGAGGGGCATGCATCAGGAGAAGGAACTCGACAGAGAAAAGCTTGGGGCTCCAAATAATAAATTGAATACAGAGAAACAGAATAAAGGAAACGAACAAACAGAGGTACTTGCAGCACAAATTTGTGATGCTTTTGTATCACCTCCTGTAGTACTCTTTGGATCTACTGCTATGTTACCAGTCATGCCATAGCGATTACAGATACTTAATGAGTGCAACTATAATAACAAAGACACTGCTCTCATAAATGTGTTACAGATTCAAAGTTCTCTGACTATTCAGATATGTAATTTTGTATCTCCAAGAAATCCTGGAACTATGTGAAGTGTGTAATATTTCTTGGCATACCTACCAGATCTAACATGTGTATTGCATGCTAAAATATCCAAAGTGAGGTGCTAAATTGTAGTCTCTGATCTTTCTCAATGCAGAGGAAATATGTTCTCTCTAACTATCCTTCTAAGCACAGCCTTTCATTGAACCTCTTATACCTCCTGACTGATTTAACACTGAATGAACAGCTTGGTCCCAGAAGCTCCTAGGTAAGAATTTTTAGAGCCTTGAGAAGTGAAATAGGATAAAAATAACTTTCACACTTGCAGAGAGTGCCAAGATATAAATTCTGGTTCCCTGTATATGGATAATTCAGAAGCCCATGTGGTACCATGGAATATGGGCTGACACTGCCTCTTCAGAGATCCCATGCAAAACAGGGTGATACCTGTAGGAAATGATCTTCCCAGATGACAAAGCTGTGCCAGCAGAAGTGCTTGGCATGAATCCAGAACACTAACCTGCTGCCTGTTTTGCGTCCTGCACAAGTAAGAACCCTGGTCTGATGCAGGAGAATGTGTGTCCTGTACCGGTGCAGCACACCCAGAGCAAATGGCCTACTTTCTTGCTTCAGGTGGTACTGCTAGAACCCCAGACAGGTGTATTATATCCTGGAATAAGAGAAGATTTCTAGATGATGAAAAATAGCAGTGGTTAGATTAACAAGAAGTAATACCTAATAAGATGTCTAGGCAAACTTCTGAACTGCAGTAATGCCCAACATAATCCCAAAATAGTTTCTATGTCAGAACAGGAAACTCCAGATTTTAGCTGGCAATGATCCCTGAAATTCATGCCATGCACTTTATTTCCTTATAGCAGCTAACAGAGAAGCATGCCAAGATGCTTCTGACTGCAGCATGTGAGGCTTGGTGCCACTGTACTACTCCCACTTTCTCTTTCTCCCACATGGCACCAGGCACTATCACTTTAGGGTAGCTTTTGATACTGGCAAGAAAATCTATTGGAGGATGTGTTTGATTTCTTCTTTATGAAAAATCCATTTACCATCAACTGTCCAAAAATACAGTGCCCCAGCCCACAAAATTTGGGAGATGGAAGAAAAACATGAGAGAATGAGGCTTTTTCCAAATCCTATGTATGCTAGTAGAGATGTGCAAAGGACTTGGAATACATTTTGCAGTGAAGACTATCATTATCTACTCACACCATTATGAATAAGATATACAGAGGGATAGTTTTAATTTGTAAAATTGAATATCATGGATGTTAACATGAAAACACTGTAACTTTCTGAACAGATATCAGCTCACGGGAGACGATTGGGACCAATGTCTGCTGAACTGTGGCAGGCACCCCATCCGCTACCTTTGCTCATGTTCTTCCAAACTGAACTCATTCTCCCTGCATTACTTGGATTTTATCCCTCTCTGTGCCTAGGGGCCAGTGAAGCCACAATGGAGCAAACCTTCATACTTGGCACCTAAAACCACTTCTGAAGAGCAGAGGAAAGACACAAAGTCTGAAGCGAAGTCCCTGCTGAGAACCAATTCACTGTCACATGATGCCCCTGGTAAGAAACAAAATGCTTAAAATGTAGGCTGTTATCTCACAACCTTGTCAGAAGAAATCCTGCTTGAGTGTGCTGCAAAAGGAGTAGGGGATAGAGCCTAATCTCTTCCTCAGCCCCACATCAGCTAGGGCAAAGAGTTTTCTCAGCACTCACGTCTGGGGTTTTATTTGGTGGCATATTCTTTTGACCAGTTTGATTACAAATAAAAGAGTAACAAAGGGTAGCCAAAAACTTGTGTTGAAAGAAATGTGAATCAAGAACTCCAGGCTCTTTCACAGGACAGAAGCCCAAATGCACTATCCCAGTGTAAAATGTAAGCAGGAATATTTTCCGTAGCATTCAATTTAAATGTGGCTTCCTAAGCAAGCTGGAATGATGTGATCACAAACTGTCTGACCATCAGTCCTCCCACAATGAGTTTGTTGTAAATCTCTTTGGTAAATTAGAATTTCAAGGAAGGGTGGAAGTCTTGAAGTAATAAAATTCCTGTGAGGTGGGGGCTGAGTAAAGGAGGAATTCACAAGTGAATACTTTAGCTAATGAAAAGACACTCTCTTCTTTGACCTGGGTGTTAACATAAGGCACAGTAAGGAATCCAAGTCATCATGTTGACTTTTGGTAAATTTAAGGATCAAAAGATATTAGTGATGAAAAAACTGTATTATTTAGAGCAAAGAATGGTAATTTCCTCAATAACTTATTGCAGAAGCAGCTTCCATGTGAAATGTAAAGATTTTCTACCACAGGGCAAGGCATGGGAAGTATTCAATAAAAGAGGGTGTTTAGTTGCACAGCAAGTAAGTGTAAAATGTCCATGTGTTTTATTCACAGTAGCTCCATCACCTGCACTGGTGGATAAGGAGGAAATAAGCCACTTGAAGAAAGTCAGTAATGCTGCTCCAGATCAGCCATCATGGATGGAGCTGGCCAAAAAGAAATCTCAAGCTTGGAGTGATATGCCACAGATTATAAAATAGAATGATGCAAACAAGTAGCATCTTTCATAATTAAGTCAACTACTTAACTGAACTCCTACAGACCAGCTAATCACAGTGAAGAATCTCTTGATACAGAAGGGTTTTATTATACAGCTGTGGAGAAAGTGTGCAATAGGTGCAGTCAAAGAGTTTACCTTCAGTTTTGTAGCAATCAGAATTGCAATGGCAATGGATTACTTAAATTATGCTAAGGACATACTTACCCTTTGGAAAATAAAACTTTTGCCTTACGTATTTCCTGCATTTTCTGCTTTTAATGATGTTTGCATCCAAACAGGATCTTTGCTAAACTTTGCTGAACTCCTGTTGTTGCTGGAAAATTCTTGTTATGGTTTTCTCTGTTTACATTTATAAACTGTGCATTAACGTCCTGACTCTGTTGATGTGTTTCACTGGAATCACATGACACACTTTCTACCAAAGCTGTTAGGCCCATGGAGGTATTCTTGAATAGCTGCTAGTGAGTACTCCATTAAAATGTGTTGCTTGAGCTGCATGTTTGCCAGTGGTACAGTTTCTGGGGTTAGGTTGCCTTTCAGGAGGCACAAATACACACATTTATGTGTGACCATGAAAAAAATTCCTCAGTTCTTTCTGTGAGCAACCTTGGCTGCACAGTGCAGTAAGGAGACTGAACTGCAGTTGGAAGCTCATCAATGCATTCACAGTTGCTTTCCTACCTGAATTCATCTGGCTGCAACTGGCTTTCCATTATGTCAAACCTCAGGCCCAGTTAGGAGGATGGTGTTAATAACAATGGTCAATATGAATTTAATTAAAAAATAAGAACTGAAAATCCTGGAGCTAAAGTTCAAACTGAAATGCTGGGGAAAACTGTGAATTTCATCACAGCATCAGCTTCACATATCACCCCCCACATAATCTTAATTCTTCTCATTAAAATCCAGTAATATACAGATAGCACATCTGTACTTGACTACCTTTATGTAACATCCTCGTGCTCATTGGCCTGAGTCTCCCCCACCAGCTTGTGACTCCCACTCATGAAGTCTCCTAGGCTCTTCACCTTCGCTTATTTAACAAGATTGACAAGATAAATCATTTGCTGCTGATTGACTGAAACTACTCTGAACATATTTTAAGACCTCCCTATGAGTTACAGAAGCAAAGGACAAACCCTGTGATACCCCACTGCTAAGACAAACATTTCGTTTTGTGTATGCATGGGTGAAGTACTACCTTAGCACTGCAATCCCTAGGTTTATTTATATTTATATTAGTGGTTTTGTTTTTCTTGTCACATTACATTCTCTTTGGAAATATGTGGGGAGACTTTAGGAAATGTAGGATTTTCTAGCACCTGCGTTTGCAATTTTGAAGACGTGGGAAGGAAAACCCGAGCCCTCTCAGTCATGACAACTGCATTTTGCAATGAATAAAGAAACAGAGAGTTGGGCACGTGAATATCCAAGACACTGTTAAAGGCTTTCAGTCAGGTTGTCTTTCATTGTTAAAAATAGGAGGAGGAAAAACTAGTTTTGTGTTTGTCAGAGCCTTAGGACAGAACCAGTCAGCCTGCATCCCTGCTGGGATCAGCCTGCACGGCTGCTGGGGGCCTGGATGGGGCCGTGCACAGACCTGCTGCAGCCCATCACAGAGCTGCCAGTAGTCCCGACCCAAACAGGGTTCTGCCAGCTGTTGCAGGGTTTTCTCCTTCCTGCAGATGGTAAAAGGCAGTGTGAGATACCCACTGAAATCAGAAGTGGCAAGACAGCTCTCTGTCCACACCAGATCCACACCAGAAATAGTAACTTAATTACAGGATCTGCAACCTTGGGCTCAATTGCCCGAAGGTTGGTTGTGCAAAAAACTTTCACACTTCTCCCCCATAAGCAAGCATGAACAATCCTTAATCTCAAGTAATATTTTTTTCTTTTTTGGTATTCATATTCTAGGACCTACAGTAGAAACAGGCACATTTTCAGATACAATAAAAACCATCTTAACTCCCTCTCTTTCCAAAACACCCTTTCTGAAACAAATAACTAATTAGCATAAAGTGTAATGTTACGATATGCTATTACCTTTTGTAGGAGTCTTGAAAAAAACCCAGTTTCTCTATTAAAGGAATATAACATGTAAAAAAAGACCAAATTTGTACCCTCTAATTATTGCCACCCCATGAAAAGGTTTTCAGGAAATGTAGTTAAAGGTACATTCTGTGTTCTTACAATTCCCTCCCTGTTTAAAACAATTAAAACTGTGTTGAATCATGACTGAATTCCTGGAGCATGATCTGTGCAGCTGTATGGGGAAGAGTACAAAATCTCTTGCTCAGGAATAATGGAGATGAAAGGTGGAGGTATCATGGCAAGACCTGCACCACCTCGAGGGGAACAAGGCCTGTGTCCAACCGCCTTGTGGACGTGTCAAGGAGAGGAGGTGAGGGAGCAACCGGCTCTTCACTGGACACAGGCCTCCTCCTTGTGTGATTTGGGATCTAGATTTGGGAGCATGCCGAGGCGGGAAGCATGGGCTGCACATCAGCCTCTGCTTTGCCTTTGACTGTGACATGATCCAGGTATTGCTGCCTTAGGGTTTCCAGTGGTTCTGCTCGCCTTCAAGTTTCCAGTGCCAAGTGGGTGACAATGACTGCTGTGTGTGGTGACAACCAGCATTGTGGATTCCTATGAGCTTATGAGCAACCTTCATCTGACCTTCAAGGCAAGACTGGAGCCCTGAAGGCTGCTCAGGCTTACCTGAAACAAATTCAGGATCTTGACCAATTCTGCCATAATTATGGACCAATTCAAGTGTCTCAAAATATGCTTCAGAGAATCACTAATATTGTGTGCTTCTTTTCTCATGGTGCACAATTACAATGGAAGTGATTGCCACAGGAGGTTGTAGACACCAAAGGTTTAGTTGGCTCCAAAAAACAAACCAGTGGAAGAAAAAAATCCCTGAAGCTGCTCAACACAAAAGCCAAGGCCTTGGTTTGGGAGCCTGTGAAAGTCTTTGGGAGGCAGTATCAGTGGTCTTCTTCATATTCTCCTACCACTGAAATGGCCCTGGCCTTTGTGCAAGAGAAGCCACTTGGCTGCTTGCACCTCTGATATGACAGCCAGAGGAATTTTTATTTTCTCACAGTGTTGCTCTGTATCCAGATTTCTTAGACAAAGGGTCATGCAAGCAGAACTTGCTATAGGTGTCCTGCAACAGGTAGGCAGAAAATAGTTTTAGAACTCATGTATTTTTCTTTGGGGAAATGGCTCATTTGTGGAAATAGAAAGATGCAAATAAAAATATAGTTCTCTCCTCTGCATGAACAGTGAGTTATGTTTCACACTCGATGCCACCAGAAAAGCCTTTCAGATCCAATCAGCTTTCCTGAGGACATCATTATATTTTTCCAGCTGAGAGGCAATATGACTAACTTGGGCTGATCCATTTTGCTCAGGCAGCTGCAATATACACTGTTGGAATATAACATCTAACAGGGAAATAAAGTGTAAAAATTCACCTTTTCTTCATGACTCATGCACATAAACTAACAAGAGTTGGAATTACAGTCAAAGAACAACAACAAAATGGACTTGAAAAAATAGAAGTTTCCTCTCCCAGAAGTGCTGCATGAGACACCTTTGGCTTTCTGTTTAATGAGCAAGGTGCCTTCCCAGCAGAGAAGGGCCTAATATAATGCAAATGAAATCATCTATCAGGCGTCTTTGAGCACAAAACCCCTAAATTTGATGATTTATGGAGTTTACTAGTTGGATTACCCTAATCAGCTACCTCCCAATGTTTAGTAATTGTATGTAAAAAATTTGCAACTAAATGATTTTAAATGGACAGTGAAGTGCAAATTTTTAAGGCCAAAATATCCCCTTAGTCTTTACTTTGATACAGTGTTTTGCACTGTGCTGCCTTTGACAGTAAGAACTGTTGCATTTTTTTTCAAGATGAAGAGGAACACAAAATCTTGTTGCCAGTGAAAATATCCAGCAGCAGCATAGCAAGCAGCTTGCTGTAATTTTGCCATGCTATTAATTCCCTCTTAGTCTCAAGGAGCACAATAAACTTGCCAAAATGTTTGCTTTGTATACATGATGAGCCCTCTGCTGTGGGTAACAAAGGTTTAATTACAGGATTTTGTGTTTGTGGTTAGAAAATAACTTTTTGTACTGTTAGAGAGTCAAAGAAAACCCCAGACCCTAATGTGAATGCTGGGCAGTGCTGCATGTCTGTAAAAACCCCAGGGGGGAATGTAACCCTGTGTGATCCTGCACAATGGGGCTGCATGGGATTAACTCTTGCAGGAGAAGACATTTCAGCTCCAATGGGGCACAGGTCTCACTCAGGCTCACGTACTCCCCATGTTTGCCAAGATGCTCAACAAGTGACAGAAACCACTGAGTTTTTATAGCATGGGATCTTTTACTGTCTGACTTCACAAAATAAAAACCACGTATAGATTTTTTAATGGATTATTACTCCCAGATAATTCACTTTGAAGCTGGGGACTGATGGGACATGTATTCACAGACCATTCAGATCTCCTTCCTTTGCAGTATCTTGCAGCACCTTTGCTGCAGATTCTAACTCTCTGTGTACACTGGCTGTATTCCCAGAAGAAAACCACTCTAGCTCACTTAAGGCAGCTTAAATGGAGATCATTCTGGGAAATGCTGAGCTATCTCCCTCTCCAGGATCCCAAATCTCTCTCTTAAGAATTGTTAGGAATGCAGCTAAGAGCATATAAGATATTACTGAAGCAAAGTGACTGAGGACAATTTTCCTTCCTTCCATCTCACACACCATCACATTGAATACTTTCATTGTTGATTCATTTTTGCTTTGCTCATTTACCTATGCAAATAAGTGTGAAATGGTGTCATTTTGCAGGTTCATAATTCTACTGAAGCCTATTCAAGGTTGCTGAGCCAAGTACTGTGGTATCCTAACTCATTGTAACAACTAGTCCCCATTTTTTCCCAAATATGTCTTGATTTCTTAAGTTTAGAATTGACATGCAAATTATTACCCTGCCTTTGAGAGTCAGCTCTTCCTGAGAAACCTCTAATTAAAAAAAGGAAAAAGAAAGAATTCTCTGTTCACTGTCTACTGAAAAATGACACTTTGCACCAATGGGTCCTGCTACAATTACCAGCACATGGTTTTTACACTGTCACTTGTCACCCATGCTGGCAGCTCTGGGACAACATCCATGCTGCTCTTGGGCCAAGTAGTGGAAAACCATGGCCCCATCAGAGCTGGTGAGGAGGCAGAGGAATCTGGCAAAACCCTCCTATTGCCCACCACGATCTGTGCTGCCCTCCCCAGCCAGCAACCCCAGACCACACTGCGCTGAGGCCAACATTATTTACATATCTCCAGGGTCCAGCTCCAGTCATGGGACTGTTTGTGCAGGTGGCAGTCCAAGGTGCTGTGAAGATTTCAACACTCTATCAGAAATGGGCAGTTGCTGAACTGCAGAGCCAAGTTTGCCTCGAAGTCAGGCTCTGGTGATTGTGTCTCCCAAAGAAATCCTATTTCCATATTATTTTTATTCCTCCTGCCCCAAATTTAACAAGACTACCAGTAAATCCCTCCAAGTCATTGCCTACATTGAAGAACCAAGGAGAACTGTCTGGAAAAAGTGGAGGAAAACAACCAGAGTTATGACAAGAGAAGAATTCAGGTTAATAACCCTCCAGGAAAATAAAAGCCACCTTTCTCAGCAGAAATAACAGAGACTCCTATTTAATAAGCTGTTGGCTCATCCTCTCTGCACTCAGCACAGGAGATAATTTTGATGGGCAGGCTGCCTGCAGACAAGGCAGCAGAATAAGGTCCTGAGCCTGTCCAGGCAAAACAGACATCATCTTCCCCATCTAGCCACTCCTTGAAACAAGACTTGCCTTCTTTTAACTCCTTTGCCTCTTCCTGCAGCACTCACCTCAAGTACACAGAAAGGATTGCTTTTGCTTAATGAAGCCTGTAGATTGGTTTATGCCTTTATGTTGAACCACAGCAATGAGAGTCCCAAGTACGACAAGTCATGGCACCAGTCACTCCCTGGCCCCCAACCTTGTGGCACTGCAAAGCTCCTTCACTAAATCCAGCTCCAGTGCTCACAGGATGTGCTCCAACACCTGACATGCTGCCTGTGCTTTTGTGCAGCACAGCAATGTGGTGCGCACAGCTTGGCTACAGTGGTGCTACAATCTTGGAAGGAAGAAAAGCAATATAAAGTAAAGAAGTTTGAACTAGAGGTAACAGAGGGAACCTTTCCACCTCAGCTAGGAATTCTGACTGCCCAGTTTCTTTGCTACTTCCTCCTCTGTGATTTTCTGTTTGTTTTCCATGTGTGCTGAAGCAGCCCAGAGTGAGCTGCCTGTCACCCAAGGTTGCCTGTGTTTCTGCAGCATCAGATCCAGCTACTGAGCTTGGTCCACCAGCGGAGTGCAAGGCATGGGGCAGAGGGTTATGAGGGACTTTTGATGGTGGATGGTGCTGTCAGCTGCTCACCAGAGAGCCCTTGAATTGCCTTCTCACATCCCAACTTCCCCAATTAATGTGGGAATATATCTTATCTTACCTTGCGGTCATGGGCAAGAGATTGGGGAAGCAGATCTTGATTTGTGACCTACTTCCTGAAAGCAGGATGGGAAGGAGAGTTTTGCTTTGGCTTAGGAAAAACACAGCATTTGCTGTCAGAGCCTGTTTATGTGGGCCCAGGTTTTCATGCAGGGAAAGAAGAGGGTGGTTATTCCAGCAGGTAGACTTGTGCTGGTTTCCCTGATTGCTTTATCCTTTTGCACAAAAACCTCCCCAAATTCACCTACCAAAGTAAGCCATCCCCTCACCACGTCCTGGGTGACAGGACTCCGTCCTTCTGCTACAAAACAGTAATGTTCAGACTGAGCCCTGGAAGTTACACCAAGGGTATTGGAGAAGAGGTGGTTTCCTTGGCTGCTTTTATGTAATTGATGGGCAAAAAGGGAGCCTCTTAACTATATGCATGTCTCAGAAATTGGCTGGAGTAATGTAGAGTTCTTGTTAGCAAGTTACAGATGAGTTTCAGAGAGGGCAGAAGGACACAAGCTTAGTTTCTTGCATAACATTATTGAAATACAACTGAAGTATAAAGTCAGATTTAAAAGAGAGGATAAAAACCTCAATCTTGCTCAAATAAAATAACCTTTTAACTTTATGCTTCTCTTATATGCAAGCTCATCCTTTCAAATTATTAAAATATTTGATTTTGGAGGTGAATGCTTGTTTCCAGGACATAAGACATACTTCCTCCTGATTTAGTGGGCAGTTGCTCCTTTAACCGAGACACAATTTCTGGTCCTGAAATCTGCTTTCCTTTCAAACAGCTTATTACAATTTGGAGCTTTTATACTTGGGCAAAAGAAACTATTTTGATCAAATTGGAGTCCAGTAGGTGACAGCCAGGGCCTGTCTCTTCCTCTGCAGCCTGCAAATTTTACTTGCTTGAAAGAACCTCTGAGTCTTGCCTGGTGCTGGGATATCCCAACATATTTGTCAACTTCAGCCCCTTCTCCAACCATTCATTTTAGGGGAATTTTTCTATTTACACACCAAAATGACTGAGATCAAAACTGGTTCCTCTTCCCTGTCAGCAAGCAATAGTGCAAAAACGCTGCAGAAGGAATCCCTTTCTTATGCCATCAAGGCTGATCTTTTTATTATGTGCCTCTGGCTACTTTACTAGATCCTGTTTTGCTTTTTTCCAGCCTGTTAGGCAAGTGCCTAGAGGAACCCTATGAAGAACCACCCCCTGTCCCAGGTCCCACTGGGGTGGGACAAATGTGGGCCTGTCACCTGGTGCATGGGCCCAGGCACCTTCCAATGGGCAGCATGTCAGAGCAGGAGCCTGCAAACGCCTTTCCCAGGCTGCAGGACCATGTGTGGGCCTCCAGATGACCTCAGATTTTACCTCTCATAGACAAAAGGCTCACTTCAGCTGGCTCAATAGAATTGAACCAGTCTTCTCAAAATGTTACATATTGATTAAAGAGTGAATTAAGCCATTGAATTCTGGCTCCCTGACCCCTCCAAGTTACAGCTGCTGAACTGTTACGCTTTTAATTGTCTTCTGCTTGGTTGCACACAGGAGTTCATGCTGGTGTTTGCCGTGCTTGGGGACCTACTTTGGAAAGGCATATTTGGATTACTGTAGATGCAGCTACTTGCTTTTTTCTGACTAATATATTTCATGAATCTTCCCTGCTGTTAATAAACATAGTGGTGTTTAATTATTGAGACATTTCACAAAAATGCTTGTGAGAGGAAGACAAATTTTATGTTCTGACTAAATAATTAAACATTATGCAAATGTTTGCAACCCCAGCATTCTGGTTATGCAAAACAATATTTGGATGATGGCCTTGTTTTCACACTGAGTTAGTATTGCTGGGCTGCAATTAGCAGCAGGTACAGTATTAAAAATATAAACAGGTTCTAATGGAACAGGATGGGCACAATGGTAAGACTGAGAGCCAGGCTGCAGCCATGCTCTGCAAGAAGAAAGTCAGATGTGTTTCCCCCATTGACCACATACCATCTCAGCTGTCCTCCCTGAGAAGCAAGACCAGCCCCGGGCTCACACCCTTGCACTTAGCAACCTCACCTAAATGCAGCGGGAAGAGGAGATACAGCCTGCAGCATGGGAGAGACGGGGAGGAAAGCCACTGCTTTCCAGACAAGTCCACTTCACCTGTGCCCAATGTGAAGCTCTCTGTTTTGTCCTTGCGTTTCCCCTGCTTCAGCTCTGGCAGCCAGGGACAACACCCAGTCCTTGATGGTTTTAAAGTTTAATTATCCATTACCAGGAGTCATCCTTGGACCACGTTGCTGCACATGTGCCCTAACTCTGTTGCCTGTAATCACCTTAAAAACCAAAGGACTCTGCATGTGTCAGTCTTGTCATTTGTTACAGCTCTGTTTCTCTCAGGATAGGGAGAACAGCAGTATTACGCATGACATGCAATACACCAGTGATACAGCTGTTGCAGTTATCAAACTCGTCATCACCAACATGGTACCAACCTCAGAAAGGGTTTATTAATTGCTCAGTGTGCTCCATCTGCCAGTGGTACTCAACAGCTTTGATTGGAGTCTGCTCCTGACCCCTGTCCCATTCACTCTCATTGCCTGCACATTTGGTGGGTGGAATTAGCATTTGCCCAAGTGGCTACACAGCACGTGGGATCACACTAGGAGCTGTCATTATGAAAAGTACTTTTTGGGAATAAAATACAATATCAATACATTGTTCTTAAACTGCTGCTTTCCCTTTGTGTGCCAGGAGAGTAATCTGCATGCAATTGAGAGGAGGCTGAACACCTACTTTGCAAGTGGAGATGGGAATCTAAAGCTTCTTTTAAATCAGTGAAGAAAGGGAGTACACTGCTTCATTAAAAAATGCATGTCCTCAGTGTCCTTCCTGGGAGAGGGAGCTGCCTGATAGTCCCAAAGCTCTTATATTATTACTATAATTTTTGTTGCCTGTTGGAGCTGCAGCAGTGCCTAGCTTGCTACTTCTTACATGGTATTAACAGCTATATAGTTAGGGCTCCTGTCTGACTGAGGTTCACTTCTCCTTTTCCTAAAATCATGGTCTAAAAAGTCCTAAGACCTGGGAAATTGCACTCATTATTTCTAAATGCCATGAAGAATGCTCCTGTGCTATCTATGTTTTCCTTGCCACGTACCATCCTCCACTACTGCTTGGATAACTACAGGTTTGCTTTATGGGAAGGAGATGGGATTCTAAATTGGCAGAAAGATAACGCTCAAATGAAAGAAACATCACTAAAGCTTTTAAGGCCAGTAAGAATGACTTAATACAGCCTGGATCCCTGCTGTGATAGGGCAAAGCATGAGATCTTTTCACTACAGCAGAGCAACAGCTCTTCTAGTTTAAATGGAGAGTGGCTTTGATAATTATTTTCAGTGCTGTAGTTCACAGGCTCACAGTGATTATCTTGACACTTGATGTGTCTTGGAGGAACAGAAGTTAATGTTAATAATATGTACTACAGGTTGAGCAAGGGGGTCTAAAGGTATAAATTCTTTTATTTCTTCTCCCCCCACCCCAGATAAACCTCAGGTTCAAGCAACAGACCTCATCCTCTCCAGGCTGGATTTGAGCCCACTGGTCCATGGCCCTGCTGTGGTATGGAATGACTTGCACAGTGAATACACTGTTCAGGGTGAAATTTAGAGCAGGCAGATTGATGGGGAGACCAAAAACCCCTTACCAACAAGTAGGGATGAACTGGATTTGAGCTTTTTATCCATATCTGATGGGATGGGGCTGGACATGATTAGAAGAGTGCAAGCTTCAGGGTCATGCTTTGTCAAGGTGCTCACGAATCTGTCTCTTCTTCCACTCATACCAGTTTTAATGGGATCAACCACTTCTGCCTGTTCTTCACAGTACTGGCACAGCATCATGAAAGCAAAGCAGTTGGGGAAGACAGGAGAGTGGCACAGGATCAGAGCAGCAGGTGTGGTAAGGAAGGCACAAGAGGAAGGGTTCTGCTGCTTTGCCCCTTGAGGTGATACAGACTCAGGTGCTGGTGGGCCACAGGTGATCACTGCGGTTAGCGCAAATCTTCACCCAACCATCATCTCCAGCATCAGGTTCCACGCACACATTTAGGGCTGGGAATTAGGTCACTAGGCACAAATGCATATAGCCATACAGCTAGAGTCATTTATGGACATGCAGCCTGCTCTATCCTTGGAAACATTCCATTATTAACTTGTTGCTACCCACCTCCCAGTCAATCTTTTGCTGTGAGAAGGGATCTTCATTCCCTGCCCCATGCTGTCTCTAGTAGCAGAAAATGTTCATCCTAGTGCTCCCTCTCCATAAAGAAAGAGGTCAGGTCAACAAGAGGAAGCACAGGAAGCTTTCCCTTGCTCCTCCACCTGTAGAGCTCTTGTCATAATGAGGCTTTTCACAGGCTATTAACCCCCGTCAGAAACAGAACATAAAGTGAAGGGATGTGGCAGCAAATGCTTTATTCCAGTTTGGTCTGCATGAGATGTCCAGATCTGCCATTCAGTCAGCAGCGGAAGGAAAAGACGTCCACTCTCCAGACATCTGGGTGACAGGGCAAGAGTAGGAGGGAACTACTTGCCCCAGAGTTAGATTTTAGCCAATAGCTTGGTGCCTGGTTTTGACACTAATATTTGATTCTAACAAAGTGGATTGAACCATGTCCTGAATAACCCCACCTTCCTGTGGGAAGAAGGATCGGTGATAAAGAGGCAGGCTGGGTTAGACAAGAAGAGAGGTGAGACGAAGAAAGTGATGCAAAGACTAATGTGCAACCAGCCCACTCTTTGGCAGGGGAGCCTGTGCCAGAAGTCTGGAGTATAAAGTTTCAGTTTGTGTCCCTTGGCAGTCAGTTGTTTAGATTGGCACTGTTTTTGCAAATTTTAGATCCAGGTTTACAAATCTTCACATCTTTGGAAAATATGCTAGAGCCTTAACTGTGCATTATTCAAGTAGGTATTTGGGCATTTGCAGTGAGTAGAGCTAGAAAACCTATATCGTTTGTAAAAATTCTGCACAAAATAATTAAGAGTTATACAGGAGACACAGACTCTCTCTTTCAAAGCTCATCTATCAGTGAGACAATATGCTGGATTTTGACAGACCTTTCAAAAATATCTTATTTTTGCCTGTGCAAGTTGCCTTGGATTCTTTTGCCGTGCTGTCTAGACCTATATTCAGTTTACCTAGGAAAGAGTGAAACAGACCTTTAGAAGAAGAAGAGCTTCAGAAACCCACACTTGCTGAGGACCTAATTCAGACTTCCCTTTAACTGCAGCTTCCTGGCCATCAGTGGATCATCCACCAAGTTACCCTGAGGTAAGTTAAAGGAGGCACCTTCACAGTGGATTTCGCTTACAATGAAGATGTCCAGTGTGTGAAGTCTATTTATCAAGATTTCTCTGAAAATTTTTCTTTTAATTGTAGGAGAGCAGTACCATGAAGCAGGCAACTGGAAAATGAGTTGGCAGTCAAAATTCTTAATTCCTAATGTGATTTCCTTTCACTTGCATTCCCTCTTCAATATAAGTGTATCTGACTGCTCTTTACCCAGACACTGGACCTCAGCTACCATCAGCAATATTGGCACAATATGAACTTCACAGTTTCCGGGTTCATGTTTATGTAACAGTACAAATGAGTTTAAAAGCCTCTGCCTTCAGAAGGAGATGAATAAATGTAAATGTTCCTCACCTTTGAGCATATGGCAGAGGCATTTGTAGCTCAGACAGAATCTCCACAGAGAGGGAAATGACAGTGATGTGGGGGTGAGAGTAAAGAAACACAGACTCAATGATCTTAAAGGTCTTTTTTCAACCTAAATGATTCTATGATTCTGTAAGTTTGGAGACCAAGCTCTGCTCCTACCTTCCCAAAAGACTTCTCAGACAGATTATTTGCTCTCTCACACACCTCAGGTTTTATCTTGTTAAAGTGGAACAACAATTTACCTACTGGAAAGGATCACACCTGATTTCTGAGTGAAACAGCTCTGTACGGAAATGCGGCATCACAACACAGAAGATTATTTCATAATGTTGCCACAGAAAAGACAGAATAAAGATTACCTAAATGTGGCATTTTATGGTTACTAAGCATTTGTATATACAATCATATTTAATATGATTTTCTACATCTGTTTACTTGTTGACTATTAGCACTACAACAGGTGCTACACAAGCCATGAACTTTACAGCAGCTTTGTGTATAAAGTAAGTTTACAATACTACAAACCAAAAACTGTATTTTCAAACTAGCTCAGCAACTGAGATATTCGTTTCAATTTACATCTACAAAACTGGAATGAGATCTGAATTTGCATGAGCATGAAATCGGTCTGTGAGATGGAAAAATCTTCTGTATGGTCATGCATACACCATTTAACCTAATCATAGGAAGCGGATGGGAAAGCTTGCCTTGCCTTGCCTTGCCTTGCCTTGCCTTGCCTTGCCTTGCCTTGCCTTCCTTTCCCGAGCCTGGCCTTCTGCTGCCCTGCCATGGTGCCAGGTGAGGGCCTCAAATCCTTCCTGTGCTGTGCCATGACTTGACGCTCAGCTCCTCAGCACACCAGGTTTAAGAAGGTGGTTGAAGGGTAGTTGGCTTTTACTTCCCCCATCCATGTACTGTAGGGATGGCACGTGGCCTTAAGCAGGAGCCAGCCTGGGGCCCAGACCAGTTGCAGGGGCAGTGAGCAACCATGGCCGGTCCTTCTGAGATACACACTGGGTGTATTTGTGCCCCTTTTTGTTCATTGTTGATGTGGGAGTGTAGAAAAGGCCCAGCAGAAATACAGCTTCTCTGAGTGAGGTGCTCAGCTAACATAAAGCAAAAAAGATTTGGTCATTACAGCTGAAAAAAGAAAAACTGAGGTGAAATGGAGGTAGAAGCACTGAGAGGAATTCGCTCTGTTAAAAAACAGGAGTAAGTGGCAGGTTGGGAATAAACCCTGTCTCTAAGAGAGGGCTTGATTTTTGGTTGGGAGATGCGGACAATTTTCAGATGGCCATTTTTCAGCCAAACAACCATTAAGATTTTTGCTGCCACTGCCAACCACCTCTACCTTTTTTGCATCTTTCCCAGTGTCTGGGAAAGCCAGAACATGAACACAGTGAAATGCAAGAACAACAGTGTTGTGATTCTGAAGGAGTCAGGAAAATGCTTGGATAAAATAAGCTCCAGATCTGATGAATGGAAGCAACCACACAGCTCTGTAGAAGCTGGCAGTCCAGGTGTGCAGCCACTGCAGTATAAACAAAATTATGGCAGGCCTGGAGCATCTTTTACTACTTTGTCCTTACTCTAATAGTTAGGTAATACCTTAGCAAAAATCTCTCACCATGAAATCTTCCCTCTGTTGAAATATTATTATTAATTTCTCTCTTGTGTTGTTGTATTTCCTGCTGATATAGAATAGCAAGCTCCTTGGAAATTTTTTTCCAGCAACCACAGCTGAAACACTAGGAATTTAAACTTCCTGTATTTTTAAAATTTTATTTTCTCCCCTCAAGTCTCCCCTGTTGAGGTTGTTATAGTGTATGTACCTTACACTTGTATTTAAATACAATTTTGGGAGTTTGGGATTGCTTAATCATCTCCCATTTCAGATGGATTCTCCACTTGAACAGCAGCGGCTGTAGGAGGAAAGAATAACTCAGGAGGAAAAACAAATTCAGAAATTTGCTGGCACTAAATATTGTTCAGGCCTAAAAGGGGGCTTCCACCCTCACCAGAAGTAAGCGATATTTTAGTGTGCCTGTCCCAACTCCTTTCCACTGGCATCTCCAGCATTTCCTTCACTGTGCACTTTGTCCATGCATCAAGCCGTGGAATACGCCAAGAGGCATTTGATTATTGCTGTAGTAGGTCAGATGAGGGCAATGTTGATTTTTTTTCCCATTTTGAACTTTGCCTTCTAACTCAGGAAACTAACTAGAGGGGAAGATGTCAGAGAAACAACTACATTACACATACTCTATCGTTTGGGGTAGTTAATAGTTAATTGGATACTGTCAAGGTCCAGTCGGTAAACCTTCCTAATGCAAACGTTCAATCAGTGAAAGGACAAAAAAGTAGGAAAGCTCAGAGAGTCCTTGTGAAATAACTGTCATTATACTCATCTTGTAACAGAGTCTTTTCTTCAGCAGACTAAGCTCTCCTGACAAAAGGACTTTTATGTGAAAATGTCTCTGCCAGTTTTTTTCCAGCACAGAAATGCAAAAATTCATATCCCTAAGCAGCACTAATCTATTAGATGCAAACAATGGTGCCTTTAATGTTTTTAGCTCGTTGGGATCTCTATAGAAAATTCTGCTATAGATGTGTCCATGTGCATGAGGACATGCACGCTCTAATTTTTGTTTGAAAGTTATTGTGCTAAATTTGTTTTTCAATAAAAAATCCACTTCATTCCACTTCTTTGTAAAAGGGAGGATTGAAGCACTCATTTACATAATAAATTCTCACCACTCAATGAGTAAAATTACAGAACAGCCTGGGTGTCAAGACCTTGCAAACTTCTCCTGAGCTTCTTTATTGCGATCTGCCTGAATTGCCACCAGACCCTCTTTGAAATCTTTGAGAAAGACAGAAAAATCACTGAGGGCTACTGTGCAGGTACCCAAATGTGTAAAAATACTGTAATGTGTTGAAGCACTGGTAAGAAAAAATGAAAGCATATGGAAACTTGTTAAATGTCACTCTTCAGACAGAATAAATTGCAAGATTTTTCCATAGTTTCTAAAGTTCTAGTGGGGAGCTATCACACTATATCCAGCTTAAGAGCCTTAATGGAGAATAAAACTCCACAGGCTGCCCAGAGAAGTTGTGGATGCCCCAGCCCTGGCAGTGTTTAAGACCAGGTTGGATGGGACTTTGAACAACATGGTCTAGTGATGGGTATCCCTGCCCATGGCAAGGGGCATCGGATGTAGATTACCTTTAAAGTCCCTCCCAATCCAAACCATTATATGATTCTATAGTTCTATGGAGATTAAAATGTGTACTATGGACTTTGAAGTAGGGGGAAGATAAGCTGAGAAGGGGAAGAAATCAAGTCCATGAAAAGGACTGAACATCACCAACCCGCTAGCACCACACATCAAGAGCAGAGCTCTTGTGAGGTAGATAGGGTCCTACCCTAAGCTAAGGGTGCCATCTGATTTGAATGGGAGTTTTCAGACCCTAAAAGATGCATGGAATTCCTGGAACACATTAAACGAACCACTGAAGATAGGGGATTACTTACAGAACAGCAACATCACGACCCTCAATAGTGAACCCATAGAGTAAAGCTGCCACTGACTTTCTCTCAGTGACTGCGCAGTGCAGGAACCTTTGGAGGAAACCGAGTACATTTCCATACTCACACGGCTGTACCTGTGTAACCACCTCGTGGGCAGTCCACATGCCATTGCATGAGAACACTCTGCCCAGAGCGGGACAAAGCACAGAGGGTTTCTTTTACTGGCATGAAGAAACAAGCTGCTCTTTAATTTCAACAGCTCTCAATCTAAGCTCCGGGAGGTGTTTATTAGCAGGGTATGAACTCAAACGGTGAAATCCAAGACTGTGACTTCTTGTAAATCGTGAGCAAGCAGGTCACACGGGGCACCGATACATGTGGCTTGTGTGGCACTGACAGGCAGATGGAGAAACACCCACGTAGCAGGCCAGGGGCTCAGCCCGGACCAAAGTTCAAGGTACCCGCAGCCGACCAGGGAGCAATGAGCACCCAAGCGGTGACACAGCTAGGCCTTTCCTGGGGCTCTCCTGAAACCCTAAACCCCCAAAAGCGGCTCCAAAAAAGGGAACACGCTGTCGAAACCGCCACTCAAGAACACCACCCCCGCTGCCGGCTCCCGCCGCAGCCGCTGAGGGAGGCTTTGCGAGACAGCGCCATTTATAGCCGCGGCCGGAGAGAGCGACAGGCGGCCCAGCCAATGACTGGCGCCATCCGCGGCGGCGCCCATTGGCTGCCGCGGCACCGGCGGGTGGGCGGGGCGGGGCTCCGCGCGCTCCATGGTGCTCGGGGCGGGGGCGGTCGCCGGGGCCGGGTGCGCCGCTGACGCGGGGGCGGGCGGGGAAGGGGAGCGAGAGCCCCGGCGGAGCCCGCACATCCCCCGTGCCCCGCGGGTCCGCCGTGCCGGAGCGCCGCGCACAGGTGAGGATGGCAGCGGCGGTCAGCGCGTCTCGCTGCCCCTGCGCGCTCCGCGCCGCTGGCGGACCGCCGGCTCGGCTCCGGAGGGATCCAGGGACGGGCGGTTCTTCGCACCCTCTGGAGCGGGAGTGCGGCGGAGGCGCTTCGCCTCCCCGCGGGTCTCTGCGGTGTCGCCGGAGGGAGGCTGGGGGGCCGTCCTGCTCCGTCATCTGCCCGCCCGCTCCCCTCTGCGCTCCCGTGCACCTGCGTGGCGGTGCGGGGAGCGCCCGCCGCTCCTCCGCAGGACCTGCTGCCGCCCTCTCCCTTCGCCCGCTGCCCGGGGCTGCCCGCGGGGGTCCGGGGCAGAGCGGCGCTGCGCCCTCTTCCTCTCTTGCTGGGGTGCCTGGGGGATAGCCCTCTTCTCACCCTTCCTCCTCCCCGCGCGCTGGGATCGCAGGGGCGTTCGGCAGAGTTTGCAGTTTCCTGTGTCTGTTCCTTCCCCGCAGCCTCGCCGCGATGCCCCGGGCGCCGCGCACCTCCCGGACCGGCGCTCTCCTTCCCCGCCTCTCTCCCTCCCTCTCTCCCTCCCTCTCTCCGTCCCCGTCAGCTCTCGCCCTCTGCCGCCCGGCAGAGCTGGCGGCGCGCGGTGCCCGTACCCTACCCCCCCGATTTTTCGCTTCCCCGGCGAGATAGCTGCGACCGGGGGCGGAGGGACACCGTGGAAGGTCCTGACTAACTCGGGACAGTTTCCACGGAGGCAGCCGATCCCTCTTCCCCGGTTTTGAGGGCTGCGGGATGCCAGGGCAGCGGGTGGCGGCGCCGGGTTGCGCGCCGCGGGCTGTGCTGTGGAGCGTGTCAGTGGAAATAAGGTGGAAAAGCCCCTGTGTAGCAGGTTCCCGCCGCCTTTACCTTTTAGCTGCCGTTTCCTCATGGACCGTTCTTCCGTGCCTTCAAGAGCACTCTTTTCAGTGCAGCAGTGCTACCGCGGTAGGTGATTTCGCACCCTCCCGGCAGGATGGGGTCTGGCTCGTCCTCTCGGAAGTCTGGCACTCTTTGTGCTGCGTTACTGCGCCATCCAACCCTTCAGCAACTATGTGAAGAGCCTTTGCAGGCGCGCTGGAGTGTATCAGTTTTTATGCTTTGCGGTTGGGAATGTGTTTTGTATGTATTTTGGGAATGTCTGGATACAAGCAGAAACTTCTTAGTTTACTTAAGATGTGATTCAGTAGGGTTCCGCTCAGCGTCCGAGAGGTGCCGGCACCTTCAGCGCCCATGGCCTTCAGCATCCAGCCGGGTCATTCCCTTCAGTCTGCAGTGGGAAAGGTTCAGGTCATAATGGCACTGGCAAATTTCATAGGCTTCATCTCTCTAGTTATACCCTATCATACTGTCATCTCAAACTGGATTACCCCTCAGTTAAATTTGTTTAGATTGTGTTGTAAATTACTGAACAAACCTAAAGTGACCACCTGGGAGTTAAATAATTTACGTGCATCTACACATGTATTTCTGCTGGTTTAGGTATATGCATTTTTAAAAGCTGAAACGTGTCTGATTCATGCATGGCCTTGATGTACGCAGTTTGATATAGCGAAATGCTTGAATAATCATCCAAGTACTGCTGAGCTGCTGGTTCCTGTGCTAAGAGGAATGGTTACAACACTCGAAGAGAAGGATGAAAGCAGAACCAGCCAACTCAAACCCATGATAATTATTGATTTGACACAATTTTGTGCATACTGACTGCTGGTTGAATCATGTTGCTACTGTTCTTTTTACTTTTTTGCTTTCTGAATTTTTTCTGACTGTGTTTTTGAAGATTCAGATAGCACAGTGAGAGGCCCTGATCGCAACATCTTGATTTTGTTGCAGCAAATGTAAAAATTATGCCCACATTTTCTGGCAAGGCAGATGGTTCACTTTCCTTGCATTATCAGATAATATTTCTACTCGCCTGGTTGCCCTCTCTTGTTAGCACATTGGACCAGCTGTCAGTTGCCCCCACTGGGATGATCCCTTTGGCTTGCAGCCTGGTCCTTTGTGCACACCTGAGCTGCTCCAGAGAGATCTGACTGATGCTAAAATAATGGGGAAGGTAGATAAGAATTTAGCCATCCTTGCTTCAGAGACACTTCATCTGAGTTAAACTGTTAGTGTCAGTATCCTAGTTGCTTATTCTGGTAGTGTGGGAATCACATGAACTTCCTAAATTCACATAGACAGTCCTCATAAAACTTTGGGACTTGGGATCTTTGCCTCTCCTTGCTGTTAAAGTTCATCAAGACTTTTATCTTATCACCTGATAATTATTGCTAACACTTCTGGCTTTTATTATGTCCATCTCCTATTCAGAGTGCTGGTACTGATGATATTTCCTGGCACTCTGCTTTCTGTGTTAGCTCTCTATAGGTGTCTCAGTTGTCTTTATCTCTCATTGTGTTGAGCTCGGGTTTCTCATATCATAAGGCCTTTTGCAGTTCTTTCTATTCCAGTTGATTATTTTGTTTCTCACTGAATTTTACCATCCATTCTGTCTGCTTCCTGTGTACTTGCATTTGTTCCCTTCCTCGTAGGTACTTTGGGCTTTCTGAGTTAAAGCCACAAACTTATCTGTGCATGAAATTCCTCAAAGCAGACTACGTTACTAGCATTATACGTGAGATAACTGTGGTCCAAAGGTAAACACTTCCTGTAACCTGGATGTTGTGACCAAGGTTTGAACACAAGAGCGTATAGTTCTGCAACTTTATTGTTTGCTTCTCTTCTTTTGTTAACCATGCCTGTTGGTTATGCCTTGTTTTGCGAGCCCTTTGGTAAAGGTAATATGTACTGTGATATAAGCTTGGAAGAGTAGTTCAGATTTGACTGGAATCTCTTGGTACCATAATAATAAAAATTATTTTTTCCCCTGTTCTGAATGCAGCAGGGCAAGAAGGTGACAGAGATTGCTTCCAAGGAAAATGCAGAGCAAGTTACTTATTGCTGAGTAACATACTTGTTTCAGATACAGTTTATAGTGGGGGAAAGAACCTGGCAGTGCCTTGAAAGGATGTTGACTGCTAGTGTTTGACTACTGTAAAGGATGATTTAACACTTTGAAAACCTCTCCCCTCTCTTTTAAAGTTGGTTTATTTATTGCCCTATACTCTCTTTGTCTTGCTTAGGACAATGTGATTAGATGCTGGCTGTGTTCGGCCAGTTGATGATTTTCTGATACCAGCATATGGAACCTTCCTCAGGGGTAAAACTGAACATGGTGTTCAAAGTTCTGGTCTGCCAGCTCACTGGAGGCAGTTCTGCTTTTGCAGTTACATGAGGCCTCACTGATTTCCGAGGGGTTTTGTTGAAGTGAGGTCTTAGGAGTAGGGCCTTGAGTTGCTGCATCCTGAGAGCAGCTCTTGTGTCAGTTTGACACCTGCCAGGTGACACATGACCTTGCCTTGAGTTGAGAATAAAATGGTAGTGTTGGTGATGGGTATGTTTGTCCTTCAGTGACCAAATTCCTGTGAAATACAGCTCCCCCAGATGCAGTCTTAGAAAAGGCACACAATAATCTAACAAGTTCTATTCTCTTAGCCAGTGAGAGGGAGGTGCGTGTAAGACACAATGAGGGTGTAGTGTATTTCGGTTCTTGGGGGACTCTTCTAAGTATTTTTGGCATAATCTGTTAAAATTTTGTTTCCTTTAAACAGTACTAGAAGAATAAAGAGAAGCTGGATTGATGAGAACTATAAGAAAGCATACAACAGTTTGGAATGGATTGATTTATGATATGTCTGATACATGAGAGCTACATTTTGTGTCACTGTTGTCCAGCTGCTGCTGGAGTACTTCAGCTGACTTCATTGCACCAAGCCCAACAGATAGGTCCTCATCACTAACAGAACATAAACAAGTGTGATGCTGAAATGAGATGAGGCTCCGAAATGGAACTGTGGCCACCGTGTTAGTATTCATCACTACTTTCCTCAGTTTGTCCTGGTATACTGCATGGCAAAATGGGAAAGGTAAGTAAAAAGCTCCAAAACAAATTGACCTGCATATGGCTGTGTGCTGCTGCTGTATGTTAGCGATCTGTAAATTGCTTGTTGGCTAGCTCTGCTACAGAAGGTACTGCCTTGGTGAGAAATAAACACTTGCTAGTAAGTTAAGGAAGATTAACTTTGAGTGGTCCCGATTTAAAAAGGAAACAAAAAAAAGTACCTGAATAAAAACAAATGCTGCTCTTGGAGGAAGGGGTTGGTCAAGGCTGAAGAGTTGTGGTTTGATTTTATTATTTTTTGTTTCCTGGTTTATGGTTGTTGGAGAAACATATGTTTGTTTTTGGTTGGTGGTTTATTTATTTTTTTTCACATGTACCATATGGCCAATGGACCGAACTAGAGAATGTTATTTTTGGTGCTGCTTTCTGTCTTCCCTGGTGATTTACTGATGGCAATGGCAAACTGCCAATTAGCACTGTTGAAAGACTTTTCTTGCTGTCTTTGAAAATTATTTAAAACACTTTTTGTCAAAGTACCGTATAAGAAGTTAAATAATATGAGCAAATGTACTAGGCAATAGGAAATGCATCTATTAAAATAACATGAGCAATTTTATAAAATACTTAAGTAACTGTTTTGTGTAGTAGACTTTTACCTGTTCATCTATCTTTGATCTTACTGCACTCCCTGTGAACCCTGAAGAATTCAGTTTTTCTAAGGGTTGGGATTGTTTATGATAATAAGATGATTTGGTTTTGTCCTTGTCCTTCAGTAAAACAAATAAACTCATTCAGCAATGCTTTCTAGAAGAAGAAAGGATTGGTTTTTTTTATTTTATAAACATCTGATCTCTTGAAAAATAGCAGACTATGTCCTTTAAAGATCAAGTAATTTTAAAACTAATTTCATCTTCAGTGATTGTTTTTTTCTGATTGTTCTGCAGAAAATATTTTCAGGTGTGCTTCAGGTCAAATTAGAGGAAGCTGAGGTTTTCCAGGAATACTGTCTGTTGTAGCATGGCCAACTTGTAACCCTTATTTAAGTATAACAGAAGCAGCTGAGTTCTGTGGCATGCTGAATTTTTTTTTCCATTGGGCACTTGTGGCAGAAGCAGATGCTTTGTGGTGCAATCTCTGCTGTAGCAGTTGGTTGGTAGGCTACTCTTCTGAATGCAAGCAGCAGGAAAAATGCCAAGTTCTCAAGGTTATGGTAATATATAGATTTTTTAATTGGACAACAAAAGCATAGATGTGCCTAAGACAGAGAAGAAAGGGGTGTCTGAATAGCACTGTAAGTAGTACTTTCTTCATTTTGACCAATGACAAATTCAGTAGTTACATTTTTACTAATTTCTTGCTTCAGAACCTGATAAGAGTTTTTCTTTTACTTCAGCAGATATTTATCTATGACATTCTTTCTCAGTTTTTTTTCTTTCTTACTTGATACATGACATACAAGTCTTGTTCTCTTTTGTAAAGCATGACACAAAGAAAAGTCGCTCCTAAATTAACAAAAACTTGCTATTTGGAGAGCATACAATATATGGCACTTTGCAACAATTTAAGCTTTTGTTAGTTAGACTGCTCTATTTTTTTTATACTTTTGTTTTCCATCTGAATGCTCAGAATCAATACTTTCTTAATGTTGGTATGAAAGTTCTGCGTTTATCTTCTTTGAGATCTTGCTGTTGAGCATTAAGATGATAATTTGTGAAATAAAAATCAGTGTAATGAGATCGATAATGTGTTAATTAATCATAAATCACAGTTATGAAACTAAAGTCTAAATAATATTGTACAAGAGAAGTTTGTACATAGAACATTCCTTTTATTTTTTTCACAGGTTATTCAAAATCAAAACAAACTTGAGTTAATTCAGTACCACATTTCCAATCAATGCACAATGGAAAAGTTTCAGAATGTGATGATAAATATTTGCTAAGGCTTTTTTTCCAATTGAATGTAATTTTATAGCCTTGTGGGATGATATTTTAATTCATTGATAACGTTTTCATTACAAATTTTTGAGTGGCTGAGTTAGAAGCAGACATAGCTTGCTGTTCCTATTCACTGGAAGGCTGTGGGATGTCACATTCTTTGATCATCATATTTTATTGTTCATTAGATTTATATTACATTTAGGTTCCTGTAGCTAGTTGTTAATCTTTGGACAGCAAGTTAAATCTACAGTTAGAAAGAAAATGCCATTTTACACTTTCTTAAAGGAAAAGCAACCCCCCTCAAATTGCTCAACGATAACTAAAACAAATTCTGCTTTTAAAAGCAGAAGCATAATGCTTTTTTTTAACAACCCTAATCAGTTTTCAAGTGATTTACTTTAATTTGAAACTAAGATCTTGGATAATTGTCACTTAAAATGCAGCATCATTTGTAGAATACCAATTAGACTGGGATGATGTGATATTTTTGTAGATCATATATTTCTCTAGTAAATATATGTAGTCTTTGTCTATGCAGGATAGGATTTAGACACTTCTAAGTGATACAGACTGTGGTACTACCTTAAAGCACAAAAGTTTGTCTCAGCAGAACAATGCTTTACAAACTTTAAGATATGCTGAGAAGTTGTCAGGAGCTGAAGGAAATACTCTGTTTGAAGTGCCATTGCTGGAAAGAGCATGGCTGTATCTTACCCAGAGGTTTGATTATGTGAATAACATTTCACAAGGCAGATATTGCTGTTTGCATGAAATGACCAATTACATGGTTTTGGTTTTAATATAACTGTGTTTGAAGAAGATTGACTGAAATATCTTTGGGCATTGGAGAGAGTCTTCAAAATCAGTCCAAGATCTCTGTGGCTTTCTGGACTTTATGCCATGTGTAGAAGCACTGGTATTTGTAAGGAAGCAGTACAAGCCCTGAATGCACCTGGGAAAGACCTCTCCTGGGGGGTTCTTGCACATCAGTTTCAAGACCACTTTCTAGCATTAAAATTGTGCTATGGTTAGCACGTATGAAGTAGATGTTGGAAATGGAATCTTAAAAATGTTGATTACTGTGGTGCACAGGAGAAACACTTTTAAAGGATCTGCAGTCACTTCACATTCACAGTTAGTTCAGTGTAAGATGTCCTTGAGTTCCTCCTAAAACTGAGCTCTTACGCAAGGAGTAACTTTGTGCTTAATACCATATCTTTTGACTGAATCGTGTTTTCTGGTACTGCTGACCTGCTCAGGGTCACAGGTCTTCACCACCTCATTTGTGAGCTCTAGAAATGTGGTGGGCTTTTTGCCCTAAAGACACTGCTCTTAAGAAGATCTAACCAGTACAGAACAGTACTGTATACCTATTAGACCAGTCACAAAAATGACATCAAAGCTGTTGTATGCTGTGTAAAGTGTGCAGTCTTGGTGCGTTGATCTTTAATGTGACTACTGGTCTGAGTACGTAACGTTCCAGGAGGAGCACTATGTTCCATAATGGTAAAAAACTTCCCCTTCTTGGATCAACAAACTTCTTGATGGCTGTGGAAATTGGGAAGGAAGGTAAACAACTTTACTGAATTAGTCAGGCATGGTAGGATGAAATTCAAGTATTTTTTCATTTTAAGTATATGACTTTTATTCTCAGTCAAAGACAGTTTTTGGCAGTGTCTTGCATCACTTTTAGAAGATGTTTGGCTACTTGAAGTGGTAAGAGCAGGTATGCAATATGTATTGTGAAAACCTGATGCAATTTAGTGCTTCAAGATTAGCTAAACAATGTTGTTTTCATAGCACCCTGAAACCATTAGTGTATTTCATCATTCTTCTTTAATGATGAAGAATTAGTTGAAAAACTTCTGGTTTTCCCTTCCTCCAAGGGTGTTGTCATAACTGCAGGATTTCCTCACTGCATGGGGATGGCTTATTTTGGTGCACCCGTGCAAATTCCCATGTGAAGACCTCCAGGAGAACTTTTTGAGATATTTGTCTGGCTTCCTAGTTCATGAAACATTCACTCATGCTTAAGTAATGAAGGCTGAGCGTGTTTTCTTTTAAGCATGATGTCTCTCGTTTGGAGAGAAAATGGCCTGGACTTTATAGTAAAAATGTCTTCTCTCTCCTCTGTTTTCACAAAATTAGAATTACCATGCTGGTTCTCAGCCACAATAATCGTAAGTGTTCAAAAGCACCTAAACTTAGCAAGGGTAACAAAACCTAACTGAGACTAAAACAAAAAGCCTCAGCCAGTGGTGGCTAATTTTGGAGTAAGAAACAGGAATATTTATCCTTGGAGGAAGAAGAGTCCTAAAGGAAGAACCACAGAGGAAACAAGGCAAGGAGGACAGAATCTGTTTGTTCTTTCTATCTATCTGTCTATATGTCTGTCTATCTATCTATCTGTCTTCACCCTTGGCAGTAGTTATGCATATTCTCTTTAAGAAAAGGTGAGAAATCTGAGAGCTGCATGTTAGTATTTTGCATCCATAACCCACCTTAGTTTTTACATGGATCCTAAAAGAAGCTGTTATGTGTGTAAATGCTGCTAGAGCCTTCTGACTGCGTGTTCTGATTTTTGGAGTTAGACACTCATTTCCCACTGATATGAGTTAAGAGCAACCAATCAAAAAAGTTAAAGGGACTACAGACTGGGAGGAGTGAGGACAGGCAAAGGGAAGGGAAGGGACAGGCTGGGATGCTAAAGTGGAAAGTGCTTATAACAATTTACGTCCGTTTGGAGAAGAGAGAGCTCTTTCATTTCTATTAAACAGAAGGGAAATGTTTTCCTTTGGAAATTCTGTTGCAGATCTTCCAGGAGCTGAAATTAAAGGAAGTAAGAGTTTCCTTTTTCTTTTTAACACTAGTACATGAATGTTATTCTGTTCTTTATCTAAAATACACTTTAAGCTTGTTTTCAACAAGAAATTGGCCTATAGCTTACTGATACTAAAAGTAGTTGAATTTCATTAAAGCCAATCAGCCGATGTAGATTTGGTATGGTTACTGGGAGTCCTGTACATGTAGTGAGCACCCTGTCCTAGGTGAATAAAGCAGAAAAGCTGTATAGCTGTTCAGGTGGGACAGTGTTTAAGTCTGCAGCATCTTTGTGTCTGTCTTATGACTGTTGCAGCACATCTCCTCTGTGTGAAAAACGAGGTTCACTCTCCTGTGAGAATTTAAAAGTTTAATAGAAACACAATAAGAGGCACATAAAATAAAGCAAAGAGGTAACAGCCGGGTGCCTTGGCACTCTGCCAAAAGCACGCCTGATGCTCGGGGATAGTCCTTTTTTATACCATTTTTACTGTCTGTTCTTTATGCATATTCAAACTTTTCCAGAAACTGTTCTGCATGGCCACTCCTTGGTTCCACCTTTTTAGAGCATGCGTATTCTTCTGCCTTGCGGTTTTATTTCTTTTGATTCTTGGGCCTGGGCTCGATAGGTGAGAGTAGATAGTAGAGTGGGCCTCTTAATTCCCCAGACAGTCAGGGTTGATAGCAGCTTTAGGCCTCTTTGTTCTCTGGGCAGAGTGTTGATAGCTGCTTTGGCCTCATCCTCTGTTTGCTTGGAGGTTATCTTACCCACTCACACTTGCTAAATTCTTGCTGAAAAGATAGAAAATTACATCCAAACAGCAAAAGCATTTCTAACATTGTATAATATTCACCTTAATACTTGCGAGAAGCCAATATTATGATACGCGTTTATAACATCTGGCACCAGTGATTTTTGGAGAACTGCAGTGAAAAGGATTGCTACCAAAGGGGTTTTGCAGCACTGCCTTGTTCCTTGCATTTTTTGTAACCTGCTAGCTAGGTTAGCTCATCAGTTTATGGGATTATAAAACTTGGTTGCTGCCAGAGTATTTAATGGGATCTGGCTCAGCCAACATCTTGAGGTACTGCTCTTGATTACAGACTAGTGTTAGAGTTGGGGAAAGCCCATTCTTTTCCCCAGTGTGGCTTCTCTTAATTCTTCTTCAGCCTGAGTCTTCTGTGCTTCCATGAGATATCCTCTCGTGCACCCAGCCAAATAAAGACTGCCTGCTTCTTAATGCTACATTGGTGTTAAGGAGTTTTATTTTTACCAGTTTTTGGTAACAACTCCTCCAAAATGCTGGTTGCTGCTCGCAACCAGAGACTATTGAGACTATCATAGGGGTAATTTAGCCAAGCCAGGAAAGACAGTTGCATCTGACACAGCTGCTCATACCTTACTGTAACATTTTTAAGTGAGTAAAAGGGGCTTTGCAATGATCTGTCATTTTTTGACAGTAGTTGATACTTAGTAAATCTAGATTATTAGAGGCAGAGAATTCTTACTGGATTTCAAACAGCACCACGATAGGAGGAGCAACAAAGGTAGACAAAGAGGTTGAAGTTTAAAATAGATTAGGCAAATTGGAGACTGAGTCCGGAAGCAGGGTGAATGGTGGCTTGAAGGTAGGTGAAAGTGTCTCAGTCAAAACATGGGGTTCAGTAAAGAAGAAGAAGAAAATAAAATGTATACACGAAGAATTGGGAAGAAATTTGATGTTGGCATTATAGGTAGGAATGATGGTCATGTTAAGTGTGACTCATCACATTATTGCTGAAAAAAAGAGGTGTAAGGAAATAAGTGTGACGTCTACTGCTCCAGCATGACACAGGAAGTGTTCTTTTTGCTTTGCTTTGTGCTGGGTCTGATTCAGGATGCTGCACTGGAGAGAAAATACATTCATTAGATGGGGTTCAAAGAAGCAACAAGTGACCAAAGATCCAGAAGGTCTACCCTGTAAGGGAAGGATCAGTGTCTTGACATTCCTTACTTTAAGGGAGAGGTGTGAGAAGAGAGTCAGGAGGATAATTTTCAAATGCTTTAAACATTCTTGCCAAGAATTTCTTGCCAACAGAGGAAAAAAAAAAAAAAGGCATAATCTATTGTTTGTGGCCATAGTGAATAACAGGATATAAGGGACTGAAATTGAGTGGGAGAGGAAGGTTAGACAGTGGACAGTTTTTGTAATGGTAAGTATAGTTACATATTGGAGTAGATCGTTGGGGAGGGGTTGATGGTGAAGAATTTCCATGTAGGCAGCTTCAAGAATAAGTTAAACCAGCAATGACAAGTAAATGTACCATAATTGGTACCAATAGAGATTTGCGCTAGCACAAAAAGAGTGAGTTACACTGATTTTTAAAGTCAATATGACACTTCCAAAATAAATCTTAGCTAGGGAAGACCTACAGCTGGCAGGAATGCTCCAGCTTTGAAGTAGCAATTGTGATGAAATTAGTTTTGAGCGGGTGATTGGGCTAGATGACCCCCAGAAGTCCCTTCTAACCTAAATTATTCTTGACATTTGCCAGGTTTATCTCTCCTTATACCAAGAGCAACATGACAGTGTGTTTCATTACTAAATAATATTGATATTTGCATGAGATACGTGAGAGTTGCCCTTTATTATAATATAATTTGATCCCTTAAAATACATAAAATATTTGCTTGTATTTTAGCAGATTCCCTTATCTGTTTATTTTTAATCTCTTACTGTTATTAACAATAAACAGCCACTTCTATAGCTAGGAGCCATGAACATACAGTGTTAGAAAAACATCAAAAAATGACTTACTTTTATTTTCAAGTGTGATTTTTTTTTTTTCCTTTTTTTTCCCCTCACTCTCACAGTTTAGAGTAGTATCTGACTCAGTATCCCTGCTGTGTAATTATGACTTTATTTGCTGCCGTGATAACAAAAAAGCTTTTTTCATTATTGATACAATCTTTAGGATTAGAGTCCTGAAAGTTGTTTCTTTTTAAGATGAGGCACTGGTAAGTCTATAATTTAGTTTTGTTTATAATGCACTTTATTTTGTTTTCCTGAGCATGGCAGAAAGTGAATAGAAAGCAGTTTCCTTGCTCACAGTGCAAGGCTTTATTCCAGCTAGTCTCTGCCTAAAAAGCAATTACTCTACAGTATTTTAGAACTGTGCTTCCAGCTGTTTTTCTGGTAGTCTCCTCAGCTTTCATGCAGCTTTCTGCCTATTCCTGTGGATGCTTCTCACAGATGTGCCACCAATCCATCTAACTGTAAACAGCAGAATCCCCCTTTTTTTTTTGCTTGTGACAGTATATAATTTTACTATGTAATGCTCAAAAAGAATTTAAAAGTTTTCAGTGCTTATCAAGCATAAATTTTGCTATAGTAGCTTGCAGACACATATCAATGCCATGAATGTGTAAGTTTCTTCAGACAGTTCAGAGATAGGCTGAACTAAATCTTTTTTCTGTTACAAATTACTAGTGAAGTACTTGTGCCAATAAACAGCCCTCATACTTGGTTGGACAGCCCCTGGAGACACACTGTAGAGGTACTGTTAAAGATTTGAATAAAACAAAAGTGATGGGATTATATTTGACTTACAAGGTTGTTGTTAATTTGCAGCAATGTGTGAGCATGATGAAGCTTTGATCCTGAGTTGCTTGCAAGGAGGACAAGTTAGAAAGAATATGTTCTCAGAGTCAGTTTGTTCAACACAGTTGTCAAGGCACAAAGAAACAAGGAGCATCAGCAACCTCAACCTGCTAGCATGTATGGAAACAATAACCAGACTTCTGTGGTGGCTTGAACTTTGTGCCCAGGCTATTAAGAGTTTCTAAAAGTTTCAGCTCTTAAAATAGCGCCATTAGTTGTGAGGTTGTAGCACTCTTCTGACTAGTTATTTTTACTAGGTGAATTTTCTTCTAATGTATTAATATGTTAAATGTTTGGCTGTAGATCAATCATTACTTATCTCTTTTTAGTTTAGGAAGCTGCGTTTTCTTGCTGTAGTTCCTGCCTTGTATGTGTATGTTTTTTTTCTGAGGGGAGGGAAGGGAGTAGTTTGAAGTAAGAGCATCTTGATTTACATGTACAGAAACTCACTGATTTACTGACAATTCTGTAGTAGAAACAAATCATGTTAAAGTGTTTGGAAGCTTTCCTGTTGTCAGAAGTAGTTGCTTTTTCTGCGTGCTAGCGTTCTGCTTTGCTGTGTACTTTGTTTCCTTGCCACATTGGACTCTTAAGTTAATTATACTGAGATTATTCAGCATCTTAACCCTCAAAAATCTTGAGCCCTGAATGTTCAAGAGTATGTGAGCATATTAATGTGATAATTCTTGGACAAGGTTTGAGACAGATATACCTGGCTTTTCCTGGACATGACGTCAATTTCTTAACGGAAATTTTGCCTGGGCAGAAATCCTTCAGATGCAGAGCCTGCAGCCTGGATGGGTGGATGCTGCTGCACAGGCATCCTGTTAGTCACAAGGTTACTGCATGACCAGAAATTCCAGTTGTGTACACACAGATCAAGTGTGCACAGTAAGTGACACCTTTGGGAAGTTTTATGTAAGTGCATAGTTGTGATAAGTAGTTGCTGAGCAATTATACAATAGTGCTCAAGTCCATGTGCTTTTGGGATGTCTGAGAGGGGTCAGCCACTCAGTTACTGTGCAGTTGGTTGCTTTATGTGCTGTGAGATACTGGCATTGTATCTGGAGGATGTTTAGAGGTGCGTGTGTTGTAGAGTTTGTTTGTGTGGAAGCATCAGGGTTAAACATTTTTGCCTTGCACAAAGGTTGTTTGCACTCTCTGTTGATGAGAGAGGCTCTGGAAGAAATAGGGGAGACCTTTCTGGAATTCACGTGTGTACACACATGCTGGTAGAAAACTGCTTTCTCATAGGTAGAGATGACTCCCTCAGGTCAGGGCTCATTTTCCCTTGTTCTCCTCCACCCTGATTTACTGAGAAGGCAGTTGTATAGAATGCAATTTTATATTGCACAAAGACCCTGAAAAAGGGATTAATGCTTTACTCTGTATTTGTAGTATGTTGCTTTAGACCTGATGGTATTTAACTCAGGAAAGTGTTTAACTGTAACTGAATGGAAGACTTCTCTTGTATTTTGGGGATCCAGCAATTAGTTGAATTGAGTTTTGTGGTATTTTAGCTACAGATTAAAGTGATCAAAGGTTTGAATTGGGTGAAGCTGAGAATTTGTATTTACGCAGGAAAAAATTGATGCTAGGGCATTTACAGTATGTATATACTGTAGTAAGTGCTTTAAGTTGTTTTAAGTGCAGTCATAAGATAACCTAATGTCTTGGATAATGAGCATAGGATGGCTTTTTTTCAAAATTCAAAATGTCACTGCAGCTTCTTTTGCATTAAAACATGCTGCTGTATCCTCTTTTTCCCTCTGTCACAGGCTGTTAGGACGAGGACAGAGCATCTTCTTGGTCAGGCAAAGGGAGAATGTCTGGAGCTCAGCAGCAGTGTGGGGGTTCGCTGTCTGTGCAGCCACTGCTCACGTTCTGCTGACTGAGTGGGTGCAGAACTGCTGCAGCACTGCTGCTGCTGGGGTTGAAGGCAGATGCTGCTCATGGGTAGAAGGTCTGTGTGGGAAGACATACACAGGGAACAACATTAGGGGTTGTGTAGTTCATGAAGTTCACTTGGTTCCGTGTCTCAAGCCTGTCCAGGTCCCTCTAGATGGCATCCCTTCCCTCCAGTGCATCAGACACCACACAGCTTGGTGGTGTTGGCAAACTTGCTGAGGGTGCCATCAGTCCCACTGCCCGTGTCACTGACAAAGATGGTAAAAAGTGCTGGTCCCCATATTTACTCCTGGGGGTACCATGCATCAGTGGTCTCCACTTGGACATTGAGACTTTGACTGCAACCATCCAGCTAAATTCCTTACTCACTGAGTGGTTCATGTGTTAAATCCATGCCTCTACAGTTTGGAGACAGGGATGTTGTGCAGGACAGTGTCAAATGTTTTGCACAAGTCTGGCTATTTGCAAGAGGTGAGAGTTAGAGGATGAGAGGGAGCTTGAATGATTATCAAATTGGTAGTTTTATGGTAACTTGTTTTCTCTTTCAGATCCCTTTTCCAGTTTTAACTTACCAAGTCAGTAACAAGGAGAATCAAACCCCCTGCTTCTGTGAATTCTGTTACAGCAGAGCATGCTATATTAGTAAATGGAATTAGAAGTTCAGTAGGTTATTAAAAGTGGTATGCAGAGAAATATTTTTCCTTAAAATAAAAAAAAAACACAAAAGAACTGCCTAGGAATTTGAGACCACTAGATAGCACAAATATTTTGGTATCTTAATATAGGTATATGTGCTTGTTTGTAGAAAGTAGCTGAAAGTATTATTGTCTGATTGAGATCTGAGGAGAAACACGAGATGTCACAGATGACTTGTAGTCAAACTGACTGTAAGAGGTCGAGTTACCTACAGGGTAATTACATTTGTTTACATGGTCAGTAAATCTGTAAGTATTTCAGGTGAAGGTGTTGTTTCTTGTGCTCTTTTAACAGATGTGAAAGAAATGTGTTATATCAAGTTTAGATTTTGTTTTTATTTTAATGCTGAAATTATGATACCCCACAGAGATGCTGATTATAAAGCCACACTGCTCAGATCAGATCAACAGTTACGACTTCTTTGATATGTCGTGTTAGGGATGAGTGTAATTAGCTGCTCTGTGATTTTTAGAAGATACTCTTGTTCATTGGTAACAATAAAATGTATGTATAGACACACATCAAAACTAAATGATGGAAGCGAACATAATAAATGAATGCAGCGTGTATGCTTAATACATGTGTTTCTGCAGAAGGGTAGAATGGATTTTTTTATTTTAATATGTTAAAAAATGCAGTAGAAATGCTTTCTTTTGCCTTATATGCTTCAGTCCTTCAGTGTTGCCAAGAATGCAGGCTAGCTATTGACCTGTCCTGTATCTTGTATTTCAGTGTTATGGTTGTAATGTTTGCTTAAACTGGAGCTTTGTGCCTGCTTGAGCAGTATAGTTACAGTCTTGCTCTTTATTTGGCAGTTAGTTTGAAAAAATAATTGTGACATAATGATCTTTGTAAAAGGTGTCGCTGTAAATTGTGGTTTTGAGGTAATACTGTGATGTTGTTGAAGGCTTCCTAGTTTCTTTTATACTGTTGTACACTTTAAATCTTGTGCAAGACATGTCAGAAATGTCAAAGTGGGAGGTTTTTATGACAATTACTTGAAGGTAATTTTTTTTCACTGTGAAGAGTTACTGTTCAGGTTACATGAATTCAGTGGTTTGTATACTCGGCTGAGCTTTTCTTTTATCAATTTCTTAAACTGAACTCTTTATGCAATGAATTTCTACAACAGAAGTTGCAATAGTTGTTGTACTGCTTTGCTTTTTGGAGAATAGAATATATGAAGCTTTTATTTATTCCTTAGTGTTTCTATTCAGAGATAGAGATGTGTTAAATACTGATTGCTTATTGTGGGACAGGTTTAGCATATGATTTCAGTGACCTTTTTATATCACTTTCCCCTTAAAGAAGAAATGCCAGTAGAGGTGTCTGTACTTCTTAGCACTGGGAATAAAATCAGAACCGAATAGCTGGAACCTAAAAAGCCCGGAGGTTTATATTTATCCAAAGAGTCTTGGGCAGTGCTGTTTACTAGTCATGGAAGTGTGAATCCTAGTAAAGTTAACAGTCAGATCAGGACAAATAATTTGCAAATGTGTGATTTCTTTTTTTGTTTGTTTGTTTGCTTTTTCCCCGTTACTGTAGCTTGCTGTTCTCTGCTTTAGAAGAAGACCTTCAGCTCAACTGCTGCCAATAACTCTTCTCAAACAAATCATGTGTTTAATTATCCTTATTGTCTGAAGCCAGTGCACAGACAGAACACCATATGCTTCTGTTGACTTGACCTCCTTATTTGTGGGTGTCTGGATTTTCTGTTATAGTATTCTTTTTATTCCTTGTGTCCAAAGGAACAAGGAATTCAGACTCTCTGTCAGCCCTCATCAGGGGAGATTTGGATGTGGTGTCATACTAGATTTTATAATGGTTTTGGAAATCTTCTGAATTGTGACCTTTCTCTAGTGAAAAAATTATATCTAGAGGCAAAGGTGTGCAATTGCATCTGGAGACATTTAAAACTGTTCCTGGCTGTTCTATCCAGCTATGAAAATACTCATTAAGTAAATCATTCATCAGTTGTCACAATTCTGTTTGGCTTCTTTGGCTTTTTAATTTCTTACAATTGTTTTTCCTCTAGAAAAATGTTGTATTCTGTGGCTTTTTAGAAAAAAAAAAAAATCAAACAAACACGATGTACCATTTCATGCTTCCATTTTGATTGGTAAGCTACATCATTTTTAGGGTATTTATATTAAAGATGGAAAAATGGAGGGGAAGCAGATTCTCAGAGTCTGATCTCTTTTGTACTCCCATTTTTCTGCTTTGTGTATGTGGAATCTGTGAGAAGGCAGGGGGCTTTATTTTTTCAAAGGACTGTTTACAAGAAAATGGATTCTGAAATTTACATTTCAAAATAGAAAGGTTTTACCAGTTGATATGACAAAGGATCGTATTCAGATTGCTTTAAAAATTTTTGAGAAAACAACTTCAGCTCCTGCTGCAAAGGAATGTTTAAACAAAAGTATCTAGACTGAGATTGGATCAGGCCCTGAAAGTTTCAAAGCAAGCACTTCAGACTTGTGCTAGTGCTCTAAAATTGGAGAGAACAAAAAACACTGTATAGAGATCCTTGAAGTGCAAAATGTGAAAAGATTGCAATGAGAAATTAAGTAATTAGAATTATTGAGGTTTGTTTTTTTTTCTAACAAAACTAGGAAAACCTGCAGAACCTTCCCTCAAAAACAAGCTGTTCTTCACAATGAAGATGCTTACTTGAATAAGCATTTTTTAAAATAGTTACAGTCCTAATAAGTACAATCCTATGTGGAAAACAAGGGCAATAAACAGTAGTTGTGCTGGATTGTTTTGGTAGATTGAAATAGTGAATTGCTGAAATGACCCATCAATTTGAGTAACAAGATTAGGGATAAAAAAATGACTTGCCCACTTGTTTTCCTGCATCTTGATTTTGTTTGTTTCCTGATGCAGAAGATGTTTTGTCATGATTAGTAGGATGTATTTTTTTGTAAATCATCTACCGTATTTTCCTGTCTTTAATTTCACAGAGTATTATACTTTAAAAAAATTGCATATTCTCTGATCCCTTCAAAATAATGAAATAGCTTTATGAATATGAATAGCTACAAACTCTGTAACTAGAAAGGCCCACAGAATCAAGTGTTCGAAGAGGACTAATAAAATTTGACCTTGAGCAGTTTTCTTAAGAGCTTTTATTTATAGCATGTCTTGTTGTTAGCCTTTACAGTATACTGCTTTATTTGTGTTTGCATGGTTGATTGCTTTTCTGCTTTGGATTTTATAACTCATGATAACTTGTTTATAAAAGGTTTTAATTTCACTTTAAGAGCAGGGAAGCTAATTAGCTTTTGTTGAGTAGTCATCCATGGTAATATATTGTAACATTTCAAGGACACCATGTATCAGCTTTTTGCCAGTTTTGAGATAAGTCAGTATCTGATTTGTAAGCACACTTGAGGTTAAAATTTTGGGGGAAAATTTTGTTAACACCCTCTTTACTCTTCACTGTTTGACGTTGCTGGTTATAAATATAATTTGTGCCTATGTGCAGGTTTTGACACTTGGTAATTAGCTCAGCTTGCTACAAGGTTTCACTGTTTTTGTAAGTCTAAATGTCACAGGAGGATTCTGGAACATCTTTAATATCTGTCTTGTGTGGACGTAGCTTTTTGTCTGTGCCTGTGTGGTAGGTTTGACAATTCCTCTGCTTGCCTCCCATTGGTCGGACATTTGAGAATTCAGTGCTTCATTTGTGCCTTGTGAATATCTCCTGAGCTCTGGAGTCACTTCCAAAGGGCAACGGAAGCAATGTTTGCATTTTTTGTCTGTGCATCACTATGTGGATATTGGATGAGTGTACAGTGCAATAGGAACAGAATTTTGTATCACAGTATTGGGTAATTGTATTTGCAGTTATATTTTGCAAAACTTGTGCTAAAGAGGAAGTGTAGCCTATGTCAAAAAAAGTGTCAGTTTTAAGATGAAGTTTAGAATTACTTAAGTGCTAGCATAGTAAGAATTTTATTTTATTTACTAGAGGAATTCACTTTTTTTTTGGCTGACAGTTGAAATAATTTAGTCTGCCACATATTAGCATAGCAGGATTTTAATTTAAAATGATATCTGCTTTTATGACATGAAGATGAGTATTTTATCAGTAATATTAAAAATAGGATGGCTTGTAAGGTACTTGGGTATTATGAACCAAGCATGGTCTAAAAATACATGTTGCTTACATCTGTGGGATTGAAGTGGAGGACCGTGCAGGTATCATCGTGACTTACTGGATACTGATTTACTTGATACTACCACTTCATGAATCACATAAAGCGTCTGAACTGATTTTATGGGAAATGCAGTACTTGATTTTTATACCTCCTGTAGCTTGAACAAAGAAATGTTCCTGTAAGAGCCGTGCCAGAGTGAATTGGCTGGCATGTTGACAAATCCCGAATTCACTCAAGAGTGACCTCCTCTTGCCTCACCGCTGACTCTGGATGAAACCCAGTGTGGAAGCTCGCTGCCAATTAAGACCATTCTGTTATCAACCTGTAAACCGATCAACATCCTTGATGGGAGTGTAATGAATTAATACATGAAGCTTGTTAGTGTCTCTTACCCATGGCATGATGGTAACTACTGTAGGGTTTTTATAATGGGAGTAAATGAGTTGTAGAATAACTAATCACAGAAATACCTGAATTAGCACTTACTACAGTGTGTTCTCACAGACTCAAACATTTATTTAATGGCATTTTAATAACTCTTCAACAGGGTGTACAGAAAAATGAGATATCTGCTGTGGCACCTTTAACTTGTAAAAGCTGAAAGGGTTGTCATTAGGGTGGGCCATAAACTGTTACATTGGTGAATTTAGGAATGTTGCCAGTAATACAGTGTTGATTTGAATATTGATTTAAAGTTTCCCCCCTTGGATAGAGGAAAAGTCGTGTTTTACCAGGTATCTGTGCCTTCTCTACGTGTTTTACTCATTGAGTATTTGTGTACAATGCTTTGTTGTCAACCAGAGCCCTTTGTCTGTGTGTCAGACACAGTCAACCCTTCCTGTTGTTGTTTAATGAAAAAAGGGGGTGAAGTTGCTATGGTTCAGTTGGGTAAGAGCAGAAAATATAAATCAGGCCTACAATTAATTGGCAAAGCTAAGCCCTCTGTGCTTGGCTTGCTGTGTTTTTTGAGTGCCAAGTCTGTGGCTGGTTACCTTGTGTCTGTGTGGCAGATCCATCACTTTGAGTGTTTAGCTGGTTTGGAGTTTGAAGGAAGACTCAACTGCCTGCTTGTGATATGGGAAGGTCATAAAGCTTTTCCTAATCTTGTCTGATGCATCTGCCTTTGGGTACAATCAGCCATACAAACACAGAGCTCTTGAGTAAATGATAGCTTGTCTTTTATTTATGTAATTATTTATTTATGTGAATACAGCTGCCTTAGTCCAGTGATCTTAGTTCAACACGTTCAATTTCCAGTTGTGAAAGCGGCCCATGATTTAATGTATTTGTGAACTTGCTTGATTGATAAGGTAAATAACAGCTCCCAAAGCTTTCATACAGCTTTTTATGTTGTAGACTGTAGTTCTTTTAGCAGACAGTCAAGGCTTTCCTTGAGGAATAATGGCAATACTAACTGAGAATCGCTGAAACATTCTTGGGCTGTGAAAGGGTCTTCAGGCAATTCTGTTTCCTTTTACATACCCCCCCCCCCCCCCCAAAAAAAAAGGGGTGTGTGTATATAACACAGCAGCCACAGGTTATTATTATTTTTTTTGAATTAGAGATTGGCGGGGCTTTGGCTGTGTTCACAAGGTATCATAGTATGGCTGGTGCAGGCTACATGGAGTCAGACTTCACAGAGATTGCCAGGAATGACAGCTTCCCTTTTTAGATGGTTTCTAGCCCTTTTTCTATGTGCACCATTCAGCTTGTTTCTACAGGGGCTGAATACATCTCTGGTTACATGCTGCCTGTACCTCCTTTCCCTGGTGCAATGTAAGCAGTTTGGTGATTGTATAGATGTGTGCACTCCACTCAGTTTAGAAGTGCACTCAAATAGTTTCTTCAAAAACTTTTCATGCTAGAGAATAGACTGTTTCAATTGGAAGGGAACTACAATGGTCATCTAGTGCAGCTGCCTGATGTGTTGTTAAGGTCATTGTCCAAATGCCCCTTAAACACTGACAGGCTTGGGGCATTAAAAAAATCTAACTTTGATAGAAAAGTAGCATGAGCAAAAAACTGAGCTGTTGATGATTTTTATTGATATTGAAGCTGTGTAGCCTTAAAATTGCTTTGATTGAGTTTCCACAGTATTTTTTCTGTTTTGTTGTTTAGTAGATATTTCATTTGGAATTACAATACAGCAAGTGTTCTGATAGTGCTGGTAATTTACCTGCAGTTCAGACAGGCTATTTCAGTTGAGCTGAAATACTCTGCACAATGTTTTTCTAAACTCAAACTACAGCATATTTTCTTACTCCTTTACTTTGATGTCCCTTTTTATCCCAAGGGAAAGCTCTTTGCTGTTAAAAAAAGCAGACATTGAAGTACATAAACAGATTTTTCAAGAAGTACAAAAGCCCAGACTAAGAAAGTAGATGCATGCTAAGATGTTCAGAAGCTCCATGTTTTCAAACTTTGAATTTTTCTTCAAATTTAGACAACTCTTAAACAAGTTATGTAGTCAAGATTGTCTGTGGCTGAGGAGAATGGACTGAGTTTGTGCTTCTGGGCTAGTGGTGTCTTTTTGGAATAACTTTTTTTTTTTAGCAGTTATTTAGTAGGAGAACCGTAAATAACGTAAAATCTCAGCTGAGAGCTGAGATTTCATCTCTGGTCAAGAACTTGCAAATCTCCAGAGTTTTATTTGAATTTTCACTTTTCAAGATACTGCATCAACTTTCAAGTGAGTTTGTCTAAATTCTAGATTCTGCATATTAAAGAGAACATAATGCAACAAAGGAAAGAAAGTTGAAAAGGTACTGATACAGTTGACATAGTATTGGGAGAACTGCACAGCATTCAGCCCGCTAAAATATTTAGGTTTTAGCTTCTGGAGTTCTGCTAAACCAACTAGAATTTAAGAGAAAAATGATGAAGAATTAATGTTTTCAATTCTCAAGTAATTTCTTAACAAGATATTTATTTTATTCGATCTTTCTGGCTTCCAGAGAAAAGTATGGAAAAACATCACCTTCTCATTTCAATGTAAAATAGTATATTATTCTTAAATAAAAATATGCTTAAATAAAAATATGCTGAAATTATTGGACACCAAATGTCTTTGATATTGGCTATAGCTGCTGTTAGAGGGGATTTTTTTTTTTTTTTTTTTTTTTGTCAGAGAACAGATACGTTTGGGGTTCTTTCATCAGTGTTGTAAGGGCAATAACTTACTGTCTGAATTCCTTCCTCTGTCTTCTTAAATAACACTAGATTTCAGCATGAAAATAAGAACAGTAATTTGTAATCCTGTAGAAAAAGAAACTTTTTTTCATGATGGTGGTTACTGACCTCTGTTTCCTCTGTGATTTTAGGCTCAGTACTTTCCTTTTTACTGTAATAGCAATCAAAAAAAAGTGTTTTCATACTTTTGGACAAGAAAGCAATTCAGTTTCTTTCGGTTTTGGAGAACTCTTTGAACAATAAAACACTAAATGGTCAAATGTATTTTGAAAATATCAGGTACACTGTTGACTTTTTTGTATATACAATGCTTACAGAATAGGATGTCTCAGTTGGAAGGGACCTAGCAACAATCATTTAGTCCAACTGCCTGACCACTTCAGGGCTGACCAAAAGCTAAAGCATATTATTAAGGGCATTGTCCAGATGCCTCCTAAATACTTTATGCTTTCTAGGAAGCCCGTTCCAGTGTTTTACCACCCTCGCAGTAAAGAAATGCTTTCTAATGTCCAATCTGAACCTCCCCTGGCACAGCTTAGGACCATTCCCATGTGTCCTATCACCTGAGGAACCCTGAGGAACATTGCTCGTGCCTGGTTACCAGTCAGCTGTAACCCCAGCTTACACCAGTCAGCTCTGCAGCCCTTTGGGCTCTGCCATTCAGCCAAGTCTTCACCCAGTGCACTGTGAACCTGCTCATCCCACAGCTGGACAGCGTGTCCAGAGGCATGCTGTGAGGAACAGTATCAAAATCCTTATTAAGAATTTAAAAAGGAAAAAAGCATCCACTGCCTTTCCTTCATCTTGCTTTCATCCATGAGGAGGGCGATTTTATCATAGAATGATACCAAATTAGTTAAATAGGACTTTCTCTACCAAACTTGAGCTCAGTCAAAGTTTAAATAAAAATAGATTCTTAAATGTAATCTTGTAGGCTCATTCCCAAGTACTTAGTTAGGAACTCTGAAAAATCAAATTCGAGCATTTATAAGCTCCTGATGCCTTAAGGGATGCTTTTCTAAAGTCTGGGACATTTGATCAGTACTGATGGTGGTACTGTAAGAGTCTAAGAAGTATTTTCTCCTTTGCAAGTTCCTTTCAGTATGAGATAAATTTTGGTGTGTTTTTTGTTTGTTTGTAAGTAATAAATATCTGACGAGATGATCTTTGAGGTACTGAAAGTATGCTAAAGATATAAGTGTTAGACATTTAAATTTAATTTGTTTAGTTTAAAAGTACAGCCAGCCATATCATAAAGCAAGTACAAAAATGCCAAATTACACTTTAATCTCCAAAAACATGAAAAGTGCTAGCTCTAACAGTGTTAGAGATGTAAATGTTTTAGATCACCTAAGTTCACTTAAGCAAAGAATTATTTTTTAATGTCATTTTGCATAAATAACTAGAAAAATACTCATAGGGTAGTAGACTTAAAATATTACTGTATTTATAATGTCAGGATTTTCTAGTTTTACTTGAATGAATAATATTGCGCCTAACAAAAAAAAAATCCGCCATATATTTTTGAAGGATAGTTGCCAGGAGTTTATGTATCTTTTAGAGCAGCCTCCTTAACCCAGATAAGTCTGGCTGAAGGAACTGTGACAAGTTGACTACTTGTCTAGTATTTCTTAAAGGAGTTAATGCGTTTGAGCTCTCAAGTACCATAAATGCAATACCAGTACAGTTCACTGGAAGCATCAGGACTGAACTACTTTTTTAGTTATCATTGGCAAGTAAGAATGTCCTTCTTGCCAGAAACTCCAAAAAATTTTCCTGGTCTTCTAAGTGCTGCTGACTAAAGTATCAATTCCTATTTCAAATAACAGTCTGGATTCAGTCAGCAGTGTGTAGTGTGCCTAGCATTGTGTTGTGGGCCAGGATCTGCACAAAAGCAATAACCATTTGGTTTTAATGAAAGAAGGAAAATAAAGCTGGCAAGGGGAATGTTTTTAAGAGGTAGTGAACTATGTTTTTATTTTTCCATCTTTAAAACAGAGGGCATTTTAGTTAATTATGTTTTCTAAACATAATCAGAGCAGTATATCTCAACTACAAAAAAAAAAAAAAAAGGAAATTGAAAGAATTTGGAAGAAAACCAGCCTTATTAACAAGGGAAGTTGACTAATATAGCAACAGGAAGAGTTTCAAATTGCTTGCTAAACTTCTGCTTCCCTACCATTGCAATGTGAAAATACCAGGAATGGATAGGTAAATAACAAAAGAGATATGTCCATGGATGTCAGCTGAGTGGTTGGAGTATTGATTATGAGTTACAAATTCACTTATCCAGTTGGTATCTGTGGATTGGTTGAAGGAGGGTGAGAGTGATGATGGTGAGCAGATTTGAGGAAATTACCAATAGGAAGAAGGAAGGATACAACATCTAGGCACACTTACTTTGCTGGATGTCAAGGGCAAAGGGGATGTATCAGCAAATCAGTTTTGGTGTTTCCATCTCCTTTTGGTCCCCTTTCAAGAGTATGTGTATGTATCAACATTAGCAGAATTTAGAAAAAAAGTTTTGTTCTTCAGTTGTCAGGCACTTGACCATATCATTAAGTTAAAACTTGGGTTTAAAATTGGTATGTCTGAAATATTGTCTCATTCCACTCATTCTTGCAAAGTATTCAGAGAGGTCTCCTAGAAGACGTAACCTGTGCTCTTGTAAGGGGCCGCTCTTGTAAGGGGCCACTCTTGTGTGGCTTCTTAAAAGAAATGGTTTGTGGGCATCTGTTCCAAGAAATGGTTCAGAGCTGCCTTGTGGTGCTGAGTGCTGGGGACTCAGTGTTGCCCTGGTGTGTGGCTGTGGTGAGGGGCATCCCCTGCTCAGTGCCTGCCCTGCATCCCAGTGTGGTGCAGCTCGCTCTGCCCTCGCTGTGCTGTGTGGGTGCTGATGCGCCCAGCTCCGCGGGTGAGACCGTGCTGGGCTCTGCCCTCCCAGGTGGGTTCCAGGTGCTGCAGAGCTGAGCAGTGTCAGATCTGTCAGTACTGTTTGTTTCTGAAAATAACCTGGATCACGTTTTTTCTCCCTAGAAAAGCTGATTGCATATCAGCGGGAATTTCACGCTTTGAAGGAGCGTCTGCGCATTGCTGAGCACCGCACTCTGCAGCGCTCGTCCGAGCTCAACGCGATCCTGGAGCAGTTCAGGCGGGCGGTGGCAGAGACAAACGGCAGTAAGAATGCCATGAATAATTTTTCAGGTACACACTCTGACTGAGATATTTTTTTATACCTCTGCAATGCCAGTATCTCTTCTTATTACTATAGAAAAAGAAATTGCTACCAGGAAAGCCAAACGAAACTGTTCAGCAGTATGAATAAAGAACGTGTAATATGTTATATCTGGTGTGGGTATTTTTGGTTTGTTTTTTCCAGTTGTTGTTCTTAATGATTCATCCACCTTTATTCAGTCCCTAAAGTGGTAAGAATTACTTACTCCACACCTAGCTCCCAAAGTTTGGAGCTTCTGGTTACTTATTTAATACATTGAATGTATTTTGACAATTAATTTACATCGCTTTTTAAATAGTTAGAGGGGAAAAGTAAGCAAACAGAAGAAATGGCTGAACTTGAAGCAGTTAAAATATGTTTAAAAGTCAAATGGAAGGTAAAAATCATATAGACTAAAGTACTGGTTATGATTTGTATAAAGTACAGGTAGTGGCCTTTTCAATAACTAGTGATTAAACTGCTAAAGTCTTCCAAAAGTTTTTACCCATTTTGGAGACTGGTGCTCAGGTTTATAAAAAGCTGTTTGGCAATATTAGAGAAAGACACTGCAATACTCACCAGACTACTGATGTTAACTTTTAAAATCACAGTGTTACTGCTTTAGTTGCTCTGATTTTTGTGGATGGAAAATGAATAAGGAATAAGTACAAATTTTCTGTCAAGAGGTCTGACTTGGTAGGTTGCAGAAATCTCACTGTATTGTTCTAATAAGGAGTTGAAACGCAAAGTGTTCTGCAAATCAGAAACCTGGAACAAGATTTTTGAATTTGTTGTCTACTTGCATTTGTGCTATGATTTACTATTTTCAATAGGTTTTGTTTTGTTGTGTTGTTTTTTTTTTTTTTGTGGGGAAGTGGTTATAATTATAGGCCCCAGAGCTGATGCTAATCATGAATTGCTGTCTGACACTTAATGGCCTGGTCTCAATAGTCCCCTGGATCTCCAGGAATTGCACAGATAAAGGTTACATTTAGCATGGTCTATAAATCTTGTCTTCCTATTTCATGTGTGTGTTTTTGCTTTTAAAGTAAGCTGTGGAGGAGGTCAAATAATTTTGATTCTGGATTTAGGATTAAGTTCTTACCACATTTGTTTCTAAAATGGACTTAGTTTGCTTATAGGCAATATAATTATAGGGAGTTACTCTCTTCTGATGTAGCTGAAAGTACTAATTCATTTAATATTCTACCATGTCAGGATCCCAGCTGGGATGGGCATCCATGTTTTTCCATGTAGAGCCATAACAGGAAGCCAGCTGAATTACTGAGCTTTTGTGCTCAGAATGTAGTATTAGATAGATTTTTATTTAGCTTAATACACTTAAGTATACATAATATTATTTGGTCTCTTTGAAGCTGAAAGTATTCCAGATTGTTTTGTGTAGATCCTTATTCATTCAGACAAAGAGCTGTCATACTTGGACAGAATTTAGTCCAGGTTTGCAGCTGAAATTAAAGAAATGTTAGCAGGAAAAGTAAAATGTGCCTGTATTGGAATCTATCAAAATAGACATATCTACTTATGGCATCTATTTACAAAGCTTTTTGCAAAGTTTGAGGTGGTTAGGAATTTAGTTTCACCTAAAAATAAATATTTTAAAACTCCCCAAACATACAGAACCAAAATCCACAACAAAACACATCTATCTTTGCAGAAGCTCTGCTCAGAATCTGAGAGAAATTACACTTACGGCATTATTTTTCTTACTTCTTCTCAATTTTATCTCAAGAAACCTTGTGTGCAGTTTTTACTTAACTTGATGTTATAAAGCCCATAAGTTTTCAAAGATCCATATGCTATCATATTTGTCATTTGAAATGAGTTGTTTTCACACTTGATGCAAGAAAATCAACACGCACAGCAGGGTAATTTTAAAAACTGTTACTTGCAACTTTCAGAGCCACCTGGACATACTGAGAGGCAGTTGTACCAGAAAGAGCAAGAATGAGTCTAATGGAATCTAATAGGATAATTTTATTCTAATGGACTAAATTAAATTCACGTTAAAATTTATTTTTTTGCAGGAATACCCAAAATATCAGCTGTATATTTAATGCTATTTTATTTTGTATCTGTATGTGCAGTATATTCCAATACGTATTCGTAGGTCTGAAATGTTATTTGCAGTGATGCTGCAAATTTGCTGGATGGTGATGACCTTTGTTAGCAAAAGTAAAAGATTATCTAGGTAAATAAGCCTCCCATTTGATTAACTGGAAAAAAATCCAACAAAACCACCAACACGCCAGATGAATGGAGCATTCTTACTTCTGAAAGTCCACACTAAATCTGATGTGATCAGGTAAGTATTCACTGTATCTGTAACAAGGTTATAGGTGCAAAATAGTCTTGGCCATCGTTTATTAAAAAGAATCAAAATAAGAAAAGGCTTCCTTTGTAGACAAGATACAATGCCTCAGAAAGGTTTGTTCTGGCTTTCATTTAGGACCAAGCTTGGAATTTTATTCTGTTTACTGTTGCTTAAAACTCATATTATTTGTTTTCTGCATTACTGATTTCCTGTATGTTTGCAGATGAGACGCTGAAATTGTTAAAAGAGCTAACAAGTAGAAAATCTCTTCAAGTGCCAAATATCTATTACCATTTGCCTCATTTGTTGAAAAATGAAGGAAGCCTTCAACCTTCTGTGCAGGTTGGCCTTGGAAGGACAGGAGGTATGCTGATATGATGTTGATTTCATGTTTTATATCTGGAGGACCTTCTAGGCTCAGACACAGAATTTGCTTCATTTCTTGGTAGATCAAGGACATCTCATTTAACTTGTGTGATATTGATATCCTTTGAATTTGCACTGAATCTGAGATGAAAGGAGCTTGGTTTCAGCTTTGCTCTTTTCTGCATAATCTCAGTCACACCCCATGCTGTGTTAAGGTACACATTAAGAAGCATTTAGTTTGGATCAATTTTTTGTAACTTAAAGGAAACAAAGCTCCAGCATTTCGGATTCTGAACTGCCAATGGATATATACCCCTTTGGCTTTTCAAATTTGCGGGGTAACCGTGCATGGATATATTTATTTTAGCGTTGATGTTTCTGTTGTTCTGAACAGTGTATTTCAAGGTATAAATTAAAAGTGGAGAGAACTAAGATAATCAGATATAATTGCATTAATAAAATCTGGACAGTCATTGGAGGGGGAAAAAAATTCAGTGTTGTAGTTATTCCTGGCTCATTACTTCAGTAAGTTTGATTGCTCCTTCTTTTAACAGAAAGTATGCGTGCATGATAGGTGTGTGGGCTTAGGCCACAGGTGTATTTTTCTGACTATAAATACCTTTTATTTCAATGTTGTTATTAAGGGAGGAAAAATCTAATAATCTGTTATTGTTATAAGTGAGGTCTGTATTATGTCCCCCTGGGAATATATGTCAGAAATTTGGAATTACAAAATAGAAATTGGAATCAGGTTTATTTAATTAAACAGAGGGAGGAAATTCAGGGTTTCAGGACTTCATGAAGTTTGCTTTATCCTTTCACTGCATTCCTGCTGCTATGTGTGGTGTTCCCAGTTGGTAACCAGCCCTGGGAACAGTGCAGAAGAAAAACTGTGGAAAAGTTACGGAACACAGGAGTGAAATGGCCTGCTGAAACATGGTGTTGTTAACATTGTCGCTGGGGACATATTACTTTGCATTTGTGGTGCTGTTGTCAGAGATAAGAAATTTTGTTGAGGAACTTCCATGCAATTCTGATGTCATGGATTTGGTTTTTTAGAAGAACCAAAACCAGGTGCAAGGAAAGTAACAGAGTTTTTCAGCAGTATTGTTTTCAAAGATGACTTCTGAGATGTTAAGTACTTGAGTTATGAAGAATGGTTATATCAGTTTAAAATAAAACTTAAATTAGGGAGTTTAATCATTCTTGGTGTATCTTACCCGATTAATACCGTGGTTGATGATTATTTCCTATTGTATTGGGGTTTGTGTGACAGTGTTTTGGCAACAAGGAGGCTGCAGGGGTGGCTTCTGTTGGAGGGTGCCAGCAGCTTTCCCTGTGTCCAGTAGAACCAGTAGCCAGACCAGTGCCACTGGAATAACAGATTGAAGAAGGGGGGGAAAGCTGCTCAAGGGCAATTGCAGCTGGAGAGAGGAGTGAGAACATGCAAGAGCACTGTAAGCATCAAGGTCAGTGCAGAAGGAGGGGGAAAGAGGTGCTCCAGGTGTTGGGGCAGAGAGACCCCTGCAACCCGTGGTGAAGAGCATGGTGAGGCAGCTGTGTCCCTGCAGAAATGGAGCAGAAATCCACCTACAGCCTCTGGAGGATCCCATGTTACAGCAGGTGAATGTCCAAAGGAGGCTGTGACCCCATGGGAAGCTCACATGGGACCAGGCTCCTGGCAGGACCTGTGGACCTATGGAGAGAGGAGCCCACAGAGGAGCAGGTTTGCTGGCAGGATCTGTGACCCTGCAGGGGACCCACACTGGAGCAGTCTGTTCCTGAAGGACTGCAGCTCATGAAAGGGACCCATGCTGGAGCAGTTTATGAAGAACTGCCTCCTGAGGGAAGGACTTATATTGGAGATGTTCATGGAGGACCATCTGCCATGGGAGGGACCCCATGTTGGATCAGGGGAAGAGTCTGAGGAGTCCTTCCACTGAGGAGAAAGAGGGGTGGGAGATTATGTGTGATGAACTGAATTCCAGCCTCCATTCCCTGTGCTCCTGGTAGGGAGGAGGTAGAGAAATCAGGTGTGAAGTTGAGCCCAGGAAGAAGGGAAGGGTGAGGGGAAGGTGCTTTAAGATTTGGGTTTATTTCTCATTACCCTATGTTCATTTGATCAGTAATAAATTAACTTCCTCGAGTCTGCTTTGCCTGTGACAGTAACTGGCAAGTGATCTCTCCCTGCCCTTATTTCTACCCATGAGCCTCTTGTTACATTTTCTCCTCCCTGTCCAGCTGAGGAGGTGAGCAATAGAGCAGCTTTGGTGTGTACCTGGTGTCCAGTCAGGATCAGCCCTACCCAATAGTCTGGCAGGTCTAGGATTTTTTTTTTTGGCTGCTGTGTTTGTTCTGAGCATTGGTGGTGATTGTTAGTCATGCTCCTGATGCTGGGTGGCATATTTTTAAACAATTTTTAATTACTGTTATCTTCACCTTTTAATCCTTTGCATTTCTTAAGCAGTGCCTTATTGCAAGATTTTTGTTTTCTGTCTTGTGTATGAAATCACTGAAAGTACCTTTCTGGTTTGTTTGATTTCAGTTTCCATTGTAATGGGAATACCTACAGTGAAAAGAAAAGTCAAGTCTTACCTTACAGAAACTCTCCACTCCCTTATTGATAAGCTGTCCCCTGAAGAAAAACTGGATTGTGTTATGGTTGTCTTTATAGGAGAGGTAATCACTTAAATTTTTTTATACAATTTCTAACCTGCCTTTAATCACAAGTAACACTCCTTTCAGGAACTGATGAGGATCTACTTTTTCTTCAAGATGTAGAGAGATGACTCTCTTCTTCCGGGAGAAGGGAGTCTTGGGTTTCTGAGACACAATCCTGAAGAGCCCAGCTTTTTCTGTTTATCAGGGGAATAGTGGACATGGATTCAGTGGAGTGGTTATTTTGCAAATCTTCTTATGTTTATACACAGTGACAAAGATGTGCTAATTCCTTCAACATAAGAATAATGGCTAAGGAACTCTCTTGTGGGGGAGGATTCCTCCCATTTTTTTTATGCTACTGCTTAGTCCTCTGTCAAACGAGTGCTGCAGTTTGAGATGTGAGGCACAGATTGTTACCGAATTAATTTTCCGAACAATGTGGATGTTTGAAGCCCAGACCTTTTTAATGGATTAATTCAGTGTTCAGTTGGACTGTTTGTTCAGCTTGGCTCTGATTTAGTGGAAATCAAATTTAGGAAAATGATAGAGTACTTTCAGAAATAATTCTGTTGGATGCTGGGAATTGCATGTACCTATTTTGTTCTCTATGCTTTTCTCGGAAGTCTGACTTGGGCAGTGGGAAATTTATATTTATGTTTGACCTTCATCCATCTAACTGTAGTGGTCTGCTGAAATAGTCTTTTATAAGTCTCACAGAGGAAAATTCAAGTCCCCAGTTATAACTGAAAGTGGTTTTAATTCAGTGAGCCAGTGTCCATTCAGGGATGGAATCAGTGGAAAACCAGGCATTTTAATACTTCTGGTTCTATTATCAACATATTTTAAAACTTTCCTTGGAAAGTTTGTAAACATTTTGCTTTTATCTGAGAATAAAAGTGTTTCTTTTATTATATTTTTATTATTATAAAAGTGTTCCTTTAAATAAAATAATTTCTTAGTGTTCTTCAATGCAAATTGCTCTATTTTCTTTTTCTTGACAGCCAGTCAAAAATTATCTCTCTGGGTAGATACTGTTTTTCTGAAAAAAAAGTGCTTTTAAAACATCTCTTGGTGGAGAATATCAGGGGAACAGAATTCTTTCTGAATTACTGGAATGCTGTGTTTTTCCTCACTGTATTAGTTGGAGAAATTTCTTTGCCTGTTAGTGTGGCTTCTTTTCAAGGTTTAAAACTGAAGTTTCACTTGTTTTCCTTAAGGAGGTCCGAGCTATGAAGACTGTCTGTTGTCATTGGATTCCCTGTCTTCTGCAAAGTTTGGAATAGGAGTGAAGTGTCCCCATCTGCACAATGTTTTTGTTGCCTTAGACAAGCTGTATTGCTGTAGCTGGGTTTTGCATAGCTGAATAACTTTCTTCCTTCGAGGTAGTGTGGAATTCCCTCACCTTAGGAGTGATTTCACAGAAGTGACCGCAGGTGAAGTGAACATTTTAACATGGGAGCTACTGCTCCTGTACCCATGGAGAATTGTGTGGTTGGCTCTGGAGTGGGGTACAGTTACCCTCTGTGTCTTACTTCTTTATCCCATCTCCTTGAGAGCAGTTCTGTGTGCTTACTCGGGTACCTGTTTTGGGCACTGCAAGTCATGAATGTATGGGAATATTTGAAAAAACAAAGTTTAAATTTTTGTTCTGTTGTAATCATTTGTTAGATTTGCATTTCTTTACTACATCCAGTTTATCTTTCCTTCTTTATTCTTGGACCATGTTTTTTTATTTTCTTAAGCTCAGTATCTTATGGTTTGCTTTGTAATTGCTACAGGGAACTCTCTAAATGATTAATATGGTGCACGAAATGCTTCACCCTGAATTATGCTGTGTTTTTTCTGAGTTATTCTGGGTATTTCAGTTTTCTTCTGCAAGATGAAAAGTGTAGGTTTATTAAGCATTTCCTCTGGCTGTGTAAAGGAAGGCCTACTCCTCTGGTAGACTTCTGTTTCTCCTTAACCAAAAAGCTGTGTCTTTTAAAATGCATTAGGCTATTGCTGTCATTAACACGTGCCATAATAAAGGCTTATTTTTAAGTACATTAGAACTTGGACCAACTATGCTTGTATTAAAAATGATGGCAAAAGTGTCTAAAAAAAGGTATGGCCTCTGCTCAAACATATGTGCAGTTTAAGTACAGCCAGAAATGGTCATAGGGTGAGGTTATGTAATTTTGCTAATAAGCTTAAAATTACTATTTGTGTCTTGTCTATAGCTTGTAGCAACAACCCAAAAAAGAAGCACAAGACTGCAAAAATGATTTTACAAGAAAATTATAGGAAAAGTAGTATTTTAAAAGGATTTTAGTACATTTCTTGCTATCTTTATTCGAGAAATCAAATTTAGTGTTTAAGAGCATTGGTGGGAGCCATAGTCATGGACTGTAATCTCTTTGTGCTAAGCACCCTACAAAACTCTTCTAATACTGCTATTTTTTTAGTAGTTCAATCTCACTCATTTCTTGCAATTTCATTTTTTACTAGAAAACAAATTAGAAGGCTAATGGACTTCTGCAAACAGCATCAACAGTGTAAACAGATGAGCTAGTAAATATAGATGCATTATGGTTGCTAAATAAAGAGATCTGCATATTCATTTACTGTATGGATATTTCTCAGTAGTATAATTATACACAGTAAATTTCCATACTGGAAGTTCAAGAAACTCTGAAATATCTCAGATGATGTGATAACTAATCACCAATTTAAGTAATTACTAGAATTGCTTGACAGTAAACTGTGCTAGTTACTGACATATGTCTGTGTTCTCTAATTTGTTAAAATAACTTTATGGCAGAATAATTTGCAGGTATTCATTAGGATGACTAATAAATAGGTATGATTCATTTTACCTTAGTACTTCAAAATCTTTTTATTCCCCCTCACTATGTAGCTAGTTTCTAGCTCATATGAGTTGAAAACAAACGATTCAAATCTCAACCTGCTTTGTATGAGAACTTGTTTTCAGAATAAACCATAGACTCTAGGTTTAAGAAACCATAAACTCTGGGTTAAAATTGTTGTCTAGTATTTTTATTTAATAGGGTTTGTAATAAACATGGGAAACATCATTTTGAAGTATTTTAAATGATCATAGTGGAACAACAGACATACATATACACACTACTGAATATGAGAGAAATTAGACTACTCTCCTGGTATCTAAACAAAATGTTGGGTTTTTTGTGTGGGGAGATCTCATTTACAATGAAGAAAATGTATCTTAGACTTGTTCTAAATATATCAGAAATTATTGTCAGTCCGTTAATCAGAGACTGCACTTAGCACAGTCTTTTGTACAAACAGTAATCAGTGCATGCTGGAAAGACTATAAGCCCTTGATTTGATGAAAAAAATCAGAAGGACAAATCATTTCAGGAAGAATTGGAAGACACTACAGGTATGCAAAAACATTTTGCTATTTCTGTGTGCTGCTGACTACATCTGACTAGGCAGTAATTGACCAGCCATTTGCTTTTAGGCCACAAGTTATAGTTTCTTACGTATTGCTTCTTTAAATCTTACTCTTGTTTCATGTATATACAGTTCACTTAAGCTGGAAAAATTTGCATATGTTGATTATCTTTTCTGTCACTGTGTTATGTCTTTATGTTACAGTGACTGCTAAATTAAAAGATGTTTAATAGTGTTTTCTCTGTGCTCCTTCTTTAGAGAATCTTTATTATTTCTTTGGAAAAGTTTCTGTCCTGGTTGGGTCAGTGTGACACAAGCACCCAGCAAGGTACCATCCTGTGCACTGGTATGAACAAAGCCTCAGCAAATTAAGGACTGGGTCATGCCCACATACTGGGTCAAACCTTGCTGAACCTGTTTTGTAGTTATTAACACTGTAGTGCAATATGTAAACCTTCTCCACAAAATAAATGAGTCTGTATTTTCATCTCTTCTTGCTCTGGGCCTGAATTATAGTTCTCTCTGATCAGCAGCTCTCTTGATAGAAAACAAAAGAGTATTTTGACTGTCTTGCTCTCAACCTGGATGTGTTAGCATTACCCCAGCTACAGAGATGTTTGTGCTTTCTGCTAATTGTTGAAAACTTGTGAGCTGCCCCTTCTTGGAACTGCTCTGGAGAGTGTATTCCTAGTCCTTAAAAGATCTGACTGTGCATCTTGGGTTGGAGAAAATCTGGTAGATCTTAGTGTGTACATACATATGTATGTCTGTAATGTATATATATTTTTAAAAAATCAAAGCTGTTGTGTCAAGATACATGATCTACACCAAATAATATTAAAGGCCTACACAGATGGGAATCTTTGTTTTGGACGTCTCACTCAAAACTCATCAGGATGAACACACCTTCTAGATACACTGGCAGCTCTTGTATCTGAAAAGGTAGCTTGACCTGTCCGTGAGAATTTGAGATATTTATGTTGTTTTTGCAGTCCCTGCTTCTTTGTCACCTAAGCTTTGGTACACAGAAGTATGGACTGCTAATACTGGGCACCAACATAGGATTTTATGCTCCTCTTTTCATGTCAATGGCCGGCAAAGTTTTTATAAGGAATTAAACCAGTGATAAAAATCCTTCTTAGTTCTAAGAAAAGATCCTTGACAGGATTTGAAAACTTCAGTGTACCTGAGACAAATTTAGTATCTCAGCACAAAGATAAAATCCAGGATTGTGCTCTTTCCTCAAGCCCAGGCTTGAATGACTGAAGTGCTTCTTGAGATACTTGCTGAGGTGCAGCTGGGCCACAGTAACTACCTGATGCTTCTGGTAAGGGTACATCCGTATTGACAGCCAGAGTTATGTCTGATCTCTCTGGTGACATCTAGGGTATTTGTGAGGTGGGAGGTAATAATCTTATTTCAGAAGCGTTGTAGCAGGTGACTTCATACTTGTATGGTGGAGTGAACTGACACTGAATTTTGGACAACACTATCAAATTTTGCTACAGTGGTCTGCCTTGACCTAAAAATTCCTTCTGTCCTCCAAATAAAGAGCACAAATTGTAGAAGGGTGCTTCAGACTGTACACAGCAACTGCCTGTCTTCTGGAAGATAAGCTGTCTAGACTGTTTCAACAATTTACAGGCTTCCCCAAGGACAACAAAAGGTTTCCCATTCTTCAAGGCAGTATATGCTGCTTTCTTTCAGTCTCCACAAACCAGACTTCATCTGCAACATGCACAAAACTAGTAGTGGCTACATGACACTAGCATAACTTGCATCTGAATGTCTGGTCTTGAATTGTCCCGTGATGTTTTTCTTCTCTGGCTGGCCTTCTTAAAAACTCAGCTCGTTCTTTGACACAGCTTTGTGGTTCATAGCACAATCCATATGGACGTGTGCCCTCATGGTTGAGGATCTGACAGGCAGGGCACAAGGGTAGGGAGAAACAAGAGTGGAGTGGTACAAGACTATACTTGTATTCCTGCTATTGCTGCCAAAGACTTGTGTGGTGAAACCCTGTCCTGAACTGAGTTGGGTTAATCTTAGAAATTACTGGAGACAGAAAGAAATTTCTTGCCTATGTGGTAGAGCGGGGAATTTCAGTAAGGGAAAGATGAAGTCATTAACTCATGTAGGACACAGGCTGCATTTTGCTTATGTAACATTAGCTGGTTATGTTATGACAGTATTCTCATTCCAGTTCTTCGCTTTGCATCTTGGTCTCAAGTTCTCTGTATTTAACTTGAACTCACTGCTTCAGATTTGAAAGAAGGCACTGTATTCCTGAAAATAATTTTTTTTTCAGCTGCATTTGTTGAACTCTAAAAGACGATACTGCCTTTTTCCACAGGCTTTGTTTATATACACACACTACTGCAACCACTGAAGCCACTGCTGCACTTTTATTCCTTAGGGCTTTGTCTTCACTGCATAAATATCCCAAAATAGGTCCAAATGCCACATTAGTGGCTGATTTTTCCTATGTAAATTTTAGTGCCTTGTATATAGGTAATGATACTCGTATGTACTTTCACTCTTTCAAGGCAAATAAACATTTACTTTGCCTTTTCTGAAGGCTGTAATTTTATATTGCTTGTTATTATATGAAATATGTGATAAAATTATCCCACTCCTATTCTATGGGGATGATGAAAGATCAAATAAAATGGTAATTAGTAAGCAATGAAATGACCACACTATGTAGATTAGCATGCTTGTTTCTCAGATACTTTTCTCATTCTTTGAAAGGTGTTCTTGAACTTTAAGACTTACTTCTAATAGATTTAATTTAAGAATTGAGATCTGGATAATCTAACAGACTAGATAAATTCCCAAGATGGTGAAAAATCTCAAGGGCAAGACTTTGGAGGAGCAGCTGAGGTCACTTGGTTTGTTAAATTTAGAAGAGAAGACTGAGAGGTGACTTCATCAGGTGACAGCTTCCTTGAGGTGGTCAGTGGAGAAGGAGATGCTGATGTCCTTTCTCTGGTGACCAGTGACAGGACACATGGAAATGGTGTGAAGCTGTGTGAACTGGGGAAGTTCAGACTGGACATTAGGAAAATGTTCTTCACTGAGCGGTCAGTGATGGGAATAGGCTCCCTGTGGAAGTGGTCAGGGCACCATGCTTGTCAGAGTTCAAGAAGCATTTGGGTGATGCTTTAGTCATATGGTTTAGTTTTAGGTAGTCCTGTGAGGAGCTGGGTGTTGATCCTGATGATCCTTTTGGGTCCTTTTTAACTTGAGAGTTTCTATGATTGCATTTTTTTTTTCTATGCATCTGCCACTTAGGACAGTAAATGAACCTTTTGGTCTTAAATGCCATGGTTTTTCTTACATTTTGAGAAACAGTCTACCTTCTGTCATTTTTGAGGGTATGAAGTTAGGATTTAACAATATGAAAGGGTTGATTCTTAAAAGTAGAAATCTTTTTTTTGTATGATGTTTGGCTAGCTGTTCATCAGAACTTTCTAACCTCTTGTTTTGTCTGATAGCTAATGTATTCTGCTGCTCTGCTGTGCACACACTCCTAAAAGTCAGTAAAGAAGATTGGAAATTTCACTGCTTCTCTGGTTCTTTCTGTGTTTGTTGTGAATAATGATGTCTGTTCAGACAGATGTTGGAATAATCACAAACTTGATGTGCAGCCTCACCTGCACTACAGAAAAGTGCTTTAGAGAATTGGAGTACAGCATTTTACAAAAACAGAGGAAATGTAAAACTTATTTCACTGACAATCTGCAACTTTAGTTTGTTCTGCAACAGACTGTGAGGCTTTTTTTAAAGAGAGATTCATCAAAGCACTCTATATGCATTTGTCATCAAAATTGTTGATGCAGAGTTAAACCTTAGATACAGCCATGTTCACAGGCTTATGAAACTCCATAGATCTCACAAGCTAAAAATCTTCTTTTCTTGTTGAAAGTTTACATAGGCTCAGGGGGATGCTAATGAGGTAGCTTGAACATGAGTCTACTGAGGAATATTAAATACACAAAATCGCATCTGTCTCAGGAAGCAACCTGAACTGAAGGTAGTTGGAACGTGGATGATAGTCGGGGGGAGTGTTGTGTGTCTTGTTCTTATTCTTTGCTGTGTATCTTTTCATGGCTGCCTCTGCTGGAAGCAAGATGCTGATGGGGGATCAATCGTTGATCTGGTATGAATAGTTAAAGGAAGATGTCTCACTTCAAGTGTTTTGCATTCTTTTGAAGATCAGTAATTTCATATGACTAGGAAGAAAGAACAGACCGAAAGATTTGATCTGCTGATACTAAAATAACCATCCCTACTTATGCCTTTTATTATGAAGTTGTCAGAGATCCACTCACCAGGACAAAGTTGTTTGTAAGGCTTCATGTAATTCATTGATAAGATGCATCTTTGTGGCTGGCGGTGCTAACGCTTTGGTTGGGGCCTAACGCAATTTTGCACTTAATTGCTTTAAAGAGATTTGTTCTTAAAATATTCATTTGTGCTTCTTTTTTATGGGTCCAAAATTCCTAGGGATTTTTTTGGATCTTCAACCTTAGGAGTTTTAGTAAGAAAAAATTACAGTTTTAGTAATGGCTTTGGATTTGATAGACAAAAAGCATTCATAACTGTATCATTGGGATCACCAGCAACATTTCATTTCAATAGTTACAAGCAGCACTGATACCATGAAACAGATTTTAAGTTCATCATGTGTACTCCAAAGTTGATCTAGTATCTACCAGATGATTTTCGCTGGAAGCCCAAAGAACAGTTACACATTTTCTTTCATGGGTGACTTCTTTTTATTAATCTGGCTTTATCTTGTCCAGTTTAAGGTTCTTGGAGGCAAGCAGTCTTGTGTCCTTCAGACTGATAAAGAGGACCCTGTGTCTTATTTTGTCAAGGCAGTAAGCACTTTATTCCTCGAAAATGGGGAATAGATTTTGATTAATAATGCATTTTTTTTCTGTTGCTTTTAAATTGCTGACTAAATTTGTTGATACTGCTTGAAAGATCCTTAGATTTAATTTAGCTATTCCAGATTTCCCTCCATTGCTACCCTGCAAAGTCTTCTGTCTACTTAACTCTTCCCTTGGGTGTAGTCACAGCTTGGTCACATTAACTGCATATTCTCATGCTTATTTCATGACGTGGTGTGAATTAACTTAGAATTGCCATCTTTCTGGGACATGTCCATAGCAAAGGGTGTTGGCAAAGATCCTACTTAGTGTTAGACTGGGCAATGAGAGGAGTTGTCTCTTGAAGCTCTGATGTGGAAAGAGGACAGTCAACCTGCTGTTCTGAGGGGAAGGGTTTTGTGTTGAAATCCTGGTTCTGAATCTTGTATGCTGCTGGTAGATATAAATACAACTGCTTATTTAAAAATGATGGCAGAATACCAGTGTTTTAATGCATTTGATCATGTGAAAAATGGCATCAACTCTTCTAATCTACATGTTCTTTTTCATTCTAAAAGTGTCATCTGCTTTTGCATTGCAGTGATGCAGTGATTGCTGATTCAGAAGGAGAGGTTACCTACTAAGCAGGAGTGGTATTTGCTGTATTTCATGTTCATAGCAGCTAGACCAGACCTTCTTGACTTTGTGTGACAGCAGCCAAGACTACAGTATGAGGCTGGAAGACTACAAGCACCATCTTTTTAATGTCATTCTATTGTGATTGCAGCTCTGTCTGGGAAACTGCCAGCCTTTCATGTGAAGCACACAAACAAATAGTGGGAAGTAGGGAAAAAACCCTTATTCCAGACTTTTTTTTCTGATGGTGACGGTTTTCTGTGTAAGAGTGTAAGGTTTTACAAGCAGTAGCAAGGCTTCATGGTAGTGTGGAAAATAGGTCAAAACTATGTTCCTGCTAAGGAGATGTGCACTGAGGCACAGGCTTGTGATCAAATATATGATTCCAGTTGGCATGAAGTTTGGCATTTATTTTAATCTCTGAAAAACTGAATAGAAACTAGCTGTGTTTCTGCTGAGTGTGTGTATGTAGATATATACAAATCCTGTATCTCTCTATGCAATTACGGTATGGACTCTGTTGGATGTGTTGGAGTTCTTAATGCTGAACTGGGTAATTGAAGTTTGGCATGCCAACTGAAATGCAAATTTTTCTTTTCACATGGTGATTGAATTGCAGTTTCTGTATTTTTGATGTTTAAAGGGTTTTGAAAAGAGAAAAAGATGCTTCAGTTAAAGATGGATATACTAAAATTATTTTTAGGTAGTCACTAGGTTACTGTGATTTGCAACTGTTACACGAACCAGAAAAAGTTATGTCTAACTCCATTCTATTAATTAAATGTGTATGAAGAATCCATAAAGTATTTAAACAATGATATATCAAGGTCCATATGGACTTGTGAGTCTCTTTGTGTGGAACTCAGTGCAAGATGAGGTTTAAATTGTGAACACCTTACCAGCTTACCAGAACTTCTGCCCAGCACTAGGCATAGCACTTAGGAAGAAAATACATATGACAAAATTATGAGAAATACTTTCTACTCACATGTTCTTGTGGTATTTAAAACCTGCTTTTGGAAGAAGTCTACTTCTGTTGGTGTCCTTTTTGAAAAGCGTGCATCACTGGCATTATGTTTGATTTCATAAAAATAAGTCTTTAAAATATAGAAATGGTGATTTTTTTTAAGATCAAAGGGTAAGCACCTTTATCAAACAAGATTAACAGTTCTATAGAAATGCTTGGGAGGGATTTATTCTCTGTGTATAATCCTTTAATGATATCCTAAGTTACAAATTCATCAGAAAAAATATGAACTGTTCCTTTGTTTCTGGCATTTCAAAGACAACTCTTTCTCCAGAATCCTTGTGAGCCAGAATCTGGGTTGATTTAGTTGATTAGACTATTCTTTTCAAAAATGTAAACAGTATGTCAAATCATTAGATTAACAATATAACAAAGACCAGGGTTTTCAGTCATTTATGAGTTCACAAACTCTTTTCTTGGAATGCGTGTGTACAGCCAGGTTGAATAATTGTCCAGTGCTGGCAATTTAGATGATCTAGACTTTTCCAGAATGTCACTATTTGTATTTTCACCAACAAGTAATTTTTAGAATCGTTGCATCTATGAGAACTGAGTGATTGATAGGATTGGTAGTCCCTCAGGTTTAGTCTCTGATGCAAAAAAGCAACCTTGGTCAGAAAGGCAGCAGGTTCACTGCTGTCCGTGGTTAGGGAATTTGCTGTAAATCCAAAGTTTAGGAGATGTACTTTTGAAAGAAGGGAGTGTGTGTATGTGTGTGTGTGTGTGTGTGTGTGTTCAATGCACTGTTTTCCAGAAAGGTTTCTTTGGTAATATTTTCTTACATATTATTATTATTGTATAATAATAAGTTCTTCCTACACAAACACTCAGTGATCATTTTGTCATCAAGAGCATGAGTTTTAACAATTTTCTGTTAAGTGCATGTCTTGAGAAAATTATTTCCCAAAAAATTATCATATTAGAGGTAAGACACAGTTACATGTGTGATGCATTCTTGTATTGCTCCAATACCTTATGCAATGAAAGTGATTTTCAAGGACAGCTACCTGTGATGTTTTATTTTACATCATTCTATTGACATATAAGTTCAGAACTGTCTATTAATTTTTTCTGTTTGTTTCTTTTTTTTTGCAGACTGATCTTGATTATGTTAACAGTGTTGTTGCAAGCCTGGAAAGAGAGTAAGTTGTAGTTTTAACTGGGGATTTCTTTTTTTATTGATGATAAACTAAATCAGGTTGTAATAAGCAATTAAAAAATATTTTGGAAATAAGAGATCATGCCTTTTTGTTTCCTGGGGCTTTGGACTTTTGAACAAAAAAGTAAGAGATGACAAATTAAGAGGCAGTGATTCAGTCAGTTAAACTGTAAAACACTAAGTGGGATTAAATTATTTGATGCAGCATAAACAGATGGAATTGTTTAAACATGAACGGAAATTTGTGACATCTGTGTTAGCGCCTTGTATTCTGTATGTTCAAAGAGAACTGCAGAAAAAAATCACTAGGTTCTGGGAAAAAGGCAAAAAAATGTTTAGAATCTAGTTTGATTCTGATTGGCAAGAGGCAACAGTGGAAGGACATGCTAAGGAAAACAATACTTTTTTCTATACTACTATTCTTTTATATGCCTCATTTGAACAAGTCCTCATAACCAGACACAATAACTGTTCCAACAGCAAGCGAGCAGGAAGTCTACAGAACTCAGAATCTCTCATGTGACTTCAGGATGTTTCTATTGACAGGTTTTCTACAGAGATCAATTCTGGCTTGGTGGAAGTAATAGCCCCTCCTGCAACTTATTATCCCGACTTGACAAACTTGAAAGAAACATTTGGAGACTCAAAAGAGAGAGTGAGGTAGGTTTATTCCCCCAGATCTTTTCCCATCTCCTCCCACACCCACACTTTCGTTGTTTATAAAACAGCAAGTGGGATGTGAATTCTTGAAATGTTTTCGTACTGTAATTCTTGCAAGTGTGGGGATGCTAAAAGTGCTCTGTGAATCCATCTCATTCCTAGCTACATGCTGGTCTGTGCATGATCAGCACCTATGCTTGGTTGAATCCATTTAGGGTTAAATTTTGGGAGGAGAACTGAGACTTGATATACTTTTATTCTTGTATGTGGACTCTTTTGTTTACTGTTTTTCTTCATGAAATACGGGGTAAAACCAACTAGTTCTTTTTGAATTAGCATTTTAAATGCACATGTGTTTTTATTGAAATGTCAGGTAGCTGTCACAAAGTCAGGTTCAAATTAAACCAGTTTCATGTTTGTTTTAAAGCCTAAGGTGAAAGCTTTGTTCCTTTTTTTTCAGACAGTGGATTTCCTGAGGGAACAGTGCCAAAAGCAGCTGTTCTAACATTTCACTAGTATGCATCATTCTTCATAGTAAAATTTACTTTATATTGCCAGCATGTATTGAAATAACCTTTTTTCATAAACCTTAAGCTTTCAATTTAATTTCAGATGGAGAACAAAACAAAACTTGGATTATTGTTTTCTTATGATGTATGCCCAGAAAAAGGGGGTTTATTACATTCAGGTAAATTTCTCTTCTTTATTTTGAGACAAGTTTTCAAATGAGTCTCTAGAAATTATGTTGTTGGACACATCCAAAGGACCTACACAGAACAGAGATAACTTGATCCTATAATTTAAAGGGAGCATTAAATATGGTGGTTATGGTACATGGGGAAGTAATTTGAGCAGGACACTCTCACTGTCTCTGAAGTAGAAAGTAATTTGTCTTATGTCACATATCTTAAGATGCTTAGCAAAAAAAGTGAAGGAATCCAAGCAGCTTAACTACTGTTTTTTCCTTGTCCCCCAAATTAATTATTGTTGAGTTGCCTTGGCAAAAAAAAGCCAGCTTAATTTTGAGTGGAAATGAAGCAAAAATCTATTTTCTTTTGAAAGTGCAGTGTCACTTTAATATGACTGTTGTGTATAGACGTTGTATTTTTTTTTCTTTTTTTTAGAAGAGGTTTTCAACTACAGAGTTAAGCAGTTCTTCTTTAGTTTAGTTCAGAATTGTTCTATCATGTGTTTCTGCTTTGAAGTAGAAGTCTTACCTACAGGTATTGCAGATGTAGTAACTGCGCTAATGATCTTTATTTAGATTTTGTGCCTCTGTCCTTGGGGTGTAAAGTCCCACACATCTCATCTAGTTTTCACAAAGCTATGCTGACTCCTCTCTGAGCGTATTGGAGTCTCAGCTCTCTGGGAAGCTGCAGAGCCAATAACATGTGACAGTCTGGTTTGATACCAGGAAGTTGCACAAATACTAGTGTCAGCACAAGGGGGAGGGCATGAATGCATTGTTAGAAGGGACAGGAGAAGCAGGATCCTTAATGCAGCAATAGCCTGCACTTACTATGAATTAAAGGGATTGTAGCACCCCATGTTGGCAGTTCTGCTGCCTGGACTCGGTGGTTATGGACTATGCACCTGTGCTTTTGCTGGACAGATGAAATGAATCCCACCTCTGCAGACATTGTGTCTCTTAGCCTCTTGTCTCAGAGGAGAAACTCTTTCAGTGCTCTTTTGTGAGTAAACAGACATGTTTGTGTACAAATAATGCAGATATTCTACTTGTTCTGATGATGTCACTTAGACTAACATTATTTCATGAATGATTTTCCTCTGAAGAAAGAAGCTGGAAAAGCAATATTCTAAAGTAAGAAGTTGAGATATGTTTGTGGAGTCTTACTACAGAAGGACTCGATTAGTTCTCCACAAATAGACAGACTGATCCCTACAATAGTTATTCCAGGCTATGACATCTATGTTTTATATCAGTGCTAGCATTAGAAATATATGGCTATGTCTTCGCAATATATTATAAGTCAGTATTTCCTAGCTGTACTTTCTTCTATTGCTTTGCTAGTGCTTTTATTTATTTATTTATTTATTTATTTTGATATCACTTCTACTTTCCTCTAGCTCGAAGATGACATTGTTGTCAAGCAGAATTATTTCAGCACAATAAAAAATTTTGCACTTCAGCTCGCTTCTGAAGATTGGATGATTCTAGAATTTTCTCAGCTGGGTTTCATTGGTAAGAAAATGTTCACTTTTGCAGTTTGAGTCATCCTCAGACTGTGAATTAATAGTGATCTGACTTCAAAGCTATCTTCTTTGTACTGGAAATAGGCCAAGAAGTAGAAATTAATGGCCTTTTTTTAGGAACTCTGGTTTAGCTCATGGTTGTTGCTTTTGCCCCTCATTTGTTTAATATAATTTTGTATGACTGAAGCAAACTCAAACTGTTGGAAAAGAGGGCATTTTTATAACCAAAAGTTAATTTATAAAAATACTAACAATCAAACTGCAAGGCATGTCTTATTTTTAATTTAGCTGCTGTTAAAATGAAAGTGTAATTAAAACACAACTGACTGAAGTAAAGAAAAACCATGAAAATTAACTCCACCTAAAATAACTTCATTGGTGTTTGTGCCAAAATTTCCAAGAATTAGCAGGCATCAGTTTGTTGCAAAGCCTATTCTATCTCCATCTTTCTACTTTATGAAGAAGTTATGACAATCTGCTCCTTCCTAGATGCAGTCAGAGTCTGTCATTTGCAGTGAGCAACAGTGAGAGGAGTTAATGCAGGATCTCGGGTTGTTGTGGATTGACTGCCAGGGTGCTGTGGAAATTACAATTCTTTGCTCTTACACTAATATCTTTTCATTGAGAGATACTAGACTTAACAGAAAAGCAATGAAAGAGAAGTTCTGAAGGGATTTTACAAATCAAAAGGTTATTTCATTGCTGCAGTGATGTGTCATGATCTTTTTAAAAGTGACAAGCTGGAGATATGCAAGGAAAAATCAAAAGCTGGGGCAGACTTTGGAGATTCCTGTGGTCAACACAAACAATTCCAATATGAAGGCTGTAAGTTGAGTTCAGAACAGAAAGGAAATCCTATGTGTAATGGATAAAAGTGCAGCCCTGAATGCTATCATTCTCTTGGAAATTCTTGTTGTTCTCTTTCCTTTGGATCTACTTGCCAGAGAATGGCTTCATTTTTAGCTCAGTCACCCATAATGGTCATACTGAGAACTGAGAATGTTGGCACTACTCGATTAAGTGCTGTCCCGTTTCCAGCTCAGCATCAGGTGTGCAATAGTTCCCTGACTTTCGGGGTCTCAGAGGTTCCTGGAGTAGAAAGGCAGACAGTAATTATCCTCCATACATGCTGTGTTATGGTACAGAATAGTACTTCATAGACTTGTCTGCCAGTTTAACCTACGGAAACAATGGGGAGGAGAAAAGGAAGTGGGCTGAGTGAAGTCTCCTTATACACCTGGCCATCGTGTAACTGCTTTGGGCTACTGTCAGAAATACACTGTTGCTGAAATCATTATGGGGTTGGTTCTGTGGCCTCAGAGGGGGGAGAAATAGGAAATTGTGCTGCCTAACATGGAAAAATAAGAATTTAAGTAGTTTACTGACATCTTGCCCTAAGTAAACTTGTCTCTTTGGTTGGGGAACCCCTCACAACATTGTATGTTAACAGGGACCGGTTGAATACAGCATCTGATAAGACTTTGTTTCTACTGTTGAACAGTTAAACACTAACCCAGACTAAGCCCACAATTTGAGTTTTAGCTCCAGTCTAATTGCACGTTAAGTGTAAATTCTGTATGGCATTTCTGGGGCTACAGAATTTACATTTATTCTACATTTGCCTGATTTAGTAGTAGAGTGTGCTTACTTACAAATTGCCACTTCGTAAGAATGACACATCAAATGTGCATAAAACCAACTTACACTTTAGGACAAACACTGTGTACGCAGTGCAGTTGTATTTCAGGTCACTTAACTTGCTTATTTGTGTATTTTAGTATTTGTGTATTTCACCCTCCGTTTTGTGTTCTCTTGCTGTTATAGAGGGCACAGTGTTTAAGCCTGGTAGGGTAGGTAGATAGTTCTTAATACTGAGACTTGGCTTAATCAAAAGCACAACTGTTTAAAAATATCTTGTTTTTCTATACTGTCTGTGTACTTCTGGTCAGTGTGGGCTCTGAAAGTAGCTGTAGTTAAATTTAGTTGTTAGCTCCTGCTGCTTGCATGTCTGTTCTTTGTTCCTTGTATCATATTTGTTTGCCTCATTTTAACTAGATGATATCAGTGGGATTTCAGATGCATTTTGCTATGGCTACACATCTTTATGTTGCTTTTCTACCTAGAAAATTAAATTAGATTTTTTTTTCTTCTCCCAATTTAGCTACTTATCCTGCTCTTAAGTTTTGAGAGAAAAATTAGTATTCATGAAAGCAACTAAAACTTTTGGCTCTGAGACACATTGGTGTGCTATAACCATATATTGCATGGAAATTTTATGCAAGTAATGTAGATTTGCCTCATCTCTGCTATCCCTTTATGGATCTTGATGCAGACTGATAGTGTGGTAATTTGGTAATGCAGACAGCTTTGGGAAGAGCAACAGGAGTTTGTAACTGAGGGTGAGTTTTATGTGTAGATGTCCAAGAGAGAATCTAGAGCACTCAATTCACAGAATCATAGAATGGCCTGGTTTGGAAAGGACCTTAAAGATCATCCAGTTCCAACTCCCCTGCCAAGGGTAGGGATACTTTCCACAAGACCAGGTTGCTCAGAGCTCCATCCAATCTGGCTTTGAACAGTTCCAGGGGTGGAACATCCACAGCTTCCCTGGGCAACTATTGTCTAGATGCTACTGATTTAGAAATAATCTCTAATTATTAAATTATTAATAAAAAGAGAGATGTGGCTGATTCACTGTTAGCTGTTGGAAACCTTGATTAGCTTGAAAGTTTGTGAGGTAAAAATGTGGGATTTTTTGTTGTAGTGTATTTCTGAACTGAAAATTTAATTTATGCAAGTGCTACATGAGGAAGTGGCAAATGTAGCTATTTAGGCTGACAGCAGGATTATAGAATTCTGTCACCTCTGCCACAGAACAGACGTTGTTCCTTTGGGTTTTTTTTAATACTGAAAGCATAGTCTTAAGTGCTGTCAAGTATCTAATAAATAATGGGTGAGATGTATGCTGTTTTCTTAAGAAGCTCTCTGGAAGGAGATGTATCTTTCGCTCTTGTGGATTCTGGTTTGCACTGCGAGCCCTGTGACATAATGTAGGAAAGTCCTACTAGCTTTTCATGAGGAATAATGATTTGTCTTCTAACTGCCTGTGAGCTGAAGTGTTTTCCAGAGGAACTGCAATCCTTGCACTGTAGCTATAATGCCAGCTGTCACAAGCATTTAATGGAGTGGTCTGAAATGGCCTTTTGGTTGTCTTATACAGTTTCTCTGAGTCTTATTGTGCCCTGATGTTTTAAAGGCCTGTTGTTCTGATTATTTAAGTTGTTCTGGTTGCAGTTTTGCTGAAGCTGTGCACATAGTTGAAGTTTGGGAAAGAATAGATCAAGTCAAACATTTGAGCTTTAAATAACTTCAAAAGGTTCTGGTTTTAATGCCAGTAATTTGCATATCATTAACAGGGAAAGCATTGAAAACATCAACTACAGCTAGAATATGTGCTTGCAGGTGTAAAATTATTGTTGGTGTAGACTCAGTATTAGTGATGCTCATGTGGAAGAATTAAAATGAATGATTTAGATATTTGCAGTTCAAAGAACTAGAAAACAAAGTGTTTCATTTTGTGTGTGCCCTGTATTTGCCAGCAAAATACTGCGAGGGCCAGAGTGATTCACTAAGGATGGTTTTTAAAAGGACTGAAAAATGAATAGAAGTCTTGACAGGGCACAGTAAATAGCAGAAAGTGTTCCACAGGTGGGTTTTTTTTTTCAGTGCTGACTGTCAATTTTATCAATATAGATCAATAATATGGAGAAAGTCTACATTTTGTATCTCTGGGGTTTTATGGAGCAAGATTTTGCTTTGCTTCTTGACTCTTAATTCTTTCAGATTTTGACGTTTCTTCACAATGGTAGGTTGTAAGCACCCAGAATCTGAAAGCTCTGAAGTTTTGTCAGCAAATTATGTCTGTTTTATGTCTGTTCCCATGTACTATACCAAGTGCATGAACATGGTGCAAGATGAGCCATTGCTTCAGTTCTTTCAGAGTTTTCAGTTTGCGGCAGTGTGTGTTGAGTGCAGCTTTTTGCTTAGGTCTCTTTGGCTTGACAATTTTTGAGCGCATATTGGGGATGGCCAGCAGGCAATCTGTAGGCTGGATTTAGGCAGCATCTCAGTATTTCTGTGGCTCACAGCACTTTCCTCATATGCTGCTGCATGGGAGCTGCAGGACAGAAGGACCTTGGCAAATGCTGCCACTTCTTGGACTGTGGCTGTGCCCTAGGGAAACCAGGCTGCTGCTGCTGCTCTTGCTTAGGAGAGACTAGGCAAGGACTTGACTGATTTGGTTTCAGAGGGGCTGGGTGTTGGATCAGTGCAGCAGGAGTTGTACTGGGCTGATGTCCATTACAAGGATGAGGTGTGGACAGTCAGGGATCCAGAGCTTTGAAGACCTGTTTTACCAGAGACTTCACTGCAGAGCTCTGGTTTGGAGTTGCTCTAGGAAGACTGTTCTGATGGAAAAAAGGGGGACATGGATCCACAGCAGAACTGCTGTGCTGGTGGTGTCCTGAGACAGAAATGACAGATGAATGAGGCAATGTTATACAGAGGAACAAGGGGCTGGGGCCAAACTGTGCCAAGCTGTGTGTGGAAGGTGGTGACAGCATTTCAGAAAGTGATTGTGTGGGTGTCTGTCCTTGGTTACTGAAGGAACACAAGGGCTTGTCTTGGGATCAGGGTGTTTCCTGTTCATCTTTGCTCCAGTGTTCATTAGAATTAATGTGAGAAGACTTTGTCTCCACTGTTGAACACTTCCATGGTGCTGGGCAGTGTAATGCAGAGAGGCCACTTGGGTCCAAAGATGCCAATGCAGGTACAGCCGGCTTACCTCACTTATGCTGACTAGCTGTAGTTGGATGTATCAGCGTGGCTTGGGCTTTGATTGGGTTTTGTTTGCTTGTTTGTTTTTCCTTGGTGTGCCCTGTGACATCACCATGGAAATTAGACTATTTCCCAAGTCTGGGGTGGTTGACTGCATGGTGGACAGTAGAGTGCTGGCCTAGAGGAAACTGCCTCTGGGCCTAGACAAGTCTGCCATGTGGAAGTAAATAATTTGTTGATATCCTGTTTCTATTTTAGATAAAATTAGGATAACTTAAATTAGGGATAAGACTAAATTCTTACTCTTACCTTCAGTCTTGTTCTCAGCTTACTTAATTGTAGGATCCTGTGTCTTTGTGCCAAGTTCTAAGTGACATGGTCTGTGAGTGGGAACAAGTAAAGATGATAATCCTTGTGTTCTTCAGAAGATGAGCTAGTCAAAGGAAGAAATGTCAGTGTGATTCTTCTGCTCTGTCTTTGAGTAGAAAAGGATAAAGATTCTAGAGCATCATGGCTGTGTATAGATCCTGGAAGAGGATAAACTGTCTCTTCAGTCTGCTTGCACTGAGATTAGAGAAATATTGTGGGAATATTTGTCTTCTGACTCTCACCGTATTGTGCCTCTCTCTGACACCACATGGAAAAGTGCACTTCCTGTGGAAACAGATGTGACTGACAGACTGCCTCAGCAGGTGTCACCTATGAATGATGGTTTCAGTCCCATAAAAATCCCAGAAACATCTGCTTAGTCCCATTTTTAGCTGGTCTTTTATTAGAGTTTACCATATTTTTCTCTTCTCCTGCCCTATGCCACTGAAAGCAGTAGGCAGAGATGAATCATCAGGAAAATTGGGGTCTGTTTAGTTCCAAGTGTGACAAGCTGAAAGCTGTTATTCTGCATGACTATTTTACACAACATTTAACTAATCATATGATTGTTTCCTACCCATTTTTAAATATTTACTTCCACAAATAATGTTAAACAATGTGGCAATATACTGTGTAAATACTAACAATGTACTAATAAAAATAATAACATCTTTCTTATGTTTTTAAAGAATAAAGCTTTGAAATTATCCCTAGCTTAGTAGGAGTTGTCCCTTTAGTAGTGGGAGTTTCAAATTTTAGTTACTGAGTATTTTCATGTGGAGATACCCATTTGAGGACCTCATTGCAACAGCCACTTAAAAGTGATGATGATATTTTTGCTTTATAAAGAGCTGGATGAAAAGTTTCTGTAAGGAACAACTTTGATATAGTAATGTCAAATCAGTTAATGTTTTACCACATTTACTTTTCCGTCCCAGTGTGTAAATGGTCTACTATAATGAGTATTAGCATCATTCTAATGGGTGAAATAATTGGTACTTTAATGAGATGCTTCTTCCATATTTGTTGCATGGCATAATGATGTAGTCTCACTCAGACACCTCCAAACTCATCTCAGAATTCCCATTGAGTATTCTTTCACTGGCTTTGTTCTTATCCAATTTCACACAAGTCAAAAAGAGATTTCATCAGACCTGCTTTCTGAAAAGGGCAAGGTTCTTTAAGTGATCTCCTCTTAACGTCTACTGCAGCTGGTTTTCCTAAGAGTAGGAGAAAAGATTAGAACATCTACCACTTGTGGAACTTGTTATTTAGAAAGCCTATGAAGGCCTCTTCACAAGTGGGAAAAAAAGCCCAAAACATTTCCTGTGCCTGAGTGCTGTGTGTTAGTGTGTTGTACAGGACTCCAAAATGTGGAAGGACCGAAGACTTGCATTGGAGAAGAGCTTCTGTTGGACTCGGATCCATTGATGCACACATGTCCAAAGAACCCATCCCTGTTTAGTCCAGCGCTGCTCACATCTCAGCAACATCTGCAGAACTGAATCACTTCAGCCAGTGTCTTCCTGAGAGATCCATTGTTACATAATGTCTTTCTTCCTTGCCTTCTCCCTTGTAACCCAGCAAAGACTTCAGACTTCATCTGCAAACCTGGTGTTTTCTGAATCTGCCTTGAAATCTGCAACTGCCTTTGGGATTTTAGCTGGCATGTGGTTGTAGAATCAGTTTGGTTGGAAAAGACCTCAAAGATTATAGAGTCAAACCATTAACTTGGCGCTGCCAAATCTACTGCTAAACAATGTCCCCAAGTGCCACATCTACACGTCTTTTAAATACCTCCAGGGATGGTGCCTTAAGCATTCCCCTCAGCAGCCTGTTTCAGTGCTTCAGTGCAGTCCCTGGTACAAGCACTTGTCAGTCTGTCTTCAGCCCTGGACTGCCCCACTCCCAGCTGTGTTGCTCCTGGTAACCATGTCTTCATACAAGGCACCTTTTTCAAGTGCTGCATTCAATTTGACACAATAGCCTGGTGTATTGGCCACCTTTCTCTTCAGAGACCTCAGCTGGTAGAGAAGTGTATTCCACAACCATGCAGGTGATTGCTCATGTTGATATTAAATAGACTCTCTTCATCAACAGTCAGTTTCCTTCTTTTGCAAAGAAGTCTGCAGGATTCCAGAGAATCCTTTTGCACGGTGCCACACAGAAGTCCTGCTGATGGCCTGTGCACTGCAGAAAAAAACTGGTCACTCTGGGATGTCTCCTTTTGAGTTGCATTGTCTCTGTATATGTTCTGGTAGCTTCCTTCTTTCCCTTTGATTTTCTGCCCAAAAGAATCTGAAATTAGTGGTAGGTGTTCCATCCCTGCTTTTTGTACCTGCAGAAGCTGAAATTGTATGACTGGGCAGATAACACTTGCAACAGCTCCTCATCTCAGGTGCTTGAGCTTACACATGACATGGGGAATAATAGATGCCAATCCATAACTCTTCTTTCTCTATTTTTTCAAACTGATAATTTCTATTCTTAAGGAGACTGTGTTGTGGTACATTGAATATACACTGAATATTTTGATAGCATCAAGATATATGACAACAAGTTCTGTTCGAGTAGTTATTTTATTTAATTGAAAGGTATGGAATTTCAAATAACATTGAAATTTCAAGTTGTTGATTGCTAACATTTCTTGTCTTGGCACAAAGGTATCATCTGCTATCTCATTAATTTCAAAAGACAATGTTATCTCTAATCTAAAGTAACTCCAGTTATTCTTAATGTCACCCACAGGTAAAATGTTCCAGTCTCCAGATATCACTCTTATTGTAGAGTTCATATTTATGTTTTATAAGGAGAAACCTATTGATTGGCTTCTGGACCATATTCTCTGGGTGAAAGTGTGTAACCCTGAGAAAGATGCTGTAAGTTTGTTTTTATTATAAAGCTTCTAAAATGTTTTCACGATGATGAATGAGTTGATTTTTGTGAACTGAAAGCCAGCATAAGTGTACATTATGGTTACTGCATGTTCTGGAAGAGTCTTTCTTCCTGCCAAGATTTTTATCTTAAAAAGAACTTTAGAGAGACAATTCTCAGGTGCATCATAACTGTTATTGCTTAAGATTTTGGAGATGGGTGCAGTAAGGATGAAAAGCAAAAGTCTAGTTAGATTCTGTGTGTAACAGTCCTAAAATAAACTTACACATGTAATCACCAGTGAGGTCTGCAAAATGCCACTGCTTGGATAGCAGTCTTGGAGAAGGTTCCAAATGGGGAATAAACTTCAGATTTTGGTCCTTCATTTCTCAAGTAACACCATTGCTGAAAGACTGAATAAATGGATTCTGTGCAAGAACCCTGAACGGTATTATATTTGTACAGCAATCTTGGTAGATTTCTGGAAAGAAAACAAGAAAAACTGGATAAATAGGCCTAGGTTCTTACCTTGTGTTGGTTTATACTAATGTGTTGTTTTGTTTTTGTTTTTTATCCCACCCTTACCTCTTCCCCCCACTATTTCAGAAACATTGTGATCGACAGAAATCTAACCTACGGATACGCTTCAGGCCTTCTCTTTTCCAGCATGTTGGCCTCCACTCTTCTCTAGCAGGGAAGATCCAGAAACTCACAGTTAGTAGACAGTATTTCCCTTCCTTTACAGAGCAGGCTGATTAAATGAAAAACATTGTGGCAATGAAGAAAACAGGCCTGCCTTTTCTTGTTGTCTTGCATTTTCAAGCATGATGTACCTTTCTCCAGCTGGAATTAAATCTGATACAGACTGGTTACTATAAAGTAGAAGAAGTGCTAGTCAAGCTTATTTATGTGGATTTTTGCTAGGGGATATTTTTTTTAATTTTTTTTACTTTAATGGCATGTCCATCTTACTAATCAGTACAAGATCTGGTGCACCTAAAATGAGTAATGCATTCATTTTCCATTTTATGCCAATGTTTGTTTTAAGTGTAACCACTTAGGAAAAGAACATAATAAACAAGGTTTTCTGACCAGCATCATGTTTGTCTGTCTTTCAATTAGGATAAAGACTTCCTGAAACCATTACTGCATAAAATCCACGTGAATCCACCTGCAGAGGTTTCGACATCTTTAAAAGTCTACCAGGGGCATACGCTAGAAAAAACCTACGTAGGGGAAGATTTTTTCTGGGCTGTCACACCAGTTGCTGGAGATTATATTCTCTTTAAATTTGACAAGCCAGTCAATGTAGAAAGGTTAGTAAATACTTGCTGTTGGTCTCATATGAAGTTGCTTGTGCCAAGAATGCTTGAAGACAGAATTTGGGGCTGTCGTCATAACCTAAAGTGAAACGGTGTAGGACCTTTGGAGTTCAGCTGAAACTGTGATCATTACTTCCTCTAATTCTTTTACTATGGTAAATTTTGTCTTGCTTTTAAAATTTTTTTTTCATTTAATCTGGAGCCTTTTTGAAAAATGCAGTGGAAAACCAGTGCTTCTCTGACACAGAGAACTTAAAATAAGCCAATTTGATTCTATTTGTATTTGGTTAGTCTGCTTCTAATTACAGAGCAATTGTACAGCATGGTATGTGGTACAGTATGTTGTGCCCTGTGGCCTTGGTTCCTTGGTTGTCCATATTGGAAATCTTGCTGGAGCATGTAAGGATGTCTCCAGACCTGAAAGCTGGGAACTCTGAAGGGTAATAATTTTAAGATGTAGCTTTAGGGCTTGAAAAAAGTCACTGTGCTAAGATTCCAAGTTGACCTATTTAAAAGATACTAAAATGCAACAAAAAAGAAAGGGGGGTGCGTGCTTTCAAAATACAAATATCTGAGATCTGTTGGAGGACTAAAGGTGACTTCTTTTTAACTACTGGTCAGATTAATTAAGGATCATAGAGTTAGCACTGTAGAGAGTAGTCATCCTTTAGTTTTAATGAGACTCATTTGCTGCTTTGCTGGCTACTGTCTTGCCAACATAGTAATCCAAGATGTATAAAATACATGGTTTATTTAATGTCTATTTAAGTGTTGTTATGCTAGTGGATTCCTTTTCTCCTTACTTCACACACCTTATGTGTTCTTTTTAGGCCAGTACCTATAGCCTGGTAGAACAAAGTTTCTTTGAATTAATTTGACTGGATGTTTTTCTTGTGAAGGAGCCCATTTTGCTGTCCTGAACTGAATCCAATAAGTCAACTCATGTACCTTGGTACATAATCAAAGGCTAAGTCTTCACCTTGGCTTAGCACAACAGTGAGGATCAGTAGTTCCCTTATTACTATGTTGTTCCAAACTAGTCTGACCTATGAAACTTAAGGCTGTTGTTACAGATGTCAGATTACTCTTTCAGTTGCTTGCTATGCTTTAAGACTTTCCTGGTTAGCTTCCCGAGGTGTATGTGTTGAGGAACATAACTGCCATATTTCTTTAGATTAAAGGCAAAATACTTATTCTGTGCCAATAGTTTAAAAAATACATTTTTTGATACCTGTTGCCTTAATGCTGAAGGGAACTAGGGGAATGAGAAAGTACTAATTATCTGTGTAAAAGGTGGGAAAATAATGTTCACTGTTGTGCCCTGGAAAACTGTGACCCGGCCTAAGGTAGTTATGTCTACCTGCTGTGTTAATAGTCTCAGCAGTAACGGATTATATGTTTGGGTTTTTTGGGGGAAGAAGTGGGGGTTTTCAAGGTCTTGTTTGGTTTGGGTTTTTTTGTTTGTGGGGGTTTGTTTTGTTTTTTGAGGGGGAATGTTGGTTTTTAGGGTTTTTTTGTTTGTTTGTTTTCTTTGTTGTTTTGGAGGGTTTTGTGGTTGTGTGTTTTTTGTGGAGGTTTTTTGGTTTTGTGGGATTTTTTTTCTTTGTTGTTTGGGGATTTTTTGTTTGGTTTGTTTTTTTGCGTGGTTGTTTGGTTTTTTGTTGTTCTTGGTTTTTCCTTCTTTGTTTTGTTTTGTTATTTTTATTTATTGAAGAAATACATATTAATTTTAGAAGTAAGGAAACATCTTGCATTCTGTTGCTTCCTCAAGGGAAGTCCACAAGTTAGAATGATGCTACCTATTCAGCTATCATTGTAAGCCATTTCAAAGTTTATTATGAATTTTAGCTTTTGTTGCCACAGGGTCCTCAAAAATACAGTATTTTGCCTTTCTGAAGTCAGTGACTGATTAGATTTACAGATGTTGTAATTTCAAATTGTTGGGGACTTGTTTTTGTTTGTGTAAATTGAGCAGCAGCTGCAGAATTTGGCAACTGGAGGTCTAGTAGAGCAGTAGAGTTTCCTGATATTTCAAGGATGCTTCCTGAGGCAGTCAAAAATAAAACTGTGAGTGGCAGGTTGTAACACAGAAAAGGGAAAATGGACTGAGCATTAGGAAGACTAACCTGGTGGGGAAATGCATCTGATGGTGGGAATTAATAGTAGAAAATACACTTTTCATAGTGATCTTGTGTCTGTGAAAAGATGCAACAAGCTTTTTTCTTTTTTTTTTCTCTTTTAAGTAAAAGAAAAGCTCTTTGAATTTAAAGGAAATTTTGTCTGCCAAGTCAATTTGAGGTGTAACTGCTTAGTAACTCCCATAATAAATTCTTGATGAAGAAGGTTTTTAATGGAAATACTGACCACAGCTCTGACTGAATAAATGGCACATCTATTACACTGTGACAGAGCACTGACTTGTTCCTGTAGTTTATTTTTCCACACCAAATGTTTTGCTGGACTGAATTTGAGTTTTCTGCAGTTCAGTAATTAGCTTTCATTAAGTCTTTAGATATTTAATTTTTGAGATCTGAGAATATTGTCAGGGGTAACACTGGCAAGGATCTCTTAATAACTTAAAGTGAGAACTGAACTCACTTCACTGAGCAGAAAGTACATTTGTGCCTATTTTATGCAAGACCTGGCTGGCAGATTCCTGCTGAATATTGAACAGTGAAATAGATGGTGCTTGTTCTGAATAATACCTGGAGAACAGGGATGTGTAAATTGAAACATTCTAATGCTTACTTTAGTAACAGCTCTTGTACTGAAGCTTTCTAGGTTTTTTCCAAGCAAAAGTTCTCCAGCCAAAACACTAAAGTCCCTGAAAAGTAATCTAGGGTCTCATCCTTTGCAATAAGAAAATACATACATTTCTTTCAGTAGAAGATCCTTGGGAAGGAAGGTAGATTGAAGGATATTCCTCTCAAAAACAAATTGCACAACAGTGTTGAAGGTATGGTTTGGTTTTGGTTTGTTGGTTTGTTTGGGTTTTTTTTTAAATAAAGGGATGGAGTGTTCTCTAAATGCTCAGAACAGCCTACATTGTAAAGATAAGAAATATGAATTTCTGTTTCCTCAGGTTGTTACATAATTACTGAAATTCACTTTGCTGTTTTGGTATGTACACTGCTGTTCCAAGCACAGATTTAACTATTAAAACTGACAGTTATATTTAAGAGTTTCTTTATGAACCAGTCAAAGCACATCTGAGAAAGACATTCCATTGCAGCAGTTAAGTGTACTGGTGTCCATCATCATCACAATCATTTCTTTTTTGACTAAGTTTCTCTATAGGTATGACTGACACAAATCTGATGTTGTTTTCAAAGAACATATGCACTAATTACTTTGAGAAAGCCCTTGGAAGTGCATAACCTATGGCTGTTTCAATTAGACTATGTTTACACTTGTCAGCTTTTCTGCAATAGGAATTTAGAATGGATATGTTTAAAAAGAGCTTCAGGTTTGCTTCAGTATAAATGGATTTCAATGCTGATCTTTATTTTAAAAGAAAAAAGCTGCAGGAAAAGACAAGCATGTATTTATACTGTGGAAAAAAAAGAATCACTAAAAACCAAAACTCACCCCAACCTCACTAGTATACATATATAAATTTGCTTTATATTTTTAAAATATAAGGCTCATTGTTTCTTGTATGTAACTGCTTCACAGAATCATCAAAGTTAGAAGAGACCTTCAAGGTCATCTCGTCCAACCATCAACCCAGCACCCCTTCAACCACATTCCTAAGTGCCACATACAGTTGCCTCTTGGAAATTTCCAGATATGGTGACTCCATCACCTCTCTGGGCATTATTCCAATGCCTGACTGTTCTTTCAGTGAAAAGAGTATTTCTAGTATCTAATCTGAACCTCCTCTGATGCAACTCAAGGCCGTTTCCTCATGTTCTTTCCACTGAGACATGGTAGAAGAGACTGACCCTCACCTGGCTCCAATCACGTTTCAGGCATTTGCAGAGAGTTTGAGCCTCCTTTTCTCCAGGCTAAACACCCCCAGCTCCTCAGCTGCTCCTCACAGGACTCGTGCTCCAGACTCTTCTGCAATACTGCTTTGTAGTGTTACTTTGAATATTTTCAAAAGGATTAGCAGTTTGCTTTTTTTAGGGGAGGGGCCATGTGGTTTTGTTTGTGGTGTTGGGTTTTTTTCCTTCCCCTTCTCCCCCATCACTGCTTTGAACTCTGTAGTTGCCCCATCTTTGGTTGGTCTCTTCTTTTAGCAACTTACTGAGTAGTCATCCTAATGTGACATTGACTATTAATAAAGTGATTTTATAAGGTACAACTTGCTGACTGGAATGTCAGTTTTAAAGTGAAAACTTAATACCTTGACAAACCAGCTTGTAGATTACATTTACTAGCTTCTGCTCTGATATTGGCGTAGATACTGGATGTGCAGTATTTGAGACTATTCATCTAATTTTCTATATTGTTGGCATTAGAATTGCAGGGAATACATGATGTTAACCTCACTTACATTATATGGCATCTTCTCACAACACAAAATTAATAGTCATGCAAGAAAATATATATTTGACTATTTAAGCTAGAAAATCAATGTATTGAGTGTCTTGTTGGGCTACTGGTAACTAAACATATACATTATTTTGCCTGCTTTGAAATTATTGTGACAGTGCTGAAAAACAGCTGCATAAAAAGTGACAGATGGGCAGCTGATATTTTGGAAAGGAAAATAAAGGCAGCTTTTTAAACAGGTTCTGTAGCAGTGAAAAATAAAATGAACTTTTTTTAAGTAAAAAAAAAGTTACAATTAAGTATTATAGCAGTCAGTCTTGTATGTATCCAAAATGTAATAAATTATCCATCCTATGGGATGCAAGTCCTCCTGTGGCTAGAGAGATACAAGGTCAAATGCATTACAACCAAAAAAAGGCTTTCTAACAGCTTTCCAAAACTGGAAATGGAACTTCCTCATCATTTGCTTTTGCAGTAACAACCACTCAAAACGTAGGGAACTGCAAAATTGTTTTGGTTTTAGATGAGTACAGCAGTGACTTGACTGATGTATAAGCTGTTCTTCGTTCATAATCACTATTCAGTGTAGAATCTCCCCTTCAGTCCAATACATTAAACCTTTTAGGGGCAGTTTTAGCTCAAGAACCATAGAAGTGCACATACACAGAGTGTATGATTTAGAAGTAATCTTTGATTCTGATTCTAAATATATATGCTATTAAAGTGCAATGCCATTTTATTAAGCTTGTAATGGTCATGTCAGCTGATAGGAAATATTTGAAAATCTCTGTTTAAATGTTTTGCTGTTTGTCAGTACATTTCAGGCGGGATAATATTTTTAGTGTACATAAAAGAGAATTTGAGGACTTTGGTTTCTCTGTTTACATAAACTTCTGTACTGATGAGTAGAGCATCCTCAAATGGATGCACTGACAGCAGGGATTTGGCAGGCAAGCTCCCAGGCACTGATGTTGTTTGCTCCGGGCATGGAATTCTGCCCATAACAATGAGGCAAGGACTTTATATGAAAAGGGAAAAAAACCTCAAAGTATGGATCAGAGACAGAAGAAAAGAGCTGCCTAAGCCAAGGACATGCTGCTTCTTCCTTAATGGTACTAATATCCAAGATTTGTGTATTTGGCAGTGTTCCTGGCTTTATAGTTCTTAGTCAGAAATCTTGGAGGCTTAATGCTGTTGCCAAAATGTTAGCTCTCTAATGCCACTTGAGATACTCTAAAATACTTCACGTGACTTCCAGAAGGACTGGAGTCTCTGAGATGTCATAACTGCATCTTTCTGGCCTGTGATGAGGTCACACACCCAAGTGCAATCTCAAATGGTGTAATAAAATTGAATGGAGTTATCTGTGCTTCCCCAGCCAAGCTGGACGGGTAAAAAATGTTCATGTACATACACCCACATATAAACTCGCACACATACTAAACCCAAAACCCCAACAAAGCCTTTCTGCATCTCACTGGATTAAAAATTCAGCAGAAATAACCTTGTAAAAAAACAATCAATCACCCCTAGCAAAAAACCCAAACAAACACAGAAAAGTTTTTCCCAAATTGGGAATTATAACAAGATGGAAAAGCTCCCACTATGTTGCTTACCTACTGTGAGTATTTGGCAGATGCATATATATGGAGACTGGAGGAATTACACTTTTTTTGGAATTATAAGCAATTTTTTCAAATGACTCAGTAAGAGGTGAAGAATAGGAGAATAAATTGAGCTTGAGACAAGGACAAGAAATTATTCATCTTCTGTTTGTATTTTGCATGAGGACATAGTGCATGGTTCATACTGGTTTCCAGTGACAGTAGAATAACACTTCCTAATTAGGATTCTGAGAAAGTGAGACAAGGGAGGTAGATTAGTTTTCTTTTTCCACATTTGCATCCAGTGATCAAAAATGCTGGATAGAATTGGTGAATAATGACTCTTACAGTGGATGATGGCATCTGTAGAGAGCAAAAAAATTGCTGACTTAATATTGCTTTTATAAAAATTCATGTTGTGCAGAATTAAAAACTCTTAGGCTGCATGTTGCTATGGATAATTTGTTCAAATGTGGAAGGAAACATTTCCTCTCTGCCTTCCTACCTATTTTCCTTTTCTGAAAATGGGATATACTAAAATACATCAGATTGCTAAAAAGAGATGTAAGGAGAAAATGTGAAGCAAAGAATTTGATTTGTAATGTTTACAGAGCACAAAGACCTGCATTCTTATATTCTTAGAATATTTGTGTTTAGTATCAGGTGAGATAACTTGTTTCCTTCAAAACAAAATGCAGATATATTGACAGTGGATGTGAATTATGCTGTTTATAGAATTTTTGTATACTATTTCCTTTTATAAAGCGGCCATAATTTACTAAGAAAATTATTGTGTATTGAGTTCTATTTTTTAATTAGAACACTTAATTAAAACACTTTCTATAGATTAAAAAATAATTGTCACTTTATTTAAATAAAATACTAAAGTTTTTTTAACACCTGAAAAAAATAAAATTGGGTAATAGAGAGAATAATAGTTTTTTAGGCCTAAATTTGCTTTGATGTGACAGAAAGAAGAGAGATACATATACATCCCTTTATAAGCAAGATAGGAGAAGGGTAGAAATGGGTATAGTTATTTTGGTTTTGTTTTTTTGAAAGCCCAGGTAATGAAAAAATTTAGCTATTAAAAGTATATTAAAGATAACAGATCAGATTAGTAATATTAATTTATACGTTTTCTGGGGCATGTTACAAAAGGTGAGAATCTTTCTGGGTGCTCACTATTGGAGGAGTTCTGAACCTGAGTGTAGGCTTTTGAAGCACCCTAAGAGTTAACTGCATTGGCAAACTAATGGGATCTTCTGTCAGTGTATTAACGATAATCACACTTCTGCCTTCCCCTCCCTTTGTGTGTTAGGACGTGCGTGGAAGGTATGAATATTTGTTTCAGGTTATTGGCTGGGGGGTTTTCCCCCTCTATTTGTCTTGATTTTATATGTGTATCTAGCTCCATGGCAACAAGTCAACCTCTCAACTTGGATAAATACTGAAGTCACTGAGTATGGAAACAGAAGTTTTCTTTGCAGCTTTGACTTTGCTCCATTTAGTTTGGTGATTGGTGTTGGTTTTTTCTGTTTCTGTGTTTGTTTGTTTTTAAACCTTCAGTGCTCTTGAAATTTTGTGTATTTTTTAATGCTACATGAAATATTAATGCTTAGCATCCTCTTACTCTCAAACCACATTAAGGTCACGAGCAGAATGTATGTGAGTTCATACATTTAAGTATTTTGTGGTAGAGGGGAGGTTTGTCTGTGTTTGAATATCTAGAGTAGCTGGTTATTATCTTTGACCTGTGACTCTTCAAAAAGAACCTGCCAGCAGAAAAGGTTCTCTTAGATTCAGATACATTAGTATTATACGTAAAAGTTGTAAGTTAGTTTTCTCTGATGACTTTGATCAAAAATGTTCAATTGTGTTCACGTTTGTATTTTGTAATTAAGAAAGCAGTGAAGTAATATTCCATAAGGCAATAGTATGGTTTGTTTCTTTTAACTTGAGGTGAATGTGTTTGGTTGGAATTACTATATGTAGAGATCCATGGCTTTCAGAATTTTTATTTGAAGGAATGGTTCAGAAGGTGTTACGTTTAAGCAGCAGATAGACAAGGAAATCTTAGTGACTCTACCCAAAGAAAAATGTCAAGTAATTAGGAAGAAAAAAAGCATGTTTTTACTGTTTACATGGACTGTCATGTGTAAATCCCAGGACAGGTGTCAAAATAATTCAACAGTTGAAAGCAAAGCTATTTCCAAGTCTTTCAGTATCTGTATTGAGAAATACCTATCATAGTCTGAAAACCTTAGAATCATAGAATCATTTAGGTTGGAAAAGGCATTTAAGATCATTCAGTCCAATTATAAACCAGTGTTTCTCTTGAAAGAAAAAAGGAATGGGCCAGACATCTTACTACTGGTGCAGGAATTAAATAAACAACCCCAACCTTGTAATACTATGGCTATCAGCTGGATTACTCTACATTAGTGATTTAATGAGGACCATAAATGTCCTGCAAATGACTCCGTGGTTTTTAGAAAAGTCTGTTTTACTTAAGAAATATCAGATGAATAAATCAGTTCATTAGTTAGAGGACATAAGAGTCTTTCCCCCACCTGGGAGGGAGAAACCCATAATACTCTCTTGTCTAGTTAAATATCTAGCATGACAGCAAGTCATGTAAAAGTGGTCTTGGAATATATAGAGTGCAAACCCAGAAGGTTTAGGGAGGTAAAGACAGATTCCCTAAAAGCCATTTCAAGGATTTGGGGATGGGAGGTTTAACTGACCTTTGTTTCAAGATGAGTTTTACTCTCTCAACCCATTTCCAGTGAATCTCCATGGAAAATCTCCCCTGTCAGGAAAGCAAGTTTTACGACAGAATATAGCCAATGACACTTACTTTAGGAGCTGTACAATATCTGTTTGATTGTAAGGTAAATTTTATTTTAAATTAAATTTTCTAATTGGTAAATTTTATCTCTAAACAAAATATTTATCATAGCTGTGGATTGACTGTGTATGTGTATTTAGGCTTCTGTTTTCAATCTGTGTAACTTTTAATGTCTAAGGAGGTGTTATCTGTCAAGTGTTGAAGCAAGACTCAGATATAAAAATATCCCTTCCTTTCTAAACATAATTTAAAAAGTGACATGTGCATGTGTTACATTTGTGTTTGCATATGGATTAACAGATAGCTATAGAAAACACACTAAAATAACAGGTTTGATTACATGGAAATCTGGAAATTGGGTTTGATTAATTACTGCTGTAAATTGTTTTGGCATTGTGCCAACTCATGAGTGCATTGCTCTAATGGAGTGACAACTGCTGAGGGGAGGAAGCTGTGTCTCAGTCTCAAGATAGCACAGTAGGAAAAATGGTTGGCTGTGGTTGTGTGCTTGCAGGGTTGTTTTTAAAAACAAGCAAACAAACCCAAATAAATAAATGACAACCCCTCACAAACAAACAAATGAAGCCCCCACTGCTACTGCCTCCCTCCTGCCCAACTTCCCCCAAAAAAACCCATCCAAACCTTCAAAACCAATTACTGTTCATTGAGAGCACAGTGATCACAGGGAGTTTCTTTGTGGATTTTTAGGTGTGTCTTCTCAGAACGAAGTGCTAAGGAAAAGCAGCATGTCTGTGGTTTGGGTGGAGCATTTGATGGGAGTACCTTAGATGGTGAATGTTTGATCACTTTTCATCTTAAATTAAGTCTCCTTAGAATTTTCAGTGTTTTCAAGAGAAAAAATGTCCAGTACTGCTTAGGATAACTGACAGACTAAGGAATGGCTGGTTAGATCTCTTAGGTCAAAAGACAGCAGAATGTACTTTTAGTTTTCCGGTCAGCTTTCCTGAGAGTTTTGTTTTGCTTACTATTGAAATGTACAATGAACACTTGTTCCTAGAAAAAATAATGCATTGGGGTTTTCTGGATGTCTTTAATGTCTAGAAAAGGTCACAAGGTTTGTCTTGGAAGAACTGTGGATGTTTTAGGTAGCTTGTGTACTTTGGAATTGACTAACCTTTACATTACCCTACAGTGTGGAAATTGTTTTTCTTGAAACACATACTTTGCTGAGGCTTATTCAGTCCAGTTCTGTTTTGCAGTACAGTTGTGTGGTTCTGCTGAAACCCATGCAATAGAAATCAGTGTGGCTTTCTTGTATCACAATGTGGGGTGTTACTCCTTTCCTGAGCCTTGATAAAAAAAATGTTCTACGTGTGCGTGCAGTTTCTTAAAATACTTCTATCATCACAGACATTTCTGAGGCAGGGTTAGAGCGCAGTTTTCTTCTACTTGTCTTGTAGGTATGGAGTATGGATTAATGGTAGGTACTTAACCTGGCTTCAGATATATTGGATAAAGACAAACTGGAATTTACATCTCTAACTGCATCTTAATAAATTCCAAATTGAGCTAATGTTTGTAATTTTAATCAAGTTATAATTTCTGAACTAATTTTGTCTCTGGCTGGTGACATAGTTAATGTCGAAGAGAAATTAACAGTAAGCACCATCTAAGTTCCAATTGAAGAAAGGTTTGAAATGTGTTGATAGATTTTTAAATATTCATTCAAACATAATAAAAGTAAAATAGTCTTCTTAAAAGTGGTATCTGAGTAGGTGTAGGATCTAATTAGTTTATGACAGTAATCTGAATTAACTCTAGTCCACTAGAAAAAATGGTAAGCAGTGAAAAATTTTCAAGCATTGATTCCACCTAGTGGTAAAAAAAATTATTACTGGTTTACATACTATGTGTTCAGAATAACATGAAGTTCCTGTTATATATAAAAAAAGAGGAATTAAACTGTCTCTTTTGTAAAATTATCTACACATGTGCAGTCCTGCAAAAGCTGTTCAGAGTAGGCAGCTAGAATTTGAACACTTCACTGATTAATACTGACAGGGATGGTTTAGATAATGGTTCAAACATACTTACTCTGTCCAATTAAAAAAAAAAAATTAATTGTACAACTGAGTGAGGGTCTTTGTACAGGTTTTAAAAATTCCTTTTTATGTGTGTATACATGTCAAAAACAGGCTTTTGTGGTTTGGGGTTTTTTTGTTTGGTTTGTTTTTTTGAGGAATTTTTTTTTCTTAAATCTGTCTTTGGAATAGAAGTTTGAATTCAGGTAACATTAAGGGTGTGGATGTGGGTTGGGAATTCCTGGCACAATCATCAATGGGATTTTGCAATGAACTATGGTGGAGAGATGCATTTGGGGAACACTCACCTGGCAAAATATTGACTTGGCTAAGTTCCCAGAACTGTTTCAGAATGGATCTGCAGAGTTCATCCTGTGGGCACAGGGAGAAGGTGACGTGTGCTGGGGAGAGGCTGAAGGAAGGCAGGCCTCCTGCTTCTGGAGTTGATACCAGTGTGTGCCAGGCAGTAATGACTACAGCTTTGTGTAATGCAATCTGGGAAGAGCAGATGATGCAAACTCCCTTCCTCTGTACAACATTGCCCAACTATTCTTTAGCAACTGAAAAACCTGACCCCTTCCAATTACAGTAACGTGTGAAACCATCTTAGCCCCAGCTGAGGTAGGCCCAGTATAAAAATAATGTTTATCCTTGTAACATCTGTATGTGACAATTAACATGTAAGACAGTAACACAGCTGATTCTGACTGATGTGTGTAGACTGTCTTTTTTTCCCTTTTCATTTATAGGTACTTGTTTCACAGTGGCAATCCAGAGCATCCAGGAGACATACTTCTAAACACAACTGTAGAAGTTTTGCCTTTTCAGGTATGAATTTTTTGATTAGTGTCTTCTCCATTACAGGATAAAAGCAAAGTCTATTTATTGACTTTTTTAACAGGGTGAGGAGACATAAATGCTTCTTTTAACTGTATGAACTTGATGTTTTGATGGTCTCATACTTTTCCTTCTTCTAAGTGGATATGTTCACAGAACACTATTGTAACTATTCAGATGTTCATTCAGGGTGCAGTCTGCACAAGTGCTGTTGGTAATTTGGAGGTGAAAAAGGTAATTTTCTTCTAGTTCATTGCTACTATTTAAAAAAAAAAATAGTCTTCCCTCTCCTGTGTATTTTGGGAAATGGGAAACCTAAATCAATCTGCTTTTTGATTTAGTAAGAAAGTCTTAGTTCAGGGATTGACACACATCCAAACCCATTAGATACTGAAATATGTAGATTGTTAAACAGAATTTGTACCGTTCCTCTGATTTCTGATTTTTTTCCCCCATAAATCAGTCAGTTTTACCACAGGAGAGCACTACACTATCTAAAGTATATTCTTGTTTGAAGTCAGATGGTATGGGTTCTTTTTCTTCATCTAGGTATTACAGCTAACTATATATATCACAAAAGTCTGAGAGGATTATGATACTACTTCAGACAAGTTTATTTTATTTAGTATTAAAACAGCAAAGTATTTCTATCTTCTCCCATATATGCGGTATAGGAATCGTGAAATCTATGCCAAAATTGCCATGTGTTGAATCTTTTTTTTTTTCCCACTTCCTTTTAATTTATTTTCTTAAAGTAAAGAATCATGGAGAAGTTCACATCTCCATTTTCCCAGTCTGCCTTCCTTGGAGCAGGCAAAAATAGGAAATTCTTAGTATTCCCAGACTTAAAAAGAAATTTGTTAGTTTAATTGTAATCATACAACATGATGTGTGATATTATAAGATCTGAGGGGTTTGTTTCCCAAGACCTCTGGAAATACATTCAACCACAAAAACAGCAGCAGCCCTCACTTCATCTAAGCCCAAGATACAAGAATGCACAAGGTAATGAGCAAAAATGGCATCAGGCATCATCGTTTTTGGCTTTACTTGGCTGTTAAATGTCCATCAAACTGGAGCATCCCTTAAGGAAGTAATGCTACAGAGGTTGTATTGCTATTGATGCAATTTGTGGAAAAGGTAAACAGAAATTTCTGCAGCTGGCCTGTTCCTAAGCCACTGATGACAGCAGAAAATATTGCCAGTGGGAGGACAGCAGCTCCTGAGGGCCCTGTTTCTCCTTCCTGGACATCAGTAGAGCTAGAAGTCCATTCAGGTATTTTAACCCTGATCTTCCTTGAGCAGAATTCAGAAAAACAAAAAGCAACCCTTAGAAACCAGAGTGCCCCCAGACTGGATTTGCCTGGGACTCAAGCAGCACACTAAAAAAACCCTCAAGATAACCTGTAAGAAAAAACTTCCCCAAACACCCAAACAACAACAACAGCAACAACAAAAGAAAACTAAAACACCTGTCCTCCAAATAAATAAAAAAAAATCCCGACCACTTTTTCAGCTGCCTCACTTCAAAACAGGAAAAAAAAAAAAAAAGCTGATCAATTTAATCTCTGTTTTGTCAAGCATTTTTAGTTAATTCCTGGGCAATTCTTGGAGTGGGTCTTTCAGTATTGGATCATGGCTGTAATTTTCAAGCTGTCTCTCAAGCTCTACTCTACTTTTTTTTTTGTGCTTATTAAAAAAATCCCCATCCATATTAGTGAGGCACTGATAATTGCAGTGCTTCCCTCACTGGTCTGATGCTTTCCATCTCACCCAAAGTCTTAGATCAAAAAGTAAGCTGCAAGTTTTCATTTGTCTGAGAGAAAGCTCTTGTTAAGTCATAGAAAAACAAGGCAGGATCCTGCCTTTGCTTTTCTCCTACTGTGTATGCCAGTATCTGCTAAGTATTCTGTTCACAGGGCACTTACCATGCAAGTTACATGGGGCACTTGGAGTACTTCTTTTTTCTCCCTTGAAGCCAAGTATTGTTCAGTTCTGGAACACTGCTGCTCTTTCTTAATTTTTTTGTGTTGGCTTGTCTAAGGCTATAAATAACTATATTCCACGCTGGTTTTTAATTATTTGGAAAAAATGGATGCTGAATATATAAGAAAAGTGCACACACATTTGTCTTTCTCTGGCAAAGTCATATGTCAAAATAAATTATCTCATTTATGCTTTTTTGTTCCAGAATGAAGAACTGGTATTAAGCAAAGAAACCAAAGACAAACGCTTAGAGGATGGTTACTTCAGGATAGGTATGTAACAGTAGAAAAAAAAGTGTATTCTTACTATTGCAACTGTTAAAGACATCTTCATTAAAAGTAAAACAAACCTAAACCTGAGTTTTGATCACTCATTTTTGGGTATGTGACCCTGTAGGCTTTACTTAGTATTGTGTCCACTATTTCTTTTCAGAGACTGATGTACTAAACAGAGATCTCTTGTGACTCTTAGTTGTAGTGCAGCTACATCCAACTTTTCTGCCAGGACTGATCACCTGGATTATAGTAGAGGCATTTCCAGGTTGTGTAAGATCACCTCCTCTGTCCTGTGACTGCACAAGTACTTTGGTGTGAGCTGTGTGCTTGGCCTGGATGTGAATCCACCCTACAGACAATCAGCTGTCTCATCGTAGGATGAGACTGGCATTTCAACAGCCAAGTGGCTGTTGGGGAAGGTGCCTGGATACATGTTGTCAAGGAAGAGAAATTTTACTCATGGATTTTAATTAGTTGCTGGACACAGCTTGGGCAATCCTGTTATATTGGAAGCACATTTTTTGGTCATAATAAATTACAGTTGTTGTCTATATGGTTTAACTGTGAAGTCTAACTGGGCTTTTAAATTGAATTCTTACTCACCCTAATATAATTGAAGATGCTTTAAATAGGAATATGTTACACATTAATGATATTCCTTGTCCTTAATCCTCCTTGAAAACCCATAAGCCAAAGGCATCATGTTTAGTTCCATGATATTAAATGAATACCTGTGCCAAAATCTTCACAGAGTTTGAGGTGTCAATGCCTTTAGACAGTTTCAAAGCTTTTATTCTTGTGCAATCCTGTTCAGATTGGTGTGTGCTGATGATGTGCCCCATATTGTTTGCTGCTGCAGAACTGGATCTGATGTCAAAATCACTCACTGCCTTTTGTTTCAGGAATGATACTGGTTTCACCTGTGAATTATGATACTACAGATACATCTTCTGGATTTCATACTTCAGTTTGTTGAACAGGACTGAACTGAATGTACTTTTGCTTCTTTTGTAGGGAAGTTTGAGAATGGTGTAGCTGAAGGAACAGTTGACCCCAGCCTAAATCCTATTTCATCATTCCGGCTTTCAGTGATACAAAATTCAGCGGTGTGGGCAATTCTGAACGAGGTAAGAAGTGGTAGAACATTTGAAAACATAACTGGTGAATGGGAGATTTCTTCATTCTGTTTTGAAGCTCAGACTTTTGGCTAACACTAGTTACTTCTTATTACTCAGAAATGTAATACACTAAACCATGACTTATGTTTTCTGATTTCTATTTCAGATTCATATTAAAAAGATTACAAACTGATCGTGGAAATCTGCTTTAGAGGAAAAAAAAAGAATCCTTGAAAACTCTTCCTATGAAATCTGACATCCTTAGCAAGTCACACATTGAAAATACTGAGCATGCACCTTATTCCAAATGTCATTCTTTTTCACTTGAACTCTACCTCTTGTGAAATCTACTGTAGATGAGAAGATTGTATTTACCCCTTCTTATCTGATCCATCCAGAAACTGATGCTCCACACTGATAACGTTCGTCCGAGGCCCAAGTTGTCCTCCACTGTAATGTGACTTTACCATCTTATGATTACAGAACCCTGCTACGCTTAACCTGTACTATTTTGATAGTATAGTAATATAGAGTTGTACATATTATTACATTCCTTGAAGAAGAAAAAAATATAATTATTGTTAAATAAGTTTTATGAAGGGGGTCCTTTCGGAGTTCCATTTATTTTCTATAACAAGAACCCTCTTTTATAGACTGTCAGGGATATATATTAAAAATGTTAGGGATATTTAATTTATTAAAATAATTTGAAAAGTACATATTTTTATGCAGTAAAATTTTAAATTGATATAGTTTTTTTATGAATTCTCTAGTTTAAGTTATCTTTCTACATTTTTCTTTGGAGATGCAAACATAAATTAATACCATGTTTCAAATATACTGCCATGTTTAAAAAAAACAAGATTAAGTTTCTAAATTATGTAGTTTTATACACAGAATCTGAATGATGTTCAGAGGCATAAACAGAGTTCTGAAGAGCATTATTCTTTGGGGCTATGAAATTCCAGTATGTACAGTTTGTAGCCACATAAAAAGCATGTTGAAATGTCTTGTTTCATATTATGTACTAAATCTGCAGTGATTTTAGATTTGATTCCATTGCATTTTAGAATAATTTTTTTTTACTCCAGACCAGTTCTTTCTAAAAATATTTGTAAACATTTCCTAGGCTGAACAAATTCATTTTCTGTACTGAAGAAAATCATTCTCCAGCTTTGCTTTGGAGTGACAAGAGGTTACCTTTTATCAAAAGAATGAACAGTAGATATATTTGACCTACAGGAGTCTCCTTTTAAAAAGTTCTGTTATTGCAGTGTTTAGTTTGGACACGTTAGTGAGTAGTTACAGTTTTTTTTCTTCCTTTGTTCAAGAACAAGGTCTTAGTTTGACTCCTTTATGGATCAGTATGGTAACTTGCACTAACTTTATAGTAGGAACTGAATTTGGCCTCAAGTTAGTACCCTGCCTTTTTGTTTCAAGGGAAACAGCAGTGATCTTAAATGAATCAGAAATTCAGTCAGGAACAGAACACGATCTGGACTACAGTCAGAGTGGAATTGTTGCAGTACTAATGCTGCTGCTTTTCTTAAGAGTCTTTCTGCTTAGGTGCTTATGTGTAAGGACTCAGGCATGGCAAGATTTCAATTAGTCAGAAATGGCCTGGAAAAAGAGGCAGGAATTCCTTCCTTTAATAGGAATGAAGTACCTGACTGTCATTGGAGGGAGGCATCCACGCTGGCTTAGGTACTCTCAGTTGTGCTGTGAACCAGCCTACTGGAATTGACATTTCAAAACCTGGCCAGCTTTCTCTGTGGAAAAAACAACACTGCTACCCCCAACACAGAATCATAGAATCAGTTAAGTTGGAAAAGACCTTTAATGTCTTTGTGATCAGGGCACAGATGCACAAAACCTGTTGCATGCTCCCTGATCTAGAGCAGGGGTCTTGAATTCCCCATTAAAGTTCAGCTGATAGATTTGGCCTCTTTCATGATATGTTTATAAGGAGCAGGAGCCTAAACCTGCCTCTCTAGCACTGCAAGCCTTCACTGGGTTATAGCATCAACCTGTCTTCTCTTCTGCCTTGTTGGAGAATTGTGCCATAGCTTTGACAGTTTAGCAATATTCAAGTTGAAGAACTTAACTACTTCTACAGATTGTTGTACAGATTATCTGTGTTGTCTGGGGACACAGGAAGTCAAGATTTGTACACAGAGGTAAGACCTTCTCTTTAGACCGACTGGTGTAAGTTCAAGAAAAGTTAGATACCAGGCAGCCTTGTTTACTTTTCCTGATTGCATCAGGTGATGTAAATAAAATGCTACTTGGAAAGCTTGTGTTGCCCATAAAGACTGTGGGCATAAGCTAAGCACTGGTCACATAAATGGAGCTTATTCTTGGATTTTGGAATGTGGGTCACGAGGCTCTGAATCCTGTGTGACTTTTAGCCTATTGTGGTGCTACAGCCCTGTTGGTTCCCTGTATAATGCCCTGCCATCAAATTATCAACATGCGATGGCTTTTTATCACACATTAACTAGCAAAGGTCTGAGAAAAGTATTTAGGTTTTCTTCTCAGCTGAGTCTGTGAATGAATGCTGCAAGTTACTTAAACGAGGGTTATTTATTACAATCCAGACTGCAGAAATACATTAGATACTGCAGTTTCTTAATATAATTAGTTTTGCTGACAGTGACCTTTTCCATTTTTCCATGAGTCCAGAAGTTTACTGGTACCACTTGTTTAAGAACACTGTGTGCTTATTCTCAAAGCATCACTGTTCCTGTATTTCACAGCAGTTAAGATTAATCACTGTTAATATATTTAAATACATAGAATCTGTACCACGTTGACTGCAAGACTCTGGTTAGTAGTATATTTAGTTTTCAAAAACGTTGAGAAGAAATTTATCCAAGATAACAAATTAACTAGTGCATGGTAAAATGTGGGTTGTTTTCTAAAGATTGGTGCATTTTTATTACGTCGTAGTAGCAGGAGTTGAAAATACTCTGGGCTGCTTTAATATTTTCAATGTTCCTGAGCTTATAGGCTCTCTGGATAAATGTGCCACATTAATAAAAATTGTATTTCATAGATCCAGGTAAATTCAGAGCTGGTGTAATCAGTTACTTCCGCAAATTTGCTTGGAAATTTTGCTGAGAAATAGAAAAAAGCAAGGAAAATATTTTCTATCTTAATTATTTCTGCAGACAGCTATTTTGGGCTTTGTACCTTTAAATTCCAATTCCCGAGTCAGGCTAAAGTAGTGCAAGTCTCCTTCCTGGAAGTATAGTGAAGTAAGAACACTTGGGCTGTTTGGCTCATCAGCCTCTAGCCCGGGCACTCTTTGTGACTGGGCCTGCACCAGTGGGGCCGGTGTCTCCTGCACGTCTCCATTGTAAGGGACAGTATTACCATAAGAGATCTTAAACAGCATCTTAAGCCTATTACTGTTTTGGGGGAGTTTTTCCCTACATGTATTCAGTTTCAAGTTATTTTTGTTGTGACCTTAAAAATCCCCTTGAGACCGCTGAATCTTACAGTTATCCAATAATGGAAAGTGTTTCAAAATGAACTGCACTATCCTATGCTCCTGTTAGCTCATTCTGATGCTGTTAAAGCTTCAGAAAAGCAAATTTTTGTGAAATCAAAGGCATAGCCAGAAACCTTCATTATCTGGGCAAATGAACTTCTTACACTGGATGCCAAACAGACTGGCTGATGCTAACACTTGCTTTTCTGAGCTGATAAGGATTGCTTGGGACCAAGGAAACACAAGACTGTCAGTATAATCTTGCTTTGCTCATTCAGTGGGTCATCCTACTGAAAACTTTGTAAATAATGTGAACAGGATGTGATAATTAAAGAGTGTTTCTAAAGCACTGTATAAGGCTTTGAGCTTTTGCAGGCATCTCAACTGTGTGTTTTCATTGATGGAAAAAATTCCTATAGATATATTCATTTTTTCTGTACTTAATGATGGCTTAGAAAAATTCAGATAGATGTGATTCATGGATCAAGAAAAGACTGGAGTCTTCTGTTGTATCACTGCTTGTCTAGCTGTTTCAAAGCAGTTTTTAAATACCTTGAGTCAGATTAGAGCAAAGCAATTTATACTTTGCCTGTGTGAAACACAGTTCCTTGAATGACCTGGAGTTAATTAGTCTTTGGAAAAATTAAACAACTGTGTAACAGTTTCCTTCTTTTTTTTTTTCCCCCAAATATATTATAATTTCAGTAATCTCTGTATTTTGTTGGAAATATTTCCTCCAGATGAAGTATCCTAGTAATTTGTAGTTTGCCTCCAACTTGGAAAGTATTATTTTAGTCTTGTGGGGGAAAAGAAAAATGGAATCTTTTCCAACCTTGCTCCCCTAAAATAGGAAGGATGTATTCTGAAAAAGCTAGAACAAGTAACTGTAGCTAGAAAGGGGAAAAAAGAAGTCCTTGTGTTTTTAAATCATCTTTACAATCACCAGCATAAGGCTGAAAAGCTATTAAACAACTGGTGTTTTCAGGCTAGCATGGATTGCTGATGTAAAACACACAGCCCATGGAGACCTGGTGAATTAGTCCTTGAGTGTCACCTTTCCGACCTTAGTGGTCACTAAAGGGTTTTGCTGATTTCTGCTGTGAACAGTGAGCTACTGGAAGTTAAAGTAGCTTAATCTTGAGAATGATGAAACCTTCTTTCCATGGGAAAAACTTCGATATTTCTAAAGGGAAGGTACACAGGCCCTGAGTCCTTCAATGGTATCACATCACAGGGCACTAAATATGAAGTATTTTTTACTGTTGAACTGAAGTGGGTGATCACTGATGCTCGGATTCCTGTTAGGGAAAAGATGTACAGTTAGGCTGCAGCTGCCTGCAGGACAGGAGCTCGTGCTGTTAGCCAGGGACGGAGCAGATCCTGACCGGAATCCTTCACCTTCCATGGATCAGCAGTTCAGTGGCTTTCCTTGTTTAAAGGAGAACATTGCTCAGTATCTGCTGAGAGGGAAACATGAATCTCTTCAAGCCTTAACAGTGGCTGAAACACACAGTACTGTAAGATGCACTGCCAGCATATTTGGTATTTTAAGATAAATTATAGTTTTTCCTTAGAGATCAGATTCTAGTATTGAAATTGTCTTACTGTAACCAGTTTACTCTTGTGTTGTTTTGGAAATTGAATCCTAGTGCTCATGTTTCATGCTGAACACTGCATTGGAAAGCTGTCATCTTCACTTTCCATAAGGTATTGTTTGTAATGGTCAGTTTATACTTCTGCCTTGTGGACTTCACAGCTGCAGGCATTGCCATGAGCCCACCCTTGTAGCCAAACCAACTTGTACTTCCCTTCCATATTCATTGACCTGCCACTCCAAATGGTGGATGTAGTAATACCCACCGGACTGCTAGAGATTGGGTTTAAAAACTTGCTGCTATCTTTGGAAACCTGATAAGGGTCATGTTAATTGTGCCTTTCATCACTGTTTTTTCTGTGTGCCAGAATTGTCCATGTATATTTGAAGTAGTCACTAAAGTGAATCTGTTCTCACAATTTTTCATACAAGGAAAGGACAGATCTCTTGTCTCCTGTCCTCTCTCTGTATCTAGAGACAGTTGTTGCTTTACCATCGCAACACTATTAAGATCTATACTTTCACACAGTCCCAGGGCAAGGTATTCCAGTATTACTCTTCAATAAAACTGCTATTTGATGTCACTTAAACCCCTCATAATGTAGAGCTTATGCCAGTATGTGCAAAGTATCTGCAGTAAGAGTTATGCTACATAGACTTGTTGCAGTTAAATTTAAGCTACAGAAACGTACAAGTAACTTGTTTTTAGGAATGTACTGCGAAAGTATTTGAACAAAATTGCTAACATGTTTACTGTTGTAAATATTTTAATAAAAAAGGACACTTCAAACTTTTTTACACAGTTATCTACAATAAAGAGAAATTTACAACCATTTACAAAATGTTCCTAATTTTTTCTTTACTGTCAAAATGGCTAAGGTAGAAACAAAATAAACATTAGATACATGAAGTCCTGGTTTTATTTCACTCTGTATTTATAAAAGGAACAAAGCATCTTGGTGAAGTTCCATCCACATGCTAATGAGATCAAATAGAGCATGATGAGAAGTGCAAATGGATACAAAAGAATGGCTGTGTTCTTCAAAAAGGGCAATGCTGAAACAGAAGCAATATTGAAGCAAGTATAAAGTAGTGCTCTTTAAAAATGTGCTTCATGTAGAGTAGCCTTGGGGCAAGGCAGCAATAAAAAATAGTTCTGCTCTGTTCTCCTCCTCTGACATCTCTGCCCTGCAAGTCCTATTGTTACCACAAAATGCTTTGGGGAACTGCTTTACCTAAAACTATGGTCTTAAACTCATCACAGAATTTTTATCTAATGCAAACATCTTCAAGTGGATTTACAGAGGAACAAGAAAACCAAGTTGTGGTGCTACAGGTCTAACAAAAGAAGGTGAGGTGGAGAATATAAATTCTTTGGTTAATATGTCCACCCACCTGCAACCATGGATTGGTACATTTCTGTCAAACTTCATTTACCACAAAGAAATAATTACTTCAACATTTAGCTAAGCCTCTGCTTTACAAATAATATGCTAAGATCAAATCAATAGCCTGGAAACATGCTCTTCTTTTTAGTCAAACAAATACAAAATAAGTTGATGTTACTCACCACTGTATCCTAGGAACGTCACGTAGATGTAATAGCCGATTGCAATCAGCCATAACGTATTCCCAACAAAATACCCAATGACAGAATCAGATATGATGACATCTGCAAGAGATAACTGCTTTCAGCTGTTTTGATAGTGTACCATTTTGAAGCAGAGCTCAAAGTATTCTACTTACAGTTGATGAAGAACAGCTGGATAAAATGCAGAATGACTAGAAGTGGGTAAAAAGCATTCAGATGTACATCAAAGGCATATCCCCACTCCACATCATAATCTCTGTTCTGCTGCTTCACTAAGTACTTATTTGAAATGAACCTACATGAAAAGATATTTGAGACTGTTGTTAATATGAAGCTATAAAGCTGACTGACAAAACATAGGTTTGATGTAGTAAGTTGTATGTGATCCCAACTCTCCACCACAAAGTTTCTGCTGTCTGGGAGAAAAAACATGCAAGAATCATGCAGACCAGACTACGGTTAAAATGGTTTTGTTAAAACTATCATCACATCCCCTGCATGCTACAGGCAGCTGAAATACCCTGCGGGTAATACAGAAACAAAACTCTTTATAAAGAAGAGATCAGTGCTACAATTTATCAGTGCAGCCACAAGCTCATTCTCTCTGTACACACAGGGAGATGACCAGTGAAGTGCTTGTACAGGATCAGCACACCTCACACAGAGATGGTTTATTTCATCTCTACAGAACTGATGCACTGCAAGGACAGGAGGAGGCCAGGAGAGTGGTCATAACGTGCCTGTTCTTACTGAAAATAAGTGCAAAATGCAATGTGCACTGCCCAGTATTACAGGCTACTGAATGAACCTCAAGGTTCTTTCCTTCAGCTTAAGTTCTGCTGACATCAAAATATTTATCCCATTTAGAAGAGGAACAAGAAGTCAATAGATGCTCAGAAATAAGAGACCAGAGTTTTCATGGAAGCTTCCTCTGACCTACTCTTTGTGCCAAGGGTGGGGTTGCGAAGAGGCAGAGCCTGGGTGCAAGGTGAGGAGAGGTGAGGCAAGAAGGGGTTTAGACTCATTAGGAATGGGGGGAGCTTTTGGGAAAAAAGGTGAGCCTGTACTGGAAGAAAGGACTTGAACCAAACTTGAGCCAGGTGACTGGTATTGAGGCTGATTAAAAGACAGAGGAAAATTAGCAGATGCTGAAGTCTTCATGGCTTAGGAGACTGCATCCTGAAGCACAAATTGCTGAGGATGGTGGCAGGGAGCATCACTATAAGCTCTAGCCCAAGCAATTTATGGGTTGCTGTCCCAGACAGGAGCATAGGTCAGGTGGACCTTTCGTCTATCAGTTATATTTCTTTTATGTGCCTCATTCTCAATTTTGCAATTACAAGCAGGAGTTCCTGAGGCCACTGTCAGGATCTATCCCTTTTCCAACTATCATCACTTTAAGATGTCAGCTCCATCACTAAGAACTCTTAAATGCCCTTGCTTTCTGAAGTTCCTTGTAAAATAAAAATTCTTTCTTTGGTGCCCTCCCCTTGCCCCAGAAACACAGGCTTCCTGTCACTTCATGGTTCCCTCACTGCTGCAGGACACATCTATGGTGCTGATGAGGCCTGGGTTGTGAAATGACCTGCTCCTGCCTCTCTACTTCTGCAAGTCTCTGGACAGCAGAGGATAAAACTAGCAGCAACTACCAACAAAGCAAAAAGCTGCCAAGCACAAGACAGAACAGATGTGGCTGTAGTGGCACTAGCTACAATCTTCAGCAAGAAGCATGGGCCATGTGTATATCGCCCTACATAAACAGAATCATCCTCAGGCTCATGCTACGTGACTTTTTCACTCATTATTTTGATTAAACAGCTTTTTTTTTTTAACCACCTTTTTTTTAATTGGCATTACTACTGAACCAGCTCAAGAAGAAAGAAAAAAAGCTGGAATGTTCATCATAATACAGACCTTCTGACCATTTATCTTTGTAGGAAATAGTAAAGAAAGAGGTGTGTTCTTTTTTAAGGTATCATTTTGAAACAATTACTACAACAGCATAAAACCTATGGTCAATACCTGTGTATAAGTTTACCCCAAGAAAGAACCAAGTGTCTCACAAACAGCAGAGGACTCTCTGTGTCTGAACAGCAATAGTGAATTTGGCTTCAGAAATCACTACTTACCACATTAGAGTTGCAATCAGGAGGCCAACGCCTACGCAGTCTATGAATACAACCCAAAGTAGCAGTTTTATTGTTTCAAAAAAACCCATGTCCAGCACAAATCCAAATCCTACAGTAGACACTGAAAGCAGAGAAAGATTATTAAAGTCAGCTGTGGAAAAGAAAGCATCAGATCTTAAACTGATGGGGTTTTTTTTGAGCATCCTGTTACAAAATCTCCAGTTTCCTTTTTATTTTTCCCCTGAGATTTTCAGTCCAACAGCTCACTTTTTTCCACCAAAAACTAGATATAATGCAATTTATTCATAATATGAATGCTCATCTGTACTTGGGTCTAATTGTAATGCTCCACCCAAACTATTTTTTTTTAAATTCACACAATGCTACAATAGAACATTGTTTTATAAAAGTTCCTTGTTAACCCAAACCACATGTGTAATTCTATTTCAGTTAAGAGTTTTTCTATTACGAACAGCAATACACTATTTAATAGAAGGCAACTGAGACAATACTTATTTAATTTGTAGTTCAGTCATTTATATGAGCTCCTTTTTTTATTGCTTTATTCTGCAATATACAGAATCTCATCAGGGCCTTTATGGTAAATACAGTGTTTTATCCATAATATTCAGGTAAACCAAATATTCAGTATTTTTTAACAAAAACACTGCCGTGTGGCATAGGGTTTTCTTACTGTCTGTAAAGTTACAGTGAACTATGCAGTTTTAAATGCAACAAAAAATGAGTTGCAACAGAGAGATCAATTCAAAACTGCAGAGTACTACTTAAGCCTACTCTGATTTCTACTTCCCACCTTAACTTCAAAAAGGCTAGGCCTTTTTCTTCTGTTCTACCTTGATTAAAAGATCATCCATAAAAATTGGCCTTTTCTCTGTGTGTGTTACTAGAAGGAAAATAAACATTCATCCCTAAACTTTCCCTCCCTCTTCCTTATGCTGTCTGTTCTCCTGCACTCACCACAGAGCCAGATACTGAGCAGCACTAGGAAAGCAGGATCATCTCTCGCCCATTGGTCCTTTGTCTGTTTTCTGTAGTGAAAGTTCCTGTACACCCTCTGGGGCGACGTGAACAGGTAAAGCATCTGCCAAAGCGCAAACTCGAAGTCCATCTGCCGGAAGTGGAAGAGCCTCCGGAGGTACTTGTAGCGTTTTGCTCCGGCCGTGTGCCTCGCAGCATCTCGGGGGCTCAGCACACCATTGCCCTGGCTCCCAGAATTAACCAGCGTGGTTGGCAGCATCTTGCTAAAGAAGGAATTTCAGAAGATGTATTTGATTTTGCACATAATAAAGGCTACAAATAAAATCACGTGACGAAGGCCACAATGCTGAAGTGACAAAAACTGAGCACAAGTATAAACAATGACATTTGCTGGAGCAAGTCCAGAGGAGGCCATGGAGTTGACGGGAGGCCTGGACAACCTCCCTTATGAAGACAGGCTGAGAAAGCTGGGGCAATTCAGCCCTAGAGAGAGAAGAGAAGGTTGCGTGGAGGCCTCCTAGTACCTTCCAGTATCTGAAGGGGGAAAACAGGGAACCTGGGATACTTAATCAGGAACTGTAGCGATAGGACAAGGAGTAATGGGTACAAACTGAAACAGGGGAAGTTTAGGTTAGATATAAGGAAGAAATTCTTTACTGTGGGGGTGGTGAGGCACTGGCACAGGCTGCCCAGGAGGCTGTGGATGCCCCAACCCTGGCAGCGTTCAAGGCCAGTTTAGACGGGGCTTAGAACAACCTGGTCTAGTGGGAGGCATCCCTGCCCATGGTGGGGGGATTGGAACCAGATAATCTTTACGGTACCTTCCAGTCCTTAACAGTGTACGACTCCGTGACTTAGGAGCGGCCCGGCCGTCGCTGCTGACAAACACCCGCCCCCCCTCAGCGGGGCCCGCGTTCAGCGCCGGGCCGGGCAGCGCCGCAACCCCGAGCCCCGCCCCGCGCTACGGGTCTCACCTGCTGCCCCGGTCCGCAGCGCGACCCCCGCCCCGCCCGGCACCGCCACCACGGCCGCGTCCCGCAGCCTTCCGGCACCGTCCGCGGCGCAGGCGCTCGGGATCCTTCCCGGAGCCGCCCCGTCCCTTCCTGCCCCCGCCGGAAGCGGCCGCAGCGCTGGGGATGGAGGCCGCGGCTGGCGGTGGCCGCAGGGCGGGCGGCAGCGGGGCGTAGCGCCGGGCTCGCCGCCATGCCCAAGTACTACGAGGATAAGGAGGAGGACGGGCGTGCCTGCGGCGGCGTGAGGGAGGACCTGCGGCAGTGCCTCCTGGAGAGCCCCTGCGTCCTGCAGGTGAGCGCGGTTGCCCTCCCGGGGCAGGCACCCGCAGGTCGCTTTTTTACGGCCTCTTACCTCGTTTTTGCAGCAGCTTAGGGAATTACAGCTGAGAGGAGAGTGCAAGTCACCGTACCGAAGCGAAATCCCCAGTGAACTTCTCTGAAGTTGGAACTAAATGATCCTCAAAGGCCCCTTCCAACCCAAATCAGCTCAGTTGGCCAGAGCGTGGTGCTAATAACGCCAAGGTCGTGGGTCCGATCCCTGTATTGGCCTTCCCTTAAGAGTTGGACTAGATAATCCTTGTGGGTGCCTTCCAACTCAGAATATTCGGCAACTCTGTTCTATCATTCTGTGAAGTATTTTGATGTTTCTTTGACGAGCTGCAGAAATCAAAATTTTAATCACTTCTTTTTTCGTCTACTAGGAGAACAAAAGCCCTAAACAATGCTTGAGGGAAGGACACTGTAGGAGTTTGCAAGTGACATTCTTTGCATGCAAAAGATCAATGGTAAGCGTGATGCATCTTCTGCTACTGGCCTGGATGTTTCCTGTCCTTTTCCCCCTCTTTTGAAGGAAAACACTATTTCAGTAAGGCAGGTGTCATTAAGCAGAACAGCTCTTGCCTTTGAATCCTGATTAAATTATGGGTGTTGTACTCAGTTCTCATGAAGAAGCTGGAGAGTAGGAGAAATTGAAAAAAAGGCATGTTTAGATTGGCTTAGGCTTAGAATGTCACAGGTAACAGTGAGGTAGGTATTTTCACTATTGTTTTTAGTAAAGTTTTGTGTTAAAAAGTAGTAGTAGATCAGGTAATTGGAAGAATATCAACAAATTATTTCTTGTCTGTAAGGTCATTGAAAAGCATCTATATAGAGAACGTTTCAATGAAATGAAGTGAGACTTTTACTATTGAAACAGGGTCTTGCATTGAGTTCATATTTAATCATTAATTTTCTTGGAGTCCTAGAATTCATGATAAATAACAGTTTGTGTTTTTATATGATGAACTATCCCATAGGGTAATGACAAGTAATTTTTAAAATTGTAATTAGATAAAGTTTTCCCTATTTTGATAGGAGTTTCTTGTCCAGAGTTTTTTTGCTTGTGTTTCCATAACATTTAAAACATATTTAAGACGCGGTAAAGATGGCATTCAAACTTTCTAAGCATGGGAAGTGCAGGGCTTATTTATATTTTTAGCTGATGTGATACATAATGAAGAATGTACAGCTGAAATGGTACCTTAAATTTTTCTTCCATTTTGTATTAGTCATAGCAGCTTTTGTACCTCTCCTATATGAACCATAATAATCCACAAAGTGACAAATTATTATTTCTGTGGATGGGAAAATGCTGTGTATTCAAAGTTTGAAATACCTCCGTAAAGCTGCAGTAGCAACATATGTATCTCCCGGTGATGTGCCTGTATTTTGCTGTCTATGGATTGTTAAGGGAGCCTAATGAAACGAAGTTTCTAGCTACATGTCTCCAGTCATGCAGGAAGAAGCCTGGCTCTTAAATGATTTTATTTAACTCTCCCAAATTTTAAGGCTGATGAGTGATGTTTTTCTTGTCCTGTTAATTCTGTAAATTTCAATAATCATGCTCAGTCAAATTTGTTATTTGTTATAATAGTGAAACTTAAAGAGTGTGCAAAACCACGTTAGATGCTAAAAGCAGATACAATTTACAGTATGCTAAAATCATCAGGGGTTTTGCCTAGATGCTGTTTTCTTTTCAAGGAAGGAGAAAGTCTTACCAGAGGAGTAAATTTTAGTGCACTTGACATGTCGAAGTAGGGCCAAAGTTTAAAGTGAAAGCTGCTTGGTTATTGGACAAGCTGTGTCATCATGAGTCTAGCTCTTTACAAATTTTGCTGCAGTTCTAAATTCTGGAAGGTTGGTTAATGGTGGTAGAAGAAACCTTCTCAGTCTAATATCAGAATATGGCTGAGTTGCAATCTGTTACTGCCATCTTCAAGACTGGCTATCTAAATTCAGAAGATTTCTCCCAAGATCAAAGTATGTTTTTCTGCTGCATTGAGAAAGAACTTGCAGTTTAGCTTCTGTAAGTTCTGTGGCTTTTATTTTAGCTTTACATTCATCTTCAGCCTTTCATGAAATGCTTTTCCTGTAATTGCCAAGAATAAACTTGCAGATTTTACAAGCTGAATATTATTTCTGTTTTTACTGATTTATTTCTATTTTTTCCAGAAACTTTGTATATTTAAGTTATCCCTCTCCTCACGGACATTTACAGTGACTCCCACTTAAACCAAATCTGAATTTTCCTCCTTCAGTTTATCAGTTACATTTGTAAAGCTGATCTAAGCAGAGTTACACTACTTTGTTTTTTATGTATTCCTTTCTATCCTACTTTGCTGCTCTGTCATTTATGTTGTTAGATTGTTTATTTCAGAATGCACAGGAAGCTTATCACATAATTTTCATTTTGTGTGAGGTTTAAGATCATATAATGTCTCTTTCATTGGAATCCCCTGTAGCTTGTTGGCTGTATCACTAGTTTTCTTCAGCTTTCTTCTGGCCTTTGTTCTGATGGTACGAAGTGCCAAGGTAGCACGAACACTCAACAATACTTCTTTTGGAAAATACCTGCTCTTAATATATTGACTTCAATTTTCAGTTGGATACCAGGGCAAGATTCAGAGGAAGGAAGGGATACTGAAGTCCTCATCAAGAGACCTAGCCATGGGAATTCGGGATTCATCAACTCTCTACACAAACCAGAGATTAAAGTAAGAAGATGGTACCTGCTGCATCCTTTCATGCAGTGTTTTTGTGGAAGGTATCTGCTCCTGAGTATTCCAACAGATTGACCTCAATGTGCATTTAAATGTTAAAAAGAAGGCAAGCATAAAGCTGCAAGTTCTGGGTACTTGTTATGTAATTACAATAAAAATGTGAAATCCAGAACAAGCTGCAGAGTGTCATTCTGTTTTGAAGTGGTCTTTTGTGACTTTACTGTAAATTCTGATCATCTTTTACTATTAGAAATAATACAAGGTATGGAACTGAGAGTTCACTTGATGTGTTGAGGAAGAGTTTCGTTAGTAGATGGGTATTTCAAACGGTTCCTCAGAACAGAACTGTTTTCAGAGATGAGGAGTTGACCAAGGTTGTAAAATGTGTGTGCAAGCTGCTTCCTCTCCGGTAGGTTTTCTACCCAATTAATCTGTAATAGATGGGAATGGTAATGTTTTTCAGTCCCCCACTGGTAAGGAAGTGGGATTTATGGGAGTAAGAAGCATTATGTAGTGCTTAAACCATGACTGTGGTCAATGTTAACTGGTTCTGTTTAAGAACTGTTTTTCCAGAGGAGCATTTCCTTTTTCTTCCTCCAGTGTCCCTGCCTCTACAAGCCTTTAAGAAATAAATGTAGTGTAACTCTTACACGTGGAAACTCAAATAACTTCAGACAAGCTGATTAGAAAGAAGATGAGGAAATACTGAGAGAGGAGAGAGCTGTAGTAACTTCTTTTCTTGGCTGAAGCTTATAGTCAAGTGTCTGATTTACATTCAGTTTGAACAGATGCATGCAACACTTATTGTTTCTAAAATTGATTACTTCAGTGAATGAGCACACGTTGACTATTTAGTTCTGTCTTAAGCAACTGTTCTGTAATGAGTCAGAGAATGTTTATATTTCTTGTATGTGTAGGACTTTATTTTTGCCATCTAAATAACTCTGATTTCACATTTTTGTGTTCTCTTGATCCTATGGAAGCTAGTTCATTTGTTCAAGTGCTGTAAGCATCCTTTGTTTTCCACAACTTAGTTACCATATTATCTCTTTACATACACTAAAATGATAATTGATGTCTATAAGAGTCTCTTTAACTTTACACTCTAATTCCAAAGTATTACTCACAAGCCTTTTCCATGGGGCAAAAAAATTTAAAAGGAACTAAAAATAAATATAAAGCCACATGGCAGGTATTTAAATGTCAGTTAGAAGAGTGGAAATGATACAGGGGTTTGGTAGTCAAGGACTCTTCCATGGTCTGCCCTACTGCGGGGGTTTGTAGGTTGATGGTTCAAGTGATAATTATTCCTTTCTCAGCCACAATCACTAAGCCTCAGGTAATGGTGCTGCATCAACTCCTTTTGGAAGGGAGCAGGAAGATTGCTACATCGTAGACAGCACGTAGTTATTTTTAGCAATTGGCTTGGTCCAGTGGAGATCAAGCGTTAAAATGAAATCTACTGGATATTTAAGGATGTAATAATTAACAGAACACGTGTATTATTTGATCCAATAGAATGTTAGTGTCAAAACTTCCTAATGGTTCACTAAACTACCTAGGACAGTGTGAAAATACTGTAAAGGTATCAAAATACTGATTTGCTCAAGGGACTATTATTCAATTCCAATATAGTGTAACATAATACTCTGTCTAAGATAAGTAATTATATAATTATCTTCGGACTTTGAGTGCTGTCCTACTTGAGAGATATTAATGCTTCCTTTGGGAAAAATAATTGTTCCACTAATGCCCTAAGTCCTATGCATTTGATTACAGCTTTTTCCCTAATACACAAAATGTTTTTATTTAAACATATTGATGTTTTTGTCTTGTGCCTTATGCTACACTACTGGCTTTTACTAAAAAAAAGTGCACGTTTCTATTTTTTGGTAGATTTTTCAAGATGGAATCTGTGAAATTGGGTTGTTGAGGAGAAATGGTTGACATGGTACCAAAAGGCTCGTACTGGTTTTAGAATCACAGATATAAGTAGTGCTAATAATTTGTATTGAATAAGTAAAGAGCATGGTTTGCAAAGACCTTTCACTGCTGCTCTTGTTCCTCCCATTTGTTTTCCATGATGGAGAGTCAGAGTCCTAAATGCTGTTGAGACTGACTTCACAGGCTGTGGCTCTATCAGTGTTAGGGCATCTCTGTGTTACAACATCTCGTTTCAACAATTAAAATGTTCTCTCTGTGGTCCAATCCTGCAAACACAGTTGTATTTACAGAGCTGTAAACACATATTGCAGACCTGCTCACATGTTTATGATAATAAAAAATAGGCTACGGTCATTTACTCTGAAAATCTTTTATGCCGTTAACTGTTCTTTCAAGTTAGTACAGAGCAATAAGCATATGAGTCTGTTAAACGAAGGCCCATGTGTACATATGTTGAAAAGTGAAAGAAAAGGGGTTGGTGTTTCAAAAGTATCACACACTTAGTATTTCAGTTGTGCATCTCAAAAGGAAAACAAAGCATCTTTAAAAAACTCTCAATTTTGAAATATTTTCTGCTTCAGAATGGGTGCATTTGTATTACAAAGAGCTTCATTATTCACTGGGTGGCATAAATCTCTCTTCACTTTTAAAGTTTCTGGAGAGTAGCAGATTGGATGAGATGCTTTTTTCCAAAGAAAACATTTAAAATAATATATTTTCAGTGAAAGCCTGGAACAAACTAGATTGACACCTTTTACTCATAAGAAGAGCATTAAATGAAGTCATAATCTAAAAATGCAGCCGCAGTATATAGGTGGTAAACAGTATCTGTTGTTTAAGCTTGTGGTTAGAAAACTTATAAATACAGAGCTGTAGCAGCTTTGTTAACATGATGAATTTTATGCTGCCTTGATATGTGGTCATTTAGAATACATGTATTTATTGTAAATGTGTGTCTTGTCTAAAGCTGAAGAACACAACACCATAATTCCAGTCATAAATTGTAGTTGACAGAATAATAGCCAGAAACCTTAAGATCCTTCCTCATTTTTCTTTTTCCCAAATCTGCCTGCTGAATTTTCTGTCTCTGGCATAGTTTTATTATCTTCAGAAAATAATTAACCAGTTATTTCTGTAAGTGGCACACTCCTCAATGACTTGGTTGACAGTCTGTAGGAAGAAAATTCTGTAAACACAGCTTCTTGAAGAGGTCTATGCTTTATTTTCAGGATTTACAGTAGATTCATTAATAATGCTCTTGAACACTGAAAGTGGAAGAAGCAACAAGATTAGCGCTTTAATAGTTGCTTAATCAGGTTAGTAGAAGGTAATATATTTCAAGTAATAATGTATTTTCATAGCTAAACATCAAAAATACATTTTTATTTCAAGCTGAGATTGGTGTGTCCTGACGGAGGTTTTCCTGTGCAATATTCTTTTTTGCCTGGCCTGTAGGTACTAATGGGCTGCAGTGAAATGAAACAGAATGATTTCCCTAAAGATTTTTAGTAACAGAGGAAATGATACAAGTAAATCTCTGTGACCTAGAACAAGATATTAAAAATCTGCAATATTGCTACTATTGCTTTAAAAGGAGCTACGGAAAAATAGCAAAGCAGAAATTGACTTGCAGTTAGTAAGTTCTAATGATAAACTGTGCTACTGTAAAATTGTATTGTGTTGTCCTTCATTACCACTCAAAGGAAGAGGAATATGAACTTTTCCAAGTCAATTTGTGACAGGAATTTTTGAGGCTTTTTTGGTGGGGAAAGTTTTGAAGTCTTTCTGAGGTCACAAAGGTCTAAGATGTGTTAGCTATTGTCTCAGGCTTTTGGTTCTGTAGCAGCCATACATCACTAACAGTCATAGCAGGATGACTTCTGGGATTCTGAGCAGGAAGAAATTTGTTACAGGCTGTTGGACTGCTGGCATGCTGAGGAAGATGAGGGTAAGTGGTGTGGTGAGGCGATTGATTATCGGATGTATATAAATTTGTGTTGTTCAATATAAAGGCAGAAAATCCATAAAGCCCTTTATCAGCTGAGCCTGGACATTCAGGTCCCTTCCTGTTTTATAGTAGTAGTTAAGGTAAGAGTTTGACACCTTTCATGTAGTCTGACCTGTGAAGGTTTATATGCCAGAGGAAGGCATCAGCTCTTGAAAAGGGCATAAAATCTAATTATGTTTTGATAGAATATTTCAATAGCCAGTATACCCTCTGCAGAAAGAGCATGTCTGTCTGGTGGATAGAATTTGACTTCAGTTTTCACATCTGGGAGAAGAAGAGGGGATGGCTCTACAAAGAAGTGAGTAGTATCTTATGTTTTCCTGCTGGAATGCATTTGAAAGTAAAAGAAAAAAAAAGCCTTTAATATTCTGCAATGAAGTGCAGGGATTGACTTCCTAAAATCTTGTGTTATACCTGCCTTCCTTAGTCCCTTCACAGATTTGCCATCTGCTTTTAGGAAGGAGATAAACTTCTATTACAGATTTGTTCATTGATCTACATACAGGTAAATCCCCTGCTTTCTTTGTACACTATTGATTGTGCTTCCGAGGTGAGTGTCACATTTTGTCGCTTAACACACTATGTTGAGTTGGTATCTTGTGTTCAGTTCCCTGTCCCTTATGACCCTGATGCCTTTTTCAGTCAGTAGCTTTTCACTGTGATGTTTTCCCAGTGTATGGCTTGTTTCCCCAGGGTATAGCATTGTGTTCTTTTCCTGGATGTATAACCTGAGATTTGGCTATTAAAAAATAGTAAAAGTTTTGAACAGTATGCTTTATCATCTGTTCCAGAACTTTTATGTGATAGCCTAGTTCTTTTGTTTATCACAGCATCAGCTGTTGAGTTGTCCACAAATAAAATTGTCAGTGAGTTTATACATACTTACACGCCTTTGAAGAAAATGTGAAATAACCGTAAACCTGGTAATGGTCTCAGAGCAGCTCTCTAGGTACTCTACTGAAATACAACTCCCCTCTATTTGTTAGATTTGTTACTTACGGATTTCTCAGATGAAAAAAACATAATCTTAACAAAAAAATGAGGTAAATGGAAAACCTTTCTAGCCTATCCATTCCTACCCAGCTGGGTTTTCTTGTATTTTGCCCTGGGTAATTCAGACTGCTCTGCCTACAAATAACATGGTAATTCTCCACATTCTCCTTCAATACTAGTGCAACATAAGGCCCTTCTGATCCCTTGGGTTTTAGTGCTGTTTCGGTTCCCTAATACTAAATTAATATCAGTAGTAAACATCGTTCTTCCAGAGTCCTTGGTGGGGAGCTGTCCAAGGCTGCTGTTTACAAAGGTTGTATTTTGGTTGATGATGACTGAAAATGCCATCAGCTGCAAATAAACTATGATTTTTTTGCTTCTTAATGCTGTCAGATGTGTATTTAAATTGAAGGGTGCTCACAATTTCTACTTGCTTTCTAGCCTGTTCTCACCAAGTATATTTAATATTTTTATGTGAGGATGGCTTTAAGTTTGCATGGTATGCAGAGGAACTCTTATTTTCTGTCTCTTTGTTAAAAAACATGGCAGGGTTCATTAGCTTTGTGCTAAACTATGTGCAAAGGTAAATGTGAAAAATTCCGCATGTTTAACTATGGATTGAAAACACCTCTCTAAGTTCTGTGTGATTTTGAAGCAGGGAGTCCTTAATGGAATTTCACCAATGACATGCAGAAAGAAAAATGAAAAATTCAAGCTGCCTCTCCTGGCTTCTCTATCCCAATTCAGATTGTACTGGGAACTTCAGCTGGCAGCTTCCAGCGTGAGGGAACTGCAACAGGCAAATTAAAATTCTTACACTAGAGCAGTGTTGGGACTGATTTAGCTGGTTCTTGGCAGTGGTCCTCTGGGTCATGCACGGTTGGCTGGAGGCATCCAGACAAGTGTGTGTGCATAATTCCCCACTTCAGCATCTTTCCTCCATGCAGGAGCCCCTCACCTCCCTCCTGGGAGTTCCCACAAGATAATTTGTGGGTAACCTGTGTTCTCCTTGGCTTTTGTGCACCATGTAAAGATAATAGAATGAGCCAGAGCTGGACTGTGACCTCTTCCTACATTCTTTCAAATGTTTCTTAACACTGCTCAAGCATGATAAATCTCTCATAACAGCATGGCACAGAAATTGTTTAAGAAATGGAGCTCTGGTTCCAGCTACACAGCAATTTCAGTACATGCACGTGAGTGAGACAGGCTATTGAGCAACTTCAAGTGTGGAGAGGGATGGATGGATGGAAAGAACATGCTAACATGTGTCAGTGTGAGCAGCAGGACTAGGGAAGTGATTCTCCCCTTGTACTCCACATGGGCAAGGCCACACCTTGAGTGCTGTGTCCAATTTTGGGCCCCTCAGTTCAAGAAAAACAATGAGGTGCTGGAGCATGTCCAGAGAAGGGCAGTGGAACTGGTGAATGGTCTGGAGCACATGTCCTACGAGGAGGAGCTGAGGGAGCTAGGGCTGTTTAGCCTGGAGGAGGCTCAGGCAGGACCTTAGTGCTCTCTACACCACATGACGGGAGGTTGTAGCTGGGTAGGGGTTGGCCTCTTCCCCCAGGCATCCAGCAACAGGACAAGAATACACAGTGATAAGCTGTGCTAGGGGAAATTTAGGTTGGACATTAGGAAGAATTTCTTCACAGAAAGGATGGTTAGATATTGGAATGGGCTGCGCAGGGTGGTGGTAGAGTCACCATCCCTCGAGACGTTCAAGGAAAGACGGGATGCAGCACTCAGTGCCATGGTCTAGTTGACATGGTCATAGGTTGGACTCGATCTAAGAGGCCTTTTCCAATATAATTGATTCAGTGATAAAATATTAGAAAACAAAACCAAATCTGGATTGTTGGCTCAAATAATTTGGCTCAAACATCATAGCCGTGGTGTGGGTGCTTTGCAGACCGGTGACATTTTCTTTCCAAAACCTCCAGTGCTTGACTGCAGATGAACATACAAGAGAATCCTAGTTTCTATATTTTTTGGATCCTCCGGAGCCGGAGTTGACACCCTGGCTCGGGCGGCCGGCGAGGGCAGCCCGAAGCGCTCCCGTTCCAGCCCCGGCGGACCGAGCGGGCGCTGCCGGCCCGGCTGAGGCCGCAGGGGGCCGGGCCAGGGCCGGGGCGGGGCCGCCGCTCCCGGCGCCGTCAGAGCGGGCGGGCGCCGGAGCCGCTGGGGCGCGGGGCCGGTGGCTGCCGCGGGGCGGTGCCCGGCGAGCCACGGCTGCGGAGGTGAGCGATGGGGTCCGGCCGGGCGGCCGCGGAGCGGGGGGCAGCGGGGAGAAGGTGCGGGGCCGGGCGGGGGCGGTCGCCGAGCGCGGCGGGGTCGTGCGGCTGCGGCGGGAGGCGGCTCCGCGCCGGGCGCGCACGGCCGAGCCCCCATCTTGGGGAGGCCCTGCCCGCCGGGGTTCGGCCCCGGCGCTGTCACGGACAGCGCTGCCGGCTCTGTCGGTGCGCGCTCGGCGCTCACTGCGGCTCGTCCCGAGCCGTGCCGGGCTGCGGCGGTGCGTGTGAACAGCGTGTGTGGATGGTACAGCGCGTAAACAGCCGCGTCCGAGGGGGGACGCGGGAGCCAGACATCGAATACAGGGATGATGTTTAACCTCCCTAATTTATTACAGGCCGGGTTTCATGATTCCTTTCCCATGTTGAGAAGCCTTAAAAGGAAGCAGATGGTGTGTTTGGTTTGGTGCATATTTCAGATTTTTGCCCCTTTATTGAGCTGGAATATGGTTGTGAAATATGGTAGAAATGCCTTTGCAGTACGGATGCACCCTCATCCGTCTTATGTGGGTTTGGCGGAGCAGCGTTAAGAATGAACTTGAAGCTTTATCCCAGTGGCGTACATTCCCCCCGTACCATGAACAAAGTCAATATATGCTGATCAGAGCCCAGCGTGGACTGCAGAGACACTAGAGGGGCTTTTGCCTGGGCGGTCCAGCACGGTGTTGGCGGAAGCTCTCCATCCCCAGGCCGATATCATCCTTCTGCAGAAAGCCTCTGGTGTTGAGCTTGTCTAGGCCGGCAGCAGAGACCCAGCTGGGAAGGTCTTGCTGGGTTACTTCTTAAGCAACAGAGGCAGAAACTCATCTTTGCCCTCAAACTCTAAAAAACCCTGTTGTGCTGAAAAAAAGATTACTTTGCAGTTTCCCACTGCAGAACAACTGTGTGCTGATGCTTTTCACAAAAGCTCTTAATTAAAAGCTTAAGTTTTTCTTCCTGCTTCTGAAGATCTTAATTCAGTGGGCTGCCTTGCTTCTAGGAAATCAGAGAATGCAATATCTTGCCAGTTTTTTCACAAGTCTCTGTGACTCTCTATGCAAATGTTAGGTGGGAGCAAATGGCAGGCGGGGGGGGGCATATGTATTTTTGGCAGGAACTTGACATTCAGTGTTCTTAAATTTAGAAGTTCTGGCACTTTCAAAGTTTGAGGTGGATGTGGCCTCTTTTACTCACTGTTCCCTGCTGCAGTACTAAGTTGATAGAAAAATATGATTTCAGGGCTGTTTTCAAGTATCTGTATCTAGGCTGTCTGCATTTTGCTAGATACATGACAACTTTGCCTATGATTTAATTTATTTTTAATAAGCTAATTTTAACTTAATCTGTAGTGGGTGGTAGCTTGCAGGGAGCCATGGAGAAAGAAAGAACCCTGCCAAAGTGTGGCAAAAGAGCCATGTCATCTTCAGAGGGTGTTTGGCTCCCTTACTGAAGACAATGATGACACCTCTGCAGAAACTTGCTTATATCTGTCTCACTTGCTGTCAGCTGAGACTGAAGGCTGTACCCCTTCTCAGGTAGCAGAATTTTCAGTCTTAAGGTCTCAGATATATTGAGGGTTGGATGTCATTAGTCATCTCCTAGACCTGTTCAAGTCCAGTCTGATTGTACAGATGCTGTATTAAATGGAAGTTCTCCCTGTGGAGTGAATTGACTGCTAGGAGAAATGACTGCTTTGTTTCCTGTATGTTCTGGTTCCTCAGTCTCTGTATTATTTTACTAGAATTAGAAAGGAAAATGAGAAGGTCAAGGATCCCCTTTCAGTTCTTGTTTCCTTGTTAAGATTTAATTCAGGTTTCTGGGCTGTGCTCTGCTACAGCAAATTTTAATTGCTGAATTGCTAGTGTGTAAGATACACCATTAGAGTATAACGATATCTCTTGGACCCCATTTGTAGATGTCTTTGTTGGAAAAACTTCCCCATTTCTTGACTGGATATGAAGAGAATTTGCCTTGCTTGGAGATGAAGTTTGAAACCTCTACCTGTTTTCTTTGGAGGTGGGAGATCAAATAACACAGGCACCACAGCTCAGAGCTCGGTCTTATGCGCTCTTTGCTTCTGCTTGCCACTTCCCTTCCTGTTTCTTGTCTGACAAACTGAATTTCCTCTCCATTGTTGGATTATCTACCTAAATCTCAAACAGAGATCCTTTGCAGAAACACTGTTGGAAAGTGTTGACCTTGAAAGAAGAAAGCTTTAGGGTGTGTCTGCTTCATTCACATCTGTTGGACAGAGAGGCATAGCCTCGAATGTGTTTAAATCACACCTATTGCTGCTTTATCTAATATGATAATCTCTTTGCTACAGATGAAGTTGATTCTTCTGGCTCTCAGATAGAAGGAGGCATTTCCCTTTTCTGCTTCACAGGCAGTTCCTGCTACCACTGCCCTCCTTCCTTTGCTTCCCATGTTCTGTTCTCTGTAGAGCTTTGCTTATTGTGAGGGAAGCATCACCACAGACTGGTGGCATGTGAGGCAAAACCAAGGAACAAAGCAGGTCGAGAATGAGGAGCAGATCAAGTGAAGTACAGAAAATAACAGGAGCATTGTAAATTAAGGACGTGACTGAGAATAGGGCATGTGTCTTGACGGCACAGGGGAGTGGTAGGGTCATAGCCAGTGTTTGTGGTTTATGAGGTACATGGTAAGGGAGGTGTACAGGAGAAAATGGAAGGCAAACACTCCAGGCTTTCCTGGCAGTTACTGCTCTGTTTTACCAGAAACTGGGGTTAATGATGTTCCATGAGCCAACACAGGTGGACGTTGTGCTTCTGTCAGCCCATTGATCCACCCACTTCTCTGTCTTGCAGAGGAAAGGCAGGTGCCAGTACTACAGAAATATGTTAGCACTTCCTGAAAACAGCAATTGAAGCCTTCAGTAAAGTATATTCACTCAGCAAGAAGGCTATTTCTGAACTTCTACTGAGTGTGAAATTATTGAATTTATGATAATTTTACCAAATACGCAATAAATAGTGAATTGGGAAATTGAAGTACCAAGCTACATCCTGACTTAGCTAAAACTGTCTTGATGATATATAAGAGAGTAACGTGATTTTTCCCCTAATTTCCAGGCAAGTTGAGATCTTGACCTTAGGTGAAGGAGACTTTCTGCCCAGCTTGTAGTATGTGACCAAGGATTTCTCTGCAACAGAGGTTTGTGAATGTGCATCAGTGTTCACTAAAGGTACTTATTATGTACAGCAGTGAGATGCTGCTTAGACCTTATATGAAACCAGCAAGATATTTTCAAAAAGACATTGACATCCTTGAGGTGTTAACGTTTAGACCTGCCCCACTCATGCAAGTATGAGCCCTTTGATATGCTTGTATATCTCATGGATGCCTGCATCTTGTTTGTGCATCTGTTACTGTGGTGTGCTCACAGAGAAGCCTGTTGTGGGTGAGTCGCTTCTCTCTAAATACAGCTGTGTTCTTCCAGTTTGTTGCAGACAGAACAGATCTTGTGAAGGAGGTAACTGACTGAGGTGAAAGGGCGTAGCATAGGAGAAAAGGAGTGAGGGTGTAGAGGAAGGATGTGAAGGGAAATGAGTGTAGAGGGTAAGAGAGTACAGGAAGGAGGATAGAAAGAGATACAGGACATAGTGATAGAAAACTTCATCCAGTATGCTTCTCATCAATGTTACGTAGCATTTGCCAGTGGAGCACTTTGGAGCTGTAATTTCTGAAAAAAATCTGGAAGTATTGCAAACCTGTAGCTCTAGCTGGAGTGGGCTTGGGGAGGATGCAGAAGCTGGGGCTGGGCTTTACAGCTGGACTTCCCTGGCAGATGCATCGTGAATCTGAGCATATGGGAAGCAAATGGGGCTGTGTCACTCTGAGTGAGAACCTGCAGACTAAGGCTTGGTACAAGGTTTGCATGCTGCTAACTCCCATTGCTAGGTAAGACGTTTTAGAGCTGTTGGGGTCATCAGCTCTCACAAGCATGGGTATTTTAGTCTTCCTTAACAAAATAATATGTTTTACCATGCATCTGAACTTTTAGAAGAATAATTTTTCTTCCCACCATATGACTAATTATAGGAAGCATATATGTACCGATGTTGCAAATCTTTGGAAACAGCACACTTCAATTCCTTGGGGCAGTTTATACCTAAGGTACCCTTACTGCGGTGTTGCAAACTGTGCAGCATCCTGCAACTGTAATCAGTTCCTTGGGAATGCCTCTGCACATGCTTGGTTCCCTCCTTTTACACGAGGCTAGGAAGTCCAGATTAACTCTATGCATGAAAAACTGCTTTACCTGGCTTTACCCTGTTGTATCCCTGAGTTTTCTCTAATTTCCTTCCAGCAAAATGAAATGTGATTAGTAAGAGTTTGATGCCTGGAATTTCTCTTTGCCATGAGTGGATCAAGTCTCTAAGGTGGAAATTACAGCTAGCAGTGGAGGCAGAGAGATTTGCTGAGAATTTGTTCTTCCACTGATTCTCTCTTGTTAAATCTATTGTGTTGAAATGCAGTGCTGGGTTTACTGCTAAGGTTAGGCATTGGACCTTTCTATAATTGTGGTTTGTGTTTGCTTTAGGTCTTAACCCTTGGCAGTCTGAGGCTTGGATTCAGACTTAAGAAGAATTTTTAAACAATTGTTCAGTCTTTAAGAGTTATAATAAGACTTCAGAATGAAATGGCTTTGTATCAAGAATTTTAAAAATATTTGGCCTGCTTGGAGTCTCTTCTGTTCTTTTTCCAGATCTTTTTCTACATTTTCTCTGTGACGACCAGTGTTAAGGGAATCATTTTTTATAGTTTGCTAAGCCTCTAATTTTTCACAGTGCTTTTTCAAAAACCAACATGTGGGGGGTATTTTTTGTGTTGTGCTGAATATAGTAGGTATTGATCTCTAAAAATCTCTAAAGATTTAATTTTTTTTAGTTTTTTTCCATTACCCACCTACATTTTGTCTTGCCCCTAACAATTCTTTCAATCCCGTAGCTACTTTTTACATTCTTTAGGCTGGAAACTACTGCCTCCCACAGCAGGGCAGGTGGAATGAAATGTGTTCCTATGCTTCAGCAACTTCAGTGCAAAGTTCAGTGGCTTAATTTAAACTGTTGGCTTGACATTTCTGAAGAGTGTTCACTTGATTTGGTCCATTGACTTTGCTTGGGAGGTCATAAACTTGAACAGCACTGTGGTAATATCTTCAGTCACCAGAGCTGCTTGCCAAGCTCTTTGTGCCATTTTTATGTTAAATTTTTTACCATAAAGTGCTAAGTGCTAGTGCATTGTTAATTCAATAACAGTTCTGTAAATATTAAAACTTATTGAACATTGTGCAATTTCTTTTAAAAAGGGTTCTCAGGTATTGTCTTGTGGAAGACGCTACACATAAAATGTAAAATCTGGGATAAGTCTTCCTGTCCAGGTCCAGAAGTCTGTAGAGCATTTCTCAGCATTTCCATTTTTGAGAACAGACGTTATCTGCATAAGAGAATTATCTCATGGCTGTCTTACCCCTTCCAGGTTTTATGGGTCACTTTTTAAAGTTCAAAATTATATGGTATCACACAGACAGCTACAGCAGCAATTAACATAGTACCAGTAGATGATAATGTCAGTAGAAAAGTCTTGTATATATATCTATGTTTAAAAGTTGGTGTCACAGCTGGAAGCTGGAAACTTTTGGCCTGTGACACTTAACTCCCTGTAGACTCAGGAACTTGCTTTGTTGTCCGGTCGCATATTTCTACGAACATGGATGATGAACATGGTCCTCGAGGTTTTCTAGTGATCTCATAACTTCTGCTCCGGAAGTGTGGGTGGACCATCCATCATTATTTCTGAGACTGGGAGAGGTGTTTGGAACTGGTTCCCTGCCGAATGGAAAGCAGTGCTGCTCCACATAACCATGACAGTTATAGGTATGAATACAGCTTTTTAAACTGCAAATGACCTACACTGCTGTCAAAATAGCTCTCTTAAAAGAGCAATCCATGTAACCACAGTTCGGCCTCATGGATTCCAATTATGCTAAATCTTTAGCTAGATGATCTACTTTTCTCTTGTTATTTAGCGCACAGGAGGGGTCTCATCTGGGGATGAACTGTTCAGTAAGGACCATGAGTGAGTGTAACAGCTTTATTTGTTGCAGAAATTGGAAGTTGTACAGCGATCAAAGCAGGAGATTAAAGGAAGAGGAGGACAAAGTTGTTTTTTTAATTGAGAGCTGCATCCTTCCAGAGGCCTGTGACACAACCCTACCACTCCCCAGAGTTTCTGTGTGGTGCAAGGCAAGTCTTTGAAAATTTTCCTTTTGCCATTGGTCAGTACAATATTTCTCAGTTTTTGTGTGCCTGATTTAAGATCTGGTTTCAGTTTCATAGAAAAGGCTAAGCCCTCCCATCTATTACTGCATATATTATGTAAAAGCCCTCCCATCTATTACTGCATATATTATGTAAAAGGCTGTATACTTGCAAAGTTGAATTGTGAGTGTCTTGAGTTGGACACCCAAGTTAGTTGGTACTTTATTCTTTCTGCAGAAGCTGGCTGGTTCTCCCTTGAATCTGTGTCCAGCACCTCTCCCCTTCCCAGAGATGGTTCCCAGTCTCCTTGCACCAGTTTAGATTTCTCCCCTTGGTTTTTCTCTTTATGCTGCTTGTCCCACCTCTTTGGTCTGCCCATTCTTGGCAATTTCCCAGCTCTTCACTGCAATGTTTCTTCTCAGCCAAGTTGTTTCTGACCTTATTTCTACTTCCAGATGTCAGTCCTGGTCTTCTGACAACTTGCCAGTATTTCTCTTCAGTTACTTCTCCTGTTCCTTTGGTTTGACCATTTTTACTTATGTTATTGAATTTGATATTTCTTTCTTATTCCTGAAGACTTGTCACAGAAATACAGTTTCTGTTGTTCACGTTCAATATTCAGCCAAACTGACAAATGATTATTAAAAGGAACTGTCTTCTGCAGCCCTTGAGGTGTTTGTAAGGCAGTGTATGTGCAGCTATGTTACATGTGGAAATCAAGAGTACTCATTCTTTTGGCATCTCTGGAGATTTAGTTGTGAATTAGCCTCTACTGGATCTGTGTTTACTGTGACTTTTTAAAGGATTAGAGTAGAACAGAAAGGCTGACAGTTGTTTTGGGGGTTTTTTTCATATTATGCACAACGTTTTTTCTTTAGATCTTATTCTTGGTAGTAGCTGAACTGTTTGAGCTGAATCTGATGATTTTTCTTTAAAAACCAGTCTGAGACAAACACTCAGCATGAAAAATTTCTGGGCACACACTTTGGAAAAATGTAAGCAAATGAAAATAGTAGTCTTTTAAGAAGTGGTGTTGAGCGGGCATAGTTACAGGTAGAGATGCTACTGGTCCCAGCTTCTGACTGCTCCTCCTTGCTGAACAATTAGGAAGTGCTTTACAAACTGTTCATTCACTTCATGGGAGCCCGTGTATCTCAGCTATCATTCAGTGGCATGGCAGCGTAATATTTGACATGCAGTAGCATATAAGAGGTTTTTAAAATAATGTGGGACTAGTGATGGCATTTAAATGACTTGGCCATTAGAAAAATAGGGGTTCCTTGTGTTAACAAGGAACTGCTTTCACTGTAAATAGAGTTTTTCCTTCTCTTCCCCTTTTGGTAAGAATAGTGGAAATGTTGAAGTGCATCTTTGCTTTGCTGTATAGCAAAACCCTTTTCTTCCCAAGCAATGTACCTTTTCTCAAACAACTGTGAGGAAACATTGTTGAGCAATAACCCAAAGTGTATGGTTGCTGCCATCTAAGTTGTCAGCATGACTTAAAGGTTTTTTAATTCAAGTAATAGACAGACTTCATCTTACAAAGTTTGTAAGACTTGAGAAAACTACATATGCTCTGACTGAATCTTTTCCACAGTATGTTTCTTTTGGCAAGAACAGATTACCCAAGAATAAGTGTTCCTGTTAGTTTGACCCAGTCTATATTTTAGTGAAATTACTCTTTCCAAGAAGTATCAGTAAGAACTGTATTTCTGCTGGAAATGCTAGTGGCTGTGGTAGCACTGCTAGAGACACAGATATCCAACATGAGCTATGGATTTACAGCTTCACTTGATCTAGACATGGATATGGAAACAAGTCCTCTTAATTCTGTATCAGGTTCTCAGTTTGTGATTCCTGTGTTGTGGTGTTTTGAAATGTTCTGTACTTAATATATGAATGGCAGGTTACAGTTCTGTGTTCCCAAGAGGCTTTTAAGCTGGAAGCAAGCAATCTTTTATGACCAGAAGATTACTGACCACTCTATAAAAGGAAAATACAGCAAAACACAGTCAGTCAAGAAATCTGTGTGAAAGCTCCTGCAGAGAGTTTGCGATGAGAGTTTTGGATGTGTGCGCTCTCTGCAATTTTGAGGAGATTTCAGATTAAATCTCATTAACATATCAAATGAACCTGCCTATGTAAAATATTTTGCAGTTCTGTTGTATAATATAGGTAGCCCAGTTACAGCAGAGCAATAAGTGTCCAGGTGCTCTCAGAAACTGGGATCTTCAGCACCCTGCAGGCTTGGATGTGAACTGAGCAACTGTATTAAAATCTCATAGGTAGAATGAGCGTACTGCTAAAAATGGACTGGTGAGATGTAAACAAAGCCATTAGAAGTCATCACAGGGCCACTGTTTGCTCTTGGTGTACGTATTGTGCTGCTATATATCTGTATCTATAGCTATATCTATATCTATATCTGTATTTCAGTGAGTGCATAATGTCTGTTACTTCCCAGCAAGATAATAGTGCCCTGGGAGAAGAGATGCTGTTGGAGAAGCAGCTCAGCAGTTAGACTGGCTGCTAAGCCCAGGGAGACTTTGAGAGCTGTTCTAAAAATACTGCTTTCCAGTCCTAGCAGAAAGCAGGTACTTGGGGCATCAATATGCGGGGAATGAATTGTGAGGATCGGTGTTTTTCTAGAGATTCCCCCTCCAGGAAGAGCAGTGAAAACTTCTAATGTTTTGTTACATAAATGTCACATCTCACATAGACCTGGCATAGGAATAGAAATTCTTTATTTCTGTGGTTAAGTTTCCTCCTTGTTCTCTTTCTGTCCTGTTGCCCTGAAGGGACAAAAGCATGTGTTCCCCCTCATTTCCCTTACCTAAGAGTTAACTCAGGGTTCTACAGCTTGGAAAGTAACATGTTAATTCTTACTCTTGGAACAGCAGAGTGCCATTGTATTACCATTCTGTTGTAGCAATCCAGGGTTGCTTTGAACATCTCCTGTTTAGGGCTGAAATGCTACCATTTCCAGAATGTGTTTGCTCCTGAGGCATCTGCTGCTGTGTGAAGAAAGAAGGCAAACAACATAGTCCTCTCCACTGCTGTGCGTATATGAACAGGATAGTTCATCCCAGGAGTTTCCACTTGAATCTGTCTTCCACACCATGTCTGGCAGGTAGGGGCTGGAATACCTCTGCACCGTGGTAGAGTAGTTATTCTGCAAGGATGCCCGTGAGAGCTTTCAGTCTGAGAGTGGAGGTTTATCAATGCACCTTTTTACCCCTCCTATTTCCACTTCTTACTCTGGAAATTTGCATTTGGCATGGGCACCTGGTGAGCTGTACTGGTGAGATTGATGTGAAGGAAAACAGTTCTTTGAAACTGGTTGTCAGAATCCAGTGAAAGTTTATTTTAGGAGAAGCCATAGGAGACATGTCTCAAGTAAAATAAGTCATGAGCCTAAGTTTTACATGCAGCATTTAAAAAAGGGTATCAAGAAACATAAGTGGCAGTGGTATTGTCAACTTTGGACATTTGGAAATCACAGGAAGCCTTCAAAATTGTGAGGCTTGTTGAAATAATCTTTGCCATAAACTTTATATTTTTCTCCCAGCTTTGGGAGATTTTACATAGCTCTCCATTAAAAATAGTAAAATAGCATGCTGTGTGATCACCTGAAATTCTGCTCTTCCTGAAACCCCTCATGTCTTCAATTTTTTTATGCCTGTGAATGATGCTGGCTCATGCTAACGTGTCCTGCCCTCTTAACAAGTTGACTTGGCAGGCACGTTTGCAAAGTTCATTCTGATACCAATAAGGTGAATGGTTTTGTCTTTCCTATGTGTAATACATGCTGCAAGGACCTGTGACTTTCAGGAGAAGGCTGAGTATTTTGAGACAGGTAAAATTATCAGAAGCACCAGTGAATCCTGAGTGAATATTTGTTGCAAGTTCTACAAAAGTTCTGGATTTCTCTGAGGCCCTTGACAGTGGTTATGAGAATGGACAAACCCCACTTTTATATGGGCTTCTAAACATGTCTGGATTTGTTTCATTGTATGTGGTTCATTGTCTTAAGGATTCATGGTGCAAAATTATGCAAAGGATACTGGCTTGGTGCGGACATCAGTATCTGTATGTATTGCATCTCCCTGGAGTGCTTAGAAAGTGATGAGTTAGTGGAAAGGAGACAAGTCCATTTTGTGGTATTTCTGCAGCAGAGCAGAATCAGGAGCAATACAGTTTCTGAAATAAAGATTTTGAGACAGGTGTTTCATGGAAAAAATTTAGTTTCAGGCTGCTCTGATACCGTGACCCTTCCTGTCGAGTGCCCTCCCAGAAGCATTCCAAGGTTCTAAAATATGGTGTACTTCAGCCGTTTGTGAGGCGGTGGTTCCAAGGAGAAAGGTGTGGGGAGAGCAATGTTGTGGCAGCCCCGTGTTCCCCTTGGCATGCCTTTTGTAGTTCCAGTGTCCCTGGAGCTCTAGGCTTTATGGTTTTCCCAAGCCTAACCCTAAGCATAACCCTAACCCTAAGCGGAGTGTTAAAGCAGCCTTTTGCTGAGGCTGAGGTTCCCAGCACGTGGGTAGCGCCAAGGAGCAAGGTGCAGAGGGAGCAGTGTTGTGGCAGTGCTGTGCTCCTCTTGGCCCAATACTTTCCACCTGAGACCTGCTGCTGAGATTTATAAATTAGCAGTTGTGAATAATTGGTATAATTTAAACTGTGAGATCTAAGGATTGGAGGAAGGAAGAAGTGCTAAAAATCCATCTATTTTCTTGCCTTTATTTTTGTTTGTTTGTTTGTTTGTTTGTTTGTTTTTAGCATCCAGGTTAGAGAGTCAGTGAAGTCACCCTCTGGGGAGGGTAATGGCTGTGTGGCTCTGGAAAGAGGAGAGCCTCAATTTACCTAAAATGTTGCAAGACTTTGGGAATAAAAAAAAGAAAATATGAGTGTTACGGGGCTTTATTTTCAATTGATTTTTCCTCATTGCTGCAGTTATGATTCCAGATTGGGATTAGACTAGAATTTAGATCAGTTGAAACAGGGAAGCCATGAAGGTGGAAAGAGATACATACCTGAACAGAAAAGGTACTTGCAGAGCCCAAGTTGAGAGGCATGGGCTGCCTGTGAACTGTTGACAGGATTATATATGGGTTCTAGGCACACACACTTTAAAAGACCTTGACATTAATTTATGGAGAAGATAGGGAAAATATCTGTCATTTTGATGATATTGCTGGGAAGGAGATAATGGAAGACACTTTAGAACTGGGATTGAAGATCAGGAGAACATAAAGAACTGCAAGAAGGAAGATTTGAAAAAGCAAAAAAAAAATCACCAAAACAACCCTCTAAAAAAGGGAAAATAAAAAAGAAACAGAAGGGGAACTGTGAACTCTGAGGGAATTTTGGTACTAGTGCATTAACAGAATTAGCAGTCCAAAAGTGAAAGTACACAAAAGTTTAGAAGTTGGGAGATTTGCATTTCTCAGAAAGAAAATGAAAGGAGAAGCAGCCCTCTGCACAATAAATTTTCAAAATACTGAAGTAATGCTTGAAAGGAGTACCTTCAAGGTTCTGTGTGAACTGAAGGTCCAGTACAGAGGCTGTGTAGAATTTTAAGTGATAAGAATTTGCTCTACTTTCAAAATTAGCATGCTAAATTATAAAAGGAAGAAAGAAAGCTTTTTACTTTTTAGAAGTAAAGCATGATGTTCCCATGTTGACTACTGTAGATACCTAAATCAAAGAAAATCATTAATTGTAGCTGATGTGTATAGAAATAATATTTCAGTTTGCATGGTTATCCTAAAATACTTTCAGCTACTTTGATTTTAGTGATGAAGATTAGTAACATGAAAACTTCTTTAATGGCTACTCTGTGGGTAGAAAGAAGTATGCAAATGTAATTAATTTCCAGAGAGGAAGAAAGATGACTTAAAAATAAAGCTATAGTTGATAGTTGACTATGTCTTCAACAAGACATTGACACCAAGGAAATGGTTTGTTATATTGTCGGTAACTGCATTCTCAGTCTCATCTTTCCTGTTTCCATCAGCTGCAACATACTTACCACTTTTACTCTTTTGGTCCAAACAAACAGCGTTTTACTTCTGACAGGGTGCTTCGTTAGGCTGTTTGTCAAGGTGAAACTCTTGTGGCTGAAAGTTTGTGTTGAAGCTGGAAGTTTGATGCGTTACTAAAATGTTGGCTTGCAATCCTTCCTGTCAGGTGGCTCTGAGTACCATGGTATATGGGATATTAAGGGTGTTTTTGTTTCTTACTGAACTAAAATTAAGCAACATCCCACAGGTAATGAGCAGTTCTATCCTCCTGGAGACTAGGCAGCATGAGAGGTGGTTCTAGTCAGCCTCTGTCTCTGAAGAGCTGCTTCCTGACCTTCCCAAAGGGTAAGCCTTTCCAAGGTGTCGAATGGCAGTCAGTCCCCTTCCCCATTCCATCACTTGCCTCCCTGTTTGCTTTTGAAGAGGTGTTGTACCCTTTTACAAGGTGAATGGGTGTTTGTGTAGGAAGGGTTTGGTTAACAGTGTTTAAATGCATTGTGCAGGTGGGTAACTCTAGAGAAAAGTTAGGGGTTTTTTTTTGTTTGCTTTCTTTAGTGGAGATACTTTGTAATAGAGTCTTGCATTTATCTGAGATTGGTGTTTGCTGACGGGAGTGGAATGATAAAACGGTGCAGGGTGTATTTGTGCTCTCCTGTTGTGCTATGTGTGGTTGGAAATAATGTGGGTATAGACCTGGTTTTCTCCTAAATGATGTGTTGCACACGGCTGAGAGCAGGCGCTGTGAGTAACATAATGGGGGAGTAGGTTGAAAGGGAGGTTGAAAAGGAAGATAAAGCTACATGTTTCCTTGTTATCATTAAATAGTTTTGTTGGGTTGTTTTACATGTTTTTGGGCATTCATTTGAATATTCTTCAATATGATTTAGTAAAGCTTTCTGGGAGAAAAAGTGACTGCACCTCTATGTGTACATAGAATGTGCTTACATTTACCAAAGTACCAGCATAGTTGATAACTCTTCTCTTTTTCTGACGGCCCAGCTAAAGCCATTTTCCATGTTGCCTTTCAGGCGCATGTCCTGCTCTTTTCTGTCTGATTTTTACACAAAGAAACCCTGCCATATGCTGTTCAGACCTGTTATTCTGTGTCTGTGTGCTTCAAATGCTAAAAAAAGTTCCTTTCCAGAGACCTTCTGTCACATTCACATTTGAAAGTGATATTTTGGTACTGGTGAGTGTGTATGACATTGCATTTATCAGATATTGAATTCCTCTGCATCACTCAGCATTGGGTGCTACCAGGGATGGAAATGAAAGCAGAATTGAGGCTCAAGAGGGGTGTTCCTGGCAGTAATGATCAGTGTGGAAATCCTTAAAATTACAGACAAAATGACTAAACTTGGTAACATGAGTAGTAGGGAAGTAGTAGGGCCTGAACAGGAAGGCCCTTAAGCTGGAGTGGGAGCTCTGTGATGTCCCCATAAAGATGATTTTTACTGCAAAACATGATGGTGGGTGATGAGAGGGACATGCAACACATTGGAAGGCTTTGGAAATGTGATACTGTCATTTGTTTGCGCTGTCAGGCTGACTGGCTTATTTTTCCTCTGGAAAGGATTTGCTAACAACTGTATGTGTGAAAATCCTCCAAACAAAGGCATAGCCCTTTATAGCAGCTGTAGTCGCTACCTGTTGAAATTGGAATTTCTCTCTTACATCTGCTTGAATCTAAAATCTCTTGCTGTTTGACCTCCAGGCTTTAACTGAATTTCCATATTCAGAGCACTAGATATTGGCTTTCAGGTGGAAGTGGAGGCAACTTCTCTCATAAAGAGTCACAGAAAATCTGCGGCTGTCTGCACCTTCACTTTGCTGATAACACAGCTTTTAATATCATGCTCTTAATTAACTTGATACCCTGCTTCCATTTCTTGGTGTCAGAAGAATGCTTGAAGCAAAGTGTGTTTGCTCCTGTCATTGGAGAACAGATTTCAGGCAACGTTGAAAGGAAAGAGGAGGTGTGGGGGAGAAACATTGTTGCAATTTGATAACATATTTAAATAATTAATGTGAGAAGGTGTGTTGTATCGAAACCAACTATCTATATTTTTATAGAAGTCTTAGTTTTTAATTTGTTAATGTAAAATGCAACACTTGAGTTTTGCACAGAGTATCTATTTTTAATGCTGAGTTTTATCCTCTCTAGAACAGGGTATTTGCTTATTCATACCCTCTTGGATCTTATTTTCTTCTTTTCCAACCCATCTTTTTCAGCCACAGTTCAAATGGCTGGCTGAATATATGTTCTTTGGATGCATCAGTATGTAGTTTTGTAAATGACCACCTGTCTTCATACACGTGATGCTGTGATCACAGTTTTCTAAACAGTGCCAGGGATGCTGAATTATGTTTGCAGTATTGCCAAATCACTTTAATCAGTCTTGACTGAAAAAAAAACATGGCATAAATCCCAGATTACTAATGTGCTTCAGTGAGTCATTAGCAGTGGTTATATAGATGTGATTGTGAACACAAGTGGGCCAGGGCAGGGCAATAGGGGAACTGCTATACTGTAGCTTAGGTAGAGCCATTTTTATGTTTTTGGACATGTAGGAGAAGAAACTTCTCATGTAATTTACTCAACATAGCACTTTGTAGCTGGGATCTGGACTACCATGCTCTCTGCTGAAAACAAGTTATAATTCAGTGGGAGCTGTTTTCCTGTTGTTGGACTGGAGCCGAGAGGAGAACAGTGGTTTAGCCCATCATCCTGGTGGGGTGTTAATTGCGCAACCCTATGGTCCCACTAACCCCAGCTGAACAAGCTGGCATCCAGGTTGCCATGGACTGCATGTGCACATACGTTTCAGATGTAGGGGTCAGTGTGGGGGACCATCCTCCCTGTCCCTCCCTTGCCAAGAATAGGAGGGAAAGGGAAAGGGCTGTTTGTGCACTGAGGCAATGCAGGATGCTACCTGCTCCGAGTGGAGAGCCCCTCTCTGCTGCTGACAGCATGAGCAGGCACCAGGGCAGTGTTGGGCCATAGCCACGGGGCACAGCAGAACTGCTTGATACTAAAGCAAAATAAAAATGCTCACCTGGAAGGACTTTCAGATCTGCAGTGTTATCTCCAAAATGAGCGTCTCAGGGGATGTTGTTTTCAGGCTGGCGATTAACTGTGTAAGAGAATTGTCCATTGGAGAAAGGCTTGTGTGCCAGCTCTGATTCTAGCTAGGTCTCCCTTGTGATCTTCAAGGTGTTTGTGAATGTCATCTTTTTCTTTTGGTTGAAAGTTTGAACTGCTGAGAGGTCGTGTTTTGACAGCTCAGAGGAATTAAGTCTTCAATAACATATAAACCTTGAGCAATAGCAGTGTGTTTTCCTTCACACTGCAGGCCTTGAACTGGAAGACCCATTTAATGAAAAAGTTGCCTATAGAGAAAAAAGGCCTCTTTGTTTAGATCACCTTGGTTTCATACCAACATTAGAAAAACAATTTTCAAAGCTCCTGTCAAAAATGTTTCATAAATGTACAGGCTTAACTGTGCAAAATGATTAAACCTTTTCCTTTATTCAGATTAAGACCTTTGTTTGAAGAACGTGAAGCATGTGTCTTCTGCTTGGACTGACTGCTTCAGCTTTTAAAGCAGTCATTCCTGCTCACTAAACAAGAAACAGGAAAGTGAAACATGCAGTGTTTAATTCTATTTGAAAACATTGGGATGAAAAAAAATTCTGTACATTTTCTTCTGGACTTGTACTGAAGTTGTAAGAGAAAGGAAAGAATAATAATTTTACTTTCAGTGGCAATGATGCATCACTTATTTGTCACATTGAATCTTGTCTGGAAACTTTGAATAATGTTAATTTTTCTGCATGCAGACATGTATTTTCTAGGACGTTTATTCAATGTTTCACTCTTCTGATAGCTAACAGATGTACTGCTAGAAAAAGAAAGCCAAAGCTTCAAGGTCAATACTAATGAAATATCAATATTTCATTGAATGAAAGTTCCAGTGATACCTGTGCTCTCATACACTTTCCAAATTCTTTAGCAATTGTATGCTCCAGATTTTGAAGAAAATTTTTTTCTCAGCTAAAATTGCAGCAAAGCTAGAAATTGCTGATATGGATATTATCAATTCTGTTTTCTAACATACCTCATATAAATGAAATTTCAATAGTATTTTGCTTGTGTTACTTTAGTAAAAATCATCTATTTAGTATGCACTCTCTAAAATCACTAATTGTTAAGTCAAAGTAAAATGTCTTTGAGAGTAGAAATACTTGGAGATCTCAAGATGGAAATCTTTCTCTCTGGGGCTTTCTACAAAAGTAGGTGTAAGAAACTCTGGGTTTTTTTGTTTTCATTCCTCAAATTTATAATTGGAAGACAAACAAATGTACCATAAATATGGCAGGATGCCTATTTATATTTTGTGAAGAAAATATTTTTCTGAAGACATTTCTTTTCATGATTTAAGTTACCATTTTCACAGATGTTTTTAGAAATTTGCAGAATCCTCATTTTTCTGGTAGCATTTTCAGATTTTCTTTGACTTTAGTTAGTGAAAAATAAATACTCAAGAAAAACATTCAGTTCCTGGGGTCTCTATAAAAATACATTTATCAAGATGTATTTGACTGTGGGATGTTTTCTTGATGAAAGAAAAGTAAATCATTTCAGACCAAGGCAACATCATCGATAAGCTAGTCAAATTCCTTTTAGTTCTGAGGGGCTGTAGATCAAAAAGAAGGGAAGAACTATGATGTCTATTAATCAGGCATGACAGTGATGTCCATTATGTACAGTGATCATTTCTGCATAAAGTAAACATACGTCCTGTACTCTGACTTTGGGAAAGTTCTGTATTTCTGCGTGTTTTTATTTTGGTGTGCTGTAAAACTCTGGATTTCGTTTCAGATGCTGAATTTGCTCAGATCATTCTTTTCCCTAGACAATTCTAAATGTAATTAATGTATTGCACTGTATGATTTGATTTTTTTTTCTTTCTTTCCAGCATCATCCCTTTTTAAGTAAAGAAAACAAATCCCATAAAATTAATTTCATATTTTTGGATTCTCACATCTATTTATGGCTACTTGCATCATGGGGGAAAAATGCAACACGACTCACAGGAGGATGACATAAAAGGCTAAATGTGGCTGTTGACTGCTGAGATCCAGTCCTTTTAGAATATCCCAAGAAACAGTATAAGCAGAAACTTCACAAATAGTTCTTCGGGTTTTGGGGTGGTTTTGTTTATGTTTTGGTACAAGTTACCACCTGGTTTAGAATCTGCAGGCTTTGCTTTCCTTTGTTGTTGCTGGTTTTGTCCAAAGAATCGCTGATAGAGGGAGTGAGTGAGTGGCCATGGGTGGACAGAACCCAGAGAGATGTGAAGTGTGTTGCAGTTGCTGATAGTTGCCGTGCAATCAATAATGATGTTGCTTTGGAAAAAAGTGTGTATTCTTTCCCAGGCAGGGTGAATGTAGGCTTTGAGACGGAGAGTTTTCTTAATGCTTGAGAAATTAAAATCAGTGCTTTCTCATTGCTCAAGGAAAACAAAGTCTAAAAACAGAAACAACTTGTGATGGTAAGTTATTATGATAATTTGTTTGCTGGACAGAGTTGTTGCTACCCTTGAAATTGGCTTTTAATTTCAGTGAAACAGAATACAATTGGTAGCTGTCTCTTATGTAGTGTGTTATTCAGGAGCTCTCCAAAAACAATGGAAAGGCCAATCAAAATACTATGTTTTTTTCTTTTGACCTACTGGCCACTTTCCTCTTTGAATTTGACCTAGTAATGACAGATTTGCTTAAGGTAAAATTATTTGAACGTACATTTATTGTTTTTTTGGCTATGGGCACAGAGAGATAAGTGAGACGTCTGTAGATGGTTTTCTGCTCAGAAAAAGGTGTTTGTCTAAGTATCTGTAGGTGAGAAACATTTGCAAATATGCGATATTACATATGCATGTAAGTTCCATATACACAGAAGCTCTTAAATTTGGCTGTACAGAGTGTGTATTCAGGTAACTATGGTCAATAGAAACTTTTGTAGGTAACAGAAGATAGGATGAAATGATGTAATATTTTTCTGAGGTTTGGGGAGGGGTTTTCCCTTTTAAAAAAAGGATTTCAAGTTCTGTTCTGTAGCAGGAGCATAAATAGGTTGCACTGTGCAAATGGAGTTCATGATAAGTACACAGAGAATGAAGACTACACAAACCCATTGTGTCTGCTTATGATACCTGCCAGGACTCCAGCTGAGGGAGTTTTTGTTCTTGGCACTTCTTGGTGTCATTAAAAACTGCAAAAGCCAGACATTAAATTGGTCAGAACAGACCTTTTACATTCTGGCTATTTCCCTCTCTTTATGGTCTGACTTGTCTCTTCCTCTGACATCAGTGGGTGTTGGATCAAACTTTTCCTTCTGTGGAAGTCATCCAGACTGGAGTTACATTATAGAATCGTAGAAAGGAAAGAAACATCTGTTTGTTTTTGTAGCAGGAGAAGTAGGACAAGCTGACATGAGGAAAGGTAAGAGGCAATATACAGAAAACAGAAATGCTACTAGAACTAATAGCTCTTTAGTTTTAGATGAAAAAAGTAATTCCTTTTAAATGAATGGTGTCATGTTCTGGTTCATCAACAAAACGTGAAAGGTTTAGCTCTTGCAGGTGGGAGTTCAGGTGGCTGCCTGTTGCTTCTTTGAGGAACAGAAAAGCACAGCTTTAACTTTGTTGTTTTCTTTCTACTTTGCAAACCTTTGGAAGTGAGAAATGATTAGGTAATGCAATTAAACATAGTTTAAGCAAGGTTAAGGGTTTTCTAGGTAACTGTTTGAAATGAGCTGAAACAGGATGTTCTTGCTTGCATCAGCACTACTGTTTTTGTAGAGGCTTTTGTAAGAGCGCTTGTGTTTGTTTGGGCTTCAGCCCAGTTGTCTGCATGCTGAGAGATGTGAGCCTGCTGTTGGAAGTAGGATGGGAGTGAAGGGCTGGCTCAGATTGTTTTTTCTGCAGGTTTTGCTGGTATAACCAACACCAGTCTGGCTTGAACTGACTTGCTGGGGCCTCTACAGGTAGACATGGTAGAATGTCTTGTAGCACAGAGGTGAAAAATTATATGACCTATTAGTGGCATGAATTCATTCTGTTGAAGGGTTATGAGGATAACAAGTGTGAACCAGAGGCAGGATGAGGTCTAAAACACCAACAGATTTCATTTTGATCTTGGGATTGCTATTTGAAAGCAGCAGATGTAGTCAGAGGAACCTGAGGTATCTGCAAAGTTAAATACTTTTGTTTTCTTAGTGCTTTTAACTTGTGTCACTGGAATACTTAAAGTGGTTTTCTGTTTTAAGCATGAAACAAGGAAACAGTTACTAAGAAGGATTTCTCAAGTAGTTTACATTTTAGAGTAGAGGTTCTCCAGTTTTGCTGTCACTTTTGCTTATACCTGTCAAAAAACCCCAGAAACGTGGATCACAGATGTGTTAGGTTTTGCTAGTCTCGCCTTTGGATGTGCCTTATGTCCTTACAGATTCCCTGACTTTTTTTTATTCATTGCCAGATGGATTACTTCAGCCTTACACAAAGTGAAGCAATTCAGTTACATATAGTTATTGATCAGTGCTTTCTAGCAGTTTTAGTTCTAAAGGGGACAGGTTTGCACAAGACGTCTGAGACACTCATGACTGATAATGTATGTTGGCTTTCTGCTCTTCCTGTGCTCAGAGGCACAAAACTCACGCCTTGGGAAACTGACTTCTTCCTGTTTGTCACCCAATCCTACATATTGAAAACAGCTTGAAGTCGAGCCGTGGTGTCTTTCTTGTGCTGAGTAAGTTGTACTGGCATTGGCGAAGTTACTTGCAGAACAGGAACTTATTTGCCTGGAGTCAGTGTTTTAAATAAGTTCTGTTAATGAAATTACCTATAACCATAGGGAAAACTACTTTGTCTTTGAGCATTTTTTAAAAACAAACTGAAAGGAGTTACTAGAGGGAGAAGGGGAGGTGGCTTTGCTGCTTTGCTTGTGGATGTATAGCTACGGAGGCATAGGGCAGGCATAACTGAGCAGAGAGCACCCTGCCATGTAGCGATGGACAGAAGATGGCTTTGACTTTTTAGAGGGAAATCTCACATTGGTGCTGTTCTTTTGAGAGAAAAGCACTGTCCTTATGGAGGGAACTAGCTTACTTTTTTTGTGTTTTGTGCCAACATGCATCCTTCCTTTTGCTACTTGAACCCGGTCTAAATATTTCTGCAGTGTTCCAGTCCAAGTGACTGTGATTGGGTGCAGCTACCTTGCTGCCAGTGGTCAAAACTCGCTGTTCAAGCTAGGTGTAAACATTGATGAGGTTTCAAATAACCCTAAGGTGGAGGTCCTTGTAATAGCGTTCTTGCACTTGAACTTTTGTGGTTCAGGTCTTCAAAATTCCCTCTGCTAAATCACAGAAGAGTAGAGATTAATTTTACTTAATTTTAGGAGTCAGATCTGAGACTTTTACCTAGTCTTGCAATGTTAGGAATTGGGCATTTGGGGAAAACATTGAATATCACACAGTTTATAACTCTGATACACTATGTATGTCTATAGGTGCTTTAAAACGTCTGACTCTGCCCCAGCCTTGGGGCAACATAATGACAGAGGGTATATCTTGTCTACGTAATGCTTCTCGCAGTACTTTCATCCTGAGATGTTTTTCTGCTTTAATTTTCTTTGCAAACATGCCTTTCCTTGGTTTGGTGTTCAGTCTCTCCGTGCAGCATTGAGCCAGATGTGGATGCGTATGTGCAGTAAGATGGGTAGGCCTGTACCTCTGTACTGTCCTCTTGAAGTATTTGCTGAATGTATCCTAAAGAGATTCAAGTTTGATTGTCTATGTAGCTTCGTGTTCTAAGTGACATTTTTTGAGAAATATATTAAAGGCTTTCTCATAAATACAAGAGTTACTTCTTTGGCACAAATTTTACATTGCTTAAAAGAATACCAGGAAAAAACTGTTCTGCTTTAACTTTTTAAAGTTACACCTGTCTATAGGGATATTTTTCAAGCAGATACCTTGCTCTGAATGATTTTGTAGCAGCACTGTTTTAATAATTTGAAGGGTGACAAAGCAGACAGACTTGACAAAAGAGAGCAAAATGACTAAAAAAAATGGCTGACTAATTTTGTGTTTTCACCTGCAAAGAAAGGTAAGTGCTTGATTATGGTGCATGTGTGCATAAGTGTTGACATTACCTTTAATTAGTCCCAAGTGTACAAGTCTCATCCTTTAGTAGCCATGATGATTGTATAGTGCAAAAATAGATTATATTTTGTTTGTTCATACAGGCAACAGGATAAAAAATATCTAGGAGATGGAATTTTTTTTTTGATATTTAACTGGGTAATCTCTGTCTAAAATAAAGACCTACCAGTCTAATTACTTACCTAAAAAATGATTTTGGCTTTTTTTCTTCTTTTTCTTTCTTATTAGAGTTGTTAGCTTTCAGGCTCACTTGAGAGACTGAGGGAAGAGAAAAAGGACTAACAGTAATTTCCTGAATTGCCTCATTTTTGTGCTTGCAGATGTTAGTAGGAGCACTCTAGGACTTGGTAACAGTTTAGAGATTAGCTTGGAGACATGCTGCTCTGCACCACCTGCTCTTAGTGCTCTTCCAAATTGAATACTAAGGATGCTATCCAGTGGCTCATGTCGTGCTGGGATTAATTTTAGGCTATTTTGAAAAACTAGGGCTGGTCTGCTTTGGTACACAAATTGGGATATGTTGAGTGTTGTGTGAGCTAAAGACAGTTTTTCATTCTGTTGGTGCTGATATTCTCCACAGTGCTGCATTTAAGCCAGATTTGTCCTGTATTTCAGCTGGTAATGTCTTTAGTTTTTAGAAACTAGGCTGAGATTGGAGTACCATAGTACTGCTCCCTATTTATCTACCTTTTTCACACCTGCCTTCATCAGTGTTCTTTGTACTTAGAGAAAACTGAGGAGTAGCAGATTTTGGAGGAAAAAGGATGAGCAGCCCCCCAAACTTCCAAGATGTAAAAAAGCAATCCTGTTAGTTATCCTTTCCTCCTGTATTTGACGTCCAGCTCTTCAAGAAGACCCTGTACTAAGTAGCTGCTCAAAGTACAAAAACTAGTGTGTGGACTTAAAGAGGACAATAAAAGGTAACTGCTTCAGGTGGCTCTGTTACAAATTTCAGGGTGTTGATAACAGAGTATCATAAACTTGCACTCTCATTTTTACTTTTTCTGTGTGGCTTCTGCAGTATTAGAGGCCACACCTGCCATGGTGCCTTTCCAGGCCTGAAGCCCATGCAGTAGAATATCCTGTGGAGGCTCTGCACAGCAGTTCTTCTGGAGGTACTGATATTTTTATTCTTGTTGGCTTTTTTCTCGGTGCCACACAATTCTGAAAAATGGCACTGGTGCCAATCGGCAAAGCGACACTTGGAGAAAGCTGTACTGACAATAAAGGAGTATTTCTGTCACGAGCCAAAAGACCAGGAGTTTCAGGGATGGGTGGTCCAAAACAGCATCCAAGCTCAGCCTGTCACGTGTTTTGTGTAACTGTGCTCCAGCATGGTCAGAAATCCTGGAGGATTTGCATAGCTCCATATTGCAGCTTCAGGAGCCAAACCTTTGAGGACTGCTTAATGCCCAGCCAGGAGTTTCTGATTGAAGCACTGGAAACTTGCATGGTATTGCTTTCCCTTTATTCAGTATTATTGCCTTTATTGCATTAAAGAGGCTAAGCAGACCTTAAATACTTAACGTGAAGTAGCACTTGCTTTGATGTAAGAATTTATTGCCTCATAGTAAATGGTTAGTCCCTTGAACAAGGAAGGAAGTGGCTTTCAAAGCCTCTGACTAAAAAGAGCTTTGTTGGTAGTGTCTCACTTGGGTTCCTGACAGTCAGACTCAAACTTTCAGGGAATGATATGTTCATCAGAAAATGCCGTTGGACCTTTTTCCAGACTGAAACCTATAGAGATCTTCATGGCTCTTCAGACAGCTGTGTCAGTGGAAAAGGCCTTGCTACTGTCAAGAAACATACTTAACTACAGCAAAGTTTTATGTACAGCCTTAAAACTCTTCTGCCTAAATTCAAAACGGGAGACTCAGCTGGAAAAGTTTGGGTCTTTTCCCCCAGAGAATTAGCAAACATTGTTTTTGTTGCCAAATAATACTTCTGTGAAACTTCCTAATGATCTCTTCCCAGGTCCTTTTGTCTCCTGTTTCTCCCTTTACTGTCACAGCTTTCCCAGGCATCTCTTTCCTTTTGTTCTGAGCAGCCTGTCAATCAGTCAGCTCACTCTTGCCCGGGGAAACGTATGCCTGTCTCTGCCTGAATTCCTCCTGTCCTGAATCCACCTCTTTGCATCTTTCTTCATCAGCGTTAACTGTGCTGTTTTTCCTGCCCTGCCACACTTTCCCCTAAGATGACTTGCTGTACACTTTTGCCATCGCGTCTCTGTTTCCTCTTCTCTAAACGGGATTGCCCCATTAGTGAGCCACCACAGTGCTATTAAGTTCTCTCCTTTCAAGACCATATGCTAAGAACTGCTCTCAGGTTGGTGTTTTAACTGAAACTTGTATCCTGTTGATGGTAATATTGATCTTTGCCTTACTGAGAGTCTTGATTCCCCAGCTAGGACATTTCCTCGGTTTCTTATATTATCTTGTAAAAAATGTCATCAGAGATTCTTCCCATCTATGTTCTATTTTGAGCTCTGCTTCTGCTGGATGGCTGTTTGACTTAAGCCACTGCAGCATTTCTATATATCTTCTGTGGAATTTTTTATTTGTTGGTAGGCCTGATTGGGGCATATTAGCACCAGCAGACTTCATTGCCTGTGTGGTTTTCAAGGGAAGCAATTGCCTTTATAGAGGTGATTCCTGATAGAATCTAAGTCAGCAACATATCTCCTGCTTAGCTTGGGTGCTCTGAATTGCACTCTTCCCATCTTCTTGCTGAGAAAGTAGAGAATACAGTGTATTTCCTGACTCTCTTGGACATTCTTGTTAATGTAGTCTATTCATCCTCCACTTTGCATGTAAGAGGTAGTGTGAATTGTAGTAATTTTCAACCTATTAAGATGGTAAGAGGCATTGCAGAATTTTAAGTCATGACTTTTTTAACTCCTGTTCTTAAATATTCCTTTATTGCTGGTTAGCAGGCTGCATCTGTAGGAGGAATAAATAGATTTGTTTCTTTAATGAAGTACTTTAAGTTCCCACTTTTTATTTTCCTTTTTTTTCCTTAATGGGACATTTGTCAATGAAAAACTTTACCTATTTCATCTTTTTAGTACCTAAATTACAGGAGCTTGCACATTGGAATAATAGACCTGGAAAGGCTTCTCTTAAAAACAAACAAACTAAGAGATCATAAGTAAGATAACAAAAATATGTTGCTTTCCTGTGTGGAATTATTTTCTATGTGAGTAAAAAATTATTATTTCCTTTTCACTCTCTTATAGGTGCTGATTGCTACCAGTTTCATGCAAAGTTTGTTACTGTCTGTAAAAGGGCTCATGTCTTAGTTATATTTTTAAACCTGCAATCAGTTGTTTTTTGGGAGGAAGGGCTTGGGGGGAAAGAGCAGGTAGAAGAAATATGCCCCATTTTTGTGCAAGAAAAAGGCTTGTGTTGTCTACCTATTATAGTCTATAAAAATAAATTTTAAGCTTATTTATATAAAGATGACAAAGCGTCAAGTCCTTTTGAAATAGTGTTTAGGCAGTATTTGTGTGGTTTTAGCCTATTATTGGAATTCCTAAAAAAGGCAGGTTATTTAGAAACTCTGCCCAAAACAGGTGCTGCTTAAACCTTACCCTATTTTGGACCCACTTCATAAAAAAAGACACCCATACTTTTGAAACTGGTTTAGTGTGAGGATAGCTTTTACTTGTCTTTAATTTTAATGTTTCTGTTTCCTTTTTCATCTTAACTACAGCTGTAATGCTGAATTACTGCCTGTGTATTTTAAGAGTCCTTCTACAGTTATGGGTGTGGATCACGTCATTTCCATGCTCTGTGGTGGTGTTCTTTGCTCAACTTGCTGTCTCTGTTCACTATTCATATAATCAGCAAATATTAATGTACTATAGCCTATTTTGGAAGGCTTTGAATGGAGGATTACTAGAATTGTTTTTCCCAAGAAAAATTAACAGAGAATTAGTGCTATTTTGAAATATATAGCAATTGATGAAGTATTTTTATACTACCTGTCTTTATGGCTCTTGCTGACTTGTACTGGTGGTTTTGTGTTTATAGCCAGGTCTTTCCTGTAAGTCTTCTTTATCTCTAAAATGATTTGATGAGTTTTTGAAATCCTCAACTTGCAAAAGTGAATTTAGTTTGGAGTGCACCTTTCTAGGAATGTGACTATCATTTGTTAAATAGTCCTTTAAAGAGTTCTGCATTGACTAGTCAACCTCACAAGATTTGGATGGGAGATAAATGGGTATCTTCCTTCCAAAACTAAGCTTTATCCCAGAATTACTTAATAATACCCTAAAGAAAGCTTGTACAATATTAAGTTCACTAATTAGAGCTTAAGATTCAGTTCCCAAGACTCTTTCCGTAATGTCAGGCAAGTAATGAGTAAAATCATTACCAGCTAAATGAGGTGGGCCCTGGAAACTTGTGCCTCTGAGCCTCAGACTCAATCTGCTTCATTTTGTCATTTGAAAAGAAAACCAAAACAACAAAATATAGCCATCCAGGCCCACACCTTCCCCCCCAGAAAAACCCAAAACGAGGTGGGGAAGGAAAACCCGCCTTCCTCTGGTCTGGGTTAAAAGCTCTGAGGTGATCAAGAGAACAGGTAATGAGGATAACCGTGACCTCATCTCCAGGTGCATTCTTTTTCTCTACCCTCGCTTTCTTTCAGATGCAAAATGCCTGCCAACAGACCTGTCCTTTTCACCAAACTAATCTCTGTGTGAAGGAAGCCTTGGTTCTGTGGCCCAGCCAGGCTGGAAAGGACAGCTGCAGCTCCCAGGGGTGCAGTGGCAGGACCTGTGGGCTGTGACCACTGTGACCATCATCAGGCAGGTTCAGGAGCAGCCATCAATTCCAAACAGCTGAAGTACATCACAGAATTAGAAGAAGGTGGAAGTGGGAGAGAGGAGGTTGATAAAAAATACTCGTTTTATTGTCTTTGTAATATAAAAAGACGATGCTAGTAATCTTACCAATTTAGATTGGTGCAGTATAACTATAAACAAGAGGTTGTGTGTTAACATAAAATTCAAGGACTCAAAGTCTTTTCCCTAAACACTGTATGATGCAAACATCTGTAATCAGATGGTCTCACCCTAGTCATCCCAAGCCATCCCATGCCAGAGGCCTTTTACTCTACTAGAAGGTGCAAATAATCTAAACATACAGCAATATATTAATGCATGCTTATGGATTATACATAAACAAGGGAAACTCATTGAAGAGAAAAACAGAAACCCATCACAGCACCTGCTCTTCCAAGAGATACATGGAAAAAGATGTCATAACTGGTGGGTCTCTTTCGGGTCTGTATTTTTATGTACCTGCCAGAAAAGAAAATGGTTTCTTTAATAAGGAGATTCTGAATCTATTCTTTATTTTAATCATTATTACTTGCCTTCTTTTTCCATCTCTGTAGGCTTCCTGGTTGGAGTTAACTGTTCTTAGAATAAGATATGTAGCCTTTGACATAAAGATTTTTTGAAATCCCATTAGAAACACCACAGTGCTAGTTTTAGTGAACTTTTTCTGTGACCTAATTTTAGGAAAAATCCCAGATGATCTCAAGTCAATTAAGTTCTGAATGTCAAAATTTAGATTAATCATGAAAGAAACACTTCCATTATCAACACTTTTAATAAGCTTTTCCACCTTGGGCTCCCGCTGGATGCACAATTCAGTGTGTACAGTACCTTAGTCTTTGAGTGGTCCCATTGATTATTGGGTGGAACTAATCTGGAGAATAATTTGCAGTGCACCACAAATACATAATGACTTAAAAGTTGTGAGCTTGCAGATAACTTTATGATTGGATTGTTTTCTAATGTATTTTGAAAGAAGAAATAAAGAATTTTGAGAGAGATGAAAAATAGTTTAACTCCATGGCCTTTCATTTTATTAGGTTTCTACTGATCAGCTTACATTTGGGGGTCCTCTTAGCATTTTGTGAAGTGCTGCACTGTACTGAGAGCAGGACTTTTTTTTTTTTTTCACGATGGAGGCAAACAATGCCAAAAGTAGGAATAAGAGAATGAGGCCTGTAAACATGTCTAGATAAGCAGTTACTTTTCATGGCCTTACTAATTAGGAACCTATCGAAAGATGACTTCCCTGCTGAAAATAGGGACGGGTTAACTTGCAAGGGACTACAGATGAGTTGGGAAGACAAGACAAAGCATTAGAATCTGTTGTGCAACCACAGAACTCTCTCATTACAGCTGCTCTTTCTTTGTGGAAATGAGGAGTAAATTTTATAACAAATGCTGCAGGAATAGTCATCAAAAATGTCCAACTTTGCATTCAGTCTTAGAGGGTTTTGATTTGGTTTGCCCAGTGCAGCAGATGGTACTGGGAAAACAATAAGTCTTTGCATCCACTTTCTCCAGCATTGACAATTGTTCTTTCTGAGGCATTTGACGAACCTACCAGTCATAGGTCACCAGCATGAGACCTGCAAGTCATGCATTGTGAAGACAACAAGAAAAACTTCGGTTTGAAAATGTATAGAGTATGTTGAATGAGCAAAATGAGTGGATTTAGAGAATATCCATGAGAGTGTAGAATTTTGTTTGACAATACGAAGAACCATGATGTATAAGTCAGACATGCTTGCCTCAAAATGAGTTTATGCCTGGGTTTGTTTGGGTGTCTCTTTTCTTAGGATTCACAGGATTCAATTGAAGTGATTGTATGAGTGCAGAAAATGGGCATGCTGCTTTGTAACAGAGTTACAAAGGTAGTTGTGCATTGTATAGAAAAACAAAGATTGTTTGGAATAAGAAATTTGTGTCTATATAGATAGAACAAATTTTAATGTTCTTGCAAGCCTGGGGAGACCAGGTATGTTCTGACATGCTTTCTCTGTTATCCAAACTGAACTCTATGGCATATATGTCAGATTTGAGATTACAGATTCTTCTGCACTTGCCCTGTATTGGGATTTTTTTAGGAAAAAGCAGAGTTCTGAATATAAGGGGAATCAGAGCGGGCACACAAATTGTAAATGGTGCATTGCTTGATTATCAGGTTTAATGTGTCATTAGGGTCTTGCTGACCTTTTCTGTCAATGCAAAACATGGGCAGATGTTAGCATTAGAGAGAAAAAGAGAGCAGAAGCGGATAGATGTGAGCAGGCCGGCTGCCAAAAGATCAGCTGACAGTGCTGACATCAAGTGCAATCTGGAGAGTCCTTCTTACCCAAGCAAGCCTTTGCTATGTATTGTCTATATATGCAGTGTCTGTAAACCAGTCTCTCATCTGGTCGGTACATCTTTCTTGCTATGAGATATATTGTCCTTGTCTTGTTTACCTCATTTATCTTAGTCTCTGCAGTTTGTTGTTTCATTTGCTGAGAACAGACAATAAAGAGGAAATGGGCATTTAGGTTGTCTTTTGCATTTTCACTGGATTTGCAGAACTACTTCCCTCCGAGATCTGCATGCAGTGTGTTACTGACAGCTTGTCACTTCGTTGTCTCTTCCCAGTGCAGTCTGTGTAGCTCTGGATTGTTAGGGAGTAATAAAAAATACATTTTACGTGGGTCATAGCTGTAGCAGTAACTTGAGGAGGTGGTCTCAGGGAAGAGATGTACTTGTGTGGTGGAAATGGTTTCCCACAGCCTCTTGTGGGTTGCTTTGCTAACTGCTTTTTAGAGAGGACTGCAAGATGCTACGGAGTGGTGCATGATGTAGTGAAGGTAAAAAGTTCAACTGCTACAATGTGTCCTATTACTTATCTTCAGAAACTTTGAGATAACTGTGGTAAGTGCATCATCCTCTCCCCTCCCCCCATACCAAATCACTAAAGATCTGCTTTCATGTGTGGCTTCCTCTGTTCGTTGTCTGTGCACGGTAAAGATTCTGGTTCTGACACTTTTCCCAGCAGGAGTCTTAATTTTCCTGAGAAGCAAACAGTGCTTTTGTCACGGCATATCAAAATACCCAAGAAAGGTAATTAGATGGAAGAAAGGGACCTGCTAGTGAGATGCACCAACAGAGATGCCTGACAGTCCAGTGAGCAAGACACTGAGATCTAGTTTCTGCATTTTGCTTTGCTGTGGACATGTGTCAAGTCAGTTAGCTGTGTTTGTAAGATAATGCAAAAAATATTTATCTTCTCAACTTTTTGCCTATATATATTTTCAAAATACATGCTCCTTTTGCAGTGGATGTCTTCTACTCTGTGTGTGCATAGTGCTCACTTCCCTATGCAGCTGCTCACTGGTACTTTGGAAAGAATTGTAATGCCCATATCAATGGTAAAGGGAGTATGAGCCTGTTCAGGAAATTAGCTCTGCTTTTTATCTTTAAAATGTGTGTCCGTGCTTCTCAAAAATTATTATCTCTGAACTCCTACCTTCGCACAGGGGTCAGAAAAACAAGATTATAAAACATTAGGATGCAACAGAGTGTGTAGCTGTTGGAAAGATGACTGGAAAGCTAGGAGGTGAGGGTGGATGGAGGCACTGTGGATATTGGCAGTTGTTCTCAATCTGCTTCTGTTGCTGTACTGCATCAGGAGCCAGGTCTGTCCTTGAAGAAAATGAATGCTTTTTAAAAATGTTTTCCATTCCCTCCCCACCCCCATTCCCAGACAGTATAACCTAAGAAGAATAAGGCTCAGAAACAGGAGCAGAGATTCATGTTCTCAGTAAGGACAATCTTGAGCTTTCATGAGAAAGCAGGTTAATAAGAAATTTGACAATCTGGAATAGGCTGTGGGAAACCATTTCCACCATTGCTGGCTTAATGATGACTTTTAAAAAAATTCCAAACAAATTCCTGGAGACAGGGAGATGAGGAGGAGGAACAAGATTCTTGAGCCTAGTAGCATGTTGAATAGGTACTATAAGAAAAGCCTTTGCTTGCTTGTTACCTAAAAGTGAAAAGGGAAAAAATATTGTCTGTAGACCTTAAAGAATATATAGTAGTCTACCCTGCCTCTTAATGCAGAATCTCTTGCAGCAGTGTTTAGTTCAGCAGGCTGTCCTAAATTTCATCCACATCTGTGTACATTTACTTCTGCTGGGTTAAGAAGCTTCAGGTTTTCCCACTTTTCAGCCCCTGACCCAACCCCTTTCTACTGCAGAAGATCCAGCAAAAAAGACTGATCAATTAAACAACAGGAAACTGCTGCCTACAGCAGCTAAATCACATCTGATTTGTAGATGAGGTCTTTTGCAGCTCAGGCAAGTATATGCATTTTACACAGTGGGTGTTTGCTCTTGGTGTGCTTTATCTCTTTGAGGCCTTTAACAGCTCTTTTCTTTGAGTCAGCTTTGATCCAGATCTATGCTCTTAGCTGGACAGCAGCACAAAATTGAATGTAGATATACAATTGCATGCCATATATTTTAAAGCAGACAAACAGAAAACCACAACTCCCCACCTCCCAAAAGCAAGCAACCATCCTCCAAACCCCCAGACATGAGAAGTATCATTCAGTTTTGTCTTCTTCTCTGCCTGTGTCATAGATGCCATTTGGACCATGTTAGTTTTCCTGATTAAAATCTCAGGGGTCTAGGTTTGTTTTTTTGTTGCTGCTGTTGTGTTTTTTGTTTTTTTCTTTTCCCTGACATGTCATGGTCCTTAGCATTCACGAAAATGAAGCCTTGGAATCTTGACAGGAGCAAAGATTCACTGTCATCAGTAAATTGGGGGAAAGGATGGGATTCAACATGGGATTTTCCAAGCGATAGAATACTAGTGGTTTTAGGGGAAAGAGTTCAATTCAGTGTATCATCTTCATAGATACCAGCTATTCTTTATCCCCCTTGTTTATGCTGTCTCCATGACCATGTTTCAAGGATTGTTTTATTCAGCTTGGTTCCTTCTCATCTCTTGATCCCTGCCAAGGCAGTGTTCTTGGCTGCTTTGAGATACATGGAGCAATCATTTGCCATCAGTAGTACAGTTTGTTGAGCAGTTTTAACAACAAGATACCATACTGAAGAGTGCTGCACATACTTGGATTGAATGGGCAAGGGTACCTTTCATTTGACTGGGCTTTGAAAAAGAAGGAATTCTTTAAAATGACAAAACATGCAGACCCATGAAAGTCATGCTTTGATATTAGCCTTTCCATGAGAAATCTCAACACAAATCTGTTTATCTGGGTGATAGCCAACTGGACATTTGCTAAGCATGAGGAAAGATGTTCAGCTATAAATGCTTTGACATAAACCAAGTGTTTTTTCCCCAAACTATCTGGGATGTTTATATGAGTGACTGTTAAGCAGGTCTACGCATTTTAATAGCATTGTTCCTTCAGCCAGCAGCTTCTTTTGACAATACTTGCTTGATTCATCCCACTGTAATTTGTTTCCATGTGCTTAACCTGATGGCTCAGTACTAGCTGGATTCATCTGCCTCTTTTGAAGGTTGGATCTGTTAAATACTGCAACTGCTTGGTATAATATATGAAAGGTATAACCTTTCAGAAATAAGTGGGATCAGTACAGCATTGCATATCAAAAGTGTCCAACATTAAGTGCCTAACTTTGGATTCATGATGCCTGTTCTTGCCTTTTTTGTGGTGGGGAGTCTGGCAGGCCTGGGAAATAAATACATGATCAGAATGCTCCTTTGACTAGGTTATCAGTGCCTAGTGAGATGGATAGCTGTGGGGGAGGCTGCCAGATCAACTCAACCCTAAACCCAGATGCACTATTCCTGTTTATAATGCAGCTGTTCTCTTTTCCTATAGGCTCTTTTCCCTGATAAACTGGTGTTTAGCACAGGTAAACTGGTGTTTACGACTGGTAAAAAGGCCCACAGCATTTCTGCTCATGTGCATCCCTTCCTACAGTCATTCCCACAGTTCTTTCATCTCACTGCATTTAAGACCAAATTTGCCTTGCCCAGAGTACTTAATGAAATCAGAGACACTTTGCTATGAAGTCGTCACAAATAAATGGATGTTGCCCAGACTCAATACTTTTATTTTATGGTCTTTCCTGGGTTTTTTGAGTTCTGCCCCTAGTCTTGATGAGATACGTGAGCCCACAGGTATCTTGCAGTAGCACATCACCTGACGTACCATGGTGTTAACTAGGTCTGCAGAGCAAGCTTTTGCATTCACGATAAATATATTTGCAGCGAAGAAGCAGAATTGCTATTCTGGAGTAAAAAAACCCAAACCCCCAAACAAACAAACAAACCAAAACCACCCAATTCTCCAAGATTATGCAGAGGATAAAATCCAACTTCTGCTGAAAGAACAAGCTGGGGTAGTGTGCAGGTACACAGAGACATGGGCAGGCAGTGAGTGCCTGTGTGACAGGGAGCTGGAGCAAGAGGAAGCCTTGAAACTTAAACTCCTCCTGCAGCTCTGCATCTGCTCTGAGTCACTGGTATGACTCACACTGACAGTATTCACGTTAGCTAGCGTTCAGATGGAGCAGCTCTGGCAACAGAAGAAGCAGGTTATATTATTGATTACCTGCTGCAGCAGACAGTTGCACCAAGATTTTTTTTTACGAGCACAAATGAAACAGAGGAGGCTCTACTGAGCACTGCTATTATTAGTAGTATTGTTTTCTTAAGGTAAGAATGCCTGCTTATTTATATACATACAAAAGGGAATTTGGAGCTTGTGAAGTCTGAATTTCTGTTGTTGTTCTCAGAGGATGCTGATCTTTGGAGCTGTGTTACTGCACAGCTTTGTCTGGACTGTTTGCTGTGCCATATGGAGAATCATATGGCTAATGGGCAGTGCGTGTCCTAGGAAACAAAATAACTTTCTCATTCATTGATGTTATGTAAGGCATGGCAGCCATGTTAAGGACAGAAGACCTCTTTTGAAGAAACAGTGCTGCTAGATGGTAGGGCAAGGAAAACAAGTAGTTTTTAAGCAGCTCTGTTCTTTGGAGAGTGCTGCAGTTCTCTAGTTCTTGCTTACTGAATTCCTGTGTTAATAGAATAAAAAAAGCAGTTGCATTAGAAGTAGCAAAATAATTGTTTACCTTTAGAGTCACTGTGTTGTTTCGCCTTCAGCATTCAGGCTGGGACTGTGCATGTGATCCGTGCAGTGCCTAGATGTAAACAGTTTCTTCAAATACTATAAATGGTATTTTCAGATATTGGGGTGATTTTCATCTTGTGCCACTAAAAACACATAGATGTATATATATGTCCTGTTCTAACAATTAGTTATATGCAAAAAATGAGACGTATTCTAGTTAGTGTTGACATATGCAGAGTCGGTATAACATTTGTTTGTAATGGTTTTACTGCTATTTTACTCAATTTATTGCTATAATTTTAATGTAAGTTAGACTAGTATCACTTGTTAGGTTCATGTAGAATCCATTGAGTCTTGGGCATTTGCTGTATTCCCCACAGGAGATTTTATAAGCTAGGGATTCTGGTTTTGAACTGCAGTAGTGAATTTATCCTAATTTCTTTTTTTTTTCTTTTCTTTTTTTTTTTTCCCATTAATTTTGGATTTGCAAAGCAGTGTCCTTTTAAAGTGCATCTTACAGTGAGGTTGGCAGCTGCTTTCAGTAATAAGGGAGCCAGATCATTTGTGTTTGTTTTGCGAATGAGAGCATGAGGGTATTTTCAAAACCTGATAATTTACTAGGTTGCTTTCAGGTACTTGGAATTGCCACTCATTTCCTTGTAGAATTTACATAAAAGGGACCACTGTCATCTTCTCTTGATGAAATACAGTGCTGTAGTAATAGCATTTAAAAATGACAGCATACTTTAGGTTCTGTCTTGGGGTGACTGCACGGGTTCTTCTGTTTGCTAGTTTATAGCATTTGCTGATGTACAGTGTTTTCATTGCTATGACTTAACCAGATTTGGTGTTACTCTCTCTTTTAAAACAGATTAGTTTTCGTAATAAAATGGAAAGTAAGGTCTCTTAGTGCATTTGTAGTATCTTTTTACTTCTGGTGATATCCAACTTGGAAAACTACAGTGTGAGAGGCACTTCTAAAACAGTGTCAGTCATGGATGCCCAACTCCCAGAGGAAAAATTTTGTTGACTAATTTTAATAACTTGTGCTTCTGATATTAAGTATTTCTCATGTTGCAGCATTATAAATGCAGTTTATACTATAGTAGTATAGTATAGTTTAAACAGTGTTAGGGTTGGTTTTGGGACTGTTCACTAACAAAGTTCTGGCACATGTCAGTCTCCTCTTCCCAAATCCAAAAAAGTAGAAATAAAACATTCTTTACAGTCTTAATTTTCCCACTGATTTGGATCTGAATTATTGTTTTTTAAGATTGTGTCAGAACTGTGTTTGCCTTCATGATTGCCATTAAGTATGCATTTAGATATGAATTCTGTATCGTCACAACAAATAATTTATTATAGTAAAACTCCATTATCTTCAGTTTAGTTTACATAATTTCTTTATTGTAATGCATTGTGGATGCAGTTAAATAATTAATGTTAAAGTTGTTGTTTTCAAAAGACATTTCAAGAACATGCTTAACATCTGAAAACCAGGATGACAGCCCCTGAATCAACACAAACCTGAAGAGGTCCTCTCCATCCTGTTTGTCCATAGACTCTTTGTGTAAGAGCTGACCACCAGAGAGAACTCCCTCTGATTCACATCGTCCTTGTGCTGCCTGCTGTGTCCCTCTGTCTGCTACAGGGATGCCACTAAGTGAAAAAGAATGTCAGCTGAAAAAAGAACAAAAATTCCAGTCATGCAAGATAGCTAGACAGTTTGTGCTATGTGAATTGGAGAGCTTCTGGGAAGAACTAATGCAATTCTAGCACTGATTGTTGTGATACCATGTCAATAATTCCATGCCTTCTTTGGGATATATTAGCAAGTTACGACTGAAAACATAAATATCAAAGGTAGGAGAGATTTGTGCAGGGAAGTGAACATATCTGTGTTAAGTGCAAAAGAACCAGCTGCATTTGATCCTTCCATGCAGGGATTTTGTAGTAAGTATAATAGGGTTTGTCAAAGCCTGCTCTCTAGGCACCCTGAAAGTTGGGGTTTATCACCTTAAGTTGGCTTTGCATTAGGCTGCAGAGGTAACAAGTGGCAGAAGCTATTGGGATTATTTCACTGGTACTTTTAGCAGGACTTGAATTGTGAGAATTCATTATCTCCTTGGCCTTTCATTTCTGTAAACCCAAACAGAAGATCCCAGCTCTCTGTTCTCCCCTCCTGTTCCTAACCTACAGGATATCACAGCTGTTTTTCTTGTCTTTGCATTGCTACAGAGCCATGCTTTGTTATGTTTACCCTCTTTAAAGCTTTTGTGAACGTCTTGCTGAAATTTAAGCCCCCTTTTTGATTCTCACTTGAGCTGCTCTGGTGTGGATTCTCTCCCCTTGGTAGGTTTTCCGCCTGGGAAAGCCTTGAGTGGCACAAAGCCACAAAGATGATGAAAGTTAGCACTTCCCTTTTGCTCCTTGTGCTGCTTGTGTTGCAAACAACAGGTGGGGGGTGTTCAACTGTCCTTTATCTGTTTCTTCCTTTGTAAAACCTCCTGCTTTTTTTCATGACTTCTTTTGCGGCCATGCTCTGTGTTACTCTGAGCCCTTTGTCAGCCTTCCTGGCCATCAGGGAGCAGTGCTGCTGGATTAAGTCTGATCTCTTGGGTGTTCTGCTCTCTCAGTCCTTGAGCAGAAGTTTCAGAACAGACAGTAGCATCATCCTTGGGCATATTCTACCTCTCCCTGCCATGACAGTGGGAAATGACTGCAGGAAACAAGAGCTGTTGCTGTGGGTAGTAGGTGGAGAAATGAGGGCCCTAGAGAAAATAAAGCATTTCTCTGAAATTCTTTAGTGGGAGGAAGCACTCTCCTATTTTATGCAAAAGCTGCATCAGCAATGATTTATAACTAGCCTCGCCTGAGGGAAATCTGATCCTGTCATTGCAATTAATTTATGTGAGTCATCTTTAATATGAGTGATAGTTTTTTACTGTATTACAGTTTTAATTAATGATCAACCCAGACTGGACCACTGCTGTATCAGAAGCTTTTACACAGAGCAAAAGATGGTTCATGCACTGAATAAGGATTTTTATCTTTTCCCCAGAAAAAATGGTTGCCATATTTTCTATAGCGACATGCTGTTTGACATTAGACTTCCTGAAAAAGGACTCTGCCGTGTATGAAAATGCAGCATATTGGTGTTTGTGTAGTGCATCTTTGTCACAGAACAGCACAGCATTTCTATTTTCAAATAGGAATTTGAAATGGAGGGAGGGAGGGAAAAAGTTTGTATGAGTTGGGGTTTTTTTACAAGTTTTCATTTCTTTTTTTGCATGTTTGAAATAGGCCCATGTAAACTGGAGTTATATTGGAATAAAATCCTTGCATGTGAGCAGTATGAATAGCACCATTTGCAATACTGAAGCATCTTGTTTGTCAGAGAACTCTTCTTTTTATTTGTGTAATTTTTAGAAATGACAATTTTTATGTCAGTTATTTTGGGGGTCTTCTATATGTGTAAGCATCTAGAGGGCATCACCTTGGCCCCTTTTCCTGTTTTCTGAAGAAGTCTTCTTGTAGGGATTAGATTTGTTGCCTTGTTTTTAAAGAGGAGGGGGAAAGAGCTGTTAAATCTTTGTTTATAGTGTGTCCTGAAAAGCTCTTCACCTAATCTTGGAGCAGTTCAAGCAGGAGGACACAGAGGGAGGCAGTGAACACGTCCTGTTTGCCCTGGTAGGCCTGAACTGCTAAGAGGGGCTCCACCTCATTGTGTTGCACAAGCTTTTGCATCATACAGAAAAAGTCGCGGTCTCATTTTTTGTCTGCTTAAACCTTTGTGTATTTTTAGGCTTGTGCTAGTTTAAATAAACTGTGAGGGGTACATCCTATGGGTATATAACAGTGATGGTCCTTTCATTTGCCTTCAGGGTTGGAGTTTCCACTTGGCTTCATGACTACAGTCCCCCTGTCCTGCTCCGGAGTCAGAGCCAGTGTAAGGATGAGGATAGTTCATTTTGCTCTGGTTAAATGAGGTTATGGCCTGGATTACGATGGCATGTTATTTCTGTGCAGAATTCTCCTTGTGTTTTATAGGGACGCAGAAATCCGGGATTAACTCAGTTTTCATTTCAAATTGATGCTTAGCCTTTAAAAGCAGCAGAGTACCTTTGACTGCTGTGTGAGCTTAAATAAACAGCAGCTAATTGGTAGGTTTGATGTCTCGCGTAACTGTGAATTGACCTTCTATGTTCAGGTGAAACACAGTTTAAAGGGAGTGGGTTCATGATCCTTAATTCAAATTTACTTTTTAGATAAATACCTGATAGTGCCAGATGGCAAAGCAGCTACAGGCAGAGGTGAATAACAGAGCATGCAGGTTATTTGGGCAGTAAATATGCTGTTAAAAAAAAAAAAAAAGACAGCACTGCAGTATTTTGGATTGCACTAAACGCCAGTAACTTCATCGGGTTTCCTGTGTGTGATAGGTGAATGTATTATAAGTCCCAGATTCCTGAAATACAAACTGCTATAAAAAATTTCTTCTGTTTCATTTCAGAAATAGACACAAGTGGTCTGACTTTACAGCATAAGATTTATTTTTTTTCCTGGCTTCAGTCAAGCCAGGAAAAAAATTTTATTTCTCTCAAGCAATTGGGAGGGCTTCTCCTGAAGACATATGGAACAAAATGATAAAATGTTGATTTGTACAGTACACATACAAGGACATGAAATAAATAGTACCGTGTTGACAGTGTCCTTTGTTGTTTCAGGAAAACTTGGAAGAAGAGCTCTTTTGAGCTCTTTATGATAGTATGGTGGATTGGTATGAAAAGGATTGTGTCACAGGTATTACTATCACTAAATGTTAGTATCATGGCTCTAAATACATGACATAAAAATGCATGCAACTGAGCTGGCTAGAGTGAGCTCTTTCTGTCATAAACTCTCTCAAATGTGGGTGTCTGGGAAAAGTTACTTAAATTATTCTCTGTTCCTGAGAGAAATAAATGGCTTTCAATTGTGTTTTGGTAAATAGGAGGTAGTGAGTAATAGGAAGAATGTGGCCTTTGTAGTTCTGCCTACATAAGAAAGATTTCTCATCATTGTCCCATAGCTTTGTAGATTCTGATGAGAACATGAAATTATAATGCTGATATGTCTACAGGACACTGATTTTATGCAGAAAAGTTGCATGGAAAAGTGACTACTCTTTTGCTGGTACATGGTAAGAGAGGCAGATTTTGCTGGTACGTAGTAAGAGAGGCAGAGTGCATGGGGATAGTGGAAAGAGATGAGCACCTTCAAGGTACAGAGAGCAGTGAGGGGGGGCCCTGGTTGGGCACATGGAAGGATAAACTTCCATTTGCACAGTGAGAGTGTGAAGGAAGCAGCTCCTTTTGTGTGTGGAAGTGAGGGAAGGCTGCCAGTGTCTGTGTGTGTGTGAACTGAGGAAGGGAGGGGTTTGGCTTCAACACCCACATCTCAATTTTGACTTCCTTGTAAATGCTTTGCCTTTTTGTGGGATGCAAATATTTCGTAATAGCTCAAGAAGAACTGCATGTTCTTTCCTGTGCTTGTTAGTGGGATTTATATTTCAGGTATGTAAACATCACCATAGTCTTTAATTTCATGGAAAATCAAAATGTCACAGGGGGCCACCAGTAAGATTTTATTGAGGGCTAGAAAAAATTTGGCACAGGTAAGAATTGTCTCTTTAAAAACCAAGGGTGTCTTTAAATAGCAATTTAATGTAAAATTTAGCAGAAAGACAAGTGGAGGACAGAACACTTACCAGTGAAGATCTGCTTAGCTGGTGTTATATTTGTGATAAGCAGGAGACAAGAGCTCTCCTACTCATTTGACTCAATTTGTGTGAAGATTTGATCCCCCTTCCGGTCATGAGCAAGGCATCCAGGATAAATGGGAAGAGCTGTTTCTTCCTAGCACAGTGCATTATTGTCACTAGCAACATTTGCAGTCATCTAAAATTGATTGCTGAGAAGGTATGTGTCAAATAGGCATTTGGGAGGGCTGTGGTAGCTGATGAAGGAAGAATGTTATGGTGTGCAGCATTTATTTTTTGAAAGTATGACATCTTTCCCAACTTCCCCAGAACTTGCACTTTTTTCCCCCACTCCTTTGTGATTTATATTTCTGAGAAAAGAGCCTTCACAGTAAACATGACTATTTATCTGAAAAGTTAATAATGCAGCCTAGATTTCTCCATATTGTGCTGCACGTTTCATGGCTGAAGTACCCAATGTTCCCATTTACATGAGCTCTCAAGCTGCATTTGGGGGCTCATAAAATGAACATTACAAGGTCAGTGCGGTAAGGAAAACCCATTTTTATGTCTCAACATCTTGGGAATTTGTGTAAAACTGAACATCTTCAGAAAATGATCAGTTGGTTAAACTGCATGAATATAATTTCCAGCCATTGTTCCTTGGATGTTTAGTTTTACAGTGGAATATTACCTGGCTTGAAAACATTGCCTCCCATGATAAAAAAAAAAAAAAAACGAGAGAGGCAATGTAGGCATTTGGTAGCTAACTAAAATGTGTTTCACTGTGACAATGATAGAATAAATGAGAGAAGAGAGTAAGAATTTTAGGTACTGGACACCATTCGTTTACTGTCAATACTATTACAAAACTGTTCACAGTTGGTGCACCATGGTCCTGGGTGTCACCTCATCTTTTCTGCATAAACATATAGCAGATGGTTGGGTCCTTAATGCTTGCAAAATGGAACTATGTCTTCTCTTTAGTAAATAGAAATATGGAATAGAATATGTAAATTAGAATATGGAATAGTAAAATAGAATATGGAATACAGGATCCACTTGTGCAAACTGGTTTGACCTTGAGACTATCTTTTGTAATTTTCTCTTCCTGGCTTCCCATTTTGCAGGACTGCACTCTTTATCTAGACTGTGGAGGTGTGCATTTGACAATGTTGAGGAATGGACCTAATGCTCTGGGTTCTGACTCCATGTGTGTTCAACCTGGGGAGGTATTGCTGTGTGCTGTGATTTTCTTTTAATAAAAATCAGGTGCAGAGCAAGGTAAATTGTACCTGTGTTTCTGCCCAACTCATTCAAATTGTGAAGTTGTGACTCATTCAGGAGCATGGCCTAGCATGAGGAATGCTAAAGCACTGCTGCAACCAAGTGATATAGAGTTGCAGATGTGTGTTTTATTTCTTCACAACCAGGAGCTGAGAACAGATGAAATTTTAATGTTGTGTACATAATGCGCACAGTACAGGTTGCATACATAATGCAAGCAAATCTGAAATAATTCTGGGGAAGTCAATGAAGACAAGGCAAATTTCCTCTTTTTCTGGAGGGTGTATTTTGATGTAATGGTGATGTCTAATTACTGCAAAAAGAGGTGCCACATTGATCACAATAATGATTTGCTCAGGATGAAGTGAGTTTATCTTCTTTATGTTCTTATGTTCCTGTAAACTGGTATTTCAAGATGGGGAATGAAGAAAGAGTTCAGGAAATCATATATAATTGCAAAAGAGTTCAGAGAATGCAGTATTTTATTTGCCACAAGCAAAGGAGAAGATCAGAGCACAGCAGGACACACTGTATATTCTGCTTTCTCCACTAGGAATGGAACACGCTGCCTGTGTTTGTAGGCTGATTATTGGAACCTTGAGCCTTTAAAATATGTTTACAGGAATTATCTTCTGAGCTACACTGGATCTAACAACTTGCTTTGAATGAGTGTTAGTTTGCAGCTTTGCTGTCATGTGGTTCATCCTCAGCTTCTTGTCCACTGCAGAGGTTCTTGCTCCTTGAATTTGCCAGTATAATCAGCAAACAGTTCTTCCCCATCTCGATCCTGTCAGCTTTGGTTTTGCATTGTACCTTTCTGTTTTGCTTTTTTTCTGTCCGGTTATTCTGGGGAGAAGTGGGGTAGGGTGATGGAGTCATGTTTTTGTTTTGTTTGCTTTTGATGTGGTGTGCTTGGAGTTTTTTTTAGAAGAAGTTTAGGTTATAACCAACATGTGCCATTTTGCTGACAGATGGAAGGGAAAATTGAGGACAAGCAATGGGAGACAATAGTTTAGATTGGCAAAACTTTCGAGGGAATATCGCATCTGTTGGACTGTACCTGGATAAAAGCTATCAAGGCTAGCCTCCAGTCAAAGTGGCTGTTTTTCCCTGTTTAACTAATAGACAGAATTACACCTGGTGTCATGGGTTGCAGGTACCTTCAGAGGTGTTGACACCACATTTAATTGCAAAGGAAAAGTGTTAGTTGTGCCTTCCTTCCTGGAACAATTTAGCGGCTATTCAGTGAGTCAGAAAGAAGGAAGAAGGGAACATGGAGGAGAAAGTGAGGGATTTTCCAGTGGGAGCATGTATACTCCCTGTTATTTTTATGTTATTTTTATCACACTGATGATTTTCTGCAGAAAATAGTGTCATGTGCTTCACTTTCTGCAGTACTTTGCAATAACAGTGTGGAAGATTTATTTGAGAACTGGTGTTCTCAGTTTGTGTAGTAACCCTGGATGCAAGTATAAGTGATTGGGGAGGAAAAAAGCCTCACTGTAGATAATTTCCTTATAGTGAAGGATCTCAATTGGTTTTAAAATCTGACAGCAAGCTCTCAGGTTTGAATTGCCATCATCAGTCGATTGCAAAACAATTTCTATATGGTTTTAATTAAGTAAAACCATGCTGCAGTCTTTAATAGACTCTTTTTTTTTTCTGTCATGAAGATGTCTTAGTGCAAAAGGCCAGAGGCAGAAGGCAGAACATGTCAAGAAGATGGTCCTATGGTGCGGTCTACAGTAGTACGTTACCACACTCTGCTATGGTTTTACGGATATTATAGGGCAATATAATTAAAAAGCTTTACAGTGTAGGGTGCAAAAGGGTGGCTGGAATTGGTGCACAGTTAGAATCATTCATCTGCAAGTGCCACTGGCATCTCTGGGAATGTAATACCTGGGCATATGCTGCTGGTCTTCAGTTTAGTTGTTATAGCTAAAGCTGCACTTTGACAATTCTTAATCAGGTACCAAAGTGCAACAGAACTGGAATACAGTGAAAAACTGTGGTTGTGTCAAAGAGGAGAATTTAAAGATGGACTCTAGAAATGTAGTTGAAAATCCAAAGTTCCTTTCAGAAGGGGGTGCAGAGCAGGAGGGCATCTGTGGGAGGTCAGAACTTCCAGAGACATTGGTATGTAGGTCTTGCCTTCTCTGCAGAAGTTGCAATATTTTTTAAAAAATCTCACTGATGGGCTGATTTTAGAACACGTCACTAATCTCAGTGTTGCTTCGCAAGATGGGTGTGACTTCCTGAAGGTAGTGAACAAGTTACGAATATAACTTGGCAGCAGAGAAGCTCGATGTAGTTACATCGTCTCTATTTTACAGATACATGAGCTAAGCCACAAAGTTGAAAAGGATTTTCCTGTCACCATAGAACTAATCTGGTTTTTGTCACAGTGTTGTAAATAGAATTTTTAGATTCCTTTATCATCTCTGCCATTTTAATTCCTTCATTTAAATGAAATGAATAATAACTGACCAGGTTTAAGTATTTATATTAGGTGTCCTGAAGGTGAATGGTGGTACAGTATATTACAGGATTATAATGTAGTAGGTCCATGGTATCAGCCCTTGATCTTGTGACTGTGACTGGCAATGACTTGACTTGGGAGTGGCTTTCATGGTATCTGGGAGCTCACAGTATTTGGCCTGCTTTTAGAGTGGAAAAAGAAAAAAATAACCATTCTAAATAAATACAGTTGAAGTTATAAAGGGTATTCAATTGGAACTTTGCAACTGAATTTGATGAAATAAAAATTATTTTAAATAGTGTGTGACTTTTTTTTTCTGAAAACATGCATATCACACTTACCCTGAAAAGACCTCCAATATAATGTTAGATGTCTGTCCTCATGGAGGACAAAAAGCCAGGGTTACTTAAATGCTTTGTAACTTCTGAACTGACAGTCATAGAAGTGAACCTCGAGTTTGTTCTGCCTTCACCTTGGACAATGAAAAGAGAACAAAACCTAAGGTGCTTTACAGGCCACTTCTGTGAAGAGGTATAATTTTGTAAGAAATATTAGATGCTTTGCTGATGAGTCCATGAAAGCACAGGGCTGGATGGAATTTCCTGAGTTGTTAAGTCTCGTTTTAACAGGGGCATAACACTCCTATTATATGGGAAACGAGGTTATCCTTGGCTATTAGGCTTATAAATCAGGTTAGGTTTGTTACTTTAACATCCTGTTTATCTTAACACTTTCTTCACCACAGTGGTGTAAGCCCTTGTCTTGTATTTCTGAAGAGCAAATTGTAACTCAGCTGAGCTTCCACTTTGCTGAGTTTAACAGTATTTTGCAGAAGGTGCCTCTTCCTTGTCTGCACAAACCTTTCTCTACATGTTGCAGACTGAGCTGGACGGTGTTCAGCTTATTGTAGCAAGTGTTCCTGAATTAGGTTCATTGCTGCTTCTTGTAGCAACAAGAGCACACTGCCTGCTACACCCTAGTGCAGCTCTCTCCCTTTTTGTGGCTGTCTTATCTGACTCGAAGGTCTTCTTTCTTCTTGTTTTTTTTTCAACTGATAAGGTCCCAGTTGGTAGCAGAAGTTCTTGTTAGTCTGCAGTGTACTGTTTTATCTTAGTACTCTTTAACGTCTTTCTTTTACTTCAGTCCTCATTCTGCTTTGCTAGTTTTGCTGTAAACTGATGAATTGCATCTTGATTACTGCATCACAAATTTGAACATTGCTTTATGTATGAATCTTCCCTGAATTTAATGTTTTGAGGAGTGCTTTGCTTATGACTGATCAGTGCATTTTTCTGTGAAATGAAGATTTACCTTTCTTAATCTTAGTGTATATATTTCTATGTTTGCTCCATCTGTACATTTTGATAGTGAAGCATCTTCTCCATACTGGAACCTGTTGACTTGCCACAGTTTTGTGGTACCACAGTCAAAGATTTCTAACATGCTCTGTTGAAGCAAAATGGCAGATATTTCAGGTTAAAAATCACACTGGAAAGCATAGTAATTGAAAAAGCTTGTGTTTCGACCTTAAGATAAATAGTTCGATCCATAGAGTTATTTGCTACCTCCCAGTTATACAGTTAATGGCTTTGTTCTGTAATTCTGAGTGTAAATAGAGAGGTGAAGGTGTGAAACTGAATGAACAATTTTGTTTCAAATGGTAGAGAAGCTATGTTATAAAATGTTAACAGTCTGCATTTTTTCACATGTTTTTAGTGGGGTTTTGTTCCTATATTTATTACTTATCCCCCCCCCCGCCCAAAAAAAAAAAAAAAAGATTCAGTCAGAAGTAATTTGTCCTTTTTGTGTCTTTCAGACTTCATTAAAAAAAGAACTGGATACACATGCTGAATTTCATTTCTGAAAGGTGGAATAAGGTAAGATAATTTTAGTGACTACTGCTGTAATGTGTGATGATCTGTTGACACTGAATGCAAGAGTTCAAAGATTCATCATAAATTAGGGGCAGACAAATCTGAAGGAACTTCAGCCTGGGAAATAATGAAGCTGACAAGATCCTGTGTTCTGGTACCAGTGTCATGCTTTTACCCTATGGATTGTATTGGGGGTAGTTCATTATATTGGCCAGAGATTTTCTGTTCTTATTTGGGTGCATTGTCCACAGAAGGTGAGGTAGTTCAGTAGCTACTGACAGTGTGATATGTTTGTATTTGAACCAATTTGTGTTTCTGGAAGTCTGTGAGATTTCAAGTACAGCCTGTGCTGAAAGGCCAATATTTGTTACCTGTTTCTACCATAGGAACAAACCAGTCATTCTTTAGTTTTCCTCCTTAAACATCCTGAGATGGAAGAAGGCAGATCTGCCAGTCACTGAGCATTGCTGTAGCATACAGCAGTATCCTTCAGGATGGGGAGTGAACCCTGTTGGGCACTTCACAAACCTTTGTCAAGTATTTACTTCTCCACAGTGAAAGAGCTACTTTATGTCCTGTGGTGTGGCAGGGTGCAGAGGCTGTTGGTCACATTACTAGGACCTGAGAGAGAAATCTGTGTCCTGGTGGGGTTCCTGTTAGCAGAAGTGAGAAGACTCTTGGCCACTTGTTTCTAACCAAAGTTCAGTCATAGGACTCCTCTTGCTTCCTGTGTGCAGAGCAGCTGTATGTTGAGCTGAACAGCTGCTTCTGGTATTCCTGAGAGTAAGAGAAGTTGGGCCACATGTGCTGATGAGATGGGGGATGTGGCCTGAACTACAAGGCAGTATGAAGCAGACTAATAAAATGAGTCTTCTGGTAGAGGCAGGAGGTTTTTCTGGTCTGGGAGTAGGAGGTAGAGAGAGGTGAAACAGGATGCTCTTGGTCAAATGTGATGCTTATGGTTGCGTGCAGAAATTAAGGGTGAACCTCAGTGGCCTTGTCCCTGAGGTAGTGCCCTCAGTGCCCTTTTACAGAGTTCAGCAAATAATGAATGGTGGAGTAGAGTCAATGGTGAACAGTATTGACTTCTCAGAGATGTTATTCCCCTGCCTCCTGCTAAGGGAGAGCAAATTCGTTCGTAAGATCAAGCAGACAAAGTCAGCAGATTCACTTTCTCCTGCAGCATTGCTTTTCTTGTGTCAAATGTGTGTCTTAATGCAGACTGAGGATCAATTACTGAAAAGTCTAAAGAGGTGTGCTGCCATGATTGTGCCTACATCTGAAATTAAAGCAAATGGTCGATACCATGGACTCGGTTATTTAATTGGGGCAGAATGGAATAGAGTGCACAACAGGATGCTCTAGGGGCTTTTGTGTAATTTTTTTCCTTTCACCATCTTGAACTGTTTAGTGAAGATCAACTTGGGAGTCAGGCATGCACTTAGAGATCTTTCTCCATCCCAAGAAGGCCAGGATAAAGTTGCCAGCAGCAAATTAGCATTGCCAGCATTGTCTGCATTGGAAAAGAAATGCCTGAGGCAATCCTTCATCTCCATCCAATTCAGTGCAGCTTCTTGCTGAAGAAATTAAAAAAGAATTGTCATTCTGCCCCAAGACAGTTATGACTTCTCCCATGTGGGGTCTGTCTCCACACTTGCGAAGAAATCCATTACAATAGAGCTAAAAACCAGCATTTGGGGCTGCCCTACAGAGACAGCATATCATCCTAATTAAGTGTTTCTCAAATATGGCCCTGGCTGTGCAACCCGCTCCATATTTTGTCAGATCGCACTACCTGCTTGAAGTTTTGTGTTAGAGTAGGTCTGGAGAGAAAATAGGAGAGAAGGAAAAGAGAACGCCACCGCTTCTGTTTGCCTGCTTGCTTGCTATTTTGGTGCATACTTGCTTTCCACTGATGTAGATTTAGTGGCTTCTTTATTGGGAGTCAAACTCCATGTTGCATATGTAAATCTCCACATAGTTTTTTTGATTGAGGCTCCTTAATATGTGTACGACAGGTATTTGTCACCCTTTTTAAGTAAGAGTCACAGCTCTCTCTTCAGTCAGTTCTCTGGGTGACATCTATAGAAAATGTGCCCTGCTAAATTATATGCTGCTGTAGATAATGAGTGGACAAACAGCATGGGTGACTAAGGAGAGGTGTTCATTAATATAAGAACAGCAAGCTGCTTTATGATTCTTGCTGTTAGGTTTTACTGCAAGTTTACTATCTGCTTTTACAGTTTGGGCTTTTTTTTAACAAAAACCACCAGCATTTGCTAGTTTGTTCCTTTTTCCTTCTTGCCAGTTTCTAAAGTATAAATTCAGAGCAGGCCATGTGTGACTCTGTGGCTGTGTTAAATGTGCAGTGATCCTGTTTCTTAGAGCGTAATATTCATCATCCTCTTGTTCATGCTAGATCAATTCATGCCCCATGCAGACACGGCATGTATAATTGCAGTAACTACATGTGCGGTCATTACATAATGTGTGGCACTTGGCCTTTCTATAATATTCTGTATTCCATTAGGGGGTTTTCTGACTGCTGGCTTTAGTATACAGAGCTAACCATGACTTTTAACAGTGAAGAGAGGGATGGAGAACTGAGTTTGAGTAACATGTTAAACAAAAGCATGATGATATTGAATAGAGCCTGAATGCAGGGAGAGGGAAAGAAAGAAGAGTAAGAGGACATGATGTCACATAGCTAGTGAGAACAGCTGTCGAGGGCACATAGTCAGGGAGAAGGCAGAGGTAGAATTTCAAATGTTTGAAGTATCTGGAAACAACAGTGATCTGTGGGCTATTACTTTGGCTCTTTCTTATGACTGCTGTCACTTTTTACAGATATTTTATTTATATTATGTTCTGTGCAAGCACAAAAATTAAGCTTTTTCTGGAATTAAATGTTACTCTTACATCAAGCCCTTTAAAGTGTTCAGAACTTTATCCTGTCCAAGCTTGCATTCAATTTGATAACATTAATTTTACTCCTGTGTTTGCATTTTAATTATAAAGCTATTACAATGTTTAAATTACAAAATGTCCAGTACCTATTGTTAATAATCTCAGCATTATCCTTGGGAGATACATAGATGAACTACCACAGAATAATAATGAGGATTTCAGTAATAATTGTTTCACTAAAACATACTGAGAGAATTAACACTTAATGTGAACCATCTAAACCAACTTTCAAAACCAGCTGCCTACCATGCTACTTTCCTTTTTGGAAACTCTGCATATGGATCATTTCCTACTTCCATTCGTATTTTCCATTTAGCTAGGAAGATAAGAGAGAAAGTGAGTGTGTAGGTCCTCAGGTACAGACTTCCATACATCAAAAGGTCTGGACTGTGCAGTACAAACACTTGCAAACGTTCTGTATGGTCCCCATACATACAGACTGCAATAGCTTGAAGCACTGCAATAAAAGACAAAAAATCTGCAGATTGCTTCAGACTGAGGCATTACTAGCATGCTATTCTCTGAAGAATAAGTAGCAGAATAGGCTTATAGTTATTTTTAACTTTAGTGCAGGATTTTTCATAACTTTGGGGAGGGCAGGGAAAATTTTCAAATTAGTATCTTTAATCTGAAGTCAGACATCTCGATAAAAGTCCTTTGTAGACACTGGGGAGCTGCAGCCCTTGGTAAAGTCAGGAGCAGTTGTCAGTGATCTGAGGTCTCCCAAAAAGTCAGGTCAGTCTTAAAATCTACACCAGGAGAAATCTTAAATTTTCTGCTTGCTTCAGTGGAACTGAAGCTTATAGTTATGCATCTGCTCATGTGCTGCCCCTAAGCTGGGTTGCCTTGCGGAACCAGAATTTATTTGATCATAGAATCTCCTGAGTTGGAAGGGACCCACGAGGATCATCAAGTCTAACTCTTGGTCCTGCACAGGGCAGCCCCAAGAATCCCACCATGTGCCTGAGGGTATTGTCCAAATGCTTCTTGAACTCAGTCAGGCTTGGTGCTGTGACCACTTCCCTGGGGAGCCTGTTCCAGTGCCCAGCCACTCTCTGGGTGAAGAACCTTTTCCTAATATCCAACCTAACCTTACCAACACAGCTTCATGCCATTCCCTTGGAATCCTGTCACTGGTCACCAAAGAGAAGAGATTGGTGCCTGCTCTCCCACTTCTACCCCTCCTATTGGATGCCCCATAGCTATTAATTTAGCACAATTAGACATTTTTAGCCATGATATTCAGAGGAAATCTTAACTGCTTGCCTGTTTTGACTATTGTGTGACATGTGCAGACAGCTGCAAACCTACTTCTAAAGCACCAAGATGCACAACTCACGCTTCTGCTGTTAGAAGAATGAATCAACAAGTAAGTATATTAAAATTCAGGCCAAATTTGTCTGAAGGAGGTGACATATACAAATATCACCTTTTAACAAGATGATTACTTTCAGCTCAAAGCAGAGAAATGCAAATGTGGGTCAGAAGAAGAGCTTAAAATTGCAGACTAAGGAAATGTTTTGTGCTTTTAAGGTTTTTTTTTTTGCATTTGTATGTCAAGCTGGTAGAGATACCAAAACGTTAAAACAAGAAGAGGAAGAAAAACAAAAGACATATTTTTACACCATGTTGAACCGTTTTCTTGAAATGAGTAGTGTATTTATTCTTTTAAAAAGCCTTTGAATATTATCGAGAAAATCATCATGCCTTATAGCAGAAACATTTCCAGATGTTGCATGCTTGAGTGACCCAAGTAATTGAAAAGTCCACATGAACATATTCAACAGTTTGTGAATATAAGAAATTGTACTGCATAATGAGAGTTTAAGGTACTGTGCAACTCTTAGAGGCTTGTGTAACGGAATCCCGCAAACATTTCAGATTTGCACTGGGATTTCCCATAGAATCATTAAGACTGGAAAAGATCCCCAAGATCTTTGAGTCCAACGCATATAAAGGTATACAAGGGCTTTAGCTATATCCTGTATTTTTGTGATATCAGGAGGTTTCAGAAGGTCTTGGGTGTTTTACTCATGATTTTACATTTCTGAGAAGAAGCATCCAGTTTTTCCATGTCTCATATTTTAAAACTCATTAGACTTTCTGGCTGTCAGAATGACTTTTTAAGTTGCTCCATTGGGAGTTTCCAAATTGGGAATTTTTTAAAGGTACCTTTTTTAATATGTGATTGAAATATAGATCCATTACTAGGATTTTTTAGAGAATTTTTATTCCTCATACTATTGAATTTTATATATATGGAAAATGTGATCTAGGCAACTTCAGGCTTGTTAATTTGACCCTAATAACCTTAAAATTTTTTTCTAAGGAATGAATAATTAAAGACATGGGAGTTGAGTGGAGGGAGGATGAAACACAATCTATTTCGCTGAGATAGGTCATGTCAAACTGGCCTAGTATCTTTTTTTAATAAGAAAGTAGGTTTTCTAGAAAAATAAATGGGCTAGATCTGGTCTCTCTGGATTCTACTGAGCCATTTAACATGGTGCTGCATCAAAATTATTGTTCAAGGTGGAGGAAGAACAGGTGCATGCATGTAAACGCACCTGAAGAACTGGCACAGGAGAGACAGAAGGAGCTAGATATAAGTGATGAATTACTCTCTGGGAGTTGACTTGTTTAGTTTTCTTGAGGCTTTTTTGTTTGTTTTGTTTTTTCTCTGGTTGATATTGTTGGCATGCTGTATTGAAAGCAAGCTGTTGAAACTTGCAGATGGGAGGACGATGTTAATTTCTAGTGTGCAGTTTTAGGTGGAATGACTATACAATTAATTGGACAATTAGATAATACTAAAGGGATGGAATTCAACCCAGCGAAGTGTCAGGCCACACATTGTCATGAATTCGCTTACCCAGTTTAACCTTGATGTCAAAATTAGCAGTATGACAGTCTGAGCTCTTATGTAATCAGTGGAAAGAGGCAGATTTTTAATTAGGCACCCAACTCCTGCTTTCTGTCTTGACTGTTAACAGAGCCTGGGCACCTGACTCTGGCATCAGTGCTGAATGCCTGAAACTGGATGGTGCTACAGCCTCAGCTTAGGAAGTAATGCAACAACTTTTCCTATGAAGAGAGAGTTCAGCAATGGAAGACTTTGAAGGAGAAAGGGTAAGTGGGTATGTGGGTATATATATATGAGGGTAAGTGGGTTCAAATTTGTCTTTAGTCTGTCAGTTTGACACCATCATGAAAATGATGTATGGGTTACATGGAAGTGTCAAAAGAGGCATTTCCAGTTGAGGGAGGGCATCTCAGCTGGGTGCATCTGGGCTGGGACCTGATCTGGAATAAGTGTGCAACACTTCTTGCAGTATCTGAGAAACTTCACCTCAGTGTGTAGGAGAGGCAGAGGGTAGATTAGATATGAAGAAGTAATTCTTTACAGTGTGGGTGGTGAGACATTGGAACAGGTTGCCCAGAGAAACCGTGGATGCCCCATCCCTGGAAGTGTTCAAGGCCAGATTGGATGGGGCTTTGAACAGCCTGATCTACTGGAATGGCAGGGGGGTTGTAACTAGTTGGTCTTTAAGGTCCCTTCCAACCCAAACCATTCTGTGAAAAGCTACAGTGAAGAAGTACTTATGTTACAAGAGGAGTCTGAGACAGCTGTGTTGGATATGTCAGGAACACTGGTAAAATGGGAAATACAGTTGCTGCAACTCTGCTTCTGGAGTCATGGGGAGCTTTGAAATGTGGCTGATATCAGCTAGGTGATAGCCAACAAGCAGGATTTCTGCAGACCATTGGAGGACTAGTGCAGGTCTATGTGTAACAGTATGGTATTGTAGGAAGATTATGATACCAAAACAGAAGTGCCTACTTGTGTGATTTAGGGGTGATGTGAACTGAATATATGGCATGTCTTACTGATTGAATTTGTGTGTGCACCTAGCACATGGATAAAATATTTAACCTATGTAGAATGCATGGCGATAATTGCATAATACATGACAGTAGTCAGTAGGAGAATGCTTGATGTACAGTTAGGGACAAGCTTAAAGATTTATGAAGGGCAATGATTGCTTGGATTCTTTGGATTTAGGCTGTTTGGCAGCTTGTGCTTTTTGATCACTCCTACAGAGTGTGATGCTTACTGTCTGCTGTATTGCCCTGCAGTTGCCCTGCATTACACAGGGAATGCTCTGTGATAAATCAGGCTTTGAGTGAATTTGTAGGGCTGGACAAAGGCATGTTAAGTTTAGCCTGTGACAAAGATACATTTAGAAGCTGACTGCTGGATAGCAAACTTAACGACCACTGAGAGAAAAGCTTGCTCTGAACTGGAGATTGTGGTTGTAGATCTCTGATGTGCCTGTAGTGACAAATGATGGGTACAGCACTTACAGTCAGTGACAGTCCTTGTCCCAGATACCTTCTCAGTTTGATAAACACTGAAACTTAAAACTGTACATTAGTGAAGAGCTGTCCTTTGCCTGGATGCTGGTTTGTCCCAATACTGGGTTCAAAAAGGAGCTGAATCCTTTGACCAAGGGTGATTAATGTACATTCTAATGTCTTGCAAATCCTTAGTTGCTCTAATTGACTTTGTCAGCTATTAAGATACTGATCAGGTTGCTCTTTACCCGAAATCTTCATAAAATAGCAGGAGGAAAATACCACAGCCAGAAACATTTTTAATGTACTTCTGGCAGCACTATGTTTAGTTCTCTAGTTATTTGTTTATTAATAAGTGCTCAGCCTGGGATTTTGAGGTTTTTAAGTGCCCAGAAGAATATCAGGAGAGAGTAGTATGGCTTCTCTTTTTTTTTCTTCTTCTTCCTAATTAATTATTGTATAGTAGTACTAAGTTGTTATTGTTCTGTGATAAAAACAATTGTATGATGATCTCATAATCCTTACTTGGAAAGTTGCCACAGTGAAGAAAAACTCTGTTTATGGACTGAATTGTCGGTAGTTTGGAAGGGGGTTGTTCTGTTGGAAACACAGTGCTTTGAGTGACAGTCCAAGAGGAGGGATGACAAGGAGGGGAGGATTCAGAAGATAAGTGTGAAAATGTGTCAGGGCTTTTTCAGGTTTATTTTTTGTTAGAGTCATGGTCAACTACCTTAGATTTAGAATCTGTCCCAGTTTAGATATGGCTTTTCTTCCCTCTGTATTCTAGGTTTTATTTAGCTCCAAGTCATGTTTTTCTGGCTAGTAAACTGGGGGTTTATTTTGAAAATCTGTCTAAGCCTCTTCCTGAGAGACAGCACTTGGAGCATCTCAGGCCTGCATGGCTGTCACTTATAAGGATGCCCAGAAAAACTGGAACAACATCACTTGAAGACGTTTCTGTAAAAGATTATAAGGTCTGAGGGAACCCACCTCTAAATTTCAGGAAAAAGACATCTCACAGTCATATTGGGGAAGAAAAAGAAACAGAAAAATTTCCAGCAAACCCAGATTCTTTGTGTGTGAGGAGGGAATGAGGGGTGAGGGGGATGGTGGTGGATCAAATAAGCACAATCTACTGTTGCAGATCATTACTAAACATGAGATGTTGGAATGCAAATTTAATCTTGTTTCATAGTCTCTTAAGATAGCTGTTTGCAAGTCAGAAAAAATGACCTTTTGAAGATTCCTATCCCTCCCTATGCAGTTCTATCCAGTTGCCTGTTTTGCTTAACTTTGATACAGTTCAGTGAAGTAAATCCCATCCAAAGACTGTGCACCTTGCTTAACCTTTTCATAGCATGGTGTTTAATCAAGGTAAACACTGTCCTCATGCTTTGTTCACGCAGATTCTTAAACAGTAATAAAAACCTAAATATTTTTATACAATACAACGGGATCTACGTGAACTCTATCTCTGCTGAACTGTGCGCAGTACAAGAGAGAAGGTTGTTCCAACTTATTTGCATATGATGTTTTTAATAGTATGTTTGCTGTTAGGATAGAATATATGCTATAAGAACTAAAAATAAATTTTGCCAAGGTATTTGGGGGGTTTGTAGTCAAGCATGACAGAGATAATTTATTCTTGAAATGTGTTTATGTTGATTCTGTTTTGAAACAAGAATATATTCCTTGTGGAATATTTATGTTCAAGATCATTCTGTAATTTCTGTATTAGAAAAACCTTACACTTAATGTAGTTCCTGCTAAATTTTAACCCCGGAAATGTCTAGAATGCAAAGATAAGATAGTCTGAAAGACGTATTATAGCACAGGCCCTTATAAGAGCATAGTCTTTGGAAACGTTTTAGTAATAAGCTGTCTGAAATGGTAGTTTTGCCTTTTGTCAATTTTACATGAGCAAAGAAAGAAAAAGAAGAAAAAAAGTGCTGCTCGGCTTTTAACACCGAGCTATTTTTAGTGGGACTTTTGAACATTGATCTGGTGTTTCTAAGTGAAGGCATTTTCACTTGTGGTTGTGCATGTTCACTCTGGAGACTTTCCTTCAGTCAAATCTGCTGTGGTCTGAGATAAGGTGATTTTTGGAGCTGTCCCAGGCAGCTGCCAAATACCGTCAAACATTCAAACTGCAGGTGTAGAGAAAAAGAGTTGTGTGGAGGAAACTCCAGTTATGTACATATATAATTTTGGCATAGTGTCCTGGAAGCATCTTGGGATAGTGGGATTTTGACCAAGGCCTAAAGTCTGAGGTTCAACAAGGTGAAGTGCTGCACTTGGGTCACAACAACCCCAGGCAGTGCTGCAGGCTGGGAACAGAGTGGCTGGGAAGCTTCCAGTAGAGAAGGATGTGGGGGTGCTGGTCCACAGCAGCTGAACATGAGCCAGGGTGTGACCAGGTGGCCAAGAAGGCCAGTGGCAACCTGGCCTGTATTAGCAATAGTGTGGCCAGCAGGATGAGGGTAGTGATCGTCCTCTGTACTTGGCAGTGGTCAGGCCACACCTCAAATCCTGTGTCTAATTCTGGGCCCCTCAATTCAGGAGGAACATTGAGGTGCTGGATTGGGTCTGGAGAAGGACAATGGAGCTGGTGAGGGGTCTAAAGCACAAGTCCCACGAGAAGCAGCTGACGGAGCTGGAGTTGTTTAGCCTGGAGAAAAGGAGGCTCAGGGGAGACCTTGTTACTCTCTACACCACTTGAAAGGAGGTTGTGGCCAGGTGGGGTTGGCCTCTCCTGCCAAGTAACGAGTGACAGGACAAGAGGAAACAGCCTTGATCAAGTTGTGCCAGGAGAGGTTTATATTGGATATTCGGAAAAATTTCTTCACTGAAAGGATTGTCAAGCACTGGAACAAACAGCCCAGAGAAGTGGTTGAGTCACCATCCCTGAAGGTATTTAAAAGACATGTAGATGTGGCACTTGGGGGACATGGTTTAGTAGTGGACTTGGCACTGCTGGGTTAGTGGTTGGACTTGATCTTAGTAGTCTTTTCCAATCTACTCTTAGTAGTCTTTTTCAACCTATTCCAATGATTCTGTGATTTTTCAGAAACTTGTAGATCTCCACCTTGAGGTGTTTTTCATGTTATTCAGCTGGCACTCTTAATGTTTGTTAATCCCATCCCATAAGGTGACCCACGCTCTACCTAATAAACATGACAGGTCCCTTAGTCTTCAGTGAAGACTGTTAGTACTAGATGAACAAGACCTGACTTTATAAACTAAACCTGTAAGGCACCAACTGTGATTTTTATGGGTGGTGGGAGGCAAAGCAGCCAGTGTGAGCTGCTTTTGATTTTCCTTTTTTTAAGGCTTTCATTTTGGTTTGAAGTGCAGAGTAAAGACTTTGTCTTCAGTTTAGAGAGAAGGGAAACTTTTTCCCTAGCTAAACTGCCACAGAAACTAAAGGAAAACACTCCTTTAAAATATTTTTCAACTGCTTTCTTTCTTAAATAAATAACTGGGAGTCTCCATGTATTCTGGTTTTTTTAAATGCATGAGCCCAGGTTAATACAGGAAGTCTGTAATTCTACTGTGAAGGAGATTTAATAACCTTTAAGAACAGAAAAAAAGTTAACAGCTTCCTCACAGAAATAAAGTAACAGCTTTAGGAAAGAAGATGTGAAAAACAAGTTGAAGGATGTCAAATTAGTGATTGAAATGCCATGGTAGTAATCTGTTGGTAGTAGAAATACAGAAAAGATGGTAAACAATCAGACTGCAATCTGTTTTGTGCAATACCATATTTTGCAGCAAAATCTACTATCCACTGTTATTGGGAAAAAAGGTCTTACTTTCTAATTGTTTATATAAACGTATAAATAGTTTTGTTTGCTGCTCTGAAACTTTTTCATTATATTTTTGAACATTTTAGCAGAAGAGTTATGAGTATCTTCACATGCCAGTATAGCAAGGTTAAAACTTGGCATAGAATTGCAGTTATTTATCAACATAGTGATTTTGATGTTTCCATTGTTACTGAAAAAAAGTTATCACTGCTTTATTTTGTTACTGTTTTGTAGTTCATAGGCCATAGAAATATGAAGTAGGTAAAAATAGAAATTAGTGTTCAAGGGCATTTAAGTCAACAATGATGCACTATCAAACAGATGAGCTCTTTGCTAGTTCAAGGATGAGTTCTTTAACAGTGTACTTAAATGGCTGTTAAAGATAGATTCTGAAAAAAAGTCTTTTGTAAACATTTAAGACGTGGCACTTATCTATAGCTTGAAAAGTAGCATTTAGTTTCTGAATTACTTTAATAATAATAAAAAACTTCAATAATTTCCTGATATTTCTCCATGAATCATCTTTGAAAAACATATACTACCAGAAGAAAAGCTTTTTCTGTTTTGGACTCAAAGTATGACAAATCAGCATTGTTTTGTGTGGTGCCTGTTGGTGCATTTTATCCTCAAACAAAGGGTTATATGTGTTAACCCGTTTGCTTTGATGGGTTAAGTAATAGTTATGAAGTCAACCCTGCCACACAAGGTCTTCTATTTCGTTGAGTAGGAATGATGGGAGATAAATGCTTTCAGATAGTATTTGGTATGAAAGGAGGAAAAACTTGTAAGAAAAAGTTGTTGAGGACTGTTTTTTTGAGAAAGCTCTGCTGGGAGCAAAAGTGAAGCTGAGGGGCAGTGGTTATGGATACCAAGGACAAAACAGATGCCCAGAGCACTGGGAATGAGTGCTTTTAGTTGATTGTGTTTTACTATGTGTTTGTTGATATTTATTCTTGATTGTACTCCAGCTTGTCTGTAATTGAGTTTGGATATCTTGCTATGCAGTGAAGGGAAGAGGCAAGTGCAGACAAATAATGTCTCATGATTTTTCTTCAAGTCTTAAAGCAGCTTGTAACTGTCCCAGTACAACTCCAGTCATCTGGTGCCACTCTTGTAGGTCTTGTTTAAAAACTGTCCTTTTTCCCCTTCCCCAGGAGCACCAGTAAGTACCAATAAGTACTTGGCATCCATTACAAAACATCTTTCATTAGACTAGACTAAATACGTTTGCTAAATAGGAGCCTCACAGAATAGGAAAGATCTTTTCTATGTCCAGCTGCATCCATCACAACAGAGATGACACTGGCATATTGTAACTTAATGTTTTGGCTTTGAAATCATTTAGCACTAAAGGAGTAAGATATCTTTTGTCCTGAGGTCAGTTTCCATATTAGTGATCAAAAAAGAAAATCTGAACATGAGAACTGAAGGGATTTTGGTTTGTAAAAGTGCCTGAAAAACAGAGCAATTACCACATGGTCACTGGTTTCCTAGAACTGAGGAGAAATTCACAGTGTATTTTGCCCAGTTAAATCCTGCCTTCTGAGTTTTAATCTTGGCAGGTTAAGGAGTCCTTGTATAATATGACAGAACACATTAGGAAAATCCATTTGGATAAGTGCTTGCAAATTCTATTCTTGCTTATGGAGGATGGGCCTGGGGACTCTCAGTGGGGAGAAAAACTGAATATGTTTTAACTCTAATTATTTGGATGCTGCTGTTGTCCACTCCCAGGCAACCTAATTTTATCTGCAGATAAAAAAGGCAGATATAGCTGCAGTTTCATGATACATGCTTTTATGCAAATGTTAATAAATATGTTAACTTTTGCATCTTCTACCTGACTGTACAGTCAAACTTTTATACCTTCTCAACCCCTCTGGATCTCTGAAAGCATTCATCCATTTGTAAGATTGTAGTTTACAGTACCAATCATTTAAATTAGCTAAACAATTTATGGGGCTTAGGTCATACAATAACTTGTAGAGTGTAAATGAAGTATAGAGGACAGTATTTTAGTGACTTTCACAGTCTTTACTGTGAACTGAGGCTGCATACCTGACGTTCTCTAGCACTCAGATAATTTCATAGCCAAAATAAGGATGCAATTTGGTAGCTTGTTGCCTGTAGAGTTCTTAAAATCTGGTCTGTTACCCCAGAGCCACCCCTCCTAAGGTACTTGGCCACAGAGATATTCAGAGTGGAAGAATTAACAAAGTCCTTGTTGGATGCACACTAATACCACTTTTTCTGCATCATCCTTTAGTAGCTGGGTTTTCACAGGGCTTTGACACTGTTGTTGCTTCAGTATTAAAAGGTTGAGGCTACTCTCCTGCGTTTCAGCCACTGGTCTCTGACTTCTCCCGCGTAGGTAATGCCAGGCTCTGATTTTTTTTCTAACTCACTTTTGTTTGAATTAGCAAATGTAGAAATTATTTGTAACTGTATACTTTATAAAGAACTATTTGCTCTGTAGGGTTTCAGTTACACTTTGTTTTTGTTTTCTTGGTCGAAAAAAGTTTACATTATTGAAAAAAGATTGCTTTCTTTTTTTTCTTTCTTAGTTGCATAAAGAAAGTTATTAATAGACTTTCCCTTTTCAGAACTGGAAAATACCCAGAAAGACATTTGCTCACACTTTCCAAATACAAATTTGCTTCTAAATTGAGACCAAGCTTGGAAAAATTTAGAATATTAGGTGAATATTTTGTGTAGTTCTGAGCAGATGGAAACAGCTGTTTATAATGTTTAAGTTGATGGTTTTAAATTGTCCATGAACTATGCAAATAAAATTGGTGGGAAGTGACTGAGGAATACAACCCACGATCAGTAGCTTTAAATTAGCTTGTTCTTCCACTGGAAAATTTTCAGGGCGTTTTCAAATCAGAAAAGATTGAAAGCTATTGATAACTGAGTTTAATAATGTTCCATTTAGTTTTGTCAAGCAGTTCTAGTTTATTTCACTTCTAACAGTTAAAAAGCTGAGCTTTGTGACATTTGCTGTTTTAAAAAAAATTATTTGACAAAGATCTCCATGATTCACAGTAGTGTCTCTGTGGGCAGACAATCATGTTATGTTTTCAGTGGAAGCAAATATATTGTGCTTGTAACTTGGAAGTTATCCAAATGATCACAAACTGTCCTAACTAGCCTCTTATAGCTAGCTCTCATTCTTGCATCTTTATTCTGTAAAAGCTCTGTAAATGAAGCTGTAGAGTGAAGATGAGATCTGCAGGACCTGAAAAGGCTGGAAACAGTAAAATTAGTGCTCCTAACTGTTGAAGAAATTATCTCACAAAGCACGGGACTGCAGCATCTGCTGGTACATGTAAACAGTGAAGAACGGCACAAAATTCCACATAAGTGCTGTTATACTCAGAATCTTTTATTATATAAGTGCAAAGATGAAACCCACATTATATCTAAAGATAAGTAGTTGTTGTTATTATAATTAAAAGTCATTACAGCCTGATCCAGGAATCACTACTTGGCTGGATCCAGTAATTACTGAAAAGAAATAATGCTTCTGTATAGGGGAAAGTCTCGACAAGTAACAGTGCAGTTAAATTCATTGCACACATAAAGTGTCTACCTTTATCACGCTGTAATGCTCACCTTTTTCCTCCTCCCCTGGACTGTAAGGTGGTTTCATTCTGATGGTGGGTATGTGGAGGTATTTCAGCAGTTGTCAGCATCCAAAGGACTTCAGATACTGAAGGATCTGAATATCTGAGGATTATGATGTTCACATTGGTAGTTTCTTCTTCTCCACTCTAGGGTCCACTTGGGATCATTTTTATATTTGCTGACAAGCTTTGAAACTTCGCTCTTTTTTCGTTGGTCTGCAGCTCTGAGTTACATCTAGATTTACTGTATGTGATACCATACATACACTTGATCACTCTAAAACCAATTTTGTGCAGCTTTAAGTCTGCAGTTCTTTAAGTGACCATGAGTGAGCTATAGCCACAGTGCCTCTAAGTACCAGCTCCGTACCCTCTCTCTTTTTATCCCATGCTTCTACTCCATGCTGTGTCTCCAAGTCTGAAGGCCTCTGCTATCATACCAGGCCTGTATTTTTCTACACTACGTCATTGTGTTGAGTTGTAAAATGGTGATGGTACCATGCAAGTATAAACAAAAATAAAAACAAATCAGCCACAGACATCCGTGCAGTTGGAAAAATTGTTGTCACAGCTGAACCAAGTTTAATTGCAGGCTAAAACAAAGTTGCAAGCAGGTCAACAAAAGTTCAAACAAAGCAAGCCTGAAAAGCCTAAGTGCTCAGCATTTGCAAGCCCCACTGCAATGCTTCTGGCCAGTCACTGGTGATGGCAGTGTGGTATCTACAGGGCTACAGGGTAACAGCTGCAGGGGCCAGCGAGAGACGCTGGTGACACATTGTCTGTCATGTTACCTCCAGACCTTAAATACGGATGTCTGGGTGTGATGCCTGGCTCAGAAGTTCTCAGGATGCTTGTCAGCTGAATATGGGAGTGCCACACAGAATACCAGTGCTTCTCATTATACTGTTTTTCTCAGTCTCTAGTATTGCCTGCTCTCAGAAAAGACTCCAGGCTTGATTAAGCTTTTGCTCTGACCCAGTCTTTATATCCAGCTTTTGGTCCCACTCTTTGGCCAGAAGGTACTGCTTCTCCAGCAGAAAGAGTGGATGTAGGACCATGTGCCCACACTGTGACAGTTCAGTATCTTAGTTTAACCTCTTGCTGAAAGTGGCTTTGATGAGGTGATGGACTGTAAATGTAGTGTGGCTGAAATACAGCTGCTCTCACCAGGGCCTGAAGAGCAAGACAGGTAGCTGTGGGCAAAATTATCATTTCTGCTGTCTTGGTGTGGAGGTTTCACTGCTGAGATAGGCAGCATGCTTATGAATTTCTGATAAAGTGTGGTGGGAGGCAGCAGAAGTTAGCAAAAGTCGGCATCACTGTGGCTTGCCTTAACATGAAAAAATTGGAAGTCAAATATATCAGTCATGAGAGTGAGTTAGTCATGAACTTAAGAAAGGAAAGTAATTTGGGATACATCCTTCATATTTTCAGGCTTTTTTGTATTCATGCAAAATTTGCTTTTAAAATAAGTGAGATTCAGGTAAACTTGGCCTGTAGTATACCAGTTTTAGAATTCATGTAAGTGCTTAGAAAACTGATGAAACTCTGACATTTAAGTTCATATTTTTAAGCACTGAGTGCTGCAAGGAGCTCAGCATTAATATACTCTCTTTGGTCTTTGCATACCATTTATATATTTTTTGTGATTGTTGCTATCATCCCTGCAGCACTTGTTATTTTTTTAAATAAATTTTTGAAGGCCACTAAACTGCGCCAGTTCTAAACATTGATCAGTACTAGCTGCTGAAAACAAACCAGTAGATTGTGGTTACAGTTACTTGAAAATTGTTTTTAAAAGCCCTGTACTTCAGAAATCCGTGGCCATACTCTGTAGGAGTCTTAATTTTCTTTGAATTCTTGGAATTTTGGGCTGAAATGTTTATTACATCTGGTCTGTTAGTAGCTGAGAGTGAAAGAAAAGAATGTTATAGTGGAATAAAGTGTTGCACAACACATACTGCAGTTGCACAAGTACTTGCTACCTTCTCTGTATGAATGGAGCATTTTAATCCATAATATGTTGGAGTGAGGAGACACGAACCTCTGAAATAAGTACCTGCAACATTTTTATTTATCCTCAGGTGTTCATATGTTTGCTCATTTTGCACATGCAAACCGTCGGAGCAGTAGAAATACCTTTTGTTACTCTTACCAAACTTTTTGTCTTTTCTGTCTCAGAGCTAACATCATAATATCCAGCTGTTATTTTCTATAATCGCTCTTTTGCTCAATCATACCTCAACAATGAATGCAGTATTTTGGTAAAGGCTGAAAGTCAAAACTGGGAAACCTTACAGGAATTTTCACAAGTAGGGAACAATTGTTGAAATACAGTATTCTGATAGAAAGCTGTCGATCTTAGATACTGATTTGTAATAAAATTCATAGAAATATGTCAGTGACATTTGGTCTGATTTCCTCTTATGATGATGCTTCAAAGACAGGCACTTATCTATTCTCTTTGTAGGTTGTGTTCTTTATTCCAGTTCTGTGCTGCTGATTTAGGCTTTTTTAATTTAGCAGCCAGATACAGCCAATTTCAATATATTCCAGATATTATTCCAGTATGTTTTAAAGTGATTGATGATCACCAATGTCATGATTGGGAGCTCTACATGATTGGGTTTCTGTTGCTCTGCTACAAGTTAATCACAGAGTCACAGAATGGATCAGGTTGGAAGGGACCACACTGGGTCACCTGGTCCAACCTCCTGCTCAAGCAAGATCATCCCAGAGCACGCGACACAGGATTGTGTCCAGATGGTTCTTGAATATCCCCGGTGAGGGAGACTCCACAACCTCTCTGGACAATCTGTTCCAGTGCCCAGTCACCCGAACAGTAAACAAGTTCTTCCTCATATTCAAGTGGGACTTCCTGTGCATCAGTTTCTGCCTGTTGTGTCTTGTTCTATTGCTTGGCACCACTGAGAAGGGCCTGGTTCTTCACACCCTCCCTTCAGATACTTGTATACACTGATGAGGTCCCCTCTCAGTCTCTTCTCGAGGCTGAACAGGTCCAGCCTTCTCAGCCTTTCCTCGTAAGAGAGATGCTTCAGTCTCTTAATCACCTTTATTGGCCTCCCTGGGCCTTCTCCAGGAGCTCCATGTCTCTCTGGCACTGAGGAACCCAGAACTGGGCACAGCACTCCAGATGTGACCTCACCAGGGCTGAGCAGAGAGGCAGGATCACCTCCCTCCCTCACCTCCCTGCTGCCAATCCTCTTCCTAATGCATCCCAGGACACCATTGGCCTTCTTGGCCCCAAGGGCACACTGCTTTGTTATGGACAGCTTGTTGTCCACTAGGACCCCCTGGTCCTTCTCTGCAGAGCTTCTTTCCAGCAGGTCAGCCTTCAACCTGTGCTGGTGCCCAGGTTTGTTCCTCACTAGGTGCAGGACTCTGCACTTGCTTTTGTTAAATTTCGGGTGATTTCTCTGCCCATCTCTCCAACCTGTTGAGGTCTTTTCAAAGGGCTGCACAGCACTCTGTGGTATCAGCCACTTCTCCCAGCTTTGTGTCACTAAAACTTGCTAAGGAGGCATCTGCCCCTTCATCCAAGTCCTCGATGAATAAGTTGTACAGTAGTGGGCCCAGTTGAACCTTGGGGGACACCACTAGTGGCAGGCCTCCTGTAACTTGTCAAGGAAACTATTTTGAGAAATTGGCAGGAAACCAAAACAGCATACCTCCTCCATTCTATGTTACAGGGTGATCTTACTGTTTACCCACAGGGTAGTACTGGCATTAAAAAGGATTCCTTTCACTGGGACAGCTGTTCCACTGAGGCGTTGAAATGGGAACAGTGGTGGGAAGCATAGACTGTTGTTGGCCTCAGTGGAGTTAGATGCTTATGCTTGCAAACTGCCAGCATCCCACCACTTGTTCACATGACTTGAGAAAGAAATGCAGGAAAGAGCCATGCAGTCAGGAGCTTGGCCTGCAGCAACCCTCTCTCCCATTGACTTAGAAAGGTCAGTGTAAGCAAACAAATAATTTTATTTTCCAGGAAGATGAAATAGAAGAAATGAAAGTAGCACAAAGGAATCAGATACTGGAACAACATAAAATTATTTGAAAGGATATCCAGTACTGGAGCCACGAGGCATAGTCTAGGCATGCACTGTGTAAGAAAAAGAGTTACATCTATCAGAAATACATGCACAAAACACAGTTCAAGAGTACAAAACAATGTTGATGGAGAACATCAGATTTGAATTAGTAGCTTAAGACTAATTAAGATGGTTTTGCTGTGCTGCCTAAATCTTAGTAATAACCTTTGTGGAATACAACTCCTACACTAACATTTATTTTTAATTTTCTAAATACTTGATACTGTTTCAAATCCTGAGTCAATTAGTTATATCTTATTGAAAACCCATATATTAGAGAAAGAATTCATGCATTGCTGGTTTGTCTTTGGGTGCTGTTGTTTATTTTTCATTTATATAAATGTTTAAAACAGTAAGTGTAGGAATCACAGTGAGTCAGAACAATGCCATGTGGAAAGGAAGAGTGCTTGGAAGATTTTTTTGTTGTGCCTGTGACCTAATGGGTCACTCCTTCCATGTGGGAAAATGCGGTGTCAGGAAAATAAAGTTTCGGCTGTGACTCTGAGGTGCAGTCCCATTGCACAGGTGAAGCTCAGTGATGGCAGTGCAGACAATCAGGTCCCATCACACACATAGAGGACAGTGCTGTCAGTACACTGTGATTCCTGGGCTGTTTTGACCAGTATACACTAACTTTAATTAGTGCTATGTTAGTCTGTGGACTGGATGAATATTATAGGCAGAAAGGTCAGATAGTTCCCTAGACATTTGGTTGTAATCCAGACTTAACTAAAACTTCTGCTGACAGATAAGTTTCAGTGCTTTTATCCCTCTTTTTTTGTGTGTGGTACCCTTCTCACTGCCTGTATGAGGGAGAATATGTTAATGCCCATTGATCTGTTGTCAACAGCAGTATGAAATCTTTAGCAAATGTTATGTGTGTCTGGTTCATCTCCATTTCAGGTCATAAAGTGTTGGGGTTTGGATTTGTTTTTGGTTTTTGTTTTGTTGGAGTTTTTTTAGAGTTTTTGGGGGGTTTTTTTGTTTTGGTTTTTTGTTTGTTTACTTTGTTTTAGGTTTTTTGTTTGTTTTTTTGGGGTCTTATTTTGGTTCATTGGTTTGGTTTTTTTTTTTTCTTTTTTTTTTGTGTGTTTTGGGGAGGTGGTTGGGTTTTTTTGTGGGTTTGTTTGGTTTTTGTTTGTTTGTCTTGTTCCATTGGGTTTTTTCCCTGCCTTTGTTCCCCTGCCTCATTCTTTCTTGCAGCAGGAGAAGCTCAGAGAGGGAGTCAAGCTCTTTGTTTTTTTCCAGCTGGAGCAGTGCATTTCTTCATTGTTAGCTTCATGGTTATGATGAAAGGCTGCTCTAGGAGAGGCAGGTGTTGGGAGGGCCATCAGATTCAGGGAAGTGTTTCCAGTCCAAAGTCCTCAACAGAAAAAGTGCCCCCTGTTCTCATGGGCTTTTCCATGTCTCTGTAGGCAGTGTGAGAACCCCAGGTCATGAGGAGAGAAGTCATCCCGTGCACAGGAAACTTTACCACAAAGTGCCCAGCATGTTTCTTATGAAGAGGATAAAGGTTAATTTGGGGTAAAGACCATTTGTAAGCTGTTTCAGTTTCTGCTGGTAAAGTGACAGAGGAGACTGAGAGGGTTGGACTTCAAACAGCCCTGTAGCAAAACTCAGCATTTTCCATCTCATTGGGCTGTGTTCAACTTGGTAAAAGCTGTTCTGCAAAGTGAAACAGAGCTGTGCTTTTTCCTTTTTGGCTAACAGACATGTGTTACAAATGCTCGCTTCCACCTCTGGGTTTGCGTATTTTTGTGCTCACAGAAACACTAAAGGAATAAAAATACTGCAATGACAATTGAAATTAAAACAATATCTTGTTAAGAAAAATGCTAATTGTATTTCTATTGTGAAATAGACAAGTAGTTTTAATTTGCACAAAGAACTAAGTGGCCTAAATTGCAGTTTCCTATAAAAAGTACTCAAATATATTAAAGAGGTAAAATTAGATTTTTAGATTATTTGAGTTTGCTGAAGTTTCATAGTGGGGAAGGATTAAGAAGAAATTTTGTGACTTACAAACGTACCTGCAACTAAGTTGGATCTGTGGACAGGAGAGCAAAAAGAAAGAAAGCCACTTCCTGGTGCTGAAATGTCCTTTTATCTAAATATCACTGAAAGGTTGCATTCAGGGATTTCCACATTGCACAAATATATTTGTTGTATCTTGTGTTAGTTGATTTCATTTTGTCATGGAAGACTTTTCCCTGTTCACATTGCAGTTACTCACTTACTCAGAATCCTCAGGTGAGCTTCAGAGAGTGACAAGAAGGTTCTTCAGGCCAAACATAATATTTTTGTCTTTTTTAATCAAGATTCTGGTGTGTGGGAGAAGGGGGCATTTAACCAGCTTGTGCGAGAAACCTAGGCTTAGGAAGCAGACTGAGGGGGGGAGATAGAGCCTCTTTGTGGAGCTGACAGATTAGCACCTGCTGAGTATGGATTTATGGGGAAGTAGTGTCAGTGGGAGGCAAAGGTTCATACTGGATGCTGGCATCACTTGCAGTCTTTTGCCTTCCCAAGGCCTAGACCATGGAATGAGTGGACTGAAACTGTCGTCAGCCTATGGATCTGCAGTAGACATACTCTGTGTTGCTGCCCCCATGAGTTTGGCTGGAACAATATGACTCAAGGTGCCAAATTCATGGCTTTGACTTGTCCTGGTTTGATCTGTGCGAGATTCAGGACATTCAGTCTCATTAAATGAGACAGAAGAATGAAATGCATTTCAGACTGTAAAGAAAATAGCTCTTAATTGAGTTTAGCAGGGTTTAGGTGGGAGCTGCTGTCCTTTGAGCTGATGTTCTGCTCTTGGGCTGCCTCTGCAGCCATGAGTGACAAGGTTGGTCCAGACCTTCGCCTCAGATCTTTGCATGGTTAGTAAAGTTCCTTGTATCATCTTTGAAACAGCTGTTGGAGGTGGGTTGCTGGAATAGCTGAAAGATTGGGTTTGAGCCAACATGGCAAATCTTGTTTCACTACCAAGGTTTTCTATTGTTGGAGGTAATTAATAAATAATGAGACACTCCCTGCATGCTAGTTATACTAGAGATGGTGCTCTTACACAAAAGGCAACATATTCATAACTTAGCATAATCTGGCATTTCATCCTTTCCATTATTTTGTCCATATTGATATAGTTAATAGAATGTTAGTTGGAAACCAGGCCATGCTGCAGATCCAAAATATAATCAGGCAATATTCACTTTCATAATTTTGTGTATTGTTAAAACATTTTCAATCGGAGAAACTATTTATGAAGATGATGTTTGAAGAATGCAGTTGGCTGAAGGAGCCATCTTGATGTTTCAAAATGTATTTTTTAGGAACAGGGAGCCTAATTTGTAAGGTTCGGGGAATGGTTCTTTACAGTCTGGAGAGCCTTGAGACTCTAAAACTAATTGCAGTTCAGTAAGTAACCCACACCTACTTTCTCACACCCTCTTGGAGATGATGGTAAACTTTCAGTAGGATTACATCTGCTTTTTTTTTTTTTAAAGCATTAAGGAAACTGTCACAGTCTCCTATTTTGTCTATTATTCTCTTCGTGTAGATGTATCAGTAACATTTAGCCTTCTACTGCTGTTGCATTTTTTGCTTTGGTATGCCTCTTTACCTGATCAAATGCTATAAGCCCAGAGCACTACGGCTGTAGCGAAGTACAGTCTCAAAGTAGACTTTGATTCAGTCAGTAATTGGAGTATCCTCTTTCTCCTGCTTATTGATGTGTGTATTGGAAAAATCCTGTTTCCTGCAGTTGTGTAAGAAGTGTCAAAAAAGTAGATGTTAGGCTGAAATAAGGTTTGATCTTACCTCACACGTTTGTTTCAAGGGGTACTTTAGTAGGAGATTTTTTTTTTTCAAGAAGGCAACAGACCAAAGCACTTTGCCAAACAATTGGTGAGATAAGGAGAGTGTTAGCTTGTAGTTGTACAAACTAATCATCAGGGGTTTATTCTAGGGCTGAGATGATTGATCATCATTTTTGCTTGAGATCTTGCAAGCAGAGTGAGACCAAATGTCCCAAAGTTTCAGTCCCAGAAGACATGAGGCCACGTAGCTGAGCAGGATGGCATTTGCTTTTCACAGTTGACTGACAGGACTGAGGGTAGCAGGGTAGAAGTGGCATCAGATGAAGACCTTTTCTTCTGGTCATATGCTTTTGTACTAATAGAGTGCCAAATAAATATTCACATAACGGAAGGGAGGCTTGTTCAGAAGCCTTTTCTGAGCTGTGGATGTGGCCGTTACTGATACTGGAGGTGAACAACAGTTTCTCATGTGTCCGTTGGAAACTGGGCTTGCAGCAAAGCTTCATGAAGTGCAAAGCTGCACATCTTGCCAACATCCACTGTCTGCAGTATTAGTAAGAGCAAAGCCAAAGACTAATGTGTAGATAAATCGTGCCATCTTCAGGAGAGGTTGCCTCGACATGAATTACATTGCCCTTTGGCATTGCTGTCTGCTTGAGTGGTACCAGTCTTTGGAAACTATCCATTTAAGGATAGGTACCATCTAAGGAAACTATGTGATCTATTAATACTACCTTTAATTTGGTAAGAATGCTACCTCCGTTGGTTTTTATCAAAAACATGATTGTAAGGTTGAAATTGTTGAAACAATTGTCATTCAGGAGGGGAATCAGAGCAACTGTTGTTTGGCTATGAATTGAGTAGAGGGAACTCACCCCTGCCTGAGCTAGCACAACAGTGGGAGGAATCCAGTTTGCCCAGCTGCAGCATCAGGACTAAGCTAGTAATCTAAATAATTTTTATAATTAGAGAGCAGTATCTCCATGGGGTGACTCATCCCACCTACCTTGGAAAATAGTGACTCGTTCTCCAAAAGTCCCTGTGTCTCACCATTGACTATACAGCGAACCTGAGCAGTGAGCTGAGATCAGATACCTGCCTCCTCTATTATTTAGGTGAGATAAAATCTTTCTGTAAGTGATAAGAGCTCATATTAAATTCCTAAGCAGTCTTGGGTAATTGGTAGGGCTGGTGATTAAATCAAGAAACTGAGACTGGAATTCCGTGTTTCTTTTACTGTAATATGGGATAGATGGGAGGTCTTAAAACACATAGCTTTTTAATATAAATGTACTTGAATGAGATGGTAGCATTATCAAATACAAATCTTCATTTAACCTGTAGTAAGCTTAAAAATAATTCACTTTTACTGTATGCTTATTGCTAGCTGTTCATAGAAGCCTCCCTCACATAGTATTTTCACACAATGGAGTAAGAGACATACACCCTGATCTTTTGAACTTCTGTGTTTTGACACAGGATCTTTTCTTCTGACAGTAGCAGTTATAACTCTTCCAAACAACAACATTTTAAAAGTTTAGCTGTAGAAAAGCAAGTGTAGTAACAAATGCTGTCTTATTCTCAACATATCATATATATTCCTTTATCTTAATAGCACCAAACGTTTTGGTAAACATGTTAACATATGTTTCCTACAGCTGTTCTACCCACTCACCAAATGCTGACTTGCAGTCAGTTCTTTTCAGCATAAGCTAATTTCTTTGTGCTCCTACTCTGACTGGGTATTGCCATGACTAGTGCTGGGTGAGGTCCAGTAGAAGATGATACAGTTTTTCTATTTTCAGTCAACTTTATTGTGAGCACTGGTAATCAGAAGTGAAATTTACAGTTAATCTGAGAATGGTACCTGCCCACTGGTTGTGATTTATGCAGTATATAATGATTGTGCATTTATGATGATTATTTTCCTAATTCTTTTAGATGTGGATTTAACTGATATTATGATATACAAAATCCCTCCCCACATGAGGAAAAGAGCCCTCTGTAAGTATGATACTTGTAAGTAATGTAAAGATGTATCATTAGATGGTAAATTAATATTGCAATTTAAATGAATAGTTGAGATCTTAGCGAGCCTTGGAAAATTACTACATTCAGTAATATTTAAATAGGAATAGGTTCAAAACAAATTAGATACATGGCCCTCTTTTAACTTATCAAGGATTGACCGTTTTTAATGATGTCATCAACTGCAGAGATTTTAGCTAAAAAGCAGCTGGGCTGACCTGTACCTTGGTGAACATGATAGTTATTCTCTGATATATTATTTGTAGATTTTGGGGGAAGGGACTATGGGATCCTGTCTAAATCTCTGCAAGTACATTTTGTACATCTTTTCATCAGGCAGGTAGGTTTAAGAGACTTACAGACTGTTAAACATCACATTATATAAAGAACAAACCAAGGAAAGCCTATTGCTGAAAGAAGGGAAAAAATAGGAGAATGGAAAGCCTTGGAAACTGTCAAAGAGTTTTGATGGAAGTTTTATTTGACTAAATACTAGGACATTCAGTACTATTTGAGAAAGGTTGGTTGTTCACTAGCCACTTAAACACTAATAAATACAACAAAGCTTTTTTACTGTGTGTGATCAAACCTTGGAACAAGCAGGTTGGCCAGAGAAATACATTCTTGTCCAAAACCAACTGGACGCAGTCCTGAAAAGCTTCCTTTGAACAAGGGGATTGGATTAGATAAACTCCACAATTTATCCTACCTCAACTATTAAATATGAATTGGAAAACTGCCTGCTTTTATTTTTGGCTGTCTGAAATTGTATCTATAGGCAGAGTGTTGTTTTGTATGCTGTCACTGAGTTTCAGAGCTTTTGGGGATGGGATGTTCAGAGATCTCAATTTCTGCTTCTTCCATTCAAGAATTTATTTATTTTTCCTATGTGGAATTGACTTGTGACATATTATATAAACCTGACTTGAATAAAATTCTTAGTTCTGAGTGGCAACAGACTGGCCTGTCTTGGAGATACAGCCTGAATTCCTTCCTCCCTAGAATGAGGTACTAATTTAAAATCTAATTCCTAAGCTGATGTAGATGGCCAGGGCTGCGTTCAATTCAGTTGTCTTAGATGCTTAAATTGCATCTTAGATGCTTAATTTGAATTTTTGATGTCCAGTGAAGCAGTGGTAGTTAAGAAGAAGCTTGGGTACCCCGTGGAGAGAGGAAGATTCTTTTGAAATCCTGCAGAGGGAGATGCTGATTAGTTAAATTCAGAGACTTAAGTTAAGCAGGTTGAACATTCCTTTGGAGGCCTTCAGACAGGTTTAAAGTGGCATTTTAGAACAGAATATAAGCTAGGTGTTTTGTTTAATTAGAATGCATCTTGCTCATTGTTAGGTCCATCAACCTAAAAGGAAAATAAATATTCTTCCATTTTTGCAATGTGGTTCAAATGTTTTGTAGAATGAACAAGGGGCTGCTGTGAAGGTGTTAGTCACTCTATTAGTACCTTTCAGGTTTATCAGATTTTACTCCTCACTTCCTAAATTAATGGATTTTGTCACAATAGTCTGAAACAAATACAAAAGTTCCATAACTGCAGTGCTAGCACGGCTGAGTGAAGGAACATCCATATTTAAAATCATAACCAAATTTTCTGTAGGCTTTCTTTCCTACTGTAATTTTTAACTTCATAGGCATTGTGAGGGGAAGAACTGTCATGGATATCTGTAGTTCAAAAAAGTGTAGGGCAGAGGAAAAGCACCTGATGCCACACCACATCAGCAGGCATCCTTTTTTGCTTTTTCTTTCCACCACCATCCCAGAGTTTCAACCTCTCTCTGACCCAGTAGGCTTTATTTATAGTTTTCATTATCCCTTTCTCATGGCAGTAGAGCCTAGAACAACACAGTGTGCTGACACTAACAACATTTCCTGCCCTTTTGTTCTGCACTCTGCAGACCTGTTGTCCCTTTGTCCTTATCCCTAGTCCTTCCTCTGCAGACAGAGGCCCCATCTGACAAATTTACTTGTGCTTACCAGGGATTACGAAAACGAGGAAACTTCATGGTTTAATAACTTAGACAAAGGAGAAGAGCAGCTGGTCTGTTAACATGTCTCTCTCAAGCCCCATTCTCTGACAGAAAAGCTTTCTTGCATGTGGTCCAGTTTTCTACAATTTACTGTAAAATGCTATAGATGTACGGTTCATGCAAATGGAGTTACTGTGCATTGGATCTGCCTTGAGCATTTTATTTGAATGACCTGAGGTGATTGTATGGCAGTAGGTTTGCTGCTGTTGAAAAGAACATTAGCTGATAGTGGCCTGAAATGTTGATGTCTGTTTTTGCTTTCTCTGTTGCTTAGCATGGTAATGTTAGAGGAATAGCAGTTGGAGACAACCTGCTGCACTCTGCTACTCTGTGAGACAAACATCAGTAAAGGCAAGCAGCAAGAAAAGAAGGGCTCTTCATGAGAAAATGACAGCAAGAGAACACAGTCCCCGCCATGGTGCCAAATCCCGCACTGTGCAGAGGGCCTCCACCATTGATGTCACCTCTGACATGGTTGGCCTTTCTCTAACAGGTTTGTACCTTCCTATCATCTACTGCTCTGTTGCTGCTCCTTTCAGAATCTGCCTTGTACTAATGTGGGTTTTTTTCTTTTAATTGCTCGGAGATTTAGACGTGTCTGGTTATCTGGAGGTAATAAGATAAAGGAATTATACTAAAAAAAATTCAAAATCTTGAATTTACTACTTTTAAAATAGACAAATCATTAAAATCAGAGAAGGATTAAAAAAATAAGCTAGATTTTGTGTAGTTATGTTTATCATTTAAAAAAAAGCAATGGGGAGAAAATAACAAAATAATGTCAAGGTCTAGGAAGAGTCTTGGCAACCTCCTTGTTTGACATTATATAAAATTTTCAAGAGAGTTCAGGGAGCTGAGGTTTATCTCCCTTATCTTTTATGGTTAGTAAATTAGGATTGTAACCCTCAGAGACTTTATTTCATTAGTGAGAGAGACAGGTACTTTCAAACTTCGTCCTATTAATTACCAGCGAGTAGACATAACTGATTTAATAATTTGGAGTTAATAGTGGCTCAGGCTTTAGTCCTATTGTTTTCTATTGAGATTAAGCATTTAATATTCCCATATTGCATATAATCTCACATTGCTTTACATATTTTAGTATGTTTTATAAACTGAGATCATCCCAGGTTTTCCAAATAATTATTAGATACCAAGGATTACCAGATAAATTTTTTAGATACCAGCCATGGCTCACTTAATTAAAGAAAAATATTTTTTTGTATTAAATGTAATTTCTTTCTCTGTGTGATTGCAACTTCAGGAAAGAATTCACGTGGCAGTGATGTTTGGCTAATCTTGTGTTAATTTTTCTGATTTACAGGAAACATTCAGGATCCAGATGAGCCGATTTTAGAGTTCAGTTTAGGTAGGCTTAGTGATTTTTATGCTAGCTTTAATGATGCATGATGTTGAATATGTGTGGGGTTTTTTAAGTGTTGATTTTGAAGTGCATTTCATATAGTAAGGTTTGCAACTTTGCTCTGATTTTTATGGAGATGTGGTACAGTTTTCACACTGCCTGTACAGTATCTTTTGATAAGCAGCCAGCAGTTTCATTTCGTGGAGTTTCTAGGAGTCTATAAGTAAAACATAGGTCTTATAAAATTTTAAATGTTTACTATGTGAATATTGTTATTAAATGTTTACTTTTTTTATGTGAAGATGCAGTGAAACTGTCTTCAGTGTCAGTATGTCAGCAGTTCAGGTCTTCAAGCAGACTGAAGATTTGCTGGAAACACCATTTTAGGGCAGAATGTTTTCTAAGAATTGTGAATTATGCATACCTTCTTTCTGGGGTCTTTGCTGTCAAGTGATAATGCAAGACACAAGTGACCTGAATCCTGAGATGGTTGAATTTGGACAAGAAGCTTGTGCATTGACTCACCTCACTTGAAGAACAAGTGAAAAATATTTTCTTCATGAAAATTCAGTCCACATTTTCAACTGCAGGATGGTTTTCTTGGCTTAATAGTGGACTAGTATTTGGAAGGTTGTGCTCATAACAGTGTGCTAATGAAAAGTTAGAAAATTTCTGTAGATGTGTGTAATTGCATTATGAATAATAATCTTAAGCGCTCTCAGAGCTGAATGAGGTACTTCAATTATTTTCAGATAAATCAAAAATATCTAGAATTACAAAGCTGCTTAGGTAAATTTCAGAACTAACTTCCTGCACATAGCTGAAGCAGAGTTGGACCACACTGTAGTTAACTGTATCTATCTAGATAGAATGTGGCTCTGAAGTTTAATGTAATTGTGTAGAGTCACTCACTGAAATTTTTGAGAGTTGTTTCCTACTCACCACAGTCCTTTCCCAGTAATTAAACTCACAGTAACATTTCAGAGGAAATAAATTGCTGTCATTTTACAATTACAAGCTGGTTTTCCTCAGTAGTGTTTGCTGCTTGATCAGTGTTCAGGCGCTTCTGTTGGTTCTCCCTGGGCAAATGCCATTTGATAATGGGCTTAATGGAGCGTGACTTCGAATCAAATGCAGCCACGCTCATGAGATTCCCAGGGGAAAACCTATGCATGTAGGCTGTTAGAATGAGCTTGCCAGGGAGTGGATAGGCATGTATTAGAAGAGAACAAGTTTAAATTGCAGCTCTAGAGCTTGGAGCCAGACTGATCTGATTGCATGTTTACTGTTTGCATGCACAAAGGTGAGTCATGTCTGCTTTTACAGTGTGGTGGTAGAATGAATTTTAAGCCCTTTGTGGCTTGATTGCTCAGGGTATATAATGTAGTTTTATAAAAATGTAGAGTCTTACAGCAATGTGAAAAAGATCCTGAATCTAAATTTATTTATCTGTTGCATACCTAAAGCTTGCAGTGAGCTGCTAACTCCATCGCTAGATCGAAAACCAAATAGTTTTGTAGCAGTGAGTGTAACTACACCTCCCCAGGCATTCTGGACGAAGCATGCACAGACAGAAATTATTGAGGTAAGTGCTGAGGTACTTCTAGATTAGATTTAAAATTGAAGCTAGCACAGGAATCATTTCTTCCTAACAAACATCACCTTACATTAACTTTTGGCTTTTTGTTTATGATTACAGGGAACGAGTAATCCTATCTTTCTAAGCAGCATTGCCTTTTTCCAAGACTCTCTTATCAATCAAATGACACAAATCAAACTCTCCGTGTATGATGTCAAAGACAGATCTCAGGGAACAGTAAGTTTTCTTTATTCTGTTGCCTGCCTAGTCAGTGTGGAGCAAGGAAATGAGAGGCAAAGAGATAAAATTAGTAACTTCTGCAGAAGTAAACAAAGGGATAGCAGCACTGATCATACAGAAAACAAGATGGGTAGGAAAAGGAGGAACAAATGAGATTGATTTGGCAGAGTGAGAAGCATTGCCAGTTTTCTTAAATAAGGCTTGTCTGCAGCAAGTTTGGAAACCATGGATTTAAATTAAAAAGGTCCTGTCACTTGTGCTCTTATATTGTGGACATCTTTGGTGAACTAAGTCATGAATAGGATTCAACGCCCCTAACCGAGGCTTCTAGCCTGTGCCAAAATGCCATAATGAAACTGTCCTTTGGAACAGAGCAGCTAAATTTCAGAAATCACCCTGCCCTGATACATTAGATTTTGTTCAGGTGTATGGTTTGTTCCTGTACTGAAAAAAATTTCAGTGTCAGCGCTCCCATGTTGCTACTTGGATCTGTTGGCAATACAGGCCATTTATTCTCAGACTGTTGTCCAGAATACTGTTACAGGCCCCATGTGTCTTCTCTTCTATGGGTCCCTCAGGGGCAGCAGAGCTGTCCCTCTCTCTTCAGTGCTTCATAGGGAAGCTCTAGGGAAAAATGAATACCTCCAGAGGAGGTAAGTTCTTCAGGAGGAGACAAGTTTGGGTCAAGGATCCAGTGTCAGCCCTGTTCAGTCATTGCTTCCAATGTTCCTGTATTGCTTGGCCTAAGCTCATATATACTGATGTGCCTCCACTCATATCCTAGAGAAACAAAAATGCATATTGTCCTCCAGAAAAAAAAAAAAATTATAGATTACCAAATATATTAAATTTTAAGAGGTTTTAATTAATTATGTATGGCATATTTAGTTATGCTTTTGCTCCTGGACTTTTATGCATAATAATTATATTTTAGACTTCAATGCTGTGGTCAGAGCCTTTGCTCACTGTAAAGGTAAATACAGTTCTGGAACTCATTTTCTTTCAGATGTATTTGTTGGGTTCTGGGACGTTCACCGTAAAGGATCTTCTTCAGGAGAAGTACCACAGATTGCACATAACACTAAGGTTTGTAATATTTTCCTTCATTTAAGTGTTAGTTCTTCAAAACATGCTTAAGATGTGATGAAAACCTCTTATTTCATGACTAAGTTGAAAATGGACTTAATTAAACTCTCTTGTTTTGGTATCAAGTATATTCTGGTTATCAAAGTGTGTGAATACATGTGTTTGTTCTCATCATCATGTAACCTTTAACTATATGTAAGCTGTGAACAGAGCACTGTCTATAAGTATACTCTATGATTTTTAAACCTTTTCTTGTTGTCACCTTGTGTGCATATTTCTTTTGCCTCCCCAGCAGCCTGTTCCAGCAACTTTTTTTTTTTGTCTTAGTTGTCTCACCGTATTTTTACATGTAAACAGCTATCTTAAAATACCATTTAGACTCCATCTTAAAATAATAACATGAAGTCTCTGCCAAAATTACTATGTCACGGATGAGACAGAATAAATGACACTCATGATAGATCTGGGTACCTGTGTGTACTTTAAACCCAGCAGGAGAGTGGCTTTTGCCCTACTTTTCTCTGTCTCTGACTCACTCACTTTATTTGCTACCCTTTCTGTCATGTGTGCATACGGTGCTGGCTTCCCTCCCCAGCAGGGAGATGGCTGCTGCTCTGGGAAGGTGGGGCAGAAAGTTGTGTTGGTTCCTGCTGTCCAGCTGCCCAGCTGTTCGTGTCCTGTCTCAGGTGCTGGTGCCCAGATTCCTGAAGATCTCTTGTAATTGCACACAACGCCCTTATGTCCAGGATTTTTCTCTGCCTCAGGGGTCTTACCTCCATTGAAAGTGTTGATCTTCTTCTTTTCTAGACCACTTCTTTTCAGGATCCTTCTTTTTAGCATCAGTTTTTCTTTATGGAATGTCAGGTCCCCAGTTTTCCCAATCTAAATAGTCTGTCTGCAGAAGCACAAGGTGTGATCAGCTTGATAACTGGTGACCTTGACTGACTTCTCTGTTGAGAAGATTTGGTGGTACTTCTGCTTGGTCCACATATTATCAAAATCTGCTAGTTGCAACTGTACCAGTTGGAGTTAAACTGCCCCAATGAGAGTTAAAAGTTTGGTTTCAGACACTGAAATGCACAGGCAGCCCACACACATGTGCATGTACATTCAAATATCTCCCCCAATAATGTTCACAATGTAAGTTGCTTTTGCCTAATTGTAAAATGTGGACTCTTTCTGGTTTTACAGAAGCATGGAAACAATGTGTGGTTTTAGGCTGCCTTCAATTCCGTGCAGCATCCCTACAGAATAAGGGGAATGTTCTCCTGTTGGACTAAGCTGTAATAAAATTATTCCAAATGAAGTTGAAAAGCTTCCTATTTAAAATGTTCTTTAAGTTTGAAGATCAATAGCCTTTTATAAGTGTTTCCTTGTTGATGAACAGGTCCTCCTCCAAAAAAATCTCAACGCAGAGTATTTGTTGCAGGTCGGCTGAAAGTGACCGTGTAGGTAACATCACAGTTATTGGATGGCAGATGGAGGAAAAATCTGACCAAAGGCCTCCAGTCACAAGGTCACCTGATACAATTAATGGAAGGGTGAGTATGAACATTTTATCAAATTTAGAAGGGTGCAGACTTATTGCCAGCATTGAAACAAGCTAGGTTGACATCTGCAGGCAACTTCCCTGTCCATCTTGATATTTAGTAGTGCTTTACATTTTCAAAATGCTGTAAGGAGCAGCCTAATGGTGATGAAGCCATTTTGAGTTTTGTAGAGCTCTTGGTGCTCATGTGTGGGGTTAAAAGTCTTGGGAAAAATTTTAATATCAAGTGATTAAGCTTTGGTATCAAGTAGTCATGTTCTTCATTGGAAGAGGCTTCTGATACTAGTAATTGGTGTACATTGTGCATGGATAACCAGTTTCAGAGAGATGTGGTATTTCATTTCACACTGTGAATTGGAAAGTGCTATTAAGCAAAACTGTGATGAGGTTGCTAGGGAATTCCCAGAATTTTAGTAAAACTGAAGAGGTTACTTTACTACTGGATTTTTTTTTCCCTGATCCCCAAATAATTGTTTGAGAGCAGATGTTTGCAGCACTTTGTCAGCCTAGACATATATTTAATTCTGTAAACCTTATGTTTTGAATATCTTGGTGATCATTGCACTTTTATATGTGTATTAGATTCACAGTGTGCATTAGAATCCCTTTTTATCCTCCAGATCTGTTCATGCCTATTGATGCAGTACCTGTAAGGACTCTGGAACTGTGCTAACATAAGTAACTGACAGGCTGGATGAAAATTTTTGTGGCATTTTGAACTGTGCAGTAGATGTTAATAGAAATGCTTAGGATTTATTATTTCAGCCTGCAATACTTTTTGTCCACAGTTAAAATATTTGAAATATTTATTTAAAGCATGTGTTGAGTTGAATATTTCTTTGAAGTCTGTGTGATAGGTCATCACTGCATATTGCTCGGGCACTGAGGTTTCATTCTTTACTGTTTCTGGTTTTTTTTTTTTGTTTTTGTTCAGACTGTGTTGCCAGTTGATGAAAGTTTAACAGAATCTTTAGGAATCAGATCCAAATATGCTTCACTGCGGAAGGATGCACTGCTGAAATCTGGTAAGCTGTCCTGGGCTGTAACAAGTAAGCTTTAGGCATCAATAAAAGCTAATCTCTCCCTGTGTGCCTGTGGCCCCAGGGCATTTCAGCAGATGTTTCACTTGAATAGGGACAGGCTGCTGACTGAGCAGTCCTTTGAGGGTCATACCAGAATAAATCATTTTCTCATATGCACTATTTTGTATTGTAAAAACAGCAAAAGCAGACTTTTGCCATTAAGTTGACTGTAATATAACATTTTCTATGCAATTTCATGGTCTGTTCCTAAGCAATTGTTGCAGGCTGAGGAGAGGGACAAGTTGCTTTAAAAAAAGAATCTTGCAGAAAGGTTAGTTTTCCAGGAAAAGATTGCATGAGAGGAAAATGCACGGTACATAGACAAAAAAAAAAAAAAGAAAAGAAAAAGCATTTTAAAAGTTAAATATGTATTCCATTTAATTTCCTTAGTAGCGTTTTAAGTGATTTGGGGTGGAGTCGTTTCCCACAAACACTTGAAGAACAGTCCTTGCAGAATGACCATGCTTGGAAAAGGTAGACTGATGCCTGGTTAACCAGATCTTTACAGCAGGGTGTTTCAGCATGTTAATGAACTGAAGCCATTTACTTTAAGAAAGAAGATACTTTGTATACTTTTAAATCAAACCCTAGTCTTAAATAATATGGTTTTAATTCTCTAGTGTTTGGTGGTGCCATTTGCCGAATGTATCGTTTCCCAACCACTGATGGAAACCACTTGAGAATCTTGGAGCAGATGGCAGAGAGCATCCTGTCACTGCACATCCCCAGACAATTTGTGAAGCTGCTTCTAGAAGAAGATGCAGCAAGGTGAGTTTTGGGAAGGTTTACATGTGCAGTAGTACAGCAGTGATGTGGCTGTTATTGAGTTACAAAGGAATGAATATATTTGTGTTAATGCACTGACTACTCAGTGAGATAAGAAATGGCTTCAAGAGTCAGAAGAGTAGTTTTGAATGGAAAACAAAGCAGAATAAAAGCAAGTAAAATGAAGTGCTGTAGTACAGTAATGACATTGTCTCATTTTAGAAGGTGGGAGGGAGAAGGAAATCTGTTAAGCAATTTGTAGGTTTGTTATGAATTTGCTTCTTTCTGAAGCAATTAACTCTCTTCCAGGCAACATACTCCTTTATGAGTGTTTCTTCCCTACATTTGTAGGCTGTGTTTTGCCTATCTAATGGTTTATGTATTCTTTATAAAGGCCAAGATTGGAATGTTAAAGAATTTTAGCTGTGTTTTTGAGTATTGGGCTTTTATTTTATTTTGACTCTGTTTGAATTCAATCCTATAGACTTTAACTAAATCTGACCTTAATTAAAAGTAAAACTAACTAGTGCTCTTACTATTGTATATTAGGACATTTCAGTTCCTTTGGGATATTGTGGAATAAAATCATGGGTTAATCCATTCATTTTCATATTTTGTGAAAATGATAAATTCTCACAGGAAGATGCAGACTTCTTATAATGCATGGGAAAACTAATTGAGGTTCTGAACTTCACATTGATTCTTTTTTCTGATGTTATGTTTTTAGTGATGTGCACTTAGATTCTAGAGATTGAATGCTGTATCTTGTTCAGGTGTCCTGCTACAACCTTGATGGAGCAGGCTAGGGATATGCCATTGCACATTTAGTCAAGGGTTATTTTTTTTTTTTTTGTCTTTGTTTCTCTACAGCTTTCTCACAGTAGGTTTAAAAGCACCTATTCATTATGAGGTACAACCATAATAATAAAGAGTTGGCAAGCTTATCCATTAGGTACCGTGTATGATGGATGTAGTCTAAGGACTTGAAGATAGGAGAATTTAGGGCGAATGAGGGAAAAGATGTGTCTTTCTGTAAGATTGTAGACAGTGAAGTTGGAGGCTTAGCCTTGAAATGTGACTGTTCAGAGGCTCTTGCTAAAATCATGCAGAGATCAGTGGATGCCTGTTGTAAACAGGTACAGGTTAATAACAGCCCAGGTGATTATTAATATGACCTTGTGTATGTACACTGGGTGGTGTGGCTCAAAGGTAAATAGGCCTTTGTGTAATTACTGAGAAAGGCTGCCTTGTCTCTGTTCTGTTGAGGTGACCCTCAGTAACGTGCACAATCACACTTTGTATTCAGAGTCACTCAGATTTGACCAAGCGCTCTGTTCTCCATTCTCAGTGCTGCAGCCCAGAGGAATGACAGACGGCTACAAAAGCACAGCTGCTTCTGTCTTCACATCCTGGTGACTTTTGAAATGTCCTTGGATAATCACAACTGCTGTCTCTTAGATAAAACTCCTCTGGGCCAGAGCCCTTTGAAAGGAAACATGTAACTGAGGGGTGTGATATTTTGACTGCCTCATTATTTATGGCATACATATTCCTTGCTGTCTTGGCTCTATGGGACAAACAAGTAAACTTGAAGTGTTAAGCTGTGAATTTATTTCAGGAAGACCAGGGCTCAGGTGCATGGCTGGTTTGGAGCAGGGAGTTTGACGAGGTAATCATAATAGCATCTTATGGAGAAAGCATGTTTCAAGATGAAACTGGGAGTGTCTTTATCCAGGTCACTAATACATATACTATATGCTGTTGCCTGTTGGCAAATCAATCTGATGTTTTTCTTGGAAATTTAGTTCTTTTTGATAATATCCTAAGTACCGTGGAGTGGGAATTGCTCTGTGAAATGATGTCTTAAATTGTACATACACAATTGGTTAAAACGATCGAATTAGAGATATTGAGAGAACTGCAAATAGAACTGCTGGATCCTTTTGACAGATGATTATTCTACCTTTCTGGGACAATGTGCTGTTGAATTGTGTCTGGTGTTGACTTGTTTATTTTTTACCCTTCTTTCTTTATTCCGAATAATGTATTAATCCAAGAAGACAGTAATACAAACGTGACATGAGTGTTTTCTCAGCAGCACTGCTGGGAAACAGTATGTAACATAGGATTGCCATGTGTGACTGGAAACCTGGCAGTCAGGGTACAAGGGGAAAGCCAGGGGTTCTCCTGTTTGTATTTGGGGATATCCAGTCATCCTTTATTCTACCCTGAGTGCCCAAAATCCTGGATCTCAGATGAAGGTTTTGTTGGCTCATCTTCAGTCTCCAAACCCTTATTAATGCTTATGCTTCTTAGGCTTTCCCTGGCCTTGCAAACTGTTGTGTACATACCTTACCGGTGAATTGAATCCTTGTACCCAACATCTGATAGGTGCTAATATCCCACCTAATCTGTGTCATAGTTCTTATTTAAAGAGCCACCACAATTCAGTAAGGTGTCCTTACAAGGTCCCCATTGTCCCGAGTCACCTGACATGATGAGAGTTCCCATCATTTACAAATCCTCATATAGTTTGAGAGCTGCAGAAAGGTGGGAAGCTCTGCTTTTGACCAACACCTGAGGCTCCTGGGGGGAGCACAGTGTATTCTGCCTGTGAGGAAGCAATGTATCTCGGACTAGAGCTCAACCTGTGCTCTGGGCTGTGCTTTGGTATGTGTTTGGAAGCATTTCCAGTCTGGTGAGTAGCTCAGACCACCGTACGTTGAGAATGTGTCAGCTGAGGATGGTGCTCCATTGCTGCAATGTGAAAGCCATTCTTGGTCAAGTGGACTATGGATATAAACACCTGTCTTTCCCCCCTGTTTTCTTTTTTTTTGCCCCAGGGTTTGTGAACTAGAAGAGTTGGGAGAACTGTCTCCATGTTGGGAAAGCCTTCGTCGACAAATAGTTACACAGTACCAAACGATTATTTTAACTTACCAGGAAAATCTAACTGACTTGCACCAGTATAAAGGTGATTTTTTTTGATAAAAATGTGATTCTTCTCTGCCTTATTATTAGTGCTTCTCTGAAATTGGGCACCCAGAATGTTTTATGATGAGTAAAAAATGCTATTATATTTCTTGTCTTTATTAATATTTATTGTGAGTTTGCTAATTACATGGGAATATTTACCTGCTTTATTCATTCTCTTATCTTACTCTGAAAGTAGAGGACAAGTGTGAACAGTAACAGAGAGATTTTGTTTCTTTTTTTTTGTTAATTTTCTCTGCTTTACTTTCAGCACATAGCAAATGTTTTAGTATAGGCACAAGGAGAAGGGTTTTATGCTTACTTTTGTCTTGCATTTCTCAGGTCCTTCATTTAAAGCCAGTAGCTTGAAAGCTGATAAAAAATTGGAATTCGTTCCTACAAATTTACATATACAGAGGATGAGAGTCCAGGATGATGGAGGATCAGGTATCTGTTTCCCTTTCTTTGCTTATCTTACTACTTTTCTCTCCATTTTTTAAAATTTCCATCCTCAACCATACAGCCAAGTTTCTACAAATTACTTTAGTAGTGCTACTTGGCATTTTTATAGCACCTTCTATTCTCAGATTCCAAATCTCTTTGCAAAAGAAGAGATGTAAGTATAATTACTGCTGTTCTACAGGTGGCAAAACTAGATTCTGGAGTTAACGGAATTCTAGGTGGCACAAGTTAGCCTTTGTACTAGGGTTGGGTTAAGTTGCTGTGTCCCTTCCAGACATTTTGTATTGCAGCAGAATAACAAAGGTTCTGACTGTTGTTTCTGATTAAGCTTGTGTGCTTTTTCTCTGGAATCATCATGTACAGTTATGCAAAGTAACATTTGTTCACATCAAGCTTGTTTCTTCATAAATAACCTGGGTTTTCCTTTCTTTTAACAGTAATTCCCCATGACACACTTGTGTCCATGTGAGGGATTCCAATAATGTCAGGCTTTGTACAAAGACCAGTGTTCAAGACTTCTTTTTCACTGTCAATAGATTAAGAAACAGAGGACCTGCATTCATGTATGGGTCTTTCACCTCAAAAAGTACTTGATGGATTTCCAGGGCCTCTAGAACAACTCAGTTTTCCATGTCTTTCAAAACACCAGCAAAGTTTTCCAAAAATTACTTTCAGAAAAGTTTTTGAACTTACACAATTGTTTGCCCACATTAAAGATGACAAGTTTTCATTTGTAAGTCCTTTTTGTCCATCCCAGATCAGAACTACGACATAGTCACCATAGGAGCACCAGCAGCTCATTGTCAAGGCTTTAAATCAGGTGGCTTGAGGAAAAAGCTGCATAAATTTGAAGAGGCAAAGAAACAGTAAGTAGAAATGCTATTGTGTCAGCTATTATTGTGCCTTTTTTTCCTGGTCCATGCTCAGTTATTTGGAAAATCACTCCATTCTATGTTTTTGTTTCATTCAATAGTACTACTATACAATATTTTGTATTGAAGATTTTTCTGTGGGGTTTTTTTTCCAAGGAAAGGAAGGGAAGTAAGTTTCCTCCTTATATTACTGTATTTATTTGTTTAGTGATGGGCGCTTTCTAAGAGCCTTTCTATGAAAACTTCGATTTTTCTGAATGCTTGTTGATTCATTTAATTTAGTTATTTTAGGTGCTGGGTTTGGGTTCTGCCTATTTGTGGGTCAGAACATTTGTCTGCTGAACCTCCTCAGCTGCACTACATCATGCTTTCAACCCATTATTTTCAGGAGACTTTCACCCCTCTCATAGCTTCAAGGTCCTGTTGCTGAGCTCTCTTTAGTAGAAACCTGCTGTACCTGATTGGTAAATTCCTTGTTGACAGAATGGTTTTAGTTCTGAAACTATTGCTGGAGGTCTTCCTGCATTGCCTAAAGTTTATGCATAGTTTAGGCTTCTGAATCTGGCCTCTGCTGTATAGATGGGATACCTGACCCCCATGTTTTGTCTTCAGGGACTGCCTAGTGACCTCTGTAGAAGTGTAACTGTGTGAACTAGAGGAAGGTGCAGAAGTTGGGAAGGTCACATCTGCTAACATGGCACCCACTCCAGCTCCCAGAGGAACCAGAGTGCTGCAGGGTCTGCATTGCTTCTGCTGCTGTATGGAGCATTGGAGAGAAAACAAGAGCAGCAGGACAAGGAGTCGTAGTCAGGGGAAAGGAGACCTTGACAATGCCCTTCCAAAGAAAGGACTAGTAGGATTTGGAGCTGATAGAGAGGAGGGAATGACGTGGGAACCAACTGCAGAATTAATTTTGGCAGTAGAGAAATGAATAGCAGCATCCTGTGAATGTCAGTCAGATATGTACTGATACAAAGATTGGTGCAAAAATACCTGGTGTAATTATTCAGTCTTAGAGAGTGCACTGGGATAGGCATAGAGGAAAATGTAAACCTGGGAACACTGGTATGCCAGGCTCACCCTTTCTGTTTGTTTGATACTACTATGGCTTTTTGAAATAGCCTCCTTCTGTCAGAGTAGCCACTGAAGTGGTCCTTACTTCTGCAATAGCTAATTTCCCATGTGGATTTGTTATTTTTCCCCTCACCCAATAATTAAGTTGATTGGAGAGTTTAATTTCTATCCAGTACTTTTCCTCTAAGCTTTTCAGAACTGTTCCTTCTGGGTCCATGAAAACTGCAGGTTCAACATTTGAAGAACAACTTTCATTTTAAGTACTCCTCTGTTATCAAAAAAACGAGTGTAGTAGAACTGAGATCCATCTCCTCAGTTTCATTGTTACATTCAGTTCCTTCTCCTTTCCTTGGCATAACTGTGCTTGGTGCATTCACAGCATTTCCCCAGATCATCCCATGGTCATCTGGCAATCTGTGGGTTTTTGCTTCCAAGTTCATGTACCCACCTTGTTGAAAAAATGACTCAAATAAGTTATTTCCCCAAACATACTTTGTTTTGTTTCTGCTTTTGGTATTTGCTAACAATCTGCTAATTTTATTTTGGTTTTTTGTTTTTTTAGCAGTTATGAGGAGTGTTGGTGAGTTTTCTGTTTCTGAGGGTTCTATAGAGGGTTTCTGTTCTCTGGGTTGTTTTATTTTTCTTTTCTTTGGCAGAGATCTGGTGTGTTTTAAAGTGTGCAGGGCTTTTTAATGTCAAGCATCATGGCATCCCTAATTGTGCTCTAAGTAATTGTAGCTGCTTTGTAGAACATGATGTGTGAGTGAATTTCATTTCATCTGCAATGTTTGTTTGCAATGAACAGCTAGTTTCCTGGCTCTCTCTGATCATAAGTTAAAAAACTGAAAATCAGAAGACAAGGAATTTATATCTTTTCCTTTGTTATTTCCAGTGAAAACTATCTGGAATGAGAAACTTTTCTGCCAGTGATGGAAGATAATTAAGATAATTCTATGTATTTTAAAATCTTAATAGTGATAGATTGGGCATGGTTTATATTTTTGTAATCCATGTCTTTATTTAAAACATTTTCACATAACTGTTGTTTATTTTTTCTCATGTTGTGGTGTTCAGTGCTATCAAAAGCAGACATTACTGGATGGTTCAAAAATGCAGAAGTTCTGCTCTAAATTACTCTTATTAAGGTTGAACCCCTAATTCACTGAGAATTTAAGTCTGTGTTACAGTTTGCTGTTATAATACAATGAGAGCTGTTCATTTGAAAAAGCAATTGCAGGTTGGAAAGTAAGTATATGTGAACTTCACACCATAAATTTTTTCCACCAATCATCCTAGCAAATGTTTATGATTAAAAATATAATAATTCTAAATCAAATCTCAATATGCTGCATGGCCTTTTCTGCCAAATATGTCTTTATGCATGTTAACCACACTGTCGTGGAAAGAAATTGCTCAGAGGAATTGTCACTAAGATCACCAGTCACTAGAAAGCACAAATCAAGTACAGGGAAAGTCCTAAAAGCTGAGATTAATTTGCTGCATGGCATAGCAGTACTGGGGAGTGGTTGTTCTCTGCCGCACTTGGGTGGGCGACCAGAGCCCAAACAGGGAAACTCTTTCAAGAATCAGTTCTGAGTTACGTCCTTTCAAAACAAATCCCTCATCTTTCTTTTGTAATGGAGCTCAGGCAGATACTGGCATTAAGCTTCTGCCTTGCCTTAATATCCTTTAAGGGACAAGAATTGGAGTTGTGGCATGATTTTAAAGTGTGCCCCACGCAACCCTCCTGTCCTACCTCACAGATACGTTGCAGAAATTAACAGCATTGCTCTAAGGGTAGCAGAGGAGTTCACACTCCTTGGAGGTTGTGATCTGTGGTATCTGTGCCTGGAAAAGAAACTCCTCTCCATGTAGCTTCTCAGCATGGCTGTCTCCATTTAACAGTGCTGAGATTGGTGCAAACAGTAGGTTCTTCTGTGCTGTTACTATGCTGAAGCCATTCATGACTGTAAAAAAAAAAATAAAATTAAGATAATACACAATTGGTGTCACCTCATGCTTGATGCCATGTCATGAATCATACTTGTCACAGCTGGAGATGATGTAAAGGCCTGGTCTTTGGGTACCTTTCCTACTGGGAAGGAAAACCCCAGCATTTTGCCTGACAAAGGGAGTAGTGGTCAGTTGGTTCCAAATAGTTCATACTTAATAAGAGCACAGCTTCAGCTTTGAGTAACTTTCTAAGCTAAAAGGCAGCTTTTGTGAATGACTTTTTCAGGTGGGATTAAATCAATCTTTGGAAGTGCTGTTCTCTTTCCAGCAGTTATAGAGCGTCTGTTGAGGATTGGATAAGCAACTTCTGCAGACAGTTAAACTTAAAAGGGCATAAACTATTCTCCACTGTAATAAGCAGTCTTAGTGTAGCTGCATTATCCCCATATAAAGATAGGTTTGTCCCTAGTTTAGTAAATTAAGTGTGTGTGAGCAGACACTACACAAAGGACAGTGTCCTTGGATTAGCCTGAAGATGTGTGTTGGTTTTTTACGTATCACAGAATTGCTTGTGCTGGTGTAACTTGATCCTGGTCTGCAATAGAGGAAATTATATACTAGCAAAAGGACTTTTTTGTTAATACCACAGTGTTTGTATTATGGATCTGGGTGGCATTTCACTGTTAGAAGGAGCACAGATTTTCTTTTCATGGTGTTAGTAGATACGTGATAAAGCATGTTTGTAAACCAGGCCTCAGTGAAGGCCTCAGTGAAGTATCTGTGTTGTAAGGAGAGGGAGAATGGAGCAAGATGTCTCTGCAAACAGTGGGTCTGTATCTGATGGCAAAATCTGTCACCCATGTTCTCCTCAGCAAAACTGTCCCTCTGGTGTACAAACTCTGCCCACAGCCCCTTGGTATTAGGGATTAGTAAATCTGCATCTGAATGCTTTCAGTAAAGGCAGAGAAGTCTCTAGGATCATGTTCCTGCTGTGCAATTGCCCACTGGACTTTCACTGTTGATCACTAGTTTAGGTAAATTTTTGTTGTCTGACATTAATTCCCCAGCATGCCACTGTAATGTGTGTACCTCTAGATCAATTTCCCCCCTAAAATCAGTCTTTCTTTTTCAGCACTTCAACAAGTTCCCAGTCTATAATATACATCCCACAGGACATCGTTAGAGCAAAGGAAATTATTGCACAAATCAACACCCTGAAAACACAAGTCAGTTACTATGCAGAAAGGCTCTCAAGAGCTGCCAAGGATAGATCAGCTAATGGCCTTGAAAGAACACTTGCCATCCTAGCAGATAAGGTAGGAGAATAATTCATTTCCCTGCTGAAGCACAGTGTATTTTTTTTTCTGTCTGTGCTTTTAGTAGGTTTTCTTGAAACATCTATTTTACCTTTTTCAGTAGTGTGTTGTAACATGCACAGTCCTAAAAAAAAAATTGTATCAGCCTTTAAAAGTTCCTGGTTTTATTTAGATTGTCTCCTACTTTCCACACCCTTGCCTTCACCTCCTGTTGAAAGTGCAGTGGAGAGCAATATCCTCTGATTCCCTCCATTCATCATATTGCAGTAATGTGCATTCTTCACTTTCTTTTATATCCTTTTCTCCATAATCACCTGGGATTTTTTAATGTTCTGAGTCATCTGTCAAGCAGCAGCAACTGTGTGAGAGTTAATGAAACAATTCTGTATTTTTCCACTGGTGAAATAAGGAATAATGGTGACACAGCCTTTGCTTGAATTATAGTGATGTAAACCAGTTATTTCTTGATGTGTGCTAACAAAAACCAGACTGGACCCACAGCTGAACACAACCTTAGAGGGAGAAAAAAACCCAAATACAGTTTTACTGACCCCTTCTGTCCTTGAAGCCAGTCTGAAGGTTCTAAACAGCAGTAGTGGCAAATCAGCTTGCTGTAAATTGTCCCAGTGGAAGGGATATGCATACAGTTTTGTATAATGCGACCTCGTGTAAATGTATTATTTATTATAATACTCTAAATGAGTACAGTGTATAACTGAGCTGTGGGATTTTCTACAACTGGATTATGTGTATATATAACATACTAATGTCTTGTTTGTTGGTTTTTTAGTAGACACATAGGCCACATAGTTTTCATATTCATATGGCTTACAGAAATCCTATAATACAGCATGGCTAAATAAGACAGGGAACAAATTGCATTGATAGTGGGTTATACCTTCAGCCGTCCTCTTAAGTCTTGTTCTGATTTCGGACAGGATGATTGGGGTGAAGCTCGATCCTTCTGGTGTGGCAGCTGTTGTGTGGGGTAAAAGAACTATGTAATCATAAAATACAGTGAGTGGGAAGGGACCAGTCAGGATCATCCTGGTCCTGCACCCCCAGACTCACACCATGTGCCCGAGAGCATTGTCCACACACTTCTTGAACTTTGTCAGGCTTGGTGCTGCCACCGCTTCCCTGGGGAGCCCATTCCAGTGCTCAAGCACTGCACATGTGTCTGCACATTGTTCTAATCTTTCATCAAATGGAGAATGAAGTGCAAATAAAGTTGAATTGCACATTCCTTAGTGAAATTTTCAACAATTGCAAGTCTAATATGGTAGTACAGACTTTGGAAATGTATCATTTGTGTTCTGGGATCCTATACTATTTTTTAAGGTCATTCTGTAAAGGTATTCTAAAGGCGCCTTAAAGCAATAGTTTCTTTTACAGAATACTACTTCTTTCTTCCTTGAAAAACTGCAGTATAAATTGTGTATGGAATAATGAAACTTTTTAAAATGTGGGGCCTTATTGCTTTTTAGACCCGGCAACTTGTCACAGTCTGTGACTGCAAGCTGTTGGCAAATTCAATACATGGACTGAATGCTGCAAGGCCAGACTATATAGCTTCAAAAGCATCTCCAACCTCTGGAGAAGGAGAACAAGTGATGCTAAGGAATGACCAAGATACACTTGTGGCCAGATGGACGGGAAGAAATAGCCGATCTTCTCTGCAGGTGGACTGGCATGAAGAGGAATGGGTATGTTTGCATAGTGGAGTGATGAATACTTTCTTCTTTTTACTTTCTTTTTTTAATAATGCATAGGATGAGTATGTAGGAGGTATTGGTCAGCTAGCAAAGATGTTGTCTCTATCCTGCTGGCAGTTACTCCTTGGCATGGGAATACAAGCAGTCTTTAATAAATATTTCTGGGTCTCCTAAACAGTGGAAATTGTTACAGTAGGTGCATAGCATTTTTAAGGTGAGGTCCAAGAGAAAGTAAATGGCTTTTAAAGTGAAAAACTGACCGTACTACAATGGGCTTTTGCACTTCTCCCAGATAAAGTGTATTTTGTGTGTGCTAGCTATGCAATTTAGCCTTCCTCTTATAAAAATTCCCCTGTAACCATTTAGAACTTGCAGTTGATCACTGCTTTGATTATGAACAGCATTTTAAAACTGTTTGCACCATGTATTTAAATGATTTTCCTTACCACACTGCCAATCAAAATGAGAATTGGACTGTGTAAATTCTGTCACTGTGTTAAGTAAACAGAAGTTAACTAAATCTCGCAAATGGTCAACATTAATTAAAGCAATTATTAACATTGTGAAATACCAATTTTTAAAAGAGATTCAATTCATTTTGGAAATGGACCCTTGCTAGTTGTAATTATTTTGGCATACTTTGACTTACAGTCAAAGTCACAGTAATAAGATACAAATAAAGCTAATTCAGTATTTAGACAGTATTATAATACAGTAATTTTATCTGTTGTTCACTGAGTTACAGAGAAAAAAAAGATGTGTGATTGTATACAATTATGTCAAACATTTCAAGAGTAAACAATAGTGCCATCTAGAAATTGGAATAATAGTGCAGGAAGAGGAACTTAAAATTGTTTGGCAAATGTACACAGAAAATAGCTTTGCTATTTACCACACAAGTCATGTCACTACATATTGTTGACATCCTGGTGTACATTACTTATATATTCATAATTTGTGTGTGCACACCTGTAACCACAATAGCCCAGAGGAAGCTTTGCAGAGGAGTTATGACTAGAATCCCAGGAGGAAATATATTGCCAAGGGATTTGTTACCCAACGTCTCTTTTGGTTTTAAACTGAAAAAGAAATGTTTCTTTAAGGAGAAAGTTTGGTTGAACGTCGACAAAAGTCTGGAGTGTATCATACAGAGAGTGGACAAACTTCTCCAGAAGGAGCGCTTGCAAAGTGACAGCTGTGAAGATGTTTTCCAGTGTGACGTCAGCAGTACTAGTAAGAAAGGTAATCGGGACAGTCGTGCCTACTGGATAAATCCAGAAGATTTAAATGAGACCTCATCATCCTCACCACCTTCATCATCCTCACCACCATCTTCATCCACACCATCCTGTGCATGCCATTCTCTCAAGACAAGTGCGTATGCCAGACACTGCTTCTCACTGCTGCTCTCTTCCTGCGTGTTGGCATCATTCCTAAGCCTCCCTTACAGCCCTCTGTGTGTTTTTAATTCAGTGGTGGTGTTAAGCAGTGATGTCAGGCAGAGGGAGCTGTTGGTGTACTGGGAGCTGCTAAGCCCATTACTTATTTTGAAATGCTGGTCCCACTGAAATCATTGCCAAATCCATTGATGACAGTGGCTCTTGGTTTTCACGCTGTGTGTTTTAAGCTGGTAAAGCAGTTGTATGGGTTATCACATGACACACCACCTCTGGTAGCTTTCCTGTTGGCTTCAGCTTCTTTGCAGCAATCAAAGCTTATTACAGATAATTAAATCATGAGACAAGTTCAGGCACTACTGAAAAACTGATGGTCCCAGCTGGACTGCTAAAGCACGGGAGAGGAGCCCAAGCAGTCCCATTAGATTGAGCTGAATTCAGATGAACCTAATGGAGTTCAAAGCAAATTTTAACCCAAATTGTGGTGCTGAGGCATTCCATTATTTAGACTTCTTGTAGCTGGAAGGTAGTAATTGGCAGTGCAAGCTCTTAGTTGAATAATCCATTCAAAATTTAAGGTCAACTGGATGTTGTATTGAACCCAGTGTAAAGTTGTGAGCATGTGAATGAAATATATCCTTATCAGTTTAGATTGACAGTTTGGCAGCTGTGCATTAAATTTCAGAATTAAATTTCAGTATTTCATTTACTTATGTACTTATTTGACATACTCTCACATTCTTTACATGTGGTCACTATGATTTGGCCACTTAATAGCGCAGGTGGGCGAAGTGAAGCTCTAAAAAGACTGATCTGTGTTCTCATTTCCTTTGTCCTGTTCTGTCTTATCATTTGATGGCCCTTTGTCCCTTACGTGTGTCTGTGACTTCATGTCCATCACATTGTTAGTGTTGCAGTGGAAGGCAGTGCCTTAAGAAAAAAAAAGCAAAAAGGACATGAAAATAAATGTTAGTATTTTTTTGTGTAGCTTTGCATGTTACATGTAGTTTACTTAGTATCTTAGACAACCATGTTCTAGATTAGACTGATATTTTTGTGTATTATTGAAAAATAGGAGAGTAGGTTCTTGTTTCAGAATATGTACGCTATTAATCTTTGACTAAATTTCTTCTACCACTTTGATACCTATAAATATTTTTTTTGCTAGCTAGTTTACATGAAGTTTTATATGTATTTACATGTAAGTTTAATCAGTAACCTTCAATGCACATTCACATGAATGATTAAATGTTGTGGATTTTTAATACTAAAAAGCCCAGGAAATATGTGTGATGAGTGATATCAGAAGCTTTTCCCAAGACAATTTTATGCTGAAAACACCTTAGAACAATATTTTTCTTCCATTTTCAGTGGATCTTTTAAATCTGCTCTGTATCTTGACACTTATGCCATGTAAAAGTGGAATTGGCTGCGTGACCTTACCAAAGATTTTGTTAGTGCAAAGAATTTTTGTAACTTTTCCCTGTTCTTCCTCCAAAGTAGGAAAAAAAAAATCTTTCTATTTAACTGACAGAACCTGGGGCAGAATTGAAGGTTCTCTAAGTTCAGAATCACAACTTTTTTTGTTGTTGTGTATTCAAAGAATTAATGTTTCTCCTGTTAGTAATTATGAATTTTGAATAAATGAGTAGAGAGCAGACAGAAATTATTTTGAAAGCAATGTCAAAACCAGCCAAGCAAGATAGTTCCAGAACTGGTAAGAGAGAGACAGTAAAATTTTATTGAAGGGCTTTAGAGGATCTCTCTAGAAATGAATGTTTGTGAAAGAAAATACTGCCTGAAATAGTAGAAAGGAAACTTAAAAAATATATTTTCAAATGTACATATGCTATAGGCTTAGATACTCATTACTAAAATCACATGGGGACATATCGTTTCTTTAGTGAACATGATGAATTTTAATTTACTGAGAAGTTTTTTCTGATTATCTCGCTGAGATGATTGTCCTGATGCACACTAGTTGAATTTTATATTTTATGTTGTTATGTTCAGATTTGTAATTCATTGACTAGTGACTCTAGATATAGAAGCTTAAATCCTATTAGCTTAGTAAACTACTTTTCATTGATGCAAGACTTGCTATAACAGGGTATACATTATTTTTTTACTGTTGGCATTGTATATTTTCATCTGACAGCTTGATCCTCCCTCTGAAGTGAGTATGGAATACTCAGAGACTTCACTGGTGGGGTTTCAGCCCTTAATATACATTCTAATGTTTCTGTTAATTATCTCAGAAATTGTTAACAGATTTGACTAAGGTAGCAAGGTACTGGTTTTTTACCACTCTTGCATTGTGGGTGCCTTAATGTCATTTTCTGTTAAGTGCATTGAACTTACTGCTGGTCTTTTCTGTTTAGCAGCCTTACTGCCAGCATACTCTATAATTGCAGTAAACCAGTGGTTCTCAAATTGTGCCCTGTGGATCACTGGGGATTGACAGTGCACTTGCTGGTAATCCACAGCAAGCCTCTGAGCTAGCAGGTACTGGCTTTCCTCCAAGTCCCCATCCAGGTGTTCCTCTGATCAGAACAATGGAGTGGAGGAGGTGCCCATGCCCTCGGTACCTATGGGCAACAGAGTATTTCTGCTGAGCTCCTCTTCACTCAGTGAAAATGTTTGAGAACCCTGGCATTGAGCATTTGAGTTGCTTGTGTTTAGACTGTGTTGCTGCTCCTTAATCATGCATGTTGCCCCTCCATTTCTGTGCAGATTGCAGCCCTACTCCGGAAGAATCTGCCCCAGGTATGTGCATTCATGGCTTCTGCTTCTTCTGAAAACTGCAGGGGTTTGTTCATAGTTAACTGAACAAGTGCCTTGCTTTAAGATGGACCATTTTGAAATGGCAGTGCTTTGCAACACCACGTGAGTTACCTAAGCTGTTGAGAAGTTATTATTTCCTAAGAGTGCAGGGGGTATCTGGTCATTTTGTATGTCCAGATATGGGAGAGCGAATGTTCATGGCCTCTTTGATTTCTCCAGCTGATGTGTTTTAGCAAACTGATGTAGGTGACAGTGGTTTGAGGCCTATTCCAAATGTCATTGAAGTCTGTGGGAGTGTGGCATTTCAGACACGCCCTTTCACACGGGCTGTTGAGCTGGTCTTTCTGGATGAGAAGTTGAGCAGAACATGGAGGAGTCAACAAGGCTGATGGAAAATTTCTGTTGTGGGTGCACACCAAGTAGTATTTGGGATTGCAAGTCTCATGTTTCAGGATACAGAATTTAGGAGTCTCATCCCAGTGTTAACCTTCTTCCTTCTGTACTTAATATGAAAAGACTAAAAATATCTTTTTAAGGCCCTGGAGGGTAGCTGTTTTAATAATATTTTTATTGCTCTGGAGAAGAGAGACCCTTAGGGTGAAAAATGCAAGAACTTTTCCCACCTGACATTATGTCCTACAAGCTTTATGTATTCGGTTCTCTTAATAAGACATTATTTTTTTATGAAATAATCAGTAGTATATAGTCAGCAAAAGTTTGCTATGCAAACTTGTAGGCCTTCCCAACATCCCTACCTTGTTCCAGCCTAATTTGAGACTGGGAGTGCAATTCCTTTTATTCCAGTTTGCTGTTGATAACAACTACCATTGACTAAAAAATAAAAGAACACAGGTGACACCTCTGTGAAGTAAGTAGTAAAAATAATTTAGAACTTTGCAGACTGACAAGGGTTTGTTCTTTCATGGCAAGAATTTTAAACCAAGAGAATACAAAGCACAGAGGATTTTTGCTCACCACCCCAGACGAGCCTCTGCATTGTATGTGAATGTTGGGAGAAGAAACCCCATCTGCTAATTGCATTATCTTCAGCAGTGTACTTTTTGATTACCAGAGATAAACATATCTTTCAAATGAGGTGCTGTCAGACACACTACAGTTTTAAATCCTCACTGAGTTAGTAAATATATACATGTGTGTACAACCAGACAATGAGATGATGTGCTGGAAGATACTTTCAGTTCTCTTTCTCATTCTCATTTGTTTATGGAAAAGCTCTTAAATGCAGTAAGAGAAACACTGTTAGTGTCGTCTGTATTTTGCTAAGTGTTCACAAGGCCATGTTATGGCATCGACTAATATTGAGATAAAATATTGAATAGAATTTAAGCTGTGAATCCTTGCCTGTTCTTTTGACATTTCCTGCTTTTTTTTAAGGCAATGGAACAGAGTCAAACAACTTCCCCTTTGTGTAGTTTGTTAGGTTATCTATCTACTGCATAGAACAAAAGCCAAAAGGATAGTTCTGTTAATCTTGCCAGATATGTTTCTGTTAGCAGACTTCCAGAGCTCCCCTCTTTGGCTGGTTATCAAAGGAACACTTATTATTACTGACTCTTAGTTCTGCCTTTGAGTCAAAATCCCAAACAATTTCCTTTCAGGGGCTTCAAGTGTCTCATTCATGCAGGTTCTGGTTTGTATGTTGCCTTGTTCCTGCAGCCAGCTGGGGTGGGAGTTGTGTGTGAGCTGTTTGTGAGCTCTGGTGCTTCTAAAAAATAAAACATATTGTCCTTCCCTTTAAAAAGAGAAGTGTTCTTCTGTTTCAACCTTATGTTAAGGAGGGCAAAACCAAAGCCCTGCTCTGTATTCTTTTTATGTTGCAGAGAGAATGAGTTTTGGTATGGCATCTGAATAATTTTTTGTAAACTCATGGAAATGCTTTTTTTTTTAAATTGGTGATTGATTAAGATGAAAGATGAAATAAGGAAAGAAAAGGAACTGAGCATGTGGGATATTTTAAGGCTGAGTAGTCTCTTAAGGAAAAGGAATGGCACAATATTTGGGGTACCAAAATAGGACTTGGACAATTCAGTTTCATTTCTGTGCTTCCTGTGCAGGACCTTGAAGAGAATCCCTCTAGATCATATCTTCTGTATTTCAGTGGAAGAAAAGCTCCAAACTACTTCCAAGAATCTTTATGACTCCCATCTAAATCACTATATTTAGTATTTCTTGTTAGCTAGCTTAAAGCCTTTAAAACCACTCAGGAGACAGAAAACACTTAAAAGAGTACCTACATTAATTTCTCACCTCTCCGCCTTATTAATCTTAGCTGCAAATAGGAGATGAGCATCATCTTGCCTCACTGAGGTGCAATAAGGATCAATAAGGTGGTGGGGCAGTTGAATGATACACTTATGAGCCTAGAGATTCAAAAGGCAAGATATTTGGGAGAATCTCATTGACAGAAATGGTTAAGCAGATGGTCCCTATTTCTGTAGTACAATAGGCTCCTTACTGTCTGTCCATGTGTGTGCAGTGAAAGGGTTTGTTTGAACATGAACATGCAGTTATATACACTTCTGTATATAGTTATTCATGTTTCTGTTATGATTTCCTAATCAGCTATTGTACAGCTTGTTGTGTGGGCACAAATTCTGCTAACTTTTACATGGAAAGTCCTAACAGCCTTACAGATTACAGATTCTCCATATTTTCCTCATGCAATAACTACACTGTAAGATTACTTAATTATTACAAAGCAGGGAGTAACAATCCTGCCAAAATAAAGTGAGTTCTAAATGGGAATTATCAACAACTTTGACCTGAAACGGGAAGTTTCTTCTTAATGTGTGTTTGTTTCAAATAAAGTGCTTCCACTGCTGCTAATTCTTTTTTTCTTTTAACCAGGTGAATGGAGCGAAGCTCTTTATCCCTTGCTGACCACACTCACTGACTGCGTAGCCATGATGAGTGACAAGGCAAAGAAAGCCATGGTCTTTTTATTAATGCAGGACAGTGCCCCGACAATAGGGCTCTGCCTGAGCCTTCAGTATCGCAGGGATGTTGTCTTCTGCCAGACTGTAAGCAAGCAAATATGCATGATTTGATTTCACTTCCACGTTTGGTGGGGTTTCTATGAAATATGAAAGATTACTCTTTCCAGAATTTATCAGAACTCTTCCCAGGTTTGACACTGATTTCTCCTCACAAGCTGTGCTATCCTGTCTTTACTGGTTACTTATATGCATTTGACAATACATAAATTAGGTGTCCCCTTGGATACACATTTCCTATTGAAAACAAAAATTATCCCAGAACTAGTGAAAATATACTGCTGTATACAGAAACAACCTTTGCCTTCCAATGTCTCCAAGCTAAAGCAGAAGTAAGATGTGAAAGAGGGGAGCAAAAAGGTCTGTGAGTAGCAAGTGTACTCCCTCAGTTACCTTTTGTTGTTTTCTGCATTGAGAAACCCAACAGGACATATGGTATCTAAGGAGAGAAGCCCAGCTATGGGAAGAGAAATTAGTTCTGGGTTTTTTTTCTTAGAAGTTCTGTTTCTGCACCTGCTGGCATCTCTTGTGTCAGACACTGACTAGCAGGTGCAGACACTGCACTAAAAAAATTTCCACTGCCCAGAGAAAAAAATTTCTTCTGCCCTCTATACTTCTATAGTGTGAAATCACTTTCCTGTGAAATCACTATCCTGTTCATTTATTTCAAACAGTTTATTTCCTGGACATCATTTGGCAGGGCTTTTGTCCCAAAATGTAATATCAAAAATGTAAAACAAGTGACAGGATGAGAGGAAATGTCCTCAAGTTGTGCCAGGGGAGATTTACATTAGATACTAGGAAAAACTTCTCATGGATGGGGTTGTTAAGTTCTGGAGTGGTCTGCCCAGGAAAGTAGTGGAGTCACATCCCTGGAAGTGTTTAAAAAATGTGTGGATATGGCAGTTGTGGACATGGTTTAGCAGTGTACATGGTGGTGGTGCTGGGTTGGACTTGGTGACCTTAGAGGTCTTTTCCAACCTTAATGATTCTTTGAATCTGTGATCTCATCAGGATAAAATGAGGGAATTTTCCTATATAAAACCCACCTCATATTGCAGATAATTTTTAAACTCAATACTTTGAGTATGTTTACCTATCATGATCAGAACTTTATTCTCTTCTGTTTAATTCTATAACAAAGTCATACACCTGTGTACATAGTGTAGGGCAATAACCTGGGAAATACCTTTGCTGACAGTGAATTAAGACTAGAATTAATCTTAGATCATAGTACTGCCCTTAGTACTAGATGTTCAGGATCTTGTGCTGAATATCTTGTAACACCAGAGTTTGAATCTGCATAATGCAAATAGATACTGCATTTTTAAGCTTTCTCAAATGCCATTTTTGAAAAGCAGTAATTTATTCATACCAAATATCAAAATTCTTGGCTTGGAACTAGCTGTGTTGCTTTTCTGTCTAAAACTAAAACAATTCTCTAAGGAGAAATTTTTGTAATTCCTAAGTTGTAGACCCTACCACAAGTGATCGTGTTCAGAAAACAAAAAGGTGTGAGATCCACAGCAGCCCCATTTTGAGACAGCTTGCCAGATGAAGGCAGCATGCCCTGAATCTGATTTTTTTAATGTTTTGGGTTTTCATTGGTTGGTTGTCTCTCTTCAGCTGCAAGGAAGAGTGATGTTTAAGGGAAAAGAGCATCTGTTTGACAGATTTTATGGCACCTCTTATACATGCTATCATTTTTGTTTGGGGCTGAAGAACCTCTTTTATCTTGAATCATTTCATTCTTGTCTGTTTCCTCTCTCACAGCTGACAGCACTCATTTGTGGTTTCATTATCAAGCTGAGGAACTGCCTGCATGATGACGGATTTCTAAGACAACTCTACACCATTGGCTTGCTGGCACAGTTTGAGAGCCTGCTGAGCACTTATGGTAAAGGCACGAGGCCAGTGGGTGGGATTAGCTGTTGAGTCAGCAAATTCTACATTTGATTGGCTACAATGGGATCTGAGTGTTTTGCAGCTCAGCTATAAAATTATTTTGAAAATTAAAATGCAAAGATAGATTATAGCTGAAGTACTTAATATCTAACAACTCTGAATTTATTTGCTCTTACTTGAATATCTAAAAGATAAAGTGTATTTGTTTTATAATAGAATGTCAAAGGTTTAAGAAAGGCTAAAACGTATCACAGTTGTCTTTGGGTTTTTTCAGAAAATAAATGGATTAAAGTTTTGGTAAGCTGGGAGAAACTTTGCCCAAAATTCACTTTTTGAATTTTCTTGAAACTTGTGTAGTATTGCAGCACAATGTGTGATTGAAGAGAGAATATAAAAAGGGAAAGTACTTCACTCAGGAGTGTTTCACTCCTGTGTCTCAAAAGCTGTCTGGATGCTGGTTAGGGAATGCTTTTCCAGACAAATCCAGAATACCTTGTAGCTTCTCCAGTACAAAGGGTATCATGGCTCTGACAATGCTGAAAAGTACTTACTAGCATCATCTAACTTGGAAAATCAGCATATAAACTACTTGAAGGACAGTAGTCTGGACTGTTCTAGGTAAATGGTATTTTCTAAACTTGCTGAACTCAAAAAATCAGTCATGGCATTGTCTCTAGGTCAAAGGGGAGGCCTGAGCTGCAGGACCTCTTCATCTGTGGAACTTCTTCATGGAGCGATGATCTACTATTGTCATCAAATTGACAAAGGAAAGTTGTGCATAACAAGTAATTACAATTCACTTTTTCCTCTTGGATTTAGGTGAGGAGTTGGCAATGCTGGAGGACATGAGTTTGGGAATCATGGACTTGAGGAATGTAACCTTTAAAGTAACTCAGGCTACATCAAACACATCTACTGACATGCTGCCAGTCATCACTGGAAATCGGTAAAAAACAATAAATATACTTTATTCTTGATGAGATGGGGACATGCCAAAACTTTGCTTTTTCTACCCAAGTTGTAGAAGAACTGCAGTACTAATGAGCAGAGCAAAATCAGCTATTGTCAGGATACTGGCAGATCTTATTTGAATGTCCATGAGGATATAAATGCAACATTACAGGTTGCTGCGGGTTTGTTTTTGAACTAGAATAGATTTTCTGACTAGAAGCAAGTTGTGGCAGTTCTTTAAAGTCAGTTTTGACTGATAGTTGCTTTTTAATGGTTATGTTATATTCTAGGTGTTATCCCTCTTTAGATAAATCACATATTCTTGGAATGTAGCTTTTTGATCCCCATGTCTAACAGCTGTTTATCTGTTCTCAGTGACGGATTTAATGTGAGGATCCCCCTGCCAAGCGCCTTGTTTGATTTGTTGCCGCGTGAGATTCAAAGTGGAATGTTACTGAGGGTTCAGCCTGTTCTTTTCAACGTGGGAATCAATGAGCAGCAAACCCTAGCAGAGAAGTAGGTATCCAGTCAGTCAAGCTCAGCCTTACTGGCAGTTCAGCAGTGGAACTACGTTGCTGTGGAATTGCACTCTTGCATAACTAACAGCGATTCAGTTTCTCCAGTACACAAACAAGAGTACTCTGTTCTAAATGAATCCGTCAAATGCCAAACAAAAGGAGGTCCTTTATATACCACGTAACTGTGAAGCTCCTTACCTCATGGGTTTGAGACTAGTGTGGGTTTATGTGGTTCAGAAGTGAATTGACACTGAGGAGATCTATCAAGGGCTATTTAGCACACAGCTCTTTGTGACTTAAGACCTCTCTGAGTGACAGATCACTAGAGGCTGAGAGGTCATTCTGAGTATTGCTGCGTATGCTGTCTTGGTTTTGCACTCTCCCTGAGACTCCCTCTCCTGGTCACTGTCAAAATCCAGGATAATTGGCAAGGTGTACGTCTGTTTTAACATAGCCTTGCAGTATTTATGTAATGCAACAATGCTATTGTAAAGCTGAAAAGCATAATTACGTAATTATATTTTCTAGTGAAACTGTTTGGTTCTGGAAGAGCTAGCAGATTCCCTCTATTGTGGCCATATCCTGTAAAGAGTACATTGACAGAGCACTGCTCTAATGGAGAACTCCAGCAATGTCAGGCACATGCATGTTGTGACAGCAGCCTCGGTACCAGGCTGAAGTGTGCACTGTGGTGGTGGACAGCAAGAAAAAGTCTAACAAAAGCATTCCAGAAATTACTGTTGTCCTCTGTTTCCTACAAAGCAAGCCCAAGATGACTAGCACAGTTACAGATGTCAGCACTCTGTGTGTACATCTGTGTATGTAGATATTTAGATGAGATAAATCAGGGCATTGTTGGCAATATTTATTCATGGTTTATTACTCCTGGATCCATATTTTTCATTTACATACATGAAGTCAACATTCTCAGTCCTACCTACTGATGTTGTGGTTGTTATTATTGGTTTATGAACTAACTAGTAAATTCATTATTAAAAGTTTAAATTTAGGTAAAACAATTTGCCAGGTAGGAATTTAATATTGAAAGAGAGACATGAAAGCCAAAGAATTTAAAATACTATTTTCCACAAGATTTTTCGTATACCTTCCTTCCCTTTTTCCCCCTCACATTCATATATTTCCTTTCTCTGTAATGAGTCATTACAACAGTTCTCTGTTACATTTCACCTGGCATTTGAATGGTTAGGGAACTCCTGGGATTGATCTTTAAACTGTTTTTTGGTTTACATATTGCCAAGAGCAGTTGTTTCAAAGAAGAAGAGAAACATTTTACCCTGGGCTTAATTGTTCCTTCCTTCTCCTTTTACAGGTTTGGAGACACCTCACTGCAAGAAATAATTAACATGGAAAGCTTAGTGCGGTTGAATTCATATTTTGAGCAGTTCAAGGAAGTTTTGCCTGATGATTGTAAGTATTTTGTAATTAATGATAAATTTGGTTGAACAGCACAATTCAGGCTGATTTTTTCATTTGTTTGCTTTACGTTGGTTTTGTAAATGTCGATGATACACCAGCATTAGTAACCTCCAAGAAACGATGCAACTCTTTTTAAATACTTTAGTACTAAGTAGAGCGAATTCAAGAGGTTTAAAGGTCAGACTGATTAACTTTCCTTTTTAAGGTTACTTTTACATCTTTTTCTAAGTGGCAGTGTGTACTGTGTAATCATCCAGCTAGGCAGTGAGATTGTTGTAAGGTAAAGGTGTAAAAGTGACAGGTTCTAGCAGCAGCAGCACTTTTATGTGCAGTTTTTGGTGATGTTCCCTGCACTTAAGATAAAACCTGCACAGAGAGCAACTGCCAGTTTTTAGGAAATCAGTGACTTTCCCTCTGTTTTTCCTTTGGCACTTTCCTATAATTGTTGCATCCACAGCCAACAGCAGAGAGCCTGGAAGAGAGACAATAGCTACAAGCTTTGATTTTACTGGTTTTTTTTTTTTACTGGTTAATTTGCTTGTTACTGCTTGGGGTTTTTTTGAGAAGGCGGTGGCATAAGTGTTATTTACATGTGACCACAAAAAATGGTGAAAATTCATCAATTCATTATTATTGCTATCAAATCTCTTGTAAGGTTATTTCATGTGTCCTACAATTTGTTGCAATTTTATTCCAGAAATTCAAATGCAACAGCATGCAACAGGATAGTTAAGAATTCTATCTGTGGAGTGTGTTATTGCACGTCCAGTTACTCTGAATGTTCTTGATATGGCTGAGAGCAGAACCTGCTTCCCTCCATCCAGGCATTCATAATCCTGCATAATTAATAGTCTGGATTGTTAGCTGCAAAATTTAATTTTTTTATTGTATAGAAGTCTAGAATCAGATTTTCTTGTAAGATTCAAAAATTAATCAGTTTAAAATGAATTTTGTTCATGTCTCTGCCTAGTCTTTCATAATAGTAATTCCCATTCAGCTCCTTCCTCTCCTCTTTAATTTTGCTTGTCTCTTCCCCAAACCTCTTATGTTTGATCCAGTCATCTTTTAGCTTTTGCCTTTTTTTTTTCTCCTGAAAGTTGTGGTGATATTGAGGATATACAAAGTGACATCTACTTTTCTCTGAACCCTTGTCAACAGAGAATAGCATTTACATTTAACTGCAAACCAGGTGATTATGCCCAGTGATGCAGTCTGTGGTAGGCAAAAGGAAAACCCTACAGATCATTCTAGGGGACAAAGGGCCCAGTGAGGTATCTGTTGGCAGATTGTAGGAAATGTTCCCTTCAAGAACAGTCCACAAGAAAAGTTGATTCTTTATTCACTGTTCTTGTCCCTGTGTTCTTAATTCTAAGATCTGCAGAATTTCTAAGAAATTAATTAGTCTTTGCTTCACTAGCTCCTTGTCCTTGTTGTATTAGCTCTCCTTGTCTTTAGAAAGAGGAGATGGCCTGTACCCTCTTTTTGTTTACAGGTATTACTTACTTTCTAGGTGTAGAGTTTAAGCAGACAAGACCAGGACAGATACAAAATTGTTAATTATAGAATATAAATGTAGAATTTTTAGGTTGGAAAAGATCTTTAAGATCATGAAGTCCAACTGTTTCCCCAGCACTGCCGAGTCCACCCCTAAACTGTCTCCCCAGCTGCCACATCTACACATTTTTTAAATACCTTCAGGGATGGTGACTCAGCCACTTACCTGAGCAGCCTATTCCAGTGCTTGACCACTCTTTCAGTGAAGAAATTTTTCCCAACATCCAATCTAAAACTCCCTGGTGCAGCTTAGGCTATTTTCTCTTGTCCTGTTGCTGATTGCCGGGAGAAGAGCCCCCCTGGCTTTCATGTGGTTGTAGAGAACAATAAGGTCCCCTCTGAGCCTCCTTTTCTCCAGGCTAAACAGCCCCAGCTCCCTCAGTTGCTTCTCATAAGACTTGTGCTCCACACCCTTCACCAGTTCAGTTTCCCTTCTCTGAACACCACTGAGGTTCCAGCACCTCAGTGCCCTTCTTACAGGGAGAGGCCCAGAACTGAACACAGGATTTGAGGTGCAGCCTCACCAGTGCTGAGTACAGGGGAACAATCCCTGCCCTGGTCCTGCTGGCCACACTATTGCTGACACAGGCCAGGATGCCACTGGACTTCTTGGCCACCTGGGCACACACTGGCTCATATTCAGATGCTGTGGACCAGCACCCCCAGGTCCTTTTCCACCAGGCAGCTTCCCAGCCACTCTGTCCCCAGCCTGTAGCGCTGCCTGGGGTTGTTGTGACCCAAGTGCAGGACCTGACACTTGGTCATGCTAAACTCTATAAAAGTGGCCTTGGCTTATTGATCCATCCTGTCCAGATCCCTCTGTAGAGCCTTCCTGCCCTCCAGCAGATCAGCATTCCTGCCCAGCTTGGTGCCATCTGCCACTGACTGAGGGTGCACTTGCTTCCCTCCTCCAGATCCTTGATAAAGATATCAAACAGGACTGGCTGCAGAACTGAGCCCTGGGGACCCACACCAGCACTCTGTGGGCCTGGCCATCCAGGTGGTGGTTTTTACCCAGTGAACAGTATGTCCTACCAAGCCATGTGCAGCCACTTAGTCCAGGAGACTGCTGTGGAAAGCAGCGTTAAACACTTTGCTAAAGTCCAGGTAAACAATGTCCACAGCCTTCCCTCATCTACTCACCGCATCACCTTCTTGTAGGAGGAGGTCAGGTTAGTCTAACATACTATTTGCTGTGAGAAGTAGGCCTAAAATAAAACCTCATTTGTCACTCAGGTAGGATTTTTTTTGTCACAATGTCATCTCTTGCAGTGCATACCTCCTTATTTATTCAGTCACAGCTTTAGTTGGTGTTCTCTGTAGTTACGCCTTTAAAAAAAAAGAAACAGTAAGAAAGACATCCTGTTGAATACTTGTAACTGATTGTCTGGAGTATCTTGCTACATATGTAAGAGATGGTGTGCAACAATTCAAACACAGAAGATGAGTACTGAAAGTGCTCAGTGAAATATTAATAAACAGATCATGAAAATGAGGCGTCCTGTCAAAGAGGGTGTTCCTTGTAACTGAAAGCTGACCAGCTTGCAAATTTAAAATAAAAACTGTGAGCAGTATATACAATAGCTTCAGAGTTTCTCTGAAGACATGCATGTTCTGCTGTCACCTCTGTGACACACAAACCAAAATACTATACCAATCTTACTCCCTTTGTTCATTCTCTTATTATATTGCTATTAGATTCTGAGTTCCTGAAGTTTTAAATAACTGGGGTTTATATTTCCAATAAAGTTTAATTAAGCTTGAATTTGTTTTGTTGATGGTACTAAGTAATTCAGAACTTGAATAATTGTTCTAAGCTTTGATAGTTTCAAGAAAACGCAAGTGTGTTTGCAACAGGCATATATAAACACTTTGTAAAAGATCTGTTGAATACAGAAGAATAAGTGGCGTCGGTTTTATTTGTTTTATAGGTCTACCTCGATCTCGTAGTCAGACGTGCCTGCCTGAACTGTTAAGATTCCTGGGACAAAATGTACATGCAAGGAAAAACAAGAATGTTGATATCCTTTGGCAAGCTGCTGAGGTATTTATTCATCTAAGTGTCTGAATAGTTCAGCTGTATGCATATGTATTTTCCACTTTTTTATTACTGATATGTTTGAATTTCTTCATTTGCTGGCATGTAGCTTGGAAATGCTGCCAGGCTAGACCTCCTCTAGAATGGGACATGGGGAGATAAAATGTATTTTCCATATCAGAATTTTCCCTTCAATGCAGTGAAGTTCTGCTCTCTGAAAGATGACTAACTTTGACATCAAAGCCCTACACAACATTTGTGTCTCTCTAAGGGGAAGTACAGGTGTTCTCTCTGACAGAAGGTTATGCATGTAGAAGAAGTGATGGACTGTATATCCCATTTCTAGATATGCCGCAGACTTAATGGTGTTCGATTTACGAGCTGTAAAAGTGCCAAGGATAGGACTGCCATGTCGGTCACCCTGGAGCAGTGTTTGATCCTACAGCATGAACATGGAATGGCTCCACAGGTCTTCACTCAGGCTCTGGAGTGTATGAGGAGGTAAGAGTTTGACCGCATCACTTATTCCTAAATAAGGAACCATGCAAACTGCAGAGGAGTGGTGGTCTCTGTTTCCATCAAAAGAAAAAAAAAGTAAACTGAAGTCAGGAAACTGTAGAACTGACTGCTAGAATTCATCCCTCCTGTGCATGTGAGTTGCATATGCTAAAGCTGGTTCTTACCAGATTTGTATCAGATGGGCTTGAGTTTTCAGTAGAAAATGAGGACTTTTCAGACGAGCATGTGAAAACATGTTTTCCATTTATGCTGAGCTTACAGAACAGGAAACTGGTGCTTCTTTGAAAGTTGTTTAATGATGACTTTACCTGAACTGTCATAGCACTATGTTTCTTAGTTCTAGATCAGGGAGATTACTCAGGGATGACCTGTCTTTTGTTCTTTGAAACACAGACACCTGCAGTTTGCACTGGTTTGCCACATGTGTTCTTTAGCAGTGAAACACTGCTCACTGGGTGAAATGTCAGTATGAGTGTTTCACACTACAGCAACCAAATTTCATCACAACGTGTCAGTGTGCTGTTGTCATATCAATATAATGATGTTCTGTATTCTGAAGCAGCAGAGGTGTTTGCAGAATTAAGTACTGTACTTTAAAAAAAATAATAAAATCTGTTTACTGTTGTTCAATGCCTTGTTTCAAGCACTGCTGGAAAACTCCGTAAGTCACATACCAAAAGAAAGGATAAGAAATCTAGCTTTAGTCTTTATCAATGTAGTTCAACAATGCTGTTCAGTCCTGTTTTTCAACATTCACTCTTACCGAATGTACTGTACTGTGTGTCTTTTCACCAAATTCTCTAGAGTGTTCAATTCTCTTATCCTTTCTGTATGTTTTTGCTGTTTGACCCTTTCTTACTCTTCAGTTACCTTGAAGAAAAGTGTCTCATATAATAACACTTGCAGCCTCTTGCCCTAGTAATTTGGGGATTTATAGCTACATCTAATTGGGTGGCACTGGACTTCTTTATTTTCAGGTTTTTGCTGCACTTTTTGCTACATTGTCACAGAATTAGGACAGTACATGAAGACTGCACTCAAGAACTAATTAAACTTTGATATTAGAAACAAAACTTGAAACAGCTTTGTGAGGGAGAAGTTACTAACTTAAAATGGACTAAGTGGTTTTCCAACATTTTTATTTAAATTATGCAGCTTGCTGACATAGACATCTGAAACTGTTACACAGTTTCACAGTTGTGTATTTAATAAGAATAAAACCAACTAGGAAAAATAGTGGGCATCTTGTTACTTTCTTCAAATTCTTTACTGGGTCACTGGGTTTTTTTAATGCAGTCATGGACACGAGAGAGAAAGGTTAATAATAACATTGTTTTGGTCCTTCAGTCGACCAATTTAATATAACAGGATCAGATAAAGTATTGACCTAAGAAAAATACTGCTTTGTGTTGACCTACACAGGGATATTGAAAGAGGGCCAATTTAATCAAAACCTATGGCTTGAGTGTTCTACCAACATCAGGGACTTCCTCTGGCAGGTGTGGTACATGACTTTCTCTTCTGTTAAATCTTGGACTAGGAGAGATTTTGCAGAACAAATACTGACTAGTCCTGAAGGAAAACCAAGATTAGACCATTCTTCAAGCCTATCACTCTTTCTCACATCTCATTGCTCTTTGGGATAGGTGGTTGTGTTTTTAAAATCATTTGTCAACTCTACTCAGGAACAATGGCACAGAATTAATTAAAAGATTAATGGGAGATATAGGATTATGGAACAAATAGGTCGGAGTTCCACTCCACCAAATCCCATTCCAGCCTGGACAGGTTGACCTGACCTAGATGACAGATACAGGATAAGAAAGGGTAGCAAATTGCTTCCAGAGTATTCAGAAAACATGGGTTTTGTTCTTTTACCTTGGATCTTTTATTTGTGTAACTGTACTGGAAAAGGAAGGTTTGGTTCGTTCTTAAAGACTTTTGAAGTTTCTGAGGCAGTTTGAAGGACAAGGAAGAAGTACTAGTAATTTGTGAGACTCAAAGTATTTCATCTCTTCCCTACTGACAACTTCCCAGAGAAGAAAAGCATCCTTGCTTACACCGTTCTTGAAAAAATTAAGAAAGCATAATCTTCTTCTATGTGATGTTGATCTTCAGAGGTGTTAATTCCCAGTTACTTGTCCTCAAGGTCTTCCCTTCATTCCTAGTCTTATGATAATTATGTATCTGTGATAATTGTGTTCAGTGAGCAGGGACATCAGGGAGAGAACATGGAGAGTTCTTGTAGATTCTTGTAGAAATTCACCGATACAAGTTCGTGGCTGTCACCTTAGAAACAAATATCCTAGTAGAGTAAACTCATTTTCTGTAAAAAAGTTACAGCTTTTCCAGTCCTAAATCAAACACACAGTAAATCCCGGCCCACAAAATGTAAAATCATGATGATATGTCTGGAAGTTCAGGCTACAGAGGAAATAGCTACATCACCAGTAAAGGCAGAACAGGAGTCAAAGTCCAACTATAGCCTCTTCTATCTGCAGCCCACACTCCCCATCTTTGACTCCCTGCCCTCCTTCCCCCTACCAGGTTTCTGTCCTGTCAGAAATGCCAGTGGAGCTGTTCGTGGGAATGTGCTCTAAGGCAGTTTCAGTCAAAATCATCCTGGGCAGCAAAATCCTTTACATGTTTCAGGTAGCCCATAATTAAATGAATTAGGAAGTTGCAACACAAGCAGTTTAGCCAACAGAGAAGAGCTGTCTCTGACAGGGGCTCTTAAAAAGCAGCTGGAAATGAGGTGAGGAAAATCATGTCTTCTAGCTGCCATGATGGTGCTGACTAAAAGGATTACATAACAAAGTCCTAGGAGTCATGTTTGGGTATGACCACTCACTGCAATGAAACAGCTATGATTAAACCAGGCTTGGTTGGATTTTTTCACTGATTGACCTGCTTTAAGAATAAAATCATGTTGAGTTGAGCTAGACCACTTGCCAGATGCCCACCCAGCTGCTCACTACCTCCCCTCAACAGGACAGGGGGAACAAATACGTGAAAAAGCTCATGAGTTGAGGTAAAGACAGGGAGATCCCTTGCCAGTTACTGGTACAGGCAAAACAGACTCAGAGAAAAAGTTTTTATTTATTGCCAATGGATTGGGGGTGTTAAGAAATAAAGACAAAAATTAAAAACGTTACCTCCACCACCCTTCTTGTCCCAGGCCAAAGTATTCCACTGCTTCTTTCTCAGCTCCTCTACCTCCTCCCCATGCTGAGCAATGCACAGAGGATGTGGAACAGGGATTTGCAATCTGTCCATAACAGCTCTCCTCTGCTCCTTCCCCCTTGCACTTCCTCCACTCCAGTGTGGGTCCTTTCCATGGGCTGCGGTCCTTCAGGATGAACCTACTCCTGCATGGGCTCTCCATGGTCTCCAGTTTCCTTCAGTAAATATTCATCTGCTGCACTGTGGGTCCTCCATGGGCTGCAGTGTGGATAGTTCCTCTCCACAGCTGTGGGAGAAACTGCTTCAGCTCTTTCTCCTCTCCTTCCCTGACTTTGGTCCTCACAGGGCTCTTTCTCAGGTCTTTTCCCATCACTCTTCACTGCCATGCAGGGCTTTGCCTTTTCTCACACACTCTTTCCCTGAGGCACCAGCATGGCTGAGGGCTCAGCTGTGGCTTCAGTGGGTCACTGAAGCTGGCTGGGACCAGCAGTGTCCAGCATGGGGCAGCCCCAGCCTCTCCTAACAGAGAGGATTCCTATATGCAAGCTAAATTAGAAGGGAAATTGCTGTGTCTTAACCCCAGTCCTCTCCTAGAGGTAGTCTGGTGATGAATGTTTTGATTTAAGACACCGTACAATTTGGTATATTTGATATTTCCAAAAGCTGACTTTTCACCCCTCAGGGGGAAGCATCTACATGGGCCAACAGTGACAAGAAAAGCACTTTCCAGCTCTTGCCTCCATTCCCACCATATGTGTCTGTGTATACGTCTTTGTGTAAATTTGAGTAGCTTGATACTGATTTTTAATGGTGGAGATGTGGCATGTGATGTTCATAATGCCATCTTGTCATTTTTAACCTTCCTTCTTGCCCTCTCCCATTGTTTTACATTTTATCTATATTCTAAAACACTTTTCTTCCTCCAGGCTATTTGTTGAGCCTTTGTTGGCTGCTTTCCAGTAAGCACTAGGTTTCCACTGGCTGATTCTCCTGATCACACACACACACACACACCCCTCCCCACTGCTACAAAGGTAGTTGGGATTTGTAGGCATCACAGACTCAATCTGCCCTTGCCCAGTGTGGGCAGCAGGAGTGAAAACATATCTTGATCACCAATTTGGATCAAATCCAGATCAGAAATACAGTTGTTTTAGTTCCCTGCCCACCTAATTCCATTTGACTTGATGTGTCACCAGCATCTGAATGCTCTTTTTCACCACCTCCAGGGTATGTCTGATTTCTTGCAGGCCACTGCCTGATGCTTACATAACCCCGCTACACAACCATCAAGGTTATGGATGGCTTGTTATGGATGGAGCAAGTGCACAAGTTCTAACAGCATCAGGCTTACAGGTTGCATCATAGAATTGTTTGAGTTGGAAGGAACCTTGAATGTGATCTAGTTCCAACATCCCTGCCACGGACAGGGACACATTCAACTAGATCAGGTTTCTCAAAGCCCCATCCGGCCTGGCCTTGAATGCTCCCAGGGATGAGCATCCATGGCTGCCTCACCACCCTCAGAGTAAAGAATTTTTTCCTAGTATCTAATCTAACCTCTCTTTCCCTTTGAACCTATTCCCCCTTGTCCTGTCACTACATGCTCTTGTAAATAGTCTCTCTCCCTCTGTCTTGTTTGCTCCCTTCAGGTGCTGGGAGGCTGCAATTCAGTCAGCCCTAAGCCATCTCATTTCTAGGCTGAACAAACCCAGTTCTCTGAGCCTTTCCTTGTAGGAGAGGTGCTCCATCCTTCTGTTCATTTTGGTTATTTAGTTGTTGCTTTGTAAACTAAAAATAAGAGTTGGACTGCTCAGGGTATAAGAGTGATCCAAAATTAAAGACCACACAACAAAGCCTCAGGTTATCTGAAGAGTTGTTCTCCACTGTAGCCTTCGGTGCTCAATGTAAGAAGTGGGTGCACACAGCATGTCTTCAGAAAAATGCCTATTGATATACGCTTAAATTCATATCCAAGCAGAAAAATAGGTGGGTGGTTTGGTTTAATTACTGTGTTGGACAGGTAGTTAAGAGGTTCAATTAAATCACTGCAGCCCCCATGGAAAGATGTTTGAAAGGGTCAAATACTACAATGGTTATTCATGTTCAGCTTGCTTTTCAGAGCTCCACTTCTTTGCAGCATGCCAAAGCATGGCAGAGCAGCATGGGGTATTATTGCTTGGTAATCTGAAAGAATGAACATGGAAAACCATTAATGTTCAACCTACATGTGTTTATTTTCACTGGACTACAGTACTTCTTTCTTATTTTTCTCTTTTATTCTCTTTCCCTCTCCTTATTTCTATAATTGTACTGGTACATATTTTTGAGATGTTTTTCCACTCTTTCTTTACTTCATCTTCTGGTTTTGTTGTGCGTTCTTCCATTTTTTTCATTTTCTTGACCACCTTGTGTTGCCATCTCTTGTTATCCATTCATTTGCATGTCCGTCTTCCTTTCTGTTTTATTTTCCCTCTTCCCAACCTTCTTCCTTTTCACAGCATTGGAACACGGGAGATAGTCACCCAGAAGAACTTGAGTGGCTTGGTGCCCATCCGAGATTTCAGACTAGATCCCAGCCTCCTCTACTCCATTCCTTTACTAGCTCTCAGCCCCAATTTACTGATTGTGTGGCTGTTTCTGAGCATAGCATACCTGGTGGCCAGATTACGTTGCAAGTGAAAATAGAGTTTAAAAACAAAAAAGAAAAAAAAAAACCAACAAAACAAAAAACACAAAAACAAAAAAGTGCTTGAATGTGTATTGCCACTTGGTACCTGCTGGACAAAGGAATGTGTCATAGCATTGTCTGCCAAGAATTATTATTATGCCTTACAATTTTCCGTTTCTATTGTACTAAACTGTAAATATACATCAAATTATTTTATCGAAAAGAATTGTATTGAAACTTTAAATTATTGTTCTGCTTTCAGTGCTTGTAACATAGTCTGACATTGGCCTGTTACCTCGTTACTTTACCCGGCCTGGAGATCTCTTACCAAATACAGTTTTGTGTTATTTGTTTCATGTATTCCAGAGAAAGGAACTCTGTCTGAAAAAAATTTGTATCTTTTTGTATATTTAAGGTGTATGCTAATCTTGCCTTTCATTTTTATGAGGTATGAAGAGAAAAATAAAAACATGGGTGGGGTTTATAAGAAATTGTAAGAAATTTATTTAAAGAAGTAACAAATTTATACCTTAATTTCAAAGCATAATATCCAAATTACATTACTGAACAGTTTGTAGAACCATAGTCTTGTTCCTTTCTCATGGTTAAATATATTCTAATAGACTAGAAAACACTCAGAAAACAACTTGCAGTGTGCTGCATGCAGAATTATTTCATTCTATTTGTAGATCTGCATTTTGCAATGTATTAAAGACATGAGGAGAATGACTTGTGGTTAGGAAGGGGATGTGACTGGCATTAGCCTGCTAATGATCCATTATCTATTTTAGGTACTCTGTTATAGAACTTACTGTAAAATAGGGTCATCCTAGAAGTTAAAGATAATGGTCTTTAATTTTCAGGTAAGAAGAGGGAGGTATCAGTTAACTCCTTTTGTAGGTGGGTTTCAGGTTTTCCACTCGGCTTTATTTTAATTACATTAGACTAAATATTAGTGTTACTTCCATTTTTAAGCGTTGCACAGCTTTAATAAATTATGATGCTGATAGGGACTTAGTGATAAGTGAGCAATGGTAAGTTAACATTTATTTAAGTGGTGAGACGAAAGTGGCTTCCTAGTTTAGTGATGGAGAGTAATTGCAGATGAAATTAGATTGTCATTTGTATATAACGTCAAACTAAGGGAGGCCTGTTTAAACTGAAAGATTTTGTTGCTGCTGTGGTCTGGCAGAGCTTGTCAATAGCAATAGCTGATAAAAAAACTAACCTCATTTAATGTAGTTTGATAAATTCATAAAGAGTTTTACTTCGCTTGGTGCCTGAGATGACATTGGGCTTCTGAGGAGAACTAGTACTGTGATTTGTATTTTCTACTATTATTAACTTGCTCAAAAGACATAGGTAGCTTTAGCTTTTATTATCAATTTTAATGGAATTGAGAGCTGCTGAGAGAAGTATGCTGAAATAAAAAACCAAAAAAGTACAGTTAGAATAAAAATCAGAATTAAATCCTAAATTTGGATTTAATAATTCTAACTTTAAAAAAAGCGTGTGGTTGTATTTGTGTCTTCATGAAATCAGACTGTACAGTACACTATCTCTTAATATTTTTCCTCACTATTCTTCCAATTTTGTTTTTAAAAGAAAAAAACAAAACAAAACAAAAAAAAAACCCACAAAGACTTATACGTTTATATATCTATATATATAAAGCACGTATCCTATTTATTTTTAGCTGCAATTAGTTTTGGTACATCCTTACTGCTGTTGAGGTTTATCAGGGTGTGGTGGTTTTGGACATATCCCTGTGCTGTGCTGATGCCTGATACTGCTGTGTCTCCATACCCATCATCTCTTCTTTCTGTTTAGCACTGGTTTGTTTGCTCTGGGTGCCCCAGGCTACCTGTTTACAAAGTGAGCAGTTGTCAGGTTGGACTGCGGCCTTGACCTTGCAATGTGGAGAGTGTCCTGGGTTCAGCCTAACCAGATGTGAAAGTAACTTTAGTAGAATCACAGAATATCCTGAGCTGGAAGGGACCCACGAGGATCAAGGGTCAGTTCCTGGCCTGGCTCAGCCATCCCCTCATGTGCCTGAGAGCGTTGTCCAAACACTTCTTGCACTCTGGCAGACTTGGGGCCATGACCACTTCCCTGGGCAGCCTGTTCCAGTGTCCAGCCACCCTCTGGTAGTAAGGTGGCAGGCATATCCACTGAACTCCCTGAGATTATTAATCTGTTTGAAGGTGCTGCTTGTGATTACCACTAGCGTTGCAGTAAGACCACCTTAAAACCATTTGGAATGAAAGCCTAGGCTCTGTGAAAACAATGTAGGTTTTTTATTTTCTTCTTGAACGTAGGTGGGGACAAGTTTGGGTTTTTTTCCTTTTGGAGCCTGGTCTGTGCTTTTGTTAAGGCATCAAGATTTCAGATGCAGTAGTGCATCCTGCTTATGTGCCTCCAAGAGAAGGAAGATGGCATGTGAAATGTGTGAAATACATCTTTGTCAGTGCTCCATGAGGGACACGTGCAATAACCAGATGCTGTGAAATGTGTTATAAAGAGAATGATTCACTTTGGAGTCAAAATGCTCACCTAGCATCCCATATTTGCCAGTTAAACTTACTGCTTTTATTAGTACTCCGAAGTATGACTTGTGCAAACTTTTGATGTATCTCTTTGGCTGCAACAGCTGTCGGGGGAGCTTTGAAACACAAACCAGTGCCAGAAAAATAGTGTCATCACAGATGATCCATTCTATAAAAGGCAAGCACAGAATGTGCTCTGGAGACAAATTTCAAACTTAGTTAAACTGTTCCTTAAAGCAAAAAGAAAAAAAAAATTTACTATATTTTATGAAGCCAAACTAGGTGTTACATACAGAACAGTTACAGCCAGTTCCATGAACCAAAATTAGAAGAACGGTGAGGTCTGTAAGAGCACGAGAGCTTTCAAACTGAACCAGAATCCAAACCCTTCTTTTGAATCAGATAATCTCACCTTACCTGGTAGATGCTGCAGCCATCTCCAAGACAGGACTAATGTGTCATTTCCACCATAAGATGCTGTACTGTACACTTTGCCATGAAGGTCTAGTATTCATTGTTTAGGTTCCAGTCCTCAATCAGGGAAAGACATTCTCCTGCAAGCCTAAATTGATTTATAATATGTGTTTAAAACATAGTGCTTCCTCTTTGTATGTCTGTTTTTTGGATATAATCAAAGGAACTCTGAATTAGATTTACAAGTGTAAAGAAGCCTTATAACTGGAGTAGTTTTCTATTGTAGCACAGAACCTCTTTGTAATGTGGGGCAGTTGCACCAAAACGTTGGGGGAAAATTGAATTCTGCACAGCTTTGTTTCTTTGGGGTGATGACTGTCAATGCAGCCAGTCTTTTTTGCACTGCTATTTCATGATTAGGACTTCTTTTTAGACTGTTGGTTTTCAAGTCCATTTATGCATGCAGAGATAACTGGAAAGTCATACATTATTTTTGTATCAGCTCTAATCTTGAAGTAAGTACTTACAATACTGATATACAGGGAACAATAAAATTACTTTAAAGCTCTTACAGAGAGATCAGCAGGTTTTGGTTTTCAGCTTTATGTGTTAGTAAGTTAGCAGAACTGCTTATAAGCAATCCCTTGGGATCCCTTGTGCAGTGAATGGCATGTGAACTCCACAACAGTGTACCTTGAAATACATGAAACCGGCACGAAAGAACCTTTTCGGTAGATGTGCTGCTGCTTTCTAGAAATGCAAAACTAGCGATCAGACATAGCTTGTGTCCATTCTGTGTGCTTCTTACCAGCATTGTATGATGAGTCATTTTTTTAATATTTGCAGTGGCAAATTAATTAAACGCTCATTAAATAGAACCGACTTTATTTTAATGCTATAAAATAACCAGTTCATTTCATCTTAGTTTAAGTCTTTTTTCTTTTTTTTCCCCCTTTTACTGCTGTCATTTTTTGTGCTTGTTTTTTTTCCCCAGTGAGGGTTGTCGCCGAGAAAATACAATGAAGAATGTTGGATGTCGCAAGTATGCATTTAATTCCCTGCAACTGAAGGCTTTCCCAAAGTATTACAGGCCTCCAGAAGGAACTTATGGAAAAGTTGAAACATAAGCATACTATGTCCTTTAATTGCTGTTCCATTAAAACATGTGGGTACACTCTAGATTAACACATGATTTCGTCATCCAGAAGACATAAATAACCTTTTTGTACGTTTCGCTAGGTCATACAGAGCATGTTACCAAATTGGAATCTATAGTAACAATTATTCTGACACCTTAGCTTGAGAATAGTGTGATGACTCTCTGCCCATTTAAATAGCCTTCAGTGTATGTAAGATGAGCAGATATTGTGCTACTTAATAATTACCTATATGCAAATAGCTAGGTACCTCCTGGATGGGCAAGGACTCTAGGAACGGCATTTAGGCAGCTGTTCCACAGAACATCTTTTTATACTGAGTTGATTTGAGATTGAGCTTTTCCTAAACTTTTTAAAACTGAGAGTAAAACTCAGAAGCTGTAAATAAAAAGGATCCTAGACAGTTTAGTAACTGTAGAATGCATTGTTACAATCGATAAAAGGGGGTTTAATTAAAAAAAAAATCGGCACAATAAGCGCCAGGAGAAATAATTGTTTTATTGTACATAGGATGCCATCTTCATGTGTCAAATTAACAACATATAAAAGGCCAGACATGTGAGGTCTGGTTTATAATTCTGTTCAAATAAAACAAATTCCTGTCACCTTTGGCAGATAAGGCCTTGGGCACACAACTGATTTTAAAAAGTATTTCAGAAACATCATGACGCTTAACTATTAATGTCAGCAACAGTTCCCCATGCCCTTCCCCACTCTAAGGCAAGTGCAACAAGCAAGTTGTTGATGTTGCACATGACATGTTCAGTATATTCCATGGTGTTGTACATTAATTAGCACATTTTTACCCATGGTTTTTTTATATCACTTCTGGATTGTAAGCATTAGTATCTTGGGGTGTTACATTATTTTGGTCAGCGTACGATTTTTCTGTATTGCTTTTGTATGTCATTACAAAAATGCTCAAAGTGCCCAATGCATTCCTCTTGCTCCAAAACCAAAATTGGTTTCTGTTTACCTTCGCATTTCACCTGTTGAGAATCCTGGTGGGGGGAAGTGTGACTGGTGTCAGGGTATTTCTGAGGAATGTAGCAATGCCCTGTGTTGATAGAAAGGAACTGCTCAGTGCTACTGCTTGTGCCTGAGAACCACAGGTGGGTTCTAGCTTATGAAAAAGGTGGTCAGTTAGATAGCATTTGATAAAAAATGTTCAACAGATCTCTTCAGAAATAATCTCCCAAAGAATGCCTTCGAAGCTAAGATAGCATTTTATAAAGCAGCTAAACATTCATTTCCAAATTTTAACAGGATCAAATAATTTCTAGCTAGTTTCATTCAGCACACCGTCCTTTCCTTCTTGGTTTCTAAGGATCTAAGTTTTAGAATAGAAAAAATCTGCCCATTTATTCTTGTGGGAGTAGCAACAGCCAGGTAAGTATATGGCTGTTTTCTGATTTCTTTCTCCCTCTCACTGATGTTTGTCTGTGCTGTCACTGCTCTATCAATCAGCCATGTTCATTCTGCTCCCATGTAGTTTTGGGGGTTACAGGTCCAGCAGTTTTTGCATTTTGCTTTTTGCAGTTTATCACTGAGCAGCATGTCACAAAGCCAGGTCAGAGAGTTCTGCTGAACTAGGCTGTTACCATTATTTCAGACTCTCTAGGACAGCAAAACATGGAATTCTGTGCAAAAGCAATGTATTGTACCTACCCCAGGTCTGAACAAATCATCTACAGTAGAGCAGTCCCTTGGAAATGTTGCAAATCCTGTTTGCCAATTAATAAATGATAATTTTGTTTCATTTTTTGCTAATAAGTAAACAAATGTAGGATAAAAAAAATTTCAATGGGATCTCTTTAGACATGTTATTCCATTAGTTCTGCTCAGCCTTCAGTCCCTGGCCCATTATTAAATGCTACTTTATTTTTGTATAAACTGTGCTCTTTGTATCCCTTAGTTTTTATGAGTTGTTGATTTTTTTTTGTATATTTCAAACATGGTTAATTTTAAGTCCTGTATTGTTACACTAAAAATCTTCCAATGTTCAGCTTCAGAAGGAAATAACAAGATGTCTCTTGTAACCATTAGCAGCGCCACTCTCTTAGGTGGTGGCCAACAATCATTAGACCTGCTCTAGAGCTTAGCAATCCTTTATTTATTTTGTATGCTTATGTAATCTGAAAAAGTTGCTGAATTTTGTCTGCGTGTGGTGGAGGTGCAGCCCCAGGTGCCGCGGGGCTGTGCTCGGGGAGCTGTGCTGCCTGTGCCGACGCGCCGAGCGCGGTGGCCCCGTGGCGCATCCTGGACACGGCGCTGACGGGACGCACAGCTCGGGGTCCTCCCAAGGGCAGCACCGACAGCGAGGGCTCCCGCAGTTCCTCCAGGAAAGCTGTGACTCATGAAATCCACATGGGACCTTCACAAGGGGGAAGGGAGCTTTTCTGTTGCACAGGAGAGGCGAATCTAAGGATTACTGTAAAATGAAGTTCTATCTAATGTTCCTTTTTTGAGTACATTTTTTAAATTATAAAACATACAAAGGTAAAAGAAGAAAACTGTTGCCAAGTATGTTCTGTGTATGTTCTGTGAAAGTACCTACAGCACAGTTGCCTTTCGTTTCATTTATACGTGTAAAATTATTGTATAATATGACACAGTTTTGTCCCAACACGACTGTATTTGCCAAGCTTTGTGCATTGAAATATTTTTATTTATTTGGTTTTGGGCAGTATTAATATATCATAAACATATGGCTACTGTTTTATATATTCTAGTTCATCCAATCCATGTATGCTGTAAATGTGCTAGTCTTTAGGATGAAAACCAATAAAGAACTGACAAGAATAACAGTGGTTTGCTTTTAATGTGTTCATGGTAAGTGAAAATAAACACTTTCAGGCTCTTTGACTTGATACACTTTTACCTGTTGGAGAGTATATAAAGCCAAGTTGTGTAGGGAGACATTTCACACAGATGTGAAGTCCGGAAGTAGTTACTTCTAACCCCTGCTAAAGAACAGCTGCTACCAATTTTCTGTAGTTAAGTCAGGCACCAGCTTGTCCCACATGCCACACGTTGTGCAGCAGCAGTTAAATGAAAAAGTTCTGTAAGAACTTCCTGAGTTTTGTTCTCGGTTCTTTCACTTTTCCTTCCATTAGAATTTTTTCTCTACTGTTGCTTCCCATTGAGCCAACTCATCCTTCCAGCAGCTTGAGCAGTTGGGCTGCTTTTCAGCAGGGATAGGTTGTCCTTGTTGATTGTCATTTTGATTTCAAATTAAATAAAGTCTCTGTCCCTCTCTCTCTCTCTCTCTCTCTCTAAATTTCAAAATTTCTAATTGGTGTCAAAAAAGTATCTACCAGTATTATTCTTAAATTAAAAAGGTGGGGTGTTTAAAAAATGGTTGAAAATCTAACATCTTTAAAAGGCATTCTGAGCTATCAGAAGATGTTGTGTGTTTGAAGGTGGTGAATGTGCCTCCATAATGATTGCTCTGTGCGGAACCCGTGGTGACCATGAGTCTGGGTTGCCTGTGGACCTGTGGCTGTGTGAAGGGCCTGTGTGTGCCCATGGGCTGTGAATGATCCCACAGGGAGCTGCTGGGAGCAGCAATGACCAAGTGCTTTGCTGTGGAGCAGAACTCCCATCTTTTTCCCATGACTTTTGCTGTAGTCTTCAGGCAGAGCTTGAAGTGCTGATACAGGCATCTGTGTAGAGGCACCAACAGCACTTCAGAAGGGATTACCTGATGCCACAAATGTATCAGCCTAAAGTCTGAAATGTGTACTCTGACAAAGGAGAGGAAATACTAATAGATGAAACACAAAAATGCAACAGAGAATAGAAAACCAAGAAGGGTACAACAAAAAATAGCAAACCACGTTTAAAACAGAGAAAGAGTCCTCATCAGAAGAAACTGTAGGCAATATTGGTGACCACGGGTGAACTTTTTCAGCCTTCTTCAGTTTATGAATTCCTAAATATTTCTAAGACCCACCTCAGAAACTCTGGATCTGTATATTGTTGCTGACTGCATGTGGGTTTGTTTAAAACAGCTCTTCCCAATGAACTACAAGACTTATCGGCAGTGAAGGGGAAAACATAACAGTAACCTCTTTTTCTCACATTGCTTTAAATGTCAGGCACACTTTCTCTCCCAATTCATAAAATATTTTGCCCTTCACAATTCGGGATGGATGCAGTTTATCCATTTATTCACAACGTGATTTGAAGAGGGGTAAGCAAATAACGGGTAAGTAACGAGAATGACCAACATGGACACAGGGGTCACCTGGGACTGGAGGCCTTTCAGCCTGTGCCCCAGGACCAGACATCAGGAATGGCCAAAACCTTGGTTACCACAGGAAACTCCCAGGAGCGTGGTGTCAATAACACCAAGGTTGTGGGCTTGATCCCTGTATGGGCCATTCACTGAAGAGTTGGACTCGATGGTCTTTGTGGGTGCCTTCTAACTCAGAATGCTCTGATTCTGTGTGACAGGCGCATGGGGGAGGTTTGGGAGCACCATGGCGTGGCCAGGATTCCTACTTGCCCTCTTCCACCTGCAGCCACCTCCATATTCCCACCTACACTGGGTGTGCTGGCCAGCCAGAGTGGCCCCACAGCAGTGGCCACTGCCTTCCTCTGGGCAGAGAGAGTGGTGGAAGGGAGGGAGGGAAGGAAGGAGGGAAGGAGGCCGCTGTGGAAGCGAGGCCGGCCTGGTGGTGTGGTGCTCCCACACGTTCCCTCAAACATTGCTCCTCGTGGGCAAGGGCTGCTTGGCAGCACGGACCATCTGCTTTCCCACTGTGCAGCATCTCTTGTGGAAATGTGCTGGGAATGTAGCATCCTTTAATCTGGCAAGATTGAGAGTCCTGTTGTAGTGTTTGTTAGATCCCGCACTTAGTGAAACATCCTAAAGACCGTACTCCGGTGGCTGCTTATCTTTTAGTTTTCCATTGGCTCAGAACATTGGTGGCACCTGCAATTTCCATTTTGAAACAGAAGCAAGTTGATCTTTGGAGTTCATAAAATAACAGCAGTAAAACGTTTACATTAAGGCAAGATAGCTTTTAAGTGCTCTTAATAGTTGTCTACATATTGCTTAAATTGTAGCCATGTCTCAAAATGCTGCTGTAAGCATACAGTAGAGATTTGAGAAGTTCTGAAAAGCAGATTGAAATAACCCACTTTTTTTTAGATATATCAAGATGTTGACTGAATTGCCACCAACTGATGTTGGTATCAGGCAGATGATGGCGCTAGAACCTAGCATTGAAATCATTGAGACTAACTGCTGCTATAGAAATGCTCTGAAAATGTTGGTAAAATAGGTTTGTAACAAACATGAGGTGATCCTGCCTAGGTGTTTGAGAGACATCTGTCGGGTCTGGAAAAGCATTCGTTAGCTGCAATAGGATACAGTTCTTCTGATGGGTTTTTCTGTATTTTTTTCTGACATCAGAACTCTCTCATTCGGGGGTATTCCTGCCCCATTCTGTTCCTCTTACCGTGGTGTTTCATTCCATGTTCTTCATGTTATGTTTTGACCAAATTTCCCTTGAGTGTGTCAGGCCTTGGATTCACAGCACACAAATATATATTTTGAATCAGCTTTAGTTTCAAGTTGTGTGAGTGAGTGGGTGTTCCCTTGAAATGCTGTGGCCGTATCCACAACCTCAAGGTCTGTAGGCAAATGGCTGAAGAGGAGTCTCTGACTTTTCTCAGTTCCTTGCTAGATTTAGAATTCTCTCGTGACACTTCTAGTTCTTCAAAAAAAGGTGAACTTTCTGTGTGGAAAATACGGCTTTACAATACCTCTGTGGGATTAGTCTCTGGAAGTGGATCACTTTGGAACACCTGTGTGACGTGGCTGATGGCAGGAGCTAGAGTAAAGCTTATTAAGAAATATCAGCCAGTAGAGTGCTTATTTACTGAGGAAATGGGCAATGTTTGTGTTTATCATGTGTATCTATGTATCATATGTATCTATCTGTGATTGGTCCTGTGGGGTAATGTGAGCTGACTCAGCACACAAAATCCACCTTTCATCCTTGGCTGTGTTGCTGGATCTGGAGTGAGTTGCACACTCCAGATTCTGTCTCCACTGCTGCCATCAGCAAAGCTTTGCAAGAGCCACTTTGACTAAATCTACAAAGGACACTTGCAACCTATAGCTTGCCCAACTTGTAGGTGTCTTGGTTGCCTGATGATCTTCCTGAGGCTTTCTGTATTGGGAATTGCTAATAAGGAAGTTTGTCAGTGAGACTCACCTCAGCCTGGGCTTCCTTCTCTCACCCCAGTGCTGGGAGTAGAGACAGGGATTTGTCTCTGGCCTTGCAGGCACTGCTACAGCCTTACCCCAGCCACGTCTGTCACACCTGGTTGAGTAACATGGCTTGTGGACAAGGTCCTCAAGAGCTGCCTGTTCCAGTCTCTCTGATGCTTTGCAGTCCTCAGAAATCCATCAGCAGCAGGCATGGTCCTTCCTCTCCAAACTCTTGTTGCAGCTTCACTGCATGAGCTGTTGCACAGGATGCAGGAAACTGGGCTCTTCTTTTTCTGTTCTTTGCTTCTCTGCCTTTCCCTCAGTCATCCTCAGAAGGCAACTCCAGAAGCACCAGGTGGCTTTTTCAGTAAGGCAGTGAGGTGCTCCTGGTTTAGGTTGTGGGAACTCAGTGAGGATTTTTCTGAGTGGAGAGATGGGAAAGTGACGTCTCATTTTGCCAGGAGGTATTGTCAGTAAGGCAGGCAGGAAATGCCGTGAGGCATTTCCAGGGATAAACGGTTTCTTGGGCTTATCCTAGGTTAGCTACCTGTTTTTCACAGTTTGGGGTGAAGGCAAGAAACAGCCTCTTGTTTGTAATTCTGTGGCCCAAATGTTCCCTCCATGAACAGGGTTCTTGGAGTGGGGCTTGCATTTTGTGAGCATTGCTGTTTGGCTGGTGAGGCTACCCAGAGGCCAGAGAAACTCATTTTCTGGGTCCTGCTTGGACAGGCACAGAAGTGAGAATTACTTAATCAAACAGGCAGTTATTAGGTAAGATTGAGCAACCAGATAGATTCAAGCCTTACCAACCTGAATTAGAAGCCTCAATATATCTGTACTTAGTGATAGGAAAACCCAGCCCTATCTCACATCCTGTCTCAACAGTGGCTTCTACCTTATATCTGTGAAAGGGCAGCGTAAACATAGCACGAAATTTCCACATGCATTTGCACAATTTTTTTTAATGATTTGCATTTTTGGAAGTGTGTTTGTCAGAAGTGTTAGCTCTGAGTTGATTTATTTAGTGCCCTTATGGTGTTTTCCATTGTGTCACATCTCTACTTCCCCTTCTCTGAGTATTCACTTCTTTATTTCTTCTTGGGCTCTCATCATTTGAGTCCTCAGAAGATGAGGATTATGATGTTTATGCAGATTGTGCACAGAGTACTTGAACTAACTTCTGAGTTTGTCTCTGTGGTGGAAGTAGTTAACCTGAAAGACAATGGCTCATCAATAAACTGTAGCTGTTTTCTTTGGATTTTTTTTATTACTGATTTTGTTTTATTGATACATTCCTGTCTACTGTCAGGCTGTGGATGTAGATAGACAGCAATATGATCACTTTTCTTGTTTTCATAGATCAAGACTGATAGTTAGTTAGAGAATACAAAACTGGTGAATTGTGCTACTAAAAAGGTGGGCAGCTTTTCTAAGGAAGGAATTGCAGGGATTGAGAATGACCATGTGTGGGCGTGTGGGGGTGGTTCAGGGTCATCCCCTGTATTGGTACTCAAGTGCCACTGCAGTGTTCTGCAGGTGCAGGGACTGTGCTGATGCTGCCAGTTGGTTGTTGAAAAGCTGACCCACGAGTCAGGGCTAAAATCCAATAGAAAAGTGGTACTGAGAGGGGCGGAAGCTTTGAAGGCACTTAGACCTAGGCTGGGTTTTTCTTTAAAGAATTTGGTCTTTCCTTTAATCATAGAATAATCATAGAATCATCAAACCATCAAGGTTGGAAGAGACCTACAAGGTGATCCAGTCTAACTGCCCACCTGGCACTATCACTGCAACCCCTAAACCACTGAATCACATCACCCAGCGCCAAATCCACACACCTCTTGCACACCTCCAGGGATGGTGACTCCACCACCTCCCTGGGCAACCAATTCCAATGCCTGACCACCTGAACAGTGAATTTTTTTTAATGTCTAATCTGAATCTCCCCTGTCTCAGTTTAAGGCCATTTCCTCTGGTCCTCTCACTGAAGGCACAGCAGAAGAGATCAGCCCCCGCCTTATCACAGCCTCCTCTCAGGCAGTTGTAGAGAGCAATGAGGTTCCCCCTGAGCCTCCTCTTCTTGAGCCTAAACAACCCCAGCTCCCTCAGCTGTCTCATAAAACATGTTCTCTACACCCTTCATGAGTCTGGTTGCCCTTCTCTGTACAACCAATATTTATTCATGAATCTTGGTATGTAGGTGACCTCAGTCCTGCACAGGGCAGTCATGGGGCTCCTTTGGGTCTCAGGAAAAAAGACACAGCAGCACACAGTGCAATAACATTTCCATTTTAATAAGGTAGAGTAAGAGAAGGAATATAGATGGTGAGTAAATCATTTGCCCTGTCAGGTGCTGGGAGTTGGAACTAGTTAGTGGGACAGCACTAAGAGTAAGAACTGAAATGCTCTAAGGGGAGAGGATGCAGAGCCCTGGAAAAAAAAATCTCAGCAAAGGCCTTTCACAAGGATAAAGAGGATGGAAAGATAGCGGGGGAGAGCCGAAACCAATGTGTGTGTTTGGAGATTTGAACAAAAGTACAAAATAACTGCATAAAATTTCTCAAATAGGGGTGGAGAAATGAGTTTTAAAAATGTTCCATGTGATTTGGAGGAGCTGTCTTGAACGTACAGAATCCTTTCAATTATTCTATATTGGGAAAATAATTTTGTGAGATGAGCAGATCTAGAAAAAGAGATACTGAACATATGAATGCAGAAGAGGAAAGAAAGAAAAGTTGTTCCTTTTAGTTTGATGAAAGAAATACCAGAATAAATACAGGAAATAAATAGTTTGATTGCATTAGGCTTGTCTGGCGCATTGTGATTCTATGCTTGAAGAGAAGTAAAAGCCTGGTATGACTGGTTTTTGCCCTGGTTTGTGGACTTTCCCTACTGAACTGCAAGAACTTTCTAGTTCCTCTTTCTTCAGGACTCCTGGCACATCACTATTGAGGAACAGTAGCTGTGTAGCCTGACAGTGGGAAAAGGAGTGTTTATTTTCCCAATGCACAACTAATTAAAGTAAAATGATACTACTGAAGTTGAACTGCTTTTTTCAGGAAAAAGTGTAAGGAAAAGCTTTAGAGGAAATCCCAAAGCCACTGGCACTGCTGTGGTGTCCGGATTGCTGTTTGCAGCCACAGAGGGGGGCTGTTGTTCCAATAGTGGAACTCATTCTTCACTCTGCAAAGGGAGGAAATGGCATTACTCAAATTTATTGAGTTTGGGGAAGTGTTTTCCAGTGTGCCGATTTAATCAGAGTTCCTAAAAGCCTTTTTTTCCCCCCATGAATTATTGCTGTACAGACTAAATCAGTCTTTTCACAAGGAGGCTCCATTAAATTGCTAAGTCAGGACAAATACTGTCCGTTCCTGAAGTTCTCTGGTGCTGAACCAGCTGACTTGAGCAATATTCAGTTTTTATTGTTCTAATAACTGCACCATATGGATTTTTCATGCAGTTGATCAATGCAAGGGCACTAAGTCAGCTCACAATGCACCTCATTCTCATTCCACATACCTGGAACTGTGGGTTCAACTGACAGCCAGTGCCCAGCTCCCACATTTTCACATCTGAAATTAATTTCTGAATAACCATGAGATATTCTGTGTGCTGATAGTTGTAGTGTGGGTGTTTGCTTTCTGTTTGAGCTGTCATGAATTTTCCTTTTGGAGCATTTCTTTAAAATGTTGAGTTCAGCTGCTTCAAAGAAAAGACCATCTTTTATAGAAACAGAACCATAGAACCATTTAGGTTGGAAAAGACTCCTCAGATCATCAGGTCCAGCTGTTGACCTAACTCTGCCAAGTCCATCACTAAAGTATGTCCCCAAGTGCCACATGTATTTTAAATACCCCCAGGGATGGTGACTCCACCATTTCCTTGAGCAGCCTGTTCCAATACTTGACAACTCTTTGTGAAGAAGTTTTCTCTGCCAATCTAAACCTCTTTTTTCCAACCTCCCTTCCTCACATGCACATGAAATCTGAATTTCTCACTAACTTGCTAAATGCAGCTGAACTATTTTATTCCTTGTGTGCCTCCCCATTATTTCAAAGCATTAATATAATATTTTCTGCCATGGCCTTTGTATAGTTTACTATACAAACTCTACAAACTATACAAACTGAAGCATTAAGATACTATTGATGTGTTCTTAAGATCTGTTGATTTTTACCCCACCCCTCCCTTGAACTGGAGATCCAGTCTTCAGCCACAGAGCAGAATTTGGCAGATGAGCAAATGTGGGCTAGGTTTGGCAGCTAGACCTGCATCAGAAGCTCATAGGAATAAACTCCTGGTTTGGGATAAGACATAAATGAATATTCCTTAAAATTACTGTTGTCCAAATAGATTTCTAGCACATCAGGAATTCCCCTGTGAGCTGTAAGCTGAGTCATACCCATTTAATGAAGAATGTTGTGTAGTTTTTAGGGACCTGCTTCATTCTTTGTTGTCAGACTCTTCAGCATTGGCAGGATTTTGCTGGTAATTGACTGATAAGGACAGGCTAGAGCAGGAAGACAGGCAATGGAAAGCCAAAGGGGATAAAAGTCCTTCCCCCTTCCAGAAAGCCAGCAATAGCCACTGAAGGAGTGTTTCAGTCTCTCCTCTGATTACAGCTTCTGCATATTTCCCTCTTGACAGGCAGTGGGCCGTCCTCACTGGCTTCTCTTGTGTCCTACATTGCCATAAAGCAAGTTAATGTTCTCTCTCCGGTGAGCAGTGTCTTCACTGACAGTAACTCCAGAGTGCGCCAGGGAGTGACAGTGGGTGAGGCGGAAGCTTCTCCAGGTGCTGCTTTCCTGGTACACTTGTTTCCCAGCAAGATCCTTGTAACTAAGCTGAAACACAAGTGATTTCATCCTGCCATGGACTCATACTAAAAACAGTCAGGAAACTTTCCAGAATAGCTAATTGGTTTTGTGTTGTGGGTTTTTTTTTTTTTTTTTTTCCTTTGGGAAAATTTTATTAACCCCTTAACTATAAAATGGTAAGCCTGTATCTATTTGATTGTCTCTCCACCCACCCCCACTCCCTTTGTGCCCTCCCCCAGCCAATACCTTTTTTCTCTCTTATGGATGCTACACTCCAGATCCTCTGGCTTGTTTAGGGCAAGTAATTGAGCTGTGATTTTTCACAGCTTGCAAGAGAGTCCCATGTGAAGCCTGTTACTGCAGTGTGAGAACAACCCACTCACTTCCTGCTGCCACTCAAGGACTACTTGAGTGTTATCTTGTAAAATTTCAGGAGAGTCAGTGTACCTCCTGAAGATCCCACTTTATCCAGTGCTAATGACACTCTGACTCAAACATTTGCTTCACAATAGGCAAATAGAGAGCACAGTAAATTTTCAGATATAGGGTCCTTTCTGGAGGACTACTGTTTGAGATCCCAGCTTGACAGAAACATCTCAAGGGGATTTTCTTATAAAGAGGACATAAAATCTGTACTGACACTTCCCTCTGCTTTCTGCACTTCTCTTGGTACAATGTAATCTGCTGTTTAAGATCAACTGATCCAACTGATGTCCTCGGATCTGAGCAGTCACTGGTACACAGTTCTGCTCAAAACCAAAAAAAAGGTAAAAAAGTTAAATTTTGTTCAGGACAGTTCTCATGTTCCATATATACATATATATATATATATATATATATATATATATATATATGTATATATACTCACATTAAAAAAGTCATGCCCTGCTTGCTGCTGGATTACACAGCATGAAGCAACACACTAGGAGCCGCAAGCATGGTTAGAAGTTGTGTTCAGAGGACTGCTGAACAGCATGCTGATCCCATCATCTTGAAGACTGCTTTAGGATGTACGTGACTAAAGTACAGCTGAACATTAGGTCCATCAGTGAGTGGCATTAGACAAAAACAGGTTCTGGGCAAAAGACTGTTTTGAAGCAGAACCTGTTTAACACAAGGTGACTGAATGCTCTTCCAGTTGCACCAGCCACACAGTAGAAGCTGGGTTATTTTCAATCCCTCTTCTAACAAACTGACTCATTGAGAGCTGCAGTTATTTCATAAGGCCAAAACACCAGAACTCAGAAAACTTGCTCATAATTACAGGTTGGGAAAACAGACAAAGCCCGGTTAAAGCTGTACTTTGTGTTAAAACATCTGGGTGAAATAGTGTCAGCGAAAGACAGCTTCATACTTTGTGTACTCCTCTTTTTACCTCTCATTCAGTCAGGCACAGCTCATTGTCAGCTGAAGTGCAGAGCACAACTTCTGTACAATTTCACTGCAGTGCTCCAGTGTTGGCAGTCTGCTGTTCACTCACATTCTCATCCTACATTGCCCTGGAGCTTCCCCCAGTTCCGTGTTTCTCTCACAGGGCAGTGGCCCAGCCACATCCTGCACTGCTGCTGACAGAGCTGGGCCCAGAGTGTCTCTATCTGTTAAATGAACACTCACTGTCCCTTGACTGGAATTGTAGATCCTGTTCTGATACAGCCTTACACTTTAATGAAGTGTCCAGTACCTCTCAAGAGCTTTTGGAAATAGAGCTCATGATAATTAAACTGATTTCACATGTTAGGGCCATACTTCCCACCTCAGGCTTCCTGATTTTAGTAACAGGCCAGAACTGCCCTTTAGGAGCACTGAACTAATTACCAAAATTAACAGTAATTGTTTCTCTTGTTTCTTTTCCTTGCTGGGAACTTTGCACTCCCATTAGTTTCCAGGTCTGGAAGAGCAGAGGTGACTCATGGCAGATTGGCCCTGATTCTGCTCCAAAGAAATGTTTCAAATGATCCAAAGCTGTGAGCTCCATGGTTTCTAGGACAGCCTGTCTTCTGAGGACTTAAAGATATTTTTCCTCTGGTCTTTTTACTTCAGACAGAACTTCCCTCATGTCTGAGCTTCAGTCTTGTTCATGCTGCTTTTGCAGTCACCTTGCTGCTGAGCTTTTGACCCTGCATCTCCCCATGCTCAGGTTGTCCTCCCAGCACGCTGCAATGTTTTCAACCCCATCTAGATTTTCATCCAAGACTGCATGTGCTTTGTCAAAATTTCATTCCCTTTTATTTTTACCTCATCATAAGATCACAAGAGGTCTGTCCTCTCCATTACTCTGTGATTGTGGATGCTTCTGTCATATTACCACCTCACCTGCTGCTTAAGAGTCTTCAACGCATGTCAAGAGTAACTATACCATAGAAGCTGGCAAGTAAGGACCTCAGCAGGAGGCAGCAAAAGCTGCCTTGTACTTGTACTTACCATACACAGAGGTTTCTTTAGTTATACCAGACTTTTGCCTAGATTTTATTTCACCCAAATTCTTGTCCATTGCAATTATGACTCTCTTTAAGGCAGCTCTTTTGCCTTCTTTAAGTCGGCAAAACAAAGTGAAGCTGCTCTCCAAAATTACATTGGAGAAACAAGATAGGACTCTCAGGGAGTGTTTAGGCCTTGGATATTTCCCTTGAGAGAAAGACATGATTTTTCCCCTCTTAGAAAACTGAAAACTGTGTGTCAAAAATCTCCACAGTTCAGGTCATTTCACTGGAACTTATGTTTAACTGGTGCTCAAGAGGAAGCTCTTCCAAAACAAGAACTAAGAGTATTTTAACAGTGGCCAAGGTTATTTGCATTATCACAAGGGAATGGCTCACAATTTTGGGGGGAAGGGGAGGGGACAGAGAAAGGCATCTAAATTACTTGTGTTTTGCCTTGTCTTGTTCAAAAGGAAATGTTATTAAACCAGATTTTTTTATTCCTGTCCTCACTGATTAAACCACTGCAGACTATTAGCATCTCAGAATTAATTTCTGCTTCTATCCTCCATGGAATCAATTCCAATGTAAACACCTGCTGGGTAAAAGAGGTGGCATATGACCTTAAGCAGCTCCTTTCACCTTGAAGTTACTGCTAGTTATCTTCCCAAGCACCATTTGCAGAGAAGCAGGCCCTGGCACGTCAGGAGCTTAATTGCTTATTCTTTATTTCCATGCAGTAAGAGACTTGTTTGCTCAGTTTCTCAGAAGGAAATTGCATACAAATCCAAGTTGAACATTTCATGACCTTGCATGGCTCTAAAAGTACTCAAATTTTAAGAACAAAGGAGTTCCAGCAGGTTCCTATTTGAGAGATCTGTATCTTTGAGCTTCTGCTGGTGGCACCAGGAAGGCAGCAGCCTCGCACTTGGAGAGTTTGTTCACATAATGCAAGCTGGAAAGGGGCTCACTTGGTTAAATAAATGGGACACTCATATTTTGTTGCATACAAAACCTTCATGCTAGAAGGAATATTAACTAAAATATACAGTTCTTACTCTTTTACAGAATGGATTCTGATAAACATCTGCTGCTGTAAATTTGTAGCAGTGCCACTGAGTCATAAGTAAATTTACAGTGCTAGTGTCTGTTAATGCTTTCTGGCAATGGAAGGGTTCATCTCTACTTGGCTTCAGCTCAGAGCATATATGTAGTCAGTGGGGCTTGCCTTACTGTTAATGAATGGAAACTTCAAGGGACAGATAAATAGTATCTAAGAACAGTAACATTCTTGTTCAGACCCATGCAAGAACAGTGTTACAAAGGTATGGGCGTAGCATAAACACCAGCTGCTCTTATGCCTGATACCTGGAAACTCAAGAATGTAGTTATTTCTCCAGCTTTCTGCTATCCAGTGAATTTTCAAGTGGGTGGCACTGCATAACCCTGAGAAGAGTTTCTATTCTCTGCTGCAATACAAACCCACGCTGTTGAGAAGCCAGGTTTCATCTGCAGTGAAGTTTCTGGTAACACAGGCTCTGTGTGCAGTAGATTTTGGCCCAAAGGTTGTGCCAAGTGGAGTCATGCATACACAAGTTCAGAAAATAATAAAATAAGGGGAACAGAACTACAGAAGACAAATCTTGAAAAAAGCGTATTTATTTTAAAGTACAACCCAAAGTTGTATCTGTAAGAAATGCACATGGTATCTTGTTTCTTGCACAAGTCTTGGCTGTGTGCATTTCAGTTCAACTTAAAAATGCATTCAGGTTTACAAATGTACAAACAGCACAAAGTGTATTACAGTCTCAACAGAATGCTCTTACATTCAGCCACTTTGCTCTTAAGGTTTTGTGTTGGTTTTGTTGGTATTTTTTGTTGATTTTTTTCCTTTTTTACATTCTTACAACCTGTGTTAACAAAGACAGCCTTATTTTAAAAAAATACTCTGCATTTTAGCACAAAGTGCCTTTTGATTTTAAATTAGAACTTGGAGGATAACACTGGAAAAAATTTAAAAACCCAAACTTTTCATGAAAGCATTGCATGCCAGGACCATTTTAGAGTTCAAATTGTTTCCTAAATAAAGATGGCAGATGGTAAAATATGAAACGAGTGAAACTGTTCATATTTACAGGCTTCAGCTGTAGTTGGGATTTGTGACCACACCCAGACATTTCCAAGCTTATCTGCAATCTCACACTACCATACTGCAGGACAGACTTCAAAAAGGAGCGAGTGATGAAAGCATGACCGACATGGGGAGTGGGGCAGGGGGAAGCAATGGCCTGAAAATGACGTTTCAAAAATTTGCATTCAGAATTGTATCATGACCTGGGTAAGAGTTCTTTCTTTTTGCTTTAGTTTTCATGAGGATAGTGTGAATTTGACCAAGGATCTGAACTTCTTCTTCCAATCGTTGGGCTCCAAATTCTCCAAGGATTGTAGGTCTGTCCCATGTCTTCAGCAGGATTGGCAACGGTGGCAGCAGCGGGTGGCGGTGGAGCAGCGGCGGAGTTTTCACTACCCATGAGATCGATGCCTGACAAGGCGTTTGTTGGAGTGGTGAAGGGAAGGCCACTGTTAAGATTACTTGACCAAATGGAACTGCTGAATGGAGTGGTGGACCACAGGCCACTGGGGTTGCCCAGGATCGACTGCAGTAAAGACAGAACAAGGTAAGTGGCAGTTTGGTAGCCTCAGTTTTCACCTTGTTTACAGCCCCCCAAAAAGAAAATTGTCTGAGCAGCAGCAACAAGAAGCCTGCTCTGGAACCCCTTTCATCCTCACTGCAACATGGAGCGCTGAGCTCCCTTTACAAGAGCTTGCCCAGAGGAACCACGCTGCTCCTGCAGCCAAACACTCCGGGAGCTGCACGGGCTGCAGAGTGCAGCCCATTACAGGCTTTCAAGCTGTTCTCATTTGAGCTGAGACATCCCCACACCACTGCTAAATTAAGCACTATGAGTATTCAACACACAAGGGCCAGAACATTTAAGCTTAAACAAACCAGTTAGAATGAGGCAGATAAACATGGTTTAAGTATCAAAAAACCAACAAAATTCAAGATGCAATGGAAGGGAACAGCAAAGTTGTTTTTTGATCTTTTTGGCTGTTTGCAAATTTATCTCCCTGTAGTCAGACCTGTCTGTTTTGGATGAATCTGCCTGTGTTCAGTCCCACTGTACCTAACCCATATTCCCAGTATATACTTTTTCCCCATCCAAATTTTCTCCAGATGAAGGGAGAGGGGATAGGAGAATTGGCCACTTATCATTGAATTCCAGAAAGTCTGTCCTTGACACTTGGAAATCTCTGACAAATGGTCATGGTGCCGATGCAGGTGAGTTCCAGCACATCACAAATGCATCTGGGATATATAGGACAGGTACAGCAAGCCTAGAGAACACATGCAGGAACACAAGGCCCAGGTTCTGTCAACTGTATTTTACTAAAGGCCAAACAGTAGCAAACAGCAAGCAGAGGAACCTGACCCGTGGTGTGGTAGAAAGTGATACCCGGAAGCAGCCAAAGATGGAGATGAGAAAGGTTAGCATAACTTTCTGCTAATATTAGCACAGAACCTGCTACATGTGGGCTTATGGCACTACATACCCCAGTGTCAACAGATTTAATGTACATATCCTGTAAATTCAATCTGCAAATATATTGGAAACTTGATACACCCAAAAGGCAGTGGACTTGTTGAGTAAGTGCTGTAAGGTACAAACATCCTTATGTTTGGATTTAGTGGCTGGAGATAGGGCACCCCTTTCCCACGATCTCTGCCCTTAGATAACACACACTAAAGGTTAACCAGTATCAGGGTACCCTGCATCTGAAGATTTAAATAAAAATCCCTTTAGGAAAGAAAACAAGGTAGAATCTGAGAATTTCTTCCTTTCAGGTTTTTATTCTCTGCTCTGGAATGAAGAAGATAGGCTCAAGACTAATCATACCCAAAACTGGCTGGATGCTAACACACCACAGAATTTGCTACCAAGGGCTTGACAGGAGTTTTGAGCATTACTTGGGGGTTAAGCAGGCCAACATCATCAGGACCCTCCAATGTCACTGAGAAACTGAGCCAGACCAGGGTCACAGTTAGTACTGTTACAAAAATAAATGTTATGTTTAAGCTATACAAGCATTAGACTACTAAGCAGGAAACACTCACTCTGCTGCTCGGGCACCAGCCCTAACACACTAAAAGTCCACCCTATTTCCTGCTGCAGGCAAGAGCCAGGAACTATTTGTTCCTACTTGTCCCAAAAGTGTTTGGGAGGTCCTGATAGAAAGGCACTTGCTCATATATCAGAAGCAACCAGGAAAGGAGCAGCAGAGAAGCACCTGCTATTCCCTTTCAAAGCTGGTGGAAGGAGGTACAAAGTGGCTGGCAGGCAGAACTACACACAGAGAAATAGAGGAACGGGGAGTAGGGGAATGTGGTCAGAAAGAAACTTGGGGAGAAGTGCTAGCAAGGCAGCAAGGCTGAGGGGAGATGGGATCCAGAAAGCAAATGCTACTTAGCACAGAAGCAGAGTTGTGCATAAAAGGAGAAAGCAAGAGGAATAAGGAAGGAGAACAATCAAAATCAACTCTCCAGAAACCTTCCTAGAATAAAAGGGTAACACAGAAGCCACTGCCTAAGTGCTGTTTGCAACAATGGCTTTGGCTCTTGTCCCAGAAGAGAGGAAAGGGCAGGGCCCTGGCCTGGTACCTGCTCTCTTATCAGGCACCTAGAGCAAGGAGGCTCAGTAACAGGAAAAGCCAAGCTTTCCTGTTCCGGCTTGACATAAGCACTTGAAAATATCACTATCATTTATAACAGCTTTGAATATTTCAGTCAGTTTGCTGCTTGCTTCTTGTTTATTAAGTGATCTTCTCCTTGAGTTAGCTCCTAAAATGTCTCCTCCCAAATCAAAGTACTTAAATGGAGTAGCTGACACTTCATCTATACCATTTGTCTGGCTTCCATCTTGATGCTTCTTGAAGCACACTGCTAAATTTTTCAGAAGCAGCTGGGAAATAGGAGCTAGAGAGCTTGTTCTGGTTGTCCTCAAGCCCTCCCTCTATCAAATGCTGAGAAACCTGCCCTCCATGTGACCAAAATCCAAACATCTTTCCTTACATGGTTTCAGTGAGGTTCCAGCTCTGGTTGTAGCCACATGACAAGCCACATGATCAGCAAGCCTGTGTCTATAAGAAGCTGTGTGACATTCTCTGGCTTCCCCTGTCCCTACCTTCCCCCACTCCATCTGAACTGCTCCCAGGTGAAGTAAACACTGCCTCTTACTACAAAAACATTTTCAGAAGTCAACATGAAGAAGGATTTCAGCTGGCAGTGAAGACAGCTGTTGCAGCATAAGTTTTAGTCTGACACAAGGATGACAGTGCAGCACTACAATCTGTAAAGTTGGAGGTTTTCTTCTTCTTTTGCTATACTCAAAACCTTCATCGAAATTAGCAGTCAATTTAAAGACTTCACCTTATGTTCAGTCCTTTAGTGTTTCTGAATACTGAAAAGAATATATTTAAGGTCATTTAATAGCTTTGTTGGGACCTTTTTTAATTTACAAACAGGTGCAATACTGGATTCAGAAAGCAGAATCAAAGTGTGGAAGTTACCATATTGGCTATTTTGCAACTGCCTATCAAACTGGAAGTGACATATGCAGTGTCCAGCTAAGGCACAGGAGCAAACCTGAAGGATGTGGGAGCAGATCACACTTTTCTAAGTGCTGCAAGGTGCTCTTGTGAGAAATATTTTTATGGGAAACAGTGTACATGGATTCATCATCCGCAAGTGAGGGACTAATAACTCTTTGTCCAACAGCCATGTCAACTTAACTACACCAAGATGAATATGTGTAAATTCCCTCTTCCTTTATTCTTCAGTTGATGTCTTTTCACCCTCAATTCTTCTGAATTAAATTAGATGGCACATACAGAACAGGTTGGTAACAGTAATAAACCACTATTTGGAATGAATACTTACTGCAGTTGTATGAGTTGGGGAACTCGAGCTTGTTGGCCAGGAGGGTACAGAATCTGTAGCTGAAGGATCCCAGATGGATGATGGACCATTATTGAATTCATTCCAGTTTCTCTGAACATCCTGCCCATAAGCAGATCGAGCTAAACCAAGCTTGCTAAAAACCTCTAAAAATAAAATGAAATAAAACTGAGTACATTACTCTTCCTCTTTTTCCAAGAACAATACTTTTCACACTTATTCCTCATATTTTTCTAGCAGGTTCTGCTACAGGGAGATTAGAAGAGGTCACACAATACAGACCTCATCTCATGTGACCAGCCTCAGACAGGGCTACAAAGTTAGTCATGATTATAGTGGGGAAAGAGAGTTGGACATTTGCTGTGGGAAACTCAGTGCCAGCCTAAGCACAGCAATACTCAGAGTCCTGGCAGCTCTCCGTAATTGCAGCACTCACTTGCTTTGTAGCACTCCCTTCCCAGGTGACTCCTGGTAGGAGCCCCAGCCCCGACCCCATCTCTGCTATGAGAAGGAAAAGGGAGCACCAGCAGTTGTGGATCACCCACTTCCCACACGGAACTGATCCCGGGTATTTTACTGGTGTCCCTCAGAGCCACGGGTGCAAAGTGTTGCTGAGTAAGAAAAAAGAAGCCCACAGCAGCAGCTGCCACTGTTTGCATTTCCAGCAGACATCAAACTGTTGCAGTAGATAGCATTTTTTCAGCAGACACTGATGCCACATGCAGTTTGCTTTGCTTATCAGCCACCTCAAAACACACCCCACATGCCCAAGTATGGTACACAAATCTTCCTAAGTACACAGATTATCCATGCCCTGCAATCCCAAGGCCTGCCCATCTCAATTTCATTTACGGAAGTTTATCCAAATATTTAAATACAGTAATTAATTGCTGGGTTTAGCATGCATCAGTTCATTCTGCAGCTATACAAATACTGCAGGAAAACACGAAAGGAAAGCAACACGAGGGTTGGGCCACTGCCTCACTTAACAGAGCCATGGTTTTAGGCAGGTGTTTATGCTCAGGAAACCACAGGCCTTGTGGCACATTTGTGGGACTGTAAAGTTTAGAGGGAGGAATGGAGAAAAAGAAGACTAAGAAAAATCCCCAAAATCAAGAATTTTTACTGAAACAGAGGAACTCCAAACCCAAGCATTCTCAGCCCACACACTATGTGAGATTCCACTGACTTTCTGTGGAGTGAAACAGAATATACCACCAAATTTTTAACACACTTTCCTACATAGTCTTCCCTTTTGGGAGTGAAGATGGAAACACTGTCTGTACTTAGACCAGTGGAATGAAGACACATTTCTCTACCTGTATTTGAATACAGAAAAATACTTGAACAGAAAAACTCACCTCCAGTTAAGTTAAAAGAGTGTCCAAATGCAGAGAAGGAGTTGAGAGGTGTGAAATCGGGACTGCTGGGATTGCTGATAGGACTCCACAAGCCCGAACTACATTTTATGGAGAAACAGGAAGGCAATACACAACTTATTAACACAGTACTCTTGACAGTATTAACTTACTAATCTATATACAAATGTATGTGTGCATGCATGTTTAACTATATCTTTTTATATATAGCTATATAAAAAGATATAGTTAAACATTTACTAAATATATGTTTAATGGCAATCATGAGTTAGGAAATCAGTTTGGTTTTGTTTTAACAAAATATTTTGGTGAAATACCATTTTCCTGTGTATACACTCACTTTGGAGTAACACAGTAATACAGACACAATGCTCTTTAATCTGTAGAATGAGCATCAAATATGAGCATAGCTCTTTTGATCAGTTTTTCAGAAAACTCATGGAGTCCAAGCCATAGTACAGTTTTTTTTCTCAAGCAGATAAAATTTACAGTCACTTGGAAGCAATACAAATACACTCATGGACAAGCTTCTTAAAAGTAACAGATGAGTTAACTGGAACCAGTGTTAAACATCCACCAAAACAAACAAAAACTTCAACGCACAAACTTCACTCAGAAAGCAATTCCTTTGCATATGGAAACTTGAATTCAAGTCTCTTTCCTACTCCAGAAAGGTTACTGCTTTTTACAACTGAGACAGGGGCTCACTGCCAAAATATCAGAAGGGATATGCCTTGGGGAATGTGACTGAGTGCAGCCCTATCCTGCTCCTACTGAAAACACAAAGCCCACTGACAGTTCTGGTCTCGGTGTTAAAATGGGGAGTGGAAGGTATTGCTGTACAGAGAGGAACTCTGCCTGTGAACCTTCAAGTGACCTTGGTACACACTCCTCCTCAGTACTGAGAGAGCCAAGCTGATTCCTCATTGTTTGGATGCCCAGGAACACAAGATGGTTGAGTTACTTGGAATGAGGAGGAGAAAGTTCCCATCACATCCAGAACATCCTCTCTACTTTTGAGTCACTTGCAACTTCTAAACTTTTCTGCAAGGTGAGAAGATGCTGTGCCTAGACTTTAAAAAATAGTTGCAAAAAAACCTAAGCAGAATGAATTCTGTCACTCCCTTCAAAATGCCATTAATAGCTCAATCTTCTTTTCTAGGGGTCCAGGTATTTGCCTAGAGAATATAAAAATTACCTGTCAGAGCCATCACTGTCAACAACTGTGTGGGAAATGCTGATATTGCTGGAAACATCAGTCTTGCTTGGAGAAACCTTTGGTAAACCACTGCCACCTGCAAGAATACGAATGCAAAAAAAGGAGTAAAATAAACCCCAGCAAAATAACAGACTATTCAGGAAATATTTAGAATTATTAAGAACTCCAAACTGGTTCTAGTACCTGGACTTTTGTCATAACCCGCAGCTACAGCAGCAAAAGTGGGGTTTCCATTCCTGCCTGGAAGAGAAGCTGCCTTTGCCAGTTTATGTTTGGTACCATTGGACTGCTTGCTTTTTGTTTCACTAAAAAGAGAAACAAACAAAAAATAGAGAGAAAAAAGAGTAAGGTTTTGGACTTCAGCAGTTTGATTAAAAACCCAGCAATTAAAGCTAGCATTCAAGAAAATGTTTATAACAGCTCAACAGTTCACGTCATTGCACATTTTTCTGATCTACCAAGCTGTACAGCAAGGCAAAATATGCACAGCGGTGTATCTGCAGAAAAGCAGTTTCCATGGGAAGAGGAAATGGGTCTGGGAATAGGGAGATGCCCTCTGTTAAGCACAGTTCCACAAGTGCTTGGTGCCTGGGAAATCAGTAGGAGGTAGGATCTGGACTCACTTGCTGCAGCTGCTGTTCACGATGCTGCTGTAAGTGCCTCCTCGTGGCCCAAAAGCAAAGGATGTGGGAGGAGGAGGGGGAGATGGAGAGGCGGGTGTTGGAGAGGGCTGGCGCTGCTTCAGGAAAGCGTCTGCATTCAGGGTTTGCAGAGAGAGCTTATAGAGGTTGTCTGTAGCTATAAAGAGAAACACAGAACATCTTCCTGTAGTATTTACATTATAGCAAAGGCTTCTCAAACTTCTGCTATCCCTTCTGTTCAAATGGAGGAATTCTGAAAGGCTGTTTGCTCCCAGTGATGGAAGCAGCAGCTCCTTCTCTATGTTCACCTGTGGTTATTCAGGTTTACTGTTTATTTTCAGAGAGACTATTTTGCAACACAACCAACCAGGAGGAAGATGAGTTGTTTCCCACACAAGGGATTTACAATGCAACCAAAAAGATTCTAACAGTGTCCCAAGCTAACCACTGCATTAAGGTGTTTTCAGTGTTCCCTCTCAAGGACAAATAATCTCATTGGTTCCAAATTTGGCTGGAGCAGACCTGATGGGCAAAACCCCATCTACTGTAGAAAATACATATTTTTTGAGCAGTAATTCTCATTTTCTCAATTTCCCCAGCAGCTTCTGAATCCTGTTCATCACTGGAGAGCTGCAGAGTGACCCATGTTCTGCCCACACCATTTTCAAACCTCCCAAATCATACCAGATGCTATCAATATGGGGGCCTACAGCAGAAAAACTGAGTTCAGCTATGCAGTGAAAAGACAGGAAGATCTATAAACAGATCAAGCCTATCTACAGATATTAATTGCAGAACACTCATTCTGCCATTGTCTAGTGATTACTTACAGCTGCCAGCTTTGTGGAGAGGCACAGAGTCCCACTCTGGTGGTGGAGAATCCTTTTCCCCTTCTGAGCTGCTGGTGTTTCCTAACTCCTGTCCAGAACCACTGGGGAGAAATTTTGCTAATACTGATGGTCTGTTCTCCATTAACTTACTGCTTGGACCTATTAAAACAAAACAAAAACCAAGCGTGTGGATAATAAACTGATTAGCTTTCTTCTCATACCAGACTTAGAATTAAGCACTCAAGAGGGGTTACAGACAATGATATAAAATCATTGAGGCATTTACAAAAAACACCTTCACACTACCTCTCGTTTTGGGGAGGTTTCTTGATTTAGAGCCACTTGACAAAAGGTGTGGTGTAGAGATCTTGGATGGAAAGGTTTTGCGCTGCTTGTTTTCCAGTGGGGGAGTATAAGACAATTCCAAGGGACTGAGAGAAAAAAGAATTATTTTATTTTAAAGCATTGAAGTACTGAAAAGCACTTTTTAAAAAGAAAAAAATATATATACAGGCCATACTGTCTCACAAAATATTGGTCTCCTTTGGCTTTCTTATGAATAATCAGAGTTTTGTACTTCTTCTATATGCAACTCCACCCTTCATAGCCCTGGCTCATTTTCTACCCACACTGCTCCACACATGTATTAGGCTCACTCACATTCCAGCAGCAGATCTCACCCGGGAGCTCCAGGATCGCAAAACCCATTTGATTATACAGAGACAACAAGAAATGGCAACTGCCCTTTTTCTACTCTGTTAGATCCCATGCTCCTAATATTCTATTGCCCTAAATGTACAGGATTGTTTCTTAACCAATAATATAAAACTGCTCAAATGCACCACCAAATTCAATTGGCTGTATATTGCTCTTTTTCTCCAGGTATTTGATTCTGTCTCTCAAACATTTTAGGGAGGAACAGTTTTCTCCGTTTCTTGCAGAATTCCAAGCCAGCTTTCATTGTGGACTTTGAAAACTGTCATATGTAATAAACACATGAGTTGTAAGATAAAGCAAAGTACACAACTGTAAGAATAAATAAGGAGGAGACTTTGCCAGGCAATGTTTTCAGAAATACTTTGAAGAAAACTGATTTCTTCTAACTACAAACTCAGTCTACTATTAATTACAACAGGAAAAACACAGCTGATATACCATACCTCTGTTTGGTAAAGTTTACTTTTGTGGCACTTGGACACCAATCCGATTTCATAATACTATTTTGGAATGAACTAGCTATAATAAGATTAAGATTCTTCATGTTTCCTCTTATTTCTACTCTGCAATCAACCACATGCCAGTAAGGAACAGGGACTGGCAGTGGCTGCATCCTCCTTTAATAATGTATCCAAAACTGACCTTACTCTATGATGAAAAAGGAAACCATGGCTGCAGTTTCACCAAGGGCAGCTGAAGGCACTCACGTTAACGTGGGCTCAGTGTGCTGCCCCTAGAAACATTAACCCCACTTTTTGTATGCAGTACCTGTTATAAAAACCTTAACATTGCTTTGCCTGATTTTCATTGCTGGATTTAGCTCTCACTTACGTGCTGTATTTCCATTAAGTAATTTATTATTTGCAAGCTTCAGATATTCCTCCCTGATATCAGGAAGGAAGATGAAGCTACTTAAAGGTACCTGTTGGCATGTGCCAAACTAGCAGCCACAACAGTCAAATACAGTTATTCTTATCAATCCATCTTCCCTTTAAACATGATACTTTCCCTACTAAAAAGCCTTCATTATGCTTACCTGGTTTTCACATCTACAGGGATTTCTTTCTTGATACTTGTAAGCACTTTTTTGGTTTTCTGTTTTACTGGGACTGTTTCATTTTCAGGTTTTTCTGCTACAACTTTTCCCTTTTGTTTCTCAGGTTCCTGTAAAAGACATAATGACATGTTAATAATCATGAAAAGCAAGCTGCCCTCTTGCATCAGAACACGGATAACAAAGAAGGTTAAGAAAAGAATGCTGTTGGAAAACGTGCATTTTTTGCAGTATTGAAGGTCTCTTTTTATGTCTTAGAGAGTTTACCCATAAAATATGGTTTGTATTTTTTCTATTTGGAGAAGCAGAAATCAAAATAGCAAATTAATGAGCTTCGAGCAGATCTGATGTTTGCAAATACACAGCTCCCCTGGCGACAGCCTCTGAGTCTACTGAGTAAGATGCTAGCTCTGTACTGAGACCTTTACTGCATCTGCTGCATGCAGTCCAGGCCACCTAAAATAGACTCTTCAACAAAGCAAATAATATGAGCAACTTCACCATTCAATTTATTATTTTCTTTAACCACACTTCTAAGACTTTCTAAATACAAGTATATCCTCAAATAGCTACCCTGAAAAAATCAACAGTAATTTTCAAGTGACAACTTACTAAACTATAACCTTTAAAATATATCACACGGATTTCCTTTTTTTTCCCCCACAGCTATAATCCCTGTCTTTTACAAAGTTCAAATTTAAGACATCAAAATTTAGGCTTGGTTTTCTTCCCTTTGCCATTACCTCTGCTTTGTTTAGTCAGAGTTTGCTTTAGGACAAAATATTTATGGCAATCCAACCACTACAGAAATTGTAGACTTTAGTTTATTACCTTGGAGCATGTGAGCTGAGTAAGTTAAATAAAGGTACGGGTATTGTATAAGGTAATTAAGTTACCTATGTGCTGACAAGTTAGCACCATTGATCTGAGCCTTTGTAATTGACAAAAGGCATGGATTTAGCATGAACCTCAATTATTGAATGAAATTAGTGTCCACACTTTGGTGTTTTATTCTGCAAATAGAACAGGCCAGGAGACAATTACCACGATGCTGCTGATAGCTGCTGGCTTATTCAAGCCACAGTCACCTGGGAATTTTTAGTCCTGAGACTACAGGACTCAAGCATGTTCACACTCAGAGGTGCAGATTTGATACAGAGTGAAGGCAAGAATCAGGAAAAGTGATTTTTAATTAACATTCTTCCTTTGTTAGGTATTATATGAAAGCTGAGGATGGTGTGGGGGAAAGAGACTGTGTTCCTACTCCAACAGGTGACACATGGCTACACAAGGGCCTCCTTTTCTCAGCAGTGCCATACCTCTTTGAGAAGTGGTTCTGTATCTGGGTTGGAGGTTTCTGTTGTGGTTGAAGAACTGTCATCATCTGCCAAGGAATCCTTCAGCTCATCCTCCTGCTGCTTTCCTTTCCCTCTTCTGTCCTTTTCTTCCCGCTTCTTCTGTGGCTTAGCCTTGCGCTGAATTGTTTTCCCTTTTCCTAGAAAGATAAAGGTGCTTCAGATTCTCAGCAGCAGTACTCTGAGATGGGCTAGTTCCCTTCATTTTGGAGGCCATCCCATGTGATTAAGCCTCTGAAGTTTGTTGCCTGTTATGACACACCAACCTCTTTTACCCCTTTGCACCAAATGTGAGCAAAAGAAGAACCTTGAACTCCACTATCACATTTACACTCCTGAGCCGTGTCCCCATTGCCTGTGGATGTGGGCACCTGGTTGCCTATAAGTCCTCTCTGCTCTGTTCCTGCCATTCCTTTTAAACACCATAGAATCCAATTTGACAGTTTAACCACGTAACATTAAGCATAAACTTCTGAGGATGGCAAAAGCTCTATCATCCAAACAAATGAAGAACAGAAATGATCAGCACACTTGTCAGTTGAAAAAAAATCCAACAAAACACAAACTTGAAATAAGGTTAGTGTGGATGAGAAAAACCACTAACAGTATTTGTCTAGCAAAGAGGTAAAAAACCCAAACTACCAATGCCTGAAAATCTCACACCAATTATACTTTCTCCTCCTGACGTATTTTATTCCTACAGCGTGTACTGTTCTCAACACAGAGCAACTGTGCACGTGTGTGTGTGGAGTCTTCATGAGCATTGCCTGCTGCTACGCTCTCACAGGACATGAGCTTTCACAACATTCTTATGTCTTACTAGCTGTAGTATGTGCCTTTACTCATAGGATCTTTCTTAAGATACTACTCTTCAGAATAAGCACTCTCATTTATGAGCCACACAGTGCCTGCATACAACCTCCTCAATGGATTTAACTGTTCTCTCAAATAAAGACTCAAGTAACCTGTGCTGTTGCTGTACTCAAGTAACTGGATTCTGCCTCTTCTGGAATATGTAATAGATTGAGCTGGAATTGAGACTGGAAGCACCATGACAGCTGTTATACTTTATATGGCAAAATGGTAAAGTTTGTACCAAACCAGAAACTTGCCTTCAGTATTTTAGCCAATACCAGATACATATCAGTGCCTTCAAACTTTGTTTTTTAAGACATAAGTATCAGTGTTTTCAGTACCTAGAACAACAAAAATATTGGAGATAAAAATATTCTTTTTGGCATGAATGCAAATAGATATGTAAATACAAGTAAATCTTCCTATGAAAATTTTTTCAAGGTTGGCTTCCAGCATATTGGGGGCATTTTGGCTGTGCCTCAGAAGGCCTCATTCCAAAATTTGTTTAAAATGTAATCTACACTCAGGATTGCTAAACAGCTCAATGTTCATAATTAGAAAATCTATATAAAATGTTATCATGACATTAAAATGTAACATAAAGCAGCTGTTTAACAAAAATCTAATGCAGCCTCCGCAGCAGTCTGCTAGGACCCAAGTATTTGGAAGCTGAAACAGAAGACTATAAAGACAGGAATTCTGCACAGGGTCTTATGACAGTTTTAGTCCAGAAGCTGCTGCTTCTGCAAATGTTTGTGATTAGCTCTAAATACTTATCTAAAGATGAATACCCATGTGTGTATGTAGGTGCTGATAGATTATGGAACTCCCCCTATGGTTTTACATTTTTACATTTTAAAGAGGACAGATGGAAATGGGCACACTACATTATATGGAGCGGGAATTCGCTTTTGAAACCAAGCGTGGTGGTCTTCATGTACTGTGTGCAGCTGCATCACAAAAAGCTCTCAAGTGCAAGGGCTGCTTCTTAAGGGGAGCTAGAAATGGAAGATGTGCTCCAAAAGTGCCTTCAGGCATTCAGTACATAGACTGCATCAGTCCACTGCACACCCGCTCATATGTAACCCATGAGGATGTAGCATCCTCACTACCAGACACTTTGCTTTCCAGAGCTCCAACACTGCACTGTTTGCCAACACGGACACTGTCCATAAAACCTCCCTACCATCACATCACATCACATTCTGGAGTCCCATTTAGCCTTTACGGAATGAACACCTGACAAACTGATGGCAGTTCTCTTAATTCTCCCAGCCACCTCCCGCTGTGAAAACTAAAAACAAAACAGCCCAGAAACAGAGCAGTATTATTTCAGCAAGACACCAAAACATCTCATCACTTCAGAGTCTCCACTTTGAAAGTCCAAATGCATCCTAGCATCCACTCTGAACTAATTACAAACTTTCTACTCATTACCACCTAACAGAGTGAAGCCTTCCTCTTTGGTGCTGCATGATCTCACAGATGGTGCAGTGTTTATACGCCTTCCCACGACTAAGTTTCTTAACTTTATCTCTAATAAGCAACACAGTACCAGTGCCAATTCTGTACAAGTGTTGGTAGCAAAAAGTGAAAAATAATTTAGAAATAAACACATTAAGATTAAATAATCAAGTAACTCTGAGATGCAACTGAAATTGCTAATACAAAAATCATAATTAGAAATCCTACTCTAACAAAGTGTTCATAAGAAGGAAATAATTGACATAATTTCAAAAGTCTAAACATATCTAATGTATGAAATTCAGTACATTATTTTAAGCACTACATAACCAGAAAGACTGATAAACAAGTCCAACTCAACTCTAGCCTCATCCAAAAATGAATGCAATATATAGACACAGGTGCCTTATATTAATTTGCTGACCACCTGACATTAAGGATTTTCTACAACTGCAAGTCTGGACATGAAGAATTCCATTCCCAAACAATACCAGATGGGTTTATTTATCCATCTCCCTCTCTACCCCTCCTCCCTGCCTCACTTTTCACAATACACTAGGACAACTTCCTTTTCCCTTCCTTAGCCCTGAGCCCCAAGTCCAAACGATGGAGGTGGGAGGGACAGCTGCCAACCCAAAGGCAAAGAAGTGGCAACAAAAAGCATTTTTCTTTTTCATAGAATCAGGTGTCTAGATATTCACACCTGCTTTCATCAAAACACGCCACTGTTTTTGCAGGAAGAATGACAAGCTAGCACCACACAGTGAACTTCACTGCCATAAGGTAACACAAGTGTTCAAGACACAGGGACACAGCGCAGGGCAGGGAAGTGCAGAGAAACGCTGCTCCCTTTCCACACTATGAAAACACAACCTTTACAGCTGACTAAATCTTGTCCTGTGGCTTACACAGTGAATCATTCCATTAAAGCAGAATTGTATTACCTTTGTTTTTTGCTAGTGGAGATGGGGGCTGTTCTGTAAACACATCAGGGGAAGGGGATTCTGGGTGGTCAAAGTCTTTTTCCATAGTTTCTATGAGCCCAGTGAGATCTGAATCCTCCGAGCTGTGCCTTCTGCTGCTGGCACATTCGCCATGAGATGGGCCGAGAAGCGGGAGCTGTGGCAAAGCACTTTCAGTCTGTTGCTCTTGCTGCTGGGGCCCGGATGCTGGGGGTTGCTGGAGGGCCTGCTCTGCCAAAGGTGGTGTCTGCTGCTGCATCAGCTGCTGGTTCTGCCTTGTTCCCTTGGCTCTTTTGCCTGCGGCATGAGTCTGAGCTGTGGCACCTGAATCCAAGGTAAAGGGGCCTGTTCTGTTCACTGACTGCATGGAAGCTGCTTGTGCTGAAGTCCTGTTAGGTATAGTTGAATTGGTTTTGGATTTGATGTTTTCAACATCAGGTGCATTTCTATTGCTGTGAAGGTGTGCTGTTGCATTGCATTGCTTATGATTCCCTGCACTGGATCGTGATGACGAACTGCCTGCTCCATAAATTCCTCTGGATGAACTGTGATTAGAATCCGATCCAAGTGTATTCAAGCTGGAAGAATAACACATGTTGAAACATACTCAACAATGTTTCCATTCTTCACCATGAAAAGAGAATCACTATATCCAAAAGAAGCCTTGAACTACACTATTCTAGGCTTACGACCAGCAAAAATGCCTAAAACTGGTTTGGAAAATCAGTAGCTTTACCATTTCCTGTTCCCTTGCCCGCTGTACATAGGAATGAAAACACAGTAAAATAACTGTTGGTATAAATGATGAAGGGAACACTGAAAGGAGACAATCTTTACTTAAGACACCTAAGGTAGGAACTTCTGGCCTGAAATTTTTTTTGCAGTCTATACATTTCATTTTTGAAAATATTAACAGGAAACTTGGCAGGGTTTGGGTTTTGGTGGATTTCTTTTTTTTCTTTCCTTTTTTTTTCCAAAAGAAGAATATTCCTCACAATCACAAAATTAATCTTTTCATTCGAGTCATCTTTTTATAAGCAACTGTGAGGATCTGCTTATTCATTCACCTGTTCTACAGAGCAGTATTACTTTCTTACTGGCCTGATAACTAAAGAAGAAATAAATTGGAAAAGTACCACAAGAAGCCCAAACATTTACTTACTTTCCGTCAGATGAAATTCCAACTATTCTCCTGAGATCAAGTGGCCTTCCCATATCAAAGGGAGGGTTTGAGGCCTCAAAGGACAAGCGTCTTCTAAATGGCTCCCAAATTCCTTGAGCTTCTAGATAGGCTGTTCCAATTACCAAGAGAAAGAGTACACTGCAGAGAAGAAAGGCAGTCATCTAAGGATTTATTTCTTAGTTTTGAGCATTTAAAAACTAACGACTCCAATCACACAGGACAGAAAGTTTGTGTCTTGTACTGAAAACACTGAAAATTGCATCCAAACCACAATTTCGTCTGATAGAAATATAACATACACAAGATTGGCATGATATGCAAATCACCAGCACTGAGAATGGAAGCTAGATGCCAAGTGTATAAATCCGAAAGAAAGCAAGCTGGACTTCAAAACTTGGAGCCACAAGCATGTAACTATTCAAACCAATAGTGATTTACGGTAGGCCAAAATAAACACCACCTTATCAAGATAAAAAACACAGACTATATGAACTCCTAGTGCTCACTCCTAGAAATTAAGGATAACTTCGCAATGATATGGAAGAGTTATTCTAGAGGCAACTAGCAAACACATACATGATGGCATCCTAAAAGTTAGAGGCAGTTTATGCACAGAAATCTTGGACTATTACGAAATATATTAGAAATCTTCTCTAGTTTGCTGCTAAGATGTATTTTTGTATTTTTTAGAAAAAGGTACAGTAAGGGAAGGGGTTAGTATTCTCTATTCTTTGTAAAGTCTAATTAACAAATACAGCACATATAAAATTATCCAAGCAAACTACACTTAGGAGCTGACAAACATCACTTACTCTGTCAAAGAACTAAAAACAAACTCAGCCTATACATTTCTAGCACATATATAGAAGGAGACCACACAAGTACTCACTCAGCACTTTAAGTAATGCAGTGTTAGCGATGACACAAAATTTCCTAAATAACAGAAATTTTCCTCTTACTTTGGGAAATGCACTTTACTCACTAAACACTGCATTACTTAGGAAAGTGCTGAAGAGTCAAAAAAGAAAATGAAGTGGGCTGTAACTTTATCTTCTCTATTTCTTTTGTTAATCCCTACAAGGAAAGACAACCTAAGTGAACATTTGCAAAATGGAAGAGCCAGTAACTTACTGTGGGGGGGGGGAAAAAAAAGGAATATGACATGTATGTGATAATGCTTTGGATTTGCAGCACACAGAAAGAACACTTTTTCTTCAGAGGCATCTACAGTGCCAATACATTTCACACTAAGATATAAACTTAACACTAATGAAAAGAAAACCAGCATTTGTTGCTACTGGTAGGTAAAAACTCATACTGGTAAGTTTCCATGCTAGGGTTTTCTCTGCACAAAAGCAGTGGGGTAAGGTGTTTCATATCCAAGAGGTGAGAAGGGACACAGGGTTTACAACTTCTAATTTCAAATAAAGGTAAGTAGAGGTTAAGGCTATGAAAATGGTGGCATTTTCAATTCCTAATTCAACAAGGTATAATTGACACATCTGTTTGCTGAGGAAAAACATGCATTGATATCCTACTACATAACCTGTGAGTGTGCAGTGTTGCAAACAATGTCCTTCAGGTTCTTAGAAATCCCATTATTAGTATCACCAGTTGTCTGTCACATAACAAGTGGCAGCAAAGTTAAATTCATCCAAGGCATCTGCTAAGCTCATTACAGTCACTGCCTCATATCTCTCTAAAGCACAATACTCCAGAAGGATGCTTACATTTCTACAAGAATTCACTGCCAACAGTGCTTTAATACCTAATATGCTTCAAGTTTGCCTTATTTATCAAAACCCCTACAGATTACCAGGACTAACAGGAGTATGTATCTCACTTAAGAAAATAGGTTCAAGCAAGAAGTGTATTATTTTGTCCGTGGTTTGAGCAGAAAGTCAGTAGTCCTCTGCCTTAAACAGTTCAGGCTCAATCTATAGGAGTGTTTATTAATTTGATCTCCTTTTAGCCTGTTTTATTTTACAACAATTACTGCATGTGCTGAATACACACGTGCTTCTCCGTAACCCGTGCTCGAGCAGCGGTAGTTCGTGCCTGTACCACGGTAAGAACAAACACACACACACACACACACACACTACCTCATTATTCCTGAGATGATTATGTACAGTGCCAGTTCCCAGTTGGGCCTGGGCAGTGCTTCTGCACACGTTGCCAACATGTGATATGGAAGCGATGCATTCAAGATAAATACAAATTCAGAGCCTCCCGCAGTGATGAATTTTAATTCACGTATAACTCTGGAAGCAGTGAAATCTGGTGTAAACCTGGAAACAGCATAAAGCACATTAGAACTTTCCATATGAACAGTGCAAAGGTTTGAGGCAATTTTTATAACATAAATTACAAATTAAAAAACCTGTAACTCAACCAATTACCACACAGCCTAAAAATACTTGTGTATCTTTCAAATCTCCGTGATGTAATTGACTATGTTCATTAACACCTATGCTTAACACATCTGATACTAGAGTACTCCTGAGGTACCATACAAAGTTATAATAACTGAAAATAAGGTTTTACCACCATTTAATAAAAGCTGTGAATGCAGTAAAAATTTAACAGCAGATCTAAGTAAGTAATGGAACCAACTACTATGTGAGCTATAAATATTTTAAACACTTCACCTTTAAGTCACAAACGTGACTTTTCAAAAGCATCACCACTACGTCACAGTCTCATCACAAACTAAAATTGTGCAGAAATACTAGTGAAATACTATTTCACTGCAGCAATATTTCATACATCCACTTGCAGAACAGAAGCAGCTTCTGAACTTTTTAGATACCATTTTCTGAATAGTTAACTTTACAAAAAAGCACTGTTAAAAGATCAGTGTTTGGTGCAGAGATTTTTTTACAATAAAAACAGACAGAATTACACAAACATTATCATTAAGGCAGCAGACAAAATATTCAAGACTAAAATGCTGTGCATTACAATAACAATCCTTATACCAAAGGCTCTTTTCTACATACTGCAATGCACCAAAGCGATATGTAGGTCTAGGTCCCATGTGCATTCACAAGTCAAAAGAGGGAAATTAATATAACCCCATATAGTAACATATTCCAGCACAGCAAGTTATACTTACTGGATAGTAATAGAAGTAATACTATAGCCAGTCACAAAAACATGGTATGAAAAATCAAATAGTGTTTGCAAGAAGAGAGAAAATGTCATAGTTGTGTAATACTGTATAAACCCCCCATACATTCAAACTTCAGTAAAAAGCCCTCAGAATTTAACCAAGGGACTTTTTCTCTGAAACAAAATTAAAATTCCAAATGCAACACTCCATTTAGATTTAAGAAAAAACACTTACAATATGACAATGTCTTTAGAGGCATTGGCACTTAGTGCAAATTCCTGACAGTTAACTACTTTAAATCCATATCCTTCACATGTGTAGCCACTGATTTCCATAGTTTTCACATTAATCTGCAGCTGCCCTGTATTTTCCACTTTAAATGTTCTTCTCAGTGTGAAATTCGGCTCCTTGTATTTCATTTCTAGAAGCAAACAGCAGTGGTTAGTGTTATGCTAAGCAGATATCCTTCACTATATTCATATTCTACAGCAGAAGAGAGTTCTGTCAGTATTACAGCATAAGGGGGACTAGCAAGGTCCTTGGAAACTTTAACTTGTAGGAAACATATCTCTGCAGCCAGATTCCCATCACTGTCAAGGTAGGGCACTTGTACAATTCCAGAGCCCTCTAACTCATGAGGGAAAAAACCAAAAACCCCCTAACTTCTGACAGCACTGAGACCCCACAAAGATATCACCTAAGTTGCAAAGTTCTTTGATGTACTGCCTAATGTTGTGGTATTATGTGAATAGTCCCAGCAAGAGAAGAATTAAAACAGGTTGTTCCTTTTTCTTTGTGTGTCTTAAAAATAAAAATACATGGCTTAACAACACGTCTTATTAGCAAAAAAATCCCTAATCACAACAGGTAAAAGGTAATGACTAAGTTTTATTTCAAGTTTTCTTACTCACCCCTCAAAAAAAGCAGAATAATCTCAGATAATAATTAACATAGCACCTTAGAAATGTCTGGAAGACTGCAAAGTAGCACAACAGATTTTAATGCCAGGTACAACTAAAACTCTTTTACCAGTTTGTTAGGTAATATATGTACTCTCAGCTCTCCTCTCAGAAGTAAGCCTGAGGCCACAGAGCAGAAAACCTCTCTCTGATCTCAGAGTAGAATCTGCCTGGAATTTAATTTTTCATCAAGGAACATACCCAATCTTTCTTCCCCAATGGCTATGAAGGTGTGAGGAAAGACTATGAAGGTGTGGGGAAAAGAAGTACACAAAGTTGCACCCATGATCCAATTTGTATTAAATTTAGGAGCTAGAGATTTTGCTAGTAAATATGCCCAGATCTTTACCTCCTCTGTCTTGAATTTTAGTAGACAAAGAGCTTCTGTTTTATCTTTCCTAGTTTTCATGTTAAAATGAAAAACGTAATACATTTTGTATTCTGCCTAAATAAAGTAGCAATTTTAATGCATTTAAAGGAATTGAATTTCTGGGGCACTAGAAGAGGGGAAAAGTATTTCCACACATTTCAAGTTTTACACATAAAATAAGATTTCTGTTCAGCATATTAGGTCAAGAAGTACTCACTTTCTGAACAGTCTTTTAATAATGCTTCTGTGATTTTAAAGCGTAAAGAACTTCCTGGACCAGGAGGTTTGCCTGCAACCTTCAAGCTCTCAGTTGTTCCTTGTCCTTGTACCATTATGGCATCTACTACAGTCAAATTATTTCTGTGTAAAAAAGAAAAGGGCAGGGGGAAACATTCATAAAAGCTTCTCTATAGACTATGAGTCTATATCCCAAATCTGGAGAACAAATATATAATCTGTTCCACAGATAAGTCCCCACATCATGGAAGTAAACACCAGGGGTCTCAAACATAGTGTTTCCAAGACAAAACTCTTAAGAAATCACATCATAGCATACAAATACAAACCCCAATGGAATAGTAGTTAAAATTTGTATCTCTCTTACTAAGGCATCACACCTGATATATAAGTGAAATAGTTATTCAATGTTCTTTACTAGAAAGACTGAACTTGCATTGCAGCTTGATCTTGCAAAGGGCATCTCTAACTAGAGACCCTTTTTTCAAGAGATGTAGGATGTACTTCAGAAATCAACTCTCCAGGTACTGGCGGGTGAAAAGCTAGACATGACCCAGCAATGTGCACTCACAACCCAGAAAGCCAATCATACCCTGGGCTGTGTCAAAAGCAGCATGGCCAGCAGGGTGAGGGAGGAGATTCTACCACTCTGCTCTGCTCTGCTCAGACCCCACCTGGAGTGCTGCATCCAGATCTGGGGTCCTGAGCACAGGAAAGACACAGGGCTGTTGGAGCAAGTCCAGACAAGAGGCACCAAGGTGATCAGAGGGATGGAGCACCTCTCCTATGAGGAAGGGCTGAGAGAATTGGGATTATTCAGTCTAGAAAGGAGAAAGCCTCCTGGTGACCACACAGGAGCTCCAATACTTAAAGGGAGTCCATAAGAAAGATGGGGACAAACTTGTTAATAGACCCTGTAGTGACAGGACAAGGAGGGATGGATTTAAAACTAAAAGAGGGTAGATTCAGATTAGATAAAGGGAAAATGATTTTTTACAATGAGGGTGCTAAAGCACTGGAACAGGTCGCCCAGAGAGGTGGTAGATGCCCCATCCCTGGAAACATTCAAGATCAGCTTTGACAGGGCTTTGAGAAACCTGAAGGTGTCCCTGTTCATTGCAGGGGGTTTGGACTAATGACTTTTAAAGGCCCCTTCCAAACCAAGCCCTTCTGTGATTCTGTGGTAAGTATAATAGTGGATTATGTATTTGCATTACTGAGTACGTACTGAATACAGTTAAAATACTGTAAAACATGTCACAATTACATTTAAATTAAATCTTTCTGCAGACATGTGATTCTACGATTATTCTTGTAAAAGCAATAGTTTCTTGACAGCTGATCGCACGTATGATCTTACATATAAATAGAAAAACACAGAAAAACCCACACTTACTTCAGAAATATCTCTCTTACCTGATAACAATCAATGATGAAACAGTTTTATTAAGAACTGGAGAGAACTTTACTTTGACAGACTTTCTCTCACCAGGTTTTAATATTAGACTTAAAATGAAATGATGAGCCAGGCCCTTTGTAAGTCCCACAGTCGTCTGTAGTGGTTGGACCTTAAGAGGGTGGGGAAAAAAAAGCAATGCATTAAAAAATAGGACATTTTTACATGTATTTGATAGAAATGGTATTATTTTAGCTAGAAAAGTGGTCTTGTCGTAAACAAAGGATACTACTCAATGACATATTCTGTTTTTTCAACCAGAAACTCTGATAGCACAAAAATTTCCCTACTTATTAGTAAACTGCTTATGTTAATGGAGAAGCAGAACAACACAGAGAGAACAACAGAACAGAACTGAGGTAAACTTCACCCATGTAGATTCATAAAGTGCTAGTGGAAGAAAGGTATCAGAAGTTCTTGCATATATATTTCAAACACTAAATTAGCATCAAACCATTATGGAATATTTTTTTCTCAGAATTTTCCACTGTTAAGCAAACAAAATAGAACAACTGCACAAAAAAGTGTATTTTGCTAAGTTTGCCATTTGTCTTCAGACACTGAACAAGCATCGAATGTTAATCTAAAACAAACTGCAAATGAAGGGGAAAAGTCAGATAGAAAAAGAAGTGCTTAGGATGTGGCATGCTCTATATGAAAAAGCACACGCTTAAAAGTAGTCCACAATACTCAAATCACTTAAAAGAACCAACAAAGCAATGGAAAAATAAATTCGTTCCTAATTTTAGAACTAGTAACCACTATGCTGAGGAAAATAATCCTGTCAGTAAGAGAATGAGTAAATGCAGTCTTCCTCTAACTTCAACAGTTGTATTATGATGTAAGTATATAGAAAAAGTGACACTTCATTAGTCACATTTAAAGAAATATTTCTTTTCCCAATTTCCTGATATCCAATAGATATCCCATTTTCCATACTAATACCTAAACTTGAAGGCATGTATGGCTGAACTATTATTAAAACATTAAAATACCTGAATTTAAAATTACCAAGAATGTACTGAAATACTTACACAATTTCTGAAGACCTGGAACTCTAGAGTCCTCTGATTGAAATTAGCTGGCCTACTCAAATTAAACCTGAAATGAAATTGCAATTTTTTCTTTCTCACAGGTCTCACAGGTATATACAATACACACTTGTATTTATGGATTTGAGCACAAATCAAGTACCTATGGTAGCCCAACACACAGCTGAAAGCCTAACTTGATTTTTTCTTATTTCCCCCCCCCCTTACATCAAGTTAAAGAAGTAATGTAAACACATTTTAGCTCAGTAAAAAACACAGATGTGTGTTCAACGGCAATAGAATTCAAATTCTACAGGTGACCAACACTAACCACCAACACAACTGCCATATCACGCATTCATTCCATGTAAAATGCATTTCTTCCACCGAGTGAGAACACCCCAAGGATTCCACAACACCACTTACCGTTCTAACAGCTTGTCAACGAAAGTGGATGGGTTAGAATACAGAGCTACTGGAAGAAACTGAATATACACAGGAACATCAGCTGGATTTTCTAGAAAAATTTCTTCTTCCTATTCAGAAAGACAATTTTTTAGAAGTTTACATTACCATTAATGCAATCAGAAACACCTGTTAAAATGGTATTATCACAAAAAGAACTTACTGATGAGCTGTTTGTGTTGGTTAGAGGGAAGTTTAGATGGCGTGGTGAACTAAGGATGGAAGGCCAGGACATTTCTGCTGTAATTTTCAACTGGACATCCTTCTGAAGATCTGTGTCTACTTCAAATACAGCATTCAGTCTGGAGGAACAGTTATAAAACTTACTTTTACATTTTGCAGGAACAAATTTTGAGAGTGTAACTGAGATTCAGATCACTAAGAAAAATAACCCAAAATATATTTGATAATTTGAAAAGGTACAAACAGTAGAAAGGGAGAAACTCCAATATAGCATCCACAATCCAGAAAATGGATTTTGCCTGCACATGTACAGTAAATCAGTACATCTACTCTAACTGCAATGGGTACACAGACTGTGTGCCTGCACACCTATCTAATAAACCTAAAGCAAATCTGAACAAGTCCCACTTGGTGCTAGCCACTATTTCCATCGGTGAATGAAGTTCTTTGCTATTAACCAACCTCCACACCAGATTTGGGTTCCATTTTCCTACAGGCTCTCCAGCATGAACTGAAACAACACTAACAGTATTGAGTTCTCCAGTCAGCAAAACAGACAAAATACTAGACTTCAAACGCAGAGAAGTATTTTGGAGAGACTCCAAATGTGCAAGTCACAACCCCTCTGTTTTCAGAAGTTATCTGTCCTTTCCCTGAATGATGCCTTGGACAGCTGGGTAATTTTAACTCTCTTTAAAAGTATTAAATACTCTAGAATATATAATAATAAATAATATTAAAGCATTGTATATTCAAGCTAGAACTACTGCTTATTCAGAACTAATGTTTAGTAGCATTCTCCTTTACTGTTCTCTTACTGTAGGGGATAGGACATTCTTGAAAGTTACTGGTGTGGCTAAATAGAGGATTCTGTTTAGATCAAATTTTCTCCGGAGTTATTAATATATCACCATTATAACACAGAAGTGATAAAGGGGGAATGCTTTTGTTATTCTATTTGGTTGCATACAGACATTTTGTTTCTTCACATACCTGTTTTGAAAGGGTAACCTGGATGCTATCAACACAAAAGACACACACTTGCTGTTAATGTTAACTCGTGTCTCCTGGAGATTAAACCAACTTTATGTGTGAGAAGGCAGATGTAAAAGGTATGTAGCAGTCTACAGAATTTGACTTTTTCTAAATATTAAGTAGCGACCATTGATCACCTCAAGGTAAAATATAAGAAAATTTTTGTAATTCACTGAAATGCAATAATCCTGGTGTGGTAACAACAGAAAACCTTATGAAATGTTAAAAGCAATATTGAGGATACTTACTATTTTAAAACAGCTTAAGCAGGGATACTGAACAAACACTATAATCTGTTTTTGGAGATTTTTGTAGAGTAGAGACTGCCTTGCTGTTACAATCCTTTCAAGAACTCCAGCAACTCAGTGAATAGTAACTTTCAGTGTTTTCTTTAATTTGAGGAAATTATTACTGTTTTTAACTTTTAGAATGCTCTCTTTAAAGGTTTTGCAGAGTAGGCCAAGCAATTCCTTCTCGGCCCCCTCTCAAAGAGCACAGCTTTTAAGAAGCTTTGTATTCAATAAGAGCACACATATCACAGAATTATTACTGATTTAAGGCCTGAGCAAACAACAGGAATAAAATACTTACCTATGGCTTGCATTCTCTTTTATTTCTGTCCATTCTCTGAATAAATTCTCATGCAAATCCCAGTCAGAATCCCATGAATCTTCTTGCATTGCTGTGCTGTGCTGAACTTTAGATTCCGCTGTAACAAATACTGTGGTTTTAAAAATCTCCACGTAAAATCATTACTTAAGTAGAAAACTTATTTTAAATGATTTTCATTATAAAGTTGAACATTACTTACATTTAGATAGAAAGGGCAATCCTACATAACAATGATCTCCACATTGTAAACCAGGATCAAAATAAATATTTGCAATCTGCAAAACATGTAAGAGCTGATCAGTTAACCAGCACAGTAAATCTGATGACCAAAGAAAAAAGAAAGAAGATTTCTCTTGAACACAGAAACTTAACATATGCTATAAAGAAAAGATAACTTACAAAGATTTAGAAATAAGGCATAAACAAACCTTTGATTTTTTTCCTGGCTCTAAATCTTCTTTATTACTTCTTAGCCTCTTATAATAAAACCTTACGTCTTCTGACAGGGACCGTATGTGTTGTATTTTCACCTTCTGAGAAAAGGAGTTCATAATGTTCAGGCTCTGGTGAACTACTTTCCCCTAAAAAAATAAAAGGAAGTAAGTCTGCAGGATATGCATTTTTTCCTAGCATATGTATCTATTTATGCAGGCTGGCAAAGACCACAGCACTGCTGAAATGCTAAACTGAGATTTTTAATTACACTATCTTAAAGAAATGCCATTTGCAACACTTCAAGATAGTAAGTTTCTGTGAAGTTGTATTCTTTCCTTCATCTGCTTTCAAACACAGTTCATCCTTCTTTGAAAATTAAGAACACGTGAAGTATCTTGGAAGAGCTAGGATAACAGCTCTCCTTAATCAAATCATGATAAAAGAAGTATCAGAAGAGGAGAGGCAAGAGAAAAGTTCAGTTTTCTGAGCCTCCTATTACTGAAGGGAAACAATATTTTCATAAGAGATCACTGCTAGCAATTAGAAATAGTAATTAGTTGCTATTAATTAGAAATAATCTAAAAGGAAGAGTAAAGGGAAGCTAAGATTACAAACACTACAGGTGACGGAGGCCATTTTAAAACCTCCTTCCTGCTCCCAAATGCAATTAAGACACCAAAACTACATTTAAGAAGAAAACAGGAAGTTTTTTCCCCACACCCTTAAACCCTGCCTCCTTTTCTGAGTCAAACATTATTTTATCTTTTAAGCATAGAAAATGCATTTTAATTGTCATGATCAAAATCCTTACAATGCTCAAGCTTTACCCCTGCCCTCAGTTGTAAATCAATGATTCTGTGCTCATGTTTCACACCTTACCTCAACACCCAACTCTGACATGTATAGAGGAAACAATTAATAAAAACAAAAGCAGAAGAAAAGTGCAACTCAGGACTGGCGGTGAGACTTCAGTATGAGCAAAAAAATCAGTATGAGCAAATATAAATACCCAAGACTATCTTTTAATGAACGTTTTTCTTGTTCCCCTTAAATCAATACTTTAGACTTCAAAAAAAAATTCTCTAAGTTTAAGTGGAGACATGGGCGAGGTCTTTTGCAGGTTCAAAATTTGACTGTGGCCTCGGGAAACAGTCACATATTGCAACAGTGTCAATAGTAGTAATTGCAGAGGGAAAGAAACTACAAGAATAAATCCTTAATGATACAGTCCTGTTAAACTGAATAGAAGGTATGTCAGAGCTTCATCTGTGGATTCCTATGAGTAACAAACAGTCATCAACTGGACAAGACACAGGTTTGTTAAAGTGTCTACAACAAATAAATAGTATTTTACTAAGACCTTCACATAGCATTTAGACATGAAACAACAGACAATGGGAAAAAAAATTGTTCATCAGTAATAATAGAAACAGAACAATGCCATCCAGCATAGAGGTCCTCAAAGATGAGCTTTGATCAGGGAAGAATTGAGAGGTGGCACTGTGAGGTAAAGATGACACTATGAAGCAGAAGTCAACACAGCTAAGATTTGTTTAAATCAAGACACTGACCTTTACAAGGTTTGTATACACTGTCAGTGTATTGCCAACAACCTTCAACAGAATACCAGAAATCACACTTAGGTACAAATACGCTAAAATTATAAACAGACAGACAGCTTTGGCAACCAGGCAGCTGCAGGAGAATTACATCCTAAGTATGAACTGAAAAGCATGTGTTACTAAAATAGTAGCACCTAGTTATTCCTGGATGGTGTAACTGTCAAGTTTCTCTACCAAACACTGAAACAAAAAGAACTGATGCTATTTTAGACTTATTTTCATAAGTAATAGAGGCATTACAGAAGAACTAAATGCAAGAGTAGCATGAATTCAGTGAGCATGAGTTTAGTTTGAAATGAATCCAAGAAAAAGTAAAAGTAAGTCTGCTGTTAATATTCTCAAATACAAGAAGAGCTAAGTGATCAACTAATGGAAGTAGTAAGTGAAGCTGACTGCTCTGAAAAACTTGGGGCTTGAACACAGTAAATAGCCTATAATCTTGTCAAAGGTGATAATTGTATCTTAATCTATACTCCCAGACAAAATTCAGGAGGCCAAAGGTCCCCTGAATGAAAAATTGTCTGAAAACATTACTAGAAAAAGCATGAAGACAATAAAAATCACAACAATCTGGGGAAGAGAAAGAATAATGACATCAAGGAAGCTATGCCTGAGAAACACAGATGCTACAAGAAGTAGTATCTGCCTAAACAAAGTAAAGCAAAAGCAAACAAACCAACCAAACAAAACTCCCCAAATCCAAACAAACAAAAACCCCCCACCAAAACTGCAAAGCCAAAACAAAAAGCCACAAACAACAAACAAACAAGACAGAGCCCCCCCAAAAATCAAGCTGACCAAGACTGTGAGCTTATTACTATGAATTACTGAGAAGTTCTTTAGCCATTTCAGCTAAAACAAACTCAAAGGAGATTAAAAAAATATTACTACTTTAAGGTCCAACATGGAACAAAATATTTGAACGTGGCACTCAAAAGGGGCATTCTTCACAGGAATTCTTCTTCTTCATAATAGTAATAATAATAATTTCTAATAGATTCAGATACAGAATATAGAAACTGCTTTATCTCCAGTGAAAGCAAGGGAAGTGGATCTTTAAGCTATTTTAGCTTATCAAAAGCTTATGAAGCAGTTCATAAGGAAGTTCTAGGTGTGGTACTCAGTGTGGTAAGTATCCATATAATGGTGAGGCTATATAGTAAAAAAAAAAAGACCAAACAGGTCTTAAAGATAAAAAACAACTAGTTATCTTTGCAACTGTAGCCATGACAGTTTGACCTCAAGAGTAGCAAAAGACTTCAGAAGAATTTGTGACACAGGAGATCAGAAGGAAGATGGAATTAGTGGCAATTGCAGCAAACACTCAATGAAGTCCTGCTCACTAACCTATCTTTCTCTGATAAGATCTATTCCATTACATGAGTATTCCAAGATCCCATTCAAGTGGGCTATTGAGGAGATGTAGGGACAACTCATGCTTGGAACACGTGGCAGAAAAACTCCAAACATCCCCCAAAATAATGACAAACTGATCATAACAGCTCAGTAGCACAATCTCTCCAGCAATTTGACACAGAACTCAGGACAGTGGTCTCCCTTGAAAAGGGGATATGAAGGAAAAACACAGCAAGTAAACATTTAATCCTCCCCAACTCTCTTACCGGAAAAGAGGGTGGAAGAAAAACATGTTTTGGGGAGCAGGTCAGCGAGCCTACAGCAATCACGGCCTTCACTGGTATAGTTAAAATCTGGACAAAAAAAAAACCCCAAGAAAAATTTAGAAAAAAACCTCTTACATTTCCAGCCTTTAAATGTCTCTTCCACTTTTAAATTGCATAGAATAACAAAACCCTGAAATTCTACAATTAATGTACTCTAGGATTATACAGACATTTAAAACATGGAGACATGAATTAAGATTTCAACCCATCATCATATTCTGAACAGTCACTCCATACTGTCAGGAAGCTCTCCTTCACTCAGCCATCCTCAGTTCTATTCTACAAGGAACAGAAAAGCATACTGAAAACATAAGCTCCCCAATGGGGTATTATATAGGTGTCATTTGAATGGGGCTTACTTTGTTGGAAAACAGGAGGGTAACATCTTTAAAGTAAATGAGGGAAAAAGATATACCTAACTTCTCAAAACATCGTAAGGTGTCATTGTAATACCTCAAGACACACCCAAAAAGTAGTGTGGAAGGGATGTCAATGAGATTCAAGTACCAATATAAGTAGAATAACTTGTAACAGGCAAGAAAATTAAATGCTTCAGAATCCGTAACTGAAGGGTCACATACATGTGTGGATACATTACAAAAAAGCTTAAAATCTCTGACAACTGGCAGAAATGGGAATTTCCCATTTTCTGTAGCACCATGAGAACCATGCAATCAGTGACATGATTTCCTGACTTCATAAGCACAGAGTCCCATTTGAGGTTTTTTTCCATATATCACACAAAGATATTAAATACCGATTGCATTATTCATTAGACTGTCTCCTGCAAAAATAAGGCACATGAAGTTGAGGCAACTGGCTGTTCCCTCCCCTAATAATCAGTGTAAGGATTCTGTTTCATCAGCTGCCAGCAAATTGTGGCAAACTGCAGTATGGTTTAGAGGGCATGGTGGTATCTTGTCTCTTCAAATCTTAATGATTCTATGACTCTCCAAAACAGCTTTCACATTGCGTTTTGACAAAAAAGTCTGATATTACAGCTCAGTTTCAGTAACTGATAAAGTATGGAGAAAAGCACATTGTCAGCACATGATACGCCCCAAGATCCATGCATTGATGCTTTCAGGATGTGTCATGTCACTGAAGAACCCAAACTGCAAAGCATTAGGTTAGATTTAAATGGATATTTCTGAAAGGCGGATGAAAATCATAATAGAAGCATAATTAGCACTACTGTTGTATGATGCAGGGTTAACTTGCAAAGATAACCTGACCTCCAGAGTTCCCTTCCAACCTCAACTTCTCCCTCATGCCACAGTCTGTCCACTAATACAACACTTAAAGACTGAACATATCTTTTGGGCAACACCCATTTATTATACAATAAATATACCTCATAATCTGTTGTGATTTGTACAGCTCCATCATGAATTCCTTCAAGTTCCTTCGCTATTAGACTCACTCTGAACACTGCATAATAGCCTGATGCTAGGATCACCTATAAATGGTAGAAAAAGTCACCAATGTATTCCATTAAACAAAACGAAACCTCACTAAGAACAGACTCAAAACCATTTAAAACCTCTGTCAGTGATAAACAAAAAATTCTCATAGATAAGTGACTAACACAAAAATTATCTATTCCTTGTGGTGATGAATTCCCACTCATCCCAGATTTATGATGAGCATCATCTGAGGGTATGGAGATTGGTTAGATTTTTAAAGGGTAAACATCATAAACAGCAATTTGAATACAATGCTGCTCCTTAGAATAAATTTAGTAAGTCTATATGCTTTATCATACTCAAGTTCAGACAAAAATTCAGAATTCTTATCTCTCCTCTGCCAAAATGAAACTGAAAGAAGTTGCAGAGGTTTGTCTCTTTTCTCCCCTCCTAAATCTAGCTTCGAGCAATGGATTCAAAGGATTACTTACTGAAGACTGATCAGAAGCAGTAGCATTTTGTAGTTCATGGTGGTTTGCAATTATTGTTGTTCTGTTTCCCTTTTCAGTTGTTAGAAGTTCTACAGCCAAGCCATCTCCTATAATATGCCAACTTTTTATAGCCAGCTTAAAAAGAACAAAAGGCACTGTTTTCAGCAACCACACTGATGTAATTTTTTTAAAAGATAAACTAAAAATAATGCATCCTTACCTCTATTGGATTGCTGTTGATGACTGCAAATAAAATGCTGGTAGCTTCTGTTGCACTCAATATGCCAAAATCTATAAATCGCTCTTCAGTTTTTGGAGACAGTACAAAGTACTAGAAAGATTGATAAAAGTATTTTAGCATAAGTGAAATATAAAGTGTGCTCAAACTCTATGCTCATAAAAAAATGCATTAGTAACTTTAACACAACTAAATTTCCTATGTAAAACTAAAGCTTTTAAAGGGAACAAAAAAATTTTTCAGCAGACACAGAAGTAGAATAAAGAATTAAAGAGTCCTATGAAGTCTGCCTCTAATGAGACAGAAGATAAAAAAAAAAAAAAGAAATGGAAAAAAAATACTTACATCTAGAAATCCTGTGTATGCTCGGACAGGTAGGTGAAATTTAGAAGCATTGGTGATAAGTAGAATATTGTTATCTATGTGAACAGATGATGTGGAAGGCATAAAATTAAGTGTAAAAATGTATCTGGATTCATTAGGTGGAATTAAGACTGGTTTACTGAAGTTCTGGACCTAGATCAGTGAACAATGAAGACCAAGGTTACAATTGAACAAAGTGCATCACATTTAAGCATTTACTACTAGGTAAAAGCATTCACTGAAATGGGACTTACTTTAAACATTGGTTTTGCTTCTTCTGGTAACACAACATCATGTATAAGGACTGCGAAACTGAACGTGTTTGATAGATAGATCAGTCTTTCCACAGAATCAGCAGCACTGTCACGGATGTGAAAGAGTGTGGCAGCATGATCAAATCCTAAATATCTATTAAAAGAAAACAGTGTAAAGAAAATAAAGATTGTCCTCAAAGTATTTTCCTTACACATAGACTAGAATTCATCAAACAGCAGAAAAGGTACATATCCCACTGCATGCTGAAACTATATTATTAGCACTACAGGGACATTAATAACTAAGTACATCAAATAAGATAAGAAAACATGCAAATCAGAATAATAGGAGGACTAAAAGAAAGTGTTGAAGTATTGAGACAATTTGTAAAACATGCATATTTCTTATTAACCAAATCATGCATCTGCAGCACAAAAATTCTGATAGGTAAGGTTTAGTTTGTTTGCCTTCAAAATACTCTGCCAGTTGTGTTGATAAAGCAGCACCTCATTCAAAAATGTTTTTAAAGTCAACTTAGCCATACTTTGTAAATAAGTAACAAAACCCAAGGAACACAGAGTTCTTCCAAAATTTTGCTTAAAACTAGAAGTATTTTCTCTACCTGTATTTCATATAGAAGTAGAACAGCAAATGCAAAACCAGAAATATTTCCAATGTCTCATCTGCAGTCTTCAGCTGCTCCGAAAAACAACTCACTAAGGACAATTTTAACTCAAGCCTTGAAACCAACTTATGAATGGCTAAGACTACCTGCCTCCTCCATTTGTTTAAAAACAAGAATATTCCCTTCTAATTTAGAGCATTTAGTTTTTGAGCTATGTTCAGTTACTGGAAGCTTACCCATCCAACACTTCTGCTTGATACGGTATTTCAAGTTTGGAATAGCTCTTCTCTTTTGCTTTAACAGTTATTTTCCCAGAAGACTGTGATGCTTTTTTAGCTTTTGATGCTGTACACACAAGAATATAGGAAGTTTGTTAAAGCTGACAAAAATTGATCCATTAAACTAGACTAGAATGAATGGAAGAATAAAACCACAGAGCTAGCCCACAAATTAATTACCATGGAAGGAAAAAAGTGGAGTTTAAGGAAATTTAATTTCAATAAGCAAACTGACATGGTGTAAAGTCTATGAAACGAGATCCCAATTCTGAATTCTTCCCATTTAACAACAGTTAGATGACCTGCCTGATTTAGCAAGCTTATCTACAATGGGGAAGCCTGATTGTTTCTGTCATATAAATAACTTGAACATGTCCAGAAGATAATTTGGACCCCAGATGAACTGAACTGCCCACTAAGAGTATGGACTATACAGATATATATACCTCCCCTAACCCTATATATATATCCCTCCCCAACAGAATAGAAGCCTGAGATTGCTGGGTCCCCTCACTAAGAGCTACCAGTTGAAAGGAACTTTGGACCAGAAACATAACAACTTCTTAATAATGAAGAAATGAAAGACAAAAATAGAAGTAGAATCCATGTAAGAACCCAAACTACACAAGCACCAAGAGTGATGCTCACAGGTCTGCTCCAAGATCACAGAACAAGCGATGTTAGCTGGGTAGCAGTAGTGCCAAAAAAATCAAGGGGATTCAAATACTAATTAAGAGAAACCACCAAGCCCCCAAAGCCCCTGCATGTAATTAGGACAGCTGACATTGCAAATATTTAGGGCTGGCTGCTTCACTGATAAGAATTTGTCAAGTCAATTTCTTAAACACATTAAGCAGCTTAACTGGGTATTTTTCCCAGGAACCACCATTCCTTCTAAGATGCACCATACATTAGCCAGTAGGTCCTCATATAACAATTCCCACCAGCTTCAAAATCTGAATATATTATCACCTCAAGTTGACAGAATTTATCTATTTCAGAATTTATAAGCTAAAACATACTTCGCTTGTCTTAGAAACCATGAGCGAATAAATTTCTAAAGTGCTAATCCATAAATGATAATAAAAATCAATCCTCTCCTCTTTATCCATGCTACTTCTAAAATTATGTCTACCACAAGCATTGCATCTATAAGATTCCATTTTTAAGCAATCCAGGCAGAAAGAGTTACAGCACCAACTACCATCTTAAAGCAGTAACATCTGAGTAGTTACCACCATTCTAACAGTTGATTAAAATCTCTATAAAAACAGAGGCGCCTTTCTGCAAAGTGTCAGCATAGTATTTAAAGTCACACTATATAGGAGAAAAATCATAGAATACCAGGTTGGAAGCAGACCTCAAGGATCACTCGGTCCAACCTTTCCTGGCAGAATTACAGTTTAAACAAGATGTCTCAGCACCCTGTTTAAAATGTCTGTTTAAAATAAAAATACATTTAAATAATCAGTGCCTTAACATAAGAATACTGCGATGTTTATTAGAAAAATCAAGAATACCTTCTCTTCTCATCTGTATTTACCAGTCTAAGATACTTGCTGATCATGAACAAAGACAATCCTTTCAGAAATAACTAAAGTTCAGAAGAACTATAAGCCTCTTCCGGGTAGGAAAATTCCATTTCCTTCTCAAAATTATAAATAGCATTTTGTTAAGAGAGTGAAAATAATCAATGAAACTTCAGTAAGTTTTCAGAAGCACTTGACAAGTTATAAGAAGAGAGGAGTGGTACTTACCATCAAAGCTAATACTTGCAACTTTGGTATATTTACTTTCAGAGGCTTTTAACGTAACGGGCTTGAAATGTACTGTTATAGCTTCGTTCTGTGGTGTAGGTCTAACACTCTGCAAACAATCAAAATAAGAAGCACCTGTAAATTTATCATTGCTAACATGCTGTGAAGCCTTCATGTGTCTTTCACAGTGATACAACTGCAACTAGTTTTGGCCAAGCTCTTACAGGTCTGTCTTTCCCATGACAAAGCAGCATTAGAAGTGGTTTTAGAATTTTTTTTCAGGTCCTACAAATTACTCAGTCAATATACAAGAAAGTGGGTAACAGTGAGTTCTCCTTGGGGATGTTGAATTAAGTGACAGTATGGCCAGAAAATATTAATAAAATAGAAAACAAACCTTATTTAAATTAAGATTTAATTTTTATTCTTAATGCTGCAGGGTTACAATAGCTAGGCTATTTGTTCCTGGTACACTCATTAACAAAGCTGTTGACTGAGTTGTGAAACTACCAGAGAGGATGCAGATATCTCCCTTGTTTCCAATCCCATGCTAAGTCTGCAGAGAAAAAAACAACTAACTGTATAGAGAAACATTTTGTAGATCTGCAATGACACTTTTTCTACACTAACACTTTACAAGGTCACTTTTTTCATCTGAGGATTTCTGTTTTAAACTAAATGGAAAAGGTAAATGAGCTATTGTGTCAGTTATTAGCCAGAGCTGATTTGTAGAGGTACTCATAGTACCATGCCGTAGGATAAGGGATTCCACGTCATCTGAAGACTATAAAGATTGCTAGCAAGCTCTCTATCTAGATTCCACAGAGAAACTGGGCATGAAGCACTTAAAAGCTCTTACTCTTGTTTTGCTTAAAATTAGGATGGCTGCCATGATTCTTCCTCCCCAGCTGTCTTCTCTTGCTTTAAGAACAGCTCAGCTGCTCATGTAGCAGCTGTTAAGCCACAGCAAATTACAGGATGCTGTATTACTGAAACTGAAATGAGTGCTGCCTTACCTTCTGCTGGGCTGCAGAGGTTTAGCACCTGCTTGATAAGCAGCTGAGCCTTTCTTGGTCAGGGAGGAGCAAGGCAGACAGCTAGCAGTACAAACCAATTACAGTCCTCCCAAGCCAAGCTGTCCTTGATTGTAAATTAAAGCCATAAAAGTGTGCATAAATAACTAAGTTCTGCAGACCACATGATCCTTAGCAGGAACAAGCAGCACTAGTCCTGCAGCTAACGAATAAGCGCAGTTAACTCAACCAGAAGTTTCGTATCTTGGATTTATAGCATTGACCTTTGTCCACCATCATGTCTGCAAACATGGGGGGCAGATATTTGGTATTTCTCTTCATAAGTCAATTAATAACTATCTCAATTTTCTTCTGATGAAATCCACACTACAAAACTGAAATCTTGACATATCCTTAAAAAAAACCCTCTTAAAGCAGATGAAACCAAAGCTGTGATAAAGTTCACAACTTTTGCATAACAGAGAGGACAACCATTTTTAGAAGCTCTTTTCATGAAAAATGCTTCCTTTAATTACTGGTCTGAAATAATGCTGATTTCATTTAGTAAATCAAACTGGAAATATTCAGAAGGACAGCCTGTTGCCAGAAAAATGGCAGGTTACAGAGATGCATCTCTTAAACCACAAGTGCACAACAAACCTACAAGTATTTACTCAAAATGTCTACAACTGGTTAATTTAGTTAAGGAAGGAATTTACACTGTTTTGTTGAAAATTTCTGAACTACATAATGCACATTTTTCATCTGTTGCTTGATTACATACTATAAAGGGAAATACAGAATTAAGACAACTAAAGAAAAAACAAACATCCTTAAGAATCCTTTCAACTTCACTTTCCTCAAATTTCAACCTATTTCATTAAAGCTCAAGTAAAACCTGTCCTGAAATATGCATTAAAAATCATCAAACATGGACAGATCCTGGAAGTACATAAAAGTTTAATCAAGAACATAATACTACCAATTTTCTCAGAAAATTAATCTAACAGCAACTTTTGTAGGGAAAAATAATTTTAAATAGACATGCTTCAGTAACACATGGCCCCACTCAAGATTCCTGACCCCGCTCTGTAAAGACACACTCAATATTTAGCGTAACTGCAGAAAAATTAAGACCTTAAATGTTCTAAAGGACACAAAGGGGGGCTAAAACTTTGTGCTTTTGCAGGAGTTCTTGAGAAAGACTTTGAAGGTTTCAGGACTCTCGGACTACATGTATTCCAATAAACTAAAGAGTACGGGTTGAAACACTGGCACATGTTCAGCTGTAATTGTCTACCAGTCAGAAGGCTCCTGAACCTAGTTTTGTCTTGCCCACCTAACAAAGACAAAAAAGCCCTGTGGCTACAGGTAGCAGTTTTAGGATAGTTCCGTTAGTGTCAGAACCACTACTGTACCGTTTTACTAGCTTTTACAGACACAACTGTCAGTAATTTGTTGGCCTTCTGTATAAACAGAGAAACCCCTAACTACCTAAAGCTCACTTTCTCCATAAAGAACCATCCAGAACAGCCATGGAATAAACTACTACTAAATTGTAATCTTTGATAATTTCAAGACACATGTACTCAAACGTGTGGATGAAAACGTAACACAGAAGTAAACTATTTCTTGCAGACTGCTACGAGAAATTAACCCCTATTCTAAAGTTGGGACAGAACTAAATACTTCCTTATACAAAACACTTTTGTTTTCGAACTGATACAATTCAGCTTCACTAAGGCTGTTCTGAAGTTCCTGGTTCTTCATGCATCAAATATGGTCACGACCTCAAGTTTTGAAGTGTCCCTTTGCTTTTGGCAGTCAAATAGGCCCAAAGTGCCTTAAGGAAACACAAAGTTTTCATTATAGAGAAGGGATAAACGAAAGTGTTCAACAATCTACATTTACCAGATTTTTGACAGAATGGCTTAATTGTTGCAGCATGACTAGTTCATCCAGTCACGAAATAAGCATTATCCTCCTTAATAATGGAACAAACCCTACAAAATGAGGGCGATATTACAAGGAGTTTAAAAACTCAAAAAAGAAAGTGACTTGCTCTTATTTTCCACAACCAATTTGTTGGACCACAGCATGACTAAGTACTTGAAGGCAGAACAGCTACAACTCTGGCAACAGTATTAGCGGTCTCTCACACACTGATGACCTGAAGATATTTAGTTCCTCCAGTACCCAGCTTAAACATATGCTAAATATAGCCCTGGCCTTTTCTTCTGACATTAAGATGAAATTTGTCACACAGCTCTGTCTCACTACTTTTAAACCCTAGCTCTCAAGGGTCAGAAGTCTATTTGTCAAGCTTTCCTAGAAGTAAGCTATTCACCAAGTTCCCTCCAAAATTTTTTTACTCTTGCTTACCACTTTTAAATTCCTTAATTGGTACAGCAGCAGAAATTCACAGAGTCCCTTAATGAAAAGAACAACTGACTTGATGTTCCATGTGATACACTGAAAAACGGATCATGTCTGAACCTGTGTGGTAGCTTTTTCATTGCAAAAGTGACTCCCAAAGGCTTTAAAAATACCAAATTAACTGCTTTGATACACAATAAAAAAATAATTTATCTGGAAAAGCTTTGTCATGATGTGTATAATGGTTATCAAGTGACGGCCTTCCATTAGATCGATATTTATGGTTTACAGCCCATAGTCTGAAGACCACAGATTTTTTAAAAAAATGGATAGGCTTGGGGTTTTTTTAAATGGAGGAGTATGAGTTAGGCTCTACACTACCAGGTATTAGAAGTGATACTGATGGTCTGAAAATATGGTTATCTGCATTGTACTCAGCAAGTATACTACACACTTTAAAAAATAAATTTTAAAAAAAGGAAAAACTGTAAAATCTAAGAAGACAAGCATGCTGTCAAATATAGCTGGAAAATAATTTAATGAATTTACCAACCCTCTCAATGCAAAAATCATATACAGGTCTTTTTGGTTTTCAAAGCCCTCTATGGAAGTTGTGCTATAACTTACAAAGCCATGATTCCTATAGGATCACCTGATCTCATTAATGCAATAAGCATTAGGACCTCAATGAATTAAAATCTTCTTGCGCTATACTGTAAGTTTCTCTTGTTTGCAGTATACCGTAAGTTTCTCTTGACTTAAAAATTATTAGTGAATAACAGCTTAGCAAGTACTGCAATGGACTATTGTCACTGTGAAAACTTATCTTCATCACTAAAAATGTGTCCTGTTTCTACTTTAAATTCATCTAGCCTCAGTTTCCAGTATCCTAAAGTTTTGCAGATCTCTACTACTAAAACACTGTTCCTCATAGTTACAGCTTCAAGCTTTATAAACACAGAACTGCTCTCCAAGATCTCAGTAAGAAACCTTTGCCAATCCTTCAGTCATTCTTCTGGCTCCTCTGGTTTCTTTTCAACACTTCAACACTTTTTGAAGTGCACTGGGACAAGGTATAGCTAGCTACACAAATAAATCTGGAAAAGAAGGAAGACAGGAAGGGGAGAAGGAAGAAGTGAGAAAAATAGTGGGCAATGAGAAAAATCACACAGGAAAAGGTATGAATGAACAAGGGCGGACTACCAGACTAGAGCCAAAATTCTGTAATAAAAATGGAAAGTAGAAAATCCAAATGCTAGAATTCTGAAGCTGGCTGCACTTCACATTCAGCAGCAGTGGTCTTACTGCTAAGGGCCCTAGAGTGTTTGAGTTCTTTTCATATTTCAAGCAACAAAGAAGATAAGCTCAAGAAAACAAGGGTCAGTTTACAGTCAGCTCTTGAAAGCTACTATTTGCTTATCTCAAAAAATTATGTTGGGCAACCGCTTTTTACACTGATGTGTAAATGTGATGTGTGTATGATGAGGACAAAGAATCTCACAGACTCTGTATTCCTCTCCCACTCACTGAACATGAATTACAGTCCTCAAGTATAAAAGTTTACAAAGGTTCAGATATTGCAGCCTAAAAATGCTGTTCAGAGCATTCAAAGAAGGCTATGAAGCAAATTAATTTTACCACGCATCACAATTACTTGCTCTACTATTAAGTTACATTTTCAGTCACACATAACCTAGCTTCTAATTCTGAACACTATATGGTGAATGTGAATGATCAATTTTTATGAGAAAAAGTAAATCCAAGTAGAAAGTTTCAAACTGAAAGAAAATAAAACTTACTGTAATTGGCACATCTTTTGTTCCTGAATTTAATAAATGCAGATTCAAAATTTTTGGCAGATCTGTTAAAGAACAAAAACCACACCTGTCTATTAGGCTACTTTAACATGTGAATCTTATACAAAGTAATTTACACTAGCTGGCTTCTTCTGTAACTCCACTGTTCTGTGTTAAAAAGTTATACTAACATGACAGAACAGTCAAAATAGGTAGTCCGAAGAATCTGACACAAACTGCAATTTTGTGTATTAGTATGTATTACATGCTTCAGCTTACCACTCATATTTCTACACATTAAGAAGTGAACAGACTAAAAATACCACAATGAATGACTTTGTCAGGTGCACCCATGTTCAGAAGAAATTACTCTTACTTGAAAATCTTTACATGTTAAGGAAGTTGCAAGGAAAAGTTCTTCAGAAGCTATCTTTTTTTGGTTGAAAAAAATATACCACTTTTCTTCAGCAATAAATCCCTCTTACAGTTTCAAAAAAAATACCTCCAGTTTTATTACTTTCTGATATATATATTTTTATCACTAAATAATATTAATGTAAGCATAAAATGTTAAGCACAAATGTGTAAGTGGCAATTAAAAAAAGATCCTATCATAAAACATTTGATCAAGTCTGCACACCTTCACTTTTCGCTGTGTCCGAAAATCATTAAAACTTACCCAGATGTGAAGCAATCTTTCAAAACAAGTTCACAAACTAAGTGAACCGAAATGCTTTTCAGACTATGCGATGTGCAACTGTGTAACACTAATGTTACTATTGGACTTACAACCTGGTGTGCAAACTACTGCTTGCTTGTACACACCCCAAGTACTCTCACATCTGTGCACTGTTGTAACCTGCTGTTGTTATCTGTCTTTTTAAAAGCATCATTCCACAAGCAACCCTGAAGAGTACAAAGGTAACTGGGCTTTCCCCTCCCCACCCTATTCCTGATAAATACTTGGAGAACTGAAGAATGGTTTACCTTGTGTTCTTAGTGTACCAAAATCTAGCATTTCTGTTGATGAATAGATTCCTGGTGCTTAAAAACAAAAAAGAAAAAAGTTACAATATTCTTATTATACTAAGAATTAATTTGAATAACTGAAAAAAACCCCAACCAAAACACAAAACAAACCCAAAAATCAACAAAACCTCAACCACTCTTTCACAAACCTGTTGTAACTTCTACTTCAACAGGGAGAATAATAAATTCTGTGTTGTCTGAGGCATTTGTTTTTATTCTAATGAAGGCTGTATGATTATCTGCTTCTCTTGAAGAAAAGCTGGCTCTCATCACTCCTTTTGTTTCATAGGGAGGTATTTCCTGATAAATAATCAAAGCATATCTATGAGAGCACAGTAATTACAAAAAAAGCTGTCACACCAAATAATTACAATAGAAGCATTGGGTATAACTGTGTTAAGAGAAAAAGCTACAACAGCAGGAAGAGACAGGCTTCATAGAACTAAAATTACCATTAAATTCATAAAGGATAGTTGTAATCATCTAATATGACACTGATTAAAAATAGGTATATGCAAGAGAACTTTTGTGTCCCATTTGATTAAGTTAACGATTCTACGATTCTAAGTTTTATATATTAAATTTGTGGTAAAAACACAGACTAAATTAACAGAATCTGGCAATAAACAAAAGATATTCAGAAAAAATGTTGACAGTAACATCAAATATTGACTTTGCATATTCTAATTGTTTTTTCTCCAAAGGAGACACAAGCCATATAGTTTCAGTGCTAAACACAAATTAAAATAGTGCACAACTCCGTGTAGCCAGAAGCTTGTGGAGCTCCAGGTTTTGAGAGTCACCATGTAATTTACAGGACAAAGTAAAAACATATTTTAGTTTCTGTACCACACCTATCAGTTCTAATTGGCATTCAGGGTTTGAAAGACAACTCTTTCTGCATTAGCTGGACACAGCTGCAGCACAAGACGAACCTCAGCACCACAGCTGAAATACTAACATTGGATTGTCTTCCCTGCCATACTACAGAAGGTTTGAGGATTGGATTTTTGGTTGGTTGCTTGATTTTTGTTTTTAACTAGAAGACGAAAACCTTGATATGAAATTTTCTAAGGCACAATGACTGCAGATGTATTCTTTGAAAACTGTTGATTATCAAAGTAAGAAGATTTCAAGTTCTGTTTTCACATTTATTCACAGACCCAACATAATGCATCCATTTATTAATGTTTCAAAGGATGTGATCTGACTCTTCCATATGTGTAACTAGAGATCCAAAGTCAGTCAGATCCCTCAAGTAACTTCAAAGAGTGATTACAAAAATACTCCTGCATATGCAGACTGCTTCATCCAATCATTCAAGCATTTGCCATCACAACAATTTTATACAATTATGCATATCCATATGTCAAAGTATCATCACCATATTTCAAATATTTTCTTCTACTTTGAAGCTTTTTCTAACCACAGTACAGCTCTTGACATAACCAATATAATGATGTACCTGTGTGTTTCCTCCTACTGGTTTGATTTCTTCAAGTTGTCTTATTGTTTTGAAATACCAATAGTTATATGAAAATGCATACCAATGGGTATGAAAATGGATGGATATAAGAAACAAGAGGATTAGTCCTTCCAGGACACCAGAAGCTTTCACATGCAAGTCCTCATGGCTTTAACTGGCAACCTGGCTGAGAGAAGCTGAAAAGCTACATGCTCTGAAAAACATCTCCCTTGAGTTCTCCTGACAGCTAGGAAGGGGCTATCTATAGAAGCAATGCAAATTGACTAAAACAGTGTCAAAACATTAGGACATTTATGCTTTAAAATCCATTTTCATGTGAACATCTAACCCTCAGCATCTGTTTCCACTGTATTTTTTAAAAAGTTGTGATCTGTGTTAATACTTATTTCCTTGCAACTTTTGTACCTAAAACTAAAATACTGCCATTCTAATGGACTTTCTCCAGAAAAGACAAGAATTAAGTATTGTGATTGTCCTTTGCAACTCACTTGGAAATTACTTTGCCTTGGAAATATCCTCTTAAAACAAATATAACTGTCACATGACTGTAATGACACACTTGAGCAAGAGACAAGCTTAGGGCTCAATGGCTCTGAAGTCTCTCCCAGACCAAAAACCAGTCATCACAAAATCAAATCATTCTAACTGAAAAGGAAAATAAGTTTTGTATCTAGCTGGACATTATCAATGGTGTGACATACAGCATGGAGCCAAAAACCATACCTTCGGGATTATTCTAAATTTTATTTCACTTAAAGATATCAGTTTGTGTTACTTCAAATCAGATTTCATGAGCCAGACCATGGGTCCATCCATTCCACTACCTTGACTCTAGCAGCAGACATGATGAGTAGGGAGTAGCTGCAGGGCATGCATGTAGGAATATTTTCCAGAACAGTTTCCAGCCATTCTCAACTCATGACCTAGCGATTTACTTCAGCTAGACACACTGCTGTTTTATTTAGTAGTCCGTGATAGATTTTTCTTCCCTAAATTTGTTCAGCTTCATTTTCAACCCATGTGTGCATTTATAGTAATTTGCAGGAAGGACTTTCTAAGTTAAAAAAACCCCACCACCAACAAAAAAGCCAACACAAAAAAAACATGTATACTTTTTCTGTGGGTTAGATCCAGCTCACAGGCCTCCAGGACTGAAAGCTCAGGTAGGTGTAATTCATTCTAATGGGAATCATTTTGTTCTTCGCATTTCAAAACAGCACAGCTCTACACATATGGCTTATCGTAATTAAACCTTTCATTCAACTCCTACTACCACAACATTAACAGACCCTGTTATTGTTTCCATTTTTATGGGGTATTTTAATGATTACATGACAAGAGTCAAAGCTAGTAAAAAAACCCCAAAGCCTAAGCTCATATCAAAATAAAAACTCCCAATAAGTACAATAAGTGCTGCAAGACACAACTACTCACCCATAGCTTTCTTGTACCTCCCTGCTGACCTGTTGGAAGCTCTAAATGGAGATCACCTCCACTGGAATACATTTCTACCACCTGAGGTGGATAACAGGAAAAGGTTAGCACTCAGGCTTAAAGGGATCCTGCTTAGTTATCAGATATTATCATGTGCAATGGCATAGCTTAATGACTATTTGACCACTGGAATATCTTACAAATTCACTTTAATGCTGATATAGCCATTTGCTAGTGCTACATTTTATGTGCTTTCTAGAGCATTTTACAGTTTGTGAATCACTTAACAGAATCAGCATTTGGTTAGGTAAAGACATCAATCCTGCCTGAACAAAAGAATGTTTTCCAACATTACATATTGGAGTATACTGAAACAACAACTTATGCTGTGCAAACCAGACAGAATGAAGACAAGAGGCATCACTGGATTAAAAGATCTGTTTAGCTTTGTTTGCTTCAGTATTCTTCCTAATTATCAGTGAAGTTTAAATCTTTATTTTTCAGAAATTACAACCATTTAAAAACTGAAATTTCACCAGAAAACCTCAGTTTTGGAAATTAAGAGATCTGCGACTATAATCTACAATGTCGAGAACTGATTTGCATCTGAGCAGAAAAAAAAAAATCTTATAATATGAAAGACATGATCTCAAATAGCTCTAAAGTTCAAACAGAATTTTAAGAAGTACCAAAATAAACAAAATTTCAGTTTAATACCAAAAACGAGCATTTAATGATTTTTCTCTTAGGCTCACCTGCAAAGGTTCACTGTGAGGGTTATGTATATTTATTATAGGAGAGAAACTGCTATTTACAGGAACTCGTGCCCCAATAAATGGGCGCAATCGATAGGGGTTCGGAACTCCAATGCCAAACACCTGGTTCAGAGAAAGAAACACAAACTTAAGTAGCTGTATGCAATTGTTGCAGAGCCTAACATGCATACCCATTTTAGCAATCCATCAAAAACTCTTTTTGATAAATTTTATAGTATACTTGTAACCAAACCTTTAAAACCAGTATCATACTAAAGCTCTGAAATAAAGAAACTGGTTTAGTTTGCAGCTAAAGGCTATTCCTCTATTTAGGCTATATTCCTCTAAAGGCTATTTCTACTATTTACTTACATGTATACTGAAAAACAGGAAATCAAAAACCCACCCTTTTTTCTGACACTCTAGAATACTAGATACCAGATAAAGGTTAATGAAATATGATACGTTCCTTTAATCATATAATTATGAAACTATTCATATTGGGAAGCATTTTTGTTGTTGTTTTCAAAACACTGTCATGATAAGAGTCATATTCTTTCAACAAGAAGATTTCTCTCATTTTTCACTTTTCAGTCTCTCTCATCTGTCTGAATTATCTTTCTGAATCTCCAGTGAGTAATTTTTTGCCAGCTTAATGAATAACATTGTCTTGCCACTGGATCAGATAAGTCAAGAGCTAAAGGATGAGCTAGATCACTACAATGAGCCAGTAAAATAACACACACAAGAAAAGGTATTGGGAGAATTTAATTTAATTCCATTGATCTGGCTTACAGTACTGCCCTACTGATCTTTACAATGGTGTACCCATGTTACAACAAACAGCAGGGATGGAAACTTCTTCAACTGGGTTGATGGAAAAAAAGAAACAAACCAACAACCCACCAATGTTGTGCAAATATCCTTGGATGGTTAAGCATCCCATAATAGATACTGCTTTGGCTGACTCACACTTCACTTTTCTGGAAAGAGTGTAATTCTCTTACCTGATAAGTAAATACCCCATGATTAGAAGTGTTAATAAATAAAGTGTTCTCTACATTTCCCACTACTCTTGCGAGGAAAACTACATCAAAGGACGTATTCCCTCCTGGAAGAATTTTCTGGAAAAAATAAAATAAAAGCAAGCAAGCAGAAGGATAAGGAAAACTGTTTACTGAATAAATTGCATCATGCAGATGAATAAAAGTTTTTGTGCTACAGAAGATTCTCACGTGTTCTTTATGGAATACTGAAGTTAAGGCAGTCAACTGCAGATTTGGAAAGAGAAAATCAGAACTTTCAGAAAAATGAAATGTGTACAAACTAATAAAAATAGAATTCATTTAAAACTATTATCTAGTACAGAATCATATTTACTTGAATTTTTGCACTGAATTCTGAATTTAGACTTTAGCTTATCACAAAAATATTTTAGACTGATAGTTCAAAGGTCACTGGAGAAATGCAATTGCTACAAGACTTCCATAAATGCCACAGGTTATTTATTATGGACAGGTTTTCTGAATTTTTTCACATTTAATGGCTCTTGTTAAGCCACAGGCCTTGCAGACAAAAGTGAAACTCGAGGACTCTACCTGACAGCAGGTTAGGAGTTAACCAGCCGCTGACACCAGGCTTTTGAATGTGCGAGTTCCTGTAACACAGGAACTGTTACTTACAGCTCTAAGTACATTGGAGTGACTACTGCACACTAACACAACTTCATGTGACTTGGAATATTCAGAAGAAATATAGGAACAGTTTGTTTCTGTAAGTGCTCTAAGGAAATGTACTCACCTCAGCAACAAAGGAGATCTGCTGTTAAACCATCAATTACAATATACATTTCCAACGCAGTCAGAACTCCTTGTGTTTCTGTGCTCAGCTCAGATTTGCTCTGAGATGAAGAACTGCAGTATCTTAATACTTCTAGGTGTGTAATTATTGCAGTAAGTCACTCTTCTAAAGAAGCTTCCATTCAGATTGGAGAGGGGGAAGAAAAGCTCATTTTGAGAAAGCAAAAAAACTTACCCTATTTTGGAAAAACGATGCATGAAAATGTGATGTTGTAGCAGATATTGATACTAATGTAATTGTTTCTTCTGAGCTAGGGTTATGTAGGTAAACTTTTTCCATTTTTGGCATTCCAACTGGCCTGTCAAAATAGAGAAAATATTTTCAAAGTGTTAGAAATCTCGACAATAGAGCATTGGACTTTTTCCCATTATACCAGATAGGAGCATAAAAGTGATGAACACTGACAACAGCTTTGCATTTAATGCTTTTTTCAAGTAATGTATGTAACTTGGACCTAGAAGAATTACTTAGTTAACCTATCTTCCATTATTTTATTGCTTACTTTTCCTGAAGGTTTACCTAATGTTGCATCATGCTCATTCCATTGTGAGGTTTTTACTTCAGAATGAAAAGAAGCAAAGTTTTCTATTCCTATGCTAGAACCTCTAAATAATTATCTTAAGACAGGGTGCACACAGCAACTGAAAATAAACAGAACACACCCTAGACAAAAGTCTAAATGCCAATTTTTTCTATGATATACTGTAAGTAGGCTTACCCAGAACCCAGAATTTTTCTGGTATTATATTTTAGAACACTGTCTACAGAATTAAGTATGCAGACATGTACAGCAACAACTATTTTATTTCTGTATTTTGTTTGAATTGATACCTTAAGTAAAAAAATAAAGGCTTGAGACAAATTCTAGAACTTAGGAACCTAAAACATGGAAGTTACACAGTCAAACAACTGCACAATTTTTCAGTAACAAGACATGCTAACAAATTTATTCAACACAAACTTTTGGCTTGTTTCTTTTTGCTTACAACAGCTGAGGTGACAATAGATGCTCCAGTTTCAGCAATTATTTTTCAGACTTTCTCTTCAGAATTTTTTTCATGCCTTTTAACTCATACATGTTAAGTATCAGCACCAAAGCACTAATAGAGCGTGCAGATTACAAATCGCTGCATTTGGAATTCTGGAATTTAAAACAGTTAACTCTTAACTTTCAGGTTACATGTACTCCATCCAGCACTCTCCCCCATGTCACTTGCTCCAAGCACTGCAAGGACACCCAAAACTACTGATAAGAATTACGACCTGTAGTACCTGCAGTGATGCTGACGAGAAAAAGGCAGCTGTTCTGCCATCCTCAATTAACCTTAACAGACCAAATTAATATGTGCTATTGCAGTCTCAGTTTTTCAACTGAGAGGGGGTGTGGAGTATATCTCAAGAGATGAAGCAACATAACTTTGCTGTAAATTAAAGGCTCCATTGAATGGAGAATTTAGTGACAATAAACAAACTATGCCATAATTTTCAAAGTGATTGTGCTTACAGAACCTCCTACACATGAAACACGGGCTAAAGAAGCAGATGCTAAGACAATTCAAAGACACAATTATTAACTATCAATAAAGGACATCATCACTAACAAAAATATATCTGCATTCTGCCACTGTAAAACTCTTTGCTTTGCTTGCCAAATTTCATGTCACCTAATTTCATGTCTCCAACAGCAAACACTTGTTCTCGATCCTTCTTTCACTGTCAAAAAATCTCATTTTGATTCCTCTAACTTCACCAGTAACAAAGATCACAATTTCTCTCGCCTTTTAAAACCTGTACAAAACCAAACACCTGGGTTGAGCCCTAACAGAATATATTTTTATCTCTTGCTAGCATACATGGGGATGTCAGAAAGGGAAATGGTTTATCAGCTGTGACATTTTGCATTAACTACTGTAACTGCTACACTGTTGATCAATGGAATTAAACAGTAAACCTATGCACCTGTTCTTCTTTTGCTAGGATAAAGCTTACCAGACCAGAGGAATGCAAATGAGAGTCAGCCCTCCAAACTTCCTCATCTCTACCCCCACCCCCACCAAAAATCCCAGCATAACAACAAACATGCAAATCCACAACCAAGAAAAGTGCCTGCTGATAAGGAGTTACCCAACACCTCCTGAATTCAGAACCCACTGCTTCAAACACTCTTTCACTGACATCACTACAGATGGCCTTGAGTATTTTATCTGCTTGGTAACTATGAAAGGCAGAAGCTTTTATACCAGTCAACACTTTTGCAGCAAATTCCTTGTTTAGACAAAGCGGTCAAGCCTTAAACCAGTATCCAACGCCAATTTCTTTTTTTAAAAGGGAAGAAATAAAACAGTCAGTCAATCTCCTCCACCACTGAAGAAAGCTCTTTCAGCCCGAGGATCAGCTGTTTGTTCCCTAGTTCTCACTACAATTTTTCACTCTCCTTAGTGGAAGACATGCTCCCAGCGCCTTAGTGTAACTCTTTTGCTTGCCACAGTGCAGTTTTCGGACACTTTTCTTCCCCACAGCACATTCAGCAGCTTGTCAAGAAGGGGAAATTATCCTCCTAGTATGTAACAAAGCACTCCAACCACTCTTCATAGGAGGAGTTCAACAGCAAAACCTAGAATCAAACTGAACAGTTCCTTCCAACCACAACAGCAGGAAGAGAGAGATGAGTAGATTTTAATCACTGTATTACATGTGAGCAAATGACATGACTAGTGTATTATCTGTGGTCTCTAAAGAGAAACAGTTATGTACTGAAAACTGAAGATCAGAAGTTCGCTTCAGTGACACCTGTGATGCATCATGTGTGAAACATCACAAAGCCAAGAAAATGATCTTGAATGAACAGGCAATAGTGAAGCACAAGTCAGCTCATGCCAGAAAGGTAGTTTGCAAATAAAATCTTTAGGACCTTCATGCTTTTGCAGTTCTAAAAAGAAGGGACAATCCATCTGTTCGATAGGCTCAAGTCTATAAAAACAAACTGGTAGGGAAACAGCCATGACCATGACCAACAACACAGCTCACTAATTTCATATTGCAGACTAAATTACTACAGTATAATTATAGGTAATAAAGGGAGAAGGCACTAAAAAGGAATTCTGATAGGACTTTGTTTTACTCTACTCCTTTGCTGATCATTCTGATTTTGAAACAATGAGTCTGATATTACATTTGGCTGAGATACAGCGTTCCTTATATTCCTTAAGTGTGATGTTAGCCAAATATACAGAAATAGGACCTCACAAACCTCACCCATTTTTTCTGCCATCAGACATGGTAAAATCCAGGTAGGGCAGAGTGCACCAGACACCTCTAATGAACCTGCATCCCAAGCAATAATCTCATGAGGGATGCTCTCCAAGCTGCAGATTATCAAACCACAATGAACTGCACATGTACGGCTGTAGCTGATGCCAATTTTAGAGTGGAATTTCCCAGAGCAGTCAACAGCTAGCACTTTTCTTTGTGAGAAGATGGTATAGACACAGACCTTCAGGCAAACACGAACTATCAAAGCATGTAAGATTTTGCTCCTGATCCTTTGTCCCTGCATAATGCTAGGTCCACCTACACTGATAAAAAAACCGATACCATAACCTAGATGAGAAGATGCTAATTAACAAGGGTGAGGTGCCTGGTCAAATGGGTAAAGAAATCTCTGTTCATGTTCTTTACTGCTACAACTCAACTCTTTCCAAAGTCTGAGTTAGTACCTGCAGTGTATTGTAAGCATGTCCTTGTAATGGAATTCATTGCTGTTCCAGGGATCAAAGGGTAGATTCTTTTAACAACGGAAATCAGCTCCTGCAAATTTTGGGGAGATGAGTCCTTGCGTTATTGGCCCAAAATTGATTTGCAAAAATAAGTAGCTACTCATTGTGAAGCAAACATAAATTGAGAAAATGCCCTTTTAAAAGCACAATTAATTTTTTTTCTTACTGCATATTGTTTAAACACCTCTGTAAAATGCTCACTTGATTTATGAAAACTGATACAAATCTTCTACTGAAAAGCAAAATATATAAATTCAGCAGATACATTCTTCATCTTCCATCTCTTAATTCTTTCTAATGAGACTGGAGAGAGAAATGAAGTCAACCAAAAGCTTCCCAGTTACATTTTGAAATGCTGGGAATATAGGTAAATATACTCAATATTCAGTTCTGGTAAATTCCTCATGAATTTTGAGAATGCGACATATGTTTTCCCCCATGTATTTCTTTCATTTAGCATCTCTGGCAACTGCAGAAACAATTGCAAAACCAGTTGTCACGCAACATATCAGAAGTGTCACAAGGGTTAAATCAGTATCCTGTCATACAGTATCCTATCAGACAGGGGTGAGTAACAGATGCCTAGAAGGCAGAGTGTAATGCTGAAAGCATACAAAGTCAGGTGCCGAGGACACTCTCCTAGGCTTGGGAATTTCCTGAACCAATGAAGACAGTTTTCCAGCCAGAAGATCAGACTGAGCAAGCTCCAACAGTAAGAACTTGGGTGTTGACTTGTAATGTATCCAACTACTTTTAATTAAAAAAAACAAAACGAGCTGGTCTTACAAGGTTACCTCTAGAAACTGAAAGGGAATGCCTTTTGTGCCCGTACTGAAGAAAATGCTAGTTTCCTTACACAAAGGAAGCCTGCACGATGTACAAAACTGGAGAATTAGCAAGCAGAGCATTCTTCCTGCTTCACACAAAAATGGTTGAGTGACACAGGCAAGTAGCTTCTTCATCTGAAGTTAAGAGTAGCTGAAGCACATACATTTACATTCTCAAATGCGTCTCCAACTCAGAAAAGCAAAAGAAAACAGAAGGGTTTTGGTTTTGCATATGTACTAACCTATAAATCAGTTGTTTTTCAGCTTCCAGATCTCACAGGCTTTTAACAAACAGAGAAAGTTCTTTGACACTAGACTTGACAAAAAGTTGGTGCCAGTGTAACATGCTAAATGGACCAAGTGCCCCATTTTATGTTAGGAATCTAACTTAAGATTCCATACAACAAAACCATGCCTTTTCCAAACAGTTGTCAAAACCACATACACAAGTAGTAGAGTTTATCCAACCATGTCACCGAGTGTGACTGGAATGAATCTAAGACTGTAACGAACTTTTGGCCGCATTGTGCAGTCTAGCATGATATGTGAAAAAACCCGAGGCAGATCTGGACAAAATGTCAATCTACTGTCAACAATTTCTCACGTTCAGCAAACTCCAAGTGAAATGAAGTTTGCTTTTGCAACATTTCTTTAAAATTCCAACAATCTCCAACTCTCACACATTACAAGTGTATCAAATGTACTGTGTAAATAGTTGGATGTATGTTACAGGCAACTTACAGGTCCTTTCAGCAGCTGTAAGTGTATGTAAAATGTAGGAAAAATAGCAATCTGAGTAAATTCTCTAGTTGCTAAAATTCTTCACTATTTTTTTGTATAAGAGATTAGAGTTCTTGAAGAAAACAGACCATTTTGCTAAACTTACCTCATGTTACTTGAAGTAACTCCCATGGTTTTAAGGACATTTATATCTATTGTATATCTAGTAGATGCAAGTATTTAATCTATAGCTCAGGAAAACTTCCAACAGCTATATTGTTAACAATATCATTTCTCCATTTTCTTACTATGCTAGTCCTCCCCTAAGTTTTACAGCAGTCAAGCCTTACAAGGGAGTAAATCAGTTTACACTGCAGTATGGCACATTCATGATACACTTTGGCTTTCTAAATGCCCCCTTTTTATTTGCCTTCTTGTTCGTAGTTCATGTAGTTAGAAGTGTAACTACAGGCAGTGCAGTCTAGATTCAAAGACAGGTATATCAAGACAGGTTTAGCCTGGCTGTATTCTCCAGATTTTTACCCATTCTGACATTATCCTGTCCTTAAAGTAAAGCATGTCCCTTACGTTACTTAGACTAACATAAGGTCTCCACACCTGCAAGAAGGTCTCAATATGCAAACATTGCCAAGCAATTGCTTTCAAGCCAGCTCAAGCTTTCATAGAATATTCTGCCAAATACTAGAGCTCACAAACAAGAAAACATTACAAAAATCCCCTAAACAAAACACTTCAAAGGAAATGCAAAATGAAATTGTTTATCAACACAAAACTGAAAGAAAGAACTTAAGAACATTGTCCTACCCATGAGAAAATTTTGTCTGAGAATGGGACCTTGCTCAAATTGAGTGAAGCAAAAACCTCCATTCACCACAGAAAAATATGTTGATCAAGGATTAAAATATTACTGTAACCAAGACCATAATTTCACACCTGACCAATCATTTCTATAAAACAGGGGTAGGATGTCAACTTCATCTAAAATAATTCCATATTTTAAAAAATTTTTGATAAGCGGTTCTAGCTTATATTGTGGCAGTATCCTAAAATACTTAATACCCAAGTGCTCCATTATCAAAAGTTACCTCTATCAAAAAGTTTAGTTGTGAAGAGCTTAAACTTTACTTTTGATACAGTCAGAGTTGAATTAACAAAGATGAAGGCAACGTATCGAGATCTGTGAAGATCCACATTCTCCCACAAAGCAGGTGTAAGAACTGAATATAAACTGCCCTGCAAAAGTATTCTTCAGCCTTCACCCCAGGTGACCATCTGTAAGACCTCTAATATGCAGACCTGTCTTAAACACAAAGTCATACAGATAATGACTGTTCTGTCAAAAGAGCCTCAGATTGAGCAACCAAATCCCAAAGCTATGGAGGGTAACAATGATTACTGTTTGTAGGTTAGAACACCTCAGTTATTCCCATTTAACAACAGGGGAGAGTAATAGTTTAAAAGAGAGAATACAAGGAACAGAATGCTGGTAAACAAAAAAAGTCAACTAATTGTGGAGCTGGCTTTAGGTGGGAGGTTTTTTTCTTGTGTTCTTTAAAGCCCTGAATCTCCAATACCCAACATGTTGCAGAATTTGTTCCAGAAAAAGACTGGTATTGCTTCAGAGACACAAGAAAGAGGTTTACACATTAAATAACCAAATGAGTATTCCACACTTAGTCCAAGCAGCCCCCTGGCACAGTGATACGGGAGAACCTGCCTCAGCTCTATCCCATTCCCAGAGGCTTAATGTATACAGAGAACATTTGGGATCTCTTCAAGTGAGCTAAAGATTTGCATATCCTTTTGCATATCCTGACATACGGCATACATTTCTTTTGATAAATGTGAGATTACCTGGACTACCTTCAAAGTGACAGAATATGGCAGTGTTTGCTTTATACTAAAACAGCATTAAAAAAACCTCCAACTGTTATAAACCAGAAGTAGAAGGCGACTGTAATCTCATCTCCAGGTGGAACACAGGAAGTGTGTCCACAGCACATATTTATCAACTTAATACTGGTTTTGATTTTCTGAGATCCTTAGATAAAGCAACTTTTATTAAATATTATTCCAGCTTAAGTTGGCATGTTTTTGAAACATTAAACCCACACACTCTTAGCAGACCAAAAATGTCACAGGTAGAATGGCTTGATGTACAACCGAAAATAAATATTAAAACTTTCTTTAGCCTAGGTATGACACATGTTGATAGCTCAGCATAAACATGAACTTGCAACAAGTTTGCTTTATTAAATACTATATGCTACCTATTAACAAAACACCCTTTGGGTATAGTACTTATTCAGAAACTAAACATGCATTTTATGCCTTTTCTAAAATCCATTAATAACAAAGACAGAAAAGCCAGAATTTGAATGTGAAAACCCTGTCTGCTTTAAAAGGCAAAAAACTCAAAAGCTTAAATCTGCATTATTTGACTTCCAAAGGTGCTTGGCACTTGCAGCTTGTTCCCACCACAAGGCTGAGTTACTCAGCATTTCTCAGAGTTGGTTCACAGATGGCAAACTAAACTTTGGGACTCCATATCTAAACCTTTTCTAAAACTGCTTTTGGCAACTTAAATAAGTTTTAATAAATCAGAAGAGGATTTCTGCCTGAGACTACAACCTTAGTGACAACAGATAAATCAATGATATACTGCCACAAAAAAACCCCACCCAAACCAAAGAAGGAACACACGGTGAATCAAGATCTAACACACAGGTTCCTTATTTTAATTGACCAAAGGCAGCAATCCCCCAGTGCAGTTTTGCAGGTATTGTACAGAGCCATTCCCAAGTACGAGACTGTGCTACTTTTAACAGTGTACTAGATCTATACTATTTTTTCAGTGATTTCAGTTTTGACAATAACAGCTTAGATAAAAAGCTGAAATACAATGAAGAATGACTCAAAATATTTATGATACTGTCTTGGATCTACTTGTAGCAAGGGGAAAAAAAATCATCTTTGGAAATCCACAAAACAAAGAAGCACGTATAGCATTCCTCAGAGCATAAGCATGCAAACTTTAGATAACCTTTAAAAGATATGTTAGAGAACATCAAATTTATTCATAGTAGAAAAAGGTACATAAAATACATTCTCAATATCCAAGTCTGGAATTACTATGAACTGAAAACTTTTACAATTTTTAAAAGAAAATAGCTTAAACTCAAACCAATAGGTAAGTTTACAGTAACTCTAACTAAAAGCACACTGCTCTACAAGTTTGAATTTGTACTGCACTCACTGAAATAATTTATTAACTATAACCTAATTTTCTTACAGCAGAGATGCAGTAGAGTAGGGTTTACCACTATGTATTTTGCCATTCAGTTTAGAAACCCAATATTCTCTTACCTAGGACCAGTTACTGACATTAGGAAGAAAAACAACAAAACCACACAATATTAAAAACTAAAGGAAATTCTGAAGCAAAAAGGAAGAGAGGGCAGAGTGACTTATTCTGTCTGTTATCAGAAGTAAAGCCACAATTTTGTTAGGCTGAGTACAAATAAGTTCTGTAAAATGAGGCATTTTCATATAGCTTTGTTATTTAGTGACATTTACATTGGGGTTTTTTGTATAGAGGTTATTTCTGGAAAGCTACTCTGCAAACAATATACAGTTACATCTTCCCTTCTTTCAGAAAGACACAAGTATATACCATGTCAATATACAGGAGCTTCCTTGCACAACTCTGTAGTCACCACACTGTACAATACTCTTTCCAACAGAAAAGGGTACTATATTTTTATTAATTATCTGTGGCTTCTCTGTAAATGAAACAGCCTTTCATGCAGCAGCAGTACTGGCTGAGGATGGGGGAAGCAATGCTGTGCTGAGGCACACCTGGGCTGTTTTCATTCTTCCAGGCTGAACTGGTAACAAAATGTTTGAAATGGCTTTACTGCAGTTTACGCTAGTCAAAGTATCAATCATACAAAGAGGCTCTACGAACACCAACTCCAGAACCAATTTTGACTGTTGAGCTACCTATACACAATAATCAGGTAATGGTAAGACAAGTTAACACTGATGTAATTCTCAGAGGAACTGATTACAAACAGGTACATCGATGAAATGTTTAATTTCCTTCCTCCTCCCTTTTGTTTAGTGGAAACAGCAACCAGCTGCAAGGTAGAGAGCACGGAGCTAGGTTCCTGGAGGCTATTTGCTCTCCTTGAGGCTGTATTTTCACAACTCAACATTACTGTTCTAATAATTGGAGATCCACCATCAGTTTCTTTGCCACCAAAGCAACAGTAAAACTGATATGCTAGGGTACATGCTCCCTGACGTGGGTTACATTCAAGCAGAAAGGTAATCTCACCTCAGGACATCACGTTCCAGACTTAAAACTGCCCACTCTGCAGAGCAGCTGTACAAGTACCTAAAAAGTACAAGTACCTACATAATCAAAACCACGGCAGTTGACAGGTCGCTACATGCTGCTTAAGACTGAGTACAGCATCTCTCTGTAGGTCAATCACACAATCTATTAATGCAATCTATGTATACAACCTTCTCCATCAGCTTTAAATGCTGTTCCTATTTGTTTTCTGGGGTTTTGCTTGTTGTTTGGTTTTTGTGGTGGGTGGGGGGTTTTTTTGTTTGGTTGGTTTTTATTTTGGGGCTTTGTTTGTTTGTTTGTTTTTGGTGGGGGTTTTTTTGTTGGTTTTTTTTGGTTTTTTTTTGTTTTCTTTGGGTTTTTTTTGTTTGCTTGGTCGGTTTTTTTAAATTTGTATAACTAAGCAGATCAAAAGACTTTTCAACTTTTTCAACTTACTGTTCATGGAAGTCCAGCATTGGTGGCTCAAACCGGAGAGGTCGGCAATTTCCCCGATACAGGGATACACTGCAAGAAAAATTGAAATGCTGTAAAAGATACTACTAAATGACACATTTTTGCTCCCTTCCCACCTCAAACAGTGCTTTCTTAGCACAATATTCATTAATACTAGCAAAGCAACTAATTCAAAAGAAGAAACAACAAAACAAACTTGTCTAGTCAGAATACCGTAATTTTATAACATGTTTACGTGGTGTCTCCAAGAAAGATTATGCAAGAGCAGATATCTTGAAAATGGACATAATTGAAGTGTAAACCTCTCGTTTATATAATGATGGCTGAGTGAAGCAACACACTAAACAGGTTGACATCATCTTTCATTGCAATATCCAAACATTGCTATGAAAGACTTTTTGGATATTGTCCAATGTGTAACAGTAATTTACATACACATCCCTGAGTTTCTCCAGTTACTTCTGTACTAGTACATAAAAAATCTTGGATCCATTCGATGGTACTGAGGCCACGTGAGAAAACAGCCAATACTGTTCAAAACTTGCAATATCCAGGAGACAGTGACTCTGCTCTGGAAACATTCCTTAGCTTTGCCTATACTAACCCCCCACTGGCATCTCTTTAGGAGAATTCTAGTAGATGAAGACCAAAACTTAAATAGCACTCACACAATCTAACAGTGAAGTCAACAAAGTATCTGGAAGCATTCTCTATTATTGCTTATTTTATCAGTATAGTTACACAGAGCACAATAGTTAACCCACAACAAAACTTGTAAGTAAAAAATACAAAGCAGTTTCATTGACTGAAACATTTTTTATTATTCAGAATGATGTGACTGTGACCACAGTTAAGCATCTTTGTAACTGAAACACTTTATTTTGAGCCAAGTAAAAATCCTATTCATACAAAAAACAAAACAGAGAGACAACAACATTAAAAAAATAAACAGGGAAGGCTAAAGAATAGAAGATGATCAATGGCTCCTGAATGGCAAGACCAACAGCCTCTTTTTTTTCTTCAAATGCTTTTTCTTCTGATATTAAAACAGCATTCTTGGTTTAGATCATTGTTTTCTGACTTTGTATCAATCCTAGATGCCCAAAGACAGAGCTGGAGCCACTTGTCCTGGGTAAGGAAAGCTACTCCACATACCCAGTTCTCTACCCAGAACTACACAGTTCTGCCTCAACAAGAAGGAGCAGCTAGGAAATGGGACATGCACATGTGGCTTGTCTTATGAAAGCTGGGGCCTTGAACTAAGATCAATCCAATTCCATCCAGTGCAATTCCAGGAAAACTAATTATTGCCAAAATTCAGATGTCTTTCCATACTCCAGAACCACTTCAACAAGGAAGCTATTTACAGGAGTAAAAGTTTAAGAATAGGTTAGGAAATCTTAATTGTATCCTTCAATCAAAATCAAATCAAAAGCTTTTTAAATAAAATTACAATGTCTCAAAGACTCACTCTAAAACTCCACAACTGAAACTTCACACTTCAAGTATAATACACAGCATGCTAATCAATTTCCAGCTCTCTATGTTTGGATGTCAAAACATCTTCAATGCTACAGAGCCTAGTCACTAAAAAAAACTTTGTCCACATAAAAGTAATAAAACACTATCAGGACAGGAGTGGGCTTAGTACATCCAGTCAGCCTTAATATATACTTAAATATGTGTGTGTACATATGGCATGTGTGTGCAGATCACAGTACAACAGAAGTGAAGATATAAGAAAATGCCAAGAGGAAAAACTGCATTCAGATCTTAAAAAAACCCCTAAAATTCTTGCTACTCTTAAGTGCAGCTGTGACACATTACAGTTGTCAAATAAGAGAGTGCTTAGGTACACCTTCTCAGCTAAAGTCAAACCTCAAACCATAGAACAAATGCTCAACAATATGAAGTTTACAGAGACACTGGACACAGGAGAATACAACTGGAAAACTATACGAGCAGTTATGTTTCGTAAGGATAAAACGAGTGAATCGTATGTCTCCAGAGTTTAGAGCCTAATTTTAAAAACCATTTAGAGTGCATTTCTAAATTAAAAAGGTCAAAAAGCTCTTGTACTTCCATTGTCAAGGTAACGCTAAACAGAAACCACTCAAAGTGATCTTAAAAATAATTCTGTCAATTTCTTCCAAAATTAAAACCCTGAACAGTCAGACAGCACCTCTTTTGTATTGGTAATTATTGGTAGAATGACATATCAACTCTTTTTATAGAAAAATGTTAAAAATATTTACAATCTTTACAAAATTATATTAAAAAAATCTTTATTTCAAATGCATTGAAAATACTGTCAAGAGTAACTTGGCCTAACTTGAACAATCAGGACATACTCAATTCTCCACATATGTGTAAAATTTAGGCAACATTTTCTCATGCCACAGAGCTATATTATCCTGGAAAGTCAGCTGGACAACAAAAAACTTAAAATGGTTAAACTTTGGCAAAGGCAGCGACATCATAATGAATGCCAACTATGATAACAAAAGTAACAACTATAATAAGATTCAAACAGGAACAAGCAATATTGGGATTCACAAACTTTGCCTACTAAAGGGCCCAACAGGAGTCAACTTGCAGCAGACTAGGAAATGATTATAATGTCTGCTCTGCTGGGCATTTGCTCACTGAATGCTGGATACACCCATGGGTAGGGCAACTTTACAGCATAACAACATGAAGTTAATTACTATTGTATGCATGTAGAAATATGGCTCCCGGTCTTATATCACAATTTAAACATTTTTCTTTCCCTACCCCTCCAAGTTTTCTAACTTTTAAAGACAAGAAGAACAACACAAAAAAGAAAAGTTGCATCTGGAAGAAAGGACTGCTAATACCTGCCAACAAGCATCAGCAGACTAAGAACTGGCCAGGTGGCACCTGAACCCATGATTTAAATATTCTCAATACCTTTTTCCTTCTGCAAGAATTTTGATTTTAAAAATGAGACTTGAGAGTGAACTACACTCAGTCCCTCAGCAGGATCATTATCCTCCCTGTTCCATCCATGCTATATTTGAGTGGGCATTTACCTCAACTACTGACTAAGGTTCTGCTGCTACCCAGAAGCAACCTACTACCAGATGCAATTTACTGATGTGCAACTTCATGTCTCAATAATGTTAGTCACAAATGCTGTCATAAACACGGTCAAAATAGCAATGCCTGCAAACACTGTAGCTGATATGGGTATCCATCTGTGCTGAGCCACAATATTCTTCTGTCTTAAGGACATTCTTCAGTACTTCCATAATGCTTTGCTGTTTATCAGAGTACTAGGCACCCAATTTTAGATAATCAATGCACATCTTTGCACTTGGAGATGAAGAAAATGCTTGTCACATACAGTATTTAAAGATTTCTGCAAAGTTGGGCAGCAACTGTGTCTCTGTATCCTCACCTTACCTTTCTAGCTGTTCTGGGATTTCTGGAGGAGTTATATGCTCTGTGGAATCTTATCTGTAACATCTTTAATTACTATGGTAGAAAATTCAAATCTAAGCATACTCCACATTTATTTTTCCCACATTAGTTTAGCTGTTGTTTAAAGGGTTTTATTTCCTCTCTTGTGCCATAAATTGTAAAGAAATAAAGACAGCAGCATTAAGCTGTGAAACAGCAAGTGATCTCATGATTTTTTTTAGCAACATGAACTCTTAGAAAGCTGCTACTTTATTTCCATTACCACAAAATCAAATTAAAGCATATCTAAAAATAACTATGTGAACCTTTAAAATGACAAATTGGAAAATACTTCACAGTGGGTACTTTTTGTGCCAGAATCCTCGAAAAGAGACACTGCAGACTTTTTACCAAAAATGTTCTGTAAGTAACCTGCGTGCATCCACAACTTTTCAATATTTAAAAATAAGGCTGAGCTGCATGTATCAGAAAAGACATTTTAATTTTAAAAACTAAAATTTTTTTAGAAATATGGGTATTAATCACAGGTTCAGTGAGAAAGTGAACTCCCACCGAACAATGGAACCACTCCAGTATCTGGCCGTACCTGTTGCTATAAAGGCCGATGAATAAAAATACGAGCAACAATTTTTTTTAACAGGGCTACCCAGATAGTAGCTGGCTCAGATATGTCAACATTAACCCTGTATCAGAAAAACACACTCATACTAGACAAAGTTCAAAGCTAACAATTCCCAAAGGGGAGTGTCTGGGGAAAGAACAGGGAGAAGCTTGAATAGATGCACTGTAACCTGACCATGGGCATGAACAAAACAAATTAAATTGCTAGTTCATTTCCCTCCTTCCAATTAGTGCTAAAAAGTAGATCAGAGAACTGAATAAACTGTCTAAATAGGGAAAAAATATCGGCAAGCTATACCAAGAAGATATTATAATCTCTAATAAGGACAAGCAAAGACAAGTCATCTAGAGAAATTAAATATTGCTTTTAGCAATGCCATTGAAAAAAATCACAGAAAAAAAGGAAAGAGTCATGCAAAACTAATAACAGCAGTGAGAGAGAAAAACAGAAAGCAAATTTGGTATTTACTATGTAACATGGTATCAGAGAGCTTGTGATGCAGACCTTCATCACATTGTGTCCGAACTTCAAATAGGCCAGCGTTCCTAAGTGGAATGGACTATTTGTTTTCAGATATCTAAACCAGTGTTTTAACAGAACACACTCCAGAACACTTAAGTTTCCAATACAGAAAACAATCTTCTTAGCTGAGAAATTAAAACAAAAAATCCTGTAGGCAATCCAGTCAATGGCCTCAATCTCAAGAACCACCAAATTCAATTGTTTTCTGGGAAACAAAAATATTGCACCTAATGCGTGGATGCCAATATAGGCACTTCCTTCTGCCATTGAGACTTGATGATTTAAACAAGATACTATTCCATTTTAAAAATATCAATAAAGTATGGCTCTATCCAAGACATAGAAATACACTAATCATTGTTATCTTTAGTTCAATTGTCATTCCTAAAAATTCATGTTCTCATACTTGCAATCTGACTGACATACTGCAGCACATAGTGAGTTTGCATTCCTGACCACAGCTGGAGATTTCATAGGTTTTTCAAAACTTGCAAAAAGAAGGATCTTAAGCCTGCAATTAAGCAACTATACACACAGTAAAACAGGAACTCATCAGAAATGGAAAATTCTTTTACTAGATTTCCTGAAAAGGAACAGAAAACAGGTTGTGGAAAAAACATAGCTGTATTTACTGAAAATGCACTTTGAGTTTGTTGAATGCTACTGTACAAGAAATAAGCTTCATTGTTACTGTTCAATGCACTCATTAAATAAACAAGAGTATCTGATGATTCTCTAGAGAAAAATCAGGGACCAGGGTAAAAAGAGGCCACTTATTTTCCTTCTCAGATATTATACATGGCAAGCTCTTCAGTAACAGATTATGTCTTCAGGACAGGAGAGGACAAGACAGAGTCATGGGTTTTATAGTCTAGAGAAAAGGAGGCTCAGAGGTGACCTCACAGCTCTCTACAATCACCTGAAAGGAGAATGCAGCCATGTAAGGGGTGAGACTCTTCTCCCAGACAACCAGAGACAGAACAAGAGTAAATGGCCTCAAGCTGTGCCAGGGGAGATTCAAGTTGGATATTTGGAAAAAAAATCATCATGTGGTTAAGCATTGGAACAGCCTCCCTAGGGAAGAGGTGACATCATGATCACAAAACAAGTAGATGTAGAACTTTATGATATAGTTTAGCGGGCATGGTGGCACTTGGCTGAAGGCTGGACTTGGTGATCTTGGAGGTCTTTTCCAATCTTAATGATTCTATGATGGGAAAAAGGAATGTGGGGAAGAATCTATCAAAAATAGCATCAAACTTTTCTTCAAAAGGACACCAACAACTTTTGAAGCAGGCAAACAAACCCACTTTCTCCTCAATAAAAGAAACTACAGTAAAATGATTTTTAAAGAAATCTACAAGCAGAGCTCTGAGTTTAATTACACAGAATTGCTCTGTGATATACATTACAAAAGGAATTAAAGAATTCTTCAGTTTTTTATTCCACATGTGAAGCTTCTTCCTCATGAAGGGCCACGAAGATGATCAGAGGGACAAAGCACCTCTCCTACAAAGACAGGCTGGGAGAGTTGGGGCTGCTCAGCCTGAAGGAGAAGGCTCTGAGGTGACACTAGACCACCTTCCAGTACCTAGTATGGTTTACAAGAGAGGTGAAGAGGGACTTTTCACAAGGTCATTTAGTGATAGGACGAGGAAGAAAGGGCTTTAAACTGAAAGCGGGAAGGTTTAGATGAGATATTAGGAAGGAATTCCTTATTGATAGGATAGTGAGGGACAGGAACCTTGCCCATGGCAGAAGGATGGAACTAGCTTATCTTTAAGGTCCCTTCCAACCCAAACCATTCTATGATTTAGCTGTTCAGTATTAAAAACTACCTCACATTTTAGTTTCATTTCCTCTGTATGAGAAAAATAATTGAAAAAAAAATCACATGGTTTGTATTTGATCTTTTTTACACTAAACCTTTATTACTCTTATGAAAAGTATCACAAACCTCACAATTAAAGTCTGTATTAAACTTTAAGAAAGATGCTTACCTTTTCTGTTGATATGAACTGAGGCCTAAAGTTGTCTCAGTCTGTAAAAGAAAAAAAAAAATTAAATTTAAGACACCAACAGCATTTTACCCCCAGCAGGCAAAAAACCCCAACCTAACAACCTGGCAACTGCAACAAGTTAGTAAATCAGAGCTTGAAAGACAAAAGAAGTTCTGAACTGGAGCAGAAAATGTAAATTGTTTTTTTTCCAACTAAAGAAATTAAGTTTGGCCCTGGACAAGAACTGCGGTCAGTTCCAGTGGTAGGAATGCCCACAAACTATAAAACAAGCAGCAACTTAACAACCTAAAAACTGAGAGAAGGATAAAAGTCCAGGAAATAAAAACACTATATGAAACAAAAGAAAAACCTAGCATAGATGTAAGAAACAAACTACAAAGAAAAGCATATAGAACAAGAAACAGTTCAGTAATTATGTCATTGATGTAATTTAACACCTAGAAAACAAAGAAGGCTATAATCTCCATCTGACTAGGAAACATCATCTCCTTCTCTGCTAATGATCTTCTAGCCTCTATAATTCATACACTTCCTTCAACTCTGCTGGACATTACAGTTAATTACCTGAAAACAAGGAGGTTAGGTTGTCTAGGGATTTCCAATTAGTTTACTCTTGCCTAAGAAATACCAACTGGTTTAGAAGCCTGCATATGGAATGCCCTTCTGATACAGCTCATGTTAAAACGTAGCAGACTTGGAAAACTGTCTTCCCACAGGGTTTGGTGATCAAACTGGGGATTTTAGTTGTCCTGTTAAAGACATGTCATGGCCAAGCTAAATATTTATCTCCTGAGCGTGGGAGGAAAGCTCACAGGTCTGATAAAGTCTATAGTGCACCTTGGCTCATCAGACCCAGTTCACCTCTAGCACAAGGATAGCACTTGTTTGCAATGGGAATGCAAACTTGTATCTCATTTCAGAACAAAAAATCAAGTCCCTTTGCTGGACACTTCACTGATTTCTAGTTCAGCTACAAATTACACTTTATTTCTTTGGTTTTTTCTAAGCCAAAATTATTTTTTTAAATAGTTTCTTAAAAATGATCTTTGCTTAAAATATAGATTTTATTATTAGAGGAACTTTAATTTTGCTATTTGGAGACACTTTTTGAAAATTTTATAATTACTCCTATTAAATCACTGAGTCGACAAACATTAATGTTTGATTCATGTCAAGGATCAATTCTGGATTGTAAATCTAAGAGGTGTTCCAGATTCAGAATGAAGTTATTTGGTTTACTCACCCTCCAATTTGCAACAAACTAAAGAAAACTGGAAGGGTATTATTTACCATTGTAAAACAACGCTAATCTATTTGTAACTTGAAAGGCAACACAGAGCATTCATCAGATTTTTTTGGTTTAAAACCTCTGATATAGATAGCTAGACTGCCTTGCTAAAGGGTTATTACAGAAAGGGGCTCACATGAAATTACACTTCACAGTACAAAATTATCAGTGCAGTTTTTCCTCAGTGAAGAAAAGACTAAAAAACAAGCTGTTTTATGTTATTGTAATTTCAATGTCAGCAAGCTTTCCTTTAAACTTACTTATGACATTTGTACTGTAATTAGGAGAACAGTCAATTTCTTATTCTTCATTAAAACACCATTATTTTAATGAACAGAAAAAAAAAGCTTACACATCTTTCCAAGTCTTCCCAGCAAAGGTATACTACTCATATACTCATAAGCTTTTAGTTCAGCTTCTTAACTTCCAATGTCACACTCCATTTTCTATTTCCAGTAAGATACAGGTAAATACTTACTACTCTGAAACAATTTACAACACGTTGTAAGAGAAAGTCAATTAAAATGAAGAAGGAAGAAATTTAAAATAGTTTTAGTTAAGTGATGAACGCTTAAGGTACAAAATGTTTTCTATCTAAAACTTTCTAGGAAGTACTGCCTAACAAGTTAATTAGCTCTGAAATCTAAAGAAATAAACAGAAAAAGACAGATCTCTTCCTTCCATACCTTGTATTTTCCTCAGACTGGAATGACAAAGGCAGATCTTCCAGTTTTAAACTGCCACACATTATTTTCTCAATTCAACCATGAGAAAACTTATGGGTTGAGGCAAGGACAGTGGGTATATGACTTCTGTGACAGCATGTGTCTGGGAAGGTTTAGATTGGGTATTAGGAAAAGGTTCTTCACCCAGACGGTGGTTTGGCACTGAAATAGGCATTTAAGAAGTGTTTGGACAACACTCTCAAGCACATGGTGTGAATCTTGGGGCTGTCCTGTGCGGGGCTAGTAGTTTGACTCGTTGATCCTTGTGGGTCCCTTACAGCTCAAAATATTCTGTGATTATAATTCTGTGATTTCTTTATTTTGCTTTATCTTAGTGTCTTTATCTTATCCCATGAGTTTTCTCTCTTTTACTCTTCAGATTTCCTTCCCCTATCCCATCCCCTGAGGGAAGCAGAGCAAGCAGCTGTTCGGGGCTAAGCTTCCAGCTGGGGTTAAATGACAACAACCAAACTTACTCTGTGAAATTAACAGATATATAAAGCCATATATAAAACCCTGTAATCCTTACCAATGTCCTTGAAAGCACATTAATCACTAGAATTAAATAAAATCTTTCTTTCACCAACAAAGGGTTTTTTTCTTTCAAAACATAACTAAAGCACATAATTAAGTTACCAGCAGTTACCTGACAGTCAGATGATGGAGCTAACAGGTTCAGATCCTATGACAGGGCAACTAAAATAGCCATTACCAGCACTGTCCCATCCTTGACAACTAGCTTTGGCTCTAACAAGACAGCATGTTCTATTAAGTTGTTAGTTATATGTACTCTTAAGTATCATAATTGGCTGTCAATACCTTAATATAAGACTCAGCCTAAGACCCCACCCAGGCCAACTTTTAGACAGAGGGCAGTGGAGATCAAATTTAACTCCAGAAAAATGCAGAAATAAACGGAAATACACATAACTGACAAAAGTGCAACTACTACATTGCCATGGCTGTAGTTAACTGTTGGGAGTTGAATTATCTGACTGCACACCCAAGGTTTTCCCCAATGTTCTGAAATTACACATTTGCTATGAAAATATTAAGACAAATATCTGTAGATCAGGTATAAAATTACAAATCATTCTGATAAGACTGGTATTTCTGAGATATATTCAAGAGCAAAAACGCATCAAAGATTCATGTTTAAAAGGAAAAGCCTGTTTTTTGCTTACAGATGTCCATTAAACACAAGCAGCATTATAAATTCATTTAAATGACATTTTCTGTTTTTTGAGCAGGAGCTGTTTGCTTTTTGGTTTGTTTGATTGTTTTTGTGGGTATTTTGTTGTGTGGATTTTGCTGGGGTTTTTTGTTTTTTGGATCAGGGTCAATCAAGAGCAAAGAAGTAGCATACCAGCTTCAGCAACCATAGCATCATGGAACTAAACCAAAAATAAATCTCATGTGGCAGCTTCTATAATTACCACTCATTTTTATTACATGTCAATCTTTCAAGTCATGCAGTAAACAAAAACATACAACTGTGTTCAGTTACAAATCCTAAATATGTTTTTGTTTGTTTGGGGTTTTTTTGGTTGGCTTTTTTGTTTTTAAGTTGATCTTCAAGTATAATTCTGGACCTATTGTACTGCAGTCTGGCCTGCTATTTTTCCTGCGTGACTGCACAAAACTGCCAGGAAGTAAAGCAAAACCACTATTTAATGTGTATGTTTTGTTTAATACTGTTGGTTTATCAGGTAAAGAGAAATAAAATTATGCTCTTTAAAAAATACAGCTTTGTCTTTTCTTCCATAAAGGATACATTGTAAAAGAGCAGAATTAGCAAGATATGATTTATATGAAACATTTATTAGATCTTATCTGTGTTGGAGAAGCATTACAAATAACAAAATATTGTAATGATCAGGAAGCACAATGCATGTGCACACTACTAATATTTCAAGATATATAATAAGATAAGTTACAGGAAAAAAAACCTCCTCAATTGGATTAATTTCCCAATCCAAATCCCTAACAACAAAACCTAAGGTCAGCACAAAAGAAACAGTAGAAATATACAACGGAGTGGGAAAAAAGAGAGGGAAAAATCACCCCTTTTACCATTACTGGGCAGTATCTATGATCCTTCTGCCCAAAAGGCTGTGTTCAAGCCTTGAAGATAGATGATACTTTTTAAATATATATTTTTTTTAATTTAAAGACAGCATATAACATTTAGGCTGTTGCTACTAACAGTATCATGCCTTAATTTAATCTCTTATATAACCCTAAAAGGATTAAACTATAAACCAAGAGGATTTCAGTATAAAGATCTTGAGAAAACTTGCACACAGTGAGCTAGAAAATTTGAAGGCAGGCAGTCAGCCAACACCATGGTTTCAAGACTTAAGAATCGTTTCCCTCCACAGGCTTATATTCTCAAGACAGATTTCACAGAGAATCTGTACCTCAAAGTACACCTTAAAGACTTAGTATAATTGTGGAAGACACCAGACAATAATCTTGCATAGATGGAGAATCAAAATCCATACTTTACAGCCTGAAGCTGTCTCTAAAGAAATACCCATGGTTGCTAACTTCAGCCAGAACATAAAAAAAAAAAATCCCACCAAACAAACAAACAATCACAACCACCAAGTTAATTTTAATGTCTCACCAATTTGTTATAATAGCTATTCTCCACTTCTTGGTAAGAGGTCATATTACCTAGCACTACATTCAGTCATCTAAACATAGGCATCTGCTGCCACTTGAGATAAATGTCCCAGGGCAGCCTGCCTGGTCTCAGAGTGACATCCAGAAGGACATGGTTTCTCCTACACCCTGTGCCATATCTGCCAGGTCCATGTAGATGCCCAGGATAGCCCAGGACATCTCAAATAGCACTGGTTACCTATGTTTAAGCAACTAAACTAGAGCTCAGAAGTCTTCAACAATGATGGTGGGGGCAAAGCAAGGAGGCAGACCCTCTTAGTCAAGATCTGGGGTTTCCAGACAAGTATATTTCTTTAATGTTAACAAAATTCTCAACAACCAAAGTTTTCTGCATTCCTACAAAAGAGAGTATCCACACCAATTTAAAAGACTGTTGCAGTTTGAAAGACTCAGAACATTTTACATCTTGCTATTTCATAGTAAGGCTGGTCCCTTTTTGTAAAAAAAGGTATGTGCTGCTTGCAACTAAATGTTGCTACAAAAAGTGATACATAGATGGCAGCTTAAATCTTCATTGTTGCACTCATGAGCTCTATGATAATAATTAGCATAATTAAAAGAAACATAATTAATGAGGAATATCTTGCTTCAGGTAATGAAAAAATGAATGCTGTAATCTGAAAGGTAGCTGGAAGTGGACTGAAGTCATTCTTGCCATGGTCTTTCATGACTCAGACTCACATAAGGAAACAAAAACATCAGTTGACTGTAGCTGATGCAACACATGCGACCGACACTGGCTTTGCAACAGTCACTCCTGGGCACCAATTATTTTTATCTAAAGCCTGGGGATGGCAATTCTTCCAGTACAAGAAGCAGAAGAACTTCAGCTGCTCACAAGCAATGGCAATGAACTAAGATGGCTCTTACTCCTTTATAAAAATCACACATACGGGAAAGAAAGCTCCAGAGGCCATCAAGTCAGCTGTTGCTCAGTGGAGATCTCATTAGTGCAGGTTGCTCACAGCTCTGGGCCATCATGTTTTGGGTATCTCAGAAGATAGAAATTCTACAACTTCTTTTAGTAACCTGGTCCAGTGTTTGAACCTCCTCAATTTAACAGCCTTTTTTTGTCTTGACATGGGTTTTTGGACCTGTGTCCAAAGCTTCTCATCCTTCCAGTGCACACAGTGAAAAATCTGGTTCCTCTTCTCCACACTGCCCACAGCAATCAGTATTCCTCTGGTCTTTTCTAATGGCTGAAAAAATACATCCTAACATGAGACACCTTCCAGCCCCTGATCATCCTGTATTCCTCTGCTGTGCCTGCTCCAGTATGTCAGTGCCTTCCTTACACTGCGTAGCCCAAACTGGACACAATACTCGAGCTGCAGCCCCACGGGTGGGGGGAAAAATCACACCCCCTATCTTCTGGGTTCACATTTGTTCACAATTCAGTAGGCTGGCAGTTGTCTTTGCTACAACAGCACACGGAGAACTTAGGTTCAACCTGTTGTCTACCAGAATCCCCCCATGTCTTTTCCTCAGTGCTGCTGTCACAGCCCTGCCTATCCTGTGACACAGGGTTGTTCCCTCTCAGGTGCAGGCCTTGCATTTGTCTGAGCTGAATGTCACGAGGTTCCTGTCAGCCTGCCGAAGGCCCTCTGAATAGCAGCCTTGCCTTCCAGTGTAATAACTACTTTGGCCAATTTGGTATCATCTCCAAACTCACTGAGAGTACACTCCATACCACCAACCAGGCTGCTAAAGACAACATTTAGCAGTGCTGTCCTCAGTTCCAAGCTCTATCACAGGTAACTGACTGCCAGCTGAACTCTGTCCTGTAGAATACACCCATCGAGGTCAATGGTCCAGCCACTTCACTGCTACCTACAAGGCCTGTATTCTTAGTGCTTTGGCTACACAGATATCAACGGGCATCACATCAAACCCCTTTAAAAAGTCAACATACAATATGAAAATTCGAGTTAATTAAAAAATACACTGAGACGTTGCTCCCTGAGAACACTATTGCTGATATACCAGAACTGAATGCTTCTTGCTTCTGTTAAGAGAATTCTTTGCTGTGCCACTGAGAATGAAGAATAGGTCATGCAGAAAATACTAAACTTCCTCCAGTAAGACATCAGCATTGCTGAGTCCCACAAAGGTAATTTGGTTCCACATCTTCTGTGTTACAAAGCCACTGCAAGTCATATTAAGGTCCTGTCTCTTTGTCATGTAGGACAACTGTTCTCACTACCAGTCTTTGTAATAAGCAGTTTACAGCAGTTTATGAACAAAGACATCAAATATGTATTAAGTATATATAAGCACACAAGTTTTCTTTTTTTCCCTATTTCAGCTATTCTGCAAACCAGTAATTATCAGTAAAATAATTTCTAGGAGTTCACCTGTAAAAAATTGTTTCATACACTTATGATTATTGCAGCAGATTCATGTTAAGATAAGTTGACTGGAAAGTCTTACCACTTTCCTTTTTTATTTTAGCAATACGCTACTTTAAAAATACTACTACATACGCAGAAGTACTTTCCAAACACTCAGTCTGAATAAAAAAAGCAAAACAAAACAAAAACAATCACTCTAGAAAATAGTGGTCCCAACTATACTGTGCAGAAGAATATTAGATACCCAAGGCAAAAGCTCTAACAACAAATAGAATTACCCGGGAAAGAGTCCTTTATTAGCTTAAAAAAAAGAAAACTTTGCTCTGAAAAATAAATTTTCCTTTACTGTTCACTTTTCAAAGTCCTCAAAAAGTGAGACAGTATGCCAGCTTAGCATGAAAGAACAGTTTATTAAAAGTAACAGTTGTAGTTTACTTCAGCCCTCCTAATAGTTGCAGATGACATCATTGTCAGAGACATGAAGCATCTGTCAGGTCTGGACAAGGGTTGAAATAATCAGGACACATGGAGGAGATGGAGATGGCCTGACACTGACATAGCAAAGTTCAGATGAAGGAGAGCTTCAATGTAAAACTGGGAAGGGAGTAACTGATAGCACACTAAAGAAAACAATGTGCCTGGAAAGCATAGTGAAATACGAACTATATGAGCAAACAAAATGCTGCCAAAAATTTACAACTCATTTTGGCATTACTAAAACAAGCATTACTAGACAGGGAAGGAACTACTCTGTCCTCTTTCTGAGCACAATGTCCCAAATAAATGCTATACTTTAAGTACTGATAAATAAAAATCCAGTAAAGTTAAAGAGTGCTCTAAAAAACCTGCACGAAGAAGTTGTAGGTAGATTATAGCACAAAATTCTCTTGATGAAGAGGCAAAGCAACCTAACAAAAAACCCAAGTGAACATACGTTTGAGAAAAAAGCAGCAGCAAAATCAGCTTAGGTATGAAACAACTATGTACTTCTCTAGAGGTTTTAAGAACAGAACAGTCAAGCACCGGCCAGGCATAGCCCATCTACACACAACAGCACCTGATAAATGTATACATGATCTCCCAAGGTCCATTACAATCAACCAAGTCTATGACTCTGAGGTGCCAAACAACTATATAGACATCTGCAAACCACCTGCTATTGAAGAAAACAACCAAACTGTACACTGCATTTACATTAATACTATTCTTACCCTATGTTCAGGATCTAAATGAATTATTTGAAGAGTTCAAAAAGTTGAGTTTTTAAAGGAACCAATTCACGTGAACAGACAGAATTAAGAAATTCCCTCATTATTTAAATTTAACCCACAGACAGAACTAGCATAAATTTATTTAGATATAAACCTTTAATCTGAACACATATGCTAAAGAACCGAATTCTCACTTTCGCTCTGGCAAAACAGAAGGTTGAACTACATGCTACAGCACTTTCTAAACCACAAACTCTAAGTCCACACCCAGAGAGTACAGTCTCTACTTTTGCTAGTTATTCAGTAGCATGAGCTCACGAAATTTCCACTGTCAGTTTATTTTTACCCATGAAATGTTTTTCTGCTTAAACATTTAAAGATTTATTCTCTTTCAATAAATAGCTGATTTCAGTCAGACTGGTCAAACCAGACTTCTCAACACATTTCATTTATTTTTTACAGCAAAATTCCTGAAATGTGATTGAAACACGTAAGTATTTTACCAACAGTATATACTCCAAATAAGTAAAGAAAACCAGCATCAAGAGGGTTGACACTAACTGGATGGAAGTGGCAGGAATCCCTAAAAATAAAATTATTCAAGGCTTGGCATTTGATTAGCCTTAGTTGGAAAGCAACTCTTTCAAACAAGAAAAAGCTTGCTTCCACTCTAAAGACATCAAATTCTTTAGGGAAGTGGAGATAAACCAAGACTGGAGATAGCTTTGATACCTCACTGATTATTAATCACTTTATGTACTGTATTGGTTATTTTTTATATTAAAAAAAAAAAAATCACCTGAAGGTGACATAACATTAGACAATACTGATTTACTACTGCATCATGGTATTTGTAATGAACAACAGACATTTGTGGAAGCTTACGGAAAGCCCGAAAGAGAAACAGTCAGTGACATCAAGGTAGGTTTAAAACTTTAGTAACTCCTGTTCACAAGACATAAGCCTGGTTTTACAGCAGTGTAATGGCTTTTTTAAATTGCAGTAAGTAGTCACAAGAGGTCACCATATTAAAATCTACATGAAAAAAACCCAAATTATCTATTAGCTAGAAAACAGTATACGCTATCATTCTGATTAAAAGGAAGTGGTTTCACTTTATATACGTATGTTTGGCTTAAGAGCCACAACCATAATATAAAACATACAAACCACTTATCAGAAATTTTGTCTCTCTTGTTTTGCTTTAAATCAAACATTCAGCAACATATTAAGGGAAGTGGTAGCCCAATGAGATCTAAAGCACTGCAAATTTTATGGTGCAACATGCAGAATTGCTTGACTTTGTCCCACCATAAGAAGTTCTCTTGTCTCTGCTACACCTTGCAATAGTGTAATTAACAATCCTTTTACTTTCCCATCTTTATATGACTTATTGAGTGGCTCACAGCAGTACCATTACTTTTTTGGTCTAAGAACTGGTTGTTAATGGAGTGCTCAAATGAGTAAGATAATTACAGATTTGTAAGATTAATTTGAATTAGTTTAAAAAAAAAGGATCCTGGAGAAAAAGGAACACTTAAAATATAGATGAGCAAATGTCACTACATATTCTTTACCTTAAACACTGGGCCAATGACGTGTCTGTCGTTTTTACTATACCACTTGTGTCAAACCAGGTGTATTGTAATAGAGTATGTAAAAGAAAAGAAACTAAGCCTTGTGGGTTTTTTCCTTGTATTTCTAGTGATATGTGGTATCTTCATGCAAGTTAAAGAAATATTCAGAGTCAAAAGCTTCAATAACTGAGACTGTAATCACTATATGGAAAACTTCCACCACTATACCCATCCAAACATAAGCCTATACACAGATATCTATTATGAGAATGTGTTTAGCACATGACAGCTAAACAACTGGCTAATGAGGAACCTGAGGCTTTTTTGTTTGCTTCTTTGGTAGGGTTTTTGGGGGCTGGGGGGGGGGGGGGGGGTTTGAGGGGTTTGTATTGGGGGTTTCCTGTTTGTTTTTAACTTCAGTGTTTCCTGTCACTAGTTTACATAACTTTGAAGTATCTTACTCTGGTACATTATAGTCTTAACACCTATAGTAAGATACTCTTGAGTTACAGAAAAAAACAACCCAAACAACTTGGTAGGCGGGGGAAAAAAAAGACACCATCATAAATCTGAAACATGTAATACATTGACGCATATGTTGACTTGTCTGGACTAGATAGGACGTAGAAATTATAAATCAAGCACTGCACCTGGTAACTCCTCTGCTCCCTTTCAAGCAGTAGGCTATCACCATCAAGGAATTTTAAGAAAAATATTCTCAACATACATACAATCCACAAAATGCGTGCATATGAAATCCTACTCAATAGAACTTCAGAGCTATGTAGCTCTAGTATCAAGCCACGCTGCTATGTATGTCATCCCAACTACTACTGCCATCTCAAAATTTCAGCAGATACCCTTTAAAATTAACTTTTTTCCTCTTTGACTCAGACCAAAAGAAAACTGACAGGAATGGCAACATCATACATGAAAAACACCTACTTGCAACAGTAATTACTTCACTGTAGTAACTAGAATTTTTTTAAACCCAGTGGTAACTTGGTTCCAAGAACTGCCTTTAGGTTTGCGAATCTTAAAACACTTGCAGTTCCTACAGATGAGTTAGCCAATTGCATCCCAACTCTAGATCAAGATGAGCGTTAAACACAAAGTATCCCCCAATTTTTCTGAGATAAAAGGAACTGGACAGAGACACAGGCCAGAGAGAACCTGTGGTAAAACCCACCAGTTTTCCCACCACAAAACATCAGGGAACCAGAACCTCTGAACACACCAAAGTATACTGTTGAAAGTAACTTTAGAAAGTCCAAAGGTTCTGCAGACTTGAGCTTAATGTTTGCTTATTTTCAAAACTCCACTAACCCATGTGTTTCAAAAAGCAGCTGTCAAAAAGAAGACGAAATGTTGCTAGTTCAGATGATTTACTCAGATTACATACCTGCAATAGGTCTCCTTCATCAAAACGCAGCATTTCTATTATGCCATCCGACTGGATGAAAGCTGCAAAGAAAAACAAAAAGAATGAAGTAATTTAACAAGAACCCATTTAGTTATAAATGAAAAGAACAATTTAAATATCTAAAATCCGTTGTATATAATTTTGTAGACAGCTATGACAAACCAAAATAACAACGCAGAAGCTAACAAAATATCAAACACAAATCTGTGACACTAATTTTGCTCGAGAAGTACCACATGTGGCAAATTAGCCTTTTACTTAAAAATGTTTAACTCCAAAGGGAACATGTTCTTCAAGGGTCCCTAAAAAGAGTGATTGTACCAAGCTAACTCCATACTTCAATGAATATGACAGGCTGGGTACCTGAACAACTGAGTTTAATATGTCTAAGCCCACAAAGAGTTCAGACACTGTTTGTTTCTGAATTTCTGTTTCATTTACACACCAACAATCTTAACTGTACACCTGGAAAGCCTCCTTCACACTGCAGCCTAATCCTTGGCATGGTAACAATCCTCTCCATCTTGACAGTCACATATTAAAATTTGAAACAGTTTAGAAGTGTTTGCACCGTAGGACTAAACTCCATGAAAAGTTCATGCCTCAGTCACATATAGGATCCTCAAATGCTCCACTCATTTCCTCTACAAGTTTGGTCAGGCAATTATTTTCATTACCTCTTAAAATGTAGGGGATGCTACTTTCTTCTAAAGACAAAGAAATAAGGGTATTGCCCTTCCTGTAAAATATAATAATCTGTACAAGAACGAGTATGATTTAAAGAGGAAAGAAAAGTTCAAAGAATTCTACATTTTTCCCTGCAAAATTCTGCTCTCACACATACACACACAAAAGCAGGTCTTTAGAACAAAATGCAGCAACAACCTTAAATGAGAAAATTGTATTACCAAAAAAAAGCCCTATAAATAACTCCTCCTCTACCCTACGTCCTTTTTCCATGACTGTCTTTACCATTTACCATTCATCCTAGATGAAGCTGAGTGAGTGATAACATGCCTGTCTTCCCACAAAGAGGAACAATTTCAACAGGAAGAATTTTAAGATTTTCCAGTACACAGTGCGCACTTCTGGAAGATGGATTTTGAATCCCAGTCCGAAGAAGGAGATTTAAACTTTCATCTCCCACTTTGGAGCTCAGTGTTCTAATAAAAAACAATTATTATAAGGTTGCCAACAATGCCACTCTATGATGCTTTAAAAGAAAAAGTGACAGTACTTTCAGAAAACAAAAAGCACTCTTGGTAGACAGGAGTAAAGGCACCTACCATGCAGAGAAACGTTAGTTTTGACATATATTTGTTCCAAACATTTCCTCACTGGCTGCTTTGGTGACATCTCACTCAGTACCCAAAATTCACTGTACTACTTAACATACCACTGTTTGCAAATCCCATTCTGCATCCCTGACTTCGCCCCATATTTCGATACTTTCTCCTTAAAGGCACAAGCTCCACAACCTTGCTTTCACATGACCCAAAGTAAAAGTTAACACAAGACAAAGATTGCTGCAGTCATCTCGAAAAGTCTCTTTTAGTATGCAAAAAACCTGAAACAAATAAATAAAATCCCCAAACTACAAAATTTTATGCAATTACTTTTCAAGCTACCATACCACACAATTCTGATGTGCCACAGGCTGGGAAAGCAGCCCTGCTCAGGTGGAGTGTAAGAATCACCACAGAGGAGAAAGGAGCTCAGATTATAAACAACATGTATGTCCTGCAATATTTACAGTGGCATGAGAAATCCTAGTCAGTTGTGTCAGCAATAACTTAGTATTTTTTTGTGTGTGTTTATTGTTATTACCTTAATGTTACCCAAAACAAACAAAATCCATCCCTGATCCAAGAATCAGGAGTTTGGTCAATCATTTAATATGGAAGAGCTATAATGAACAGAGGGCAAGAGACCCCAAAAAAAAACCCCAAAACCAAAAAACAACCAAAAAAAACACTGAAAAAGAAAATACAAAAACCAAAAACAACAAACAAAAAAAAAAAAAGGAAAAACCAACCAACCAACCCACCCCAAAAAACACCAAACCAAAACAGCATGTAAAAAGCTTTTACAATATCAAGTCCTACAGTTTATGAAAGTTTGGGCTTTTAAAACTTAAATTACTGAAATAGGTCTGCCAGTTTAAAGTTTAATGCTAGAACAAAGAACAAGTGAATTCTTCTCAATTTAACTGGCAATACATATGATGCAAGACATTCAGTTCACAGTTTAATTTTGGTTTTAAAATCACCAAAAAGTTCTGTAAGTGTACTGCATTGCAAGATGTAAGAAAATGAAGCTTTGACATGTTAGGTTAAAATGCAGAGTATGACAGTTAATTGTGATTTCACAGAAGTATCATGCCTATCCTCTGTGCAAGAATCCCAAATTACAGATTAAATGACACAGAGGGAAAATTCTCAATTTTTAACTTGGGGAGAAATTCAGAATGAAATTATATTTTTTCATGTATTTGATTTATTCAAAGTTCAGCAATCACAATTTTAAAAACTTACAGATACAAGCACACCTTCCTATTAATCAAAATGAATTGCACCTCTGAGATTGGACTTTTTGGCATTGTATCGCTTTCTAGATCTCTGGTCTGGAAACAAAGAATACACAGCATTTGATTGTGACATCAGGCACAAACAAAAAAAATCATTAGAAAACAACTTTTTATATAAATAATCTATCAACAACCAGCAAAGCATAAAAGGCTATTTCATCTAATCACAAATTCTTAATATTTTTTGAGGCTTTTTTCCCTTTGTTTTAAATATGATACACCATCAGTACAAAGAGCAGAAAGCAGCAACCATTCTTCCACAAGGACAACACACAGTGAAGTCCCCAGAAATTAGCCCAAACTTTCTACCCAAGCATCTTGAATTCAGACCTGTAGACCCCGAACACTTTTTCAGCCACTCTTTAGTTATTTCATCTTAGTGACAACTTATGAACAAAGCAACAGATGTTACAGAACATTTTGAGTGGATGACACTGTTAAATAGAAGTGCCATTCATCATTATATCATTTAAGAAATATTTTCAGAGGGCAGATGACAGTGCCAGGTTAAGTCAGATGCACTGCAAAGCCTGGCTGCTGGCCATTTCACAGCAGGCACATCTCAACTGAGATGGTGATGAAGTTGCTGTGGTTATACCTTTTATTTTGGTTTAGACTAACTTTCAAGCCTGCGTTTCTCTTTATTGGTTATTTCATCAAAGCAAGGAAATGGAAAGTAAATATGTATACCTTCATGAGATGAAAGCTTGTTTTTGCAACTGGCTTCTCAGACTCTTAACTCAGGATGAGCAACAAGTCACCTCACTCAAATGAGGCAAAGTTAATTACATTTTAAAAAACCTCCACTGACGAGTCATAAAGAATCACCCAAATCCCTCTAAGACCAGCTCTCAAACTGTCCAACATGGACCACAGAGAGGACAAAGCCTTCTTCAAAGTGAAATGCTGACAGTGCCCTTCCAGGTACGCTTTTGCCCATTCCAGAATTAGCAGTCGCTCATTTTTGCACTTGTGCTACCTGACCTAAGCAAGTTTACAAACTTTGCAATGCAAGCCCCAAAACAGTTCTTTCTGTCCTTTTACACAAAATATGTACGTCACCAATAGACAACAGGTTGTTACCAATGCGCAAAGTCACTGTAAGTAATTAAGTATGAGATCACTTGGGTGTGCTTTATAAGGTGAACCATTCCCCATGCTACAGAGGAAGATGACTGTTTTCTGCTAAGTCCCTAACAATTTCCCCTGGAAAAACTTCTTCCCAAAGCCTGAGTTGATACCATCATGGTCCATTACCAGTCTAATACTGTAGCAAATACAAATACTTTAATACTCTGGAACAGTAAAATGCAGCAAATTAACAACTGCTGCCCGAGCCATTTCAGTCACCCCTGCCATATGACTGGCAACTGCTACAAGATAGGTACAACATAATATTTGGGGTAGGAAGCATTTCGGCTGTCACAGCGTGATCTGCCACTGCACAAATCAGCAGCCAAGAAGCCAAATTACACATAAGGAAAATAATTTCTTCCTGACCCTACAGGCAATTGAAGCCCTGAAGGCTAATTATAATAGCTATTAGTCAAACTTTAAATGTTCATGGACCAAAGAAGGAAAAGGATACATATTCATATCCGCAGATTTCAAGGCTAGAAAAATCATAGTCTCCTTTCCTCTTCCCCTATGCTGAACAGAATACTTTCTTCTGAGAGGTATACACAAATTCCTCTCAGCAGAAAACCTCTATCCTTTCAAGCTTCTTCAAAAAGCAAATGTAACAGATTCATGAGACTATGTAACAATTTCAGTCACTCTTGCTACTAGGATATTACAGTATTTCAGGGTCAAATTTTTCCAGCTTCTAGCTTGTATATCCTTGGTTTCCTCTTCTCAGACAGTAGGTTACTATTAACAGAATATATAGAAGCAAACACTAAAAATACTCTAAGTTTCATTTTCTGTTTGTTTCAATCTACAACCTTTAAAATGCAACTTCTTTGATTAAGTTAGTTTTACTATGAAAAGCCCATAAAAGATATCAGAAAAAGACCATGAACCTAGTCTTTCCACTTGCTTCAGAACAGCTTGTTCTACTGAGAGCACTTTCCAAGCTTTCCAAACTCTTTAAAAATGGCAAAAGAAAACCCACCACCACAACCACAGCCCCCAGTCCCCAAACCACAGCTTTCTGGAACAATAAAAGCACTATCTAGTCATTATTACCAGTAGATTCCTAAATGCTTTCCCCTGCCCTTTCCAAGAACATCACAGTGCTTGATGGTAAACACCTAACATGACAAAAATTAAACCAACAGTAGCTGAATTAACTTAAATTCCTCAAAGCTTAAGAAGCATCTTTTCACAAATTTATATAGCTAGTAGACAAATCTTGCTCAAACACATCCCTATTTTGATTGTCTCTTGTCTAAGCCTTTCATATTTGGGGCTAAAACAAGAAAAATACAGACCTATAAACCATCAAGTAAGAAGAAAATTTTAAAATCCTACACATCTAAGCAAACAGGAACTTAATATCAAAATCACTTTAGCCAACACCAGTCTTTAGCTGTGACTGAATCACACAGAACAGCATAAATTTGCATGTAATGCGAGAGCAGTGAATATGCCAAGGCTCCTGGTGCACAACAATGAAAAAAATCTCCACAGCTCACAGGTTATGAGGCCTACTCTGACTGAGATCTGATTTTTAAGGTGGCTGTGCACACTTATCTTTCCTTTAGCCACTGCTAATTTCTTCATTTTAATAGGAAAGTATATTCTGGCATGTATATTTATAAAAACACTATTCTGAAACATAACTTAAAGCTACTCAGTAACAGTGCATTAATTTATTTCTATGTTAATGATCTTTATATATTCTCTTACGTGTTTGCAAGAACTGTTTTCTTTCCTAAGTCTTGTCTAAACCAGTTTTACTTCTTTTAAATTGGATTTATACAAACCTGTATCATCTAGTCTCCAAATTTTCTCCAAATTCTGAAAATAGTGTCATATCTTACCAAAATAGGGACAGATCAATTATTTAAATAATTTCTAATTTACACTAAGGTTTTTTTTGAAGTCCAGTTTCCAACTCTTTGTCTTAATGACTAAGCCCACTTTAAGGTAGCTATAACCACATGAGCCAATTACAATGCGCTAAATGCCACTCACTTCTGTCAATGTAATTGTAATTGCTACATTTGTATCACTACTGGTTAAACGGCAGCACTAAACCTGAACAAGTTATTTTTAAAGCTTTGACTATGAATTAACTGCTAATGCACAGTCACACAATTTCAATCATCCTGAACAGTGGAAAACTGAGCAACATGGGTAATACAGGCAGGTGGATACAGAACAAAAAAATAAAATTATTATGGACGGAAAATTACATTGTAAAAAATAAAATACCATACAGATAAGGGAAAACAGTATTACACTGTATGCGAGCAACCATTTTAATCAGCTTCAGGACTACAGAAGTCTGGTGAGCCTCAAGAAACATGTCCCAGTTCAGTGTTCAACACAATAAATCTGATTAAAGAAAGGCCTGTTCTCCAAGACGGAAGAGTCAGTGTTAGCTATCAGCCTGGATTTCTGCCTACATCCCAACAGGTGACTGTTCACTGGAAATGTAAAAGGTCATTCTTTTATGAGACAGCGAATGTCAGGCAAGTGAGAATCACCAGCCAGCAGGCTTGCTTTCCAGCTAAATCCTCTTGCACTTACCTAGGCAATTTGCTTGTTTATTTTCCAGTACTCCATAACAAGGGGAAATTAATAATTTTTCCAATTAATAAAATTTCCAATTCAGGAAGAGTCATCACAACAAAGAAAATACACACAATGCAGTAAAGATCACATGTACAAATGTCACACTTGGAAGGCTTTTTGCATAGAAACATATTCATTCTTTCTTCATTATTAAAACCTCTAGCAACCATCCCTCAAAAAGCCAACTGGCCAAATTTGTATTTTCTATTTATATATTAGATTTGAAATACAACCATTCCTAGACAATGCACTTTAATCATCATGTGAAATGAAAAAGCAATACATTAAGCTAAATAACAAAAATACAGAATCTTCACTAAAACCCTCATTTTGTACTACTGATTAAAAAGAATTTCTGACTTTACACAATACATACTTGAGTAAGTTCATATGCACCAACCTATGCTCAAGTTAATACGAGCTGAACAGAGACAGTAGATCACTTGCACTGCAATACCTGAGCACACTACTATTTCACAGTGGGGAGAAAAAGTCAAATGATTTGTACTTTACTGCACACAACAGCACAGTTTGAGTGTATCATTGACACCCAACCAAGCCTGCATATAATCTTTCACTAACTTACTTTTGTGTCATTTCTACCTTCAGATAAAAGACAAGCTTCTTTACACAGCAAGGCCCTTCCCTAGTAAGAAGAGCTGTCACGTTGTGCTCATCCACTCATCTCTTTTCCCCTTAGTTAAAGCTGATGCAGATTTTTAGGAATTCAGTCACCAACTGAGTTTCTAAAGCTAGCCATGAAACAGAAAGTGACAGCATGATTCTGATCGAGGACACAGGCTCCAGACAGACAATGAAGCTACTGCTTAGACTGAGAAAGGAAGAAAGAGGGTCTCCACCCTGAAGCCACTGCTCACACATCTGGCTCACAACTTTCACGCTTCAGAAGACAGTGCAACTGTTTAAAGGTTTCATTTACAGTTAACACTGATTGCATGTGTTCTGTGATAGATATATCCTTGCAAGAAAACTACACAAACATACATAGATGTTACAGCGGGGATACTGCAACACATGTATCAGACAATGAGGCCCGTGGAAAAGAAATATATATGGACTGATTCTTGCTAGATGTTTCAGAGATGTTTATTTCTCCAGCCGCATGGCCGGGGCTCTGCCAAGGAACTGCTCAATCACGGGACCCGAGGGTCCTTGCCCGTGCAGGGGAACACAAAACAACCAATGGGGAATGAGGCTGACCAGGGCCAGGGAAACCCCGTGTCTCCCCCCAGGGCCCCTCTCCCAGTACCACATGGCGGGGGGAAAGGGACCCCGACACATAGAAACAGAAAAGATCACTGAAAGTAACATGTACTATACCTAACAATCTGCTTTTATTTAGTTATTTTCTGAACAAAATTACATTAGATGATTTCAGGTTGACATAAAAAAATCACATTTTATTCAAGTATCTTTATTCTCAGAAGCTTATTCTATATTCAGTCTGTATTTCCACCTTACAGAAATGTGCATTTCCGTCCACTTCAACTAAAGCAATTTTTATTTTCATCCAGTTTTTTTGTAATGAGTTAAAAAAATTATCTGCTATTGGCCAAAATGGTGGATTTCCCGTGGTAGCAATAAAGACCATAAAACTTCACTTGGAAAAAAGCACCAAAATACTACTTTGAAAGCTGCCGGATGCTTTAAGCTGGTGCTTTAAAGTTTTCAAAGATTTCATTTGTTCCTCCAAAGATATTTACTTCCTGGCTCCAAAATGCTTCTCAGAAAATAATACTCAATTCCATTCATAGGGGGGTATGAATGAGAAAACTTACTTTAAAATAAATTTTAAAAATAAAAAAATAAAAAGGAGAAATAATTCTCTCAGCAGGAGAAAAACTTCAGTGCACATTATTTTTAAGCCAAAGAGAACAATAATCCTGACACTCATGGAAACTTCTCAGAAATCATTTAAAGAGAACAAAAAATTTAAAAGGAAGCTAAAGAGAAAACAAACATCTGCAAATAGCATCCTTTTTTTCCAGCTTTGGGCCATACAAAATGTGGCTTTCTATTCTTTCTAATGATGGCAATTTTAAAATTTCAGTATGTTAAATTAAGTTATATGCCTATACACATTTTTATTGAGCTTGTACAGACATAAAATTAATTGGAACTACCCTCAAAAACAAGGTAAGTTGTCCTGCAATGAGAGGGAAAAAATAACAGTCCTTCCAAACTACTCTAAAGGATTTATCTCAATTTCCCAAGTTTTAGATCAGAAACTTTTCATCGTGGCAGTTTTACTACTCACGTAGCACTGAAAACTGATGTGCGAAAAGATAACACGCTCTTAATGGAATTCTAATCTTTTTAGCATATAGAAACATTCAATATGGAGCTTGCCAGAAATGGAAGTCTGTTCATGGCTTCTGCAGCCTCAGGAGAACAATGCATTAAATGACAATAATTTTAGCTATTACCATTAACATTGGTCTTACAAACTTACACTCGTATGAAATGAGCCACTGAACAGACCACCACTTACTCAAAAAAATGGGTTGTATCGACACAGTGGAAAGACCTACCTAAAAGGTACATCCAGGATGATTAATTACCTTAATAAACACAGAGATCAAGCATTGTTCTACACACCATAGAAAAGAGGAAGGAAGATGCAATTTTCAGAGTTTCCAAAAAATGCTCCACAGAACAGGAAAGTGACAGAGCCAGGCAGATACCTCCTGACATCTAAATGTCTTGCTGGCAATGTGAATGCAATCAGGTAAGAGATACAGCTTATGCTTGGTGGACACTGCTCAGTTTTCTGTCCTGACTCCCACCTTGCTACCTACTACAGAGGATGTACACTCATCTTACAGCACAGAAACAGCAGCCTACTAAGTGAGAGTTCTGCTCTCCTCCCTGCCCTGATTTTGCCTCCCTCCCCTTTTTTTCTTGATCAGTTATCAGGGTGGAACTGCATGAATTTTTAGAACAAGGGTACGTGGACAACACAACTGTTTAGATTTTGTTGTGCAACACTTGCGACTTGGTTAATACCAAGTTACTGGAGAGAAGTATAGTTGGGACAGAGAAGCACACTATCTCCACCCCTCCTATGCTCACCTGGCAACACTCAAGTGTCCACTGGAAACAGCTATTAAGCCTGAGGACAAGTAAAAAAGAGTGGCGAGATAATGGTTGTTCAGCTACCATATCAAGCTTACAAATACAACAATCAAAGGCCAGGAAAAGGTAGAAAAGGCCTGATGTTAGAGCTGTAGTGTTAATGATGTGGCAGTAACACTACCTATTGATTGCTGAGCATAGCAGTCTGTTGACTTGTCATGTGGAAGCACAGACCAGCAGGAAAAAGCGGGCTGCAAGGTCTGATAAAACCAGAGAAGAAATGGGTGGAGAAGAATGGCTGAAAGTTTTGAAAGAAGATAAAATACACAGCAAAAGGAATGAAACTAAATGGGCGAATTTCAGTTTGGGGGGAACACTCCAAAATCATTAATAAGAAATTAAAGGTGCAAGTAGGCAACAGGAAAATGAAATGCTTGCAGAAATGCAATTTAGCCACCTAAAATACCTTGGAAGCAGTTACTCCTTAGAAATAAATAAACAATCTCTTCTAGTCAGAGTCTTTTATAAACAGCTGTGATGATCTAAGCTGACACCCAGTGCAACACAGATAATGATTTCACCCAATAATTCCAAACCCTTTGGCTTAGTGACAGAATATGTTATGGAAAGACATCTAATTCTACTTTGAAGATTCCAACAACCCCTCATCACCAAGTTGCCCCCTAAGACAAATCTTCACTCAAAAATACCTCTCATTTCTACTTTGATATGCCTAGTACCCAGTCTCAACCTAAATAGGCACACCTTTGCTAAATTCAACATTAGAGCGGTTTTTTTTCACAAAACCGGTATCTTTAAAGCACAATTAATTAAATAATGCTAAATAAATAAATGTTTTATTCAGTCTCTGAGATCCTTAGTCTAGTCTTTTTCCCTAGAGAAATTTCATTTAATCCAAGGAAGAATTCACAGCACTCATCAAGTACTGAAACTCTGATCAAATTTTCCCTGATGAACTGGAAGTTCATGTCAGTCTTTTCTCCATCAGATAATGATATTCAGTAGTACTGAGTGGCAGAGTGACTTCAACTGTGAAGATTCAGTCTCTGTCAATGACAACCATCTCTCCTTCAGTATCAAATGTAATCATGTTTCTCCCAAAACAAGGAATTTATTAATCTTTTGATTCTTTCAGAAGATGCAGGTCATCCAAACTATTTGGGCACTTCACGACCTAGTTAAGCTACACAAAAGGCAGATGACAAGGTATATGGTAATACAAAAGTAATTATATCATAAGACAAAAGTTACACACATACATACCTTCCTTACCTTTTTATACTTAGGAGACACAACTTAGAGGGCAAGAGTAGCCTCAGTGCTTCTTAGTACACACTAGATAATGGTAATTTCTGGTACCTCTAAACTGCCTGTTGCTGGCTCCACAGATTGAAGCTACGCACAGGTTCAGAATACCAAAGCATGCACTAGAAACCAGAAATGGTTTCTAGTGAGGACCAAGTACTCCATGTCCTCCACTGCAAGAAAGGAATAGTCAAAAACTTCGCAACATTAAATATCGAAATCTCTCAGTATTTCCTCAGACATATCAGATGCATAGATCATTAAGTACTACTTTAATACATCTTGTATATTAACATGTAAACCACAATATTCAATGTATTGTTATATTGCCAGCAGCTGGCAAAGATGAAAACTAGTAGCTGTACTACGCTTCACATGAAAGACAGGATACGAATATGCCTGTTGAAACAAATTTTTCAAGAGAATGAACAAAAACCAGGGGACAAATAAAGCCTATGTGATCCACAATTACAGAAACAAGGAATGGTTGACAGGGTCTTGTTTCTATGATCACACTTTTTTCAGGGATGCAGCAACCCATGAAGCTTCCTGGTACAATTACAACTCTACTTCTACCTAAATTATATCTAAACTACTATTACCATAGCACTGACTTCACCACAGAGTTACATGGAAAGTCAGACTTCTCCTGTCTTGCAGATACTCCCATCAACTGCAACAAAACTATTGCAAGCTCCAACTAAGTTTTAAGATCACAGGGGAGACACAAAATATAGAGACAGGAAAACTGAGGATGGAATGGACCTTAATATGCCATCCAGCTCAACCTTCTGCAGAAGTACAGCAAATGCTGAATTTGGATGATGTTGCTTAGGCTGTCATTTAGCTGGGCCTTGAAAACCTCCAAGGTCAGAGATTCCACAACCTCTCTAGAGAACCTGTTTATACGTCTGACCATCCTCATGGTGAAATACAGACTCATTATGTCAAGCCAGAAGATCATAGCCATCCTGACCGGAAGACTGTGACAGATGGAGGAGTCAGCGATCCAGACAAGAGCCAAGCTGAGCAGACCCACGCCTGTGCTGGGCTGCATGTCTGGGCTGGCCGTCAGGCCCATGCTGCACGTACTCCGTGGCTGCAGGGGGAGCCCGGACAGCCCTCTGAAACAGAGAAGCTGCAGTTAGCTCCACCAGCTATTATGCCACCTGGGTGGCCTTGCTTTATCTGGAAGTGCAGGTGGAAGTTCCCATGTGAGCATCCTTTCTACCTGACAGCAAAAACTATGAATAGAGTACTCTTCTTGCAAGGAAATTCAGCAATAAAAACAACATGGGGTAACCTTTCTAAGGATGGGGTCTGCACATTGTTGCACACGGACTCTTCAAAGGTCTCTTTGGTGCTGCACAATTCAGGGTTCCCAGCATTAAAACAGATCCAAGATTATCTATACTATTCTCTCTTTATATGGTTAGTTTTAATAAATAGAGTTTTCAATGCTATTTTATAGTGTCCAAGTGCCTCTCTTACTCAGGTCATCACAGAGCAGCATCTCCTGGCACAAAACAAACTTTCCTTGTTTCACTTTATGGCCACCGTCTCTCAGGCTTCTGCCATGCATCACCATGAGCAGTCAGGCTCCATTTTCCTCCATAAACTGCTTTGACATTGGCATGCTGCCACAAGATCCCTCCAAAACATATCTCTATGGGTCCCTCAGCCTCCATTCATAGGTCATGCACATACTGACCATCCTTGCAGACTTCCAGTGGGATGGCAGAGAGCAAAACCGAACACAGTGGTTTAGGTGTGGTCTATTAAGTGCTGAGTAAACAGGAATAATCATCTTGTTCACTCCAGTGGCTACACTCCTGTATGTTACCAGGGTACATTGCTGACTCATGTATAGCATTTCCAGGTTGTATTCCCTGCAGGTGGTTATTCTGTCCCATATAAAAGGCTTTCCATTTGTCCTTTTTGGATTTCATGAAGGTCCTGTCAGCTCATTGTTCTGTCCTGCTTAGATCTCTCCAAAATGCAGACTTGCCCTTGAGTATTCCAACTCCAGATCAGTGACAAAGATATAAAGCAGGACAGGTCCCAGAATAGAGCCAGGAAGAGCTCCTTGTAGCCAGCCTCTGAGGTAGAGCATGAACCACTGCTGGGAATAAAACAAAACCATACACCCTGCAGTTTATCTAGTTGCCTGGATAGTTTTTATCATTATCTACAAATTCCACCTGTAAATGTTTGTACAGTATTTTGGTGCAAATCACTGATTCATTAAGACTTCTTCTATGTTTCTAGATGATTTCATATTTATTTACAAGCTTCAGATAGCCAGTCTTTAAACTCATTTAGCATATAACATTAGGTTTAGTTAACACTTAGTAGGAAATAGGTGTTTCAAACTACTTAAATTGGCACCATGCCTGTCTACAACTTTATCTCCTATCATCACTCCCTCAAATGGCGATTTAATCTGTTTAACATCATATTTGCTGTGCTTCCTCACTTAAACAATTTTTAAAAAACCCAACCCTATAACCAAGGGTTGTCTGGGATTTTTTAAAGTTTATGTAACTTTAAAAAGTCTGCACACATCCTACTACACAGGATCCATACAGTCCAACATAGATCTACGTGTTCAACTGAAAAAAACCCTCAGAAAACCCTTAAGACATTGCTAAGACAAACTACTTTATGAAGAATAATTAATGGATCCATTGATAAAATAACTTTAAAAAACTAAGCATGTTGCATTAGAGTCACCTGAACAGTTCTATTACACAACATTTTGTAGCTTCATTGTATACATAGACAGAAGGAGCTGTTACATAAGTAGTTTCATTTCCTGTACACTTCCACTAAATTTCACTCAGGTATCTCTAAAACCAGTTTGATAAAGTCAGCAAAACTCCTGTTCTCAGATGGTTCTCTGCTGCTAGCTACTCCAGGCAGCAGGAAGAGAGGTATTAAAAATGCATCTATGATAGTCTTAGTGAGAAGATCAGTCTGGTAATTGAAGAAGGAAAATCTCTAACTAGTGAGACACCTGAATTTTCTCCTCCTTTTCAGAGACTGGAATTACATGGCAATCCTTCAGCTCTTTGCTATTTCCCCATTACACCCAAGGTTTTCAAAAAGAGTGAGAGATGAACATGATCCTGGTTTAGTCCCTTTAATATTCCAGAGCAAAAGTCAATCAAGGCTGCTTATGAGAAAATGTTAAAACCCTATTTCAAAAATGTTAAATGCAAATGCTGCATCATATCCTTGCTGCAGTCAGTAAATCACTAATTATTCCATGAGGACAGTTGACAAAACAGAAATACACAACAATCCTGCATCCCATTAAAATTTTAACAGCTGCCTCTAACAAACCCAGATCTGATACAAGATTATTCTTTGCTTGTACTTATGACTAGAAATATAAACTGAAAGTATTTAGCTCTAATGGTCACTGGTTCCTTTGGTTTATCCCTATGCAAGAAGAAATTCTGCATTCTCTGTCTTGGTATAAATAATTAAAAATGCTGAAATACTAACACAAATGTTTTGAAAAACAGGAATTACTATTTTTAAAATAACTGTAATTTAAACCAAGTTTGGTGACTCCCACAGTGTGAATGCATCAAATCAGTTGCTTTCACTGTAAGTACCAATTGTGCTCAACTTTTGGAACAACAGGATAATGCAGGCTGGAAGTGACCCTGGAGGCTCTACCCCAGTCACCTGATCAGAGAATGTCCAGTTAGAGGAGGCTGCTCAAAGTATTACTCAGTCCACTTCTAAGTACCCCCATTTATTACTATGAAGAGTGGAAATTTAATTCAACTGCTGTCTTTTAGAGAAAAAAAAAAAGGCACTTTCTTGAGCTGCTGTTATACCCAGGTAAGTTCATGCTGTAGACTGACAAAGTCAGGGGTGCTGCATTGGACAGAAGGTACAAGCAAGAGAAATAAAAGACATCATTACAGACTTCTATTCTTGCTGAACCCACAAACACAGGAACAAACCGAACTGGTTCTAGCCTGTGCTTCAGTCACATAACTTTTACTGCTAGTTACACATGAACCACAGCAGCCACCATTCACTGTCAGACTCCCAGGTCATTTACCAAGTTTACTGTTTGAAAAGATGCTTTGAACTTACAGACTCAGTAAATCACACCATGGAACCATAACACGTATCACTTTAAGCAGCGTAAAACTGGGTAGGTTTTGAAATAAAGTGACACATAGCAAACGTCCAGGCTTTACTGCAAACAGATGAAGAAAATGTTAACATGCACAAACACGTCTGAATGACCCAGAGCAATCCATATTGCAATCATTCACAAAAAAATCACAAATGAAAGTTTTAAATAATGCAAAACCTATCGAATTCTGCGAAGTCTGGGATTTCATCATATTAGGCACTACACAAATCCATAGCAAGTTCCTTCAAGAGATGACAATTCAAGGCCCTGAACTGAGCACAGCATGCTTCAATGGACCTCTGCAGGTGAGGGGACCCCAGTCTGCTTCACATGTGCAATGTAACTGCACACCAGTGAGGGAGAAAAAGGTGTAGGGAGGGAATAGTACCCACTCTGAGATTACACTGAAGGTCATGGAGAATATGGGGTCTCAATTTCCTGTCCACTGCAGTACAATTTTTCCTTTATTTTAGTCGGAAGACTTCACAAGCAAGTAAGAGACTATTCAATCCAAGCACATGCTCAGTATTTTTATTCAGAAGAGCAAAGACACAGTGCAAACCTAATCAGCTGTCCCACACTTGTTTCAAAACCACAGTGAGACAGCATGGTCAATTTTTATCCACTGTGTTTTCCTCAGTCTTCATGATTCTGATGTGCTACTTCAACTGCTGGAGTGTTTTCAGTTTGATTGAGGTCATTCTTTCTGAATCACATTTTGATTTAAGTCAGGGTCAAAACACCAGCATAAAAGTAAACGGTGGCATGCTGTAGACTAGTTCTGACAGCAGGATATGACACACAAGCAGGGTATGTGAAGAGACTTTTTATAACATTATTTTAAACATATAAGCTTTCTCCCAATCATCTTCCAACATTAATCTACTTTTGCTATTCATGTGAAGTATCCTGGTTTGCTATTTTAGATACCAATAAAAAACAAAAAGGAAATGTTACTTGTCTGAGATTAGAAAGAATGACAAAAATGGAACCAGAACTCCAACATATCAGTGCACTGCTCTGATGACAATATCCTGCTTACACTCAGTAACTAACTTAGTTTCTAGGAAGCTAGAAGAGAATACATCAAGCATTAGGAAAAAAAGAAAGTCTTATTTTCACTGCTCTATCTGGTATCATAATGTAGATGTTTAAGTAGAAATTTTTCCCAGATCCAGCACTAAGATGTAACTTCAAAAAATACTGTCAGGGATTGAACATAGCCTAAATATCAACCTTGCTCTATCTGCACCTGTCTTGTGAGCAGATGGGTAGGTAAGAGAACTATCAAAGTAGTCTCAAAAGGCCAAATAAAAGTCAGCTGGCCAAATAAAGAGTTCTATAAATTGAAGATTTAAAATATACATATATAAATAAATATAACTGTATATAAATAAGGTAGCTAACACAAAACAGTTCAGGTGAAAAACCATCCTCATGTTAGACACTTGTCTTCAAAACACTTTACTTACCATGGGGTTATGGCATTACTATGGCTTCCAGCAACCTAAAACCCAGAAGGCTGTTCTGTGTATCTCGTGTGTCCTTCCCTCCCAAAATAACCCAAAACAAAACAAACCCCAAAAACCCAAACAAAACACTAAATAAAAAGCACACCAATACAAACTGATAGCTGTCCTCAATCTATGTGGCAATACAGAATGTGATAATTACACTAGGAAAGGATAAGCCTCACAAAAATCCTGAAAATCATACATATTTGCCAAAGAAACTCTAAAGCTATTTTTTGCCCCTCCTAAATAGCAAGAGGCTCTTTGAGACTGAAATTTTTTCCTGCTATGTCATTCTTTTGCAATGGTTCACAGATTTCCTAAGCAAAAAAAAAAAAAAAACCAAACCCAAACCATAAAATTTTACAACCTTCTCAGTCATACTCATTCCTCAGCAATACATGGGCACTGAGGACCCAGCTAGGCACAAAAAAAGAAAAGTCACATATCAGTGTTTAGTCTGAAATCAGTGTTTAAGGTTCTCTGGCTGGTTCATATGCAGTTTTCTTTGCTCTGCAGTCTGTTCAGATACCAGGTAATTTCCATGAGTTCTATTTCTCTAGCACATAGAGAGTGTACAGCAATGTCACAGTTCCTTGAGACTTTGATTTACAGCTAGAACACGCAAACAACTTAAGTTTTGCTTCTTGCTTTTAGGCAAAGTTGTTTATGTTACATTTTCCCCCCTCACACTCCTTAACTAAGATTGGGTACTCAAAACAGCCACGTCTATCTAGAATACTCCAGCATCAATCATCTTTCTACTTGTGACAGCTCCATCCATAAAGAACTGCTTGCTGGTCCTTCTTCACATGAAGCCGGCATTATCTTCTCTCTGTCAGCCCCATCATTCCCCCAAGTCTCTCCTCATGTATATGCAAGGTAAGAGAAAAAGAGTGTCCTCCACATTCATTTTTCACTTTCTTTTGTCATACTCTGATCTGTTTGTCTCACACTATTCACCTGGCACTTGCTTCTATCAGGTTTTTTCTGTAGCAACTTCTCTGAAGTACATACTGCACTGTCTTACTACAGTCACCTTCAACTCAGCAGTGCTCAGGAGCAACAATGCACAACCTCAGCCCTAATCCCTCTCCACAGCTTCCTTCCTGCAGCTGTAATGAAAAATGTATGCCCACATTTGGGAGATGGAAAGGATATTCCTAGCTACTTCCCTGCTTCCTGATTATTATTTTTAAACAGCGTCTTACTACGTTTAACTCGACACAACCTGGTAAAATCTAAGGCACTTATGGAGAGAGCCTAAACACCCTCCCCTCCTTTCTTCTCAACTACTGCTTCATTTTGAGCTCCCACCTTGGTCTAAAGGCCCAGTGTCCAAAGCGGTCCTTCCTCTCCTGTGCTAAGTCACTACCTCTTGCAGACTGGCACTTACATTAGCTTAAGATCAGTGGGACAAGATCGCACAAGTTCCTTTAACCTTTGTCTTGCTTTAAAACTGTTGTTTGGTTTATGTTTTGTGTTGCCTTTTTTTTAATCCAGGGTTTAAACAGTCATTGCACTCAGCAAAAGGAAGACTGCAAGACAACACTTTCCAACACGTGATCCACAAATGCAGATTGCCAATGAATTCTGCTCAGGAGTCCATAAAAGATGAATAATTAAGAAAAAACCCCAACAAACATCAAAGAAATACTTATTAGTGACCTTAAATGTATCACTCAGACTACACTAAGCAACAGAATATTTGGCAAGAAAAGCACATGTCAGATATCTAAAGACTAAAAGAAACCTATGTTCTATTTGAGAAACAAATTCATCTTTTGAAAATAACAGATGCGTTGCTGGGATAAGTTTTAAGTAATAGATTGTATAAACAGAAGGAAACATTATCAGTACAAACTATTCCATTTTCTTGAAGGGCTTCAATCGTATCGGTTCAAACTCTGTGAATTTAAAACTGCCTTTGTTTATTTAGGAATGCCAAGGAAGTCCATAGAGAAAAAAACCCCAGTATCTTCTTCACAAATGAACCAAACCAGACCATGGCCCCAGCCGTCACAACTCTTAGGGCATGAATCAATTTCATCATACCAGTACATGACATCACTGACAAAGCTTATAAACACATATAACTTATTACCTGTGAAGGAATGCAATCACAATCAGAGTTAAAAATAGGAATTTCTTGAGCATTTGAACTCTTTTAGTACCTCAAGACAGTACAGGCCACACTGACAAACTTACACATTCTAATCACTCTAAGGATATGGGATCATACTCACACTGTTTTCTAAACACTTCTCTACATTCTGTGTAGACAAAGTCAATTGAACAAGAGTGGCTGTGCAACAACTGATTGGGGTTTTTAATTCCCTTAATATCAACATCATCATATTTTTAAAAAGAAGCTACTAGGAAATGACTGGAATTGAGCCCTTCTTTATTAAGATATATCTACATTTTTTCTTATACATGCATTATTAGGATGTATTTCCTCCCTCAAGTCTGGTCCAGGTACATGATGAGTTCCTCACTGCTAAGCTCCTATTCCATACCCTTTTTATTCTTACTCTTTTTCTGCCTGTCAGACCTCGATCTCCTCCCTCCTCCAGTGCAGCAACTTGCCTGAAAAGCAAATTCTCCTGTCCATCTAAAGCAAATCTGTTTCACCTACTTCTGTAATACATTATATTTACCTGCTGCTTTTTAATGCTGCCACACAGCCATGCTTTCAAGCAGACTACGAGTCTGCACCTTGGAAATGCTTGAAAGCTGTTCTCAGCAATGCTACACATTATGCTTAGGTGTTTCGCTCGGGGCTTTTTTTCCTTGCTAAACCACAATGAAAGGATTTCATGCCAAAATCACAGACACTACAAGTTAGGGAAAGTCAGACAGGGACTTTATAAAGTTTGGAGAAGACGCCATCGACCCCGCAAAGGCTCCGGACACCTGTCAAAAGTTCGGGGAGGAGAAGGGGTGTCCCACTGCCACTTGGTGAGGGATCAAAATCCAAGCCATGCAAAAGCGTGCATTTCTGCCCTTTCTCACGCAGCTTCGCCCGTCTGTTTGGCTTGGCTTCGTCTCCTGCTGGAAGCCTGCCGCAGGGAAACCAGCTCAACGCGAGAAAACCTCGTATTTTATTTATTTATTTATTTCCCTTTCCCCTATTTAAAGGGCAGCTCCAGCTCCATCCCCATCCCCGCCGCTGCCAGGGAGGAGAAACCCCCGCGAAACGTCAGCGACACACACATACACACACGGACACAGACACACACCCGCACCTCGGCAGCTGCGCTGGCGGGGCGGGGGAGGCAGCGCCGCGACTCCCCGCACACCCAGGGCAGCGGGCGCCGGCGGGATGCGGGAGCCGGCGGGATGCGGGACAAGGGGCGGCGACCCCGGCCTCCCAGCCGCCCCCCCACCTCGCTGTCGTCGCCGGGGAGCGGGCGCGGGCCGCGGCCGCCAACGGCCCCACCGCCATCGGAGGAAGAAGAGGAAGAGCGGGGGAAGGAGGACAAGAAAGGGAAGGGAAATCTGGGTCTCACCTTCCTTCTCGGCCCGGGCCGTGTGGAGGAGCAGCGCCAGCGCGAAGCGCAGCGCCGCGCCCCGCCAGGCGGCCGCCCAGCCGCCGGCGCGGGGGAAGGGGCAGCTGCCGGGGGAGCAGCGGGGGCAGCGGGGGGAGCAGCGGGGGCAGCCGGGCGCCGCCGTCATCGCGCTGCCGCCGCCGCCGCCGCCGCGGGTCCACGGAGCGTCCGCGTCTGTCTCCGGCCGGGCCCCGGCGCGCGCGCGGAGGAGCTCGGGGAGGGGCGGGGCGGACACCCCCGCGAGCGCGCGCTGCGGCTCCTGACGCGCGTGTCACGGGCCGCCACGCCCCCTGGCGAGGCCACGCCCCGGCCGCGCGGGGAGGTGCCATTTTACGTGCGGGCGAGCTGTTCTTCCGCTCGCCCGCCTGCTCTGGGCGTAAGGCTGCCGACTAGGTCGCTTTGGTTTAATTTTTTTTTTTTTTCTGTTTTTTTTCCGCTTTCCAAAATGTGATTTTAGATCTTCTGTAAGCGCCGGCTACTCGAGGTGGGGTCACTCCGCCTCGGTAGCGCTCTTTTCTCCCCGTCTCTGGGAGGGCCGAGGGACGCTGTGGTTTCCCTGCGGAGGCTGCCGGGGCTTCTCCCAGCCGCGTCCAAGATGGCGGCGGGTGGGCAGTTCCCTCTGTGCGCGGCGCCCCGCGGCCTTGCTGGGGAGACGGGGACGTTCCTCTCCGGTGTTACTGTTCTTTTCCCGTGTCTTATCTTCCCTGCTAGAGGCCTGGAGTGTTGTGCAGCAGGGGTGTCGATAGCCGTCACCCTGAGGGAATACCCGCCACCCCAGCTGCTGGGCTGGGCCGGGCCGGGCCGGTCCGGTCCTCTCGGCACAGCACCCTCAGCCGCAGTAGAACCGGAGGACAGGGAGGTTTTGCATGCCTGAGGCGCGGTGGAGCCCTGTGCTGGAGCCAGGGCGTGACACCACGCGTCTGCCACTGTTGAGGGAAGACCTGTACCTGTCACTGTCTGTTCAGGTGACATGCGTGGCCATGAGGCCTTTGGGAACACATGAAGTGAATTTGCAGTGGGGGAGAAGGCACCTTATATATATGAGGTTGGTGTCTGTCAAGCGGAGGTTACACTGGGAAATGGGTCCGTGGAACCAGTGCTGACAGAAGCTGTTACACCAGGTGTGCCATGTGGCGACGCTCCCAGTAAGGGATGGGAACTGGTTATTGTCTGTCCAAGACTAATAGTCCCAAAGTCATCTTGGATAAAGCGTGGGAAGGAGAAGTCTGTAGTAAAGTCTGTTCACTGAAGAACTGCCTTAGCTTTTTAGAATAAAAAAGCTGTATGCACCCACGTGCCATTCTTAACTGCTCATTTCACCACCTGATTAACACGTCACGCTGGGTTTGAAGCGGTTGAACAGATCATTGAGTTTCATCTGTCACAACAACATAACAGATCTTGGTGGTGTAATAGATGCAGAGCCTCTAAGGGACTGACTAACAGCCTAACTAAAAACAGTAACGTTTGTTATGGCTCTTACACAGTCGTTCTTTATTGTTAGAACTCCCCAAAGACACCTTGAAAGTCTGGATATGGTTGTTTTGTTGAACTATGGCCACAGCATCAACGAGGTTTATTTTCAAGGGAGAAATGGAAAGTTAGGAGTACTGGGTTGAAACCTTTCTCAGCAATAGTGGCTATTTCCAGAAGATGTGAGGAGGAACCAAAGGCTTCTGTGTAATTACTAATTTTTCAAAGCTGCATAATCTTTTGACTACCGCACTGAAAATGCGTATATACAAATCAATGATTTATGAGCTTGAGTCTCTGTTCATAGTTTTCAGAACCACCCAAACCACAGTAAATATAAAGCTTGATCACTGCTGTGCACAGAAGCCCACATATTGACTTCTGTGGGGGTTAGGTATGTACATCAAAGAGCACGATCAAACCTAAGCACTCAGAAAGACAAACAGCAGTTGGTGGTGCTTTCTTGTTACAGTGGACCCTGTATGATCTTGATTTTACCTTCTAACTGGACTTCTGCTGTACGCTTATTACTCCTCTGGAAAAAGAAGTCAGCTATTTTCTATTTCTCGTATTTCAAATTCAGTATTGCACAACCAAGCAGACAGACTTTCTCGTAATTCATGCTGTAGAGCATCCTACCCATTAAAATGAATGGGAACTCTAATGAAACTAAGATGTAAGCATGGCAAAATCTGCCTTGGAGTAAAAATGGAAATGCCAACTGTGCTATTAAAAAAAAAAAAGGTCATGATATAAATGAGAGAAGAACTATGAGTCCTACTGTTGTGGTATCTGTGAATCTTTAACCTTACAGCATTAAAATATGGGCAGTTTTTATTTGTGCTAAATACAGAATGTCTTTTGAAAAAGATATTATGAGTAGAAAACAAACAGCTCACAGTACGTATTCTCCCTTTCATCTTTGTCCAGGACTCCCACTGTTTTCTGTGCAGAAAAAACCAATACAATATGGTCCAATGTCTGTAAATGATAAAGCAAGAAAGCATTCCATTAATTTATTTCTGCTTTAATCTGGGTTATATTACTTCATACATATTTGAGACTCTTCAAGTTGCTTTGTTTATACATGCAGTGCGTATAAATATTAACATTTGGATACTGCAGTATTGCTTGTGTTGAACGGTTTTTAAAAAACAATTTCTATACTGGAAAAAAAAAGCTTCTTATAATAAACCATGACAAGACATAGAATATAGTTCTTATGGAAATGTATTTGTGTCCATAAACAGAAATTATATAAATATTTAGACACTAAAATTCAACAGCTGACTCATCAGATGAAGAAATGCCCTGTTCTACAGTAGAACACATCAGAAAGACTTTCTGATTCCTGCAGCCATTGTCAGCTTTGCTAGCATGACTGCTAGCACAGAGTAAACTTAATAGCGGAAGAGTATGGTGGTCGGTTCACCCTCAGTGAAAAGGTGTGTACCTAAAGCCTGCTACATTTACTGAGCTGTGGTGGTTTAAAATATTCCTCCTAAGCATACCAAAGTGCTGGCATTCAATTATCATGTAAGATACCTTTGTTGATAGTTTATAGTCTTTTTTTTTTTTCTGGGCAAGGAACCAGAACTGCTAAAATATAGATGTGTGTTTTCTGCCACCTTGATATGGAGCCAGAAATTTTGGGGAGAGTGACAGTCTGGTTAGTTATAAGCTGTAACATCTTCAACTGCTTCAGTTAGCTAGAGATTATCTGACAGACTCCAAAAGCAATAATCCATTGGTTGAACCACCTTGTCTCTCCTGCAGGGAGTTACCTCTTCTGTGGGACATGGATCAAATCCAAGTGATGTTACACTCAAAACAAATGAGAAATTTTTGTGGAGTCCATGTCTCAGGATCTGAGAGCACATGAACTCTCTTAAATCAGCATTGAGATTTCTGTCCTGAATGTGCCTCAAGTTACTTTCTTTTTGCTTTTGCCAAATCTTGTACTTTGTGAATTGGTAGAAGATAAACCAAGCAAAGGAAAAAATGGAGATAGAGCAGGCTGTTGTGTAATCCAATCAACTTTTCTGCTAGTACAGACTTCCTCCTAGTAGCTTGTTTGTTAGTATGTTTCAAATTATGTTTTAAATTACTTTAAAAATTCCTCTGAAAAGTTTGCAAAGGCTCTACTCTTCACTGCCAACAAGATTTTCTGATATTCAGTCTTTCCCTGCCCTCTTTTCATTTATTCCTACTTGTTCCCATATGTATAAGCCCAAGTATTTCCTTTCCATCCTTAAGGTTTGCATTACTTAAGCATTTGCTGGCTGGAGACATGCCTCCATCTACCTCTGCTTTAACAAAACTGGATGAATTAAGCTCTTTTAACCTTTCTCTATAAAACCACTCTTCCAGATAATGCTTATTGCCGTTCCTTAGATTGCTTCATTTGCCTCAATGTTATGATGGATGACAGAGAAACAATGCACATACTGCTACTGAGTCAGCTAGGGAAAAATTGTCCTTTTGGAAATGTTTCAATAAGCTTGAGCTGCCAAAACGACTTCGCATCATTTCAGTGCTCTGCATCACTTGCTTATGTTTTTGAGCACCCTAAAGCAGGGTTTACTAGCCCATGGATCTGTGGTGTGTCTTTTACTTGCCAATACTGGACCTGTGTGCTGAAGGCAGCCCTGCATTAAGGACTAGTGGCTCAGGACTCCTCCACTGCTTCATTTTCCATGCTAGCTTCAAGTCATTGGAGGGCTTTATTTCCAATGTTGGTGGTGGTGTGAAACTTGTGCATGAAGAAAACAGAGGAGATATGATATATTGGGATTTTAATATTCAGGATTGTCTACAAGAATTATTTTCAGTGAACCCTTCTTTTTACTCAATGATTTTATTTTCTACATAAACAGTGGTAAATGGGGGGAGGTTATTATTTGTTCTGCTTCAATTTTCTGTTTGCTTAATCACTCATATGATCATGCACCTAAATTAAAATCCAAGGTATGTCATATGATTTTTGTTAATCCCATGAGAAAAAAATTCCCTAGTTTCTTTTAAAAATTTTACATTTTAGGAGTTAAATGTAATGATCCAGAAGTTAATTTCTTGGAGAAGGGGATGATAGCCTTCTGATAGGGCTCATAATCTAATACACACTTGCCCAATGAGAGCCCACTTTCAGCTTTGCCTTGATAAAAGCCATTACAGTCTGTGTGATTTTGGTTTGCCACATCTCTCTAATAAAAGAAATGATGCAATATTTTGCTGGTAATAGTGCTAGCTGTAGTATCACCGTGGTGAACTGGGATGTGAACTGTTGCTGTGGATACACACCTGGAAATGAAACAAGCATTTATTTGACCACCAGTTCATGTTTCCATACTGTTACATCAGTGTCTTTCAAATGCCATGTCATTGTCCCTCTCTCCTGTTGTGATCCTGGCATGAGGCACAGTGGGCCAGGCAGATATGGGATGACCTAATTAATTATGTCTGGCATATAGGTTTGATATATAAAAAGGTGGGGGCATGGAGGAGGCTGGCTAGAAAGGGGTGTTGTGTGGCTGTAGTACAGTGACTGTTACTTGACCTAATGCATTTGCAGTGTCCTCATGCCCTATCCCATGCAGTGCTGTGCACTGGGTCATAGTGAATATGGGAGATAGAACACAAAGGGCTCTATTCCACCTGAAAATCTGGAGTAGCAGACGACTTCAAAACTGGGTTAGCTTTGTTTGTAAGAGTACTGTCAGTGAAGGGAACTACTCCTGTTTGACTGTGTGTTTGTTAGATGCCTTGCTAGTATGCTCCAGATTTTCCGGATTCATTCCCCAGGGGTGCAGCAATACAGTCCCATTTGCTGTCAGCACAGTATTATTGCCTCCCCCAATGTTTGGCAGCCACAATTTCAGGTGTAGTGGATAGGTATTTTGGTGTGACTGCAAGGTCTGTGATATTTACTCCACCCATACTCCACACTGATTCACCAGAGCTGGAACTTTCTAACGCAGTCCTCCTCTCTATCATAGTCTGGTAGAAATCCAAGACTGCTGACATGGTATCATAGTATGGTACCCACAGAATCATGCTAGATAGCTGCTAATTCTGTGGTAAATCCTGTGTATTGAATTTTCTGCCACAAGAGCAGGCATCTCATGCTAAAACATCCATGACTGTAGAAGTAATCTACTGATGCAGTAGAAAAACAGAGAAAGGAGAAAGAAATAGAAAAGAAATGGGCCTGAACAGAATGTGCATGAACCAAATATCTTGTTCAGCCCAAAGATACACAGGACTGCATCCTTAAGTTCCTAAAGCTTTTCTGAGTGTTGAAACTTCACTGGAAACCTGTTTTTTCAATTAAATTGGATTCTGCCAAAATAGCGATACACTCAGCTGTTTGCTATCTTTTCTGATAAGCACATCCAACAGCATTGCAATGATGTGCCAGTGCCAAAGGGTTTCTGTGCTTGGGTGAAAAGATGCTAGATAATACTCAGACTGAAGTGCAACTCATTTTCATGGAAAGTTTGAAATCACCGACACACTTGATCATTTATCCAGTTGCCTCCATTCAGATTCAGAAGCTCGGCCACAGACACCTCCATCTGAGATTCCTGGCCAGTGTTTATCAGTCCCAGATTACCTGCCAATGCTCGTGGAACCTGTATCACAGGAGGGCGTTTTTTATGAGGTACTGTTGATTTCAATTTACAGGTTGAACAAAACAATAGATGAAGCATGCAAAGAGGGCACACATCAAATGCTGTGGATTCCGGTTGCTGCCTGGGCCCCTCATCCTCAAAGGAGACTGAAGTCAGAGACACCTGCACATGAAGATTACCTTGCAAGATGAGACAGGATGAAATTCTAATTTGATTAAATGCCTTAAAAATTGAAAATGGTTCAATCTGATTTTTACTGCTTTCTGTGCACGTGGTGCATCTTCTGCTCTGTGTTTTTAAAGTCTCACTTCTGGAGGAGCTTGAGTTTGATGATTACCTCATTCTCACTGCCCTCTAGACAACACTAAATATTTTCTCCATCTTAACTGAGTCATATACTCTATGATAGGAAGTATAAATAAGGGGATGTGTGGACTTACCTGTCCTTTCAGGTAGCCTAGGCTATCATTAGTACTAGCATTCTGTGTACAGGCTCTGAGATATGCACTTCCCTTTTGCTCTGCTGTTGTCTCTTTCATTTCTGTTTCTGGGTTGGATTGTATAAATGATGGCTCTTCACTCTTGTTTGACTTCCTCTCTGCTGCTGTGAGTAAGCCTCTCTTTCACTTCTGCATGTTATAATTTAAAAAAAAAAAAAAAGAGAGAGACCAAAGGCTAGGGTAGATTCTCACGGTATGGTCTTGTAGGTTTGAAAAGATCTTCCCTGAAATTTTGTTGATGTGAACTGATTGACATCACTTTAACATGTCTCCAAGTGCTTATTATCTCATCTCTCACACTGGGAAATAAAGGCTTCCAAGAAGCACTACAGAGATATTTATGGGTGAGGGTTAGCCCCAGTACAGCCCCAGTATGAACATTCAAGGCTCTATTCCCTCAGCTTCCGTGTTTGTTTGTGATCTCTTCACCTTTTAAAGTGTGCTGTGTATAGCCTTTTTGTGCTATAAGGCTCCAAGGAAAAGAGTGAGGTCTGAGGAGATGGGGTGTAGAGCTCATGAGTGTTGTGTCCTCCATTGCACCCTTCAGAGGAGACACCAGGCAGGGCAGGAAAAAAAGGGGCAGAAAAAGAGAGAAGAGGCACCAACTGAGCAGGACAGGACTAACACAGCTCCTGCAACACGCTTCAGTAACAGCATGGGGCTGAGCAAATGGGCTATAGCCAGTACTGCAGGAATTTGCTGCAGTTCCAAGTGCCAGCTCATCCTAACTGGGCTAGCATGTTTTACTCTCCTGCAAAATTCTATCTAGTGTCTATCAAATCCCAGTCTGCATAAGCTGAAATATGGCTGAGTATGAGACATCCCAGTCTTTACACAGCAGAGTACAAAAAGATTCGAAAGATGAAGTGCTGCCTTGGATGAGGAGCTGTGGTTGGTTGGAGGGCCAAGGAAGCCTGGGTTGAGTCTCCTGCATAACTAGTTAATTTTTTTGGAAGAAATTTGTTTTTAATAAGAACCTGCTGCTCTTCTTCCAGGTGCTACTTTCCCATCGAGCAACACAAGAGCTGTCAGCTTTGCCTGTCCAAACTGAGGCATAGACGTCTGGGCATGCATCAGGGTGGAGGTGGAATTTAATCTAACAGAGAGAACTGAGAACCCAGAGAAAACAGCATTTTGGAACTGATGTTCTCTCTGGAATATTGAAAGACCTTATACATACCTCAGGGATTGTATCTGTATGGATGGGTGTGGAGACCTGCGTGCCTGCTCTTATACTTTGAGCTACCAGGCTGCAGGCCAGCTCTGATATGAAAACTGAAACCGTGGCGATGTGACACTGTGTGTGCATTCACCATAACTGTTCTCTCTGCAGGACTTACCAACGGCTCTGAGCTCTTGGTTAGTGCAGCTACCTGATACCCAGACCAGTCTGGCTAACATCCAGCTGGCTCAGACCATAAGCAACTGCATGCACCACCCTGCATGGGCACTTTTGCTTAGTTGCAGTAGTCAGTTCCCACAATGGCAATGCAGCAGTTGTACACAGACACAGAGTGAATTGCTAGTCACTGCAGTGGAAGCAAACTCTTCCTTGTGACAACAACACTCTTGGTATATCATTTCATATTTCATAGTACATAATCCTGGATTGTTCAAGTAAGATGTAAAAATGGCAATATATTGAAACCAAAGAAAAAAAATTAAAACCAGAGCAACTCTAAACTGACATTTTTAAAATTTCTTTGAAATGAAATTAAGCTTTTCAAAGACAAATGGGTTTCTTGTGGCTCCAAAAGAAACAGTCAGCAATAAAATCCAGACTTACTTGTGTGTAAATGATTTAGGTGGCAAGTGGGGAGGAGATGGTCATAGAGGGCTGAGCTGAAGAAAGTACATTTGCAAGTTCTTGAAAAACCCACGTAGGAGAGAGTTCCGCAGAAAAACGGAATAGTATGACTCAATCCAGATAAGGTTTTCCACAGGGAATAAAAGACAAAACCTTTGATCTAGGTTGCTGTGATAGAAAATTGAGTAATAAATAATGGTTCTGTTAATGTCTTAATCATAGCTTATACGTGATGTTCTCTTGCCAATATTCCTTTGCTTCTCATTGTACTTTGACACAACGCGATTGCAGGAGTGTATCAAGTAAACTCAATAGCTCTTCCAGAGGAGGCCTGTCTCCTTGTAGCCCACCAAAGCTGGACGTATCAGAAGAAAGGGACTAGATGAAAAGCAGCCAAGGGGACTTCCTGGCTGGGGATTGTGTAGCCAGCCATCAGCCTACTTTCATGGAAATGCTAGTAAGGGAAGCATCCCCAGGGAACCATTTGGGCAAACAATGACAGATGGATCTGGGGAGTCAAACGTCTTGCTTGAGCAACATCTGCTGGTGTTGGAAGTATCCAGAAAGCCACACCACACTTAAAAATGAAACAAATCTTCAAGAAGAAGAAGAGCAAACCAAGATAAATTAGCTGTAATATCCTGCACTTTAACCATCATCCTGAATGAAAAAGTTGCATAGCAGAAGTCAGGCCAAGTAGAAAGCAGAGATCATTCAGTATCATAATCAAGCCTAAGCCAAATAAGGGCTGGCCATATCCCAGACTTCCAGGTATTAAACTCTCAATCCTGCTCAAAACATGGTTATTTACATGCTAGTTATTTACATTCTAGTTCACCTGCACATTGCTCCTAAAGTATGGGGAAAGCAAAACACTTAAAAATTTTGGTAAATGAAGCTTTCGGTAGTGAAGCTTTGTTAGATTTTTGTGTTGTTTGTGAGTCTTGTATCTTTTTAAAGCCAGAAAACTGAGATACAGAATGGTTACACTGATCAAAAAGCAGGAAGAGAGGGCACCAAGGCTTTGAATAGAAAACATATAAATTCATAAGAAAAGGTATGAGGAAGCATATTTTTGAAACTATTATCCCTAATAAAAAACCAACAAAACCTAGTGCTACAGTGATATTATGTGAAATTCTCACACCTGTTACTACATTTCACCTAGCATATTGATCTAATGACTGAGCAGGCTGTAGACTTTTGCTCAAAGATCGTAAAGACACAGTACCCTGCTCCAAGATGAAAAAGCTCTGTGTCTGCACATAGCAGATTAAGGCTGGTTCCATTAGTGTCAGAAACACCTCTGTACTGTTTTATTCACTTTTACAGATACAATTGTCAATAATTACTTGGCCTTCTGTTTAAACAGGGAGACACCTGGTCATTGATGAATGAGTTGGTACCTTAGTGGCTTAATGTATAGGAAGCTGTTTAAGTTTCTGGAGGACAAGTGAAAACTGAGTTATTTATAGTTTAACCTTTCATTTCTTTTCATGCTTCATATCTTTGAAACCAATGTCATTTTTAGCTGTCAAAATACAGAGGCACCAGTTTCATTTTTGCAAACCTACATATTTAAAGAAGGATGTTTAAACAGTGCTGGCAACTTTGTATTTCTAAATGTTAGTGTTCTGGTTTTCATCTAAATAAAGGAAGCAGGATTTGCAGTTGAAATATAAGTTTGTAAGCACAAAAAATACAGTTGGGAAAAATATGTAGAGAAAAAAAGCGCCAATTAAAAATATCTGTGTTAAAATTGGACTGTAATGACTGCTGCAATATTGCTGTTACCGATGCAGTCGCTGTAAAAAGCAGAGTGCCAGGGCCAAGTACAGAAGCAAGAGGAATTAACTTTTAGCTACTCCAGCAGGGCAGAGCCCTGTGAATCACACTAGGAAGCCCAGATCAAATCCTCTTGTGTAAACATCATTCGGGGCTGGCTCTAATCCTCCATGCACCCTAGGAGGACTGCTGATGTGGCATTCTCCAAACACACATTTGCTTTGCGTAATTGTGGGCAGTTGCTCTTGTGTGCAGGAGGCCTAAGTGTGAGCCTTCGTATCGTCTGCTCAGAGGGAGCAAAAATAGATGGGGGAAGGCAAATTCTGTACGTGGCTGTAGGCTCCCAGGGCCACCCCATACACCCTCTTGTTGTCACTGTCCTCCTCAGACATAGGATATCCTCCCCCCAGCACACCACCATCTCATGCCTGAGTCCAAGCCCTTGAAGAGCCAGGTGGCCTGTCCCAGTCCTACGTCCTCCTGGCTCTCCAGTCCTGTCACTGGTGTCCCCCTGCTTTTCACTGCAGTTGTCCGCTTCAGTGAAGAATGCTGAGGACCCATCTCCTGTTTAGCATCAATGTTTAACTTGCTGAATCAGGACTCCATGTAATGATTCAGACCTGGTTTCTGGTGACTAATGCTGGGCACTCCCTTCCTCCTAGGCAGCAGTAGCTCCTCAGTGCTCCCAAACTCTGTTCAACCAGCCAGCTACAGGACTAGAGGCCAGATGTTCTGCTTACTCCCGCTAAACAAGTGGTGGCTGTTTTTTATCTATACAGCAGTGTCAATTTTTAGTCTGAACTTAATTTTTTTCTTTTCAATCTGTGTGGTTATATGATCAAAAAGTATAATCCCTGCAGACACAGGTCCTATAGTTGACAGAACTGATTTTCTTGAAGAAAGTCTGGGTGGGGTACTGTGAAACTGTTGGTGTTCTTCTCACTCAGCTGGGATCAAATGTGAAATAAAGCAAATACCTTACCATGAAGACCTTATTATAGGCATGGTTTTATCTATATAAATCTTTCTTCTTCCAGGTTATTTTATCATTCACACATAGAACTTTAAGACTTAGAGGAGCACTGAGTAAAAGCTCTGGCACATCTTCCATTTTCTTCTCCTCACCCATCAAACACAAAAAGTGTGATATAATACAAACACAGCAATTTCCCACAGAGACGACCATACAGCATCACAGCCAGGTACTTTCTGCAACATTTCCCTATTTCGTTCAGCAAGAATTTGAAAGCATTATCAGTTTGATCACTGTTGTGATTTCTGTGGTTGAAGGAAGCTCACCAGTCCTCACAGGCTCCAGTGTGGGAATGCCTGCTCATGCTGGGGGGATATCCTGAATTCCTGATTCTAGATTATTGGTGAGACAAAAATGTTTGTTCTATCAGCCAGGCCCATCCATCCTGTGCAATTTGTCTCTTCAAGGTTTCAGTGCAGAAACCAATGACATCCCCTGAGAGTTAAGCCTTCTTAACTAATCATCTAAAAAAGCTTCAGAGACCTTTTGGCTTGGTCTGGATCTCCCTCCTATGGGTTTTCCTGAATGTGTTCAGTTTTCGTCTCTTAAATTAGGTAATTTCTCATCCTCTGAAATATCTCTGGTATAAGCATGAATATGAAAGGTACTTTGCAGATCTTACAGTGGTCTGTGCTCTGTCTTAATTTGTCAATGTCAGTGTAACTGGATGATGCAGACTCCCAGTCAAAACCAATAATACATTCAGCTCTTGACTGCAGGAAAGTTTGCTGCTATTTTGAATTACATTTCTTATAGCTATTGCAAAGCTTTCTCTCAGTTGTCTGTGAAGCAGCTGAGTAGATTTTTTTAATAGTTCCAGCATGGGAAGTTCAAGATGATGTAGATGTGGTCAGGCCATTTTCCACCACCCAATACCTCACAGATATCCATTATGACAAGAAAAAAAAAAAAGCAAAGGCACATTGTGGTATATCACCTGATACTACACCCAGTTGCATGCTCAAATCCTTGCAAATTTAAGGTAAATGACTTGTATTAGAGCAATGACTTCTATTCTTTGTCATCTGTGAATATTTCCTTAATACCTATTCAAAGTGGGATGTTTCACAGTTCTTTGCCATGACATGCTGTGAAATATTTGGCTGTTGTCTTTAGAATCTGGTAATACCAATCACATTTTTGTTCTTACTTGGAGCCCAACTTTTGATGCCACATGAGACAGCATCCTGACAAGGAGAAAACCTGATGGAACAGCTGTAGTTTCAAATACTCCAACAGGTTCACTTAGGCATACTATTACACAATGACCTAGTTTAGGTCTGTCATGGGGAGCAATTAATCTTTGTCACTCCATACTCATTCTAGAAGCACCTGAAGCCCAAAGAACTCCCCGGAGCAACATCTCTTCCTGTCAGATTTCTGTGCAGGGGTTCAGTTCTGCTCCAGAGCACATTTACTCGCTTCCGTAGCCCAGAACACCTTCAGGGTCCCTAGATGAAGGCAACTCTCAGTACAAAAGCAATAGAAATACTGATCACAAAACACAATCCACTGAGTTTTCACACCCCCAAAGTTGATGGGAGATGAATTTCTTTTGAACTCTGCATTGGCCAGTCATTAGTAGCTCCCAGTGTTACTCAGGCAGTACACTTTCTTCCCCCTCAGACTTCTAAATATTTTCCATGGATCATATTTTCACCAAATCACAACTCTTTTCAGGTGTTGATTTCTGCACAGAGCAGCAGGTGCCTGGATGGCTCTTCACACATGTTCCTCTGGTTGTTGGGTGCTGACACCTCTGCAGCTCCTGCTTTTCTGGATGAGGCTTCCCTCTATATGGGCAACTCCACCTCCTTTGGCTTTTGTCTCTGCATCATCTGCAAATACCATCTGGCCTGGGGGGCCCCTAAAACAGCTTCTTTCACCTGACCCATGGGATGCCTATGAATGCATTGCAGTTGGGCCTCCTCCAACTCCTTAGTCACTTCACTAGAAATGTTTCCTTGAAATGCTGCATCTGGTCTAAATGACTCACCCCGAGGCTGGGAATTCACAGCTGATACCTTTAGAAAACCACCCTAAATTTCTGTCTCAGTGTTTATAACTCGTTGCTAACCTGTCCATGGAGTTAGCTTCTGCAACTAACAAACTATGAGTTGCTTTTGTGCAAACTCTTTACAAAGTAAATGTTAAAACAAAAGTTTCTAATAGTCTCCCCTTGGGCACACAATCTCCCTGTATTACTCATTCCAAATTCAATACACAAAGTTCTGCCTCATTAAAACTATCTTCTGACCAGAAGAGGGAAATCCCCAGCAAAGCTTCCTCAATGCAAGTAACCCCCTCTGTGGAGGTTGCCCTTCTGCTGCTTTTTGGTTTGCTGTTCAGTCACAATTTCCAAGGAGCCATATTTCTGCTTTTTTCTCTCCTGCACATCAAGAAAAGATTTATAAGACTCTGCTTTGCAAGATGCACAGCCTACACATGAAAAATTTTGACAAAAGCTTTTGGCCTTGACATGCTGTCAAGATGCCGTTCTCCTTTCTTTTTCCCTTTAGCTCAGTGACTGGAAAGCCCTCCTACTCAAGGCCAATGAATTTCTCTTTAGAAGGGTTTTTTTCTGTTTTGAGCCCACTGCATAAATCCAAAGTACACAGTGGCTACCAGGGAAAGGCCCAGCATGGAGAGCAGCAGTGCCCTCCTTTACTGCCTCTGGCTCAGAGGCAGCAATTACACTATAAAGCTGCATAGCGTGTTATTAATAAAATACTGCACCATCTTTTGGAGGAAGTGCTGTCTGGCCTAATATTTTTAAACTACTTATTCCCTCACCTGTCTCAGAGAGAGCAGGCACTGGGTGTTGCAGCTTGGAGGCAATTGAGTTGCTAAAAAGGTAATGGTTGAGTTAAAGACCTGCTCAGGTTTTTGCAGAGGAAGGCTTAAGTTACATCAGGGCAATGATGGGAGACTTACAAGACTCTCCTAAACCTGAATCTGGCCCTTGAACTGGGAGAATCCTACAGAGTCCTGCTTTTAGGTGACCAGGCTTGCTGCTAATACGCTTTTCTTGGTAGATAAACAGCAACTAAGGCAAACTGCCTTATTCTCTTAATTAGAGTGAAAGAATATTGACTCATACCTCTGCCAATTTGTTTGCTGTGTGGTCAAAAATTTGTAAGGTGATCTAAGGCACTGATTCCGTGGGTTACCAATGCCTTTGCAATAAAGTATTTGTTTAAGTTTTTGTCTCAAGTAAAATAGATGTTATGAAGATTAACATTAGAATTGTACATAATGGAGTTTTTGCTCTCGTTTTTTACTTCTTCACGGAAAAGAAAGGCCTAGAAAAATTTCTTATTGTGGCAGTAAAATATCACTTAACTTTCTAGGCTCTTTATTGTAGAATGACTTCCATGTAGCGCTATGGCTGACGTGTAAAGATGATCACCATTATTTTATTTTTTCTGTGACTCACTGAACATAAGTCCACATTCATTCAGACTTTGTAGAGCAGAATGATGGGTGGGAAAATTATAGTTACCAGGCAAATTAATATTTTAGTTCAGTCAATTTGTGTTGTGTATCTAGTTCTAGAATAAAATGCAGACATTTGGGACAAAAATCTTGTTTGAGGCCCATGGCTTTTGATCTAAGATTTGTAGGCAGCAGACAGACTTTTTATTCCTTTGTGTCTATGGGAGAACTAGAGTTATTAATGCTGGTAAAATAACAGCTGCTGAATGTTATTTCCATATGATCTAGCAATTATAGCACATGCCATCACCTGATAACTCAGTTGTTCTCTTTTACAGTTCTCACTGTGATGGTTTCAGATATTTAAATCCTTTATACTTCTCCCAGTGTATCAGATGACTCCAAACAGTCAGTGTGGTCCAATAGGCCCTTTGCAGAAAGCTCTGCTTTTTTTCTTTTCCTAATGGGGAAACTGCTTAGTAAGCCTTCTGGGCTCATAAATAGAAATACTGGATGTGTGTCCTGTCTCTGTGCCTGTCTCCTTCTTGCTGAAGGAAGGCCATTTAAAAAAATTTTTTCCGTAATTCTGACAGTGAGAGTTACTGAATCCCCATTGCCAAAGATATCTGAGATCTGCCCAGCCATCTGCTGTACCTCTGAGACTGTGGTGCTGCACCTCCTATCCCTGTGGTGTGACTTCAGTGCTTTCCTTTTGCAGAGGAGGGAGAAGGGCCTTTGGAAGCCTCTGGTCCCATCACACCTGGTAATCCAACTGCCTTCCACTTACCTAGCATATGGTAAATTTATATTAACAGTAAAGGCTCTGACAAAAGAGGAACACAGAAATACAAGGAATAAATGACCCAACTATAAAAGCATTTATTTTCTAAGTTATCAAGAGATCAGTCATAGACTGTGCCTCTTACTCCTTCTTCCAGCTACTAGACACTTCTGCAAATACTATATAAAACCAATAAGGAATTAAATGCTGTATGTTGCTAAAGAATTTATATATATGCATGTTTCAGTTCTGCAATCTGTTCCTTTCCAATGAATCCAGGCATGGTGAACAAAACCACCAATATTTTAAAAATTCTGGAAGAAATCACTTAAATACAGCTATTTGAAGTAGAGCAAAGGATACCAGCTACAACAGGGAGATTGATTTTTTCTGGGTGTTCATGAAGTTATGCTTTCTGCTGATTTTACTTTGTTGATTTTCCATAACTCAATTGTCACACTACTTTTTGTGCTTTACTGCTGAACAGCTTTTGGTCATGGACTTCTTTTGACTAAACAGATACAGCTGAAGTTTTCCCACTGCCTGAATTCTTTAATTGGAAAAGACTCAAGACAAATATGAGAGGCCACCAGATCCCTTCCTGTCATCTGTAAGTAATTTTCAAAGACTACAGAGAATGTTGTAGACATTTCAAGTTTTCAGTAATCTCAGAAGGAGAGAGGGAATATCCTAAAGTAAATACCAAGCAGTATATGTTATCTGTCCTGGGAAGCTACCATGCCAATCGAACCAAAAATATGTTCTTTATTAGAAAGCTGCCTGCAGCTTTAATCAGCTTTAGCTGATTTTTTTTTTCAGAGTAACATACTTACCAAGGTGTAGAGTAACCTTGAATGGAAGGTGGTCTCTCACTGTCTGTTTTAGCCTGCAAAAAAATCAAATATCATTGTGTGCTGAAAATTCTCTTAATTATCATTGCAATGCAGAATGATCCCACCTCTGACAAGCCATCTCTAGTGCCTCATGGACACAGAAGAATTAATGTGGAGCAGGGAGTATGCTGGTTGTAAGGGCTGGGCTTTTTCTCAGATGAGACAGTTGGTGATTCCATGTGAAAACAAGAAAAATTCATCAAATAGAAGTTGCACCTCTTTAAATTTTGGAGGGTATTTACAAGAGAATTCCTGGAGAGAAGTGTATGGAAATGACAGTAAAGATTTCTGCAATAAAGAGCATGTGGTTTTGTGCCTATGATACATGGATGATGACATGGATAATGACCTGTAGGGCAATAATGTCATTTATGGGTTTCTACAACATAACCCATGCATTGGTGGAAATAATTACATCAGTAATTAAAGGTGCACCTGACAAATAGATCCTAGGATCAACAACTGTGAGAAACCACAGCAGGTTGGGTATTGAGTTTGGTAACCAGATTGTAAAAGGAGGAACCATGAGCTGCAGATACTCCTTGTTAGCAGCAGTGCCTTCAGCTGGCATTTCAGGATGCTGTTATTAAGTAGTACTACCCTTAGAGATCTTTCGAAATGTTTTCTAAAATCACAAAAGAAATTACATTTTTGCCCAACCTTATCCAGGAAATAAGGAGACAGTCATGCCTTTTCTATATGCAGTCAGACAGATCCCATGCAGAAGAGCTGCCTTCTGTCTTTGAGCGCTGCTTTAATCTCTGGGCAACTTGTGATTGCAACATGAATCCCAGAGGTTGGCTAAAAGTCCTAGACGTGATACATTCATCTCAAACTCTACACATACTGAATATTTCACTACTGGAATGTGTTATGAAAATTACTTTATTTAATTTAGTTGGTTTATGATGTGGGCTACAGTTTCTTTGGGAATCAGAATAATGCTGAAAAAAAAATCCAAATATCCATGTTTACAAGGAGAAGTCCTTTCTCTTCCTCCTTTCCTCATGCTTGGTTCCAAAATCTGGAAGAAAATCCCCCAAGTCATTAAAAGTATAGAGAACCATAGAATCATTAAGGTTAGGAAAGACCTCTAAGATCACTGAGTCTAACCATGTTTAGCTAGCAACAGTATTACTGTATGTAATAACAGGTCTGAAGAAAAGACTACCCAATTTTTAAAAGTTTTGCAATTCTTCTGACAGATCCTAACTTCCCAGAAAAGTCTGAAGACATCCTTCAGATATAAGGTCCTAACTGGACACATAATCATGTGATTGCCTAAATTTAGCTGTAGCATTTAAACTTCCAGCTTACAAGTTTGTTGGGGGCCATTCCCAAACATTTCTGTTCACTTAGCCAAGCAGAACATAAGCTATCCTCTAAAAATAGGGCAGCTGATATAAAATTATTTTGTTTGGACCTGTATCCCAATATTGCACATAGTTAAAGTGCTCAGAGCCACATGAAAACACAGCTTTGAACCACAGGAGAAAAGTCATGGCTCAAGGATGTATTACACATATGTGAGGACTACGCGGATGACTTGACAGCTTACAGATGCTTGGGAGGAATACGTTTCAGGAAGGCCAGGGCTGTAGATCATTACCCGACATCTCTTCAGCTCTGTAAACTGTTCTCTCCGGGATCGGGTTTCAGAAAGGAATGCCGTCACAGGAGATTTTACCCGATGACTAAAACTGCTGACTTTCCAGTGCGACGTTTTAACCTCCCATTCCATGCTCCACGCTTGCTTTATTTACTAATCCAGCCTGTAGCTGTGATGTGGTGGAAGAATGGGGATAAATATGCCTTGAGAGCATATGTATGAGTGGACAAAGTACCACCCATCACCCCAGCACTGTAGTTGTAGAAGCCCAGAGAACCTGACTTTGTGTCAAGTTGTGATTCTGGTGTGGGTTGTCACTGTAGCCTCTGCTCTGAAACAGTAGGAAAAGCCCTCATCTGCAGTCAGGGAGAGAGCATGAACAGGAATTGGACCTCACTCTCAGCTGAAAAATTAACAATATAATAGAGAATCCCAGGTTGCAATATATCTTCTGTTTACATTCTCCATGCTGGGAGGGAGCATCTGGACAGGGTCCACTGCAAAGGCAACAGCTGCAGGGAAGTTTTGTAGCCACATTGTTCTACTAGATGTGGCTTTCTGGTGTCAGATTGATTTGGGACAACTCCTACAAAATATATCTTTCGGTGTATTTCAACAAACCACCAGCCAAGGGTAAAACCTCAAACCGTTCAGAAAGATCAATAGTACTTAAAGGATAACAGTTTCTTAATGTCACAGAAATACCAAGTTTCTTATTACCTGCTCTTTTGTAGCAGCAAAAATACACGTCAAGATAGAAAAGTTCAAAATAGGAAACCATGTAAGCGTTGCTAACTTGTGCTGTGGACTTGGTTCAGCTGCTGTCCATGTTCACATGCTCTTTATGAGTGACAAGGTTTTATCCTGAATCCCAGCTAAGTCATGTGATTTTATGAGATTCTTCCTTCTTGTCCTTCCCCTCCTATCAAAGGTTGATGCTGGCAGCCATCATGGAAGAATTTGAAACCATAGGCTTTCTGAAGCCTGAAAAGGGAGAAAGCAAATAAACCCACCTTTAATGTGTATATACATATACACCCATACATCACAGGTATATGTGTAGATGGTGTGTGTGGGTGCGTCCCTGTGTGTCTGCCTATCCAGGTGGAGGGAGGGCAGGAGAGACACATTTCACGATCTCTGTGAAGGCAAGGATTTCATGTTTGGCAAGGCAGTTCCTGGCACTGCCAACCCTCTTAAAGAAACCAATAATGAAGGATTGCAGATACACAGCCAGTTTGGAGAAGACTCAGCCTGTTGCCAGACTAGGCCCTTTAGGAGTGAGAACGCTTATGGCTGGATCTTGCAAGCATTCGATCCACTTGCACTGTTTTTGACATGGATAGAGGTGGAAGTCAGTAGAGAGCAGGAGCTACTCAGGAGGGAGCACAAAAGCTCCATCTCTTCCAGCAAGAGATTCCAGCACCCTGATATGGCACGTAGTTTTCTCACTCGTGGTGGTAGTTTGCATCATACTTTGTGAGGTCAGATGCTAAGGATCCAAAAATTACATTCTTTCTCATGAGTAAGCTGTAGTATGATCTGGAGTGACTCATCAGGTTAAAGGGTTGTAAGGTCAAACCATTTATGAAAATACTCTTTTAAATATTGGCTGAGTTTTCTGAGAAGGATATTTTGTGTAAAAAGCATGAAGAATTTCATCCACTAAATATTAAATATTTAAGGGGGGTTTTTGGTCAAGATTTGTAGTTCCATAAGCTGTAGACTTTCTTATTTGTTTCTTATTTTTTTCTGCATGTGAAAATAAAGTGTAAAGGAAAAAACCCAACATAGATGCTGGCAAATACTCATACTATCCAATATATTCAGACTTATTTAATTAACTTGTCAGGCTTGGTTTTTACCAAGCTAATTCTGTGGCTATGACAAATTGTATCTTCCAGATCTGATTATTCATTAAACATCTACTGTGAATTTCAGGTTCCTGCATGCTTAAAATACAGTACATGTATAATGGGATTAAGAATTAAAATGTTTCTTAATTTTATTTAATTTATGACTTTCAATTACAGAATTTAAATTCTAAGGATGCTGCAGAACACATCAGTTAACTATACTGAGCTAATTAACAATTATAATAACTTTTTTGGACTGCAGCTCACATATTTTCAGACCTGAAAGAAATGACTGGATTGCTTATTACTGATATTAGCTTAAAAGCTTTGCTTTTGTTTCAGTGGTGGGCACATTTTAATCCACTTTTGGAGTAAATAATGAATGACTGAATCATCATTGCATTTATCAGAAAGATTCAATGGTGAAATTAAACATTATTTTAGAGTATTGTTTTCCACTGTTTCTTGAATTGCATAGTGAGGTCTTGGGATGAGCATTTCCCTGCTGTACTACTATACAAAACTTTGCTCTCCTGTGGTTGTGGAGCAGGATTAGAGTTGAGGTTCTTGGTAGCTGCTGCTCAGAAACCCCAGCCTGACCCAGCACACACAAATGGCTACAGGGAGGTTCCCTCAGATTCCTACAGATTCTGGCTTAAATAGGTAAGAGCTGTGTTACAGTTGATACATTATTTTCATATGTCTGTTTCTCTGGAAAAAGTGGTTTCATGCTTTCTATCATAAAGATGACATATCACACACACATATATATATTATTTTTTTTATAATGAACTATTGTCTCCTTGTGGCTGACTTTATTTTTTCCATTCAGTGCTATAAGAGAACCGTAAGCACAATCTTAGGTAAAATTTGCATAAGAAATGATTTGCAGCAAGCAGCCAACCACCACTTCATTATACTCACAGGAAACCCCTTCCCCTCTCAACAAAAGAAAAATTTAAAAATAGGGCTCTGTATGCAGAGCCTGATGTTATCGCTGCTGACTTCAGCTGCACTCCTGTCATTTATGACAGTTGTGTAGTTTGCACAGGTCTTCACAGGCTGAGAATATGCAGAGAGAAATGCAACATTTTTGAAAACGCCATTAAAGTAACAAGCAAGAAGGAGGACTCAGTGTTTTAAGTTTAAAAAAGAACACAAGCTTCCCAGTGTCGTTCTGACAGATCTTTTAATCTGTGAAGGAAAGTAACACCTGGACAAGTTGCCAGAGTTTGCTTTTTCTTCACAAGTAACTTCGAACTCCAAATGAAAGACTTTTCCAAGAGATATTTTCTGGTTCAGCTACTGCTGCTGGGCTGGGAAATGCATTAATTCAAGCAAGTGCAACAGCTTGTGTTAAGAAGGCCTCACCAACCCTGAAATGAACTGAAAATCAACAAATTTTTGTATTTTACCAGGCAAACACCTGTCAGGAGGATTAAGATTTGCTGTCAATAGGGTGCACTTCTCACAGCCCTTTTATATGTGATATCTATGATGATACCTTATTACCTCCTTTCCCTCCATAACACCTTCCTCCGTGGCATCCTCTTGTGCATGGAGGAAGCCCCATAAGGCCATCTCATCTACTGATAATATGTTTTCAAGTCTCTTTTCTGCTGCGGTGCCTGTAAGTAAACAGCTGCTGTTTAACAGTTTGAGTGAGGTAGCTGTAAAACAGGAGCTGAAATAAAAGCATAAAACACTGCGATACAGAGGGCTTTTTTGCATTTGTCAGTCTCCCCCTCTCCAAAACAGTTATGGTGTTGTTCTCTTAAGAGTCTTATCTACGAAGGGCAACTCAAGTGCAACACAGAGCACTATGAACCTGTGGGAGGTTCTAATAAACATAAATTAAATATTTTAAACCAATTATATGAACACCCAGCCCCAGTTAACTGAGGCTGATTACATAAGCAGACATTTTGCTGCTGATGGTGTTTCTTCCCTGCTTGGCAAAAATAGCTGGAAAAGGGTTTTTTCTGATTTGTAAAAGTAGTTTGTGCCACTGCCAGTTTCATAGTAATATGAATCCAGTTTCACAGTCTGAGATGGAAAGCCTGGTTGAAGCCATAGTAGGCAACAAGCCCTGACTAGAAGTAAAATAATCCTTAAATATTAGGTTTTCCTCAGTGACACATTGAAGGGGCTGCACTTAAGGTGCTGTCTGGCATTCATGGTGAATTTTGCCTTTCAGTTTTTGAGGAAAGAAATGAATTCTGCAGTTAGGGATGGTTTCAATAGGGAAAGATTCAAAAAACCTTCCTGTTTTCTCTCCCTGACTCTACTCTGGTGACTTCACGTGTCATTTGACTTTGGGCGGAAGATAACACCTGCCTCCATGCTGCCATAAGATTAGCCTCATGTTTGTAAAGCACTTTGGCAACATTAGGAGCTAAGTGTTACTTGGGAGCCCTATGCTCCTGTTTCTGACACCACCCCAATACACAGGGCTTCAACAGAAGGCAGACATGTCTTTTACAAGCCCATGGCAGAGGATGCAAACAGCCTCCACCATAGCCACTCTTTTGAGGAAGCCACCTTTGTGAGGCCATGCAGTGCTTTAAAATGACAGTTTAATTTGTTCAGCCTGTCATTGTTAATATGCAGCTGTATATATTTTGTTGTCTTCCATTTTGTGGTTATATTGGGCAGGTTTTTCTTTTGAGCAGCAGCTCTGATTGGAGGGAATAAGAAAACAGAAGTAGAAGGGCAGAATTGTTTTATGCTTAGTGTCATTTTTCAGATGTTTTACTCGCCTGCCTCTGCTTCTTTGGGAAATGGGAAGTGTTCTTCCTCTCTTTTTTTAAGCATCTATGCATTTTCCTGTGCTCGTGGGAAAAGCAGCGGGGCAATGACCTAATTCAATGCAAATGAAAGGGATTTCCTAGCAAAGGATGGTAATTGGTGCAGTGCTGCAGGTATGTGAAAGCACTGAATTGTAACCTGGGACTACTGAGAAAGGAAGATCTCTGCCGTAACAGAGCTATAATCACCTCGCACTTTCACTAATTGCCAAGAGCTGGAGCTCTAAAGTGCCATGCTATTTTTTATACAAAATCTATTAAATTTCTACATCTTGGCCATTTTCTCCAGCTGTTCCTATCAGCCCTCATTATCACTGTCCCTCAGTAGCCAGTTTCAAAAATGAATGCAGTTCCTGCAGCCTTCCATTCATGAAACCCCTGTGGTAGAGGACACTGTAAAGAATAAAAAAGAGACAACTGCTCAGCACAGTATAATGAAATGGGCTGTAGGCCTGGCTTCCCCTCTCAAAATTAAACCAGGAAAGATCTTCCAAACACAATGCCTTGCCTCAAATCAGATTCTTACACACCTATCGCTGATATTCTGTGTCATGGGGGTGCTGATGGTCACTCCCCCTTATATTTTCTCACGTCCTTCAGCAGGTTTTCAGGAATAGACAATATGCATTGTGTTTTCGTAATAGTTCTTCATTCTCAGATGTGAACATCTTCTAAACATTTCTTTTATCTCTTACTAATTTTATCTATCTTTTCCTTTCCCAAAAAGTTCTAATGATATAGTTGTGTGTTCCAAGTATGAATTTCTTCAGAGTGATAGAAATCACAGGACAAGGTAAACCAAATAATTGAAAGAGAAGATTCTGTGGGAGCCTTGAAAAACAATTCTATTTTTCTTGCTACATGTGCAGATCCATCCAAGTGCAGAGGAGGCGAAATATGCTTTTATCTTGCTCACGGATCCTCATTTAACCCATCAGTTATGACCCCTCAGTTCAACATGTTAAAGCTAAAGACTGGCTCATCCTGGATTCTGGTTTCCAGGATGCTGATAATATTTTTCAAAACCAGATACTTTCTGGCAACATTTTGGTGCTCCTTGTTTAGAGTTTGTGTCCAAAGGTGGAACAGGGGCTGTTACAGCAGTGAGATTTGTTCAGTTTCTTTGAGACTGCTCTGGGAAGACCTGAAAAGGGAAGACTGATGGAGTCTCTGAGAGGACGTGTTACCAAGAAGTCAAAAGAGGGAGAGCAGGACTTTCTCTAGCAGCTTACTAAAGAGCTCCTTGTTTGCTTTTGGAGGCAACAGCATTTTCTATGCTTAACATTGTGACACTGTGACAATACCAGAAAAAGAAAGGTATTCAACAGTCACCATGTGCTTACTTAAATACTTGTCAAAGCAAAAGATTTCACAAAAAGAGTAAGAACTGTAAGGGCCAACACCCTTCTGCTAGTTAGGTACATCTTAGAGTGTATTTGTGCTCACTTTTATGCCTAAACTCAAAGTCTTCTTTGGCATTGAGGCCCTTTATTTTTCTGACACAGACCACAAAGTGTGGACACAGTGTGCAATCACAGCTTTATATAAGTATTCATTGCAAGGTCACTTCAAGACAGACAGAATTTAGGTGCATCTGAAGGCAATGAAATACCTGCAGGTAATGGAGTCTGATGTGATTATTGCTTGCAGATGTCCTGGGCACACTGGGGACCACTTGATGGCACAGATTTTCTTATTGAAGTGGATTTTTGATATGGGATTCACAGCTTTTAGGTGCAAAGTGGTGGAAGGGCTTGTTACAGTATTTTCTTAAGCAAAGTAGAATAAAAAAACCCCTAGGATCTCTCTGTAAATAAATATCCCGAGCTTCAGCATAGTCCTTCAGATAGGCTGTCTCTTTTTTTCCCTCCTGAATAATGCTTTGGATAGTATTTGAGAAAGGATGAAGAAGGGGTAATGATAAATTGATGATAAACTTCTAAGAATTAAGAAACAGGACATAAAGTTATTCATTTTAAGGATGAGTAACAGCTGAATCACAACACTTGAATTGGCAGACCCTTTGAATCTCTATTCCAAGTGAAATTCCAAAATAAGAAGTCACTTCAAAACAAAAAAATAAACTTGAGGTTGCCCATGGAAGTAGATTTTTGGATTTTTTTCCCCAGCACAACATTCTGAATGACATATTTGTTTGTCCTTTACTAATTTTCCCTCATGTTCTTTGAACAGCCAATAGTTTTGGCTCTCTACCATGCAGTGACGTGGGAAGCTGAAGAGAAGAAAACTAAAAAAGCCTGATTTCCTCAGATTTTTGGACTGTTGAGAAGCCAGGACTTGGAAGTCCTGGAAAAACCGTCACATGAGCATCTGTTTTGGAACCTGGATCTGAGGTATTGTGGGATAATTCATACGACGACAGAGACTAATCACAAGGGCCTTGTCATTTAAATGCTCCAATTACTTTTTTTCTGCAATAGCTTCTGCTCTTCTCCACATCCCACAATGCATTCCAAGGCTACTATGATAATTGGAAGTATATTCCTGTGTGTGAAGTGGACTTTAATTAGCACCTAAGGGGCACGTTCTGGTGTCCTGACTCATGTGACATGGATGTACTTCTGAGTCGCTCCATCACAGCCTGTGGGACTGCTCATGAAGAAAGGTACTTCCTGGCCCAGACAAAGGCTGGCTTGGAAGCTCTGAGCCACCCAGATGGGACAAGAGGCTCCACTGAATCTCCAGCATGCAATGCCATGGCCCGGGGCCCTATAAAACAATAGTTACACTAACACTTCCAATTATTTTGCTCAACTAATAAGCAATATGAGTGGCTCCAGATTTTAAGTCTGTGAACAATGTAGAAACACTGTAAAAACTGGGATTGCAGGCTGCCTTGTAACAAATTAGTAACTTTAACTATTACATGAGTCATCTGTAAAATGGACCCTGAGTTACGAAGATACACACCAACTGTGGGGGATATAATGGAAAATTAAAATTAATGTGACATAATACTATTTCATTTACAATAAAAGTACTGCAGATGGAAGTGATGGGAAAAGTGTGTGGGGGGCAAAAGTCCACTGATCAGTATAATTACACCCATGCATCTGCTTCCCAAAGGCAATTTCAGCTCAGTATCAGCACCTCCTGCCAGCCATAGAGAGAGACATCTGTGAGCTGACATCCCAGCTCCTGCTCCGTGGGATGAAGCTGGCAGCCAGGGTGAAAAGAAACAAAAGGCACTGATTGAAACAAAAAGCCTAGTCAGCAGGTTCTTCAATCATGACGTAATCAATCTGTTTTTTCTTTTTTTGTCTCGATGCTATTAATTGCGTTTCGAAGCCTTTGCAAAATGCTCTTCCCTGATGATAAGAAAACATTCTCTCCAGAATCAGTTATCTGGCTCTTTCCTTATTCCAAACCCACTTGCATTCAAAATCCTTACCTGGAGGACCATAGGTGGAGATGTCACTAAATACAGCTTCTTTCATGGTTACTACAGAATGATGCATGTCTCTGTCCTTTTCATGGACATCCTGTGACAATCCAGCAGGAAAAACCAGGGCCAAGTTATAAATCCCCTGGGCAGTGTCTCAATTGCACTATCTCTGAGAGTCAGGTCCTGCCCATAGTGACACCTTGGGATTAAAATGTCAGCAAGTACTTAATGAAAGTTGTTATCTATTAATTATTTCATAACTCTGTAGAATATTTATGAAACTATGCTGTAAAGAATTATTTAGACTTGAGAATTATCTTAATTGCGCTTAGACTGTAATTACAATGTACTGAGGTTACTGATCTCTTCTGAATGAGCTCAATGGTAGTCAAGTATTTTAAAATCCTTTAGAGTGAGGAAAGAGCTGAAGTTATTTAAAAACAAAGTTCTGCCTCAGAGTACTCTGAGTAGCATGTCCATCACAAATGTAGTAAGGAAATATATGAAAACTAAAAGGTGAAAAACAGGTCTTAATCGTTTAACATATTTCTTTCCTGTATTATCAAAATGTTGTGCAGGATTTTATCAACACCAAATCTATTTTATATTGTTAAAAGACAGTAAAATGCTTTAATATATAGCATGAATAGGTTTAATGTCTCCTGTTGAATCTAATGTAACTCATACAATGTGAAAGTCTAGTTATCTGCCAATGAGACAAAGCCAATCCTTTTATATCTTACATTTTGGAAATTATGCACCATTCTCTTCTAAATGAAATAACAGTCCAGCATACATCCTGCTAGGTAAAGAACTGTCATCTATAATATATTGCTTTTGGCCAAATAACCCTTAGCATGAATGAAGGTAATTATTTTATTGTTCAAAACACAGGTCTCGGTATAAACACAGTGACTGGGTATAAATGTTGCTTTCAGGATCAATATTTATAAATCATGATTGTTGTTGGGCTGATGCTACATTTACAAATGGAAACAAATCTTTTTTAACCCCTTTTATCAGCAAGCCTTGCAATCTCAGCTTAAGATTTAGGCAGCATCTTTGAGACTTCGTTTTGACACATAACTCCCAGCAGCTCGGGTTTGGCAGAGCTGCGAGGCCCTCACACAGTCTTGGTCCCATCTTCCCTGCTGCCCTCCGGAGGGTTGGTGCGGACGGGAATGGCGGGAGCGCGGTGAACAGCCGAGCTCTCTGCTGCTGCAGCACAGGTCACTGCCTCTGAAAGCAGGCTCCTCTCTCACCAAGACACAGGAAGGTGTGTCTGCCTTGGCCCATCACACAGATCGGAGCCCACTGGTGGGACCACACCTGCCCATCATTCCCACCATTTCTAACACTGGAGAGACGGCGAGCACCCCTTCCTTCGCAGAGGTGCAAGCTGGCACACAGCCTGGGCAGCCAGAGCACACGTGGGTGTGGGGAGATGGCTAACTCATCTCTCTCCAGTGACTTGCCAAGGAGGGCAGCTGACTGGTTCTGATTAATCACCCATTACACAGATGACTGAAGTCATATGAGGCAAACCCTTTTTTGGGGGCTTAAGTGATCAGCAATATGCCACCTGCAATTCTCACCTCCAGTTATCTCTTTTGGTAATGATGCTATACTCTGCATGAAATAAGTAATAGTTTAAATAATTTTTCAAGGTGATGCACTGTCCTTTGCTGTATATTTAATGGCTGATGAGGAGATAAGTCTACATCGACTTTACCTAAAATGGAAAAAGCTGGGTTTATAGTTGTCCACAATAAAATATCCAACCTGGCCTATACTGGAGCAGCTTACAGATGTAGATTTCATTTGTATATTAAAATGTTGAATTTATTGTTACATAACTACATATCTTGCAGAATGGTAGTGGGATATTTTGGGTCAGCTCCCATTCATCTGATTCCCCCCTCTGCCTCCTGTTGTGCTTGTTTTCATCTGTGGCTGCCAGTTGCTCACCATCACACTGTGCCCCTCTGCAGCAGCCATCACTTTGGGGTCTTGCCCTTATTTTCATCAGCTGGTGCTTCTCTTACCCCATCCTTGCTGTCTGTAGTTTTGGCAGTAATTCAACCATATTACAGTATTTCTTGTCTAGGCTTGACTAGAAATCTTAACATAACCGCTTTGGTTTGCTGTTGCAGTGAAGATCCTCTGTTATCTGCTATACAAGATGGGCAGGTTCTTATAAAAATTGTTTTTAACAATTACTGGTCTTTTTTTCAGTCATTCCAAACATTTCCTAATCTCATAGGCTTAGTCACTGTAACAAGGATTTCCAGTGAACACATATTTCTCTACAGAAGGCAGACGATGTTACAGAAATGTATGTAACACCCTGGCACACATTTAAGAAAATAAAATACAATGGCAGAATTCCTTGTGTATTCACTGATGATTTGATTTGAGTATGAATAGTAGGGTCACAGCACAGCTAAAGTACAGTGGGTGCAGTGTGGCTCTAGATATTTATAAATAAAACCACCTGACTTTCATGAAGACTGTATCATTATAAATCAATGTCCTTTGAGTTAAATACAGCCTTTAGATATTATCAAAAAATTGCCTCCAACCTGGCTGGAATCCCAGGGACTCTGAGATATCTTGGTAACTTTGTCACACATGACCTCTCTCTACCCTTTCACACCTGATGCTGCCAGAGAGATTTTGGTGTTTTTGAAGACAAGTCAATCTGTTGGTTTGCACAAACCACTGCACAATTTTATCACTGCTGCTCCCTAGTCCTTATGATAAGCCAAACCTTCCCTTACTAGAGGAAATTGTTCGCTCTCCATCTTGCCTTGAAAGAATGAACTTTTAGCTTTGGCTTATCCTAGTGTATTTAGCATTGAAGCATCTTCCGTGTAAACTGTCACAGCTGTGCCCCAAACGTTTCTCCACATTCAGTGTTTTTATGATGGGACAAAATGAGTGTCTCAACCCAAAGCAAATTTTAGTAAGGGTTTTACATGCTCTTATTTCAAATACTCCATTGAAAATTTCCCCTCCAGTGCAAATTAATCTACTCATGCATTCATTCATTGATTTTCTCACTCCTCCTGTCTCTCCACTTATGCCTCATTATCCTCTTTCATTTCTATCTTGCACTTAGCATCCCTACTCCTAAGAATAGAGGAATGGGCAGGACCTTCTTGGTCTGTTCCGTTGTGTATTAACCTCTATCTTTTAAGCTGCTTGTGTCCCACCAATACTCCAGCTTAAAGTCTGTTCCAGATCCTCACTTTTTCACACATTTAAGAATTTTTTCTGTTTTCCAAAATAGAGTTATTAATAGCTACCTTAGTCTCCTTTGTTTGCATGTTGTACTAGCATGGACAAAAACCCAACAACCTTATTTTCCCACTTTTGCTCTCTGACCTTCCCAGCCCCTTTACCTGTATTGGTATTCCTCATTTCTCAATAAACCACTGGGCTTCAATTCTCTGTCCTGGGGGTCCACAGACTGAAGGATATTAGCAGGCAGATCTTAGTAGAAGTAGGCAGGGACTTTTTACTAACTAGAATCACCCTGTGATGGGAAGACAGAGATAGGAAAATGTCATTGCAAATAATGAGACAATTCCTCACTGGAACAAGAAATCAGTACCATTCTTTCCACTCCTCTTTAAAAGAACCCCTCAGTTCAAAGACAAGCTGTAAACAAGAGTGACTTTCAAAATGGGAAAGAAGCACATCACTGACAATGGTCTTGGGGAAGAACAAGAGCTGTGAGAGCCTCTTCTTTATTTGCTGAAGAAGACAGGAAGGGCTTCCAGGCAGCTTATGCCTCATACTCCTTTCAGTATAGTATCTCCAGTACTGGCATGATGCCTGCTAGCATGCTTTTGGGCTTGTGCAAGCAGGCTACCTGGAAAGAAATTCATGTGATTTAGGTAAGGCAATATCACCCCAGGGCAATAAGGAATCAGCAGTGTTTGTATCATTCAATCTCCATTCCAGAAGACACAAACACCATGTGGGTACCAGGAAGTGGCAAACCTTGATGTGCAGTGCCTGTCTTAAAAACAAAGGTCATGCAGCCCTGCGATCTTTTAATTATTTTTTAATTTTAAATTTTGACTGATCTGTTATGTACTGTTCCAAGTAGCATTGCTTCTTCAGTGACAAGGTCACCTCCATTAATGCCTGGTCATACTACATGTGGTGACTGGAAGACAGACATTTGCAGGGATGGAGAAGTTTCTGTTTGCTTCTGTCAGTTTGTAAACACTTCTTGTTAAGTATAGATCCAAAGAAAAGTTTAAAAGAAGAAATAAAAGTAAAAGCTGCAGAATGGTATATGCATATTCAGCAACTATGCTTCTTGCAAGACTGCACTGGCAGATTCAGGAAGCAGCAGTGTATGACTAAGTAGAGGAGACATGCACAGCCTAAAAACATGGGTGGGCTGGTGAGGACAACCAGTTGCTGGCTTCTGTTGGAAACAATTCTCTCTTTCCTCAAGGCCTGAAACTGGATTTTAAACATGGGCACTAGACATTCACAAGAGATGCCCAGCTTTTCATTATCACTCTATGGCTAACAGTTTAGTCCTACAGCTATTACAGTTTATTAGACCTTTGTGCAGTGACATTAGCCTCCTACTCCCATGCCTTCCTTGTCCAGTTCAGTGCTCCTACAGTATGGGACTGTTTATCTGGTGCGACCTATTTGCTGTGGAGATTGTGGGTGGGGCAAGAGGTAAAAAGCCTCTTTACACACATCACTTCCACCAGGACAGTCAAGCCCTCTCCCATTTTCCTATCGAGTGTATTTAATGTGGATCTCACTTCTACAGCTTGAATTCTTGCTTCTCCCTGCCACTGCACATCAGTCACATTATTCTTAGCTCCCTGCCTGTCTCTCGCTTTCCTCTCTAAAATTTTAGTTTATCCCCATTTGCCCTTCCCCCTGCCTCCCTTCATCCTCAGGACACAGTGTCTGTTTCTTTCATTTCATGCTACCTCCCTAAAATACCCTCACCCAAAAGAGTGATTACTTCTAAGTTCACAACAGATAAACTAAGGTACCCATGGACTGAAGTCAGTCCCAAGTTATAGGCTGCACAGTTCTGAAAAGCAAAACTTAAGGACTTCCCTTAAAAACTGAAAGAGCAATTTTAAGGAATGTTTATAAACTTAAAATACTTCTCTTCAGGTAAATGTACAGTGCAATACTGTATAGATGGGATTGAGCCTGCTCTGTCCCCCTCTTCTGCACAATACTCTGTCCTGCCTTGACTGCCTGACTTCTAGGCAGGAACAGGTGAAATCCCACACTGATGCCAGTATACTACTGCTGACAGCAGGGGCAGCTCTTCTACGGCTAATTGATTTACCTCTGGTTTTCAGATACTCTGAAGAATTTTTTTTTAGAAAATTTTAGGAGGCTCTTGAGGGGTGAGAACAACATACACTTGAAAGGACTATTTTACTTCTTTGATGATATTTTTATGCTTTATCTATTCTGTGCTGATTAACTGTTTTTAGGTATATGCAGGGATTTTTTTAGACAATCACTGTAAACAGTGTGTAAGGACAGCATTAACGCAGGTTCAGTCCAGCTTGTTTGTGTTCTTTTCCTTATCCCTTGCAACTGATCCCTGTTTCTCTTTGAAAGGGAGTCAACAGGAAGCATGACACTCTGGGGAAGGATGTGTGACAGCATTAAACTTCCTGGTGAAGCTTCATTCTTCGTACTATCACAGCCATAAGCATCAGTGCCATGAGTATCCTTACCTACTAATCCATGAGAAAGTCTCTTTCTTAATACGTTAGCAGTTAGATTAGATTCACCTTATACACTGCTTTGCATGGATAAAGAAATTTTGCAAGTTTATGTTAAATGTGGTTTTAGTTATCTAAAAGAAATAAGATATTATGTTAAAGAGTTGGGGGTTTTTAAAATGAAAGACAGAAAAAGAGTGGATTATGTCTGTTTTGATTGAAAAGGAATCATCATAAAACACAAGCTAATAGTTGCATATTCTAAGGATCACTACAGAGAAAATGCTGAGAATGCCAATTTGAATCCATAAGAAAAAGTGATCAAATATATTTACTGATAGCTGAAGTACTCGAATCCGAATGAAGTCATGCTTGATAAAGTAATCTCAGGATGCATGTTACAATGACATAATAACATGTTTCTACCCATCAAAATCACTTTGTCATTCAACCTAAAGGTCAGATGACAGAATGGCTCCAGATTTAATTTTATCATCCCAATTGACAAGGAGTCAGTTCCCACTTCCAAGATATTTGGATCCCTGATGTCCTTTATTATTCATCCTTGCTTCATTCAGCAGGCAGCATCTGGAAAATACATTCCTCGTTTTCATGAGTTGCAGAGTGGGCAATGGCCAAGGCAGGGCTTCCACATGAACAATGTTTATGAGATGTGTGGAGACCATTTTATTTTCCTAAGAATTTTACCTAAGAGAAAACAGACAAAGCCCGTGGGAGTCAAAAGTAGCTTTGCATTTGTCAGCCTTTGCCCCTGGGCGTGTCAGGCAGTTCTGTAAGCCCTGCAGTTCAAAGCATTTTAAGGAATGTTTTCTTGCAACATATTTTACTTAGCGCAGCCAAGCCTTGAGTGAAGGTTTCTGGCACGCTCTATGCAGAGAAAGTTTCAGCACACATAATCACTTTAAAAAAACTTGTAATTACTGCATTTCCAGACATTTATACATGACAATATTTTCTGGATAGTGAGCTTTTCTGGATAGTGCATAAAAAATTACCTGAGTGAGGAATATTGAGCGTTGGAGAAAAAAGTTTTGCTGGAGCAGCATAACAAATCAAGAGATTGACTAATTTGATTTTTGGGCACCTACTTGTAAATCCATGGCACTTACACTTTCAAGAGAAACTTTTTAAGCCTTCCCCCAAAACCATGGGTGTCCACAGAAGCTTGTGCTATGGCAGTCATGGTGTCTGATCCTGAGAACATTCAGTACCTACTATTTTTAATTATATGATGGGAAACTGTTTCATGTCTGAGAAATAAATGCCTTTTCTATACCTCAGGGAAAGAGTTGTGCAATCCCGAATGATTTGCCATGCCTAGGCTAGTCTTTAAACTCCTGGTTCCAACTATATGAGAAACTGGAGCTCCAGAAAGTCGGGTTCCCATCCCAACCATATGCCTTATAAGGAACTTTTCTTGCCTGTCACTGTTTAATAATCCCATAGAGTTGAAGCCAAAGCTTTGGCATGCTGCAGGATGGCCTATGGGTGCGCATTTCCATCTGAACATCAATATGTAGATAAGACTGATCCGTTGATCCTATAAAATGACAGATCTTTTATTACTCTGTGATTGCATAGTAAACCAGAGCAAAACAGGGCAAGTGCAAATCTCAGCCCTATGTGTTTCTCATCTGGAAACTGAACTCAAAAAAACATTTACAGACCAAATACTGCAAATAAAAGCCTGGGGTTCTGGTTATCTTACATCAACAGGATCTTTTTAATACCAACTTCAGGTTTATGGGGAACATATTTTTGTATGTTTTACTACACTAGAATAGCTTTTATTTTGGCTTCTCCAGGAGAAGTGTGAAGGAGTTGGGCCTGTTCAGCCTCGAAGAGATGACTGAAAGGGGACCTCATTAATGCATACAATTATCTAAAGGGGGGATGCCAAGAGGAGGAAGCCAGGCTTTTCTCAGTGTTGTCAATCACTAGGACACGAGGCAAGAAGTAGAAACTGATGCACAAGAAGTTCCACCTGAATATGAGGAAGAACATCTTTACTGTGGGGGTGACTGAGCACTGGAACAGATGGTCCAGTAAGGTTGTGGAATCTCCCTCGCTGGGGATATTCAAGAACCATCTGGACATAATTCCGTGCAATGTGCTGACCCTGCTTTAGGAGGCTGGAGCAGATGACCCACTGTGGTCCCTTCCAACGTGACCAATTCTGTGATTGTGTGAGCACAGCAACTCCCCAGCTAGTGTATACGGCTCCTCTGACTTAAAGGACATGCGTGGCTGCTCTTGTTATAAATATTGTCAACGGCTTAGCCTAAATTAAGAATTAACAACACCAGAAGGCTCGAATCCGCTATATATAGATTTCTGTAACTCTCCAAGTTGGCTCGCGTATTTCTGGCTCCCCAAGAAATGAATGCACGGCGTTGTGCCGGCGCCTGTTGAGGATGAATTTATTCTGCATTGGTTTCCCCGCGGCAGCAGTGGCAGGGGAAGGGGCAGGGTGCGGGCGGTGGCAGGGGCAGTGGCAGGGGCAAGGACAGCGGCAGTGGCAGGGTGAGGAGCAGCGGTCCCGGAGCCGCCCGTGCCCGTGCCGCCGGCCCTCGGGCAGCTCAGCCCTCGCGCGTCCCTCCCACCGCTCGGTTGGGGCGCGGGGTGAGGCGAGGCCGGGCCGTGCCGTAGCAACCACGCGGTCTCCAGGCTACAGCGGCAGTGAGGGCGGCCGGGCAGGCGGCGGTGAGGCCGCGGCCGAGACAGGTGAGGGCGGCCGGCCGGGCGCCCCCGCACTGGGGGAGCAGAGGAGGCGGCGCAGGCGGCGGCCCCGGTCTCGCCGCAGGGCAGCGGCAGCCCGGCCCCGGCGCAGGGGTGTGCCGCCGAGCCGTGGTCCTTCACCGCAGAGGCCCGGCTTCCCTTCACCTCCCGTTCCCGGGCGGTGTATACGGGGACGCGGCCGGTCGCCTCAGGTGGCCGCTGCGAGGGCGCAGCGCCGGTGAGCGACACGGCCGGGACTCACGCTGGCCCTTGCCCCGCTCTCCGCTCTTCCTCAGACCCCGCTTTGGTTTTGCTGGAACACCTCTGCCCTGTTTGAGAAGGGACCTCATTAGTGTATAAATATCTAAAGCGGGGGGGGGGGGGGGGGGGGCGGAAGAGGTGCCAAGAGGAGGGAGCCAGCCTCTTCTCAGTGGTGCCAATCACCAGGACACGAGGGAAGGGGCAGAAACTGACGCACAGGAAGTTCCACCTGAATATGAAGAAAAACTTACTTACTGTGCGGGTGACTGGGCACTGGAAAAGATGGTCCAGAAGGGTTGTGGAGTCTCCCTCACTGGAGATATTCAAGAACTGTCTGGACACAATCCTGTGCAATGTGCTCTGGGATGATCTTTCTTGACCAGGGAGATTGGAGCAAATGATCCACTGTGGTCCCTTCCAACCTGACCCATTCTGTGATTCCATTATTCCATTTCTGCAGTGGGCAGCCACTAACCTCAGGCCCCTGCACTCCCTTCATCTGGGGTTCAGTCCTTCAGGTGGTATGTGAGGCAGCTTCTTGGGCTGTAAGGTGTGTGGGCTTTCCCGAGGCATTCCCACCTGTTGGGGCAGCCCAGCGGAATGGCCTCAGCAAACATTGCCACCCGCACATGTGTTACACACGCTGAGCTGGTGGTGGGTTACGGCTTTAGCATTTTGTTTACACTGGCCAGAGCGGAAAGGGTAGAGGTGCCCAGAAGAACTCTGGTTCATGTTTTGAAAATAACCTGTTTGGATTCAGATCTTGGGCTGAAGATTATCCCAGCTATCATTGTTTTTGAGCTCGCTGTTTCCAAGACTTGAGGTAAAACTCACTGTTTCCATTGGAAGTTGCTTCATCTGCTTTCAAATGCTCCTTTTCATACAGAGCTAGCATTTCACATCCAGGTGTTGTTCAAGGAACTGGGGGTGGTGCTGGAGGCTAAGGCAAGGAAAAACCTGTTGCCATGCCCCTGGGCATCTGGAAAATGAGGTAGCACCTGGGATTCATTCTCTGATGCAGGCTGCTGCTTGAATTGTGTCTCAGCTATTACCGTGGTACTTTTTCTTCATTTGGAGAGAAAAATGGCACAAGCCTTGTGGCTTGCTGTGGCCTTTCACTATAGGCGTTGTCTGCCATGGCTCCCCTGTGGCAAGGGCTTCCTTTTAATGCCCTGATGCCAAGGCTAGTCAGGGGTTGTGCTGCACAACACCTGGGGTGTTAGGGTGCAGAACAAAGTCCTGCTTTTTTCAAGTCCTCCCTGCCCTTCACACTGTTCATGTCTTTCTTTGTGAGCAGGGCAAAGACTGGAATGGTTTATATGTTTCCACATGGGTATTTAAACCTGTGTAAGAGGAATAAATAGCATGTTCTATTCTGCATTGAAGAAAGAGGGAGAAAGCTAAGTCTTTGGGTTAAATATTTTATCCTGTTTTTGCTTTTCCTGTGGGAAAAACTGCTTGATGGCAATGGCTAACAGCTGGCCTGCTAATGATTCATAAATATCCCTCATTCATTCATCTTACTTATTAAAAGAAAAAACCAAGTCAATGGCAAAGAATGATGTCTGAAAGCAATACACTCAGCCAGTGTATGCTACCTTGCTTTCTCTGGTGTTTTGTCTTCTGTTCATCTGCTGTCTTATTCACAGTTGGGCCTTATACCACATTCACACACGTAATTCCTTTTCTTTGTGAATCATCTTGTAGTCTTAGGCAAAGTTATAAATCTCTTCACAAAATTGCATCTCAGATACTCCTAGGTTTCCTCATAAATAGAATTATAGCAAAGGTAAGGTATACTGCAAAATAAAAGAATATGATACAACTGGCTGACAGCAGGCCAAAGCACCACACTCATTTTTCTAGCATATTGGCTCTTTTTTATGATAATTAAGGGTGAAGGAAGGGAAACAATATTACCAATTTCCTGATTTCCCACTTTTGAGCTTGTGTATCCCTGTCAAATATGACTTCGGCCTTTCTTGAGATGGGAAGTAGCTATCCATTTTAGTTTGTAATATTTTTTTGCTTGAGGAAAATCCTGATCTCATCCTTCTGCAGCTTATTATTGACTGGGCATGTGGAGCTGGTCTCCAGTTCATATTGACCTGTGCATGGCAATGTTTTAATTTTTTTATAACATAATGATTCCTCAGGGTTTCAGAATAAAGCAAAGAGGAGCTGCTGGTCAAGAGATCTGTCATGACTGCTAATCCATCTAAGAGACTTGCTTGGAGTGACTGTGAGTATTTCATCACTATTTTTGCATAGATTCCATGTTTTCCTAGATAACTTCCAGTTTTCTTTGGAGTACTGTGGTGTGCAATGCTGGCTGTGTACAAGCCATTCTGAAGCTGTGCCACTCTCACCTGGGCTGTGTATGGGGTGCTGTGCTGGCCTTTATGTATTTTTGGAGAAGGAAACTGGGAATGACTGTTCAAGTGACTATAAACAGTGCCTGACTATATTCAAAGCTCGAGCAGCTGCAAACCTTCACCTGCCTCTCTCTAGAGTTAACATTTGTCACTGCTGCTTCTGCACAGAGCAAAGGAGGGCTGGTAAAATGCCAGCCTCTATAGGCATGCCAACCTCTATAGGCATGCCAGCCCAGCGTCCTGCTTGTAGGACTGATGACTGTGAAAGAACTCGTGCCAGTCTACACTGTATAGAAGCCCTGTCACTGTAAGATGGTTTCTGAAGATAAGACTCTAATTTCCTTTATGTAGTGTTAACTGAGGAACTGTCTATCTAACGAACTTTTCAAACCAGGTCAGTTGTTATAATACTTGAATTTAGCAGGGAGTTCTGATCACTTTCCATACTAGACTGAAGGTTATTTTGAAGGCATTAAAGATGGAAGTACCTTTCTTTGTATTTTGGGCCAGTTTGATACATGCTATGCATTTACGGGCAGTTTATGGTATATGGGCAATGGAGGACTGGGATACACTGGATGATGTTGGTACTGGGGAAAATGAACAGAAATTTCCAAAGTCTACAGCAAGTAAACTTAGATACAGCAAGGGTATTTAATCAACTAGAGCCAGCTTAGCTCATGCAGAGTATTTTGGGAATGAACAGGAAATACCAAAGTCCTCCTAGAACCTCTGTGCTGAGGAACAGAGGCATTATTGTTATTATTGCTTCCATTTCTGCCTCAGCACTCTGGGCTCTGAGCTGCCACTGCTGCCAAATACAAGTAGAGCTAGCCTAGCAAACCATACTTCCTTGCTGAAGTGTGTTCCACGTCCTGTAGAACTTCAAATGAACCTAGACCTTCATGTCCATGGTTTCTTATGCATGCACGTGGTCCATCACAGCCCAGAGCGGAAACTGACAGAATCATCATTTACACTTGAGGCAAGTGATGTGATCAGAGGGAATTTCACCAGCCTTGCAATAAAGTCAGGATCTTCTGGGGACAATGCTATTGCTTATGGTAGGAGTTCAACATGCCATTTTTTGGAACTACTTGTTTATTGCATAATACTTCTAATGTGTACATAGTGATGGTCTGACAATTTTTGAATGCCTATTATGTGTTCTGATTTCCAAGACTTAGGAGAGATGTCTTAGGAGCTGGGAGAAGTGCCGTTTGGCAAACTGGACTTAGATTTCAGGGCTTGAATTTCAGCATACAAGAGATGTTTCCTTTAATAAATTGAAGGTGAATGTATATGGATGAATAAAAAGATACAACAGCAAGTGGATGTGTAGGACTGAGAGCAGCTTTCCAGATTAAGAATATTATTCAGTATGAAAGAAAGAAAACAAGAGGTGAGCTTTATGTGTATACAGAACCGTGGAATACAGGTAAAGAAAGGAGGCAATAAAGGTAAAGAAAGGAGAAATTCATCTTGTTCAGTTTTGAAATTGTTTGGTTAAAATATAAAGGTTTTGTTTCCCTCGTTTCTCTTTACAGCAGATGCCTTTCATTCAAAGCACAGACAAGTTCCTGAAGATTCCCACGAGGTCGACAAGAAGAAATCAGAAGAGAAGGAAAAGAGACTGGCGGTCAGTCAATGGAGAACAGATGTACAATCCCTTGTTTCATCTTCTAAATGGCTTCAATGTTATGGTCTCAAAAGAAACAAATTGTCCCTGTCCCAGATTTTGTCACAGATTGGATTCCAGCACAGGAAAGGTATAAGACAAATCGATAATAGGATAATAAATCCCCCAACTTTGAATAGTCTAGAGGGTCGCACTCATTCTGCACCCAATGTACACAGTGGAGATTTTCATATTGTCTATTACGGTAATGGCAGAAATGAAAGCCGTATCCACAGTTGCTGACATTGCCAGTTCAGAGAACTGAGACACTCCATCTCCTTTTGATATGAGAAGGATTTAGGGTCTGAGAATGGCTTTCCTTACTCAGTTGTACTGTTTCTTTACCCTAGGCTGCAGTTCACATCCTCACCAATTTAGCTGTAGCTGGGAAATAGCTGGTGCTGCTGAGACTGTTAATCTTTTTCTTGCAAATAACACGCGATAAGATCTCTGTCTCCTTTCAGATGGCAAATATAATGTATGCCATGCCATAATCTGTGATTTAATATTGATCATCAGGGTTAGTAAATGTGCTTGGGAGTAGTATATTATTTCCAGGTATCCAGCTTTAAGGAAAAAGTTAAATTTAATTAGAATTCAGTCTGCTTTTCATGCAAAGTCAGACTATAGAAAAATGTTCCTTTGCAGTTATCTGACAGCTGGAGGGGAAGAGTTTGCTAATAATTATTAACCACTGCCATAATGGTGCTTTGCCGAGCATGGTAATATATTCTTTTCTTTGAACAGCTTGCTGCCTGAGAAGTAGGAATTGTAATGTATCACAATAGTTCTAGGTTGCATAATTTAAGATTTTGGCTGGCTTGTGTCCATGGGGCATTCAAAGATCACCAGTGCAGTTCCTGATATCTTGTGTGTTGCAGATTAAGAAGAAGCTGTTAAGCAGGGTTAAAGTTGTTACAGTATTAGGAGCAAAATGTACTAGCTTGGCAGGGCATCATGGTGCACAGATAGCTGCTTTATGACGTTCACTATTCCCACCCCTAATGTTTCCCTATCAGTGGAGATCCTGGAGAAGATTTCTAGCTACTGAAAGTGCAGAGTGCAACCTTTTCCTTAGATGCACTCACTTCTGCACCCACTGAGTTGTGTAAGAGAACAGCATTATCTGTACCAGATTTTATATTATGTTTGATAGACAAATATTTGCAAGTCCTGTTGTGAGGTTGCCTAAACCTCACAATAATTAAAGTCCCATGTAGTTTTTGGCCTATAAGTAATTAGATGTGGTTTTTTTCCTCACTTCTGACTAAACTGGCAGGAAGCAGCAAAAGCAGGGCTGCTCTATGGGTGGAAAGTGAGCCAGGAGCCAAAAGGGACTGCAGCCCAGGCTGTGCCCTCTCTGAACAGGATACAGTCCTGCAGCAGGGCAAGGTAATTAATCATGTCTAGGGTCCAGCCAGGGAATGCAGCCAGGCACAACAGGAGATGCAGCCAGAGGCTGAGAGCCTCAAGTACCCATCATAGATATAACCAGAAGATAACTGTAAAATCAAAACAGAATTAGAATTTCTTTCAAGTTTCTTAATGTCAAGAGTCAATACTGATGCATGTGCCTCACACATGGATGACATACACATCAGCCTGAAAAATACCTGTTTGAAGTAGTCTCAAAGATTAGCAACTTGATCTTTTGTAAATTTTACTGTAGATTATGTGACCACTTTGGGGAAACCAGTGGCTTCTCGGTATGCAGATGGTCTGTTTCCTCAATACAAGAGAGCACAAGATGGCAGCGTGTATAATGTAAGTGTGGCTGACTTGTGGTAACTTCCCTACGTGCTTAGAAGTTATTATCACTGTTGCAGAATGATATGACTAAAATGCCTTCCTATGGCATAAAATACTTACATTCTTTGTGAGTACTTTATCTTTTGATTTTTTTTTTCTGTTTTGTCAAACTGTTAGTGATAACTATCAGTGGTAGAAAAGCTAGACATCTTTTTTCCTTTCTAAGTCTTAGTCTCTTGCCTTGGTGCAGCATTGCAGTAAATCTTTTCCAGACAAGATTGCAGTTTCTAAGCAACATCTACCCTGTCTTGAAATACAGAATCCTTAAAGAGAAGATGCTCAGAATGAGTTAAAAAAAATAAAATTGTAATCAATAAAACAAATGGGGACATGGAAAGAGGAAGACAAAATGTGCTGTCATTGCCAATGCAAAGCAGTGCTTTGCTTAGTGCCAGCAGGTCACAAAAGGCTCACCCTATTCTATAGAGACAGCTAGCTGGATCTCTGCCCGTGCTCATGTTCTAAGGAATGTCTTAGCAACAGCTGCTGGCAGCCCCATTGTTAAGAGCATGGATTCTGATTGAAGAGATGTGCATGTGAGTGTGGAAGGGAGAGAGTTAATTTATAAAGGATTTTACAAAAGCAAATGGCTTGTCATTTTTTCTGATGACTAGAGTAACTTTTGAGGCACAAAGCTTAAAAATGGGTAAAGAACGATTTCAGGGAGCCTTTCCCCCTCATTTTATGCCCATTAATTCAATATGAAATACCTACACATCTTCTAATCTTTGGACATGGTGTGAGCAGCAGGAAGGACATTTTTGCTACTATACAAAATCTGGTCAGATCTCCTTTAGGATATTAAGTACAAAATTGTGTACAGTTACCACAGGCTTAGAATAAGCCATTCAAACCAGAGCAGGTACTGAGAAGAGCTGGTAGGATGAACTGCAGTGGAGTGATGATCTTATAAGAGGGCTTGGTTGATGCTGAAATATAAGCCTGAAAGAAAACAGAAGAGGGGTAGTATTATTGCCCTTGAATGCTACAGAAAGGCAAATTACAGGGATAGGGCAAAGCTGTAGTTTTCTCTGCTAAAGGGCATGCTAGTCCAAAAATAAATGGGTATGAACGGCCATGAATAAAATTAGACTGGACAGTCAGAAGTTTCCTGGCCCTCAGAGAAATGGAAATCTGCACTTGCTTTCTATGAGTGAGAGGATATTTGAAGAAAAGTGCTTTATTTTAAGATGGAGTTTGGTCGATGTAGTGCAGTAAACTTTGTATGAATCTGACTGTCATAGGAGGAAACTGGATTTCTAAGTGCTCCTTCCCAGGCCGACATTCCTTTGGCAGACTGCCTGAGACTTTGTATCTGGGAGGCACATTACAGGGCCGAAGCTGATATTAAAGAACACAGAAAAATAAAAATGAGAGGGAGATGTGTGCAGACTGACACACAAAATATCTTCTCCCTAAGAAATGTTCTTGTTTAAAAACATTTGTGTTTCCAAGGTTTTGTACTTAGTCCTGGAAAGGAAGTTAGAGGTAAAAGGCAACCAGTAAATCAGCTCACATGGCCCAGAGCTATTGGGGAATCTGTGGTGCAGTTTTAGACTCACAGGTCATGGTGAATCTGTATACACTTACTCATTGGGAGGATGTGCTGGTTTTAATTTTAATACTGATTCTAGATTTTTCTTTACTGAAAAGGTATGGGAAGTTTTAGTTGTTGATTGCAGTTATCTGAACTAGATTTGCCTAAGTACCTATCCACAAATAGTTAATCTGTAATGCTGGGCATTGTTAGTGTTCAAACAAGAAACATTTTATGTTTTCCTTCCAAATGCTAAAGACAAGGTGGAGATTGAAGTGCCCTAGAACCAAACCGTATGCTGCCTTGTACTGCTGTAAAATTTTTTTAAAAGCCAGTCAAAGTTCTAGTCTAAGAAGGTACAAAGTTTCTGTGTCCTTGTTTGTTCACCCATCTGCTCTGCAGCCCTTTCTACATCCTAGCCTGTGTTCAGCTCATTCTAATTGCTGCAGTTTTGAGACAGACTAGTCAGACAACCCATTGGCACCGTCCCATGCTCACATAAAAAGATTATGAAAAGCAATTAGGACAAAATGCAGTGCCTTTTCTTTATAGCTTAGATGCATTTGTCAAGTATTTGCTCTTGAAACAGTGGAAGGAAAATGGGTTGTTTTCACTGCTACCTTGGCTGGCATGTCTGACACTTACAAACTAGCTATTGCAGCTGTGCTAAGCTTGGGGCTGCATTTGTATTATTTGTTTTGATATTCAATTTCCTTCTCTCCCTTATTTGAATAAAGCTGACAGCCAAAAAAGAACTGATTCTTCATTTTGTGGATTGTCTAATGGGAGCTATTGAGCTATATAAGCAGCGAATGGAATGGTTAACCAGTGAGAGCCGGCAGATATTTGGAGTGATTCAAGAACAGTGCATTGTCATTGTGTTGGATTTTGGCATTGCAGCTCCAACTGAATTTGATCTTTGTCGGGATGCACTTTCTATGGTACTTGTGGAACAGGTGATCCAAATTGCCAGATTCAACCTCATTCGGTAAGCAGAAAGAGTCAGAATCATAGAATGAATGGTTTGGGTTGGAAGGCACTTTTAAAGGTGATCTGGTCCAACACCCCTGCAAATGGGCAGGGACACCTTCCACTACACCAAGTTGCTCAAAGCGGCATCCAGCCTGACTTCGAATGTTTCTAAGGATGAGGCATCTCCCACCTCTCTGGGCAACCTGCTCCTGTGTTTCAGCACCCTCATTATAAAAAAGTTCGTCCTTTTGTCTAGTCTGAATATAGGTTCTTTTACTTCAAAACCATCACTCCTTGTTCTATTGCTACAGGCCCTACTAAAAAGACTCTCCCCATTTTTCTTCTAAGTCCCTTCAAGTATTGAAAGGCCACAATCAGGTCTCTCCAGTCTGGACAAAGAAGTCCATGTCGGCCCATTGCTGGAGAATAAAAAAGAGTTGCATGTTATATGTGTTTGGATAAGGTGCTTTCTGTACTGGAAATTGTCGTGATTCATGTCATACTAATATCTGTAGATTTCCCACCAATTTTCACCCACAGTTATCCTGAACTTGCTACTTCCATTTAACAGAAGACCACTGTTAGCCCGAAGAACAGATAAAGGGTACCAGAACCCAAATACTGACACATGCCTTCTACAAAATCAGAAGGATTTGCAACAGCAGTAATACCCTTCAGATGTTGCAGTATTAGTGAAACAGTGAGGTTCTATCTGACCACCTATTGCATTCTTGTGTCTTTAGACATTATAGGTTTCTGCCTTGCAGCTAAATGTGCACTCCCCGAAGTGCCATAGGCACAGGCACAGCCATTTGTATATCTATAGATTTCCATGGTCACAGAAATCAGTTGCAGCAGTAGGAAAGAATAATAGATTTCCATAACAAAAGAAGATTTCCAAGCGCTTGTTGCCTAAGAGGAGTAAATGAATTTGCATTTAGTTAGAAGAATAGAAGCAGCTATTCAACTCTTACCTATCTGCATAAAGTCTCATATATGCATGAGAGTTTGAATGTGTAAGCTTGGGTTGGGATAGATGAGTGGAAAAAAATTATGCACAAATTAGGTCATATAATTTTAAAATTGGTTCTGCAATGTTAACTTACAATTGCATGGTGATTCTTAATGTTATTTTACCCAAGCATTGTCCTACAGATTTGATTCTGGTACCCTATCTTAATTCTCTAGATTGTGACACAACTGAGATTTGAAAAGGAGAGTAATACAATCACAGAATGGTTTAGGTTGCAAGGGACATCATAGACCACCTAGTTCCAAGCCCCCTGCCATGGGCAGGGACACCTTCCATTAGATTAGGTTGTTCAAAGCCTCATCCAACCTGGCCTTGAACACTTCCAGGGGTGGGGAATCCACAGCTTCTTGGGGCAGCCTGTTGCAAAAGTAGATATTTTCCAAAGAAGATGTTTTCCAAAGCAGATAACTTCCATAGTTTTTGATATCAGAGAACTTTTAAAAAGTGAAATGCAAAGCCAGGTCAAAATTGAAACAGTAATTATGGTCATCAATTTGTTTTTGCAGGACAGAGACTAAAGACAATATAGCATATAAATTATTACTTTAAAAGAATCTTGGGAAACATATTTGTCTTTTAGATTTGCAGGAAACCCTTCAAAATAGTTCTTGATGGAATGTCACAGATACTGGAACCAGTTGGTTTTTTAGTTCCTTTCTGCCTTTTTATGTACAAGTGCACAGGCACAAATGCTCATTGGCTTTGTACTTCTGTTCTTCCATTAAGACTACGGTCTTCTATCAATTAAAATACCAAAAAGCTTAGCATCACAAATTTTATTTTTGATGGGTAGCCAAAGATCAGCTGTATTACAAAAAAAAGTGTCAGTTAAACTGCTCTGACACAAAGGTCGTGGAGCAAGTTGTGGAACGAGACTTGTGCAAGATGCTTTTTTTTATGCACATATTTTAAAAACCTGCTTGAGTTTTTATGATAAGGAGAGTTATGAATCAGGAACTCTTTTAAAAAATACTTTATTTCTCCTGACCCTACTTTGGAAACAATTGTCGCAAAAAAATTCTTATAAAATTACGGTATTTTTCTAATGGTTTCATTTTTTCTCTGCTTCCTTATTGCAAGTATAGATTTAGTATCTGTGGTATATTGTAATTCTTACTTAAGAATATAAAAGAATTGTAATAATAGTAGAGCTCCACTCTCTTGTTCTGCCAGCGTGATTCTCACTGTTTCTGATTTATAGTTAATCTCATTTTCAGGGCTGCTCAGGATCTTATGAAGTGGCAACAGAAATGTACTCCTGTGTCTGAACATACTGTAAAGTCTGCAGTTACGTGGCTCTGGAAGCTGGACCATATGACAGCTGTCAGCCATACCAGCTCTGCTGAAGCTCTGCTGGAAGCCATGGGTGATGAAGCGGTAAGCTCATACATCTTTTCAGAAGCCTCGAGTAAATCCAAGAATATTCAGTGCTAGGCTGGCTGCTATGATTTGCCCTGATCAATGTTGCAAAGATAAATATTAATGACAGCATTTGGAAAGTTTTTTTCCCCTCAAGTGTAGCTGCATACTATGCTTAATGATTGTCTTTTTATGTAAATGCACTGTACTTTGAATGCAGAAACTTGTTTATTTTCTTTCCTAGAGTACCCAGAATAAATAACATTCAGTCGTTAAGGGAAAAAAAAACCATCTTCCTTTCCACTTTCTTTGCCATATAAGTTTTTCAGGGCTTCAAGTTTATGAGAAAATTTCTAGTACCAACATTATTGAAGGCAGAGAAGCAATTTTTATTTTGCTATGTATCCGACATGCTCATGAAAAGTTATATTTAAAATTCAAAATAGTGAGTACAGAGATATATGTAAATATTAACTCATGATAGGGCTATGCAAATCCTTTTTCATCAGCCAGGTGATAGCTAGACTTTCTTCCATGATAGAGACAAAGCATGCACAGTATTCCTGCAATTAAATGCTGTTCATTTCCAAAAGTACCGTGTTACTTTATTCATTAAAGCAGAGTAACAAGAAATGAAACATATATGCCAACATTTGAGCTAGTCACTTAAAACTTGTGTTATTAAAGGGATATTTCATGACTTTTCCTTACAAGGTATATTCTTTCACTTCTCTAACCCCTGAATTTAATGGAAAATTTGGCCTACTGTCTGTGGAGTAGAATCATTGGTTTTCACTGCCATTAACATCCATCCCTGTGCACAGATCCAATCCTAACTCCTTTGTAAATCTCTTTCTGGGACATTGTTTGAAGGAGAAGGTATTTTTGCTTGAGTTACCTTCTGCTTTCCTATGCTGCTGGATTCTCATCGAGATGAGCCTTGATGATTGGTAACTAATATTAAGAAGGAACTGAGTAAGGAGCAAATTGTTGACCAGTGAGCTTTTTTTTCATGAATTCTTTTTAAAATGTCCCCTCCATAAATTTTATTAGCATTTTCAATTTCCAGTATAATGCTGATTTCCTGATGAGTAATTAAAAAATTTTATTTAGATTTCAGCATTGTCTGGATGAAAATAAGTCTTGTTGGACCTGGTGGGTCTGTTTGAATAAACAGAAATTAAAATCTGTCAGACAGTGAGACATCTATTATTATTTTTTCAGATATTGGTGGGCCAGTATCGGGGGGAGTCAGTTGTGGCAGGTGCTCAACATAAACCAAACTTCAATGGCTCCTAAACAGAGTCATTATTATTCATAACTGACAGTTCACTTAAGTGCAACCTTCACTGTAGTGCAGATGGAGGATACCCCATTCAGTCCTAGGCAAAAGTTGTCTACTTACTGAGCAGTCATAAATAACTCATTCCTAAGAACTGGCTTCATTCACAGAAGTTGCTCCAAAACAGTAGCTCTTTTTTTTTTTTTTTTGCCCTAGACATGGCTCTTCTTGTCATTCCTTTAGCTGGTCTTTTCTTCCCATGTGTGGTGACTCCTTAGATTTTCTTTCCTTATGACCTGTCAATCCCAAACTGAAGATCAGTCTGCTGTAATGTTGCAATCCTTTGAGCTCTACCTGCCACAAATGCATCCACACTGTCTAACCTCCAGTTCTGTACAGGTGCCATTCCGTGAAGTGTGGATAACTCATCCAAAACACCTCCCAACCAAGATCAAGACTATGAGGAGCTATTCATGCTGTTCTCCTTTCTGTTCTTGTATGAATTTTGTTTAAATGTAAAAATTACAATTTTCAAAATGTGAAGGATTCATTTGAAAGGTTTTAATCTTTCCCCACTAACCTGTAAGGAACATTTCTTTTGTGGTATGTCATTGCTGGGTTTGTAGTTAAGTAGAGTGAATTATCTGGGGTTCACAATTTTTTTTTTATTTTCTTGTGAGGGGTTGGTTCTGTATCAGCTATGCCAAATAAACGTCAGCATTTTAAAAGTTGCAGAGGCAGGCAGTAAATCCCTTGGAGAAAGAGTGAAAATTTCTGTTCTTGTTGAATATCAAGTTTATGAATTAATGGCAGTCTTAAAAGGGAGAGGAAGAAGATGTGAATCCGAAGAAACACTGGGAAAAATGGTTGTGCAATATGCATGCATTCCTCTGGGCCAGGAGCCTCTTCAGCAAAAGCAGTAGGAACATGGTGTTGTCCAAGGACTGGGTCTCATCTGGGAGATCTGTGTGCAGGCTCAGATAGCTTTTTAGCTGGAGGAAGGCAGACAGGGAACTTGGTAAAACTGAACTAGAACACAGATGCAAGAGTTCGTTCTTTTTGTTTCTGTGTACCTTCTTCTAAAGCTAGTAAGTATTTTGTTAATCTTGCACTTTAATAAAACACATTCATTTTTTTCTTTACCCTTGGTATTTATCTAGAATTATCAGTGATGCAAGTACATCTGGTCCTGCTTGCTCCCAAGCAAGTGGAGTCTGTAACTATGGCCCCTGCCTCCCATATGGAGTGTCTCGACCCTCTGCAAGATCCAAGAGAAGTTCAAGGTGGCAAGATGCTGCTTCGTTAGTTTGCCTTATCCAGCCCGAAATTGGGTTGCTGCTTGGGAGAGACGTCTTCCAGTGTTGAGGAAGATGCCAAAAGGTAGATGAAGAAGGAAGCTTGAAATGCAGAAATGACTCAGGGAGCTAGAATACAAATCAGTATCAAAGGCAGTAGTGGAAATGTATGAGCACACTTGTAGGTGATACTGAATTTGCTTTACTACTGCATGAAATGACGTGAGTGCAGAAAGGTTTCCTCAGTGCTACCCCAGACTCAAATAGTTGTCTTTTGTGGTGCATGTCCTGGGATTCCTAGTAATATTCATAGAATCATAGAGTCACAGAATGGTTTCGGTTGGAAGGGACCTTAATGACCATTTAGTTCCAACACCCCTGCATAGGCATGTACACCTTTCACTAGACCAGGTAGCTCAAAGCCCCATTTAACCTGACCTTGAACACTTCTTGGGATGGGGCATTCCTAACTTCTCTGGACAATTGTTCCCAGTGCCTTACACCCTCATAGTGAAGAATTTCTTCCTTGCATCTAAATCTACCATCCTTCAGTTTAAGGCCATTCTCCCTTGTCCTTGTGAAAAGTCCCTCTCCAGCTTTCATGCCCCTTTAGATCCTGGAAGGTGCTATAAGGTCTCCCCAGAGCTGCCTTTTCTCTGGCTGAACAGCCCCAACCATCTCAGTCTGTCTTCATAGGAAAGATGCTCCATCCCTGTGATCATCTTTGTGGCTCTCCTCTGGACTTGCTCCAGCAAGTCCATGCCTTCTTATGTTGGGGGTCTCAGAGCTGGACACAGTGCTCCAGGAAGAGTCTCATGGGTGTAGAGTAGAGAGGCAGACTCACCTCCCTCGACCTGCTGGCCATGCTGATTTTGATGCAGCCTTAGATACAGTTGATTTCTGGGATGCAAGCACACATTGCTGGGTCATGTTGAACTTCTCATCAACCAACACCCCCAAGTCCTTCTCCTCAGAGCTGCTCTCAATCCATTCTCCACCCAGCCTGTACTTGAACTTGGGATTGCCCTTACCCAGGAGCAGGACCTTGCACTTGGCCTTGTAGTTCATGAAGTTCACTTGGTTCCTTGTCTCGAGCCTGTCCAGGTCCCTCTAGATGGCATCCCTTCCCTCCAGTGCATCAGACACCACACAGCTTGGTGGTGTTGGCAAACTTGCTGAGGGTGCCATCAGTCCCACTGCCCGTGTCACTGACAAAGATGTTAGAAAGTGCCAGTCCCCATATCGACCCCTCAGGAGCACCATGGACATTCCACTTGGACATCAAACTGTTCGCCCCAAGTCTTGGACTGCAACATCCAGTCAATTCTTATCCACTGAGTAGTCCATCCACCAAATCCACATTTCTCCAATTTAGAGTCAAGGGTGTTGTGCAGAACAGAGTCAAATGCTTGATGCAAGTCCAGGTAGATGGGGTCAGTAACCCCGTTGTAGAAGGTTACCAGACTTGTCAGGCATGTTTGCCCTTAGTGAAACCTTGTTGACTTCTTATTTTCCATGTGCCTTAGCATAGTTTCCAGGATGATCTGCTCCATACTGGGCACAGAGGTGAGTGTATTCAAGTGTATTTTTTCAGTTAAACAACTATTTATCAGGTATTTATCAGCTGGTATGTACCATGCTATAGGGCTGATATACTGTACATATTGTCTTGAAAGTCATCATGGGATAGCTGTTTGTTACATTTGTTTTTAATGATGGTGAAAATTTTGGAAACATACTCACCGTGAGGATTGTTACATGGATAAGTGCAGGTAACATAAAATCCCTCAAAATGCATTATTCAAGCAATAACTAAAGGACATTTCTTCAGCTTCTCTCTCTTCTTGCAATAACATTTTCAGAATGTAAGTGTGTGTAGTTATAGTAAACCTGCCAAACTCCCTCTGCCTTGGGAAGTATAAAAAATACAAATTATCTGTAAATACTAGCAGTAGCATTCAAATAATCACAGAATCACAGAATATGCTAAGTTGGAAAGGACCCACAGGATCATTGAACCCAACTCCTGGCCCTGCACAGGACCATGCCCAAGAGTCACACCATGTGCTGAGAGTGTTGTCCAAACGCTTCTTGAACTTTGTCAGGTTTGGTGCTGTCACCACTTCCCTGGGGAGCCTGTTCCTGTGCCCAACCACCCTCTGTGTAAAAAATTTTACTAATATCCAACCTAAACCTTCCCTCAACACAGCTTCAGGCCATTCCCTCACTGCTCACCACAGAGAAGAGATCAATGCCTGCCCCTCCTCTTCCCTTCATGAGGAAGTTGTAGACTGCCATGAGGTCTCCTCTCAGTCTCCTCCAGACTGAACAGACCAAGTGACCTCAGACACTCCTTATACGGCTTCCCCTCAAGGCCCATCTTTGTTGCTCTCTTTTGGACACTCTCCAATAGTTTAGTGTCTTTCTTATATTGAGGTGACCAGAACTGCACACAATATTCAAGGTGAGGTTGCACTAGTGCAGAATGGGACAATCACCTCCCTTGATTGCCATCTTTCCTAACCTCAGAATACATGCTGCCAGTAAAACTATGTCTGGTATAAAAGTTCCTACTTTTCAGCCCTGGCAAGGCACCAACATAGCATGTCTCTTGATAAAAGTGGCATATGGCACAGAACCTTTTTCTGACTAATGATGCAATTGTCTTTCCTTACACCTCTCTTTGGCTTCAGTTAACTTCTGTGGAAAGAGGCTTGCCTTGGACAGAATCAGACCCAGGGACTGTGGGACAGGTTCTTGTCTCACTTGAGGAAATTTTGTGTGGCCTTCCTTTGAATTACTAGCATAAATGAGAGGAAGAACCAAAGCTCTGAAAATCTCATAGCCCAAGTAGTGTATCAGTTTTACCAAATTTTCCTACCAATACTGAGCACAGGATGGTGCTGGAATAAATATCAGACATTTATGTAAAACAATGTCTTCCAATTACCTTTTTTTTCTGTTTAATGACAGGTTGAAGCTGTTTATTACTTTGCTGTGGGGGATGTTCCAGTGGACACGAAGCAGCTACTCCTTGAGAAGGTTTCAGATGGCTTCTGTCCAGTCAACACAGTGTCTTTCAATGCTAGGGATGATGAAACTATTCTTTTTCTGAAGGAGCTGAGCCGCTTGGCCTCTGGCAGGTAGGATAGAGAAGGACAGTAAAGATTTCAGTACTCATGAAGTGCTTTGCTGATAGGAATGGTATTGGGACATACCTGAATATAATCCATGAGGAAAATGAGACAGAGTAGTTCAGTAAGTGATCCGGGGATGGGAAAATAGGAGATATGAGTAGAATGCAGACCCTACTTAAACAGACCAGCTTTTTTTCGCTTATGTTCTCACTGGCTTGGAGAAAGGCCATTCCCTTTTTATGCCCAAAATTGTCTGTCATTTGCCTTTCTCTTGAAGTCTGGAAAACTGTTCAAGGGAAATGGTCACAACATGAACTGAAGTAAGTTTTTATTGTGTTGCTTTGTACATTAGTAGTATCCACAAGCACCAGAAAACGATCTAGAGTTTTGCTGGATCAAGTGCCATAGAGACATGTACTGGAAAGGAAATGCCTGTCCTAAATGAGCAGCTCATGGAATAACAGAAAATTGATGGGGTGTTATTCTTCAGGCCTGGTTGTGTGGAAAAGCAGTTCTGTACCATGCTTTCTAGCATCTTTTTTTTATGGTTGGTGGAAATTAATATATTCCACATGGCTTGTTGACTGCTTTGTCCTGGGAATCAGCCATGTGGTGAGAATCAGCCTTCAGTAGAAGTGGATAAGACGACTTAAATCTTGATTCTGTTATCAAAATAAGGAAAACAAATGAACAAATACCAAACCCACAAGACCAAATTCATGCTCAACAGCAAGAAGGCAGTAGGTGTCAGTAGGTGTTTGTCTGCTTAACAGAAGTCACTGTACAGATACAGACTTGTGAAATGGCTGCTAGCTTTTTCTGTTTCACTGTTGTTTGTGCAAGAGTGGGAAGCCCTCCAACAGTAGAAATCTCCCAAATGACAGCAGAGCAATTGGTAAGATGGCAGCTGCTTAGCTCTTTTATAGCCATCTGTGTTTAGAAATAGCTTTTAGGAGATGGGAGCGTCTGCCAAAAACAAGACTGTGGGAAAGTGTTATGTTTGCTCTGGTCTGATGTGTGTTTAAAATGATTGTGGTCATTTAGAAGCATGGTACCTCTATGGTACCAGGTACATTGCTAGTCACTATCCCTCATTTTCTTTTGGTAGTGTTTTTACCTTCTTTATTAAAGGAAAGTGAATGCTTCTAGTGTGGTAGAAACAGGCAAAAAGGGTTGTGGCAGGGAGCTGAGAGGAATTGTTTTGTTTGATACGATTCTCACTGTCGTCTTTTTACATGAGTCTAGCTTTTGTGCACAGACTTACAGGGACAGTTAATAACTTGCTGGTGGATATTTGCCCAATAACTGTCTATAAGTTTAAGTCAGCTTTCCCACAGGAACAGCCAAGATCATGGGCTTTTCATGGCTTGAACCTGTTTCTAGTGTAGTTCTGTTTTAGAAATGCATCTTTTTCCTGCTCTGAGAGCTTCTCTGTTTTGACAATGAGGATAAATGAAGTCTGCTTGGCATCCTGATTTGTATGTTGATAATGAAATAAATGCTCCTGTTAGTCTTTCAGCTGGGAGGATAATCTGATAAAAAGGTGTTAGTGTCATCTCAGACATCTTAAATTACATGCCTGCTCCCCCTGTTAAAAGCATTAATTAAAAATAGATTTCCAGGAAGAGTAAGGTGCCTTGCAGTAAGTAATATCAAAAAGAAAGAATATTCTACATGGGAAGACTTCAGGAAGTACATAAATGTAAAAAAAAGTTTGATAATATTAGTAATCTTACTGTAGTTGAAGCTTTAGATAAAATTCTGAAGTTGTATGTGTGAAAAACATCTCTTTAAAATTGGAGAAGTATTTATGTAGTTTGTGTACTGGTGGAAACTCATTTTGTATTACAGATTCCATGCTTTTGCTGAGAAGAATGACTGTAGAGATTCTGCTGGACCTGCACTAAAGTACGAAGAGGATGGAAAAAGTTTAATTGCCCTGAGCTCCAGAAAAGTGAAAGGGCGAATGCCACTAGGTAGACAATATAAACCCCAAGATTATTCTGATACTATCAGCGATATGTCAAAATGGAAATGCAGTATAGGAACTTGATGAGTGTAAAATCAAAAGAAACCTGTAGGTGTGGGTGGGGTGAGGACAGGACTGGTCTAATGGAAATTCTCTGGGTGGGAAGGAGAGGGCAAGGAAAAGAGGAAAATGGAGTAGAGGATGTGCATGTGATAATGAAAGAGAAGAGGAAAAAAAGGGAGAAGAAGATAATTTATTTAGGAATATGAAGAACAGTACTTGTGTGCTTATGCCAGTGACCTTGTGGAAATGTATAGAGAAATGGTAGAAAGGAAGAGTAGTGCAGAAAACCATATGATACAACAGCCACATCAATATAGGCCAAGTTCTTAGGTAATATAAGGGGATTAAATCAACATGAGATTTACTTGCTTCTCCCAAGAATTTGTCACTAAGACAGGCAAAAAGCACAGTAAAGTGACTGTCAAGAAAGCAGTGCAAAGTGCTGGTGGGAGAATTGATAGAAAAAATACCAGGAGGAAACAACCAAAATAAACAGTTTCACTGGTGGGTGGAGCTGGGCAGAAAGCTCAGTGTGTTTCTCATTAGTCACACTGCTACTTCCTCTGGGTACGTGTTCAGTGGGACTGGACTGTGGTTTCAGGCGGGGTGGGAGGAGAGGGGCTTGTGATATGAAGTGAGGCTTTGTGTGTCAAATTTGATGTCTTTTTCAGCAGGAGAGTAAAAAAAATACTTCTTTTAGACATCAGGGATCATAAGACGTTTTTAGTGTAATGGCTTAACACACACAGCCACCCACCCACACACCCACCCACGCCCCCTCGTTATGGTGGGGGCATTAATGTTGCCCCAAAGGTAGAACGGTGTTATCCTCTTCTCACTGTTAGGGCATATGTGGCATAAGGTGGATTTGTGGCTCATGTAAGGCTCATGTAAAGCCAGTCTTGAACTAACTGGCCTATATTTGGGTTGTAATCAAGTTTCTTGTGTACCTATCCTTCACTAGGACCATGATTATAACAGTACAAGAGAAAGAACCATTGTGGGGGGGCGGAAATAAAGGAGTGAGGTATCACCTGCTTTTTTGGGTTGTGAAGGGACACTCAAGCCTCACCCATGCAGAGTTCAGAAACCAACAGCAGAGTCTGCTTCAAAACACTATCCTTTCATACTAATGTGGAGCAGTATAATGCCTTCAGTCTGCCATGAGTGCTTTCTTGCTGTGCCACATTTGGGGGTGTGTGTGGGGGGAGCTGGCTCCCTCTTCCCCTGGGGCAGTCAGCCTGTTTCAATAGATGAGTCTAGAGCTCCTGTATGACTGAAATTACTTCCTCACCACTGTTTCTAAAGCTGAAAGCTGAATAGCGTTAATCGCTCAAAAGGACAGTAATCCCCTTGAAGTGCATTGTCTGTTGTGTCTTATTGCTATTATGGAGTAGAATTTACACATTAAAAAGGAACACAATTAGCTTTCTGCATTTACTGGGTATTACAAGCACAGTCATGACATCACTGGCAGCCAATTGGAGTGTTTCAGTCATATGCAGAATCTAAAGTCCTTTCAGAAAAGAAAACACATTGAAGACATCATTCTGGTCTGAGTCTGATTTCTCTTGTTTCAGAGACTCCTTCAGGGTGTAGTAATAAGGCAATAAAAATAAAAGTGTCGATTACTCACTAATGGGCTCTGAAACTGGTTCTTGGATGTGTGGCATAAACTACACAAGGAAATAAATAGAGAATGAACCAGAGATTTAATCTTCCAAATGCGGTCTTTCTAGAAAATAAAGGGAGGCACAGCAATATTTTGATTATGTTCCTTTTGCACCACAAATGCAGCAGCTGGAAACTGAAACTCATAACCATGTTTTATGGACTGGAAAAGCTGTTTTAAGGACATCTGATAGTTTCTGCGTATCCACTGAATATCAGCATTTTGCAAATATGGGATATCTTCATGTTCGCTCCTTTTCATCGGCTTAACCAAAACAAGTCAGAAGTGAACTATTTAAAATTTTAGATAAGCGCTCAGTTCTCCCCTATTTTGCTTCTTGAGCAGACATTTAGAAAACAAGTGTGAGAAACTGACAATTTTGAAATTTTTTACATCATATTGAGTGGGTGCTCAAGATCAAAACAGGTGTAACTCATTAAAGAATTAAGGTCCTTATGCTGGCAGCCTCAGATTTACTTATAGCAGAGAAATGCTTTTACATAAAGCCTAATTTCACCAATGTGATAATACCTCCTCATCCAGCACTAATTTTCCTGTTATCACTTCTGCCCACATTCTTTGTGCAGTTTATTCATCTGCAAAAAGATGTAGAATTAAGCAATCTTGTTATGTAGTTAAAATTATAAGTGGAAAGGAGGTGACGTTTAAGCTGGAACTTGAAGACATAGAGGGCAAGGAATGGTGGAAGCTGTGGAGAAAAGATGTCATTCTGAAAAAGGGCACATTTGTGTGAACTGCTTGGAGTAACAGGGTGAAGAGTGCTACATAAGGCTTGAAAAGCAGTGGTGCTTTGAACTAGATCCTGAAATGAACAGAGGGTCCTCGGTGGCTGACATACAAACAGTAAATTTCTGTGTAGTGGTTTCTGTGTGGTGGAATAGATGAGCTGGCATGTGTAGGGAAAATGCAAATGGACTGAAATCAGGATTTTACTGATGTGATAAATCCAAACAGGGAAGTGTCTGACCTCCTTGTGAACAGTATAAGGCTCTGTTCTTAGGTGTGCTTGGTTTTTTACATTTACTTGATTGTCACAGGAAAAATTTCAGGTTGTGTGTGTAAAAAAGGGAATCATAAGAGCGTCATTCCCCTGTATGACATTGAAGTCAATGACCCCTGTGCTGTTTATTTACACTGACATGGGAAAGATCGAACCCTCTCTTTGGAGAGCCAGGATAATGGCTGAAGAGCAGCTACTTTGCTACTCTTTGCAAAGATCATTGCCTCTGCTTTTTTCTCGTGTGCTTTGTCTAGTCTCAGCAGCCTAACCTTGGCCTAGCAAATCTCTTTGCTAATGTGTAGAGAGTGATGCAGATAGCTGTTCTGTGATACCACATGGGATACAAAGTTCATTTGCTTTGTCCATTTGCCCAATGGAAAAGGGACAGGATTGGGCTGCAGTGAGTTTGAGTGCTGTTTGACCTGGCAGGTATGCAGGTAAAAGCTGTGGACTACCCTCTTATGCTTCTTTGTGCCTTCATTCATCCCCCTCTAAATGGAGATTTTAAAAATCAGTGCTTGAGGGTATATTTCTGTGTTCTACTGCCACATGGAGGCTGAGAAAGGGACTGGCAGTGAAGAAAATAAATTTCCCCATCTTCCCTTGCTAGCAAATTCATTTTCAAATAGATTGTATTCCATTATATTTGGATTTGCTTGCTTCCACGGTCTAAGTCAGATAATCAGACAAGTAAGAAATACTTCTGTTTTCCATGATTTGCTTTTGTATTGGTATTTGCTTCCTGTTTCAAAGATATTGTAGATACTTTGTAGGCTTTTTTTTTTTTTTTTTTAAATATAGGCTTTTCCATTAGCAATATGGAAATCAAGTAGGTTACAGTGACTTGTCAAACCAGATGAGTTTGTTTGAGTGGAGGTACATGTGGGGAAGCTGCTTCTTTTGAGATTGTCTGCCAGTTAAATAACTGGGAAATGGAAATGAGGGAGTTATGAGTTTCCTTGTACATGTGCAAGTGTGTTTGTGCTTTTGCTTAGATCTACTGTCTTGCTTCTCTATTCGCTGGCGTCAGCAAAATGCTTCTGCCCCTTGCCACAAGCTTTCCCCACACCCTTCCTCATCCTCTTCCTCTTTTCCAAGGCCTCCCTTCTCCAGAGCAGAAACGCCTCTACCCGCGGGCAGGGCACTCCCGGAGCATTAGCCAGGGTGAGGCGCTCTGCACGGTCAGGATGGCTGCGGGCAGAGCCGAGGGAAGCCGACTGCGCTTGGCGCAGGCCGACGTGTGCGGCAGCGTGTTCAGGCCGGTCCCCTCCTGTGGGACTGGTGGCCACCCTCCTGCCATTGCAGTGGGGTGGGTTTTGAATCAGAACCAGGGCGTCCCCAGAGATCTGGCTGTTACACTGCCAGCCAGGGCACGTGGGGAAGTGCTTCATGGCAGGGGGAACCAGGAGGACCCTTTCTCTCCCTGGTTAAAGTCATTTTTAAAGACAAAATTATTCCTGGGACATGGATGCCTGAATGTGTGCAAGAGACAGTGGGCTTGGAGTGGTTGTGAACTGCACCCTCCAGAAAGGTGACTTTCTTTGGCTGGTGATCCCCAAAAAATGGCACATCTGAGGTGCGAGCAGAGGGAATTTAAACCAAATTAAATTTGGGTTCATGCTTTCTTGGCCATTTACCAATGATATGCTTTGAGGGATGGGCCACAGTTGAGAGCCACATCTGGAAGATACTATGCCTTGCATGTGTATGTAGGTTTTGATTTTGGGGGTTCAGTTTTGAAAGATACAGGGTTTTTTTTCCATTCCTCCTTAGCTGTAGGAGAAAAGAGGTTGAGGTAGAGGTGCAGCTGAGCTTCCTGTGTAGAGAGAGAGAGCTGCTGTGGATATCATTGCTTGCAAGCTTCTCTCCCAGTTGAATCCAGGAAAAAATGTTGTAAAAATGTTGACAAATAAAAGGTTTTCTAAGCAACCAGAATTTCCCAATGTGCAATTCTTGGTGCCTGCATTTGTCCTGTGTACCAAGTGACATCAAGCATAGTTGCTTTTAAGGGGCATGCAGTTTTACTTTGCTGTGCTGCAAGCATAAATAGGTAAAAAATATCTTCTCATATAATACCAATTAAATACATTTATCTTAATGGGGACAGTAACAATAATCCTGTAAAACTGATGAGTCTATAGCATCAATTTAAGGGGAAATGAAGCAACAAAATGATATAGTTGTTATTGTTTTAGAGGTAGTTGAAGTATACATATTTCTTTCACTATTTTCAAACTTTACATTAAAAATATTCATAAAATTAAATCTGGATGAAAGTAATTGATAGCTTGTGGAGGATATCCAGATTTAGTTGGAGACAGTGCCACTGGAATTGCATTCTTAACACCCTTAAACTTAGACTTATGTGCATGCATGGTTTGAATGCATGTGTTTGCATTTCTGGGGAGAGATTGCTTATAAAATAAAAGCTGACTTCTTTCTGAAATATTTGAAGAGAATACTTTTCTTAAGTTTAACAAGTAATGATTATAGCTGAGGTTTTTTCACCCTTTTGTGTTTTATGTTGTAGAATGATCTGCCTTACTAAAGCTTTTTGTGATTTCGGAAATGTTGATCTTTGTCCTAATGGTTGCAACAGATGTTTTTGAAATGCAGGAAGGTCCCAGGAGATGGCAGTGTATAATAACACAATTCAAAATATTTCTTGGAAGCTGAAAGCATTTCACAATTAAAATTGAGTTCTTATTTGTATTACATTCTTCTTCTTCTTCTTCTTCTTATTTCTGGAAAGTTTATCAAAGAACAAAATGATCAGGTTTGTTTGTTTACTGGTAGCCTACTTTAGTACACAAGTTTGCGTGTCTTATCTTTCATATAGTGAACCATCACTGTATATTAACTGAGCTACTGAATGATAATATACAGTTTGTCTTGTTCAGCATTTTTATGTGCAATTCATTAATGGGTTGTGATCTGCAATAGTTTGTAACATATATTTGTAGTTAGGATAGCTGATGATTCAGTTTCTTTTATATTTTTACTGTAACGCTGCACACAGTATCTCTGCATTGTCCTATATTACAGTTTAAACTCTGAGACTAACCTAATTTAACACATTTTTAATAATGATCATACTGCTTAGGTATACAAGGGGTCTCAATTTTAGTAGTTTCTCTTTGTGAAATAAATAAATATTTTTATTATTTTCACCAAGAAAGACATATCAGTCAAAATTAAGAAAACCTAAGAAAACCTTGTCTCAATTCCCGTTTTGGATTTTTCCATTTTTTTTTTTGACAATATAGCCTGGTAGTAAAAAAATTTTTTTTGGTAGCATTTGTTTATGACTGTTGAGAATTGTTGGGATGAAAATAAACTTATCTTTAGCAAAATTTCATCAGATAGTCATCAGGGAAAGAAGATTTAAATAAAATTAATTATGTACTTTAGGAAATGGAAAGAGTCAAAAATGTCTTCTCTTTAAAATGTCAAAACTGTGTTTAATATTTGGAGCCAAGTTTTGCAATGAAGTGCAGGGGGCAACAAGTGAATTTCAGTGTGGAGTTTTCTTATTATTTTCTGGCAGTGTTAAAATATATTTGCTTCCACTGTGGGAACAATCTGTGGCCAACTTTGGAGGTTAGGTCCAACATACTGAGCACCTCTCATATTGTGGAGCCAGCTTTGAGCCCTTTTTTGAAGTCTGTCAGAGAACACCACTTGTCATTGCAACAGGACCTCAAGAAAACAAGGTTATATGGCAACATCTGGATATACCGATGACTTTATGGTGATTGAGGAGTTATAAAAAGTTGAAATTGTATAAAAATGTGAAGCTCTATTTATTATTTCTTTTGCAGTAGCTGGTGTCTGTGAAGATGTCTTTTTGATCTGGAAGGAGCTGGAGGAAGCCAGGAGTACAGTGAGACAAGTTCAGAAAATTTTATCAGAATCTGACCGGTCTGCTTCTCAAGACGGTATCATTTATGTTTCTTTCAAGACAGCTACCATTACATTAACAATCAACATCTTTTTGTGAACAGTTTTGATTGCACATCAATTTGGGGATGATTTTCTCAGAAATGTCTATTTACAGGTTATAGCACCTCTATGTCTATATAGCACCTTTAATTGTTATCTAAATTTAGGATTGCTTAAAACTTTCCGATACAAATCTCTGTTTACTATGGCTTAAACTTGCTAAACTTTAACAGCTCAGGCTGAAACACACTATTTTTATTTTACCAGTGACTCGGTTTAGAAGTTACCTGGATTTTAAGATATGGAAATTACTTCGGGTTATTTTTCATTATCTCTTCCTGTCTGCCTGAACCAGTAAATCTTTAGCTTGTTCTACACAGTGCTGGGGAAATACCAATACTGTCCCATCACAGTTTTCTTGGGATAGCCTCCAACCTGGTAGCTAGTTCATTCCGTGTAAAGGGAAGAAGCGGAGGGATTGCATTTTTGCAAAGGCAGGGGTCTGAAAACAATTCAAAATAAGCACTCTGACAACTCCTGTCTTAAGAAACATGAAGGAATACCTACATGTCTTCATTAAACCAGTAGTTCTTGCCATTATGTTTGGCCTAGAACATGACTTACCTGTTGTTCTGTGCATATTGATTGAATTGAGCCCTGTTGGAGACAGAAGCATAGCTGGTTTCTGTAGTTCTGTTCTGGAAGGTTTTTACAAGGGACAGTGAGAAGCTACTCAGCCCCGCTAGGATGGAGATGCTCTGGGCATGCTATGAAGCAGAATGATGCCACTGACAAGACTTAAATACTAAAAGCTTAGGAATCTGTGGAGTCTAGGCACCTTCAGCATTGGACTGCAACTGAGGGGGTGGGTTTTCAGGATCACAGCCAAGATCATCAGTACTTAGTTTCTTAATTAGTCCTGGTTTTAAAATACTTACATGGTATCCAGTGGTATTTTTTTGTGTAAGTTGATACAAGATGCAGGTTGAATTAGCACGAGTCATGGGTGATTTTGTGTAGCTCTAGTACTGTTTTTGCAGTTGCTTTCACTTTGTCCAGATGGAGGCTGGGACCAGGTGGCCTTTTCTGGATCATCTGCTGAGGAATGCTTTGTACAATCAGTTGGTCAGTAACTTGAACTGTTTTGACATGTGTGACTGGTGTGGTGATGATAAAGATTTGAAGCTGAGAACTCTCTCTGGCTGCACTGGGTTTGAATTTCTGTCCATAAGATAACTATAGTTAAATCTAGAGGTTTTTTTCATCTCTGAAGGCACGATGTCATTTGTTATACTGATAAGAGCATCTTCTAAGGTAGCAGGACTTCCCATACGAAGTTAAACGTCTCTTCTGTAATGCATATGAACAAAGAGACCACAATAAAACTGCAAGGACAGCCTTAATGTCAATGTTTCCTGACTGCACAGCTTTAATGTTCTTTTAGTGTTTGCCTTGATACATAATAACTTCATAAATAAATTAAAAGAAATGAAAGTACAGTGTGATATATTTTTTAAGTTCTTCAGCATTATTTGGCTATTGCCCGTTGATCCAAATAACTGTAGTTTTTCAGTTTTCATGTGTTTTCTTCCCGGTTCTGCCTTCCTGATCTGTTTAAAATGTTTTGCAGCAAAATATCTCTATGTAAAGCATGTGGAAGAAAGAAAACAACAGTTTTCTTTTCAAAATTGTGAGCACATTTGTGACACTTGTTCTAAGGACCACAAGCAATCATAAAGCAAAGGTTTCCATATAAACAGGCTCTGATCGTGCACCTGCCCTGATGTTGGCTCATCTCTGTGTGTGTAAGGGCAGTGGATGCCTCCATAGGTTTATTTACAGGCTCAGGATCTCACTACTGTGGTCACTGTAGCTGCATCTAAACTGAGTAGACATTTATACCACCTTGGTCCACCAAAATTGAAGTGTGACAAAATAAATTCACCCTGCTATGAGACCCACTGCCTGGTCATTTGGTTTAGGTGTGGTTTACTGGGATAGTGATGAGTGAGTGGAGAGTCCCGTATCCTATTATTTTATCTGTATTATCTGTATACTGTACTGGTGTCCAGAGATGTGCAGTGCCCTACCTTAAGACAGCCCTTGGAAAATTTATAAGACAATATGACATTGTTGTTTGCCTTTTACTTTAAATAGCTGTCTCTAAAAAGATTAGTGTTAACCAATGGTCTTGACTGTATTTTCAATTATATCTCTATTGTTTCATTTGCTCAAATGATTCTCCTTGAAGTTAGACGTCTTATTCAGGAATACTTTCTGGCATTTTGTAATTCAACTACTAAGAATATTCCTTTTATATGTTGATCTTACTATTTATTGTCTTTGCTCCCTGTCTTCTGGTGTTTTTTTCCCAGTTACAAAGGAATTTGTTGTAATGAGTTGTCTGATAAGAAAAAGCCCCACAGCCGAAGTAGAGACTACTAAAAATCACTCAGAAATATCTATTCACTGCAGTGCTGTCAGAGCAAGCAGAACAAGTTTGAAAATTTTGATTCCACAATCAGAGTCTGTTTTTGAAAATAGCTTATCCAGAATGAACCATGTTATGCAGGAGATTTTGTTTGTTTTATTTTCTTTATTAGCAAACAAAGCTGATCATCCATTACCAAAACATATAACTGACAAATATTTGACATCCGAGAAGTGGTTGCAGAAGTATGGCTTGAAAGCTCAGAAGCTCACACTGTATGATGCACTTGCTGATTGTGTTTTTCGCCATGTAGATGGGCTTGTTGACATAAAAACTAAACCAGAGGATGAATGTTCACAAACTGATGCTGTGAGTATTGTTCATGTTCCCTCACATCCTGTAAGTTGTTTGTTTTTTCTTTTAAAGTTTCAAAACTTGATTGATGGATAAATTGATGATATAGTATATGGCCTTGTTGTTTTGTAGTTTTTGTTAAAATCAGATAATTAATTACTGAGACAAAGAGTGTCTTAAAGAGCTTTTTGAGAATGACTGCTTTAAGGACTCCTTGCTGGTTCACATAAAATCTAAAAGGGAGAATCAGAACTGGCTTAAGCAATGCCTTGGTTTTCTTTGTCTTTGTGGGGCAAAGATTGCTTGTCATCTTTAGAGGATATGCTAGTCTCAGCTGCTGCAGTGTCTTGCAGGTCCTTAAAATATTTGGATTAATTTGTCTTCTGTTTGTTTTTCTCAAGCTTTACCATTGCACTGTTTGGTAAGCTTCTGGTTTTTACTAGCTGCAAGAACAAAACCAGTTTCTATGGAATCTTGCTAGGAGCAAATTCTGTGACCACCATATCCCATGTTTATTTCTACTCCTGTTCATGTGCAACAAGCATGTACCTTTGAAGTTTGTTCCCCAAATATTAAAGGCACTGCAAAATAGTATGTTTTGGACATAAAATGTGTTTTCTTTGTTGTAGGAGACAAAGAGGAAGGTAATTCATGCAAGATACTGTGACAAGTTTGTACATACTCTCTGGAAAGATGGATCTGTAGTTCATGTATATGTTACTACAGAAAAGTATAAGCAGTACAAAGAGAAAATGAGGACAGCTCTCAGACAAGTGGAAGGAAGGTTAGTGTTCTGTCACATAAAATCAGTTTGATTATTTTACGTGAGCGTTGAAAAGTTTGACATTTACTGTCATAATAAGTTGAAGTGGTTGATAAACTGACAGCAGTTTATCAGTACTAAGCCAGAAGTCTATTTTAAATCAGAATCCTGTATGTAGGATTTCTTAGTAGCCATAAAGGAAACCTGATGAGGATTTCGAATTTTTTTTCTCCTTCTTAAACACAAGTGTGAAAGTCAGTCTGCACATTTTTGAATTACTGCTAAAAGTGCCAAAAAGTATTGGGACTATAAGGTGGCAGACAACTTCAAGAATCATCAAGAAAACTCAGTAAACATTCATCCTGTGTACTTAGGATCCCTTGCAACACCAAGAAGCACAGCTTGGCTTGTGCTCAAGTGGTTATCTGCGTTTTTTGCAATTTTGTGTTGAAGACAATTTTGAACAGTCTAGATCAGAGTCAGGGCATAAGCTATTAAGTAATGCACGTGATCAGAAGTTCACTGCTCAAACTAGCTGCCTAGTTTACATTTATGCAGCTGTACAGACACTTAGGTTTTGTATGAGATCTACAGAAAAATAGGCAGTCTAAGGTAGACCTATTTTAGAACAGAAAAAATAAATGTTGCTCTCTGTTTTGTATATATGGACAACGAGATGTCTCACTGAAGAAAGCAGGATGTAACTTTCATTTTATTGGTGAATTTTTCATTTTATTGTTGCCTCTTGACCAAAAGTACAACAGCCTGATTACCTTTATCAAGGTCAAATAGAGTTTTGTTATTGCTTCTGGTTTATCTTCATCTTACTGTATTTAAGGTAACATTTATATATGGTCAAAGGAAAATTTGAGAAAAGCAGTTTTGGTGAGTATGTATTTTTGAAATCCAAGTCAAGATTAAGGGCTTGCTGTTCTGAATGTTTCATCTAAACGTTAAGAAGTCTTGGTGGACCTCATCAAACACTTTGGGGGAAATAATCAGTGACAAAATAGCTATTGGTAGGTAATGTAACAGGATCCTTAAGTTTCCATGATATCATTATTTTTGAAACCTTTTGTAGAAATGAATATTTTTCCCAGGGCCATTATGTTCCATGTGTTAAATGTCTCTGTTTCAGAGTAGATGAGCATTTTATGACTGTCAAGGGAAATCAGATTTGGACTTGCTGCGGCCATTACTGAGGAAATGTTCTTGTGCACAGCAGTATGTATGCATGAATTTAACTGGCAGGCACATTCCAGTCCTGTTTAAAATGTAAATCTAATTCTGTATTTAAGGCTCAAGGTCCACAAACCACTGAAGCATCTGTGTTGTATTAAGCCTCTTTGAAGTGCTTAAGGTCCTTGGAGAATAGGTTCTCAAGTGGTTTCCTGAGAAGGGAGGCATAGTACTACGGACTTAAATGATTTACTGAGATAAGTCTGGAGAACAGATACAGGGACAATAGTTATAGTTGCTTCCACATTGGATTTCCCAGCCCAAACTACCTGATAACTGACTTTATAAAGGTGCTGTATTGTTTTGTCTTTTTTTTTGTCTGTGTCCAGATTTCTATTGAAATTAAAAATGTCTTGTGATGTTACATAGGGACAGGGGACTGATTCATCAAGGGCTTCTGACAGTGACTACTAACAGGTGCTTAGGGAAAGAGAATAAGAAGTACAGCAGCGACAAAAAGATCCTACCTTTCAGATTCTGATACACAGAGCCCCAGAGATGTTACAGAACAGGTTTTGATATTTTTTTTCCTCCCCCAGGATTAAGTGGCTTCAACAAGGAAGTAGAGGGCTTTTTGGGAATGTGTTTGAAGACGATGTCTATATTCTTATTGATACATCCCAGTCCATGAACAACAAGCTGCCACTAGTGAAGGAAAAAATATTTCAGCTAATACAGGTGTGATAAAGTGATGACTCTGAAGGCTGAGGAGCATTTTAGAGTAAACTGATCTTTTCTCGGTGGTTGTTACTCTACTTTTTATTTTTAAAATGTGTTTTTAAAATAGCAGCTTTATAAAAATATTTAGATTTTTCTTCATGTGCTCATTTTTCAGGTAATAATTTATATTTCCCCCTCATTTATACAACTCTTTGAAAAAAGCTAGAGAAGATACTAAAAATTATAAAGGCTTAAGTAGTTGTTTCCCTCAAGCCACCCCCTTCTAAAAAAAAAAGAAAAACAAACAAACAAACAAAAAGAAAAACAAACAACAACAACAAAAAACCCAAACCAGAAACAAGCTATGCAATGAAACACCTTTTGGCATTTTAATTTTTGCTTTGAAGCAGTGTCATCCAATTCCATTGGCTTGTTGTGATTTGTAATGTGTGTTCTAGATTCACTTTCATACTTCTACAATAGAGGGTGTAGAACATTTTGAACTTCCTTGCACCTTACACTGACTCAGAACTTTGCAAAGGGACTGGCAAAGTGCAGAAGTACCTCAAAAGCTGTGAGTACTGGAAGACACACCTAGAACAGGATTTGTCTTGCCTAGTTTTAGAAGTCTACAGTGATGTCACCTAAGCTTACATTAATATTTCAGAGACATGATTGATCTTTAATTTCTTTAGTGCTAAGAGAAGTAACTGAAATAAAAATTCAGCTTGGCATTGATAACAATCATTAGTAGGACTAGAAAAATTAAAACTATGACAGAGAGGTTTTTGAGCTAAGTGCTCAAGACATAGGGCATAGTATCTTGTGCTCCTCTAAGCAGATCAGCACTAGAAGTATATTAGATACTGTGCCAGAAGGTTTCACAGGCAGCTGCACAAAAATTGTGATGAAAGAGAGGCAAAGACTCCAGACTCTGAAAGTTTGTGCTCGCTTGCACAAATCTTCCCTGACTTATAACTTCTGTCCAAAAGCAACTTCAGCAAATTCTTGATTTTCTCCTGCTGTCTAGTTCCCCTTGCTAGTGCTCTTTATATGATTCTTGTTCTCCTCCTCTAGATGATATCTTACTTTCTTTCTGATTTCAATTTCCTCTGGTAAGCAGTGATATCTCTTTCTTACACCACTGATCATATCCAGTTTCATCTCTCTCTTTCATGCCCTCCTAGACATTTGCTATTTAAATTGTTTGAGAAATAGGAGTATATGGAGACTTATTGGGAATTTCAAGCAATCTTAATAGTTGCAAGCAATAATTATCTCTGGTTTTGTATGTCTCCCTGTACACCATAACATTTATTATATATGTTATAATTATTTATTGTAACCATATAATTAACTATATATTAATTAAAACTATTGCTATTACTCAGTATTTCAGGATACAAGTATTCTTTCTTTTAATAGTAGGTAAAATTCAGATGCCATCTCTTGCAGGAACAACTGAGACACAAGAAGAGATTTAACTTTGTGAAATTTAGTGCCCAAGCAGTGGCATGGCAAGAGAAACTTGCTGAAGTTAATGAGGAAAATTTGCAAGATGCTTGGCTTTGGATAAAAGGGCTTGAGGTAATGTGGCAGCTAATTATCACAAAGCATGCTTGCTTTGTATACAAAGTTGTATTTGTTTCTCCACTTTCTGTATGGCTGGGGTGATTTTGCATAGACTAAGTATTTGACTCGAGTAAGCTGAAAATATAGATGATGGGTAAACTTAAGTAGAACTGAATACAGTACGTCTTTCAGGTATAATAATGCTTTAACAATGGACCTGTTTATAAGATCATAATAATTCAAGTTGCAGCCTGCTATGTTTAGCAGCCACAATGCAAGCGTTGGCCAATTTGAATTCCGTAGGAACCGTATCATTGCTCAGACCTTGCATCTGAATTTGTCATTCTTGCTGCAGGGCTGCTGCATGGTTGAGAGGTGTTGCTGGCAAACTTACGGCTCAGAGGTGGTACAGGAAACCAAACCCAGCAAACTGGAGAAGCGTTTCTAGTTCTTTTTGATGAATAGACAGCTAACTTTAGGTGCCCTAGAAACATGAGAACAAACAGACCAAACCTCTGTCTATCTACCTGGTATTCTTTCTCTGACAGTTGCCAGAGCAGAGCTGCTTGTAGTCAGCCACAGTCATCCACCAGATTGTAACTATCAACAGCTTTAGGGCTACTTAATGTGTAAAATGTGGACAGCAATGTTATGAACACGGGACTGAAAATCAGTCATACAATGGTATAGATACATTGCACTTCATGTTTTCTAGCACAAAAACCCATGTTCATGTAATAAAACTCCTCAGCATTATGATAGCTCTTCCTCAGACTTAATTGGAAATTCCTGGGGAGGAGGGAATTGGGGAAGCTGTATAATACCTCTGAGACTACAAAGCAAGATCAATAACTTGGTATTCTCAGAAAATACTAACAGACCAACACACAGAGAAAAGGAAGTATTAGTGTGGCCTCCCTGAGTAGTTGAACATTTGTAACTGAGCTTATTTAGCCTTATTTTGCTGCCCTGCTTGAGGCTTGAGAACTTGGCTCTGTTTAAGTCATGTATGTTGTACAGCATCATGCAAGTTTAATAATACTTTGACCGACCGTATTTTGATACCACTTGTATATACATTAGTGAATGGCCTTTTCCATCATTATTCAAAAAATTTTGAATTTTTTGTTTATAAATTTCATTCTAAGTTCAGATCTAGATATCTGAAATGGAATAGGAAATGGCACAAGAACAATCTACTTTTTTCAGGGATGACATCTGCTGCTGACCTTTTAGCCTCTTTTAAGCATTGCAGGCATAAGTCTGAGATCAAAAAGCCGGATTTACAGTGAAGCTGAAATGAACAGAGGATTTCTCTGGAATATTAATCAGAGTAGATCTTTTGATCCCATTTTATGTTCTTTGGTCCCAGGATTATGAATGAGGAAGCTGAGCTATAAACAGTAACTTACTGCTCCTTAAAAAATACTTTAGATGTGATAACATTTAAAATTTTAGTGGTAGCAATGTCTTATAGTTGAAATAGGTCATCATTGTTTAAATACTGAGAAAATTGGTGTTCATTTGTAACAGTAGCAATTGAGAAACCTAAAATGAACAGCATTTACCATAAGGTACATGGTTATTTTCTGCACATCATCAGCATCCACCCTGTGTTCTGATGATGTGAAAAGAAGTGAAAGAAGCTGTTTTGTTTCAAATCTGTTCAAAACTATTATTGAAAGAGCCAAGATGGCCAATGAGCGATGTGTCTAAAACTTTATAACTACTAAAACATCAGGAGTATTAGATAAATTTAACAAGAGGAAAATGGCTGGTTATTTCTTATGAGTGGGTACTGGTAAGGTTTGCTTGTGAGTTAGAATAGTAGATTATAAAGTAGATGAGCTGTTGTGTTGCCTGGCCCACACAGTCTTATGCAGTCATACAGAGTAACTCTCAGAATGTACCTCCTATTCCATCTCACCTGATTTCCTTTGCCCTTTTAGATAGAACTGACTGCTCTTGGGAAGGACTGGAAGAAGTTTTAACACAATTAATAGGACTGAAGAAATAATGCTATCTCTTAGCATATTTTTGCATATATGGGTCAGTGTTAGAGATTTATATTTATCTTCTCTAATGCACTATATATGTGGATCCTAAGTCTGTTCTCACACCACTGCAATCCTCACTGCCCTCCAGAGCAGTACTCAGGTGCTATATAAGCATAAAACAGATTCTTGTCTTTTTAGAGGTTTTGCTTTGGTTCCATTAAAAGACTAAAACTTGATGAAATAGTTTTCCGTACTGGTAAAACCTTACATATACCTTTAGTTTGGAAGGTTTTGTACACAATGTTTGAAAGGTGGACGTTTGAAGATACAAAATGTATCTAATGGTTCCTACGCCATGAAACACATTTCAGTGAGTTTAGTGTAAAGAGAAGAAAGATACACTAAGTATGTGAATGACACAGGAAAAGTTCTAGAATTACTCCAATGGATTTTTTTTGTGAGAACAGTATTAGTTTACTGGGCATCTTTTGTTGCTATAGCTAACTTTTTTTGTGCTAAATCATAAATGATATTTACGTTAATGTGCCAAGGGGGTTCATGGGAGAGAATCTGAAAAAATAAGTTTGGACAACTAAGAACTCCTTTACCAGTTTTGGAGAAATAAACTTTTGCAACTCTTTTGTGTAACCTTTGAACTGTTTGGTTAAGTAAAATATGTGTTTCAATGGAGTGTTTCAAGGCAAGCAGGAGCATCAGTGGGAAAAATGAAGAGAATGCATCTTTTGTCTTACATCTTCCTATCTGTTTATAGTCTTTTAGTGATTGCTTTTGTTTGTACAGCTCAGATTGCTGCTGCCAGCATTTTGTTCATGTGTGTTTGCATAAGCACTGAATACCAATCTGGTACCAATTTATGTTACTTTGACACTTGCGTAGCTTTTTCTAGCTACGTGACATAAATGTTTTCATCATTTTATTAGTCATTTTGGTTCTGTATTATCCCTAGAATCAGTACACTGTCATTATGAATTTAAGAACAGAGGCAAAGGACTGTTAGTATTTATGGCTGTTTCTTTGTCTTTTTCTCTTTGGTTTCTTAGGTTGGAAGTTCCACAAATACACTCAAAGCTCTCCAGATTGCTCTTGCTGATACTGACACTCAGGCTATTTATCTCTTGACTGATGGGAGACCTGACCAGGTGTTTCTAAAATGAGAAAACAGAAAATGCAGAAAAGTGGTGTCAGAAGTTGGAATTAGGAGATGATTGTCATGCCTGCAGTGCTGAGTCTCATGGAGTCTCTTGCATGTTTACTGGCATTGTTTCACAGTTTTTCTAGCTAAGAGCATAAATTAATATTTTACCAAAGAATAATTTGGCTTCATGTACACTTATTCATATTCTTATTTTAAATATTTTTATTAAGTTCAAAATGAGTGAATAATTTCTTTTTTCCCTTGTTAATAATGTCTTTTATGAATTATGTTATACCTTTTTAACAGTTAAAAAAAGGAAATGGCTGATATTGCTTTTAACTATCAGAGTGCAACCAACACAACAATTATATTGCAAACATTGCTTAATTTGTCAAGATTTTTGAGTATTTTGAACAACTGAAATGTTATCAGAATTTCGAGAACTGAGTCAATAATTTTTTTCTACCAGATCCTTCAGCATTTTTGGAGATGGTAGATCTATTTTTTCACCTAATTTTTATTTGTTTATGGGAGGAGGAAACTAGCATTCTTATTTTCTCAGCCTCTATTTTGTTTCCTGGTATTGAATCAAATTTTCTTGGAACTAATTCAGTTTCAGAAAAATATCTACATTCATATACTTTCAAAAATATTTATATATATATATATATCCAGTGATACTAAACACTAATGTAGTAGTTTAATTTCCTATACATTAGTAATTTCTTTTAAAACTTCATAAACAAAGAGTACTGATTATATTACAATTTACATGATGTGCCTTAATGCATTTATCAGTCTGTCCAAATCTGTTTTAAATTAGCTCATTTAGCTAATTTCTGATTGAAATGGCAATCTGTATAAAGTGGATGTTTTTAACTGATCTATATCCATCTCTGACCAACTGATCAGAACAACTGATTAAATTCTTACAAATTCTCCATGTTTTGATAAATATGTTTCCAGATGCCACATTTTTAACATAAGGGTTTTTTTTATTTTTAGCCCCCCCAGATAATTTTGGCTGAAGTCCAACATCACTGTAAAATTCCCATCCATACTGTATCCTTCAACTGCGATGATATAGAAGCCAATAAATTTTTGTATGAACTATCAACTAAAACAGAGGGACGGTTTCATTATTACAACATTTATTTGAGTGATCCTGATACTACAGAGTTTATGGTTGTGAGTATCTGAAAATAAATACATTTGCTGCTTCATGCTACTTGGAAGAGCCACATGACTTGCATTATTGTAATTTTGTACTACAGTAGATTACTAAAAGAAGAGAGGGTTAATCCTAGTCAGATTTGACATGATATGAAAGCAATGATTTTTTTTGCTTGTGAAATTTTTCCAGACCACAACGAAATAGCCCAAATATAATGCAAAGTACATCTATAGTGCTATTGTTGCAAACACATTCTCCCTTCCCTGATGACCCCATCTGAAAACTAAAACCTGAAATTACGTGTAGACCAAATCAGCTCTGGAAGAAACACGTGATCTCTGGTGTTTCAGAAATAAGCTACTGTTTAAAATGAAAATATGGTTTGTATCCTGTTAATAAATAAGAGAATGCAGAGCTGAATTTGAATGATAATGATTTTATGGATTTTGTTACAAGTTTGTTCTACAGTAGCTGCTGGGATCTATAAGGAGTAAAATGACTAGAGTAACAGTCGTCTATGAAGTGTCACTAAGCAGCTCAACAATCCCCAACAGGAAATTTCTAAATAGACTAACAGAAGCACCCATTTGAAATGTATTCTTGCTTTTAATTAAAGTTAATTTTAGTTAACTCAGTGAATTGATTGCATAGATTTCAGATATGCTGGTAGTGGAACCATGAGAAGAAGCTGGAACAAGACAGTAGCGGGAAATTTGAACTTTGCAGACACCAGTCAGAAGGAAGATGTGAAAATAATCCAGCCCTTGAAAAATATCAGTGTACTGGGCAATTTCAGTGATTCTGCTGGTGTGGACTGTGTGACACTGCTCATGTTGGAAAAGCGAGGGCCAGAGTCTGTGTTGTCCATCTTCAGACTTGGAGATGGGAGCCTGTGGCCCTGTGGGAGCTGTAAAGGGATCATCATTGGAATTCCCTTCCTGTTTCCTCCTCTAGTCCAAATGATTCCTCGTCAGTTCCAGTGTTCACTTGAAGAGTATGTTTTTTGCTTCCCTGGGCCTGGGACAGTATGTGATACAGCTGAGATCTGTAGAATGACAGGCCACCACTTGTAATGTACATATCTTGTATTGTATTTTATTTATTTCCTTACTTATTTTCTTGCTTGCTTGGAATAAGTGGAGCTACTTATTACCTTATTCAGAAATACAGCTGTTCATATCTCAAGGGGTAACTGGCTAGTTAGGGAATGCTTGTCATTTTCCTAGAAAGGAAGAATAATTTGAAAGGCTATAACGCCTAGCACAAGAGCCTACCTGAAAGAGTATACAAAATTTGGAAGCTGTCCTGAGTCATTATTCAGAATTATTATCAGAACTTACATAGTTTCAGTTCAGAAATGAAACATATTTAGGAGTAATTGTACTGAAACATTTAATTTTTTTTTTTTAGAATAAAGACATACATCTTTTGAAAAGAGAAATTGATCAAGGAGAGAAAGATCTAGAGAAAGTAAAGACCTTTCATGAGAAAAGTCTGATGATGAATTCTCATAATGAAGATGATTATCCAGAGAATAAGTATGTCCTCATTCTGTTATTATCTTAATAATAGGTGGAAACATTTCTCCTTTTTCATTGTCTTGCATTTTTAACCTCTGACAGTCTATTTTTAAAATAAAGGTTGTTGCTCTCTTACTCTGGGGTTTTTTTTTTAACTGCCAAGGTAATGGAAAAGAAAAATCTGGAAAAATATTTTAATACTGTGATGCCTGAAACAAAATTATCTCAAATATACCAATAGTCTCAACATATTATGAATAATTAAAGCAAAGAGGGGAAATTATTTTTTTGTCTCCAACACAGTTGCTCCCTCTGACCTAGAGAATTCATGAAAAATTATTGTCATCTAAGTAGAGCTGGCTTGATACTTCATGATTAAATGGCTGCTCATTGGGATATGCTGATTGAAACATAAATTATGTACAAATATATTTGTGTATTTATTTGTACAGTGATAGTAAAAAACCATAAAAAATTGCATTAAAAGAAATCAGATTTTTAAGACAGAGATCTATTTAAAACAGTAATTTAAAGTAAAGGTATGAAAATAAAACAGATTAACAGTGGACAGTGATGTGTTATGATTTCATGTGTGTGGAACGGCAGGTAGGATGTCCAGAATGAAAATTTTTTTAAGTGTTTATTTGAGAATTTGCATATTTTGTTTTTTATTAATGCTGTGACATAGATATCTATGTATGTGTATATATATATGTGCATATATATGTATGTGGCAGATATTTTCATTGCTGATAGTAGACTTACTTAGCTCTTGGATTCAAAGTAGCTATTACAGAACATTCTGTCCTTACGAAAAATAGGGTGTTACCTTAAAAGTAATGAACGTCTTTTAAATAAACTAAGAAATTACTTTTAAATAATTTTAAAAAACTAAGAATATTTTAACCTCCTTTGAACTCTCCTTTGAAATGCATATTAGTATAACAGAAGAAAATATTTTGCACTGTTTGAAGCATTTGAAATCAGTGTTTAAATGACCAGAAAACTTCAGCTTAGTGTTTTTTAAACAGGTGTTATATATTTGCAGTAATTTCTTTTTGTCACTTATGAGCAGTAGTCACAAGCAGACACACACTGTGTCCCTGTATCTAAACACATTGAAGAGCTGAGTACTTCTCTTAGCAGTAGGCCGTGCTGTGCTTCAGAAGAACCATCAGTGCCATCACATGAGCAAACCTGGCAAAGCACTGCTGACAGTCCAGCCCGAAGAAAGAAAGCATTATATGCAGGTAAGACTCAAATGAGCTGTAGTTGTTAGCAGAATTCATTCACTGACTTGAAAAGATTCTGTGGCAAATGGCAAAAATCATCCCTCGTTTTGGGAACAAATTAAGTATTTGCTGACTTAAGTAATCATCATTTTGAAAATCTTAACTTCTCTTCATCTCTACTTTTCAGCCATCCTACTCATTTGGCCCAAACAGACAACAAATGTCTGCTCATTTGTGCTTTGTCACAGGCCCTGCCGTGGAAAAACAGCTATTTTAGCAGAATGTTTTTAAAGCACTGTATTTTAACAGTAGATATTAAACCCTAATCTATTTTTATTCTAAATAAGTGCATAATTGGCAAGAATGAAGAGGTGATCTTTCACCAATTACAGCATTACTTATACTAATGTTTCCCCTTACTACACTCATAATACTACATTTCTCCTGGAAGTGTCCTTTGTATGCAGTCTGAAACCAAAGTTACCCAGCTGAAGTAAAATAAACCCTCATCCTTGGGGAAAGTACAAAGTACACCTTAGTGTTGAAGTAGTTTTGTGTTTGAAGTCTTGTGTAGGCAGTCCCTTAAAAACTGAATGCCAAAGAGGAGCTCAAAAATCCCAAGCATGTATTTGAGCAGTAAGTTAGCTCTTCCTTTCTTTCCCTTTCAACAACTACAGATCAAACAAAGACAAGTCTGCTGCGAATCCTGAGCCATGTGAAATCTAGGGAAGAAAGCCCAGAGGAAGGAGTGTCTCCAGAGGAAAAGAGTTTTTCTGTCAAGAAGGGTGTGAAATGTACAGCCATTTTCAAAGGCAAGTTGACAGAACAAGAAGTTCGGAGTGGGGCAGGTGATAACATTTCTCCTGTTACATTTGTATCTAATGGTGCCTCGTTTGAGGCAAAACTGTGCAGATCTGCTGTACAAAGGACTGAAATTCAGCAGTTGGACATGAAGTTGGGTATTGTGACAATGCTCTTACAGCTGTGGCCAGACTCCTGCCAGTTCCCAAACTAGCAGTTTACAACAGGGTTTTCAATGGGGCTTAGAAATACATCCAGATAATTAATACGTAGTAATTAATACATAGTAATTAATGCATAGTATTAATTTCTTTCAGTAATTTGTCCAACTCCAAACTTTTTAATACATCCTCTAAGTCATGCTATAACCTTACCTATGACACTTAAAGATGTTTGACTTCTTTACATTTCAGCATCTTATGTTTAGTTTTTTACATATCTTTTATACAAATTTTCATAGTGGTGTACCTTAAATTAGCTACTCCTGGCCATCTCATTAGTGGTAGTGCTTGTTATCACATCTTGACTTGGGAAATAAGCTGGTTAACCATACGTTTTGGTCAAAAATAAATATACTGAAACAAATTTTGGTTTACAAAAGAAATTGCCCACCTATTTTATAGATTTCCTTGACGGTTAATTAGGGCTCATGAGGCATATGGTAACACTATTGATCAAGCACCAAGAAACCTAGGAAAACTCATTCTCATTGATTAATTTAGAAACTGAAATGTTGTATTGTCTTTGTGTGTGATGCTGCTTGTAGGCTCAAATTTTAAAAAGGGTGCTATTATATTGCAACTTATTTATGCATGCTTTTTTGTGCACAAAACTTCTGAGATAACAAAATACAAATGTTTTCTCTTAGATCTGAAAATGCAGAATGTGAAAAGGGCATCTAAAAGGTATGTGTGTGCAGATACAAATGTATAACAAAACTTACGGCTTGTGTTTTTTCTTCAGTCATTTCAAACATTTCAAATGTATTTCTACCTTGTGCTACATCTCACAGTCTCTCTTTTCTAGCTCTCTAGATATCTCTTCAGCTCTTTGGTTAAAGACCCATGGCTTGGCTGCTAGGCGACTCACCATCATGGATGCCTTAGCTCCTACAACTGTCCCTCACAGTACAAAATACATCCCAGTTCTGGACAAGCATGTAGTTTCCAAAGTATTTGATAAGGTAAAATTCTTACGCTGTTTGAAAGCTGGAACAAAACTTGATAGTGTTTTCAGAAGGATTTTTAAAATTAATTTCTATGAATGTCATAAAAACATTCTCTGGTATTGTAGATTGTTGATGTGCACTAAATGTATAATACATATCTGAATGTTCATTCATGCATCAGTAAGAAGATAAAGCTGATAGTTAATAGTACTATTTCTTGCATACTTTACCCTTAAGTTCTTTCACAGTTACCAGCTGATGGCAGTATGCAGCCATCGGGTGTTTGGCAATTTCTTGAGCACCACAGCCTCCAGTGATGCTTACTTATTCACTGGAGTATGTGTTTTATTCCATAACGTCATCTGGAAAATGGTGCTGGTGCACGGTTTGTGCATTTCTGCATTCTCAGCTTTTACATGTGACTGCTAAGACTTTTTGAAAAGTATTGTAATTCAGTAATTAAAATTAAATTTTGATAAGTGTAGACAGTTGTAAGATTGTGCAAAATTTATGGTGAATTGTGTATCATAAAGTTCTAATTGCCATTCCATTTAAAGGAAATCCATTTCATGGCAAGTTGCTGTAATTTTTCTTGTGTTATGCATCCTGCAAAAGTCCCATGAATATGCTGCAGCTCATTTCATTTAATAAAAACTGTTTCTTTAAACAAGACTCCAAGAAAAAGCTAAACAACGTTTCCTTTTTTAAATAATAAAGAAAGAACAAGGGATTTGCAATAGAATGTGGTATAGAACTAAGTAAAAGATTTATAACAAATGTACACAATTTTACATTTTGAAGTTTTCATGCTTGTTTTTTAAATTTAGGAATGGGAATTTTTGCTAAAGCATGCAGACTGTTGAAGAAAAACCAGTTCCTCTCTTTTGGTAAAAACAGGTCTACTCTTTTGGTAAAACCAAGTCAAAACCAAGATCTGTAAGGATTTTTTTTAACTGTGATTTTTTAAAAATATAATTATGTCTTTTTATATGAGAACATTTGAAAAGGTACATTTTCACATTTCGGATGTAAAATAGCCATTTTTCAAAAAAAAATCAGAAATCCAATGATTACAAAATTGTGCAAAACAATCTACTGTAAATGTAAAACAAAAGACTTTGTGAATTTCACAAATCTCTTACATCTCATTTGTGAGCAGTCACTTCTTTTTCCATCTTCTTTTGAATATACCTAAGAGGACCTCTTTCTTCCATGTTTCTCAATGAGCAGCCCTTTGAGTCCTTTACAGACAACCCTTGCAAAAAACGAAGCAGTCTGTAAAACAGACTATCTTTGAAAATAGTCTAAACCATGATTCAGCAAGTACTGTGTACAAGTAGTTCTTAGTGGCAATTCATAGGAACTCCTGGTAGTCTAGTTCAGGACTGAATTAAGTTCAGTGTTATTTGAATGAACAGGTGCTGTACAGAATCCACAGTGATCCATGGGCTTTCTTTAGATTCAGGGATGTAAAGGCAAAATAATAATTTTTGTAATTTCTTCATACCTACTCCATTAGTTGTAATCAGACATCCAGTTTCTCAGGCAGTGGAGAATTATTGTTCTATGTGCAGAGGAATGGATTTTTCTGGATCTGAAGCTGAGTATAGAAAAGAAGGTTGAGGGTTGCACACAAGATGAAAGCAGTAGAATTTCTGAGCTACAGAACCCACTTTACCTCAAGCTTCAACCAGCATATCAAGAAAATAGGGTGAGACTAGACATTGAGCTTGAATAGACTTTGAGGATCTTGATTATTCCAGTACTTTAGAAGATTTCATTGAAGATAATAAATGGACAGATAATTTTGCATTCTTCCTTCTGGGATCTTAGTTTTCTTGGCGTGAAATGCAGACATCTTTGCTTTTCAGGGGATAGTATAATTTTTATTTTTGGCCTTTGCCAGCAGTGATGATGGAATAACTATGAACAGTTTTCTTACCTTGGAGACGCAGCAAGAAAAAGGTTTCCATGACAACTGTTCATTAACAAAAGGCTGAGCTGTTGTTTTCAGTTCTGTGTGATCCGTCAGTTCCGCCTGAGTTATTTCAAAGAGATTAATTTATTAAACTACCCATCCAGATTCATATTCAGAAAAAAAATAATAACTTGGGAGCTTGTCTAAATTATGCTGTGGTAATTCTGGGGGAAACCTTCCCCGTAGAATCATGCGAGTGTATGTTGCAGGTTGTGGTATCCTAAGTACAGGTTTGCTAGTCATGGAGTTTTGACTCAATGCTTTGCTCAAAAGAATCCAATTCAGCCAACAAAAACATCTTTCTTTGGTCTAAAATAAGTAAAATTTTCTAGGGTTATTGTGCTTTAGTTTTGTCTTTAAGATTTTGAAATTTGGAGTTTGAAATAAAAGCCATTTTGAAACAAGTGAATTCTTTTAGCGTGAAAGTTTAAGTATTTAATTTAGAAAATGACAAAACGTTTTGGCAATAAAATTTCTCTGTGATTTCTATCAGCTGAATCTGTCAAATTACACTTGACTTTGTGAGCAGAGTTCATTGTTCTCAAAGCACTCATAGTATTTCAAGTTTAGTATTTGCTAAGAACACATTTCATTCTGGTTTTTGTCTTCAAAAATATAGTAATGTGTTTATGCTTGTCTGCCCCTTATACTCTATTCAAAGTGTTTTATAAACTATATTAAATATTGATGTTGCAAATTATGCTGTTTGTACTTGAAATTGCTCAGAATTTCAAGGCAGTGTAGAAGTGTGCTCCTACATGGTGAGGCCCTTCTGAACTTCTGTTAACTTGGTTTGAGTAACATCGTAGACAACAATCATGGCATTATGGAACTTGAAGAGGGGCCATCACTTCCCCGCCTTTCAGCTTTCAAATTCACCTGGAAATGATAAGTAGCCAGATGTCACTGCTCAGAATTATGGGCAGAGATTTACCTCATCTGTCCCCTGTAAGATACTTCACTGACATGTTCCCATTGTCTTTAGCAAGTGATTGTAAGATTAATGTAATATTAGGAGCTCTGATGTGGTCTGGCACCGATGTGACACAGATTCATTAATCAGAGAGATGATGTCCTTGGAAAGAGAGGGTGATATAAAGTCACACCACCGCTCCTAAAAAAATGATTTATACTGCTGTAATTTGGAATCCAGCTATGCTGAGATGATTCAAACACAAATAAAGCATCACTGAAAAATGTTCTCAATTAAATAATTCTCTTTATTGCTCTATTTTCTGATTGTTTCTCTTATTCCCCCAACAGGGCTTTTAGTTTAATGTTTTTCTCATCTATATCCTGATCTCAGACAGGCACTTGGGGAAGATTCCCACTCAATCATATGCGTTGAAGACAGTTTTGGGGAGAGTAACATTCTTTTTCTTCTCCAGTTCTTCCTTGGATTTTTCCTGTTTATATTCAGCATCAGGACACAGATATGTAAAATAGCTTTTCTTTTACAAACTACTGAGTAATTTAAGAGGCTCAAAGATGGTGGGACTTTAGACTTGAGAGTTTGGAAGGCATCTTTCCTCCTCTTTTGTCATCCATTTCTACCCTTTTCTCTGCCTTTTGAAGATCCACTCGCAATTGTATTCATTTTTATTTTATAATGAAGTTGAGTTATGTAGGTGTTGTATTGGGAGATTTGAAAAACACTGAAGTTCCTGATTCTGACAAACCTGATTAGGTTCCTAATTAATCAAGGCAAGTTTCAGTGACCAATGTCCACCTTGTTCGCTCTTTGGTGATCAGTGTGATGGTGAGAAATGTCTTTCTATAGCTTTACTACTCTAATTCCTTAGAAAATAATTTTCTCCAGAATAAGAGCATTAAATACATTTAAATATCTACTGTCACACCTGTATGCTAGAATTAGATGCTAGAAAGTATGAGAGTGTTTTAAGGCAATAAAACCTGGAATATGGTCATGTACTAGATGTACTTGTTTCCTTCTGACTTACATTATTAGAGTGAGTTGTTTGACAGTACTGACTTAGTAGTTAGGAACCTTAATTTGTAACTTCTGCATAATGGGTTTGTATAATTTTAGAAGAACTGGCTGGAAACCGTGTCTTAAATTCTGACATTTGTGGTGCTTAGATTTTTCTTTCTGCAGTCTTCCAGTGTTCCTTCTGGCTTTTATGAGCCTTGGCATACAGTCATTCTGGTGGAGGAAAATTTGTATGATAAATGGATCTGTGTCTTTTATTGTATAATAGATGTTACCGTTGGCCCGTGTTAGCAATGACAAGAAGGGGATCTCACTAATTAATCCTCAGGCAGTGAATCTTGATGCCTATAAAGAGAAGCTGGAACAAGCAATTAAATCCTATGAAAGGCAAGTCTACTCACAAGAAATTTATGTTTGCAGTTGTGTTTCAGTTTTTTCTTAGGTACTGGCTATTTCCTCGCACATGCTTTGCTCAATACTGATAATTCTGCATGTTGGCAGACTTTAATCCACCTTCAACATGTAGGAGAAATGTTTATTTTCTTTTAAAAAAAGCAGACTGTAAAAACAGATAATAGGTAAGGAGATAACAAATAACAACATATTGCTCATTTTATATTTGTTCAGTGACAAAAGCAAAATTCTGTTACTTTTTGGGAGCAAACTTCAAACCAGTCATCCCTCAGGAGGAGTCATCTGTAAACATACAATGCTGGCCAGACTTTTACCTTAAAATTAAGCTTCTATATCCATAGACTGACGCTTAAATTAGGGACCTGCTTTTTGCTGCCAGCTCTCTACCACCCAGCTATGCATGCAAGAACGTAACTGAGGCACCGATAAGATACTGACAATTAAAATTTGGTGGGGTTTTTTTGAGAGGCATATGTGTCCTACTTGTTAATTAAATGTTAGTAAAAGCAGAACTGAAGTAAACAGGAAAAAGGCATTAGATCTCTAAGCTACTCCTTTCCATGATCCAACTTTGTGGATTTTTTTGAAATAAAGCAATTATTTGACTATAGTGTAATTCAGTAATCATATGGAGCTTTGGCTAGAATTGTTTTAATAAATATTTTTAGGCTGCATTCTAATAACATTTACAAATGTAATTAGTTTATATGACCAAAACCCCCTTGATGACAAGTGTTTAGTCCTTGTTTTTTTGTTAATTCCACTGAGGCTCTTTAAGGTTTGAGGTTATTTTCCTTGGTAGCTATATGATCATACCAGTTCTTTCTAAAGCATGTAATAGCTTTCTTTTTCATTCCTATTGTCCTATATACATCTTTTGTGGTAAAATCAAGAATTTTGATTTGAAAATACTGCTTGCTATGTCTAATATTAATGGAGTTCAGTGAATAAAAATCTTTTGTTTTGTTTGTTCTGTCACTGAGACAATACTGTTGTTACCAGGCTGATGAAGAATTCATAGAAATTGATTTGTCACTCATTTTAATAGAAGGTTCAAGTAGTGTATTTGTGATGGTGAATTCTGAAAAAAATTCAAGTTTTTCATTGCTGTGCCATACCACTGAATATTTTACATTTATTGACTTTGATTTTAAGGGAAATGAAATTGTTTTCTGGTTAAACTCTGGTAATCTTCTACTGACAGCATTTCTGTAAAACGTTGGTGATAAAGATTACTGTTTACTTCTGTTTTCCAACAGAGATCAATGAATTAGTGTATTTATAATAGTAGGATTGAGTTCTTACTTCCATGAAAAAGAGGTATAGAAGAGGTATAGAAGAGGTATAGATCTGCCTGAAGATCCTTATAATTGACAGTGTACAGAAGAGATCTCTTTACTTTTCATCTACATGTGAAACGTCAACCCAGTCAAATTTATTTTGCTCTAGATGTCACAGCCCTTTTCTAATAACTGAATTTCCAAAAGCTGCAGTTCAGCTTTGTAAATAGTGGTTGGTCACAAATTTATTCTGACATAAGTAAATGAAACAATACATCAGGGCATCCAGGTTTCAAGCACAGAAGCAAACATGACAATATTTTCCTCATATGTAGATTGACTTTGGCATCAGGTTTAGAGGGAGAGAAGTGGTGAAGGCAGAATTTTTGTGCTCTGGCAAAGACAATATACAGTATTAAAGAAGAAAAACACTGGAAGCTTCATAATGTGTATGATCTTGTATAGCCAGAAGTTTTTATAAACAAGTTAGTTATGAGTGTGCGGATTTAGAAGGATGAAATAGGCAGTGGAGCATGCTGAGACTGTAGATTGAGAATGAACTAAGTAGTCTGTATTCTTAAAATGCTGGGATAGCATTCTAGTAGATAAAATGAATCATCAAGAATTTAATATTCAGAATCTGTTTTTAATGTGCTTTTTCTTTTGTACATGCTCCAGTAAATCTGGCAAGATTACTTGTAGTCAATCAGGTTACACTCTGAATTTTTCCTAGCAATGAATTGGTTCTTGTATATCCAAAGGAAATCTGGATTTTTTTCTAGAATTACTGTAATTAGGATCATCAGTAAAGGTTTATTTCTATAGCAGAAATGAAGTAATTGGGTGATGGCTTAATTGTTTGAGATGTCAATAGAGAAAACCATAAACTAGATGATTTTACAAGATTTTAAAATTTATGTCTTGAAAAGCAAAAGCAGAAAGTTTAGTGGTGCTTTTAAAAGATCTCAGTACTGCATTGCTTTGGGATAATCACTTCTGTTTTCCTGTCAGTAGTTTTTCTTCATAGCCAGAGTTTAATGAATTAGAAGCCTGAATGGCACAACTGAGGGGTACTCTTAGCAGGGAAAAAAGTAGAAATCAGCATTACTACATTCAGACTACATTTTCTGAAAATGTTTAATTGGAGGAACTGTGCAGTTTAACTGGCTTTTAATCAGTTTTGTTATTTGATTTAACTTGCTGGTGCTGAAGACAACCATCCATAGAAAATCCTGGCAGGAAGCAGCAGTGATTGCTGTTAAACCTTCTATGACCCTGAAATAGTCATGCTGTTACTTGATGGAAGATACTGTTTTCACATCTTCTCTTCCAGTTGATAATTTCATAGCTGAATGATAACGATACAATTTGATGATACAGTGTGCTTGGAATACAAATCAGTGCAGATATCTTAAGAAAGTGTGTTTATTTGCTAGTTTTGAAATGATCAGCTGCACAAGGAACTGCATTCCCTCAAAAACTACTTTGCTTTCTTTAATAGGCGCCTGAACCTAGTTATTTGGAGAGCACTATCTCAGGAGGAAAGAGAGAAGTAAGCTATCACTTTTGGTTTTCTAATGTGCCTCTGAAGGGCTGGTCATAGATATCTGATAGTTTTTTATCACTATTTCTATAACCAACTGGTTTAATTTTCAAGTATTTCATAACTATACCTTGCTTTCAAATATGTATATATGATATGGAGTAATATTAAATTCTGGACATCCTTTTTGTGGGGCTGATTATTTTTAAAGGAAAGGACATGCATTCCATTTGAATGTTGCTTCTCTATCCTTAATCAGTGTCAAGTGCAGGGCCTTGGGAGGGCAGCGTGTCATTGCTTTTGACATCAAAGTAAATCTTCTCTCATCCCGTAAAGAGCACTCTAGTGGCTGGTTTGTTAAGGTGTAATAAGCACCTTAAAAGCTTTTGCTGGAACTGTATATCACTCTGGAAATTTTTACTACGTTAACTAGCCTATTTTTGTATATTGATTTAGAAAATTAATGGCTGTTTAAACATCAGTGAAGTTAGCATCTGTTTGTGCTAGAGAATAAAGTGAAGATCAAGTAATGAAAATGGGCCTGAAATATTTCTTAACAGAAAAATGGGAATAAAAACTAGAATGCTTTTAAGAAGACATAAGCTAATGAGTAAAAACCCCACAATTCTACCATTAATAAGGAGAACTAAAACTCCATTCTGGTGCAGAGAGGGAATGAAGACTCTTAAACAAAACAGCATGTAATTAAAAAAAAAGGGAATAGATGTCTGTTGATAGATGAGTTGCTGAGTATAGAAATTTGACATGGTGTCATCCAAAATATTTAATTTTTGATAATGTATGGCCAATTATGCCTGTAATGAGAAGACAAGTCATAGCAATTGCACAGTCTATTGCTAGAGGAGCATATTAATCACTAATATTGGTGCATAAATATTAAAATATTTGATTTATTTCTAAGAAATTATGGCTCGGCCATTTGAATTGGTCTGTAGCTGTGTTTCTGTAAGATATATTAAAACTAGACATGAGTGTTTGACCAAACACAGCAGTATCTGGATGAAATGCAAGAATTTGTAGCATACAGAAGATAAATTGGTTGAATCTGATTCTTTATTCTGCCTTTACAATTGGTGACTCTATCCGTAAAGCACTGACGTAATTAAAATTTTTCCTACTTGTGATTAATTTTTAAAAATATATATTTTTTTAAGATTTAAAGAGGATGGGCCAGTCCAATATATACAGCATAAAGAAATTTTGCTGGAGGCTTTAGAGAATTTGGGATGGCCAATTTCCTATGAAGATATAAAATTATTAGAAGATGAGATATTGACAGCATTAACATATATACAACAAGCCTCTGATCTTCAGGAAACTGTCAAAAAGGAAACTGAGAAAAGCTCAGAATCACGCATAAGCAACAATAAAAAGGTAATACATGGGAAAGGATTTTTTTCCCCTTAGATATTCCTCTTCACTATGTACCTCTGGAATATTTTTTTCCATCATAGCTGATAAAGTAGACATTTAGCATGATGCTAAATAAAATGGATAGAGGAAAAAAGGTAGTTAAACAGAGAGAAAGCTTTCAATTAGTTTTTTTAAGTATTGGGGAAGTAGAAGTTCTGAAGTTGCAAGAGCCACAGAAATCGAGCCTCTAAGAAATAAATTGCAGCAAAGGATCTTTATCTCCTCTGCAATGATAGCAGGAAAGAGAAAGAACAGATATATTAAAGGCAATTTCGATATAAATTATAATATTTGGTAAACGGGACTAAAAGATCTTGTAATATTGGAGTAAATCTCCATCATTTTCCATGGTACATTTCTTGTAACAGAAAAGATGGAGAGAGGAGGTGGGATACAGCTTCATTTTTGTACACTAAAATTTAACCGTCCCTAAAATGTGGGCACACATGAAGTGGTGGGCAATCTCACAGCATTGTGAACTGAGTCAGTGGCATCTGGAGCTCATTCTGAAGTGGACACCTGCTTTTGGCTAGTCAGAGTGGGGTTTTTTTGTCTCTCCATTTCATTAATATATTAGTCTAGCTACTCTGAAACTGTGATTGAAGTTAGTGTTTTTATATGTGTGTGTGTGTTTTCTGTAGTTTTTGAGATTTTTTTCCATTAAGACTGTACATTTGAAAACATTTTAATGTCTTCAAAAAACAGATGATCTTGATTCATTTTACATTAGTTTAAAAATACTACATTGCTGTTACAGCTATTTTGATTATTGATTTACCTATGCCGTATAATGTCCCAATACAAGAGCAGCAGAAACATGTTTATGTTTCATTTGTTGAGTGTAATTTTACTGTTGCCTTGGAACAACCAGTGTGTGCTCTCAGACATGATGTGATTAACATTGTGCAATCACTTATCCTGAGTCAACCTGCTTTAGGAGTCTAATCAGAGCAGCATCTTCAGTAATTGCTAATCTGCAACTGAAAGGCTTTAAGAGTGAGAGGCAGAAATGCAGATGTAATTAGAATTCTGTTTATGTGGTAGCAAAACAGTGGAAAAAAAATGAAAAAAATGAGAACTTTTAAGAGTGTTGTTGAAGGTTTTGCTGACTGTAATGCCTGCCTATGAAATGGGTATAGAGAAATAAGCTACCAACTGAAATATATGACAGCAAGGAAATAGCTGATTATGGCACCGAATGAAAATTTTCATTGTGACATGGTAGAAAAATCACAATTATCCTGAAGTTCTACTCAATAAAGCAGACTTTTTAATTTCCTGATGATTTTTTCACTAAATTTTAAATAAAACACCTTAGTTTTTAGCATTTATGGGTTCTGAATTACCTACACAACTTCTTAAAAAAATTAGTGATCCTTTTTAGATGTCCTTGCTATGAGAGCTTTCTGTTTAAGGCTACAACTGAACTAATGGTCTGCACTTCTCTGGGAGTTGTGTTCAGGCTGCTCCATTTGCACAAATCTGTGAAAGGTGGGCTGTGCCAGTGCTGTATTGGTGCTGGATGAAGGAGACATCCACCAGCATAGGGCTATGAGATGACTGAAGACCTCTTGTGCTGCAAGAAGTAAATGCTTTAGGAAGTGAGAAAACACATTTAGTTATTTTCAGACAAATACAGAACACTAAACATAGATGTAGGGCTAGTTGTAGTGCTAATTGTAGATTGTATAATACTCCATTTGCTCAGTTCTTTTTGCTGTTCCGACTAAAGCATGAGTTAACAAAAGTCTTCCTCTTCAGGTTGGTTTTCAACTTTCATCTAAGATATGGAAAATGAAGAATTTATAATTTTTTTTTCTAATAAGTAGCTGCTTTGACTTAAAATATTTTATCTGTTCTGAACTTTTCATCCACCATTTCTAAGTGGTTTTTTCTCACTGAATTATGAAACTGTTTACAAGACGATGGCACCTAGTGAAAGGAATTGTTCAGGTCGCCTGCCCACCTGTCATTAGACAACCTCAGTCTACTGGGGTCGTGGCATTACTGTTCTCCAAATGTGGTAGATTCCAGGACAGTTTGGTGCTTTCTGTTAATGGCTGCAACATTTTAGTGTGAGGTATTTATTTCCCCACTGTTGTAATCTGGCCTTTGAGCACAATGGAGAACATTTCCTTGCATAGTAATTATTTCTGTTTCTGCATAGTAGTGGATTTCTGCAAGTAATCTCATGGCTTCTGCAGAGAAAGCAAGCTGCGTTCATTGCAAAGAATTAACTCTCATTAAGAATATACTTTTAAAACACTGGGTTTCACTAAGAATGAGCTGGAGTGTGCAATGCTCACTCTTGTTTGTCACCCTGCTGTTTACCATATGATTAAAAAGAACATAAAATAGTTAATAAGCATAATGTGTTTTGTAAAGCATGTTTATTTGGGTGGAAAGGGCCCTCTAGTGGCTCACTGAGTCTCTTCTTTCTGAAAAATTTATTTCATGTACAATTGATTTAGTTATTCCTAATGCAATATTTATTGCTAAGACTTGATTCTTTGCAAGAATGGAAATTCTGGATCTCCCTTTCATTTCCTGGTGTCATTTTCTTACACTCCTAATTCTTCCTCACTGTTTAAGGATCACTAATCGCTATCTGTTGATAACTTTTTTTGCATTCATGTGTTCCTAAACAGCTTGGCATCTCCTGCCTTTGTTCTTCTGTCTCTTTATGGAGACAAAGGAAGAACAAGCATCCCAAATAGCACAACTAAAAAGTTATAACTACCTAGAGATGTTTAATCAAATTTTGCATTGTCACCAGTGAAGTAACCTGCTGGACAGAGACAGACAGTAGGTACAAAAAGATAGGCTCTTTCACAGAAATGGGCTGGTTCCACCCAGAATGGGCTTGTTCCCACTGGCAGCCCAGGAAGAGTAGTGTTTGCTTGACTCTGGAGGTGTCAGGATTATGAAAGCCCAAAGTTTGAGCCAAGATACATGGAGATCTGTGGGTATGCTTTGTGTCTGTTCTCACTTATAGTAGGAAAGTGCAAAACCTATTCTTTTTGAAAGGGAATTTAAAAATGTAGCAGCTATTGGAGGGAGTAAACAAACTCTCCTTCACCCATTGTGGTTTAATGCGTTGCCTTCAACAGAAGCAGAGCTAAACATGGTAAAAATCCCTGAGAATCAGATGGGGCTCTTTTGTAATAAAAATACTGAATGCCGGAAATGGGCACTCTGACAGTGTCTGGGTCAATCCTGCTGAACACCTAAAAGCTGTGTGAGAGAAAAGAGAGATGGATTTGAATTTAGACAGTGTTTCTGAGCCACCTGAATTCTGCAGGACTTGGAATCCTCGTTGTGGATTCTTGTGTCATCTTTAGTATTTGGATTAATGTGGAGTGCTGGAAGTTGCCCAAGTTATTAGTCAAGCATTACAAATTAGTTGATAATAAATATTCAGCAGCAGCTGTCCTTTTGGTGCCTAAGGAATTAAGTAAATGCTTTACCCAAATACCTTTTTGTGTCTGTGGAACTGTAGGTCTGCTCTCAAATCAGCCTTTGTTGAGTTGTATTTCAAGCAGTCAGTTAAGCAATGTGAAGAGCCTCTGGTTTAGTCTGAGTTTGAAAACCCAAACTGTTGATATAATTAATATTCTGTAGGGGGAAAGAATAAGCTAGAAAAATCCCATATATCTCCAATTTAAAATAACTCCTTGCCTCTTTTGTGTGTGTGTGTGTTTTCATATTTTTAGGACTTTTTTTCTAGTGTTGTTTGTGATTTTTGAGGGGGAGTTTGAAAAAAAGAGATTGTGATAATTATAGTGAAACTGAGAACAAACAATTTAATCAAAGTTATTAATATCTCTTCCATCATTATTGATTATTAGGGAAAATCAAGTATCAAATCAAATGCATTTTTGTAGGAAAAAAAATGTCATCAGACAAAGAAGAAAGTCATACACATCCTATCAAGCAGGGGTTTTATTAAGAGTCTGTGAGTTATGGTAGTTTTTCAGAACAATGTGTAGATCTGTGGAAAAGTTTGAGATTTCGAGTTGCGTATTTTTATGATTCAGAAGAACTGCGTAAGAGATGGATGCCGGCAAATTGTTCATGAGGTAGGCTAATAAATATTTTAAAAATTAATGGTGAAACTGATTTATTTAATGGTGAAAATAAATGTCACCATTTTAATTTAATGGTGAAACTGATTTATTTTAAGTGAGTTTTGCACTTGCTTGTAATTTATATTTAGGAACATTATTGTGATCAGAATGGCAAAAATAATTAGTGTATGAAGAACTCAAACTAGCGGAGCAGAATAATGGACAGTGGCAGCTCCAGAATATGTGGTATAATATTTTGCTAAACTGGAATGTTTTAAAATTGTTGAAAATGTCAATTAAATTTTGAATTTATAGTTTGGAAAGAAACCTTTTTCCCCAGACACTTGAAGATTTGTCTGAACATTTTTTTACTTCATATTTGATTTTTTAATGATTCATCCCATATAGTGAGGTGCTTCTAATGCAAATCAGATTATTATGAAAACTCTCCTATCTGGACAAAAGGAATGTGTAGAGCAAATTTTCTTATACTGAAAAAAGAGTTGATTTTTCCTTACCTCATCCTTTAATATGAATTGTGCAACTTCATAAAATTTTTTGCAGGAAAATGGTAGCCAAAACTATCATTCATCAAGATAAATGTCTGCCTGAACACATGAAAATAGAGGTATTGTTATGACCGTATAGAACAGGGTTTTATAGTGAAAACTCTTACATGAGTGCTTCCTGTACTTAGAACTATTCTGAAAGTTTTAAGTATTTCCAGTTTACTGTGAATTCTGTACAGATGTCATAGCATTACGTTGCCTCAATTTTTAATTAATTCCAAAGAATAGATCAAGGCTGACTGGATTAGCTGTTGTAGTAGAAATAATTGTGTCAAATTACAGGGACTTGAAGAAGAAACTGTGAAGCTGAAGTCTAAGACAAGACAAAAATGTCAAATATTTGTGACTCACAAAAGCCAAAAGGTAATTGCAAGATCAGACATCACAGGATTTTATTATCCAGGTATCTATTTTTGTCCACATTTTCAATATTATTTAGTGTTCCTTAATACTGATAAAACATAAGTTATGGTCATAATTAGCTACTTCTTTTTTAATGAGATTTAATATTACATGTGTATATTCATGAAAAATGATAATATATTTTGTATGTGCACATATATATACATTTATAAGAAGACATTCATTTTGTAAAGTTGGAGAGCAATGATATGTTTGTCTATGAAAAGTATGGAAGGAAACTGTAAGCCAAGCTTTTGCATGTGTTCAAAAAGATCACTAAATGCTGCTGCCTTTTCGTTGAGTTTTAAGCCAGAATGATTAGTAGGTAAAACTGAGTTCTACTGTTTCTTAAGAAAAATATTCTCTCTGTGTATGTGTTTATTTTTGTGTTGCCTTTACTTGTTTGGTTGGGTTTTTATTCAATTACATATTTTTAACTGTGGTAGTAGTTTTATTATGTTAACTGTCAGTTTTATTATGTTAACCTGATCAGCTTAAAAATTTCAGACCTGTGCTTGAAAAAGACTTCATTTTCTTTTTATAGCATTACTAAGAATGATTAGTAAGGCATGGGGTTTTAGGTACAAATGTCTCCATTGCCCTAGCACAGCTTACTGTAGCTAAATGAAAATTAAGAATGTATAGTATAGACATGTTTGACCTCAGTGATATGTGACAGCCTATAGGATTTTTTTACAAAATAATTACCACAAGGGGTGAAAGAAACATAATTTGAATATTTTATTCTGTTGTTTTTCAGGAACTGTGATAAAGAATATCAGTTCTACCTGTGCACTTGTTGACTTCAGCAATGGGGAGAGCTGTGATGTCCCTGTCAAGTTCACTATACCTGTGGGAGGTGCTATGCCATGCCCACATCTGCAGGTGAAAAACTGTATTTTTTCATGATTGCAAATATGCATTTTATATTTAGTTTATTTGCTCAGACCTAGAATGAATTACACATTTTTAAAAAATAGTTTAAATACATCTATTTATCTTAAAGAAAAGATTTTAATTATAGTAATATTGTGCTATATCAACATGAAGTTTTTCATTTGCTTGAAGCTTGTTTTCATTGTAATCCTATTCCTTTGTTTATCAAAATTATGTATTCTAAATTAATCTATATTGTTTTCTTTATAAAACATTAATATTTCCCCAGCCATATTAAAAAGGTGAGCTTTTTATTAGCAGAATTGTTTCCTAGCACATAGATTATAAATGTAAGAGAACATTTTATACTTAGTGTGATTTACAGCAGGTTTTAACCCTTTGGTTTCCACAACATGTTTTAAATCCAGCAATTAACCATATACTAAGGCAAATAAGAGTAATTAAAAAAAATACAATCCCTGTTCTATTTCTGGTTTCTTTTAAAATGATAGAATGATGATTCATGTGAAAATATCTTAGTAGTTACTTTTTTTGTCTTGTAAATGTCACAAGTTACATGGCTCTAGCATTGATGCTTTCCTCATGTGCAGGTTGGAGACTATGTGTTTGCCAGAACTGGGACACAGGCAGGAAATGAATATTATGTACCTGCCATTGTCATAGCAACACCAGAGAGGGTGGAAACAGGTGACAAACTCTACACGGTACTGATGTTCAACAACAGGGAAGTAAGTAAACCTAGAAAATTATACCAGTCTGGCAATTTTACCATTATTCTGTTTTTGAAGAGGCAGAGAGAATTTTCCAGGCTAATGAGTTCACTGTCCCAATCCAGGTCTCCAGCTAACCGGAGTAAATCAGATTTCAGAGTGCAATGAAGACCTCATGTAATAGACCTGAACAAAGAAATTCTGTAGGATAATTTATTCTTAAATCATACTCTGTTCTTTCTTCTTTAATACATTTGGTGGCTTTCACAAGTTCCATGCTTCTAAAATAAGAAACATAGGAAGTTTTAACACAGTCAGTATAGTCTGAAATTAATTTAATTACGTTTGTTTGGTTTGTTTTTGTTTGTAAGCCATTATAATTTTACTGCATTTTTCATAGCATGTATTAAAGCAAATTTACTTTGTACTTGAACATTTTATATTAATTATCTTTATTAGAGGCTGATTACAGTTCCATTTAAACAGCTGACTTTTTATGCATGTGTATCTTCGTTGCTTTTGAGATTTCAGTTTAAATTAGATGAATGTTGATTGTGTTATTGCAGGAACACTGTGTAAGAAGCGAGCTCATTAAAATCAGCCAGACCAAGTATGCCTATTCGTGTCAGTACATAAGAATGGTGCAGATGGTGGATTATGAGATGTGAGTATGTTTGAACCTAAAAATGCCAAATTTTTAAAATGTGAATCATAAATGTTGCACTTGGAGTTCAGCTATGCTGTCAGGTTTCCATACGTAGTACTCTTAACTACAGCTATTGTGAACTGGCTTACTCTACGCATGCAACTAAGTTTATATGAGAATTTATTGCCCTATTTTCATTTTGGAAACATTGGTGGGATGTGATGGTTTGAAGCTGAGTCCCAGGAAGTTGTTAAGAGGATTGCTGAAAGGTGAGATGGAGTTTCTATTTGTTGTAGACCTTATTTTCCTTTTAAGATACTTCTTGTTATGTAAAGCTACACATTAAATTGCAATTTTTTTCTAAGATACTTGTTCATCTTCTGGGCTTAAAACTGGAGAATGACAGAGAGAGAAGTGTGTAAGATGAGTATGAGCCCTTACTTAGGTTCTGCAGAATTGATGTGCAGCAGGATGTGAAGTGTCCACTGAAAATGCAGTGGTTCCAAGTGATTGTGGATTACATTTTCGTCTTGTATTAAGTTCTAGTTTAATCCAGTTGAAATAGCATTGAATTGTGACATCCTTCAGAGCACCAACAACCTCAGAGAGCTAGAAACAACAAACCTTAGGAAGGACAGTAAGATCAGAACAATCATCTAGGAATATTTCTCCAGAATATATTCCCGACCTACAATAATTTGGGATTTAAAAAATCTCTGAAGCAGAACTGGAGTCTCTGTATTAATCAACCGTAATGGAATTTTCTTCCATGAATTTGTGCAGTTACTTTTTTGAAACCATGTAAATCTTCATCATCCATAGCTTCTTCCCAGGGGGAGTCCCACAGTTTCACATTTTGTGTGAGAAAACATAATTTTGTTTTGAATCTTCCATTTGCCTTGACATCCCACAGGATGAAGGATTTCCTCTTCCATGTAGTATGAGCACTGCTGCCAAAGAATTGTATAATCTCCATCATGGGAAGTTTATTTCCAAGAGGTTGCATGAACAGGACAAATCACAGAATCACAGAATTAGCTTGGTTGGAAAAGACCTTTGAGATCATTGAGTCCAACCTATGACCCAACACCACCTTATCACCTAAACCATGGCACTGAGTGCCACATCCAGTCTTTCCTTAAACACCTCCCTGACTCCACCATCTCCCTGAGCAATCATGCCAATGCCCAGCCTCTCTTTCTGTGAAGAATTTCTTTCTAATGTCCAGCCTAAACCTCTCCTGGCGCAGCTTGAGGCTGTGTCCTCTTGTCCTGTTGCTGGTTGCCTGGGAGAAGAGCCTGACCCCCATCTGGCTGCAACCTCCTTTCAGATAGTTGTAGAGAGAAATAAATTCCACCATTAAAGGCAATTTCAGATCACAGAATCATAGGCTGGGTCAGATTGGAAGTGACCACAGTGGGTCATTTGGTCCAACCTCCAAGTGGGGTCGCTGTAGAGGACATTGCACAGAATTGCATCCAAATGATTGAATATCTCCAATGAGGAGGCAGCACACCCTCTCTGGGCAACCTGCTCCAGGTGCTTGGTCACCCACAGATGTTCTTAATTTCCATTGAAAGGTTCCAGTATGATCATCATCATTAAAGACTACATCTAAAAATTATGGGTGAGGGTACCAGTTGTGGGCGAATCTATGGATTCTCTGAGAATGATGGAATGAAAAGCAACTAAGATTCAAGTCCTGTGATTCCCACATATTTTCTAGTAGTGACCCCAGCACAGTTTAAAACTCAAATTTCCACCAGCTTGCAGCCACAGCACACAAACAAATGCCATCTCTTAACTGAGCAGAATTCCACATCTTGAAACACATCGATGCCTTTTCCCGGGCCACAACACTGATATGATGTAGCCTCTTCTCACCTAAAAGCAAACCTGAAGACCACGGTTTCCTTCTTAATGCATACAACCAGTTGGAAAGGGGCAAGTATATTACTGGTCTGAGTTCCAGCAAATTCAGCAGCAGTCTTTCCCTTCCACTGAGTTGGATTGTATTCTAAATGAGGTACCATATTAAGAGAAGAGGTGATTAATGTATAAGCAATAAGAATAGGGTCCATTCTACATGGATGTACATGCTTTGTTGCATGAAAATGTGCTTTAATACAAAATATTTGCTCTCCAAAGAGAATTTATTAGCAAACTGACTTGCCATTTTTATGTAAAAATGAGGAAAAAGTTGAGCTATGCACTGGCAAACAGAGGAATTCTCTGGAGAATTAACTGAAATGAATGTACTAAATTGAGTTTCCATTAGAACCCCTTCCTTTTAAGAGGGCATGAAAGTGTGCTTTCCAATGAAACTTGTTATTTATTACATTTCTGAAAGAAATCCCTACCTCCTATGTCATACTTTGAGGGGAACACTGCAGCATATTGCTCATGGGTGTGCACAGATCTAATGAGAAAGTGCTATTGAATTGAAAGTGATATTGTTGATAGGAACAATGTAAAAGCATAATTTAATTGGAAAAGAATCAAAAACTCTGAATGCAATATGATATTAGAACCTCAAAAAGAGACAAACCCTTTGTGTTAAGTCCTGGAGTAGTAAGGGATAAAAAAATTAAAAGGCATATCCCAGCTTCCCATGTTGACAAAGTCCACAGTACATGTAGATGTATTACAATGGCTTGGCTAACTCCAGCTCTGACTTCTTTGGGATTGTCTTTTAAGGTTTTTGTGGTGTGTATTAGGGATTATGTGTAATTGACTGATCTTTAGAGGTACTAATATATCTCTCATGACTTTAGTATCAGACATTAGCAGCTGTTTGGGGTATTTTCCTGCCATCACTGTGGAAAGAAATAATTGTGGCAGAACAAACATTTGCAAATGTAGCTAACAAGTTCTATATGCAAAGAAAAACACTGTGTGATCTGGACCCACACACCTAAAGAGCATTACTGCCCACATCCTTTTCTGGAGTCATAAGAGACAGATAAGATTAAGGGCCAGAGCCCTGTTTTAGGCTATCTTTCACTGATTCTATAAGTAAAAGGGAAACTGAATTGTAGGACATTTATAGCCCTGTCAAATGGTAAAGAGTGTGATTAGTCGTTCTCTTGTCAGTACTGTGAGATGTGGAAAAAGGTGAAATCTATGTCTTGTTAAAGAGAAGTTATGATATGTGTGCTTTTAGCTTTGTGAATTTCCTTTTCTGCTTTTCTAGCCTGGATGGTGAGACCACAAAGCCCTGCCCTCTCCCACCTGTGGAAGATGAAGGAGGAGAAGAGGCAAAGAAAAGTATTGTAAAAGAAAAGAGGGGAAAAAAGAAAAAGAAGAGGACAACAGTAGACAAAAGGCATCCCAGGGAGAAGATGTCAGACTTTGATGATCTTTTGTTTGTCTCCAAAAGTGAAGTAAAACAGAGAGGAAGAAATTCACTGTCTAGCAATGAGGAAGAATTTAGATGTAAAGAAGTAGCTCTGGAAAAGTATAAGTATTAGGAATTAAACAGTTCTGATGGGCCTTTAGCTATTACCCACACAAGGACTTGGTTTCTACACTTCTGGGTGTTAGCCAAGTTAGCTTTTCCATGTCCTATATGATGAAATTCTTTCACCTCCTTTAGAAACTGTTCTTGACACTTTCTCGGCATGTGTTTTCACAGCAAGGGCAAGAAATGAATAAAGCTATTTCCAGCATATGCCGCCTTAATTTCCCTAACAGTTGTAGTAGCAGTAAGGATGCAGTGACACCAAACCTTAGTACCTGCTTGTGAACAGAGTATATATTCCAGTCCCTCTACTGTTTGTTCTGTGTTAGATGAAAGTCTATATTGCAGGTACTAAATTATTGCACCTGTAGCTCAGTGCTTCAGAGGTTAAATTGCTTTTGGTGTATGAGCTAGCTCAGTTAAAGCTGAGAGCAGTACCTATACTCCTTGTCACTCTGCAGCAGAGACTGGGCTAGTGTAGGCCTGCCATTACATGCCAGTCAGCTCTTCATTTTCAAGATCCTACTGTCAGTGGAAAGATAACAGGGTTTTTATCCTTACTTGCTAGGTGTATCTCCTTGTACCATTTAAAATATGTTCTCAACAGCCTCATTATTTATTTACTTCCAGAAGTAATGGGTTATAAATTCACTCAATCATCATGTTGTCAATCAACTTGAATTGGCTCCTCTGAACATTCCTTTTGTGTTCTCACTCATCCTTTAAAGATTGCCTGCAAATTCCATTTACATTGCTTATAGTGGGTGTTATGGTGCCCATTACATAATGGGCATTTTAAGAGTGGCTTGATCAGAATTATATGAGAGCAGAGGTGTTGGGCTTGTCCAGTGAGAGACCATGGTTTCCAAAGATGGGCTACGTCACTGGAAATGTTCAGTTGTCCAAGAGCCTTCCTCTTGGACATTTTGAGATGCAGATGCTGAGGAAATGTGAAATAATGCTACTGTGATCAGCAAGTCCTGTAACTGATTCCATGCAGCTTGGAGGAAAGGTTACACAAGACCAGTGGTTATCTACACATTTTAATTCTGCCTAGACTTAGCAAATAATCTCATAGTATTCTAACAGGCTTCAATGTGGTATGCAGGTCGAATACGTCTCTTCTTGTGACACCATCAGTATTGAATATGTTTTTCTTCTTTTTCCTAAAGTTTATTTTCCTTTACATATCCTTCTGTGTTTTATCAGAAAAGAAAAAGTCAGAGAGGTGATAAAGATGTTAAGTAACACTATATGGTCATCCTCACATGGTTTCATTAGATACCTCTTTATCCAGTCTCTGTACGTGACTGTGTATTTCTCCTCTTTGGGTGTAGATAGTTACTCCATTTTCATACCATGCAAACGTTTCACAGCGCTCTGTGTATATAATTTTGTAAGTTATATCAAATGTGTTACCTGGCCCCTGACATACACATCTATTTGAACTGTGTTAATGGTGGATTTCATTTTAAAGATGAAGAGAACAAAGAAAACAAATTTGCCTGGCATTGCTTTTTCCTTCTGCGCAACTTCCAGTCAAGTATGAACTATTAGTTTATACTTACTGCTTGGCAGTTCAATATGTGTTGAGCACCAGATCTGTGAGTTTCACTTTTCCTTAGAAGTTGTCATATTTGATTACAGTGATGTGAGTAGGTGTTAAATAACATGGATGAGAAGTTGGGAAGCCCTGCCATTTTAATGAATTATTCAGTTAGTCTCTGTGGACCAGATATTAAAAATATTAGGTATCTAACAATGGACTTTCCCTTCATGGAGTTTTTGCAATGCTGAAATAAGGCTGGATATTCAAGTCAGGAGCCTAAATTGCACAAGTGAGGTAAAATACCCTGTTTTCCTCTTCAGACCCCTGTATCACTCTGATACAAATGCTGCCTTTCATACGCTGGACACACCAGTGTTCATCAGAGTCATCCCTTTCCAGGTTTTCCTAGTATTTGCTTTCATTACTTCATTATTTTTAGATTGTTTATAACAAAGGCAGATTTTTAAAACAGTCAGCATGTCAGAGAAATGTTTTGAATAGCTGTAATAATTACTTTTGTAGTTAAATGTTTTGTATATGTTATATACATATAACATAAAATGTTACACTTTTTTTTTTATATTTCTAAATGCAGTCTGTTAAACTGAGTTTATCTGAAAGATGTCTATTCCTCCCACATATTCTTTTCCTTGTAATATCAAATACGTAAATAATTTCGATATCTTTTAACTTTTGAAAAAGCTCAATAGTCCTGATCTGTTTGACTGAAGTAAAGGCATTTTCTTCATCTTTATATAAATGTTTTCCCTATGTGTGTATTGTGTAATGCATTAAAAACATTTAATGCCATCAGCATTTCTTGCATTTCTTTTCTAAAGGTTTGTCTTGTCACTTCTTACGTCCAGATACATATATATGCACACACACACATATACATATATATATTTAGTAATCTGACTGGGCTATGTTTTATAACTAACTGATGTGTTAATCAACACTTCTGTCTTCGTTTCTGCTGACTTCACGTGTACATTCATCTCTTATATGAGGATGTAAGTTCTCCTAAACTTGAATGAGAATTGCCAGATCCTGAGATGGATTTTTGTGCTCCCCAAATAATGTGGATTCAGCTACATCGCTCTTATATACGTGGTTGACGAAGCTTTGTATTTCCATAAAGCCTTATATTTCCACAGAGCTGTGGGCCCTTTATGAATTAAGGAGGCATTTTGGGCTGTTTGTGGTTTGGTTTATGCTCAGCTAAAATATTTCTGATTGTTAAGAGGAATTAACAGCCCATTCCTGCTGGTCCCACTTGCAGAAACAACATAAACAGGAGTGAATAAAGATTAAGTAATTGTGTTCGTCATTTAACATATATTAGCTTCATTATTGTGTTGAAGTGAATTGTCTTATTTCTTCCAGAACTACTATATTTGAACCATTATTATTTTGATGTGTATGCTTGCCACTCTTACTGTTTCAGTTAGCTCTGTGTGTTTATAAGAGAGCAAATGAAGGCCTGGCAAATTCTTACTGACTCTTGGCTAATGATTCTTTGTCTTGGTAACTCAAATAATACTATTTGATGTAACAAGATCGTTGATACTTAACTCTGTCCTTGGTTATTGCAATAGTTGTTTTTATAGATGCAATAAAATTGTGTATCTCTTTCTGTAGAAAAATTCTTCTGTCTTTCTAGTTTTCTCTCTCTTCTGTAATGCCTAAAATCAATGTTCATTCCACATGACTTCCTTGTCAATTTTCTAAAATGTGTATCTAGTAAAAACAAAATAAATCAGAAAAAAATTTGGAGTGAAGTACAGGTATGATACACAGTAATATTCTGCACTGCTTGATGCATTAGCAAATAATCACTATGAGAGCCAAAATCTCAATTTCATTTATAATGAGATGTGACTTGAAGCAATTATGCTGATAATTACTGTAACTGCCAATAGGGGGTAGTTGGGAGGCCTTTGAAAATGAACATTTTCTATCCTTTCCTGTGGCAAACATAGTTCCTCTGAATTGGGTTCAAGAGTGGAGCAGCTGTGGCACCTGGCATTCTAGTGGATTGGCTAGATTTCCCACAGTAGGATTTCCCATTTTTAGCACCCACTCATTTTCCAGTCTCATTTTCCATCTAGTCCATTCAGCATTTGGAGAAGGCTATCATAATAAAGCAGTGTTCCCATCTGTTGGTCATGGCTTGTTTAACGAGCAGTTGATGTCAATTCAGCTATGCCTGCATCTGTTCCTTACTGCAGCTGTGTGTGGCTAAGGGCTCCCCAACAGCTGCCAGATTTAGCTTTTGTTTGTCTCTTGATACCACGTTACAGCTTGGCCAGAAACATTCTGTCTTCTCTCGGGATTGTCTGCTCATGGAAAGAGGAAAGTGTGCTAAACTCTCCATCTCCTTCCCCATAAAGAATGAAACATGGGGACAGGCAAGGGAAAAAAGTGCAGTTCCATTGTTTTAGGAGGCATGTTTGGGGGTATCTGAGGGCAGAGGTGGAGGACAGTTCAGTCCAGATCCTAGGAGCAAGACCAGAATGGGTTCTTTCAGCATCTTAGGAAGAAACACAAAGAGCCTGTGCACTGGCTAAAGGAAATAAACAGCTTGTGAACTGTGTGTGGTGGGGAACACTCATTTAGCAGTGCAGCTTCCACTTTACTCATGGAAACACTATGGCCACAAAACCTTGTAGTATTTTAGTCTGGCAATGCTTTTGTACTGCAGACAGACAGGACACAGTCAGAAATTTCCTGACACTTACACACGGGAACTCTAGATTTCTGTCTCTTAGGGTGCTGAAGAAGAATCAGAATGCTCCTTTTGTGTGTGTAAGTGCTGATGGTGCACAGTCATTAGGCAGTTTTCAAAGGCACACTTTTAAGCTGCAGTGTCAAGAGTTTAAGTGGTAGCTATGGATGAAAATCACTCCTAAAACGAATCATAGTCAGGTCTCATACTCTATATATTCAATCTGTGCTGCTGCTTTCCCAGCCTGTACATCATATACTTATCCTTCTTTATTCTTCTGATTCCTTCCACTGTTTTGTTTTCTACTACACAAGTTCTTACATGATCCTTGAAAATCAAAGTTTGAAGCAAAATAGAGTATATGCTTTTGTTTACTTTGTTTCTTCCTGTTTTATTCTCTTTCATTTTTCCTCCAGCTTCTGGTGTTTTGTCAGTCATTATGACTGTCATCATTTTGTGCCAGGAGGGTGCCTAGTAGTTGGTGGTCTCATTTGATATGACTAAAAAGTGACTTTTCAGTGACACATAGAAAAGGAAAGAAGATAAGCATGGGTCAGACAAAGGTCCATGTAGCCTGGCCCCTGTCCCCAGCAGTTCCTGGAAGATGATTCCTGAGAAAGAGTAAGATCAAAGGTTGGCCTGTGAATACAACAGCTACAAGCTACAGACTTAGAAAATGAGAATTCTTAAAAATACCTAAAAACAAGACTGGTTTGAACTTGTGAGGATGAAAGCAAAAGATCTTTATGCAAAACTACTGCTCTGTTAACATAGTCATTGAGTTATTTGTTCCATGATAAATTTCAGGGGTGTTTGAACTGTGACATCCAAGTTCATGGTGGGTCAGTGTGTTCTCTCACTAAAGATACCGGTTCTCTCCTAGCATCTTCCCTCTCCATTTCATCATCCTGGTGTTCATCAAGGTGTCAAACTGCAGTTGTTGAGAACTTCACCTTCCAGCTCACTGAAGTCTCCCTGGTGCTTGCACAGTCCAGCTATGGGAAATTCTCCAGAGCCTGGTAAAAGCAACATCCCCAGGGTTATTAGAGTCAGCATGGAGCAGTGAGGATTGGCAAGACAGCCTCAGCACCACTGCACAGAGCAAAGGAAGCTGCAGGAAGGGTGCATGATGAAAGAGCTTGGGAGGAATGGATGAAGCTGAAGACAGGAAAGATTTTTAGCACCTGTAACTGTGAAATTTTAGTTCTTGAATCAAAAATAAACTTATGAATGAATACTAAATTATTTATGATTTTGCAGACTTACTTTGGAGGTATGAAAGAGAAACAGCAGCAGAGGGTCAGCTGTGCTGTTGAAGAGTGTCAATATCAGAAGAGTTGTGAATGGACATTAAAGAAATTCTCAAGCTTGACTCTGCACTTTCCAGGCAGATGAATGTATTTATCTTTACATCTGAAGTAAATGGTGTTGGAAAGATACATTTAAGCAAATAGAAACAGGGAAAATTAAAGTGTACACATGTATACATTGTAACCCAGTGGTACATTTATATTGGGTGAATTCCAGCTTTTATGGTAGTCAGTTTGATTACAGATCTTTTTTGTGTGCATGACACGTTTATAACTGGGTCTGGCTACTGGGATATTGCTCTGCTTTGATGTAGCAGTAATATCTCAGGTCTTGTCTTTTCTGGAGGGAGTTGTGGGTAGGGCAAGGACAGCAGCTACTCCGTTCACGAACAAAACAGATCAAAACCCCCAAAAATTGAATGGGGTAATAAATCATCCCCAAGACATTCTCCCAACAAGATGAATTTTCCATTTGGATTTGCCAGATAGCTGAGCTCGACCAGGAAGGCCTAATTTCAGATTCTTTCAAGGGAGCATAACCAGATCATCAAAAATCCAGGTTGTTGCTTCATCAGACTGCCTCACACAAAGTTGGCAGTGGTGGGGTTTGGGCTGCTGAGACTATGCTCAGACTACATCTTTCTGATTCTTTTCCAACTGCTAAGATGGCACTTTTCCTAGTTGCTCAAGAAACATAGCCTACACAGCAAAAACAACGAAACAAAAGCCCCCTAACAAACAAACAGAAAAGAATTTTCACCTGCATATGTATTTGTCATTCTGGATCAAGCCTTGGACCCAAGGTTGGGACTCAGCCCCTGGCATTCAGCACTGCATGAAAGGGATAGGGAGACAACACCTGTTACCTGTCCTGTTGGTACCAGCTGATAGAATGTCAGGAAAAGTGTTTGAGCCTGAATTCCTTTAGAAAGTCATCAGTAACCTCCTACTCAGTTGTGAAAATGGGAAATCAGATCAATGTACTATCTTCTGAGAAAAAGGGAAGCTTCATGGAAGTTTGGATAACAAACCTTGGCTCAATCTGCACAGGTATGCAATGGACCATTTCCTCCAGGGCTGTTTCCTTGCTTGCCTACAGCTTGGCTGCTGCATAAATCCAGCAACGCTCTGAGAGAGCACATAGCTCCTCTTAATCACACATGCCCACAGCTCTGAGTGCTCTGGGGCCAACTGTAACCCTCTCCTGTTGATAAAACGAGAGTGTTGGCATCAAAGCTGAGGTTTTCCTCCAGCTGGGAGGTGCTTCTCCTGGGAGGGGAGAGTGCTCGCCAGAAAAGGATGCAGGTTTATGCTGAGTGCTCTTGAAAACCGAGCAGTTAGTGATCCCAGTCCTCCTCACAGTGGCCCTGGAGCCAGGCCAACAGCATTAAGCAAGTGCTGTCTCTGCCCAAGCCATGGGACAAGGTTTGCTGATGCGGCCTTGCTGCTTCTGCAGAGACACACCTCAACCCAGCTCAGTAGTGCCCAGGTTTCAATTTAACAGCAAACGTGCTGAAGGGCAAAACTGTGTGAGGGATGATTTCAACACATTGTAAGCTTGGTCTTCTAATTACAGGGCTGTAAGAAAAGGTGAGAAGCAAACAAATACAAACACGTCTGTGGCCTAAACTGAACACCTGCTCTTTTTGCCCAGCTCTTCCGCTCCAAAAGCTATTAAGGTTAGGATCTTAGCACTGGGAGTGTCACCCCTTCCTGTGAAAGCTGCCTCATGTATCAGTCCTTAGCAGGTTTAAAAGAGGTAAGTGTCCATCTCCAGTGGCATTCCCTGCTCCAGACAGTTTCCCTCACAGGTAACTCAGGGCTGAGCATTGCACAGTGCAAGCAGCTGCCTCTCTGCCTGTTTTCCACGTGATCTTAAGTTGCTTGTGGCTTTTGAGGAAAGGATGTTGGGAAATTTGTGACACAGACTTTGATATGTAGTAACAGCTAGCTACATGCACTGATGTTGAGCTCAGATTTGTGACTGTATGCCCACATATATATTTCTGTCCATATATATATTTCTTTTCCACGGGACTCCTGGTTTGATACACGCGTGTTGCAGTATCTGCACTGTAACAACCGTATGCTGAGTTTTTGCTTTGTCAGACAGTGATGAGGAGAATGGAGATCCCTGCACACCTCATCTTTGTTTTATGTTGTACATATGCAGACTTTTTTTTTCCAAACAGATCTGTCAGTCCCCTGAGTCAACCAGAAGCCACCTGACAGTGGCTATTGCATCACTGATGCTGCATTGATCAGCCCAGACAAGAAGCAGCCTGCACCGGTTTAAGACCTACTCTACAATGCTGGAGCTACACAGATGCTCGTAGGCTCAGAGTTAAAGTAGAGCTTGGGTGCTTGTGCCCGAAAACAGAATCCGGGACAGCAGTAAGTAATAAATATCTGGGGATGATGACTTTTCAAGCCCAGCATTCTCCTCAGAGAGATCACTGACGTGACACCTTCCTTGGAGTGTCTTGTTAGCCCCTGCCTGGCGGCACAGCTGGTGCAGTGCGCGGTGCCGCAGTGCCACTGCCTCTCCTGCGCTCTGGGCGCTGCGCTGCCGGAGCAGCTGCTGCAGGCTCTGGCTCTTCAAGTCTTGGGGCACTGCTCTCCCTGCTGGCTGGGATGCTGTGGAACTGTGCTGGGAACATGAGAGGGGTTCCTGCGGGGAGACGGTCTCCTTACATGCCAGAAATTCACAGAATCACCATCTCCCCATGCTCTTTCTAGTACAATATGCTGTGAATCTAGTCACTTTTCACAGCTGCAGTGGAAACCCAAATCTTTAACCAAGAAATGTGTGAGGGGAGTAATTTCAGGCAATGCAGTGAATGCAGACAGCAAATATAGCACAATGGTTTTTTGTTTTCTTTCTACTATACTTCATGTTTTCAACTTTCTCTGCCTGTCTGCAGAGCCTGGCTTTGTTCTGAGTCTTTTCACGCATCCTGCATTCGTTTACCACCCACAGATGCTGCCTGTTTATTCTCTTCTGCTGTTTTCATTGATCTAACATGAAAGTCACCTTGAACTGCAAGAGCTTTGCCCTTGCTAGGTGTGCAAATTGTTTAAAAAATATAAATACAAGCATACAAAATACAGGGACTAAGCAAGTTTTTGTAGGGATTTCTGTTACAGGAAGTCATGGATACTGAATCTGAGTTGTCCATAAAAAGGCAAGATGTTCTTGGATTTAATTGATAGGTCATAGAATAGTGGCAGACATGACACCAAGGCACAGTGTGTTATACCTTTCAGTATTTATCTTGGTCCTTTTCTTCCTCAACAGAAGTATATTTTGGTGTTTACTGACCATTTTTTAAAATTTACATATTAATGGGTGACATGGGGTAATTTACCCGTAGGTAAACTATAAGAGGTATTGCACCAGAGAAAAAGTCTTCCACAAGAAAATTCCTGCCAGGACTTACCATCAATCTTTATTTTATGCAGCTGTTTTACAGATGAAGGTAACTCAGACCCTTCCTTGACAAAGAAGAGGCAGCACTTTGGCCTAACAGCTTGGTATTGAGTGCCTAAATATCGTTTACACATGAATTTAAAAACATGTTTCCAGACAATTACATTGTGAGTATGCCTGCAGGGCTGGCTGCTGAGTGTTGGCCTGTTTGTTCCCTTAATTAAATATATGGCTAAATGCATTCAGCCATGTTAGCTCTGGCTGGAATGAGCAATGCTGTGCTTGCTGATCCCTTCAGTTCTGCCAGCCCTCATGGTCAGAGAGCAGCTACACTCTGTCACTGTGTGGTTTCAGCCCAAGCACAAAAGCTACACTGACTTCCTTCGTGTCCTCCAGGACAAAAAATAATTTTCTTTGCCTCTTCTTTCTCATTTTCTTACCATGGAATCTTTAGCTTAATTCTGGCTGTAAGAGCAGCAGGAGATTGCAGGTTTTAACTCCATGGAGAGATGGGTTACATTGGAAAGCTTAAGGAGATGTGCTTTTTAATTGGCACAAAACAGCAAAGCCCCAACATATTTCATGGTTGGTGGGAATTTTGGGAATTCTTTCTTTCATAAATGTGTGATATTTTGTGCAGGGTGTCTGATCCACCAAGAGGAACTTTCCTAGTGACAAACTGGCTACTGACTACTAGCCTGTGGTCATTTTTTCTCCCTTTTCTAAGCCTACCCACTTTGTATTGCTTTAAGAGATCAATACAATCAAATGACCAGTCTGACCAGTTCTGACCATTACCTGTACAACTGAGCTGCAAAAGCCTCGAAGTTCACAGCATGCCAAAGCACTGAACACAACATTCCTCACCTCCCACCAGCTGAAACTTTTGTTCCTGTATAAAAGTGACCTTGTGTGTATGTGGTTTGCAGGTGCTTTGGCAAACACCTTTTAACTTCAAAGAAGTCAGGGAGAAGCTGAGAAGACAAGGCCATTCCTGCACAGAAACCAGCAAAGACAGTTCTCAGAATATTTATGCAGTGGTTCTGGCAAAGTTGGTAATAATAAAGAAATTTTTATTATACATTGTACCTACATGCACATCTATTTCTGTTTGGGTTTTTTTTTTCTTGAATTAAACTACGAGCACTTCTACAAGGGCTTTGGACTTCTTACAAGCTGTGTAATGCTGAGCTCAGTGGCACTGCCCTTTTGATCTTCCCAGCAGTGGCCCCAGATAACTGTGAGGGCTTGCTGTTACAGGAGCTCTGGACACCAATGTACATGATTTCAGTTAATTCCCCATAATACTCACCTGGTACTTAAAACTGTACAATACTTTAAAAATGTGTCTCATTTGTGATGTTCATGGGGTTTTACAAACTAACATGTACATTGAAATGTACAAAAATAAAGGTAGTCAAGTTTGTGGTAAGACCCACACTTGCCGATTTTCATCTGAGAGTTGAAATCTAAATGCAAGCACTTGGTCCAGGACACAGATTTAGCATCTAAGTGAATGGAGAGGAGGGAAAGTTCCATGATTCAGGATTTTAGATGTGATGCTCATAAATGCTGTAGCCACAAATATGTTTCCTGAGGAAGTCTAAATAAATTAAGGAGTTTTAAAAATCTCTCAATATATTCTTTCTCTTCAGACCCACAGAATTGAAACAAACAGGATGAAGGCCAGCTGCCTAAACATCAGTCTAGTGCTATCTGAGACGTCTAAGGGTCTCCAAGACATTTGGTTCAGGTTGGCCTATATGATATAAGACTTATTAAAGACTCATTTTGTCTGGCTGCTAGATGCTGGGGGAGATAATCCACAGCACCTAAAATAGCACTGAGCCCTGTCAGTAAAGTCATTCCCTCTGGGGAGTACTGCAGGAGAGGCTTAGGTTTGTTCATTTATATCCATTACCATTTATATCTGCCTAATTATGTGAAGAGTGGAAGAAATTGTTTTGACATTAGGAAACTGCAGAAAACAAAGGCAAATCTAGTGATACTAAGGCATGCCATTAAAAAAAAAAAATCTAATTGAAAACATTTTCTGAGCTGCTACCCAGAAAGTCATCAAAAGAATAATTATCCAATCTGCAAGCCCCACTGAAAAATAATTCAAGTCTCCTAATCAGTCATAAATGACATAAAAATAGGGGGGCAGTCTCTTCTGCCAGGTAACAAATGACAGAATGAGAGGAAATGGCCTCAAACTCCACCAGGAGAGGTTCAGATTAGACACTAGGAAAAAACTTCTTCACTGAAAGGATTGTCAAGCACTGGAGTAGGCTGCCCAGGTAGTGGTGGAGTCACCTTCCCTGGAAATATTTAAAAGACATGTAGATGGCACACCTGGGGATATGGTTTAGTGGTGCCAGGTTAATAGCTGGACTCTGTCTCAGAGGTCTTTTCCAACCTAATTCATTCTAAAATTCTGTGATTTTTAGAGGGGTTTGTTTGCAATTCCTTTTTTTCCTTTACTTTGCTCTTGAGGTGAGGTGATGGACAGGTTCCCTATTGCCATCTACACCGAGACACGGCTGTACTTCCAGCACCTGATTTCTTTTGCTGTGAATTGTATTAAACAGGGCATATTCCACAGAGTGAACTCAAGTTTTCCTTTAAGCTAACACCCTCTACTGTTCACTCTTGCATATTATCCATAAACAAAACATAGCCACAATTAAAGGGACTACTGACTTCAGTGTGGTACAGCAATTTCTAGAGTATTGTCGTAATTTTAGTTTTGTTATTCTTTGAAATGAGTGCAGCAGTGACTTAATCACCTGACCTACCCTACATCTTTCGGAAAAAGCAACATGCTGCAATGTTCCTTTTCAATAGTTTCGATTTAGTATACATGTTTATGATTTATTTTTGAAAATAACTGTGATTCCTACAGTGCCAAGAACATCCTGATCACAATTTGATGTTGTTGAATGCTGGGGCTTTCCTTTAGCAACCAGAAGCTTCTGAAGTTGACTTCTCTCTTTTTTTATGCTGTATTTTTGACATAGTTATGAAAGTTGAATGAAGTTTCCTTGTGTGTGATGATTTCTCACATTTCAAGGTTTTGTGGAGAAGATGGTCCTCTTCTGTACTTAAAGAGTCCATGTGAATGAGTTATCTGAGTCAGAATGGCCATGCAAACCAGACATCTGGCTTGCCTACCTCCGAATTACAGCCACATGCCATTCACCAGCTGCTCCTATACGGATCAGTCCACGCTTTGAGGATAAGGACAACATAAATGAAATAGCCCTAGAATTAAATATTATTTGTCACTCAAAGAAGGCTGCTAAAGCTAAAAGGACTCTTAGTTGTTCTCTAGAAAAGACAGCAGCATGACAATGAAAAGGGCAGGAGAAACTGCAGAGCTCTCCTTCCCAGCTCTCTATTCCTACTCTGAGTAGCGTGACACAAGTGTCTGAAGCTCAGTTTTAATCTCCTTATTTTTGCATAAAAACACCTAGCACATCATGCTTTCTAACAATCCCCACCTCCCTTGGGAAGAACAGGGCTTAGGGATCAACTTTAGGAATGCTGCTTGCTAAGGTCATGAAACTTGTCCTTCAGGGCTATTCTTTATATGTAAGGCAATAAATGGGAAGCTAATCTTAATGAATATATTTTGTGAAATCATTCCTTCCCCTCTAACCATTACCAGCATCAAATCAGCAATTATTTGTTGTTCTGTGCACGGGAAGGTGTAAGCATTGTTAAGTCACTCAAGATTTTAGCAGTGTTAATCTCATGAGTTTTTCTGTCTTACTGCCAGCCGCTGAAGCTTTTCTCAAAAACTCTATGGGTCTGTCTCTAGCCCTCAGGAAAACCACTCAGAGTTTCCCCTGAATTTCCTCTGTGCTGAAAAGAAGGCACCATTCTGGGAAATCCCTTTTCTCAATGGCAGCTGTGCTGCCATTTCTCATTTGACTTCCAAGTGACATCGGAAGATTAGTTGCAATCTCTTTGCAGGCTGCTAATCCAGAGTGCTGCATTACAGGGCCCTGACGTCCCTCTGAATATGACATTAATTTGACAAGAAACAGAATAGTGTTCATAGGTGCTACAGAGATATTGGCAAAGACATATTGACACCCCTGCCTTGAGCTCCATAAAAACGGCTGTAACACCCCCAAGGCAATTCCACAGGTCTGCTTGTGGCAAGAGGCACAACTTGATCGTGTTGACGCTGTTTTGTCTCATCCTGTCACTGGCTGCCTGGGAGAAGAGACTGACCCCCACCTGGCTGTACCCTCCTTTCAAGTGGCTGTAGACACCAATAAGGTGTTCCCCCTGAGCCTCCTCTTCTCCAGACTGAACAACCCCAGCTCTGTCAGCTCCTCCTCATAAGTCCTCCTCATTCCTCATGCACTGGCAGTATCAACTTTGAAACTTAGGTTTTGCCGGTAGTTACTGCTATGGATTGTCTTTGACCATTGTACAGGACTTTCAAGTATGTTATTAATTTGTCGAAATAAAACTCCTGTCGGTATGGAACTAGGACAGGCTGGCTTGAAACCAGGATGATTTCACTGTCTTGGTGAATATCTGCATTCTGCTAAGCTCTGATGGGCTATGCCATGCGCTATCACGCCTTAGCCATGTGGGTGTGTAAGCTGAAAGGAGATAGGGCATGGGTAGCCTGGTGCTCACACTACAAAAGAAGGTATCCCCCCAAAGAGAGACAAGAGTCAACCAACAGGAACCTGTCTCTCCCACCAAGATTCCAGTGAGAGCCAGGAACATGCTCAGTTCAGGTACATCAGCAAAGGATGTGCTCCTTTGCTGATGTCACTGACCCCAGCTCTCAGACTGCTTGTTTGTTTAAGCAAAGCCTGTATACAGAATGCTCCCACTGGCAGAGATTTCCTGAGTCTCTGGCTTTGTTTCTATTTCATAAGACAACAGTTCCCACCTGTCCCAGCCAGTGATATTTGTTCTTTAAAAGTGTTTCTTATTTCAGCATTTTGCCTTTGCCTTACCTAACTTGTATGAGGTGGGGAACCATGCTGGGCTGCTCCTGCCGTGCTTTAATCACTGCTCCCGAGAAAGCCTTAGAAAGACATTTAACAGTGCCAGATAAATGAAGATTCAGCAGAACTCAGCACTCTACTGAAATACTGAACTTTCTGTCACATTTTCAAATGCTTGCTTTTTATGACTACTGTAACATGAATATTAGTGAGACATGTCTTGTACATGACATGAGCCTTGTATAAAGTAAATGGAAGTAAAAGGTATTGGCTAAAATAACTCCAAGGCAAATCATAGAATCATAGAATGGTTTGGGATGAAAGGGACCTTACAGATCACCTAGTTCCAACCCCTAAAATGAAGTTGATAGGATTTTTTCTTCTCCTTTTTACTCAGTTGTTGAGGTAAGTCACTGCTATCTGCTATGAGGCATTTGACTACTCAAACTCCCAGTAGCCCTCCTATAGACTTTTCTAAGTTCTTTGATTTCTTCAGTTCTAAGTTTACAACTTGAGACAGTGCTTACAGACAGCAGTTAGAGATTTACCACTCATCATTTGTCTCCTGCATCTCAGGACAGTCCATCACAGCGCCTGTGAAGGCTGTTGTTAGGTCCAAGTAAATATATTTCTGGGTTCATGAAAGAGACGTCTTTAATCTGTGATTACCAACACTTGGCTGCAGACTGTCAGCTGGGTTTCCTCAGACTCATTAGCGAGGCCCAGCAATGGCAGTGACTGCCATCATACAACACAATGGGAAAGGCTTTTAAGCCCTAATTTATATTTCACATAAGTGCCTCTCTTTCCTGTGCTTGCTGCTAATGGACCGTCATTATGTGACTGGAAATGTCAATTTATTCTGTTTGGAGGAGCTGGGCTGTCTCCCTATCAGTGCCTCAGGCCTGACTAGCATTTTGCTGAAATTCCCCTAGAGACAGCAGGATAGTTTTATTTTCACCAAGAGATAGGATTGTCCTGAGAACCAGCATAACAAAATAAGTGCTCTTGTGTATACTTATTATCCGAAGCTAGCCACCTGGGAAACATTAACAAGGCTGCATTTGCAATTGTGTTTGTTTAAACAGAGCAGCACGAAAATTCACAGGAGAATTTCACAGCTCCCTGATCGTCTGTAGCGCTTCTGCGCGGCTCGCGGAGCCCGTGTCTCCGGGCAGTGTGACTCACACCAGGCGATAAGTGAACTCACAGCTCGCCTTGCAGGCAGCAGGAATTTCCACACCTCTCCTAGGCCAGGAGCCAGTGTCCCTGCTGATGGTGACCATGTGCTCCCCATCCCTCGGGGCTCTCTTCTCACAGAGAACGGGGCAGGGGCATCTGGGAAACGCTGTGGGACAAAACTGCTCCAGCTGAGCGAGCGCTCGCTGGGGCCACGGGCGGGAAGGCTCCTCGCCTGTCCATGCCCTGGTCTGCTCTTATGCAAATGCCTCCGTTTACTGTGGCAGGAACACCAAACAGTGCTAGAGGGTTACCTTCATTCTTTGGATAGTTCAGCCTGTAATGGCTTGCATTGTGGTTTTGCCTGGAAAAATAACTGGCTCTAGGTGGATGCTAAGGCCTTCGTCTATGCAACAAGGACCCAACCCTGTTACACCAAAACGTGTGGGATGCTTTTCACTGATTTCAAAGGGGCACAGCAGCTACTTTGCATTCAGCATTTATTTTTACTCAATCCAGGTAAAAGCTCACTAATTTTGCTTAAAAAAAACCAGCAGAGTCCTATCTTTCCACCTTACTGTACCTCACCTCAGTGGTGCAGAGTAAGGTAAAATAAACAGAGCTCATTCACAATTAGGACAACATGGAGCTTACAGTGTAGAACACTAAACAGGTACATGTGACCTTTTGCTCTTATTTATCAGGACATCCCTGGCTCTAGGGGGGCTAGTTTATGAAAGCAGCTTGGCCATGTCCAGTTTTCTACAGTAGTCAGTTCCTCACAGGTTCAGGCTGTTAAAAAACTGTGAAAATACCCGTGATGTGGATTTCACAGGCCTCATTTGGATGTTTCTATTCTCTGTTTCTGTTTATTCTGTCTTTTGAGTCTTTTTGTCTTGCATTTGCATGTGTTAACTTCACAGTTTTGTTCAGTGGAGCTCCAATTCCACAGATCCTCTCCAGGTCATAACTCACACTGTTCAAATGAGAATGGCTTTCTAAGGCGGATCTAATCAGTGTTTCTCTTGGGAAGGAAACCAAATGAGCTTTTTTCAGGTTGGCAATTCAGTCCAATTATTCCACAGATCTTTGTTCATTTACTTCCTCTGAAGTGGAACAATCAGAAGAAACAGGGCAGTGCTACAGTGCAAACAGGAAATTACAATTTCTCAGTTTGAAGAAAATGAGATTTTGTAACACATTTCTCCATTTATTTATTTATTATGCTTTATTCTTTTGTCATGCATCCTGGAAGTGCTTTATTGCTGAGCCCAGCAGTCTTGAGAGAACTATCAGAATAATGTCAGTACCCCTCAAAACAGAGCTGTGTAGCCAAAGCCACAGGTACTGTAAATAAGCTCAACTCCATTGATTACCAGGGACATATATCAGTTTAGAGCAATGGAGAACTTGAAGTTCACTGCAGTGAAAGGATGCTTTTTCACTCCTTGGAAAACATCATTACATAGAATCATAAAATATTCTGAGATGGAAGGGACCCACAAGGATCACTGAAGTCTAACTCCTGGCCCCACACAGGACAGTGCCAGGAAACACTCCATGTGCCTGAGGGTATTGTCCAAGTACTTCTTGAACTCTGTCAAGCTGGTGCTGTGACCACTGCCCTGGGGAGCCTGTTCCAGTGCCCAAACACCTTATGGGTGAAGAATCTTTTCCTAATATCTAACCTAAACTTCCCCTAACACTATTTCACGCTATTTCCTTGAGTCCTGCCAGTGGTCACCAGAGAGAAGAGATCAGTGCCTGCCCTCTGCTTCCCCTCACAAGGAAGTTGTGGACTGAGATGAGGTCTCCACTCTGTTCCCTCTTCTCTAGGCTGAAACATGTGCTTAATGACCACATATGTTATCATTAATCACCTAAGAGATTCAGAAGGAGACTTCTAGTAATGACACTAAGCACTTCTTTTTGACAACAAAAGTTGATTAGGTGTAGAATTTCTACTCTGGCTATTGACCATCTTCCCTGCAGGGCCTGCCTCTCTCTGTGTTTTGCTCTGTGAGGTGTGCTGCCTCAGATGACTGAAAAACTGGGGCTTATGCTCAGATTACTAATGACAGGAATTGGCCTCAACATGTGAAAGGACAGCTCTGACACAATGCCTGCTTCCAGCTCAGGGCCTGACTCGGTAAAATTATTTAAACTGAACTCCAGGTCAGTGCTCTGAGCCCAGGCCAGCAGAGAGCAGGGCAGATTTACAGAACAGGTCACAGTCCAGCTGGCTTTATCCTCTTCTCAGATTTACTTTTTGCCTCATGGATCTGACATTCCACAATGTGGTCTAGTGCTGCTGGATGCAGGAGGACACTGCAGTGTTATCTTCCAGCAAGTGATTAGTGAACAACTGCAGCATGTGGGAAGGACTCATACTGGAGAAATTTGTGGACAACTGTCTCCCGCGGGAGAGACCCCGTGTTGGAGCAGAGGTGGATGGAAGACGGAAGGAGCAGGAGAGGCAATGTGATAAACTGATCATAGCCCCCATTCCCTGTGCCACTCATGTGGGCATCTGATGTCCAGCCCGGGTCAGCCCCCAACAGCTTCAGAGGAGTTTCACTTACAAGCTGAAAATAAGCTGGAAATGAATAAACTGAGAAAATAAGCTATGACACAGAAGACTGTGTTTAATAACCAGGCATCTGAGGATCAAGGTATGAAAGATTAACATAAGGAGTTGCTTTTTTTCTTTTTCTTCTTCCCCTCTCTTTTCTAATTTGAGGTGCTGGAACTCCAGATTTTCCTTTTCTTATTAATTATAATTTCCAATCACAAACTCTCATGGATGCTTTGCTTAATTGCAGACATCTGGGAACAAAATTAATCTTTAGTTTGGATATAAAACTGAAAAATACTTTGTTGAAATTAGACATGGTAATTCATGGTTGTCTTTTAAAGAGGTGTCTATCTAAGACCAATAACTTTAGACCACTGAGATAGATCATTAGTAGTGCCTTGATGAACATAATAATTTTGATGGATGATATCTTGCAGCTGTCAGCAGGTTGAACCTACTTATTGATGGTTCTCAGGGGACTGGCTTAATGATTGCACAAATGAAGCAAGAACTAAACTGACAATTTCATGGAAATTATGAAAATGCTGGAAAGAAGCAGTATTTGTTCCCTGAATAAGCATGTGTTAATTTCTACCTAACAAGTAAGAAAATGGAAAAGGAAAGAGGTATTTATTTTTTTCCCTGTCATCTTCAATTCCTAGGCAACAGGTTTTGAGGTACTGTGAAGATGTATTACAACTTTAATACAGTCTTTTCTCTAGAATTTCGTGCACCAGTACCACTGAATGCAATGACAGATTTTGGAAAGTGATGCCATTCTGGATGTGGATCTTCATTTTTGTTGTTTCAGCCTGATCCCCTTAATGTCCAGATCTGGGACCTTCTGGAAGCCTCCACGGCTTTTTCCTGGGTTCCTTTCACAGGCTTCCTTCACATAGCAACCAGAACATAAGGGCAAGGTGTACAACTAGACCTTGTCTAAGTAGGAAGCCAGGACCTGCAAGGGGCACGCATCTACGTGTAACCCCTGGGAGGCGCAACGAGTGCTTGAGCCTTTGGAGGGACAACAGCAACTTGGCTCTTGGTGCACATCTGGTTGGTTAGCTCCAGTACCAGTGCTTCCAAAATGCTGCCTGGAGTACTCCTGAGGGGTCAGTCCAGCAGCAAAGGACATGATCTTCTTCAAATGCTTTCTGCCTTCTGCCTTTCTGCCTAAGGTTTCTATTCTGATCCTCAAAAAACCTGTTACTCTGAAGCCTGGTGTGATAGCAATAGGAGATAAAAAACTCGAGTTTCTGATGGGGTTTTAAGAGTTTTAGCCATGGCCTTTCTCATCTCCTCAGTCCTTGTTTTGTGATGTGGTTCATCTTTCTTATGTAAAACAACCCGAGCACTTAGAATGCATTTCTAATGTCCTGTTGTGTTCAATCTAGCTCAAATGACATGCAGCAAAGTGCAGCAGCCTTTCAGTTAGAAATGACATGGCTTCTGCTGACATTTCCCAGCTGAAGAATCATTTTGTGAATCATACACACTCTTTCTTTCCAGCTCTTCTGAACCCTGTGAAAAGCAGAATCAGAACTGAACAGGTGGAGTTCGGGGGAGTGTGAAAGCCTTGAGGGAGCTGCAGCAGGGAAAAATTAGGGTCAGCACCCTCAAGGAGGTCAGGGAGCGAGGGCCACAGCTCTGAAGAAGAAACCTATTCATCGGTACCCCGAGGAGAAGCGCCTCTCGTAATGGAGAGGGTATCGGCCCCAGCAGCAGTTCTGGGAGCGGCTGTGGGGTACCATCCCCTCGCGGCTCCCCGCGGTCAGGACGCGCAGGGACGGAGGGGCAGGGGCCTGGGAAATCCACTTCCCGACGGCTGCCGAGGGGGACGCGCTTCCAGCTGGCAGCGGCACGTCCCCACCTGCCTTCCTGAGCATCGCCGCTGCCTCCGGCCCTCCGCCGGCGGCCGCGGGCGGTGTGTGCGAGGGGAGGGCGGCGGAGAACCGGCTCTCCCTGCCGGTCCCGAGCTCTCCTCCCGAGCGCGGTCGGGAACGCCGCCGAGCCTCCCCGCTCCGCCCGGGCTCTCCCGGCGGCACGGACCGCGGGCGGCGGCTGATGCGCGGCGGGAGGCGGATGGCAGCGGCCGGAGCCTGCCCGGCCCAGGGGCGCTGGGGCCGCGGCCCCCGCCCCGGCGAGGAGGGGTGAGCGCCCGACGGGCACGGCTCCGCCCCGCCCGGGGGACAGCGGCTGCCGCGGGCACCGGGGCGAGTGGCCGCCCGCAGCCGCCCCGCACGGTCCCGCCGCTTCTGGCGTCGCCGCCCGGGGCTGCGGATCCTCGCTCCGCCAGCGGCCCCGGGCCGGCCCTGCCCTGCCCTGCCCGCGGCGGGCTCCCAACTTTTCCTCGGCGTGGCATGAAATGTGCCGGGGCGCCGCCGAGCCGCTTTGACGTCTTGATCCTCTCCGAGAACTTAACAGGATCGCAAAGCCCTTCGAGCGGCTTTTCCCGGAGAGCCGGGCTTAGGCGCTCGGGCTGCGGCCGTAATCCGCCCGCGCCGCGCGGAGGGGCGGCTCGGCGGGCCCTGCCCTGCCCCGGCGGGCCCTGCCCTGCCCCGCCGCCCCCGCCGGGCCGGGCGCGCTGCGCTGCCGGGGCTCCCGGAGCGCGTCCGGGCCGGCCGAGGGCAGCGCTGCCCGCACCGCGCTCGGGGAGAACGCCCCGGGGCCCCGCGTCCAGGCGGACGGACGGACGGACGGAGCGCCAGAGTTCGGATGCTGCGGGGAAAAGCGTGGGCAGGTGAGTCTGAAGCAGGAGGCAGTAAGCCTCCCTTTCTGTCATGCTCATGAGAGTGGCATCGTGTCCTGCATCAGACTTCGGTTCTAAGCCTTAGTTCAGAAGCTTGAAATGGAAACGTAAGCTGTATTTATTTAATTTTGAAGAAAAGTGTTAATTTGATTAATTGATGCAGAGATCTGTACTTAACAATTAAACTGGATTCAGGGCACAAATCTGAACAGAAGTGGGGCTGAGGGGACTTATCCACTCCTGTTGACTGAGGCTTAATTTTACCAGCTTGTTCCATGTGTCTCTTAACTTCTCCACTGTCTGGTGCCTGTGGTGTAAGCAATGAGGCTGTCAAACCCTGTATAAAGAAAATGCTAGCAAATACTGCAAGCAGTGAAAGGGAATAATTTTCCAGTGATTCCTGGTAGTTCCAATAAACTGACCTTGTTTCTAGCAATATGACATCTTTTATAAAACTCCTGTAGTGTAATCCAGACCATAGTCTTCCTAAGAATGTGCAAGATATAATAATAACTATAATCAGTGTCTTTCTCTAATGCAAGGTCCCCTCATTTGCCAAGAGGAAAAAGTCAGAAGAAGACAAGGAAAAATGGCCTGAATATTTAGATCTCTGAAGAAATAATGTTAAATGTAAATATTGGTACCTCTTGAACTACCTGTTTTAGCTGTATTTTGTTTTCCAGATTCGTAGTTGTTGCATTCAAAGCACATTTAAAATCTGTAATTTTCATTGTTACAACTGAGCAAAGTGTAGTTTCAGATGTTATAGCTTTCGAAATAGCATAACTGTGTGTCTTCAGTCAGCACAGTGTTTTTTTTCCTCTGGTATTTCTCATGTTGTTTTCATTGAGCATGCATGCTAAAGCCATCTGATTAGAAAAATACATGTTGCAGATGATAATGGGACTGTCAGGATGTCGAATCAGCAAGGGTGATCATGGTAAACAAGTAGTGCATGACTTGAGGGAAGAACACATCAGCTTTAAAAAATTATATGTCATCCTTCCATATCAGCATCTCTCAGCTTTGCCTTCTATATATCCCAGTCTTTGTCATCCAATTTGCACCCAGCTCAGTCATTTCGGTTCAGCACGTTGTCCTGCAGCCTTCTCTAATGTTGCCATCTCCTTTCATTAGCATCTCTTAAATCCTCTTCGGTAGGATGCCTCGTTACTGCTTGTGAAACGTGACACGATTACCTCTCGTGCTTCCCTTCCCCAGCCAAATGGGATGGCTCCGATCGTTCACATAAAGTGGGCAGGGAGTGAATTTAAATGGGTAACATTCACACGTATGCACGTGCACACATGCAAACATACATATTTATTTTATAGGCACGAATTCAGGAGTGTAAACCTGCTGTGTTCATGCTGGATTCATGCCCCTGCTATGTTCACTTTTAAGAGTTACCTTGGTACATGAATGCACTGACAGCAGATGTTGGCAGAACCGGTGAATTTTAAACAGTGGGCTACAGAAGCCTTGCACAGAGCTTACTTGCTGTACAGAAACGTGGATACCTGCACCATACTGGCAACAGAAACAACACGATGTGACTTGATTGTCCAGGCAGCTGTAGTTTTTAACTTACTATGTTTTAATTTACAATGTTAAATTCAACATCCACAGCTAGTTTCTCCTGAAAAGCGTCCAATCTAAAAAATAATTCATCTGCAGAAGATGGTCTGCAGAAAACTTTAGTAAATCTTAGAAAATTGAACTGCATTGCTAAGAGTTCATAGTTACAGAAGGAAAACTCAGTCCAAATAATTAAATTTATTTAAATGATTATTTTAGTACTACAAGGTGCCAGAGACTCAGCCATCAAATAGATCAAAGGTAATCATGTGCATTTCATTCTAAGACTATAAATTATACATACATGAATAGTGAAGTGCTTTGTGAGGTGCATGCACATCTAAAGTACTTGTGAAAGGTAGAGAATTTGACACCTTTGGTACTGAGGCTACTAGGCTGTGCATATAAATTATGTGCATTCTCAGGAGATGGCAGTGCTTGTAGACTGTAGAAAATGCAATATGATGTAGCAGAGAGTAATAAATTTTGAAAAGTGTGCTTTTAAAAGAGGTCCTAGAATTTAAGAATTATTGATTTAAACTGTAATGAATTCGTGAGGGTAAGGTGTACTGCTGGTTGCTTTTTCAAATCCCTGGGCTTGATACAATAGCCTTCATACAAAGCTGATTTCCGTGACAGTGTGCCAGAGTCCAGTCTGCAGGTGAATTTACAAACCTCCAAATCATTGAAGCAAAGGTTGTGCCTTCTCTTCAAATCAAATCTAAGAAGGTACTTAAAAGTTCCAGTGCCCAGTCTTTGAGGTCCATTTGTTGCCAGTACTGAATCATTGGAGCTGCAGCCTGTCACACATAGCATACACAAGATACATAATGCCCAGCTGAGCTACAACTATTAGCAAGTGATATAACAAGGATCATGTAGGTGGAGGTCAAATCCCAGAATAAATCCCAAAGACTTATCAGGGTTGAACCTGAAAGGCTGTGTGAGGATTTGGAATGTGTCTTAACTAAAGTGATGTAAGTGATCCTATGCAGCTTATCACTGCTTCCATAGCAATAAATAAAATGCTGAAAGCTTCAAGAGCAACAGTATTTAACAACTACACAAACACATAGGATCCATTACAAAATTGCATGTAAAGTCATCTTTTACTTTGTGATGGTGATACATATTTCACCTTGAAAAGCTGTTTTTTGAATTCTGCTATATTTTCTTTCTGTAGTCCTTTTACTCTAAGTAAATAAGCTTTAAGAATACTAAGTGGTGGTATAAATAGCTTGATCTGTCATTATCACCTGATTAACAACTATATTTACTTCATATCAGATGTATTAATTCTTGGTTGGTTAGCAATTTTGAATTAAGTTGGGGTGGGTTGACATATTCTGCCCCAAAAGGGAACTGCTAGAGTAGCCCAAACATGAACTCTCAATGCTCTTGAGAGAGAGACTACAGTAATTCAAAGTTCCTTCACAGATGTTTGACAGGCTGTAGAGCTCACTTTGATGGCTTAGCTGATAGCTATCAACTTCCTAAATTTGTTATAATTTGTGTTATTAAAGTGTGTGCCTGTGTGTTGGGTTTTTTTTTCCTGCAAAAAAAGGTGCTAAATTGTCTGAAACCCAAGCCACAAAGCTGCTCAGAGGTCTTGACTCTGTCCAGATTGCAGTGGGTGCTGAAAACAGATACTCCTGCTGCCATACATGTTCTCAGAGCACTGAAAACCCATGAGAAAGTTATGTGTATCCCATAATCTTCTGGTAGCAGGCTCTGGAAAAAGGAGGAAAACTGGTTTTGGCTTGCTTAATTTGAAGCACACTTGAAAGGTTTCTCATTTTTGAGGTGCAGCTGCTCAGCACAACGCAATTTGCTGCAAGCAGGTGAATTGACTTGCGAAAGAGGGGACTTATGGCTGTGAGTTGGGTACCGCTCCTTCTGGGCTGGAGTTGGAAGCCCAGTAATTCTCGGTATCCCAATTTAGCTTCAGTCATTTTGCATATGTAGTGTCCTTCTTAGTGCCTTATTCCTGCTTACCTGCATTTCTGCATGCCTACTTTAGGAAATCTACTCGATGGCAAAGTTCCTAAAATTTAGATACTACAGCCTTCGTAGCTCTAGTTCTAGGTCTTTAATGATGTAGTTCTAAAGAGATAATAGAACCTGATTTTCAAAACTAGGAAATACTTATGTGAATCCGAAATTTTCATATGTTACTTGAACTCATATTTGTTGTCAAACAACTGGCTGTCTTGTTAAAAATACTTATTTTGTACCAGACAGTGCATTTAAAATAGTTGGACACAAAACCTCAGTTGCTATTGAATCCAAAAGGAAGAGGATAAAAGAGCATGAACATTTGCATTTCAAGTAGAGAGTGCTATCACTAATGTATATAATTTGTTACATTTTTAGTACAATAATACATCTATCTTGTTTATCTGTAGTTTCAGTCTCAGTGATGTAGGCATTGAAATGCAGTGTTCTTGAGTGTGGATTTATTATTCGTCTCTTTCAGGTAAGTACATTTGGTAGCAAGGAAAAAAGTCTAGGTGAAAAAGCGTGTTAAAATTCTGCTTAATGCATTGGTAAAGATGTCAATCTTTCAAGAGCTAGGAGGGATTCAAGTTTTACTTTGCTGGTGACTAGACTGAGGCTCAGAGGACTATGTGTCTGTCTGTCCATCTGTTTCTCTTGTTAACTCACTTGTAAGATAAATACCTGTTCTAAGTGCCTAACTTAGTACCAGACTTGTCAGCCTTTAGGTAATCAAGTTTTACCCTCAGTGTAATTACTGGCTTTAAATATCCAGAGCAGTGAGTGTAGTTCCCAGGTAGGAGATACTTTTTTATAAAAGGCGGGTACCAGTGTGGGGTGGGTGCAGTGCCCAGGGGCTGGCAGGGGCTGTGGGGCCCCTTGTACAGCAGCCAGGGCTGCCTGTGCTGGACACAGACGGCTCCAGCCAGCTCCAACTCATCCCCTGCGGCCAAGATGGTGTCACTTTAGGGAAAAAGCATTGAAGAAAAAGTAGGATACCACAAATATAGTGTATGGGGACTGAGGGGAAAAAAAAGGGTGAAAACCGTTTCTGCAGAAACCAAGGTCAGAGAAGAAGGAGCAGATGTGGTGTTCTGGGTGCTGGAGCAGGATTCCCCTGCAGCCCTTGGAGGGAACCATGATGGAGCAGACATCCACTGTGGAGGACCCTTTGGTGGAGCCAGGTATTTCCTGAAGCAGACTGCAGCCAGCGAAGAGGAGCCTATGCAGGAACAAGTTCTCCTGACAAGAACTGTGGTCCGTGGAGGACTCACACTGGAGCAGGTTTATCCTGCAGGACTGCAGCCTATGGAGACGACCCACACTGGAGCACTTTGTGAAGGACTGCAGCCTGCAGTAAGGACCCACACTGGATCAGGGGCACAGTGTGAGGAGGAAGGAGTGGCAGGGAGGAAGCATTATGGACTGACTGCAGCCTCCCATTTCCCACCCCTTGTGCTGCTGGGTAGGGTAGAGGAGGTGGAGGAGTTGGGAATGTAAGGGTGAAGTTGAATCTGGGGAAAAACGAGTGGTGGAGCATTTTGTCTTTGTTTCTCACCATCCAAATCTATTTTAATTTGTAATAAATTGAGTTTTCCCCAAATTTGAGCCCTTTTTGCTTGTGATGACAGTTGGTCTTCCAATGTCATTTTTCTCCCTGTTTTTTTTCTTGACCCATGAGCATCCTCATCTTACTTTCTCCCACTGGGCTGCTGAGGACGGGAAGTGTGATAGCAGCTGGGTGGGCATCTGACAGCCAGCCAAAGCCAACCCACCATTCTACCCTAACAATTGTGGTTTTAAATATGAAACCGAGCTCTACTCACTTCTTAAAACTGCCTTGTAAGACCCAGCGTTTTGTGGCAGTTTTGGGATTGCAGGTCCCAGATGGTCAGAGCCGTCTGTCCATGGCCCTGCAGAAGGTGTTTGCTGAGCCTCACGACTCTTCAGGACTTTCCTGCTGGCTGACTCCTGTTAAGCTGCTCTCTTGTCGGTTGCTTGCCATATTTTGAATGCAAGGTTGAAAGGCCAGTCTCCTCCCATGACTATTAAACACATTTATCATTAGGATCCTTAGAGGCCTAGAAGGAACAAATATTTCTCCTTTATCAGATAGCCAGTAATTTGTCAGAATTTTAGGCAGTGCCAGACTGCTTTATGCAGTGCCAAACCATGTTGCTTCAGGAGGTCTCAGCACCTGCACTGTATCCAAATTACTACACTGTTTATTTCTGTCAGTCCTGCATTTAGTCTCTCTCTACCACAGCTGGGCACAAGTAACACACACTCATCCACTCTTCCTACCTCCTTCCAAAAATATATTAATGTATTTTATTGATTAATAGTAGAGTTGTATTTCTGGGAAATTTTCCCCCCCTCCTTTTCTCCAATATAGTGCAGAATAAGAGTTCAGATCACACTGTATATTGAATGCGAATTTTGCAGCTGAAATTATTGTAAGGGTTCTGAAATGAGCTGAAATTTTACTTATTTTTAATTTATAGCTTTCTAGTGTTCACTTTCTAGGGTGAGCAAGCCCCATTTTCCTTCTCTCCCTTTTCTGTGTCCTCAATCATTCTTGCCATGCTGTTATCCTTGCTTTATCCTTTCTGTTTAAGAGAAGGACTTAAGAGTGTTCCAGATAAGTCTGCACTGTTGTTTCATGGAGCAGTTTTAGTGGTTTTTGTGTCATCAACACTTTCCATGTATACACTGTGAGTTGTTGTGTCAGCAAGCCTGCCCTGCAGTGAGCACGCTGTTTCACTGAGCTGTACATACGTCATAAGTTCATAAAATGGTTTGGGTTGGAAGGGACCATAAGGGCCATGTAGTTCCAACTCCCACTAGGCCAGGTTGCCCAGAGCCTCATCCAGCCTGGCCTTGAACACTTGAAGGGATGTGGCAGCCACAACTTCTCTGGGCAACATGGTCCCGTGTTTCAACACCATCACAGTGAAGAATTTCTTCCTAGTATTTAATCCAAATCTACCCTTTCAGGTTCCCTTTCTGAGAGCATATGGTTCATTTGGAAGCTTGTAGGGCAGTAGCTTACATGCTTTTTGCCTTTATTCATGGACTTCCATTTGCCTGTGTTGCACATCACTTGTCATCAGATTGAAAAATTGCTGTAGTTGATGTGGGCCACCCTGAGGGTTCCCTGCACTCCTTTTGTTTCTCTTGCCTATAGAATTTTTTACCCTTCTGAGATCTTACTGTATCGCCACTCCTTCTTTTCATCAGCATCATTAACAACAGGCTTTCCTACAGAGCCCTGAGGAATACTGTTATTAAACTTTTGTAGTGGTGAAGGTGGCTATTTAATACTGTTCTTGCTTTCTGTCTTATCGTTCATTTAACTCAAAGTAGTGTTTGGCTTCATACGCTATTACTTGCTTTTTCTTCTTCAGTGGCCAAGCCTTTGGAAGTCTAAGTAAGGTTTCCTGTATTCAGTGCTCCACTGGCACAGTCAAGCCTTTCAGGAGATTTAGAATATCTAATTCCAGTATCAATTAAAAGTGTTTAATTCCAGACTAGTAATACCCAATTTCAGCCATTTCAGTTTTAAATTTAAGGAAATACTGTGCTTAATGTTTTTTAGCCAAACTGTCGGGTACTGATGCACAAATGTGTCTGGAAATCCAAATGCCACCCCTACAGCATCTGAAACACAGAAAGGCCCTGTTCACTGATCTCCACTTTCAGAAGCAATGTATCTTCTCAGTGAGGGAATACATGGTGTTGGTAGCAAATTATCTACATCATCCCAAGACTTTGGAAGGGTTTTATTAGCTCATGCTTTAAATGTTTTAACAGTTTTATTGTTTTAACAGTTACTTACTTTGTTGGAGGTTATAAACCAGGTGACCCTTGTTTTTAAGAACTGCTGTAGGTAGACATCAATCTGACTGTGACTCACCAGAACTGACTGTAACTGTTGTGTCAAGTGTCAGAACTAGTCAAGAACTTAACTCAGTTAAGTTTACTGAATTAACTAAGTTTGTGCTGAAATTACATCTTTAGAAAAAAGGTTTAATGCTTTGTTATTTATCTTATGAATAATTCTTCCCACCATCAAGCTTTTAAAACTCTGAGTTATGTTTTTAGCATAAATTGTCTGCACTTTAGAGTTGATTCTTCTGAGCGAACATTCCAGTCTGAATGTGGGTTGAAAGAATTCAATTTTTTTATATCCATGTGTAATAAAAATGCATTTTTTCCACAATAAAACTTCAGCTAATTGGCATGAACAAGGCTCAGTTTAAGGTGAGACACAGTTAGACATTAACTGCTTTACACTGAGGCAAAATTAGTAATGGGAAATACTAATAAAAATTTTGGATATTAAGTGATGCCCAAGGCTGTTTCTAGAGTAATTTCATGATTTCTGAATGAAAAAAATATTTAAAATATATTAAATGATTTTAAAAGTTGTACATGGTTTTCTTTAATTGTCTGGGAATTGAGTGGAGGGTAAGTCAGGTATCTGTTTTTTAAGAAAGTGAATGCATAACATTCTAATCATGGATAGTGAGCTTTGCTCCAGGAATAATTCAGGTCACAGTTTCTGAAAGATCTGTATTTCATTTGCTGTTACAGGTGAATCTTGTGTGGTCAGTAAAACAGAGGATTACAGGTGAAAAATGGACACTACCTTGTCTGAGGCAGTTAATTGATCCTGAGAGATTTTCATTCTAGTAATATTTCAAACAAAAAAGGCTCCTGAATGGAGTTTCAAAACTTATATTTTTCCTTTGCTAAAAATTCAAAGCTTTCACTGAAAGTCTTTCAGTCCGCATTTGTAAGACACTTGTCTTGAGTCTTAAAACTTGTTTTGCAAGTGGTAGATATGATATGAATTTGGAAAGGCATTGAAGATCAAATCTGGAAAGGAATTCAGATAAATTTTGTAAAACTTGTAGGAGATGAGCTGCTAAATATCTTAACAGAGACTGTTTTGAACCAGGATAATAAAATCCCCTAGGGTGTGTTTAGGGCAGAGTTTTAATAATATAGAACTATAGCATGGCCTATAATAAACTGAGGGATGAATGTCATTAATTATATGCTTGGTTGGTATGGATTTTTGGAATAAAAAGCTTAATCATAGATAAAATTAGGACAAGGGAATTAAGGTAAAGTGGAATGGGTTGTCCTAGCACATGCATTACCTGGCTTTTTTTGGTTGACTTCCTAACTAACCTCCTTTTAATGAGATTTTAAATGCAATTTCACTATGGATAATAGGTATGACAGTGTAGGTATCCATAAAGCCCGGAGACTAAAAGAATATAGTGTCATGTAACCCTTTTCTTTGGTCATGATGAATCTTTGTTAGACTTTTACCAACACTTTTTTTTTCTGCCTACTGCAAATAAATCAAGAAACACGTGTCATATGTGTGTGTAAATATCACTGACTGTTCTTCAAATGGTTGAAATTGCTTTTTGCTGTTCCACTGTTCTAATAAAGAACTCTTTTTAAGTACTGAGGACATTCCTTTTGCAGCCTTCATAAGTTTTTTTTTTCCCATTTCAGCTGTCATGTAGATGTTGATATGTAAAGCAAAATGGCAAAAATCAACACCCAGCACTCCTACCCTGGTATGCACAGCCTGTCTGTCAGAACTATTGATGAAGATATCGAAAGGATTGAAAATGGCTATATCAGGTAACATTTTCCTTTCATCACAGTCAAGAGGATAGATTACTCCATAATTTGTGGAACTCCTGTATCTCCAGGCATGGGAGCTAGAATTATGGGAACACTGTGTCATGAGATTGTTGACCCAGTGCACTTAACTGACTTAAACACATATATCCCAAGTACAGGAGAGATGGACACAGGGAGGTTGTCATGGCTTGCCGTTTTGGAACCAGGAGCTGTATCACCTAAGGAATAAAGCCCATTTTCACATCAGTGGGAATTACATTAACTCATTAAAAAGAAACCTCTTTCTCGAGTCACCACACAGACAGCAGGGTCTGTGCTTCCAACAGAGTATGTAGGATCTGGTGAAAAAAAAGATCCTTCCAGCACCATGCAGTGAAAAGCCTTGGGAAGTTTTTTTAAAAGCAGCCTCTGCAAATTGCCTAGTTCCTGTGATAGGGAAAGTCTGTAGTGTATAAAGAATATCAGTATTTTTGTACTGGATTTTCAGAGTCTCTCCCTGTACAGAGGAAATGTAATAGTTTCTTTACATTTACCTTTCTCTAGTTTTGATAGTTTTAAAGTGGCTGTTTGAAACGTGCCAGTGAGCTTGCACCTTTTGCACAGTAGCAGTCATTCTTCTAGACTGGGCAAAGCCTGCTGGGCCTGCAGAAGGATGTCGGATTATCCATAGCATCTGTGAAGACTGGAAAAAGTTTTCTGCTTTTGGCTTGTTAGGGCCAACCACCTCCTCTATGTGGACCTTGTCAGATTGTTTCTTGCTGTTCAAATGCATACCCAGACTAGAGCACCCAGAATCCTGATGGGCTGATAGGACTCCCTGTATTATGAGGATTTTTGGATTGCATGTCCCTAGCAGCTACTATGGATGCTCTGTTTGAATTGTTCCTTTTTTTCTTCTTGCTTTGCTTCCATGATACCTTCTGTCGCACAGGTGTACCTGCAGTACTGAAAGTGGACCTGATTTGTTCTGCACAGTAAGGCTTGCTTGATATAGTTACACTACCCCGTGGTCTCCTTAGGGAGATTTACAAGAGCCCTGTCCCTTTCTCTCCATTAAGTCATGTCTTAGGAAAAGTGAAAACACAGATCAAAATGAGCCTCTTCCTCTCCTTTTTTTAAGTGTCCTATTTGTAGCGGATGTAAGTGATTGGCAGCTCACAGCATGGAATTACTGGCAGGGGTGTGAGAGTGGGGTTATCAAGGTTTGAATGTAGAATTAAATCCCTGTGGTCATCTGCAATTTCAGAGGCAGTGACTTTGACAGATAGAGGAACTGAAATATGAATTTCACTGTATCATCATGGTGATGGTCTTGAAGAGGCATTTATTTAAAAGAAAGTTTGATATTATCAGCATTAATTGCAGGAGTTCATAGATGAATAAAAAGATACAGTCTTGCTCTGTAAAAGAGATCTCACATTTAAGATTTTTGGATTGTTGAAATGATTGCTAGTAAGATGTATGCAATATCTTTGTAATACCATTCAAAATTTTTGTTATATATTTTTTTAAACTCAGATTTGGTTCAGAATATGTCTGTACCAAAAGACAGAAACCATCCAGAATTTTAGCTCTTCTGGTATTAAAATATGCAACTATAGACTTTGGGATAAAAGCACCACATTTTCTAGAGTAACAGCATTTCTTCTTTGCCTTTACCTTCCTCCAGCTCCTGTTAGCTATAGTTCAACAAAGCAATTAAACACATTACTTAGTTCTTATTAAAGTCAGTGGGTGTTAAATTTATGCTTAGTGCTAGGGATGTGCTTAAGCACTTTTCTGCTGTGAAATGAGGCGTTACCAAGAAAAAGCATTCACTGCAACAGTTAACAGAAAGCTGCTACTGATCTGTAAAATGCTGTGCTCATTTATGCTGCAGTGATTCATGTGCCCATATCCTTACTCTGTAGCGTGTTATAAAGTTGGTTCATTTTGTTAAAAAAAATCAAAAAACCCGAAAAATAACAAACAAAACTCCATTCTTAAAACCCAGCCTCTGTGTAGAAACAGCTCAAATAGGAGAGGCAGCCCATTGGCTTATAGACACAGGTTGGCTATCTCAAGGTTGGACGTAGGATTCAGCAGTGCCCTGCAGACATCTGGATTTCGGTGTCTTCATGTGAGTGGGTGCCTATGTTCCTGCTGTCCTGAGTGGGGATGTAGTCAGTACTGATGGTCAGCAGCATGCAGGGAACTGCTCAGCTTACCCTGAAATTCAGTAACTCTGCAGGCTTCTTCGCCTCTCATGATTATGAGAGGTATTTAGTTGCCTAAAATAGGTGGCTAATGCTATTTGAGATACCATAGAGTATTTGAAGTGTTTAGCTGGTGCTGGTGGATGTGAGGAGAGACCTATGTGCCCTGGAGAGGTCCAATAAAGTATTGTGAGATGTTCCAAATGGTACCAGACTCCTATTCTGTAGCAGCTGACTTAAGCTCTGAGATGGCCATTGGCTGTAATGGGAACTTAGATGCTAATTAGTCATGGCCATTAACAATATTAGAATTTATTGCTAACATCTCACAAAATGTATATTATTCTGTAAACAGGAATAAAAGTTCTTAAAACCAGCCATAGTAGTGCAGTCTGAAAGACTGACTAGTCCAGTACCCTTTCTCCAGCAGGTCTGTAGGCAGTTTCTCCAGGAAACAGTAAAAAAGGGTGGACAAACTGTACTATTCTCACAGCATTCATCTCGAGAGAGTTCTTGGGCTGAGTGTGGGCTTTATGTATCTGTCAGTCTGTAATGAGTGTCTGTTCCATGAGTTTGTTCACTGTCCCATAGAAGGACGTTAACTTTGGCAACCACAATATTCTCAGCACTGGCAACATAAACTAGGTTATAAAAGTTTTTCAATACTAAATTATATCTGTTGGTGTTTTGTTATTGGAGGAGAAGTAGAAAACAGCTAATAGTTGAGAATCCTGGGACCGTCAGGATCTATTTTAGCGTTGTTCTTTGGGTAGAAATAATGAAGTTTCAAGTCTGTTAGTTTCTGAGCTGTGAGTGCACATAAAATTGAGCTGCTAATTATCCTCTTGTGGGTATTCAAAATGCTGTTTCCAGTTGTTATGAAGATACTGCAAGTATCATTTTAGTCAGTGTTTTCCTGGCAACACAGATTAACAGACTCATGGGAGAGTTCTTGTTTGCATTACAAAGGGGGAGAAAAGTGATCCTTAATGGATGTAACAAAGTCTTGTAAAAGTGAATACTGAAGACTCAAAAACACAGAGAAAACCGAGGAGTACTATAAAAATAAACCTGGAGTGAACCCTAATAAAGTCCAGGTTCCAGTGAAGTCAATTTCAGAACGCCATTACCGGAAGATGAGACTAAAATTTCATCTATTTTTCTCAAATGCTGATTTTTGTAAGTGCTAATAAGTAGTCTTTAGCTTCTGAGCTTGCTAGAATGTCTTGCAGAGCCTCTACTGACTTCAATTCATACTGGATGGCTCCAGAAGAGTAGGAACATGGGCTTAGCAATATGGTTATCAAATATATGCTGTATTACTAGGGAGAGGACAATTTGCTGGACTGTTTCCTGATGCAGTGGTGGAGAGAACCAGATGGGGGGAAGTCTGGTGAAGTCTGCGTGGAATTCTTAAAAAACCAACTTGTTTTTGCAGAACCCATTCACTGTATGAGGATGCACCCTCAGAACTGCAGGGAGTCGTTTCTGTGGAGGGAAGGCATGTACCTGAATCCCAGGCGAGCTCCTTCACGGGCAGGGGAGCAATGGCAAGGTAACATACTAACTAATATAATTTCCAGTATTAAGTTCAATTTGCTGAAAGAGACTGGTCACAATTTGGAGGCAAAGAAACAAGAGCCGTTGCTTTCCAAGAAAATGGATGGAGTCCAGCTGAAGAAAGTCTATAAGAAGTAACAGAAGTTGCATTTGACCTTGATTCATCACTTACTTACTTCTAATAAAAATCTCTGAATCTGAGAGAGGCTGAATAAGCCCAAACAAATTTGTCAAATATAAAAAAATAAATTATTTTTACATAATTGTATCTGAAAATACATTAAATGCTGGGGAAATGCATGAAGTGAGGCCGACTGTAAAATAAATGGGTAAGTGTTTGGTTCTGGCTGATAGCTGGTGCAATGTTTGTTTCCTATCAAATAAAACATAATGATTGTTCCATTTTGGTAGATGGCTCTGGCAGGGGAGGAGAAGAGGGATCTTGTGTTTTGAGTGCAAGAATTTCTCTCAGTTTTTAGAATCCAGTTACGTTTATAATGCATTTGGAGCCTTAGCCAGCAACATTAAAGCCAACCATTGTCTTAAATTGTTTAATTTACTGGGACTTAAACCTGTCCCAGTGGAGCTTCAAAACCTTATTGTGTCTACTTTGCATCTGAGTCTGCAGGGCTCTGCCTTCAGATACCATTGTTGGACACAGCACAGATCACAGTCAGTTTAAGCATAGTGTTTTTCAAAGAGCAAAGAACAAAATTATTTTAAAACTAGGGTTAAAGAGTATTGTTTACACTTCAGCCTTTTGAGTAGTGGAGAATAAACTAGTATTTCCCTGTTTGCTTGTCGGATAATGACACTGCCAGATGTAGATTACAAAGTCTGCAAGAAGTTGAGTTTAGATGAAAAAAAGATTATAGATGTGTCTTTTGTGTAAAAATAAAGCACATGAATATATAAATTAATACTGAGAACTTGCATTTTAATCTTTGTTTATAGTTTCCTTTACCCTTTTTCAGGACAGTTTGAATTACATGTGTGTGTAGCTACAGTTATATATACTCTGAATATACAAGGAAGTTTCTGATGTAAACGTGAATGCCTAGCAATTTAAATATGAGTGTAGCATAATATGGCTCTTGAATGGAAATTCTCAAGGATCTAAGACACCTGAATCTGATAGACTTCACTTTGAGATGTAAAGGCCCCATACTCAGCAAGAATATTCTGTTGCTCTTGCAGAGCTGATACAGTAGAATAGGAACTGTTGCATGAGGTATTTTTCTGATCCACTGCAGAAAGTGATCTGTGAAATTGTGGAAAGTGACTGGGTTCACACAGTTACTCTATCACATTTAATTTCGTAACAGGTGGAGATGTGGAGAAAAATACTCCTGGGCTGGTGTTTGTGTGGATGTTTTAAGGCATCTCACGTTCCTGTCTGGTTCAGTTGATTTTGTATGTGTGTTCCATGCAGGCTGTCACGATTTGTCTTATCTGTAAGGTCATGGGCCATGAGACACTTGCACCATGAAGACCAAAGGCCTGATTCTTTCCTAGAACGTATCAGAGGGCCGGAGCTCGTAGAGGTGTCCACCAGGCAAAGCAATATCCGCTCCTTTCTGGGTGCCCGTGAGCGGCCCGGGGGAGCAAGCAGGTAAGAAGACATGTTTGTACTTTAAGTGAAGATGACTCAAGTTAAGGTGTTTTCTTGGTAATTAGGATGTAAGTTGTATTTTAAGAAGAGGGTAGGGAGCTTAGCATGGGAGATGAACAGAGTATCTAATGCTGCCCAGGAATCTTCACTAACTGAAGTGCTGCACTTTCAGCAGACTTTTTCTTTCGCCCTCAAACACACTGTGACCAAGATCATGAAGTAAAGGATTTTGATCATGCTGCTTCAGGCAGAATAATTTCTCAGAACTGGAATTTTATCATACGCAACTTGATGTTGCTAAACTGCTCTCGACTGAGGGAGAATGCAATTTCTATTTCAAGAATCTAGGATGTTTCTACTTTTGTTTTTTCAGGATCTTAATGTGCATTATATGCAAGTGTTAGGAAACTCAAAGAAGCAGTTGTGCAAAATGTGTCATTACTTTGTTATACTTACTCATAAGTCCATCTGATAACAATACAGAAAGTTTCTGATGCAGAAATGACAAAATCGTTTGGATGCTGATTTCACTTACTAGCACATACACAGTCTTTGGTATGGAAGGCAGGCTTAGTCTTAATTTTTTTCCAGTAAAACAAAAGAGACGCCTTTATGTGTTTACAGTTTTTGATTTGATGAATTATTATTACTTTATAAATGGTTGATATAGTGTTTTAAATTTAACTCCAGCTAAAATGGGAAAATGAAGTCCTAAGACAAAAGCTGACTTTCTGTTTGGCATAGGCTTTGAAGCAGAGAGTCCCATATTTTTTTGCATAATTAAAGATTGGTAGGTAAGCAAGTAATTAATTTCAAAAATCTCAGCAAGTAATTCAGATTAAAGCAAAAACCGTTGAAGGTCTGTGCATTGTACAGGTTACTTTGATTTGTTGTGGTCCAGCACAGCCTTATTATTATCACTTGATCTACTCCTTAGAAATTCAGCTCAAGAGCACGTTTTATTGAATAAGCCAGATTGTTGCCTGATTTCTCAGGTGTCTGGATCAGTAACAACTGCAGATGGGAAGTAATTAGAGAGAACTACATTGATCCTGGGCCAACAAACCTCTGTATAAGGCTATTTGAAGTGAATTTAAGAGCATCCATTCTCAGAGCCTTCTCAGTTCTATGCTGTTGCTGGTTGACAGTAACTCTCCGTTGTTGTATCATGAAGGCTTAATTCTGCAGCAGTGGTAGGTATGCTCGTTACTTATCCACAAGCCTTGACACTGCATCTGTGAAGAAGACTTGAAAGGATTGAGGAAAGCTTAAAATAGTAGCCCAATGAGTACAGGCCTAAAAATAGTGAGGTGCATCTTGCCATGCACTAATACGCCTAAGGACAGGCTTCAGACATCAGATGTGGTCACAAATGTGTATGCCAGGCACATGGCAAAAAGGAACTGGTGCCTTGAAGTAGTTATGCAAAGGGGCTTATCAAAGCAGTAAAAAGGGACCTTGATAATCTTATCAGAGTGTATGTGAGAAGCTCGTGAGTCGGTCTGTTGTGTCGGTAAACACGTGTGTGAAATACCAGCAGTCTTTACACTCTTTAATGTGTTTTATTTAACTTGCTTGCAGTCACTGGCCCTTGGCCAGGTTCAATGTCAACTTTAGCAACAACACCAATGAAGAGTAAGTACTGTTAACTTCCAAAGACCTTTCTACTACCAGCAGCTTCTCTTTTTCCCTATCCAGCCTAGTAACATTTGTAGTGTAAACTCCTTAGTTCTTCCTAATCCTTTCCTAAGAATATATTTTTATTATAGAGATCCTAAGAATATAGTTTTATTATAGAGAAAGATCTAGTTTTCTTAGCATGAAAAGCATCCTTTGTGCTCCCTGTGAACTTCTTTTTGTCTGAAGTTACCCTTTCCTCTCAAGGAGTGAATTTAACTAAGCATTTAGTCCCTACCTTCTGTAGTTCAGCTGGCTGATTTTACTGCATTGCCAATTGATGCATTATTTTTTCAGTTTTTAAATGAGATTCATATATTAATATATAATAATGGTCTTCCTCTTTTAACACAGTGGTCCCTTTTTGCAAATCAAGTGCCCCAAAAATTTCAGGTTGTCAAATGAGAAGTGGATACTGATGAGGGCACCAAAACCCACTTATGTGTGCATCTTTTTAAAGTGTGTGTTTCAGTTCAGCAGGTACTGTTGTTTTAGAGTGAGTGACAGGCACCATAATAAGGCTGGTATTGCCACAGAAGCTCTGACAGAAGTTGTCCTTTTGAGTCTATTTAATATCATTGACAAGCTATTTCACAGTGTTACACCAAAGAGAAATTTATGGAACAATGTGAAGAGCTCCTGCAATTTAAATTCACCCAGCACCAATGTTTGTTGTTTGTCTTAGACCACAGCTATCTGAAGACACATCTGCTCTTTAGTATCCAGCAGCAGATCTGTTCTCATGCATAATGATAGGAATTTTTTTCATTGCTTTCCAGATGAAAACAAAAAATTTAAAAATAATCAGTACATCTTCTGATTGTGTCAGAGATACTTCTAGGAAACTCTTGGGGTTTTTTTTCTCCAAGTAATTCTATCATAGGCAAGTTTAAATTGTACCTTCTAAATGATGCTGCAAAACCTTTGTGCACATAGCTGAACAAGAGATATTCCTGCTCCTAAAGCAACTTTTTGGTTTGGTTTGCATAACTTTTATTCAAAAGGAAAATCTGTGTGCAGTGAACAGTGACAGAAATGTGCAGATTTTTATTTAGACTGGTGTAAAAGAAATGCTATAAGCCTGGAGCCAAGCCTGCTAGACAGAGCCCAAAGGACTGATTAGGACAGAAATACTTCTGCCTTACTCTGTTTCTGACAATGACTCATGTACCTTGGGCAAAACTTTCATCCTTTCAATGTTTCATTATTTTTAAATGAAGACAAGACCTGTCTGTCTACCTGCCAAACAGTCTGAAACATACTTGATTTGCAAAGTACTTGACAGATGAGAAATGCAAATATTTGACTCATTCAAAGACTATAACAGTGTTTTTGTAAGGGCTGATGAAGTAGTTTTCTAAGTCTAAAGCTGCACACGGCTTAGAAACACAGCATGGATGCTGCTGTGTTGGGGTCAAAGAGAACAGACATAAACTGTTTTGTTAGTTACTGGATTCCAGTTTATTCAGTGTCACTGGTAAAGAAAAAGAAATGTGGAGTTTTCATTATGTTAAAGACCTAAGTGTGCCAGGACTTGGGGAACTGTACATGGTGCTTTCAAGTCTTTGATTTTAGCCAGCCATTTCCTCTGAGTGACTTCCATTGCCAGACTGCAAGTAGATGGGAGGGGGACAAGTTGGGAGTTACCACAACAGAAAGATGAACAGAGGCAACATAAATGGAAGAACCTCACTTACGAAAGATACCTGTAGTTGACAGATGAGTTTATAGGAGATCTCAGGCCAGAAAAAAAAAGTATTGGTGTTAGATGTTGTGTGAAATAAAGTTTTTTCACTTTTTAAAAAATAAAACTTAATCATAGGAGGCAGCTGGAATTGTCAAAATATTCCAAAGTTCACCACCACTGAGACTTTTTGATGGATTCTCAATCTCAGCCTACTTTTCCCTGCATACCAAGAGCCACAAATATACAGTGGCCCTACCCTTTGAAAATTCTGTTTACTCGTAACTCTGCCTTTCTGGTAAGAATGCCAGGCATTTGAAGTGTTGAGGAGCTATGTTAATGCTAACAGCAGCAACTGTGCATTTGCCTTTAGATCAGACACCATGCATAGTAATCTGCAGTGAAGTCCTGACATGTTTTTTAAACAGGGAGGAGTTCTGGGGGCAGATTGGAAAATGAAGTGTTAAAGTTCTGGGCAGTCAGTGACAGAAATAAATTTTTGAGCAGCAGTTCCCACTGCTGTGTAGGAAATCAGCCTTGGCAAATGAAAAACTCTTTCTTTGATTTGAGATGCATGTAGAAATAGAAGATCAGTCAAGCCAAAGGTTCTTTTCCCCTCCAGTTTTACTCCCTTGCACTGTGTAATTTTGAAGGTTTCAGTGGTGTTGGTCAGCTTGGTAGGTATTTCCCCGGATGTGGCAGAGTGGAGGATCTCAGCATTTTTTAGCAAATGAGTCTTGGCTTTTCCAAAGAACACTGTGGTGGTGCATCACTATGGAAATGTCTAAGGGTGAGAACTGGAACAGGTGCTCACTGCTGGTTGGTGAAAGCTGCTACTATCTTAAAATTGGTGGCTGTCATCTCCTTTGGAGCCCTCCTTTCTCCCTGTAACAAGCACATTCCTAGATGTGACTGCCATTCACAGCACAGACCTTTCTGGCCTGAGCAATGTGAGCAAGTGTGCATGGAAAGTACAAGTCCTGCAAGCAGCATTATTGCATATTCTGTCCTTGCTGTGGGATGTTGCTGTCATTAAACTAATTTGTCCATGCTTGACACCAGTGCAAAGGGAGACTCAGACCCAGTCTTGGCCGTTCAGAGGAGAACACAAAGCTCCCAAGGGAGCAGGAATCCATGGCATTCATTCAAACCAGACATTATGTGTGGGGAGTTTCGTTACCCACATACACTGTAGTGTGAGGAGCACTCTTAGGCTTTTCTGTCTAAGGGGGGCACTTTCTGCTTCAAGGACTAGACAAATTTCAAATAAAAAAGAAGGAGATCTCAGATGATGGATTTTCTGCTCGTGTAAATGAGGACGGTTCTTCACATCACATTACATGATTCTTGACCAAGGCATGTAGCAAATCTAGCTTTAAGATAAAGTATTGACAGAATCTTGAGAGAGACATTAACTTTCTGCAAGTTTGAAAAGTATTTGTGGGCTTGTCTGCATAAGCTAACATATTACAAGACTCTTCTGTTCAGACAAACCTAAGAATGGGGCAAGTCAGATGCAGAGGCAATTAATTAATTAAAATTTTGCTGGTTTTAAATAAGCATGAGAGGAGATTTAGCCTCATTTTGTATAATTACCATGAAAGCTTCAGACAGTCACAGTGGGGTTTTGGCTGTGCAAAGAAAGTTGACAGTTTGTTAAGCCATTTCACATTCTGTCATCCTTTGATAGGTTTCTTTTTAGATGCCTGGGTTCTTAAGAGTCAGTCAAACTGAAAGCATTTACTTAAAATCAGCCTGGTACACTGATGTGTGAAAAGGTCAAGAAGGTGTGGGTGACTAAGGCAGAGAATCAGCCAGCTGGTTACCTGATGTGATGGTGTGGTGGTGTCAGAGTGAGAGGTCTCAGCCTGTAAACCCTCTTTTCCAGTTGGATCCCTGTCCTACTCTGTCTGGGGTCTAGTCTAGTTTCCCAAACCTCCACCTTCCCCCTTAACCACTCAGTATTGGTAATATTGCTAAGCCTTGCATTATGTTGCACAGCAAAAAGGAAGAAAAGAAAGAGGTTAAAGAGGAGAAAAAAGAGGAAAAGAAAGAGGAAAAGAAAGAGGAAAAGAAAGATGACAAAAAAGATGACAAAAAAGATGATAAGAAAAAGGAAGAGTAAGTATAAAGAATGTATGTGTGATTGTAACACGTCTCCTACACTGCAGAACATGGTATAGCATTTCACTGTAACACTTTTACAACTGTTGTTCTGTAGACTGCAGATTCTTAGCTTGTCAAATCTTTAATACATTTTCCCCTTTGGGAAGGTTTCAACTGCTCAGCAAAGTTGTTTCATCTTGAAGACCTGTGTTTAGATCTCTCAGAAACAGCTTCCTATGTCAGTAAAAGGGAATTGAGCTACCTCTGGTTACTTTGAGTTGAAGATCACTCTTTAATTATGAGAACACTTTAGGACAGCAGCTTGCTTTGCAGAGCTGCACAGACTTTTCATTGTTCCAGAATTTCCATAACGATTCAGAGCAGATGAACCAAAAGTCTGGCTCGTGTTACCATGTAGAAATATCTTACATGTAGAAAATTAAAGGTTTGCTAGTAAGTTTAGTTATTTCACTGACTAGTATATTTAATTACTTAATATGGTGCAGTTCATTGCTAGTGATCACTAAAATTTGCTTCTCTTGGTTAGGGGATGGTGTATTTCTGCAACAAAATGAGGTAATTTGAATGCTTTTGACAGAAATGGATCCTGTTCTTGCTTTGTTCCCCTAAAGCTGACCGAAATATGGTACCATTTGTATTTCCAGTGATTGAAAGTAACAATGATGGCAGATAAAAAGAGAACGTATTTGAGTGGACTTCACAGTTGAGGAGTATGTTAGAGTAATATACTGTAGGTTTATATGTATGTATATGGTGGCACATGCTATATAGACTTGGGGGCATTCCAAATGGAATCTGATTGATCTTAAGATCTTTATTAATCAAAGCTTTTAATTTTTTTTTCCAATTAGAAAGCCTTTGTTCTAAGCACTCTCTTTTGGCTTTAATTACTCTGTAGTGAAAGACTGAGCTTTGCAGTAGCCGAAAGTGTTTTGAAAAATTTTGTCAAAGAAAATTAATGTTTTAATGTCTATAAGGTAGTGTACTCTGACATATAAAGACCATATTTCATGATCACCAGTTTTGAGGTGGTGACCAGTTTTCTAGAAGAAATGGTTTAAAACCAGTAGTGAAGATGGTAAAGTAAATACTTCACAGAATCACAGAATCACCAGTTTGGAAGAGACCTCTAAGATCATCAAGTCCAACCCAAACTTTTTAGATTAAAGCTGCTTCCTTTACTCACATCACCTGGACATTCAGCTGACAGCAATGGTAATGCCAGAAATACACACAAATATGAAATAAATTATAATTTCGTTTTAATATATTTACATTCTTGGAGATTAGGAAAAGTCACACAAATATGTATTCAACCACTGCCTGCTCACACAACTATTATACAGTCCATAGATCACACTTTTACTGTTGAAATAATTTTGCAGCTGTGGACCTCAAACCCACTAATATATATTTCCTCTGATTACATGCCTAATTGCTCTCTATTCCATATCAACCTTTCTCATGCTGGAGGTGGGCACTTCTGAGCATACTCTTTGCCATTAGTCATGCTGTTCTTTAAGTCTTTACATTCCAGGCCTGTATGCTTCCTTTAGCATCACTTCCTTGTTGTGAGGCCTAAGGAGCCAGGACTGTGAATGTGTGAAATTTGCCTTTACATACTAAGACATGTTTCAGCTTTAGTCACACACACTGTATGTGCATATGCACACAAAGATTCTTACTTTTACAGACATGTATTTGAATACATGTGCTTTACTTGTTCAAATGTGTGCTTATGCAGTCATTTCCATAATAGAATTTGCTACAAATCAAAAATTAGCCTGCAAAGGAAGGCTCTTTCTCTAGTGATGAAAGGTAACCTTCTAACCAGAGTGATCATAAGAAACATTTAACAATTAACTTTTTTTTCATTGTGGTGCTTAAAACACAAGGCTGTGGGTTTCAGCCTGGGAGACACGAATGTCTGTGTTTCTCTTTCCACTCTTACTTTTTCCAAAGTTGGGTCAAACAAAGAAATAGAGCTTGTCAGATGGGCTCCCTGGTATCCCATCTGCACTGCCTGCATGGATACTTTCTCTTCTCAGGTAGCTGTGAGTTTATGATGAGATGAGCAGTCTCAAGAATAGGGAGATCCAGCAGGTTGCTTGCTTACATTTTCAGTGTAAATCTGCATGTTTTGCTTTTCAGGCAGAAAAAAGAGGTCTTTGTGATAGATCCTTCAAGCAATCTGTACTACAACTGGCTGACCATAATTGCAGCACCCGTGTTCTATAACTGGTGTATGCTAGTGTGCAGGTACGGATTTTAGTTAGTAACAATTTTGCATTTCAATCACTATGTTTCCTATGTAAGTCACTCTCTTATCTCCCTGCAGTATCTTTTGGGTGACTTACCTAGAAGATTTACAGTTCATATACCCCTTGGGATATATGTTATGCGTACCACTGGGAGTAGGTGCCAGTGTTTATTTTTTTTTCCCTTTTTGTCTAAAAGCAGGTGGATGTAACTTGCAACCTCATCCTGAGCATCCTCATGAGCGCTGGTGTGGCCTTTGTGTGCCACCTGCTGGCTGGCGGCTGAGCTGTGTCCTGGGCACTGCAGCCGTCTCCCTAAGCACTGCGCCAGGAACGAGGGCTTCTCATTACCCAGGAGACAACAGAAGGGAGGAATATGGGCAGTGGTGGGGCCTCTTAAATTCATATAGTGCCTCTTTTGGATGCTCGAAGGGCACGAAGATTTAACTCGAGTATTTTTTTTCATGGTAGAATGTGGAAATCAGCTTTAGTGAAAGTGATGGGGGGCTGTGGAAATGGTTTCCTTACACTGTGTAAGATGGTAGGGAGAGATGAGGATGGCTTGCCACTGAGAAAAAAATCTTTTATTTGGGAATTATTTTCATGGAGATGTTTATTCTGTGAAATCTGGTGCAGTTTTAATTGTAGGGATATGTGTAATCCTCCATAAGTGCACTTGTGTGGCATATATGTGTTTGAGTTTTATTCCTGTCCAGAACACCTTTGAATTCTGAAAGATCCTGGTGTCTGTTTGGACATAGCTCCAGTGTGCAGATGTCTGGGCATGGAGATATGCTGCCTGTAATATTTCTGTTCCAGAAATGTGCACTAACATGCTGCTAGGACACATAATGCAAGTACTCTGCTTATGCAGTTGGCCTAATTTTTTTTCTTTAAATCTTTTGTTTCTTTAGAGCCTGCTTTGATGAGCTACAAATGGACCATATTAAAATGTGGCTGTTCTTGGATTATGTATCTGATATTATCTATCTTCTTGACATGCTCGTCAGATTCAGAACAGGTGAGTCCTTCTGGGATTTTAGTGTTTTCAAATGCTGCCTGTATATAAAGGGTGGAAACAAAGATTCCCCTGTGGGGTCTGACCACTGTAATATCCTGTCAGAATGCAACACTGGAGGCTTTGGGAAGATTAAATGTCTGATCAGTTTGGATTTTTTTAAGACTGGACATTCCAACACTTGCTCTTCACTTGTCTGTAAATTCAGTTCTGTCAGTAACAGGCATGCCAGATACTGAGTGAATAGCCACTGTAACAGGCTGTGTGGGGAAGGGACAATAGGGCACTTGGGGCAGGAAACCAACTGCACCTCACAAGTGCTGTTTTCTTAACCAAGCTGTGCAGCATCCTGGTCAGAAGTGGTTATTGAGTTAGTCAAGTGCAACACCTGGCACCTGTCTCAGACTTCAGTCTGTTCAGGTCCTACACTGGGAACAGGCAGTGCAGCCCCTCTGCCACCAGCTGTGCTTCTTGCAGCCTCTACAAGGTCCTGGCTGGGTTTCCCACTGCCTGGTGATGGGATAGGTTTAACCTGGGAACCTCTGCTTAGGTCCTGCCTTCCTGGAGGAAGTGTGAACCCAGAGGATCTGTGAGGGCTGTGCCATGCTATGCGTGAAGTGGTTCTTTTCAACTTCTTGCCCCTGTTTCTGTAATCCAGGCAGGCTGAGATTCTAACCCTAAAGTGCTATCTGTTTTAAACTGAACAAGGTTGTAATATAGGCCTAAGTAATGACATACAATGAACCATATCACCAAGTTGCTGAATAGTCCTTGATGCACTTTGGTGCTTGCACTTTGGTCCATGCTAGTGAACACCTGGTGTCTGGGCACAGCTAGGAAGACAGCGGAGGTTGGGTGTTGTTCATGGTGGTGTTTTTGGAGGGGCCTGGAAGAACTTACATGTGAATAGAAGCTGTCGTGGTAGCTAGTCTTGGGCCAGAAAACATTTCCTGTCTCATTCTCGTCACTGGTACAGACACAGCCTCAAAACGTCCCTTGAAAGGGTCCAAAACAACACTGATCATTAAAAAAATGAGAGTAATTATAAATCTTTCATTTTAACATCTTGCCAATTTTATCTATTTATTTATTTAAAGTCATACTAACAGCTTGATATTAATTATGGCCTGTGACGAGTTGTAAACATAATTACAAGACGGGCTAAAAATGCTGTCATGTGGGAAGCACACAAGTCATGGCAAGCCAAATTCTTAAACTTAGCAAGTACCTTTTTCAACAGGAAAGTCAGTTTCAGGTACCAGCCTAAATCACAAGACTGCTGTATTTGGGGCAGGATGGGAGGGCTTAATCTTCTTTGTGTAGTTAAAATGTCAAATGTGCCAACTAAATTTAGCTTCTGCAGTTGTATCTGTTACTGTAATGGGAAAGAACAGAGCAGAAATTAGGCATGTCCAGGCAAGGCAAGTTACAAATTTCCATGAGTTGTCCTGATAATGATTATATGGCTGTTAAAGCCTGGCTGGAATTTGAATTTGCTGCCTGGCTTGCAACTGCAGAATTGCTGGATGCATCTCCCGAATGCATCAGTGCAGGTGTCTGCTGCAGTTCCAGGCACTCCAAGAAAGAAGTTGCTTCTTTTAGGTGGCAAAATCTTTGTCAACTCTCTTAACAGTCCCTCCTGGCTCTGCCTTTGCCTGCTGCCTTTTCCTGTGAACCTGCAAGGTCCATCTGCCCTGGAAGCCTTTGGGGAAGAGTGTGGCTTCCTGCTGTCTGAGGGCAGGATCTGCCTTTGAACTGAGATCTGGGTAGCCCCACAACTACTCTGATCATCAGCTTCTCCATGGTGCTTTTCTGTCTAGCTGCAGGACCAGTTGGACTGCATTTCACCTATTTGGTGACTGTACACTGTGAAACAGAAAAGATTCATGTGTCAGCAGCTGGTAGTGTTTAGCATAGCCTGTATTCTAATGCTTTCAAAAGATTTTACTAGAAGACTTTAGTTCCATAAGGGAACAAAAAGCAGAGAGATTTTATCTCCCTTCAGGAGGAAGGTGTTTTCAACGTTAATTTGCATAATTGTGTATCAGAAATTCATCAGGCTAGCCAGCTTTTCTGTTTAGTTGTATAACTAAAGGGCATATTTGACCAGCTTTTTCAGCAGTTTTCTGGGAAGCAACACATGCATAGCACAGGAGCTACTTCCATTTGTAGTTGCCATCAGTTTGCAGATCCAAAGCCAGATACACACAAATAGATGAGGCATCTACAGATATACCACACATTCCAGAAATACAGACGTGCTATGTCGGGCACAAAGAAATGCAGATACTTCCCTGAGAAAACTTTAGATTGCTAAGGGATTAATCAAATGTGATAATCCTGGATATACTGGGAATGCTTTGGTTTTTTCTCAGTGGACTTTTTCTCCTGAATAGCCCGGTTGGCCAACAGTTGGCTATCTCCACTTGCAATTGCAGCAAGTATATTGCAGTGCATAGACTGTTCCTTGTGGAACATTTTTAATGCTCTCAGAGGCACAAAAGAGCACTGTGGCTGTACTGTCTGCAGTAAAGGTTTCTTACTGCAGTTTAGATCTACTCGTAAATTTTTTTAATCTAATACTTTTCAAAGTCTTTGTAATGAAGAAATATTGATGTGTGAAATTCCGCTTAGTAGCTCTCTCACTAGAAACACAAAAAAGTGCAAACCAAGGAAAATCCTGTCGGTTTTAACATTGGACACAAGAGGAAAAACATGATTTAGGGAGGGAGGTAACTGTATTTCTTTATTTCAAGGATATCTATATTGTTTGGAAAAAGTTTCCAACAATCCATTATACCTACTTGGTATTGATTTAAAAATACTCCACTCCTATTTTATATGCAATTGCTTAATACTTGCTTAACTTTAGTTATGACTCAGGCCATTGCTTCATGAAAAATTAGACTCTTTTTTTTTTGCAAAGATACTTACAAGAAAAAGATACAGCTGTCCCAGAATAGAGTGGAAAGCCTCAGAGAGCACTGCGGTGATAATAGAGTCATTGTTCTTAATCATTATATATCAGCTTTGAAACTTGATTGAAATATTTAAATATGCAATTAAATGACCTCATAGTGTATCAATGTCTGTAGGCATAACAGTACAAATTTTAACATGCTCAGGTCTGAAATGTAAGTCACTCACTACTGCTGATGGTATTTTTATTCTAACAAGTAAAATCCTTTTAATTCTCCGAAGGCTTCCTTGAACAAGGCTTGCTAGTTAAGGACGAGAAGAAATTACGAGAACATTATACCAGCACTATGCAGTTCAAACTGGACGTGCTGTCTCTTGTGCCAACGGACCTGGCATATGTCAAGCTTGGTTTGAACTACCCTGAGCTCCGATTTAACCGCTTGCTGAGGATCGCTCGGCTCTTCGAGTTTTTTGACCGTACTGAGACCAGGACAAATTATCCGAACATGTTCCGTATCGGCAATCTCGTGTTGTACATTCTTATCATCATCCATTGGAACGCGTGTATATACTTTGCGATATCGAAGGTGATCGGGTTTGGAACCGACTCCTGGGTGTATCCCAACGTGTCTGTTCCGGAGTACGCGCGCCTGTCCAGGAAGTACATTTACAGCCTGTACTGGTCGACCCTCACGCTGACAACCATTGGAGAAACACCGCCCCCCGTGAAAGATGAGGAGTATCTCTTTGTGGTCATCGACTTCCTGGTGGGCGTGCTCATCTTTGCTACCATTGTCGGTAATGTCGGCTCTATGATTTCCAACATGAATGCTTCCAGGGCAGAGTTCCAGGCCAAAGTGGATTCCATTAAACAGTACATGCAATTCCGAAAAGTGACTAAGGATTTGGAAGCCAGGGTTATTAAGTGGTTTGATTACCTCTGGACCAACAAGAAAACAGTGGATGAGAAGGAAGTTCTCAAAAATCTGCCTGACAAGTTGAAAGCTGAAATTGCCATCAATGTCCATTTGGACACACTGAGGAAAGTGCGTATATTCCAGGATTGTGAAGCTGGACTTCTCATTGAGCTGGTGCTGAAACTGAAACCTACAGTCTTCAGTCCTGGGGACTACATTTGCAAAAAAGGAGATATTGGAAGAGAAATGTACATTATCAAAGAGGGGAAATTGGCTGTGGTGGCGGATGATGGCATAACCCAATTTGTAGTCCTAAGTGATGGCAGCTACTTTGGTGAAATCAGCATCCTAAACATCAAAGGTAGCAAATCTGGCAACAGGAGGACAGCCAACATTAGGAGTATTGGTTATTCTGATTTGTTCTGCTTGTCTAAGGATGATTTAATGGAAGCTCTCACAGAATATCCAGAAGCCAAAAAGGCTCTGGAAGAGAAAGGACGTCAAATTCTAATGAAAGACAATTTAATAGATGAGGAGGCAGCAAAAGCGGGAGCTGACCCAAAAGACTTGGAAGAAAAAATAGGACGACTTGAAGTAGCTCTGGATACGCTGCAGACTAGGTTTGCGAGGCTCTTGGCAGAATACTCCTCAGCTCAACAAAAGGTGAAACAGAGACTTGCCAGAGTAGAAACCCGAGTGAAAAAATATGGTAGTGGCAGCTTATCAATTGCAGAAGCAGAGGCTGAAAAACCTGAGGAGGAGAAAAAGCAGTAATGGAGTATTTGTATTTCCTCATTTATTGGAGAAAGTTGAAGCACTGAAAGCCATAAATGTATGTAAATATGTGTGTGCATACATAGACATAATTATTTTTATATGAACTCAAGAGAATGGTTTTTAGCATTTTTAACTGAAGCAGTATTTTCTTGTAAATAGAACACTGTCACTTTCTTCTTGGGGGAGATTTGGTCTGGCACTTGGGTACTTTTTTGTACTGAGAGTGGGTTTCTTACAAGTCATGCTCAGAATGTCTGTTTTGTTTGGTACCTGTGGGTCTTGACACATTGTCTCTTCCTGCGCATCATGCGTTAAGAAGGCATTGTACTTGAAGGGATTAATTTCTTTTCTTTTTGAGAGCTTAAAAAATATTTATAGGGTACCCTGCTCTAACTTGCTACTTTAGTAGCTGATTAAATACATGGATGTATGTCTGGGTTTCTCAAAATCTTTGTTCTTTCACAGTCTGTGCAAACAGTTGGACGACAGCTAAGCAGTGTCAGGTACCTGGCCCTTGCAGTGCACCCTGCACGTGTACGGAATAGCCGTACATCCAGATGCTTTAGTCTGATTCTCTCTAATGAGCTGGGCTCTGCACAAAGGACCATGCTGACAGAGTAGCAGTGCTTATTCATGTCCCTTCTGGCAGGGTCTGTGACAGCCTTTGCTGGTCTGCAACTGCTTCACAAGGGGACAGAGGGGGGATCCTCCCTTCTGCTTTTTTTAGCCCAGTTCCATCCCCACTGGTAAAACCCACACTTGGAAAGGAGTCCCCTAAAGCCTGCTGGTGGAAGGTGTCTGGGGCAATATGGCTTCACCGAAGCTGGGAAAAGAGGGCCCTGGTGCATGCAGCTCCCATATGTAGGGTGCTGAGTGAACTCCCTGGCAAGTGGGCAGTCCCTGAGGGAGGCTACTGAGAAATCCCATGGCCCAGCAGGGCAGGCTTTCCTTGCCTGCCAGGCAGCTTGCTCCCACAACAGGGTTGCTGAAAGGCAGGGAGAACAAGCCCTGTGTTGCAAAGTCATTCCACTCACTTAGGCCTTTGTTTTCTTCCTTTTCATTTCTTCTAAGCATGTCTACTCCATCTCCCTTTGCTGTTTACTGCCATCTTTTCTCCAAAATAGTTGTCACATTACCATGTTTCCATTAGTTAGGGAGGATGCAGAAGATACTAGCTTTCATTTTTTGCTGTACAGTATTTTGCTGTCATGCAACTTTCCCTATGTTACTTTCATCCTCCTGTATCTCACTGGCTTTTGAAAAGTATGGAGTAGCAGAGGCTGTTCAGCATGTACAGCATGGGATCCTCCAGTGGCATTAGGTATTACTAAGGGCAGTGCTCTGACTTTTGTTTTCAGCCCTTACAACAGTATCTGGGATTGATGGCCTGTTGGAAAATTGGTGAGAAACTCACTGAGAAGAGGGTGGTGTAACTGGGTGGTAGTGGAATGAAGAGAGACAGTTTTGCTAAACTGAGTACTACTGCTCAGAGTAAGCCCTTGTTGCTAGGCAAGCAGCTCTCCCCTTCTATTGACATTTCTGAGCCTGATGAGGGAGACAAATCTGTCAGTGATTAAGGAATGGGGCTTTGCCAACAACACTGGCAAAGCAACCACTGGGTAGTAAAGTCCACACATGGCCCATGTCTAAACTCCTGTTACTGTTAGCCTAGAAGCCAACTACACTTACAGATCTTCCCTAAATTGGGCTTAACTGCTGTTACCAAAATATCCACTGATGGTAACAAGTGGTTTGGAAAGTAGCCAAGATCTGTATGTGGCCAGTGGCACTCTGCTACTCCGTACTCCATCAGCTGAATCTTGTCCTTATTTTCTTTAAGGGCTTGAGAGAAATGGGGGAACTGCGAGAGGCTGGTTTTGTCAGGGGTGTAGTGCCCTTGGTCCCGCCCAGAGGCAGGCAGGGCTTAGGTGGAGCTGGGCTTATTGCAGGGTGCCCCTGTGAGCACCGATGGTGCCGTCACAGGCTGCTCAACTTGCAGCTTTCACCTCGTGACAGAGGTGGGTACTGCACTCGCCTTGGCTGACATTCACTGTTGTGTGACTCAAAGCCACCTGGTATCTGGTAGGGGTTTTGTGCATATCAACATGTTCTCCATCAGTCATCATTCTCTGTAAATACCTGTCACCCAACACAGCACAGCTGTTCCAGTCCACTAGGGTGAGTAAAACTGTTCAAAGTACTCTATACCGAATTTATACCTGTTTAAAAACCCTACAAACACAGGACTGCTTCTTTACCTGATGGATCAGAACAGCCTAATCTATCAGTTAAATACATGTTTGCTCTTCCCTTTCCGTGCCTCTTGATCTGGTTTTCATATGCCAGAAAAAGAGCATTTTGATGCTATTGGCTTCACTTTGAAACATACAGCTTCTGGCATGATGAAATCACATCCTGTGACGTCTTTCATCTCTGTAAGATGTTTTTTCCTCTTCTTTAATGTGGCTACAACATGTACATTAAAATACTTTGAGTACTGTTCAAGCACCTCTGTGTTTTCTCTTTTCCATATCCCTCTAGATTTTAGTGTTTCATGACAGACTTTGATCATGTCAACATTACATGGCCCAGAAAATCGTTAGCTGGAACAGAGATCTGAAGTGACAGAAAACCAAGTGGGAATGGTGGTCTCCCCTCACTGCAGGGCAGCTGGCACACAGCTTTGGTCGTGGGCCCACTTTTGACACCATCCCTGTTTGCAGATACCACACAGGCACAAGAGCCTGACCATTATCCCACTGCCCAAGGGGTGCCAGGTCCCATGGGGCGCAGAGCCTGCCAGGCTCTTCATGCTGCTGCCACCTGTCTCCTGTCTTTCCCTTCCCAGCTCCAGGCAGGGTGGCACAGCAGGGACAGTGTCTTGTCTAGCAGAAGTGTGTGCAGCTTTCTGCTACTTGCACACAGGTCACCTACCAAAAATTGCCTGGCACAGACTGGGCTGGACTTGTCCTTCAACCCTGCCCCAAGAGAAAGCACGGAACAGGGCAGTGCTTACAGAGCATTTGAACGTAGGCCTTGTATTTAGAAATAGGTTTAATGGCCACAGCACTCACTTCACATGGGCCTAAGTGGGTAGCCATGGGCTGGTACTGCTGCTCCAAACTGCCTGTGCAGAGTGAGACACCAGATGGGCAAAGTCTGAGATGTCTGAACATCTGCTCCACATACAAAAGGAGAGGAAAGGTGGTGGAGTGGCACAACAGGCTCCAGCTCCTGCTCAGAGTGGGCTTTTCCAGGGAAAGGCTCTCAAGCTATGAACCCGGTACTCTGACAGCAAATGATTTCAGCCTTGCTCCTCTCTGAAGTGCTCTCAGTAGTAGCACCCCATCCTTTTACCCTCATTCCCTACTATTATTCTACTTTACAGTTTTTACAGCAGAAAACTACCCTAGAAAATTCAATTAACTGGACTTCAGAAGTAGCACAAAACAGCTGATGTATTTATACAGCCAAGGGTTGGGGTTTGCTTGACAGTGCACTTTCTTCAGAAACAGCCCAGGGAAGGTACAATTATGCTTTTTAACTCTTTTCTCCAAGGCATCAGCTTTAGCGTTTCATTCCTGCCAAATATTTATTAATGTACAATAAGAGGGCTCTACTTTACATTAAAATCCAAACTGCTCATTGTCCTTTTCCCCCACAAAAGCATTAGTGCTTTCTCTGAGCTGGTCCATGTGTTGCCGGCTTTGGAAGACACACTCGTGTTTGCATCACTGCTGATACCAAGGATGAGACATTCACAGGCCAAACCGAGGCCAGGTTGTCCAGCGAGGTGACACAGGCAGACTAAAGGAGAGCTGCTCTTCACCCTCAAGATTTGCAAGATGACAGCATCTGCCCTTGACTTCGAGGTCCCTCAGCTGTTCTAGTAATGTTTCCAACCTGGAACAAACAGAAAGAATCAAACCCTTGTCTACATAATTCAGCGTTTGCAGAAACCCCTCATGTATCCCTGAGAGCAAAACAAATTATGCACTAAATGGATCTGGCAACTGTACAGGTGGTTAAAGCGCAAGGCTGCAGTTGTGGCAGCTTTCCTGAGGAAAGCCATCAGTCTGGGACTCCCCTCTCCTCCCAAGCCCCATCCACAGTCCAGAGCATGAGAAGGGTGTTTGAGGAGGGAAGAACACAAGCCCTGAGGAACAAGCTCTAGGGCTGAAAATGGTCAGGCCTTTTGTTTCTGAAATTCAGATTTTACAATCATTTCCAGCTCACCCTCAAGGGCTGAGGCTTGCTGCTGCCAACTGCCCTTGCAGCTTCACTGTGGCAAATACAGTTCTGCTATTCTGTTTTCGCAATCCTCCCCATTCCACATCCTAGGAGCGGAGGGAGGAGGAAAGGCTTGCATTCTTTAAGCCGTTATTTAAGGATGAACACAAACATTAGCTTTACTCCAGAAGCAACAGCAGGTCTCACAGACTTCCTTCATCAGAAGCTGGGACATCACCTGGGCTCCTGCAGGGAGTGTGCAAGTTGCAGTGCAAATGGCTCAGCTTCCATGGGCTGTCTTCCCAAGAGGCTGAGGAGGACACTATCCAGTTCTAACAGAGACCTGTCTTATTTGTACAGGTAAGTTGGGGTAGAGTACTAAAACCAGAAGTGCAGAAACATGGAAGGAATTTACTAACGGATGCTATTTCATTTTTCTTTCCTTAGCATTTGTGGTGGCTGGTACCAACCTTTCTGTAAGAGGGCAACTGAAGAATACTAACACAGAAAATCAGGAAAGCACAGCTGTATTCTAGAGCAATGGGCAGCTTGATGAATAGCTATTAATTTCTTAGCTTTTTGTCTGTTTTAATACATTGTTTCTTTAGTCTCCTGACAAGGAAAAACCCCCAAACCATTCTGTTCTTATTGTCAACAGTTATATTCTCTCATTGCCCTGGAAGGGGAGCCACCCCACAGCAGTCACACCTGAGCAGCCCCTTTAGGTGAGTAGCATGGCAAGAGCCCACAGGCACTACCTGCCTTTTCAGAGAAGGAGAGAGAGAAGCACAAAAAGATTTTACTGTGTAGCCTGTCTCCAGGGCTGATGACTCAAACCAACTGTGCTGTAAAGATCTACTCTTTTTAGGAGAACCAATTGCCAGTTCCTCATCAAAGTACAAATACTTTACTTGCATAAGTGCATATAATTAATCCAACTTCCTGCAGTGGGATTCCCACTGTTTTCAGATTACTCGTAGATTTAGGCTGTTTAAATTAAGTCCTCAGGCTGCTTGTTCACAGGTCCAATGCTTGGCCCAGGAAAGCCTCTCTTACAGCAACAGCTTTAGGTACTCTCAGTGAAGGAAATAATCCAGAGGTGGGATTTTTAAGTTCTGACTATTGAAACCCAATGCCTCATCTCTTTGCAGTAACAGCTGCCTCTGACCACACTTGCATCAATGTCAGGAAAAAAGCTTATTTCTAGCAGCACAAAGCTGCAGAGCTGTTCTAGAAAAGCACCTCATGCCTTTCCAAACACATCAATTACCACCACAGCTCATTTATCCTGTCAGCCACAGCCAGGCTTCTCTGTGCATAGTTCAACCTGAGCACTGACAGCACAGGGAAGGCTCTTGGCTCAAGGTAGATTGACAGATGAGCTGCCCCAAGGAGAAACACTTTCAATTCAGGGCTTCAAGGCTGACACTGTTGTTGCCATAACCTGACTGCACCAGCTGTGAGCACTGGCAGCCAAAGAAGGATGAGTGCAGTGAGGAAGGAGCAAGAAAAGAGCCATGCAGCACCTTGGGGCAGCTGCTGGCAGTTCAAACCCACAGCCAAGAGCAGGGGTGACAGACATGCTGGGCAAGGGAGACACCCCAAGCTGCTCAGCTTCCTGCCACAGGGGGAGGGAGGCTGGTACAGAAGGGGTGCTGCAATCTGGAGCCAGAGAGAGAAAGGAGAGAGGGGAGCCCCTGCAGAGTTTTCTAAACTGCTTTACACTTAGTTTGGTGGCCAGAAGGGGCCCAAGCCAGACTGATGGGTGACAGGAATGACTTCAGCAGGGCATGTTCCCCCTCCCCAGCCACTGCCTGCCAGTGCTGAGAGCAGACCTGCTGTGCAGCAGAGTTGCCTACTCCATATGGGGGTTTAGTCCTACACAGCTTCACTCTTACTTGGGAAGGGTGAAAGGAAAATTTCAGAGCAAACCCAGGAGGTGATGAGACCGACTGATGCTGCCATCAGTCACTAGGACACCCCCGAGGCTGCAATCATCCTCAGGATCCAAGATTCCCAGAAGAAAGGTAAAAAACAGCGGAGTATGGCTGCTGGAGGCTTCCACCTTGCAGATGCCAGAAAGAAACTGCTGAAAGAGCCCATTTTTACCACCCACAGCCCTGCAGCAATGAGGCTTGGACGCAGCAGGCAAATCACTGCCGCCAGCTGCCCCCAGTGTCACTGCTGGGCTGCAGCAGGACATGGTGTCCAAAAGTGCTGGCTCCAGGCCAGCCCTTGTCCTGCAGAAGAAGCCAAGAGCACCAAAGAGAAAGAAGGGACTAAACCCATCCTCTGAAGGTGGCAACAGAGGTCTCAAACCCAGGAAACCTTTCCTAGGGCCTAAACCACACAAGAAATCCTCTCTCCTCCAAAATCAAAGCTAGCAAGAAAACTGCCTTGGATGATAACACTGCTTGTCCAAACTGCTGCAGGTCTGAAGCAGAATTGCTTCTGAAAGACCTGAGAATGTTGTCTGGAACAAATCCTAGCACAAGTGCAATGCTCTCACCCAGGCTGGCTGCTGGCCACTACAGCTAGGGCAAAAAGGAGAGCCTGGTGGCTCCAGCCCTACACCAAATCAGCCAGACAGGAATTTTGTTAGAAAGGATATCATCATCTTGGGGATTTTAGTTTGGGAATTAGACCCTCCCCAGAGAGATTCAAGGTGTAAAAAAACAGTGCAAGAGCAACCCTTATCAGATGCTCATAAGTCTGTTTTGGAGTACCCAAACTGGCAAAGCCAAAATGTCTTTTATTTCAGGTGGCTTGCTACAAAATTCATAGTATTCTTCATGCAAAGATGACAAAAATTAAAAAGCAGTGTGCATGGCCGAAAGGAGTTTTTTCTTTAGAAAAAAATATTTCATCTAGAAAACATTCTTGTGCCAAGTTTCCCATTTTTATTAAAATCAGTTAGGAAACAAAACCCCTTCAATTTTAACATACTGGCTCACCTGATCTTTACCCCTTGCTGCTCAAACAGAGTGCTTGCAAAGGGAAATGTTAAATCAAAGGTAGCAACACATGATGTATGGCAGATCAAAACATGGAACAGGAAAGTTCAACTAGTTGCCATTTCATGGCCAGTTACTCCTGAGCACTGTTACTCATACTGCTGTCCTGTACAGGTTTGGAAGCAGAAGGATGCAGTGGGAAGACAGATTTAAAGGATTTTCTCTGTGCATGACATCAGTGGCACAGCAGATACCCCAGAGCCTTCAGTGACATTAACAAGAAAGGCTTCATGTCAGGTTTGCATGTAATGGTTGAGCTACAAATCTCTGCATATTTTATCTTGACTTGACATTGGTCAGTCCAAGCTGTGAGCCAGCGCTGCAGGAGCAGCAGGTGCAGTTGTTTGTAGTTGAGCTGTGCTGTCTGTCCTTCCAAGGGCAGAGGTTTAGCTCCAGCAATTGCTGTCTGACTTTCAGTCAGCTCTGGTCTCAATTTTTAAGTCTCAAAACTATGCACAAACCTACCCAGCAAAATAATGTAGGAGTTCCTAATGCAATCTTATTGTCCTAAAACAAGAATGATTCCCACCCTCCACTTGCATCTCCAATGTCCTTGTCTCTTAGACATGTCCCCACACAGAACTCCCAACACAGGATATATATTGAGCAAGACATCCATAAACACAAGCGCACTAGGCAAACTTCAGTTGTTTATCAGAATCGCTCTCTTGATGTATCCTACAAGTGCTGCAGAACAGAACAAAACTACACTTGTATATCTACAATTAAAACCATCTTCCCACACACTTTTAAATTTGGTTAATGAAGAACAACAATAAAAATCAACAGCTGAAGACATCTTCAGATGGAGCACTGGAGAAAAATACAATGACATTTCATGGTTTTCCTAATGAATTCATCTGTGTAAGAAGTGATCTGTCTAAAGACTAATGCCAGTTGTCAACTCTTATTTCTAAAGCAGTGTCCCTTCCATGATACAGTATAAAACTGAATTTCTTAAAATTAACTTAATATTAAGTCCCCGATGCTCTTACGAGTTTTATGACAATTTAATTAAAACTTTCAACTATGAACAAGAACTGTAAGGAACTTAACACAAACCCTTGTGACTCAGGCTAAGCATAATAAACTCAGCTTTTGTTAGGCAAGGCTTGATTTTGAATAGCTAAACTTGGAAGAAATTCCTGCTCCATCTTGCATGCTGAAATGATGGAGTTTTTCTGCATAATAAATAAGGCACAGCTCAAACATTCCACCCAATTAATATTCATCATAAAAACTCTTGAGACAATCAGGAAATTTTTAATCCTCTTGTGAGATTAAAAATTTACCTGGAGATTAACTGGCTACAACAGTGCAAGGGAAACACCTTAAAGCTGAGGATGTGGGGGTTGTCCTCTTCCAGAACATCAGCAGCATGGAAACCTGTGTCCAACTCCCTGCTCCACAGAGCAGAAGCCCTTGCAGGCACCTGGGCAGCTCACACTGCAGCTCCCTGGAGGCTAAGCCCCCCATGTCCATCACACCTGTGTGGTGTCAGATGTGACAGGAAGCTCCTGCTTCAGCAGTGAAGCCAGTTGGATGAGAGGCACAGACTGACTACTGTAACATGGAGTTGCTTGGAGCCCTGGGCCCATTTTCAGCCCATTCCAGCATCAGCTTTCCTCAGAATGCAAGGTTGGAGGGGGCCCCTTGGCTGCCACCATCCTGTCTCAGGCCGCTGCCTGCCAAATGGAAGACAAGCCCAGTGAGAAGTTCACAAAACACAATTACTTAGTTAACTGAACTATGCTCACTCCTGACGGTAATGCCTTAGGTTTTAACTTCTATATTTTTCAAATCCTGTACTGCCTAGTGTGTAACTCTGAAGTTTCTTGTAGCCCGTTAATTTCTGCTCTCTCGTGCTAGGCAGACATAACAAAGCCTCCCTGGGCCTACTCTCCAAGGACACCAAGACTGTCCTAGGCCAAAAAGTATAAACCAAAGAGCCTCTAAAGGGGAGGGGTAAGCTGAGGGGAATTACATCATTAAACTGAAGCTTTAATTGGAGAATTAACCCTGCTATGCAAATGAACCAAACCTGTAAAAGTGTGACGAACTCGTGACCCGTCATCCACCTTGGGGTCCATCTTGGCAACAGCCTCTGGCTCCCCAGGGGTACCTCTGAAGGCCTTTCAAATACATACCTGCTACTTTTATTCCCTTACTCCTGTCTAGTCTCTGTGTCTTGGAGGCCTCTTAAGGCATCAACGGCTGTTCCTGAAATCTTTTTAGCAAGAAGCAAAACCTTTCATCTTTTAAAAGGTGATGCTCTGTTTACGCAGCATTATGTACTAACATACCTCCAGAGCTAAACAAAACCGCTTCTTTACTCCTGATTAAATCTGAAAAAGTGCCACATTAAGATGATTCTTTTCAGTGCACTACTTCTTCTCTTGCACTATCATCATTTTTGAAGCATGTGATTGTATAAAACACAGATGGAAGCCTGATGGCCCCTTTGCACCAAGGCTGGAAACATCCTGGCAGGCTATTAGGGTGCAGGAGATACTTGAAGAGGTATTTTTCACTTGTCAAATGAGGCAGTGCTGAGATGTCCAAAATATTTTCTCGTCAACATATTGAAGACACCCTGTGGAGAGAGCACCACCACACTGGCATCAGACTACTGCCTTGGAAGAGGAATCTTATGTCTCATTCAAGAGAAGTATTTCCATGACACATTAGTACACTTAAATCTCCAAGTTTCCTAGACCTAAACTTTGCTAGACATTGTGTAAGACATTCCAGGTATGCCTGGAGCCCAAAAAAAAACCCAAATCAAACCCAACTTAAAATGGCATTTTCCCTTTCAAACAACAGAATTCTGGCTGAAACTTCTGTAGGGCAGAAATGCAGCCTGCAGCTACAAGACTTCAATGTTAAATTCAAACCTTATCAACTGGTGCTGCTGAACAACTAGTGCACTTATACCAGCACTAAGGAGATCAGGTTTCAATACAGTGGTGTTTGGGGGGAGGCAGTATATATTTACATGAGAAATCAGTCAAACATGAAGTACTTATATCTTACCTGAAAATGATTCCTTGAAAAACAACTTATGCTTTTGAAGGCCAATGCAATTATGTATTATTTTAATCTTAATGCTAAAGGAAAACAGAAAGAGCATATTTACAACGTCAACAGCTGAGTTAGAGAACTTTGTATTGCTATCCAGTTATGCTGTCTGCACAGCTTTCAGACCTATATAAAAAACGCCAACATGAATCACATACACCTGTCAGCTGGGCGTAACCACAAACCACAGCTAAATCAGCATAAGAAGAGTTACAGGGATATAGCCTGACAGCATTAGACTGTGGAGACAGTACATACCACACAGCAGTATCATGATGTGTTCACGCTTGTAGCGAAGCACCTCAAGGCACTTGGCAAATCTTGGTCTTACCAGCTACAGTGAAAGTTGCTCCAAACTTGAAGAGCTCAGCAGGCACTGTTGTCAACCACCCTACACTGAGAGGTAGGGCATCTTGTGTCTTCTTCAGGAACATACAAGAGGGCAGGTCCTAAGGGCCACCTCTGAGATCAAAGGCCAGAAGACAGACAGCACCTCTCCCTCCCCAGTAAGTTTCAGTCCCGTGTGTCCAGGCCACCTGGCATTGGCTTGAATTTCAGAGGGGAACATCGCTGGACCCCACATCACTACAGTTCACTTCCGGAGAGTTTTCCGTACCTGCAACCCTCAAATTATGCAGTACTACAACAATTTCTAATCAAACGATTTAATAACTAATTTATCAAAGTAAGAAAGTAACTTGTTTTCTTTTTCACTGAACCATGGTGAAAAAAGGTCATTGTTTTATTCAGCATCATAGTTACATAACAGTTGTCTGTTTCTATTACTAGAAAGAATTTATTAAAATAGTCCTGAAAGACATCTTTTCTTTTTCCAATGATTTCAAAACTAAGCCTTTTAATGCCAATTCCACACAGTCACGGGTTTGATCGGTAGTTATAGCAATTGTCAAGGCACAAGCTCAGCTCTGCACACCCGCTGCAGCTTGTATTGGAAAAGAGATATGCCAGTTACATCTGCAATTACAAATGCATAATCCCTTCATCATATATTGCAACAGGAGAAATTAACATTAAACACAGACTACGAAAGGTAAAGGATTTATTTCTGATATGATTTGTAGAGTTAAATTAAAAACCTACTGAATACTTTATGTAATAGATGAACATAACCTTAGTACTTACTTTCTAACAGTTTATTTAATGGCTGGAAGTGTACAACATGAAGTAGGCCTCACGTTTAATATTGTTCAATTTGCTTATTGTTAGATGAGATTAAAATACAGTAGCCATCCCTTTAGATTATGGTGCAACACTGATCATGTGCCTTGATAGGTAGGAAAAAATATTCATTAAATAAATGATGATGACATAACATGTAGGGAAGACTTTGGATTGTCTATTTAAAATGTCAACATAATAGGCAATTAAGAATAGAACTTCATTTTAAGTGCACTTCCACATGCTTTGTTTATAATATAGCAAAAACTTCCTATCTTTTTTTCCAGACACTTCACTCCCTACTCTAAAGCTGTTCAGTTGAAAATGCACTTTCCCCAGTAAACTTCTTTTTTTAAAAAATTAACTAAAATTTCTACCCTTTCATATGCTAAGAAACGTTTCCTAATTAAAAACACAGTTTATTACAAGACATGTGAAGACAACATATAGTGAAATGAATTTTAATTGTTGTGCTGTGACTAAAGTAAAGTTCTCAAGGCTGCAATTTAACATTCCAAGTTCTCCCTTCCATCTTTATTGATTCTTAAGATTTTGCACAGAAACTCTTTGGGGGCTAGAACAGCAGTAATTGCATCACACTGTTTTTCAAGACTTCAAGTTTCAAAAGCAAACTCTTCAAAAAGTACAGTTTTTGATTTGATTAGATACAGGGACAAAAATATAGCACATACTTGAAGGTTACATGGTCTACAAATGATGGCAATATTTTCCTTGGGAGAGTACAGTTTGTTTTCTTGTAAATACTCAAAAAGGCTCAACTTCAAGCAGTAATAAACACAAGCAAAAGTGATTTAACCCTTAAAATAAATATTCAGGAAAACCTCTCTGTACATACAAGTGAAAGAATATGTAACACTTTCACGCTAAAAGAAAAAATAAAGATTTTGTTCATATAAGCAGCTGAAATCTGCTGTTCCAGCCCAATGTCCCCAGTAAAGAAGGGAGGCACAAACACAGGTGACTACTGTAGCTCACTATCTTATGGCCTTTTTGGACAGGGACATCATCACCATCATTTTTTAATCCCTTTTGTTATACTTATTACAGCATGCCAAATCCTTTGGCATATGTGATGGCCTTCAATAATCTTTCTTTAAGCTTTTCTTTGCTTGAGTACTCCGGAAGCAAAAGTACATTAAAGCATGTGTGAGATGTAGGTAACCTGTGGGACAAAAAAACAAACAAGAAAAGAATTCAGAGTTTGGAACATGCAAAAGAAATACATCTCTATTATACAAGTCCAAAAAGAATGAATTTGAAAAAAATATACTTTTCTTATAGATTCAACTTTCAGATTTAACTAGGTCAATAACTTAAAAGCAGGGAATTCACTTTCATTTATTAAAAAAACAAGCAAAATGAATTTTTTTTTTTTTTACCTCTCTGTATCTGGGCCATTTTTGGCTATGATCATCTTTAACTTTCCAAGTCCTCCCACAGGGGCTCTGTCTGTGCCTGTTGTAAACTGTAAGAACAGTCTTTTCTGTTCATCTGTAAATGAATGGACTATTTCCCAGAATTCCCTACCAAGGAAGAAATCAAAAAGTAAATAAACCATAAACTTTCTTTGATATAAATTTCAAAAGTAATTGAGCTTTGAAGGTGTAGTAATTCTAATCTGTCTTAACATCAAGCTTACAAGTTGCATTCATAAACCAAAACTCTCAGAATGTACTTACCAATAAATGAGATTCAGAAATAGAAATCAGAAATATTACCAAACACTGCAGTTTAACTGGCTTTAAAAATTAATTTGGCTGTGTTCTGCAGATATTTTATTATTCCTGTTTCCTAAGGAATTATACTGATTCAACAATACTTATACCATCTCCTCTTCTCTAATGACAATACTTGAGAAAAGTGAAATTACACAAGATGTTTGCATCTCCAGTACTACAAAAATACTAAATCTAACAATATTAAATTCATTATGAAGAAAAAAGCAGATAAAGTGCTTTTTATCTTTACAAAATTAGAAAAAATTACCTAATAATAAGAGAGTCTCTTGTATAGCCACCATCATATTCTGTAGTTTCTTCTAGTGCTTGAAAATCTAAATTCTGTAAGAAGATGATATTTTTAAAGATGACCACTAATTGTATATTTAGGATCAAAAAAAAGCTCCACTCTCTAGTGTACATTCAGAATTCTTACCCTACTTCCACAAATAAGTAATTCAATTTCCTCTGGTCTAAATAAATATTTCAAAGGAGATTCATTGGTCACCATGTGGAATCCTCTCCGAAAGGCCTTGAACTGCTTTTCTACTGATTTATTGAGTATATAGTCAGCATACAGATTGACAAATTCCTGCAAGGAAATAAACCCCAAAAAAACTTAGTGCTTCAACACATGCCACTTGAAGTACCTCCCAAAAATACAAGACCCCAAAATCTAAATGATTCTGTAATTCTGTGCAGATCATCTGCGCTCAGCTTCTATTCAGCAACACAAAAGAATAAGTCTCAAATACTGCTCAAACAGGCCCAACATCCCACCCAGAAGCTATGTGTACATGTATCGATGCTTTCTCTAAGAGAAACCTTTTCTGTTCGCAACCACACTGTGCTATGGCAATTTTAAAAGCCTTTTAAACTTTAAAATTGTAAGTGAGACCAAACCTTTATAGGGTTCTACATAATTCTACATACAGTAGATCTAAGAACTACAGATTCTGTTTAAAAAGCTCAGTGTGCAACATGTACCTTTCTGTTTTCATTTGTAATAGGAATTTTATCACCGTTTTCCTTTAAATCATGCATCATTGGATTGCCAAAGAGATCCGTGTGAGATATTTGAAACGTTATCATCATATCATCTTCCACACTTCCTTCATACTCTAGTAAGTCTCTCAAACTCTGATACAGAACCTAACAGAGTAAGAAATACATGTCTGTCACAAATAAGCTTTGATAAGATTTCACTAAGCAATACAAGAAGACATGAAACCACCCGCCTCGAAAAACGGTTGTTATATTCTATGACACAAGTCACATAAAAATCTCCCATAGCAGTCCAAACAATTGTTTACTAAGCTCAGTATTTGTAAAGAGAAACAATAGAAGATATTAAGATAAAAAAGAAACATGGCAATCAGTGATAACTCCCTTAAAAGAGCCTTTTAGTACCCACCAATCTTCCAAAATGCAATGGTCAAACCTGCAGTTTAAAAGCCTTTGATAACCTCTTCTTTTAAGTCTTTTGAATCTGTCTTTACTTTAGGCAACCAGAATATGTTACACTAGTAAGGGGAACATTTTTAAGTTAAAAATCAGAGAAACCCCTGTATTTTATATCAGATAAAATTCAGACAGCAGGCTTTTATCTTCTACTTCTTATTTAAAACACAAACCAACTAGGAAGTAATCCTGAAGCAACACAGATGGGGCAGTCTTTAACATAAGACGACATTTATGAACCAAAAAAAAAAAAACCAAACCAAAACAAACAACAAAAAAAACAACCAACAACAAAAATACCCCACTGAACCTCAAGTTAGGTCAGAATTCACCAAGTAGAATCTGAAATTACCTGTAAGAGTTTGCTCTATTCCAAGGAGCAACCAGCCTTCCTCCCTGCTATGCCTTAAGAAAAGCCCAAGAATCTCTTAGAAACCACAGACTGTGCAGAAAAGGAACTATTATTTGGCTGTGATAGAGGTGTAGGGGCTAAAGAATACAAAGTGAAGGTGAAAGCGACAACTGTGTGCAACTGTATTTTTATAGTGAAGTAGAAGAAAGACATTTCCCCTCAATGTTTTAACTGAAACATGAAAGTTTACATGTAAGCCTCAACCTCTCACTATCTGTGTGGTTTTGATTTTTCCACAGGATCTTTAAAAAGGACCTTGTACTGAAAATCACTGGACTTGAAACCATGGGTGGTGAGGGCTGGTGAACATCCTATTCTCCATGCTCTACAGCATTAGAAAAAGCACTGGGAGGCTTGACTACTGTGAATTTCATTTTGGGTTTGAGAAGCTCTGAAGTGTTAAAATCATATGAAAACATAAAGAGTTAAAAAAAGGATTATTTTAAAAGGAATCAGTGTAGGTGTTAGAGGAGAAACATAAAAGCAGGGGAGAAAAATTAGGAAATGCCCTGACTGCCCTGTTCCATAGAAATGCATCCACTTTTTTTTGGTCATAAAGAGTTCTGAATATGTAATAAAAGTTAGAGGAAACTTGGGGCACTATTTCTCAAAATCATTATACAGAGAAACTGGTTGAATCTGGCATGCTGTTGTATGTAGCCATGCAAAGCAGACCAGATAACATTTTTTGATTACACATGACTCATTTTCAAAAGTGAAAGGCCAGTTCTTTTTAGACAGTATTATTTTACTAATCTTTTTTGAAAAGATGAGGATTTTGTATAACTGCTTATAAAAGGGAAGTGTTCCAGTGTTTGAAACAAAATTAAGCTTCCTAATAACTCCTCTAGCAACATGAGGGGAAGCCACTGGTGATCTTTGATTGCAGGTGGAGCAGGGCCAAGACATCCTGCACACACACTTGTGTGCTCTATCTAATAAAGCACATGGACAGCTCACTGCTTGTGTACAGCCACTGGCTGGGAATGAGTGTGGGAAGATGGACATTGATCACTGCTCTGATACGGGATATTCATTAACTGTAGGGATATTAATACATTGCCTCATCTGTCTTTTGCTTTAGACAAAAACCAGTAAGAGCATCACACCTTTGCATGTTTACTCTTTCACTTTTTTTTGATAGAAACTCCACAAATAGCTATAAACAGCCTAATTTTAGAAGTCTCTTTGGGAAGATACATACTTGTTTATGTTTAATAATGCTTAGTAATATTTAGCAATTTATGCAGTAAAAAAATAAAACAAAGCTTTATTGATACTGAGCCCTATTCATTGACACTACAATTCTGCCTCCTCCAAACCAAATGTAGAAAGAGATTTTACTGCCTATGAATTTATTTTAACAAATACAGACTCTTCACTCAGGTCACTGGTTATTTCACTTTCAGTTCTGACAGTGATCTTGTGTTTAACTGAAATATAGATTACATTATTGCATGGAAAATGCACTATTAAAGAACATAAGGAACTTACAGGATGAGAGTCTGCCAGATCACGGAAAGTTCCTTTTTTGCCCATTAGCTTCCTGTAGACAACCATGGGGAAATGTACATCCAGTATACAGTTGTTGTAAATAGCCAGTCCCAGTACTATGCCAATCAGGGTAAACTGACCCTCAGTTTCAAAAGAGGACGGATTAAACCAAAACAGTTTTGTAGACTCATCGTATGTGAACATCCCTGTTGAAAAAAAACCCCAAAAAGTTGAACGATTATGGTAACAATTCAATAAAAAGGGCACATAAAACATACCATTATAAACCCATTTGCACTAGCCTTTAAGACATGTTTAACTTAACATTATACTGAATTGAATGCCAAAGAGAAACTACTTACCTTAGGGTGACTGGAGCTGCTCAGAACACTGTTACATCACCACTAAAAGTGTGCAAGAGAACTGTTATACAATATCCTGCAACACTCACTGAAGCTGCATGTACGCAAGCTTTCATCCCCTCCACTACTGAGGAACCAGCAGCACATCTCCAACAGCGATTGTGACTTTGATAAATACAACAGTGCAAGAAAAGAACACGGTCAAAAACATGTGGATGAAACAATCCTGAAGGACTCTAATTACTAAACAGTGACAGCCTTTCTTCAAAGGCCAGTCTCAGCAAAGGAACAGGACTAGATGCAGCCCTACTACTGAATTAGAAGCTATGATGATGGAGCAGGGAATAACCATCACACATGATTTTAGAGTTAGATGCCCAACGGATTTGTTTGCTTGTTTCAAGGACCATTGTTACGGCAGCTATTACACACATTTTAACTTGAGGGGAAAATGGATCACGGCTTCACAGAAAGGGTTGCAATTTTAACACCTTGTCACTGTCTAAAGGGAGTGGTTTTGCTTCTCTCACTCAGTTCACTATTTCAGGTGACCAATTTCCTGCTCAGTTCATGAGCTGAGCACTGAAGACTTCAACAAACAGCTGAACTGACACATGCCAGAAGCTGCATAGGGAGAAAAACGTGCAGACAAGAGACAGGCAGAGTTCCTTACCCTTTTGGCTGTAGCAAGACACAAGATAACTCTTGTTTATGGAACTGGAGTTTGTGTACAGGCTATAAATTATTTAAATGAAACCTACAATAAAATCCATTGCTTACTTGACTAGATACTAAAGCAATATAAATGCAAACCCCATAGACTTAAGGTGAGAGAGACTACCCTGGACAGGTATGCTTGTACAGCTAAGTCTCATGATTTTCAGGCAGAGCCTAAGTAAAAATGCCCCAGGCTGTTTATTCTCAAAACACCAGAAGTCAGATCCATGTGGTCAAGAATATCAACTACATTTGCCATAAGGATTTATCTTGTCAGCTCTTACAAGATAGGCTTGTTTACAACCTGTGCAGATGTACAAACTGATTACAAAGCCACATGAACAAAAAATTACTCTGAAGACTGAAAATATAATCTACAATCAAGAGATAAAGACTCTTTTCTCATTTCATGTAAGGAAATGAACTACAAGCTCATTCAAAGACTCCAGCTACTCCCCAGAACGGATTATGTTCCTAAGTGACTAGAGCTGGGTCAGCCATTAGGGGAGCACAGAAATAATAGACTGACCCATCAGATAAGGCAACTGGAAATCAGAAATGGATGAGCAACTCAGACATATGTAAGACAAACATTATATAAAATCCTGTATTCCGTTTTCTGAACTTTTCTGAAGTAACTTCTGGATTACTGGTACATAAAAGCAATGACTTGTACTAACTGGAATATCATGGAAAAGTTAAACTGCCAAAACAAACAACTCCAGAAAATATCTAATAATGAAGGATCAAGAGTTTACCCAGATCCACATCTGGAAACACTTTAAGGCAAAATACAGTATTTTACTCCCTTAACAAAATTAAGACTACAGTACATTAAAATAATAATGAAACACCAGAAGAAACTGGAACCTGCAAGAAGGGGAAAACAATTGCCCTTGAAGCTATATGAAGTTATCACTTCTTCCCCTTTACCATGGTGACTGCTGGTCATAAATCCATGATTTTTTCTGAGTTATTGCCTCATTTGAGTAAAACTTTAAGGTAGTTTAATATGGAAATACTCAAAAAGTTGAAGAAACTATAATAACAATATACATCTCTCCAAATAAACCTATTAAAGGACAGACATTTTAAATTCCATTTAAAGGATCGCCTTCATTTTCTCAGGTAAAGAAAGCATTTATAAATCAACAAATGTCACACTTAGTATATCTGATGCATACATGAACTGCTATACCGCAATGCATATATATATATATACACACATATATACACACACACACACACTGAATGCAAGCTACATGTTCTGCTTTTACACACTTAAGCCAAAAGCCAATAAAAAGCTTTGTCCCCCCAGAGTTACTATGAATACAAAATGTGTATGTACTTTTTTTTACATTTTTAATACAGAAGTAAAATTTACAATATGCATGCACATCTAATCTATCTCCTATCTTTAAATGCAGGGAGTATATACACAGTGCTTGGATCTTCGCTTAAGCCGACTTTAGCATCACTAAATAAACAGTATTTCAATACACCCATATAACTTCTGTTTAGATAATCTCAAGTTGGAAATGTATTTATTTTGCATTGAAAATAAAGTTTCATCAGTCAAAGTACTAAGATTTCCTTATTTTGCCATACTTCAAAGTAAGCTAATTCAGATTCCTGATCTCTCCAAGTTCATAGCATTTTTCAGACTGAGTAAGACTTGTCTATGGTTCTGCACCAGTTGTTATAAGAACTGGTTTGCATATGGTAAAGGGCAAGTGCCAAGGTTCAGATTTTTGTTACTGATTCTGGGTACTTGATATTGATACTTCCTCTCTAACCTGGTCAAAGTAGATTTCTGTGTATTTTCATCAATTTTCTAAGATACAAAACTAAGAACAGCAGCTTTCTCTTTTAAAATAGTCTAGTGAAACCAAATTAACAGCCATGAGCTGTTAGGCTTCTTTCATGGAAGCCATTACAGGAAGTACAATGTAACATCATATTTCACATAAAATGTGAAATTTGTATAGGAACCTGGCAGCTCTAATTTCTATTCTAACACAAAGTATTCTTATAATTTTATAACATTTTCATCTTTTCAGTGTAGCAGACAAGCTGCACACTAAAAGAAGCATGTCCTTGCATAAATGATTGGTGCAGGGAGCAAGGAAAAAAAGAATATGATGGAAATATGACTGCTGAAACACAAACAAAATTATGGCTCTAATATATCAAATTACTCTAAATTCTTTAACTATAATCAAATTTGACATTGCTGTCACACTTTGGATCTGTAGAATGGAGACTATCAGACTTATTAAGCTGGAGGAAGTGGAGGAAATAACTCAAAAACTCACCATAGTCCTACTCTTGCATTATTGCAGAAGCTCTTCCTCTTTGGTTTGATTACTAATTCTAGAAGCTAATCACAAAGCAAAGTGAGGAGAAAGGTGAGAGAACAAACAAAGGAACCCTGCAAAGAAACCCTGTACTACTGATTTGTATCCAAACAAACAATGATAGCTCTCACTAACTATACACAGTTACTCCTTCCATCATTCCTCCTTTAGGAGGATGACTGCTGATGACATGGGGAGCCTCAATGTGCTCAAATACTCTCCTCACCATCAATGAATCTGGAGAGCTTCAGAGAGAAGCAGCAGTGGACATAGAAAGCATAAACATGGAACAATCCAGTTTGGAAGATTATCCAGGCCAACCAACCTTTTGTGAGAAAAATCTGTTACATCAGTAAATTATTAGAACACATACCGATATCCGGATTGAAGATTTCTTCCACAACCAACTGAAAAAATTCTTTGGAAACACCTCCTTCATCTACCCCTTGCTCTCCTTCAAATTCAACATACAATTGCTTCTTCAAGTCTGCAGGATTTTCCATGGCAATCATCTCTAGCTATTGAGTGAAGAGATAGAAATATTTAATTAGTAAACCTGTTTACTAGAATAGTTTAGTATCAAATAATGAAACCAAAAGTACCCACAAAAATAAAGAAGAAAGTGAGCACAAATCGCAACAGTAAAATCAGAGAAATCAATAGTAAGGCTAAATCACTCTAAGCATGTTTTAGAATCTGGGGATTAACACAGCAAGAAATTTACCACAGAACCGATCTGTTAGCCCATTAAAGCTCACAGGCTGTTAGCCTTCTCTATTTCTATTCTTCTAAGCACTTATTTAAAATAAGTTATCATTGTTTTGCACACAATTCACAGAAAAAGGAAGAAAAGATGTGTTACTGGGCTAATTAAATTCATCTGACAATGAAGAGTCTGCAATATGATCCACATGTTTGACAATAAACGGCTTTGTGAAGGGATTACACAGACATGTTTCCAGACTGGAAGACAGAAAATAAGCCTTTGATGAGTAGTTGCATCTCTCAAACAAAGAGCTGGAAAAAAAACCCTAAAACCAAAGAAGACAGTAATATTACAGTCAAATCAACCCCCTCTCCTTGACTCTAAATGAGGAAGTCTCAAAAATTTCTTGCTCTTACTTCTTCAGTGCCTTTAAACAGATCTACTGCACTGCTGCTATGAAAGTGAAAATTCATTTAAGGCCAATAGAAAATCTGAAATTTTACAAGAAAGGGTTTCAAGTCTATCTAAAGGCCATTAGAGGTCACAGAATCACAAAACAGTTTGCGTTGGAAAGCACCTGGAAAGATCATCTTGTTCCAACCCTTTTGCCATGGGCTGGGACACATTCCAGTAAACCAGCTTGCTCAAAGCCCCATGGCCTCAAACAATTCCAGGGATAGGACATTCACAACTTTCCTGGGCAACCTGCTGCTGCGCCTCACCACCTTCTCTGTAAAGAATTTCTTCTGAATATCTAATATAAACTTCTCTATTGAGGTCATTTCCCCTTGTCCCATCACTACATGCCCTTGTAAAAACTTCCTCTCCAGTTCTCATCAGCCCCCTTTAGGTGCTGGAAGGTTCCATAAGGTCTCCCTGGAGACTCCTCTTCTCTGGCTGAGCAACTCCAACTCTCCCAGCCTGTCTTTACAGGAGAGGTGCTCCGGCCCTCTGATCATTTTTGTGTCCCTCCTCTGGATTCAATCCAACAGGTCCACATCCTTCTTATGCTGGGGACCCAGAGCTGGATGCAGCACTCCAGGGGGCAGTCTCACAAGAATGGAGTAGAAGAAGGGGACAGTCACCTCCCTTGACCTGCTGGCCATGCTGCTTTTGATCAGTCCAGGGTATGGCTGGATTTCTGGCTGTGAGCGCACATTGCCAGGTCCTTCACTTGATTACAACAAAAATGTATCCTTTCAGTAAATCAAAAGTTAAGCAAGAATATTTTGCAGCTGCTAAGAAATAAGCTACTTAAAAGCATAAACACATTGGTTAAACTTACACAGCACAATTAGACTAAACATACCTACGTGGTGAAGAAAACTCAGCAGCAGTAAATTAAGGCACAGATGGACCTGCATACTCCTCTACCAAGACCATTTACTTGAGAGATTTGCCTCTGATTCGGGCTACTGCAAATTGTACTTACCAGCAGGTCTCCTTAGCATGCTAAACCTTACTTTTTATTTCACTACCTTACCTTATGCACACATGCCAACACTCTTTACAGCCCGTAATTTTACTACAGAAGTGTAAAGTAAAACTGGAACAGAACAGAGAAGGTAAAGGCAGCAGTAATGACACCATTGACTCATAAAATCACACCACCAGCAAGACACATTTTCTTCTGCTAACTGCCAAGTCAGCCAGACATGATCCAAGCAGCACAGCAGGGCAGGATGGGTGACAGAGTTAGGGTGGTTATCATAACAGGTTTGAAGACTTTGAAGCACTCCATGCAAAAGGAGCATGTGGAGAAAAAATTGCACTGCCTGGTATTGAAAACTACATTTGGAAAGAGAGGGAGTGTAACTTCACAGCATATAAATCTCAGTTCAAAAAACATGAAGGCAAGCCTGCAACTTTTCTTGAAAAGTAGAGAGCTAGCACTTATTTAAAACTGTAAATACAGGTTAAATGTTCAAGCTGGAGAGACAGAAATTCTTCTATTTGGATCCCTTCCACTTAAAACTGACAGCAATAAAGTTGTGGGGTTTTTTTGTCCCCAGTCACGACTTTGTTGGCTTCATAGTCTTTACCACCAGTAATTTACTATATTGCATGTTTTATGAATTTTGATGAGTTCTGAGAAAGCAAATGTTGTGTCTGCTTTTCTTTTGGGACAGCAACCCTTTGTGCTAGTGTAATGATTCTCTTGTGTCATGGAAATGCACTAAGGAAAGTGATCATATTTATACATCTAGAGCAGTTAAAGAAATTTCAAAATTGTTTTCTGGCTGAGAAAAAAACAGCATTAAAAAAAGAGGAAGGAAACAGTCTTAGTTGAGCAATGCTGGCTAGGCAGATTAGAACAAGTGCACTGGATATATGCAAGGAAGACAGATAAAGGATTACCCAAAAGCCAGTATTTTGAGCAAAGCCTGATGCTCCTTGAAGTAGATTCTATAAGCAGGAAAATGCTGCTAAGCTGCTCAACTGAAAGTTGTGGGTTTAGCTGCTCTTTTGAATATCCATGTCAACACTGATGCTTCACAATAAAAACTGAATGCAGTGGGAAACAGCAGCAGACACAGCAGTAAGGAGACACTGGATTTTAGCAGAACTGCAGCAGTGTTTCTATAGCAGGGAAGTATGAACTTCAGTTATAGTTGTCTGGTTCTTGGGTTTTTTGGGGCCTTTCTTTTTTGTTTTTAGTAATCACAGCTACCTCAATCTTGTCAACACAGATACTGCTGGATAAACACAATCCAGCTGTGTGAATTACCAAAGTTTTAGAAGTTGTTTTCTGTCACGATAGTTTGACTGGCCAAGTCATTGAAATAATCGTGTTTTCCAGGGACTTCCTAAGAAGCAGGTGTGTAGCATGTCTAAAGCAGCAGAAGAATGTCTGAATTGAAAAGCTGAAAGCTGAGAGACAACGTTATAAAGAATATCTGTATTTTGTTTGCTGAAACACAACACTGTACCACAGCTTAAGAGATTGGGTGATTTTACTTTGTTTACAGAATAACACTGCTTTCCTGAAAGACAGGAATGTTCACTGAACCTCAGAAATATGACAACATTTAAAAGCTTAATGCAACACCGGAGTTTGGCAACCTGCTTAAAACTGATAGCAACTGAACTAATTTCTATGCAGTTAAAAATGATCACAAACCACCTTAAGTTCTAGCATAACATAAAGTTCTCTTTAAGGCAAAGGCAGGAATATTTTCCACACTACATAGCAAAAATGACAGAATACAACTAATTAAAGCTTGAGAGTACCAGTGACACATCATGACATAAGTTGGTCAACACGTTTTTCTAAAAACTGGCATGGAAAGTAATAGTCACTATTACTGACATATAATGACACAGCAGCCTTTTCCCCAGCTGTACTTTACAGTTCGTGCATTTGGAGCTTGCAAACATCAACAGTCACATGCTCTGCATCCAACCAAGGCATACCAGTGATAACATTTTCACCTGGACACACAAACTTTGACTAAAACAATGTCAAATCTCCTGAAGTACTTTGCTGCTAATATGGGAGAGAACGTGCCTACTGGCTTCAGGTGTCACGTAAGAGTTTTGGTCATCAAGACATTCAGCCAAGTATTTACTAGCAGGAGAGGGTTGCTGCCCACTAGCTGTCTACATTCCATGAGAAGTTTGTCAAAGTGAATTTCTAATTTGCAAGCAAGTACAAGCCAGATTCTGCTGAAGGAATCCACCACATTTTCACTTGCAGAAGTTGTGTGTCATAACTCACACCCTTTAAATTACTGCTACCTGAGAAGAACGCCACATATAACCTGGGCCATGGGGGTGGGGCAAGAGTAAACTCAGAGGAAGGGGATGAAAGAAATAGCTCTTGGGGAATGACAAGGCAGAAGAGGGGATTTAAGGATATATTTCCTTTCATTACCACCACACTCACACAACATGACTCAGCAGTACAGCTAACCTATTAAACCTGTTAGATAGAAAAAAAAAAAACCATGTTAACTGCTTTCAGGAACTGCAAACTGAGCTTTCAGGAACTACAAACCAACTCCCAAATATAAGGGTTCCTTAAAAAAAAGTGGGGACTAAAGTGTTACAAATTCCAACATTCTACCCTTGTCCCCGGGTGACTTTTCAGACTAACATGCAAATGAGTATACAAGAAGTATATTATACAAAGAAAGATGTTTCGTTAAATGATTTCCAATAAAAAATGAAAAATAAATTTCTGAGGCAAGTTTCATACATGCAAAGAAACTGAACCATGGATTTGTAACCAAAATTTTTCCTTAGATGTATGTGTTTCAGGGAACTAAGATTCTCTTAATAAGCAACTTAAAACAAGATATTGCTTTTAAGGTATTTAAGAAGCATAGCTTCAAATTCTTAGTAAAAGAAAAAAAGTCCTACGGTAATAATAGTAACAAAAAAAAAATCACTTACCAGTGTTCATATTAGCTTTAATGAAGTCCAGAAAGTGAGAAGATACACATATTGAATTATAAAAGCTAAAATATTAAGTATTGATAGAAGAAAAACAGTTTGGTAATGACTTCATTAGCTCAACTAATTAAGCGGCCAGTATTTAGAGTGTTTGCAAGTAATTGCAAATGCTGATCAAAGTATTTGTTTGAAAAATATTCAACATCAATAAGGAAAATACGATCAAGACAATCTCAACCTCATTTTAGTCAATATTCTTGAAAATAATTTTATCAGGAAGTCATCACTTATTCCATATATACTCAAAAAAGTCTTCACTGACTCTTCTGTAAAGACGCAAGTCTAGTGACCTAAACAGTAGTTCCTTACAATTCAAAAAGGTCTGTAAATATTCAAACCCCTTAAGTTAAAAAAAATATGAAATCTGAGGGTAAATATGTTGGTAGCTGTCATGGGTAATCAATCACCTGTAATTTAAGCATGCTTAGAAACATTTTGTCACTGAACAGACCTGGGAACATGCTTCCACTACTGAAGATCATTATCTTGGAAAGATCTTTCTCGTATTTTTCAGTGAGATACTTCCTAAGTTAAATACTGTACACCCAAAACTGCAGCCATCCATGATGCAAACTCATCCAGTGCTGCTTTCACTCAGGTTTGATGCTGTCACTGCTGCTACAGAAGCTCATGGTACCCATCTTAGATTCCCATCAGAGATAGAGCAAACTGCTTTAAGGCTTAGGACACGAGACTGAAGAGCTTCCTCCAGACCTGTTTCAGACCAACTAGGAAGTAACTGTGAAAATTACTAAAATCATTTCTCAACCAGGTACAGAGAGTACGAGTAACAACAGCTCGCAATTCTTGAACAGATCAGGCACTCCCTGATGAAAGGTGACAGCATGGAACAGTATCTCCCCTGCAACAGCTTCCCAGCTACCAGCACAATTGCAGCTTAGAGATTTCCTGAGGTTTTTGTGTGGCTCACATCAAAATGCCTGTAATGTACATTAGCTCTTGATGGATCTTTCTTGCACAAAGAGTTACAGGTCCTGGGCAAAGACATTCAGCATTTTAAGGCACACAGTGTGAAAAAAAGGTAATTTTGCTTACATTAAGCCTGATTCTTGATAATAAAACAAGGGGCTACCAGTTGAGAAAACCATTATTTCTCACTCAACTTCTCCATCCATCTTTTATGTCCTCTCCATCATCTTTTTTACCCTTAAGGGGACTTTACAATTTCTCTGAAGAGACTCTCAGTTCTCTAAATGTATTTCTACTGCATCCTTTCTGATATTAAAATGAGAAGAAACAAATGAAAGAGACCTAGGCACACTATGGTCAACAGTGAAATTACATGTTTGCATTCACTAACACTTCCTGGGGAATATTTAAAATATATTCCTTGAGAACTGATACTTTGTATCATCAGTTAAGACATATCAGTAGTTAAAAGGTGGATTCTGTACCTACTTCATACATTTATCAATACAATTTTCCTTAAGTCCACATGATCCCACAACAGCTACCCTGCAACATCTGTTTGAAACAGCACGTATTCCCTTCCTCCACTGTGGATGGCACATCTGTGTTCATCTCCATTTTATGGAATATAATCTATTTTCCACTTCTGAGAAATGCCTGGGCTGCACTTGGTCTTGTTGGCTACCACTACAGTTTAGTTCAGACTACATGAGTTTAGAACAATTTTATCTTTTCCCTTTATTTTCTGTCCCAGAATAAACAGTTTAAAATCCTTACTTTTCTTGGAGCTCTGACAGTCAGGTCACCACAATTTAGCATACTCTGGCAGCTTAAATTAACAGCCATAGGAAGATCCATGGCAACTGCCCAGGCATGTAACTCAGGCTGCTAGGCTGTGCAAGGGCTGCTGCAAGTGCATCACAATTTAGATTAGTATGTTTGAGCTTAATCTGATTTAAATTTCCTAAACTTCCTACAGGCCAAGAGTGTGCACAGCAGTGACTGCTGTGGCCCCGTTGCAACTCGATGTTGCCCATAAGCTTTTTAACCTACACTAAACATATTTTTTTTTGTCCTCAAAGATTTCAACTTCCACGACAAGCAGTATGTGAAAGAATGCCTTTTCTCTTATTTATGGATTTTCCTTCTTATATCAGCATAAAGACGAAGGTTTGCTTTTCTTCTGCTGCAACTGACATTAAAAAGAATGTCCTAAAACTAGCTCTTATGCTCTTTTAGCTCATCCTCTCCTAAAGAGAAAGTACTGTCCCTCCCTTTTTTTCAGTATTTATGTGCCCAAAACAGAACATTTAGGGAATAAACTCCATTACAATAATAAGACAAAACCTAACTAGACACAACTCTAAGTCTGACAGATAGTGAAATTACAAAGACTATTCTTAAATCAAAAACCACAGTATTTTTGTATTTATTTGTCTAATAAAAAGTTGAGTTTACAGACAGGAGCCAATTTCTGCACCACAATCTTATTTTTTCTTTTGGTACTGAAGACAAATATTCTCCCCGACAAGTCACAATATCAGCAATTCCCATGAAGCAGCTAACCCAACTAGAAATTGCTAGGCATACAGAAAAATCAAGGTAGGAGCTCATTTAGGGCTCTCACATGTGACCTTCACTGGCAGTTAAAGTCATCAAATTTAACTACAAGTAACAGCTGGGCTGAGAGGCAAAAATCAGGTAATTTCCCCAAAACCTCTCTAAATATCTCTCTGGCTCTTCAGTGACAAATTTTAAAGCCAAGGGTAAGTTTAAAAATTTGCAAACCTTGTGCTTTAGTAACAGAACATGGGAAAATGAGTTTTTGAAAATTACCAGCTTAAACAAAAAAAAAAAAAAAAAGGAAAGGTCCTAGAATTAAAGAATGTATTTCAGTCATATATGGACCTATTTACTGTAAAATAGTTTGTATCCTGTATGATTCCCCTCTTTCAAAAATGCACGAAGACTTGGCTTTAAGTTTTAATTCAGTAAATCAGCATACTCAGAAACAGGCTGCTCTCATACTTCTCTGTATTAACAGGTCTGTCTTTTCCTTTCTCAGTCATATCAGTATTTGCACCAAATTGCAACAATGCTTTATTTCTAGAAATTTAGAAGTCCGCAAGAAGAGTACACAACTAAAAGGTTTTAATTTCAACTTCCATCTGAAAATCCCTCACATCGGAAGATAATCCAGGACAGTGCAGAGGACAAGAAACAGAAGTTGGTTATGCTCACCATTCAGATCTGTGCAGGATCTGATAATGGGGAATAAGAGCTATTTGGCACTTGCAAACATCTAAATCTGCAACCACTCTGAGCAGAAGTGGTTCTGCTGAACATACAAATCTTCAGCATCATGCTTAGAATTCAAACAATAAAGCTATCTGAGATTCTTCTAGAGGAAATCTAGTATCTATGCACTCACAGAGAGTCCTTTTCAGTTACTCCAAGCCCATGTAGTTTGCAGTGGTCAGACACAACAAACCCAAGTTCCACGTTGCTGCATGACTTACCCGGACAAGAGCATCATCGATGATGTGATCACGTCTCACTTTAAGTCGCAAATATGGGTTGAGCTGCTGCCCTTGAACTAAGCTGTAGAGCACAGTTATGCGTCTTTCACTGTACATCCGGATCCTATTGTCATAATACAATCCCAGGTTCTTGGTAACAGCATTCAATATAAAGGGACAGGTCATAAATGAGAATTTATTCTCTGTTTCTACTTTGAAGAAAGTGTAGTCTTTGTCCATTTCTAGAACATCATTCAGTGGTTCATTAATAAATTCTTCAAAAGGGATAAGTGGTTTTCTGCAATCTATAGTTTTAACACCAAGTTCAGTTTCCAGTGGGTCCACTCGAGGACCTTTTTTATTTCTTCTTTCCTCACCCAACAGCTCTTGAAGAGTTAGTTCACTTGATTCTGGGATGGGTTCTTCATCTTCCTCTTCATTATGATCTGTATCCACATCCCCTCCTACTACATTTGCATAGTAAACCATTTTCAAGCACTTTGAAGCAGCAACAACAGCATCATCATCATTCACTAGGTTACGACTATTGAACTCGTTGCTTATGACTTTGTAAGTAATAAGCTGCTGAAATGTTTCCATCATTCTCCGAATTTGATCTGCTCTGTACTTAGACCACAATCTGACCAATTTTGCTTGAGCTGCAAGCGGTAGTTTGCTCATTGCTTTGCAAAACAATGGTAGAGCCATTTCCAGATATTCTGGGCTATGAAGATTGCCATTCTCCATAACGATAATAAACAAATTCAGATAGTTAGGATCCCGAGAGTACACATTATGGTAAGTCAAGTCACATTCCACATTAGGTGACAAGTACACAAGTGCATTTAAAAAGGCAGTTTCTATTTTTTCATTAGAAAGTAACCTATCATAGACCCGTCTGACTGCTTCAATATCTACAGACACTTCATCTGGGCCTAGTTTTTGGAGGTTATTATCTCCCTGTGTGTTATCACCTATTCTTGATGATGAAGATGACGATGCACCAGAATCCTCTTCCATAGCAGCAGCCGAACAGGCAGCTTTTTCCTTTTCATCTTCATCTTTGTCTTCATCCTTTCCTTGAAGAGACTTGAGCTCCTCCTTGGTGTGCTGCTTGGTTTTTCGGAAACTCTGTACCAGTGCTTCAGCACTAGAAAACACTCTCCCAATTACCCGGATTAAAGGGGAATAATCCTCTTTTTCTCGACATAGTTCAAGAATTTCATATATCTTGTCTTCTGTTAGAAAAGTCACATCTATAAAAAGATAAAGTTATTCATTTTATTAAGATAAAAATTAAAATGATAAAATACTTCTGGCTTGCCCTACCCAAGAGATCTGTGCGTCATATCACCCTTAAAATTGAAAAAACAGTGTCAGCGCTGAATAAATTCAAGACAGATACTTTATAATTTCATTAGCAAGAAACATCATGATTTCATTCACTGACTTTGTAAAATATTTTATTCATGAATGTCAATCAGAGAATGTGCACAATGGTGAAACTGTTTTGCAGCCAATTAACTACATTTGGTAGTTAACAGCACTCTATTGTCTAAACAAGAGCAATCAGTAAGAGGTTTAAACTTTACGAGACTTAATGAATAAGGCTGCAACAATACAGTCTTCTGGTAAATCTGCACAGTTAATGTGTAAGTCATTAAACTAAACAAACTAGACTGCATCAACCTCTTTTTTCGAACACAGCTCATGTTTATGGACTTCACACATTTTTTCACCCTTAAAACAAAACCTTGAAGAAAAGGCTCAATCACTTGTTTTGTGGTATTTAAATGGGAATGTAAGATTTCTTATTTCTCTTTTTCATGCTTTCTGCAACTGTTTTTATACTAAATCGATGCCTGAAAACCCTCCCAAAGCCCTCAATATATGGTCTGAAATTTATGCTGCCTTCTAAATTACATATACAGTGGGGCATGTAGATTATTTCTTTGTACATTAGGCCTCACTAAGATAAGCAATTTGGGTATACTCATCAACATGCTATTCAGATGAACAAGATAGTTTACACAGATCATCTGCTCCAAATACCTGTCTGTCTTCCCTCTCCCCCAACTCCTGATACAAAATAAGATATTTGAAGGGTCCATTTGCTATTTGAAATCTTCCTTTCTCTTTAGAAAAAAGAAAGAAAACATTATTTATAGCTTTCTATGTTACTTCTCAAACAGAACCCACAGATGCTTTCATATCAGGTGATGATTTACAGTAGGATTACCACATGATCAGACCTTGAAAAGATATTCTGGTTTAAGCAGATTCTTCTGAACTGACACATAATTTAGAATTAAAACAGAATCTGTTTAATTGCATCTCTAGAGATCTAGAAAACATCTCAGAACTGTATTCACTAACCATGCTAAAACCACCTACCTCTGCAGAAAGAATTCTATCATTTTAATAAAGACATGTTTAATAAAGATGTTGTACATTAACATATTTTGAAATGTAATTACCTAGACTGATACTCATTCCAAGAAGTCATTAAATTAAAAATACAAACTAGATGATGACAAGACAGACAACCTACTGACTTTCACAGAATCCCAAGCCACTCTTTGAGCACATCTAACACAGGAAAGGTTAACCTTATGTCATGCTACTTAGATTGACTCCAATCTGAAAATGCTGACAAAGCTCAAAACTAAAATCTGTCCTGTTAAAAAAACAGCTCTACTGAAACCATTATGAAAGGATTCAAGCTTAATACAGCATCTATTTTTGTCTGCGGCAGTGCATGCTCAGGAAGAAAAACTTGTTTTAAAAGAAGTTTTAATTTTCTTGTGTTAAGAGAAATTTAACTGCTGATACAGATGATGTCCCATGAGACAGCTCCTCAAAATGAGGACCACAGTCTCAAGTTCATTGAGTCTGGACCATAGACATTATTCATAGCATAAAAATTATCAACACAAGTTGACAATTTAACAATATAACACATTTCAGATTTCCATACTTAGAATAGGAATTCCTCATTCACTCTTTCAAACGTTTTAGTATTACAGGAACTAACCATGTACTATTTCCAATTAAAATATTTAATAATGCCATCAGCAGTTTCCTAGCAGCTTTAAGTCCTATCCCATGACCATCCTGTAATTGAGCTGCCATAAGGGTCTGCCCCATTTTTACTGTACAGCACTGAGAACAGCTGGAGGAAAACAAACCTAAGTGAAGCTTCACCATAACACAAGCCAATTTTAGCTGACTTGTGTCTGGATCTGTGAGCTTTTACATGCTTTTTCCTCTCATGTCCTCTATTTCAAATAAGCAATCCAGTAAAGCAACTCCTCTCAGACCTTGTTCTCAGTAATATTGCACCATGAAGTCAAAAACCTGCACATGAAGTCAAGTTTTAACAGTGATCCTTGACTGTGAAAAAGACTGCGTGTGATCTATATATTGCCAACAACACACTCCCTAATTAGCGAATTCATTAATTATATTTTCTTTATCTCTTATGGAAGCTTTGTTATCATTGTCTCCTTGCTGCCTATCAACGGACCTTCTCTGTTTCCAATTTAATATTTTGGTGATCAAAATTGAAAATAGATTCCCAGGTAATGACAACATCGATTTTTAAATGATGCTTCCTCTCTGATTACAATTGTAACCTATGCTTTCTATATATTTGTGATTTCTCTATTTCCTTGTTTGTGGACTGCTATCTAAGGTATTACTGAGATGCTGACAATGGCTTCCACGGAATTTTTTCCTCAAAGGTAACAGTCTTAGGGCTTAGAACTCGAGAAAAGTAATTTAGGTAATTACTTCTGAAGGATATTTCTTTCAATTTATTAGAACTTTCAATCCTATGTCAAGCATAAAAACAAGTCACACATCCTTTTCCTTGGCTTTGCTAAACTTAGCTGCAATTTTCCCAGTAACTGTTGTAGCACATAGACCTTAAACAATTCTGAGTGCTAGATTCCTTAGACATCATCCAATTCCAAAGGTAACTAAGCCTCAGATGGGCTTTAAGAATGCATTAAAGTTCTCTGTCTATACAGGTACAAAGAAAGGTCAGTACTTGTGATGCTCCAAAAGAGGAAGTCTGAGTCACTGCTGTAGCCAAAAGACTGTCTCTGGAGGTAGGTTGAGAAGACTCTTAGGTACCCGCCTTGGGGAGAGGGGATGGTTAGAGAGAATAAGGAAAATTCTGTATCTGAAAAGCTCCATAAAAAATACAAAAAAATCAAGAGAAAAATCACAAAATAGACTTAATGTGCCTCTTTCTCATCTAAGGCTACATTGCCTTCCCTTTCCCAGTGTTTGCCTCTCTGCTTATTCAGATCGTAAATAATTTGGGGAGAAATTTATCCTTGCATCAGATAAAGAACAAACTGATGCTGCTATTGACTGGAACATCTTGGGTTGCTTATAACACAGTACTATGTTTTATTGCTGATTCTGTAGTGTTTATTAAATCTTTGCTGTAAACAATTTCACCTTCTTTAGCTAAAATAAATGGATCTGGACTTGTGTTTGTACCACTTTTTGCCGCAATAGTTAAAAAAGGTCTGCTCAAAGGTTAACGGCTTTAATTACATTTGGCCTGGTTTCTGGATGTGTTTGCATCACGGGTTTTGGCAACAACTAACACTATTCTATTAGTATGTATTTACAATTAGAGAGAGTTTGAAAAGCTAAACAGAAGTTAGAAAACATATACAGAACAGTATTTCATTTTACACTGGTTTAAAAATAACTGTGCTCAAACATTTTTAGCTTAGTGAATGCATTGCCTATCACCCACTGTATCATTTTCTTCATCTGTTAAGTTTCTTAGCAAAGAATCTGGAATTAGCTAAAAGTATAACTTTTATAATTTATTAACTGCAGAAGAGTTACGAAACTAGCAAAACCAAAACAGTCTTACAAAAGCACTTAAAGCTTTTTCTATATTTGCAAAAATCATTATTATTGTAAGACAACAAATGAATGTTGATTTTAACAGAGATGCGGTCAAGATCTAGGTCTGGAATCAGTGTTCAGCATTAATCCCCCCATTTTTCCAAAACCATAGTAAAATACTTGACTGTCTAACACTGCATTTTACTGAAGTCAGCAGAACACCACCAGAGTGAATTCTGCTGGCTTGTACTCGTGCAAATGAAATGTGTTTTATTTTATGAAAATTGTAAACATCTTACCTTTAAAGTCATCTCTTGGGCCTTGCATTTCCTTCTTGTTCATTTTTCTGTCAGTGCAGGAATTGTTATGGGCACCTTTGGAATTGTTTTCTAGGTAAGCTGAGCTCGTTCCTTTCTTGGAGGGATGAGGATCACAGAGTTTTGCATTAATCTTATAAAGCTCGAGGGCCTTAATGGCTGCTGCATTGTTATCCATACGGAGAAAAGTTGGACAGGAAGCACAAAATTCATTTGTACAGGCTTCATTTCCACAGCCCTCGGTTAACTGGTGGTAGTAGCGCTCTATTAGATGCTTTGCAGCTGCTCGCTTCCTGTAGCAAACATTCAAACAGTAAGTACAAGGATTAGTGGAGCATTCACATACAAAGCTCATTCAATAGCATCAGCAAGGCAGAGATTAGTCAGGCACTGAAACACAAGATTTCTGTCAGAAAGAACATATCAGAAGATTTTTTAAAATCCAGGATTCTCATCTTGACAAATGCAAATATATTTAACACACAATTTAATTTGTGGGTTCTATGTAAGTGAAAAATAAATCCTGTTCATGCGTAGTTTTTTATGGTAATGCTACAGTGGAGACAATCTTGTACAGTTCTGAACAATCTCAGCTGTTGCTGCAAAAGAGAGCAATTTGAATGCAAAACAAGGCTGCAACCGAAACAGAACTGGATGTTGTACAGGTGTTGAATCTAATATATAGTACTGAGGCATGGTCACCACTGACAGACGGAAGAGGCACAAAACACAAACAATTCAGACATTTATTTAGCAATGCTATCAATACTACACTATTTTACCCATTTTAACAAGATTCCAGATGACTAAATTATCATATTTAGTCTATTTAAATCTGCACAAAAAATATTCCTTTATTAATTAAACTGATGCCAAAAACACAATTACAGATGTGCTCAAGGCTGAATATATTTCTCCTCAGCTTAAATAAATTATACGGTTCTCTAAAAAAAAAGAAAAAAAAAAAAATCCAAAAAAGCAGTATCTGCCAAATCCTTCTGTTTCTCTTACCATCATAGGTGGCAAGTAGGTATTCTGAAAAATCACAGCTGTATTGCTGTACAAGTTTATGTGCTCAGTACTATATATATATGCACAAAAGAAAATGTAACTGTCTTATTAATAAGGTCACAGACTTCTGCAGAAACGTGCAAATACTAAAGAAATCACTGGAAAGCCGCAGGTAATCAGGACAGAAGCAGCTACATGCAGCACCAAGAGCACAACGTTTGACCACATTTTGGAAAGAAAGCCCCAAACCTCAACTTCATTTAAGATAGTAAGTTATTAATGAAAACTACCAACTATGAAAGATTTCAAACATTTTGACTAGGTGTAACATATGGGCCTTTTACGTAACTTTAGTGATACAGTACCATAAAGATTAGAGCATCAGAAATTGTAATAGTAACTTAAAATTGCTTTTCCTGATGTTGATGCATGCACAGATTCTGCATAGAGCAAGTACGTCAGAACAGAAGTGCTAGACTGGTACTACTCAGCACTTGCTGCACCTTGCTGTTAATAATGGCTGGTTAAATAGCCGTCTCAATGCAGCTACTTTAGAAGGGAAAACGTTCAGAGTGACTGCTGAGGTGTATATTACTCAGCAGTAACACCTTTGCTTCTTTCTTTTCATCCTTCAAGACCTCATGATGCCAGAGAAGAAAATACATCTTACAAGCAAAACAATTACTTTGATGTCTATCTGAACTTTCAAATGCCCCAGTATGTTTCAAGGGAAAAAAACCAAACAAAAAACCAGCTGAGGAGAAAGGTTTCCCTGGGACTTTGAGATGGATGTGGGGGGGAAAAAAAAAAAAAAAAAAAAGCAGCAGCATGAGCCATATGACTAAAATCATCACTGTGTAACAGGGAATAGCTGTATTCTAATCTAAGGAAAGAGTTCTAGTCTCTCACATTTTTATATGTAGGCTTAGGAGACTCTGCCTCTCTCCATGTACATCTAAAAATAAGTGGTTTTTTTAATCTTGTCTTTCATACTTCAGCCATTAGTATAGAGACTTTAAAAAAAACCACCCAAACCCTGCCAAAGCAACAGTGTTTTAATACAACTTGGACCAGTACATGATTTAAGAAACAACTATTTCTGATTGCAAAATTTCGTGCTTTGATCATTCCTGACTTTCAATCATTCCAGACCTCCAGATTTAGAGTGTGAAATACTGTAATTTGTAATCAGGTTAAGTATTTTGTATGAAAAAGTTGAATTGTTACAACTGAGCTGTGGCCATCTGTCTCAGCAACATGCACATCTTTCTAGCTCACACACCTAGTTTGATTAAAGTTATATCAATGTATAAACACTGATATATTAACAACACATTTTTCATCTTAAACAACACTCCATTTTAATCAGGTCATATCTGAGATGCCAGTAGATGAAGCTAAGCTTAGACTGGTCTCTAACAGTTAACTTCTGATAGACTCAATATTTTTTTTTTTATTTTAGTTTTTAGCTACCAATTACTTCTCAAAGTTTGCTACGCCTACAATAAGGCTATTTACAAACACTTTTGACCTGTAGCTGGAGACTCACTGACTCAAGTTCTGTGAAACTCTATTAGAGACAGAAGGTCTGATTGAAGGCTGTATTTTTAAATTTTGTTTTAAAACAAGTATGGAAGCAAACAATATGGTGTACTAGAATACAGCAGTATTAGAATTTCATAGGACAACATCCTTAGTTGGAAGGGACCCACAAGGATCATCAAAGTTCAGCTTCTGGCCTCGCACAGAACCATCCTCAAGAATCACACCATCTGCCTAACAAACACTTCTTGAGCTCAGACAGGCCTGGTGCTGTGATCACTTCCCTGGGGAGTCTGTTCCAGTGCCCAACCACCCTACAGGTGAAGAACCTTTTCCTAATATCCAACCTAAACCTTCCCTGATACAGTTTCATGCTATTCCCTTGGGTCCTGTCACCACACAGAAGAGATCAGTGTCTGCCCCTCTGCTTCCCCTCATCAGGAAGCGGTATACCATGACGAGGTCTCCCCTCCAATGTCCTTCTCCAGGCTAAACAGACCAAGTGACTGCAGCTTGTCACCAAGTGACAGTGGAAATCCAGAAAGATAACATCAACTGGCTTCCCTTGATCAACTAGATGGGTTACCTTGGCATAAAATGAAATTAAGTTTGACATGAACCCATGCTGGCTGTGACCGATGACTGAGTTGTCCTTCAGGTGTTTTTCAATAACTCCCAGAATAATCTTGTCCATAATTTCACCAGGCACTGATGTGAGACTGACAGTCCTGTAGTTTTCAGGGTCATTCTTCCTGGCCTTCTTGAATATTGGGCCAACACTGGCCAGTGTCCAGTTGACTGAGATCTCTCCAGATTCCCAGGATCATTGAAAAATCCTTGACAGAGGCCTTGCGATGACATCAGCCACCTCTTTGAGTATTCTTGTATGAGTTCCATAAGCCCCCATAAACTTACAAGGATCCAGCTGGATCCTCCCCCCTCTCCCTGGAAGCTATTCCACAGTCTTTTCACATTACCTTAGACAAATGATTTAAGTAAATAAATAAATAAATTTAAGTGAGGACACAGCCCTCAGAAGGTAGAAGAGAATTTACCAAGCCTTCCACAAGAGCTACATTTCTGAGGTTCATTGATAAAACGACTTACAGAAAAGGCAGTTCTGAGTAAGTCAATGTGTAATTTTACAACACAGTTAGACATTCCATACCACATTCCCACTGGTGTATACTTCAGGTGTTATTATCACCTTTCATTGCCAAAAGCCCACATTTCCCATTTCTAAATTTTTCAGCAGAAGAACTTGTAGCATACTCTATATTGTCCAAAAGTGAAAACTTGATCTCTTTTGACATTCCCCATGCCATTTAATATGCCGAAAACTAAAGTTCTTGGCCTGAGGCATTAAAACTGGTTCATCAAGCAAGGTAACATAAAACCACTCTCTATTCTTAGCTCACCCTACCCCCGTGAAGACTGCGGCTCTCTTTAAGTTCCTATAAAGGGATCTACTGAAGAGCAACTGGTCCCTTAGAAAACTCAAGGCCTAGTTTGCTGTACATTAGCACACAGTTACTGCTGTAGTTAAGGCTACAATAGTGACTGACTTGCATATACATTTCCAAATACTCATTGTTGTTGCACATCCAACTATGAAACTGCACTGGTGTGGCTGCAGTTGTAAACATTTCACAGGCATATCCTTATGACTGAAGGATAACTTCCCACTCAGTGGGCCTTGTATAACCTCCTCAAGCAATACGCATTGCTTCAGTGAGGAGGAGAGGCGCCTAAAATAGATACCCAACTTCCTTCCCCAAAGTCCAACAATTTCACAAGCACACTTTTCTGTTTCAAATTAAATTAGCATTCACTGAGTTAGTTTGTGGTAGTTACAGAAAAAAGAATGCCTTTAGGCTTTTCATACGTTCTTTAGCTAATAAAAAGCCAGATAGTAAGTACTTTGCATTTGTAATTTAAATTCTGCCAAAACTGTGGAGTATCACAAGAAACATGTACCACCAAGACAAAGGTGAACTGGACTACATTTTTGGTAGTAATTTTTTAATGTCTAAAACCTATAAAAAACAAGGATTGAGGGTACTTGTTCCAAAGTTCATATGAAACAGAATGTAATTTGCATTTCTCAAATACCTTAAACTAAGTACAGAGAAATACCATGTAAAGGAAACTTTTGCCACAGAAAAAATCAGAAGTTTAAACATTAAAGGAATTTTTGAAAAAATTGAAGCATGTAGTAATTTGAAGTTCACATACAAAGCATTTAAAATCATGTTTACATTCAAAACGTGCCTGAAGTTTAAAATACCTGCATAACTGCATCATTTTTGCTTGTAAGTTTACCTAAATTTTAGAAATACACATGGATGTTTCATACTTGTCTGGAAATACCAGCATGAATTAACATACTTCTGAATGGTTTCTGCTTAGGTCACAATAATTTTTATATTATTTTTACACATAAATCTCACATTGGACAGGAGTGTTGATCTGCTGGAGGGCAGGAAGGGATCTGGACAGGCTGGACTGATTGGGCCAAGGCCAACAGCATGACGTTCAACGAGGTGAAGTGCCAGGTCTGGCGCTCACAACAACCCCAGGCAGCACTACAGGCTGGGGACAGAGTGGCTGGAAAGCTGGCCAGTGGAAAAGGACCTGGGGGTGCTGGTCCACAGCAGCTGAACATGAGCCAGTGTGTGACCAGGTGGCCTAGAAGGCCACTGGCATCCTGGCCTGTATTAGCAATAGTGTGGCCAGCAGGATGAGGCTGTGATCATCTCCCTGTTCTTGGACCTTGAATCCCATGTCCAGTTTTGGGCCACTCACTGCAAGGAAGACACTGAGGTGCTGGAGTGTGTTCAGAGAAAGGCAGTGGAGTTGGTGAAGTCTGGAGCACAAGTTTTATGAAGAGCAGCTGAGGGAGCTGGGGGTGTTTACCCTGGAGGAGGGTCAGAAGAGACCTTATCACTCTATAACCACCTGAAAGGAGGCTGTAAGCCAGGTGAGGTTGGTCTCTTTTCCCAACCAACCAGTGATAGGACAAGAGGAAAATAGCCTCAAGCTGTGCCAGGGGAAGTTTAGGCTGGACATCAGAAATAATTTCTTCACTGAAAGGGCAGTCAAGCTTTGGAATGGGCAGTCCATGGAGGGTGCGGAGTCACCATCCCTGCCTGAAGTGTTCAAGAAACAACTGGACATGGCACTTGGTGCGATGGTCTAGTTGATAAGGTGGTGATTGGTCAAGGGTTGGACTCAATGGTCTTGGAGTTCTTTTCCAGCCTTGATGATTCTATGATTGCTAAATTTAGTAAGTGTAAATCTACAACAGCCTGTTTTACAATGGCTATTAGGAATTCAGAAGTGCCAAAATGTTCATAAGCAATTTTCTTAATGCAAAAAAAAAAAAAAAAATTCCAAAAAAGCATTAATGTGCATGGAAACTGTCTTCTGGGTAAGAAAAAACCTAGGAAACAGGTTTTTTAGTACTAATAGCAAAACAACTTCCAATATATGTGTTAACAGAGGCATAAAGAGACACATCTGCAACAGTTATACTACACTCTGGAAACAACATGACCAGCATATAAAAAACAGTTAAAAAAGGTGTTGCAGATGGTCATCTTTGTGAAGTTACATATTGCTTTCCACAAGTTTCAGCTTCAAACCTTGCACATTGGTTTTCCTGCTTCTGTTTAGCTAGAGTAAGAATAGCAGTGCTAGAAAAGACAAGCTTCCAGTAATAGCACTGCCCACACAGAGCCTTTTGAAGAGCCCTGCACACCACACTGCCAAACACTCCACCCAGACCTGGAGCCCAGCCCTTTGTTCCAGCAGTGCTGCAACACCTTTTGCCTGACTCAGCCTCTGGCACCACAGCAAATATGCATGGAGCTCACATTTTCCAAACTTCATTCTTTCCAGTGTGGTGGACTCCAACAGCAGGGCTGGATTGTGAACCCCCCTTGGACCATACCAGCTTAACCCAAGGGACCTCCCTCCCGACCATGTATTCTAGATCTACCATGCTTCTGGGAACATCATGCGCTGACAAAGGCAGGGCACTTCCTCAGGAAGGGCAACCCTGAGAACAGAAGGTCTGTCCTGGCTATATGGAGCAATGCAGGAAGACAGAGAGAGGGAGTGAAGAACACAGCATCTATCCCACAATCTCGTCGTAGAAAAACTGCCTTGCTACAGTCCTATTTGAAAAGGAGAAAAGGGTTTCAAAATTGCAAAGCATGCTATCCTCAAAAGCAGAGAGAAGGAAAGATGAATGCACAGAAAGCCGTATGAAGATGGCCATACCTTTACCTTGGTATGTGACATCATAAAATAGAGAGTGAAAACACAGGAACAGGTAAGAAGTTATTTTTTAAGAAAGTTATATTAATTGAAGCTGAAAGTCAATGGAGATGTGTGACAGTAGCAGACAGAAGATGCTGACCTTAACAATTCTAAGACCTGAATGAATGCTAAGGTAAAAAGACTCCTGACTTTGAGCTAGCACCAAGATGTTCATCACATGGAAACCCAGAACTTGGAAAGCTTGGGATAAGCAAGCCTTACACATGGAAGAGTTTGCTGTGTAAGAAACTGAGTATTTTCTTTAAATTTCTTTTCATTCACACATGTGAAACATATATGAGTATGGTCCTGGTATAAAGCTTTGCAATGCAAAATATGGAAATAAATAAAGCAACTGTATCAGCCAACCAGAGCAAAACCAATCATTCATTGTGCAAATAAAAAACCACTTGTACAGGTCCCTGCATTTACTAATGAATTTTAGGCATGTAAATAACATAGTAACTATTTTAGCAACACAGTAGGCTTGCAGGTCACAACTCTACCACCCAACCTGCCATTCTACCTTACGTGGCAAGAGCCACTCTGCTGCAGAATTGCAAAAATTCTCTGTAACAGGTGTAGTACCCATCACATTGTGATACAGTTTAAAAAAAATTTAGTTACGCAAGTATACTGTATAACTACTAGTCAAATATGTGAATTCCTACAGCTTGACTGGCTCACATTTATTTTAAAGAAGTCAAGGTCACTCTGATCACTGGTCTACATCAAAAAGAAAAAGTACTCAGCTATCACACAGAAAAGCTTACTACTGTAAATTATTTTTTCATGTTTGGTTTTAAGGAAGATAAATCATGCACACACAAGAACTGTCAAACTCCTAGAGGGAAAAAAGTTTTACTGCCTTTTCCTTCTGATTTATCCTAGGTCTTTAGAGTTTTTGTTTCACACCAGTCTAGATGAGTGCTACTGATACATCTTTCCTTAAAACGTGTAAAAACAGTAATCTAACTGACAAGATCCAGAGTGGACTACAGCCAGGCTGCTGTAGTTTTTCCTACTTATTCTCCTACTCCTCCTCATTTCTCCCGTTTGGCTAGGCCAGGGAAACAAAAGGACACAACTCAACTTGCTGCAGGAACAATAAACCACAATGCAGCACAGACCACTACTGGAGCAGGAATAAGAGACCATGGCAGAGCTTTTGTTCTGCGACTTCTAATGCATGTCCACATAGCAACATGCAGAGGCACCTGTCAGGTCTGGATCCCTGAAACCCTCACTCCTAAGAAAGCAGCTGGACAGCACTTCTGTAACATGGTATGAGTGAGGGAAAAGAAGTTTGTCATACAGGAGAATTGCTTCTCCTAGCGCAAGAAAAGGTTTCACTGCAGTTGAGTTGCTAATAACACATCAGAAAAGCCCTGACCGTTTCCTCCTCCCCATTTTTTAGGTATTCAGTCCAATGTGGGGGGGCTCACAGCAGCTTTGCTCCTCCTTAAGTTGGGCAGCTACAGCAGAGAAGTCCTTGAGCAATTCACACTATGTCCCTAGCCTGCAAAACATCCTGAAAATGGCATCCAGCCCGTGGTGTGTAAAATGCTGAACTGCTTGGGGGGAAGGCGTGAAGGAGACAGTTTAAGGTCAGAGAAGAAGTTTGTGGCAAAAGAGAAATGAACCCAGATCCTTTGAAGCCTCAGACAGCACAACAACTACTGGGCTACATTCCCTCTATTATTGTGGAACTTGTGCTGTAAGCCAGAAGAGCAGTTTGTGGCTTCCCTATTAGAATTCTGTAACAGAACAGTTTGAATAACTGGAAAAGAATCTTTGTTTGCTAACTCACAGAAGAATAAAGTCTCAAATAACTTTTTTTTTTAATGCAAACCTGCAAACCTTTTGAATTTTTAAACTGAAATGAAGGTTTCAGCCCATCACAATCTTGCTTCTAGTTAATCTTGACTTCCAGACTAATGAAGATAAGACAAAAAAGGTTCAGACCTGTCAGCAATACGCTCTGCGAATACTGTTAAGTGAAAGAGAGCTAGTTTTCTGTTTCCAGAATTTATGTCAGAAGTAACTGGCATATAAATTCACCAATTTAAGTCACAATCTTTTTTCTTAGTTCAACAATCCATCTGCCACAACAGATACCAGCAGGTATTGTGACTTAGTACTGAAGTGTCTTCAAACCCGTGCCAGATGTTAGTGAATGGCAGGTAGAAATTACATCCCTGCTGTCAAGTCTGAATATAGGCTGTAAGATTTCTGACACTGTATTATGCTACCATCTACTGGTTCATGTTAAATTAAACCTCTGAACTTTCCCTTCAATTCATTCACGCTCAAAAAAAAAAAAAATCAGTTTCTACAGAGGCTTAAAATTGCAAAATATTAATTTGAAATTTTCTAAGGCAATTTCACAGTTCTACTCAACTTTTGTCTTCTTTTTATTAAGCAGATGGAAGAGTGACTATTATATACGTTCAGAACATTTTTAATCAAGATACACCAAACTCATCCACTCATTTACTTACATTCGGCTAGTTTCAATGTTCTCAGAGTGAGGTTCTCCTGGTGATCTGCAAAACCAGACAGAAAACCTTAAGCATTGCTTCTACTTCTAAGTCAGTACAATATGAAGAGTTACGAAAGATGGAATGTGATAACTGTATTATTGCCACTAAAAGCATCAACTTTTTGATACTTGCAGATTTAATTTCTCAAACTCTAGAATACAGTTTATAACATAAAACATGATAGTATAATTAAGCCAAATTTCCTTAAGAAGGAGAGCACTTTTTCCCCACTGCTTACACAACAGGAGTCATTAAGGAAGAGATCTGCCAGTACTTCTGCATTCAGGCTGCACAGTGCACCAGTTCTGGGCTAATTCTTCATAACCACTTCTGTAACCAAAACGTGTACTCAAAGACTATCAGTGATCAACTGCAACCAAAAATTCTTTACAAAGCTGGAGTCTAAGAAGTAGCAGCTTAGAAGCAGGGTCCAAAAGAATCTCAAAGCAAATCTCACATCTCTCTCCACCTGAATTCATGGAGCTAATCTCACAGACAGCTTTGTTTTCTTCAATCCAGCCAAGAGAACAGCCAGTAATATTCAGAATTAAGTGTTATTGCCTGGCATTTTTGAACACACAAGCAGCACCTGTGTTTATCTTGACAACCCCCACTGACTTAATTTACAGAGTAATTCAAGGGGTATAGCTCCATACTAACTTCAGTAGACTAAATTATAGTTATGTAGCTCCTCTTTATTCCCATCTTCCTTAAGACAGCACGGATGCAACAGTTGACTTTTTTTTTTTTAGACAGTATTTTTCTTCTCCCTTTCGGACTTTCCCCTAACCAGTGAGTTTGTAGCCAGACATGCCAGAAGACAAGGCACTACAAATGCAGCAGTTCTGATTCCCATCATCGTAGGATGCCTTGAAATCATACTCTAAAAGACCTTACGGAACCTTCACTTGGGTACAAACTTTGGTACAGTTGACCAGAACTGCCATGCTGGAAATACTGTGCAAGGAGTGGAAAGAGAGCACAGTCATTACAGTAAAACTCTGCAGCTTGGATGAACAAAAATGTCTTTCATGACAGCTTTCTAAAAACAGAAGTGAGCTAAAATCTGCAAATAGAACTAACTTTGCAGGTTTCACCAGAGTCTGCTGCGGGATTTCAGTTAGGACAGATAAGCAGACTTTCCCATAGCTTTACAGGGAAAAAAATCTTTACTTACAGGAATGCAATTTCTAAATTTCTCTATTTACTACATAACTATCTATAATATTCTAAACGCTATTGGAAATCTCCAGTTGTAGCCTGATAGATTCCTTTTTTCCTGTTTCATTGTGCTATTTTACTGGATGGTCTCGCCTATTAAAGCTTGGACTGCTCTCTAAATTCTTTACTAAAATTTTAGTTCCTTTTCTGAAGCACCAGATCTTAACAATATTCTGGATTCTACCAAACAGACCCAGTGCCTAGAAGGTATTTCTGGCAGACAACTTAGAATTCCTAGGCTAGCTGGATACTGTGCAGTGACAGATGATGCAGAACACAGGAAATTATTTGTTTATATTTCATTAACTTATAAAATTTAACTGACACTAGGGACAGAATTCTGAACTTCCTATCCAACTAATTTTATACTCATGCTTAAAATGTAAATACCCTTTTAACTGGAAAATAGCATAAAAACTGCCCAATTAAAATTTTGGCCTCTATTTATTACCTCCAAATTACATTTCTCTTACTCATTAAATTCAGAACTGACAAGATAGTTGCTGACAAAAATATTGTTCAGCAGCAAAACAAATAAAATTTCTCTTCAACTCCAGCAACCAAAGCAAGCCTCTAAATGCTTAGTGAAAAGAACCTCAATTGTTTTTTCCCACTTATTCACCTGGGCATGTAAGTGTTAGAAGCTGGAGTAGAGGAAAGATGCACGTTTATATTCATACTGGTTAGCTCCTCTATTTACTTCCAGGACTTCAGTAAACAGTAGCAAAAGGTCTGGACATTTGAGGCTTTGCTCTCTTAATTCTAGTATTGCGACATACAACACATTGAAGCTTTGGGAGAGTAGTGCTTTTAGTTGCTATGAAAATGCAAGGGAAATAGTGGTGTTAAAAGAAAAACATCAAGAATACTGATCACTTTCAGCCTTTAAAATAAACAGCAGTATGAAGAATTACAGAAAAAGAGCAGATTGGCATCTAAACTTTGCATGTAAAAAAGTTAGCCTGGCGATCTGTAGTACAGACATGTAAACACAGGTATCAGTATACCCAAAATCTTTTCCTATCCTCATCATTTGTGAGAATTTTATCTGGGCTGTAAAGAGACAGTACAGTTCATGTTACTGTATTGTCTGTTAACACAGACAATACAGTCTATGTCACTCTAAAAAAACCCCCCAAAAAGATGCTTCTGTAAGATAAACAATATAAGAAAAAAATACCATCTAGCTGGGTCAAAAAAGGTTTGGTCCTCTAAGGAAAGTGGTTCTGCAGAAAACAGGGTGAAAATTCCTTCAGCTTATTGTTTTCTAAAACATGAGCAGACCTACTATAACTATGGTTTGCAGAACTATTAATGCACATATTAACTCGATTTTAAAAGGTTTCAAATGACAATGTAAGCACCTAACAAAATGAGCTTTCAGTACTCATTAAAATGAAGTGGAAGATCAATCTAATTACAGGTTGCACTTGTTTGCTGAGAAGCTATTTATTTTGCAATACCCAATTGTTTACAAACAAGATACCTTGTTATTTCCTGTGAGCAGGCAACAGTACTGAAAAACAACTATATAGTACGGCAAGACGTCCTTTCATCATGCTTAAAATCTGAAACAAGAGTTCTGTTCAGAGAAAATCTCAGAGCAAATGCTCTTAAAATTTCAGCTTTGAATTAGATTGTAGATACTGATCACAAGACACCAACTAATCTGAATACTGCAGTATGAGCTAGCAAATTCAAATGGTGGCTCACTTCCAACAACACAGGGAGCAACTTCTCCATTCTACAAGCCACTCCTTTTACCTCCAGTGTACCCCTCTAGATGAGAGAAGTAATGGTATGCCAGCTTACACATTTTAACACCATCAAGCCTCCTGGATAAATACTTTTAAAAAAAATTGAACAAATGCTTGGCTAAGTATGCTAAACAACTTATACAGAAATTCAGTATGACAGTAAAAATCACCAGAGACTTTTAACTGACAGTATTTTTCTTAAGAGGGATATCATGGAGCACCACAGTGCTTATATTTTAAAAAGTAGGCAGAGACAAACTAAGTGAGCTTTGAAATCACTGTTAGCAAGAGTGTAAGTCAACTTTGCCAGCTGACTTATCTTAAACAAATAATGTAACTCAATATTATTTATAAAACTAACTTCAAGCCATACAAGTTAAATACCTTAAAATAAACATTATAGTAGAAAAATTCCTGAGAAACAACCCAGTATGCTTCATGCTTACCTTTTACAAGCTGTGGCCATTCGGTGACATCAGGGTGATCACAATTTTGAGTCACTGATCAAAACCGAGTTGTCACACCACTCCTGTATCACGCTGGGCTAAGCATAAGCTTAACAATTCTAAATAAGTAAAAATAATTTAGTTAAAAGTCCTTAAAAATTATTTTCAGCCAATTCTCTAAAAATAATAAAAAAAAACAACATAAAAAGAAGAAAAATATTGATGCTAAGTATTGTTTTATCAGTGAGATTAAGACTTACATTCATTTTTTGCATGGCATTCTAACTTCTAGAGTTACTCACTGCAGTACAATCAACTGGTGAACTTGAAAATTCAGCAACTTATTTTTAGTCTTTCTAAAAAACCAAAATCCATACCCATCTCTTGGACCAGCAGAAACACCCCATGACAAGACAACAAACATTCAAAGATCTGGAATTGTGTGCATAAATATGAACTGTAATTTCTACCTACAATAAAATTCTGGTAGGTGTTTTGCTGCTACAGCTGGGTTAACATTGTTTCTTAGCAAGGCTCTGTTCCCACGGAGCAACAAGTAACCTGAACTTTGTTGTGTGCCTCTCCCCAAAAAGAAGTAAGCTACAGCTACTAAGTTTCAGAGGAGCAACTTTCGCTATCTATAGCAAATCTTTTAGGTTCTTTGCTCCATTTATATCACATGTCCTCTCTCCTCTCCCTTAAACTTTCAAAAGTATATTTTACCTGTCAATTGTTTCCCGTGATCTGGCTCCACTGGTATAAATTGAAGGGTTGGTCCTTTACTTTGTCACGCAGGTGGCAGCCAATGATCACTCAGCAATACTCGTGCCCAGAGCGCCCTGGGACCACCCCAGCTGATTACTTCCATGGCTGAAAAGGAACCAGTTAGTCTCTTACCTACTGCTATTATCTACTCTAAACTAAAGTTAATGGATAACATATTTCCAAACATAATCCTCAACACTCAATTCATCCCATTCTCTCTCCCCCCCCAAGCTCCTAAGTGCGCTGGAGAAAGCCAGAAAAGAAACAAGGCCTCTGAAGGAGAGTCAGATGACAAATAGCATTTCCTTTCTGCTAATATAAATTTTTGATAAATACTGCAATGTTAATATTGTATTTAGTAAATAAAAAGTTATCTTACTTTCTCTTAACAGCAGCAGCTATGAAGACAGACCTCTGTATAGTATCCTGATAAGTTTTATTCCTGTGGTAACCCAGATGAAACCCCACATTTGCAGGTTGCCATGCAGCAAAAGCCTCACACAGAATGAAGGTGCACAAAGCTATTGAGGGCACACCCGCAGCTCTCTGCAACACCTGCAGACATAACAATCTGGTGCAAATACTAAGAGAGCACATCAGACAGCTTTAAATATGTAGTAAAAACCATTTATTTCTTTACTGCACCTTCTTAGGTGCTTCAGTCCAACCTATACAAGAGTCGTGCAGTAAGATCTTAGCAAGGTTCATGATTTTCTAAGGTTTGTCAGAAAAACTGCCCAGTTTTGCCAATCTACTATAATTTGCCATTCTATCACAAACTCTGCACAGAACAAAATTTGTGTTAGTTTCAGAATGATGCTTATTAGTTTTATCACATACATTCATTGAGATAGGTAAAGTGCCATTTGATGATTTTAACATCAGTAATATTTGAGTGTTCTCATCATAACACAAGTGCAGTTGACACAAGGAAAGTAAAAAAGAAGCAGGCTACCAAAAATCTCCAAAATAAAACAGAGGTTCTCTAGTACTTATGTTTTATGGGTGTAAATTGTCAAAGTTTAACTGAGTCAATGCTAGGAACATAGAAAAACAATTAAAAGTCAGTTGGACAGGTTCCTGATCTGTCAACATTACAGAACAGGGTAAGTATTTTCCATTTAATGTCTGCTGACTGTCAGCTGTACAGAAAGGCAAAACCTAAGATGCTGATGCAAAACTGAGAAGCTGTAAAACACTGCTTAATACATTCTGATTAAGACCTGAAAATGTCCAGTTTCAGGCAAGCCTTAGTTTTGAGGAAACAGATGGCTATTCTAAAGCTGCTTCTAGCACCTAGCCCAAGCAACTTCTAGTACACTGGTCAGAGGACAGTGGTATCATCTCTAAAGCTTCACTGGCTGGGAAGCCTGCACTCTGACTGCTGGAAGTACCAGCTCATGTTCTGGAGTGTGCCTGACCAATCACTCCCTACCTAGACTTGGTCCTGTATCACCCAGACTATTGGCAAAAACTTTCTACAGCAGATTTCCATTCAAATAGAAGTATTTAGAACACCAGGCTGCCATGAACCTTAGTAAAACAAAGTCTTCCTGAGGCTGTTTCATACGGGAGAAGTCATGAACACGACTGACAACAGTGAAAGAGTACATGAAGTGTTGGTGCTGGATTCAAACACCACCAGATTTTGGAATGTTAAAAAATATACATTAAATTGGCTGCTCCAAAGTCATAGGCAAGACAAGTTTGTTCCAAGGCCTGACACAGATCCAACTCCGTTAGTCAGATTTATCACACCACCGAACATAGTATCTACAGCACTTCTGTGATGGGAGGAGTATCTGAACTGTCACAAATCTCACTGAGCTGAAGTAAACTCATTGAAGCTTTGTTGTGAAATTTGTATCTACAAATTGAACTTATCATGGGTCAGAGCTTTGAATCAGGTAGTTTCAGGATTTCTGATTTGTTGCATGATACCTTGAAACTAGACTTTTACTGTACTGCAGTTGAAAATTCTCATGCTACTTTTCGCCAACATAGATGCAAAAAACCTTAATGAATCATTTTTCTCTTTTGTCTCCTTCTCATCCTACCTTCCCCATCTATCCTTGCTGCCACTCCTGTGGGACTGAATATGATTGGCAAGGATTCCCTAGCACAGATGAAAGAATTAATTTTTCTAAAACCTTACTCATTCATGCATCAGCAGAGTAGAGTCTGCTGGCAAAGAGACCAGCATGTTGAAACACAGGGTGGGTGGTGAAGGAGACTGCCACCAAAGATCCCTTATTCTGAATATAGCTCAAACAAAGGACATTTTGACTGCTTAATCCAAACAAGCCAGAAAAACCCTCCAACCTGGTTAAGAGAGTCAAAAGACACTACTTGATTAGGAAGGGAAAACCACACTGATGAATACATCGAGATCTTGGAAAATGGCATTATGGAGAATTGTGAATTGGTCTAAACCAACTGCTTTTCTGTCACAGGAATTTCTCTACAAAAAAACTTCTCTGTTTGAAACTTACCTTATAGAAGATGAAAACAGCAGCCCCAGAGCAGATACTTATTGGTATTACTCAAACAAATTCCCCTGGTCTTCACTGTTATGATCAGCATGGCTTACAGTTTAGGCTTTCACAAACACACTGAGCAGCTGAAGGTATGAAAGGAAATTTGTGGCTGTGGAGTATGTCTGAGAAACCCAAGATGGCTGCCAGGCTCTTTGGGACTGGGCAGGCTCTAGTACAGACACATCTGTGTCTGCCTAGCGACTATTTACTAGGGGTAGAATCAACCAGGACTGCAACAACCCCTGTTACAGTTAGGAAGACAATACACAAGGATCCATGTCTTCAAACCACTATCTGAGAACTCTGTGACTTAACCTAGCCTTCATCAAAAAGGAATGGGATAAATAATGTTTATGCAGTGATTTGGAACAGCATCTATTTCTCCAAGATGGCACACAGGTGAATATTTTCTTAAAAGAATGCTCCCATCAACTCAAGGAGGAGTTAAAAAATGAGTGAAAGAACAAGATGTCAGGAAGCAACTTCATGCTAAAAGGCTAAAGGCTAAAAGCAACTTTGTTGCACAGTTTGATAAAATATACCTACATAGTTCATTAAACCTTGAAAGTCTACAAGCAGTAACACCAGGCAAGAAGAGGTCCCCAACTTCAACATACAGAACCTAAAGCCACACCCTGGAGATTGTAAATACTTATTCTTCAGCAACCAAAAAAAGGCAAACAATTTCCAGGTACCAATAATTTAATTGAACATTACATGGTAAACCTACTATGGTGCCTGGGTATTTGATGTTCACTTTCTGTGACAGCAGTGAAATCTGGCAGCTGATACATAGTATCTGATGCCTAGGAAGATCCCTTACAACATGAACACTATCCTTACTTAAACTGTAACTTCTGATTGACTTATTAAAAGAGTGGGACTTGTGGGAAGTGGCACTTGTAAGAATTTAGATTTCCTTTATGAAAGAATTTTAAGTTATCTACCCAAGTAATCTTTGATCCAAATTTTTTAAGATTCTCTTTTTGATCTATGATGAAAACAGGGGTGATTTACTGTACAATGAAGTACCATGATCTACATTACCTTCCAGTACCAGAATTTGAGTTGCTTAATTAAATGTAAGCATCTCTCTCAAGAATATAGCACTGAAGACAGCTTTTGTATGTTTTCTCAAGAGTCCCTCTGAATGTCCCAAGAACGAATTTTATGTATTTCCAGAAAGACTTTGAGTACCACAATGAAACAGTCATGTATACAATAAGGAACTGACACCTAATATGAGAGCTGGCCTTTTAAAACTTGAGATTGAGTCAAATGTCCTGGAGAATATTCACCAAACCCCTAAATTCAATCTTAATTGTCATAAGTAGAAAAAATAATAACGTAATAGGCATGTTTGATTTCTTCATAAAGTTGGAAATATAAATTATTTTGTTGCCTGCATGCTGCTTCCAATGCACAAAACATAAAAAGAGAAGTTTTCTTCATGCATCTAATTTGTAGGCAAAATTACTACTGATCCTACAATAAAATAAAACAGCCACTAATACAACCTGATCATAAAAATCCTAATGGAGCCAAAAAAAGCCCAACCAAACGATAATATGGACTCTATATGAATTTTTCCTACTGCATGGTAAACCAAGCAACTCTACTAGTAACAACAAATGCAAAATCACATTAGTTAGAAAACCAAAAGAATTGGGTTCTATCCTGGAAAATGCCAACCTAAAGTGACTAAAGCAGTCACAACTGATGCACAAATGTACACATGCTCCCATATATTACAAAAAGAGTGACAGATATGACTCATGAAGGGTCCCTGGAAGAGTGTCTGTTCATCTGCACAAAGTACTTCACACATCTTCCAAACTCTAACCCAGTTCTCCAATTATTCAATATTCTTCAGAAGTGTTCCAGAAGTAGTAAAAAAGAGCCACAAAGACAGCATGAAGACAGAAGAAAATGCCTTGTGATTAGACAATGAAAAGAGTTCAAAGTTAATCAAGCCTATCAATATAGATACTGGAAGAAACTAAGTCTTCTCATAGCACAAAAAGAATACATAAAGATCTTCCAACTGAAAAAAATGCATATGAAATCCTCTTGAATAGAAAATGAAAGCTGACAAATTCTAATTAGAGTAGGAACACAAGCATGCAGGATAATGAGAAAAATTAACACTTGAATAAATTATTTGGGATGGGAATCTGAATTTGCTACTATCTTCAAATTAAAGTTAGTGCTACTCTGGAATTTACATTTCAGTAAAAACACAAGTTACTGAGTTTCATAAAGGCAGAATTTTGTGCATCTCAATACAAAGAGATCAAACACAGGTTCATATAAAAGCTCCATCCTATAATGTCTGTATACTTACTTTGCCTTGATGTCAATACTCTCCACTGTACTGGTTTTGACTAGGATAAAGTTCATTTTCTTCATAGTAGCTAGTGTGGGGCTGTGTTTTGGATTTGTGTTAACACAGGGATGTTTTTGTTATTGCTGAGCAGTGCTTTCATAGATTCAAGGCCTTTTTCACTCTTCACCTCACCAGGCAGGAGGCTGGGGGTGGACAAGGAGTGGGGAGGGGTCACAGCTGGGACAGCTGACCCCAGCTGACCACAGAAACATTCCATATTATATGGCATCATGCTCAGCATATAAAGCTGGGGGAAGAAGGAAAAAGGGGGCATGTTCGAAGTTACGGCATTTGTCTTTCCAAGTCACCGTTACCTGTGATGGAGCCCTGCTTTTCTGGAGATAACAGAACATGTGCCTGTCCACGGGAAGTGGGGAATGAATTCCTTATTTCGCTTTGCTTGCATGTGCGGCTTTTGCTTTACCTATTAAATTATCTTTATCTCAACCCACGAGTTTTCTCACTTCAACTCTTTCGATTCTCTTTCACATCTCACTGTGTGGGGAGGTAGAGAGTGGCTGTTTGGTGTTTAGTTGCCAGCGAGGTTAAACTATGACATTCATAAATCACAGAGTAACAGAAGAATATCTGATGTTTGCTCCCATTCCCGCCCCTCAGGCCAAAGCTAGAGGCCTGTGTGTTATTCCCATTTTCTACAACTGCCCCGGCAACTTTGGATTCTAGATTCCGCCTTCAACATCTGTTCTTGGTTTGATATTTCAGTGAGATCATATATGTATTTTGTTCACCTTTGCAAAAGCAGGAAAGATCCAAAATTATCCTTAGCTTCGGCATTTTTCACTTAGACCACAGTCTGATTTTTGTCTTCCACTACAAACACACCTGATTTTTTTTTGCAGCAGAACCATTTGTTTTTGTTTCTATTTCAGTTATATTGTATCTATTACTTCAGGCTCCCTCCAAAATGATATAAAGCCATGAACAAAACGCCCCTTCTACACCAGTAGGTGAAATCCAATCACCTATTTAAATGTCTTCTAGTAACTCTCCTTTTACTGGCTACTTATCATGTTAAATTATTTTGCAATCAGGTAAGTTTTACAGCTTTGCTTCAGCATTACTATTTAAATTTTTATTCTGTCTGTCCTTCTGCTTATGCTCTGTTTTGATTTCTTTTGCCACCCATTTGTCATGCTGCCTTCCATGTAAAGCATCTTTCTGTTCACCAAGTTCTTCAGCATGTTTGCTTAAATATAATTTATATTAAAACCAAGCAACCATGCAATTCTGTAGCACAACATTCAGCTTTTCTGATGTTCCATTAGTATTTATTACTCACAATTTGTGGGGGATTAGAGGGGAATTCTTCATCAATTTATGAAGCACATACCATTACAAAGACTCAATGCATACATACAGTGGCAAGCAGTTAAACATCCAGAAGAAAAGCAGCCAGCAGGAATAATGGCAATAAAGAAATAATGGCTTAGGTTTGAAGAAGAGCCATTGTACACAGAACTGGTATTGACACTGGAGAGCAAGAAGCAGGTGGGTGGTCCCAGTGGTGCTGTGGGTGCAAAAATGAATATACACTACCTGCCAGATGCCTACTAGAGTAAAGGACCAATCTATGCAATTCTCTCAGGAACATCTGGATTGTGATAATGTAACATTGTAGCTTTTTGAGAGACAATTTTTAATTAGTACACACTACAGCTAAAGATTCAGCATAGAATTAACAGTTTTATTAGAGCCTGTCTATAGCTACCTACAAAACAGAACTTAAAAAGATACCAAACAACTCTTTTGCAAACTTGAGATTTCAAAACTTTATTTCTAAGTCAATTATCTTGAAAAATCCAGACATAAACCCATGGCACAGAAAACTTGGATCAGCTGTTACTGAGCTCTTCCCCACATTTTAAGTGGTACACACATTGCTTAGAAGCTGTTCTTGAAATAACTACATACAATCTTGTATATGCATGAACAGACCTATTTAATATGGCAGAAAAATTAACCTAATAGTTGTTTTTCTGAATGCAGTGATGCTCAAAGTTTCAAAAATTCTCTATGTTCCAAGTTGGTTCATAGTTGGTAGAACTTAAAGAGACACTACAGAGTGGTGCAGTAATAGCAGGTATTACCAGAGAACCACACCAGAATTAAGTTAGGAAATGGCAATTAAAATAACTACAAGTTCAAGTTCCAACCCTGCCACAATGCATGTACATATTTTTAAGCTGACTGGACACTTAAGAGCCTAGACAAAAAAGAGATACCATGTGCCAGGGGTTTATGTTAACACTGATAATAAAGATTATATTTCTGTATTTCCCAGCATTCCTATTTGTAAATTTGACTTACACTGATGACTGCATAAATTTTCTGCAAGTTCTGAACTTATTTTTCAAGTCATACCCCCACTATAAATATGCTCAGCAGCAAATAAAAAAAAACTGGTACAGCTTTCAGAAACACATCAATTCTTATCCAATCCATGGAGCAATAAATGGATGGTAGCAGCATGATGATGAGCTTGTTAAATCAAAAGGGAATTCATCAATGTTATATCTTCAGTATTTATCTTCCCCAAGAAAAATCAAGTCAGTCAGTTTTCTAGAAAATTATGACTAAGTAATAGATACCATAGTAAAAAAAAAAAGGGGAAAAAGTGATTGTGTGCTTCTTCTTGAATTAATTTTCAACCCTTTTTTTAATCTCAGGAAAGAAAAGTATCATTATTTGCTATTATAATTATTAGCATACAAACGAAGTAAGTGAAAACAAACATACCATATCTTTTCAGAGCTGCAGAATCTTGTTCTTTCAAATTCTATAATGGACTTCTACAGTTCTTGTACCTATAATGCAAAACATTACAATTCAGATCTTGCAGTATGCTTCATACCAATCTGAAGCTCAATACAACTTCAAGACAATACCTTCAAAAGTGCCTATTTGATAAGTCATGAGCCTGCAACTAAAGGAAACATAGAATCATAGAATATGTCAAGTCAGAAGGGACCTGCAAGGATCATCGTACCCAGCTACCCACTCCTCACAGGACTGCCTAAAACTAAGCCATATAAAAACTAAATCACACTTTTCATAAAAATGCACAACAGAAAATAATTATTGTTAGATAAACTACAAAAACAAAGTTCATGCACATAGTATTCCCTATTATTTCCCTTGCAGTGATGCAATAGTTTTACAATTCCATTCATCCAGTTCATTACAAATACCAATTTCCTTTCTCCTTCCCGGCCCATATTTAGTTCTGTTTTTTTTTCTTTTCTTTAAGAACTGGCATTTATAATAAGAAGAAAAATGAACTCTCAAAAGAAGTCACAGATAGAACCAAATCTTTGTTCTGGGTGCATAAAATCGCTGGAGTTCAGTAAGCTTTTCTATAAATTCTTCATTTTCAGAGAAGTCATAATTAACAAGGGACTAAAACATACTTGAAATATTTTCAACAAACACCTAAAAGCACAGCCAGCTTTGAGAGAAAAAGTGACACAAACAGACACATAGGCATATAACTGAAGAAAGACAGGGGCTGTGGATTCCCCATCAATGGGGGTGTTCAAAACCAAGGTGGATGGAGCTCTCAGTAACCTGGTCTACTGGAAGGCGTCCCTGCCCATGGACGGGGGGTGTAATTAGATTTTTCTTTAAGGTTCCCTACCAACTCAAACCATTCCCTGATACTATGAAATCTACTTACTACTTTTCAAAAAAGTTAGTAATTTGGCACAGAATACCACATTTTCAGTACTGTGAAGACTTAATACATAATTTCTTGGTTTAAAACTTTATTAAGAGCAAACAAATCCAACACAGCTGATTTAGGCTGATCTCCAACATGGATCAGAGGTCCCACAAAGGAAAACCTGATCTGGTTACCTGAACAGTACATTCAGTTTTATCTTAAAAGATGTCAAACCAGCAAGAACTCATTTAGTGTCAAGGGCCCAATTCTTTATCAGGGAACTGAAACCCTGGACCAGTTTTACCACTAAAACTCTAAGCACTAACAATGTGAACACACTTCCTTGTATTGAAAAAAAATTCGTTATATAGGGCACCCTACATGTTTCATGAAAAAAGACTGCTATTTCAACAAACAGTTCTACTAATTATGTAGCTTTCTGTACAGTTAGGATCACTGTGCTAATGATACGCAACTGCATCAATAAAACTTTACTACCATTCAGAAGAAAAATAAGAAAAATTTATCTGAACAGCATGAGACAATAACTGATGATTTTCTTGTTTGCAAGTAGCACTTCCACTCTGTATCAACAGCAGAAATCCAAAATACCTTATATTCTACTAAAGAATAATTATTCATTCACAGTGGTGCCATTAGACAAACTCAGTTAAAAGTATTCTGACAAATGCAACCAATATTTTCACACCTTATGTCATCGGACTTCCAGATTAAACTTCAATGTATGCATTTGTTCTGTACAGACATACAGCAGTGTTATCTGTATAAAATTCTCTCATTCTCCTCTAAGATACAGAAGCACAAATTTTCAGTGTTCACAGAGTAGGAAGAGAGCACCAAGTACAGCACGAAAAAGCAGTGCAAATACATCTACCAGAGATCTTATGATTATTGTCCAGCAATAGAGACAAGAAAACAATGGTTCCCAACAGAACTGAAGCTATGGAGTAGTCTAGGACAGTACAACTGACAGAAGAAACAAGACCACAATGGAGGAGATGCAGACAGCTTATTTGCATAATAACACACAACAACAGAAGAGCAAATCCAACAACACAAAACTGAAGTTCCTGGACTTCCAGTTCTTCTTCAATCTCTCCTCACCAGCTACCACTGAGGCAGAACAGAGTTCAGCAGTCTACTAAGTCTAAAGTCTACATTCGCTCAAAGGCTACATGACCAACACAAAAGGAAGTAAGGCTCTGTAATGCTTGTCTAAAAGGAATGAAAATGATTTCATGAAGTCAGATGTACTTCAACATTCACCTTTAGTATACTTAATTAGCACTAAGCCACATCTGCCTAAAAAAAAATGCAAATGGCAAATGTGACTAAAGGCTTGGTCAACATTATTGCTTCCATTCCACATTAAAAAATCTTCATCTATCATGTGACCAGAGCCAAAAAAGCTGCTTGTTTACAACTATGTCAGATATTTTCAATTAAAAAAAGGAGGCTTCAAGGCAAACCAAATTATATTAACACAGACAGTAAAGCACTGAACTAACCACACTATAGCATATGTAATTACAAAATATTTAAGGAATTTATTATAAATTACAAAAAAAGCTTCACAACTCTTTTGTCTGGCTTGATAAAAGATATCATGAAATCATCTCTAACAGCTTAAATTATGTTTTCCACTTGGAGTTTGGGGTTGTTATGTTTATCTGGTTTTATCCAATAACTGTAACACAACAGGAATAGAAGAAAAAATTCTGAGAGCACTACCCTAAAGAAATAATACCTAGTATTATAAATTTTCTGACACAATTTCAAATATTTAAGTTCAATTAAGAATAATTTTCTTCCACAACTAACATTCTTAACAGTAAACAAAAATCACATTAGCCAAGTAAAAAACAAATATTCACAAACATCCTTCTTTCAGTCAGATATTCAGGTTATAGGAATTGTGCAAATGGAGTATTTTTCACAGCCTTACTATGTAAAGGGCTCCATCTTTGCAAGCAAGAAATACCAGTGTCTCACAGAAGTGATACACACTCTCGGGAGCTCCCTTGTCCTTGAAATCTGATGGGATTTGCAGGTTGTGCGGACTCTTAAGTATGTATTTCTCTTGGCTACAATAAGCAAGTTTTGCTACACCAGCTGAAACACAAGGTGTTGTTACTCAGACAGTGTACACTAGTATACCTTGGACTTTCTAAAAACAAACTTGGGTTGTTTATACACATAGTAGAACACAATATTCATCACCAAGACTTTGGACAAGATATTTCACTATGAAAAAACAAGCAATCGTTATCTGAATATAGCTATACAAATACGAAAACCGAAAAATTGTATTGGAAACAAATTCTGAGGTAGTGACAGACCTCTTCAGTATTATCTAGCTTTGCAGAAGTTTTTGATTCCTTTTAAGAAAATGGCAAATACCACATTGTAAAATAAAGACACTTAAAGCATTAGTCAGCTCAAACACACAACTAACCATAATGCAAAAGAAAAACTCATCTACAACTGTGATAGCCTTTCTTCAAGTATTTTGACCTACGTCCTATTTGAGAAGTTCAGCTCCTTTAAGAGCCACTCCACCACCTGCTAACAGCCCAAGCCTGCTGAACTGCAGCTGCTCCAACCTGGGTCCCAGGGAGCATACCAGAGCAGGAGCACACGAGTAATGCCAGACCCTGGCTGCCTGGACAAGCCTGGCATCTCTCAGTGCCTTGCAAGCTTGGCAACACAATATAGATCACTCTTGTGCCTCCCCTGCACACAGCTCCTAAAGGTAAGGGAGAAGGTGTTTGTCATCCTGACATCCTCATTTCATCAATTTCTTTGGTGTAATCATTATCAAGGAAATATTAAAAAGTCCTAAAAGCAGTCTGCCAAAGGAAGCAAAGAGCATGGTCTTCTCCATGAAGGAGATATGAACTAGCTTCACACCTAGAACTCTAGCTCGGTCAGAAGTCCTGTCAGTCCTCACACAACACCAGAATGAAAAGAAAACTAAGTGGACTAATCATTGCCAGACCATTATGCAACAACCACCAAACCCAAAGAGGTTGTGTAATTTTCTGCTTGAGATCCTGTTGGATCCTATCGATACACAGGCCACCAAGATCAAATTTCCTTTGGGTTTCAAACCACTCTAAAGTTTTTGATACTTAAATTTTGTCTTTAGTTACTTAGGTCACAGCTTTGACATTTTGTCACGCAAGGAATGAACATGAAAGCACATGGAGGACGGGGAGATTTGAGATATGCCCTTTCACCAAGGGCAAGTCCTGCTGGACCAACCTGGTGACCTCCTATGATAGAGTGACTGCATCAGCGGACAAGGGAACAGCTACTGATGTCATCTATTTGGACTTCTGTAAGGCCTTTGACATGGTCCCCCACAACACCCTTCACCCTAAATCGGAGAGATAATGGATGGATTCTTTGGTGGATGAGGAATTGGTTGGATGGTTGCATACAGAAGGTAATGGTTGAATGTTCAGATGGGCATCAATGACAAGAGGTATCCCTGAGGGGTCCATATTGAGACTGGTATTGTTTAGTATCTTCATCAATGATAGACAGTGGGACTAAATGCACCCTCAGGAAGCCGGCAAACAATACCAAGCTGTGTGGTGTGGCTGATATGCCTGAGGAATGGAATGCCATCCAGAAGGACCTGGACAAGATTGAGAAGTGGGCCCATGGGACCCTCAGTCAATGAGGCTAACTGCAAGGTCCTGACCCTGGGAGGGGAAAACCCCTGGTATCAATACAGGCTAGACAACGAGGGAATTGGCAGCAGAAAGTAACTACAGAAGGACTTGCAGATCCTGGTTGTTGGAAGGCCAGCCTTGTCCCAGCAATGTGCGCTTGCAGACCAGAACGTATCCTCGGCTGCATCAAGAGCAGCATGGCTAGCAGGTTGAGGGAGACCAGTCTGCCCTTCTACTCCTCTGAGACCCCACCTGGAGTGCTGCATCCAGCTCTGGAGTCCTCAGCACACAACAGGCACGGACCTGTTGGAGCAAGTCCAGAGGAGGGCCACAAAAATGATCAGAGGGCTGGAGCAGCTCTCCTATGAAGAAAGGCTGAGAGAGTTGGCATTGTTCAGCCTAGAGAAGAGAAGGATCTGGAGACACCTGTTTGCTGCTGTTTAATACTGAAGAGGAGCTTACGAGACAGACGAGGACAAACTTTTTACAAGGGCCTGCTATGACAGGACAAGAGGTAATGGCTTTTAACTAAAAGACAGTAGATTAAGACTTGATATAAGAATGTAATTTTTTACAATGAGGGTGGTAAAACACTGGAACAGATTGCCCAGGAGTAGGAGATGCCCCATCCCTGGAAACATGCATGGTCAAGCTGGACGGGGCTCTGAGCAATCTGATCTATTTGAAAATGTCCCTGCTTATTGCAGAAGAATTTGGACTGGATAACATTTAAAGGTCCCTTCCAATCCAAACTATTCCAAGTTTTTGGAAAAAAAAATAATGCACTCCATACCAAGCAGTCAAGTGGTACATCAGTTCAAATTGTCTTTTATCCACCACCACTGTAATCCACCTCTGGGTGACAGTCCCACTTCTGTCATACTACATAAGATGAGCACGATTCTCAAAAGTAAATTATGTTAGTACACAGAGCACGTTTTTAAAGTTATTTGAATGGATGCAAACAGCAATGTTTTTCGATGAAAAGTACTGGGAGAGCTACAAACTGTGAATGCACTTTTCAAGCCACCAGATTAAAAAAAAAAAAAGGAATTCAAAGCTCTGCTTTGCTAACTAGAAATTTCTCTTAAAAACCCCATACATACTTCTGTTCTAAGGAAATTCAAGTAGCTTCAAAAGAAGCAGATCACCCCTCTTACCTAAGACAGTGAAGTGAGGGTCCAGAAGGAAGCCACCCATTTAGTTCCACTCAGCTGAATAACTGCAGCTTCTCCTAATTCTTCACCACTCTGTAAAACATGGGTAAAGAACCATGCAGGACGGTAACGGAAAGAGTATCGGTAAAGACTGACTTCCACCCCCTTCCTCCATTCAGCAGTTTGCATAATACAGGGAAGCAGGCTCAACCTATTAAAGTAAGTAAGAAGTAGTTAATGCTTCCTTTAAGAGATTCATTCATAAGAGTATTTGTTAGACATAACTACAATAATATTTAATTTATAATGTAATTTTGCACCCAGTAAGTTATTTTGTCAATAAGCTCTGTCCCTCCTAACCACAGGAAGGTGCAGCTATTCAAAAATAGCAATTTAAAGTGCTATTTAGTCAGATGTTACATTGCCAAACCTGAATCCTGGATCTCAACATTATTTGATTTTCTTTTTCATATTCCTACTATGAGGTTATTTTCCTGAAGAAATGTGTCACCAGCTGGTGTAGTTACTGAAGTATTGCTTCATTGCAAAATGTTACCTTTAGACTGTATTTGCTGACTTTGTGCTAACCAACCAGATGCATTACACACATTACTATTCCTATGAACCAGCTTTTTTCCAAACTTTTATTCATGGGCAACACAGGCTTATGAGGCCATCAGGCACTGCCTGTAAATACAAGAAGTTAATGTAGTAAATGTTAAGGTCAAAGTATTTAAGGTGACAAAATTAACTTCAAACATGAGATTTGCTCACTGCTGTTGTCTCTGGAACCAGTTGTTTAGCACAGCTTTATAGAACTTCTGTGAGGGGGGCAGATTTTTGTTTTTAGAAAGTAAGCAACATACTCTACATTTTTTCATTACAGACCCTGATAGCAAATGTATTACTCCCCTCCTTCCATGTACAAATCAGAATTTGATTAGTGACAGAAAACCTTTTAACACTGCTTCTCTATAAAATTCACAGCTACCTTAAATGCACTGGATACTTCAGAAAAATTGTAAAACACACCTCCTTTGTTTAAAAATCAATATCAATTCATTAATTAGAGTGAAGACTTGGCCCACACTACCAGAAAGGAAGATTGATGCTGGAAATGCCTACATACTTTATGAATTCTGTTCCCTTTCCCCTCAATTGCATGTTCTATTTTTAAGAATTAGTTGCTTTCATCTTCAGGTGTATGAGTACACTGGTGTGCGGAGGGAGAAAGACATTCCCTGCATTTAAAAGAAGATGAACTCTCTCTGGATACTCACTAAGTAAACTAAAACTGAGGGGGGAAAAAAAAATCTTTCCTGCACAGCAAAAATTAGGATGATGCATATTTACAAAAGCATAAAAACTAAATTAATTCCATGATAAGTGTCATATCATGTACTAGTGTTTATAGAAAATGTTGTATGTTTAAATGAGTTCACAATTAAACATGTTTAGGACTTAAAACTCAACTCAAAGATATTTCCGCCCCCATCATTTATCTGGTTAAGTATAACCTGTGAATTCAGAGAACTAGTGAAGAATATATCAACAAAGAACATAATCATAATGAAACAAGCATGATTTTATGCTGTGGTACACATGACATTTCATACTTTCAAAAGAGAAGTTAAAGGATATGAAAACAAACCTGTTTTATTTTCTCAAGTTGATTAAAACAATCGGGGACTCTAACAGGGACTCCAACAGGCTAAGAATATCCCTAGATATATTCAACATATACACACAGTTTTCAATTCCATCCACAAAAGAATCATTGTTCCCACATTTTTAAACAGCAGCAGCAATTAAAAAAAAGGAAAATACCAGAAGTCTTGTTTGCTAAAAAAAAGGATCAAACCTACACAGCTTTGGAGTTCTGAAGAGGACTTGGACTGAGAAATGTAGGCTTTAAAATACACTGCTGTGAAAAAGTTTCTGCTTTTTCAAGCCTGACTTTTTTTGCAAAGTCACAGAACCATGCCCTGAAATAGACCCAAACAAATGAAACATTTATTTTGGTATCTAGCTTGGTGCTTTTATTTCTATATTCTTGGGAGACACTCAGGACACTCTAATGAGGAGAAATAGCAAACACCTCTGATAAACAAAATGAACTCCTTAATTCCAGCAGGAAAGATGCTACATTAAATAGCAAACATTTAGGAAGGAATGGAAGGTCTTTGTAAAAGAGAGATGAAGCATCTGTAATATTGTACAGAACTAATTTCAATTAAAAGTATCAGCTCTGTAAATGTAAGTAGTGGACTAGGTTTTCTTTCACTATTTCTCTGTACTGAGTTGACAGAATGATACCGTTAGGAAGACAGGTCATAAGCACTACAAACTGCATCTATTTTAAAAGACAAACACATGTGATAGTTTTCTTTGCATATCCATATCAATTTAGCAATACACATTTCATACTTTCAACACACTCAAACTGAGTTTTGCCTTATTTTCAAATTTCTAAAAAGTACCTTCAACTGTTTCCACAATGAAAGGGCGCAGCATTATTCAGACCCAACATCTAAACCCAGCAGTTCGTGAGAACTATAAAAAGCCCATTTTCCAGCACTTTTCATTCTTATCAAGTAGTATACCTCTCACTATCTCCATCATTTCCCTCTCCCCCCCATCGTAAGTGTCTAACAACACAGTACAACTCAGAGCACTGCTTTTCCCTTAGCAGGGAATCTCTCTAACTGGATGCTATTTGCATGAATTAGGAACTTAATCTTATCTTTTAGACCTCTCCCTTTCAAACCAGTCAACCAGACCAAAAAAAAAAAAAAAAAAAAAAAAAAAAAAAGAAAAAGAAAAAAGATAAACCAGCAATACAATCACGCAGGCCTTACTTTGTTAAGAAATCAAACTAAAATTGGGTATAATTTTCCACTGAGAAACTTTCTACTAGACATGCAAGAAGCATGGTAAAACCAGTCTGAGAAGCCGATTTCTCAAAGGGCCTCAGGTTTGCAGACTCCTACTAAGGCAGGTAAGTTTCCATACAGACAGAGGGACCATCCCTAAAGTGATGTGTAAGACACATGCTTAGTCCTAGAATTAGACCAACACATTACACAGAAGGAAACATAAACGAGTATTTCCTTTAACTGGAGAAAAAAGAAAAATGATAACTACAAGCCTGTAAATTACAAGTTCTTGTCACTTAAAGGAGAATTGTGAAATATGTTTTGTTTCTTAAGCAGTAGTAACTTCTGAATGACCACAACACATCATCTGAGACATCTGATTTACAAATCAACAGTGAACTGTAACGTTCCTTAAGAGATCTTAATACTGCAGGTATGCTTAAAAACTAAAGCCCAGAAAGTCCTGCAGTCAGGAGCGACAGATCACATGCATCAGCAAAGCAGCCTGCTCAGGTTCAGATCCAACTCTTCACACTGGACAGAAGGTAACAGGAGCAAGTGAACAGACCTACTTTGTCTAACAGGCCTTGGCCACTAGTTAAGAGACCCTCGCAGCGCTTCCCATTCCGGCAGCCGGCCGCGCCGATGGCACTGAGCCGTCCCATGCCCACAGCAGCCCCGCAGAGCCGTCACCGAACCAGGAAACTGAGGAAGGGGCAGGCTGGGTTCACCCAAGGTCGCCCAGCGAGCCCGGTCTCCCCGGGGGGGGCCGGGAGAAGCTCGGAGCCACCCGCCCGCCCGGCCTTCCCGGGGCGGCCCCGCACCCATGTGTCTCACGGCGAGGAAGGAGAGGACCCCCGGGGCCGCCGCCTTCCCCTCCCCGGCGCGGGGGAACTGCCAGGGCCGCCTCCCTCCCCTTCAGGGCCAGCGAGAGCCGGGCGCCATCCCCGCTCCCGGCCCTGCGCAGCGCCCACACCGACCTGGGCACCTCGGTTGCTGCTCCCGGGCGCTCCCGCCGCCGCCGCCCGGGCTCATGCGGGGGCCGCGCCGCACTCGGGCCGGGCCGCGGGCGAGGAGGAGGCGCCGCCGCCGCTGCTACTGCTGCTGCCGGTGCCGCCGGAGCCGCGGCCTGGCGGGGCGGGGAAGGAGAGGCGGGCGGACGGGCCGGGCCGGGCGGGCGCGTCTCCTCCTCCTGCTGCTCCTGTGTCGGCCGGGCCGCGCTCAGCGCGAGCCCCGCACCTCCATCTTGGGACAACGCGGATGTCGGCGCGGCGCAGGCTCGGGGCGCGCGGGAGGGAAGGAGAGAGGGAGGGAGGACCGGCCGTGTCCCGGCGTGCAGCGCGGGCGGGGGCGAGGCGAGGCGAGGCGGCGGCGGCGCGCTACCCACCGCGGGCAACCATAGAGAGCTGCCGGCCGCGCCTTCCGGCCGTGTGCACTCGGAAGAGGGGAGGCGAGGCGGCGCCTGCGCGCCCGCGCGCGCGAGGCGGGGGCCGCCATGATGGAAGAGGGCAGCGCGGGGCGGCGGGGTGGGGCGCGGGGCCGCGCGTGCGCTCGCGCAGGAGCCGGGGGGCGACCCGCGGGCGGGGCGGTGCGAGGGAAGAGGCGAGTGGGTGTGGGATACGGCGGTACATACTCATGTACGCGTGTACACACATGTACGGATAGGTATACACAAACACACATATGCACACGGATACATGTATTCACACCTACAGATACATGCGTATTCACACACCTATACACACATACGCGCACCCGTACGCACGCATCTGCCCAGACGCACGTACACGGGTAGATTGGCAGGTACACACGTACACACAGGTGCCCAGTTGCACACGCAGCCGTGGGGGCCGGCGGGCAGCCCAGGGACTGGTGGCACAGCAAGGAGCCATCGCTGCTGTGGGCAAGGAGAGTGGCCGCCACCACCTCTGAGTCCCTCCGCAGGTCCCCTCTGAGCCACACCAGAGTCCAGCCTGTCCGGCAGGCCCCATGGCAGCCCGCCCAGGGTTTATCGGGTTTAATCTGGGCAGGGAGCCATGGCTGGCTGGCAGGCGGGAGCAGTGTTAGGGGAGCGGCCGGTGACCTCTGGAGGGGAGCCCATGCTGGAGCCATGTGTCGGCCAAGGCATGAGAGGACGGGCAGTGCCAGGCCTGGCCAGCCCTGCCGTGTGTGCCCCCTCCCTGGCAAGGGAGGAGAGGACGGGGAGACCGAGAGCTGGGTGACCCATAGGTGGCAAAGCATGGCGACAGCCTTGCTGTCCCAGCCTGCAGCGGTGGGCAGAGAGCCACTACGGTGTAAATTTAGGTCATCAAATGCCTGGTGTTATTCAAAACTAGCACCCTTGGGGGCACAGAGGGCAGAGCTGGCTGGTGGGGCTGGAAGAGTCGGGGACTGGGACCCGGGGATGCAGCCCGAAGGGTGGGCGAGAAACCCTCTGGTCCTGTGCAGCCCTGCCTGACACCTGGCTCTCTCCTCTGCCTCACACATAATTTTTCCATTGCCTCTTGGGTCATTCCTTTCCTTCCCCTACCTACACCCAGCCTATGCATTGCAAGTATGCTTTTTGTGTGATGTTAAAAGCACGAGTAAAAGTTGTGTTTTGGCAGGTGAATGTTAAAAGCAGTTTGATAAAATAAATTTAAAACTGGGCAATGCATGCAAAATTTTTCTTTCTTTGGATACTGGCTTCTTAAAGCTTTAAATATGTGGAGCTACAAGCACAGAGCAGGGGAAGGAATAAGTAGAGAAAAAAATAAGGAAAATAGATCTAACTCTTTCCTACATTATCCCTTAATAAAGGCAATTAAATAGAGGTGCTTCTATCCTGGCAGAGAGTATGCTTTTGTTTTGTTTTGTTTTGTTTTTAAAAGTATAAACTAGAAATATGAGTAGTTCTCAAATGTTAGAATAAGCTGTTAAAACCATAAACATAAGCTCTCAAAAATATGATACTAAAGCCAGGCTCTGGGCTAGGAAATAGGTGCTTAAGAGGACATGTTTTTTGGCATAGTTTTGGAAGACCTATTGTGTTTGTTGCAGGGTAATAGCTGGTAAGACCAGGGGACTCAAATGGCATTATTACAAACCAGTGCAGAGTCCTGCTACTTACAGAGGACATGGTGGGCAGATGTATAATTGAAATATTAAGACTGAATGGAGTATTCTGGTACTTCAGTGTAGTCTGAAAGCAGGGTACATTGCTGTGCTCAGATGGACATTTGTAATCATCTAAAAATAATCACTGGCATGAACACAGCCTTCTGCATCTGGAAGCTCTCTCCCACACAGTAGCAAAACCTGCCAACTTTTGTGTATTAAAATTTCAAATTCAGGCCAAAGTGTAGTGTGCCATGAGCTTTCCTGTTACCTCAGAAGTAGTAATATTGCAAAAACTGCATCTGGAAGATGAACTGTCTTGCTACTTTTCCCTTGCTCTGTTGCAGAGCTCACATGTTGAGTCCTTATCTCCTGCTTGACTGTAAGGATGCTATGGGGAAGCGTGTCACAAGCTGAGTCCAAGTAAACAACATCTTATTCTCTCCTTTCCTGCAGAGCCTTCTTGTCTCAGGCTGGTCAGGCATTATTTGCTTTTGGTATATCCATGCTGGCTGTTCCCAGTCTGGAAGTTCTTGCTCTTACTGTGTCTGGAAATAATCTCCCAGACTTTCAGGTGAAGCTGCTCAGCCATATCCTCCTTGATCCCCATACCTCAGATCCTCCTTGCCTGCAGCACTTGGGGACCTCTCACAAACACTGTGGTCATTGAGAGATGGCAGAAGGTGGCCTCACAGTGACATTGGCTAGCTCTCAGTTTGTGTCATCACTTGCCATCTGATCCCATGAGCTTATGTATGTCCTGTTTACCTAAGTAGTCTCTAACTTCATGCTCCTCATCCGAGAGCACCATCTTTCTCCCTCAAGCTTGGCTAATCTCCTTAAGGATCTGGGAGCTCCAAGACCACGCCATACCAGCAGTCACGGCACTGATGTGCTGTTTTCTGCACCCTGTGCCACTGGTGCTCTGTCCCATTTAGGAGCAGTGCCACAATTTCCCTAGTCTTCTTTTTGCTGCTGATGTATCTACTGATGCTCTTAGTGTCCTTCACATCCCTCACCTGTTTCCAGTTTAACTCTGGCCTTTACAGTTTTATCCCTGCATGCTCAGATGATGGTCCTAAAGACTTTCCTGGAATTTATGGCAGTCAATCATTGCATGGAATCTGTCTCCATAACTTTTATCAGGACATTGGGTCATCATCTTGTTTCCTTATAGCAGAAAAGACCAGTATCCAAGATGGGAACACAACTGATTTATACGATGATGGGGTTTTTAAACCCTCTGTGTTTCCAAATAGTAGCTGACACTTGTTTGGGTTTTTTTAGCCTTTAGAGAGCATCAACTGCATCTTTTCCCATGGATTGCAATCTTGAGATCTTGTCCCATGTTAGTACTGAGCAGTTCATAACCCAGCACTGCTCTGAGGTAATACAGCGTAGATGTGTCACTGGTTTTCCTCTGGAGAAACCAGTGCAATTATGAGGAAGGGGCAGATGACAACAGATGGTGGAAATGTGCAGGGCAGATCGAGCTGATGTGAATGCTGGGTGTTTTTTATTGCACTGGCTAGATGCAGAGGTAGGGGAAGGAGTCTTCTCTGAATAGGACACAGGTGTGAAAAGACTCACTTTTCCTTCTGTTTTGAGGAGATGTGGGACAAATCACACTGGCAGTGGACAGGTGAAGAATGACACATTAAGGAATATACCCAGAACAAATTGCAGAATAGCAGTGTTGCACGGATGACCAAGCTGCATGATGGATTTCATTTTGATTCTGCCAGGGACAAGTTGCCATTTTGGGGGAAATACTAAATCACTTTTAGGTTTTGTAGCATGTGCTTGCAGCTTTTTTTTGACTTTGAGATAGCTTGACTAGCAGTAGACTAACTGTGGCCCTTGATGTGCCTAAGTGGCTTGTGTTACAGTGGGGATGATTGTACTTTCCTGCCTCATTTAGGTATGTTACATATTCTGAAGTAATGAGATACTAGAGTACAGAAATGCTTTTGCTGCCATGAGTGCTTTCAGCTACTTTACACTGGTATAGCCAGCTGCTGGAAAGCAACTGGATCTGCCCAGCTGAGCAGGCTTCGAATTTGGAGAAATCTGACTGGAATTCCCAGTGGAAAAGCCACCACTCCCTCCCTGCTTCCTTGCTAATCCCTGCAGCTCTAGGGCCTGGGTACAGACTGTAGCTGAGGAGAACAAATGGTTTGACTGTCTTTTGCAGTGATCCCTTCCCAGAGCAGGCTTTGGTGAGATGCTTCAATTACATTATTGAAGCAATGGTTGGTAAAAAATTAAAAATCAACTATTATGGCTAATAACTTGGTCATGAAGTGGAAGTCCTGCAGAAAATCTAGTTTTAACATCTGAATATTTGGAAACAAAGAGGTTTTTTTAACTGCTGAAGGGAACAAATACAACTTGTCTCATTGACAAGTTGTATGGAACAGGCAGTAGTTCCCAGCAGGAGGAAAAGGACTTTAAAAATAGAATCCCAAGCCTCGTTCACAATTTACTTATGATGCTGGAGAAATGCCATCATGAACCAAGTCTGCTGCATATTAATTTCAGTAATGTTGATATCTCACTTCAGAACTTTGTGGCAAATAGTTTCCTCTGTCTTTGTAAACACACAGAGAGTGCTATGTGTGTCCTGTTCTCATTTAATTTGAGAACCCCAGTACAAATGGTTTGATAATACCTTTTTTGGTGTTTGTTTCAAATAGTTATGTGAGTGAAAATTAGTGAAGCTCTGTAAGTGTAACCCCTTAGGTGATAGGAGTACACTGAAGTGTACCGAGACTTTGTGAGTCAAGCCAAATGCTTCAGCATCCCTTTGCAGATAAAAAAATAAGGGATGGGAAAAGATCATCAGTGATGGAATGAAATACTGAAGTTTTGAGTTAGAGCTTAGTCTGGGCAACTGGGAGATTCAAGAAATCCCCTTTATGTGGGCATTTCTGAAGGGTTATGCATACTTCTGAGCACTGGTTCTCCAAGCATACTTGTTCACCCTGTTCTCCACACAAATAGATGAACTGGCCTCTTGGTTAAGCTGTGATGGGGAGGTTCATGTAATCTTGAAGTGGCTCTCATTTTTGAAGACTTATCTGAATTGAGTGAGGTTTCAGTTCCTCCCTGCGAGGTGAGGGAGGTTTCACGATTCATTTTGCTGAAATAAGCTTGTCAGGGAGAGTCTTGTTTCCTGAATGCTTTTCCCAGCCCAGTGGCCTCTGGGAGGAAATAGGGTGAAAGGAGAAGCAGTTCACATGCACCTCTTTGTCTCCAAGTCTAATGTATCATCTTTCTTCAAGCCTTGCACTTAGGTCCTCCAGTCTTCTTGAAGATGGAGCAGAATATACGCATTTCAGTTCTTTCTCAGGGGGTGAGAGTTTGTGGTCTGCTGCAGGTCTTCATCATATTTTCTTTGGTCATCTGCTCACGTGAACTGGAAATGCTCTTTTTTTGGCCAGTCTGCATTCTTTCCAGTTCTGGGCTGTGAGGGTGCCAGCACTGCAGTGATTTTCAACATCCTACCCCCCCTTTTCTTTTTTTCCCCCTGCCTTTTTACTTGCTGCTGTGCTGTATTACACACTTTTCTACATTCACAGTCTGGCCCTGGTTCCTGAAGTCTCTGTTTTCAGAAAGAATTCTTGAGCTGCTGTAGCTGTGAAAGATGCTTAGGAGCAATGCTTTTGTTTACTCAGAGATTTCATGGGGACATCTTGGTATGTTTTGCAGCACTCAGCACATAGCCATGCAGGTTTGGGCTAGCCATTGTTTTGGTTGTAGAAGAGGAGCCTGACTGACAGCTGTTTTTCTGACCACATGCCTACATTTTTTTTCTAGGATATATATAGAAGTCTGATTTGCTGAGCAGAGCAAAATGGCTTTGTGCAATTAATGTGACATACTTAATAATGCTTGGAAGAATGCAGGCAACTGCATTTATAAACCTGCCATGTCTAAAAAAAAAAAAAAAAAAAGAAAAAATCTGACAAGCAATCCTGGTGCAAACACGTGTTTTTCTGAAGAAGGGACTGCATAGTGCTTAGTTGAAATGTTGCTTTTGAGACAAAACACTCTATTTTTCCAAGAGAACTTGTGTCATACCAGAATCCCACTTTGTCCTTGGGTTATCCTACACAGTGACAAATTCAATTTATGACTTTTTTTTCTTCTTTGGCATTTTAATGTCATAATTACTTTCCTATTTAAACAGCTCATTCCTTGAATACAGAGTATGGTTTGATTATTAGCACTGCAGTGGCACCTTGGTGAAATCAGGTTCAACCAGCTCTCCATATTTTTTCCAGTCAATAAATGATTTTTAAAAGGTCATCATGACATAATTGAAACGTTGAAGGCTCAGGTAATTAGCATCAATATGCAGCTTTCTCCACCCAGCATTTTATAAGCTGCTTTAATACTACTGTTGACTGGGGAGGTTTTAATTTGAAAAGGGCACTCCCAAGGGGTGTCTGTATGAAGATGAAACCTTATTTAGCTTGAGAGGAAAAGGCATCAGCCACAGCTCCCATGTCTCTTGTGTTAGATGCAAGAGGATGTTAGAAGTCCATCTCCCCTCCTTTCCTCAGCAGCAGTACTCATTTTACTGTAGGTGTTGCTGCTGCAGGTACAGCTACACCAAGTTCAACCTTCTGTAGCTATAAGGACCTACCCTGCAGTATGATCTTAGTCTAAAGGTAGAGTATACAACTCACAACATTTCTTCATCAGTGTATAAACACCAGATGCTTGGCTGGCTTTCCCTTTCAGGAAAGCAAGAGGGATGGGGAAGAAGATGGAGAGCTGAAACTGCTTCACATGCCTTGTCACAGTGAATTGCCTGGGTTTAGTACCAGGTGGAAGTTTAATTATTGTATTTTGTGTCTTGCTTTCTGTCTTACTTCCAAGGAACATCAGAGGAGGAGGAAGGACAAGGATCTATGAGGCATTGATCATTGAAGAGTATAGCTGAGGAGAAAAGGATGAAAATATTAATTTATTACCAAAGTGGGGATGAATTGTGTTTGAACCCAGAGGTTAAAAGTACTACAGTTTGTTTGTGTCCTGAGACAACCACTATTCCTGGTGCTGAGCTCTCCACAGTAGCATAGGATTGAGAGACACCATACAGATAAAATTTTATCCTTGGAGTCCTGCTAGAGTGTGTTGGAGGCTGAATCTGATGCATGTGACCTTGGCATGTGACCCTGTCACACCTCTTGACCCCAGAACTGAAACTTACTCTAGACTGGTAATACCCATATTGCAGAAGAGATCACCCAGGCTATTTTGTACCCAGAAAAAGCATTCAATAAATGTTTGATCTGGCAGAGCATTTAACATCTGCCCAAACATAGATTTACGGTAAGGGACCTTGTTTGCATTTGTTCTTCTGCTTTCGGTTTTGCTTTCTTGATTTTGCATTTTGCAAGATCAGAAAATAAAACTTTCTGTCTGGCATGCTAAAGCTGTTTTCACTGAGAAAGTGAAATCCTACATGATAGAGGAAAATCCACTTGAAATATGTGTGAGTTTTTCTCTGAACAAGCACTGAAATGTTTGGCCCTCGGGATGGAAATAGACCTTGGAGTTTTACCAAGGTGCTTCAGAGATCCCTGCTCCTGCTGCTTTTCTCTTTCAAATATGATGATTGTAGCTGTCTGGATGCAGGACTCATTTGAACTAAAAATAAGTATCTTTTAAAAAAGGATCCTCATTCTCTGGTCTTTCAGAAAGTCTGCTAAGGTATGATACAGTTTTTGGTGCTGATTTTCTAGGCTGGTTTTTAATCTGTGTAAACTGTGAAATGCTGATTTTACTTACAAGGAAAAGGCCAAGCTTGTGAGTAAATTATTGTGTTGCTAAAGATCTGATAAGCTTTTTAGTACTAGTTATTTCCTAACCTTCAGCACTCATTTATTGCAGGTACTTAAAAATAAAACCAGCTACATCACTTTGTTTGGGGACATTGAAGAAGAAATATAGAGCTTTTCATGCACATGAGAATCAGATTCAAACAGATACTATGAATGTTAATTGTGATTTCTTGTAATGTTTTCCTTTCTAAGCCTAAAAGTTCCTTGACAGCCTTGCAATTGTGGAAAGAAATATATTTAAAAAGCCTCAGAGCAGATGTGATTCTGTGCCCAGGGATTATTCTGTAACCCTGAAAGGCTGAACTGACACCCCTTTTTCAGAAGGAAGCAGAGGGCGAGTGCTTCTCTGCTTTTTCACAAGTGACATCTGATTTAAGAAGTATCCTCACCATTCTAGAGAGGATATTGAAAATGAATATAATCTCATGCTTCTAAATTGATCAAAATTGATGTCATTGCAGACTTAAAGCTGGATGAGCACTCACAAGGAGAGGTAGGGTAAGACCCTTAAACAATGTAGGTTCTGTAACAATGGTCATCACAGCATGGTCTGCTAGGTTGCGGTTTCTTGCATTTGCTATATGAACAAGACTGGATGCTTATCTATTATTTCAGGCTTCTTATCTGTACTGACCATAAAGGAGGTGAAAAGGAAAAGTTAATTTTTAGCTGGTGTGCTGTTGGACCCAAAGCTGTAAGAACTGCATCTTTGAAACTTGATCACAATCTCCTGTGTTGGAATGGAAAATTTTCCTTCAAGGCACAAATTACCCTCTCCAGCTTGGAGTGAGCAGCTGAAAATTGCTGAAGAATCGGTCCCTCAGAATGAATGCAAATGTGGCAAGATGCATTGTGTAGAATGGGAAGGTTATCTTTTACTAAAATACCCACAGTGAACTGATGTTACTAAGGCTTGCATGTTACACTCCAGAACGAGTATCTTTTGGTTTCCAATTTTGGTTAATTCCCTGCTTACAAATACTGTTATGCTTTTCACTCTTAAACTAAATTAATGAGCTCCTAAATGAAGTAAGTAGCACCCCAGTACTTTTTTTTCCTTATCCATAAAAACACTCCTACGGAATTCAAAAGCAAGATTTGCACAAGAAAGTATTTTCATTGAGAGTGAATACTGTGGTTTGATTTCCCTGTCAAGGCTGCAGGTTTTTCAAAAGCTGGTTTATAAGTGATTAGGGTCCTCAGCTAAGAGTTATATAGCTCAATAAGTGCTTGCAATGATTTATGAACTGGAATTATAGTTGTAGAGTTATTTCTAATACTATATGCTTGTAATGCTGGAAATAGTATTTTCATATGGTTTGTCATATGCTTCATTACTAATTAAGATATAACTCTAGCTATCATGTCTAAGTGATTTTTTTTTTCCTTTTTTATTGTCTTTCAGAAAAATGATGCCAAATCTGTGAACTAAAAATAGATGAAAATAATATTAAAATTAGTGTCAAGACACTCAGGGCTAGATATGAGCTCTGAAGTTTAACACTAAGTGAAGTTCTGATCCTCAATCTTACTGTGACTATATGCAAACATGGGATACATAAGGAACAATGGCTTTCTACTTCATGTTGAACTTTCCTTATGTACTGATTTTGTCTGGGTTAGAGTTAATTTTCTTCACAGTGGCTGGTATGGGGCTGTGTTTTCGATTTGTGCAAAACACGGAGTTGATAATGTAGAGATGTTTTTGTTATTGGTGAGCCGGGCTTACACAGACCCAAGGCCTTTTCTGCTTTTCCTACTGCCAGGCTGGTGTGAAGACCGGGAGTCTATGGGAAATTTAGGGAAGACACAGTTGTGACAGGTGACTCAAACTGACCAAAGGCATGTTCCACATCATACAACATCCTTCCCTGTATATAAAGTGGAGTGAAGAAGGAGGAACGGAAGGACATTTGGTTTGATGGCATGTGTCTTCCTGAGTCACTATTAAGCATAACGGACCCTTGCTGTCCTGGAGATGGCTGAACACCTGCCTGCCTGTGGGAAGAAGTGAACTAATTTCTCCTTTTGTTTTGCTTGCATGCATGGCTTTTGCTTTCCCTGCTAAACTGTCTTTATCTTAACCTGTGAGTTTTCTGGCTTTTACTCTTCCGATTCTCTCTGCAGTCCTGCTGGTGGGGGAGTGAGTGAGTGGCTGCATAGGGCTTGGCTGCTGGCTGGGGTTAAACTGTGACACCTTAGAAGAAGAAAAGACCTCTCGTGCTGTCCCACAGAGGACATCGTGAGGTGTCATCAGAGACACAGAGGGCATGTGTCCCTTATCTTCCCTGCATAGACACACATTTATGGTGAGTGAGAACTGGAGAGGCAACCTCACAGACTGACACCCATTAACAATTCCTTTGTGCTCATATTTCAGTTTCCACTCCCTTAAATTATAAATAAATAAATATATATCTAGCACAAGAGAAGACTGCTTTTCATGGTGTTTACGCTACAGACTACATGTAAGTCATGTGAATGATGAAATATTTGAACTGCAAGGTCTTTTATATTACATTTACATTAAACAACATCCTAGATAAAGTCTTTCCTGACCTACTTGAGCAACTAATTCTCTTGTGTACAGAGATCATGACTTGTCTCATTTTCAAGTGTCTTTTGCTAGCAGTGGTTGGTCTACAAAGTATTTTGATTTCCTTAGCTTTTCTGTTTGTATTTATGTGTGTGTGTGGGGGACAATGATGCAGGGAAAAAGAAGGCAAATGTATGATAAAGGCTAACATTTGGAAAGGTTGCTTTGGAGTATTATAACATACCTGTGTTGGGATATCATACATCTAGGAAAAATACAATTTTTATTATCCTGATGAGGAATTGGTGAGGAAAACAACAGTGGCTTACTTTTAATTAAAAAAAAAAAAAAAAAAGGCGTTTGAATGAATCCATATACTGTTAAAGTAAAATTAGGATAACTGGAATAAATTGCTAATTGTTTATATAGAGGTATTGTAAATCTAAATGAGTATTCATAAGGAATGACCATACTGATAAGACCCTTATATCATGTAGATTATACATCAGTGGTTATCACTGTCTAGTCTGCTGTTTTACAATTTCTTTTTTTTTTTTACCATTTGAGGATGACTTGATGTTTGAAAAGATGCGTGATATAGTTAGCTTTGTGGCTGTGAAAATGTTTTCAGTCAAGGCAGCATAGATAAAAGGGCTGCAGGGAAAGCATCAGGGAGGGATGTCATTGCTCCGCAGGTGCTAACAGAAGCTGATTATTGAAAGAGAGTTGTTCCCTGGACGTTTGTGCCAGGTTCTGGTAGCTGAAAATAGTGGTGATTGCTGTAGAGCTGTCTGTGAAGAACTAAATTTTATCTGTAGATAAAGCAATTATAAAGGTACTGTATGTACTGCTACCACAATACTAATTTCTTACCCACTTGGGAAAATAATGTGAGAGGCTTTCGACAGCCTCTGTTGACCTGTAAGCATCAGGATCCTCAAGATGATGAATTACTAGGCTGAAAATGCCTTGTACTGGATTTGGACCAGAGAACTGGATTTGGAAGCCAATGGAGTTTATGCAGCATCAGAGTCGTGTGGCCCCAGGGGACAAACTTGGGTGTGCAGCTGCTTGAGATCTGAGTTAAGCACAGAGTAGCAGCACTTGGAGAATTGTAGCAAAGTCTACACCTCCAAGAGGGGCTTCTAATTCCTTAGCCAACTGGCCCGGCAGAAACATCCCTGGCTACTGCTGCTAGCAATCACAACAATGTGGGATCCAAGCAGGAGATTTTACATTTGGGGGTCAGATTTTACATTTGGGGAATGTAAAAGGGCCCCCTCACATTTTCTGCACTGGGAAACAGGTGAATCATCCTCCCTGCAGAGTTATGCACTGACTAGGGATGGAATTTTTCAGTACTGACCTAATAACTTTCTTATTGATGTTATGCAGAAGAGAAGTGGGCCAAAGCTAACTTTTCAGTGCAGCTATTTAAGTAAATGGCGCAAGTAACACCTCAGGTGTGAAACTTGCAGGAAGTCCCAGGGTGTCTAGGTGGATGTCTGAGACATACTGAGGGCGTGTCACAGAAAAGGAGTTTCCTTCTCAGCTCTCCTGGCTTTTGTTCTCAAAGATTTATAATAGGTTTTACCGGGATAAATCAAGTGGCTTTTCCAACTGCATCCTGTAGGTCTGTGGTGCCCAAACTGAATGGCCTTTAACATTAGTCTTTAAATCTTTTAATGCAGTGATTAAACATGACAGGGATTAAGTCCCTGCCCAATAGCAGCTCACCTGGGTGCGTTGTTGGTTAGATGTGAAGAACAAAGCCAAATGCTCTTAAGCACCCAAGCATACGGCTGTTTGAAAACATAGCAAACCCCATCACGTCTTGTGATTAGGAAGCATTTCTTCTTTATTGAAGATGGAGTGGAATAGAAAGGTGGCAAAAAGAAAGCCTTTCAGAGCAAAAGGAATAGATTGTGAACAGAAATTCAAAGGTTTTATCCTGTTTTTAAATATATGTATATGGTATGGTTTAGATATATTTATGAGGTACCTGGTCTAATGGAATAACAACTTAAAATTTCATAATTTCCTCAAGTATCCAGGCAAGTGTCTAAATTACTCATATAAAGCAAATCAAACAGAGTTTGTCACACAAACCATTAACTAATAAAAATATTCTTCTGGTTGCCAAGTCACCTAAAAATCTCTCAGGAAATGTCAGAAAGGAGGTATATGTGTGAGCCATAGAGCCTTTAATTACGCCAACGCATGTTATATTTACTCTTGCAGTCTTTTTGCCTCAGTATGTTTTCTTCCTGTTGTTTTATGTGAGTTTTATGATTAATACACAGTTCTTGCATGATTTAAACCTCTTTCTGGAGACAAAGTCCTTTGTTTCCTCATTGGCCTTTTCCTATGATGCTAATTACTATAGCAACTGAGTGCTTCCCATAGCTTTATTTCCTAACATCTCAAAATGATGGGAGGGGGTAGCATTACTGTGCTTTACAGATTAAAACCAGAAAGTTTGAGGTAAAAAAATGAAGTATGTTTTTGCATTTATGGAGGTAAAATGCCATTTCAAGAAAATGAAATTGTCCATTGATGGGTTTTGTTTTTAGCTGGAAACCACTCTGGGAAGTGTGATTGTGTCACTCTGGAAGTGTGATGATTTTTTTTTCCTTCAGAAGAATAAAATCAAAATATTTTCCTTCCACGTGCTTGAATTTAAGAGGAACACATTTGGGTTGCACTGGCTCCAAGTATTTCATTTGAAATCTCTTCTCCTAAAACGAAGTGAACTCATAAAGTGGAGCAGAATCCTTGGCAGATCATGTCTCCTAATGCCTAGTCTTTGTGCAGGGGTTACGTGATGCTATGTGCTGCAGCAGATGGAATCACGATTGTGAGCCTGGGTTTCTGAAAAGCAAAGAAAACACGTGGATTTACCATACTACTGATTTGTGTGGACATGCTAACAGCCAGGACAAAAATGTCAATTTTCCTGCAGAACTGGTGCCAGGTATGCAATGAAGAAGGTGGCAGAAAGCAGCTGCCAGCTGCCCTTTGTGGGTTGCCTGGGGCTTTTGGGAGATCTGGGATGCTTTGTCAGAAACTTTCATAGGCATTTCTGGACAGAAAATTTAAAAAAGGAGACCCTCAATGCCTCTCAGCTCCCAAAGCTATTGCTTTAATCCTTCTACTTTTTCTTTGCATGCTGCTTTGCACCTCTTACTCTCTCCTGGTGCCACATACTTGCCTTTCTCTGCATCCCTGGTTCTCCCCAGCCTTCTGTGCTTCTTGTGCCATGTTTTATTTATGCATCACTCTTCCTACTGCCTTGCTGAACACCAGCCCCTACTTTGCCCTTTCCTGCTTTCACTACTCAGCCAGTCCTAGTTTTCCAGTTCTACTCCCCCAAATGTTGTTTTCCTCATTGTCTTGACAGTGTCCAAAGCCATGTCCCCCATTTTGCCCTCCTGATCTTCTTTGCCTTTTCCTGGTGCAGTTGCTGGTCCTCATCTGCCCCCTGCCTCCCCTAAACCCTGCAGACTGATGATCCCCATTAATTCCATGTCTGAATTCAGGTGCCTTTTACATGGTGCTTGGATGGCATATTGCTATTCAGTTTCAGCCTCTGCTCAGTCTGAAGTGTCTGAGAGTCATGGAAGTGCACCTCCAGGCACAAGGGAGCAGATCGAGCATGTGACAACATCATCAGTCACTTTGAGGAGACCTTTCTGAGGCCAGAGGGGCTGTGGACATTGGAAAGGCTGCTCATGGACAAGCAAGATGTGTAAAACAGGAGCCTTTGGCAGGTCTGGGGAGGATGTGGGGGGCAGAGGGTAGTGGGGAGAGGGCATGGGTGGCAGGAAGGGGCCTGATGTGGAGACTGCCTCATTCCTCCAAGGTGGCCTTTTGGACAGCCTTGTTATTGCCAGCTCAACTCTGGGGTTCGCTTTTCCCATCCCCTCTGAGGCAGCAAGAGTTAACATAAAGGGAGGCAGCTGGACATGGCCAAAGGCCTTGGCATGCTTGCCTGATCTGTCCAGTGGCACCTGCCTCCTTCACTCTCTCTGGCCAGCACCCTCCATGCACAGGGCTGCCTCCTCTCTCAGGCAGAAGGGCACCATGAAGCAGGTGCTGTTTCGACCCTGTTCTCTTTTTTTGATGCACAGTGGCATGATTCAGCTAGGATTTTGTGAGGAAAGCAAAGGATACTCTGACCCTTCACAAAATCCCTTTGCATGAACTGCTGCTAGAGGGAAGCTGCCCCCTCAATGGGGAGAGATTTTTCAGCAGAGGAGATTATTTGCAACAAGGTGTGCAGGGGTGTTCAGAGCAGTCTTCCACTTCAGCCGCTGCCTGACCCTAATTTTGAGATTGTTCAAGGAAGGCTGGAGAAATGGGGAAATGGTGCATAAACTGAGGACGAAGAATACTGAAACTGAAAAACTACATGAGGCAAGACATCATCCACATGGCAAAGAATCCACAGATTCCACAGAATCCACAGTGGTCTGTACTTGCTGCTGGACTTATCTGTACCTTGTTTCTGAAAACTGTTCATCTGTATGGGTAGCACAGCTGAGTTAAGTTTAAGGAAACAAAGACTTTGCTCAAAGTTGTTCTCTGCTCCAGCAAATGAACTGAAAATATAAAACATATGGGGCCATCTGATTTTTAACAATGCTTAAAAAAAAAAAAAAAAAGGGAAAACACTTTTACTGTGCATTTTAGAGTTTCAAGGATAGCAAAAAACCACTGTCATGATTTAGCTGTATCTGGAGAGCTGATGCAATCCTTATCAGTAGGGAGTTATTTAACACATCTGGGCAGAGTTCCTGCTGGTGGCCTCTGTTGGACATCTTTGCAGTGTAATAGGCAATATGTGAATGTTTTAGGGCCCCTGCTCTAGATTCCTCTGTTAGAGCCTGTTAGTTCTGTTTGCTGACAGTCACCAGCTGGGTCCTGACTTTGGAGCTGGGCTGTCCCATCAAATGAACGCACATGTTTGATCCAGTGTGCCTTGAACCCCCAGAAAGTACAAGTAGAAATGGTAGAGGCCTTTCTGGTAGCTTAAATTGGGGTATTTTGGTATTATTTGTATTTCTTTTGATCTGAGAGGCTCACAAAAGAGGATTTAAGTACCCTTGCATTGAGTTTCACAGGCAAAATAATCGTGAGCGTTGACAATAAAAGTTCCTGTATTTATACCCTTTGTGGAGAGAAGCAGGAGGTGAAGACAGCAGGTGCCTTGAACATTGCCATGATGATGGTCACTGCAGTAAGCAGAGGTCCCAGGAAGCCTATTTCAGCCAAAACGAACCACTGCAGCTTCTCTCTCACAACAGACCAGAGATTTACGCATTTTACACTCAGTTTAGGATCCTCCCAAAGCTCTTGCAGCCTCTTCTGGACTCCTGAACACATACAATCCCCCGCTCCTGCTAAGTGTCCAGGCACCCCAAAAATAATTTATATCTTTATGCTTTCAAATTTCATTGTTGCTAAGGGGAAATCCCCACTGTTTCCTCCTCAGCTTTCTCTTTGCTTCTCTCCCCCTTGCCAGCGAGGGTTAGGCTTGACTGCAGCTGACTTTGCTGTCTCACTTCCTGCAATGGGGTGCCAAGCGTTCCACAGTGATGCAGCTGTTTTTTTCCTGTTCCCTCCATTTTCCCTGGCTGCCCCCACTCACTCAAAGCCACAGGGCTGATGATTTTGCCTGGTTCAGGGATGTGATAAGACTTTGAACTTTTGCTGGGGGCTGGTTTGCTGCAGTGGGTCTGAAAGGTGCAGCGAGGGAAAGGAGCAAGTGAGGGGCCACAGGATTTTCATGGACTTTACTAGGAATGAACCAATTCAGAGTTTACTAATATTCTGCATTGGTAAAACAGCACAATGTCTTTTTAAATTTTTTTTTTTTTGTGGGAGCAAGGAAACCATTATGAAAAAAGTTGTAAGTTGTATATCCATGCAGGCGTGTGTGCACACATGCTTGTTTGGATTCGGAAGTGGAATTGATGGCAACTAACACTGTAAAAACACAAGCACATTTCTTATATTTCTGTCAGACTTTTTGTGAGCTTAAAGCATTGTCACAGGACTCGACTGGTTGCTGATTTTCAAAAATTCAATGAATTTGTGATGTCACTGATATTTCTAAGAGTTTCAATAAATACAAGTAATTACGATATTGAATAAAACCTAAAAGACCTAGCTTTTCTCTTGATTTTGAAAGATGGTGATTTTTTATTATTGTTGTCATTCTTGCTGCCAGTCTGAGGTGTAGAGGCTAAATTTCAATATTCTTGAATACACTCCTGGAAGACAAATGAGAAAGAATTCTGCATTAGCATGGATGGTTCACATTCTACTCTACCTGGTACATTATAATTTTCTCTCTTCTTATTTTCCTTCTGATTGGCAAAAGTAATTTTAATTTCTTTAAATCACTCTGTAAATTTACATTCTAGCTTAGCTGGTCTATTTGTCTACTTTAGAAAAGTCAAATTGAGTTGGCTTGGCAAAGTAAATTACCTTCCTTCAGATGAGAGGGGTTTCACTGAAGTGCTCATTCACAAGACGCACAGCTCCCTGACTGCTGAGCTGCATTAATTGACACATGCAAAGTTGTCCAGCTGGAGTTGTTGCTACTTGTAAAGGCATGAGTAGGAATGAAAGTTGTTCCCTTTCCTTCCTGCTCCCTTCCCTGTGTTACCTGTATATCCAAGGCCAAGTCCAAGTCTTTGGGTGTGGTGCCTGCAGGGCAAGCCTAGGATGAGCAGAAGTGGAAGGGATCTTTCCTCTGCTTTTTGTGTTAGGTTTCATACTCTGCCACAATCACTTTGGTCTTCACTGGATTAAGTTTTTAACTCAAGCTGCCTGTCTCAACTGGATTTCAGTAAACCTAGGAAAGCACATTATCAGTTTACAGGGAGAAGGATGCAGAACCAGGCGATATGAGAGCACCTGGTGCCAGTGAAGAGGCTGAAGATATCAGACTTATTTTATTTTTTGGTTTTCTATTTATACTTAATCCCACTGTTGTCTTCAGAGCAGTTTGAGCTGTAGATGAGCATGTAGACAAGGTTTTCTTTTGTGTTTCATTGATGTTCATCATCTGTTCAAAAAGTTTTATACACTTTAAGCTGAGTAAAATCTTTTGACTTTAGTTTTTGGTTTTTTTTAACTGAAATCCTTGTACCTATCTCTGACTTGAAAAGTCTTATGCAAACTGAGAACCAGACTGTGAAAGGTCTGTGAATAAATAACTCTGGCCTGGTGCTGGAGAGCAAAATATCTCCGTCTGTGTTAAAATGCTAACCATTCTAAGCACTGTTTCAAAGCTTATATTGATTATTGCAAAACCTCATCAACTTTCTGATCATTATCTGTGTACTGGAACAGCCCCTCTACACAAAAATTAAAAATCAAAGCAGATCAGATTGATGGTGTTCTCAGTCATATTTCTTTCTGTCAGTATGTGTTGAGGGACTGAAGGAAAGAGGTGTGTGAATTTCTTCCCAGGCTGTACTTGGCTGTTTTTCCTTGCTGCTCTGCCTGGCTCTCCCCTCCGGCTGTGAGCAGAGGATGAACTCTTGTGTGGAAATGGGGAAAATCTCAGAGCGAGTGCATGGCCCTCAAAAAAAGCAGCTTTTCCTTTATAGAAGAAACAACTTCTAGCAAGTAATGTTTTATGTATCTTTAAGGGAAAGGAAAACTACTTGCAAATGACTGATTTTATATGTCACTGAATTTCAAGTCACTAAGCAAAAAGAAATACATATAATGCATGGATAGAGGTGTCAAGGGAATCTTTTCATCTGGACTTTTGGAAAATGGTACCCATTAGTTGTGTAAGAGCCTATGCTCACCTCTTCAAGCAGGGTGGCTGCATAATTAACCATGCTGCCTGGAGAGGATGCTGCATTAGATCAGGTGAGAGAAGTGAGGATAGCACAACCAGAAAAACCATGGAGCAGAACTGATGCTTGAAACAGCCATCCACACACACAAAGGAGTAGCAGTTGCATTTCAGATTCAAGTCATAGCAGACTTCAGAACCTCTGCTGACTGGGAAGAGACAGAACATCTCTGAAAACACGCTGAAACAAGGAAGAGGGTGGCACATTTCTGAAATACTGAGTACTTGTGTGTGTATGTGTTACACCATCTCTTTCTGTTCCCAAATCTTTGTTTGTAGGCTAGGTGTTTGGGCCACTCTGAGTCTCTGAACAGGCAGCAGAAAGAGAGGTGTTCCTGGCTTGAATCTCCAGAAGTGGTAAAACATCCCTACTTGTTCATGAAATCCCTGAGAGCAACACAGTGGGCCTTACTGAAAATTTTAACACAGACCTGAAAGAAGTGGAGTATGGTAGCTATGCCAAAATTGGTCCTATTTTTCTATTTCATATCTTCAAAAAAAGCCAAAAAAGATTTAGTTTTAGCCAAGTCACTAAGAAAAAAAATGAAATTAATGTATCTGTTCTTACAATGTGTTTCAATGATAGCAGAAACACAGGAAAGCTGTCAGTGAAAGCAATACATTGAGTATGAGATGGTGTGTGTGGGTGTTGGGTGAAAGTGAGACCAGATAGCAAAATACAGGGTATCTTTGTTCCTCTCTAGAGCAAAGACACCATCTCCAGTCTTCTCATGACACAGTGACTTGTGTCAGTTTATTAATCTCTCCTGAAGACCAATGTGCCCAGAGCTTCTCTCTGTTTTCCCCTGCTGGTTTCCAAGTGGGAGCATTATTCTCTCAAAGTTTGGATGTTTGGGAGCTGAGCAGAATTGTGGGTTTGGTTTTCATTTTTACAATCCTTCAAACTCTGTCTCTTTTGGTCTCTCTGTGGCCACATTTAGTGTGTTCCAGATTTTTCCTCTTTGCTGGTGCAGTAGAACAGGACCTGTTGCTCCATAAGCAGCCACTCCTGTATCTGCTCCAGCATCCTCTCTGTGACAGTGGAAAGTGCCAGGTTTGGCAGTAAAGGTCTGAGAAATGTTAGAGCATGACAGTTAAATAGAATTTCCTTGGAGGGGAAAAAGTTTACTCTTGCCCCCCCTCAAAGATCACTTTATGTCCTGCAGCCTGCACTGGAAGATAGCCTCCATTAAGATCAAGTCACCTCATTATTTTTAGCACTTGACATATTCTCTTTTTTTTTCCACGAAAATTCCCATTCCCTTTTAATTCGCAGAAGTCCTGGTCTCAGTTGTCTCTGGTGGAGAGGAATAGCACCAGACAGTTGCTGTGGGAAAGGATTGTTCTTCATCCTTTGTCTTTCATTTTCAGCAGATGCCCTTCTTCTCTCATATGATGGGAAATGATGGGCAGAACACGCTTTCTTTGGTGCCATTCATTAATTTGAGCACCTTTATCTTTTTCCTTCTCTGAAGTGAACAGGTTTAATTTTATTATTCATCTAGAAGCTTTTTGTGCCTCTAATTATTTTAATTGTCATTTCTAAACTCATTTCATGTCTGTTTTGTCCTTCTCAAAGTGTCCAGAACTGATTGTGATGTGCTCAGTTTGGGTAAACAAAAGTATTTGCAGTATTGCTTCTCTGTTCCATTCTTTTCCCTTCCTAACTGTTCCTCTTTTTAGCACTAGGAGACATCTCTGACAAAATGCCAGTGACACCCAAGCGTTTTTCTTACTCTTCACAGTTAAATTTAGAAGCCAGGAGATGTAGTTTATATTCTTCCTCTCAGAAAGCACCATCGTCTGTTTGAAAATGCTGCATTCATCTGCAATGGCATCTTGCTTTACTGGTATCTCACCCAAGTTCCTCTCTTGATTTACTTAAATTTTTTGCCTTCCACCATTTTCACTCTCCCATTTCTTTGTTCATTTTCAAACTTTCTCAGCAAAAAATCTTTTGTGCTTGACTGTCCAAGACTCTTTTGCATCTGCATTTTATTCCTCTCCATTCCCAGAGCCTGAGTTTATAACAAGATAACTTGAATAATCTTCTACATTTAGTGTTGCACATATTTAAAATACTTTTAATCCAGGTCAAATGAAGGCATTGCCATGGTTTAATATCAGGTCTAAAAAAGTTTGGCTTGACTGTTCTGTACTTATGGCAAAATCACTTAATCAACTAGGATAAATCACTGAAGTTCACTCGGAAACAGAGGTGCTGATCATCTCATCAGTCAAACAGGCTGGCCATGGGGCAGCAAACAGTAATAACTAATGGAAAATTTGTGGGCTTTTTTTTTTTTTTTTTTTTTTTTTTTTTTTTTTTTTTTTTAACATGAGCCATACTGACCTACAAACAAGAAGAACAGTGTAGCTGGGTATTTCATTATTACATCAGCCATCAGAGAGGCATATTTGTGGGTCAGGAAAGAAGATTACAAACTTTATTTTTAAGTAAAAAAGCTTACTCAGGAATTGATAAATCTTTTTGCATGACTAAAAAATAATATTGGTTCAGAAAATGTAATTATGTATTAAAAAAAAAAAATCTAAAAACCTCCCCACAACCCCCAGTTTCTTCTTTCTCAATTGCCATTTTCTGACTTGGGGACTGTTTCCGGGGCGACATAACAAACACTGAAGGAGGTACATGAGAGAATTCCCTCTTCTATTTTAGGAGAGAGTTATGTCCCTCTGTTATTGCTAAGGAAATGAGGAGTATTTTGCGTTGAAAAGTACTTATCTGCCTGAAGTACGCAGAGCCCGTGCAGTCTGTTTTGTACCTGATGTTTGCCAAGAGATGGAGCTGCAGAGTAAGGCACCTACCAAGACTGACCCTGTAAATCAGGAGAGATATAATAAAACCCTTGGCAGCAAAAACCTGTAGCCTCTCATACTGATGCCTGTTACTCTTCCCCAAGTGACGACGAGGCTTGTGTTGTGCTCTTAGCCAGCTCTGTTCAATCTATTTCAATTTATTTCATTAAGCTGTGGCTCAGAAAAGCCAAGAAACAAGCTGTATTAATCTTGCTGGGTATCCTGGCCCTTGCTCAGATAATGTTGTAGAAAATGCTCAGCAGCCCCACAGCTGAGCAGTTACAGGATGAAAACAGCCGCTCTTTTGGACTTGCCTTAAAGCCTCTGTTCCCTGCAAACACTCCGGTGAAATGCTGGTTGTGCTGTATTGTTGTTACTCAGCCGGTAATTTCCTGGGGCTGCCTTCACCATTTAGGCATTATGCAAAACATCGTTTCAGTTTCTAGGCACCTGTAGTGTGAGACAGAAGATAGCAAAAGGATTCCCAAAGTGCCAGAGACCTGAGTTTGTCAATCTATTAAGTGTTCCTCCCCATATGGATTTACAGGCTTAGCTCTGGAAGCTGTAAACCTGTGTTAGTACCGAGCAAAGCCAAGTATTTTTGGAGCAGAGCTCGGGTTCAGCTCTGGGTTAATGCAATGATCTGGCATGACTGAGCCAGCTGCCATCCACAGCATGCTCCTGTCCTCCTGTCCCAGCACTCTGGCAGGTAGAACAAGTCCATGTTTGTCTGCACCTGCCCACAATATCCCAGGATTGCCCGGAGCTACTTCGGGATTAGGTACAGCATGGGGAGCCTGCTGAACTAATTGGGCTCCCACTCCTCTCTAAGCCCCAGGGGATTCTCAGAGTAGACATTCCTGCAAACCAAGTCACTCCAGTTTTTGGATCTCCCCAACATCTGCCACATCAGTTCTCATGCAAAAAAAAAAGAGCTGTGAAAGGGCAAGGACTGACTTACCCGAGTACCCTCTTGCGCCTGTGAGCAGTCAGTGCATTTCTTTGTTTTCAAATCTGTGTTCTGCTTCATTTGCTTAATTCAAAATCCTTGTGCCTACTGATTCTTTTGGTGAGAACCAGCAGATTAATATGGGATAAATTCTGCTTCAGTTGTGCTCCCAGGTGAGAGAGGAAGGGAGAGAGGGATGTAAGAGAAGAGAGGTGAGTCTGCCTCTGCCTTTGGATTGCAGTGCAAACCTTGGGGCTGTGCTAACCAGTTTTGAGCCTTTCTTCTGAAGAAGATTTCAAAGATTTCATCCTTTGTGTTATGTCAGTAAGACAGAGACTCAAAACTAAATAGATTAGAAGAAAAGACACTTGTGTATTTGCTAAACAGGATTGAGAACAGTCTTTTTTCCTCCCTGTTTCTTTCATGGGAAAAGGCTGACCTGGGTTATAAGCATAACTCCAGCAGGAGAATCGTGGCTGGGAATACTGATCAGACTGAGGGGTTCAAATACTTTTGAGGATAAGGATTTGGAAGCCTGTGTCTAGTTGGTATTTCCCTTTGGGTGTTCAATACAGCTCTTTGCTTGCTAATTTCTGTTCTTTTCCCAAATTTTGGGCTAAGATTGGCCCCAGCTGTCAGATACACGGAAAATTTAGCATGGCAGCCCCAAGGTTGCTTTGGAGTTTTAAACTGCACAGACTTGGTAAAATATTTTGTAATCTGATTTCCCAGGGAAAAGTTTGTTAGTCAATCAGTCTGTTGTTTTATAGTAGGGCAGGGAAGAAAATCCAAAAACAGTACAGGAGAGAAGTGGACTTTATCCATACTTGTAGGTGATGGGTGTCTGGTCAAAATACATATATGTTTTGGCCATATGTAAATTCAAAACATAACACACGTTGTGCCTTGCTCTAGTGTCAAAATAGAGAAGATTTTGAGTTGTGGGAAAAAAAATATACCTGACTTCAGATGATAACTTTTTGAAATACCTGTGGGGTTTTAATATGGTAAATAAATTATGGGAGTTTTTTTAAAACCAAAATAACCCTCTTAGACTTAAAGTCTTCTGATACAATGACTTCCAGTTCCATACACTCCTCTGGAACAGTGACTCCCAGTTTTCATAGCCATATCTCTGAGCCCAGCAAGTCCCTGTGGAGCCCACAGTGGACTGGTGGAATTGCTACCTTGGGCACTGGGCATGGTTCAGGTAAAATACGTTTCTTCCTCACCTCTGAACACTCACCACATCGCTAGTTAGGAATTGTAGCTGTAGGTAAGCTCTGGTAACTCACTGAACCTCTATGCCTCAGTCTCTGTATTGATAAGTAGAAACATCAGTAATGGATAAATGTAGTATGCTCTGTCATAGCTTAGAGATATTCTGCTTTACACAGGTAAGCAACGCTTTCCTACTGTCTCCCACTGTCTCTGGTTTAGAGATATGGTTACTGACAGAGCAGTGGGAAAGCAACTCCACATGGAGCTCAACAAATTCACCAGGAAGCTCTTAAGAGGTTTCACTTGTTGTTGGAGAGATGCCAGTATATTTATGTATGTATACCAGCTGGTTACAATACAGCTTGTTGGGAGATTTTGCTCTGTGAAAGACCTGAGGCAATTTGGTCCTGTCTCCTCTGCATATTTATCGCAGTTTTCAGGGATTAGTTTCATGCACTGGAGAGCAGACAAACCACATGCATGTAGCCGAGCTGTATTTTAAAAAAGCAATTGAGAGCAACATTTTTGCACTGCACAGGTAGTTGATATTTTAAATGATGTAATTTCATGCACATGTTTTGTTTATTAAAGTTAAAGCATCTCTTTTAAAGTGCTATAATTAAATAACCACCTCTTGTTGGGGCCGCTCTATTTTCTACACTGTAGAACCACTTCCCCCCAGCACAAAATTTATACCAGCACTCAGTTGCCCCCTGAGGCCATGAGGATATTGCTCTGGTCCACCTTAGCCAGGAACTGGTTGTGTCTGGTGCTCAAAACATGCCAACTCTCAACAGAGGAAGTAGGCTTTGGTGGTTACTTCTGGAGTTATTTCTTGAGACCAGACAAAGCCTTTAAACACTATTTAAACAACAGCTTTTTTCAGTCTCTAGCTGAAGTTCTATGCTAAGAGGATATTAGATACTTGAAGAGTGTGTCAGGTAAAGCAGACATCTCTTGGACATTCCAATTTTGCTCCTCTGGTAAGCTGTGGTGTAGTGTGACTCAGACTTTAGGACTTCTAAAAATCATGTGATACTGGGACTATTTGAGCTCTGCTCCCTTTCTATGCTTGCCTGTTTGTAGAACAATGATTCAGTGCCAGTTATAATGGGATCATAGTGGGATGACTATACACCACATTATTTAAAAACTAATTTATATATCTATTGTTGGCTGATGCCATACATAAGATTGAAGAGTGGGAAAAGAAAAACATCACATTTGGGCTTTTTAGATGAAAATACTAATGGAGGAGCCCGGAGTGACTGGACAACAGACGGCATTGGTCCACGTGCTTCCCTTTGCTAGATAGGGGTTTGGTTTGGCTTTTTGGGCATTCCTTTGGGACTACATGAATAACATTTTCTAGGGTGTTGTGTGTAAGAATAGTTTGGCCTTTGAGAGGCTTGGGATGAACGTAACAGATGAGCAACTTCAAAGACCAGCGGGGATTGCTTTTCTCTCAGACCTTTTTCTCTGACTTTTCTTAACCCACTGCTATCAGGTTCAAGATTTATCATACTATATGGGTCCCACAGAATTCTCTTTATTCATGAGGGTGGGTGGGCTGTGCAACATATCTCCCAGTGTTACCAATGCCAGGTAGTGGAAAAGAGAGGTAAAGCCCTTTCACTTTTGGAGCTGTCAGTCCTGGTGCTTTTCACAAGCAGCACATTCAACCTTTCTTCTTTGCTGGTGACTCAAGCTGTTCCCTCTGAGCCTCCTGTCCTGTATCAATATGGCAACAGGCTGACAGATTTTACATCAAGACCAGTGCTGCAGCACTTCGTCCTAACAATTTATGGTGGTCGATTCAGGATATCTGGAGAACTTTCTGTGCTCCTTCTCTTACCTCTCTGGACCTTCAAATTCAAACCTATTTTTCTTCCCACAGAGATATCAGATTATTTCCTTTCTTGTTGCATTCCCTTCTGGAGCACTCTCTCCATTGGAACATACAGTTCTGTGGAGAGGTATAGGCGATGCCTGGCTATTTTTGAAGTATACTTTAGCAATGCCAAATGCTTGCAATTCCTGGACTGTTAGACTGCTTGAAAGCCTAGTTCCAGAGGAAATCTGCTTAGTTTCCCACCAGCTCACAGGCTCAGACTTCTGGCCAGTGGTCCAGAGGCAGCCCTACCTTTCTGACAGCTTTTGATTTGTATACTCTTATAAGGTCAAAAAATGAGTCTGAGGCTCCCTGGCAGGAACTGGACTAGAGGACACTGCAGGATGTGCCTGTTAACTGGGCATCTGAACTACCTCTGTGGTTCATAAGGGTCAAGGCCTGTGTTTGAGCACTGCTCTGTGGTTCCCCACACTGCTTGGCTGGGTTACCCTGGCTGCTGGCATGGGTTTTTTTAGTACTGATTACCAGCTGCAGATACTGGGCACCATGAGGAGAGCTGCATATGCCAAGGACCCTTCCTGCCAAGCACTCTGAACGTGGTGACCCTAATTTGGGGAGGAGAGGAGTTTGCTACACACAAGGGAGAGCTGAGTTCTGCCTTTTGTCCTCAGTGTCAGGGCACAGCCCATTTTACTAGTCCGGACAAAACAGTAGGTGAGTGCCGAGAGATTAATTGTGCCCTGGCTACTCCAGGGCAGGATGCTCCCACAGCAGTATGAAGGGCTGTATAAAGCAATCCTGTTCAGATGGCTTGAGGCTGGCTGCCTGTAGGACAGGCTGGAGCCAGCCCGTGGCACAGCCGGGCATCATGTGCTGCCCTCTGCCTCTGTGACTGTTGTTGCTGCTGCTATTACTGTCATTGATATTGTGATGAGGTGTGACTTTCTGGGCTTCCTACCTTCAAAACGATTTGAAGGCACTTCTCTAGCCTGCCACAGCAACACTTTAATGTCAGGAAATTGCAGGTGCAAGATTCATGCCTTGAGATGGGGCATAAAAGCGTGCAGGAACCCATGGAGGTAAAGAATGGGCTGGGATCATGCTGGATGGTGGTGATGGGTAGACAAATGCAAAGCTGGTATCATCACTTCCACACTGCTCCTGGAGCCTGCTGTCACCCAAAGCTGAGAGCAGAAAACCACTTATCCAGTGTAGAAGATAATCAAAGGCCAGGGCTTAACAAGGAGCATTTTTTTATTTGAGAGCAGACATACCCTAATAGTTTGAACTAGTAATTATGAAGCCCCAGCTGTGCAACTTCTTGTGGGCTGCCACCCTGGGGTGCATCACTGTGCTGTCTGTCCCCATGACTTGTCCCAAGCATGCTGGAGACTTCCTCAAAGACTGACATGCCTTTCAGTGGCTCCTCGGGAATGATGGGGCTGTGACTATCAATAAACAGGGACACAAGCAAGCAGGTATTTCCCAGTTTCCCCACCTAGACTAATGGGTGTCATGTATCTGAGTGTTTTCTCTTCCTGCGGGATGTCAAAAATGGGAGGCTGCACCCCAGCAGCATTTGTGAAAGCTCACAGTGAGTCCTTCTAATTCACTGTTCAAGAAACATGAAAATTCCTTTTCCCCCAAAAGAAAATAATTGTTTTAAAATAATTTGACAATATAAAGAAATAATTTCTTTTACTTTAAGGGATGAGGAAACAAAGTTTGGGACTATAACAGAGTCATCTGGGTTCAGTGAACCAAAACTTCAGAGATGTTATTTTAGGATGACTAGTTTTACAGTCCTGGTGGAATTTCTCCTTTTAATTAAAACCAAAGAATTTTCAGAACATGTTATGTGCATCTTGCATAAGAACTATTCCAGGAGCCTGCAAAACTAAATCTGAAGTAGCTCTTAAGCTTAAATAACTGACCCATTCAAAAGAGGGATAAACCTTTCCACTGTGAATCTTAAGTGCAATATCCTTGCTAATCTTCTTTTAATTGATGGCAAAGACAGTTCTTGTGTTTTACACATCAGCACTTTCCAGTTGGTGCCATGCTGAATGACTAGGCCTTAAGGTGGAAAAGGAATTCAGGCCTGAAAATGCTGCACTGCTTCCTAGGATATTGTAATCACTTTGATATTATTATAATTTAGAATAACAAAACTTCTTCCTTGCCGTTGTGATCCCACATATATCCCGTGTTTTGTACCTGTGCTAACACATCATCTGAACATAGAAGGAGGTAGCAACATATCCTTTTATGAGTCACACTCTTGATGTTTTCGCTTGAGCCAGACCCATGAACTCTTTCATGGTTAGCTTCATTTCCACATTTGAAGAACTGGAGCTCATGGGAGCCAATTATGAATAACACTGCTGAATGTCCTACTATTCTTTTTTTGCTTTAGTGATATGCTTGTAGTTCTGGATTGTCTAAGAAGGGATAAAAATATGTTCTTAAAACATGTTGAATAGGTTAGCTAAGATGTTTTAATATTTAGACCAGGCAGGAATACCTGAACCTAGCATCAGTAATTGGTTGGCTTGGAGTCTGATGTTAAAAATACTTCTCCAAGGAAAGACCAGGCTCTAAGTATTGTAATACTGATATATTTTTCAAAGATATTGAAAGATTTTTTTTTTGTTTTTAAAGAGAAAATAACTTATTTCGTGATTCATAGAAGTAATGTTTCTTGAAAGACACAGTAAAACCATCCACACTGTCATTAAGAGAGACATATTAATTGCACTAGTTGCAAAACTGATAAGAAGTCATGGAGCTTGCAGTGAGTTATATATCCAAACAGGAATAGACATATCAAGGTAACTCCTGTTATGGAACTCCAGGGTAAAAAATGGAATGACAGGTGACATATTTTTGTTGTATGTTACTCAAAGATGAACTTTATTTTTCTACTGTCAGTGCATGGTTAACAGTTTTTAAAAAGGGTTTATTGCAGAATCAGCTGTAGTCAAAGAAACAGGAATTGCTTTACTGAAGGTGAAGTACTTGACTCAACTACCAAGAAGCATGATATAATGAATAGACTGAATTTTCCATCTCTGTCGCATTAAAAGTACACGTGAAATGTAATCTTCCTGCACTTTTATTTTTTTGGGTTTTTTTTTTTAGAAGTAATCACTGACAACTAACAAGAGACAAGCTTTTATCACGTATATTTCTAGTTATTGTGAGTTTGTATTTTATTAATTGAGTGTGAAAACAATAACAATATTCTTAAAGAATATCCACCTGTTGTTTCTCACTCCTGTCCCAGCTGTGGTAAGGATATGTATTGATTACATCCGGGTATGACACCTCCAGAGCTGGAAAGCTATGAGAATACCCAGACACAGCTATGCTTGGACACCTGAGTGGGAGAGGAGGAAGAGAGAGGATAACACCCCATGTTGTTTCATTACATACAGATAGCCACAACTCACACTTATGCATATGCTCTTGCCTTTAGCTTGGTAGTCTTTTCCCCTGTGCAGCTCCGTGCCACTCTGCATCACATATTATGAAACTGTTGAAAAGCGTATAGGCTGTTACAACAGGAATGTTTCGCCACCTAAGTACCATCTGCTCACGAGCGCTGGAAGTTGAACCCACCAGTTGAACTGCTTGGAGGCAGCTGAAGCACAATGCAGAAACATGATCAGAGAGGACTGCTTGATGCTTTTGCTTCTTTCTGGTCCTTTGGTGAAACCATGCCATCCCCCTGGCCTAAGGAAAGCAGGAGTCTGTCTGTTCTTGGTTGTTTTAAAACATTTAAAAAATGTTTGGTCTTCTTAGAAGTTGCTTTAGTTTAAGGGGAAAAAAGGCAGAAGAACTTCACTTTGAAGAAGAGAAGAAAGCTGGCCCAGTCAGACCATTCCCTTATGAAAGGAGGCTGCACAAGAGAGGAGAGAGAGAAAATGAACTTGTTAGTGCAAAAGCCAGGCTTGGCTCCATGCCTTACCTTTACTTACCTTCTTTCACTTTTCCCAGTCTCTCAGGCAGGGTTAACATTCCTAGAAGCAGTCGTTGCAGTAGGAGTAAGTCACTGTAAATCATCTCATTTTCTAACCTCTCCTTGTGGGAAGCCTGTATTTCAAAAGACTGCATTGCCAAGTGCAGTACACCGAGAGGCAATGCTGAGGTAGATTGCAGAAACGCCATGCCTGTGCTCTGTCTGTGATAGGTGGGTTTGCTGGGAAGCTTTTCTTTTGCTACCTTCAAGGCTGTTTTGCATTATTTATTGTGGTGATCTGGGAGAATGCAATCCCTTGGGAACAATGAAGGTGTCACAGCAGGACTCACGTTTAGCTACTATTAAGGACAATACTCTAGGGACAAGGTATTCTTAGTGCCTTGAGCTATGGATAAGGAGACTTTGGGTCAATACAGATATTGCTCATGAATTTAAAACAAGCTTTGAGCCTCACTTCAACCAGGCAACTCAGTCTCCTGAGTGCATGTTAACGGTAGGGTAGCTCTGAGATTTTGAGTAGAGAGCAAGCCTGTTACAACCCCAGCACATTTACTTCTAGTCCTAGTTTCTGGACTTCAAACATACTGAAGCAATACTGAAAGTTAGATGTAATTGGGATTCTGCAGATAGCACAGCTGCCTCATATAAATCCTTAGGGGTTTCTTCCTTCACAACATAGCCTGGAAAGGCTGGCCAGGGTGTCCTCTGCAGGAGCTGCTAATTAAGACAAAAGAGTGCAGAGACATTTAGTCCCTGTTTCACACTGTGTTTCAGAGATACAGCATTTTACCCTTCAACTTCTGGGTTTTCTGCTTGTCCCTGAACAGAGAAGGCTGTTTATTGCTTTTGTGTCTCTCTGGTCCTTTGCTGAATTTACTTGTGCATTAAGAAGGAGTAAAGGCCTTCCATTTCTTACTGTCTGGTCACCAGCTTACAGTTCTCAGTCTTTTTAAAGCTGCTCGAGTCAAAGGATACAGCAGAACATCTCTTGTTTCAGTGTAAGATAGAGAGTTGACCCTGTCTAGTTTGGTGGGAAAAGCTTGAAAACAAGAAGCAGGTATAAACTCTATTGGCACAAAGAGAAGAAAGACTCCTCAGCCTATTTTTTGAACCTCACTCTTTTGGTGTTAACTTCAAGATTTTGACTGCTTTGCAGAAGTGCTGTTGCCGATATGCTAAATTTGAATGCACACCCAAACACATGCATACATGTGCAGATCTTTGGGGCTCAGTTACTCAGCCTCCTTCTTGGTGCAAGTTTGTTTAGCAATCATTCTGCTTGCTTTAAACTCCAGCTTTTGCCTTGCAGATGCATGTTGATTGCTTCACAGCGAGACAAGTTAGTCCTGCCTGTGCAAAAACATGTATTTTCTGGTGCTTTCTTAAGTGCTTTGTTCAGTTGTCTTTTGTTGGTGGGTTCCCATCAGATCTCCCCCTGTATTAGTGCATGAGTCTGAAAGGGCTTCCTGACACCCGCTGTGTCACCTCCAGCTCTGTGGTCTAAAACAAGCGAGGCTGTGGTTCTGTCTGTCCCAGCTTTCCTTCTCAGTGCTGTGAGCTGAGTGTTGACTCTTCTGAGTAAACTGGTGATTCATATGAAAATGCTCAGCTATGTGGGAAGAGTCACAGAGCAGTAAAATGAAAATGAAGGTTTCTTTTTCCAAAGAATCTTTTGCAAGGTTTTACTTCTGAATATCTTTTATTTCCTTCTTCAGACCACAAAAAGAAAGTCAGATGTGTTTATTATTTTTTTCTTAGTTTAAAAATTATAGTTTCATGTGTAATTTCAGGTGAAAATGCCCCTGTCTCATTAATAAAATAGAAAAAGAGCTTTAAGACTGGCCCCTATTTCAGTATATTTCTTTCCTTCACAGTCTCTCTTCCCCAGTGTCTCTCTCCTCCATCTCTCTGCATCTCCCAAAGTTGGGGGAGAGTCTCCTAAGTTCTCCACTTGCTTCTCATCTGTTTCTTCCTGGCTCTGAATATTTCACCCCGCCTCGTGGCATTTGCCTCACTGCAGATGTTTTCAGTAGCTTCTCTGAGGATATTTCTCACCTTTCTTGAGGCATCTCTGTGTCTTTCTGTAGGTCAGGTTTTGATAAACAAAGCAAGAAAGTAGGTTATGTGTTGATATCTTCAAGTCAGAAGGCTTTTTGGGCAGTCATTCAGAGCTACCTTCCCCAGGAAACTCCTATTTAAAATCTGTGCTTTGCCTGTATCCTCCACAACACCAGAGTCGCCCGCCTTTGGCCGGGGGTGCCGAGTTAAGGCATGTTCAGGTGTGGGAGGGACCTGCTGGGTGGTAATTACCTGTATGGTACACACATACAGTTTGCTATCACTTCCTCTTCTGTTCTGGTGATTTATGGACCAATGAGTGGCTCCAGCCTCATGCCCTGAGTTTTGTAAGGCATTATTCAATTTTGCTGAGGGAAGTATATAAATTACTGAGTTATGCATTTGGTAAGACCTTGTCTTATCATTGAAAAGTGTATTTATTTCAGACCATGTTTCCTTGGACAGCAGGCACACGCAGAAGAGGAAAAGAAACATGAATCCTGGAAATACTGTAATGGAGTGACATTAGCAGGGTTCTCAGGGAGGAGAGACTGAGGTGTAGGACCTTCAGAGCAGAAATCCCTGATGGGGTTGTGATGTGGGGTACCTGAACCTTGAGGTGGAAGGACAGGAAATGTGGGGACCTTCATAGAGGAAGGATTGGATGATGAGGTCTTTTTGGTGGAAGAAAGACAGCTTGAACTGAAGGCAAATTTGGGCTTAGCTACTGGTACCAGGCATGTTCCTGTAGTGAAACAAGCTCAGGTGCACTGCATTTTCCTCTTCCTTCAGCTGAAGGCGAGCACTTCTTGCACCGCTGTATTTCTAGGCCAGAAGAGCAGCCCAGTTTGGTGAGCCGGCATTTCCCTGCAGCAGGATGTGCCTTAGAGTCAAGATGTAAATTGTTTTCTTTTTTAACGTTACATAATGATCATCATGAGCTGATAGTCTTTAATTGCAATACCTCTTGTGTACAATAACGTGGGAAAAATGTGTCAGAAGAGTTAAATGTTATGTACAGGATATATTTCTGGTGCCTACTGCTGGGCTTGTAGCCACACACCTCTCTCCTTGGGCACTTTGGAAATGAAAGGGGAAACTGGAAGACAGAGCTCTTGCAAAATCACCTAACCACCACCATACAGTCAGAGGGCTGCTGACCATAATAAAGACCCTATATGGTGTCTGGATCCTGCATTTTAATGTCATAATAATATTTTTGAGAGGTATATTTCTAATGCCTTGAAGCCAAGAAAGTGCACAGCTTGCTGCATGGCAGGCCCAGTGCTTCACTTGGAGTGGCAGGTTGTATTTTTCCTAATGTAAAGATTTTTTTTATGGGAGGGGAAAATGTAATATTGTGTCATTTATACAGGACATCATGCTGCACTCTGGCTGAAAAGACACCCCAGTGCCTGGAGCAACACAGTCCTTTCTGTCCATTACTGCTGGAAATTCTGCCAGGGATTTTCAATTTTAGGTAAGTCCTCTAGTAAATATAATAGAATAAAGGGGGAGGCAGTGGGGGAATCAGAGTAGCACAGGTGGGAGAGAGATGAAGGACCGCAATGCTCAGAGAGACACATGGATAGAAGCTCCTATCACTCAGCCACTGTGTGTCATGACCCCATGCCCCCCACACACATACAACCTCCAGCACTTGAAAAAGCTAGCTAACAAAATAGATTGGATCCTAGTGAATTTTATCAACTGCTCCTTAGTACAGTCAGACAGGTGTAGTACTGTACAGGCCTAATTGTTCCTATTGGGAATGAATGGTGTGCAGCTAATGAGCCCTGTGGGCAGTGGAAGTGCCCTGTCTGCCCCTAATGGCAGAGGGGAGGAGGGGAGGGAAGAATGCAGGAGGTACAAGGGAGGGAGGTGTGCAGGGATGCTGGACACCTGAGAATACAGGCCACCTCCCGGGGATTTATCCCAGCAGATGTCACTGTTCACCCACCAAATAAAAACACTCCCAGGCAGTAAAGGGCCTTTGGAAAAAGCCACCGCAGGCTATTGCTTAAAAATGAAATACGCTGCCTCAGAAGAACATTTCCACTTGGGGATATGAGTGAGAGCAGTTTATTTTTATAAAGATGGCATGGGATGGAAATTTGCTGTAAACCTGGAGGAGGGCGTTACTGCGGGAGCTGTGCCTGCAGCAGCCCCCTGGCCCCACACTGCCATACCTGGCCCGCAGCTTTAAGGTGAGCATCGGGGGGTGGAGGAGGAGGAAAGCTTTAGCTGGTCTCACTAATGTTCCTGCACTGCAGGGTTTAGTAGGATTTAATCATGACTAACAATTTAGTGATTTAATCATGACATAATTTTGTGGTATTAAATCATGACTAGCCCTGCTCACGCTTTATTTATTCAATATATAGGTCCTTATGATGTTATATAGATACAAAATTCATATTCAGTATTGAAGGAGCTGAACTACCTTTCCCTCAGTACATAAATTAGCCATGAGCAATTTGAAACTAGGCAATTTCAACTAGAAGCAACTTACATTCTTATTCTCTTTTAAAGATTTTCAGGGATGCTCTTCAGTACTCTTCAGGAGAAAAGTGATAGGAGGGCTTTGTTTTCCATGCAGTATGACAGAGCTGTTCCTGGCATACACGCAAAGTATCACTGCAGAGATATGCAGATACACCGATAAAGAAGCTCAGACACCCGAGTGACAGACGAGCAGAAATGCTGCACTGCACACAGGAGACAAGGGTAGCTGGGATCTTGCTGGCCTAATGACGGGGCTGTAAATGGGATAATGGGCACATTCAACGTGGGACATCAGAAATGTCCACAATGGTATAGTTGCAGATTTCATCTTTGGTGATTTTGCATTTTAACACAGGAGGGAAGGCATGCATCAAGAGAAAAGCAATCATATTGCTGGGATATCATTAGCCTGTAACGTGCTGACACTAATAGGGGCAGCACAGAGCAGCAAAGGGCAAGACTGTGTGCTACACACTGCTTATCTCAGGTCCCCTGAGTGCAGAGCACTCCTGACGCTGCAAAATGCCTTGAAGAAGGGCTTCTCCACCTGAAAACATGTTCATTTTTTCCCGTTTCAAAATCCTATCTTTTCCTGCCAGCCTAACCTCCCTTGTCTGCTCACCCCACTGACACACTTGTGCTTTCGTAAGCACAGCAGGCTCCAGCTGGGAAGAAGTTTAGACTCTTTTCCCCATTGTCCTACACAAAATCTGATGCTGAATCCCTCCTCTCATCTGAATTTCCAGAGTGAATTATTCATAGTCATTTAAACTTGTGCCAGCATTGTCTTTTGAGGTGAGGAGCTCCTCTGCCCTCCAGCAGGCATTTCTAGGAAAGCAATTGTATCCCACTCTGTCTCTCCTCCACAGGATCAACAACCCAGGCTCTCTGGGTCTCTGCTTGGATTGGCTCTGCAGCCCTGGTCCTCCTAGCAGGCCCACATAGGGTCTGGGCATTTAATGCTCCTCCTTGTGAGGGGGATGTGCATAAGTGGACTGTTGTGCTTTGTGAGGCTCACTTGCACCCTCTACATTTGTTTTACCAGACATTTTTTATTTCTCTAAAGAGCTCATGATGGAAAAGTTTGAGCTGTCAATGATGTCAGAAAGCAAGTGTCTGTATTCAGACTGAAAGCTATTGCTAAGACACTCCCCGAGATCGCTCCAAACATGATTTCCTTGAGGAACCTCACGAGTGATTTCCTGTGAGCTCAAGAGCACTCCATATGGGGCTGCTTCAGTCTCATCTCCAAATAGTGCTTCATCTACTTGGCATGTCCTGGCAGTAAACTTGATTTCCAGCATTATGAAACAGCAGTGAAGGTGACTCTGTGTGGAAGATGAGATATGCAAAACATACCATGGGTAGGCTCAACCACTGCTATTGTTTTCATTGTTCATGAAGCCTCAATAGAAAAATAATTGATTTAAGCAAAAGAGTCATTAAGTGCCCAAACCCTGTAATGACTGTGTTCACTCATGGGGCTGGGTTCCTGGCTTGGGCTCTGACCTTCCCTCTAACTCATGAGGGGTTTCCGTCAACTTTAGCAGGAATGGGAAGAGTTTGTTACAGAAAACATTGCATGCAGATCATTTTGGGGTCAGGGAGGAGACGCCTGTGAGATACCGATGAAAGGGAAGAAGCCAAAGCAGGGCAGGAGGCCAGAGCTGGATCCCTGCAAGGTGGCAGAAAGAGGAGCTGATTATGCCTCAGATGCTTTTGCGGTCCAGGGTGACTCCCCTCCTGCATGTGCCTGTCTAGATTGTGGGACCAGCCATGTCTGGGAGTGAAGAGTCCAAGTCAGCTGCCAGGGTGAACCACTTCAAAGCTCTTTTTCTCAGACAGTGGGTGAATATTTTCCTAAGGCTGTAGAGTGATAAGGCATCCGAGTCTTTCCCTGCTTGAAACCAGATTGCCACACTTGCCGGCTCTCGGCTCAGCCAAGAACCATTATAAATTGTCCCTCATGAAATGCAAAATGCTCGTCTGGCAGAGTTAGAGAAGACATATTCCATTCCTTGGGTTTTGCTGTGACTGAATTACACTGCAGTGAATGGATCAGCCCCTGGAGAGCACCTTGTTTGGGAGAGGAATTTATCAGTGTCGGAGGTGTAAATTAAATGCAGTGCAGACCTGGAGTCAGAGAAGAGGGGAAGCTCAGTATCTGCACATCATGCTGGTGCAGTGTGTGCTCCTCTGACAGCACCAGGAAGAGTTTGGCTCACCCAAAATAGAGCATTGCAAGCATGGGCATGAGCAGATTTGGTCTAAATAACATCAGACTAAAGACGTAGTTTGGACTTCAGTTCTAGAGCTCAATGATTTGTAGTTAGATGTGTGCATGTGGACTCCCAGCCATAAACCAGGTATCCAGGCCTTCTGCTCAGTTCAAGAGCTTGATTCAGGCCTCTCAACACAGGTATCGGGACCAGTGGGAAACCCAGGTCCTTCTGGAGTGGCAGCTGAAGACATCTCAAGTGGCCCTGGCTGGCAGTGGCACTAACCCCTAACTCACATTTAGGCACCTGGGTAGGAAACTCTCACTCACACTGTAATCTAAATACAAGGAAAAAAGGCTAGTACTGCATCTTAAAAAACCACTTTGTGGATACCAACTCAATTAAAGCAAGTGGTGGTGGGCTGACTTGCTGCAGGCTCTGTTGATGGGTTAAGCTGGAAACAGTCTGTCAGTACATGCCTGGGGCTCCTGTGCGTCCTGAGGATGACCCCAGGAAAAGGTTGTGGAACTAACAAACTGTAAAAATGTTATCTAAGCTGTTCTTGATGGAAAGTTTGTGCTTTGCTAAATTATACTATTTCGTGAAAAATACCACCTCCTCACAGTAAAATGCAGATTTTTGTTGTCAAAAGGCAGGTTATAGAAAATGAGCACAGAGCCAGGGTACAAGGATTTCTTCATGTGGGATGCTGGGTTGTCCTGTGGGATGGATCATCTTAGCTAGCTGCTCACACCATAGCAGCTGCAGGAAAATGAGTCTCCTGAATCAGTGCTGTTGTGAAACACAGCAATACTCATGGCCAAACTTTCAGAGAAAAGCTCATATTTAGTCTGAAAGTTGATAATTTCCATGGAAATACCCATAAAATCTCTTCACTTATTTACATTTTGGTTGAGAAAATAGTATGCTTTCTGGCCAGGCCTAGGGAGGACCATCCTGGGGGAGGCAGGGACTGCAGCTCAGCAGTGTTCAGCAAGGCAGAAGGCAGAACCAGCAGTGCGTTTCAGATGGCAGCAGTCATCAGCATCCAGCCTGGAGTTACAGGAGGGGTTTATAAAATCCAGGCAGAAGGCGAAACCCAGAGATTGGCCTCACAGGCAGGCAAGATAGTATTTTTTAATAGGTGGCTCCAAGCAGAGCTAAAACACACTAATGGTGAGAGAAATGACCTTTGTGAGAGAGGCTTGGAAAAGTGAATTACAGGGTTCACAAAGAAACCTTCTTCCAGAATACACACATTTTTTTAAAAGCTGGAGATGTGAAGAAGACTGAGAAAAATCAAGGCAAAGCTACCAGGTGAAACAAAAACCAGCTGTAATCCTCCTGCCATTTCTCTGTAGGCTCATTAATAGGACTTCTCTCCTGTTTTTTACCACCCATCTTGATGAAATATCTATGAAGCATGGCAGAGACTGCTACTGCCTCAGTCAAGAGAAAATTCACCAATATGTTCAGAAGTTGCTAAGAAGAAATGGACATCCAGGAAAATGCTCTGATCACATTAGGCTTGTTTCCTTCAATGCACAGGCTAATAGCAAACCTGTAATGTACACATGAATTGATGGCCCTGCTGAGCCTCCCACTGGACTTGGATGGACCATACCTTGCGTGGTTGATGCTAAGAAGTCAAACAAGGCCACAGCTTCTCAAGGTAGTAGTTTAAAAGTGTCTTTGACAAAGAATGTGGGGAGGCACAGAAAGGTCAGGCATTGTTCAGTGGCAGATTGAGGGAGCTAATGTCTCTTGTTCTCCTGCTGTGACGATGGCATCACAGTACAAGAAGTATTTTCAGTGTGTGATACTCAGTTTCACAAACATGTGAATCCATAACTGGACCAAAATAATCAGAAACAGAAGCTTACCTAAAATACTTCAAAATGCACAGGGTTGTTACTAAAAATTTGCTTTTTAAAATTTTCAAAGTGACACAAAAGTCTTGCCCAGCACTTAACACCTGCAGATAGTAACAGCTGCATAATCTCAGTAATTATGCAAACAACGTTCTCTGAACTCAATTTAACTTCCCCCATCCTTTCCCTCAGCTAGAAACTTGGTGCTAATAAAAAGGCCTATGTGTGTTTATTTAAAAAAAAGGAAAATGTTGGCAACACCATTTCAACCAAATGAAGAAAATAGAACTGAAGACAGAGCTCTACTGCCTTATATTCTTCCTTGATGCTGTTAAATGACTGTGCAGTGAAAATCTGGGTTGATTTACTAAAAATGTGGGATTTGTTAGTTTTCCCATCCTGGGGAATCCACACTCATACAGTTCTCCACCACTCTGTGGGAATCATTTGATTTCGAAACACAAAAGCTCTTTAATTCAATGAATGGCAGTAGAAAAAGTGGGAGTATGACCCTTTCACAAGTGCAAGAAATTTGCCTGGAATCTACCTTCTTCCACAGAGTGGAGCAAACCTTCCTTTTCACTCTAGGCTCTAGGAATTAATATGTGTAGCAAGACGCACATATGATTAAATAAGAACATTTATGGCAGAAAACCTAGCCTTAGTCTAATGCTTATGGGACTGTTGAATTAAAAGCTGTTCTAGGTGACTCCTCTTCCATAAGAGGCTCACTGACGGTCCTGCTAGTGAGAAGTCTCTTCCTTGATGTGAGAAGTACCAGACCTGAGAACAAACTTTGATAGAAAAACTTAATATTTCAAATTAGTTTCTTAACATCTCAAATAGTCTATATGGCAAAGATGTTCATGAAATTACTTCTGCAGCTTGGATAAGCCCCAGCAGAACTCTGTGCTGTATAAGAAACTGTAAATCCAACTGCACATGGTCCAAAAAAGCTGCCCTGCATCTCTTTAGAGCAAAAATTGCTGTCTTCCTTTCTAGGTTTTGACTGCACACTGACTGTAACCACTCCTCCTGTGGTCACATGGGCAGATGGAGAGATGGTAGGAACGTGTGGTTTGTGTCTTCCTCTCCCAACACCCCCATGCCCTGGGAGGAGCTGTGTCAGAGAGGGCCTGCAGAGGGGAGTCTCTCAGCATTTAACACCAGCACCAGAAAGAGAAGGGAGGTTCGAGATGGTCACCTTTGGGCACCTTGTCCCTGGGCTGTTACATCACAGTTTGCAACACGTGCAAAAGAGGCACAGCTCATCCCGAGGGTTGTGTATGGGGAGTGCTATCTGTATTTTACTGGTAGGAGGGGAAATTCCACATTAGGTAATTCTCACCCTGCGCACCCAAAAATCATGTAGGCACTACTCAGTGAGAGTGGCAAATTGCAGCTTCTTGTTATTTGTGTCCACAGCTTGAGCCCGGTGCTTTCCAGCCAGAATATCCCCAGCTTGGTTTTCATTTGCTTTGTTTTCTTTTGTTCACACAAGGGTAAGATTTCTCCTTTTGCTTAGACTCTAAGCTCTCTGAATGGGTCTGTCTTATCCCATCCCTCCAAACTACTTTGTGCTTTGTCCTCCAGACTCTTCCTCAATTGAGTAGAGCGGATGTTGATACACACTGTGGGCCAGATTCTTCCATTCTTCTCAGTTGGAGACGGTCATAATTCAAGTTTTGGTGACAGGGTGTTGCCTTAGAAATGCAGGGTCATAATGTGGATTTCCAGTATTTCTTGTTTCCCATTTAGACCCCTTAAAAAAAAAAAAAAAAAAAAAAAAAAAAAAAAAAAAAAAATCAATCAGAGGCCCTTGTTGTCAAGAGCTCTCTAAATCTATGTGATGATATTTTCATTTACTTTTTATTTACTAGTTTAAAATGCCACCCTCTGTGATTTGTGTCTTGCAGTGTTCACCAGCAGCCTTTAAATATATCATAGCAATGATTTATCAACAATTTTCAACAATTCCCTATTGGAAGCGAGGTTTTGTGTGAAAAATTAGGAATTACAGCACTCTCTCTCACATCAGGCAATAGCTTTCGACTAATAAATTTTGCACCCAGACATTTACCACTTCTTTAGTTTGCAAATGGTGATCATGATTCTTAATGGTGCAGTGTTAATAATAATTAGAAAAAAAAAAAAGAAGATGGCTTTCCAGAATATGACTAAATAGGACTGAATGCTTTGTTCCAGTATCCAGTATCAGCTATTACCAGGCAGTGAATGAACATTTATTCAGCTTTGAGAGGACCACAAAAGATACATGATTAAGACGAATTTTAATTATTAGCTTCCAGTGTGCAAGTGTTGTAGCAATGCAGTGTGCCCTCGGTGCAGTGCCCTCAATTTGAGCGACTGCTTCACCTCTGCCCATCCACATGTAATTTCCTTGCTCCATACAGAGCCCGATATTAGTCAAGTTCAAAGGAGAGTAGCGATAATTTAAGACTCTTATGCTTTCACTTGTTTGCCATCAAGATGAAATTAGGTCAGAGAAAAAAATGCTCAGAGGACTGGCTCCAGCTCTGCACGCCTTAAAATTAGACGCCGGAGTGAGACAGACTCCATGGCAGCTCTGCTGCCCTGCTGGGCCATTTCCATCATCAATGGAGAGTGACAGGCTAACCCAAAGGGAAATCAGCCAACGTGATGTTTGAATGGATTTCAGAAGTGCCTCTCTGGTGGCTGCAGTGGGACCTGGGCATGCTGTGTGCTCAGCATGATGGTGCTAAGTGAGGTGAAATCATGCCTTGCTCACCCTGCTCATCCTTTTTTTCCCCTTGTTGTTGGTACTCCACCTGGCTTCAGTTAGGCATTGCTATTTAGAAACTAGAGCCAGTCTTTGCTAAGTTTATACTAAGACCAAACTCCTCAGTGCTTACTATATCTAAGAGGGGATTTTCTCTCTTTTCAGGGAAAAGTGCTGGATTTTGTCCCACCTACAGCTTCCCAGTACAAAATTACATCTGAGCATGCAGAGCAGAGTTAGCGCTCCTGAGGTCGCATTGAGACTACAGCCAATGCCCAGCATCCAATTGCCTTTAGAGCTCATCCAGCTCTGCAGGGACTCATGGTTCCAGAGTGAAAAAGGCATCAGAGACAGTCTGTAGGGTTTAAGCCTTTTCATATCCTTTCTCCGATTGAACATCCTTTCCAAAATGAAAGAACTGTCATCTCATAATTCTTGTTGCATAAGGAAATGACACAAAAATGATCCACCTGTTTTTTGAGTGTATTATATGAACCTAGAAGAACCATCATCCTAAAGACAAATAAAAGATCTTTGTGAACTTCCATGCATGCATGACAGAGGATGTATAAATCCAAGTTATGGAGCTTGTCCCTCTTTACTACAAGTGAACTACTTGGTGCTGGAAGTGTAGCCACCTATGAAGTTGGATTAGTTGTAAAACTATATTTGTTTGTAGTAGACTTTTTTACAGAAGAAGCAGGATTTGGTTTGTTTGGTTGGGTTGGTTTTTTTTCCTTTTTATTTCATAATATAGACATTTAGATTCTTTCAGCTCTTACTTACTGGGTCTGGCTGGGATGCAGTTAAATTTTTTCACAACAGCCTCCAGGGTGCTGGGCTTTGCGTTTGTGGCTAAAACAGTACTGAGAAGACACCAGTGTTTTGGCTACTGCAGAGCCGTGACTGCACAGCATCAAGGCTGTCTTGCCAATTGTCTCACCCTGAAAAAGGCCAGGCTGGGAGTGGGCAGGAGGCTGGGAGAGAGAAGTGACCACAGGGATATCATATATGATGTTGTACTCTGTGATAAAAGCAGAGATAAAGGGGAGAATGAGGAGACAGCATGGTTGTGAAGTTTGTATTCCCAAGCAATTGCTGTATGTACTGAGGCCCTGCTTCCTAGGAAGTGCCTGCTGATGGCAAGTAGGGAATAAATTTCTCTTTTTGTTTTGCTTCTGTGCACAGCTTTTGGTTTTCTTACTCAACCCATGAGCTTTTCCATCTTATTTTCTCCCCCTGTTCTGCTGAGGAGAGTGAGTGAGAGTGTCTGGGTGGGCGTCTGGCAGCCAACCAAGGTGAACCCACCACATCCTGCCAGCACGGCGTTCTGCCAACAACTTCATAAGCCTCCAGCCTTTGTGTGACTTCGCAGTTGGATGTTTGAGATTTTAATTTTTGTATTTCCAGTGACAAATTGAAAGGTTAAGTTTTACTGTGAACTGTGCTGAGCCTCAGTGGGGACCATGATGACAGTAAGAGTAGGATAGGCCTTAAAATGGTATAAGGCAGGGAAAGAAAAACAAAGGCAAATGCTGTTTGTGATTAAAAAGAACAGGGAATCAATTCAGAATAACTTCTTCTCCTTTTAACCAATGTTAGTTACTCTGCGCACCTGTGCCAGACCCCCAGCTGAAGCTGTACAGCTTGAGGGCTCTTGGCTTGCCCAGCTGCCCATGCCAGCATTTGGACAGCTGGTGGGTGCCACTGTGTCAGCACTATCCTCAACCAAAATATATACTCCTTACACAAAAAAGCAGAAATCAGAGGAGATCCTCCAGGAGAGGGCTGAGGAACAGAGCCTCAAGCTGGGCTTTTTAATGACTGTCTATGAATAGCCTGAGAAACAAGATCATTAAACCTATTCTTGCAGGGTTTTGCTGTTACATTTTTTTCCTTTCTTAGTTTTCACAGAATCTCAGTGACTCACCTGAAAATTTTCCTCCTCCAACATCACTTGTGTTCAACATCAGAAAGCTGATTTTCCTTGTCCCTTTCCAGGACAAGAACAGAGGTAGCTGGAATTGGGCAGGTGAACCTGTGTGTGTCAGGTTTTCTTGCTGGACATTTCAGATGTTAGGACAAGGAACACTCAGTAATGCTTTGCATGCTAATAGACACCATTCTTTTATGTTACTTGTACAGACAGCAAGCCATCCTTACTCATTGATCTGACAAATAAGGTGGCTTAGGCATCTCAAGCTACCCCCAACTCCTGTTGGGATTTATCAGAGTTCCTGAGCAGGACGAGATCATAGGTGCCCTACATCCAGACCACTGCTTCAATGGGCTGCACTGCAGGAGCGGATCCTGCAGGGTCCAGGGGAGCCAGAGCAGCTGACAACCATCACTGCACAGCTGAGAGCAGTGTTTTGTTGTGTCCTTATTTCAGTGCTGTAGGTTTGGGGGTCCTGCCTCCCCCAAACACCCACTCTATACCTAGTCTGGCTCCACATCTTAGGGCAAGGGATTCAGTGTAATGCAAGGCAAGGCACTTCTGCCCCCTTTATTTTAATGAACTTTATGCATTTTAAGCTTTTCAGCAATGACTGTCTAAAAACACACAAATAGCTCTGCAGCAGTGTCACATAAGTAAAAGGTGTGATTTACAGTAACTCAGTTACTCCCGTAGTCATAATGATCATAGAACCAGTGTAGAATGGTTTGTTTGAAAGGAACCTTAAAGATCATATTGTTGCAACCTCCTGCCATGGACAGGGACACCTTCCACTAGACCAGGTTGCTCAGCTCACCATCCAGCCTGTATTTGAACACTTACAAGGGTATCCACAAGTTCTCTGGGCAATCTCTTGCAGTGCCTCACCACCCTTGCAGTGAAGAATTTCTTTCTAATATCTAATCTAAATCTGCCCTCTTTCAGTTTGATTATGCGCTGTCAGACCTAGTGGTAAGCCAAGCTTCTATGGCCTCTAAAGCCTAAATGCTCAGGTGCTTATCTGGATTGCTTAAGCTGGGAAAATAAGAATTCCTATGTTAACTGCAGTATCTTATTTCAACTGAGATTTTCATAATTTCCTTTGGACTCTGCAGTTTTACCCATCACTGTGTCTGATAAATCTGACTCTGCTAAACTGCAGAGGTTATAAGCCTGTAAAACAGTGTGGCCTCAGCAAAAGCGCAGTAGTGAAGTCTGGGAGAGCTGGATGTTTCAGAAACAAAATGGAATTTTACTGTGTATGCTAAAAATAATATAAGTGCATTGGCTGGGACAAGGACTCTCAGATAAGCTGAAGCAGCAAAGCAGAGATCTTCATTTGGCGATCAGAGATGTGGAAGGGTTTGCAGGGAAACTTCTGTGAGGGTAGTTGCTGGTAGTGATTTCTCTGGCCCTAAAGCTCCCTGATCTTTTCCAAAGTTTCATAGCCTTTCACTGAACTTCCCATAGGCAGAGCATCCCACAGGATTGTCTAAAGCCTTCACCTTATGTGGACCCGCTCTCTGTTTCTCAGCATCCTTCTCATCATACACTCTTTCATTTTGTCCCCTTGGATTCCCCAGCTTTCAACTGAGAGACCTTGGGATCAATTTGCCAGTGGTGCAAAACCAGTGTGTGCCAAGCCAACTCAGTGCTGATCCCCTCTGTGAGAGCAGGCTGTTTCTGTTCTCATTATATACTACTTGGCCTTGGGTTTTCCTTGAGTCACTTGGGGTACTCCTGTGGCTGTGCTTATGTGGGGGTGTGTGGGTGTCCATCTTCAGAGTTTCTTGGGAAGCAGAAGCTATGCTTTGAGTGTGAAATTGGTGTCTGTGTTGCAGGATCTGGGAAGCAGCACAAGAGCTTGCAGGCACAAACGCAGCTGGGGTAATACAAGAGGTCTGTGTGTGCTGGAGACAAACAGACCTGGGATTGCTTTGTCCTTTACAGCTTTTTTCAGCAAAATCTGGGGTGCAGTATCCCTGTGAAGTTACTGTGGCTTTGTTTCAGGACAAAAATACATTAGGGTGAGAGTTACCATTGTAGGTTAGACCCAGTGCCCTGCGCACACTCTTGCCAGCAGCCAGTGATCGAAGCCGAGGGCAGGTAGAGAGGATGTATGTGGTATTACCTGGCAGGCTTTTACAGATTCACTCTCTGTGCCTCAGGGATTTTCCTCAGTAAGTACCTGCAGACAGACCATCATGTTAATAGTCTTTGGTGGTGTTTCATGAACTGTTCTAATACCCTTTTGAAATGATTACCATTTCTTCACTTTGCATTATCTTGTGTCTTGAGTTCAGCGATACAGTTACGTGCTGGGTGAAAAAGTTCTTCCCAATCTTTGTTTTAAACCTGCTACCAGACCATGCCACTCTTCCCAGAAAAACAGCAAGTAGGGAACAACTTTCCCGATTTGTTTCAGCGACAGTGTGTTGACTTTGGGGCCCTGTACTATGTGCCCCTTCAATCACAGTTTTCAAAGTGAACTCAGTCTCTTTAACCACTGTTTCATTTGGAAGTCATACCATCCTGCTGCCCACCAGCACTGCTTCCAACTGTATTGTATTCCTTTTGAGATGGCATGACCAGAGTAGTACTCAGTAGTCCATGTGTATGTACTCCGGGATTTTTACAATGGCATGATAGAATTTTCTGCTTTTTTCTCTATTCTTTTGCTAGTAATTCCTTAAATGCCTTTTAAACCACTGCTGAACATGGAGTTACTCCCATAGAAGTAATACATGGTTTCAGGATTTCTTTCCTGACTGATTAAACCTTCTTCAGACTCCATTAGATATAGTCTGAGGTTTTGTTTTTTTCCCCATGTGCATTACTCTGCAGTTTCAGACACCGAAATTTGCCTGCCATTATCTCCATGTTGTGTAATCCCTCTGCAGCTCTGCAGCATCAGCTTGCCTCCAGCTTTTCCCCACAGTCGGGCCCGGCTGCTCTGAATCACTCTGCACCCCCTGTGAACTTGTCGCTTCAGTTATCCCCCTTTTTCTTTCCAGGTCACACATGGATATGTTATTTAATACAGGTCACTCAAATCCTCACTGGATCCTGCTGTGAAATTTGCTTCACTGTGAACTAGGACTGTATCTGTGTCCTTTGTGTTATGTCTTCTCACTAGTCACTGACTCAGAAGAGTGTATTCTCACATGTATCCTGACAACTCAGATGCTTAACAGTCTTTGGCAAGGAGCTTGTTCAAAGCCTTTTGCAAATCTAAACATGTACACCTCCAAGATACCATCCATTTGCTTGCATACTAATGTCTCATTTCTTTGGTTTGAAGTTGATATTTCTCATTTTATGTGAACTCTAGAAGGATTTTCCTGCATGTCTGTGTAGGGTTTGAGGGCTGTTACTCATGTATAAATGTCAGAGAAGACCATTGGCAAGGAGTAGCTGCAGCTACATGACTGTTTACTGAATAAGTTTAAGTTAACCCACATCACCTGGCTTTGAATTCAGTTAACTATATCACTGCAGTTTATTTGACTGAGAGGAGAGAACTGACTTCTTCTTCATTGTCTGATAATGTGTGTTTTGTCAGAGAGGTAGCTTTTTGATGAAGAGATCAGGCCAAGGATATTCCCAACCCCTCCTGATCATATTACCACTGAACAATTCACTTAGTGACAAAGACTGCACTCAGAGAAGTGGTACCTGGACCTTGAACACTCCATCTGTCAAAACAGAAAAATAATCACCTCCAGTCCATGCCAAAGGTGCCATTATCAGCAGACAAGACACAGTCCTTTCATTTTATAAAAGGGCATATTGCAGGCTTTGGCAAACCTTGTAACAAAAGGCAATTACAGAAATATTTCCGTTTTGTCTTTGTTATGCATGCATTAAGAAATTTAGAGTCCATATTAAGGACTATATTTTCATCTCCATGTCTTAGAACGATGCTTGCTTTGTAAGTACCTCTGTGCCTTACCTATAAAACCCAAATAACCTTTGGTCTGCCAAAAGCCAGACATGAAGGCAGTTGTGGATGACTGGTATTATAAAGACTTTTCATTTGTCCATTGCTTCTCTGTTTTTCCTATTACTCAAAAATATCATTATCTTTAAGGAAGATATGCACTTATATTAGATGGATGTTCATCAAAGTAAATCTTGAATCAAAGCAGGTTTTAGGATGCAGATTCATCTGAAGCAGTAGAGTTGGCTCTTCCTTAAAAACACAAGCCCTTACTTCATTTGAAACATGGTCCCTCAGGAAAAGGCTGATTTTAGATCATATCTCCAGTTTTGTGTTTTATTGGTCACTTAACTGAACTGAACAGATAGGTGGGCAGAGCAGGACAATCTGTAACTGTGTGGCTGTTTTGCTTACTCGTATAAGGCAGGTGATAGTCAGACCTGACAAAAAGTGTGCACCTGGTACAGTCAGCCTCAGCTCCAGGCTGCTCTCTGCATGAAAGCTGTGGGGTGGCAAGGAGAGAGGCAGAGGCACTACCACAGCCAGCTTGGGTGAGGAGGTGGCATTTCCTTGTTATTCTGCATCCCATTTCCCATTGCAATATTGTACCAGGTGTTCAGGTTGTCAGTTTGCTTTCCCAGTGTCCCCCGCAAGGACATTTGATAACTGACACTGTCTTAGAGGGCTGCAGGTGATAAAACAACCATTCCCACTTGTGATCTCTGAAGGAACACGTTTAAAATTACATTAGACTCACACAAGAAAGCTAGTTATGAATAGAGGAAGAAGAAAAAATGTTAATACTTATCACAATATCATGCATAAGTTTTATCAGTGTTTCTTCAAGATGTTGTAAAATACAAACAGCTTGAAGCCAAAACCATGAGATTTAACTTCAGCTGTTGAAAAGTTTGTAAAGACACCTGTAGAAGAAAAGGGAAAGGAAAAAAAGTGACTTTTTCCTCTCCTTACTGGACATGGAGCACTGAGTGGTGTCTAGTGCAACACACAGGCAACAACGAAGGAGTTTCACAGGGGAGAAGCAAGCAAGCTTTGAACATCTTGGCTGGGGCTGGTGTGAAGGAATGATCTGTGTGCTTCTCAGAGAGAGGGCAGGTGGGATGATTGAGGAAAAGGTGCAAGAGAAATCGGAAACAATTTCACAAGAAAAAAGAACCTGATTATTTTGGAGGTATTACTGTGTAACCTAGAACAAAAAAAAAGGTAGACGCCAGCTGCTAGGGAGGAGGATCCTTATTGTTAAACATGCACTTGTTCAGGAAATTTACTTTATCTTTTTATAAGGTCATTCCATGATTGCTTATCAATTTAAAATAAACATTTTATTCTCAGATCCTGATTTGTGCTAAATCTGGTTCTGAGTGACTTGGCTGGCAGCAGATAACTGCTCTGGAAGTCTAGTGCAGGCAAACCCAGGGACCAGGAGCCCTAAATATGCGTACAAATCTCTGTGCATTGCTCCAAAACAAGGGTTGTGCCTACTGCCATTGAAATAGCATGGGTCTGGGTTAAAAGATGAAATCAGTGGGCCGGAAAAGATGGAATGTGTCTTACAAGGGAAAACTAGGAAGTTCTGTGCTAAGGAGGAAGATGCTTCAGCCCTGAAGGTCTACAGGGAGTTAATAATGTACCAGCAGACTCTCATGGACTTCAAGATTGTGATCTTGAAAGTCAAAAGCCCTTTGCATGCTGATTTCCAGAATATTTAAAAACAGAATACCCATGCAGACTTCTGAGTCTCAGGAACAAGAAAATGAAGCTTTCCATGTCTGCAGTAAGAACATCAGAAATAATGTAAACTACCAGCAAAGCCTCTCCTTCTCTTGAGAATTTTAAAAATAAATGGAGAAATTTGTCAGTTATATTACTTCACTATTACATGTATTTTGGGCCAACAGGAATTGCCTATATGAAGTAATTAATTGCCAGCTGAATCTGGGGCAGTGTAGTGGATTGACCCTCGGCTGAATGCCAGGCACTCACCAAAGCTGCTCTCTCACTCCCCTCCACGACTGGACAGAGGAGAGAAAATATAACTAAAGAGTCATGACTTGAGATAAGGACCATGAGAGGTCACTCACAAAATACTGTCATGGGCACAATCATCTCAGCTTGGGGATATTTATTCAATTTATTACTAACAAAATCAGAGCAGGATCATGAGAAGTAAAATAAATCTTAAAAACATCTTCCTCCCACTCGTCCCTCCTTCCTGGGCTCTACCTCCTCCCCCGCAGGAGTGCAGGGAGATGGGAAATGGGGTTACAGACAGTTCATCACATGTTGTTTCTTCCACTGCTCAGGGAGAGGAGTCTTTCTCCTGCTCTAGTGTGGGTTCCCTCCCATGGGAGACAGCTCTTCATGAACTTCTCCAATGTGAACCCATCCCACGCACAACAGTTCTCCACAAACTGCTCCAGTGCAGTTCTTCAAGAACAGCCTGCTCCAGCGTGGGTCCCCCACAGGGTTGGTCACAAGTCCTACGAGGAAACCTTCTCCAGCGTGGGCTTCTCTCTTCATGGGTCTACAGGTCTCTGCCAGGACTCTGCTCCAGCATGGGTTTCCCATGGGTTTACAGCCTTCTTTCAGGCATCCACCTGCTCCAGCGTGGATCTCCTCCATGGGCTGCAGTGGATCTCTGCATACCCTGTGGCCTTCCAAAAGCCACAGGGGGACAGCCTGATTCACCATGGTCTTCACCATGGTCTTCACCATGGCCTGCAGAGGAACCTCAGCTCCGGTGCCTGGAGCACCTCCTCTCCCTCCTCCTCCACTGACCTTTGTGTCTGTGGAGTTGTTCCTCTCACATGTTCTCACCCTGCTCTTTTCTGGTCCAAATTACACCTGCACAATAATATTTTTTCCTTCTTAAATATGCTATCAAAGAGGCATTACTATCATTCCTGATGGGCTCAGCCTTGGCCAGTGGTGGGTCCATCCTGGAGCTGACTGGCATTGGCTCTGCTGGACACGGGGGAAGCTTCCAGCAGCTTCTCACAGAAGCCATGCCTGTAGCCCCTCACTACCAAAATGCAGCCATGCAAACCCAATACAGTTCATGGTGGAATTTTGTACTTGCCAGCTGCAAAATGCACCACCCTCATTGATAGATTCAACCTCCACCTGTACTTATTCCTGTGATTCTTACTGCTCTTCATGTTTAAAGATGATTTTTATCATTGAGACATGTTTATTTCAAAGCATTTGAAGAGATTGGTTTCATGGAGATTAGCATTATTATTAGAATGGTGCTTATTTTACTAATCTCTATTATGCAACTGTTCGTTCTTGATTATTAATAATAATTTCCTTTTGATAGAAACACTTGCACAGCAACCAATTATAGTGCTTTGTGCAAACACAGGATTATGAATTCCAGTGGGGAATAAACAACAAGTGCAGTGGAATTTTAAAAACAAAGAGCTTGTTTTCATGCAAATGCCTCAGTGCTAAAAAATGGGGAAAATTATATGCTGGAGAAGCAGAAGTTCTTTCCAATTAGAATGTTTTTCAACAATTTCCACAAAACGCCTAAATTAAGAACTTAGCACTTGCAGGAGCAGTACATCTCATCTGGTATTCTCTCTCCAGCAGCAGCCAATGTCAGAAACAGGTAATCACAAATCCTCTCCAGATCAATTTTCCCTGGAAAGACTCACTGGATGTCGTAGCTGGTCCAGTCTGCCTAACTAGGCAGGGCTGCAGCCGTTTCCAGGCAGAGCTTTTTACTGAGCAGATTCAGCCGAAAGAGGATGCCCTGACTTTGTGATTTGTTTCCTGGCTCTAGTGCTGCCTACCTTGGGCAGTGCAGCTGGAGTAAATGGTGTCTCTGTTCTGCAAATACTTTTTTGTATGATTAATGCTGTACACTTGATGAGTTTTTGTACCTAACAATAAGCTGGTGACAAGGAATTTGCAGAACCTGGTACACATTTGCTCTTTGCTCTACAAAGGGTGTCTATCTGTGAGAGGTGAGCTTTGCAGTTTCTTTTAAACTTAGGCTTAAACCAGAATACCATATATTACACGTCCAAGTCTTCAGATTAGAACAAGATACACGCCAAAAATATTTTAAAACTGCTTATTTAATTTTGGTTTTATCAATCCAGAAATTTCCTCTGTGTTCATAGCTTCAATTTACTGTTTGTAGCTCCATAGTGTGATTTTTCCCCTAACAAATACAGCCTTATACACCTTATCTACAATAATGATGGCTTCAAATAAAATTTACTTTCTGCCCGTGAAAACAATTCCAAGGGTAAATAGGAATTTGCTAGTGTGTGCTTTAAATAAGCTTTATTTTGTTGATGTCATGTGTGATTATTTGGAAAAGAGATTTTATTCCCTAAGAATTGGCTTGTGCTGGGAGGGAACTTGATCACCTGACAAAAGCAGATACACGGTTACCTCATGGTAGAAAAAAAAAAAAGAGTATAAATGTCTCAGGGGCCAATTTCAAAGACACAGACAGCAAAATCAAAGAGCCTCCATCCTACAAAGGTCAGCCATGCTCCTGATGTCTGGAGAGTAAACAGACACTTCTCTCCTGAGATGAATTTCCCTCAATTTCAAAAAACCAGTTAGGGTGGTGAGGCAAAGCAAGGATGGCACAGCATATAATGATTTCTTCTTTGAGCTGGGTCTGTGCATTTCTAGTGCGGTGTAAAGCAAATGACTTAAAAAAAAAAGACCAAAACCCCTACTCAGGCAGGAGTTGTGTGTTTTGGGCTGTATGGGGTGCAAGTACAAGGTACCAGGAGGGATAAGCCATGAATCTCTCTGCCAGCCCCACGAGGGCTGTGTTACAGGAAAAGATGGCCCTAAGGTGTGGTGGAGGTTGGCAGGGACGTGCCTGGGACCTGGTCAGTGTTGCTGGAGTGTGAGCCCTTTGCCAGGATATGACACAGCCCAGTGCACCTCTGGATGAGCCTGTAAAGACAACCCTGAGGCAGTGCGTGGGTGCTGCTGCGCCTCAAAGCACAGGTGTGGGACCAAAAGCAGTGCAGGATTGTGTTCACATGGGGAAGGTACCAGGGCTAAGAGATCCTGAGCTTTTAACTGTTGTGCAGTTGTGACTGGAGCAAAAATCTCATGGGTCCCATTTATCCCAAGTGCAACATGGCTGAAATCAGCGTGAGTGACCTCTTGCTTTGATTCCCCGCAAATGGCAGTGTCAAAGCTGCCTCTTAACCACTTGGATTTTATTAACCTCGTCAGTTTTTCTGAGCTATCCAAAGGGATTCAGGGAACTTAAAAACCAGAACAACCACTCTGGCTATAAAATAACTAGGTCTTAACCTGCCAGCCCTGTCCCTGCAGGGAAAGGGCTGGATTTTCACAGCTACCTATGTCTAATCGATGGATTCCCGTAGCAATAACAGAAATACAGGGGTTTTCCCCAAAAAAATTCCCCCAGAAAAATTCCTTTACCATTTCTGTAATTAACCTATTTGATAGGCTCTGATTTTCTCTGTTAGGATGCCTTTGGCTTTCCCACAAGAGAGCACCTGATCCTGCTCTAGCTGAAGTCAAGGGCATATTTGGCACTCGTTGCAATGGGAGCAGATGCAGAATTGCAGAGGGTTCTGTTTGGGGACTCCACAGTTCAGCAGGGCTTGCCTTGGCTGCTGTGGTGATTTCACCCCAGTGGAGTGCTTTAGAGATGCAAATGGTCCCTTTCTATTTCTTCTAGTGCAGCAGTGTCAGTAACGTCAACTCTTGTTCTGGGACATCGGGTGAGAAAACGCTGACTTAGGAGCAGGACTGGTTCCCAGGCACAGATGCTGTAGTGTGATTTGCAAGCCTGGCACACATCTGCAGGTTGTGCCTTAGCAGCAAGCAGACAGTGTGGCCAAAAGCATAAAGCCAAGGTTTATATTTTTAATTTTTTTTCTCTTTCTTTTGTTTCCTTCTTCTTCACATGAGTCTTTTAAAACTGGCTACTGCTTTTAACCCCAAATTGGTTTGTACTTCTTCACAGGAAGGCATTGCACTGTGAATGTCTGTAACTACTGGGCTGACCAATGATTTTTTCCACCTCTGCTTACTGTTTCGCAGTGGCCCTAGCAGTCCTGTGTCAGGTTCTTCATGAAACTCTTTTGCTTATCCTCCAAACTGCAGTTTTTAACTTTTGTCCTTTATTCATTCATTGGGAAAAACCTTGACTGCCCTAAAGCTCTGTCACCTCTTGCTATTTCTGGAAGTTCCTGGCAGCTTGGTTGTGGTTCTTGGTTCTGGCTTGAAGAGCATGCTCACAGGATTAAAAGCCACCACATTTTCTTCTTCACACTAGGTTTCTGTGGGAGCAGAGAAATATCTCATGTGCCACATGTGAACCGGGCTCTCAGAAAACCCATAATAGAATGAGAAGAAGATTCTATGAGTACAGTTTGACCATCTTCAGCTACACACGTAGAGTCTAGTGGACACTGTTGTCTAGTGATAAGTAAATTAGCCACCATCAGCCATAAAGACACTAAATATGTGCCTTTACTCAGGGTTGTGGAATGGGGGAAATATTGTATGGCAAATTGTTTTTTATTAAGTAGCTCTTCGTGTCATTTTTTAACACTTTAAAAAAAATTTAATAATTATGCTACACTCTGAACAGTGATAATTTGAACTTGAAGTTTCAACAGCATGAAAGAGATCCCATACTGAAGCTGGTCAGGAAAGCTGAAAATACAAAGAGCTTGATCTTTTCCCACTGCTGTAGGCTTTTTTCCCTGATTTTGCATAGTTCCTGCCCTTCCGCCTCTCGCAAGGGATAAACCTACTGACCTCATCAGCAGATGTATTTTTAGATGTATTGTTTCTAGCTAGAAGGTTGTAACAGAGAGGGCTGTTAACATGTATTACTTTGAATTTGTGCTTTTTGTGTTTCAGAATACAAATAACTGCAGCCTTCAGTGCCTTTGAAGGGGATGGCCTTGCTGCTCTTCCCTTGCTCTTTTATGGACTCTCTTGGCAGATGAAAGTTATCTCCATCAAGGAAATTGTTGGGGAAGATGAAACAGGAAAGCCTTATAAATATGATTGCCTGACAAAAGATTTTGGGAATATGAAAACTACAGGCGACATCGAAATGAAAGCCACTTTTGAAATACCAAATCTTAGTTACTGAACAACTGGAAAACAATGGTATGGCCGACTGAAGGTAATCCCCTCTTGATGGAACAATACCCTCTGCTTGCAAACAGGTCCAAGGGTCAGAGCAGACCCTACTAGCTCAGCAGAAGGGGTCCAAAGAGTAGTTTTTAGAAGTTAAGATGTAACACTCTATGGTAATATAAGAACTCTTATAGGCTGTATGTAAATGCTATAGGATTTGTATCTTGTATTAGATTGGTTAGTGACAATTAGAATATTCAGTACAGAAGATGATTTATTATATTGTAACCAGGACTTCACCATTCCATTCCACTCCATTCCTCTCTTACTCTTCGCACACTCTTACACTCGCTCTCTCTCTCTCTCTCTCTTACCCGCTTACTCTCTTGCTCTCTTGGGCCTGCTCAGAGCTGCCAGCTGCAGCTCTGAGCAGTGCCCCAATACCCACGCCCTTTGCAATAAACCGCATGTCCCAAGATCTGACTATAGAGATCTCCCGACCGAACCCACCAGAGTCCCTACAGAAATAGTCTTGGGTTTGGCCACTTTTGATTTGTAATGTATTTGATATTGTTTATAACACTGCTAAATAAACAGAATGATTACCATGGATTTGACTCCCTCTAAAACAGAAGGAAATACTGTGTTACATGGAAATACATGTAATTTACATTTAATAATTAGTACTTATTATGCAGCATCACAGACACACTCATTGTCGGAGCACACACTGACACTGCTCACCTGCCTCATGGTTTACCTGTACATTTTCTTACTTGAGTGATAATGTTACAATACAAGGTGTGCCTGGAAAGCTGTGATGCCAGCTTGTTCCTGAACCTCATCCTTCAAATCAAAATTAATTTTGAGTTATAGTTGTACAGGAAAAAAAAGTGGAAAGAATTGAGAAGCTTTTATAGAGGGCCTGTTTCATTAATACTCTTCTGCAACCTGGTGGGACAGACCACTGATTGTCATCTGTACACCACACTCTCCCCTGTTCTGCCGGTTTTGTTGACCATAAAAGCATGCTCCCAATTTCCTAATTTCAATAGTAAAATAGAGCATTTTTGTTGACTAGGTGCCAATTCAAGATAATGAGAGACAGCTCTCAAATATTTAAATTGAATGACAAATGAAAAAATATGCTAGCTGATGGTTATGTGGACACGTGGCCAACCACCTCCCTCTCTTCAGGGCACAGTATCCCTGTGCTGGGTGACCCCATCATCCATGTTCCAGATGAGTAATGCAATGAAAACGCACGTGCTTTTGGGCTGTGCTCTTGGACACCCCTTTCCCAAGGTGTGCAAGGTTTAAAGGCAAGGGGATGGTGGATGTCTCAGTGGGTGCAGTGCTACCTCCTGCTGGCCCAGCCCCAAGCCCTGGGTGCATCCCAACACCATCTCTGTGGGAAAAAAACTGCTCCTGGGGCACAGTGTGGGGGAAATTGTGTCTGTGTCAAGCAGGGAGGCTTGTCCTACACATCTGGCCCAAGTACCAGAGCCCAGCAACCTTAAAAGGAAGGGAGGGAGGAAGCTCTCTGGGCCTTGGCAAAGATGACCTGTGTTCTGGCCAGGGAGGACAATCATGGGGACACTGGGAAGAGCAGTATCATTTTCCATGCAACTTCACCTCCTTCTCATTGTGGAGAGAAATTCCCTTGGCTGCTTTGTAGATGGTGCTATATACAGCCCAAACACTTAGTGCCTCTACCTATATGGATACCTATTGTGTAGCAAAGAAAAACAGTGGAAGATAATTAATCCTGGAGCCCCAGTCCTCTCAGGAAAAATCAATAGTTTTCCTTGCTATGTTTCCAGGTAAGAGAAGAGAGAACAATCTTCATTACAACTGACAGTTCCCTTCCCTGGAGCAGAAAGGTTTTCCCTTACATGAAGCAGAGAGAATAGTGTTTTGCACCTGCCAGATGCCGTTGCTATGGCAATTGAACTTCACACTTATATTGAAGCAGCAAAGCCCCAGGAGTAGGTAGAGAGCAAACACAGCAGAGAAGGTGCTCTGCTGGGGGCTGCCAGGTGGCCCAGGACTTTGCCTCCCTGTTTCCCCATTCAATAGATGGGTAATTTAACTTTTTTAACAATTTTGGAAGGAGCTTCAATTGAGCAAATGATGCTGGCTGGGAATATTCTTGCCAGCAGATTGTGTTTGTGCTGCTTGCCTGTGGTTCTGGATGCGCAGGTCTGTGGGATCTGAGCGTGCCTTTGGGGCTCTGCCAGCCCAGGCTGCCCTGATGCCTTGTGCCCTACTGGGTCTGCCCCTCTTTGCAGCCTGTCCCCTCCTGTGCCCAGACATATGGGTCAGGTTGTGGTAAGGCAGCTGTAGGCTTTTTAAAGCACTCCTTATTTCCCTGAATTCCTTCACCAGTGCCTAAATATTCACAAGGTACCCTTGTAGGTGGTCCAAATCCACCCCAAAGTGCCCAGAGGCCATTAGACCATCAATAGGCAATTTACTCCCAACACCTCATTTCCCAAATGTCCCAATGCACATTTTGGCTGAGGACTTCCGCACCAAACTTAATTCCCAAACAACTTTTCACTGTTCAAACAATTAACAAGTTAGGGAGTGTGTGGTGTAATGAGCATCCAGAGCTCCCTCTTGGCTCAACTGCTGCTTTGTTATGAGGGCACTACACACGAGGATATGACAGATTGACCTTAATCATTGATTGGTGTCCCATACTGCCAGGGGTTGCATATGTCAAGAGAGACTTGGCCTCCTGTTTATCAGTGTACTTCTGGAAACAAGAGAGGGTTGTAATGTGGTGAGAGGTGCAGCTGACGACTGCAAAGTGCTGTGCACTCACTGGTGGAAAGGAACTTCAGTTGCACAGTGCTATTCTTTTAAAAAGATCCTTTTCTATGGAAAATAAACCCCAAAGCTAAGAGAAATGTTATAGGTGAGACATTTCATTAGGAGAAATGACTGACTGAATTAAATACTAATCAAGCAAGCTCTGAAGCAGCATGCTACAATCTTTAGCCTCTAGGACCTTGAAGAATTGGCTTTCTTACAACTTCTACTTCAAAAAATAAAAAACGGATTATGGAATAAGACTTCTGCTTTAAACCACGTACTCCTAACTCTGTTATCCTCTAGTTACCTTGGCTGAGAGTCATGCCAGTGTCTACATCTCACTTAGCATGTTCATTTAAGTTACTGCATGTTCATATTCAGGTTCATAGCCAAGGTCCTCTTGTAGTTAGTGAAGAAACACAGTCATTGCTCTCAAGGCAGACATCCAACACCAATCCAATGAATCTGACAAGTGCCTGTTCCCCTCCCTGTTTCCCAGGTGGAGCTGGTGCCACAAGTGGGGATGGGCACCATGTGGCATTTCTAAGCTTAGGTATCAGGACTCACTGTCCAGGTCAGCAGAGAAGCAGCGTGGCAGACAGGCAGGCAAGGCTGAAGTCCAGCCATGATCACTGTGTTTCCTTGAAGGAAGGTTGTGTTTGAATCTTTGTGGCAGTATAGCATGAGATAAACAAAAGGAATAAGTGGGGACAGAGAGTGCTGAGCTCTGACTACCTCAGTGAGCTATCCCGGCTCCTCCTTGACACAGGAGAAAATGTTTCTTTGGTTCTTTCTCTGCTTGCTGGTCCTGTCTAATAACACAGTACTTCATGGAACACCATCTCTTTCTCTGGGTCTCCACAAAAAAAAATCCTCTAGTCTCTCATGGAGACTGTCAAAGAGCAAATAATACACTGACCTGTCTGGGTAATTGTAACAAAATCAATCACTTGAATGGCACGAAAAAGGTGACATGCTCAGTGACTGAAGGAAGGATCTTCCCTTCTCATCTTTAGCTCTGTATTTCAATCAGTCAGGCCACTCAGCTTCGAATCATCTCCCACAAAATGCCAGAGGAGCAGGGGTGAAGCAAAGTTTAGTCTTAATAAAGAATCAGTGAAGATTTTGGGTGGGGCTCAGTGTGGCTGCCACTTGTGAACATTCGGTACCCTGGTATCACCACATGCAGCAGGTGAGGATGGACAGCTGGACTTTTTCACCAGGGCATATTGAAGGGGCCAGACAGGCCAGTGAGGGATGTGCAAGTTCACTGAGAGAGGGACGTGGCTTTTTAAAAAACGTTTGACCCCCCCTTGCCCCAAGGTAAGAGTGGCTTATGCTTCCTCTCCCATCCATATACCAGCTCCCCTTGAAAATGAACATATTGTACCCTGCAGAGGCGGACAATTTGCTGATTTTCATTTCACTCCTTCAATCTGCTTAATGAATAACAATAAGCTTGAAGGTTTCACTGGATTCCAGCACTGAGCTGAAATTTTCATTTCAGATGTCACTTGAATGTGGTTCTGCCTGCATCACCTACCTCTTGCCTGTCCTTGCATGGCTAAATTTTATGTTGCCAAACTAAACCAGTCACTCCATTTTCCCCTCAAAAGCAGAAAGACACAGTCTAATAGGAAATTCTTGAAAGAGATTTGTAATGCCAAAAGTTACTGCATGGACAGATTTCACTCTTCTGGTAGTTAATATGACTCATTTTGAAACTGGATAAGTGCTATATGGTGGTGAGTTCATCACTTCAAAACAAAACGAGGTGTGGGTGTGTTTATGTGTGTGTGCAGGGCATTAGCACTTACTAGCCATCAAAAGAAAGTGTATCTTCAGTCTACTACTTCAACTATTTTCCAAATCAAAGTGGAAACCCTCGGTTCTATAAATAGTTAAAGCCCAGTTGAATGGTGGTGGTCTTTTGGATTCTGACCACCATTCATCCTGGGCAGGTGAGCTCTGCCAGCTCTGTCCAGGAAAGGGTCAAGGTCCTTGCAGGAAGGACCCAAACACACACGGCTGGATGCATGACGGAAGTGAAGACACAGACTCTGGCAAGACTTGTGGTCATCTAGGCTGAACCTGCAGTGAAGAGACATGATCAGGGTAGAGGTGGAAAAGGATTCTAAAATAATCCTTTTGCCCTCATAAGCAATTCTTATGATTTCTGATTATCTTTTAGTTTACATATGCTTAAATTATACAGTAAGTAGAAATACATGCATTCATAAACCTTTTTCTCCCAGAGATTCTAGCAAATATATCTTTAGAACTGAATTCTTGAGCAAGTCAGGACGAGGCTGCTTCAGAACTTTTCAATGACATGGACTGGCTACAAGAGAAAATTAACTGTTCCCAAGGTGGAGACAGAATGGAAGAATTCCATCCCATGTATTTTCCATTGGGTGAGGAAATGCAAATGTCTGAAGATAATGGGGATGTTGCTCTGCCTTCACTGAAGACCTAGCTTCCCCTAATATTTAATCTAAGCCCTACAAATCACAAATGAATGCCACTGAACTTGAGTCCTTCAGAGATCAAATTCCATTTCTTGAGTCTTTCTCATATTCCAGAGAGACAGAAGAGTTGGATATTTTCAAAACTGATCTGGGGAAGACCTTGAACAACGTTTTGAAATTAACCTTGTTTGGAGCGTAAACTTGGACTAGATTACCTCCACAAGGTCCCTTTGAGCTAAATTTCCCAGTTAATCTATCTATTCTCCCCAGACAGTTTCCATCTTTCCTGAAACACAGTGTACATACACAGACATTGAACTACATCTTGGCTCTGAACAAAAGTTATTTTGGATGCTTTATAATCCTGTTCATACACATCAGTATTATCTTCACATAACAGTTCTGCCTCATGTTCAGCCCACGATGGATGCATCACAACCCCTACATCCTTTCCCGCATAACTCTCATTGAGTTCTTCCCAACTCAGTAGGTCCCTAGTTGAATATTTTTGTATACCTGAACTAGCTTGCATTTATCTCACTGAGTTTTTTAGTTTTTTTTCCAGCCTACATCTCCTGTTTGTTGAGATAATTTTGAATTCCAACCCTATCTTTTGATGTACTTTCACATCAAAGTCCCCTTAAAGCTTGGTATTTACAGATTAAATAACCAGGAGGTTATTAAACACTTCCTGATCTCTCTCTCTGTTCCACCTACTTCTAACAAGTAAGCCACAGAGGAAACATGAAAGACCAAAGGAAGATATTATTTTGCTATTGGATACTACTTCTGAGCTACATTTTCACTGAGAAAAGTAAAATCCTGTTATGGCTACCCTTAAATAAAGGCAGTGTCATGCCCCAGAGCATAAAACAGTTGAAATCCTACCAGGATGAAGGGTCATATCCTGAACCAAGCCAGCTAACACACTTGAGACACACATTCCCCTACAGAAGGACAAGGAGCAGAAGGAGCAGTGGGGGAATAAGCCTGGCACTTCCAGCACAGCACTGAGAAGCGTGCATTAACATTTTTCGTCAAGCTGCTGCCTTCCTTCAGAGAGCTGTGCTGTCTACCTCCTCCCACTGCAGGGTGTCTCAGCAGTCTCTGTGTCCCAGGCCGGTCGCTTATTGGCCAAGTGCTTTTATTTCACCCATGAAGAAGAGCATCTGCACAGCTGTTTCATATTAACTGACATGTGGTTCACAGTTGTAGGAGCCATCTGTGCTGAGTACCATTTTGACTGCTCTCCCGATGCTTCTAAGAGTAGCCTTGCTCTCCCTCTTTTTCAAATGTTATAGAGCCCCCAAGACCACACAGAACATTTATTAAGTGAACAGAATGTGTTCCACACTGATAGCACTCTCTGGGAACATAGCTCTGAAGCTAAATGCTTTTGGCATGCACAGATGTCAAGACCCATAAGGCTACCATGAGCCAGACATGGAAATGTCAGCAGCCTGTTAAACGGGGAATAGAGGGAAGCTTACATGAGTATCTCCAATTAGCTGGAAATGTGAGAAGAAATTCTTGCTAAAGAACTTTCAGACTTTTAATAACCTCTTGTTGACGGTTACAGCTCTTCCCAAATAAACATGATGAGGGCACAAAGTCCCAAAAGTAACCTTAGCTTTGCAAGGACCCAAAGCCTGGACTGTCTCTGCACAAAGCACTCCTTTGGAATATGCAAATAAATCTGCCACAGACTTGCATCACATTGGTGCTGTGGACAGCTTTCTGTCCATGCAGTCAGCTCATCACCACAAGGAATGATGGGCCAGGAAATAGCAATTTACTTCCAGGATGATACTACTGGCCCTCAGCTTTTCCCTCAGTGCTGGTTGGGGGGGTTCTGCACCAAGCTCCCAGATTTGGGATATATCCTTGTTGTTGCTGGCCCATGTAAGCTCATGAAATTATCCTTGAACAGGTTAATCATAAATATGAGAATATATCACTGGACTTGGGAGTGACTGTTGAGGGCAGCAGAATGGTATTTCTGCCCCTTGGTGTCGTTACCCCGTAAGCGAGATAAGCTGCCTGGGATAAGGGAAATCTAGCTGTGCAAATAATGTTTTGTATTTAAACAATTAAATTAAAGGGAAAATTTTACAGTGCTTTGATTCCATTGGCAGGGTGCCTATTCTCCTGCCATTTCTTCCTGCAGGTTATGGAAGCAGTTTCTCCCAATACACCCTATCTGCAGAGGTCAGAAAGGGCAGCTCACATCAGAGGAGGTCCTGCTATAGACACACAGACAACTTTTTCTCTGCAGCGATGGCCCTACTGCTTGCCCCAGTGTCCCGTCTTCCCTCTGATCCTCTGCCAGGTTCTAACTTTTCCAGCTCCACTCTTCCACTAAGCACACTCCACTAGAGAATACCAATTGGATCATTCCTGTTCTCACAAACTCTGTTGTATTACTAGTAACAGGCCAAATTTCAAATATCCATGTAACAGAAAGAGATAGCGCTCCTACTTCGGCATTAGCTCAGTTCACTATAGAAATCCAGTTTGTGTATCCAAGTTCAGACTCGGATGTTCAAACAGGAGACCCCACAAAGCCTTAAGTAGAAACCGTGATCCATAAGCCTACATGACTAATGTTAGGTGCGTTTTTTACTCAAAAATCATGTTTCCTCTCAGAGATAAAAGCTCTTCCAATAACTGATAAGGTAGGTTTAAGAGTGTTTAAATGCTGTCTATCAAAGCCTGTGTCCGTGCCTGCACTCTTACTGAGAACATTTTTGGGGAGATTCAGCTCATCTAACATATTCATTATTGTAGGTGTCTTCATCTGAACTAATCACTCTGGACTCCCTTTTATAATCAATAGAGGGAAATAGGCAATTTTACACTGTGACTCATCTGACATATCTTAATATCTGTTTTGTGATAAAGTGAATCATGCTCCGGAGCTGTTCCTTTTCTTTCTTATTTTTTTTTCTCTTGAGGCAGCTAGGTTTACTAAATTGGGCAGCAATATCTACACACCTCTCTCCCCTTCTGCCCTAGAACCTATCCAGATCACAACAGCTCCTCTTAGTCTCTGAATGCATAATTTTTGCTTCAGCTTTTTCACATATGCAGTTTGTGTTGTGGTCAGTGCTTCGCCATGGCTTATAATATGTTCGCTGGTGAAGTCCTTTGGGAGTTATCTCTCAATGCTTTTTTCCTACATCTCCCCATCATTCTGCAGCTGTTTTCTCACATACTTCCAGGGAATGAGCAGGACATCATAACATCTCTGTGCCTTGTGAATGTCTGCAACCTGTGTAAAACTTTTGTATTTTCCTACGTCTGGCTGACTTATACTCCTACTACTTTGCTTCTGTTTCCACTTTTTCATGGTGTCCAACTGAAACCTAGTTAGGTGGTAGTTGAACACCCTTCCACCCTCAAGTTAAACAGGAAGAATACAACAAATGTAGTTTTGTGATAAGGAGCCATATTTCAAAGTCACATTCTGCATGAGACCAGTTTCAAGTGAGCCCTGCAGAATGCAAGAGGAGTATTCTTGTGGAGAGTTCATCTACTGGCACCTGCAAGAGTGAGAGAGAGGTCTGTGTGTGCCATTAGTGTTCTCAGCACAAGCTGAGAATCCCATTTTCTTGAACCTTGCTAGAATTTCAAATATACCTGCAATGCTGATTACCCACAGATGTATTAGTTCCATGGTACCATTGCCAAATTCTCCTAGCATGGACTCAAACTCTATCTTGCATCACTACACCATTTACCTAGGTCCCATTGGCAAGCTGTGTTCCCCACAGCAGTAATCCCAGAGGCAAGCTGTGTTCCAGACAGCAGTAATCTCTTGGTTTTGCATTGACATGGTATTGGGGTGAGAGCTGCCTGGGGTGAACTCATGATAAAGATCCATAGGAATTCATTCACTCCTGCAGAAATTCAGGAGCCAGACCATGACTCCATTGTGATGTGTGAATTTGCTTGCTCCTGAAGAGCTGCTGTACTCCTCAGGTGGGGTAAAAAGCCAATCACAAGATGCATCACGCTGTGAAAAGATGTGATAATCTCTGCACCTGGAGATCCCTGAGGATCCCTGCAAGTCCTAAAATGTTTCTTTTCTGTTCAGCAGCAACTGGGGAGCTGGGTTGTTTCACCCTGCTATGAGACATCTGAGTGGTGCAGAAGGCTGTCAAACCATCATTCTAATGTGAGGTAACAATTTCCATCTTTCAGAGCTGCAGAGAGGAGAAGGCAGAATGCATTGCTGCTATGCCAACTGAGCAAAGAGATCATTGCTCATGCCTAGAAAGGCTCTGCTTAAATATCCAGTGCGGTACCTCGCTGCACTGCACAGTGATCCCACAAACTGAGCAATAAATTAACTCACTCGGGATGCAAAAGGGACAGTCATAAAGGCTGATCCTGAGAAATCCTGTGCTGACACCCTCTCTTCCCCAAATGTCAAAATTAGAAGACACAGGAAAGCATGGGGTGGGAGGCCCCTTCCAAGTCCACTGCTTGGGCCAGGCCGGGCCAGGCCATGGCCATCCTGGAGCCGATGGGCCCTGTTCCACCCGCGGAACCCCCACGGGGCGCGCAGCCGCCTGTCCCAGCACCAGAAACAAGACAGAGCGGCTCTGCCTCGGAGTTTCTATTCTTAAGTGTGCATCACAGAGGCGGTCACAACTTTAAGTGGCTTAAAGAATTGTCCATATTCAAACTGGCCACTGATAGGTCCTATCAGGTCACAGAGGAAGCTGTAAGCACCCCTTGGCAAGGACATCCCTTCAGGGACCATGCTTGCTAACCTATGACATCCACCAAGGGGACTTAAGATCACAAGGTTCATTTACCTTACAGGGCTTTTTTCGCTGTAATATTATGTAGGAGCTTTTGACAGGTGACCTACTTTTCTAATCTTCTAGTCACTTCCCATATTTCTAAGTACTTGTTTGTTTTGTTTTAAGTTCTCTCTCCTTTTTTTTAAAATTTTTTTTAATGATAATGGTCTAAAAAACTTTTGGAGAAAAGGGCAAAAATACAAGCAGAGGGATGGATTACAATCTATTTCTAGTTTCAGAAAAAAACCCAGCAATTTTATTACTGAAAAAGAATCTGTAGTGCAATATTAAAATATAAATTTCTTTAAGAATGAAATTAATCTAAGAAAGATGAATATTCTATTGCATATGTAAGGTTGGTGTTCATCCAGGAGAAAAAAGGACCTTTTATAAGGTCATATGAAACATTTGCAGCAGTAGAAAATGTTACTCATTTACATTCCACAGTTTTTCCTTCTTTTAAATATTTTCTAGCAAAGAAAATGTTTTCAGTCTAAGAGAACCCATTCACGAGATTTACTTTTCTCTTTGGTTAGCCCACTATGTACAGGCAAAAGTATAGTTTTGCTATCTGCTAAATCTGAGCCGTATTTAACAACAAGAGCAGCCCAGCTGAAACAAATAGTCTCCTTTGTGGAGGAAGAGAGAATTCAGTGAAAAAGTGGCAGAGCTCCAACAAAAGGCTCTGTCCTGAGAGATACTTAGTAGTTTGGCACTGATCCATCATGGCCCCCAGTTTGAAAACTGCAGATCTAACTGTGTCTGTATTGTCAAGCATTTCCTTAGGCACAATGCAAGAGCAAAACACCCCAGACCCTGCAGGACACAGGCCCAAACAAGAAGAAGAAATAACCTGAGCACATCTTCTGGGTATAACAGAGGTCTATGAAATGCTAGGACAGCTGATGAGATAAAAAAGCTGACCTCAAGAAGCACCCAATTTATGTACAACTGTTGTGTGAGACAGTTTTTTTAATAGATAATGACTGGTGAGGTAGCTCTATTACTAGCAGCTGATATCCTACTCTTCATCTTTAGATATAGGCTGGAAGTAATTAAAGTTAATCCTATTATACATGCTACATGGAAGATTTGAGAAGCAAAGAGATTGCTTGGCACTTGCTCTAATTTTTTTTGGGGGGGTGGGGTGGGGAGGGCATGTGGAGAGAGTTGGGATATTCCTTATCTTATTTTAAACATTAGCACCTCAAAGTTTTCATATTCTTGCAGATTCTGATTTTTTTGTTGTTGTTCTAAATTGGTGTATTGGACACTATGTCCTGAATTCCGTGCCAGATTTGAAAATTACGATATTTGAAAACCAAGAGTTAATTTTTTTCAAGGATACTTTAAAATTCTATTTCTGAAACTTTAAAATTCTCTGATTTTTAAAAATGGTTTCTTATCTCGATAAAACTGGAATGATAAATGCAAAAAATTGTAAAGCCATTCCATATTCACAGAAATCTATCTGAATTTTTAAATTCTATTGTCCATTTAAGTAAGCTATTTTAGTGACCACTGGCCACTTACTGCTTTATGAACATTAAAAAATTGACCATTTTGTGTCAGACCTTCATGGACTGCAATTATTCCCCAACAGTGGCTAATCTTGGATGACCTGGGAGGAGGACCAGGATATATAGGACATTTTATCTGACCTTTAGGCCTTCACAACTGAGGCGTTTCCTACAGAGATGCTTCCTAGCATTGCTTCTTGGTCACCAGCTTTCTGAGGAGGACATGGCTCAGGACTGCCCTAAGATGAGCAATCCTCCAAAAAACTCGTGCCTGAAATTTCTGGAGGACTCTTCCATCTAATTTATCTTTGAAAGGTAGCATCCTTTCCAAAAAGAATCCAGGAATCATTGCACGATGTAGATCAGAACAGATGCATATTTCTTGATTTCTCTGGTGCAGTCACACTGGAGAAAAATGGAGAGGATTAAATTGGGGTTTTGTTTCTTGCTACACATCTGCCTGTCAGGCACTGAGTCATGAGCTGGTAAAAAGCTGATGGGATGTGGTGGCTGGCGCTGCTTTCGAGATACCCTTTTCCCATGCTCAGGACAGCCAAATGCAGCTAATGGCTGTCTCTGTGCTGAGCCATGTACATGGGTCTCCTGCACCCCTTTCCCTCAGGAGCCAGGGCAATAGCTCCTGGCTAGCTCCACTCCTGGCGCTGCATGTGCAAGGGGATGTGTTGGCTGCTAAAGCATTGCTTTCCTCCTGAACATTGTCAGGCTCTTGGGGGAAGCCTGGGGCCACATGGAAATATCCCATATCTGTGGGCTGCCAGCTGGACCACTATGAATAGAGGCTGATATTGCCCCATGAGCACAGACAGAAAGAGGCCATCCTTCCTTCTGTGGAAAACAACAGAACGATAATTCTCTTGTTTCTTAATAAGGAGATTTCACAGAGAATTTTAGTTTAGTGAATTTTTGTCACACATTGCTAGTTAATTGTTTTTGTCTCTTAATTAAGTTCATCTGCCAGGATTTACCCAGAGAACTGTATCTAAGAGCTCTTTTGCAAATGTCTATGGAGCATTTTTTTCCCAAATTCTTTGGTTTGCTGTGTTTGAATATGTTGATCAGAGTTGTCAAAAGTTTAGGACAGGAATTTTGGTTCATTTAAGGAAGGCTTCAAAATATGTAATTGGCAAAGTTTAAGTTTGGATAATGATATTAGAAGTTCCCACATATCCCTCCCCCTCCAAAACCTGAAGAGCACAACAACAACAGATCAGAGGTGGATATAGATTTGCTGAGCTTCATAATAGCTACCTTAGAGAACCTGAACCCAAATCCCATAACTTGAGATGATTCATCGTCTTGCAACAGAGTCATCCAAAACTTGGCATTGTGTGGCTGCAAGGGAAAATTCCACAGCTTTGACATCTCTCTGATTTTGTTGTGCTTGCACAGTTAATTTTTAAAAGGCAAAACAGATGCCACTTTGAGAAAGTCTAGTAAAGAAATTAAAGGAAAAAAAAGGGATGATTGCTGACTGAACTAGAACAAAAGGAATAAAACCATTTTTTTTTAAACTTTGTACACTGCAAATATGTAACTGCTAATATTGTGCTTATCAGAGGCAATATAGAAATAAGAATGATCCCTTACATGAGTAAATCTTTTTTTTTCCCTTTTCAGAATAGTTTTGAGGTAACACATTGGTAACTTTAGTTTCAAGTGATTGTTCTTGCCTAGATTTTGGAGAGTCTTCTATGTAAAAAAACCTCCAAACTTGGCTCCAAACTGTAGTCAGTGTTTAAATATGTACCGTTGTGAGATACAGCACATGTCCTCCTGCCCTTGTATTTTAGTATTCATACTGATCACCTCTCATTTTCTTTTTCCTGGGTCAAGAAGAATTATCTGAACCTGTCTGACTTCAGAAGAACTGATGTCATTATTTATAAAATGTCTGCATCTTCCTTATATTTACCTCTACAAATTATAGGTAATGGAAACCGAATGTGACGGACAACAAGGCAATTGCTACAATGCAATTTCTCAGCCTGTGTCTATTAGGACTGCCATACTGCCAGAACATTGAGTCTGTATTTCCATTAAATGCTTCCAACAAACACATAAATGGTTCCAGACATTTGGGGTAGTGAAACATCTCTAATCCTGAACAACTAGGAGACAACTCCCCAGCAATCCTGAATAAATCTTCCCCCAAATCATATGAAACAGTCCATCTCCCACTGCAGTCAGGACTTGAAGAACCTAACCAGGAGACTGAAGCTCTCTAAAGTTCACTTTGGCTGTGGAGCAAGAGGACAAGGGAGCAAGGTCAGGAAGATGCATCACTGCATTCATTTTCAGGCCATGTTGTGCTGGAGAAGCTTGTTCACCTTCCTGTAAATCTGCTTAGCCTTATAAATCCCATGGGAATCATGGACATAGGGACTTTCTATGTATTTGTAAAGTGCTTGGTGAAATGGGCAGTCATTTTTGATGTTAAATGTAGTGGGCAACAAAGTTGAGAGAAAATAAAAAAAAAGGAAGCTGCCAGTAGGTGATGGCTACAGAGGAGTTTCATTCCCATATGGACATTCCCAGCTAACCCATATAAAACGAAATGGTTTTTTAATGTGTACATAAATTCCTAGTCAATCAGTTGAGAAGTGGTCTCATAAAGATAAAGTGTGAAGCGTAATCCTGCATGTTGGCACCAGGAAAAAATAAGAAAAGAAAAAAGGAGATAAATAAATTTATGCAGACTGAATTTGCTCTACAGAATAAAAGGGGTTTCTACTCTGTGGCAAATGACACTGTCCTTGTACCTTAAGCAGCCACAGTCACAATAAGTCTCTGAAGAGAACTGCAGAAAATGAAAAAAGCAAGTGTCAGACACGGTCTTTTAAGAAGATTATTTTTTCCAATCGATCTTTTATGTAGAGGGAAACTGATTTTGTCCCATCTCAATCTTAGAGTTTGTTACAAGATTTGCCATTTTTCTAGTCTTCAGTGAACAGAATAATAGTTTGCTTTTTTTCTTCACCTTGGAGCGAAACACTGAAACCTAGAATTATTGCCACAAAACAGATGGGGATATTTCTCATGAAGATGAAAAAGCAAAGACCTAATAAATGAAGAACATTTGAGAAGAGAAGGTTAAAGCAGGCTCAGCTGCACTGTGTTTGGCATAACTATTTTAGCAATGTAGATGGTTTTACAAACCAATGCTTTTTTATGTTTTAACTGCTGCAATGCGTCTGAAGGGAAGGGTGGATGGTGTTCATTGTTCACTGCAAAGGTGGGTGCAGTCTGGTCACAAATCTGGCCATACTTCAGCATTTCAGATCTCTCATAGCTCTGTTCTGGCCAAAGGGGTGCAGTAGTGCCAGGTTTTCTCCATGGCTTCAGCATCCCCCTTCCTTGGGGTTTTTGTCCTGCTGGGACCAGCCATTTTGACAACCATCATGAGACAGCCAGGGCAGGGATCTGTTTTCTGGCTTGGCTTTTCCCCTTCTCTCTGTATGCTGAGATGCTGGTGGATAATATCACCAGTGACCTTGTGTTTTTGGTCAAGGGCTGCAACTGACCCTGGTGTCTGAAAATCAGGATGAGAGTTAGAGCACTGGGGTCCCAAGACAGGCTGTGTAGTGTAGCTGCACCCGGATCCTTTGGATGTACCCCATGTGCCTGCCTAGCTCTCTCCACATAGCTTCCTTGTTTGAGGTATCTTCTCTTCCAGAGAGGAATAGTCTGACTCTCTGTGGCTGCACAGTCTCTGCTACACAAATTAGCCATTTTTTGTTCCTTATCTTTTTGACTGAGCAGTGGTCTCAAGAGAGGAAACTGAATTACTCTTTTGTGCGTGTGGTGTTAGGTTTTTTTTTAAGCTGAAAAAATTTTAAATTCCTTCGATTTCTAGTCAGCTGAAAGTTTTCTTTCAAAATTAATATACGGACAATGAGACCCAACATGAAGAATTTGAGGCCCAACAGGGAGTTTATCATAAAGTAAGCAGCCTGTGAAAATCAATGATCCTAATAGAAATTTATAGATTTTAAATCCAGAAAGGACATTGTGAATGCATAATATGACCTCTTGTACAACGTAATTGATAGACTTTTACTTAAAAATTTTCACCCACCTTAGCTAAACCAAATAATTTTGAAAAGATAGATGTCCTCATTTCAATAATTCAAGATTTTAAGACACAGCCGAGGATTTTGTTTTTGTTTGTTTTGTTTTGTTTTGAGTGGGTAATTACTTTCTCTGTCACAATATTTTGCCCATTTCCATTGTGAGTTTATCATAACTGTAATACACATCTGTCTGCTCTGGAAAGAGTCTTCTCATATGCAAGCTCTTCTCACAACTGATCAGCTCATATGCAGAAACAAATAATTTCCTCCCCTTATCCTGCAGACTAATCAGAAAGAGCTCCTTCATTTTTGGTGAAAGAGCTAAATTTTACATTCTTGTCATGTAGTGGGTTTTTGAGGTGGAGGGGGTTGGTGCGGGTTTTTTTTCTTTTTAGTGTTTATCTGGTGTGTCAGCATCTTCTTCACTTACAGAGAAAGTGTTCTTTCTTTTAGTTCAAATGGTGGAAAAGCATTTACAGCATGTTTTATGGGCCAATCAGTCCTTGAGAGTACTGATATCAGATAGCAGATCTGCTGCTTTACACCAAGGCCTTTTCTATTTTTGCCTGTATAGAAGTAAGTCCTTCAATCAGTGAAAATTTGGGGTTGATAAATAATAAAGCAAAGATGTGCAGGGCCACATGCAAGAAAGGGGGCCTTTCCTTTATGGTCATTAGTGCTATCAATAACCCCTATGAGTTACACAGATTTGCAGTACAGTACCAAAAGCTTTATGGAAATCCAGAAAGATGACATCAGCTGGCTTCTCTTGATCAACTGGATGGGTTACCTCATCATAAAAAGAAATTAAGTTTGACATGAACCCATGCTGGCTGTGACTGATGACTGAAGTGTCCTTCAGGTGTTTTTCAGTAACTCCCAGAATAGTCTTCTCCATAATTTTACCAGGCACTGAAATGAGACTGAGAGGCCTGTAGTTTCCAAGGTCATCTCTTTCACGCTTCTTGAAAACTGGGACAATGTTAGCCAGCTTCCAGTCAACTGGGACCTCTCCAGATTCCCAAGATCATTGAAAAATCATTGAGAGAGGCCATGGGATGATATCAGCCTTCTACTTGCTCCTGGCAAAACAGTATTTAGAATGAATGAGGACCCTTTGATCTCCAGCACCTCACCCTTGGTAAAACAGCAATCTCACCAAAGATAGCGTGATGAGAGTTTGAACCTTTGTTGGAGTGTTAACCAGGCCATTGTTTCGCATTTCCTACTTGGATCCTTAAAAAATTCCATTTGATCTAACTCCACTGCTAGTAGTCCCGAAATAAAGCAATTCCTTGGGGCATGAATGCTATTCAGACAAAATAATACCAAGTTTTGTCTGCTTTCCCTTGCTGATATCCAGCATCTTTGCCAGCTCATTTTTCCTTAAAGAGGAAATAACTCACTTCTGGAATTTAGATTTTCCTGACTTCTTGGAAACAGGGAGTATCAAGTGTTCTGAATAATGTTTCCCTTTGAAACCTTCTCAAAATAGCCTTGAAAATATCTGCCACTTTGAAAGTTTTAAGTTCCCTGGGGGTGTAATTCTGCTGACATTGATGGCATCTGCTAGCAGAAACTTTGTTTCTGCAGTTTCTTCTGTGAGTTGCATTGCCCCTTGCTTGATGAGGAAAGCTGCATGAAGTAGGTCCAAACCCAGCCATGAGTATCTTTCGCTGTGCTCTTCTCAGGCTGTGCTCAGCACTCAGACAGATCCGATGCTGGTCTGACAGTGGCTGAACTACTCTGATTAGTGGGGTCACCACTCACAACTGAGGGAGAGGGCACTTTCCTCTCAAAAATATTTGGTATAGAAATGCGCAAGAATTTGATCATTTTCTTCGGGAACCAATCCTCCCAAGATAATGACTATAAATCAAAAAGCAAAGCTCTCTCACATTACCAGAACAGAAGTCTCATAATTCTTACTGAAAAAATCACATGCAAGTGAGTCATTCATAATTGCTTTATAAAAATAGTGAATAAACGCTGTCTTATTCTATACTTGATTAGGCACGTGTACAACTTTAGTCAAAAGAACCTGTCTTGTGAGCATAAAGTTGCGGGAATAAGGCTCAGTAAGAACAGCACCGTGTGGAAAATATGAATCCCACAGCCAAAAATGTCTTTGGGAGATGCAGTTCACTTTTAAAGCATTTTCTACTTCAGGAAGATTTGCTTCTGTGCAGAGGAAGAGCTTGTGCTTGTCTCCTTTTCGGTAAATGAAACTGTCTCCCAAGTTAGCATGGTAGAGGCAAGAATTTCACCTATCTAAAAATTAGTTTCTTCATAAGTTTATTGTCTAGGGCAATTGCGTTTTCTCTTTGCTTAGCTACACAGTACTTTTTTTTCTTCCTGGAGTGAAGATATAGGCTGAGCTCTGAATACAAAATAAAACCAAACCAAACCCTTGGATACCATACATTGGAAGGAGAAAACCTGTGCCATGCTGAAGTTACACAATCTCATTCTTTTAATTTGAATGCTATCAGTTTTCTGCCAGGGCACTTCACCATCTCTAAAGCCAAATTCAGTCCATGTAAAAGTCAACATGAATGTTCGATTTTGGCTTGAAAAATAGATTGTTTGACAGGTATTGCCTCGAGCACCAAGCAGTCTTCTGTCCACCCACCTACAGCTCTCCTACTGACAGGTGAGCAAATTCAGCACTCTCCCAATCAATGTTTTGAGAGATTGCATGAGAAAAGAAAGTGTGAAAAAGCTCTTGCAAAGTGAAGCACATAAGGGTCTTAACATGGAGGTTTAAGAAGTCCACAGGCACTGTCCAGATGGAGGCTGCCTTTCAGACCTGCCTGGGAAAGGCTGAGCAGTTCTCTATTACTCATGTCTCATTCACTTGATGGGTTTGCCCCCTGGACCCCTGCAGTTGAAATGTCTGATGAATTTATGCATTCCATCCCCATCAGCTGTTGGGGAAAGGTGTTGAAGAGCATTGGCCCTAAAATGGAGGATTCTGTGAGAGATGCTACCGAAAGTTTTACTAAAATCCAAAAAGATTGTATCAGCTGGCTTCCCTTGATCAATTAGGCAACTTTGTTGCAAAAGAAAATCGAACTTGTTAATCAGGACTTTCACCTCCTGAACTCGTGCTGGCTGTTCATGAGGGGAAAGTCCTGATTAACAAACTTAATTTTTGGCAATAGAGTTCTCCTCAAGGTAGTCTAAGGACTGTCCAGCATACCCTAAAAGAGATGCCTACGTTTGGTCAGTGCACCTGCTCTTCAAACATATATGAAAACCCCTAAATTTAGGTGCCTTAATCTGTGAGGTATGAGGCCGTGGTGGCAATGGTAGAGGCCAGGTTGCTGCCATCAGTCCTCCTGCTCACAGTTCAGGGACACCAGGACTGCCCCTTCAGACAAGAACTGGGGCAGGTCCCTATTTCCCCTGAGGGGAGAAAAGTTTTGAACAGTCCATACTCCTGTGGTGCTGGTGTCTTCTACCTCAAAATGCCTCTGAGTACTTTTCCAGCATAATTATGGTGATACTCAAAGCTATTTGAAGCAGAATAATGCATCTCCCTTGTCATTGCTCTTAGGATGTGAAAAGAAAGATAAGCAAATGAAATATTCAAAATACTAAATGTTCATACATTTAAAGGTATTAAATGCATTTTCCTGTCAGTCTTTTGCTCAAATCTTTATACCCAGAGCTAGTTCACCAGGCCCTTGCTAATATCCCAAATAAGTGAGGCCAGCTCTGGTAAAATGAACTGCTTTTCCAGGCCTGGTAAGTGTTTTTAGGGCCATGACAGTTCTGGTCAGACAGAAAATCAAGTTCCTCCCTGCCCCCGGTGCTGTCATAACATGGTCTCCCTGGTCTTCTGTGTGTCCCTTGGCCATGTCCTAAAATGATTTGGGCAGTCCCCATCTGCTCCAAAGCTCAAAGACAATTCCAGCTGTTCTGACAGCTCCGCTTGGGGTGGAAGACTTGTGGGGACTAATTGGAGGAGTAATTAATGGTGTTTGCTGCCAAGGGAAGCATGCACAGCACCCTCTGGAAGGGCTGCGCTGTGCTAGTGGACTGGGATGGCACCCCTCTCCCGATTTGCTTCTGCTGACAAGATGAAGCTGAGATCTGGGCCTCCTCCTGACACTGGGTACAATGGCAGCTCTGATTAATGCTCTTGTCACCTCATGCATTGATCCTTCCAGCTCATCTCCTCCATTTCACCTGCTTGGCCTACTTCAGGAATCAGCTGCTCTGCAAGAAAGCCTCCATCTCTCTCATGAGAAAAATGAGACCTGCCCAGCCATGGTCTGCTCCACAGAGTGATCTGTGGTGGCTGAAGTCTCATGAAGTGCTTTGCCACATTTTTCACCCCCAGACTCATAGGGGCTGGTTTAGTGCTCTGCTGGGCACCACGGGGTGTCAGTGCTCACCTCCAGAAATGCTGCTGACTACTTTCTGTAGATGGCTATTTCCTTAATTACTGTAGTCTGAATAGTAGAGCCTCCACGACCTTTCAGCACAGGGTATAACAGGGTACACAGCCTTCCCAGTGCAGTGCTGCACTGCTCTGAGAAGCGGCACAAGAGAGGTGCAGGGTGTGAAAAGGCTGAGAGGAGGGGAGTCACCATACCTCCACTCCCTCCAGTGCCAGAAGCAGGGAAGGTCCAACTCTACCTTTTGTCATGGAGGTTGGGGATGCAGTGGTATTAGAACTAAATGGGGATGCAGTGGTATTATAACTATCGGGAAACTGTGATATGCATTTGCTGGTTCCTGACATTGCCTGCTGTTGTCGCAAGGCTGTGAGTGTGGTCAGACAGCTAATGGCCTCAGGCAGAGGTGATCCAGGCCCAGCACATTGCCTCCTTCTCCCCTGTCTGGGGAGAAAACATTTCCATACCTGATCCCCTCTCTGTCCTGGGGCCTGTGGCACACATGGTGACAGGACTGTGACAGCCCAGGACTTGCCCTGCTCACACAAACGTTGTAAAAGCATGGCACACAAGTGTCCTAAGCTGTGCTGTGTAACAAGAGAGAATAAACCTAAGGTATCAACAAGGGTCTGTGTACGTCCCCACAAGTCTTACCGGTGTGTGTGTACTTCTCTGGAAAATTGTTATTTCAGTCCTTCCAGGAACAAAAGAAAAAGTTTTTACAGTTGCTAAATATGTTCATTTTGTTAAAGGTAGAATATGTTTTTAGTATAAACGGTGACCTTAAAAGAGCAATTTTTCACCACTGGATGGCAGAATCTTCCTCTGGTCTAACAAGCTAATAGCAGAACAATTTGCTAAAATTAAAGAGAAATTGGACCTGTCATAATCAATCCAGTGTCTGATCAAAGTGGAAGGATCTACTGGAAATGTAATTGCAGAGGCAGAAGTTATATATTTTAGAAACTCCTTTCTGACTATAACACCTGACCTTTCAATATCTGTCCTGTTCACATGAATTACTGGGCACTTGCTCTTCTGAAGATTTGTCACTGTCCCACAACATTACTCACCTTGTCAACATGGTGTTTATGTTTACACTGAATATTTTTTCTCTTGAACTCCATATTGTGCCACAACTGTCTGAATTAGAGAAATCACTACATGCTTGGGAGATGTGTTTAGGAAGATGCTGCAGTTGTTAATATTATATCCCCTTAAAAAACAAACAATAGTAGGTAATAGTAGGTGCTAAAGTTCGAATAATATAGTGATTGGACCATCAATGGAAATATTATAAAAGAAAAAAAAAAAGTTAAATTTCTGTAGGGAGGATGTGGTATTTTTAAATCTTGGAACTTTTCAGGAGTTACTTTTAAATAGAGAAAAATAAATGTATTTATTCACTATTGCTTCTTTCAATTATAGTATACACTGAGCAGCTTCATTAGATCATGCCTGAACAAAAAGAGAACATGGAAATGAGTTAAGACTTCACCCTTGCCAAGTGGGAAGACAAACTTCTTCCTTAACCTCAGAGGGATTGGAACTAGTTTCTATCAAGCAGAGACTATTAGTTTCTATTAGCAGAGACCATTAAGCAATTCTGAGTATAGTTAAGAATATAAAACTTTGATTATTTTCTAAGTTCTACTTCCCTGGGCATACCCATGTGAAGGTTTTCACAGAGATTTCCATAACCTTCAAAATAAATCTCATAACACTTGGTAATCTTTCTTTTAAGAGAACTTTTTAAAATGTTCAAATGAAAAAAATTCCCCAAATGGTTAGCCTTTATAAAGAAAACAAAAAGTATGTGGATAGGTAAGAAAGGAGAAAAATCAAGGTGTGTCATAAACTAAGTTGTTTCAGTGCATGAAACATCTACTTTGTATCTTTGACTTCTGCAGCATTCTGTGGCAATGAGTTCAATAGCATCATTATACACTTTGTACAGAGTATGTCTTTAGAAGTCTTTGTTCATGGTATTTTTACCTTCTTCTTTATTGGTCATTTATGAATTCTAAGCTTTTTGTTGAAGGGATTTTAGCTTAAAAGAGACAAATTAGCATTTAGACAGATAGGAACTGAAATATGCATTTGAGTCATTTTCTCAGCAACAAAATACATATGATATCCTAGAAAAAGTAAAAGAGAAAGTAAGCAGGGCAGTATGAGTGCAAATAAAACAAAAGCCATGTTGACATCTCCGAAGGGGTTGGGGATGCCACTTGCGTTTCCACGAAGCACGAATCTCCCTGTGTATCAGCAGGTGCCGTGCTGGAGCAGCATTTCAGGAGGCAGCAGTAGCTCATATGGCAAACCCCAGTGAGGCGCTGAGAAGTTGCCTATTCTCCCCCTAGCTCTTGGCTCAGGATTACAGCTTGCCTTGATTAAAGCAACCCCCAGGATGACCTAAGGTCCACCCCACCCTCCCTCTGTTCAGAGCAGCTCTCCTGGTGTGTTCTCCAAAGAGCATCTTAACCCTGAAAACTGCAGAGCTGCATTTCCTCTGTGCAGCACTTGTTAAGTTGTGCCAAAGGGTAAGAGGGCCTTGAGAACATCTGGATTATAATTAAACAGGAGTTTCCAGTAACTAGACCTAAGTGGCTTGAACAACAAATTTACTGCTGATAAAGAGAGATGAATTTACCAGGGTAATCCTCTGTGTTTTCTTCCATCCTGAATAAAATGTAGCTTTTTAATTTATAGTGAGGGAACACTGGGAAAGGTTCATTTTCACTTGAGGGCTAATTGCAGGTCCAATAAAAGACTTTATCAATGACAATACCCAGCAGCATTACTGTTTACCTGAGTGCCAGGCTCACTTCGGAGAAATGTAGAATTCAAGCTGCTGATTAAGAAGTGCAAAACCAGATTCAGGGCAAATAAACCATCACTCATGATGTTTTAAAACATCCTATTAAAGCTACAGTTAAAGTCTAGAAAGAGTTTGCAGCACGGCCTGTAGTTTGTTTTTCTAAAGACCTCCTCATTCAGCAGAGGCCTGTCAGGATAAGTTCCCCATACTCAGACTCAACACAGCAAGTCACTGATATGCATAATGTGATATTCATAACAGGGTAGGACATCGATGTTACACCTGAATTAAACACACCTGGGGCTGCTCTCTGGCATCAGGCCCGCAGGTTTAATCCAGCCTCAACATGTTTTTCCATCTCTTTTCCCTTTGGAAGAGGGGACGAGAGGTGCAGCCAGACTGTGCACTCAGAGTGGCTGCTGGAATTGGCTTTCCCTGACCATGACTGGATGGACATGTAAGGGTCTCTGCCACTCTCCCTGTAAGACCCTGCAAAGGGCAGGCCATGCCTCTTCAGTTCCCTGTTTTCTTACAAAAAACACTGTCTACTTCATCCTTGGCCCTGTATTTTTCTCTCACCTACCACAGGGATGGTACAGAACATCATCTACACAGGTGGAAATTCCTTGAGGTCTCCTCCTACATCCACAATAATATTAATGCTGACACCTTACACTTGCCACATCTCTGCTGTGTTACATTTTTGATGAACAGTAGGCAAGTTTTTTTCCCTTAATGCATGGGGAACTGCTAAAGAGGGGGTTCCCAATACACTGCTAACAGAATTTGAGGCTCCGAGTGGCTGATTTTTAGTACAGCTCTTGTCTGACATCACACAGCCTTCAGCTGCTGTGTCCTCATCCACTGCCTCACAGGTTCGCATTGGAAGGAGCCAATGGACTAATTTGGCATGTCAAAGCTAATGTTGCGAAATCCTTGGGTATATCAACGTTTCCGAGCAGTCATAAATATCAGCAACTTCAGCGACAGAATGAATTACAGCAAAATTATGGTTTAACCTGTCATGAAGAGTAGGCTCTGACAAATTGGTAATCTTGCCCATGTTTTGCAATGTATGTCTTCGACTGAGGTCACATTGAGAAGTCACTGCTGAATGTTTAGCAGAATAAATGGTGCTCAGTCTGGTGCTTAAAAACCATTCCTTAAGTTTTGCTTGTGCTTTGAACATTTATTTATTTTTCCCGTTTCTTTTTGCAAGGCTATTCCTGCTGTATGAATGTCCCTATGAAATGCTGCTGTCTTTCAGCATTACTGTCACAGGTACAGGGCTTTGTCTCACTGTGACTGTTCCCATATGTAAAATAACCCAGCTAACCTTGGAAAACCATGAAAAAAGCTGTTGGTCCTCCCTTTATCAGTGTCACCCAATCCATTAACGAGATGCTAATGGAAAGGTTTTTACTTATGGTCTAACTCTGCTTGCTAAGGTCAGGATTAAATGTAAGGGTTTCCTTAACTGAACTCCTCAGGGTTCGTTCCTTTCCTCTGGCAAAAGGACTTGTGAGATTAGATTCAAGCTTGGTGTCTTGGATGTGAGGAAGAAGTCCCAGCACTTATTTCTGACAGCTTTTTCTTCCAACAGTTTGAGTCCTTCTTAAGGCCATTCCGAAGGCTTAAGGGGCCCCTTTGTTCTTGTGCCAACTCTGTGTGGATGCAAACCATCGCCTCAGGACACTAAATTGTCTGGTTTGCCAAGGTGGAGATCTGCTTCTGCTTCAGAAAATGGGTCTGATTTATATGAGGGCATTTGGGAAAGAATGGGAGGTGCTATCTTTGTGACTCACTCTCTCAGGCAAAATGCAAAGTAGGGTAAAGACTGTATAGCAGCAACAGGGAATAAATAGGTTTCTGTTTTGCATAGCTGTTATCCAGGGAGACAGGGCTAGAGCAAACATATTCAGTGATAAGTCTCCTTTTTTTGTCTCATCGCTGGGTGTAAAAATCACTGCTCTAAGCTTGAGCAGGAAGAATTTGATGCACAGCAAGAAGTGGCCAGAATAAATGAAGAGACATGAACACAGACCAGGGTGTGTTTGTGCTGAGAGAAGCACCTGCAGTTCTTGTGAAGAGAACTACAGGGAAGTCTCTGCAAATCCAGATACTTTATTTTTTATTGTAACGAAATAGAAAACCTGCATCGCAGGGAAATGAAACTCTCCATGTCTCCCTAGAAATGGTGGTTCACACTCTTTCAGAGGTTCTTATTCCCTTGATGGTCTTCGAAGGGTAATGAGGTGATCAGTGGAGGACTCCTTCAGCTATTAGTCTTCCCTGGACTGAGTGGTACTGCAGAGAATTAAAGCTCCCAGAAGACAACAGATCTTCCCACGGTCTCAATACATTTTATTTCTGTAAGTGGAAGAAAGGCTACAACAGATTTATTCACCCTTCCCCCACCCCCATAAGTTCCCTTATTGCTGCTGTATAAATTAAGGCTTGCAAGGGTTTTTCTCCTGAGCAGACTCTGAGGGCAAGTGAAAAACTCATTAAATGAAAACAAATGTTCAACCCTTCCCTGTTATTTCCCTCTCCAGCTGGCCTGTTGAAAAAAATAAAATCCTAAAACTGAAATAGAAAAAGGTAGGAGTTTCCTGTTTTGCTCACTAAAGGAAAAGGCCAAGCTGAGCCCTGCTGCAAACAGTGGGACCATCCATCCAGCCTTCAACTGGGACTGACCAAGAAAGGAGAAGCAGTCTCAGAAGTAGGTGTGGAGATGCTGAGCCCTGGGATAAGCTGGTGGACAACGGGAATGAGGCATGTATCTCCTCTTCAAAGTACAGCCCCAGGCCACCGCTGGGTGCAGACCTGTGTGCAGGCAGCGTGTCCACCAGCAGCTTGTGTTGGCCATTTAGTGACAGGAGATGCACTCAGATTGACTCCAGCCACGGTGTGATGGAGAGAAATGCCACAGAGATACATTGGCTTCATGGAAACACGCAGTAAGTTTGCCTCTGCAGTGATTAAACGGAGTTGTAAACAATGGAACTGCAGAAGGGCTTTGAAGGGGTAAAATGGCCATGCAAAGCCAAACAGAGCCCTTTACCATCTCAAGTTGTGTAACCCCAGTAGCAATGAAAAATACAATGAAACCCACAATTTCCTAGAAACTTCAGGTGTACTATACTGGGGTCTATGGGTGCTGGAAACAGCCATATTTCTGATTGGTAGGGGGTTGGTAATACCACCAGAGCCCACATGGCAGTTTTCCTTTGCCCTGGTGTGAGCTAATGTCTTCATAACTCTCTGTCAGTGAATTGTATTAGCTGCAGTTCAGAGCAATCAGTCTCTCTTGGGAAGTTACCATTTGACTTTCACACTTGCCCTTACTAAGTAATACTATAAATCTTTGAATCATCTGGCTGCCTTTGATCTAGCTGCAAGTGTGTTGAATACTTGGTGACTGGAGTGGAGGAAGGAAGGAGAGAAATACCTCGTTGCTGTGCTAAAGTCATTCAGAGTGCTGAAAAAAGAGAGATGGATATGGCTTATCTCCCTAATGAAATTATTTTAGTTTGCAATGTAGCAATTTGTGTTATCACACTTCAGAGCTAGGGAGGAATAATTATTTTTGTAAGTGTATATTGTCTGGGGAGAAAAAAAAGTTTAGTTGTATCTTGAAATGGCTTCAAAATAAGATCTTGTCAATAGCAGAACTTGCAGGTTGTTTGTAAATGGCATTTTGATACACTATTATACAAAATATTTAAACAAGACAGAATTGAGGAGGGATATGCTGCTTGCAGGTGGAGCACCCATGGCAGAACGTGGGGAACCAGATGATAGTGTAGAGTACACTGCACTTGCAGCATAAAACCCCCGAGTCATAAGCCCAAGTGATTGCAATACAGGAAAAGCACTGGATTTCCCAAGGGTAGGATTTATCTCATTAAGTTCAGATCTTGCACAGTCATCTAGAGTCCCTTTAGCAGCTAACAAACAGACTCAGCTCATTGCATGTCTGCTGGAATGTGGAGCTGACCCTGCTTTTCGTTCCTAGTTATCCAAGTGCTGCTGTTTGCATTGCCCCTTCACACAGGCAAAGGGGCAATTTCTCATCCCCTGAACATTTGTTACCTATGTTCTTGTGACATTGTGAAGTAAGAGAACAGACTCAAATCTTGCAATGGTTTTAGCATGGGCTGTATCAGCATTTGTAACAGATATAATCTGGTGGGCAGCTCCCTTGGAGTGGATCAGTCACTACTAAGGAGTATTAGGGGCAGCCCAGCAAGATGTGCTGTGGGAGGCGCTTTACTGAGAGGCAACGTGGTTTGTTGAAGCTTCATTGGCCTTATTACACCACATCAATGACATAGAGACCACATTGCCCTGAAGTCTGTTCAGAAAAATGAGAGTGATAGCTGTGCCAAGCAATATATTAAAAAAAAAATGAAGAGAAGGGCATTGTACTCAATATTTGCAAGGCCATCAGCCACATCCATCAGCAATCACATCTATTAACACGATTACTATTGATAACGTACCCTTCAGTTCTGAGCTTCCTTAATTTGAGCATTCATGGAACTCAGGTACCAGCTGGAAGGCTTCTGATTTATTTTCCCCTGAAAATTACTAGATGAAATTATTATCAATGATGAGAAATCTTTGAAAAATGCCTTCCTCTGAGAATTTAATTTTGGCATCCTTTTTGGGTAATATTTAATACTCTCTGACTGTCTGCAAACAAGAGCAGAAGTGGGAGAGAAACACATCCTTGAGCACACATTCGGTGCTCAAATTCAGCTGCAGCACCAGATTTAAATGAGACAGCAAAGCAGGACAATCACCTTTTACTCCTGAATGCTCTTGAGGTCAAAAAGGAGAAAATGCACCATTCAACTATTGAGACTTCCAGTTTCTGAGGCAATCACTTATTTTTTGTAACTGTCATCAGCTACTTTTGTTACTGTCTGTTATAAAAAATGACTCCCGCACCCTTTATATCCTTGTATTGTGCTTGTTTATCTGTTCTGCTGAGGCACTTATGAAACAGAGGAAGCTTGAAACTAATCTTCCTATAATATTACACATAGACAACATGTGTGAGTGTATGTGTGAATACATACTTATTTATCTGGAGGCTGGTATAGTCCGGCATCCCTGGATACATTCATATATCTCCTAAGGAGAAAAGTGTATCTTACTATAAAAAAAAGTTTATCTGTATCGATACCTGTACCTATACCTATAGCATGGAATCATAGAACGACCTTAAAGATCATCTTGTTCCAGCCCTTGTTCCATGGACAGGGACACCTTCCACTAGACCAGGTTGCTCAGAGCTCCATCCAACCTGGACTTGAACACTTCCAGGGATGGGGCATCCACAGCTTCTCTGGGGAACCTGTTCCAGTGCCTCACCACTCTCACAGTAAAGAATTGCTTCCTAATATCTTATGTAATTCTACTCCCTTTCAGTTTGAAGCCATCTTCCCCTGCTACTTTCACTCTTTTAAAAAGTTCCTCTCTCTGTCTTCTTGTAGGTTCCCTTCGGGTACTGCAAGGCCCCAGCCTTCTCTTTCCAGTCTGAGCAATTCCAAATCTCTCAGCCTTTCCTTGTAAGAGGGGTGCTCCATCAACCTGAGAGGGATGTTCTAATCAACATAATAGGCCTTCTGTGGACTCACTCCCAACAGGCTGATGTCCTTTTTGTGCTGGGTGATATCCCAGATATTCGCAGAGCTGGACGGTATCTATCTATTTCCACAAACACAGAAAAATTAGAAATAAATGTGTGAAATGGACAACCCTCCCAGATTTATTCCTGGATTTGAAATTAAATCATATATCAAGGGCTCTGAGTTACCCATATAAAGCAACAGTGGGATCCTTGCCTCAGACGGTCTTACATGGGCTCAAGCCTTCTGCAGCTCAGAAATGCTCAGAGGGAAATTAGGAGGCCGATCTATTTCTGTTGTCACAGACATGTCCACAAATGTGAGTTTAGCCCGCTCCTGCTATTGCCTGCTCCTAAAGTGTATGTTGTACACAGGTCTATGAATACCAGAGAAGAAAGAAGGGTTGTATGCCTTGTGAGTAGCTTTCCAGTCCTTATGGGAAATACTATTTTCTGCTTAAAATATAGCAGGGTTTTATGGTCTTGAATTTCTTATGAAAGAGGAAGGCTTTTGATTTTCAGAAAGGAGGGTTGACTGGAAAAAAAGTTCTATTTGTATTTTTTTAAGAAAAATATTGACAGGCAAAATTTGCCAGGACAAAACTAACCCCTTCCCATTTTTTTGTGAGCAGTAGGAAAAACGTATTTTGTGAAACACGCTTACACTGTCTTTATGCATTGAGGTAGGTGAGACCCAGCACACTGAAAAAATGTGTTTGGTGAAAACAACAGGCAAGAAATCCAGGTGCCAGACTAGTGAGAATTGGACAATGAAAGCACTTTTCTCTCCTGTAACAGAATCAGAGGTATAAGTTACAAAAAACACACTGCCTGCTTTCTTTCAATACGTGGGACTCACCTCTGGGACTGCTCACCTGGATGGGACATTTGGAGAGGGGAAGTGTTGCTTTTCTTTGGAAAGGCAAAGAGCAGGTGTTGTGGTGCACTTTCTATCTGCCTGCTTTGGTTAGTTCACTCTGCCATTAGGAAGTAGTCCCCACTTCCCACTTCTGCAGCAGAGCACTCCCACAGTGTAAAACAAGCCAGGGGATGCAACCTTCTGGTCAGCTAGCAGGATCAGCTCACCAGCCCAGTGCTGATGTCTTAAGACAAAATGAGAGGAGGAGGTTGCATGAGAAATACTAGTTCCCACTAATGGTTGAGAGCAGAGGCATGTGCAACAGTTTGATTTGATGGATTTTCTTTAGAAGTGAAGCAGGTCATCTTGGATCTGCTCCAGACAGCTTATTCTTGGTTTGTAATAGAGTGAATAAATATCACTCCTTGCTTGTAAGGCCAGCTCCAAGCAGGTGACTTTCCCCTGGGGAAGCTCCATCAAGCCCTCTTCAGCTCTACCAAGTTCCTTTGATTAGGCTGAGTGCATTCTATAGCAATAACCCTCCTCAGGACTTTGGAAAACCTGTATTAGAACCAGCAAACAGGGGTTGTGTGGCAGTCTGGATGGACGGATAGCCTAGGTCTGGTCACAGCAGCAACATCAGAAAGAGCAGCAGGATACCATGTCTTGGCAAATGCAGTGGCAGGACAGAAGTAAGAGTGAGTGAGTTCAAGGAAGCTTTAACATGTCCCCGGAGGTTGTTGCAGCTCAAGCCCTTACATCTGTAGGCACAGACCATGTAACTGAGCAGTGGGAAGGATCAAGCCCTAAGAGAGATGTCACCTAGCTGCTTGCCTGGGGCAGCTGCTCCCTTGTGTCTGCCCTGGGGCTGCCTCTGCCTCCAAACACCCCACCAGGATAAGGTATGGCAGGCATTACACTGGGGCACATGCATCTATCTCAAAAAAAGAGGCATTTCTGAGTGTCTTTTTTCCAAGTTTACGCAGAAGTTTGGAAGCCCCAGGATAGACATGCTGACCCCAAGCAGCTCCTGAGCACAACCAGATTGCTCTGGGCTGTTGGCCCTCACATCACTAACTTTTTAAATGAAGGGAAAAATCCTCAGAAAATACAGAATTTTCCTTTAAGCTTCACTTTATCATTCCACATGAACAGTGGAGATTTCCACTACAATGAACAGAGAAGTGTGTACCTCTTTCCAGTATCTATACTGCCTGACAACAGCAAAACACAGCTCTGCTGGAAATAGTTGCATGGAGCAATTTGCACATCCAAGAGTGGGTGGGAGCCAAACTGCTGCTGTGGTGGTCTCTTGGGGGTGCAGCATTTTCCTTGAAATCCCTTCAAGCACTCTTGATAGGCCTCTGGGGCAGACCCTGAAAGCACCTCACGACAAGCCCAAGGGATGTCCTCCAGCCTTGGCATGAAGCCTGTGACGATTTTGTTTCCCTAACAAGGAAACCCTCTCCAGTAAACCTCTGATCTCACAATGTGGAGTAATACTCATCATTTAGATCCTCCTATAAAGGATGAAGAGCTTTGGGACTGGGATGGATGCACTTGAAATAAGAAACTTTGGTCCTATTGAGTGCTTACCTTGGGTGTGTTCTTGGTTGCTCAGACAGGAGGTTCAGCCAGTAGTGCCTTGGAGGCTGGACATTCACAGCCCTTCAGAGAACCTAGGGTTGAGAACCACTGTGCTGACCAACAGCACTCATCCCCTTGACATAGGGCTGCCTTCTCCATCTTAATGTAGTGAATTAAAATCTAATTGAGATTGGTCTGCAAAAAAGGCAGGTTGGGGAAGTCTGGATGGTCCCCAGAGCACCAGATGATATTCAGGTCCAGTTTTAATTATTTGTAATAGAGTAAGTATCTTCAGTTTAACCATGTTAAAAGTCTCTGAATTATGTCTACAAATGAAATAGGTACCAACAGGAACTCCTGCTAGGCTTTTACATGAAAGATTTCTGCTGCTCATTGCTAAAGGCAATCATCTCTACGTCTTTGCAGGACTTGTAGCCTCAAAGATCAAGAACTGAATTTCTTAGTCATATTTTTGTCCCTGAAATCCAATATCCTGCTTTTTACGTTTTACCAGCAAAAGTCAGTAGTTTCAGAATGCAGCTTGTAGCTCCTGTACCTCTCTAGGCTCAGTCCCTTTTTTCTGCTTCCTTTTGTTCAAGTGTTTCTTCCAGTTTACCAGCTCTAACAAGTAAATAGATGGTTGCTCTGATTATTGTCCATGCTGAGTTAAATGCTGCTAAAAGTATTAAAGGATTGTTATAGAACAAAATGCCCCTCTGGGTGAAAAGAAAGTAGATAATGTGGAAAATCTGGGTGTCTCCATGCAGTCAAAATACAATTTAAAGCAGCCAGGTTTCAAAAGTGCTTTAGTTGGGCAAATATAGTGCATACTTTTGTTATCAAAATATATTTGGATCAATATTGCTCTTTGAAATCACACGGGGTCTCTGCTGGAAGACAACTGAAATGAAAATTGCTCTTCTACGATTTCACATCAGGCTTTGTTTGCTCTCTAACTGGGGGAGAGGTTAGAGAAATGCTGATGCTGAGGGTACTGGGCTACCTCTGAAAGTCCTTCAGCTGTTCTTCGGTGTTTTCTGGCCGAGGGATATAAGGCAATGGAAGTCAGGCATAGTATTTGCTTCAGGTCCTGCTAAGTTGCAAGACACAGGGTTATAAAGATGTTATTGACCCCTAAAAGCAGGTTGTTTTTTGAAAATAACATTCATTTATTATGATTTTCTTCTCTCCTTGGGATACTTGTACTTGGATTTCTGCTACCATCAACTTTTCAAAAATTAAAAAATGGAAGTGTTTAATGCTTTAACACTGTAAACTTTTAAGGCCCTTAATTTTCATTTTTTTATTTATTTTTTTTTTTTTTTTTGGTCGGAAGGGTTCTTCTGAAAGACGTGCATGGTTTGCAAAAATCTAGTTGGAACATGTGGATATTTGAAAAACCCCATGTAATTTCCTAATGTTAATGACCCATCTGCCTCCCTAAGACTCCAGGCCCTCTGCAGTTTCTTATCTCATCTCCATCTTGATGCAGCTTTTTATATTATTGCCCCTGCAGGGATGAAAACAAGCCCCACTGACAAATTACTTGCACCACAGACGTGCAGCTTCTGGGCCAACCTCCCCATCTGTACCGAGGGCCGGGCTCTAAGAGCTGGGACCAAAAAAAAAAGGATAAAACTCTGATTTATTTTTCTGTACACCTGCGTGCAAGAGGGTGCAGAATATCCTTGACATGGTGATGCAAGTGCACAGGTTGTCAAATAATTTGAAGGATAGACAATAACTGCCTAGCTGCATTTTTAAAGGAAAGTGCATATGTTTTGGAATGCCTGCTAACAAGCTGTAGAGGAGTAGCATGGAAATCGGCATCCCCCTGCCCCCGCTGAGCCTAGAAAATGCTATTTAGAGCAGTTTGTTTTAATTTTAGTGGAGAGATCTGCTTTAAAAGCTTGTACTCTCTATAGTATTATGCAACATATGCCCTGAAAGGCATGTTATTTAATCTGTTTTCTTGTTTGTGTTCTATTTAATGCTAAAGGGAAAAAAGCGAAAAAAGGGAATACAGAGGTTTTCTACTGTCCTCCCCTCAGCAGCTTTTTGAGGAGGGTTAAGAAGCAAAAGCAAGGGACATCGTATTTCTGCTCCGGGAAAAATGGCACAGGATGGATGCACTATGGACCAGCAGGAACGAAACCTGAAGGTGTGGAGCCAATCTCTGCCTAGCTCTGCATGCAGGAGGGGAGATTGTGCTGCCAGTTAATGTAAACAACACAGGGGTTGTGTAGTTTGGCATTTCACAGGCACTCCAGCCATTTCAGGGCATGGCAGCCACCTCACAGGCAACTGCTCTGTGGCACCACAGACAGCAGCAATACAGGTTCAGCTCTGCCTCCTCTCATCTGAGTGATGGGCTCAGTCCAAACCTTCAACCAGAAACTGGTGAAACTTGGAAATAATCTGCTTTTTTAGCACAAAAATAAAGTGCAGGATTGTTTCTGTTGCTAACCTCAAGAATAAATGGCTCTATAGGCCCTGTCTGTACCACTTCATGAAGAGAAACCCAGGACAACTCCTGCCAGGAAGAGAGGTTCATTTTGGGAGCAGTGACATGCTGCTCCACAGAAAGCAGAGTTTCATTTCTTGGTTAAGCTGCAGGATTTCTGCCTGGCGTTCAGCTTCTGGCCGCATCCTGCTCTTCTCTCATGGACTGAACTGAAATAGTTCAATGCTCAGAGGGCTCTGGGGAACACCCTCAGCCCTGTGTTCAGACATAGCTGCTGAAACATCCCCAGGGTGGTGTTTTGAGGTTTAAAAATCTCTCACTCTCAGGAAGGGCAGCTCCATTTTCCCACCTTTTTCCAGCAAGAAGAAAGTGATTCCCAGGAAAGAAAATACATTAAAGCCCTGTTAGAGATATTTTCCCAAGGAGAGATTGGGAGGGCATGGGGTTGAGGGAGGGTGAAAATGGAAAAGACTGTATGCAGTTTCTGGGCAAGTATTATACAGAAGAATTCCTCTGCCACTGTTGGTCTCCTCAGCAGCTGACTCTTTGCCAAGACGCAACCCAAACCTTCAGGGCAGGAGCAACCTGGATGAAGCCCAGAGATCCAGCAGGTTTCTCACCACTGGCCATAACTTCATCCAAGACCAGTAGTCCTTGCTAGTCACTGCAGGACTTCCCCTCGGGTGGGGAGCAGACACCCTCCCAGGTTTCCTAACGCAGGTCATGCTTTTGCACTTGACAGCCTGGTGCATCCCCTCCCCTTTCAGTGGCCCCATCTAAGGCTGCTACTTACACGGAAGAAAAGTAACACAATATGATACTCAGATGGTGTAGATTTTTTTTTTTTTTTGAGGCACTTCATGTTCAGGAGAAGGGAAGGAAAGGCAAGAGACTTTTCAGTCTGGATGTGGGAGTCTTGGCACTCTTCATTCTGCATCTGCCCACGGTGGGCTCAGACCCTGATCATTCCCAGGAAGGAGATCCTTTGGTGAGTTTTCTCCAAGGCTGTGAAGCTCCTCTGATGTTATGGCCCATGGTAGCTTTGCAGGGGACAAAGAGTCTCACTCCTACAGCCCTGGACCAAGCACATCTCACCCTCCTAGCAAGCAGAATTCCTAGCTGTACTGTCCCAGCCATACCTAAAAAAAGAAAAAAAAAAAAAAAAAAAGGAAGCAAAATGTAGTGTTTCCCACAGATTTCCCCAGATGCATGATGTAGTTGTGATCTAAATACCTGAGGCAGCATTTTCAGAGCTTCAAGGAAGCACAGCAGTTAATTAAGGGATTTTTATTGGCACAAAGGATCCTTTTCAGTCAGTGGCTAAAGGAAATAGGACAAACCTGAACATCAGAGGGGCAATGCTTCAGCTCAAGCTTCCTAAATCCTTTGTCAGATGACCTGACTGCCACAAGTGACCATGCTTTGAAAAATGCTTCTTGTCAAAATTTCTGATAGTAGAATCCTTCTTTAATCTACACTGAATCATGCCATGCTGGCCTTTCTCATGCTGCCAGGGTATCCCTGAGAGTGACATTGCCCAGGAGGATGACAGGTTTGTAAGAGTAGTGGCAGCTCTGGTGAGGGAATGCAAAAATGATCCTAGATTTCAGTATATGCAGAGTGCTACCCAGATGGATGGGAATTTTCTCATGGAGCAAGGCTTGGACTATAGCTTCCTACTGTGAGAGGAGGGAATAAAACAGGGCCCTCATTATTTAAGAGCATGAGGAAGGATCCACTCCTCAGGCAGACATTTTCCTTCAGTAACTGAGTATGAATACAGGCCCCCAAAAACCCAAAAAAGTGGAAAACCAAGGGAGTGGCCAGGCTTAAAAGCAGTATTCGGGGTGGGATGCTTTGTAGTCATGCACTGCCATGTGCTGGGTTCTTGAGCTACCTACCTGAGGGGTGTGTTGTGGCTAGTAACTCTAGAAGTACCTCAGTTAGAAGATAATTTTAAAAATGCACAGAAATCAGCTGGCACCTTCCTACATCAATACAGCTTACAGCAATCAAAGTAAAGAAAAAGAACTTGATTTTATTTGCTTTTTGATATTTTTTAGGGAAAAAAGAGCCTTAAAAACCTGATGGTATTTTACTGAGTAGATGAATACATATGTGGCGGGCTGATCCTGACTGGACACCAGATACCCACCAAAGCCGCTCCATCACTCTCCTCCTCAGCTGGGCATGGGGGAGAAAGACATAAAAAAAAGCTCATGGGTCAGGATAAGGGCAGGGAGTCTCCATCACAGTTACCATCACAAGCGAAACGGACTCAACTTGAGGAAATTAGTTTAATTTATTATAATTTATTATCAGTCAATTAAGACTAGGGTAATGAGGAACAAACCCAAATTTTAAAACACCTTCCCCTCACCCCTTTCTTCTTCCCAGGCTCAACTTCAGTCTTCCATGAACTTCTCCAACACAAGTCCTTCCCACATAAACTGCTTCAGTGTGGGTCCCTTCCATGGCATGCAGTCCTTCAGGAGCAGGTTACTCCAGAGTGGGTCCCACGCTGGAGCAGGTTTGCTGACAGGACCTCTGACTCAACAGGGGACCCACATCACAGGTCCTGCCAGGGGCCTGCTCAAGTGTGGGCTTCTCACAGGATCACAACCTCCCTTGGATATCCTGCTCAGGCATGAGGTCCTCCATGGGCTGCAGGGGCACAGCTGCCTCACCATGATCTTTGTCACAGGCTGCAGGGGAATCTCTGCTTCAGTGCCTGGAGCACCTCCTCCACATCCTGCTTCACTGACCTCAGTTTCTGCAGGGTTGTTGCTCTCACATATTCTCACTCCTCTGTTTCAGCTGCTGTCGTGCAGGGTTTTTTGTCCATTTTTAAATCTGATATCCCAGAGGCTCTACCACTGTCACCAATGGGCTCGGCCTGGGACAGCAGCAGGTCTTTATTGGAGCTGGGGGGCACTGACTTCATTGGACACAGGGGAAGTGCCTGGCACCTTCTCACAGAGGCCATGCCTGTAGTCCCCCACTCACAAAACCTTACCATGCAAAAACCCAATAGAAAATAAAAAAGAAACCTGGCTTGGTCCTAGACAAGCTCAAATTAATCAATTAACTTGAGGGAAAGCGAATTAAAGTGCTGGGAGTTTAATAGTAAATAATCATACAAAATTTTATGAGCTGTGGAAAAAAATTGTGAAGTGTCCCCAAGTTAAGGTAGTCTGTGGAGTAATAGGAAAAAAGGGTCAAGCTTTCCCCAGCTACCTATAGCTTCATTGTTTAATCAATGTACCTTCTCAGGTTGGTGGAAAGAGATGGACGATTGTGAACCGGGGTGCAAAAAGAGGGTGTGTGTGTGTCTCCACAGATGCAGAGGTTGGATGCTGAGCATAAAAACTTCACTTTTAGGGTAGCCTCGTCTGTGTGTCTAGCTCAGCCTTTGTTTCTTTTTTTAATTGTGCCACATCCCGAGTCAACAATCAACGGAAGGTCCTGCTTGATATTCAGCTTGTTACGTTCTTGGAGCAAGCACGTGTGGAATAAACAAGAAGGGATTGCTTCTGGGTGCTTCCTAAAGGAGAATTTCTGTCTGCAGAGGTGGTTGGGACTTTTTGGCTATGAGGTGGGAGGTGGCATGAGAGTCAGGAGAGCAGCTCTGTACCTGCTGGGTTTCATTTAATGGTTTGAGTGGGAGTCATCTGTCAGTTTTCCTCCTGGCCCAGTGGCAGAAACAAGCAGGGAAACTTCATCCTGGTGGTCTGATAGATGATCAGTTCAGCCTATAATTCTTACATAGGCCTTGAGGCAATTTGCTCTGGCCTGCAAATGCAAGACAAAGCCATGCTGGGTGCCAAAATGAGATGTCAAGTTGCACTGCCCTTTTCAGTGAGATGAGAAATATGCCTCGGACATGAACGCATTCCTCTCGGAGGCCTGCCTGCAAAGCCCTCAGGTTTCTGTATAAGGGAGTAAATCTGACATCTGTACCCTGAGCAGGCTCAAACAGCTGTGCATGCCCAGCTCCTCTGCACGTGCACTGGGCTTTTATCTACACATCAGGAATTTACACAGGGATGATGACAGCTGTCTCTGCAGGGGTGACATCCTATCCCTGCCAGTAGCCTGAAGAGCCCACGGCAGCATCTGTGGCACAAGTGCATCTTGTACTCCACCAGGTTCTGCTGCATCCTGTGGCACTCCACAGCATCCTGTAGCAACCTGCTGAATCCCATCATGTTTTCCTACAGCCCGCTGCCCTGTCACTGGAGCAGAATTCATTTACTCTTTCTGGCTGTGCTGGTGCCAGGGAAAGGGGCTACATTCCCAACCAGCCCTCCCTGGCTCATACAGAGATGGCAGCCGAATGTGAGGGGGTGGTTTATTCAGTTGTGGCCTTTGACTGAATATATGCACTGGGGTGATTTAGGGCAGGGAGATGGCTCACTCCTCGTCTGGTGTATAAATGTGTCTCCACTTTGGTTACAAAGGACTGGAGAGAGGAATGCTGAGTGCCAAGATTTATGGAGCCACATGTTTGTCAAGGAGATGAAAAGAAAGAAAACACCTTACTAAAGCTCAGCAGCATCGTGGCATCTTTTTTTCTTTTTTAATACAGGAAGAATAATTAATTCTCCCCACTATGACTCTTTCTCTGCTGGCTTGCATGTTATTTCTTCATTGGGTCTAAAGTCTGCTTGCCCTGCACTGCCAAGGAAAAGCTCTAGAACAGAGCAGCCCTGCATGGGAAACTCTTAGTGACTGTTGTGAGGCAACAGACAAGTCTGCCTTTGTGTGGTGGTTTGTTTTGGAGGTTTGTCACAGCCTGACACAGACGAGCACTCGCTGTGCCCAGGCACCACCCAGCCCCTGGGTGTGCCCCATGCAGAGCCCAGGGCCCCTCAGTGCCTTTGGGCTGGGGACAGCTCTCCTACAAATCCACACCCTTAAAAAATGGGGGAAGGGGGAACGGGACAAAAGTAGTAATTAGGTATAGGGTTAGCTAGCAGTGTGTGTGCTATTTTGGGAAGCTCAATTCTCAGTGTAGTGCGGCATTTTTCCAGATTAACAGCGGTGTAAAAATATCCCAATCTTTTAAATAGTCTTCACAAACTTGTCTCAAAGAGGTTTCTTAAGGATAAGCCTCACTTAAATCTGAAGCAAATATAATTGAAAGTATTACAGATTTTAGTTAACACTTTCTTTTTTGACTTTGTAAGGAGCAAAATGTTGTTTTCCTGCTTGGAGACCCTTGAAGTTGAGATTTTGTCTCAAGGCACCTAGTTACAGGTTTAAAATCTCCACATTGCTTTCAAATAAGTATACAGGGTTTTTTATTTAATTTTTTTCTCCCTCTATGCAGAAGCACTTTCTCTTTGTAGATAACAAGGGCCTGGAAATGAAAGCCAGGGGTGGGAATAGAAGGATACAAGGCCTTTTCGGACTTCAAGCAGGTGATTAAAAAAAAAAAGCCCACAATGTGGTAATGCAGTCACTTATATTTCTTGGGGTCTTTTTTCCTGCTCCAAACAAACACCAGAAAATGTAAATTGCTTCTCTCTTCAGACAACACTGAATTACGTCTAAGCAGCGTTCAAAAGTCTATTATTTAAACATAAAGAAGTCTGCATGTTTCCTTCTGGCTTTCTTTGAAAAACAAAAGTGTTCTCCTCTTCAAAACACAGCGGTGGGCTCTGACAACTCCTGAGCACAGAGTTACCCCTGGCCTGGCCCAGCTAGAGACAGTGAGCTCCAGACTGTGCTACAGGTGCCAGCTCTGGACCCATCCTTGGGATGGACATGGATGATGAACTGAATAGCTGTCCCTGGCACAGGGCTGCCAAGCAGGAGAAATCCCACACTCAGAGCAGTGCTGGAGGAGAGAAGGAGATGGGATGAATCCTATTAATTTTTTAAGCAGGTTTTCTCTGCACATTCCACAGAATGGAAAATACTGGTGGTGCACCTATGCCTGTAAAGTTGTTTACATGGTAAAGCACCTCCTGGTGCACACAGACTTAGGACTTATGTCCCAGAACTGTCCCTTTTCAGCTGCCCTACCACTCACAAAAATGAGATCTTTTGTATTTTATTTTTCTGAAGGGCCCCTGGGACAAAGAACAAACTCTAGCTGCAGTACATGGGATGAAATTGTGGTAATGCTACTCAGAGAAGTAAAACTGGCTGAAGCAAGATCCCAGTCAATTTTTATATCAGACTAGGATGACAAGAGGGAGCCTGGGGGAGGAGAATTGTCCATGGGTGCTTGTTTGGAAATGTATTTGGACATGACTTTCCTCTGCTTGTGTTGCTGCCTCTGGAGGGGTGTGTGTGGGGCTAGAAGGTGCAGAAGGTGCAGATTTGCTGGGAGAGGCTGGGAGAGGGCTGGGCCCACTCCCACTGTGACCCCTTCCTGGGGGCAGGTAGGGGCAAAGTGTTGTAATGTATTTGAACCCTGATAGTGTGCCCCAGCCAAACCACCTTTAGTTATTCTTATCAGAGCCCTCAGGAATTCATCAAGGTTACTGAAATGTAAACTGCGCTGAATTGGGAAAGAAGAAGGTGAAAAACAGAATACCGAGACAGCAAGAAATAGATAAAGAAGGACTGTGCTGCACTGGACTAGAACCAATCACATTATCTGAAAAGTGCTTGCAGAACGCGTGGACAAGATAGAGAGGCCAATCAAGCAACGCGTGATCACGTGTAGAGCAGTTCTAAAATGTATAAGTAGAGTGTAGTGTAAACAATAAATGGCTTCTGAGAAATCATATTGATTCGTTGCTCAGAAGTCCTGAGCTCCCACAGCAGAGGTATGCACTGAAACCTCTCAGCATTTGATGTGTCCCAAAACCTCATGACAGGAGTCACCGCTCGACTTCAGTCCTGGATGAGCAGGAGCCATCTGGCAAGGGGGCGGTTGCTGGTGGGCTACAACAGCAGCCAACTGAATGCAATAAAACCACATGGGGTATTTTTGGAAAAGCTGACATCTTTCTTTCTCTCTTTAGCACTGAATAATCCAAGAGCCTGGCTTCCTTGCACTGTGGACCTTGCTGAAAGCAACAGTCAATGGGCAGGAAATGCTGCCCCCTGGTTTTGATGGTTGCAGACACCACCAGTACAGTTGGATATAAATGAATTAATTCACTCATAATCTTCAAAACTCAGAAAACTTCAGATGAACTGCAGGTCTTGGTACCTACACTGACTGATAATTTCCATGGGCCCCCAGGGGAGAGGAGTTTTTGTCTGCAGTGCCTCCCATGATGCCATAATTTGCCCTCAGTTTCCAGATGATACCAACTCAAACTTTCTATTTTCTTTCATCTTACAAGGAGATTTTAGCTATAATGGTTTTATTGAGTTCTTGAGTGTTAAGCAAAACAATCCAGCTATGAAGTTAATTGTGTCTGTAAAATGACAGGGATCTTACAAACTGCAAACACCCAGCCCACTCGGGCTAAAAATGGTTCATGCAGCTCTAACAGTACACACGGTTGATTGAGAGTTTGTTGGTAATTTGGGTTTTTAGTAAATATAACCCCCACATTTTCATCAGCAATTTGATTTAAAAAAAAAGAAAGAGCTTTGCATTTTCAGGTTTTTAAAGTGAAAAGCTCAATATCCCCTTTCTTGATCTCAAGTTTTGGAGCATTTGCACATAAAGAACAGGACAAGAAGCAGCGCCAGGCCCTTCAGTGGGCAGTTGTGTGGGGTGTGAAGGACGTGTCAGCCAAGATGCTACTTAAACAAGAGGCATCTCTGCTGTTTTCATTCCTGCTTTTTTCTAGGCATGCAAATGGTGAGCAGTATCTCTGTTGTGGTTTGAGTTTCTGAAAGTCCAAGTAGATTTTTGTGGGCACTGTGTTTTGGGGAGGAAAATGAGGAAGGGTGGAAAGGTGGGAACTGCATCCAAGCAAGTCTGGCTGCAGGGACAACTCAGTGCCTTCATGCACATAAAATGGGTGGTCCAGGAATAAACTGGAGACTTGAAAACCTGCAGCTTTTGGAAAATGTGATGAACAAGCACAAGCAATATATCACTGGGAATTTTGGGCCAGGAAATGCTAACTTTAGCTACAGCAGTGCTGTGTTTAAAGGTTGTGGGGCCAAAGTGAGAGGCTCCTTGGTCCAGCTCTGAGTCAACGCTGCCTCTGGAAACCTGCACCCTGTCCTGACTAGGGGAACTGCCCAGGTAATGAAGAGGAGTTAAAGTCCCAGCACGTCTCCCTGCAGAGGGAATGGGCATTCCACCCAGTTTGAGCAGCTTTAATTCACCTTGGCCAGCTCTTCACTGACACTTTTCCCAGTCTCTCAGAAGGCTCTTTCAAGCATTTTGTGTTCACTAACAGAATATTTCCCTGCATTGTGTATTTCCATGCTGCAGCAACAGCCATGAGCAAGCTAAATGCTGATGTCTTTAATCTGCTTCTAAGAAGGTTCTTGTTTAGTCATACCTTGCCCAGGGCTACATCACAGACAGGCACTATGCAAGATGAGCTGATGAAACAGGATTTTTAGAGCTGACCCAACTAAAGTCCTTCCAGCAGCAGAGCTGGCTGCAGGACCTGGCTGTCTTTGCCTGCCCTGGCGAGGATATGCTAAACCTCATCTTGGAAGGATTTATGTAGTGCTGCACTTCATGTATCAAGGGAGACATTACTGCACAGAGCAAACACCTGTACTTAAAGCCACATGGAAGCTGCTGCTCAAAATAGAGATAATTCCTCATGCAGCTATATGGAAAAACCTTCCCTAAAAGTTAGTCTTTTCTTTTAACTGCTCTTCTTCCATATAGATAAAGCATAGTCCTCATGGCACTGTTGGCATTTTCAACAGTGGCTTCTAATTCTAGATTTTGAGATTTAGGGGTGGCCAGCCCCCTGGGAAACCACAGGAAATTTTAAAGCACACAAAGCACCATGATCCCTCTGAGTGTGTGATATACTATAGGGTTTCACGGCCCAGGAGAGCTGGACAACCCTTGTCTGGATATGGGTGTCCAGACCCAGAGACATATGTAAATCTTTCCCCGTTGAACCTCTTAAGCCAGAGCAAAACATTTTGCTGTTGTGTTTTTCAGCTGAAGATACGTGGGCTGTGACCACACAGAGTCTCCTTCAGCAGAAAGAATGCTCAGTGAGAGGCACATGGGGTGGCCAATGGAGCTGTTGCTACTGGCAAAGGTGCCTGTCATCCCTGGGGCAGTGGCCTCAGTACAGGTGCTTCAGGGGCCCCTTCAGGAGGCAGCATAGGACTCCCCATGGCATCTTGCATTGCAGGAAGTGCAACCATCCCAGGGGCTTTCCGACGGCCGGGATTCATACTGGAGAGCACGGGGGAGAAACATGGAGGCATTTATGCAATGACACAGGGGATTCCTCATGGAGCAGGAAGTTTCTCTGCCATGTTAGCTGTTGCTTCCCTTCCTGGTCACTACCAGGACACTGCAGGCAAATTTGTGGTCTCAGCCTAGTGAGCAGTGGAGGGCTGCTTGCCCTGGGATGGCACCGAGGCCCCTTTGCTATGGCTCCTGCCCTGGTTTTCAACACAGGGAGGAACTGCGGGACCAGTAGTGGTACCTGCCCTGGTCCCTGGCTTGGGAGAGCTCCTGACTGGGGCACAGCCAGCACGTTCCTGTTTGCAAAGCAGGTGCCGACCTACCTCCATCTGAGTCAGCATGAGTTCAGTTCCAACCCCATTATCCATTCTCAGCTGCAAGTAACAAACCAAATTCACTTGTGGTGCAGCTCCAGTAAAATTTAAGCTTGATGGAGTCCACTAGCAGGCAGAGAGGGAGATGTGCAGAACCTTTGTGAAGGCAAAAAAGGCAGTTGGAAAGCTCTGAAGATCCCCTTATCTCCCCACCAGCTGTAGGACTTCTGAATAGCATCCGGCAGTGCCTTTCCTTCCTCACCCACTTTACCACACCTGCATGGCCCTGCCTCTCATGGTTTCTGCAGTGCCTTCGACACATAGCTGTTACTGCACCATCACAGTGCACGGCTTTATCAGCATTGTTTTTGGAACTGCCATGTGTGCTCCACTTCAAAAGCACACAGCTTCATTTAATGCTGGACTGAAAAATGCCTGGGGCATACATCAGTCTGGACCAAGAACCAACTGCTGCAAAAACATGAGACTTTAAAAAATGTATTTATTTATTTCAAGTTTTGATGCAGATTTATGTTTATGTTCTATGAATTGTCACTCCCAGATGATTCAAGCACACACAGTTCTGACAGTTTATTTTAAGCTGAACATCTCCATTTACTGAAACCAGTATTCATGCAAAACCCTTTTATATAGCAACTTTAACAAGTAAACCTCCTCAAATCCTCTGTATCTTGTGTGTGTGGATCAGGCAGTCAGTAATGTTTAGAGGAACTATAAGCCTGGAGTGCAGCAAAAGGTGAGCATGACACTAGAAAGGTGGCTCAAGGCACAGCAAAGCAGTACTTGATTAAGTGGGTAGAGCCTTCAGGAGATGTACTGGGAGCATGCACAGACTGCTGCCCTGAGCAGTGAACTGGATGTGAATAAATGATAAATCAAAGTTCAGTGCAAGGTAGTTCAGGAAGTCATGTAATAGAAGCAAGAACAGTCTCTGTTTGAATAATCTGAAAAGGTCTGAGGAAATTTTAATCAGGGCGTAAGGCTGTGGTTCCACAGCCAGTGCAGGAGGGCAGCAAGAAGATTCATGACTGGGCACACAGAGCAGTGATGTATAGCTGGAAAAGCCTGGAAAAAATAGTGGAAGGTTGTTTTGTTTCCATTTTGATATTTATATGCCCAGTTCTAGTGCCCTGGAATATGTGTGAGATAAAATTTCTGAGACTAGAGAGCCAACCTGATAGAAGACTTCTGGCTGTTTCTAAAAGATCTTTATACATCCAGAAGGAATTTTTTAAATGGATAAATCACTGAGAAGCTGGTTCCCATAAATAAGACTAAGAAGTATGGAACACTGTGATGCTTAATTCAAAACTCTCTTCTTCTCAGTGATTAATTTCATCCGGACTACTTCAGCCAGCAACGTCAAGCAGACACAGAAGTGCTTGCAGAATTCATTGCAAATATTTCAGTGTACAGGGGGCTGTTGCTGGTAAAAGACCAAACATGGGTATTGTTTTAATTGCCTTGTGGAATCTTTTAATAAACAGTTGCATGCTTTTTGTGGATTAGTCTCATGAATTTAAAGCTTTGTTTTGCCTGATATAACAACTCCTCAATTGCACCAACAGGAATAACTTTACAAGTTTATTCTATTTTATTAAAATCAATGTATACAGCTTCAAAAAGAAATTAGTATTTATTTAGCTAAAAATTTTCAAATATTAATAGCAGCTTCAAAATGTTGACAAGCCCTAAAGCCCAGCAAGTAACATGCTTTGATGTGTTTGTCTTCTGGCAGCTGGAGAGAGAACTGATTTAAAATGTAAATAATTAGTTTGCTTAATATTTTCTTTCCAAATGTGAAACCTATTTGGGCTTTTTTTCCCCTCCAAACTGTGGTTTAAATTACATTTTATTTATATGATTTTACAATGTATCTCCCAAAAAAAAATGGAGACAACTTGCTTGCTGACATCCAGCTGACTTGGTTCTTGCCTTCAGGTAACTGGCTGTGCAGGTTTGGCACATGTTGGTCTCAATGTGGCACGTCCTCCTACCTATCTGTAGGCACACAAGCAACCCTGCTGAGGCCACTGCTACATTAAGGTCAGCAGGATTATTTGGTTTATTTAAGATTAAATTAATACATTTTTGAAGGATTGCTGCCATAATAAAGATATTTTATCTTTCAGTACAAAGGGGTTAATTACACCTTAGGTATTCCAAAATATATCTCTAAGGATTTTTTTTTTTTTTTATTTTACAAAAAATAGAGCAGTTATGGAGGCCTGATTCCCAGCTGGGGTTAGTCAGCTTGCAGGTATTGGAAAGGCTATGATGATTACAGCAGCTGAGGATTGAGATCTACAGTTTCCCTAAATATATGATGCAGATGTACAACTCACACTCACAGTGGCAACTTAACACATCTATCTGGCAGTGCATGAGCACCTCTCAGTCCCAAAGGAACCCTTCTATCCCTCTCCTACAGAAATAATCCTCGAAACACTGAAAGCACAACAACTAAACCAAATCTTGTACCGCAAAGGCATGGCCAGAGAGGAATTTAGGCTCTTTTTGAAAAAAGTAGTGTGAAGTACAGCTCTGAGCCAAAGCCCAGTGATGCTCCAGCCCTTTCTGCTGCCAGCAAATCCCACGAAAGCCTGTGGGACACCAACTCTGCTGTGAAAAGGTGCAGAGGAGTCAGTAAGTTCAGGAGATCCGCACCTGGCTCTTAGGGCTGCTGCAGTAACTGAGAGAGGGCACACGTGTGACATCGCTGGCAAGCTCCAGCTATGACCCCGTGACACTCTTAGACTGAATTTAACATCCTGCAAACCTATGAACTCTGCCCACCTGGTATCTGACACTGTGTCCTTCTGTGAGATCCTGTTTTACAAGCAGATGAAGGTTTCTAACCAGATGGCAACATTTACACATTTTGAAGTGTCATTTGATTTCTCCTCTGACATTAAAAGACACTGCATCTCCACACAGATGAGTATTTAGAACAGCAATCTCTGCACAGGATGTGTTAAATACAGCCAGCTAACCCTGCAAAAAAATTACCTGCAAAGTCATCCCAACAGTTACTATCAAGACCAAGAAGGCTGGTAGAACAATGAGAGATACCTGAACATGGAGGTATCTCCCCCAGCTAGAGACCTGTGCAAAGGAGGTTTCTACAGCTGAGCTGAGTTCTGCAGGCTCCCTTTCCAGTGAGTGGAGAGTGCTCTGAGGGCACGGGATCTGCCCTGCTTCAGAGGTGTGTATCAAGACTCACACTCCTGGCTTGTGTTGGCACCAACAGGGCAGAAGCCCACCTGCCTTTGTGGAAACCAAGTGGACACTTCGAATGCCCCATTTCCATCACAGTTATTATAGCAGAGAAATGCCAGCATGTTTTCAGCCAGTGACAAATGAGTCAATAACAGGCATGCTTTCCTCCACTAAAACCTATACATACAAACCAATGTTCCTCTTTAACTCAAGGGTAAAAGAAAGAAGTTCTGCTTCAGGTTCATTTTTTTCAAATCAATCATATGCTAAAAGCTGTTCACAGGAGACTACAATAGTGAGTCCCTAATGCCTTTTCCCTGTCCCTAGTCAATTCTAATCCCAAAATGCAGTTTAGTTACATGAGGATGTGTCATGTCTCATGAGGGTAACACATTTACAGGCTGACTGCTCTTACTTACATTGCTTTCATCTCTTCCTTTCATTGGCATTTTACAGTATCATATTATCAATTCAGCCTTTGGGAAAGAGGCCAGTGTATATAAATCTTTGAAAAAAAAAGATCCTGAGCGGATTAGCAAGTGACAGATGGTAGGCACTGTGTCTTACCACGCTGAGGCAATCCACATGGCAGGCAGGTTGCCAGGCACAGAGCATGGCACGAACAAGTTGTGGCCTTACACAACTGATGGCAAGAAATGCAAAGGCCATCTGAAAATCTGCAAAGAGGAAAAGAAGTGCAGCACATAGTGCATATGTGGTCATGGTGACCAGGTGTGAAAGAACCAAGCAGCGTTCCAAGGCTGGGATCCATCAGCCTGGCACAGGGTAGCCGCACACCCATGTACCAGTGGCAGTCTGGGATTTACAACCACGTGAGGTCAGCTCAGGCATAACCTCAGAAAGCAGTGCAGCTTCCTGCTTTTGGGACTGGATAGCCTGCTTTACACCAGGCTCAAATACCTCTGCTTAGCATGTACCCTCACAGCTGGTCATTTGGCTTCACCATCGCCAAGAACTCGATTTAACCTGGCTGAAACAACAGCAAAGGCATCTCACAAAATTCCTCTCTGTCAGTCCTTCACCCCACTAGCAAGCAGAACAGACCCCTTCAGTAACAGCACCTGTGATAGGGTTCCAGCACTGAAGATCACAGGCTTCCCCACCCAAACTCTACAGCAGACATGAGGCACCAGCTTTTTGCCACCAAATCCTTCCTTACAAACAAGCAGCAAGCTTTTTGTACAGCATGATGTAAGGCCATGCCCAGCCAAACGCCAGCTACTCCAAGGGAAGGGCTGAGTTACAGTTAATGCCAGACTGGGAAGTCACTTTGCAATACGGATGGTCATTTATTTATTGTTTTATCATGACACACCAAATGCTATGGCTGCAATATCAGAACAAGGTGTCATTTATAAAATATCAGTATTATTAATGTGGTGGTAAGATACTGTTAACATTTACAGAGAGGTGTATAATAATTCCATAGCTTTGCCTCAGTGACAAAACACCCTGGCAAGCAGATGATGGATGGAATACAGTGACTCTTTATTATCATGGTTTTTCCTCCTTGATTACTGAATTGCCTATAATGATATCAATAATTGTTGCTGAATCTAGTCCTTTCAAATATGGTAGATAGATCCTTTGCTTTTACAGTATGTGTCAGAATAAAAGAGAAGCATCTGAAAAATAAAGATAAGGCATTTTCTTACAAAATGAGATGAAAAAATAAAACAATATAAATGGAACTTTCAAGTGTTTCTTTTTATATTTAAAGCTCTTATTTCAATAAACTGTATTTAAACATTCTTAAATAATCATTTTGTACCTTTGATTTTCTGTTTCACCTTTGGAAACAAATAGAGTAATCTCACTATAAATGTGTGCAAATAGAAAATATATAAATATTTTTATGGCCCACGTCATAAAAAGGTGGTCTCGGAATTGTCATTTTTACAATGATCAGTTGGGGTTCCTTTCATTTTGCCCTGCAAGTTATTTGAGCTCTCTTCTTTTAAGCCTTTGAAGTCCACATGCAAAGAAGAGCCAAGCACACACATACTGTCCTGTGTTTCATTTTGTAAACTGCTGGATGACACCTGTAGAACAGTCCCAATGTGACTGAACAGTGGAGTTGATGTGATCCACTTCAACAAACTGAAGTCTGCTTGGTCAACTGCTGTGCTCCATGGGAATGTTGTTCCCACAGGCAACGACTCCACCTCTGAAGTGCCACATTGAACTTCATGAAATCCCACAGACCTTTCCAGACTACTGGCTGATGAGGGGAGCTTGTTTTCCTCATACAACACAGCACCCTGGGGAGAGGCAGCTGCAGTCTGATCTGTTTTCTGTTCTGCCTTTGTGTGCTCTTGGAAAAGTGACTCCCTTGTTTGAGGAGATGCTTGCAAAGGAGTGCTTTGGTTATTAGCCTTAGAACAATCACTAGCATTTGAGCCAAGGCTCGGTGAGAAGCTGTCTGCAAAGAGCCGTGTCTGACATGTTGTCTCCTTTACATTCAACTTGGTGAGAAGCTGGGTGCGAGTCTCTGGGGACAGTTTACTCAACTGGCGTCCAAGCTGAAGCTGGGTTGGGAATAGTGTTCCCTGGAGGGTTCTGTACAGGAATCTGCAAGAGGAAAATGGGCACGTGAAAAGAAAGGAAAGAAGGAAATACCAAATACGTTATTACGAGAAAATATCCAAGCCAAAAGTACAACACAGAAAAATAAGACAGTTCTATGTGCTGTTCTTATGCTCTACACAAGAAAGCTTGCAGATGGACAGCTCTGAATGCTGTGCTAATATTTTGATTAATAACTTAATTAAGCAGAGTGATAAATCTGACTCTTTAGCCAGTGATCCACCTTGTGATTACGCACAGTCTTTCATCTTTCCTGATGAGGAATCGAAGGCAAAGGCGGTAAGTCTGCAGAGCAAGCCTCCTACATCTAGAAATAGGCAAGTAGGTCCACAACGTACTATGAGAATTTCTGTACTGTGCTTTTTGTGTGAGGATGGACTGAATCTGGAAGCAATACAGAAAACCTCACAGGGCAGCAAACCTCTGCATGGCCAGGAGGTTTGACCAACAGTCTACAATTATCCCACTCCTGTGGCCTATGGTCAGGAGCTGTGGTCTGTTCCTGTGGTCAGAAGCACAGAATAGGTTTGACAACCTGACTTCATATAATCAGCTGCTGAAAGAAAGTGAGTTGGCTGGCAGGCAAAACAAAAGAGGGGGGGTGGAAAATGTTCTTGCTCTCCCAATCATATGCATAAAGTGCCTTTACATACAAGAAAAGATAGGAGAGAAGATACAGTACCTGGGCAGCAACGCAACAACTGGTGATATAATGCAAGCAAAATAGAACATAGGGTCTCCCATCAGCCTTTCCATAGTCCAGTAGGGATTGGATGGAGGATGGCAGACTGGGCAGGAAGCATTGTAAACCAGAGCCACAAAGAAAAATAAAATGATACTGAAGATGCAAGATGTCCAGTGAAGAAAAGTCTAGAACAGCAACCAAAAAAAGAACAAAAGTATAATTATTCTTTATATTCTGAGAAATTTGCTGTGACTTATTTAAATCAAAATTCCTTAATTTCTGGAGTCAAATCCATGCACAGCAAAAAGTTTAGAGCCTTGTATATTTATAAATTCTTATTATAAATACAACACTACAAAGCTGTTTGCAGATCATACTTTAAAACCTTCTCCATGTTTGTTTAAAATGCTTGCTAAAAGTAGAATGTGCTGAGGGAAAGAAGCAATCGTCTTATATTTTTGAAAGGAAGCACTAAGAGAAGAACTATGTATGTGCCAGTGAGTTTCTATGTAGGCTGTGGGTACCTTACCCAAGTTTTGGTTTCAATAGCCAAATGCAGGATGATGGTGAAAAGAGCTATTGTGGTGATGGGAGTTCCCCAGGAGAAGATGTCCACCTCCGAATCATAGTAAGTCTGTAAAAAGGAAGACAGAATTTAGCCCAAGCTGAGTTGCCAGTTCTCCTCCAAATGCTTGAAATAGAATGGCTTAAACCAAACACTTACAAAATAGGGGATGAAGAAGCAAACCAGGCTTTGATACATAGCATCAATCATGTTCATCCAAAACATGTGTGGTTGGTACTCCTGCATCATTAAAAAAAAAAAAAAAATTTAAGAAAATCAGATCACAATGAAGATCCTGGATATCTGCCAGGATAGGTATTTTGAGGGGCATATTTCAAGGTTTAAGGGCTTGGGGAAATAGCTTTGTAACTTTGCCAGTCATTTAGCTACCCTGGGGGACGAAGCATGAACAGTCTACCTGCAAGTCACTCTGTTCTGGGATGGAAGTCTTTTGCCTTATTTTTTTTTTTCCTGGCAGAGGGTGTAATTTGAGTCTGATGCTCAGGCCAGGAAACATTTATGGAGGTGCCCTATTTTATGCAACTACAGTCAGACAACTAATGAACATGAATAAATGGGTTCTACACCACATATGCACAGGGTATTTATTGGCAGAGAAGAGAAAACAGAAAATGCACATAAACTTAGAGAACATCCACAACAATGGTCTTTAGTGGAAATTCATGCAGTGATGTATGCTATAAATATGTATATACAACATATATACATACACACACATCTCTCTAAGTGTGTGCATAAAATTGCTTGCTAAAACCAGTATTAAACTAACATTTTGGTTTACAGAAATATACAATTGCAGGGGTATGTATGGTCATATAAGGGACCTAGAAACAAGGAAAAATAGTTTATAAATGGCAAAATATTTATACAATTTTGGTATATATTCTACATGTCCAACAACTGGGTTCATGAGGTCTTCTTCCCTTTGTGGAAAATATCATTGCAGACTAAAAATGGGAATTGCAAGATGCTTAGAAAGAATTATGGTGTTACTTGGCCTACTTCTGAACTAACATCTGCATCAGTTTGCTCAGAGGTGTTGTGGAATCTCCAGTGTTGGAGACATTCAGAATGGACTAGTTAAAGACTTGAGAAACCTCATCTAGGTTTGAAGCTGTTTGGACCAGAGGTCTGGATCAGATGGTCTCCAGAACCATCTAAACTATTCTATAATTCTATAGGCCCTGAATCTCTTTTTGAAAGAGATCCTACCTGAAACAGGATTTTTAAGTTTTTAAAATGCCTTTTTAGGTAACTATAAAGAGAATATCATCAATAGCTTTAAAAAAAACCTTAGAAGGATCTCTGGGCTTGTCTATGAGAAATAACTGTTCTGTGAACCTTGGAAACTTCTCAGTTTGAGAGCTGAAGACAGGCAGACATAACCTCCCAACAAGCCTTAAGGCACTGCAAGATTTCTATCACCCTAAAAATGTGCAAGAAAGGAAGGCATTAATATTACAGATCTTTCAAGTGTGATGCAGTGAAACAGAAGAAATGTAGAAAACAGAAAACAACAGATGAAAAAGACAGAATTTGGACTAATGGACTAAAGTAAGTTACACTAAAATTCTCCTTTCATCTTTCCAGGAGAGTATCTAGCAATGCCACTACATGTGTGGGGTACCAAATACAGGTGTACACTTGGAGGTAAAAAACACTTACTGTGTCCTCTCAGAAGACAGCTTTGTAAGATACTTTAAAGAAGACTTTTGCCTTCAAAACAACATCTCCATATAGATAATTCTGCTAAGCAGCAAGATTTTCCCACAGTACACAGTACCTGTAATTAACAGGAATGGTTTGGCTCCTGCAATTCCCTCTGTTTTCATTGTACAGTTCAAGCAGATGGGGACAAGGTGTTTTCAACAGGTATTTCAGCTGAATCTGTCATCTGTGACTACCTCTCTCAGAGACTAAGTTTATTGTGCTACTCCCAAGGCCATTTTCTCTTCTTTTTGTAAAGGGCTGGGGACTGAAGTTTTGAGTAAGTACTGTGAGGTTATTCTGTGAAAGCCCACACTAGCTACAAGGTGCAATCTGTTTCATTTTTGTGGTTGGTTGTGAGCCTGGACCATGAAGGAGGTGTTCAGTTTAGGCTGAATTAAATCATCCAGTGCTCTCTCCTGTCACGTATTAAAAATATGGCTGGTTGGGGTTTTGTTTGTTTGTTTGTCTTTTGCTTAGGTGTACTTTTGGCATTTTGACTCAGATAAGAAATATCACAAAATAATAACACTGACTTCTCAGACTGTATTTATCAGTCATCTACCCTTTGAGAGCAGGGCTGGTTTTCAGCTGAAACTAAAGATGTTCAGGAAAGAAATTACAGTAATCAAGAAGTTTTTACCTCCATATTCTGTCCGCTTTTATAAAGCTGAGGTACAGCAATTAACACTTCAGCTGGCACATCCTTATCCAGCACACCAGTAATCAGTTGTGGAAGAGAAGAGAAGAATAAATTAAAGAAGATCAGATACCACTGATCAATCATTGATGAGCCAGAGAACCCGCAGTAGAACTGGTACCAGAAGAGAAGGGCCACAAACATCTGAAACAGAACAAGCAATGCTGTAAATATAACAAGATAAGGAGGATCATCATCCCACTGCATTCCGAAACCTTTCTGATTCCAGTTCTGCAAGCACTTAATCTATGAAAGCTGAACACATGAGCAATCCTTCTGAGGATACCTACTCTTTAACTCACTTCCTGATGCATGGACCACTTGGCTAAGCTGCAAACATCTGGCACACCTGCAAGACTTTGTGCTGCTGGAACCTCAGATCTCAGGAATCACACAAAATTAACTTTCAGTTCAAGTGAAACACTGAGGTGCAATTTAGTTAACTGTAAAAAGCTCTCCCAACCACTACTGACCTCTAGGTAAGTAAGTACTGATGTCACAGCACTTACATGACAACTGGAAGAACAAGCATTTCCACAATAATACCCTCTGCTGGCTGGAAATGTTTCGGGACACTTTTCTGGTCTACAACAGATAAATGCAGAGGTTTTTTGCAAGACTAACATAAGACCAGCAGCAGCAGGGAAGGTGAAACTGTAAGGTCTAGAAAAGTTGTCTTACTATTCAGTCTTTGTGCTTTGACATCCAGCAAACTAGCAGTGCTGTAAAGATTCCTCAATCTCCCTTACTCTTCCGCTCTATGTAGAAATCAGCTACATACACAGCTGCAGAAGGGTTGTTCATCTACTTGGGTTGGAGTCCCCCAAAAAGAAATAAACCACACAACTTGTTTCTTCTACAAACCCAGAGGGCTCAGGAAAGGTGCTGATTTCAGACGTTGATGAAGGATTTGAGGCCTAGAAAAAGATGGCCAGCTTCCTAGAGAAGGAAATGAATTCCCAGGCTTGGTTCTCCTAAAACTACAATTTTTATTATGCTTTGTAAAGTGATTAAAACCAGAAAACTGTTGGACACTGCTGAGGGTTTCCCTCCTTTTAACCATGAAGATGGGAAATGACATGACCTCTTCTTTCATTTCCTCTTCTTTTTGTATTCTGTTCTCAAAAAGCTTTCAGCCAGATGGAGAATGTTAACCCTTCATGAATTTTAGATACACGGAGGAAAATACAGATCTGTTCTACCTGTGTGCCCAAATGTGGTTGAAAATTAAACATAGGAGGAAAAAAAGGTTATGGAGTGCTTAGTCAGTGAAAGCTGCTTTAAGGAGACTAAGCCTATCTCGTAAAGGGGAATTGCCACAGAGTAAGAGGTCAGTCCTGCAGTACACAAATGTACATATGTGTGTGTATATATATTTATACACATATATTTATACACATATATATACATAAAGTAGATATATGCTCAGGCAATGTTTACATCCTACATTGAAGTGGCTTGTGTATGAGCAGCAAATACACCTCACTGTTAGTGAGCCCATATTATAAATTAACCTAGGAAAAGTTAAATGGTAGTATTTTTGTAAGCATGACCTCTAAATTTGTTTCTGTAAATATATTTATCTGGCCCAAACAAGACTGAGTTACTAAAGCCTACCCTCTTCAGTACAGTTGTCTGGGACACGGCAATTTCCCAAACTGTACATATTTTGAAAATTATTTCTTTTCCACATCCAAAACCAAACAAAATTTCTTGAGTAATTTCTCAAAAAAGAAAATGAAACAAACATGTGAATTTAGATACTGTTTTCTTACTGTTTTAAAACAAAATGAAGCTAATCCTGGACCTATTAAATTTTCTCTCTAGAGCCTTGCTAACCTGTCTTGGAAACCATTTGGCTCTGGCGCAAATAGGCAGTTTGATGAAAATACAATCAGCTGAAAATCTTCCTACCACCTCTACTATGGGTCATAATAGTGCTGTTGAAGAAAGCTACACACATAAATGAAATTTCAGCAATCAAGCTTAAATCAGATTTTTTTCTCCTAAAAGTTTATTTTGTATTAAACAAGTTTTAAATTTTATTTCAAATGTTCTCTCTTGCCTCTGTGCATTACCCCTCTGAAAAAGACAAAACAAATTTACATAAACATTTTAAATAAAAAAGGTTTCCTTTCTTTCCCAGCTAGATTGATGCCATGAAGATTTTTGCCTTTTCTTTTATACCCCTGTTATACCTTTTACAACTTCTGTATTCCTAGTGCTTTTTGCCTACATTCTTGGACTTGTTTGTCAAGCTGAGACTAAACATTTTAGAAGCTTCGTAGCTGGGGATCAGTGTGCCCCAGACCCCAAGGTCCTCTCCAGAACACATTCTGTAAACCAAGATAGAACCATCCAGGGGAAGGCTCCTTGGGGAGGGGGGCTCACTTGAGCCTCTCATTGGGGAATCTTTGATAGATATGCTAATTAGTAAAACCTATAATGTTATACCCAATGTTGGGGGGGAGAAAGAGAGACACAGAGACACAGGGAAAGAGAGAGATAGGCTCGGTGGGGTGCATCTCGATGCATATGACCTGGTCGTGTACACCTAAGGATCCTTAAAAATAAATACCAAGGTAAAATCCCTTTTCCCCTTCTAACCATGTATGCCTCTTGATTTTAAGACCAGGAAAAGGCATCAAGATGAGACTGTTTTATAAATGTGGTCCCAGACAGAATGTCTCAGTGAATGAAGCATATGTCAAAAAAATGTTCAGTGCTGTCTTGCAGAGACAAAGTATAAAGGGAAGAAGATGAGCATGCTTGTGCAGGTAAAATTTTGTTTACATGAAATGCCTTTTCATCAAGCTCAGATATTTCCAGTCATGCTATGTTTTAGTTTGTATTTTACTTGCATTTTTCTCATCTCCACGAAGCCAAACATCTTCTTGGATAAGTCATTTGAGTTTCCAAATGGCTTTTGCAGCAACATGGAGTTTAAATTTTAAATTAGATAGGTTCTAGTAGAGAATGGAAAATTTCATAGTATGAGCAAATGGGGAAAAAAACATTTGAGGAAACAGAAAACTTGCAGAACATTTGCAGTGTAGCTATCTTGACTGTGGAGAATCATCCAGAATAGTCTCCTTGCAAAAGGTTCAGGTGCTCCTATCTTTCCATTTTTAACAATCTTTCCTTAAGGGCAGGCTCTGTGTCAGACATATTCATGTCTATATGCTGGATATCCAACTACAATTTTAGAGTCAGAAGCAACAAGTATTTCTCAGAAAGCTATGAAGGCTGCCAAAACACAGCCAACACAAAGAGATTTCTTCAGTTTCTAGCCTTGAGGCGGTAGCTTGTGAAAATGTCTAAAAATGGCATGAGAAATAATACTTGTAATCAAGGGCAGTTGTACCAAAGAAAATGGAAGATTTTACCCAAGCTGAACAAAAGCATCGGATGTATAAACAGCATCTCTGACTGCTGATTGCTGGAGTGTCTTATGTGCATTACTTTAATTTAAAAGATTAAAATTGGAAAGCAACTTTTAAAAAACTGAAACCCACTTTTTTTCTGATACTGGGGAAAAAATCCAGTCTCCTGCACACAGTTCATACATTGCCCTCTGGAGAAAACAGAGGTATGAGTGATCTAGCTGTCCTCTTCTGCCTGCTTCTTCATACACCTTACTCCCAAAGTGATCTGTAGCTGTTGCCAAGTGAGCAAATATATGTGCCTGCCAGGGAGTCCCACCCAGCTGGTGGTATTCTTGGTTGCCTTGTTAGGCTGTTTTCAATCAATCATCTTTGTACTCCAAGATCAATGCAAAGAGCCTTTGTTGAGGCCAAGGAGTTGAGTTGCCTCTGGCTCGATGCCCAGTACTGGATTGAGTCCTGTTTCATACACCAGGGAGGAAACACAGACCCGTCATCTGTTCTTTACCACTGTGTGCTTCCTTTCTAATGAACTCTTTTGATTAGTTGGAAGTGAGATAAATCAAGAAAAAAGCCTTCCCAGTCTCTGCATCTGAGATACAGAAAGGACTCGAATTATCTCAAGTCACTAGGAAATATGTACAATGATTCATAAACAATGATGAGATACAGTCAGGAAGAGAAAACACACTCAACTGCTACTTGGGACCAGTTCTGGATGTCTTTGGCATTGAAGACTTCTGTATCCAGCCAGCTAAATTCTGCAAAACTGCTCTATAAAGAAACTTTTCTTCAGCAGGGCTTGTTATTTGTGTTACCTAATTTGCACATTCAGCAGCACACTGTAGCTGTTATGGAGTGGGTCCCGTATTTCTGCAAATGGCAGCCAGCTGTCTTTCAGCTCCACAAATTTCTTTGCAGCTTATTTATAAACCATTTGAAGGCTGACCTAATGCTCACTTAGCACAAAATAAACCCTGGAAACATGTGGTGCCATAAAGCTGCCAAGTCAAACACTTACGGCATTTTTGTAGAAGAAATACAGCACCATGTTGGCGAGTCGGGAATAACACCAGTGGCCATGAACAAGCAAAAGCTTCTCCAAATGCCTGAACCTCGGGATTGCAAAGTCGCTTGCCATCACCGCCTTTAATGAAACAAAGGTTGGAATCATTATTGTAAAGCACCACTTCTAACACTAACAATGCATCTAGTCATCTTGTCAACTCCTACAGTCAGTGGAAGTTATACTTATGAAGAATGAAATTCATGACAGTGCTTATGAAATGCAGCTATTGCTGCATGGATTTGAAATACCCATGAGCAAATGCAGCAGCTTGGCAGGACATGCAAGACAACCCAGTCCTCACCCAGACGAGATTACAGCCTACACTGAAGATGGTGACAAGCAACAACAAAAAGCAAGAGGTGGGAGAATGGCTGGAAATTGCACTTGGACGAGCATGAAGGCTCAGGGTCCATGTATGAAGATCTTGGTGGCTGTAACATCCTTCTCTGTAAAAACTACAGTGTACTTACAGGGCAAAATCAATTTCCAGAGAATAAGATAAGAACAGCACAATTAAGTGGTTGCATCATAATTATTCGACTTCAAAAGACAAAACAATAAAAATATTAGTTTTAATTTTATTTGCAGACCTGGTTTATAAAGTTTACTTTGGCTGTCCTGAGATACCAATATTTTGATGGTTTTTTTAAATCGCACATTTTCTATAACTGTGTATGAGAAAAAAATCACACTAGATGAGAGTCCTCTGGGACTGTGCAGACTGTCAGATGACACTGACAAAATGAATCACACAGTTTCTCTCTAATTCTGACTAAATTTCAGGGTACTGTACATCTAGGTGAGACCTACTTGTGTTATCATGGTTGTTTCATGATTTTCCTTATGCCTAGGATCACACTAAGGTTTCAGTTAATATTATTTTACATTTAATTTTCTATTTTGGTATCACCTTTCTTCTCACAATTCAGTTCAGCAAAAACAGAAGGAAAAGTGGAAACCTCCAAAGGAGCAGTATCCTCCTTACACTCTGATGGCTATATTTTGTCTGTATTTTCAAATGAGAGACATATTTCCTTTTAAGATTTCCTAATTCTCTTTCTTGGTAAAACATCAAAAGGGCTCAGTTTTTCCCATGTAAGTGCTTGTAGAAGCTATCAAAATAAACTCTAAAACAGTATGCAAGAGAAGGTGTAAGAATGCATTGCAATTTAAGCAGTAGATATATATATAAGGACTGAGACACTTTTTAGTATGTTGACACATCCTAGGATTTCTCAGGTACTGAGACACACTTGTTATAATCTCCCTGCACAGAAGTCTGATTTGTCTTGCAGACATACAGCTATCTTGCAGTTTGAGGAGAACAGAGCTATGCAATGTCTGCTTCCTTGTCCTCCACCCCATCTCAGCCTATCCAATGTCAAAACAAAAACGTTAGCTTCATTTGTGCTTCTAACATAGTACTTCTCAGCACACTCTGAGAAGTGTCATGATTTTTTTCTTTTTTCATTCCATTTTTATGATGGTGAGAAACACAGAGAGAAAGATATGTTATCCAGTTACATTTGCATGTTTACTTAGTCTCAAAATAGCCCCTTGATTTTTCACATTTTACTTCTTTTTTTTCTTCCAGCTCCACATGCTTCCACAGAATGTGGTAAGAAAATAAATCAGACAGTATTGCTGTCTTAGACATCTAAATGCTCAACGCCTTCTGAGTACCTGCATGTGTACAAATCTGACAGTTGTTTATAGTAAAGAGGTCTGTGTGGTTCCTTAGGACTTGCAGGAAGGGAAGGGATCTATAAACATTTTCCACTCTGTTGAACTTTCATTTAGAAAAAAACAGGTAGTTTAATGAGTTAATGAGAAAATAGCTTTCAGACCTGAATACACTGCAAAAGCCAGGGGAATTTGAGGACTGGTTATTGTAAGTGTATGAGCTCAACTGAAAGTGGCATAAAGGGGCAAGGAGTCAAAAAAAAATCCTATGAGCAATGTATGTCTGCATTAGGAAAAAAATTGATCTGAATTAATACATAGATGACAAGAGCTTATTGGTAAGTTCATAAGAGGTGGTAAGACTGAAGAAGTTTGCAGCAGACTTTTTTGAACTGACAGGTTTGGAGGGGAGCCCACAAAACCAGTCTTCTCTGAGCTCTCTGAAGCTTGGACTGCCTGCAGAGTGACAATGCAGAAGTAATTTGAAGATTCATACACATTGAAAAGTGTATGATAAAGAAGAAAAATATCTACTGACTTTTCTCCAGTGACCTGTCCTAGCTTCTGCTGATCTGGAGTCAGAAAATGCATAAAGTTGATACCCAAGTTCATAGCTCACTTTAATTTTTGTTTCATAAGTTTGGGCGTTGACCCAAATAAATTACAGCATTCATGAAATCCCATGAAATAAAACTCTATAGCCAACTTGTGCACTGTGTGAAGGAGGCCTCTCTTCCCTTTTGAGCAAAACATCCAGCCAGTGTTGCAAAAAATGCAATTTGGGTCAGAGAACCACCCACGGGTAACCAAGTTAAGGAGCATGCTCATCTGCTCAGGTCCTCAGGATGGAAACACTTCCCACTTTCAAACAGAGCTATTTGACATATACTCAGCTACTCTCTTTTCTCATGCAATCAGCCCGCCCAAATACAAGGTAGGTTGTGGAAATGAGGTATCCTCCTCATTCTCTGTGTCTTACTGCCATGTCTGGTCCTAACACTGCAACTGATCTGCAGTAGCAGTAGAGGAGGCTGAGATAATACATACATCATTTCTGGGGATGAGAGAAGTGCCTCTTACACAGTGGAAAATGCAGTAATCATGGGTGGAACACATCCAGAAGACTACAAGGCAAGTACCCTCAATCTGCTATTCCCTGTGGCTGGAAATGTAGCCAGAACCAAAACTTACTATAAGGTGTAGGGAGCAGTGGTTCTGCAAAGGGCCACAATTTCTGTTTTGCTGTCTGAATAAGCTGAGTGAGTGAGATGTGTGGGTGGCTGGGCTAAGGGTCACCACCACATCATGCAAATAAGCTATGTCAGTCGTATTGGCTTGTGCAGCCACTCCACAGAAGTATACCCAAGGAATACAGGAGAGAGGAGAATAAAAGCCAGAATAAGATGAACCTTTATTTCCTAAATAATGCATAACTGAGATTTTTTTTCCTCCTGTAAACAAGCATTTAGCTAATTATTTCTTTAATCATATTCCTTAAAGGGATATGGTAAGTTCAATTTTCTGAGAAGGTAGAGTGTGTGTACATGCATCAGAGATCTGAGAACAACTGTGAGCTCAAACTCAGGTTGAAAGAACCCTTATAACACACAACTGGGACTCCTCAGCACAACTTGCTGCTTTTTCTTTATTTGTGCTGACTATCCAGAGGCAGTCTGAACAATCTGACCTATAGGAAGTGTCTGTTTCAACCCCTCATGGGAGTGCATCCGACTGGATGAGCAACATTACCTGCATGCCTTCTTGACCAGAGATCCCCACACCAACATCTGCCACTTGGATCATGCTGACATCATTAGCACCATCACCTAAAGATAACAGAATACAGTTTTGCTGTCACTAGTAGATCACCTACTTTTAGCAGCAACAAAACAAAGGAAAAACAGTTGTTGGTTGAGTATAGAGAGACATTTAGTAAGTGCTGGTTGGGTATAGTAAGGGAGATGTGCGGTAGAAAACGATACATCTATAGAACATAAGGTTCAAAGCTTGCAAAGTTTCCAAGACATTCAGATCTTTGTACACCTTTTAATTACAGGAAAGTAACAATAAAACAAATCCATCTCATTTTAGTTATACCTAAAATTCAGGTGTCAGGCCTGAACTGCACTAATAGTAAAACAGTGGAAGGCTGAGAATGAGCTTCCCAATACTTCTACTTCCTGATTAACAGTCTGCCTGCAATCAGGTATGACCAAGAATTAAATGTCCCAGAAGGCCTAAAGCCAGTGAAGATGTCTACACTTTAAAAATACTAAAAAAAGTTAAAAAGTAGATGAATGAAAGAAAAAGTCAAGAGAGTAGGGTTGACCAGTCCGAGATCTTTAATACACCGAAGACTGGTAGATTTAATTGGAATGGCTGCAGAGTCACCACCCACTACTCTGCTTCCAATCACGATACCACAAGTGATAGGTGCCGTAGACAGGATATCAGAATGAGGTATGTATCTACTTATTAACCTCAAATTTACAGCCAGTGTACTAGTGGAAAATGAAACTGTATTGGCTTATGACAACACGTAGTTTTAAACTTCAGTGGCTGAGGTGCACACCACATCTCACCAGTTTCCCTGGTGTTGGCACATGTAAAGAGTAGTATCCACTCACCAGACAAAGCTGATGTCTTTGTGAGTGTGTGACACAACCCTAAGTTAGCTCATGTTGGTTAAAAGGGAGGATGCATACAGCTAGGCTCTAAGCCAGAGCAGGAGCTTGAGCTCAACCCATAGGCTCAAGATACTCAGAAAGAGTGAAAATACAAGCTGCTCAGTCTCCACTAGTGTTTTTAAGCATTCTGGATAATTCAAGTTAACAAGCCAGATGTTCTTTACAACATATGCAAATGATTATGTCCACAGTCAATTAGCCAAAGATATAAATTCAGTGGGAGGGAGGCATATCTGGGCTAGATATATTGAGCATAAAGATTATGATAATCAGCATGTACTTGGTGATGTAGATGTCACACAAATCTGGCAATTATTATATGTACTTAGGGTTTCCCATGGGCAGGTCCCACCCACATATGTTCCAGCTATAATTAACCAATACAGGTAGATGAAAGCAAGTGTATTTATGACAGTGTATGCTGAAATCGTATCTTCTAATGAAACACGAACCTAAACTTGAAGCAGGGAAAGAAGAGCTGGATGACTTGTGTAAAAATCATAGAAACATGGAAGATTGTGTCAAATTTAAGACAGATCAACTGCCAAAGTCTCCCCTTTGCTAATTGAGTGATTAGGTGGGAAGAAGTGTAAGCGTTGGCATGATAGCAGTTGTAAATCCACTCTCTATAATGACAAGGCCAAGTCATAGCCTGTGCTGTATGGCTGACTTGTGATGATAAATACAGAACCTTGAGTTTAAGTATGATCAGATGAAATAGCAATAAGCACAAATTTTTTTTTGTGTAATACAGTGACTCCAAAATGGTGTTTTGCACAGCATCAGATAACCCAGCTCTTCACAGCTGTGTTCAGACATGTCAAAACCTCTTAGCATAACTGGTCCTGATCACCTAATTTCTGTAGGAAGAAATCCTAAATACTACTCCAGACTTCTATCCTGGTTTTGAGTAAATATGTTAGAATAAATATATTAGAATTGTCCAGCATGTTTTCAGACAAAACTGGAAGGCTGTTTCAGTTGTGAGGCAGCTGGGAGGGTCCTACTGCATGTCAAAAAAATCAAAATTTTCAAGACACAGTATACATCAGGGCAGGCTAGTTTAAACTGAGGTATTTACCTATTGCCAAGGTCATTGCTTTGAGTTTGTCTCTGACTAGTTTCACTACCATGCTCTTTTGGAGTGGGGTAGAGCGACAACACAGTACTGAACGGCATCGCTTGGCTAGTGCAAGAAATTTATCTTCTAGCATGGGTTCCAGGGCATAAGCTAGAGTCCTTCCATCAATCACTAGGCCCAAGCTGGAAAGCACAGAGGAAGAGGGTGGATAGAGAGGGGTGAACCCAACAGTCATGTTTCCAGTAGCTCCGTCTATTGTGTTGTTTGAAAATTTAGACTCTACGCATTGCAGACACTGCTCCAGCAAGACAGCACATGTCTCCTGAAAAAAAATTCAAAATACAAATGCTTGAGAGAAAAGAACATGTATTCAAAGGCTTCTGTTTGATATATGTTTAGGCATAACTAATATGGGGAATGCATTATTTGTTGCACTGTTAAAAGTTTTAATTTCTAATAATCTTCTTTTCTACTTGTTCTGAACACAATTCTTGCACAAGGTATGACAACAATAAAGAGTAGAAAGGCTTAAAATCTAATTCTTCTTTAACATGCACTTTTGTACGCTAAATTAATTTCTTTTAGCTCCTTCTCAGAATAACAGTGCTGGGAAATGATATATAATTGGTACCAGTTAACTATGGTGATGAACACCATGTATACGCCCACAACTCAGATCAAAGAGTTATGCATTGTTAAAGGCCAATTAAAGGTTATTTAAGCTGAAATCTCTCTCCTAGCCATACTCAGCTAGAAGATGTTACTGAGAATACATGAGCATTCAAAAAAAGTGCTATTGGTCTTACAGCAAAGTATGACTAAAAAGAAAACCCATGGAAAATTAATTTACCAATTCAGTTGATACACCCAACAATGGAAAATGCTGTTATCGTTTCTTCCTTTTTGAAAGAAATTGGAACTGAATACTGATGGCCTACCTCTCCTCTGCTGATCTGAAGTCCAATTTTATCACCCCATAAAAGGACTACAGCACTATCAGTCTGGTTCCTTGTATGTTAGACCGTATCAGTAAACTCTTTGCGACTGCTTGCAAAAAGTTGAGCACAGGAAAGATCAGTAATTCAGAAGGATTAGAAAAGCTCTGTTAGGAAGCAAGGCATTACTGTAGATGTAGTTTTCTGCCTCTCAGTGTTAGCATCGGAATTTAAATATTGCTTCTCTCTCCAGAGAAAAAGCCACCTGAGAAAACATGAATGACTGAGTTACCTAAATACTACATTTCAGTGGCTTAAATAAAGCACAAATTCTCAATAGGTTATCAATTGCTTTCTTTCTCAACATGTTTTAATAACAGGTTGCTTTTTAGACCTATTAGCGCCAATAAACAGAATTAGGGATGTTTTGAGAATGCATACCGAAGACAGTGATTTATGCTGCTATGGCATATTTTCATTCGTGGTGGAGTTCACTATACACAGTTACATGTTTTCAGTATGTTTATGATAGATGAGATTAAGGTTTAGAAGCATCACTCACTGAAAAGTATTCAAAGACATGTCCTACCTGAAAATTATAGATGAAGCAGGAAAAGAAGAAAAAAAAAAAGAGGAAAAGGAAAAAAGCCATCAAACTTTAAATTGTGCAAGTTGAAAACAGAGCAAAACTAGTTCATTAGTAAACTTGTACAGTGGATCTGCTTACTGGTGATTCAGCATTCAAAGTGATAATTTCTTCATCATGATCTAGTAGCTTGCAGGCATATGCAATATTAACAGCTGTTTCTTGCTTGTCTCCAGTAAGAACCCAAATCTGCAACCCAGCTTTGCGCAAGCGTGCAATGGTTTCTGGAACACCATCCTGCAAACGGTCCTCTATGCCAGTTGCACCTAAGTACACAAAAAAAACGCAAAATATTCCATATTAAATGAACACTTTAAATCTAATCTTAAAACCCAGAAGTTTTAAGATTAGATTTAAAAAAAACCAAACCCCAAAACAACCAGCAGTCACTTTTACCAGGAAACAGCTAAACTACCAATGCTTGCAAGATTTGGGCAGCTTTTTGGGGGTATTGAGGAAGAAGAAAGGAAAGTAGCTGTGGTAAACATTTGCATCAACAATAAACAACAAATCCAGAATTCAATATTTGAAAAGCAACCAGACGCCACTCCTAGTCCCAGAGGTTCACAAGGCTTATTGTCTCTATGCTCTATATCTGCATCATTTCTGCTCAATGTTGCTAGAGAAGGTATTGGTTCTTGGAGATCTTTTCAGTTCCTAAGGGTCTTAACTGCCTTTTCTCCACGAGAAGAGAGTGGGTCACAAGAAATTCTTCTCTTGAAGGGGAATAACAGCAGGACTGCATCTTGGCAACAGCATATTAGGCTGCAGACATGAACCTTTTTATGCCTTGTTGCTGCTCCTTGCTCTTGCAGAAAGACACTGGTGGCCAAATGAGATATAGCAGAGAATAAGTCATAAATCTGTTGACCATGATGTGAGAGTAAAATGTGTATTTTCATGCTTTCAATGCATCTTTCTACCTGTTTTTAAGAGACTGGGTATCTGTTTTACGCTTACATAAATCAGTTGACTGAGATGAGATTTTCATATATATGAAAAGTGGCAAAAAGCCACTCAGGACTAAGCTCAGTGTCACCATTGCTACATCAGTGCTCTACTGAATGTCAGAGAGTCTTCAGTGTGAGGAAATGCAAGCCCTGCTACTAGCAAATGAGGAAGTGACAGACAAGCAAGTTACCTGGAACAAGAAGAAAAACAAAATCAACTTTTCTCAGCTGATTATTACTCCTATGGTTGCTCCTTGAAAAAAACCCAATTAACAATAGAAGTCCACTTAAGTCTGAGCACCAGTCATTTACATGAAAACACATTCTTAGGGCAGTGTTGGGAAAGCTACTGCTATCCAAACAAAGAAAAATATATTCCAGACTAAATTTTTATTCCCACAACCTAATGATGACTGATCATTGCAAACTACAAACCACAGTATGAGCTTCTTGGGGAATGACTGAACTGATAGTTTACTGCTGGCCAGAGCTCACTTATTTGTCTAGCAGCTCAATTTCACTTTTTTTTTTTTCTCTTCACCTCAGACTGCAGGCAGAGCCAACAGGTACACCCATGGTGAGATCTTGATTACTCTGGGCTGAACTAGGCAACTCATGCCCCCTTTTTAAGTCAGGGGAGAGAACCAGACACTTCAAGGGCATGATTCACCTAATCCTAAAGTGGATATCTAAGTCAGACCAAATGAACTATATATTTTTTTGACTCTCCATTATATGTTATATATGTTATATGTTATATGGTTATATGTTGAGCCTTGGAGATCTGCAGTAAATTCATTAAAAATTGGGTGAGGTGGCTCTGTCTCCCAGAGACAAGCAGGCTGGCAATTAGTGAAGGTTGTTTTCTCCAACAGTGTTATGGCTGTCCCACTTTCTTTGCCAGAGAAAGTAGTTGGATGCATGGAGTACTAGTGTATATACGTACATTTTAGAATCTCAGTGCTTTCAACATCTCAACTCAAAAGACTATGACTTAGCTCTTGCAATGCTTTTTACATACACTGATTTTAACTGCAAACCCTTGCCACAGAATACACAGGCCCTGAGTGCATGTGCTGAACCTGATGTATATGAAAGTTGATGCCTCTCACAGATGCAGTTTATGAGCTTTGCTTTATGCATGTCTCTGGTGTCCCTGGAGTCACGGAAGTCTCTGACATGTTGAAGTGGCACTGAGCTAATGAAATTCTGTAGACAGCTTGGGCCAAATCCTCCTCTTGTTTAGAGCAGCAGTTCCCATTTATGATATTGTGTCAAATTCATCCCTGGTATTACTCCACTTATTTCACTAGTGATAAAATTATGGCAGGACCAAGGAAAACAGGGTGTCTTTTATGTTAATTATATCCCATTCCTTCGTGGTGCTGCACGACAGCCATGATAAAGTCCCACAGAAGCCAATTTCTATACTGTCAGAAACAATTTAAGGGAAAGAACGGATTTCATAGCCAAGCTTTCAGAATTTTTATTACATTTTAATTTCATGTCCAGCTCTCATTTCATTACCTAGCAGATGCAGATTCTTCTCTATCCGCAGTGCTGATTGAAACAGAAGTTCTTCACGATTTTCAATAGAGGATTCTGCTTCCAAATGAGTTTTTAACCAACAGCCATACTCTTCCTTGCTGAGAACCTATTACAAAGAGTATGTTAGGGCACAGTCAACATGATGCAAAGGCATTCATCCTTTACTGAATAAAATGAAAAAGAAGTTATGAATCAAGAACAATAAAATAATAAATACCTTCAGTAATCTTTGTCAAGACTCTGCTTAAAAGCAAACTAAAAGCCTGCATTTACTTACTCTTTTTGCAATACAGAGGGTGCGCAGCCCATCTACAGCATAAAGATTAAGGTAATTCTGGGTTTTGCTTCGGATTTTTTTTTGATGTTTGCCCCGAGGGTCATCTAGATAAGAATAAAAACATAAATTACTCATTGAAAAATAACAGCAGCTGAATTGCCTCAGAGAATAAAAACTTATATACAGTACTTACTGTACCAGCACTTTATAACTGATACTTTTAAAGAGCTGTTGATATTTCCTGGGAAACTGAAATAAAACATTCCATTAAAAAAAATTATCTTTTTGTTCTCTTTTCTGTCTTCTCTCTTCAAAAAAGTCACTGCGAATATACGTGAGAAAGACCTTTTTTTTTTTACTCCTTAAGTATTTCTTTTGCCTGAATATTTTGAGAAATCATGATAATCTTCACACCAAACAATGCTGTCAGAAATAGAAGTATGATTTTAAATACACTAGTAGCAAATGCTTTTCCGCTTCTCCACAGCTCATCATGTGCATAAAAACTACACTTAAAAATAGCACTCAGTTTTCCACCAAGGCTAGTATCTTGAAAGAAGTGGAAACAGTGCTCTGTTGTGTGTATCTAAGTGCATGAAGGTCCTTTTGTCTGTTAGTGCTGTACTGATACTTCCTCTGAGCCTGAATCAACACACCAAGTTCTGGGTATGACTGTGATTTCATTTAGAGGAGAATTAGCACTTGCAGACCTCACAGCTAGCTTTTACCTCAGATGCATCAGCAAAATTTCCACTTAGCTTTACCCTTCACTTAAAGCCATGTGTAACCACTCAAAACGAGGAGTGAGCATCTGTTTCTTTTCTCTCTTGAGCTGGGACTGGTGCAACGTGCTCACTCTGTGATCAACATAGAGTAATAAATATGATGGCAGCACGTTTTGTTCTATCTTATTACATGAAATGGTGTCTCCAAAAATTAAAAACAAGCAATAAACGCAGTTTTTTATTAGCTAGGATAAAGACAAGTTCATGAAAAAGGTACGGTAGTAGTAATATTAAGTAATATGAATTTCAAGGCTAGCACTAAAGTAAACGTACAAGCTGGTAAATTTTTAGATTGGAACCATTGAGTGAGAATGACTGGTACCTTCTGGCAGGTTTTCCTATTCCCTGATGTGATACACTTTTTTTTTACTAAAGTCTGAATATTTTCAGGGGATGTAGAATCGTTTCAGGATATAATTCTGTACTTGGAGCTGTTCTTAAGTGCAATATTTGAGTTACTGGTACTTACACAGTAACCAGTCACTGAGTCAGGTGACCACTCCTCACCAGAAGTCTGAGTACCTCAAGACTCAATTCAGCACTGAATGTGCTCACCTCTCATACTGAGAGCCTGTGGGCACTATACCATTATATTAAGCACTTAATACTGGTATATAAATTAGATGGCATAAGTATCTTACAGTTTATACTTTTCAGTGCCCATTTACCCGGTGTGCACTCATACTGAATTTGATCCTGCTATATGTTGACTGCATACATATATATATCTGTCTGGCTACACAGCATTCAGCACTTCCATATTTATACAGCAGCAGAGTATGTAACTGGGCATTCAGATGCTCCACCACAAACACATACATGGATTGATTTTGTCAAAATAAGGGAACTGTGAGTTTGGAATCCCAATATTCTGGTTTTTGTTCCATTTATCTCAACCATGTATCAGAACATTTTACTCACTGTAAAGCTATTTTTTCACCTTTAAAGACTTTTCTATCCTCTCTATGTCTGCAAAGCTGGGAGTATACATATGCAGTTGTTCCCAAGGGACTCTGTGAAGACTGTGGTATTCCCAACATGTGTTCATTTCAGTTCCATCTCTGATTAAGTTCATGTGGTGAATACTGACTGGTAGGAATATTCTCACGGGCCTGTCCATCTACCTATTAATACTACCTATGCAATCACTCTTTGTTTCAAAGGGACAATATAGATATATTATTCCCGAAGGACATCCCTACAAGTATTATTTGCAATTGGAAAGCCCTTTCTGACATTATATATGGAAGTATGCATACAAGGAACCACCAGCCTAATACAGTTTCACTTAGCTACTTTTCTATTAGGGTGTTATAACCTTTATGTCACATGTGACTTTGCTGCGTAATGTAAGAATTTTTTCTTCTGGGAGAAGTACTGCAGCAAATCTTCTTCGAGGCTTCTTGTATTAGTGAGTCATCTTTTTAACTTAAACAATAAAGCAGGTAAGCCTTCTTCCTAATTTATTGTGATACATTAACATTCTAGAGAAAAATGCCATATTTTTTGCATATCCCACATGAAATTGTCTTACGAGAGTAGCTATTTTAGTGGCTCACTGACTTCAAATGATGCAAACTTCAATAGCTGCTTAAACACATCAAAAGCTGTTTCTATCACTTTAAGGTTAAGTGGTGTTAATCACTTCAGAGCTGTCTGAATACCACAGGTGTTAATGCAGTAATCATAATGTCAAATGCTCATACCTCCTTCAATGAACAAAGACAGCAACTCTCTACAAGTAGAGATGTGCATTCTACAGAATTTCTGTGCAAATTCTCAGTTCCAGCATGTCGCTCTTCCACCAGCATACCAGTGACAGCTAAACCCCCTTGTATCTGTTCATGTGCCTCATCAGTCCTACCCTGAGATTTATCTTGTGCTCAGAAGCTAGAAGGGGGGAAGGAATCTCTTGCAGACAAAACCCAGTTGTGGAGATTCTTTTTAGCTGGGATGCAGTGTCTGCTCTGAGCAGTGTGACCACACGCACCATGCCAGTGAAAAAACAGCAAGGAAGTCTTCTCCAGAAGAAAGACAGAGAGCTAGTGGCCTTCTGCTTCTTCATTTCTTTCCATAATCTTGAGCTGCAGAAAGCCAGCACAGTCATTGTTTTCTCAATGACTTATGTTCACAGATCCTGTGTGAGCTGGGTACTGACTCAAACAGTAACTTTCTTATTTATGAACACAGTGACTGTTGAGATAATGTAAAAACAATACACTCTTGGGAATAATTTCAAGGCTTTTGGAAATCTGTTTGCTATCAGAATACACCAGGCTCCACAGTCTTAACTAGATATCCAAGCAGAGCAAATGGAGTCAATTCATAATCTTTTTAAATTTCAACGCTCATGACGATTTATACTTTTCTATGAGACACAAGGAAGCTAAAACATAATACTTCTGCTTCTGATTTTAAGCTGCTTCTCATGTCATATTCTAAAATACTCTTCCTCCAAAACAGGAATCTTTGGTTCATGTCATGTGATGTCTGAGCTGGGAGATTACAGACATGCCTTGATCCTTCAGTCTAAGGGCAAAAGTCTCAAGACACACACTTGACTAGCGTGCAGTTCACATGTCCCTGAAGCACTAAGAGAGCAAAAACCAAGCTGTGGGATTAGTTGTCATGTCCATTCACTTTTTAGTAATTTCCTTGAAATGATAAATGACTGAATTCTCGTAGCATTACATCTCCCCTCACACTCATGTTCCATCGTTACCAGTGAACTGGATGACAACAAAGACAGATCCCACAATATAGATAACAGCCACGGCATAAATCTTTTGAGGCTTCCTCTACATCCACTGACACTAGGATAACTGCAGGCAGACAGTGAATTCAGTTCCAGGACTGAAAGACACTCAAGAGAAATGTCAAATGTTTTTTCAGACAGATCTGCTGAAACTCACAGAATTACTGAAGCTGGGAGGGGCTTAAGAGGACTAGAAAACAAGGGGAACTGCTTACAGTGTTCTAGTGGCTGCACTTTACATTGCTTGCAAAACCAAAGCACACCAGAACTCATAGTTCAATCTGGGCTAAAAAAAACCCAAACAAACAAAAGCCCAAACCAAAACAAAAAACCTCCTGCACAATTTCATAACCACTTTCAATTTGTTTGCTTGTAATGATGGTGGCACCTGTACTTGTCCAGCTACAGACATTACTCATTCCCACACTGACCTTCAGGAACTGTGCTTCTTTTTCTCTGACGTACATCACCACTGATAACGTTGTCATTTTTTTATTTTCTAACTGGCCTTACTGTTTTTACCTAGGTGGGTTCTAGACCAGCCTGAAATTTCCCTGAAAATTCCTTGATCCATTGAGTCTACTGTGAATGGACACTGCAGCTTCGAACATAGTCTGTTATATGGTGGCAAAAAAATTTAAGACTTGGCATAAAATATTTTTTTCTTTTCTAAATGCTCAGTTCTCATTCTGAGAACTAATTTGTAATCAATATTTCCTAGGTATTGGAAATTTTCAGTGCTGTTAGTAGTTTGGAAGGAAAGAAGTTTCCATAGATGCTCTACATGCCTTCTGTCATATCAGATCTTTGCTAAAAAATTATTCATGAATACTTTGTTGTTAGTTAAGGACAAGTTCTTGATATTTTTGGCTCAGCTTTGATTTATATGGCTGTAACCAGAAAACTAATGCCAACATTTTTCTGTGTTTCGTTAAACTAAAACTACACAGTGTAAGCCTTTCACAATTTTTTACTCCAATTCATGTCAAAGTAACCACAAAGTCAATGCATTAGTGAAACATGGGAAGTACCTCTAGCACTTTGGGGCTCTGTCCATTCATATTGGGGTAATCTTTAAACACTGGATGAAATTCAGTGTTGAAAATACAGTAAATTAGATGCAAACTGATTAATGCAAACTGGAACCCCTGTGTCTCCTCTAACTTCTGAAAGCTTACAGGATTCTTCTTGAAACCAACTGATTACATGTAGCTATTTAAGGTAGTCCCTGCTCCCTAGGACATTTGGGTGCTGGAGAATTCCCCATGCTTTAGGGAAATTCCATGTTCACAGCTACATGTCTATTGCTTGCTAGTCAACTATGTATTTGAAGCCAAGATTTCTTGTCTGAACAGCATCTCTCCATCTTTTGCCACAGCCTTTCTGTTTTGATGGCTGACTGAGTCACATTGCACTTTAGCATCGTAGTTAAACACCAATAAATGTGCTGATTAATGCGACATATTGCATCAAAAGGACGTAAGGACTTAAAAATGAAACTGAGGGAAGCAGCAATAAGAAGTATTTCAGTTTCATATAAAATACTCAACTGTCCAAGCACTGCCAGGCAGGTTTTTCTAAAGAAATGTAAATTGCTTTGGCAGAGTTGCAAAAAATTCCTTTAAAATAAAGTTTTCTAGTAGGAGATCTTCTACAGAAATTATCTTCACTCATTCTTGTGAGGTAAGGAACCAGCAATTAGTTACAGAAAATTTGCTATAATTACAGAGTATTATAAAAGAAGGGTAATGGTTGCCACTCTACCAAATGAAAGCAGGCAAGTTTACTTGCTAGACGAGGCAGTGAGATCTTCAGAAACTAATTGCCTCCCAACCCCCCCAAAGGTAAGTAAGAGGTGTACCTGAAGAGCAGGGCAGAAGAAGATCCATAACAACTGAATCTGCTCCTTTAGTGTAAACATTTATTTCATCTGTGAGAGGATGCCTGACCACTACTGACATCCTCTTCCTGACGGAATCAAAGCCCAGCGTATGTAATACTTCAAAGCTTAAGGTTCCCAGGTGAGGTAGCTCCACTGATACCTGGTCAGACAGCCTTCCAACCAGAGAACAGCTGTATGCCCTTGCTGCATAGACAAGGGCAGCTTCATCTGGACTCTCTGCTTCGTAACGGAGTTCTCCTTCCTCAGGTGCACCCCCCACAGCTGTCCTGCCTTGCTGCGAGCTGTAGCCATTGTTATTCATCTGTGCAGAGTATGCCAGCTTCTCTTCCAGTTTTAATAAAGTGCTATCCGTAGATGTAGATGAAAGCACGCTTAAACCAAATCTGTGCATTGATTTGCTTGTAGCTAGACTAGATGAACTGCTGCTGTTAGATCCAGAGGTCAAGCGACTTGGAGTGAATCTTCGTATGAAGTCTTCAATGGTTTTTACTGGAGATTTTAGTAAAAATCGGTCTCTAACCTTGAGAAGAAGAACAAAACGCACCAATGAACAAATGCCAAAGACAAGCTGTACAAGAATTCTGACACTGATAGCCAGTCTAAGCATCTCCAAATAAAGAATAAAATTTCTTTGACAGCAAAAAGTAATGGTATTTGTATTTTGAGAAAGGAAAGTAAATGGACAACACTGACTCAACAACAACAAAAAAACTTACTAGAACTTCAAAATTGTATCTGTGTATGAAAGAGCATATGTTTGTATTAAAACTTTTTTTTCTTCTTTCAGCTCCTCAGATATGACTAATGGATAGTCTGTCAATATTGCACCACCACCATCAGCAGTGCATACTAAAAGCTACCATTAATATGAAACCTTGTCATCCCTTGTGCATATTCAGTGAAGGTAGTGAAAAAAAGTTAATGCAATATTTTTCTGTTGAGAAGGGTGGTATCTTGTAGAAGTAAAGTTTAATGAGAATATGCCAATGTTGAAAATATTAAGTAAAGTTTAATGAGAATATGCTAATGTTGAAAATATTCTCAAAAGACAACGTTGCGATAAGTAATTTTCCCTGTCTCTTTCAGCATTGAAGCATTTTGCTTCAGACGTATCATTCATTTCAGTTCAAACAGATCTGTTCCAAAGATACAGTATTATTAATAATAATAGCATACTCTTAGTAATATATATTATATTATTGTGTAACAGTGTAGCTTTCCTGAAACAGCAGAACTGAGCATTCTCCAAATGTTTCCTTGGCACAAACCCACATAATTTTGCAGACTAGTTCACTTTTTATTCCAATCTGGAACAGAAGCAAAGTGCAGAATTTTCTCCAGAATGGAAATTCCAGCTGCTGGTGAGCTTTAATATTACATTCCATTATAGTTTTGTCTTACAGATCATCTTGGGATTGCGTTCTTGAAATTCTCATTCATCAATGACACTAGTTAAGGCCAATTTAAGCAGTAACGATCATTATTTTTCATAATGAGCTTAAGATGCATCTTTTACATAATTTGAAAGTTTTAAGTGATGTTTTTCAAGTACGTTTCTCTTTTTAGACTTTTAAAAAATGTCTCAGCCTTTTCTTAATTTAATCCATACATATGAAATATTTATTCACTGACAGCTTATATCCCTTTCTGGTAAGTTTTGCACATTTACAAATTAGTTTCCTCACATACTTGTATATTTATGCTTATTAAATGAATAAGTTATAGTACAAGAAATCAGGAGAGTTTCAGAAGTATCTTGAAATTGTCGATGAAAGCATATCTTGCCATGGAGGCAAATGAAATAGCTGACAACATACTCCATTCAGCCAATGCATTATTAAACTCACTCAAGTCACATAGTGGTTCTACGAGTCATCTCACAACTCGTTCCAGCGGTTTCTCACTAGAACAGGAGGTTTTCATTTCCCTACCTTACAAGATAAATTAGTACAAAGGCAAAAGTAGCCTGAACTCTTTTCCTTTTTCTTTACCTTACCTTCTGTCGGGGCTGATTTGGTGCAGTCACCACAACTGTGTTACATATAGTCAAAGCTATGAAGAAGTCAAATATGTCACATAGTTCTGGACTCAGATGGGATAATGGCTGTTCGTGGTTCCTCATGACCTCCAGATGCTTTGCACATTCATTCACCTTTTCTAACAACCTTGGGTCAGGTGTGATGTCCTTCTCCTAGTAACAAATACCAGTGATTAGTATCTGTGTTTCTACATGTTTCCAAAGCAGCAACAAGCAATTAAAGCATCCAACACAGTGTCAGTATCAAGAGTTTTGTGGCGGCCTTACACCACAGAGTAGAGGTGGAGAGAACTGTAACACACCCATTCTAGACAATAAACAGTTAACAGTGAGTCTATGGGTAGAAATTATGTGAAATATTTATAGTAGCAATATTTATCTACTTTGGAGGTAGTGGATAGGAGAAGAGTTACATACTAAATTTTCTCCCTCTTTCCTGTTTAATTCAAGACATTTATTATCTAATACTGAAGTGTGGTACACTGCAGAGACCAAAAGTGTGGAAAAAATAGACAGCAATGACATTTAAAGTTTGGCTTTACATCAGCACAGGAAAATGAAACCATCTTCAATTGTTTGTTAGAGAACAACAACCATCCACACATTTGAAGTTAATTCATGAGGGTTTTTTACATTGAAACACTGAGCACTTTCAACTCTATTTCATCAGTATTTTCTACTTATTTAATATAATTCTTGTCAGAGCAAACTCTGGTATTTTGTAACACAGAGGGAGGCAAGGATACAAAAGATTAAAAGATAAACTGATCTAAGCCTCTTTTCTCAGTAGAATTTTATCTCTTGATGCACAGCAGCTGATGAATATGGGCAACCACAGAACACCACGTATAAAAACTGCAGGTTGGAATTTTATCAAAAGAGCTTACTCCTGTCTGAAATCAAGAAGTGCCACCAGTGAAAACAGCATCTTTCTTGGTCTATATTTGTAATTTGCTCTAAGGGTGAATTTGTGTCAACAGTGCAACAATGCAAAACCCCTAAATGGACACGACTTGGCTCCTCTCCCCTCTTATTACCATTCATCTCATGTAAAACTTACACAGAATTACAGCAGTATAAAACAAACCAAATGAAGTTGTAAGGACATAAAGCCACCAACATTTTGAAATGTAAAGATATTTACTTTTTAAAATACAATACATGCAGTCGACAGATAACCACTGAAACACACTAAGAACTATGCTATGGTGTACGTCAACAGTGTCTAAGAATTGGAATACGTGGTGTCCACCCCAGCACTTGATAGTTTTAAAATCCCCTGACAAAAGAGAAAAGAAGAGGCATATGCAGAGCAATTTAAATCCTTCACCTCAATGCTATTCTCAGCTTCTGTAGATAAAAGACATACATTTTCTTTTCAAAATCAAAGTATAACTAAAACGTTTCAGATTGTCTTTACCTCCAGCTTGTTCCCACAGACAAGGCATTTAGATAAGATCTATGCCAACACTTGATTGTTTTTGTACAAACAGCCGTGACCACAGAAGTAAAAACACCAAGATGAAATCTATAAAGAAATCTGCGCTACAGATTTCTTTACCTTTTCAGGACATGGCTCTATTACAAGATACAGGACACTGGGCATTTAGTTCTCATGACTTACCATTGGGCTACTGAATGCAGTGTGCTTCGAGAGTATGCTTGCTCTTTTTGCTTCAGCTCTGCTACCTGTGCGCCGGTGGGTTTTGGTGCTCTGGCTCCTGTGTATCACTTTGATGCTCTGATGGCTACAGATACTGTCACGCTGGGACAGAGTTCCTCCTTTTGGGGCTGCCTCTTCTTCCTCAGAATCAGGTTCTTGGTACATTGCTAAGCGTTTGGCTATCAGTGAAAATAAAAAGGGACAAATGTTGCATATGTTAAAAGTGGCTTAGAAAGAGGGAGAGGTGACTTTTTTCCAAATGGTCTGATTTTAATATTATACTGTGCTTCCACAGTAATAATGAATGATTCCATTACCAGGAGATATAGTGTAGTCTTAATTGAATGGTAATATCTAATGGAGGATGCAGATAACATAATTAGAAATGTAACACGATGCACTGCCTCCCTTATCATCACATTCTCTCTGAAAGGCAGTTAGACTCTGCAGTAACTCAGTGCATCCCTGAACACTATTCTACAGCTCTGCCTGATGGAATCAACCAAATAATTTGGTCTTCACTTGAAATCTGAGTAGGAGATAATCCAGAAATTTTTCCTGTAATTTCCAACACGAATTTCAAATAAAGTATTTTCCAAAAAAAATGTCACATCTACTGAGTACCAGTTAATGACACCTGTAATGTACTCAGAACAACACACCTACAGAGCACTACTATTTTACACACAGGGATGAGGAACAGACAGCATTAAAGCCTTGCTTAAGGTCTGGGCCATTTGCTGCAGAGTGGAGACATGAACCCCTATTCTTGACTGCTAGCCTAGTGTTAAAACCACCCTGGAGTCTGTCCCTTCCTCTCTGCATGATAGGCAGGACAATGCAGCATGCAGTATGAAAACCAGGGTACCCTCACCTGCTGCAACACTTATTCCTATCACCATTTGCTGCAGTGACTAATTCCTGGTTTACACAGAACGAAAGAGTTTTTCCAAATGATAGATGAATGCTTCCTCAGTGAAGAATCCAACTAAAAAAATTAATGCTAGAAAACAATCTTGGCAGTTGAATATACAGAAATCAAACAGGAAACAGAAAGCAGAGGTGTGAAACAACTGTGGAATCCTGCCCCTCTAATGACTGGCTGTTTAGCTCTAACTGATATACAACATATTTTTTCATTCCGGAAGACCACGGGCATTTATTAATCTGGGTGATTCATTAGGCAGGCAAAACCACTCTAGGCAGGTATCTATTTATTCCTTCATTATGTATTCATTGAAAAGCTTTTCATTGTGCTTTCAAAATAATCCACACTTTACAGATATACAGTACAAGTTACATACTTGTGGCTCAGTTTGTTTCAGTTCTCCAGTGTAACAAATTAGATTTTCCTAATAGCAAAGGATAAATCACTAGCATGTAAATTAATTATTCAGGCATTTAACAAACAAACAAAAAATTATTTCAAAATACTTCCTGCGAAAAATCTTGCATTTTATATGGTGAGTTTGGCGTGCAATCACTTTCAATGTATCTAGCTTTACAAACAAAGAAAAACCCACTCACTATCCACTGTAATTTCCAAACATGTTTTAGCTGTCAGAAAGCAGCTGGAGGAGTTGAAACCAGACCACACACAGTACATGGCAATAGCTCTGTCACTACAGTATCATACATCAGAGGTTTTTCCAACTCATTTGAAACATGTTTAGGCTTTGTCTGAAATGTGGCAAATGGGAGAGTTTCTCAGCCCTGGCTGTGACTGCACACCTGGTCACTGCTCTAACTGTATGCCCATGTATGCAGTATCCTCCACCGCACTCTGGCTCCTCCTGGCAAAAAATTCAGACCTTGGATGTAGAAAGGGCCATAGTGCATTTGGAGACACAGAGATTGCAGGACACACTGCAGATCACTTCTGCCCCACAGCTTGAATAGAGCCCCTGCAGCCCAGGCCCTGAGGCTGATGTAGACTATCGGTGGATGACTGGGGAGTTTCCTTCATTAACATTGTTTGGTGGGATACATGTTCCTCTGTGTTATGAGGTGGGAAAGAGGTTGAGCAATGGCACATTCACTGCTATGAAGGCAGCTGCTCCTTGAGCCACACAGCTTCCAAGAGAAAAGCACAGCACTGTTGCCTTATCCTTTCAGTGCCTGCCTAGTTCTCTGATTTGCATGACAGAACCTACAGGACAGCTCAATGAATTAGGCAGGTCATTGGTCTCCTTGGTCCTTCTATTGCATGGTAACGAGCTGCAGGTAAATGAAGTTTATTTCACCTCCACAGGCTGCTTCCTGCAACTTCATGCATGTGCTTTGGGCCAGTGCAGTTCTGAGCTCTCCCATCACTCTTGCCCACTAACTCCCACTTTCTTCTGCTCTGTAAGCCTCTATGCCTTTTGCCAGTGGAAATACAGATCCCTGTAGTGTGAATTTAATTCAACTGATTATAGATTTGTCTATATCAGAAGTAGTCTACATAGAGGGCCCAAAGTGAACTGCAGCACATACTAAGCAGAGATCCAGGCCCTGGATCAAGAGGAGAGCCAGACAGTGCCAGATGGCTCACTGTTCCCCCAGCAAAACAGATTCCTTTCAAAGAAAACCCAGGGAAGGAAGGAAGGAAGGAAGGAAGGAAGGAAGGAAGGAAGGAAGGAAGGCAGGAAGGAAGGAAGGAAGGCAGGAAGGCAGACAGGAAGGCAAGAAGGCAAGAAGGCAGGCAGGAAGGCAAGAAGGCAGGCAGGAAGGAAGGAGACGTTGACATCCCAGCGTGTTACTTTGATGCCTCAAGAACCAGAACGGAGCAGCACACTGAAAGGCTTTTGTCCTTCTGTTCTCTTCTCTTCTCTGCACTGGGGATGTATGATGGAGTGCACACCCTGGGATGGGGCCTGTGTGAGGGCAGTGCCAAGTCAGACAGTGCAAGCTCTGCCTTCATTATCTTCTGCAGGCTCCTAGTTACATGCTGCTAACCCCAGGCTGAAAAAGCATTGCTCAAGATGACACACCAGTAAGGTTTTCTGCACTTTATCAACATTTAAGATTTAAATCAATCATAAGAAAAACATTTTTGTGCCTCATTTTCATTACGGCCCTCAGCAGCAAAACCAGTCTCAAGCAGAGTTGGTGCGACATGTGGGCATGGCCATGCTCAGGAAAAGCATAAGAAAAGCTTGGATTTGCCATAGGGATAATATTTTCACCATAGATGCTGGACATTTGAATGGTAGGCTGGCAGAACTCTGTGCTGCTTCTTCTCATAACAGGTAATATTCCTTGACAGGGAAAGGACTGGCTACAGTTACTTACTTCAGCTTTGCAAAATGTACTACTCAGCTGGTCCAACTCCCTTCCAAGAAGAGGTTTTTTTAAAAGGATACATTTTCATACTTACTGTAAGCTTCTGCTCTGAAAATACATCTTGAAATATAGGACTTCAAAGATCCTGAACTGAATATAGTTTTATTCCCTGTATAAAAACCCCATGGTTAAGCAGACAATGCATTTCCTGTACAATAGTTATGCCTGCATACCATATTTTTGGATTCCTCATTGCTCTTCTTTCTTGCATTACATCTGAACGTATTTTTTTAATTCAACATAGCAAAAGCTGTTTCCTAATGCAGCACTCAGTTTATTTATTAGCATTACACTGATAGTGTGGTTCTTTTTAGTCTATGTAATAATAGCTACCTTTTGCTCCCTATACAGGTTTTATTGTAGCACATCCATTTAATTGTCCTTGCCACTGAGAAAAGGAGGAAAAGGGAAAGACGAACAAGACTAGAATCTCATTTAACCAAATCAAATGTAATTCTTTTGATAAAAATGGTTTTATTTCAGTTTATACCAAGGGAAACTTGACAACAACAACAACAAAAAACCTGAGCACCTTTCAACATTTTCTCAAGTGCAGTTTTATACATTATGCAGCAAGAATTAAGAAGTTTAAAGAAATACTGAAATCAATCGTTGTGCTATGGCTAAGGTTCACATTGCTTCAGCTGTGCAGTGCGTGCTTCTCTGGGAACATGCTGTTCTCTCCACCCACTCAGCTCTCTCCAATTGAGAACCTTTTCCTGTGAACGTGAACCTGAAAGGCATTGTTGTGGGATGCTTTTCAGTTTCAGCACTGAAAATTGATGGCCTTGATCTTTTTTTCAATCGAGTTTCTTATTAAGGGCAAAGACACAAACAACTTTGGTAACACAACAATGCAATTCATGAAAGTCAAATTTCACTATCCTGTAGTTCACTTTATATTTATAGCACAAAGAAGAAACAACAGTTAATACTTATTCCATTAACCCTCTTCTATCTTTCAGAAGACAGCAGGAAGCTACAGATAAAACTCCTGCAGTAGCTGCTAAATATTTGAAGATAAATTCTTTTATTTTAAAAATGTTTTTCTTTCATATCATTTTGATTTTGTTTTCTTTCTGTTTTACCTTCCATGCCATGTATGTTCTATGACAAGAAGTCCATTTTGCAGGCTGACAGAGACACTGTTTCCACACAGCCAGATGTTCCACTAACTAGAAATGTGGCATTAGGAACCTGTAAAGAATTTCCCTTCAAGCAGAATAAAACTGCAGACCCCCTAAACCAGAATACTTAAGCTGTCAGTGTGTGGGCACTATTTCACCATGGAAAAATTCCATTTTGCCTCAGACCATTCAATAAAGTTGCTACTGAACTGTCACAAAGTAAATCTAGATGTGTAGCCCTTACACCATTACACCACCTTATTTCCTTGTTATTTTGTAAGTGCAAGCTTATTTCACTTTGAAGTGCACTCTAATGTCTACATAAAGATTCAGTCAAGCAGCTAGAATGCTATAAATTTGTACAAGTGTGCTAACACAATCTTAATTTACTTTGCAAGAACTTCCCCAGAAGAGCAAGTCTTGAGCTAAGAAAACACCAAGATTTCCCTTCCTCTAACCCCTTGGCATCCCCAGGGGCTTAATAACCTTAAGTCCTTTATTAAGAACTCTTTAGTCCACTTAGAAACGGAGGTAATTCCTTGAGATTTTTCAGAGGAATTGTCAGTAGAACAATTGAAATACGTCTAAGCATAGGTATATGCTTAGAGAAAAGTAGTACTTGTCTCTAGGTATGAGTTATTCTGTCTTTTATAGGATTTAAAATGGGGCACTCTCTATGTACTGAGTTCTACATCAGCTCATACTGGTTCTCTCCTTAGTTACCAACTAAAATTTTTCAAAAAGCAGTAAGAAAGGTAATGAGAAACTACAAAAAAGCTACACAGAGTGCCTGGAGTACCCAGTTCTGCTAAAGGTTTTCAGCTTTCTGGGAAAGGCTAAATGGACTATCCTGATTTCTGAAGATTGTCAGATTTTAAAGGTGGCAGATGAGAAATCCCTTTGGAAGCAACTGCTGCATTTATGGAAAAGGTTTTTCGATTTCTATGCCTTAAAAAAAATTCTCTAATATGGCTGAACTATGCAGGCTATGTTCCTGTGACTGCACACAAAAAGTGTAAGAAAATTCCACTACAAAAGAGCCCCCCAAACTAAGACAGACTTTTTTTAACATTATATACTTTCCTATGAAAATTAGTTGCTAGCCAACCTTCATCAAGAAAAACCGGACAGCAGAAAGAAACTCATTCTCTCTCAGATTTAGTGATTAAGAAACTTTGTTAGACAAGAGAAAATCACTGAGGTTTTTATCATCTGCCTTCACTTCCATAAACTTCTCTTATTCTTATGTTGTCTATAGTTTTTTTCACAATCATTGGAAGGAAGGGGGAGGAATTCAAAGAATGAAAAATTCAGATTTTTCAGATTTCTGTGGTTGTATTCATGGAGATTCAATTCATGTTTTGTCAACAGCTTCATACAATGGGTAGCTAAAACTAGAAAAACAGAGATCACATCCCATAGGCAAGAGTGTGATTAATTCAGCATTTGGAAAACAACTACAGCAAATGTCAGGCCAAGACCATCTGGTTGTAGCTAAATCGTGTTAAGACTTTCAGAAGCACAGTTGGCTTTTGGGCACTTACTGTCTTCGGGATTAGCAGACAGACTTGGGGCATGGCTAGTTCTAGGAATTGTTAGAAGCTGTCTCCTAGCCTGAATGGAAGAGCTCTGGTATGGCCATGAGATTTGACATACAGGGAAACAACACATTTTTTCTTTTTCTTTTTGTGCTAACATTCTTTTGGGCTAGAAGGTAGTACTGATTGGAAGAGTAATTCTGGGATATAACCAGAGTGTAGTGCCAATGGGTATTTTGTAAATATCCAGGACATTTACAAATGGGACAATCATTTTTCCGCTTGGAGTGCTCCTCTTTTCTGCTCCTGAATTAACACTCTGCCAGTCAAGAAGAACCTTTGGAGACACAACAGTCACACAGACATGAGATGAGAATTCTCTTTGTCTGTACCGAGAATTCCAAACCACAGAGAAACAGGCACGTATTAGAGAACCATGTCTAAAACAAATCTGATAAATTACATCCCACAAATGTTTAATTTTCTCCAGTAACTGTAAACTTACGAGATTACTATCCTCCATGCAAATATCAACAATTAGGTAACTAGAATCCCATCCTTGTCAACGTTCCACAGGACCCAAATGTGCAGTACAAATTCCCAAAATTTGATCCAAACCAGTGCATAATCCACCATCAAAATACTGTAAGTGACCTCAACAGTGATGAATATTCCACAGCGCTTCCATCATGGAACTATTATTAAGTATGCTCACCATTTCCCCTACAGTCTTCATGAGCACTCCTGGATTCCTCTTCAGTGCTAAGCTTTCACATAGCAGTACCCATGAGTAATACTTTGTACTGCCTCCAGCTGATTCTGTCCCACACTAGTGCAATTTACTGCCCTCTATTATTCATGTTTTTGTCACCTCTTGTCTAGACCAAAACAATTCAATACTCCTGGGCATAGCGCCATCCATGTCATAAGAAACTTAGAGCTAATAGAGAATTCTGGAGGAAAATGTCTTCTCCAGAAAATTCAAGAAAACTTGTTTCCCATACCTAAAAATGTATTAAGTCTCGCTCAGGGTTTCAGTTTTTATTTTAAAGCATGTAATAATTGCTTCAACCCCGCATAAGGTCTGCATAAATCTCTGTGATGAAAACCATGATTAACACATCCGTGTCTGATGCAAAACAGAACTCTCCCTCATAATCACAAAGCTCACCTTTCACATGGGGAATTTATACAGCTTTGTGGTACGAATTTCCAAGGAAAATAAGGATACTCCTACCACTGAAGAAAAAGACATGGCGCCTCAAATATGCCAAACCTAACACAACATAGCATATGCCTTTAAAGTAGCTCCCAAACCCCCAAAATTGTGCATTGCACGTATAGGGAGAGGAAGAAGGGGAAAGACCAATCTACACGTCAGGGAACTCATGTGCATTGCTTAATGCACTCCCTTAGTGCAAGGAACTGAGATATGACAATGACAAATGCAGTATAATAACAATCCCTGTAGAACAGAAAAAAATGGGATAATTTCTCATAACTCTGAATAAATTTTAGGGAGGAGAGCTTATAAAGCAGCATAGAGAAAATTTATGATGGCTATCCACAATCTGTTGGTTGAGTAATTAACAGATTTGCAGCAGTCCAAGATTATGCAGAAAAAAATGCTTTAAAAGAAAACAAAAGTTCAGAAGTTAGGAAATTTCAGACCTCAATTTGCCAGTGTAGACATAACTATCCTGCTCTCTGTGTGTGCATGGCTTAGCCCAAGAATATAGGACCTCCAACTGACTTCAGAGGAAAACTTGCCAGAACATCTTGCCATGGGAAAAAAAGTCTGCAACATCTTAGCCTTGTTCTTGGATATGGCTGAATGGTGCTGTTATAACTGAAATTTCTCTCATAAAATTTATGCCTGAGGCAAACATCTGGCATGGTAAATTTGAACCAAATAGTTAGAAGTTTTGTACAGCTATCCAAAACTGAAAACAGGATCTTATCATGAGCAGGGTCAAACAACTGGAATGCCAGGCACTGCTACCCCACCACAGCAGAAAAACAAACTTAAGTCAAAGAGGTCAGAGCAAGGATATTTTCATCCTTAGGCATCTACTTTTACAGTGGAAAACGACCTGTTATCCGCAGCTTTTGCATCATGACCCATGTAAAATAATTTAAAATTAATTTCTTCATCTAAAGTGCTACTCAAAGTTTGACTCCAAGTAACAAACCATTAGGCAGGAAAAAAATACTCGGATAGGTGAAGTCATAATGTCATCTTTGAAACAGATCCAAAAAGGCAAAGGCATTTTACTTGGTTTTCTTGCAAATACGGCAACCTCAGATCACCCCGTAACTGAAAGATTTTAGAATTTTCTATTTCATGACGTCTTCCACAAAACCTGAGGTGCAGAGCAGGATGGTATCAGTTAAAACATGTGGGAAATTCAGATACTCTGATATAAGACACAGAAAACTGGCTGACAAATCATTTGCAAGTAAGCACACAGCAATGAAATGTTGTTGATGCACACCCTAAAACCAGAAAGAGCTGTGATAGACGTTTTATCATATCTAAACAAGAAGGTTTCAGCAGCAGGAAAGGTAACAGATGGTTATAAAATCAAACTACAGAATGGAGCTAACAAAATACTTGAATGAAGAACAGTATTTATTGTGTTATTTATACTGATTATAGAGAACAAAATAAACAGAAATTATCACTATTTATATAAAGAATTATAGAGAAAGATCTATTTTCCCTAGAGGGAAAAAACCAAAAGAATAAAATGCTATGTACATATTCTGTGTCAATTTAAAAATTTGTCAGAAATTTTATACTGACTGGAGTTACAATGAAGCCCAAACACAGCCATAGGTGAAAAGAATGACTGAAAAAAATAGTCAGTTTATGTTTTATCTGACACTTTTGTTTGTAGTGACATTCACTCTATTTTCATTAACTTTTATATTGTAATATGAGATCATAAGAGGAAAGCATGCACAAACTTAGATTTCTGTTAAATACACTACATTTGAAGAAAAAGGATCTGAAATTTCAACACTCAACGCAGGGGCCTGAGTTCAGCCTACATATTATCTGATGATACCAAGCTCATAAAAATACCTTTTCTGCTCTGTTTTAATTGGCAATAACATCATTCTTGCAAGGAACAGAATACACTCTGAAATTAGTATAAACAAGCAAACAATCAATGGCAGAGAAGAAGCAAAAAAGAATGAATAATCAGAGTGTCACAAGCAGAATTAGGAGTCCAGCAATGTACTCTAAGTTCTAATTCTTTTCTCTTTCTTACCTACTGTACAGAGGCAGGAACTCACAGCTTCTCTCTAAGTCCTTTCTCTAACAATAATAACACTACCCAAAGATCTAGTTTCTTGAAAAAGAGTGCCTTAAATTTAAGGCCTCAGTACTACTTTAAAGCAGGAGAAAAAAAAGAACAACCCAATACTTCAAAATATCTTTTTCCAATTTAATATCTTATCATCTTTCTAAAGCATGTTTTAGAGTTCCCAGTCTATTTTGATTCTTTATCTTATTCTGTATCTTATTTGTAAGCTGAAATTCTGTAGTGTTCTTTGAGAAAACTTCCTAATCAGATAGGATTTTTTGTGTGTTGTGTAGAGTAAGAAACTTATTTTTTGCAAACAGGAATGAAATATTGTAGCTATCAATATTTTTCTGCATACAGAACATGATTTGAAGAGTTAAGATCTGTTCTTTCAAAAGTGATAACAATAGTACGTTAGAGAAAAATAACACTAATTACAAACATCACAAAACAGGAAATCACTTCCTAATTTTAAAAGGGTGAAGAAATAATAGAGGGATGACAACTCTCACATTGCCTCATGAAAAACAGTAAGTTATTAGTGTTTTAAGAGGCTGATACTTGTGGATATTCTCTCAACTGCAGTGTTCACAGAGCAAACATACCTGACGCAGACACTTTTCACACAGGAGCACTGAAAAGAATCTGACAAAGGTAACTTAAAATACTCTATTCTATCAGATTATGTTTCTTGTTAATATGAAAACCAGCAGCTTTGTTTGCATTTATTTCTCAGCACAAAAGGATAATCTCATTGCAGGTATTCAATCAGACACTAATCTGCCTGTATAATTAAAAGTGTTATTTTACACTGTATAATTCAAACACACCAAAAAATTGTGATACCAGCAGCACTATTCAATTTTCTTACATTACCCACGTGCTCAAGCGGTTTATTACATCAGGAGCTAAAGCCAAAAGCTTTAAAAGTCTTGACAACAAACTGTAGATATTACAGAACACTCTGGTAAGATAGTCATTGCTAGCTGAACACAGCCATCAAATTACACTGATCTGAAAACAGCTGTTACGGAGTTTGCTGAGTGCCTATGCGCAATTTCTTTTGTTTTTCTTTTTGATTTAAGATTACAGCAACTTTTATGACTACTTCAGTTTGCCCAAAGTACAACTGTTAGATAGAAAACGTGACCATGAGCTCACCGTTATCATCATGGGAATACTCTATTCCAGAAACAGTGCATCTTCGGAAAACCATCTTATTTTCAGTAAGTGTCCCAGTCTTGTCTGAAAAGATAAACTGCACCTGACCCAAGTCTTCTGTGATATTTAAAGCTCGGCACTGCAGCTGAGAGTCTGTTTCTTCATCATATAAATCTTTATCTTGATGAATAAAGTATACTTGGCAGATTTTAACTATTTCAATGGATACATACAAAGAAATTGGAATCAGAACCTAGAATACACAAAAGGAAAGAGAATTAGGAGAAAACAGAAGCAAGGACACAATGAATTATTAAAGCTAGTTAACTTGGTATTAGACTGGAACATAAAGAAGCTATGTACTTTAAACATCTACGCTAAAGTTATTATCATCTTTAAAGAGTTTATTTACTGTGTTAGATGAAGAAAACCTATGGTGAATTGCAGAGCTGGAATATGTTATTATATCTAGAAAACTGATTATCAAAACGTGGACAGAAGCAAATCTTTCTTAGGCTAATAAGCTGAGCTTGAAACTAGCTGGGGAAGGAAAAGAAAAAAAAAATCCCAACCCAAACCAGACCATACAATCAGAATACTGCAGATGTGAAAGGATTGAATACATTTGTTCTCCAAAAATAATAGGACTGTTTACAAATTCACTTTGCAGGAATACAAGAAACAAAATGAGAAATGTTGATCTCTCCATAGGAGCAATATCTTTTAGCCTTGGCTTTTGTACTGCAAATTATTTGAATGAAGATCACATTTTGTAAGTGCTGAAGAAGGAGACATGAAAAGACTTTAAACTGTTTCTTGAGGATTGTCAAAACTACATAAAATACCTAATTTGTACATGAGTTTTTTTCTGCAGATATTTTTTTCAGGATAGAAATTCCTGACTGCATACATTGTTCAGTCTTCTGAATTAGATATGAGGGATAAATTATAGCAAGTCTGTAAGTGGCAAATGTGGTCATTTAAACAAAAACTTCAGTGAAAGGTAGGTGTTTAAAGAATTCTGTGGTGAATTTTCTTAACCAATATCATAACCTAATCCCTCAGGGTAAAAATGATTTTAACATTCTTTTTCATTCCCTTTTATAAACAAGTTGCTGCCTCCAGTAAAGCAACCTCCTCTAGTGTCCCACTAGGCAAAGTTCAGTAACATCTCAGTGACATGAGGTTTTTTTACTTCTCTTAACTTACCACCTTCACCGTTCAAGATATTTCTCCTCAGGACCAAAATCTTTTAACATACTTTGTTACCTGGCTGACACATGGATTTGCTAAGAGAAGTCTATCTGAAAAGCTGTTAAAAAAGTATAAAATTTATTTTCATACCAGAACACTGTACCTAAACTGGCATCCACAATTGTTCCACAGTGGGCAGATAGGAAGAGTGAAGCTTGTTTTCTGGTTCATGAGCTTGTTCCTGCCCAGGTGCAGGAGCCTGCACTTGCCTTTGTTGAATTTCAGGCAGATCTCCTCTGAGCATCTCTCCAACCCTCTGAGGTCCTTCTGAAGGGCTGCACAGCCCTCTGGGTTATTGACCACTCCGCCCAGCTTGGTGCCAGTGAACTTGCTGAGGAGGCATCTGCCCCTTCATACAAGTTACTGGTGAATAAGCTAGACAACACCGGACCCAGTACTGAACCTTGGGGGACACCACTAGTGACAGGCCTCCAAATATACCCTGTGCTATTTACTACAACCTTCTGGGATCTTTTTGGTGCTTGATTAGCTTCTTACATGCCTTACTGGTAAAACGAGTACTACACATATTGCAGATTTATAACTTTATCACAGCCAACTAGGAACAGAGGTAACATCATGTACAACTTGATTACCTGGAACACTATGATCACCGTCAGAAATAAATATACTGAAGCTAAAACAGGTGACAAATATTTGCCATCAGGCCCTGGAACATCAAAAATTGGTTTCTTCTTCTCACCATACTGCCATACCCATAGACCATGACCTGGAGAAGAATTGGAAGAGAGAAAAAAGCAAATTAACTCCAAGGAAAAATGCTTATTGTATGAATTTGTTCTTAAGAGTTATGTAGAAAATTGGTATTTGTTTTCAAATATTCTGCATGACTTTTGAAAAATGCCCCAAATCCATGGTTTTTTCTGCCTTGGGATTTGGGGTTTGAGAAAGGGCTTTTGGCTTTTAAAGACAGCATGCGAGATTCATTTCACATAACTTTATCTAAACAAAGTGAGCTGGCAAGTCTCAGTAGTTTAGACTGTTTCTGTAATCACTAAGGAAAACTACACCTCTTCAGAAAGTGATTAATTTCAGTGATACACTATGTGTTAAAACGGAAGTACTCCACTGTACTAAATATATCACCAGTCAACTATCAGTAAACTAGTTTCAGAAGAGACTTTAATTTTACTGTGTGAGTAATATCTACCACATGCACAGAACTAACGAATTAGCAGTACCAACAGAGTCAACAGCATGGAAGCTGAGGAATGAAGAAGAGAAGCAATTCTAGGTCTTGATCGAAATGTTTTTTTTTAATTGATTGTGCTGACAACTAAATAAAGATAAGATTGTTATTGCTGGGAAAATTACATTCTTGCTAAAGAGACAGAACATTGCCTTTTTAAGTACAGCACTAATATTTACAATACTAAAATCCCTAAAATGGTATGCCTGATGTTTTTAAGGCATAAAAAATAAGGAAGAATTCTTCTGCAACAAAAAGCAGTCAAACTATCACTATATGTCGAAAATCAGAAAAAAAGACAAAGGTCTACTTTAAAAGTAATCTTCTGTAAACCACCTTTGACTAGATCCTTGATACACAGACCCAGCATTGAAAAATAAAAACACGTAAGTGAGCAGATTATTTTGTCCCTGTACTACCAATATGAGATCACATGCATGATGTCTTTATTGATGTGTGTATTTTTATTCTTGAGAGCAAAAATAGAAAGCTCCACACCGAGAATGACCTACATCAAGGTTTGTTTTATAAATAACCTTAGATTTTCAAAAGAATTAAGTGTCATATCTGCAGTTATACGTTATTGACAGAAGGTGCGAAAATGGCCTGACTTCTACAGAGCACCACGCAACTCAAAGGGCTCGAGCAAATTTCTTTCCAGCTGTTTGTGGCTGTCAGCACCTCGAGCAGTTTGCTCTGGCCCTCTGCTGGCGGTTTCCAGCCTCGTAGCAGACCGGACAGAAGGGAAGGCGCGCCTGTCACCTACTGTGTGCCTCCTCCTCCCGTTCACGTTCACTCCTCTGGGGAGCCCCAGCTACACTGAACACACTCACAGGGCATGCCCCGCTGCTGCTGCTGCTCTGGGGACAGCACCGCGGGGGCAGTGACAGAGGGGACAGCTGCCAGCAGTGCCTCCCTGCTATGAAGCCTCACCACGACACTTCAGCCCTGTGGACTAGGCTCCCAACACTGAAACACTACCAAAGTGTGTCATGAACTCAGTGGAAACAAGCTGGCTGATTCACAGCTGGAAATGCTCATCTTTAAGCAGCATTTAACAATACCTGGAAAAAGGCACACAGAGATGTATTAAAATGGCATAAGATTGTTATGAAACTACACCACGGTTGTTAGGAAACATTCTGGTGTTTATGCCATATGACTCACATACAAACATTACAGAACACACAAATATTAAGGATGTGGAATTCATATGCCATACATAAAAATCACTTTGGGTGCCAAATGTAAAACTCAATTCTCACAAATGAACAGAAAAAAGGCCTGAAGAGACATAACCTGAACTGCAGCATTTCCTTAAACACTCCCAGAAGGCTAGAGAGTATTCTACTTGGATTTATGCAGACTTTTGCTTATTTCTTCTATGTTAAAGCTGCAGCCTCAGGGACAGCGAGTCCATGTTGTGCACTATGCCCTCAATTTAATAAATAGTATTGGGGAATACCACTGTGCTGATTATGTTTATTCTCTGCTCATAAATTACTTTGCTGACTGATTAATGACATGTTACACTCTAACACTTGTAATTTTGAGGGGACTGCATATAAACTGGGGTGGGGTTTTGACTTGACATTTTTGGATGCTGTCAAGGGTAGTATAAGACTTCAGATCTCTGGTGCTAATAGCATATATTTGATTGAGACTAAGAAGGTATTTAGATCAGTGTGTGTATTAAGACATTTTGATTTTTGACAAAAATTAGTACAGACACAGCTTTATGGATTTATGTTTTGGCAGACATGTATGTTTTCCATAAAGCTAAGTGTATGAATCCCAAGACAGTGTAATACTTAAGTTTCTACTAGTAAAGAGCACTTACCGATGGCAGAAAACAGACACATGATTAGAAGTATGAGGACACACCAAAGGACATCGGCATTCATCTGTCTTTCAAGCTTACTGCGCTTGTAACGTGGTCCATTATTATTTAACAAAGCTTTGGTCTCATGCCCTGCAGAGAGAATTGCATCAAATGTGTCCTCTGGAACTCTGCTATTATTTTAAGAAAACTATAAAAAGGTGGTATGCCCCATAAGACAGAAAAACAGCTCTTACCTGCATAGATTACTATTCCTGCAACTTCTTCTGTATTTCTAATGGTACATCCACGTAACAAAAGATTCTCTTTGAACAGTCCATCCTTTTTTCCACTTTTATGAATACTACAGAAAATTTAAAACCAGAACAAAACACAGCATGTCAAAACATTAAGCTTGTCAAATCATACTTGTAATATAACAAGCCCAGGAAGCATCTTCAAAGTTTAAGAATTTTTTTCAATTTGAGGGCAAAATATTTTCTTAGATCTTCCTGCGGGAAGGTTCTCTGTCAGACTTTGAAAACTGAAATTACTTACCCAAGGATCCCTGACATGCAGCAGCTCAGCTGGAGCAGTACCAGTTGCTGTTGGATATACAAAAGTCCTGGACAAATGTTCACTAGAGATACGTGGGCCAAATTGACAGCATGTGTGCAGACTAGATAATACTTGGAAAATGCACTGGATTTCCTGTGCATGTGTACACTGACTGAGCAATCACAGTTAATCCAGTCCACCTAAAAGCAGCTGTGTAGTTGATATGATTAACCCACTATTCCACATGTGCTTACTAAAGAAATCCTAGAAAGAGATATGGTGAAGTTGGGAAAAGACTTTGCTTCAGAAGCAGTGATACTAAGGAAGATGTGCCAGGGATAAGACACATCAGTTCAGTGAAAAGGAAAAATATTCCATGTATTCATCAGTGAGAACAAGAGAAACTATTTTCAGAACTTTTACACCAACTATCTAAGAATGGCCTGCACCCTGAAAATTCTTGTTGACTAACACCAAAATACATGAGAAAAATGGAATGAAGTCACATTTCTACTGCAACTTATTATCTGCTGTGTATGGCCTGACTGAAATTTCAGCTGACAGAGAAATACAGAAAATAGCCTTATGAGAATTAACAGGGAAATGCTAAACAATAGTAACAATTAAAAAATGGTATTAGAATTTCTATTATGTAAAAAAGACAAACCAAATAACAATTTCAAACCATTTTCAAATGAATAAAACTTCATTTTATCAACTGAAGTACCCCAATGCCTCAGAGAAGACTAAAGCAAGTCTGGATTGTTTAAATGTTCTGTCCTCACTTTCAGACCATCAAAACCATCACACTTGCAAAGACTAAAAAACGGACTGCTATAAAAAACTAGCAAAAGCTGGAAGTCTGAGAGAAATCCTGAGAAACTACATATGCTGCACTAAAATTAACATTGTGCTGCTGCAACACCAAATTTTATGTCTACCTGGATTTGAGCACTTAAAATGCTATGTCCCCTGAAATCTGCAAACTGGCTTAAAATTGTGCTTTTTATAGGTGGATTCCTTTTATTTGCTTACTATTTTCTAAGCCTTCACATCTGGGTTATGTATCCATGCTTTTCCCTGTTAGACTCTTCTCTTTTTCTAAATGAGGACCAAAATTCTAATTTAAGTACATACTTCTAGGATCTCAGGCCTAGGAACTATATCAAATATCCTGAGATCTGTAAGAAGAAAAGGTTCACATTGGTGAATTCTTTGTACTTGTCCTAGTCTATTAAGACTACTTGCGGATTATTCTGTAATCCTGGTTATGCTATGTAACCTCAATAGTCAATGCTTTTAGTGAGCAGAATATACCTGTGTATATATACACACACACAGAGAGCATTTTTTAGTTCAGCACAACATATTATACCCACCCTCTGCTCAAAATATATATATATAGCATTGGTGTTTCAACTAGTATGCTTAGCTTTTCTCTGCAGGGACGGAGAAAAAGCACTGGGTTTGACTGCTGAGGTAGCAGCAGCAGTGATAACATCTGACTAGAGACCAGAAACGGAGAAAGATAGAAGTAGATACCATCAAATTTGCAATTCTGACACGAAAATTAAAGGTGGTTTTTTAGTCAGGAGAGAACTTCTCCTTCTCAGCCCATCGTCCCTGCCAGCCTCAGATAGAAGAACAGAGCTTTTACTTCTGTTCTTTTGAGCAAACCTCCTTAACCCACTGCCTCACCTTTTGCCAAAGCAGCATCAGTTGGGGGGCTGCCCAACATCCCTCTTGCAGAATGCCAATAGGTGTTAATTTGTCTGTGCTTAAACTGTGGGAAATAATTTATGTCGAAATTACATTGCTACTAGGATTCTGTCATTGTTATGATTCCTGTTAATAAATGGGACATTTTAGAGATGAACCTACCTAAGCAGTACTTGCTCTGGCTTATAATTTTACAACCTTTGTTAATTTTTTACACTTCACAGTAACAGTGGACTGTGCCAGGTACATTGCACATGGCAAACTTCACATACAATTACTTGTGTATTTGTTCTAAGCAATTATATCTTTGTTCTTACTACCCTAGTTTACAAAACAACTCCAAAGCAATTGTGCAACATCTGAAACTAACCTGTAGGTGTTAAAACCTCAGTTTACTGCTCTCACCCACAGGCTGAGCCTTCTTACCACATCTCATCCTTACATGCATTATCCAAATGAAGTCAGACAACTCAACTGTTGCTCACCACACCTTTAGAAAACATGGATTAAATCGAAATCTGGGAGAAAGAAGCCGACAGAGGCTGGAGGAAACTCACTGTTTCCCTCTTGTCTACAGTCACTCCCAGTGACTCCGTAACAGAACATACACATAAGACCGCTGGGCACTGATGATAAAAGGAAGAAAAAATTACAGACAGAAAGGTCTGGATTAAAAAATAGTGAAAACTAGAGTTAGATAAAACTGCTCACTTTGATAACAAACCTGCCAATTGTAAACTTTGTGTCTGGGTTGAGAGACGGCCTAGTTCCCATTTCTAGCCCAGCAGAGTTATAAACCTTAAGCTTGTTACAAAGGCTTAAGAGTCTGTTTTTCCCCTTTCTGGATTCAGGCCAGTGTAAGTTACAGACAAAGAAGGAAAATTTTATCTGCCATGCTTTAAAACAGTGTCCGGCTGAAGCTGTTCAGACGCCTGGAATGCAAAGGCTAAGCTATGAGGAAACACACTGGCAAGTGCAGGTATAAAGCTCTTTTTCTCTGCACTTTCTACATGGATTACATGCAAAAATGTGGTATCTTAGCATCTAAAATACAAATGCACCACGAATTAGGAGCAGTGGGCAGATCAGGTGCAGTTAACTACTACTACGCTACAGCACTCTGAAAGTGTTTGTACAGAAGTAAGCCTCTGGTTAATTACAGCAACACCAAACTTACCCCGATGGTAGCTCACTTCAGCTATCATGTTTTGTTATGTGTTTACCAGCATTAATATCAAGGTAAACAATCAAAACTTTATTCAAAAGAGAGTATTTTCTTTCACTTTTTCATTTATCAGGTGTCTTACAAAGGAAATGGTAGAGCTGGCATTACTTTCCAAGGCTTGACACTCCCAAAGAAAATATTCAACAATCTTAAACATGGTCTCAGTGAACATTATCAGTCAGAAACTTCCTGACTCTCAATTGATGAAAATTAGTCCAGGTTGTTTTGGGGTTTTTTTCCAGTAGTGGAGGTGTTACTATAGCACACTGAAGAGACATCACTATAGATTTGTAATTGTTTTTTCTTTAAAAAATTGTAACATGATTTTATATTGATTTGGGTTTGTTACCTTAGGATGACCTTTGAAATAGAAATACAAACATGTATTATTCTCCTTCTTCTTCTTCTTCCAATTCCAAGCTATACTTACTTTGGTATGATCAGATAAAATTTTATGTTCTCGTCTAAGAATAAAATTATTATTTTCAAAAAGCTGGAAAGTCAGAATCCCAATTACTACTTCTCTTTTCTCCTTGCCCACATACACACAAGAAGGTACAAACAAAATTTTAAAGCAAATATTGCTATTTTGGAACCTGGAATTGATTTTTGAATGTTTGCCATGCATACCGTACATAATCTGGCTAGACACATACAGGCAGTGGGCATGTTAGGTTTTGTTCTATTATTCCTACACAGAATACTTTTTATAGGGAAAATAAAAGTGAGGGAATGTTCTTCGGTTATCTGGAGGTGCAGAAACTGCAAAAGAGAACTAAAGCAAGTGCCTGAATAGAACTGGTAGTCTGCCTGTGGACCTGCACAGCCCAAGTGTGCTCAATGCAGATTGTGGCAACACAGCTGAAGAATTCATATGTAGTAATGTGCACATACTACACTTTCTCAGATATAGGGTAGGGCTAGGCCCATCTCAATGCATTTTGCAGTATTTTTTAAAAATTATTATCATGTCTCCTTTTACCCTGGCCTGCATGTGCTACATTGGCTACCTACAGTGATTTTGTTTCAGGAAAACTGTGGGGAACAGAATTTTTTAAATGTTTACAGCATACACACACAAATATTTCTATTCCCTGAAAGATTTGACAGCACAGACATTAAAAGCAAAGACCACTTTGTATTTCAAACAGGAAAAAAAAATCTTAAATCAAAACTTGAAACCTACTAAGTGGTCAAAATGTGTAAGAAACTTTGGCAGTAATGTTTTAGCACAGCTTTTACATATGGATCTCTTGGAAAGTCTATTATTTCATGGCATTCTATTTAAATATTTTGGTAAAATTTCTTTTCAGTTGAGATATTATGGGCTGGTAGCTATCCGAACCATTCTTTCAAGCAGCAACTACTGGTAAGATTTCAAACAAGAATTAAGATCCGAGTTTGACATGGCAGTGACGTGTTTCAATGCAGATGTGTTAATTGCTATTCATCTTGTTAATGTATGATTTGAAATAGACTCCTGATTCCATTATACTAATGAAGGAACTCTAAAAAGAGGGGGGGAAAAAGCCTTCTTCTGTGATAAATCAGGGGACTGAGAATTTATTTGTTGAGGGGCTGGTCCCCACTCTTTACTTCTAATGGCCCATGGTCCTTTAGCTGTAAATCTCTTGGGACACAGCTGATGAGAGCTGGAAATCACCTGATGCTTTCTGCCAGATTCAAAATTTGTGTCAAAATATATTCACATCATTCATGAAACTATAAAATATAAAGAAGATGAAATAGAATCAGTACTAAACAATAATCATCAAAAGGTTATTACCATGTTTTCTGCTATGTAATTTAAAATGGTTCTGTAACTTACATGCCACAGGCCTTTTCCACATGGAGTAAATAAGTAAATATATAATGGAAGACAAATTTATGAATATTTTCTACAGTATTCTGCTCAGTATTTTGGGGACTAAGATTCACACATAAAGTGTGCTAGAAAAGCTGCCAAACTTTCCATTTCCATATCTGGAAATGGCATGTCTGCAGTAGAGCAGGCTCTCTATTAATGGAGACAGTTACACACCCTCATGCAGTAATGTCTAATACTAAACTTTCTTCTTTGCATGAACTGTAGGGCTTTGTGCTGCTAAATAAAGGAACACATTTTCCCACACTACAACTTGATGTAGTTTCAAAGAAACTGTCCTGATTTACACCAGTTGACAGTACGTCCTACACAATCTGTGACATCTGAGAGTAGTAACTGTGGTGGTAAATGGCATCACTATAAAAAACTCCCTGAGTTCCAGCAATTTACCTTGTGACATTTACACAATTTAATACTGCTTATCACTCCTAATCAACATGGGTGATAAATCATTGTATTTGAAACAGAATTAGCGTCAGCTTAACTCTCTCCATTAAAATTTAGGCAAAAATTATGTATCCTGGGCTCTCACTCTCCACGTGGTAACAGACTGTAGAAAAATAAATCATGCAAGAGTGCATCTCCTAAGCCACCACAATCAACGTACCTGTACACTACAGTCCAGGCTACATTAGAAGCAAAGTGCTTTGCACATCCTCAGACATTTGTTTCTGAGCAGGACTGATTGGCCAGAGATGAGCACCCTGTTAATGTAGTTCTGTTTGTTTAGAATTAAGTCAAGTGGCCATAGGTGATGTGGTAATGCATGAGCATACCCATCGTGTGAGCCAATAACTTCATTTTATCTGAATGAGAAGAAAGAAACAGTGCCATAGCTGGAGAAATAACAGTTTTGACTTCTGATTTTCCTCAATGACACATACATTGAAAGAAATATCCAACAGACCCATCTTCATAAAAGTGTACAACAGATTGTGTTTGTTTGTTGCCTCTCTTGGACTTGTTTTCTATTTCTTCCCATTTCCAGATGGGTTTTTTTGATCCATGGAGGAAAAGGAGAAAAGTGTCTGTAACTTCAGTGCTTCTGAATACATTCATTTCTGTAGTGTAAGCTGATTGAAGGTAGCAAATAAATCCATCCAAAGGAATGGAAATATGAGGTTCCCATCTCACCTTGAAGTGAGGATCCTCTAAAACAGCCTTAAATATGCAGCCCTATTTAGACGTGAGGATGATGGAACTTACAGAAGACAGCCCAAACAAACAAGCATTTTATTCCATATTAGAGAACAGGAGTGTGTAATGAAGGATATTACATGAAATACTCACATGTAACCTCGAAACCTACTTAAGTCGTTGTTTGGCTTCTCACATTCAATTACACTGGTGAACTTCAAGGGGTCAAATTCTGAGTCCTGAAATAATAAGAGTGTTCATATTTAGAGCAAAGACTTGAAAATTGTATCCAAAATAACTTTATTTTCTAGTTTTTGTAATATAATAAAGTCCAGGTTTCTTCCAAAGGCAATCAAAGCAAAGATGCAGACCACTGGCACTGAAAATCAAAGGGACCTGGGAAACAAAACTCCAAAGATGCCTCCCAAAATCTCCCTTACAAAGATGACCTCTGTTCTGCAAGTGGAAGATGTCAAATGAATTTGGTCTGGAGTGGAAAAGTGAAATTTACCTGGCAAATCTCAAAATATTAAATATGATCATTATACTTTATGTTCAGTGAAGCCACTGAAAATCTAGGACAATATAAGTCAATATACTGCCAATTATGAAAAAGCTAATATGAGCTTTTGAAACATTAGTAAGACTTCTTAATTGCTTTATGCCAACAGAGATAAATTAATCTACTACAGTAAATTACACACATATAGCAGAATAACTTTTTCTTAATTATCTCTTAAAAACCTTGATTATCTAGCTCATTACTCTGAAGCTGGTATTGTTGCTGACTATTTAAGTTTACCTGTAGTTAGCACCTTGTTGTGTTTGAGGAAAAACATCATATCACAGCAGAATTACTTTATTTGGTTAAATAAAAATCAAGGTTCTCCTTTCTTTGCCAGATCAAACTACACATTAAAAGCACAGATATCTGATCCTAGTGCTGCAGAGAAGGCTGTTTATCTCCATCAATGAGGACTACTTTTATAAGGCTGCTTTGCATACCATTTGAATAAAAGAACTAATTGAGAATTATCATGTTATTAAGCTTTCAACAGTGATAGCACTGTTATAATGGTTTTGCTGAGCTGCTGGAGACCCCAACCACCACTTTTTAGAGTAAACTTGTGAGAATAGTTGACTGAGAATCAGTAACCAAAGGACAGACACAATCTTATTGCCAGTTTCTCTGAAACACACAGGTGTCTCTGGGATTTTTTGATGTTGACTCTACTCAGGTGAAAAAACAGATTTTAAGTAAGAGATAAAAGAAACTAGAGGATATGTCAGCATCAAAACCAATACCCCCCCATTTTCCTACTGGTTACACCTGGAAGAAAGACAGACTTACAATATATAGGTGACAATTCAAACCACCCACGCCTGACACTTCTGAAAACCTTTTCTGTACTCTCAAGAAACAAGAGATGATAAAGAGAACTGTGAAAATGGGCTGTCACTTAGAGACAGCTACAGCCCACTGGAAAAAGAAAGATTTTTACATGCAGAATTTAGCTTGTAAACAAGGAGAAAAAAAAACCCAAATGAGTAAAAACAAAGGACAGCTCTGAGTAGAGACTGCTTTGCTGAGAATCAAGACTCCCCAAATTACATCAAGGTTGACAGTCAAGAACTTGAGCCTTTGTAAGAAATAACACCTGCTCTGCTGCCCGAGAAGATGATCTTTTCCTTCCTTGCCCCAGTATGTTCCTTGGCAGGAGAAAAAGAATAAAAGGTATAGGAAAAATAATCTATAAACACTCACCACTGTAGCTTAAACTGCATTTATCAATTGGATGGAATGGGAAACATTTATTTTCTCTTTATTATAAGGTACTGTACATAATACATTTAATTTAGCACAAATTTTCATTCAATGGTCTTAAAAAAAGAAAAGAAATAAATCCTAACATCTTTGAGGAATGTCAGTGAGGGAATCCTAGAGACAGCTAATAATAAAACCCAATGTAATCAAATGCAGGTTCTGTATGGCTGCTGAACTCAGCAGAGAGAGCATGGTTGGACACATTATCTTCTAGAGCAGTTAGACAACTGAATCCCCATTCTGCTAAGAAAACCTGCCAGCAAGGTTTATATTTCACAAATAAAAAGAAAAAAAGGTACTTAAAATACAGAGGCTTCTAAAGTCTTCCCAAAAAAAGAAGATCTTGTCAAGATTAGAGAGGACTAAATGTACCCGACTTCCCCATCAGTACCATGCAATACTGTCTTTCTCCCTCCTTTGTTTGTTGAATTCTTTTCATTTATGACTCAGTTTTGGAACTAAACGTCCTTTATCATTAAATCTAACTGTCTGTATATTTGTGTTCTGTTAACTTGAAATATGTGATTACGGTCTTTAGCCAGATAATATCTAGGAGTGAAAATCCAATTAGAATAGTAGTTTACATAAGGAAAAAAAAACCTGATAAATTCTGATTTATGGCAAAAGCTCTTTGGTTTATTAATAAATCAAATTGCTCCATCTCTTCCCTGTGGAATGGGAGGGCAGATATACACTGTATATTACAGCTGATGACACTGTTTTGATGTGAAAATACCTTTCGGTAAATGAAAGAACAAATACGTCAAACACAGCCTGTGTATGACTGCTTTCAGTTGTTACAAAGAAGCACAAATTTAATGTCAGATTTCACAATGATCAAAGTTTTGCTCCTTTTAATGCTGATACTCACACTTTGGCAGCAATTGAAACATAAACTGTGATAATGTTTATTAACAGCTAAGAGAAGCTGCAGTTAGGCAAAAGTTAAAACCAAAAGTGTTGCTTTTACACGGCACAGATTTCCTCTTTCTTCTTGGTAAAAGTCCATGAAAAGAAAATTCTCCACCACTACCTTTAATTTTTCTCTTACACTGAATTTCTGCATCACTGTTAAGACAAAAGAAACAAGACCAAAACATGGTCAAACATTGAACTTCCCCAGACCTTTGTGCAGTAGTTATCTGATGTGCCTATTTTTGTGTATCTTACTTCCCACTTAGAGAACTGCTGGGCATTAAAGCTCTCCTAGTACCAAGAGGGGTGAAAAGCTCCATGCCTAGACAGACTGCAATCCGAAATGAGGCTTTCCAGTGCCTAATTTCCCTCAAATCTTGACTTCTGTGGTGTTGTCATCATGCCTCTGTGCACATCAACAAGGCTGGGTCATACACAAAAAGTAGCTGGAGGCATTTTTTTAATTTTCTGGAGGCATGTAGCACTTTTTATGTGGTACCTTGGCAGGTGTCCCAAACTTGTGCCTTGTGCACCACTGATCTGAACAACTGACTCTGGTTGCAAAACCTGGGGAGAGATTCACTGATAGCACATAATTTCTCCAGAGCATTTTACAAAACTGTTGGATGGCAAAGGCCAGAGCTAAATTCTGTTCATGTCAGTCACATTATTTCTGTTGAACAACCAGTTCTACTTTTGCTACAGCGTACATTTTACTTGCCAAGACTAATTCTAAGGATAAGCCCCTGTAAAATAAAGTAAGGCAAAACTTACTGCTTTCACTCAAGGCAGATGTCTTGCTACTAGGTAGTGCTTAACCTGGAGCACAGGCCAATGCTCTAATAATTGATGATGCTTCAGGAGAGTATTAAATTATACTCAAGATACACTGGAGGAGTAAAATCCACTTCTTGCTCAACTCTTCTGCCATATTATGTCATATCAAAATGAAAAAAAATCAGGAAAAGGAGAAAAAAAATAAAAGAAAAGAAGGGCTTTGATTCAATAAGAAACTGTCTTTCATCAAATCCCTGACTTCACTTCTTGATTTTGCCAAGATAGCTTTAGTCCACTGCTTTCCTCAGGAAAAAAACCCCTGCTGACTTCTTAGGAGGTCAGAATACCTTCATAGGTATTTCTGGAAGTTTGAAACTTGCCAAGAGGACACACAGTGATTCTTACACTGGGTATTTTATATACTCAGGGACTCCATGGAATGTGTTTCATTTCTTCAGTACTCCTCTTGCTAGGAAAATGTTTAACATCCTATACATAAATCCTATTTCTTCCACTTTCTTAAAACCTAGGGAAATTCATTCTTAGTCTAAATGCAGTGATGGAAAAGCTTATTTTCCTTACATAAGCAGACCTAGTCAAACTGCAAAAACCTGCTAAATATTGATTCCTTCAAAGCTGAAATTCAAATTAAAGTTAAATTGAAGAAGGGTTTTGTGACTAGCCTTTTAACAATGCACTAGCTATTAAATCTGACAAAATGTTCCATTTAAAACAATATCTTAGGTCTGCAATAATTAGGCTGTGTCTTATACTCTAAAAAGGTGAAGTGTTGAGGGGAAGAAGATGTTACAATGCCTTTACAGAGTGGGAAACCAACAGGTGGACAATGAAGACAGTATAGAGATTTGTCACAAAAAAAGCAGACTGAATTTAGCTGTCTCCAAAATGACTTTGTAATTTCAGCTGTAAGATCATTCTGAATCTCTACAGTGAAATGCCAGCCTTTTCAGTTCTGCTGGCAACCTCACGAAACTGTCATAGCTCAAGAAGCAAAGCATGCCAGATGAGTCAGTTTGACAATTACACAATGTTCAAACAACGTATTTCCCTTCATTAAATGCCTGTTGTATGGGTGATTTAATAGCCTGGTAGTGATATTAATAATGCATAGTTATTAAAATGTTTTCCTTTATTCATCTGCCCTAGTTTACTGCTGCAGAAACCTGACTTTGATGTTCAGTCCTTCCTTCCAATAGGATAGCAATGGGTAGCCAGGATGCCCTTGGGTGACAGTGACAGTTACCCGCTTATCACACTGTATTTACTGGCTATGCTGGGGATCTTACCCAGACTTCTCCCTGCAGTGCAGGGCTGATGAGGGCTCTGGGATTTGTTTTGGCATATATGTCTGGAGGAAACAAAAAAGGAGAAATGGAGTCATGGGGATAACTCAAAGAAAATATTTAATAGACAAAAATCTGCCTCAGCCAGAAAAATAGCTTTTCCAGTTTAAAAGCTTTTAACTGCACTAAGAACTCATCCTGTTAATGCATCAGTCCATCCTGTTACTGCTTTATATAGTAGTATCCTGCCTTTACCATATAAAATTAATCTGACCTTTTATTAATGTGCAACTGGAATTACATACTGATGTTATGTATCCAAAGCATATGAACTGTTTATATACTGAAAGAGTGAAATGTTTTCATGTCTTAACTGCATTATTCTCTCTGGCAAAATTTATCTGTGCCGCTAATTCACAAGAAAAGGAAGAAACAGTTGGATCTATGCTGTTTAGGAACTAAGAAGATCCAGCTGTACATCAGAATTTAACTGTTCTCTTTTTCACACTGAAAACTACTACTACAATTAGATTTTTTTTTTGAGTATTGTTTGTTTAAAATTAACACATGTTCAGTATTCAGAAACACTGGAACAACTGAGCAAGTCAAGTACATTTTAGGGAGCTGATCTTCCTCTGGCTGACTTAAGTTTTCCTCTTTGTAGAAAATAATATGAGGGAACAGTGCAACATCCAGGTTGCTTGCAAGGCTTAGGAAGATCTCAATAATTCTATAACAGCCAGCTGAAGAAACTGCTGTTAGTCTCTCACAGAACAAAAGTACCAAAAAAATATGTCAACAATGCTGAAAATACACACATGCAAGTTCTAACGTCCCTTAGGATGATGGCCACCCTCAGCAATGCACTGAAAATTATGATGGTGTGAATAAATTCATTTATGGACTATAGTAGTGCTGGAGAGTGGTAAGGGAACAGTGTATGTCTGTATGTCAAGACTGAAATACAGACCTACATCTGGACAATTAAGAAAGTGGTATCTGCCTGTTCCAAAAGCCAGTCACTGAAATAAATGAATGGGTTCATAGTCTGTAAGAACCAACCTCAGTATCAGCTCAGCGCTTCAACTAAACCATAAACCAAGCCTCTCAACAACTCCCAAAACTGTGTACAACCCACACTGCTCCTGCAGCGGCTTTTCACTTCATGCTCACAGACAGATGTAATTCTCCCCACTCTCCAGTGCTTTCTCCTTTCTAGAAAGCTTTCTAGCAGTCTTTCTGCTCCATTTTGTAACTGCTGGAAGAAAACGTTAGTTGATTAGTGGCAGAAACATTGCACAGTAATTTTAAAGTAGCACAACAGCTCAGGTCAGCTTCTGAATATACCTTGTCCTGCTCCTGCTCTAGTCCAGACTCCTGGACAGTCTGACTTCTTGTGGGATGAAGTTCTGACAGAAGAAATGGCAATGGGAAGGACTAAGACCCTTCATTCAGAAGAGAGAAATGCCAAACACTGCTCTTGCATCATTCTACAAATAAAACCCAAAACATCCAAGTCCTGACAGGAGAGAGTGGTTGCTAATGCAGGGGTTTTCTTGTGAATGGTAAAACCTAACAGTAGCTGCTGTGGGGATACTAAAAACCTAGATGCAGAGGAATTTTCCAGGTTTCTGCAGCATTCTGTGAAGTTCTCCTTTCTCATGCAAGCTAGCTGAAAACAGTTTGAGGTTTTTGTAAACCAAGACTCTATCTAACACCTACTAACTTGTTTTCCAGTTTTTGTTATGGTACATTGGAAGGTTGTTTTAAAATGGATGTTGTGGAGTCTTAGCCAATCATTCTGGGAGTGGTTGATCAAGGGACCAATAATGTCATGCCGCTCTTGCGACCTAAGGCATATAATAAGATTTATAATTAATTAAATTATCCAATTTCTCCTGAACTTGAAACCTGTGTCGTTCTTCTAGCCGTCCTCGGTACAACAGCGACACTGCTGTAGTGTCAGGATGCAGTTAAACACATCAAAGCTTGATGACCCTACCTCAGCCTGAAGACAGGGAATCTGGATAAAAGCAGCTTTACCTTACAAAGTATCATGTTTAAGAAAGGTCTCTAGGATGTGAGGGAAACCTGTAACATTCAGCAGTTGCCTAAGGAACTGAGAGATTCCAGCCACTGGCAACTTCAGGGGAGCACAGAGGGAAAGAACCAGTCCTAATGAAAGGACACCTTTTATTCCAAATACTACAGGCCAGCATTTATATCAGCACTGTCACAGTTTTGTCAGTCCTTGAGCACGATGCATCATGATGCTCATGAGCATCTCCAGTGTGACAAGGTGTTACATCAAGTAAAATCTCCCCAAGGTGGACACTGGCATGCTGTCTTCACTTGGATTCATATTTTTTATCAACATTTACCATCACATACCTGCCCTACTGCAAACATGGCATTCAGAGTGAACCTTCTCTGCTTAATCTCTGCTGTTTCTGTTCTTCCCTCTTAGCCCCGTGGAGAGGGTGGAGGTGCAGCTGCAAAGATTAACAGTCAGTCTGAGGCCAGCAGGCTGTGGTTGGTATGCACAGTACAGGGGGGAAGTTGGGATGGCTGCAGAACACTTTGGTTAGGAGCTTCCCCTCTGGTCTATTTGCATCTGCTATCTATTCTACTGAACAAGCTCCTTTGCAATTAACATGTTAAAGCTACCAGTAGCAAAATGAAGAACACTTTCTCAAGGAATTCAAGGGTGTTTTATTTTTCAGACACCAGCCGATTGCATGAATCTTATGAAAGAAACTCACAATGGCCTTTGCCAGTTCTAAAACTAGGAAAAGAGCTGAGGGGAACGAAAATGCATCGTTGTGGCAGAGACCAAGGTTTGCTTCCCTTTTTACCTCTCTGGACAGCCTTATGCTTTGGGTCAGCAAAACGGTTACAAAGTCCCTGCATAGTCTTGTCTTCAGTAGTCTGTATGCTTTGTTCAGGTAAGTGTGGACATCCAACATACATGAATATGTATATGTCTATGAATATGACCAGTTGAATTAGATCACAGCAGCACAGCAGAGTCTATTACTCTTGTGCAGGCTTTCCTCACCACCTGTCTTACCCTCTGCATAAATGTCATCCACTTGGACTTCTGCTTTGATACAGTCTTCTGCTTTGATCTGGTCTGTTAGATGGCTAAGGAATTGGCTGGATGGCCATATCCAAAGAGTTATAGTCAATGGTTTGATGTCCAGGTGGACACCAGTAATGAATGGTGACCCCCAAGGGTTTGTACTTGGGACCAGCAGTATTAATCAGTGACACAGACAGTGGGATTGAATGCACTCTCAGAAGTTTGCAGATGACACCAAACTGTGTGGTGTGTTTGACATGTGGGAGGGAAGGGATGCCATCCAGAGAGACCTCAACAGGATTGTGAGGTGGGTCTGTACAAACCTCATGAAGTTCAACAAGGCCATGTGCAAGGTCCTGCATGTGGGTTGGGGCAATTACGAATAACAATAAAGACTGGATTGACAGCAGCCGTGGGGAGTAGCACTGGGGATACCAATGGATGAAAAATTAGACATGAGCTGGAACTGTGTTCTGGCAACCCAGAAAGCCAGCTGTATCCTGGGTTGCATCAAAAAAGTGTGGTCAGCAGGGTGAAGGAGGTGATTCTTCCCCTCTACCTCGCTCTCATGAGACCCCACCTGGAGTGCTGTGTCCAGCTCTGGTTTAAGTAAGACATGTAAGACGGGTTTCAGAGGAGTGCCACAAAAAGGATCCAAGGGCTGGAACACTTCTCCTATGAAGAAAGGTCAAGAGGGTTGGGGGTTGAGCCTGGAGAAGGCTCCAGGGAGATCTCATTGAGACCTTTCAATATATAAAAGCAGCTTGTAAGAAAGACCAAGAGAGACTTTTTACCAAAGCTTGCAGTGACAGGACAAGGGGCAACATTTTTAAACTGAGAGTAGATTTAGATTAGACAAAAGTATACATTTTTTACTAAAAGGATGGTTAGACACTGCAACAGGTTGCCTAGAGAAGCTGTGGATACCCCAGAAGTGTTCAGACTCAAGTTGAACAGGGCTTTGAGAACACTGATCTAATGAAAGATGTCCCTGCCTTTGGCAGGAGTGTTGTATTAAATGGTCTTTAAAGGTTCCCTTATAACCCAAATTACTCCATGATTATATGATTCTTATGCATATATTCATTATTACAAGCATTCAAAAAATGTGAGATGTTGAAGTGCAACCAATGAGAACAAGTGTCAGACAAAAGACCAACAGGAAGAACATCAATTAAGGAGATAATTTGTTTCATTTTCCTTCCATGTCATTATCAGTTATCTAACTTAAAGATCACCGAAACAACTTCCTATGAAGCACCAGGAGATAGTCCACAGCTTTTTGTTTCTTAGTAGCTGACATGACCCATCTCCACGCAGCTAATAGCAGGACAAAGTCATTTTTACCCCCTCCTATTACACTGCAGCAGTCTGTAAGCTAGATCCCCATGATCTCAGCCATACAGGCCACAGCTGTATGAGGCCATTTCGGGTATAGTTTTCAATCTGGTATTAGATCAAGTCATACCGAAAATATAGCAAGTAAACAAGCTTGAAAAAGTTAATTAGAGGAAGGGAAAATGCTTAGGACAACTTATAAGCATTTTTGAACCATGGTGCACGTTAATCAAATTCTCTTGAAAGCCAAAAGGCTGTGTTCCCTGCTTTGATATAAACCAGTCCATTTTCTGTATCATTAAGAAAGCTGAATTAGGGTATTAGCACTGCTGCCTATAAATCTCCAGGCACTACTGATGTTTTTAATTCAACACCACATAGAAGTGTAAGCATTATAGTGCTGTGTGGAGAACAGTATCTTGTCCAGTCACATACCTATAGGACAGCCACAGCTCTGTCTCTCATGAGCCCACACATGTAATGGAAAGTATCTGACCATCAGAAAGCCATAGCAGAGCTTGAAAGTATGAACCCAAGTATAACCAATGAACAGAAATGTTCATGATTTCATTGAAATAGCAGTTTTGAGACATACAGCCAGCTACTTCCCATGTAAGTAACATTTTAATGCAAATTTCTAATGACTGCCATGGCTTACCACAACTAAACTGTGTGAAAGACTTGGAGAGTAGCAGCAGGTGGAGAGAAGAGAAGTGGGATGAGAGCTCACATCCTTGATGCTGAAATAAATACAGGAGTTCCTCATACTGTCCTTCTGCCTTTTCTGGCAGAAAAGCAGACCCCTTCTCAACCTCAGTACTTTCAGAGGAAAGTGAGACCATACCAATATAGTTGGGGTTACATGTGGCTTAATACTGTGAACCCTTCTGCTCTGGAAAAGAAGGTCTTTCCATCCTTTCCTAACCACTGATACTGCCATCTGGGGTTGTGGTTTCAGAGACCAGTGTAATATGACGTGTTTCCAGCTCAAAAATCCTGGCCCTAAAATCGTAAGTTCTCAGTGTTATATTACAAAATGTCATTTCCAAGAACATATATTCCAGGTATTTCCTGTTCTCAGGCCAATGAATGGCTAAAGAATAAACAGTTCTAGAAATAAACAGTTGTTCAGTAAAATTGAATTAGGCTAGATCAGAAGTCAAGACCAAAAAAAAAAGGAAAATCTCTTCTTAACTTGCTTTAAATGTAAATGTTTACTTTTCTATAACAGGAAAGCAGTATAGCGTTTTATTTTCTCTATGGACCTGAAATGCTCTTTTCTTTTCTAAAACTTTTTCAGAGAAACAGCAAAATGGAGAAATCCTGGGTTATTGATACAGAGAATGAAATGTCCTGCCTCTCCAGAGGTCTGATGCAGCACAAGCACTGGAATAATACATTTCCTTAGATAGATTTACCACTGTTCCACCAGTGCTGGAAGGATTACCCTAGGGATGAGAGGTTCTTCACAGCCATGACACTCAGATTCATCAATTTAACCCTGTTAACCTATATTTAAACACAAAACCAAACAACCAATGCCAATGGCAAAAGTCAAGTATTCAGGACTCTTCTGAACTGGACTCTTCCTCTGCTCTCCCCCTCCCTGCTACTGCTTAGATTACTATACCCAAAATTTTCTCTTACAGTTATTCAAATTCTTTGTCTCTCTAATGAAGCTCTCTCAAAACTCAAACTTGCGGCCTGAACACCTGTGCAATGGAAACTAGAAGGAGATTATAACCGTGCCCAAAGCTGACCAAGGAGGAAGTGAACCATCATTCTTGAGCTTTTTATTTCCCCATGCCTCCCAGAGCGAGACTGCTGACTAAATGCCATGGTTAGGTGTGGAGTGAAAAATTGGTTCTCAGCCTTCCTTTAGCACGCTCAGCTCAGACAGAGTTTGCCACAGCACTGACTTGGGTCATTCTCTGCACCAGGTCGCTCTGCACGCATCTCTTGTATGTTTGTTTCTCTGTTAGAGAGACTTTAGTTGCTTCCTCTTTAACTAGACATGTCCACAGTTTCCACACAAGTCATCTCTGAACAAGATACTATCCAAAAAAAGACACAACAATATAGGTGTAGAGATTTTTGTAATGATTCACCCCTATCAAAGAAACCTACTGAATGTTCAAGGCATTACCTCAGACAAAAGTCCTTCTCAGAGTGTGACATGCTTGCATTTTGCACTGACAAACACAAGTCTTTTTTACAAGACTTTTTTCTCTACAATCTTCAGCTAAACTGTAAAACTAAAAAACAATAGGTTTTAATTTAATATTCTGGTAGTGCATAACGAAAACCATTCTTTACTTTTGCTTGCTTGGTTCCTTTTTAAAAACTTTCTTTTCCCTTAGGGAAATTAATTTTTGCAACACCTGTGGGATGGAGCACTAATCTGATGTTTTAACATGTGCATATCTGGAATTTTCAAGCCGATTTGTATCACCTTCTGAACCTTCTCAAAATACTGAAAAAGAGAAAGGCACAAGGGATAACCTCAAAAGATGCTAGAGAGGCATTTGCTGTTATTGTGGCCTGATTCTATCCTATTAAAGTACTCACAGTCAAAACAAGACTGAGTCAAACAACTCTGAGTATACTGATTAATTCCCATCTACTTGATTATAACAGTGTACTATTCCTACTAATTGCAGGTGGATGATCTCCTGAGTGTCCCAGCAAGACAAGAAGCAACAGGGAGAACATAGCTATACCTCTCTTGTCTTGCTTTAGAAGACCCATTCAGACTCTTTGAGATAAGAAGCTCCTATCAGCAGGTAAGTTGAAAACTAGTCTGCCTAGAAGTTGAGCTAGTTTAACTTCAGCTGTTCTCTCAAACTGGGCTAATTTATACAATGCAGATTGCTGCACAAGAAATCTTAGCTCAAGTTTAGGCTAAACCAATGTGAAAATTGCTTTATTTTCCCTGTGAGTTTTTTTGTTTTGGTTTTTTTTTTGAGTAAAAACTGAATGCAAAAGCAACATCTACACTGAGATACCAAGGCTGCCCTGTGAGTTGTTTACATGCAATTAGCATGAGCTGCCCTTGCCAAAGTACCTCATACACAGAGGAGCCTGGAGCCACCAAGTCAGGCTTACAGTGTAGCCCTTCTAGAAAACAACCTTCCCTTCTGGGCCAGCTTCTGCCTGGGACTCACAGAAGAAAAAGAAATGGTATAAATGGCTTAATGCTTGGAACAGGGACTGTTTCTCTAAGTCCAGCTGTACTCAATATATTTCCTGGACCAGGAAGGGCTGGAATGAAAGCTGGATCTGTCAGTTTAGCCCAACTTCCAGGCTGGGACTGATAAAAAAAATATGCCTGCAGTAAGCATACGTTCTGCATTTATACATATTCCAGAAGGGTTCACAAACTGACTTGTGAGGAAATCAGATTCATCAGTTATTTTGGTGCTAGTCTGCATGCAAATGAACCTCCCAAACAGGCAGACGCCAAATTCAGATGTGCTTTTCAGACGAAGTAAATAAGCAGTCACAAAGTAATTTGCAAGGCTTATCTAAACCTGTTTAATCATGCTAGTAATAAGTTTGTTTTGAACAAAGTTCTACCCTTAGGAGAAAATGAGAAGGAAAAAAATGCAACTCCTACCCCCACCAGCCCCCACAGGAATACACACACCTTCTCACAGGGGATGGCAGCTGCTACATTTAGCTAAGCTTTCAGCTGAACTGAAGCTTTCCACATAAACATCCAGGACAGGGGCAGTGGTTAATACACCATAAGCTGCTCCAGAATCCACAGTGAGTCTTTGTGGATTTTGTTAAAAGGCATACTGAGTAAAAACAGTGGAGCAAGGAAATGTAAATGTTTTTCATGAGTCTAGATTCATACTATCAAAATATCCTAAATCAAGTTTATGAAATCTGAAAGGGAGTTTTGAGCTCTTGCAGCCCAAGCTGTATCTGCTTATCCACTCTTTACAGAGTGGCTGACATGACGTCTCAGATGGATGGAAAACATTCCATAAGCAACTGCGGAGGGTGTGGTGGCACGGCAGCTTGCAGAGTAGCACAGAAAACACATTGATTCCTCCTGCCTACTGTGTCTCCTATTAGATCCAGTGCACCAGAAATGGCTGCTGTGACTCGGCAACAGCGAGGGTGGGTTTGAAATTAAAAGGAAATGGGTAGAATACCTACAAAGAGTTGGTTTGGTTTTTTTATTTTTCCAAGAGATGTTTACTGGTCACAGCTAACACTGTTAGACCACTAACAGAGGGGTTTAGCACAGTGCTGCACTTGCCAGTGAGTCATGCTGCACACATGGACCTGATCTTTATTTCAGGGTGAAGACAGTCCACTGTTCTGTTCGTTTTAAAGACATAGCATGCAGAAATATGCTTCTGACTATTTTAAACATTTCTAACACATCCTGTTGCTGTAGTAGCAGAATAACAAGAACACAGCATTTAAAGTCTTGGAGGAAAAAATGTCAAGGCCTTTGTAAAATCTCCTGGTTTCTTTTTTTCTTTCTTTCTTTTTTTCATCTACTCAGAGAGCGATTTTCTTTTTTCTTGACTATTTTGAGTCTACAACAACAAGGTATAATTCAAACTGGTGTCTTCAGATATGGAAGCCAGAAGAATATATCAGTGACTCAGCTTGTGCATCGATAAGGTGTAGAATCACGTACTCAAAGTACAGGTTTATGTCAGACAGATGGCATTCATTAACAAACACGTAAAGCTAACAAGCAGTATGTTCCAGTCTACTATAAACTACTCAGACAATTCAAAGCAGCACTAAAATAAGCAGTATTTATGGCCACTTGCACTATAAAGGAAAACAGTTTCCTGGAATTCACAAGTGGGGAGATACAATCCAAGCCCACAAATGCTGATCCTGGGCCTTCTGAGCATATATTCAGAGTAAAATAATGCCTGCAAAGCACTGGAGACAAGGATACAGAAAGCTTCTATGATTTCTTATTGCTTCTTCAAGAGTCAGGCTAAAAAGGTATCAGAATGCTACTTTTCTGAACAAAGGTTTGGAAGGGGGAGCCTTTTCCTCTCTGAGACTATGGACCTTATATACTGTTACTGCTGAAAAGAAAACCACAAAGATCCTTCAGGGGATGCGGGAGGAGCAGCGACCTTTGCAGAGGACAGTTGTACCCAACGTAAGAGCGTTGGCCTTGCTGGTCTTCGGAAAAAATGCAGTGGCTGCAAGAGGACTGCCCAGTGCACACGCCACTTCAGTGACCCCACAGTGGCAACCAGGCTCTCTCTGAGAGCTCAGCACAGACCTGTGGGGCTGTAAATTGTGTGGGCGCGCACACGGCAGGAACAGAATCAAGAAAGCATAACAGTAGCTTAAAACAACAGTGCGTACTGCCACCCCCACTACATTCCCATGCCCAGCTGAGTGACAGGTATAGAAATAGCTGTCCTTCATCGACCTGCTTCACAGGCGTGTGCTCCAAAGTTATCAGCTCACATATGAAGCACAGGCAAGCCAACCTTTGTAAAAGTTTCTTTTAAATACTTGAGATACTGATACAGAGACATTATTCAAAGACAGCTATTAACAGCTGATACTTTGAAAAGAAGCTTCCAAAAAATCTGTTTCTTGTCCTGTGATAAGCCACATGACAAGGCACGTCATTCTGTAAAGGAGGTAGGGAAAGTGTTTAGCAGTGTGGGAAAGAGAGGGTCAGGACTACATAAATTATTTGTTTGTTTTCCTGATTGAACAACAGGGCTGCAGAATGACACAGAACCAAACAGCTATAAGCATAACTGAGATTTGTTCTGCTGAGCACAGCGTTAATACAAAAATGTAAAAGCATTCTCGGCCAATGCATGAACAGATTGGGATGCAGGTCTTGTAAGAGATTTGGGAATAAGCTTCTCTGAGGTTCAACAAAAGGAGGGTCAGCGCTAGGTGCAAGAAAGTTTTGGTCATCCAAAAGATTTTATGAGATCTGACAGTAAGTTCTCTCCAGTTCTGACAACTTAAGACATACCCAGTCCAACAGACAGGCAACACCTTCTTATTCCATGCTACTTGGCTGTGGTCTTACTATTCATCCAGCATTTCCCAAGCACCTCCCTCTATCCCACTGCTGAGTGTCTCTCGGCAAGGCAATACCTTCAAAAATCAGTAAGAGCCTATTCCTACTAGTATGGAGTGTGAAAGCTAATGCTGCTGCATGAACTAACAGTATGCTTAGAGAGTTTTTGGCCAGGATTTTAATGAGGATGGCAAGTATTCTTCTGGATAACTTACGGGGTGCTATTACAGAGAGGTTCTGTGATGCTGCAGCTGCTGAAGACTTCATACTTGCAAGTGTGCACTTTGTCTACAACTTAGATGATGTAGGAACCCAGGCTTGGATATTTCCTGCTTTCTCAGCTATTTTAAGAGAGGGGAGGTAATCACATGTGGTTTTCTTACAAGTTCTCTTTCAATACTTGAGTCCTTGAGAACCAGCCCTGTTTTCATTGGAATGAATGAGCTTTTTGTCACTGACCTCAGTTTGACCCCTGAAAATTTACTAGGGACCTCACTGCTATTGTAGCTTGGCACCTTGTGATCTGAAATTTATTTTTAAAAAATATTTATCCACATTTTTCTGAGCACGCTTCTGAGATAGAAAAGTTTCATATTCATCTTATAATACAAAGAACTAAGACAGAGAAGGAGGATGGGCTGGAAGTCCAAAGTGTGCTAGGTGTCTACAAAGCTGACTGCAAGTATCTACATGATAACTAATTTCCTCAGTAAAGCAGGGTATGCTGAGCTAGCCATGCCATATATACTGAAATGTGCTTGGCACTATGCTTCCCTAGGCAGGAACTGTTTCCTCAGCCTTCTTCCTCAGTGGGGCCCAACTCAGTCTTTGATAACCTTTAACCTGTTTGAGGAGGAAATGCCAGTCACTTCCACACAACAGTCTAAACGTTACAGTCTTGCCAAACTGTACAAACCCCAGAGCTGGTTTTCAGCTGCCTAGTTTGGATCAGCAATTTAAACCTCACTGAGTATGCCAAACAATGTTGCTGGGGTACTCCTGCTGGTTTTCCTGCTGTGTTAATGCATGCATGTGATTGCTGGTTGAAGACACAGAAGTGACTCCACAAGCGATGGCTCAGGCACACATCTAGGTGCCACAGCTCACAGAAGCAGGGCAGTCTGTAGGCTTGGCAGGTGTCCTCTCAGCCTGACAGCTTCCAGGAATGCAGAATCACTACTCTGCTGCCAGGGAGCTGGGGATCCCAAGGCAGTATAAGGGACTCCTGTGGGTAACAAGGGTCTTGAAAACTAGTCTTTTGATAATTTGTAGTTGGACACATCAATTCCTTTCACCATGTTTACCAACACCTACTGATGTGTGTCCAGTGGTCCTGGATTGCAGAAATCTGACCATCTGCTGTGGATGAGTGGAGGACCTGGTGCCTTCCCTTTGAGACAGAGATGGAATGTGCCCTTAGCTTATAACTGCACCCACAAAGGCAAAACCATGCCTGTATTCAGTTACCTAAATGAAATCTACAGTTTTTGTCCTACATAATGTACCTGAAGTCATGCGAGGAGTCTGTGTTGGCAGAAAACTGTGATACATCATCTGAGCACCTCCCCGAAGCTCTAACCACTGGGAGAGATTTCCTCTCAGCAGGAACAGGATGGGAGGTTTGAGCAGAAATTCAATTAACTTTGAAACAGTAAGAGTTTTTGAAACATTTGGCCTGTAGCTGATCAAGCTTCTTGACAAGGTGGTAGCTGCCATGTCATGTCTAAATTCTGTGTGGAGATCATTGATCATTAAACTAGTCCTAATCTCATGTTTTTACAGGCTATTTAGAGAGAGAGTCTACCTACCATGAAGAATTATTTGGAAGGCACATTGACTTTTATCCTGTTGGTTGGATAATAACTTCATTAATGCTGATCTATCTCAGTACAACCACAGGCTTCTGTAGTTAGTTACCTTTGATGACAGTGGTAATAGCAACAGCTCCCATTGTTTGCAAAATCCCTCAAATTAGAAGTGCTACTAGGAGAACTGATGTAGCTCAGTTCTAAAAAATAATTTTTTTTCCCTGACAAATACAGGAAACTGGAGTTAGCTGGCAAGAGGGATGGGAGAGGAGGGCATACAAATAAATACTATTTCAATAAGATCATTAAAGCAAGTAAAACTTCAGGTAATTTCCTCTAATTCTGCTGACAGTAACTGATCTGGATTATGTTTTGTTTCAAAATAGTGCTGTTGGGGAGAGATAAGCACAGTGTGAGAGCAGTAAAAGAGTTTTTGAGCACCGATACCTCCAGAACGAATGTGTGCTGTCCCTTTAAATCTTACAAGCTTTAATGCTCCAGCTGCTGGAGGGGATATTCTGCAACATTTGAGGCAGATTCCTAATTGAAACTGATCTGGTTTGTAGGCAGGAAAAGTACATGTTTATATTTAAGTATCTTCTCCTTGGGCAGTTAAAATGTGTTTTCAAGACTCAAGCTACAATAGAAGCTATTAAATTCTCCAGCATTTTCCAACCACACACAATTGCCCCAAGTAATTCCTACTCAGATTCAAGGAAAAATGATGGTAAAACTTCTGATACTATGATGAGATCAGTTGTCGGCAAGTGCTAGCATTTTAATGACAACCATAACAGTAGTTCATTAGCGCTATTAGATCAAGCAGATTTAGCTGGTGTGGAGTGTATTGGTAACCAGCTACTTACTCAAAAGAAATTCTTATCTTAAATGAGAGCTAGGAATGGAGACTTACCAGCTCTAAGAACTTCCTCACCACCTGTCTTTGTTTTAAGTTAGTTTCACCATCCAGGTTAGCTGTTTCTATATGGCACAGCCCATCAGGATCACTTGAGGAGAGCAGCAATATGTCAGCAGGTATAATTTCATTACAGCGAAGCTGCACAAAGTCTCCGACTTTCACTTCTTTCCAGTATCTGCTTATGTATTTCTTCTCATTTCTGAAAAAAAAAGGACATTTACAAGACTTTTAAATTTAAAAATTGCACAGACTGAGATCCTTCTGATAAATCTGGTTTGATTTGTAACAGGAATACCTGTTATAGGAGTGCCTTTCAAAAGTCCTCAGGAACTCTCAATTTACTCTAGGAAAAGTCAATGCAGAATGCCAAGAGGCCATTTCCCAGTGACTCAGAACCAGGTCTGAGTTACCAAGACCCTCTTTTAAGATCCAGAGAAAAATCATGTTGATGTCAGACTTGACTAAGCAGGGTAAACAGAAGCTTCACACATTCTCCTTTCTCTCCCTCCATGCTCTGAGTCACCCATATGACCCTATGAAGGGGAGAGGGCCAATGCCCATACTGTGTGAAAAGGAGTGACTTTTAGGGCAAGAGAGGAAATGAGAACAGGTCTGGGCACAGGACACCTGCTTGGAATGGCTCCTGAATGTTCTCCCTCATGTGCCACCCTCTGATGCACCCTCAGATAGGCTCCCCTTGTTCTCTTTTTCCAACAGGGACAAACTGTATACTGCTGCACGTCAGATCTGAACAAGGATCCCTAACTGAGAGGAATTTCCACTATCTATCACTAAACCTAGAACTACAAGGACATGTTGTGTGGTAAAATGCAGTCCTAGCTGCTCTACTGGGAAAGCACACTCTAATTTCTTTTAAGTATTCCTGCTCTATTTCCATTCTAGCCAGAGTGCTGTGTGTTACATAGCTAATTCCTGCTTAGTTACCCTGAACCTTTCATTTTGGAGTACAAGCACTAAACCTCTCTAGTTTTAAAGGTCATGCTAGTTTGCTACTTTTTTATTTTTTAAATTTTTCTTGAGAGTAAGAGGGAAAACGAACACGACTGCTTAATTAATTTTAGCTAAAATTTCAGATTTTAGTTTTACAGCAGGCACAGACTCATGTGCTTTCTTGGCATTTGTGGAAAGTGATTTATTTTGTTGTGATTTTGAAAGAAATAAATTTCAAAACAGCCCCAATATTGACTTGGTAAAATACCTCCTGAAAATGGGAAGCTAATATTCTGACACTTTTCTAAGCCATTAGAAGGCCTTTTGCTGTGTGAGGACCAAGATGATTGTCAATGCTGGCACTGTCACCAGAGACTGTCTCCTGGGACAGCACTTTAACTGGCAGAATGGGATTCTGATGAGGGGTGGGGAGAGGTGGTGACAGCTGTTTTATGTTTTTTAAAGTACATTATCTTAAAATACATCACTTTCAGCAGTAATGTGAATAGATTTGTAACCACGTGGAAACAGGGAAGTCCTGACAACATTGTTACTTCGGAGTTACTGACAGTCATGCCTTCACTGGTGTTAGAGGAATTACTAACTTAATTGGCATTTATTCATGTATTTAGCCAAAATCCTGAACGATAAAGGGTCAGGTAGCTTAACAAGGATGTATCAGATCAGGTTTTATACCCCAGAATTTCTTCACTGTCTTTTCATAACATCCAGTTTATAAGGGAAAGAATGAAAATTATGGCTGTGATTTCTATTTTGATAAAACCTGAAAAGGATTAGTACAAACCAAGTGTAAAACATGATAATCTAACAAAGGCAGGTAATACACTTACTAGGTGTTGAAATTACTCATTTTCTTCATAATCACGTTGAAACAAACATTTAATTTTCTCTGCTAATGAGTATGAATTGCTTTGAAACCCAGTGTGCCATAATACAGTACAACTTACTGCACTGCAGATCTGAAGCGTTTGTTAGCTCTGCAATCTGTAACTCTGAATCCCTTTACATGTGTCTGTTGTTCTTCATCCTTTTTAATTTAACTGTGAAACTGGGTGATGTATAAATGTACAAGGAGCAGCAGTACAAAAGCACGATCGTGATAAAAATAGAAAGTAGTCCCATACTATGCTATAAGCACTACTATTTTTTATTTAATTTCTATTGTTTGAAAAGCATTGCTATTTTAGCATTTCCTCATCTCTCACATGCTTAGCAACTGCCACAGCTATGTACACTGTGGCAGGAAGGGTGGATATCAAGCAACACAAGGAACACAAGTGAACACAAGGCCAAATGGCTTGAATAAATGAAGTTGTTCAGCCTGGAAAAGAGAAGGTTTCAGGGAGACCTTATTGTGGTATTTCAATATATAAAAGGGACTTGTAAAAAAGACAGTTATTACCAGTGCCTACAGCCACAGGACAAGGGGTAATGGTTTTAAACTGAAAAAGGATAGATGTAGATGAAACGTAAGGGAGAAATTTCATATGGTGAGGCTAGTGCCCAGTGAAGCAGTCTATGACCCATCCCTGGAAGTGTTCAAAATGGGGCTTTGAGCAACCTGATACAGTGAAGGGTGTCCCTGCCCCTGGCAGGAGTATTGGACTAAGTGATCTTTAAAGGTCCCTACCAAGCCAAACCATTCTATGATTCAATAAATCTATGAATGTAAGACCTCTTGGACATGCACCAGGGCCCAGCCCCCTTCATTAGGCACACGGGAACAATTTGGCCCCGTATTCCACTTGATCAGCTCTTTGCTAACAAGGGTCAATAGTGGATGGAAAATTACTGTCTTCATGGAAAATTACTTCCTAATCCTCTTTAGACCGGGTTGCTCTGTGTCCTCTAGCAGAGCTCTGAACTGAGACTTGTCTCACTGCAGCCAGTGAGTGGTCACTGCAAGCATTCTCTGCAGAGTATGGCATGATACTGTCTTCACTGGGTGGTTTGGAGACTATCTGGACCATGAATACATCAGGCCCTATGAAGCTTTCCTTTAACATGTTCAGCCTAGTCCTCTGAACATGCAGGTTAGCTCACCTTGGACAGCCATCATAACCTGCAGCCACTACACACACACCAAGTGACCCCATTGATAAGGTTAAGATTTTTCCTTTGATTCTGCAGAGACAGAACTTTGTTGTCCAAGTTTTATATTACCTAGTAAATGTTTATTCTTGCTGTTATATTGTGCCAGTAAAATTATATAATATAGAGAGTTAGAAATGCCAGACTTTCTGTAAGAGAAGGAGTCCAAAACAATGGCAATACTGCAGCCACAGTACAGGGCTCTGTGGTGGTGCATTCCCTACCCCTCCTGGGCTCTGCTCTACCTCCTCAAGCCTGCTCTACAATTTCAATAATCCTTGTTAGGCCTTTGTGTAATGAGTTGGGTGCTGAAATGTTCCTTGACCACACCAGGAACTCTTGCATGGCTAAGGTGGAGCGGCACTGTTCATATAAGGGACACCTGCTGCCTGACCAAAGGAGGGGAACAAGAAATAACTGGTCATCCCCATATAGCCTTGGAACATTACCCACCTGAATCATAACCCCAGTGAAACTGGGCTTTGGGATAATTTCAGTAATTATCAACTTGGGTTATAGTCAGGATGGAAATGGACTAATGAAAAAAAAGCCAATCATCTTGTGACCCTATAAACAGTGGTCCTAAGTGAGGCCCTTTGAGTTCTACCAGACCACAGCAGGCTGTACCAGCGTGTCCCTCAGAGTGGGATGCTGCTCAGAGCTTGCAGACTGTCATGCTGCAGTACTGGGAGGACTGTCACCAAAAGCTGGTGAGTCAGCCTGGGCCAACATCCCCCAGCCCGTGACACTCAAGCCTCTCCCACTGAGAAATGCTAAGACATTCAGTGTGAGTAATTCACTGACACTCCAGTGAAACAAAGTGGAACTTTAACAAGTACCTTTGTGCATATATATAAATATACACACACACGCACACACACCCTACAGATAACTGAGTTACTATTTTGATTAAGGTTAATCCTATTGAATCACTTTGTAAATATTAAATTAGTCAATTATTGAGTGCTGCTAAATCCTTCAGACATAAACCGCTGCCCAGGTCTGAGGCTAAGACTGGACTCAGCCACACCTAGGTTGCCTCAGGAGTTTAGAAAGCAAGAATCTTGTGACTCAACATCAGGATTTCCCTATTAAATCTTTTAGATATCCCGTGGACAAAGTCTGAGATGAAGTTTTGGATTGAGCTGCACTTAGGTTCCATTAGAAGTTTAGAAAGCAGGGGGTCCACTCCATAACTCATGACTCAATGGGGAAATCTCTCTTACCCCTTGCACCCTTACCCTTACCCTGGCTCTTGTGTAAATCATGCAAAATTGATTATAATTCTACTTTCCCTCTATGCTTCATCTCTGTAGTAATAGAGTGAACCTTGCCATCAAACTCTGTTACGTCATGCTTTCACAAATTTATATTAAAACCTGCTTTTGGTAATACCTTTCATTGTGACTCCTGAAGTGGCCTAAACCACTCACTTGTGGCAGCTGCAGGCACTGTTTGCAAGGGACTTTTAACAAAAGCTTTTGGCAAGTTTAAGTAAACATCAGCAAACCTCTCGGAATATTTTGTTGAAAGGCTCAAAGAATTCTGTCAGGAACACAGGAATGGGAGGCAGCATCTCAGTGAGTCCAGTCCCCTGAAATGGTCACTGGAAACTCTGACATGGATATTAAGCCCAGAAGCTGACACCCCACAACTCTAGTTCTACCTGCCCTCATTTATCATGAGCCTGAAGATACATTTTATTACCTACAATACACCTAAGGCTAATACTACAAGAAACAAATGCTGCAAACCATGATGAACCACAGGAAGAAGTCAGAGATACTAAATCTTTCAATCTTGGGAGAGTTAGATCTAAGTCCTACAAATCAATATGCTACCAGGAACTAATGCCATTCAGCAGAAGGAATAGATATTGTTGCTATTCTCCATTTAAATCACAATGATGAACTATTAATTTCAGACAGCTATGCTCAGGTATTATAATGTGTTATGTTGAGCTCAAATATTAAAAAAGTGCATCCTTCTGCACACAACCTAATCTTTATCAATACGCTTGCATGCAAAGAATGTATCTGTCAGCTGTGATTTAAACAGTCAAGTGGGTTAAATCTTCATGCTCATCTCTGCCACAATTGGAAGTAGAACTTTCCAGTGCTTTCACTTTTCTGAGCATATTGTTACAGGTAAACACTACAGAAATCTAAAGATGAATAGCTGAAAAGTCAGCTGGTACAGCTGCATTGACATCAACACTTTTGTTAGCCAACAGCAGATGTGGCCCTGGCAGGAGTCAAACTGCAAGGATAAAGTGCCATTATCCTGGCATATCTGCTCTTGAATATACACAGAAGAGTCTGAAACATCCTCTCAAGTGTATGAACACAGAGAAAAATACTTTCTTTCCTATTAAAAATTTGCATTAGTCTACCTATTGCATATATTTGGCCAATGCTCTGTTTTGAGGCAGAACAGCCTGCAGGTGAGTGCCAAATTTGAGACTGACTTTGATTAGCAGCAAAACTGCTACTTGGTTCAGCAAAAACTGAACAAACAAAAACTATTGATGATTTTTTTTTTTAATGTTTCTAATTTAGAAACACAGAAACTCATAAATGGCATTTCCTTTTCATATTAATTATGCTTTTTCTTCTTCTGGTCTCCTTTGCAACATGAGATGATAACGATCATGCCCATAATTTTGCTTTCTGGACATGTAGACACCACTTGATATCTGCAAAAGGCTGAAGATTTTCAAACTGTCTCCATTTAGAAATTACAAAATTAATTGTTTACTTCTTTTGAGTGTATTTTAACTATTTGGGCATAATAAGGAATTATTAAAAATTACTTAAGATAACTTCTATATATATGTATATAATAATAACTTAAGATAAAACATATCTTGCCTTTTCTCTATAATTTCTTTTTTTTTAAGTTTGGGGAAATTATCATAAGCAATACTTGGCAAAGAAGTATGAAGGCCATAGAGCTGTAATCTGTTCCACTTGTGTAAGGTCTGCATACTAGAAATTTTATACATTAGATTGAGAGGATGGGGACTACTAGGTAATAAGTTCTTACTTCCTGTACTTCTCCACTGAAAAATATTACAGTTAATGAGTGGGAATGGCTGATGCAGATTTGCTTCATCAGATCCAGTGGCTGGGGCACCCGTGCTTCTATGTAGCGCTGCCCTAGCTTAGTCCCAGCATAGGCTCCTACATTCATCTCAGCAGGGCTTGTAAAATACGTGTACCAGAAGACTGGAAGATGTTCTCTTGTACTTTTTGGGGTGTTCAGCCTGTTTGACCTGGCTTACAGAGCATACCCCTTCTTACATACATTGCAGCTGCAACCCAGAGGTTTTCAAGCCTCTCAAAACATCCAGATAAAATGTCTTTTCCCAGTCCAAGCCCATCCGCGGACCTGCTTTTGAAGTAACAATCTTCTTTACTTCAAAAGAAATCTGACTCCTTTGCCTTCCCTGCCAGCTGAGGTTGGCCATTGAACCAGTAGGATTTTAAAGAAACAGCAAGAAGTTAAGTCTGTGGAAGAGGAAAAGCTCTCTACAAAAGACAGTCAAAGAGCTGTTGTACATGTACAAAGCATACTTTGTATCTGTTCTTGATGTCAGCCAGGTCCTTCCTTTTCATATCAGGAGGTAGAAATAGATTGGAGTAGCACAAAAGAATGATTCAGGTACATCTCTGCTCCCAGTGACTTAAAATATGTTCCAATCAATTGCCCACAAGTGCTGTGACAAGTCTTCTGGTTAGGAACTAAATAAAAAAACTTGGAGCTAATTAGCAGGGCCCAAGCAGAGCATCAACTTCTGATGGAGAACCTCAAACTAATGCAAACACAGAAGTGTCACATCAGGCCAGACTATCTTTATCTTTTTAACATCATAGCTGTTTCTCCATAGGTCCTTCATGCTCATACTGTTTTCCCAAATCATCTGTTCTTTCTCTTGCCTGCTCTGGAGCCTCCACCTTCAGTCCCCCACCTCTCCCAACACCTGCAGGTGTGGAGAGGGTTCCCACTAAGGGAGCCCATAGCACTCTATGCAAACTTCAGTGGAAAGCAGAGATGTTGCAAAATTTATCACAGGCTACAAAAGAAGAGCTGGGGGACAGCACTGAAATATGTGAACAAAACTCTTACAACCAGTATTGATTATGATTTGAAAACTATGGGTGTAGCAGAACTCAGAGTTTAAAAACAAGAGCTATCTGTGAGACCATGGCATACATTCCACAAAGTCTGAACATGTCAAGTATCTATGGAAACATGTTGAGAACCATTTGGGTACAATTACAATGTTGTGGCAAAATGAAGGAAAAACATGAAGCATAAGTTAATGCCAAAGGAGGTTACATAATGCCCAGAATATGTCTCCATTCACCACAAATGATGACATCTGTTTTTATGAAAATAAATCATGAAGAGACTCTGAATCTGATGTTAATCAGACGAAACAGATTAGCAGAGTGTGTTTTTGAGAAACACTGAAGAGGAAGAAATTTCTCCATCACTCAAGTTTCTACATAGACTCCATAATCTTCACATTATTTTAAGGGCATTATTTTAATGGACTTCAAATATCCTTTTTTCTTTTTTAGAGGATTAGCATGTGCAAATGTCTGTTACATTTCCTAGAAGCAAATCTGTGTATATAGCAATGATGAGGCATAAAGGTGCCTTTTATCAAATTCATACTTTCTGAAAACTGCTAATTTTTCTGCTATTAGTGAAACTTGCTATGAAAAGGTACCCAGGAAACCTCAGCAATTCAGGCTTATAATGTGGAAGCAGTAATTTAACTTTTCTTGGCAGTGTTATCTCCATTATACCTCAAGTTGAAAGAAACATCACTATTGTTAACTGTAATGAAACATTTACTACTCGGAATAAATGATTTTTCAGCCAAGAAACTTGTTGTTGCGATAACAACATGAAACATAAAAACAGAACATGTAATGGAACTTCATACAAACTGAAGGAAGAAAAATCTGTCTTCTAGAACTTGATTTCAATACAAGACTGTTCCAAGAGGCGTCTAGTATTAGGGTTCCTGAAAGTGGTATGATTCTCAACCTCTTATGTTTGCTGCCAAATATGCTAAAAAAGCCCTATCACTCTTCCAGTAAACAGATATATTGGGAGAGAAGAATATCAGCTGCTTTATATATAGCAGGACAGATCGTGAATGGTTAGTGCTGAGACTTTCTAAATGGTATCATACAAGGAGGTGGAAGTGGAAGAACAGCCTAGATATGACCTGTCTCACAGCCAGGTAAGGTTCTCGTCTGATTTTCAGAGCCATCACAGATATTAACATTGAGTATTTCCATTAAAGTGCTGCTCCAAGCCACTGCAAAAAGATTCAGCGGAGCTCGGTGCTTTGAAAACATAGAAGAAGAAATCATGCCCTGCTGAAGGGAACCCACTGAAACAGTAGATACCTAATGACACAAACCTCATGAATCTGTGCCTGCTGCCTAAACAGTTAAAGAAAAAGCAGGAACTCTTCCTAGGGAGAATTTAGGTTACAAATTGTAGTGGTTTGGTCCAAAATACTCATTACTGTTTATCTGCTGTGAGATAAGAATTAGGAGAAATGCAAAACAGGCACCAAACTTGAAAGAATATAAAGAAGTTTATTAACAGACCTAAAAGAAGAAAAAAAAATTATACCACCTTCAGAACTCTCCTCCTGCCCCCACCTTCCTCCCTTCTCCCACTGACAATGTTCAAAGACAACCCTTAAGATGTTCAGTCTGTTTACCACTTCCATAATAACCTTGTTCAGTCCATTTAGAAAGAGAAGTCTCTTCTTGCTCATGCTATGAAAACATTATCACAACGAGACAGCCGCCCACTTCCAAATATTGTTCAGTCCATTCAGGAAGAGGAGTCTCTCTGCCTGCGTGTGAGTCCTTTCCCCCGACTTGCAGCTTTTCCCGCAACTGCTTTCGAGGGTCCACTCTTGAAGTTTTTTGGGGTACAATTTTAAGGTTGAGCTGTTCAGAAACAAAAACAGAGGCCCTTCTCCTTCCCTGGGAGCAAAGGGTCTTCATCATCTTCATCTTTAGGACTATCTCTGGGAGCATCTCTAGGAACTGAGGTTTCTCCTTTCCCATTTGGAGCAAAAGTCCTCATCTGGTTCATCTCTAGGGACTGAGGTTTTCTCCTTTCCCGTTTGGAGCAAAAGTCCTCATCTGGTTCATCTCTCCCTGTCCAAACTTCTCATGAAATTACAGCTGCGTCAGCATCTGCCTATCTCAGCGCAGGTGCTTCTGCTCACGAGTTGAACACTCCACCCCCCATATCTTCATGAAATTACAACAGGAGACTCTGATATATCATAGCTTCACAAGAGAATTTCAGCTTTAAGCATCTCCTCTCTCTCTTCCCTCAGGTTTTCAGCTCTTCACAGCAATAAAAAGGGTTAATCTCACCTCGGCCTTGCAGCTTTGCAGCTGGAATGTTGAATTTTCTTATCGCAGTGGAGAGTGGGGAGAGCCGAGCCGCTCCGGCTGCCCACGGCAAGGCAGTGGGGGGGTTCCACAGCTGGAACAGGTCCATGGCTTCAGGATGGCCGTGGCCCGGCCCGGCCTGGCCCAAGCAGGGCCTGGCCGGGCCCACTGGGCCCTGCTCGGGCCCCGCAGCCACCTGTCCCAGCGCCGGAAACGAGAGAGAGCTTGGAGGGGGAGTTTGCCTATTCTTAAATGTGGATAACAGAGGTGATCACAACTTTAAGTGGCTTAGAGAATTGTCCATATTCAAACTGGCCAGCTGATAGGTTCTATCAGTTCCCAGAGGAAACTGTAAGCACCCCTTAGCAAGGACGTCCCTTCCGGGACTATGCTTGCTAACCTATGACACAAATTTTGGTAAGACATGAGCTCCACGTAGGAGCTTTCCAGGGTCCTTGTTCTCTAAATCAATAATTAATGGTGTGAGGAGACTTAGGAATAGTGTCTGAGTGCCTAAAATTCAGGTGTGAGCTAGATAAACAAATCTGGTGGACTCAATCCTCCTTTTGGTGCTCTCCCACTACATTTAAGGCAGTGCAATCAGCTGACCATTCCAAGGCAGCTCTTCATATTTTAAAGGTATATTAAAAGGTAAATTAAGCACGGCTCTGCACAGTTACTGAGGAAAATCCCATTCTTTAACAGATTCAGACATTTCAATGGAAATTTTATGCTTTCTCATTCCTCTTGTTCTGCACATCTGCCTCATTTGATCTGAGGACAACTTGACTCAGGACATGAAAAAGCTTTAATATACTCACTATGTAAACACAAAAAGCCATTTGTAAAGAGTTTCTAAAGACAGGTACTCCTTAAGAAGTGCAATTGTTTTTATTTGAAAAAATTATTCCAGTTCTTAAAACAAATAAAAATGGAAAGAACTTCTATCAGGAAAGGTATTCACTGCTAATTACATTCACAATCCTGATGGAGTTGTCCACTGATACTCAGATGGGGAGACTATTCTTCTGTATCTAACTGTACCATACATCTCCTTTAAAACTCTAAAGGCCACATTTTACCTAATCACTGCAATAAAGCACTCTAGAAGTTAATACAGCTTTGCTATTTAATGTTAACAAGAACATTAAGAATTCATCATTTTCACATTTAATAGGCAAAACCAACATCTCAGACCGAATATAAGCGTTCAACCTTCTTCAGGTCCTCCTAAAACTATTAAGTTCTAAATTTTCCTTCCAGTTCTGTTCTTGTCTGGGCAACATCCATCCATGACATCCATCTCATTTGGATGTTCTCATGTTTTCCTCTGGACAATCTAAAGTACAGGTCAAGGGCAGGAAAGATACTGAGTACCAGCTGAGATCTCAAAGGGTTCCAGGGTGCAATGCATACATTCAGAACAACTGAGGTTATGTTTTGCATATTGTTGCCTTTAAGTTTCTTCTGGCTGCAATTCCAGAAATTAGCTTTAGCCCATACACTAGACTTTGCTATTACAGTGCCATACAAAATTAAACCGCTTAAAGAACTGGTATTGATTTAAAAAAAAAAAAGTGAGAGAGAAAGAGAGAAAAACTCTGGGCTGTAATGTTATTGGAAGAATCTTGCAGAAGAAAAATCTGGATGCTACTATATATTTGCAGAACAGTTCTTTCTGCTATGCGGTGAGACTCAGCAGAAAGGTGCGAGACTGTAATATGTAGGTTACCGATTTTGAAGGCTATTAGAAGCATGTATTGGTGCACTTGTTTCTCAATTTGTATGAATTATATTTAACTGCAAAGTTACTAAGGAATTCCTTTTGTCTGTCTGATGAGGATGTACATTCAATGGAGACTGAATGAACAGGAAAACCTCGAACTCAGGCACACTCAGGCAAACTTATGTTGACACCAAGGTGTAAAAAGGGAGATTTAAGGTACTATCCTGCATAAAATCGTGGTCTTTCTCTACATCCGTTCAGTTAGATGCCTGCACCAAACACCCCCAGGCAGGTACAACAAAGGTGGGAATTTAACCTGGCAGTTGTGGATGCCTACTGGCTAGCAGGCAAAGCAAACGGGGACACTTCTGCGTGCTTCTAATGGTGATGGAGGAAAGGTTTGGCAGGATTTGTAGGCAAACGTTGACCTTACCTTGAATGCCAACTTGCAAATGGAAGAGGCCCCAGAACAGTCAGAAGTCAGCCAAAATGTGTATCACAATAGCGTCTGGCAAACTTTTGTTGATCAGATGCTGCACACTGCTTTAGAGCTCTGCCATTGGTATGACTGGTGTCCTAAGCCTCAAGACGAATTCCCAAAGAGGGGTGAGGTAAGACTTCACTTGTGAGCCACTGCTCTTGCCCCATCATACTTATGTCCCCCTAACCAGTTTTGGCTCAGCAGAAAGGAAGGCAGCAATTCTGTGGCAACTGAGTTCTCAGAAGTCTGTTCCTAATCTGGAGGAACAGAATAGATGGCTAAGGACCTGAAATATGAACATAAAGATCTTTCTTTTAAAGCTTTTTTAAAATATTATTTACTATTATTATCTCTTCTTTGTTGCTATTTTTCCATATAGTTTCTTACACACAAGAGCCATGAGACTTCTCAGAAGAGACATCTCTATCACGCTAACTGAACCAAACACGGAAGAGCAGCAGGTTCCTGCAGTGCTCTCACTAGTGCTTGCACTGGTAGCCCAAGAGCTGCCTGACATTTTAAATCTAGCTCTATGAAGTCACTGTGAGGAGGAGAAAGACACTGAGGTGCTGGAGTGTGTCCACAGAAGAGCAGTGGAGCTGGTGAAGGGTCTAGAGCACAAGCAGGATGAGGGGAGACTGAGAGAGCTGGGGGTGTTTAATCTCAAGAAAACAACGCTCGGGGGACCTAATTGCTATCTACAACCACCTGAAAGGAGGTTGTAGCCAGGTGGGGGTTGTCCTCCCAGGCAGCCAGAGACAGGACAAGAGGAAATGGCCTCAAGCTGTGCCAGGCTTAGGTTGGCTGTTCAATAAAATTGCTTCACTGAAAGGGTGGTTAAGTGATGGAACAGGCTGCTCAGGGAAGTGTAGAATCACCATCCCTGGAGGTATTTAAGACATGCAGATGTGGCACTTGGGAACATGGTTTAGTGGTGGACTTGGCAGTGCTACAGTTGGACTCAACTATCTTAAAGGTCTTTTCCAACATAAATGCTTCTATGATGCATCCCTTGTCTGATGCATGAACACTGTGACCCCCTGATCTGAAGCAGAAACATCTATCTCCAGCATCAGTACATTCACAAGAGGGAAGGAGTAGTAGAAGGCACTACAACTCAGAAGAATCCTAATTTGTCCATGGAGATCGCAGAGAATAGGACTTAACTTGTACTGAAGGCTGATCCGAGAAGCACAGTTGAAGTTTTAAACATACTGACTTATCTTAGGCTGTATCTGGCCAATTTTTCTGTGTTCAGCTGCTCTCATAGGTTATACAGCCTGTCTTTACATTTCTGCATCACTGCTTGCCCCAACAAGAAAAGAATACAAATGCAAGGAAAAGCAAACAGCCTCAGGCTGTATCTTAGACTAAGACATGTTTAAATTAGCATATTGTTCTCAAAACAAAATTTTAAAATCTGAAAATCTCTAAAATTCTGGTATAAAATAGTAAGAAGGTATTTCCCAAAAATACTTTCTTAATGAAGACCAATAAAGTCACATCTAAACTGGGTCCCGGGAGCACTTCCCAATAGTCCTGCTTGAGTACACAGACTGGGTTGGATCCTGCATTAGATTGAAATCTGGGTGTGTGTAAGCCTCAACTGGCTATGCTCTAGGTCCTAACGCAATTTGAATTCAGCCTTACATAAGGCCATCTTACAGAAATTCACAGAATATAAAAATGTTCCTCACTTCCATCAAAGAAGAATTAGAAGACCAAACTCCATGCAAATCATATGCAGTGACATGAATCTTTGAAGGTTTGAGTCAAAACAAGTATGCCTAGAGATGCAAATTTTATATTCAAAATTCTTGGTGAAAGTAAATAATAGAGATATTGAAGAAGTGAGAACCAGGAAATGTAAAATCCTACTATTTAAAGGAAATGCCTTTAGTAACATTTGAGTAGTTCAGATTCAAAACCAGACTGATACTGCAGGTATCTACGTATAAAAAAATCAGGATAAAAATTCATTTAAAGCTTTTAATGTCAGCTTGACTATATTTTCACACTACCTGCTGCTTCCTCTGAATTAAAGATGATGGTCTTCATCTTATTAATATTCCAAACTTACTTTAGCCAGTCAATATATATATAGTCAGACTATAGTAGAATATGAAATACTAAGCTAGAATAATACTTTTCACAATAATGTTTTCACAGAGAGAAATGTAGTCTTTTCCTGTGCCACTGATTTACAATCAAAATGACTATGAATTATGTATCTCATAATTCTAATAGCATTATGAGATACAGTCAGCTCACGCAGACAGTACATCTCAACCTGTTAACATAGTTCTTCAGAGACCTTGTAATTACAGAGCTCTGCAGGGAAGCATGTCATCTTTGCCACTTGTCCACAACTACTGAACTACCATCAATAAAAAAACTAATTTATAAAGAACAATACACCATCAGTACAAATTCTGATAGCCTGTTTCCACCACTTTACCAGACAATAAATTTTCAAAATGAAGTGTATTTTACCATAGTAATTCCCACAGTAGTTATCCACACTTCTGTAAAATCATTGTCAGTTATAACCAAGATATTTTCAAGAGCTTCTTAGTTGACAGATGTCTACATATTTGTACATATTTAAACAAAAAGCCTATAAATATAAACTCTTCTTCACTACTGCCCTGTTACAAAGAAATAGTGTCATTTGTGAACACTGTTTCACAGAAACACTTTTTTAATTAATTCCGAAGAATTTAAAATCTAAGCAGGCCAACTAATAGGAATGGATATTGTCCTTTGTTTCTTTTTACACAAAAGGTTTCCTCATCAAGCTGTCTTTCTTGGAAATGACTAAATAATTTGTTGGCAAATATTGTTCCCACATTTAGAAAAACATTCTAAAAACCAATTTTTGTGCACGATTTTCACTTATTGTTCACTGAACTCCAAAACCAGGCTACAAATCTTGGCCCAAATTCAGAAACACATCTGAACAGATGTCTAAACTCAGGCAGAAAAGTACTCTTTCTGGCCAAATTCCAGAAAGACAACTTCTCTGTAGTTCGCATTCATACCTTCCTTGGGGGGAAAATGATAACATATTGAAATCCAATATCCTAGGAAAAAAAAAAAAAATCAAGGTCTTTATTGCAGCCAGAAGAAGAAAGTGACTGGCTTTTGAAACACCCAGAAACTGAGCTTAGAACAAGCAATTTCAAAGAGACTGTTTATTGAAAGGATTTGAATCATGGAAGGGGAACAAGCAGACTAAAAGATGTCCTAAAAGAGCTCCTGAGATGTGAAGCACCTCAGCAAGTGCCAGCCACCTTGTTCATAGGCAGAAAAAACCAGTATTCAGCAGCCTGGCATACATAGACCAAAATGTTTGTGTCACAACCTATAAGCAGAAGCTAGCTTAAAAAGTGAGAGTATTAGCTTTAAAACTGAACTTCAAGCTGATCTCACAATATGCTATTCCAAATTAAACCAGTCTAGTCCTGCAGGTAGAAGTTGTGGACCTAATGAAAAATTTTTACCCAGAACCCTTCCCCACAAGTCTGAAAGAAATTAAAAAGAAATTAAAATATTTCCCAGCTTTTTAGAGCTGGCACATGACCATTTTCATCTCTATTATGCAAAGCTGTAACTGAGGGTTATTTTTCACTCCTATCTCCATGCTAAAAAAACACACCTTAAATGTATGCCTTTCTTTCCCTCCCTAAAGCAAACTCTTATCAAGACACTTGCTTCCAGGTTTTTTCCGTCCTTTTTCCATAACTGTTTTGCTACACTTTCCTTCTTTATCCTTAGCAATTAATAGCTTTGAACACAATGGCTTCTCATTGCTACATCCAGTTGAATGCTAAACCCTCTCCAAAACACCTTCCTTATCTAGTCTTTGCTATATCTCTGTAGACAGTGATTTTTCTTGTTAGCACCCCATGATTGATTATGCAACTTTTTTTAGGACTCATCTACTGGATAAAACTTTTCCAGACATTGAGTGGATTGCATTTAGTTCCATATCTGTAAGGTTAACTAAGGATAAGCCTTTGTAAGGAGGACACCCCAGCTTGTAAAATTCCTAAAACTGAAAGTCATGGTTGCAATCCCCTTGTGATGTGGGTCTTACTCATCAGAGGAAAATAATTTTTTATCTGCAGGCACTTATTCAGACCCAGCTGCTTTTTAAACGCACAGCAGAAATTCTGAAAACGCTTTCCCACCTACCCTTGACAAAATCCATTTCTTGTGTAAACATATGTCAAGAGTTACTTCTGCCACCAGGACAGAAATTCGGTCTAGACACGTTCCAGCATACATCAGGTCCCTCTGTCAGCATGCTACTGGCTTGTGTGCTGCTCACAGCTCAGTCTGTCTACAGAGACAAAAGCCATACACCACTGGCACTTTCAGAAACCCCTGACCTACATAAAAGCTGTGACATTTGAGCAAGAGTGTGGTATGAGAGAGATGCATAAATTCTTCAGGGTTAAGCTAGCTAAATTTTTTTCTAATGTAATCCAAACAAAATATGTTTCCTTGACATTTTTAGACTTATATTCATTTATTCTGCATAAAAATAAGCAGAATGTTTTATGAAGCACTGGAAAGAATCTTTAGTCATTTTTTGTTTAAGATGAGAAAAAAAATTTGCTGCTGGCCTAAAAACTTGTTTGAGAACTCTACATACAGCACATCATTTTCCTTCATCTTTTCAAACACGACACAACAGAAACAGTGACATGATCTTAATCTGGATGGAAAATGCTGCAGGCAGCTCCAAATTCCTCCCATCACTACAGACCATGCCTTCAAAAAATCCAACCTGATAAATTCTAAAAACAAAAGAAAACCACTGAGCTCTGAAAGGGTTAAAGGGCTTGTTGCATACATATTAATTTCTAACATACAGTTTATTAGAACATACTAATGACAGGCATATTTAGACACTAGAGACTATCAAATGGACCACTAGAAAGAGTGGCATTCTCTAGGAAACAGGTTTTACAGCCTGTGATACTGCCCATATGCTGCTCCACTGCAGCTGGCAACCCAAGGACAAGACCAGACCATGGTTTGTAATGCAGGGTCACTCTGAGGCAGCACCAAATGTGAGCCCTGCAAGAAACTGCATTTGATACTTTGTGAAATGAAGCACATTTGGGAAAGGGACCTGTGGAATCAAAGCAGCAGTTGCAACGCAACTACTTTTCAATTCAGACTACAAGAGGGCTTCTAACCCTACATTTGCTAGTCTATAAATGATTTTTTGACTAGGAAGAATGAAGGATTTCTCTCCTTTCTTACCATCTTCACGTCAATAAGCAGATCCCTTCCAGGATGGATCGATATCCTTTTAGGAGAACTCTGATTTTACACATATGTCTCAGACACTGATGAAGAGACAGACTGCAGAAGAGTCTGCTAGATGGGAACAGAGAATTGAGAAGTGTGTGAGAATTGAGAAGAGGTACATGAGATACACACAAAAGAGGAAAGTGCGCATGTATACAGGTATACATGGAGGAAAGTGTAACGAAGGTTAAAACCAGAGAAAGGGAACTACTGGCCACTTGAAAACATAGAGGAAGGGTTATTACGGAAATCTTTTAACTTAAGCAAGATCACAGAAGTTCTGGTTTAGGGAAAATTCAGTCCAGTTTGAAAGTGGGGAGAAACTAATGCTGGGTAGTAATAAAAGATTGTTATTTCTGTGACTCTACTTCTGCTGGGGACTTCTAAGCTTTATTGCTAAGCCTGCAAAACAGGGCAGTATTGTGCAGCTCTGTCTTCTTGATCTGCCGTGTTAGTTTTTGAGACCAGTTTGTGGGCCACAGTGGAGATGTAGACTGTGAAATAAATTCACATGCTGAATATACGTTGAGGGCTGCACTTTTGAAGTGACTTTCAGCCAAGCCAACAGAAGACATTAAAGATAATCTCAATGGACTATTCACATTCAGTTTCACACACAGGACATACTGGTTTTCAGAGAGAGGCTAAAGCAAAATGTACTTTGCAAATGCTACATTGCAAAGATCCACCTCTGAGCAGAGAGACTTGCTCACTTACTCCCAAGGAACACAGGAAGGTAAAGGAGATTTCTCGATTTGTGTCTTTCACAGCCAGCCTTAGTTCACATGGTAAAGCATCTTTAGTTCTGTACATTTCATATAAAATTAAAGGAATCAGGAATAATTGTTTATGCCCAATATGTACAATAAAACCTATTATACTTTGTTATCAATCACACTTCACTTCCACATGAGTTCAATTGGAAAACATTACAGAAACTTTATAGATCCATTTTTCCTGCTTTGATTTAGAATGAATTTGAATTTATTTTAAATCAATCTGGAAACTGAGGATGGTGAGACTAAAAAGTCTTACCAAAGGATAGAGGTAAAAAGATATAATCCATAGATTGGGATTTTATAATTAGTATGGCTCATCAGTAGACTATTTCTTAATAGAGTGAATTTTATGTAAAGAAATCTAGCAATCAAAAACAAGATGAGGCTGTATCATTTTAGCTGGTCAACTCAGACACAGTAGTCTCTGTGTCTCCTTCAATCCTGAACAGAGAGATAAGCAAATCATGACAGCATATGGGAGAGCAGGAATCCAGCAGGATCCCAACTTTCTGTGAAAATATTTCATCTTTTCCCATGCCTATACTGACAGCTATCTTTGAGTCAGAAAGCCTCAAATGATTTAACCTTGCAGTGGAGTGAGTGTTCTGTACCCAGCCTGACCACCCCAAAATTCAGTGCTGAGCTCAGCAGAGCTCTATCAGCTGACAGCTACCCAGAAAGTTACCCAGCATTTAGCTGGACTAAGGTACTTGGCACTCAGGCTGGACTCAGTAATTCCCCAGCAAAGCATTATAAGACTTTTAAAGCCACAAAAGCCCAGACTGGACTGCAAAACCTGTTTGTATCAAGTGATAATTTATTTGAGCTAGCATGCACAGTAACTGCTTAAAAATGGAAGTGTGGGACTCTGGCAGTCCTGTTTATCACAGACTGAACCTGTCCAGCAAAGCGCTAAAACTGAGAGAGCCTTAGCCAAATTCCAGCATCTACCAGCTACAGAAGCGTCAAAGTAGTGACAGACTGTGGCTGGAACTGACTGGTTAGCCTAAACCAAAACAAGTTGTGCTTGGCATGAGGCTAAAACCATCGTCATCTGAAATCCAGAGAAAACGAACAAAGATGACACCTTGTTTTCTAAAGCCAAGAAAAGTATGAAATAGTAGAAAACAATCAAAGTTGCCAGATCATAAAACACTGGAACAATTAAATCATGTTATCTCACTTTAAACAAACCTGCAGAAGCAGGAAGCTGGTTTGCATATTCTCCTCAAGTGGCAGATCTTCCTGTCCAAAAAAACCTAGGATATTTTAATGACCTTGCTGTCATTTTGCTTTTAATGGAAACTTGTCTTAAGGCCTCCTGGTAGACAGGATGTCTGTATTTCAATAGAGGATGGAGTACCATCTCTAAGTATCACTAAATCTATTATTCCTAGACTAACAAAACTTATTGCACGTAGATCAGAAAATTCAAAAAGGTGTTCTTCTGAGGCTAATTAATTGCTTTGACCGAATCTAAGAAATTAGCCAAAGTTCAATAATAATGTCTACAATCTATGGAGGTGAATTCTCGGATTTCTTTACACTAAAAACCTATGTCACCTTTTTATACAAAGATATTCAATCCTTTCTTCAAGCAGAATCATATGCTATTTTTTTTAATAGCTTAGTGGAAAAATGAGAAAAAATATAACTGTCTGCAGACTGTGACTATTTTAACTGTTAACATGTCTCATTCAACTCTGTGCCTAAAATAGATAACTTAGCAAGTATGTCTTTGGATAGACTAATAAATCCCTGTGAATAAAACTACTGATTGTATTGTACTGATTATTATTTGACAGTGTCTGGCCAATTTTTAACTAAAAACACCATTTTGTTGCACTCTCTGAGAAACTGGAGTTTACGTAAAGGTGTGAACTATTATGGTGGTCAAAGTGACATGTAGTAATTGAATTGACATGATGAGAGATTGAGGCTAGATTTTGTTACTAGTGTAATAGAGTACACAGATACACTCAAAATCTTCACTTCTTTCCTTTTGGGTTCAGTTGGGGTTTTTTTAGTTTAAAAAAGATTTGTGTACTATGAGTTGGAATCATACTTTTAGGGTGATAGTATAATACATGAAGAAATATATTAAATGTCAGAATGAATAACAACGTCAAAAGAATCACAGACTTCTCAAATAGTTTCATGACAAAATTCTCACTGATGATAATTGCAGATTTTTGGCTGACCTCTCTGGCAACAAACAGCTGCAGAAAAACACCTACAAGGACATAATTCTAAATGTGATTGCATTTCCAAAAGCTTCAAAGTACAAGAAGAAAAGAGAGCACATAAAAGTCTGACTAAGTGCTGTCATCAATACAGTATTTTACAAAAGCTTTCTGAAAATGTTACTTTTAATAACATCAGGTGTAAAGAGCAGTGTAATACGGCTTATAAATTACTGGAAGGGCTGTTGACACAGGTTAATAATAAATGACAGTATATGCAGTAGAAAGAGAGAGAGTCACAGAGGAGTGCTTGCTAACTCCAGTTTTAGTCACCATTAAAGCTAATGATCTGTAGGCAGTGCATGCATCATGGTAAACTAGACCAGTCAAATACAGAGTACAGGACCTACTGAGGTAAGTTATCTTCTGCTGCTCTATTGCACAGGCATAGCCATGTTAAATTAAACTGATGGTTTTATTAGCACTAGGCTGTATTGAGTCAGGTTTTAAGACAGCTCTCTCATTTCAGAAAGGGATTCTTAATTCAGTGCTTGCAGAAAGATGCAAGATGCTCAGGTTAAGTACAAGACTTCTTACTACTTTAATCAGCTCTGAAGAACCCCTCTCTTGAAAAGCCTCTGAAAATTATGCATATGAAGAAGAAATGAAATAATCTCCTAAATGGACTTGCATGGGGGGAAGAGGGCTGTGATATCCGCCGGTCATGTCACAGGTGAAGATGACACAGAGATTAGGATGTGAGAACACACCAAAGCACAAGTGTCACTCACACCAGATGAGGGTGTGGATGGCAATGCTACCTTACAACAGTTGAAGGTCAGCACAGTTTTAACTAAACACAGAGATTATTCCATCATAGCAGGGATTTCTACTCCTCTGGCTGCTCTGCAGTTTGAAATATTGCCAGGGACCTCAGCAGTCCCTGGAATGAAAGGGATGAGAATCTGGGCAGAGTTCAGAGAACACAAACATGGAAAGATCTTTATTAGGAAATATAAAAATAACTAAGTATGTTGCACAGTGCATTCAAATCATTTGCAGAGGTGTGATAACCTTACAAATACTGGGAGCTGTTAAGTGGAAGAGGGAAGGCATTTTAAGTGTGGTACAAAGAGACACAGACAGAACAAAACAATGAAAATCCATTCAGATGCCCATCTGCTGTACCTGGGCAGCAAATACACAACAATGGGCCTACTAGACCAGGACTGCCATTGTGCTCAAGCAGCACAACACCCACGCATTTTGATAGAAACTTATTTTATTCACACCTGAGAAAGGGAAAGGCTGGATAGCCCCACGGCTCATCCCAAGTACTAGCACAACAGAGGCAGTGGAACTTCATGCTTTCCTTGTGCTGCTTTAGGAAGATAGGGCTCTGCCTGCTCTGAGTACAGCTGGGCCAAGTTGAATGGTTACCCTCTGCAGCTCACCGCAGACAGCTCACCACTGCCTTCCTGTAAGATGTGACTGATCATCACTCCAATTGCTGGAACAACTGCTGCTTCTTAGGTCAGGTCAGTTAGAAAAAAAAAATCCCGCTTTTAGAAGTGCTGGAGTTCATCTGGATCATTTTGACTGAACTATGCTAGGAAGAGACCTTAAAAGCAGCTAAATGGTGCAGCTGAGGGAGTGGAAGGGGGTCCTGGGGGCAACAAGATCTGCAGCGCTCAGCTGCAACTAGAACAGGATGTGTAACCACACTGCTGTCCCCTGCTTTATGTCACAGAGGATGTTTCTGCTGGAGGAAAGCAATTCTTTCTTCGAGCCTCTGCAAGCCCTTTTGGCTGAGAAAGCATCACAGTTTCCAGTAATTGTGGTGGCCTGTCCACTGCCCATTAAGCTAGGACCACAAACTATCCAACACCTCAATTACTACCCACAAATACAGAATGCTCCTTTTTGTTACTAGTCTGCCCAGGATTAAAAAAAAAAAAACCCTAAAAACAAAACCAAACAATTAGCCTCAAATAAGAAACTCTACCTTTTATGATACCCTGCCTCATCCAGTGTTTTACCTTAAACAAGTATGACATGAGGAAAACAAAAACAACCTCTCTGACCCCTCCATGTTCTCCAAGACTTATTTTTCTGGAGGTTTACTTGGCATGTAGCTTAGAAATGAGGTGTTGAACAGAAATGCTGAGTGAAGATGTCTGTCATGGACAAGCATCTCTGAAACTGTTAGTACAAACCCAACCCTGACCAGAGTGACTTCCACTACAGCTACTGGCTTTGAGAGCTGTGACCTTTCAGTGATCCAGCTTTGCCCCTAATGCACTGCAACACACTCAAGAGTGCTCTGTTAGGAGGATAAATGAGTTTAATGAGTAGTTCCATTCTGGGAGACTGCCCCTGCCAGTATATTCTGGGTTGTGTGGTTCATTTCTTAAACTAAAATATTCCTTAGGAAAAAAAACCAAAACAGGACAATTCTTGGCTGCAGGGTGGATACAGAAAGGTGGTTTTCCTAAGTAATAAATTAGGTCAGTCTTTAAATAAGTCATCTCCTTCTGCCTGGATAAATATTTACTCCTTCCAAACTAATATTAGGTTTATGTGTCTCCCAAAAACTTTGTTCTGTTCTGGTTTTCATTAGGAGTTCTGGAGTCAGCCACAACAGAAATCAACTAGGTAGCTTCAGGGGATTAAAAAAAAAGGAACACCAAAATAACAAAAAAACCCACTTGGGCTTCTAGTTTTCAATAAAACCAGCCACTGTTCATTCAGCACACAGATAAGCTATTTCCACAACAAAAATGACAACTGGATCAAATTAAACCTGAAATTCTCCAAATGGAACTTAAACTGGAAGGCAGGAGTTTACATTTTCAAAAACAGCTGATAATTTACTACAAACTGAATATTAGAGAGGCCTTATCCTTCCAAAGCCCAGCACTCCAGAAAGCTGTTGTGTCAAAGACAGGGAGAGAAGCAATATTTTGAGGGTACAAGGCCCTGCCATATATATACAGGGCCCAGGGGGTAGGGGGAGAAAGGAGGTCAGCAAAAAATTAGGGTTAGAGAGTCCAGAGGACAGGCATGAAACTTCTAGAGAAGATCAACAGTGATTACCTAAGAACAAAAAATTCAAGAAAAGGCTATTTCACAGTACACTGTGAATCTTAAAGATGCCATATGGCAGACAAATTGTCATTTTCACAGGTTGCATGCTTTTCTGTGTTTTTTGTTTCAAATTTCTGTTCCCTAATGATTTTAGTTCCTCATGGAATCATAGAATGATTTGGGTTGGAAGGGACCTTAAAGATCATCTAGTTCCAAACCCCCTGCCATATGCAGGGATGCCATTCACTAAATCAGGTTGCTCAGGGCCCCATCCAACCTGGCCTTGAATGAACCTGGCCTTCATCCTCAATGAAGAACAACTTCAAGTTTTTAGTGATCATTTTGTGTTAATCAGAAAGCTTCTGGTTTCATTTTGAGCTTTTAAAATGATCTAAAAGCAAATCAAAGAAACACTTCTTTTCCACTAGCTATGTTTGGTTTTCTCGAGGAACAAAACAAAGCCAAGTGAGGTGCTCGATTACTCCCATCAGAGCAAATTTGAGAGGAAGAGAATGGGTGTTTAACCGCAAGGGGGTAAATCCTTGGACAAGACCAAGTTAAGTACAAAAGTGTCCATGAAAAAACTAAGGCTGGAAAGAATGGGATTTCTGAGCACTGGAGGAAGGTACAGGAGGCTGCCCTTCTCATAGCAGTGGTCAGCACAAGCAGCACAGGCACTTCAAGGCAGAGTGTGGTGCACTCACGAAGGAGGTTATTTGACAGGTAGGAGGGACAGGGTGTCATGAGCCAGTTCCACCTCAGCCACAAGGTAACACAGTTTCTGAAAATGAAGACTCTGACACTATAGTGAACCCTAGGCAGATATGGCTTCTACTGGCAGGCAAGTTTCTGTCCCCAGCTTACTGAGCTCAGTGAGGCACTGACACCTACGTCTTCCCAGTACCTCATTTTCCAGTATGCTGAGCACTGGCGATTTTAAAATGCTCAGCTAAAAGAGCACCTAGGAGCTTATCATCAGGCATTGCTGCAATTCACAGCTACTCCCTCTAAAGAAGAAAGCCTAACAAAAACCTGAGGAATGTAAACTTGATCACCTAACCTTGAATTTTAGGACAAACAAAATAATTTACGAATCTCTACATATTCTTCCCTAAAATTGGGAGCTATAAGAGCAAATAGGCCTGGTATCAGTAAGCCTTACATGCAAGAAAAGCCAAGCAAGGGCAACCTAAGACAGGTTAAGTTCTTAGTGGCTTTTATGAAAACAGTTTTTAATGTAGGTTTTCTTGTTCTGGACCAAGTACAAAGCTGTACTTGTTTATCCTTTCTGCTATGGAGTGTGTGCATAGCTGAAGCAGAACAATCAGCTCAAGGAAACATTCCAAAAAAAGAAAAGGTCTAATTTTTTTTATTATTCAAAAGAGGGGAGAAAAACAAACATGTAATTTCAGTATACGCCCAAGAGCTTTTTTCCAAAAACACTTGTATTTGTTATTAGATCAGTAAGTATGCTTTGCTGGCCACATCAAAGCTCTTTAATTTATCTGTGATCAATCAGGGGTAAGCTTGTAAGAGAGTATATTTTTTTTCCCTCAACTAAGAAGAATAAGCAGAAAAAAAAATATCCTAGACATCAAACTAACCAAATTATACATGTTCTTGGTCTCTAGCAGCTCCTTAAAAGTAATTTTGGAGAACAAAGTGGTCTGCTTTAAAATTACTTACAATTAGAAATATTTGCCATTTATTTTCCTTTCAGGAAATTCCAGTGTTTTATCCCAAACTCACTGAAGTCACTGAGGTTTTACACAGTGATTTCTGTGTTCTTTGGTGCAGATCTCTGCTGCATTCAGATTTCCGTCAAGCAAAAGTCTTTGAACTACCCCTATGCTCCTATGCTAGGATGGGTGGCAATGTGCTCAGAATATCTTGCACAATGTCTGACACTGCAAATCTCCCCCTACATTAATAGATGGTTGGCTATTAGGCAAAATACTGTAGTGAAAAACAGAATACTGTGCAAAATAATGTATAATTTATGGTCTTAAAATATGACAAATAGAGTAATTTACTTTAACTGTTTGCACTACTTCTCATGCTTAAAATTTTACCATGTAAAAAGAGGAAACTAATCCTGCATCCATTAGAAATACTGGGACTACTGCTATTTAGTCCAAGCAGGACAAGCCTCTAGATTCTTTTGATACTATTCATAATTTGGATTGTCAAGAATACATTAAGAGTTCAAGAATACATTAAGAGTTAAATGAAGAACTTTGCTTTGTAATCTGAATAGATAATATGTGCCTGTGTAGGAGGAAAATCTAACTACACCTTGACTTTGTGAATAATGGGGTAATACTGAGTTGCTATACTACGGGTCAAATTAATTAATTAAGGAAGGACAAGAAATGACCTAATGAAAATTTGTTAAAAGCTACTCAGCACAAGGCTTCCTAAGGGAGGTGATGAGGTAAGGAAAGGACAAGGTTCACTGGTTAAGAGCCAAATCTAAACAAAGTTCAGATAGAAAACAATGTGCAAGTTTTTCATTGTATCATCAGGATGATTTCAAAAGGATTTGCATTCAGATGAAATCTTTAAGACAAAATTTTCCACATCAAACAGCAAATGATACAGAAAACTTTTTTAAAAGTTGCATCCCGTGTCTTGAAGACAACATAATTATCAGACAACAATCATCTTGTCATCACTAACTGTAATCTGTTTTCCATGATGCACTGCCTTTGTATTTTTTTGCCTTTGATCAAAACATAGGTTTTTGTACCTGACGTGCCCATCAATGCTAGCAACATGCTATGATCCAGCATGGAGGTCTTGAAACTACATGTAAATGACTTTATTTCTAGTGATAGATTAGAAATAGGAAACTGCTAATTTGTAGGAGAATGTCTTTCAAAATTCAGCTTCCTTACACCATTTTCCCCTCTTAATTAGGAAAGCAGTAGTGAAATTAGGCATTTGTTGATTGTGATTCTTAGAATTACTGGGATGCCTCTGCAATCTGAAAGGTTAAAGCAGCTTTCTTTCAAAACACCTGCTGTGTTATTACTGGAAATAGTGCTTTTCTACAGCAATTTGCACCCTAATCACTTCCCATCCAAGGAATGTCTGACTACCACCATTACTCCTCAAAAATTGTAATGAGATTGAAGCACAGTATGAAAACAAAACTTTTACAGATATTTGGAACACTTCCATTTTCTGTTTACTTGTTTGTTTGGCTTTTTTTTTCCCTCCCAAGAGAAAGCAATTAAGTACTCTCTGGAGGAAAGAGGTTTAACTCGTCATCCTTACCTGTTGAGTAAAGATCTCTCTATTTGAGGCATGACACACAGCCCTCCTTACAGAAAATGTGCGAGTCAGCTTAGGTTGTATTTCTAGAATAAACTTACACCTTCTCACCCTGAAGAAACACCAAAAACCTCTTTTGTTCAACATTGCTCTATCTGGAAATAAACAATGGCATAACAGCAGTAAGTGTGATAACTGAATGATTGAGTACATGGGGGGTTTTTTTGAGTAGAAGCACTAAATTAGATTCTATCCACTTGTTATATTTGCAAGGTTTCAAAATTGCGCAGAAGGGTGCTGGGGCAGCAACTTAGCTGAGATAAATCAAAATAGCTGAACTGGATAGGATCAAATGAGACTGTCTCATAGTCTTTGCACTGTTCAGTCCCAAAACCGGAAGCAGTTGCAGTCCCAAACACAAGACAGCAGGAAATTTACCATTTTACTTTGCATAAGTGACAGCAGAGATTTTTGTGATTTCTCTTATTTTTTATGTGCAAGCATTTTTCTTGTGAAGCACTTTAAGGCTACTGACAATAAGCTTGTTTTTATCTTCCACGGAACCGATGCGTAATGCCTCCCGCATCTCCTGGGATTTGTAGATGCAGGTGGAAAATTACTGCTGGGTGCATTTCAGGAGATGTCCAAGAGCACACCAGCTGACTGTCAGAGCTGGGAAAAGGAGCAGACTAACACTGCTGAGTCCCAGCATTCGAGTACTTGTATACCTGAACTGTTATAGTCCAAAGCCCTTCTACAGGCCTGCTAGGACTCAGGTACGCTCACAGCTTTTGAAAGCCTGTGTTTCTTCAGTGCGAATGGTGGCAGAGGTACATGGGCAGAAAGGCTCCATCCACTAGTAACACGAGGTTGACATAGGAGGGCTCCCTTGGCACCATGCTCATGCAGGCTGGGGATGGCCTGGGTCTGGACTTGCTGCTCAGTTTGCTAGCTTCAATCACACTTGACAGAAAAAGTAGTCTCTCCAGTGAAAAATGAAGCATGACAATTGCTAGAAAAACAGCAGGTGCTCTAACAAAATTACAGGAGTTTAGACAAAATTGGGTCTATAATGGAGCATGGGATTTGGTACTAAAAAGCATCTTAGTGATACTTGCAGCTACTTGAGCTGCTTCAGAGAGCACATCCCAGCTTGTATAAAGCAACAGAACAGCACTAATTAGGCCTAAAACTTGCTAACATTTAGGTTAAAACTGGTAACAAAGTTTGATATTTACAACAAACACGGCATGGGTCTGTCAGTATGATTCAATTTTCTAACCATCAGTATAAAGGTAAAATACTGTCCAGTTAAGACCACCTTTATGCATATCCACATCTACTCCCCTGGTGACACAAGGTTTTCATTCCACCTTATTCAAGGTCTCCAGATGTGAGGGAGCTCATCCGCCCTACTTGCTTAGATGTCTCTGTAGCAGATGGCAAGATGAGGGAGGACATCTTTGGTGGGCGATTCTTCTTAGCAGAAGATGGATAAGACCAGCAGCTCTCTGGAAATGCCCATCTTTTTGCCCAGGATTGTGTGCAGGACTACGAGTTTAGTGGGACAGGATGCCTAATACCCACATGGCTTAAGACTTTCAAGAGAAATCTCATGTTGATCTAAATGGTTTCAGAGAACACCAAACAACTTCAAAGCTATAAACAGAGTTTGGCTGGCGGATACAGAGGCTAATTTATGCCTTAATCTCACCCTTTCCGAGAATCCCAGTTTTCCCTCTGAGCAGATATTCATGTGCATGTCCTTTATTCTGCTGCATATAATTAGAGAATGGTTTAGACTGGAAGGGATCTTCAAAGACTATCTAGTCCAACCTCTCAGCCATGGGCAGGGATGCCTTCAACTGAACCAGGTTGCTCAAAGCCCCATCCAACCTGACCTTGACCACTTCCAGGGATGGGGCATCTACAGATTCTCTGGGCAAGTTGTTCCAGTGCCTCACCACCCTAAAAGAATCTCTTCTTAATGTCCAATCTAAATCTTCGAGTTTAAAACTGTTGCATAGTCCAATCCTAGGGAAGGTAAGTGAACACTGAATTTGGCTTAATGTTTCCCGCACTTATCAGCACTTTCTTTGAACAACTTTTCCAAAACCACCCCCCTCATTTTCAGCCTGATGACATAAGCGATCCTCATGCCCAGATGTTTGCAGAACTTCTCATTACCTACAGTTAAAACCTGTAAGACTATTGCATGAGAAAGGTTTCTCACCTCCTGAAATAAATCTTCTAGAGACAGTTTCAGTATGACCCTTTTTGCTTTGAAGTCTTTTTTTTTATTTGACCTTTGGAACAAATATTTCACAGGATTATTTGTAGCTAAGGAACATGATGGAGAATCTCTCTTTCTGCCTCTAATTTGTTACTGTACATATGATTTTATTTTGAATTGCACCTCTACTTCCAAAGTGTTCCATCTCTACCAGCTGGCAACTGTTATTGTGCTGTAACATTTCTTCAGTAAAGAGGCATTTCTGAAGTGGTTATTTCTGCACATGGCACCTCCAAATGTTTTGCTTTGTCTTAACTAAATGCCCACCTTTTTTTTCTGGGGTGCCTGACAATCCCCTTTCAAAATCTTTTTTATTTCAGAGTTTCCCTGAGGATTGTGGGAGAAGTATAATAATGATAACCCATTTACCACAGTAGTGTTGGGACTCCTCTGGCCCTTACAGATGGTAGATATAGATTTCTTTATAACTGAAACTGTAGTTTTCCCATAACCTATTTGCTACCCCATTTGAAAAGATGGTGAAATCAGATCACTAATATGCAAAAATCCAAGAAAAAAAACTAAAATTAAACGTTTCCACATAAGATAGCTGATTTGAATATTGCTGAAATGAGAAAATCAAAACACTGAACTCCCACTCAGTTTTAAGCAGAATCAAATCACAACAAAGACTTCTTCTAAAAGTCCTGGCTCAAACTGCAAAAACTCTATTAAATAAATCATGGTTTTCCCATTTTGAGGACTATGACTTTGACACACAGAAAGGGTTATGCAACTTGCTCAAGACCCTTTTGAAGACCCAAGTGGAGATCTGCTGACTCCCTGTAAGTGTCTTCTAAGATTCAACACTGTCCTCTTTCCCAAAACGATTGCCAAATCCTTTCAGCAATTCAGCAAGAGACTCTAACAAACAAGAAAAGGAAAAAAGGGGCAGGAGAGAACACATCTCTTGCACAAATGGGTTACTTAAAAGTGTTCAGGATAAATAGGAAGGAAACAGCAAGCACATCTTCATTCACTGGTACCCTTGAAGCCCCAACTTGGGGGGAGGATATAGCTTGCCTTGACACTGCTGATTTTCTCATACAGGTGATGTTCCCATCTTGCTGCAAAGAGAGTTCATGTGCTTAGAAGTGAAATTAGTCTGTCATGATACAGAAAAGTGTCCATCAAAAAAGAAATCAAGGGTTAGATGTAAATAAAAACCACAGAGCCCTAGTTTACTCCCACGGCTCATTTCAAGACCCAGTTATAAAGCACTAAGAATTAATTTTACTGATATTAAAGACTGGAACCACATTTGTCTTTTCCTTATTTTTTAACTTATCTTAACATTGGTCTTAAGTGGCCTTCTAATAATTAAATTTTGCATATTTTTCTTCAACCTCCAGAGCTGACCTCTATAGTACTAACTAAAAAGCCACTGGTTTTTCGACCTTGCAGACCCAATTTTTTGTCCACAGCAGCTGGGAAGAAGCATTCTGTGAAAACATGCAAGCAGAAAATAAACTCAGGAATGCTGATGCAAAAAATAACTTGTTTTGGCACGTTCAAGTATTTTGTGCATGTGTATCTGCAAGGTGTTGGTAGCAAAGCTAATTTCTACTCCATCCTAAATATTGTAGAAGAATAACCAAAACAAAATACAAAACCCCCCAAATACCAGTGCTTGCCAAGTGGTGGAAAAACAAAACAAAAAAACCTACTGGTAGTATAAAAATATTTACTTCCCAGCATCTAAAATTGTTATGGGCATTAGAGAGCATTTAGGAAAATGCCTCTTAAAAAACAGTGAAGTGTTATTTTAATAACGTGAAACAGGAGACAGAGTCAGTGCTACTGATGCATGAAGTTTGGCTCTGTTCTTCCTTCTCCTAGCAGGCTGAATTAAGGACTGCCGGTACCACCCTTGCAGACTGATTTCTTTGTTAACCATCAGCCCTCCCTTTGCCACGAGAGTTCAAGACACAACTTCAGACGTAAAACACCTCTCCTGGAAATGTAAAACCAAGAGCAAAAGCTTGAACTGGCCAAAGCATAATCCCAGGACATGAAAAAAATACTGGATTTCCAATTTCTTGGCTGTTGTGTGTTGCCTGTTTTCAGTACCATGAAAACACTGGTTATGTTGGCTATGAGTTTCTGGACTCTGAACACCTGCAGAAAAAGACCTATCTCTGCTATTTTATCATAGCTCCCCAAAACCAGCTGTTTGCTGTCTACTGCTCACAGGATTCTTGATACAGCACAGCTATGCAATAAGACAGCTGTCCCAGAAACTGCTAACTTGCTATGTGTGAAGCCACACTTTCTCTTGACAAGACAGCAAAACTGTCACCCTGGCCATTTTCTCTTGTACCTCTCCTGTTGTAAAGCACTCAACTGATACTTACAAAATGCCCTCTGCTTCCTTACAGAAAAACAACAATGACTCCATTCATATCCATTTAAAGACTTATTAAACTCCCAATCATATTTTTAATATTTTCTCAATTCAAGGACTGTTGATTTGATGGTGCCATATACAGCTGTAAACATGGTAACTTCAATATTTCTTCTTGATTAGTGTATGTAAACCAGGCTCAGAGACTCTTCTGAGGTGCAAAATAATCTTGAAACTCAAGTTGGAGACTTTTGTACTGAGTGCTGTACGGTGAGCTTTCCTCTCCAAGCAGTGTGACTGTGACAAGGCGTTATGTGCCTCACGCTGGCTGTCAATCCTTACTGAGCAGCTCAGAGATGCTCATCAGAGTCATTCTGTGCAGGGCTGAGCCCATGCCAACACAGCAGCATGCTGCAGCGTCCATACAGACCCTGCAGGGTGGAATGAATGTACCTTTGAGTTCCTCACACAAATCACCAGGGACTGCCCTAACACCAGAGACAGATGCACGCAGACGTCAAGTATGAAAGCCAGTGATGTTTAAGGCCATGGGAGGTGATCCTGTAAATCATAATGAAGGTCTGACTTGCAAAAAGTGTCTTATTTCTGAAAGCCAGGTGCAAAACTCATGGCTCAAATAGAGCTCTCCTACAGGCTTCTTGCAGGGTAAACATTACTCTGGAACATGAACTGCTGATGCTGCTGCAAAACAAAGACGTTACTTTTTTTAAGCTTCGTAAAACTCCTAAGAATGTTGTGCTCCCTTCCTAAGAATTTAACAGCAGCTTTTTCACGTAAGTTCTCAGTAAAAATGAATTCAGATGGTAGAAATATGATAGAAGGATAACAACTTGCAGTAGCACTTGCTTACATCTGCTTCACCTGAATATCTTAAGCCTATATCCAGCTTGTTCCATCTGCTTTTCAACCCTGAATCATGAGTCTCCTGATAATTTGATCTGTGCTGATGTAGCAAATCGCACTTATTATCTATATGTCTTAAAAAAGAAAAAAAAAAGGAGTGTTTTGACAGGATTTTATTTCATACAATTTACTTTCTGATCCAAAGATATTAAGGAAACAGTGCTGCATTAACTGCCAGTAATGGGAATCATGGTTTACTATCAATTTGGTCACAGTTAAGCTGAAATAACACCCTCAAATTAAGCACAATCATGTAATTTGTATATGCATTTACTGAACATTTTTTTCTTACTGGGTTTTATCAGTCTAAGGACAATAAATTAGAGCAGGGCGCAGGGCTGCCCCCACCAGCTGTGCCCCATCCACACACAGAAAAATGTTAGTCATGTGAACTTGGCCACGTTTGAGCTGACAAAATCTGCTAAGAGACAGGACAGCACTAATGGCCCAAATTGCTTCCAGAGCAGCAAGCACCTCTGCATGGGGCTCTGAAGGTGTTGAGAAACACCAGCTGGGACAGCCATGATTCGTGCAGAATGTGTGCTGCATAAACACACCTTTTACAGCTGAGAGTTTTAAGAACTAGCATTCATGTAACCAACTGCATAGGAAGTCAGACTTAAAAAGAACCAAACAAACCTCTTTTTCTGGGTTTTGCCTCTTATTTGAGTTTGCATACCACCTTAGAGCTCCCATTAACTATATACAGGTGTGTAGCACAGCAATAAAAGTTACAGAAAACACTGACTGGGAACCTCTCCTTCACAGACTGTATTTTCATATTGTCCATGCTCCCAGGGGAATGAACTGCTGAGGAATCTAACTGGAACTCATGAGTTTCAAGAACAGGTCAGAAAGGAGTTAGACATCAATGAGGATACATCCTGAAGAAGACCTGGGCATCTGGGATGTATGTTCAGTAACTGGAAAAGTAAGAACTGTGCTCCCAAATGTTCAGCAATCAGGTTTGCATCTAATTTGAATACTGCTCAACTAGCCGGGACGATACATCACAGGTCTTAACCACTTCAGTCTCTACATTTGGTTGTCTTTCTGTACTTCCTACCAGTGGTAAAGAGTATGCCTGGTAGTTTTCTTGGTTAAAACTTTTTGGTAGGGTGCAGCGCTGTCAACTCAGGCATGCTTTCTATAAATGCAAATAGTGGTTAAAAAAACAAAACCAAAAAAAACCCCAAACTTGAAAACCTTTCTAGAAGTTGCCAGATAGGACAGCCGAAGGGAATGTTTTTACGACTAAGAGGCTGGATTCCATGCACAAAACAGCTATTTCTAGTGATAAAGCATAAAGGTTAAACAACTGAGGACAAGACTGCCAGATGTAAAATGGAAAGTTTCCAATTTAGGAGCAGCAGAGGAAGAACATGAATTAATATGGAACGACCAAATTAGCATTATAAAAATCCTCCAAGCCAAACCAAATGCCATTGAAAATAAACTCAGGAACCCTCCCCCTCTTCTGCTCCCTGCATTCCAAGGAGGACTGAATTTAGAACAACCATAGTGAATTTTAGAGAAATCTTACACTTAAATGCAGAGCAAAGGCTTTAAAAGTTAGAGACTGTATGTGCTTCAAAACCACTATTCTATGCTAGATTCTTCTTCAGTACTTCTGTTTAAAAGGAAATAAATATTCTGGACATAAGTTTTCGCATTAGTTTTATCTTTAGTGAAATTGGTAAAGATCAGGCTGATTCTTCTAACAGTTTTGAAACTGGGGTATTAAATGATAATTTCTACCTTTTTATTAACTGGATATAAAAACAAATAAACACACACACAAAACCAACAAAATAAAAACCACATTAACAACCAAATACTTTGCAAATACACAAAATCCACTGGCTGTTGGGTTTCCAACCTAGACTATATTTCAGTGCTAGCTTTGTTAGCTCTACATACTGAGACGCACTGTCAGTCTGGGGGTCCCATACTGCAATATTCTTTGCAGATTGCTCTCACTGGTCTCACACACATTTTTGTGGCATGAGCTGGCAGATGTCAGTCCACAGCGGTATTCCTCAAATTTAAGATATATCGTGGATTGTTCAGTCCATAAAGTACTATTACAGACTTTTAAACTGGACTCATGGAACATGGGTGTAGCAGATTAAACATCAGCACTACTAGGCTGATGGTTGGCTCAGCTGTGGTACGTCTTTTCTGTTGAGCCTGAATTTTAGAAAGCACAGGATCTGACAGCAAGAGGAACTTACACACACAGCCAGTATCCACAAAAAGCAGACATGCACTGAAAATAAATGGGACATACATGTAGGAAAAACCTGATAGGATTCAGTACATTTAAGCCTAAAAGGATCAGGAAGAGCAGAAGGTCAAATGCTGCAATTGGACAGATTTTAGGACTCTGAAGATAGCAAACAGTGGCATGACATCTTATGAAGCTTGCACCTCATATTGGCTACATGGTATATCTGCAAGAGCTTATGCTCCCATAGGGACGGACACTAAAATTCCAGCAGAGAAATTGGTAACCGCGGGTAAATCAGCAAAATTAGCAGAATAACTTCACCATTGATTCCTCTGATTCGATCCCTGATAACCTAGCAATATCACCTGCAGGTTTGAATATCTGAACCTACTGGGCAAAATCCAGAAGCCCAATAGCCCTATCTGATATTTATGAGACACCTGACAGTGAAGCCCCACTTTCATTCTTGCAACATCCCTGATTATGTCAAACACACAACTGCCCTCTACATTTCAGAGACACAGCTTGCAAAGTAATTTTATTAGTTGACCTAATATTTAGGTACATCCAGGCAAACAAAAGACAGAACTAGGAACCTCCTACCTTATGTTTCAACACTCATCCCCAAAAGCTGAATCTGAAGTTAAAGAACAAATAAGACCCCCAAAATACCAAGATTCCCTACATTATGAGGACAGTCTGGAAAACTCCACAGAAATGCAAATGTAATCAGTCATTCAAAGAAGAAAACTATTTATTGACAACAACTAACCTCTTATATTGTTTCTCAACACTGCAATAGATGATATAAATACATTTCACAAGTATGAACAGTAAGTTAATGACTATTGCTGAGGGCAGAACATGGCAAGAGATGAAACACTGGATGCTAGGTTATCCCCTCACCTGACAGGTGAGTGTACTCATATCTGTGCTTCTCAAATAATAGTTCTTAAATAAATCATTAAGTATATTGAGCAGAACAGGCTACTTACTCTTCTACAGTCAAAAACCGTATGGCGTGTTAATTGACAGGAAGTAATATCTATCCCCTCTAAGTTTACTAATGGGATTTACCTTACCTGAACTTAGCTGTATAAGCAAGCCATCTAGTTGAGCTTCACCTGTATCATCACTGGAGAGAGGTAAGGAGCTCTTGATCCAAACTTACCCAAGGTAAGTGTCTCAAATAAGCTGGAAAGATTTCCTCCCCCAAACCATTCGATGCTCTCCACCAATTTTGGCACAAGTGTAGATGATTTGGTCAGACTGGACATGTACCTTTTAGCTAAAAGACACATGAAATAAATCTCACCTCATGTTCCAGAAAGAATATTACAAATTCCTATAGGAAATACCTTTGTCAGATCAGAGAGAACCTAATTAGCACTTAAGAGGGCTTCTTGCAAGAGAGCTACAGTCACTGGCTCACTACTGTTTACAGGGAAAGCAACTATTGGCATTTGCAGAAGAGTCAAGATATAAATCAGTGGCTCTGCTGGGAGATGGGTACCCCAGTCCATGCTTCTCTGATAAAACTGGAACCTCGGAGAGTGAAGGAAGGAAGACCTACATGCTCTCAAACATGCAGATAAAGTCAACATATGTCTTTATTCTGGTAAATGGTGTAAGATCAAGCTTTAGCTTCACAGCTCTGCACTTATACAGCAGAGGGAAGTATGGCAAGGAGAAGCTGACAATGAGAACATGGAAATCCTAAAAAGGGAGAAAAAGAAAATACAGGAACCATACAAATCTCCAAATGTAAGTGTAGGCCCACGCAAAAACAATGCACTACAACTGCAGAATCAGACTTAGGTTGATTATATTTGATTTCTTGTCATCTACTTCTGCCCAAATAGGTTACATCTTTCTAATGTAGTTAATGAACTTTCTGCATCTCTAAGGGTTTGGCTGCTAAATCTGCCTGCTAAAATTGGTTCACTGACAAATTTTCTGAGGCATCTTATTCCATGTCTAGATATTGAGAATATACTCACTGATGTATTGAGGTGACTGCTGTTCTGCACTTCCTTTGTTGGCGTCAGTATTTTGGGAGATTTCACAACAACTTTGCCAATGACTTGCTAGTCACACACACAAAATCAGCTAACGTGGCCAAAACAGGCATATTCAGGTTGCTACTGCAAGGTGAAAAGACAGGGTCTGAGGCTACATGTACATGGCTGTGAGACCCAGAAAAAGCCCAGGAAGCGTAAGAAAACATAGAAAGATAAAAGACCTCTGCATACAAAAGCTGACACTTCATCGTGGACTTTCTCTTTTTATTCAGAAAGTCGAAACTAAAACCTACATCAAAAATACAGAAATACCAAATATTCTGCAATAGTGTTCACACCCTCAGTGTTAATGTAACAGCACAGATATATAAGAACTGAAGTCAGTTGTCAGTCAAGGAGTTAAACTCTTCCTTGAAGTAGGTCAGTATTTCCAGACAACCAGAACATAAAAACAAAACAAGTGACCTCCCTGCCTGTTAAAACAAATCTCCAGCAGAGTCTGGGTTTATGAAATGACTGGCCATGATGCAAATGTTGGCCACTGAACTGAAGAGACTGGCCTACTTGTCACTCTAGAGAAATTGTGGTCAGACAAGAATAAAATTGTAACAAAATAGCACTGGAGATGGAAGATGTTTCCCACCCTTCAAAATGCAGCTTTGCCAGTTCAGGACTGTCCTTTAACCAACGTAGACTGAAGGATGTGGGCTGACCACGGCAGGGTTGTTCACCTGCAACCGCTCTGAAACAGAGTTAAAACACTGCTCCTGCTGGAGCAAAGAACAAGATGGTGGTTTCCCAGCTCAGAAGGACTAGCTATCCCCAGCAGCCCACAGGACAGAACACCCTACTAGCTGGATGGCTAGCCTGATTTGGACAGGCTGTGTATGTGTATCCTTGAAAGAGTAAAAAAGAGAAAGATGTTCCTCTCAGCTCACATCTTACAGGCACTGTAAGCTCTTACTTTGAAGCCCCCTCATTCCCACTTCCTGTACACACAGCAAGGATTAAACCAATTCACTCAGGAACATGCAGGTCATCTCCAACTAAATCTGAGGTTTGCTTTATCTAATTTTTTCAGAATCAAAGATACATTTGGAAACGTACATTTTCTCAGTGGATCTCAATATTAGGGCTGTTAAATCTCCTCCTTTGCACTTCTCCCCTGCACACCAGCACTAGCACCTGCTTAGGAGAAGCTGTAAGCTAGCATCTTTCACAAATATGCATTGTGGCTGAATTTTGGGTGTGAGTCAACTTTTGTGCTTGATGTGCAACCGAGGAAGCTGCTGCCCATAACTACACAAATTTACCCATGAGAGGCAAGTGTCCTGGCTTTTAGCAGGCTCCTCACTTTATGCCATTCATTGAAATGCACTCTCCCTGGCCCAGTGCATGGAGAATCTGTCTTGCTTCCATGTTCTGGTGAGGCACTGCTGGCGGGTACAAATCACATTTCTGCTGTGGATCACTTCTGGGTGCAAACATGACTGGCTGCTACCACAGCTGCGTTAGTAACAACTCCCAAATTGAGAACACTAAGGCTGAAGGTAAGCCATGCAAACTGGTTCACCTCCACAACTATGTGAAGTGAAACAAATTGTTCTGCTTTTCATGAACTTAATTGCTTTCAATACATGCAATTGCTAAAACCAAGGCTGCACAGCATAAATCCTGCAGACTGGGTGTAATCCTGAAGCTGTGCACTTGGCTTCCCAGCTGCATTGACCTTACTGTGTCCATACACAAAAAGCACAACATTCCCAAAAGGCCTGGTGTTGCAGGGAAGAGGAGAGGCACCCCTTAGACTGCTCTTACACAGAGTAACTATTCTGCAAATTGGAAGCATGCTGGATTACACAGCAGGGAGATGTGGCAATCTGACTTCTCCCTGTGCTATGTCAAGGTAAGCAACCTGCCCATCCATAAGGGTTGAGTAAGCCTGGAGGAGGTACCTGTAAAAGTCCTGCCCAGTGGCAGGGACCCTTCTTCTTTCTCCAATTATTACTTCTGGAGGATTGATCTGCTTGTGAGAGGAACGTCCTGACTAAGTTATGCCATGCTAGCTAGTGAGCAGTTCCATAAACATTGATTTTTGCATGGCTGTCATGGGTTTCAACTCTGGTTTTCAGTTCTGCTGACTACGTGACACATGGTGGAAGGTGGAATCACAATATCAGGCAGAGCTGAACAGTACACACAATTCTCTTGTGTATTTTCTTTGGAAATGCACTCTGACAGAAACAAATAGAGCTGTTACTCTTTTGGCTACCTCCAACAATAATCATGGTCTCAAGTTAATAAAGACACAAAACAACAAGTAGATCTTCACACAAGGTGGCCACCTATAATTCTGGGCTATGGTCTGCTTAGCACAAGAGATTATGGTGTCTCTCTGGAGTGTGGTGTATAACAGAAAAAATTGATTTGGGGACATCACCAGGTCTTTCAGTGGAGATTAACAGCATCTTCTTTGGCAGTCAGCCAGAGGCATGTGAAATAGCCTACAACAGTTCTCATGACATCCAATACAAATGAAAGAGCTTAGTAACAAGAGGCAAGCATTTTTCTTTTCCAATAGAGAAGCTCAGGCACTTAGAAAATTTACCCTACACGGAATAGCAAATAAACTGCATACATACAGTTGGACAGAGAGACGGGTTGTCCTGCGCATTCCAGCTGGCTACATCTCAGAAGATTAGCACAGACGTCCCTTGCTACTTGGATAAACTCTACTGGAGAATAAAACTGCTCACTATCAGTCTAACAGAGGAGCCTCTACTACATTGCTCACTGAGTTTACTCACTGCCATCCTGGCTCAAACTGAAGTGAAGGGCAAAGACAGTAAGATGAACAGAGAGGCATCTTTCTGAAACTCAGGGAAGGAATACTGACTTCACCAACAGATTCAGACCACTACTTCCTGCTTTCAGCTTTTTATGCACCAAATTCACTCACAGAGGAAACTGAGTAATCCCAGGTACTTTCCTTTTGAATCACTTCTAGTGACATTTGTGTTCTGGAAGGGAGACAAGCTTGTTTCTTCTAGTGAGAAATGTCTTACCTGCCAGCACATTTTGGGACAAGAAGCTGCTCTTGACTATGGTAGCAGTGGGAGATATTCACAACCTAATTCCTCAGAGACTGGTGTTGCCAGCAAAATAAGGCACCTAAGAAGTGAAGTGGTTGCAAGCAAGTCATCATCTGGCTGTTTCTGAGGCCATGAGTGGGATCTACCATGGCTTTGTGAGGATTTGGTAATACTGCTGCATCTTTTTCCTCCAAGGCTGGAATTGCTTTCACAGGTGAGTTGACAAAGAGAAGAAAGAAGTGTATTTTTGAAATTATAGTAAATGTCGCCCACATCACAGTCTCTTCTCTCCTCCCCAGTCAGTTTTGCAGAAAGAAATTAACATTTAATGCAAAACCGCCTGCTTTGATAGCTGTCTGAATGCCCCATTAAACATTTTCCACACCTCAGGGGTGACAAGTATCCAGTCATAAATTGCAATTTGTCATGGATTTTCTAAGTCACAGGTTGACACGAGAAGCAGTTATCACTCTTTCATCAGTATGCAGAGGCATTACAGTTTTTAGCAATACTCTTTGATAGACATGGTAAGGGTTAGAGAGTAGATTTAAAAGACAAAGCCCTTTGGTTTTGAACATACGGCTCCTAGAAAAATGTTACAAGAGATTATTTCACCAGCACAGCCCCGAGACAGTAATAAAATGTAATTCCCTGATGGACAAGTGTTATTATTTGTTGTGATTGTAGTTATCCCTATTCATCTTCTATTTACATGTCATGTAAACATATACCATATTTTGTATCAGCACACTGAAATCAAAGCTTCTGCCCCAGCCACAAATTTAGTTCTATCAAATATTTAACAGCAGACATTTACATGTGCAATCCACGACTCCAATGAGAGCCAGTGAGCACTGGAGGACAGTAACTGCAAAGAAAAATGTCACCCTTCCATCCTCCCAAGTCCAACACTAACACAGATTTTGCTGTGAAGATTGCAAATTTGTAATCTCCAGTATTCAACCTCAATCCCTGGGCAATAGAAATGAGGAAGAGGAACAAAGAGAGGAGTCTAAGGTGATCACAGGTTTGCAAAAACAATTTTCTGCAGGCTAGGCTCTAATGCCTTTGTAACTTCCCTCCATTTAAATCAACTAAGAGTTTTGGCTGTCATCCAGCATTCCTAGCTTAAGCACCTGTACAGAACTGAAATTCTAGGTGACCTGTGAAACCGTCCTCCTAAAGTAAGTGCCTCATTTCCTCTGTATTGCCAAATGAGAGAGGTGCCCTAAGGCCTGTGGAGAGAGGTCCTATTAGCTCCTCTTGGCTAAGAGATCTTCCTCAAGACCCTGTCTGCTCTTACAGACAGACCTGCTAAGTCCATCACAGAGCAACGCAAGTCTGCAATTCTCCTGTGTGTTTCACTCCTTGACATAAGCTGCCAATTTAAACTCAACAGCTTCTTTCAATTTATTCAAAGAATCAGGTCTTTTCCCTTTTCATCTGACTCTAGAAAGCAATAATTTTCTGAGGTATTTTCCACTCTCCACCACATCCAGGATTTCTAAATGAAAACTGTCTTATTTCTGTCAAAACAAGCTGCATCTCTCTTAAACTTCTTACTTTAGGTTGCATCATCCTTTGCTGTTTTGTTGTCTCATAAGTGTTGCCAACTCTGAGTCACAGAGTCATTGATTCCACAGTGGCTGTATGAGAATGGGTCATCTGAGTCCACTGGACAGGCAGGAGGAAGAAGGCCAGCTGTCAAGCAGTCAGCATACCAGGAGAATAGCATTTTCACCCAGATCAGTTCTTGACACGATCTGCCTGTGTAGGCTGTGCCAGAGCACCAGCCAGGAGACACTGCAGGGGTCGTGTAGAACCTCCTCCTGATGCGCTGCCCTAGGCTCTGCCTACTCCTGCATTCTGTCCTGTAGGTTTTGCATCACTAAATGCTGCTTGTACCTAACAGAGGACAGGTACTTCAGCAGCCAGGAAAGCACGTATGGATTACACATAAAAAGGATACATGACAGAACACATAGTATCCTACTTGAATCTTTACTTGGTCACTAAATAACATGGAACATGAGACAGAGGGCTTTTCTCTGCTACTGAAGCAAACGTCCCAGTCTCCATTTTGCTGACTGTTACAATTCAACGTTATTTTGCTGTAGTGTGTTTGAACGCTGTAGTCTGTGTTTGAGGTGGCTCTAGCAGCTGTGTTGAAGGCTGGCAGGAAAGGGAGCCCATCACAGCACAGAGTCCTGAAAGTCAGATACATCCCGTCCTGCAGAAGGCCTCTTTCCAAGCTATGAAATACTGACCAGCAAGAGAAGAGTTACTGCTCCCTGACAGTCCTAGGGGAACACAGGACTGCAGCTATGTTCATTAACCTACAGCAGCATTTCTATCAAGGACAGCATTTGCATCAAAGTCTGCCCCTACCAAAAGGAAGTGGCAAGTAGGGGGAGGGAGAGACAGAGAGAGTCTGGTCTGCTCAAAAGGTAGTAAAACTGATAAGGGATCAGCATTAAATCGATGTGAGGAGAAAGCTGTCATTTATTACTTCCTTATGTGACATGCTTCAACATTTTTCCAGAAACAAAGAGACTAAGGAAACAAAGAAGTCAGGATCAATCCCTTGTGTTTCTCCTGGCATGACACCTTTCTAAGAAAACAGCTTTTCTGAACTCACGCCCAGCAACTTCAATGACCTTGATATAAATCTCTCAACCTTGGTACCCCGTCACTCAAGTAAGCAGGAATCTTAGCTCTTATCTGCAGAAGTAGCAAGTTTCTAGTCCCATCTTGCTCACTGGAGCTGGAGGGTGTTTAAAAAGGTGAAGTTTAAAAAAAGCTACAAAAGAAGAAAAAGTGGGCAGATTAAAAACATGTGAGCAAATTACTTTAACCGCATGTTTTGATTGTATTTTTCAATTGTGGGAGGGAAGCTTTCCCTAGGGACTGCTGGAAGGTGAAAATAGGTGAGCTGCTGCTGGGAACCACGCTTGTGTGGTGGGCTGTTAAGCACACACCGTTCAGCTCTGCATCCAGCCAGAAAGCTGTGCCTGAATAGGTGATAGAGCTCACACACTTCCATGTTTGCCACCCCACAAGGATTTGGCCGACATGTGCCTTTGATGCCAATGCAAAGGAAAACCACTCCCAAATTATCTGTGTAAGTGTCACTCAGCAGCAATCTAAACTCTGCAGTAAAAGGAACAATTCTGACTTACTCTGCAATAGTACAAGCATTACAAAGGGCAGTGCACTTAGCTGGGACTCACAAAAGACCACAAGAGATATTAACATCAAAGCCTTTTCCCATAGTCATGTCTACTTTTTTGGCAGCAGAGAGGGATATGGAAAATTGCTGGGGGAAAAACATTCCAGAATTAATATCCCAGTACTGGTATTTGTTAATATTTTGAACATCTTCTGCAACAGGCACTTACTGCTTTTCAACCTAGGAGACACAAGAGCTTATTTCTAAACTGATTTTTTTGGAAAAGGTTAGATTAACCATCCTTATTAGCATTATTTTACTTTCTGCATGAATAGCCCCTTACAAGACCTCCTGCGATCCATCTTCCTCAACACCAGAAGTGTTCAGAGTTAAGGACAACTACAGACAAGCAAGGCAGTAGGCACAGGTATAGGTTAGCAGTAACTACGAGTGTGATTTGACTGGATTGGTTTTGGTTTAGTTTACAGAAATAAGGCTATTTTACTTGTGTTTTCATGCATGCATATCTACTGGTGGAGGAATATCCCTGGGTGAGATTTCTTACATGATACCAGTTTGTGAAATAACAAGCTGAGTCTGCTGATGTTGGAAATGCAGCCTTTTCCGAGTTCTTTTTCAGTGTATTTTTTTTTCACATGCCTTTCTTGCAATAGGAGAGTTGCTCTGTCTTGTGCTTACGTCAGCCCAGAAGACCCTCCCAGACAAGTCTGTGGAATCAGAGTGTAAGCTTCTTGGCACGTGTTTCATTTCTGTTAGACTTAGAAACATCAGAAATGAAACTAAAATCTGATTTCTCAGAAAATATATCCTTCTTTCATTCCCCAGGAAACCTTAGCCTTGGACTACTAAGAGATGACTCACACTATGAGGAAAGCAAAACAAAAATTTTGTAAAGCTGGCTTCTAAGAACATAAATGTTGATGCAAAAGTCATTTCAGTGTGATTTACAAATACCACAGCAGTGCTCTATATGTATTGTCCAGATCATTAGAAAAACTAATTCTGAGAGACATAAATGACCTAATGCTCCATCACAAGCACTGGGAAACAGCAAAGTCACAGGGAATGATGACATTTGAGATGATCAATAAAAAACATTCGCTTAAAAGTAAATGTCCAATGGAAAGACTGGCTCATTCTTTAGAAAGACAAAGTTTGGGCTCGCTAATTTCACGTGTCATGAAATCTCACAGACCTAAATGAAATTCAGAAGCCTCTGGCCTCTATCCTTCCTTCACTCATTGAAGATTTAATAGGAGATTGCATGAGTTCTCATGTTACTATAAGGAAACTAATACCATAAACTATACATGAATGTAATTTACAGCTCACACTGTAAATTGTGAGCTGTCAAACTGTGTGTTTGCATAAAGTGATGTACTGTGGGACCCCACCGGTCAGAATGGATTCACTTTCACCTGTAGGTACAGGACTGTATGAACTCCCGCAGTTCTGAGTTAAGAGTTGGGAGACACAGGCAACTGGAAGTTTCTTCGCCCTTGAAGTGGAAATGAAAGCCCTCCACAATGGACCTGCTCACTGCCCTGTGTCCTCACTTCTGCTGGCCTGAGTCCTGGTGCCCGGCGGGACCCCAGCGCGGGCTGCCACCACGGCGCTGCCGTCCCCTGCACTCACCCGCCCTGCCTCACCTGCTGTACACCAGGCACTCCATGTGGTTGATCTCCTTGTCGGAGCGGTAGCGGCTGTAATCCTCCCAGAGGTCCTTGATGGCGGTGACCGCCAAGATGAAGAGCACGGGGGCCAAGGCCAGCTCCGGCTGGAAGGCATTGACGGCTGGCACGAAGTTGAGGAGGGCGATGAACACAAAGTAGACGTTGGCCAGGCGGTGGAACTGCTCAAAGAGGTTCTTGGGCAGGAAGGACAATGCCGTGTACTTGGTGGTCTTGAGGCGGTTGCAGGCCAGGACCGTCCTCCTGGACTTCTCTGTCTCGGCCTCAGGTAACAGCAGGCTGGAGCGCACCAGCCGCGTCTTACTCTCCTTCTTCTTCCTCCGCCTCCTCTTCCTCTGTCTCTCCTTCCCCTCCGGCAGCACCTGGGGCGCTCCCTCTCCTCCTGCCGTGCCCTGGGACATCGCTGCCGCCCCGTGTCCTCGCCCGGACAGCGCGGGCAGCTCCCACGGCCAGGCACGGCCCTAAGTTATCATCCTCCGCCGCCCGCCACGGCTCTCCTTTCCTCTTCCCCTCCGGGGGCGGGCGGGGGGAGGAGGGCTGTCTCGAACCCGCTCCTAGCCGCTCTGCCGGGACCTCTCTCGCTTTCTCCTCCTCCTGCTGGCTCGGGGAGGGGACGTGGGCAGGCGGGGAGCCGAGCCCTCCGCCCGCGGGCCTCTCTCCGTCCCGGGCGCGGGGGATGCGGGCAGGGCCGGGGGAGAGGGAAACGGGAGCGGCCCTTCCGTGCACAGCCTGCCCCTAGCGCCGTCCCGTGCCGTGCCGTGCCGTGCCGTGCCGGCGTACGGACCCGGGAGGACACTTTATCGGCGGCTTATGACTTGTAGTTACGTGTGGGAAGAGGAAAGAGGCTCGAGTGAGGAAAGAGAAAATTCCCACTGAAGCGTCGGCGCTGCGCTTTATCCGCAGTGCCCCAGCAGCAGCTGGTGGGAGTTTTTACCAGCTGACTCACGGCGAAACACTCCACTTTCTGCCTGAATCCGTGTGCCACGTTTATACCCATCCCTGTGCTTAGCATGGGAGATAGAGGACATAATCTCCCAGCTCCTCACGTCTGTCTGGTATGCCAGACAGTCTGTTGGTGGCGGCCATGGTGCTTTGGGACAACCGCAAACGGGGCAACCAAAAAAATGAGGTTTCCGATGGAAAGCATTAGGCACTGCCCCCCCCACACACGCCCTGGCAGTGGTGTGGTGTAATGCACGTTTGCCTCTGAGGGTTTTTCTATTCCCTTGTGGTAGGGTAGGTCTTTCCAGCAAGGATTGGAAAATGCCAGTCTCTTGCTCTGAGGTTTTACGCCCTGCACTTTCTGGAGAAAGATACGGTTACAGGTCATGATGGACAGGCAAGAAATACAGAAGAGAAGATAATCTAGATCGAAATATTTAGTCTAAAGTCTCAAGTAAAGAAATGTAGTAAATAAATGCAGAGATTTAAAGAACAAATAATAAGAGAGTAAATAATTGCTACTGAGTGTGACTTGAGTCTTTACAGCATCACTTTAGGTTGGGATTTAAGAGCAGACCCTTTGGATATGGGATTCCTCAGGCAGCATGAAAGGCTGCCACAGGTCGCTCCAGGCTGTGTCTAAACTAAAATGCACAGATGCATTGTATGGTGGGACCCTTTGTCCTGATCCTATGATATCCCAAGGTGGGATCATATTGAGTACAAAAGCAAGCCCTTTATACCTGTCAGCATGTTTCTTGTTGTCACAGAAAACAGGCATAAAGTATAAACATCTAGTCTTGGTATGAGGTCAGGACAGGACTGGGGCATCTTCTGAGGAAAGTACGTAGTCCCACAACTCAGATGCTGCCATGACAAATTCTGCGAAGACCAGGAAGTGAAAGCCATTACCTGAGCCTCACAGCCTGTATGTAGTGCTATGTTTCCATCCTTCCTTCTCCCATTTTCGGTATGTTTGTAATTGCTCTTCAAAGCGTCCAGTTAGTTATGAACCTTTTTCAGGCCATGAGGCACTAGGTGAATACTAGTTCAGCACATAACCTGATACTGCTACTGTGTGAAGCCACAAACCCTTTACCAATCCTGCTGTCAGCTCTTCTGATGCTACTTCAAACTTAGCAGGAATTTCCTGGTTTTCTCGGCTCTTGGAATATTGAAACAACAAGGTTTTACTTAGTGCAAGGGAAAAGGGAAAATTGGCCTTTTTTTTTTTTTTTGAAAAGTGTACTTCTTTGTTGGTAAGGGAAAAAAGTATAAAATGTTAAGAGGGAAAAAAAGAGAAAAATTTAAAAAGCCCTCCCAATTTAAATTTTCTGTGTTAGTTTTGTTTTGTTTTGTTTTGTTTGTATGTTTGCTTACACTTGGGGTTAACAAAGGGTAAACTGGAATGAACAAATATCCTTTTCCTGTGCTTTGGAAATGCTGGAATGGGATGAGGAGGACATTTTATCATTGTGCAATATTCCCATAAACTGAGCTTCACTCGTCCAAGGGCTCCTTGCAGGCAGCGGTGGATACTCCAGAAGTGAATTGCTGGACTTTCTGCCACTGGCCTGCCAACCTCTGCAGCCCACTGTTTTGTGGGTCTCTGGTTCACCCCTGGCCTCCAGGAGCCAAAGCACTGTTCAGGCTTCATCTTTCCTCCAGACAGCCCTCCAACTTGTTTACACAGTGGTTGGTGATTAGAGGAGAACCAGTCATATTTTTTCCTTTCTCTTGTCAAAGCGCATCACCTAGTAGAATAAACTGTTCATATCTTTATCGATGCCAGGTGGCTCACAAATGTCTTGAGTATAGCACATCTGAGTGGAAAGATGGTGCGCACACCAGTGTTGTGGAGTAGTGAGAGCCTGTGCTGGGAGGCGAAGTAAGCCAGTGCTCAGTCACTGAGTCCACCACATAAAAATAGTGTGTAAATCATCAAGAAATGGTGTGTAAATCCGGCTTAGCACTGCATATTCAGCAAACAGTAACCGAAAGTAAATTAAGGATTAGATATGTAGTATCATTAAACTTTCAAACACAGTGCTCAAGGCAAGGTAAGAAAAGACAATTCTCACATTACCCTTAAACCATTTCTTTAAGGAAAACACCTGTGCAAGTTTGGAGAGCCTAACCTGGGATGAGTTGTGCTTACACCTAGTGGTATTGGCCAAACCTGTGACACCAGGTATCCCAAAATTGTCAGTTACAATCCCACAATTTTAAGAAATGATCTATAAATCAGTGCACTACACTTTAAAACCTGTTTTACTTGCATAGTTTTGGAGTGCTCAGGATTCACATTAACAAGGTTTCTTCTGCAACAGAGTAAGAGGAGAGAAACTTAAAGATACTGAATAGAAGCTGAAAGTTTTTGTGTAATTCCCGTGAGCTGGGTTTTACCAACAGATATAGCAGCAGAAAGATAACAAACAGTTGGGTGGGAGCCTCTGAAGAATTCTGCATTTGTTTGCTATATTGTTTATTTAAAAGCAGTTTAAAGCCTTTGTATTTGAGTATGTATTGCCAGAGTTAAGTGCCACCCTTGGAAAAGTTCATTATAAAAAAAGTAGAAAATATGCCACACCCCACTGGTCAAGAGCTGAAAAGCTCGTCTCATATCATTGACTGGGGCTTTCTCTGTTACTAGTAAACTGCTTTTTAACTAATACAGACAAGCTAAAATATTGCAAGGCAGTGCCATGAGGAAAGGATGTGGCACCCTCTGCTTTCTGTGCAGTCACCCAAGGAATGCAATATTCTGGATATTAATACTAAAACCTGATGAAATGTAATCCATGATAAATAAAAACAAGAGTTAACCTTCTTTTAAAAATCCTGTAAAATCTAGTGTTTGTTAGGCTTTTCTAGCCAAAAATTTTGTCAACGTAGACACTTATAAGAATTTAGTCCTTCCTTTCCATTTGTAAATAAAACTGTGCACAAAGGGTTTGAGAAAGCACAAATATTTGTACCTAAACTCATATCTGACCTCTCCCTGCCCACACAGTCCAAGTATGCAAGGTTGGAAATAAGAGGCAGGCAGGCAGCAAATTCAGCTTTCAACTGGTACAGAATACACGTGCACAAGTCTGGCTCTAGCTTTTGAATACAAAAGGACAAGTATGTTGCTCTTGTTGTCAACTGCAGTACATCTGCATCTCTTTCTTATGGAGTCTTCTGGAGGAAAGGAGGCGAAAGGAAATTGGCTTCAAATCACTTTGGATGATGCATGGATCTTACAAAGTATCACCGTCAAGAAACAGAAGCAAACTGTTTTGAAAAGCCTGAGGAGCCAAGAGCCAAAGACTAGATTTACTGGATAACCTGAACTAAAATGTGGACTCTTTACTATTTTTCAGGGTCATTGGAGCAAAGCACTAAATCCAGGTGATGTCTGAGGATTGCTGTGTGTTCCAGCTGCTCCGTGCCACCCACTGATGTCTCCTTCCTGTCTGGAGCTCTTCCTTTGTTGTCACATGGCTGTTTCTGACCATCCTTCATGTAACTGCATTTTGCTGGGTATCTGCTCTGATTTCTCCTGCAATTAACCTGAATCCAGCCTCTGATGCCCAATATCTCTTGAATTTCAAGCTCTCTCCAGAGCCTTTCCCAGTGCCTGACTCTTTTCTTCAACTGTGCACATTTTCTTTGGATCAAAGACTAAAACTGAAAAAGGAGAGATGTTCTAAGCATCACTTACACTGATAGTATACCTAGTGAGCTCTTTGATAGCCTGGACCACTAAAAGCTGAGCCTTAAGGTATGACACTGCCTTTAAGGCTAGAAGGATTTTCTGGCCCAAGATACTGTATTGGCTTGGCCATTTAAATGTCACACATGCTACTGCTTGAAATCATTATTGAATTGTTGTGTGAACAGGGTGGTTGCTTAGAAATCAGATAACCAGTTTTATTCCTTTTCTCAGAGTCGTCAGCCCTGATTATGTTTGAAGCGTTTTCTATGGCTTGGGGTTTTGTCAGTATGCGAGAATCCTAACATCAACCAAAAAATACCTTTAGCCTGATGGTTGCGTGGAGCAGTTTGAAACTGGCATCCACCTGAATGCTAAGGAGGAAAACACTATAGAGAAAAGATCCCAAATACATTACTGATTTGAGTTGTCATGGTTTTTGAAAGCTTGGAGTTATCATTATTCCATTTTAACAATTAGCTTCTTCCTATCATAAGAAAGTGAAGCAAATCTAATTTTAACATAGTCTAGGCCATTTTTGTAGTATTTATATGATCCTAAAATAAAGATTTCCCATCTTGGATATTGCCAGAAACATCTGTCAAATTACTTGTGATTCTCCTTTGTTCCAGAGTATTTATTTTAATATTAACATGCTTAATATTACGGAACTACCCAGAGGCCTTAGTTGAAATCTAGGACTTTAAGAACTATAAAAATAACTGTAAAGACATGGTACCACACATCAGACAAAATCTGTTCTGCCCTTTGCAGATGAGACGTATCCCATCTGGTTTCCTGTAAAGGGGACGGGCATACATGTTTTGAACTAGCAGAAAGAAGGCAAGAGGCTTTCAGCGTGAACAGCCTGCTGAAAATGCCAGAATTCGATGAGGCAAGACAGCAGCCAAAATGGCATTATTCCTCATTTCCTTCCAGTCTGCAGGAGATACGTAGATGCACACAGACATGCACATGCACATGCAGAAGCGTATATATATGTATATATATGTATATATGTGTATACACCACAAACAGTCTCATAGAATCATTGGATGGCTTGGGTTGGAAGAGACCTTAAAGATCCTCTAGTTCTAATTTCACCATCATGGGCTAGAACAGGTTGCTCAGGCCCCATCCAAATTGGTCTTGAGCATCCTGCCAGGGATGGGGCATCCACAGCTTCTCTGGGAAACCTGTCCCAGCACCTTTGAGTAAAGAATTTCTTCCTAACACCTAATCTCTTGTCTTTTAGTTTAAAACCATTAGCCCATGTTCTTTCAATATCTGCCCATGTAAAACGTTACTGTGCCTCTTTTGTATAAGCCCCCTTTAAGTACTGGAAGAATCCAATGAGGTCTCCCCAGAGCGTTCACTTCTCCAGAATGAACAACCCCAACTGTCTCATCCTGACTTTTTAGAAGCGGTGCTCCAGCCCTCTGATCGTCTTCATGCACCTCCTCTGGTCCTCTTTGAACAGGTCCATGTCTTTCTTGTGCTGAGGACTCACTCCAAAGCTGGACACAGTCCTCCAGGTGGGGTCTCACGAGAGTGGAGTAGAGGAGCAGAATCACCTCCCTCGACCTGCTGGCTCCTTTGGTTCAGCCCAGAATGTGGTTGACTTTCTGGGCTGCAGGTGCACACTGACAGGTTGTGTCCAGTTTTTCCTCCTCCAGAACCCCCAAGCTGTTCTCTACAGGCTGCTTTCAATAAGTTCTCCCAGTCTGTACTCATCTCTGGGATTGCTCTCACCCTGATGCAGCACCTTTCACTTGCCCTTGTTGAACCTCATGTGGTTCTTGTGGGCCCACTTCTCAAGGTTTTCTAGGTCCCTCAGGATGGCATCCCTTCCTTCAGTCATGTAAACTGCACTGCTCAGCTTTGTGTCACCTTGGTGATTCAATCTCACTATCCATGTAATTGATGAAGATATTGAAGAACACTGGTCCCAAGGCAGAGCCCTGGGGGACACCACTCATCACTGACCTCCACCTGGACATAGAGCCATGTATGACAACTCTGTCTACATCCAGAGAAATCCCACTTCTTTGTTTCTCAACAGGCAGAGGGGGGACATTTGTGTCCCAAGGTGAGCAGGAGTCATGTGAGAAAGAGGCATATTCAGTGTTGCAGCACTAAGGGAAATCGATCTTGTGTGGGGCCTGAGCAGCCCTGCTGGACCTTTTCAGTGCAATGGGAAGACATTATTGAGGAACAGCTTCTACCTTTTGGAAGCAAGGGCAGTGCTACCTAGCAAGCCTCTCACATTCTGCATGCGTTTCACTGAAATGTTTTTCCCATCTACCTTGCCCCACGGGCACCTGCATCTCGCATCCTGCCAGGTACATGTTGCAGGATCTGCTCCCCCACAGCCAGCTGTTCAGCCTGAAGAGGGATTCATAGAGACTGTGTCTGGCGTGTAAGGGACTGGAGTGGGAAGGAGGCTACAACACTGTGGAATACACACCTTTGATTGGTATCTTGTGTGGAAAGAAGCCAGTTCAGCGAGTAGAGGGCTGCCATGTCCTTTCCTCCACCACCTGAACATCCCTGTCCATTCTATGACCATTTGCATGCAGACCCCTGGCAAATGAGCCAGCTGGCCTCCTGTTAAGCCTCAAGAACTGTGGATTTGGAAATCGGTGCTACCGTATAATAAACTAGATAAAAAACTAGTCAGGGTATAGGGCAGCTGTAAATGAAAGACATAAAGGATTCAGGTAGCTGTAGTTAGCTTATAGACATGGTGCTAGTGAAAAATATCACTTTGCAAATGCTTAATAATAAGTAGTAATGTTTGAGATGTAAGGAATAGCCATACGGAGCCATTGATCAGCATTTAGAGCTTTCAGATCTGGAAATTTCCTCTAGTAATCTGAAATAACGGAAGAAATGCTGCCACAGTTGGTAGAGAAAGACTGCCACTTCTAGGACACCAAGAACATCCCAGAATGTGTCAGTAGGTAAATGGATCAGTGCTCAAAAAAGCACATAATTTTCCACTGACTGTAGAAGTAGTAAGTGATTAGTGCAGAGGAAGGTGTTTCCTTGGTGGCATCCAAAGCTAGGCAAAGTAAACTTCCCCCTTAATATCTTGCCCAAGCCAGTCCACAGCAGAACAACCACACTCCACTGTAAAAGACAAGGTTGAACTAGATGAGGCACTCACAATACAAGATACGTGCAGGAGAAACCCCAGCCATGTAAAAATCCTGTGGCCACTCTGTGCCTGGCACATCTGCCAAAAATTATGATACACAGTGGCAAGTTGTCCCCTTAAGCAGGGGGAAGTCAGAGACAGCTCTTTACCTACTTAACCTCTCCACTCGCAGCAATACTTTTTTTTCATTTCCAAGGCATTTACTGGGGGAAATCCATAAGCATTGCTTCAGCCCATCAGCTGATGTAGTCATACACAGGGACACTGCAGAAGAGGAAATGCAGGAAAATCTGTGTAATTAACTGCAGGAGTAAAAGCAGACAGATGCTATTTATAGAAACTGCAGTTTGTGAGGAAACGAAAGTTAATATCCTTACTGCGGTGCTGCCAACTCTTGCTATTTCATGGTGAGTCTCACAGCATTTGTTGCTGTTCTTAAAACTGAATATCCTTGCATAATGGGATCTTGCAACAATCTCAGCTTGCTAAGACAAAAAAATGTGGTTGGGAAAAACTTGAATGTGGGAACCCCAGAAGCAGAAAATAAAGAGGAGACTATAAAAAGACTTAAGTTGATGTTTTTGGAAACACTGTGATTCTTAAAGCAATTCTATGATTTTTTTAAGTCCTGGTAATTTTTAACACCAAGCACTTGGAAGTGATTCTATTTGTATAGGAGCTGCTGTGGGATTTCCTGTATGCATGAAGTCAAAACACATTTCACATCTCTCTAAAAAGAAAATACTGTCTCAGGATATTGTTCTTGAATGCCAAATTGGGTGTCTCTTCAAATTAAGAGATATTTAATGACTCATCATGGTTATATTTTACTATATCTAAATTTCTTAAAAACTTTGCCCAAAAAAGCTAATTAAAGATGCTTGAATGAGTTTTTACAAGAATTTGTCTGAGGAGAGCTAGCTATGCCTTCACTGGAGAATTAACAGAGGGAAGCTGGGGTTCTTCTGCTATTTGGTTTAGTCAGGATTGCTTGAAGAGAAAGTTGTGCAAGCCAATGTTTTGCTGGCTAGTCACTACAGTGAGATTTGCCTCTGGATTTTGTGACTGCACGGCAAAACAAGACTTCCATTCAGCTCAGATGCCGGGTATGCAGAGAAGAGAAGTGGCTGCAGGCTCTTACTCCTTCTGGGAAGGCAAGTGGTGCTGCAGGTCTAGGGCAGCACTGATTGATTGTTTCTTGCCTAGAGCTGACTCTGAATGGCCAGGCTTAGTACAAAATGGTGTAAATGGGCTGTAAACAACGAGATTTGAAAAGAAAAGGAAGAAAAATCCTCAACAGCAGGAGAGTGAAAGGGTGATTTTCCTGCCTTTGGGAAACTCATATGTAAGTAGAACTGATTGGAAAAAAATCTGGTTCATTGAGCCTGACTGCTTTGTTGGAAATCTAGTAGCCTGCAGAGTTTTTGCTGAAATTAAGGCAGCATTTTCAGTGGTACCTGCTGGGTTTGTCGGGAGTCTTGTGATACTGCTTAGGGGAGGTTTGCCCAGTCTGCTTTTCCACTTGTCCCGGCGGCAAGGGATGCCCTAATGTATGGGATCCCTGACTCTGCAGTACTCATCCTAGTAACTGGGGCTCTTCTAGCTGCCCTGGAAGCTTGCAGGCTTCTTGATGTGTCTGCTAGTATCAACAGAGAAACGGGCAAATGCAGTATTTTAGTAACTCGCATCCTGAAAAATATTTCAAGTAAAAGGTGCTTTGGGACTAGTTCAGACTATCTACAAAATAATATAGCCCAAAGTAGAAAACTACTTGTAATAGAGCAACACAAGCTTTTGGCTAGTCCTGCTTTTAATACTCATGTCCAAATTCATGGCTGAATGCCAAGATCCAAACATACAGTTGTTTGCTGCATACTTTAAGAACACTGTGATGTATATCAAACTTATTGTCTCTATATTATATGCCGCTGGACCATAAGAGTAACTCATACTTTTGGCCTACTAAAACTAATGAACTTTAGTGGAGACTTGCTTTTAACAACAGTATTTAACCAGGTGTTTCTGCAATGCTAGAAAAGATCTGCTCTGACTTCTACTGAAGTGGGTTGAGAGACCACTTCCAACTGACAAATTCCCTATAATTTCCCAACAGATTAAAAACCTATGAAGAGTCAGAGAGACTCGTTATTTGGTTTTTGGTGGTTTGTTTGGGTCTTTTTCCTGGTGTAATCCTCCTTCTATAGTGATTGAGCTTACTGTTCTGTAGACTTTTCTATCATGTAGCAAGCAATATCTAGTCAAGGCTGTATGACAGTAGAGTGTGTGTAAGCATCAGTTACATCAGGGAACATATATCACAGAAACAGCTGAAAGATGACTTCTAATTCAGCATTCACTAATGCAGTAAATATTAAGACTATAAGACTTGTATATGAGATGGTATATTAAAATGGGAGGGGAGGTTTTTTATAATCAGCTAGCTTTTGCTGTGTTTGGAAGAACAGATAATTAGTGCTGGCTCTCTTCTGATCTGGAAGTAACTCTCAGTGGTGGAAAAAATTGATATTCCTTCCACCCTGTTGTCCAGAAGCCGAAACTTCCAACCAGTTCCCCGTAACAGTGCTTCCATGGTGCTGTGCTGGTTTATTGACTTGGGAAATTGCTGCTTCTGCTTTGTCAGCAGTGTTAGTGATCCATGTTTCTTTCCTTTCCCTTCTTACTCTTCCCTGCTGGCCTTAATTTAAACAGGTTTTTACTGTCTGTGTTTTTATATTATCAGGTAACACTACTAATCCCTACATGAATGAGAGTGACCATAGATAGGCTATATATAAAATACAGCACCCACCATATGTGCACAATATAAGCACACGTACATGCACCCATTGTATGTGTACTCAGTCTGTGTGGACACACACTGGCCTGCTCTCTGCAGAGCTTACAGAGATGTAGTAATCTGCTGTGTGTAGTGATGATATTGTAATCTGAGAGATTTCTGTAGGCCATTGCTTGCCACTAGTAATTTAGTTACATTCGTTAAGCAAAAGCTATTATTTCGTACTGCAACTCAAGCTCCTGTTTGCCTTGCTTGAAAGAAAAGCAGTGGACTTGAGATAACTAATGTTTTAAATAAATAAGATGTGGGAAACCAGAACGAGTGCCAGTGAAAGGGTGGTGTATCAACAGTAGTTAGAAGGAATCTGAAGAGCAGCCAGCATAATAAATTTTAAGGGTGGAGGAGAACTGCAGTGGCAACACAATGTTTTGATCAAAATAAAGCATTTTTTATGTGTAATGAAGCACTAGGCCATGATTTTTAAAGACCCATGCATTCAACAACCACAGGCTGCCTTTCAAGTTTACAGGCTAATATATCTTCATATTAAGAAAGGATATAGTTTATAATTCTCTTTCAACAAAACACCAGAGAGCTAACACAGCAATGAAAACCAGACTTTTTTTAAAAAAACCAAATACCCTGGTGAGTACTGTTTATTCTGTTCTTAATATGCTGATTTTTTAATCCACTAATACTCACTCTCTGCTTGGTTGCAACATGAAAACCTCTCTTCTCTTCTGCTCTCTGACCCTTCTTTCCTGCTCTGCTAACTCCCTTTTTCCTAACACAGACTTTGGCCAGTAGCATGACAAACTGTTGCAAGGTATGTGCATCAATCAGGGGAGTGCTGAAGTGTGATCTGCAGCCAGCATAGCTGTGCCAGCAGAACCCCCTAGTATGGATTAAGACATATCAGCAAAAGTGCTCTTTTACAGGATGACTTTTTTTTCTCAAAAGGGCTGCAGCAAGCTCTGTCAGCAGAAGTGGAGTTTTCTCAGTCTGGTGTGCAACTGGAGTGTGAACACTTTGCCCAAATGTAGCCTATCAACACCAAGCTGCCTCGTACAGCACCGCATAAATTTGGCTTTCTGCACTTCAGAGGTTAATAAGAATATCTCCTAAACTCATACCATGGCCTTGGCTCTCTCCCTTCTTCCTCACTCACTCTCCTGTTTTGGCCTCTATAATTCCTCTCAAACTTATCCAAGTTTCTGAATTTCACCTCACCACCATTAATTCTGTGTACTTTGATCTTTATTGTCACATTCTCTATACAATTTTTGGTACCTCCTGCCTGCCCTTAGAAAATGATTTTCCTATTTCCTAGATGTGAACACTTTTGTATCAGACTGCTAATGCAAGGCATATAAAAGTGTATCTTTTTGTTCCCTAGGCTCCCCTAATGTACAGAAGAAAAATAGCACATTTGGGTCTTTTTTTGTCTGTCGTCTAGTATTTGGAGTGTTGAAACTTATTTTCATGCAATCAGTTCTAAATTCGTGCTTTAGTATTTATATGAAAACTGATATTTTCAAGTAATAACACAATCTGAGTATCTGGGGGTTTAAGGATTTTTATTTTTCATCACCTGTCATTTACAGAATGAACTAGTTCAAATCCTACAGCACTTACTTGTTCTCTGCCTAAACCCAGTGAAAATCACCTAATCCCTCTTCAGCTTCCAAAGTTCTGGCTATGTCAGTGAGGGGAGAGGGTGGCAAGAGGAAGCATCCAGACTTGAGCTGCAGTTCCACTGTTGGTGCCTATTTATACTGAAATGATGAACAATTTAGACAATGCCACTGGTGCTGAAGAGTTACCCTTCAGCTTCAGTGCTAAGAAACCATTCACCATAGGGGAGCTGATTTGGGATGGAAAAGATGTCTCACCCTATCAGAGGGACAGAGGAGCTTCTGGTTTTGCTGTGCATGCAGAGTGAGCCTGAGGGGTTACACTTGTGCTGGTGTACTGAGGAATTAACATCTGAGTGAGGATCTAAGAACCCAGAAAGTAAAGTGTGCCTCATAAAGGGGGTTCATCTACTGTCATGACACAGTGGTCACCGACTGCCAGGCCTGAAATCCTACCTTTTAGCAGATGTGCATGAAGCCTTCAGGGTTTTTTTTTTTTTTTGTGAAACCGGGAACTTACACGAGAATATGTTATGTAAATATCAAGTGACTCAGTTTGACTGATGCAATCCTCGGTGCAAAACTCTGTCTTCCTTGACTCCTCCATGCTTAAAAACAAAGCAGAAATAAATATGGGCATATAATCACCTGGGATGCTTCATTTGTAGCTCAGTCTTTGGTCCCTAATATTGTTTTGGTTTGTGCCACCTACCAGTCTTTCAGGCAATGTCTGGACGATGGTTTGGAGCATAATGTGTACCAGATATTTGGGAGTGGATTATGAAGGAGACAGTTTAGCACTTCAAAAGTGAATAATGCTGTCCTAATAGCCTCCAGAGATTGGGCCCTGGCATATTTTATTGATTATTATACAAGTAGTCTCTAAGGCTGAATTTTTGTCCTTTCACACTTCTGTTTAACCCATGAGTTTTATGTCTTCCATTTATATTCCCTTCTTCACCTAACTAATTTTGTTTGTCTGCACAGTGAACAAAGAAACCAATTTTTCTTACCTGCAGTGACTTTCACCCTAATTCCCATGTCCATGTAACACAAAGCAGAATTAGGTAGTGCACTAACTCCTGGCAGATACCTCCCTCTCAAAGAATAAAGAAAGCTCTGGAAGCACTTGCTGATCTTTTGCTGGACAAACCAGTCCTTGAGTCTCTTTGCGGATAGAATATACTCTGAAGCTCATTGAACATCACACAAAAAAAGCCACTGCTGCACTTCATTTTCACATCCTCAACAAATTGTGTCACAACTGGGAAATCATGTCTCTGCTCCAGATGTTTCTCTCCACTTTCTGCCCACTATATAAAATTCTCTTCTTTTTTTTTTTTTCCTCCAGTGGTGGTTTTATTCACCTCACAGAAAACTTTAGGTGGGATTTGTTGGTTCCCCTGCAAATTAAGGAGTCCAAAAGACCCCAGGAGAAGGTCAAAATAAAGATTTGAGCTGGTATTTAATTAGCATTTATCAACAAACAGGTTTTAAAGCAAATATTAGTACAGGCTTACTAATAAAGGGAAGTGTTTGTGTAATATCACTCCCACTCATTTTCACCTAGAGGTATTTTAGGAATTGATGACCTGGAAAAGTGAGCAAGCAGTAAATACTGTACAGACTGTGGGCAGTAGGAAAAACTGTTTGTCTAAATTCAGTGTTGTGACAACTTTGTGATAGAGAAATCAGGCCCTGGTGTCCTTGGAGTGTAGGTGGGTGAGTGAGTCACTTATTGCTGTCCTGATATGCCATAAGTAGGTGGCTGTTCTCTGTTGTCAGAGTATGGTCCTTCAATTTTTTATTCAGTGAGAGACATCACCATTTAAAAATGGATTTATTGTGGCTCACACTTGAATACCTGGTGTCATTTTTCATTCTGAGCAAGGAGCTTCTTAAAAACAATATCCATTAGACCTGTGTACTGCCATTTACCAGTTCCACAGTCTTGAACCACTCTGTCTGCTTTAAAACAGTGCAAGGTGTCTGAATGCAGATGATATGGTTGGAAGCAAAATTGCAGCCAAAAACTACCTTGGACAAATGCTGTGCTATAACTGTCTTTTATCACTGGTCATGTGTCCTATGACAGAAGCCATGCCTAGGAAAAGGTGTAGGAAAAATGAGTAAGCAGCACTATGGTTAATGTGCTTATCTTATTCCAGACATCATTTCCTCAGAAGACTAGAAAAATGTGCAGATGGAGGAAAGCTGGTATTGCCACTATCTAAATGGGAGTTTACACTGGGCTCCCTAAAATGGTTTTAGTTAATTGGGAAAATCTGTCAGACTTATTAGCACATTATATTGAAAGAAACATCAGAGTTTCTAGTTGCCTCCAGTGGATTCTGCAGAGTCTGTAGTCCTTTTGCTAAGGAGCAAATGACTAAATGATTTCCAGAGGTCCCTTCCAACCCCAAACATTCTGCGATTCTGTGAAATACTGCCCACCAACAAATACGTGGCTGAGGGGTCTGTTGCAGGGCTGTTAAAGAAGGGTTCATTAACTGAAGGTCTTCTGTTACCTTTATTAAAAATGAAACATTCATTGACACTAACAGATATTTTTGCTACAAACCCAAATTCTTAATTTTGTGACAGGCAGAACCAAGCTGCTGAAAATATAGGACAAAGTCCTAGAAATGTCTGAATCATTAGCATCCAAACCAGCCAGTCACAGTATGACACTTTGAAGGACCTGTAGTCAAGCTGAAAGATACTTGTTCAAAACTGTCATTCCTCTTTCTGAGAGTCCTCCCTCCTGACTCTCCTCTGCTGTTAGGAAGCTGGGTGCTGACCCCAAAAGCAGCAAGTTTCAGATTCGGTAACTGGTTATCTGGCTTTAGGGTAATTTTTCTCTTTCTTCCTGGGGAAGGAAGAACTCATACTTACTTTATCCTCTCTATTGTGTTCAATAGAAAACTTTCTTTGGATATGGCCAGTTGCAGACCCATTTCTGTATTTCAGCCAGCACATCCTGGGCTAGGAGCTGCTTGGCCTTGTTCCAAAGTGGAAGGGCCTTTCCCTGTTCCCTAGATATGCATCTCCACGGCACTGGCATCCTGGTCCTCAAGGGCTGCAGGCATGGCCACTACCTCTGAATGCATTCAGCTTTCCCTGAGCAGTCCTTTTTCTCTTCCATTTCTTCCTTCCAGCTCCCCTTGTTTTACTTAGCACGTACCACAGTCACTTCACTCACCCTCATCAATTCAACCCTAGCCATGGGCAGTTTGCCTCTTGCTGAAGGCTGCAAGCATCTGGCCTCCTTTGCTTTCTCATGGTTCCCGTTCTTCTTGCACTCAAGAGAGTTCTCTTTGTTCCTCCTTTTCAGAAAATAAAGCCCCTGACATCTTGTACCTATACACTTATTCCTAATGCAGCTAGCTCAGCTTACAGCCTTAAAAACCATAGTTAAATGGTTCTGTCTTTGAAAGATATGGGCAAAATTGAGTTTGGTTCAAGTAGTCAAAACACCGTCAGTGCTAATAGATTAATACCATGGAAAAATTAGCCTAAATTGTCTGTTTCCCGTTTAAAATAACAATCCAGAATAGATGTGCACTCTGTCCAGCTGCACAGCTCATTCATCCTCATTGCCTGTGTCTCATGTGGCAGAATGTTCTTTTTAGAGATTTCAGTAATAAAAAATGTTTCCATTTCTAGTAATACTCCATTGTTTGCGAGTTTGGACAATTCAGAATACTTTTGGTAGGCTTTTAAGGACTAGTTCCTGCATTCTGCATGCTTATTTTAGTACAAAGAGACTGCTTATGCATATTTCCTAGGTTATAGTTGAATTTGCTGCTAGATATAAATCCCTACAAATACACATTATCTTGAAAACCAATAATGTAGAGAATAGTATATAAAGTGAGTATTTAAAGTTTTGCTCCATTTTTTTGTCAAAAACTAAGAGTGAACATAAATGCCATTTGGAATAGAATTAGCAAATGACATTAGACTTAGAATTGAAAGTACAGCTTTCTTATCTTTCTAGGATCCAATGTGGCAAATCTGATAATAAAATTGCCTCATTTTGTGATACTTCTTTTGAAACATTTCCTTCACTTGAAAAAAATGCATGTGATTTTTAAAAATCAGTTTAGTGACCAGGTAAATTACATGCATGCAGAATTAAAAAAGAGAAATCCATGTTCAATTTATTGGCTGCCTCAGATTCGAGATCAAGCTTTGCAAGCAACCTGCCTGTCTCAACGACAGCAGGGTATTGCATGGCCTTCACCAAAAAAGGAAGTATTCTAGATCATGGTTGAATAGTTCTGGTCAAGGAAGTTTCCAAGGAGTCTGCTTTTAACCTGTGCCTGCTCTGTAGGTGAAATGGGTACGCTGCCTTTCACATTCTGAACCTAATCCTTACCCACACACCATAGTGGACAAGGTTTTTTGTAGAACAATTGTAGAACAATTTATTAGAGTTTTTTCCTTGTTTTCAATATGGATCTCTCTGGGGATGGATGTCTTTGCTCTGTCACTAGTGACCAGGTCTACCAGGGCTGGGTCATCTTCCTGTCCCACCAGTTTTTGACTTCATCTGGTTTCCTAATTAGCTCCTTAGGGGTTACCTGGCTTGGGGACCACCTCTCACTGTGGATGAGTGTAGCAGTATATTGCACAAAGGCTCCTTAATCTTCTTCAGTACTGCCAGTTTGTATTTCAGTACCACTAGCCTGAGGGTTTAAGACAAACACATGGTTACTGCTGGAGCCCGTGGGCACTCATGTTCGTACATGGCACTCATCTGTGATATTTGTGCTGCTCCTTCCCTCCCCAGCCTCTTGTCCCTGTTCCTTTGCTGTAGGCCACCTGCCCCAAAGCAAAGATGGCTGAGCAGTGCATGTGAGCTTCAGCAGAAGCCTGGTCATGTAACTCAGACCCCCACCCATCAGCCACCTTTATCTTGGTATATCAGGGAGGATCTTGGTGCTTTCTTCTACTAACCAGCCTCAGCAGAGAGGTGGTGACAAGCACTGGGGACAAGATGGGGTGGGAACACCCCAGGGATCTACATCTGACTGCTACCTAAGCTCTATGATATAGGTTTCATCAATGTTTGTACTGCATCTAGTCTGGAGCAGCAGAGCTTCAGAGCTTCATGCAGCTACAACAGCAAATCCGCTTCTGGCCCATGCAAACCTGTGGTTTGTCACCTGTAAACATTAGAAGAAAAGAGACAGGAGAGAATAGAGCTAGCTGAGAACCCAGGAGAAGTCCAGAGAGAATCACAACTCATACAGTTCTCCAGAGAAACCACCACAGATACTCCGGCAAAATGGTTCTGCTTTTTCTCCTATTTTACACCTCTTGGCTGCACATGGACCACTGGCTTCAAAGAAGTACTAATAGTTCTAATAGTAGTACATTGCTGATAGTAATGGACATGGTGATTCAGTGAACAGCAGTGGGAGAACAGAGAAACGTACAGCAGCAGTGGTCCAAAGGTAGGGGAGATGAAATGTTCAAAAAGCTACATTTATAGAGAAATGCTACCAAGAGACATGTATATGAACCTAATCCATTGACAAGAGTGGAGAAAGCTAACAATTCCCCTGACACATCACTCAGGATCTGCTTTGATAGTGCAGGAATATCGCTGGCTTTGTGCAAGATGTTGGCTGCAATGTGGAAGCATACAAAGGAGAATGAAGTGTTTAAAATTCAAAGCTGTCCATGGAAGAGGCAGTGTAGCATGAATGGCTTAATTTGGAGCAGGTTCTCATTAATGAGGTTTGGGAGGAAAAACTGTCAGACTTGTGTTGATGTGAATTCCTTTAAATTGGTATAAACAACAGAATATTGACCACATCAGTTTTAATATAGGTCTGACAGGACATTATTAGAATTCCCACTTCATTCAAGTATTTTATGTCTACACTTGAGACACTAGAAGGAAAAAGTGCCATTTGAGGAAAAAACCATTGCATTTGGGAAGCCCTCAAGCTCTCATAGTCTCTAAGGGGATGACTAGGGTGAAGAAATCAGTATTTGTCTTTTTTCCTACCATGCCTGTAATTTTTCCTGCCTGTACCTCCACTTCTGTCAGACACCTCTACCAAAGTGAGTGGATGCTGACACATGCTGCTTTGTTATCATTGAAGTCCATGTATGTTTGCCAGCTTGGCAGTAGTCTGCGACTGAGAACAAGAAGCTGAACAGAGTGCCTTGATATTTACAGCATGGGAATTATTTTCCTTTAATTTCAAACTTGCTATGGCTACATTAAATGCCAGTTGCTTCTTTCTACCTTCCAGTTTCAGTTCAGATAATACCTTGACTAGCACATCTTGACTGAAGCCCCCTTTTTTTTCTGCGTCCTTTCTTTTTCCAGCTTAAGTATTTCCTTGCACTGGTCATCTTTTCACAATCCAGGCCAATGCAAAACAAATAAATGAGAATGGAGACACAGAGGGCTTCAATATAAGGAGCATTAGTTATATCCAAAGGACTTTTTGCATGGAAAAATTCCCTACACTTCTCTTCAGAGTGATCATCTGCTGGGAGGCGGGCACTCGCTTCGGTACATTCACAGTCTTGTCAAACTAGTTTTTTAAACTTTGGAGCATAGTTATAGCAAACATGTGTAATGAGTTAAAAAGCAGGAGGAGAGGTCAGCTGCTGTGTTCTTCTTGCTCTTCCGTGCTTCTTGGCTGGTGGATGTTAGGGACTGTAAACATAGACTACATGGGTAATTTCTGGAAAACGAACAAACGAACCCCAAAACCACCCCTAAAGCAACCCAACAACAAAAAAAGCCACAACAGAAAGTATCTACTCTAAGTCAGTGCAAGCTAATTATGGAAACTCTATGCCAAGCTGTTGTAAGCCCCAGAGTGACCATGCACAGTTTCAGGGAGAAGGACCTGTTGTGAGTGTTTCTGTCCCGCAGCTATCTCCCTGGCTCACAGGCCATAGCTGTGTGCTATTGTGATTGAAGCCATGAATAAAAATCTCTTTACTCCCCAGTTTTTACATTATGTGAATCTCAGTGGCAACCCAGAGCTAACCTCATGGGACCCTGGGGAGGTCAGGCTGATGAGGTCAGATAATGATGAAAATTCATGTTTGCTGTAATTGTGATTTTTTTCTTGTGTAAAATTCACTCATCTCAACAAAAATGCATAGCTATTGTTGAACCTACATAAACTCTTTCATACTCATCAATAAAATGATTTGGGGGGCATGTGGTGGATGTAGCTTCTCTGGAACTAGTTCAGTATTTAATTCCTGCTAATATACATGATGAGATTGTGTCTAATTCAATATGCAAAAATATAAAGTGCCCTTTAAGGGCAACTCGTATATGGTTAGATGAATGTGTAACCCAGATGCCTCTGTAATTCCTTTCAATGTCATTAATTTGATATGCTGAATTTTTATTTACAGACTCTAGTTCCTTATACAAGAGAATAAACCTCAGAGAAGTAACCAGTGCACTTACCAGAAGTAAGTGCTTTTAGGAGTTTGTTGGTTTTTTTCTGTGTAGTAGCACTGAAGAATGCTGATGTCTCTTCATATTTTGTCTTCAGCCTTGTAACTTCATCAATACCATTAGACAGAAATATCACACACTGACAAATAATAAAAACACCAAAATCAAGAATACCCAGAGAAATTACTGAGATAGGTTTTATTCACTTAGTTATCACAGTAGTTCAGTGAGTGTCAGACTCAGTAACAGTGAAGTCAAGAGAATTTAGGTCTCGATGTATCACAAGCATAACACTAAAATAGTGTACTGGTATCACAGCTTGGCCTCTGACAGTCCTTTTTAAATTGTTTTGTGTAACTTGATGCATATGTGGTCATCCAAGTTGCTGCAAGATCCAGCAGATTACAAAACCCAGCCCAGCCTTTTCTGCAGCCAGTCAGTTTGATATGGGGAACAAGGGTGCCATTTTTACATTCCCAAGCTGCAGAGCTCACCTCAGTTTTGAAAACTTTCCCTGTATTTTGCTGTCTGTATTTTATTTCCCTGGAGGCAATATAGCTTTAACCTTCCCAGACTGACTGCATCCCATTCAGCTGGATTAATCTTAAATCTGACTATTATTAATGAACTTGAACTTGGAGAATGGTTAGTCACAAAATGGGCTCAGGCAGCAGCAAAATCACCCTCATGTACAGAAAACAAGTCAAACAAACAGTGAAAATATGCTGAGGGTATACCTGGGTTAGTTACAAACACTGATGTATTAAAATTATAAAAATGCTCCTCAGAAATTCTAGGACAATTTCTCCTCATGCATCCAGTGGTCTGTACTATCACTGGAAGAGGTTGTGTTAAAATGCATTTGTAGAACAAAACAGTTGGTCCTAGGGAAATGACTGCCACCCAGGATGCATTGCTGGGAATTTTTGCTTTGGAGTCGTTCTAGCTTTGTTCCACGGTCTGGATGCCTATTAGGGGCCATAGCGGTGTGACAGGAAAGGCATGGTTGGTGGGTATAGCCAGGAGATCAGCACCAAAAGCACACTTTGGATCCGAACTGCCAGTGTAGGTGCACTCCTGAGGCCCAGTGAGCCAGGAGCTGCCTAGAAATTAAATCTTTGCATGGGAACCTCAGCTGTGGCACTGGAGTTTCCTGGGAATTAAGAGCAGGACAGATCAGTTGGTTTGAAGTCAAAAGGTAAATAACAGGCATGAAAAGCAGCCAAAGAATGTGCAGGAGAATAGAAGATGGTAACAAAACAAGTCCTAAGTAAGGTACTCAGAAATAATGAAAAATGTATGGGGAAAAGCAAAAGGCAAAGGAAATACTTTCCTTAACATTTAATTACGTTATTGTCCTCAGAAAGGCATGTTCATTTAGAAAAATCCTGTAAAAAGATCCAAACCATTAAATGGGAAAGGCTCCACCTACCCATAAAAAACATATGGCACTTTTTCTTTACATAGGATATCCGAGTGCAGAAGTTGTGAGCATAGATTCTGTTGAACATTTTTTGTGTGGTTTGCCCCTCATAAAGTGGTAAGCTCTGGAGAAAGAAATGAGCTTTATCTGGTTTGCTACCCGCCTAACCATTATCAGCTGGCATCAGGTAAAGAAATGAGCCTGAAAGAGTGAAGGGTAGATGCAGATGCTGGAATTCAGCGAGGTCAAAGAAGTCACACGGATGGATGAAAGGAGTGAGAAATTTTCTTAATGCTTGTTTTCAAATGAGCAGCTCTAGCAGCAGGAGAAGCAGCAAAGCATGCTTCGCCAGAGGACTTGTCTCATGGCTGGATTCTCAGGTGTCTAATAAAGTAGAAGCAGTGATCTGAGGTTTTTTCTCTCAGGTGGGCTATTCATAATATTTATCAGGTGCAATTTCCTGTGATTGATGGGTTGAGCTAATGCCAGGGGCCTCTCCTTGATTAGTGTGTTTTTAACAATCTCTCCCTTTACTTGTTAGGCTACTCCCATAAAAACTGGTTGGGTCTTAGTATCACGGTGGTTTTGATCTTTATATCAAATTTGATTGAAATAACTAAGTGGTTTGAGAATTAGTGTATTAGAGGGGGGTGTAGTGGAGGTAAGGAGCAAGGCGATAAACAGGACCAAACAGTCTGATACAAAAGGATTGTAGAATTCTTTTTCCTTTAGAAACTAGGCTGAAAAAAAATAGATAGGAGCAAGCTCTGAAAGAACATTATTTCTAGATTTTTGGCATTTTTCATTTTAATGCAGTTACCAGCGATTGAATGAAAAATTAAGAGTACCACCCGAAAAATGTGCAGCTGCTGCATGTTATTATTTGAGTGCTTTGCATAATTTTTTTTTTCTGGAGTTTGATAAAGGAGGTGAATTTAACTGCCTCCCCCTTTGCATTCCTCACAGAAATATGAATGTGCATCTTTAAATAATATGTTTTGAACAAGAAGAGGCTGCTGCCATGGCACTGGGAACTGAAGAAGAAAATACCTGCTTGACTGAGCTGCCCTTTTCATCCAGAGTGGTGTGAGACAAACTCACTGAATCAAAGCCTGAGCTCCAGATGCCTTGTACAGTTGGAGATGGCTTCTTGCCAACGAGTTTCCAAAGCAAACAAGGAAGAGCAAATTCGCGTAGATGAAGTGCAGCCACACAATGAGGCAGTGAACAGGGTGGTTCCCTTCAGCATGGAAGGGAATGTTAAGTGCTTTAATACAGTGTTATTTTAGTCAGAACAGAGCCTGAAAGAAAAAATATGATTTTCAACTCTGATCTTAAACTACTCTGAGCTTTACCAAGTTAGTCAATGACATTTTGTCTGGGGCTGATGTAATACAGTGTTTGTGGCTTACTTTAAGGCATGTCTCCATGACTTAGAGTGGTTTCTGATATCATAGAATCAGAGAATCGTAGAACAGTTTGGGTTGGAAGGGACCTTAAAGATCATCTCGTTCCAACCCCTTGCCATGGGCAGGGATGCCTTCCAGTAGATCAGGCTGCTCAGAGCCCCATCCAACCTGGCCTTGAACACTGCCAGGAAAGGAGCATTCACAACTTCTCTAGGCAACCTGTTCTGGTGCCTCACCACCCTCACAGTAAAGAATGTTTTCCTCATATCTGATCTAAACCTATTCTCAGTTTAAAAACATTACCCCTTGTCCTCTCACTATGCACTCTGGTAAATAGGCTCTCATCAATAACCAAGCTAGACCACTGAAGTAGATTGGAAGCAGACTCTAGATCAGACTAGCTGTGGCCAAACAGATTCAAATGCCTTTGGCAATAAACCATAATTGTCAAGGTCTGCAGATCCATGCAGTTGGCTATATCAGCTAATAAGATGACTTCTAATCTCCAGCTAAGTGTACAGCGATTTCATGTAGGAAAACCCTGGATATATCCACTGGTGTAAGATGCTTTCCATGTCTGGTACAGTGAAGGGATAAGTGTTGAAAATAAGCGTGATCTAAGAGATGATTTTTCTGTTGTTCTGCCTGCTTGCCATGTGTGCTTATCAACTTCAGGAGTGGTCTTTTGTGAATGCTGAAAACAGTTCCCGCCTTGTCGCCTTCTTTGGTGATATTGTTGGACTCAATGTCTTAAAGGTCTTTTCCAATGTAACAACTCTATGATTCTATGATATGAGAGCTGTCTGACCTCTTCGTCTGTCTGCCACAGAAGCACCTGGCTCTGGTTCACAGTTTAGAAAACTCAGTTCTTGTTATTTGTGAATTTACTGCTGAGGGATCTGTTGAAAAAGAAAAATAAATGAATATATCGGCTTTACAGCAGCCCATCTGGGAATTTTATAACGGTATTTCATCTTCACAGGAATAACTGCGGAGGATTGCAGATTGAAAACAATGGCTTCAGTTTGTTACAGCTGAGGCCTGGGTAGCAGGAGACTTAGTACAGGATAACAATTTGATATCTGAGACTGTGATTCATTCAGAGACCATAGCTCCCTTCTGAACCTCCTCCGCCTGGTTATCCATTGAGCTAAGAAAAATAAACTGCAGAAACTTAATGAGAAACAAATGTTGTTGCTGAGTTGGTCTGCAGTGGGAAGCCAAACTGTAGAAATTACTTCGTTACTGTTTCAGTCACTTTGTTTTTTAAAGGTAGTTAAATAATTCTGAGTTCTCTGTGAGTCATGAACTTTGGGAACCTCATCATAGGACTGACCTGTGTCCTACATGCAGGCTTGGTCAAGACAACACGAAATTGAAGGCAGCAGCATAGTCTCTGGGATCAGAGTGAGATGCATCCCGTGGCAGACATGAGTGTCTTTGAACAAGTAGTGGAAAGGATGTTTGTTACTTATAGCACATAGCAGCACTGCTCCTGCAAACTGGGTACATGAAGCTCTCTGGTAATTGTTTGCTGTGACTGCTTGGGAAAAGGGGAATCCAGAAAAGTGCCAAAGCAGCGCGATCTGTCTCCCTGTGTTGGATAGAGGTGCTCCCTGCAGAAGTGTGCTGGAATCCTTGGCATTGAAACAACTGCCACATGAAATAAGGTGCCTCAAAGTTGGGCAATAAGGTGCACCTTCTCTGGGATTTTTGCAGCTCTCTTGAATCCCTAAAAGGATTCAAGTGTCAGTGGCTGGGTAGAAGAGCAAATGCCATTTCAGAGGGACCTGAAGGGGGATTACTGAGCTGCCCAGTATGGCTCTAAAGAAAATGAATGGTTTAAATTGTGTTGGCCCCCAGCTTTCAGTTAATTCTCTTTTTATTATCTTAAGAAGTACCAAAACAGCAAACCCACTCCAAATTAATGTTTTAATTTTTGTTTCTTTTGTTTTGGCAAGACTTGCCATAGAGATTCTAATCATATACATGGTAAAAACAATGCCCACTAGTTTCTGGAGCATACATGTATTACCAGAACTTACACATTTAAGTCGTTAGTTCTGTTTGAGAAAACAATAATTTTTGGAAACAAAAGACTAGTACACCAATTTTCCATTCTGCTCATGTGGGCACTGTTTTTTTTACTTTGTTAAAGACTAACACACCATTATCTTTAAACTACAGATTTCTCTCATATTTTTATTCTCACTCCTCTCCTAATGCTGCATAGTACATAAAGTTTTAACTTGTGCACATTGGTGCCACCTGATCCCAAAGTGTCTGTATATTTTTTTCTACTGTTCTGTCTGCTAAGCGATTGCTTTTTTATGGTGCAGCATTTTAGAGTTGGTTGGGTTACAATTCAGGGTGAACCCATTTTAGACAGGGTATATATATATGTGTATATATATATATATATAATTTTTATGTGTGTGTATATGCATGAACAACTGTATTTAAAACAGTGTTGTTTCCAAGAGTGGAAAAACCCCTTGAACACTGCAGGTATGGATTCAGTGTATTTCTTGGAATACAATAATGTGAAAATGCAGAGAGCTGTTATAGTAAAAAAACCCAGCTACATTATATTTTAGGAGCCTAGTATGTTAAAGTATATTTTGGAATAGTTTCTTACTTAAACAGCCCTGATGGTTCAGTGTGAATTGGGGTTTTAATAGTAGCTCCCAGCTGAAATGAATGGTGTTTGCTTGACTGAGCATTTTTGTCAACTTTGAAAATTTTAAATCTGGTTGTATTCCTCATGGCCTTTTGGGTTCTCCAAGGAACAAACCCAACTGTCCTTGCAAGGCATCCCTGCTCAGGGGAAGGCAGACAGGTGATGGCACCTGGTGATCAAAGATGCCAAAGTCATCAGGGAGCTCTACAGATACCACTTTGGGAGCTCATTCACAGATACAGCCTGGAGCAGATTGCAAGCCAGAGCCATCTGTGTAATCTCAGGGATGTAAGCAAAGCTGAAGCCAACTAAATGAGAACATCAAGCTTTTCTAATACATCACAGCCTTAACCACAATATGGAGGTTTGTGCAAGTCTGTCTTTGCCAGATTGTCAACCTCAAATGACAGCTGTCCAAGCAAAGGCTTGCAGCACTGTCTGACGTGCTGCAAAGAATCCCATCCTTCTTCATCTACCTTCATCAGCCAATGAAGAGGCAGAAGTCCAAAAACCAGATTTCTTTAAAAATGTAAAATAAAATCCCAGCAGATCCAGAACCTCAATGTCTGGGCACAAAGTAACAGCAGGCAGAATGAGGGGGGAGGAGGAAAAAAAATTGTACTGATGCTGTGGTTCTCCCGAATTCTGTGGTCAGCTACTGCAGGTAGCAGTCCTCCCTTGGCTGTGACTTGTCATTCAGCAGCTGCAGACTGCATTGGACTGAAGCCTTCCCAACAATTCTTGTTCAGTGCTGCAGTGGCATTACCCCTGAGAGGAAATGGTTCTGGATGAGCTATCTCGGAAGCAGCACTGAGACCCTTACCTTGCTCTTCCCTGTGTACTGCCTTAGATAGGGCACACAAAGCCTAAACTAAGCAGTCTTTCCCAAAACCAGTAAGACACTTTCTAGAGGGATCTTCCAAGAACAGAGCTAGCACATTAACATCTTTGTCTTGGAGAAGGCTGTTCGCAAGTACGTAAGGATGTGTTTTGCTAAAAATTATGAGCATCCGTGTTTCACTGACAGAAGGTACTGAGCAGCGAGAAGCTTGCACGTGACCTATGTGTTGCATGTGGGCTCATAAAGCCGAGGACAGGACCTAGACACCTCCCTTCAAGACCCAAACCTGTGCTTCATCCTCTGAAGACCCCACTGTCTCCCATGAAGCTGTGGTCAACTCTGGACAGTGAGGAACGGGTTATCCTAAGAAACACATGCATTTTTCAGTGTTTTGTGTTCCTAAATAATAGCACATGGTCTCCACAGTTCTGTAGTGTAAGTACTGTAGCTGATACTACAGATATTTTCACTCCATGATCCTCTGTGTTTCTCCAGCCTCTTCTTTGGATTCTGGGTGGTGAAGTTGCTGAGAGAAGGAATGTTACGATCCCAGAAATGTATAAAAAATCAGTTCAAGCCTGTAGTGTGAGCATCTGTGGTAGGCAGAAATGTGAAGGCATGCCTGACAGCAAGTGCCAAACGGAGGAGAGCAGCCAAGATTACCCCAAGTGATGTCCCTCTGACATAGCACAGCACCGTGCACAAACCTTACTCCATGCTGGCTGTGTTGTGCCTAAGGATCGTGCTGAACTTCACTATGCAACATAAGTGTGCACAGAGCTACCAGCAGTCCCTGGCATGCCTGCAGCACCATCCACATCCACGCTTACGTGCAGCTAAGTATCATCAATTCATCTTAGCCAAATTGTGTCTGGCTCTGGGAGTGCAGGCCCAAGTCCAGGCACTGCTTACACTCGGCTCTGTGGTGAGGACAAAGGCAGTCCTTGGAGCATCTCTAGTCTTTCTCAGGAAGAGAGGAATTTCACACTGCAGTTCGCTGGGAAAAAGCATCTCTGCTGGTGCAGGAAAGTAGGATGCAACCCCTTGAGTCTTAATAATTCCTTGGGAAATGAAGTGCCAGTGATGTTGTCATAGACAGTACAGGAAGGCTGTAGTTTGCCCAGTCACCTGGGGTTATTTCTGCACTCAACCTCACTCTCAAATCATTGTTTCCAGAGCTCTGGGGTCCCTTAATCTTTACTACAACTTGGTTGCAAGGAACCAAATTCTTTCTTCCTTCAAATGTTTATGAGCTGCAACCTCTTGTGAATAAATAGCTCCTTCACAGAAGGATTTCAATGGAGAAGATGTTTTACACTCTTACTTTGATCAGCACATGGCATGTCAGGATGACTGATTAAAAACCTCAATGTTTCTTCAGGTTGCTCTCTGAGGAAACTTTGTGCTGAGAAAATCAGACCATATTTCTTCTTTGTTTACAGTGATGGCACTGACTTTTCATGGAGGAGAAGTTAATTTGAGGAGAACTTTGCTTTTATGGGACAATAGGTCAGGATGTCATACAACACTCTTCCTCTGCAGCCCCACGACAACAACTGGACAGGAGGAGGTATCTCCGCCTGACAGCCTTCCAAATGGTTGGATAGTGAAGTGTGATCCCTTTTCAGCCTTTGAGAGATTTGAAGACAAATTTCAGGCTTTTCCTTCTGCCCATACTGAATGCAAATATCTGAACAACAAGCAGTGTCCTTCTGAAGAAGGAGCTGCAGAAGTGGTCAGGCACCATGGTCAGGATGGCTCAGGGTGGCTTTGAACGTCCTGTACCCTGAGCTGAGCTGTCTGTGTGCCCTGCTGGCAATTAGCAGAACACTGAGACAAGAGTTTCCTGCTCCACTGGGGAAGTGCCCGAGATACTTACTGGCATGTGCAGCCATGAGGTGATGCCAGGGTGGCTGGCCTGTTCAAAGTGCTGCAGCTGAACTGCTGGCAGCAGCCACAGCCTTCCGTCCCAGTGCTCAGCCTGGCCTCTTCCTTTTTACACCTGGTTTGGGCTGATAGCATTTCTCAAGGACAGGGAAGTCCCTTGGGTGTGCCAGTCCACTCCTCAGGCTGTTGGGGTCTAACCGGTGGGGTTGGATAGGGGCAGCTTGGAGGAGCCTTACAGCCCATTGCCCAGCAGGCAGAGGGAGCTTGTTCTTTGCTAAGGGAATGTTTTGAGGCTGAGCTGCAGCTGGACTGTCCTCCAGCACAGGGGCAGGCAATGTAGAGTTGACAGAATATTGCCAGGCCCATGCCCCAGTGAGCAGGGTGGAGATGACCATTTCTGACAGGTGACCTCGACCTGTTTCACAGGGGACTGGGGGCATGAGGAGACTACAGCAGTATGGCTGCATGCCCACTGGCTTCTTTGAAGTGGGTCTTGAAGTAGGGTACAGACAACGTGATTTTTGCAATCTGCATGGGTACAAAGGGCACTGCTGCTGCATGCTGTTTTAATGTCCACTCTTCCTGCTCACTCTGTTCTTTTACTAAGCTCTGAGAAGGATGGTCAGACCTGTCCCACCACCTCATACATCAGGGACAGTGGAAGGGAACCTCACCCACATGACAACAGAGATGCCCCTGGATTTGTGTCCACAGTCAAACCCTGGACCTCCTAAAACAAGACTTCTAAATCAGTGGGGAGAGATAAACACACTTGGGAGTGGAGAATCTTCTCACCAGTCTTAGATGCTGACTGCAGAGGAATCCTTCTCCAACTATGCCTTGTCTCTCCCTGTTGGCTGCGGACGGATGCCAGCTGACTGCTTCTCCAAGGATAAATTTAGATGAAGCCAATTCTCTCCTGAGAGCATAAGCTTGCATAGCTGTTGTCTGGTCCTTATGTTTTAGTAATGTCCTATTCCTCTCTCTGGAGACTACAGAGTACATACTCCTACTCTTTTTCAATGATTGCTCAAAGGCTTTCCTCACTCTGGGCAACTGCTTGAAAAATCATTCAGCTGAGGGCAAGAAGGGAAGTGCAAGGCTGACTGAAAGGAGAGGGAAGGAACTGTAACTTCTTCAGTTAAGAAGAGTGGCACAGGGAAGTAGAACAAGGGTCATTGTCCATAGAAATATTTATTTATTCTAAGTCACTATGCAAACACAAGACACAGCTGTTGGCTTTAATTGCGGAGACTGTGATTGGTAGCACTCTCCATCTGTAATCTGTGAAGGGATTATTTTACAGCTTTTTACAGTCTTGTTAAGGATTTTTAAACTTTATTCCGGGGAAACTGGTCAAAAGGCAGGCTTTAGTCACAAACACTTTTTACATTTTAAACTGAACAGAATCAGTGCAAATATCCTACTAAAAAAAGATGAGAGTCCCCAAACTATTGATACATGACTGGAAATGAAATTAGTAGTAAGTATGAGGTAGACTTTGTGTCTAAAGACTGCATTTGCAGTAAATAACAGATTGGATAAAATTATTTACAGGTCCATGAACAGTTTCAGTAGAAATAAAACAAAACCCCAATAAAATTATCGCACGGTAGAGTGATTCAGTGTGAGCTGCTTATTGTCAAGTGTTTTAGTTAGGATTTTAGAGCCTGAGCATTTGCACTACTCAGCTCCACTAGAGCTTCTGCTTTTAATATTTTTTTTAATGCAGCAAAGGAATTGTTCTGGCCTACCAGGCAACTGATATGGATTGTTTATGTATAGCCACTGATGTTTTATATAAAAGAACATGTGAAAAGCCTCTGTGTATTGAAATAAAGGTTGAAGAGGAACTAGAAGGTGCCTGCATAAGGGAGGGCTCGGCCAAGCAGATGGTTGCTTTTTGGGGAGGCCAGATCTAGGAGCATTGCTCAAAGATGCTCTTGCTCTTTTTTACACTGGGCTAGTGCAGCCTCACTGCTTAACTGATGCCTTTAGCTCTCTTGGACGACCTCGGTTTGCCTGGGCTCTGTGCTTTGCCATGGTGCACATTAGTGCATGGAAACAGCCTGAGACCTCCGCTTGTCACAAATGGGGAGCAGAGAGTGCTCAGGAGTGAATGTGGTGGCTGAGCAGTTTCTCACATGGATGTAGCAGCAGATCTTTTAAGTAGCACCCCCAACCCTCCCTGCTTCTCACTGCTGCACCTCTGCAGGAGTGAAGAACTGCCCTGCCTTTCTGTCCCACTACTTTCCCCACTTCATTGATTGTTTTGAGATTTCCAGACAAAGCCTCTCTTTCCTTATAAAACCTCTTTGCCTAAATTAAGAGCAGTTCTGCAATAAAAAGGCAAGAAATGAAGAAACTGGGACCCAATGCAGACCACAGCAGACAAGCAAATTTTCTGCCAAGTGTTTTCTTTGTACTGGCCAAGCTCTTGCAAACCCTGACAAAATAAGTGTATGCCAGCCAGCTTATGGTTTGGTTTGTGAACAGAGTATGGCTCTGATTCTGCACATGTTCATGTATGTGAGCAACTCCTTGCATCTGTGGAGGGCTGCTGAAAATGCCTGCAATTGTAAACTGCCTTTAATGTGTAGGAACTGGACCTTTTTATGGCCAGATTGCCTTTGTTATCTGCTGGGAAAATCTTCCTACATTAGTTTCTCCCTGTTCTCTCAGGAAAGGCTGCATAACTGCTCAAGCAATCTCTGCTGACTTTCCGGCAGCTCTCCTTCCCTCTGCTTTCATGTGCTAATGTGCCATGGGGGATCATGACCTGGGCCAAGGAGTAAAGTTGCTCTTCATCACATTTCGCATCTGAATTAAAATGAGCCTGCAGATCCTCACATGACACAGGTACCAGCCCTCTGTGGCAGGGGGAGTGTGGAGAGCTCTTCCCTCTCTCTGGACAAGCAGCTGTATGCTTCTTGCCTCACCAAACACACTCCAGACCAAAGCCTGTCTCTCACCACCACTGAACCTCTCTATCCCTGCCATCCTCAGCTGTCCTTGCAGCATAGACTCACTTGCCTTACCCAGAGGTCCATGGACATACAAATGCAGCTTATCTACAGACAGGGCAGGTGCCCACAGCATGACAAAGGTGATGGGAATGGGAAGAGAGGTACTCAGTGAGTACCTCAGTGAGTGAGAGGTACTCCTTATTGGCAAGAGTTTATTGGTAAGACTGGTGTCACCTACATGCAAAACAGAAAGTCTGCAACCAGGGCAGAGCTGGGCTCCGCTATGGTTTTTACATGAGCAAACACAGACATTGCAAGTACCTTGCAAGGCTCATGGTGATAGAAAATGCCTTTGAGGTGTGATTTGGCAGTCCATAGAGTCTGACAACGCGTAACCTCAAGTGCCTGTTGCCTGTAAAATGTGCCTGTGGTCACTGGACACAAGGGGCACTGCTCAGACCCCACTTCCAACCTTGGGTCTGGAATGGCTCCTGCCTGGTTGTGTGCATCCACCAAAAATATGAGTTAGGTGGGACCCAGCCCAGCCTGGGGATGGGGACTGCCGGCACCTTGCCTTCCTGGAGAGGCACCAGTGTGGACGGGAGGGATGTTGTTGCTGCTCTCTCCTCTTTCACACCTCTTGCTTCTTACTTTGCAAATGGATTTTTTGTTTTTGCTTTCAAAATGACTCTTGCATTCAGCCCCGGTTGCAGGCAACTGGAAGCCAGGCATTTTGTTGCCATGGGCAGAACTGGGCTTTCCTGTGGTGCTAACCAGGCTATTCGAGCATGTATGTAAATCAACTTTTGTAGCTGGGTCTGCCCCAGATGTTCAGATCAAGTTGCAGCATTCACTCCAGGTTGTTGGATTAAATTAATGGATAATTTAATAGGAGTGCTAAATCCTTATGATAACAAGTAATGTGCAGCTTTATCTTGTAATACTCTTAAGGGAAGTGTAGAGCTCCTAATATTAGTTATTTCCACATCACTGTAATAAAATTCCTGTTCCCCATGGCTCTTACAGGGCAGAATAGTCAGGATTTTTTTCCCCAGATTTATCTCTGGGGTTGTATGTTTCAGCAAGTTAATTATAAGGGGTAGATTTACTAGAAAACCTGGGTGATAGTGTGACCTGAGCATCTGGGGATGAACAAGGAAGCACAGAGTCCTGGGACTGGGAGAAGCAGTGTACCTGTGGTGAAAGATAAAATACCTGGAAATGGATCTTCATTTTTCTCTGAGGTGGAAGAAAAAAACCACCCCTACTTTGAAACACCCTTCTAGGTATCATGAGGATGACAGAGAGAATTCTGATACAGACTCCTTCTCTGCCAGAAGCTTCATTTAGGGGCTGCGCCTGTGATATCTGTCTATTCTAATGATCAGGCACTTACGGGCTAAGCAGCGCAAATTTTTACATTTTAGACTTCTAATGCAACCAGAAATGTAATAGAAAATGATTATTTTTGATGACATATCTCAGGTGGAAGTGGAGAAAACCTGAAATTAATTCTTAAACTCTAATTTTATGTCTTACCTTAGCCCAGATGAACCATCCATCTCTGACCATATTATATAAAATCTTCGGTCTCCTGGGACAACCTCCTCAAGTCCACACAACCTGTCAGTTTTCATGTGCTGAATAAATACTTTAAACTGAATGTTTCACTGATGTTAGTGACATATATATGTCTACACATTGCACTCTGTGTGAGTGTGTGGGTGATGTCACGTATTGATCCATAAATGCTAAAGTAACTATTCTCCAGTTGTCAGTCTTACCCTGGATAGCCTTCATTGGTCCTCTCTTGTGGGGGTCATAGTGATGCCTTTTCTTGGTCTTAAAATCAAGAGTCATACATGGTTAGAAGGGGAAAAGGGATTTTACCTTGGTATTTATTTTAAGGATCCTTAGGTGTACACGTCCAGGTCATAGGCATCAAGATGCACCCTGCCGAGTCTATCTCTCTGTGTCTCCCCTCTCAACATTGGGTATAACATTATAGGTTTTACTAATTAGCATATCTATCAAAGATTCCCCAATGAGAGGCTCAAGTGAGCTCCCCTCCCCAAGGAACCTTCCCCTGGATGGTTCTATCTTGGTTTACAGAATGTGTTCTGGAGAGGACCTTGGGGTCTGGGGCACACTGATCCCTAGCTACGAAGCTTCTAAAATGTTTAGTCTCTTAGCTTGACAAACAAGTCCAAGAATGTAGGCAAAAAGCACTAGGAATACAGAAGTTGTAAAAAGGTATAACACGGGTATAAAAGAAAAGGCAAAAATCTTCATGGCATCAGTAGAATCAGTGAAACTAATTTTTTTTTCTGTACTTTTTCATGGCTGTAACTGTGGAAGTTTACTTTTATAGATGTGTTTGTTTCTTACATTCATAGGAGAGCATGGTGAGACTGTGTGAGATCAACTACATTTCTACTTGTTCAAAACCCTTCATCTGAAGAGAACCATGTAGTCCTGGATATTTACATTTGCACTAGGTCACATCCTAATATTTTACCCAAGCAATGTCTTTAAGGCAATGCTGCCCTCATGGCAGTGATAAAAGCAACTTGATCTGTTTAATCTAGAATCAAGGATGTTTTGTGCAGGGAGGTGTTGTGTGCAAATCACTTTTTTTTTCCCAGAGATGATGATTATTATCTCATTGTCCATTGATACACTAACAACATAAAACTGAAACAAGGTGGATAGGTGCTTTCTCTGAAAATACAGAGGAGCCATTAGCAGTGATGTGGGTATTTCGTCACACTCTCATATTTACTTCCAGCATTAGGCATTGCCACTGCTCGGAAATCTGCATATCTTTATGCTCTACTGTGACAGGATGCCAAAGCACCAACATTTCCAGGAATTTTAGAGAACAACTAAAATCCTGGGGAGAGGCTTACTTACTTCATGCATGCTTGCCTTGCTTAGAGAATTATATGGGTTATTTGCCTCATGCAGTGAGAACCAAATCTTCATTCTGCAACTGTCTGCTTCAGTGGGAGTCTTGGCTGGGGAAAGACTTCTGAGTTTTTTCTGGTCAGAAGGAAGTTACTTCTTTTATAGGATCAGAGAAGCATGCAGTTCTGGGTGCAGCAATTAAATACCCCTCTCACTGTGCAAGAGGCACACCATCACTTTAGATTAGTTCTCTTTTAGATGTTTTTCCCTTTGCCATTAGAGTAATTTAACCTTATCCCTTCCTGAGAATCCTGATTTGCTTTATGCCAAGGGGGCGGATATGTGTGCGCTTGCTGAATATGTGTCAGATGCTATCCTGCCACGGAGCATTAGTGAGAAATGCTTTTACACAGACTGCAGGGCCCATTTTGCTATCAAAAAGGCAAAACGTGTGTATGTAGGAGGAGGGAAAAGATATACGGATTACAAAAAATTTATATCTCTGAAATGTGGCTTTACAGCTGTCAGAGTACATGTAATGTTTGCAGCCTATTATTGCCATATATGAAGTGGTTCCATAGCCTGAGGAAGAACAGATTTGAGCTGCAGAAAAGGCACCCACATGTGTATTCATGTCCTTCCTACACCAGCACTGCATTTCAGAGAGCAGAGAAATACATTTCAGAGGATGGGTAGAAAAGGATGAACACAGCTTCCCAGCAAGTTGTGAAATAAAGGTGAATGGTGCCAGTCAAATTAACCATGCCCAAACTACCTTAGACTCAGAAAAATCATGTCCAGATTTATCATCTGTATTTTGAAAACCTTCTGTCTTGGTTTGAAAGACAGGCGTATGCTAAGGAAGGCAGGAATGGCAGATGCAACCCCCCTTCCCTCCGAATTATTATAATTTTGAAATTAAGGGGCTTTCAGGCAAAGATATGAGGAACAGGAATAGCAGTGCTTTACTATTATGTATCTATATGTGTATAACCAGTCAAACAAACAGCAATAACTATGGCAGTAACAGCAAACAATCACAAACCCAGTGCCAGCCTTCTTGGCTGTCGGGCCCTTTCCCCTCGGGTGCAGTTCCGCTCGCAGCCGGCAGGGGCGCTGGCGGCTCCCGGTGAGCAGGGCAGGTGCGATGGTTCCCCCGCGGCTGCAGGGGGCGCTCCGGAGCGAGCTTGGGGAGCATGCGGCACCGGTGCCCTGGGATCCCGGGAAGGGATGGAACAAAGGCTTCACAAACCCCTGGGCAGCCGATCCCGGTGTCCGGCCAGACCCTCGGGAACAGCAGGCTGGAACAGCAGGCTGGAACAGCAGGCTGGAACGGCAGGGATGAGCACAAATCCCGGGTGGCAGACGCAATGTATCCAAACGGGAAACTCCTCCCCCCCCCCCCCCCCCCCCGGAGGTCTGGGCAGGCAGGGTGAGCAGGGCTACAATGTAGCAAAGGCTCGAAGCAAGGGTGGGGCAGGGCGGCCACGGCCCAGCTCCCAGCAGGACAGGGAAGGCAGGCTGGGAATCCTGGGGTTTTTCTCCAGCAGAAGGAAAAGCAGCTGATGAAAAACAACCTCCCTCTCCGGTGTTCGGGGACCGACTGCCCACACACCGAGGTGAGACAAAAGAATAGCCAGATGCACCCCACTCCGTAGCCACCGCTTTTGTTTTTCTTAAGTACCCAGCCATTTGTCCCCGTAGCAACACGTATGGGGAAAATTCCTTTAACAGAAAAAAAACCAAACAGGTGAGCTCCTAAAACCCCAACACCTTCTAAAGGAGACCTGACACTGGTCCATTGGTCTGTTGGTCTTGTTGTGGATGCTGACAATCACAGTCTGGTTTTCCCCTGTTAGACATTCCCATGAGGGTGAGCTTGGAAAGAGGAGGATGTATCAATTTCAAAACTTAAATTTTTTTCCAGCAACTCTTCTGCCTAAATAAGGTGGTCTTTATCAAATATCTTGAAAAATTTTGGGACATTCTCATCAGTTGTTCACCTGTTGACACCCTTACATAAAAGGTTCTAGTGAACTTAAGTTTCCCATTTTCTATTTTACATCACCATATAGGAATCTTGAATTTTAGATTTCAGACTCACAGCTCCCATTGGGAATGTTTGTTAAGAACTGAAGGTCATTTTGTCAGTGACCTAGACTGACGAATAATCTTTCTGTTTTGGAACACTGCTGGTTCCTCTGGTTTTCCCATTTTGAGGCAGAGTGATCTTGTTACGGTTGGAATTGATGGTAAGTCATAGGAAGTCTCTCAAACCAGTGGACGCCCACACAGGACAAAAAGAAGCTCTCTAGAAGCCTAACTGCTATATTCCAGTAAGTGCTAACCTCACATTGCATGTGCTGACAATTCTTGACCACTTGAGGGTCAAGGAATAAATTGCTACAGAAAATTGTTGACAATTTGAGCTAATGAATAAATTTAGGGTCATGATCCCTTCAATGGAACTACTTGGGGAATTAATTTTTCTGAATGCATAATTTTCTCAGCTTCACAGAAGAAGCAACAGAAAAATCAGATTGCCATCTATTCCCAGAAGAGAAGGGAGACAGAGGCTACATGAAAACACAGTCACTGGTGTCAGAGACATAGGAAGTTTCACCCTAATCTCTCAGCAAGTTTCTGGTAAAAGAAAATGTGAAACAAAGGATAGGCAACGACAGTATCAGCCTTACAGTACAGTTTATTCCAAACACTTAGAGTGCACTTTAGTAGTGAATCTGACCCAAACTCCGTCCTATCTACGCATGAAAGCTCCTCCGTTGAGTCAAATTATGCTTCAACCTTCAGTATGCGTGTCTGTCAGGGAGAGACAGTGACACAACTTCTAGTCTTGCAGCTAACCCCGCTGCCTTGCAGTTGGACATCTGGCAACTTGAGCTGGACTTTGCAGTGTGCATGTTCCCCTCTGTCCTAGGTTGTCCCACTTGGACATAATGAAACCATACTGTAAAGTAGAAGTTTTCCGTTTGTGTTCAAGGTATCTCTGTGAACCTGCAAACTGCTCCTTGGAGGATCTACCAAGGCAGATTAAGCCAGCCTACTGTCAGTACACTTGCATTCAATTTACAAGACTTATAAATCTCCAAGATGGAAGTTTTTTCTCTCTGGTGACCAGTGACAGGACCCAAGGGAATGGCCTGAAATTGTGTCAGGGAAGGTTTAGTTTGGATGTTAGAAAAAGGCTCTTCACTCAGAGGGTGGTTGGGTGCTACAGTGGGGATTACTGTAACACGCATATATCAAACCAGGAGTCCCGTGGAAAGGAAATATATATGGACAGATTCGTGGTAGATGTTTCAGAGATGTTTATTTCTCCAGCTGCATGGCCGGGGCTCTGCTGAGGAACTCCCTCAGTCACGGTACCCGAGGGTCCTTGCCCACACAGGGGAACACAAACCAACCAATGGGGAATGAGGCTGACCAGGGGCAGGGAAACCCCGTGTCTCCCCCCAGGGCCCCTCTCCCAGGGCTACATGGCAGGGGGAGGAGACCCCAACAGTTGGGCACTGGAACAGGCTCCCTGGGGAAGTGGTAACAGCACCAAACCTGACAGAGTTCAAGAGGTGTTTGGACAATGCTCTTGGGCCCATGGTATGACTCTTGGAGATGTTGCTGTGAAGGGCCAGGAGATGGACTTGATGATCCCTGTGGGTCCCTTCCAACTCAGCTTAGTGATTCATTTAAATGTCCACAAATCAAACTTGAAAGCTTTCATTATAAAGAAATTTCCATATTTATTCCCTTGTATCCCCTCAGCCATTTTTAGTAGCCCCCTCAGCCACTCCACCTACTCCTTATTTTCTTTATCCTGGAATGTCATGGACTCAAACTCAAACTGTAGTGCACACATTACACATCAGGATCACAGCAAGAGACAGAAGTGGACACAAAAATGTTTGTCAGTGCAAAAATAAGTGACACATCTACATGGAGGCAGATAATCCTGGTAGATCAAATAAATCTTTTCCCCTAAGAGTCTTGAAATCTGTCAAAATAGGATGCATACAATAAGGATAAAATCAAACACTTTATTTCTTCCTGTTGTGGCTGCCTGTGTTTCTCCAGTTCAAAGTTAGCCTCCAAACTACAAAAAGTTGCTTTTGGTTCTCCAGAGGCGTAATTTCTAGTACTCTCCACATTCCCTTACAGTAACTAGTTGAAAGCCATGTGTCTGGGGCCTTCTAATGAAGCCTCTAGGTATTTCATTGGAGCTTACAATGCTTTTATTACAAAAAAAATCCTTCCAAACTGATTACTACAATTGTTCTTTTTCCTTGCAGAGTGTAGGTTTGCTTGGGTTTTTTTCTGGGAGAGAATATTTCCATCTGCTGATGATAATTGCCAGACATTGCTGGAGAGCTGCAGTATCTGCCTTCACTAACTTCTGGACCGGGGATGCCTCCTGTTTTATTATATTTGTACATATGTATGTACGTATATATGCATATTGCAAATCCTTCAATGTGAAGATGTGGTTTGATGATGTGGTAAAGCTCAAACACTTCTAGTCCTTGGTGAAAAATGCCTTGAGCCTCTAATACAAAGTCTCAGGTGTTCATAAACTCCTTCTGCCTGTTTCAAATGTGTTCAAAGTAGTTTGATGGATTAACTCTCTGTCAGTAGACTTGGTCAGTATTGCCTGTCCCAATCCAACCACCTGCAGTTATTGCAACAGTTTTTGCTGTTCTTTCTAACTCCTGCACATTGCCACTCAGGATCATGCTCTCCAGTTGCTGCAAGTTTTGGGCCTTATAATTCCACCTTTTTTTTGCTGTTTGCCTCCACTGGGCTTTCATTAACTATGTCTGCAATGAGCTTTCTTTTGCAGCTGATGTCTCCAATGCACCTTTCCTTGGTTACTTTTCTCTGAATGAGACCTCCTGTCTTGTGTTAGAATTCTGCACCACCAAAAGACTGGATTTTCCAAAATACCTCATGCAGCAGCCAATGCAATAACCATCCCATGCTGTGGATACAACATTCTTATCTTCCTGACCCAGCCTTACCCAATGGAGTCCTGACTAGATAGAGGCACAGATTTTAGTCCTGCTGGGTGTCAGGCTGGGAAGGCTGTTTTGCAGCAAGATGCCACTTTCTAAACCCTAGTTGCAGAGATGCTTCAGCAAAAGCAATGAGAAAAAGGCACAGAGGCAAGGCCAGCTGTCCTTAGAGGACCTACAGGAGGACTGGGGTTGTCAGTGGCCAATCTGGCATCAGGGCAGGGAAAGCTTGCCTGTAATACAGCAAGTCTGACTGCAGCCTGGAAAGTGAGGAGCAGCTGTTTCCTGAGTTCAGGAACAGAGCCAGTTCCCCTGATCCCCACAAAAGGGGAAATCCAAAGATAAGGAAGAGTCCTGAGGGAAAGAAGGAAAATGGTTGGGAGCCTCCTTAGTTCTTTGGTGTCCACAGAAAGGTCCGGAAACAGGACAGAGCCACCAGCCAAGGTAAGAGGCTTATTCTATATATTTTCTCCTCCATCTTTTGAACATTTTGTATCAGGAACAGCATAGCACTGATACCTCTTCAACTTCTTGTGACTACACAGCTTCTGATCTCTGACCAGAGCCAGGAATTCACAACAGTGCTCTTTGGATCCCAAACATGTACACCTGTACCTCTTTACCTGTTTGAAGGGTTTTCTCAGGCCCATTACAGCAGCTGATCCCCAACATCTCCTGGGAAAGTCTGCCTGGCCCTCTAGCATCAGGTTTCTGTGAGAACCAGCTGCTCTCTGGTCACAGAGATGTTTCTTTGGCTGGTGTTGTGAGAGGTACATAGCAGCCATTAAAACACTTGAATGTGTGTGCATACATAGATGTATGCTGTGTACATACAATGCACAGCAATGATGATGGTTTGACTGGAAAAAAGCTTTGATGAAGTAAAACTATGCTGTGCCTCTACTTAACCCTTCCTGAACCTCACCAATCATTCCTCCAGCATCAGCTTATGTATCCCGACTCACACCATTGCATTGAAACTCAGCACAGAGCAGCCTTGGTCCCTGTACTGGCCCTAGGATGGAATGATTTCACTGAAAAGGTCTCCTCCTGCCCAGCTCTCCAGAGACTTGAGCCAATCTGGAGACCAGCTCAGTCTCTGCTGGGAACATGAGTGCCCCAAAACATCAGGAGCTACCTGATGTGTGTCATCCCTGCCTGTCTCCCTGGTGAATCAGAGACACAGTGCAGTGAGACTTTTGCAGAAGGACAGCTGCCCACTGAGCTGGCCCAGGAAGCTGAGAGATGCTGGCAGCAATCATCCTAAAATAGTGCAGGGTGGGACTACAGCTGGGGTGTGGATGGTAGCTGCTTTCATTTTCTTGCTTGAAAAGAATAGAAACCTGTGGTTGAAACCAGACAGCAAGGCCCAGGTGTGCCCCTCATCCTGGAGGCTGGCTGCTCTGGGGTCACCTGGCACTGAGTCCGCTCTGGGAGGCAGGAGCTCCCTGGTTGTCCATGAGAAGCATATTCTGGGTGTTTGGAGCAGAGATTTTTGCTCTTGTTGTTGTACGCCATACTTGTGAAGCGGGATGAGCATTGGGAGATACTTCAGGTGGTGGAGGCATAACAGTGTGCACAAGAAACTTAGACTGTCTCTTCACCCGGCATCGCTTGTGCTTTTAATCACCCTCTCCAGCCTTATATTCTAGGCCAAGTCAGTAATGCAGCACTAAGTCTGCCACAGGCCCTCTCTTGGAGTCATGGAGGTGAGATGATTCTAAAAGTGCTGCAAGATAACCATAAGGATTTCTAGTCCTACCTGCTAAACTGCCTCCATTCCTTCTACATCAGGATTCTCTGTTCCCCATGTTTTCCAGGTGGAAAGCTCTTTCTTTTTTTCCTCCATTGATGACTTAGGTTTTAACTTTTATATTTTTCAAATCCTGTACTGCCTTGTGTGTAACTCCTAAGTTTCGTGTGGCCTGTTAGCTGCTGTTCTCTCATGCTGGTTAGACATAACAAACCCTCTCTAGGTTTGCACTTCAAGGACACCTTGTTGTTCCAGGCACCAAAATATGTAAACTAAAGACCTTGGAGAGGAGGGGCAAAGTTGGGGTAATTACATCATTAACTGAAATTATAATTGGAGAATTAACCCTGATAAGCAAATGGACCAAAGTTATAAAAGTGTGAAGAACCCATGACCCAGCGTCCATCTTGGGTGGAGCCCCTCATAGGCTTTGACAGCCCAGGGTGTACCTTTGAAGGCCCTTCAAATAAATAACTACTTTTATTCTCTTAATCTTGTCTAGCCTCTGTTTTCAGGTAGCCACTTTGAGGCATCACAATGGTTGCACTTTCTTTTCATTAAATCCTTTTGATTTCTGTATTTAAACAGTGTTGAGGTGATTATTTCTGAGGATGGGATATCAAGGATTGCAGAAAGCCTGGAACAAAAAAGGCGCATTTGAACATTGCAAGAAAAGCAGAATATGCAGAAAGACTGTTATTGATTCCTTCTTGTTTCTGCATGGTTCAGAGTTATAACCAGCACCCCCAACAAGTGTCTGATGCAGTAGTAATTAGCCAGGACTTCCCCAAATCTCACTGGTGTATGCTTGTACAGTCAGCTAGTCCCACCTGTCAAAATCCCACCAGCTGTCTTCTCTTCCTGATGCCATAAATACTGTTCTGAATTATTGCTTAGATGAAGAGGAAACAGGTGAGACAGTGGAGATTAATTCCTGTCTGACCCTCCATTGTGTCAAATGCAAACCATTTTCATCCTGTCAGCATCAATAAAAGATACAAATAAACCAGAGGTTCTGTTTTCCATCACTTGCCTTTCTTTCTCTGAATGGCACTGCTCTTTTCTTGACATCTGCTTGTTCCCTGTAGCAGTTTTTCTTTCATTTTGGGTTATAATACTAAATGGGGCAACGACTTTCAGCTGGATCATAAGACAAGGATGTTTAATGGGTCATACCCAGTATCCAAAGTAGAAAGCAAATACTAAACCCAACTGAAAATGAGATCATCTAGAAACAAAGTGTGGTCATAGCTGGCATAATTTGTTCATCAGGTTAGAAAACCTAGTCTGTAATCTACCAAAGAGTCCTGAGAAGTTTCATGAATATGAAAACAGTAGAATTATAGAGGAAATATTCAAAACTCACAAAATGTGATAAATGGGATTCTCCTGCACAGAAGTTAAACCTAATGAGTTTGAATTTGTGTAGGAACCCAGAATGCCGAGAATATTTCTCTGCCTGTTTTTAAGGGTTTTTACCCCCCTGAACAACACTGTTTTAGCTTTAAACCTTGGAAAAAATTACCAACAGTCAGACAACAACTAGAAAATACAGTGGTGTGAATTAGGTGATAGACTACTATGTAAGATTGTCATAGGGTGAAAGATTTAGAGGTTTTAGACTTCTCTTTGTAGTAAATAGATAAGAGTAAAAAATCTCAAAATGGAGGATTGTTGTTGTTCTCTAGACCTTCTTTTCCTTCTTCTACCACTCCATATTTTGCAGTAAAAGTAGTTTGGATTGATTGGATAGATAATCCCGCAGTTCCTAGTCATGTTACTGAATAATTGGTAAGAAAGTAAAAAAAATGTACGTTTTTAGTAACTATTGGTTCAAATGTCTTTAAAAGGCCATGTAAATCTTGATAATTGGTCTTTCTTGCTCTCACTCCTACTTTGCCTCCTTCCATGCTGTACCTGGGTCATGCTAGTGGCTCAGTTCCTCTGATAAGAGTTAATAAACAACTATCTGGAAGCATTGAAACTACAGAAGACATCTCGCTTTATCTTTTAAACTCCTTGCAAGGACTTTCAGCAAATTCTCTCCCATCAGGAGAGACTCAATTTATGGCACAATAAAGTGTCAAATTTGGACAATTTGTATTTCAGAATGACATCTAATTCTGCATCAGAATCCCACTGCCTGTCTTGAGAGGTCAACAGAAACTTATTTTTTGGACCTGTATCCCTTGGGATCTGTGTGAAATGTCCAGTTGAACATGGCAGAACTGCCCTTCATGGTCCAGGGGGTTTGTGCCACAGCATGATATGTTTCAAATACACCTCAGCTGAATCCCCTTGGTTCAGAAGTCCTCAGTAATATTTCTATTAAGAGGAAACAACAAAATGAAGCTCAAACTCCTATACCTGTAGCTCAATTTCTTACCCTTCCACTCTGACTCAAGACGGGACAGTTAACCAGGTGATTTTTTTGAGAGTGGGGTGAAGGAGGAGGAGATACCTATGAAAATATTCAAGGCTGCTCTGATGGGGATGTGAAGTATTGGGGCAAAAGAGCCAGAGAAACACCAGATTGTGAGGATGAGGATGGTTTAATAGGCATATCAGCAGTTTTTCTGCAACAGCATGACATTTTATGAAAATGAAAAAACTCAAACCCCTTATGACTCCCTTAGCACCCTGACAGCAATAAACTAGATCTCACAGATGAAGTACTTGAAGTGTTCCTCTCCTCCTTCTACATATAGTCCAAAACCACAACAGGATGTTTCTATTTATGGAAATCTAATATTACACACAGAGAAAAGAATAAGTGGAAAAGTAGAAGAAGGATGGACAGAGAAAAATAGTTCAGATTATTCAGTAGAGTAATCAAGGTTGCGAAGACAAAGGTAATATTTTTAACATTTTGCTCTTATACCCTGTCCTTTCTACACATTCTTATCCTGGCTATAACTTGTAGTTGTCTAGAGATCTCTTGGGATGTAGTCACATTATTACTTTGCTGTAAAATACCCCTGGGATATGGAATGGATATGTAAGAAATGCTTAGTTTGCGGGAAGATTCCTTTACACAGTTCTTTGGAAATTGAGGTACATCCCACCTAACTGCAACTATAAAGTACTTTTAACCATGCAAGGTTGCAATGGTATCGGTCATGTTGCTTTTTAAATCTCTTTTCTTGCTTTCACCCCTTGCAGAGGGAAACCTGGGGACTAACTGTCCTTACTTCCATTCCTTAAATTATCTGGCATAAAGTCTCTTTGGATCCTGTGTGTTTGATTCAATGGTAAATCAGTTTTTCTGGGCTTTATTTGTTTTCCTCCTCCAGGACAAAGCCCTTTGTTACTGCCTTTGCCCTTTCACTGCTTTGTGCACCCTTCATGGGTATAGGTGTGCATGTTTTATTCATAGCCTGGGGTTATCTTTCTGCCAGTATCATTCCTCCCTTTTGTTTTTTTTTCCTCTTGCCCTCAAGTCAGTGTACAATATCAAGTGCATCTGTTGTTTATTGATTTATGCAGTGCTCTGAGACTGCGCTCAAGAAGCCTTTTACATGCAGAGAAGACTTCATTTATAACTGAAATACTGGGACTTCTCGGCTGGAACGAAAGAGCCGGATAACAGCGCCAGTAACACAACTCAGCAGCTCTCAGACAGAAACTGAAGAACACCATATCTAATTGAAGCAACAAGGGATAGTTAACTACGATGGGAAGAATGTAATTGCTTATGCTGGAGACTGGCCAAGACACTAGGGTTAACATTTCTTCCCTTACAAAACACATGCTGGGACCTTTAACTGGCTACTGCTAATTATAATTACCCCAAATAACACTGTCTAAACTACCTTTTACTATCACATCACAGTATCAACTTTATTATTATTAATGCACCCTTCAGAATGGTGTTTTTGCAGTCTGCTGCACAACAAAGTAATTCACAGAATGCTAATAAAGCTGTACCCAAACAGTTTCAAATCAGTGGATTGAGCATGAAAAAAGTCCAAAATAAATATAACTCCTACTTTCAAATGAGTTTTATTTGTAGCAAAATCTAAAAATGTCAGAAAATATAACTTGAGTAGAAAAATAGTGCATATGGGTAGGTGGATTTGGCTGGTGAATTTAATTTACCTCCACTGTCCTGAGTCTGTAAAGAAAGAAAACAGATTGAAATTTCTCCTCTACTGTGTTGTACAGTGGCTGGAAAGATTCCTAAAAACTTTGGGGGATAAGTTAGCATAACTTGTGTCCATCTCACTTTTGTCCATCTATTCCACCCTACTGACATTTGAAGAAATATAACTATGTTGGTCTCAGGGATACTTACAGTCAAAGAAAACTTTGCAGTTTAACACTTGAGCTTCATGAATACATTTAAAATTACATGACCAAAATGGTTGCAGTTTTGTTACCTACTAGTCAGGTTCAGCTGAGGAAAATTTGTCTCATAATGTCTAGGCTTGAATGATAATCACTAATGGCACTCAGCAGATGCCTCTAAATGTGTTCTCTTTTTCTACTTCTCTTTTAACTATCATTTAATGTAAATTACTTAATTTACATTTAAGTAAAAAAAATACAGCTCTTTACATCTAAAATATCAGTTATTTTAAATAACAGCCTGTGCAGGAGATAGCTGGCCAGAAGCATGAGAAATGCAGAGAGATGTGTTCAAGCCTGTACCATCACCATATTCAAATCCACAGCTCCCACAGCTTTCAGCCAATGGTTCCGTGGCTAACACCTTTGGCAGTAGGTTCCAGAGCTGTTGAAATGGGGCTTCTGTCAGACACAGGGATGAAAGGGCAAATCCCACCATCCTGTTGTGTTACAGAGCCCTCACTGCCCCTTGCACAGTGCAATTCCAGCTTTTAAAGTTTTCCCAACATCTGGGAAGAGAGCATCCCCAAGTAACACCATTCTGGCCAGGGGCAGTTCTTCAGAGCCTGACAGTGGATCTCATGGCCATTGACATAGAGCAGAGGGACAACAATAGATGTCCATATTAGTGACACTACTCTGGGTACGATCTCCTCAACTTGGATTTGATGTCTAGGCTGGTTTGGGGCTTCTGAGAAAAAGATGTTGAAGGTAAAGCATGCAAGTATGCATATTGGCTGTAACGGGGCCACTCCTGTGTATCTACTTGTAAGAATGGAGCTGTAAGTTTTAATTTTACAAGGACCTCAGTAAAGGCTTCTGCTAAACCTGCTGGTAGGAGGGAGGTCTGGGTGCTGACAGCCCTTCCAAAATCTCACTGCAGCATCTTTAACAAGTCACTTTCCACCCAGCCCGGTTCCTGTCCATGGATGCGTAGTAGCGGTTCACACTCTCACACTTGGAAGCAATGCTTAGAAAGAGTTACCAGCTTGTTTTCCTGAGGATACTGCCACAGGGAATACAGTGATCTAATAGCAAGATTTCTGATTAATTAGATTATCTCTCCCTGTCAGTGTTGCCTCTCTCATGTCTTTAACTGATCATGTCTACAACAGTACTAGAAATACTGTAAGGAAACTATCCTGAGATCTGGGGAAAATTTAGCCCCCACCCCACCCTCTTGCTCTGCTGTTCTCAACATACCAGAAATCAATATGTGCCAATAGCATCTTCCCTCTAAACAGGTTTAAGTCTATGATATTGTCGTAGGTTGTCACAGTCTTCTTAAGTTATGGGTTTGTGTGGGTTATGTGTGTGGTTTTATAAATTATTTCTTTCATTTCTGCAGAGCTAAGAGAGCTCTGTGATGAATAATAGTCCTGTATTTGCAGAATTTATATTGCTAGTAGTTAGAAGGATGGATGTTCCAGTCTGCTGAAGATTTTAAAATCTGATTTGCTTCTGAAGAAGAATAAACTTGAATGTTTTAAGGCTTAACAAAGAAGGAGTTTAAAAAATACTTTAGATAAATACAGAGTTCAACAGAGTGTAGTGTTTTATGCCAGTGCTTACTTGTTTTTCTATATTGAAATATATAATAAAAGGTGACTATAATTGGAGAGGAAATTCATTTGTGCAGTTAATGAGGCATTTTTATTTATGAATACAATAAACAAACAGAATAAAATGTTGCATAGTCCAAGAATATATGGCCCCATCAAAGTTTCTGTATCCAAGTTCTCTTGGGGAAGATGCTTATGCCAATAGAGCTGAGCTTGACTTAGAATTCCCTGGTGCCACAAACAGGCAAACCCTATTTTTCAGGCTGGGTTTCAGGCCATGCAGAGAGCTGGTGGCTCTCCCAGCACTGGCACACAGCCTGCAGGGGCATGCAGGCTGGTGGGGACAGGGGGGCCGCAGCAGTGGCGAGGGTGCTCTTGGTGTCCCTGGAGGTTGTTGTCACGCCTACAGCAAAACACCCAGATTCTGAAGTACTGTGGCCATGTGAAAGACATGCTGGAGAGGTCATGTGGCTGACATTTTGGAATGCATGCAATGGATCCTGGAAAAAGGAGAGATTTTGGAGGAATACAGATGTTTGGCCATCAATTTGTCCTGCTGCATGCAAGTAAAGTACTTGCAGAAGGAACTGCAAAGTTTGGTGCTCTGTATGATGTGGAGCTCCTCAGGGAAGAGCTGAAGTTCCTCTGGCGATGACTCACACTGCCCTGGCTGATGGAGCTTTTTCCTTGACTGACACAATAGTAATTTAATATTGTTTTTCAGTTGGATTTGTTGGGTTTTAGGAGCTTGCACTAAAAATGTCTTTAAAAACATGCTGCAAAGCTACTGTGCCAGTTGGGATTAGATTCCTTTAATGGCTGCTTACTGAGAAGAGTAGATTAGAAAACCTCATCTGGGTGCATAAAGTCCCTGGGAAGAAGGTCGTGGGTTTAGTAAACATTAGACATTTCATGCTAAATTAATCCTGAGAGATTAATTCCTTACTGTTCAATATACATTTTGTGTTATCTAAATAACTATTTAGGAAATATTAGAAATAATTTTCCCCATAATACAACATTAGAAGGTGATGGACAATCCTGAGACACCCACTGCAACTAAAAAAAGGAATAAGAAACAAAATTAAGACAACCTATACAGTGTAAGTCACACTATACCAAGAGTACAATGTCTGTGTGTATAAATTAAGATATTTACTTACTGAGTAGATTACACTCAACTACAAAAATTATGAATATTTGTGGAAATAAATCCTGGATTAGTTCTGTGCAATAACAGCTACAAAAATAGGGGATGAAAACTTTTTATCTGAGGTGACTTTTAGTTATTCTGAATTAATCATTAACCTTACACCTTTGACCAACAGAAAATGTAAACTTTCAGAGGAATCTCATTTTTAAAATGCTGTTTACAGCGTTAAAGTGATTTCAATCTCAGGGCAGGGGGAATTTCATCATTATGGAGTGCAGGACAGAGGATACATACTCAAGAAGTGTACAGAGCCAGGAACAGCATCACAGATACCTTTCCTCCCAGAAGGATGTTGCTTCAACCTGAGGAATCCCAATAACCAAACTAATATGACCCAACCATTCCAAACCCACAAGATTTGCAGGGATTTCTCTTTCCTCACCCCATTTTTATGTTTCAAATTTTGCAGGCAGGATCATTACATATCCAGCTAATTTGTGGCATGGAGGTATTTTGGGTAGTGGGATAAATGATTGGTCAGTGTAAAGAGATGTGTGTCTTACAATGTGTGTCATACAATGACCTAACAGCAAAGGCTCACACAGAGGTGATTTCTTTGCTGTAAAGGAAAATGGATTTTGAATATATAGATTTGTTACTGCATAACTGTGAGGGGGACAAGGCACTGTAGGTCTATTTGATGTGTAGTGGAACCCAGCCCCATGGGCTGGGGAAGGAGCTCTGCTCCACCAACTCCCTCCAGTGAATTCTCATCTGTACCTTTGTCTCATGAATTAGTTGGCGTTTTAAGGAAACCCATATGTCCGTGTCATCAGTTTCTTGTCCACGCAGAAATCTTATTTTAAATTCTACTGTTGTGTTTACAGAGCAAAATTATGGACCATATTTGTATTTCTATAACTGAGGGTAAGGTAGAGCATGCCAATTAGCTCACGTTATGTTTGGGTTTTCCAGGATATGCAAACATTTCTTTGGCAAAAACTTGGCAAAGTTCCTTAGCACAGAAATTCTGGTGCTCTCAGTAAAACACAGGTGCCAGTTAGAGTGGGTCTTGATCTCTTCAGACATCTAGAAAGGGCAGATACGAACATTCAGATCTCTAAAACCATATATAGTTTCATCTTCTGCTTTTCACAGCAGTTCTATTCTACATCAGCTTTACTCTAGCTGGTGTCTGGCTCCAATAAGGGACAGCAATTTTTGCCTTAATTGCTACATTGCTAATTGCTAACATGGTTTCATAGCTTGAATTACAACTGCATATGTAAGAATTTTTTTTCATAGACCTGGCAGGAAGTCTGCTCACTTACACTTTAGAGACACTGACAGTGTCTTTTTCATCAAATCATAGATTCAAGATCAGAAGGCACCAGTACAATAATGTAGACTGGCTTTTTGTGTAAGAAAGTAAAAGAAACTCAGATACTCTTTTCTTATGAGCCCCCAAGCATCTGTTGTATTCACAGGATATTGAAAAAAAACTAAATTAAAGATCACACATGATGAAGAATTTACCAGAGCACTTGTTAATTTGCTCCATAGTTAATTCTCCTGATGCTTAAAAATGTCTTTATTTACAGCTTGAATTTATCTAGATCCTGGATATCAGCATGTTTTTAACTCCTGGAGTACAGGGTAGTAGTCTGCAAAAGTAATCTCTTTTCTATATGGGTTCCTGTAGATCACTCTCAACACCTTTTGATCCCTTAAATAGCATTAATAAATACAGCTCTTTGAGTGTCTCACTAAGTTTTATAGGCAACAAATCACTTTTGTGGCCCTCTTCTGAGCCTTTCCCCATTTTTCACCATCATCTCTCAATGCATCTATCAAGCCTAGACACACTGGCTACATCTAGACTAGTAAATTAAACAGAAAACTGTTTGGGTGCTTGAACTTGACTGCCCCTGGTGTTAAATTGTTAGCACAGGCCCTTGTGAGGTTTTTCCGTAGATCAATGAGACAGATCCGCTCATCCCAGAGAATGTCTGAGCACAGTTTGGGCTTAGCACAAGCCAGCAGTCATTCCCAACCAGCAGCTCATCTGCAGTCACAGTGGTTTAGAAACCAGGATCGTTTACAGGCACGGATAAGGACCATTTCACACCAGCTTTCCTCAGTGCTAGTGGGTAGCACGGGGTGCTGCTGGTAATTTATTGCAGAGGCGCGGACAGTAGTCTGGGGTGGCCTTACGATGCTGCATTTGGAGAGGGAAACACTACCTTCTTGTTCCTTATTCTTATCTATTGTTCATGCCTTCAGATCGATGCTCCTTGCCACTCTAATTGTCCTTGGAGCTCGTGGTGGTATTATTATCATCATCTGCTGCATTCTCAAAATATTGCCATTGTGCAAGGATCCCTGGAATTTTTTTTTCCTTTTTCTTTTTACTTTTCTTTTACAATGGGAAGGTAGCAGGGATAAAACTTGTATTTCTAAAGGCATCTTTTTAAATTTGACTCTGTGTGTTCTTTATCCAAGCACCCTTTGTAAGTGTGGGTGAGCTTTCACACATAAACATTGCGCTCTCATAATGATATATCACTTCACCATTTTTACTATAAATTATTTTACAGTTCCTTCCAAAAAGCAGTACTAATGAAAAGATAATGAATAGCGTTGTGCCAAGAATGTCTGGGAGCTCCTAGGAATTCTAAACGTTCAGTAGGGGAATGTTCTGCCCTTTGCCATTAATGTTTGGGATGTATCAGATAACTGGTAACCCATTCCTTTGTCTACACTGCTTTCACATAACCTCATTGTTTCAAACTGGAGTGCTGTATAGTTCCTTCCCAAAGGCCTCAAAAAAGTCCTTATGGTCAATGTAGCAGTGGGAATGAGAAAAAATAAAACCCTTCCCAGAGGGCAGTAAGTAAGGGTGTGGGAGATAAGTAGAATCCAGTCAGCTCTGGATTTCAGCCCTCTGGAGACTTACTCCATCTCTGGGAGATAAGTATGTGAACTGAAAGTCCTCCTACATTTGTAAAGAGGTATTTTAAGTGATAAAGCAAACATATTTGGCTCCCTCCCAGTTGCAGAAAGATTGAATTCCTAACCTGACGTAGAACTACTCTTTTCTCTGGTAATTTCAAGATCTAAGCTACATTTTCATCATTTATCATCACATGGAAGGTGCTTGTGTGTCAGCTTCACACTGTCACATAACTGGTTAGTCAATGCATTTGTCACATCATCTCCTGATAGTTTTCAAGTGAGGGGTTAAAATATTCTGAGGTTCCTAAAAGTCACCTCAATGATGAATTAACTCAGCACTGGGTCTCTGCATCTCTGCTAATGGCAGACCACAGAATGATCTTTGGCATCCAGATCAAAAGGGATATGTTTGGGGACAAAGCTGGCAGCTTAAATTCAACTATTTTTACTTCACATTTGGATTACTGTAAGCTTTGATCTCCTTACAGGTGGCAATTTTTTAAGATGCACTAATTTGATTGATTACAAAGTTATCATCATACCATAAGATACCAGTGCAATGTCTCAGTCCATAATCTGATCAGGATTGTTGCCTACTTCAGAAGATAGTCATGTCTTAATCAAGATTTTGGTGAGGTTTAAATTAAATACATTTCTGCTATAGCATTAACGCTATTGTTGTGCTACTCAGTTGTTTCTCAGATACTGAATCTTTACCACTTGGGGTACATATAGATGAGAAGGGCAAGGCACTGAAGAGTTGAAAAGAGGGTGGTTAAGCGACAGTCGTGCAGGAACTCCAGTGTAGGAGTTCATAGATCCTTAAATTCCTTTTGCTGATTGTAAAAAGCCCCATTCCTCCAGGATGGGAAGACATTACACCTTGTTCAGTGAGGAAGGATGTTCTGCTGAGCTGCTGTATGTACAGGGACATTGTAGGAAATATCAGGGAGACCTCCGAAGTGGAGACACTGTGATGCTAGACTGAGAGGTCATGAGCTCAGCTGGGTTTGAGAAGTCCTGTCAGAAATACCAAATATGTCTTTTTGCTTAGCAAATTATTTCTTCCAGAGGTCCTGAAAAGAAAGAATGAAACCATGTCTGCAAATATGACTACAAAGGTCAGAAAGCACTTAAAAATTTGACACTCCTTCATCCAAACTTACCTCCAGGTTTCCTTATCTCACCATGCAGGACTTCTGGACTTTCCTTTTCCTCTTTTCACTTCTTCCCCCGACTCTGCCCTGCCTCCACTCCTTCCCCAGCTAGGCAGATTGTTGATACAAAAGGTTGCTGGGGTTTTTTTTTTTGCTTCCTTCTCCCTTCCTTGGCTATTCTGCCTGCTCTCTCCTCTTCCCTTCTCCCTAAAAGGTTGCAGAAAAGCACTGCAGCAGAGGTAGTGTGGTTTAAAGGTGCAGAGCCTGAGTGAAAGAGGCTGGAAATTTATGCTCTGAAATTTGTGAGAATCCTTTGCACATCTGGTAAACGATAGGTGTTTTGTATGGCTGCATGGCCTGGCTGTGTCCCAAGAACAGAGAAAGGAACCAAGTTACCATTCTTAAAGAGATATTTTTCAGGCTGCTGCAGTGGTCCTGCAGAAGGAATTGAACCAGGCCAGGTGTTAAAGTTACTTTTGGGTGACTAGGGAGTCAGGCAAACTCTGGAAAATTTGCAGAAGAAATGGGCATTGCTAGGTGTGCTGAGCTTTTACTAATCTGGAAGTTTTATCTGTTGATCACAGGATCATAGGATAGTTTGGGTTGGAAGGGACCTTATAGATCACCTAGTTCCAGCCCCACTGCCATGAGCAGGGAAAACTTCCACTAGACCCTGTTGCTCTTCTACTTCTGTGGACATATGTGTGCATGGTCTCCTGGTACTGCTCATCAAGGGTGGAGTAACTCAGGGTTTAGTGTAGGTGTATTCCAACATCCAGGGGGGCACCCCAAACCCTCTCTTCTAAAACATGGCCGTATCTTCACTGTCTGCAAAGGGGCAACCCTCTCCCGCTGGATGAGAGGAAGCTGTGCTCACACCAGGTCGGCTGCTGATGGCTTTTTCTTGGTATTACTGAAGGGTTTTTTCCCATTCAGAGGAAACTGGATTGTCAGAGCGCAGGATGTTTTACAGCTCCAGCAGCGACCCGCCCCACTGGGTGGCTCGGATCGCACCCCTGGGCGGCCGGCGCTGCTCCCGCCCAGGCGAATCCTGCGGGATGCTGCGGTGGGAGGGGGAGTCACTTCCACAATTAAACAGCACCACCTGCAGGCCCCGCGTGCGGCCGGCGCTGCTCTGCGGCTCTCCGCCGGCGCTCCGAGTGGATGTGCCGGCGTGGTTGCATCTGCTTGGGGCTCACATCAGCACCGGCTTTTCCGGGTTCCTTTGTCCGCTGGCTCAGGGAGAGCAGGAGCGCCCGGTTCTGTTGTCACAGGGTGAAGGACATCGGACCTGCCCCTTCCAGGGTAACCACCAGCAGGAAAGATGTGAGAGCTGGGGTTGTTCACCCTGGAGAAGATAAGTCTTGGGAGAGGCCTTATTTCAGCCTTTCAGTATGTCAATAAGGCTAAAAAAGGAGGGGGAGGAATGTTTTATATGGGCAGAGAGCCCCAGGACAAGAGGGAACAGTTTAAAACTACAAGAGGAGATGTTTAGATTACATGTTAGGAAGAAATTCCTTCCTCTGAGGGTGTGGAAGCACTAGCACAGGTTGCCCAGAGAAGTTGTGGATGGCCCATCCCTGGAAGTCTTCAAGGACAGGTTGGATGGGCCCTTGAGCAACCTGGTCTAGTGGAAGGTGTCCCTGCCCATGGCAGGGGAGGTGGAACTAGATGAACTTTAAGGTCCCTTCCAACTCAAACCATTTTATGTGTATAGTGGGAAATAGAATTCACCCTGACTGTGAATGTGCTTGCTCTTAGATTCAGTTTTGTATTAAAAGAGAAAAAAAAAGACAAAACCCCCACCCTTACACCTGCTCCTGGACTTCCCAGGTGAGAGAGAGACCCCGCAAAATAGAGAGAAGGTGAATGAGACACGAACTGATGTTTTAACATAGATAACTTCCCCTTTAAATCACAATTTTTTTTTTTTTTTTTTTTTAGTTTCTTAGTTTTAAGCCCTCTACTGCTGGCACATTAAAATGTCTTCTCAATCCCTGACTACTCTTAAACCATTAGCACTAGATTGTGAACACTTTTCTGCTGATACTTATTTTTTTACTAATATATCTCTGCTGTTATATGAATTCTGGTAAAAGAACCATGACTGATTTTATTTCTTTCATTTTTTGTCATGCTGAGGGTCTTTGTCTTTATCTTCAAGAATGCATTTTCCTGAAATCTACCTGGGGAAATTTTTTCTGCTGCCCAGCTGCACCTTTCCAACAAACTTGCAGAATGAAAGAAAGTTTACTACATCCTCCAGCTATAATATCAATAGTTCTTCAAAAAATAAACCCCACAAACCCAAGAAATCCAAACATTTTAAAGAAGACGAGCACTTTAAAATGGATGAAGTGAGCCTCTGTGGAAGAAGACAATCACCTATGACTCAAGGTGGAAGACAATTTGTGCTTGGCCACCGCTGTGCTATTGTACCTTGACTCGTACCCAGAGCAGCGACCAACTTCTCCCATGTTTGGGGGTGTTGTGTCCCAACCACAGCTGGAGTACACTGTTGTTGCTGCGCACCTTCTCCAGATGTTCATGACATGCTGGCAGCAGAGGTGGCAGTGTGATCTTTGTCTCTTATAAGCTGTCCCAGGAGCCACCATCCTTCAGCCTGCCTTCCTTCCCACTCCGGGCACCCAGGACTCCCACAGGGAACCCAGGATTACAGCATTGCTGCTGCCTGTAGTGAAGGTAGCTCTGATGTTCTGTGCCCATCTCTGCACTGTCATTATCCCTGTGATGCCACCCTGTGATCAAGATCACAACAGTCTGGATCTTAGCTACAAGGACCTTACCAATGCCTCCTTCAAGGGATGTGGAAGTAGTGCGATGTATAGTGGCTGTTTTGTTGCCAGGAGAGACAAGTGAACATTAGCTTCTGTCTTGGGAGTGCCCTGTGGCTTCAGGCACTCCCAGGATTTCCCAGCTCAGCTATGTGTGACTGCAACCCTTTTGTTCAGATCAATATCTAAGCCACAAAATCATCCTTCTCTAGTACGCTGGGAGTTGTATGCTCTGAGGATCCATTACCATCCAAGCCTATGACTTTGTACAGTAAAGGACGGCAGAAGTATTATGTATGTAATGAAAATACCTCAGAGCAAGCTCTGTCTCCGATGACCTTCTTGCATGAAAACTAAATGAAGGATTTGTAGCACAAACTGAAAAATAATTTAAACACAATGTTGGCATGCCAGTTTGGCTGAAGAGTGAAGGCAGTATTAAAGCATTGTACAGGGCTCTGGTGTAACCTTGTCTGGGACAGAGGTTGCAGCTGTGGACACCACAAGGTTCAGGAAAAAGGAACTGCAAGAGGAACAGGGATGCCATGCTGGTGTTGGAAAAGATTTCATGCTGGTGTTGGAAAAGGTTTCATGCTGGCAAGGAGAGTCTTAAAAGGACAGAGTAGATTCTTCTGGTCTGATGATGTGCCTTCACTGTACAAAAAGGAGGAGAGAGGAACAAAACCCCTAATCACTCCTACAATGAGTTCTGGAAGGAGTTGCATGAGAGTTACCTGAGAGAGCAGGAGTTATATTTGATACTTGGTCTTTTCCATCCGTGTTCAGTCATTGCATGGGCCAATATATAATGAGGCCATGCTTTTCAGAAAGGGTTGGGCTAAATGCTGCATAACTAAATTGCTGGTGTCCAGGCGTAAATGCCACTGATCCTGCCTGCCATGGGACGTTTGTCACAAGTGTACGAGCGCCAGAAAGTAGCAAAGCTTGCCCACAACACAGTGGCCATGTCCTCCTCCAGGGATGCCTGTTTGCTTCAGAGCCTGGTGGAAGCAGAGTGCTGCTTCTGAGAGCCCTCTGGGGCTGTGGGCAGCCCTCACCCTCAGCTGCCTGTGATTTGTGATCATGAGTGTGATGGCAGGGGTAGATCAGCATGCTGTGTACAGTCACCTGGTAGCAATCTCCTCCACAGGTTTTTACAGCTTAAATGTGCTAGACAAGAGGGAATGACCTGGATTTTACTCTGCTGGATGTGGTGCAATTACACTGGGGATTCAAATGTTTAGTTACTACCCAGCAGCTCCTGTAGAAACTGCAGTTCTCCCCATGGCAGCTGCCTACCCTTATCGGCAGGCAGGCATTCCTCCAGCCTCGTATCCCCCATCACATCAAGCTCACCAGCCTTTGTTGTTTGAAACCTGGATGGATTAATTGGAAACTATCCTTCTGGAGACCATCACCAGCCTGGTGGGGCTGGAGGGAGTTGCTGGAGCAATCTCTGAGCCAGCAAGGCTGTTTCCCTGGGAAAACAGCTGCAGCTCCTGCTGGATGATGCAGTTCAGGCCAAGTGTGGCATCACCTGCTGGTACCCTGTCCCTTGCATTTGTGCTGTTAATAGGAAGACAGAGCTCAAGAATGGTGACCTGTTTCATCCTTCTCCTTGCTGGGACTCCTGGATTCATTATGCTGGGCTAAAAGCTTCCAACCTATTTCCCAGGGCAGTGCAAGCCTGCGAGATCTGCACTGGGAATTATGAGATGTGTTCTCACTGCACAGTCTGGGTACACAAACAAGCCATTTCTCTTTCCTTATTTGTTTTCAGAAATGAAGATTTGCCTTCTGCTCACAGTACTGAGCATTGCTTGAACTCTACAGCAGATTCTTTCAGCCCATAATGAATTATGTGTTTTTCCTAGAAGAAGGGAGACATGCAAGGCTTGGACACTTCTGCTCATGCACCAGACTAGGCAGACACGAGCAAACTCAGGTCCAGAATGTGACAACAATGGTAGAGTAAAGCTCCCAGGAGGTTTTATTGGCTTGGATGTAGTTTCACTTTAACTTGACTTTCCATGTTCTGGAGCAGAGCTGGCTCAGGCCCAAACAGTCTGCAGACCACACAGACAGTCTTAGTCCCTCTGCACTGTCTGTGCCTATGTACAGCCACAGAACAGAAACCTTTGTCAATGGGGGGTCTACTGCTTGGGTCACCACCCTCCCTGTAATGAACGTTTCTTATGGAGAGGTCTCACACTGGAAAAAAACCTCGCTAGTGAATCTACTCAACACTTCTAATCCAAGTCAACGAAGTATGCTTTGGTTATCAAAAATTTGCATACCACTCATTCTGTTTATCGGTTAGGATCCTCCATGGCATGCCCTAAATAGCTGAAAAGGCTTACTCATCAAAAAGGAATGTTTTGTTGCTTGAGACTTCATTAAATGCTGTTGGAAAAAATTGTTGCCTGTTTTGAAGTAAAAAAAATCATAAACAGAATGTGGTAGAAATGGAAACAATTCTGGGTTGCAGGAGGGTTAAACCAAGATGAGATAATAGTGCAGTATGCTGTTGTTGAAAACCAGCAAACTTTACATTTAATTCTAGCTTGCCAAATGATTAGAAGTGCAATGGAGCAGAGATTTTTGTAAAATGGACCTCAATTTATGCTGAATATTCAAAAGGCAGAGCTGTGAAATTTAAGCACCTCCAAAATGTGTGGTTGGCTTCTGCTTTCAGAAATGCCTAATCGCAAATTCTTTTTCTTTTCTAGTTTATGGGCTGTGATGGTGCTTTAGACCTTTCCAAATATAATATTGCAAGAGTGCAGAATTACATGTTCTATGACTTTAAAGACCAAGAAGGCTGAAAATACTGGCATTTATTTCCTGTTGCACCTGAAGGAATACAGGCCGCTGCATTCATGAGGCTGGAACAGGAACAAGGAGGGACTCAACCTCCTCAACCTAAACCAAATAGAAGTCTTGGGAAGAAAAAAAATTAAGAGGAGGCACCATTTCAGTGCTGTGCTTGTTTTTGCTACGCTTCAGGATTTCATATTAACTGTAAGTTTCTATTTCTTATTAACTATGACATAAAAAAGAGGATTAGGATACCTGATACAGGGTCAATTTGCTTCATGTCAGTATCCCCTCCCTTAGCTGCTGCCCAGCTGTGGAAGGGTCTAAAGCTGATTCTAGTTTTAGGTCTGCACACGCAATGGACTTTTTTGAGTTCCTAGCTCAGGCTTCCCACTAACCCCAGTGATCAACTTCTTCTGGATGTCACTCCCTGGGAATGAGGTACCAAGAAGTTAGAAATAACAGCTCTTGCTTAGTGGATGCAAGAGTCTTTACTGGGTCTGGCCTCCACCTCTTGTTCTGGGCTGTGAGAATCAGAACAAATATAATGGTAATGAAACAAATTATACATAGAGAGGAATTTACAGGTGTGCAGGCAGGTACTGGGAAATTCAGCATGTGAGCTGAACAGTCTGTGAATAAATGTCATTCACATTCTTCACTATTTGGCAAATTTAGATGGTGCCAGAATATCAGGCAGTCTTTTTTTTTTTTTTTACAGAATGAGGGCAAATAGACCTGAATAGCTGCTGGGGATTAGCTAAAGTTCATTATGTTGCTAAAAGCACAACAGGAAAGTTCAGTAGGATTTTAATGACAGGGTAATAGAAAAACCATATGGAAAAAGAAAAGGGACTGAGTTACAGCCAAAATCCAAAGAAGGCAGACAGCAGCAGCAGAAGGCAGGATACCTTGGGAAACTACAGTGGCAGATATCAAGGCATCAAAGACAGGTATAAGGTATCAAAGGTATGAAAGTCCATAGTGATAAATCCATTGTTGTAAGGCATGTATGTATTGGAGAAGGGAGCATATAAATTGGACTCCTGCCACCTGATTCTTTGTGAGTCATGAAAGGAGTGCAGTAATTAAATTCTAGATTCACAGAGGTATTTAAATCTGTAAGCACTATTTGGTCAATGAGGATTTTAATGGGTTTAAGGCTTTTTGCAGATGGCTGAGACCCATCTACTTCTGAGGACACAGCCACAAGCTAGGTTATGTAATCCACATCCAGAGAGCGAGCATGAAAGATGGATTCCATGTATAAGTGAGAAGAAACAAGTGACACTTTCTTGTGTCTGTGAGTCTGGAACCCCACTGAAAACATGCAGTTTTAAGCAATCTGTGAGAGAGATAAAAGTCAAGTGTCACTGTCTGAGGTGCAGTTTGCAAAGAGGTCACGGAGCCATCAGTCCTCTTTACTTACACTGGTGCCCATGTACACTCCTGGCCTGCAGGGTCAAGACTGAAGGATCAGAACGGGAGGTGCATTCTTGCCGTCACTGTGAGCACTATTGTATCTCTGGCGTGATGAAGGACAGCTTTTCCTTGCCTGCAAGGACTCAGGTGCAATTTTTCACACTTTCATTCAAAGAGTAAAATGGAGGTATTGGACTTGAAAGGTTCCTGTGTGAGGAGGCTTAAGGTATGAGCGCAACACAGAGAGACACACCATTTTGGGGAAGGAAGCTAGAACTAATGGACAGTGGCTGCTGGGTGTTTCTAGCTGCTCCCTGAAGGAACATTGGAGATGAGGGACAATGGACTGCAAGTGGATAAAGGTACCAGAATCTGAGAGACACTATCTGGAAGCTGGCAAGACAGCAGCTGCTTCTGAAAGGTGACTCCAAATTAGGCAAGACTGACTGTATTTAAAAAAAAAAAAAAAAAAAAAAAATCAGGCTATCAGGATGGACAGTTTGAATTCAGGATGGACAGTTTGAATCCCAGCTAGGGAAGGCTGCTTTTCTTTAGCTGCCCCTGGTGGCCCAATTAGCAGCCTCACAGGAAGAGTAAGACTGGATGAGGGGGCTGCAACTGACTTTCATACAAGTCCTGTAAATACTGAATGAAAGAAGGACCAAACAGGATTTTGAAAACAAACTTTTGGCAGAAGAAATGTTAGATTCAGGAGATGTGAGACTTCTCTGGAAGAGGACTGGAAACACTCCATCCAGAGGGGAAATAACTTTCTGCAGCAGGATTAGAGGGAAAGGCTTTAAAGAGGAGGAAGATACATCCTCAAAAGACAAAGGAGAAAGGGAAAATAGAATACGAGAGCTATGTTTACATACAGAAGTAGAGGAATGTTGGTCTTGTAAAGAATCTGTTTAGGATCTCAGCTGTCCTTCTTCCAGATATGCTCAAGGGGATGCAGAGCCTGATAAGCAGATTACTTCACAGAACCAAGCCTTTTAGGTTCAACCAATGGTTCAGATGTTTCCCAAGTTGGTACTGATACAAAGGTTTTTTCACCCAGTAAGTGTAGTTTAGAAATCATTCCTATAAACCTCTTATAACACAATTTAATTGGCTTATGTGCTCCCTGCTTGCAGCAAAGAATTCAGGGGCTTGGGAACTGTGGATGCACATTTCATGCCAAGGTTAAGACACTGCCTGGTCAGACCTCTGGCACGCTGCTAGGTTCATCTTGATAGCATGGACTTCTGCAGCATGGACTTCCGACAGGAGACCTCAGCCTCTTGGAAAATTTTGTTTTCAGAAAATTTTCTGCAAATCTGCATTTCTCAAACAAAGTTTTCTTTTCTACCAACATTTTTTTAAGGTGCAGACATCTGCCTTACCCAAGAGAGGCTGGAAAATATCTCACAAAGAGCCGAATGATAGTAATTCAAATCAGATTGAAATAAGTCCCAGCTAGGTCTCTAGCTCTGCTTAATTTCTCAGGGGGTTCCTCCTGCATTGCTGCACCTGCTGCTTGTGGATGGCCTTTGGAAAAGAAATTCTTACCCACCCAATGTGGGGCATTTTCTGTCTCATGTTGTGATCCAGGAGACAATTCCGATATCCTCCAAGATATCAAGTATGCTGGAGATGTTGTTTGAAGCCCAGATCAGTCTCATTTGCCCCACCAGATGAAGTCAATTTATTCGATGCAGAATTTTTCATGGTTAGCTTTGTTTCGTAATGAGGAACTCTGTGGAACGACAGATCCTAGGGCAGGTATACCAAAGTGAGTTTGTTCTGGCAATGCTGTTGCTGTCAAGAAGAGGAGAAAACATGAAAATATTTGGGCAGTGCAGGCATGCTGCTCTGAGGCTGTTTCTGTAGTGCTCAAGGTACGTTTACCACAATTTGAAAAGCAGAGCACCAAAGGAATGTGAAACAAAGCTCCCTGCACACCAAAGTCATGAATAGTTAATGCAGCTGGATGGCAATGGTAATTCTGATTCATGGAGGAGTTTGATATTTGCTCTTTTTCCCATTTGTAATCAAAACTAAACATCCTGCAATTCTCCATACAGTGTTACAAGGAGATTGGGTTCTGGATGCATTGCATGGCAAGCTATTTGGGAAACACCAACCCTGATGATCCTGCTGCCAGAAGCTTCAAGACTACATATTCTGAGGACAGTCAATTTTTTTTTTTTTTTTTGCCTGGCTACTTGCATGTTAAAAACCCCCCACGAGAATAATCCATCTAGCTCAATATTCTGCCTTTTCTTGTGGTCCACAGCAGATGCCTAGGAAAATAGGCAAATGTATCCTCAGCACTCTGCTGGTTTCCAGTGCTCTAAGAATTAGGAAGTCTTTGAGCCAGAAGTGGCACTTTTGTTACAAGTAGTCCTCAGTGAATTTGTCCTGAGGCATTTAACATCTGTGGCACTATGTGGCATGAATTTCTGTAGGTGGTGTGACTAACTATTGCCTCTGCTCATCTTGAACCTGATACTGCCAGAAATGCAGGAATAGCAGCTGTGCTGATGGGAGAGGAAAAGGTCTGTTGGTATCTGCCATGTGTGCTGCAAAGGCTGCCTCAGAGTCAGGCATGTGTCTTCTCCTATTTACACAGATCAGGACTTCTATGGTTTGTTTCTGATCAGGAAAAGAGTGCTTTAATTTCACTCTACAAGCCATTGTTTGAAGAAAATTCAGAACACATATTGTTTCTACTGTTTTTACAGTCCTACGGCTCAAGCAACAAAAGTAAAACCATACTAAGGTGAAAGAGAAGAAAGGAATTAAAAAAGAGAGTAAATAAAGGAAAAAAGAAAGAGAAGGGAAGAGAAGGGGAAGGGAAAGAAAAAAACCAGCCTACAACAATCTTAATCAAAAGTATTGAAACAAAAATTTACATAAATATCCTGTTGACAGTATATATAGAACATTGAGGAGTTATCTGAATCTTTCAATTGATTGTTCTTTCTCAATCATGTCACTAGTCAGTTCCCATGCCACTAGAAGCTACACAGAGATTTCTTTTCCGTGAATGTGAACTTGTGCCCTTTAGTTAATGCACAGAGAAGATGCCACAGGGAAACACTGGGGGAGGTGGGTGAAATCCTGGCTCAGTTGGAAGCATGGGGAATGGTCCAGGCTGTGCTAGTGCAGGGTGGGGAGGTCAAGACCATTTCTTCCCTGCCACGGTTAACAGGAGTTCATTGTTTTTCTCTTGAGACATTCCAAAATCATGATCTGCCCCTTCCAAAATAATGGGAGTGGCTCAAAAAGGGTTTAGAAATGATTTTTGGTCTGGTTTTTCCTCATGAGCAAGTGCTTTCTGGACTTTGGGGGTTGCTTGCTTCATATTTTTGAGCTTTAATCTGCAGCTCCAAAACCTAGAAGAGGACAACGCACACAAGACCCTCCACCTCCCTCTGGCAGATCAGATCTTACGATAAGCAGAGACTATCAGAATGTTCATGATAAAACTGAATTTTATCTCTGCTGTGGGCTCTGTGTGTGCTGTGGGAGCAGATACACATTCTCATGAGCGCACGGTCCACAAGGGGTGTTGATTTTCCTCTGGTTCACTGAACCCAGTGTCCTGCAGGCAGGACTGTGCCATAGGCAGAGGGAAGGGGAGGCTCCAATGCACACAGAGACCAGACATATGGATGTCTCTTTCATGCAATGTGCAGAATCTGACTTTTGGGGAGAGGGTATGCATGGCTTCAGAACAATTACACTTCACCAGCAGATCTCCACAAATGAGATGTTGCAGCAATTTCTAATCCCCATTGTGCTCTTTTGAGAAATATCAGGAAGCAATTTTAACCACATGGAAAATGAGTATCTTACTGCAAAGTCCCATTACAACTCAGTAATCTGCATCAGAAACTGCAGGGACGTGCCAAAACCTTTCTCAAGAACAGAAACAGAAATTTAGAACTGATGCTCTACCATGTTTTATCTTACCTCTTTCCAGCTGGTTCATTTTCCCACAATGACTGGGTGCAGAAAAATAAAAAGTTTGATTGCAGGGAAAGCTTAGTGGAATGGGGAGAAAGGTTATTGAACTGCTTGTTAGTTGTTCTTTTTTTTTTGCTGAAGTGGATGTAAAAGTTAATCTGCAGCAAAAGGTCTCACAGCAGGAGCATATTTGTGAAAATCACTTGTACCATTTAATTACTGAAATTCTTGTTGCAGCATAATGTTTTTTCTGCTCTAAGTGAAGGATAAAAAACAGTTCCTACATTCACCACACTCATACATATTTGGGAATGGGCTAGGTTTTGTTGTTGTTCAAAATTAAAATCATCTCACTGCTGAAAAATAGAACAACTGCAATAAAAAAAAAGGCAGTAATTCAGGAAAAGGTATTCCAGGTAGTGAAATTGAGGGCTTGCTGACAACTATTACAAGCAAAAGCACACCAAAAAAATGGTTCATTACTTTACTTCTGAGCTGACAGGGAAATCTTGGTTAAAAGACAATTTCCCATTTAAGCAAGGAAAAGAATAAATCGATTCCATCGACTAAAATACACTTTCTTTAACAGAAAAGAAAAATTGTGTCAGATGTTATCTCTAAGTACACTGCATACAATGCCCATGCGGGCAGAGCAATAACCACAGCTGAAAAAGAGACATCTCTTTTGCAATGAGTTATTTTTCTGGGCGCCGATTGCTGTCTTTTTGAAGAGGCTAGATGGTTACATACACTGATTTAGGAGAGTTCATTAATGTACTGCCCTCTTCTTTTCCTCTTGTCAGCTTCTCCCCCACCATCATTCTCTTTAAACTGAATGATACTCAAATGAACGTACCCTCTGCGTGCTGTAGTACACATCTGCAATTTGAGTACATAGCCAGGGGGAATATCCTGGTGGGCTGAAAAGCCCTGCCGTGCTATCCTTTTGATGAATGTTTTGGTAGTGTTGGCTTAGGATACAGATATGAAAGTGTAACTAATTACTTCTTGTGAAGCTGGGGAAAACATATTTTCAAGGACAGTTTTGGAGCTCCAAAATATGGGGATTTTCTTTTGCTTTGCCTTGGTTTTGGACATGAAAACTGATGATGTAACTGCTTTTGTGTGAAAAAGGAAAAAAAGATGGAAAATAAGGCTTAGCTACAATAGCTCTGCCACATAGGCTGACAGAGAGATGGAAAGGGAGGCCCCAGTAGGCAAGTGCCCAGGTGGGTCACCCAGCTGGGTCCTTGTCCTGGCAAGATGGGCAGGAGACAAAGGGACAAGCAAATCATCTGCCAGAACTCAGCACTGTGCCTTTCTCCTTGGCACGGAATGTGCCAGCAATCCTTGCTGGACTTTCTTAGACTTCAGCCACCTTCATGAAATGCTTTGGCTGTTTAGGAGCCTCAGTTATTCCCTGCTCACAGGTGGGAGTCTTTGCTTCCTTCAGCTAGGTGGATCAGCCCTGAGCTGCTTTTTCTACGGAGCAGGAATAATGCAGCTGAGGAGGCACATACTAGAGATACATTAATGACATCACATAAAATATATCAGAGGTGGAAAAATGATTTGTTGTATGTATTAGAAAAAGTCCTGGGAGTGCATCTGGGATTTAAAAATAAAGTTATCTGAAAGCAAGCAATTAATATATGATTTAGTAGTGGCCTCTCACCTAAGAAACTATAAATAGAAAAACTGAAAAGGGAATGGCAACCGGAGGTGGAGGAGCTAGTGCAAGTTCAACAATCAGCGGTGCTGTGGAAGGGCAAATATTCTTCAGAAAAGCTCTCAGGTAGTACCTGTGGGCTCCATGAAAGACAATAGGATTTAGAAAATGTAAATGAGATTAAAAGGAAGTATTCAGCCACTTTCCTAAAGAGAAGAGGGTGCTCAAGGTTAAGGATACACCTGCAAGGTTTTGCTCATCTGAGGTTTTAAATCTCTCCCCTGTGTTGTTCCCTCTCAAAAGCCTATAAATGTTAGAGATTAGGAGAGTGCTCACCAGTTCCTTTAGATGGATTAACTCAGGCTAGACTCCTTCATGGTGACACAGGGATCTCTAGAGACCCTAGAATGCTTACACTGTAGCAAACTAACAATGACTATACATTTTTTGTTATCCCCTTTTAATCTAGCAAAACAAAGCCTTGCCTCTTCTCCCCATCTCTTCCCTGACAGGATGATCCTCAAATGACTGACTGTCCTTTTAAAAGAGAGGCAGTTAATTACCAGAGGTCATTTGACCTCCCTGTTGGGTCCTTATCTTAGCTTTGTGTCTGTATGTTGTCTTTAATTCAGTACTTTAATAAAACAATCAAAATAAATCATTGGTTACTATAGTGAAATCTTCATTAGTACTATTTCTCTGATAATCTCAGATCAGAGATACTTTAGGTGGAGAATGATCCTGCTTCCACAGAAATCAGTGGCAAACCCACAGAAAGTTGCTAGTCTGGTTTATGGAAACAGGATCCTAATTCTTTTAGGAGCAAGTGGAGCACTGTTATCAGGGTACCTCCAGCAGACAGGAAAGCCTGTTTCAAATGTCAGATCTCAACCAAGAATGTAGATGAATTTCCATTTTTTGTCTGCTGGCAGAAGGAGTGAATGAGGAAATATTTGTCCCAACTCCTTGTGTTATGCATCCTCAGTGGTTTTACTGCTTAGATTCTAGGTGGACAAAACCAGCTTGCTACATCTCACTCATCTGTTGAGGAAAGACTGTAGAAAATTCCTGTTTTCAATAGGAGAAACTGCCTAAATAAGAAATAAGCTCCAGAGGTACATATGCAGCACAGCACTGCAAATCCTGCCTTTTTTGGAAACCTGTGTTAATTTATGCTCCTTCCTCTTCTTCTGCTGTGTGTGATGCTTCTGCTCAAAGAAAGTCCTTTCAGGGAGGAGCAGCACAGTGACCAGTATTAGCTGATACGTTGAATTGACTTTATGTAAACTGAATGAGCAAAGGTCAGAAGAGTTAAGATCAGACACTCTCCATCTCTAAAAGCTGTGCTCCGTGTGGTGGTTTGATTTGGAAATGCATTTTTCACATGTCTAATAGAAAGAAGTGGTCTATTAATTTCTGGTTTTAGGTGGAGAGGCTTGCTCATGATTACCCGGGGAAAAGACAGCTATAGCAGCTTAGAAAGGTATGCATCATACTTACCAGAAAGACGGATTAAAGAAATAATTAATCTCTTGGTTCTCCTCACATTATGATTAATATTTTTTATTTCTTGTTGGTACACAATTGTTTCTTTGTGGGAGACCATGTCTTCATTTTTAGGAAAAGTAGCCTCTGTTGCTGAGGTAAAAACCCACCAGTTTTCCTCGCTTTAATAATAATATTGAGAAAAGAAACAACTCTGAAAGCAGCATGCTGTAGCGACTTGCAAGTTTACTTAAAGGCTTGTTTTTGTTTAAAAAGCAAATAAGTTATAAAGTAACTTTGACAGAGCCCCTTTTTCCAAAAATCTTATTTTCCCGGAAAAGCTGGTCAGCCTCTTCATCTCTGTAAACAAAAAAGAGGTCTCTTGGAAGCCTTTTTAGGCTTTTGAAATTCATTAGGCAGTTACTTAATAGCAGTACTGACACGCTATGAGCCGCTGCTGAGGCATGTAATTTGAAAGGCATGAAAGGAGAAAAAAATAAAAGCAAGGATAAATTACATTAAAATTTATCAAGCAGAATTCTAGGGAGGAGGTAGTAGATTCACACTGACTGGAGCTCCAAGGTACAGCCCTTATGGATTCTTCCCTGTGGCAGGTTTACAGGCCACAGGGAAGGGAGATGGTGACAAACCATCTGACTGGAGTCTGTTAGGGTGATCACTCGAGTCTCTTGTGCTCGAGGGCAGAGCCCATGGAATGGGTCATTAGCCTGGCTTGTAGCCTGTGGCAGTGGACATAAATTGGAGGCTGCACAGCCTGCTGTGGCACGTGTTCCTGATGTCCTCCTCCCCAAAAGCCCTTGGGAGGTGCCTCTGTGGACAGATGCAGACTGAGGACGCATAAACTTGTGGGTTTATGTCAGGTGACGTGGTGGTGGGGGATCTATAGTTATGGCTCCTGAAGGCAGAAAATGTATGCCACTGTCACACCATCACAAGCAAAGCTTTCAGCCCTTCACTTGGCCTTCTCCAAAATCCAAAGGGAGAGCAGCACACACCCCTGGCAGGAGTCACAGGTCTGGAGAAAGGTGCCAGGAACAGACCAGATGAAGCCCTTTCTGACAACACCTGCTTTGTTGAGAGCCTCTGATGTGGATGTCTGGGATTTAGATCTTTAGGAAGAAACACCCATTACCTAGCACAAGGTCTGCCCTGGAGCTGATTTAATTGAATATTTTTCCATCTTGTTCTAAAGATGTGAGAACAAGATGGAAGCTGGCAAACACCACCCCTCTGTGGGGTGCAGGGGAGAGGGAAAGTGAGGTAGCAAATATTCTGGAAGTTGGAGCTGTACCTCAGAACACTCATTATGGACTGAGCAATGCAACAAAGTGGTGTGAAATTCATGGGGTGCTACTTGGTAAGGAAAATTGGAAAGTTCTGTACCTCCATAGGTGACACAGATTGTGCTGTAATCAAACTTCTCCTGATGGGAGAGAGTTTTTAAAGTCTTTGCCAGGAGTTCGAGAGACAAATGGGGACTCTCAGCCTTCGCTGCTTCTTGATAGTTGTTTATTAAGTCTTATCAGAGAAAAAGAGTCACTAGCATGATCCAGACATAGCACAGAGCAGAGAATGCAGGAGAAAGCCCAATTATCAAGATTTACACAGCCTTTTAAAGGTAAATCAACCAATGGTTACTAAAAACGTACATTATTTTTACTTTTCTACCAATTATTTAGTAACACAGCCAGGAACTGTGGAATTCTTTGTCCAATCATCCCAAACGACTTTTACTGCAGAGTATGGAGCAGTAGAAGAAGAAGAAGAAGGTTTGGAGAACAATAACAATCCTCCATTTTGATGTTTTTTGCTTTTATCTATTACTATATTAACAAACCCAAAACCTCTAAATTTTTCACCCTGTGACAATCTTACATAGTATTCTATCACCTAATTTACACTAGTGTAGTTTCTAGTTCTTTTCTAATAGTAGGCAGTTTTTTCCACAGACAGAGGTCAAAAGCTGTGTTGTTCAGGGGGCTGAAACCCCTTAAAACAGGCAGAGAAATATTCTCTGCACTCTGGGTTCCTACACATAGGCAAAATCAACTCACTGCCAAAACAGAAGACCAGAGACCATAGTTGTTGATCCCTGAAGGTATTCAGGATCAGGCTGTCTGGGTCTTTGAGCAACATTGTCTAGTGGAAGGTGTCCCTGCCCATGGCAGGGGGGTTGGAAGAATGAGATCTTTAAGGTCTCTTCCAAGTCAAACCATTCTATGGTTCTGTGAAAAAGCACAACTGGCTTCAGGAAAGAAAATGAGAGAAAGTTAAACATCATCAGAAGAGACCTATGTTTTTTTTTTCCAAGTATTATAATAGGCTAAACAGGATGCTTTTTAGGGAGACATATTGTCCATCAAGGGATGCCTTAAATTAAACAAAAATCTGTCAGGAGTTGTATGGGATCTCAGCATGACATTAGGACAATGTTAGCACTAACATATTAGATGTAAGCAACTAGGTCATCAACTTCCATGGCTTTTTTGTATGGTCTACAGAAAGATATAGGTTAGTCAGGACATCTAATTTGTACCTATAGCTCTCTATTTACTATTGAATTCACTGAGACTGTGCTCCTTTCCCAGTCACTTGTATTGTATTTAAATTTAGGCACCGAAGTGCCCCCAACAATAGCATAAAACCAAGAGAAATTTTCAGATAGGATTTTGCACTCCAGGCTTGGTACCGCTTTTGCCCTGGATGGAGTGGCTATATCAGGAAACCCTGCAGCCTTAGCCTATTTCTTTAGTCTGGTGTAATAAGCAGAAGAAGAAACATTAAAGAGTGATATGCAGGAAAGGGAATGAAAGTCAGATTCACACAGCTGGAAAGGGATCTGGTGTTGGGAAGCAATATGCACATGCAGCCAGCCTGATGTGCTGCATCGCTTGAAAAAGGGAATCCAAGATAATCTCTGAATTTGTAGAAGAATAAAATTAAATTTAACTGAAGCCACCAAAAAATATTTCCAGTGCAGCATGTCTGCAGCCTCAGAGAACCCAGTCACCTGTAAACCTTGATGCTTAATTGCTTTCTCACATATGAAATTAAATTCAGTTCAGCTTAATTTCCTACAAAAGGGAGAAATTATGATCTGCTTCTAGACACGTCTTACCTGTATTTAGACATCAAAGCATTTTCTACCAAGGGGATCCCCCTCAGCTCCATCTGCCTTAGGCCACCAGTGACTGCACCCTCATGAACACAAACATGATGGTAGATGAAGAAATCAGCAGTTTGCCTTGATGGGGCTCCTTCCTTGCTCAGCAGGAAGGAAATGCAACAGTGTAAATCAGGTTCTCCCAACCTCTTCCCTGATAAAGTCCTGGTGAGGACAAAGCATGATTTCTGGTTCAAAGACCACTTTTTCTTTTTCATGAACCTTTCTCATGACCAAGTCAGGACACAGCCAAGGGAGGACACATTGGAATGCATTTTAAATATAATGAGGATGGACTGTGGACCGAGCTTCAGGTGTGTTCAGCTCAGCTCACCCCTGTGCATGGCTGTCTCTCCTCTGCGTCAGCAGTTCCTCTCCACTGGGTACACTGGCTGCTAACGTCAATGATCTCTACCTCAGCCCTGTTACCACTCACCATAGGAACTAGTATTTTATTAAAGATTTCCTTCCTGGATAGTCTTTCTTCAGTTGCTTTTGCTATTGATCCAGTCAAAGAGATGAGATCAAAAATGAGTGAAAGGACACACACGGCTTCAGTTTTTAAGACATTTTATTTTTGTAACTTCAAAATTAATTTTATGAATCACCTGCTGAATTTGATGTGAGAGCTCTTTCTCCTTTCTTTGACCTGAAAATTCAATTTGAAATGAGAAAGGGTGGGGGGGGAAAATGTACTAATTTTTCTTTGTACACCTTATAAAATTCTTTGGAAAAAGTGTCTGCCACGGGGGACTCTGTGTCATGACAGTGTGAAATATGTGCAGCAGCATGGTTTACACTGGTGATTTGGGGGCAGCCACCTGTTTCACCTTTGGCCAAAGGTGACCCCAGCTTGGCACCTGACCCACCCAAAGCAGTGCACTGTGTCTGTGGGGTGTCGTGGGCACTGTGCTGAGCTGCAACACCGTGCGCCCAGGATGGCAGCTCCTGCCCTCAGCACGCCCACTGAACATAGCAGAGCTGCTTATCTCCTGGCTGGGCCAAGAGAGCTTGGGACTTAATTCATGCTCCAGAGCCAGCCCTCCTGATGTGACATTATTTCTGTTACAAAACACTTCCTACAGCCTGGATGATGTATTGCCAAGGACCACTTTCTCTTGACAAGGCTCAGATTTGACCAATGTTTCCTTAAAAACATGGTATGACATACCCGACAAATGACCACAGGCTGGATAACCAAGAAAGATGTGATCAGGTGGTTCCTAACCTAAGAAGTGCTATAGATTATGTCAGCACTGACATTCACCATAGTATATATTATTCCCTTCTTTTTTTGGTGGGGGGCAAAAGGCAAGGGAGAGTGACAAATAAGGGCATCCGTTCCTTCAGAAGAGATCTTGCAGTGTAGGCTGTTCCTGCAGTTTGTTATTTCTGAATGATGAGAAAACGTGCAGTAATCTTATGCTTGTTATGAGAACTTAATTTCTTTTTCCATTTTAATTTCTGCTATTTTCTGCTATTTAATTCTGCTTCTTCTGGTCAGGTCAGTCTAACAATGTGTAATGCAACACTAGCTCACTAATTTGCAGTAATGATTAGAAACTCTTTTGAAAATAATTAAATTTGCAAACTAACAAGTAGATAAGCAAATAGAAACGTGCAATCAGTCAAAAGGTGTGTTCAGCTCATTTATGCTGTCGTCCCTGATTTGCTGTTTATGACAATGGCATGTTTTTGAGCTGCTGTACTAAGGCAATTCCTCATGTTATGCTCACTAGCCCATGCGCTGTAGCTAGGAGAAATGATGCTATTAATAGGAGACTGCAGTACCTTCCATTAAATCTTAGATGAGAGGTGGAGAGTCTGCCAACTTCTGTTGCAGATTATTAAGTGTGCAGTCTAGCAAGTGCATATTAGCTAGATGCAAGTGCAGATACATTGCCATATATGCCAGGTCCATTAAAATGTCCAGACATCTAACTTTTTGCCATTTCTGCTGCCATAAGGGAGAAATAAACATGACTCATTTGGTGAAACCATAACAATGGTAAGGACTTCTATCCACTTTCACCATGATCTGTGGTAATAATTGTTGTAAAAGAAACATAATTGCAGATTTCCATCTTTTAGCAAAGTGGCATCTTAAATATGCTTCAGGTGGAGCATGACCAAAATGGGCTGTCCATAAAGAGGGAAATATCCTCTCATGCAGAGAGATGGTTGGCACTGACAAGTGCCTGAGTGGCGACAAGGCCTGCCAGACACAGCTACTCAGGAGGTCATAGCATGGTGGTGCAGCATCTCCACCACCTCTGCCACCAGCCACATGTGCTCTCCTGCCATGTGGGCTGCACAAGCTGCATTCATCTGGGGGCACTGGTGTTCCTGGAGTCAGTTTTCTAGCATTGGATTTGTATGGCTGTGGGGGTATTGCACCAAACGGGACCTGAACGGCAGCTTCAGGGCTGGTCTCGTTCATCACGACTGCTTCTGGAAATGCCCGAAGACTCAGTGGTGCCTGGGCAACTCACCTTGCTGTCATCTCCTTAGAGATAGCTGAGAGCTATTTTTTCCTGAAACTCAGAGCTGAAAGAGTACATGGGACAAAAGATCTGCAAAAACACTGGGATAAATAACATATTGTAATAAATAACTTAATATTTCTGGATTTTTATTTTGAGCAGCTCTGATATGCTAGGTGCTGCACAAGGTCACAGAAGACATAAAGCCTCTTTTGCAAATGGGTTCTACTTTCATGCCAGAAAGGTTGATTCAGGTAATCCATAAAACACAGGTGCATATTATCTATACTTTTTTTTCTTAACCTGACTAAAATATTAGCACTATCATTCAAAATACATCCACGGTATTAGTTTATGAGTTAACCCACTATCAGGGTTGAAATTATTTTTTGTTTTTAAATTCATCCCTTAGCAACCTGAGTTATTCTCCGCCTGAAACAGTGAAGCTGACCTTCCATGGCAACATGCCAAGAATGTTTACTTGTGTTTAAAGAAAATGCGAATAAATTATTGCTAGCTTTCTTCTAGGGTTGGAAGATGGAAACAGATGGCCAAAAAATGGAGCATATAGAAATTTAGGACCACGCTTCACAGCCATTGTCCACTCTTAGTGTCCACTTTCCTACTGTCACACCACTCATCTCTGTGTGCCATTCCCTGCCACGCCAAGCTCTCACAGAAGCTACAGGTACTGGGCAACCTGCTCTGGTTTTGAACTTCTTTCTTACTTGATCAGGGGTTAGATTAAATGACCTCCAGAAGCCCATTCTAACCTAAATTATTCTATGACCTCATGATTAATGACCTCCCCTCTGCCTGGAAGCAGTAAGTCTATAGTCACATGCAGGCATCCAAGCTAATGCACTCAGCACTGGAGCTCGATTTTGCAGGGCACCTGTTGCCTGCAGTTATTTCTCACTGAGATCTTAGAGAGTTGGAAAGTTCACACCAGCTCTCCAGATTCCCTCCATCAGGAAGCAGATAGGTCTCATCAATGAGAAGACATCAGTGTTGGGAAACTTCTAGCTGTTAATGCCACAAGACCTGGCATGACCGCTCCTCCCTTAGGACCAGCCAAAGAGGATCTCTCTGCTACCGGCACTGCTGGGAGGCTACCATATCTGTAGGATCAGTCTCATATGAGTTCTTGGAGAAAGGGTATGCTGAAGAGCCCACTCAGAGGAACTGTCCAACCCCTCTTCACTCTTGTAGTCAGGATAGGATTCAAACCAAGTCAACAGAGATGAAAAAACTTTTTTTTTTTTAAATTGAGCTTGTTTCATTGAATTGCTGATTGCAACATGATTTTAACACATTAACAAAACTTTAAGAGACTGTGTTCTTGATCACTTTGCAGAGGAAGCCTTTAAACTTCTGCCCCTATGTGAAAGATAAAAAAAAAGTTGGGTACGCACAGCTCTGCAATTTTAAATAAGGTTAGTATTTTGCTAGCTACTTATGCCTAATCCTTGCATATGAGAAAGGTTAATGGGATCACTGCAAGATCAATGTTTATATGGCAGTGGATTAACCTTTAATTCTAACTCAGTTTCTTGCAAATGTAAACTCTGTTCAGTATGGATACCTGCTAGCTACTATGGCAATTTGGGCAACAGTTCAAGCCTTCATTAACTGAGTGTTAAATTGCAGTGATAATTATGTAATTTTTAAGCATTTCAATCCTTCTATATTGCCCATTCCAACACAAGCACAAATGGCACATTCAAACTTCAAAAAACTTGAGTGAGAAATAAGAACTACCATTTAAACCCACTCTGAGAAGCTGGCCTTGACATATTTTTATTCTGCCTTGTGGTAAGAATTTTGTAACTCCCTGGGGAGGGAGAGGTTTTCAGTTTAAAAATATGATTTAGATGTGGCATCTTAATTTCTCATCTAGAGTGATCTTTTTCTTCAAATTGTCTCCAGAATGTATGCTACTAGGACAACTTGTAATCGATGGGGATTTTTCTACCTTTTTCCTGTTTCTGAAGGATCTTCTGAAGGAGTCTTCCATGATCCTGAAAGACAAAGTGGAGTCTTTGTGCTTTATTACATGTAGCTTTAGATTGGGATCAGCCACAAAGAGAAATGTCATCTGACATCTGAAGAGTACTCAGCATGGATGGGAAGCCTCTGGTGCTGCACTGGCCTTTGCAGAGTCACACAACCAGAGAACTTGGATGCAGCAAGCACTCATCTATGCTTTGCTAAACTCCAATTACTGTGCTACATCCTGCAGCCACTGGGATCCAAGAAGCCTGTGTGTGCTGGTCAAGGACTGAGGCTCATCTTAGCTGTGTCAGGTTTGTGAGATTACAGTCTTTTCATTCCGTGCACATGTGCAAAATCATTATGGATTATTCTTTTACAGTAAGAGTCTCAAAGCCAATGGTTTTCTATATGTTTGTCTTATTCTGGAATTCCAGCCCATTGCTTTTCTTTATATTTTCATTGTCATGTACACTTGCTGTAAAGCTGGGGAGGAGAAGAGGGCAGACTCACATGAGAAATATTTACATAAAAACCTTTCCCGGGGCTTTTTTTCCACAGTGCCTCCACCTAGGTTCCATTTTGTGGAGCCATGCTCAAAGTATCACCCCAGGAGATAGACTTGGAGACCAGTTGCTGAAGATGAGGTGAACTAGATAGGAGGAATCTGTTTACTTATCTGTTTGAAAGGAGTTTCTGGTGAGGCTAAATTGAAATGTACAAGTCACAAACCAACCTACAAACAATTTTGCAATTAATTGCTAAATAACATTATGCTGTGGTGAGGGTGGATTTATTGGGTAGTGTCTGTTCACAGACTCTGGATTATCAATGTTAGGATTCTAACCACTTCACATTGCAGTAAAAATATATTTCCTTCTATTATATGTGGAGCATGAAGGAGAATATGAGAGCAAACTCAAATATCAGAATAGGAATTTATTCAGTTCTGAAAAAATTACATGAGAAAGAAGACAATGGAGTAACAGTATTGAAAAAAGATGCTCATGAACATCAGGAACACCATGTGTATTAACTCTATCAATCTCTTTGGCTAAAGAATAGAAAACTAAATACAACACACAATATTTTAAAGTTTTTATGCAACTTCATTCAGGTGCTATACTCTACCAGCTCCAGACTTATTCAAGAAGTATTATTTCAACTACATTTCTTGATTTCCAGGTGTTAGGACAGATCTTTAGCAGATGAAAACTGACACAGCATGAAGCACCTAGGGAGCATACTCAGGAGGCTAAAGTGAAGAAACTACATGTGTATTTATATAGTTCATTATTTTCAGCTCTGCATCTGATGTTAAGGCAAATGTTTAGCTTTGGGTTGTACTAGTTTAAATATTGGGATTTCTCCAGAAGAAAGGTTTTTATTAGTGAAGACATCAAAACCAGTTCCTGAGGGAGCTTAAAGAAAGCCTTCCACTTGTGTTTCCCTAATGTGCTCAGAAGACTCTGCCTTTGCAAGAGACATATGACTTAGAATCTTTTTTGGCTGTAGACTAGTGACAACCTTGGAAAGGCTGAGTTTTCACAGCAGAAGGCTCACTGAAGTATTTTTCATGCTGTTTAGGGGTAAGACATGCCTCATTACCCCATAATAACCCAAGAAATGTTGCAAATGCTCTAGAGAACATATTTGCAGTCCTTCAAGCAGAAGCTGGTAAGAAAGGTCATATTATTTAACTCCTAAAATTGTTTATTTCCACTGTTTTGACTCCTGCAAAAGTATTGTCTTCCATATGGCCTTCATCATTATGTGAGTTCCATTACACAAAAAAAGAGCTGGTTAAAGATATGATTAGATAATTCTGTGGCTAGAACTAGCCTTGAGCATAATTTAGGCCTAAGTTATGGATTGTGTCCAAGGTGCTGCTACCCATTTTAAATATGACTCTGTTGCAGTGCTAGGTTTAGTTTAGCAAGCTGCAGCTTTCCCTGAGAGCTCAGCGGAGCTGCTTAGGGCAGTGCGACCATTTTCGCCCTCCTGTAGTCCATTTCGGACGCCTCCGCAATTTTGATCCAGCAGCTATCAGCTCTACAACACAGGGATGGCAAAGGAGGCGAGAATGGTCTCTCTATAAGGGTTTAAGAGGATCTTTAATCTTACATCTTGTCCCAGTGATCCCCACAGGCAGAGATACCCCATAGTTTTCTCAGGGGCTCCGGGGCGGTACATGGGCGGGATTGGGGTACAGGAATCAATAGGGAGAGCCTGAGGGAGTGGCCAGGGCTAGGGGCGAGGGAAAGTGGGGAGGGGAACAATATGGGGTAGGAAAAGCAATGGATCACTACATGACTCCATGCCCTGTAAGAAGCTCTGAGGTACTTGAGGTGGCTGAGGAGATGCACTTGTTGTGTGTCTAACTCCCTGATGAGTAAGGCTGTACATGTAAACATGCTTCGTCACTGGCAGGGGAGAGGTCACCGCCTGCTATGCGTCAGCCAATATCTGGTGATGGGTAAGGTCACAGCATCGTAGGGCTGAAATAAAGGACTCTTCCAGGCCTCAGCATGTGTCTGAGGGAACATTGCTGTGGGAGCATCCAGCAGTGGGGAATCACCCAAGACACTAAAGGAGTAAGCACAACATAGCCTTGCTACAGGTAGTGTGCACTTAGAAGAAGAAGCCTGCCCAGGACTTGGGAGAGTCCTTCAATAAATACTCTTCCATACACCAGTCTTACTCAGGTATGGCTCAGATACATGTTGCCCAGATACATAATTAGATTTAGACCATTGTATTTGTATCATTTGATAAAGATAGACCTCCGAATCTTCATCATATTAGAGGGAGACCAATCCATAATATTACTACAGTCGCTTTTAAGAATTCAAGAATAATTAGAGAGATAACAAGTCTTGCTATTCCCTATCATCTACTGAGAAAAGTTTACAATCCTTCATTCAACATAGGTCTACATTGGGAAGGCTACACAGAAAAAATCTTGAATGGTGTCCAAAGGATAGTCATGGACACTTAACCACAGAATAATATCTTGGACAGCAAGGTATTCACTCACCTTGATTTAAAAACTTATGTCAAATATCACTTCAGATTTCATTAACTTTTGTAGCTATTAGATTACTGTGTAGATAAGGAGATCTGCAGTGAGAAAGCAATCTATTTTAGCTGACTTTCTGATGTTGGAACAGTGATTATAGAATTCCTGCTTTCTTAATATGACCCCAAAAGAAAGCTGGAAAAAGCAGAAGATACCAATACTGTAAGAAGAAAATGTTCCTAGCATACCCCTCTTCTCCTCTCCCCTTACCTACCAGACCCTCTAACTAATTATGATGGTATCCAGAACATCAAGATATGTACTTTATTTTCCTATCTGTCCAGGATGAGTGAAAAATGGTTTAATCTGTCCTCTTTTGTAATTCTTGTCACTCTTTGATTTGGAAGAAGCAGTTTGCAACAGTTGCAAGCAGCCTGCAAGAGAGATAAGAGGATTTATGACTATTAAGATACCAGCTGAGAATTTCTTCAGCTATTTCCCTGCTCTTTTTATTATCTACATCTTGAGCTTGACCTTTTTGCAGTAAAATTGCTGAAGAAGATATTTCTCTAGCATTTTTTTCTGGAAAGTTATTTTATGTATTTATTTTTAATTTTTGTTTTATTTTTGCAGAAGTATCTGTTCCTTCCCCAAGATCTGCTGCAAACATTTTTAATGGACTTGGGGCCAGATCTAGAAAGCATAAGTATTTAAGAGGATATAAATCCCCAGAGTCTTCTTAAGTAAAAACAGCCACTTCAGAGCTGCTGAAACTCTTTGGACATCTCTCTCACTTCAAAGACTAAGTCCCCCAGATCTGAGTATTTTGGGTTTGAATGTGCTCCCCTAGCTAGAGTTCATGTGTTCATCTCTCCTGCCTGAACCCTGCTGGGGGCCAGGCACTTGGCAGAGCAGAAGTTCTTAGTGGTACCTTGTGTGGTACCATGCATATACACACAAAATCTGGTCCTCCACGGAAAGCCTCAGGGGATACCTTGCTTTTAAAAAGTGGGCAGAGTAAGAGCAGTCATTGCACACCTTGCATGTAAGATATTACCATTTCCCATGGCATCCCTTGCCCATTCCCAGCCTACAGGAGTCGAATTCCTGACACAGTACCCCAGCTGGGATGGCTATAAGGTTTGATAATCATGACCATTTCTAGTTTCTAGGTAGACCCTTACAGAGATGCTCATGCCTGCAGACACTTCTGATACATAAGAGATTTTAAAGTGGGATTTTCTTAGAATTACCATGGAGCTCAGTGTTTAGCCCACAGGAACGAGACCTTTGTACATAAATTCCTTGGGTAACTGAAAATAGCCTGTGTTTGGGCCTCTGGTGTAAGGAGGGCCACATAAAATGAAAAGACATTCCAGATTCATATATGCTGATTTCCTTTACTCTCTTAACAAATGTTCTGGTGCATTTTCCTGCCAAACTAGTCATCAATACAAAAGTATTATGTTAGAGGTCACACGCAGTTGCATATGGTGATGTGTATGATCCTTTTATCATGGTATTTTACTGGGAAAACTAAAAAAAGTGAGATGGCTGCTGAAGTAAACTGAATCTATTCTTAGACAGAAAGATCTGTCGAATACATTTGTGATATAACAGGAGTATAGTATAGATACTGACTGAAATACTAATACCAGTAACTCATGGTAAGTGCTTGTGATCATGGAAGGAAGAAGGCTGCCTCGTAGTATGCAGGTTTGGGGAACTTCATTAGAAGGATAAAACATAACAACTTCTGGAGAAAGATAGGAATAAGGGAACCATTTCTTCCATAATAAGAGCCAAATATAAGGAATATGGGAATTGAATATTTACATGGTTTCAGCAACACTAGGTGATTTGTGGGATTGTGAGATCAGTTAAGAAATGAGCTAGGGGAGGTGACCTGGTTCACACCCCTGCTCAAAGCAGGATAAGCTATGGCATCAGACAAGACTGCTCAGGGATTTGTCCAGCTGGATCTTGAAAACCTCCAAGGAGGGATACTGTACGACCACTTTGTACAACCTGCCCCATTTTCAGACTGTCCTCATGGGGAAAAAGCTTTTCCTTATATCAAGTCGAAAACTCTCTCGTTCCATGTATGCACATTTGTATCTCATTCTGCCATCCTATACCACTGTGAGGAATCCAGTTATATCTCCTTGTAGGCAGTGAGGGGCTGTTAGGTTTCCCTAAAGTGATCTCTTCTCCAGGCTGAAGCAGCCCAGCTCCCCCTGCCTCTGCACATACACTAAGGACTCCAGTATCAACTGCCTTGGGGCCTTCCAAAAGCTTCCTCCAGTTTTCCATATTTTTCCCGCATTGCAGGGCCCAAAACCCAATGCACTATCTAGAGTGATGAGTGCCTCACAGAGAGGGAATATCCTTTTCCTTGGTCTGTGTGCCATGCCCCTGTTCACACACACAGGAGCTGTTAGCTGCCTTTCCTGCTGGGCACATCACATGCTCACGTTCAGCTTGCTGCCTCCCACCCTTCCAGGGCCTTTCCCACAGAGCTCCTCCCCAATACTTCCATCTTTTTCTGGAGGAAATACTCAGATGATGGCCTTATATTAGGCCCCTACCTTGCAGATGTTTATCTTTTCCACTCTGTTGGGTGGAGTACAAACTGTCATTCTAACATGCATTTCTCATAAAAGGTTAATTTAGTACCCTTGACTTTACTGGGATGAGTCATGAGTCACGAGTTACTCATGTGCATAAATGTTTTCAAGATCACGCCTGGAGCATGTACCTGGGTTTGGAGGATTTTGATTGACAAATTTATTCTGTTCTCTTTTCTTTAAATATTCATTTGTTAACTTAAAAATCCACTTATTCATACATTACTCATTAAAATATGAATAAAGTTAGTTATAAAAGGTCTAACCCATAAAAAACCCACCTCCTTTTTTTCTCAATTCTTTTGCAAGCTCTTAGGAAAAGTGTTATTCTCATTATATTTGAGGGATGCTAATGAATAACAAGGTTCATTATTAGTGGTGTATACTGATATTTCAGCACTTTGAAGATGAAAAATCTTGGCTTTTCATCAAAATGATTAAACTGTTATCTCTGTCCAGTTCAAAATCCTTTAAATAAAAGATTGTTTATTAGTAATAAAGGATTAAGCTGCCTAGTAATGATACAAGGACATCTTAATTTTCATTGCTTAATAAAGCAAAGTGTGAATTCTCAGATTTCTATCTTTCAATTTGGTTTATTTTTTCCCTTGAATTTCTCTCAAGGTCTCTCTATAATTAATTTTAGCTGGTAGCTAATTCACCTTAATTATTGCACCTTCACAAGTGCATCCTCCCACCAAACACTGCAAAAACTTAATATGCTGGGTCATCTTTGTGAAAAACATTCCAGGTTTGATGATTTCTTGATTTATTGAAGCAAAATTTGCTTACAGAGAACAATTCCAGGTTTGAGATGAATTTACCCAGGGAATCTTTTGCATTAGTAAAGAAAAGTGATGGGACTTGCTGGGTTTTTTTGCCAGGTAACTGCCTTTGACTGGAGATATATTTTACCTCTGAGAATGTAGTGCAAGTACAGGATGAGCCTCATTCTTGTTTGATAGCAAAAAAAGAGGGCCATTTCCTTCCTCTTCTCCCTTCTTCCTTTTCTCAAAGATTGTAACTTGTAATCTTGACAATGAGTCTGAGATCAGATACCTCAGTGGACAGGTATGTTTCTTATGCTCTGCTTGAGCTAAAGACAGTGAGATGGGACAGTGAGACCCATGGCTGTGGAAACATGAAAAAACAGGCTTTGCCTTCCTGTAGGAAAGCAAAGCCTTGGGGTTTACAACTTGAGGGCAGTAACAGTGCTACGTATTTCTTTGAGGCTTCCTCCTTCCCCTTGGATTCCCTCCTTCTGCTTGGTGCTGGGGAAGGAAAGATGAAACATATGTGGAATTTCACATGGACTTTGCTGCTATTTGAGGTCTTCCTGTTGGAATTAAAAGCATGGTCATTAAAATTTCATGATGCACTTCCAAGAAAAATGCTCCCTGTTTAGCAAAATAATTAAAAGCCTGCATGGTCTCTGCAGTAAGTGGCTATGGAGGGATGAATGGGAGTGCTGTAGAGGAAGTGTGCTTGCTTTAATCAGCATTACATCAGCCAAGTGAGATCCATGCAGGAGAACCGCTAAAAATCTATCATTCAGTAGGGCTGCACCATTTCCAGACCCTTGGGGAGTGCTCCATGATAATTTTGTGTTTCAGACACACTGTGTTTGGGTCAGACCAGAGTAAATCTAACCCATATTCCTCCCCAGGGTACTTATATCATTCTAAATAAATAAAAACTTCCTACAACAGAGTGTAATACATCAGAAAACCACCCCTCTGTCAGCCTTCAAGGTATTTCTGTCAGCCTGTGTGCTATTTTAAGCTCCTATATAGGTGGCAAATGCTCATCTTGGCACTGAACCTCAGTGACACAAATGCTGCATTTCAGCAGCAAATGATGTTGAAAGGGAGGGCAAAGGAGCTATGGCACTCACTCCTCTGTGCAGAGAAAGGGTATATTTTTAGATTTTTTTTTATCCATCCACCCCTACAGCCCTCTCTGCTCCTTCAAATGCATACAGGCTACTCTGACTATCAAATTGTCTGTGGTGGGCACTAAAACTACACTGATGGCTTCTGGGAGATTCAAGCCAGCAACAGGTGCCACCATGAGAAGCAACTTAGAAGTGTCTAAAAATGTGTGGAAGTGGGAGAGGTTTGTCGTTCAACCCAAAGGCTCCTGGTAGCTCCTGCATATAGTGCTGAGGCTACCGAGATTATACCTTGCCAAACTGCTATATTCAGCTGCCTGCTTTCTAAATTTCCATTTTGCTGTATTCAAATTAATGGCACACGATATGTTCGAGAGCTTGTGCACTGCACTGCTTGTAACTGCAGTTGTTCAGCACAGAAGCTTCTTCCCCACTAGAGCTGCTTCCAAACATCCTACAGCTGCTACTGTGACAGCAAATAGAACAATGAATTTCCTGTGCAAAAACCTTACAACATGGATCTCTAGAAGAGAAGTACAGAAGGAGCCAAATTCCCAACACACCTGGTTGGAAAAACAATGGCTTCTGGAAGCTGCTGTAAGATGCATTCAATTTACTTAATTTGCAGAGAATCTACACCTTCTTTCTGCAGGATGAAAAACGTTCAGCTCTTTTTATAAGCATGCCCTGCTTGGTCTACAAACTGGACAGGAACCTTCAAAGATCTTTGCCTTTGATCCAGCAATTGCTTTTAAGCAATCGAATGATTTAATTTTGGTTGCATGTATGAGGAGTCCCACTGAAGTCATCTCCATAAAGTAAAACAAATCCTTAAGTGCAGCAATGTGCAACAGTGTCAGAACTGGGCCGAGTAAGGTGATATTTCAGATGCTAGGTAACACATTGGGAAAGGTTTTGGTGTGTGTTTTCTTGTGTGGTGGTATCTTCCTATTTATTATTTTGCGTGACAAGGCATATTCTCTTCTGCACTTTCCTCAGTACACATTGCAAGGTTTACATTTCCTCAGGGTCTTTTTCCTAGCCATGTTCTCCTGTCACAACCTACAATTTTTGTTTTGAGCTTAGTAGCAAAATGCACAGTAATTGGCTGCAGCAGCATATGATGATTTTAGGTCTGCTTCACCTCTCTGTCACCAAGACCTCTGCATGACCCTGCTTCCACAGTCTCTACTTCTACTAGCTCTTGTGGGCTGTTAATCACACATTGTTTCCCTGACTCTAATTAGGGGGAGTCTAAAACGAGTTATTTATTCCAGTCATTTCTGGAAACTGTGGGTATAATATGCCCTGTACAATAACAGAAATACTACTCTAAAAGAAAGGTCCATAGACAGATTTGGGGAGGGGACTTTCCTTACAGATTTTATAGCAAGCTCTATGATATTTCTTGCAAGGATATTTTTGTGCAGTTTGATTGAAAGGGGAGGATATTTTCCAGAAAGAACATTGGTGTAATATATGGGGCACTAATTTATTATTAGGTATGGAGAATTTTGAATTAGGCTACTCTTTTCCCTGCTGCCCCTGGCTGAGTTCCCGCTACTGGCATAAGTCACGATAGCAAAATGCCACCTCTCTTAGCTATAGAGGAGAGTTACTTGCTTGCTTGCATAGGGGAAGAATTCAACAGCTTTGGATGAAAAGTTCTTTATCCTTTCTTTCAATAGTGTCACTTCTAATGGCTTTGCAGCCCTCCAAATAAATGAAGCTGTAAGTCTGATTTCTAAACCCAAGAATATACATGCATTTTTCAAAACTTAAGCAGGAATTTTATGATTTCACTGAACATCCCCAATTCATCTTGGTAGTCTTGTACCTGTGACTCAGGGTAGCTGCTTTTCTGTCTCCTCTAAGGCATCTCAAGGCCAGGCTGTGTGTCTTTATTGTACCTGGGATATTCACATGATGTTACTCTGAGCTGCAGAGCTGTGCAGGCATTAGCCATGCTCACCCAAAAGGTGAGCAACTGGAAAGATAAGGATTTTAGATGGTAACTAGGTATATGATTCTATGTGTATGATACTAGAGAACTGATAAATATGCAAAGATTTTACAAATATCGGTTAATTTTCTGAAGCGTGAGCAGGTATCTTTCTTCACTCAGCCTGAACAATTTCCTTTACCTGGCAACCTTTACTGCTCGTAGTAGAGCTCCTTCCCTCACAGTGAATTCACGAAATTTGGTCTTCCTGGAGAAACTGTTACTGTAGCCTGTTCTTTGAGGAAACAAAAAGTTTAAAGTCAATGATTTGAAACCCCACAAACATTGTCTGGATTTATGTCTTACTTCTAGCCATTCTCCTTATCTCACTGCTTGTTTCTCCTGACAACCCTCATGTACTCTTGCAGTGAACCCTTTTTTATGTAGATCAAAATACAGCATTCATAAATTACTCTGGAACAGTTCCATTTCAGTATGTGTTTTCTGTCTAATGCAGCCAAAATCTTCAAGATATACTCAAGACTGTGTCATTCATGGCAGGAGCCTGGCTTAGTATGCAGCCAGTGCACTCTAGCCACAAGGTATTTTTTCAGTCAGTGTTCTTAATCAGTGCAAAGTCTGAAATAGATTAACAGACCTAAACTCATTAAAGACACCAGTACCAGCCTTAAGAATATTTATGAATTCTTCAGATCATCTTCTTAACTCCAGATTAAATATTTGTTATTTTCAAGTGCTTTCTAAAATTATCTTCATCATAGGTATTTGAGTTGCTTTTGGTATGAAACCCATTTTCTTTTGCCATCAAAAATAATCATGCAGAGAAAGAAATATGTTCACTAATCATAGCTTGTTATTCCCTTTTATTGCTAATCAAACTTTTTTTATGTTTCTGAGAAGTATCCCAGTGTAGAGGCAATGAGGGATTTATATCATTTTGTCCCCATTTCAGTGTGGGGAAAAGAATAAACAGTGTGCAAAGACACCACATGCTGATTGATTTTGTGTAAATAATTTGGTGCATGTTTGTGGAAATGGAGTTGATCAGCAAAAATCAGCCTAATTTGCCAGGTCCTGTCACTGCAAAATAGGGCTACATTTACCGAGAAAAATTATTCACAAAATTTCTCACCACCTAAATTCTGTTTCTCACACTCTGACTTAAAATAGATTTACATTGGAAGATGACTGTGCTAGAATCAATTTGCCTCTGGTTCTTTACAGAAAATACAAAAGGCCATGTAATTCTTATGTCAAATTTATCACCTTTCAGCTCTCCTGCCCCATTGATATGGCACATCAAAAATTTTTATCACTGAGGGGCTTCAGTGGCGAAGCATTTTATAATTGCTAATGACACCAAAATAAAAAGTGCCTGGAGGCTGATAATACTTTCTTGCTCTGACCTTTCAGACTTTCATATTTCTCTTAATTCCTTATCAGAAAACCAGTAAACATCTGGAGTGTTTTCAAAACATGACTAGTCTTTTTTTAGATCAAATAAGTCGGAGTCATAGATTTAACACAGTGCTTCCTTTTTTGTCTTTCTGTGCCCAGTTTGGCCTCAGAATCTTCCCACTGAACGCTTTCAAATTAGGACCTCTCTACAAAAGTTTTAGTTTACCTGACACAAGCACTTTTTAAGAAATGTCCTATGTGCTCACTAAAACAACTGTGTAAAAATGTTTGTAGGTGAGACAGACACAATATCTATGGTAAGATATGAAAATGGAAATTCAGAAGCCTGTGGGGTTTTTTTTCTATAGCTTACCTTGGGATACACTCTAGTGGTACTTTTAAAATACTTTTTTTTTTTTTTTTTTTAACAGGAAATGTTACAGGAAGCTAAGAAACTTTCCCTTTTTTCTTTGTGTCCATTGTTAATATGCACAACAAATTACAACCTTCTCTTTTTCCCAGTCCCAGAAGAAATCTTCCTGCTTCAGAAAACCATTTATACTTGGACAGGAAGGGTCATTTAAAGCATAGGAGAAAATGAGGTAGGTGATCAGAACATTCAGAATAAAAAGGTATTTTGAGAGTTTACGTATATTTTTAAAAAGCTTCTTTAGGCATTATGGAGAAGAACAAATATTTTGCTTTGTTTTCCTTCAGAATACAGATCATATTAATGCTGCCATTCTTTACAGACACAAACAAAAATCCATTATGTGCAAGTAAGGTAAGTGTATTATTAGAGTCAAATAGTTCACTCATCTGAACACTGAAAATATCTATGTGCACCTTAACTTGACAACTGATTGGGGTATAACACTGGCACACAGCTCCCTCAGTTCCAAGTACTGTATAGCCATAGCTTCATCTCGTTGACTCAAACTACATTATTACATGAATGCATCACTACCACTTAAGTGAGTTATTGATCCACATAATTTCTGTCCTTTGTTACTCATTCTTACACTAGGTCATTGAAGTGCTGTGATTACAGAATATTATGGTTCTAGACTGACTTTTGGTTGCTCTTATAAATTACTGGTCTGATTTTCTGAAGCTGATTTTTTTTTTTTTTTTTATATTATGGTGAATTCAAGTTTTGACCTTACTTTATTTCAAATTATTTGGTTTATGTAATTTTGTCATCATGGCAACATTGAAGGTTATTAGAGAGATATAGTGTTTCTAAAGGAGAAGAAAAAAACACTATTAAAAAAGAACCACTTTCCCTTTAATCAGCAACCCATAGAAACCTGCTGGCTTCTTTCAGACTTTATAGCTCTTTTAATTAACTTAGTACTGGCTTTGCTATTATACAGAACTAAACCACTGTAAGAATGTTAAGGTGATAATAAACATCTCATTTAAATCCACTAAAGAGAGAAAAAAGTAATTTACAATGAGATCTCTGTCCTTAGTTTACCCTTTTGTGTCAAACATTTGGAGAACATTTGGGAACTGACACAGTTTTTCTTAGGACATAAAAGAGTCCCTCTGGAGGAAGCAGGCTCACTTAGTGAGTGAGATGAGAAACATCCATTCTTTGCTGCCTAAAATATGTCTAAGAAGCTGGGATGAGTATCAGCGTGCAAAATTTTCTACATTTCCATTTCCTTCTTTTAGTGAATGCAACCCCCAGTTTTAGAATTATAGCAACCTTCTAATTTTTTATTAATTTCTTATATTTCTCAGCTGAAACCTCAGTGCACCCATGATTTTAATCCATGGATTTTCAAAAAGGAGAAAAATTTGACTCAAATAAATTCTTTCTGACTGAAAAAATGGTGTTATCTCTATGGTATGGAAGAAAAAGAGATCTCATTATTTTAACAAGTTTTGTGGTTACCTTTAGGCAAAGAAGAGAGGAGTTTAGAGAGGGCTTAGGAAAGAGCATTGGAAATAATCCAGAAATCTTGAAAGCCTGCTTCCCACAGCATGGGATTTAAGAAGTTCAATTTATGTATTTTTTTAAATAGTAGTTTGAGAGATGATTTGATCAAGTGTGGCAAGTATCTCCATGAATAAACAATTGCAGGTGCTGTAGAGATTGTTCATCCACTGATGATCAGCAAGAGGCTGAAACTAATCAAGTTCCAAATGGAAAAAAATGGGAATTTCTGGCCATGATTGTACCAAAACTCAAATGGAGGGGATAGAATCCAGGTTGCTTAATACCAATAAATCCTGGATAGATACATTTATGAAAATTATTCTCTAACTTTGTCAGATTTTGCAGACATAATACAGGCAAGTGGACTATTTGATAAGCCCTTCATGTCCTGACAATGCCTCCTACCACAGGACTGGCCCAAACTAAATGTTTCATCTCAGATGTTAATATTTAAATTTAAAATACGCGTTCCAAATGAATTTAATAAGCAATGATCTTTAAAGTGGATTAGATGCTTTTTCCTTTAATAAATTAATTTTGATTTTTCAGTGGCTAAGTTAAACTTAATATTCTATCTTTATACAGATTTTTAACAATGAAGTCCTACAGGGTGCACCTAGGCCTAGGTGCAGGTCTGCACATTCAGCAGTGTCCATCCCAAATCCTGCCTTCCATTCATCCCAATCTGGGACCATTTCATTTCACACCACTTCACAAGCTGGGGTAGTCTTGTTCTAGGAGCTTGGAAACACTCTGGATGTTCTAGCTAGGGCATAGCCATTGCAATTAGAAAGTGGAAAATTGCTCTACAAGTGCACAAGCACACTTACATGGTATCTGCTGTGAGAAGCTGACAACTTCCTGAGAAGGATGTGTTTTCCACTGAGGGACAAGGATCCTTTGGGCATTCATACTGCTGGTTGCTGAATATGGAGACATCTCTTTGGCAGGCACTAGGCATTGCCCCTTTGGGGAAGCAGCATGAGGGATAAGAAGGCACCGTAGGATGTGGCATTTATTACACAGCTCCTTGAAAGCCTGAACCTCTTCAAGATCTTCTGTAAACCCTGTAAACCCTTCTCTTAATTATGAGTTGTGCTAACCCACTCAGGAACAACAGCAATCCTGTATTATTTGTCACTATTATCAGCTAACTAAGGCAGTTTCAATATTGGACTGAATCAATCCAGAGGACTGAAAAGACTTGCAACAAGATGTGCCATGTAGATTCCAACAATGGATAAATTAGAGGTAATTGTGAGCTGTTTCTGGATATTGTGTGAACAGGAGAAATAGCCAAACTAATTAAGATCATGATTCCTTGCAAAATAACTTTTTCAGTCTTAGTCATGAAACATTCTACAGAGACAAATTCTCTGCTCTTATGCCTGGTCCCTAATGCAGTTTTCCAGGAATGGGGCAGGTTGTTGCTTCATCCTCACCCCTCTGTCACTAGCCCCCCAGTAGTCTCATTGCAGAAATGTTGGGCTTTCCTATCCTGTGTAAATAGCTGTCACTGTTGCTAACCCGAAAGTACTGCTGTACTTGGCACTTCCATCTTTTCCATCTCGCTTGCCAATAGCCCCAAACTGCTTGCTGAGGTAGAGAAAGAATTGAATTAATTCAAACTGCATGATGAGACACATACCTGGATTCTACTAGTAAATTTATTTGGAGTCCTTTTTCTTCCTTCTTGCTGTTGTTTCAAGAAAGGTTGAAATTCTGATGCTGATGGTCATTATGGGCTGCTGTCTGAACAACATGTTTTACTGTTCAGAACTTAAAAGGAGAATAGCTGTTTTCAAATAGTGATGTGGGTGCCATGATTATTTCACTCCAGCAGCTTCATTCCATTAAAATAGTGATGATTATCAAAATATTGTCTCAGAATTCTTGCTTGTATATGTTCTCTCATAAAAGGTAAGAAATCAATGCACAAGAGAGTAAAATAATGAGATTAACTGTATGTCTTTGTGTGTCTAGCTATTTACAATTATGAGAAAAATATAGCAAAAATAGATTAAATTCTGTGTGCTTTGTAGGAGTTTGGTATTGCACTGGATGATGTCTTTTAATGTCTTCAGGTCTGTGACTCTGGGCTAATACAGTGGCTTTCAAATCTAAGTGCCAACCTGTGCTTCCAAACTATCATTGAATGAATTGGCAGTCTTCCTCTTTTTTATTTCAATGGATCATTTGATCAAAACCAACAAGTTACAAACCCTAAAAGTTTTTAGCTTATATATTTGTTAGGAGGTGAAAATTTTACGTCCTATTTCTGCATAGGCAACGTGGTTTGTACAAGTCACCAGAATGCTTCATCAGCTCTAATCCACTTCATAGTCCATTGGGTATGAAATAAAACCAGAAGAAAATTGGCATTTATTGTCACCTTTTCACTTCAAGGGCCTATTGTGCATCCCAAATATCTCTGAAGACACAGTAACACATTACAAGGCCATTCATCACGGGCATGAAATCACTGATGGTGTTACACGGAAGATTTTGATATGGAAGGATTGGCTCTGAAGTATGAACTTTGTGCCCTTGATGATAAGAAACATCACTGGAATGACTGTGGATTTTAAAAGGAAAGCAAGAACAGAAAGGAGCGGTAGGTTGCCACTCCTGTGACATTTGATGTTTGGTCATGGTGGCCCAGCCGTGTGGGTTCATGGGAGAGGATTGCAGGGTTGGGACTGTTTTGACATCCTGAGAACGACAGGAATATTCACTTGCTGTTCACACAGATTAAAGAGGGAGGAGGAAGAAAAAGAGCTTTTACTGAGAAGATGCAGCCAACAACAGGGAGGCCATTTCCACTCCATACACCTTGTTAGTTAGAGCTTTCCATCCAGCTTGCTTCTGGCAACTACAAAATACATAATAAAATTAATAACAGTTCATTGCCTCCAGCTGCTCACAAGAAACAGATGCAGTTGTGGACCTATTTAGTCAGCATTTCTTCCTTCTCACTTATACCTCATCTTGAGCAGGGAATATTTGAATAATGAATTGTGTATTTGACTATGAAATAGGACAGATATAAATAAAATTATTGCTTTCAACTGCTGCATTTTACTAAGAAGCAGTTTTACAGTTAAGCACAGGAGATTTAGGAGAAGCACATTGTGAGGAATGTGCAGTTTTGGCTTCATTCATTTGGGATGTTTCCTCTCAGTTGCATCCAGGGTGAGATGAATGTGCAGAGTGAGGAGAATTCTTTGCCCTGATATGAAATGGCTGATCTTGCCCTCCATCTTGGGCATACTCTTGCATTTTGTTACCTGCCTGAATCTTTCTTTTTCCTTTACAGATGAGAGACAATAGCATACCCATACCTGTGACCCCTCTGCCAAGGCATCTCTCTAGAAATTTTTGTTTGAAGTGTTGCAGATCCCCTTTTCTGAAATGCGTTGTGACCCTGGCATATATTCACTGCAGAAACATTTCAAAAGAAATCACATGAGTTTCTAAGCCTATTAAAAACATGATTTACATGTCTTATATCATTCAGGGTAAAATATTTCCCTTTGCTGAAAAGCATCTAATTCTGTCTGAAAGTATGAGCCAGTAAAAGAGGAATTTTTCTGTTGACCATTGACCTTCATATAAGGATAGCCAAATCAGCTCGGTAAACTAAGCCTTGGATAAACACTTTGTAAGACTCTAGAACTCCTATATAACCCAACTGACAGAAAATTGAGAGGTTATTCAGATAGTCAATTACATCTTAAATGAAAAACAGGCTGGAAGCATTCATAATTTAGAAGAAATTCGTGAGTCCCAAAAGAAAGAAAAGAGAAACTATTTTAGGTACGTTTCTACTCCAAATTAAACAGTCATATAATGGCTAGAGCTATGCCTGCAGCTTACCCCACAAAAAAAATTAAATGAAATAATAATAGCAAAAAATGACAGTAATACATTTAGACAGCCTTATTTAAAGAACCAGGGGACTGGAAACAAATGGTTACAGCTAGAGATATAAATAGTCCAGGTAAAAGATAATGATAATAATGAAATATGAAACACCAGGATAGGAAGAACTATAAATGGCAGCACTGAAAGCTTTTATTCTGCAGCCCCCCATGTCCTGACTGGCCAAGGAAGTACCTGAGAAGGTCAGCATCATGATGCTCTCACAAAGGAATCCCCTGAAGTTGAGCACTGGCTGGCTCATCCCCTGCCCTGCCACTTTCTGCTATCCTTCTCCTTCAGGAAGGACCTCAGGGAGTCCATCTTGGCCACTTTCCTTCATGGAGATTTTGAGAATTTTTAATCAGATGTGATTTCTTTGAAACTGACCCAAAAATTCAGACAATGTTTTGAAAGCAGGAGAGACACAGGCACTCAGACAGTGATCAAATACATCTAATTAGCTTGGGAATGCAGGTAAAAATTAATGCCCCAATGAAGAATTTAATGAAAAAGCTACTTTTATTTCATGTGCTCTGTGATTCTTTGAGCCTCTCAGTCTTGGTTAAGTTCAAGATGGAAGGAGAAACGAAGAGTTTCTTTTCTCCAAAGCCTAGTGGATTGAATGGATCCAATCTCCTGTTTGCTGATGAAGTTGTTGAGTGTGGCTGTCTTTACATTATATTTCAGTAATGGCTGCATTTTTATACAAAAAGAAGGCACCAATATGAACTTTTTTTCCTTTTACTTAATTTTTTTTTAGATTTCCTCCAGTGTTTTGCAACCCCGTCTCCCCCGGAAACTGAAGTTACACAGATCTGTGTGTCCATGCACATTTCCCTCATTTGGGGCAGGGATCTGAGTCTCCAACACATCTACGTTTCAGTGCGTTGATGAGTGGGCTGGAGCATCTCTCTTACAAGGAGAGGCTGAGAGAGTTGGTCCTATTCAGTCTCAAAAAGGAACAACTGATATGGAACCTCATCAATGTATACAAATATCCATTTATTTAAGGAGGTGCCAAAAGGAGGGATCCAGGCTCTTCTCAGTGGTGCTGAGCAATAGGACAAGAGGCAAGGGGCAGAAACTGATGCACAGGAAATTCCACCTGAACATGAGGAAGAACTTCTTTACTGTGAGGGTGACTGAGCACTGGAACAGATGGTCCAGAGAGGGTGTGGAGTCTCCTTCATTGGAGATATTCAAGAACTGTCTGGATGCAAGCCTGTGCAATGTGCTCTGGGATGATCCTGCTTGAGCAGGAGGTTGGACCAGGTGCCCCACTGAGGTCCCTTCAAACCTGACCAGTTCTGTAATTCTGTGAGTTTTATAAGCAATCCATAGCCAGGAATGTAATAGCTGTGAGGCTGCAGAGATTCACAGATTCATCTTACAGTGACTCATACCTTTCATTCTTTCATTACCTTCCCTTTTTCTTAAGATACTTGAGCTGACTTCTGCAGAGAAAGACACCTTTTCCAAATTTGCTCACATCTGCATTTCAGGGGTTGGTAACACCACACATTATTACCGCAGGCCTGGTTCCTATGGTATATCACCGTGTCCCGCAGCCATAGGGAGGAGGAGGAGAGAAGATCCAACAGGCAGGAATTGTGCAGCAAGATTGATTTATTTAATTATTTTACAAACTCTTTTATAGACTTTTTTCTTCATGGTCTAATTGGACAAAGGACCAGCCACCCCTTGGGGGTGATTGGCCAAAATCCTAAAACATCCATTATCAAAATATTTTTCTACTATACCATAAACAAGACTTTCCAAGGTTGCAGGTGGCTTGGTTGTTTACATTCCCTGCTACCTCTTCTGTGAGAGAGAAAAGTCTCTCACGGACTTAGAAAATAGCAAGAAAATCCTCACTAACAGCATTTTTGTACCTACAACACATTTTTGAGAATCTTGCAGTTAGTGTGCCAGAGACAATGTTTTCCACTCTGGAATAATGATTCCAACAATGGGGAGAGAGTGTTGTGTCAAGCCAGCGTTATACTAGTCACAGATTTATCATTGAGCAAGATTGAGAGATAAAATGACTTGCTAATAAGAAAAGACAAATTTGCTACTATGGAATAAAGATTAAAAAATATAGCAATATTATTGAGTTCGTGCTTAATATAAGAAACTTTCCGTGCTACTCCAACATTGTCGTGGCTTTGCACGTGTCATAGGTTAGCATAGCTCTGGAAGTGGTTTTCTTGCAAAGAGGTGCTTACAGCTTCCTCTACAACCTGACAGAACCTATCAACTGGCTAGTTTGAATATTGACAATTTTTTAAGCCACTTAAAAATTTTGACTGCCTCTGTGGTCCATATTTAAGAATGGACAAACCCCGGGAAAACTCTCTCTTGCTTCCGGCCTTGGGACAGGTAACTGGGCTCGGCCTGTGCGGCCCAGCAGGGCTGGGTCAGGCTGGGACACAGCCGTCCTGGAGCTGTGTGGCCCTGTTCCACCCGCAGCCCCCCACAGCCCTGTTACGTGCAGACGGCGTGGCTCCGTTTCTCCCCCCCTCTCCAGTGTGGCTGAAGATTCAGCTGAAGCTGCCTGCTGTCTGGAAAAGACCATGTGACCAACAGCGATAAGCGAACTCCAGCCACAAGGACCATGTGAGATTAACCCTTTTAGTGCTGTAAGTTTCCTCCAGAACACATGAAGCCTGCAGACATTAAGTAAAGAAAGAAGAGCTGAATCCTGAGGGAGGAGAAAGAGGAGATGCTTAAAGCTGGAATTCTGTTGTAAAGCTATGGTGGTGATAGACTATGATATATCAGAGTACGCATTGTAATTTCATGAAAGCATGGTGGGTTGGAGCGTTCAAACTCCACTTGTGAGCAAAAGCACCTGTGCTGAAATAAGCAAATGCTGAAGCAGCTGTAATTTGATGAGAAGTTTGAACAGGGAGAGATGGAAGTGATGAGGACTCTGGCTCCAAATTGGAAGTAGAAAGACTTCTGTTCCTAGAGATGCTCCCAGAGATAGTCCTAGAGATGAAGATGATGAGGACCTTTTTTCTCCCAGGGAAGAGGGAGGGCTTCTATTCTTAGAGATGAAGATGCTCCCAGAGATGGGTGAAGAGAACTTTTGTTTCTGAACGGCTCAATCTTAAAATGGTACCCCAGTAGCTCAAGATTGGACCCTCGAAAGCAGTTGTGGGAAAAGCTGTAAGTCGGGGGAAGGGACTCTCACATGCGAGCAGAGAACCAATCCGGGCGGCTGTCTCGTTGTGATACTGAAGCCATGAGAGAACTGTTTCTTGTGGAGATGTCTCCATAGCATGAGCAAGAGAGACTCCTCTCCCTAAGTGAACTGAACAAGGTTATTATAGAAGTGGTAAACAGACTGAACATCTCAAGGGTTGTCTTTTTACACTTCCAGTGGGAGAAGGGAGAAAGGTGGGGGGAGGAGAAGTGTTCTGAAGGTGTGGTATGATTTTTTTTCTTCCTTTTAGGTCTGTTAATAAACTTCTTTATATTCTTTTAAGTTTTGTGCCTGCTTTGCTTTCTCCTAATTCTTCTCTCACAGAAGGTAAATGAGTAAGTAACGAGTATTTTGGACCAAACCACTACATCAGGTCAGCCCAAATTGGCCTATGCACCTTGCCCTGGGCTTATTAGGTGCTGGGAAGCTCCCAGAACTGTGTCTTTCCTGCACCCAGCTGAGGCTGAGAAGTCAAGCTAGAATACAGTTTCCCTCTGAGGTTTTTTTTCTTTTCTCATGACCAGGCATAATCCTGAGTTCATGTTATCCTCGCTTCTGAGGGCTGCAGTTCTGTTTCCCATTTCAATTTTAAACTAGAAGCAACAGAGACCTGGCTTTAGATATCAGTCTGTTCTGCTCTGTTTACTGTGCCCTTAAAGCAATCCATAGATAGATCAACCTGTTTTGTCATGAGATATGAAATGTACAAGATTTATTACACTTTTTTTGCTATAGTCATGACTCTACATATGACAGTAAATCTAAAGGATGACAGATATGAGTGTGGGTAGTTTGGATGGCACAGCACTCCCATATGCTTTGTGTAATAGAATAACAGAGGTTTACCACCCTGCAGCTGAAATTGTTTTAGGTCTTTCCTTAGAATGTAAATACTCAAACTTTTAAGGGCTACAGATACTTTTATACCGTGAGCTTTAGCAGGTACAGACCTCTGATCCTCTACATAATAGTATGAAATCTGCTTGAGCATTAATTCTGCTCTTCACTGTGGTTTGGACAAGACAGTGAGGCCAGGCTGTTATTTAATTGGATTTTAAACATTTCATTTAGCCACAGTAGATGACATTTTCTCGGAAATCTCACTAGAGCAGTTTAAACTGTAAAACCTTTGAAAAGCATAGATTTTGCAAATTATATCCCTTGTACAACCATGTAAGGGATACCTATAAATGCAGGTCATTACTAAATCCCTTCAGGAAATATAAACAATGGCCACTGAATATGTTTGGACAGGATTGGGTACTTTGGGTGAAATGGCTTTCTGGAACAGGATATGCTGTGGAATGTGTTATTAGCTGTTGACTCCTGTAGTTGATTACAACAGCTTTCATGTCACTGCTGAGCTCTTCTGAAGGGGAAGATTTTGGGTGCATGCATAAATATTAGGATGTCACAGTATAATTCATTTAAATAATCAGTCAGCTAGCTGATAGCTGAGTGATGATATATTTGAATTAGAGAGGAACAGATTCAGGGTAACTCCTGCCTTGTTAGTGGGAGTGCTCACTAGTTAATGTAAGTGGCTGAGTGTCACGTTATCAAAATGGTGTCTGCTAGACTGGGTCTCTCAGGGCATATATAGGCACCAGGAGGTTAAAGCATGTATAGGCTTCAGTTTCAAGCAGGTCTAGAGACTGATGCTCAGTTCTACCACAACGATGTATCAAGCCATGTCTTTCAAGTTCCTAACCCTTAAGTAGGTTTTTTTTGTAAATGACATTCTTAAATATAGTATCCTAGATTTAGACCACTGTAGATGCTAAAAATTTTGTTGTTGACCTTTAGCACCTAAATCAAAAGTACAGTAAGTACATGGCATTGAATTCAAGTATTTCATTGAAAGTAGTGAAAGGGTGGGCTGGAATGAGTGGACCGACAGGAACGTGGAGTAACAGAATTTCAAGAATTCTGTGGAACAGTTAATTACTGAGCTCTCTGAATGATGAATAGTTGTATCATTATAAATATCCACTGGCCAATGCATTGGCTTGGAGAAGTGTTGCTGCGTGATGAAATATGCAAGCAGATCGAAACCCTACTGCTTGGAGGGATATCATGCAGAGAGAGATGGGGACAGAATACAGTTTTCCTTGTCATGATGGAGCAGTTTCAACCCCTCCAGCAGCCTATCATTAGGCTGGTGGAAACAAAAGCTTGAGACACACCTGGCTCTTACTTATACTGTGCTGTAAAAAACACAGCACTACCTGGGTGCCCAGCTCCTTTGTTCCCTCCCCACAGCACCTATCCTCAACGGGATGCCTGACCCCGAGCAATCTCTGAAGCAGCCCTGTAGGCCAGCACAGCTGTTTGTTAGTGCTCAGGTGGAGCTAACAGACCCTAATCAGCAGTTACTTTCTAAAAATGACAATTTCAGCCCTCTTTCGAAAGAAGGCAGCCGGGTAAACTGTTACCGTGAAATGTGCTATATCTGTGCTTAGCACGGTGTGCTACAGTGAATATTTTGATTTAGCTTTCACAGCCCTGAAAACACAGGCAGCGTCTGGCAGTGCAACAGCCATGCAAATTTCATGAGTAGGGAAACAGCAGATTCCTGCACTTCTCACTGACACTGGCTTAGTGCAGGCCCTCTCTGAGAGAGAGGGGTCGGAAATCCAGATGCAGCACAACAAAGAATCAGCAAGACTAAGTAGACTGGAAACTGAAGTAGACTGGCATTTTCTGAAAGATAGGAAATGAGAAGATCCTCTTACGCCTTTTCCAGTGACATATGGCACCATAGAGTGCTCTGTGGTGCATTGCCCCTAGTAGTTTAGCTGGAGGTGTTCCAGGGATGTTCCAGGGATGCTCCAGGGATGCCTGCAGGTCCCTGAGGTTGGTGCCTCAGGTCCACATGCATGAGCCCCCCATCTTCTATCTAGATTTGGCTCTATACAGTAGCAGATCTGTCTTTCTCCAGCTGATTCTGGAATGAATGATGGTGTGGCAGAGGAATTTAGTTAGCCAAACTCATTAAAAAATAAAACAGCCTGTGAGAACATGGTAATACATATAGCATACCTGTAAATATGGGCCATGACCAAGGAGTATATTAATGTAATTATTTTGTTATGGTAATATTTTTTCCTTGTTTACTGATTGGTATTTAAATTTGTGGGAAATTTGCAAGGACCCTTATCTAAGTGCTCATGATACTCTTCCTAAAAGCTTCAGGATGATGTAAGGAAAGAGAAACTGACTATTTCCAGGGCAGAATTATTCCATCTATTTTACAGCTGAGCAGGTGAGCGGAGGATTGATTAGGCAGCCTGCTGAAGGCCAGAGACCAATGCAATGTCTGTGAGTTTTTGTAACAGAGGTCTTATGAAATCCTATGTGATGCAGCCACATCCTAGACAGTCAGAAATAATGTACAAATATATACAGCAGTTCCAAATATCTCCCGGGGCAGAGTATGCGTACAGGAATAGCAACACTATGGAGCCTGTGGAGATACCAATGAGAAACCCAAATTTAGAAAAAAGAGAACCCTTTGCTTTTTGTTTGCTCAGGTTTTATTTGTTTTCTTATTTTTCTTAGTTTGTGTTTCCCCTGAAGTACTGTCTTTTCATCTTTTATCTTTGCAACAGAACATTTAGTTTTCAGTTCTCCCCAGCATGCAGTTCCATCAATAAATATTTTTACACTTGATGACTTGAAAGTGTCCAATGTCAACCTATTGATCCTGTTTGTGCATGAGAAACTTCAGAATCCTGATCTTTCAGGGCACAAGTAGTTACTCTGAAAAGTAAATACTGCTCCTAATTTGGCCTTACCTTTTGCAGTTTCTGTGCCCAGTTACAGTTTCTGGAAAAATATTGGTACTTACAGATTAAAACATAATGATCTTGGGGAAATTTAGACAGGATGATGATACAATTCTTAAATGCTGAAGCACTGTATAGAATCAGCAGCTTTTAGCTCTACATTTCCATTGCTATGTCTGTCATAGAAATAGCATTTAGCATTTCTCTTCTCTTACATCTCGTTTATTTCCCAGCATTTTTAGTGATTCAAGACTTGTTGATACATGTGAGAGAAAAATGATATGAATACTGGTGCAGAAAATATGGCTGTAAATGATGTTCATGCTTTCCATCAGGTTGATTTTGGTTCTGTCAATAACCTCAGTAACGGAGAAAAATAGCATGCTTTCCAAAACACACAAAAAATCTGCATCAAGGTTACACCCTACTGTGCTGTTCAAGCAGCAAAGAGTACTGTCAGTAGGGACTACTACCTATGCAGATGGATTGAGCTCCTTAGAAGCTTAGAAATTATGTTCTGCAAAACTGTAGGACTGTGGGCTTCCTTCTATTTATGCTGTCTCTGGGGCCTTAGTGCATACTACAAAACAGTTATAATAATAAGTAACTTGGGTCCCAGTGTGCCTTGTAGAGAAGCATAATGAAGCTGGCTGTTTAAAAGCTCGTCTGGCCTTTAATTAGCTCCTCTGCAGAGCCAAGCACACCCTGCACAGTGGAGGAAGGAACAGTCCTGTACGTGTTTGGAGCACACGGCTTCCCACCCGTCTGGCTGCTGGGGTGGGGGCTGCTTACTTGCCCGTCCCCACGGCAAGTACATCCTCCGTGATGCGGCTGAGCTCCCCAGGGAAACACAGGAGGGCTGCACTGAAGGTGGCACTGAGAAGGACAGCACAGCTCCCCTCAGGAGTATGGTCAGGATCTTCTCCTGTCTCCTCTGACTCAGCAGCTGAACACTGGGTACATCTTTTGCTTAAGAGTTTCAGGGAATGATTTCCAAAGGTCTTTAGACTGAGAAAACCAAATACCTGTAGAGGTCTCTCTTCACTTGGCCAGAGGAGATTTATCTCTCTTCCACCAAGGCTCTTGCCTGGAGCATGTGCTCCACAAGTCCTCTCCAGCAAAAGCTGATAACGTGATGAAGCTTTCAGAGATTATCATTTCACAGGTTTAGGTAATTCATACAGAATCCTTACTATTCAATTTATTCTGCCATTTTTGGAGTGACGAATTGACAACATACAGCAGTAATTGTCAGGCAGCTACATCTAAACCATGTAATAGCTGGATGTTCTAATGGGAATTGACAGCAGACATGTACCAAAAGTGTTACTTACCATGGCCTGAAATGGAGGGAATTATGTGAAAAAATTAAATACTTGCATACTTCCAGGCAGCAGCTCTGATTTTAGTAAGGAACAAAGAAATACAATTACTGCACAAGAATTTCCTGTATGTTTAGTTTGATCAGGGTTTTATACCTACAATATACCACTTCAAACCATGTCACTAGGTATGCACGTAAACCCATTCATCTTGATGGATGTCACAACTTGCTTTACACAACCAGTAGCACAATTTCCTGCAGCAGCAGTATCTTGAAGGAGGAAAAAACCCCAGAACAACTACCCAGCTTTCTTATTCTTTTAACAGGCAGCCATTTAAAAATACTTCTTTGTAAAATTTAGTTTAGCATATGGGAGTCATTTGACAGGATTTTTCCTTCCATCATAAAGGTTTTGAAGGCAATTTTATCACCTTAATTTGGTAGCTCTGATTTTTACCTTTTTTACCCTGTAAAGGTATAAGTTTGTCAAATTCTACAAAAAAAAAAAAAAAAAAATCTGCAGCAATCCTGTGCTCTGTTGTTTGACAAGTATATTTTGTAAGTAAAAATGGCAAGTTTCTTCCAAAGGGATTCCCGTGGGTGGACTCTGCAGGAGTTGAGGTGAGAAAGTGGAGGAATTCAATAGGTATCAGCCTGTTTACTTTCCAAACTGCCAGGTTAGCAAGGATCAGGTGGTGGTGTAATGCCTTACACATACTCAAAATATCTTTCCAGCAGGGGGATGTATAATTCCAGTTTTTTATGTGTTGCAAGACTGGTGGGATGATTATTTTTCTATGTCACGAATACCAGAATGGATCTATTCCAACAGAGAAAAAAATAAGAGTGAAAAAAACAAGCAAGCTGGTCTGAAGAATTCCCAAATCTGAGCAAATGTTAAATTGCTTCCTTTTCTGTAATCAGAATAAATGATGATCAAGAAGGCATTTTAATAACTTGCCAGATCACTGCCTGGGAAATGACTGGGCCAAGTATTCCTGAATCTGGTCAGAAGAAATTATGGATGAAAAGTGAGATAGCATATTGATGATTTAGAAACTATTTGGCCAGTATGCGATTCGCTTAAGACAATGCAAACTGGATCTCACGTTGCTTCGGAGCATATTTTTCCCTGGTAAAATCAAGTTAAAATAAAGCAGTATTTAATAAAATAAATAAAAATTGACTAGGCACCCTAGAATCTTTAGGCCAACAAATAGAATTTCCCTTGCTAATGTAGTTCAATGGCAGGGAAAAAACTGAGCCCAGGAGCCCAGTCCAAAGAAGTTTCTTTGTATTTTGAAAGAGGAATTAAACATTAGCACCTGCCACTGAAGCTCATCTGGTCATTGATAGCCTGCTGATGTGGAATCAGTCTGGATCCTCTCTTTCCAGGAGACACACTTCCTCCTCAGGAAGTTGCAGTCATGTCATAACAAGGGCAGTCTCCCGCCTGTTCCTCTGCTTTCATGAGAGAGGTGAAGGCTGGCTTAATTTTTAGGGCAGTGTACCTAAATTTGATTAACTTAATGATCAGCCAGAGCCATTCAAAGCAGGTGGGAGCTGAGCCAAGGGCTATCCCAGAAACTGTGAGGACAATGTCGCACCTGCTGCCTATGAAGGACCTGAACTTCGGCTCAGGCAGCAAATGTCTGAGAATCATAGTATATTCTGAGTTGGAAGGGACCCATTAAGATGATCAAGTCCAACTCCTGGCCCTGTGCAGGACACCCCAAGGGTCACACCATGTGCATGGGAAGTGTTGTCCAAATGCTTCTTGAGCTCTGTCAGGCTGGTGCTGTGACCATTTCCTTGGGGAGTCTGCTCCTGCTCAACCACCCTCTGGGTAAAAAACGCTTTCCTGACATCTAACCTAAACCTCCCCCACCTCAGCTTTGTGCTGTCTTCTGTTCATCAGCCTTCCTTTGTCCACCCCTGCCTGGTGTAAACCAACAGCATTACCTTGAATCACACTCTGGCATCTGCCCAGAGCAGGGAGCGTAGGTACAGCCTTTGGAATCCTTTTTGTTTCTGCCTGAGACACATACCTGAAAGAGAAATAGACTGGGTTAATTCTTCTTGCACTCCCAGTTGCCAGACCAAATTCCTTCATCATCACACTAACCCTGTTTCCTTTTTCACCCAAGGATTCCTGGTGCATGAAGAGATGCAATTTGGAATTTATACCTTTGATTGAAGGCTACTTACTGTTCTTGTTGTATGTCAATATTGCATTCAGAGATATAAAATCATTACACTAAACAAAGTGACTGGTTAATCCAATGAAGATATTCTAAACTAAAAAAACAAGCTGTTGTCAATATACCAATGTCAATTCTCACCAGAGCTTTGAGTTATCCAATAATACGGCTCTTTCAGGGGGTCTAGTCCTGCTTTTATTGAAGGCAATGGCAGAACTCCCAATGACACCAGGAGGAGCAGAATCCACTTAATAATCTGCAAGCTGCTGGTTCAGTAAGAGTGATAGTAATTATGCATATGGACATATAAAGAAGTTCAGCTGAAAGTAATTAAGAAAAAATATAAGGAAGAGAAATTCTGTTGTAACAGAAAATAACTGAAGACTTAGATTGAAGAGATAGAAAGTGATAAATCATTTCACATTTTAAAATGTGGACAAATTGTAAGAGAATTACATTAGGGATATCAAGATGAGCATAAAGAACAGGTCTGTATGAATGAAATCTTTGAAACCTTTATTTCAGCATTAAGATAGAATTTTACAGGTTTAATTACATGCTGAGATCTGCACTGTTGGAAGCAACTAATTTCAGCAGGGCTGTGAAGAGTAGAAATTAGTATATTACTGACTTACTCAGATTTGTGTTCCTTGAAATAGGGAGCTGGCTTCAAAAGAAGGGGAATAAAAAGAGGGGAATGTGTGTAGATCGTAGGGCTGGAAGGAACCACTTAAATATGCTTCAGGGGAATTTCAAGTTCAGTTTGGAAATAGTTTGTCGCCAGAGGTTGTGAAATCTTTATTAGTAGCAGTCTTTGAGAGTAGGTGTTAGATAAACTTTTTTCAGGAATGTCAAAAAAAAAAAAAAAGCAGATCCTGACTTGGGAAGGGAAGGTAGGGTAGAGAATTTCTTGAAACCCTTCCAGGCATGTTTTCTTTCATTTCTATTTTTGTTTTTTCAAAGTGATGATTTCTTCTAATGTATAGGTCTCATAATTTTACTCACTGATGCTTTACAGAATTTAAAGACTCCTATTTGGCATCTGGTCTGGTTTTAAGAGCGTTATAAAATAAAGATTCCCTTCATCACATTTATGACAGCAGTGCCTAGTGACCAGCGAAGAATGGTGCCACTGCACTGAGTGTTGTACTCAGCAAGCATTAGAGGGCCAGTCTCTCTGAGGCTTTCGGGCTGAAAACCCTTTGCTACTTTGTGCACGAGGTGAATCACCCTCATGCCACACGGTCCATGTGACGTCGTTACGCTCCATTTGGAGAACTCTGTTGCACTTCCTATTTTCTTCCTCTGAAAGTACTTACACTGTAATAAAATCATTCTTTTGGTCAGCCATGCAGACTTGACTCTGTTCCCTGAGCATGTCCCACTGGAACTGAGATGCCTATACTGAGAGATAAGATCACAGGGGGAGGTACATTCCAGGCTTGTGAGGTCAGTGTTGCCTTTCAGGGATCATTCTCCTCCCCCTGACCACACTGAGTATGTAAGGAAATTCAGATGTCAAAACCCCTAACCTAAGAATTTCAACCTGGCTGAAGGTTTTTAAATGGATTTAGTCCTTAAATTTCCTCAGTAGGATGCTTTCTCCATTTTTTTCAACAGATTCAGTGGCTTCTTTCTTCACAGCCAATGTTTCTATTCTCGATCTTTTACCAACAATGTCAAGTGCAGACCTTGTTTTTACCATGTCTGTCATGAAGGTACTACCAACACATGCTTCTGAAGCAACTGTTTTGAATTATAATCTTTCCACTCGCTGTCCTTTACCTTCACTTTGTACATCCCTTTTGGGTCTGGTAAAATGACCCTGCAGACAGGAGTATGGACACTATCACCATGCAGTTATAAGATGCCAAGAAGAGATTTTGCTGCCAGTGGGGCCTTATACCCATGTTAATGCCAGCCATGTGCCATCATTTAGGTATTTTCCCAGAGTTCAAAATTTGTGTTGGTCTTTCACTATTGTTTTGATATTCAGAGTTTGCTTTTAAGGACTGATGTCAGTGTGGGAGGCATTTCATTTCTAGCCACGTACCTCTATCAAATTTGATTCTGTGCTTGAATGTTTCCTTTAACATCCAATGTTTCGAAGTAGGATTCCCAATCTAGGTTCACTTTTTAAATTTTTTCTGAAACGATACAATTTTCCACTTGTGCAATATAGTGACACTCACTGCACAGACTCACAGAAATTAGTCTGCCATGAAACATGAGAGAATCTATTTCATCTTATTATTTTGTCAGCTTCTTACTAGTTCTGTTCTGTTTGGAGGTGTGGGCTGGGGGAAAGAAGACCTATACTAACCACTGTGAAGCAAATTAACTCTAGCCCAGCTGAAATCAGCACACTAGTACACACACTGAGCACTAGAACACTAGTCAGACACCTGCTAGTTGATTCTGAATCAACTTGAAAAATTCTAGATAAGTGCTTGGAAACCAGTGTTCACCACTTGCCACAGCAGCTGTAAGAGGGAACTGTGAAAGATCATGGCCTCAAAAAAAAAAAAAAAAGAAAAGAAACCAATACTGTAACAGAGGCGATGGAAGAAAAATACAGCAGATCAGCTTGTTTTGATCAATACCAGCAAACTGTCGTGGGTGTCTGTCGTTACTAATGGACACCCAGTCAAAGCTCAGCAAATGCAGCCCGTGCCAAGATGGTTTCACTGTTCTTAATGCCTGATCTTGCAGTAAAGATGTTGCAGCAATACCTATCCTTGCTGAACTCACACCCTCAAGTGCACATAGAGCCTTCTCATGACAAAGATAATGAACCATTGAATGAAGTGGCTGGAAATGGTGAAACCTCATTGTTGAAGGTCTTTGAATGGAAGTGGGATAAAAAGCTATCTGGAATGATGCAGTTAGAGATGACCCTGCCTTTGGGCAAACAGATGAAGTAATTGACATCTTGATGTCCTGGCCAGGTGCATTTTTTAACTTTATAACCTTACATTTTCATTGCGTAGTAAGCCTTGCTAATCTATTTTTCTGAGGCTCTTGTACTGCCTCAGTGCAATGTTGATGCATCAATCTTCAGAGTGACATCTAGCACTAGTAATGCCTGCTATTAGGTTTGCTTGCAAAATTACATTCCAAAATGACATTATTCTAAGACTGCTCAGAATGTAACAAGTCACCTCCCTTCCTGCTGCTAGGTTTTTCAGATCTTTGACTATCCTTGCACTCAGAGAAAGCCTTTAAATGTTACAAGCTATTTCTTGTCAAGGATGGCAGCTCCATACTTTTTGAATTTAATAAGGGAAAATATATCTCTACTGTATAGAATTTTGCAGGTTGGTTAGTTCTGTGGACTGCATGTAAAGAATTCCTTGCCTTTTAAATTCTGCATATCCCTCTCTCCAGATTACCTACAGAATTTGCCTGGTGGCATAACTTGGTTTCGTAACAGAAATGGGTGTTAAAATTATCATTAGGGTATGTGTCTACCAGATTTATCTCTACTAAGTTCCAAAGTACTTGTTCAACTGGGTTTCTGATTACTATTGTAATTAATTAAAATGTTATTTAGTTGGTAGCCTGGGAAATGCTTCTGTAGAACAATTCACAAGTGTAGATCCACACTTTCCTCCTGGACTCTGCTTTGTTTGGGTGTAGTGACCCACACATAGACTGTGATGTGCCAGCAAATTCCTGTGGATTTCCTTGAAAAGAGGGACAAGTGTGAGAATATTTTGTTATGATGTCTTTGAAATGAGTTCAATATAAATAAAACAGGGTTTGTCTGCATGGGTTCCTGCTCTAGGTAATGACCCAGGACCCTCCAATGCATTTTTTTCTGTGAGAGTCTCTCTTCTGTTTACCCAAACAAGTGTGAATTTACCTTCATTATATTTTCTTATTACACAATTTTCTTATTAATTCTATTATGTGATTTAGATGAAACCTCTCAACAGAGAGAATATATTACTCTATCAAATTCAGTCTTTTCTTGGGCTTTTAAAAAAAACCATTAATATACAAATTTAAAATTTAGTTAATATGCTATTTAAGATGTAACACTACTTTGTTGTTTAACCTGTCATTATGTCTGATTATTCCACTATATTATGAGCTTATTCAGAGTAGAAGAGAAAAACATCTTGTCTTCCTGACAAGACAAAGCAGCAGAAGAAAATGGTAACAGAAAGAGATAGTGCGTCCCATTCTGCCCCATCACATTGTATTTGCACCATTGTCTTTCCAGGCATTTTATCAAAGTTATTCTGAATTTGTATCTGTGTCACCATGGACAGGATTTGGCCTGCTCTGTGTAAAGGCTACATCCAGTTGTTATGGCAACAAGATTTCTAAAAATTGTGAGAAGAGTACCAGGTTGTTGTGATAAATGATGCATTAAAAGTGACTGCTTTCTTGTGGATTGGTAGTTTTAATTGATGATTTTTTGGTGTAGAATCCATCTTTATTGATGGATACAATTAGTCAAGATGCTGTTGTAGTAACTTTATCATTCCAATGACCAGATATTACACAGGAGATGACCAGGTTAGGTTTTATAGCAAGATGAGAGATTAGTTAGCTTAAATTTATATGACAAACTTACGTTCTGTGCATTCCAACTGATGTCTGCAACAGCTGTCACACAGCAGCAGGAATCAACCTAAAGCTAATGTTATCACAGTGACAAGAAAGAAAACTACATTTTTAACATCTGAAGCATTCCATATTCTGAAACAGGCTTGTGGGACTAAAAAAAATGTTTCTGTGAGTTCCTTTACTTGTTTCTTTCAAAATCCTTGCCTGAAGATGTAACGTGTATAATGCTGCCTGATTAACTTCTCTCTGGTCTGTGCTGAGTTGAAGTCTATAAATCTGTTTTTCCAGCCCTCTGAATTTACAGATTATTGGGCTGAATTTGCTTGAGTGGCTCCACCAGCTCCCCCTCACAAATTACCCTGCAGCAGTCATGTCCTTGGGAGGAGAGACCTGACTCACACCCTCCTCGAGAGACTTATGGGCAGCACCAATTAAGGAGCAAACCCTGGGAGGCTGAAGGCAGCAGTGAAATAAAGGTGAATTCAAGTCTTAAGGATGCAGCATATTACTATGAATATACAAAGAGATGTAGTTCTGTTCCAGTTTGCAGACATCAAAGTTCAGATGTTTGCATATAGGTGTCCATATGAGCCTAAGCTTGCAGCACAGCCAGTGGTGCCCAAGTCAGTGGCGAGACCTCAGTGTGTCACCTGTTGCCATATGAGATGTTTTGGGGTGTCAAAGACATCAAGGACTTCTGTGAGGTCAGACCAGTTTTGAGGCAGAAAGTGGATATACCTAAAATGGCATCAATATTTAGGCAAATGAATCTTCCCATTATTTAGGCTGGACAGTTACACAGCTTGGATTATTCAGCTGACACCAATGCTAAGCCTTGTTTTGCTTAATCTGTGTTAACCTGAAGTCTAACTGTAACAAAGTCTCAAACACCAACTCACATGTAGATACCTATATTGTAGACACCTTATTGTCTAAAAATGGGTGATGGATTTTGCACCTCATTGCCATTTTCCAGCCATAACCCTAAGAGCAAATGAAACAAAGACAGGCAAGCATTTGGGGTTTTTTGTTTTTAATTTATTTCCCATTAGCTCAATTGAACTCAGAATAAAATTTCTACTATTTTCAGAAGGGGGAAGACAGAATGCATGATTTAGAAATATAGAAACACAGTGACTTAGAAATATAGCTCATTAATGATACCATCTGGGGGACTGTGGTTCTAAGTCTTCATAGTCTGGTTTAAGATATTTAAACATAAAGTATCTAAAGTGGTATTTAGACTCTTTCCACTGTCATTGGAGAGAGAGATGCTTCTACATGGTTTCCTTTCCACTATTGCCTAGTGAGCCTGACACATGAGGCATGATGTTCAGAATAACTTCTAGTTGATCACGGTTTGATGAGATCAATTGATGAGATCAATTTCAACAGTGATTTGGGTGCCCCAGTCTGCAGTTAAGTGGGGGTGCATGAGATCAACTCCATGTTTTCAATATGACAAACAGATTTAAAATACTGACAATAACTTATATTGAGAGCTTTTTTTACAGCTATATAAATCTGAAAATTGATTGATAAACTAAGTTTTCGGATAAAATTACTGCTATGGCCCTGATGTACACTGATGATTAGAAAAGGGACATGGACCTTCAGTGAGCTGGATTAGGTTCTGTGTTTGTGTCCTGCAGTGAGCGTGAACAGAAAATTTCAGGATACATATCAATCAGTAGGAAGAAAATAGTCACCAAGACTCAAATTCAGCAGGGTACTTGAGCAGACAGATTGTTTTTTACTGGAATTTCTCCTGTGCTAGAGATTAGGCACTTGCTAATATGAGCCTAGGTTGCTATAAACTGCAGCATTATCCAAAATGTTGTTCTGTCTTTCAATTGCTCTACTTACCTTGTTTCATGGAGATCATGGCAAAACATTGCTGAGATAAAAGGAAAGTTAGCTCCGGTAAATTCTCAGTGCACCTCAAACACTGTTTTGATGAAAATTTCTTCTCAGAAGCCAGGATTTAAACATCCCTCAAAAGGCTGTTGTGTCTGTGGCCAAGTTCTGGGGGTTCATGCATGAAACTGCCACCCTCCTGTGGTCTTGATCTTTGCCAGAAATTACTGAGGAACATGCAGAACATGTCTTGACTCCTCAGCTCCTGCAGTTCCCTGCTGTGTTCAGGGGAAAGTAGCCTGCACACTGCCTCGTCCCATCACACCATGGTCTCTAAATGGCCAGGAAAAACCACAGCAGCTCAGGTGGGAATGTGATGGTGACCAACTCATGGGACTGGAGCCACAGAAACTGGTTGTTAATAAATCAACCAACACCTTTCAGTTAAACTGTTGGATCTGAGCAGTTGGTTGTTTTTTTTCCTTCCTCTGAGACAATTTTTGCATGCACATATATTCAGAGAAATAGCTCATATCTTAGAAGGCAGCAAAAATGAAAACCACATTCCACTGCAAGTAATAATGGCTGGAGGCTGCTATAGCATTGTCATTTTTAGCTCTTAAGCAGTGACAGTACTTTCTGTGCTGCAGAAAAGTGAAGGTAAAATGTAAGTCCTGTTCAGACACTGTTGCTGGGAAGAAAATACATAAATATGCAGCTTTAATGAAAAGAAAAACAGCTGTGGTTACAGTCAGAAAAACACAACACCTTTTTTATTTATTCTGGTCAAACTATAGGGATGCAGACTGAAAAATAAGTTAAATATTGCAGGATATTTATATATAATAGCCCTGACCTTGAGTATGATAAAGCTGCTTTCAGATGTGCACAGCAGATGATGGCTAACTTATTTTTAACCCGTGGAACTCCAAAATAGGATGAAATTAAACAAAACCCAGAGAACATACACAAAGAAACAGAACCAACTCTGGCAGATTCCTCTTGCCCTCGCACTCAGTTGTGCATGTTCTGATAAAACCTGAGGCAGCATCTTCGCCATCTGATGTATTAGAGGGAAGCTGCAGGTGTATCTCGAGAGAGGCAAGAGAGAAAAATGAGCAAGATGGGGCTTAACTAACGCTGCAACTTGTGAGTCCCTAAGCAGCAGCAGTTCAGCTTAAGTTTTGTTTTTCAAGGATCTTTGCTCTCAAGACAACAAGGAATCCAGGTAGTTTGGAGCAGTTAGAAAAGTCGTAATGTTCTCTTCTCCTCTGGCAAACAGTCAGAAAGGAAAAATGTATCTGGAACAGAGAGCAGACATCAACCTTTCTTCTGTTCTCTGTGAGGAATTGGCCAGGGCAGGAGCATGAAATACTGCCTTGGCACACAGAGCAAGCATCTGAGTTGATGTAAGATTCCTCTGTTGGGAGCACAGGGACAACTTCCTTTGTCAAATCGCATAGGAAAGTATAAAATGAATATACATTATTTTCCTTTATATTTGCAGAGTTGTTAAAAATTCATGGCTCCATTCTTTAAGAAATTCATCAGGCATGAATTGAATGAACTGAAAAGTGTGGTTTATGTTGCCCCAGTATATTTGGAGTGGAATTGGAAAGTGGACATAACTCATGAACCAAAACTAACTTCGGTGTGACCATCATACACAGTGCTGCATCAATTTCCTTAGAAGTTCATGTGAAGATGAAACAGGCAGAAGAGTATTTTTAAAAGCCCTTGCTTTTCCCTGAGGGATGTTGTTGGCAAAGATCAGGTTTAACTGACCTGTTGCTGCACAGGTTGTGTTGGTGCTACAGACCAGTCTCGGGGTTTGAGGACGAGAGATGGGGTACACTTATTTATTGTTCCTTGTCTGTGATCTGCAAGGACACACAAATAGGAATTTAAGCTGGATGATTACCAAGACCCTCAAAGCAGGTCCATTTACACCAGCTGATGGATTTTCTGTCTCTGCAAAGAAAATGGTTGAGTAAGAACAGTGGCATGATGATAGAAGCTGATGTAACTTCCTCTTCCTTGCTGAGAACACGAACTATGATACAAAATCAGGGAATTACCAGCACATGAAAAGGTACGTTCTATATGTCCATTAAGCAAAGTTAATAATTGAAACAAGTAAAATACATAAAAGTGCACCATGAACTATATTAAATTTGTGCTGTTTCAAATTAGATTTATATCTCAAGAGGACATAATGGGACCAAATATTTTGCTGAAAAAAAATAAGAAGGATACTGAGTATTAGTAAAGCAGCTGGAAATTTGCCTGTCTTACAAAGTTATGACTGCTCCAGTAAATTTCAGTCAATTAAAATATTATGACCATTAAATATTAAAAATGTAAAACTACATAAAATCCTGAAATTGATACTTTGAATTTAAATATGGAAGCACAAAATATTTTGAAAATTTATAAGTAGTAAAATCCTACTTTCAGTTATGTCAGTGAAAGCATTTCATCTAATAACTTAATTAATTTTGCTGTTTGCTAGTTACCAATGCCATAATAATAAAAAACTTGACTGCTTGTTTTTTGACTTTTGACTATATTTTTTTATTCGTGTTACATATATGGTCTCTTTAGAATTATTCTCACTGTGTTCTTCTCATTTATAGCAAAGGGTTTCCTGCATCAGAAACCACTTCACAATAGATATTTTTATAAATTTCCCTTAACTATCTTTTTATTCCACACTGATAACCTCCTCTTTTTAATTCTCTTAATCTGTGTAGTGGTTGATTTACTAATCTGAAAAGACATGCAATTCCAATCTTCTAGAAAATAATCTTAAAACCTGATTTCACCTAAAGGAAAGGGGAGTTCTGAAGCAATCATGACTGACTCTTCTTTGCTCAGAACTCATGCTTCTGCAAGATTTTAATCATGAGTTGTTTGGCCCCAGGTATCATGATAACAAACCTGATAGGTGGCATATATCATCTCTTCTTGAAGAAGAGAACACAACATTTCTGTGAACAGTTGTGTAGCCACTGGAAGTCCAGAAAGGCCGTGCTCTGTACTAAAATGATCAGTGGTCATAGGAAAAGTTAAGAAAATTTCTGAATAAAATGCTGATTACCAGGTAATATTAAGGGGATTCTTCTTCCTTGGGGTTTTCTTTTTATTTTCTTTTTTTTTTTAAATTTACTTGTATGTTTAAAGACACTGTTGCAGTATTGGAGTCCAGCATTTTCACCAGGAAAGTCCATCACCCTGTAGCATAGCAGTGGCCTGAAATCTGCATCACCTTATTTTTTCCTTCACCACAGTTTATCTCTGTTTTTTCTCCCACACAATTTCATCATTCCCAAATGCCAGATACTGACCATTGGATCCATCATCTCCTGAACAATGAAATCCTGAAAAAGGATTTCAATAATCCAGTTTGTTTAATTTCATTTATTCTGAGATGTTTTTAGTGATTATCATCCAAGTTTTGTGCTATTTCCTTCAGACCTGATGGAAAACATAATCCCTCCCAGGCCCTGGATTAGACAAAAATATCCAGGGAGAAAATGTTATTAGGTAGACTGGTAGTAGAGGCTGCAGACAGGTATCCTCATTGCTTCATAGGCAAAATAATACCTGCTTTCTGTCCTGCAGTGGGACTCCTGGAAGAGAAAAAATGGGGTTCTGGGAAGGAAAACTGCTGGGAGGAGCTAGTCCAGGTGTCCAAGGGCAGCTCAGATCCCAAAGGGAGCTCTGGTGTCACTGCCTATGTTGTGAGAAGCCAAAAACTCTGGGCAGCTTTATTGAGAGGGTCCTCTGCAGAGAGGCAAATTGTGTTCCTCGTCCTGTTTCCATGGGAATGGGAAATGTGCCTCTGCAGAGACAGCAGCACAAGGGGGACCGGGGGAAGAAAGATCTGAGGCTGCTCCTCTCTTCCAGACACAGCATGTGCTCCTCTAAAAGGAAATAAGAAATCTGTTTTCTCCATATTCTATAAACACTAGGCAAAAAACATCCTGAGAGCTGTATGTTTCTCCTCCCAGATACCCATCCTGCTAATCAATAAATTCTACAGCTGGGGATGGGAGGAGGATTTATGGAACAGTGAACTATCAGACTTACACTCCTTCGTTGATGTATTGATGCAATATATTATGGAGGCAATATTCTGCAGTGAAACATTGATTCAAAACATGGTTTTAACCAGCAGCATCACCATGGAATAACCCTCTCTACCTTAATATTTTATCTTTTTCTCTGTCCGTGAGATTAAAACATTTGGGGTGATGCCATTATGGCGTTGCTGGCCTCCTCAAAAAGAAAAGATCCTCATTTCTATGAGAGTCACACTTGGACCAGCTGCCCCCTTCAGCTGGTGCACAGAAGGTGTTGGATGTTGTCCCCACTGAGGGCAACTAAATAATGTAAACACAGCTGGATGGATCAGGTAGCATTTGCAGCCTGGCCAATGGGGGCTGCCAATGCCTCTGAAAGAGAAGAGGCTGCCTGATCCCTCCTGTCACACTGCCAGCATGGTCTTTGTTTACTCTCTTCTTCCTCTCCCCATCAGTGATGAGCAGTGTTTGTTTTCAAGTGGCTTTGCTTTGCCACCTCTCCAGTGAGCTACGGGCAATGCAGCCACCAGAGGATATTGAACAATAACACAGCATTAAGAAATCTCCTAGGAAGCCAGCGTACCACAGTGTTGAAATTAGACAACATATTGTACAACACAGCCTCAGATATTCAGATGCACATTTTTCCTTGAGGCCCGTAGGCACATTCAAGTCTGAGCAGTGAAGACTACAAACAGCTGCAATCCTCAGGGGTCACTGGGCACACTGCTGTCACCAGCGACTGAAGTGCAAGTCCGTGACTTTGGCACACCGTGAGGAAAAAAGTCTGCTATACAAACAAAATGTGATTTCTCATCAGGGAGTAGAGCAGGGGTTTGGAGGAGAAGCAGAATCTGACTGCAGAGCTCCACAAGGAGATTTTCAGAAGGGAATTAAGTGTTCAGGTATTATTATTTGAATTTTTTTTGTCTGACTAGCATCACAGCACTTTGTCTCACTAGCAACACAGATGTGCTGATATGCTCTGATGTAGAGTATTTCCTGCTAAAAAATTCTAGGAACTTCTTTTTTAGAAGAAAATAGCAATGGGCTATATGAAATAACAGTGCAAATCTTGTTATAAATTCAGTCATCCAAGAGACTACTCATACATCTAAATCCTCAGTGTGCATCTCAGATTCAGTGATTGTTTTGGAGCAGGTGGAGAACTGAGAAGACACCCAAAGCTCAAGGGAGCACCTGGCATCCTTTCTGAGGACTACATACGTATGCATCTTTGGACCATGTACTTATTAGCTTGTCAGGGAGCCTTATGGGATGCAGCTAATGGCATTAATGAATTCCTTTTCTCATAAGGATCATTATACAAAAAAAGAAGCCAAGAAGAAGTACCTGTTGAAAACTTTTGTCTTGAGTAAGATACAAAGACAAAAATTAAATCCGTGGTTTAGTACAGGGTATGTTCAGGCTGCTTGCCATGTGCATTTTGCAAATGCACCCAGTTTTAGGGATTTAGGGAGTGGTTAGAAAATTGTATGGTTCTCAGTTGAGGCATCTCCACACACACAGACAAAAAAAAAAAAAAAGAAAAATAATAATAATAATAATAATAAAATAAAAATCACCCATTCCCGTTTCTACATAACCTGGAAGTATATCAAGGAATCGAATACTTCCCTGGAGAGTTATACAGACATCCTTAGTAGCCTGAATTGCTAAGGAAACACAAAATAGAGCAAAGGAGATGAATTAGTTGTTCTTAAGCACCTGAAATTTTCTTCAGGCAAAAGTAGTCTAGCATTCAGCTACCAAACAGGGAACTACTTACAATACTAAGCACTTGTTAGAAATTTTCAGACTAGCTGAGAAAGTCTGGTGCAGATGTCACTGTCTGTGTCTATTTCTGGCTGTGTTGCTGTGCAATTAAACTAGAACTCTTTGCTGCTCATCTGAAGGATAGGGTAGCAATAAGTGAAGATAACCATACAGCATTACTTCCATGAGGACATTAGCATTTGCAAAACATTTCCTTGCAGGAGTCTCCAAATATTTGATGTTAGTTATCATCCTCTCAAATGAGACAAGGTTCAACAGCAAGAAACTGATTTGTGGCAGAAATTTCACTCAGTAGTGATAGAATTTAAAAAAAAAGTGATAGAATCTTGCACCTAATAGTGTATACCCTTTGCAGTATGTCTTGATAAAAGTTTCATGTTGATTAGTTAGTTGGGCAGCTGGCCAGTGTTGTCTGCTAATTGAGGAAGACAGAACATTTATTTTGTAATAGACTTTGAAAAAAACCCCTCCAACTTAAATTGGAAGATGCTAAATGAGAGTAGGTCTGACTTGTGTTTTGAAAGAACAGAAAGAAAAGAGGAAGCAATACTGACACTTCAACTTCAGCAGATGTGTCTCTTCCAATGAAGTTTACTTGGCTTTCTTTGGCTTTCCAAATCAGAGATCAGGGAAAGAATTTATCACTTTTCTGAATCATTCCATTTTGAGAACTAGCCTTTAGTGTCAGAGCACAGAAAAGAAACAATGTGCTGCCCATATTTGCAGAAAATGATTTGTAACTGGACAAGAAACCACTGAAAGGTTTATTTGCATGCCAAAAAACCACTGAAGCTACAGCTTCTCATACTGCATCTGTGTGAAGTAGTTTTTTGCTTGTACATTTTTGCTAGTTTTGAATTGCAGCTCCTTGGAGGCCTCCATACTGTTCTTTTTCCACAGTAATCCTGCCTAAGGCGGAGCAAAAAGATCTTCAGCTGTTAGAATTAAAGGATCTTCTTTGTTCACTGGAGATTTTTCCTGGAGTTTTTGCTTCCGTCAAGCAAAAACTTGAAAAACAGACCCTAAGAGTACATGAACCATTATAAGCCCTTTCAAAAGTCTCACTGTTGCTGGGGCCTTACACTACCCCATTAACCATTGCTACAGGAAAACTGCCCACATCCTTCATTAAGCAGCGTGCTGGAGTGTGGTGGTGAAGAGCCGCATCTTCTGCTGGGAAGGAAGAAGACTGCTCACCAAGGAAGAGTTTTCCTTGGCTATGGCTTCTACCGCCAAGATAATTAGCTTAAAGAGGACGTAGGAGAATCCTGATTATGCTTCAATCACTGACAGACACAACAACTTGTATACACTATTAATCAGTTTGTCACACATCAGAGTAGTCACTGAAAATATTGTGATAGATGCAGCTTCTACTGTATTTGGAGCTGACAGCAAATGGGAGATGCAGGAATTTTGCCTTCAAAAATACAGAAGTTCCCTGGCCTATTCATCCAGCATGTTACTTTTCCATTGAGAAGAAGTGTAACTCTCACAAAATTGTTCTGTACTCTACATCTCATACATACTTTCACCTTGCTTTTCCTCTATCTTAAAAATAATCTGGGTCAATAAATTCATGTCAGGTGTAATGGAAAGAGAAGTAGATCACTTGTACACAAGTGGTCTTCACAAAGTGAGGAATTCAGTAAGGGAAAAAATGGTAAGGAGAAGAACCATGTTAAAGACAGCTTGGGATGTTGCAGAAGAGGACCACTGAGAAGTGGAGTACAAGATATAACTTGGATTCAGAACAGCAGTTCTCAGTGACTGAATGGGTGATCAGTTGACAGTCCCTAAACCAAATAATTTTTTCTTGTCATTCTTTGTGTCTCTGAGTAGACAAAGACACCAAAAAAGTAGTATAGCATTCAGACGTAGGTTGCAAGGATGAATCAAAATGTGAGCAAATGATGTGCAGTTAGACAGTAAGAAGCACAATATAAGGCAACTTAATCACCTGCTGCAAATACCTGTGCTGAAACATAATACATTACCGGAAAAGCCATACTGAGAAAAAAAAAGACTTGTCCCAGCTCATGGAATTTAAATGGATGTAAGTAGAAAGGTGGGGGACAATACCATAAAACAATTTGCCAAGGGATGTAGATATATTTTCAGCCTTTTGGAGGTAGTTTCTAATTCCAACATGGATTCTCACGCTCTGCATGGGACCTGTGAGATTCTTTTGGCAGAGCAATGAGAGATATGAGGTTTGGCATCCTGAAGCTATCCTCTTCAGTGGTCCCATTTTAATTGATTGCCTTCATTTTTTTTCCTGGCTTTAGTCTGTTGGTACAACTCTAAGCAGTGAAAATAACTAAATTTTCAGATCTAGCATAGTAACACTTCTCAATATTCTTTCTTGCAGACACTATCATCAGTGTCCATTTCACTCTAAGATTTATAAGATTTAATAGGGAAGATGCATTATAAGGACAACTATTCCCACAGTGAAACTGATTTGTCCTAAATGCTCAGCAGAGTCAGGAATAATTATGAAATACAGCAGAAAAAAGTATATTTCAGAATTTTTCTGAGTCAAAAGCAGAAGATAGACAGGTGGTGTATGAGTGCCAGAGGAAACATGGATGGTCATGTAAACCATTGCATTGTAGCTAACAGGAATACAAGACAGGGATTAAACAGCCTTGCAGACACCAAGGTGAGAGAAGAAGGAGGGGATAAGGTCCCTCAGGCACGGATGCAGAGATTCCCTTGCAGCCCACGGAGAGCTGTGCTGGAGCAGGTGTACACAGGGCAGCCTGTGGAGGACCCCACACTGCAACGGATAGGTGAGTGCCCTTCATCTTAACCCTGTGCTCTTGAGCAGGGGATTGAAAGGGCGGCCGTGTGGGCATCCAGCAGCCAGCCAAGGTTAACTCAAGACATTGGTCTCCAACTTTCAAGTTCTATATGCTGATGCCTTCTTCTGTAGGGCATTGCAACATATATAATTTACACAAGTGTAGCCAAAATAATTGCAATTATTAATTATTTTCATACCTTTTTAAGTCACTGCTAGTTCAGTGCATGAAGCCAAATTGCAACAAAGAGACCTTTAGGAAAAGGCTTAGAAGGATAAACTCATTCTTGCAGTCTATCTCTAAATTTTAGTCAACTTCCCAATTCCCTCACATTGTGCTACACAGTGGTGCTTAATTACCAATATTAATACATTTCTCAGTATGAAACACACTTGTGGATTTTACCTTAGACACTAATAAGTAGAGTTTGATAGCAGGAAAAATAAAATCTCAAACACTGACATCGTTAAGGTTAATAACGCAGTAGTTTACCAAAGAAGCTCCATGCCCTAATTTGAATTGATTATCTAAATAGTTTCATTACAGGATGCTAACTAAATCAAGCCCTTTGTTTCACAGAGAAATGACTTTGCTATCCTAATTATTAAGGCAAACATCTGTACACTTTGAAACTTGCTTATGACTCTTATCACTTTCTTAGGTAAATTGTAAACATAAAAAAATATTTAAAATAAAGTTGGATACAGAGTTAAAGAGTTCATGGATATCAATGAATCTTTACAATTAAGAGGAACAGAGCTTACAGTTAGCTAATTCCTTCAAAAGAATGCAATTTAGACTTAAGTATAGCCCCCCTTTTAAAGCAAAATTCTTGTAACCCTGCATTCAATGCAGAATTAATTTTGCAGTGGCATGGGAAAGCAGGTAAATGCAGGGATTTTTAGAAAGTTGAGATCCTTATACTGAAAAGTTAAAATAAATATTTCAAATATCTTTATGGTTTTTTTTTTAATTTCTTTTTTTTTCATTGAAATACACACAGACCTGTCCCACACACTGCTGTCAGGTCAGAGTCCCTGCTCAGCACTCAGTGTACAACCCTTAGCCCAGGTTAAGGCAGCAGAGAATGGGGGCACCCAAAAAGCATGGGAGGAGAGGTGAGGCTCATGGCACAAGGGGCTTCATGGTGAGAATGTATCCAACAGCTTTTATAAACTTCAGGATTAGAACATGGGAGGACATTACTTGCCTGTAGGGTCAGATCTAAAGTAAATTTGCATGGGGGAGAAGTCAGTGAGAAAGTTTTGGGGACGATAGGAAGGACAAAAGAAGATGGAAATTACATGGGCTGACACAGCAATCTCTTTGTAAAAGTTAGGCAAGTCCTGTACAAGGGAAGCATCTGGTGGGAGGGATGTGAGCAGAGAAGAGGAGGAAGTGACACCCCCAGAGAGACAGAATCATCCTCAGTGTGCTGCTCAGGTGCTTCTAGAGATGATGCAAGGAAATTTCCTTATGTTTTCTTGTTATTGTGCCTTGCCCTTTCCTCAGAAACCAGTTCTCATGTGGCTCAAACGGATGTCACATACTGACTGGAGTCTCAATGTCTCTGACAGTGCAAAGCCACGTGTTAAAATTCAGTGCTGGAGCTACTGTCAGAAAAAGACCAGCGCTTAAGTTCACCAGCTCTCAAAAATACAGTATCACAGCCTCCTTAACCCATCCTTGCACACAATAGGTCTTAATTATGCTCCTTTCACTGCATTTTATGACAGACTCCTCCAGTAGTCCTTGTACCAGACTGCAACAGCTTCACTGTGTTTATGGAAACATTTCCTGCTGCTGGGGCATATGAAAACAGAGGCATTTAATGAAGGGTCTGCAGCAACCTTGGAAGAGCAGCACTTTTGTCTGCTTTAGATCACATTACACAATCTTCTTTATTTCGTTTTCATTTGCATCAGGGATACACAGCCTGAAGAATGACCTACTTTTCCTGCAATATTTGCCTTGCTTTTAATTATAGCAATTATCATGCCCTGATCGCTGGCATAGTCCCCAGAATGTTGACTTTCTTCTTAATGTTATTGTTATATAGATTACACAGACTCTTTGCCAGCATGTTGCCCTCTAATTATCCAGCTGAAGATGTTGCCTATGCCTCAGACAAGCAGGAGGGTTTTGTGTGGAGGATCTTTGAACATTTCTCAGGGGGCTGCTGTACAGCAATCGTTATACATAGACTCCTTTGGGAGTCAGGTATGGCTCCATGTTTCTACTTCCTTCTTTTTTATATTGTTCTTCCCTCACTTTCAGTGCAGCCTTTTTAACAAAGTGTATAACACAGACAGAGCAGCCTGGAAACCATCGAATGGCTGGCACAACTTTCAGTCTACATATCACAGTACCACTTCTTACCATTTTTAGACAAATGCATTAGGAAGTTTTTTCTTTGCAAAGTTATTTAATGTCTTTTTATTAACTAGATTATTAGAATTTTTTTTATGTCATTACTAACTCATTTAACCTGAAAAATAATCTAGGTTAATTACATAATCACTCAACAACAGAAAAATTTGTATGTGGTTCAAGTGATTAGGAGAGTGAACCAAACTGGTTGTCACACCAGAGAGGACAAGAGGAATACTTTTCTGCTTCATGATGTGACCCAGTATTTCCTGGTTTCAGAGTAACAAATATTTGGTCTTAAAAAACCCGATACTAGTAAAGATTGCTTTTGTCAGAAACAAAGTAAAGAGGGGAAATACTCTTACATCATGAACATCATAAGAGTGATTGAATGACTTGATTAATGGGAAACTGTTTCACGAACTTCCCGCTGGTAGAAAATACCATTGTTACTGCCTCAGAGTACTCCTTCTTCCCCAGTCTCAATCCTTGCTTGCAACTGTTCTGTCCTGAATCCTTATTAAATAATCTCAATTAAAGAGTGAAGGTTTTTTGCTGGATGAGATCTATGTTGTGTCCTGATCTGGACAATCAGAAAGTCACTGGCTAGCCCAGACAGGGAGAGTACAGCTGGTCATCATCTGACTTTACAGGTGTCTTTTCTTATTGCCCTTCTTTGAAGGAGACTCTACATATGTGTGCGAAAAGCCTTGGTCTTCTACTCCAGCAATATTACCAGGCAAGAAACAGTTAACTGAGAATGTTTTTATATTTATGGAAGTAACAGAAAGTTGTAGTAGATATATTATTGAAGCCATATCAGAATTGCTGGTATTTCTACACTGTCTAATAATTTAGTTTCCCATTTCATCCCTCGGTGAACTGATCCTATAATTGCTCATGCTGCAGAAATGTTAATGGCAAGTCTCTTTTGGAACAGGCTGATGTGCTCTGATTAATAAAAACAAATGAAAACAAAATCTGGGTTTGCTTCTGAGGGAAGTCCAGCTCAGGATCTACTCCCAGTGGGCAGCATGGAGGATTTAGTCTGTCTGCCCAACCTACTTCAAGGCTATTGTAGCAATTTTTGCACCTCCCAGTATGCAGCTGCCCCCATACCATTTTCCAGGACAAACACTGCATACCCAGGCTTTCATGCCAAAACACATCACTTGAGAAGTTTGCGTCTGCAATAAACTGCACCTAAAAAACACTGTTTCCTGATGGTTAAATAGATATCCCACACACCCTGGCTGTGTGCTTTACAACGTGGACCCAGCTGCTCTACTCTGGAGGGGGCTCCAAGGCTCTTTGCTCTGAGTCGCTCCACACTGCTTAGCACGGAGCCGAAGACCATTTCTGAGAGCAAACAAAATTTTGTAGGGTAGGTGCAGCCAACAAGGAGTCCCAGCTGTAACCCTGCCCCAGTGTCTGCTCTGATTCTTATGCCAGATGAGCAGGACCTGTTCCTATAATGCTATTCTTGTTCTGGCAGCCCCTGGGACAGATCTCAGGTGTACCAAAATATCTTGCCTGGGGAAGGCAGGTGGCCTAAAACTGCCAGTTCAATTGGGGCTCAGTACCTCCTGACAAAACCCTTCAGGTCGTTGCTTAAGGGATGTCCATAGCCATGCTCATTCCTTGCCCACCAATGTTCAGGCTTTCACAGGGAGATGAAGGGATCACTGTAGACAGTAAGAGCTGTCCCACCAAACAATTTGGTTTTGTGGCTTGACAGACTTCTGTGCCTTCTCCCTTCCTTTCATCTTAATTTGTTTTTATAGCTATAAATGGTTTCACATTTCTTTATGCCTACATGCCATGCAACGTTTCCACTCATCTCTTCATTGGCTGATCCAGTCCCTTAGTTTTTAAGTAGTGATGTTCTGTAATAAACATCAAACCCCATGAACACAGCAGGAGGCTTCTGACAGTTTAATTTTATTCCACAAGGCATGAAGCTCTCATTGTGCTCCATTTGTGATTGTCTATTTTTTTTTAAACCTGGAAAGGCAAATTTTTTGGTTGACTTCATCCGTTTACAAGCCAAGAAGTTGTATTCCTTTGGGGTGCTGTAAAAGGCTGACCGCTTATGCAGACATAAACAAGGTGTGGGGATTAGAAGAGGATTGAGAGGACATGGCTTTCTGTAAATATAGCACAGAAAACATCCATTTTAAATAAGGTTTTCTTCACAAGGTGCTTGAGTAGGGTCATGACACACGCATACAAAATGGGGATAAACTCCATCACATCTTTCTTGCCAGAAGGAAAAACAGAGCCTTTGCAGACACAGACCCTGCTGTTAGGTCTGCACAGTAACTGACTGTAAAAATGCAATGAAGGCAATCAACACAGCACTGGCTTTTCCCAGAGTTAAATGTTAAAAAGTGTTGGAAATTTAAATTATTAAATCTCCATCTATACACATAAATTTGCTCTAAGTAGTGTGAATGTGTGTATCATCTTTCAATTTAATGGTGATTTGCCTTTCCTTATTAACCTGTTTAAGAGATATTTAAGCACCACTGAAGTAAGTCTAAAAACAGTTCAAATGTCTTACTTGAGTCTCATTAATCAATTCAAAACTTAGCCCAGATTTGAAATAGCACAGTGTTCATTTTGGACAAACTTCATGTATTTCAATGAGATATACCAATCTCTCTGTTATTTATGGTTATGATTTCATTTGCTACTAAAATATTGTACACAAGCACCAGTATCATAGATAACCAGACATACTTGACAATGTTATTTAAGATGGGGACATCTCAAAGACATAGGAAAAGTCTGAATTATTACTCTGACCAATTAATTCCAGGAACATTCTTTTGTGGAAGACCTTGTTATTTCTGTCCCATGATGGGAAATTCACCCCTGCCAGAATCTTCACTCATCTACCTTACCCCTATGGGCTCACCTGGGCTTGACAGGTCTAAGTTCTCATCACAAGAAGCCAAAACAACTTATTTTGAAGCATTATTTATTCAAAGGCAGAGCAAGGGAGTTCAACAGCATTACTTTTGTATTTCTTTGCAATTCAGGGTTATTTGCTCAGTTCAAACCCAAGTTCTGTAACCCCAGATAGGAAGAAATAGAAAACCCCTGGAGTGTTTCTCCTTCAGTGGTGCCTCTGACTGCTGCTATCCACAGACTGGTCTTGCTTAACAAAAGAAAATCTGATAGACAGCTGACACTCTTACTTCGGGCATTTGAGTAGAGAGAAGAATACTTTGCTAGACTTGGCTGATGAACTGATGAGCTTCTATTTAAAAAATGTGTTGTAAACTAGCATTGATAACATTCTCCCTGATTGTACTTCACCTCAGATATTATTTTACTTAATTTTTTCCCTTCTCTCAAAGTCTGAAAGCCTCTTTTTATTTCACTTTATTCCTTATACTTTTATAAAAGTAGTAAGTTGCTTTCAGTCAGCAACAGAGTTCCAGAAGAAGTAGGAGATAACAAGAGAAAGACTAGATCTGGGAGAGTCCCAAGCACAGCCTGCCAGTTCTGCGAAGCTCTTGATCATCATGTAGTCAGAAAATACAGAACTTGAGTGATATGGCACTCAAAAAACAGTACAGGTTTTGAAGGGTCTTTCAAAGGAAAAACGGTATCTACTGAAAAGCTTTGGAGAGTCAGCCCTAAGAGTTGCTTTTCAAACATTTGCTTAATTTAATTTTGACAAGAGAGCAGCTCAAGACAATTCAAAGAAGTTTGTAACATCTTGTTCCTTCCTCACTTCCTCTGAAGTCTTAATGGATTCTCCAAAAGAGAATGAAACTATGGAAAGGAGACACACAAGGTTAGTTTCCAAATTACTTAGATAGCATGTTCTCATCCACGTATTTCTTAGGTCTCTCCTGTCTTGTGGCTGTTCAACAGGAAATGCCCTGAGGGCTATTTGACACTCATGGGCTCTCTTAGTTCTGTGATGACAGCTATCCTCAGGTGTGCTTTCCAACCTGAATGAAAGATGAACTTTCTCTGCAAGAGTTTCCATTTCAATGCAGCAGTAATTTGCATTTGGCATCTAATGATCCTGTTACTCTTCCTGCATGGCAGAGCCAGAGAAAAGAGAGGTTAAGAGTTCTGCCAAGGATGGTGGTGATTTGAGTCAAACCTCTCAAGTTCCAGTGTTTTTAAGAGAGCAAAGCATATATCAAAGCAGGATTTTGTCTAGTTGCCTCCCCACTGAGTGCAATATTTTTTCCAGTCAGTAGCTGCTGGCATATGATTGCTAAATGGTACCAAATTTCTATAAGACCACTTTTTCTATAGTCTCAGTGTTAGCAGAAGGTTGAAGTACTACAGGTAATATGTAGCCAAAAAGAACCTATAATGGTATACGTTACTATAAAAAATTTATTACAAGTCTGAGATGGCTACATTAGTCATTACTGACATTTCTTAGGCTAGTAGCAGGAAAACTTTTACAGCCCTTCACATTGTCATATAATACCTGTCCCCACAGGTTTTTAAAACAGATATAAAAACCCAGTAAGGCCAGAATTTTTGTAATTCTTTTCTGTCATTCATTTCTTAAATATTTAGTACCCCTTACTAACACCAGGCAAGAGATGGCCACCACTGCAATATGAAGTTACTTCTGAAAATGATGAATGCAATGGCCATTTTCAGGGAAATAGACATACCTCATGCTTTTGATAGGAATATAGAGTCTAACATAAGTAAATCTTAACTAAAAATAAGAACTTCTCTCTTCCTGTTCAAAGTCTGAAATAAGTCATGGAAAGTACTATTAATGTTCTCATTTTTTTTTTTCTCTTTTTGCTGTTCTGTGAGGTCTTTTACTCAGAGTTTGAATTAAAATGCAGGAGACCAAGAATTCTTGTTTGGACTTAGTTGTTTATTATATCTCATCTACAATACAGCTGCAACGGAGTATGCCTCCAAGGTAACAGGGTAGAAAAGGCTGTGAGTTCTAATTTCCAAGGCTTTTTAAAGTCTAAATTAACCAATTATGAAATACCAAGTAATATATTTTTACTTACAACCCAATTACTAAGTTTTCATGTCCCACAGTGAGGGACTTTTGACCCAATGGCAGAAATCCTAGATTTGTGAAGAAGAAGGAGAAAGGAAGAAGAAGAATATCCTCACCCCAAATCCTCCATATTGTAACCTATTATTACCTATATCCCCTAAACCTAATTTTCTACATCTCTACATGTTCCACCCAGTGATATAAGTTTTAATTACACAGCAACAACCTCAGTGTTATCACACAATTTAGGGAGCCTTTCCCAGGGTTTTGGATTGAATACAGTGTACTTCTGAGGATCACTGCTTGTCAGCACTGACAGGCTGAAATTCTCAGAACCCAGGGTTCCAACAAAGTACCTTTTTATGTGTGGCTTTCTTCTCCCCATTCAAATGAATAGGAAGACTATCAACACTGGTCAACTTTTACACTCTTCATGCCCCCTCACCACCTCTCATAGTAAATAGGGGGATAGTATGACTGTTCAGGGGAAACATTAATGATTCAAAGCTTTGCAATGCAGATATGGTGAAAGGAGGAGACTTCTCCCTAGCGAAGTGATAAATATTAAGATTAGATTAGGAAGGCAGAGTGATAGTGTTTCAGTTCACACCTCCTGCAGCCCACAACACTTTATCCAATTTGCTCTCATCACCAACCCCGTTTATAAATGAAGAAGCCACATACCTCAGTATTTATAGGTCAGAGCTGCAGATCTATTTAGTGACTTTATGAGTTCTGTAAATCAAGTCACATCATAAACTATGAAAGGGTTCAATGGCATAACAGTAAAAGGAGAGAGAATTTATTGCCAGGTAGCAAAAAATATTATAGATTAGGTTTTTTTCTCACCTAAAATGGATGTGTTGAGAGGGCAGGAGAACTACAATTAACATCCTCAGATGAAGCAGAACCTTCTGTGGGCAGCCAGGAGTGATGAGATGAACTATTGGTATGATTCATTTTGATCTTTTTTTTCCCCCCTACCTATCTGGTAAACCTGCCCTGGAAATAAACAGTGCAATTCCACCCAGTTCTGCTAGAGGACATGGAAGGGAAAGCAGAGACAAAAGAACAGAGTGTCAAGCACTCACTGCAGTGTTCCCCTTTTGGAACAGTTTCTTGCATGTTCCTTAGCAGCTGGTGATGGGATCCTGTTTTAGGCCATTCAGTTTGGCTCCAACACTTCTTAGGTTAACCCATCAGCTGCAGCAACAGGGATTATGTAATATATTGTTTCCCTGTCTCTGAACTGGGTGCATCCACATGCTCTGAGACACAGTTACTGACAGGAGCATGAAGTACCGGATTTGAAGGATAATCTAACAAGCCAAAGTGGTCTGATTTACACCTTGCTTTCCAGATAGGAGTTTATGGAGAAAAGGGAACCAGCTGACTTCAGGCATCTCCTGAAAATTCATTTTTAAACTCTTTAGGAGGAAACATACATATTTCTTTACGTGTGTTTAGGAGGAAACAACTTCCTTCAACAGCAAGTTCAATCCTTGAAGCACCACTTGCTGTTGTTTTTCCCCTTGCAGCAGCCTTTGTCAAGTTGACACAAGCCTGGGTAAGGCATGCACTTGGCCCAGGTGTTTTGTCTGAGGTAAAATGCTACTGTTCTAATTTTTTGCTTCTAATTTTCTGTATTCCCTTTATAGAGTGGGATTTGATTCCCAAGGGCAAGGTAGTTCTTATATCACCCCGAAGAATGGTAGCTGTTATAGTCAGAAATCTACCATGCCTGGAAAGTGTAAAACCAGAAACTTTGCTTCTGCATTATTTGTCCGAAAATAATTAGTTTTGGTGGGTTTGGACTCTACATTTTTTAATACTAATATAGTACTCCTGGCCATGGTTAGTTTCAGAGAATGTTTATGTCTGGGAACATTTCAAATCAGATTCTTATTGAATGACAAAGCCAAGCTGGACGTTGTCATCCCAATTGGTTGCGGTGGAATCACGAGACACTGTGGTTTTCAAAAGGAACCTCAAAGCTGATGAAATTTAGCTAAATGTGTACAAGTAGGGTGTGTTGTGTCTTTGTTTAAATAAGCAATGTACTGAGCATTAAGTATGAGGTACTGAGTAGCCTTCAAGGAAATGAGCCTTCTGTTTCCCAAGTGGAGCATAAATTTTACAGCCAATTAATTGTTATTTAAAGAAAGATTCTTTAAATTTAAATTCATGTCTGGCTAAAAGTGGAAATTGGAAAATACAACTCTGCAGTAAGAGCTACTGTGTGGTTATACCCGTACTTTGAGTACTCAGCTAGCACATTTGAAAGATCCTTGAACTTTTTTGCAGACCTTGTCAGCAATGAGATAAAAAATATCTCAGAAGCTATTGAAAGTGTCATTCTCTTTCTCAGTTTATTCTTGTGTTCCCTGGGCACAGAGATGTATTTTGAATACATTAGGCTTTGAGTATCTATGTAGCTAAATGGAAACTTGAAGATGCAAACAAAAGGGAAAATTAAATGTTCAGTATAACACAAGGTGAAACTAACAAGCATTAAGCAAAAGAAAAGGCAAGGAAATCATTATTTTCAAGAGTGAATTTTCCTAAATCACAGAATTTTCTCCTAAATGAACATGGGGAGATGAACATGCTGCTGGAAACATCCAAAGCCAGTCTGGACCTGCATATAGCAATGTGATGGTGTTTCAAATGTACCTGAATAGGCACTCAAGATATTTGTCATATATGCACACTGTTTATTTTCAAAGACGGAATTGTCTGAATACTAGAAGTCTGATATCAAACCTGTAAGACATTTCTGGCAGGAACTGGAACATATTATGCACCAGTTAATGGCAGTTGATATTGAGACTGAGTGCTGATGGTCTCCATAAAAATTCTGTATCCTCGAAAGGAGTGAACACTCGCTGAGTTAGCAGATGACACCAGGCTGGAAGGAGACCTTGATATGCTGGTTGGTAGAGTTACCATTCACAAGAACCACAACAGAAGAATCAGCTGCAAGAAGCAGTGAAATTCAGCAAATTAAAATACAAATTCCTACACCTGGGGCAGGAATACTCCATATAACTGTGCAGGCAGTGAGCAAGGTACTAAGGAGCTGCTTTGCCCAAAAAGACCAGACGAACCTGGTAGACAGCAGGCTGAACATGAGTCAGTGTCATGGGGAATTCTGGCACAGACTGGGCTGTATTAGCAAGAATATAGCTAGGAAGTGTTTATTGCCTTTTACCTGGCATTTGCAAGGGTGTTTAGGGGATTCTGTACCCAGCTTTTGTCTTCCTTGTTCAGGAAGGACATCAATAGCAGTAGAGTGTGTGGAGGACCACTGGGAAACACATGATGAGTGGAGGGACACTGAGGGGTCCTTGACTTGGTCAGCTTGCAAAAGAGAAGACAAAAAGAGGAATTTAACTGCTTTCCAAGGGAAAAGGAGAGTTGGATGCTTTCCAAAGCACAAGGACAAGAGGGGTGGCTGCAAGCTTGGCAAGGGAAACTTCACATGGATAGAGGCAGAAAAAATTCTTCTCATAAGTGTGATTCAGCACTGCACAAGGTTGTCTCAGGATGTCATGGAACAGTTTGGCGACATTCAGCATCTGGTGGGAGAAGGCACTGAACCACCACACCTAAGTTTGGTGCCAGTCAAAGAAAGAAATTATAAATATGTTTGAAATTATGATAATCAAAGGAAGATGGATGAGGAGCTTTTCTCCTCTTGGCCTCATAGCTAGATCAATGACTGCCAGTGAAATAAGGAGTGATAAAAGTAATAACAGCAAATTTTTTCCTGCATTATGAAATACTGGTTAAAACATTGAAGTTACACTTTTAAAAGATTGATACAGGTGTCTGGAGAGTTACAGGGATAAGCAGAATAAGAAGAGCTCTATTAGTCACAGAGCCAGAATAGGCAGATAAGAAGAGAGAGAGAATTCCACATTTTGGTTTTAAAGAAGTTCTAGACATCTGAAACTCATATGAATTCTATGTCAGGGCAACTTAGACCTTGTCTCTCTGCATATTTTCAGCAGTCCCAGACAAGAATTTATGTTTTAGGAAATCCAAAACAAACCCTTCCAAAGCAACAGAAAAGCACAGACAACTTTTTATAAAATGGGATCAAGCTTTTGCTATAGAAAGACAGGATATTCAATTTTATATGACATACAAGATCCAGAAAGTATTAACAGAGGCATCAAATAACAATCAAAGAAATTTTATTTCTTTACAGCTAACAGCCAAGGTCAGAAGATTTGCTTTATTCATTAAATAATTGATCAATCAAAAAGGACTAAAATCTCTCTGATCATACAATTTTGCTGGGAAGTATGAGCACAGGTGATGCCAAACTGCATCAAAATGTCATGTACTACTTGTAAACATGGCCAGCAATAATGTTTGAGTCTGTCAGAATAAGCTTTACCTTTCCTGATGTGAACTGAGTACCTTCTCCTCTGAGAAGTGCTTCTACAGACTCCACTGGAGCTCTGGGGCTCAGGAGTGCTTCCTTGTCCTGGGTGGGGTTTCCTGGCCCCAGGACATGTGTGTGGATGAGATCTGTGTCCTCAAATCTCCCATGTTTCTTGAGGCTGACTTTTCATCAGGTGGAGCCCAGGTATGGGGATGAGGAAGGACAAGTTCCTGCAGGTTCCCCAGCCTGCAGGACTCCCCAAGACCACCAAGGGAGTGCACCTAGAGCTCACGTTAGAAGGTAGGAGCAGCCACTGTGATTTATTCCTTCCTCCAATAAAAAATGGTGCAATTATTGCCCAGTTTAGCAGAGAATTTAAATACACCAAATTTACATATGTATATACATCTGAAGACAACATGAAAGGCATTTAAATGTAGACTAGGGCCACTTGAAGCATCATTGAATACATGGACATTTCTTCTTTTTCTTTTTTCATTTGTATGGAACTGTATGAAAGATGTAGCAAACTAGAATTAAAGAGCAATTAAAAATAATTTTATTTAAAAATACAGGCTATTAAAGATATATCTGAGCAAGAAGACAGAAAGTTTTGTTCTACTGATTTTTCACTACTACAAAAGGCAAACCAGAAAAATGAAGTCAGGTAGGCATTAGGTGTGCAGCACTGATATTCATAACTGGAGTCATGATGAAAGACCACAAAGTCTTATTGAATTTCACAACACTTTCAAAAATTCTATCATTATCTATTTATGAGACTCATTTAAAGGCCTCAGCAGAACTAAGTAACTGAAGATTGTATAAAGAATGAAATTTTAAGGAGCAGTAAATATTTAAATTAATATAAAAACCATAAGATTTAAAATTCATTATAATACTGCAGTGAACTTCTTGCAGGGTTTCTTAATCTTATTGTACCATCAGCTCTCTGAACTGTGGTCTGAACAAACCCAGTTAAATTAAAAATGATAGAGTTCAAAAGCTCTCGAGACTCACACTGATATTCAGATACATTGGTGTTTGGACATACATATTACACTGGTTTAATTGGCTATCTAACAGCAATCTCTGCACTTTAGGAAAGAGAGCGCTTCACAAGAAATAGTCAAGAAGTTTGCTTGTGCACTTATGAAATATACAAATATGCCTGGAAATTAATCTGTGCACTCTTCCATCTCCCCTACAAATGATGTCTGCTCATAATACAGCCTTGAAACCACTTCCTTTAAATTTTCCATGTGCTTTACTTCTTCTGAATGTTACATCTTTTCATAACTGGTGACTCATGCATTTCCCATATGTATTGTTTTTAAAATATCAGTGTCAGGGAAAGAACATAGTATTATTTCAAGTGAAACAACATTTCTCTGATTTTTCTATTAATGAATGACTCCATCGTAATAATATTAGCTCTGCTGAAAAATAAGACAATACATGAAGTAATTTTATAGCAATTCCTACAGCTTTATTGCTTAATAGTCATGCAGAATTCTTTCACTTCTAATTTCTTTTACCCACCAACACTATAATCTAGAGTATGCTTATTTTACTTCTGTAATGTCCTCATTTACCCTTATAAATATCCTTTTATCTTTCAATTTTGACTCTCCTTGACATATGAGACTTTTGATAAACTTCAAGATGTCAAAGGTTCCCAGTTTTTACTGAAGATGCTCTTATTTTTACAGTCCATCTTTTTGTGGCGAGCATTCCCTGGAGAGACGTGTTTCAGGCAATTGGAAGGCTCAACATTAGGACATGTAAATGTTTAAATTATGGCTTGTGGATCAATGACAAGAAATAGGACATCTATTTCTGGTAACATTGTGGATTTATAGTTATGAGTCAAGGCTAATGCAAGGTGAACTCCTCCCTTTATGATCACTGCCACAAATGCATTAGCTCATCCATGAATTTAAAAATCGACCTCCCGACAGTTAGTTGGTAATTTGGCACCTTGCTTTGATTGTACACAATTTAACAAAAGAACATCCAGCACTAATTCAACAGTAATATTGCTTCTGCCATTCAGGAATGATTTATTCATTTGGATATGATGTTCAAATTGCATTTTCTAAAGGAATGGTGTTTACTTTGTTTGCAGTTTATTGCATTACTTCTCAAGGACATGACAAAAGTAAAATTGTTGCTACTGATTATTAGGTTGAATAAAAATATGTCCTGAATGATGGTCCTCTGTACAGAAATCCCTGTGGGCGGACAAGTGGGTGGGACGGTAGTTGTTGCACCATGCTTTCAGCATACCTCATGCACTTTACAGCATACCTCACCTAGAAACTACTGCCCCAACTATCAGCCACATAAAACAGACACGGGTTTCACCCACCAGCACTGCAGACCTCTATGGATGCACCAGATCTTTGTGCTGCCTCATCCTTGCAGCTGTAGTATGGGCATCTCAACACTTCTCAGGGTTCACCACACCAGAGGCTCTGCCTTGCCTATACTGCAGTCCTGTGCTGTTGTAGTGTCAGAGCTGTTTTTCACCAGTAAAACAAGCTTGGGCTTGCCTAAGTTACAAACATCGATTTGTACAATGATGTAAAAAATGCATTGCACTATTTTCTGTACAGCAGATCCCATCCTTACTCTGGTCCTAGAGGAAAAGGCTTTCCATTCCTCACCATTGCCTGCAGTGCTGATGGAAGGCTTGACTTACTATTATGTACAATGTTTTTATTGTCGGGGCAGAACTAAGAATTTAGAAAGTGGATCATTGTATTTATATTTTCACATTAGTGTTGGGGAAGATGAAACAGGAAATCCTTATAAATATGATTGCCTGACAAAAGATTTTGGGAATATGAAAAATATAAGCGACATCGAAATGAAAGCCGCTTTTGAAATACCGAGTCTTAGTTACTGAACAACTGGAAAACAATGGTATGGCCGACTGAAGGTAATCCCCTCTTGATTGAACAATACCCTCTGCTTGCAGGCAGGTCCAAGGGTCAGAGCAGACCCTACTAGCTCAGCAGAAGGGGTCCAAAGAGTAGTTTTTAGAAGTTAAGATGTAACACTCTATGGTAATATAAGAACTCTTATAGGCTGTATGTAAATGCTATAGGATTTGTATCTTGTATTAGATTGGTTAGTGACAATTAGAATATTCAGTACAGAAGATGATTTATTGTATTGTAACCAGAACTTCAGACACTCTCCACTCTTACTCTTACTCACACTCTTACTACACTCTCTCTCACTTCTTCTTCTTCACTCTCATTCCTCTCTCTCTCTCTCTCTTTACTTACCTGCTTACTCTCTTGCTCTCTTGGGCCTGCTCAGAGCTTCAGCTGGCAGCTCTAAGCAGTGCCCCTATACCCACGCCCTTTGCAATAAACCGCATGTTCCAAGATCTGACTTCAGAGATCTCCCGTCTCCATCCGTCTCTGTCCGTCCCGACCGTCCGACCCCCCCAAAGCTCCTTACAATTAGTTATATATTTATTGGTAATTTTTTAAACACACAGCAAAAGTGTTCAAGTGTCAGAGACTCCTTACATTATTGACATTTCAGATGACTGACCTCCTTAGTTATTGAGTCTCTTCTCAGCTTACTTTTTCTGTCTGGGATTTTCACTAAGCTTAGCCACTTGCTGCCTAAATCCTATGAAAATTCATCACATAAGTTATTGTCACTAAGACTGTCTTGGATGTGGGCACCCAAACATGAACTAACATTCATTCTGTCCTACTTTGTAGCCATAGCCCTGCTGGGCATTTCGTGAAGAGCACTTCAAAAGGATATTCTCTAAAGATGGTTATCTGCTCTACTAAGGAGGACATGCAGATGTAGGTCTAAGATTTAAATGTCACTGCAGCTGTGAATCTCCCATTGACTACTCAGTGAGGGCTCAACTCTCTCAGTATTGTGTACTGAGGCTGCAGGTAGCTAGTGACAGGGCATCTGAAAGGATGCTGCATGTTGGACAGCAAGGCAATTCCTGTCCTGGAACTGAGCTGTTGCTGCATATATTCTTTTTCTCCAGTGGCTGCATGTGAATAGATAAAACCAAGAATGCCATCCAGAGGATTATTGTAATTTTTTAGTTGTGGCTTTTATTTGTTTGTTTGTTTGTTCTGTGTTGGTTTTATTTTTAGGATTAGTGCAGAAGTCTCTCTTTCCCTCTCTTTCTTGTTGCTGTGACCCAGCCCACTGAATCAATTCAGGGCTCTCCCATGGGTAGAATTCCCCACCCAGGACAGTGACAATGAGGGAGGGTTGATGGGTGGCACAGAGACCTAAGCCACGTCCCCCTGGGCTGCGCCCGGGTCCAATCAGCCTCTCCCTGTTGGGGAAAATTCTCTCTTACTCGGTTGTTCATGGGTTCCTTGTTATAACTCCTGCCTCTCGGTTTCCCCCATTGGTTCTTGTTGAATTGTATCCTTCCCCTGGCTTGTAACTCATTGGTTGTTTTCCCCTTTCCCCGCGGTTTTCAAACCCCCTATAAAACTGAGGGAAAAGCCTCCCGGTGCTATTAAGATCATTGCGTGTTCTGGTTCCTAAACCAGACCAGACTAGAAGCCGCTCTCTTTTCCTTTGCCTCCGGAGCAACGCGAGCCCAGCCCATCGGGTCCCTGGAGTGCCTCCTCCTTGGAGGAACCAGCACGCGCGCCCAGCCAGCGCTTTTCTGCTAAGCCGGTCCAGAAAGATGTCACAGAAATAACACTGCATCTCCTCCGACTGAGGACATTTCAGAGCTCGTGGAAACGAGCCAGGGACCAGCGTTACTTTCTCACTCATTTTCTCACTGCTTTTTATTAATTTCCTTTGGCTGAAAATCAATGGGGTATTTGCATCTTGAAGGTAAGTAGCACTGGGGGTGATTCTCTTTCCCCTTTCTGCTCTTTGCCATTTCTTAGGATACGCTCTTTTACACTGTAGCCTTCCAGTACCTGTAGTTTTCCAGTATGCAAAGCCTCTTGCTCCCTACAACCTGCATAATAAATCTTCACTGCTGAAAAACTTACTGGGGAAATGTGATACACCTGTACAGTAGGGGATCAAAGAAAGGCTCTGTCTCACCTTGAACTCACTCTATTACCTTATCTGGATCTCAGAAAGTCCTTATATTTCCTCCTTCATATAAATTCTTCTAAGTGTTTTCACAACAGAAGATGAGCAGCTCAGATGCCAAAGCTTTGCAACAGAAGTGAATTTGCAATGCCCTGCCTTGGCCTTATAGTTCCACCAGCAAAAATTAGAAAATGGACCAACAGTATCAGAGACTCTTCAAATATTATGGAAGTAGAATCTTTGTTGCCTCTTCCACAGTTTTAAAGCTAAGACCATGGGAAATCAAAACCCACTACAATACCAACATCTTTACTTTTGAAACATGTATTTTTATTCCCACACATCATTCAGCTTTTTATTGGCAATGTCACTTCTGTGGCCACAGCTGTTGTGCCAGGCACAAGGAGCATGTATTGACAGGACAGGAGGGAGTGGTTTCAAACTGAGAAAGTTTAGATTAGATATTAGGAAGAAAAATCTTAACTGTGAGAGTGGTGAGGCACTGGAACACGTTGCCCAGAGAAGTTGTGGACTCTCCAACCCTCCAGGTGTTCAAGGCCATGCTGGATCTGGGATCTGAGCAATCTGGTCTAGTAGAAGGTGTCCCTATTCATAGTGGGGGATTTGAAACTAAATGATCTTTAATTTCCCTTCCAACCCAAACCATTCTAGGACTCTATGATCTGTCCTGTCCATTTCCTAAGGCAGAACTTTCTTCTGGGGTCCCTTCAGTATTCTCTTGAGCAGGTCTCGAGACTGCAGTATGAATTGCAGGGTGCTTCTTCTTTGCCTTTAGCAACTGTGGTAACTGCAGTGAAGGCCTTTTGGTACACAAAACTCATCTCAAAAATGGGAGAGGAGTAAAGGTAGTGCAAAGAACTCTCTCAGAGAAAAGGAAGATTTGAGAGTGAAATCCCAGGCTTGACTTGGGACTTTGGAATTGCAAGTATGTTTTCCTCATGTTTGTTCCTGATGTTGTGCCCTGATGGCCAAATGAATGAAAAATGCCCTTCAAAACCTGTTGGAAAGAATGCTGATGTCAGGGATAGTATTTTGAATTATACTCTGGATAGCTTCATGGTAGGGGTATACTAGGAATAATTCCACCTGTCAGGCACTTACTATGTGTCAATGATAACCCAGATTTCCTAGAATACAGCTTCTGACTTAAAATGTAACTTTAATGTTGAAAGCATTTATTCTTTGCAAATTTAGTTCAGTTTTGTCTACTTGGCATGGCTGATAAATTTCCAGCTTCCATAATCAAGCATTTATTAGAATTGTAATCTAGTTATTTTAACCTAGAAAGGGATTTAATAGTCTCTCAAAATTGCTCATCTCCTAAAGGGCCAAAGATGACACTGTCTTTCAGGTTCACGTAAAACTCCTGCTGAAATGAAAGGGAGTTTCACATCTGCAATGTATGCTCAGGCTCTGGCACTGCTGTTAGGCTGCTGGTTTAAAAAGGTGACGTGTCCGAACTGGAATTAAAGATCACGTCACCACGCCCCACCTTTCATCCCACATATGGGTTGCAAGAAGGCTGTGCTGGAAAACATTCTCACAACATTTTAGCTTTTTTGTAAGATAACTCAAAAACCAGTAGTTTGTTATTAAATAATTTGACTTTTATTTCACGGGGGGCTGCACTAATTTATAAATTGTAGCAACTGTATTTTTGGATTTTCCCACCTTCTATCACATACTAGATTTGGAAACTCTCTGGTACAAATGAAAACACTGTGTTTTTCTTTCTGAGAGCATTAGGTAGGCAAAACTAAAGTTATTGTTTAAGGAAAATGTGCTAAAGAATCTTTTTGCCCTCTCATTTATTCGAAGTTGAATCTTCTTTTGTATTCTGCCATTGGGTCACTGTGAATATCACAGACACATCTAAGGATCCTGGTGGTCTTTTCAAGCATAATATATTTGATAATCTCACCACTATTTGTAAGTAGTGCTCACTGTAAAAAGCTGCACTGGAGTAATGGTAGAAGTGGAGTCTCTTTCATGGGTCACAAGGCTGTAATACAGAGAGTGTGAGAGTTATCCTCTTAATGATTTGACTCACTGCGCTGCTTGGACCTCTTTTTCTAGAAGTCTCTGGACAAAGAGGACACGAACAGAAAACAGTCAAGCACTTCTTAGATAAGGTGGAAGAATGCTGTGTCATATGTCATTTTAATAGGTAAATTCACCTCCCATTGATTAATTTTTTTGCTATCATGTGCAGATGTGCTTGTAACATGGACATGGACAAAACTGTTACTGGAAAATATATCTAGATATTATTGGCCTTTAATCCCAGCAGGCTGCACTGCTACAAAATCAAATGTCTGTCTAATCAACTGAAACTAATTAAATAGCAGCTTTCAAAGTCATATTGATTCAGCTTTACAATTCCCCCACTTTTGTACCAAGATAATGCTAAGCTCAAATTTTTGTGTAACTACACAAAAAAGTGCTATATATATAATATAATTAACTCACTAATAAGAAAATCCAGCCAAACTTTTTTTTTTATTTTTTACTTCAGGAGGCCAGAGGTATTGATGGAGAATAGCATTGCTTCTCTCTCAGGAAACTTCCTACCAAGAGTTGCCTCTACTGTTTGAAATAAAATTTCTTGGTGAAGTGTGAAAGAGTTTGAAGTTGGCAGAATGTTTGGGAAATTTTTACAGCTGTTTTCTCATGAACAAAAATCCATCGTCCCCTTCATCTCAGACATTGTTCATTGGGCAGTAAGTAGTGGAGCATACTGCCAGCTAGCAGAGAGGACAGGGCTTAATGGAGCAAAGTTTCACTTTAGAACCCTGAGGGTGTAATAAACAGAGGACTCTGCCATACAGGTTTGCTGGTTCCACAGGTCAACACTGCAGAGGGCTCATTGGCAGAAGAGTGCTTAAAACTTCTCCAGAACTATGTGCTTTTAACCTTAAAACTGTAGTCAGTAGGTAGGGACAGGCTATGCCATTTCTGCATAGGAGGACCAGGTGCTTGTGTAAACAGGGAAGGTCTGATGAAGGTGGTGCAATGAAGGGTGTAACTTGTGTAGGGTGACAGCAGAGCAGAAACAGGCACAGAATGGCTTAATAGGTCAATTCTCTCCTCACCTTAATAAAATGTCTTCTAATAAAGAGTTTACTTTTTCAAATGGCAAAAAATTAAAGGAAATACAAAAGTAGAAATCTCCACAACTTGCAGTTCTAGAAATATAAATACACAATATATATAAAATAATATAAAATATAACATGATATGCAACATAAAATGTATAATTTATATTACATATTCTGTTATATGATGTATTAATATATAATTTATCATACCTCTTGAATATATTAATAGTATATGTTACATATTATATATTACACTAATAGTATATAATATGTATTATATACACTTCTACATTCTGGAAGGAATCCTTCAGCACATTTTAGGAACAGACTCAACAAGGTAAGAATCAACCAAAATTGCCCAATGTGCAAACAAGAGGAGCTGAAAACTTTTTCTCTAGTACTTCCTTTAAGTAACAAATGCTATAAAAAGCTCATTTTATTCTTAAAGCGAATCTTACAGAAAGGATTAGCAATCTTGTAGAAAACAAACATGCCATTCTAAGACTCTATGAATATGGGTGATGCAAATTGTTCGTGGAAAAAGCCTATTTTTCCCCTTGGAAGGGGGCTGAACCCATGTGCAGCTCAAAGCAAAGGCACCTTCGCAGACAGCTGCTTCCCTGGTGGTTCACAAATGCCCCTTTGGTACTGCGGATCAACACAGAGGGAAGACGAGTTTCTAAAACATGGAATCTGTAGAAAATTCAAGGCAGAGAGAGCGTCCAGGATGCTGAGGAGAGGTAAGAAATCCATGTCAGACCTCTCTGGGCTATGGGAATATGCCTTGTGCTTTTTGGAACGCAGAATGTCAAACCTCTCCTGCAGTTTGGTACTTAATGCCTTTCCTTATAAAGCGTTAGAGCAGTCAAGCCTTTATTAAAAACCTCTGACAATGCTGTAGAATGTTAACATTTCCTTCACAGCTTTTTAAAAGTAAAATTTCATTTTTACCAATTCCTTTTTAAGTCAACATTTACCTGCTTACTTGAAAAGAGGGGAGATGGATGTTTCAAGGAATCCCCCAGCTGTTATCTACTAGAGCTGGGTAGGCTAAGGAGACTTTTTTTCCCCCAAGCCTCTTTGATTTATATCCTGTACTTAAACACTCATTAGAGTGAAAACCAGAACAGGAGTCTTCCCCCATATCAGATTGTTTTAACAATTAGCCTGTAGAGGCATCCACCCGTTCTCACTTGAGCATGTCAGTGATTCATATTGTATGGTCGTGGAGGAGCTGCAACAGGCAGGACAGGCACATCCATTCCCCCCACACAGCCACCACCTGACAGAGCCCTGGCTCTCTCCAGGGCCACCCCCCACCCAGCTGTGGTCTCCTTACTGTCCTGTCCTTCCCTCCTCACAGGCCTGTCCTTGTCTGTGGTTGTACCCCCAGCCCAAAAGCCCTCATCTCTCTGGTGCTTGCCATGTGGTTCCAGCCCCATGGCAGGGCAGGCACTTGGTGCTTCTGCACAAGGGAACAGGAGATGGAGAGCATTTACCTGTGAAAATCATCAGACACAGAGTTTAAAGGGCAGACAGGAGAGGCTCTTCTGGCTGGACACATGGACAGAGCAGGACTCAAACAGCACCACCCCCGTTTATCCCATTTTTGCTCTGTTTTACCTCTGTTTTCCTGAGTTTGTTTCTCCCCAATACCACTTGATCCCTCTCTTTCACCACTTTTCTTCCTTTCTCTTAACATCCTATCCAAAATGCTCTTACCCAATACAGAATCTTGTTCCTGCAGGCAGTTCCTCCCCATGTTTCAAGTGATCTGGGAAGAGTTCTCCCATGGACTCATCTTGAGGGTCTCAACCAGCTCATGGGGTGGCTGCTCCCAGTGAGACCCAGAAGGGGCCAGGGCTGGGGAATCCACTGGCACCAGTTGACTTAATGGGGCTCACCTCCCACCCCTGCCACAGGCCTCCCTGCTCCTTTTGCAAGCCTTTTTTTTATCACAGAATCCAACAAACATTTGAATAGACCCAGTAGAGGGTAGAAGTAGACATGTTTATTTTGGCTGGTCCTCAAAGCGCTTAATGCCTCAATATTCTGCTCTCTGGAAGCAGACAGTCAACAACCCAGAGACAGAGACCCCTTCAGGGAGTTGGGAACATTTTGTTCATGCCAGTCATATGTAAATGTTTGAGTTAGACCCTAGGAAGCAGCCAGCCCACTATGACTTCCTTTGGAGAGCAGGACCAGGTTGGGATCCCTCTGGCAGGGGTAGGGGAAGTTCCACCAGAGCGAGGAGGATGTGTGGGAAGAGGGTGGACTGCCTGAAGGAGAAAACAAGGCTCCAGAAGAAGGCAGTGAAAGCACTAAAAACCTCTCCATGTCTTTTCATATAACTGGGAGGAAACAAAAAGTCCTTGGGCATCATGAAAGCCTGCTATCAGGAGGCAGGTTTTGATAACCTTTCAGTATTGATTAATCAGTTGCTGTGTTCATTTGAAACAAAGCCCGTGGCTTGTTTAGGAAGTAGCAGCATTGCAGCTTAGTAGTGCACAAAATACCATATCGCTATAAAGGCTAATTTAACACTGATGAGATCAATAGGGTTCCCAGGGCTAGGAGCAGATGAGAAACATGGCTCATTATATGCTGCTCTATTTCTCCAAGCGAAGAGAAAAAATGTGCAGTAGGGTGAGAGAAAACGGATTTGGAAACTGTGGAGTCCTGAAAAGGAGACGGGTACTTCTGGCTTGCTCCAGTGGATCCCCTGAAGTGACATCCCTGAAACAGGGATAGAAAACTGGAGAGGTTCCTTTCTATATCCGACTTTCTCAGGTGTACCCCTTGACTGGAATGTTATTTTTTTGGCTGTTGTCAGCACTTGTTCACTTTCCCTTTCTTCTCTCTCCCTCTACAAAACATACAAAATCCAAGTTTTCTCTGCAAAGGTAAGTCTCTATGCAACCCCATTATCTTTGGTGATACCAACAGAAACATTACTTTTATACAGAACTGCTGGATATTGCCTGGTAAATATTGCCTCCTGCTATGGAGCTCAGAGTTAAGACACAAAAACACCTGGAGTCTTGAAAGAGGGAAGTGACAATGCTCACACATTGAAGTGCAGGCCAGGTGCCTGCATGGCATGCTGCAGATGTCTGTGCCATGCCAGAAGCAAAAGATGAACTCCTTGTCCCTTCTGGGAGTTAGGTATCTTTGTCAGCCCTGGATGGAAAACATGGACCCCTGAAAGCAGTAGCTGTATTCTTTTGTTCAAAGTATTAATTGAGATGAAAGGAAAATGTGTGCCTTTTCACAGTTTAAAAAAGGGAGAACCTTGTTTCCTATATCAGCTTAATAATTGAACTAGAAATCTATGCAGCAGACTAATAGAGTGCTCAGCAAGAAATTGGGAGCAATCACTCCCCTTTTCTCCCTGCCTGAAAGAATTCAGTTTCAAGTTGCTGCAGCATGGTCAGTCAACAGTGACAGTATCACATTCCTACATGTCCCTTCTTCCCCTAGTAATGATTTCTTTTTCTTGCAAGTGGCACAACTAGGGTACAACAGATGTGGATTGGCTTTTCATTCTCTCTCTACTTCTAGTACCATCCTAGAAAAGCCACGTAGTCCTTCCCTCCTCTTGCAATTACTGTGTCACTGTGACATTTGAAGGCTAAAGTTTGGTTTAATTCTAGTACTTTTTAGGTTAGACAAGCAAAGATGATCAGGACAGCCTAGGTCTTCTGGTGTCTATCAGAGGATGCTGGCACTTCCTGCATAGGTCTTGGGTATGATAAGTTGACTGAAAAGTGTTGAAGGGTTTCACATGGCCAGACTATTCCCTTCTGGTTTTCAGGTTCATACCCAGCCTGTCATTGCAGTGATGAAGAGGGAGCTTCAGATGGCCCCAGAGTGATTTATTTGAGAAGTGTTTATTTATAAATTCCTATCTGGCACATACATCATCAACAATCATATTTCATGGTAATGGGAAAGACACTCTGTAATTATCTCAAAGAGGCAGTAATTCCCTCAATTTAGAGAAAAGATGAAGAATTCTGAAACAGGGCTGGCTCTCCTTCCCAGAAGCACTACTCCTCTCCATGGTAAAAATCGTGTAGTTCATGTAAGAATCTTCCTACTTGATAAAGAGAGCTGAAAAATGCACTTGGATCATGATTTCTTTTCAATTGCTGAACACTGTTGCATGCAATGGTGGCAGTTCCAGGCAATATAATGTCATATTTTTGTACCTTGTTAGAGATGCTTCGTTTATCAATTTTTTTTATCCATCCCATTTAACTTCTCAGCAATGTCACACATGGATCTGGAGATGGGACTTAGTGAATTCAGGAGCCTTTCTAGCAAGTTAGATCTAGCAGTCTGGGGATGGGCACAGCACCAAGGCTTTGTCTCCCCAATTAACTTTTGTTTCTCTATGCCTCCCAAAACCTTTGGAGCTGTACTGGAAGTTGCAGTGGTTCTTCCCACAGTCACACAGAACCAAAGAAGCCCCATAATGTTTGAAGCTCTGGAGGAGAGCCCCACATCAGGGAAGTTGCCCTCAGATGGATTATCTGGGAGTGGCTGGCTGCTGCGTGCCAGCCCCTGCTCCCATTGCTGCTGCCCCACCAGCTGTAAGCCCATGGGATTTTGCCTACACGGGCTGCCCCATCTGCAAAGGGGCTCAGCCTCCCCATTCCCAGCATCCTGTGTATGTGACTGCTCCTTGAGTGTTTCCTCCTCACTGCAGCCCCTTTTCAGGCCATAAGCATAAATATAGAAGAGTAGGGTCCTAGAGACTCATGGGACTTTCTGAACACTGCAGCCACAGCACAGTATCCTGAAAGAGAAAAAATGCCCTGGAAAAGTTAACAGCAAATTGAATACAGGGATGTATGCAGGGGTATAAGACCTCATCCTCTCAAGAATTTCCATGCAGGATAACTTTCAGTCAAATAACACAGTCAAAGTTCAAACCAAAGAAAATGAGCTCAAATGAAAAATGAACAGAGCTCAGCTAAAACTAGAATCAATAAAGAATTTAACGACCTGTTTGTCTTAGTATCATGTAATTGAGCCCAAATGACATTTAAGCAGAAAGAAAACTGGCCTTACAGTTTGTTAATAATTACTCACATTCCAGTAACAAGCCTACAGGAGTGTTCCTTTAAATGCATGTTGTGTGTCAGCATTAGTACCGACTCCAAGTAAGGGTAACTGGTGAACTCCAGCCATGAAAGAAGAATCAAATACAAGTTAAATATTAAGGGCTTTAGCAAATGCCCTTAATGTGCAAGTGGAAGTAGATACATAAATTACAAGGAAAAGAAAAAAAAAGAATCCCCAAAGTACGTAGACCTTAATTCAGCAGCAGCCTGGTTTAAGGGTTTTCAGTCGCTTTTATTTTGAAGAGCTGTATGATAATAACATTTCCAGTTCAGGAGTTTGTAAGCCCCCATTTTTCAGTATGTTTTCATGAAGCAAAAGGTAAGTAACATAAAAAAAAAGTGCACTGGAGTTATACAGTACAGGTTGTATGCTTTTGGTCTGCAAATAAGTTCATCTGCAGGTCTTGAGACTCATGATATCTTTATTCCAATTAGCCAGTGATACACAAAATTATGAATCATTGTATCAAGCTGTAGAAGGGCATTTCCTCAGTTAACTAACAGTGATGTTCAATGGAACTAACCAAATAATAACACACAAAATACACAGGACTAATTAGGGAAAGGAAATGTTTTAATTTTTGAAGAAAGCCTATGCATCTGCCTGAGATGATACTTTTCCTGATTATTTCTGTCTTTGCAGGCTAGGAAGATAGTGCTGAATCATTGTACAAGGGGAAGAGTTACTTATATTGCAGTAGAGTGAGGTTCCTTCCTGCTCTTTTTTTTTTTTTTTTTTTTTTTTTTTGAATGATGAACAGGTTTCTGTGTTTAATCAGGACCAAACTGAAACTCTCTGAGGTTAGCAAACCTTTGGATTGATTCCATGGGGATTTCTGCCAGGGATTAGTTTTGTAATCTCATTGTGTCGCTCACTGGTTGAGCTTTCTTTTCCTTTTGGAAGAATAACTGAATTCTCACTATATAGGGACATGCTCAAAAGTAATTAAGTTACAACCCTGTAGCTGGAAGGCACTGTTCTCTATCTGAGCTGTAGCAACTGACCATGTTGGCTTTCAAAGCCATCGGAACATAAAGTACAATAAATTATTTAAATCAACAAGAGTCTTAATGGAACTGTTAGTGGAATATCAGCTTTCAACCATCTGTGACATGCAACATTTTGCTTTTTGAATCACATTAAAATGGTGTGGTAAGTGAAACAGATGTTGTGACACGAGATAATGAACAGCAAACCATTTTACTTCACAGTGTTACACCCAAAGAAGATACCCGTTTACCACACTCTAGCTGAGGAAAAATAAACTTCCTGCAAGGAAAGCAACTTTTTCACAAGTACTAATTCAATTGCTTGTGCTTATGCAAAGGTACCCACACCAGGGCATCAATATTTTCATTCCACTGTGGACCTCAACAATCAATCATTGTATCTGCAGCACAGCTTCTCTCTTTTAATCAGGCTTTCAAGGTCTCCTTTCTCTGCTTGTTATATAGATTAAACATAATTATAAAGATAATTCTGCAGAAACCAGGTGACTACAGTTTCTTAAAACTGTTATTCCTTTAATAGCTGTGTTTCTTTTCTTCAGCTGGTTGTCACGAGATGGAGGCCTGATCCAAAAAGCATGCAGTTATTAAACAGAACTAGTGCTACCAAATCAAATTTCTATTACACTTGACTTTCAGTATCCTGGAATTTTATGCAATGCTCGTTTCAGAAGTCTTCATATTTCTGTAAATATTTTTACTTGAGGCATAAGTTGTTGTTTTTTATCATTTGACCAATTCTTCATTTAGAAGAACTTTGTTTATCTCTGCTTCATTTAATTGTCCTGGATTTTCAGTCACGTATGGTATGGACAACATCTAACAGGAGTGTTTTCCAGCGTTGCTGTCAAATACAATCCTATCTCTATTATGAAACTCTTCTGAAGTAACATTATTAGCCAAAAACAAAAAAAAAAAAGGCGAGAAGTGCTGAAGAATCTTCATATATAAAACCTGGGGGGTAGGAAGCTCCCAGCAAAATGGCTGCTCTGATTTTAGTCTGAGTGACAAGGTGGAAATGAATGAGAAAGTGTATGTGGCATGTAATTTGGCTGAGACTGTGAAATATTGGAGGTCACTATTCTGAGGAAAGAAAGGCATAAGGCCCGCAAAAAAGCATTGGGGAAATTCACACCTTTTCTAAAGATTTACAGAGAATTAGCCAGTAGATTGGTTACTTAGAAAGTTTATCTGAGCTGCTTGAGAGTTTAGGTCCAGTTCCTGGGGACCAAAAACGTCAAAGTACAGCAAATCAAGAAATCTGATTTTTACATTGCAGTCTTGTAGCTTACACTGTGACAAATGATATGTATTACATGAATTATTACTATTATTATTTTTATTTTAGTTGGTAGCAATAGTTTTTGTTTTCTTTAGACTTGTTTTAAGTACAATCAAGTTATTCACCTTTCTGGTGTTTCCGGAGTATTTCCAGCTCCTCTCTTCACTGAGATCCTTTATGGAGACTTTTCTTTCCTGTCTTGTCCAAAGGGATCAAAACCAGCTCCTCCTTCCAGGATAGCTGACACTGGACTGGAGAAAAAAAAATTACATTTTGTTTGTGCAATACGTCAAAAGTCTGACATGGGATTTTGTTCCAGCAATTTTTGATGGGTCGCGACAATTGTCAACTCTCTTGTCACTAGGGCTCTCACTAGAAACAGGTTATATATTAAATAATTATATTTAACTTTTTATGCAGCATTAAGTTATGGAAAAAAATCTCACAGTTCCTGCCTTGTGACTGCTACTTTTTTTGAAAATCTTCTAGTATTTGTGCATGCTGGACCTAGGAATGCTCTGTGATATATTTTTGTCCAGCATGTCATATTTCTGTAGAAAGAATTTTTAATTGAATTTGCTGGTGGAAATTAATCTATCGTTCCTTTTTTTTTTTTAAAATTCCAAGATACAGCTATTTCCATATTTTTTTCTGTAGACACTTCAGACATCTGCAAAACCATCTGGAAACAAGGAGAAGTAGGTGTTTTGTGACTAGACTTCTTCCAAACAACCACAATATAATTTAACTATCTATTTTTACTGTATAACCTACATCATCTCCAAAAGTGTGGATGCTCCCATCAAGCACCCATGGTCTTAAAATCATAGAGCTTTGAAACAGTGGTTCAGGTAAACTGGTATAGTTTGTAGCTTCTAATTCTTTGTAGGAGCCTTGAAGTTATAACACAAGCAGCCACAACAGGTTTGTATATTAAAGACCAGTAGAAAAGGGGTCAGAGTGAACCTTATTTGGGTTATTATGCTGCTGGTGGTACTGTGCAAAGGTTTGCTCTAGGGAAGTGGGAGGAAGTAGCAGTGGAGGGAAAAGGATAAGTACTCTTCAAAGCTTCCTGTGCTCCTAAGGAAGATTTAACATTCCCTTTTACAGGTGCTGGATAAAAACACTGGATGTGAAATGATGGCCCATCTCAAACCACTGACAATGTTGTCATTAACCAGGATGGAGCTCATATTCAGAGTTCAAAACATGTCAGTCACTACCAAAATGCACAGCTCTTCTATCTGTCTTGGCTCGGTAGTGGCACTGGTCACACTAGTATTACCCTAAATCCAGGGAGGTCCTGGACATGCCAGGGACTGACAGAAGTTCTGCCTCTTGATGTCCAGCATGGTAGTAGCCCTGAAAAGCCTGCTTAAATGTAGAGATCTCTCTGCCTAGGAACACAGACTGAAAGGTACATAGGGAAATACTGAAGATGCTTGGGCCTTGGATTTGGCAGTCCATTTTTATTGAGCAAATCTGTGAGTACTAGTGCAGCAGGACTAATGAATGCATTGATGTGTTCTGCTCCCTTGTGGCCTGGAGGAGATTCCTGTTGCAGCATGAAATGAAGGCTTCTGTGTTTGAAAACATAAGCAGGTTCCGCAGAGCTGGATTTTTGCCTTTGAAGGGTCCATTCCACAGATTCAGCTCAGTGGAAAGAGAGTATCACTTTTGCTTACACTTCTTTCAGCCTTTCCTCAGTGCCAGAAAATAGGTATGAATCAAGACATCAGTCTATTGTGCTGATCAAAACAGAGGCATTTTTGCCCACAGAGTTTCCATTCTCCCCTCTCTAAACAGTCAAGGGGAGAGTCTGCCTGTTCAAATTGCAAAACATAGAGCAACGGATCAAGAACCATCTTAACTTTGTCTGACAGCACCCAGCATAATGGGTTGTGGTCTGTTGCTTGGATGTTAAGCATTGTTGTGTTACAAACGCTGTGTTTCATGGAAATTTGTCTGAAATAAGATGAATTTGGAAAAAAACCCCAACCTCAGTAGCATCTTTTATTTTTCCATAATGGATAAAGAAAGATTTTTATACAAATCACTTGCCATAGACATAAATTATTGTCTAACACTCTTGTCAGGGAGAGAAAACAAATTTGCATGAAGCACTTTGATGTATTTGTTAACTGACCCCTTTCCTACTTCCTTTAATTAGAATTTCATATTTGGTAAAATGTATCATTTGTCTCTGACTGCTATGCACCAAAAGAGGAGGGAGGGAGTCATTTTAGAATAAGCATTCACACCTGGTATATATATAGCTAAACATCCTACATCTATTTCATAGCTAGCTTGAAGAGTGGATTAAAAAAAAGGATAAAGTGCTGCACCATTTATCTGACTTTTCAAAACAACTAACATCTATTTCCATAGTGAGAAGTAGATGGAATAAGAGAAATGTAGGTCTAATTCATTTATCACTCTGTTCTCCTTCTCACATTGTTTATCCATGGACGTTCTGTCATCTTTATACTATTAAGAAAATGAAAAGAGAATTAGGGTTCATACATACTACTTTCTTCTCTAGACACAGTTCTAGAAAGGAGGGGAAAGCCACACAAGGGTATGGACTCAGCAGTACTGCTGTCTGTCTCAGTGAGCTGGTGAGTAGAACAGGTATTAGTGCTGACAGGGGTCCTCCCTTTGTGCCACAGTGTCATGTTACCTTAAAAATGACTTAGGCCAGCTGTGCAAGCCCCATGTGGGCTACCTTGTTCTAAAAGAACTGGGGCACCCTCCTGCTTTGCTGCCCTCTTGCATTTCCTCCCTGCAATAAAACCATTCACTGTCACAGGACATTTCATTTGATTATTGCTATTTGCAGCCACAGGTTCCTTCCAAACATAATTATTAGCCTGTGTTATTCAGAAATAACTGCTGCTTCAATCTCCCACTGTTTCCTGCTTCCCCTGGACTCTACTTGGTGGCAACTGAAACCCAGATCTCCTGGAAGAGAAGGAGGGAGGATCAGGACACCCCATCAGACTATATCTAAAGCCATTACCATGGCACCTCTTGTGCTGCATAAACACTCATCACAACAGGGTATTTGAAGGCTACCAACAACCCAGTGCAAGAACACCTCTGAAGCCCATCTGCCATCCGCTGAATGTTCAGGAGCAAAGCTGCTATCAGAGGAGCCGAGCTTTTGGGATAAAAACAGCAATGTAGGCTGTGATCATCATGAGTCCAAACTGTCTTAATTGTCTCTCATAGGTAAGTCTGTTGGTAAACAATTAAGGACAACATATTTTGCAGGTAGCCCATGAGAAGATATCATGAATGAAACTGCAAAATGATGAAAAAAGTGAGGGCAGAGTCCATTAGCTCATGAGGTTTAGAGGTTTTGCTTCATTTTCTGCAATTTGTAGACTTTGTCTTCGCTTGAAGTCTGAAATGGAGGAGGGTTGGTGTCTCCCTCTTGGCTGAAGATTCATGAAATCCCACTGGTGCACTGTCTCCCTTATTTTCCCACCTCATGATTGCAGCTGAATATGGAGGAAAAAAGGCAAGGAAATGGGTTCCTTTGAATCTGCTTTGGTCAGCTAATAGACAAGAATACTGCAAGATTTTAGCTAACTGGAAATACCAAATGCTCTTGTGTGGCAGGGCAGGTGGCTCCAACCGCTCTGTCTCCTGAGAGGAACTCAGACAACCAGCTGTGGTCGTCAGCAACCCAAGTTTAGCATGTAACTTTGCAGTCATGCTGAGAACCCATGATTCCTTTGTTCTGCTGTTTGCATGTTTTCCCCTGATAAGTTAATGTTTTTCCCTCCTTGCTTTATGTATGAGGTTGTGTATATTCATTTCCCAAGTTTAATATGTATCAGTTCTAGAAAGTTCTTTGTTCCTCGATGCCCCATTGGTTCCTTCCCTAAATCCCTCCTTTGTGTTATTTCCATTGGTTCCCTTGCCCTCAACCCTGCCTCCTGTCAAGTATCCCATTTGCTGTATCCCTTATCCCCGCCTTTCCTATCTCCACTATAAAATCCCTGGACCCCTGTCAGATCCTTGGCTCTCCATCTCCTCCCCCCATTGTCTCGTCTCAATAAACCTTCTGTGTAGAAATTACACGGAGAATCCCCTCTCTCTCCCTTCTTTGCCTCTACCTTTGTGCCTTCATGCCCTGTTTAGGGACGGCCCCCTCGGGTGAGGAGCGCACCCTTGTCTGCCTGCAACTTTGTGTGTGTCTGTGCCTGCCGTAGTGCAGTCGGATTGTGGCTAGACCTCCGGGCTCTCTTTGAGCTAGCACGCAAAAACCTGACACTCTTGATTACACTCATCCCCTGAGAAATCTTTGCTCACTTTCCAGCACCAGATTGTACCCCTTCATAGGTGGTTAAACAGGTCTTTGAGGACCTGTTTGCAAGCTTTGTCACCAGTATGGTTCCTCTCCACTTGAAGCACCTGCTGTGTCTTTCTACTTACATCACTTTCCAACACATTACCTGAGTGTGATAAAAATACTTGCTTAGAATGAACCAAGTATATGTATCGAAACATAGGAACGCTGGCTCAGATCTCTGCAGGACTTATGTCTATTTTAGTTCAGGCTTTACATCTCAGACACTCCACAGGGACATGAGGACATTTCTAGGGGAAATGCAGCATCCTATAAATTGCCTTCACAGTCTTTCTGTTCTTAGTTAAGAGGACAAATTAGTGAGGTGGATGACAGTCTCCTCTCCGAAGAAACAAACAATAGGGCAAGAGGAAACAGCCTCAAATTGTACCAGACAAGGCTTAGATTGGATATTAGGAAAAATTAGTTTACTGAAGGGGTTGTCAAGCACTGGAATAGGCTGCCCAGGAAAGTGGTAGTGTCACCATCCCTGGAGGTATTGAAAAGACATGTAGGTGTGGCACTTGGGAGACATGGTTTAGTGGTGAACTTGACAGTGCTGGGTTAGTGGTTGGACTTGATGATCTTAGAGGTCTTTCCAACCTTAACAGTTCTATGATTCTAAGGGCACTCCAAATGTACACACAGTAAACACAGGGCAAGAACACAGGGAGAGAGAAGTATTAATTTCCCCTCTGAGTTAATTTCCCTTGGCTTTTGGCATGGCCAAAGAAAGAGGGGCATTCACCCAGGCTCATCAGGAATCAGCTCCCAACTGCTGAGTTGCTTCTGAAGAAGCTCATTTCTTTTAATTGGCAGTACTGGAACCTTGGCTCCTCACTGAGGAGACAAATTAGATGCGCAAGAATAAGTGGGGTGAGGAATCTGAGCCAAGGAACCTGAGAACAAAAACTTACCAAGTGTTGATGCAGGAAAAAAATTTAAAAACACATGAGGCTTTTGTAAAAAGCTGCCCTTACAAATGGATTCAGGAACCATGGAGTTATAGTGTAGAGATGGCAGTTCCTCTGTTTGAACCAGCTGTCTCTCTGATAAGGCTATGAGCCTTTTATCTCCCTTTTCTCCCTGTCTCTAGAAGTTGCAGTACCCAGAGTTCAAGTGGTGCGCATACATTTCAAAGTCTAACTGTTTGATAAGGCATGTGAACAGAAGATTAGGTCTTGGGCCCTAAAATAAGATCCAGCACAGTATGAGGAACAAGTATTTTGGGGTCCTGGTTGTAGATTTTCTGTGAATCTCCTTCTATCAAACATTCCCAGGAAAACTTTACCAGTGTTGTTAATAAATGCCTGTTTTAGATAGGCTGGTCAGTAGATCCCATAGATGACTACAATACAAAAATACGACAACAACCTTTCCTGCAATTTAAGAACATTGAGAGTACTTTGAGTATTGCTGCCTCTTTCATGGTGGTGTAATAGACACACATTCACAATTACAAACCTTTCTTTTTTGTTTTTTTCTACTCCTATTTATTGCATAAAGTCTTCTCTTTTCAGAAATGTTTACTGTGAGATTTTTACATCCAAATTATCACTTTGCCAACATTTTGTTGCATATTCACAACCGTTTGTGACATGATGCCAACTGCTGAATTAATTATTTAGTTAATATTTTGTGTGACACTTGAAGGAATGTGATGAAAGTGCTGGCTGCAGACCCTATTTTAAGATCTCCTATTAGCAGGTGCTAGAAGTACCTCCAGGTATTTTGCCATCCTGGAGATTGCGTAATACAACAAAAGGAAGTGGAACAGCAAAATATTAAATTCCTGAATTTCCTTTTAAGATGTTGAGAAAGACAACTGATTTGGAGGGACCTGTCCTTTCCTAGCTTACAATGAGGAAAAATTTTTTCATCTAGTTAGAAAAAGATAAATATCCTACTGACACATCTTTGCACCAAGTCTGGAAATACTAGATGAGAGATTCCAGTTTACAATCATGCAATTTCATATTTTCTTTCCTCTCCTCATTTATGGCCTATTTCATGTAAGTACTGCAGTTAGATATTGCAAAAGCTTATTCAGTCATCTTGTCCAAAGCCTTGCTGATCCTGCATTCGCTACAATAAAAAGCATTTCCTGGAAGATTCAAGTATAGCTCACTAAAGTCTCAAGGATCACGGAGAGCAGGCATTCCACCATTTCACACAGGCACCCATGTCCCAGTCTAATACTTCTATGATGTGCAGCTTAGTTTTTCTCACTCTAATTTCATCCCACTGCCTCTGGCTATAAAGCTCCACAGCTTTACAGAGTTTCTCTTCACACTTGCTGTCTTTATGCTGCCCCAGTTCAAAACACAAAATGTTGATTTCTTCTCATTCAAAGCTATGTATATTTAAGACAAAATTTTCTGAATGGGGTAAGCTAAGATGGGTTTTTGAGATAGGAAGCTGGTGTTCTCCTAAGTGCTGAGAATGACTGCAGGCATTGCTTGGATCTCACCACTTCAAACTCATAGGTCACTTAAATTCATAGGTCAGCCTTTGGCTATAAATTATTTTTAGGCAGCTACAACACCTTCAGCTTTCCCTCAATCACATCTCTAGGGACTGACACTAAAGTGGACATCAGAGCCAAATCTCCTACCAAGGGAAACAGAGAGTGAGGACACTGTCATCACTTTCTTGAGTTTCTCCATTCATCCCAAACTTTTAGATCTCTCTGGAAGAGAATAACTAAATTTGAAATAATAAGTTAATCACATGTGGTAAAAATTCATTTGATGTAGTTGCTCATTTCTTTCCAGAACTGGTACTTTTCTTCCAACATGTCTTCTATGTCATTCATACCAAGAAGACAAGAGCAAAAGGCCACTTTTCATTAATTTTTCCATTTTCAAGTTCTGATGAACTTCAATCCTGCTTTTGAGAGTTTTCCACCACAGTCTGAAAGAGAGAGTCACAACAATACTTCTTGTGGTGTGAGAGGTGCTTAAGGCATCTTCACAAATATTCACTAAGATTAATGTAATGGATTTGTCCATATCTTAACTCCTTCATCAATGAAAGAGGGTATACCTTTAAGATAGGAATTTTTTCTTCTTTAAAATCTTGACATTTGAACACCTAGAAGTTAAAAACTGTGTAAAAATATGTATAAAATTAAAAGGTAAATCTTAGTACAAACAGATTTTGACCTCTGTGTAAATCTGAACAAGCCCCTCTTGGACTGAGGGGCAGACAGGGTGAGAAAGAAAGGGGACACTCAGACAGAAGGCAGCTGTGAAGTTCCCAGCATGGAGTATTTTAAAACCAACACTTACTTCAGTTCCACTGGCTTGAATGGTATCAAAGCATAACTTTAAAAAATAGTTTTGCAGAGAGTAACTTGAAAGGTTTCTGCATTCCAGGAATAAAGATGTTTAGAAACAATCTCAGTAGCTTAGCTCAAAATCCCTCATCTGCAGACATCTGGAGTGTGAAGAGATATTTTTAAAAATCAAGAATTTGAAACTTCTGGTAAAAATACTCTTCAAAGGTGAAAACAGCAACTGTGAATGAATATGTAGAGATGAAATCCTGTCTGCAGTCACTAGCACTATTCCTTTAACAGTTACTAGTATCTCAAAGAAAAAGTTTATTTCTGTGACTGGGGGCGATATTGTCCAAAAGTCCAAAGGATGGCATTGATCAAGAAAGAGGAAAAAAACCAAACCCAAGCCTTAAAAAGGAATGGGTAGCTTGCAAATATTTGATAAATCTCTGTAAAACTTCTCCTCTCAGTCTTTTTCAGTCCCAAAAGAAAATGACAGATTGCTTTGCCTGGCACTGTCCCTGTCAAAAAAAAATCCTCCCTTTTAAATAGCTCTTGGATTAAACTACTCTAAAAGGTGCCTTGCACAGCCCTGGTCTTGACTGTGCCATGATGACAACAACCCTTTGTTAGCACAAGCCTTGACTTGCCCCACATCCTCCGATCTCGCTGCTGGCTCCAAGAGGTGAGCCCAGCCAGAAAGTTTTTAATGAAGTCTTTTCTTCTTGCCATATCTGCCGTGCCTTCTCTGTTCCTATGACTTTTCAAGAGGATGGATATATTAAATAGCTGGTTAAATATCTGGTTGGTATTCTACAAATAAAGAAAGGGAGGAGGGAGAGCATAATCTCCCAGGAAGCAGGCTGGGACACTATTGTTAGCTTCACATTATTACAGTCAAGCAACATGCACTTGTTGTGTAATAAAGCAAGGGCAAATATTAACAGCTGCTACCAGAAGAGTGTTATGCTTGCAATAATCAGAAACAAGCTGCTGATGGTCTGTGTAATAGAATTACAAACCAGCAAAGAAAAACTAGCACTCTGACAGGTTGGTGTAGGTAGAGATGAGATAATTATGACCAAATAAATACCACAGCAATAAAAATTCATAGGGAGGGCAGCATCAGGCAGGTTCAGGCTGCAGTGCAGAACTAATGAGCAAGTTGTTCCTAAAATTCTACTCTGTTTAGCTGCAAAATGGAGGTTAATTTGCTTTGTTACAAGACACGGCTACTAAAAACCTCACAGGCCTACAGATACATTGCAGTGCAGAGATGGTGAAAGGAGATTTCTATGCCAGATTTGTACTCTTCAGTTATGCATGGGGCTTTTGCATGTTATTTTGGAAGCTGAGATAATTAATAATTAGGAATCATTTATATAGACTTCTACATTACTCCTCTTTCACAAAACTGATAAAGATGGGCTTGCTCTCTTGTTTTCTCCCTCTTGTCTCCTCCTCATTTCTTCCAGACATATGTCAATTAATGGACAAATATTCTTTCCTCTACTCATGACAGTATCCAATTACATTTTTAGGGAGGTGTAAAAATTGTGTCAAACTGCCAACATTTTGAGGTCCACTTGTTCTCAGACCAGATCATCTATGTTTTGTTGTTATCAGGTGTTCAAAAGCTTTTCAGAAACATCAAAAGTACATCATGGCAAGAGAGTAAACTATACGGCATCTATCAAATGAAGAAGGACCGTACCTAAACCACATCACCTGCCCAAGGCTCTGACAGACCAGGCTGGCAGACCTTACCAGGCAGGTTACCAAAATCACAGGATAATTTAGGTTGGGAGAGATTTGCTAAGGCCAGCAGGAGCAGGTCCAGCCTCCATTTGGAGAGGTGCTGGTTTCCACATTAGCACAGGTGCTGCAGGCAGCAGTTATTTACAGGATCTAGGAGCTTCAAGACAGATGCCTCTGCACCTGGATGCTCCCTCCCTGCTTTGTCCTTGTGTCTAGCTATTCTTCTTGGGGGGTTTGGGGTCCTCTTTCCTCATCCCTTTATTTTGCTGCATACCAGGAATGAGGTTCCCTTTTACTCTAGTAACATGAAGTCCACCTTTATGCCACCTTCTTCTTTCAAACTTTTCTAGGTATACTGGCCACAGCTATTATGACTGTTATATCTGCTCCATTCCTTTGTCTTTCTTTGGTGTATTTCCTTTAGACTCTGTTTAGATAGGAAATAATTTAGGGCAGTGTGTGTCACATCTTAAAACCTCTGTAAAATGTATACCATGCTGTCATCCAGCAAACCAGTAAGTAGGAGGATAATGATTTCTTTCACAGCTGTCAAATTACTCTGACTAGAACTCAATTTTTAAAGATACAAAAATTGAAATGTTTGTCTTGACTTTCTGCCAAAAACATAGTTTTAAATGAATATGAATTCCATTTTTTATCATTATTTTCACTCATTTTTGTAATCAATCTGCAAAAACATTAGATATGAAAAAAACACATTAAGTGGCATTATCAGTTTATAAGTAGTTTCATACTGTTAAAATAATGATTTATACTGTGTCTGTTGTAGCTCAAACATTGTGTCTTAGTAGCACCTGAACTTAACTGTATTAGTTTAATAACACTCCCTTCTGATTCAGGACTTACCTTTTTCTCTTTGAAAGGTTTTTGTTCACATTAGTTTTTTTTAAAAAATATAAAGTTTTATGATTTTTAAATTTTTTTCTTTTTACTTAACAATGTGCTTCTATTTAAGTATTTGTTTTTTCCATAATCCACTTGGGGATAGTTGATAGTCACTAAGTTAAGGCAGTTTTTGGGAGCGTTTAATCGTAGGAGTATACTTATAGAAATATCTCTTTTGCTTCATGGGTATAATTTCATTTAACTTCATGAGTTGGTTCCTATAAAATTGAGAAAATTATAAGGTCTAATGTATATACACAGAAGATAAGCTTGCATGCATGAGTAAGGTTGTTTATTACTCAAATGATCTGTCAGTCTTCATGAAATTATTTGAAAAGCTTGAAGAAAAAATTAGCAAATCTGAAGCACAATATTTTGTAGCCCTTAAGTCTGATTTTGTAAAAAAGCGAACACATCTGCCTAATAATTAAACATTCATCATTGTACAAAATACTGAGGACTGATTTCAAAATATATGAGCAAAGGCTTATTCTAGCAGATGAAAGCATATTTTGCTGTTTTCATGTATCTGATCAGCCATAAAGCATCTTATGTAACAGTACATAGGTACATTTTATTCTTTCTTCTTCTGTGGTTAGACAAAGGATCATCTCATTATGCAGTTGAGTGAAACCAGAAGAGGCTCTTCACTTTATTATAAAACTCCTAGTCAAAACTTTATTTTTTTTCTCCTCTTGTTTCTAAAAATATGTGTAAGCACAATATAGGAAACCTGGAAAACCTCACTGCAGTACTCACACCAAAATATGTGTGTGGGAATTAGTTACTTGATGCCTTTGCAACCTGTGAACACTGCTAGAGCTGTACACGGTACTTGTTTAAAGCCTTCAGCAAAGAGTGTCACAGGCAAACGCATTTCAGGATGACCGTCCCATGATCTTTTCTGACCTTATAATGTTTATTTTGATTTCTGCCTTGCTCAGGAGTTCTGTCCCTCACAAGCATCCTGCTTCACTAGTTTTGTTGGGTGACTAGTCACATTATTGAACTTGGTTCTGTCCTTCCAAGACATTTAGGTGTCTATTTCTGGGCAGGTTTCAACACACTGCAACTTCAGAAAAATGAGCTTTCAATGTACAGGGCGAGGAAAAGGCTTCCTGGTGCATAATTTGGTGAGGGACTGAAACTGGAGATCCTTACCATTGGTGATGGAGTGATAGAGATGGGAATGGAGAGAAGAGCCTTCCAAACAGTGTACTTCCTTCTTTACTATCTTTGGTCTAGTTCTAAAACATCAAATCAATGAGTGCCAGAGAGCATTTCCAGGCTCTGGAATGAGTCTCCTTGTACTGACAGTGTGGGCTGAATTCCTGAGCGCAGCTCAGATCACAGCATGGACAAATAATTATTCCTGAAGGGCAGTTTGCACACAGCCACCGTATTCAGGGGAGTGAGAGCATTAATAGTGCACACTTGGGCTCTTCTGTGCCATTTGACCTCAACGCCTGAGGGTGGTCCTTAGCATGTTTATTTACTAGTACACACATAGTCCAAATGAGATGCAATCAATGAATTAAATAGCACCAGTTCCTTTCCCTTAGCCCGTCTCTTTAATCAGTTAATGAAAATTGAGTACGCGATCACAACTTATTTTTACGCTATTGATTTCTAGGCAGCTTACCTAATTCTTTTATTTACATTTTTCTTATCATACTATCAGAATAATTGTCCAAATCATTCACTTCTTAGACTGTAAACCAATCCAGAGATTCCTGATACCACATTATTTAAAAATGAGACTTGACCAAAACTGGATTGTGAATTCATCTCTCCTAATATTGAGAAATTACTCACTGGAACGTCCTCTTTGATTTCAGTGAGGCTGGTAAGGGAACAGCGACATGTTAAAATAAAGAACTTTCCACTCTTAATATTCTTACTAAAACTTTTTACATCCCCTGCATATCAATATGACCCAGTGTTTAACTATAAATGAAATTGGTATTTTAATTAATACTATTTTTTTAAATGCTTATATATAGCGCATCATATAACTTCTGAAAAATGAACACTCTGTTCAAGAATTAAATCCAGCAATGTTAGATCTCCTCAGAAACTAAATAAAACCAGTGAAAGCTAGAACATTATGTGCCTTTTAAAACATAGGCATGATACTGGAGCATTGCTGGATAAAATTTGAAGCATAGCACTCTATATATATGCAACCAGGTAGGCAGTTTAATTCTTTTATTTGCTGTATGTCTAGAAAAGCTTCTACCACTTATTTGTTAAGTCAAACAATTAAGTATCCCACATCCTTTTGAAACTGATTATGTTGAGCCCCATCAGTCAATACTGACTCCTTTACCATTTATTGTGTTTACAAAAGCTGCTCTGGAGGCTGTCTCATGCTGTAGCAGAAGAGCAGCTTCAGCCTGTAAATCTCCTGTTAGTTCACTTTTAAGACTTACATATTAATACATTATGAATTATGCTTCTGGATGGCATCATGTATTGCTCTCCAGTCCAAAAAATAATTTATCAGCTATATGTAGCCACCTCCATAATCTTAACCCAGATGTGATCTGCAGTATATTCACTTGTCTTATAACTCACTTGTAAACAGACAATCAGTCTTGGTCCAGCAGAAAAGCTCAAAGGTACTCTAAAGGCAGCATGAAGATTCTACACATAATATTATATCCCTTTTTTGTCCTAGATGAGAACATTAGTGAACAAAATCTTTTTGAATACTTGTTGCAGGATGGTTTCTTCTGTTCTTAATATGCTCCAAGTATTTGGATGAAATAAGTCTATATCCTTCACAGAAATTTCTATCCTATGCTGTGCACGTAGCTGGAAGAGATGATTTTTCACAAGAGCCTTTAATTAGCATGTAACACCCACCCCACCTCATGATCTACATGTTGAGCTTTATGATTGCCTAAAAATTTCTGTGTGATTTCTAAAGCCCCATTACGGCACCTGTACTTTACCATCCAAATCCACCAAAACCTTCACTCTGGATTCGGGTTGTTTTCTGGCTTCATTTTTCCTGGAAGTATTCCACTGCACCATACACATATATGTGGAAATTTGAACTTGTAAACCTAGAGTATGTATCCACCAATGGTCCTTGTGAATGCATAACTCGGGTGAAGTCAAATCCATGAAACAGCTTCTTCAGTCCATGGAAGCTGCTTCTCTTTTTCTTTCCACTGCTCTGGCTATCACTCCTCTTCTTCCTCTTGCCTCCAGCTCCTTTGTGCATTTGGGATTGATAGTTATTCAAAAACAAGGAATAAGTACCTTCAGGAAATGTATCACCTTTTTTAGGATGTTTTTTTCATACCTACTGTAACATTAAGGTTTCTAAATGGAAGACATGCTGCAAACAAAGGCTTACATAGCAAATTTTAATTGCATTTAGTTAGTGCCCAGCCGGAAAGTCCAGCTGTTGGCACAACCATATGCTACTGTCTTTGAAGAATCCTAGAGAAGCAACCAGTGTGCTTGCATTAAGAAGTGGATGTCAATATTGTATTATAGATTTGACTTCTTTGCAAATCTGCATGTTCTCCTTCATCCTTACACATCAGTGTAAGTAAGAGGAGTGATAGACTGAGTTTTCCAGCATCTACTGAACCTTAGCTTTTTTCCGTCCTCTTCCCCATATGTTTCTGTAAGGTCTACATAGTCTCTATCACGAAAGGGAGCTTTTATATCAAATCTTTCTTAGTGTCTTTATCTTAAAAAATTCGACTCTATTTAATAAGAACTACGTGAAAATTATGAAAAACCTTGTACATGTTTGGGTCAGGACTCATTACTATATACAAGCATACATAGTTCCAATGTGCTGCTTCAAAATTATGTTGTCCTGGTGGAAAATGATCTTGGAAGCTACAAATCAGATAAACAGAAGGTCAATTATATACACAATTGTTGAAACAGATTGGGTTTCAACCTAACATTTCATCTATAAAATGTATCCTAGAGTTATACCTGTAACGTTCTGTTATTATGATAGGGCCCTCTTGGCAGTACAGCACAGTACTTAGTTGGGAAAAAAAAGCTCTGTTTCATTTTATTCTACCAAAGGAACTGCAGCAGAACCTCATTTAAGTACTGGGATCTGCCAGAAACCAAGTGTGCTTGATGTTCTTTCCATTCCTGTGAACAAAGGCACAAGCAGCAGCACTGAGATATCATCAGTGCCAGAAGACCTTCTTCACCTCCATTCAAAACAAAAGCTGCACTTGGAATTTCATCTGCTGGATCAGGTTTTTTTTCCTTGAGTTTGGTCATAAGAGAACAAGAAGATGGGTGAATAGTTTATGCACTTCTGATTTTAAGCATATTTAAATATAATAATCACACTTGACTGAATAGAATCACTTTCCTCCATCATTAATCATGATGGAGGAAATAGACCATTAATTGTTATGGAGGTACATACAATATGCTTTTCTCTTATTTTCAAATAACAGAGCTGAATTCTCACATACAATGAAACAGGGTTGCAAAGAGGCCTAATACACATTCTGTGTAAATTCAAAGTGTCCAGTGATGATTGAATTGTTCTCTACAACTAGATAAATGTTACATTTCCAGTGTTAAAATGTTGGCTTTTTAAAGTTTAAAATTCAGTTTAAATTTCCATCTCTCCTTGAAAATAAGATGTCTCTGTCTGTCTCCCAGGTAAAGGAAAAATAATCCCTGTTTAGAATTAGCAAAATAGGAAAAGGCTATAATAAATGGGATACTAGTATTTTGGTTTAAAGTTTTTATTACCTTTTTTATTACTGACTGTCTGTCTAGAAAGAAGTTCAACTTATTTGTACACAGATGACACATGTTTACCTCCCTTTTTCTTATGATGCCATATGGCTCCCTTATGAACGTTGTGACTGCTGAAGGACTCAAAAATGGAACAGATGACTACTGGAAAATTGGAAGGTATTTGTAACTAATTCCTGAGCTTCTGGTGGAGTTGTGCCACTGTAACATTCTGCCCACCCTCCTCCATTTCCTAAAAAAGAAGATACATTAACAGGAACTATAAGGTTTATGGGAGACAAGTTTTTCTGTTTACCACAGAGCTGCTTTATTAAGAAAAGACTGTAGACATGCTTAACCATTGAGAGTGACTTTAGAAGTGTAAAAGGCTAAAAATATTATTTCATTGAACTGTATACTTTACATTTCTAAATTTCATTTATAACTGCATTTCAGAAATGCCATGGGGGCCTGTCAATATTTTTTTTTTAAATTCAGGAAAAGGGAAATGGTTGGTTAATTCGTTTGGTAGTTTTAATCTCATATGAGGAAGGCAAGCAGGCACATGTAAGAGTAAAAACATGGTCCAGTAGCAGTAACCAAACATGTAAAAAAAAGTAATCTCTCTTGAATAGTGAGAATTGTGTAAAAATTTTAAAATCAACTTGGTCTTTTATCTGCAGGTCTTGGAAAGCAGTGGGAAGAGACAACAATGGGATACCACACAGAATTGTCCTTGGAAGGCTCCTGACTGCTCCTGCCCTACAGCAACAGGCTAATGCAGAGGGCAAGTCATAGAGTAAACTCTGAGCAAGGATATAGGGCACAGTATCTTCTGGGGCACAGCTTATATTGGTTTATATTATGATCAGAGAGTTGATTTACAGAAGTAAAAGGTGGTTTTCTCTCATCAGTTGCTGGCTCCTTGTCTGCAGTCATAATAAATAGTGTACAAAATGTTCCTTCAGAATTAATTTGCTGAAACCAGACTGTTACTGAATGAGTAAGTTCATGTGGGCAGTTCCAAGGGGACAGGGATTTTACCACCTCCCTCAAAAGATGCTTGAAATCCAAGGAGTTTCTTAAGCCAGATCATACCACACTCATGAGCCTTGTCCCTGTTGTTGGCACAAGCAACTCCTTCCAGAGAGTTGCACTGGAAAACATGGCATCAGGTAGACATAGCAGAGCCTGAGGACAGAGCAAAGGTAAACTGGAGGAGAGAGGATGGGCAGAACTACCAATGACACATTGAATTCAATAGCCCTGTAAAGGGAAAGCAGACATCCAGTAGAGATTTTAATTGTCAAAAATTACAGCTACTCTTATCAAGACTAAAATATTGTAGAAGGATGACTGCAGCTATAAAAACAAAAGGCTTACTTACAGTATTTTTGTCTGCTAATTAATAATGCTACTATAAAATCATCAGGCAGATAAGGAGATCCCCAAAAAACAGCTTTAAAAGGTTAATGAGTTCAGTGTCACATAGAGTAACAAAAACCTAAAAAACATTCACACTTGATACTGAGACAATATTTTGTGGCAGCTTTTGTTTCCACTGTGGGGAATTACTGCTTGAATATATTAAATTCTATACAGATGTTATGCATATGGTTTGCCTCTTTCAATGAGTAGAACTCTGTTCTGACATGCTCCAAGACATGCAGGATGTTAGTTCAGTCCTCTCTGATTGTTTTCTTTCACCCCTTTAGAACAACCAAGTTTTAAAGCCTATTGCAAGACTTATAACTTGGCTTTGATCTCATAAAAACAAAAGATAGATTATTTTAACAGATTTTACTACTTTTATTTGTGTCATTTCTTTGTTTTGCTCAGAATAATAAATAGGAATATTTTGAAATAAATTTTCATGCAGATATAGAATAAAGGTATGGCAGCTCATCTTCTTCTTGTGCTATCAAGGCTCCTGAACCTCTTCTTAGGGCTGTCAGACTCTCTTCCCATCACACCTTGTAGGCCCAGATGTCTCTGTCCATGGTCACAGGTAGCACAGCTCCTCACCTCTGGGGCATCAATACTCCATCTTTGTTACACTGCTGAGGCCTGGAGGATTTATGAGTAGGGCTTCAGTTGCATCCCATTCTCTATCTTTGCCAAAACCTGGAGGGCAGCAGCTAGATGTCTGTTCTCACTGCAAAGATAAGCTTGTGAAGTTCCCATCGTGAAGAACAATATAATATTTAAGCCAACAGTTATTTTACAGCTTCAGAACGTGCTCAAAGATGAAAGTTAGACCGAACCATTACAGGGGAGAGACTATGAAAGAGATGCAATGACACAGAGATACCCATTCTGCAGGAGGGTCAGACTGTATGGAGGAGCAGGGAAGGATTCTGATGACATGAGAAGAGTAATTACTGGATCCAGACTCTGAAACAAGCTGTGTAATTTTAATCAGATGGAAAGAGAAGGACATCATGCAGTTAAGAAAAAAAAAAGATAGCTCTCTTCAAAAAAAGAAAAATATTAGGAAAAAACCATGTGGTGGAGCAGAATTACAATAGAACTGAGTCACAAAAGATTGAAAATGAAAAGAGTTTCTTGAAAAGGACGTCTTAGTTGTCTTTCCAAGGGGATGACCACAGAGAGGATAGAAATGAATTGTACTTTAAAGAACTTCTATAGCTACATGGAAAATTTTCCAAAATAATTTAGAAGTCTTTGGTGTCCTTGATCTCAGAATGTGAGCACTATAAGATGTGCAGTTTCATAGTAAGATATTCTTACAGAGTCCTTCTCATGGATTACTTCTTGCCCCCTCCTGAAAGGGCTAATATAACAATGACTGCACTCTGAAGGCCTGAATAAATGTGAATTCCTTTTTCAGTGCAATGAATTAACTTGTTTACCTCTTACCCTACATGCACTTCTCACTTCTAGTAGCAGATTTAGAAACCATCTTCATCCTTGGTATTGCTCCATGATGGAGGTACCTGAGCTGCTTCAGAAGAAGCTGGTGTGCCTGCATTTTCCATCTGCCACAATGCCTGTCAGACGCTGGCTGGAAGCACTGTTTGTGCTTACAGATAGTGTAATGCTGCTTAAATAATTAATCTGGCTTCCCCGCAGTGCTGTGTGCTTGAGTTCTGAAGCCCACTCGTTTGAGGGACAGCAAGGTGCCATTTCTATGTATAATAGTGGGCACAGATGTCTCTGACTCCTATGAACACTGTTGTCACTCCAGCTTGCAAGCACTGGGGAAGAGTCTGAGGTTGTCTGATCCAAACAAAATTCACACCAGGTTTGAGATGTCTAAAGTCGAGAGGTCTATTTCACAATAAGTAGCTCTTTCTTATAGGTTGAAAGTAAAAGACATCTGGAGAGAGTTGTTCACCTGATCTGCTTCCAGCACTGAGGATGAGATGAACTGCAGTTTGGAGGAGGCCTGCTTCTCCAGTGACCATAAAAGACCAGAGAGATCAGATGTAGATCAGGCTTCAGATGCTTGAATTAGATGATGACTCATCTCAACATCCTATTTCTACAGTCAATGAGGAAAAACAGGCACCTCCAGAAGGTACTTCACCCCTCAACTTAAAAAGGTACTTTTTTTCCCTATATGCTAAAACTATGAACCCAAAACCAGGTTTAAAATAGAAGCATGTATGTTGGATAGCTAAAAGGAAGTAAGATGGCTCCAAGGGAAGGTGGGCACATTATTTTTTCTCTATATAGGTTTATAACAGGAATCTAAGACTTTGTGTTTTTCTCAGGATTTCTACATTTATAAAACTTGCATATTCAAATTAACAGTTTTACCCTTTGTACAATATGCAAGCTTTACTAAATATGAAGTGATTGTTATTTTCTGCAGAAGCCATTATAAACATAATGGCATTAGATCACTTTCCCTCCTTCATGTCTTCTTATTCACCCACACTTTAAAATGTAATCCTGAAATACAGGGAGTAGTATAACAATAAGTATCATAAACACTCTCTGAGTGAGAAAAGATGCTGGAGTGCTCCAATGCTGAAAGATGTAAGGCAATAGTGAGCAGAGATTTACACTCATGTCTCTAATACAATATGACGTGATAAAAATCCAGCATCATTTTGTGGATGGATACTCAGAGAACTCGTGAAACAGGAAAGAACTGGCTTTTCATCTACTGTACCTTGTCTGCTTTCTTACCAAATATAAAAAACTTACCAGAAAATTGTTGTCAGACTGGAGAGATTTCAGAGAAAAAGAGCTAAAAAGGGTGCTAAGGAGTTAAGTGTAGTGTGGTAAAACAAGACGGAAGACAACAGTAGCAATCTAAGGAAGAAAGGTGTCAGAAGCTGCATGAGAGATCCATCTGGTCTAGCATTAAGTGTCCTATCATGCACATTTTTCCCTGGGGCATTCCACTCCTGAAAACTAGCATGAACAGGCAATAAAATGGAAGAAACACTCTTTTATAAGTTAGGACAACCCAAATCCCTCTCTGGGCTACAAGCTGCTGCTCTGTTATCTGCTGTCTAATATGATTTCCTCCCGTCAATGAGGTAGCAGTTTTTATGACTTTCTTGCTTACTCCAGTGGAATGGACTTTGGGCTTTCTGCCCGTTTTGTTCCTCCAGTTTCTCTACCTATACGAGACACGCATCAGCAGCTGGATAACTTCTTTCTTGCTAGAAAATAAGTAGTACATCTCCACCTTTTAGAATCAGTGTGGTTAAAATCATACTCTTGCCCATAAGAAACATACGCTGTCTGAACTCTAACAGGCAGGGTCAAGTTTTGGTGTATTTCCTGGAGGCAGACTAAGATGCCAGATTTGCACTCAATGAAGACCAGAAACCTTGAATAACTTGAAGATAAATTGCCTAATTTAGCAAGCTGAAGTCAATGAGACTATTGTCTGATGGTCTAATTTGGAACCCATGCTTTTATTGATGGACTAATATTATCATAATAGTAATATTATTTTGTATTTTTCCATCTGGGGTGGGGGGGGGGAAATGTTGTGTTGTTTTGTTTTGTTTAATTTTGTTTTTCTAGAGTTGAAGAAGCTGGAGTGTTCTCCAGGCTGAAAACCTGAGATTGACAATTGGGGTGGGGTTGATAAGTACTTAAGAGAAGAATAAACAACTGCTCTGTGAGGACACTAAAAATCAGATTTCTGAGAAGAGTTTCTTGCACATTGCTACAGAACATAAATATTTTTCAAATAGGACCCATTCTGGAAAAATGCCAGAAGCACCGCCTGCAAATATTTACAAAAACGGGTAGGCATCTTAGCAATCTGAAGTCATTGACCTTTTTCTCAATACAGCAAATGGAGTGTCTATACAAGCATTTAAGACTTAAGTGTCTTGGAAGATATGCCCAGACTTAAATATAATTATTGGTGTAAAGAATTACCAAATCATTATAATGCACTCATTTATATAAATGTCACATCATGCAGTTTATGGTAAGCTGTGAAAGGAAGTCACATAAAACATATGACCAGACGATCACTTCCAAAGTATTGCTAACGCAGAACTGATGAATTGCACTGGTAAGAACAAGAAAAAACTTGTTATAGAAAAGGATGTCACAGCAATATATGTGTATAAATGTGGGTGAATGTAAAGGACCAAGAGAATAAATGTCAGACTGGATTCATCTGGCTTAGCTTTGTTATCTAATTTTGATCTCTCTTAGTTCCTATTAGTGCTGACAGAGATCTAGCAAACCAGCAGTGGTATATACAGGATGTTTTATACGGTGGCTGTTTCAGGCTGCAGTGAGTTCCTCTCGCCACTGATAGTTTGCTATCGACTAGGGTGGAGTCAGGCCAATTGCTCACATGTAGGCATTTGCTGCAGCTCTCTTTGTACCTCAAGCCGCTGCATTGCAATGACTTTTGCTGTTGCCATAGGCATTCACCTTGTAGCTAACCACGTTAGGAGAAGATTAAAATGAAGAAGAAAGGGAAAGGCATGGGCTAACAGAGTTATATTATAAAACTAGAGTGAAAGAATCAAAATATTAAAAAAATACTTGAAATTAACTATGCTGTTAAAATAAACGTGCCTCTCCATTTGACGACTGTCTAGGATGCCAGCTCCATTTTAGCCGCCAATTTCAATAGAGACGTGATTATATGGCTAGCTTAGCCATTAATTTTTTATACAATTTTACATTTATATAATGTGCACCATTACATTTTATATAATTATAATTAGATCATTTTATATTTCTTTTTTGTCATTGGCTACATTTTATTAAAATTGAAGTAGTACCACAGCTTCATAAATCTCAGGGACTGTTCTTCGTTTGATTTGCTTTTTTAGTATCCCAACACATTAAGACTTTATGCATTTTTTGTAGCTATTCAAAAAGGAAATAGGCTCTTGAATGACTTAATAAAACTAAATAAATCATAATTGCACCATTAGGCTGCAGAGTAGATGAGTATTATGAAGGCAACTTATCTTCTAAAGATGTTTGCTTGCTATTGAGATTTCAGAAACCAAATTCACAAGTTCCCAGGTGGCTGATTGATGACCAATAATTTTCCTGTAAGTTCTATGAATCATAGAATCATACAGTGGTTTGGGTTGGAAGGGCCCTCAGAGATCACCTAGTTCCATCCACTAGACCAGGTCGCTCAATGCCTCGTCCAGCCTGGCCTTGAACACTTCCATGGATGAGGCATTCACAACTTCTCTGCAGACACCACAGCTTAACCTGGCTAAGGTTAAAAAGATCACATATTTTTTAACATTATATTGTAGCCTGGTTTTTCATTTTTCTACTGTCCTGGCTGTTGTCAAAGTGAATTTTGTGTCCATGTATCAAATTTTGATACATGGGATGAGGACTACAGATGAGGTCATATCTGCCTAGTAAAGACCTCAGTATCCATCACCATTCCAAACTGTGTCTAAGCTAGAAAATAGTGTGGTCTGAAAGGATCCAATTTGTAGAATGAGATAGGTGGTGTAGAGGATGTGATACCCATACTGTATACTTTCCTCCACAGAGTGGCTCTAGCCTCAGCCCAGACTCAGTGACCATTACCAGCTGAAAGGCGTTTCGTACATTTTGGGAGTACATCTCCCATTTAACTCATCTGAAAGGAATCTGCCTTCAGCCTTGTGAGATTTGTCCATGAAACACAGTGAGAAGGCCAGCCAGGAGATCAGCTTCCAAAGTACACCCCTGACTGAGCTAATATGCTAATATAGATACACCCACAGAAGATGAGTATTGCACCAAGGACGAACTTGGCCAATGAGCACCTCAGCCTCTTCAGATGTCAGAGAGGTTGGGTGGGACTTTATAGGTTATAGGTTTGAGGTCAGACATCTGCCTGTTGTCAGAGTCTGGTTTAAGTAGCCTCCATTCCTTAGGTGTAAGGTGAATTTGATGGTATATCTCCCTGTTCAAGGGAAATTGTGAAGATGAGGAAAAAGACTCTGAAGTACTTAAGAGGCTGTGGTGATAAGAAATAAAATTAGACTATCTTTTCTAACCATACAGAAAATGCTTCATTAATAATTTTTAAAAGCCTTTCCACTGAAACATTCCAGGACTAATAAGCCAGGGAAAAAAAAAGGCCAAAGTGAAAATTACCGGTGGCGGAAAGCCATATGCAAGGAAACAGAGGAAGGTTTGCCATGGTGGAGATCACAGGGAAGAGCTGCACGAGGGACCAGCTTTGAGCAACGCCAACATGAGGCCGTGCTACTGTTCCACTGTGCCTGCTGAGGCCACTGGGCCTGGCAGATCTGGAAGTCCCACATACACATATTGATAACTGCCCATTGCAGCAGACATGAGACCAGAGAGCAGAAAACTGTTTATTTAGACATTGCAAGAAGTGTATTTTCTTTGGAAAAGACTGAAAATTGTCAGTCTAATTTGTGGAAAGTTAATTTCCCATTCACTTTCTTCTAAATGGCTGATTTACTTTCTCCTACCTGGAAATATAGCACCAGGCCTTAGCTAACCATTGCACCAGTTTGAACAGTGTACATTATCATACATGTTCTGTGAATAATAAGATATTTAAGAGAATTTCCTTGCAGATGATCTATCAACAAAAAGCAGGGTTTAATTCCTTGATTTATTGAAGTTACATTTACAGATCATACAAGTCAAAAACTTAATTCTGCTGGAATTGTTTCTTTCACTGAGATATTTTGGAAAGCAATGTGCCCTTCACTCAGAGATTAAAACAGACAACCTCTCTGTTAATTTAAATTTACCATACTCATTTGCTAGGCTATCACTTGTTTTCATTTTTCTAGACAAGCAGCTATTGTTCACCAGCCTGTGCACTTGAACTGCAGATTTTGTCTGCATGAAACCCATAATTCAAACCACAACAGAATGCAAGAGCCCATTTGGAAAATGATGCCCATCAGGAAGAGATTCATTTCTCTGCATGAATTTTTGGCAACACACTATTCTTCATAATTTGTACTGCAACTGCTCTCATTTACTGGCACTACAGGTGTACCTTTGTGTTTTCATTTTTAACTGTAGGTGATTAAGGAAGAAAAAAATTCCCTCAGTGATAAGTCATCTATCCCATATTTGTCAAATTTCCTAGTGCTTGACTTACAGCTTTTTCAATCTGAGTCAGCTTGACTATTGGATTAATGAGAAGATTAAGCACCACCAGCCCTAGGTCTTGAAAAGATCATCAGACTGCCATTTGGATGAGGAGTGATTACTATGATCTACAACTGGATGTGACCAAACCAAGCACAATACCTTCATAGCCTATAACCTGTATGACATAGAGGCAGAAGCACATACATATGCAAGAGTGAGACTTCATTTCCAAAAAACTTGTCTGTCCCCCTGGTCTCCTTAAACAGGGTTATTTAAAGATTCTGTGCAGGCTGATTTAGTCACACTTCTTCAGTGTTTATATTCAGAGGTTCCATATTTGAAAATAATGGACATATATCAGAAAGAACTTTTTCTTGTGTTTCATACCAAGAAAAAAAAAAGAATATGGAACTAAATGAATACTCTTTAAAGCTGATTCCTAGTAATTGATTCAAATGGTGTCATGGAAGATCAAAAAGCCAAATTCAAATGGCACACCAGCATGGGGGGAATTTTCAAGTTACTCACAAGCACTGAAATTAGGAGACTCCCCTTTTGAATGTATTTCCAGAGGCTCTAGCAAAGACAGAGTCTCAGGATGATGAGAAAAAATGCAGGCCACATGTTCTCTGGAGGTCTTCTAACTAAAATATAAACAAGTATTTAAACTTAGATTCAGTTATTATGGGTGCTTACAGTAAGACAGCAAATATCTCTTCGTATATTCTCATTGCATAAATACAGAACTCTTGAGACCTACCAGTGGAAAAAAATATTACAACTGGACATTTATCAGCAAATGTGAATTAGCATCTTCAATAAATGCTGACATAGCTATATTGACTAATTACAATCACCTGGGGGGGAAAAAAAATTATCTCTTGTGAATAGATCATGTTCCTACCCATCCCAGATACCTTCTGCTGAAAATCTATGTTCACTTAAAACCATTCTCTTTTGAAAAGGACAGATGTTCCAGGTAAGAGCAATTACACAGGAGAAGGAAAACCATAAAAAGGAACTCAATCTTCAGAGAAATGCAGGCTAGATGTTGAGTAGGGGAAAGTTAATTCAGACCTGGATCCAAACCAAGTTTTCTTGAAGCTTATTTGGATATTTCATTTAAAGCAGAAGGTTTTGAATCATGTACAATTTGCATGTTCTCTTTACATCTTTTTTTTTTTCTCTTGGTGGAAATGAAATGGTAATCTGAGCAACAAATTGCTTTGATGGAAATAATGCACTGGAATGCACTTCAAAACAGTGATTTTATAATACCTTGCAAGCACTGTAAGTAGTCATATTTGCAGCTAAGTCACGGGTTATGTGACTTATGTGACAGTAAGGAAGATTTGAGTGAAGCATGGGAAAATCCATCTGGATACATGCGGCTTGACAAAGCCTTGCTAGCTGGCTTTGAAGCACAGTGACATGCAAGTGCAGCCACCCTGGGATTGGGACTTGAGCTGACACCTCTGCACAGCACTGTGCTATACGTTCGCCTGTCCTTGGGAAGGCTCGGGAACTTTGGAGGAGATGCAGCAACAGAGCTTTGATAGCTTTCCACACAGCCACAGCTACGATTCCTGATGGAGCTTTGAACAAATTCAGGCAACCTGGCAGCAATAGAGAGTGGGATTTAGTTTTCTACCTTCCTCGCCATGCCTGGCCTCCAGCAGGCCACTTTAGATACCCTGCTATGGCTGTGGCATCTGTGTGGGATTGGCAAATCTAACACAGGAGATGCTTTGCCTTTAGAGTGGCAGCTAGAGGACAAGGGGGTTATTCCATGGCACCTAAGTGGCATTAAATATCTAGGACTGGAACTGGAATCCTTCCCAAAGTGTCAGAGTGCTTCAGAATAGTGACTTGCTTCAAACTGCATCTCAGAACTAGCAGAAGAATTGGAGAAATAAAAGCACCATTAGGGTGCACTTTTTATCTTGCAATTTTGTACTTCTGTCATTATAATTCTGGGAAATGACAACTTTTAAGAACATGTTGTTTTGTCCTATTAATCTTATCTTCTTAACTAAAAAACAGGTTTTATTTTAAAATGTTGATGAACAGAAAAACAACATTAATAAAGACTGTCTTATAATGATTTGTGTTTTCATTTGCCATCCGTCCCTCATTAATTTTGTACTATTCCCTTCATATTTACAAATAATTCATGGAATATTTGAGAAAACTCACTGTATATTTTAGCCTTGGGCCCAATGGACAGAACATGCTTGAGCAAGGCATTGAACTTGGGTTTTCTGATTCATAATTAAGTGGTCCAAATACTAGGCTGTGGTAAGAAAGGGGATATGTAGCCCCTGCCATTTGAAGCAATGTGTCTTTCTCAGTTCATTAAAAAGCTTCTCATAGCTCTTAGGAAGAAATTCAGGCTCTGGGCTCTATATGAACAGAGTTTAATACTCCTTATCTGGGGTCCAAAATGTGAGGCTTAGGTAAGTGTATGTGCTCAGAGGGTCTCCAAATGTTTTGCAGTCTCAAGTACCAAGATCATCCCATGAACTCCGGCATGACGGTTTTCTGACAGCACAGTCTGATAACAGGAGGCCAGGCAGGGAAGGCAATGTGCAGTTGTACCTCCCTCTCATATACTTGTGATCTTTGCTGGACTGACTCCAAATCCTCAGCAAGGGTCAATCTTGTACCTATTAAAATGAATGGAAGTTTTCCCACTGAAATCAATATAATGAGAATCAAAGTCATTCTCATTAAGTAAAATTCCCAGAGATTTAAGAGCCCATCATTTTGTACTGACTGCTTATCAGTCAGTATAAGAAATGGACCTCATTATGGAAAAAAGCTGCATTGAGCTTTGCATTTTCAAAGCATGGCTTAAATATGAACCAATTAACTTCAAAGTTTTCACCTGATGCAGTGACAAATCATGCTGACAAACATGCTAGTGCTAGTTATGAATCTCCCTAAGCCAGTCTCCATGTCTAAGAGTTAAGTCTATAAAAAGTTTTGAAAGAACCAAAGTTCTACAGTCATGTTTTATAAAAGAACATGAATCACTTATACAGAGAAAAATAATGAAAGGATTTTACTCAGAAAGGTATTTGCCTTTATGTACCTTGATGTTAAAGCACCAGTAAGTTTATATGCTGCTAAGAGAAATGAAGAGAATGGGTTGGTCTCTGAGGACATAAAAGAAGCTTTTTCTTGCTCTCCCGTGGCTGCCAGAAATTTTGTGACTGATATTTTTTAAGATAAAAAAGGAAGGAGAAGTAGTCTACAGTTATCTCCAGGTTTTTTTCCATTTGATTTTTAAAGTATTTCAGGTGTAAAACATCTTATGCACCGCTTTTAATGTTGAATCTTCAGACTTTTTTTTCTTTGTTCACATGTCCCCAAAATGTCACCTTCTCTAATGTGGAATGAATGTCCCTGACCATTCCTTGCTTTTCTCAAAGGTTTGGAAGATGGATTTGCAAGAAGTAACTTCAGTGAATTCAGAAAACCAGACTGTAATAACCAGGAACAGACAGACACTTTTGAAATCAAAACAAAACAACACAACACTCTAAGAAAAATTAGTCCAATTTCTTGCAGGACCCCCTAAAACTAAAATCGTATGACTAAGGCCCATGTGGTCCTTGAACTCTGGCAGGCTTGGTGCTGTGTGTGACCCTGTGTTGAGACCCTGTTCCAGTGCCCAACCAATCTCTGTGTGAAGAACCTTTTCCTAATGTCCAGTCTGAATGTTCCCTGATGCAGCTTCACACTTCCAAGTGTCCTGTCTCTGGTCACTGGAGAAAGGAGATCAGCACCTGCCCTCCACTGATTGCCTTGAGGAAGCTGTAGCCTGTGATGAGGTCACCTCTCAGTCTTCTCGTCTAAGTTTAACAAACCAAGTGACATCAGCTACTTCTCCTAGGTCTTGCCCTTGAGGTATTTCACCATCTTTGTTGCGCTCTGGACACACTCTAAGACCTTTATATTCCTCTTACACTGAGGAGCCCCAAGCTGCACACCGCACTCGAGACCGGTGCCACACAAGTGCAGTGTTCCGTGGCACAAGCCCCTGCCTTGGCCAGCCCGCGATGCTGTGCTGCCCAGCTGTACCAGACGGAGGCTAACCACAGACTGGGCCATGTTAGCCATTCAGTCAGTGAGGCAGGGGATCCTTCTCCTCTCTTCAGTACCTGTGAGACCACTTCTGGAGAGCTTTGTGCAATTTGGGGCTCCACTGTGCAAGAAGGATTCTTTCATACTGGGACTAATGCAGTGGAGGCCATCAGGATGGTTAGAGGCTGAAGCACCCAACAAATTACAAGAAACTGAGGAACCTGTTCATTGTGGAAAAGAGACTGTTTTATGAAACTTATTACTGTTTTTACTGATTTACTAGGAAGGTGAAGAGAAGAAATTTCCCCAAGAGGTTGTTGAATTTCCATCCCTGGTGACATTGAAACTGCAGCTGGACACAGCCCTAAGCAATATGGGCTAACTGGACTTTGTTTGAGTGAGGTATTGGACTAGATGACCACCAAGGGTTCCCTCCAACCTAAATTATTCTGTAATGCTATGAAAAGAGGGCAGAAAAATAGAAATATCTGGAGCACATCCTTCCACTGAGAATAATACTAGATAAACTCTTGTATCATTTTGTCTACTTTTAATGTGCATTCCCTTCTGTGACAATTCAGATTCTCTGGTGAACAAGCAGTTTGAAATGAAAACTAGTTTCAGTGCTTCTGTGCTTCTAGCATTAATTTTTTTTTCCTTTTGGCTTTATCTCATTTTCCTTGTGTGCATTTATTTTTGCACTTCCATAAAAACAAACGTTTACCAAGGTATGAATTTCAGTTTTAGGCCTCTCTCACCCAGCATCTTAAAGACCCAAATAAGCTGCAAAGTGGCAAATGGACCTAACAAAGAAAGGCTTATGTATAGAGAGATAAGGCAAATGAGAAGGAACACCAGTATTATTACAGTGATAAGTTCTAAATGGCACCCGCAAAAGCAAACTGAAAAAACAGAGAGTGTTCTCATTCCCAGAAAAGGAATGATAATTTTATACTGAAGAGAAGAACAATCTAAAAAAACTGAGGGGTCCTTTAATTTTACATTTTAATATGGTTCAAAAAAAGATGTGACATAGAAAACCTGGAGCCTTTTTTTTTCCCTGAAATTATAGCTTGCAAAGCCATTACCATTAGTATCTTAATCTTTCTAAATGATCATTGTCTTCTTAATACTCCTTTGCATAATACAACATCAAAATTGAAATTCAAGAGCAAAATTTTTAGCCATGAAGAATTTTCCTGCTGGATGTCATCATCTGCAGTCTGTATACACAACATTTTCTTGCTTCTTTCTCTCTTGCAGATGTGCAGGTGAACTGTAGTAATTCTTTGCAAAGAGTGATGTTTTTCTACCCAAAAAAATTTATTTTCTCCCTTCAGCCATCCCAAGAGAAGATGAAAACTGTAAATTAATATAATTTGACTTTGTTCTCCAAGTAGCTTCAGACATTTTAGAGTCTTGAGGTGCCACCAGGCTCACTATGTCTTGGAGACAAGGGTCTTATATCCCATTCTTGTGTCCCAAATTAAATACTACAATCTGTATTTAACTAAACTATCTCTTCAAAACAAAAAGAACTTGATGTTCAAGTCCATTTCTTTTGGTAATTTCATCTTTCTATTTGAAGTTTGCACATGGCTTCTTACTTAAATGTGTCTGATACCACATTTTGGATACTAGTACTTGCTACTCCCTGTTAGATAAAGCAATATTTTAATATATAACATTTTTCTTCCTGGGGTGGGTCTTAAATATTACAATCAAGTCACCTTTTGATCTCCTTTATGGCACTTTGTTTTCTATCTCATTACTTTGTACTTTTTTCTTTCTAAAATCTCACCCTAACAGGCCTTTTCTTCAGCCTGTTGAACATTTTTGTGTTTGGCCTTCTCCGTGTCCTCATTGTATTTGACAACAGAAGAGGAGGTATTTTTTTTTGGTCTTACTTTATATGCCAAGAAGACTGTCTCCATATTCTACTTAATTTTTTTTTATGTATAAGCATGAAGATCACATCAATTCTTCACTTATAACTTTACAGAGTGATACTGCCTTTACTCTCCTTGAAGTCTTCAAAGAACACTTACTTTCTACAGTGTATAATATATATATAATAAATGTATGTAAAATTATACAAATTCCCTCAACAGTCTACAACATCCACAGAATGCACTGGCAGTGATATTATACGTGCTTCCTGATGAAGCACAAAAATTCAAGTATGTGAGGTTAGCAGCTGGAACTGTCCTCTGTTCCTACCAAATGTCATCAGCTCATGTACACCGGTATTGAGCAGCTACCAATCCCTAGTGAAGTAGTGAATTTACCTTTACCCTTCAAAAGAAGGTCTGGAAGAGCTACCTTATGTTGTGTGCAATATGTTTTGGACATGAAATGTAATCCTTGTCTTTTAGAAATTGATAAGAACTCCTGGCTATACACAATTTTTTGGTATTTGTCTCCAAATTGAAGTTTCTGATGAAGTCCATAATTTCTTGCCATGCATTACAAAGGGACATTCAATTTAATCTCTGATTTATATAGCATATTTGCTGTGCTCCAGTACACTCCTACTATGAAACAAGAGCCCAGCAATTTACAAGCTGCACATCCCTAGGTAGGCAACAAAAATAACTGGCTCTGTTTTAAAGTTGGAGACTCTTTCAGTGTTTAACCTAGTGATTGGTATAAAACTCACATCTTCTAAAGGACAGAGATAAAGAAATCCACAGTAGTAAATTTAGTGCTAGGAGAACACACTCCGTCTTTCCCAGCAAAGTCACTGAGATATCTGTGACTTATTTATGTGCTATCAAGGGACAGTAGTGGGTGGATTAATCTGAACATTGCTTACATTCCTCTGGTGTTCAAATTGACCTTGCTCACCTCTGGAGCACCACCGAGACTTTCTTGTTATCTGTTAAATCCTCTGTTCATTCTTTCCACCCTGGTGCTAATTTATGTGAACTGCAGTGGGTTGACATCGTGGGTTGGAGTCACCTCACCCCACTGTTTAAAGCCGGCTGTGCCAATGCCAACACGTGACCGTGTCTTCCTGGGCTCAGTTTGGAGTCATTGAAACTTGGTTGCTCTGACTTATTTTAAACATCCATGTTAAGACAAATTAAATCACACACAGAAGAGCCTGCCTCTTTCTGTGGATGGTAAGTCCAGGACATGAAAGTCTACAGTGTAAATCTGGACATCTGGTCAGGTGAGCCCCACACAGCAGGTCTGACTCTAATTGGTGCTGGCTGCAAGGCTCCTGCCAGTCCCCTGCCCTCGGTGATAATGGGCATGGCAGGAAGAAAAACACAAAAGAGGCTGATTTGCTTTGAAATACTAACTAAATACAGCAGTGGGTCAAAACAAACCAGTACTAATGCATTCTCAGTGGAAAATTAAAACTATTGTAGGTCATAGCAAAAGTCCTCTCAGCTACTGAAACCAAATGATGTTCAGTTTTCAGTTTCAATTTAGAGGCAACATTTTCAGCTGCAGGTTTTGATTCAGGTAAAAGTGTGGGCTGGTTTTCTGTCCAGAATAAAATCCCCCAACTTTCCACTGATTTATTTAAATGTTAACATTTAAAATCCAAATTCTCTATCTGTGCCAGATGACTTTTATGTATTTCTAAAATGTCTCTGAAATAATTCAGAAGGCAGCAACACACCTAGAACAGACTAATCAAGCGTGAATTATTCAGTATAGTTCTAGGCAAACTGTAAAACAATAGATATCAGTGAAAAGAGCACATTGCTAGCATTTATTTTTGCTTAATCATTGAATCTTCAAACATTTGTATTGCTCAGAAGAAAAAGGTAAGTTATGCCATCAGGCATGATCCTGCTCACATAGGCCCTGTTTCCCATGTCAAATGGTCTGGACAACCAGGTAAGACAGAAATGTGACAGTAAATGCTGCATGTGTGAATGCATGTGTGTGGGTCTAACACCCTCACTGTGCACAGGGAGTAGTGCTGAGGAGGAAAATGACTGTTGGATTCAATGACAGCAGGGAGTTGCACAGACAGTTTTGAAACTTGCTTGAAAATTAGCAAAAAATAAGTATAAGGTATTTGTATCTCGGGAGAGAGCGCATGGAGTGGGAACAGAACACCAGTGAACACCTTGGTGGCCCCATGGCTCCACAGCCCCTGCCCAGGCAGCCTCCCTGGGCACAGGGGATGGGGATGCAGAGAGCTCCCGGAGGGGGTGACCGTGTGGGTGGAGTGCAGAGGGACCCATGCCCCAGGATGTGCTGCTGGACCTATGGGGGCTTCCTCACTGTGGAGTGTTGGGAGCAGTGAGGGTGACATGCAGCCAGAGCAGCCCCATTTCTTGTGTGTGCATATGTGAGATCAGAACTTCTTGAGATCAGCTATAGAAGGCCAATTTTAGAAACTTGTAGGTTACATTAATATTTTGTAACTGTCTAGTATTTTTGGTTTTCTCTTTACCAATGTTGATTCTGCATAAATGGTTCATGGATTTTGATCCAATGATCTGCCATTAATGAATCAATAAACGGTTTCAATGCTGAACTAATTCAAACCATGGGAAATGATGTTCACAGTTGTTCATTGTGGCATCAGGAAGGTCTGCAAATAAACATTTCAGTCTATGCTGCCATCCTTACAGTGTTTTTGTGAGCTATTTCAAAATAAAACTCTTAGCTTCACAGTGTACTAGGTCTTAAAAAAAAAAAACCACCAACAAACAAAAAGCCAAAACATCATCAGCTTTTGCAAGTTCACTAGCCCTGCATTTGACGCTGTCCACAGAGAAAGAGAGTGGGCTGTAGCTCCTGAGGTGCAAGCATGCAATGGCATATTTACAAAGGCCTGGAGGAAGGTAACTAATATATCTTTCTGCCCTGTGCTTCTCTGTTGGTTTTCCAGGGAGCACTTAGTACAACCAAGTATTGCCCACATTCCTAAGGACTCCGGGAAGTATTTCTCCCCAGACACACTTGATGTCACCTTTAATGACCCCTTCCAGCAAGCCTGGTCTGCTATCACAGAACCATTATGGCTGCACAGACTGTGACCTTGTCATCAAAATGATCTACAAAAGCAACTGAAAGTGGTTGACAACAGTTTTTTGCTATATAGGAATAGCCTGGTTTGGAGGACTCATGAGCATTTGGGATAGGGAGGACCCAGGCACAGAACATTTCTGGTGCTTCTGTACAGTTCTGTACAGTTGCAACATTCTCCTGGGCTGAATAAATTGTAAGAATTTCTCTCACTTTCAGTAAAGCACCATTAACTGCCGGTGCTTTAACACTGTACTTATATTTCTTCACATTTTCCTTTTTTTCCATTTATTTTGTGACAGTAATTGATTTTGAAAGAAAAATTATTGACAGCAGGACCTGCCTGGTCCTCCAGGTATCTCTATAATGGACCTAAGTGCACAGCCAGCAGCTACTCAAGCGCCTCACAGATACATTAACTGGTAACAGCCTTTTCTGGGAGAAAGGTATGCTATCACTAATGGAAGAAATATATCTATATGTGGAAATACAGGAAAATTATAGCAGAGAAGAAGCTCAGTACTATATAATTGTAGTTTTCAGAGGGGAAGCCTTGTGTCTTGTCTGGCAGTATTCTGGCATATCTAACCTGCAAGACCATGCAAGAACTGTTAAAAGAGACTTCCGTAGAGACAATGAGTGCAACAGCCTCTCATGGTGTCCCTCTTCTTCAAGTGCAGCCCAGAAAGAAAACTCCAGTCTTTCATAGCAGAGTAGCTGGGGCACAGTCCCTGCATAGACAATATCCACCAAACAAGCACAGTAATTAGTAACTGATCCCTGCATTTAGTCAACCAAATATAAGCAGTTGCTTGCTTCTCTGTTCTGAGCATGTTTCTTCATTCTTCTCCTGTAAGAATTCCCGTTAAAGTAGTTGCAAGACTGTGGCTGCCTGCCTCCTTTCATACACATAGCTATGTTGTTCCCAGCCTCCCTGCTCCTGGAGATTTCCAGGTTTATTTCAACCAGTCTAGATTTCATTATAACAGAATGTCACCTATGTTATCTAGGTTTGATTGCTATAATCCAGAGTAAAAATTTATGGCTTTGATTCTATGTGCTCCCAGTGGTAAGAGGAGGCTTCCAGGTCTGGGCAGCATGATCTGTACAAGCACACAAACTTCTGCTCTGATGGAAATCAGCAAATTCTGTTGGTATCAGCAGTGCAAAATTTGGCAGAAATACACTGCAAAATTTATAGCAATATTTGCCTTTGTGACTGACTAGGTTTTCTGTTACAGGTAAATTTTGCAGATGATGAAATCCTGACTGTCAAATTAGAGAGAAGAGAATGACTTTGGGAAAGGTTGTTGAGCTACTTATCTACACCATTGAGAGCAGGAGAGGAGCTAAGACATGCAAGCTGGAGCTCTGATGCAAGCTGGGGCTCAGCTGCTGGAGGGTTGTGAACCAAGAGATGTTTAGTATTCAGATGCTAAGTTACTAAAATGCAAATCGGGAGATTAGGATGTCAAAACCTGACAATCCAGACAATTAAAAGCTTCAGTACTGGAGCCCATGAAGTAAGAGAGAGGTGCAAATGGGGAGAGAAAGGGCAGGGGGAAGATTAAATGATTCCTCCAGGGAAATTAATTTCCATTACCATTTGTTGTATTTTTGCCAAATTCTGTTTGACAAATGCATGCCCAGAAAGCAGGAATCTTAAAAAATCTGTATGACAACATTCTTTTCAATGAACAAAAATCTAATATTAACTCCTTGTGGGTCGTAGTAAAGGTTCTAAATAAATAACCTTCTATAAGTCTGTAAGGTAAAATAACTGCATCTGGAGTGGGAAAAAGAGTGTAATGCCTCATAAATGAAAGGAGTCACAGCACTGCCTCAATTATCACAGTGGCTGTCCAACAAATGTTTGCAAAAAGTTCCACCTTGAGACACATTTACAAGTTCCTTAGAATGAGGTCTGAGTGTCTACTAAAAGTCTTGTGAAATAGAAGTCTCTGCTAATTTTCCTTACTTCCATGAAGCCCTCTGTGGTCTGACAGGTATTCCAGTGCTGACTTAAATGGAGGCAAGATATTACTGAGATATTTCCCCACAGATTCAAAGTGAAATCTTTGTACTTTTCTTAGCATGCAGGGTTTTTTTTTTGTCAAAACATGTATGATTTTACTAATCTAATGTCAGGTTGGTGTTGCTTTTTCTGGATTTTGCTGTTTGACTTGAGGATGCTTTCCTGACGTCCTCAGAGCCCTGCAGATCCCCGCCGAGTGTCTCAGATCCTCCCCGAGGACCGCCTGGGTGAGCAGGCTCAGCATCATGGGGCAGTTTTCCTCCTCCTCTCACCGTCTGATTGCAGCCTTTCCATTCTGTTCAAAGGACTTGAACACACCCAGGACCACCTACTCATACGATGGCAGATCTTCAGCTGGCTGCTTAGGGCAGGGGACACTGGGGACAGAGACCACCTGGATTTCAGTCTCAGGCCCCCTGAAGAGCTATACATTTTCCACATAGCTTAAGGGTTTCAAGAGAAGTGAAGAGCATACTCAACTCTATGTACCAAGGTGTCTGAGGATAAGGCTCTTTTCCTGGAGCGTGAGCTCAGGAGAAAGGAAAATTTGTGCGGTGAGGGTGAAGATTCAGCTGAGCTGAAGTTGTTCTCCTGATTCCCTTTCCTCCTAGTAAATTATTTAGCTTTGTGGCTAATGAAAAATTCATTGCTTTTTGTTGATTTAACTAACAGTGGGGCCTGACTCCTGTCTTATTACCAGATTCAAAAGTTTATAGTTTTATAGTTTTTCATATTTAATTTCAGCCCTGTTTTTCTCCATTTCTCATGATTAAGAAAAGAGAAATAATAGGACAAGGATAAAAGGCTCATCCGGCAATAGTTACATTTCTCTGACAAATTTTGTCATGTAGTAGCTATACCCATAGCAAACATTATGTAGGAAAAAAGCGCCCCAAACCAAACACAAATCTGGGAGCTGGAAAAAGTCTGGTTTTGTATTCTTTTTATTTATGTACTTATTTCAACACCATTACCCCACAAAATGCCAAAGTCCATTTTCCGAGATGGGATTCTCAAACAGAAAGGAGGAATAATTAAAGATGAGGGATTCTGTAGTGGAAATTGAAATATCTCATTAACAGCGCCTAGAGGGCAGTTATGGATCACATTGCTTGGACTACACCCACAGTACTAGGATTGCTATTGCTGTTTCCTGGTCCAGATTAGGGTCATCTAGCTGGGTGACAGGACAGAATCAGGCATATCTATGCCCACTTGCCTCATGATGTTGGTTCATACAAGGAGGAAAGCCTAGTGTGGGGGCTGATGTAGGTGTAAAGGGATGCTTCAGGAGATCCCTGCATGGTAGAACATACATAAACTGCGCAGATAAACTTTCTTGAATGGAGCAGAATATAACTACATGCTGTCAACAGTTAAATTCTAGCCATGGAGGAAGTAGGTCACTGCATTTTTAAGTATGGACACCTTCCCCAATGTAAGAGTGGATTAGCTGATTTAAGAACACATTTTACCCTTTCATTCAAGTCACACACCAGCAGGGGATCTGTGTGCACTTGATTGATGCAGCGTCACAGCAGTGCTAAGTTACATGTTTGACTGTCACTGGTGCTGCTGAGGTGCAGATGGAAAGTAAGAGCTTGCAATGTGTCAGACAGTGAGGCAAAGGACATGAGAATGGAAGATTGAAGTGGGAATGTCAGTGGGTGTCTTGCTTGTATGAAGGCTTCAGCCCCACAGGAACCTTCATAGCAGCTGCGAAGAAAAAAATTGGAGGAAAATTACCAGTGGCATGAAAGCTCTGGTACTAACAAAAGGAAAAAGGAAAAAAGTAGTAATATACAAAGCAGACAGTTTTCCAGCCTTGGTGTATAGAACACATTGCACTGCTTTGGCTATCTTAGACTGCAGGGGGAAGAAATGCCACTGTCAAATGGCACACACATTTTAATTGCTACAAGTTTTGACTTTTTGGCATGGTCCTCATTCACTGGACATTTTCAAGCAAGAAAAGATCACATATGCTGCTTTGCCAACATCTCCCCCTTCCTAAAATTTTTTCAGTGTCTAAGTAAGACATCAGAAGTTGTTACACAGACCTTGTGTGGTCACTGAAGGTGAAAAGTGAGTAGCTGAAGTGAGTGGGACCAAATCGTCTGCTGGTCTCCTAATTTCTGGCATCCCACCATTCTACTGGAGAAAGGCTCAGCTTGGCCTGTCCTACCTAGGCTTATACTGAATTCCTGCTTTGATGTGGCACAGCCTTAAAAAACAAATGGGTTACCATGGGTGGATCTTAAAGCAGATCTTTCCTAAATGGACATTTTTCTCTAGCCTGGTAGCCTGGATAAGGTGCCATATAGCCGTTGCACTGCTGAGCTGTGGGTTCAGCACTAACTGTGCCTGATGAAGGAACTGCTGCTCTTGACATGTAGTTATTTTTCAGTCTCAACAGTGATGTACCTAAGTCACATATACATAATTGTATTTCAGCTTTTACTGTAGCATATAAATCCCTTTTTCAGGGTCAGACCTTGGGAGTTTAAGTGTAATTGACTTGAAAAGGTATTTAGGATCCCAAAAGACTATTGAAAGTTTTAAGTTAAGACTTAGGACCCTAACTTGTTTAGATGTCCTTGAAAATGTTACCATCAAACGTGTCTGGTGAAGTCAATAGAATCTGCCAAGCCAACACAGGTCAAAAATCAAATCAGAAACAAAATTGTCAGTGGATTCTCACTTTTTACAGTCTCACTTGTACTGCTTTATGTTTTGCTTCCCTAAAGGGAAAAATAGCAAAGAAAAGTTGCTGGCAGCAGTTGTTATATTATTTTAAACATTTTTTTTTAACATTGCAATGTCAGTCATTTGATATTTTTCTTTTTATCAGTTCCTCACAGTTGTGCTTGAATGCTCATGGTGGACTCAGGCAGTTCAGGTGTCCTGGCTGACTTACAGGCAAGTTGGTATTGCCAGGTCCAGAAAAAAAATAAAGTTTTCATTGCAAAGAAATACCTTTAGTACATCTCTTCACTATGTCCACTTAGGTACAGTTTCATTTTAAGTGTCAGAGTTAATTTTAATTGGCATCAGATGGGAAAGGGAAGGAAAGGGAAGGGAAGGCAAGGCAAGGCAAGGAAATTTGTAGTTAGCAAGCAGCCCTCAGAGGGAGTGAAGGAAATCCAGAAACATATGTTGGCAGTCTGAACCTTTTATATTGCATCTTGCTGGCCAACCACATTGACTGATTATTTTTGTCTCCTGATGAAGAAAGCCTTTTTCTCAGCTTCTCTTCGAATGCACAATCACTCTCCAGATTGCAGCTGTGTGCATGCAACTGTCTATACCTCCACAGCTCCTGAAAAATTACCCAGGAAGCAGCAACTGGGAGGAATGCAAAAGCATTTATAAGAAGCTGAATTGCATAACACTTGAAGTTCCAAGCCTGGCGGGCAGTAAAGTCTGTGTGGCGAGAACTGGCTCTGCTCTCAAGTTAAACCTTGCAGATTTTGCTCAGTATTTTGCACTAATGAATGGGAATTAATTTTACTGAAGAAAGTATCAGTGCTACTTAGAGATCTTGTGGGAGCAGTCAAGTACTGTTCTTGGCAGAATTCCTTTATCATCTAGTAAATAACTTTAGTTTCCAGCGCTGTTGACCCAGAGATATCTTTGAAGAGAGATGGATGATGAAATTAATTTTTCTTTTAATCTTTGATTAAACATGACAGTGACATACTTGGACTGATACACATATTATAAGAGCTGTTTCAAGGAAAGAGGCCATGGGAAAGATGGATTATCTTTCATTTACAAATCCTTTCTGTATATGTTCCTGGTGAAACAAATCTCTCATTGTGGTAAGTAGTTACCACAGGCTCTTATTCTAACCTGAATGTTAGTTTTGGGACAAAGTTTAATCAAGAAACTATTTTTTCAAAGAAGAAAATTACAGCTAATCCTCCCAAGTAGATTTTAGTAGTTTTCTGGGGTTAATACAACATAATATAAGGAGCTTCATGAAGTTACATGGCAACAGAACCATTGTCTTCTATGTTCAGTCTCTCTTTTGAGATTTCCAGGAGCTAAGTTTGAAAGTGCTGTGAATTCTACTCTGTATGAAGTGGAAATTGAAACAATTGGTTCTGGAGACAATTTTCTGAAGCAATCTCAATGAAAAATGTCCTTCAGATGGCAAAAAACATTAGTAACTCGGATCATTTTACTTCCCTATATGTACAAAAACCTCCCTACACGTCTGATCTACTAGGCAGAGCACTGTGCAAAAACTCAGCAGTAGCAGTGCCACCTAGGCCCCATAGCTTACCCTGAAAATACATAGTAACTGAAGAGTACAGAGATCCAGGTGACTCTGATTTTGCCTTTGCTGTGTTAGAGGTTACTGAACACAGAAACACTTATTTTGGATAAATAGACTATGCTGACCTGTCAAACACACTCATCCAATAAATTTGTCATAGGAAAGAGCTACAAAGGCTCTTCTTGAGAAATTCTTGAGCAATTAGTATTTCTTATTTGAAAATACAGAGCTTATTATATTTGTACCCTTTTTTTTGCACTATGGAGGGGAACCGAAAGAATGCTGCAAAATGTGTCCGCTTTGTTATAAATTAACAGTTTTCTGGGATGGGACATTGAGCAACCTGGTCTAGTGAGAGGTGTCCCTGCTCATAGCAAGCAATTGGAACCAGGTGATTTTTAAGGTCTCTTTCAACTTTCAATGATTCCATGATTTTATAATTGACCAATAGGATTTTAATAACCCTCCAAAATCCTGTCTTCTTAGCATTAAGGTTTGATTGCTCTCCATTTAATGCTGATTCAGCTTCCATAAGTCAGCATTTAAGTCAGCCACTTAAGCATTCAGAATCAAATTTCCCAATACCCAAATTTTTCCAAGACTAAAATGAAACCAATCTAAAAAATTTCTGTGTTTTCTGAAAGAATGATTAAAAGTCTTCTATAAAGATTAAATCAATTAATTTATTGATACTTTGCAAACTTAAAGAAGTGTCTAAAAAAATGAAATTCCTTTCAAAAATTTTTTTGTAAGTTGTATCAACATGCTTCCTTTTTTTAAATTTCAGAAATAAATTCTCTCCCATGCTTCTCAATATAATACTTTCTGTCTGAAAAGATTCACATAAAATATTTTGTGTTATATTATTAGGCCTTTTCATTGCACTTTCCTACACATAAGATTAAATTGGAATAAGCAATTGATGTCCATTAATACTAGGGATATGGACGTGAAGAAAGAAATGGAAAAAATTAGTTGCTAAATTCTTAAAACGTCTCATTCTTGTTTACAAATCATTGGCCAACCTATCCTGAGATAGACATGCAGTATTCTGTCACAGAAGTCTATGTAAGATAACATTGGTACAGGTGTATATATGATTTATGCCATGTTTCATTTAAATCCTATCCTCTTCTCAGCTTCTAATTTGTGTAACTGTTTGTCTTGGGGTGTGATTTTTGGAAACCAAAGCAATTATTAGTGATTAGGAACACAGTTTTTTTGGATGAACTTTGCATTAAGTAACAATTTACAACCTAGAAAGATCTGGGGGACAAACCTAGGGCTTGTTGAATACTCAGCAGATGAAAGGCCAGGAGAATGAGGTAGCTGCACACGAGAAAATGTTAAAACGACATGTTTTAATATGTATGATTAGCTCTTACAACAAAACTGGAATTTAGGAGGAAGCTCATGAAAAGCAGTATTTCAGGCATAGGGAAAATGTGCAAATGTGAATGCATTACGTGATCTCATTCACATGGCTGAGAAACCCATCTGTTTCTGTTTTCTTGCTTGCTTTCTTTCAGTCACACAGAGTTCTGTGATGCCACCCAAATAAAATAACCACCATCAAAGCAAATAAAGGCAATTCCTTTATCTGATAATTGTGGCCTTTCTCATCCTCTGCTGTGCGTGCTTCTAAAAATCCAGTGTCATTGACATCAGCAGCTCCCAGTACATGATGTCTCATTTGTACACCACAAGAAACAGAGCTGGTAAGAAATGTTCACAAGAACTAGAAGGCCATTCATTGTCAATTAACAACACACTTTAATGGGTTTCTTAGCAACAACATTTGCTTTAAGCATAGGTCCCTAAGGGGCATGCTCTGTGTTGTCAGACAAACAGCAAATAAAGGCAGCTATTGATCCTTACACTGTTGGGTGCTGAGTTACAACATACAAGGATAACTATGTCAGAAGTACATTTGAAGTCAAAATGCTTATAGTGCAGGATGCTTCCATTCAGAATGAAATGTTCCTTCCATTCCCTCAGTGGGATTTGCATCTAAAAATATGATTTGCTGAAGGAATTTCAATCAGGAATTGCCAAAAAGGAATCTCCAGTCTTGAAGTTGTAGAAACATGGTAAAACTCCCATACCAGTGGAGACCAAATCCAGGTGAAAGCATTTAGTCAGAATATTTTTAGGGAAGATACAGAACCAAGGCATTGAAAAGCTTTCAAGAGGCCATCCAGTTCCACAAAAAAATTCCAATTTGAAGTATGCATAGTTTCAGAGCATAACTTTACCTGATGAAAATATTTCTCCTAATGCTTCACATTGTTTTTCATCTAGTATCTGAATTTTCATCCTTCTCTTATTCAACCACCTGGGCATGCAGGACTGCTCATTTCATTCTCTTTTTTTGGCAAGTATTGCTTTATGTGTTTAAGAATACTATTTTTCTGAACTAAAAAATGCCATTCCCGGATTCATTCTGCATACAACAGATTTTCTACACATCAGTTTACTATTGCTTCTTACTGAGCATTTTTTCTCCCTTTATTTTTCTTGAAGGTGTTAATAGAATCAGAGAATGATTTGGGTTGGAAGGGACCTTAAAGATCATCTAGTTCCAGCTCTGCTGACATGTCCAGGGACACCTTTCAGTAGCCCAGGTTCCTCAGAGTCCCATCCAACCTGGCCTTGAACACCTCCAGGGATGGGGATGGGGGATGGTAACCAAAGTTAGTCTCATACTTACTGAGCCCTAACTGGAGGGAAAGCTTTGCCTTAGTACTGTACCTTAGAGTCAAAACCTCCTGTTTGTGTAAACAAACACATACATCAACAGGCCCTGCGACATCTTCCCCATCCTTGGGGTCTGTCTACACACACTCAGGCCAGCTTTGCTGTGGCTTGGTTGAATAAACTGTGATCACCTTGTTGAGAAAGAGCCGGGGCAGAATGAGCTCCCCTTTCCTTGGAGCTGCATTTGAACTCATGGCCTCTCTGCCTGACCTTGCCTATTGCCTGCTTGACTATTGCTCCAGGCATGGCTATGCCTGAACAGGTACCTCAATGACCATGACCTACAGACTTGACCTGGCTGGACCTCAGCCCTGTCCTGGCCCTGTGACCACGCTGAACAGCCATATGACTCTGGGTTTACCCTGGTCACCATCCCTGGGCTTGCCAGGTCCTATGGGACCCTGGCTGGTGAAGACAGAATCCCATGGCCACCCCGGGCACCCAGCACCTGTTGAGGCAGCTGGTCAGTGCTGTGGTCTGGCAGCAACTCAGGATGACCAACAGGTTCCTTTCAAACCCAATCAGTGCCTAGAGATATATATTCCCTACACTGTATGATGCAGTTGGCTGTTTCAGGTGGAATGCTTTCCCCGTATTTTACCTGCAAGACGGACTAGCTGATGTTTCTTCAGTTGTTTGGATCACTGTAAAAAAAGGTAATTTTACAGATTTTCATAGAGTTAGTTTGGAGGAGAGCTGTCATTATCTACAACCCAGGCATGCAATAGTCTTCACTTAAATAAAATTTTCATTTTAGCTAGTTGATATTATTTGATAGATGCTTAATCAGAGGGTGTTACTCATCTCTGACCAGTGATGCTTGCTGGATCTGCCTTGTTTCCTGGGCTCATTCGCAGCTGTCAACAATGTTAAGCCTCATTTCAAATATTTCTTAAAATAGCAGTAGTTGTTTGGGCAATCTTTTGTTATGTTTCCATTGTCTTTTTTCTTGTCCATTCATACTAAAAGGTAACCATCAAACGGTGGTGAAAATCAGCCACATATTAACTTTATGCAAGTTCTAAAACAAGAACTGTGGATAGACGACTTGTCTTCTGCTGGGTGGACTCTTTTTTCAAGGACTATTTCTTAAAAATAAAAAAAATGTGCAATACAATTTGTACAGAACCTGTAAAACACAATGCAATTTCATTGAAAATATGTACAAGACATTTTATTTTAAAGCCCTATTCATGTTTCCATTCTTGTCAAGTAGGCATTTTGATCAGGGTAGAAAACTGAGGTCAAAAAACCAGTATAAAAGAGAACATAGTCAGCATCTACCTTGGTTTCTTTAAGCGTTGCAGTGCCTGAGCCACTGCCAGGCACCTGAGAGCCACCCCCATAGACTGCACTGTCCCTGCTGGCCTCCCACTACTTCCCCTGCCCTACCCGTGGCCCAGGATGACACATCAGCCCACTGAGGCTGTCAACCCCTGCCTCAGCAACGCCACAGCAGTGCTGGTCCCCAGCTCCTCATGGCCCTTCCTTGCTCGGCCATGGGCCCTGCCAAGCTGGGCTCACCCATGGGACTATAATCCATTCCTGCCCCCAGGGAAGTGCCAAAGCCCAGGGCTGAAGCTGAGCCAGTGACTCCCAGGGCCCTGCTCCTGGCTGGGAATGGGATGATCTTTAACTGCCAAGCATTTAGGGAATCAAATATTGTTTCCTCTTAACAATGGCTATTGTGCAGATATTTCTGCTGCCTTCATTAGCTCTGCCCTTGAGGTCAGGGAGAAGCCATTGTTCGGCCTTCTGAGGGCCTTTTTCTAAAAAGACCTCCCTGTAGTTTTGGAGAGTTACCATGGTGTGTTTCCTTGCTATGCAATGTATATTTGTACACGGCTTTACAGGCAAAAGCAGCCCCATGCTGGGGGCACAGATGAGGGGAAGGAGGCTGGCAACTCATGCCCTACTGCCATCTGACCCAGCTGTCAGGGGCTTTTTTTCTTTAGGGTATCCAAGGCTACAAGCAAGTGGTGGATTTAGCTGCCCTTATCATAGGTCTTCAGATCTTCTGCTTTTCTGCCTTGTTTTGGTAGCAAAGGAGTGGTTGTGCCTGACTGCATCCAGGGAGGCACCTAGGGATTTCATATCTAAGCCTACCTACAGAAGTGTTCCTTGCTGACAACGAGATTTGAAGCAGGTAACTAACATGCATAATTAGTTTTTGTCATTGAATAGTCATAAGTGTTCTACTTTATTCTTCTTCTAAATCCTAGAACAAAGTTTCTGTAATCTCTCTTCCTTGTCTTTAGCACATCCAGAAAAACAACACTGTAGGGGCTCAAGGCCTCACAAAAAGTTGACGAGACAGAAAAGTTCAGGAACTTGATTTCACTGGCTACCCCATATCTAGCCTTTGAAGAGGTTTATGGATAGACCAGCTGCAAATGCAAAGTCACATCAGTTAGAAAAAAATCTTACGTGTCACTTTCTTCATCTGATATTCGACTGTACATCTGTGTGTCTTGATCCTGCTGCTCTTTTAAACAACTTAGGGCCAAAATAGGGACAAGGAAATGACAATTTGAAAAGTTTTTTTTAATTTACTATGAACTACTGGTCTGCATTTTAGTTAAGGTAAACCATTCCACCAAAACAAATAGTTTCAAAGAATATTTTAAAAGTTAAACATTTTAAGACCACACAGAAAAGTTATCAGGTTGTTCTGAAACACATCTTGTAGGGTTCTTGTGGCCTAAAATACAAAATTAATTTTTGTGATTTGGCAAAGATTTCACAGGTGGATTTGTCACTTTTACTGTGAAAGGATGTTGACCCCATTTCAAGTGGCCTGGATGATGCTAGCAAGCATCAATACCCAAAGCGTTTCTCTCTTCAGACTGTTTGATACCCATTGCTTAAATCCCTTCCCAATGGCCTTCTCTTTTTGAATTCAGTCCCTTTGCTACTCTTTTCTGCTAGTTAAGAACAATTTTGGGACTTTCTACAGAGTTATTATTTTCTTTCCTGTTAATGTGTAGGTTTACCCAATTCTGCCACTGAGCTATGAAAGGAAAAACACGGTAAAAAAACGCAGGATTCTTGCTTTCTTTACTCTCTTGTTACAGGTCAGAAAATTGCATTTTGACCAAAAGAAAATCCTCTGTAAAAAATAGAAGGCTTCTTCTGCACAATGTCTTCTAAACCTTGCATTTCAAGAATCTTCTTTAAGTTATGAACAATTTTTTCTCTCTATGAAGAGATAGTCATCCACCCCCCCACAAGTTTGGTTTACAAAATGGCTCTGTTTCCTAGGTAAAGAAAGAAAAACCTTTCAACATTCTGAAGAAAACTGATCATGTTCTTTGGGTTATGAATCATTTCAGAAAGTCAACAGCTCTTATAATTCTGGTTTCTGGCTCTTGTTCTGGATTGTATTTTTTCCAAAGTGAATCTATATTTCGCATTATTTTAATAATCCAGAAGTTCCTCTATTCTGTGCAGTAGTTTCAGAGGCTATAGTGCATATCCTCAAGAGACAAAAGTCAACATAGATGCAAGAATGTAATTCAAGCTCACCTGATTTATATTTGCTGAGGATACGCTGGTGAATGAGGTACAAACGGGGAATGTATTCTTTGAAAGACAGGACAATCCTGTAAGGAAACCAGTTGAAGTTGCTACTTGCCAACAAAGTCCTTTTCTATTTCATTGATAGATAACAAGTATTTCAAAAACAAAGAAAATACCACCTGGGAGTAACAGAACCCTTGTCTTACCCTTGACTTGCCATACGTATTTTCAAATATTTTTTGAATGATCCTTTGTGCCATATGCCTGATTAGTAAACTTGTGCCTCACTAGAAACATCTGAAAGAGTTTATTTTCAGAAAGCTAATCTTATAGCTTGTGCCCCCATCATCAAAATAAAAAATCAGAAAGATATTTCAATGGCAACTCTGGATTAAATATCTGTCTTCAGAAAATCTTGGTCATGGATGTCACCATCAAAAAATAGAAGTCTGTTGGCTCTGTCCTCTTGTCAGCTTTGTCTGGTTTGTGCCCCTGAGCTTAAGAGTTACAAGGCCATGGAAAAATTATTTGGCAGTCTCCCTCTTTGCCACCAAATCCGAAGGGATTTCCTAACTTCTTGGGACCTTCAGCCTCAGTGAAGAATACATCCCACCAGCTAACTGAGATGTCTGTGTTTGGCATCGTGCTACTACCTTCACACAAATTGCTGTGTTCAAAAATACATGTGAGAAAGGGGATTAGCAGGAAAAGAAAGGCTGAGTACAGTACTGAGCCTCCCTCTCAGATAAATACATATCTGTTTCATAAGCTATCCTTGAGATGGCAAATATAAATGCGAAGAGAACATGACAGAGCCTCCTGGTCATGGGATAAAAAAGCTCATCTCGGTGTAAATCAAATGGAGTTTGAAGCATTTTAATTTATGGCATGCATTTAACTGATAATCAGTGAGCTGTACATTCAGGACCGATATCAACACTCAAACAAATGTAAGATGTGCTCATGAGCCTCAATGCATTATGTTGTGTTCTAGGACAGGTAGAAGAGCAGCACCTGTTTACCAATAGTGAAAACCTCAGGAGTACCTGAAGGAAGATCTCCACAGTATTGTGCTTTGCCTTCTTTCCACATGCTGTTCTCTGCTGGGTTGCTCCTGGCTGCCTCACATGTTCTTCTCAGAAACAAGGAAACAGCATCTGAAATAGCTCAGCACGTGGAAACAGAAGAGACGGTGGTGACAGAGTACGGGGGTGGAGTGTGGTGCACTAAAAATAGGTATCCAAGGCTATTTTAATGTTCAAAGTTATCAGACTGTCACTTCAGAGTGCCATGAATGTCTTTTAGGATGGGGAACCTAGGAAGGGGTTGTGTCATAACTGATAGCCCATAAGGATTTCTTTCCCAAATGTGTCTGAATTCCTCATGGTTATGTGACAGCACCAAGCCCAGTTCAACACATGTAGTGGAGTTTGGAGACTCAGTCAGCTTTCCATGAAGTCAATGCTCACACTTAGGAGCAGAGAATCACAGAGTTGTTGAGGCTGGAGAACACCTTTAACATCAATGAATCCAACTGTTAACACTGACAAGTCCACCACTAAACCATGTCTTTAGGTACCACATCTTTTACATACCTCCAGGGATGATGACTCAATCGCTTCCCTGAGAAGCTTATTTCAATGTTTGACAAAGCTTTCAGGGAAGAAATTTTTCTGGTGAGCTTGGGAAGCAACCTCCTAGTAATGCTAAAATGAAGAGAATGGGTTTATTTTGAAATACCATAAGACAAAAAGTCAAAACAATGTCATGCAAAATATACAGTAAGTGCCTTATGGTGTTAAAAACATAGCAATATAATTCCATTTGGGAATCAAATTACTTTGGGGAAGAGGGGAAGATTGGTAATGCCTATTCAGTATTACTGGAAGGATTGTAGCTTCAAAGGCCCTCTTGTTCCTTTCCTCACTGTAAGGTAAGGATTTCCCTTTGCTGGTGTTCCCAGCATCTTGGCTTAAGAGGCAATTACTCCTGCTTGTAACAAACCTACCTTATCCTGATTTGATATCCTTATTTCATACTAGGACATTAGATCTAAGTGGGCTGAATCTTCAATGATGTAAACTGGATGAGTTACTGAAAAAGTTAGTCTACCCCAACTTTGGCAGTTAAAGATCTAAGCTGAGTACCTGTAGTACCTTTAAAGTTGGTTCAAAGGAAAAAAAGTGCCTCCATAAATGACTTGTCTTACCTTAAAATAGTTGTCCAAGACAGATTGAGTGAACCATCTCTGGAGGTGGCCATTTTTCTCTAACTATAAAAGAAGACTGCCATGACTGGCCCAAACATAGCCATCTAACTTTCATATCTTTAGGATAGAGTAGATGCCATCTGCTTTGTGGCCTCTAAGGGTATCAAGGAATGTCAAAGAGGCAATGTTGGAAAAATCAAGTTTCCAAGGAAAAAGGGGTGCCAGGTCCCTAATTCCATCTAGTCAGAATTGTGAACAATACTACAGCCTTTATTTTGTTGGAGAGATGTTCTGTTTTGAAAGCAGACCTTCTGTAAAATGTTGTTCACTTTCACATTTCTTTTTTCTTCATCAAATCATCAGGCATCTCACACAAAAGTTTCTTTCTGACACTCCAGATTTATAGCACTGTGAAAGGAGAGTTATTCACTGCTCAGGCTTGTGTCTTAGTCCCAGGCAGCATATGCACCTCCTCCACTAGAGAGCATTTATTCTTGCTTTGCTAATCCTGAATAAAAGTAGCTCTTACTCTGCTTAGCTCTGGGGATTATAGCATTTAAACTGTCCAGAGAGCAGATACTCATTACTTGGGTCATTTAAAAAGCAGCGTTTCTTAGCTTCCTATTACAACAAGGTGCAGATTTGCCATTTTGGGTTTTCAGCAGAAAGAGTACAAGAGCAGTGGGGAACTGACTCCACATCGTAAGCTATAGACTAGGGAAGTACAACAATACACAGACAACTGTGTAGAAAGTACACAGAAGCTTTTTTTTTTTACTTTTCTCAGTTACAGTACAGATTTGGCTTGGTTATATGAGGTATTCATGTTCCTAGAGTCTGGTCTGTTTACAAAAAGGTAAAAAGATTTATTGTAAATAAAAAGGAACCTGTGACTTTCTCAGTCAGATATCTAAATCAATGAATCATATTAGAAGAAAAATGCCATAGTGTTTTGGCACAAAAAATTTCTAGAGGTTATTATTGCTTTGAAATGACATAAACGTGGAGACCATCACTGAAGTGACAAAGTCTCATTCACTTAGAATCCCACACCAAATTACAGAGACTCAACAGAGAGACTGCTGCCATGAAACATTGATTTAACAATAAATCCACATCATAGGAGCTAGACAAGAAGTGGTTTTGAGAGCAAGCCTTTGCAGAGTCACATATCAGGTTTCATTCAGCCTTTAGCCCAGATGTGTAGCCACTGTAAGGACATCCCTGTGAGACTAAGAGGTAGGGTAGACTTGAAGAGAACATTGCCGTATTTCAGTACCTCCAAATCCAGCTTCCCTTTGCAGAGGGTTCTGCTGCTCTGGGAAGTCTCCACAGCTGTGCAGAAGGGGCCAGATTCTCCCTGCAATATCTGCTCCCTTCAGAGACCACGCAGAGTGAGCGAATAATGCCAGGGTGTACAAAAGTTGAGTGTGTGTATCCTCCAGTGAAAGACAAATACTGTACTCCTGAGAACAGAGTGTAGGGGAAACTAGGAAGAAGTGGTTACTGCATAATGACTTTCTGCAGGTGGGAGATGACAAGGTCTCTGATTTGTTTATAATTACACCTGCTAGAATACCTTAGAACCTCTGTTATGGGAGTCAAAACATGGCTTAGACTTGAAGCACTTTGTATACACATTAGAAAGAAATGCATAGAAGCTTGTCCTAATAAGGCTATGTATCTTTTATAATCAGTACTGACACATGATTTAAGATATCCACCAAAAACTTGGAATCAAAAGTAGCTCTGTGAGTGGCAACTTGGAAGTCAATTTTTACATTTCCATCTCTTGACTGTTAGGAATTTAATGCTAAATGGCAATGCTTACAGTTTGCACAGCTGTAATTGTGTTAATGATGAATTTATGTATATAAGTTCAGGCTTAGCGTGATTGATATTTTAAATAAATTTGTTGCGCTAAATTTTAGCATTCATTACTTGTTTAGCCTTCACTAAATTACAGGGCTTACTTCACAAGTCTATCAAGAAAATAAAACTGAGGTAAGTTATTTCCCTAAACTACAGTCTAAAATCTGATTAAATTAAAATTTGAGTGCTTTGATTCCCATCAGTGTTTAATAAATACTTTTAGACTTTTGCTTTTGCTTTTTGTTTGCTTGTTTATAGAAATACCTTAGAGCTAAACTGTAAGGAAAAGCCTGGCCATTGAATTCAGCATCATCCCTCAGAAAAGATTTTGAAGGCTCAATGCAATCTATCGAAAAGGCTGTTCTATCAAAATAAAGGTAAAATTGAATGAAAATACCTATTTCCACTTCTTTGGAGTGATAGCAGAACAGAGCATCTCATCAATTCATACTCATCTGAGCATAGCAGTTCTTGTTCTCATCTACAGATGTATCTGTAAATGTGAATTTTTTCTCTCCACCGGCTGTTTACCTCCTTGGAGGAGTTAGAAAAGTTTCATGGCTGAAGAGCAGAGCTGCATGCCTGAGGCCATTTTGGTGGCAGAGACTGTCATGGTGATCCCATGATCTCTTTAGATATATCACTGCCATTTAACAGGAGATACTGCAGTCCCTTTTCAGGAGCAAGCAAGGGTACCATAATTATATCTGTATGGTCTCTGTTAGCCACAGTTCAGTATGGATTTGAGTCACCAGTGCCTGTAGGAATGTGATCTGGTTTAAAGTCCAAACCTAAGCACAAGCCTGCGTCACATATGATTGTTCATGTCTCAATAAATTGAGTAATTGTCTAGGTACTAAGGGAGACCAGGACATTTGGTTCAACCCTAAAGAAAAAGATTACATAAATTTGCAGACTTTCCTTCCACTAACATATCTGGTGAGCATGACATGTTGAGACATAAAATTCTGTCTGAGGAGGAAGAGGAGGCACAAAAGCTAATAAATATAATTTCTATGCATTGCTCATCAATTTTAACTATTGAGGCAGAGATTTGATCAAAAGGCCTTCAACTCTTAGCAACGCCTATTCTCCCAGAAGAGGGATTTTTTAACTGCTCAGTTTGCTGACAGTGGTAATTGTACCAGTAACCACCAATAGCAGTGTTAGAGAAAAAGACTTTGCTGCAGCTCCTGTCCATGAGTTGCTAGTTTTCCCAGCTACGTGTTTCAGGCTGCTCCTTAGATCATGCTCTGGATGGTACAGCTGCCTGCTCTTCAGAGCAGGCAGGTGTGCCCAAGTTCCCCATGTCCTCTTCCCCTTGATATCTGTTGCACTCACTTTGCTCTTTGTCCATTTCTGCTTACTAACACATTCCCCAGTCCAGCACCAGCTGGACAGTTTTCTCCCCGCAGTAAAATTTCCATGGGTGAGCAATGTGTGTGCCTCAGCTGAGGCCAGTACTCTGCAGTGACTCTACCATATGCTGAATTACTTCTTGCTCTACTAAATACCCTTCTTCTCCCTCACTCCATCCACACTACTGTTATAGCAATAGTATTAACTCCATCTGAGGCAATTATTCTGCTTTCAATTTTCCTTTAATTTCTGAAGTTGGCCTGTTTGCTGTATTTCTGCACAGCGAAGTACAAATCTACCCTTTGCCAAATGCTGGGATAATTTGATGTCAGCCTGCTTCTTAGTGAATAAGGTCAAATAGACTATGTCCAAATCCTGATGATATCCCAGGAACAAACACAGTAATAGGAATATGAATATATTTAACAAAATGTGATCTTTCTTGTGTTGTTGTCTCTTACACAACACCCAGCATAAATGCCTTTACAGCTCATCCACAAATGCACAGCTGGCCTCTTCCTCTGTGGAGGGAGCTGTGTGATTGCATGTGGTTAGCACACTATTTGCAGACTGAAGCTTGTATCTGGAAACTCCAGCCATTAGGCTGTTTATTAGAGTGAAAACCGGTTTGTGGATCCACACCTCTTTCCTCCACAATGATGTTCCTCTGACTTATTGTGGCCATCCCTACTATCTTGCCAGCTCATTGTTCAGTTGTGTTTTCAGTTTCTAGTTTTTCACATTCTGACCATGGTGCAATATTGTTGATTCCTTCTGCTGAAGTTCCTTTACACAGTATGACTCATCCAGGCTTTCACTATCTTACATCTTCAAAAGTACAAAATTATTTTCTTCTGCTTTAACAGATCCCTCTCTTTGCATATCCATTCAGACTGCTGCTGCAAAGTTCTGTTCTATGAGTCATTAATTTTGATCATAATATTCTTGGTTTGGAAACTTTTCGCTGTCGTTTTTTCTGTTCTGTTTTGTCAGACACAGGCCACTTGTGATCTAATTCAAGGATCTTAACATCTTTGACTTTTCATTTCAGTTCTGTTCACTATCAAAATGATTTCTTGCAACTCTTTTCAGTCTATGGCATCAGCTTCACTTTTTACAAGGTTCTCTAAACCTTTGCAAAGTTATGTCAAGATTGTCCTTCAGTCCCTCCTCTTTCTCTGTGAAGATAGCAAAGACCTTGGCAATATCTAGCCTGCTGATGTGTTAAAACCAATATGTCCAGTGCCTTTGCAGTACAGCTCTCTCATTTACCTGATGTGTTTGCTGTTTTTCTGCATGAAGTGTGAAAACTGTCTGGGGAAAGGATTAAAGTTTTTGTTTTGTGCTTATATTTCCCAGTCTTGATAGACATGGACTTCTTCCCTGACTGGATTTCCTAACAACTGTGGATTACTGCCAGACAGCTGTGGGACTCTTTGAATCAACATATAGATGCTGATATGAGCCTGAATGAGAATACAACCCTACTGGTATATTTTCTTGAATGGTATAAGCAGTGCTGGGATAAGTACTTGAGACAGCTGCAATTGAATCTTGTATTTCAGTTACATAGTCAAAGCTGCAAAACATCCTTATTTAGAAAACCTGTATGTCTCCCTGACAACAATGAGACACTGTAAGGGTGGAGATGGGAATATACTGCTGTGAGGGGCATCAATATTATGACAACAAGGGCTAGAAGATACTTAAGTGGATATCTGGTATACAAGATTATACAAGAAACACAGATTTCAAATCACCTGGCAGGACTAAGAATTCAGGGGGGGTGACAAGATCTTTAGTGACCACATCATCATTCATCTTTGTCAGTTGCTATGTCTATGAAATCCTTCTCCCCAGTTCCCTAGGACATGTATGGATTGGTACCTGCAGAGAATTGTACTTACTGCAAAAAAATAAAGATATAACCTTGTTTTCTTTTATGTTTTAACTATTATTCAGGCTTCTAATTGTTCTACACCACTTCCCTGTACCACTGGATTTTTTTCCAAAGAAGCATTCCAAGACATCAATTCCTTAAAGCAACATTACAGGCTCTCACAGTTTCTTTGCCATGATGATGAAATGCTAAGGCCTTTTTTCTCAGAGTTGCAGTAGGTTTAGCCTGCCATGAACTAAGTATGTTTGATCATATGCCCATCCCTTAAGTTTAATAAAATGGCCTAACCCAGATAGTCAAATCTGTTTTAAAAGCTGGATTAAAGGTTACTAACTAGCAAGTTAGCAGTAGGAGGTATAGCATTTTGATCTCTTCTAAATGCCCTAACTGTAAAGAGTGAAGACTTGATGTATAAACCCCTTTACCAGATGTCATCCTGGGGAACTGAACTGAGGCAGCAATAAAATTTAGAAACAATTCAGGTGTGGCTGAATTTGAGAGTCTTTGTTTTCACAGGGAGAAGTCCCACCACACCTCCCCCCCTAGAAATACAGTTGGGGCAATACTCCCTCTAGATTACATAAAGCAATCAAGAAGCTAAGGCCCTAATTGAGCAAATACTCTGTTCTGCTAAACACGTCTTCAAGTTATAGGCGTCTGGCTTGCTCATGTCATGTCTCGATGAGTTACATGACAAGAAATGACATACAGCAGTGGTCAAGGAAGCGAGAATTAGAGACTGTCATAGGAAATGATTGATAAAACCTTTTACAGGGGTTATTGTAATGGGGAACAACGACTGGCATAAAATTCTATTTACAGCGGCAGCTCCAAGCCCTCTAATTACTTCAGGTCTAATAGTGACATGTTTGTATAAAACTTGGCTAAATCACAGGACAAAGAATTAAGCCTACAGAGGTGGATCCAGATATTAGTTACATACTAGAATGCCATTTTTTCTCCCAGATACACATGGCCTGAGGCAGGATAGTCCTCCATCCAAAATCTTTACATCAAGATATGGTTTTGAGAATGGCTGCTTTTTTCTTTTTTTCCCTTTCCCTTTTTTTTTCCAGCCTAAGTGAGCTTTTGGATTTCTTTTCCATCAACGGTTGACAAGAAGTTGAGCACAAGGGTTGATGTAGGCCAAGTCACACCTGTGGTGAATCCAGGACCCTGCTAAAATGCACAATTTCAGAAAGAATTCATGTTTTTCTCTAGCTCATTAATGTAGCCATCCCTCTGAATGGAAAAGTACAGGCAGCATGTATTTGCTTGGTCTGTGGTCTGAGCCACAGGAGCCACAGAAAACTTCTTGACTGGTCTATGAGACCAAGACACCAAATGCATCTGGGTTGGGTACAATTCTGAACGGAGCTCAGATCAACATGCTTCGTTCCCTCTTCCTATAATAAGAAAACTGTCTCTGTGAATCTCGGGATGGGGAATGATGTGATAAAAACACACCACTTTCAACATCAGTTTCCGACAAGCACTTAATCAGACAGAGCTAAGTAGACCACAAAATCAAGCAATATAAAAGCAGCAGATGTTTTAACTCTAAATAGAAGTATTTTGATAGTCATGAAGTGAATGGCAACTGTCCATCCTTCTTTAATGCAGGAAAAAATAGTTGTTTGACAGCACTATATCATTTGTTGCCTTTTCAAAATGCTGTCGTGTAAATGCCACTTGCATTATGGTCATTCACAAGAAATGTCACTTCAGCCAAGCAAGCTTGTGACTGAAGCTCTGTCATTTTCCATCCAGTTTGCACAATGAATCAGGCACTATGATAAAGGAGTGCATGAGGCAGACAAGTGAGGTAAGTGGGGAGAGGGCATGCTGAGAAAGCTTGGCAAGAAAACCTTCTCTCAGCTTTAACCAAACTGATAAATGCTAAGAGAATGCCATCTACATTAAAACCGTGGTCAGATTGCAAATAAAGTTTGATGATTCACAAGCCGCTTCTGTCCTTCTGAGACAATATTTGTAGAGCTGTGAAATATTGCATTTTCAATATAGTGGCATTTAGGGCACTGTAACATGGGAAACTGCTTCTGTTAGAAAAAGCCTGCAATTTGCATCAGCCCAAGGACACCCAAAAATGAATTTGCCACCACTTTTGCATCCCTGGTTGATGCCATCACTCCCTCTTGTCTCCTCCAACACTGTCCAAAGCCCTTCCAATGGAATTGGAGCTCCGAGAAACTGCTGCACCATCTTCTGTGAGCCTGGGGTTGTGCTGAATGGAAGAGGGATCTGTACGTATCAGCAAGATTACTTCAGCCCTGCCTTTGCAGCTAATAGCTAGAATAGAGTGTGGTTCTGGTTTTATTGGTGAGACCAAAAATTAAGAAGGATTAGAGACTGTTTGCAACTAACCAAAAGGAGTGAGAGCTGAGTGAAATAAAATGCTGGCTGTAGTCTTTTCCACCTCCCAATAGCTTAACTGGTTTCTCTGTAGGAAATCAGAAAAGACTGTGTGGGCAAGCTCATCTTTCAAGACTCGCCAAGCCAGCAGGTTGGTTGATTGCTTTAGGCTGCTTTCAGTGTCAAGAATTAACTGCCATGTGAGTTAAGCAGGTTTTCTGAGGTCATGTCAATCACATTCTATCCAGTCAAACTTACAGAGTTCCCCTGGTTATATAGGACATTACTATACTTGTGCCTGCAATACTGTATTTCTATAAATAAATTCTGACTAGTGAGTGGACTTTGGGGGAAAATAAAGATCCTGCCATCAGTCTTAGCAGAAACATAAATCCAAATGTATGTGACACTAAATCCCTTTTCCCACCCCTGCCTTGTTACAACCATCACTCTAAATGGATTGATGTCTACGTGCAGGTGGCTGGGTCATCCTGTAGGATGTGTTAAGGGGCACAGTGATGCTGGAGAGATGGTATCAAAAGCTGGGATGACAATGGACCCGTCCCTATTTGAATCATCTCTTGTGTGAATAATTTGGGGGCAGCATCTCACCCCAAACAACTGAAAAATGAAAGTTAAGACCTAACTAGAAAAAAACCCTACAAACTGCAGTAAGAAGTTTAGAGTGGAGTATTAGATGCTGGCTTTGCCATGAGCATTCTCTGGGGAATCAGTACAGTAGCAGCCTAATACATTTTATTCATGGCTTGAGGAGAATTTATCCCAAGTGTGAGCATGATGGTATTTCACTGAATGTAGCCAGCTTTGCTGATCAGAAGATGAGAGCCCACAGTGCTTAAGAAATAGGCTGTGAGAAAGAAATGTTAATGATGTAGAGGTAATAAGGACCATTTGGATTTTGTAAGGACTACATATTCTATTTATCACGGTGACTTTTAACTTGCTCTGTTAGATGCAAAAAAAATGTTTCACAAGTGGCTTCAATTCCAAAAAGTTTGGGTTTTTATTTCTGTAGTAACTTTTCCTAATTTAAATTTGGAATCTAGCGGTATCTACAAGCTTAATTCAGTGAACTCTCTGGATCGTGATAGTGCCAGGGTGGATTCAGCCTGTTTGGAACACATGCAATACAGTCTGACCTTCAGGATATGTACATTTTTATACAACATCCGAATAAACTAGTAACTCGTCTAAAAATATTTTTCCTAATATAATCATGCCATTTTAACAAACTTGATTCTCTTAAGCCAGCCAACACTAAGTATGGGGTTTATTATCATGTGCTGTAGTTGAGGCCTGTGTGAAATATTTTAAAAGTAGGTAAAACACCTGTTTTTAATTTCCCAGAAGTAGAGGGTGATGGCATCTGCTTTTGCATTCTCTTTAAATTACTCTTAGTTTATTTTAAATTATTTTTATCTTCAAAGGTGGTTAGTAAATACATTTTGAAAATTTTCCTGTGTCTAAATCACAAAACTACTTCATCCATGGGCAAAAAAATGTTATCAGATACTGTATTTAGTTGTACTTCATTATTAACAGCAAAATTAATCAACTGTGACTGTAAAGAAATTTAGCATTTATCCATAATGTTGCATCTTCACTGGAACTTCAGGTTTAAGGTAGTCTTGAGCCGTTTTCAAAACTTTTACAAAACTGAAAATGTTTACAAAAACTTCTTCCAGCCTTTTTCTTTTCTAAAGGAAAATGTGACAGTTATAAGCACAACCTTACATAAAGACCTTCACCAACGACTTGAAACACTTTTCCTAAGTGTAAACATGAGGTGTCTTCAGGCCTTGCAGAATGAGATTTGAGTTGTGTTATAGGAGGAATCTGGGATTCTTCACTCTATACCTTAGAAAGCCTAGTCACAGACCTGTTACTGGTCCCAGTCTGAGTGATTCTTGCTTTGGGCATTTGAATATTGTATGCTTTCTGGAAGTAAATCTGTATTAAAAATAACACGACAGAACTCAAAAATCAAAACCCAGAAAGAATAAATTACTATTTCAAGTGGGCATTGAATTCCAGAAATAAACCTTGCAGGACCAAAACACTGTGGAGTATGGACAGCATAAGCTCTACCAGAATACCAGTTACTGAATCTGTGTTCCTTCCCCATACAGGCAGTTCCTTTTAAATATCTAGTTCAAGCATCTGATCTAAAAAATCATAATAGCACATCTCAGCATTTATTTCACTCTTAAATCCATGGCAACTAAAAATAAAACAGTCACAACCAGCCAAAAGGATCTCCTTCTTTCCTACTCCCCAAACCAAAAGGGATGTGTAAAAATCCCTCCACCACTCAAGACAAGTGCCAATGCTATTTGGTGTTTGTATTTCTCTTAACAAAGGGAAACTGTCTCATGACTGCAGAAAGGGAGAGGAGTTTAAATGATTAGACACACAGATGTGCATTTGCCCAAGAGTACTCTGTGTACTGCATTTACCACTGCAGATCTCAATTTTACCACAGTGTGAGTTGGTTGACAAATTTTATGGAGATACAGAGAAAGACTCAGGACTGTTGTATCAACATGATCATGTCTGTAAGTAAATTAGTAAGTAAATTTCTGCCTTCTTTTAGCTGACTGAAATGTTGAGACATGATGAAACCTGTGGGCCAAAACTAACTAAAAGTACATTTCACAACCCAGTAACCCCTCCTTAGGGTGGGATGCAGGGATGGGGATCCTCATACCATGTGTAGGAAGGGTCTTTTTCTGGTCTTGAGACAGAGCACATCAATCTAAATTTTCAGCAAAGCAGCTGCTCATTGTGAGCCTCTGTATTTTTCACAGCACCTGCTTCCACAACACCTCTGTTCCTGCCTGTCATGTTTAAGATACTGCTTTCTGTCTGAGGAAAGGTTGGAGCATATTACTAAGAAGTTAAGAAAAACGAGTTTCTAGCTCCTGATAAGAGACTGAAAAAGGGCAGAGGAAGCGGAAGATGCCTGGAATCAATTGTATCAACTATATATCACCAATATATAATTGTTGGACTAGATGATCTTGAAGGTCTCTTTTGATCTTGATGATGCTGTGATTCTGTATAGCACAAAAAAAGTGGTTCCCTGAGATGAATGAGCAGGATTGGTCTGACCAGTAAAAATGTAGAGGACCAACATCAGAAAACCACCAGGCCTACCTTGTGAACATAAATATCAAATATTATCTTGTGGCCAGATGACTTGAGAAAAGGACTTGCAGTTACTCTAGACAATTAGTGTGAATATTTGGTGCATTTGCTGGCCTTGGAAGATAGCACTTATCAGTGTAATAAAGATACAATTGATTCACTAATTAGCCTGCTGGTCCTCAGCAGAATTGAGCCAGAACAAGCTTATATGTGAACTATAAAAGAAAGCAACTCTTTCTGCAGTCTGTAAAGACATAAATACCATTCTTCATTTATTTCTGTTTCTCTAGTCTCCCAAACTGCTCAAACACACTTATTTTTTGTTAAAGTTTCAAATTTATATTCATCAGAGAGTAAGCAAACCAAAAGAAATCTAGACTTCTGGAGCTTCAGAGAAGTGTGCTACTTTCTGTGGAAGTGTAGGGGTTTGAAGTAGAATTAAATGGATATACAATAACCTGACAGTTCTTCAGCTAAAGGTCTTCTATAAGAATTCAGGCAATACCAATTAATCATGTACAAAGAGATATACAAAACTTTCTTTGGGAGACAGATATAGAAAATACCTCTGCCTACCTCAGCTCTTTTCCAGCAGTCATACATTTATCATAGTACCAATTTGAAGAAGTTATAAATAAATCCAAGCATGCAGTGCTTCAGGATGTTCTGATGTGGTAACAGTTTTAATATGGCCTAAAAAAGTCATAAAGACTCTATGGCACACCATGGAATTTCAGTTAGCTCTTCCTCTTGTGCTGCAAGCAGGTTAAGCACAAACATCCTGAAAAAACAAATGCTGGGGAGACTGAAAACATCCCTAAGTCTGAGTGTAAGGTCTTGCACCTGCATCTGGGCAATCCCCAGGAGCAGTACAGGCTGGGAGATGAATGGGTTGAGATCAGCCCTGCAGAGAAGGACATGGTACCAGTGGATGACAAGCTGGTAAAGACCTGGCAATGTGCGCTTGCAGCCCAGAAAGCCAATCATATCATGAGCTGCATTCAAAGCAGTGTGGCCTGCAAGTTCAGGGAGGTGATTCTGCCCTTCCACTCTGCTCTCATGAGACTCCACCTGCAGTGCTGCATCTGGCTCTGGGGTCCCCAAGATAAGAGGGATACAGATCTGTTGAGCAAGTCCAGAGGAGGGCCAGAAAGATGATCAGAGGGCTGGAACAGCTTGTCAATGAAGATAGACTGAGAGAGTTGAGGTTGTTTGGCCTGGAGAAGAGAAGGCTCCAGGGACACCTTACTGCAACCTTTCCACACTTATGGTGGGCTTATAAAAAAGATGGGGACAGACTTTGTAGGAGGGCCTGTAGTGATAGGACAAGGAGTGATACTTTTAAACTAAAAGAGGGTAGATTCAGATTAGATATAGTGAAGAAATTTTTTACAATAAGAGTGGCAAAACACACACCAGAGGGGTTGCTCAGAGGGGTGGGAGATGCCCCATCCCTGGAAAGATTCAAGCTTGGATTGGTATGGGCTCTGAGTAACCTGATCTATTTGAAGGTGTCCCTCATCATTAAGGGGAGGCTGGAGTAGATGACTTTTAAAAGCCCCTTCCAGTGCAAATTATTTTATGATTTTATGATAAATCCTTGAATATTACTTTGACCCTAAAAGCAGCTGGGAAGAAAAAGTGCTATAAAAGTCCTTAAAGTCTCCTGCACATACAGGCACCATCTTGTTCAGGGTGGTTTCAACCTGTGTCATATTGTTGGAACTGGGAGACACTTCTGGAAAATACCCACCTGCATGCCTTGTTCTTTTGCGCTCGAGTACCTGTAGAACAAAATTCCTGGGCTTGTTGGACTTCAGTCTGAGTCTTGATGGCTACTGTTCCTTCTCTACTTGAACTGGGTCTTCGTTGATGTTTTTGAACAAACCATTTTCAGTCCCCATGCTGTCTCCTCCTCAGGACAGCACATGCTGCTGTACATGGGCATCCATTCTGCACTTCAATGGTTTTCTAGGCCAAAACTTTCTCATCTCCTTCCGTGTCTGCCTAAGTTGCCCTGCCACAAAAACAGCACTATAACTGTTGGTCATATACACTTTGTCTGGGAATTGTAGGGAGCAGCAAGACAGCACATTTGGCAGATGGCTGCCCGAGCAATTACCATTACAACCTAGGCAGGCAGACACCAGGCTCCCAGCCCTCCCGGCCCTGTGTCCTTCACATAAAATACATACTCTGCCCCCCTGTTTTACACTCTTGCTAAGTAGCTTCAAAGCACAGTTATGTACTTGGCACACACATATGCTCACCAGTTTGTCTCTTGACCACATACCTCACATGGACATCCTTGCCATGTTAGGAGCTGTTCTGGCTTGAAGGGACACCGTGATTGAAACTGAGGGATACCTGAACACCTTCAGTGATTACAGGCGTGCCTGAATTACTACATACTCTGGCCTTTCTTTAAGCCTTCTGTCAAAGAGCCACCTTCATCCTTATCAAGCTGTTAACATACCAAACCCCCAAGAAAAGAGAGGAAGGTAATTTAATACATGTATAGAAGTATGAGATCTTTTGGTTCTTTCATTTTTCTTCTATGTTTGGCTATAATTAATTTGATATAATTCTTCATACAAAATTTTATCAAAAAACCCTTCCTTACTGCAAGATGCTTAAGAAGTATTTTGATGCTAATTAATCACACCAGTGCTGCATTTTTGAGGGAGGAATTTTTTATTACTGATCTTTTGGATAATGGGGAAGTTTGCAGGGTTTGGGGTCAGCAAGTTTTTGTTTTTAGACAAATGATCTTTTTTGCTCTTGGAACAGAAATGGTGGAAACCCCTCTAAATCTCTTCCATCTAAATGCCAGTTAATACTTTGACCTTTTCACTTACATTTATTTTATATTTACAGAGCCTCAGGCATAGACTAAAGTGCAAAACCCTCCCTGCTCCCTCACTCTGACTAAAATTGCTTAAGGTTAATTAGTTCTTCAACAGACCCAGCCAGAAGTAATTTCTTGAGTTACCTGCCCCTGAACCTTGGTCTCTTGCTCTCTCTTGATTTTTATTTTGTGTCTTCCTGGCTCTGTGGCTTTCCTACAGATAGCTTCTTCAAAGCAATGGCAGAAAGTCCCACCTGGATGAGTTCCTGTGTGACCAGTTCTGTGTGATCCTGCCTTGGCACAACGGTTGGACCAGATCTCCAGAAGTCCCTTCAACTTCAACACTTCCGTGAAAGTGAATGGGCTGCTACTGAACCAAAGTGTCACCTGTCCCCTCCTCACGCCCTGTGGGTCCTCACTTGTCAGTGCTCTCAATCAGCCATGGCAGCTATGAATTCAACAGTAAATGTTTTATATTTAAAAACCAAGTAAATTCTTTATTCTCAATCCTACCTTGTAAGCTGCAGCCAAACCTCTCCCAGAAGCTCAGTTGAGGCTTGAAGTTAGATCATGGCATACAAGCATTTCTGGTAGTAAAGAGACACCTATGAAGATTTCAAATGTTCAAGATGCTCCTGCTTTGTGATTGCTGATCAAATAATGTGTATCCTCAGTGGCCACACAGCCGTTGGCAGCAATTTTGGCAGTTGTGCTGGTGTTTAATTGCTGCTTGCCACATCAAGGTGTCAGGGACCATGTCCCACGAGAAGGGCTGATTCAGTGGGTTAGCACAAACATGTCAAGGGACAAGTTTTCAATTCATTCAAAAGAGGCTTTGTAACTCCGGCTTTAGGCAGTTGTGGGGAGGGTGAGGAGAGTCTTGCATTACCCAGGAGAACTAGGTGTTTTGCCAGAGCTGCAGAACAAGATTCTTTTGGTCACAGGTGCTTGAACCTGAGGACATGGATACTAGGAGGAGGGATCAATTTAAAATAATATTTTCTAAATCTTTTTGTTTAACTATAACCTTATTCCCTAGCTCTGTTCTGATGTCTTCAGACTGTCTGTCTTGTAATACAAGTTTCCCGTAAGGGCACTATAAACCTCCCATTTTCCTATGGTACCAGAAGTCAGCCTTTGTCCAACTTTTATCTAGCTCTGCAGACATAGCCAGAGTGAGCTGGGCTTTGATACTAATCGCTGCACATTTCCACCAGTAACAGGCCTGGCTGGCTCTGACTTCTGGAGACATTGGAGAAGAAATGGAAGAGGTTTCACAGCGATAATGGCTGGGAAACAGCACCCCACCTTGCACTGATGAGAGCAGCTGACCCCTTATGCACTATAACACCACTAGTGAATTGCAACAGGCTATGGACTGGTCTTGTCAGCCACAGTGAGAGAGGGACATCAGAAAAATGTAGTTCTGCCTAATGTGGGGAATGGAGAGACCAGGTGATTTTTTGCCTTTCACATGAGTCAGCCAGGATGAGACTAAAGTTCATCAAGTCTCAACAGAATCTGAAAAAAAATCGATTTCCAGATTTCCAGGTATTTCTAAACTCCACAGAAACTGTAGCTGAACCTGGAGCATAACTGAGGAAGAGAGGTTAGGCTCACAGTCCTCTGAAGAAAACAGTACAGAGTGTGAAAACTTGGTTGAAACAAACTGCTCTGATTAGCATGTCAGCAGTCCTGTGATAGCCCAGAGAAATACATGCACAGGGTGTCTCCTGCCCTTCCAGCTGCTTGTGAAGCTTTGTGTCAACACTGATTATCCAAACAGTCTGTCCCATGTGATCAGCTTCTGCCAGACCTGCCACAGGAACTCCTGTGGTTCTCCATGTGCTCCTGAAACCACATGGATTTATGGAAGATTTTGTTCGGTCCTGACATGCTGTGAGGAAACCAGGAATTAGTATAGATCTATAAACGTGCTCAGAGGGAGCAATTACTTCTGGCATGTGAATGATAGGATCAATATGTACACATTCTGTATAGACTTTGCCTGTCTGCTAAGTGCATAGGGGAGATTATTTATAGCAGTGCAAGTTGTTTGCCAAGGTAGATTTTTGTACCTTTGCTAAAGTTACTTCAGGCTGGGAAAGGCCAGGGAAGAGGCATCTGGTGGAAGAGCATGGATGGAGAGTAAGTCTGCTTCTAAAGAGAGAAAAAGTTTGGACCAAGCTCGTAAAGCCAAAAGCTAGGTTAATTAAAATATTTCATCCTGTCATTCGGATGTTCATGGAGCAAACCAAAATACTTAATATTGCCCTTCAGGATCAGACCATGCTTTGCTTCACTTCACTTCTAGCTGCCTCTCCCAGTCATTGTTAAGTGCAAGCCTCCAGCTCATAGGGACATCAAGCTTATTAATCAGATTTCAGATGAGACCACATTATACAGCCTGGGTCCCAGGACTGTCAGGTGTTTTATGCTGAGGACTGGGTCTGATGCTTTAGATTGATCATCCATTTCTGGGCATTCAGTGGAAACTCATCTGCAGTTATGCTGATAAGGTTTCACCAAATGAGGTACACCACAAGCTGAAAAAAAATTAGCTGTATTTCATATTAACAGAAAGCAATTTGAACTAAAGCAGAAGCACGCTGAAAGATGTAGCATGAAAGATGAAAATCTTGAAATATACTCTTTCAAAGACCACAAGTTAGGACCAGGGAGACTGTAGTAAGGAGATGCATTAAGCTTCTGCTGCATCTATAGGATTAGAGCATTAATTTCTTCAAAGTCCTTGGAAAATCTTAAATTGAATCTCCCTGAAAAAGCCATACATCAAAGTGACAGAAGTTGAAGGCTACTCTTGTTGTGACTCAGAGCTGAAATGACTACCATGGTCTCAATGACATGAGAAAAGAAGCAAAAAAAAAAAAGAGAAGACAAAAAAGAAAAAAAAAAGAAAAAGAGAGAAAGAAACAGAGAGAGAGAGAGAGAAAGAAAGAAAAGCTCTATCATGGATGAGGCGAATGCAAATATTTGAGAAAAAGACAAAACTAATTCCCAAAGCATTGCACATCACGGCCAGAGTGACACACACTCAGGAGTCCAGGTTTCTCCTCTATGTCTTCCCCATGAGGTCCTTCAAACAGTTCTGCCTTTACCACACTACTCCTTCTTGGGCCAGAGAGTGACAGCCTGAGGTGGCAGTCTCCAGTATATTCGTTCAAATTTAGTGTGACCTTCAAGCCATTCTTGCTCTGGTATTGTAGGTAACAAGTGCAGTGTGTCTGGATACTCTCAAATAAATGATGGCACTGGACAGAGGGACACATCCACACTGGAGAGCTGAGATAAGCATGAAGTTCAATGTTCCACCATTCACAAGAAACAGCTTCTAGATAAAACCACTGAATTTGGATATATATGCCACTCAAGGTTTATTTCTCCAGGTTGAGGAGATTGTATTTTTCTTGGAAAAACCTGATGGAATATGCAAGAAAAAGAGCTGACCTCCAACTGTTACGGGTTAAAGAGGTTAAAAACCCAAGGATAGCTTCCATCTCAGCTATCAGTGGTGAGAGATACCACCTCCCTTGCTGCCTCTCTCTATTCAGTCTCAGGACTCTTGTCTCATTCATGGAGTCTGACTGTAATTACTTTAGCACTGAACACATACCCTGTCTGCCCTGAAATTTGAAACCTGTCTCTCTTTATGTCTGAAAGACATTATTTTTGTCATGCTTCCAAAATTTTGAGGCAAACAAAAGAAGCTAGGCCCATTTCTGGGCTACTGTTTCTTCCTCGCTTATGAGTTAGGACCAAGAGTTGTGATCCTATGGCTCAGCTCTTCTCTGAGCCCCTGCTGGTGTCAGCCTCATTTACTCAGTCTTTGCCTTCTCTTATTTCAAATTCCTGTTCTCCTGTCCTGATCTCCTGTTTCAATTTCCTGCTCTCAACACCACCAATGACAAAGTAGTAATTGAAAAGGTGTACATCATCAGGGCATCAGAATAGATTTTTTAAAGAAAGAAGCAAGGGAATGTCATAAAATATTTTCCATTTAGTCCACAGCTCCTTATGAAATGAGGGGACATTATTCCCTATTATTATCTTCCTTTTTTTTGTTTTCATTCACCCCTATCATGAATTAACCTGGAAACTCTTTTCTTCCTCAGAAAGCAATGAAGAAACAAGCAACAGATTAAGGAGTTATAACGCTATTTTTGAAGAATTCATGTGCTTCAAAAGAACAAGAGCCCAGGTCTTCATCACTGGGATGAATAACTGCTGGTGACACCATAGACTCTGCTTAGGCTTTGCAAGTGCCACTAGAAACAAGAAATCAGATGTTAGTCCTTCCTCACATCACACTGAGTCCTCCAGGGTTATTGTAGATATTTTCTTCTTCAAGTGATTCCTTTCTTCTTCTTCTTCTTTGCCTCAGCTGGATGATTATATGGTCTCCAGATCTCAGTCCAAGGGGCAAGTGAGGTATGGGGGAAGATTGCGCTGTCCTGTCTGCAAGGTGAGTTATTTCTTCTGGTGGAGAGGGACTGTATTTGCTAGCTCACAAAACTCTTCACTGTGGTCTGTTTTACTGAGTATCAGTGACTTTCAGAGGCCTTCAGCAATGTATAGTATTCCATGCTCTCATGGGACTCTCATGACTTTATTACATGATTTTTAAGGTTGTTTTATGAAGAAAAATTTTACACCCTGGTTTTCTTAACCTTTCTCCAGAACTATCAAGCCTTAGAGCCCTCCAGGTGCATATATAAACTCAGTTAAATTCGGTCAAGGATATTAAGACTGATAAGAAGGCTGAGGTCTGAAGCCTATGAGTTCCCAGAGCTGGGAAGAAGGTCAACTGCCCAGAGCAGGAGACAGGGTATCTCAGGGTAAGGAGGTGGGAAGGGGGATGGGGAGCTCACAAACATGGAGACCAGTTCAGTGATTTGGTTGCTGAATGAACTGTGTTAGCTGTAGGGGTGGGAAATAGGAGGTAGGGATGAGGAAGAGGAGGTAAAGAGGTCAGTTAGTAGAGAGCATGCTTGAGGCAAAAACATACTTGATAGTTTTAGATTTTGGGCTGACATATAGGAGGAGATGGAGAACTATATCCCCAAACTCTGAGTGTTGGTCTTACTCAGTTATCAACATTGAGCTGTGAAATGAATGTTTCAGCAGAGTGCATGACTTACCATGTCTGGTGGGGGCCACATCAGGTGGGGACATGGCACTTCTGTTGCTGAGGGGTCACAAACCTGTGTCAAAGAGGATGGTGAGTAAAGTAGCCTCGGGTTTCTCTTCTCTTTGTGGTTTGGTTTTGTTTGTTTGTGGGTTTTAAAATTTTTTTAAGCTATGAAGACTTCACATGAAACTGCTGTAAAAAAATTTGAAATAATGGTGTTTGGAGATGCAATGATTTCAAAGATAAGCAGTGTCAGAATCAGGAGTGAATCAGTCCTTGATAACAAATATACTAAATGCTGCCAGTGTCATATGGAAAAGTAGTGTCAGAACATGTAAAGATGCTCTCATATGGGATACACAGTAGAGGAGAGGTGCTACATTTGATTATGCAAGCAAAATTTGAGTTTTCCCAGCTCATGAGTGCTTTTTTTGCCAACGATAGTAGTGTTATTTTAGCTTCATGAATTCCATGTAAGCCAGTACTGAAGTTAATGAGAGGCAGTATATACAGAGCTGCATAATGCCATCTATTTTTACTGTATAACTTTGGAGCACTAATGCCCTTTAAACAGTTTATAGATTTTGCTTTAGCTGGGTGTTTATAGCTCAGTCTTTCACATGTTTGAATTCAACCTCTACAAAGTCTATATACAGAGTTTTGCATGCATGTAAGTAAGTTCATGTAGATAGGTATAACAAAACATTGTTTAATCAGCTTCCTCAAGTAAACTATAAATGGAACGCTGTTTACTGGTTTGTATAGAACATATGTGACTGGCATCTGTGTACCTATGCTAAAAACAGACACATGAAGAGAGAGGCCATAGAAGATCTTATCAAAAAATATGGCTTTCACATCCTGCTGTCTGTGTTTCTCTATACTGGGAATGCATGAATATGGTAACTTTTTTTTTATAGCTAGGTAACTCATTTATCTATTTCCACAGCATTTTGACTTCTAGGAACCATAATTGGTGTTCCATTAGGCACAGTGCTAGCTTCACTTCAAATAAATATAGAAAACTCTTCCAGTATGCATCATTAATGACTGCATAGCAGACAAAATCATTCTCCATGAAAGGAAAACAGATGGCTTCTTTACGTTTTTAATATTGCACAGAGTCAAATCTTGGTGCAATTGCTTTTATTCAAGAAAAGCTTTTGTCTCCTCTGCAGTAAGATATATTCTTGCCTTTATGGCCCCACAACTTATTAGATAAATAATTACTGGATTTCCATCTGTGACTGCAGGCAGCGATGGATACAGAAGGGACTGGAGTGTATTTATGAAACTGATAGATCATCTTTAATCAGTGGGTTCCTAAAGTGACCTTCAGATACATAAATAGCTACCATCAGGTATCCAAGTCGGAAGCCTAGGTTTCTATGCAGAGAACAGAGTAGCTAAGGAATGTCCAGAGGGCAAAAAGAAAGGAGGAGAGTCACTAAGGTGCTTTAAATTGTTCTTTGAGAGGAAGTCTACCTCTGAAGATTAAGTACAGTGCCTAGGAAATCAGCATGAGCACATTAATAGGGTTACAATAAAAATATAGTCCCTGGTTGAACCCTCCGCTTGTTTTTCCAAGGAGAGTAGCACCTATCAGAGGAGAGAGAATCTTGGCAAGTACTTGGGTTAGAAAATATCTTGAGTCCCAGGGGGAACCTGCGTATCTCCTCCAGCTGAGTTAGATGAGGAGGCCACAAGCACATGTTCAGCCTCTTTTGATCTCAGAGATAGTGTATTACCTGCTAGTTCTATGGTTTAACTAGAAATCCATTTTTTAGCAGACTTTTCAAATCTATTTACAGGAAGATCCTTGTGCCTGAAGATGAGGCAGAGCCAGGCTGTTTACCAGCCATTTTCCCAATCTTTGCCAAGCACTGGGATATGAGGAAAGTGAGGTCACCTTTCCAGTTATAAGTTAGTGATCTGCTCAAAGATGTCCACCTAAGCTCCTCTGTGAGTCAGTGAAGGCAGAGAAGTGAGTTCTTCCCCCGTACTAGTTTGAAAGCAAACCAGTGGGAGATCACAAGTCAGAATTTTAATTTAATAGGAAAATAAAATAAATGTAATAGTACAAGAACACTGACAGAGTCAGGATACAACCTGACACCCTGTTAGTCAGGGTGGTGGTAGCAGTCAGGATGAAGTGGTCCTGTTGAAGCAGTGATCCTGTAGAAAAGGATCTGGTCTTCACCTGAGGGTCCAGTGGTGTAGCTCTTGTCCTCTGGGAGTCCCATTGGTAAGGGCTGTTTATGCTGTTCCAAGCCCCAGAGTATATCTGGTGGGAATGCTTGTCTCCTCCCCCCCAGGCAGAGCATTTCACAATGGGATGATGAAATTCTGTGAGTCATGTGACGGGTCCTTGATTGCCCATTAAACAGAGATAGCCCCCCGGAGGGAGTTATCAGGGTTGAGCCATGGCAGGAGATAACAACCACTGCCCCACCTGCTTTAACAGCTTGTGGAGATGATAATAGAATACATGCCTTTGGTTACATCTTACACTGTAACCTAGGACACCCCCTGACTCAGACTTTGAGACACTTTGGTGAGACAACACATACCACAGAATCACTAGGTTGGAAGAGACCTTCAAGATCATCGAGTCCAACTGATGCCCTAACACCTCAACTAAACCATGGCACCAAGTGCCACATCTAATCTTTTTTTAAACACATCCAGGGATGGTGAGTCCACCACCTCCCTGAGCAGACAATTCCAGTATTTAACCACTCTTTCCATAAAAAACATTTTCCCTGATATCCGACCTATATTTCCCCTGGCGCAGCTTAAGACTGAGTCCTCTCCTTCTGTCAGTTGCTGCCTGGAGAAAGAGACCAACCTCCACCTCACTACAGCCACCCTTCAGGAAGTTGTAGAGTGATAAGGTCACCTCTGAGTCTCTTCTTCTCCAGGCTAAACAACCCTATATGAACTGAGAAGGACCACATTATATTTTACAAATCTCTTGGTTAACCTGTTGCTGTCAAGTATTTATTCTCCAGACCATTGAAGAGCATAAAAATAATAAATAAATTACCTTCCTCCCTGGCAATAACAGCAATAGCATGAAAATAAAAGGTGGAGATGATTGGTTACAAAGCCCCACTCCTCAGAGAGCAGAAGACCCTTGTGAGGGATGTCTTGTGCAGCCTCTCATTTGGGCACTGGTTTTGCTGTGAACTGTTTATTCCAGAGGGACAAATGAAAGCACAAGTGTTCTGCATTGAGACTTGCATCATCAATGGCCCAACTTCCACTCTAACCCAACTTCAGTCTAGAGTTTCCTTTGATGTCATTGTGAATGAGGGCATCAAATGCTCAGTCTGACCACTCCGATCCCAAAAAACGAATCATCACTTTCTTTTAAACAGTGTGAAAAGGCATAACACAGTTGGGCAATTTTTAAAATGTTGGAAAAGGGCACAAAGAATTCACTGCGCTGTATTTGCACTGAACTAATTTTTTTTCTGTAATTTTCCAAATTCAGATGAAGGGGAAGCTCAGACCATCTGTACTTTAAGGCTAACCTGGACAACAGATGTTTCTCTTACATCATGAACATTTTGTTCTCCTCTGTGATTTGTCATCTGTTTTTCTGTTTGCTGTTTTCATTTTTTTACTACCAAATTCTTGCCCCACTAAGTCTAACTTTTCTTTTAGCTCCAGGGGTGTAAATCGACAAGTGTAATGAAGTTAGTGGTGCCGTGCTTACATGGAGACAGTATTTTCTCAGTGAAAAAGTCTTTGGACATTGCTTCCTAATGTTGTCACACGCTCCTCTGCAACCATGCAGGAGCTGTGGAAGTTAGTGATTTTCTGAACCAGCAATTTTAGTATCTAGTTACAAAATGTAGCCATATGGCCATTTGTGCCTTGGTCCTAAGGGTCTGTATATATTTGCCTGTTTCCTCCCGAGGAACACCACAGACAAAGAGCACTTTGGGGACAGAAAACAATAGCAACAGCAAGACTCACTTCAGCTGGGTGGGCACAGATTTCATAACATTCTCATGGTATTGTTGGGATCTTCCATTTGTTGGGATGTTTATGATTGTCAGATTATATAAGTGCGTGTGTGCAAAAGGGAAGGAGACATACACAGAGGGAAAATTCTGTTCAATGCCTTAGTGAGAAAATACATTACCTGGAAATCACAAAAAAATGCTATTTTGCCTCAATGGTATCAAATGTTTTCTTTTCCCTTTAAAAAAAGGTCTAAAAGTAGGTATTTAGGAGTCCAAAATTTATCTGAAAGTGGAATGGTGGCAACAATTTTAAGCAACATCTTTCTTTTTCTGTAAAAATCCTGGTTTTCATTATTCATTCAGTCATACTGCTACTGGCTCTTTCTCATTAGCATGACCTGTACCTGCATTGGAAGCCCACTCCAAAATCTTTTTTGAGCTCAGTATAGCCTGGCAGGGCCTCCTGACTCCATGTGGATAATCATGATGACTACCTATGATCAAAAGAACTACTTGTATCCAACTTTTCATAGCACATCCCATCTTCCTCCTTTCTCTCTTTGAGATTTGTTTTCTCTCTAATTACAAGTTGGAGTATTTCTGGATGCCAGCAAGTAAAGGGAGGACCTTTGTAACCCTACTGCTTAAAAAAAGTTTGGGCTGTTCAAAAAAATTCAAAATTAATGTGCCTGAAGTTCTTAAAATTCAGAGAGGGTGATTAATGGTAGGTGGTCATCTCTATCATGCTTCTCAAGCAGTGCTGTGTGCACCTATGATGTTTATTTGCCTTTCAATCCCAAACAAAAGTTCACTACTGTGTTGTTCCTATCCCTTACATCTGCTTACAAAACTCTTTGGGCAATGCCTGATGGCTCTTCTCAGACACATAATTGAAGAAAGGGAACCTCTGAGGAAAAAAGCACTTAACCACGCTTAACTTTTTGAATTAGACGCTCAGGAGTCTTTGACCCTGAGGATGATCTCAGATACATCCCAAAAAAGATAAATATTCAGGAAGGCCCTTGAAAGTGTTGTTTTTCTATTCTCCAGCCTTCTTGGATTTTTCTCCTAGCTTAGAGTATTTTGTGTCACATTTCATGCAAGTTGAATCTCCAAGGGGAAAAAAGCACTTAAGCATGCTGTCAAGCTCTTACTTCAGGCTCTCAACAATTTTCTCCTTCCTCCAAACACTAGTGTGTATGTATGAGACTTATAGATATTGTCTGACTAAACAAATCAAATCACCAGCTATCTCACAGAAACTCCGGAGGTAGCTCTGCTTCCCTGCTGTTCAAAATGTCAGGATGTCTTTTAAATATTATTGAAAGTCTGCTAGAAATGCCATCCAAGGTGTAGTAGCTTGAAAACAAACACAAATCTAGGGAAACAAGTTTGCTAACTTTGTCCTAATTATCTGCAGTTTAGTAATAAGAACATAAAAAGGTACAAATATAAATTTGTGAAATAATAGATACACAGCTGTATTTTAATATTATGTACATGGTAAATATGTATACAAATACTATAGCAATGTAACACAATAGCACATATATTGTCAGAATACACTATTTCTGTAGGAAGGGGCTTACAAAGATCATTTAATCCAACTGCCTGACCACTTGAGGGCTGACCAAAAGCTAAAGTGCACTATTAATGTCCAGCAAAATGTTGTGAGGAGCAAAATCAAAAGCCTTACTAAAATCCAGAAAAACTACATTCACTGCCTTTCCTTCTTCCACAAGACAGATGAGCTTATCCAAGAAGGATATCAAATAAGTTAAAGAAGACTTTCCCTTTGTGAACCCATTTTGACTGCACCAGATTTCCTACAGTTCTGCAAGTCTAGGAACCCTGAGAAATCTGGGAACTCTAAAGGAAAAATCTGTGTGTGAACAAGAATATATTAAATCCATCCTAAATCCTATTTGGAAAAATAACAGCAAGTTTCTGTGTCTTAAAATATTGTTAATCTACACCGGAAGTAAAATAAAATTTGGTGGATAGTCCACAGACAAGCAAATTATTGGGGAAAATTATTCACAGAAGAATAAATTGTCTGAAAAACTATACATTGATGGATGCTATACAGAATGGATGGCTTATCAAATTAATGAAAACGGGAAACAGCTGTGGGAAAACGTGTTAACCTTGTATGTGGGTCACATAAATTAATCACACAAAAAATCGTTAAAGTTGACCATAACTAATGTCTTAGGTTGTGTGTATCAGACTCCACACAGAGACGAATTGTGCAGACACTGCTTTTCATGCAAGCTGGGAGTACAGAATTGTGCACTCTGATATTCTCTACTATAAACTTTGGTACATCTGTATTAGATTAGTAATTTTAAAGGGAAATAAATTTCTATTGCAGGTGTTTGATCTGGTATCCCTCCAATGAGACGTGTCTGTAATTTGCATGTCACAGATGGATTCCTTATACATTACTTTCACAGTTCTTGCAGACCCTATGGAACAACATGCAGTTCTAAAGAAATAAAAAGGAATAGTTTGGATCTAATGTTCTTCCTTTCTTTTTTCACTTTCTTTTCTTCCATGTTTTCTAGCCACCACTGAGACACATGGTTCATGAAGAAATCTCAAAACAGCCTGACAAATAGTGAGAACAAGCCCGTGATGAGGTACTCTCGTAGTTGACATCTCTGCACTGGCAAGTTCTTACAATTCCCCTTGGGTGCCTCTAATTATAATGTATTGTTCATTAAAAATGACAACAAGAGTTCATTGAGCCTGCATTCTTGTGATTAATTGCAATGTTCTCCTAATCACTTATTGTTATTTATACCTCTGCCTTCATGGAACTGATTATTATTATTATGGTGCTGTACGTTTGCACCATTCAGAGAGTACCAGCAGGGACACAAAGGGCGAGTTTACATGATCCAATGGAGCATTGTGGAGATTTGTCTGGACTTGTGATGACCCGAGCTGTGTGCTGGCACAGCACAGAGATGTACGGCACTAGAAAGTCTCATCTCAGAGCTACAAGGAAGCCACGTCAAGCTCATAAGCTCTGCCTCAGAAGGATTTGCTACACTCTATGAAGAGCTGTGGAATCGCGGTTTTTCTGCTTTCAGTTAAGCTCATGCTGTTTCCAGTTGGTGAAAAAATTACAGGCAGCTCAGTGCAGGTGTTTCTCAGGCAATCCCTGTGAGAGTTCCTCCCTGTATGTGATGCCTGTATAAATATCAGATATCAGATTTCTGCTAACTCCTTAAGACTCCTAAACATATCTTTAAAATTACCTATATGCGCTAAGCACCGATGTGCATTAAAGAATCTACTAAGCAAAACCCCCCAAAAATGTCTCTGCAGCTCCCATCATCAGGAGGAACAGAAATTTTGAATTATCCATGATAACTTGCCTGTAACAAGACTGTAGCTTGATCCACCTTGAGTTTACATTTGTCATCAAATGATTTCTGATTTTCCTTTGATGATTATAGCTAAGGTAGCAAGCAGTTTTAGGTGCCAGTTATTGGATATCCCAACCTGAGACAGACATCACTAAATTGACTTTTGGAGAAATTGCAGAGCAGTTATCTCTGCAAATGAGTTAGTCCCTCAGGTGCACTAGATGTGGATGGCTTGGAGAGTCAGACTTCGTTGCACACTTCATTGAGTAAAAAACTGGCTGGATGGCTGGGCCCAGAGAATGTTGGTAAATGGAGTTACATCCAGCTGGTGACAGGTCACTAGTGGGGTTCCCCAGGGCTCAGTGTTGGGGCCAGTCCTGTTTAATATCTTTATCAAAGGTCTGGATGAGGGGATTGAGGGCACCCTCAGTCACTTTACAGATAACATCACGCTGGGTGGGAGTGTTGCTCTGCTGGAGGGCAGGAAGGCTCTGCAGAGGGATCTGGACAACCTGGACCAATGAGCCAAGGCCAGTGGTGTGAGGTTCAACAAGGCAAAGTAACTGTCCTGCACTTGGGTCACCACAACACCATGTAGCGCTACAAGCTTGGAAAGATATCCAGCAGAAATGACTTGGGCGTGCTGGTTGACGGGATTTAAACATGAACCAGCGTGTTCCCAGGTGGCCAAGAAGGCCAATGGCACCATGGCCTGGGTCAGCAATAGTGTGGCCAGCAGGACCAGGGCAGGGGTTGTCCCCCTTTATTCAGCACTGGTGAGACTGCACCTCAGATCCTGTGTTCAGTTCTGGGCTCCTCAATTCAAGAAGGACATTGAGGTGCTTGAACATGTCCAGGGAGGGCAATGGAGCTGGTAAAGTATTTGGAGCACAAGTCTTACAAGGAGCAGCTGTTTAGCCTGGAGAAAAGGAGGCTCAGGTGAGAACTTATCACTCTCTACAACCACCTTAAAGGATCTTGTAACAAGGTGGGGGTTGGCCTCTTCTTGAAAGTAGCAAGCAATAAGACAAAAGGAAATGGCCTCAAGTTGTGTAAGGGGAGGTTTAGATTAGGTATTAGGAAAAGTTTCTTCTCTGAAAGGGTGGTCATGCATTGGAACACTGTCCCCAGAAGTATTAAAAAAACTTGTCGATGTGGTGCTTAGGGATGAGGTTTAGTGGTGGACCTGGCAGACTTAGGGTAATGGTTGAACTTGATGATCTTGGAGTCTTTTACAACCTTAATAATTTTATAATTTTGTGATTCTATGGATGTGCATAAAAAGATTGTGGCACTGACATGCATGCCAGCTCAATTTTCAGGGTATTTTTTCAGAGAAGCCAAAACTTTCTGTGTTGTTAGAGATCTTCTTATGTCTTCCTCTTCTATTAGTTTTCTGCTTGTTACACACCTGCTCTGAAACTCTTCTGTTCCTCAGTTTCAGGCTTTTAGTTGCAGTCTAGTGTTATTTGCACAGCATTATTGCCCAGAGGCCTAAGTCAATGCTGGCAAGGCTCCTGCTGGCATGTTATTTTAATAACCAATTGGTTTTTTTCTCAGGGAAAGCAATTTGTTTCAACAACTGGGATTCATCCTGCTTTTTTTAGCGAGTACACAGCTACACTCTAGTACAAATATTAAAGGCCAAGATCTTTAAAAATAGAAAGACAGGCACCACCAGCATCACTGCATCCATGCCAACAGCTGCAGGATCCATGGAGTAGCTGCCTGCTCCAAACTGCACATCCATACCTGACCCCACCATCACAGACCACTGCTCCTGAGGGCAAATTTACATTTGAAGACTTCTGACTGAGGATTTTGAGCATTCAAGCATCCCTGCCAGCTTCAAATATTCAGACTTTTTAGCCAGACAACTGTTGAAATTTTGGTCCACTCTGGCATGTAAATACTGCAGGAAAATATCATGCAGATAAGGACTTGTAATTGATGGCATTAATTAATACACAGTAATGGGAATTAAGGTTGCAGAGAGCATGCTTGTCTGTAATGTACTTTTTCTTCAGTACGTGCGAAGTATGTCCCTAATATTACATGCATTTGTAATTGTCACTACAAGGATGCATCTCTATAGTGTAAGCTTGACATTGTGACTGCCTGGGAAGTTTCAAAATAAATACCCCCAGACAACAAAAAAAATGCTTCTCAAAAGCAATGGAAAGTAGCATGTTAAAACCTGTATTTTTAAAATATGTCTGTGAAATTTTACAGTCATTTGCATTTCAAGTCTGCAATTAGATTTAAAAAAGCCCACAACTGCAGCTGTGACAAGTACTCTGTTATGTGAAAAAAGCCCACAGAAGTAATCCTCTTGTCCTCTAGTAACAGCTCTGATGAGAACAAATTTTAGCATAGAGCTCACCAATTGCCTCTTCAAGGTTGTTTTCGTGCTTGATACTGTATGAATGGTAAACCTAAAAGAACTGGTGTCCAAACAAGATATGTATTTAATTCTACAAATTCCTCTTGGTATTGCACATGACTGTTTACAGAGTATCTTCTCAGGCTTTTAGGATGAGCTGTGGAGCATCCCCAGAGCCACAGAGAGGCTTTTCCTGGCACACAGGGTGATATGGCATCCCATCAGCTCCATCATTATTCAGACGAAGGGAAGATGAAGGCTTCTAGGGATGGACATCCATCAGCTCCCCTGGAGCTAGGAGTACATATCCTCCCCAGAAGAAGAGCATGACACACACTGGGCAGTCAAAGACATGAGCAATTTGTTAGGTGTGCAGTGCACTGCTCTGCACTTTGGCTGGTTGTTGCCATTGCCAGTGGTTTTCCCTGGTGTTCATTAAGGGTGACATTTCTGAGCATTTTTTATGCTTAGCTGAGATGGCAAAAGTAGGTGCTGAGGTTTGACATGGCTCTGTCCTGAGCACCTCGCTTCACATACGGACAATGACTTCCGTTTTAAACCCCAAGATAATCCAGTGTTTAAAGTCTCTTCCTGCCAGCATTACTGCTGATGTTGTAACAGAGGTGTGTTAGGTTTGAGCCCCAAGACCTCGTGGAGGAAATGTGGAATCTTGGAAAATATCCATTGCCTACATCAGAAGGCAAGTGGACACCACAGGGAAAAGTGAATTACAGACACAAAAAGACAAATGAAAGTAAATGACAAGATAAGGACTGGGCAGAGGAAGAGACTGATGATTGTTATTGGGAATCTGTGTTGAAATGACACAAGAGAGGACATGATAAGGAGGAATAAAACCAGTAGGAACACTGTATAATAATTTTGTCATTGATGATCCATAAAAAGTGCTATTATTTTTTTTTTCTGCAAGAGGTGAGAGAAAGACTAAGATGGTGGTCAGGGGAGAAAAGAGCACAATGTGACTTAAAATAGCTGAACTTGTTTCAGCTTAGCAAAAGGAAGGTTGAGAAGGATGTGATTTCTCTCTAGAAATATATCAAAAGTAAATGTCAGATGGAGAAAGGCTATTTGAGCTAGAGGGAAATTTTGGCAAAAGAACAAAAGGGGGGAAATCAGCCATAAATACTTTCAGCCTGGAGAGATTTCTACCCATCTGAGCAGCAAGGGTGTGCACTGTCCTCTCAACAGGAGCCACTGAGGTGATCTCTGGGATTTAGAGGTAGAGCCTGATCATTGCATGGAAAAGAATTAGTGATAGGACTTCCTGGCTTTGACAAACTAGGATGCTCCTAATGTTCAGGTCTTTGGGAAAAGCCAGTGAAAATGGAAATGGATGGAGGATTTGCTGCAGCCTTTTTGTTAGCTAGCAGTTATCAGTAAGACCGAGTGTACAGAAAATTTCCACAGTTGGCTGTCAGACCTTCACCCAGCCAGTCCCCTGAAGCTCTTACCTTCGTTTTTTACAATCACTTTACAAAGGAAAAGGACGTATATCTGTGAAGATAGTGCTTCAGAGGTTACCAGCATTTTTCTTATTACAGCTGAAGCTACTAAATATGCTTTTCAAAATCTTTTGACATGCCAGCCAGCACTGAACTCCAAATAAGGCACCTAAATACTAGACAGAAGTTCTTCCAAAACTGCTAAATTATCGGCAGTATGACAGTAGCCCCTCCCTGGTTTGTTGGTTGTCATGATTTCTTTGTCCTTATTTAAACCTGTAGAAACTCACCCTCAGACTGCTGGACTGGTGTCAATGGGCGGGAAGCAGCATGAGAGTCAGGCAATGTTTTCACTTATGCATATGGAAAAGTTTCTGGCCAAAAATTCTTCACTTCCTAGATCAGAACTGTCCCATAACTTCAACATGGTTCAACATGGTCAGGTCTCAATAAGGTTTCCTTTGCAACAAAGCATGTAATATGTCAGATTAAACATCAGTAATACTTTAAATATTATATCAATGTTTTTATTAATAAAGAATAATTAAAAACCTATATGTTGCAGTAGGATGTCAGGCAGACTCTGGAGATGGGGAGAGTTTTCTGAGCTGCCAGATGTGCTCTGCTTCCATTTTTTGGTGGTAGTTTGGAGGGTTTTTTTCATTTGGTTTAGTGTTTTGCTGCTAAGGGGCAAGCCTGGGTTCTGTGGACAGCCATGGACAACAAAAACTCAACCTGGTTGTTTTTCACCTCAACAGCAACAACGTAGTTGATTAAACTAAAATTGCAAAAATTCCTATCCCTTGTGTCTGTTGCATTTTCTGGTTTCAGTCCACTACTGCATTTTCATCTGTCGTATAGATGTCTTATAGTTTGGCAATTTTTGCATCTTGATCTTCATATAGTCAATTAAGATGTAAATTTTCCAGCAGTCTGCTTAATTTCAGGTGGTATGGAAAGCCTGTTGAAACCTCTGAGAGCTTTTTTTTCAACTGTAATGGGCTTTGTATCAGAACTCATAATAGCAGTAATTTGCTTGAATCTATTCTAGCTAATGACTGATTAGCAAATGCTTTTCCTCCTCTTTACCTAACACTTGATAAACCAGAATCCATGAGGAGCTGTGTACTAAATAATGGTGTGATTTTACAACCCTCAAATTGCTTTAGAAAATAGATTTATAAATCATGCACATAAAGGCAAAGGATATTGACAAATTCTCTGCTATTAAAGAGGTGGCTTGCTGTGCTTTATGTGAGTCTCTCAACAATAAAGTATTACCCACCATGGGGCACTGGGAAAAACTATCAGATCTTTATCTGTCTTGGTGTCTCCGGTGCCTCTCCTTTCTGTTCTCTTTTACTTGAGGTGATTTACATGTCTTTGGTATTTCAGCTCAAATTTCCTCTTTTTTTTAGGACCAAATCCTTGTTTAAACATTGTTAAACAATTGTTCTTTTGTGCAGGAAGAGAGTTATGCAAAGGAATTACTTGTTGTTATTCTCCAAGTCACCTTCCAATCCAAGCAATAATTCTAACACTGAAAGATACCGACTATCAGGATTTGTTCTACTCGACCTTTCATGATATTTAGGCATCTGGCTTTCCAGCTCAAGTAATCAAGATGATAATTAAACCTACATCTTTGTGAATGTCAAAACTGTCATCTGCATTCAGGATGTTACAGGTCTGCAAGAAATCATGATCAAGAGAAATTTAACATCACTGAGGTCATTAGGAAATTGTTCCAGCATTGGCTTCACCAAAAACTACCTTGTCAAAGCAAATGAGATACATGGAAGCGTGATATATTAACTGCCCATATAGAATACCTAATCAGTGTTGTTATAAACTAAGCATATTCATCAAATAGAACTGTCAGCAGTATTTTAAATAATGCCCAAGCAGTAGTTGCAGGTAATGGGTATCCTTTAGAGTGCTTCACTTCTAATATCTTGCATTATGTGCAGTTGTATATGCATTTATAACACTAATTAATTACTTTCCTGCTGCAAATGGGCATTGTATTTTTAGAGAAACCAACAAAAAACCTCCATGCTTCACATTAAATAATGGAAAATTAAACAGTAATTCAAAAATTAATTAATGATGCAGTAGCTTCCAGCTTAGAATAAGGCAGAGTCAGGACGGTTAAGTTAATGGGAAAACATGTCTTGAAATTGTTCCCATTTGCAAATGAAGTCACGTCACAGTTTTCCAATCCCCAAACAATCACAAGTTATTTTCCAATAACCAATGTGGTTCTGAGTTTTCAGCCAAAGCTGTAAAGCCACACTCAGCTCCTACTGATATCAAAGGGAGGCGAGTGGGACACTGTTCATCATGATATGGGATCACTCACATCACAGGATGTCTTCTGTCATCTGCACTGAAACTGTTTCATCCAAAACACTATAAATATAGGCAAGTGTAGGAATTATTTCCATTTCTCTGGCATTATTTCTCTCTCATGCTCCCTATCACACACAAAATTCAAGCACAGCAACTCCAGGTGTAGAGCAGCATGGAGCAGCACTTCTGAGCACAAGTTTCCTCTGCTCAAATCTTTCTTTGGAGATAGTTTTGCAGCTAGTCAAAGAAATGAAGCTAAAAATGTTGGCTTGGAACTCCAAATGTGTGCTTTAAATAGCCATCAGGATGATAGTATGTATTTTAGTTTGTTAAAAATAGGGTCTGCAATGACGGAAGGACTAACTGGATACCTCAGATAAATGTGCCATGGGAGATGGAGTGGATTCAGCCCATGTGTCCTCTGCTGTGGCAGGAGAATTGTACAGCTCTGCAGGGCAAAGCAGCATGTCCAGTGTGCAACTGTCCAGGAGCAGAGGCAAGAAATACAGAGTGTAGGGAGAATCCATGCCTGAAGGCACTTACAGAGACATGCCTGGCACCCAAAGCCTTTTCATGACAGGAGACTCCCTTCCATCTAAGATGCAGTTAGATGTAGTGCTTTTGTCAGCCCTTTACATCAGAGGCAGATGCCTAGAGCACTTGCCCAAAGAGTGCTCTGGGTCATGCTCTGGGATTGTTCTCAGCTGAGCTGGAGTTTCCATCAAAACTCCCCAGCTGCTCAGACAAGAGGACAGGCCTTTGAAAGCAAGGGGAGCACATGTGCCTGACTCCAGCCTAGCTCTCGGCTAGCTTGCATAGGGAGATTTACTGCGTGCTGGTTCCTGCTCCTGCAGTTGTTTGTGCCTTTCACATTAAATATCTCCAAAGGAAAAGAGACTTAAAGACTGTTGCTAGAAATTTTAAATACTTCAGCATATACCTACATTACTTGTGTTTTGGACTGCAAACTCTGAACAGTAGCCCTAGGCAGGAAATTTTGTACTAAATTACCTCTGTCCCTGTAGATTAAATGTATAACCTGAAGCAAAATGTGAGCCAGGGTGAACGGAGAGAGGTTCTTAATTGTATGACAGCCTGAAAATTCCTCTTTTTCTAGTAGTTTTCAAAGGATGGGAAAACAGGGTCCCTAGTGGCAGTACTGGCATTTTAGGAGGAGGTGTGAAGCAGCAGCTCGTTGTTAGACTAATTATAGCATCTGATCTGTGAGAGACTTTCTAACAAGCAGAAGATCTAATGGTACAGCTGAGCAAGTCAGCACTTGGCAGCACACGCCTGCAGGTTTGGGCTCTCGGTAGGTGGGTGGTTAACCTACTGCAGGGGTAATGCAAACTCTGGCCTGTGATATGGATGAAGGATGGAGGAAATGGCCAGGAGAGTGCTGCTGGGCAGATTTAAAGTGTTTAGAAAAACTTCTCATGCTCTGTCCCAAGTACATTCATATAAAGCACACCAGCATCTGGAGACAAGTGTGCTAACCCTTGAAGGCTAGAACATAACTTGAAATATATTTAAATACAATATTAGAATGAATAACCTAAAGATTACCGTGACGTATCACAGCCCCGAGTCCACGTGCTGTTTGCCCGTGTACCTTGTGACATCTGGGGTAACAGCTACTTTATCTCCAGGTTTTTGCAGCAGGAGCAATTACAGGTGAAATAACCCAACTGCTGGTGGCAAGCTGGGGGATAACTCAGAGTTAGCCTAAGGCTCCCTCTGGAGTTAAAGGAGAGAGATCAGTGCCTCCAAGGAAGGATTCAGAGCTGGGATCAGCGTTGTTCTGGAGAGCTCAGTGTAGGGGAAAACTCAGAGGTGCTCTCCCTTCCCTTTGCTGGAGGAATGCCAGTGCAGGGGCCACTTTCTGGGTTTTCCCTTGTTACCAGGGCAGAAGAAAACTTGCTAACCTAAATTAGGCTGCAGTGCTGGGACAAAGACATACCACACTGAATGTTGCAAAGGTAAGGGATGTTGTCCAAACAAATACTGTGCTTGCTTAAGCCTTACCTGAAGTTCAGTTAATTAGTGATTTAAACTCTGGCTGATTTTAGAGGCAGTTGTTTTTTCTTTTTGTACTATTACATATCCTATCCATGTGGCTTTAGTTTTCAAGTACAAGTGATGCTGTGTGTTGGGTAAACTGTCAAAGGGTTTGATTTTCTGAGCGTGTACATCAGAGTCCACAACTCAGCTTTCACAAGCTATAAGAACCACATTAATTAAACACCCAAAATCTGCAATATTTTTTGTAAAGCTCAGACCAAGTATTTGGAGGAATTTGAAGGCACTTGTGAGAGATTTCTTTTGTTCAAAACCAGTTCAGAGAAGCCTTGGGATTCCCACTGTTTTTAGTTCAGTTTTCAGCTGCTGCTGTACCTCTTCTAGCAGGTGGCACTTGTGACAGTTGTGACTATAAAACCAACATCTGTGGAAATAGTCTTGATGCTAACAGGACCATAACTATTTGGGGAAAAGAACCCATAGTTTCTACTAGAACCTGAACTCCCTTGATATAATTAGTGCTTCTTAAGCAATTAAATAATATTTATTGCTACCCTATAGCATCTCCAAAATACACAAAGAAATGCATCTAGTTGCAAATATTCTCAATCACAAAACAAAGCTTGATATATGGTTAATCTTTCCTACTTTACAATGCAGGCTGGACTAGAAAAAGTAGATCACAGATGTTACTTACAATCTGGGAAGCATTGAAAAAAGTGAGCAGAAACATGCTGAAATAAGAGGGAGCCTTTCTGTTGATTTAAAAGGCCACTACAACTATGGTGCTGAATATTTTATCTACTTCTAAAAATTGTGACATATATCACTAGCTACTATGAGATTTAAGCAAGCGTATGACAGCTTGTTCCTGCTTTCAAAATTTTCAAGGAGTTTTTTTTATTTTTTGGGGAAGGGGTTGTAGCACTAATGTCAAGGTGTCTTTAAAACCCCCTTTTGCAAAATTCTCTGTATCCTGACTGTTCTAAAATAACTTACTAATATTTAGCAATAAAAAGTTTAATGAACACAGTATTTGATTATTGAAACAAATAAATAAACACTGTCTTGTTTTGATATTTAAAAACTTTTGTGTCCTGGGAAGAAGCAAGCAAAAGAAGGCCTTTTTTATATAAAGCACAGAACAAACTTTTTGCTCTTAACTGGCAATGCCACAGCTTGAAGACAGGTTGCTTTGCTATTAAGAATCTTGCTAAGTTAGTGGATGTAGTTTTTCCCTCTTCCTTGATCTACTATACAAAACACTAGGAAATACAGTTGTTTAATGCTTAAGAATCTCTTCTGCTATTTGTGAGTTGATTAAAAAATGATTTCACATTTGGTCTTTTTCTATAAAATGTGTAAGACTAATCATTACATGATATTTAAGATTAAATTTAGCTGAAGAGTCATCGTGCTCCTTCCATCCCCAGAAAAAAAAAAGCACACCAATTAAGTTTTAAATCCTTTTTAATAAATTAATATTCATTCATCAATATTTTCAAAAAGCATCTCTTCATCATTCCATTTTACTATTCTTTTTTTTTCCACTGCTGAAGAATACCAAAAATACATAGATGTGCCTTAAGCAAAAAGAACTGGGTTTTAGTTTATCATTACAGTGGGATGAAATCAACTTAGAGTTAAACCATCATAATATTTCTACTGTTTATTGACCCTTTGGGCTATAACAGAAGATAGTTCCAGTTTTCCTTTTTTTAATGCCTTTTACAAACAAATTATGTGTAAATGTTATTTATAGCAGTGTTGAGTTACAAAGGAGTTAATTAGCTATGAAATACATTACTCTGGTGTGATTTAATTGAAATCACCATTTTTAGTCTTAAAGCCATCTAAGGTTAAAATAATATACTGCAGCTAATGCACAGGGACAAAAGCCAGAAAATGGGAGGTCAAGGTAAACACTGTTCTTAACTCATGGTTGTGTGTGTGTGGTTTTGTGTGTAAGAAGTCGTGCTGGGACTGTAGGAACGGAGTTGGCAAAAAAGGCACAAAAAATGTGTGTGTAAGATGAAGTGGTAACCTAAAGTGAGATTTTCCTGGCTTTTTTCAAGTCAAACCGAGACTTGGATCTGTTCAAGGTTAAAGTTGTTTGTGACTAGACCAATGAATGTGAAATCTTGTGAAAAAGCTGAAACATGCAACTGCCTACTTTTTGCCATGACAGGCAAGATGGGGAGTACAGTTCCCTGAACGGGGCTGCAGTAACCTGCTGCCCTCCAGTTGCGCAAATGGTAAGAGAGGGAGAGAGTCCTCAGAGACTCAGTCTTCTTGCACATGCAGGGCCCTGAAAAATCCACATTGCCTCTTTTCTCTGTACAGAGAGTAATTTTCTGCCTTGGAAATTGTACTGAAGAACTGATTTCAGAGGGATTTGGAATATATATTTCTATCACAACCAAAAAGACACTTCTAATTGAAGGTTTCTGCCTGACCACATGATTTCTAGGAGGCGGGACTTGAAGAAAACAGAGTGTGGTGATTAAATCAGGAGGGCAGGACCACTCTCAAATCCCACTTTTTAGGGTAGTTCTTTAGGGCACTTACAGGAAGACTTGCTTGGAGATCATTTCAGTAGGAAAATTTTTCTAAAGCAAACCCTACCATTTATAATTTTTATTAAAATCAGATGGGTTTTTTAATATTTTACTATTAAGATAACTTGGGAGAGATTTTCAACAATTCTATCTAATATGTACTTTGGGAGGGTGTTAATTGTTAGTTACTTTGATTATAAAGATGACAATGTGCTTTATAATCCCTTCACAGCTTGAAGAGCTATTAGGGAGCTCACAATACGTTGCACTTTACCAATGGGCCTTAATACCGAGGAGCTTTTAAACACCAAGTTTTTCTGCTCCAGCTATACGGGTTCCTCTGAGGCTCTTCATGTTGTGTAGTTGTCTGCAGATACAGTGCTTAAAAACTGCAGTTCCAGCCATTTTGCACCACTGCCAACAATGCAGCAGGACTGCGGCGCTGATCCTGCCCATGCCAGCAGCCGGGCTTCTGGTGAACGTTCCCAGCTGAGGATCGCACTGCAGCGATGCTGCAAGGCAACCGTGTGAGCCCATTCATGCCCAAGGAGCAGCCCCGAGGATGGAACTGAAACACATTTGCAACCCAGGCTCATCTATGCTGGAATTTCAGCAAAGTTTCAGAGTTCAGCTGCAAATAGGGGTGGGAACAGTAATGGGCCATACACAGTAGCAACCCAAGAATCAGTGCTCTACTCACAGGCAAATCAAGTACTAGGGAGAACACGGGGCAGTCATTATAGAGCCAAGGCAGCCTTTTCTATTTCATTCATATTTGGTTGTTTTGCTAGATGAATATCCACACATATTTTCCCCCACAGAAGTCTCCAACTATCATCCAAAGCTCTCTATCTGTCAAAAAATCCCATCGATGTCCAGAGGAATTTCACATGCAGAGAACTGTCAGGGTTCTGAATTCTGGTTTTTTTAGATCTATTTATGCTACTGTATTTGTTGTTATTTGAGAATGTACATGATAGAAACACTGTTTACAAAAAATATATCTTCTTTTCTTTAGAAAGATTTAGTTCTGATAAATAACAAATTAAGTTTACAGATCTGAAATTGGCATACTTTGATGACTACAATCTACTAGACTCAAAAAAGTTGGAATCCCAGTGAGGGAATGAACTGGGATGAAAACCAAAATGGTCACATTTGCAGGAAGGGTATGTTAGAACACAGTTAATGCTGAAACAAAACATACTCTTGTGATCTGTGATGGCAGCACACTACCTTGGTAAGTGTAGGCATATATACTTTCAGTATATAAATAAAATATGAAAATGCTCCATTACTGAATCAAAGTATCAGAAGTGCTCTATTTGCTCAACTCTAGAGAATAAAAAGTTATAACATCACAGAAACAAAAATATGACATAACATGCGGTCACGATAGCAAGCATAGGGAAGAAAAATATTGACAAAATTTACTTATATGCATATTATGCAAATATATTTTACATTAACATACAATGTTATAAGAATGTTAAATAATATGAATGCATGTTTAAAAAAGGCTACAGCTAGGTGATTTCATGTTGAAGTAACAAATAACCTGAGACATCTTCTATGCTTTCACTGGAATAACAATCTTTAAATCTACAGCAGATGTAGAACACATTGACAGTAGTTGAATTCTCAGCTAAATTATACTAAAAATGTGCTGTTCTCTTTCAAAATGACATGGCAGCTGGAACCAGTCCAAGGGAAGGAAAATGTGCTGTACATTTACAGTACTTACAAAAGATTCATTTCACTGTTGATGGACACTTAAAATGCTTGTTTGAAATGTTATGAACCTGTATGTGTCTCCAAAGACCTACAACACTCCCATGATCAGGTTGCTGACTGCACAAGAGAAAGCAAGAGACCATTGAAAACTATGCCCATTCAGGACTGGGAAAAGATGTATTATGACATTATAAGCCCAAGAAATTTTAGCAGAGAAAAATAAATTTGGCTTGATGAAATCGTAGTTGATGGATCTGCAATATAAATAACTTATTTTAAACTTACCAGTGTAACTCTACTGCTTTATGATTAGTGTGTATGGCAGCATTTACAAAGGATGTTACTAAATACTGACTTTATACATGATTACAGCTGTTTGAAAATTTCTATGACAATCAAAGTTTTGTAGTGATAATACACAACACTTACTTTCTCAAGGCTTGCTGCTTTGATGACACCTGCTTTTCAATTTAAAAGGTTCCTCTGAAGTGAATTCTATGTTAAAGTGTCCATAACCTCAGAATGAATGTGTTCATGTGTGTGTGCATACATATACTTTTGCTTTGCAGTATGTGCTTTAAAGTACACACAATTCTTTGCTACATGTATTCACACATACATGAGTATGGTCTACATAGTAAAAGTTCATATATATATTTTTTTATATATAAATATATATATAAATATATATATATAAACTCTGCAGGCAAGTAGTACTTCACTTGTTATAATTGAAGTCCTTTAAAAAAAACTCAGTCACTCAGTTAACATAGTATAGCCAGTAAATTAAGTTGAAAAGAGAAAATGTGAATGGAAACACCATTCTTGACCATCTGTCGATGGCATTCACATCCGTTAGATTGGGGATTTTTATTTTCAGTTGTGAAGACCTTCTTCGTAAATGGCCCCTCTTGCTATGGGGGCCTGTTCTTTCTGACGAACGCCTTCCAAGGCTTTCACGATGTGAGCTTTGTTTTCTGTACTGGATTCCTGAGTTGTCAAACGATATAGTTGAATTTCGGGCTTCCGTAACGCTGGTGGTGACCTCGTTGCTTGCCATCTCGTTGTGAATTTCAAGCGATGTTAGCAGGATGTTTCCATGGGTGTCCACCTAGGGGGCAAAAATAGAAACATAAATTCTTTCAAAAGACTTGACATCAATGAGCAGAATGTGGGTGTATGTAAATCTCCAAACCCATACATATCTAAAAAAAATAATGTATTAATTTTAAGCATGTGATAATCTTAGAAATGGCACTATTCAGCTGCCTAAAATTAGGCATGTACTTAAATACTTTCACAAACAGTGTTATCATCATACTACCAAACATCCAGTACAAAACTGTACTCAGCAAACTCTACCATTTTCTTCTCCCTCTAAACCAGCCACATTTTAAAGGGTGGTGTAGTTCAGTGAAACCTCTGCATCGCTGGCAATAGAGGGAGAGAGGGTAAGGGATGGGTCCTCTCTCTGCTACAGCAGAAAATTAAATTAAACTGGATTAGCTTTTTTATTTCCTATCTGAGATCTAAAACCAGGTAAAAAAAGTGCCTGTGAAGTCTGCTAAAATCACAAGAACAGTTCTGGTGTGCTGAACTCTGCATTTTATAATCCCAGAGCTTATTTACAACTTATCTCCTAAAGCTTTCCTTCCAAAGTCATTCGCACAGTTTTCCAATCATGGCAATACTTAACTGCAGGGATTTTCTGTCTGAGTGATGGATCTTGAAAACCAAGGAACTTAAGGCATAGACAAAAAGCTGCTGAACTGAGGAAATAGGTGGCACTCTTCCCTTCCACCTCCCTATTCCAGAGGCAGTGACCAGTCTTTAGCACAAACTATATTTATCATGCTAACAAAGTCAATACTTTTGTTGAGAGAAACTTGACAGTGATTTCTATGTAGATATTTTGGTTTAGGATTAATAATACTTTGCTAATTTAATAGCAACTGCAACTACAGCAAGGTCAAAGTTTGTGTTAACAGTAAACTGTACTCAGTCAAGGACTGGGCATCACCCTGATAGACAAAATACAGGTCCCTGGTCAGCCATATGACAGAGACCTTCCATACAAAAATCATCAAAACCCCATATAAATTTACAAGTACAGAGCAATGCAATGCCATTTTCAGTAATAGAGAAAAAGGTCCTGATCATTTAGAGTCTTAAAATCTGGACCAGACTCTCCAGTCCTGAGTGGCAAAAGAGGAGCAGCACAGAGTTGTGTATGGCTCCTTCAGTTCAGAAACACTTAAAGAGTTCCCATGAGTGGCACTGATGAGAAGTTCCAAGCAATGCTGTCTGAGTCAGTATTTGCTAGTTTTGTTGGTGGGGCAGCACATCCCCCATGCCCCAGGCCCTACATGCTGGAGGATATGCAGTCAATACAGGTAATGCAGGGATCAACTCCCAATTTTCTGCCAGTTTTGGGGCAAGAAAAAAGATGGCTGAAAATAAAATAAATGTTCCATGCTGGGTATTTTCAGACAGTTAACACACGTGTGACTCTGTTCAAGAGAATTTAGTTCTCTATGTCAGAAATAGTGAATCATGGAATACAGGATAATTTCCAGTTTTATACATGCAATTTATTCATCCATAATTCATCACGCAATTAATACATTTTTCTAACCTGCCACATGATCTAGCTGTGTGAACTGTGTAGCAGTTGAATATCTCATTCTAGAAGCATCAGTTTAAAAGTGGCTGTAAAAACAGACTATTGTCACAGCCTTCTGAAGTTTGCACAGTCATCTGATACCATGCCCTTTGTAAGCTCTGTGTGATGGATTAAAAGTATGCGCAGCTATGTCTCTGTCCATATGCATTTAACTTTTTTCATTTGTATTAAAATGTTGTGAAATGGATATTTCTTTCATCAATTATTGATGCTTCAGCTTCTCTCTTCTCAGGGAAGACCATTATGATAGTATATCAGTAACACTCTGCCAAGCTGCTTGCAAATACAAAAAAAGAATATAAAATACTATGAATGATATACAGGCAAGTAGGAAAAAAATCCTAAGGTATCTAACAAATCCTGCTGCTGTAGGCAATGGCACAATATGCTGATGAGTGCCTATAAATAAAAATAAACAACATGAACAAAAATAATGGCATGGAGAACCCTCAGTGGTGATTAAGAATTTATTTTCTCTGTGGCAGAAACCCTTTGGGTACAAAAGTAAGATCTTGAGCTTTGTAGAAAGGAGTTTGTGCTGTTGAGCAGTCTCTGTAACGCAAGTGTAAAATACAGTCATGGATATCATCACTGCTTATGGTGGTCTCTGAAAAGAACTGATTCAGTTTCTTCTATTCTTTTTTTTTTTCCTCACTAAGAGTACAAATTATGTTCAGGATATTTTTTTATGTAATACTAAAGTATCTCAACAACCAGGTTTTTCCTTACGAAGCTTAAAACTAAAATCTCTCATCCAGACCTCCATGGCATCAAATGTCATCTCCTTTCCCATCTCCTCCTAGGCTTTGAGAAACATCCTTCAGCTTATTAAAAATGTCACAGCAGTGACCATTTTGGTGGGCTTCACCCTGAGAGCCCTGCCATCCCAACTCCTTTTCCTTCCACTACCACAGATGCCAACCACTCTTTCTCTCAGGACTTCCTGATCTCTCCTGATTCTGTCTGCCACCTACATATACACAGACATCAGCCCATTCTGAGTACTTTTTTCCTTCTGTACTGAGCCTGGACTGTTGTGAGCTGTCAGTTGAAAGCTTGTATGATGGAGGGTACACCTACTCATTCAGCCTTCTCCTGATCAAGGAATTAATTTTACTCCTATTATTTCCTTGCATGGCATAGCCTTCTTCACCTTTTCTGCCAACTTCACGTGCCACCTTAACATGGCTTCTGCCTTTGATGTGCTAACTTTTCACTGTTTGTCACTGCATCTGAAAATCAAACCAGAAAGGTGGTCAAGAAAGTTGCAACTTCTGTGTAAATTCTTTTTCTGAAGATACCATTATGTCCTATGAAGCTGCATGACAGTATGCATTTTTCTCAAAATGTCAAATGAAACGTATTTGGAAAGATACTTTTGAAATGCATCTCTTTGTAATAGAGCAACAGGCTTGCATGTCAAATATGAGAAGGAGCAGATGGAGAGAAGAAGGGGTCTGCAGAAGCTAAATAAGCCTCTGGTCCACAGATTCTCTTGAGATTTATTCTCTCAAATTGATTCCTTCAGAGGTTTTGAATAAACCACCTAAGCTCTTGACAACATTAGAGCACTATATGCTAATACTTTGTGACAATCTTAAGGTGGTCTCTTAAAGTATGAATACTTAATGCATGCAGCATGTTAAAAAGTACTTGCACATAAACATGACTTTGGAACCATTTAAGCAATGATTTAAATTACTTTGACAAGGTTACACACGCTCTCTCAACGAATAAAGAAGCAAACCAATAATGGCAGGGTATCCTGTGCAAGTCACCTCATGTTTGCCTGAATATACAGGGAAGGCAAAATCCTCCATGAATGAACATGAGTGTTGCCCAGTGGCTCCAGGGAAAATGTTACCCCAGGTAACATTTAAAAATATAGATTTAAAAAAGTAGCTGACTGGACTACAGACAGTCATGGCTACATATGACAAACAAGGCCAAAGTCTTTGATGCAACTTTAGTTTTAAGCCTTAAGACCCTTAGAATAGAATTCTATCACCTGGCTCAAAAATGCCATTCTGTGCACTGGAAATTCTCCCCAAAATGCTAATACCAGGCTTTACACTCAAATGCTGTTATAAATCAGAGATGACACTGTAGATTTGGCCAATTTCCCCTCACTTCTTACCATCCTTCTTTAACCAAAATATTTCTCTTTTTTTACTTCTCTGCCAACCCTGCGCTTCCATTCTCTTTGCGGCCCCTTCTATCTGCCTACTGTGGCTCCACCTGAAGCCATTCCTTCCCATTTCTTCACTGCGGTCTCCATGGTTGGTTCTCATATCTCCTTCCCAACACAAGCAAGGGTTGATTGTTTCTTTGGAGTGTTTCCCAGTGAACTCATCAAAACAGATAAAAACAGCTGAGTACCAAATCATGAATTCCCTGCTGAATCAGCATGGACACAAATATGCAAAACTAGTGCTCTTATTTCAGAATCAATTTTTATTAAACTCCATCCCTCCCACCTCTGAGTAACTACAGCTCCTGCACCAAGGTGAAGTGACTGAGGCTCACATAAGTCCATTTTGAGAAGCAGATTCACTTTTGAAGGTTCACCTTCAAAATGAAGAATGATACATATTACACGTCATTTCTGAACGATACATATTACAGTACAAGTGAAAAGTTTAAATACTCCAGCAGCCTAATGTCATTACACAAAAATGACTGTCACTCACCTAACTGAAGCCAGAAGCAGGAGAACTACGATAACGTTCACAAAGAACATGCTCCTTGCTCTCGGAGGAACACCATGTCACCAGTGGACTCAACTTGTACTGTATGTTCTAGGTCCAAAACTTCAATGTCCTATTGTATTTGGGAAGTCTTGAGTCTGCTTCTTAATTCTACCCAGAATCCAGGCTCATTTAGATGCTAGCTATTCTATTTTTAAGAAACAAGATATAGCAACTGCTACTGAATATCTTTCCCCAATATTTTTTTGAAAACTTCAACTTTAATACCAGTTTGAAAGCACTTTACTAGGGCCAGGAAACTATGATAAGGCTTGATTTATTATTAGGTTGAGTTGGAATTATTTCAAGCTCATTCAGTTCCCTGCTTAATATTCCATAAATTTTAAGGAGTGAGTCTTACACTCTACTACACAAAAAGAGGAAGCATTTTGCTCAAACCCCATAGGTATGTTTAGTTGTTCATCAAGCCCAAATTTTTAAATACCGTGTAAACACTTCCCATCATGTGAAGCAATATAAATGCAAATAGGGGGTTTAAATAACATAATGAAAAGCTCTGTCTCTGTAGTTAGTCTTGCATTATTTTGCATCAAAATTAGTATTCAGGTACATACAGAGTCAAAAAATATTCTGAGTTGGAAGGGACCCACAAGGATCGTCTTGTCTGACTCCTGCCCTGCACAGCACCATCCCCAAGTATCACACCATGTGCCCAAGAGCATTGCCCAAACCCTTCTTGAGCTCAGTCAGGCTTGGGGCTGTGATCACTTCGCTGGGGAGCCTGTCCCTGCTCAACCACCCACTGGGTGAAGAACCTTTTTCTAATATCCACCCTAAGCCCTCCCTGACACAGCTGCAGGCCATTCCCTTGGGTCCTGTCACTGGTCACCAGAGAGATCAGTGTCTGCCTCTTTCACCTTCTTCACTTATGCATAAATGGCTTTCCAACATGTAGAACAATATGCAATCAGGCCTTACGTTTTATCTGGGCTTGAAGCTAAATTCATTGACCCCATTATGCTTTGAATATTTAAAAAAATATTTAAAAATGCAAGACAAAAATTATAGTATTGAGTGTTCTCCCTGAGTCTAAAAGTTGATACTTCTCTCACTGCCATCTAAATATGTTGATATTAATTAATAAGCACCAAAAAAAAAAAAAAAGAGATAATTATGTTATATCAGCTTAGTAGATGAGCCCAGGATACCCAGCAGAACTGGGAAGATGGAAAGTCCTTGAAAAACAAGGAAAGTATGAAGAAGCAAACTAATTAGGAATTTCCATATTATTATCACTGTCTATCAAGTAATAATGAAGTTTGACAATTAACCTTGATGTATATCAATGGGGGAAGAAAAGGAAACAAATCCACAGTGTCCCTTTGCCCTGTATTTCACATTGTCTGGATTATTACAGTCTCTGAGCTGTACTATGAATTGCACATAAAATCCTTCTTACTGTCTCAGGATTTGCATGATTCATACTTGTCCAAAGTGGCTGCAAAACAAAATTAGTACATGTATGAGTCTCCCAGTGCACAATGAATGTCCCCACCATGAGCTACAGGATGACAGTTCTTCCCACGAGAGCTGTGCTTATCACCCTTGACAGATATATTTCAAAATTTGGTACCTACTCATCACATTCATATTTCAAAAATATCCCACTGTTCAAAACAGCACTGAAAAAAGTACCTAGGAAACATGAAGATGCACAGGAGAATACTGCCAGTTTTGCTATTCTCGTACTTCCCAATTTAAACTGAGTGATAATTTTGCCACGGAAGCCAAGATATTAATTTTCAGAATAAAATCCCACTTATGAGAAGGGTTGCTGCAATTAACAAAACTGCTAAGTAGATCTAAGTGGCCTGAGCCTCTATTCTCAGCAATGCCTGGTGGGTAACTGCTGCCTTGGCCAACAGCGGGGGTTTGAGCCAGGAATCTCCAGAGCTAAAAATACATGCAGACACTGCCTGATGAGAAGGGCCCTTTTATAAAGGGTTATGCATTATTCTTGTCAGAGAAAGCTCTTCCCACATGTCTGGCAGCCATTAGGGGTTTGACGCTTTAATGAGCTTGTGTGATAGTTACCCTCCTGATTGATACTCTAGGACTGAACTTTTGGTCTCACCGAACTGAAAACATAAATTGCCAGTCTGAACCAAAAAGCAATGTTTTTAGCAGGGGAATTTAACACATCACATAACCTCTGTGGATTGGCCCAGAAGGAGCAATGTTCAAAACACATGCTAACCATCTGATTATACAAGTAGCCTCTAGCACAAGAGTGAACAAGAAGTGAGAACAGGATTGCCTTAAAGCTCTCTCATGCTGATTTAGCTGTAAATTAGGCTGTATCTGAGCCTTATTAAAAAGAAACAATTTATGTAGCAAACCTGAAAGCTGAGAGCTACAAATGAAGCCTGGATTTGCCAACACAAACAGGAGAAATGGATTTGATTCATAACAACGGGGATCAATTTTCAAAGGAAACATTTTTAGAGACCACCTATTCTTTTCTGAGTTTGTCCACAATCAGAGAACTTTAATTTAGGTATCAATACCATATACAAAGCCATATTTTATGAAAAATCAAAATTAATTTCTTCCTTTATCCTAGAGCTTGCCCTCATATATGAAGCAGAGTGTCAAGGTTTTCAAAAGAGTTTTCAATCCCAAACTGGAATGTGTATGAAGATCAGTTATACACACAAAAAAGCAGCATCCTATTTGGTCTCAGTAACTACGGTTTACTGTGATAGGCTGGAACAGTTCAGTGAGGAATACTATTTACAGTGCATTTTCTGAATTAATATGTGATGCAAAAGCAGTCAAAAGAAGAGACGGCTAAGTGTGAAATTTTCTTTGTAGTCAGCTGCTGATCCACAGATGAGTCACTCATAAAGGCTCACTCAGGTTTCATCTCATCACCAGCTCTGAATCTTCTGAAACCTTTTCCAGAGATTCAATTTAGTCAGACGTGCTTTAGCCATCATGCCACCTTCAGCAGGGCTACACAGGAGAATACAGCGCAGAGTTTTTCTCTCCCCACTGCTTTTCTTTGTCACCTCTGCAACGTGAGGACACTGGCTGGGCCGATTCCATGCTGCAAGAGCTCTTCTTTCCCCTACACCTGGAGCTATTTGGCTCATTGGTTTCAACACATGGACAGAGCTGGACAGCAAGCCCTAGTCGTATCGTACCAGGATTAACTCAGAGACAAGTACCTAAAAGCCTGGCACTGGAGAGACATAGCAGCAGCACCAAAAGGGGGGTGGCTGTGCCAGTTTTGGCTTTTCAAACCCATAACTTCTGATGCAGAACAATGCAAATGCATTCATTATGAAGAAGAGTTACTGAGCATGAAGAGTAACTGCTTTGCAAAGCAATTATCAAATAAAACACAAACATACCCACATCTGTGGATTTTGTGGTCTAGAACTTTTTTTTTATTAAAACTCCCCTGCTCTACAGTCCAATAAGACTAAGAAAGCATGAAAAGCCCTTTTGTTACTATAAGAGGAGTGTTTATAACCAAGCCTGCTAGCTTGCACTCCAGACTTCAGTTCTCTGATGTGTAAAAAATAGACTACTATAGTAGTATCCATTATGTTTCTACTGGTTTCCATGGGCTAAAACACTTCTGAGTGAAAATAACATGCCATTTTCCCACTGCCTTCTCTTGTTCCCCTTGCCTGAGAGAAAGACACTGTCTCAGCAGCACTGCCAGTCTTGGGAACCATAAAAGTAAGGCTTGAACTCAGGGTCTGAGTACCAGGCAGTGTGTTGAGCTGCCCCTTGTCTGCTAGTGCTGCCTCCCAACACAAGTGATTTCCACAGTACCACAGCCCCTCCTGACTCTGGCTGGACCTGATAACGGCACCAAGTTGTTCAGTCACTACACGCACATGTTACAGTATCTGATGTTGGCAATAAATTCAATAATGTTTACTTTTTTATTTGGTTCAGTTTGGTTTATGTTTCATTTTGTTTTGTTTTTCTAGTGCCCTGAGCTAGTATTTTTAATCAGTGACAGGGAGCTTATGCACACGGTTCATAAACAAGCAAATTCAATTACTAAAACAAAACAGCAACAGAGCAACCCAAAATAGTAGTCAGAAATAAACTAATAATAATTCCTTCTTCCAGTTTTATATGTGAACATTTTTCAATCTCCTTTCCAGCACAGCATACATTTGACAGTCATTAAATAGTGGTGATAAGTGCAAAGTGAGCTGCCTGCTTTTGCCATTCTTCCTTTCTTTAAAAATATCACTCAGCCCCAAATCACATGAGATTGGAAGTATTTCCCAGGATTAGAAACCTTCCCTTTCTGAATGGAATTACACTTCATGGAAGACTGAAGCCTCAGCAAAACCACAAAACCAATCGTTTCATTGAACTTGCACAAAGCAGTCTCCACGTATGTCTCTAAGCCTCCTTTACTGTGCAGTATTGGTGTACACTGTGTGAGCCTCTCCCAAAACATCCAGCACCTGAGTCCCAACTCTAAAGCAAGAAGCAAGCAACTGTTATTTCCATCAGATTCAATGATTTTCAAGAGCCACCAAAGGAGAAATTGGAAGTTAATTACTCTTTACTATCCCTGAAGAGGTCAGAACCAAGGCTGCAGAGCTTTCCGGTACTGTCTTCCATAGAAAGTATGATAAAAACTCTAGCATGACCCCAGTCCTGCTGCATCCATGGATATCTGCACAGCATGGTAAATAGTGGACATGACCCAGAACATAGAAACTGTTTTCATTTTCCTGCTTCAAGGCTGTGGTGTCTCAAAGCCATAGTAAACTTTGCCCAAAGTACATCTGTTAGATGTATTTTCCCTGAGATGTGAATCTTGAAATCCATGGGACCTCTTGCCTGTTCTGATCAATTCCCTATGCTTCGCATTTGCCAGTGTTTATCAAATGAGAAATTAAATCCTACATCCACTGAATCTTCCATCATTGTTTTGTTTCAAAGAAAGATTTCCAATTAGCTCTACCTAATGTTTCTGTCTGTTTCTGTTGCGTGCTGGCACTGCTTCTCTGAAGGCACTGAATCCATGCTACAAAGATCTGCTGAATTCTCCAGCTGAGGCCTGGGGACAAAATGTTTTCTGCACAGAAAGGGACCATACCATATTATTTATCCTGTGTCATTTGAACAGCTAATATTCACAGTCAATATGAATACATATGGTTCTACAAAGCATACAGAGTTCCCTTTCACACCTGGGACTCCAAGGGACAAAGTAACACACTCTTTAAACTCTGGTATGCTGAATTTGTATCCTTATTAGAGAGAATCATAGAATCTCTTAGGTTGAGAAGTCCCCTAAGGTCATTGAGTCCAACTGTTAACCCAGCACCATGTTCACCACTCAAGCATGTCCCCACATGCTGCATCCACATGACTTTTGAACACTTCCAGTGATGTGATTCCACCACTTCCCTGGGCAGCCTATTCCAATGCCTGACTTCCTTTTCTGTGAAAAAATGTTTCCTAATATAGAATCTAATCCTCCCCTAGTGCAACTTGAGGCCACTTCCTCTCATTCTGTCTCTTGCTACATGGGAGAAGAGACCACCCCCCACCACACTACAACCACGTCTCTAACTGCCACATCTGCATGTCTTTTAAGTATCTCCAGGGACAGGGATTCAACCACTTCCCTGGGCATCCTGTTCCGATGTTTGACAACCCTTCCTGTGAAGAAATTTTTCATTCATGCATGGTTGATATTAAACCAGCAGAAGAATCAGAACCATTCATGATATGCTTCAGAAACAAAAGAGAACATTTTATGTCAAAAGCCAGAAAAAAAGGTTGCTATATGGTATGAGCAGATCCAGGATAGAGAAATGGCATGAACTGGGTATGAAAATACACATTTTCATTAGTTAAGGTACTAATGATTATTTTGACAATGTGGACAAATTGATCTCAAGATAGAAGAACTGTCAGACATGGGGTAGTATTGGACCCATTAACAAGTCTTGTACTGAGTTATGTAAATCATTTAAATGGATGAGATTCACCAGATGGCTTCCAGCAGGAGAACTAAACCTTAGTGCGTACATCTGCATTACCTGCTTGCAGTTAAAATCTTCTCCATGGCTTTCAGTGCAGATACTCTTTTATTTCCCCATCTGTATTTTTTTATTATTATGACTATTTATTTTTCCAGTAAAGAGAATTCTTTTTTCCTGATATCTTAGTTCTAAGTAGTGCTGCCAACTGTGATGAGAATCTGGTTTCATAATATACTGGGCAAAAATGTGTTTATTGGTTCAGAATTGTTTCACATATATGAGTGGTGATAATTAGGTATAGTTCTGCATTACATTTACTATAGCAGACAGAATCATTAGGATAAACAAATATAGCTTGAAATTACTTTTATGATACTGGTTTTGATGAACAGGTAGTAGTTTTGTCACTGTGAACTCTTCTAATTTATAGCTGATAGAAAAAAAGCAGTCTTACTCAACAGAACTGAATGAAAAACCCTCACTGGGAGCATTTTAGTAAAAAGAAGAAAGATGTTATATTCAAACTGACAGTTAATGTCAGATACTGCTGAATACCTTGAATTTTTCTTCCAAAGATTAAAAAAGGAGGTATTCACTGGATAAAGTAGTACTTCAGGCAAGGAAATAGCTGGAGCATAACCAGCACAGACCTTGACAATACCATGCTTCAGAAATCAATCTGAAAGTTTCTCTAGGACTTATGGTTTTTTGCTGGTCTTAAACAGCAGCAGATGACAATGTCACACACAGCATACTATTCTGGCCAGTTAATTAACATGGAAGAACAAATCCTTTATCTGTTCTCTCTGGTAAATGCATCTGCTCTAAGTGTAGTGAGGAAAAGTGTGCTCACATTCTGGATTTGCTTATATAGGCAGTGTACAAAGGCACTTAAAATCAGTTAGATTGTATTTGATAGGCAAATAAATGCCTTTGTAGATCTGAGCCTTTGTCTTAAAGCTAGCTGCCCTCCCACTGTCTTCCTCTTACCCTTACTTGTCATACAGATCATACTCACTTCCACGTCTGTATCCCTACATATATTCTGTGGAAGGTATCTTTTCAGCTTTATACCAGCTAGCGCTTGTATTTCAATGCCTTAGAAAGCCTCGAGCAGCCTTGAGAGGTAGCACAGGCGATCTAGCACTTTAGTAGCTCTAAAATCGGTACCTGAATCAGCTGCAGAGCAAATACCATCAGCAGAAGCAAAGAGGGAGAAATATAGCTCCCTGCTCACTCAATTCCCTGCAGTTAGAAGCTTTCAAATGAGACAGATAACCAGAGATGTTCACAGGAAAGTAGCTGAGCTGAGAGAAAGCAGAGCCTCCCCTCGACCATCTTTTATTCGGAGAAGGGGAAAGGGGAGGACTGGGGGCGGACCCGGGGTGAGCGGCCAATCAGACACTGCTAAAGAGTCTGAGTTACATTTGGTTTTGCCCGCGCTTGGAACAAAGGGGTTCAGAGCACATGGGCAGGAGCACGTGTCTTTGGGAGGGGGAGGGGAAGCTTAGAACAGGCAGCAACAATATTCCTCTATGTCGGTTCCTGAAAATGAAAAAGCCCGAGTTTGTCCACAAAAAGATGCGGTTGGGTGTCACCAGATGGTGATGTTTTTAGGCAAGCCTTTTTGGTTTTTTTCATACTGATAGTCCTTGCAATGTAAAAATAGAGAGAATATATAGATTAAAGAAACCTACCCGATTGCCTTCAAACCTTGAGCGATCATTGTTTGCCTTTGCTGTTTTTTCTGCAAGTTTTTTCTGCCTTTGAGGGCCTTTTCCAAAGAAAATGTAGTTGACAAAGGCGTATTCTAGTAAGGCCAAGAAGACAAATACAAAGCAGCCCATGAGATACATGTCAATGGCTTTAACATATGGAATTTTAGGCAAAGTCTCTCGCAGGTGAGTGTTGATTGTTGTCATAGTCAGCACAGTCGTAATTCCTACGCAAAGAAAAGAGATCACATATCTTACAACTCCAAACATTATATTTTATTTTCCTGATAAGGCAAATTATCAGTGGGAAGAAGCTTAAAAATTTGTAAAAGATGTCTTGCAGGTGACATCACTGCAAAAGAAAGCAAAATTAAAACTTGATGCATTATTATTCTGTTACAATTATTTCCTTCATAAGAGTGGGGGAACAGCTAACGAGGGGGTCTGGCACCACTGCCATGAGTTAATGTAGCTTCATGGAAGCCAGGGTAGCTGTACTGAACATCTCTTCCATGAAGACCAAACTGACGTGCAACAGGAACAGTGTTCATACAAAAGGTGAAAGACATCTCCCACAGTTTTAAATTTCTAAGAGTTAGGCAGTTGGTTGATGTTAGTCCTGTTGGGCCTCCCTTTAGTAGATGGGGAGAGACAGGCACCTTTCTAGAGCAGTTTATCCCGTCTATTTTAGCTACCTATTTCAGGAAAGGACAATATATAAGTGGAATTTGAGATGACTAATTTGGAGCAGTAGGCTCGTTACATAGAAAGAAGTGAGGTGAGCAATGACAGACAGAGAGGTATGTGAATTTTTGGAAGGAAGAAGGAGGGAGAGCAGCATTTTTTTAGCAACAAACTGGACACTAATAAAATATCTACAAAATATCTACATCAACCTTATGTCAAGTTATTTATGGACATAGCACCTGAAAATATATTACAGAGCACTATTTTGAGAATCTGGAAAGAAAAGCAAATTTATTGTCAGTCTGCCTGAATTCACAATAAACTGCAGGATCTGTATCTCTGCTGGAAATTTTATGGGAATTGCAAATCACAGGTTGCTGAAAACACTGATTTGTGGAACAAGTCTACATTTCAAGGCAAGTCATTCTACTAGGTCTCCTCCATTACTATTTTCTTTGATTCCATAATTATACCATCAGTTTATAAGTAGTCACTAAAATACAGGCAGAATAAAGGACGAAATAAAAATGCTGCCATATAATAAAGCACATCCTCTTTTACCTGAAGAGACAGAAATAAAGACAACATAACTCCAAACCAAGCTGTCAGTGTAAGCAGTGTCACTCCAGGGAACTGAAGTAATACCCTAGGAGATTGTGTAACAGATATTTTGTATATTTAGTAGGTTAGTGTCATGCAGTTTTCAGTGCTATTCCTCTAAACTGTGAAGTGAGTGTGCATTGATGTCAGATGTCTGGTGATCTTGAAGATTAAGCACACTGAATAGAAAGGTGGTTATCACTAACCAAAGGGAAATACATTCCCTGGGAGAGCCTGAAACCCTGTGGCCAAATGTCCTTCTGAAGATCAATAATTTGTTTTAAAGCACAGCTGGAGGAGAAGAAGCTGACAGTCCCCTAAGACAAAAAAATAAGATAATCTTGTGATTATAGTCCTTCCCACAAGGGAGGACTCTAGAGATTATTTTTCTCCTCACTCAAAGGACTGAATTTAAGAACTTCTAGGGCTAACTAGCAAAGAGAGCAGAATTGATAGATTTGCTTATTTCTCTTGAGATCAACCCTATATCCCCCTCTATCTGCAGTGTCCATAGCACATAGTCTCTGGAATGAGCTGACCTTTGCTTTGTAGCTTGGGTTCACTCTGGAGGCAACTATTTGGTTCAGTGCAGCAAGGGATCAGGCACAGGGGCAAAATATGGAAGTGAATCAATAGAATCAGGCTCTTACAGAGAATACAGGCTTCTGCAGGGGTTGAGTAAAAGTTTGTCTCTGTGTCCCAAGAATTACACAGGGAATGCTTCCTCCAACAAATACCAGGCATTCACATATACCTTCTCTGTACTGTACTTTTCAGAGCCAATTATATATGCCCAAAGGTGCTATGTTGCCTTTAAACTTTTGTACCACTTCATATTAGGGTACCACATAAGTTCACAGATGATACTTTACTGGGAGCAGCTGTTGCCTCCCCTGGAGGCAGGAAGGCCCTGCAGAGAAACCTAGAAAAATTAAGAGGACTGGGTGGGCAACCACCAACCATATGAAGTTCATTAAGGGGAAGTGCCAGATTCTGCACCTGGGATGGGGCAAAACTCAATGTACAGACAGACTGGGGAATAAAAGGCTGGAGAGCAGTGCTGAAGAAAGGGCTTGGGGTCCTGGTCAATGGCAAGTTGAATCTGAGTCAGCAGTGCCGTGGCAGCCAGGAGGCCAGCCATGTCCTGGGGTGCACCAGGCACAGCATCACCAGCCGGGCAAGGGAGGGGATTGTCCCGCTCTGCTCTGCACTGGGGCAGCCTCACCTTGAATATTGTGTGTGGCTTTGGCCACTGCAATATAGAAAAGATACTGAACTATCAGAAGGTGTCCAATGGAGGGCAACGAGGATGATGAAAGGCTGTGAGGAGAAGCTGTTATGACAAGCAACTTAAGTTACTTGGTCTGTTCAGCCTGGAGAAGAGGAGATTAAGAGAAGGCCTCATTGGAGTCTACAACTTCTTCATGAGGGGAAGAGAAGGGACAGGTAGCGATCTCTTCTCTGTGGTGACAGGACCCAAGGGAATGGCCTGAAGTTGTGTCAGGGGAGGTTTAGGTTGGATATTAGAAAAAGGCTGCTCACCCAAATGGTGGTTGGGCACTGGAACAGCCTCCCTAGGGCAGTGGTCACAGCACCAAGCCTAACAGAGTTCAAGCATTTGGACAATCCTCTCAGGCCCATTGTGTGACTCTTGGAGAGGGTCAGGAGTTGGACTTCTGTGGGTCCCTTGTGCAACCTTCCAACTCACCATTTTCTGTGATTCTGTGATACCAGCTTAAGGCTCATAGAAGGGCTATACAAAGGAACATAGGATTAGACCCATGATACTGACCTTTATTATACAAACATCACAGACATCATCACCAGGGCACTAATTGTTTTCTGAGAAGAAACTATTAGATGGAATTTTGTCCTCTCCAAAGGACTTTCTATCAGTTTGAAATAGAACATCTGGTCTCCTGAGCTTGCCTTGTACTCTCTGATTTTTGTTCTAATATTTGTCTTACAGTACTTGATGAACTTGTGCTACACAGAAATAGGCCACATGAGACAGTCTTGTTCCTTAAACAAGGAAAACTCTCATGAACCTGTAATAGAAGGGCATGGAATGTCACTGGGTATGGTAACTTCTGTCTACCCATCTGTTGCTCTCTGCAGTCCTGGCCATTATGTATCTAGATGCTGACTGATGTGTTTGAAGTGCTCCCCTCACTTGGCCACCTGGGTGGATCTTTGGTATCTATTAGTTAATTTATGAACACATCAGAGATGTTTGAACTCTATGCCCCACTTCCTATTAAGCTACTACTTAGCTTTCAAGCTGCTAAACAAACACTGGCTGCTGAGTGGTAGCGCCATACTGTGTCATGCCCATATGCACCAGCTAATCCACAGTATCTGCAGAATTACTGCACAGTAACTGCAGTCAATCTACAACATCTCCAGCTACCCAAATTCAGAAGCTGGGACATAATGTTGCACAAAGGTGGCTACACTGCTGCTTTGGTATATGGGACCTTGGGAGGTACGGGGTAAGGAAAGAGGGAATCATAGGGACATGGGTTGGAGTCTGGGTTTGCTGTGGTATGTTACAGAAAAATAAGGGAACTAGGGATTATGTTCCTGTTTTAAGAAAATAAGAGAATACAGCACAGACTTAGTGACAAGTTTTGGGTAGGAAGGTATGTATAATTGGGAAGCACAGGGTTGAAGACAGAATTTGGGACGAGATGAGAGGCAGAAGTTTTTGTAAGGATTTATAGATCCATTTCATCTTCCTTAGCCATAGCTATCCCTGAGTAACCTTTGGTAAAAGATGAAATATTTGCTGTGAGATATTGTCATAGAATCTGTCCTGGTTCTGGCCAGGACAGGGTTAATTTTGGCAGTAACGAGGAGCTGGCTTGCTACGACCCAAAGGTTATTCTGTATCACCTCATGTCATTGCTGGAGGTTGCAGGAAGGGAGTCTTTTCCGCGAGGAAGGCTTCTCTTCAGGTTGGGGCAGTGTGGCCACTGTCGGGTCGCGAGTTCCACAATGAGCATTTTTGCTTGTGAATCACTATCTCTTTCGTACAGTTTTGTTATTAGTATGTTGCTGATACTGCTCATTTTCTCGTCTCATTGTTGTTTCCGGCAAATTGTTCTTACCTCAACCTGGGATCTTTGCCTTTTGTGCCTCCAATTCTCTCCAGCCACCCGCAGGGGGAAGGGGGAGAGGGGGAAGCAAGAAGCAGTGTGGTTTTATTGGGAGCACTAAATTGGAGAATACCATTCCTAAACTCTGACAGAATCACAAAATGGTTTGGCTTGGAAGGGACCTTAAACACCGTCTAAGTTCACTGCCATGCCCAGGGACACCTTCCACTAGATCAAGTTGCTCAAAGACACATCTAACCTGGCCTTCAACACTTCAAGGGATGGGGCATCCACAACTTCTATGGGCAACCTGTTCCAGTGTTCCTGTTTCTCACCACCCTTACAATCAAGAATCTCTTCCTAATCCAAATCTACACTCTGTCATTTTGAAGCCATTCCTCCTTATCCTGTCACTTCATGTCCTTTCCAGCTCTTTTGTAGGCCCCCTTTGGTTACTGGAATGTGCCATAAGGTTACCCCAGAGCCTTCTCTTCTTCAGGCTGAACAAACCCAAGTCTCTCGGCCTGCCTTGAAAGGAGAGGTGCTCCAGCCCCCAACCATCATCGTGGCCCTTTTCTGGACTCACTCCAACGGGTCCATGACCTTCTTATGTTGGGGACCCCAAACCCAGATCCAGTATTCCAGCTGGGGTGTCATGAGAGCAGAGTTGAGGAGAACAATCACCTCCCTCACCCTGCTGGCCACACTGATTTTGGTGCAGCCCGGAACACAGTTGTCATTCTGGACTGCAAGCACACATTGCTGGGTCATGTTGAGTTCCTTGTCAACCAACACCCCAAGTCCTTCTCCTCAGGGCTGTTTCTCAATCCATTCTTTGGCCAGCCTGTACTTGTGCTTGGGATTGCCTGACCCACGTGCAGGATTTTGGACTTGGCCTTGTTGAACTGCATGACGTTCATGCGGGTTCACCTCTCAAGCTTGTCAAGGTCCTTCTGGATGGCATGCCTTCCCTCCAGTGTGTCAGCTGCAAAATTTTCTAGTCACCTTCCCTTATTAGAAGGATACCTTGATCTGCGCAGGAATCACAAACCTGTGCCAAATCCATGTTTTTCTGTCATGAGGTAAATGACCCTTTAGGCTGTCATAAACATGCACTTAACATACCATGTACTCTGAGGGTTAGGTGGCATGTTATGGTCCATAGCTGATGTGCCCCTGTGCACTGAACTAGCAATGGTTCTTGAAGTCTGCTCCTGCCAGTGTGACTTAAAACACCCAGGACCTCAGGAGGAGGCTTGAAGCCACATTTGTCCTCCCACACTGAGTTGGATTAAGCCCATGCTCAAATATGATTGTGGAGCTGATCTCCTAGATGAACTGACAACGTTAACTTTGAGGAGAACAAGTATGGGACCTGTATGAGCAGCTCATGTCAGAGATTTAGTGATAGCTATACTCTTGCATGCAGGGGAAAACTTATCACTTTTGAGGCAATACTGGATGACATGATTTTGACAAAAATTATTTTGGAATATCAAAACACTGACATCACGCTGTAGTTTTTAACAACCTCTGAAGACTACATTGAGTCTGACATTTTAGTGACCTACTCATTCTTAGCACATACCAAGGGCAACTCTTGCTGCTGATGCATCATAATTGATCCAGAATGACACCCATGATAAAATGGTAATGAGTATGGAGGGCATGTAGGTTTGAAGAATAAAGTAGCCAATATTTCTCTTCAACCTGAAGCTCAGTGAGAGTCTTGGATAGGCACCTGAGAAAAGAGAGAGGAAAACAGCGTTATTTATATTGAAGGAAAAACACTTGTGGATAGTTGCCTTCAGTTTCTGCAGAAACTAAAGCATGCACGTTTTGTGGGGTATTATGACATCTGCACAACAGTAGGGAAGACACCTTCACTGTATTACTCATTGGTTTTAAAAGAAACCTTGCAGTGAATATAGTAATAGCCAAGTAATTTGTATTTGGGAAGAAAAGAGAGACAGTAAATTACTTTGGACTGTTGAACAGATAGGTGAGCACCAGTTAGTTTTTAAAAACAAATGCTTAGGTGTCCAAGTAAAATGCTTATCCAAGTACACAGTTTTCTGTATAGAATTTATATTGAGAGAATAGGTAATGTGCATAGTTTTTCATTTACAATGAAGGATTGTTCAAGAGATGAGACTTCTTAATTACATCTGAACTATAAGAAACATGCAACCATGTGGTGCCAAAAATAAATTGTAATGAATTTCATTGAGGAAAAGCCTTCAGACTTGCTCCTCTAACATCAACAACAGCCAGCCAGAATTTTTCTTCCAAACATATTTTAAACAAAGAAAAAGTTGAATTTTGTGTATATACATATATCTATATGTGATTCATGAGCTGTTACAAACAGAAAAAATTAACAATGAAAAAAAATAATTACCTCAATATCAACTTAACTTCAAACTGCTGTATATCTTACTGAATTGGTGTTAATCTTACTGAATACATTTTAGACATATATATATCTATATATACACACATATATATATATATATTCAGACCAATATATTTAGAAATCTCAAATTGTTAAAAAAAATTGTGATGTTTTTCACCAAATGCAAAGATGATTAAATCTGAGTACAGCTGTATAAGAAAAAGGCAGTCATTCACACATTAGCTCCATGATTTCAGTGTTCGCACTACCAGTCTTAGATATGATACTTCTAACAGCTCATCTATAAGCTCTAGTTAGTCAACATCCTAAAAAACATTTCAGCACATACCAAGGACCCAACCAGATATTAGAACACTTCCCACCCATTCTAGTGCAAATATGTAGAAAATATGAAAGATTACATCTAGATAAAAAATGAAAAATTACAACCTTCCCTTTAAATTATATTCATATGTTTGCATATGAGCTTAAGAAATTACATTTGCCCATATACACATGAATGATTTCCTAAGAGAGAAGGGGAAAGAAGGAATAGAAAACTGAAGATTTCTCTTCATCACATTCCTGATAGTTTGTTACACTTTGAGTCATACAACAGAAAAATGCCACACTGTTTCCGGGCAGCAGAAGCATCAAGGCAGTATCAAACTTGTGCAAATATAAGTTTGCACATAATATAACTGTTGTATCAAACAGTCTCAGAACAACTATCACCAGGGAAAGAAATATCCGGTAGGTGTATCTGGTTGCTGTGATTATTTCAATCAGTAGCATTGTTTTCCAGAATGAAATGCCTCTTAGTTTCACCAATAGAGGTATATTGGTGGAGTCAGAAGAATGTATTTCATCCTGAAATACCAAGGTTTTCTGCTGTCTGAAGCAGTCAACACATTCCAATGAACAATGTTTCATTTCAAAAGACAAATTCTCTCATTGAAACCAGGCCTGCTTTTTTTTTGCCTACAAAGCTTAACTTTTTCATTTGGCTTCTTATGAAAATGTTTCTGTGGCCTTGTGTCTGCAGACTATATAAATAAAACAGGAGACCATAATGAAATAAATAAACACTGCCATTGTGAAATACATTAAAAATGCAGCAGACCTGATCACCTTTCTGCAGTAAGAGTAGAGCATCAGACAGAAATCTTTATAAAGCTCTGTTGAGAAAAATTATTTCATATAATACATTGCCCACTCAAAGGATTCTCTATAAATCTGTAAAAAACTTTCCAAAAGTCCTGTCCAGGTCTGGATATCTGTGGAGTATAATTGATAGAGGTGACAACAGAAAAATCTCCCATAAAATACTGATTCTTTAATTAAATAGTATGAAGGATTAATTCAAGAAAGTTCAGTAGAACTCAATCACTGAATCAGAGTCCATTCTTGGCTCTAGAGCCAAGGACCCTGGATGCACTAGGGAAATTGAGAGAGAGAGAACTTTGCCGTTGATAAAGCACAGAAAATGGTGTGAGTGAAAAAGGTGTGTGTCAACAGGGGAGAGAATAACGTGTCACATATGTTAGTAATTTTCAGTATGAACTCGCAAACTGAGAAACAGTATAACAGAGTGAACTTTAGATATTTATGTGGAATGCTTCACCTGTGACCATCATCCATTACCTTATCACCATTTCTATCTAATTAGGTAAGGTAATTACTGAAACTGGTGAGACCTGGCCTTAAAGGTTGACTCCCCAGACAGCTGACCTCAAGGCCAGAGACATCAACCTAAATATACTTCAAGCACCAGGTTCTTTGTCCTGAAATTAGAACCCTAAGGACCATGTTGAGGGCCAGGGCTGTCAGTGCTTTCTGTCTTCTTGTACTAGAGTTGGAGTAAGAGAGATTGTAAAAGAGAGATTCATTTGCTAATCTGATGGTGTCCTGATCCTTTTGAGATGCCCTGTGACATCTCAGACACCAGCACACAGTTGATGGACATGATACACACCCTACACCTTTTTGATCAGTGGGTGGAGACTACAAAGGCTGCCTTGTGCCCTCTCAAATGCAGTTGATTAAGCAACTCACGTGAACTGCTTACACATGGGCTTGGTGTCTAAGCTCCAGTTCATCCAGTCAATCTAGCAAATGAAACCTAGAGAATTATTCATCATCTCCTAAAATGCACTCCTATAGATGTACTGAATTTGTCTCCACCGACTAATATGGACTCAATTCTGACCAACTCATACACCTAGTTCAAATGTAGACACTGAAATCATATTCGCCATAAATCAGAGCAAGATGAATCCAAGCCCTGCAAGTCTCAGAGTAGATTTTGATGGTGTAAGGCTCCTGGGCAATCTAAACAAAAGTCTTGCTGGCATTACAGCTGCTTACTGCAGTTGACACATTGTTCAGTTTCACCGTGGTAAGAGGAGTGTCATCCTGTTTGGTGGTGATTTTACGAGATCAAATTTTATTGACATGACTTTATCTCAGAAAATTTCAGAATAATATGGTCTTATAGAAACATACCATAGCATCATACAGTAGGGTTGAAAGGGACCTTAAAGACCATATAACTCCCACCGCTGCCATGGGTAGGGAAGCTGTGTTTACTGCAGGTTGAATAGTACAGTATAATTTTTTGCTATATGATCTTATATAGTATAGTATAGTCTTTGTTAGGGTCAGCTTGAAATTGAAACATGAACTGGTAGCTTTGGTTTTTATCATACTATGCAGCTCGGGTTCTCCTTTAGGTACCTCTCCCTGAGACTATGAGAGTTTATATTACTTCCAACTGTATTGCTTTTATATCTTCAAAAATTATCTATTGACCCTGTCTCCAGCCTGCCATCTCTGCCACCATATCTCACCTCCAGCAACAGGTCACAGGAGTCTGTGGAAAAAAACAAGGAAGAACTACTATTTCCCGTGGTTAATTCCCCCTCTTTGTCTGAATGGCTAAAGCTCAGTGAAAAGGATGGGTCCTAACCTTCATGGAGAAAGGACTGTAAGTCCAGATCCTTATTTATCTGAGAAGGACCCATTCTGTGTAACTTATTTAATAGAAGTTGATTTCTGGGTAAACTCAACAATTACACTGTTACCTGTCTGATTATGATCGCATCATAATTTGTCAATTAAGCCTCAGAACATTTAGAAATTAATTACCAGGAAATTCTAGTTGTGAAGTTTCCATAAAAATGTTGTGGTTTCTTCCTTGTTACCTTGTTTTGCCTTGTTATCCTTCCTCCCATCTCACATGACATGTTGATGTGTTGGGCTGATTTAAACACTATAGGAATAACAGAATTTTGCCAAGAAGTATTTAAATCTAACAGTATTGAGAATGAAGGTATGAAAACAAATACTTAATCAATAACTGAGCCCCAAATATTCCTTTTTCACATATTTGGGCACTTGGTAAAAAGAGGTTACTTGTTTCTGTTCCAAATTCATTAAAAGCTAGCAAGCTGAAATATCTGGCTTCAAGGCTAAATTAGTCTCTTGCTGTTTTATCCAAGTATGAAACAAGATAGCAGAGTTGGTCAGTTACAGAATTTTTATTTTAATATGTTCTTCTGGCTAATTGGAAATGTACTTTATGTACTGATCTTTCGGAATACAGCAAATATTTAATTTTCAAATCTTTTAAGACTACCCTCCTCTTACCAACTGGTTGCTAATATAGCTTTGACTGCTATGTGACTTGAAGCTTTTAGGTGATGTTTTACATATCCCCATTCCTGTTCAATATCTCAGCATTTTAGGATAACAAACATGTAGGAGGCAGATTGAGGTAACAGACTTAGCACTACATTTCAGGTGTTTGAATGCAGATACTTGCACATGGATGGAGCATGAGCTGTCATTGGAAACCGTGGAGATTTAGACTTAGAGCCACCTGATTCTAAGGGTGCGATTTAATTGCCTCTACAGAGGTGTCTAAGGCCATTTGAGATGTGATAGGCTAAAGAAGAGTAGCACAGAACACTAGTTAAGTAATCAATACTGAAGCACTAGATGGTGAACATGGGACACAAGGCTGTAAGCTGCCAGAATAGCAGCCTAACTGCTAACCAAGATCTTCTACAGCAGCTCAAGAAGCAGCAGACACTTCAGCAGGCAACTGAATAGTGTCTTAAAATATTCATTTGAGAAAAGAAGGTATTCAAGAGCTGAAGAGCTCTTTAGGCTTTACCGACGGCACTGATTTGACAGCATTTGACTATGGGCTTAATTCAGTTACTGACACATGGGCATCCAGTGCCATTTAAATGTCTTATGGTATCCTATATGGCCTTCAGCTGGTGTTAGAAGGATAGTCAAACCAGGTATTTCTTCTTCATAGCAATTTAAAAATCATGAATAAAGGGAACAGGCTATTGTGTGTGGCTTTGCACATGCCTTCTAGACACTTGAAGATGTTATTCAACTCCCAATCAAGTACTCTCTTTTTTTAAACTACATGACCATACTTGTTTCTCCACTAATCTCAGGTATGCCATTTTCTAGATTTTCACTCACATTTGCTTATTTTCCATAAACCCTCTCCTATTGCTCCATTACTGCCTTCAAGAGTGCTACCCTTGATGACAAATACAAAGCTCAAGTGTTATCAATGTAAATCAGACTCCCTTTTTATGATGAGATTTGTGGGTTTGTTTGTTTCTTTTTCCCAAAAAAGATGTTATTGGCTCATGTTCAGTCTGACATCAACAGCAGCCCCTATATTTCTACACAGAGAACCCTGGCATAACCTGGCATTCTCTATCCTTAATTTGGATAGGAATAATTAGTTGCACAGATGCTGTATTTTGCACTTGTCCATACTGAATTTTATACTTTTTTCAGACACATTTTGCTAATTTGGAAAGATAAATTTTAACTTCCATTCTATACTTCAACAGGCATGCAGTTCCTCCAGTATTCTTGCAGCTCCACCCCGATCTCTGTCGTTATTTATGGGGTTTTTCCCATGCTTATCATTGCTTCTCAGTAGTAACTATGGGAACAGATTTTTCCCTTTGCCTAAGTTACACAAGATTATACAGCACAGTTTCTCTTGGAGGATAGGAGAAATAACTAATCCAAAAGCTGTCTATGGCATGACTCTGAAGTCTTCTTTTAGTTTTATTCAATCAAAGCACATTAGGACTGAAATCTGTGAAATGTTCACTGAGATACTGTGCTCAAAGAACTAATATCTCCCCCTGAGACTTCAAGAACCTCAAAGACAAAAACATGCCTAACTTATTTTCCAAAAGAATGTAGAAACTGGCCCTAATTACTAGGACTGTAAGAAACTCTTGAGAAGAAACTTGAAAAGAGTCTGCTGACTTTATGTATCAGATCTGCTGGCATGCTTCAGATTTAGATTTAAACTTGTGGTTTTGAGAAACAAATGTGATGTTTCCCCTGCATGGAAATTCTCGTCATAAAATGTCATAATTGATCAAGCATTTTTATAATGTCCTGTATCAAAGCAATAGTAAATTCAGTATTGTGTCTTCATCAGTGACAAAAACTAAATGTTTCAGAAAATGGTACAAGAAACATGCTGTTCTCTGAAACTCCCTAATGTCAAGCTGTCTTAAACCCTGAAGCATGAGACTTTTTTATTCCTTTCACTGTATTTTTTAAAAGACCATTAATATTCTGAACATTTAGTCAGTCACATAACTATGTGCTCCTATTTTTTACTCTCGTACTTGTAACATACCTCTTTGGATTTCTCGTTTTCCTGATTTTTACAAATCTCTCATCTCTACATTTCTAAGTCATGCCTTTAATGAAATATTTCATATTGAACTAAAATGTGGCCTTGGATCATCATAAAAGTCACTCCACAAATAAGTTCACTGTATTCTCATTGTTGTCTAAAAGAGCCTTCCTACAAAAGCATATCCAGTCCTGTGGAGGCGCAGGTAAGCCCTGGCTCCCAAAGGTGACACTAACTGCAGGACAAAAGGATATAGGATTAGAGCAACTGATTCTCTACAGAAAAAAATCTTCCATTCACAATGGTAAACAAGAACAGCAGCAGCTGGCAAACCCCCTCATACTAATTTCAATCCCAGCAATATTTACATTTTGTTCTGAAATACAACTTGTGTTTCTGTGTGCTTTGAAACAGATGCTGTGCCCAAAGAGTGGGTGAAGTGATGCTTACAAACATGATTGAGCTGTGCTTCATTTGTTCTAGTGTGCTGAGACAGATGGAACAGCACACTCCTGTGGTCTGAAGAGCACTGAAAATCTGAAGGCCCCCAATAATGAGCCAAATAATGGCCCCACATGTGCTGATGGCTTTCTGTGTTGCTTTGGTTTTGTCATACATATTCCTATACTGGTATCTAACACAAATATGTAAATCAACACTGCACTTTGTGATTTAAAGACATCCAGTGCTGTGAGTTAATAGTAACTTCTATTACATCTTCAAGGAGACGAGCAGGGATTTAATTTTAGCACCTTAACAATGACAACAAATCCACTGGCTGGCTATGTATAAAGTACTATATATCCATCAGTGCAAATCAAGATATAAAAGACATTACATTCACTATATAACAACAAAACAAACATGCACTGAAAAGTTGCAGGGAGGTGTTTATAAAATTGGTGGCTTTTTGACCTAGGCATGCCAAAACACATTTATGTATGATCAGTTACCCTGTAGGCTACATTTAAACTCATGATTCAGAGGTGAATGACTTAATTATTTAGATCCTAGATATTTGGGTGTCTAGTTAAGTATCACATACACACAAGAAAAAGAAAAATAAACAAGGAATCAAAGAATCACAAAATGGTTTGGGTTGGAAGGGACCTTAAAGACTCTATAGTTCCAGCCCCACTGCTGTAGGTAGGTACACATTTAACTAGACCAGGCTGCTTAAAGCCCCATCCAACCTGGCCTTGAACACTTCCAGGCATGGAGCATCTACAACTTCTCTGGGCAACCTACTGTCTCACCACTCTTACAGTAAAGAATTTCTTCCTATATCTAATTTAAATCTACCCTCTTTCAGTATGAAGCCATTTCCCCTTGTGCTATCAGTACACATTTTTGTAAAAAGTCCCTCCCTAGCTCTCTTGTTGGCCCCATGAAATACTGGAAGGCTGCTAGAGGGTTCTCTTCTCCAAGCTTAACCCCAACACTCTCAGCCTGTTTTCATCAGAGAGGTGTTCCAGACCCCTGATCATCTTTGTGGCCCTCCTCTGGACTCAATCCAACAGGTCCATGTCCTTGTGTTGGAGGTCCCAGAGCTGAATGCAGTACTGAATGCAGGTCTGGATGAGACTTCATGGGCTCTTACTTCCAGGCTTTACCAAGTAATTTCTTTATCCAAACATGCAACACAGGCTACATGTCATGACTGGTAATAATAATTAATTATTATTAATAAAACAGTAATGTTCATGCACAAGAAAATGAAACACTAAATGGGCAGATGACAATACTTGCCTGTGGCAAAGACAACATTCTTTGACACCAGTCTGTATTCCACGATAGAGAACTGAGGAAGTTCAATCCTCTCCACGCCAGTGACTGCGTTATCTCCACCTCTCCAGTAGAACTCTATGTCATCAGTTGTGTAGCCATCTGCAGGCAAAGCAGGAGAGTAAGTCAGAAATAACAACAGAATCAAACGTAGCTTCAAACATGCAGCTTGTCATTTGAGACAACAAAAAGAATTGGAACAGCTGGAGAGCTGTGTGGTATTTTGCCTGTGGGAAGGTCTTCCAAATAGCTACACCATTACAGTCTGCCCGGGAATTTTAGGCAAAATACTCTGCTTTCTTTGTATTTTATCTTTTTTTATCACTCATATGGTATTCACTAGTTGTCACAGTGAGAAGAAAACACTATCCAAGATTTAAGACACCATATGCATTTATGAAACCAAGTGTATATTTACACTGATAATCACCAGAAGAAGGTTGATTATTCAATGAACACAGAGAAATGTAATTGGGGCAGACCTTTTCCACTCACAGTAAACTGAGTTGCACCATTTCCACTCGCTTCCAGTAGTGGAGGACTACAGCTGAATACAGAACATACACTAGTATTTTCTGTATATGGCCCACAATTTCCAGCTAGTAGCTGAAATGGACCAGGTACTTCTGAAGTGCAAATATACATCTGAATATTGCAATACTAGGACATGAATAGGTGAAAAAGAGAATATTGTTATTTTGGTAACACAATTTCAAATCATAAATGGGGTGAATCTGAAGGCCCAGGGTAGGTCCTGCAGCAAGATGATCCATACTAAAGCATCCATAATAAAGCATACTGAAAGAAAATTATATCACAGTGTTTGCTGTCTTGAAAATAAATCTGATAAAAATACAAATATTCATCTCTTGTGTTGAAGATAAGCATCCAGTCACTACCTCTGCCAAGTCAGGCAGGAATACTGAATGACTTCATTCTGTCCTAACCTCATTTTTCTAGGATGTATTCATCTATCTAGAAATGGATGACTCCTTATATCTTTTAATAAGTCAAGTAAACAAACAAAAAATACCAACGCTGATAATTACCTGACTCAAACAGTGTTTATAGACACACGTGTAAATACCACACAGTTCTATAAAAGGAAAAGAACTAGATCCAAACTAGATTTCACATGCATTTTCTTAGGTACGTACAGCTTTCTATTTCCAGAGTACAGTTTTGTTCATCTAATGGGTATCTTCTCAAGTCCATCATACAAGCTGCAGTGGTTGTGATTCTGAAATACAAGCATCAAAATGTTTTACTGTACAGCCAGTAATCCAGGTTTGGGTCATGAGGTTGTTCATCTTCCAAAGTGAAGGCCCTCTGAAGAATAGCTTACAATACCTGAGAATCTGGTCCGTATTTTTACATTGCACAGCAGCCTAATAGAGCAGCAATTACATTGACTTTCAGTGGAACAACTCGCTGTGAATTACCCTTATGCTACCAGTCCCTTTGGGGTTCAATGGACCTATCCTCATATGCAAATATTACACAAACATTTGCTGAGATTAAAAGATATGACTTTATAACAGAAACCATGAAGTGAAAACAGTCTGCTACAAATGTCAAAATCATCACAGCTGCATGAATAACTGATTTTTTGGTTTTGTGGCAGGTCTAGAAATGAAACCCTGAAATGTTGAAAGAAAGTTTTAAGTCCAGCAAAATGTTTTGTTTCAAAGTTAAGTATACTTCCCTAGTTTTCAAATGTAAAGAGGATTTTGTTATGAAGCTCCATGTTGAATTTTAAGTTTTCTCCTTATATAACAATAAATTTTTGCTTGTCTATTTATCCATTTAGCACCCTGAGGATGGTTTTGCAAAACATTTCACTATTTATGAACCAACATTATTCATCAACCTCTTGTATATCATGAGAGTCAACAATATACATGTGCAACCAGAACAACCGTCTTAACAGCTTCGAACAGCACTGTCACTTTATTAATTAATGGATTTATATATTTGTACTAACTTTAGACAGATATAACCATATGCTCCTAATTAATCTGCAGCATATTTTGATGTTTTTCTGAATCACAGCCTTCACCAAGGGTATGTACATTATTATTCATCATTGTTTTTATAACAGCTTCATATAAATTTCACATTTAAATTGTCTTCTGAATCTGAATAGCTCCATTCCTTGCTGATCCTTTTCTGATATAAACAAGACAAGGACCTTGCACACAGTTTGTTCCTAAACAAATAATATTCTAGTGATAATTTATGCTAATAAATACAAGAGGGGAAAATGCCTTAAATGTACCTCTAAAAGCTGGAACCCTCAACATTAATGTTTTCTTCATGTGTTTTCTCTGAAGTTCTTTCTTCTACCCATTAACCTTCTCAAACTACAGTCTTCTAATCTTGTAAACTATAAAATTCCAGGGCAATGTTTCAAAAGACGAAAAGTAGTTAGGTGCCTTTCTTCACCTCTTTCACAGTAAAAAACCCCCATGTTGTTATTATGAATGTTCTATCCAATCTCAAAGAAAAGGAAGAACACTTATCCTTCGTATATAGGATCCTATTAGATGAATAACTACATAATATCTAAAGAAAGGTATTAAGACCATTATTGTTATCTCACAGGACAACAGAGGCCACCCTTCTCTGACCGAGAAGATGCTTTTGCAAGAAAATATTGTAATTTCTTTGCACAGGGAGAGACAGAGGCAATGAATGAGCTAGCAGAGGGAAAAGCTTAAGGATCTGTTACTCAGCACATCTTCCCACTTGTGTTCTTAGCAGTAGCCAGTGAGAAAGGCACACACTTGATCTTTGTGCTTTCCAGCCTTACCTACAGCATGATCATGTTTGTCACTGCTGATTCCTGTGACTGTCCTCTGAAGGACAGTCCCACGAGATTTCAGGTACCAAGTATCACAATGGGATACTTAGGTCAGCCTTCCCCCAAGCTGCATCTGGGAATTACTCTGGTTCCTCTGTTACCAGAAATTCCAGTGGCCTGGAGCAGTGGGACAAACAGCTGTTCCTCAGTTGCTCTGAAGTTTAGGGAAACGTCTTCTCTGCAACCAACACCTGGAAATGCCCTTCTGGAACCAGGGTGCTAAGATTAACTAGCTATTAACTATGGAGATGATTAATCATCTGGGTTGTTTAGCCTGGAGAAGAGAAGGCTCCAGGGGGATCTTATAGCAGCTTTCCAGTACCAAAAGATAGGCTACAAGAGAGCTGGAGTAGGACTTTTTAGAAGGATGTGTAGTGATAGGACAAGGAGGAATGGCTTTAAACTGAAAGGCAGTAGATTTAGATCAGATTTTAGGTTGAAATTTTGACTTTGAGGGTGGTGAGGCACTGGAACAGGTTCCCCAGAGAAGTTGTGGATGACCCATCCCTGGAAGTGTTGAAAGCAAGGACTTTGGAGCCCTGGACAGGGCTTTGAGCAATCTGATCTAATCAAAGGTGTCTCTGCCCATGTCAGGAGGACCTTAAAAATCCTCTCATTCCAACCCAAAGCTTTCTACGATTCTTTGAATGTCTCCTCAAAACGATGCCTAAGAGCAGGTCTAGCTAAGCATGTAAAACTAGGATTAGCATATGGTCTTAGAGGAGAAAACTTAGTCTTATATCTGTGATTATTGATAAACAAGCAGCGATCGTCCTTGCAAAGCCATACTGATTGTGCAATGAAAGGGTCTTGCTCCTGTGTCAAATAATAACTGTGTTCAAAGTAAAACAAGTAGGCATGCTTGGAAATTGTTGATATGAAGGTTCTCTCCCATGCTTTAGTAGATTCGCCTACACTGACCTAGGTCTCATGTGGGATCCTGCAGCAGAATCCACATGAGCCAAGTTGATACAAAAGGGAATGTGCTACCAGACTCGTAACTATTATGTTGTATAACTAGCTTTAAATGCCAGCCGTACAGAACACAGATGATTAATTTTACAAAATTGTAAAAAAGTTATACAGCTGGCAAACTTATATTCAACTTAATAATTGTGTTAACGAATTTTCAAGGAATGTATTTTTATTTTGGTCTGTTCACATACGGTAGTGGTTTTGTGTCATAAGTTCCAGTACCAGAAACAGCACATTCTTGCTCAAAAACCTTTTTTACACTACAGAAAAATGTATGCTTTTAATTTAATAAATATCCACTAGAAAAGAAGATACAGCTAGAAATAGACAGAAACAGATTTACCTCATTTTCTCAAAGCAAGTTTAGCACTCAGAGGTCCCTCCTGAATGAGCATTCAAACAACCAAATTTAACTTGCACAAATGCACAGCAAAAGCAAATATGAATTGCTCAGGCCTGTGCATGCTCCCAGGAGGAGCAAGTTTACTTTTTATGGGATGGGATGGTATCTGACACAAGACAACAGGGTTTCAAGAAATCATCATGGCAGTGACAGAGAAATGATTACGAGCCAGACAAAGATGAAGCAGAACATGGACACAGACACACATAGAGTTTGGCTGAAAGCAATACATAAAGGAAGTGTTTTTAATTGTTTATATTTTCTTACTCTGGTTTTCTTTCCTCTGGATATAGATTCTCTTATACTTCTCTGGTACTGTACTCTTGGGCTCATCACCTTTGATTTTACTGCTATATTGTATAGGAACCCCACTTGTGATGTGCTGCATGCATAACTGACAGAAGGATATTTTATGTCCCCCCCAAATTTTACAGTATGCATCAGTCTAGGCAATACAGATACTTCATATGTGACTAGGTCACAGTCCTGACAGCTTACTTCCTTGATACAGAAATACATTCATCATCCAAAAAAGAATAGAAGCATGGTTGCCTTGTCTGACTGATCACAACTAACCTTTTCACCCTGCAAACATTCCTCATGTTTCATATATAGGTAATAATTTTCAAGACCTTTCAGATAAAATACATACATTCCTCCATTCCATTTACTTTTAACATTTGACATTGTACTGCCTAAAACAAAGAAGATTATGCATGACAAACACACAAGCAGTCAGACTTTATTTTTGATCCCCAGACTATAAAGTAGTTATTTCCTCCTTAGTCTCTTGTGAAAAAAAAAAGCTGTTTTATCATCATTTGCCTTGTAGATTGTTCTGAAGAAGGTGGAACAAATTCAGTGTGTCTCCCAAAGAAAAAAATTCCCCAGAAATAGGCTGAACTTCAAAAAGCTACTGTTCCATTCCCCCACTATCACAGACTTCTGCTGCAGTAGCAAAGTGCTTTCTCTAAAGTAGAGAGGAACCTTGGATGACTGAAGGTCAAGTCTTTAAAACTGTGATAAATCCTACATTGTTCAGAAGAGAACACACATCCAGAGTGGCCTTGGGATTACTTTCAATTATATATGTGTTGAGGAACTGCTTTGCTCTGTGCATGTTCTGTAATTGGTTGTAACCCTCCAAAATTTCACCTATTATTCTGAGTGACTCTGTGCTTTGTGGCACATAAAACTCCAAGTCCTGGCCTCAACCCACACTGCTTCTGGACTGCAGCTTGAGCCCAATGCCACTGGGATGCTCTGAAGCCATAAGAGAGGAAGTAGGGTAGTGATGGAACAACACAAAGCACAGGGCTTTAAATCAGCAGAGATAAGGCTCAGATATTTTCTTCCTTTTGATCACAATGTCCTATATTTTGCCATGATTTAATTTAAGACAGTCATTCTTCACTATGTCACTTAGCTGCTTCACATCATGGACATCTCGTCCTGGATGTTACATGCTTCCAGGGAAAATGAATGGGAAGAAGTGTGCTACACATGAGCCACTGGTGAAACCCTGCTAAGCAAATCCTATTATGTGAAATGCAATCTGCCTGTGGACACTTAGATTTTGCAGAAGAGGAAGCCAATTTATTCCAATACACTGTTCTCTGATAGATAATCCTCATCTGAATGTCTCCAAATGTTTATAGAGTGTGAAAGAAAGACTTCTACACATTACTAGGATCACAAGAGTTCTAATCTCCTTTACTTTTTTGTTCTGTTGCTTGTGGGGATATTTCTTGACATGAAGAAAACAAGTATATCTCTGGCAATTTTTTCTTACGTTTAACCACTTGTGGAAAGAATCCTAAACCTGTAGTGTTCCATACTGGGTCAATACCATGCAAAACAAAAGCCTCTTTTTGCTAAAGCCGGTTAATTACAGAGAAAATATTTTAAACTTCTTTGAAGTTTCATATTAGGCTGAGTCTATTTTTATTTTGTCTAGAAAGATTCATCCAATTCTACCCCATACGTAACATGTAATAGGAATTAAAGAGGTGAGGGCCAAAACCCAAGTCAAGTACAAAGTTCAACTCTTGATAAAAAAGAGAAGAAGGTAGAATAATTATACTGGGTATATAATCCATCTGCACAACTTTTCAGACCTCATTCATTTTTATATTAGGGACTTTTTATCCTTCGTTACCTATGTGCATCCCATCTTGAGTATTATCTCCAATAAATATACAAGAAACTTCCAATTATGGAAATGGAACTTCCACTGGCAAAGACTTGTTTTGCTGGCTTAAACTGCTGGAGCAAATGAAATAACCTGTTCAAAGAAAGCAATATTTTGATACTACTGTGTCTTCAATTAGGATTTTTGCTGGTGTAGTTAAGTTTATTAAGGGAATGATACTTCAGCATTTTTAACCATAAAAGCTATGACAGAAAAGAAAGAAAACACAAGTCAAACCTAAAATAGGTAGAAGGTAAGAGAGTGTAAGGTCACTTTGTACCTCTGGTTTGAAATATAACAATTACAGTGGTGATTGAAGAAATCACTGAAAGTACCAGGTCATGATCTTAGCTGCAGCTGAGTCCCCTCAACCAGGGCTACTTCTGGCTTTTTTGTTTTAGACTATGAACACATCAAGAGACAATATAAGCACCCACATTCAATCTTACTGCCTGTATTTTGGACAGAATTTTCAGGTTTACAATTAATACATGCCTTTCTGCTTCCTATAGCCAGTGGGCTTTGCAGATATTGTGACTCTACAGAAACAGATAAAACCTGACTGAAGGCGCTTCGGGCAAAATTAAGAAACATCGAGTGTGTCATTTGTTTTCTACAGGCATCTCTCAGAGTTACAGGGAAGGTTACATAATTCAGCATCCAATGTTTGTAATAACCTTGTACCAGGAAGCAAACATCAACACCACATAACAGCAGTGATGAAATCTTCATCATGGAAGCACAGACCTGAGGCCGTAAAGCACCGTTCCATCCGGGTGAAGGCGAATCATTCGATTCTTCACAGTAACGCCGTGCACAAATGATTTCTTGTCATTTAAGAAGTAGGTGTCAGGCACCCAAAGCTGATCTGCCACTCGGTTATCAAGTGTGAGGTTGAGAGGTATGCCAGCGTAAGCCAGCCTCTTATCTCTCCAGTACTGTTGAAAATACATAGTCAAAGTGTAATCCTGGTAAGGAAAAAAAAAAGAGAAGTAGAACAGTCAACCATACTTTGTGTAAGTAGGAGAATAATTTCCCTATTGATAGCTTATTTTGCTGTTGATTCAATTTAAATTGAATATTTTTAAATGTTTAATAAAAATTAAATATTTGTATCACTTAATAAATACTTCATATAATTCAAGTATCACTCTAGACTAAGGGGGTATTTCAACTCTTATGAAATTCAGCAGGTATGGGTATCTTTTGTTTTGCTCCTTCTTCTCTGTCATGTAGTTCTTCTGGAAACTGCCCAAAATTATTACATTTGTGGCATGATAAATGACATAATGGGTAAATACTGCCATCCTCCCCATTTTAAAAAATGATAGATAAATTGAAAAACATTTGAAGTATTTTGAATCAGTATGCAAATTTCTGTCTGAAAAATAATTTCTGTCTGCAAATATGTTGATTATACATGTACCTTTGTGAGAGACTGCATTTTGCAGTGACATAAGTATTTTCTCATCAACAGGCACACTGGTACTTAGAAGAACAGTAAATTGTATAAAACTCCCACTAATGTCAATATTTGGTTTTCATAATTTTGTCAGTTTTAAGGTTTATGGTGTCTACTATGAGCTGTGATCACTAACAAAAGCCTAAACATGGATACAGAATCTTGGAAAATCCATTTTAAAGTTCTTTATTTCATTTCAGAATTTGCTAACCTGACTTCTTCATGTTGTAACAACACTATCTTGAAATGCCTTGAAAGTCTTACATGGTAGGCCTCATACATTAGCTTCATGATATTATAAGACATTAAAAAAAAATGCCTGGGAACATTTTAAAGTTATGTACCAGCAAAATTGAAAAAATAAATCACATGAAAAAAATGAGACCATAAGCACAGGCCATTAAAACTCTTGATTTTCAAATTACAGAAGCGATCTAAACAATAAAACTCTTCATGAGATTCTTCACAAAACACTGAGAAATTTATGTGATCTCCAAATACATTTAAATATTTAGCAGCAGGTGTGGAATCCACAGGATACCTGCATTTGCATCTGGTTCTACAAACTGGTGATGCAAAACCCCTCAGGCTTGCTGCTTGTTTGGGAAAAGGATGCTCAAGTTTTCTAAGCATGGCTGTTGGGAATGGTCCATTCTTGTAATGGGTTTCATATGGAGACAATCCAATTTCAGGCACTGCTCCTGCCCTGTTTCCCTCAAGCCCTATGGTCTTTCCTTGAAATCATATGAAACTTGAGCCTGCCTTTCACACTCAGAGCCTTTGCATTTTTGATTCAGTGATTCATTCTCTTTAATGAGGGAGCTGCTACAGTTTAAAGAAATCAAATTTAATTGCTTAGAAAAATAAATCATTATCGATATCAAGGAAAAGCTGTTCCCATTTTAAGAAACTAATAGGAAACCTTTGAAAACAAAAGGGGCCAGTGATGGGAGAGGGGAGCCCACGTGGAACTGCCTGGACGGAATCTCATCCCTCAGACCTCAAATCTGACATGACTGCTCAAGAGAATGAGCTCTAACCTTTTTGTCAGCAGCTTTCTTCAGTGGGACTAATGGTCCTGCTCAGCAGTGAATGAGGTGCATGAGACACTGGGTGCACCTGCCTCGCTCCCATTACCATGTCACAAAGACCACCTCTCTCCTCCCGCTCTCTGCAATCAGTTTTGTAACACTGATGCATTAGAACAAGTATCCTCTACCAGCTTTGTTTTGCCTTAATTAAAGCTTGTTTCTATTAACATTCAAAACTTGTATGTGCCTGGCTTCTCTAATGGTTAGCACAGTAACGTCAAGAAATTCAGGATTATAAAAGTTGCGGGCACAAGAACAGTACACCAAAAGCTCACTGTGTGTAAACGCACAGTATATGCACAGAATAATGTTAAAAAATGAAATAAAGAAAAGAGGTGGCAGTGCACAGCATTGAAAGACGTGAAGTGGCCAGCACCAAAATATAAGAGAAGCAGTACACTTGAAAAAGAAAATAAAAATTTAGGCTAGCTTTCTTTTTCCTTTGGTTTAAGATAAAATATATGTTAACATCTAATGAATGGAGTAATTAATTAGCTAAATAAAACATATGTAGCAATATGAGCACAAAGAATCTGGCATTTTATTTTAAAATAGATACTATGTCAGGGAACAACTTAACAAATTATGCGCAGAAACACAACAACCATTAAACATCCAAAATTTACTGTCTTGAATGAAAAAAACCTTCCAAAACACATTCTCTAAGGTACAAATTTCACTAGTGCTTTCTCTATTAACCCTCCTACCTTCTTATATCGTCTTAATTTTAAATTTAAATAACCCTCAACACCCTACCAATGTATAGACTATATTCGCATATACTGAAAGCAATGATACCCCCATAAGTTACTTTCTAAAAAAAAAGGCTACATTATTCCACGTGAAATATCAGCTCATTCTGAGCTCTTCACTTGGTATCTACTCAGGAAATTGCTCAAGCAGCATCTTCTGCAACAGTAATGTACCCCCCAGACGCACTGACCCGTCTGCCCAACCCCATGCTCCGAAGTTTGAACAACAGACACGACAGAAGTAGAGTGCTCGACCAAGCATGTGTGCTACCCCACACCTTGAAGGATCATTGTACATTTGGGCTCTGCCAGACCTCAAAAAAAAAAAAAAAAAAAAAAAAGCAGCAGCGAGCTTGTATTAGAAGTGCGCTGAAACTGCTTGGCTGTGCAAGGAGCAACAAACGAGCAGGAAAGGCCAGCTCCTTAGGGTGGCTCCACCCAAGTCAGTCATTACCTGCAGAAATTATACTTATTAAAACCCATATGGATATCAGTTCTCATTCTTTGATTAGCTAATTTTCAAGACTTTGTATCTATAAAGAAAGTTTTTCCCTAGTCTAGACCTTAGAGGAAAATGCAAAAACATTTTGAGTGTAGACTGAAAAGATACACTAGGTATTTCAGGTAAATGAGAAAATGAGCTCTTAACTCTCAGTAAGCAGCCTACAAAGTTTATTAAGGGCCACCTCCCTCCTTATGATGACTAAGCTCCTTATGAGCTTATGATGACTAGTTCTTATATAGAGGTCAGGAGGATAGATGTCTAAAGCTAGAAGAGATTCATCCCACTACAGCTACTCTATTAGCATGCTACTGTATTTCAAAGAGGACACAGAGCTGCCAGCTTTAGGAAATTTTAACTATTGCACAGAGCAGTGGACAATTTTCTCAGCAGCAAAGACCTCCATAAAACATGTTTATTCCTCCAAACAATACAATGCAACATTCAAAATTTACTTCGCCAGATCCTCACAGTAATAAGACGCTTCAGGTCAAGCATGGTAACAAAAGCACTCAAAGCCCCGACAGGCGACAAACACAGTGCTTCTCAAGTATATGTGAAATGTCCTCAAAGTGGGAAAAGCTGGACTGCACAGGCAACATGATCTTTGTTTTGTGCATTTAAAAACCCTGGAACATCCTACAAGGATAAAGGACAGTGCTGGGCATCCTTGAATTTCTAGCATGGCAACAATGCTACTAATGTAAGGAAAGGCACACAGAAAGATGTGATGGTTGTTCTTCCAATCTAGTTTTCCCTGGGCAAGGGGAATGGAAAATAGAATTAAAAAACCTCAAATAGTAGGTAACACTTTGGAAGACACTTAGATACAACAATAAAGAGGCTGATATCACAACTCAAATAGTGTATAATACATCTGTGTTCTTTGTGTGTATTGCTTGTTATTTTAATACACCTTAAGCAAGAATTATAGAGACTAACGAGTATTGTATGTGCTAACCATGTACAAAGAAATTTTTAAGCATTTTCTACATGAGATTTGTCTCTCCTGGACTGAGCATACCAGGCAGGAAATACAACTAACCCACTCCTACAGTCACTTCAGACAAATAATGTACAGAGCCTAATGCACTACTGATAAGACTAATGAATGAAAAATACTAATATGCTGTAATAGTAAAGGAAACAATTACTTGTTTTCTATTACATGGCTTGTTATCTCTAGCTTTTCTCTCCTGCACTCAATAACAGTGAAATCGAAATTCTAAAATACAGTTTGATCATCAAAATAAAATTAACATAATTATAGCAACAATAATGCTCTAAATTTGACTCTCACTATATTATGTATCAGGGATGTCACAAGTTTTCTATTAGCTGTAAAAATGTTCCTTCAAAATGACTGCTAGATAAACACTGCAATTAATAATTATGATGGAATACTGTTAATATGGCAACTAAGCAAAATAAATTATTTATGCAAAATGAAAGAATATATTGAAAATTACTGGAAATATCAGAGAAAAATTATGCAAAATTAATTATTTCACTGCTTGGGAAGGCTGCCTTGTGTCTACCTGGTTTAAATTTGCATTTGGATGTAAATTCACATCCTTGTTTTCTTGAACAAAAGACAAATATGATTATTACCATCAGGTTTTGCATTATTTAATTTTGATGAGTTAATAAAGTAAGTACTCATCCAGTGGATGAAAAGATGTATCCATGTCTTAGCCTCTTTTATAACTTCAAAGTCTCTTCCCTCACCTTCTAACAATTTCAAAAATTAGATATGGCTGCTGTAGAATAGGGAGCTGTTTCTGCACCATTGATGATTGAGTTATATTCTTCCCAATTAGCCCAAAGTGATTTGCAAAGCCAAACTCATGAAACCTACACTTTGACAAAATATCTGTAAATCTGTCCCCCTACCATACGCAGAAGAGACCTGACAAATAGATTAATGCACACATTAATTCACATAACTAAATATGAGTTTAATAAAGATGTATTCAGAAAGGCTAACCACAGGAAATCAGAATTTACCAGCAATGTTATTCAGTTGTGTGAGATGATCACATAAATCTTTTTCTCAGCATTCAAAATTTTCTAATAGCTTCAACAACTTTCATATTAAAGAAAAATTTTATTAAAGGAAGAATTTAGAATCACAGAATCATTAATGTTCGAAAAGACCTCTAAGATCATTGAGTCCAAACACTAACCACCATGTTCAACACCAAACCTTATCCCCACATGCCACATTTACAGGCCCTTTGAACACTTCCAGGAATGGTGATTCCACTACTTCCCTGGACAGCCTGTTCTAATGCCTGAAACCTATATTTTTACATTATGTTTTATTTGTGGACATTTTGGTTTGTCCAATGTCTAAACAATAAAGTTCGTTAATTGCCAGAAAATGGAGAAAGCCACCAAAGTCTATTGTTCTGCATAGTCTTTTACAAGAAAACTGCCTGATCAAAATGTCTCTGGCAACAGATGTAGTTCCTGGGGAGCCTGAGTGAAGGAGACCTGAGCATGCACACAGACACACACACATCCACTACAGTCCACCAAAGCATCTTTTTCCAATGTTTCTTGGCCTACCTGCTGTTACAGTAAAGTTTCTTCTCACCTATAAGATCCTGACTTGGGCTTTTCTCTGATACTATGCAAAATCTCTACAATAATGGCAGGTTGAAAACATAGCACATATTTTCCCAAGCATGTGGCTACGATACTCTTCCATTAAGAAAATGCTAAAGCAGCTCAATCACACTGATTTCAGAGTGACCCTCCATACACCCATGTTCTCTTGGTATCTTTTGTACCAAATTACCATTATTGTTTCCCTCTCCTACTGAAACACAAAAGGATGGTGTTATAAGCAGGAATTACTTAGCCTCCAAGAACACACTTGATTTTACAAAACAATTTTCCAAATAAATGTGTGATTGCAGGGGTCTTTCCTGCCCCTCATACTCTTTGGCACAAGAGTTTCCACCTCCACTGATACCCCAGTGCCTTCTCCAAAGAGCCTGTTTCTCATCGAGCATCCTTGGGTGCTGTGAGGAGGGTTGCCATACCAACCAGTTCTTGGCTTTCTGCAGGCAAAAGGAGCACAGTTGACATAGCAACCGGCCAAAGCAGCTTCTCTGCTCCTTTTCGGGCACAGGTCGTGGTCACTGCAGTGGAATTGAAGCTTCTCAGCAGGAATGAAGGGGGCAACCAAGCACCCTCGGTGTACTGCCCCATGGCAGTTTCCTGCCATGGCCAGTGGAGCTCGCTCTTCAAAATCTAGGTATTGGCCTTTCTCTCTCTGTTCCTCTGCCCTCCCCAAACTGATGGGGATGTTTTCCTGCTCTTGGGGTGTTCTCTCATCCCAACATCAGAGGACACCATCTGACAAAAAAGCAATTGCTTGGGCTGAGCTTTGGAAAGCAAATACAAAGAAACATCAAGTTCCTGCAAATATTTAAGTTCAGGGACATAAGACAATGGAAAGACAGTCTGGGCTATTTAATCCCTGACAGATGAGGCTGGGGGCAGAATACTTAAATATATCTTTTCTGATTCAGAGTATCACAGGTATTACAACACCACAGGCTTCCCAGTAAGCAGGAATTTCTGTTCCCAAAGGAGCAATGAAAGGAAAACTAACACACATCTTTACTCATCACGGGTACAATGCTCTCTGCCCCAGAGCAGAAAGCTAGCAAAAAAAAAGTATGGTCTTACACTACCATCTCGGAAGAGCTGTCCAAACAATTTGTGGTAAATTACAATCAAAATCCACTTGCTGATAGACAGATAGAACAAAAAATTCAGTATCTGATAGGTCCCTCCTAAAAAAGAGGAATAAAAACGTCAAATGTATAGATGCTGCACTCTTGAAAACTCCAAAAGAGATCAAGTCAGAAAAAATACCATCAAATAGCCAAAAAAAACCCCAAGAAACTTATACAAAAGAAAAATATTGCTAGGCCAAGTGATTCACTGAACTTGTTTCATGAAGCACATTTTAGAGCCAACAAGGCCTCAAGAAAACAGGTACATTTAATTGCACTAATTGAAATCCTGCTAACAACATAGAGGGAAGAAAAAAATCAACCTCTATCAGCTGTCAGCTGGTTCCCACGACTGAGGCAGCTGACCTTAGAGAGATGGGAACTGACAACTAATGGATTGTGCCTCCTACACAGTAGCAGGATGTGCCACCAGTGAGTTGGAGAAATGAGCTACTGCCCTGAAATCTTAAAGCTGTAGGATTACTTTTTTTCAGTTTGGAGATATGAAAAGAGGTAAAAATTTGGGATCTACCAGGTACCCATTTTAGAGAATGAAGGACTTCTCACACTTCTACTTTGTTCTGTCTGTAAATACACAATCTTATATCTTTCCTTTGCATTTCTTGAATTATCAATAAATATCTGGAAGGAAAACCAAAACTCGAAGAACGCCCTATAAGATGATATTATTTGTCATATTTATTCAGGCCTTCCTACTTCCTAGACTATTGAATGCATGAACTGTTTTAGTGTCTGCAAGGTGTTCCAGCACAGACTCTAAAGCTGGGCATACACAGATGGGTTTTAAATACTGTGATCATAAATACATAGATCCATGCCCCTCTTATTTGCTGTGATTAAATGTGAAAAACATTCAAAAAGAAAGACTGAAAAGTCTACAATCTTTTTGCCACCACAGAACTGTAAAAAGACCTTTATAAAGGCACTCCAGAACTTGCAGATATTTTTTTTTAAGTCACTCCAGAGTCCAAAAAAAAATCAAAACTATATTTAGGAACAAAGACCTGAGGGATGCATGCACTTGAATGAAAATAGTATCTGTTCACATCCACATTTTGTGGTTAAAAAAGGCATTTTTACTCCATTGTGGGAAGAACTTCTTAAATTTTCTCATCTCCCAACCTATCCATTTGCTGACTCTGAGAGCCAGCCAATCTCACTGGCACTGCAGCAGCAAGGCTGACACCCAAAGTCCTACTTGCTGTCTGTGATTATCTGAAACAACAGATATTCTTGCAGGAAAACCTATTCAAGACAGACACAGTGAACAAAACGCCTTTGGAGAAAGAGAGAGAGAGCACAACCGCCATCAAAAGCTTTAGCTATGCTAAACTTGAAACACAATCCCTGCATTTTCAGTACTATGGCACACCCCAATTGGGTGTGCCAGGCCTGGAGGGCATCCCCGCACCTCAGGGACCCTGCTGGATCTTAGGGCTCCCTTGCCCTGCCCAGGGCCCAGGACTCCGGGTCAGCCCCCTGGGTCCATCAGCTCCTGCTCCACCGATGCCACAGCAGTGCCAGTCTCCAGTTCACACAGCTCTGCCCCAGCCAGCCTTGGGCCCACCCAAGCTCAGCCCACCTGTGGGCTCATGACTCGTCCCCAACCCCAGGAAGGTTCCCATACCCAGGGCTGGGGCTGTCCTGGTGCCCTCCAGCTGCCCTGCTCTGGGTCGGGGGTGGGATGGGCCCTGCCTGCCTGCAGCCTCTCTGCCCTCCATGAGGATCCCCTGCCACTACAGACACCTTGGCCACTTTGGCTCTTTATATGTAAGATGGTAGTTCATTTGTACCAGGCTTTTATCTATTCATTTCAGAGTAAGGAAATGAACTGGAAGAGATTTATCCACAGTGGCTGAGGATTGCAAAGGTGATGCCTGAACTATCCTCTGCTGCCTCCTCCCTTCCCTCCAGACATGTCACTCACACTGCCAGCTTCCCTCACATCTTCCTTTCACTCCATCAGTAATGCTAAGTCCAACTCTACATCTTGCAGTAACAAAATTAGGATTGTGCTAAGCCAAAAGGAAAACATGCATTTTATTAACAACTCATTACTGCGGGGAGGATAAACTCATCCCGTGACACAGCAATGCTCACAAAACTCAGCAAAGCACAGAATAAATGAATGGACAAAACCCCTCAAATGTTGCACCCAAGAACAAATATTATAAGCATATGTGATATTCAATATCCACACAAACTTCTTGCTGTACCGAGACCTGCAAAAGTGGAGGAGAGCGTGTCCTTCTGACAGTGCCCTTTAAAGATCAGGCTGTGAGTGATTTAGAGAAATATCCTGCTGAAGGAGCGTCTCCCCTCTTGCATGTGATCTGAACACCCTGCAAAGATCTGCTAATGATTTTGGAAGGGAATCAAAATGTGCAGTAGCACGAAAAAAGAAGAGTTTCAAACTACAATGCTGCTGAACTCCTTAAGCCGCAAACAGGATGTCTATAAAGGCAGGCTTGTCCAAGGGTCTGTGTCTGCTTAGGATATTTATTTACAGGATATATGATCCTGTAGTGGATAATTCTTCCTTTCCCCTTTGTGTGAACCTGATGGAGTTCAATAAAGACAAGTGCAAGGTCCTGCACCTGCATCAGGGCAAGCCCAAGCACAAATACAGGCTGGATGGAGAATGGATTGAGAGCAGTCCCAAGGAGTATTGGGGGAGGCTCGTGGCTGAGAAGCAGGACATGATCCAGCAATGTGCACTCACAGCAAAATTCCTCATATGCATCTGTGCTAGGTGGACACACTGATTTCAAAGGCACTCCTCAAATTCTGAAGCACAGGCAGAGATAAGTTATTTAAAGAAACGGAATTGTCTTTCCCACAGGTACAGCCTATAACCACTGCTCAATTAGTTACTCAGTTCATCTACTTTTGTCAAATATCTCAGAAGCAGGAAGTGCATTTATGAGGCAAGAAATCACTATCCCCATGAGGCCTTTGGGTGGACAAAATGTGTCTGAGTAAATCAGCATGAGCAAGGTATATTGCTTTCAGATAGAGATTAGTATTCTGCAGAGTCCCTCAGTTAGGATGATCAGGTGATCTCCTCAAATACGAAAATTATATCCTTGACCATCTAGCTACCTCTGGTCTTGCTCTGGCAGTGTCTTTCATGCTGGCTTCAGACAATGGTGTAGGAATGGAGGGTTTAGACTCATCAGGAATCGAATAAACTTTGTACAAAGTCTTTACAACAAAAATGGGATTCAGATGAAGATGCTGTAAGTAAAAACCAGGAAAGTCACCGAAGAAGGAGATTGAATTAAAGGCTGGAGGAAACCTAAACAGGTGCAGAAGAAAATCTGGCTTGGTGATATATCATAGAGGGGTGAAATTATAAAAAGCTTTATATCCCTGAGAAGCAACACAGGACAGAAGTCCATAAAACTCATGTGGGACACAAGCTCATTCTGTGCCCAAAACCTTTTAAAGACAGCACAGAAAAATTAGCAACCAGGTCAAATACATACATGCTACTATTGAAATGCTACAAGTTTTAAATTAGATAAAGGAACTAGGACACTTAGTTTTAAGAGGGAATATTGACCTAACAGGAGCATCAGACTTGATGGAAGGAAGGCAGTCAGTGGAAACCACAAACTAACTACACAGGCAAAAAAACAAAGGATACAGTGTATGTTAAAGAATGCTTTGCATCAGATCATTGTGCTGAATGTTGCACATTATGGATTAAGACACCAGGACTACATAAGTATTAGAAAAAGCTGTCACTCCTTAATCAGGATGACAGTGGTGTGAGCGAGGTACCAAGAGAGATTTAAAAGACAAGAAAACAAATTAGTAATCAGAAACTTCAATCATCCCCATATAGACTGAATAAATGTCAGGTTGGGGTGTGATGCAGAGACTAAATGACACCACAAATGACTGATTCATAGAGGAGCTTTTGCTAAAAGCTGAAACAAGCCAAGATACCCCTAACTGGGTTCTGAGCAATGTGAAAGTCATGGGGCAAAATGCTGTGACAGAAATACTGCTCAATAACCCTGAAGGAATTGGGAAATTCTCTTTTTAAATGGAGAAAATACAAAATTAACATAAAAATAGTATTTCATTTCAGAAAATAAGTTGTATAAAAATGCAGCTGCTTGCTTCAGAGTTGGAGAAAAGATTGTTTATATTCATCATAATATGAATTTTGAATATCAAAAGCAACTGTTGAGTAACAAACAAACAAACCCCAGAATGTTTCCTTTATTAGAACTAAAAAGATGTACTTCAAAAATAAGAAGTCACATCCAAAGGAGAAGATAGCTAAGAAGACATACAAGAAAAGCAAGACAGAAAAGCAAGACAGAAAAGCAAGACAGAAAAGCAAGAAAAAACTGCCTAAGCATTAATTTTTAAAGGGATAAACACTTATTATAAATCATCAAATGATATTAAAAGAAAGTCTTGTAAAACAAGAATGTAGTTCCTGATATAGATTAATGATCAGGTAGGTATAAGATGAGAAACAGAGACAAGCAGACAGTTTTTACACCAGTGGGAGGTCAGTGTCAGACCTGAATGTGCATTTGTGCAGGCCTCCATCATCCTCATAAATGTGACAGACAGGGGATGAAAACTGAAGCACCTAGATTTGCTACAACATTTCTTTGAATAGTAAAAGTGAGAGCTGTGAGTGTGAGGAGGTGCAGAAGGACATCAGCATTCTGTATGCTTGAGTGATAAAACAAAAAAAATCAGAGCTGATGCAAAGTAATGCACATGGGGAAGAAACAAGAAACAGTCCTAGCTGTGGAGTAATTGGCAGGTTCTGAGCTAACTATAGCCACTCAAGAAAAAACACTGTGGTATTAACCAGAATTTTTATGACTAAATCAGTTCAGTATTCTGTAAAGTTAAAATAAGCAAACATTACTAGTAGTTGGAAAAGAGGTAGAAAGGCCAGTTTGAATGGGGGTCCAAGCAACCTGATCTAGTGAGTGGCATCCCTGCACAAGGTGGCAGGATTGGAACCAGACCTTTATGGTCCCTTCCAACCCAAACCATTCAATGGTTTCTGAAAGTGTTTGAGAAAAAAGGAAAACTCACTGCACTGCATCATTTTAGTCTACTTACACATTGAATACTGAGTACAGTTGAAGCCTCTGTCCCCACCTGGGCAGAGCATAACAAGGGACAAGGAACTGCAGCAAGGGGAATGAAAGGCACAAAACTCCATATAGAACCAGACTAAACATGTAAAGACAAAGGCTTTTCTGCCTACAAAAGAAGCAACTAAGAAATAAATTGCAGATATCTGTAATAATGTTGTGGAGGAGGCCAAAAGCTATTCACTCCTCCTCACTTGTAAGAAACAGAGACCAGCAAAAAAAATTACCAGACGTTGGGCTCTAAACAAATGAAAGGATACTCTATTTTCACACATATATATATGGATGTGCATGTTTAAACCAGGTGGTTCTTACCCGCTGCTTGACACCAAAAATACACAGAAGTCCCAGGAAGCCCCTGAGCAGTTTCATAGTTTGATGCTGGGAAAATGTCAGAGAAATAACATAACTGAGTCTCATCCTACTTTTATACTATGCTAGAGCATTCATCATTGGCCACAGCAGGAAACTGAATACCAAGAAAGGTGGATTTCTGGTCTAACTTCATAAAGCCATTCTCATGTCTTTATCTTCTTGGAGCATGCTATGAAGTCATTTAGGACTCTGCAGTGTTGTTCAGCAGCTGATGTGACTGTCCTGTGGTGTTAATAAGCATTGCTGCTGACAACTTACCTTTCCCAGGGGAAAGGAAGTAGAAGTTGTGACCTGAAACACTTACACAATTCATTTTGGATTCAACTGCATATGAAGATGATTTTGAACAGGAGATTTTTGCAAATAGCACAAATATGTCAATGTAGAATATTTTACTGTCTGTCAAAGTTCAGAAATATTATAGAGTCACTTCTTTATTGATTTTGAGTGATACTCATGTTCACTTTAATTTGTCTAGCATCTGCTCCTGGCAAATGTAAGCAGATGTGTCTAATTATTACCTTTTGATACTTGTATATGCATAGCATGAGTAAGAACATGAGGAAAACAGACTTTTGTGAAGAGGAGGCAAAATGCCTTTGAAGCAAATGACATCGCAATGAATCAGATAGCTAAAATATCTATTTTATAGTTGGGAAGTTAGCAAATAAACACAAGCAATACATTATTCCAAGTACAAACATTGTTTGAAGGCGATAGATATATATGTAAATTTAAATTAGGTTGGAGCTCGACATCAGAACTGTGTTCTTTCCAATTTAAGCTCACAGAATCACAGAATCATAGAATACCCTGAGTCAAAAGGGACCTAGACTCATCGAAGTCCAACTCCTGATGAGTTGATTGATAGGGCTAATATCCTTGATCTTATTTTTAACTGTAACACCATTCACATTTTGAGTGGGTTCTGCCTATTGAAAGATCTTAAATTGGTTAAAAAACCGGTTTAAATAGTGCATTTACCCTTTTTAACACAACACAACAATTATATAGATTTCTGGTCTATGTCACGAGGCAGAAGTTTAATCCTAAATCCCCTGCAGAACCTCTAACCCCACAACAGCTTGCGCAGCTTCTCCACCACCCTCACATACATCTATAGTCTTGGATTTTGGGCCACTTGTTGGCTGCACAGCTCTTGGACTTGCTGCTGTGTCCAGGGACAAATTGCTGCCACCCAGCTGGCTGCTGCCTTGCAAGCCTGCAGGCAGGCAATGCTGCTCGCTGCTGTGCAAGGGAGTCGATGCCAGCTTTACGTCCGTGTTTCTGGCAGACTGCTGTCTGCCCGGTCCCTAGTGAGGCTGCTGCTCTCCATGGCAGCACACTAGAGAGTCTCTGGAATCTTTGGGGTTATAAAACGTATGTCAGAAAGGGAGTGTGGTGGGTTTCTAGGGTGATATGATCAGGAAAAGCTGAAATCTGACAAGTGTTCCAAGAACAGCGTAATCTCAAATCAAGAGGTCGCACTATTCACACCAAATGCAAAGCTGGCTATGTTACCAACCTCTCATACACACAGATCATGCCAGTAAAGGAGGAAATATCTATTAAAACCACAGAAAAATTCTTTTAGCAGTTTAAATTTTAAGAATGTCTGATTCACTATTATGTCATCTGGTTTTATCCACAGTATGCCAACAAAATGATTCTGCTTGTGACCACATATCAAACTTTCTACCTGGTACAAAACTTGTAAATAGTTCAAATTCTGCTAGATGAGAAAGATGTACCTAAAACCATACGCATGCCAATATAGATCAGTGGAGAAGCTACACATAATTGTTCCTCCACCATAGTGTACTATATTAAAATTTGATTCTATTTATGCAAACAAATACTTTTTCTCCACTATGGGCTACTTTTTTTGACTACTATAGTGTTTATCTTTTTCTAATTTGACTTACAATTATCAGCTACAAGCAGAAACAGAATTATCAAATTATTAACTGTATAAAACAAGAACATAAAGTAGACCGTATCTCAAACTCAGAAACTAAATGTAAATCTACGTGTGATATAACCTAGTTTTACATTATCTCTTTCATGTTTGTCCAGGTTCGTCTCACAAAGAATTAATTCCTATATGACCAGCTGTTCTACATGGTCCCAAATCCAGCAGCTCCCCTTCAGAGTAGAAGCTGCTGGATGCTGAGCATATTAAAACATCTGATGCTATACTGGGAAAAGAGATCTCAGAAATTTGACTGTAATGACAGAAATGGATGCATTTGAAAAACATGGTTGACTGATTTTCTTTTACAACTAACTGTAACAAATGTGTTTACATTAAAAAAAGAACTGACTTTCTTTGAACTCAGACTCTGTTCCCCAGCTAAGTGATTTATTCTATGCTTAGAAAAAGGCCTTTGCTTGAGTTATTGATATATGCATTATTATCACAATAGCGTGACATGGTAGACATATTGCAAATGGATTCACAAAGTGGGTCCCTGATTATATAATGACTAAATACAAATATAAAGAATTTATCTCTCCTACCAGGAACACAGATTATACATGCATTTGTATGTCCAGGCATGCAATCTTTAAATCCTGGTTCCATGCTACTGTATATGGCAGAGACATGCAGTGTCTTTCTGTCACACTAACTCATCTTTCCAGTAACACAGCTCTTCTACCTAGGCTTTAAAAAGGTACTGGGTTATAGTCAACATTACCATTCCGAAAAAACTAACTTGTGATCATTCACAAGCCATCTGAAATACATGGAGGGTTGAAGCTATTGTTTCAAAACTTTTACCTGTGGCTATGAATTCTAGAAGGATAATTTAATTAAAAATGATTTTTAAAATATCACTAGATAATATTGCTTTTTTGGAGATGAAGTATTTATTTTACATACTTCGAGGTTTCAAAATCGATTGACCTTTCTTTGCAGGAATATTCTTCAAAAGTCTACAAAATGTAATGTCATTTGGATGTTTGCATTAAAGACAGTAACAAATTATATTGAAAACTGTGGAAAATTAGCTTGTGCCTTTCATAGGACTAGAATTTCTTTGACTGTCATAGATTGGGGCACACTTCAGTTACTCCACTAAGTTAAGCTCTTCTTTCAGTCACAGGGAATGAAATGATTTGAAATTGGGGAACACAGAAGAGGAAAGTTATGCACCCAGGGACTGAAAACAACTGCAATAGCTGATCAGTCCACAGAAATCATAGATGATGAAGTATTTTGGGCATTTTGGGCAGTTGAAAGAGCACTAGGAGCTGTCAGTGAAACGCATATGTGAAAGGTGTTACTGTTATCCTAGCAAGCAGCAGGTGATGGAAGTCAAAGTGCCAGTGCACAAGGTATCAGTTAAAATTTCCTCTAAAATACGCTGAAAAGTTCTGGTCACCTTTCTTCAAAAGCTTCAACTGGGAAAGGTGCAGCAAAGGGCTAATGAAAGCCCAAGGGAAAAGATAACCTGTCTTCTGAATAAAATACTGTCTTGTTTAGCTCAGTGACATGAAAAATGGAGTGTATGGTGACTCTATCCCTGCACTACATACACTGTTTTCTTTCAAAGTGAGTAGCAGATGGAGAGATCATACGCATCTACATCTTAGCAAAACACACTGTCAGGATGCATCTGCTTTGTTTACTTTGATCCTAAGGAAGGAAATACTCCATGTTGACATGTAATCTAAGACAGTGCACAGCCTTAAGAACCACCCACACACAATTCTTCATGATTTAGCATTAACCTTTCACAGAAAGTCCTAAAAAACTCCAACTTTTATAAAAAAATAACCAACTGGGCTTTTTTTTTTTTTCCCAAAGGTGTTTAGGTGCAGTTAGGATGTAGGCTCCTAAACTACCTATGATCTTGAACTCCTTACCAAAGCTCTCTACCAACAAATTGTACAACTTTTAATGGGAATTCATTAGAATAAATTAATCAATTATTTTCTTATTTATTAGGAAAAAAACATTAATTATATTTAGAGGCATCAGTTGCCTAATTAATGTTGATCTGATTTGTTGTTGTCATTGATTGCCACTAATGAGAGATTCAAGTTGTTTATTTTAGATGATGTATAGTGTTAAAACCAGAAAATCTGAACTAAACCAGAAGTTGTGGGACTTGTCCAAGCTCACTTTGGTCTAAAGCCACTTGCATATAGCAATCTTGTTCAAGTGTGTACTTCACACCACACACACACATGCATTTGGAAACCAAGACATAGACCTCAAGAGCAGTGAAACCTTGTGCACAAAGTCTACTGATATTGGAGGGATGATAGCAGCAAGCTGCACCTACGCAGGCTGTGGAGATGCCTGATGCCATTGGGCTGATGGGCTGCCTGACCAAAAAGTGACATAAAGGCTCAGGAGTATGAAAAAGGGAGACAAGACCCTGCTTTGAAGGTGCAGTTTGAGTAGCCTGATGAGTCAGGAAACAGGAGCTGCAGCACTTTGTGGTCTCGTGATTTGAACTGTGGAGGTTCCTAGGAGTGGTCTGATGCCCCAGAACAAGGATCCAAGTGTAACTGATAGACAGGGAAGACCTCATGAGAGGCTGATGAAGAAAGAAGACACAAAGCAGGGCTAACACTCTTCTTTGACACCCCAACACCTTGCAAAACCAGGGTGTAAGTTACAACACAGGTATAAGCAGTTTCTGCTTTCAGACTGTTTCTACATCAATCATGTTAGAATGATGTTTTATTTTAAGTATGCTCATTCTGGCATTCAAGGGTTATGCTCACTTTTGACTGAAAGGAAGCATTACATGGATAAAGTATTGACAAAAACCTGGAACAACAGTGACAGTGTGCAGTTTGCACTCAAATAGAGTTAGTCCTGTACTTAGATAGGATGAAAGTATATTCATAGCTTTAATGGAGACCTATGGCATGTCCATGCCCAGATAAGCATTCTCTAGAACACAGCCACAGCAGAAGAGCATCTCATTTTAAAATATTTCTATCATGTGATTCAGATTCTGGACTGAACTTGGCCAGACAATTTACAGATAATGGGCCAGATTCAGCTAATGTGATGTTATTTGAACTCTACAGGTTTTGATGGGGTTGTACTCCTGTAAAGGAGATGCTCATTCCTCCCAGTAAACAATAAAATAATGATTCATGTAGAATGCTATGATGCAAGTCTAAATACAAAGAATTGTACTCAGAATTAAACATGTATGCTTCCCTCCTTTCAGGGTGAACACTGGCTTTTTCTATTGTTCTCTGCCTGCTAGATATTACTTCCTCCTTCTATAAACTGTGTTTCTGCTCAGGCAAATTCTTCATTTATTGATTCTTTTCTTTTTAGTATTCAACCTGTAGTCATCTATTAGATGGCCTACGTCACTCGAGCTTTATCCTTTTTGCCATATTTGTTTCTGTGTATATCTAATTTGATCTGTGCTTTTAAATGCATTTCTTCTGTGGAAATCATGTTTCTTCCTCTAAATGTATCCCCCCATACTTGTTTCTGCCACTTGTTTCTGTTTTTTAGATTACCTTTGTTACAGTATTATCAGACCAGAGCAATAGATTCCTCCTTATTTCTCTGTTGTGGATTTAGTCTGAATTCACACAGACGTAACAGTGCAGAAACTGAAATAGAACATTTTAAGGTGTTGGGATCAATCTTTTTCCACAAGCCAGTACTTGTATTTATGTGAATGTGTTTTAATAAATATTTCTCTTCCTTCTACAAGTGCTGTGAATAACGAGCAGTCATGGAATTCTGCAGGGGTGGTTTTAGGAACTTTGCTGTTTGCTGTTTGCTGGCTTTTGCCATTCTTCTCTCCATGAACTGTGTTTATTCACTGTTAGATGCAACCAGTTTAAATCCCACTAATCTAAGCCTCTCTAAAACACATAGGTAGTAAATATAACTCCCTGCCATGGAAAAAAATACAGATCATTGAAGCCACCTAAAAACTAACCATTTAATCAATATGTTCACGTTTTTACATATTATCTAAGCTACCCGGACTCAGGTTTATCAGGCCCATAAATTCAACAGACAGAAGGAAGAGGAAAGCTAAAAGACTTCTGAAGTTCAACCAGAAACATTCTGCATTTTGCCATAAGATTTACACGCAGGTAAAAAAGGTAAATGGTGACTGATCCCACTCTTTCTGGCAGCTTCCATGAGCTGATACCGCTGTGTGTTTTAATGTTTCATTAGAGGGGGAGGAGGAGGAGTATTCTCTGGTTCACTCAGGTCTCACCACCTGGATATTTATGCATCCAGCATTAAGGAAATGGCACTTAGTAATTTGGAGACTTTTCTTTGAATTATATAGATTTCAAATCAGTCCCTCCAAAGGACCTCAGGATAACTGTTGAGAATAATTAAAACATTCATTAGCAAGAAATGAATCACAGTAGCTTGCAACCAAATTAATCTGATGTAGTCACTGCATTTCCTTATTCCTTTCCTTCATAAACAACATATATCACAACTTTCCCAGGGTGCTGAAACTTCAGGCAGATGGATTAGCCAAACTATTTCTAAGCAATTTTTAAAAATCCATTCTAAAAATAAGTAATTCTATTCTGAATATAGCACCCTTACTGAACATTTTATTCTTTTACTCTTCAAACGCAGGGAGAAAGTTGACACCTTTTACTCAAAACATACTAATATATTCTGGAGTGTACACACTTTCTCTTCACTGATCACTTTAACTGGGATGCTGTAACCAGAAAGTTTTAATCAGAAATTCTTCAGCAATCTTGGTCCAGCAAGCTCTAAACTACAAAGTAACTTCCAATAGTCTTTGCTGTTTTCTGTCTCAGAAGAAAACTGAAACAATTGTTAAGACCATAAAAATTCAGCTCTAGTGTGTTGAAACATGCAGTGCAGTTTCTACTAGGGCCTTCAACCATAATGATGAAATCCCATTCATTTTGTGTAGCTGTCACTCCACAAGAAGAAACAGCTTTGCAGAAAACACCACAACTGATTTGTACCCGTTTGCATGTGTACAATTTAGTTACAGTCTAGAAATAATCCATGCAGCAGAGATGGAAACTGGAAATACAAATGTTTGTTGCAATGAAGTCAGACAGGCTGGCTTGAGGGGTTGTGCTCTCTCTTGTTTGGCAATGCAAGACGCAAATATTTTGATTATCTATTGCTGTCACATGACACCCTGTCACTAGCTGATAGATTTTACACCAGTATAAATGAAAGGAACACAGAATGACACCCATATGCAATAGACATTGACCCTAAAAATATTTATGTCATATATTTTCACTGAAGCTGGAAAACTCAAACTCTAGTGCACTTTCCTTAAGAAGGCTGGCAAGTATTTCACTCACATGGAGATCCAGTATTTTTGCAGTTATGCTTTTCACTAGAGAACACAGACTTCTGATGAAAGAATAGAAACAGTTGAAACACTAGGAGGGAAGTACCTTATGCATGATTCAGTTAGGCAAGAAAAGTTATGTGTCATACCAGTGCCCGAAACAATTTGAAAATGCTGGAGATTTATTATTTTCATAAATACACATATGAAAAGCAAAAAGGACCAAAGTAAAAATCACACAAGCACAGAATCACTCAATGGTTTGGGTTGGAAGGAATCTTAAACACCATCTAATTCCACCCCCTGACCATGGGACACCTTCCACTAGATCAGGCTGCTAAAAGCCCCATCCAGCCTAGCCTTCAACACTTCCAAGGATGTGGCATCCACAGCTTCTCTAGGCAACCTGTTTCAGTGCCTCACCACCCTCAGAGTAAAGAATTTCTTCCTTATATCTAATATAAATCTACCCTCTTTCAGTTTGAAGCCACTACCTATGGTCCAACTACCACCCTTGTACAAAGTCCCTTTCCAGCACTCTTGCGGGCCTCTTGAGGTAGTGGAAGGTGCCATAAGATCTCCCTGAAACCTTCTCTTCTCCAGGCTAAACAGTCCCAACTCTCTCAGCTTTACTCCATAGGAGAGGTGCTCCATTCCTCTGACCATTTTTTGTGGCCTTCCTCTGACCTCCTTCCAACAGAGTCTTTTTTGTACTGGTGACCTCAGAGCTGGATGCAGCACTCCCGGTGGGGTCTCACGAAGGCAGAGTAGAGGGGGAAAATTACCTCCCTTGAGCTGCTGCTCATGCTGCTTTTGATGGAGCCCAGGATATGATGTGCTGGTCCCAATACTGACCCCTGAGGAATGTCACTTGGACATTGGGCAGTTGAGTGAGACCGTCCAGACAATTCCTCATCCACTTAGTGGTCCACCCATCAAATCCATGTCTTACCAGTTTAGAGATGAGGAGCTCATGTGGGACAAAATCAAATGCTTTTCCAGGCTTGTACCATCACTTGCACTATCAGTGAGGAGACCTCTGAATATGCAGTCCTGGGAAAAGCCAAGACCCACGGATGGGGTTTTGGGTGGAGGGCTTATGACCCACTTATTTCTGAACACAGGCAGATTTCTTTTGTATCCACGCAGCGTGACCAGGAAAACAAGATTTTTCAAATACTCTTGCTTTTATGTGTTTCCCTTGTAAGTAAACACCACTGCTAGACCAAACAACACCAAACACATTCATTTCCCTTTCTCACCAAAAAGGTAACAAAATCCAGTAAGTTATCACTCTGCATGAATCTCAACACAGTAATATCCAAATGTGCTGTTACAGTTGTAATGATTAATTAACTAATATTCACAACCCAAATTTCATTATTTGGCATTTACAAAATTGATTCTGTCTGGAATACACATTGTGAAGCATCAGATGAATGGAAAAGATGAAAGACAACATGCTCAGAGGCTATTCATATATTAACGTATTTTAATATGCTTGAAACAATTTTTCAGAAACACTTTACTTTTCACTTCAAATGTTGAGATTTAAACCACTGTTGAAGTAGAGATAACTGACACCCTGTGGATGTAGAACAAAGACAGACAGTTTTACTTTATAGATGCAATATAATAAAAAGATAAACAAAGGAATTCCTAACTACCTGCATATTGAACTCAGGGGCTGAATCAGTTCATTTCTAGAGCTATGCTACCATTTCAGTGCTTCCAATTCAGTAAAACATCAATCCACAACAACAGAGTATGTGGTTAAAATCCAAGATCTGATCATTTCCTGCTCATAGAAAATTTGTTATCTAACTAAACAGAATTAATTTAAAAAACAAGTTGTCTGCTTAAGAAATAGCAAACATCTTCAGCTTAATGCCTTTGCTGGGGGTAGCAGGTGAAAACACCTCTTTTTTTCAAAATCAGTGACTGCCATTTCAGGCTGCCAAAAAATAGAAAGCAGTAAAATGTCAGCTGACACAACAAATATTTGTATAAAAGCAATGATGCAACTTGGCTAAAGCTAGGGAGATGTATGTGATAGCTGAGGGCAGTAGAGCTGTCAGCCTGCTATGTAGACTTTATTGTATTTCTCATTTAAAAAAGTAACATCATTTATATTGTGCACTACAGATACAACATCTTTGCATTTGTTAGTGCTCACCTTTATATCAGCACTTTTACTTTGTCACCAACATAAATTTGCAGTATTAGCAGCCACAGAATAAAGGTATGCAACAGGATGTAATGACTTCACTAACTGATACCTCCTTTCACACTTGTTCAATTAAATCAGGTCAATACAAGTGTTAAAGCAAACTTGATCAAAAAGTAATCTTATTTATTTTGATAAACAAAATAATTGCATTAATCAAACTAGACCATCTGCCAAATTTCCATTATGTCAGTTTTAGTGAAGAAGCAATCCTGAACTCCACAGGCAGCCACTCTGATACTTCTGAGGATATTTGACTTACCCAAGTGCACATCATTTGCATCCCCATAAACATGAGAAAAACACATTTCTTTCTTACATCTGTCCTCTTTTGGTAGCTTTGGACTATTATGTGACCTCTCTCTACCAATATAATCTGGCTGGCACTAATTCAAAGAGTTTGTTCCTGCCAAATAGTTTTCCCTATGACAAAGACGCTTCCTACTTCTCCTTCTGTACTCCCACACATGTTTACATCCATCTTTGATAGCCTGTGGACTGCCAGGCCTTAGCAAACACTCAAGAAAGTTTACAGAAAATAAACTGGTTTAGCTGCAGAAAAACTAATTCAGAATGTTTTTATTGTCTTAGAAAATATGTTAATATTCATACTGTCGACTGCAGTTGGCTTGCTGATGTTGCTCTCAATGGCAGTACATAAAGACCACAAGCTCATAAAAAGCAGGACAAGGACTAAAAAAGTATCTAAATGTCAAATAACTTGGGTAAACTGGGGTCATCAGTAAACACCATGGTGAAACCAAAATGTATTTTCCTGGTACATAATGCTGATGTGACAACAGATAAGAACAGTGAGACTAGTAGTAAATTATGTAAACCACTTCCTACTGACACCAGTACAAGCCCTTCCTTTGTTTTTTACAAAACAAATGACATAATATATAAACAGGATGGAAAATCAGTGGCAATGACTAGTAGGAGATTTTATTCCCTTTTTTACTCTTAATGAAGGGACAGCACAAAAAATTATAAATGAAAATAAGAAAATTCTATCCAACAGACACCGTTAACTTATACTGTGTAAGAATTTAACATAAGTTCAGCCAGCTCTATAATCCTTCCAGTTTTGCTTTGATGTTTGGGTGTACACATTGCTTGAAAGAATATATACATAAAAACATTATATTTTTTCCTGAAATCTGTAAAGTAGTCATGGAAGCACATTTGTTCTGAAATACAACTATTACAAATATGAGAAAGCCTATTCAAATCTAAGTCTGTAAACATTGATTATGAGATAAACTAACTTAGAAAAGTTAGGGTTTTTTTTCCCTAACAGTACTTATTTTAGGATCTTGTAAGATTTTTTTCAGTGTTTCTTTAAAAAATTATTCCAGTCCACAATATAGTGTCTTTCAGTGTATTACTTATAGCTCATTTAGTGCTCAAGGTTTTGCTTTTTCAGAGAGCTCAGAATGTGGCACCCAAACACCCATTTGTGACCTTGTAATACAGTAACATATCTCACATCTTTTATGAAAAAGAACAGTTTCATCCTTCCCTTCCCTTCCCTTCCCTTCCCTTCCCTTCCCTTCCCTTCCCTTCCCTTCCCTTCCCTTCCCTTCCCTTCCCTTCCCTTCCCTTCCCTTCCCTTCCCTTCCCTTCCCTTCCCTTCCCTTCCCTTCCCTTCCCTTCCCTTCCCTTCCCTTCCCTTCCCACTGCTTTTTTCATTCTTGCTCTTCCCTTCTCTTTTTTTTTCTTTTTTCTTATAAAAAATAGCAACATTCATTATTTGAACCACTATGCAGCAAAGGCAGTGAAAAGAAACTCAAGTGAATGTTGGATGACAACAGGAATGGTACCCCTTGAGCTCACCCAGGATACTCTTGCTGTATTTTAGTGCTAGTCTATCACATTCTTAATTCTCCAGCCCTGGTTTCCTCCTGAGCAGAGATGCACACAACCATTTCTCAGCAGGAAGATGTGACTGCATATTTCAGTTACAGCTTCCATATTCTGAACACTTGTGATCACTGAAAAACTCCTTCACTGCCAATAATACCACACATTGCTGGACATTAAAGAGGCAAAAGCTTCTAAGGAAAGAAATACTACATGCTATAATAAACATCTGAAATGAAGCCAGTCTTGTATTTTGTTTTATGAACAGTGATTCTAGGTACAGGCTATATGACAACCACATTTTCTTTTTCATGAATGACAGGAACAAGAAAAAGAAAACTGCTATTAATTCTTCAGAGACCAACAAGTCCTTAGGCCCAGGGTCAGGCTGCTGTATTTTAAGCACTTAAATGAATGAGATACATAATTGCCCCAGGCCAGTGGAGAATATTTAGATCTTAGACAAGCCAAAGCCTCTGGAGGATCACGTCGCTTTCCATTGGCTGCATATGCAACCTAGGACAAATGCACTCATAATTTAGATGTCTCATATGAACCCCAAAACAGATTTCATAGGCAAGTTACTCAACCTGGACTAATTAGGATTGAAACAAAGCCATCTCTGAACTAAATACTGCAGAATCTGAATCAAATGTCTACTGCAAATGTAGTTTTAGATTTGCTATTCCAATTTGCACCACCAAGCAACTATTGCCTGTTTCAGCTCCTCCATACATTCCTAGAGCTCAAGAGTTGATATTTGTTTGTAACAGGCTTAGAAAAAAGCTTTACATTTCACTTTCCTGCTGCCTCTAAATGTTCTGTTACAGGAAGGATTGTCTACTTACCACTCAAGAAAGTAAACAGATAACTAACCTCTTCAAGTACAGCATATGTCTCTATAAATATTTCACCACACATTTTGTTGTAGAAATAAAGCAAGAAATAACACACCCACTTCCGCTAGAATTGATTCTGGCACTTACACTTGCCAGACAGACTCCAAGACTACCGGACAAGCATTGGTGTGCAGCTGTCATCTTACGAATACACTTTAAATTCTAATCCCAAAGTTATAAATAAATAATAATTTGCACTTACAAGCCCTAGCTTAATTTTGTTAGGCTATCTAAAGCTGTAATTTAATATTTATTAGAAAAGCTTTTTTGTTTGGTTTTTTCATTTACTGAAATGAAAAAGATGGTAAGTGAACAAAGAAGGACCACAGAATCATTTAGGGTGGTAAAGACCTCCAAGATCATTGAGTTCAACCTTTGACCAATCACCACCTTGTCAACTAAACCATGACATCAAGTCCCACATTGTTTCTCGAACACCTCCAGGGACAGTGACTTCACCTCTTCCCTGGGCAGCCCGTTCCAATGCCTGACCACTCTTTCCATAAAGAAATTCTTCCTGATGTCCAATCTAAATCTCTCCTGGTGCAGCTTGAGTTTACATCATCTTATCCCTTCCCTGGTTGCCTGGAAGAAGAGCCTGACGCTCCCCGGCTATGACCTCCTTTCAGTGAGTTGTACAAGTGAGCTCCCTTTTCTCCAGGCTAAACAACGCAAGCTCCCTCAGCCACTCTTCATAGGATTTACCCTCTAGACCCCTCAACCCCTCACCAGCTCCACTGCCCTTCTCTGGAAACACTTTCAGCACCTCAATGTCCTTCTTTAACTGAGGAGCCCAGAACTGAATATGGGATTCGAGGTGTGGCCTCACCAGTGCTGAGTACACGGGGACAGTCACTGCCCTGGTCCTGCTGGCCACACTATTGCTGATGCAGGCCAGGATGCCACTGGCCTTCTTGGCCACCTGAGCACACACTGGCTCATGTTCAGCTGCTGTGGACCAGCTCCCCCAAGACTTTTTCTGCTGAGCCATTTTCCAGCCATGAAATGATTAACATTACAAAACAAATTTTGACTCATAATCAGACCCTAAGCTCAACCTAGCCTTATTCTCATTTCCACAGAGAAATTTAGTCTTGGTCTAGAGAAATTATTAATCATAAAGCCAAGCAAGTATTTCCATATTAGAAGCATAACATGGGGAAAAAACCTTTCTGCCAAGCAATTTATTACAATGTGTGTAAATATAGAGAGGTGACTGGATCTCTGACATTAAAATTCATCCTCCTGGAGCATACTGCATTTTTGCACTCTGCTCTGGAAGATCTTGGTGTTATCTAGTTCTGTGCTTCACAACACCCTGTAGTAATGCCTTCGGTGGGCCTGGGAGCTGATTCGCCCATCCCTTTGGTACCTGTGAGCAGGGTTTGGTTACCAAGACATGCAAACCTACTCCTCTTGGATAGCTAAAACTTCTCCACAGGGCTGCAGATGGGACTCATGACTATCAGAAGAGCCACTCTCTTCCTGGAACTGTACCTGGATGCCAGATGGAATAATTGAAACACCCAAAGGGGCACTGACAAGGGACACTGGACACCTGTGATTGAGCCAAGGACTCTAGAACTCCCAACTACAAAATTAACACAGATTAAAAGGAAAAAAAAAAAAAGGAAGAAAGAAAATAGAAAATAAATGACCAGAAGTTGCAAAGATATTGGACTGAAATAGCTAACTGAATCAGAAGTAACAGGCAAAAGTATGGCCCACAAATCTGATGCTAAACAAATTTCATGTATCCTATGTAAATTCTCCCACTTTCTGTTCTATTTTGCTAACTTAGTCATAGAAGAAGCCCCATGCTGCTTCATTTTTTCTTTATAAATGAGTAAAAAAAAAGAGATAAATGATGACAAGAAATACTTAACTGATTCAATTCCTTTTCAGCCCGTCTGTGATGTTCATTTCCAACTTTTCCACCCAGACACCCTCAGAGTAGGTTACCTGAATAGTAAACTCAAAGCCACAAAAATCTCCAGACAAACAATGTTTGACAATATATGCACTGATAGTGTAAACACTCACTTTCCTGAATAGCTCATTGCCGAAGTCTTCAAAGAGAGCAGGATTTGTACCTTGAGTAAGCGACATATCAATTCTTAATGTCTATATATGTACAGGAAATAACCCTACAGAAAGAGTATCTTCAAGGAATTAATCTTGCTGGTATAGAAGTTGTCCTTTAGAATTACATGCCTGGCACCCTTGCATCTTGTTCAAGCACTCCTGTTTTCCCATGTACAAAGAGGAATAAAAATATAACTTAATTACACTAATATTACAGTTCCTACCTATTTTATGACCTAAAATGATAAAAGGTATTAGTTTGAGTATTCAAGTATATGTGTATCTGGAGAATAAAAGACTGTTTATACTTTACTCATCGCCTGTGTTTGGAAGTAATCTTTGAAAACTCACAAAACAGAGTCAATAAGAAAAGCATGGAAAGAGTCAGTCATTCTCATTAATTCTACATCGAATTAATTAAGAAAATTAATAGCAGAAATATATCTGTCAGACATCACTAGTTTTACAGTCTTTAAAACTCAAGTAAGAAGTATTGGATGGAGAGTAGAAGAGCTGTATGATACAAGGCTTTAAACAGAAGGGCAAAACCACACTCCATGCAAATTGTTGTTCAACTAAGGCAATTTCCCATATTTTAAGTTTTTTTACAATAATTATTAAAGAGCTGTTGAACAAGCTTTTGGGATTTCAAAAAGGCAATATGATTTAGTTTTGGGACAAAGTAGGACCAATTCTGTATCATTTGTGTGCATTCTCTTGAAGAAATCTAGTGAGGAGAAATAAAAATAAGCCCATCCTACGGGAGTGTCCCTTAGAAACTGGGAGAAGACATTCCTGCCATTTCTGAGTATGTCTTCTGGGGAAATTTGATCAAGATAAAAGTACTGGAAGGATACTTCTGTGTAGAGGTAGACAAACAGGAGAGAGGCCCCAGGCAAAGCTGCAGTACAGATCTTTCAAGAGACTGGCTTGAAACAGGTTCAGCCATGAGCTGACATCTGCTGATGGCTGACAAAAGATAGACAGAAAGAGGGAAGGAGCAAGGGAAGGCAGGAGCTTTCAGTATGATTCAAGGCATTGTAGCCAAAGAAATCAGAAATTCCAGTGGGAAATCTTAAAATCCTGCAAGTAGTTCAAGTCCTGTGGATGTAGGCTGATTTGGGTGACAAGCTGAAAATAATGCTGCCCAATTTGGTGCAGCCACAGTCGAGCTGCTGCTGCACAACACTACCTATGTTTGACACAGGTAAGGGGAGCTTTTACTGACTCTCTGGAGAGGCCAAGGACCTAGAGCAAGTTGCTTCATCTGAAAAGGAATTGTGAATGATTAAGCACTGGATGTACATGTCAGAGTACCGGGCAGTCCTAAAAGAGCCCCCAAAGGTAAGCCATACATCCGCCTGACTGCTCCCATGCTTCTGCCGCCTTGCACAGGTTTCCCAGGCTGTCTGTGGAGCACAGAAAGGGCTGGCAGACAAACACAAACCTGGAACATTGCTCTAAAACACACAGGTGCAGGGGTTGCATCAGAGACAGTGACAGCAACCAGAGAGACTAGATCTAAATTATACCTTTGTTTTCAAACACACAAGGAAAACCAAGACCAGCCTAAATACCAGCAGATAACATTAGGAGCAAGGATGCAATTTTGCCTCCCTGGGAAAAGAGGTTAACATCAGTAGGCTTGCTGTACTGATGCCAGATGGACTTTTTCAAGCATCTGTAGATCAAACTGAAGTCTTCAGGCAAATCAGAGACAAATACATGTCAGTGTCCATGACCCACTCATAAACAGTATCAGGGAAAACTAAACCAACCAAATAAGCAAATGCAAACAAACCTGGAGGCAGAACTTTATACGTTTTAGGCATTAACTGAGAAGTGTAATGTTATAATTCCTTTGTGGTCAGCTAGTCCAGCAGAGACATAAGGCAAAATAAGTACAGCTATGCAGAACTTAGACCAATTCTGATAGAAGTGTGCAAAGCATATGATCAGAAACAATATGCTTTTAAGTAAAAACTTTAATTTGTTTGCACAGAAATGCTTTATAGACATGATCAGAACACTGCAAAATTCTAAATGACCATTTTTCTGCTTGGATTAGCCATGCTAAATGGGAGACAGTTTTGCCCTTTCTTCCTATTTCTTTTTTCTTCACAACTCAGTGCTTAACACAGTTCCTCTTAGTTCAGACAAAAGTGAGAAGATGTAGGTCACTTGTGAAAAAAAGACAACAGCAGAATTAACCATTCTTACCAATAATTTAGCAACAGAACCAGGAAGTACCAACATTTTGGAAATGCCAAGATGGTACTTTAGATCCATGCTTTGCCTTTTTCCATGGTCTACGTATAAGGTAGTTGTTTCAGTCTCAGAAAACATCCCTGCATGTCACCTCCAAGTGACGAGAATGGTGACTCTCAGCATCAAGGAATCTGTTTCTTGTTTGTAGACAACTGCTTCTTGCTGTGTTCTGTGAGCACGATGCCTGGGAAGACTGGAACTGAACTTCCATCCACAATCTTTTCCCCACTCATACTTGTGTGGGAGAGCAAGAGCCACACAGGCCTTGTTCTGTCTCCTTCTCCATTCCCGTACCCAAATATATGGGAGACAGCCTACGGTAGCATCTATACCAATGAGTTACACCTTTTCAATCTCCAACTAGAATTAATCACATCAGCTATAAACTGACCATTAGAAAACAGGCTAATGAGACATTAGTTAATATCACAATCATTGTCAAACATTTTAAATACAATCACAGTAACAAAAGCAGAAAGATGGACTTTGAACTACTCAGTACAAGAAAGAAAGAAAGCAAATAGGGACTGCTTCATCATTTTCTGTAATTCTGAAAATCTAAGTCCCCTTCATCTCCCAGCTACTGCAGTAAAATATAGTACTTATGGAACCTGAAATAGATTCTCCAAGGAAAAAGATGTACCACTTTCATGCCAGCCATGGAAATGCTATTTTATTTGTTGTTTTCCAATGACAGTCACAGTAAATCCTAAGCAAGAGTCTTGCATAATCCTGCAGCTCATTCCACCTCGTTTGTGGATTTAATTAGAGATGGATAAGGTATGGCCCAGATAACTTTAAATATAGGACAAAAATATTTACAGCAAGTTACTCAATAAAGTAATTATATTTCCCAGTGTAAATGCATGCTGTTTATTTTATTTGTTTAAAAACATATGCCAAACACCTTCCTCTAACAACCATTAACTAGCAAGACAGAAAAGATGTGAAGGGCCTACAGTTATGCTGAGTACTCTCTGCCGGAAACTTTACTTTGCATGGAGGTCCCCATGAATGCTTGGTGCATGTTATGTAAAATGAGTGTTGAAAGAATACACAGGGCACAGGGAAAAAGAATGAACTGAGGCTTTGTGGTCTGACTTAGTCGTTTGTGTTTGGTACTTTGATGATGCTACAGAGTTGTTATAGCAACAGGCCAGAACCCTCTTGGGGATTAAAAAAGAAGAAAAAAAAAAACCCCAAACTGAAAGAGTTTATGTGACATGTAGGTCACCGTGCATCTGTTCTGATTGAACAGACATGGGGAATGGACACTGCCCCATTCCAATAACCTCCGTACAGGCTCAAATTTCTCCATTTGTTTCTCTTGGGACTTTATGATCCATTAGACTCTACAATCAAATGTGCACATCCCCCGTTTAACCTAAATAAAACCCTAGCTGGTCTGGTCAAGTAGAGCAAAACATATGAGGATATTACAAAAAACAGATAAAGTAACTTTTTTCCTGACTATATTGGGTCTGGCTGAGCTGGAGTTTATTTTCCCTTAGCAGCAATGCTTTGCATTGGTAAGGTGCTGATAACACCCCAGTGTTTTGCCTACTGCTGGGAAGTGCTGACACAGCATCAGCGCTGTCTCCTCAGCATTCTGCACCCCACCAGTAGGGCGGGGCTGGGCAAGATCCTGGGAGGGGACACAGCCGGGCCAGCTGACCCAAATTAACCAAAGGGATATTCCACACCGTATGACATAAACTCAGATATAAAAGCTAAGGGAGAGAGGAGGAACAGGGGGCATTTGTTACGTCACGGTGTTTGCCTTCTGGAGGAACTGCTATGTATGCTGAAGCCCTGCTTCCCGGGAAGTGGCTGAACATCGCTTGCTGATGGGAAGTAGAGATTAATTTTTTTTCCCCTCTGCTTATGCATGTGCCAACTTTTGCTTTCTTTTTTTTTTCCTCTTTAATAAACTGCTTTATCTCAACCTATGAGTTGTTTTCTTATTCTCTCTCCCCCCTGTCCCACTAGGAAGGGGAGTGATAGAGCTGCTTGGTGGGCACCTGACATCCAGCCACAGTCAACCTACCATACTGAATGTTTCATAAAAGCTCTGAAATCCCTTAACTTTTTCTCTCCTGCCACTCATGCCTTCACCTCACTTTCCTGCTTTTGTGATCAACAAAAGCAGCAACTTGTAATGTAAGTGGTTTGAAAGGATTAGTGAGGTAAGGGAGTTGACCTGACTTAGACTGAACTTGGAAGCATGGAAACTACTGAACTGCACACAATGTCAGGCTCTTCATCATTGTTTACTGCTATGCTTTTCTGACTCCTTCTCCTTACCTCTGCTGGATTTTGAAACACTCACCAAAACCTGACCATTCCTAACAATTTTCCCTTTCTCAAGAATAATAGTTAGTGTCTGGAAATTTCAAGCAAACTTTCTTCACTTTATTTATACAAAACACTAATAAGGAATAATTCATCATTCTAGGCCAATTTTGAATATTAAAACTATGCAGAGGTGTTATCCTTACTATTTTTTTTGGTAAGAAAATTGCGCAAAAATTTATTTAGCAATGCATCACAGGAAAAAAACATTGAAAAATCTGAATTTTAGTATCTTCATCATCTTGAAAACAATAGAGAGAATTAACAGGGTATTTCAGAAATGCATTAATTCTAACCATTCATATCAGCATTGGTGTGGGAAAAGTCACACATCACCTTGATGTAGTATAGAAGACTGACTATAAAGGAACTGAAGCAACCTGGACAAATGTTCACATCTTGCTGCATGGCATGTAGCATATTGTAGTTTTTGGTTTATATTGTCAAATGTAGATACAGGAAGGGTAACATCAAATTATGACAACTTCACTATTCAGATACAGCAAATCTAAGTTTCTAAAGCCTTCAGGGCTCTACGGTATGTCAAACATAGTTACATTCTCATGTTTAGTGGCCCTTAAATGTGTATCCTAATTATGTAAATACCTACATTTTACATAAAACTCCTCAAGGACTACTGGCAGGCAAGGGGACACACCTTTTGTATACACAAAAACACACCAGAAAGTGGGGTCCCCAATGTTTCAGCTCTTTTTAACCTAGGACTGGCACAGAGCTGGAGGAAGATGTAAAGTGCTTGAACAGGCATGAGCAGAGAATGACTTTTCAGTGATGCTTTTCACCCACTTATCAAATTCACATAAGACACAATTGTAACTTCGTGCACTATAGAGGGAATGAAGATATTTTTGAAAACACATCCAGTTCAGCCCAGGAATGAATTAGCCACTGTACATTCAGCTCCATGGGGATGTGCTGAGGACGACTAGCTGGCTGAGGATTATTCATGGCTGTGAAACCTGCTCTCAGCATTCACAGCCGATAAGCATACAGTACATGGCCTTTTGGCTGTCTATATTTGTACCACTCTGCTTAGAGGGCTTTGCATTTGCTTAGCATTGGTCAGGTCATTACATCAGGCATCAGTGCTTCCCCGTAGAGCAGAACAATTGCCTGAAGCAGTTTTAATCAGTTTGTAACTGGACATGTTCCATACAGGTCAATGGCTATCAGTTGTTGGAGTGTGCATAATGTAATTAGCATGGGCTACAACTGCTATTTTTTTACTTAAATAAGGGCCTTTTTGCTGAAGTCCACAGCTTTATCTGAGTAGATACTGAACTCTCTGTTTTGCAGTAGTGGCACTGCCCATGGAGGCTTTATTGTCCAAATCAAAAAATTTGGACTGTTTAAAGAGAACCATTATGCATAAATACTACTGGAGGGTGAGGAGGATGAAGGGCCTGTTTGGCTTTCTACAAGTCAATATTCTGCTGCCCTAGCTCTGCAGAATTTAGACAATGTCTTTCTCTTATTAATCAATATTGAACATGTATTGATTAATACACATTGGGGGGCATGAGAAATATTACTACTGTTACCACACACCTTGTAAAGCCCTCCACAGACTGCTCCCTATTATGCCACACACTATTCCCCAGATAGCAATTTGGTCTTCTAAGTCTTTTGAACTCAGCTGTCATATTTCAGCAGAACCTTGGAACAATAGCTCTCTGCTCCTAGATGTCTACATCCCTAAAAACGTTCATGAACTAAAAGGTCACTACCTTTCCTTCAAGTTCCCTCCAAGCTTCAGGAGTTCCTGGACCTCCTCCTCAGCTAAACCAGTGGACAGCTTCTGAAACACCTTCCTGTGTTTCTAAGTTGTTCAGCAACTAAACAGACCCGGCTTTGAGAAGAAGGTCATGTAATTATTCTGAGGAAAACAAGACAACTTTTCCAGGATACTGATAGTGTCTGCTGCCCTCTCATTGCATTTTACATATTTAAAGCCTAACTTTCATCACAAGGTAAAATTAGCACTGAAGCAGATAATTTCTAAAGCATCAATTCATAATGTTAAACAGAGCAAGTGACTTTCCCTTTGAATTCACGTGTTAACATCCGTCCCTATAGTCCGTGTGTTCCTTGTTTTAAATGGCAACGGGAAAAAAAACCCAAAAGAACAGGGAGGCAGAACAACTGCAATGAGTAATGATGAACTGAAATTGTATTTAGTGCTACAGAAAGTTTCGTTTTATAATTAAATAGTGCCATTAACACAACACTTGAACACATTGGTTTAGATTGGGCTATATTTGGTAGCTACTGCAGAGAACAGACATGAATACAGTCTTCATTCTGTACAGTTTATGCTCTCTAAGATATGGAGATGTAAAAGGATGTTTGGGCAGAAATACAACCAATTCTACTGACATACTGATCTCTTTGTATACTAAAATAATAATCTGTTTTTCATATCCCATCAATCTCTCAATGTACTGAAAAGCACTAAAATTTAGAGCTTCATCACAGCCATTGCAGCAGAAATGGGTCATGGGCAGCCTGAAACCTCACCTGTGATGGAGAACTGCATAAAAAAAGGGTGGGGAAGATGAGGATAGCTACCTTTGCGGAGGAGTATAGAGCAATTTGATAAAATACAAAAATGAACCAGACAGGAAAAGATATAGTGTCTTCCAGAAGATGAAAAGCACAAAATGAATGTGATGGAAGAAGATGAGGCAGTGCAGGGATTCCCAGTGTGAGAGTTCTGAATCCAAGACTACCGGCAAAAAAACCCCTGCTTTGAGTGTGTCTGCGCTCAAAAGAAGAAGAAAAAAGGAGAAATATGTGAGATGAAACAGAAAAGGAAAGGCAGTGTCACTAAAGGACACGGAAGTAAGCTTGGATCACACCAGGACATATTTAAGAAAATTACTGTAGATATGCATTAGCAATTACAAGCAGAAAGAGAAAAAATAAAATTAGTTGTAACTTTAAACAAATGTAGAATATGAATGGAAAAGCAAGGCTGGGGCTACTTAATTATTTATGTATTGTTGAATCTTGATCAAAGAAACCAAAACCTTTGGATCCCAATGGCAACAATGATCAAATAAAAATATATTGACAATAGTTAGTTCTCACTCAGACCCAGGATAGAGAATTCATGAAAGGGTTTAACTACCACATACGTGCAAAGGAAATACTGTGGTAACAATCAGAAAAAGAAAGAAATTCAAGCATGGTAGCTTATCTTAATACAGCCAGTGCTGAAGAAACCTTTCTAATCACATTCAGCACATTTAGAACTTAAAGAGGGGGGTGTTTGTTTTTGTTTGTGGTTTTGTTTTTTTAACTGCTGGGTCTGTAACACAATTATTAATTATTCAATGTATGGCTCTGTGGAGAGAAATGCCAGCCTGTTTCAGATGACCAGCTGCTGGAATTACAGCCGACTGCTAATCGTTTGTTCATCCTTCTTCTTTACAGCCTCAGTCTAGTCTAGTCCCTCTCGGTGGTCTTTGCACATTCCTTTTGCTGTTCCCCTCCTTCCATTCTTGACAGAGAGATGGACATTTTGAAGGCCAAGCATGAAGGGAAGCAAGAGGAGACAACTTTGAGGTCCCTCTTTCTCCCCATGCTCAGCAGACTTCCCTACTCGCAACTTGGGGTATGCTCCCCTGATCCTGAAAGGTAGAAGAGAGTGAGAGGGCCACTTGGACTTGTGCCCATTCTCCTTACCTGTTTGTAGAAAAGGGTATCAGTGCAACAAACTTTAAAAATATTTGCTCTTCAGTGTCTTTTATATCTAAGAGAAGAAGAATGGGGATCTGAAGTGCATTTCTATCCAAATATGTCTACACATATTTTTTTTTGCTTAAATCTAATTGCAAGTTTTAAAAGAATCCAAACAAACAAAACTTCACTTCCTCTTCACAGTAGGGAGGCTTCACAGGAGTAATGAGTGCACTTCCAGATATCCTTGTTTATCCTTCTTTAATCAAGACCAAAATGCTAAGCTTCATAGGCAAGGTCTATTACGTAAATTAACTTGAATAGTTCAAAATGGCTTAATTTGTATTGAAAAGATCTCATTAGTATGTGCATTCTTCAAACAAAGAGAAATCTGTATACTAGTGTAGGGTGTATTTATCTGTATAATTAGTTTAATTGTAATAGCTGCAAAATGAAAATCTGTAGGCACACCCTAGAAAACATGAAGTAACCAATAATAATTATCATTCCTATTGATATAATATGCTAACTGGCTGAAGAGCTCCCTTCTAGAAACTTTTAAATGTGTTTAGTTTTACAGAGCATGAAAAGTCCCAGAATCACAAGATCACAGAATGGATAAGGTTGGCAGGGAACACCTGTGGGGTCATCTGGTCCAACCTACCTGCTCAAGCAAGGTCATCCTACAGCACATTGCACAGGTTTGTGTCCAGACAGTTCTTGAACTAGTGAGGCTAAATCCAGCATAGGTTACAAGAGCTAGACATTCACTTCCGTATCAAATGTGGTTTACACATTAAACAAAATATTTCATTCCCCTTAATGAAGTCTTAAAGAGCACATAACAAACACAATTAAAGCACAAATGCTGAGAGCAGATTAAGAAGTTGTTGGGGTTTTTTTTAAGCCTAACTAAATAAATTCACATTGTCCAGAACACTCCTCACTTTATACCTGGGCAGAGCTCACACAGAACGAGGGGGCCCAACACACATGCTCCAGGTTGAAGACACACCGAAGTGAGCTGCTGCGTAAGACCTAAATTACACCTTTGTGAAGAAGCTCAGCTGGGAGGCCAAAGCCACAGACAGAAAATTACCACTTTGCCCTCAGGTACTTATTCCTCCAGACACAAACAGAATTATGTTCTCCCCAGGGGGCTGGGAAGAATTTTGCTTTGGTGACATATAGGTATGATTTTCTATCCAGACTAGGGAGAACAATAATACAGCAACCCCCTCCAATACCCCTGCTAGGACTCCAGGGGACCTGAGCTTCTGAAATGAGCTCCTGAGCAGATCTCAGCCTGGCTCTCCACCTTCTGTGTAATCATGCTGCTCTTCAGGATGCTAACATCATGGTCTCAGATTAAAACCTGAAAATCCACAGACAAAATCCTGAATGTGAATTTTATTCTGGATTTGAAGGGTTGTTTGCTGGCAGTCGAGTAATGTAGGAGGATAAAAACTCTCTCAGAAGAGCAGGATAACCTCTGTTAGTAAGATGTTTGGAAAGCACCTACTATTCAGCAGTGTACATAAGAGCTAAGGATATAATTCTCAAGCAGAAATGACTGAATTGTGCCTTGAGACAGGAGTGTCACTCTACTGAATACCGTTTCCAATCTAGCTGTTTGTTGTGGTGTACTTACTCAAATGGTAGGGTGATCAACAAACAACTGTTGCTGTGCCTATGAACAGGGCTCACTTCAGCTGCCTCCTTTTCCTGGCACAGGATTGACTGCTGTCACCTGTCCTGTGTATCAACAAGAGACTGCAAAGCCCTCAGAGCTACCAGTCTGGTTCTGCTCCCTTCACCAGCAACCAGATTGTATTTTAAAAATACATGATTACATACCAATATATCCAAAGAAAAAAAGACTTTTTATGCTACTGATGAGTAGCCCATAAGTCAGCCCACATCTTTGATATCTAAGATGAAAATATTAGTATTTCTATTATCTTTTAGAACCAGGCTACACAGCTCCCCCAAGGAGTTTTCACATTATTTTCTGCACACTATGCCACTGGATTTATATTCTAGTAGAAAAAGAAAGTTATTCTTTTCCTAGCATATTCCAGCTTGCAAGAGGAGATCAAGCACATTATGTGAACAAGAACTCAGAGGGAAAAAATAATAGTCTAGCTGTTTGAAATGGTAATTAATTTACCATAAAAAATAGAAAGAAAAAACATTTGGCAGGTGGTGATTGACTTAGCATTGCTGCTAGCAAATTTTAGTTTACTTTCAGTAAGAGCATGTTCACTGCATAGTAACTCTGCGTTCACTTTGCTAAAATCAGTGGAGAAACAGCCTGTCAACTGCAATAGATGTAACTGGCTCTAGGGAGCAGGTCTAGAGTACTCAGTTCCAACTTGGTGAGTGTACAAGGCGTGTCTTCCATTTGGGGGCACAGGAACCACCATTCACAGAATCACAGAATTAATTAGGTCGGAAAAGACCCCTGGGATCATTAAGTCCAACGTATAACCCAACACCACCCTGTCAACTAGACCATGGCACTGAGTGCCATGTCCAGTCTTTCCTTAAACACTTCCAGGGATGGTGACACCACCACCTCCATGGGCTGCCCATTCCAATATTTAATTACCCTTTCTGTGAAGAATTTCTTTCTAATGTCCAGCCTAAACCTCTCCTGGTGTAGCTCTCCTGGTGTCCTCTTGTCCTGTCACTGGCTGCCTGGGAGACCAACCCCTCCCTGAGTACAGCCTCTTTTCAGGTGGCTGTAGAGAGTGATAATGTCACCCCTGAATCTCCTTTTGTCCAGGCTGAAAAACCCCAGCTCCCTCAGCTGCTCCTCATAGGACTTGCTCCAGACCCTTCAGCACATACGCTGCCCTTCTCTGGACACGTTCCAGAACCTCAATGTTTTTCCTGAATTGAGTGGCCCAGACCTGGACAATCCTGGACACAGGATTTGAGGTGTGACCTCACCAGTGCTGAGGACAGGGGAAGAATCACTTCCCTAGTCCTGATGGCCACGGAATTTCAGATACAGGCCAGGATGCCACTGGCCTTCTTGGCCACCTGGGCACATGCTGGCTCAGGTTCAGCTGCTGTGGACCAGCACCTCCAGGTCCTTTCCCACTGGGCAGCTTTCTGGCCTCTCTGCCCCAGCCTGTAGTGCTGCACTGAGGCCAAGGTGTACTTCATTACTCTTGTTGAAATTCATGCCAGTGGTCTCAGCTCATCTATCCAGCATGTTGAGATCCCTCTGCAGAGCCCTCCTAGATCCTAGCACCCAACTTGGAGTCATCTGCAAATCTGCTAATGGTGGACTCAATCCCCTCATCCAAATCATCGATAAAGAACTAGGCCCAACACTGATCTGTGGGGGACACTACTGGTGACTGGACATCAACTGGATGCAAAATCGTTCACCACCACTCTCTGGGCCCAGCCATCCAGACAGTCCTTATCCAGCAAAGGGTGCACCTGCCCAAGCTGTGGGCTGCCAGCTTTTCCAGGATCGTGTTATGGGAGATGGCGTCAAAGGCTTTGCTGAAGTCCAGGTAGACAATATCCATGGCCTTCCCCACATCCACCAGGCAGGTCACCTGATCATAAAAGGAGATCAGATTGATCAGGCAGGACCAGCCCTTCCTAAAATCATGCTGGCTGCTCATAGTTATCTTAGAGTAGAGACTCTATGGGTTCTACTCTATGATTTACACACAGCATATAAAATACTAAACCGTAATCCTCTAATTTTGTCTGACCATTTATGTTCAATAACACCCATATTGATCCATCCTGTACATCAAAACGTGTAATTTGAAAAAAAAATACAAAAATTCTTACATGGAAAATAGAAGCAGGAAACAAGAGCTGAAGAGAAGGACTACAGATTAAATATTAAAAGAGCACACATACGGCTTGACCATCTAAAACAATTCCTCAGCTGAGAAATGTTAGCTTTCTACAGAGTTGCTCCCTTGTAAGTATTTTATAAATCACTATTTTGCTAGTGAATAGTATGCAACCTGTTAAGCTCCTAGAGATGTTATATCTACATCAGAAAAGAATGGCTCTATTTTTAGCCACAAACATGTTCTGGGTAAAGAAAAGCAAAGTAAAGCCATGGCAATTAAACCTAATAGCTGTGCACAGCAGTTCTGTCAGGCTGTCTCTCCATAGGTGAATGGAAAATGCAGTGGGACTAAAAGCTCTACAGCTAAAGGAAATTGCACAATTAAGATGCTTTTCTGATTTGGTATTTGTAATCTGTTTTTATAGGAGAGAGAAGCCATGCATTTGAGATTTTCTTCTAATTAAAGGGAAAACATTTCAGTGAGATTTGGTCCCTTGATCCTATACCATACTCCTTCCAAGAATTAGAAATAAAGTGATTTTTAAATTCTTAGCTCTTGTCCTTTTATAGATTAAAAAAATGAAAAAATAAGAAGAAGATCTAATCATTCACAATTTGGCTCTCTGCTTTCCTTCCAGAATTCTCAACTCTGCCTCTAGCCTTTAGATCCTTGAAAAATACCCCACACCAACAACCAAGCAAAAAAACAAAAAAAAGAAAAACCCAGAAAAAACGAAAACAAAAACCAAACACAAAACCAAACTCTCCCCCCCCAAAAAACCAAAACCAAATCCCACAACCCTGAAACACAAAACCAAAATAAACTCCTAACATAACAAAATGCTCATTTATTTTTCAGATATTTCAGATATTTTTCATTAACCATTGGCCCAAATTTGACAGTGCTTGGGTACAGCCACTCGTAAGAGACAATACTTGGGATAAATAGGTGCTAATTATGTTTTGAAGAGTCTCTTAGCACTTTTTGACATGTTGCATCTCCAAAAATTGTCTGTTCTGAAAATTTCAAATAAAGCTCATCTGAAGTGAGATGTAGCTGAAAAGAGTCATTAGAAGAGGCATGAAAGCATTCTGGGACATTATTTGTTGGTAATCATGAAAATAAGAATAATCCTAGGAGTTTTGAAGATTTTTAAAGAATGCAAAATGACTAAATACAATTTGAACTCCTAATCATTATGCTTAACTACAGGCAAACACAGTTTTGGAGGAAACAGAGGAGTAACAAGACTGCTAAAATGGTGGAACTGACCCGTCTAACACGTTGAGTGACATCCATTTTTCACAGCAACAAGCAAGGAAGTTTTACATCCAGCAGTGCCTTCAGATGAAATTTTCAGGATGACATTAGTACCTGAATTAGAGAAGCTGCCTTCAGGTTTGTAGTGGAAAAACGTAACCCCACTGAACTGGAAGATTTACCACGTTGAGGCTTACACGCTATGGCATTCAGGGTACCCCACATCTGGACCTTTGCATCTTATGTCTAAAGAAATAGACCCAAGAGCTCTTCCACATGATGCTATGAAGACCAGAAAATAATTACAGTGTTTATCAGCCAGGCTCCTGAACAGGGCACTGAGCTCCAGCATTTAAGACGTCTTGGAGTCTTCTCTCTGAGGGTGAAGTATTGCAGTGCTTCTGCTCACAGGCTGTGATAAGGGTCAGCCGTAGTTGGAAAAAATGGCTGATAACTGGCACATCTAATTGAGCTTGCAGCACCTGTGAGGGTTGTTCCTTTTTGGCAAAATACAGTCAGTAGCAGACAGCTTTCTAATGTATGTTTATAGGGATGCTGGAACCAGACATTTACAGAGTGGAAAAAAGGATTTCAAACGACAGCTGACAGAAATTTACAATCTCAAAATTTGCACATTAGAATTCCCTCTTAAAATAAAGGGTTAGAACCCATTTATGATCTCTGAACAAACCTAGGCTCTCTGAGAGTCTCTGTGCAGTCATTTCTTTATACAACTGCCTTCTTCTTACCCTCCAGCCCAGAGGAGCTTCATAGTTAGAAGCACCATTTCATGTGACTCTGTCTTAGTCAAATGGTTTGCTTCTGAATGGCTATCACAAAGACTTCATTTTTCCCTTCTTAAGAGGGCACATGCTCCTACCAGCCCAAACCCTGAGTCTGAAGTATCTCTGCATCTATAATAAAGGAGTATCACAGTAGTTACGGACACAGACACTATGTCAATAAACACCCAGGACCACAGCCTCATTCGTTACAGCTTTGTATTTCTGAAGGTCTGCAAGGAGGAAAGCAGAAATCAATATGTGCAGAAGGCAAGAATACTGAGTAACTGCCAAGGTGGACAGACACAGCTCTCCATAAGCTGAAGGAGAGGCAAGGGAAATGGAAAACCATGAAGTAGAATAGAGAACCCACAGACCCATGAAAACTCCTCTTCAAATATTTTGTCCCCATGTCTTGCAGAGAAAATATACAGAAAATATATTTCTAGAGGAAAAAGTCTGTATTAAGCTAAAATTATACTTCAGAACATACTTTAATAACTAATGGTAATACAAAAGTATTTCTCCTGTAGTGAAATAATCATTAAAAGAGGAGGAAATTGAGTGTTAAATACAACAAAAACTGAAGGACTCAAAAGCACTGAAAAATGTGTTATCCAAATACCCTTGGGTCTGCCCAAAAGATATTCAATGCAAAAACAAACAACAACAAAAAAAAACAGTTCAGTAATTCTGAGATATTCTTTTTCACCAAAGAAAAAAAGAGGCTTAATTTTCATCAGCAATACAGCAAAACAGAATTATTTAAATTCAACGTTTAAATTTTTATACTAATACCATCCTCTGGGATCAACAGAGAGCTCAAGAAAGAAACTGTAACTTAGCACTGTAACTCCCATCAGCTTGACTAAGGGCAAAAGACACAAGTCCACCTTCCACAATGTTTTACTGTGAACCCTTACATTATGCTACAGGAGTTCAGTATGTCAGAAAAAGACACAGAGGTTACGTGAAATAAGACCTACACATATATATAAAGCAGCAGAGGGAGAAAGAACCTGACCCTAAACTGTTAATTTAACAAAAATACAATTGTGCTTTTCAGCCTGAAGCCAGTGTTACATAAGCACCAGTAATAGAGAAAAATGGTTTCCACGCAACATAGCCTGATAATCTATCTGAATAAGAAGCTATTTTTAGTTTTCAAGAAAAATGACATCTTCAGATGAAAGCATCACTTCCACTATACTCAAAAATTACTTCTCGTCAGTCATAAGGTGTGCCATCTATTTACATGTTTTGCACAGATTTGATACTTTACCTGATACATAGCCTACATGTTAAGTTCTATTAAAATACATATAATTTAGTAGAATATTTCATTCCAGTAGATTCTGTTTATTAAAATTAATAAATACAAGGTTTTTCTTTGAAGCCAACTTCATTGTTGTTTTGTAAATAGAAGTCAATTATGTTTCTGTGATATTAGTTGTAATTTTTAAAGACACTGATGTAATTTCCTTGTAAACCAGTTTCTAACAACAGTACTGTACAACAGTATAATACAGACTTTTTCCCCCAGCTTACTCTTTGCCCATTTAAAAATTCTTTCTCTTGTATGCATGATACTTATACACAATGCTCATCACAAGCAGAATTCAGAAGATGCTGTTAATTTTGTCACTGTTTTGTATAGAGACTGCACTATGGGATTAATTTAAGACAGGATCCCAAACCAGAAGTCTCTGAGCTAGTACCTAAAACAAAGTACTCACTACACCAAGAAAAGTTAAAGAATAAAAAAGCAGAGAGGAGAGCATGACAGCAAAAGAAGTCATGTTAGTGTCACAGAGAGAGAGCACCATGCTTTCTACATATAAATATAGGCAACATGACAAAAGAAGTGGGAAGGCAAAAACGTCAGAGGAGAGGGAGCTCAACAGAAGAGGGAATGGTAGAAAAAAATTTACATATTAAAAGTTTAGGCTGAGAGTTGGTGGATAGACATGATCACACAAATGATCACAGGTGACTAAAGGCCTGTGATTCCAGCTGTAACTCTGCAACTCGAGAGTGACTGCCTGCAGCCCAACCCGCTAGTGAAGTAAAACCACCTAGAACACCAGGCAAGTGACTTTAACCAGTGACGCGTACTTCAGGAGCAGGAATGCAGGACGGTGAGTACAGTCACTGGATGCTGAGGTACCATCCAGCTGCTCATTTAGTGAGAGCAGTTCTGTGTCCTCAGCAAGAGCAGTTGTTGGTTGCCTGAGCTGAGGGCAGAATCACCACAGGCTTCTTCATGTACGCTTGCGTTTACCTGTACCAAGAGATAGTGATGGCTGGCATGATTGTTCAGATTTATGTTTTTCCATGATGATGAGTTCTGCATGTGTATGTTAGGAAAATCGTGGACTTAGTTCATATATATTCAGAGGTAATAAAGCAATTCAGCACTACCAACTTCATCTCCTGGGAAAAGGAACAGTTATTTAGCATAAACACTTTGTTTACAGCCCAAACTCAAAACCAAGGCTGGCTAGCCAGCTGACATATGCCTGAAGCATATTTATCTGACAAAGGAAAACTCCCTCAAACAAGGACAACACAGTAATGAACAAACAAATTATATCTATTGCACTCATAACACTGTAATTAGGACGGGATTGAAAGATGGCAATACCTTTAAGGGAAAATCTTGTAGATACAAAAATGCTGCTAGCAAGGATTTTCTTGCTATTTTCTAAGTCCGTGAGAGACTTTTCTCTCTCACAGAAGAGGTAGCAGGGAATGTAAACAACCAAGCCACCTGCAACCTTGAAAAATCTTGTTTATGGTATAGTAGAAAATATTTTGACAATGGATGTTTTAGGATTTTAGCCAATCACCCCCAAGGGGTGGCTGGTGCTTTGTCCAATTAGACTATGAAGAAAAAAGTCTATAAAAGAGTTTGTAAAATAATTAAATAAATCAATCTTGCTGCACAATTCCTGCCTGCTGGATCTTCTCTCCTCCTCCTCCCTATGGCTGTGGGACATGGTGATACACCGTAGGAACCAGGCCTGTGGTAATAAAATCTGAGGGAAAACATAAATCAAAGCAGTTACTATTTCTAGAAGGAAAGCCGAAAACATGTCAAAAATGGTAACTGAAGTTGTACACCTATAAAAACTTCTTTCAAATTTCTGTATCATTGCATGCTGTTTTGCAATTGTGCCAATGTCATGGTTATAGAGCGTTTTTTTGAAGCACGTTAGCTGAAAAAATAATTGACATCGGTGGACTGAGCACTGCACTGCCATGACCACATGAGCCTGGCACAGCTGCGGCAAAGGCAAAAGAAGCACTTGGGGCCACAGGAGGGAGAAACCAGCAAAGCCACCTGTGCCAGTGGAGAAAATATGGCATCCTTAGTTCCTGTAGCAGTAAGTCCCTTTTTCCCTGAAAAAAGGTGTTAATGCTCTGCCCTTAATTTTTAAATCTTTTATGAATTCTGGTATTGCTTCACTAATACTAAATTCAGAAGGGTGGTCTATGTTAAGCAATCAGGCTTTGGCTTCTATTGAATGAATTACTAAGATACTATTTTCAATGGTGTGGATATCAAACATACAATGGAAGACTTTTTTTATCATTGCGCTGTTTCATGTGTGCTTGATAATAAGAATTCCTACCAAAGAAAACATTGATGCACCAAAGCATCACATCACCTTGTATAATAGCAACACAACAAAATATCTAAGAAATATCTTAAAATATTAAGACTTTGAAGAGAAAGTAAGAATAAATGAATGAACAAATATATAAACCTATTTATGAATAAGTAGAGAAGAATAAAGCCTAAGGTGTTGGGAGTTGCTTTTGGTAGATTTTTTTTCCATTTAACAAACTAGTGTTTAGAAGAATATATAAGATACAGATGAAATATGTAAACCACATACATTATCACATTTGAAATGTATTGCCGCCAGAGCCTTATTTTTAGGCATCTGTCTGGGATGAAGGATGAGCTCAACAAGGGCTGCATAGCTCTGGAACACAGAGGAGTTTGACTGTCACCTGAGACAGCAAGAGCCAGAAAACTCTGAATAACCATTTTGTGCATGTATGGGAAAATCAGTTTTTATGAGCGAGGGGGCATTCAGACAAACCCTTTTAGTGCTTGAATGTGTAGAAGGGGAACTAGTAGATGGATAATGTGCTGGTCACCAGGCAACATGGAAAAATAAGATGCATCTTTGTGGATCTTTGCCTTCAAGTGTTTTGCAGTATTCAGAGTAAGACACTCCATCAAGAAGTGTGTGTCCTTGTGACATACACAAACAAAACTTCAGTTAGTAGCTGTAAATTGTTTCCTTATTGCTAATATTACGCACCAGGTCTTTATTTAAAAGGTTTCTGTTTGTTTCAATTTTTTTTTTTTTTTTTTTAAATTTAAACAGTACATTATAGCTGTTATTTCAGTTGGGGTCAGCCTGAACATTGCTACAAAAATTGCTGGCACAATTTTTGACCAAATGCATTTGGACTGAGACAACTTGGTCATTTAATTTAATTAAATTCTCTACTCTTCTCTTTTCCATCACGTATAATTTAAGCCATGTGTAGAATCTTAGATTAGTGCAGCAGTGAGAAAGCAAATCTGTCTACTGCCAATTCTCCAAGCAAATCTTATAGTTAGTGTTAATAAAGCAAGTCAGAGACTGAATGAGAACAACCTTATGTTTAATAGTTTTTAAAACATTGTACTTTTAAGGAATAATAAAAATTCTTATGTCAGTGGTGTTATTTTATACTATATACTCTTTAGCTAGCACAGACCCAAGCATGCTGCTGATAAAGCACATTAGCTGAAATAATTATGCCACTTACACAGTTAGGATGTTGGACTAAGCAAGCTGATTGCTATTATTAGCATTTGCCTTTTGATGCAAAATAATAACTCAGAATATAATTCAGTGGTAGAGGAAAAAAAAAAGAACCAATTTCACCTGTGGCGCAACTCCAGTAAATGTACATGAGGAAGACTTTGGAGAAATTCATCAGCTAAATATCTTGTATTACATACGTTCACTTAAGGTACCATGATTTTATTCTGAAAAATGCTGAAGCAGCACAAAATAAGCAAAGAATCTGTATGCAGCAGAAATTGCAATTACCTGAGATGTTTCTTGAGGCTCCAAGTCAATCTTTAGCTGTCACAGAAAGATCATAATGCAGGATTTTCTAATATATTTTCTTCATAAACTACACCTTTGTGGGCCCCTTCCAACTCAGGACATTCTATGATTCTATAAAGGCAACCTGTGGGGCTTTCTGCTTGTTTTCCTCCCTGATTTTGAAGACTTCTATGTTCTAAAACATTGCTAATCTATTGTGATGTAAAAACTTTGCCAGTTGCTGTTTGCTCTGTTTCAGATTCCCTATTTCAGTCTTAAAGCAAATTAGTCTCCGTGTAACTACCTAGCTGGACTACATATTTCTACTCAATACTGAGAAAAGTTAGAGCACTTACATATTCCCACATCACAGTAATCATGACAGCAGTCATTTTTGCTGTCAAATCTTCTAGGGTCAATGTTGCCTCCTTGTCTCCCATTTTTAAGGTTGGGGGTACTGGAAACCTATTGGCTTCCTTGCAACCCACAATTCAACAAGACACTCAGGTATTGTAGCCAAGGCCAAAAGGATGTTTTTACAATCCCCTTAATTCCCTTGCTCACACATGTAGCAAATCCCAATCTACCCTTTAAAAAAACCCCACCAAAATAAGAAAATGATTAGTCAAATACGCACACATGCTTGGTTTTGGTGGTATAACAAGAGGAAATGGGCTCAAGTTGCTCCAGGGGAGGAAAAAATTCTTCACTGAAAGGGTTGTCAAGCATTGGGATAGATGGCCCAGGGAAGCGGTTGAGTCACCGTCCCTGGAGGTATTTAAAAGACATTCAGATGTGGCACTTGGGGATACAGTTAACTGTTGGACTCAATGACCTTAGAGGTTTTTTCCAACATAACTGATTCTATGACTCTATGAACGTTACAACAAGTAGAAGAAAAATTCATGAATATTGCAGCATTCTTCCTAAGGTATTTAATATATACTATTCTGTGTATTAAGCAACCAAAAGGATGTTTTAAAGGAAAAGGAAAATTAGACACTGTGCATTTATAGGATTAAACAGCATCATATATAATGAGAACATTCCAGTTCTGAAAGAGGGGAAGAGCCCAAAACCAAAAAATCTGATCAGCCATGTTCTGACAGGCTCAAAAAATTTCACAGTATCATATGAAACTCTGATGCTTTCAGCTCAGAGTTAGAAAAACTTTTCTCTACCAGAGTGAACTGGAAAATAATTAAACTTATTACTGTGTCAGAAGTTTTCTACTTTTCATGCTATTGATTAACTGCTGGCAAAAATTAGTTTACATGTCTTGCATTTTTAATAGAGATCTATGTCTACTGCCCTCTGGACAGTCTGGATCTCTTAAATTACATCTACTTACTAAGAATTTTAATAACTGTTTCAGTGATTGGTACTTTCTGGATCATTAAGAGCTGAATACAAAGAAAACAGCACTTCAGTAATAATTATCAAACTGTAGTTTTAGGTAAATATCCGAAAGAAAAGGAAGTCTTCTTCAGCAGGAATGAAAGTATCTGGGAAAAAAATTATCTTGTTTTATATATAAAACAAAGTTTCCTAAGGGAATTTGGAAAAACTCTTCATAGAGAATGATAAGTCAGGGCACCCTTTATATTCTGAACAGGAAAAGAAAGCAAAGGAACGTTTGTGAGTGTGAATGGGTGGAGGGAGTCTTTCAATGCAAATTTTATCGCATAAGGATTATATTATTTTGCACAAACTTGCTAATATTAAGTAAGAAAACTACAGGGAAGGCTGGACTCTAGCCTTCATTCTGCTGCAGCAAGCCACTTGACCCCCAAACGTAGAAGAACTGATCAATAAGGGTAGGACTATCAGAATCAGATCCTACTCTCTCTTTTCTCAAAGTGAAATCTGATGGTTTTACTAAAACACAGATTTGACTTGAAAAAAATTCAAACAAAATATAAGGAAGTCCCAGAGAATTTGTTTTTTGAAAAACACGTCCCCAAGGTACTTGCAATTATTTAGGTGTTAGCTAAGAATTCTTTTCAGTTTTTTTCTTCAGGGTTTTGGGTGGGGTTTTTTTTTGTTTGTTTGTTTGTTTGTTTTTGTTTGGTTTTTTGTTAGCTTTTTTGTTTGGATATTCTTGGTTTTTTGGGGGCTGGGTTTTTTTGGGGGGGGGGGTTGGGTTGGTTTTTTTTGGGTCGTTTTTGGATTATTTTGGTTGGTTACTTTTTTTTGCTTGGGGGGTGGCTTTTTTGGTTTTGTTTTGGCAAAACATCCTGTTAAGTAACAGAGAGGAGCCCAGAGAGAAGCCCTACATTATAATTTACTCACTACTAGTCTGATTCCTTGATCACTAACAAGTGCAGGTTTGGTTGTGAAGAGAGCTACAGTAGATAGTTGATGTCAGAACACAGACCATTTTAACACTGATAAGCAGAATTAGGGAAAGGGAAACAAGAAAAGAGAGAAAAGTTGTAATAGGTACCCCAGCCAGTGCAGAGTGAAGGTGATAGCAAGGGTATGTCTAATCACACTCCTGATTTCCTTAAACATGCACCAGATGACATAAGAGAACTGGGATTTCCACAGCATAGTAAAACTTAAGAGAAGCAAAATCTCTGACACAACAATTTTGCTGCCTGACATATACACCAGAAGTCCATCTAGAACTTGTAAATACCACCATAAATACCAAAACTACAAAGTGATAACGCTGAGGTACAACAAAAAGAGAAACAACAAAAAGATGGGTTAGAGCAATCCCTCAACATCACAAGTACTAAACAGCAAAATACCCGACACAAATTCCAGCACCCTCAAAGAAAGGCAATCTTGTCAAAACTTGTGTTTCTAAATTGAAAATCCATCTTCATTTGTACAACTGCTGAGCTGGTATTAACCTCACTAGTCCAGCTGGAATGGATGGGATGCCTGAATCACAGAAGAGTACTATTTACAGATTTTACCAATTTGCTGGATAACCAGAGAAGTTCCCCAGCTAAAAGCATGTTTTTGAGCAGGAAAGGTGTGCAAGGTGAAGGATGCAGCAGCTCATAAACTATGAAATATTCTGCAAAAACTGTTAATGACACAGAAACCTGTACATTTACCTGTGCATCTCATCAGCTTGACTCATTTACTGCCACATGGGCCCTCTTAACAGCAACACAAGCATCGTTGCTTACAGTTCACCCAGTGTTCTCCATCTGTGGACTGCTCAAGAACAACTCATGGGAAGTATTTGCTACTAAAGATTTGTTTTCCAAGCTGTACATATCAGCCTGATAAGCCAAACAATCTTAGAAATGTTTCTGGAAAGGAAAATGATGATTTGTGTAAGAGAAGTACCTTAAAAAACCTGGGGGTCCCCTATGTGGCACAACATAATGTGTGAGGTTAAACAATATACAGATAATCACCAAAGACAGCCTAGCCTGCTTATTATAAGATTACTTCAAGGCTGTATCTGCAGTTACTGGACTGTCTGTCCAGGCTAATTTAGCCTGCTGACATTTTGCTATGAAGATATTTTCAGCATTTTGGAGTTCTGAGTCTCATGGATGAAAAGGACACCTTTCCATCAAGCAAGATTTGGAAATATTCCAATAATTTCTGTCTGCACACTGGTTTAAGCAATCCTAGGACTGAATGTTAAAATTATTGTTTAACTCCTTATTGACCACATCTTCACAACTTTAATCATGTTGCACACAGAGCATGGTAGAGTCCTTTACTCTGGAAATACTGTCTGCATTTAAATAAACCAACTACAGATTTCTAAAAGAACAGGGAGTACCATAAAAATTACTGAATGCCATCCCTTGTAATGGCAGGATTTGATGGAGTCAGAATTCCATTCATATGAGAACCAGGAGTAAGTTACTAAACAGTAGCCTTAGAAGGGCAGAGGCAGACTCTTAAATTAGGTTGATAAGATGAAGAATAGTGGACAATGTTTTGCTACTGTATTATTAATCATTATGTAAAAGGTGAGACTTCCAGTCTGCAAGCTTAATGTTCATATGCCCAGAGCATTTCTATGGGCAAAACTTAAACTGCTTCAGTGCTTGCAGAAGTCACACACAGCAAGAGTACAGATATAAGCAATGCCTGCTCAGGTAAATAATGCAGCACAGTAAACAGTGTCTTCTTCAAAATCTCAGGAACCTCACTTCTGATTTTTTTGACCAAGGGATTGAATGACCAGCCTTTGAGAGTGCCAATGGACAAAACTCCACTGTCATTTCAGAATCAAAGTTCTTGGACACAATGCAAACTCTTCTGACATATTTTGGGTAGGCAGCTCCTGATCAGCTTCGGGACTAAAATGATCCCAGGTTCATCTCCTGATTGTGTGCCAGGGCTGTGTCTTTAACATCCAGGTGGCCAAAGAGTGAACACTGACAGATAAGATCTGGCAAATCAATATCTGCTTCATTAGGTATTTCAGTGTCTATATGCAAAGTACTGCATTCCTACACATTGACATTATCAGCGATGTTGGAGTAGGTCTGCTTCCCAAAGTAACCTGATGGACTGCAAGACAGAAATTGTTTCGACGTGACAGGTTTTTCTGCGCGGTAAGTGACACAGAGGAGGATTGAGTAAATCCAGCAAATACACTGTACAAACAGAAACAGAAGTAAAACACCCCACTCATGCTCTCATGCCCACAGCACAGGAGTAGGATGGCACCATGGCACAGCAGTACTAACCAAGTCCTCCAAACACATAATCTGTGTGAGGACCATGATACCATTGCTCCAACAGGCACAGCCATTGTGTGTTTTGATATGCCCTTGATATGTCCAGTCCCACTGAGACACAACATTGTGGAGGGATACAGCCTGCTCCAGCCAGTTTTGGTTTGGACGACTTGATGAAATTCCCTGTATTGACATTGATGACTGCAAATGTAGCAGGGGCATTTCCAGAAAAGGGACATTAACGCTGTCCTATCATGGTCATGGTTCAGAACAGTGAAGTCTGAAAATTTCTAGTAGAAAAGCACTCTGGTATTTTACCAATAGGGAGGGAACTGAAGAAACAAACAAACAAACAAAAGCAGAAAGAATCTGACTCCAGTAATGTCAGAGAAATATTCCAGTGAAAGAATGTGGATGATACAAGAAGGCAGAACTGGCACAGAAGACAAAGATGAAGAAAATGGGCAAGGGGTCCTAGGATCATTTTTTAAACCCAGATTTTGTTCATTGCAGCAGTAGAGGTGATTTCTCTTGAAACTTATCTTCCATATCTATACTACTACTGCAGTGTTCATTTCAGGTGTCCTCTAAGCTAAAAGCTATTACAAGTGCAAAACAAGAAATGACATTCTATGGAGGTAGATAGCCATATTACAGCTATGGAGGAAATTATTGGACCTTTTTATAAATAAAGTTTAAAATTGAGATTTCTAGTATGGAGGATAGTGGTTTGCACATAGTATGGACAGCAAAGAACTTCTGAGTTTTATCATGGTAAGGGATAAACTTGCTCCATTTCAGCAAGTGTATCACTTTAGCTAACATCTTCCTAAACTGAACAGAGCTAGGCACTTAAATACTGCTACCAGAGAGCCGGGGGTGGACAACCTGGTGTGCCACGACCTTTCTAGAGAGAGCATCCTGCAAGGAACAACTCTTCCAGGGGCGGTGGCAGGCCTCCCTGGGCAGCAGGTGTTTTCAGCAAGTATAGCAACTTGTCTGCTACAAGTGATATCAGCTCTTGTGATTCAGCTCTTTATGAAATTTCCCAAGGTGAACTCGGGGACAGAGAGCCAGGAGCCTCATTTGGCACTTCGATAGAGGCAGCTTTCATTGTCCAGCAGCCCCTGTGAAGGGAAGGCCAGGGACAAAAGCTCCCTAACATCAGGGCTTGGTGACAGAGGTTATATGGGGAAGGAAGCGGGTGGGGTAGAAACCAATTAGCCAACAGGGTGCAAGCTATTACCATAAAGAAGCAAGGCATGCTAGGCGTGGTTCACTTTGTCACCATGACCCCGAGGAAGGTTACTTATCTCTGGGGGAAGTCTTTTTGGCCTCAGGCCTCTCCCCTCCAAGGGAGTGCAGAGGGCTCTTGTGCCAAGGGCTCACAGCCCTCCACACTTAAATATACTTTTAAGCACATAGATAGTTGGTTTGATGCCTCTCAGCTGCAGTTTGCAGCAAAGTAAATAAGACCTGTTAAATAAACATTAAAACATTACTAAATATTTATTGAAGAAAATATTGTGGGATGTGATGCATCAGGAGACCTGATTATGCTCCACTTCATGGTCTACTGCCACACTGCTTGAAAAAAAGCAGCTGAACATTTTTGAAGGCAAACATTCAATACCTAATTACATTTTATAAGGACATAAATGGTGACACCATATCCCAACATTACTAAAAGGAGTACAAACATTATCGAATCATCTGTACAACTGAAAGCACTCAAACTTTATTTTACATCATCTATTACAAAGGTGAAGTAGGCAAAGAAGATATTTTCTCTTAACTAATCAAAATTCTGGCATAAGCAGAGTAAGTCAAAGCGTGATGTCCATGTAGCCATTCAAGAAGAGCCTATGATACATTCCAGTAGGATAATGGAGGGCAGAAGAAGGAGTTTTGTACTTAAGATCCAGGTGTAATATCTGCCACATTTAGTCCAACTACAAGTTTTTGAGGTAATAATTTGTGACAGGTATTATCAGTACGGTATTCATAGCAATAAAATAGTATTTTTAGCTGTATTAACTGTTCTTGAACTTTGTACACATTGATATCATTTTTCTTCCTTTACCTAAAATATTCACTATCACCAAAGCAAACAATTCACTTTGTATTTCCAGTATATTTCAGTATTAAATGTTGACTTACATGTGTTTGTTTACCAGCAGCTTCTCCTCAAGATACTGCTGTTACAGAACATCAGTGTTTCGCAGTTGTAAGCACGAATAATTCAGGCTGATGTTTGCTAAAGTGGTTTTTTTCATATTGGCATATGAAAACCTGAAGTGGGATTTGTGACCCAGCCCTTACAACCATGCAAGTAGTAGTAGTGGAGCACGTGTAGTTGAGGTCTATGTTCAAATTCCGTTCCGTAAACTACAAAAGCAGCCTTAGTCCTGTACTCCAATCACTGAGAGAAATTTCAGCAGTTTGATCAACTTAATGTGTAGAACCTCCCAAAGTTTAAGATAGATTTTTCAATATTCTCCAAATCAAACCATTTGTCCCAAATACAACCAATTAGTTTAATTAAATACACCAGGACCTATCAGGCTGTGAAGTGATTTGGCAGTAGCTTTCCATATAGACTGAAATGTGCTGCAAACACAAAGCACAGTCTTTTCCAAATTTCCAGCAGCTTTTTTCATTCTCTCCCTTATTTTTCAAAGAAATAGAGATGGATATCAAATAAATGGTTTGAAATAGTCCTGGTAAAATTATATGCAAGTTCAAAGCTGTAAACAACCCAGGCCAAATTAGTTCTTCCTCCTCTTAAGATTTTCATTCGAGAATAAAATTTCTCCTATACATGCCTTGAAATCCTGATTCAATTTAATTATGCCTTAGCTCTTATCCAAATAACATAAATTGAGAGATTTTGATGATAAACAAATATAGTAGGACTACAACCCACTTTCACTGCACACTGTATCATTTCAAATCTGTTCAATAAATACATATTTAGTTAATTAAATGACTAGCAGTTCACTCAGTGGACAAACATTGAAGCTAAATGTTGACTCTTAGCTATGCATAGCATAGTCATTTATCAATTCTTAATCTGGTTCCACTGTCTGAAAAAAATGGAGCCTATTACACATACCCTAATAAAATTCTCAAATATAACAAAACTGAAGTATGCCATGTTGTCGACAGATTTCAGGTAATAATAACAATAAATTATGCTGTCTATGCTCTTGATACATGTAAACATTACAACTCCCTATAAAAATGCTAAAATGGTTTAAGAATTATTTATTGTGTTTTCTCAATAATATATGGATCAAGGGATTTCAATGAAACCTTTTTGATGTTCTCTATGAAGTGTCTGAAAATTTAAATAAAATGGCTGAGGTTCAGAGCTGTCAAGCCAGAGAAATCTCACTTGGAGGAGGAATAATGAATCATGGTGTCTTTCAGATAATTTGGACTCCTTCCTTCTCCAGCATTTTCAGAAATGCTTATTGTAGATATACAGCTAGAAATACATCTGGGCACATAGTTGGCAAGTAAAACAGCTACAAAATTAAGGACTATCCACTTCTATAATCAAATCTTTCCACCCCCAATCAGAAGTGAAAAAAGAACTTTCCATTACATACAGAAGCCTAATGGAAGACTGAAGAAACTTAGCTACTATTTATTTTACGTTAGTCTATAATGTAACATGCTTCTTTCAATCACTTATGATTTACTCACGGTACTCCAAATTCAGATCAAGAAGGACTGTGTAGGGCCCTGCATAAAGACTTTTTGAAGGATCAACCTCATGAGAGAAGAATCAAAAATTATGTCTGCTTCACTAAAAATTCAAGGAAAAATAAATCCTACCAAATTCCTGTGCTTTTTTTTCTTTCTTTCTTTTTTGATGCAGGACAAAATGTTCCAAGATCCCCCCTTCAATTTTGCTTCTAAATCCTGACTGCCTTCTTCTGATTTCTTACCCCATCTATACGCTTATGGGCATATGGTCTTCTGGACTAGAGAGGTTCTGTTCAGAGGTGCATCCCTTTACAAAAGAGCTCCGCATGAAAAAAAGAAAGGTACAGAAAACCAACTCTGGTTTTGGAGACATATAATTCCATGTTTTTAGAGGTTTCTAGCCCTTAGTTGCATTAAAAAAACTTTAAAAAGTGAATTCTCACTGATCAAAACCCAGAAAACAACAAAATGCCTTGCAAATTGGTTTTATATCTGAGAAGCACTAATAGAATTTCGCTTCATAGTAAGTTTCAAGATGTGACAGACATAATTAGACTTCACATCCAACACCTGGCCATGAAACAGAGTGCTGCCACCTTTCCGCTCAGCACTGTGCCTTCCTTCTGCTAGATGATCCCAGCCCATCCCTCTGCTCCAGTGCTGGCTCTCTCTGTTAACAGGGAATATAGATTTCACATTGCTCCAGTTCCATACTCATTCTTGGAGGTTAAGATCATGTCATGAATATGACTCAGGCCTCAATTAAAAAATGTACTGAAGACAAGTGTTCAATGAGTTCTTCAAAGGCAAGTATTAGAGGCTTAATACTTCTACATTCTCAGTCATTTGTCTTTGCTAAGGATCACAATGGTATGGAAGAAATTTGTTTTACAAATGAGGTATGTATACCCAAAACTATATTATTCAGATTTTACGAGTGAGTCATCTTGTCACTTGATGATTTGAAATTGCTTCTTCCTAAGCATGTAGGTATGCAGTTTATAAATGGAGATTTCCACTAGTTAACTGTAAATCTCCTCCACAGCTCAACAAATCCCACTGACCACCTCTTCCTCACAGTTGTTCTAAACAAACACCATGCAGATTATTCATGGGTATGTGTATGTTATGTTTCCTCTAATGACTCTGGATTGTTCTTAATCTTTTCAATATCTGTGCACTATAAACAGAGATTATCTCAGGATTAGGGTGTTAATTTAGAGTGTGTCAGGTGGTTAGAGAAACTATTCTTGTGTTTGCCCTGATGCCACTTAAATCTTAAGCCAAATTGCCATTCCTTCATTAAGATGTAAACAATTTCTAATTAATAGTTAACAATTATTTGGACTTTCTTTCCTGATCTTCCTACAGAATGTGCATTCTGGTTTCAAAATTTAAAATGCAAAAAAGATCATGAAGCATAAAACAAAGTGCCAGTTAATACTGTACATGATGTTGCACTTAAACTAGCCAAGCATGAGAACAATGTAAGGGAAAAATAAGGCTTTACAAGTAAAGTAATTTACTCTTGGAGTATCAGGTCATTTATCAAATTGTGTTTTTAAAAGGACCATAAATCTTGAAACTGCATCTTTTAAAATTTTCCATAAAAAATCATTTAAAAACCATTTTTTCCCCAGTTACAACAGCAAGTCAGGAAAGCACCTTTATTCACTTTTATTTAGCAAAACCTTTCACATCAGGATTGCCTGTAACTCACACTCTGACATTCACGGTGATGCTGAAGCCAGGCCTTAAAACATCATTGCCAGTCTGAACAACCCTGGCAAGGCTTCCCCCTTGTTCTCTATCCTTTCTGCATTACTCTGCCACAACGCCACCATAAACCAAGTTGAAACGACTGGGGAGAAAGCCCGACTGGAACGGCCAGAACGCTGTCACTTCCAAGGTGGTTTTGAATAGATGAACCGAAAGGAAATTCCTGCAGCCAGGAAACCATGGGCCTTGGGGCTGCACTCTTTCAGAGGCTGAGCATGTTTCAGCAGAGCAAAGAACACTGACAAAGCTGACCCAGAGCGTACACGATGTTTATTTTTTCCTTCCCTTTGCAGTTGGCAATCTCTCTTTGAAGAGGGTACAGAGGTTTGTGCTGTCAGCAGGAGGGAAAAGAATTAAAAGACCATAGCTGCTGCAACATTCCATCGCCTGGGGTGAGTAGCACTGGTCTTCCAATGGCGATTCCTCAGGGAAGGCTCCCAGAAGGGAGCGGCCCCTCACTGCCTCACCTCACAGGTGTCACTCACACGCTGGAGCAATCGGCTCCTTCTGAGATTTCTCAAATGCATGAGAGTTAAATATCCTCAATTTGACTAAATCTAGTGGCTCTGAGGGGAGAGTATTTCAAGTATTTCAAGTTCTATCTGATTTCTGGTGGAGCAGTAAATTTAGGACTGTGGGAAGAATAATTTATTTTTTATCCCTGACTCTTCATTTCTCTGTTTCTTTGTGATATAAAAAATAATAAAAATAGCAAGACATCTTTATCTTTTAAAACCACTTCTATTCCCAAAAGGTGAAGCTGCATTTGCTCATATTTCCACTCAAGAATACGATAAAAACATTTAAGCCAAAATGAATAATTCTTGTCAGAAATCATCCATGCTTCTAACAGATGACAAAAAAGGGATTGGAAATTTATGACTATAATCAAGGCACGGTCTCTCCATTAAAGAAATTGGTTTTAATTAACATAGCAGAAAACCTACCCAGAGCCTCCAGAGACTCTTTGGGTTGCTCTGGGAGTTTGGAAGTCACTTACAGCTTATTCAGAGGGTTTTTCCTCCAGTGCCCATTCTACTGCATTATGAAATGCACTATGTGTCACTGCAGTACAAGAACTTGTACTTCATTGGCACTAGCATTAGAAATTTATGATGAACTCTCCAAGTATAAAAAACCATTTAAAATAACTGCCAGAAGGGAGAATGTTAGAACTGCTACTGCTTTTATCAGTCCCTGCAGTAAAACCAATGAAAAAGTGTATCTTAGAGTTTGAACAGTAACATGTTAATAAGTATAGGTCAACACCTGGTTTTGAAAACTTTAAATATAATAATAAAATTGCAGAAAGAAAAGAAGAAGCCATTTTTTGTACTGTTTCTCTACATTTTGCTTGCAGTCATCCAATTTTTTATTAAAAAAATACTCGGCAACTCTAGCAAAAGAAAATAAATTTCAAAATAAACAGTATTTTTAATCCTCTAATTTTATCCAGGTAAGTACTAGGAAAAAAAAATGCTCAAGGTGGTAATGGAAACAGGAATTATTTTTGCTAGCACTATAGGACTGAAAGAAGGATACTCTTTAAAGCACTATTTTTTAATGCATAGGAACAAAAAACAGTGTTGAGTGAAACAATACAACATTTAGTGTTGGTTCATCCTACTTCCTCCTCTTTGAGAATATAGAATTATCCATGATTTTACCTTTCTGAAATGTTAACTGGATTTGCAGAATGCAAAACGCAGGACTCTACCTTGGAGGCAAATGCCTACCTTACAAGGAGAAGCAGTTCAGACACTACAAAAATGCATATGAACTGTTCAAGCCAAAACATAATCTGTACAAAAAGTAAAATGTCATTTTGAAAAATTAAATGACAACAGGCCAGGACACATTTATGTAAAATGTCCAAAGTTTACCTGTGTTCCTTTCTAATATTATGAGATACCTTAAAGGAAAATAACACAAAAATTCAGATGAGTAATGTTCTATTAAGCAATCAACAAGTTATAAATAATTACATGTTTTTCTATGCACTATTAAATGAATATTTTTTGCATTTATTAGTATCCTTACACGTACATAGTAGTAGGAGTCTAATGCATCAGTAAGATATACCCAAAATTATAAGAAATAATTTTTTATGTCAATGTGTTCTTACTAACCAGTACAGAGACATTTTTGAAGCTGGGATTTTTGACTGCCTGTTTTATTGTATTCCTCTGTGAAATGTTTCCAAAATCAGCATGTTTCTGGAATATTGGTCCTAAGACGTGTTTTACAATCGTCATTCCAATTAATTTAAACAGATTGTTTTATACATAGATATAACTAATAAAGGTTAAGCAATGCCACCCTCACACTGAATTATTTTGCAAGCAAAGGAAGAAAATGCAATGTTTTCCCGCCAAAAAGAACCTGAACGAAACCTGGGCATTTTGTAAAGAGTGATCAACTACACCCATAACTTTATTCTAGGGCACCAAATCTAGACTAAACTAGTGAAATGTAGCATAGTTGAATACCATCTTATTTTCATACAAGAGATGATATAAAGCACCTTTAAAAAAAAAAATTCTTGATACGAAACGTCAGTTTTCTGCAGTAATTATAGAAGTGAGATATTGCAGATACTGTCACGTGTCTTGAGTCATGGGATGATCTCAGTGAAGAAACAAGTTTGTCATCTGAATCGGGTGCATGACAGTGGTCACAGGCCACCATCAGAGATGCATGTCATGTGTCAGCACCAAAAACAGCAAAAAAGCTTTCTGCAGAAATTCAGAAGTTTCTGCCAAGAAAGCAGCCTGTTGCTTGCTACTAGCAGCCTCACTGGAAGACACCACTGAAAATACTGCAACTTCAAGAAAGGTCCTTCAATTTCATCTGGGGTATTTCCTTTCCTCTTCACCATAATTCACTAATATATATGTAGCTACACACGTTCTGAGGATATAAAATATGTACTTTCTATGGCGGTTAAAGTGTAAAAAAACATATTAAATAATTATATTGTGAAAGTAAATGGAAAAATTATGCATCAAGCATAAGATTCAAGGAGATTCAGTCTCTATTTTAAAGCAATTTGTAAAGTGGTCTTTCTCCTCCAGCAGCAATCACTCTAATTCAATGACATGGCTTTTAAAATGCCACATTGCTGCACACACCTGGACCTACTTTCCTGAGCTTGGACTGTAAGCAGAACAGCAGGTTCTCAAGGAGCACGTAATTATCCCAGTATGGCTCCAGCACTAAGTCTATGCTGAGAGCTGAGGGCTTTCTGTGCTTTTTGTGATACCTGTGGTCTTACCTAGGAATTAAAAATCTAATCAATGCATGCATCAGTTAATGACTTTTACAATCCTGGTGTAGAACAACACGCTTAGTCAGGCTCTGCTTCAGTTCAACCTGCTTACAGAGTGTTTAAGGATATGCAGTTATATCTGTACACACACTGCCGGCTGCTGCAACCAGTCCTAATGCTACAGTTTTCATCCTAGGCTTCATGAGACAAAATGGCTTAACAGCCCTTCATATCTGCCCTGCCCACAGTGACAGCCATATTCTTCCTGCAGTCATCCAGCTAACTTCACAGAGGAAACAATACTCAAAGAGCACAGACTTTGTTGAGTGGATGGAACTTTACAGTGGCTCATAAAGATCTGCCTGATAGGCTGTATTCTCATGCTATCTTTTGAGACTAGTCAGTCAGAATTGATTGCAACTATAAACCCTCAGAGAAATAGTTAATAGGTATATGATGCTTACATCTCTGAAAGAGTCTGATGCAACTGGATCCCACTGTGAAGAATTAAATTTTTTCAGGTGAGCTTTTTTGGGAAAAAAAAAAGCTAAAAATTAAATAATCAAATAAATAAACAAACAAATAAATAACCAATCACATCTATGCAATAAACTGATTTCAAATAGAGACTTCCTAGAACATGACATGGAATATAGTCACAAAACACAGGAGTGGTCATCACATGCTAAAGCACTGGTGTTACCTGTGCTGCCTAAAATAACAGTGACAAAAGAACTTTAAAGTTTGGGCTTTAATACACTTTTGCATTCCTGGAGTTAGCTGCACCATTGCTCCTACATGCTAGTAAGTAAATAAAAGCCATTTTACATCTTTATTTTCCCACTTGTGTTAAAGAGATTCAGCAGGTACAGAGATAGCGGTTTTGTTACACACACATACTTTTACTTTGCTAGGAGTGCTTAGCACCATAATGAGTAGATTCCAATAGCACTGTAATTGTTTCCACGATGATAAAAAGTGGTATCAAAATTTGTCTGCCAAAATATATTGATTTTGAGAAAATGTAATTTAGAAAAAAAAGTAATTGAAGAAAATCAATGTTTTGTTGCAACATCTCTGTAAATGTTTCAGTATTATATTATTCAGTATCCAGTTTCATATTAAATTAGCAGTACATAGGAAAATAATCAGCGTTATGATAATACTAAGTCTACTACTTGGTGTGCTCCTCCCCTACACTCCAGACTTCTTTCAGAAGGCTTCTACAGGGTTTCTTCATACCCTGCCAAACTAAGGGTTTTAGTTCCTCAAAAGGCACCTTGAGTATGTCTGCCTGCCTATCTGATCACAGCAGAAATCCACACTGGAGTCTAACAACTCACAGTTGTCTTTAACGAGGGGTGAAGAATGCATAGGCACTTGTGAATTCTCTTGCACCATCTGGTCATTTGGCCAAAATAGTCTTTGAACAGAAATAAATCACTTGAAACAAACCACTGTAGGAAAAGTCTGAGCAGTCTGCAGCAAGGATTAACTTCTCCCTTTTTCTGTCCAGTTTCTGTTCTCCTCCTGCTCTTCAGCATACCGGAGGCTACAGCAATGGACTTACCCAGAAAACTCTACACAGTTCCAGGGTGGATAACAGCAAAGAAGAACCTGTGAAAGTACATACTGAAACATTAAGACTGTGTCAGTGAAAAGCCTGTGTGTATAGTGGGAACCACAAATTATGTGTAATCTGAGACACTTGGGGATTCATCACCAACTCCTGATTAAGGGTGTTTGTCTTCAGGTGCCATAGCTCAGGCATGCCCTGAATACAGGAAAATAATCCTGTTTTCCACTTTTTTATGAAGCAATACAAATCACATTGTCCATTCCCAGAGATGCAATACTTAAACCTGAGCTCTATTGGATTTTCTGTCCCAGATTTCACAATGACTTGTTCTGAAGCTTTATCTTTTTAGAAAGGGAGGAGTCACGAGTTCAGGAAAGAATACCTCATCTGCTCTCAATTCCTATTCTGCATTAAAAAATATAGATTTTAACTTTCAAATGTATTACAGTTTCTTTTTTCAAAGTTCATTGAAGTCATCAAAAACTCTCATTTCAGGGATTACACCCTACCTTATACCATGGAACTCATTATTGTGAGCAAAACGAGCTTGAGGAAAAGTAGTCTCTATTAATCCATGACTGAACATTCAAAGACATTTGGATTTTCTCTTCTTGAATTCCCAATAGCATAATTCAAATATTACTTCAGGAAGATTTTTGAGGACTAGTGCAATTTAAAGCAAAAGAGCTGCTGCTTTAAAACTTCTGGACTAGAAAGTCCAGAAATTTAAGGGAGAGTTTACAGATCTTCCCCTTTACAGCCACAGACAGACACACACTGCTTTATACTGTTTGCACCTGGAAGTTTTCTGACAATCAGAGGAAACAGCTGGTGAAAGTAAGCAACTTCCAAAATCTGCACGTGTGCACAGAGGCATATTTCATGGCAACGTCGGTGGTTAACGCTGGGCAGCTCTGCAGATTTAACGAGCGCAGCTAACGACAACGATGACGCGCACTACAACAATATGTTGTAGAAAAGTATGATGTACAAGAAAAAATGTGGACAAAACCTGTATGTAGGTATGTCCTTTATGTAGGTGCACATAAGCAAAATAATTTAATATCCTTTAGATTAAGCATTAAGAAACCAATTGCAACCACAGATATTCCTGAAGTGAAAATCATGAAGGCTGGGAGATTTTTTCAGTGAAATACCACTTTTTCTGTGCTATTCATTAAGCATCTGACACTAGTCCCAGTCAGAGATATGATATTGGGCTAAGACACGTTTGCTATGAGCTGATACAGCAATTCTTACACCTGTTTACCACTGCCACTCACAAACAGTTGAAAAATGAGTATAAAGAGGAAGGTATCACTTTACAACTAGTTGATAATTAAGTCATGAATAAATAACACATCAGATGGAGATGTGCTTCAGTGTCCCAAAACGAAATGACAATTCATTCTAAAAACAGGAGTCAGTATGGCTTTGAGCTATCTATATTAGCACTGTGGTTCTAATTGGGAATATGCTTTTGAAGTGCATCTGCCAACTTGTCTCCCTTTCTACACCTTGGTGCATGCTGCAAACCTGTTCTGGAGCATGTCAAAGAATCATAGAATAATAGAATGTTCTGGGTTGGAAGGGACCTTAAGGACCACCGAGTTCCACCCTGCAGCCATGGGCAGTGACACCTTCCACTATCCCAGATTGCTCCAAGCCCCATCCAACGTGACCTTCAACACTTTCAGGGATGGGGGATCTACAACTTTTCTGTACAACTCAGATGGGCCCAAGCCAGAGGTGCTCTCCATAAGCACACCTAGAGGTCCAGGTATGAATTATGCCCACTGAACCAAACCAGAACTACTTCTACAAAGCAAACTCTCAGCATTTAATATGGACATTGGCCACCCAGCTGCATTCCACAGATCTGCACCTACTGGGTTGAACAGTACCAGCCTCTGGCACTAAAAACTGGACCAGAGCTCAGGAAGACAGGCTCTGTCACTGGTCAGCTGAAGGACATAGGACACGCTTCCCCTCTTGTCTATGGTCCCCCAGCACAAGACTATTTAACCTCCTTTAGATGGAACTTTGAGACCTATCAATGAAAAATGATTTCCACAATTATTTCAAACACGTAGTTAACATGACATTCTGGTAATCCATCCCCTTACTGACTGTGTTGTACCTTGGATTTATAAACTACCTATTCCTCACCCACAACTCACTTGTCAGACTTCACTAGAGCCAAGACCCATTTGGGCAGAAACAGACTCTCTGGACTCTGTGAGGTCCTCCTGCAGAGCACAAAGATAGCTCAGTGCCGAGAAGGCATTTTTTAATGGAAATCATACCACAGATTGCTGCTATGAATGGCAATGCCAGTCAGCTTCATTTTCCACTGATTTGATTCTAAAACAGACATTTTCCCACTTTTGTTAACATTAAGTCTCCACAGTAATTCCACATGGCATTAAAAAAAAAAAAAATTACCTCATTTGATCAGTATACATCAAACAAATTTTTATCCATGTTAGCTTCATTGACATTTTTTCCCTCATCTCTTATACATACTGAATATGAAGCATTTCTTTGGAGTGTTATAAAGGAAAGTGGAAGCTAAGTTTGCATCACAAAAAGGCTCTAATAGTGCCAAGGATGAAAAGCATAAGGTGATGGCAACATGCAACTGGCCATGGCACCCAACAGAGACAACCCGCCACTGCAGCATCAGCTATAGGTCTGAGGCTTGTTGAGTCTAGAGCCATGCACTTTGTCCAGAAGAAAATTATTTGGGAAAAGCTAAACTGCAAACATCACTGGAGCCTTTTGTCACACAAAACTATGGGGAATTTTTACCAGCTCTGAATTCCTGCTGAGAATTCACCTCCATTAAAAGTTCAACACGTATAGCTTAGTGAGGATGCTTAATAAGGTTAAATGCAGTACAGCCAGTACTTCTGGTACCAAAAAAAAAAGCTGAATTTATTAGGCCTGCAGATCAGTAGATAAATTTCTCAAGAGACTCTATAACTATCTCTCTACTAGTGGATTAAACATGAGTAGAATATTAAACATATACGCTGGCATGAGCATCTCAAGTCCTCACTATTGGACTATCACTCTCCAAAATGGGGTGTCCATATGATAGCTGGTCTCTCTGGAAGCAACTCTGGCACTTGCAGACTCCTGAGCAGTGCCTGGAAAGCCTAGAAAGAGAGTAACAGCTGGCAGGGGCCAAGACCACATGTGAATGCTCCAAGAATTTACTGGTAGTGTTGGTTGGAGTTAGAGTACTCAGGAATGTTTTCCAAACACTGTTGTGAAACAACCTAATGGCAGCAGTGTCTGCACATGTCCCTCCCACAACCTTTTCCTGGAAATTGAGTCACAGTGGGACAGCAGAAGAAACAGAACCACACAAATATAACAGCAGGTCAGGGAAATTCAGTTCTTGGGGATACTTCTTCATGGTCCAGCAGAAACTGTTGAACTGTAGAGTCTTTAATAATTTCTTTAGGATGTACACTAATGCTAAATTACACCGAGCATCTGAAGATTATTGAATAATTTAAAAAAAAATTTTTTTGCCTCCCTTTTTATCATTGTTTAATACTCTGGTTTGTTTTATTCCCATGAAGGGAAAACAAAGAGAAAAAATGGTGTTGGACCTATTGGTGGATATAACAAAACTTTTTATTCAGTTTCCATATTTTTCACCGGGAGTTTAGCTTGAAAAGAATTAAGAAAACATTTTTATCTCCATCAGATAGAACAGAACAGCTGAAGGGAAAAATGGGAAAAGTTGTCTCAAAACACCTTCTTCTTCTTCCTCTGATCCCAAAGGAGCCAGGCTGAGCTGGCTCTCACCATGAACTGCAGCACGACTACAGAAATAAAATACAGACAAGTCATCTAAGTGTCAAACAGAGCCCATTGCACACAAATTCTGTACTCTCCTCAGCCTGACAAGCTCCTCTCTGTATCTCACCCAGACAGAAAGTATTAGCTCCTGGGAGGTATTTCCAACAGCATGCCCAAACAGAATCCTCAGTTTCTCATTTAGTCTCTTGTACTGAGACAACAACCAACATCTAGACCCCAGAAAAGGATCTGGCTATTTCCCAGACCTCTAGATTTAAAAAGTTCCTTTTCACACATAAAACTTACAGAACAACACTAGACAATGTATCAGCAGGAATCCCAACTGGCATTATTGTCTTTGGCCGCTAAAGAGAACCCTGTATTAACAACAGCAAAAACAAGCTGGAGAGTAACTGATGCAAAAGGGTGGGTTTCAGAAACACATCAGCATTTGAGAGCTCCAGCCAATATTCTTGCAAACCTGAGAAGTGACACTGTTCACGTCTGTATGAAGACGTTGAACTGAACACCAGCCCCAGTTCTGTTACGTATTCTGCTGCTTGGAAAAAAAAAGGAGTGGGCAGAATGAGACATGAAATTTGTATATATCAAGGGATGATCAACACAGGTAATGTCTGAAAAACAGTTTTTCAAAGAAATGAAGATTTGAAGTATTTTTGGAATTCAGTTTTGTAATTACATTCAATTCTGCTGCTGCTTTTCACACACACACACCAATACTCACAATGCTGGAGTCCTAGTTTTTCAGGGAATATACACAATGGAAAACATGGCCATTTCTTGCCCTTCAAAGTACCTAAAAATTCAGGTGATGATACCTAACTACTTAAAAATTCTACTCTTGGTGTGAAGATCTGCAAGCTTGTAGCTTTAGTGCCATCCTATGATTACACAATGGCATAACTGATGGTCAGTATATCAGCAGTCATGCTGGATCGATTTGCTTCTGCCATTCTCTATGACAGACAACAGAAGATGGGCCAAAACCTCTTCTCTTTGACCACTGGAATTGCACCACTGCATATAACAGCCAAACTTGACACTGTATTTTCCCTGGAAAGGAAAGGACAATGTGTTCCTCAGAAGCCTGATATGACATGATATGCTGAACTAGTCTCCTCTGGAGTTTTTTCAGTCAATCAATAAAATAACCGTCTTGGAGGATTATTGAATACATGATTTTGATGGCATGGAGACTACAACTCCTTCTGAATGACTGCCTGTTTACCGCTGGGTTTTGTGTAAAACAATCAACATACTCTGTCCCCGCTGAGCGATGATAACCAAATAAAATTGAACTTTCACTCCACTCTGATCATACAGTAATCTAAAAACTGAACAATTCCCTCCCACCTTCCTTCCTTGCATTCTCTAACGCCAGTCACAGTTATGGTATGGCTCAATCTAACAAAAGCACAGGTAAGAGTAACCTGGAGGACTTTTTTTGCAAAGGTCTGGTACCTCAAGCTTTTTAAAAATTTAACACTTCTTATATGTATTTATACAGCACAAATGTCTGCTATTCAAGTCAAAATAAATAAACAAGTAAGGCATTGTGTAATGGTATCATTAAAAAAAACCACTTTCTGTTTACAAAGACATTAACATGCCATAAAAAAAAAAATACTGACAGCTCTGCCACACCACCAGACAAGGAAACATGGCAAAGTGATGTCTTAGGTTTTAACTTTTATATTTTTCAAATCACTGTACTGCCTAGTGTGTAACTCTGAAGTTTCTTGTAGCCCGTTAATTTCTGCTCTCTCGTGCTAGGTAGACATAACAAAGCCTCCCTGGGCCTACTCTCCAAGGACACCAAGACTGTCCTAGGCCAAAAAGTATAAACCAAAGGCCTCTAAAGGGGGGCAAGCAGAGGGGAATTACATCATTAAACTGATGCTTTAATTGGAGAATTAGCCCTGCTATGCAAATGAACCAAACCTATAAAAGTGTGAAGAACTCGTGACCTGTCATCCACCTTGGGGTCCATCTTGGCAACAGCCGCTGGCTCCCCAGGGGTACCTCTGAAGGCCTTTCAAATAAATACCTACTTTTATTCCCTTACTCCTGTCTAGTCTCTGTGTCTAGGAGGCCTCTTAAGGCATCAAAAGGACTTGAAGCTGAGCTGAGGGTGGGGTGCTGGCTGTAGGCAAGGGCAGCTTGAAGAATATGAAACAGCCTAACTGCCAGGGGGTTGGTTATGCTGCACAAACTCATGAAAAAATGTCACACTTCTGACAACAAAAGATGACCAGAGAGTAATAGACATGAAGACTTGGCAAGGGACAACAGGGAGAAGATGGAAATATACTAGTTGCCACAGTAAGAGCTAGGACAAAATCTGGTTGCAGTGATAGATGACCATAAATCAATGACAGATTGAAAAGTAACCCTGACACTTTCATCCTTTGATTGCCTCCATCAACATTATATCTAGTCAATTCTTCACACCCATTATTTCCATGTATGTGAAGATTTATCACTCATTTTTGAAAGGTAGTGTTTAATTTTGTGTCCTCTAGAAGCAATTAACTAAATCCATCTTCGTAATCTTCAGCACTGTTACTGCATTATTGCCATGTTTTAATCGAATTCCTCCAAAGTGATCTGCCATTAAGTATGGATTCATCATAACATTTTGTTTCAGGTTTGCTTTTGTTTCATGATCATGAAGGGCACCACAATAACATGAATATATAAAGAGACATAGGATTCAACAGTGCCACACATATTAGGGTACAGATGACATTCAATATTGCTCCGTAAATGTTAAAAACAAACAGCATATAGAGGTGCCAAGAATTTTAGAACTCATTTATTACCACACTTTTCAGTATCAAGCTCAGCTACAGTCAAGCTCAGAAGGGCTAACTAATTGTGTGCCAGAAAGTAGCAAGCTATGTTTGTATTGTTTGAATTGTAATTCAGCAGTGTTTTCAGGGAGAGGGATGGATCTGGCTTTCCCCACAACAGATTTCTTTTTTTTTTTTTTTGGTAGACCTCATATCTTAGGAAAAGGACTATAAAAATAATGATGAAAAGAAGGCTACCTCCTGCTTTACAGCACAAAGGATGTGAATAATCAAGAGTCAAGAGGGATGAGAAAGAAAAATTGCAAAAGATTCATACAGGAGTCTCATGAGATTTGGTCACTTGCTCGAGCTATTAACAGAAATCATTCAGGGACTTTTAGGGACAAGTAGCAGTAAATGACTGTGACTTCTGTCTTAAAGACAGCTGCTCAGTGAGCACCAGAAGTCAAATTAATGGATATACTTACATCTCAGTAGAATAATTCTTTTTTCAGTTAAACCACCTTGCACATACAGAAACCTTTGTGCCAGCAGGTTACTAAATGACACTATACGTGTGTCTCTCTAAGTAAATTAGAGGAATAGATGCGTGATTGTAAATGAGATCCTTATAGATGTGACTAATGAAAGAAAAGCCTAACACCACAACTGTTAGGGCTAGATGATTTATTGAGGAAGGCTATGCAAAAGGGATCTTCTTTGGAGGTTAGAAGCTTTTCTTTTTAATGTAAAGATCATGAAATCATAGAATACCAGGTTGGAAGGTATCCCACCTTCCAGATCACTCATGATGATATTAAACAGATATTTATAATATCAATGAAGAATATTATAGTAATGGATAACAAGATTACATTACCTAAACTTTTGGCTTCCCTTTCCAAATTACAGCACCAGCATCCAATTCAAGAGGCACCCAACACCACATAAATGGGTATGCTGGGAAAGACATATGGTATCAGCCTTGATGCAGTCAGGTTAATAATATATGAGCATGTGACTAAAGTGGGTCTACTGGAAAGATAAGCTGATCAACTACCTTAAATGCATTTGATAATTTGCTGCCCGTCTTTTTATTCCTGTTTTTTTTTCCTGTCCATTTAAGGGGGATTGTTTATAAAAAGAATTGTAGGCAGATAATCAGCATTTTAAAAATAGCTAAGTTATTCCCAAGCTACCTCAACCATTTTTCTGAGGAAACAAAAAGGAAAAAATGCCGAAGGAGACACCATTTTTGATTAAAAGGAAATGAGATATTTCCTCCTTAAAATTGATTTCTCTTAATCACCTCTCGTTCATCACACAAACACACACAGGTACTGCTAACTACTTCTTACACATTCCATAAGCCCTTACTGCCCAAGGACAACCTGGCTTTCTCTGTCCCACAGGTGAAGTGTCCACCTCATCTACGCAATTAATTTGCACCTACACTCTAGGTATCTAACAAAGGCTGCTTATGGGACTCTGGTACTTTCTTTAGTTTGTTTTCACAAAGTAAGTACTCTGGAAATCCTTCCTCTATAGCCACTTATCTATCTAAACTGAAGTGAACAACATCTCCACTGACTTTAAGTGCATGTAAACTGCCCAGTGTAGCTGCCCTGTGTTCAACCTCAAGCTCCTTTTTCTCTTTGTTGGTAGCTGTCACTCACCTGCCACAGCTTTCTGCTCAGTCATGCAGGTCAACACACAATGCATTTGAACTGTGTGGAGTTGCTGTCAAGGGGCATGAAGCCAAGCAAGACCAAGAGACAGAGTTCACCCCTCACAAACAAGTCTGCAATAGCAGTTTCCCATCATGAAGGGAATATCTATCCACCTATTCTCTCAAAGAAAAAAAAGAGCTCTGACAGCTGGGTAGAGTCAAGAGGTCATGCAGGTGGCATCCACTTCACTTACTGCCAGAAGGGTAACAGATGGGCATTTGGCTCAAGCCACACTCACTGTGCAGAGAATGGAAAGAAACAAGGCACAATGAACAAGCTCATTGAGCTCTACATGAGCTATCTTCTAATCCAGATCTGCCAGTCAGATCAGCTCTATCGCCCTCTGGAGAGTCACAGCTCTCCCACTAGAAACGATGGCTACGTAACCTCACATGGATGCAAAGAACTGCACTTTCTGGATAGATCTAACCAAACAAATGAAGTGAGCCAGGGAGTTTCCTTGTCTGAAGGACAAGTGTTGCTGCATGGCACAATTTGTTTCTATCTAGATTAAGTTATTTCACAGCACAAGTAGCTGCATCCAAGGTGCCTACTGGCAGTGGAGCTGGCATGTGCTAACCTCCAGAGAGGACCAAACCTGGGAAACTGCTGGGACAAATCCATGCTAATGGCTGACAGACAACAAGTGCATGTCTGAGCACAGGTGCTGTGCTCAAGCACATTAAGTCTTAACATTCTACAGATCATCAGGAGCACCACAACTCTTAAATTTAGCAGAGCCATAGTCCATGGCTCAAAACCAAAACTAAGGGTTATATATATTGTCCTGCAAGTCCGGAAGACATTTTCCTACATAAAGTTCCAGCTGGTTAGGGAGATATTTCTGTAATCCAAATAGAAACCTACTGTACATGACTGGAAAATTCTTGGAAAGTCCAAGTGAATAGCGTAGGATTCCTACCTGAATATTCCAGGAGGTCAGAAGCTAAAGCAAATCACTGCTGATGCAGAGAAAAAAAGACAATGTCAATGTGTTATATTATGAAAAAAAGGCCTATATTAATCTTTTGTATCTTTAACAACTAACAAGACTTACTGGTTTACCCAGTAATATTGAGAATTTAAATGCAATTTTGTATCATTTATTATTTTCAACTTCGGATTTTCAGTGCGTTCTAAAATGTACAGTAGCATAAAAGCCACCAAGAAAAATGGTCACTGGAAAACACCAAGAAAAACGGTCATCAGCTTGCAAAATAACATTTGATTAAGTAGGAAAATTACTTTACATCTTAGCCTTCTAAATCTGGAAGATTAAATTTCTTACTCTTCCTGACTTATTTCCCCACTGAAAAATGTGACAGAGGCTCAGATTCCCTACATAGCCAAGCACAGCTCCTGGAAGGCAAAGCCCTCAGCTTTCTGGTTGTACTTCAGCCCAGTCCAAAAGCATGAAGGGCCCTGCCCAGCCGAGCTCAGGTGCACCTGAATTGGATTAAAGCTCAACATTTGACATTGCAACTAAGCAATGAGCTCACATGCTAAAGCTGTGATGGGTAAGTAACAACCAGAATGGGAAACCTTAAAATATCCCTCATGTGAACAGGACATAGTTATGGGAATGAAGCTCTTCCTTTCAAGTAACTTTAGGGTTAACAGGCCATCAGAGTAAGACAGTGGGGCTATCTTGTATCTCAGTTCAAAGAAAAAGGGATGACCTACTTTTAATCACATGGATTTGAGCTTGCTTTTAAAGGCTATCTTCTCTGTCCTACATGTATTCTGATTCAGGACTCACACAAAATCTACATGAAAAACCCTCTGCAGTTCACATCATATGCAGAATTTACATGCAGTGCATTAACCTGCTGGCTAATACCACTTAGTCAACTAAAGCTCAGCTGTGTACCAGTTTAGGGCTGTCTTCTAATGATCTTCAAAAAGGCAGGTAAAGAAGGAGCAACAGGTGGAATTCACTCCAACATTAACTGAAAACTGAGCATCCGTCCTAAGTCAGTCAACTCCTCTCATTGTCTTCTCCATCCCATTACCCTATTAGTACCACCAGACAGGCACTTCAGGAGGGCCAGTCATCCTTGTTGTCTTAAATACCTGTTTTAGAACAAAAAATACTCTCTTAGGGAAGTGCTTCTCTCTTGAAGGGCACTCTGATGATCAGCTCTGGCTGGATGCTGGTTGTACACCAGATAACCTATTTAAAGCTTGTGAGACAAGTCTTATTGAAGGACCTAACTCCCACTAGTGCAACCATCCTGTACAGAGCTCTGTGTTGGCATAACTTCGCAGCATCCAGAAAGTCTAGCTGCACCAGAGGTGTCTCTGGCATCTCTGCAGAGTGCTGTATTGTGCCATGGAGACATACCCATGAACTAATGAAAATTCAACATTCATATTAGTATAAAGAAAAAAGTCATTAACTGCTACTGAACTGCCAATTATCCAGTGTAACTGCAGACCTCCCAGCACAGCTGTTTTACCTTCCCTCTCTGCTGCATGCAATATTACATTCATATTGCAGATTACATTATCACAGCGACCTGTAACCAGTTCCTAACTGCTGAGAGAACAAATTATTTTGCCAAAATTATTGGTTCAAATCTGTAATAGTGAATAATGAATTAGACATGCCCAGACTTGGGGATTTTTTTCCTTGCAATATCTGTAGCTGTGAGGAGCTGTGACATTGAATTACAAATATTAAATAAACTGTCACTTTGAGATTATTCTTCTTCCAGCTATTTTTTATGACTCTGTGTCACAGGGGAGAAAAGAAGAAAGTTTGTCCTGGATAAGCTAAAACCCCTAATGGTAGCTAACTACTATCAACCTCTTCCACTGAAAGTTTTTATTATACTTCAGTATTGATGGATTGCACTTGATACTACACAAGTTTAAATCCTTCATATAATCACATCTTTATTAAAAGGAAAACTGTAGGGAAAAGTGAATTGTTACTAAATCATCCCAATGCTCTGGTGACGCCTAAACAAAGATACTCTCCTCAAGTTACAAATCACTGGAGATTGTAAAAGTACCCCAGAGAAGTAGTAACGTGTTCATTTTTTTCCTCCCCTAGCATCCACCACCAGCCAGTAGCAGAGTCAGGACATTTGGCTCCGTGGACCTCTGTGTCAGATGTGTCATGGAAGTTTCTATGTTTGTATGTTGTCTTCTGCCAAGCATGACACTGCCTGCTGTGCCTTTATCAAATTGCTAAGCTTTCTGTATCACTACAGACATTAAATTATCTGAATAAGAATTCAGTGCACTAATAAAGATCTTCATATAAATATCTCTCTTTCCTTTCTCTCTTTTTTTTTTCTGTCCTCAAGGGAATGTAAAAAAATTGCTAGGTATAAAGTAGGTATAAATCCATAAAGCTTCTGAGAATTTTCAACTCCTGTTAACTTAAATTAGTGCACTTCTTCATTACCTGGGCATTATAAAAGTCTTTCAGCAGAAGTAAAAATATATCATGGTCACATGCACAGAAGTCCCAGCCTTGTAGTTTAGTAACTTTTCTATGACTACTATGTATATTTGAAATGACATACATGTGACACCTGGTGCAATCGATGCAAAGGTACTATGAAGGTACAGTGAAGACTTATACACAGTGTTGGTGACTAATGACATCTCAGATGGCAAGGCATGTATTTATGGCATTGGCATTTATTACAAATTACCTATGGGAAACTTCTCATCTTCGGCAGCATCAGCACAATACCAAAGGAACATCCGAAACCACACCAAAACATGCTTGTGAGTGTTGACAGCAATAATAATTAAATCAGAGCAGAGATCCACAGAAACAGAGTGCTGGAGAATATCTCAAAGCATCAGCTAGCCCAGCCTCTCCAAAGGCAAGAGCAACACCACTGGAAGAGGTATTTATCTAATCTCTTCTTGAAAACCTGAAACAAAGGAGATGCTAAAAAAAATGTAGCAAGATGAAAACCAATTTGAAATCAATTCCCTCATTTCCTTAATTTCTTCAGGTCTTAATTCAATTGGTTCTACAGAGAAACTGATCATCATTCTCTCACCTATATATTGGGAACTTTATTTCTTCTCCCCATACTATTTTTCACTGCTAAACAAACCCATTTACTTCAACATCACCACATATGCCCTGTTTTGCAATTATATTAATTAGAAACCTTTCTTCCATTCCTTACACCTCCTGTTTCTTTCCATCTCCCTAAAAGCAAGTGAGGAAACACTGGACACAGCATTCTTGCTCAGGCTTAACTAATGACAAAGCAAACCCTGTGTCTTGTGAATGACACTTCTATTTATGTACCCCAAGGTAAGATGTGTCTTTTTTCACTTACACTGCACCTGTGACTTTTTCGCTTGCTTCAGATTCTGGTCCAGTAAGGCCTTTTTTAGTGTCCTACTGCTTAGCCAAATCTTTATCATTTTAAATAATGGATTCATCGTTCCTTATATAATGCAGCACTTCGTGCTTGCTCCTTCTTTTTACAGGGCCATTCCTCTAGTTTGTACACATAATTTTTTGTCCACGGACTATTTGCAATTATTCCAGATTGATGTCATCACAGATCATATCTATTTCATCATCCAAGTCTGGATGATTCAATGTTGGCAGTTGGAGTTGGCTTTTAAATAGTTTATTGGCACCGCCCAGCAACATTAACTACCTCCCTGTCTCTGCATAAGCAGGTATTCCTTCCCCTTCAGAGTAGCTGCTTTCCATTGCAGATAAGCAGAAGCCTGTCATCATTTCCCTTGGACAAACAGGAGTCATTTTCCTATCATGCCATCTGCTACAAGCACTCTTCTCTCTCTCTGTCAATAAGCACTATGAAACATGACAGAGATGGAGAGAGAGAGAGAGAGAGAGTGAGGCAGGCTGGGGGAGTTCATGGGTGCTGTCCTGAGGAAGAAAAATGGAGGAAACAAGGCTGGATGATCCTGTGGCCAGCCGGCAACTAGAGAGCAGGTAACCTGAGAGACAGACTATCCTCCAGAATCAGTGCCTGTTGCCATGCCCCTCTCAGTGGATGGACACTGGCTTGTCACCAGCACAGTGACAGCACTCTTTGCAGGGCTATGCTGGCCTCAGGAGATCCTTCCCTGCTTGGGCACTACTTCTTTCTTCTTCCTTTTTTTTCCCCTCTATATTATCTATCAAATACATACATGTGTGTATATACACACATGCATGCAAAATTATGTATGTGATCTTTCTGCCATAGTATGATCTACTATTCTCCTTAAATACATTAAATTATAAAATATATAAAAGTAAAATCAGAATACAAAGTTATATATTCTATTTTATACTCCTGTGATTTGTGAACTAGTAATAAGCACTACACACGGGAAACTTCTTCTAGCTAGAAAACTTGTGTTTGCAATATGATCATGTAACCATTGTATCAGAAAAACTCCTTTAATTTCTCCATCTGAATCTTCAAAGTGAAGTATGTCACAACTAGGTTATGATTTCCTGCAGGAGGTAACATCAAGATTGTGTTTGCAAAGTATTTAGAAAGTATCTGTTTATGGGAGGAAACATAAGCTCCATTTACAGTAGAAAACATAGGTTACATTTCACTGTGCCTACTCAAAAACTATCCAAGTTGCCTTGGCTCTCTGCATAGCCATTCAGGAAACAAGGACACCTCCCAGAAAGATTAATCCTTCCATTTTAAAAATAACAACCACACAGACACCTAAGATACCTGTTACAAATTAGTGACTGTCACCTTCTTCTGATTCCAGAGGGAATCTGGAGGAGAAGCTTTGGCTGTACATCTAAGGAATAATTAACTTACCTAAGCAGAGGTGTCTGGTGCCATTTTGGATTGCCTGGCTTATGCAGGACCCCTGCATAGGGCTGGCAGGTACAGCAAAGGATCTATGCTCGTTTAAAGGATAAAGGATCATGTTTGCTTCAGTTCTAGAGAGGCAGCTGGAGTCCAAACAAGATACCTTGAGGCACCTAAAATATCTAAGAAGCATTATTACATTGCCTTCTTTATTTTCAGCTCTCTTGACTCCATCACCTGTATTGACAAGAACAAGACTCAGTTGTTTAAATTTCAGGAGCTAATACCTGGGCAGAGGACTCACAGGAGACCTGCACCAACCTGGACTGGAAACTGGAGGGCAAGTATGGTACTGTGAAACCAAAATGACAGTAGACACCTTTGCCCAAGAATCCACATTCTGTTCTAGATCTCCATTAACTGCACTTGTGGAGTTTAGCAATCCAGCTCTCACTTAGACATCTAATGCTGTAAATCTCAATTTACATAAACCACATCCAGCAAATTCTTTAACATCTAAAGCAAGATGTGACAGATCTCATTAACAGAAGCATGATGTTCTGCACCCTCAGTACTTCAGGTGAAGCATGAATTAATTCACCTAAAAATAATTATTTGTGTATCACTCTCAAGTAAAATAGACACTATTTAGTCTCAATGAGTAGTAACTTCAGTCGACCTTAGGGCAGCAACTAAAACACAGTTTGTCAGAAAGATGTCAAAATTGCTTTGAAGATCAGCAGGCACCCAATGAAGTCTATATGCATACTTGCAGTTTTATAAAGGCACATACGTAAAAATAAAAGTTACAGTGTTAGCATAGAACAGATTACATCTTTTTTAGAGTGACAGCATAGAATAGATGACATCTTTTTCAGAAACAACAACTCATCTGTTTTAAGATCTGACTAAAAACTAATTTTGTGACTACAGTATTCTCAAAACAGCAGGACAACTATATAGCAAATGATGCCTCCTGGGTTTTTCTGGTTTAATTTTATCAAAATTAGAGCCTTTGAGAAACCCTTGATGAACAGCTCTGAAGTCCTCTCTATAAACAAAGAGAATGCAGACAGCACTTCAGAGAGCAGTAGCATGTTTCCTGTTGTCTGCAAAACATTATCTCTAAGAAGAAAGGTTCATTTTTGCACTGATCCCCTTGTTTTCTCCACTCTATAGCATTGCTTCCCATAAACTATGAAGCACATTCTAAAATTATAGTAAAATGAAAGCACAGTACTTTAGTCTTCCAGCTATAATAATGACTTTAAAGAGGGGTTATTTGGAGATTCAAGGTATTGATTATTTAACTTCCTAAATACAGAAGTATTTAGGTGCTTGAAAATTGAATGCCTGGAACTACCGCATTTGATTCACAGACCAAACATTGAAGAAGAATCAGACTACAAAAAAAATTGCCAATTGTGGACACTGTCTGATTGGAAATAGGCTGACAAACTAGTAAAAGCACAAGAACTATTTCTTTTTCAATTCACATCATCTAAGCAAAACACGTAGAAACACAGCAAGAACAACACAGAATCAACCTGAACCATAAAAAATGATAAAATTTATAGCTAAATTATTGAAATCTGACATCAGTAATCCTCCATACTCTTTATTTGTAAGATGACTTACTGTATATTCTCAGTATTACATCTGTTGTTATTATTGATCAGTATTTTGTTTAGAGATTTATATTTCGGTACAATTTACAGTGATTTTAAATGAAATTATTGGAGGTAGGCACAAAAACAGGTAGGTGCTTAAGTATCCATCTACACATATAATTTGTGAAATAGGCAAATAATTATGGGAAAGAATGTACAGGTTAAGCAGGGGAGTAAAGCACACTGAGATATAGATACAGCTGTATGTACAGGTCATTAACAGACTGCAGCCCTTCCCTGAGCAATGCACTTCTTATATGCAACTTCATTAATTCCTCCTTGCTACCATATTTATGTAACTTAAAGTGTAAATATCAAAGCATGTGATTTTTATATCATACATGTTTACAATTTCAATAATGCTAATCAATATTTTCAAGATGTTATGAAATCAAATAGAAGCTGCTTATTTATAACTTTTCAGTAAAACAATTTGATGGTCTGCAATCCTAATACTTGCATCTGTCCTCCTGATCCAGATTAGCTTCAAATTCAGCATCAAAAATAAAGAAAAATATTAATCATTCCATGTAATCCAAGATGTGCATGGCTACTCAGTAAGTCTATTCTAAAATATAGCTACAGGTAGTCAATGTATAGGGCAAAGGACTTTTAGTGATTTTCAACAGAAAGACTAAAACCACACAAATAAATTTTTTAAATTATGGAAAGCTTAATAAATAACTAGCAAATAAAGATTCATAGAGGAATATATTATATATAAACCTACAGTTTGGTTATGAATAGAAAAGAGCATGATACAAGCTGTAATTCCTGTTACAAAGAATTGTTATCATTTCACTGAAAGCTACCTTACAGGCTGCCTATAAGGTAGCATAATAAAACTTGCTGTAATGACATTTTATTTATGTCCATAAAATTGAAGAATGTTAAATCTCTGGCTATTTTATTTTTAATACAGAGGTAAATTTTAACAAGCTAATTTATACAATGTTATACCAATGTCTAGATTTAACTCAAAGGAATTAATGTCCATACTACCACAGTTCACACAGAGAAATTCTTGTAAGATATTTCAATAGTTGATGAGGCTAAAGGTCAACACTCCCAAAAACTGCTGGGAATTAAATGAAAGGATATGTCAAAGTTTAAAAGTTTAGTTGGCAACCAGCATGAAGTTCAACAGCTATGCCTCAGGTCTTCAGACTAACAGTGTCTTTTTTTTCCCATCCAAATTACTACTTAAAATAAATACTTGAGTAATCTTGAAAAGCTCCTTCTGTTCATCCTTATTCACTGTTCATTGATACATACTCAAGAATCCTTGCAGACCAGTATAGTTACTTAAAACAAGTAGAAGTAACCAACTCAGGCAGTACGTGAATATAGCTGTGCTTAGTCAATGACTTCTTTTCCAGGGAGGTGAGACAAACTCAGCAGAAACTCTGGTTGTAGTAAGGTGTTCACCAACCAGAAACCCTTCCTGCTCATTTTTGCTGAAGTAAACTAGAACAGTTTTTGTAACAAAAGTACTTTAGCAACTTTCTTCAGAAACACATCATTTGTTTCTGTTGCAAGATCTGTATTGATTTTTTAAGACTTTGCATTGCCCCACGATGGGGCACAGAAAAAAACACTTCTCTACAGCTACTCTGGCAGCTAATAGGCAAGAGTGGGTACCGACTCCTGGGGCAGCTAGAAACTTAAGCAACTGGTAGTACACTGACACACTGTTTAGGGGAAGGGGATGGCACCCATCTTCTTGAGGAGCTCCCGTATCACTGAGGATGTGATTACCCAGCCTAGCACAAGAAGCAGTTTAATTACTTACTTTTCCTTATACCCCTGCTATAGTGGGTTGGACAAGTTGTTATTTAAACCTAACAGGCTTTCCTGCAGCTGGGAAGAAAAAAGAAAAAGCACAAAAAGCAGCATACATGCCCTCATTTTCTTTCCAATCTCAGTATGCCTTTTTCTGGTATTTATTGCCTCTCTGACACTTCACATACACAGTGTTATATATTAATTTAATGAGTCATGTAATGCTTCCCTAAGACTGGAACATATCCAGAGGTGGGGAAGGTGGCAGTGGGGATAGTGAAGTCAGACTTTTCAACTGCTCTTCAGAGAGAAGCTTTCATTCAGCTCCCATTTTTTTACTTGAGAAGCAATCCTACAGGTACAGAAAAGCCTGTCAAATACATGAGGCATCGCTGCAGTTGCCTGAATCTGCATGAAGCCTAAGACAAACTCTTGTAAGTAAGAACTATCTCATTTTTTTCCCGCCTGAACGAGTAGAAAGGCTGGCATTGGTGACACTTTTAACTGCAAACAGGTAACTGTATCTCTGTCAAAAGCATTTTTTAAAAGATGAGAAGTAGAGAAAAAGTTTCTCTCTCAGAATTTCAAGTAGAGGGTGTGAAAGTAGTGGCAGGATTAATAAAAATACAGGGATCATGTATCAAGCCGAGATACACCAGCTTGCAACAGTTCATTGAAGGAGAGGTAGCGCAGTGTGAGCGTTACAGGTACTACAAGAGAGCTCAGCTTCCAAATGTGTAAATATTACTTTTAATGCTACAAATGTAACTACAGCATTGCAGAGTGGGCTGGTCTTTCTACACGTGGTTTGCGAAAGGAAGAATACAAGGAAAAAAAAGCTGAGACGCAGAGAGAAGGAGTAACTTGCTCAGGATCATGAAAAATCCACCCCAGATTTAGGATTAGGCCAAGAAACAGAAATTATAGCTTCTAACCTCGAATCATCAAAGTATACAGACGAGAAGACCAAAACGCAGAAAGGCACTAAACACCTCCCTGTCCATCGGTGAACCCGACAGCCCCGCACAGCATCACTTTCCGAGGCAAGACTAGACTACAATTCCTCCCAAGTCCATTCACAACCGCGCCGGCTCTGGGTGCTCAACAAGCCTTAAAGCACTCGCACATGTCAGAGTTTACCCACAGACAAGCTGGGCTGTTCGGTTTTCTTCCCCTGAATCGTGCAAGAAGCAGGGAGATGCCGACAGCCGCGGCCCTCCATCGCCGGCCCGGGAAGCCCGCCGGCCGCCGCCAGCCCGCCCCGCATCTCGCCGGCTGCGAGGCCGCCGGCAGAGCCCCAGCGAGCTCCGGCCGCCCGGGGGGACAGGGGGAGGAGAAGGGAGGGCTGGTGCAAACCGGCGGCCCGGCACACTCGCGGAGGCGGCCGCCGGCAGTGAGAGGGAAAAAGGGGGGAAGGAGGAAGGCGCGTCTCCAGGGAAATAAAGTTTTCAAGCGAAGAGGGCAGCGCTCGGAGCCCCGCGCAGCCCCGCCGCCGTCCGCCGAGGCAGCAGCGACTTCGTGAGAAAGGAGGGATGGGGAACGGGCGGCCGTGACCCGCGCCACAGCCCCGGCGCCGGCCGGGCTCGCCCGCTACTCACCATGTTGACTTCGGAAACCATGTCGATGCTGGCGATGTCGATGTTCATCCCCACGCAGACGGGCGGACCTGCGAGCAGACCAGACCTTTACCAGGCAGCGAGAGGTGCCGCAGCAGCGGGGGCGCGGTGGCCGGACCCGCCGTGCGGGAGAGGCGGCAGCGCCGGGGCCAGCTGGGGGGGAAATCTCCAGGCGGCAAGCCCGGGTAGGGCGACTCACCTCCGAAATCCGGCCGGAGGCGGATGTCGTAGCCCTTCAACAATTTATCCACAGTTTCTTTCACGAAGGACATGTTGCCGGGATCGTTCACACTGTGGGGAGAGAGAGACGGGGGTGTCGGGCGGGAGGGGCAGAAGCCGGGGTGCGAAGGGCCAGGGGCGACAGCGGGAGCGGGACCGGAGGGGGAGGGCGGGGGGGAGCGCATCAGCTTGTTCCCCTGGAAAACGCATCCCGCGCGGCCGCCGGGGCACACTGGCACCTACCTCTGGGCGCAGCAGACCACGGCCACCAGGACGGGAGCAGAGAAGATCCCGAAGATCCTGACTCCCCCAAAGCCCCACATCCCTCCGCTCCACGCTCCCTTCGCGCAGCAGCAGCAGCAGCCGCCGCCGCGATCCGGCTGCCCCGGCTGCCGCTGAGGAAGAGGCGGAGGCGACAGTCCCCGTTCTCCCCCCACCTCGCCCTCCCCCCCCAAAAAAAAAATCCCCCACTCCCTGCCCCAGCACCACCACCCGGCCCGCGGGAGCCGCCCGCGCACCCGGCTGCGCCCGCCCCGCGGCCGGACGCCGCCGAGCCCCGGAGGAAGCTGCCCTCCGCCGGAGCCCGGCCAGCCGCCTCCCCTCCGCCCGCCGCCGCCCGCCCCGCCGCCTTCCCGCCAGCCGGGAGGGGAGGGGAGGGGACGGAGGGAGGGCGCCGCCGTCCCCCGGCAGAAAGCCCGAGTCGGGGGCGCCGGGGGAGCGGGGCTGGCGGGGCCGGGGCCGGCAGCGAGGGGCGGTGGCTCCCCGGGCACCGCCTCGAAGCACGCCCGACCTTGGCACGGCACCGGCCCCGCGGTACCTGCCTGGAGGCGGCGATGCTCGCCGGCAGCCCCCGCGGGTTCTCCCCGCAGCCGGGTCCATCTCCCCGAGGTAGGAGCGGGACTGCGGGGGCAGGGCAGCCCGCAGGGTCCCCCCCGGAGCCGGATGAGAGGCGGCTGCCCGACGCCGTGCTTCTGTCCTCCCCTGCCCCTCGGCCTGCCTCTCTGTTTTGGGGTACTCTGCCCACCTGCCCCGTGGCCCATCCTGGGAGCGATGCCCGGAGCGAGCCGCTGGGGCGGGAGAAGGAGCTGGCCTGGGAACCCTGCCGTGACCTGCAAGGGCCTGAATGCGTCCCTGCCATGGCCAGGGATGAGGTGTGCATGTACAGCTGACAGGCCTGAGGGTCCCTTCAGCCGTTCCTGCGAGGGTGCCACCAGCACTGACCAAGATGGACATGCTTTGCCAGGCAAATCTCCACTGGGTTCAAAACGCGTGTAGGCACGCTTGTCATACGGGACAGTAATGAAGGTAAACGGCACTGGTATCAAAGAGATGTAAGGCGAGAGTTGTCCCCCTGTCAGCTTCTGGATGTTGTTAACTTTGTATAAAACATTGGTTGGGTGAAGGCAGCACAGTTGTTACTATTTTTAATCTTCTTCCAGGTTAATTAGTTCTTTCAGCAGGACTAGTTGACGTGGAAACAGAATGCTGACTTAGCTATATTGGTTTTGGTTCCAGAGGCAGCTCCTCACCGCTGGAGCTCTTCACCATGCTCTATGAACATACAAACATGCCCTTGGCCAGCTTCTGATTCTCGTTGCATTGCAATCAGCAGCCACTGGTCCATGACAAAGCGCAACATTTCAGTAGCCAAGGGAGAGCAGCTATGTCTTTCTTTTGCACTTTTTCTCTTACCACCTGTTTTTCCTTCCACATATTCTCTTCCCTTTGAGAAACTGCTATGAAAAGGGTGGACATTGAGTAATGTTGTGGTGTTACGTACAGGTGAGAAAACATGGGTGGCTTTTCCTCTGTCCTCAACAAATTCTTGAAAAGAAAGACAAATGCAATCCATTGTTCTGACCTTGTTGCTTTTGCAGTTATTAATAAAGATTCAAATAAAAGAAGGAGCAGGCTCAGTTTTAAAAATAATATTAAACTCTATAGGCAATGCAAAAAAATGTAGAGAAACTGAGTGTTGCCAAATCTTGTGATTTCATGTTAATATTTGGGTTTTTAATAGTACCATAATTACTATGATTATAAAGTAAGGAAAAATCTTAGCTTTCATTTAAAAACCTTATTAGGCTTATGATGAAAGCCTGAGAATTGTGGCACGAAGCATACATAACTCAAGGGCTCAAAAATGAAAAGTCAAATAATAAGTAACTATGTAAGTAATTTTAAGGCTCTGGGTCCTAATGGTTTTTTAATGCTATGAATGGGCAGTATTGAAGACCAGTTTTTTCAAAGACTTCAGAGGAAGGGAATTTAGGGAAGGGTACCAATTCAATTCTGTCCCCCTAAATTCTGAAAGAAAGTATTAACACCAAAGAAAATATTTCTCATGAAGAATTTAACGTGGTTTAAAAGCACATTTAAGCACTAATAACTTTTCTTAAATAGATTGTCAGTTTTATAACAGAAATAAAAAAAGTTAGAGAACAATATTTCTGATTAATGTGCTATCCTGGTACTTTGGAAACACATCTGAGGTAGGAATGAATCAACAGTGCTGTAGAGTCTGTCATATTTTATCACACTTCATTTAAGTATTTGTCTTCTTGATCTTACAGAGCAGCCATTTCCATTTACTTGGGAGCAGCATAAAGATAATCTAGGCTGGAACTGATGGAACAAGGAAGTATTTAGTGGGTTATGGAGCATTTGTTCCTTGGGACTCTGGATTCAATTAGGCTTAGTAATAACCAAAGGATGCTAAAAGTTATAACCAATCAATGAATTTCATGAAAGGTAAAAATCATCTCGACTTCTCTGTGACATGGCATTTGCAGTGAAAGTAGCACTGTGGGTTTTGTCTGGAGAAAAGGCTCAGAACAAAGCTTCTGTGGCAATGGACTGGGGGTAAGACCCACCCAAGACCTGCGCTGGGCAGAGTATTCAAGGACATAGTGGAAGCCCAGACTTTTGGGAAGCTATTTAATGTGGCCAATAAGGAAAAAATGGGCACAGAAATAGACTCCTTGTCCTCCCTCAAAATTCACCGCCCTGACTTTGCTTCTGGAATTAGACTCCGAAACATCTCCTTTCAAAAGGCAAGCAGGTTATCTCAAGGAATGGCTGGAAGGAGTCTGGGCACTTTTATTCACTAAAGCAAAACAAAGCATCCAATCACAACTTGTAGATTGTCCATCCAAGAAAATCCCAAGGATATATCTCCTGAGATAAGCCCAGACTGCAGGACCTCAGGGTAAACCTTTGTTTTTTGCAATGTTCCACTTTTCAGCAAATAGTTAAGTAAGGGAGAGGGAAGGAGTTAACATAACTCTGTGGCCTAGTGGTTTGGCTGTTGCCTGGGAAGTACTGTTATTTCGTAAATAATCTAGCGACTCATTAATTACTGGATAAAATAAATCAATGTTCAGTGGTATAAGGAACAGAACCCAATTCTCTCCTCCTTTTGGGTGTCTTCATAATTGCTCATTCTCACTCTTTCTCTTTTTTCAATGTACAGTCTTTCTGTCCCAGTAAAACTATCCCTGTAAAATACGAGACTTTGAACATTGTAGCTCAGGGACTAAAATTCATCACATTTTCTACAACTTTGGTGAATGTTACAGCCTCTGGGCCACTGGACAGTTAAGATCTATGCTCCTGATCAAATTTTGTTGAATAAGGTAAACACAGTGTATGTTCTTTACTTCCTCAGCACTGCCAATATTGTAAAGGCCACTTGAACAATGGATAAGTCTAAACTGCAAAGGCAAGCGTTATGTGTGAAAGGAGCAAAAGGACTGTCCTTGGTCCAATGCAAATATGTGTGGAAGAATACAACTGCCAAGCCTACATGTGAAAAAAGTCCTTGGGTAAATTGGATTATAATGGATTCATCAACGAACTCTGGGTTAGCAGATACAGGGGCTGATCTCTAGAGCAAAACTCTTGCTGAGGATCTGATATCCATGCCATACTCATTTGTTTTGTGTTTGATTTTTTTTTTAATCCCATTAGGGAAAGTTGAGAAATCTGGTCCTCTAAAGTAAATGCTCATTAGCAGTTAAAGCAATGTGCTGCTGGGGTGCATTTTTCAACTCACTTTCAACTTTGAGAGGAGTTGTGTTCATGTATTCTGAGACTGCTCTGAGACATGAACCAAAGCACAGTAAGTGGGAATGATCAAATGATTCATGTTGCAAGCACAATCCTGGTCTGCAGTAAAATGCTATGTAGATGCATCCATCATCTTATTTCAGAAAGAGCTGGAACAGAGCACACTCAGCCCCTGTCAAAGGACAGAAATGGCTGAAGGCAGTGGGATTAGAATGAGAAGCAACTCAAAATTTTGGAACAAATTCCAGTTTCCTTCATCATTTTCAGTACTAATGGAGATACAGAAGAGGAGGCAATGACAGGAAGGCTAGAGAAGAGGAGAGATCTGCTCACAACTGATGCATTTGCAGTACTACCACTATCAGTCACCAGATTGTAGGAGAATGCCTGGCTTGGGAATCAGGGAAGAAGTATTTGATCACACCATGCAATACACCACTGAACTCCTGTGCTGGAAAGTGGTACCTGACAAAGTGAACTTAACTCCACTTACACATTGAGATCAGAATCATTTATCAAATATTTTATTTTTCATTTTCCTTTCTGGCTTGTCTGTCATTTAACTGATTCTGACAAAGATCCAGTCTTATCCTGAAGCAAACTGCAATCACAAAGGGTTCAGAGATACAAAAGAGAGACTGAAACTAAAAGAAAGTGGGGAGAATTGTTGCTACAGCTGAAATGTTGCCTTCTGAGGAACACAGGACATTAATCTTACTAGGCTGAGACCCATGCTGCTGCTTACCTACTCTGCCTTGCAGCAATTTTATTAGCCTGCTGGTTTAACCTGCTGAGAAGGTGTAATTAATAAAACTGGCTGGGAAAAAATCCACAAGAAAATTTTCAACTCTTTTTTTTTTGTTTTTCTTTTTGCTAAATCTGACTTCTTTTTCACTTTATGAAATCACAAGTTGAGGATCATTTTTGTCAAAATACCATACAATAGAAATTAGTATTTCCTTCAGAAAGCTCAACTTTCTTATTTTCTGTCCTGCAGTATCTCAGCAGGAGCAGAGCTTTAGAGTGACAGGAGGATGCTGGGAAGCATTAGGCTTAGGGAATACTCTGCACTTTGGCAGTTTTTTACACTGTGTTTTGCCTGTTCAGATAATGAGCAGTGTTTGTTGGACATACTATGTGAGGAAAACAAGATTATGTTCATTTACTATATATATTTATCAGAAACCATATGTAATATTTTCTGATGTTGGGTAATACTCAACAGTTTATTTAACTGACAGTGAGTTTATACTCATTGTCCCCATTTCTGTCAGGCAGATTGAAAGCAGCATTGCATGAATCCATTTGCTTTGGTTGCATAATTTGCTGGTCTACATTTAATTATACAGAAATATTAATGGTGTTATGTCAACAGTTCTGATGTAGTGGAGATCTGAATGTTTCAGTGGGCCACATAAAGAATAAGTTATTAATCCGTATGAATAATGGGGGAAATTTGCCTTTAATAAGAGGCATGATCCAAATTGTCTTGAACTGTTGTTTAAATTTCAGATGGGTATTTTTTCTTCATATTCAAGAAAATAGAATAAAAATTTGAATTATCTGAATGAATTTAAAAGTGTATTCCTGCATCATTCCATTCCTTATGCGGCAAAACCTCTGGATTATGCACATAGTGAGTCAGACACATCAAAATAAGAATCCATTGACAGTTTGGCAGAGGAAGAAATAATCATGGCTCTTTATAGCTCACATTTTTTCATCATGAAGATTAATGATTATGCACTGAAATAACACAAATACATTAGAGAAGCCTGTGGCGCATTAGAAATACTATTCTTTTAAGTCTCTGTCTTGATGAAAATAGAGTCTTTTGAGAAAAACAGACAAGTAACTGAGTTACAACATTTTTTTTTTACTGTAACTGTAGTTCAGGAAGTGCTATTTTATATAGGACTTCTTTGTTAAGTTTCTACTTGAGTCGATTCATCTAAATCCCTTTGTCAGGAGCACATTATTCTTAAAAAACCAGTATGCAGCAGTTACCTTTTTTTCTTTAAGGTTAATTAAAACCAGAAGGTTGTAGCCCATATATTTATGTCTTCATATTTATTAATACCTTTATGAATCTCATTTGATATAATTATTGTTTATGCAATTTTTTGCTAACAACAGCCAGAATTCCAAGTTAAGATCCCAGCCTCCTTTTGCAGGAGATTATACAGAGTGAAGAAGACAAGCATGAGTTCTTTGAATTGCTTATATTTAATATTATGTATATTTAAAGGAAGACCAAGTCAGGGTCCTAACTGATGCATCTGTATTAGGACTAGCTAAAACAAAAGAGATTGGTTCCTGGCATTTCCATCCAAATGTCCCTTTGAATTTTAACAGAGGAAAAGAGGAAAGATGAAGAAAAAAAACACCAAGGGGAGGGAATGCAAACACTTCCACATGAAACAGCATAAGCAATGAGAAGGAAGTGAAGTGAAATTATTTCATTTTCTAGACACAGTTGTGGAAGTGAAACTCCAAGGTAACAAAGAAAAAGCTATAGGTAGTGAAAATCTGAAGTATGTCTTGCTCTTATCCTTTGAGAAGAAAACAAATCCTTTTTTGCTTATGCTGAGGAATGCCCTTAACAGGAACAAATCCATGAAGGATGAGGGGAAAGGAAAGGCTTCAGAATGCGGAGGTGTGTTTATACAGAGGCTGCATCTGCAGCCTTCTCCTGCCAAGACACAGCGCTCTGCTGGTCTCTCTAAATGCATCCTCTTTTCCCAAGGCTGTGCCAGCTAGCCCTTTGCTCTTATTCCCCAAACATTGGCATCAGAAGCAGACACAGTTAAGCTCATAATACACAGATCAGGATCGTGGGCCATATTCCATCTGTGAAATAACTCATAAATTAGGCTGGTTGTGCAACTGTATTTCTTTGTCATATGTACTGTACACAGAGGGGAAATCACTATATTTAAAGGGGAAACATTATTAGGTATATACGGAATTGTGTATGATGGGTTAAAATATTTTTCATTTTGCCTTAAAGATTATTTTGCGGCTCAGGAAAAAAATGTTAATAATGATTTTTAATATTTTGAAGGATATAAATTCTATTACAGATAATAATCACACTCTTAAAGTACTTTTAGTAACTCACCTTGTGTCATAAATTGCATATAATTTTTTGTTTTCTTCAACGGCATTCCTAAAAAGAGAGAAAAAGAGAATATTAATTTTGTGCCATGTGTCCATTGCCAAAAACCCCTCTCATTGATGGCCCTAAACATTTTCAGACCACCATTGTAGAATCTAGAAACAGGGAATAAAATAACCTATAAATTGACTTGTTCAACACCTCACATGACAAGATTGTAATAATCCTTTGGAAATTGCCTAAGTGGGTTTTTAATTATAGATCCATGACTCTGTTGCCAAGAAATGAATAAAGAAAAAAATAGTAACTGCTTCTGTGAAAAACACAATGAAAAGATGTTTTTGATAGAGCTATGTGAATAATTTTCAGCAATGCTTTCCAATTGATCCAGATGAACATTATCCCACTCAGTTATTTCATTATTTTTTAATAAATAAAACTAAAAGTATACATTGAAATCTAATGCAATGTATGCAATGTGAGTAAATAATTTACCTCTGATATTTTGAATACTTTTATGTGTGATTAAACATTGAGGTTCATATAAAAAAAAAGACATATTGAAAATTTGAAGCTGGAGTCTCTATTTTTAAGCTTTTTCAACTGAAATCCATGTGACTTTGCAGAATGCATTTTGCATTCTTTAAGTAGGAAAAAGATGGTTTTTGTCTGAACTTTTTTGTTGGACTGTTTCTGAACATGTGAGAAAAAAGTACTCTTCGGAAATAGTGCTACTGATTTGAGGTAGAGCAAGAAATGTTGTCTGAAATGTGTTGGCTTTGCTGGGATCAGCAATAAAATATAAGTTTTAGCTAAGTAGTTTCTGAGAAAGCGTGATGAATCTAAGAGGCACTCCATAATAAGTATTGATTTGTATCTTAAAATCTGATTTATGTCTCTCTGCATTACTTTACCTGTCTGCTTAGAGAAGTTAAAGAGAAGCAACTAAAAGCATGGGGTAAATGACCCTGAATTTGGATGCATTAAGCTCCACTTACATGGGAAAAGTTTGGGTTTGGTCCCTGTTCCTGGAGTGGTTATGCCTTTCACATTAAATATGCACTGGCTAAGGGATATTAACAGATGAATTTTGTGAATACTCAACTCTCTTGGGCATTGGGTGAGGAGATGTGGGGCCTCTCTCATGTCTTAGATCTCCTTGAAATAGCCAGTGTGTAAAACACAACTGGTAGTGCTGGGCTGGGCTCAGCTTGGATCCGCAACATCTCGTCCATTTAAGGTGCCCTGAGTTACCTGAGACACTGCATAGAGTTGTCAGTTACCACACAGGACCTACATGAGACCCACACTCTACTGGAGAGTTAATTGGAGTTCCAGGGGAACACCTTGGAGAACTCCAATGGCTCAGAATGCTTGTGTATGGGACCTGGGCTGAAACTCTCAGGTCAGGTTCCACCCTAGAGAAGGATCCCCAGCTTTCTATACAAAGGCTACATTAACAGAGTTGACTAGATCTCTGTTGACATAACGGGAACACCCGGGTCTTGGGTAGACACCTATGTCTAGTCTGCAGATTAATCCTACTCCCAATTTCACAATATCTTATGTTCTTTTGATTGTTCTGGCATCAAGATTCACAAACCACGTTGCTCTGGATTTAAAGATCATAGTATTGTCTGCCTACAGCCACACCTGGGCATGCTCTGTTGGGGTTTGATTGATATTCTCAAGTACAGTTTCATTTATTCTCCACAATTCTTAGCTGTCTTTTCCTCCGTGACCCCCATTGGGTAATTTCTTGAGCTCGGCAAAGGAAAGAGAAGAGGAGGAAGAGCAGAGAAGTAGCATCTGAAGCCTGAACACTGACCCAAATATAACTCCTGATTATAGTTAGGGATCTCATATTGGTAGAGTGACATGGTCAATGCTGACACAAGAAGATGGTTGGGCTCTTTTCTAAAGTGCACATTGCAACCTGCTGCAAGGTACTGGAGCAACCACTCTGCATTTGCAGAGGCTGGATACAGAGAGTCAGGGAGCATGCTCAGCCTTCATCATCCTTTAGGACTATGCTCCCAAACAGCCAGTGACACCTGGGAGACAGACACAGCTCAACCTGTAACCATGACAACTGGCATGTGACTTACAGCAAATTAGCTATGGGTGGAAGAGGGTACTACTTCTAAATGAAAATCTACAGTATAGATGGAATAAGTATCTGGTTTCTATCTCATTATCTAAATATATCCATAATCATAAGATAAAAAGAAATTTGAATGTAATAAGAGTCTTCTTTAGTTAGTAGATTTGTAAAAATTTTAAGAACCGTGCAAAATGTCATGTGTGGCCACCCTGTGTTTATAACTTTTGACAACTGTCATCAAAAATGACAATGGCAGGATAGGACTGACTCTAGTTTCCTTATTGGTAGAGAGATTATAACAGCAAAGGGAGATCAGGAAAACCATTAAGCAAATGTAACAGGAAAGAGTCAAATGTAATCTTTTAAGTGTTGAAGTTTCACAGTCAGGTTTTATTCAGACTGATCATGCACTCCATTTTTTTCTTCTCTTGCAAAAATGTAGACAAATCTTAATGCTGAAATTGTCTTCTTCAGCAGAGTAGTAAAATCACGTGATCTCTGCACTGAAAAATGCTTTCTTGTGAATGAGGAGCAAATGGAGTTCAGGAGTCCCCTAGCATGGCTCTGTCTGCCTGTCACCAATAGAAGACATGCTTCTGAAAGTATTACAAAAGTAATTCCCCCGTGACAAAAGCAGCACATTAAAAGTACTTATATTAAAAGGACTTTGTTGTATATGAATATCATTATATAATTGATTATTCCCATTAAAATGCTTTGCATCCTTATCACAACTTTAATGAAAGAACAAAACTGCTTTGAATATTATACATGCACTTGCCTAGAGCCACTATTAAGCAGAGAGGCTTTGTGTGCAGCCAGGCAGTTGTTGATGGTAAATCAAATGGAGGGCATATGGTTTCAGTATTGCTGCTGGTGGAGTTTTTGTTGCTAGAAAGAGCTAATGTTTTGCATTTAGGATTATTAAAGTAACAGAAATAGTAGCTAATCTTTTCCCCCTTTTTCCTCTCCAGCTCTCTTGAAGGCCTACTCAATATATACAGAAAAACATGCTATGAGCAACCTATGCTGAAATGTTAGGACTTCCCTGAACTGCAAACTTAGAACTTTGTGTGTTTTTTTAAAGACCCCACAGTTTCTGGATAATACCATGACTCAGAATGCCTCTGGTTGGGATTCCTGCTTGCTGATGTAAGCACTAGAGATTAAATGTGTAAGTCTGAGCCAGTTACCAGGTACTACTTTAATTATCAGTGAGGACAGCAAAAGCAAGTCCAAAGACTGAAAGAAACTCAAGAGGCTGAAATAGACTAAAATAGTGTAAATGAATCACCCTCCAGAAGTATCTAATAACTATGAACATATAGCCCATAGCTAGCAAGATATCTAACTTTTGGGTAGGTAGTATTGCCTAAGATATATTACATTCGTGTGATTTAATGGGAATGAAGGCAAGATCTGTTTCAGTACATTGAGCATATTGCCCTACAAAAGTTTATTAGATAAAGATGTCTTTAGGTTGGAGCTCCATGAAGAATATCTCTGCTAATGTTAAGTGGGCAGCAAAGAAACAGAAAAGCTGCTAAGTTAATACTTTATTTCTGGAATTGCTGGAGTCTTTTATCCAAATGTAAGTAAAATTTTAAACAAGGATCATCCCTTCTGGATTCAGGTCACAATACAAAGCAGCGCTGGTGGATGAGTAGCTGGACATGACCCAGCAATGTGCACTTGGAGCCCAGAATGCCAATTGTGTCCTGGGCTGCATCCAAAGCAGCGTGAGACCCCACCTGTAGTGGTGCATCCACCTCTGGGGTCATCAGCACAGGATGGAGATGGACCTGTTGGAGCGAGTCCAGAGGAGGGGCACCAAGATGATTAGAGGGATGGAGAACTTCTCCTATGAGGAAAGACTGAGACAACTGGGTTTGTTCAGTCTTGAGAAGAGAAGGCTTTCGGATGACATAATTGCAACCTTTCAGTACCTGTAGAGAACCTATAAGAAAGATGGAGAGGGACTTTTTACAAGAGGATGTAGTGACAGGACAAAGAGAAATGGATTCTAACTAAAAGAGAGTTCATCTAGGTTAGATATTAGGAAAAAATTTCTTATTATGACCATGGTGAGGTACTGAAACAGGTTGCCAAGGGATGTTGTGGATGCCCCATCCCTAGAAGTGTTTAAGGCCAGGCTGCTTGGGGCTCTGAGCAACCTGGTTTAGTGGAAGGTGTCCCTGCCCAAGGCAGGTGGATTGGAACAAGATGATCTTTAAGGTCCCTTCCAACCCAAAAAATTCTATGATTCCATACTTCAATGCTAATGAATCACAGGATGCTTAACAAGTACTCTTGACCTTATGTATCTAACAAAATGATTCAGCATGAAAATATAGATACAAAGACTAATTTTATAGCTTGTAAGACAATGCTAACAATAAGGAAGTGAGATTTTAGCTTCAGATTTGAAAGCATCTGAACATGGAGGGCCACTACTGAGAAAAAAATACTTGCTTTTTCTACTCTGGGAAGAATTCTGTACATCTCACATAAGCTATTTACAAACAGGAAGAAAAACAAATGTGATGCTAAACTCACTCCCCACTCAGGGAATGTACACCTCATTATTCACCGTGAAATGAAGAAAATAGAGTTGTTGGTTGACCCAGCACACACAGTAGAGGCCAAATGAACCCCATTCTACATGACTTTGGTGCAGTAACTGTTGGTTGCAACAGCAAAACCCAACTGTAAATCTTCCTCTCTAGAACAGCTGATTCTGGGCTTCTACCTCAAGATTGTTCAACCCACTTTGCAAACTCTCCCTCCAGAAACTTCAGAAGCAGCGAGGCAACTGCACCAATGAGTCAATAAAATTCTCTTTTCCTAGGAGGTTCAACCCTTGCTAACCATGTTAGGAATTCAAGGGCATCACTGTCACATAGCGTGATAGGCACTAAGTAATTATTTTTAGTACCTAGAAGCCTATCAAGAAAAGTAAGAAAGTACAGACTGAAATGTCAAATGCAAAAATGGGAAACTGTGTTTAAAACTCCCAGGATATTGTAGACACAGTTATTGAATTACCATTGTAGATCTGCTGAAACTTCAGTAAGCAGCAGACGATGGAGGTTTTCAGTATAAATATGAGATTCACATAGCTATCTCTTATTTTTTTAAATATAAATTAAGTGGATGCAAGCCAAGTTTTCATAAATAATGCCGAAAATGTTTATGTATGAGAAGCTTAAACTATGTAGCTCTAGATGAAATAAATGTTTCAGTGAACATGATTTTAAACATGATTTATTCAAATGTTATGTTAAGTAAGCATTCAATATGCTTTTATGTAATACTGATGCCCAAGTTACATGTAATTATGATGACATTATAGCATCCTTGATCTTTCATAACCTCTCTAAAAATTCATTTTCCCAGCATCAAACTCCCCAAATAGTATGGAAGTGACAATGTCACATAGTATAAACAGTTACGAGAACAATACGCTTCAGGTCCAATTCTATGAGGGCTAGCCAGTCTTGACTCCTTTTGACATCAGCCAGAGATGGGAAGTTTAGCACTGCTCAGAAACATGCTAATGAATTAGCAAGCCTACAAACCTGTTTGCTGGCATTTCAGAGCAAGATAAGAAGGATGAAGCGAGAATCTGTCAAGTTGTGGACTCCTGTTTACTCCCATTTAATCACTGATATTTTTGAATCTGTCTAGTTCTAGTTCAAATTCTGCAGTTTCTATAGCATTATTTTAGTCCACAGAATTTATTTTCTCTTTTCTTTTTAACACATTCTATTTCCAAATATAAAAATAATAGGCATAGGGAAAGACATGAAAATACACGCAAGACCAGTGCATAAATTTGCCATTATCCATAGAGTAAAGATCTCAGTGTCATTGCAGATAGTTTAGTGAAGGTTCCAGCTCCATGCTCAGCAGAGCTCAAAAAGGTAAACAAGTGCTAAGAACAATGAGGGAATTAATAGAACAAAATAGGATCAGCATAGTATTTTAGAAATCTGTGTTCTACCCACACCCTCGAAGCTTCGTGCTGTTCTCCTGCATCTCGAAGAGCTTGAGAGCTCAATAAACGTACAGGAAAGAGCTACAGGGATGATTAGAAGTATGGAATTGTATTGGTAGAAAGAAAAAGATTTAGGGTGAGACACTTAAGTCTGGAAGGCATTTGAGGGAGGAGAGAGATGATGGATGTATATGAAGTCATAGTCTGCCTAAATGATTATTTGCTACCATGCATATTATAACAAACAGAGAAGGACTCAGATGATCAGGCGGTCAGTTTAAAGCAAACAATATGAAGTCCTTTATCACACAATGCATAATTAAATTGTAGGGCTCATTGCCAGAGGAAGTTGTGGAGGTCAAAGATATAAATGGGCTCAAGAATCCATTAGACAAATGCATGAGAAGGAGATCCATCAATAGATATTAAGATCAATGTTGTGAATGCACCCTCTGCCTGAGGAAGTCCATAAACCTCAGACTGCTTGAAAATGAAAGTTTATAGCTGGGTAAGAGTTGGGTTTTTTCTGTCCTGTTTTGTATGTCTTTCCCAAAGTACTACTACTGCCCGTTGTCAGACGACAGCAAACTGACACAACTTTGGCTTGATTCAGTATGGGAATGGTTATCTTCAATGCAATCAGAAATACATGTTTCTGGTTTACTGTGAGCCCACAGTTAAATAACTTTCACACCTTAAAATGTCTGTTGTTTTCATTACTACACTCTCCACAAATAAACCACTGATTTTACTTCTTTTACTTCAGAAATTCTTTCAGTTGCATATTTTTGATTTTTATACTTTGATCCTCTGAAACACTTGCACACATCCCAGGGTGATAAAAAGTTTGCCAGTGTCCCTTCTAGCCCTCCTGAGGTATAGAGGGCTGTTGTAAAACATGCATTTTCTCAGAAAGAAAAAAATTCAGGTGCAGCTAGTACTCATAAAATCCTTTAGAAGTAAACCTCTTTACATTTCACAGACCAGAATATATGTTCAATAAGCATATCCGTATTATAAAAGATGTGATGTATATTGAATTTTAATGTATATTTGGGTTCATGTCAATTTTGGTTCAAGAAGCAATTATGATTTTAAACAAAGCCTACTCTCTTGAGCTCTTCAATTCCTTATAAGTGTTTTGGGGTTGTTTTTTTTTTGTTTGTTTTTTGGTGCTTTTTTTAAAATTTTCAGAATGATAGTTAATAGTCTGGGAAAAATAAAAATTAATTCATTAAGGATAGCTGATGCCATTCTTGAAAGCCTCATGACTGTGAAGGGCATCTTCCCACAGAGGGATTGAGTTTCCATGCAAAGTACACAGAGGCAGAAGAGAGCCCTAAATTCTCATTCAGGCATCCTAGTGGACATTGTGCATGTTTTTCAATGACTCATATTACAAAATTAAGAGGTCACCTTGGCCCAACATCATGACAGTTTTGACTGACAGCAGGTGTTGCTAACATGCTCTGTGCTGAACTCTGAGCTGTTGTGCAACAGCCATGCCAATGAGCACATCTATTTGACAGGGCCCATTAAATACTCCTCAGGTACTTTTGCTGCTAAAATTTAAGGTGCCCTTGGTCTCCAAAGAAATTTCTGTGGCTCATTCCTTGGATTTTTTGGCATCCACAGAAAACCAAAAATACTTTTTTTTTTTTTTAATAATACTATGGAAAAGAACCCTGAACTAAGAAAAGGCATTTCCATGAAAGACTCGAGTATTTCGGTCATTTGAAAAAATATCATGAGGGAGAATAATTTCTTGATCCATTCTAAACCATGTTAAGTGCATGCAGTTATACACAAATACTTAAAATGGGTTATGAATCCCCTGACACACACTTTACAGATAAAACTAGTCTCCAGCTATGCATGGAAGAACAATTTTAAGATGATGAAACCACATGATCATATGAAATAATCCCCTGGATATGTACATGGTAATACTTTCTCATAGGTTGCTACTGCTTTGCAAGTACCGATCAAAATAATTATTTTAAGTGATCTTTAGCTCTTTTGGTTGTTTAGATAGGAGGTCTTTATAAATTCAAAGGCTGTCAGCCACAGTGTGTCAGGAAACTTGAATTTAAGAGCCCAGCCCTAACATTTATATTTCTCTGTTATGTTTCAGGGCTGGTTGTAGATGTTAAGAATATTGCCTTTGGGATCTCTAAGTGCATTATATCATAGCCTCGAGCTGTACTTTCTTTTATCTGCTCTTCTTTAATCATCAGAAGTTTTGATTTAAAAGAGAAACAAGATGGTAAAGAAGCCTATGCATCTTTGCATTTTCCCTACTTCACATCAAGTGTGAGGGTGAGAGAACTGTAAAGTGTAGTTAAATAGTCGTGGGAGTCTATGAAAGATTGGAAATGTTCTATAAATTGGAAAACATGGAAGTGTTCTTTGCTTTAAAAATGAATCAGAAGAACTGTTTTTATTGTACAGGATTTTGAGATGTGAATATGAACTCTTAAAGTGTTCTGAATATACTGGGACATCCCCCTATCTGTTGCAGTAGTACTTTATTCTAAGGGGGCTTGGTTGAACTTTAGCAGCTAAAACTTTTTTTTTTTTTAATGTAAAATAAACATCCAGTGACATTGGAATGGTCTCAGAGCTCATCTTGACATTGCTAAATATAAAAAAAAAACAAAACCAAAAAGCTTTTTAAGGATAAAATTATTTATATCTTTTTATTAAAATGATATTTCAAAATTCCCTCCATCTTTATTTGAAGACACTGTGAAGTGAGTCTGAAAAAACACTTATGAAATCCATAGCACACACTTAAACACCTCCATTTATCAAGAGTTTTATGAACTCTTTATATTTATAAACTCTTTATATTTATATTCCTGAAATACTTCTCTATTGCCTGTAAGCAACAATAAAAAAATCATATTCATACCCCTTTATTCATATTCAATCAGTGTTTAGTCATCCACTAGAATCTCCAAATTGCCTGGCTTTGTTCATCATCATCTTTATAAATTGTACCATGCATGCAAGCTGGCTAAAAGGCCCTAATATAATTTTAAACTATATTTGCTCTTTTTCTCCCAAAGTTTTCAAATGCTGTGTTTACATATATATTAGACATTGTAAAACTGGGACATCTAAAACCTCAGAGAGAAGAGTAGTTATTAATCTCCTTTTAAATATCCCACTTGAGGAATATGGGGCAAACACTACAGAATTAAATCATTTATCAATGTCAGGCTGTGAGTCCTGGTTATAAGGTTTCCCTGGCAGATAGGGATGAGAATATCAGTCTCCTAATGCCCAATACTTTGTTGTAACTTCTAGGAAACATAAATTATATTTTCCCATATAGAAAGCAATTCTACATTAAACAGTGCTTTAGAAAAAATAAATCAATTAGACATCTATTTTACAGTATTTCAGACATCCTAATACCCTTAAGTTGGCATGCATAACACTTATACCTACGTTTATTATATACGATTAAATATCAATTAACATTTAACTCTAAGCTTTACATTGTTAGAATTTGAGAGTTATGGAGGAGTTGACTTTCCCTGGAATGCTGGGTGCCCTTCAGCCAATGGGGTACTAATTCCTTTATCACCACAAAGTTTCTCATTGCTCCCAAACTACCAGCCTGGCTTTATTTTTTTTCTCTTTTACCTTCCTAAACCCCTTGAAATTTCGTCACGTGGACCTCAGGCAGAGCTGGGCCTCTGACTGAGACCCAGAGCAGAATGGGACCATAGCAGGAGGGAATGAGAGGCTGGACCCTCTCACAGCCTTCCCAGTCCTTCTTTGCTGCTTAGCACAAGGGGATTCCTCTCTCTTTCAGTGGTTGTGTAAGTACTTGTCCTCTTCTTACTCATTTTCTGTAAGTTTAGGGGGAATCACTGAATAGGATGTTTTGGTCTGCTCCTGTGTTCCAATTCTTATGTCCTTATAACTGTACAGACATTTGCCATTTCACTGGGTACATTTAGCAGCAGTTTTAAATCTGAATAGAATCTCTCAGTAGAAATATCTATAATGAAAATAAGCTATAGTTCTCTGAATTCAGACCAAATTTCCTTTTTGCTATAGAAATCAATGTCATATTATGCTTTAAAAATTTCTGTGCTTTTTCTTCAGTTAATGCAATCTAACAACTTGCAGAAAGTTTAAGACCTCACTCTTTAAAACAGTATCAAATTGAACAAAACACATACTTTGTCAGCCTTTATTCCCTCCTTAATATGATCCCTTCCGTATTAAATGAAATTGCTGCAAGTCCACTGTAATTAGTACTAGATGGAAAGAGGAAATGAGGGAGCTGACAGCTTCTACGTTTCCATGTGGTACATTCTAGCATATTTTCCAGTTGCCCTTCTGGAAAGAAGAATCTAGCTCTTGTAACAGAATTTTTTTTTTCTTTTAGTAATTTCTTTCTGACCTATTTTCATTGACACTTATGCACACAATCCACTGTGAAAAATAAATAAAAATCAATAATACTTAGAAAAAGATAATATTTTTCTAACTACCTATTTTTCTGCTAAATTAAGGGGATTAAATGAAATGATGGGCCAGATTGTGCCTCACACAAACATGCATACTCTGGAGGTTATGGCAAGCTGCACAGCCCACTGGGAGCTCTGGAGCTCCATCGGATATGGCAGACGTGCCAGATGCTGCACCTTTCTCAGGCATGTCCTTTTCGAGGGGTTTGGCCAGTGTGGAAGATGGCTAGGTTTTATTTTCCCATCTTGAAGGATGGTTGATAGGCCAGGAATGGGAGTGCAATGCTGACACAGTCCTCGGTAACATGCAGGACCACCTTGAAAGCGTGTGGGAGCAGACACACAGGTGTGCATGTGCCCCCACACGTACACACACACCTCACATGTTGCAGTCACCCTCCTTGTCCCAAGGGCTGGCTAGCATTAGGTCAAACCTTCCCTTGGGAAATATCTCTTGTGGATGCTTATGAATGAATAAAAGTGCTTGAGATTCCCACCAGCTTTAAACCATGATAAAACCAGAGTGTTTGCTGTTTTATCCATATGAGAGTGGAACCATTTTTAAGTCTGATGTGACTTCATCTGTTGATAGTCAAAGAACACCCCAGATTAAACCGGGAGTTCTCCTTAATACTGCTCCCCTAAGACCAGAAAGCTGGAGCCTACACAATGTCATAGGGCACATTGCTGAATCTGGGGGCATGTCAGGCCCCAAATCTTCTCGTGTTGTTCTCCAAAAAGTATTAAATGCCAGAGCACAACTCTGCTGCATGCAGCCTCTGAGTGGTCACTTAGCCCTGAATTTCTGCCTAACACTTCACTGATTAGAAGCATGCTAAAGTATGAAGATACAGAAAATTGTGGTAAGGATGATGGGAATTGCTTCAGTGCTCTGGCCGTTTCTGCATAGGAAGCTGGAATGCAAACATAGGGAGCTGGTGATATCCCAATTTAAAGAAAACATGGTGCAAATCTTGGTTTCATACATGCAACTCAGAGAAATAGAAAGAGCTAAAATACTTGCATAAATCCAGACTTCAGGAAAGACAACATGGAGGAGACTGCATGATGGCATAGCATGAGTTCAGGAGTCATTTTGCTAATAAATTCAATGGATCAACAAATTTACTTTGTTTTTTCATTGAAAAGACACCCACCATACTGTGGTACTGGATAGCAGCATCTACCAATCACCATAAATAATTTGGTTAGCCTGCACTCTGGGGAACTCCAATAATCTTTGGATCTTGATGTACCATCTGCTAACAGGAGTAATTTTCCTTAGAATATTCTGGTAATTCTGGATAATTTTCCCTAGAATTAGATAAGAAGAAATCTTTATAACGTGGGTGGCATGGGATATTTTAGGGTGGTTATTTCATATATCGATTAACAGAATTCAGAAGATTTTACCAAAAAAAAGCATTCATCTAACGTCTAGGACAGACAACCTTACAAGAACAGATGGGTTAATCCTCAGTGCACCCTCAGCAATGTGGTCACATCTTTCTCAGTGACACTCCTAAAGGCCACAATGAATTCTCCCTGGAGCCTTCTCTTCTTCAAGCTGAACAGTCCCAACTCTTCCAGCCTGTCTTCATGGGAGAGGGACTCCAGCCCTCTGATCATTTTTGTAACCTTCTCTCAATCTGCTCCAATAGGTCCATACCTTTCCTGTGCTGGGGACCCGAGAACTGGATACAGCACTCCATAGAGGGGTAGAGTGCCCTCCCTCACCCTGCTGGCCAAGCTGCTTTTGATGCAGCCCAGGATACAGTTGGTTTTCTGGACTAGAAGTGAATACTGCCAGCTCGCGTCCAGCCTCTCGTCCACCAGCATCCACAAGTCCTCCTTGGCAGGGCTGGAGAATCAAGGTTGCTCTTGATCCTTTCATTCCACAGCCCTTATTGTTACCAGGGGTTGCTCTGACCCAGGTTACCTCACCTTACACTTGGCCTTGCTGCAGCTCATTACGTTCCCATGGACCCACTCCCGGAGCTTGTCCAGGTCTCTTTGGATAGCATCCCACCCTTTAGGAGTGTCACTGAGAAAGACTTGACCACATTTCTGGGCACAGAGTATTGACCCATGTCTTCTTGTAAGGTTCTTATCTATTTCCATGTGTAGATGCGCACAGTTCTACACCCAAGCTTGCTTTTTGTTCTCTTCTCTTATTCTGCTCTGCTAGCTAGCTATGTCCTGCTACTATTAAAGAACATATGTACTGCTGCTATTAAAGAGCATTTAGTTCATGGCAAGTGACATTTTCACTAGAAGGATCTTAAATAGGGAGTAGATAATTCAATTTCCAGCTAAGAAAAAGAATAATAAATAAATAATGCCAAAGCTGTCTTTTTGTTCCTCCTTAATGGGAGGGTAATCATTAATCTTTTAGCCACTGGAGAAATACATTTAAGAAAAAAATGGGAGGATGATAATAATTAAAAATAAGACTGAAATGAAACTACCCACATTAGTAAAGTTACCAATACCATGGAGTGCCTACATGAAGGAGAGAGAATGACAGGGAAGGCTGTCATTATTTATGTAGGCATCTGAAGGCCTAACAGCAATGTAGTAGCAGCCATGTCTGCTTTCTTGTTTGTTTGTTTGTTTTTTTTTAAAGATAGGAAATCTTTTGAATGATTCAGGCTATTTATATAATATGGAGCATTGCTCAGGTTTTCATGCTGTCACCCAGGTCGGGCCTTCCAAACACACTCAAGTGTCTCCATGCACCTAACGAAAACAGTTACACAGCAAAACTTACAGCATCAAGCTCCTCTCCACACTTAATTCTTGCCTTTAAAATTTGAACCTGTGTGCAGTCATAACTGGTTAAATAAGCCACAATTGCATAGTTGCTGCTGGCCACCACAGATTCTGTTAAGGCATCTTTTTTATTATAACCTTGCTTCTGGTGCTGCTCGCAGCTCCACATTACATCTGGTGCTGAAGTACTGGTAGATGGTACGTTCTTTCTTCATTCAGGTTTTTCCCTGGTGTCACTCTGACCTTTTCAAAGTACATTCTGTGATATGAAAGATGACAGTGATCTCTCCTTCCCCTTAATCTCTTTCCCTGACACCAAGAAACAGACATCAGTGTTTCAATTTGGTTTTGATTACAAGCATCAGGGTGCTATTCCAGGAAGATGAGAGTTTTATGTTTAACTCCAAGTACAGCCAGGTTACAATCTCTATTCTCTAGACTGAATTCTTTGCATTTAGCACAGTCCCTGCTGAAATTCTGCTTGTTGCAATTGTGTTCATCTCGTACTTTTCAACAGTAGCATTATTTCAGTGGCCACAATTTTCATGGGAGAGCATGGTAGGAGACTTTTTCCAATGAGCTCATCAGCAGCTAAAGAAAAAGGACATTTCTGGCTTCTCTTTCATGTGGGAACCCACATGAAAATTAACATTCAAATAATCCACATTCCATTTACTTTGCCATGTTTTCTAATATCTAGGTGCCTCTGAAGGTGTAGACATACCTAACAGCAAACACTAAGCAAAAGATACTAAATGAAATTTAGGCCATCAGATTCCATCAGACAACAATTTAAAGGGTGATGTACTTTTGGTAAAGTTTTACTGAGCAGCGAGGCTACCATGCTCACAACACGCTGAAGATTTCTTCACTGAAATCTCTTTTACAGTCTTCCTTTTTATATGCAAACTATTTTAAAAATGTTTTCAATGTGAGACAGCAGATGTTTAATTCATAAGTGACTAGAGGTAACAGCCATCCCTAACAATAATTCTGTGCCTATTGTTTATATTCTGCTCATAGCCGGTAGCACCATTCGTTAAGTGAAAAGTAAAAACCTAAAGGACAAAGTGTTGCAAATATGTTTCCACTGAGTTAATCACTGCTATAATTTTGCATGTAGGTTCAGTTGCCAAAAATTCACATGCCTAGAGTGAATTATGTGTGTAGGTCATAAGATCAGGGCCTATAAAGAAACATGGAAATAATTTTCTCCAAAATACTTGCTTGTGAAGGTTTTCAGTATAAGCAGCAAGAAAAAAAGTATTTTAAGATATTAATTTAAATATCCTTTGAGGACATATATTACATGGTTTTATGCAGTGTATTCTTATTTCAAATAAATCTTAAACATTACAGATAAGAACATCAAGTAAAGGTTTAGAAATGTGTAGAGCTAGATTACAATAAAACATGCTTCTTTATTAGATACATTGAGGGGTTATAAATGTTGTGCAGTGGATGATTTCCTGTTATATCAAGACTACTGCAAATATCACAATTCTAATTTGATATGTCCTAATTTTAAATATAGCACCACCAAATGGGGTGCAGATCAGACTAACAAATCTATGCATACTCTGTCTTGGCAGAGCATAGATTTTCTTCTATATAAAAAAGTAAATATGACTCAAAACTATACTCAAAGGAGACCCATTGGGGGACTGCTGCACTAACACATCATATACACAAGTACAAAATAGAGAATTGCAGAACCGCAGAATGGTTGTGGTCGGAAAGTACCTCTGGAAATTGTCTAGTTTAAGCCCCCTGATAAAGCAGGTCCACCTAGAGCATGTTGAGCAAGATTGCATCCAGGCAGGTTTGAACATCTCCTCAGGAGGAGACTGCAATCTGTTCTAGTGCTCTGTCAATCTAGGCAATCTGTTCTAGTGCTCTGTCACCCTCAAAGTAAAGACTTTTTTCTCATACTCAGAGGGAACTTCCTGTGTTTTCATTTGGGCCCAATGGCTCTTGTCATATTGCTGGACATCACTGACAAGTGTCTGGACCCATCCTCTTGGTGTCCAGCCTTAAGATACTTGTATTAATCAATACAAATATCAATTTGTTTTCATCAGTAAGATACCCTCTCATTTTTCTGCAGACTAAACAGTCCCAGATCCCTCAGCCTTTCCTCATAAGAGAGATGATCTATTCCCTAATTATTTTCATAGCCCTTCACTGGACTGTGTCAAGTAGTTCCTTATATTTCTTGAATGGGGAAGTCCAGAACTGGACACAGTAATACTGATGCTGCCTCACTAGGACTGATTAGAGGGTGAGGATCACCTCTCTTGACCTGCTGGCCTCACTATTCCTAATGCATCCCAGGACACTATTGGCCTTCTTGGCCCCACTGTTGGCTCATGGACAGCTTGTTGTCCACCAGGACCCCCAGGTCCTTCTTTGCAGAGCTGCTTTCCAGCAGGTCAGCCCCAGCCTGTGCTGCTGCCCAGGGCTGTTCCTCCCCTGGTGGAGGACCCTTTGTTGGACTTCATTAGGTTCCTCTCTGCCCAACTCTCCAGCCTGTCCAAGTCTCACTGAGTGGCAGAAGAGCCTTCTGGTGTGTCACTCATCCCTCCCCGTCTTGTATCATTAGCAAACTTGCTGAGGGCACACTCCATCCCTTCATCCAGGTCACTGATGAATCAGCTGAACAAGACTGGTCCCAGTGTTGACCTCTGGGGAATAGTGCTTGTGCAGGTCTACAAACAGACTCAGTGCCACTGGTCACAACCCTCTGAGCTCTGCCTTTCATCCCTTGTCAATCCATGTGCTCATCTCACTGTGTGCTCATTCTCACTGTGCGCTCATCTAACCCACACTTTCCGAGCTTACCTGTGAGGTTCTTATGGGAGAAAGCGTCAAAAGCCTTGCTAAAGATAAGGGAGACAACAGGCACTTCTTCTCCCTCATCTACCCAGCCAGAAAGATAACACAGAGACCTCTGAACAATGTAATTGAAAAGGGACGTTTGGCAGCTTGTTTTGCAGATTGTACATGCTTTTAACAGATGTGATGGCAACGGTCTAATAAGCAGTTAAACTGTAGGATAAACATGCTCAGATTGCTCTAACAAAGTTTGAAGTGTTAGCGTTCCACCCTGGACAGTGGCCTTCATTGTTTTTCTTGCTTCTTTCAACAGCAGAAATTCATTTGTTAAGAGAGGAGCCCTTTAGGGGAATTTTATTTGTATACAAAGAGAAAGGCACTGTATTGTACAGGTCACCTACCTTGAAACTAATCTTAGAACTCAGAAAAATGCAATATAAGAACGGGAATATAATGGTGAGACCACAACAGCTATTAAAAAAAAAGAACAACCAAAACCCAAAAAACCACGTTAGATAGTTTTTCCTGTTTTTCAGACAGAAATAATTGCACATGAAGAATGATACATGTCCATAGCCACAACGCCATTTTTTGAGTAACGCATCCTTGCTCTCTTATGGCAGGGGGCAGGTTACTACACCTAAACCTGTGCTTGCACAGATGACAATTCTCAGATGACAATTTCAAGAAGAAAATTATGATGTCTGCCAAAAATCAAGAGCTTTGGAATTGAAGAACACTAGAACCTAAATGGATGATGAAATCCTAACTGTACTTTCCTGTAGATCAGTATTAAGATTTTCTTGAAATCTGTCTTTACCTCCCTTTTTTTCCCCAAGGAACCCTTTATCATTCATTACACAGGATAAGTAGGTACTGATTACACAGCACCTACTGAATAAGCAGCTACTTAGAAAAGTAATCTTCACCAGCCAATTAGCAGTGCCTTATTTACTGCGCACCCAAAGCCTGTTGTAAATACAGAATTATTCATTTTTTCACGGTCTTTTCTGGGCCACTCATCACTGTAGTATTTGCATGCCTCAAGAACACAGATGAATTTATCGCTGCCGAAAGATAGGAAACTATTATTATTATTCCCATTTTACAGCTGAAGAGATAGGGACTTGCCTGGAGCTACACAGTGAATTAGCGGCAGAGTAAGGATTAAAATTCATGGCTTGCAACCCTGAGCACTTTACTGGAGATTGCACTGCCTTGCAGTCAGAGGTGCTGAGAAACCACGGCTCTCACCAACTTTGTCTACCATTTCAAATGCTCTATAAGCCTTGGGCAGCCCAAGCTGGTCATCCATAAAATAAGACATACAGTTAAAGGTCAGCTGCCAGAATTTTGGAGTTATCTTCACATTGAGACTAATACTTCAGTCCAGTGCTTACGAAAGGGCTCACCCAAACCTGGGTGAATGCCTTAGCTACCAGGCTGCTGGTGGTTCCAGGGTGGGTAATTTATTTTTCCATGATGTAAATGCTGGAACTCAAAAAGCTGTGATAAAAGCACCATAATCTGATTTCCAAAAAATGGCACTTTATGATGAAACACAGTTAATAGTGAAAAACTAACTGACAGGCTCTCCTGGCTTCAGCAAAGGTAGAATTTCTTCTCAGTAGCTGTTACAGTGCTGTGCTGTGTATTTGGAATGAGAACAGTGTTGATAACACACTGATGTTTTGGTTTTTTGCTAAGTTGTTTTTATCCTAATTCAGGGACATTTTCCTTGTCTCATGCTCTGCCAGTGATGAGGTACACAAAAGAAATTGGGAGGGAGCATAGCTGGGACAGATGGCCCAAACTGACCAAAGGGATATTCCACACCATAGAATGTCATGAGTGGCATATAAACTAGGGGAGTTACCCTAAGGGGGGCTGACCTGGGTTTGGGAAGGGGGCTTAAATCGTGAGAGGCCTTTTGGACACCCAGTGTGAGGCACAAAGGGCTGAGATAAAGGACAGATCCGACCAGAGTGTGTTAAAAGAAACATGACACAGGCCTAATTTCTCTTCTTGGATTCTTCACCTGAAACTCATTCCCTCCTGCTGTCCTGGACATATCCAGGATGCTGCCCCAGAACTCGACACAAAAAGCATCTGATTAACATTTGACAGCTCTTGTTTTGTTCTTTTTAGTAAACTGGGAAAACACCAGTAGATCAAACTTCAGTCATTCTAGTGGTCATGTTTTATTTAAGTCACTGTTTTCTCTTTGAAGCTACTCTTTTGATCCTCTTCTGTGCAACTGAGATGCTGTGCTCATTGACCATTCCCACTTTTTGGCTGCTAAAATTAACATGGCTGTTAGCTCCTTGCATCCACAAGTGATCTATTGAGATAAGCAGGTAAAGTTTCTCACAGAAACTGACCAGCAGTCTGTGATCCATTCAAAGCATATAGTCCCAAACTAATCCTCTAGTTTTCAGCTGCTGAAGATGAAAGGCATGGCAATAAATCCAGTTTATGTTACTTAAGCAAACAGTCTTCTTTCTCATAAATATGCAGCCAATAGAGTTGTTGTGGACTTTAAAGAAGGACCAGACACAATAGATGTGCATCTCTGTCCCTCCAGTACAGCACAGGCTGTCAAGAAAAACACTCTGCACCTAGGAATGAACTTGAATCTGCTCCATCCTAAATATGCTGAACACTCAATCACCTCTGTAAAACTGGAACACTCTAAGAGGAGAGAACAAGGAAAGCCCTCAAAAAATTCCCAAAGTCCAAAAAGAAAATGACTGCCCGCAGCAAAGAGTTAATTTGACTTTCTCACAGTGCAAGAGAATGTCCACAGCATGGGTTATATGATGGCTCCTCACAGCTGTTCTTAAGTCTTTCTGCAATTATAGCCTTCTCTTCCATCCCACTGATATTTTCAGAAATATTAAAACCAAAATGCTGATTAACTCTGGTGTTTTAGTCTACTTTTTTCTATCGACTAATACAAATTGGCAAATTTGAGCCTGCACTGCAGTTGTTTTGTGAGCAAGCCACCTGCATTTTTCATTGAATAAATTTGTGATGAAAAAAAAAGAAAGCCTCTGTTTAATATTTGTGCCAAATCTCATTCTTCAGATTCAAACAAACTCTCATTGACTGAGTCATAATTACTGGGTCACACTCCAGGCATAACCTCAGCTGATGTATGGGTGTAGTTCTGCTGCCCTTCACTTGGCCAATTTATACTGCATGAAAATTTGGCTTACTGAATGATATACATAATATATGTTACTATTTTTATTTTTCTGAATTCTACTGCACTGGGACTGAAAAAGTATTTTCCTACAAAGCTGTAGGACTGGCATCACCTGCATTCATGTGGTATATTATAATGGTTGCTATAGTTCAATCATTAATATTTAACATCCTGTAAATATTTTGAAATCAATATCTTTTCCAAAACAAGGCACTGTCAGGTCATTTCCTTTTTTTTTTTTTTTTTAAACAGCTCTGTTCAATTTCAAAAGTTAATTCCAGACAAAACAATTTAAAAACTAATTTTTCTTGAAATTTTATTAATTATAGTACTTGAATCTATACAACAGAAGTCACATTTAATGGGATTCGGAACTGCTGAGAACATTTATTCCCACCTAACCTTTGCCAATAAATTCAGTCTCAAAATCAGTACATTGCAAATCCCAAAATAAATGTAACTAGTGTCTACAGCTTTCCAAATGGTATGCATTAATGTATTTTCCTGTAGCAACAGCTAATTATTGTAATGAATAATGAACAGGGCGACTTGAAAGCTTATGTGAAATTTTACAGAAGTGGATACTAATATTTGTTGGCATCTTTGACAGTTACCTATATTGATCAGAAACAGAAATAATGAGTTCTGTCAGTGTGCCCAGCACTCATATAAACAACACAGGGAAATGCAGTAAATACGGAAACTACAGCAGCCAAAAAAAGACCTGAGCTCATCACAACAACTTAAAACATGCTAATCCAATCTCATCTTAGTATTTACACAGCCGAAACCCAGCTGACAGTTGATATGTACATACATGTATCAATAGGCATAAATATGTAGAGTTTATAACCTAAATATGAGAGAGAGGGATACATGCATATGTATGTATAATAGAATTCACAGATTTACTCCGAATGTCAAATAGATTTTGGTACCTCTTGTCTGTATTTAACTAATTTCTGAACTTCAAATATTCGGTTCTTAACATCAGTAAATACATTATTTTACTATAGTCCTACATTGTCCATTAGTACACTCACCTTCCATCCATTATGAATTTTTAAATACATGCTTAATAAAGAATTTATCAACATTGATCCTTTCCTCTTAGTTCAATGAATTTCTGTGTAGTTCCTTCTAAGATTTGTTCTCTCCTTCCTCTTACGAAGGAATTAGATGTACAGTAGCATATGCATAAAGCCTTGAATATTGATGCAGAGCTCTCATGCTCCAGTTTAAGCCTGATTAAGATTTCTTTAGGAATCATATTTATGAAGCTGAATTTTTGTGGCTATTCTCCACAAAGCACTTTCTTAATTGGATGGGTATTTGCTCCACTGTATCATTAAAGGTGTGCTCTATCCTCACAAGGAGTGCACCATGCAGTGTCTTACTTACAGTAAATTTGCACCCAAACCATCAGATTATGTACAATGCTACCCTAATGACCCATTATTTTTCAGTTGTAGATATAACTGCTACTCTACCTACCTAAAATACTAACCAGTAAATTTAACCATTTTGAAGAAATTAACTTAAGGTATTTTATACATGATAGGGTCATAAAATTCTGGTTCACGGGTTTTCTGAGTTGATGCTCACTTGTGTGCCAAAATCTTGTGTCCACAAACTTATCTCTGCTAAAAGCACACTGCCAACAAGAGAAGAAACCAGGGGAAGATTCAAGGTGAGATAACAGCAGGCCCTTGTTTATGGGATATAAAACTCATGGAAGAGGTGACTTGCTGCAGTTTATGGATACCCAGAAAAAAGAGCCTGTATTCTTACAACACAAGAGGAAAGCAAAACAGAAAGTCACAGTTTATAGTACTATGGACATTTCTGGACTGTGTGATGCAGGAGAGATTTTTGTTACGTAGCCCCTCTGCCTCCCAAATCTAAGACCATGAGCCAGGATGTGTTGTAAATCCCTTTGGCTTCCATTATTTGTCTTTCAAGGGCAGACTTTGGTAGGCTGCTGGAACAGGGAACAGATTTCACATCTGAACCTAGCAAGGATGTGAATAAAACCACAATTCTTCCACAGGAAAAATATTTGTAAGGAGGTTTGACCCTTCACTCTGAGTTTTCATTGCTATCCACTGGTGTGGAGGAAATTCTCTCTTTTCCAGGGCAGAGGCGAAAAGGGTCCATCTCAGTGGCAAGCTGAACTGATATAAACAAATGGTCAAAACATGTGTAACATTTCCCTGCAAAGGCACTGCAGGGGCAGTGCCAGGCCTCATGAACCCCACCATCAGCCCCCCAGCTGGGCTAACCTGTAGGGAGGAGAGAATGGGTAAGGGACAAAGGAACTGTAAGGAGTCAAACAACAAAGTGGGTTTGGAGAAAAAGGAACCCCTTTATATGGGTACAGAAAGACAGGGATGTCACTTTAAGTAACAATCTTTGCTTTAATGCTCCAACCCAAGAGTCAGAGCATTAAAACCTTAAAATGGGCTGAAAAATGTTGGAAATGTTCTCCACTCCTTTGGGTGTGGGAGGTATCTCTAGGAAACATTTTGCTGGTCTAATGGGGTAAAGTCTCTAATACAAAGGCATTACATTTCTTGGCAGACCCTTTTGAGAAGTAAGGCTGCCAGCATCTGGGGTTCTAGTCTTGGAGTAGGGACCTCTGTAAGGTGCCTAGAGTGGTTTTCAGAAACAGGGAATCTTAGGACATTCTATAAATCCATGACAACACTATTCAGGCACACCCTGAACATTTGCTCAGGTGTTAGTCTAATATGTGAAAATGGACTGAAGGTTGCCCATAGCAGACAGGATGAACTGCCAAAGGGAAAATGCAGCCTTTCATTCATTTCTAAACTGAATCCGTGCAGAAAGCACCCTGCTCAGGATTAGATTCAGATGAAGTTTTTAACACCTTTGAACCTGCAGATTGGGGAATCACAACAAATAGCACACAGAGGCATCAGTGTCCCTTGCTAAATGTGTTGCTTCTCACAATCAGCTGGAATTTTGCTGGAACACAGCAGGCAGGCATCTGCCTTTCTGGGCAGTGGCTCCACCGATGTCTTCTGTGCTACACAAAAAGGGACCAACTCTGTCTCTGAGCAATCCTTCCCAATGTTACTCTGCCCCCAGCTACACTTCAAAAAACTCACTTAAGTAGTTCCCCACTGCCACTGGGATGCACAGAACAAACCACCAAAACATCAAGTCCTAAATGCAGCTCTGTCTGCGGCATGGCCCAGCAGACAAGTGAAATGCAGCAAACTGGTCATGTTTTATGGTGTTCATGGCATTATAGAGTGGGCATACATGAGGGAAAAAAAGGCTATCAATATCCCTCCTTATCATTCAGAAATACACCAAATGCTTCAAAGTCTATCAGACTGTAATACCTCTCACATCAGCAAGGTTGTTTGTATCATTTCACTACTAGACACAATTGTGAAATGGTTTGGAGAAATGAACAGAGAGTTTCACAGGATGGCACAGTTTTCATAGCTTACAGGATCACAGGATGGCTGAGGCTTGGAGGCTGGAGGGACCTCTGGAGGTTACCGAGGTCTCCCTCCTGCTCAAACAGGGTCAGCTACAGTGGGTTTTCCAGAATCATTTACCTTCAAGTTTTGTCTCCACAGACAGAGATTTCACAACTTCTCTGGGGAACCTGTTCCTATGTTTGACCACCCTCAAAGTAAAAACATGTTTTCTTGTATTCAGGTGGAATGTCATGTTTTTTAATTTGTGCCCACTATACCTTTTCCTGTCACAGAATCATTTAGGTTGGAAAAGACCTCCAAGATCATCAAGTCGAACCTTTGAGTGGTCACCACCTTGTCAATTAGGCCATGGCACTAAATGTCACATCCAGTCGTTTCTTGAACACCTCCAGGGACGGTGACTCCATCACTTCCCTGGGCGGCTCTTCCCAATACTTAACTACTCTTTCTGTGAAGAAATTCTTCCTGATGTCCAACCCGAACCTTTCCTGGTGCAGCTTGAAGTCATTTCCTCTCATCCTGTCATTGGTTGTTCGGGAGAAGAGACTGACCCCCACCTGGCTACAGCCTCCTTTCAGGTGGTTGTAGAGAGCGATAAGGTCATCCCTGAGCCTCCTCTTCTCCATGCTAAATAAACCCAGCTCCCTCAGCTGCTCCTCATAGGACTTACTGTCAGTCAGTAGCACTAAGCAAAGTCTGTCTCCCTCTTTTTCAGCCACCTGCCCTCAGGTATTTACACCCATGGATAAGGATCCCTCAGCCTTTTCTTCTCCTATCCAGACAATCCCAGCTCTCTCTGCTTCACCTTCGTAGGGGACACACTCCAGTCCTTTAATAACTTTCTTGGTCTTCTGCTCAACTTTTTCTACCATGTGCACGTCTCTCTTATACTGGAGAACTCTGGTGTGTCTCACCTGGGCTCAGTAGAGTTTTGACTCCAGTCTTTATAGACACTAGTAAAGAAGGGAGTGAAAACAAGACTTTCACCCTTTGCTCAGATCCAGTCTTTGCACTGAGAGTGGCTGAGTCTGTATTAGCTGATGATTAGGGGTTCCTTCAATGATTGATGAATTCAGACTGCTCTCTATTGGAAAAGGATTTGTATCACCAAAGTCACTGTTCCAAGTGCTGCCTTTTGTTGAATCTTAGCTAGGAGGCCAAAGGCAAAAGACTTCAAGAGAATAGGCAGTCCCCCCCCACCTAGATGATGGAATTGAATTGTTTTGGTAGAAGAGAATGCCTCTGAAGAGGCTACTTGCAGCAATTCCCACAGCATGTCACAACTCCGTGCAACTTCATGAGTTCTCTGTAACTCTCCTGGAAGAAGGAATGACTTGATCAATCACAGAGACACCTTTGGCTACTGGCAAAACAGGCCATTTTCTAACAGAGCGTCGCAGTGAGGGGCTGGTGTGCATTTCCCAATGAGCTCCTGAGGATGTGCCATAGTAAAAACCACAGTCCAATTTGCCTGCACTATTGTTTCAGTCCCATGTAGAGGATGATCGACCTCCAATGTATTCATCTCTGCAAATAAGCAACATTACTTAGTGAAACAGGGAGAACTGTCAGAGATGGACCACGCAAACTTCTCCCAAATTTGAAAGAAAATCACTGTATGGAATGGCCATGTCGGTATTTTGCTACATTCCAGCACAGAGAACAATCAACCAAACAAAACATTTCCCTGACCCTAATAGAAAGCATTTGATTCACATACTAAATTCAACGTATCCTTTAAAACGTGACAAGGAGGCTGAGGATACAAACAGGGTGTGAATCACAAGGGAGTGCCTGAAGAAACACACAGCGGAGGACGTGCAATACCGTCGCCTTCATAGCAGCGACCTCTCTCCTGCCGGCAATAACTGCGATCGCAGGCCAAAGCCGCTGTCCTGCCGGGATCCAGCCCGCAGACTGCGCAGTCAGTGTTTGACCAGCCCGGTCCGTGCCCACCGAGCGAGCGCTGCCCGGCTCGCCCCGCTCCCCGTCCCCCGCCGCCGGGGCCGCCGCTTGCGTGGGGCTGTGCTGCCCTCCGGCGGCCGCGGCACGAACAGCAGCCCCGGCCGGGGTCGCCCACCCGGGGACAGTGACACGGCGGGAGGAGCGGGTGGGCTCGCCGCGGCGTGGGTGGCACCGCTATGCGGGACACCGGCACTTCTCAGCTCAGTGTTTCGCCGAGTAAGGCGCTTTCGTGGAGTCCTTTCCCGTGGTAGGGGTTGGAACTAGGTGATGTCTAAGACCCCTTTCCAACTCAAACCGCTCTGTGATTCCATCATTCTCGTTTATCTTTTCTTTTTCTTTAAGCTTTCCTTAAACATTTTCTTGCTATTCTGCTCCCCCAGTTCCTAAATGCTTTCTCCCTTTGGTGTTGAGAAGCGGATCCACAGCATATGGCTTTGCGGAGAAGATCTAGGGAGTCGGAGGAACGGAGACAGTTCTGCTCGTCAAGGAGCTGGAGCGAGAGGCCGAAGCACACAGCTGTCACCCACTTACACCAAAGTCTAGGCCAATATTCCTACATATATCTTTTGTACAATTATTTAGAGATCGCGTATTTTTACAACATCACCTATATAGAGATATAAATAGTTTGTACTAGAAATCAAAGCACTGCAAAAAATGTTATTTAAACACTCCTAGGAAAGAATATTATCATGAGAAACTACTGGCACTTCATACTACTTAACTCAGATATTTTTAAGCACTGGGAAAGCTGTTCTGATAGCAACATTCATTCACAACTTCATATTTATTGAAGTCACTAAGGAACAACGAAGAACAACGTATGTCATTGGCTCTGCATTCAAGATCATAAATCATTGCTATAAAACTCGAACACAGTTAAGCACCAGATAGAGCCATTGAACCATAGACTGGTTTGGGTTGAAAGGGACCTTTAAAGATCATCTAGTTCAATCCCTGATAAGTCTCAAGGGAATGCTGAAGAGGGGAATTACAAAGAACTGCCCGAGAAAATGCTACTCGATTGATACTAGGAAAATGATTCATTGTTTACTTAGAAAATTCTCCCTGGGGCAACATTTCTGATTTTGTTAGGTGGGAAAAAATGTAAACTGAAATTTCTAAGGACCAGTTTTCAACTCAGATGGTGCAGACTGGGAACTAGGCACACATAGAGCAGCACCCTCTGTGGCAATGAGCTACAGAACTAATATTGATTTCAGTGGAGGTATTAATTTCATAGAGCTTTTATATGGATACAGGGAAAAAACTAGTGCTTCATTGATCCATAACGTTGCCTGAAAGACATACACTACCTCACTGGATCTGATAATTTAATAACTGAGTTTGGAGTGTTACTTTGAAGTACAGCCACAGCAGTATATACAGAAATCATATATTATCCGGTGTAACATGTGCATGCTGCAAAACGTTGCATTCATCTCAAGGAATCCCCAGGAACTGGGACTATATAACACTCATTTCATCTTTAATGTAGTTCAAAATGCACTTGCAAGCACATTATATATGTGACTTGAACATGGAGCGAGTGTAATGCTCCTATCATTGAAGCTGTGAAACAGTGCATCCATTTTTCAGGAATAGCACCACACACAATCACAAGGAAACCTCGAAGTTATTGCAGGTCTCCTGGAATTTGTAATACTGATATATAAACTATGGATGTCTAATAATGAGGATGTAAAAAAGAGAGTTTATGTTGTGGATATAAACCTACCACTTCAGCATTTAATGGTTTAGGTCAGGTCCACTGGAAGAGGAGTAGAGCTAAGACCTGGATATGTAGGGATGTATGTATACATATGTACGCTTATACACGTGTGGTACAACGAGCCTATATACCGGCAAGCCTCGGCCATGCCGCTGCCCCACGGTCACACCACACCTGCACGCCCGGGCTGTGGCAGAGGCTCCCTCTCCCCGAGGACGGTCGGTGCCGGCCGGGCTCACCCGGAACCCTGCCCCGGGGGCGCTCGGTGGGGGCTGCTCGCGGGAGACCAGTGCGGAGAGCTCGGGGAGCCGCTGAAGCCTCCCGGGGCTGCGACGGGTCCGGGAGCGGCCCCTTGCCGGGAGGTCCCCGCCGGGGTGCCCGAGGGTCGGGCGCGCCCCGCACACCGCCCCGCGCTCCCGGCCGCGGGCTCCGCGCGGGGGCGGCGCGGGCGCGGCGCTGCGGCGGGCCGCGCCTGCCAGCGGCCGGGAGGCAGCGCCGCCGCTCCCGCTCCGCTCCTGCTGCCGCTCCGCAACTTTCGGGCAAACACTGCCCCCTCGTCCTCGTCCTCCCGCCGGCGGCTGGTAAGCGCCGGGCTGCCGCGCCCGGCCGGGCAGGTGGAGGGCGGCGGGGAGCCCCGGTCAGCCCCCCGGGCAGGCACCGCCGCGCCCCGCGCCGCGCACATGGCCGCGGGAAACTTCGGCCGGCGGGCGGGGCGGGGGCAATCCCGGAGTGCCGTGGGGACTGGGGAGGGAAGACGGGAAGGAGCGGCGGAACGGGCACGGGCGGGCAGGTGCCACCCTCCGCGGAGCGGAGCGGTGCGCGTCGCCCCGGGCGCAGTGCGCGGGCGGCGGCGGCGAGTGAGCGACGGTCGCCGGACAGGTGCGGGCGGGCCGGGGCTGCGGGCAGAGAGCGGCGGCCCCGCAGTGCCCGGTGCGGAGCGAGCGGGACCCGGTGCGGGGCAGCGCGGGCCGGGCGGGGGAGCCCCGGGGGGCGGCTTTTGGTTCGGGCGTTTTGCCTTGCGGCGCCGGCGGGGTGGGAAAACAAGTTGCTGAGCGATGTAGCACGGGGGCACAGGGTTCAGGTGGAAAATCCAGGCAATTCCTCTCTGGGTGTGTTTCTGGGGGCTGTTTTGGGGTTTTTGTTGGGTTCGGGGTGCTTTGTTTGTTTTTTGTTTTGTTGGCTTTTGGGGGGTTTTGTTGTGGTTTTGGTTTTTTTTGTTTGTTTTTAATAGGGCACAGAGGAAAACGTTAGTGCACAATGCTGAAATTGGTGATCTGGTCGCTGAGGCAGGTATCCAAAAAGCAGCAGTCGCTGGAGCAGCTACATTACTGTCGTTCTTCGTGCTAGCGTGAGGTTTATGTGCCTTTGAGAGGAAGGTCACTTTTTACCCTCTTCCCCCCACCCCCCCCCCCCCCAACAACCCACCCTCCTTTTGCTAAGCCGTGCATCAGCAGCATGAATTCCAAGAAGCAGTAGGTGTTTCTTGGCATTTCAACTGGGATTTTGGAAAGGGAAGCCGGGTATTTAATGGGAAAAAATTGCGATGGAAGGAAAGGATGCGGAGGCTGCACACAGCCCTGGGTTTGCAGGCATGTGGAAGTTGTTGAAATAGGTAAAGGGTTGAAATTGGCATTTGGAAAATGGTGGCTATTTCTTTAGTTACTTGTACCACAGATAAATATAGGGAAAAGCTGGGCCACAAAGAATTTTTTCTGTTTTGCAGTTTGCTGTCAGCAGAAGGTAAAACATGTCCTTGAAGATACACAATTTTACATAAACAGCTGATGTTTACATAAGCCTAGATAAGTTTGTGAAAAACGCAGATAGCAAAAGATGCGGTGTTAGCTGAACTCCGCTATCCTGCTCTCTGTCCGTGCAATAATTTATCAATTTTTTGTATTGTTGCAGTGTAAGAACAGAGTGAACAGCTGCACCTTCACCAAAGCCACCACCTGCGTTCCTCTTCTCCTCTGGAATGGACAATGGGATGGTCTCTGACTTTATCATGATCAAAAACTTCTTCCTCTTCTGCGTTTCCATGAGTTTAGCCAGCCACTTCGGGTGAGTTGCCAGTTGCATTTGAATTTCTGCTGTGTGTTTTTTAAGGAAATGAGAAACCTTGGCTCCGTATGGTACAGGGCAGCTGAACAAAACAAGCTGGCTTTGCATTTCATCTTAAGGTTCTGGTGTCAGGGGGAAGGGAGTGATTTGATCTCCTGTTCATATTTGCTCTCTTCTATCAGTTCTTTCTGTCTGCAGTGCTGTTGCAGAAAGGCTTGTGGGGCACAAGGAGCTCAGACCAGGCCTACAGCTGCTGAGTGCTTTGTCTGGGGTTTAGCACAGCCGGGGTCTGTGGTGCCCTCTGCCCCTGTGTCTGTGATGTGAGGGTCTTGCACCTTCTCGCTCACCTGATGGGTGCTGGTTATAGGCAGTAGTGTAAAAAAAAAAACCCCAAAACTGCAACAGTGGGACTTGATGCATGTTACTAGCTGGTGCAGGCTTTCTTCCTGAGTGACCTAAGATAGTGACTGTTTAGAAGGATGTCTGAGTTTGAAACTTGTTAGAATAATTAAAAATCGTGTTTCCCCGAAGCATATAGCAAGGAATCCTGTTTCCTTTTTTTGCTTTGGATGCTTTCCGGATGGTGATATTCTGAAAACTGTCTCAAAGAGATACTCTGACTGTAGCTCTCAGAAAATGAAAAATAAAGTCAGAAACCCTCTGTTTATATGTTTTTCCTATACCCAGAGATCTTAAGAACTTTCCGAATATGAGCTATACAATGGAATCTGGAAAAAGCATTTTGCAAGTGCTTGGGAAACGTAGGTTGATTCTTCTTTGTGGAGGAGAACAATTATTTATGATTTCACCAGAAAAAAATGAATCCTCCCAACATGCTGATTCACAAGCACACCCATCAATTCCTTGCTATAAGAAGATACAAAATGGAGATGCAAATCAGTTTCGGATTTCAAGCAAACTGATTTGTTCCAGATTGGAACTAGGAGAAAGACCAAACTTTGAGTGATGACTGTCTATGCTGTAAGCAAAGAAAGCTCAGCCTGGTATCCAGAACATGTCCCGTGTAGGTAGGCGGAAGCCTGTGACCTGGAAGGTTTATATGAACAGTTGTAGGACTGCACTCTACAAAGGATGCAAGGAGTTGCACATTCATTTATTCCCCTTGGAAAAATCTGGTCCTGCTTTCACCATGGTCTAAGGCTAAAGTCTCCCAGGATTTTGTGACAGAATTTAAGAAAGCAGTGATAGAGTGGGACTGGCTTTAAACTTGTCTTTACATTATTGTAGTTTGACAAAGTATTTCCACATTGAGAAAATTGTGGTGACTGTAACCTTAAGTCCTTGGAAGTTTCTCATTCCTGCAGAAGGCAGCATATTGCAATAGTTGAGTATGACCTGCTTGGTGTGTGGGTTTTCTAAGTGTGTTTCTCCTCTAACAGATAGACAAGGATGCAAAAAAGCCCAAACCTAACAACCCAAAACTGATAAGATTTAACTCCCTTTCAACTCCAAAGCAAATACTGAATCAAAGTCCCAGGTAGAAATCAGTGTGACCTGTAACCTGTCAGATAACCAGAATAGGAGAGTTAGAGGAAACTAGGACACTTGTTTTCTGCAAGTTAGTTGAAAAGCTTCTGTGCACTAAAATGAGATCATCCCATAAATTCCCCCCACTCCACCCCCCTCGCCCCCCATTTCTGATCTAGTAATTTTAGTCCAGGCCTGCAGAGATAAGCAGCTCCAATTCACTGCACCATTCACACACTGCCTTAGGGCTGAATTTTGACCCTGCTCAAAAGACAGAGGATGCTCCAGCGCTTCTGCTTCAGAGGCAGAAGCAGTTTCAGAGTGTAATTTGCTAAGTGCTTTGGGACTGACTCTTCAGGACAGAGTGGTACAATTAACATGTAGGCTGTTGTATTAACTGCAGGAGTTTAATACTGATAACACTGTTGCTACCAGGTCCTTCTTCATTAGCTTCATCCATGTTTCTACTGCGCTGTTATATTGCAGTGTGTTTTGCAATGTGCTAGATAAAAGTCATTGGTCAAAGGAGCACAAATTAAAAAACAAAATACTGTAGGACATTACAGATGAAGGCAGATATTTTTCTACAGTTCTCCATAGTCATTCCATATTTATATTAAATCATAAATACGTTTTTTGCTGAGATAGCCAAAGACACCTTGGGGGATGTTGATGCACAATGCATGGCAAAATAAACAGAAATTATGTATTTCAATCTACTAGGCTACTTGAGAAATCTCAGCAAAAGACTGTGATTAATGTTTAACATAAATGTGTAATGACTATCGAGAATTATCCACATTAGTAGGCAGTAGAGGAGGACTGTAGACATAATTGGTAGCAGCTATCTAAAGAAAAATTACTGAATTAAAATTCAAAGATATAGACGAACTGAGAAGAGGTTGTGAAGTCCCCTCCCCCCCTGTTTTCGGTTTAACAGTTTTAAGAATCTACTTCTGCAGAAACAGTCCAGCACGAGTCAAAGCTTTTTCAAGCCTGCTTAAATTCAGCCTTGACTTGTATAATGCTCTAACAAGTTAAGGTGTTTTACTGAAGCATTTCAAGGTAGCTCACAATTGTCTCAAAAGTAAACATTAATAATAAAGCTAGAGAATGATTAAAAGTCAAATACAAGCATGAAGAGTATTTTCAGTTTTCAGGCCCACTGCTTTTGTGGGCCCTTGGGACATCCAGGTAGTGGCAGCTCTGTGAGGGTCGGTGCCTTGTGTGGCTGCTTGCACACAGATCTCCCTGAGATGAGGTAGCCCATGGGTGGCTCCAAGCTGCCCAGCTCTTACTTTGCAAGTCCCAGGCCATCCATGGGGTCACACTGGTGATGCACAGTCCTGGTGTGTTTGCATTTTGGACGTGCAATTTCAGAAATCTGTCTGAGAGCCAAAACCAACAGGGATGGACGTTGTTCATGTACCCGCAGTATAGTTGCCATCTGCTAATAATATTTATAATAGCAGAAACACGGAGAACAGAAGATCCCAATTATGTGTAGCCAACCCAGTATTGCTTGGTACACTCTGAAGAATTGAGTCCATGGTGTGTCTGTAGTTTCACATACTTCTTCTCCAGCTCACAGCCGTTATCACTAAGACCATAATCCTGCTATTTAGGCAAAACATACCTCTCCTTCAGGCTGTTATTTCAAGTTAGTCTCTGCAGCCCTAAGCAGTTACTTCTGCTGGGATACCTCATTCCAAGTACTTGTGATGCTAGGGAGTTCTTTCTCATATTTTTAAAGACTAATTTTGTAAGAATTATCGTATCCTTATGCAGTCATGCTTGTCTGTTTATTTTTTTATTCTGTCTTCCTTTCATTCTCCGTATCTCCAGATAGCTTTTTGAACCCATTAGACAATTTTAATAACTGGAAAACTAAATTGATATGTAGAACTGCTTGCAGGAGGCAGACAGTTGTCAGCCAGTCCCACTGCTGAACAGCTTCAGAATCTCTGGCCCTCCAACTGGCCAAAGAGCAGGAGTGTCTCTCAGGCCATCCAGCTCATACCTGGTGCAGGAGAAGCCCTGGCAAGCAGTGCCTCCCAGTGAAGCTGCAGGTCAGTGACCTGGGGAGCTGACAGTACTGGGAGGCATTTAATGACCCTGGAACGCAGTTCAGGACATTGAAAAGGGCATTAGGGTGCTGGGGAGGAGGACTGTAAGATGTCACCCTATGAAAAACAGGCTTTCACTGCACTGCTCACAAATTGCTCCTTTCCAGAAGGTAGTAAAATGCTGCTTTTGCTAAGTAAATGAATTATTTTTTAAGAATCTGAAAGTAGTATTAAAGTTTCATCATTTTAGTCAGTCTTCTGTTCTAAACCGATATGAAAGAATTGAGTCTTCAGTGCACAAATTCACAAAATCAACATTTTTAGATCTCAAGAATCCATACGGAAGGGGTGGCAAGAAGCTAACTTAGAAAATGTAAATCTGTTTCCTTTGATGTCTGGCCAGCTGGGTTTATCCAAAAGTTTGTGTTCTCCACTGTCTTTTCCACAAACTGTTCATTTGTCTGAAGTTCAGATATAATTGCAATCCTATTAAAGCAAGTTATTGGAAACGCTTCTCTTAAAAGAGAGAGAGTAAAGTATATCTTTTCATAGCAAAATACTCTTCAGTTATTTTTCCAGAAATTTTTACCTTTTTTTTTTTTTTAAAGAAGTTTTGGGAAAACCATTAAATATCTACCATGCATTTTCCTCTTATTACAACTAACTTATGAATAGTACCTGCCATGATTTTAACTAGATGGCAAAAAAGACAATGATGTTTAAAGTGGTAAATGATGAAGTAATCAGAAGAAGTAGCTGAGCATCTTTAGAGAGTTATTATATTTTACACTAATGAGCCCCTTCTGTGGCATCTGATTTTTTCATTTACCCTGAAACTGCAATATTAAATAAATGTGATGAGAAGTATTCCTGGTTGGTTTAGTTTATGTTCAATAATGAGCTTTAAATGCAATTATCTCTGAATTTTCTTAGCATTTCCCTAAGATTCTTTTCTAGGTTTATTTTTATCCGTAACTGAAAATTTCTGCTATAAAACCATTTTTCACTGCACAGAGGCAATAATGTGCTTACCTACTAATATGTTGATAAAGCCTAATCCTTAGCAGTGTGGAAATAATTAGTTTAGGGCAGGTAGCACCTATTTCTCTCTATTCATTGAGCTATATAGTATCTAATATATGCACGTAACTTTGCAAGTAGAGTTTACATGTCTTTTGTCACGACAACCTCAGCCCTTACTCCAAAACATGCATTTCACCAGCATTCTCAGTAACAGAAATGAAACTCTAACTTTCTGTTAAGAAAGAAAAAGTAACACTTTCATAAGAGCAAACAGCAATCCATTTACAAATGCAACTTCACATAATACTGGCATTTCACTGAAATTCAGAATCAGATGCCATCTTTTTTGGGTGAAGTGATCTGCCAAATTTAAATTAGATTGCGGTTCTGCAGAAGGGACTCTGTACTAGTCCTCACCATAGTTGTTTCTCCATCTTTTTCCTCTATTAATTAGCTTTTGTTGTGGAGAAATAAAAGTATTTCAGTATATGGGGTGTGTGTACTATTCCTGTGAAACATGTACATAGCTGAGATAGAAGGAAGCAGCATCAATTACTCTTGTTAGATTGAGAGGAACAGTTATGAGAAGTAAGTATATTTTGTCCCATCTCCACAAAAATAGTTCAGTGGAAATCCTCCCTCAGAGTTCAATTGGCTTTGAATTCAGTCATAAGCACTAAAAATAACAAGCTTTTTCAAGAGCAGAGAAACTAGTGAAGCTTTGTGTTCTGTGCCCCCAGCATTGTATCTTTGCAATAATCCCAGCTCCACATTTGATATCCCTTGTTCCCATCTCCCATTGCAACACCTACATTTTACTTCTACTGTCCTTTTCTCCCAGGATCTTTCATAATGACCCTGCAAGTCTCCTCCATATCTCTTAATTATCAGAGAGGAGCGGGGCTGGTCTTGCTGAGGCTGTTTCTGAGCTACATGCATACTGAGTGGCCCAGTCAGCAAGCCAGAGGGAATAGATGACTGCTACCCTCACATTTTTACTTAATGAGGCACTAATTTAAATTGCTCTCCCCTTGTCTAGTCACAGCTTCTCATGAAACTTGTAGGAATGAAATGAAGTTTGATCTCTCTGCTTCTTTGTCAGATGCAGTGGAAAATGAAAATGGGTTCCTACGTTGATATGGTGTAGCAGGCAGACAGCATGATGCATATCTCTTTCTTATGAAAAAAAGAAAAGAAGATAAAATAGATGAGAAAAGTTGAAAATAGTATTCTAGGTGTACTGGATTTTCATGCTTTATACTAGGATTTTATCAAAGCATTAGTTGTGGTTGCTATATGTAAGAAAGTCTCTGTCTCCTGTTTTGCGTTTGTTAGGGTGCTGCCTGTGAATATTCACTTTTAAATGGTGAATCCTTTAAATTACAATTGACAAAAGAGTGTACAGTCTTTCTTCTGGAATGGTCCAGCCTGAAAACATGTCTAATGTTTCTGTAATCCGTTTACATCTGCTGGATTAACTGTCTTTCATTATAGTCAAACATGTCCACAACCTTGTCTGCCTCTGTTGCTCACTAGAGGTTGTGGTCACAGCACAGAAAACAGAATTAATTTGGTCTTTTGACCATGGAGATGAAAAATAGGCGAGATTTGTGGCTATGCCTCCACCTGCAGCGAAGGGAGATCCTTGGTGGCCTTGGGCTCTGCAGTGTGGAGCTTGCTGAGGGTTGCAGCAGTGCCAACTGCACTTAGGCCATAGGAAACCTCTCCAGCCAGGCATTTTCATGGGCTTTTGTGTTTCAGGGAATCAGACCCATGCTCCCTCCACCCGGCCTTACTCCCATGTCCTGACAGGCTTTGCAGTCCTTTCCTTTTTCAGCAGAAGCATACAAACTGTAAGGGGACCGAGCACAGGACTGAGGGTCCCAGTGGGGGTCTGTGAGGGGATACATGGCTGAGAGCAGCTTGTTCCGGGCTAGGTCTGGTGTCACTAAAACTTCCAGATGCATTACAGGGGTGTCAGTGAAGTCTCATTAGTGGAAACCTTATGCAGATAAAACCAGTTTGAGGTCCCTTTTTCTTTCTACGAATGCTATTCTGTTAGGTGAGGCAAACACATCTGTTACAAGCGTTCTGCAAGGAAAGCTGTTCGGAGAGATACTCTGAGCTTCTCTATTTATGTACTGATTTATTTCCCTGGGGACTGGTAGTAAATAAACATGGATTCTCTTTACTTATTTGGTTTTTTATCTCTGGATGACTGTCTCCCATGGAGTTCAGGTTGCTGAGTGTAAGCTATTCCTGCCTGCTGGCAGGGTGCATGAGGCAGGGTACAGTTCCTAGTGGGGCGGTGTGTCCTGTCACAGCTGGAGCATTTGCTGGTGATCTCAGCAGAGGCTGAATCTTGAATAAGCACCTAGTGTGAGCTGTCTTAAGAGATGCTCATTGCTTGCTGCAGGTGAAGCATGCTTATGGATAATCTCCCATGTCTATTCTTTAGGTAAGCAAAGGCATTAAGCAGGGGATTCTCTTAAGCATCTTTAAATGAAAATCAAGCAGATTTAAAAATGCAAGTCGTTAGCTGTGCTGTGAGCAGCTTCCTAGGTCTGAGCCATGGATAAAATGGTGAAATAAAAAAGAGTTCAGAATAAAAACAGATCTGGCCCAAAAGATATGGAATGAGGCCCACTACACATTGCTGTTATTTGCATACTACAAGGGAGAACTAAATTATGCAAAAGAGAGAGGAGGAGTGAAGAACCGTGTTTTCTGTACAGCAGTATGTTTTTCAGATACCCCAGTGATACCCCAGTGGGATTTTTGAATGTAGTGGGAGTTTGTTATCCTCAAATAAGGTTAGAGTTCATCCTTTGTTCTGGCAATAAATTACAGAAACTTTGAAAATTAGAAGCTGTTTGGCATTTAAGGATTGAACAGCACCTTCAGGCAGAGGTGAAGGTGCATCCCCAGGCAAACTTATGCTGCTCATGCAGCTCCCCTGCCAGCTAATAGAGTTCCCAAAGAATGGAGAGCTAACCTGGGGAAAACCAGTAACAGTTTTTGTGAGCGCTGTGAGCTGACCTTGCTCCCTGCCATGGATGGAGCCCTGCCAGCACTGGGGAGGTGGTGGGGTTGATGTAGGACGGGGTAGCACAGGGGACAGGGATCTACCTGTGCATTATAGACAGAGATCAAAGGACTCAGGTGTCCCCTGATCCTGCATCCCAGGGTTTTACCTCAGTGGCATGGGTCCTTCTTTGGGTCCTCCTCCAGGGAGAACTATTTACGAGTTTACAGTAATGATGAAATAAATGGCTGCAGCTCCCTGTGCTATTCAGGAGCAGCAGGAGAGGACAGAGGCTTGGAGGCTCCACCACAAAGTTCCCTTGAGACTGAAGCCCCTTGAAACCAGCATGACTTCTGACATGTTTCCTTCTGTTTGCATAAAACAGCTTCTCACAAACGCCAACACCATCAGTAAAAGAGGACGCCAATGACAACATCACTATATTCACCAGGATCTTGGACGGTCTGCTGGACGGCTACGACAACAGACTGCGCCCAGGACTGGGAGGTAGGATGATGCTTTGGCTTGGCCACTCCCCCTCTAGATAGGACTGTTGTCTACGTGATGCCCTCTCAAGTGGGTACCTGCTCTTGGCCTTGACAAGGGACTTGTGTTTGATTAACTAAACTAAGTCCAGAAAGTAGATTTGTCTCCTAGCAAATGGGGCACAAGAAAAAATTACTGAAACTCGTGTTGTTTCAGTCACTCAGGTCATCTGAGGTTGGGTTAGGAGAGCATCTGTGATACATTTTTTTCTGTAATTGGATACAGTTTGGGTTCTTTTTTCTGGTACTTCCTAAGGTGAGCAAGACATTATGCTAGCAGGTTCCTGCAAGGTTCCCGTACTGGTCAGCCTGTATAAAATTATGTTGGTAATGCGTATCTCTTTTAAAAACAGATCTCCAAACCATCCATATTTAGACAAGTACAGCAAATTTCTATTGATACGTCTTTTTGATAACCTCTACAGCAGCTATTTTAAAACTGTAACATGTGAATAGTGGTTGCCATCCTAACCTTGTTGAGCCCTCCTTCAGCTCTCTTTCCCCCAGATTTCTCTCATTTTCTACCCATGTGTAAACCATCTGTTATGTTTCTTCCTGGCCTTTTTTAATCTGGCTACCCCCACCCCTTCCTCTTGTGAGACCAACACATTGCTTTCATCCCTTTCTCTCCTTCTCCTCTCACTTTACACAGAGATGCTTGAAAATAGGGCTCGATGCTTTCATCTTACATAACGAACTTCTGAAATTTCTGCCCTTAAATTAAATTAGACCTGGATTTGAAAAGATGCCAGAAGGACTTAGAGACTTGAGGGTAGAAATAATTTTACCTAACTTCGGACATCTCTGATGTCTGAAATCAGGCAGATCACCCAAGCCAGCAGAGGGGAGTAGGTCCTTCCAAGATACACTTCATCTAATCCTGTGGTAGGTATTGCGCAAGTGCTGGTAATGTGCACTGATGACCCAGAAAGCCGAGTGCATCCTGGGATGCATCAAAAGGGTGGCCAGCAGGTTGAGGCTGGAGATTCTTCCCATCTGCTTTTGTGAGTACTGTGTCCAGCTCTGGAACCCCAGCATAAGAAGGGCATGAACCTCATGGAGCGAGTCCACAGGAGGCTACCAAGATAGTGAGAAGGCTGGAGTACCTGTCCTGTGAAGATATGACGAGAGAGTTGGGGTTCTTCAGCCTGGAGAAGAGAAAGCTCTGGGGGAGACCTTATAGAAACTTCCATTGCCTAAAAGTGCTTCAAGGAAAGAAGGGGAGGGACCCTTTATCAGGGAGTGCAGTGATAAGATGAGGGGTAATGGTTTTAAACCGGAAGAGGGTAGATTTAGATTAGGTATTAGGAAGAAATTCTTTACGTTGAGGGTGGTGGGGCACTGGAACAGGTTTCTCAGAGAGGCTGTGGGGACCCCATCCCTGGAAGTGTTCAAGGCAAGTGTTCAAGGTTCAAGTGTTCAGGTTGAATGGGCCTTTGAGCAACCTGATCTAGTTGAAGGCATCCCTGCCCATGGCAGTGGGTTGGAACGAGATGACCTTTAAGGTGCCTTCCAACCCAAACCATTCTGTGTTTCTGATCAAAAACTGATCAAAACCTGTCAGTCAGAGGAAACACACCCTTGAAGGGCGGGTTTCTTTCTGATTGTAAGAACGGAGCCTGGACTCCCAAAGGTCAACAACTGCATTTGATCTGGGATAAAATGCCTCCTCAAGCATCCCCTTAATTTCAATCGTTTGGGGATCTTTGAGTGATTCAGGAATTAATAGAAAAATGCATCGCGAGTATGTATTTGCATTTTAAAGCAATTACTGATGTGGAACCTGTGTTTATTACAGAGAGAATAACTCAGGTGAAAACAGACATCTATGTTACCAGTTTTGGTCCTGTGTCAGACACTGAAATGGTAAGTTAGCACGCGTCTGCCAACTCTGTTGTATTTACTTTGCTAAAGTCATTTTTGGAACCATGGTTTCTATTCAGATCCTGCAATACCTTGAGTGTTTCTTTATGCCAGGAATACACCATTGATGTTTTTTTCCGACAAAGCTGGAAAGATGAAAGGCTGCGATTCAAAGGACCTATGCAACGCCTCCCTCTTAACAACTTGCTCGCCAGCAAGATTTGGACCCCAGACACTTTTTTCCACAATGGCAAGAAGTCTATTGCTCACAACATGACAACCCCAAACAAACTTCTGCGCCTGGAGGATGATGGCACTCTCCTGTATACCATGAGGTAATAGCCAGGATTGATTTCTTTTGATGCTGAGTCCCAGATAACTACAATTACTTGTGGGGAGCATCACTTTCTCCCCTCCTAGTAGAGACAGGGAACCAATCTTTCACACATATTTATGTGAATATCAAGAAAAATGGAAAACATAATTGCTGCCTACCAGTACAAATTAATTTGTAGCTTCTGAATACTGCTAGTGCTTAAATATTTCTTTTGATTAAATGGAAAGCATATTCTCAACAGATTTGATGATTCAGTTCAGCTTTTTTATGACGATCTGTTCTCTCTTACTGTTTGTATTTGCAGCTCTAGTGCAGACTGCAGGAGAACAGTATCCAAGATCAGAAACTGAGACTTTGTTCTGGGGCAGTACATCTTGAACCCTTGGAGCTTTTGTTATATTATTTTTTTTATTATTTTGAGAAATAGTGCTAAAAGGCAAATGATCATAGGGATAAATGACATAAGCAAGCAGCACTGTGAAGCTGCTTTAGCAAGTACAATCCTGCAAACAAAGCTGGGACATTATATTACAGAGAAGCAAATTGATGTCTTGGATCTTCAGAGTTGTAGTCCTCATCTGATTTGAGTATACTGCCAAGCATCATCATTGCATAACATAGAAGATATAATATTGATGATTTTAGGTGTCTGAAATTCTTTTCAGGACAAATCCCACATCAGTGTATGGCAATTTGCTCATTAAAGGTAATTAGCCTGTAATAATTAAGACTGCTGTCTATCTTCAACAGGGTTTTCTCCAAGACCATAGTCACATGGACAACTTAAGGAAGAGATAAAAGGAAAAACCTACTGAGCAACAAAGGGTTATTCTGAGTTTTCCATACACAAGCCCAGAGTGGTGCCCAAGCCCCAGCAAAGTGCTCAGGAGCCTGAAGTTGGGCACTGAGATGACTGGGTTTTCAGCAGGCAACCCGCAACCACGTGTGGGAAGCTGAGCTCTGGCCAGTGCTGCGTCCTGCTGTGGGGCCACACAGTCCTGCATGCTGGGAGGGCGAGTCCCAAGCTCGCTCAAAGGCCCAGTGGTTAAGACTTGTTGAGGCTCAGGAGGGTTATGCTTCTGTACACAGGGACCTGGAGCTTCCCAGGTTTTATTTCAGGTGTTTTAGACATGTTTTATTTTTTTGGCCCTAGTCTTAAATCCCTTCCTCTGGAAGAAAAAGGTATCCTTACGTATTTCCTTACAGCTTTAGGCCACCCCAATTGTAACTGCATTAGCACTAAAAAGACTTAGACATGATACAAGTCATGTTTAAAAGAAGAGAAAAACATCCTAACATCCTAATTTTCTCTTCTACTATGTGTGTTGCTGTTCTTACTCTTACTTTGGTGATCTTATGTGATCACCAAATTAGTGATCACAGCAATAATAAACCAAAAAATGTGAGGATACATGGACACACTTAAAAGTCCAAATAGCTATCAGAGAAATTTCTTTTCACAAAAAAGTTAGTAATGCCAGCCTTAAAGTCAGTCTCACTGCTGCATGGACGACCTAAGTACCACTCTAGAGATTGCTGTAGTGGCAATTCCCAATTATCTGTGTAAATTACTTGTGTAAGTGAAGCCCAGATCAGACTCACATTCAGCCTGGAACAAAACATTACGTCGTGGGGCAGATTGCACAATTTCTGTGCAAGCACTGGTTTTTGCAGTGGTAAAGAAATGAAGTGAAGCCCTGATTGATGAGGTGAGGAGCTAAGCCACAACAGCTGGCAGAGTGAGACCTGGGTGAAGTAGATCTAGGCGAGTTCATCACTGAACCTGAGTTAGTCTGTCCTGGTGCCTCTCTGGTAAAAATGACACAGTATTGTCAGGTGCCACAGGTACCCTACTGAGGAAAAGCTCAGCATATGCAGCTGGAGAAAGACACAGATTTGACACAGGCTTTCTCATCATCCCACTCAGCTCCTTTTTCCCCTGATTTTTTGGGATTGATGATTTAGTAGACTACAGAAAGAAACAGAATGCTTTTGTAACTTGAAAAAAACATGCAACATAACTATTTTTTTGTTAGAATATTGTCTGTGGAAATAAAATTTCTACTTACCACTGTATATGTGATAAGAAATAGAGTGCAAAGATTTTAAATCAGCTTGCTTTCCACTATTGCAAGTAATAACTTTAAAGTGTCTATGCTATTCTGATTAAACATGAGTCAGGAGCCTGCTTTTGTAACATGCCTGGAGCTGTGCTCCTTTAGAAGCAGAGCCATGCTGTGCTGCAGGGTGGCTTGAGGATCCCATCCCAACCTGTTCAGAGGTGACTGTGACAAGCAGCCAGCCCCTTCAGCTTCCTTGAGTGTCCTAACAAAAGTAACAGCCAGCAGAGTTACCTAGGGTGGCTTTCCTTGAGAAGATAGACAGCGCTGGGCTTTTCTGGGGGAGAGCTGCTTGTCTCAGTGGTAGTGTGTTGTGAAGGTACTGAGTTTCAACTGAGGCTTGAGCCCCAGTTCCTGTAGCTCCCATCAGGCTTACTCAGTTCTCAGGATCTGGGGATGTGTAGACAACCCTCTGTTAGCTCTGCATTCTCCTCGTTTCCAAGGAGGAATTGCGAGCTTCCCAGACTGTACGTAGGAGTATTCTGTGTGGGGAGGATTGGACCCTCTGTCATTGACAGAGATGCCTGAATTGCTTTTGCAACCTTGCATCTGGCTGCCTGAATGAAGGGGAGGAAAGCAGCCGAGCCGATGCTGACCTTCCATCCTATTTCACTTCCAAATATACCAAGTATGATCAGCTGAGCAAACTTCCAGCTTTAGCACTTGTCAGGACATATGTTTCCATGACACACGTGTTTACTTAGAAAGAAAAATGTACTCCTCGCATATTGCATTTGATGATACGTTGTCTGGGTCAGAAGTTGATGTATGTTGCTAGGGAAATCTGATAAATGAGCTTCTGTATATGTGTGGCATTAAAGCCCTTCAGCGTGAATATAGGAACACAACATGTCCTCTAGACAGATTTCACAGACAGCAGTGTTCTCTGTGGGGAATGAATTAATAATTCTGGTTGTCTTTCACTTGGGAGGACCTATTAGTTTTACTTCTCTAATGTGATTTACAAATGAAGCGCTGCTGAATGAAATGCTGCAAATTCCATTTCTGCCCCTAGAGGGGAGTATTGTCCGTAGCTGCACTTTAAAATTTTTTACTTTTTTTTTTTTTTTTTTCAGTAAGAGCACTGGTATTAAAAACGCTGGAAAATATACTTCATATTTCGCTAATATATATTAAAAGTATCTTTGTGAATGGAGGAAAAAATTAGATTCTTTCCTTTTAAAAACTTAAGATATATTTATTTTATCTTATCTGAGAAATAATTACTGTAAAAAGTACAAAATTCTTTTTTTCCATGAAGCTATTCCGAAAAATTGGAACAGTGATTCAAGCAACATTTTCAGGCTAAGAAGAGAACCATCATGTTTCAGTGAGCTGCATTTTTTTTTGCTCCATGCGAATTGGCTGTAAAGGCAGAAGCTTTGATAAACTTTGCAGTAGAATGCCAAAAAAATGCTGTGAAGAAGCCAAAAATTGTATGAAGTAGAGCATGCTAACTAGAGCTAAACCTTTGGACCATGAATTAATTTTTCACCGCTGGCTTTTAGGCATTTTTTAATGGTTTTGTATCGTTTTGCAGATAGCGAAAATTCTTTCTTGTGCCGTCACAAGGGCACTCCTTAGAGCCCCATTCTCACTGTTAATTTGAAAGGACACCAACCTCCTTTTTTTACCAGTGGGGCTTCCACGCATCTGATATAATCTGGGATTTTAAAAAAGGCATAGTCATATATCTGAGGAGTGCACAAACAGATTTTTCCCATATTATTATGATGACTGAAGGTTGCCAGAGAACCTGGGAGAGTTTACAGTAAAATATATATTATTTGCATATGAATAATTTACCAGCTGGAGAATGCAGACATTTTTCAGCATGGTGTTAAAAAACTCCAAAATTTTTAGTACAGCCCTGAGATACTGTTATCTTTACAGCTCCAGAAAGATATTTGCAATTCAGCAATGTGTGTCCACTTGATGGCAGCATAATCACGCTGCTTGCTCTGCTGTAGTGCACACACACAGGCTTACCTAGGCTGAAAATATTGATTCTTACATTAGCACTCAGTGTTAAAATTGTATGTGCAAGTGAACACATGTCCTGGGTGCTTGTTAGCACAAAGTCTGCTCTTCTATGAAGGACTTGGATTAGCAACTGAAATATTTTATGCTGTAGAGCTATTGATCATAAAACCAGTTGACTAGAAGAAGGTGCTGCTTTCAAGACTTCTAATGGGAAAGCCAGGTTTTGTTTGGTTGGTTTTTTGTTTGGTTTTTAAGGGAAAATTATTCTATGAGAAATGTGTGGGTTCTCAAGCTCTGGCTTTGCCAGATGTAGGTTTGCTAGTGTGCCCCTGAGCAACAAGTGACCAGCAAGTCTATGATTTAAAATGAATCCTTAGTTTTCCATCAGCCAGATGCCTAGATGGGAGAATTTCTGTTCAATTTGAATGCTTTATTTCTTATTTCACAGGAAAGATTTTGTTTATACGTCCATTTATATTTACAGAAAGGGATCTGTCAGTGCTTTTTAGGCATTGTATAAATCTTACAAAACTAATTAGAAGCTATGAAGACATACAAATACGCATTTCCTTTCCCTGTGTTAGATTTGCTGCATTTTCTTTTGTATTCAAGCTTCAAACTGCCTGAAGCTGGAAGAAAAAAAAAATTAATTTCTTTACATTGGGCGGAGTCTTGCAGAGTGATGAAAAACTGCCATGGTGGCAAGGACTCTCAGCTGCTTTTCATCAATTCAGATGTTGACAGAGCAAGAAAACATCGGGATATATGAAGTGAAGGGCCCTTCCCAGAGGATAGCAGCAGGATTCTTGTTTAAACACGAAGTTTCTTGGTTACCATCACTCTGTTTTTGTTGCACATTGCCCCATTTCTCAAAAGTTGTCCTTCAAGGAACCAAGATTTGTTGTTTTGAAAAATCCAGGGCAGGAATTACCCACGGGGACAGAAAGGCATCAGAGGAGACTGTGGTGTAATACATTCAAAACAGGCAATTATGACCTGTCCAAATATAGTCCCTATGTAGAGTGTGTGACAATGGCCTATTCTGCTGGTAATAAAAGTGGGCAGAGCCCCGCAGAGATCTCCATCACAGAGATGGGAACTCTCACAGCAAGGGCAAAATTGATTAAAAGGCGAAACCCAAACCAGAACCAGCCTGTCCTTGGATGAGGGGGATGCTTGCTTGGACTTTGAGGAGCTACAAAAGGTCCAACTTTAGTTCCAGGTCTGTTCTGAGCTCAGAGGTGGACCCAACTTCCTTTTGGGGTTAGCTGGCACATTTTCTGACAGATTCCTTTGTGTTTCCCTTTGTGTTCATGCTCTAGAGGCATGAATCAGCAGGGTTGGTATGCCTGGATGTGGTGACTGAACAGAACCTAGAGGGAGGCAGTGCTCTGATAGGTGCCCCCCAAGCACCCAGGGAAAGCACAGCTACTTTGGTGACTCTGTCCTTGCCCAATCTGCTTCTGAATCTGGGGGCTTTGAAAGTACCTGGTAGATGCTGAAGATTTGTTATGGTTCTGCTGTCTTTTTTTATTATCAGGGGAGGATAACATTACAGTGGACTCCCTGGTCATTTCACTTAGACAGAAATTAAAATCGTCATCTGCCTAATCAGAAATGCCATGCTCTGAAGTACATTATATTTGTGCTGAAACATCTAACTGCCACTGAGTAGTCTAAAATACACTGTGGTGTAATGCACCAGGCAGGGTGGGTGAGATTCACCTAATTCTGTTCATCTGTAGTGTTGGTGACTGCAGCCAAGCCTCTTGGCTCAGATTTGCTCCCAATGTGGGAGAGAGAATTTCTTAGAGTTAGAAGTCTACATTATTTCAGATGTCTAGTTTAATAGTGAAGTGAAAAATTATTTCTCTCCACTCACATTTTAGGGGGTCTTTGTTGGTTTTTTTTCACAGTAGCAGACAAAGGAGTACAGCATAACTGATATCTTTGTTTTATCACAGGAGTCCCATCTTACTTAGTTATTTCCTTTGGTGTTTCCCACCTCCAGACTCATGTAGCCTGGAAATGGGTAGTGTGCCAGCAACCTAAAGCTATGGGATGTTCTGGCCCGCAGCTGGTCCTGTAACTATTTTGTGGAGGATTTGCACAGTTTTCTCTCTGTGTAACAGAAAGCCCCAGGTTGTGCAAGCATAGCACATCTGAACACACATAAATTGGGTGCAGTTCTCTGCTTTTGTCGAGGTGGGTGTAAGAGGGAATATAATGCACCTTAGGAGGAGCTCAAGAAACAAATGTCACTAGGAGATTGAACCTTTCTTCCTCTGAGGTTGAACTGTAACAAACAGGTGATTATGCTGTAGCAGATGCTAGCACTGGTGGTGGTATAAGTAGCAAACAGATGGTAAATTGAGGCCTGTTCTATGGCTATTTATGGTGTTAAACAGCTCAGGAATCATAGGGCTCTTTTCCTGGAGCAGTAAACACCCAAAGTCTGACCCTTTACCTGGCCCTTCATGGCTGTATTGATCAGGAGCATGTAGCATTTCAGAAGCAAGGCAAAACCGCCCAGATAATAATATCCTGCTTGGATGGCTAAACAACCTTCTTCAGGTACAGATAAGGTACATACACATAGGGATGTGCACGTTTCCCCGTGAAGGACCCTCTCATCCCAATCACTTGCTGCTTCCCTCTTTTGCAGAAGTGTGGGGAGCATTAATGTTACACAAAAGGCGGGAGATTATGATGAGAAGTGACCTTGGGGGTGGATCTGAGACAGCTAAGAGGAGGCTGGAGTTAAATGCAAGTGGTTGAAAGGAAACTGTGGTCTTTTTGAGCTCTGGGTCTGAACTGTGGAAAATAACCAAAGATTTCAGGTCTGTATTTTGGGTTGCCAGATCATAAAACTTCCTACCTACCCTGCCATGTCTGTGCATCCCAGTCTAGATGTGAGAGCCCAAATGGGCTGGTACTGCCCATCTGGTGTCTGCTTCTCCTCTTCATCCCTCCCCTCCCTTACTTTCTAAATCCAGCTAATTTTTCTCAGTAGAAAACACTTCATGTAGTTTGTGCCTGTCCAGACAAATATAAAGGGTGTGTGAACTGGGAGAAAGCAAGAGGATGTCTGTGCAGTGAGGTAGCCTTCATCCACAGAGGAACACATCCCATACTGATAGGCAGAAATGGAAAAACAAAAGTCCTTTTTGTTTTTCAGAATCAGAAAATCTGCACTGATCAAATTGCCTGGCAGGTGATATCAAAATTGGAGGATGACTGCACTGTGTCCATCACAGTCCTTAGCCTTCATCATTTAGGGTGCTTCCTGTGCTCCCTTCTTTCTCCTGTACTTGGGTTTTCTTCCACTGAAAGCAAAGATCGGATGTGCAGTTGACTGGCACCAGGTATTGCTGTTGCTGGCTGGTTCTGCCAATAACTGGGACTGACCTCTCTTGAGAGCCAAAAAGAAGCTCATAGTTCAGTCTTACACAGCACTTCAAGAATGACTGTACTTATTGCAGTTAGCTCCTCGTTGAACGTGCTATCAAAAAGCTACGTGGATAAGGAGAGTATAGTCAAAATGTCTAGCATGTGCAGACTCAGGGAATGTGTGGCATAGCAAAATGAAGTGTGGGCTGGTTGAGATGTTTTTTCTCATTTTACCTGCATCAGCTTCTCAGCATTGCTGGAGCTAGTTAGATTTTCAGGTTTTAATTCTAGAATTCACTAAAAAAGGAAGCTTCTGCAGAGGAGGAGTTTGGAAGCCTTCCTTATGGGGTGCCAAAAGAGAATTCATCATGGATAAGGGACCATAAAGAAGAGAAAGCTTGGAGAGTTTTTTTAAGTGAAACTGTCCAGTAGATGGGTGTGATACTGTGCTAGAGCATTCAGATCTGCATAGCCATTTTAATCTAAAGTTTCTTTAGGAAAGTAAACCTTATAGGAAGAGAACCTAAAGAATGAATTGTCTGTCAAAAAGGTTGGGGTTTTTACTGCACCAGTTAGTCTGATAAAAAAACAGAGCTTTTTCCAGCAAGTTCTATCTTGCTTATAGACTTCATTAGATAACTTTCATGGCAAGGTTGCATAAGCATAAACTCACTGCTTCATCCATTGGTTTTATGCACTTAAAATAAGTACTGTAGAATGAAAGGTATTACCTCTACTATAAACGTCTGCTTTGCTATTCTTTCTGTAACCTCCCAAATCCATATCATATAACTTGTGTGTCCCATTGGTTATTTCACTGCCTTTTTCTGGTTTTTCTGTGTCTGGAGGCGGAACACCTCCCCTGCCCCTGTCTAAGAGTATGCATTGGGTATGTCAAGGTACTCCACATGCAGGGAGGTCATTCCAGTAGTGGCACAGCTTTCGAGATCAATTCTGTCCACCTCAGATCATCTCACAAAAACTTAGTTCAGCACAGTTAATCTAGGCGAATAAAGTCTTGTTTCACACTTCAGCAGAAGCTATGCTGAGGATTTTAGTTGCTTAAAATGAGAGTTTTGCTGTCAAGTACGCCATGCATCTAAATTATGTATTCACAGCTCCGAGAAGCATCAACAACTGGAGCTCTTAGTCTTCCATAGCCCCTTCCCTGTAGCATTTTAAAGGACATTTCAGTGTCCAATAAAGATAGCACATCTCAGCATCACAGGAAAGTCGGGACATGGTAGTGTTCTTGGCAGAGTGGTTATGAAGGAAAAATGGGCTAAGACAGAAATTTCTGCAGACCACCTCACTCTAGTCTTAGCTTTACTTTCTGTTCTCTGTTCACTTTATATGGCGTATTTCAAAGAAATGAGTGTTTGTAAGTAGGAAGCGGTGGTGAACTGTCTTCACATCCCATGTGGACATGCAGATCAAGGCCCTGAATCTGTATTTTGGCCTTTTTTCAACAGAGTGATGGAAATTCATGAGCAAAGAAGTGTTTGAGTTACTAAGAATAATTTCTTCTCTCTCCCCGAGCCAGGCTGCAGACAATCACCCAGCCAGGGGCAGGTGTCAGGGTGACTCTTACAGCCATTGTGTTACCATGAGTGAACATCTGTCCCCATTCTAATACTTCTCTATGGTGTTCTGTAACCCACTACCACCAATAGGGTTTGTTAGCACTGTATAGCAAGTGCTTCAGAGCCAAGAAAGGTCTTCATATATATATATATGTCTGTCTCTGTGTGTGTATACATATGCTTATATATGCATATATATATATGCAATATATTATATATGCCTATATTGGCACGTTATATTTACTTAAGGAACACAGGGAGACATCAGTTCCCTGGACTATACACTTACTGTGCTGGGGCCTGAAACAAGTCTTGGTTTAAAGCCCTTTGAAAGAAGTAAAAGTTTGGTTATTGAAGTGTTCCCAAGACATCACAGTGGGAGAACAGCTGAATAGTTGTGTCATCAGTCAAGGTCAAATGAGTAATTTCACAAACCTAACCATGTGTTCACAGTTTGAAAAAAACAACCCAAACCATCAACTCTGTAATTCTCCTGACCCCATGTGTGTCAGCGTGCATACTGGAGGTACCACAAGGGCTCAAATCGTTCTGCCGAGGTCATGCTGGAGCAGATACCCAGGGAAGCTTCTCCTGGAGCTGGCTCCTGAAAAGGATCTGGCCCAACCCTGACCTTCTCAGGGAGTCAACAAGCCCACTGGAGTGGGATATAGTGTGGCTAAAGGCTGGATCCACTTAACTCTTTTTTGGCATGTTGGGGAGATAGGTTGAGGTAAGTTTAAGATGAGTTTCAAGCAAATATTTTGCCTTTTATTAAGGAAAATGGCTGGTCTCATGCTGGGAAGGGCACTTGGGCTCACCTAAGCCCCACAGGAGGTATTGGTTGCCAACACAAGTGGGGTCAAAGCACAGTATTTAAATGCTCCCTTTAAGCAGGGGTAAGGGTAGTGCACAGAAATAAATAACTAAGAAGATGGAGCTGGTTTGGGGATTAGAGCAAATAGGCAGAAAAGCTTTTTATCTCTCTGGCCACAGCACCTTAGCGCCAACAAAAGTTTCCCTGTGTCCCTTTCGCTTGTAACTCTTATTATTCAACATTTATCTTGAATTAAGTTCTCCCAAACGCTACTGGTGACTCTGCCTTTCTGCTCCCCTCTCATTCTAGAGCTCTCTGTTTTAATTTGTTTTCATATTAAAGTTAGTAGCTGATAAGTAAAAGCAAGTTTTGCAGCTGTCTGTGGGCTCCTCGGGCAGGTGACTGCCCTCACCTCCTGCCTGGCAGCTGCAGATAATACATCAGAAAGTGTTTTCTGCACTTACAGGGTAGGAGAAAGATGCTCAGTCCCCCCTCTTTTCCCACAAGTAGGAGCAGATGCTCCTTGCATTGAGGCGATCACGGGAACAGCTGGGGGGGTTCTCTGCAGCGCCCTAAAACAGGGTCTTGCAGAACAGGGTGTCTTTGGTCTCGGGGACTTCTGCTGAGGGTTTCTCACCTTACCGTGAAGCACACTTACTGCAAATGTCTGCCTCCCTAATATCTGAATTTATTTCCTTGCCACATCTTGACTTTAACACCTCCTTCTTTTCCTGCTTGCTATAAAGGAACAATCTCTTGAAAGCATTGTCATGCCTAATTCCCCAGTGGAAATGGTTGAAGGTGACTTTCTGAAGTGAACAAGTCTTGCTGCTTGAATTGAGCTTTTCTTCGATGGATATTTGTTTTATGTGTCTTGAAACAGAATGTCAGTAACACTTTATGTTCTTAAAGTAAAGGCTATACATAATGAAGCTCTGATAAAGCTTTCATGTACAATTATAGGTGACAGATTAAATAATTTGTAGACCTAACTTTTTTTTTTCAGATAGCTAAGGTACACAATAGCATTTTGTTGGTTGATTAACACTTGGATAGCAGTGTATTTGGAGCATTATGAAAACAAAATTCTGTCATTAATAAATTGGCAACTATAATCAGGGTTTGTTACATTTTTTGGGTGAATAGTGGCCCCATTCAAGTGAGGGAGAATTTTACCATTATTTTCAATAAAATCAGAGTTTCATCCTCCTATTGCAAAGGACCTTTAACAGCTGCTTATAATCTTGTCATAGACTCTTTTTGAGTGAAACTAATCCCATAGGGCTTTTATTAAGACAGAATGATGGTGGAGGAGGGAAGCTTTTAAATGCTTCTCTTGGGAAGAACTGCCTTTTGAGCAGTGTGTGTGCTGTGACAGAAGAATCCTGGTTTGGGGACTGTCTCTAGCTCAGATAACTGTGCTGCACTAGGCACAGCAAGATCATTCTGGAGTCACCATATTAAAAGGATTAGGCAAAGGCCCTTTCAAGTATGTGTGCCCAGGCCTCCTTTCTTTTCTTTAAATAAATGCAAACTGGGAGTAATTTTGTTGTAATTACAGAATATGCTAGGTTGAAACGGACCCACAAGGATCATCAAGTCCAACTCCAAGTCCCTGCATGGGACCATCCCCAAGAATCACACCATGTGTCCAAACGCTTCTTGAGCTCTGTCAGGCTGGTGTTGTGACCACTTCCCTGAGGAGCTGTTCCAGTGCCCAACCACCCTCTGGGGGAAGAACCTTTTTCTAACATCCAACCTGAACCTCCCCGGACACAGCTTCAGGCCAATCCCTTGGGTCCTGTCACTGGTCACCACAGTGAAGAGATCAATGCCTGCCACTCCTCTTCCCCTCACAAGGAAGTTGTAGGCTGCAATGAGGTCTCCCCTCAGCCACTCCTCATATGGCAACCCCTCAAGGCCCTTCACCATCTTTGTTGCCCTCCTTTGGATGCTCTCTAATATTTTAATATCTTTCTTACATTGCAGCACTCAAAACTACACACAATATTCAAGGTGAGGCCACCCCAGTGCAGAGCAGAGCAGGACAATCCCCTCCCTTGCCTGGTTGGTGATGCTGTGCCTGATGTTCCCCAGGACATAGTTGGCCCTCCTGGCTGCCAGGGCACACTGATGGCTCATGTTCAGCTTGATCAGGACCTCCAGGTCCCTTTCCATGGTGCTGCTTTCCAGCATCTCATTCCTCAGTCTGTCCATACATTCTGCCCCATCCCAGGTGCAGAATCTGGCACTTTCACTTGTTGAACTTCATACTGTTGGTGATTGCTCAGCCCTCTGATTTGTTGAAGTCTCTCTGCAGGGCCTCCCTGTCTTTGAGGGAGGCAACAGCTGCTCCCAGTTTTGTATTGTCTGTGAACCTGCTCAATATCCCTTCCAGTCCTGCATCCAAGCCCTTTATGAAGATGTTGAAGAGCACAGGACCTAAGGTAGAGCCCTGCAGAACCCCACTAGTGACAGGTCACCAGTCTCATGTCACCCCATTCACTGTAACCCTTTCTGCCTGACCCGTGAGCCAGTTGCTCACCCATCCCATGATGTGTCTATCCAGCTGTGTGCTGGACATTCTGTCCAGAAGGATACTGTGAGAGACAGTAGCAAAAGTTTTACTGAAATCCAAAAAGATTACATCAGCTGGCATCCCTTGATCAACTGGGTGGGTTACCTTGTCATAAAAGGAAATCAGGTTTGATAAGCATGAAGCCATGAAGCCGTGCTGGCTGTGACCAAGGGCTGTGTAATTATCAGCGACATAAACTAGAGTTTACAAAGGGTACCTAAGCTTTATCACAATGTTAGAAGTCAAAGTGTGCAAATATCACTGCAGGTGATATTTGAAGGAGTAGACCCAGATACCAATTTCCTTGTGACTCCTGGAGCTACAATCTGAATATATAGTTTGTACTCTGCATCTCAGAGCAAATCTGTATGCAGCGACCCATGCTTCCACCCTCAGTGTGTAGATGTATGCTGTGCTACTTTTGTTGCTGTATGCAGTAGAAAATCCAGTCTCTTTGAACCAGGAGTCAGTTGAGTGGCTTTGTTTTTCAGGTCCTCACATAGTTATGAAAACCAATTCCTGTTGGGCACAGAGCACCTACAGAAATTCAGGGTGGTGACATTTGTACTGTGAATCAGAACCCACAGTCAAGTTTTCTTATGGGTTTTCTGTCAAGTTTTTGCCACATTGGCCATTACAAGACACTTCAAAAACCTTGGGTAATGCACACTTTTGTAAGAGGTTTCTAGGAGAGTGTTCACTGAGCGCTTTGAAATCATCTAAGAGACTCAACTATGTAGTTCTTAATAGCATGTAACAAATAAGTAGAGCTAGTTAATTTGTTCAAGATGGCCAGACTAGGAGTGGTCCTAGGATAGAGGCACGGGAAAAGGAAAGAAGCATGCAGGTATCATTGATAGAGAGCAAAAGGAACTTTTTTATCCAAAGAATTCGTGATAATGAAAGGAAAGGCTGTCCCCAGGCACATTAACAGCTCCTAAACTTGATTGTCCCTATCCCCGGGCTAGACCCAGAAGACGGCAGCAGGCATCACCCTTTTAAGGGATATTCTGCCTTTTGCTGGAGGAGGAATTCAGAGGGGACAGAGGAGTAGCCCTGGCACCACAATAGTCTTTGTGGCTTCTGAGTCAGGTAGTGGCAGCAAGATGCCCTCCAGCCTTATCTGCTACCCTTTTATTTAAGACAAGCAAAAATAATTTCTAGAGGGACTTAATTAAATTCCACTAGGTCACAGTCTCTGTGCAACTCATCTTTACTTCTCTTCCACATTTATAGTTGATGAATGTCTGTGACCTTCCTCATTACACACAAGGGTTATTTCCAGAGATGCAGGCAGCAGGATACAATTCATAAGACAGCAAGATGAAACAGAAGGTCTTATGCATAATTCTGCATTGAATATTCCTTCACTTCCTGATTCTACACCTGTTGTCTTTGTAAGATGGATACAGGCATCCCCTCCTTCGATGTTTGCAGATGACAAGTGTGTATATTAAAATGTTGTCAGGCTCTGAAATGACATGCTTAAACTGTTGGTAGACAAAGAGACAGGAGATGGACTGCAGCAAAACGCCACTTTCTTATGGGCTCTTGGAGCAAGGTTTCTGAATTTATTAAGAAAATTAAATTTGCAGTGCTTAACATGAAAAATATAATGATGCATTGGAGGGATGGCAGCCTTGCTTTCAAGTTCCCACTAGAGTGATTTTTGTGAAAAGGGTGGAACTTCTGCGCAGAATACTACTGGAACCAGCTTGTTAAATTCATCTACACACCACCCTTGGTAACTTCGGCTTTGCTGGCTTTGATGCCCAGGGGCAGTCTCCACTGCAGACAACTCCATATCTGAGTGATCTTAAAATAGCTTTTACAAAAATAAAGTTCAAGAACAGTTTTGTTTAAGTGCAGGTATCTCAGGCCTCAGCAATTTCTTTTCTATATTGCAGCCTCCTGTCTGTTCTTACCAAATGGTAAATTATCTCTGTTCTGAACTGGATTTCTTTTTTATTTCTATGGCATATTATCTTTATATTTTCTATCACTGTGTGCAGTTTGCCTTTTTTCTCTTCCTGTTCCCCATCTCATCCTCAGAATATGATATCCAGCCAATGATACTATCGCATTTTCTCTGCTTATTTTGCTATTTTCAGCCACTGGTGCAGCTCCAGTTAGCAGAATGGAGGCATTTCCCCCAGTTTGTCTGTGTAGCTGTAGTGCCCTGGCAAAGCATCACTGTGTTGTATTGAACTGGACTGGCTGAACACTGTGCCATCTGTACAGAGACAGATTGTTACCCCTTACGATCCCTTTGGATAGAAGTTCTTGGGGCATTCTGGGTTGCTGATGGGAAGTGGTGACTATATATAGCTAGTATATATGGCTCCATGTTGCTGTAGTGATAGGAAAGTGTACTTTTGCATGCTGGTAGTAGGGTGTTGTGAATTTCTTTGGAGATTTTCACTCCTCAAGCAACAGTTTGGTTAGGAACTGGGCTGCCCTCCAGCAGAGCCCTGTGCCACCCCAGCACCAGGCAGTCTATAAAGCTTTGGATGTCTCTGGTCGGTTGCCTCTGAGGTGGAATAACAACATAAAATGAGAAAGCCATAAAGATATTCATACTGTAAAATGAGATTTTCATCCTCAATATCCTAAGCAAACTATCTATATTACACAAATATCAAAATGGCATAAACAAAACAGATTCTCCTTGTGCTAGAAGCAAGTTTTGGCTCTCTTGAGATATTTGATATCAATATAACTGATATTGCACTGCTCAGAAATTTACCTCAGACTTTTCTTAGTCTTCAGCTTGATCTGTCAATCATGCAGAACATCCATGGGACACATCTATATTTGCCTATGGGCTTTTCCTTCCCTACCCTATGTCCAGTGTAGATGAAGTATTTCCACATAGTGGCTGGGGAGTCCAGGATAGAATTGCTTCCCTAGGCAGTATGCTGGGGAAGATGACCCTGTTGTTTTTGCCTGACAAGATGCCAGGTAATTAACAGAGTGTTGAACTGAAATGGACTATCCCAATACCATGTGATTTCCACAGAAGTTAACTGTAGTGCTATATAAAGTGGTACATATATGTCCTTGATTATATATAACTTTATATATAGCTATAATTAGTTATATTATACTTTATAAATATATTTATACTTTTATTTATAAATATCTATTTTATGGATTTAAATAGTTACATCTACATAAAAAGTCAATGATTCTTTATGTCTGTAACAGTGCTATACCCAGGAGTCAAATTCCTAGCCCAGTTGTAGTATGTACAGAGAGCAGGTAAGTATAAGGTACATGGCAGAAGCTCCATCACAGGAGTTTCTTCATGTACTAATAAGAAAGAATGACCTTATGAGGACAGCCTACATAAATAAAATCATTTCATGTGTCTCAGGCATGCACACAGAGTGGTCCACCTGGCTTATCTCACATTCAGTTTAACAGGGGGTGCTGTGATTTCAACAGGAGCAAGGAGCCGTCAGGAAAAGCATGCTTGTGTCAGCATTCATGTATTGCAGTGAGGGCCCTAAAGGGAAAGCGCAGGGGAAAAAAAATGATGTGTTTTCTTTTTACTCCCCCACAGATTGACCATCTCTGCTGAATGTCCCATGCAGCTTGAAGATTTCCCCATGGATGCACATGCTTGCCCATTAAAATTTGGAAGCTGTAAGTTCTCTTCTGGAATAAGAACTAGAAAAATACTGTTTTCTGGCTTCTTATGTTCAGACATGTCTTGTACAGATCTTTCACCCTCCTCCCCAGCCCTCCCTTTTTCACACGGTTCTTTAGCATTCACCCATTCTGCCCCCCTTGCTTCTACCCTGCTGCTCCTTTTCCATAACTGCTTTATCTTGACTTACTGCTTTTCAACTCATGCCTGCATACTCCATGATAAACGGTGAGTTGATGGGTGATATGTCTTATATATCCACATCAAGCATAACAGCCACTGTTAGATGGAGTTCTAGATGCAGACAGCTAAATTGATAACTTGGTTTTACATTTGTAGTAAAACAGAGCTTTCAGTAGACTGATCAGATTGATGTGCAATTATTATGGTATTTACATGAATCAGACTGCAGTGCAATATCTGCATCACATATATTAAAAGAGATCTAGAATATTAAAAGAGTAAATATCTTTCCATTTGGCTTTAATAAATCCAGTCCTGTATCCTGTTACATGATATTTCATACACATGTATTTGTATATATGCACACATTATTCTAAACTGTATGCTGAACGATGATTTTGCCTCAATTCCAAGCCTCTAATCCACCACACTGCTGCCTTGCCAGAAGCTTACTTCAAAAATAACCCCAGGGAATCAGATGGTTATATTTAAAAACAAAGCTCTTAATTAAACTACAAATGAGGCTACTACAGTAGATTTTCTTTTCTTTGGTAATCAAATCAGAGTTTCCAGGTGCAATCATTGTCTCTGAAGACTTTTGGTAATTACCAGGCAAGGCATTTTGCTAGCCCCTGAAGCCACCTAACTTCAGCATTTTGCAATGTTTTTCAGCTGTATCAATTTAGGGTCACTAATCCTAGCAAGATTAAGATTTGCCTTTATCATCTGTATCTGCCCTGATTTAATACTGACTATACATTGTCTTCTAGTGATTGTACTAAGAAGTAAAAACACTGTTTACAGTAACTATTACCACATTACCAAACTTATGATGAACTGATTTCTTTTCCCTCTTCCAATCCAGATAGATTCTGTTTCATCCAAATAGCCACCAGTATTTTACAAGGTCACTACAGGTTCAAGTGTGTTCATTGACTTCAGCAGCATTAATTTACAGCAAAGCCAGTATAAATCTGAACGTCCGTACACCTTTACACTCCACTTAAAGAAATGTGTATGCAAATCACCCATTTAATTCCAAACTTGAAAATGGAAAAACATCTCACAGAAAACTGTAATTGTTTATATACAGGGAAAAAATTAATATATGCTAATATATAATTATATATATAATTAAATAAAGATTAAATAATTAATATACTAATATATATTCATATATATGGAAAGAATTAATAAGACAAAAAAGAAAAAGAAAAAGAAGTTATCCTTCCTGGAATTACATATCCTTTACTCTATCAATAGATGAAGTTACATCTGTTGATCTCTAGTCTAGATTACAAAACTGTTCCATTGTTTTATGAAATCTTGCAAAATATGTAATATAATACTAAAAGATACATATTTAAATGAAGAGCCTGATGCAGCAGAGATCTGAAGCTCAACCTTAAAGTTAAATGGATGTTTCCATGTATTAGTAGATTAGATGCAGTAAGGTACAGGTTCTAACTCTCCACCTAGTATGACAAAAAAAAAAAAAAAGGCATCCCAGTCAAACATGCGAGGGCATGAGATAACATTACAAGCTACAAATGCTTAGAAGGAGTGCCCAGTAATCTGTCTGAATATAATTACATGTCCTGCTAGTGCCAAATGTGTTACATGTTAATCACGTCTTATCACACAGGTAATTTTAATCTGTCTCAAAGCCAGCACTAAAGGCTTACATTTTAGGCCTGTGAGGGATGAATAGAGTTTTAGTTTATGCTCCTTGCCATTCTCAGAATAAAATCTGAGAATACTTTTATAAGGTATTAAAAGTCACCTTTAAGTTCTTTCAAACTGTGTAGACATGGAACCATTTGGTCCGTGCTAGCCACACCATCGGCCTCTGCAAAAAGTAATAGGGACAAGCTATAGGCAATCTTTCAGCCTTGGGAATATCTGTATTACTGATCTTACAGCTCCCTAGTAATTTACTGGGATTTAATATGCATATGTTTGTACAAGTAGCAGCCAGTAAATCAGGGTTTATTGAAATAGTCCAGGTGTATCTTACGAGGGGACAATATTTATTCCCTATTTACAGCAGTAGGGGTTTGCATTGAGTCATCTCCAGGCTTGCAGCAAGACAAAGCCTACAGGGGAATATGATGCACAAGCACATACCCTTTCTGCTTTAGCTTTCCTCACTGTCTTTCCCCAAAGGGTTTCATTTTTAACGGTCTTCTTTCCAAAAAGGTTTTTTTTGAAAAGCCTCAAGGAATAGCATCAAAGTAAATGTTAAACACATTATCAGTGGAGCTGGGAGGGTAGAGAAGAAACTGGTGCTAACCAGTCTGAGGGTGAAGAGAGCAGGGCAGCGAAACGAAAGAGCTGGCTCACGGCAGAAAAGATGCAGCAGAAAGGATGCTGAGAAGTGATCAGTGTTGCAGCAGAGGCAGGAGCAGGTTATTAATTTTCTGGCTGCATGAGTGTTCACTATGTTTGCTATAATTCAGCAAGCAAGAGGCAAAAAGTGCCTGATGTTTCCTTCATTATGAAAGAGAAGAAGAATTAATCTTGCTTACAGAAATAAAGGTAAATGTTGAATTCTTATGTCCCATTTGACAGGCTTCTTGCTACATTAGAATTGTGGGAGATTTTATGGGCTAGGAAGCATTATATGTAGCAACAGAATATTTTGTAGAAATAATTAAAAGCCCGGTCAAATACACAAAATGTGATCTAAAGTTACCTGTGCATGCCAGCAGCCTAGATACCTGCTGGGCAGTTCAAATGCCCACTACAGGGGTGGTATTTTTTAATACTCTATGGCACGTCATGAAAAGGACAGAAGTTCGGGGACAGCTCCTAATGAACTGAACAAAGCAGGTTTTAGTTGTCCTTCTCTTAAGTACTGCTCCCCACTACTCCAAGATGGCAAGATCAGGTGGGTCTTCTCCAGGAGGTACATGTATGCAGGTACTTTTCCTGTGGGATTGCATCCCTGCTACGGGTCAGGATGCCTGTAGAAATTATCCTGCAGAAGTCTCTTTTAGAGGGAACTGGGGATGATGCGTAAGCACAGGCTCGAGGGTCTCTGCAGCAGGCTCTGCTCCCTTTGAATCCAGGGTGCTTGATGAGGGTGGTTGTGACAGTCTGTTCATTACCTCATGGTAGCATGGGAAGGGTGCTGTTCTATTCAATGGCCAAATTTAAAATAGCTTTCCATTGCAATTCTAGTGCTGATCTGTACTCTAAATAACTCTGTTGGTCAAACAGGATGTGATGAAAATTCCTGATGCCAGAAGCAGTTTCACTAGGAGCAAGCACTTAAACCAAGAAGTTCTATCTTACCCCCAGCCTATTTCTGGTGTGAGGAGGAAGAATTAGATAAAATAGCAAGGACATTAAAGCTTCCTAGCTTTAATGTTTCACCTCTTCCACTGACAGTTCCTAAGAATACATTAAGAGTATAATTTAGCACAGTTTCCAAATGCCCATGTGTCACCAGGTAGGTAAGCATCATCTCTAGGGCAGCTGAAACAGAGAAGTTAATTGACTTTCCCTAAGGTCATGCAGAAAATCAATGTCAGAAAAAGGATCAGACTCAACTTCTTTGGTTGGAGAGGCAGATGTCTAATCCACTAGACCATGAAGGCCTCTGCCCAGGCAACTGACTTAACTCCTAAATCTCATTTTACTGTGTTAATTATATCAGTGTTACCTAGCTCATGGAGTTGCCCTGAGGATGAATTAGTTAATTGCTGTTAACTGGCACTTTGACAATGTCAAATACTGTAAGGTCGTGTCTATTTATGACAGCTGTCTCTTGAAGACACAGTACCTGAGTACATGGAGTTACCAGATCTTGTATTGTGGAATGGATAAATACATGAAGCAGCTGCCCACTAGTCACTCAGCAGCAAAAAAACCACCCCATACTATTTTTAGAGTAAGTAGGGAGTTTAATGAATATTCTGAAAATAATGAGATCCCCAAGCACATGAGCACAGGAAAAAGAGGTCTTGTGTTTATTCCTGATGAATTTTAAATCGGCCACGAAGATGGCGAAGGTTGATCACTGTTGATCAACCAGTGAGCTTGCCAGCTGTTGGTTAGGAAACAATCTGTAGTGTCTGGAGATAGTAGCTAACATAGCTTATGTACATCTTCCTTTTTACACCTCAAACTAAGTCACAGTATGACTTTTGATGAAGGAAGGTGCACAGGCTATTTCTGTAGCAGGAGATAGGCTCAAATTATTTTCCTCTAATAAGCATGGTGAAGTCAGAGTAATGAGGAGACAGTAACTTCACCAATATACCAGGATTTTATTGCAACACTGAACATTAAGGCACTCACTGTTCACAAACTATCCATTCACTTGTAGCCACTGAGAAATTTCTCCAAAAAAAAAGTTATTTTAAGAAAATTTCCCTGATATTTCCTTACAATGCAGGGAAGGCACTGAGGTGAATGCTCCTAAAGGATTTTTTCTTGATTTTGTACTTTTCCCCATTAGCACCTGCAACAGCTGCAGGAAAACTGCAAGTATGGAGGGAGAACTTGAAAACAGTGTCCTTCTAAACAGACTTTAATTCTGGTTTAGTAAATGTGATAAAGAATGTATTTGGCCTCTCAAAACCTGTGTGTAAAAGTCTTGTATATGAATATAATTAAATGAATAATAAATAAAGAGAAATGTTAATTTTAAGAGACTTTGAAAAGTGGAAATAGCTCTTACAAAGCTTTTCATAGGTTGCTCTCAGGGACAGCTGGAACTGCAGTCTCATACGTAGAGGCAGAGCTTTTCTGTTACTTGTCCCTACAGCTGGATGGAAGAGGCTCCCTGAATCTATTCCTGAGAGCAGAGACAGCACAGCTTGTTGACTCTGCTGGAATGTGTTAGTGCCCTCCTTTTGAAAGGACACGTGGAGAGAGCCAGGGAGGTCCTCTGTGAAATGCTGAGCAGCCAAGTTCAAGACTAAGTTTTGATTTTGCAGTTTAAGGCAGAAGCCAGCTAATACGGAATGGATAGGTTTGGTGGTGGTCTGCTCACTGAGGTAATATCTCCTCTTAACTTTTCCTAAGGTTTATCACTGCTTCCTTAGACAGCTCCATTGCAGTGGATGTTGAATGACTAAAATAATGTGAAGTTAGGTGAATACTAATACTAAATACTTTTAAGACATTTGATGTATTTTTCATCTCTCTCCTTCAACCCTATATGAACCCCAGCTACCAACCACCTCTTTAGTCGGCATACTTTTCCCCTAATTTTTAGCTGTTTAGAAGCTAGATCTCCAGACACAATGAAAGACATGCTTGTGACAGCATCAAAAAAGCAACGTAGACAACTGTCTTGGACCATTGCTGTAGTTCTACTTAAGTATAGCTAGCTATTAAAGCACAGGCATCTAGCCTGAACTAATTTTCTGTACAACCCTTAGAATGAATGGAGGGGGTGGAGACCACCTAATAGTATTGCTGTTCTTTGCCTCTGTTTTCCTTGGAATCATGGACAGATGACTTGTTGTGGGATTGTGTTGTTTAAAAAATTAAATCTTTTAGTGCAGAATGAGCACAGGGTTTTGGCCAATATCAAAACTTGTATTGACAGCAAAGCTCTAGGGAACAGATGAGACTGATCTGTGACAATTTCAGATAGAAAAATATGGCCCAGTTAGTTGTCTAGAGTCCCTCTATGGCCACTGAAAGAAATAAGTACTTCTGCAGTGAGGTTCATTAGAATTACTTTTGATACCTGCCTAAGGATGAGATGAATCATATTTTAGAAGTTCTTATTTTTCTGCAGTACTATCTCAGATGTAGGTAAGTGTATTATACCCCAGTCAGAGCAACTCAGAAGTTCATTTTTCTCTGCATTACTAGCTCAGAAATACAAACCCATTCTTTGTTCTGAAGAAACAGTCACTGCTGTAGATTAGTTAAGTGTTGCATTATATTGGTGGTGAGTTTTTGTATCTCTCCTAGTGATTATTTTAGCTATTTCTGCTGGAAGTCCCATTTTTCAAAGGATCTCAATGAAAGTCAGTAGGGCTCTTCAGTATAGAGATGGCTACTATTTCTTCAAGCATCTTGTATGATCTGTGCTGTTTCTTCTGCACTGGGTACAGTGGATTATAACAACAGATACTTAAGCCTTCTCACAGGTGTTGCATCATAGCCTATAGTCATTTCAGATATGCATGTATAGCAATATAGCTTCTTTAGTCCAGCATTTTGGGCAGTTAGTGCTGCCAGTACCTTCATCCTTGCATTGAGTCCCACAATCAGGTTGGAGCAATGCAGCCAAGAACACCCAAAGGGCAGGAAATTCATCAGCAGTGGTGCATAAAAGAAGATACTGTAATATTCAAGCATTCCAGAGATCTAAGAAGATTTCTTAACAGGAATCTACATAGAAATTAAAACACAGGGTTCTGGGCCTGGACCATGTGGTGGGTTTTTGCAGCAGCTGTTGTTATGGGGCCCCAGAACAGTCTGCATCAGAACTTGCAAATGAGTATGACCATAACTTACCACTTGTCTGGCAGGTTTGCCATAGAAGTCTACCTTTTAGTTTGACAAAAGGGAAAAGGGCTCTCTGAAATGATCAGACCAGTCAGTTTTTCTTCACCCATTACAGTGACACACATCCAGGACTTCCTAGAAAGGGCTGCAGAAACTGTTGGTATATCCTTCAAGCGCTTGCAGTCACTGTAACTATTTAACTTTTCAAAGATTTTGTCATATATACATGGTTACTGTATGTCTGCACTGAGATAATTTTTAAAATACATTAAAACAGCAGCCCAGCCCCCTGGCTGTGTGATGGCTTTCCCGTGGAACAGTGCCCAGCTCTGGGTCAATCACTGCCTACTTCTGGTCACCCACTGCTTAGAAGCCAGTGAGTTTTTCCCTCTTAGCTTCATAACAGAGGGAAAAAGGGAGGTCAGAAAGAACAAAAGCTGTTGTCTTCCCCATCTCTCTTGCAGCCAGCGCTGAGCGGAGGCTGCAAAATCTGCTGACGTGCACTGGCCAAGGGTTTGAGTCCCTCCCAGCCCAGAGCAGTCTCCATGCTGGTAGAATCACCCTTAATGAAGCCCCTTTTTTTGGATAGGTAAGGAGTGCTTCCTGGGGGTGCCAGCAGCAGCTTTTGGAGCAGCTGCAAAGAGTCCCTTGAGCAGCCAGCACTGAAAGCCGGCACTCCACCTGCCCTGGGAGCAGCCTCCTCATCATGAGGTGACTCACATACTCGTTTTTTGGGGAAGAAAAGTTTGACTGGTGGTGGTTTTGAGCTCAAGGAAACAAAAGTTCAGGCAGGGGTAGGAGTTGGTGCGGAGATACTCAGCAGTGGTGTTTTTATCTCACGTGAAAGCGGTCTAGACAGGATTGTGGCGGAGCCGTGTGGAGATCCGGGGTGCTTTGCTGATGGTACAAACATCAGCACATGTTTCCCACTCTGGAGATTACAGCCTAAATTTAAAGGCTGCACAACTGCCTGATTACAGGGAATCAATTTGAGTTGTCAGCAATAGAAAACAACACACAGGGACTGCTTAATATGCTTAAGCTTTCAAATGGCCTTTGGGTGCAAACCTGCAAAGACATTGCTGGTCTCATAATGCCCCAAAAGGCAGCGCCAGGCTTACAGTTGCCAGCCATGGATCATGGGTCTGTACCACTGGTAAATGGGATATTATTTGTAAATGTGACAAATGGGTAGTTACTGCTCCACTGCTTTACAAGCCAGGTTTTTAATGTCTCTTATTTTCTAAGGTGGCTGTTTCCATGGCTTGTAAGCATTTCATAAACATTTCTGAACTCATTCTTATGATCCCTGTGTGAGGTTGGTAGGTCTCTGCTGCCTGCATTTTGCAGGTGGGCATAAAGGAAGCAAAGAGCAATTACAGTCTCTTCTGAGCAAAGACAGAGTGGTTCATTACTTGCTTTTATTGCCTCTGTCGTTATGGGTCCCTAGGTTCAATTAGAGCTTCCCAGTGCTACTGCAGTACATTAATGACAAAATTACTTGCCTACGGTTTTTGGGGGAGGAAAAAATCTACAAGACACTGCTCAAACGTGGATTTCAGTTTCTAGTCTGGCAGCTCCTTTATGACACTTCAGTCTCTGGTGGGTCAGGAAGTCTTCTACCTAAATTGCTGGATCCCACATTAGCCTACTCTCCTGCACAGAGAGCCAAGCTAGTCCAAGCTGTCATCTAGTGCTGCTGCAGTCCCAGCGCAGCAAGCTTCTTCAAAGGAAACAGTTGTTTCATGTTGTCCCCCATGAAGAAACGAGAAGCAAAGAGGACTGGGAAGAAGGAAAGCCTAATAAGCCTTCTGGTTTTTCCCCCTTCCCCATCACTGCCACTGGAAGTCTCCTCATGGCAAGCCTGTGCTAGCAGCCAGCCATTTTGCTGAAAACATCCCAGAGCTAAATATGTCAGCAAACCTGGGATTCCTCCCTCCTACATTTTTATTTTTGTAGGATAAATATATACAGCTGAGCTGATTGCTCTCACCATCTTAGGGGAGAGGAGTAGATATTTTTAGGCTCAGGTTAATCTCCCCCTAAAATAGGTCAGTTGATGGCTATAAATAAGATGTTTTATTTGTGCACAGAGAAAATGAGATTGTGAGCACCTTTGGATCTGGGTCTCCAGAGGGGCTAGGAGGTGACAGTTCCCAAGGAGAGGATGTGTGCCTGGGTACTCTAGCAGAGAGCAGGCAGAATGGCAGTGCCTCTGGTCAGCAACAGCTCGCCTGAGAGAGGCTCCTTGTATCCATCACTGAGGCTGGGGAGATTTTATCCCCTTCTCTGAAATACAGGGCTGCACTGTGCCCCACAACAGAGGTCTATAATCCATCTTCTGAGGTTTAGATGACTGCACCTTTGGCATAGGGAATAAGTTCTTGTGATTGCAATTTCAAGGCAGTATTAAAGTGTTTGAATAATAACATTTCAGCCTGTTATCTCCACATACCTATTGATTACACATTCACACAGTGTTATTAATGTAGCAGTACTTCTGAGATTTGTAAATGTCTTCATTAAGGGATAGGATTCAGAAACAGAGGTATATATTTAGCTCTGTGGGTAGTTCCAATCACTCTCAGCTGGTTTCAGGCCATACAAATTTACAAGTGAGGGTCCTTTGAATGGTAAGCTCAGCAAATACACTAACTACAATAGCTGAGTCCCTGATGCCACTTAAGTGGATGAGAAGAATGTCTGTAGATTACAGTGAGGTAACAGTTTCATTCTATGATGTTACATGTGGCCAAAAATACCATGTTTGTGAAGGCACCCTCCACAAAAAGATCAATTGGAGTATTTTCTAAAATTCACTCTGCATTTCTCAAAAGAAACTCCAGTGACACTCCTACAGAGCTGGTTGTGTTAGCTTTGCTGATATTAAGTGGCACCTTGCAAAATGAGGGGACCACTGCAATCAAGATTAAGCAAAGGTGCTTAATCTTTGTAAAGGTACTATGGAAAGTGAGTAATGGTAGCAGCCACACTTTGGAGGATACTTTTGTTTGCCTTGCAAAAAGTAAATTAAATGTCTTAACATCATCCTCATAACCATGCTGTTTTTCCTAATGAAGCAGTTAATATACGTGCCAAATATTGTGATGGTAAATTCAAAGTTCATTAAATGTTAGTACAGCACTCAAATTGGCTGGCTGGCTTGGAATTACCACATGCCTGGCCTAGAAAGACCAACATAAGGTCAGAAACGTTCCTAGGATATTTAGCATTTAAAATATCATCCCAGCACATCCTACTGTTCTGTTGCTCTAGTCCTCTTACAGGGAATATTTATACCAGTCATTACAGGGGGAAAAAAAGCATCAGAGGCTGGCATACCAGATTTTGACAAGTGCCATATGAAAATGCAATTGTGTAGCCACCATTAAATTTCATGTAAAATCAGTTCTCAGGTTAGTTCTAGACTGAGACAGCTGCCACTAAACCTGAAAATAAAGAAAGAGGTTGTATTACAACTACTGACCGCAGTGAGAGGAAGAAACAGGAAGAGGAAAAAGAAGGAAGGCATAACACTCTCTAACAAGAGCTCTCAGATGGAAGTAGAAACCCTGGGTGGATGACCTGATGCTGCTGGTACCTTGGAGCACTGGATGAGTAACAGCACACCCTGTTTAGACACCTCTTTCAGTCAGCTCATGGCAGGCATCCCACAACACGAGTGGCAGAATTTAGTTGTCTACACCTACACATCTGCTTGTTGTTTGGCATACTCCAGGCTGCACCATGGAAAAATATTTTCTTTGGTACTTTTTTTTTTCTTCTGAATGGAGCCTTGAGAACCTGCAGTCCCAAAACACACAGCTCAATTCAGTGTGCCTTGCCTGGTTTTTAATGCTTATGTGTCAGATTTCACAGCAAGTAGTCACTCCCAGTTGCAATCCCAATGCTTGGGAAATAAATGCATCCCTCTTACTGCTCCCCCATGGTATGGGTGAGCATGATGGGGCAGGAAAGAGCTACTGTCACTGGTTGTCATTCTTAGGAGACATTCTGTGTTACTCTGCACAGCTCCTAGCTCAGGGCTCTTCTTAAATGCTGCAATAGCATCCTGTGCTGTGCCTGACTGAATTACTAGGACAACACTGTTCATTAGTATTTGTGTTACATCCATCATCAATATGACTGTGATTTAGTGTACCAACTTGCAAACAGTCAATTTATTGTATTAAAGCAGTCAGCAGACTTGCCTATGCTAATAATGAATCCCACCTCCAAAATCACAGTTGCTTTCAGTTTGGGTTTTTTTCCTTTGCTTTATATTTTTGACCTCAAAGTCAGGTCATATTTAGACTTTTCTTCCATTAACTGGAACTTCTAAAATTACGCAGGACCTTCCACCTGATTTCTTGCTTAGAAAAGCCAAAGAAAATGGCTTTTGCAAAACTGTGTGTCTCAAAATGAATTTGACAGACATCTTCAGTTCTGTGTGTTTCACCACCTTGTGCGTATAGTCTGTGCTTCCATTTCATTTCCCAGCCACATTTCTATTCCCACCTTTTCCTGAGAGGTGACTTATAAATTATATTCTGAAACAGCATCATTTTGATCTAACTTTCGGCTTTATTTTTTTAGCAATGATCAGTAGAGTATATTAGTGTTGCTTAGTAATGAAGTCTCTTGAGACCTGTCTGGCACATCCTATACTATTTCCTGCAGAATGTGACAAGAAGATCGAATAAAACTGTATCAGGAAAACATATAGAATACTACTTATGTTACAAAATATTATTTTTATTTTAAATCCAGGGAGGACAGAAATAAACATTTTAGTATGACTGGACTTTATACTGCCTGTTTCACAGCCAGTGGTGTCCTATAATTTTTCATGAATATGCCCACAAGTTTCATCAGTTTTCATGAATAATTTCCTCCTTGGATGCCCTCTGTTGTCACAGACAATGATACTGTGTCATTCCAAAAAAGTTCCATTCTGAGAATTTAACTTCTACTCACATCTGGAGCCATTCTGAGTGCATGTCCAATCTGAGCTGCCCAATGCAAGAAAAATATAGACTTAGTGGAGAGAGTCTGATACAGGGCCACAATGAAGGGCCATTGAAAGGCTGGAGCATCTCTACTATGAGGGGAGACTGAGATCTTGGACTGTTCGGCATGGAGAAGGGAAGGTTCAGAGGGTCCTAATCCATCTATATAAATAGCAGGGGTTAGGGACTGAGAGATTAAGGAGAGGGGGCTGGGCGCTGCTCAGCAGCACCCACTGGCAGAATAAGGGCCTTATTCTGCCAGTGGGCATTAAAAAACATCAAATTCCATCTGAACAGAGGAAAACATGCTTTTACTGTGGGAGTGGCCGAACACTGGAACAGGTTGGCTAGAGAGGTTGACAGTTGGCTAGAGATATTTGAAGATCGTGGCGATATTAAAAACCTGACTGGACATGGTGCTGGAAAAAATGCTTTTGGTGTCCCTGCTTCAGCAGGCTGTGGGGCCAGATGACCACCAGAGGTATCCACCAGTCCCTGCCATTCTGTGACTCTGTGTTACATGAATTTGTAGTCCCACGTATTCGTACACATTACACTTCTTGTCTGTGGTGTTTTTAAAATCATGCATGCTGTTTATCCATGTGCTGTAAACTCATGCCAGTTTAAATGATCAGTCTCAATTCTAATGATTTCAGGTCCCTAAAGTAATTTCCATGACCCTAAAATTCTCCCAAGAACAGCAGAATTCATCACACTATGGCAAAGTCTTTATTTTAGGCTCTTAATCATTTAATATGTGAATACATTTCTCTTAGTATTTTAATTGCTATTTTGCATTAAAATGTTATTTTTATAAAAAGCTATTTCCCCCAAGACTAGACCATGCATATTTAGTACCATGTCTTGTTATTTTTATATTTAAAAGTGCATTTTTAGTAGATTTTTTTTTTCACTTGCTCTTCCTATAGAATAATCTCATTTGTACATCAAGTCATTCTTACAAAGTCATTTTAATGGGAAATTCCAATTATGGAGCTCAAATCTGGCCTGAGTCACATAGGCACAACTGTTGACAGATGCTTTGTAATGGGCTACAAAGTATTCGTGCACAAACCACAAGAAATCCAGCCTGACTCTTAGAATTCAAGCTGGTACATGATGGCTTAGTAGCAGGGCTGTTTTGCAGCCTGCAGGAGTCTGAGAGGCTGTAAATCTGGATCACTAGTGAGTTATATAACAGCCTCTAAGTGAGTCAAATACATTAATGGTTAGATAAGATAGATATTTGTATGTGTATTCAAACCGTAATTAGAATTTCTAAAAAAGCTGACAATTTATGCGCATCTTCCCCAATCAACAGGCTTTGACAGGGATTAGGAATACTCCCAAGATTAGGCAGTCTGACAATCCTTGTGGCATGTACTAAAAGTCACGATAATAAAGGCTTAGAATGTAACTGCACAATTGGAACGGATAAAATAGAAAACAAACCAGAAGTCATCTTTCTACAGTATCTCTTTAAGTTAATTCAGCAGCCAACTAGCATAGTTCTGAAAGGAAAGTTCCAGCCATGGCTTGTGGATAGATGGTCTGTTTAATTGTGGAACGTACCTCAAGCGTGCTGGATGGGCACCTGTACACGCTGCACAGGCTGTCTTAACATAACTACACAGGCACTGCTTTATGCTTCCCGTGAGGTCTCTCAAAGGGTTTAGGGGGTGTTTTGGAGAGGGATTCTTTGTTTCTCAATTATTTTATGCCCTGTAGTGCAGGAATGAAAACTTATTGGCAGATATCAGTGGTGATATTTTTCAGGGGTTACAGCTTAAAAAAAACAGTCCTAGAAATACATCTGGGTCCCATAGACTCGAAGTTTGGGTTCATCCATCCACATTTAGATTTATTTGACTTAAGGTGACAAGAAACACTCTTCCCCACCACCACTTTTTTTGTTCCCTGGAGTTTCTTTCAGATATGGAGGAGAAAGAAAAGTGAAAAAGGAGAGTATCTCTCAGTAGCCACAGCTGCCACCACTGCCCTGTGGTGGGGGCAGTGGCAGGAGAAAACTCCCTGCTTTCAAGTTGCTTTTTGGAATGGAAGGGAGGATTCTGCACTGCTCACACAGTTTCATTTGCAAATGAAAACAGGGCTGTCCTCAATGCCAAGGCAAATGTCTGGGATCCTCCAGGTCTTACTCACTAACTGCTGTGCTTTGCTAGACTTTTTCTTAATGTAATTCCTCTCTGGTTGTGGTCTCTCCCCTGCCCACTGTTCACTGGCATAATAAAGGCCATTTCAGGCTTTCCTTGCCAGACATACAGGAGCAGGACAAGTGTGGGAGAAGAGCAAGGCACATCTTCACTGTTTTTATATTGTGTGGTGTATGTTGGATGCTAGAATGTAGAAAAATAGATCTGCTCATCAATAAATATATAAGAGAAGATGATATTTCTTTCATCATTCTGATAGGTGATAAGCCTGTAGCCATTTATCAACTGTCCAGGAGAAATAAATGTCTGTTGTCATTTTCTCACATTTAATAACATTATACTTTGTAATTTTAGCTGTTCATCTCAACTGCTATCTTTTGTTTTATTTTTCAAAGAAGTTAGCTTAGAAGAGAAAGGATGCTTTAATGAGGCTTCCTCCTTTCTTTGACAAGATAAAAAAATTATTGTAAAGAACACAAGATTAATTATTTGGATTCATAAATCCAGAACACATGCACTTGCTTAAAGTAGAATAAACACCAAGCAGTCTCACTTGGATTTGCAGTGGCTTTGAAGTTGAGTTTGCTTTTGCAAAACTACCAGCATCATTTTCTCAGTTTGCTATCCCAGATCTGCTGCTACCTTTTTCTATCACCCTTTGGGAGACATCCCCACCCTGTGTGTCATGTAAAGGAGATGACATATTTCCATATTTCCTTTTATTGGTAAACCTTTCTCATATCTCTAGACAACAAGACCTGAAGTTCTTCAGTGCTCCAGCAAGCATGGCTAGTAGGCAATCTCCTGGAAGCTTTGCTTAAGTGAATGAGTGTTTTTACAAAATTTGGTATGACAGTGAATAATACCATCTCTCCATTAGTACTTCTACCCCAATAGCAGAATAACATCATTCTAGACTACACCCACAGCTTCAGCTTTCAATATGACTATGCCTAATTATACTGCAGGGGTCATCAGCCGCAGAGCTGGAGCTTCTGGTTGTCAAGTTTGGGATAACTGGAGTTGCAGGCTTCTGTGAAGAGATGGCACAAGGTTTGCAGTAGGAAGACAGCTACCTGTTAAAAGTACACAGGCTTATCCCTCTGGAGGTTTATCTAGATGACCAGAAAAGAGATGGTCAACTCCCACACCAAAGTGCATGGGGTGGCTTTTTCCTTTCAGAACGTGATATGTAGTAAGGAAAGGAGGCACAAAGTCAAAAATCTTATAATAGAGCTTCTTAAAACACCATCTTTTATTATATTTGCATGGAAGAGAGATGAGGATCATATCATATATGTGATCCATCACAACAGAATATATCTAGACTGGGGTAAATTCATGTTATTCCTAAGGTGACAGACTTCTCCTGAGGAGGTAAAATCACTGCAGGTTGCAATGGTTTGTGTTGGGCTCCACAGGAACACATCTGTTATCCTCTTGTGTCTTAACACTCTGGCTATAACCAGCCTGCCCTTGCACAAGAATTTTTTTTAGATGGGCATCCCTTCTCCCATGGATACTCTATTCCTGGCCAAGCAGTGACACAGCTCTCTGTCTTGTAGCCTCACAACAGATCCTGTGAGAAGGGACCTACAGCCAAGAGTCTTCCTCCCATGCAGGGACTGGCCTCATGCTGTGCTCTTCTTGCCTGCCTGAGTGGTCTCTCTTCTCACCAGCTGACCTGGGATGGGCAGCTCCCTTCCCTGACATGGTTTCAAAAGAAAACAGCCTCGTGAAGTATTGCTTAGGCATACCTGTGAGATCTGGAGTTTTGGCACCTTGTGGCCTCTGTCTGAATTGCAGATATTTTACGAGAAGAGCTGCCGGACGTCTGCCGTGTAGGAGCCCCCAACCCTGTTCAAGTGCATGCGTTTTAGCACTCAGTTAAGGCTGCAATTCACAGCGGAGGTGCTGAATTATTTTTGGACACCCCTCCCCTCAGGCCAGGCAGAGCAGAGAACCAAAGCGTCTGAACGCTTGTTAAGCCTTACAGGCCTAAGTTCCTGTGTGATTGCAATTTGAGTGAATTTGGTTACAGTACTTCTCATTGGGAAGCATCTAGTCAGGATGAATTAATGTGTGTCATCATCAGGAAACAAGGACAAACCCAATTATCCTTGTGTTTGGGATCGTTGCAGAGACAGGAAAGTTCTGAGTTGGGATGCAGCTAGATCATCCCAGAAAAAAAAAAAAATCCAATGCTGTTATTTGGAGGGGGGTTTTTTGTCAAATTCTCTGACAATCCCAAATCTACCTAAACAAATCCCACATTCCTTGGGGATCTCAGCACATGAACAATATGTACGAGAGAAGCATTTAAAAAAGGAGGGGTTTCTGTGTAATTTTTTAAAATGGACCCATCCCCTCCCACTTGTCTGCTCCAGATCTGGCTTTGAAATTATTTACAGCACGTTGTGAACTTGTAGTCATCTCAGAGATAATGAAGTATCTCAGCTTGAAAGGGAAGGTGAAGTTCCATTACTTTTTGTGATGCAAATATTTTGAAATAGGGAAGACATTCCTTCTTAGCCTTTCAAAGCAGATCATGACATGTAATTACAGTAATTTTACTGCAGAGCTACAAATACAAGCATAAGAAAGGCATGTGGGCAGTCCTGCATGGCTAACAAAGGATGAAAAATTTGTAGGTCCTCAGCTTCCAAACCCAGGACCAGCTACAGCCCTGGATACAGCAGCAACTGTCAGATACATGACAAAAAAAAGATTTCAAATTACCATTATCCTCGTAGTGACAGTAGTTCATTTTTTTTTTTTTTTTTCTCAGAAGTTATCCATTGTATAATTACCCAGTTAGAAAGTTCTGCCCTGTTCTCTGTCTGAACCTGCCTGGAACCATCTTTAAGGCAACTTTTGTGATTAGTCCAAGAGATTCACCCTGGTTTCAGATTCCTGTATGCAAGTACCTATACTCAGAGCTTGAGCTACGTCTCAGCTTTTTGTCAGTGAGCTGAATAAGCTGAGCTGGTAAAGTGTCAAATCACAACTTATTTTCCAGTCCCTGGAGATGCTTGTAACCTTCTTTTGAACTCTCCCCCTCTCTGTCCTCATTATTTCTGTGTGTTTTCTCAGATGTGGATGAATAGCCATACACAGTCAGAGCAAAGGTGTATCTAGCTAGTGTCCTGCCTCCCATATATGACACAGTAACTTTAATAACAGTGCAAAGAAGGTGCTGCTTTCTTCCCTGCTACCTGGTCTAGCATTCAAGTGAAGTTCATCGTGCTACACATGTGTGCTCTTAGCCTGAACTGGGATCATTTCCCATTTTCTGCTTGACATTCCTGGTTGTATAGATCCAGGGATCACCTTAGCATATTTCTTGCCCTTTCAGTGCCTCAGAAGCTCATGTTGACCCACTGCCTGTGACCCAATGCCTGTGAATTTTTTATAAGTCCTCCATGGAGCTGTACCTTTCCAAGACCACTCACTTGCTGTAGCAAACAAAACATGCAATCCGATGGAGCGAGTACATATCCTTCAGCCTAGCCTGCTGTCCTTGATTTTCAAGTCCTGATCTGGAAAGCCACCATATGTTGTCTCCTGAACTAGGATGTCAGGTTTTTTCCAGAAAGAAACATTCTGCACTCCCACCTTCCAAGTTAAAAAGTGCAGAAGGTGAGATATTAATATTTGACTTCACACCACTTTGAAGCCTACCTGCTTTTCACCTTCCATTTGGAGAGTAGGCCTTGCCTGCTTTCCAGAGATTTTAGTACAATGTACTCTAGCCTACTGTAACATGGTTGCAGGAATGTGACCTTTGCTTTCAATGATAGAGGAGTTCTAAAAAGTGTGAGAGCTACTTAAATAAAATATAATTAAATATCGAGTCGACTCCTGGGGTTTTTGAGACCATCTGCAGAGGCGGCTTAAAAACTAAACCCAGCATTGACTGTCTGTAAAAGAAAACTGAGGTTCTGTTATAACACTATCACCACTCTGGGTGTTAGGGCATTAAAGTTACAGCAGCATTATAGAGGAAGGAATGAGTTGGCAGTACTGCGACTACATTTAATTCCTAGGACTTCTAAATGAACATGAGAGAAATCACATACATATCTGCGGTTGTGCAGGTGTTTCCACAGCACCACCCATTTGCTCTGCTATGCACAAACACCTACCCTCTCCTTGCAGCTCCCTGCCCCATTCCTGCTCTCCTTCAGGCATTCTCACCCCTGCATCCTGTGTCTGCTCTTCCGCATCACAGGCACAGGCAGACACATTCCAGCTTCCTTTATCCACATGCAAGGCCTGTGCCCTCATCCACACATACGTATTCCAGTTAGTGCATACACACCAGACTCTGCACTTGCACATGGCATCACTTAGAATTTTATCCTGGAGACAGGACAAGACACAGAAGGTCCCTGTTGTCCTGGCATTCAAGGTGTCTGAGTCCTTTTGAGGGGGAACTTCAGCAAAATACCTTTTGCAGCTTGATGGGGTTTAGGAACCACTAGTGAGGTAAGTATAGGTCTGAGTTGCTCTTTCCCAAACTGAGTGGTTGTGATGGATTATATTTATACCTCCACTGTTCCAGCCTTTCACAAACCATCCCACACATCTCTTATATTAGAAGGCTTCAACCTAATATTTTTTGAGCTGGGCATACGGGATCATGATTATATAATCTTTATTTGTTTTTCTCCATTCACTCTCACTCCTCCATTCTTCTCTCTCCCTGTCATTATCATTCAAGGATCCACTAAAATATTACACAGTGGTTTTTACTCCTTACTGTCTTCTTTCCCCTTTGTTGGCAGATGCTTATCCCAATTCTGAAGTGATCTATGTGTGGACTAACAGCACCACAACATCTGTGGTAGTGGCCGAAGATGGCTCACGACTTAACCAGTACCACCTGATGGGACAAACTGTGGGAACGGAAAACATCAGCACCAGTACAGGTAGGGGGAATATTCCCATCCCACGGTTGCTGATAGCTGGAGCAGGAGGGGAGATTCATAGGCTCTGGTTATTTTGCAATAAGGCTAGGGAAGCATCTGTGGGATGCGGAGTGCTAGGGAGATCCTGTGCAGGTTCAGGGCCACTTAGCAGAGGCATTTAAACACTGAGAGAGTTATGTGCTGGCTATAAGGTACATCGCACGACTGTGGCTGAAGATACATCCAAGTTCCTGCTATTTACAGGAGTGCCAGAGAAGCTGCACGCAGTTTCTTGGCGATCGCCCTTGCTGAGGCTGCCAGCGCTATTGCTGGCTTATTTCCCCGTGGGAGGAACCACCCTGGAGGCAAACACCACCCACGCATTTGATCCGTTTCAATCATCGCTTTAAAATGATTGCTTGATGAAACTGCGTCGGGGGGAAGGGGATGGGGGGGCGAGGACGGGACTGTGGCATGGCGTGGCATGGCTCTGCAGCGTGTCCGGGGGACCACGTGGCCGGAGAGGAGGTGCAAACCCCGAGGATTCCCATTCCCTCTCGGGCTGCAAGCGGAGGCGCCAGATGTGGCAGCATTAGGGAGACAAAGAAGCTTTAATCCCAGGCCGGGCATCCACGTGAGCCATGCCCCCCTGCTTCTTAAGGCTCCCACGCAAGGGCAGCCCTGGGTGTGCATTGGTGGGGGGGGGGACTCCCGGGGGGGTCGGGGCCAGGACAAGGGATCACGTGCACTCAGTAGGACGGGGGCTTAACCAGGTTACACAATGCACTCGGCTGGAGAGCATTACTGGCATCCAGCGAAGGGCGGGGGGAGAGGTGGAAATGAAGCAGCCTGCCATGAAGAAAAGGGGGATTTCCACTGCTGGTGGGTGCCAGGGGCTTGGGTTGGGGAAAGGGGTAGCCTGCAGCAACATGCCTGGGAGCAATTCCTGCAGTATATCCCAGCAGGGTCTGCTGGTGATATACTGTGTCCCCGGTGAAAAATGATGGGCAGAGTTGCAGAGGACAAAGTATAGATTAAATGAAGGACCTCTTACTATCTTTAGGAAATTTAGGAGACATGAAAACAGGTACATGTACACTTGCAGACAAAGTTAGTTGAACTGAAACATGAAGATGCATAAAGCTTTGTGCTCCAACTGGAAAATAAAGAGGGAGCATCTGAGCTTGCCTTTTGTGCTCCAGAAAGGACGCAAAGGCTTGCCTTGGGCAGCCACTAAATTTGACTGCCATCTCCATCCTATAGACATTCACCTCCCTTACCCATTTCAGAGACATAAAGCTGATGCTAAAGCAAAGGTTTGTAAAGTCAAGAGAAACATATAGACAGAGTGGTCACTTTTGCAGAAAAAGAACGAGTACACTATCTCTCATTAAAGAGTAAAGGCACTTTTTTCCTTACCAGTTCACCATCATAGCCGCGTTGTTTTCCGCAATGAATGGCAGCTCCCCTCTCGCCTTCATTGTTGCCAAGAAAAAGATCCAAAGGATGTACTGGAGCATCTCCTACAACTTCGTCCTGCTCCTCAGAGCAAGAAAACCATCCAGCCCAGGCAGCGAGTGCTCCAGTGTGTCAGCTCCAGGCCACTTCCAGTTTGCCGCTTTGCCTGTGAAAGCTCCTTGTGCTTCTCAGCCCAAAGGAAACACTTCAGACAAATCCCAAAGTTTCTGCACAGTAAACACCTCCCTCACATATTTAAGATTTATGCTAATAAATGCTGTGCTTCCAACGTCAAGATTTTATATTAATGTCCTGGGTTACATCTGGGCTGGCTGGATTCTGATTGCAGGGTGGATCACAAAGAGCAGGACACAGATTGTAACCAGGGATTAGCAAAATACAAAAATCCGATTTTGCACAGGGAAAGCATCAGTCAACGATGGATTTTCTGGACTTCATCAAGCTCGTAGGAGGCCAGTAATCAGCATTACTTACGAATGGCCATCGAAGGCATTTCTTCCTTCTGTTGAATTGTTGAACGTGAAAAAGAAAAACCAAATAGCTATTGCATAATCCAAGTGCTTGGATCTTTTGTGCCTTGTATGACACACAAGTCAAACTATGCAGCCCTTGCAGCTGCATAGATGAAATGTTTGTGTATGTCATAGGTGATTTATGCTCTTCTTTCTAGCAGTTCGTTTTTTTTTAAATGGAAGTGCCAGACCTGTACCAGTTCCTTGGGACTCTTGATTTTGTAGGCAAGCTGCTGTTTGGCTGGTTTCTCAGAAAAAAATACCCTGGCATTCCTAATTCTGTAGCCAATCTTGAAATTTGGAACATTTTAGCCATGCCACAGAAAACAGCTCTGTCATGTGCCACCTGTTTGTTTTTTTGGCTGTTCGTTTTTTTGGGGTTTTTGGGGTTTATTTGCGCTAACATCCCCTAGTGTTATTCACCTGAAAGAAAGACATTTGACTACTCATACTGCTTCCAACAGAACCAACATCTGTTATGTCCTGGTGGTAAAAGTATTGAAAACAATCAGATATGAGATTTGAGTCCAAGTGGATCTTGCTGCTTTCCACAAATGGTTGCCCAGTTCTGTTCCCCATACCCAGAATCTCTCATAGCTAACTTAGGATCTGCAGTGGCACAAAACAAAACATAAACCCACTCTTTTATATACTGCCAGCTGGAGCCTGAGCTCTGTAATATCCAAAGCCTAAATAATAAAAGAATCATTCAGCTCTTCATTTTGAACCAAATAATTCTGATTTTTTCTTGAGATGAATCTTTCCCCAGTATCACTATGAAAGGGAACATGCATTTTTTATGGGCCAGAATATTCTGGATGTCAGCATAGTTAGGGAGGTGGCATCACAGACATAATGTCAGGATCTTGCCAGAGCAGCCATTGATAGAACTGAGTCCAGATATATCCAGTAAACAAACAAGCCTGGGGGCTGGTCTAGCCTCTTTAAAGTACTCAATTGAATCTCAGCATAATGGCAATGGAATAATATGTGTAAGATCCTGGAAAATCTGTAAGCATGATGTCCAGAACTCCATCAACTAGATACCAAAAAATACTGTAGCAGCTTTTAAAGCATAAAAAGCCCCTTAAGAGCAGCAGCAGCACGGTAGCACAGCTCCATGAAGAAGTGCAGCCATTTCTGCTCTAGGGCTTTTCATTAGAAACTAGATTTGGTTTTGTTTACTAACAATAATTTGTTTTCTGCAGTGATGAGTGGACCCCATCAGGAACAGGATTCTCTTTTAAGTGCTACATTAACCTATAACAAAAATTAGCTCTTGCTCAAGAAAGCTCATGGTCTAAGGATAAACAGAGGCCTTACAGAAGTAAAAGGGAGCTTTGCTGTTCCAACAGAGCCAGTATCTTGTTCTATAAACAGCAGGCCAACTCAGGCAGCTTTTAGCTTTACTTTAAGCAGCAGTCCCAAGGCATTAAAAACCAAGCTGTGGGGTTTTCTTAAGCCCCAAGTCTCCTGGAGAAAGTATTCCTAGTATAGGCATCTTTGAAAAGGACAGCATGGTAAATAAAAGAATATATTGTCTGGGAGAAGAGCAAGTACAAAATCATGGTGCTGTGATTATTTCAGTGGAGATAAGAGCTTTGATAGGTTAAAGAAAATGGTAAGCTAAAAATCAGCTGTGGAGGGCCATCAGAATGTAGGCATTCACTTTCTGTATTTTAAAAATGAAAAAAAAGAGGGTCCTGTTGCTCTTCTGAAGCTATGTAGATTCTTTTTTTTATGCCAGCTCTCAGAGCATACTGTCAAAATCAATAATGCACATTGTCACTCTGTAGAGAGCAGGGAAACTGTGAGTCAAACACATCCCAGTGCAGTAGCAACTGAGAAACAGATTACAGGCAGGCAGACCCTGCTGCTCCTGTCATATTTTATGGGTAATCCACAAACTAAATACTCCTAAATAAAGAGCAAGGGGGGTTCCTCCTGAGACCACTGCATATTCGGCCTGGTTCAAAATTGCACCAAATAGAAGGGAATTAGGCTTTGCTTTGCAGGGGTTTTCTCCCCAGTTTCACATCATTCCACATCACTCAGGGAACCGTTTCACCAGAAAATCAGACTCCAGAGAAAGACATAAAGATTTGGGCAGGATGTCAGTTAAAGTATTTCCGTGTTATTTCACGTTCTGTCTAATATCCTCAGCATGAGCAAGGTCTGTAAACTTGATGCAGAATAGCAGAGCTCCTGTAGCATAGTATATCAGTGCAGCTATACCTGCAAAACCCCATTCACTGTAAACCTGTTCCCTGCTAATTAGCCATATTGTCGCTTAGAAGTAATCTGCCAAATCTAATAGCTTAGTAATGCTGGCCACAGCTCAACTCAGGCTGTTCACTTAAGGCAGAATCAGTCTGTTAGGTATTTTCCTTTTGTGTATGTTCTATAGAGACTAACAGTCAAGTCTTGCAACAGAGATTATAGCTACAGTTGTTTTATTCTTGGAGGACAACATATATTTCAAAACAGGCATTACTCTGATTCATCAGTACCCAACTGAACGATGCATGCTTTTAAATTACTTTGATATCAGTGAAGAACTGTTAGGGCTTGAAGGGAGGATTGTTTTTTATTCTTACATTTTATTTTTACTGTTATTTTTCCTAGGCAAATAGTAGCATGCTTTTAGCTAGCAAGATTTTGGATTTGGGAGCAGTTACATCATGAATAGCCTTCAGTAACAACTACCTGATTTTCTAGAAACACTCTGAAAGAACCAGGGAGCAGTTACCACCAGGAATAGCCCTCAGTAACAACTATATGGTTTTCCAGGAACAATCTGAAAGAACTGGCTGAAGTTTGATTTTTTCTGAAACATTAGGGAAGGTGACAGCTGGTCTGTAGATTTTTGAGTGCATTTTTTTAGGCTTTTATTGAAATTCAGAGAAGCCAATAAAAGGCATATTAAGGCAATGCTGTGAATTTGACATATGAAAAAAAATGGAATTTAGCACTGCTGTGGCAGGTTTTAGGGAGTGCTACATGCAGGCAGTACAATATTCATTGCACAGGTGAACAAGACAGGACACAATATCTGTCCAGAAACAGATAATCTTTCTAAGGGCTAAAGTGTTCCAAATTCTAGGAACACTGAATGCACTAGAGGGATTTTTTTTTTCCTGGTGCAGCAATCTGAAGAGTTTGGGTACTCAGATCAGGACGACATCCCAGGATCCATGTGCAAAGTGGCAGTTCTTGCAGAAGATGCTGGGACTGCCAGTCCCTGAAGTGTGGAGCAGAAGGAGTGTATGGACACATTTTCATTCTTGAAAACTGATGGCTTGGCCATAACAGTTTCCCTAATGAGGTTAAATCCTGCTGCTAAATCAGGTTTCTAAGAGTCGAGGGCCTTAATTGTTACTACACTACGAGAGTTTGAATTGTTACTATGCTACGAGAGTTTGTAGGACTGAGTCAAAACCAGACAGTGTTGAGGCAGTGCCAGCACACCAGATTTTTTAAGCCTGTGAACATCACAACATTCCAGGTGCATAGGAGGACTGCAGCTTTTCAGTGTAATAGAAATAGTAGTCATTGTCTTCTGCTTTGGAGACTGGATGTGAAGACTATGAGGATGTAGCAGCATCTCTGTCTCAAGTCTTGGTTTTTCACCGTGAAAAAATCCAGACATTTTTCATGCAATTAAGAATGGCTGAGTGGTATCCTCAAATGGGGGTTGGAGCTGGCCTCTTTCAGTCCCTAAATCAGTAAGCCTTCTTTATTTTACTCACATGCACATTCTTCTTCTTCTAGGTGAATATACTATTATGACAGCCCATTTTCATCTGAAAAGAAAAATTGGTTATTTTGTCATCCAAACGTACCTTCCTTGCATTATGACTGTGATCTTATCGCAAGTATCATTTTGGCTAAACAGAGAATCTGTCCCTGCTAGAACTGTCTTTGGTGAGTATCCCACTTTCTCCTAGAACACAGGTAGGATCTTTGCGGCTTGTGAAAGTGATTTGCTGTTACAAAACCACAGTTCACTACTGTTTATTTCTGCTTGAGATGTTGTAAATGTTTTCTCATTCTCTTCCGGTTTAAACTCAAAACAAATTTAAAAGCCCTGTCTGGGCTGTTTTTGTAAAGTTATGATAGAAATTGGTCAATCAGTTATGTGAAAGTTAGGGACAGAAGAAAGAAGAATCAAATTGGTGTGATTTGTGTTGGGTTTTTTCCACTTGGATGGATACTGGATGGTTTAGAAAAGATATATGGATTATCATATTTAATATATACCCTAGCTAAGCATTTGAAGCAGATATCACTTCAATACATTTTGTTTATCTTCATTGTAGGATGTTTATCTGGGAAAACCATGTAGAGGTTAATTAGTGACAGTTATCTCTACTACTGTAAAACAAATTAATATGACTTTGCATTTAGAAAATGTATATTTACTGAAGAAACTGTTATGGAAAAAACCTTTAGGGTGTCATTAAATTACTTGATTTATCACTAGAAGATTGCAGAAAATAAGCACTTTCTTAAGTGAAGGTTGATGAAATACAAAATTTTTACTAGATAAAAACAAGGGGAGTGGGAACAGTTTACTAAGTAAAACTTTGTTCAGCTATTTTAAAGGAGTCACTCTTCTGTACAAGCCTCCTGAAGTCAGTTGGCAGCTTTGTTCAAAAATCAGCTCAGCAAGCTGTATGGGGAGAATACAGGTAGTAGCATCACTTTGCTGACTTCGCTGACACTAGGTTTACAAAGCTGTAACTGAGAGTTAAGTTTTTTGCTCTTGGGGAAATCTTTCTACAGATGAAAGCAGGGGCTGTTTTGTCATTTACTGTCATACGGGAAAGGAGGAGCTACAGTCAAGGAAACCAGTAACAGTCAGCAATTTCATACGTGCAATCTCTGTATAAGAAAACAAAATATGTAATCCCGCTTCACTCTAACAGTTATAAACCCTGGGCTTATGTTACCCTAAAAATACTTATTTAAATACACTACAGCTAGAACTAACCAGAACTCCATAGAATAAAACATCTGAGGATGAAGGCTTTCATTTTTTCTTTCTCTGTCAAACTGTGGTATGCAAACACTGATTGATTTCATGTGGCCTTCTTAGGTATCCTCCTGAATTGGGACCTGCTCATAACTCATTTGGGATCTCATAAGGGTTAGCAAACTGATCTCTGACTCTTATTTTTTTTCTTTGCAGGAGTAACAACAGTCCTCACCATGACCACCTTAAGTATCAGTGCCCGTAACTCTTTGCCAAAAGTGGCCTATGCTACTGCAATGGACTGGTTTATAGCTGTTTGCTATGCCTTTGTATTTTCTGCATTGATTGAATTTGCAACAGTCAACTATTTCACCAAGAGGAGTTGGGCATGGGATGGCAAAAAAGCCCAGGAAGCTGCGAAAATCAAGGTGTTTAACTTATGTTTTTTAAATACCTAAAATAAAAAGTAGGTATTCAGCATAGTTGAAATAACTGAACGGTCAATTTTCAGCTTCTTTGTGAGAAAGGTATTTAATTACCTCATGACATACTTTTACCTTCCTGTAGAGAAAAATTTTCAAGGAAATATGGTGCCTTCTCTTCACGGAGATAAACTACCAGTCTCTATCATCCGTATGAAGAGGACTGTTTACAGAAGCACATTGGGCATTGAGTACATGGGGCATGGGATTTCAGTGATTAGACTTCTGATAATAGCGGACATACGCTATGAAACTTATCTCTGCAGAGCCCTCCCTGTGTGCTCTCCTAAATAAATAACAAAGCTCACACTGAGCTCCGTGAGTCGGGGTCCCACCACAGTGAAAAAAGGAACCAAAGACTGGTTCTGTGAAAACAAAAACCTGTGAGTTTCATGCTGAAATGAACTTTTGGGATAGGACTGACTCTTAGTAAACCATCTCCTAGAGAGCTCGTTCCCACAGGCATCCCAAAAGAGCCTTATAAAGAGGGCAAGCTGGCAGGGGCAATGAGCCCTTCCCCACACTCTTTGCAGCAGCTGGGGAAATGAGGTTCACATCTTGTCAGCTGTCTGTGGGGCAGCAACCTCTGCAGATGCAAGACCACATCTCACTGACAAAAGCTGCTAATGCACATGCCAGGTGGGATGTGGGTCCAGCCAGTGAATCTCAGCTTTCTCCATCAGGGAAGGTCTCACCTGAGTAAGGGCTACAAAATCAAGGGAGAAACATCTGTTTGATAGACAAAGTCAGAATAGCCAACAGGCATTTACTAGCATGCTTGATTATGGTGCTCAGCTTTCTGTGTCAGTAACTTGAGAATGTGTTTCCACTTTCTGTTCTTGTGGTATAACATTTTTTTCTTTACACTGCAGAAAAAAGAGCGCAACTTGCTGGGAAATAAGCCAACTAATACCTACAGCACTGGGAAGATGACTCCTGCACCAAACATGCCAAAGGACTCAGCCCCATCTGTCATCTCAAACACTACATCTGCTCCAGTGAAGCCTGCAGAAGAAAAGCCTGCTGAAAGCAAAAAGACTTACAACAGCATCAGTAAGATTGACAAAATGTCCCGGATAATTTTTCCAGTGCTGTTTGGAACTTTTAACTTAGTTTACTGGGCCACATATTTGAATAGGGAGCCTGTTATTAAAGGTGCCAATTCTCCAAAATAAACTGAAGTACTCTGGAGCCACATGTGAGCCATACTTACAAAGCAGATGCTACCAAGGAAAATTTGAGATCCAGATGACTTTCTACGTTTGGGCAATATTCTTCAGGAAATTTTTTGCATGTTTAATAATATGTACAAATAATATTGCCTTGATTGTTTCTACATGTAACCTCAGATGTTTTGGAGACGATTATATTACTTACAGCAACGGATCTTTATAAAAGATCAGAAGACATTGAACATGGCTTCTTTGCTGCTGAGTATCTTGCATTGATAGTTTACAAATAAAATAAGTTATATTTTTTAACTGTTCAAGTGTACTACATATCGTGGTTTTTATACTTCAGATGTACAGTCATACAAATATGGGCTTAACCTATATTTTACAGAAGAGCTCCACTATTGTCATCTGATAAGTTACTGAGTAACGCCAGTTGTAAATGTGCCAAATTATTAAGTGTAGGGCTATGTTTGAGAACCTTTACTAGTTACAGGTAGTGCATTATTCCACAGACAAAACTGCTCAGCCCAATTTTCATTGGAAGTTTAATACAATGCAGTAAATCCTAATGGCACTATGATGATTTTCACTGCTTGAGACTCTAGCTTGCAGCAAAATAACATAGGGAGCAGGATGCTACTTGTGTAAATAAAGATGATGGAATCTTGCCCTTAAATGAAAATACAAAGTTTGTTTGGATTTTGCATTCCAAGGAATTCTCTCTAATGATTTTCAGTATTTATTCCAAAACTTAAGAATTATATTGCATGAAATTAACATAGATTAGGAACATACTTGTGCAAATAAAACTTCTAAGAACAGCAGTAGACATTTTAATCAGAGTAAAGTAAATTATGTTTGGACATTTTTCCAAGAAGAAGACTGTGTTATATTAGCAGAGATTAACAGAAAAGAATTACAGTAATTCTGCAATAATTATTACTTGTTTCCCACTGCAAAAACCAATCAGCCAACACTAGGAAGTGTGATCAGAAAAAAAAGATGTGCTTCACTACAGCAAGGTGTTTCAGAGACAATATTGACAGAAAGGTCTTTGTACTGTCCATCAGAAACTTTTCTATAAAACTCCTTGCTGCTGACAATGTGTTTTGCTTTCACAATGAATGAAAAAACGCAAGTCTGAGTTTTCAGCTCTTTCTTCCTTGGCATCCTTTAATTGTTCCAGAAGCTTTTGTAATTAAATCTTAATGTTTAAATAAAAAATGCATATAACATTTGATTGCAAAATGTCATTCTTATACTGGTTATCATTTTCGAAAGACCAAAAATCACACCACAGAAGCTGAAAAATTAACTGGAAAGCACACATGCACACACTCAATCATGTGTGTACACGTGATATATCCTCTCTGTTGCCCAGAAAGGGACATTTCTTGAGTGAGGACAGTGAATCGAGTTGTTGCAGAATTAGGTGCTATCTCACTATGGAGCAACAGTCCCATGATCTTTTGGGGACAGAGTGGAGAATTCATGCTTCACTTTGAGGTGAGGGTGTGGTCTGGGACTAGGGAGTTGTTTGGCTTCTTTTGTGTCTTCTCTTCAACCTTTCCATTCCTAAACATTACCAAGAAAAAATCTCATACATCTATTCCTTTTTGCAGCTTTTTGTTTGATGCTGTGGAATGAGAAATTCACAAATTCTTGAGGGCAATGGAGAAGCCATGGGACTGAGCCAGGTACTGGATGCTGATAAACAGGAGCAAGGGAGGAGGCACGCCCATCTATTCAGTGCTAGCCTGAGCCAAGGTGAGGAGGTGGATCTTTGTTTTCATGTAGGCTTCCTGTGTGTCTCTGAGCAGCCACACACCTCCTTGTTCATCATCCCCTTGGGGGATCTCTTTGGCCCTTCAGGGAGCAAAATCCGTGAAAAATTGCAGTGCTTATTGGAAGGCAAAACTTTATAAAGTCCCTTGGCTATTCCAGGTGAAAAACTTGGAGAATTACATGACTGAGTTTTGTGAATGAGAAGCTCAGAGCCATCTTTGGGTAGCATCTTCTCCAGGACAATTCTGGAGTCTGCCCCAGAGAGTTTCTGTATTTCGTTTTATTTGCTTACACCCAAGTCTGACTCTTACTCTGTATGACAGCATTATTTTCTGGTCTCCATTGTGGGACTCAGTGAAAGGACCTCTAAATCTGATTTATTTTACTTACATGGAAAGTCATCTTCAAGAAATATGGGTCTACCTGCAGCATGGGCTTGTGCATGAACACTAGGCATTGTTCCATAGTTTGGAGGATGCTTCAATAAGCCAATAGACTCCAGGCTGGAATACTTAAATGCCACTGCCTCGCATTACACACTACCTCACAATTTAAATCTCTGCGCAGTCGGTGGAACTGTTTGTGTGGGAGATCAGTGCTCACTGAGATGGCATCTGAACTGTGGGAGACAGAAGCATTTCCCAGGTCCTGGCTGAACCAGAACACCTTGTCCTGCCCCAGGCTGGGGTGGTGTCTGGATGTACGCCAACCCCTGTGATATCCCCTGGAAGTAGCTTGGGCTTTCAGGAGTGGAGTGAGCTGTGTCACTATCCCCAGCATGGGTGAACTGAGACCCTGCAAGACACAGCTACTTCACAGCTTAGTCATGGCCAAAGGGAGTAATAAATAGGAATTACTTCTCACTGAGTTTTTCGTGTATACTCTAATGAAAAAAGAGTTGAGAAGTGAATTACAGCAATTCAGCACTGTAGGGGAAGTGTGTGCAGGCTGCTACCAAATTTCCTTACTTGCACCCATTAGGAATAAAAGAACAAGTCAAACACAATGGAAAAGATTTTTAATTTCTGATATTTGAGCTGTGCCAGCTTACTTCAAGGATGAATGGAAGCAACAATGTATTTTTTAAAGCTGAACCCTCTTCTGTTATCTTGTGTTCTGCTTTTTTTCTAAATGGAATATGCCCTCTGTACAATAACTGAACATACTCGTACAAAACTGAGGAAGTAATGATTTTATGAAATAATCTCATCTTTCAAAAATTCTTGCCCAACATCTAAGTTAAACTTTGAAGAAAAATGAATGAAACTGCTTTGCTATTCATTCCATGCAGAGAAGATAAATGTAGCACTTTCACAGCTATTTGTTTTTTTAATCTGGAGATAAAGTTCTTTGTAATAAGGATGTTATTTCCCCTAACACCCTTGCTTCTCAGATTGGAATTGACACTGAAATGATAAAATTGCTTGAATTCTTTCTGATCTTTTATATGTTTTTATGTCCCTACAAATACTTAAGTATGGTGACTCTCAGATGACATCCTCACTTTACCCATTTTGCATCTTCCACTCTGTTGTTATAGTTCAATTTGTTCAATTTTGAGAAGATAGGGAGATTGGAAGTTAGATTTTTTGAAGCACAAAGGACTTCTGAAGGATCTTCCTAGGATTGCCCCTAACTTAGACTCAGGTGCAAGTGTCCCATTCTGTAATGCATTATTTCCTTTTCAGTGCCATCCTCAAAAGCAATTATCACTTTTCACAGTCATAGTGTCTTAAAAGTTGCTGCTTAAATTAGCCAAGCAAAGTAAAAAGGAAGAATATTGACTGAAGATACCAACTGATTTCAGTTAGATGAATTTGGAGAGTTTTTGAGAAATACTGATAGATTGGACTATGAATGGACTGGACCAACAATGATAGGCTGGATTTGTAGGTAGGAAAATTACTACACAGAGGGCAGTCCCCCCCCCATATAACTTATCACATATATGATAATAAATGTTGGAACCAGCCACCCAAGGCAGTTTTGGCCTCAGTGGATCCAGGCTCAGTTCTTCATTCACTGTGGGCTGGTGTTTTTTATGACCCCCGGACAACTGCTCAGGGGTGGTCTGGCCCCAGAAGAGCAGCCCTGCCTGCCCTGGATGCCCATGCTTCTGCCAGAAGTCTACGCAGAGCTGCTGAAAAGCTGCAGCACAGCAGCATCAGGAGGGATTCTCCCTATCCTGCCCATGAGCCAGAGAGCAGAGAGCCCTGTGCTGAAGGATAGAACTGAGGGCACACAGAAAGTGTCGGGACCTCTGAGGCTCAACTTCCTACCTCAAGGCTCCAGCAGGAGCAACAGAGACCTTCAGTAAGAATAAACTGGCTCAAACATCTTAGAAATCTCTAATAAGCCTTCAGCTGGAGGACTCCAGGAGCTGTAGGAGACAGGTTTCAGATCCTTTCCTTTTTTGTCTCAGAGCAGCCCCAGTTCCCTCCCGTGCTTCTCGTGGTATATAGGTAGCACTAGGGTGCCAGGAAAATCACCAGTAGGGCTCTCCTTCAACACTGAATCTCAGAAAAGTTCAGGTGCCCAAACTGTTCAGTGCTGGAGACAGGGACCCCAGTTCTAGCAAGTGAGGAATTCGATCCGTGAATCCCATTCCCTTCCTCAGCATTTCCCCCCTTATTTGTGCTAACTAGCTCCCTGCACAGCTACTTCCCCACTGCACAAGACATACCACAAAGGTATCCCTCAGGCTGAAAAGGTAGTCGCCTTCTGTGAAAATGCAATGAAAGGTAAGTTAAAATGTGGATGCATTTTGTTGTGCTGTAGAGTATCAATATTTTACTATCATTACAGGGCATGATAAAATGTTCTTTTGTTAAAACGTGTGCTGGATTATCATGACCCTTACCTGAATACACAGTTTGAAAAGGCTCGGCAAAGGCAGAGTGTGTTTAAAAGTAGAATAAAAGCAAGTGATTATGAAGAGGAGGAGCAGAAATGACCGAGGCATGAGGCGTAATGAAGAGTGGTGCTAAAGTATCCCTTTGGTATTAACACATAGCTCACCGAGGACAACAAAAAGAAAACCTTAAACCGTGTTCTTTTTTCTTACAGCCTGAGGTGAAGGAGGCAGTAATCAAAGAACCATATTGCTCCGATCGAGCCTTGGGGATTTCTGACACTCTGCAGGGAAAGAGGGGACACTTGTGAGGGTCTTTCTCGAGGTCTGAGTGACTGGATGGCCACATACAGCTCCGGTCACGGCGCACGGTCTCGGCGCAGGGGTAACCGAGAGCTCTGCCGCCGGCTGGAGGCAGCGCGGGGTGGGGGACCCGGCCCGATCCCTCGCGCTTCCCGTCGCCGCCGCCAGAGGATCCCGCCACCGCGGCAGGATGCGGTGAGGGCGGGATGGGGCTGGCGGGCGGGGAAGGGGCGGCGCGGCGCCGGACGGAGCCGCCGCTGCAGGGAAGCCACCCCCGGCCCCCTCCCCTGCCGCCCGGGGGTCTCCGCGGAGCAGGGCCGCCGAGAGCTGGGATGCGGAGCTGGACCTGCGCTCGCCATTTCTCTCGAAAATCGCCGCCGGGGTGTCTCTCCTCCGGGTCTTTTCTGCCACCTACCATTTGGCTCAGTCCTGCCGCCCACCCGGGCGGTGGCAGAGGCACGGCAGCCCCAAGCCCCCTCCCGCTGCCGGCAAAGCGAACTCCCCCGGCTCGGGAGAGCTCGGACCCTTCTCCGATGCTGCGGCGTCGCTCCAGCTGTTCGCGCTGCTGGGCTCCGAGGCCGGGCTAAGCTTTTATTTATTCAAATTGAGTGTGTGTGTGCATACACACATTTTTCTATATGGCCAGTGCAGGGGAGACCCCTCCTTGCGTGACGGGCGCTTCCCGTCCTTGCTTTCCAAACGCGCGGGCGCTGCGAGCTGGGACGTGGGAACCGCGACCTCGGAGCCCCAAATGGTGTTTGCATAATCAGCAGCCTTAAGGAAACCTTCAAGTGCCTGCAAGCTGTCGCCGAGCGGCGGTGCGGAGCCCCGTGCCGCCGGGACTCACCGGCGCCTGCGGGACTTTCTCGGGTCGCTGAGAGACGGCCGCTCCCCTGTTGGCCCCATCCCTCCTCCCGCCCGCCCCACAGCGCCCGTGTTCCCGCAAACTTCACATCAGCCCATCGGGGTGCTGCTTGACCGTCAGCATAGCTATTCCTGGTGAAATCCAGGCAACCCACAAGCTTTCGCCGTCCGTTCCCTTCCTCATTTTCTCAGGTCAGCAGGCGGCCTGGATTCCACCCGCATTTCTCTGCAGGTGGCGGAAAAGAGCACAAGCCTTGTAACAATTCATTATCAGCAAGTCACGGTAACTGCAATTAGCCAAAGTAAACACGAAAGAACTGCGGTATAATCTAGTAAAGAGGCGCTTGGGGTGGATATAAAAAACCCAACAAAACCCGAAAGATTGAAAAAAACCCCCTAAAGTGAATAACTGAGAATTAATTCCCTGGCTCACAACGGATTTTCCTTAAGCTGGGTCGTTCCTTCAAAAATTAACATCGGGAACAGAACTCCCTACAGCCAACTCTTCTAGGCATCATGTAGGAGTAATTCTAAAAGCAAGATTGCATCTTCCAGCAGAATTTTTTTAATGTAATGTCACAATTAAAAACGACTCCCCCAGAGCATGGAAATTATGTCTAAGGGAGAAGGAAACAGATTTATATTCCCGAGATTCCTAATTACAGGAAAGCGGTGACTCGCTGTACCTCTGCCAGAGTTTTTTGTTTTCAAATTACCACTATGTAAGTGAAATTTTGTCATTTCCCATTTTGAAAACAAAGGGGAATATTCCAATTACCCTGATGCCCAGGGCAAAGCTCCACACACCTGAAGAAAATTGAAGTCCCTAAAAATCACATCTGTGCTGTTCCTGGTGTAGTAGAAAGACAAAAGTTATCCAAACCCAAACTGTTTTTGCCCTGAATACACTTGACTGTTGTCTCATTTCCGAGTTCTCACAGCAGAAAAACCTGATTTACTCTAAAGTTCACAATATACACAGAAGTCCATGTAAACTGGTCTACAGGATCGTGTAGACCTCTTCTACGTGTATACATTTTTCTGGCATACCTTGTGCATATAAATGTGTATCCATGCATTCGTACAGTGCATGCAAACTTCTGCATACATCCCCCTAGATACAGAAGCATATAGAAGCACACTGCGTTGCGTTTGTCTATCTGTCCGTGTAAGTAGCCACATCGATTACATAGATCTGCGCCTGTGTGTACATCGGGATGCCCGCCGCTCCGATCACCCCGAGACCAGCGCCCGATCCCTCTCCCTCCGTCTGAAGAGAGCATCTCCAGTTCCGGGCGGTGGGGGGGCTTTCGGCAAGTGATTGCGGGCTTTGGGCGTGAGGGCATCCCGCAAAACAGCGGGGAGATCCTTGCACCGGCCGCCCCTTCTGGGGCATCGGGCTGGTGATGTCGGGGAGAAGTCCCGGCTGCTGGCTGACTGCGGCTGCCGGGTTTGCTGCTCCCCCTCTCTTGTGTGCGTGTGTGTGCGCCCGCTGGGGCGGGGGCAGGGTTCACTTCCCGGCTCCTCCAGTTGCCGGCGAGGCGGGTACCTGTTGGGCAGGCAGCGGGGACGAGGTGCTCTCCGATGCGGGGCGGTCCCCGGCAGCGCTCCGGTGCCGCGCTGCGGGGCTGGCTGCGGGCAGGCGCTCCGTGGGGGGGGGGCAAGGTGCGCCCCTTCCCCCCGCCCCAGCCCGCCCCCCGCCCGGCCCGGCCCGGCCCGGCCCGCCCCGCGGCACCCGCGGCCCGGCGGGGCCCGGGCTGCTCCGCGCTGTGCACCGCCCGGGGGCACGGCCAGCGCCAGCCCGGGCAGCGAGCGAGGCCGCGCCGCTGCGCCCGGTAACTGGCTGCCAGCAAAGGGGAGCGCCGCAGCTCGGTGCCCGCTGAACACCTGTCACCCGCGGAGCCTGATTTATACCTGGCCTTGGCAGCCTCTCTGCTGGGGATTTTCCCCTCGTCCCGCTTCTTCTTTTTTTTTCTTTTCACTCTCGCCTCCCCCCTCCCTTCTCGGGGCGTTGTGGAACAGAGTGTTTTCTTCAGGGTATAAAGCTGAGAATACGGAGGAGGAGAGGCTTAGACCTTCACCTCACTGCCTCATTCTCCCTTCCATGTGAACATTCTGCAACGTTTCCTTCCTCCTGCCGCACCTCTCACCTGGCCAGCGCTGTCCGGACCATGTCCACTAAGCTCCTGCCGGTTTTCTTCCTCCTCTCAGTGTTCCACGCCTGGTAAGTCTGCGCTCCCCTCGCCTCCCTTCAGCCCCTCTCCTCTCTGCACTGGGGCTGGACGGCTGAAGTCCCGTTTGCTGGAGTTTGCACAATATTCGGCACCCAGGAAGAACAGCGGGCTCTCCCCATCTCTCCCGAGCCGTGCCGGGGCTCTATTCCCAAACACGGTTTACCCCGCTCCCATCCCGGGACCCGCCTGGCTTCGCGGTGCGCCCGGGGCGGTGGCACCGCTGCTGTCCCTTCCCGGCCCCGCGTGAAGCCGGAGGTCGCCCGCGAGGGCCCTGTCCCTGAGCCGGCCCGGCAGAAAGTTTCGCCCTCCGGCGGCTGCCGGCACCAGGTGGGACGGCGACTGGAGCTGCCCGGGCTCCCCTGGTGGCCCCGGCTTCCCTCCGCGCCACCCCCGGGGGCTCCGCGGGCGGGGCCGGCGTGAGGAGGGACAGGGTGAGTCGCGGGATGCGTGAACCCCTGGTCCCCGCCTCAGGGCCGGGAAGGGTCTCCCCGGTGGGGCTCAGGTATCCACTCTTAAGAGGCCAGAGAGGCACAGCCGGCAGCTTCAGCCCTGACCTTTTGGACTTCGGTCCTTTTGGTTGTCTGAGTCTGTCGTACACCTTCACTGCATAAACCAGGCAAAGGGGTCAGCTCAGCTCCCCCCTGTAGGAACCACCACCAACCAGGCTACAGGCATGCTCAGAGACCTTCCACTCCCCTCCCTGGCAGCCTGCCCCACACCTGAGTGGTGTCTATCTCCTAAATCCCCACAGGAGCTAGAGAATGCTTAATGCCAGCCTCCACAGCAAGTGTGGAATACACCTATTGCAGGAAATACACCCTTTCCTGACAACCTCTCAGACTTCTCTAGATTTCTTCCCTTGCATTTTATGCACAGTCTCTTCTCTGCCTCCTTGCAGAATCAAAACTAGTGGCCCGTGAAGAGTTGGGGGAAGGTGTGTGCCTTTCTTCCTTCCCAGTTTAAGACTGGCTTGCCATCATTCTGTAGTTGTTTCTCTGGACTGCAGGAATATGATAGGAATTAGCAGTCACCAATAGGGTTACAGATGAAAAGTGCAACCTCAAGTACCTTGAAGGAGATTAACTGTGTAGAGGCAAGCAATGGAAGTTAAATAATAACTTCTTAAGGAAGAAAGCAAAAAAAGCTTGAAAAATATGTGTCTAGTGTATTAGTCTGATCCACTGTGAAACCTCTCCCACCTCCAATCTTAATCTAGAAGATAGGTAGGGATTTAAATGATTTGGAGGTATTTTCTAGGAAAGAAGCTGCTAGAGTGAGGGGATCTAAAAGGTCTGCCAGTCCTTAGTTAGACTCTTGTTAGTGACTTATTTAAAGCAGCATCTCCCTGAAATGGGAATCATGATACTACCTGAACTCAGTTCTCATTTACAGGTGGTAAAGTTGTGGTGGCTGCAGCAGAAAAAGACATATGATTTGTCCTTCTTTGCTATCAGCAATTCAGCACCACTGCAGAGTTTCAGCTCGGAAATAGCAATCATGTATGTTTGGAGATGATGCCTCCTTTGAGAATGGTTCTGCAACAGCAGTATTAAAACACAGGGCTTGTCATGAATCTGATAAAAAAAAAACAACTCCCAAAATCCTCTTGAGTTTTTTTAATGCTCATTGGGTGAATTATAGATATAAAAAATGTTTTTAGAAAATACAGCTCAATAACAGAGAAGTAGTGGTTGTCTATTCAAAACTTCGTCTAAGTTTTCTCTACTTTTACAACTCAGTTATATGAGTTCTCTGTAGAAAATCCTCAGGGTCTAGGTTTAAAAATTATTTTTATATAGAAATTGTGCCTAGAGCAATTGCAAATTGTGAGGTTGTGTTAAGTGATTCATGGTTAATCCTTAGGGATGTATGGGCTGTAGAGCAGTTTCGGTTTAAAGTTCATTAAATTCTCAAATAGTGGTTTTTGAGCAATGTGAGAGTTGACGATGCTCTATGAAGAAATTTTTATATTTGTATCAGTTTTTTTTTATGTTCACATAGAGTGTCTATCAAGTCTTCTAGATATCTGAGATATTTTAAAAGACACTTGTGTCATTATGGAGAAAAGGAGAAGGAGAGAAAGAAAGTTGCACTGATGTGTGTAGCACATCCTGTGAACAAGCAAGGCTGGTGCCTCTCATCCTCCACTGCTTTGTGCCTCACATAATTACTGACATTTATGTAAAAATGTTGCAAAATGACATCATATCCCCATGGCAATTGCAGGTTGAAACAACACATGATTCCTGCCATAGGTTCCACTACTGAGGTTATCTTTTCTCCTGATAACTTCATCTCAGTCTGTCATAGATTTTCTCCTGTGAGAGGCATCAAAGAGATTTGGTTTCTAAGATACCAAAAGATACATCTTCAAATCAACATTTTAAAGTCTGTGCACAAAAAGCTGCACAAATGAAATTAGTCTTATGTGAAAATAGCTCTAGCTGTGTTTTCTGGCCAAACTGTAGTTTCACCACCTTTGAATTAATATACCCTTAAAAGAAACATAATCCACCTATAAAGGAAATAAGTTGCAACTCTTGGTGTAGTACTGTTTTTTAAAAAAAGTTATTAAAGCTGCAGGGAAATTCAGATTAATTTATGCAATGTATTTGTGTGCTTGTGATAATCCATCTCAAATTTAAGGAGTGAGCTCTTAATTCTAAGCCTCATAATACATTAAACTCTGAAATTCAGGCACTGAGAATATAATAATTTATTAATAGGATAAAATGATCAGGAAGCATTAACAGATCTGAATTTTTAATACTCTTATTAGCCTTTGTGCAAGAGATGAATCAGTTGTCTTGATGTATTAATAAAATAATACTGCAGATGTTCGCTCCTTGTAAAAGTATATTGTAAACTAGTCAGAGTAGGTTCATTAAAATACAGGATATAAAATACTACTCTGTTAGCTACATTATCTCCTAGAGTATAACTTTTTGAGGAGACTTTCAGAAGACAATTTCTAAACAATTGTCAATCATGACCTATCCACAGGTACTCAACAATTGTTGATGGGAACATCCTGTTGCAAAACCAGCCTAAGGCTGAGTAGATTCAAAGCCAGGGGATATACCTGAAACTTCTTCAGATGAGTGTGGAGCTTTATGCAGAATGTCATATTTTAATTATGTATAATAACATCTATTTGTTTCATTTGTTTTGCAGCTCTACAAAGGTTGAAGAGGATGAATATGAAGATGGAACAACTAACCAAAAATGGGTTTTAGCTCCAAAAACACAGGACACAGATGTGACTCTCATACTAAACAAGCTGTTGAGAGAGTATGACAAAAAGCTGCGGCCAGATATTGGAAGTAAGTACTTCTTTCTGCACAAGTGAGGATATGCTTCTGCGGGTGCAGAGAAGACATGTTGCTATATTCTGGAAGTGTGCACAAATATCTGGGAAAGTGAAGATTAAATTTTATTGGCTGAAGTTAATTTCCAAGTCAGTATTTTAAAAATGCTAATTCTCACGAGGAAATCTGGCCGTAGCTTAGGGTCCTAGAATCTGGTTTGTTTGTACAGAGTTTGTGTAGGGATATGGAAGGGCTAGTTGTTAAGCATGCAGCAGATCTTTGGCAGAGGAAGGAACATACTTATCTTTTGTCATCCAGTCCATGCTGAAAATCTCACACTCTGAGAAGAGAAAAAACCCTCAGCATATTAAAAACAAAAAGTAGGACACAGCAAGAGAAGAGTGTGCACCTTTTTTCTTCAAAATATGATCATGAAAGTTATGTTCCTTAATGCTGAGAAGAAGGCAACAGGATTTGCCTGTGTATAGGGCAACTCCAGAGATGATCTTTCACAAACCAGCAGACATCTCCAAAAGAAATCTTATAGAATCGAAGTGTCTTGTGGTCAGTAGTACTACATATGAGTATAAAATTTAGAAAAGAGCCAGTAGATACCTGCATATCAAGGTACCTTGAGCTATTTTTTTTTTGTTCTAATTTGTGTAATGAGGTTTCAAACCAGTTGTGGGGGGGTTTGTTGTTTTTTTTTGTTTGTTTGTTTTTTTTGGTGTGTGATGGTTTGTTTTGTTTCTGTTGGGGATTTTTTTGTTGGTTTTGTTTTTTATTTTTAATGCTCCACTTATTTTAGTTACACCCTTTTTTCCTGGTTTACACCCCTAGAGCATAATGGCAGTAGCACAACTGCTGCTCAGTTTGTTCACAGGAAGTTTATATGACAGAAATCAGAGAGAATTTTTCATTTATATTTACTGTACCTTGCATGTGCTTCAGAATGAACTGAGAATTGGTAATACTAAAAAAAAAATCACTTAATATAATTTGCTTTTCCTAAATATTTGCAGAAGTTAGAGGGAGAATTCCTAAGTAAGACTGTAAGTGAAGCTTGTTTTCTAATGGCATGTGTATTCATACACTTTCTAGGTGATCCTAGTTCAGTCCTTGGATCAGTTTAGAGGGAAGTAAGAGCCATCTGTATGTATTTGTCATTACAATTATTAGTGTCTCATAGCTACACAATAATGCAACAGTTGCAGAAAAAAAGCCTATCCTGTGGTATTAAAGAAAATTGCTGTTTGGTTCTTTTTCATAGCTATTACTTTGATTTTCCATAGTATTTACAAAGATCATATTTGATAGATGTGTCTGTTTTTGTCAGAAAGTGACAATTATCTCTCTCTACTTAGATTGTCATACTGGACTTATCTATCTTTATCTGATGGAGAAGTGCTTTAATGCACTTTACCACCCATATCAACATCTGGAAGACAGTCTCAGACAAATTTTTTTATTTATTTTGTACACTGTGTCCTCAGATCATGGACTTAAGGCAGAGTGAATTACATTATGCTTATGTGGGGCAAAGTAATCATTCAAAGTCCCCATGTCAGTTGCCATAAAATCAGTACAGGTCAGACATCTCTTACATCACTGGGAAGTCATTGTTATCAAAATAATTCCTTTTGTCTCTCCACAACATTTCAGAAATCCTGTTTTAGAGAAAGGAGTCAAATTACACAGCTCCTCATATATCAAACAGATTTTACAGTTCTCAACTACATCTATTTCTATCAAGCATCTTGGTCCTAGGCCATTTTTCTCTTTGATAACAATCTGGCTATTTCAGAACTTGAACTGAGCGTTGTTCAAATGCTACAGAAGTTAGTTCATCTCTGCTTCGGTCCCTGGTCCCTCTTTGCACCTCTCCTACCTTTGATGCAGATAAATAACATTGCCCTTTTGAAGTTGAGGAGCTGTCACATTTGGCAAGGAGAACACAAGGGGAATGCTAGAGAATCAGGCATTACATATAACTTCCCTCAATTGCTGGCTGGTGCCCCACACACAGGCGCATCTTCCTTTCTGTCTGGGAGATGGTTATCCTCCAAACAGGGTGGTTGATATGTTCTGGCAACAGAGCAGTCTTCCTGCCCTGAAGGTCTCAGTATTAATACAAATACTTTAAAGCATAATACATACCAGCTAGAGCACCAGGAAAAAAAGGTAGTGAACCAGGTAACATAGAGCATACAATGAGAAAATGCTTGTTTTGGAAATTGAGGAAGCATGGAATGAACCAGTAGAAGAAGCGAGAAGTAATTCTCAGAATCAAGTAGAAGTTTAGCCAGTAATGAGGGTTAAATCCAGGACTAATATACAGTCACCTACTCACTAGGGCCTTTATGTTTGCATGGTACTGCTGGGAAGCAAATTCTCTGACCCACAGGACAGGGACACTCATAATTTCATGTCACACTACTCTTCACGCAGTTTTTGAATCCTTTATTGCAAATCCACTATTTCTAACAGCTTTAGCAATTGTCCTGAGGAAGTGGTCTTTGTTCTGAATGCATTCAGAAAGGCCTAGAAAATACTTTGCACTTTCAAAGGTTAGGATAGCAGGTTTTAGATCACTTGGGAAAACACTTTTGCAACCAAAAATCATAGAGAGAAGGAGAAGACTGTGGCAAATAAAACATATTGAAGTGCATGCTGGCACAGGCAGTGACTTCTCTGTGGTTTTTCATCTTTCTCAGGGCAATGATATTTTGTCTAGCTCAGGTATATATCAGTCCTACCTGGTACAGGCATATTCTGAGTGCCCTTTTGCCATTCTGTGGGCACTCACTTCTTCAGCAATCATGTCTCCTCCAGGCCAGCAGTACAGCCATCAGTAAACTGTGAGCACTTAGCTACCCTCTTTCCTCCTCTGTCACCCAAGCACATCTAAACCATTGTAAAGAGTGTGTGGGTCACTGCTGGGATGCAAAGCTAGGACTTTTTATTTTTTTTTCCTTATCCTGGCCTATACTTGGCCTCAACTTCCATGTAAATAACTGTTGCTCAGATCATATGCACAATCTACACTCAGCAGTTCAGGCATCACCTGCAAGGTTCCAAGCCAGTATTTTTAAAGAGTGGATTGAACAACCTAAATATTAGGCAAAACAGTTAACCTGTGAAAGCTATTAGCAAAGTGATACCTTAACAGGACCTGTCTCAGTAAAAGGGGCCTTTGATCTTTGGAAACAAAGCAGTGTTCTACCAGCAGGGGAATGCCTGACTGCATCCCCTGTGGCCACACACTTGGCAGAGTTCTTGTCTCCATAAATATAATGGCTTTTGAGGGTTTTTATTTTATTGGTGGCATCTGGAAAGTTTCCATTACACCACAAAAAATACACGCCTTTTTGAATTGAAAAAAGAAAAAGAAAGAAAAGAAAGCACTTCATACTGAACAGCTAATAACAGTGTACTGATTAGATCAAAAAGAAAAGTGTTTTATGATGTAAAGCATCTTTTCACCTATTTTTTTACCAGCTACAATTATAGATCTGAGATACTCAGGTCTGTTGCGTGGTATGAAAGGCACCAATCCTAGAAAAAAGTAAACCAATTCAGAACTATGAAGGTCTTAACATCTCTTCCATAGGCAGGTGTTCTTGTTTTGTTTCAAAGTGCTTTGAAGTGAAGACCTGTTCAATGGATATGCATCATTTTCTATGTGCAGTAAGACTTGCTACCCTGCAAATGTGCTTTTTCCCCCTTCATGTCACATTGATTTAAATCCTGACATTTAGTAGGACCAAGTTCTGGCCCTGAAATTTTACTTCCTCTTCATTAATACAATGAAAAAAGAAATATTAGGAAAACCAACAGGGCACAGAATAGAATGATGATATTTGCAGCTAGAAAATCTCAGTTTCATTTATGTTCTAGTGATAAACCAGATTTTTGAAATTGCTCTTTTTTTTTTGATTGGCAGGTCTAAAATTTAAATCACAACAAAAAACCCACCAAACAATCAAAAGAAAACCCAACAATGAAGCAAGACACAGTTAAATTAAATGCCAAATGGCAAAACATACTTCTTTCAAAGTCAGTTTACTTTAAAGAAATCTTCCCTCTCACCTTCCTTGATGGACAGCTTAGACCACAGCAAAGTTCTGGAAAAGAAAAGCTACCTTCAGAACCCTACATGGTTTCAATTTCAACTTCATATGGAATATAATCTGTCTTAGACAGAAAATTTGTAACAAAGTGGAAGGTTTGCCAGTCACATTCCCTGAGGGAGCTTATGTGTGGAAACTAATATGCTATTTTTTTCTTTCATTGTGAAAGTTACCTTACCCATCAAAAAGTTAGTATGTGAGAGGTTTCTGAAATGTGCCATTAGTAGTGGGACGGAAAAAGTCTCACCCTAGATTAGGCTTTGAATGGCAGTGTAGTAAGGCAATTTGTACTGCATGTTTGCATCCTCTGTTTGTCAAATGTCTCGTTACATTAAGGGAGCCTCTGAACTGTATATGCTGAAGAAAACTTCTCCAGTCTGTGTTCTGAGGTGTTTTCAACACTAATGTCTGCTTTTCATTCCTTCTTCTTTTTTTTTTTTTTCCCAATTACTTTGCAGTAACTCATGGTTTCCTCTTGGATCCTCTAAAATTATTTGATCCCTGCAGCCTCTGGTGGTCATCTGTATTTATTATGTATTTATAACCTCAAATAAATTCACTTTGGAATATTTAATATCCTGACTCCACCAGTTCTAGTTGTCCTGAGAGTCCTTCTGGTTTTCTTTACTCCTCCAGTATCTTTGTAACCATAAGCCATATTTCTGAAGATTAGAGCAATCTCAGAAACTGCTGTGCAGCTCTCACTACCCTGAGTAGGCTTGTAGAAGTGTAGCTGGTACAAATAGATGGGCTCATTTGAATCAGCAAGCACAGAAGGATAAGCTCTGTCTGGTGTGCTTTACTGTGCTGCTTGGGAGCATTAACAGCAGTTCTCTTTTAAAGCAGTTAAAAGTTTTCTCTGTAACTAATTTAACCAGTTTCTCAGTGTATACAAGGAGCAAATCTGTTGGTTGATAGGGAACAACTCTGTTGCCTTTAAAGGATGTGCCCTTTTCCAGGAGCAATTCTATTGAAAATCTTGAGTTCTGAAGCAGTATCACAACCTTTCTCCTGTCTGACCTGCTTTCCTACCATGCCACAAAGAAAGGAACCCTGAAGTGCACCACAGGTGATTACCACAGAGGCTATCAAGTTATTTTTGCCAGCTGCTGATTGCCACACCTGATCCTCTTTAAATTAACTCCAGCTAGGTTTCCCCATATGTGGTGACAGAGGGTTGCATATTGCCTGACAGATCAAAATATTTTCCAGATCGTAGAAAGCTGTGAAGTGTCATGCAAGGTCAAATTACTACTTTCTGCTGTAAGTCTTTTTTGTGCTGGCCTGCAAGACAGTGTCAGGCATATTTTAACATAAAGTAGTGAGATAGACATTCATTACTTCAGGATTGATCATAGATAGTTGTACCTGGAAAGCCAACTTGTGTGTAAAGGTAGAGCACATGGGAAGGAGAGATGGGGTAAATTCTGTTTGTATGACAGCAGCGCTCCAGAGGGGAAAGCCATAGTCCTGGATCCAACTTCTGTAGTACTGGGCACTGCAGAAGATTGTAGAGATTAGTCTAATTTATATTTATATGGAAGAATAAACTTGAATAACCTGTTGTTGAGGACACAGAGTGCTGTGGCTGAGACCTAGTTAGGAAACAGGGCTGAATAAAGTGAATAAAAAATCATAACTTAAAAGACAGGACTGCTTTTATTGTTCTCACTGATACTTCTCTTTTTCTTCTTTTTTGGTGGGGTAGAAGTGGATTGTCTTCATTTCAGAGACTTTTGTTCTGATTTAGCCATCTAACTAGAAATCCTCAAGAAGAGGAATATTCCTGAGGAAAGGGCTGCTGTTCAATGAAAATGAGAACGCGATCTCTGTTCTAGGTGGGATGATAGAAGGGATTTCTTCTGATTCTGCAGGAGTTCTAATTCTCTACCATTTTCAGGAACTGATCCTTTCTTTTGCAGTGTTGGACATGTTGCAAGTTAGGGGTAAACTACTCTATGAACACTCCAAAATGCCCGTTTGAGATGTTTGTGATACGTTTGAGTTTTGAAAGATTACATAAACAAGTAGGTTGTTTGCACATAGTCTTTGTTTGGTGCTGGTCCAGTGCATTAAACATAGACTCCTTCAAAATCTAGCGTGGGAGCAGCTCTGATTAGGACAGGATCTTGACAATGAGCTTTCTTCATGCCTGAATTCTGCTCTTCTAATCACTTAATCATGGACTGAGTACAGGGAAATTTCTGACTTGGCTATCTGACCTGCTTTGGTTCACAGCTTTTCAACCCTCAGGGGAAACATCCTACTTTTTATTCATCCTTTTCCCAGGTAAAATTTTAATGTGTCATACTGAAAGTATAAGTAATGAAATTTTAGTCCAATGCAATGAGCCTGAAGGCCTCCAATTTAATGTTTCTGCTTAAAAATCTCAAAAACCACCAAGCAACCCAGCTTCATTTTTCCAATTATTAAAGAGTTTTGGTTATTTTCCTTTTTCGTTCCTTTTTTGTTGTTGTTGTTTGTTTAGATCACTTGATTTAAGTCAAACACTGGAAAGCAACGCTTTAATTTAAAATTTCCAGTACTTCAATGTATAGAAATATTTTAGTATTCAAACACTGTTTTTCTGAATTTAGCCCATAATTTACTGCCAATAATTTATCCCAGGTAATACAGTTCTTTGCATACATAAAATGCTCCTTTGTGTAATTTCTAAGAAGCCACTTGTATCTTTGCAATATTTATGTCTTGTGTGCAGTCTGTTGGGTTGAAAAAAAGTACTTCTTGTGTGTTGGAGGAAGAGGCCTTTTACCCAATTACTGAACAGCAAGCTCCCTTAAAATACAACCTTCTCTTTGTGAATGTAAATAATTAATGTACACAGAACTTTTATTTAGAGTTTTATTTCCTGACAGTGATTTTTTGCTGAAATGGCTTGATACATACAGAGATAGAATATTTTTCTTGAATAGCATTGTAGGTAGGAAAGTTTGGTTGACAGTTAATGTTTGCCAAACTTAGTCTTAACTGTCACACACAAAACTAAATATAGAAGCTGCTAGTTCTTATTCTCTCTTCTTTTCTATAGCTTCACAATCATATTTTTTAATCTGAGAGGATCTTGGGAGTATAGCATACAAACTTTCTGGATGCCACTGAGTTGAAAGTTAGGTAAGAGTCAGGGAAAGCCTGAGGTACGAATTACATAAGAAAATCCTTTTCTTCTCTCCCCTTCCTTCTCAGATTACCCAGACCATTCTGGCATTAAAGAGGTTTCTTAGCAAGTATTTGTAAACTGCAAAGATGTTCAGTGTTACAGTTGCCATTTTGAGGTCATGGCACAAACTAATTGTTCTGTCATCTTTAAACAGGGACATATTATGTTCTGCACATATTATTTTAAATATTGTTGCTCATTTTTGCATCTGTATAGTTTTCTTATGACCGTTATTGTTCATCCAGACCTTGTTTGCTAGCTTGCTAGACTTTGCAGAAACAAATTCTATTATTGTTCAGTCTTATGATATCCCACAGGAACTCTCCCCACTGATGAATATAAGTAAAACAAAATTGAAACTGTAGGGATTGATTGAAAAACAAGCCTAACCATTAAGATCTAGAGTTTTCATTCTACAACATAATACTTGAAAAATTACAGCTTGTGCATTAGGGAATGGTAAATGAAGGATGAAAGTACTGAAGATTGATTGATAGTGATGGTGGGAAATGAAGAATAAAAGTGATTTGTAGTTAATTGAGGGAGTCCATTTATGTGCACACTGTCATTCACACTCCTGGACGAAGTGACAACCAAACCCAGCATGGAGAAAAATACTGTTTTCAGAGGACTGTGTTCTCATCCTGGTACTGCTTTAATCCAAACTTTCTTTCTTTTGATTTTCATTTGCAGTTCTGTTTTGGTAGTTTGAACCTAAAACATAGGGATGACATTTCTGTCAGAGTTTCTGTGTCTGTAGCAAGTGGAGGGCTTTGACATCTATCTATTTTCAAGTTCATTCTCTTCCATGCAGGAAGAATGAGGGTTCTTAATTTTCCTCACTTATATCTTCATAGCATCATAGAAGAGAATCATCGAATAATTTAGGTTGGAAAATATTCTTAAATTTTTGAGTCCAGCCCTTAACCTAACACTGCTAAATCCACCAATAAAGCATGTCCTTAAGTGCCACATCCACTCATCTTTTAAAAACCTTCAGGGATGGTGACATAACACTTCCTGTTACCAGATCTTTCTTCAAATGTGGTAATTTGTTGTTAAATGGAGATGTTTTAGCATATTTTTTTTTTAATAGGAATATCTAGGTAAATAAATGTTGCCTATAAGGTCATGTAGGAAAATAGGAATAGTCATTATCACTAATGCAAAGTAAAAATTAACACTATAATCACTACTATTACAGTTACCAATAACTGTGTAATGATTTATTACAGCTTTGTCCCAATTTAAAAATAACAATTTATGTGGTAATGAAAGAATGTAGAATATAATTTTAGAGCAATATCAAAAAAAAAATCTCATTATTGCAGAGCCAATCTTGTTCAGAAGTCTTGTGAAATTTGGGCCAAATTCAAATGGCTGTGTAGTTCCGGAACAGAGATCATATTGTGTTTTTTATGTGGTTGCGTGCCTTCTAAAAATCTAGTTCTAGTTACTTTGCTTCTCTAAATGTGTATGTATTGATCTATAACATTTTTTACCACTCTTGTGTTGGATAAAACCAGAATAAACCTGGGAGTTGGTTGAACAATGTAAGAAAGATTAACTCTCGGCAAAAAATAATTTTATTTTAAAATATATGAGAGCTCAGTAAGATATACTCTGTTTAATTGAGCTTGTAAAAAATATTTCTCAAGATTAAAATTTAAAAAATATTTCTAAATATTTATGAAGCAGGAACATTAGTGCTGTTTGGACTGACTTCAAATGTGGAGGAAGCTTTCTGAAGGAAGAAAAGTGTTTTCATTCATTAAATAAGCATCAGTTCTGAATAGTGGAGATCTATCAAAAATTAAGAAATATTTTAAAAGGACAGGATAATTTAGAGTAGTAAATAAGCATAATAAAATAACAGGAACTTTTTTCAGATTTTTTTCCCTACATGACATGAAATTGTATAACCTTCCCTCTTTTGATTTACTCAAGGGTCTTTTAAAATTGTCCTGATTTCTGTTGAGTTTTTTATACACACGATCAACTCACATATGCCCAACAGTAACATCTTAATGGATTTTAATCCACGATTAAAATGGATTCAAACTCAGGTACTGTTTTTTTCACCAGTGTAAATCCATAAATCTGGACTAGATGAATCCTATAGTTGTCCTGAATGTGTATTTAGGATGAGGGCATTATTCTAGCTGTTTCTGTGTCTCGTTGTGCCGACAAAGCTTTGCCCTGTCTAGGTGTTCCCCTGTCTTTGTAAGTGAGCTTTGGAGGCAGTGTTGAGCTCCTGACTCCCGTGGCCAGAAGTTTTGAACTGTCTGAAGTTTGTAGGCACTACTTGTTGGTAGTGTCTTTGCAATGTGATAGTTACAAAGCTGACTGGAATATAAACTCTGTCTGTCTCAAAGCAGGGCATTTGGATCAGATGGCCTTAGTTTTGTTTAAAAATGTTTTGATTGGTTTTGTAAGTCCCCTCCTTGAATAAAACCAGAACGTTTGAAGATTAAATGACTGTGATAAGCAGCTATCTTACCTTAGGTAGCACTGTGTAGCAGTGTAACACTGCTTACACATGATGTTCTTACATTGTCTTTTAGGGAAAGTTACTACCATATATTAGGTAATAACTCAGAGAACTTTGAGAAGGCTGGTACATTTGTTGACAACCTTTAATTGCTCTCTTGCATGTTGTATACACATGGTTCTGCCAGTAATTTTTCTAAGTTTCTGACAGCTCTTTAGAAATATCTTGGGTTTATGCTAATATCAAAACAGTACTGAAGCTGAGTATCCATTTTTAATCTTATAGTCAGCTTTTAGTGAGGTATTAACATTTCTGTTGTTCTGTCAACAACACTGTGAGGACTTTTGTAATGAAAGAAAAAAAGCTCCATCTGCAGCTCGACAACTCCATGTGTGGCTTGAATTCCTTCATGAACTGAGTGTTCACAAATGCATGCAGTATACAAAAACCTGAGCAGGCATTGAAATTGAAGAATCACAGAATGGTTGGAAGGGAACACCGTGGGTCATCTGGTCCAACCTTCCTGATACTGTAGCTATTTACGTCTTTCCATGAAACTCAGTTTATTTATTTAGAGTGAGTTCTTTCTAATAAGACACGATAACTTTAAGACTCAGTTAGTTCCTTTTTCATAATGCATTTGGAGGAAATAGTCTTAAAATCTTTTGAATTGGTATTTTGAATTAAAAACTTATGATAACAAATTTAAAATTTATACCTGATAATCCTTTGTATGTTTGTGTGTGTTTATATCCATGAAAGACCACATGCAACAAGAACTATACTCTTCTATCTTTTCTTTTAAAACCTGAACACATATTTATCATACAATCAAATTACAATTGTATTTTCTACCTCTTCCTAGGAAAATAAAATAATTCAAAGAAACTTTCAATTCTTTTTTTTTATTATTATTTGTACAAGTATAATAGGTTACCTGTATTTTTTTAATTATTTATTTTCAATTTGAATTTCACTGGGAACATCTGATAGAAGAAGTGACTGTTGTTTAGTGTTCTGTTTCAAGGTTAGACTTTTACTCTATTTTTTTAAGAGTAAGATAAAATTCTCTTTAGCATTAATAAGCAATGCTTAATATTTTTTTACACTGTAAGAGAATTTGGTCCAGCACATTCAGGAAAAATTATCACCGCATATTCTATTTATATACTTGGCCACAATGATTAAACAAAACCAGATTTCAAACACCATTTTCTGGTCCTGAATTTTGTCCCTGGTCCTGCCAAGATTCAACTGCATGTCAATTTGCATAGTTTAGTCTAGTGCCATTAATGTTCACCAGAACTCCTTAGCCTTGAACTTCCAGCTAGACATGTGCACAAACCCTGTAAAGATAAGAGCTCTTTATTCCATGTATGCTATTCTGGTGGAAGAGCTAGCTGTAGTTCCTCGCTATTACCAATTCCTGTGTAATGACATTTATTACTGCATTTTGAGGCAACTCATTACCAGAAGCTGCTAGACTCCTATTTAGTTATTAGCTGGGTACAATTAGAATTGCTTTAATCAGCTGAGCTTGTTCAGCTGAATTCACATTTTCTTTTCCTGAAGGGGAGATCTGAGTTTATCAGCCAGTACTTCAGACAGTGTGAAACCATGACCTTAAATAATCCTGGATGTTCTGACCATATGCAGTCAAGAAGTATGTTATATTAAGTAGCTTATTAATTAGTTATATTAAGTAAGTTACTTAATGAATTGGAGAGAATGGTTATCATCTTTAACCACTGCTTGTACCCAGTTTAATGTCTGTTTTTTGCAACAGGGGATATAGCCTTCCTAAAGATGTGTACATACCAAAGTCTTACAGGACAAGCCAGTATGCCAATTTTTTTTTTTTTTTTTTTCATAACCGTCTAAATTTTCAAGTACTTTAAAACCACTTGGCACCTCATTGATAGTCTGAAATTTGGGGGATGCAGGCAAAAAACATTCATCTTTACATGTGAAGATTCCTGTCTATCTTCAGCTTTGTGCCAATTAGATGGCTTTAGACCAATTGACTGATACTTACGAGAGATAAGCTTCCAACAGTGTTTAACTGTTCCTCACTTCTCTGCTCAGTAGCTTTCCAGAGGAAAGCTTTCTGAGTTTTGAATGGCTGATATGTCTGCATTTCCTCATTCTAGGAGGCTTGGGGGTTAGTGAAAGAAAACCAAGTCCAGCACAGTTCCCAAACTTCAGTGATTTGAATACTCTCTGGAGATTTTTGAAAACCATGTAGAAGAGAAGGTGCTTCTATGGGAAAGAAAGATGTCCAACAGAAGCTGTTGGCTTACCAGGGGCAAGTTTGCATAATTTCTCACTATGCAGGTTAAAACAGCATTTATACTTTATACTTAGTTTTGAGTCAGCTAACCCTGGAGAAAGTAAACCACTAATTTAGATCTCAATTTAGAGCTGAACCCCGTGGGTTTGGAAGAAAGGCAATATAAGTAAAAAAATTAATTTGTCTTCAGTGTAAGAGTGGCATTATTTTAGAGTTAGGTTATGTCACCAATAAGAGGTAGCTCAATAAGGTCCAGCAGGTACCCTGACACCAAAGATGCTGAAAGAAAGAGAAATCCTAGTGGCCTCAGCAAAAGAAAGGAGTACCAAGCTTTTCTTGGCTTATTAAGTCCTGGAAGTCTGAAAACATGGAAGATGTTGTGAGAAATGTGCATTGACTAAGCCAAATCAAATTCAAAAGCCTTTGGATGAAAGAGTGAAAAGGCAATGTGGGCTGAAGGGAATGAGTCTAAATTGAAAGAAGAGTTGCTTAGGTTTAGCTAATCAGATTTCATAGAGATTTTACTCTAAGTTAGGATGATTTCAGGGCTGATGAGATGCAAAAATCTGGAAAGAAGATTGTTTTGATGTGGAACAAACAGGCTAAAGGACCTGCATGTTGAGGCAAAGGGAAAAAGTAGTATGCTGAATTATTTATGCTTTCTTGGCAGACATTTTTGACTTTGAGATACCTGCCTAGCATTGCAAGTTTCTTTAACAAATTGCTGCTGAGACAAATGGGAATCATGATAACGAAGTGGTACAGGTTTTAATTTATGGCAATTTTTTTTGTTGGGTAGAAGTAATAGAACCATGTCTTCCTAAAAATACATAATCCGTATTTCTCAGTTCTGAAAAAACACCTTTTGGTTATTGGGGAAGAAAGTATTTAAAGTGATTATTTATATTGTCTGCAAAATAATATTTTTTTTTTCTCCACAGTAAAACCAACAGTTATTGATGTTGACATTTATGTCAACAGCATTGGTCCTGTATCATCAATAAATATGGTAAGTGACTTGTTAACAAAGATTTTTATCTGGATTGGTGGTCTTGGCATCAATACTAGCTTTTGAAAAAGACAGTAAATACCACTGTGATAAGCTGTTTTGATTCTGATTTAGTCCTATTTTCAGCTATAATTCTGGTTTTTGTGTCTCATCAAGAGAAGAACAAACCTACAAGCAATATTATGCTCTATGTTGTCTATCGAAAAATGCTGGTAGATCTTCAATGGTAAAATAACCATCTTAGGAAAAAAAGTATGAAATGAAGCTATTTTCAAGAAAACTCTTGAGCTGTTGTTTCAAGAGCCAATCAAATATACAGAGCTTCATAATGTGGAGTTAATGAAAATAATAACAGCATATTTATTTGGAATTCAACATCTCTTCAGTGGTTACTTTTCTTTCATTGAGTTACCAACAATCTTGACCCCCTAAGTATAATTTTGAAGAAGTTATACCTAGATGTACTGCATATGTAAAGGCAGGAGAAACTGAAAGAGACAGTGTGATAGTGTGGCAATAATAAACCTATGGCTGGTCAGTTGTTATGGTCTTAACTCTAGGTCTTTCCTCAGTTCTGCAGCAACATATTCAGATTTAGAAAGCAAGCTGAATGTTTATGTAGCTATAGGGTTATGGATAGCTGTGGCTGCTTGTGCAACTTCCCAGTTTGGATTCATCATATTATTCCTCTTCTTAAATTAGGTTGATTTTTTTCTTAATACAACTTGGAAATGGAGGACTTGTTAATATCTTACTGTACTTAAAGATCTTAAAATAACCTCTTCAAAGCAATGGCTCTTTTTCTCAAGGCCATGCAAAGGCTGCCATGTACAATGTTCCTGTAAGAATATAATGAATGCATTGCATGTATCTTTTGTAGTTTTGGAAGAAAAGCTCCTGGGTTTAAAAGGTGGTCTGGTTGTTCAGCCTTATTCTTTGGTTTTGCCTATAAGCATGAAAGAAGGCAAATCATTGCAGCATATCAAATATAAGGTGGCCAGAGACTCCTATGCACCCTGGCAATGGAAAATCTGGCAAGTAAACACAGAACAAATTATGTGCTGTGAACAACTTGGCATCATATTCAATGACTGTGAAATGTGTTGATTGGTATTTCATGTCAAGCACTGAATGTCAAACAATGGGAGTACCTGCTCCATTCTTGAACTAATAAATAGCTAATTATCTTGCCCTTCCCTGATGGTCTACCAGAACAACTTCTCCAGAGAACAATTTATTGGAAGGTCCTCTGGTTTCCATTTACTCTAGGAATGGGTACTCTGTTCAAAAGCAATAGGGCAATGTGTTTTTGCTCTTTGCCTTTCTGAATTAGTTTGTAAGTAGAATTTTGGGGTGCTGGAAATGTATGTGGAATACTAAGAAAGCATTTGATCAAAACTACTTCAGGTAGAAAGAAGGAAAAATTAATAGGAGAAATCAGTGGGTTTTGGAAGATTATTGTAGCAGGGTCTTATTTATGTGTTAACTTTGAGTTCAAGATACCCTATGGCACCAAGATAGATAGATGTACCAAAATACCAGTTTTAAAAATGCATACTGTATCTCTTATAGTAAGTGGTCTTGTTAGGGTAGTTAATGAGTGCATGGCATTGAGATATTTCTTGGTCACAGCTGAAGAAAAATATGTGTAATATGTAAGGGCAGAATGATAAATAAAATGATGAAATATAAAATTTAGATATCTGAAGTTTTAAGAACTCAAGACTGCTTAAAGCTATATTTAAACTTTTGAATAGAAATGGACCTTATTTCAGATGTGCTTGTGGACAGTATATCCCACTGAAACTGAGTCTGAACTAGCTTGGTACTTTTGAACTTTATTTCTGTTCTCAAATCTAATTACCAATATAGGAGATTGACATTAGGCACTCAAATGTAGCAAACCTTTGTCCAAAAGCTCAATTTCTGTTCTGTTACTTTGGAGTTTGTCCAAACATACATAAGAGAGCAGCAATGATCTTGCAGTCTCAAATTTACAGTGAAGAGGGCAAGTCCTCCTCACAAACCTGCAAGCCACTGTGCTGTGTGATGGCTTGTCTTTCCAATGGCACAAGTGATTGAGAAGCTTCTTTTCCCCCCACTTGTGTTATTTCAGCTGTTTGGCTACAGTATTCAGTAGCCCTGATTTGGTCTACTGGAAGAAAAAAACCAAAGACTTTTTGGAATTAAAAATAATAATTTATTTAAGTAAGCAGTTTTTCATGTAGACTGTGAACCACTGAAGCACGGGTACACAAAGAGCTGAGCAGAACCAGTAGCTGGAAATTATCTGTGTCCAAGGAAGAGGAAGGAAGGAACCATCTTCAGTCTGATACCTGTCATATAACTGAAATTTAAAAGGGACAGGAATGTGCATGAAAATCCCATTTCAGGAGAAAATAAAAGGCGATTCTTGGTAGAATCCATCTATACTCTTTTCTCAACAGGACAGGAACTTTAAACTTTTCTCCCCTAAATTATTATTAAAAGTTGAGCTGTTCTGTCCAGGCAATTCGGTAAGGTGGTGGTTGATTGAGCAAAAAGATTGATGATTGCATTGATTTTCATCTCTTCTATTTCAAGAGTGAGATCAACACGTACAAGGCAGACTTTCCTGCTGTGTAATTCCAAACTTAGACCTTGGCTCAATTACTTTTTTCTTAGTCTGCAGCACTTCTGAGCGAAAATCATGTGGAGCTTCTCTAGAGATCAAACTCCGCATGTATATTTTCTGATCAGATTTCATCAGTGATTTTCATCTAGTGGGTGAAACCTAGGAAATAATTTTCTTTAAGATATTTTTTCAATGGGTGTTCAGCTGAATGTTCTAGCCAATTTTGTAGAGCAAAGCTTTTCAGATGTCATTAACTATTGTAATTATGGTTAGACTTGACTATGAATATTAATATCTAACTGTTTCTTTAACAGTCAGGAAAAAGTTGCTATCAGACACCTACTTGTAACAAAGTTAATCTCAGATGAATTTTATGTGACTACAAGAAAGAATGAATCCTTTTATACTGAGTCTGTAAATGCCACAAGGGGATGAAATGTTGGGAACCCCTTCAAAAAGGCTTCAAGTCAAGGGAGAGGTAGTGTTCTGTGACAATGATGGCATAATCCACAGGAATATATGGCTAACCCTGCATTCTGTAATTTTTGTGGACAGTTTCTGCCAATTCCCCTAAAAGATGTATCAGTGACTCATTTTCTAGGTACTTTCAATATGTCTACTATAAACCTGAAGATTTCCAGAAAAAAATCAAACCAACAGGATTGTGAAAGAGTAATGTGGTTTCTCTTCTATTAGAGACCCATCATTGAAATATCTTTATGAAGACAATAGAGATTTGTTTTCTGAATAGACAGAGGTGATTATTCCATTGTCTGTGACATGGAAGACTTCTTTGGGTCATGGTTTTAAAAGACCTGATATGAAGAAGTAGGTATTGTGTAGTAACAGACAAGGAAAAACAGGCTGAATCATGAACTGGTTGCAAGTGGCAGTAGCTTTAAAGAAGTAATTTCAGCATTTTGAGTTATGGCATGATGTTCTGAAATGGTAGAAATTATTGATGTTATACATGAGTATTTTGAAATTTAAGATTCCAAGATGCATGAATTCCCATTCATAAATTTTAGGGTGTCTTTTTAATAAATAAAAGCCATCGTAAGTATAAATATCTTGATGCCTGTCCTTTATCAAAAACATAATAAGATGTGAGCTTAGACTCATTTAAAGGATACAAAAACTGGTTTATTTAAAAGTAAATGACAAATGGATGCTATGAGCCAAATTATATGCTCCTATATGCACATTTTATCTCTTTGTCTTGGTTTTTATCACTTAATAAAGTAAGTTAAAGAAATCTACAATTTGCCATTTCAAGGTACAATGTCATTAGAGACCTTGGATTGTAGGATAGAAGATTTTAATTCAACCTTTTCTTATTGAAAAACTTCGTTATATCTGTAATCATAATGAACACTCTTCCCCTATATTAGCGAATCTTAGGGATCTTCTAAATGAGTTCTTTTAATTAATTTTTTTAATTTTCGGATTCATTTGCAAACTTTTTTTTTTATTTTTTCCCCATGGTTTATATTGTAGACTAGATGTATGAATTCCATATCACTCAGTTTTATATATCTGTCCTTGTTTAGTATTTTTTTTTAAGTACTTTCCATTCCAAATGTTGTCCAGGAAGCATATGATCTTTCATTAAAAGCCATCATCCATTTTTTGTCAACCCTCCTGTTCTTGTCAATAGCTGTAAAGGTTTATAAATTGCCTTATAAAACATAGTCTCGATGCCTTTTCCTGGTCTTGAAATCAAGAATCAAACATGGTTAGAAGAGAAAAAGGGGTTTTACTTCAGTATTTATTTTAAGGATCCTTAGGTGCACTATGTCCAAGTCAAATGTACTTCAGTGCACACCGCAATGCTCACCCACAATAGATCAAGTATAACATTATAGGTCTTACTAATTAGCATATCTATCAAAAATTCCCCAATGAGAGGCTTAAATGAGCCTCCCTCCCCAAGGAGCCTTCCCCTGGATGGTTCTATCTTAGTTTATAGAATGTGTTCTGGAGAGGACCTTGGGGTCTGGGGCATTCTGATCCCTAACTACGAAGCTTTTAAAATGTTAATCTCCTGGCTTGACAAACAAGTCCAAGAATGTAGGCTAAAAAACCACTAGGAATACAGAAGTTATAAAAAGGTATAAAAGGGGCATAAAAGAAAAGGCAAAAATCATCATGGCATCAGTCTTAGCGTGGCTTACTGTAGCCTGGTTTTCTACAGATAAGCAATACTGGCTTGTCAATAAAAGAATAGAAAAGGGAAAGAGACCAATATACAAATTGGTAACTAGACATAAATAGTGGGGAAGAAAAAATCCCCCAGAAGTAGTTTTGTGGGACAGAAAGGTAAACACGGTAAAATTACATAGACTATTAAACCTCGATGGCATCAAAACCTGTGTATTTGTGCGTTCACAGATACAGGGTTAACTGAGTAGCTACAAGAATCTGAGGCTGCAGCACAAATTACAATTGAAGGAAAAATTTGACACCTGTGTGGTTTTTGCAACTGGAATCTCATTTTAACACAGCTGTACAGAAAGTAAGTTGAAGAGAGTGTGAGAAGCAACCTTCTAAACTGTACTTACCTGTCCATAAAAATAGTAATTGGTTATATGCTGGATATACGGTCATCTCTTTATTCTCAAGTATTTTTAAATGGCAATTCAGAGTGTTTCTTTTATGTATTTCATCACTACATTCTTTTGTGTCCACACTCAAGGCTATGTCAAATATCTTTATGGGTACTATATTTCCCATTTGTTCAGTTAAGTGTTCTAAGATAAAAGCAATTTTTACACTATTTTACCCCTTAATGTATTGGTAGACTTCTTTGAACTTAAGTTTCAAAGTCCCCACATGCTTGTTTTGCTTCTCCACTAGACAATATAGATATCTAAAAGAATAGTCTTGATCTGGAGACTTGTCTAAAATACTGTTCAAAGCTTACAATTAAGCCTGTATTTCTTGCATGCTTTAAGTGTTTGTCTATTTGCTTGATAGTTAAAATTATTGTTGGAACATCTGCAATTATAGAAACATAGCCTGGTGAATCTTTCCATAATAGGGCAAAGCTACTTTATAGCCAGATTTCATCCCATTTTCTGCCCACTGTGAAATACCCCCAAGTATTTCCTTTATGGGCATGTTCTCAAAGATAGTGCAAGTCACTGTTTGGGCACGAGACTGATGCCTTGCTCATTGTTAACTTGAAGTGTGTTTTTCTAACTCTATCTCACTATCTTATCTCACTACCTAATCTATTTATAAAGCAATTGTGTAGGGAGATGGTTTCAGTTATTTCTGAGTGTGAGTTTTCCAGTTGATGGGTTCAGATAATCACTGAAATAATGGAACGCCTTGGGGTATTTGTATCTTTCCCTGCAAATTCTACAAGCACCGTTTTTGCTCTGTGACCTAAGAGAACACTCATGTACTGGACTAAATGTAAGTCTGAGGTCTGTTTGTTTATGACAACTAAGATACTAATCATACACTTGAACATTTTGCTAGATTATGATTAGGTTACTGTGCTTGTTTCTAGAGCATATTTATATACTGTCATCAAGTTTGGATCTCTCTTGATAAAAAATATGTATGCATTATAGAAAACTTTTAAGATGAATGGATTTTTTTCTGATAAATCAAAATCACCTCGTGTACAGGCTCATTCTTGTTGTCTTAAGCTCTGGCTGTCAGTGCCTCACTATAAAAATGTTTCTGGGAGGTAGTAGTAATAAAATGAAACTTGAATCTATCTGTGGCTTCTGTTCCACCAGTGATGATTTGAGAGGCTCATATAATTTCAAAAGTGAAACTGACTGGAAAAGAGGAAGTTGAGGGGGAAAAGGGAACATGGATTGAATTTGTCACATATCACCTTGGCAGCTTCTAGATTTGATCTTCTCTAGGGCTTCACTTTGTGTGACTAAAACAGGGCCTGGGAGATACAGACTTGGATAAAGGCCTTATGTTGCCCTTGTTTGAGGTGCAGTGGGATGGACTAGAATAATGTTCACTTTTCTGCAATGAAGCTTGTGCTGTGATGTGTAGCGGTAAGATACATACTGCCATAATTTACCTCACTGGCACGAAATCCAGTTCGCTTCTTGGAGGAATAATAGATTCTGTCACAAATCTTTGGTAATGGACTGGTCTTCTGTCTGCTGCTCTGTCTATCAGAATTCAAGCAGATAGTCAAGTATGGATGGACTTAGCCTTAGCGTTGTCTCAAAAAGGTGTATGACAAATGAGCAGTTTAATTTCAGTAAGATAGGAAAATTAAATGTCTCATCTGCTCAGTAGTGGGTATTAAGATTTGAAGAGCAGCTAGGCTAAATGTTTTTTTCCATAGATAAACAGCGTGACAACATCTAACACGTACCTTCTCTTTGAGGTAGTGTATTAGCCTTCATACAAAAAGTGGTAAGAAACTCCTTTCCAGCCTAGCCCCAGTTTCTAAAGCTCGATTTCGCCCACTTCAATAACCTCTTTTTTGGGCCTGCAGGCCTTAGGCTTTAGAATTAGTGTACTCAGTGTTAAAGTTCCTTTAGAAAGTAGTTGCCCTTCTTGTTCATAGCTTCACGTTCTTTATCGCCAACATTTGGGAAAGTAAGTTTAGAAAAACTATGACTAAATTTCTGTGCAGGGTATTGAACTACTTTAGGGTAAATTGACAATCTCTTGGCCTAAATCAATTTCATTTTTGAGTGGTCAAGTGTTTATCAACTTTGTTTTAGACTTTCAGCTTTCCATGATTGCTCCATGAAAGAGTAATTACTTTTGTGTCGACCTGTTTATTGGATTCCTGAACGATATTGACCTAATTTAAACCATGGTTTTGAGAGTTTGGTCTTCCTTAGTTCTTTCAATGATGGATTTATTCAGGAAGCAAATGGATGTTGTTGATTTGTTCTGTAAGTAATAGTAATGTACTAATGACAAGTTATTGGAAGACTTCATGGTATAACTCTCTGGGAATGTAGACCCCATCACAGCATCCATAGAGCAATTCCAGCAGCATTATAAATGTGCTTGGTAGTTAGGAAGAAGTAAGTGAATACAGGGTTATAAACTGTTCTTGGGTCACAGAGTCATCTTCAGCTTTCTGTAAGATTTTTTGGTTTGTAAAGAATGAATACTCATCGGCATCATTTGAATATCAGAGCAATGATCGGCATATTCCACACCATTGTTGCAATGAGCAAAACCCAGAAGAACCTCCCTACCTTACTCTTTTTTTTTAACAAGAGAACTTGTCATCCATCTAATTAGACATAATTTCCTTTTTTGTCAGATTGCTGAAAAATAAGGTTTAGAGAATTGTATTACATTTCCCTTCAAGCTTTTTTAGTGAACATGGTGTCCCTTGACTCTTAAGTACTCTCAGATATGCTTTTTTCTGGTACAGACAAGGTATTTCTGCTGAATGACTATACAGAACTGAAGAATAATACAAATGCTTGGTTTCTGCAATTAAAAATGTCCACAGCCTGCAGGGTTGTATCTGTATCCCAGCACTTCCATGCTTTTGCTAACACAGTATACTTTCCTCTTTTTAAATCAAAGTTGTCCTAATTTATTGCTTTCTTGGTCTGGAAAAGGGTTTTTTATGTGGTCAAAAATATCGATATTCTAGGTTCTTTATACGTTTTCATAGCTTTCTTCCTCAAAGTTCTTTCCACCGCAGTCTTCTTTTATGTCTGCTTTTCATCAGACTTATAAGATACAGGTGGGTTCTGTTACATACTGTGTTGTGTTGGGCAAGCTGTTTTCTACACTTAAAACTTCTATCCCCTCATGAAACTTTGTGTTTCTTTTCCTACTTCTACAAATTACATTTGCAACCCTTGAAAGTGAAGAAATTTTGTGAGAGGAAGCTATTCTTGTAACTATTTTTGGTTTTTTGCACACTACCCAGAAGCAGATAGTTTTGACTATAGAGCTTTGGATATGTTTTAGTTAAACATCTCAGATATTAAAGTGGAGTCACTGCTTTAAAACTAGCAACAGGCATTTTAATGGTATTATAATAATTTTACTAACTGCTGTTTGAGGGTTTTTTAAGGTTATAAATGATAAAGATACAGAAACTATTCAGGGGTCTAGGAGAATAAATTTTCAAGGCCGTTGTGAGATTTTTAAACCAAATAAACTGCTGGTTTTCTTTCTGACTGTTTCCTGTGCTTACCCCACAGTTTATCTGGGAAATTGCATTCCTTGGGAGACTTGGGAGCAGGGAAAACTTATTCTTGCTTTCTCACAATTGCTTTGGCATATTTTTCAAGGAGAACAGAATTTTTAAAAGTATTTAAGGAACTTAGTCATGGGAGGTATTAAATACCTAGCCTTCATACCTTTGTGAACATAGCCCTCTCTTTGTCAGGTCAGAATTATGAAAATTGCAACAGGTTCATAAAGGTATGAAGGTGTCAAGCTCTTTCTTACAGTGTTTAGCTTAACATAAATGACAGTGGTTGTTAAATAGTTACATCAGCTCCACTGAGATTTTCCTTGCATAGATACTGAATATTTGAATAAAATGAGATTAGAAATTTAGATTAAATCTGTATGATTCTTGGCTTACCAGAAGAAATCTGGTATGATTTTGGTAAGTATTCTTCTTAGGAATTTTGGTCTAAACAAAAAAATATGTCATAATAATAGGACTGTTTTACCTGTTTTGATTTGAGATTTAAAATAACAATCTTTGAAGGAAGGAGTTTAGGCCAGCAGTTACAAAGAAAAATAGAGAAAACACTTGGTCTTGGAGGCTCTTCATCATGTTGGCGTTGACACAGTGATTATTACACTGTCATGTAATCTGCTTCTGTGTTACTATTCTTCTATGAAGCCAAAAGTTCCTGTGAGGACTGTATGGAAGAAACAGAACAAATGTGATATAGCACAGGGAACTGCAAGAGAGGAGGAAGGATGAAAATGATTGGATACTATTTTGAGAACATTTCATAAGACAGCCATGCTATTTCAGACCTCCTGGTCCTTCTCCTCAAGAGCAATTACTAAATCCTTTAAAAGAAGAATCCTGGAAATTAAATTTCATAATCCTGTTGAACATGGAAAAGCACAAGCTCAAAAGTGACATTGGTATTGTGACTGTACTTGTGCTCCTGGTAATCTCTTCAAGTGGTGACTACTTGTCACCTTTCCTGTCTATTGCATCTTTTTCTGCCTCAGTTGTATGTACTAACCTTTCTCTCTGCTGTCTGTTGATTAATGAATCTTATTTCTACCCAGAACATGTTTATCTTGACAGGCTAGAAGTTTGCAACGGCTCTCTCAGATAAGAAAAAGGACGCGTGTGCACAAGATTTTATGATTTTTTTCCACCTGTATTGTTTACCCAATAAGAATAAGTAACCTTTGTTTTCAGACCTTGCCTCTCAAAATCATTTTTGAAAACAGGAGCTAGTGAACTCAAGGGATAGTGAGCTTTGGCTGATAGTTCCTGTTTGGTAAAATGTGTCAGCTGAGATGAAGAAATAACTGTCATCTGCTTACACACACTCAATATATCAGACTCTGACAGCTCTATGCTTTCAAATGGCTTTCCAGGTGGATATTTCCCTGAAGTATATTTGCTGCAGAGTGCACAGTATGTGTTTTTCATTACCTAGAAGACTTATAGATTGAGGTCAAATTAAAAAGCAGTCAAAACTGTGAATTATAGAAAGGTATGGTCCTAGACTTTCAATTTATAGAGATTATTATATTGGAATAAAAAAAGCTTTTTTTTGTTTGTCCAAAAGTGCCAATTGCTTAATTTTACTACTCCTAGTAACTGAAGAATTGGGATCGCCAAACTACTTGCTGCACTGCAAATGGAAATAAAAATTTTCCTCCTGTATTACTTATCTATCTCAGTCTTGGTCTTCATTACTCTGGGTGAAATTGTCCCTTGAGCACATGCTCACTAAACATCTGGCCATCTTTAAGGCAAAGAAGTTTCAATTTTCCTAAACTGGATTCATGCATTATGCAAACGTTACTTCATTAGACACTGAGATGAGCTATCAAGCTATATTGTTTGGTCAGAATAATGTAGTCTCAATGCTGATTTGAAATCAGACTATCAATTTTGGATAAATTCAGTTCATGCAATCATTTTTGCTTGTGATTCAATTAGGGCATACATAGTGATTGAGGTAAATGCAGTCAATGATTTTGTCTCCGTTTCTGACTTATTCTGATACCTATATGCAATGTGTAAAACAGCATAAACAATAAAAGAGCTAAATTAATCTCTCAGAAAGTTAAAAGAACTATGCCAGGCATAATTTTGAGCCATGTTCTCCTAAAATATTCCACACTGAGAGTCTAATTATAAGACCTAAAATTACCCAGAGTTGATTTTGGCACTAGAACATACTGGATCCTCACCGCCTTCTGTCTTTTCTTTGAATGTGCACTGTGTGGAGAGTGCAAAGTGAAACACCTGTAAATTGGGGAATTTCGTCTGTGCTGCATGGGGCCAAACAAATATGAGATGTATGCAGTAGCAAAGGATCTGCCTGGTGCCTGATATTGCGATCTGAATTCCACAGGGGACCCAGTTTCTCACCTGGCATAAATGGTTGAATTCATCAATATAAATGGAAATGTGGTGATCTGTGCTAGCCTGCTGCTTTCATATTTCTTTTTTTCCTAAAGTATTTGTGATTGCTTCCAGATTAAAAGGTTAGATACTAGGAGTTTTTAGTTTGCATAATATTATAATTTAGTATATAATTCTTTTGCAGAGTATATTAGGAAAAAAAAAAAAAAGACTGCAAGATTGTTTGATTGCCATCACCTGAAATTTGTCTTTACTGTTTTCCCTGCAATGTGTTCTCTAACTCTCTGTTGTCTGAAACTGTATTTATGTAAATTGGTCTGAGCATTTCTTTGCCATCTGGATAGTACTGTAAAAATGGTATAAAGAAAAGGAAAGTGAAAACAAATATAGGAAGCCTGGGAGAATATCTTAAAAAAGAGAAAACTGGACCTGTATTTTGAGAGCTGCCTAAGTGGAACAGCACACAAAGTTTTTGACAGATTGTGGCACAGCTAGGTTAGCTAACTGGAAAGAGGCAGATGGGGAGTTTCTTCTGGATTTTCCAAAAGTTTGGCTAAACTGGTATTGTGTGATCATTCTAGATAACGACAGCTGATACATTGAATGGTCAACTTGTGTGAATTCTTTGGTTTAGCCCAGATTTATACATGAACTTTTTGCTGATGTAGTAGTGTTTAGGAATGTGGCTTCTTTCTACATATTTCACCATCTCTTACATATGGAATTGGTTTTTTGTGTGTTGTTGCTAATATATTTCAGCCTATACAAATATATAGGCAGTGATAACAGAATCTCTCACATTTCAACCTCTTTATAGGTCTAGAGTTACAAGGATCTTTGTAAAATGCTTTGAGTAAAATGGCAAACAAACTAGCGGTCAAAATCATAATTAAATTAAAACGAGGAACATGCCAAAAATCCATCAGCTCCTAAATAAATGATCTGATTTATACCAAGTATCACATGGAAGCTAAAGTCAGGAACTGCATTTGAAAGTGCTTTTTGATTATTTTGTTTCTAATGGAGTTTTAAAAGGCTCAGCTTCCATTTTCATTAGAATTGGAAGCCTGTCCATGGGCTAAATCTCCATTTGTTTCAACTGAGCATTTTCCAGAATGAGAGGGAGGACAGAGTCAGTTTTACATAGAAAACTGTAGACAATTTTAGCTTTATCTAGTAATTTGTTCCTGTGGAACTATCTTGGATCATAAAACTAAAATAAAAATGGTGAAATAAGGATATAAGTACTTGGGGCTGATGTTATAATCTAATTAAACATCTGTGTAGTGTTTTTCTTTATAAATACTGTATTTCAGATGAGTATTGTAAAGAACAGCAGATATATATTGCAAAACTTTGCCAAAAACAGTTCAGACAGTGGTTTGGCTCTGAAGAAAATATAGGAACATGTGTTTTTTTCATTTTCAAAAGCAAGCACCTTTCACCAAACTTTCTTATGTCATGAGGTTAGAAAGGACACTAAATTTTAAGGCTTTGGAGGTGGGAAGACATTTCCTGCGTGTCAGAAATGCATTCTGTTGTCACTGAGAAAATATGCCTGCAAGTCTGTTTGCACATGCTCTGCAGAGAAAAAATGGTTTTATCAGCTTAAGTCTCTGATTCCACCTGTGATGTACATGTTTTAGTGTGAGCGTGGGCCAGATTTTCTGGAGAGCTTACATTTGAGCTACTGCAGCTGGTGTAAAAGAGCAATGTTCTGTGCTCCTAGTGATCTTGCTGTGATGCAGCAGCAAGGAGGAGGGAGTTGAAAAGCCAAAGTTATGGTTGATTTTTTTTTTTCTCACTTGTACTCAGGCATGATATAACAGTCCTGCATTTCTTGGTAGTCTACCATGGTTTTGCAAAAATAGCTCCTCCTTCAGCATACACAGAGTTTCTCTGATCTGAGGCTCTTTGTTTAGTACAGGAGTTTTTTCCTTGTTGTAGTACAAGCAGGTGCTCATAGGGACACAATAGGAGGGCCTTGAGGTTGGAGCAGCAGAATGCTGCTCCAGTGGAACTGGGTCCTGCTTCTGTCAAAGAAAATATAGTATGATGTGGGACAAGATGTTTATAGCAAACTTCTCAAAATGGCTATTAGTTGGATGTTCCTTACCTTAGTGAGCTAATTTGACGCTCTGTGTCCTGGTATACAGTAGTTCAGTAGACACTGAACTAATGAGTGTTGAAAGTAAATCATAGGACATTACATGTTACTTAATAGAAATTATTTGGGGAAAAAAACCAACCGAAACCTAACAAAAAATGAGAAAACCTCGTTTCAAGCACCAAACTAAAACGTTCTGTGAACTTTTGACTTAGTCTCAGAGGCAGAAATAATGATGAAACTTTTCTGGGAAGACTATAGAATCACAGAATATCCTTAGTTTGAAGGATCCACAAGGATATCAAAAGCCCAACTCCAGGCCCCGCACAGGACTGTCCCAAGAATCTCACCATGTGCCTGAGAGTGTTGTCCAAATGTTCCTTGAGCTCTGTCAGGCTGGTGCTGTGACCACTGCCCTGGGGAACCTGTTCCAGTGCCCAACCACCCTCTGGGTGAAGAACCTTTTCCTAATATCCAACCTAAACCTTCCCTGACACACTTTCATGTCATTCCCGCGAGTCCTGTCACCATAGAGAAGAGATCAGAGTCTGCTCCTGCATTTCCCCTCATCAGGAAGTTGTAAGTGAAATGAGGTCTCCCCTCGGTCTCCTCTTCTGCAGGCTGAACAGACCAAGTGCCCTCAGACACTCATCACACAGCTTCGTCTCAAGGCCCTTCAACCTCCCTGTGCTCCTGCTTGGGACACTCTCTAACAGTTTAATATTTTTCTTATATTGTGATGCCCCAAGCTGAGGCTGCGCCAGTGCAGAGCAGAGCATGACAATCACCACCTTCAACTGACAAGTAATGCTGTGGCTGATGGAGCTGAGGACAAGATAAGACAGATAAGTGTCTGGTAGCACATTCAACATATATTTTTAAGCACATATTAAAGCTAACTGGATGGAAAGGATTTTCATGCTAACTGGACTTTCCTTATATTTACTGTATATTTCCTTATATTTTCCTTATATTTCCTCTCTTTACCATATCCTTAAGTGCCTGTTTTCTTACTGTAAATTTGCATCAGCTACAAATGTTATGGGCTCTCCTAGGAGAGCTGGAAAATGGGGGATTCCAGGTGGTGTTCATTCTGTACGCAACTGATCAACACTATGACTTGGTGCCATTTAATGATGTTCTTCTGCAATGAGGCATGATTTAGGTAGGGCTTAAGATCCTGTTGCTGTTTAAAGAAAATATTTTGATTTCTTAAACAGTCCTAAATTTCTGGGTTTTCCAGTGAAAGTAGCTTTGAGACTTAAAAGGCATCTTGCACTGGTATTGTGTCAAGTGCAGGTATAGTTCTGTCTTTGGTGAAATTCTTGTATTAATCTTAGTTTTACTACATACCTTTTGTATAGCTCTATAGATGAGGTATTGAAAATGGCTAGGGATCTCACTTTCTGGTAAAAAGTCAGAGGGTTTTTACACAGAATCCATGTATATATTACCTGACAAATAGTTTTTGAAGGACGGATTGCCTGCATGTTGTTTGACTACATCTTTTCCAGGACTAGTTTGAAACAAACAAATAAACTGGACAAAAGAAAGTTACCCGAAACTCGCTCAGACTATGGTCTACATGAGATGAGCCTGCAAAAAGTGTGGCAGCCTCTTGAGCAGAAGGGCTGCTGGGTGGTGGGAGCTGGTTGAGGAGAATGGGTAATTTGCTTTTGTTTTTTCTTTTTTTTCGACAACCTGTAAAGTGACTGTCTCATTTGAAACCTCTGAGTTCCTAATAGCCCTTTAAAGAGCAGTTTTCTACTCAGGAGCTATGAGAATTTCTTGAACTTTAAACAGAGATACAGTGAGTGATTAAATAATTAGAGGCTTTTCTGACGGAATATAGGAGAATGCAGATCACGATTTCCCCTAGCCTGGAAAAGAGCTAGGACTTGAGCTCAGGAGTTTACCACTGAATCCTACCCAAACCAGGTATTTAGTGGTTGGTAACAAGGTTGATTTTGGGTTTTTTTCCCATTCTGCAGTCATTTCCATGAATATTTTGCACCCATCTTCAGTGACTGTTGCAGATACTCAGATACAAAAGGAACATAACCTATGTTTTCTAAATGTAGGATGAGTAACTCCCGTTAGAGTGATCGGAAAACTGGATGAGGAAAGTAACCCAGCTCATATTTTGAAGGGAGACACTATGATACACTCCAAATAATACCCCATAATCTATTTCCATATAATTTATTAAATATTTTTACTGGGGGGAATGCAAAGTTTAACAAAATTCTTCATTTTCCCCTAAATACTCTGATATAATTAAGCAAGAAGCACTCCTTTAATAAAGAAGATAAAGGCTTAGGTGGGGGGTCAGTGTGATTTGCTTGAAGGCATATGACATATGGTACGTTCTACATCATGTTAGAAGAATGCAGTTGTTAGAAGTAAGGATCTACAGATTTTTGGCATGTAAATTAAATCCCTGCTCACTCATTGATTTAAAATTAGTGCATTATGAAATCAGCCTGCAATTTTTAATGTCATTCATGTGAGTGTTCAAAATCTGTTAGTCTACAAATGCATTCTTCTGTTTCCTATAGAATACATTTTTCAGAAATTAGTTTTTATCAATGAATTATTGATTATAATACTTACCAGTAATACTGTGTAGAAACTTTTCTATCCAAGATACTATTGTTTGGCTCTGTATTTTCTTTCAGATAACCAAAACTGACACACCTATCCAATCCATAGCTTAAAGGTAGAGCTTGAAAGTACGAAGTGCAGTATGAAATATTGCTTCTCTTCTGCTTATTCTTCCAACGGATTCTCTGCAGATCAGTGTTATTTTTCTTATCATCTGTATTTTCCTCAACCTGTTTTCTCCTCTCAAAAATTGTGTATACTTTTAAAAAGCCTCTGAAGTAAGTATGCTGATATTGTTTTGGGGTTTTTCTCTTCTCTAGAGGACAATTATGTGGTAAAGTTGCTGTCCCCTTGGCTTGTTCACTTGCCTTGCCTTGCCGTGTCTCACCTATGCACCACCTCTTTTTGCCTTTCTTCACCTGTCTTCCCTCCTATTCTTTTAAGCTCTGGCACAAAGTTTGTACCATGCAACTGCTCTTTCACTCCCTCTGACCCTGTTAGGTGAGGTGGGAAGGAGAACCAGAAACTTGTGGGTTGAGATAAGAACAGTTTAATAATTGACATTAAAGTATAATAAACGAACAAAAAAAAAATAATAATGAAAAGAAAGAGGGAGAGAGTTTTGCTCTTAATATGGAAAACTGAAATATTTTCTAGAGTTCTCAGATGATTTTGAATCTTGAATGTGTTTTTCTGATATAATTCAACTATGCAAGCCCGTGGCTCAATTTCAGTTTTTAATGGATCAGGTGCATGGCAACATGGTCTTTTCTACTCCTGTTATTCTGTAATTCTGTTAAGCTAGCAGACTCCAAGAGCCCTGCTAAGAGGATTTGTTGATTTTCCTGTGGATGTTGGAAGGAAAAAGACAGAATGACTTTGTACCTTCATCTCCCATCTTTTGTGTTATAATAAAAAATTCAGTGCTGCCCATTATTCCCTCTATAGACTGTGGCCATAAAATTTTGCTAGACCTTTTCTTTAGAAAGGAAAAACTATTGGGAACAGTGAGGCCATTCTTATATCAGGTATGCAGGAGACAGTACAATCTTTTTGTGTCAATCAAGTATGGAGGTGTTCCTGCTGACTGAGAGAAGTCATGAATGGAAAAAATGTTGGTTGTTGTCCTAGACATAATACAGGTAATGCTTCATGATGGAGGGAATAAAAGATTTGATATAAAGAAAAGAAAGTGTATTAGTGGGAAAATGTATCCATTATTGTGGGATTTCTAGATGCATCTACAAGTTCAAGGATATTTGGGCTCTTGAAGTCTCAGTTGGCTTTGTGACCAGAAGGAATTTTCTAAACCATGCTCTTACAAAGATTATAAAGGTTCAGCTACTTTGTAGTTCCCAGTAGCTGTTCTGACCTGCTTTGCAGAGCACGGAGTCCTATGTTTGTTAGTAACAGCTGTATATTGACTGGTGGGTCTCTGTTAGTGGTGAACACTGACCTGAAAATGCCTGTGCTTTTCATGTTGCTTTCCTACACTGGAAGTGCAATCCCTGCCTGAGATTTTTTTGTCTGGAGACAGTAATTTTGTAGCTGAGAGGGAGTATTAAGTATATAATGGCAGTAAACAAAGCTGAATTAGTTAAAGGGGAGGAGAAATCTTTCAACAGTTAGTAACTAAAAGTTTTGTGGGAAGGGTAGATTGTAGTCCAGACAAATGTACAGATTTGGATATAACCTGAGAGCCATGCTTGAAGACACTATTTCTTTATGCAGGGCAATAAAAGCAGAAGTTATCCTCTAATTCACTGAGCTGATTCCATGGTGCTGTAGGAAGCCATGTAAGCTAGTCCTTTTCTTGTATTCTTTAATCTTATACCTAAACAATTGTTTTCTACTTCTGTGGATTGAGACCAGAATTTTCAATTTTGGTCATTCAGATGAATGCAAAGATTAGCACCTCCTTCTTTTCCTGTACTGGTGAAGAAGTACATCATACACAGTATAGAACTAGAATTGCTTTTCTTCGCATTTCTTGTACTACATGAGAGCATTGAAATCTAGACTTTCAGATGCAATGTGCTGGATAAGTAAATGAACAGGGGAAGAGATGATCTGTACACACTAAAAGAAAGGGAAATGGGAATCTGAAGGGGGAATTAGTTACTTTCTGGGGTTTAATTCATACAGTCTGCCATTGGCAGAGTGTGGAAATAAAGCCCAGGCACTCTGTCTCCCTTGTCTTTCTTAAGAGTTCCTGCTTCAAGCTGCTAATGTTACATGGCTAAATGTAAATTATTTAACATAAAAGCAGTATATAATCAGAATACCATGTGGAAAGAGTGAATGAAGAAGATACTGAAATTCATTACTGATACATATTATCAAGTAAGGGGTGTGCTCTGTGTTCCTCTGCTTTCTTTCCCTATCTCCGAAAAAATAATTAATCTTTACTTCAGTTCTTTCATAATTTCCTACTCTCATTTCCCTTGTGAAGTCCTATTTCTGCCTTTCCTTTACGTGTAGCTTGTCCTGTCCCAACTTACACTATTCCCTATCTTTATAGCATTTGTCTCTCTTTACCAGTAGAACTGTTACACAGTTGACTACTCTTCCATAATTCTGTACCTGGTTTTGTGCCTTTTTTCTGCTGTAGTTCTGTCATGCTTACCAGTTCTTTAGCAAATGGGACATTTATAACACTGTGTACAACAGAACTATAGTGAATTTTACCCTTCATATAATCTTTTCCTGATAAACATGATTAATATTAAAGGCCTACTACTACCCTAATATACAAACCATACTGAAATTCAGAATTTGAGGGTTACTTGTATAAATGTCAACTCTTAAAGTTGTAACAATTTAACACTGCAAATGTCAATGTATTCTAAGTAATGGTGTTTTCCTCTGTGTGAAGTACATTATAATCACTGATGGATGAATCATAAAATTTTCAAAGTTCACAGAAGTTAATCAATACAAAGTTTGTATGCTCTTAAAAACCACTGAATTTTTTTTGCTTGCTTTTTTTGTTGTTGTTTGTTTTTTTTTTAAAGCACAAATAGAGTGGAAATCAAGGTGGCTCAGTATTAACTAAGAAAATGCCAAAGCAGTCAAAATTAAAATCCAGATTCCAAGTAATTTGGGTGGTAAACCATTGCTTAAGGTGTATGATAGTAGATTCTCATCAGTTTAGACATCCTTATGTAGTCATGGAAAAAATACTAGCAGCAGAAGCCTCTCATTCATTATATGTACAAGTACCAAAATCACATGTGAAAGAAAACATGGAGGGGGGCCGATTTTGACTCATCAGTGAGCTGGTTGAAAAAGAGTGATGAAATTCAGGTTTGCTGTATTTATCTGCTCAATATCTTTTTTCTTAAATGAAAATCTTTAAAGTGTGGTTGCACAAACAGGAGCAGTCCTTCCCACAGGCAGAGTTTCTCAGTTTTCAATACTGGGCTGTCCAAGTGGTAGACCAAATATGGGCAATCTTTAAAAATCATGCTTAAAGCAGAGTGTATATCTAATAATTCCTTTCGATTTGAACCATTTCCTTGTAGTGATGCCATGAAGATTTTTGCCTTTTCTTTTATACCCCTGTTATACCTTTTTACAACTTCTGTATTCCTAGTGCTTTTTGCCTACATTCTTGGACTTGTTTGTCAAGCTAAGAGACTAAACATTTTACAAGCTTCATAGCCAGGGATCAGTGTGCCCCAGACCCCAAGGTCCTCTCCAGAACACATTCTGTAAACCAAGATAGAACCATCCAGGGGAAGGCTCCTTGGGGAGGGGGGCTCACTTGAGCCTCTCATTGGGGAATCTTTGAGAGATATGCTAATTAGTAAAACCTATAATGTTATACCCAATGTTGGGGGGAGGGGGGACACAGAGATAGACTTGGCGGGGTGCATCTCGATGCATATGACCTAGACATGTACACCTAAGGATCCTTAAAATAAATACAGAGGTAAAATCCCTTTTCCCCTTCTAACCATGTATGCCTCTTGATTTTAAGACCAGGAAAAGGCATCGGTAGTCACAAGAAGACTGACTTGAGTCAGCAGAGGTGGACACCTGTGGTATTCCAGTCTAGCATAAAGGTTGTTTCAGTTGAAGAGTCAGAATCAAAATCTCGTTTGTTATCATTTGCCACTCTGTCCATTTTGTTGGACATCTGATTCAATCAGTGCATGAATGTGTTTTTATGTATGTTCTTAGCATGAATTAAATTTGTGTTTTCAATCCTAAATTGACTAGAAATGTGTGAATCAGCTAAACATGGGCTTATCTTGGATGTGAAAAAGTGGTAGTTAAGTCCAAATATTTGTTATTTTAAAAAGTTGTTGGTATTGTTTTGCTTTTTAATTTACCGGGAAAAAAAATTATGTAGCTACTGATAGAAAAAAAGTAGGGAAAAATAATTCTGAATCATGCTTAAAATCATCGAATAATTTAGGTTGCAAGGGACTTCTGGAAATCTAGTCAGCTGATCATCTGGAAATTCAGTCATCTAGCCCAGCCCTCCCCTCAATGCAGGTTCAGTTAGATCAGATTGCTCAGGGCCTCAGCCAGGGCAGTTTCGAGCATCTGCAAGAATGGAGATTCCAGAGCCTCTCTGGACAGCCCCTTCCAGTTTGTTTGGCCACTGCCATGGTTGAAGAAAATGTAATATGTATCTAACTGGAAATTCCTGTGTTCTATCTTGTATCCATTGCTTCTTGTCCTGCCTCTGAGAACAGTATATTTTACATACTCTCCCATTAAGGTAGCTGAGGAGCTCCCCTTAGGCTAAATAAATCAAGTTTTCTGATTTTGTTTTTCATATTTCATGTTTTCCCATCTCCTGATGATTGTGATGATCCCCTGATAGACTCGCTCCAGTATGTCAATGTCTTTTACTGAAAACCCCTAAACTGGCACAACACTCTAGAAGTGGCCTCTCAAGGGCTAAACAGAGGGGAACAATCATGTCCTTCAACCCACTGGAAATACGTTAGTTACTGCAGCAGAGCATGGTTGTCCCTTGTCTGCACAGCAGCATACTGCTGGTTCATGGTCAACTTGTCCATTAGTCCCCAAGTCCTTTCCTGCAAAGCCATTGTGTGGATTTATTTAATTCCAGCTGAAGAACTTTACATTTGTCTGTGTTGAGTTTTGTGAGTTTTCTGTCAATTCACTTCTCCAGCTTTTCAAGGTTTTTCTGAGTAGCAACCCAGACCTTCAGCATGTTGATTATTCCCAGCAGTATGATGCACAATTTCTGAGAATGCCACATCAATCACTGAGGTCATTAATGAAGATGTGAAAGAATACCAGATTGAATGATCGATCCCTGAGGAATGGCAATAGTAACTGGATTCCAGCTCTACTTTGTACCACTGATGACACCCATGTGAGCCCAGCTAATTTTCCATACACTTTATAGTCTGTTTATTGAGCCTCTACCCCATCAACTTGGCTATAAGTTTAAGATGGGAAAACAATTCGTATATTGTTTTTAATCCCATGGTAACTCTTAGAATTCCATTTTCCCCCTCTTCATTTATTCACAATGTTATTAATGAGGGTATAACTATTCTTTTAATCTAAGCAATACTGACATTCTTTAGGAAGTGCATAATAGATCAAGGACACATTTGTAATATGGACATTGACTATGCTCAGGTCAGACAAATATGTGATGAATTCTGTGGCAAAGTTTTATCTCAGCAATATAGGATTATTTATTACAGGGTGAAACTGACCAAGACATGAAAAACAGATATGAGGCCTCATGACTGGTTTCTCTTTTTTGGACTCTATACAGAAGGACAAAAAATAGATGCATACCTTTTCCTTTCTTTATATCCACAATAGTGGCTAATTACTGTCATGGAAGGATACATGTTTTAATTGATGTCCTTTAAAAGTTAATTTGATGTTTGGGAAGAAGAGTGGGAAAGAGCTGCATGACAAACTGTTAAAATCTCTCTAGAGATTATTCAAAATTTTCTCTTCAATGGCCTTCTCATGCAGTAACTGATCCTGATAAGTTGATGTAACAAAGATGAAATGTCAACTGTGGAATACATTTATTGGCTGAACTAATCTACAGATGAAAGAATACTTTTCCATTAGAAAAATACTGGTGCAGCTACCCATGATTGCAATATTCTCTCAACCCCAATTGATTTAATTTAGCAATCAGATGAAACAGCAAGAAAGCTTCTTCCCGGCCTTTCTTAGCTATGATTTATCTTCATTTGTCTGGCTCAAGGAATGCTGACTATCTAATCCACATGTAGAGACTGCTCTATTTTTAAGTCTGTGTCTCTTTGTGTCCAAGGCAACCGTTTGAAGCCAAGGAAATCCTAATATCTGCAGAATTTACTTCATGTGTGTATGAGCCCAGCTACAGCAGGCTATCTCTCAGGGTCTGACAGATTATCAACAAAAACCTATAGCAATGCAGATATCATGAATTTGTCCCCATGGGAATAAAGATAGCAACAGCTGTTGGGGATTTAATAACACTGCAGAATGTTTGAACATAGAAGTCTGCTCCTTCCTTTAGCACTCATTTTTCACTTCCTTAAAAAATAAGTTGTTTTTTATTTCCTGGAGTTTAGCTTTTATTAATAGATTGGGCATATTAATTACAGAGCTATTCCAGCTTTCACAAAGCGTTATTATGGCTGAGCAAAATGCAAATGTTACATGCATGCATTTTGTCTAATTAAGCAATTCACTGCTTTATTTCTGATGTTAACCAGGGCTTTGTGACCATCAAAATATCATCAGCAAAGTGTCCTAAAAGCATATTGAGGACCAGCAGAGTAGGGCAGAATAAAGTCCACAAACTCATTGACAAACTCACTAAAAGCATTGGTAAGTACTTTAGCAACCTACTGGTGATTCACAGGCAAGGCAGTCTGGCTATGTGCTTCTCAATTTTTTTCCACTCCTCATTAAAAAAGAGAAAGTTCAAGTACGTACATATGTTAATTAACATTCACAGCAATCCTCCAAAAGATTATAGCATTATTCCTCATGTTTTAGAGGAATTTACTCTAGAGCTCTGAAAAGGAGTTTCATGATAGTAGGCTGTTTCATTATAGTTGCTTTATGATAGTAGATCTCTTTTGAGGAAACTGAGTTGTCCTAGGAAATGAATTCAGTAAACAATTAGAGGAAGGCAAGAGAGAGAAGGATGAGATCATTACTCAGCCTGTTCTGAATTCTTGTTATTTAGCTAGCAATTTATTTGAGTTGATTCTTATTTGACTTTATCTTTTGGATAATGTTTTATTTGTACTTGTACAAAAATTAAATCATTCTGATTTGGAAGTAACTTGCATCCATTTAGCTTTTACTTTTTTCATCATTATGAATAGTATAGTCAAGAGAATAGGAAATAACTCAAGAGATTGTAATTAACAGGATTTAAAGTCAAGAAGAAAACAGCAGTGTGTGATATTACTGTCCTTATACTTCATCTAGTTTCTTGAAGCAGTTTGTCCACGGGTACTTTTGGTTTAGTTTTATATATAAGTGCTAAAAATAATTGCTGTCTTATACTCTTTCTTACCAACTCCTAGCATTTTTATTTATCTATATAAATTTGTCAAAATTAGTTGATTTTTGTCTGAATTTTTGTCACTATATTCTGTTAAACTGTGAAGGTCATTATTTTGTTGAAAATAATCAGAAATAGAACCCAATATGAGCTTGAAACTGCATTTTGCTTCTTAGAAGTTCTTCATGGTCCTTTTTCTTTCTGCTCCGCCATTAGCTGAGTCTTCAGCTGAATATAGATATTTTCTTAATGGTACCTCAGTCTCAGAAAGGTTGTGGCAAGAGGGAGCTAAATGGGGAAGTCCTTGGAGTTTAACTGCCAAATATTAATAGCTTTATAAAGATTCTAGGATCAAGCTAGAAAAAAATAATATATTTTTATAACATCAGTTGTGCCATTCAAGCCAACACCAGGCCAGAGTAACAGGGTTTTTTTTAAATAAGGGATGTTTTATAGAGTATTATTCAAGTAAAAATGGGTTAATTTGGCAAAATTTTCTCCTATTTCTTTGTCCTACACATGACCATGCTAATTTACCCTTGATAATTCATGGAGATATAACTCTTGTTACCATGCAATGACAGAAGAAATTTTTAAAAGACAGTATATTAATTTAAGGGTAGGACCTAATGATGGGGATTTGAGTGTAAAAGAGTAGCATGAAGGGCTGACAAAGTCTTTCAGACTGTATCTAAAATTCTTGAAACAAGGTGAAAAATAAGGTTTTAAAACTCACTGGAAATCTGCTGGTATTATTTTAAAGGTATGTTCAGCTAATGTATGTAGATTTTTCTCAGCTGTATTTAATTTTTGTAGTTTCCATTGCTTGAGTCTGTTCTTGCTTAATGTTACTTTGCTTTTCTTAAAGCAAATTATTTTACAGTTTCTTTATCCATCTTTATGTGGAAAAATTGAACTTGCTTCTTGCATGGCTTTAGAAGAATCTGCAATCCTAACGACTACTGCTATGAACTATACAAGAGCAATTTCATTACATTACCAGGATAGGAGCAAGTTGGGTAGATAAAAGGCTGCAGAATACTAAAAGCTGAAACACTTTTTCTTTTGTAAAAGAGATTTCTGAGACTTCTCTTCTAGACAGATTCTAAAGTTTTCAGGTTAACTTGCAAGTATAGCCATAATGTTTTAGCAACTTAATTAGTCATCCTTTAATGTAGTAATATTGACTCATGTTCATCAGAGTTTCAAAAACCGAGAGCTACTTTATAAACATGAAACTGTCATGAAATAGCTAACACAGTTACCTAAATTGGCTAAAGCTGTGGTATTTTTACTTCAATTGATGATATGTTTAATTTTTGACACTTTTCACTGTGATTCTGACCCGATGTATAGTTTGTAATTTATCACACCAGATATGTTGTGATGTGGAGCTGGGAAGAGAGCATTGGGAAGGGACTTGGATAATTTTGATTGTATTTCAGACTCATCACTGAATTTTGTTCAATTAATTGCTCTTCTCTTTACTTTTTCTTACCTTTCCTTATAGATGAGTACAGACAACAGAATGCTGTTGTGACAAAGTTGTTTGGTGGGTGCCTGGATCAGGCAGGGTCAACCTACTATACCTGTAAATTTACAGAAATGTTCAAACTAGCACAGCCCTAAGAATTTTTGGAATCCTAAAACACTAGTGCCTAGTACTGTGCAGGCAACAGAGCTGTCACAAGGACTTTATAATATACAGGTTAATTGCTTTTTCCCATATTTCTGCCTAGAAAATCCAGAGCTAGTGTTACAGAAATCATTTTCTGTAGAAAAATAGAATATTTATGGGTATCTTAATATTTTGCATTCTAACTGATTAGGGTATCATGTGCTTGGGCAGTTAAACAGATTAGAGTTTTGGCAGGCAATGGATCATTCTACCTAAATTAGTATAAGCAGTATTAGCAGTATGAATTTTCAATATCTAATCCTGAAAAATACTAACTTAATGGGGCCCTGTATATCCTGATCTGGAATTAAAAGAGCATTTACATACTCAGCATGCTGACAGGAATTTGTATAAGATTCCTTGGAATATCATGGTGCTAAGTTACCTTTGTAGGCAGGAAAAAAATTGGCTTAAACTGAGATGCCAAAATGAGAGAAGGCAGCAGATGAAAGAATTTATTTTGGATGCTTCATTTGAAGAAGTTTGTCTTAAAATTTTGGATGCCAAAACTGTGGGACATACTTGTTCTTATATCTGATGAAAGCTTTATGTTTTTTAACAAGCTTTCCACACCCCCATCCACCATACTCTAAAAAGATAGGATGAAGGCCTAAAATGCAACTGAAATGCTGCTGGTGGTTTATAGCGTAAGATGGAAATGGAGTGAGGTTTTGACTGCCTCTCAAATATTTGTAGCTGTCTACAATAGAAGAGATCATAAGATACAGATTTTTGGACTGGGAGTATAGTATGTGGAAATACATGGCCATGATGACAGTTGAAGACAAAACTGAGAACAGAGGAGGAGATGGATGTACTGGAAACAGAGGAGGAGGAGCTGTCGAAACAGAAACTGAGTCAAGCAATAAAGATGAAAGAAAATATGTCATGATTTTCCCTTCTGCAACAACAGTTAGAACTGTCACAAACCTGGGACAGTTTACTGAGAAAACTCTTTTTTGAAATGGAGACTTGAGTGATATGTGGAACCTTCCAGTCCTAACACTGTCAGCAGGCTGTATGATTCAAAGTTGCTCATTCCTCTAGTTATTCCAGTACTTTTATGATGAAATCTCCCCACCTTTTAGTGGGAGTCATGTTTGACTGGTATCATCATTGTCTTCCAAACAGCAACTGACAGTTCCAGAGCTTGTGAAAACAAGACATTTTTTAGAAGTAAGAGATAATAATTGTCCAGAACACAAGTGCTGGTTGTTTTGTTAAGGGAAAAGAGATCATATTGTAATATCTTTATTGGATGGGATAGTTCATTAACAAATTCCTGTTATGACTAGAACAGACTTGGTTTGAACTCCCTTTGATTTTTGTGTAGAGTTGGGTTTCAAGGTTTTGATTTTTTTTATTTTTAAAGGAAATCCATATATAGGATGTATAGGACATCTTACATATTCCAAGGACTAGGTTTTATAATTAATAGAGACTTCCAGAAAGATGCTGTGAGAAGTTTTTCTGCTAATGGCATCAATGTATGAAGATAAGGTTTCTCATAACTATAATGAAAACCTTATTGAGAACTACAGTATTCAGTACAAAATATGATATAGATTGCTTGAGGAAACAGCTTGAATAATGGATCATTGTTTAATATTATTTTACTTTTTGTAAAGAAAGGATGGTACAATCATATATGATTGCTTTCTTGAAGCTCAGTTTCCAGCTGAGATAAATTAGATAGGTTTTCTGCCTTTATAAGTAATTTTACTATCAGTGTTCTTTGACATAATCATTACTTTTCATTTTAAAGATTTACTTTCATACTTAGACTCTTATTTTCAGTCTATCTTTATCAAACCATCTTTTGCAATACCTTCTTATAAGTGTAGCATGTCACAGCTGATATGATGCTTTACTACTGATTTCTCTCTACTGCATAATTAAGTTGGATAGCTTAAAAGAATTTTACTTTTTTACTGAAAAAGTCTGGTCACTTTGGGCTTGTAATTTTCTCAGCTAATGTGTGAAGGTCAGCGTAAAGTTCATTTATTACTGGATGTGACAGCAGTCTGACTTTTTTACTAAATAATTAGAGTGCCAAAAACTGTAATATTTGCTTTGTAAGTATTGAAAAAATAATTTTAAAAGAATCCAAGCCTGTTAAATTATGAGGTTGCACATCAGTTCAACTTAACTTTCACTTCGGTTGATTTATTTTAAAAAGCAAACTTTGGGAAATTTAAGAGAATTATTTAATGAGGTCATGTTGATTGAACATCTTAAGAAATTTGATGTTTAAGAGGCATTCACTTACTTCAAAGTTCTAAAACTGACTTTCATCCCAAGCAGAAGAAGGAGTGGGATGGAGGTGCAAGGGGTAATGAAGGAGAGGGCTACAGATCTAGGGAAAATGGAATTAAGAGTAGGCAAAGAGCTTGTTAAGAACAGAAAGTGGATTACTTACTGATAACTCAGCTCATTTATCCAAGACTGAGAATAAAGTAATTCAAAAGGTAAAACACTTTCCAAAGAACATTAAAACTTGTAGTGCTTTATCTGCCAAGTACAAAGAGATTATGTACAGCTGGGGCTGTTGGTCACTGGCAATGCAGTATGATCTCAATACTCCTGCTCAACTGGATTAGAAGGTTGTGCTGTAGAAAAATAGCTAAACGAAATGGAAAAATCCCAAAGACAACAACTGTGAAGTACAAGCATACAGATAGATCAAGGAACTAGCCACTCTTTTCCTAATTTTGCATAAAATTGCAAATTTATCACCAGCAGGAAATGTACAAGATGAGATGAGAATTCAGCTGAAATTCCTTTCCAAGGGTGACTGGAAAATGGAAGAGATGCAAAGAAGGGCTAGTAAAAGTTATAAGGAGGTTGGGGATTTTACTTTCTAGGAAAATAAAACCAAACAAAAAAGCTGGTTTTATACAAACCGTTTTGGCTGCAGTTGAGATTGATTCAGATCTGTGTGCATGATGTTTTTGTATTATCTAACCCTCTTTTATCAAAAATCCTCCAGGAGGAGAAGGCTTTAATATAATTTTGACAGAACCAGGAGAGGAAATAAACTGATAAATGGTTATGCCAGCTCGTTTGAAGAGGCAGGGAAGGTGATTTGAGGATTTATATTCTGAAGGTGCAACTTCACCAGAACAGTACAGCTGAACAATTTAAACAGGTTTGGCATTGTTCAGTAAAATGATTTTTTGATTGCTGATATGTATCCTCTTATGAGGCCAAACAGCAGGAATGAAGAAGTTCAAAAGACAAGGTTAGTACAAACCTTATACACAATTATAGATGCACAGTGGTTCATTGTTGGCTGGAAATAATATTGCTAACTCTCAGAACAGTGAAAACAAAATGGTCTTCTCTAAGGAGAGGTAAATGTGTTTCAAGAGGGAGCTTGTTAAAGGATTATACATTGTTGTCACAAGCCACAACATAGCGCTAAATTTGATTACCCAATTCCGTCATTCCATATGACAAAACCAACCACAGAATCACCAAATTACTTATAATAATGCATTCAATCAATTTTCTGTTCCACACTCCTTGCTTGTACAGCTCCATTATTTATTTGTAGATTTACAATGTAATAATGTTCAGTATGATGTAAAAAGAGTATTTTAACTTCAGGTTGTATCCAGTTGAAAAATACAGCATTAGTTTTTAATCCCTCAGCCCATCTGGTTTATTAAAGTAGGTCTACAGTCATCTGCTCATAGAAGTACTTTGAACAGAATCTTTAATCTTCTTCCAAGAAAGCCTACATTTTATTAGAGACTTGACAGATTCTTAAGAATGTTCCTATGCTTCCGATAAGGTTATAGATAATGTGATTTTCTTTAGTACTTTTTTAGGAACTCTCTCTCTCTATATAAATCACATTAATAGATAATTAATAAAGTTTTCTATTTAATGCTGATTTGTAAGGATTTTCAATGTTAAAAGTTTCAATGCAGTGTAAAAATGCCAGTTTTCTCCCCTCATATCCGAGGCCATTAGTTGTCCTTTTACACAAATAAGTAAGACTTAAAAAACTTATGCATTATATCTTAAAATTAAGTGTGAGTAATGGGGTTTAATTGAGAGATTATAGGCAGAATTTTGAATTTTACAGTGCTGTTTTAGGTTGAAATTGTGGAGAATTTACACCTAAGTCTAAGGTTTTTTTGATGTATGGAGGTAGATACTAATGAGACAGAGCAGCCTGAAATTTTGCTGCAAATAGGAATGGTGGGGTCACACTGCATGCTTCTGGTGTTCTGTACCTGGATAACAGGACAGAAAATTTAATTTCTGCCTACTTTCATGCTTTTTATCTAAACTAACTGAAATATCCAAAGTACTGCATAGGCCAGTATAGCAGACGAGTGAATATATGGAAGTGCTACTACAATTATGCAAATCCATATTTCTCCAACATGCGAGTATAAATCAAAATATTTACCTTTTTCTTCATGCAGTTGTTGCAGAGAGAGTCACGGACAGTGCTTTTTAGAAAGACAAACTTACTTACTGGGACCTTAATATAGAATAATGCTCTCACGGGTAGCCAAATCTATTGAACAGCTGGTCACCAGATGGATGGTAATAAGAAGCTCCACTGCAGGTCCTTGTGGTAGTGCTTTCATCTGGATGTGATGAGACTCCTGAGTAGAGTAATGGCTCTACTCAGCTCTGGCTTTGGCCTTTGGTGATCACCCAGCACAGGCATATATCATTGCTGCTGATTATCTTAACTGCATACAAACCCCCTTTCTAAAGGCTATTTACAAATATCTTGACAATTTACAATGTAATCTATCTTGCAGCACAAACTACTTAGAGGAGGAGCCTTTGCAGGAAAAGGCCAAATTCTCCACCTAGGATGTTAATCAACATATCCAAATTGCTGATATCCCTCAGGATATCATATCCCTCAGGAGCTGCCTGAGGGAAAACTGTATGAAGGTCCCACCATGAGAGGACCTGCAGCAATCTGTCAAATCATCCCTCTAAGCATCATCCTTAATTCCCTGGGTCATCTGCATGGCCAAGGTAGCTGTACTGGCCTGAGGTAACAGATAAACTTGAAACTATGTAATTGCCTGAAATTCCAGTGGTAATACGACTGCACGCCAGGATCCATGAGATTCATGGCCAGGCAGAGGCATCACTTCAATGCAGCCAGAGATCAGCATTCCAACAAGGTTTCTGGGGCAGGTACATATGGCCATGGGTTGAAATCAGTTGGGTTGTAGATAGAGGGTCCCAGGTGAGGCTGGTCAGGGCAAGTAAGTGCACTTGTGGTTCAGAGATACCACAGACCCCAGATGAGACATTTATCGTATGCTGCAGGGGTTTGTGAAATGCTGGAGCAACACTTAGGACTAAAGCCTGTTAATCCACACTGGAGTCTTGTGCTGCAGTTAATGATGGCATTTGTTATACCTGTGATTTATGGTCTCATTTTATATACTGCTGCCTTTGTCATCACTCTATTCTTCACTTCCTGGCAATGAAAGTAATAATATAATGTATAAGAGTTTCGTTCAGGATCTCAGACTGACAATAATAGCTTCTTTTTTTTGTTACATGCTACTCAGTTGTGCTTAAGCCCTCACCATTTTTTAGCAGAGCTGGTAATTGTCGCTCTGATTATGCAACTGTCTTCATGCTGCATTGTGGGTTTCATAATGTCCTATTAGTGCTCTGGTTAGCCAGCAGATCTGTCTTGCCACCAGCTGTAGGAAAATACTTTCAGAAAAGTGCACTCCCAGTGGAAGTGATTCAGATTTTAATGAGCAGAATGTTTTATGATCTTTGCTAATAAGAATGAAGCTGGAAGAGAACACTTTCTTGCCAGAATGTGTCTCCATGTTGCTAGAAATTACAGGCTATGCATAAACTGTTGTAATATCAAGCATATTCTGTCAGAATATGAATATGTATTATTCAGTTAAGTGTTACAGTATGACCATATAAATAGTAATAACACTGTGTGTTGAGATGGGAAATCCCATCGTGTATAATGATACCACCAACAGAACAGAATACTAATGTGTCTTAAACACTTGGTGAAAAGTAGTGACCTCCCTGCCCAGGAACCCTCCACAGGCAAAAGACCCAAACTGTTTCAGGTTCTCTACTTTTCCTCCTGAGTCCCTGAATTCCCAGGGGAATAGGATATATTAAGAAATAGCTGCCTACAGCTTGTGGGCTTACAAAATATCACTTTGTGGTTTTTCTTCTTCATGACAAAAGCTATTTGAAAGCCCTCTTTCAATTAGAAATAACCTGAACAGTTAATACTTCTTTTAAAATGTATTCCCGAATTGACAACCTGAAACAAATGCTAATGCAAAATTTAGCTTGATTGTTGAAAACTATTTCCAGCTATTAACTTAGATAAGCAATATCTGAGACTATATTTCCTTTCTGCCTTGCCTTTCCCGGCCCCGAAGAAACATATTTAAAGCAATTCTAATGTATGTGCTGGGGTCATACTCCCAGGTTCTTTCTGAACAGAGTTTGATTTATCTTGCTATTGGAGCTGAGCCATGAGTCTGTCTTGCTACTATGTCACAGTGTCTTGCAAAACAACATGGATATGCAAGAATAGAGGTCTCCAATAAGCTCAGCAGTTAGCCTAGTAAAATGCCTTGCTATCTTCTTAAATCTTTATTTACTCTCATTCTATGAAACATAGTATGTTATCTCTCCTGGACGGAAGTTTGGGCTTGCCATCAGTATTTTTCAGTAATATCTATTTATCATTCTTATTTGGATGAAGGATGACCTGTTATTATCTGGAAGAATTTTTAGACATTTTACCTCTGCCAAAGTTTTCAGCATAAAACGTTTTACAACATCTTGTATATTATATGTTCGGCTTAGAACAGTTGCCTGTTTTAGTTCTCCACCTTGTTGTCTGGTAGGTACCATGTGTTTTCTACTAAGTAAGAAGGTGTTGGATATAGAGGATACAGGATGGGTACAATTATGGTAAGGCTATTCAGACCAAATTAGATTATGGCAGAGGTCTTTATAATCTGTGACTAGTGGAGGAACAAGAGCAACAGTATTTGTAGGTAAGGAGTTATAATAAATGTTTTCACAGAGGAACTCTGAGTGTTCCATATCCATAAGTAACCTATTGTTAGCCTAATACGTCTTTTTTCCTTTTTTACCTCCCTCCATCTCTTAGCTCAACAGCAGTGAAAAGAACCAGATTAAACCTAAACCATAGCATTTGGCCATAAGGAATTGATCAGTGTTTAAAGTACAAAAATACACAAAGCTTGGGTAAGCAGCTGAAGGACTGATGTGGCAACATTTGTGTTTGTTGTCTGGATGTATTTGTTACAGTTTGATTTGGAATAATTTTTCAGCATATCCTTTTCTTAGTGATAGATTTTATTTTGATAATTTGTACAGTTTGTTGTAGTACGGTAAAATCTGTATTGTGTTTTCTCTTTGTGAAGGCTGAATGATTTTATGTTCTGGTGTGACCTAGGAAGAGCTGCATACTGTACAGCAGGACATAGCACCTTCATCCTGAGGACACCAGTGGTGTGGACTAAGAGAGTTAGCCAAGAAATGCATTTTCTTACTATTATGCTTGAACATGGGACTGAGACCTGAAGGATTCTATTTAGAGAACCATCATGATGTTTGGTTTATCTCCAACAGCAGAGCTAACCTAAAACTAGAATTTATTTCTGGTTCTACAGTAGATGCTCAGCTGCAGAAATCCCCAGTATTTTGTTGTTTGGGGTTTTTGTTCTAAAATTGCAGATGTATATTATGTTGTTTCAGAATTATATGAAAAAAACCTTGTATTCCTACCACAATTTGCTTCCAAGAAACCAGACCTAAGGCATTAGGGTGGAGAATCTAGTGCTGGAGTAAGATGGCATGCACTGTCAAACATTTGTCAGAAGCACATATAACTTAATATACTTCAGCATGGTGGCTCTGGGAACTTCATTTTTTTCAGATTATTTATTACATCTTTGCTGTAGCATTCAGTGTTGAATAAAACTTGGGACCAAAATTGGACTAGCAGTTTTCCTGACATTCATTTTTTCCTAGGGATTCCTTTGAGCCGGAAAGAGTGAGACAGAACTGTGGAGTGGGTGATTTATTGTTTCAGGCAATGCTTTGATCCTGTGCAGCAGAACACTGTTTCTGTGGGTGGAAGTTTAGTCAGGAACTTGCTTCTTTTGTTTAGAAATCTTCTTCAGGTGATGCTAAATGAATTCCAATTGATCACAAGTCTGTTACTGTCTATGCTTCTGAAATGGTATTGATCAAATTATCCCTTTCCAGGGAACAAATTAATTCAGATTTTCACTCGAAATGTTTGGTGAGTAGGAATGTATATGTTTGAAGACCACTTTCTTTTACTATCATGATCATGTATGAGAATAATTCTAAAGAGGAGGTGGTCATACAGATGGTTGTAGAATTGAATCCTTTAATGGCAATCTTCATGTTGATCATCTTTTAACATTTGTGGAGAAAAAATGTGCAATATATTCCACAGTGGCCCCTGAATACCACAGGTGTCACATCTGTGTGATGTACTTGATGACATCTGTTTCCAGGACTCATCTGCTTGCATTATTGAACAACTGAAAGTAGAGGCATATTGATCACTTGCTTGAAACTGAAACTCTTCCTAATGGAAATCTTTTAACATCCTGTTCACATGAAAACAGAGTAGACATGGGAAGAAAGAGGAGGGAAGGAATAGTGGTGTTTTTCTTCTCTACATAATTTTGAAGCTGATAATAATGGAATGTCCCAGAAACTGAGGAGAGAAGACAGTGTTCTAGATAAAAAGTCATGAAATTATGAAGGAACTTCTGCTCATGGGATTAGCACAGGAGAGACGAGCATGTTATGTAGAAGAAAAATCCAACTTACCAGGCTGACTAAGTAAGGAGAAAGGAAATTAACTAAACAAGAAATGGCCTAATTTATAGAAATGACAGTTAGATGCTTCTCTGGAGAGGAAAAAAATATGAATAACAGATGTCTTGGAGGATCTCTGAAGACCCACTGCTCAAGATTTTTTTGGGAAATTATGTGTGTGATTTTCACTTTGCCTAGAGTTCCCTTTTAGCTATGGCAATAAAACAAAGGAGCAAATTGTATGGAAAACTTCAGTTAGATTTTATCTTATTTAAGTTCTGACAGCTACCTCTGAATTAGTAATGATATTAAACAGTAGAGAAATAAGTATTTCTGGGTTTAGGCATCATTTGATCAGAATAGACAGATAATTTATGATAAGACCAGTTGCACTCTTCAAGGACATATTTTTGTCTGCTGGTTTTCAAGGAAGGGAGCGTTTTAGTTCTGGGAGTCCTTTTAGCATTTGTACAACCAGAAGCAGTCAGTTGTAAGCCTACAGTGAGGCTGGAGGGGAAAATGAAACTACTGATTAATATGGAAGGAGTGAGAGTACCGAGAAGAGTGGGGAACTAGGTGTTGGTGGTCTAAATATCTTATGTTTGAATAACCCCATTCCCATCAAGGGAAAACAGAAGGTGTTTGTGTCCTGAAGATGTACCAGAGAAGCCTATGAAAGTGAGTGTGTTTAGCTGGGTCTAACTGAGGGAGATGTAAGACTAGTTGCATTTCTGTTTTCAGGTTCCCATTTGAAGGCTGTGTATGTGCATAAATATAAATGCATGTGCTCCTAGTAGAGCAGAAATCTGCCAGGCATGTGATTGTTTAGAACAGATTATATTGTATTCTTTGAAGACCTCGTGCTGTACCATTTTGTGGCTTCTCTCCAGTTCAATTAACTTGGCCCATTGCTGAAGAAGCCAAGACCAAGGGGCTGAAAATTGGTTTGCTCTTGAGATCTGCCTAAATACACAATCGGAAGAAAAGAACCTGTATGTGTACCTCTACAGGAACCTGCTTCAGGAAACCAGTGTCAACTTAGCCATAGCAACTTGAATGGTTAACTGGATGGACTAGGAATGCCATAAGAGACATGAGGTTAAGGTGAAGTCCAAATGTTCTTTATTGATTTTATTTTTCAGACCTGGGTATCAAACCCATTGTATGATTTTAGCAAAACTATATACTTACTGAAATTTAAGAAGGATAAAAAGGTTGATCAAGTGGTTTTTTCTCTTACCACTCTCAACTTCTTAACACTCCTTTAACACAGTATGGTATAAATGGTTTCCCAAAGAGATTACAGTATTTTCTTCATTCTGCACAAGCAGGCTTGATATTCCATAGAGACTGCATGAAGGTCAGGGCCATTACTTAACAAGTCCTGCTGAGCAAGATGAGAGTCTCATCAAAGCAAAAACTGAACCAGTGATTCAGGATCTAGCTCAATAGGAAAAGGTCTGAGCCTTAAGCTGAAGACAGGAACATAAATGCAACAAAGGGATGTTGAAGGGAAACAACTTCAGTTCTTTCAATTTAAACACTTATCATTAGTCTAGTATTCTGCAGGTGTTCCCAGGTCTTAAGTAGGCTATATAAAGGCTCAAAATTAGCTTTAAGAAACTTTTACAAGTAAGTGACAAAGATTGTGCTCTGGCATATTGGGTTTATCCTCAGTGTAGCAATCTTCTTTTATGATCCTGCTCAAATAATTTCGTTCATATAATCAGTAGTGAGACTGCTATTTCTTTGCAGAGCACTTTTTAGGTTTTTGAAGGTCTCTAAGAAATCAGAGGAGTGCAAGTTATGACAATTTGTTGACCTTTTAGGTTCTTCATGGTAACTTAGTTATCAGAGAGCAGCAAAATCCAGTAATATCACAGTTACAGTTAACAGCTCACAAAAAAATGGGAGCCTGAGAGGGCATAGGAAGGGTGTTAAGTCTTAAATAGTTCATAGCCAGCAATAATTGCTTCTGGTTTCATGATGAAAACTGCATTTGTTTTAAATACAGATGAAGTTGTACAACTGTTTCTCTGGTAAAAATAAGAGAGGAAAACACACAATTGTATCCTTCCCCAAAAGCGTCAATCCTTCATCTTTCTCCCCTCCCTGAACACAATATTCTGAATATTTTTTCTCCACTTTGTTCCCTCTTTTGCTTTTCTCTCTTGACTCTTTTCCAGATTTACATTTCAGCATGTTCTTGTCAGTTCTTAAATAATCTGAAGCCCACCTTGCCAGTTCCTGAAGTTAGAGTCTGACATCACTCTGGCACTGCAGTTAATGTTGGTGCCTTTTCTGTGAAGGTTCCTGAAGCAGTGCTTATCTGGCTGTGTGTAATGGGTAGCCAGAGAAGCCATAGATCATGCTAGACCTCCATCTACAGATCTCTTGCCCTCACTGTTGTCAGAATCCTCTCACACATACTTGTGGGATTCTTCTGGATGGCAACTTCATAGCATTTTTTGTCTAGGAGGTGTTACAATAGGAATTAAAAATCAGTCAGAAAACCTCACATGGTGTTGGATGCTCTTGTTGCCTGTAGAATATGATCCATGTACCAATGGCACTGGATTTTCATCCCACAGTAGGAAGCCTGTTTTGTTGTAGAAGGCATAATAGATCAAATAAAAATTGGATAGGCCTTAAACTCATGACTGGACTTCTGTCATATATGGTTACATTAATTTAAAGAAACTGTGTGGCAGGCACCGCTTCTTCTGCTGTTTCTTCTACTGGGCACCTTAGTCATGTAGTGAACTTTCACTGCCTGGGATGTTAGGTCAGTGGCTTTATCAGGTGACAGTGATGACCATGTCAGACTAATAGATATAGAAATATTTGTGAGCTGGCCAGGTGTGGGTACAGCCCTAGTAAGATCTCAGTATTATAGTGAGGTAAAACCCCAATGCACAGTGCTGCCACAAGCCACCTTTCCTTTCTCTTTCATTTCATTGGAAAGATAATAATGGAGTAATAGTCTGCTTGGGTGAGGTGTGAGGTCTGAATGACAAATGACTCACACCACAGAGAGTTTTGTTGTGGATGCTACCTGGTCTAGCAGAGAAACCTCATAATAGTCAGCTAGTTTCCAGAGGGAAGGGTGGCAAAGCATTTAGCATTCAATAGACGTGCTATAGTTAGCTAATTCTTCTAATCAAGTCGCAGGAGATGACATGGCAGCTTTATTTAGCAATATAAAGAGACATTTTGTACACTGCTGTGTTTAATACCCCAAGTTCTGAACTACAGATGAACAAAAAAATTTCTGTCTAATAGCCTAATGTTCTTAGTTTTATAGATTGTGAGGTACTTTTCAGACTAATGAAGCTAAAATTTGGGGGGAGAGGTGGGGGCTGGTTTCTTTCCTCCCCTGCCCCTTCCCACTGGGGGAACTGTTGGTTGTATTAATCCTGCCAAAAAAATAGAGCTTTCTCACTGGAGACAAAGAAGCTAGGAAAACGAGGTGTATGTGTGTAATTCTAGCTTTTTCAGAAGAAAAGCCTTGGAAAAAAGCTAATCTGCTTTATACATGTTCACAGTATTTGTGGTTTAGCACTTGAGTTGATGCTCAAAACAAAGATGACGAGCAGGTTTTTCCAGAGGTTATCTAAGATTTTGGGTTCAGTGCAGTTAGAAAGACCATCAGTATTAAGCTCCTTTAAATCAACTTCTTGACTGTTCTCCTTGAGAGTCTTGGTAGAATAAATCCATCAATGCAAGATTGAGTAGCTTTCAGTGCAGGTGTGTACATAAATATTTAAAGATAAAATGGGTCAAATAAATAACAAAGAGTTCCTAGAATGGATACATGTGCCTGAGACAAGAAACTCAGAATAGATTATTAAATATCTTTTTGAAAAGACTGTTAATAAGCTGCCTAAATAATTTCTTGAATCAAGTCAAGTAAAGCACAACAGCAGTAACAAAATAGCTCAACCTGCACTATTGTAATATGAAAGACCCAGTACAAAAGATCCCAGAACAGGGCTGTGCTGGTGCCATGACTTCTGCCTTACAACCAGCATGACTCTGGAATCAGTCATGATGAAAGCACACAGATATGACATTGCTCTAGTGACTGGCCTTTTAACCTAGGGCAACAAAAAGACTGAAGGGGCCATGGGAGAACAGGTATTCCAGCACTACAAATCTGGGGTGAATATGTAAGTTTGCAAATGCTGTTTAATCAGTTTATCAGAAATTCAGACTTTACAGTCCACATGGGAGTACAGTGTCCAACATCCAAAGGGCATTGGTCAACTAACTGCCCATAATTATGCTTGTAGGCCCCGGATGTTGCTTGTTATATGCTAATTGAGTGCCTCTGGGTAGCTGCTAGTGGTGTTAATTTATCTTAAAATCTCTTCACAGTTTAATTACCTTTCAGACCTCCAGGCATTACTGTTATCATAGAAGAACCTTGGGTGGCATGCCTGTCTTCGTATCCAAGCCATTTATAAACCCTCTAAATGTTTCATCTATGCTAATAATCAAGATTCTTTGTAGAGCCAACTGAGAGAAAAGATTCATTTCTCTCAAGGTATCCCTTTTAGACACCTGTTTTAAATATTCAGAAGGAAATGTTTATGCAAACTAATCTCTTTTTAAATTGTCTAAGAGGCATGTAGGTGCTAAAATTCTCAGGCAGCTGAAAGAAACTCATTTTTGGCTACTACTGTTGCTGCAGAATGCTGTGGAAATCAAGGAGAATTATTTTTATAAGCAGAACTTGCAACTACAAGCAGTCACTCAGTATTCTCAGTAATCTCTTTGAAAAGAACTTAATTTTGAAAATACTGCATAAATGTTTTAGGGCATAAAATATGCATGTATTTGTATACTTTTCAATGTTAAAAGTTACTTCAGGTGGACATGATACTAGAAACGTTGCCATCTCTCAGTCTTGGCTAGTAAGCATTTTAACTCACACAGGCTTGTTCATGTAAGCCAAAAGAAATGATGCTATGGTTTGAGGTGAACAATAATTACTTTCATGTTTGAATTAATGTTTAATTGTAAGATAATAGACTGGAATTTGTTTAACCTTAAACATTTAGATGTACTTTAAGAGACCAAGAATGAAAGCATCATTAAATAATGAATTTATCTATTTGAAAACAAGAGCACACTCAGGGGCCATATAGGTAATTGGAAAACTGTAAATCTAGAAGAGCTGGATTGCAAACATGATGAGAAATTCAAGCCAAATTCCTGAAACTCCAAGGGAGACCATATGAAATATGAGTAGTGTTTTCTTCCTTAAAATAGATCGTTCTATTAATAGAAGTCTGAAGAGATGCATCCATGCTGAAATGCTTTGGCTTGACATCAAATGTAGTTTGCTCTCTGACATTTGGAAATATCTCTCAAAATGATGGTAATGTTTAGACTTTGGATGCATTAGAAATTCTTTTCACTGGATGCTTCTGATGCTTTTGCACTTGCTACCGAGGAATACCGAGAAGATGTTATTATGAATAATAAGTAAGGTTTTAGACTAGTATCTGCATTGTTTTCTTCCTACAAAGGGTATAAAAATGTATTGAGACAGCAGACTCCTACAGAACACAATTAATTAATTTGTAAAATTACCTACTACTTTTATATTCAGATGAATACAAGTATGAATCTGAAAGGGTAAACACAGCTGTGTCTGGCTCTACCTAAGAATTTTGCAGTGCAAATGATGGATAGTTTCCTCCAATAACAGGAGTATGTTTTTCACTTTTTTCATTTTTCATTGATCTCTCCTAGAGGACTCTTGAAAATATTAGTTTCAGCTCTGACTGCTCTGTTTCTGTTTATAGTGCTGCCAAACACAGGAGCATTTTACTACATAACTTTGAACTCCTGAGCTTTGAGTGACATGTACTCCTTATACATTACTTCCCTTTGCTCTCTGTGATCAGGGTATTTGTGCATCTGTAACGTTTTTCTTTTTTCTTTTACAACAGAAAGAAATACTCACTTTTTTTAGGGATGTTGCAATCAAGTGTTCTAGCTGTGTTTTTTCACCTTAATAATTTTTGACACATGAACCAAGCCTTTTGCATTCACCAGAATGTACTGCTATCTCTTGAAGGCATGGATTATTGAAGTGAGTGCTCAGGATGTTATGCCATGACTGTAAATGTGCATTTAGATTTATTTATTTAGATAATGCAACTCTTTCACCATGAGGAGCATGATTAAATGGAATAAATACTTGTGTGTGGTTTTTTCCTTTGGCCTTAACAATCGGCTGGGAGATGAAAGATGCAGAACACTCCACCAAGTGCAGTGTTGAGAATAAAGATTAAATGGAGAGTATAAATTCTGTGGCTTGTTTAATCTTTCTGCTTATTATGACAGTCATTATCTGTGACTACCAAACAAGAGAGGTAGCATTCTGCTTCTCCTTCTCCCCTGTGCATTTGATACCACCGTGAAGGGAGAATTTTTGGACCGACAATGCTCACTATATATTTTTATTGCAATCTCAATAAAATTAATTCAAAGTGTCTGTTAGCAGACACTGCTCTTAGTGACATGAAAAATAACATGCTAGAGAAGACACTCTTGTTGAAGTTTGATACAAATTCAGAGCTATTTTTGGAGACACTGAAAACTCCAGGCTATACCCTCTTTTGATCCTGCCAGGAAAATAACATGGATAAAAGTCTGAGTGAGGTGACAGGTTTTTTGCCATGATGCCCATCATCTCCTGTGTTGTCACATTTTTGTCCATAAGGCTAGAAATACTGTCTTCACTTTCTTAGTTTTCTTCTTCTAGGGACATGTAGCTGTAGAAAATTAGTATGCTGAGAGAAAATCTTCACAAACGAGGTCCTTGGAAAGGCTTACTGCTACAATTTGGGGGATATCAGGAGATACTTAGACATCTGTTTCTTTCAGGAGTTCTCGGTGTTTGCCAGGAACATTCTTCCTTAGGTGATAGGTGCGTCTGCATGTGTATTGGGCAATCCAGGTCAGTCTACCTTGATGCTGTACAAAACAAAACATTTACTGCTAACAAAAAGAAAATAATAATAAAAAATTAATAACAACTTCTAGATATTTTGCTACAAAATTAGTACTAAGTAATTAAGAGTAAAGAGAAGATAATCCAGGCTCATGCTTCACACTGCCTTGTTTGTGTCTTGTCCAGAAATCTTCACACTGTCAAAAATCTCTAAGAGAATAAATTAGGATTAAAGTTAGGCTATTTTAATTTAGCACCAGTGGACTTTGAATGTGATTATATTTAATGCTGTGTGTTTATTATACAATGCCCTTCCTTACACAGTCTGTAAAAGGCACTGTCATGTGCCCTTCTCTAAGCACTGTAATGGATAATACCAGTTACAGTAGATATTAGTTAAAGTCAGTTGAAGTTTGATATAGATGTTACTTTCTGTGTTGGTAAGAGTCTGTTTTTCTGATCAGTTCTTTGATTTTATTTTTCTTTCCAGAGAATATAAATCTTGTTAAAACTGGGACTGTTATAGTATATATTTACTCCCTGTATTTTCTTTACTTCTGATGTGCCAGCTGTGGAAAAGGCTGTCCAAAAATACAGGCTCTAGACTTTTCTATTGATTGCAAGGGTAAAACTGGATTATGTCACTCTTGTTTTGTCAGCTCCATTTTTCACTTTTGTCTTTCATATTTAATCTTCACATTCTGTTTTCTCTGATTGGAATTTCCTCAATTTGAAATAGTCTCATTAGGAGTCAGATCACAGACTAATAAGGCATTCTCTCATGCTTATTTCTATCTATTAAGCATTCATTTGGAGTTAAATGACAAAGTATAGATTCCTTGAAAAATGTCCATAAATGCAGTCAGTTGTCAGTCACTTATCATCCCATGTAATTCTCCCCATAGATCCCCGTGGTAATCACAAAACCTTAGAGAAACTGACAGTAGGAAAGTGATTGACAAAACTCATATTGGTAAGCTCCTTATGCTGAAAAACAACACCTGTTTGCTATTTTCAGGATTTATGTTCACTTTATTTCGAGGATTGCTAGCAAACATCCTCAGTGTCCAGGAAAGTTAAAGTGGTTCTGGGAGATTTAATTCCTGAGAAGACTGGAGGAAGGTGTATTCATTTTTTTGTAATTATGTTTCCTTTGCTATTGTTTTTAGAGGTAGATGAATGTAAATGACATCTGTTAAAAATAGAAGTCTGTGCCATACACTAGTAGTCTGCCAGCAGATTAATTACTTGTATTTGATTTTGAGGGTTGAGTACTGGTAATTATTGGAATGTAATGGCCATAGTGTTCTCTTGCAAAAATGACCAATAGCCATCATTTAGCTCTGGAATGTCGAGCTTATGTCTGTGACATCAAAATGTCTGAAAAAGTCATTCATTAAAGCCAGTGGTGTGGGTGAGGGTCTGTAGTGACACAGAGTCCTCAGGCAGGTGCAAAGGAGAGCCACTTTATTGCAAAAACCCGGCCTTTTTAAGCAGCTAGCTGGTTATCAGTTAGATAGTTTTAAGGCACAACAAACATAATTCAACTAACCACCATACACTACAATGTGAACACACAATGGTTATATAACATGTTTTTCTACCCCTAATTTAGCTGTGTCTATTTCCCACAGTCCTTTTCTACTTAGCCACAGTAACAGGCCTGAGCCATGACTTTACAAAGCCTTCCCTTTATAAAAGCTTTACTTATCGGTAACATAATGGTGCTTTAAAAAACTTAGACATGTAGCTCTGGTGTATTTCCATCAAAAAAAAAAAAATGCAAGCACACAAGAGTTTAATTAAATATTGATGTACTATTTAAATTTTTTATCATGTTTGAATTTGAAGTCATCATTGAAAAAGATTGAACCTCCAAAATGAAAATCTGCATATTAGAACCTGAAAGTGTGTCAGAAATGTAAGTATGTGATAGGAAAAATTGAGCTGTTTTCGGAGTATTGTTTTCCTACACACTGTACTTTTCTTTATCTTACAACATTTCCTGGAAATCCATTTGTTAGATTAGGATTGGAGTCGTATTTTATATTTTTAATTTCTAGATGATGGTGTTCCTTTTAGGTATTGCAAATGTAATGTGAAAGAGCAATTCTTGATTTGGGCTACAAAACACACGACAGTGAGAATTTGAGTCTGGTCATATACTCTTCGGAGTCTGGAAGGACTGAAGGCCCTCACTTTTCTGATACTATTAAGCCCCCACAGGACTTAAGAGCAATTTACTGACATAATATTAATGGTGAGTCAATACCTTCCCAGGGGCAAAGAGGGAAAGGATAAGGAATAATAATGCACACAAGTAAAGCTACCATAGAATTATATTTCTTTTCTGGTGCACAAATCAGTCAATCAATTTCAGAATTTAAACTGTCTGAGACAGCTTAAAATCTCAGCCACTGTTCTACAGCTACATGAAACAGTGCTGTTGGGGACAATTCCTAGGAAGAACTTAGGATTTTATCAAACACTTGCATTTTCTTCTTTTTTTTTCTAATGGAAATAAATTCTGATAGAAACGTCATGTAAAAAATATTGGCACTGGCAAAGATTGCTTGAGCATTTCAAAGAAAGGAAAACATCAGACTTCATAAATATTTGTTATGTTTTTACCTTCACTGAATGAAAATCTGTTTTTATACTTGATAGAATGATACTGCAGTTTCAGATTAACTCTTCAAATTGAATTCTTAGTTACTGTGTTTTAGGCATTTGCTGAACAAGTTCCTGCTTTAACCACAAATTTCAGAATAGTGCTTTTTGATTTTTAATTCTCCTTCAATAATGAGGAATAAGAAGTATGACTAGTTCCCAGCCAAGCATTTGACCAAGTATTTAGCCACATATGTTAATATTTTTTGTGTAATGAGTAGTATAGTGCTTTTTCTTCCCGTACTTGAACAATGATTCTAGCAACCCATGACTCAAGACTTTGTAAGACTTCGGTGATACATACTGGTAAAGTCTAAGAAATAAGAGAATTTGTCTGATCAGTCTAGTCATTATCAGCAGACAAATAATCCTGTCAAAATAGACCAATGAATTTTAAAATGGCAAAATGGTAAACTGAGGACAATGTATTATTGGAAAGAAAAAACTCCAGGAACTTTATTGATGGAAATTCAGGAAAGTTTCAAGGTTACCCTGTCACAGAGAAACCACTGGCGAATCAGTAATTCACCCATAGTTAATAGTTTGCCTGTTATAAATAACATTTTATAGATGGTTAATCCTCATTTTTTCATGGTCTAGCAGCTATTTTCAATGGCTTTCAGCTACGTTTGAGTACAGACTTGGGAGATGAAAATTTGCTGGCTAACAGCATGTTTTCACTGTAGCACCTGGGGATTTTGGTTAAAAGAGATCATACAATTCTGTAATGACTTGGGGGAGGGTGTTCTGCCCAATTCATTCAGTGCAGTTAAGGATGTGAAACTGCTGAATTTTTTAAATGTTCTGTTATTCACCCACCAGCACACATAGAATTCATCACATATGATCTTCCCTGTCAGAAAGAAGATAGAGAACTTGTCAGAGAAGCTAATTCTTAACTACTTCAGTCTCTAAAGGCAGTAAGAGTGTCTGAACTGGGATACCATCTGTTCAGCTGAGGTGGTTTCTCAGCTGAGCTGTGACTCTGTGCTGCAAAGACCTGGTCAATGTGAGTTATGGCTGTTACTCATCTTGTGGGGATCTGTTTGCTTTGAAAGACATCAGGATTTAGGAAAGACTTATTATTTGCCTAAGTCCTACCCTGCTGTGGATACAGGTAGGATATATGCTCAGACTTTAGAAGCTTGGAAACATTCCCAAGCTCCCAAAGTTATATACTGTTTTAATTAAGTATTGGGCATCCAAGTTCTCCTCTACCAAGACCCAAGACAAAGAGGAACTGAGAGGTGAAGAGGTTGCACAGCCCATTTGGGGAGTTTTGACTGTGGTAGCTGTAACAGTAGCAATAACTGTTAAAGAAAACTGAGTGGCAGTTTGGCTGAAATGGAGAATAAAGAAGAATACTGCAAAAATTCCAGAAAAGAAGCCATTAGCAGGAAAGGGATAAAGACCTTGACCAATGGAAACTTGTCACCTTTATCTTAGCATGTTTCAAAAGAACATGAGAGAAACTGAGGCAAGGAATGAAACACATTTGACTAAAGTTAAGCCATTCTTGTGCTGCTTATAGCACGGAGGGATTGCTTTCACACTTTTGGCAAAGATTTTTAATTGTGTGTTCATCAAGGATGTGAAAGACTGTTTCATTTGTGTTGCAAATTTAAAGAGGGAAATATGGTAGCATTTTGAAATTTTCACATTCATTTTGCAGGAATTTCCATTCATTTTACTGAAAATACAGTGTAGTCCATAAAAGTGCCTCTCACTTTCTTCCATTCCTCTTTCAATTTCAGTCTTTATTCTAAACCTCTTGGCAGGTTTGGAAGTTTACCTGGGCAAGACAGTCACCGAAAAATCTAGTACTTTGGTGAAAAATCATATCTTCAGATGTCAGTAGTGCCCCAGTATGCTCATCATCTACGCATGATATTTGATAGAGTTTTTTGCAGGAAGAGTTTGGGGTTTGTTTGTTTTTGTTTGTTTGTTGTTTTGTTTTTAAAGGCTAGTTGCTAGGTATTTGCCATATTCAGTGCAAATTTGGTACAGGCTAACTATTAGCTCAAAATTTTATTCTGTGAAGGAGATGCTACTGTTAATCTTTAGTTATAACTGGTATTTTCTCTTCCATTTCTGCTAAGGTATATTTTAAGATTTGCTATGTTTTAAGATAGCATGTAACAGAGTATTATTCAAACAATACAATTTCAGAAACTGTGATGTAGGAATTTGACAATACAATCCTGTGTTTATAGTGGGAAATATAGTCAGTGTATTGGGTTTTTTCAGTGGTGTGTCCAAGGGGATTGATGAGTTAACTTGAACAGGAGATTGAAAGCCTACCTTGCACAGTGATACTGGCAGCTCCTCCCTGTCACTGAGGAAAACATCCTGAACTTACAGAGTCTGAAGATATGCACTTATTTAAATACTTGTGCACCTTTTCACGGTAGTGACATTTCTAATGTTGTAAACAGAAAAATGTTTAGAAACTTTTGTATTTTTTTTTTCCGTGTGTAAATCCTAGGCTCTTCCTGAAAGCTCTTCTTTCTGTAGATAGCAGAAATTGAGATGGTAGGATATAATAACTAAACTAATCCAAATAATTTGTGAAATAGTGTTTTCAGTCAAAAAAGCTTTTTCATTAAATTAGAGATATTAGTTACCTTTGACTTCCCGGTATTGGCTGACAACAATCTGCAGAACAAAATCCAATGTAATTGCTATTATTTGTACCAGTGAAGTATTTCCATGTTTGGGATACCATGTTCAAATTTTTCTAACTTTCAGATAGATTATAAATAGCTGAAAAGGAGCTCAAAGGAAGAATTAAAAATAATTTTTAAAAACATCTATTAAGTTCTACAAGTGATTTATCTAACCTCTCATATAAATAAATATTTTTTTTCCACAGGGAAAAAATGGTGACCACTTAGTTCATCTGCTAAAAAAACCCGAAAAACAAACCCTACCACTCCTACCCCAGCCCATTTATGACTGAGTATATGAGTAACAGTCTTTGTCCTTTAATTCCAGTTTCAGAACATCCTCCTTTTTCTGTTTGATGCGTCCATATAAAAGAGCAATTCCTTGGACTTCATTTTCTTGCCACAAGTTCACATAAAATAAAAAGAAACAGTGCGTTTCAGATGATCTGAAGAGGGGCTGTATAGAAAACTGTAATAAGCAAGAAGAAATCAGGTCTGAAATAGAGATGATTTAGAAGCTCAGAATGCAGATCTAGGATTGAAAACTACAGAAGCTTTAAAAACTGTTCAGCCTATGTATTGAGAAAACTAAGATAAAGTCCTTCATTTTGGAAATGTTCCTGCATAACACATTTAATTGTATTTTGATCAATGCTGACTTTTCACACTTGCTAGTTAAAAAGATTTTTTTGAAACTTCAGTGTCTTGCTGGGTGTAAATGTAGCTTTGGAACACTTGCATTTAATACTAGCAGGTGATTTATCCAGCAGCATCAATGATAGCTAAAACTGAAGGAAAATGGTTTATGATATAAATATGAGTTTAGGAGCATTAGTAGTTGAAGCTCTTGAAATGGGATGGTTTGGAACTCTTTGAGCTCAAAGAGACTCTGCTTTGTTTATTTGTTTTTTCTTTCTCCCCGAATGGATGCTTGCAAGAAGACAATGTTCCAGAGCTACAGCTTTGGCCATTAAACAAGACATTCACTGTCTGTGCCCTTATTATCCAGAATAAAACTTTTACGTGCTCTCCTTTGTCACTGAGAGTCAGTACTGCATGTATCAATTGCAACAGGATTACACTGCTTTTGGGAGTGTTTTGGGGTTTTTTGATGTTCTCGCAGTTTTCTGGCAGACAGGAATGTGGTATGAGAGAGGTTTCTTTCATAATCTTTATCTACATGTCTCTCCTCCATTACAGTCCTTACATAGTTTGTCTTTTCTCTGCATATATTAGGCTTATGTTCTTGGACACATGCTTCAATGAAGTCATTCCTTGGCAAAAATATGCTTATTTCTCAGTAGTTCATCATTTCAGGTTTACTGGTCCTAGGACACTATGCAATTCAAAGAATCCTTCTGAGTGTTGGCATTTTAACAGGAGAAAAAATGCAAGAGTGTAGCAATTGAAGAGTGATTAAGAGATGAACATACAACTTCTAAGACATCATTACATCTGAAGTCACCTTCTCTGATGGTAGAAAATGGAATTTGTCACTGAGGGATCAAGGTTTTGTTCTTCAGGTCAGGAACAGTGCTTGTTACTACTGGTGAAAACTGTCTGGGCAGCTGACATGACCTGGCAGTAGGCCCTTTACTACCTGAAGAAAAAGCTTGTGAAACCCTGTATGATGCTTGACCTGTGGGTCCTGTGCATGTCTGTGGAGAGATCCTATTTCTGATGCATTAGAAACGTTGTAGGGCTACTTCTCCTTTTCTTCCCATGAAATGTGCAACAGGCTCACAATGCCTATAGCAATACCTCTCTCTGTTGCTGCAATAATCAAAAAGATGCTCAAGCTGCACTTGAGCGCACAAAGAAATTTATGATGGAGGAAAATTGTGTTCTTTCTGAATCTCCTGCTCTGCCAACTTGTCTGCAGTTGAATAGGATGACTTGCAGAGTGGTGCTAGTGTTTTTCACCATGGAGGGGCAAAGAGAGTCTTGTTCCTGCCTCAAAGGGCCAGTGCTGTGAGATACTGCTACTGGTCATCAGCTTTCCACAGTAGGTGTTTGTTCACTGACTTTTATCCCAGTCTTCTGCATGGGACAGCATCATTAGTTCAGTCAGAAAAGGGGCACACAAAGAAAATAGTAAAACATGGCAAAAAAATAGGAAAAGTATTGAGGTTATTAAAGATTAAAAAGGGGGTTTAATCGTGTTATGAAAATAAAAGTACATCTCATAAAGCCAATTAGTTAAAAACTGGCCATGGAAATTAATTAGTAATATTTTTGTGCTTTTCCTGTTTAGTTTGAATTATTTTAAAACTAGTTTTTTAGGCTTGGGGCAGGGGGGGCTGGATCAAAATCATCTGTGAATCAAGGTTTATGATCCTCTTCAAAAAATACCTTCATCATTTCCTACTAGGAGATATTGTGTTAGATTGACAAAAGTGTAGACATATAATTCTTTAATTATAAAACTTCAAGAGCTCCTAATCCTCCCAGAATTGTAATCAGGAGATGTCACAATCAATTTCTGTTGTTCTTGTGATGATACATGGGACTTTAATTTAAATTGGTAACTCTTTTCTCCAATCACTTGAAAGGGAACCTGGCAGCATGGTCAATTAAATTCAGACTTCTGTAAATTATTTTTATTGCTCATCATTCATTCAATAGCACCTTGATGTATGTAGGCAATATCCTAGTAGGCTTTGGGGATGTGGATTTTAATCATTGCAAGTAGCCAAGGAATTTAACGACTTAATGACAAGCCTCCCTGTTTTAATGGAAGCTGTGTGCTAATTAATGAGTGCAGGTAGTTTGTCAGCTTTTTAAGAGACATTGATAACTAGGCTGCATTTGCCCTTTGGGAATGTGAATAATTGACTAAGTTTGTCTTCCAGATCAAATGAATTGAGAGAAGTGGAAAGATTGCTGCAGATTAAGAAAATGCTATGATTTTTCTTTTAATAAAACAAAACCTCAGAGTTTTATGTTCAACTGAACAACAACAAAAGTCTCCATTTGGTCCAATCTAAAATAGTTCATTTCAGGTATTAATTTTAAAACAGCAGTGCATTAATGGGAAACAAAAGTCTAAGTTTACTGTACTTAGAGTGCAGGAAGCCACCTTCTTTTTCCCTTTGTGCAGTAACTGAAGAGGTTGGAGAGGTGAGGTTGGAGGTAAGATTTGTGACAAGGCCCTTCCAGGGTTTGATGGCTTTAGCAGGCAAAATGTGGGAAGATTAACTAACTGAGAAGATACAAGAAAACTCTGGTCTCTGAATTTCTCTTCCAGGATATAGAGTGGTAATTTGCAGTAGGCACAAAACAAAGTCAAGTTGTACCTTTTCCATGAAAATAAAATTGATTCACAATTTCAGCTTTCACTGCTACATACAAATGTGTTCATATCTATAGTTTTATCATCAGAATACAGTAGATACTGGAAAATTTCCCTTTACTCTGCTTAGTTTTTCTGTAAATGTTTTAAATACTCTTCTTTTGTCATATGCTTGATTCCAGCATATCCCAGAACACCACTCTCCATCTTGGCTAAGGTTTTTTTTTTCTTTCTGAAGTTTCTCCTTCTTTCATAGAATCACATAATGATTTGAGTTGGAAGGGACCTTCACAGATCATCTGGTCCAACCCTGCTGCCATGGTTGCTCAAAGGCCCATCCAAATGAGTCTCAATTCTCTTCACCTTTGAAACTTGAATGAGGCTTCAAGTCTCCTCACCTTTTTTAGTTTCATTCGTGAATCTATAAAAACTATATCCCATAAGGATTTCATGTCATTTGTCTGCTGAATACTGACTTCACTCCAACTGAAATCAGGTGAAAAGCCCTTACAGAAATTTAGAAAGGCATCACAGGAACAATAATTGATTTTACAGCAAAGTTTGGCAAGCCTGGAAGGCTGTAACCCAAAGTAATTTGTGCTGCTAGCTGATCCTCAGACTATTCTCTTTGCATCTTATCTCACTGCTAAGAAGTTTGTTTACATTACTTCTAAGATGAGTTTGTTCTTCATGCAAATCACAGGCAAGCATAAATATTCAATGGTTTAGGCTTGCTTTTACTGTAGATTGTCATTCAGTACTGCAACCAATGAAAGTACCCATTTTGTAGGAAAATATAATCTGAAGTAATTATTCTTGGAATTTTCTTCTACAATATTTATTAAATATTTACAAGTTGCAATTAGCTTGTGGGTTTTTTTCTTGTTTTTTTGAACAGAAAGGGAAAGCAGAAGGGGAAAAAAGTCTGAAGGCTTTTCCGGCACTGAGTGTGCATAGCATTTTTGAGGGGCAGATAAAGCCTATGTTGTTCAGGAAAATCTTCCTAACAATAGAAACAATGAAAAATTATTTGAAGGTAGTGTTTTTATAAGAATGTGTGTATGGAATGAACTAAAAAAGAGTTTAGAGGTTTTTATCCAAGCTTCAAAGACAGAGAGCATGTGACACCTGAACAAGACCAGAAAAGAACCTCCATTGATCCTGAAGTAGTCCTACGTGCTGACCTTGGATGTATAAAGATTCTGCTAGTGTGGAGTAAATTAGGGAAAAAAGATAGTCAGCAAGAGGGCTCAAGAATCTGGGGATTCTGGTGGAATCATCTTGAAGACCTGTGGAGTATAAGTGACTGCTACTTTGCAGATCATTTATTGAATGCTCTACTTTTACTTTTGTTGTATCACTTTTTCTTGTTATAGAAAGACTGTTGCTGTTCACCCTCATTGGTTCTTAGAGACTGCTGCTGTCATTATTTTATTTTATTTTATTTTATTTTATTTTATTTTATCTTCTAAGGTCTCATCCCTTAAATGTACTACCACGGTAAGTAAATTGTTACAGCACCAAAATATGAAAAAGCAGGATATTTTTTTAGATGATGAACAAAGCAGCAGACAAATGTAGTCCTGTGAAACACATCAGCTGCTTTTTATGAAGTCCTTTAAAAATAAAATAGTCCTAGTCACTCTTTTCAAAAAATGTGCTTGGGAATATAATCTATAAAACAACAACAATAAAAAGCAAATCCAGAAAGCATCCAACAGCCACTATGAGATAGTTATTATTTCTCTCCTTTAGGTTTCTGCCTCTGTGTGCAGTATTGGAGCAGTGCATCTACTTCAGACCAAGAAGGATAGTGGATCTGGTTGGACAAGTAATGAAAGTTAAATTATTTAAGTACAATATGCGTGCTTTGAATCCCTTAGCATGCAAGAAATATCAGACTTGAGTACAGACAGAAACAGAAAATTTCAATACGTAAACTGGATTTATATGGACTTCTGTAAAGCCTTTGACGTGGTCCCCACAGCATTCTTTTCTCCATATTGGAGAGTGATGGGTGGACTGTTAGGTGGAAAAGGAATAGGAATTGCTTGGATGGTCGCATCCAGAGGGAAGTTGTCAATGGCTCAGAGTCCCAACAGGCATCAGTAATGAGTGGTGTCCCCCAAGGGTCTGTGCTGGGACCAGTGTTATTTAGTATCTTCATTAATGACATGCAGGAATTGAGTGCACCCTCAGCAAATTTGCAGCTGACGCACCTGAAGGATGGGCTGCCATCCAGAGAGACATAAACATGCTCTAGAAGTGGGCACATGGAAATCTCATGTGGTATAACAAGATCATGTGCAAGGTGCTGCACCTATGTTGGGACAACCCCTCATATCAACACAGGCTGGGGGATGAACAGATCAAGAGCAGCCCTGCCCAGAAGGGCTTGGAGATGTTGGTGGATGAGAGGCTGAACATGACCCAGTAATGTGCACTCGCAGCCCAGAAAGCCAAATGTGTCCTGGGCTGCATCAAAAGCCACGTGGCCAGCAGGGCAAGGAGGGGGATTCTGCCCCTCTACTCTGCTCTGATGAGACCTCACCAGGAGGGCTACATCCAGCTCTGGGGTCCTGAGCACAGGAAGGGCACTGACCTGTTGGAGCAAGTCCAGAGGAGAGTCACCAAGTTGATCAGAGGGATGGAGTACCTCTCCTATGAGGAAATGCTGAGAGAATTGGATTGTTCTGTGTGGAAAAGAGAAGGCTTTGGAATGACCTATTTGCAATCTTCCACTCCCTGAACGGAGCTTACAAGAGAGACAGGGCAAGACTATTTATGAGAGTATGTAGTGACAGAATAAGGAGGAATGGATTCAGATCGAAGGAGATCAGATATTAAGAAAAATTATTTTCTGTGACAATCGTGAGGCACTGGAACAGGTAGCCCGGAGGAGTTGTGGATGCCCCATACCTGGGAGTGTTCAAGGCCAGTTGGGTAAAAATTCGGTCTAGTGGTAGACATCCCTGCCTGAAGCATTGAAACTAGATGATCTTCAGGGTCCCCTTTCAACTCAAACCATTCTATGATGATTCTGTGATTTAATGGGAGCTAACAGTCAATAATTTTGAAGTGAGGCAGCTTCATGTTATTGCCGTCTTTGAAACCGTCTCCCCTTGTGAGGAAAAGCTACGTTCCTCTGGTTTTCCAGTTTGTTAAAATTGTTGAAGTCTCATAGTGCTTTCTCATCCATCTCATGGGCTGCAATGAGCTATTAAGGCTACCTGGAATCATCATAACAAGGATGAGTTGAGAAACTTAATGCTACCAACGCTAGCTTGTCTGTCCAAAAATTCTATTCAGTCTGCTGTCTTGAAAATCTGTTTTTGAACTGCAGAGTGAACAGAAAAGTAATTGTAAGGTTCAGAAAAATGAAGATGGGATGAGTTGCCTCCATGTGGGAGACTTGACACAAGAACACCTGGGGTGTAGATCTTGCCTTTCACCTCAAAAAATCAAATGCATTTAGAAAATACGATGCATTTATGTGTAGTCCAAGGAGAGAATGCTGTCCGGGAGATGCTTTTGGGAGATGTTGTTTAGTGGTTGTGAATGTGGAACTGCATGCAGGAAGACAGTGTCACTATTGTTGAAGGCCACAAATGCAGGAGTGTGGAGGAGGAGCCTCTTTTGTGAGAGCCATTTATTTCCTTGTGGATTTCCTTTGTCCTTATGCTTGTTTCCCAAGCTCAGCAGACTGGTAAACCTCCGCTTCAGTGTTCACCCATGCAGCAGCAAATCAGAGGTCCAGTAAGGGACAAAATCAGAGATCTATTGCATCTTCCTGCTCACCAAATGAATACTTGTCTTATCAGTTGCTAAACATAGAAAGATGGAGATTCTCAGGACTCTCTGATTTACGGTGCTTCATATTCCATTCTCTTAGGAACTTGAAAATCCCTTACTGCCTTGGGCATTTAAAATACAGAGAACAGATGGCAGCAGCCTTTTATATATTTGAAGACTATAAGGTTTTATTTGAACTGTTATTCTTCAAATTAACATCTTTTCCTTCATTCCACAGCTCATTCAGTCTGTCCTGGTAAATTTCAGATCTCCAGTTTCTGTGATCTTGCTCTATGTCTTTAGGTTTCCTTTGAACTTTCTCACAGACCATGCCTATCTTGGTATCATGCTTGAAAGTAGGTCTCAAAATGATTTTCTAGGTGAGTCCTTACCACTGTCTCATAGAAGATTTTTTCATGTACCCTTCTTGTTTGTATAGCTGAAGACAGTGACCTACATCTGGAAATTTATGTATCTTATGTGAAATTTAATTTTGTTTTCCTCCATCACATTCTCTTAATTTTCAAATTTATTATCCATTCTTATTATGTCCTTTACCTGCTTAAAGCCACTTCCAGGTTGATGTCACGTGGTTATTATTTTTTTTTTCCATGTGTGTTTATCTTTTTTATGGTTAATAAAACTATTAGATAATTCTGAATCAGGACTAGACTTCAATGAAACCTTGCCTGATTCAGCCTTTTATTTCTTTTTTTGGTCATAATCTACTAAGAGGCAAATATAAGGAAGCAGTTTTCCATTACCACTTCTTGTTACCATGTTCATGTGCACCATAATCCACCTTAGTAAAAAAAAAAAATAGGTATTTGATGGAAGAGGGAATGAGGTTCCCTGATAACTACTCTATTTCCTTCTCAATTAAAACCTTCTTATCTCTATTTTCTCCAGCCTCCTTAACTTAACCGAGGATGTTTAACAACAAAGCACACTTGTACAATCTTCTAAAAGACTGAAAATGTAAACTAAAGGAAAATGCTTTTTCATATTTCAACATGCTAAATCTAGCTGGGATTTTTTTTTTTGTTTTGCTGTCATAATTTTTTACAGAGTTTAAGAAAAATAAATGTGTATTTGTTTTGAGACTTACTGAAAGGAAGCTATTTAGCAAAAACATTTCAGTATGAAAGGATTTTCATTTGGCTAACACTTCCACTTAAGTGGGAAAGTGAATACAGTTCGGCAAAGAGATTTCAGCACCTACTCAACCCATTAACTGTTGCTAACAGATGTATCTGAAAGAATTCTCTCTCTGGGTAAATGCATAACAGCCACTTGCATAACTCCCTAGACTGTGTATGGTTAAGTTCTATTCATATCATTGTAGTGTGCCTGTTGGCAAAAAATCTGAGATGCTTCCAGGAAAGTGACAGCAATATGATCTACCATCTGACACTTTTTTTTTCTTTAATTTTTTTTTTCCTTCACAAGGAGAAAAACTTGCATGCAACATTTTTTAAAGGTATGGTATGCTCAGTAAAAGCACTTTATGTCCACAACAAGGACCCTAATGCAGTCTCATGTTGTTACTGCCCAACTCCACTTAGTGTAAGTCTGTGTAAGGTGTCAAGGGCAGCATGGAACCTTCATTTATCAAAAGTATAGTATTCAGCTTGGACCACTGGACATGCAACCTTACAAATGAATAAGATGTTTCTGTTTTTACTCATCTGAATTTCATATGTGCTTCTCCGTTCCAATAACGAAAATCAGCCTTGTGGAAAAATCTCAGCAAGGATGCTTGTTTCTAAACTAGCCCCATAGCATTTCCAACACTCAGATTCTTTTGCTTGTATTTCATCTGTCTCCTGCAGCCATACAGTCTGTTTAGTGGTTCTGTCAACATGTTGCTTCAGTTAATCTAACTACTTATTTTTATGCAAAGCTTTCAAATCTAGCAGTTTTATACAGATAGAGGGAAGTAATACATGAGATTTGCTTTCCATTAACAGTTTACAAGAGACAAATTTTTACCCAACCTCATTCTTCTTTCTCCTCATTTTTTAGGAAACAGACTGAAATTCAAGTTCACCATATTCTATTTTTTGAAAAATCCTCATTTAGTGCCTCAATCAAAGCAGATTTGATCCCATGTATAAACCATTGGTCTGGGCACTTGGTTGTCTCCAGATTTATGTGTCAGAGTGATGTTTTAAAACCCCCACAACCCTCCTGCCCCCCAACACCCTAACAAACTATGACTTAGTTTTTAAAAATGGAAATATAATCATGGCATCTTTGTTGACTTTGCATCTGTTAGAAAGAAAAACTGACTTGTTCACCAAACTCTTTGAGCACCACTGATGCTGAGGAAGAAGTTCTCTATGTCATCTCAGCTTGTGGGCTGTTCCTCAAAACTGAAAAGAATTTTTACTATTTTTCATTTTGGTAATGAGATTAATGGAGGACAATGCTAGTAATGCTCCATTTACAGGCTTTGCGTGGAGCTACTGCAAACACAACTCAAATTTGGATGTATTTATTTCAAACTGGTTTAGCTAAAACACAATCACTGCTTCTATGAATGCATTTAAGACAGCTATGAACTTGTATGAGAAAGTGAAAGTCATCTTAAACCTGCTCCTGTATTTTATCAATGTAAATGGTTCTTGAACTAAAGCAGGCTTGCTCTTTTTTATCACTTATCCATCACTTCCAGATGGCTCATTTGAACTGCATGTGGGGTTGCTATGTTCTACAATGCAGGAAAAAATTCTATGCTGGAGATTTTTCCACATCTTAGTGACAGTGAGAAGACAACATAAGACAGGGCAGGCTATTCCTGTGCCACTTTAGTAACAAGGAAATTCTGCCTGGAGGAGGCTTGCTATTAGATAAAACAGTCATGTTTAGTGAATGGGGTCAGAATCTGATGAAGGGTTTTGTATCTGCAGGAAACTGAGGGTGGCTTGGAGAATAACTTGCACTATATTTATGAAATAAGGCCTCCACAGTGAGTCTGATACAGAGAAGTGTGCATATAGCAGGCAGTTTCTTGTTGATCTTTGTTCCCACTTGTCCCCCCTCTTGCCTGTAGACAGTCCACAAGCTGTGACAGCAGCAGTCATCTTCCTGTCTGCTTTCTTGGTAACGCAAAGTTCTGACCTCTCAGACAAGTGTCTCCATCAACACAGATGCTGATGATGGTTTAAATGTATTCTCAGCAGCTTGAGCTAGAATCTGATCAGAAATATAAAGTTCCTTTCTTAAAATTCAGGAGCCACTGTCATCTTTCCCATTGGAAATGGGTCATGGCTATGTGTGGCAGTTGCATTCCTAGGCAAAGCATGAAAAATACTTTCAAAACCCTCCTAGCAATTGATTATAATTGCTTTCCTCATTACCATTCTCATTATAATGTGCTGCCTTTGCCCTTGCTTCCAACTAATAATTGATGCTTACTGATGGAGTTTAAATGTGATCATGAAAGAAATGGGTTAAAAAGAGCAGCAGCCAGTTGGGTCCATACTGGTATAATAAAAACAATTACACTTAAGAGATCAGAATCACTGAAATGGCAGCTGAAGCAGCTTCAGACCCTGAGGCTCAGTAGGAAGTTTAAAAGACCAGTTTTGGCTTTAGTTTTGAATGGATTGTTTCAGCAGGATGGATTTTAAGTGCTTTCTACTGTGAGAGCAATTAAAATTAACTGGTCAAATAAGTTAGAAATAATGACATAAGTAAAAAGATAACAAATTATGTTACAGAATGGTCAGACGGGAGATGAAGAATAATTTACCATAGTTAAGGATATGAAAACTACTGAAAATTAAAAGCTGAATTGTCATAACAGATTATATTTTGTGGATTCAAATGGACTGTGCTTCCAGACTAAATGCAAATCAGTGGGGAAATGCAAAAGACTTTACATTTAACCACATTGTTTCATAGTAAATTCTCTGTGATTAGGGGTCAAATTTTCAAGGTCCATCAGTTCAGAAAGTAAAGAAGCACCAAGCTGAATGAAAATGTCAGTAGATATCCAGTTCCCAGTGTTTCATTTACAGTTAGGAACTACAGAGTCTCTGAGAATATTAGTGGCAAGCTAGACCCATTTTTAAAGATCTAGGTGTTTGAAATGGATAGACATCAGGACAACTCTTGTGATCACCCTTAGGACAGTGTGTTCAGTATCAAAGTCATCCTGCCCTTACATTATGGAAAATATTAATGCTTTAGGAAAACTATACATATGATAATGAAGAAAAATACCAGTGTTTGAATTTTCCTATTGGTTGTAATCTGGACATTATTCCCAGTGCCTAGAATAGAGAAAGGGAGAAGTTCTGAGACAACATGTCTTGACTCAGCTGCTTATCAGAGTGCTACTTGTAAGGAAACCTATGTAACTCTGTTGTGCTGAAGACAATTCCCAACTCAGTTGTCTGGCATTGCCCCAACAAGAGTTCTTTCCATTTCCACACTTCTGCCTTTGCTCAGGTTTTTCAGGCTAAAATTATGAAGCGGTGAAGAAAATTGTTGTACAGTGAGTGCAGCAAATAACCAAACCTAGAATCTTTACGTGCCCCATACTGCTGCATTTGGCAAACCCCATTCCCAGTGTTTTACAGTTTGTTTGTGGTATGCCCATTTCCAGCCACTGCAGAGTCCCATAGGAACATCAGCTGTTTGTATACAATCGAGAAGAGAATATTGTCAGAATTTGCTTCTCTTGTACTTTCCACCTGAATGCTACTAACGGGAACTTTAATCTCTCTACTCCTTCTGTAATAACTTTTATTCTCCCATCTTACCACTGTCTTTATTTAAGGTTTTTTTCATGTCTCCCCCTAATCTTGGCCCAGGCTTAAATGGATTTTTTTTCACTTGTTTCTTTTACTAGCATTTGTAGTCCCTGTAGGGATTTCTAGCCAATTAGTCACTCAGAATACAGCTGTGAGGTAGAACAAGAGAAGATTCTCCAATTTGCCTCCCTGCAGCAAGACAAGCAGAGGCAACCTTGCAGGGGCAGTTTCTCACCAAGAGCAGCACTGCTCTCACAGATGATAAGTAAAAGTAAATTCGTACTTACTCCTCAAAGATCACTCCTAGATGCAATTTACTGTAAAAAAACCAGATATAACTCCAATGATCTTTGTAAAACTCGATTTTGCTTCACTCCCAGTAGAAATATTTATGTGTAATCTTTTGTAAAGTAGCTTTTTTACTGCTTAGTACTAGGATGTACAATTAGTTGACTGTATGTGTATTTTCTTGTTCACAATCAAAAAAATAGTATGATCCAAAGAAGAGAGAACATTTTTGTCAAATTGATCTGTAGGTCAAGACCTACAGCAGTGCAAGAGCAGAGACTACTAGCAGAGATTGTGATTCTTTTTGGGGTGGGGATTGGTTTGTTGGTTTTCTTTCTGATGCAGATTACCACAGATAAGATCTATGCAGGAAAAACTAAAGCATTAAAACCTAAGCAGTGATATTCATTCTTGGTGATATTCATCTGTGATACCTAAATCCCCAGAGATGCAGTATTATTGCAAAAATCAAGCTTTTAATGAAAATGTATTAAAGTCTGTAGGGGCCTGGAGCCAACTTTTTTTCTACTGATATGTGGATTAAATGTCTTTTAAGACTGCTAAGAATGTTTTTGGTAAGGTTTTTTATTTTCCCCAGACAATTATTTCCAAGTGTACATCACACCTCTCAAGTGAAAGCTCAGGATAATCCTGTGGAACAGGGACCAGTGCAAAGGCACGCAAATGGGTGTCAGTGTGTGTTCGCTCTTTGAGATGGCATGGTGGGACATCCAGTCCTTTCCAGAGCTGTTACCTGTGGATCTATGACTTCAAGAGGAACAGCCACATTGAACTAAAATTAGGCCTGTACTTAAACATGTACTGAATTGAAACTTGAAGCTAATGTGCTATACAAGTAACAGTATCCAAGTAAAATAATCTCTTTCTTTACAGATGCATTCACTCAGTCCAGTAGGAATATCTCCATCTTTATCTTAGGCAACCTATTTTTAGAATTACTTTCTCTAGCAGTAGATTTTCGTTACATGCTCATTGCTGGAGAATATGTACTGATTAGAAATCTTGACACTGCTTCTGGACTCTGTCCTAATACAATAGGTGTGCTTTGCTACTGTGCAAACTGGCTGTGATGGAAGAAGAACTGGTTGGTGTGTTGAGGTCCTCTTTTAAAGTTGAGCATTTCATACTCCTCACCTGTCCCGTACATGTTTCAGTGCCACACATATCTTACAATGATAACACAGTTTAGCCTGTAAAACACTGGTGTCTGTGTTCCAAATCAGTGATTCAGTCTGATGGGTGTCAAGCTCCTCCTCCTCCTGTTCTAGAGTTTCAGGCTGGGGTGTGTAACTGGAGGCTCTTGCTCTGGATTGACACAGAAACAGAAGGAAAGCAAGGAAACGTTTTGTCTTTTCTGCTTCTGCAGAGCAGAATTTTCCATTCTTAGGTAAAGTTGACCAGAATGAGAAAACCTTCTGAAAACACTGTGGTGAAAGCATTCTGGACCCAGTTTAAGGAGATGTTTACTAAATTGGGAGATCTGTAATAACCAGTGAATGACACAGTGTGTGACATGGCAGTGTTTTTGTTCTGTCTTTGTGTCTGATTTTCTTTTGGGGCAGGGGAGATGTTGTTATAATCCAATTGTTTTTAAGGTTCTTTGGAAATTCCTCTGCCCGAATTAAGGTGCAAACAAGACCATGTGCCAGTGACAGTAATATGAGTTTTATGGTATAGTAAATATGAGAGAAAGAAAGAAATAAAAAATAGGTAGGGGGGACGAAGAGTGACAGAGACAGAATAAAAAGAATATCACTGTACTAGTTTGAAAACAAACCAGTGGGAGGCACCAAGCCAGAATAACAATTTAATGGGGAAATTAAAAAAAAGGAAAAACCTAAAAGAAAACACTGTTTCAAACTGACAGAGTCAAGATACAACCAGACACCCTGTTAGTCAAGGTGGTGGTAGCAGTGTGGTAGAATGTTAGCTGCAGTCCTCTGAAGTGGTGATCCTGTAGAAAAAGGGTCTGGTCTTCCTCAGAAGGTCCAGTGGTGGCTGTGTAGCTCCTGTCCTTTAGAAATCCAGTGGAAGGGTTATCTCTGGTGTTCATCATCTCAGCTTATATCCACGATGGAATGCTTGGTTCCTCCCTCTGGGTGGAGCATCTCACAATGGGGTAACGAGTCATGAGGCAAAGTGTTGATTAGGCTCATTAACAGAAGATAGTCCGGAGGGAGTTATCTCTGAGTCAGGCAGCAGGACAATGATGGGCAATTAACAGAAAGATAGTCTGGGGGGAGGAGGCAAGGAAACACTGCCCCACCTGATTTCAACGGCTGATGGGGATGGTAATAGAATACACTGCAACCCAGGACAATCACCACTCTGTGGGTCCCACTGGTGCCTTGATGATCCTCTTCAGCAGGTCTTCCCGGTGGTGTAAGTCCCCCAAAAAACATAGAATCCCATGGTATATATGCTCAGGCCAGGTAGCAATGTCCGGCCATGTCCCCCTGGGGTGGGGGTCAGTCTCTCACAGCAGACTCTGGGTCTGTTGCACCACGTGTAGCCCTGTGGGGCCAAGCCTCTCATGTGAAAGTCCCGTGGATGTGCCCTGTGGGGTTGGGGGTTCCACAGCTGGGCCAGTTTGTGTAATCAGAGGATGGGTGTTTATTGCCTCTCACCAGAGGTTGCACCATACACCCAAAACCTCCTCCTGCCCCCTTGGCTGGGGGAAGTCTGTGTAAACCTGGCTTCTGTGAGCTGTGCTCTCCCCCCACCCCAAACTCAGCCGGGGATAGCTGCAGCTGGTGGCTTTGGCCTTTTGTGGATGCATACCTTTTCCCTAGCCTGAGATGACTGAACAATGCGTTTCCCTTTATCTAATCAACAGTTTGACTTTCAGTTCAAAATCCCACTCTTCAGGGAAGCTCCTTCCGTTGTAGCTTCTTTATAATGAGCAAAACTTTATATCAATGTTTGAGGCATGAACTATTTTCAGTCCCTGATAGATGTTGATAGGAGTAAGTGAAGCAAAGAGCCTGTATGACAGCCAAAACTTTCTTTAATTTCTAGTGGAACACCTACCAACTTACTGCTACTCTCCTTTCTGCTAGAAGGTTATAATGATGTTGCTTAGCTATCCAGTGCTTTAGAAACAGGAAAGGATGTCAACAGAAAAAGCTTGAAGTATGAAGTCTACAAGGAAAAAATGTTACAATAGGTTCCTCTTTGTCCTTTCTATCTTGCTATTCATTTGTTGTGTCCTTTATAGATACAGTCTCTGGAGGTACCAAAAATCTATCAAATCCTTGAACTATTAGTATAAAATGTTACCTTCAATGATGGGTGTTTGGAAGTTCTTGCTGCTTCTTGTTTTGAGGATGTGTTAGATATTTTATCACCTAATTTCTGGTGAACTACAAGCATGCTCTATTAAAGGGCAAAGCTGGAACTTTTGCCAGGCTCAGAATCATGAAAGTGAGAGGAGAGGATGATTTCTGTTATAAAAAGCACGGCCACACTTTCCAAAATGCTCTCCAAATTCCTTGTTTAATTACACATTTCTCATATGGATTTCAGTTTTGGAAAAAAAGTAAAAATTCCATATGTAGTTACTTATTAGTCATTCTAACTGAGATAAAAATTCAAGCTCTTTTTGGATATTTTTTTTCCCCTGAAACCTGTAAACATAGTTTGGGACTGTTTTAAAACTCTTGGTCTCTGAAGGGTGAGCTCACTGTAATGTAGTCCATTAAACCCAGGAGGGATTATTCAATTGTTATAGGAGGCTGTAAAGGCAAACAAAAGTCAAGGAAATAGTGTGCATTATGAGAGAAGCATTTGAAAATTAGTTTGAAGAGAGGACATGTTTTTGTCTGTATCTTCTACAGCAAGCTGTAGAAAAATGCCTCATCTTCTTGTAGACAATATGAAATCCATTGATGTGGAAAGTCGCAAAGGTAGAAAATTGAATATGTCATAGATAACAGAGTGAAGTTCAAACAGCCTGTTTGGATAATAGACTGCCATAAATACATCAATGGAAAGCATGGCAGCTGAAATTACAGAGGATGTTTTCTTAGTCTGAGAAATATATATTCCAAAGATTGTTTTTGGTCTAATGTTTTCTATTCCAGGAAGACTTAGGTGGTGAATTCAACCTATATTTGCAGTTCCATCACAGCTTTAGAATATTTAGCATGCAATATGCAGGCAGATGCTTTTTCTTTTTACATGTTATTCCTGTCCTTTCTTTCTGTCCTTTTTTTCTGCCCTTATTTTTTAACATTTTCTATTCTTTATTTTTAATGTCCCCTTTCTTATAATTTCTTTTTTTAATGCTTCAAAAATATTAATTGGGGAAGGGTCTAGAATGTGTGATAATATAGTGATAAGCAAAACTGATCTTGGGTCTCTAAATACTGCTAGAATACATAAATATATTAAATTGATTGGTTTTTAAGGAATGATTGCTGGATTACTGTTTTTGTAGTTAGGTAGGTGCACTTAACACCACCCCCCAAAAATGCACACGCACACACATGCATGCACACATACAAGTCAAGTTCCCTCTTATGGATGAAGATGGCTTTTAATCCATGTAGACAAAATCTTCAAGCAGGCTAGTGAAAATCATCAGTAACTCTGGGGATGAGATTCAGCCACTTAAAAATAAGTCGAGACAAAACTTGTTATACATGAATTTGATAGAGACTGTGCATTTGGTTTGTTAGGATATGAAACTACTTTTATGGATAAAAATACTGGGTGGAAGGCCTGGGGAGGGTCTGTCTGAGGTAGCTCGAGGTACTTTCCCACTGCCAGAAAGTGCTGCCCCTTGGATCAAGCAGGGTTCTGTGGAGAACCTCCATCCTTTGGGAGGTGGCTCTGCACTTGCTGTGATGCCCTTTGGCCGTGCTGCATTGCAGGGGTCTGCATGCCTGCCCTGAGTCATGAGGAGGCACCAAGTTACAGCTGTGGCTAATGAGACCTTTTTCATGTAATGTGTACATACATTACATTACAGAGCAGAACAGGCTCTTTGGTTTAGGCTGTGATGAATTAAAGGCATTACTGAAGTGGATGGCAGTTCATATCGCTTCGACTTCCAGCCTGCCATCAGCTAATAATGGCTTTGTCACTAATGATTTGGTGGGAATGATTTCTTTTTTTATAATACCTGTCATTCAGAAGAATCCCAAAGTGATCTATAGTCTAATTTACTTATTACTCAGAAATTGCTTCTTTCACTAGTAAAGTGCAGCTTTGGATAAAAGGTGGTAACTGTGCTACAGCTCAAAATCTACCTGCTAGAGATAGATGGGAAATAGAAGTGATTCTTAGTAAGGTCATAGTGTCATAGAATATTTTGGATTGGAAGGGACATTTCAAATGTACGTTAAAAAAACCACAATGTAAATACTTAAACTTACAGATTTACTTTTGACTAAAGAAGAGTGGGAATTTGGATTTCTGTTCATCAGACTATGAGATCTTGATGTCAGTAGGGAATGATGAAACAAGAAAACCATCTACACAATTGTGAAAAGTTTATAGCTCCTTTATGGTCTGGGTTCAAAAGAGGAAGGGTGTGGGGTATGCCCAGCCCTTCCCAGAAGGTTATGCAATCACTCCAAGGCAGGAGCTGGGCATACCCCTCAGAAGGGACTTCAAGCTTCTTGGCCAGTTTCTTCTGAGGGCCTTCTACACAAACAGAAATGTGATGTCGAGCAGATACAAGTAGATCTGTGTATGATAATAGCATTTCAACATACAGTCGCTGTTGTGATAACAAATGATAACAGAAGATATTTCAAAGCCAAAAACTTATTTGTTGTTAGTATAATCATATGTTTGTTTGTTTGATTTAAATGCCCATTTTTATTTCACAGGTTTTTTTGAGAAAAATATTCCAAGATTTTTATATAATGTCCTGATGAATGAAGAACCTTGATGTTTCTTTTTCACATGTAGTGACAGAACTGTGGGATGGCTGAGTCTGTAAAGACTCTCTTAAGATCATTTTAGTCTCACCCCTAGCACAGGGCTCCATAAACCTGAGCATATTGTTCGGGTCCATGTCAGTTGGGCTTTTTAATATGTCCAGAAATGGATACTCCGCAAGCTTTTCGGGCAGTCTGTTCTGATAGTTGACAGTAAAAATGCATCTTGCATTCAGATGGAATTTCAACAGTAATCTCCATCACAGGGTGAACAAACATATTCTTTAAGCGCAATATTGCTTTAAAAAGTTGAAATTATTACTTCTATTCTAAGAAAGGTCAACTGAATTCAAAGGAATTTTTTTCCTTTTTAGTCAAACCTGAAAAACTTTTTTATATGAATTCAAAAAGTCCTTTGAAGAAATAAGAATAAAAACTTCACGGAAAGTATTTTAGACAGGATTTCACTTTTTCTAGAATTGAACTCAAACAAGGGTAGCTTAAAACACTGTAAGATAAGAATGAATTCTAGTATTGGGAAATTATTCACTCTGCAGGAGGATAACAAAAGAGACTTCAACAGTGTTCATATGTGGAGTCTTCTCTGAGAAATGAACAGCAACACTGATAAAATCATAATTGTTTGGATACTGGCTATGCTTATCAAGTTAGAAGTGTCTTTAAAAGCCTGCTGAACTACTTTGAAAAGTACTAGGTACTAAATAGAATGTTTTCTTCTATGATGTGATCCCCCAGGAATGCAGAGCTTTTGCAAAGGAATCGACTTATTTAGTTGTCTGAAAATACATTGTGGTTGCTAAGTGCAGCTATCAAGTCTGCAAATTCCGGTTTGTGTGAATTTTGTTTTTCAACGGCCCTTCATACAGTGGTAGAAGTCTGTTTAGAGTATTGTGTCTCCTTGGAACATCTGTTTTTGGCACCAATTAAGATAATACTGAAATTAATCTTCAACGAGACCTTGATTTCACACTGTGGCCAAGTGAAAGAGTGCATGAAGAGGTGTGTGGTAGGAAATCATGTGTTACATTGAGTGATGGAGAGTGAGAAACAATTTCATCACAGATTTATTCAATATCCATGTCAAGGGAAAAACCACATCTGACAATCCTACATTTGAATGAATCCAGAGTTTTGGATTGGTTTCACTTTTCTGTGTCTTTAGACAGCACTCTTTCAAATTCAATCACCTGCAGTTAGGCTACTGTGGTTTAACCCCAGCAGGCAACTAAGCCCCACACAGCCACTCACTCACCTCAGCAGGATGGAGAGAGAATGGGAATGGTAAAAGTGAGAAAACTCGTGGGTTGAGATCAAGGCAGTTTAACAGGTAAAGCAAAAACTATGCATGCAAGGAAAGTAAAACAAGAAATGCATTCACCAGTTCTTGGGGGCAGACAGGTGTTCAGCCATCTCCAGGAAAAGCAGGGCTCCATCACACCTACTGGACCCACTGACCGATGCACAGGTGGTGCCCGAGCAGTGATAGGCACCTGTTGTTACTTGAAATCTATTTATTTCATAAATCTATTTATTTCATAAATCTATTATCTATGTTATTTCACAAAACCTGTTGTTATTTGAAATCTATTTAGATAGCTACAGAAAATAAGTAGCCTGATTGTCGGGAGGCTTTGAGCCCTGTAGTTACTATCACTGGATAGCTTTTTATTATATTTTTCCTTTTGGCCTTCATCAGGTGGTAAACAATTGCTAGAACTCTTCAAACAAGGTATTAACAAAAGGTTTCCAAATAGTATATGTGTTTATTTATTTAGTGTTTACCCAGGTTTTGAAATTATGATATGGAAGATAGATTTACTTAAAGAAAAACTCAAACCTCCACACCATCTGGAGCAAATCCGGAATTTGTTGGTTTTACCCTTCTAGAACGTTGTTTTTTATTTTGCTCTTAAAACTTGTTCGAAGAGAAGCTGACCTTTTTAGAGAACCCAATTATGTTTAGAAATCTCAGCCAATATTCAGATGCTCTAATAGCTCTTATTGTGAAAAACATTTTGGAAATATTGACCCTTTGGTAATGCACTGTCAACTGTAGGAGCCACAAGGCTTCATACTGACTTACAACAGCTGAAGTTGCACAAAATTATGCATTATGCTGATTTTCATTATCATATTTTATGTGGGTGTTTTTTCCCCATCAAGAAGTCCAAGTAAATAGCCAAAATAAGACAGTTTTGAAAAGAGTGTGTGAAGGGCTTTGGAGTGGACGTTTATATTTATAAGTAAATAAAAGCTCCTTCTGAACTGTTATGTAATAGGAAAACCACCTGACTAAGGAAGCAAACCAGATTACACTTTCCTAATGTATGTTTCAGTAACATTTAAAAACTGGTTCCTATTCCAAATAATGCAATAAAGAATATCAAGCTACATCTTCTAGAACATGAATTTTAATATCTCTGCAAAGTTTTAATGTTGCGGATTCAGATCATTATTTGCTTTGAAGACTGATTGTTTTTACTTAGTCCTGAAGGATGTCATTACTCTTATGGGGACTTTTAATAGAAGTAACAGAGAGAAACAATGCAAGTCCGGGAGGAGAAAAATAAGTTTTCAAAACAATTGTTTAGAAGAGTCCTTTGTGATCTCAGCAGTGATGCTATTTAAAGCCTTGTATTATTTATTCTACTTATTCAAATGTACTTCCTGAGACTCCAGGTGAGCATAGTATGTGGGTAAACTCTGGAAAAAAAGATAGGAGAGTTCCCAACTAAACCTGCAGCTCTAAACCAAGGAGTACAACACCCCCTCACACTCGGTCTTCACTGAGGCTCTGGAATCTGTGTAAGTTCTACAGTGAAATATTTTCAGTATTCATCACCCGGGTGTTTTTTACACAAAAATTTCCAAAGTCAATGAGAGAAGTCAGTGGGAGGAGGGACAGGTGGGACTGTTGTTGGAAGCTTGTCGAGAAGGTACCCTGCTAGTTTTGTTTTCAAATGAGTACTTTACTTTCCCTACTTCCTCCGCTTTCCACTCTTAGCACAAGAGATGTGACTGAAATGAAAAAAAACAGCTTTGAAAATAAAACTTGTTTAAAATGGTCTAGGAATGGCATTGAAAGCATATGCTGCACACCTACTGTATAGAAGTTGCAGTGTTTATAGGTTCCCAGACTGCTCCCTTTGCCGTGCCATTGCCATGCCTTTAGTAATGACTAACAACTGTCGCATGTTTATTTCCCTTGTACCCCAAGGGAACAACTGTGTGCAGTGAAATATATATTTTTTGGATTATTTTATTAAATTTATCCTGCCCACATTTACTATAATGTTATATGAAGAAGGGTCAAAGAAATATTCTTTGAAACTGAAAACTCAAATTATTACTGCCTTTAGTTCTTTGAAAGATCTCACCATGACCTTCAGCTGTCACTGGAGGAAGCTTATTTTTATCAAAGACAAGCCTTTACCTTCAGGGTAGGCAGCTGAATTGAATGTATAAGCTAAGAAATACCTATTTGTATCAAATATTGTAATATTCAGTGAAACAACTGATAACAGCCCAAATACTCTAGCCAAGAGAATTGAAAAGACAGCATCGCATAACTCAAATAAGGTTTATATAAATACAACCCCTAATATAACTGGACTCCATACTACTCTAAAAAGAAGCAGGGGAAAGAGGAAAAAAAATTAATGTTGGAAAAGCAGTCCAAAAACCACTTTCAAGATACTCCATTCACTTCTATATAAACTGAATGTTCTTTCCTAAAGTTAAGTTTTTGAAAAATATTTGGTGTTTAACAGAAACATTCATGTATTACACTGGAAAATTTTCAGTACACAAATACCTAAATGAATTTATAAACATCACTTTTAAATACCTGTTTTCAAAGAGAAAGTAGATAAAAGTGAATAAATCATTGTAATGAGATTAAAAGGCAAAGCCCTCAGGAAGGCTGTTTATAATGCATCCTGCAAAGAGCAGGACTTTCTTTAAAGGATTAGCATATGCTGTAATTCTGGTGAACCTGAAAAATACTGCTGCTGAAAAACTAATGAGTAAAATTCTAAAAGAGGTATTACAAATTCTAACAAAGCAGCTAAACGGACAGAAGCAAAGCAACATCTTCATTTCTCCAGGCTTTATTAAACAAGCATTAAAACCCTCTTAACACTGATTGGCAGAAATAAAAAAAGTGGTTCCTGTTCAAATAAGTGAAATCACATCCTCATAAACCATTAAGGTGATACAAGGTATGATACAAAATGGAGGTTTTCTGGTTCTTTTCATGGCAACTCATGATTTGTACAGCACTGATGATGGTTTGGAAGGTATGGAGTAGAGAGAGATTTCTCTTTTATAAATGAATATGAATTAAGACCCATGCCTTGGGGAAGGAAGAAAGGTAGCGGGTGAATCACAGTAGTTGCGTTGTTGAGTCTGTCACTGAAGTTTCAACTGAGACTTGATCAACAAGATATTAAAAATCAGTGTAACTCTAAGAGTTGCATTACATATATTCAGTCTCAGTGGTTTCTGGAAATTTCTTAGTGTGTATAGTCCAGCCTTCAAAAACTCTCAAATAAAAGACATTAGCAGAGGAGAGGAAAGATAACATTTGAGAAGCTCCGAAGTCCCCTCCAAGCATTTCCTTTTAGTATTCATACTGATTACCTTCATTGCTATTTTGCTGGTGCAAAAAAAAAAGACAAACAAGATGAGTGGTGTTTCTGAACCCAAGTAACTCACCCAGCCCCAGGAACACCTCTTGCTGTAGTAAATACTTACCCCAGACTCAACAGAAGTTTTTCCACTTACTCTAATGCTCTTTCCATGGGACATAGAAAGAACAGGGGCTGGGCTACCAGCCCACCTTGTTTGTCAACTAGAAGCAACTGTATTCTGGCTTTAATGCTGCTCAAAGACTACATTATCATATGTCAGCATATTTTTTTAAATACAGCTTTGATTATACTTTGTGACCCCAAGCTTTCAGTCATCCTCAAGAAATGAGCCTGAAGATGTGTTTGGAACATCAGACAGCATTAACTGGGTGTTCCTGTGCCACTGGGATTGGAGTGCTGAGACACATAGGGCCTGTTGACACTGTTAATTGACCAGTTAATTGACCTCCAGCTAAGAGCAAACATGATGTGGACTGAAGTGGGACAGAGCACAAGTATTTACTCCTTTAGTAAATACTTGATGAGCATGAGCATATTTCCATGAGATTAGTGGCCGATTGATACCTTTTATCTGCATAGTAACATCACTATAACATCATTAGTTTTTCTGGGCATGCATTGTCATAGTTAGGCTTTGCATTACCAGAGTCTTCCATTTCATCTGGGTGCAGTCCACCCTGCATGCAATTTGCATGTGAGGCAATCCCTCTGCAGCTAATGGAGTAAAACAGGCTTCTAAAATGTAAAGCACTTTCTAGTCTCTGGTTTTTTATCAGTTCAGAGACTTATTCGTGGTCTAATTTTTTTTAAGTACGTGCATTCATCCCTTGTTGCTAACATCAGTACACTACTACAGTCATATTTGAAGCTTGCCACCTATCTGGTTACGTTAATTAGTCCTTCTCCTGCCAGTACCAAATCTGTTTAATTTCTTACTTCTGATTTGCCAGGTGCATTAAGAAGCTCTTCAGAGAACCTCTTTTTTTTTTGCCTTCAAAGGATTCTTTTGAATCTGTATAAATGGGAAGCTTTTAAAATGTAGACTTTGCACACAAAAACACATTTACAGAGTGCCTAATCTTTATCTTTGCGCCCTTCAGCACACTTAGCTATCATTGTTGTGGCATGTACAAATAGGCTGCCTTAGATGTGATATTTTCTTGGGTTATTAACCTCTGCCATTGAATCTCTCTCAGTTGTTTCTCAGCAGATTGTTGCATAGCATAGGAAATAGAAAACTGTGTAAAATAAATTGATTGCCATAGGAAAATAGCCACGCATCGTTCAAAACTTAGTTGGCTTATGTTTGGAAAGGAAAGGCCTAAAGATTATTGTCTAAAAGTTTTCATCAGAGCTCTCTTCAGAGATCTCGTTCTTCTATTAAAAACATCAGGCATTTGTAACAATATATAATAACATCGATTCATATTGTGTTCCCATCCCATAGGATCTTCATGAAGATGGACCCTGATTAATGGGGTTTTTGATATGTTATTATTGAAATGGGGCATCATTTTAAAACAGCAGTGGTCAAAGCAATGAGAGAATTTAATGAAGAATTGGTTGTTTTCTTCTGTCCCTCTCCAACCATTTTCAGCTGTGGAAGAGCTTAAGAAATGTACCTCAGCACTTCTTAATTTTCCATTTTTAAGATGGAAAGAAATACAAGGAAATGAAAAGGATGGTCTGGACTGGTCATACTATATTTCACTTAAATGGTACATTCGGCTCTAGATTAAAGAAAATCCAAGAATACCAGTTTCTTGATACAATAGTGATCTCCCCTATTTCCATAGCATGGAATAGAAGAGGTGTCCAGTTATTGGAAGAGCTCTTGATCTTCTCTTTCCCTCTCTTACGATGCTGTCAAGGGGAACACAAACTCCTGCTGAGTGATTTTACCAGCTAATGAGCTCTTCATTCTACATCCCTCCTGACACAACGGCTTCTTAACTGAACCATCCCATAATACTTAGAATAATTATTATAATGGTTTTAAAATACTCCCATATTGTAAATAATACCAACCTTCATAGCTCCCGTGGCTATTTTAGTATCTACTGCACTAGTCCTGTGCTTCTCCCTGCTATGCATCTTCCTGGAGTTGGGCTGCCTACCTTGTCTCTGCTCTTCAGCAGGAAGAAATAGAAAGTGAAACAGATTTCTCCTCTCTCCTCTCCCTGGCTCAGGGATGCTCCTGTATCAAGACTCCACAAAGAGCAAATGCTTCTGAAAAGAAATTTAGTGGGGATAGGAGTTCTCACAACTTCATCCAGAACCACCCTTTTCAGCCTAGTGGCTTACTAGTTCTGTGAATTTGGATGTGGTGTTCTGCTTTTAGTGTTAAAAAAGACTATCATCAAGACTGTCCTATTTCAGGAGGGGCCTAAGCTCACTTAAAGATTCTGTCCTATGTGACAGTGAGTGCTGCTGCTTTGTGATGTTTCAGACTAACGTGAATATATGGCACAGCAAGTAGGGATCCATCTTTTCAAAGTACAGTGATTCATTTGGTAATGCAAGTCCAGCAAATATAACTCTAAATAGCATTTGTAGATGGGATGTCCAGATCACCAAACTCTTCACTCTTATTCTTTTCCAGGTGAATGTAGGGAGCTGGTGTACTTGCCACAGACAGAGGTACATATTCAAGATAGATGTACTATACAGTCAGAAGCACTGCCTAGCTTCTTTATGATCTGACTTAGATTTGGCTTGTAGATATTTGTAAGTGTAAAAAAACCCCAAAACTTAATGGAGAATAGTATGTGCCTACATCATGGTAGAATTCACATTGATTTAAATAATTAATAAACCATTACTTTATCGTTTTTCAGTAAGTGACAATTCAGTCTGTGTATTTTTACTTTTTTTTTCTATATTTATAACGTAGTTACAGAATTGTAAAGGGGGTGTGTGTAGGGGAAATTAGAACTGAGAGAGATAGGTTACAAAATCATGGAAAGCCATTATTTTAAAAACAGTGTCTACCAAGCCTAGAAGATATTAAAGAGAAATGAAGTTAACTGGTTATCCTTCAAAACTGCTGTTGTGGAATAAAAAATTAATGATAGATGAATACTGTTTGCATATAAAGGCCTTTATAAATAGATCAGAGATGCAGGAAGGAAAGGAAGGAAACTATAATAGCTCAAGGAAAAACCACAATAGTTTTAGCTGTTTTGCTTAGCAAGTGAAAGCACAGCCTTGGCAAATTTATTTGTGAATCTTTACATACTTTGAAAGATATTTTAGCTCCCAAATTAGGCATTCAGGTTTTTTTTAGTGATGCAACATGATTTAGACTAAGCAAAGTGAAACAATGAAAAACAGGGAAGACGTGCCATGAACAAGGCTCGTGGCAAATAAAACTGGTGTAAATTCTACTGTGAACTCCACATACTGATGTATAACCCATCTGGCACCCAAGAACCTGGTTACCACTATGCTTTTATCTCCACAGCAGTGGAGACTCCAAGTAGAAGGATTTCAGACAGGCTAAGGAGGTGTTCTGCTCAGAGCTCATTATGGCTCTGGAGCCTTTTTGTTAGTATTGGTATTGATATTAGTATTAGTAAATAAGGAATTTTAAAATTGTACCAAGTAGAGTTTCTTTTAAAAGAACTAGAGGGGAAAAAATCAACTTTTTTAGGATGACATGAAATAAAATACTAAACACTTGTTTAGTACTCATGCACACGTTGCTTAGGAATCAGGAAGAGGATGCATATACAAGTAGGACAAATCTCACCCCACACTGTGCAACACAATTTTTCAAAGTGTGTTTTGCTTTCTTGTTTTTCTCAAATGAGTGGTGCCTTGTTGCACAATGCCAGAAGCCATTTGAGAGGAATGGGCAGAACTTGGCAGGATTTGACCCAGGGGAGGAGAGATTGCAGAAAAGCTTTCAGTGCAAAGCTTTGTACTACAATGAGAAGAAAACTCAGTGATGTTAAATGTTCCCAGTCAGAGAAATGAAAACTATTTCATGACAGTTAAGACACTGGCTTTACAAACATCACATGAAAGGCAGGTGGTCTCACAGTAGTTGTGGTGAGAAATAAAAAGATCCAATCTTGAAAGAGCTTTTTTTTTTTTTTTACTGTAGCCACCCATGAGAGTCGTAATGAGATCTCCTGTGCTACATCTTTTGAAATTGTTTCTAGAAGCAGGTGGTAATTTAAAGAGAATAAAGCTGCTAAAATGTTCTGATTCTTTGGCTGCTGATTATTATCTGATCCAGAGTCCCCTGAAGTCTCTGGGCAGTCATAAGGACTTGTGATGCTGTTCTTCTATGCTTTTCTAGAAGTAATGTACAGAAGTATTCATGTCACATAAAGCTGCTAATGGGACTCTACATGAGAGAGTGACTTGCAGTCTGAGTCTGTAAGGATTTATGCATGCTTTTAAACTTTGAACCACAGTGATGAGAGTGCTGCCAGTGACTGAGCTGTGTTTTATTTGAAGTCGAACATTATGTCATATTGGATGTTACCTAGGTAAGAGATGAACCCATTCTTGTTTTGCAGTGTTGAATTGCTCTTGAGGTCAAAGAAGGTGTGAGGAAGCAGGCTGAATTTTTCCATTCCTTTTACTGAAAATAGGTGGTCCAGCAGATTGAGCTTGTAGCCCAATGTTAAGGTCCACAATCAGTGCTTTCCCAGTTAATTGAGACCTGACACTTTTGAATTACCTTGCGCTAATTGAAAGGAGAATGTTGGGTTTACTTTTTGTTTGGTTATTTATTATTTTCTGGCAGCTGTTTAGTACAGCTCATGTCTGTACATTTGCAAGGAAAACACTAATGAATTGAGGAAATTGTAAAAAGAAAAAGAAAGGGATGCAGTTGCACTGTCACATTAGCAAACAGCATGGCTTTCAACAGGCACTGAGGGAGGGAGCATTTGCTAATGTCAGGATAATTTTTAAGACAGCATGTAATTTTACAATTGACAATTCGAGGTGAAACAGTGAACACAAATAAGTCTGGTTCAGAAAACAAAACTACGGTTACCTAGTGGGGCTTCAGCGCCTCTTGACAAAAACAACTGTGACAGGACTTGTCAGCTCTGGAGAGAACCAATTCAAAAATGACTACTTGAGCATTTTAGCAAAGAGGAGAAACTGTTGGAAACACATCTGTATTCCAAAAATGTTGGAAGTCTTTCCAGTTGCCAGGAATTGCAATTAAATTAAGCTGTGAAGCAGTATCTTCTGCCTTTAATAACCCCATTCAGAGTTAACTATGACTGGACTGTCTTGTTTTGAGGTATGATTCTGACTACAGTGTTGAGTAAAGACAGCTGGAAAAGTCTGCTTTTCATCTTGACTTCAGTTTTTTTGTTGTTTTCCTTCCCTGTTTTTTATAGAAATGGGGTGTGTGTTTCAATTTGGCTATCTATTTTGCTAGCGGCAGCTTTTTATGAATGTGATACAATATCAGGCATTTCACACTGAATGTGCTTTGCATATGCTATGCCCTTGAATTGAGGCTCCTATCCTCCCCCTGAAAAACAGGGGAACCTCATGTTCTGAAACACTCTTTTCAGGAAACTTGAAAGGCTTTTAATTTTGCATGGACTCTTTCCTCCCCCCTTTCTTTATTTCTTTTTTCATAGCCGTCAATGCCACAGTGCTCCAATGAGTATTTCTAAAAATAAAATCTGCAAATTACAGGCCTTGGTTTACCACAGTGTTGCAAACTATCATTAACAAACAGTCTCTAAAAGCCACTGGTTCTGCAAGCCATGAGGTAGCTTAAGTCCACAGAACTGTATTGTTCTTTTTCAGTGCTCCCAGTCACCATATATTTAAACTTCCTTTTTTTTTTTAATACTTACTTGCTGCTTGAAAACACTGGGGCTTGTTTTCAGCAATGAATTAATGTCCTATCTTTCCAATGATTTTCCAAAGAATATATGAGTTAGAGGATGAATAACCCCCAGGACATGCTCTCGTTAGAACCTGAGCAAAGTTTCAGCAACATGTGCCTGCTAAGGTTTAGTCCTCAGCTTCACACCCAGCGTGACATAGCAGCAGTGTGTTCCTCCCCTTGCCTCACCCTATAAATCCAATCCTCTTTGTTAGAGAACCTGGTGAACTAGCTAGGTGCTGGGACTGTGCTGGGAAGAGTTTCAAAGCCATAGGAGCCTTCCAAACGATTTGCATTTCAATTCAAGTATCCCAAGATTTTAACACCTGTGTCCATACCCTGTTTTATACACGTCTCACACAGACCTAGAGATCTTGTTGCTTTCAGATCCCACCTACCATCAGCTGCCAAGGAATACCACCGGAGCCTTTGCAGGAGGGCAGATAGTTAAATACTGCTGACATTGATTGTACTGTGGGCATGACATTGAAACTCCTGCCTTGGGAACTGTTATTCTCTACTTACTTTAAGTCCCATGGCCTGCATGCCTAAGCCCTCTTTCAGTATTCGATTTATATGTTGTCTTTTTAATCTGAAACTTATTTTCTTTGTCAAAATTTGCACTTCTGCAACTATGGTCATTGCCATGATGTCATAACCCTTGTAGGTGCCTCACTAGCTCTTTTTTCTGTTTGTTTTTCAAATGAATGGCTTGTTAAATGGTTTTTTTTTTTTTCCAGGAGAAACTTTGGATCTGTGAGTCCTCAATACATATACTTGTGTAATTATAATGATATGAAGTACTTTTTGTTTTGGTAAGAGCCAGGTTTGTAAACTAGTCCTTCTAAGCTTTTCCGTAGACAATGCTCAGTGGGCTGATGAGAGTTGTCCTGTATTTTGGTAAATGTGGGTGTATAACACAAGGCAGTTCAATCCACTATCTGGTTGCTTCAACATTAAGTATTTTGGTGTCAAATCCCTTTGTAGATCTAGGACTTATTATTCTTAATTAGACAGAGACTGTAGAAAATAAAATGTAAATAGGGATTGATTTGGAAAAACAAACTGGAATGTAGTCTTTTTTAATCTAGCTTTTATTGAATCACAAATTTATTATGTACCGAGTAGCTTTTTTTTTTTATTATGCTTATGAGTCCTTACTAGTAAGAAAAATGAGAAGTGGGTGATAAAATGTTGCAATATAGCAAACATTAGACAATCTGTTTCCCTTGAGAGCTTTCAAGGAGCCTTATTCCAAAAGGGCACTGTGAAATATGCCTTTGTATTTTACCAATGTGTTATTCTACAACTCCTAGAATATATTTCCTTAGAAATAGAACCTAGTGATGAAAATTGGAGCACAGAAACATCCACTGCCATTGCTTCTTGAATTTTGCCAGTAATTTTTGTTGTAATGCAGAAAAAAATGGTTTTTCTTTGGAATGTCCACATTAGTAGTCAGTGGTGGTATTAGCTATGTAACAATTAATCAAACTTCAGAATTTGACTTAAGAAGATGTTGATTTTTTTTAAATTAGACATATTATGAATGCTATATTCTGATGGTAATTTTTTTGCTGGCTTGTGTAGCAGTAGATTCATATCTACCACCATATACACATACACTTCTGTATAGATACTAAGTAGCCACATAGGGTTGTACTGAAATAATAAAATTGATACAAGTAGAACAATTTTTCTATTGTTATTAATGAAACTCATTATTAAATAAAACATATCAATTTTATTATTATTATGTACATGTTACATAATACATTAATTAAATTAATAATATATTATTAAATGAAAGTAATGGTTATGTGATTCAATTAGCTTTGTATCAGTTGGTGAATATCTAAAGCAAACAGATAATTCCTAATTCTGTGATTTGAATACCAAAATGTTTAAGTTAAAATGGGCATTAGAGTACAGGATGCAATTTAGTTTGAATGAGTATCTCTTAACATCATATTTTTATTTTATTGAATCAACAAATTGACTGCTTGCTTCCCTTTAACATGAATGATTCTTGGCAGATCATAGTAAAACTACCAGTATGAAATAGTTACCAAAACTCAAAGGCTACACAGTAATAGCAAAGATGACTTGATCACAATTCTGATTAGACTAAAAAAATATATCAGAATGTTGACAACTGTCTTTACATTAATTTGAGAATGCAAAACCAGTAATTGTATCCATCTAATATGTTAAAAAACACTTAGCCTTAAAACCTAAAATTTAAAATTAGATAACTACAATAATTTCCATATGGTAGTTGAAAAAGCAGAAATTATGAAGCTTGACATGCTTATTTCAGTGGTTTAGAGGAGAAAATGCAATTTACTAAACCTCTAAAAGTGTGCTCAAGATATTTTGAAATTAGGAAGGCATCACCAAAATCACAACAAGTATTCTTTGAATTCTCTCTAAATTGTGTGTAGATATTATCTTTTAGAACTCTGAGTATTAATCATATCTACAAAGACAAGAATTGCATAAAACTCAGGTGAGGAAACATTGAAGCCCAATATCTGAAATTGCCTGAAAAATAATGCAGCATATTTGACTTTAACATTTTTGATTTGTAGAATGTTTCCCCGTATGATTTTTGCGTGAAATTCTTGAACAGTTTCACTCCAGTGCAGAAGGACTCCTTTCAGTAGGGCATCCTAAAGCATGTTGAAATCAGTTTCTGGCTGCTTAGCCAGAAGGAGAATGGACTTCAGAAGAGCTTCCTGACAAGTTTAGGCACCTGCTAGCACAAGTTAAACTTAGCAGGCTTCTAAAAGCTGAGCCCCTGGCGCTTAAATTAGGTATGAGGTTTCTCTTTCTTCTCATAGTGGGGCATCCATCTATGTGTGAGAAGGATTCTTTGCCATTCCTCACAGAATAGACATCCAGAATAGACACCACAATAGACACATGATCTGTGTGGTTTTTCTTATTCCTTTTTTTTTTTTTTAATTTTTGGTTTTATTTGTATACTTCAACTGTTACCACTATATCTGTGTACACTTGGGTTTCCACATTTGAAGCATCAGCTTACACTTATGATGCATACTTGAATTATAGAGATTAATTCATGTTATATTTTTACACTACAAAGTTTGAAAATGAAGTAGCATTTTCATAGTGGGGAAAGGAGAGATTGGGAAAGTCCTTGTTCTTGCACATTACTGACTACTCATACTTATTATTTGCAGTACCATCGAAGAGTAAATAATATTTCTCTTTATTTGATTTTGTTAGATTATTATGATTTCTATTGTTCTCCATCTGTTCAGATCTCCCTTGTGTTCTCCTCCATTCTGTTGCCTATTTTTACCATTGATAAAGAAATTAATATTCATTTTCAAGTTGTATGAGTTCCTCTCTCTTACATACCTGGTCTTCTAAAAGAATTATGGCAGCACTGGGTATTAAAGCAGAGATTTGACGTTTCCTCACAAAATGTATTGGATATCAGATGTGATGTGCTAGAGCTGGTGATGATTTCAAAACCCTTTTTGTCTTGCCCGTAGAAGAAAAGAGTGCAGTATCTACTCACACTTACATAAATGGAGATAAAAATCACACCCAGAAGCTTCAGTGTTTACATATGTAATTGTGTGATCACTACTGGGTCAAAATCTTTAATGAGTATTTTCCAGCAAATGTGTATTCTTCAGTTTATCTGGAATACTGTCCAGTCATGGTCACTGAAATATAATAGATCTTAATTTTCATTATGATTATACTTGTACTTTTCTAGCAGAGTAGCTTGTCTCAATAATTTGAGAAGCTGGGAATGTCTTACTGGTCCATGTGTTCATTTGTAGCTTCTTCATACGCCTGTGGAGGAGCACTTCACTCTGTGCCACTCTGAAATTAACTCAGTTCTGTTCTTACCTTTCCCTGTCCTGCTGTAATTCATGTCTGTTTGGACAGCAAGTGATCCAGGCACTTCTGTAGGCAAGAACCTGGAAAAGCTGTCTGAATACCTTTGAATGCAATGGGATTTTTTATTCCAAGGGCTATGGGTAAGTTCTAGAAGTATAACTGCATGTACTCATATACATGAATATATGCTCTATTGTATTTTAATTATATGCACATTTGCCCCAATGATTTATGTATTGATGTGCAAAAATGTTCAGGGTGTGAATTTATGAAAATATAGACAGATCCCTTTCTTGCTCAGTGATGTCTGTTTTCTGAACAGCCATTTTTTTGCTGGAAAACTGTTTATGGAAACCAGTAAGTACTTAGGAAAAAAAGGTCGTGTTAGGCTGAAAAGAAAACTCATAATAGTCTTTGCACAGTATCTCCTACTGCTGATGTACTAGAGAATGTAAAATTATAAGCAGTTTTCAAAGCTCACAGATTTAATTTTCTAGAACTGATAGCTTTAAAAGCAGTTTATATCAGCCCACTTTTAACCAAGGAAGTTTACTTGGTTATAGAAATAAATTTATCAGTGACTCCTCTCAAGGAGAACAATGTTGTAGTGGCAGTGCTTTCTTTTTTTGTTTTTCTCCAATTAATGTATGTTTGACCTTTGAAATTTCAGGTTATGAGAGAGGGAACTGTTTGATAATATTTACAATGCAATCCTTATGCATTTCATTGCTTACACGTCAGGAGAGCAATATCTAGCATACTTATTTTAGTTTCATACTTCATTTTAAACCAATCTTACCTAGATACCATTGGTGATATCATCAGATAGTCAATCCCCTCTACTGTCTTTCAGTTGTTATTTTTTTCTGAAGAGTATCAGAAAAATGCAGTTTTTTGAGTGAAAGACAATTAGAGCAAGGCAAAGAGATAGCTCATTTCCCTTTCCTTTTCTTTGCAGTTACTTCAAGCTTTGAGATCTCAGTTGACAGGATCACACCATGGGACAGGTTCATAGTCTTGATCCCCAGGTCATCTTTAACAAGAGACCTGGGCCCACAGATAAAACCCTACTTGCTTTTACAGACTTCCTGAAGGTGTCCTTTTATTTTAACTCATCTGATGTATAGTCAGGACACATCTGCAGGTTACATTTGGAGGCCAGGTCCATATAGTGGTTCTTAAGTAATCTCTAAGGTCTCCGAGGATAAGAAAGATCATATACCTCCTTCTCAACATCTCTTATCTGTGTACATGAGTACAGGTTCTAGAATCTTGAAAGGTATTTATATTTTTTAGAACTTTTTCTCCATTCATTTCTCCTTTATATTGAGGCTGGTCAGTGTGCTGGTGTAGTGGAAGTGTTGCTGCTGGTGAGGAATGCTTAAGATAGAAACAGGTGATGGTGGAAGTCTATCAGGAAGTAAATTGTTAAGTGTTTCCTGCTATAATCTCTCAGAACCAAGATAAGGTTAGAGAAAGTTCAAGACAAACAATGTTCCTATAGTAGTATATTCCTATGGAAGCATTTTTACTTATGTTTATCTGGATAAAAGAAGAAAATAATAAATAGAATAACAAGACACTTAAGTGAGAAGGCTCGTGATGTTGTGTGTCATGACAGCTCTCAGAGTAGCTGCACTTGATTCAAAGCTTTACAGATCTGTATGTAGATACTTCCTTTTTTAAATCAGAAATCCAAAAGTATTGATGTTACTACAATGATCCCAATCGCACAAATGTTGTCTGTATGCTTCTGAAATTGAAAATTTGAATATTTCCATTTAAGTCCACTGACTTACTCATGACAAATTAACCACAGGTATGTACAAGTGGAACCAGGCTGAAGTCTGAGTTGTGAGGAAAAAAAGCTGTTGGTATAATATTTTGACTGAGTAGAGACCAAAGACAAGTTCATTTGAGAGGCAGAGACTGTCATTAACATGTCAGTGTGGGAAAAACTTCATCCACAGTGATCCCTCATGCAGCTTTTATGAGCCAAAACAGATGCTGCACACTTGTGAAACAAGGAGACACACTGTGGCTACTGCTCCTAGCTGTAGTTTTATTTTTGCGGTGAATGGTTGACACAAAATACTTCTCCACAAATGAACACTGAGATCACTGGGGACCCCTTTTCGAGGTCAGGACCTTGTGCACAGTGGGAAGGACAGCTATTCTTCATGAGCAAATTAATGGACATTGCAGTTACTTCCTGTGACTGCAGCCTCTAATTTAATGCACCAACTTGGTTTCACAGGAAGGTATACATAAATATATAGGTCTGCATATGCTCACACTGTGCATATATAAACATCATAGATGCTCTCTTTTCTTGTCTTTTCCCTTTCCCTTTATTTTTCTTTTAGGTTTTTTCCCATGTTTTATAGAAGTAGTGCTTTCAACATCTACAAAGGGCTTTGGAAATAGTAATGGGAATTATGTTTCAGCCATGATATAATTTATTCATCTGTCCACTACAGCTGCTGAGGGATTTATGCTGGGATTTTTTTTGCAGAATCTGAATACTTCATAGTCTTTAATAAACATTGTTTTACTCACTGTTCTATAATAAATATTTTAGCTCTAAAAAATTAATTGTGAAAGCAGGTAAACTTGAGCTATGTTATCCTATCTGCATTTCAAACAAAAGGAAACGGGTATCTTCTGCTTCCTTTATAATTAAGCAACCCCTTATTAAAAAGCATTTGCACATTTTAAAAAAAAACCTTTATATTACTCATGAAAGGGATGCTTAGGTTTGGACCAGTTCAGCTAATATTTAGAATAAAGATAACCACATCAGTTATACCTACAGCAATTAGAGTTTTATTTGTTCAGGTAGTGGCAACAAAAATTGAAGGTTTCCTTTCGATGCAGCAGAGTTCTGTGTTTGTGCTAAAACAAGTTTTCTGAAAGTCCTGCAATATTTAAATACTCAAGGGGTCTGTTTTTTCTGCTGTTTACTTTTTATCTTTCTTTTCTTCCAGGCTGCAAAGTTGCTCCTTTTATATTTTGGCAATCAACACAAAGGAAAGTGGTATAAGTACCTCAAGGAGGTCTTTTTCAGCCTTGGCTTTTTTTAAGACTGAAGCATCTTTAATAATTCAAATCTGTGGAGCTTTTAAATAGCTTGGTATGAATCTGAAAATCCTGTTGAGACTGAAGTGTTTAAAAACTTTGTCAATTACTTTTTAAAAATTCTCGAGTGCAGGAGGGGTGCTCCTCTTTTTCCCCTCAGTAAACATGAAAAGCTTGAAGAACAACTGCATGCATGCCTCCCAGCTTCTTTTTTGTGTCAGTCACTTTGACCACCCTGGGCGTGTCGTAAGCCTTTATCTGATGGTTGGATTTCCTTTTATTTTATTTTTTTTTAGCTATAAAGGTTCAGATCCTGAGAGTGTTTTGCCAGACCTTCAATACCTGCTGTGCTGTAAAGCCTGGAAAGGCTAATCTGAGGCTGTGGAAGGAGTAACTCCACAGATTCCTTGTCTTCTCTCACCTACTGTTACTGAGGCAAAGGAGATAAACTAGCTTTTTACAGATTAAAAACAAGTATTTCCCAGGCTGCCTTGGACTGAGGGTGTGTAACACTGCACATTTCCTTGTAGGTTGCGGGGTATGAATAGATTAGTATCTACAAGCCTTCTGCCAAGTGACTGCTAGCCTTATGTTTCCCAACTGTGGGAATGTTTTTGGTGCTGCAATCCGATAGCAATTTCCAAAGTCAAACCAGCATTGCTTTATATTGCCTTTATATGCTCTTTTGTCTCGTATATGTTGTTCATTCTTACAGAACTGGCTCGACAGATCTCAAATAAGCACCAAATTCATTTCTCACTTGCAGTATTGACCAAACTATTAGTTTCTGTTGAATATGGATGTCTACTACCTGGTCCTAATAATAAAAAAACCCCAAACACAATATATTTACCTGTATGTAATTTCTTGTCTAATTTCTTACCCTTTATGGTATGGATATTGGACCTATTCTGCCTAAAAATTCTTTTTTTCTACATAGGTCAGCAGTCCTATATCAATTTAATTTCTTTCATTTCAGAACAACTATCCTTGGTATCAAAAAGCTCTTTTTTTCCTGTTGCTTTAGCTTCTGATCACGAATAAAACATTAAAAAACCCCACACTGTGCTGTGTTATAGCACTTTATATTATGTTACAGGTGCTAGAAAAGGGGATTTGTCCTTCATTAATATAAAAGTGTACTCTGGTTTTCCTTTTACACAATATCATTATATGCTCTATAGTAGTCATTTCATTTATGTATTGTTCCAACAAGTGTCAGCTGCACGCAGATTTTTAGGATCAATTTGTTCAAATCAATTCAAGTAAAGTAAGAGCAACAAAGTATTTCTGTCTTAGTGGTTAGTCAGCAAAGTAAGGCTACTTAGCTTTCACACTTCTACACAAATTTCATGTCAAAACCAAGAAGATTCAACATCTCTGAGGTTACCCTTTGGTAGAGGATGGAAAAGCATACACTACTTCAATCCCCTAGCATGCCATGTATAAACCCTTCCTACCTACTCTTATAAATGTAATTTTTATGCTATTATTCTCTGCTTCTGGCACAGTTCTTCTACTTGGAATATGAAATAAGCTCCTACTGACTGTACTCTTAGCTAAATCAAGGTAGAAATTAGCTGGGAACAAAGTCCCAGGAAGTATACAAATAAATATGAAGGAATAGAAGACTACTTTTCCTTCTATGAGTTTATGTTTTAGTAATGTTCAAGTGTTACGAATAGAACTAGTCAGCACACAGTTTCAATATAGCTGTGATTGTTAATATATAGTGCTCTTTTAAACATTGCAGTCTTTTTTTTTTTACAAATAATAGTGAAAAAAAATCTCAGAATGATATAAAATCTAACAGTGTTTGGAGAGAGCAGAGACGATAAAGATTCTTTCTCAAAGACACACAAACTAATAGTAAGAGACTGCAAAGCCATCCTTAAAATGTAAATATATAGCTTCTCTCAGAAATGCTGCCATGCAAAAATGACATTATTTAAAGAGCATGAATAGACAAAACCAAATAGAACTTGTCCTTAGGGGAAATAAAGTGGATCTGCTCTATAAACTACAACTGAGTTGAGAAATTTATCAGCACTATGGGCACTTGCTGTCCAAATTAAAGAGGTTGGTGAATTTACAGAGCACATCAGAGTTATAGTACAAAAATATCTGGAAAAACAGGGCACATGCATGGTGTATGAGATAGATGCATTGGAAACTATTAGTTATAGTTATAAAACTGGAAGAAACAGATAATTATATTTCAGTACTTATTGTATTACTAGTAGGTAACAGCTGTATCTTACAGAAACAGAGGAACCTGATGCAAACACCATGGGAATGGTTCAGTCTAACTTTCAGACATCTTTTTGGATCCTTTGGTGCCTTAAAGATCTAGAAATAACACACTTCTGAGACAATATTAGTATAGGAGGAAATATAAAAGCTGATCTTTAATTAGAGGCACCAGGAGCAGATATGGAAAAATGTCCACCCTACATAGGGTGAATACAGTTTTATAAATTTATCAAATTAGCATAATTGACAGGAATTCCCAGTTAGAAGCATAGGTGATGAGGTAATTCCTCCTTTTGGTTCAACCCTTTTCCAGAGGCCCCCCTCTTGGTACTGGCTGTACTTTGTTTATGAGAAAGTGTCTTGGGAGAGTAGCTTGTTCTTGCTTCTCAGATAATTTAGCCTTGGACCCCCAGGGCTTGGAGCCTCTGGAGAACATATTTTGTCTTTCTGCATATCAGGGGAAGAAAAGTCCTGGAGCTAGCTAGGAACTCTATAACTATACAACAATGGTCTACAGAACTATGAATATATGAAGGAAATGTAAAAGCAAAAATAATTTTGGCATCACCTTCATACTGTAGAAACTTTACTGCTGGTTTGTTTGTTTTTTTTTTTGTCTAAAAGCATCATTGGCAACAAAGTAGATATGTGCATATTTTCCCCTCTCCTTACTGATAAAAGTTTCCTTTCTCACTGATTCCTTTCTCCATTTTTCCTCACAGATTTTTTTAGAAGGAAGGGGGAAGATGTCTTGTGACATCTATAATACCTTGAAGTTTTGCAGCTGGTGCTTGTCCATTTCACATGGCAGAAGGTTGGATGACCCCCTTTTTAAATTTACTTAAGGACAAAACTTATTTCTGCTGAGATAAAATTCGGATCTCAACATATTGACAAAAATATGACCCTAGAGGGTAATATTTACCACTGTTAAATGTTGCAAGGGTAGACCATCTTATTAGGCAAAGGTTGTTCCATTTTCCTCTTGTTAAATTGGCAGAAGGTTAAATCTCTGCAAGTGTAGAATGACCTTAAAAAAAAGTCTGTTTATCAAATGCTTGACAATCAATTGGCTACTGCAGTGAGTATGTGGGTTACCTTGAATATAGCAGAAAATGCTACCCTGAAGTTTGCTGCCCTATTCCCTAAAGGATAAACCAGCAAAATAGCTGGAAAGGTTAAAAAATACAGCAAAGGGAAATGGCTTATTTGGAATGTGGGGATGACCAAACCAATTACCACAGTCTGAAATCCAGATAAAGCAAAACTTACAGGTTATTCTAGTAAATTCTAGTAAATTCTAGTTTATTTTAAAAAAAACAATATGAATGCCTGCTTAGCTTCAGTATCCAGAGCTTTTAGGACATATTTTGGTGTCAAGACATATTATTATGTCTCAAAATATGCAGCATATTTGCACCTCTCCAAGAAAATACAGGGAAAATGAGACCTCCTCCTCAAAAAAAACCCCTCAGAAACCAACCAAAAAAACCCAAAAGCAACTTCCCTTGATAATTTCAAGAGTATAAAAACATCTGGATAAATCTATGCCGTCGGGGTCCCTTCCCCCCTGCCATGTGGTCCGGGGAGTGGGGCCCTGGGGGGGAGGCACAGGAAACCTGCCCCTGATCAGCCTCCTTCCCCATTGGTTGTTTTGTGTTCCCCTCCGGTCCCGTGATTGCCTCAGTTCCTCGGCAGATCCCAGCCATGCAGCCAGAGAAATAAACATCTCTGAAACATCTATCAAGAATCTGTCCATATCTATTTCTTTTCCACGAGCCTCTTTGTCTGATACATGTGTTGCAGTATCCCCACTGTAACATATGCCCAAATTCAAAGTGGTTCTTTGTATAATCCTCTATTTTTCCTCTCTTTAATAACATTATATGCATTCTAGTCAGTTATGAGTCTGATGCGTTCCCAAAGGTCACAAGTGTAGATGTCAAATTCTGAAAAAGGAATTATACTCCCTGAATGGTCAAGGGAAGAAAAAAATTCCCAGATGCTTCTAGAGTGTAAATGGTTTAAAGAACCTGCTTTTCTCGGGGTTAGCCTAGGGTGAGTAGTTGACGTGTGTACAGCTACTTTGTAAACATCTAAGTTGAATAAGACAAATCCTACCTGAGAAATTTACCTTCAGAGAGCCCTCTCTGTTCTTAGTCTTGCTTCTGCTTTAAATCTCCCGCTCACTGTATCCTGATGGTGTTTTCTTTCTCTTGCAGCTTTCATCAGCCTTTATTTCTTTGTCCTTTCCAGCTCACCCTCCCCTCGGTTTTCTCTAGTCACTTGGCTGTTCTCAGGGAGCAGAAGTGGCCTTTTCTTCATGTTCTCCCCCTTTAGCTGGAAGGTACCCACTGACCTAAATTATTATTTCTGCAGGCATCTGGCCCATTGCCAGCCATAGGAGGAGAGGAACAGCAAGGTAGTTGGTAAAGTCGGACGGTATCACAGGTCTGGCGTGGTAAATTGTGATATAATCTATGCAGCACCTACCTTTGCACACTCTATTTTGAATTCTCTTTACCAACAAATCATGTGCTATTTTGATGTTTACCTGTCTTGTGTAAGAAAGTGTGTGGCTAAACTAGAGGCCAATTCAGACATCCTGGTGCAGTATTTTCAAGGGGTATTACCTCACAGTAGGATCTGATGCATGGAGTGTCTTTCAAATGACTGGATGTACATGGATGATTGGCAATGTGTCTTCTTGAGACATTTATTTGTCTGGGGTAATATTTTGTCCTGCTTGTGCCAGGGGTTTATCTGAAGGGAATTTTAAACTGCTCTCAGTGTGGTTTCTCACTGATCATGGCTTTTTGCTCTCATCTGTGATTAACTGCTACTTTGACTGCAAATGTGCTCTAAACTGTAATCACAGATATCTGCCTTCATCACTGAGAGGAGAAAGAAGGGAGTTGCTCAAAGAGCTTTTCAGAGGGCAGCTAATAGCTTATGGGCCACTGGTGAGTAAGCAAACATACTGTCCCAGGATAAAATTCTTTGCTGAGGGGAATTTCTAGATTGCCATTTAAAGGTGCATCTCTTCCTTCAAGGTTTTCAAGAGTACAAGATTTTCCCCTCTGAATCGAAATCAGCCAGCTGCTTAGTGTTGTCAGAGACAGACGAGACCCCTGAGTTCTGTCTAAACATATCCCTGCACTGCAAAGGAATTTTTAACAGGGCCTGTCCTGTTGTTTAGGTTACCTTTATGCTCAAAGGTCCTGTGGATTATATATTTTGTCACTGTTACATGGAAATGATAAAATTACTTACTCTATTACAGTGTCATAAATTGCATCTTACTTTCATAAAAGTTTTTGGGAGTGAAGGGAATGCCTGCTTTGGAGATTATTAGTCATTCTTCTGGAAGTGGATGTTTGTATACTAAGAGACATTTTTTTCCCCCCAAAAAATTGGCTAGCTATGATTTGAGTGGCTTCAGCAATTCAAGATGATTGCTGGACAGGTATGGTGACATGGTAGAGCCTGCCATTCAGCATAGTTGTATGCCAACTCTTCAATTAGGAACTTCTCTTCCCTTTTGTTAGCAAATCTTTAATATAGCAACATCAATGCCAGCAAACACTTTTGCTGCCTTACTTCAGCAACTTTTTTTCTGTTTATTTTATCAAATATCTAGTTACAAATTGCATGTACTTTTGTAACATCATAAAACTATCAGCTCTTCACTTCTTACTTTGAATTCATTATGAATTGCAATTTATGGAGCCTATTTATGTATACAGGATGTTTTGCAAATTAACAAAATAGATTGTATCTCATTGTCAACCATTTCTACAGTGACTTTTAAGCCACACACAAATACTGTTGCTTTAGATATACTTTTAAATTTTTTTTATTATTCTAAGATTCTTAGCAGTTACCTCTGGGACTACTCTTCAATTTTCCTCAGTACAGTAGCCCCATTTGAGATGTTCAAATTGGTATTCAGTGTGTGGGTATTGACACCAAGGAAATCATTTGCACATGAAAATTGGTGCTTCATCACCTTCTGCTTCAACTGCCATACTGTAGCAGGCTAAACAAGGAGTATATATTTGCACTTCATTATCTATTCCTCATTTTCCTTTCCAGTTGTAGCAATGTGGACTTTGATTATGTCATGAAGATGTTTCCTTAATTGGTGACAGGTTGGTAATTTAGGCTTTAGAAGTACTTGGATACTCAGCTGCTGTTCACTGGAGTACACAAGCAAAATGCTGTATATGCTGAGGATAAGCATAATTTAAGGGCAAAATACATCAGAATGTATATAATTTTTTATTTTAAATGGTTGTACATGACTCTATATTCCCATAGACATATGTAGTATTTCAGATGATAATTGTGTTTGTTACAAGTACTAGACATAGTATTAAAATGAGTACTGCAAACTTTATTCTCCGTTAGTCTTGTGATCATTGCATGCTTGGATGTGAGATTATGAGAAAGACTGAGATGTTAGATTAGGCTCCTCATGGACATGACTTTTATCTTCTATGTTCCTGGAAAAGAGTTAAGAATTCAGCAGACATTACATGCATTTTTTTAAAGTTTTGCATTGCTTTAATAAATGAAATAAAATGTTAGTAGGAGTCTGAGATTTTTTAGTGTTATTAAAGTGACACTAATATATATTATCAGGCTTTTCAGCTAATTGGATTATGATAAATCACCACACCTTTAATATAATAGTAGCAATTTGAATGTACAGTAAATTTTAAATGTAAATCACCTACTGCTAATGTTTTGAAACTGTGTTCCATCAGAAGCTTTGCTGAATTACAGCTATCAACCAATTCATAATTGCTAATGAAGGTTAAATTAAGGTTTGGGTAAGCATGTTCAAAATCATTCTGCCCATGCTATCAGCTCTGCATTTTGTGGCTGTATCACTCAATGGCTTAGAAAGTATCCTGTGAAGGTGAAGGAAATGGTTGGGTACTGGTAGCGATCTGGAATCTGGCTAGCACAGCTTCAAACCACTCTTCTGTCTTCCAGTTTCTGATATACCAGAAAACTATTGCTGTAAGTTCTGTACATTGCAAATGTTGTGTAAATAGCTTTGTGATCAGACTTTGGAAAGGCTTTGTGAATAAGGAAAGGCTTAATGGAAAATACAGGATTTACACAAGAAAGAATATTTACTGGAGGTTTTGTGCTATGCTAAAAGCCTTTCTTTAGCCTGTTCTCATTTTTTTTAACTAATATTTGGAAGCTGCTCTTGGCTCCATGAGCTACTCTTCTATTCTGATTACTACATGTATTGTACTTGTTGTCTTGTTTGGACACTCTCAATCAAACAGCCAGGTTTACATTTATAGATTAAAAGGAGAAAAGGATCTTTAGACCTTTTTTTAGATCTTTAGATCCAGCTGCCCTCAGGTATCACAGTGATCACCAAAACAATGCTTCTTCAAGCACTTAATTTAAGGAATTAATGTAGAACCTACTAGTTCCAGCTTACATGATATATATACCCCACCACTGGGAATCAGAAAACATATTTCTTCCTTTCTTTACTGGGTTCTCAAAGCAACTCACCTAAAACACTTGTGGTATATAAAGCCACACTTTAACCCCCAGGAATAGAGATGGAGTTGGTTAGCAGAGTAGATGCTCATGAAATTTTTAAATGTAACATTAAAAAGTGCATAAAATATTAGTGCCTGGGGTACTGTAACTTTGCATCATTTTGCTGTACTTCCATCTGTATACACTTATTTTTACAGCAACTGGCTGTGAGGAAACATTCAGAGACATCTGCAGTGCTAAAAGCACAGTGATAGCCCAGGAGACTCTTCCTTAAAATACAAAATATTTTCCCATAAATATTAATCCCTTGATAGTAAAGATTGCAAAACTATTTCCAGTTCAACAGCAGCTATTTGGGAAATGTATTTTGTCTTGTAGCAGAAAAAATGAAAAAAAAAAAATAGCAGGATAATATTGTTTATCTGTGTATCATAGAATGCCTTGGGCTGGAAAGGAATTTAAAATATCGCATGCTGTGGGCAGGGACATATTAAACTACACCAGACTGATCAGGGCTTCATCCAACTTAGCCTTGAACCCTTCCAAGGATGGGGCATCCACAACTTCTCTGGGCAACCTGTCCCACCACCCTCACAGTAAAGAATTTCTTCCTAATATTGATCTTCCTAATTTGATCTAAACTTATTCTCTTCCAGTTTGAAGCCATTCCCCCTTGTACTGTCACTAGATGCTCTTGTAAATAGTCTCTCTCTATCCTTCCTGTAGGCTCCCTTTGGGTACTGAAGGCTGAAATTAGGTCGCCCTGAAGCCTTCTCTTTTCCAATCTGAACAATCCTAATCCTCCCAGCACGTTCTCAGAGGAAAGGTGTTCCATCCTTTAATCATCCTGGTTGTCCTCCTCTGGACCCACTCCAACAGCCCTGTGTCCTTCCTGTGCTCAGGACCCCAGAGCTGGATGCAGCACTTCAGGTGGGATCTCACCAGAGCAGAGCAGAGGGGCAGAATCACCTCCTTTGCCCTGCTGGCCACGCTGCTTTGTATGCAGCCCAGGACATGTTTGGCTTTCTGGGCTGCCAGTGCACATTGTTGGGCCATGTCCAGCCTCTCAAGCACCAGCACCCCCAAGGCCTTCTCAGCGTGGCTGCTGTTGAAGCAGTGCTGGCTGTCTCAAATCACCTTCCTGTCCTTTATGTGCTTTAGCACATTAACACGTGCTAACGTGTTAGCACAACATTCATATGTTCCATGACCTTCCTAGGCACAGAGGTGAGGCTGACAGGTTGGTAGTTCCCAGAGTCCTCCTTTTTTATCCTTTTTAAAGTTAAGAAAAATCCCTTTTCCCTGGGACTTCACCTGGCTGCCATGACTTTTCAAATATCATGGAGAGTGGCTTGGCAACTGCATCAGCCAATTTCTTCAGGACTTGGAGATGCATCTCATCATGTCCCTGTCACAACACATTGGTAGGGGGCATGATGTTTGTTGTAAATTCTTGTCAGGCTGAAGAAAAACACCAGTCCATATGTCAGGGAACTCCTATGCTCCTATTATATAATTGCCTTAACTCTGGCAACTAGCCTACTATTAAGTCTCAAGAATGCTGGCTAACAAGCCCTTACTTTTACAGTACTGTTCAATAACCTCCCAGCTCCCACAATAAATTTCTCAAAAGTACTGGCTACCAAACCACAGCACACTGATTCTCAAAGGTGTTGGCTAACAAGTTACCAAACACTTCCACAGCTCCCCACTCCCACAACAAACTTAAGTATGAAGTACGGGATAGAATACGATAGCTGTGCTTTGCCCAGAAACAGCAAGGGAGAAGAGAAATAAAGGGGGAAAAAAGAAAGAGAACAAATAATATCATCAGTCCTTAGATCCTGCGATGGATCTGAGGAAATAAGACAAAGCAAAAGAGAGGAAATATAGAAGACAGGGGAAGGGGACTGATCCACTTCCTTCTATAGTTATGCTGGTTCATGCCTCTTATCCAAACTAGACTTTTTGGTACCTGCCCAGCCAGCCCCTTTTGAACCCTCCAGGAAGTGAGTGGGAGGTTGGGACTCAGCCTGGACATGCTGAGCACAGGTCTCCAGGTGGAACTAGAAGCTGGCTCAGAACAGCATTGCCCCATCTCTGCAGAACCCTCTCTTCCAATCACAAAGTTTCTGTCACAACAGTCAGAATGTCTGGGACAAAACATGCTTGTGCCTGGTCCTCCACAGTCCCACAGTGTTATGTTCCCTGCACGTTCAGGTTCTTCTGGTGATAACTCTGATCTTTACATACAGTGGGAGACACTTTGCTCCCCTCGTCACCATCTGGCTGTCCATCCACTCAAGAGCTGTGGGAAGAGAGTTTTCATCAAGGACTGAAGTGAAAACTTTGTTGAGTACCACAGCTTTCTCCTCATCTGTTGTTACCAGTTCATCAGTGTTGTTTTCAGGGATGGGGGCGTACACCTTCTTTGACCTTCCTTTTCAGGTTTTGTACTGATTTTAATTATGCTTTAATAGTATGACATTTGGAATAACCTTTAAAAAATATAATTTTTTACTTTTCTGAACAGCGGGTAACAGCTTTATTGTTGCTAATTTCAAAACTATAATTTAGTAATTTCCTTTCCTTACTATGTTATTTAAGTATTTTCATTTCCTTTGCGTTACAAAAGAAGAGATAAAATATTTTACTGGATAGAGAAATGGGATTTACTATTTATTTTCATTCACTAAGGCAGTCACTATTAAACTTAGTTCTCAAATTGATAATTTTAGCTGTCTGATATTTGCATATTAATGCAATCACTTCACTGTCCTACCCAGAAAGTTTTAGGAATTAAATAATGTACACATTGGGAACTTGAGAGTTTTCTCCTATGATTTTCATTTTGTGAATAAAGACTACATTGCTACCCGTATAAACTTCTGTCTAGCTGACATAAGTCAGAACAAAATATTAACTATTCTCAAGCTTGTTTGTGTGATTTTGAGTGGTTTTGTCTTCCATTGTGTGGGTCCAGTATATAGAACAAGCTGAGATGAATTATATATTTATAGTGCAGATTTCTCAAATACCATCAAAACCCTTCTTGATTGTCTTTGTGGGAGAATGTAGGTCTAAAAGCAACAAATCATTTTAAATGCTGTACTTGGGAAGCCTGTGTTCTTCTGCTTTGAAAGGTTTTGATAATTCCTACTTATTTTCATGATTTTTAGTGTATATCTTAAAGTCTTAAATGTCATCTGTCTTTACATGCATGGCACACTGAATGGCTTCAAATAGTAATGCCCAATCTTCCTCTCCCCAACACCAGATTCAATATTTGACCTTTTGAGTAACTAACTTCTGTATGCTAATGTTTAGTTTTTTCTTCTGTATATGTGTATCTTTAAGATCATAGTGTCATGGAACAATTTAGGTTGGAAGGGAACTCCTGAGATCATCTAGTCCAACCCTACGCTCTAAGGTAAGTCAGATCAGGTTGCTCAGGGCCGTGTGCATCAGGTTTTTAACACCTCCACAGAATGTGAATCCACAACCTCTCTGGCCCCTTTTCCAGTATTTGACCACAATCCAAGTTCTTTTTATTTTTTCCTTTGTACTTAATCATAATTCATAATTCTCCGTGTTCCAACTTCAGTTCTTTGCCTCTTATCCTGTTGTTGAGCAGCAGGATGAATCTGTTTCTGCCTTCTCACCAGGTAATCGTAAAAATCTTGGCTTGAGCCTTGCCTTAAGGTTGAAGAGACCCAGCTGTCTCAGCCTCTCCCTTTATCTCATGTGTTACTGCCTTTGAACATCTTGGGGTCTTCTGCTGGATTTTCTCCAGTGTTCCAATACCTTTCTTGCAGTAGGAAGCACCAAAGTGAACACAGTTATTCGAATGTGGCCCCACAAGAGTTAAATAGAGGGGAAGAAATGCATCCTTACTCCTGTTGGCTGTAGTCATACTAATGCCGTTCCACATTTTTTGTGTTTGTTTATGTAGCTAACTAGCTGTAGCAGCTTTGGGCAATGCTGCAGATCTACCTCACACTAGCAGAACAGTAAAAGACCAGCTATTTACCAGAAACAAAGTATTGAATCTAGTTTTATTGTCTGTGTGTGAGTAGTCTACTGTTAGGCACTGTTTTTTTCATTAAGCTGTTGACTATGTTTAGTTTTTCAGTATAGGCTTTTACACGATCCTTTTAACCCTACAGACTACTCACAAACTACTTTATGAGACTGTTCTTGATTTGTTATTCACACTGGGATTGCTCAGCTAAGTCATGTAGTTTTAGTTTGTTTTGTAACTGGATGACTCCTAAACATAACAAGAACTTCCTAGTTAGCAATATGAATAATTTTTCTTGAATGCTAATGTGAAGTTTTGCATAAGCCTTCACAGCCACTTAATGTTTTCCCTCATCTTTTGTACGTATCTGAGCACTCCTGGGAAACTGACTGCTGGTTGCAAATGGCTGAGCAGCATTTCTGCGCTCTCTCAGGGGCTGGATGCAGCCAGGGTGGGACTGGAGTGATGCCTGTATGATGCCAGCAGCTGGCTTGTCATCCCACCTGGAAGATATGGCACACAGGCAGTGTGGATGGTGAGGATCCTGCCGTGGCTTCTTGTAAAATCTCTTCTGTGTCATCCTGAAGAGTGCTGAGGATGATCTTTTTAGTGTTCCATTATTGCCTTACTTCCAAGTGGGAGTCTTTCTTCCCATTCAGCCTTCAGATCCCTAAGGCTCTCATCAGTCTAGATACTGTGTAATTTGGGTTATCATGTACCTAATTATTATGCTGTTCTGTTCATCATTCTATTAATTTTCCTATACAGCATCAGTGAACTTACACTATGTAAAACAGAGAATTGTTTTTTATTCTTTGAAAACTGAAATGTCTTATCTTTGAAGAGTGTGATTGATAATTCATATGGATCATGTGAATATTCTCTGATATATATTTGCATTGTCTACTTCCAAATATTTCCGGTAAATTATAACGCCATATAAAATAGCATATAACTATTATGATGGGCTCTTAGTTGCCATTTTAGCTTACTCTTCAGCTACAGCTGTGGAAAAAAGAATGAAAAGCTGCATGGAAATTACTTTCATGCACATATAAATGTATCTACTTTTGAACAACAAAAATAAATTCACAAATATATCCTGCAAATGAAAAAAATTAAAATCATTCTTCTCAGCTGTACATTATTTAACCAAGAGATGAAATCTTTATACCAAGTTACAATCTGTACTGACTTAAAAGATGACTTATTAAAGCCCTTTCCAAGATGTTTTTCTTAAAATTTATCTCTGTAAATTGAATTTCTGGCATATTTTAGAATCAGGGCTTATTCTGACTGAAAAAATAAACTGGTGCAAATTTAGCATTAATAATAGTGCTGGTGAACTCTGCTTATTTAAAGCTTAGCTTTTTTTTTTTTTTCTTACTTTTTATAGATATGTGTGGTGTCTTGATTAAATTAGAAGTAAAAGCATCTCCTGGTATCCAGCCATGTGGCTTAATCCACTTCATAAACTAGTAAAGCTCAGTCTTAAAATTTGTGAAATGTTTTTTTCCTGTAGGTCCTGCTGGTGCTGTGGTTCAGAACCTTCTCTGTTGGGCAAGTTTGTGGGCACAGAAGCATTTTCGGTTGAACAATAAAAGAATTTATTAAACATACTACATTCCAGGCTGATGATTGTGGACAATTCTTAAATCATAGAATTACAGAATAGTTTGGGCTGGAAGGGATCTTTAAAGATTGTCTAGTCCAATCCACTTGCAGTGATCAGGGGCATTTTTAACAAGACCAGGTTGCTCAGAGACCCCTCCAGTCTCATCTTAAATGTTTCTAGGGTTAGGGCATCCATGACCTCTCTGGGCAACCTGTTCCAGTGTTTCAGCACCCTCATGGTAAAAATCTTCTTCCTTATTCATATCTAGGTCAACCCTTGTCCTATTACAACAGGCCCTGCTTAAAAGCAGTCATTTAACTGCCTGGGGCTACAGCTATACAATGAGTTAACCAAGACGTTTCAGAACTGCTGGAACTTTTGCAAGAAGATATCACTGCTTTTATATATATATATATATATATATTTATATATATATATACTCCTTTTTGATAGTGGAATAATACCCCAATTAATGGTTCAGTTCTTGCTATTTAACTTATCTCATACATTTAGAGATCAAGCTATATGCTCAAAAATTGGACTAGATCTTGTAACTTCTATGCTTGTGAAAGCATGATATTTAAATTTTCATCTGTTCTTTAGTAGTGTCCGCTACTGCCTGATGCTCTGAACATATATAATTTGTCTTTCTATGAATTGGAAATTTTATTGAATTTATCCCTCTTGTCTGACCACTTTTTATGGTATTGTCCCTACCTAAGAAAAATGCTGTTTCAAGTCTTTTTGGACTGAACATACAGGATAGACAGGTGTCTTTTATTTCCACCAACTTTCCCTCTGCCATAAGATGAGGCAGGATAGCTGAAGCCTCCTCTCTCCTTTTCAGAGATGCTGCAGCCTAGAACACCTGATGAGACTGGATGAAAAGCTGTCTTGGCAGACCTGTTATAGTAGGAACAACTTCCATTTTTTAGACCTGAAATAAAATGTTTTTGATCAGCCTCCCCATGTATTTTTTTAGTCTAAGTTGCTTGATTACAGCCAAACCTCAATCTCAGTCAAGAACCAATAATGTCCTCTTTGTCTTCCAGAAGTTCAAAGCTGCCTCTGGATAAAAGTCCTTAAGCTGTCCAGTTCAACTAAGTCACTCTTTTCAAGATCTTGAAGCTCGGTTATGTCTTTCCACTTATGCTAAATTGAATTGCTTACATGTGTAGATCCACAGCTGCTTGGTATGATGAACTCCAGTGACTATAGAGCTAAACAGTGTGCTTTCCTTAGGCTAGTAGTAGTTTTGCATTCAAACTGTACTGTACTTCAGTCTACTGGTATGATCAATGTCTTTGTGACTGGTACACCCATCCTCATGCAAAGTCCAGCAATCTACCCACTAAAAATATTTTATGCATTGCTGTGTTGACATTCATGTTATTTTCCATTACCTTGTGTATTAGAAGCAGGAGGTGAATGTCATATCTTCCTTCCAGCCACCTACCCCAACATGTAACATGAAATCCAAGTGAATGCAGAAGGTTCTCAGAAGATGACACAGAGGAGAAGAAATTAAATTTAGACTTCGCATATTTCTTCCATTATTGTGGATACTATGCTTCCTGAAACCATTTCCACTTAAAAAAAAAATAAAAATTATTGTGTTAAATTGATCAGAGTAAGTAGATAAAAGGTGATTCTTTTCACTTTAAAAAAACATGTAAAACTTATAAGACAGAAATCTATGCAGTGAGCACATATGTTCTTTCTATTCTAATGATCAGAAATGTTTATGCAAAAGATGATTTACACATCTGAAGGTGCTGTGGGCTTTACTTAGTACCTGGTTGTCTCTGCAGAACTAACAGTGAATACTAGCAATGCCTCTAAACTATTCCATAAATAAATTCAGAATGTTTAATATTTTGCATAATTCACATCTCTATGAAATGACAAGAATTCCATATCCAAAATGAACTAATAAATTTTTTTTATTCACTCTACACTAAATTCCCATCTTTAAATATTTCCCCCCAACCCCCCAAAAAACCAAAAATCTAGGAGGGCATTATCCATCTTCAAGTAGAAAGTCAGTACCATTAAAAGATATCCGCAATATCCTCTAATTGCTGAGGTATTTTCACCCCATTCAAACTTAATGAGAAGTTTTGATATTACATTTGTATGAAGTTGTAAGAAGTGTTAGCCAACATCAAATTTGTAAGGGGCTTGTATATAGAAATTAACTTTGCACACATGAATGAAGTCAAGGATATATTAACTACTGAAATTAGCAGGAGTAATGGATACCTTTTGTAAAAATTGTAGATCTACAAGCTGTTATGTTAGCAAGTTTGCTAGATTGGGGATTATCTAGCTGCTGTTCTAGATGGCTTTTCTAATCTTCAGCATGAATGTCCATTGATGTTCTTTCAATCCATATTGACTGGATGTCCTCCAGCACCCCATTTTAAAGGCTGGTTCGACGGCTGTAGTTGAATGCTTTTCCAGTCCTTGATTCCTGGGGTTAAAACTATTGTGTTGCAGTTTGCATTACTGCACTCACACATGTGTAGTGTCCTGTGTGGGGCAGGGAAACCAATTACTGCTGGTGTCTCCTGATCTCTGGAGGAAAGCGCTAGAAAGTATTTGAGCATAATTATCACAACAAGGATGTATTTCAAATTAGTGCTAAAAAAATGCCATTCCAGATGAAGGCAAGGGAGTCTATATTGACTAGAAAGCTAGAAATGTCACTTCACTTTTCTTTTTTACAGAGAATAGGGTATGACCTTGCTCAGAAGAAATTTGCATTTTGTTGGGCATAGAACTGCAGAATCATAGAATGATTTGGGTTGGATGGGACCATAAAGATAATTTAGCTCCAACCCCCTTGCCATGGCTGGAACCAGGCTGCTCAAAGCCCCATCCAGCCTAAACTTGAACACTTCCAGGGATGGGGCATCAATAACTTTCTTGGGCAACATGTTCCAGTGCCTCACCCCTCTCACAGTAAAGAATTTATTGCATATATCCAACCTAAATTTATCTTTTTTCAGTTTGAACACATTTTGCACCTGACCCTATCACTACAGTTCCTGACAAAAATTCCCTCATTGGCTTCCCTGTTTTCCCCCTTCAGGTACTGGAAGGTTGCTGTGAGGTTTCCATCCAACCTTCTCTTCTCCAGGCTGAACAGCCCCAAATTTCTCCGCCTTTCTTCATAGGGGAGGCTCTGATGAATGGAGCCACTAAGGACTTCAGTAATAGCCAGGACATCAGTGAGGAACAACACTCTTTTCAACAAAATAAACCAAATACATCTTGAAAGAAAGCATCTGTATCTAATCCAAAGCCTTTAGATACCATAAATTAAACTTTATCCCACAGAACTCATATAAAATGTTTTCTGAAGTGACTACTAAATACCACTAAAGTGTTTAAACATTGTCTAGTGGCTATTTTTCTGTTGCACCCGTGGTCAAATGGTTTGGTAAGAGGAATTTTCCCTCTTTCCCACCTGACATCTGTCCAACTCCCTTTCGTGTTTCACATGCTTCTAATAATGATGCTTTTCTGCTATTCTTGAAATATTCACACATTTGTCCCCTTCTTTTAAGTTCCAGATATTGTTCCTTCCAATTCCCTTCTGCAGGAAATTTCTTTTTCCCTTGCACTACCTGTCATCTCTCTTTTGACATGTCAGATTTAAAAAATAAAACCCCCATATCAAATCCTATAATGAGCAAGTAGAGCTCAAAACTAATATTTCTAATGCACTGCTAGGAGATAGAGCTTTCACATTATCAGATGTGGTTTATAATAGAGTCTGAAATATTTGTTGAAGGATTTTCATCATTCCCTATGAAGAGAGAACTTTTACAGTGTTCTACTTAGATGTTTCTTCCTGGCATTAAAAATAGCATTCAAACAGTAAATGAACTGATTAGGATACACATGAAAATGCATTCAGGTAGTAAGGCAGCAGTAATGTGAATGAGAGAATGCTCTGAACCCTAAGGCTCCAAATAGGTATTATAAAACTCCATTTCTTTCACAGCAGACTTTCTGCAGGAGACACAAAATAGATTTTAAGGTACAGTGAGTGCTGTCTTTTGGATCAATGGGACTAAACAAAGCTACTTTGTTATTTTGTTTGTCCTTTAATCTTCAGCTGCTCATAGGGGGGCAATCATTCTGGTGAATAACATTAACTTATCTACTCATGAGGTTTCCTTTGGTTTCCTAAGCGGATACTTCCTCTGCTTTTGGGTAACAGGGGTCAGTGACACATCATCCAAAGGAAAGGCAGCCATTAAATCATCAAAGTCTGATTAGAGTTAACATTACCTGGAAAACCTTCTCTTCTGGAAAGAAACAGCTCCTGAATAGCTCCCATGTTTCACTTCCCAAGAAGTCTACAGCCAAAGAGCAGCACTCACATCAAGAAGTCTTAGCCATACCTTCTCTCCCCCACTGACGTGTATGTTAAAAAACGATATTTTATTCTTGGTATCATAACATTAGAAGACACCTTCTACCTATATTGTGAGGGAGGTATACTCTGCAGTGGACTCCTTCTCCCATCAAGCCAAGTGGGAGACTTACAGAAGTTTACCATAGCTGTCAACCTGGCATGCACCTGGATTTCCTTCCAAAGAAACTGGGAGCTGTGAAGATATGATGTGCAACCAGATCTCAACTTCTTATGCAACAACAGTATGGCCAGTGTGAACTGCTAGGGACCGGATGGTGGCGGGCACTGCAACAACCTCTCATACATTCACCTTAGGTGGGGTTTGCTCACTTATTTTGATTTCATGCTGCCCTTTAGTGAAGTATCCATCATAACATAAGGCAGAGATTGCTCAGGAGCTTCATGAATACATGCTCCGCCATGATATTTAGGCAGTTCTTGACACAGCTGGCGAGCTGGCTTAATACAATTGGCGAGCGAATAGTCTCATTGGCCAGCAAAGAGCTCTGGAGAGCTGAGGAATATAAGCTCCACTAGTATTTGACATCCTCCTGAAACTAACTCACCCTCGGTATTATTTCATCTGGTATGTAATAATTCACTAGTTAATTGGTATGATCAGCTCAGGCTCAATTTAAAAAAAAATGCCCTCTTCCATTTTTGGTACCCCAGATTGGCACGGGGAATAGGGATCCATAAATAGTCTGAGTCGGATCAGGAACTGCTTTTAGACTGTACCAAGTATACCTTTTCATGTCTTTATCAGGAACGTTGCAGTAATCTCTCTGCCAAAACCAAACTCGTTATCTTTTTGCCAGCAGCAAAGCAGATATATCCATTGCCAACTAAAAGCCATTTTCTCAGATGGCTAAGAAAGCTCTCATACAAAATAGTGATAACATAGCAGGTAGGTGGTATCCATGGATAACTCCAGACTTAGACCTGTTGTCATACAGAAATATAGCTACCTTTCACGTTTAGTCAAGATTGTATCACTTCCTTCACTCAAGGTTTCTTTTAGGTACCTAGAAATGATGTTGTATCAAGAGTAGCTGAAATTCCTCTTCAGGTAGCTGATCCTTTTCTCTTTCATTTCATTGTTACCCCTCTTCTACTGCAATGGACAAATGCTGCAAGATCTTGTCTTGGTCTGCTGCTGGATTTCCATGCTGAAGAGGTGTTACATACTTTTCCCAAAACAATCTCTCACGATAATCAGGAGTACAGTACATAGCATTTCTGTGGGTTAAGAAAAATAATTTTCAAACTACGAATAACTGTGGGCTAAAAAAGGTGTTTCAAATAGCACTGCATGCAAAGAACTGACAGAATTTGAATGGTAGACTCCTGAGCCTACATTTTTTGTTTGTTGTGAGAGGCTTCTGGTGTTTTATGTTGCAAAATGTTGTGGGATAAAGATGCACATCCTGCAAAATGCAATTCCCGAGTGAATAGGACTGGGATACTCATTCACTGCTATGAAAGCAATGATTTGAACTGAAGTCTGATCACTGGGGCTAGTTTCTTTCAGAACATCTGATCTCTTAGTCTTCTAACCACAGATTGTGTTGGGGCCACCTGAGCCTTAGGCTTGTAGCTCACTGTTTTGGGTATGACTTTTGGGTTTTTTTCGTACCATGTTTCTCCTTCTTTAACCTCTCAAAGTAGGCAGAGGTTAGAGAATGTTAAAGAGGTTAGAGAATGACAGGGTAGAGGTAGAGTTAATGTCTCAAAGCAGGCAGAAGAAAAGAAGTGAGTATGTTTGTGTATGTGTGTGAGTGCACAAATAGATTTTTAAAAATTTCTTTCTCTGTGAAGAACTCACAAAAAGAAACATAAGCATTTACATATTAGAATATTAAAATCTTTCTCCTGATAACCTGACTGATTTAGGACTAATAATGTTGGTTTAGATAACTGTGTGTAGAATAACCTTGACTCATTTCCTATTTCCACAGCACATACAGTGTACTACTGTCACATAAAAAAGGAGATTTTCTCAAATCCTTTGTGTTTGATTAGTCTTTGTGACCTTTAATTGCAAAGTGTGTAGCCAACATCTGCTTCTCACCCAGGAGCCATACATTAACCTTAGCAGCAGACAACACTTGCTCTGTTTACTCCAGTGATTTTAACTTTTTGCTATCCAGGATGTATACCCAGCTTCTTATCATCTCACTACGTTAATATCAAAGGCTGTGCTCCCCTACCTATCGAAAATGTTATTAATTATTGACAAGAACCTACCAAAATCCAAATGTATGGGCTATTATATACACATTGAGAAGATTCCACTTGTTGGTTTTCAGTCTTACCTGGCTTATGGCCATAATGCTTTTGCAAATCAGCCACTTGAATTGGATTGAATTGAATTGTTTTTCAGGTAGGTTCCCCCTATCTATCCTGAGTTTTTGTGGTATACCTGGCTTCATGCACAGAGAAATTTGAAGGAGATAAGGAATCATTTCCCCCTAGTTTGTAATGACAGGGATCACCCTCTATATTTCCATTAATGTCAAGGGAATCAGGAGTCTGTATAAACATAATTTCAGCTTCAGAGTTTTCTGGTTTCCTTGAATATTTCTCCTGCAATTATGCCAAATCTGTCAGAGACCAGGGAACAGAATGCACAGTAGTGCAGATCTCATTGTTACCCTCATCAGATTTGGAGTCAGGGTTCTCTGAGCTCTCATCATCACCACCATCATACCAAATATCCCCGTCCCAAGCATCAGGGTCTGTATAATGTACTGAGTTGCAGAACCACCTATCTGAAACAGGAGGTTGTTTCTTCAGCAACAGCTTTTCTCTGTGCTCAGCTGCAATGAGCAGAGCTTAAAGGTCATCAACCTCAGTTTTAAGGTGCTTATTCTCAATTTTAAGATGATAATTTTCAATCATAAGTTTATCAACTTGTATTCCAAATTTTCTCCTTTATCTGTCTCAAAGGCTAATAATGGCTTGAACACCTCATTTTCTGATTTCAAAGCAGTATACTCTACATCAGAAATCCATTCAGAATCAGCTAAAAGGTATCACCGGGCTCCCTCCTCTTCAAGGATTTTAACAAGAGCCTGGCCGAGGTGTCTCCATTCTGCTCCACTCTACACTGAGTCCCCTTAGATTGTAGGGTGTGTGGGAAGTCAGACACGCATTCAACAGTGTCATGCAGGGAGAAGTGACTGTGTTTCCCCCATAATTTCCTTACTCTTATCCACCTTTCTTTAATTTTACCCTCAGTCTTTTTCCCTGCTCTCCCTGACAACTGTTGTCACCGATTTCCTATGATAGAACAGGTTAACTGGTATTTTACAGTAAGCAAAATATTCCTGGTCCCAAAAAGCTTTTTCCAAATTCACTGTGAAATGCTGAAATTCAGCTGCTTAGGAAGCATGGGTTAGAAATCTTCACCAATTTCCAAAGTTCTTGTGGTTTGGTAAACTTTGGTATATTTCTTTTTCTTTCTCTTCATCATTTTCTCTGTAGTAAAGGAAGCACTGCTCTTTATGTTTCCTTGTTGCTCATCTTTATCACTGGAAAAAAGCACATAGTTGCACTTAAACCCCCTCCAAAACCTAAAACACTACAAGTATGTTCATGAACACAAGAATAAAACCAAATGGCCTGAGAAATTTCAAACTGCAGCCACTTTAAATGGAACCAACATCTCAGCAGAGTTTAGAAAGCTGATTTCAGTTCTAGACAGCCTGGACAATCCAGTGGCTCCAGCAAGCTGTTCTGAGTCAGTGCAAGGTTTTAGTACTGACTACTAAAAATAAAGAATGAGAAACATGACTGTGAATCACTGTTTTGGGTGAAGCAATCTAGATTTAGCAAATCTAGGTAGTATGCCTGTAAACCCAGCTGATTGGGTAACAGCCGGGATAACTCTGTCTGTATTATATTGTGGTTTGAAAAATCATGTCCACATAAAGTACACCAAGTTTTGCATTTCTGGGTTTGTTTTGTTTTTGTTTTTTTTCTCCATTGGGTAAGCATTTATTGTTTTGTTTCACCTTTCAAGTCGCATATTCCATCATCCTTTACCTTGGAATTGTTATCTGTTTTTTCATCCTAGCTGTTGGACTTATCCCTAGGAGTCTGAAATTGGTTAAAACCAAGTGGGGAAAACAAAGTGCCTGTGGCCTTAATGAAGAGCGTGCTGGAAGGGTAAATTTCTTTTCCCCATAACTAGTCTTCACTCAAATGAAAAAAAACCAAAACAAAAACAAAACCCCCAAACTATAAAGCTGCCATTACCAATATTAATTATGCAGATATTCATCACTCGAGGCATTCGAGGCATTCAATGCATTCATTTGTTGAGAGAAACCTTGAACTGCAAAATGTGAAAAGCCCTGGAAAGAAAATCTAATAAAATAAAGATGAAAAACTTGTCTAACATTACGACAGAATAGGAAAGGTCAGGTTTAAATTCAAAGATAAGGAAAAGAACAAACTTAACAGGTATAGATGAGAGAGAGAGAAAAAAAGACATTTAAAATTAGGGGAAAAAATCATATTGAGTGCATACCTAGAAGGCTCAGCAATCACTGGACAGAATAAGAATAATCCTCTAGCAGACTCAAGATACTGATAATTCCTGCTTTCATCAAAATGATGGGCTTGTTAGTTGCTGTATGCTGTGGCAAAATCTGCCAGCCACCAGAATAAGTGAATAATTGGAACCAAAAATTCTTCCTGAAGTTCTGATGCTGGTCTAATACTAAGTTAGTGAGGAAGATGTGGCTGTGTGTTGGAAGGGGTGTCTCTGAATATGGAACAGATGGGATCTTGTACTTTCCAAGAAGAATAACAATAGCTGCTGGACTGAACCCTCCTCTGGGGCCACATTCCTGCATGTTCTACAGTATGGCTACCTCTGCTTAAAAGTCTGATGTGCCAGCAGAAGTGAACACAGAGTTGTGTGTAAATTGCTGTGATTGCCTTCTGCTGTAGAATCTGATGCTGTATTCACTGCTGTGTCAGTGGTACTGTGGTACTGCTAAGAGTAAGTTTACAGTAATTCAAATCCCTGATGAAAAATTTGGTATAGCTATTTGGAAGTTGGCAGAAAAAGAAATCAGAATGCAAAGTCTTTGTGAGCAGAAAATACCCAAATCTCTATTTTTTTCCTCAAAAATAGCATTAATCCCAAATCCTGTATGCTGCAGTGGCCTTCATTTTGCTTTTCATTCTTTTTGTAGTGCAATGTTGATATTTCTGTCAATCCCAATGGTCATAATAGAGTAAAGGTACCAGATGCTATGGTGAAGAAAGATGTGTCTGTTTGTCAGGACAAATTGCACAGGGCACACTTCCAGCTTTGTGTGTGTTGATGGAAAGCCATGACTTCTGCTTTTCAGTTTGTGTCTGAGGAAATAAAATAGACTCGGGATTTAGGAACAGCTTATTGAACAATCATCTATCCTCATGCTTAATTCCAGCATTTGCAGTTGAACTTTTTTTATTCTTCACCTGTATAAGCAACTACCCAAATCACTTGTTATATGTTTTCATCTTCTTCTCTAGTAATTTTCTTCTCAATAGAAATAGGTGGTGCAGGTTGGACATGTCTGTAAATCAGAGTTGTCTACTGACAGAGCAGAAGAAAATGACCTGAGAAATTTTAGTGTGTTTCAGAGAGGTCTCCTCTGACTACAGAATAATATTTCAGTGTTTCTCTGACCTACTAAACACAGCTCAATCTGCTAACAGGAGGGATTGATTAGCTTGCACAAGCTAAAATGTCTTCCCACACACTACGGGAGTATATTGGAGATATAGTATATTGGAGTTCTGTAATTCGCTTAAACACAAAACTGTTTATAGGCATCTCTTTTAAACTCTTGCTTAGATAAGAGTGCAGTCTGGAAGCTGACCAGATGTTTTGCTTATCATATTCTTTAGTATATTTAATGAAATCATATCTATTTTCAAACAATTGCTAAGTACTTGCTTTTCCATTTATTAGAGGTTTCTTTACTTACCATATCTGACTCGAGGGGCAGCAAAGGTGAGGGAGAGTTTTGTGTTTTGTTTGAGGTTTTTTTGTTTGTTCATTTTTGAGGGTTCTGTTGTTTGGTTTGGTTTTGTTGGGGTTTTTTTATATGACTTTTTTGCCTCATTGCTAAAAATCTGAAAGCATCAAATCACCCTGTGTTATACCAAAATCCTTGACGGCTGCAGTCCAGTAGCAGAGCTCCTGTCCTGTGTGGCAATGAAAGCCCTCACACCTTGTCACCTGCCATAATCCTAAACTCTGAGCTGTGTAGATGGGCACCTTACATGATGAAGAGGGAGCTCAAGCCAAGGGGGACATGCCTAAAATGATGAAGGAAGAAATACAAAGGAAAAGGTTAAAAGAACCAAGAACTGACCTTTGCACAGTGATCACTCTGTACTGGGGTGATAAGAAATCTTTCCATTAGGCATTCATACTTAAGTCAGTGCTGTGCTGCTCCACTTCAGTTTGGAGAACATGAGAGTGCCCAAGGTCAATCATAGAATAGCCAACAGCATAGTCTTTGGGCACTGCCCTGCAGTAGGAGGAGACTTGGGCACTCTTCACCCCATCTTCATTGTCTTTTTAGTTCCCTGAACCTTTTTGACATTCTGTTGCTGTTTGCTCATAGTAAGCAGCCACATCTCAAAATTCCAGCCAGCCTGTCGTTATCATAAACTGCAGCCACATTTCTGTCACCTAACTTTTCCACTCACAGTCTTCTCTTCACCATGTCTATCCTTGTAAGTGATCCAGATTCCTAGCTTTGCTTCCCAGTGTTTTTCTGAGCGCTGATGAAGTTGTGCCCTGCATGTCACTAGCTTTAGTTGATAAGAAAAGACTTTTTCATAGATTCAGTTACTCAAAGAGGATTTCCAAAAGGCAAAGATTATCTTTTTCCTAACTTATTTCTATTGATTAACACATGTAAACATAGGAAGTTAACAGCAGGCTCTTCTTTATTAGCATTACCCTCACATATAAGTCCATGGAAGATTTGTTGGGCACTTGGGACCTTGCTGCTTGGAAAACTTCCCATCTTGGATTTTGAAGGTAGCCTGTGCACTTTCATATTCACATGTCATACAGAAGGGAGACTAATAATGCTGAGAATATTTCCCAGAAGCTTGTTTGATGGAGATATCAGTGACCAGCTGAGCTCAACAGAGGTCAAGACCAGAGTTCACATTAGGAATCAGTGTCCTTAACTGCACTTCCATGCATGATATATTTGGATGATTCAGATTTAAACACAGAGTATTTGAAAATTGACCTAAAGCTCGAGAAATGCGTCGTATGTTCACACATACAAAGCATTTATCTCATTCAGAGGAAGATGTAGTTGTCTTATGCAAATGTCTAAAGTTCAGGCAACCATGTATTATGAAGCATTTCTAAATATTTTATTCCAGAGCTGTCTTTAGTTCCATTTTGCTTATGGGCAGTGTTACAGGTGGATTCAAGAGAGACATGCTTGTAGTATATACCAGCTAGATGTGAGCTGGTTTTGCATCCGAAACTATGCAAACACATAGCTTGTCTTGCAGTGTTTTGGTTAATAATCTCAGTATTGAGTTCAGATAGAGCGTGCTATCATTTCCTGAAAGGCCTGTGTAGATGTGCTGAAAATATAAAAGCTACAATGGAACTTTGGATCTTTGCAGTGAGAACTTCTACATTTATTCAAATTAAAAGTCTTCAAGAGAGAGGATAGAAGGGATAGACACCATAGTACACAAATGTGCTAATGATGAGAGTGCTTTGTGTGTTGAGTTTTGAATCTAGTTCTCCATATTCTGGAGTAGTACTCTTACAGGCCAATATATGCACAGGCCAATATACGTACAAGTTGTGCCTTTCATTGTCCTTTACCCTGGATGTTAGGAAAACTGTTTGTCAGGTCTGCAGGTTTTGAAATAGGAGAGTAAGATTATTCTCTTTCTTGGTTTCTCCTGAAATACATCAGGTTTATTCCTAAAGTGAAAGTAACATTAGACAAAGGACTTAATAGTCAGAGTTCAAATGCTAATTCTGATTCACAGTTTTTGGGATCCTCCTTCTTAAGTTTGTGTTAACATAGGACTCAGCCTGATTTTTGAACTCAAACTCCATATCCTGATCATCTGTCTTGTCTCTGTCTTGGCTTTTGCACTTCTACTCACTCTAAATTAAGTCTGTTGTCAACCATCTCTCATACAGGCAAGGAGACTGGTTCCAATTTTAGTGGTGCTCTGAAAGAATTTGAGATACCACTGATGTTCTTGAAGGGAGAGAGGAAGACGTAGGATAAGTTATACTGTAATAAATAAATAAATATTCCCTGTTTCCCCTTTTGGTAGTTAATTACTGAGGAGGTTAAACTGTTATGCTTTTAACATTTCATCTCATAACTCAATTATACTTTCATTCTATTGTCTAGAGGTCTTCAGCCCTCTGGTATTCTGTGATCCATAATAATTACAAAGGTGGGGATGAAGAAGGAGGCCAAAAGGTTTACCAGACAAAACTACTTTGCAGTGTTTCTTTCACAGGCTGTAGTTTCTATTTATTGAATGTCTGTATGTTAAATTCCTGCTGGTGTGAAAGATCAAAAGTCACAAGTTGTAGGGGACTGATTACTTTTTGGGCCGGAGAGCCCTGTAAGAGAGCAACACATTAACAGGAAAAAACCAAAAGATAGGAAAATTGCCATCTTATAGAAAAGGGAAGCAAAAGATCTGGTCACCAGAAGTGATGGAGCAGAACACAACAAATTAAAAATATTTTTTTTATTCTCATTTAAAGGTGTGAGAAACATCAGAAGAGCAGCTGAGTGGAAAGATAGCCACAATTATCCTCAGTAAGCTTACCAGAGCACTTGTAAAAGAGACATTTTAAAAATCCTTCTCCATCATCTCCCTTTATTAACTTAACAAGTGAACCAGAATTATCTTCAGCCATTTTAATTATTTCGTTAGGAGTTCTATAATTGTTTTAACACAGAAGAGAGAGAGAAACAAATAATAGATTTTATGTAAATACTGGTTGCTAATGGTGCTATCAAGAGTCTGAAAAGCAGGAAATGGGAGGAGTTGATAAACAAGAGAGGTTAATTGAAAGTACTGTGCAAAGATGGCTTCACACATGGCTCCTGGGTGAGGAGCCTGTTGTGTTCCTGCAGTTTATCCAGGCAATGAATATACCTTAATGTTTGATTAAAGTCTAGTGTACTGCAATCAGATGTGACAAATTATGAGCCTAAGAGAAGGTGAGGAAGTACACCAAAGATTTCTGTCAACTGGTATCAATTAAATTCATGGCCAAGGAAAACATACCTGCAGACCTAAGCAGCACCCTTTGTGTTAACTAGGGGGTGTCAAGACTTTTTTTCACTGTCAGATACAGGAGGTCAGTGGTGTACCTTGTCTTTCTCTTCTTCCATAAGAGCTCCTTCAAGCCCCACCCTACTACCACATTTTATCATTTTCTGCATATATTTTTTCACTTCATATGAATGTGGCTCATCAGTTGTTCTGAGATTCTCTGGGACCACAAACCAGAACAAGTGTGGAGAAGAAGAGCATCTCAATAGAGAAACTGGGAAATCTTACCAAGACACATATGTTTAGAAACATAGACAGTCTCTAGAGCAAGAAATAAAACCACAGAGTTAGAGAATACTTCAGAGATTAGTGACATGCTGTATAAAAGCTGAAGTAGTATTTGGGAATTGTTATGTGTTGTACTTCACTGGTAATAAATGCACAAAATTACCCAGAACTACTAAATTTCATACTCTGAAACGGGGCTTTTCTACCTACCAAAAATAAGGTTTTCATAAATATTAATATGGAGGTCAAAATGTGAGAAATGAGGAAGTGAGATTGAAAGGGTTCTGTTCCTAGACAGATATTTCTGTATTGATGGAGAGAAGCTTACTGAAACCTAGCTTCTGCAGAGCATGTGGATTTAACTGGAAGTTAAAATGGAAAGATTTTTTTTCTGATTCATAAAATTGGTAATATATAAATAAAAAAATACAGTCGAGATAGCTTGGACTGAGACTACCCCAATTGCTTCTCCAGTGGGACTGGTTATTTTCACATATCAGTTGTCAGTAACACATGTTGGCATGAACCCTGAAGGAATGGAATGAATGGCCAGCTCTGAAAAGTATGGAGTTAAAGCAGAATATATTAAGGGACAGAGAAGCTTCAGTGCAAATCCTACATGAATAAAATGGGCACGGTAGAGTATGTATTTATCTGTACATTGAATAAAGTATTATCTAAATAACTGCCATGTCTGCTAATTAGAAATAACTCAACTGAGTCTGAGTAAATTCATAATGGAATTAGATAAGTAGAAGAGCCCTTGTTGAAAAATGTAGAGGCTGAATTTCTAGAAAAAGTCATGCTGTTATCAGAAAGAGAAAGATGAAAAAAACAGTGTCTGTGCTTGGGTGATTTTCTTTTTTCACTTTCTCTTGACTGTCCAAGATTTCCTTGTAAGTGGACTCAGCAGGTTCTGTTAGTCCAAGATGTCTTGAAAAATAGTCTAAACAAAAGCTTCATACTATTTTCTGTATCAGATTAGTATAATTTTCTCCATGATTATTTTTGGTCATTCCAACATCCTTGCTGTGTTATCAAGAGAGGAAAGATGGATAGAGTGACTTGAAGTAGAGAAGTTGGTGGTATCTGGTTTTGCTGCTTTGTAAATCTGATTCATGTTCACACAAACACCAGTCTGAAATTAGATGGTCAAACAGCATTAATGTAATTTTTCTCTAGCTTATATCTGATTTCTAGGAATTAATTGAACTTCCAGAACAAATTCCACTAATGCATTCCCAGCATTCCCAAGGAAAGTTTAGCCTATTTGCCTCAACAAACTGCTGGGTTCTTTATCCAAAGCAGTGCACAGTTGGGTCCTGCTATTTAGCAGGATGGTGATGGCTGATGTTATCAGCTCACCTGATTGCCTTTCCTCTGAAACAGGCTAGAAATAATCTTGCAGTTGGTCACAATGGAGAAGGGGTGTGAGGAGCTGCTCTTTACCGAATCCAAAGTGTCTCACCTCACGTTTCTTGTGTTGCACGTTAACCTTCTCGCCCACCACTTGGTATCCACTGTTTGTACTTTCCTCCAACAGCTGTGATCTTCTCAGTGTTGTGTCACAGGAGATGTGTCACAGCCTGCAGGCTACGACAGGAACAGGCCCAGCTTGGGGCATTGTCAGTAGGTGGCTGGTGACATGAGAATGTCACCTAAACCCACCCAACTATAGAGGGTCTTCCCCAAGCCCAATTTTATTTGCTTGACAATATGGGCTTTGAGGCTATGTGAACAGTGACACTTAGTGGCAACTGCCAGAACTATACCTTCAGGAGAACAGGCTGTTTGATACAAGAAGTAATAGTTGTAATATATCTAATTGTCTGAAATATCTAATTAATCAGAAAGGTCAGCAGTAGCCATTCAGCTTGGCTTCCATTAGATTAATTTATGTGCCAGTTAAACTCTGTCACAAATGGGGAAAAAGGAAGGAAAAGAGAACATTGACTTCTGAGTCTGAGTAATATCAATTAGTAGATAGGTGATGGTGTTTGCCTGTGTAAATTCTCTTCTCTCTATACTGTACATTAAAATTATTTGGTCTTGGTATGTAAAATATCCTTCAGGTCTGGTACAGAGACCATGTTCAATTACTTCTAAATCTTTGTCTGTTCTGTCTGCCCTTTCCAGGGGGGCAGACAGAAAAGATAACAGTTGGACTAACCTGCTTTTAGGAAATGGAAGGATGAACTTCCCACACGCAATCTTCCATTATTCAGTCTTCTGAATGTATTGCCTCTTGTATTTTTTTTAATTTATCTTCTTTATTTTTTTCCTATTGACTCTTGCTTAATGTTGCTGTTTTCCTGCATGTCTTAGTGCCACAGCTGAACAATTGCTGTCCTTTTTTAAGAAAACTGTTCACTAAAATTGATGCCAGTGACTTATCTCAGAAAAGGAGTTCAGCCAGTTACCTGTGGTTGTAATTTCTACTTGCATAATGGAAACATCCTCATTGTTGAGTTCAGATCAGCTACAGAAAGTGGGGAATTACCTTGGACATTACATTGGATGCAATGTGATCTGTGCTGTCACAGGCACTACAAAATGTTGTGTCTTGCTACATGGCTTCATGAACACTTGATAGCCTGAAGGGTATCATGAAGTGATGAACAAGGTGAGTGAGGACAAGATAGAGACCTTCCATTTTGCTGGCTGCCTATATCCATTATTATTTTTGGTCTCTGCCGTGGGTGAGGTAGAGTGCAAAACATCCCAGAGAGGATCTGGGTACTGGGAATTATTCAAAAAACAGCAATATTATATTTATCTCATGCAACCTCTTGCACTCCCCTCAGTGCTGTATTCCACAAGTCTCAGCTTCCCTCCCCAGCAGGGAGATAGCTGCTGCTCCGGGAAGGTGGGACAGAAAGTTGTGTCAGTTCCTGCTGTGCAGCTGCCCAGCTGTTTGTGACCTGTCTCAGCTGCTGGTGACCAGGTCCCTGGGCATCTCTGCCATTTGTTCCATGCACCTCCCTGATCTCCAGGATCCTCCTACCTCAGAATCTTTCCTCCACCGACCGAGAAGGTTCACCTTTTACGCGCTGGCCCCCAATTTCCCCAGAATCAGAAGGTATGGTCAGCCTTGTAATTGGCAGTACTGTCTCATTAATTGGAGGATTCAGGATACATCACTTCTGTTCAGACCTGGTGATCTGAATCCCAAAATCATGGGGACTCATTTACATTTAATTATCCTGAAGATTCAGATATGGTTGGAGAAAATGCTTACCTAGGACCTGAAGAAGGCCAGTCAAATCTTATATTGGGTGCTTGAATTTTATGACTTGTAGTGATCCTAACAAGAAATAGTTAATTTATACAAATCATTCATTACCCAAGTAGATGTTTCTACAACTAGAACCCCAAATAATACATTTAATAGCACAGGCAAGGAATACTGCACTGTAGGAGGCAGGATAATAATGTTGTTTCATAGTCTGCTTTACTAAAAAAATAGGCCTCTGAATTCAAAGCAGAAACATTATAAAGAGAAACATTATAAATGCAGCTAATCTTCTTTTTTGAAAATCTTCTAGTATCTCTCATGAAAACCACAACATGGACATGTTTCTGACTCCTTTGAAACTCACTGGCTACTTTAAAAAAACTGTAGCTTATAAATAAAATTAATTGTTACTTCAAACGAATAACAGTTAAGACAGCAGAGCTAATTAAATGAATTTTGAAGGAACAGTATTTTGTGGAGTTGCATGTTTTTGTTGTAGTCACAAATGGTAAATTTATTCAGAATTTGATATCAAAGGAAACTAGAAAACAAGTTGTGAGCTATGTAGAAGCGTTGCTGCTGTTCCCTTTAAAGAAAACACATTTAATTTCTTTCTTCTGAAGCCAGCATCAATTATCGTTGTGTCTAGCTTGTATCTGATAACCTCATATTGTAGAATTATTATATGGACTGGAAAGGGCCTCTGGAAGTCATCAGATTCAACTCACCATTAAAAGCGAGGACACCTTGCATCAGGTGGTTCAAACTGTTGTCCACTAAAATCTTTAATATCTCCAGTAACCTCTCTTTTGAGGCTTTTCCAGTGCTTGACAGTCATGTTTTTTCCAACATCTAACCAGAAACTTCCTTGCTGTAACTTGTACCTCTTTTTTCTTGTCCTCCCACTGTAGTCCCCTGAGAAAGACCAGGCTTCGTTTTGTCTAGACCCTGCCAATTGTTGAAGACATTTAAACAATCATTTTTACCTAAAGAAAACCTGTCCATCAAAAACAGAAACGAAAATATTTCTGCTGGCTTTCTATGAGACCTTTTTCTTTTCGGATGCCTCTGGACAAAAAAAAGCATTCTTCTTTTTTTGTGTGTGTTGGGTAATCTCAGTGACTGGAGGGAGACCTCATTGCAGTCTACAATTTCCTCATGAGGAGAAGTGCAGGAGATGGCACTGATCTCTTCTCTGTGGTGACTGGAGACAGGACCCAAGGGAATGGCCTGAAGCTGTGTCAGGGAAGGTTCAGGTTGGATACTAGGAAAAGGTTCTTCACCCAGAGGGTGGTTGAGCACTGGAACAGCTCCCCACGGCAGTGGTCACAGCACCAGCCTGACAGAGTTCAAGAAGTGTTTGGACAACACTCTCAGGCACATGGTGTGACTCTTGGGGTGTCCGGAGTGGGGTCAGGAATTGGACTCAATGATCCTCATGGGTCCCTTCCAACTCAGCACATTCTATGATTCTGTGGGTGAGAAAGGAAGAAAATTAACACAAATCCTGAAACAAAAATAAGCTTCTGAACCTGTAGACTGTGTTAAAGAGTACAAAATTGGAAATAAAAATCCATATTTGAAAGAAGAGGTTAAATGCAAATATTTTCATCCTGAACAGTAAGTTTCAATTTCAGAATATTTCTAAAAATACTCAGACTTGGAAAGGTTAGAATTGTAATAATATGAAAATCTTTCTTATATTTATTTTTCTCTTGATGCTGCATATATTTTAACAGAAGATTGGGTACAGTTAAGTGATTCATCATTTCCCATTCTTTTGATGCTGAGGTCTTTCACAAGTGCAGATTCTTGATACATTTTATAAGGCAAAATCAGACAGACAGTATGTTTTGAGTTTCTGACCATGAAAGGATCAGCATTAGATTCCTGTTGTTCAACAAAACAGCACTACTTTTCAGCTTTGAATCCAAGTACGTGTGTTTCCTCTGTTCAGTATTTTGCTGAGCACCACACCGCTTTCACTTCCAGGTATTCCAGTAATTGTACTTTCCGAGTGACGCACCCTGGCTTGATGTAATTTGCTGTTATGATCCCTGATTATGATGGAAGTATTTCCACATCATGCCGTCGCCCCCTGGTCAAACACAGTTTCAGTTGGAGGGAGCTGTGCCATCCTGTGCCCATTGTTTGCTACTGTCCTCTTTGATTGAGTTCAACCTGTTGATGTCCTGATTGCCAAAGGCTTATCATTTGATTTTGAAAAACCTCCTCCTCAGTGAATGCCTAGGGGTATTTTCAGCTCTATTTAGATTTGTGCATTACAGTTTTAAATTGCTACTTTGGGCTCTATTAAAACAAATTTCAGAAAGAAAATGTCAGCTTGCAGAAACAGGTAATTGAAAATAGCACTGCTTAGGAACAAACACGGTTTTCCTGCAGATTTCCTTAGCCTTTGTTTAAAAGTGCAGCATTAGTATTATGCTAGTGGGGATTTTTTTATTTGGTACAAGTGCTAATCATGATAAAATGTCATTGGTTTGGGTAACATATTCATTTGTTAACACATTCATTCGTGCAAGTACAAATGATCTGTAAGAGCTGTGGCGCACCCAAGTAGGAAATCCCAAGTTGTAGTCCATTAACTACAGGAGTCCAGTTCCCATTAGTTTATGAGTGTTTGTTATAATTTTACAGCATAAAATACTTCATTAATGACATGCACATTTAGCTTTTAGTAGTCTAGTGTTGTCTATGAGTGGTAAAAGACTCCCTATTCAGCACCTTATAATCATAAAATATTTTTGTTCTGGAGTCACAGCAATAATCTTTCAACTCTGACCAGCTGTATAGACTGCATATCTAGTATCTTGATGTCTTGTGCCTTCTAAAATCATTTATACCACTGGAAATAATTATGCATACTTTTACTAACTTAGCCTCACTTTTCTTTTTTTCCCACTTGTGTAAATTGCATACCAAGTCATTTATTTAGCTTCAGTGGGAGCAGTAGAAGGTCATAGAGGGAGCTTGGAGCATTGACTGTGAAATTGTAGATGAAATTTTCTTTAGAAAATTCTTTAGTGAAGCACTGCTACTTTCAGGTTCAAACATTATTTTAAAAAATATTCCAAAATATTTTTTAAAAAAATCCATTAGGACCAAATTGGTATGTTTCTTCACTAATTTTTTCCTGGAGCTAAGAAGGCTCTGTAGTTCTCAGGATAGCATTTTTTAATTCTGCATGTGTTATTGACACAATATTGGCAGTGAATAAAGAACAGATTTCTATGGAATTTCAGTAGACCATTTAATTTCTTGTATGGATGGATTCAGGTCTACCATAAAGCACTGCTATTTCCGCTGTCGATATCACCGTGTCCCGCAGCTGTAGGGAGGAGGAGAGAAGATCCAGCAGGCAGGAATTGATCCAGCAGGCAGGAATTGTGCAGCAAGATTAATTTATTTAATTATTTTACAAACTCTTTTATAGACTTTTTCTTCATAGTCTAATTGGACAAAAGATCAGCCACCCCTTGGGGGTGATTGGCTAAAATCCTAAAATATCCACTGTCAAAATGTTTTTCTACTGTACCATAAACATAGTTCTACAAGGTCGCAGGTGTTCTTAGTTTACAGAACTTCTGCTGTCATCTTCCATGAGAGAGAAAAGTATCCCACAGTTTAGAAGAAGCAGGAAAATTCCTTGCTAACAGCATTTTTGTGTCCATACACTGCAGCTGCTTTTGTCACTCTTCTATCTATCAACCAGTGCAATGCAGTTTTCTGTATTATATAAAATAACACTGCTGCATGATTTCACAACCTAATCTCTTCTCCTGGTCAAGTCAACTCTGACTTTTTCACTCAGTGCATATGTATGTGGAAGCAGCAACTTTGGCAGCAAGTGGTCTGCACTATTTCCTTGTGTTGTATTAGTCCTCTAGGACATGAGAATTCTATGTAAAGGAAAGGAGAACCTGTAAAATAAAAAAAAACCAACCAAAAAGCATAATTAAGTTGTAAGTGCTGTAGATTCTCTCAGGAATACTTTAAGAAGATTGAGGGACTTTTATTGACCTAAGCATTTTGGAAACCAAAGTCAAACTGAGTACATCAGCCTGTGGCATTAAACGGATCAGCTCTGAGGTCTCTTGATAATATTACCCAGGACTGTCTGTTGGAAGGAGGCAAGAACATTCCCTGCTGTTCATCATCTCCTTCTTATTGCCTTAGACATTTTTTGATGCTTGTTTAGTGCTAGGGTAGCTCTACATTTGTTGAACTTCTTCTTGTGAAAAGACAAACTGTTGGTATAAAAAATGGGGAGGCTGGTCTTTGAAATCTGAGTTATTGAAATTCTGTTCACTTCCAATCAGTCTTCATTCATTCACAGATGTCTCCCAAAGAAGGTAAATACGCCTTTTCAATGAGTGTCCCCTTGACAAATGCTTTTGGAATAAAATCCTTGCAGCACAGCGCTGCCTACATATCCACATGGGATCTGTGTGCTCTGTTATGCAGCGGGCTGGGAGGGGACCTGTGCCTGGAACAACAGCTACATTCAGGGATGTAGCTGACGTGGGGATTTGCCCCCCAGTTGTTCCCATGCAAAGCCAATGCCTAGGTTAGAACTTTGACTCCCTCATCAGGGCTGGGATTGCACAGCCTGTGGCTCTCGGGTTCTGGGTATAGAGCACCTGTGGGTTGTGGTCTGCTGGGCTTTGCTGCAGAGTGAGTCAATAGCACTTGCTTAAGCCGGCAGAGCTTGGAGGCCATTGAAGAAGTGATGGTGTGTTTCCTTTGGGCTGCGACAGTCAGCCTTCCCGAGGGACCACCCAGGTGGCACACCAGAGCTGTAGTGCAAACTCCCCTGGCACCCCTGCCTGCTCTCACGCCTTCCTCCTGACCATTCAACCATTCACTGTGCTATGTCTGAGAGAGCTGCAGCATCAGGAGCGGCCAACAAGGTGCTCAGATCTGTGTGTAAATGATTCAAAATGCCTCCTTCACAACATAGACAAGCTTTCCTGCAAGGAGAAATGGTGTCTGTGTTCACATTATAGGTGGTATATAATACCCAAACTTTTCAGTATACAAAGTCTTTGTATACTGAAAGAAAAATTGTTTTAGAAGCCAAAAATATATTTACAATGTATACATATAGATTCTAGCACAATTGGGGCACAAAATGGCGGGGGTCAAGTGGCTTGGAGCATCTAAATTTTACTATACTATGCATAGCAATATAATATTTTAAGATGTGATTTCCTCAGTTTTATTCTTCTTCTAAGCTATTACTCATCTTGACTACATTTGTATATTATTCATGAGGACAAACTTGAGCTTTGTGGAAGGAAGATTATCTTGGGAATTCCCATGTCCCAAAGTGCATGTTATTTAACAACGTGTTTAGAAAACATCAGCTTCAATCTAAAAGGATTTTGTCTTGGTTTTTGTTTGTGGTGTCTGTTACTTGGTCCACACACAAGCACAGTCACACACGAGTACACCAGCACAACAACCTGCAGGGGAAAAAGGGAAAACTCCAGACTGAAATAAAGGTAATGGAAGCTTTTTTTTTGAAGATAGTATTGTGGAATACAAAAGTGGTTAAAGAGGAGCAAGAGGAAAATATTTAAATATAACTACATCAATTTCTACCACCTAATAAAGCACATTTTCTTTGCTTTCCCTAGTGGGAAAATAGAGGACAACTTCCTTAAGCACTAGTTTCTATAGTGACAGTGTCCTCAAAATCATCTTTATGCACTCAAAAATAGCTTGATATTACAGTGTAGAAATGGAGCTTAGTCAGAGTTTTCTGTCTTCTAGAAAACAGTTAATGATCTGAAGAGCAGGAATTTAAATTGCATGGAACATTAAATTTTTCTAGTTTAGTAACTGTACTCGTTTGCTTCTGCTGATGAAGTGGGAGATGGCAAATGCCATCCTCCTCAGCCTCATATCCCATCTGAGGTCCATGGTGTCTATTGTGCTTTTGTGCTTGAGCCCACGAGTGCTACATCTACCCATTCCTTAATTTTTCCTTGGTCTAGGTGCAGCTGATCTTTCTGGTTTCCCTTGTGGTGTGTGGCATCTCTTCTCAGCTCAGACACTTGTGAGCTGGACATGGCTCTGGGGTGGACAGGTTGTGGCACAGCTCCCTTCTGAGCCCACAAATCTGCCTTCATAGCTAGATACAAAACCACAGCCCTCTGTCCTCTTCTATCCTCACAATACCCTTTTATTCAAACAGCATCTCCTGCTCATCATCACCCCTTTCTTCTGCCTCTCTGCAGTCATTTTCTCTTTCTCAGCTGCTCCCACAACCAAACCACCAGTGAAAGCATGTCCCTTTTCTTACACTCTTGCCCTGAAATTCCTTTTATTTCTTTCAGCCCCTGCTCTGCATGCTCTGCATACTCTGCTATCCTCTTTGGGAACTTTTCAAACATCTACCACTCTCCTGTGTCCAGATAAGGACCAAAGTGCTGGTTTTTTTGGTCTGAATGGAGAGTTCATCCAAACCCTAAATATTTCAGTTAACTTCTGTCTTTCATTACCTATGGCCTCATCTTTCAGACAGAGTGGGCAGTAAATTACAAAGGACTTAGGTAGTTCATGGCTGATTCATTACACACTGAGGCATAAAATACTGAGTCATTTTACATAATTAACAGAACTCCTAAATTCATGCAAGCAGGTTCTTCAGCCAGTCACAGCTGATTATCCTTCAGTTACTGATGAATATTAGCACTAAAAAAAAAGATCAGCATCTTCCCAGGATTGCACTTACAGGTGAACCTGTCTGTCATGATGCAGCCATTCAACAGTGTGCTCATTTAGCTACTCAACTGATTATGTGCTCGGAGCTGCAAGAAGTTGTTCGAGAAAGACTGCTACTTTTGCATGAGTTTAATTGATTGATACATTGCCTTTTATGTGTATCTATTATGTGCAGCTATTTTAATGTCCTCTTGCACATCAGGACTCATTACTCTTCACGGTTTCTGTTACTTGTTTTGCAAACATGCAAATAAAGAAATAATTATGACTAATAGAGCTCACCCATGAGAGATGAGGGGGAGAAATGATCATCAAGTTGTTGTGTTCCTGGAAAATCAGAGAGATATGTCTTAGTTGTGAAAGCATCTGAAGTAAAATATGCCCTCGGCTCAAAATTTCTGACATGCCACCAGCTGTTCCGGGCAAAGAGATCTTTAAGGTGCAACCATTCCTGACAGGTCTGTCCTCCAGGTTGTCCTCTGTGGCTGGAGCCTGCAAATGCTTGTGCAGCCCTGCTGAGGAGCCAGGAGTGATGCTTCCTTCCTGTGCCCCTCTGCTCCATGTTCAGAGCTGCTCCTGGAGGCCGTGAACCCTCTCAAGGAGCAGCTGCTGGCAGCTGTGCCTGGGCCTTACTAAAGCTGTTCCTCCGTCCTCTCTGACAGTGCTGCAGATGGTCTCGCAGGACTGTATTGAGGAATATAATTCCTGAGTGAAAACTTTAAAAAAAAAAAATCAATCACTCTGATAAATGCCTTGCTTGTGCTGTTTTGAAAGTGTTGTTTTACTTCCAGCGAAGCTGCTGCAGGAGGCTTCCCTGCAGGATGAGGCTTCCCTGCATTTTGCCAAGTGCCAATCCCCAGGGTTGCCTTCCTTTCCTGCTGTCAGTCAGTGCCAGCTTGGTGCTGTTCACAAGGACTGCATGTACTACATTGTCACTTGACTCATGGCATTGCTGAGGGAGCCACTTCAATGTACAGAAGGCAACGTAATAAATTCTGATATTGAAGAAAATACACATAAAATAAATCCTCTTGATCCTACAAATTAGCATGATGTGTAACCACTTGCATTCAAACCTAAATATTGGATAAATACTTACTAATTTACAAAGTAATGTTTACTCTGAAGACAGATAAGACCATTTCAGGTGGTCTACTCAGGTAGTTTCTATCGAGCTTTGTCGACTTACTTAAGCCTTTTAGAAGTGTTGAACTTTAAAGTCTGCACTGGTGCTTAGTATTATATTGGCATATCTTCAAATAAAAGATAAGTCAGTAGGATAAAAATAAACCAGACTGCTTTCTTGCTTGAATATTGTAATCCACGTTATAATGTTATTCCCTTTTCTCTGTTAGAGTTCTGAATTATCAATGGCCCCAAGGCTTTTTTATTCACTAAAATAATTTGTTTTACCTTTCTATTCTACTAAGGCCAGCAAATTTAAAAGTCCTATAATTTGCCTAAATGAAAACATATATTATGCAATAGGGAAAAAGATGCATATGTGATTAGTCTATGATTATCTTGCTGTTAAAATAAATCTAAACAAATGGGATTTTTATTGTTCCTGTGTAGACTATCTGAACGTTAAATTATTCTAAATTGGTCATAAGCCACAACCCATTCAAGTTTTTTCAGAGAGTATAGGCAAAAGTGTAGCTTTTATTATTTTTAAATATAGTTAGTTTTTTCATTCTTGATGGCTTTTCTGGTTATAGGCAATAAATGTAGCAGTATATTACTACTTTGTGTAAATGATATGTCTCCATGATATACTTTAAAGCACCAATGATATGACTTGATTTGAATTTTTAATAACTGAGTACCTTGCAGAAGCCACTGTAAGTAAATGATGGTTAAAATTAGATAGACATATAAAGTGAACTTACTGTCAATTTTTCTTTGAACTCCAGATGCTCACTGTGAGAGGCACCATAGGATGAATAAACAGTGTGTGCTACTCTAATGAAGGAGAAAGAGCAGTGCATATGTATAGATACAGGGAGATTCATTGCTGTCTTCAGAGGATGTGAGAACAGATTCCCGAATTGTCCTTGGAGCACCTTCTTTGAAGAAGGTGAAGCAATGAAGCTGCAGAGGCATCCCCTTCAGCCAGCTTGGCTGGATCTGGCAGTGCTGCTGAGCTTTCCCACTAGCTGCTCTGTTCTGACCTAGCATAACCCCTGCATCGTGTCTGAGACAAGAAATGTGTGGTGGTCTAGAGTGAATGAGATCTACCGTCCTCCTTTTTGCAGGCACGTTACCTTGCAGAAGCAACAACTGCCTCTTTCTTAAACAATGTGAGCTGAGTGGATCCCCTTTATTTAGTTCCCAGTATGGCAGAAAATAGTGTTCTGCCTTGTTAAAAAGTTGTTTTAGCATGCTCTGCAGTTAAAAAAATCTCTGACCTTGCATGAGGACCACTCGATCTGAACAGATAAGGTGAGAGAGGATGACTAAAGGGGACCACACCCAGATATTTTCAGTAGTTTAGTTACTTAACATATTGTTTAATCTAGCAGAAATGTTAAATAACTGCTCATTACTAATTGGTTACTAATGTTTACATTCTGTAGCATGTTATGAGGCTTCTATAGCCTAAAAACCAGTGTTATGTGTTTGGTTATCTTCCTATGTAAATTAATCTATTTTTTTCAGGAAGAGGTAAAAACGTAGCACATAGCACTGGTATAGTGTTCATCTGGAGAGTACAGTTTGGTGCATATTTGGCAGCTGGTTAATTTAGTGCCTCAAAATGCCCCTCTGCTCTTGGAGTGGTTAGAATGAAGGGAAATAATTTCCCCAATGTGGACCAGTTTGCAAAATTGAATGATTCACATTTTGCTGTAGAAGTACAAAGCTGGTTATTCAACACTAACATACCAAGCTTTTGAATTTTTGCTTTCTCTGCCAGGCTATGGCTGGATGGCAGGGGGGTGTTGTCTGCTGTAAAGTGTTGGTGTCACCTGTACAGCCTTTGTGCAGTTTGACAGTGTGATTGCAATAGGCTGGAAGGATAAATGGGTGATATTTCTGTTATATGGAAGGTGTCAATCTCACCCACTTCCAACTTTTACTGCAAGTGAACTTGCAAGTTTTCATTTAACAAACAAGTAAGTTAATAATAGTATGTTGATAAGTTCCTTCCTAAGGCCAGGGCTAAAATTTTCTCATAGAAACGTTCTACTGAAAAATGCAGATTCAGCTAAATCAAGGTCTTATGATGGAATATAACTTTTTTTAAAAAAAGGAGTTTTGGCAAAATATCACCAAGGTTTTCAATGTACCTGATGGATTTTTAATGTATCAAAATAGGATTTTTATGGACAAACTATTTTGTGAAAGTTGAAAAAATTTTGCTATTTTGATCTTTTTCCTTACCGGTTCACGATGAATACTGTATTTAATACCTTAGAGCTTTGAAATTAATGGATAATATAATTTTTGGCCAAGTCTGGATAACTGTACAATGATATTTGACAGCAGAGGCACAGACAAACATGTATGTGAAATACAGTTCTGAGTTAGACCACTGAGGCTACTCCTGATCTAATTTCCTAATTCAGTGTACTTCCTTCATGGAGATAAACTGTTCCAAGATGTAAGTCTCAATGCAACTGTCCCATGGAGATGAGTCCTGTTCTGATAACAAGCTCCATGAAGTGATGGCTTGTACTTAAAAATATACTCTTTCTATCATAACTCAGAATCAGATAAATCCTTAAGCTAACCAGATATCAAAAATGAGAAAGAAATGTAGCAAAGGAATTGTAGAGGGAGCAGGGTACTGCTCTGAGGAGATATCAAAGTGTGGCACAAAGCCTGAGTAACGCAGACCTGTATTGCTGCCTATTGCTGCAGCTTCATCAAAAAGAGTGAAAACTTGGTATTACACTCCAGTGAAATATTTAATGGAAGATGTTTCTTCCTTGGTAACCACTGTGTACCTGGAAAATTGTAGGATTATACATTAATGTACAACTGACCTCACTGGCTGATGATTTTTGTTTAGAAGGACTTACAGCAGGATATTTTGGTTTGCAGTCACAGATTTTCCATGAGGACCATTCTGTTCCTCTGTAACTGACAGTTCCTGTACCACAAGCACAATCTTCTTCAAGCACTTTTCTCCCTGCTGTTGTACTGCAGCCAAGGGAACTTGCATGGGCTTTCTCCTGCAGGAAATGCTCCTACTGTTAACTCAGCTGTTCCCAGTCATGAGTGAGACTCAGGGACTTTTACCCCACGTAGCAGGACTTAATTGGGCCTCAGGGCTGTCATAGTGCTTCGTTGATTCCCCCACTTTTCCCACAGTGCTGCTATTCCTCAGTGAGCAGAGGAGCTGCTGGTTTATGATTTGCTTTTATTTTCCTTGGTGGGGTTCTGCCTAGCAATGTTCAGTGTTTTATTATCTGGCTCATTTCATGTAACACACTTGCCACCTTTAAAATGCATAGAGTTCTGTGCTATTTGTTAGTCCAGCTGAGAACTATAACCCAAAGTAAAATTCCTGGATATTTTCTAGAGTTCTCTTCATGTCTGTGTTCCAAATGGAGTAAAGATTCCAAAGAAACACCATGAAATACCTGCTTCATATAGAAAGTTAAATTATTCTGTATGTTATTTCAGTGTTAAATAAAACAAAAGATATAAAGTTAGGTGCCCAAATTTTTGCAAATGACATCATATTTATGCAGCCAGATGCATATTCTAGTCTTCAAAAGTATGTGTAGATTTTCTGTCAGTTATCAGCAATTGCTTTTCATGGGGTGTGTTGATGCCTCAAAACTCTGAAAAGCAAGACTCTCACACGATGTTGAACTATTGCTACAGTACCTAAACACAGGCAGCAAAGCCAAGAAACACTGATCACAGATTTGCAATTAAACATTTTCCAGGAAGTTTGTGGGGAAAACGATGCTTGCATCAAACAGCAGTGTCTTATTTTAGAAATACATCAAGAGAATATTAACAGGGACTTGGTTAAGCACTTGTGGAATGAAGTGGTAGCATTCAAATTGCAACTGCAGTAATCATAATGCTATTATAGTTTCAGTGTCATGGTATGTGGTTCAACATCTCTTCCTGCAACTTTCATGCTATTTCCAGCCAAAACAAAATCTCAATTAGCTCTATGGTATGAGTAGTTTCAGTAATTTTTCTATTCCTATCATATCAGCAAAATTTGTCCATCTTTGTGGATAGAACTAAATATAAATATTCTGTAAGAATTTGAACACTCTGAGCAGGAGATGTGGATTAAGAGTTTTTACCCAAGCAGAGGATTTTTTATTTTTTTTTGTGTTGGGGTGGGGATTTTTGGTTTTCTAGGTTTTTTAACTGAAAAATAGCCTTCTGGAAGAATTTTGGAGAAAAGGTGAGTTTGTGTAAATTGATGGCAACCTAAGAGTGTAATTGGATAGCTGGTACACATTTTAACTGATGCTGCTCTGATACTATTAATCTGTCATATTCGAACAAGTTGAATTTATGTCTTCCTAATACAATGGGGGAAACAAGAACAAGACCTTTGTTCTTGAACATATGAGAAGAGCTTGGGATGCTATAAGCAAAGATAATATTTTATGTGCAAAAAAAGGTCACACATTGGGGGTTTGGTAACAAAAATATTTTTACAGTAGTGTTTCTGAATGTTATTTTTGTTCATCTGTCAGACAAAAAAAAAGTAATGATATAATGCTGTCATCTTGTAATTATCTCTATTCTCAACTTTCATCTGCCATGCACAGTTGGCAACAGATGCTCAGGCACTCTGCAGTGAGATGCTCTTCAGCCACAGACTTTACAAGTATAGAAGTGCTGTTGAAAAAGTAATCATATGCAGGGCAGTATTTCAAAGCTCCTAATTGAAAAAGGAGAAGTAATTTCCACTGGGTAACTCACATCCATTGTGCAAAATATGGTTTGAAGGGAGTTATAATGTTTTCCCAAATCTTTCTAGAGAGGTCCATTTAAAAATCTCTGCTCTTCTTTTAAACTGCAGAGGTCCCATAACTGATTATTTGGAAAGGCCTTCTGGAGACTGCCTTTTTACAGGATAAGCAGACCTTTTGTATAATTGATTAATCAGTCCGATAACAAAATTTTTGTCCCAGCTGGCACTTCTGTAACAGACGAGTTCTAATTTGTGGCACTGAAGTGAATTCTTGGAGTAAACCTAACAAGGGACATCAGGAAAATGTATCAAACATTAACTATTTCAGAGGTAACACTGCTTTTGCAAATGCAGATGTAGGCACTGCCCAAAGAATAGGGCAGATGTCTCTTTCACAAGGAAAAAAATAATGTTTGATTCTGAGATATGTATTTTGTACTTTAAATAGGTTTTTAATGCCTGCCATAGTGATTTTTTTTCTCAATGTACTGACTGATATGAAGATCTTAATGTCAGAAATCATTACGCAATTCTTCGTAATTATTGTACTTGTTACATCAAAAATACATAGGGTGCATGTAGAAAACCAAAACACTTAGGCTGTCTCTCTCATTTCGTACCAAGCTGCCATCTCAGTAAACTGACATTTTAAATCCTTTTTTGCATGAGATAGAGGAAAAAATACCATACTCTGACACATGAAACAGTTCACTAAGTTGACATGCCTGTATCACCTGTCTGTCCCAAAGCAAAGAGTTGCACTGAGCATATGCAGGATGATACACCTGAGATGTTTTGTTTGGGGCTGTTTTGCTTTTTGGTTGTTTTTTTTTTTTTTTGGGGGGGGGGGGGTTTACAAAGCCATACTGGAAAAAAAAAAAGATGTTTCAAGTATATATTACTCATTGTACTTATATCTGGTCTTCAAGAAATTAAATATTTTGAGGTGGACAAAACCCTTTTCTGTGACAGCATTTAAGAGAAAGGGAAACAATTAGCATGACACGCTGGCAGTGTTTTTCAGCATGTGGTCGGGGTTTGATCAGATGAAATACAGTCCTTCCTTTGCTTTCCACAGACATGGAGAAATACAATACTTGGTATGCTCTTTAACCTTTAGGGTTCTAAGACAATAAGAAATGAAACAGCAGCTCTGTAGTGGAAGATACACTGTTGCTGCAAATACATAAACCCACAAATCTTACCTGGTAATCCTGAAATGACAGAAAAGGCAGGATACAAAGGCAAAAGAGGGCATAGATACATTATTGATAATTTTTGGTTCTTATTAAAAGGTAACTTCATGCCACTGATCCCTACCACCTTGTGAGCCCAACAATTCAGCCAGTTTTCATCCCACCTGCTCATCAGCCCAACCATCAACAGCCCTTCTGTGAGGATCTTCAGGGAGACAGTGTCAAAGGCCTTACTGAGGTCCAGGCAGACGATGCTCTCCCCTCATCTAGCAGGCCAGTCATGGCATCATGAGAGCTTATCAAGTTGATGAAGGATTACTTCCCCCTTTTATTTCATGATTTTCCTGTCATTCTTATGCCTAGAAGTAGTTTCCAGGACTAGCTGCTACATCACCTTTCCAGGAACAGAGATGAGGCTAATCAGCCTGTAGTACCCTTTTTCCTTCTTTTTGTTTGTCTTGGTGGTGGGAATGACATTTGCTTTCCTGCAGTCTTTGGACACTTCTCCCAGTCACACTGATTGATCAAGGATTACCCAGAGGGGCTTTGCAATCACACCTGGAGGCTCCCTTGGCACTGGTGGGTCCTGCTCTTCTGCCATCGTCTTCCTCTTGTCCTGGCAATCTCTGCATCATTTCATTACCAATTCAAGGTCTGAGTGTTTGCAAACTTTGGAGGCATTTAAGGGCACTGCACTTCTGCAAATTTCAGTGGGGTTTGAAGGTGTGCACACGTTCTTCACAGACAGCTCTGAAAAAACACTTTAGCTTTTGCTTGAGCCAGAGCTTGATTCTAGCATAGAGGTGCCACCATCAAATACATGAATTCAGATAATGTGATAGTATAAAATGTCATACTGTTTTATCTTCAACTGATAAAATAAGAAGGAAAATCTCTAGGAGAGATCTCTCCAGGAGAGACAAGCCTGGACTGCAGTCTTGAGATAAATTTTGCAATTTTACTGGCTCCCATTTAGGTTATAGTGATCTGCACAATGTTTGAAATCAGGTAGAATTAAAAACTGCAAAAGCAAAAAAAATAATAGCACCACTTTGAGAATTTGCTTCTACTTGCACAGTTTCTGATAGAAATTCTTGTCTAAATCCAAAACTGCTACAATTTTTCTCAGACACCTCTTCATACCCTTCCTTTGTTCTTCTTTTCCTAACATTGGTCAAAACCTTGAAGTCATTGGTCAGCATTTTGCCCCGTTTGATTTATCAGATTTATTGATTTCTTTCTATAAAAGTCAGTATCTATCTTCAACAACACAGAAGTATACGTGTATTTTGGAACACTTGCATGCATAGTCACAGTGATTTCTTCATGCCATATTCCACTACAAATAGCAAAGAGTGAATATGCTCTAACATTCCTATTGTGATGCAGTGATCTCAGTGAAATTGTGTAACTCAAAAGTTAATAGAAACTTCCGGTCAAGTTCTTTTTCTCATTTTCTCATTCACCTGCTTGGGAATGTTGCAATGAAGATTTGCTGGGTTCTGCTAACGTGTAATCTGAAAGAACTGTCCTCCTCCCAGTGTACATGGAAATAAAAGAATATGGAGGTAGGAAGAGACAGGATCTTCCCTTTTTTACTCTGTAGTCAAGGCCTCAGCACTACAGAGCAACGATTACAAAGAAAGTCCTGTTTGCTGTCAGCAGAGAAAATTGTCTATTTTGACAGACTCTTTGAGAAATTTAGCTGCAAAAATCTAGAAATTGTTCACCAAGAATATACAGACTGTGATATGTGTTTATTGTTTGATCATTTTCTTTTGGTCACAGTTTGAGCAAATTTTCAGCTTAGATAAAGACGCAGTTTCTAAGGCAAAGCTGCCTTTCCTGCCACTTTTGTGTTCTTGATACAAGAATTTCTTTCAGGACTTTGCAAAATTTAACTATTTGTTAAATAAGATGATGTTGCCATTATAACTTCATACTCAGAAATGGCTGTACTTTTTTGACTGGAATGAAAACAATAATTACAAAGTTGGTCTGAGTCATTTACTTGACATTGATATTACTTTTGGTATACGTACAGAAAATAGATTTCTATAATGAGACAAGTCAGATCCCATAATGTCTGTTGACATTAAAAACTTCACCTACAATATACTGGAATGATTTTGATATAGAAACTCTTAGTCACATAATAGAACTGCACTTTCTAATCAATTTATCTAAAGAGAACCTTGTTGAACTCAGATTTGAGGCTTTTAGCATTATCCTTCTGGGTGTATAATTTAGACCAGCCTTATGCTGAGTTGTCCATGAAGTTCCTAATGTTCATTATAAACCTTATTTATACATCAGTGTGTGGAGTATATGTCAGTTGGCACATATGAAAATATTTCTGACAGGAATTGTGATTAATAGATTGAATATTTGGGTCTCTAATAGGAATGGAGATGATGCTTCAGGTGTACTAGTTTGAAAACAAACTAGTGGGAGACACCAAGTCAGAATAACAATTTAATAGGGAAATAAAATAAGGAAAATAAAAAACAAAAATAAAGGCAGAAAACACTGGGTCAAACTGACAGAGTCAAGATATAACCAGACACCCTGTTAGGCAGGGTGGTGGTAGCAGTCTGGTAGAAGGGTGGCTGCAGTCCTCCCGAAGTGGTGATCCTGTAGAAAAAAGGTCTGCTCTCCCTCAGAAGGTCCAGTGGTGGCTGTGGAGCTCCTGTCCTCTGGAAATCCAGTGGGAAGCCAGTGTCTCTGGTGTTCATCATCTCAGCTTATATCCACGCTGGGATGCTTGGTTCCTCCCTCTGGGTGGAGCATCTCACAATGGGGTAATGAGTCATGAGGCCAAGTGTTGATTAGGCTCATTAACAGAAGATAGTCCAGAGGGAGTTATCTCTGAGTCAGGCAGCAGGACAATGATGGGCCATTAACAGAAAGATAGTCTGGAGGGAGGAGGCAAGGAAACACTGCCCCACCTGATTTCAACGGCTGATGGGGATGGTAATAGAATACACTGCAACCCAGGACATCAGGTTATTAATATACTTCTTAGATAGATGTTCTCTGTGGCAGCAGGTGTTACAGTTTGATCATTGACTTCTGTTTGCTTGCTGTTCATCTGGATCAGTTTTGGCCTTTGCCATTTGATTGTGTTATCTTTTATCTACTTCAGAATTCTCATCCACACAAATATATTTTAATGACACATCAGCTTTGTGCCCTTACTTCTCATTTCTTCAGTTTTCTCTATAAAAATATGATAGAATAGTATCAAATATAGTTATTCAACGGGCTTGAATGGCTTTTTTTTTTCAGTTTTTGTTATGACAAAAAATTGACTGCTAAAATATTATGGAAATTTTCTAGGTGTGGTGCAAATGTTCCCTTTTCCTGCTACATTTCCTGATCTACTGCAATTCCTCTCAAATTTAAATGAGAGGTCTAAAGAGCCGTGGCATTCACCCCAGGCTTTGGAGTGAGTCACACCTCTCTGGAAATGTAATTCATACACTTGACTGGCATAAAAACACCAGGAAAATTATGAGATTCATTCCCATTTCAGTACTTATAATGGGCACAATCCTGAGTTCTAGGGTACCTAAATTAACAAAAACTACATTTAATGGAAAAGGACATGCTTTGGAGCACTGACTTTTGGATAGCCCTAAATACCTCTGGGAAAATAGAAGTCAGAGCTTGATGTAGACAGGATTGGAGAACTAAGATAGAGGGACAAAACTTTAGCATGCTATTTTTCCTTTTCATCCAGTAACTGTCTAATGTGAGATGCATAAACTCTTGCTCTTCTCTCACTGTTTGGCTAACTTTGCAAGAAGCAGTATATTGCAGTCAAAGGAATATTTTTATCTTGATCTTCTGGATCTGTGAAACTAATCTTTCTGGTGACACAGTGATATATCTTCAACAGAAGGTGTACAATGTGCTGCCATCCAGCAGCAAAATCTGCTGAGTTTGCTCTGTAACTTATCTCTGGGCATTTAAGATTTCTGAAGCACCTCAGCATTTTTTGTCAGAGCTTTGCTGAGTTGTTCTCCTGAACTGATTGTTCATATGATTTGGGTACCTAAATGCTTTGAGGAATGTCTACCTGCCTTTCCTGACTCTCATCTAGATAAAGATTGTCATGCTTGGGAAAAAGCATCAGTTGTACATTTATTCTCCATTCTTTAAAACATAATCACAACCAGTTTTCTTTGATTTTAGATGTATTGACCAATGGCAACTGTCCAAAGATGTCCCCTGGAAGCCTTTTTTAATCTGTAGAATTTGAAGGGGTTTTTTTCACTTGCTGAGTAATTAGTGTCAGCCTATTATCAAAGAGCATAACGTCAGGTAGAACAGTTCCTATGGTTGCTGTTGAGCACTCCTAAATCTGTGTATTGTAATAGGAACAAGACAAAAAGAAGCTCAAATGAAGGTTCAGATAAGACAATGCTTTGGTTTAATATTTGATTGCTTATTTCTAGCAGGCTGGTAATGCCACTTAGTTATGAAGGTCACTAAACTCAAATGAACGAAGTTGCAGCAGGTGGCCAGTTTCCAACTCTGATGAGTTTTTGTCTTTATGAGTTTGGAGAAAGACATAAACTGTGTTAGGCTTGTTCCTCAAGCTTTGTTCATTGTAATGGCAGCTGACACATGTATGTATTTATCAACTAGGACTGACATTCACTGCATAATTAAAAATTCAGTTGTTCAGTAGCTGCTTTCAAGAATGCTCACATTCCTTAGTTCATTTTTCACTCAGTTATTTCCTCCAGAACAATTCCAACCATCGAAAGATGTCTTTCATTCATGTCTTTCATTCCACATTTTGAGAATGAGAAAAATCTGCTTCCAACAGTTTGAGTCTTTTTTTTTTCACTTTTAATGTTATGCTAGGAAATGAAAAAGTAAGGATTTGCACAGGGCTCCACTACCAAAAAAGCATGTCCACTTCTTTCATGTTGTTCACAATGGAGTAGTTTTTGGTATCAAAACTAAAATAATAACTTTTCCCTTTCATAGGCAGCTGAAATGTATATTATGAATTTTTACATGAAACACTTCACAGCTGGCATTCTGAAATTTGTTTTAGAGAACAATAGTAAAATAGAAAATTGCCATGGAAAAGAGATCTCTTTCTTCCTGTATTGGTGTAAGTTGTTGTCGAATCAGATCTTAGTTTTTCTCTCTTGCTACAAGTTTGGAGATGCTCAAGTGAAGAAGATAAGTGTGAATGTATATTGATATCAGATAAAAATGGAAACCACTGTTAGCCCTTGGTCTTATACATCTTCTTGCTGTAATTCCAGTTGTCTGCTACAATTCAGCAATAGGATAGACAATGGAAGACTTGTCCTATTCTTCTAGTGAAAGAAGGTTTACTAATCTGGGACAGTTTAAAGTGGTTAAGAAGAGTCAGAAAACTTATGCGGGAAAGCTTACCAGGTTTATATCTTTGCAGTGGAAAGTGTTCAAGGCTGGAGAACTTTTAGCAGGGTTCAGAAAGAAATACTGCAAGATTCTAAGCAAAACATTTCTTTTCATCTTGCTTAAACTGAAATTGAGAAAAAGAAAAACAAAATAGAAGTAATAATGAAACCTCTCCCAATTTAAGAACAATATTCAGAAAGGAAAAAAATGCAGACTGAATAAGCCAAGACATGAATCAGAGAATTGTGACTGGGTCAACATTTTATTTCTGTCATTAAATAATGAGAAGAAAAAATACCAGAAAAAAAGGACTGCTCTAGAGTTAGTTATCAGTGACATACACTTCTGGTCAAAAGATCAGCCTGGGTCCTTGGACAGAAAACGGCATACAAACATTATATTGACCCCATGACTTTCCCCTATAGCATATCCCTGCATGAATACATCCAAACAGCACAAGCAGAACCTCTGCAGCCTCTTCTGACTGACAGAACTGGTGCTTTCCCTATGTCTCCCTGGTTTAATTTCCAGCTGTGCAGTGCCGATGTCAGTGTGTACCCTGAGGTCTTGGCTGAAGCAGGGGTGGGTGTCCAGTTGGGACGGCGGGCCACAGGGAGCATGCAGGGCTGGGAGAGGCGGGACTGATATCAAGTGGTTACCACGGCAGCAGGAAGGGGACCCGCGCAGGGCGGGAGTGTTACCGCAGCAACAGGTGGAATGCCTTCCTCCCCTTGGGTTGGAGATGCAGCTGCCCTTAGGTAAAATTACCTGCCTAGTGCTGGGGGATTTAGCCGCAGCATATCAAGAGTGCTTCTGTTATCACCTGTTTATATTAACTATTCCATTTCTAGTTGGAAAGTGAAGCTGTGCTGGAGATAAAGTATTTTTCCCATTCGAGCTACACCCATATTAATCTCTTTTCATTGATGGCAGTGTAACCAGTTCACAAGTTGTAGCAGAATTCCTTTTTATTCTTTCTTATACAGTGTAAAAAACAATGTGCTAGTATCAGGAACTAATAGTGAAGTGCTAGAAGACATGCTGATTTAGGGAGTGAGGTTTCTTTACACATCTTTACAGGACTATATTTCATTTTCCCTTTGCATGACTGATCTTAAAATATCTTGTTTGGGTTCTTTAATTTTTTCTTTTTTTTTTTCCTAATGATATCAGGTACTAAAAATTTCTGATTGTCTCCTTTTGAATTTGCCCAGCTGGTGAGTGGTAGAGTTTGTGAAGATAAGAGGAATGTGCTCATGTGAAACTGGCAGGAACAGCCTGAACTCCTGAAATTTTCGTCATTGAATGGCCCAGTGAATGGCAATCGGCCATTTTAGTTTCATCTGGTGTCCCTTGTTTCCCGACTAGGGACAATGAAGAATTACCAATGTCAATATGTGTTTTAATAAGTCTCATATCAAAAAGAATGGACTGAAGTAAGGAGGAAATGGATTTGATGAACTTTGGCTTGAAAAGAAGGGTTTTACGGTGAGACAGAACTAATTCTGAGGATCAAACCACCCAATACAACAAGATTTAGGAGGAAGTGTGGCTTGGATCAGTGAAACTCAGGGCCATGGAATTGCCCACAAAACCAGATCAAAAAAAAAAAAAAATGCAGGAGATGAAGAAACTGAGGCAAGGATTGGCCCCCAGATGCTTATCCTGTGAAAATGGCTCTGTGCTTCTGTTGTGAAGCCTGGGTGAAACATGATCGCATTTGCCTACTGTGATTGCCGCTGAAGAGGCAAGCTCTGACCTGGAGTGTTCTTAAGCTTGGAAATGTGGAAAGGCCAGGCTCAGCCTACTAGGGCAGCCAGCACAATCTTATGAGATAAGATATATATTTTGAATATGAAGTTTCAGCCTCCCCTCAAAGCATGTTCGCAGTGTTGCAGAAGCAGAGAGGGGTCTGGTTTCACCTGAGCCAGCCGTGCAGAGGGTGCAGGGCTGCCCCGGCTCCTTTAGAGACCAAGAGCAGGAAAGGTTTGGACACAGACTCATTAAAGACTGTCTTGTGCCTATGTAGCAAAACAGTCATCTTATTTTTTGAGCAGTTAAACATTTGCATTTCCCTCATATGCAAATCAGGGCTTTTACAGATGAGCTTTTTTCTACTACTTTGTGCACAATTGGCTTTTTTGTGCATCATTTTGTTTAATGAGACTAACACCTATTCACATCCTGTGGATGTAGGATATAACTCCCTTGCTCACTGTGGCTTTGTTTATTTCCCTGATTTCTGTCATCTAGCATTTTAAACTTTCCTTTTGGATCTTATTTATGTTGTAATAAATTTAGACTTTGTGACCTGGCTATGTGTATTCTACTAAATCTAAGATATCCAGGGACCAATACTTGTCCCCAAGACTGAGTGGCACCAACTGGTGTATGTCTACTTTTCTTAGTTTTAGCTGCCTCTGTGGCAGATTTACCTTGGGAGCGACAGGGCAAAGAATTCAGCTGGCAGTAAAGTAAGGTGAATGACTGGGTGTATGGTGCTTGAACTATGTGTGTTGTCTCCCTTTATTCAGCTGTGGGGATGCAATCAATGAGTTAGTGCTTGTTCTGAGCAAATGCAGAATTGTGTGCATTTATTTTGACCCTTGAAAATGTTCAGTGAGGGGTGGCAGGATGGTTTGAAATGGGGAAAAATCCCTGGTGAGCTGAAGCTTTCCTGCATCTTGGAGAAGATATGAACGCCCTCAATATATCATCTTCTGAGAAAAGAAGGTTATAATTTCCCAACCACAGTGTTGTAAGAGTGCATGTGGGTTCTTGAGACATAGCATGGCCTCAGGAGGTACCCTGAAAGTGACACCAGAAGGGAACAGCTAGAACAGGACTTTTATCCATCTGATCTTCCCTCCTGCCTCCTTACAAAGTGTTCCTTACCGTCCTTCCTCTCACTCACAGTTCTGTGTGAGACCATCACTGTACCTGACCCTCGACTCTGAGATGAGTGTCTGTTTTTTCATCACTGCCCTGTCTCCCATTCCTTTACAACTGTTGTTGTGCTCAGAGTGACAGTACCTGTAAAACATCATGGTAATCTCTCCTTTTCTAGGTTGCTGATGGCATAAAAAATGTTTCAAAATATTCTTCCACTTCTTTGGTTAAAAGGCACCCTTTCCATCATTGAAAAAAACCTATGTAATACAGAGACTATGAGCATAAAGTCTTTGTGTGCAGTCTTTGAGAATGTATATTTTTTGTGAACAGTAAAGTTTAGCTTCTGTTTTGAATAAGGTAATGCCTCAAACTATGTTTATAAAGTCAGTACATCTTTTGTTGTAATATGTGAATACTATTGAGTATCTTTATAATTTTGTAATTTTTTCAGATATCAATTATTCTTAGGAGACCTTGATAATGTACTTTATTTTATTAAGTACAGCAATTAACATATATTCACAGACTTTTAATTTTCTCTTTCTTTATTTCTTCTGATCAGGGATTATTAATTTTTATTTCTTTACTATTTCCACAGGAGTTAAGCTTGTTCTTGTATGTTTGTGTTACTAAATTCTTCAGTTAACATCCTTGATTTCTTCACTTATGCATTTGGAATCTCTCTCTCTCTCTCTCTCCCCACCCTGACTGCTGTCTTAGTAAAGCCTTAAATTACAGGGCACAGTGAGCACTGTACTTTCTCTGTCAATCCCAAAAATGGTGTTCCTTCCAGCAGCAGTCTCCTTAGGAGTGACTACTCTGATTAGCATTTCAAGTAACAATGCTCACCAGATAACAGTGATGAAAAGTCCGTCCACTGCCATGGGCATCCCCTGCACTTCTTTGCATGCTTTGGACACCTTTTATTCTAAAGCAGCCCAATTTAAAGCATATATAGTTATGTCTCATCGAAGGCAAAGCTTCTCATCAGGCACAGTCTGCAACAGGACATGAACCCTGACACACCAAGAGAAGAGGCTGTGGAAATGCAACTGTGGCATGATCATAGCAATCAGGACGTCTTTGGGAAAGCTTTAAGAGCAACAGAAGCCAACAGAACACTCCAAAAAGAAATGGGAAGCAGCAATATTTAAAGTCTTCCACCAAAAGGAGAAAGAATAGAGCTATTGCTGATTTTCTGAAATGCATTCTTTCTAATTTCATTCTGTGTTTCTGATTATGAAATGACTGATTGAAGCAGAAGTGATAACCCATCAATGTGGAGTGAAGTCATGAAGAAATGTCAGGGGATGGGCCAAGACAAAAATCTCCAGGTCTTCCTTTAACTGAACTTAAGAATTTATCTGGAATACAGCAGGGCTGGAGCTGGCCTCCAAAGAACTAAAATAGGCAGAGTGAGATAGACAAATGTTTTCTCTGAGAAAGGAAATGCTACATGATAATTGCATGCTTTGTTTCTAGCGTCAAGTTATCTGTCTTTCCCTCTTTATTAGAGCAGGAAATCGGTGAAATAACCTTCTGAAGCAGTCAGGAGGCAATACTACAGTGAAGAAGGTGAGCTTCCATCCTCCTTGCTCCAAGATTCCTTCAAGATTCCTGCTGAGTTAGTGATGAGAAGAGGTTTTTTTTTTTTTTTTGACTCAAAGCATTCAGCTATGGAGATGATTGGTGCTGCTTGCTGAAATGTTTTGACACTGCTCACTTGAATAGCCCTGATATCTGTGGTGACAATCTCAATGCTGACTTTGCTTCTTTCATTGTACTTTCTCCATGGAACCATGATGCTTATAACATTATGAAAGTATCAAAGCAAATTCCCACAAAGGAGCAAATTATTGAATGTCTTTCTACACATGAAACAGTTTGGAAAGTTTTCAAACATATATTTTACTACCACTGTAAACATAATCTTCCATCTATTTCTTTTGATTATCTTTTGAAGGTACAGCCTTAACACTGATGGGAAAGATAAATTCAGATTAAGAAAAAAAAAACCGCAAAAGTGGGAAAGTGTTTCCCACTCTTCCACTCTCAATAGAGGCTATTAGTAATTAGGAGCTGGAAAGAGAGCAGGAGCACAGAGAGTGGAAACAAAGCATACTGGTGGAGAATGGGAAGGTGATCCCTGTTATGCTGTCTCTTAGGCAACAAACCCAGTATTGTATGTAGTGTGAAGCAAATACACCCCCATTTAGCTCCTGGGAAGCCTCTGGAAACATGAAGCTCCAGCCTGGCAGAGATACTTCAGGAAAAGTTACAGGCAGCTCTAATGGTGCTACTCCACTCATCCCAAGCTCTGCTGAAAGCAAGGCAAACTCTCAGGACTTGTGTGAGAGTTATTGTCCTCGCAGAAGGCTTGTGTTAGTCTTGATACTACAAGAGTTCTGAATGTAGACTGCATATGAAAGACACTCTTTATTTTACTGTGTTTTCTCCAGCAGATTTAATTTATTTCTTTCTGCATTAATTCCACAAAATGAGAGTGTAAGCTTCCATTGGTAGACCATTCTACTACTTTCAGTTCCTTTCCACAGGATATCTGAGAGGTTTTTACCAGTTTTTGAAATTAGAATGCAAGTAGCACACAGGGTGCAAACCCAAGCAGTAGCTGTCAAGCAGTAGTACTAAGGTTTACATTAAGACTTAACATTTTAAGCCTTCTAGAGGTTTCCTGAAATCACTGCAGTTCCTGACTTTTCATAATCTATACAGCATGCAATCTGATGAACAGTCAGCACACATCATGCAGCAGTTGCTGTGGAACTATTTATTTCCATCAATACCAAAAATAGGTATGATCAAGGTAGCTCTTCAAATTATCAGAAGTCTGTTCATAAGATGTTCCGCTGGACAGAGGACAATTCTCTCCTCATTCTAGCCCAGGGTAAGATGTGATAAATCAGGGAATCTAAAGGTGGGCTGTGCTCAAGAAAATTGCTCTCAGTGTTTTGATATCAGACATGTAAATGTACTGGTTCAGAAAGAGGGAACGGCTCATCCCATATTTCAGGGAGCATTTCCTCTTTCACTCATTTGTCACACAACTAAATTGGCAGCTGAATCAACAAGACTGCCCTTTGCACGATAATTTTGACAATTCAGATGTTGATTGAAATTTCCTTTTAGTGTCAAGCTGGGCTGGAAAAAATATTCTTTTATTGAAAATGACCTTCAAACTGAAGAGCTTACCCACTTTTAGTGTTCCCAAGTGCATCAAATTTCAGACTAAACAAACATCATGAGTGTTGCTTTAATATTTGGGGCATTTTCTACTAAAACACAGTCTCTCAAAGCCTTCTCTTTGTACTTCTAATCCAAGCATGATAAGGGCAAAAAGAAGGAACATTTCTGGGTGTGTTCACCTGTGGTTTATGGCTGAGTGCATTAAAGAGGAGACTCCCAGTCTTTAGAGATTTGTTACCATTTGTCTCCTGTTTCCCTGAAGAGCCCCATCCCATATTCCCTTTTAAACCCTAATGCTTATCATTTCTATGACACTGTTTGTGTGTAACAGGTTCTACAATTACTCATTTTTTAAGCATGCTTCTTACTGGATGGTTTGGACTGAAATATAAAAGTAAAATTTAATACTTACTTCCAGAACAGTTTCAGAATTACAAATAGGATTTCCCACTTCGGTGAAGTCCAGCCTTTTGGCAACTAAAGGAGATTTTATCCCTGATGCAGTTTATTAGACTAGTTCCAAGCTTACACAGACAGTGGCTGTGGTGTGTTGTGGTGTGCTGGCATGTTATACAAGGGTGTGGGAAGGCACAGCATTATCCGAACCTAAACTGGACCCTAATTATGTAGCTATTTTCAGTTGATCAAGTACCAGCCTCACACAATTGCCAGTAACAGCTTTAATCAGTTACAGTCTCACTCCATCACCAATCAAGATATAGGTTCTACAATTAACAAAAAAAAAAAACAACAACAAAAAAAAAACAAAACAACAAAAAAAACCAAACAACCCTGGTAGGCAATAGTAAAAACCTGAAAAGTATCATGCAAGAAATTCTTGCAGTTTTTCTAAGGACAGGACTCTTGACATTTTTGTTGTTACTGTTGTCATGGAGAATTTTGAAAATGCAGAAAATGAGGAGGCTGTAGCAGAAGCGACAAAGGAATACCATACTATATCTGTAGTCATTCACATCCGTTACCTGACTGTAACAGCCAATTAAATAATATTTTTCAGGATTAATTTACAGTTAAAATGAGACATTAGGATAGGAGAAAAGCTCCATGTATTGCCAATAACAGGTTAGCTACTCTTTTAACTGAGAAAACAACTAAAAACTTGGTTGAAAAGCATGTATTTTTCTCTGTGACTACAGATGACCTAGACAATGGCATTTTCAAGGTGTTCCCAATCATTAATCATTCCTTCACAGTGGAAGGCAAATAGTTCAGTGCTGACTCTTGATTATTTTCAAAGCACTAATGAAACCACAATAGGAATATTTGAAAATGTAAAAAAACCAAAAGCTAAAATCAAGTAGTTGGAACCTTGACTATGTACAGCTATTTACAGGTAATACTGTTGCTAAATCTGGGTTACATCTCCTGTCCACAAATCAGTGGAAATTAAGGAAGTAAAATTGTCTTTAGCTTCTTGTTCTCTACACAACCATATAAAAGAAAAATACCACCTAATTTTCCTCATCTCATTCAGTCATTTCTCTCAGCCAATGTTTCAGATTTAAAGGAGAACTTATAAAATTTGAATGGAAAGAAATTTTCTGCCTGAGATAATTACTTGCATACTGCGCAGGTAAAAGGACCATAATATGTTTTCTTTGTTTTAGGAGTTACTTTTGGAAGCTACGTGAGCATTGTCAGGTGTAAATTTACAACACCATTTTCAAAGGTAGCCTCATAGGAGGCAATACAAAGGATTTCTGTGACACAATGTCACTTATAATTTTCAGATGATACTGGATGTTTCTTGCAACCAGAAGTCTTGCAAGTAGAACAATCTGTCTCTTTACATGATGAAATGTATAAGATAATGCATTCATTTAAGGGTAATTTGCAACAAAGTACCGATGAAAAATTCTTTGGTCATAAGTAGCTATTCATCATTGGAGAGTAAAAAAGAAAAAAAGACATTTCACACAAAGATATACTGTAGCTGCCTGAAATGAGACTTTGTATTTTCATATGATCAAAAAAAATACAAATAAACTGATTTAGTTTTACTGGAAAACATTACTCTTTCCAGAAAGAATAAAAAATGTTGATAATATTGTATTTCCTAAAAGGTCTAGTGTTGTGTGGTTATAGATTCAGATGAGTATTTGTATATGTCAGGAGTCTTCAGCTAGCAAACATTCTCATATTATTTGTAATTTCTTAAAATTATTTCTTTTATAAAAAATAATGTCCTTATGTAATCAGATTTGAACAGATTGTAGAATCCTCAAACAGTTTTCACTTCAGTGAAGTTTTTAAGAGTGGGGAATTTAACACGTAGCTGTTCATGAATTTACCTTTAAAACCAAACAAAATGAAATCTATTAAAACTGATAATAAATTATACTTCTATCAGTCCTTTCATGTTTATAATGAATTTCTCATCAGTAAAATTTAATACTATTTCAGAAATATGTCTCTGTACTAAAGGAAAGAAGATTTCCCTAGAATTTCTCTTCATGTTAACATGTAGACCTATTTCTCCTGTTAGGGTTATCTCCTTTTCTCAAGGAGAATGCTTTTTTCAAAGTTTGGCTGCTCTGGAGTGTAGCTTCAGTTAATGCATCCAGGCACTGTGTGGATATGTGGTAAAAGTAGGAAAAATCTTGAGTCTGTTTTGGCAAACCAGGTGCGATTAAGACAAGAAAATTTAGTGACAGAACACATTACTGTACATAACCTTGGCATTTCATGTAGAACATGTTTTACCTTTGTGCTGCTGGGAAGAAGTCTTCTGTAAAATTTTGTTGGTTTTCACTTCTTCCTTTGTTCATTGTAGTAGTCAATAGTTGCTGCCAAAAAAAAAAAAAATTAAAAGGAAAAGGAAGAATTGGAAGGTTATTAACAAAATACTGATGCAGTGGTAGAACAGAACATAAAGAGTATTGTTAGAGTTCCAGGACGTTGCTTCATGTGAGGCATCACATCACTGAAACCTGATGTGCTGCCTGAACTCTCTAAGTGCAATTGCTACATTTCATAAAGATCTAAAATGGCAGGTATTAGCTAGCAAATGAAGAGTATTACTTTCTTATATTACATGATATTGACCTCTCTGTAAAACCAACATAGAAACCTTTCTTCTGGCAGTTTCTAGTTGGATGCTGTGTGCTGGAGATCACTGTACCAGCTTTGTGCAAAACAGCGTACGGAAGCTGTTGACTTCACTGGGAATGGAGTATCTGTTGTCAGTGAAGATAGAGGTATTTTTTCTGAAATATGCATAGACTTAGAACCATTAGACGTGAAGAACTGAGTGCCAGTTCCAAAAGTGACCTCTGTCCCCTTCGTGGTAGAGGGACTATATAAATATCTACTCCATTATCTGCTTGATTAAAGACTGAAGAAGTTTCAGAGATTAATGTAAAGGATGTACTGATATAACATTCACATCTAAAAGGGATTAATGGTAAGAATGTCAATTCAGATATTAAATGAAAATGTGTGTTTATTTTTACTGGGAAATTTTTTTTTGGTTGTTTTTATAGTCTGACTGAGCACTGTAAATACTTTAAACAAAAAAAAAAAGGTGAAAAGTGTTTAAAAAGTCAATGCAACTGATGTCAACCAACTTTAATGACTTTTCCTTTAAAAATGTTGCTTTTTTTTTATCATCTCAGTTTGCCAAAAGAAAAATGCAGTTTTTTTCAGAACTAATTAACTCAGGAGATCTGGGAACCATTTAATTTGAGTTGAAATTTTTTTATTAAGGCAAATAGAGAGGCCAATTGTACAGGTATTTTGAATAATGATCATTGGTGGCACGTTCTAGTTGCAGTAATAAATACAGAAGATGCAAAGTGGGAGCTGGGCAGTGGTGTTACCATGACCCTGTTTCTAGGCAAATGTAATCCACTTCTCAGCCAGAACAGCCTTCTGGAATAGAAACCACAATGTTATATTTATACTGCTCCTGGGGACCATTTTGCTCATATCTAGCTGCAGTACCTTCTCAGGGTAATGTATTAAGGAGTCTTTCTTTTCTTAGAAATACAGAATATCTTAAATCCTAAAAATCATTAAATATGCATGATATACTAGAAAGGAATTATGGTTACTCCTAAATTTAGTCAAAATGAAGCATTCATATAAAATAAGCTCAAATATGAATATCATGCAAAAACTTGTCCTGTGAAAAGACAGCACTGTCATTAGCCAGCTGTATACAAATGGTCTTTGGTTCTATAAATACAGATTCTCACATGTGGGCTAGAAAAAGCAACTCTACTCACTCAGCATTTGGAGAAACCCACAGACATGTCTGGCATATTCCTCTCTACAGAAGCTGAATGTGCCAAACACTTATCACTAGACTTTCGAAGGCTAAAATGCAATTGACTGTAAAGAAAGAAGATCAGTGCTCTGCCATCTAAAACCTGGCGCATTAAGGATGTTCTTTTTGAATAATAGAGGTACACTGTGTACATTACATTATGTCCTTCAGATGTGTGGAGATGTCATCGATACGAAAGAAAAGTCTCTTCAGATTCAAATCTATCATCTTCCCTGAGAAAATAAAGCTAATAATATAATGAGAAATGGTAGTGACATAAGCAATGGAGGAAAATGGTCCTTAACGCCTTTGGTGGCTAGACTTTAATTCCTGAGATGATCTATTACCTGCTGTTTGGATACGTGCTAGCACCACCTACACACCTTTCGATCATTTACCATCGAGAGACGAGAGGCCCAGAGTGCGTTTTGGACTTGGATTACAGTGCCAGTGAATTAGGTTTCCTGGTGTTATAACATCAGCTTTGAAGGGATGGCCTGCCAAAAATGTAATAGCACAGGAGAAACAGGTGGCTTTTAGCAAAAACACGGTCCTCAATTCTATGACTGTCTATAAAGAAAAAAATACAATACTACTGTATTGAAACAACAGACAGAATAAAATGAAATAAAAACAAGTTCAGAGTTGTCAAAGACATACCAGACTTTCCACATAGCCCTAATTCTCCTTTGTTCTGATATATCAGGAGCACATCCACCAGGGGTCCTAAAGAGATGTTTTCCTTTGGATTATTCCCAACCCCTGTGTTAGCCTCTGTTGCAGAGCATACACTTTGTGCTACATCAGCAAACGTCATACCTGTCATGGATGCAGCCAGACCTGTGATACTGAGAGCATATTGTATGACAGAATCAGATGACTGTTGCCCTGAGGTTCAAAAAGAGAGCAGTCTGAAAAGAGGAAGAGGAACACAAGCAAACCAAACATGACCTTTTCCAGCCTCTGCTGGCTTGAATTCACAATTCAAATACAGGATTAGAATACAGTTTCTTCCAAGGGGTCTTAAATGCATAAATCAGTGTGTTTATATATTCACCTATATATCTTTTTCTGTCTGTCCATGTGTATTTTAATTTCTGCTTTTTTTTTGTACTATGATGGCTTACCTACAGAAACAGAGTAGTAAAACATGAAGTAAATGGACGAAAAAATTTCATATAAATTAAGGTATTAGCTTATTCAGGGATGACTGTTCAGTTCAGCAGCAGGGGTGCATGAGGTGTCTGTAAACGAGCACAAACCTGCCTTTTCATTCTGCTGAAGCATGGCCCAAAAAAGAGTGGCTGAACAATTGGTAGCAAATGGAAAAATTAATTTATTGAATTTACACAACTTCCTCCCTAAAAAGCATTGCTATAATCAGGGGAATTTACCTTTCTCTAGCTTATGTGTTTTGGTCCTGTTCGTCTTTCATGGCTCTTATCTGAACTACGACAAGGAAGCCTCTGTAAATTATACCTTCTAGCTGTGACTTTTCAGATACAATGAAAAAGAATGTGCTAATGCCAAAATTGTTATGGCACAGGACCAATGGAAGTGAGATGTTTGGCATGTTTCATTAAGCAGATAGACATAAAATTAAAAGGGTGAAGAAAATGGAAAAAAAATTCCTAAGGCAGTAAAAAAAAGAAAACATAGCTCCATTGGCCAGAACATACGCTGTTGTTCTGCACCAGAACAGACCTAATCAAACAACAAATAGTGTGAAGTGTGGAACTGATTTCCATTGATCTATCATGCTTTCTTTGCAGGAATATCAAATTGATATATTTTTTGCCCAGACGTGGACAGACAGCCGTCTTCGCTTCAACAGCACCATGAAAATACTGACTCTGAACAGCAACATGGTTGGCTTGATCTGGATCCCAGACACAATATTTCGTAACTCAAAGACAGCAGAGGCTCACTGGATCACCACCCCCAACCAGCTCCTCCGCATATGGAATGATGGCAAGATCTTGTACACCCTCAGGTGAGCACTTGGCAAGGTGCAGGGCTGAAAGCTTCCCCTACTTCTGGTGTATTAGTAGTAATTTTCAGCAATATCTTTGCTCTCCTCGGCTGTTTTCTTCCCAATGCTTACCTGGCCATGCTTTACACATATTTAATTATTCAGGCATAAGTACTTCCAGGTTTAAAAAACAAAGTCTTGTCTTTCTGTTGCTGCCTGCTCCGAGCTGCCCTTCCCCCTCCCCGAAACAAGTCAGGACTTGTCACTGCCATGTGCTCTGAACTCCTTTGTTCCAAGCGCAGGCAAAACTGAAAGAAACTCTAAACTCCAGAGCAGTGTCTGGTTGGCCAGTCACCCCAGGTCCACCCCCCAGTTCTCTCCTTTCCTTTCCCAAATAAAAGAGGACCCCAGAGGGGGCCCACCCTCTTTGGCTCTGCACCCCGTCTGCGAACATCTGTGTGCCTCTGTCTCTGTTTGAAAGCAGGACTATAGCTTAAGCCAAGAGCTATATTTCTCCCTCTTTGCTTCTACTGGTGGTATTAGCTTTGCAGCTACTACTTGCTGCTTTCAGAGCTACTGAAATGCTGGAATGCCCATGCTACCTCTTTCTAAGAAAGAAACCTTGAGAAATAAGCAATAAGTCTGTCTAAGTTGTACGAGTTGGGCTTTTTAGTGCTTGTAATAAAATCAGGACTATGTAGTGCCATAAAATCTGTCAAAAGCCTTTCTGATCAGAGTTAGATGCAGGGCTGGATAAAGCATTTCTAGATTCATGCTAGTGCCAATACTCGATTCTTCAAACAAGTCATGCAGGAAGATAGTCTGTGACATCTCATCACAAGGGTGAATTGCTGGAGGAAAGGCTTTTACAGTTTTCTAATCTTAGTGATAAAATCAACTATATGGTATTAGAAATACTGTATATATTTGCATTTAAAAAAGCCTGTGGAAATCAAAATATGTGTTTACTTGTGGAAGAGATGAGTTGTTCAGAAGGGAGTTTTGCCATAAGCCATGTTCCACAAGGGAAACTGTTTCAGAGACCTGCCTTTCACACTACATTTTCTTCCTGGGGCACCTGAGACGGCTAATCATGCTTGCAACTGCTTTGGGGTCCAATACACAGTCTTTGGCAAACAATAAGAAAGGAAATAAACATCTGGAAAAGCTATTGATATTTTTAGTGTCTTTTCCTGCTTAGGCTTGCTCTACTGTGAAGAGCTCTTGCTTATTTCAGTTGCCTTTAGCTAAAGAATTTGGGGATTAAGGTGTCAGTTCCAATATTCTCTTGGTTGGGTTATTGGGGTTGTTTCTGAGGGGATTTTGGTTAGGTGTTTTGTTGGGTTTTTTTCTGTTAAATTCTGTTTCAGTATTTCAGGCCAAGTTAAGTCTATACCTAAGATTAGTTAGACTTGCATACATCTCACTAAAGAAACTATTTGTGGAATGGACTACAAAATTTTTCTAAACTAGCTAAAAGTAAGTTAATACTTGACTCATTGGAATGAGCGTTTCTACTTTGTGAAAGATGTTTTGAATCCTTTTTGATCACTCACATCAACCTCCTTTTTACACAGGAAAAGCTGTTAGAATGATCATTGCTTACTGTTAACACTGTAATTCAAACCCCATTTAACTGACCTAAGTGTCAGAATTGGTATGACATGGAAGAGGTAGCTACTGTATGCCCTGGTGCTGTCAGGTGTTGATGGGTGTTGTGTGTCCAGGAAAAAGTGTACAAGGTTCAGTCCTTCATTTCCATCTTCTTCCCTTCCCCTTGTAGGGTCTGAATGCCCTCCTGCTGCAAAGCTGCAAATCCTCTTCTAGTGTCAGTGCAATAAGGCTCTTGAATTCCTCACAGGTGACCTTTTCGAAGACAGAGTTTTTCTCTGTGCCATCCTATATGTGAGATATAAACCTTTCCCCATTGAGTTTTTTATCTTTTTATTTGGTTTCCAAAAGGAAAAACTCACATAACCCACATGCATGAATTGTCATGAAATTATGTAGTATTTCTTTTAAAAGACTGTACAAAAACCTAAAACTTAATTCAATTTCCCTGAGTAAATACATTCATTTTGTAAGCTATTAGACTGAAGATTACTGATTTATATTAGTAATTTTAAAATTGACTCAGTTCATAGTATACTTTGTGTTAGGAATGCCATGTAAAACCAGCATTCAAGTAGGGATGAAGATGTTTCTGCTGATCTGTTTGTTGCATCTACACAATATAGAATGACATATAGAGATTTACTAAGTTTTGGAGAGACAGCCTGAAGAGAGTGAAAGAATTTTAAATTCACACTACAAATATGGAGAATATTTCTTACAAGATTCCCCCTGAGGTTTTAATTTTGTGGCATTACATACCACACAAACCATATTTCCTATTATTTTTGTAAAGAATAGTTGTTTTCATGCCAGAACCTTCGATGATGAATTGTCTAGAGAAAAACATGCACAGATTTCCTGGGATCAAGAAACACTTGATGATATGTCTGAAATTATTTTACATAATTATCATTGTTTTGGATCAGGCTTAAATAGCCAACAAACAATCTGCAAATACAGTTCTTTCCTTTCAGGCCTTACTCGTGGATGTCAAAGTACTTTTTCATGATGCTTAAGGTTACCCTGCCTCATCCTCTGGCTGTTCCCTGTACTGGCACATAGTAACAGACCCTTGGTTTCTTCATAGGCTTACCATCAACGCTGAGTGCCAGCTGCAGCTGCACAACTTCCCCATGGATGAACACTCGTGTCCTCTGATATTCTCCAGCTGTAAGTGCTGCTTTGAAGCCTTATTGTTGTATGTGACTCATATGCAGGAGCATGGGTTTAATTCTGATTTCTGTCCGGTTGTTCAATTGTTCCATAACTGGTATAAGAATTTTAGGTTTGCTCAAATATTTAGGGAATTTTTGTTTTCCTCTCTTGCACTCCTGATCAATGAACTTATGACATGAAGTCTTCCACAGATTTACTGTTATTTTTGTTAAAACCAGTCTTTTTAGCTGTTACTATAGTCACAAACTCAGCAGATACTCATACCAGTCTGTGCAATGTTAATTTATACAATCACTTGACATTGCAAATGAGAATTGAAACTACAGTTTTCTGGTGGAGGTGCACAGCATGGAGACATGCCCAGAAATCTCTCAATATCTGAGTTTATAGCACGTAGCCTGGTAATGCCTCTCTGTTTTATAATAAAAGTAAATGGTGCAACTACTGAAAATCTCATTTCCCTTTTATTGCTCAGCTTGTCCAGCAGTCCCAATGTTGTATTGTATCTAGTGTTGCTGGCATATTTAAAATCTTCCTGACAGACAGAACAAATACATGGGGAAGTGAATGGAAAACAAAAGTCAAGTGAGTTAATTCTGAGGTCCGATATTACTGTGAGAAGTTATCTTCATGCTGATTCTTTTGAAAAATCTTGAGAGCTGTCTGCTCATAGGAACAGGTGCAGAGTTTCGTAATCCAAGGCCACACAATGCAAATGTTTTAAAAACATTTTTAAAAGGATCTCACTAAAGATTTTAATCTTGACAATCTATAAGACTCAGGATATGTGTTCTTCAGAAGTGAAAGGAAAATGTACTGTTTTGTCTATCTACTTAGAAACAAGATTGTCTCCATAATCCCTTTTAAAGTGATAGAAAAATAAAACTATTGAATATCTTCATAATAAAGATGCTATTGTGATGGTATTGATCTCTTTAAATACTATACAAACTGTGATCCACAATCACAAAATGGATTTGAATCTCAGCTGATCCAGGGTGTATTTTTATTTTTACCCAGGAAAAAGTTTAAAAAACATCTGTCATGTAAATATCTCCCTTTCCTCTAAAATTCTATCACCATGTTGCCATTTTTTATTTTTTATATGTATAAGTGAACGTGGGCAGAAATATACAGTTGTGTATTTAATTCAGGTGTGTGGAATATATGCATATTCAACTGAACAAGAGGTAGATAGCTCCTGAATGAGCTTTACTGCTAATGAACACTTGTCACTGAACGCTATGCACCTCAGCCATCTTTAGTTACTACATAAAACTGCTTTTGTGGCAATCTGATGTTGTTTTGTTGAAGTGCTGGGAAAGGTGTGTGATCTTAAAAATCAAATTCCAGAGATTTATGGAAACCTACTAAATATTTTTTGAAGTCCAAAGATACTAATTAAAGCTACCACATAAATTTGATTGGTCCAGTGATAGCAATATTCAAATAAAGTGAACTCTAATAAAACAGGATGTCACTTCAAACCTTGCATTCCCTAACAGCTAGACAGTTGCTAAATTCAAGTCAGTTATACTCTATGGTTTTTATTTAAAGAGCGAGGATATCAGTGGGTACTTCAGCAGGCTCTGCCCCGTGGCAAAGTTCCAAATATATTTTGATTTGAAAATATTCCTCCTAATTTTGATTTATTAACTCAGAACACTTCTGACCTTGAAACATGTATGTATTGCCATCAGACACGTACTGCTGTCTATGGATATGGAGATTACATATGATAAAGCAGAATGTGAATGTGTTGCAGTTTGTGTGTGTTCTTCGAAGTTTCTTGACAGATGGAGAATCCCATAGAGGAATGTTAAAATGTTTTATAGTTTTCTCAAGGTTTTGGTCATGTTGATAGCAAGGGTTTATTTCTTTAGAATCATACTGAATTACATTCTTTTCCTTGAACAATTTCAGCACTGCTATTACCATCGTACAGGACATCTCCTGTATGATTAGTTTGTTACATAACTCAGTTGTATTTTCAGTCTTGTGTACATTCATAGCAGTCTCTAGGTATGTGGAATTCAGTGGGACTTATGAAGTGAATGACTGAGTGAATGCCTGAATGATTTATTACTGCCTTCTATGACAAGTTTCTGGAGGGACAAGCTGATTAGGGATTCCAAGATGTGTGTCTTTGAATAAAATAAAAACCTTTGTAGAATTCATGGCACAGCTCTGCTTCTCTCTGCATCCCTTCTGTTTGTTCCTCAGCATGCAGACAAATCTTTGTAGTTTCCACTGTAGGCAGGCAAAAAGAAGCACAAGTTTCAGGAAATATTCCCCACACCTCTAGACACAGATGAAGAAGTTTAATATTTGAAATTTCTGATTTTTTATATCAATTTCCCTTGATATTTCAGAAATATGAAACTCATCTTTTATTTTGTCCAAAATATTTACCTCTAGTGCCAGCTAATTTGCATCCTAACCTTGTTGTTACCCTGGGGACAGTTGATGTTCTCTCCGTGGGAATGCTGAGCTCTACTTGGTTTGGTTGCCAGGATGAATAAGGAGAAGACAATGGCTTATAAAAAGGACCCATCTCAGTGTGCTAACAGTAGTTACCAAAACATATCTACCCCTTCCTGTGGAAAATCTTGTTCAAGAACTAGTTCCTGGAGCTCTCTAGTTTCTTTTACAGGGCTTAAAAAGTATTGAAATAATCTGAAGGTCTTTAACCTGTGCAGGTTTTTCGTGCAGGATGACATGATGAGGTGACTCACCTGGCATATTAGGCCATGCGGGCAGTGTGTGTCTGTAGCTGCTGTTCTTATGTAGATGTGCACTTAGCACACTGCTTATGTGAAAAGTGGATCCCAAGAACATAATGCAGGGCTGCTATGCCATGTGACAGCTTGTGTCTGTTCCATGCACCAGATTGGTTTGATCAACCACATGTGCCAAGCAGGATTTCTTACTAAAGAGCTACAACAAGGCATGGTGTGAATGTGCATTTCCCTGTAAATGTGAAGAAAGAATCAATGTTGTGACTTGATTCCGGTGGCGCAATCTTGGATAGGTTTTTCCCTATATGATCACTTTTTCTTCATATGGTTTTAAAGTACTGTATGCAGCTACATAAAAATACTCTGTCACTGTCATTCTTCATTTGGGTTAATTTATCCTCCTGAGCCAAGGGAGGATGCTGTGCTGCTTTTGGCACTCAAATAGCACATTAAACTGTCTTGGTTATCTCTATTCAGCATTGATTTGAGCATTTTGGAAATACTCTCAGGATTCTGCCATATAATTTAGTTTATAGAGGTAGTTAGGATTCACATAAACTTCAGGAAGGAAGAGGAGATATTCTGTCTGAAGGATGATGTCAGCACAAGAACAAACAACACACAGGCAACAAAAGGCAGACTGGGAATGAAAAGTTAAACAGAATAATTGTGAAACTCCTTCTAGATGGAACAGTAGGTGCTCAAATATTATAACAATTCAATAGTATTTGAACAAAGCACTAGAACAACCATACATTGGGAGCTATCAAGCATAATGAGATCACTCTGTAGTAATGGCCACTACTTTTTTATCCTGAGGCATTTGAGACTAAAGAGCAGGAATACAGGGCTGTATGGCTAAGCTACTTGAAAGAACTCTTTAGCATTAGAGTTATCATGTGACTATTTTCCAGCGAGCTTACATGGTTTTGGTTTTCCTTTCTCAGTCACTGGTGAGACTGTTGAATGTTCTGGATTTTCTTTATTTGGGAGGACTAAGCATGCTTCAAAATAATGTGAGAAAGTTTGCACCCAAAGCTGTGTAACAGTTAGCTGTTTGAAGTTTTTATTTTTTCAGACCAGCAGAAACCTTCACCTCCTCTCCCCATACATGTGCTCAAGATTAACTTGACACTCCTTCAGGTGACAGCATATGACAAAGCTGACAAACCCATTACACCTTGTTTCGAGCATCTGGTCAACTAACTTTTTAATTAAGTCCAAGGAGCTTTATGATGGGAATCTCTGTTAGCTGCACACCTGAGGTCTGAAACATGCCTGGGGCTTTATCAGATGCAGTAATACTGAGCTGCAGTGCAAGATGCCAGAAAAAAAAAGGTGACTGAATTGATTAATGAGTTTTCACTGTTTTATTTTTCTTCCTGCTGTTGTAATCAAACTGCAGATACAGTTGTTCGTTTTTAAAAGCACCTTTGACTTAGACAAGGGGAATTATGACACATTTTATAGGCAATTACCGATCTCCATAGTGAGAAGGTCTAGTGTACTGAGTTGCCCATTACTGGAAGATTGCTGCAAGAAAGGAAAAGGTGGGCATGCCTAGAATGCCATTCTTACTGCAAACACCAAAACACATACACAAAGGTTCATAAAGAATTCGGTTGTTTTCAATTCAGTTTAAAATAGGGGAAAGCAAGATTTCCAACTATTGATAGTCCAGTTTGTTCAGTCAGGACTTAAACCAAATATTTTTTGCCTTTTAAATGTTAAGAATTGTTTTGATTTCTTGTAGAGTGATATACAAAAGTATGCCAAGTGTTGCAGAAAAAAAAATTAAGGAAATGTGCAATGCTTTTAAAAGAAACTAATCCAAATCTAACATAGGGCTTGAAAGGAACAGATCCCGTCTTTCTAAATATAAACTCAGTTCAATCAAATGTTCCCCCTTTGAACATGAAACCTCTTATGGATATGCAATCAGTACTTTGAGCCTTGAATCATTAATTTTCTAACACAACTAGCTGTCATCGCCCATTTTAATATGTTTCTCCTAGCCTAGAAAAATAAATGCTGGTTTTGTGGAATGAGCTGTGCTTTGTTTCATCTCCTGTGTCATCAGCAGAGTCATTAATACAGTCTGAGGGCAGAAATTTACTTCTGATGAAGAACAGGCCAGAAGGAACATAGCTTAATGTTCATCTCTCAAGAGGAGTTTCATTAAAGATGCTGGGAAGGCATTGTAATGTGCAGAAGGAGCTTTAATACACATCTGAACTTCCATCTGTGCTCCCTGTAATGGGCTGAGCCAGATCATGGGGCATTAATGGAATTCTTAAACCAGTTCTTGTGGTGAGCATGTTTTAGCTCTTGTAGCTTTTTCCTCTTCTAGGAAGGTAGAAATATTCATATGCATCCATCTTTCTCTTCAGAAGACTGTCTTTTTCCAAGAATAGTCAATATAGAGAGGTCTTATAAAGAGGAGAAAAGAAATCTGTTTATGGAAAATTTGTCCTTTGAAGTTTCCTCCCAAGTTCTGTATTTAGCCTATGACTTTTGTCATATATGCCAATTAATGAACACAGTATGTGAGGCATTTCTGTGACACATCCCTCCTCCTATTCATCTGCTAATTCCTCTCATACACAGGCATTTTCATATCTTCTTATTTCAGTTCCCCTCTTTTAAACTGTTTTCATTACACATTTTTTCAAATACCTTGGCTAGTGTCCAAGACAATCTTCAAAGAAAATTTGACCATCCCAAAGATTTATGAGGTGTGCATGACTCTATAGGGATCTTCTTTGCATTTGTTAACGTGTGAGCATTAATGTTTCTAAGTGTTTTTTTTCCTGAGGTACCTACAATGATACCAGTATACAGTGAATCTAAAATATGTGATAATCTTATACAATTTCATTTCATCATTCCAGAAGCTTTTCTGAATGTATTCTGCTACTGCATTGCTCAGTTTTAACTCTCCTTAGGTTTCCCTAAATTTCCCTGAGGGCGTTTCTGTTTTTATCTAACATAAGTTAGATTCCTAGGGAGTATTGTACTGTTTCCTGGGGAGTCAAATATTTATCCAATTCCTTGACTGCTCACTACTGACTAATTCACTACTACTTTGCTGTGTGTGACTCAATAAATTTCTCAATATGTAAGAGACACTGCATTAAGTAGCTTTAGGTTTTTATGACTCTATTTTATAGCCAAGCCAAGACTTATAGCAATTATTACAAGTTATTTTTTATTGTTCTGCTATAAGTTCTGCTAATTTTTATCTAATTTCTCAAATATGATGTGCTTTTATGAAACTTCAAATTCATCTATGATGTGAGTACACTCAGTGTAAAATTTTACTTTCTACATCAAATTTATGGTAGACTTGTGCCAAAGTACTGTATATTGTAAACATTATTTTGGCACTACTATTCCTGTTAGCATTGTGTCTCATCGTTCAAGGTATATTAGTGACACCTTTATAAACATTTATGGCTACATGGTTCAATGCTGGTTCCAAATTTATGCAACATGTCATGAAAGTGTAATATTAATCAATCTGATGTTACATCTGATAGCTACTAGTACATAAATGGTATTTCTTTAGTCAAAAAGCAGCGAAATTTCCCCAGGGTCAAGGGCTGACCATTGCCTCCTTGGTGATCAAGCAGAATTGATAGCCATGGTTAATTCATGTAATATCCTGTGCTCCAGTTCCTCACAAAGAGCTAAGGTTTTGTACTGGTAGCAGACCAAATGTCTCTCTCCTTTTATAGTGAAATTTTTCTCCACAAGATTGAAGGCTCCTCTGGAGAGGGAGCAGCTGCCATTACTTCCAGTGAAAATGAAATCCTAGAGTAAAATTAGAGCAAGTGCTAATTAGTGAAGCCTAAAATGCTTAACTCATGATATCTTGGGGCCAGCACAGTCTTCCAGAGACTCTCTGGATTGATGGTAGGCTATTCTAGGAACCTGGCATCTACCCCAGTTTTGCAGCAGTCTTCCCAGGATGCTCGGTATCTCCATGTGCCCTGCACAATTGTCTGAGGAAGATGGGATGCCCATGTTATGACACAAACTCTCTAGACATCCTGCCTCAGAGAAAAAAAAAAGCTCTTATTCCTTGATCTGAAGTTTAATATAGGTGGTTGTATTACAGGGATAGGACCACCTCAGCTCTTACTTACATTTATACAAGGAGACTGGAAGTCTAAAAAATCCCAGGTGCAGTCCAGCCTTTCAAAGCAATCAGTCTTATTTTTCTAAATTTTCTATTAGCAGTATTTAAAAAAAAAATCAGCCTCAAAAGCACTTTTAGAAAAGAAAAACCCTGCCTAAGAGCCAGTTATTTTTGGCAGGAATATATGTAGCAAAGTTATGCTTATGGTGTCAGTAGAAAATAAGAGAAGGTGCTGAAGCAAGACGTGGCTGATTGCATATCTGAAAGCTGAATGTATCAGCAACAGGCCCTGGAGTCTCTGCCATGTGACAGTCATTGTTAGTTCCCATAATTTCATCACAGATCTCAAGATATTCAGTGTTTATTTGAAGCTAAAACCCCTTCAAGCATCTTTTCATGTGCCAATGGGAGATTGTTTTTCTTTTTTTTTTTTTAACCAAACGTTTGACACAAGTGTGACAAGTGTGACACAAATGCACCATAGGCAGAAAGAAAATAGTTTTCTCCCTCAAATGTAATATGACACCTATTATATACTACATATTTCTATTCTTATTAGTTGCTTATTTAGGTCTTTGATAATTAGTGTGCAAACAAATCTGATCATTAGGGAGGGGCTGGTCCATGAGCTGTGAAGTCCTGGCAGCCCTGCACTTTTAAAATCTGACATACAGAGCTCATATTTGTGATATTTAGAGCACCAGGAGGAGACAGTCACAGTCTTTTGCATCATATTTTTAAACATAAGGAATGACTGATTTTGACACACTGAAACAGTTATACCACTGGAAAATGTAGCCATGTTGTACCAACCTGTAGCCATCGATGGCTGGAGTGCAGCCATCCGTGGCTACAGGCTGTTCAGCAGGGACAAGAGAAGAACGAGATGCAAGGGGTTCCCTACCACATCCAGAGATGGATAGAATGTTAAGATCTGTCTCTGAAGAATAGCCTTGAGTAGATCAAAAGGTTATGGGTGAGATTTAGAGACCAAGGCAACAAGAGGAACCTTGTGGTTGATGTCTGCTACCCTGATCCAGGGAGCCTATTGATGAAGCCTTCTTGCTCCAGCTACAGGAGACATCATGCTCTCAGGCTCTCATCCTGCTCAGGGACTTCAACCTGCCTGACATTAGCTGGGAAAGCAATGCTGTGAGCTGTAGGCAGTCCAAGAGACTCATGGAATCATGGAGCACAACTTACTAAGACAGGTAAAAGACTGCCCTGCCAGAGGGGATGCAGTCCTGGATATGATGGTCACTAAAGCAAGTGAACTAATCTAGGGTGTGAAGATTGGTGGCAGCCAGGGTTACAGTGACCCTGCAATGTTGGAAGTTGCAGTTCTGAGGGAGATGGGTCATTTGAAGAGTAAAGTCAGCATCCTGAATTTCAGGAAAGCAAATTTTCACCTGTTCAAGGAATCAGTCAGTAGAAATCCCTGAGATACTCCTTCAGGGACAGATCTGACAGATGTCTAAGGGCGCTTTCCATAGATTGCAAGAACTCTTGATCCCAAGGTGTAAGAAATCAGGCAAGGAAGATGAGAGATTGGCATGGCTGAGTTGAGACTTGGTGGTCAAACTAATGGGCAAGAAGAAAATGTGCAGACACTGGAAGCCGGAACAGGTATCCTGCAAAGAGTACAGGGATGCAATCTGGTTCTATAGGAATGGGGTCAGGAAGGCCAAGGTACATCAGGAGCTGAACTTGACAAGGGATGCAAAGAATAACAAGGGCCTCTAAAAGTATGCTAGAGAGAAAAAGAAGGTAAAAGAAAGTGTACATCCCTCAGTTAGCATGGTAACTGGTAACTGGCAAACTGGTAGCAACAGACAAGGAGAAGGCTGGGTATTTTGTCTTACAGGAAACAGTCAGAGGTGGATCAAGAGCCAACAGTGCCCAAACTCTGCACAGTTCTGTGCATAGCTCATTCCTCTTTGGGTCTTTCACAGTTATCTTAACTGTTGAAGAAATTTCCAAAGACACCTTCCACAATTCATACTTCATTGTGTGTGCACAGATGTTACAACAAAGCTTATTTAGTATTCCTTTCTTTGGAGAGTTAGATTTCTGCAAATGCTAGTATAATTACCTGCTTTTATTCCTTGTAGCCTTCCTTACTGTAACTGAAATGTACCTCATAAAATATAACATAAAATATGAAATTACACATCCAGGTAGCCCCTGCTGAGCAACATAAAAGTTGCAACATTTCCTTTCTTCTAGTCTGATTTCCACATTTCCACATTGATTGACTCCAGAAGTTTCAGGCTATTTTAGATCTCTAGTACAGTACATTTCAAATTTTTAAAGAAACAAAAAGCATGTAGTTTTCTAATTGCTTTAGTTGTTTGAAAAAGTGGATTAAAAAAAGAAAAAATTGATTGTGTTATTTTCTTCCATAGTCACCCTAGTGGCCACACTAAAAATTACAGTAATGCATCTCCAAACCAAGAGAACTGTTTGTTTGAATTTACTGGTCTTCTTATAAGAAATGAAGAATTGCTGCAGAATTGCTTCAAAGTATAAAGAAACCTTTTGGGGTTTGAGAACCAAGAAGTACCAAGCCAGTGTCAGATCCAGAACAAATACCAAGTAATTGAGAAGAAGAGAAAAGGAGAAGGAAGAGAGACTGGAGGTGCCAAGGTCAGCCAAATAACATGCAATACTCCACAGAAGTTTAACAGAAACAGTGACTATTGACTCTCAAATTAAACTCATCTTGGCTAGAACCCAGTCAATGCTTGTTACTTTTGCTAGGCTTGGCTGACAGATGATGATGGGGTTAGTAGAAGCCATTAAAGGTTTACTTGTAACAGACTCAAAATATAAGATGAGAACATCAAGTCCTCAACTTATTAGCCTTGTCTTGTCAATTTTATTTACTTTTAACACCACCTGGAAAAAACAAGGCAGCCTGGAAACATGAAATAAAAGGCCCCATCCTTTTCTTGCTTCTGGTACTGAAAAATTGATGGAAAAACAAAAGCATATCCTAAGTGCTGATGGAGCTAAGAAAGGAAAGGAAGGCAGTCATGCAGCTTTGAATGTTGTTTTCCTCACACTGCTAGAGGACAATCAGGGAAATGCTCTGTTCATCTGTTCCTCTAAGAGGGATATTGCTGAAGTTTGCCTGGCTGTATCCCTTGCTATGAAGTACAGGTCTGCCTTCTTAAAAGTGATTAACTTTGTGTAAAGGGCATGCTGTATGACAGATAATAACATTTTAATCCTTTTTCATAGTTGGGTAGCATGTTTTTCTGTCAAAACAATACATGATGGGACTATATCTCTTCCTGTCAAATAACCCCTCAGACAGACAAACAAACAAGTGATAAATTTTAAGTGGGGACAGCAGGAACACACATCAAGACATGAAATTTAAATTTATTTTTAAATAAGTATTTTTACTTCTCCCATAGGATGTAGATTTTCAGTTAGTACTTCAAGAAACACTGCAGTTTTGTATATCTAAATACAGAGATTATTTCTGTGGAATGCAAATTATGTTGTGATTTAATGTTTGGGTTATCCATGCATATTAAAAAGTAATTTATTTTTCCCTAATTTTTTTATGATGTGACTTCTGGCAATTTTGCTACTAATCTATTAAAGCTCAGGAAGAGCTGATTTTTCCATAAACTCTTTCCATCAGTTGTAAGAAAGTAAGTATAGGGAGTCATGTAAATTGAAGAAAAGGTTCATGCTGTTCTGAGGCGATCTTCCAAATCAACAGCTTGTGCAGAAGACATTGAGTGTCCTTTCTAGGTCTTCCTACCTGAGCATCTTTCACAAGAAAGCCATAGGGAGAGCTGGTGTGTGACTTTATGATGTCCTGAGGGGGTAGGAGAATCTAGGAGCTCAGAAGTTCTACCAGCTCCACCAGTTGCTGTATCACCTTAATCAGACTCCTTGTTTCATGTAGTGTGTTGCTTTTGCTCCACTTGCATTGATGTCTCTTGACAAGCACTGGGAAGCAAGGCCAGCTGTACCTGTCTCTTCTGCTTGGGCAGCCCTGAGTGCATCAGTACAGGGAAGGTCCCAGTTAATGCTTCTTTTTTTTTAACTCTGGCAGCCTCATTTGACATCAGTGTTTCTTCTCTGGAAAACAACCATCAGTGAAGAACAAGACTCTTATTAAAACAAATCTGATTATCAGGAAGTGGAATGAATTGCAGTTCACAGTATTTAGGTCCTTCATCAATATCTTTCTATTTTCATGCTTAACAACACAGTTTACTAGAAAAACATCAGAGCTGTTCCGTGCTTGACATAGTCATCTTATGAAACAAAAAGATGAATAAAGTTCCTAGATTTGGTCCCTAAGATCAAGGTATTCCATACCATCCCCCAGGATATATTAAAGCCATTAAATTCCTAATTGAAACTGTTGTTTGACTAAAGCAAAATAAAATAATATGTGCGAAAGGCTAATATGAAATCAGATCCTTGATTTGTAGTTGAACATGTTAGACAAAAAGATCTGTCCTGATCTCACTGTCTTCTGCTCCAGTTTTGTCCTTGATAAGAAAACAAACAGCATGAGTATAACAAGAACAAACCTACAAAAAGAATCTGTGTTCTTCTCTTTCTCTCTCAGACATCAATTTTTCTGCACATACTCATTTACAGACACAACTAGAAGAATGAGAAAGGATGTGAAAAAAGATATTTGGTAGATTCTAATCTTTTTATTACTTGCATGTGCTCAGCTACTAAGGTGACAAGCAATATGCTTGAAGCCGTGTAGAATTAAACAGGATGAAGAAAAGAGCAAGTCCTTTTGTGAATCCTCTAAAATGGACAAACTGACTGTCCTTTAACTTGTGGAATAAGTCAATGGAGTAAGTTGGGTCATCAACAGAAAGCAGTATCCACCATATCACAACCTGAAGCACCTGAATCCTAAATATGTGATGCTTAGTTTCAAATCTCACCTTAAAAGAACAGTGGAAAGATTCTCAATATATTTTTTTTTTCATTTTGCTTGTAAGTGGCCTTATTTTAACAGTAGTTATTTCACAGTTTTTAATTTTTTTCTGTCTCTGATTTTTTCACTGCAGAAGGTACAATCAATATGCTTATTTTAGTTCAAAATGTATACCTAAAGGAATAGTAGCTATTTTGAAATTACAGTAGTATGTATTTATATGAAAGGGGGCAAAAATACCACTTTCTTTAGGAAAAAATTGTAACTATTTAGGGTAGTCAATATCGTTGACATTTTAATTCTGGAAAGTTGTTCTTTCTAAGTTAAAAGGAAGAAAAAGCAACAAGAAATGCATGTCCGTGCCTTTCTCCAAAGTCCATACTTGAAGTCTTTAAAGCTTTTCTTGTCTAACCAACATGAGACTGCAGAGAGGAAGATAAAAGGCTGTTCCTAGCAACTTGCAAATCTCAAAGTTGTCTGGGAGATTTGTACTGTGGGTTTATATTGATTTACGTGCAAAATATAGCAACCTTTCTTATGTAAAGGCTTAGCAGAACTGACAGTCAAAAATCCTGGTCTGTGGTACTATCAGATTTCAAAATTAAGCAAGCTGGGACTGATTGCTACTTGTACGGAAGTTTCAGTGGGAAAATTGAGGTGTTATTGTGATTCCAGAATAACAGTCTCACTTATATCTACAGTCATGGCCACTATGATTCATCCCAGCCACCAAAAGGTGTCTTCCCTCCAGTATCTTACATAACAGCAAGGTGCCAAAGCAAAGCACATTAGTGGCCATTGCATGTTTGTATTCTTTAATGTGCATGGTGAACTAATGTGGCAATGGTCATTACCTGAAGTGGGGGAGGTTCTGCCTTGGTAGAAAAAACAAAAAATCACCAAGGACAAATTTTCCAGAGACATTGTGAAGTATTTGTCCTTGGAGATTTTTGAGATGCAACTGAAGAATTCCCTGAGACACCTGGTCTGAATTAGTTTCAACCCTAATTTTATCAGGAGGTTGGACTAGAGACTTCCTGAAATCCCTTCCAACCTGACTGACCCTATCATAAAATCTTTTTCTCATTCAAAACAATGTTTATATTAAAATATACATTCTTCCTTATAGAGCAATTTGTTCACATTCAGAAGTATAAATCTCTGCTTGTGAAAACCAGCTTTCCCTTAAAACATTTTAAGAGAATCAATTTTCAGTGTTGGCTTTCTTAAGGAGCTCTCAGTAAGGAGGGAGGAGTTGGAAAGAGTTGAAAATTGTTGCTGCTTCCTATTTGTTTTGGGTTTTTTTGAATGGCTGAATATCTATCCTGTTTGAAAGGGTAATGTTTTTTGTGTATTTTTTGATTGTACAATTGTTATTACCACCAGCAATCACTGATATATTATATGCAGACAAGGTAAACTTTAGTTGATCAATATTTTGGGGTTCTTCCCAAAACTGAAACAAACAGGCAGGATGTTCAAAAGCCAAGCAGGATATGGAATTTATCCTTTTATTTCCCAAGAGGTGTCCCCACTGTGCATATTCGAGGAACTGATTTTCAGGTCCCTGGCATACAGGGTCCCTGTATCACAGGTTCCTGTGGTAGCTAATTCTTCCACCTGTTGGCCACTGGTGTTCACACCACAACAGTACACAAGGGCTCTGACACTGTGGCGGCTCATTCTGCTCTGCTTAAATTAGACACTACGTCTGTTTTTTATCACAGGTCAGACACAAGATCTGTTTCCCCTTTTCTCTGTCCCCTTGGAATCATCTCCTATTTTTGCATCTTTCTCCAGAAACATCCCAAGTGTCTCTTATCTTGTACAATCCTTTCCTCTTCTCCTTTCTACCTTTTTTCCTCTCCTTTTTCCTTTTCTTCTCCTTTCTGTTTTCCTCTCCCTCCATGCTTTTTTTCACTTCATCCTAGTGTCTTCTTCAACCCATGAATATTTCCTTTCTCCACCTACACAATCTTTCTTTGCACTCCCATATTGTCTGGCTGTGGCCAGAGTGCCCTTCTCCAGCGGGCAAGAACAAGTGCTCTTTCCAGGTTCTTCATTCTTTGTGAAGAAACAGAAAGGAGTTGAGAGGCTGAGGTTTACCTGTGAAGCCGTAAGTGTAACACCTAGAGAATATCTACTGCTCGGAAGATCAAGGTGGCCTCTGCATATGAGTGACAAGTATCAAGTGACATTCAGCTGGACAGTTATATGCAATTAAGGATGCAGAATTAAAAAGCTGAGAGAAGAAGATTGGGAAAAATAATAAAAAAGTTAAGGAGTAGAAAATCTTTTTGTGATGTAGATGTTGACAGAGGAGAAAAATAGATAGTCATTTCTATGTTGGAAAAGACACATCTGAAAAATCAGTGATATAAGGTAGAACCCCCAGATAGAAAACTCAAGAACTGTGACTGAATTTCAGGGTATCCACAGGAAACTTGCCTTTAGGAAGTACTGAGAACATAGAGAACTGGTATAGAAGGTAGAACAAGACCAAAAATAAACAGAGAAAGAAAATGTGTAATTATTTTACTGTTCAGGACTCAAGCATAAAAAGACATAAAACAGTGTCATATACATACCTATCACAACTTTAAAAGTTTCTGTAAATTTGTTTTTCTAAATTCTTTTCATAAACATCAGCTAAAATAATATCTGAAATATTTGTACTTTGATGAAATCCAGCAGCTTTCCCTAAAAAACCCTCAGTATTTATCTTTCCAGTAGTTTTCTTATCATATACTTTTGATTTTTTTTTTCACTTTAATCAGAGCTTGGGGTAGAAGAGCTGAAATACTGTAAAATATATTCTCATGGTGTTCCTTCAATAAAGAAAGGCAGGGTATGGCAGAAATTTCTCTCTGGAGGTTTTACCTCTGTAGAATTTCTGGACAACTGTAATAACTGAATGTGAGACTGAAATATTGTTCAGACAGACAGGCACACTTCTCAGTGATGATCGGAACGAAATCTTTTGACATTCTGGAAAGTAATCATCATACAAATACTATCTTGAATGACAGACTGCAATTGCAAATCTGCTTCATCATATTAATATAAACTTCAGTTTAAAACTTTTATTTATAACAGGCATAAAACACTTTTGAAACCATAGGAAAAGCTAGAACCTGTAATAGTCAGAACTTAATAGAAAATTCATAATGGCAGTTAAATCTCTCAAGGAGATTTATGCATGTTCTTTGAAATAGTATTTAATTTATTCTCACCTCTTAACTCAGGTGTATAAATGACTACTTTTCCAACTATATAAGGTCTTGAGAAACGGAAGAGACCTTTGTTAAATAACCTAAAATAGTTTTGTATTTCACTGAAGTGTTGGTAATTTCAAGGCCTTTTTATTAAGTCATTTTGTCTATAGGATATTACTTTCCTTTCCAGCCTTGGAGGATTTAAAAGCATTCAGTATCAAACTTACCAAAATTTTGTACCTAGCAAGATTATTAAAATTGAAAGAATTACTTTATATGTGTATTAGTGTGATATGTATTTATCACATTCACATTTTTAAAATAGTAACACATGAAATTAATATTGTGGACTATCATGATCAAGAGAAAAACAAAAGGTTTTTTTTCAGAATTGACTTCAATTTTTAATGAAAAAGTCAATTTAAAGATAGTTTTGGCTAGCATTTTTTTTAATATAGCTCTATAGCTAGAAATTGAACAATTGAAGTGACTTTCCTCACATAAATTATTAACTTTTGAGGTGATGATAGACATATAGTAGATTTTGACCTAGACCGGTGTTTGATGTCACTTTTAGGTGTTATTTCCCTAGTCTTTAAAATATTGCCTGTTCTTTCGTTCACTATTGTGAATGATTTGATCTTATAAACTAAAGCAAACCTACTAGAACAGTTACATGTAGCCTTACACTAGCTTTAATATGACCAGGGTATATATAAAAGTAAATAAATCTCTAATGTCTTTGCTGTGTTTACATCAGCATGTTAGTTTGGACATCTGTGTTACAGTCCAGTACTGTAAGAAATCTACAAGGGTCTGTAACACTAACAATTCAATGCCAGAAAGACCTCAGGTTTTTAGGTTGGAGGAGGTGCCATTCTGTGTTACAAAGCAACCCCAAACTCATGTGTTTTCATGGTGTAGACACACAAAATTCTCATGATGTGATGGGAACCTTACTATGTTTACTGCAGTGGATATCTTCTTAGATGTGTGGCATAGGACATCTGCTAAAATTCTTTGAATGCCAAACTAGCTGGTCCATGAATCCATATAGTATTGTCACCAAAGCCTTTCCTCTTGATGGCATAAGCATTGACTAATTCGTTTAATGTGAGCTGCCAACACCAAATGTAATTGTGCCAGGTACCTATCAGATGAGAGGGGATATACCAGAGAATTTCTGTAATGACAGTCTTATTTTCAGTTCTCTTCCTGCAACTGTGAGGCTTAGAAACTTAATTTTAAAATGGCAACCGGGAAATGTCCATGTTCTTGTTTCCAGGAGCTGGGTTTTCAAGTGAAATAGTAACTCTACCAGGAGAGATTTTACACAGCATGTGATTGGAGTTTCCAGATAGTAACAGAAAAGCACGGTACTCCTTCAATCACTAGCTTTGGTATTTATATTTGCCTAATACATTGAGTTTTCTAGTCATTAGGAATGGGAATCTCACTTTTCTTTGGGAGAAAAACATCTCACCCAATTACCATTTTTCTTCTATGTTGTCCAAGACTGGATTGCTCCCAGTTTTGCCTTTGTGCATATGATGTAGAATATCAAATGCTTCCTAACGTTAAGAAACAACATTTTAAAATTCATTATTAAATATTTAAAGGTCTGAAATAAATCTGGGGATCTAGCTTTGAGTCAAAACATTTGTGTACTGTCAGGGTAGAATAACTTATAAATAGGTACCAGAATCCGTACCCTATGAAAACAAAGCATGTGTTCCTCTAAAGCACTGAGGTTGTATCTGTACCAGGAAACTAAACAAAAATAGACTTTATACAGTAATAGAAATGGGATAACAGGGACCTTAAAAGAAGTTTAGTACAAGGAAAAGCAAATTTCTGTAGCTGGGATGCAATAAACCCTTTTAGCAGGGGCCCGCGTGCTGGGGGTTGACTTCCTAGAAAGCAGCTTTGCGAACAAAAAGGACCTGAATGTCCTGGATAACTTTCTATAACTGAGGAATTGTTAGTAAAAGATACCATGTGTCAATGGGAACACAGAGATGAAATAATTTGAAAAAATATCTCAGCGTGGGGAAGAAGCCGTAAGTATCTGAATTTGTTAAAGAAAGCATTTATTAGCAAACTAAAATCAAGCAAAGTTGTTTTAAAATGCCAGCATATGAATGAAATATTTTACAAGTACTAATAGTGAAACAGAAGGCAGTGGGCAATGCAAAAAAAAATTTTTTTTTTTTGAAAGTTGCAAAAGTAAGTGTAATCTTGCTATCTAGATTTCCATTCATTTGCAAATCAAATAGTTCCATGAAAGAACACAGTATTCAAAGGAGGATTTGAAAACTAGAAATTGGTTTTTTATTTCTTCTTGGTTAGCATGAATAATGTATATCAAAAAGTTACGTCAGCTATTATTTTTATTCTTTGTATTGAAATTAGATTCCCTATATCTATTCAACAAGTTCATTCAGCTATTCAGTCTTTATCAGTTGTGTTATCTTCCACCTCATTAACCAAACTAGAGAGTAAAGGAGGGAAAAGGAAGGACAATCTTCAAAATTTATTCTGTTATTGCTCTACTAAAAAACATTATTCAGTTTTTCACAAGTTCAGTAACGATAGCATTGAAAGAGAAATTAAGAAAAATAACTGGTGTTTTGTAATTACAATATGTCAAGATTCACAGAAGTCTTTACTTGAACTTTAGAGAAGATTCTGCATAACATATTTTTCCTCTTTACTTAGAAAAAAATTCTATAAAGTTATACAAACCATAGAATTGGTGACAAGGCAAAAAGGAGAGGAGTTTTAGGAGAAAAACAAATAAACAAACAAGACAAACCTGCAAAAAGTTGATCCTCTTCAAAAAGACCGGGGGAAAGTTTTCTTTCCCTGGGGAATGTAGACTCTCCCTCAAGATCCCATTATTGTGCTCTCATTAGGACCATAGCAACATCAGTTTTTCCTTAATTCTCATTTTCCATGGGTCTTTTGTCATACATTTACTGTCATCTCTTGTTCTTTGTTTATTTTTCTTTTTTGCATCTGCTTACTCTTTGTTTTCTCAGTTATCCTGTGGTAGTTTGGTATTACCAGGTACTACTTTCAGGCTGCTGCCTGGATGGTTCTGGCTATGCCTTCCCTTCCCTGTTTCCCTATGGACTGGATGTTTGTCACAGGTGAAAGTTTCTGCCTACAAAAATCAAAATCAGTAGAGCAAGCAAATCTGGGAGCATAGAACCATCAGTCTCCATAATAATTACCACCTGTTACCATGGAGGAAGCACTGACTGCCTTTCTGTTCTGAACATGGTGCTTTTCTGTGATGAGGTGGGCATCAGAGAGCTGGTGCTCTCTGTGTGTATGTTAAGTATAGGCTTAAAGTGCTCTACAGGTGTTACTTCTCTTCTGTATAATGAAATTCTTGGAGTTATTTGATAGGCTTTTCTCTAGGAGATAGCTATCTTTCACTCCTTTTTTTTTCTTTTTTCTGCTATTTTTGTTGGTAGGTTTTTTGATAGGTTTTTGTGGGGTTTTGAATGGTTTTGGGGGTTTTTTCTGGAGAATTTTCCACATCAGTCTGTGGGTCTGAATTGATTTTAGAAAGAGAATTCAGACTTCTAACACAGTGTTCATAGAATCATAGACTCATTCAAATTGGAAAAGACATCTAAGATCAAGTCCAACCATTTACCCAGCACTGCCAAGTCCATCACTAAACCATGTCCTCAGGTGCCACATCTGCATGTCTCTTAAATACCTCCAGGGATGGTGACTCAACCACTTCCCTGAGTAGCCCGCTCCAGTGCTTAAAAATCCTTTCAGTGAAGAAATTTTTCTTAATATCTAATTAGGATATTAGAAAACCTTCCTAATTGCAGGCATCACTGGCACAACTTTAGACCATTTCCTCGTGTCCTGTAGCTTGTTACTCAGCAAAAGAGACCACCCCCTACCTGACTACAACCTCCTTTCAGGTTGTTGTAGAGAGCATAAAAGTCCTCCCCAAGCCTACTTATTTCCAGGCTGAACAGCCTTCAGCTGCTCCTCAAAGGAACTGGGCTCCAGACTCTTCCACAGCTCCATTCCACATTCCATGGACAGCACCTCAATGTCTTTCTTGCAATGAAGGGCCCAGAAATGGACACAGGATTTGAGGTGTGGGCTCCCCAATGCCAAGTGCAGGGGGGCAATCCCTGCCCTGGTCCTGCTGGCCATGCTGCTGCTGACGTGAACCATTGGCCTTCTTGGCCACCTGGGCACGTGCTGGCTCATGTTCAGCCACTGTTGACTCCCAGGTCCTGTTCTGTCAGGCAACTTTCCAGACACTCTTCCACAAGCCTGTAACTGCATGAAGTTGTTGTGACCCAAGTGCCTGTGCTTTTATTTTTCCAGATGCCAAATAGCATTGAAGGTTATTTCATTTTGTCTAAGCCAAAACTCAACATAGCAAAAAGCAGCTGGCCAGGTGGTACTAATCACTCAAACACCATATAGCCATATTTAATCTTTGTACTTATGGTCATTGTCAGTGTTCAATATCACTTTCTTTCTGTCATCTCCTGTGTGAGTGGCAGAAAAAATATTTTTATCCCATCAATAAGTTTTCTGTCTCAAATTCAATCAGGAACAATGAATAAGAACTGATAAGCAATATGTCACCTAGGCAGATATGCCCATCCATTTAGATATTATTCTTCTGAATAGCAAATAGAAGCAAACCTCATTTCAAAATACAGTCCAGAGGACAGAAAACAGAACAAAAGTTGTCTATGCATGTATATTCAGAGCAAAAAGCCTCTCCCCTGCCCCCAAGTCAGAGGAAGTACTGTCTGGCATCTATTACTTCACCAAACTTTTAGACAATGTTTTTCTCATTGTGTTCCATCTTGAGGAGACCTTCAGCTACGGGATCCATGAAGTAAGAGATTCTTCAGTCATCTTCCTCCTTCAAATCACTGTTGCTTGCCTCATAGAATTTCTCTTTCTGCTTTAAGGAAATCTTAAAGATTTAATTCAAAATTTATGTAGGGACCAGATACTTAACTTACCAAACATACACCTGGAATCTCACCTGTGTTCTATTTATCCTAAAATAATTGCTCACTTCCTTTGCATTTTTTTTCAATGAGAGTCTTCTATGCATTCCATTATTTAAAACAAAGTACAAAATTAATGTATAATGAGGTAAGAATGAATCTATGCCCATTCCTTTGACTGTTACAAGGAAGCCCAATCTGTACAAATGCCAATTACCTAATTTTCAATATCAGTATTTCAACTCTTCTTCAACCTTTAGAGTCAACACAGCCCATGATAAAATGAGCTCTCTGAAAGGGTGTTCACTATGATTCCTTGGGATCAGTCACACAGTTGATGAACTCAAAACATTGGCCTGATCTTTGCAGGGATCCATTGTGGCCACACTGGCTTAACACAGAAACCATTTTTTGCAGTGTTCTCAACTCAGATCCTGAACCACTAAGATTCAAGATCAATCACAATCACTGCATTGAGTGGAGCTATAGAAGAAAAAGCCTACTTTGATCACATTGTCACATAGTCACAGAATGCATTTTAATTTTGTCAAATCTTGTGAAATCAACTCTTGGATTTAATTTCATTATTATCTTTTTTCTTTAGGTGTCTCATAGCTGGAAATTTATTTAGTTTAGTGGGGTGCAGTCATTGAAACACTTGAATGGTAGTGTTTTGTTCACATTGTTTTATGTCAACTGTATGCTGGGACTTCATCTAGCCTTGGAGAATACTATGTCCTGATCTGATGTTGAGGCGTTGCTTTTAGAAGAGCACCTTCCCACACACATGCACGCACCAGCAAGCATAAAAGAGGTAATGTGGTTCTTCAAGGACCTGTGAGAACGAGTGAAAAGTAATGCCTTTTTGACTGCATGTAGAAATGATGATGTGGTGGTAACCACCTGTGACTAACGGGGACAACTTAAGGCCAAGTCTGTGTGGTGGTTTGTGGATGAAGAACCTAAAGTAAAGCAGTCTTTCATCAGGCTGCGGGAATGTCTGGAAACTGGGCATGCATTTAGTCACAGAATCAGAATCATAGAATTCTGATTGAAATTCTTGGTTGAAAGGGACCCATCAGGGTCATTGAGTCCAACTCCTGCCCCAAGAGTCACACCCTGTGCCTGAGAGCATTGTGCAAATGCTTCTCGAACTCTGTCACACTGGTGTTGTGACCACATCTCTAGGGAGCCTGTTCCAGTGCCCAACAACCCTCTGGGTAAAAAAACTTTTTCTGATATCCAACCTAAACTTCCCCTGGCTCACCTTCAGGCCATTCCCTTGGGTCCTGTCACTGGTCACCACAGAGAGAGATCGGAACCTGCCCCCCCGCTTCCCCTCATGAGGATGTTGGAGACTGCAGTGAGGTCTCCCCTCAGTCTCCTCTTCTCCAGGTGAAAAAACCAAGTGTCCTCAGCAGTTCCTCAGAAGTTTTCCCCTACAAAGACTTCACCATTCTTGTGGCTCTCTTGTGGATGCTCTCTAATAGCTTAATGTTTCTTTTATAGAAAATATTTTCCCTGTAAATGATTATTTTTTGTTGAAAAAGCTTCATGTGGATTCCATTATAGTTGTTTGAACAGTATTCAATTGTGTATTAATTATTCTGTCTCTAAAGTCTTCTGACTTTTCTCTGTTAAAATTAGATAAGGATTCCCATTACATCTTTGTTAGGCATTAGCTAGCTAGTCACAGCCCTAAATTGCACTATCCAGAATGACAGTGAGAATGGGGTAGTTGTTTAAAACTAGGTGAACTCTAGTCTAAACTGGTCCGTTTAGGCTAGCTGTTTCCAGCTCATCCAGAAAGTGAAGTGTCTTGTTTCAATTTTAGAAAATCTGTATGTGGGAAACATATTTTTTAAGTATTCTGGTGGGCAGAGGATATTCTCAAATTGTATAATGTCATCTTAATCAGCACTAATCTACTCAGATTTCTAGATGGGGACAATTGGCAAATATTTTGTCTTGTGTTCTAATTCAGAGAGAATTCATTAGACAGTGAATGTGATTCTACTTACTGCAAAGAAAATGTTATACTGCTCTGAAAAATACTTCACAAAGTCATCAAGGTTCTTTGCTCATTCTTCTCTACCTTTTACAGATTTAGTAATTTAGATAAGGGGGGAGGTGGTGTTTAAATTCTTTTTAACCTTCCCTATGTCTTTTACTGCAATATCATACTCCCCCTTGCCACCAGCAAGATGTCAGGTTTTCTCTATTCTGCATCCATAGAGGGGCTGGAGAAATCCTGACCTTCATCAGCCACAGGAAGAAGTCTCAGGAGTGAGCATGGCTGCTAAACCCTTGTTCTACTTAGTTTGACTATTGAATTTTCTGGAGTGAACTGGGATTTTTGTTCCCTATTCCATACCTAACCTGTACCTACATACTTCAGATTGGGAAATTCACTTTTTGCCTGAGTGAGCGGAATACTTTCTCATGTGTGACAGTGTGCTGAATGACCCGGTCTGTGCTCAAGAGAGAGGCCAGGCAGATTTGCAGAATGAAAAAGAATGGAAAGGGGTTTGAAGGTCTGTTCAGTCCTTGCTTCTATGCCACTGGACGTTTTGTATCATTCTGCTGAAACAGCCTGAGTAGGTCAAACTTTTCCAGGCACAAGGGCACCTTCTTCTTTAAAAGGTTATTTCAATACATCAGCATGTGGATTTTAATAACCCAGTAGGTAAGGGAAAAGTAGCCCTGCTACAAATCAAAAACATTGTCAGCCTGTTCCCATTTAGCTACTTATCAAGGGGCTTTTTTTGCCTAAGGCTCTGTGTAATATAATCTCTGGATAGCACACTGTTAAGTGGCTTTTTTGTTGCTAAGGCACATAAATTGAAGCATTTAGGATTTAGGACTTTACAGTAAAAGAACAGCATTAGAGGAAAATGAAAATGGTATTGGCTACATCCAGAGCAAATTTTAATCAATAGAATCTTGTGATTATTTTTGCCATTTGTTGGTGTTTCTTCTTCAGCTTATACAAATAGATGACTTGAAATTTCAGATTAGGAGGAGAAAAATGTAATTTAAGTATTTATGACTGAATTTTACAGTTTGCAGGAAAAACTAAAAGGCATGTGTGTGAAAGAAACCTTTTGTAGCTTTCTTTAGGACAACATCTGTTTCCCAGACTTTTCCCCAATATATACCTGTCCATATTTTCTAAAATGTCTTCTAGGGTTGCTTCCAACTTTGTTTCATTTAAATAAACCCCTCAAGATTGTTGATACTGATATTATTGTTATTTGAAAAACATGTATTTTCTAATGACATTATCCTTTTAACTTCATTTTGCTCAATTTACTCTCTATATATGAGAACAATGAAGTCTTTGCGTTCTCAAGTCAGGGACAACCCATGACAGGTATTAAAATGACAGTGATTTCTCAAATGACCCACAGAGAACAAAAAACTTTCCCAACAACATACAAAGAAAAAAAGATATTAACCCCTCCTTTGTATTCTGAGCATGGATATCCATGGTATCATGCTGTTCCTCAACCATACATAAATATATGTATCTCTTTATATGATTTTACTGTTAATAAGAATATTTCTATGTTTTGAATTGAGAGATATTTTTTTCCAAACCCATCTCACATCTAGAATTTCAAGAAGAAAAGCAAGTGATTAGTTAAAGTGGGTTACCAGGTTATTCCCAGGGTAGTCTATGGAAAGATTTTTTTTGTGGAGGTTCTTCACAACAATCACTCTCCTTTTACAATGTCCTCTATACTTACTGAAGTAGTTACACTAATATAAGTATGACTAACAATTTCTCTTTTTTAAGCCCAGCCACAGAGAGATAAATGATGGATAGACTGATTTTTTTCAAATCACAAGTGTGAGGGAACAGTAATATGTCAATTAAAATGCTGAATCAATCTTTCAATTAAATGACAGTTTTCCTTCCTGTCTTCCAGTTCTGTATTGAATGCAATATTTTATCTAATCACTGCATGGTATCTGGAAAGAAAGGAGAGATTGAAATTAGATATGTTCATTGGCTTCCTGGAGGTAAATTAAGGAAATCCCACTGCAAAGTAGGTCAGGGTGTGTGGTACAATGAAAGCACAAAACTCATCATGAGTATTACCACTAGTAATAGGAAGTAATCTATTCTGAATGTAATAAATCATTCCTCTTCTCGTATCTCTAATAAATGCTACATTTCTCATTTATTTATTTTCATTGCAGCATCCACTAACAAATTAATTAATTAATTCCAGCATCCAATAACATATAACTAACTAACTATGCAACAGGCAGAGTTACTAGGGCATTTCAGACCTCTTCTTAGGCTGTGTCGTGACAATAGATGAGAGGAATCACAGCATGGCTGACTCTGGAAAGAATCTCAGAGGATCATCTGGTCTTATCCCCCACTCAGCACAGGGTCAGATACAGCAGGTTGCCAGCACTGTGTCCAGTTGTGCCTTAAATACCTCTGCAGATGGAGACTCCACAGCATCTCTGGACAATGTGTTCCACTAGCAGTGAACATGGCCACGGTGAAGAAAATATTGGGGTTTTTTTATTAAAGTGAAATTTCCTGTATTTCAGCTTGTGCCTATGTCCTCTGATAACATCACAGAGCAAAAGTTTGGCTATGATGCTATGCAACAGGCAGAGTTGGCTGACGCAGCCAACATTTTTCCTTTGAAGGAAATTCACATCCGACTTTCCAGTTTGTGTTGCTGTGGAAATCAGTGTGTTCTTGCAAGGGAGTTTGGTTAACTGACGCTGTCTCTTCTGACAGAAAAATGCTCAGGCAGAAAATTTTCAGTTGTTCGGGTATTACCACTTGCAGACAGTATGATCCCAAGTCCCAAATCTTGTTTTAGCCTCAATCAGAATCTTAGGTGAGTCAGATTTGAGGGTAGGTGCTTTCAGTAATTTGACCCCTAATGACATCCCACCTGAGGGTACTGATTGCCCTCATTTGCTGTGTCCCTAAGCACATTGCTTCCTTCTGATGGGTGCAGGCAGAGGCAGGTGTCATTACTGTGGCTAGGCTGTGCAGTGGGGTGAGGAAAGAGGGAAGTATAGGTGGCTCCCAGTTTACTTTTTTTGCATCCATATATTTGAATTTCTTTATGGCATTTCAGCCTCTCCAGAAATAACCATGTGGTTTTACAGGTAGTGCCTGTCTTTCCAGCTTGTACTTACTAAGGGAAGAAAGTGTTCACTGGAATTAGAAGCATCATGTGACAATGTGTAATTGTAGTTCTGTTCTACATTTGAAATTATTAAAAGTATAACAGAGGTCTAACAAACCTTTTTCAACTGGATATTTTCAATCTTATTCACTGATGTGCTTGAAACACCGGTTTCCTCTGGAAACTGGTATTTAAAGCAGTGGCACTGAGTATGTGAGGACATCAATGACTTGAATTTTTTGGGAAATCAGTAATAAATTTGGGATAATTCAGGTTTGTATTGTGAATTATTGACAAGGATAGGTTATAAAGAGGAAAATTGTAAGAGGGGATTATGGGTCAATCACAAATACTGTCATATTTTGAAATGTTTTAAATGCTAGATTTTGGTTTATAGGACTTAGAAGAAAAAAGCTTTTTCATACGTTGGGCAATGAAAAAAAATGAAAATGCACACTCTCAAATTAATTTGAGATTAGTGCTCTCTTTTGTAGAAGTCTTTTGAAGGGGTAATTTTCTAATTCTGTAAAATTGCTTGCCTAATTTATGTATACCTCATTCTTTCAGAAAGTGTTTTAAAGACTATTCTGCCTAGTCCGGTATTGTAGCTCTCACCATTATGGTATTCAGCTCTGTGTCCTAGACTTTCACACACAGGAGTAAGAAGGCAGAAGGGAAGGATACCTTAGGTATTCTGCTCCAAACACTGTTTTATTCATTTCACATCTCTGAGTGAATTTATCTTCCTTTCAGTTATTAAAATATATTTTGCCTTTTAGAAGCAATGACAACATAGATGAAGCAGTAAACATTGAGGTATCCTGTGGGCTCTACGCAGCATTAGTCTGCTGTTCTCCCATTACTGCATCCTCTCTAAAACCTCTGAGGTGTGAGCTGTATGTATAGATGTGTGTGGGACAGATGGAGGAGGAGAATGGGGAGATTTGCATAATCTGATTGAACTACCAAACATCTGAGACAAGACTCTCAAGGCAGTCAGTGGAGAGGATTTGTCTCTTCGGCGGGGTGATTCAGAGCACCTGAACTATGTAGGCTGCTTAGAGAGAATAAAAATCAGAAATTTTAAGCTAGATGGTATAAATAATCATTCCTCCACCCTCCATGTGTTAAATATACCATATGGCCAAATGTAGATTCATGTCCGGATTGTTGTAAGCTAAACTTCTATCATAATCTTAATGTATTTCAACTGATTAAATATTGTTGAGATAGCAACTCCAGTAGTTATCAGCCATCTGTTAACCTCCACCCGTACTTATTTATCCCTTTGTCTTGCAGAATGAAAAAAAGGCAGAGGTATGGCTAAAACCAAAATAAATTTTAATATAATTTGTATCAATTTACAAAAAAAGGGGCATATTCCCTTGGGATATTATGGATATTGTGGAATGCTGTGGAAAGCACTGTTGCACCAAATCTATGGTCTCATCATTCGCTATTTTCAGCATTTTTCACGTGCAATTATCAATAGAACTTGATCTTGATAATTTGGTGGTATTTATCTCCATCTTCTTTTTACTACTTTAATGAACAAAAAAAATCTGCTGTAACTGAAGAAACTATGTTTCTCTGCTAACTTTCTTTTCCTGGATGTTATGGGGTATGTAATCTTTGAAGGAACCTACATTCATCAGGACTTTGACTTTATTTTTAAAAGAGAGTGTGTGGGCCATTATAATACTCTGAGCCAAATAAATGACTTTTGTTGCCTAACAACAATACTTCAGCCTAAGTATTTTTTTTTTTAGTTGGCTCAAGCTTCATGTTGCTCATATTATCACAATATGCTCATGGATTTGGAAAGCAGTCTCAAACAACTGAAGACTAAGAAATAAGCACACATTGCTGAACAGTTAGATGGCTGTGCTATGAAATTGTCTTTATTTCAATAACTTGTCTAGCAAAAAGCATGGGACTGCTTCTTAAATAATTTTCAGTAAAAAGCCATATTAAATTAATTCAGAACCTATCCCTTTTTAATATAATTTCATATAGACTAATGCAATGGAGCATGGTAAATAAAATAATGTTGCACTTGATGGACCTTGGTCTGCTACAGATGCATGGAAAGCTTTAGCAAAAGACAGATCATTCTTTGAATAACATAATTATGAGAATTTAGGTACTATTCAGATTACCTTAAAAGCTTGGCTGAATTGAACATTTAATAACAGTGAGAGGACACAAAATTGCTGTTAATTTTCAGTGTATATCAATAGTCTGAATTTTCTAGTGTGGTTGCTTGTTTGCACATCAGAATAGGTGATTTCTAAATTTTTTCTGTACAACAGTATTCTGTCTTCTAAAGTAAGCATGTGAGAGGTTTCATGACATTGTTTCAAAAAGGTAGCAAAATAATTCTGTTTTGATTTTGGACATGCTGAAGTTTTTCCATTTAAAAAACTGTCACTGGAATATATCAGATGTGATCTAAGAAAAATACACATTTTGTTATGTTGAATTGCAAGTTTATTTCAAGCTGCTGTATAAATATAGACCTGTATCGTGTCCAAGATTTGAATATTTACTCTACATATCCTATAATATTTTGAAAAATTGGAGGAAACCACCTGATCACTTCAATGCCAAGGAATACTTTCAAAATGACAAAATAAAGTATTCCTTACAGCTCAGCATAACATAGTAACTGAGTTTTACACTGTTGTTATACATATGTGAAGTCCAAGGGATCTTAGCTTATGTCCTGAAATGTTTATGAGGAAATTTCGGGTATAGCACATGACAGTCCTGACACTGGCTGAAATAAAGACAGAGGCAAGAAGTTGCATGGTAATTTAGAGGGGTATTTCTCTGTATGTCTAGAGAAGAATCAGTATGTATGTAAATGTCATACACTCAGCAGTTTCAAAGGAAAAAAAAGAGATTATTTTGGAAAGCTAAATATTTAAAGAATGTTTTATTTTATTTACTCTTGGATTACGTTATTATAACCCCCAATGAAAATAAGTTCCAGTATTTGCAAGCAAGGCACATAAAATGTAAAACTTTGTTAATAGTGATGTGTTAGATAAATTAACCACAATGGTGTATTTAGTGACAAAATACCTCCTTTTTAGATTAACTTTGCTGCACTGAGTGATGATTGTTACAGGGGGAAGTGCTTAGCAAGAATGCCTAGATGAGCTAAAATGAATCAGGCACAGATTTCTGGTCTTGATTTCTACCTTGGGAGTTTGATCATGACTATCTTAGCTGTAACACTGTCCCATCATGTATGTGCCATCAACTCTTATTAGCAATGGGGCAGAAATAAAACTAGATTACTTGTAATATAAAATAATTTGTAAATCTCTATTTAAAAAGCGCGTATATTTACAAGTGTTTACGGAATGAAATAGCATTGCTGTTTTCCATCTGCAAACATGGTTTTCCAGGAGTTAATCTATTTAGATTTAGCAAATTTTCAGCATCTGTGAAGCAGAATATTTTTTAGAGTAAAGCTGCTGCTAAATGCTGTGGAAATTGGATTTTAAGTGGTGCTTTTGTGAACAAAGAATATTTTATAAGAAAAAATTTCCAAACATCATCCATCCATTTGGCCACAGGTTATAAACTATTAAGCAAATTTCATGACAATTGAAGCATGTATATTTACAGAAAGCTAAAATAGAAATTTTTCCTGAATTGTTGTAAAAATTCCATTGAAACTGTGCCAACTCATAAATTATATTTTAAAGATTAAGACAATTACAATAAGCATAAGTACATAAAATAAACAAAGATATATCTAACTGGTTTTCTACATTACTGAGCATTTTGTAGGATCAGGTGGTATAATTTGGAACATATTTCTTATGGCTAATACATTTATACTCATATATTAGGTTTATGTAAAACACATTGTATTTAATTCCTGCATGATCTTCAAAAAATATACAAATATAGAAGACTAATCCAAGCATGATTTTACACTGGCTATGAAATGCAGTCAAAATGCTTGGATAAGGTTTTGTGTAGCATTAAACCAATCTAAACTGGAAACCTAATTTCTCCATGAGGCTTAAAGTTTCCAGGAAGGTAAACAATGTATTGTTTGTTCAACTTTGCAAATGGAGTGATGCCATGATGATTTTTTGCCTTTTCTTTTATACCTCTTTTATACCTTTTTATAACTTCTGTATTCTTAGTGGGTTTTAGCCTATGTTCTTGGACTTGTTTGTTCAGCTAGGAAACTAAACATTTTAGAAGCTTCGTAGCTAGGGATCAGTGTGCCCCAGACCCCAAGGTCCTCTCCAGAACACATTCTGTAAACCAAGATAGAACCATCCAGGGGAAGGCTCCTCGGAGAGGGGGAGCTCATTTGAGCCTCTCATTGGGGAATCTTGGACAGATATGCTAATTAGTAAGACCTATAATGTTATACCTGATCTTTTGGGGGTGTGCATTGCAGTGTGCATTGGGGTGCATTCGACCTGGACGTGTGCACCTAAGGATCCTTAAAATAAATACAGAGGTAAAATACCTTTTTCCCTTCTAACCATGTTTGAGTCTTGATTTTAAGACCAGGAATAGGCATCAGAGGTTTAATAAATACATGTTTCAGGCAAATTATTTGTAGAGAACCCTTAAACTTTTATATTTTGTGATTTCAGTAGCTTTGTCGTGTCCATGGAATTACATTAGCAACTAGTGCCGACACTAGGTTCCTAAAGCTACAGAATTATACCACCACTGAGCTCATGATTCAGTCTTATTGTGGAACTATTCTGACCATATCTAGTCTTGGGACAAAAAAAACCCAATAGGATTTGTGATCTTTGTGCATAGAATAGAAACTTAAATTTATCCATCTGATTCCTGGGCTAACTTTCTTCACACCTCACTTCAAGCCCTTCCATCCTCAATGAGCTAAGCAGGTGAAATAGCAATCAAACCAGATCACAACTGATCACAACTTTAATTTTTCCATAGAATTTAATCTATATAGCTGAGATATATGTGGTTATTGTGGCTGAGTTAGTGTTTACTTGAGTTATAATAATTCTGATTGAAAGAACAGAGCTTTTTAGGTCTCCATCATATGGTATGTATGCCTAGATTTATCTTTTTTTTTTTCTCCTGAATTTCTAATGTTATCTAATAGGAATGTAGTAACCACTATAGTGGATTTTCCTAGTAAATGTGGTACTTGTGCAATCCATGCCTTCTTTGATATTTCATCTCCTGCCTCACAGAAAGATCTTTCAAGCAACTAGAATGTCAATTCTACTGTTTTTTAAAGGAAGCTTTTTGAGCTGTACATGTATTGCTAGAAAAATTGCAAGTTTCTCAAGCATACAAACTGGTACAGCAAAATGGATTAATGGCAGCTTTTGAGTGTTCTAATCATCAATCCATGCTTAATATACAAATTTGCAGAAATACAATTACGTAACTAATTTCAGTTCCTGTGCTAAAGGATGAACTATAATAAGCTTTAAGTGGAAAAGATTAACATTATATGAACCTGAGTCTTAAGCAATTAAAACTCAGTGAAAAATGGTTGAATTTTTACAACTAGGCTAATCACGCAAAAATATGTCTTCTCTGTAGAACAAGGATGATCAGGTTTTTTCCTGCTGCCTTGGTTTCTCTCCTGTTGTGAAGTGACAGTGTGTCTCCTGTTGTACGTTGGCTGGAAGCTCACTAATGCAAGTGATGGTGTCAGGGAGCTGAGATAGTCATACATCGTTGTGTCACAACACAGTAGAGTGTTTTCAGCTGAAAATGAAGCTTCTTGGTGTACAAATGTTACAAAAAGAACAATATAATATTTTATCCCAGTGTCAGAATGGTTACAAGTGCATTACTAAATTAATTTTGTGATGTTCAGGAACAATAAAGATAACGTTATGCTATTTTCACACCTCTAACCAAGATCTTACTTGCATTTTTCTGTTTCATGACTTAAATGTTAGTTTGCTGTTGGAATGGGGGTATATTCATTAATTTATATAGAGGTGTCCTATAATTGAAAAACCAACCTTCTCTGGATTACTGGAAAAGTTAAGCTGCAGAGGGTGGGGAGCACACTAAAAAACAACTGAAAACCCAACGAATTTTTGTACATATGTAAAGAAAATCTGGCAATCAGAAAAGTGAGTGTTTCTGGATAGCTGAAAAGTGTGTGTCAAGTTTTCATGAACTGTGATTCAAGCATAACTTATGACAGGAGATGAAAGAATTTTAGATCTTAGCACAGAATTGCTTATTTTGAACTTTGGAGCTTATATAAAAGAAAAGGTCCTGGATTCAGCTGTCACAGTGCTGTCACAATGGCTACCTGCTGGTTAAGGAAGAGTGACAGGTGGCATCTCATCAAAAGGGCCTTTATTCACTCCAGATAATGAAAAACATCTCACCACTTCACCAGAACCTTCCAGCTGACGATGGTGACTTGTGCTTTATCCATGCATTTATAAGAGAAGGTGTTCTAAACAGGCAGTGTCCTTTCTACCCACCTTCTCAGAGACCTTCTCTTTTGGAGAGCTTGGACAAAGGAAAAGCCTCAGAAAGACTGAAGAAGTCAAATAAAAAGCAAAGATATTGAAAAAGTACAGTCCTGTAATATAACTGTTTCTTCTACTGTGATGACATGCCAGTTGTTGCTGTCTCACAAGAAAATGAAGAATTGGATGGGTCAAATTCTGCACTCGTGTGTTCATATGGCTCCTCTTGATCTCAGTAAGAGACATGTTATCACACGAATGCTTTATCTTAGGCTAATAACTTGGTGAATGATTCCCTGTCTTACCCACTTCAGAGGACTCTCCAGTTCATCCATTGAGAATCAGGTATGGACAAAGTATGTGAGTGTGCACATGTGTGCCAGAGATAGTAGTACTGATGGAGTAAAGCATCTGACTGTTTCATGTGATGGTGTGATAAGATACTTTGTGAAATACTATTAATAAAATATTAAGCCTTTTACCAATGTATACAGTATAGTGATGGAAGTTAAATGTTAAGGTTCCCAGGGGGGAATGCCTTCAGCTAGATATAAATCTAATAAAGCCTCTCTGCCTTCATCTGAGGGAAGATTTTTGGCAGTACCTGAGGGCCTGCCGCTTTCAGCGTGTTTTCTCCTACATTTCTAGTTAGAACTGAGATTTAAAAAAAATATATAAATAAACTAATGAAGGTAGTCACTTCGTCAAGGTATCTTGACAGCTTATAGAAAGGAGACTTTGGAGCAGACACATCATGGTTGCCCTTTATGATGTGCAATGCTGGGAGTGTGAATATCCAGTCCTTTGAAAAGGGGTGTAATAACTAACTCTGAGAGTCAGGTCTGTTTTCCTGTAATGCTACAGTGCCTGCACCACATACATCAATGCCAGCTAGTTCACGTGCCTGTATGTATGTCCTGTAGGGAGATACATGATCCTTTCATGTGATGAGTCCTTGAGCAGACCAAATCCACCCTCTCAAGAATTTCCACCCTTTCAAACTCCTAAGCTGCCTGTCACTTCTCCCTTTCTCTGCCACATCTCACAGACCATGCTGCTGGCACACAGATATGGGTTCACCTCATTGATCAGCTCAGAGTGCTGGTGCAGATGCACTTGGTCAGGGAGGTGTAAATCAGGAGAAGGGTGTGAGAGCAGGTGGAAAAATAGGCTTTTTCTATGAGGCAGAAATTGGAGCATACCCATAGTCAGATGTTTTCTACAACCATCTCTCTGATATTTCACTGCAGATAAATATATGTAAGGAGACTAAATAAATAGCATATGCTTGATTTAAATAATGCTTTATTTATTTATTTATTTCAGGCAACATTCTATTTATTTATTTGTTTGAAGCTATTTATATAATGGTTATGCCAGTCAGTGCTTTTTATGTGTACTGGAAGGCAGCAAAGCTCTTTGGCAGTTAAGCAGCGAAGATGAGTTTTGAAGATTGAATCATTCTGGCATTAGTTCCACTAATGGGGAACATTTAGTTTTGCTGAAGTTTTGCAGAAAGTTGGAACTTATACTTGTCAGGTATAACTGCTCCCATAACTTCAGAGAAAAGCCTCTCTTCTCTGTGAGATACTTTTTTTTTCAATTAATTTCTAGTCAAACTGTATAGAACCTGAAAAAAAGAAGACTGTTTATTTTAACCTAGTGATGCAGTATTTTAATTTGTGATACAAGGAGATCTGAATTAGTTGACCTGAAATCTTGGCTAGGATGGTCTAATATAAATTGGTAGATTAACTAAGTACAACTAATATTTAATCTCTTTAACAATTATGTTTATATTTCTTTAATAATTATGTTTCATTTTAGAACACATTTTAGTACAGCTTTTTCCTATGTACAATGTATTTGAGGCATTTTTATTTAAACATCTATAAATACTGGCTTGCTTACCTAAAAATTAATTTCCCTTAAATACAGCTCAATGCAAATTATAAGTTAAGTATTAAATGTTCCTAGTAAATTGTTTGCACAGGCTTTTTGTATAGTGCATGGCATTATAGCACACATCCAAAGGGAGTCCCTGCCAATGTGTCTGGACCCTTAAAGACAGCAGCTTGAAGTCAGATTTGGTCTGACCTGTTGTCCAGGTTTCTGCTAGGACAGAGTTAATATCTCCTCAGTATCTGTTACTCTGCTGTATTTTGGATTTGGAATAAGAATGGTGTTGATAACACACTGATGTTTTGGTTTTTTGCTAAGTCATGTTTATCTTAAGTCTTTTCCTGTTTCATGCTCTGCCAGTGGGAAGGTACAAAGAAAAAACAAACTGGAAGGGAGCATAGCTGGATCAGGTGACCCAAACTGACCAAAGGGATATTCCACACCACAGAATGTCAGGCCTAGTATGTAAACTGGGGGAGTTACCCGAAAGGGGAGCTGATCTGGTTCAGGAAGGGAGATCTGGCATCAGTCAGTGGGGGGTGAGCAATTGCATTGCACATCACTTGTTTTTTCTATTATTATTAGCAATTATTATTTGCCATTATTATTGTATTTTAATTCATTTTCAGTTATTAAACTGTTCTTATCTCAGCACACAAGTTTCACTTCAATTCTCCTCCCCATTCCACTTGGGTGGTGTGTGGAGGAAAGGCAGGGTTGAGAAAGCGGCTTCATGCTGGTTAGTTTCCAGCTGGGCTTAAAGCTACAGCATCTTTATTTCCATCTAGTAATGCCAAAATACTGCATTACTAGATGAAAATAAACTAACAGTGTAAGGAAGGATCTTTTCCTCCTTTGTCCCATGTCTGCTGAACAAAAGCCCCCACAGATCTGGACTTCATGCATGCTGTAGGGTGGTTGCTACCTGATGTCTGCTGGTCTAAAGTGCTCACGTGCTGCAGCTGCTCCAGGTGTGGTTGTAAGTACAGCAAAGAAGTAATCAAAATGAGATTGTTTGAATTTTTATTTTTTAACATCTGTAAATTCCAGAAGAGTTCTCATCTCTGAACCATGGCCCCTTGGTATCATTTAATTCGTAGCGTATTAGGGTACTTTACAAATTAAATTTCCATGGCAACAATGTTCATATTATCCTAAACTTAAATACTGTCACCAAACATAAAATATGCAGAAATGAAATACTGAATACTCAGGTTTCCTACTTGAAAGTTATTAGCTTTCATATTTGTTTGACAAGCTATGTTCAGTCTCTCAAATGTTGATCTAAAACTGATGTCAGCACTACATCAGAGTGGTGTGTGAGCTCTGATGTCAGCATGTGGACAAGTGTCAAGTATTCTTTTCAAGTGTGCTTCTCAAATCTTGAAAAGGGTTTTGGTCTCCCTGGTGTGCAGGAAAGATGAGGCTCACAACGTGATAAGTGTACTTTAAGTGCTTGTGTGTTCTTCCATTCCAAGCCCAGGTTTACAAGTAAATTGGTGACAGTGGAGAGGCTGGCTCTGGTCACCCTGTTGTGGTCACCTCACCTTCTGCATGCAGAAAGGAAGACCAAATGAAATTTTGTTTAGTCATGGTTTTGAAGGATGGAGAGCCAGGTGTTGGTACTGGAGAGAGGAGCCATGTGATGCCTCAGTAGGTGTGCACATCCAGAGGATGGGCACCCACCCAATGCTCTCATACGGATTTATCAGTGCTTTCTCAAAGACTCAGCACTCATGTAGGCCTCAGAAAGAGGATGTTTGTCTCCAGTGCGTACGGTCTTAGTGGCAATATCAGAAGAATAAAAATAGCACTCCTGAGGCTTCACAGTATATTGGAGTGTGAAGTGCCAATTAATTTTCTGCTCCTGTAGCTGTCTCAAATGTACGCCTTTCTGCAAAGAGCTGACAAGAACAATCCATCAGTTTGTTCCACCCCTTTATATTATGATGGGTTTGTCCTTTTTTTCTGTTTGGTTTGTTTAGCTCAAAGTTAGTTTGTTTTTGAAGTACTTAGTTTTTAAACTCATAGAACGGGCAAAGAAGCAGCTCTCTCCCTGTAAATGAGGCACCACATTACTGAGTGGGGAACCACCATAAAAGTTAAAGGCATTGCTCAAGAGCTCCTTTGTGGAGGATGTATTGCCTTCTTCTAGACAAAAACCAAAATAAGTATAAACTTACAGCAGTTTCTGGTTATTGATGAAAACAGAGAGGTCCAAAGTCAAGCCCAGCCAGGGCTCTGATGACCCCAGGAACACACCCCAAGACTGTTCTTTAGAGTTTTCATTAGTGGAGACTGGAACCTGCCTGCCCAGGAGGGCTGTACTCATACCTTGCTGTCCTCACCATTAGGTTTTCTTTTCACTTTTCATGATATCTGGCTGAATTCTTCTAGTACAATTTAAAGTCATTATGTTTAGTTTTGCCCATAGAGGAGATGGACTTATTAGCCCTATGCTTGTTTTTTACAAAGTTGAAATTACCTAGCTTTCTTATGCCCTCCATGCTCTTCTCTAAACAGCCAGTTCCAGTTCACGGACTTCTGACTGTTCTTGTTATTCCTGCCCCAAATTACTTTGCAAATTCCTGAGTTCAAGTAAAAATGCAGTTTTTCCATCCAGCTCAGAGCTGTATCACAGTTTCAGCATCTGCATTGCTTCCTATTGAATTATGTTCTGTTTTCCTCAAACCATTTCCCCATTTTTTTCAGTTTTCTTTGGATTTTATTTCATGTGAAAGTTTAATTTAGGCTTATTTCTTTTCTCCTAGTAAAAATACTGAGTAACACTGAATCCAGAATAATAGATTTATGTGGAACACTACCTCCTGTATTGGCAGCAAAACACTGATAAGTGTTTGAAAGATGTAGTCTTTACTGCCCTTGCACTTCTTTTCTTCTGTTGGAGAACCAGCACATTGGCACATTGCTTGTCCTAAAACTATTTTAATTCCCGAGCTTTGCACAGGTGGGCATCTTGCCATATTGCAGCACCTGCTGTGCGAGTAAACCAGCTGAAACTTCTGATCCTTTAGGGTGCTGGAGCATAGGATTTTTTTAAAGGGAAGTAGATCAGAAAGAAATAGGAAAATTACTTTTAAAAGCTCTTCCAGCAAAAAATTCTGTACTGGGACTTAAACATTTTTTCATGACTGTTTAAATAAATGAGTACATGCATGAGCCTAGAATTAATGTAGTTATAATTAAGCTGCTCTCAAAGTCATTAGATATTTTAAGCTGTTGAGCCATTTTCCAGCTCATTAACTTTATTTAGACATAATTATATTTTTTACCATGTCGGTCCAGAGAATGCTGTGATCATGATTATACATATGCCACAGTGCAGTAGACATACTGCACAATGATGTATCTTTATTTGGGTTGTTTGTATGACCCCAGATATCTAATGATGAGTTGTGAGGGACTTTTGGTGGTGGGGGAGGATGGAGGCAGGGAGATGCTTTGAGGTGGCAGTAGGTTTTTGGTTTGTTTACTATTTGCATTTTTCTCTAGAGTTTTTACCGTCTTTGTCATGGCTGTTACTGCTTCTCCAATTGTTGCTTCTTCTCCTGTCATGACTATTGTAATTACATCAGCTCTCATTTTACAGTTGGCATCCTGCTAGCAAAAGATGATGGTATTGCATGGAATCATTCCAGAATTAAGAAAATTCCCTGTTTTGCTAAGTTTGTGAATCTGTTGTGTAATTTAAAGCTTCACTTACCCCTTGAGCTCTGGTGGTCTGACAAATATAAAACAAGAAGTAAGAAATTGGCCAAGTATTTCTTCCTGCACAGAGGTAACCCACAAACTTTCAACCAGGAGTACCCTTGTTTGTTGGATGGAAATTGAATTGTGACTTCAAAATTCATGTGTCACAGCTTAAGGAAAAGCATCACTTTTTGCCTTTTAGGAAGATGGTAGGAAATCTCTGCTTGTGAACAGGAGTCGCTGAGAAAAGTTAAGGTGCTTTGCTTGGAGAATTTCAGGGAGATAAAAATTCAGGGACAGTTTCATTAATTCCCTTTTTCTTCGAGAATAGTTTTAGGAGAGAGGAGTACTCCCAGTTCTTATTGACACCATGCTTTGTTACACAGGTATCTCCATATTAATTAACAAGGCATCTCAAATCTCTTATATCCAATGGTGTGCTTTTAAGTTTAAAATGAGGCATCTTATCCAGATCACGTCCAGGCAGTCTGATTCCCCATGGGGGTAGTTTGGTACAGACTGACAGGATCCCCACAGGCTCATACTCAAAGCTGGAAACTGCTAGACAAAATAAGGATAGGGATGTCTAAAGAGTGCTTTTCTTTTGAGTCCTTAGGCATCTTACTCAGGACTTCAGAAAACTGATACCGTTGCCCTGGAGTCTCTTTTGAATTACGTCTGAAGGACTTAACACAGGGTTTGTGCAAGTGGTACAGACCAAAAATATTTTCATCCCTAGAATGTAACAGGTTTTGCCCTAGAGATGAGAGTACCGGGTTTGATTCCTCCTTCAGCTTCAAGGGCTTTAAATCCTCCCACACAATAGAATGCTGACAGTGGAAAAATACAAAAGAAGACGTAGGAACAAAGAGCAAGACAATTCTTACCACAGGCTCTGATAGCAGCCCTTGATTGATCTAGTGAATCCTGTGTTATATTTGACCTGTCCTTACTGGAGGGCACTGCAGTCCTAATCTGTCCAACTTCGCAACACAGGGCAATCCTGCAGTTAATGAATCTTGGGAATTTGGATACTGAGAGACTGAGGGAGGAGTTTTCTCCCAATTTTTCTTACCTTATAAACTAATACTATTGAATATCACTTCCCTCTACTCTTCACCTAGATGCCATGTGAATCTGATAGTTGACGCTCATATTGTTTTGGTGCGATCTGAATATGCCCACCAAAATGAGGAGAGGGAAGATATTCTCTTGCAGAGATTTTGGGCTCTAATCTAGGTGTTCTTACTCCAAGCCACCTTTTGAACACACTCAGCCTCCTAATGAGGATTAAAGTCAAACAAAGAAGCACCTTATGAATTCAGGCATTTCTTGAGCTACACAGGGATAAGAAAAAGCTTTGGGGAGTTAGGAATGGAACTGATGCACTTTCATTCTTAGATCTTTGGTGAATTTCCCTATTTATGACTAAAGTGAAACAAGTAATTTCAATTATAATGATTTTTTGAAGGAATGAAACTCACTAATGAAAAGTGAGTAACCTACAATATTTAATTAATAGATTTAATTACTGCATCTAATCATTGTGTTTAATTAATCACTGTGTCTAACAAAGATAACATTAGCTATGAATAAGCTATGTTGGTTTGCATGGAAAACCATCTCTCCACTACCAGTTTCAAAGGGAGAATCTGCCATTACACATTGAATTGCCACGTTCTCTGGATATTGAACTCTTCCTCCCATGTGAAACAAGGAGACACGCTTGGAGGGGTGAGCTGAAGCTTCAGCTGCAGTTGCATGGTGCTTGTGCAGCTTTAAGTCTTTGTAGCTCTCTTGTTTGTAGATTATAACTTTACTTGGCTGTGCCAGTTTCGCTGCTAGGCAGTGTTGGTAGTCACAAAACTCTTCCAGGAGTAGGGAGTCTTCATTAAATACCTGAGAGCAAGGTGCTGTACATATGAAAGGTACCGATAAACTTCAGTAGTGCACTGTATTTTGCATTTCTTTCTGATCTTTCTAATTTCCTATATTGTACTGCTGCTCCTGTAAATGCACATAACATTTTCTGAAGGTTTTATTTTCATATCAGATTAGGAAATATGTGCCCATGTTGCAGACCACCACCGTTATACAGACTACACAGAGTGTTTGTGTTGCATGATTGTCACAGATTGAGTCATGTACTTCACTCTCAAGAGATTACCAACAATATATTCTATTGATATAAGCCAGTGAGACAACAAAGTTCAGTGGAAAATGTGACAGTGGTTTAACAGGATTTGATGGCCAGGTACACTGGAGCATTTACTGCATAGAAGACAGGGTCAGACAAAACTGTCAGGGGTGCCTTCTTGTTGAATCATGAGGTTCAGAAAGCACTTTATGAAAGCACCTTTTAGAATTGCATTCTAAACTCCTTCTCAGAAGGGTATTTAGGTGCAGCTGGATTCAGACTCAGTTCCAGTCTTGGTCAATGTTTTTTGCCTAATGGATTATGTGTGTGCAATCAATGCTTTATAACACTTAGTTAAAACAGCAAAGTGTAAGTGCACTTCTTCCAAATTTACTTACTGAATAAGGATTCTGTCAGCCTCAAGGACTAACCTTGAGAGGTATCCCTACTCAGGGGGAGATCCTGCTGTGCAGTCTGCTGATCTGCAGAGGAGCTCAATGGTCTCAGGACTGCCCGCAGTTTACAGAGTAATATGGTTTTACTCAAATGTTCCCAGGTAAATAGCATGCTTTGAAAACAATAGGTATAAAGAATGCTGAAAAGACTATAGTTCATTACTCCTGACTTATCTTTGAACAAACTAAAAAAAAAAAAAGAAAAAAATTTCCAGTCATTCAGCCTAACCATTCGAACTAATAAAATTGGTCTGTCACTTATTTCTTAGAACAGCTTGTAGTTTTCAATTACAGCTGTGCAAGTATAATGTCAATAGTTTGGTGCGTAATATTGTTCATAGTAGTTTATTTCTTTTTTAAAATATCGAAAGAATTTCTTATGTTGAATTCTTAGGGAAATAAATGAACAGTTCCGATTATATTGTACATCTCAGCTTTTCTTCTCTGATTTGTAGCCCAAACAAATGCAAAACTTCTTTTTGAAAGTGATTTGCAGGAACATCATGCACAAAACATCCGTTGAGAGTCACAGCAGTGACACGAACCAAACTGGAACAAGAGCATTGCTGTTACTGTGCATGTGCAAACCTAATGTGTGATGAGAATAAACACAAACACATGATTTCAGTGAAAGTCTTTACTTGCAAAGAAATAGTCAAAGCACTAAAATCACATTTCATTCCCTTGTATTTACAGCTGGGAGAGAAAAACATTGTCTCTCAGCCTTTATCGCCAACTGGATTTTAAGAAGAACCACTACCAAAATTGATTGCAACATAAGTTTGGAGATATAACCAAGCCCATTTCCCTTTTAAGTACACAGGAAGGATTAAAAAATTGCTTCAGCAGCACAAGCATTTGCTGGCTCTTGGTGGTGAGGGAGGGAGGGAGAGGGCAAGCAGAGAACATGACCATCCAGTCAGTACCAACACATTATATTGAATACTGACAACTGTGTATTTGGGTCTTGTGTTTCTGTGCTGCTTCTCAAATTAACTTTACATTTCCAGCTGAAGGCTTAGTTCTCTACTGCTGCCCTGAAGATGCATAGATATCAATGGATCTGGTCAATGATCTTTCAGGAGGCTGAGGGAGAAATTTTGTTGACACTGACATCCTCAAAAATTTCCTTTTATGTTATTTGCATACTTTTATTTCTAGGGACTTGCATCAGGTCTTCTTCAGTGAGGAAAGCTACAGTGTCCCCAGGATTTTGGTTGCTCAGTAATGCAGAAGACTTGCTCAACAGCATGTTGGAGCCCTCTCTATAGCCATGGTTTTTCTCTCTCTGAAAACCTGAGTGTAAGGGGGGCTGGTGAGCAGTGAGATCTTGGCCTACACCCAGTGGGAGCACAAATAGAGACCTGGAAACTTGAAAGCATCCCATGATCAAGCACATAAATAATGTCATGGGGGTGAGTAACTCAGCTGTTACCATGAAATGCTCACAGACAAGGCAGTAAGAAGCCTTCAGGCTTCTTCAGGCTTCTTCAGTCCCTTTTGCCATGAGACCTTGTGAGAGAACTGAGAGATCTTTATGGGATCTGTCTCATAGGTTAACAACTATATATTTCAATTGAAAGACAGAATAAGTCAGTGCAGTTATAATTTCTCTTATATACTGCTAGTAAGTAAGGCTGATAGGTTTTTCTTATTTGGTTTTCTCACTCCCCCAGATTCAGCCATGCGGATTCAGCTAAAAATTACAGTTTAATTTATTTTAAATAGAGAAGTTCTGTTTTCAATTATTTTCTGTTATCAGCCAAAGGACTCCTGTCTTGGTATATATTTTTCAGTTGGAGATTACTGGTACTATCCTTGGATCATTTATTAGCTGGTGATGGTTCTTTCTCACTTGGTGGAGAGATTGTTGATGAAAACTAATATACTAACCTTCCTACTATATTAAGGACGTCATATTTGTTTTAATAGAAGTAAGGGGAAGAGGTTTTTCCTTTCGCGTTTCATCAGAGATCAAAATTGAATCATTTATTTCATCCTGAAATTGAAAGCAACATCTCTTAGAGAAAATTTACATGGAAAAAAGCTGTACTGTGTTTCATGTTCTTAATCTAAGACCAAGCAAACTAAACCCACTCTTCATTTTCATATCTGTTACCTTAGGAATGTTATCTGAATATATCTGACTGACATTTTTTTCTGTCACATTTCATTATTGGCGATACTGCTTAGATTTTACAAAGCCAGTCAAACACCACAGTGATCATTTAATTATTGTTTCAGCTCAGTGAATGAATACATGTTGCTTATTTGTTGAGGTATGTACTGAAGGAAATGTAATAAAATACCTGAGGCACTCTGAGCTCAAAATAAATTGAGAAGATAATTCCCATTGTTTTAGTAAATTTACATTTTATTTTTTCTGGACCTTAAGTACTTTATAGCGCAGTAATGCATATAGCAAACTGTTGCTTCCAGAATCAATAGCCGTTGCTCCCTTTACCAGCCTGTCATGTATGTGCATTGGGATGTAATCCTATTGTTCGATGGACCTATTTGTATTTCAGTTGAAAGCTGTGCCTCAACAGAGGTCCTTCAGTTTTCATTCAGTCCCACCCTCTTCCATTGTTCCCATTTTCCTCTTTATATTAGTGTATGAATGGAAAAAAAAGCAACAGCCAAACAAGAAGCTACTAAGGAAGAGAGTTTTAAGTCCCATGCTTTTTGATAATGTGTTCTCTGTATTTCCTCTAATAACTTTTATTTAGATAGCCCTATGGACTCTTATGGAGTCTTGTGTTCTGTCCTTTTCGTTGCCAGAATTTGTGCTGGGCAGTCTCACTACTGTCTAGCACAGATTTTCAATACAGCCCTGAGAGCCTGACTGGTCTCAAATTCAGAGTCACAAGAGGAGCTGCTTGACAAATACTGAGTGTTGTAAATAGGATGTAAAAGGAATTACTCATTTTCTCCCTCCCTCAGTGATGTGCAAGCATAATTAATAACTGTAAAGCTTTCTCAGTAGGGCTCTCTTTGGTTAGAAGTCCTCAGCAATCACACATTCTGACATTCACAGAATGCAGGAATAGATTTTCTGGATTAGAGTAGTTTTAATATTAAAGTTATTTGTGAATACAAATATTAAAGCATATGTGCATACATATGTCTTCTTTGGGGTTACCATCTGCCCATGGCATGCACATGATATCTGGCATTTTTTGGGAAAAGCTGAATAATCTCTTTTTTTAAATAAAGTAACATATCATAAAGTACATACTCCAGCTCAACAGGCATCCTGTGACTGATCATGAAGACAGTGAATGCATGTAGTTTGTCTCCTTCATAATACATTAATCTTTTAGGTGTAATTTAATGGCAGGCAATTGTTTGAATGCTGTTTGTCTTTATAGAATCCCTCAAAGATGTTGATTTGATATGTCATAATGAACAAATATTTTTTTAATGCCTTCTATTAGTGTTCCACAGGGTAATATCACAGGAGGTGATTTCCAAGTAGGATATTCTTGCTGAATAACCAGTGAAGACAGAACAGTAGAATTTACTAAAAAGCTACATTACACAGGGCTTTTTTTTAGGTTTTGGTGTTTGGTTTGAACTCAAGTGCAACAACTATGAGCTGTTGCACTTGCGTTCAGAGAAAACATGCACGGCTGTTATGCGTATCTGTCACATAGAATAGCTGCAAATGACTGCTCTGGAGGCAGAGAGCACTTACTGCTAGACTAGATAAAGCATTAGAAAGCACTGATACATGCCCATCTTAGACTAGATCATATAATGTTATTGCTCCATCTTCCTCTGCAAAGAATCAGGGGGAACCAGGAGAGTTACAGGATACCCTTCACTGGGTATGGCCAAGATGGAGTTACTTTTCTTCCAAGCAAACCCTGCAGCTTTGTGCGTTGTACTGTTGGATAGAAAGGTGTTGGTAACACAGCAGCATTTTGGCTGCTGCTGAGCAGTGCTTGCACAGCATCAATGGTCTCTTCCAACATTTCCTCCTCACCAGGAGGCTGGGGGTGGGCAACGTCTTGGGAGGGAAAATAGCCAGGAGAGCTGACTAAAACTGACCAAAGGGATATTTCATTCCATATGATGTCTCCTCAGCAGTAAAAGCTAAGAGAAATCACGAGGATGGGAGCGATTCAGTATTATGACATTTGCCTTCTGATGCCCTGCTTCCTGGGAAGTGGCTGGACATCACCAACTGATGGGAAGCAGAAAATAAATATTTTGTTTACCTTTGATTCTGCATCTGGCATTTGCTTTTGCTTTATTAAACTGTCTTTATCTTGACCCATCAGCTTTTTGCATTTTATTTTCCTCTCCCCCTGTCCTGCTGAGGAAGAGAGTGATAAAACAGGTTGGTGAGCAGCTGGCATCCTGCCTAGGTCAGTCAACCAGAATCCTTAAGCAAAGCATCTTTAAGTAGCTCTTCTAGCATGACTAAGTGCCAAAAGGGGCTGAATGCCAGGTTTCTTTCAGCTGGAATAGAAAAATATATCTAAACCCCTGAAGTAGCTTTTACTCAGAAAAATTGTATTGCTGTCTTTAAAGTCCTGTGATGAATTAGGGAAAATATTAATGCAAAAGCAAGGGATTTAAATAGTGTCCCATCACTTCCTGCAACAAATGTTAAAATATAACTAGCAAGCCAACTACTGTACAACTGCCCATGCTGTTTAAGTGCAGCCTCTTCTGACACCTACGGTAGCAAACTGTTCCAATGAGACATGGAGCTAATAAAACCCCCTTTTCAACAGAGTTTTTCCTTTGTTACCGACACCTACAAGAGCTTCAGGTTGTGCCCCAAAACCTAGGAACACTCACAGTGGGAGACAGAGTCTTACTTTGTCTGAATGTGCAGGACTCAGCCAAACATGGGCCTGTAGTTTCTACTGGCTCATGAAACTTGTGAAAATTTCATATGTTTGAGCTTCTTTATTGCTTTTTTACATTTGACTTAAACTGATCTGTGAGTCCATAAATCAGTGGGAACGGAGATCACAGAACCTTGGAAAACCTAACACTAGCCCCATAAAATTCTCACCTGTCTCAGTAACACTGTATTCCTCATTTGTAGTTTCAAAGTAAAACATCTGAGTTCTCCAATGTTTTTTCCTGCATTTGTATGTCTTTATAACACAGATGTGAACTGCTTAATCTTTTTCCAGCCTAATCAAAGACCTGACCTTATATAGATTGTTTATCCACAAATTCAGAGAGTTCATCAAGGTGCTTAATTATGTGCTTGTATTAAGAAGCTAAGTAGCCCTGCTGGCTCCAGTTGTGCACACTTAAGGACCTTGATGAAGAAGTTTTAGAATATGTGAATAAAGATCTGGTGCTTTCCCAAAGCAAATGAAGGGATGAGCTGAGAAATATAAAGAATTAAAACAAAGAAAGGGGGAAAAAAAGCTGGCTATACTGCAAAGAGGAATTTTGCAGTGAAGGTAGCTGGCAATAATTAGCTGCTTCTTCTAAATTCATTAGCACAGCTTAGATGGACACTGAGGGCCTTGGCAAAAGTGTGGTGGCAAGTTAAAATCAGATGGCTGAAACTGTTGGTGCCCCTCATCAGCTGCTCTGTACCTTTGATGCCTGGATTTAGGGCAATCTGATCCACCTCTGAATCAGCTCTGCACCAATTAACTTTTGATGACAGTATATGGAGTTGAATCTAAATCAGGGACAGAAGTGGTAATAGGAGCATCAAAATGATTCAAAACTGGTTGTGAGCTTTATTTTCTATTTTATAACAAATTATTGCCATTCATAGTCTAGGATTGGTTGTACTTTGACTGTGAAACATATAATCCCATTGCCTTTTGATTAAGTGCCTTGCAAACCTCCCTGTCTTCAGTGGGGCTTCATTTTTGAAACTAATGGCAACATTAATCTTGGAGGGATGATTCGCAGAGCAAGATACTGCTCAGCATGAACAAGGTTGTGCATTAAGGGAAAGCTGGTTCTACAGGGGGGTTAGACTTAGCTCCCTCTGTGATTAATCATCTTCCTCCCAGCTTCTGCTCTGATTTTTTTTCTTTAATACACTCCAAATGCAAACAAGGGCACAAACGTACCTGTGGCTAAAACTAGCTCACAGCTGTCAAAGTTGTTTTTCAAGCACAAAATCAGGTATAATTTTTATTCAGAGGTATTCCTACTTTTATTTGTCTCAGAATGGTTCAGTCCTTGTCCTGTTAGTTAGGTAACCAAGTCTTTAACAGGCCAAATCCATTCCTTATTCACATATGTAATAGGCTGTTTTCCTTACCTCATTGAACATTGTCAGCATAGCACTTACACATCTATAATTAGGGAAAAAGATTTAGGTAAATAGAACATAAAATACTACTCCACTGCAAGTTCCCACTCTCATTTTCTTTTACAGTCAGTCACAAGGCCTAATAGCAGAAAACAAGATGGATGTTTTCAGGTAAAATATTCTAGAATTTACTGGAAATCATTTTGAAACTAAACTGAAGTACAGAGGGCAAGCCAAACATAGCCAGAAATGTGACTGCTGTTGAGGCTAAGAAGTAGGGAAAAAAAGGAAAACATATTGTGAAGTCTTACAAGAGGAGAGGTTAGCAGAGGGAGGTCTATATAACAGATCTATAAATGGAAAGAGAGATGAATAATGAGGTCAGACAATTTGTGGATGCTACAAAAATTTCAGGCTTATTAGAAAAAGAGATCATACAAAGTTATGGAAAGCTGTCATGACAGTTTTGGATGGATAATGTATAGCTATTAAATGATCAGTGGCCCAGACAAAAGAAATGATTACTCTGTGTTTCTTTTAATGTAAGAACTCAGAAGCTTCCAAGTGAAACAATTGGGAGGCAGGTTTTCAACAGATGGGTTGACTTTCCTTTATAAAATTTGGTTTTTAAACTCTGTCACAGGTGTTCTGGAGACTAAAAATATGAATGGTTCAAAGAGCACTTAGCCATGCATCTAGACATTGAGGAAAAAACATCAAGAGGTATTAAACATCAAAACAATCATATAAAAAAAAGCTAGCTCTAGGGAATTGCTCCAACAGCAGAAGACACTCCCCCAAAATACATAAGAGTTGCAGTCTAATAGAAAGAAACCATTCCTTAGGAAAAAAGAAGGAGCTTGCTACTCTTTTTCACAAGTTATTCTTCTTACCTTTTTCACATTTCCAGTTTCTCATTTCCTTTCCTTGTGGTTATTCCAATGGTATTTTAAACAGGCAGATGCTAGTCTGCCATCAGGAGCTGACTGTACTCCCCTTACTGCCAGTTGTAAACCAAAAGACTTGGCATCATCACAATTGAAATAGCAAAGCAAATGTCATTCAATGGTGAGAGGAGAATCTTGTTGCCATTTAATTTAATATGATGATCATCCCACTGACAGCCAAGCCAGAGGAGCCAGAGCAAAGATGTGTCTTATACCTGCATGTGGAGAACCATTAGCCCCACCTCTGCACTGATCCCTGCATGAACAATATTGTATCTAAACCCCATGTTTGAGGAGTACAGTTAACTAATATCAATGTGTCTAAAGGACAAAAACTTTTTTTAATCCACAAAACACTACAATTTCCTGGCACATTATCCAGCCAGTATTTTGTATCAGAGGTAAGCTGTGGTGAAAGTGTTTTAAAAAAAAAAAGTCATATAACACCCAAATTGGTCACTGAGTTTGGTGTTGTAGGAAGAAATCCAGATGAATAATGCATAAAATTTGAAGTGTGCAATGAAGAAAATCTACACTCTGTTTATGTTTAGTGACATCTCTCAGACTCACTGAGTTAGACATTCCTGATGACTTACTGCAGGTGCCTGGAGACAGGCTGCACCTCTTTTCCTTCTCAAGCAGCATTTTTATTGTGTATATGGTTATCCAGTCTATAATAAGGCTTTTGTAACCTCTGCTGATGCCTGGAGTTGTTGATTTTGATGGGCTGCTGCTCTTAAGATACTGCATGTTCTTTGTTTAATCACTGTGGTAAGCAGTTTTATCATTCAGCTGAATTGCTCTCTTAGCTTTAAAAAACATTGATTACAGGGTATGCAGTGACAGCACTCTTTTTTTAGACTTTAAAGCTGCAGACGAGCCCCCTCAAGTATCTGTCTTCTTCTTTAACCTTTTCCGGCTAAAATAAGCAAAGAATAAATGTATCGCATCCTGTGGTATTTAATATAAAACTTTCAGAAATACCTTGTGAGTTCTTAGCCCTTTTTTATGATTAGTTCTCATCCATCAGGTATGTTTGATGAGCTGTGACACTCTACCATGTGTAGTGCTGCTGACTTGTATTTCCAGTGCAAGGAGAGATGAGGGGACATGGCAGGCCCCAAGTGCTGTGGAGTCTACCAATGTAATGCCAGGAGATGGACCAGCTCAAGAAGAAGGCATTAGAGAAGAAAGCATTAGAAAACAAGCTGATTTCAAAACATCCTTGAAAGTATGGTGACTTGCTGAAAGAGCTTGGAACTACAATGGAAAGGTGAAATTCATTCAATCATTTGCTATTAATTATTCACTGGGCTCTCATCTCCACTTAGTGGGAAATTGAACTAAACCTGGTGACCTTTGGAACAATTTCATTAATGCCTAACTGCTTTGCAAAACAGTTTCAAACCTGATTTACTGGAGTAATATTCTCTGTTCTTGTTTAAGAAGTGTCTCTGAGGTCTGTTTTTAATAAAATGCTATGGAGCTCTTGGAGATAAAACCGGAACACGCAGTATGTGAAGAACTTTCACAGGAAACATTTAAAGCAATTGTGTCATGTAGTGGTGTTTATAGAAAGTTGTCAGTTGATTGCAGTGGTTGTCACTAGACTTTTGCTTATAATCTTTCTTGGGAAAGATGAAAATGTTGCTCTTTTAAGTAGGGATATTCCACACAATTTGCAGCAAGGGTACCTCTTCAAGGGGTATATGTGGTCACAGTGTGTGAGTTGCCCAGGTTTGCTTCCTAGATATTATGTACTATATGTGTTTCAGAATAAATGTGGCCCACAAATTCAAATGCAGGAGATCATTAACTAGTCTGGTAACAAATAAAACAACAAAAAGTAAAGGTGTACTCGATCATTTCCATCACCGAACTGTAAAGTTAAGTAGACAGTGCAAATTAAGACTTTGCAGGAACCAGCAAAATCATAGATGAAGGAATTTTGCCTTGTTTAGGATGGCCTGCTCTATATTATTTCAGTTTTGTGCTCCTGTAAAGTGATTAAAATTGGCAGGGTTAAACTGGTTTCAAAATCAAATGATCACAAGAAATGTACACATGAGGCTCAAAACTGAGTAAAATTTCTGTACCAATACATATTTTTTTGGGAAGTGTACCTGTTAAATCTGCTTAACAAGGACACTAAAGCTCAGCGAGAGACCTCGCAGGCCAAGTAATATAAACAGTAGTTTATGAGACACAAAATAGTTAACAGATGAGCCTGCAATACCACTGAATACTGGAGATAAAAAGGTAAATAATTCCTAAAGTATTATTAGAGCTTTGTTTATGTTTTGCCACCATTTTTCCAGTTACTATGGCAACTCTGCCTGACTGCCAGAGCCCTGTAAGGCATTTTTTACTTTGGCAAACACAAAACCTGGTAAGCTGGCTGCAGGGATGCTGGCAGACTGGGACTCGCTGTTTAATAGCCTGAATGTCCCTCCAGAGATTAGCAACCAGAGTGACACCAAACAATCAGTCATCCTTGCCATGACTGTGATTGCTTCACATCTCTTATGAAATGGGAGTTATCCCTAAGATATTTTGTTCAGGAAAGAAAGGCTTTGCTGCAGGGATAAAGAGGGAAAAAATATTTTCTTTAACAAAGTCATAAGTTTCCTGAAATTTTTCTGCATTGCAAATTCCTATTATTTTAATACTCAAACAGTAAATGCTAGGTAAGAAAAAAAAAATACCAAGAAAAAGATAAGAGTAAAATTTTTTTCTCTGGCTCTTTATGAGAGAATACTTACCTGTAACTTCAGAAATAAAGTTGATTCAAATGAGAAGAATCTGCTACTGGAAGACCTCCAAATAAATATTCTCCTCTGACTCAGCATCTTATGAATCCTGTTGCAAATTACAAATCTTTTGTTCTCCCTGGAAAAGCCTATATCAGCTAATATTAACACTGACAAAATGTGCATCTAAAAAGAATTATTTTTTTTCTTTCACCATTTCTGTGAGTGAACTCACTTCTGAGGAGGAGTAAAAAATTGATATCTATTTAGTGACTACTTCTGCAGACACTTTAACAACTCCAGATGTTTATGTACTGAGAATATCATCTTTTCGTAGCTGGAGTGCTCCTGATGGCATGCAGACTTTGAGAGTCCCCAGCTCCCCATTCTTTTTAAAGGCAGTGGTGCTTCATGATACTAAAGCATAGAAATGTAAAGATGCAGAAAATTTCAAGAGGCAATCCAGTACCTTTTGCATTGAAATGGATTCAAGGACACTTGCATAAAACCTTAACAGAAGTTTATTTGATCAGCCGTAAAAAAACCTTCAGAAGAAATTCTACAATCTAAGCAACTTTGAGTAGAACTTTACTGGTTTGGGGTTTTTTTCAGAACTAAAAGAGTCAAATTTATCCATAATGTACTCATGCCTCTTGAACCTGTTTTCTCTCTACTTTTCTGAAGGACTCTTTTCAGCTTGTTGGTATTGCTCAGAAAGGGTGGCACTGTGAATAAGTAAACATGGACCTCGAATCGTGTCCATGTCTCTTTCCACACAGTTAATGCATGTATTTTTAGCAAGTTTTATCATATTGATTTTGGACTCTGCTGACCCCATCTCAAATTTAACAATATAATTTGAGCTGTAATCTAATCCAGAGTGTTTGAAGCTCTCTTAAGTTGACATCATTTACAGAATTTAAAAGTATTTTTTTAATGCCATGATTCAAGTAATTCAAGTAATTGCTAAAAAAATTGGAAACAGAACAGAATACAGTTGTACCAGCTCCTGTTTGAGATTTTTCCCAGTGATATTAATAAGCATGCAGTAGAATAAATCCTTTTTTTACCAAAACACTTTAATAGGCTCCATTGGGACAGGAAGCCACTGGCAAATCAGGGCATTTCAAGGTCCCAAGAATGTATGCAAGTATAGGTCTTGCTCCCTGAAATTCCTGCTCAAAGCACATTCAGAACAGAGCAAAGACTCTTTGCTGCGCACAGAGCACATGTACGTACTGGGAGCAGAAAGAGCCAAGCTGCCTTTCCCAACTTTCCAAGGTGGCCACCTCTCCTATGCAAACTGGTCACCTGAGGAAGGCAACACACATCCTCCAGCATCTCCTGCTTTCATGCTTAGGTGCTCTGCTGTGGCACATCTGTGGCTGTATTACATCCGCCTTTTGGTTCAGGCCAGCGGAGCTGTCCCTTTTGCCTCCCCTTACTGTGCTTTGGACACACCACAGAGTGGTCTCAGGGCTCACAAATGAGATTCCTTTCAGGTGAAGCAGGAGCTGTGTTCCAGCAGTACGCCAGAGACACACCCCAACTGTGAAAGGGCACTTAGACTGTAGGCCAGACTAAAATCAACCTAAAGGAAAAAATTGTGAAAATGTTCAGATAACACCAGCAACTGCTGCTCCTAGTTCCATTTTTTTGTAGTAAAGGAGAAATCTTACTTTATTTCAAGGCTTTCTGCAGCAAACTGCTTTGTCAGAGAGAACACTGCCAGATAGAGAAAAATAGCATTGGGGATTCTAGCTGGTTATGAAAAAGTCTTTTTTTTCTGAATTGTCTGTTGTAAAAAGGATCAGCTTATACAAGAGATTCCTAAACTGGGTTTAGTGAAGTCATCCTCTTGTCACACAGCAGCTAAACCACAGAGTGAGTGTAAAGTTCAGAAATACTTTAGTAGGCTACTGTTGAATCCACTGGATTGAGATTCTTGATCCTGCATAACATAGGCACTCAGATCACTGAACTATGGGTCTTTTCAGCAAGTAGACTTTTACTTTTCATGAAATAGAAAACTACAGAAGAAATTCCAAGACCTCATGAAGCACCTACACTCACAAAGGTAGGATGTTGAAGCTAACATGTAATAAGGATGTAAATAATAAATAATGCATTAGTGTCTAGTCCATCAGCAGTTATGTATTAAATAGGGATTTCTGAAGGCAGGAGAAGGCTTTTTGAAAGCAAAGTTTTGAAAGAATTGGAGGGAAAAGCAAAATAAAATTGACCTGAAACAAGTCTAGCTCTACAGATTTCAAAGGCATAATCCCCAGGAGCACAGCAAAAGCTTTCTTGCTCTTGCAACATAAAATGGATTTGAAGTGAAAGATTGGCCCAGACTCATGGAATTTGTGATTCCTTAGTACACATGTAAGGAAGGATTGCCACTTGGAAGCACATACCTTAGAGGTTTTCTAGGACATGTTTGCTATTTCCAGCCACACTCCCCATAACCAAAGAAATTAACTAATTTTTCTAAATTGAGTATGTCTTTCTTTTATAACTCTGAAATAGCAGACACTATTACTAATTTTATTACTATACTAATCACTACTATTACTAATAGTAATGTCAGGATCATTCCTTAAGAATCTTCCATTTGTAGACCTTCATGAGTAAAATAAGCACACAGTAATTGCACTATGGGTTGACATACCCTGCTCAAAAGTGAGAGTTACTTCAGGGCTCTTAGGTTCTACCCATGTCATCTGCCAACACAAAGGGCCCTTTGATGTAGGTGATTAGCTCTGTAAAGATGGAAGCAGATTCAGAATAAAAGATTCTGTGCAGAAGCTTAAATTTCACTGATTTTCTGTTCATGACACACAGAAGATATGGATGGGATTGGTCATAAAATAGGACAAGCACAGGGATTTGAGTATCTTTCCAGATATTTTGAGCTCTAGAAATATAGCTTTGTTATTCCTGGTTTTGATGCTGTATTGTATTTAGCAGCTGGCATAAGAACATAAGAAAGGCCATATAGCACCAGTCCAAATTTCTAGCTCTGTATCCTGTTTCTAACTGTAGCCAAGACCAAATGTTCAGAGAAGAGTACAAATATGGAGAATTTATAGTATTTTCTCTTCTGTGCCTTCTCCTATCCCTTCCATATCTTTAGCCCAAGGACATCTTGAGCTAAAGATGATATCTTTGTGTTTAATAGCTTTTAGGCATTTTCCTTTTGGAGTTTTTCATGTGGCTTTTTAAACTTTATGAGACCTTTTAGTATCTACAACATCCTGTACCTAGTTTAACTGTTTAGGGGAAGAAATACCACCTCCAGTTTGTTCTGGAACTGTCATCTATTTAATTTAAAACCTCACAGTATATAAGTGTAAGATCTGTATGTTGGATGGCAATCAGATAAACAATCAGCAAACAGTTGCTCCAGCTGCTCTTAGAAAATAATTTGAAACCTTGCTGAATCTCGTTGACAGCTGAGTAATTGAAGATGTTGTTGAAAAAGTGCATCTAGAGTCTTTCAGCATATGCAGGAGGTATATAAAGGAGGTTTTACCTACCACTTAAGAAAAATGTGTCTTGATGCAAAAGCAACACAGCTGTGGTTCTTCCTGAAAAATAGCTTAAACATGGTTAAAGTAGCACAGACAAATAACAACTAAAGGTAGCAGGATTCAGACACCCCAAAATTAAAAGGGCTTAGACAATGTCTTCTTGTGAATATTGCTGAGATTGTTTTTATCTCAATGTCTGCTTCTCCAACAGCAGTCCAAGTGAATTCTTCTCATACTTAAATAGGTCCAGAGAAATCCTCCCTCCTTCTACTTCCCTGTTTCAGGTGTGGCAATATGCAGGAAAGAGATTATATGAGCAGGTGTAGGGTGAAATGTCTTCAGCTCCCTTACTGTGGTTCTGGAGTAGATATATCTGAGTATCTTTGGAGACTGGAGTTACAAGGTGGCAAGACATCTTGTGCTGTCAGGAAGTCAAGAAGAAATTTCAGGAAGAACCCTGTGTCTCCATTCCTGTGGTTTTGTTTATCCATTACTTTGTAGGCTTTAAACCCTACAACATTTCTTGTAGGGTTTGCTTCAGTTTAACTCCAGTGCTGCCTCGTAGGGATCAGTGCAGCTGGCAGCTTCCCCAGACAGTGGCTTGGTCGATCTTCCCCGCAGCTTAAGGAGTGGTTGCTCCTTTCTCTTCCCCACTGATGAGACCAGCTCTGGGTACCTCAAAACCAGTCAGATGTCAGCAAACTGGAAAGAGTCCACCTGAAAGCCACTTAGGTGTTTGGGAGGAAGCTGGGATGTATGGGTTCATTCAGCCTGGAAAAGGGAATGCTAAGGGGAGGGACAGCCTCTTCTCAGAAACACAAAGCAAAAGGACCAATGCAGCCATTGTCAATTTCAGCAAAGGAAAACCCAGCTAGGTATAAGGGAAAAAAACTCCTGTCAGAGTAGCTAAATACAGGAACAGGTGCTATAGGAGAGGCTGTGGAATCTCAGTTCCTGGAGATTTTTCAAACTCAGCTGGACCTGGTGTAGCCTGATCTAACTTTGAAGCTATCAATGCTTTGAACAGGGAACTTGAACTGAAGGACCCCCTGAGATCCCTTCCAATGTTAATGTTTCTGTGACTCTATGAATATGGCTCTGAAGTCACAATTTCTTCACTTCACTTTATGGCCTGCAGTCAGGTTACTCTATTAATATTTAAACAAATTAAATTAAAAGGTAATTTTCTTCATTCTTATCACCAAAGAATTCCACTGCAGTTAATTTGAGAAAATTTCAGAATATTCTAAGTAAGGAATCCCAGCCACCAATATGGAAGATTTTCCATGTAAGAATGAAACTCCTTTTCGTTTAGTAAAAGGAGGTTTTTTTACTTCAATATGATATAATATATGCCATATATGTGATTATGTATGACAAAGGAGAAAAGTATTCACATGTATAACTCACAAACCAAAGAAACAAATGGCATTTGTTCTGAAACTCCAAGGCAGTTTCATAACCAGATAAACCCCTACCATCTCAAGAAGGTTTGGTGTGTGTTTTTTCCTTGTAAACCATTTGGAAGTTATGGGGGTTTTTAATAAAAGAAAAGAGAAGATAAGGTCTCATCACAAACAGTGCCTCTTCACTATTGCTTTCTATTATGTAAAGCAACACAGCAGTTACTGTAGAAATGACTTTTGTGTTGTCAAAGAGATGTTAGTAATGTGACATAACTTAGAAAGCTGAAAGAAAACCCTTGTCTTCTTGTTCCTAGTGCAACTTAAACGTAGCATTAACTGTACAGGTATGAATGCCTCCAAAAGTGTTGAGAAGACTGATAAACCTCCTCACTGGGAATGTACTGAGTTCCTCAGGCCCCTAAGATCATAGATATAGATATAAATAAATATAAGGGATTATCATAGTTAAAGATAAAATATTTAAAACAGGATGCTTGTTGAAGAAATATTCAGCCAAAAAATAACAACATAGGCTGTCAAATATATAACAATGGTAGAAATAGTACACAACTTTGAAATTAGGGTATATTTTCTTACCATTTCCAATCCTGCAATTTCATTTTGGCATCCTATCAAAAATATTTCTCTCCTTCCTTTCTTAATCTCTCCAGAAATGGAACCTTCACAAATTCTGGTTTTCAGCATGATTGAGGAACAAAATTGGAAATTGCTAAATTATTCTGTTGCTCATGGTAAAAAATCCAGCTCTGTCTTTCCTTTCTGTGTGATCTTTACTGTGCTATTGGGACCATGCATTATTAAAACATTATTTGTCAGTGGAGCCCATGGAAATGAGTTGGATTCTCATGAGGACTGTACCTGTTAAGTAATAAAGGCCTTTTCTTATCTGTTTTTTTTTTTTTGCACAGTAGCATTACACATTGAAACTAGTGAAAAGTGCTGCTTGCTGCTTTTTGGCATAGTAGAGTGCTGTCTGACAGAGGTAACTGTGTACTTTGTGCAAGGAGAAGCTCAGATCTACCCTTAGATGAAGCAAGGCACTCTGGAACTTGTTATGCAGTAAGTTCAGATGCTTCAAAGAGGAATACTTCTAAAACCAGTGTACCAACCCACATCCAAACCTCTGCAGTCTTTGGAGTGGCTGCTCAACCTTCCACTTTCACTTTATATTCACATCTTCACTGAAGAAGCTCAGTTAATGTGAAAGAGCAAACTTGTCTTTCAACTCTCATAGTCCCTTCTCAGAACACAGCTGAAGGAGTATGTTTTCTATCAAAAAATACTGCCATGTCAATGTTTGTGCACTGTGCACCTTCCTTTTTCCCACCAAGCATCCACAGTTCAGTGAATATCCAAGTTCTTTAAAAATGGTGTCATTTTCCTGAAACATCCCATATCTGGTATTTAAGTGATGAATGGAGATGGCTTGTTACCTTAAAACAGTTACCAAGAGACAGCAGACAATAACTGAAAAATACTGTAACTTCATTGGATGAACTGATCAAAAAAGTAGCCAGAAGAACAGTTCAAGAGAAATTTCTGTATGAATTTTGTGAAGAAAACTTGACCTCTGGTTAAGGATTAGGTTAAGCTTAAAATCAGACATTTTTTCCCCTTGGTATAAGAGCCTAAACCAGTTAATGAAGAAATAATACAATCATACATCTTACAGGATATTTTGTGTAGAATACAGGTAGATTAAATTTCTTAAATTTTTTTCATGCTATTAAAAAAAATGTATATATGGAAGCACTGTCAGTGATAGTACTCTTCATATCTTCTATATATTTACAGTATTTCCTATATTAAAAGACAGTTTATTGCAGTTTAGGCATTTAGGCATTTTCATCAAATGCAAATATGAATTCTGTAACAGATTTTAAAAGTCAAACTTGGCAAAACTTGAGGTTTAGGTTTAGTTTGGAGTTTGACACCTGTAAGTGGATAATTTAGCATTATCACATTTAACTTAGCGTATCTTTATGTTTTGTAAGTGGTTTTGTGTTCTTCCATCCTTTTGGCTTACTAAAAAAAAAGAGAAAATGATTGTACCTGACCTATAAATACTTTGCTTGACATTTCATCAACCCTGATCATGTTCATGTTCACCAAGAAATTCAATGTAAGAAGGAAATTACTATTTTTAATCTTTCTTTGAAATCTTGTAAATCAAAATGTATACAGGATTGTGACTGATAGCTGAGAGTAGGCTCAGTTCATTCCAGTGCTAAATTTGGCTGAATATTTATTCTGATCAAAGAGCAACTAATCTGATCAGTTGAACTTTCCTAGATAGTAGTAATTCCCAATCAAATGGGACCTGTGGAGTCATCTTCATCAGACACATATCATAAATTGGCATATTTTTAATATCTGACAATTTTAAGCTGCAGCTGCTGGATAGTATTCAATAATTTGAAGTGTTAAAACCCATATCTGATGTAAATGTCTGTTAAGAGATTTTGTAACATTCCCAACAGGCAGGTTTATTGATGACTCTCTGCAGTTAACTTCTGCAGTGTGACTGAAAGCCAGATTTCTTATTGATCTGATACAGAGTGGAAAAAAGATTTCAGCTGATGAAGAAGAAGCCATCCCCCTCCACCAAACAGTGTTTCTTGATACATTATAAGGTTTAAATTTAACTTAAAATCAAATTTTCTTTCACCAGTGTGAACCTCTGCCAGCATTCTTCCTTTTCCAACCCTTCTTCCTCTATTTTCTCCTTTGCAGTCTGAAAATCTCACATTCTGCTTTCTGGCAGTAAAGGTATTGAATGTCATTCTCTAGCATGGCATTCCAGTTTCTGCATACTGTAGCAAATCATTTAATCATAACAGATTAGGTACTGTGCAAATGTCAGCTAATCAGCAGTGTGAGAAATTACACATATGTCTTTAAAAAAGGTCTAGTTGGCTTAAAGAAAGAAAGATAAAGCAGTGCTGATGCAGGTATCTGTATCTACGTAACAGTGTGCCTATGGAACAGTGACACACGGAGGGATGATTGGAGTATGGTGGAATGGATGCATGGACATGTCACCCAAACAGAGTAAAGCCATCCACACTGCAAATGCCATTTCATCCTACCCATTATACAGCAGCACTATTACTCCCATTACAATGGCTATGGTGCATGAAGGCAAGTGATTTGAAATAGAGCGTTAAATGATGTATTGCAGAGCTGAGTATAAAGGGGATTTATTCTACATACAGATTGTTCTTCTTCGGCTTTTCTACTAAAATCAGACGTAATACTAATTACAAAAAAACCTGGTTGCAGGCAGATCGTTTGTTAACAAAATAAATAGCCAGGGAGTAAGGACAGCAGGAACAAAGAGATAACAAAAAACTCACCACAAAAGGTGACACAGAACATGCACCTTCTGTCCCTTCTGTTCTCCCTTTAATTAAAAACATAAGCAGGAAACAAATTAAACATACCAAGCTTCTGCTCTATGCAATTCTCAAACCAGCCATGGCATGCATACCCCCTGCAAAAAAGTACACGTGACAGGTGGCATCTCGTGGGGCTTTATGTCCATTTTTATCCCACTGGTGCAGGACTACAGGGCAATGCAATACTGGACTAGTAGGTGTGATTATACCATCAGCTTGGTTTGCTCCCTGTTTTGCTATCAGCTCTGATTTTCCCCAGACTATTTACATACATCAGAGTCTGGACTACACCAAATTGCTACGAAAGTACACCTGAATTGCTTTGTAGCCAGCACTGTCTCATGTTTTGAGAGTGTACAGAACAGATAGAACTACAATGAAAATGAATAACTAATGTAATTTAAACATTCAATTTTTTTGCCATCTTTGAATTTTTGGACTCTGAGGATGAAATCCATCTCCCCTACTTGTAAATAGAGGAAAATACACACTTCCAGAATGTGATTCATGTAACGCATGTTAGAAAACTCTTAGAATATGCTGAATGCCATTATAAAAGCACACACTGAAATACTGTCTGGATAATCTCAGATGATTAGCTGAGATGATAAGTTCTCTCAGTTTTGTATATCTAAATTGAGGCAAATGAATCTGAATAATATTTACTCTTGATATCCTAGAATTTACAATATCATATATTTTCTTTCATATTTTTAAAAGATAAAAGTTGCTAATTCCTTTCTGAAAGCAGACACATAGACCCATGTGAAAGTTTTTTTCTATCCTTTCTGTATTGTATATGGGAACTAAAGATGTCCTAGGTGATCTGCATTTGTATTTATTTCTGAAAATATGAGCTTACAATGAAGGCACGCCACAGAAAGGTTAAAGTGCCTCCAGTTTTGGTAAAACTATGTAAATGCAAAAAGTGTAGAGAAGTTATTAAAAGTTAATCTTTCATCATATAGATGAGCTCAGGATCCACTTTAATATCTTTGCTGCTTGCTTGTAGTTAGAGTCTCTATATATCTCCTTGGGTTTTCCAGTCAGGAGGCCTGAACCATCCATGCCCTTCACCAACACACTGTAACACACTGTAACACACACACACACACACACACACACAAAGTTTTCTCCTGCTTAGTAGTGAGATCAAAAGGTGGAATCCCTAATCCTAAAACATGAAATGCTCCTCTGTTGTTTTCACTGGTTCTTAGCTTTAAAAGGTTATCACATTTAAAAGAGTTAAAGCTGAGATTTCTCTTCAGTTTTCACCCAGACCAGTTCCAACTAAGTTCCAGGGAAAAAGTAGATCCCTCAATGAAAAGCATAAAGCTTTGTTAGATTGTGAAGGCTAGACCAAGGTAAGGCTGTAGCTCTGGCTTTTCAAGACTAAGTGGGAATAGCTGCCTCTCTGCTTCCATAAGGTACAGGTATCAAACCTAATGAAGGGAGGAGGAAAAAGATGAAATTATTCATTATAATTTCCTCTGTAGAAGAAAGCTATTGAAAGAAGAGTTCTCATTCAATTGAGGAAGATACACCACACCTCTAAGTGAAGTGCAGAAGCACATTCACTCTTTTGCATGCTTGGAAAGCCCTCTCTGCAGTTGCAGGAGTCCCTGCCAGACATTCACAGCATAAGTGAATCATGGGCTAAAGATCTTAGGACATAGCCTGTAATAGCATAGTCTTTACAATTAAGTATGGAGCATGGTAATCCATACGGTAGTTCTTCTCTGACTTTCCAGATGTTCTTCCAAATTGAAAATGCAAATAATCATTCTCTGAATGTCTATAGTTATGATAATCTTGTCATATAGTGGTGTGTGTATTTTTCTTGGTCAATTGAAGTCAGGGGTAAACAAACAATTCATGGGTTGGAGTTGTGGTTTAAGCTTAGTAGGAAGTTAGGCCCCATGCAGTCACTTCTCTTCCCCTACCTCCTCTGGTGAAAGAGAGAGAAAAAAGGCAGATTGAGACAACAATCTTCTGGAAACAGCAATGGGATAAGAAAATGAAAACAGTAACAGCAACAATAGTAATAACAGCAGCATATAAAAGAGTGTGATTACATGTAAAATTCCCACTAAGTCCGTGACATGACTTCTGCCAGCACCACCCTGCTGCTCCCTCCCCAGTTTTTTTTCCTCAAGCCTGAGACAGTGAAAAAAACAATGGCAGACAAACCCTCTAGTTTGGATCAACACCACCCCACTGCTCCTCTCACCACCCTCTCCCCTGAGAAAGGACAAAGCTGGCTTTGGACCCTTACGCACATCACCTTTTTCCTCCATCCAAAGCCATGCCCTCTTCCTCTCAGAAGTGAGAATCCCTTATTTCTTAGCAATGATGGGGGTATGGAATAATAACCTAGATACAAACACCCTGCTCCAGGCTCCACCCCTCATGTCCTTGGCTGAAACTAGGACAGTTGGCCACTATCATTATCATTGTGCTACTGACGCAGTTTTTGCAGGTTACAGCATTCTGGAGAGCAGAAGCTGTTGCTCTGTAATAAAGTAGACAAAGGAACTTCATCCTCAGGAGGGTGTTAATATCCAGGATGCACACAGTAACTCTGGGGCTGATCCAAAGAACTGGTGAAACTAAAAGTTGTAGAAAACTCAGTGTGCCTGGCATGCATATTGAGGAAGTACATCTGTCCTAGGTCAAATACTGAATAAAATATGAAGCTAGAGGCATTCCCAGTTTGAAATAATCCATTTCATAGCCTTACAATATGTGGCAGCTTCCACTTTTTATTGTGCTATTTTCAGACTTCTCTAAGGAATGCTGTTGCACATTAGAAAAGTATTATAGTGTAAGTCCTCAGGTATTTCACTCTGTTGTGGCACGGGTTATATTCAGTCTTCAGAATATTTGGCCCAGGAAATTATTGGCCTAGATGTGCTGTTGCTGTCTGGGAGCACTCATTTTTAGGCAAGAAATTGAAAGATACAGACGCTTTTAACATGTGCTGGAAGCTAATCTTCAATTAATTGTTTTCACAATAAAAAACAAAAGTTCACAGCTGCAAAAATAATCATGTAGGAATATTTGGGGGTCAGGACTGGACATTTATGCAATTCTTTAGTCCCCTTTCAAGTGCACTGTTAACTGTGCTGCATAAATTATTTTTGTGATTTGGTAAGACCAAATTATATATAAAAATGTGTTGAAATAAAAAGATGTTACATATGCTTTTGTATGGGACGTGGGGTGCTCCTGTTGCTGAATAGCTCCCTAGATGGGACATATATGACCAAGTCCATAGAGTTGCTGAGCTCTCCCATTCAGACTGTATTTATGTCTGCCCCAAATATTGCCTTCTGGGATGTTTTTTTGGGGTTCAGCTCCAATTCAGATCCAGAGCACCCTTTTCAGTGCTAAGTTCACTGGAACTTTGAAAAGGACATTCCATGAAGTACAAATAATTGGTTTTGTATTCGTGTTTTTCTCTTTGTATGAAGTCCTCTGTATCTCAGTTTCTCAAGCCACCTAAAACCAACCCAGTATGGATTCTGGAGTATCAGTTTAGAAGTACTCTTTCCTGATTTCTTCTTACGCACTAACAGTTGATTCCTGGCGTTACTTAATTTTTTTTCTCCTGCAGCAGGTGTCATCTTACAAAAGTCTCTGCAGCAGTTAATGAAAAAGTGGAATATTCTGGGAGTTGTAGTCTTTCAAACAGAGCTTCACAAGGACATACCTGTATTGGAACACTACAGCTCCCTGAACTTCCTCGCATCACTGCCTATGAAACGTCCTGCAACATGGGTAGTTTTAGTGGGGGTGGTACTCATGGACTTACAGCACTGCAAATCACACTGCACCTTACATCTGTGTGTGGGAGCAATTGGGAGCCAGAATGGACGTCTCTGAACCAGTGCATGTTTAGGGTCTGAAATGACTAAAGAAGTCTGGTGTGATGCAACACTGTTATTTGAAATATTTCACTTTAGAAAAATATTCAACCCAGTTTGTGCCTTTACCACAGGAGCCCAGCCACTTGGACACTCCCCAGACACGGAGACGTTTTTGTCAAATTGTGTTGCACTTAATTGATTTTAGAATTTTCTTGGAACTAAATTACTTTCAGCACTGGCCTCTACTCTCACCTCTGGCTCATGCTCTGAGAACAGTTTGTCTGTCTGTGGTCCCTGAAGAAAGTCTCTGGGGCTGCTGCTGCTCTTCCATGCCCAACTCCTCCATTATTAAAAGCTTTCTAACATTCTCACAGCTTAACTCTCCGTGACAGTTCATTCAGACAGACACAGGCTTTGGAGGATTACGAAAGAAATCTCTCCAACTAGCTGGAGATACATAAGGATCTAAATAAAAATGTTAAAAACATTGACATATTTCTTACCTCTGTTTCATTTGGCAATTCCTTGGCCTTACCTTGAACTTGCCTAATGAGCCCAAATTAAATTCAGACCAAATTATTCCTGATTTGAGAAGTTAGGTACAAGTGACATATTCCCTAACAGCATATGGCTGGCTCCATATAGATGTAGACTATATTCATTGACAGAGCAACTGGAGAGCTTTACTATAATTTTTCAAGTTATTATAAAGTGAGAGTCCCTGAAACCTCAGGCTCATCAATTTGTAAACCTGTGCTGAAACTCTTACAGCAGCAGCTGTGCTTGTGCTGTGAACAGTGTTGGTTTCTGCTGCTGGGCAGGTGGTGTTAGAACAGATTTTTTCCCTGCCTTCTTGCATTCATGATCCTAGCTGGAGACCAGAAGGCGGCAAAAAGCATAAAGCCGTAAAATAAAGAAATAGACATAATGATACTTGCTTTCTCCCCAAGGTTTAAATATTAGCTTAACTTCTGAACAATTGTTTTGGGAAATATTATTTTAGATAACAAACCTGATTCTCCATCTAAGTCACAGTTTTGTTTTATCTGAACTAACACAAGCTTCCAGTGGCTCGATGTACAAAATCTAATTTTCAAGATACAATGTTTATTCAGACTATTATATCATTGAAAGTAAATGGAATTATGCATTTATGTAAGCACCTACATATTTTGAAGAAAAAGGGGATTTTAATATGCTAAAGAAGTATACAAGCCCTGAAGACAGAGGGAAGAAAAATGGGTGGTGAAGGAATCGGATTCCACAGAGATCATTCCCTTCATAAGAAGGAACTTCAATTATGTGAAAAGTATTGTGAAATACATGAGAGAAGTACTATTCAAGTCACTGACTAGTTTTATGCTTTACAGTCTTTGCCCTACATGCACAAATAAATTTTGTAAACATCCAATACTTAGATCTGGCAGAAGATGTATTTATAATTAATGTTTCATTGGACTGAGTAATGCTGATTTGCAGATTCTACTAATAAATAGCATTTTAACACATTCCTAAAGAGGGCCAAGAAATTCATGTGAGGTAAAAATTTCACTGGATCTCAGCTGCTTTAGGGAAACTGCAGTGTTTGTGGATGCTTTCTTATACCAGATAAAAATATATTTTCTGATTTTTGAACATATTGTACCACTTGGTCCTTAGTGCTGAAAAAAGACAAACTTACATTTTCTGAGGTGTAGTCATGCAAAGAAAAACAAACAAGCAAACAAAAACCAGGGAAAAGATAGTGGCAGAAAGTTTTTTTAGGTAGTATGTCCCCACAGAGGACAAAGTTGTTTTATTGTCTTTGTTTTAATATCACTTTCTAATGTTATGTGGCTTCCTATTCTTTAGAAAGTAATTCTTTGTTATTATAATCCCTGCTAACAAATAAAAAAGTATTGATGCATTTTGTCTTCAATCAAAATGTAATTCTTTTAAAGTTTTCTGCAATGAGGAATATTTGCATGAGCCCAGATGCTTTTGAAGATGAATATACATGTTAAATGAAATATTATTAATTCAGTTAATTAATTCTATTTATTCAATTATGCTATTAATTTATTCACTGAATAATCAATTAGTTGTTTACTTTCAAAGGTTCAAGATGTCCTTGGGCAATTCATGGACTAGTACATCAGTGTAATTAACCACAGGCTGTACTAAAAATGAAATGAAAATTTTTCATCTGATGCTTACAATGGATGGAGGTGCTGGTCCTTAATGGGCTGTAACAGACCAGATAGTGTTGCCATCACACCATACGGCTCACAGTCTAAACACACAGAGAACAAGGAAATGCATAATCTTGATAACAGCTTCCTCCTTCCATTGTAGGGCAACACTGAGCAATGGTAAATGAATGCTAAGATTCAAACAGTCAAGACATTACAGGCTAGATCTGCTCAAGCTGTCCTAATCAAGGGAAATACTTCCAAGGTCAATTATTGCTTACCAGGAACAGTGTGGATTAATGATCAATGTTCCAGGAGCACTAGGCTCCAAATTTGTTGTCCTGATCTATATCTATGTGGCATGGAGTTAAGGACCAAGTGTACTGTTAGAGTGAAGGAAGGCATATATTTACCTAGTAAAATTCAGTGTTAACCCACAGACATTAATTAGCCTGCATTAATATCACCACACACTACACAACTGGTATCAGTTATATTCTTTGAGTCTGCTGCTGTCCTTTAAGGTACCCTCCACTTACACAGCAAATTTGCCCCAGCATTTGTATCAGCAGTACAGAATTTGTTTACATTCATTATGATTTTGGATAGTTCAGCAAGAAAAACATCAGTAATGGGGCTGTTTGGGAAACAGACCATGAAAATGGATGTTTGTCAACAAAATTAGATTAAAGCATTTGACAGGCAATCTAAAACCCTGAACTAAGATATTAGCTGTTGAACTAAAGACATTGGCATTTTTCAGTTTTAGAGTGGGGATTTTCTGCATGTTTTTGAGTACATCACTGAATAACTGGACACATGATGATTAATGTAAAAGAGGTTCCCTACAGTTCAACATAGCTTTTGCTTTTAAAAATAATTCATTCATTCATATATTTTTATTTTTATCAGTACGCTACTTGTAATAATTAATGAGACTTTGCGCTAACTGTACATAAAAGAGAACTTTTACTTGGGGAAAAATAACTGCACACCTTTTTTTGTACGTAGCCAGCTAAGCACTGCTTCTTCTTTCTGGCTGGATGCCTGAAACTCAAATAAGTGAGAAATCTAATGTCTCAGCTGCAACCCTGCCACTTTGCATGTGCATTGACATTAAGCTTTTATTGTTATATAACATGTATTTGAATATAAAGATGTTAATCATGTTTGTATCTCTGGGAAGCAAACAGATTTTGTTAGAAAAATCATGGAAGAAAATCTTTGGAATTATATCTCCAAACCTGTTATCTCATTTATTGTGAAATGCTGATTAAATACACTGGTTCATGTCATTAGGCTGACCGTTTTATGATAATCAAGAATAATTTATTAATCATAACACATTAAAATACGGTAAGATTTTTTCAAATATTTATATCTATTTGCATAGTTAATATTTATTCTTATAAGTGAACTTGCAGCTGTTTATATGTAGGAAGTGTCATGAGTGTGATCAGTTCAGTAATAACTCTGATCAGTGATTCCACTGAGATCTGTGTTTTGGGAAAGACCACATCCTGCTGAAGTTGGCCTTACCTTTTCCAAGGGAAAGTTCTAGCTTTAATTATTCCACAGCTGAATCTTTGCAAAATCCCTTCCATCTTAATGTTGCTTTGTGACGCAGACAAATGTGTCACAAAGTCTTTTGGACTTTTGATTAACCTAGAGGTACTCCGGGGACCTCATCTATTAAAAATTGGGGATATACTGAAGTTTGTCTTTCCTGGCAACTATACATATGCATATACTTCACCATGCAACCACTTTCTTTTTATCTTTATTTTTAATTAATCTAGGACATGGACTGATCAAAATTATTAGACTGAAAAGCAATCATGTTTACATGATTTTTTTCTTTTTAAAAAGCTTTCAATGAATTACAAATTAAAAAATCTTGAATATTTTAAGGGGCTTTCTGAATATTTGCTTTGCATTAAAACTAAGAAACACCCTAAGCCTAGATGTAGTTGCTGTGGAAATCATTTTTAATTAACCTAGCCTGAAAAACAAGCATCAGTTCTCTATAGACGGTAGTAAATTTCCAAGTATTTCTTATTTACTACAGCCTTTTCCTCCTGGAACTCCATAGGAGGTTTGATCTCTCTAAAATCTTTGACATCAGTTCCAAGTGTTCTTGTTAAATGTTTTGGTATTTCTATGTAAGATTAAGTTTATCCAAAGAAACACCAAATGCCCTTTAATTTTTTTCTTCTAAACAGAGTAGGCGTTTTGCATCTGTAGACAGCAGGAGATATAGAAAATTATTGCATTGCTGTGTTTCAGGCAATTTCAATTGCCAGAACTACAGTTTTAATGACATTGTTGTACTTGATGTATCATGCTGATTAGATAACAGAAGCAGAATGAAATGCTGATATGGTCCAAAAGAAGCAAAAAACCCAATCATTGATATAGCCACTGTTATTGGCAACTGTAAATTTAAGGGCAATATTATTTTGATTTCATGTTGCTCTATGCAAAGTTCTAGTACCACAGAGAGCTATAGTTTGATGATCTTGTAAATAGAAGGTGAAAAGCACGTAAGGTAATAACCTTAAACACCAAGGTGTTGTGCATACACTCAGTAAGATGGGAACTGTGGGCAGCAGGCTCTGCAAGATGACAGGTTCAGCTCAAGGTGAGAGCTGATGAAGCTGAAGGGAGATGAGAATTTACATGATCCTTTTTCTATTTCTCCCCTTTAGAGGCAAATCTCATTTTGCCTCCTTAAGAAGGCACATTCAAAGACATATTACATTTTATTCTCCCTCTATGAATAGCAATTCCAGCACAGATTCTGCAATTCTCATGCCTTTAATATGATGCTGTTCCATGGCATAAAAATATAAAACTGTAGAATTTAAGAAGGCCAGTTTTTTCCAGACTGATAGAAGCACAGTTGAACAAAGCCTTTTCAACGCCATCTCTTCCTTCCAATTTTCAAAGAACAGACTTAGTTTTCCCCTCCCATATCAGTTCAGTGGAAAATAATCTATAATTCACTGAAATGATCGATAAGTCTTTCAAAGGCCAGCCTGTATGCAGGGAGGTGGAAGATATTTAGCCAAGGTTTGGGTTGGGGATTTTAGTATGTATGGAAATAAACTGTATATGGGGAGGAAGAAAGAGCATCAGTTTTAAATTTATTTTTAGTCTTACTGGAAACTGTTCAGCTGACAGCCGTGGAGAGTTAAATTCTCTGCCAGCCATAGAAATAGTATAATATGAGCAGTGTAGTTTTGTTATGCTGCCAAATGTATAACTCCACCTTGATCAGATGGAAGACCAAAAATCCAGCAATGACAAAGAAGTCATTGACCTCCTGATTGCCACCACTGTCCCATAGCCCCCGCAGTATCTGGCAAATAAAATAGCTGGGACTGTGCCAGCTGCAAGGATGCAGAAAGCAGCTGGGAAAGGCTGATTCCTGTCACGGACCATATACCCAACCACCATCAGAGAGGAGCAAAGTTCAGTCATAGTTTGACCTCTATTTGAACCAGCAACTTACAAAGGCAAAAGGCCCTATGTGCCATTTTCAATTCCCAGAGTCATCCACTCCTCTCATGGAAATTAAATTTTATCTTCTATATGGCATTCCTGAGCACTAGTTGAAAGGATAGCAGAAAGCAAGGCTACATAAAAGCCTGTCTTTAAATTTATCTATCTCCTGGAACCTGAAGAAAGCTGTTTATCACTGGAGTTGAAAGAAAGAATTAGAATTTGATTTTTTTTTCTCCAGCTGCTTTATGTGTTTCAGTGTATGAAATATTTGATTGAAAAATAATTTAATACTTTTGTAATAACCATGTTTCTCAAAAAATGCAATGTTGTTATGTCAGGCTCCTTGCTGTGTTCTGTAAACTTTTAATTCATTACTGAGGAAAAGCTACCAATATTTTTTCATTTTTACAGTATCCTTTTGCTCTGAACTTGTCACAGAGGGAAAATCAGGCCAGATGCCAGCTGCTTTCATAGACATCCCACACACTCAGAAGTCTCTCATGAAATTCCCAGAGCAAACCTTACTTTTTGTCTGGTTTTCATTCCTTCTGAACACAAGTGTAGCTTTTGCTTTGTCTTCCCAGCAAACATTCAGGGAAAAGGAGCTCTGAGAGGAAATCTTACAGTTAACCCTGCAAGAAGGTAGTAGCAGTAACTGAGGCCTCTCCTTAATCTCTGGTAGGTGGAACCATGGTGTAAACCACCAGCCCAACTGGTGAACAACACCAGTGTTAGCAGTGCTTGCCAACCTTTCAGGCCCTTTCACATTGATGGGATTAGAAACTGGGCTGTTTCCCAAAGTATTTAGGCACCCTGGAATAAATAAGGCAATTTAGCTAGATGTCTGGGACGATATCCTAGATGGAGCTTGGAGGTGCCTGGGTCTGCTCCAAGCACCACCAAGGAGGAGGCTGTGAAACACTGGTTGTTTCAGCATGGCCCCACGTCCAGGACTCGTGGAGCATGACATCTGGGTTTGGCTCTCTTGTTTCTTAATAACTTGGGTGGATTATTAAAGAAACAGCTAGAATACAATCCGATGAGGAAAAATTTGCCTTCATTTTTTTAATGCTTAATTAGAAAAAAAATAAGTCAGCAAGAAATGCCAAATTGTAGAGGAATCTACTTTACATCTTCAGTTTAGTCAGATATGTTATTTGTCCTGTGTTATTTGAGGAAAGATGATTGATAACATATTTTCTTTTAAATTTTCGTTTGAGTGAAGTTTAATCAACTATGTATTACCATTATTTAAATTGCTCAGATTTAATGATTGAAAAGCCTGGGAAAAGCCTAAATTTCTGTGACTGAGATATCCATTGCATTTTGAGATGTCCTAAGCACAAAGAATTGCTGTTCTATCTATAAAGAAGGATAACAATATCACCGAAGAATGAGGGTGATGCTGTTGGCCTTTGCTTATTAAGCTGATCTTCAGGTCATTTACAAACAGAGCTGTTTGCAAATTTTACAATAGCCAAAGAAACCAACATATTCAAGGCTATGAGATTTAATGTATAGAGACTGGGATAATGTATGGATCTTAAAACAAACTTACCTTAACAATACAAACATTTTGAAGGATCATCTCAAAAATACAGCAATACATTCAGAAATCCTTTAGGATAAGCAGTGCAATGTAGCAAATGTGGCTCAAGGCACCAGAGCCCTCAGTACTTTTTCTGACTCTGTTTTTGGCCTTGTGGGATGATCTGCAGCCAGTTGTTTCTCCTCCATGTTGTTTTACCTGCTAGTCTGTGTCCAAAAGAGGGATTTGGTCCCCAGCTGGCTTCCCATCATGAGGGATGAAAGGCAGTTTGTGGTGGACATTACCAGAACAGGAGACAGTGTCAGTCAAGAACTGCACTTACCTTGCAGAATTTCAAAGCCTTATTATTCTCTTTTGTGCAGCTTCATATTTATAAAGCAGGAATTAGATTCCATTTGGTTTGCAGCCATAAATATGAAAATGTGCAGTAAGGAGATTACTATTTGAATTATATAAGAAGTAAATTAATAAGCCAGGATCAGCACTGTGTCTGTGAAAGGTTTAGTTTTAAAGATCTTTTCTGGATACATTCTTTGTTTAATATTAATACCAGAGATGAAATCACAGGACAGCTGTTCAGTTTTTCACTCTCAGGGACCATACCAGTGAACAGTACACTGGTTAACTCTAGTTTTGTCTGGCACAGAAAATGGGATGGTAGCCACCTCCTACAGTCAATGCTCAAGGGCACTGTGATTGTCACTCTTTTTACACATAGCAGCTGTAGAGTAATCATCATTTCAGCAGCAATTGACCTTGCAAATACAAGGTCCTGAGGTAATGAAATGGTTTACAACATAGCTGCTGGAATGGCATCCAGGGCAGAGAGATCAGCAGTGGTGTAGCAGCATCTAAGACTGATGACAAAAGGGAATATATTTGTTTCCCAGACATAAACAAGAAATGCATTATCAGCAAAGTGTGAAGAACACTAAAAGAATGAACATGTCTCCAAGCTGTTTGGGAAAAGGACTCCCCTTTTAACTCTATTTAATATTGCAAGGAAGGAAATTATTTTGGCTCACACCTGATGAGTGTGCAAGGACAGCAGAAATGGAGCATTTTATTAACATAAGAGTTCTATTGGTAACAACACAAACATTGGTAGATCAAACTGGACACTAAATCTAGTCCAGCATCATGTTCTTGCAATACATCATACCTGAAGTTTATGTGAAAGTCTGCAAGTGAAAATTAAATTATTTTGATAATTAGAGAAGCTGTCTGTTTGAGGTTTGTGGCTCCTGTGCATGTGTGAATTGGACTAAAACTTCAGCCAGATCACAGGCTGATTTGTGCTGGCTCTTTGTCTTGCTTTTGCCTTAAATTACTGCTCCTTAAGAGTCCTGAAAGATAGCAAACATCTGTTGGTTGTTGCTGCTACTGATACACAACAGAAATTGATAGCAATCTTCTGCTGCTCAGAATGTTTGGGCCGCCAGGCAGGACTGCTGTGGCAATCCCTTCAGCAGGATTAAACACTGCAATTTCCCTGTGTCCCAGTGCCCAGCACCTCCCAAGGGCTCCCTGTGCCCCTTTGCTCTGGGCTCCTAGGCTAAGGTGCCCCTATACCAGGCTGTCCTGAGAGTTAGGGCAGTCCTGCTCTTAGGCAGCTGGCCCACTACCTGTATCATTTCCAGAGCTAGTGAGCACTGCTTGATCCAGCCACTCTATCTTCCCCAGATTAATGATCCACCAGCCAGAGACATATGAGAGGCTAATGAGGTGATAAAAGGACAAAAGTATCGATTTTTTCTCTTTTATTCAACCTCAAGCTGAAATGCACTGCCAAATCTTTTGAGGAGAAGGAGACCTCGCACCCATCAATGCTGGCAGATTTCCTGGCAGCAGCTGTGGTAGCCCTTCTGCCTTTCTCTCTCCATAGCTGAGCCCGTTACTCCTCCTAAGATTCTAAGACCTTTCTTCCCAATACTCTCATGCACAGGTTGAGATGTCTTGAAAGAAGATGGTTTCTCTCTTTCCCAATTCTTATTTAATTTTTTAAACTTTTAATGTGTACATCCTGGTGTCTTATCTGTAGGCTTGTTTAATGTTTTGGAAGGGTTTTTTAATGATAATGTTGATGATAACCATCAATGCGCCATAAATTTTATTGTCCATTGAAAAATAATTCTACCTTTTTTAATTTTCTGCCCTCTGAATTTAATAGCAAGGTCTTTCTTTTTTGTAGTCTGTGGAGATGCGTCTAGAAGCATTCATGCCACCTTCTTGATGTCATGCATTATTTTGAAAGCCTTTGTCAACACCTTTTTGTCTTTATTTTCCTAAAATAAACCGTCCTAAACATTTCAATGTCTCTTCACACAAATGTAGTTTCTGAATCCAGCTATACCCATAATTTATCTCTCAGCTCTTCCTATTCTCAGCCTTTTTTAAAAAGGACAGCTGGAGATGAACACCTTGTTTCAGGTGACAGTGCACTTTGTAATGGAATCATTACATTTTCAGGCTGATTTTCCCATTCTTGTTTGTTCTAAAATTTCATTTGATTACAGTTTATTTTCTGAATGCTGCAGTCCCTTGGATGGCAGAGTTTTCAATGAATTTCTAGAGTTTTTGCAGCTTTAATTTAGACACTGGGAAGCTGTTTTTAATAACTCAGAGTCTTCTACCCAGTGTGCATTACACTGATCAGCAGCAAAGAGGTGACAAGGTTCTACCGGCCAGTTGTTAGTTATTGCAAGGAATCACAGATACCAAATAAGCTCCTGGTAAAGTGAAATGTTATAGATTATCATCACTGAGTTGTAAGGTAGGTGTGAGAAATAAAGGAATTAGGACACTTGACAACAAAGATTTCAAACACTGTCCATCTCTGCTGCACACCTGAGTATCCTAAAGGAAAAGGCCTGGAATAGCTGCATAACTCCCTGTGGCTGTATGGTAATAAGTCACTTCAGTGAGATCTGTTCTTTGGGGAAGGAGCATAAGAATGTGAAACTTGGAGAGACACACTGGAGCTGAATGGGATTTATATTGTCTTGGAGAAAAGCCATTCCATCCCACGGATAATCATCTTTCGCCCTGCCTTAACAGGCATTCCTAACAGGGATTCTGTCACGTAGCTCCCAGTCTTGGGTATATCTCATCAGTAACCAGACATGAGATGTCTTGTCTTGTGAGACACCACATATCACTAGATATGAGAAAACCCAAGCAAAATTAGCCCTTGAGCTATATATATTATATAGCCCCCAAAAAATATCTACTTCTCCATTATAAATGTGTGCTTTCTTCTTAAAAGTGGTTAATCAAATGACACATTGCAAGGGGGAAACAAGAATTCTCCTCAGATCACCCGGCAACTTTAATGTCTTGAATCACGCCAAGCTGTGGTGGTGCATGGTGCAAGCCATAATGTCAGGTTATTTATTTCAAACAATATCTGACATCTCACTGTAACCAGCTGTTATGCAAGCAGTGATAATCCCTTCAAATGTAATGGAGTTTCTGAATTTGGCACCATGCGTCTGCGTTGCCACCTCATATGTGGTTCAAAACAAGATTGAAAAAAAAATACAGAAAGGAGCACTGCTGTAACTAAGAACACTAATCCAGGTGTCAATCTGTTTCAGCAAAGCACTACGTTTTGAAGACTTACTAAGGTGGTATCTTATTTAAAACATATTAAGCCAGATTTATATCCAGTGAGATGCAAATTAAGGCAAAAAAATAAAGAATCATGTATAGTTGAAGGACATAAATATATAGAAAAATTATTAGAGAAGTCAGTAGTTGTGATTTATGGACTCTGTTGTTGCTATACTGATTTGGTATGATGTACATCTCCATACTGCTTGTCTGCTAAATCCCTTTTCTTGGTAACATTCATGCCGTAAAGCTATGGAAGGGAATTCAGAAGCCTGTGCTCATTCTGTGCTTGTTATAAATGTCAGCTACCACAGTGTTTGACTTCAGCTGCATTTTTTTATATATCAGCAATCATCAGGATGATGATGGTATGGTTTTGATGCGCATGTGGATTTCTTCTGCATCAAGCATCTGTATCTACATAGGAAACCTATTGCAGCCACTGGAAATGGAGGCTGAGTGATTTCCGTAGTAATTCAAATTGAGATTGATGTCAGGCTCCCTGGGCAAGCTGCCTGCACAAGTAGGGAAGAAGGAATAGCGAGAGCAAGAGCAAACCCAGTGTAGCCACGTTTCTGTATCCCACCCCAGGGACAGGGAGCATGCACCCACATACCTTGTGTGTCAGAAAACAGCAGATTTTAACCAAAAGCATATGTGGCAGCCTTCTCAGCCAAAAGCATGGGGAAACTGGATCACTGTTTTAAATGGAGTCTTAATTGAAAAACTAACAGTATTTGGCTAACTGGAAGGAGTTTCTCCCTTCAGCCCATATCTCCTCATGTTTTATACAAACTCTGCTATAAGCAGTCGTCATTAAGGGTTAGACTTTGAAGTCCATTTTGCAGTTAAAATGTACTTCATATTATACTTGCATGCAGCACCTAGCTGAAGAAACCTGCTAGGCAGCCTAAATAGCAGCATCAACATCTACCCTTCCATATGTCATAAATCAGTTTTAAAATGTGTCCTGAATGAAGGGCATTGCTTGGCTTCATTATAACACAGATGAGGAGCAGAAGCCAGCTCACTATAAGATGCTGGGTCTGAAAAAGTAAATTTTCACTCTTAAAATTCTCTTGTATTCTGTGCATTTAAAAGGAAACATGCCTTATGAAAGGATCTCTTCAGATCCTCTGTAGCCATTATAAACTCCTCTAAATGACTCTTAACCAATATCATATTCTCATCAAAAAGGAGAAATATAGACCCAAAGTAATTCTCCAGAGACTGGACAACATTTTTTAAAGAGAAGCAGATTAAGGGGTTTCCAGCCACCTGAAGCATCTGCACCACCAGAGGGAAAAAAACAAACAAACAAACAAAAAAACCCAAACTTTGACTGTCTTTTCTTGTAGAGGGAGGACATTTGCACAGTGTCCTTTCATATGTGCCACCATGTTCTGAAGTGTGGAGTACTGCAGCTAATTTAGTGTCTCTGACATGCTGATGAACGTATCTGGAAACATGAGAAATAGATACTTTTAATAATACAATGGCTTTGAGGCTCAAAATAATTAAGTATCACAAAAGGAAGCACTGCAGAGGAAATGGCACTGTATATTGAGTGACTGGGAAGAGACTGAAATTTTATAACAGCAACAATAAACAAAATACTGGGCACCACACTTATGCCCTCAATAAGGTAAATGAAGCAGAGAGAGCATCCCACCTTCTCTCTACCACTGCACTGGAGAAGGCAGAGACAATTTCTCACCCAGTTTCCCAGCATGTCACTTCTCTAATTCTTTGCACCAAGACATGGGGGTGGTGAACTGAAGGGGGAGTCACTGTAAGTCATATATGTCTATTGACTAGAGAAAAAAATAAGAAAGAGAAATATAAAGTGAAGGTGGTGCTTTCAGGAGACAAATACTTTTTCAACCTAGCCTTCTGTGGAAAAGCTCCATTTTTTCTGAGGTTGAGCAACTGGTTTCATATGCCATTCAAATTTGCCTGTCTGTGCTGCTAGTAACAAGTGTGAACTTCAACCCTCGTTTCATTACTTGCCTAACACACAGTCTCATTCATGGAAATCCACTGAACCTTACTGACAAGAAGAACCTTACTCCAATGCTGGAGGGCTGCCACATTGTTTGCTTTGCTGTGTTACTGTTGTTTCCTTCCTTTGAAAGTTTCTTTTGCCAAGCCAGCTGAAAAGCCAGGACAGTTATTATTCTGTGCATGTGTTTATTTAGGCTGCCAAGTTAGCTATTACAGGAGACTTTTTGCAGAAATGAGTGGGATTTGTCACAGGTCATGTAATTTCTGTGCAAGGTCTGGGGACCTTTCTGTGAAAGGTATGGGGACCCCGTGCAGGCAGCCCTGGGCTTCACTAACCCTTTTCAAAGGTAAAGAGTAAGTGGACAATTTGGAGAGGGAGTTTTGTACAAGTAGATACGCTGCTGTAATGAGTGGGTGGTGGAGCTGCTCCCCCTTTCTTCAGCTGAGAGAGGATATTTTTATTGTTACTAGAACAGGCCTATCATTCAAGAAAGGGAGTTCTCAGTTTCCAAAAATTTATTAATTTCTTGATTCAGAAATCTTGCAATAGGTGCTCAAAGTTTTTCAGCATATTTAGATTCCAGCTGGAACTTTATCCTGTTCCTTTCTTAGTGGAGTCCACTTTCAAAGAGAAAATTGCTGTCCCCTGTGCCCATACTGATGCATTAGTATAAGTCAAAGAGCATGCTTTGGGCTGTAGGGCTCTCCTTGTTTTCCTCTTTCACTTATGCATTGATTCTTGTCATCTTAATTTCCTTGCTTTGAAAGCCTGCTCCTGGAAAGCAAGGAGAGGCACCACTAGGACAGCAAAGTCAGCAGCAGTCTTCTGTTTGAGGCAGGAGAGTGCAAGTTTCTTCTGACACTTTTGCCTGTTCCAGAGCCTTGGAAAGCTCATAAAGACTTCAAGACTTGGACCAACCATCCGACCCCCTTGCATTGGAATGGCTTTACCCTGTGGTTCTGTGAGAGTTCTCTCCACTGGTACACGGGCTCTGTGTTTTGAAGCTGGGCTTCCTGACCTAGTGACATGTCAAACCACAGCTGCCTTTCCATCTCCAGCAACCTGTCCTCAGTGGACAGGCAAACAGAATGAAGATCACTTACACTGGGGTTTTAACCCATCAAAAGAAGGAGACAGATGGGGGAAAAGGAGATATTTATAACATCCACCTCTTGCAAAATGCTTTCAAGGAAAGGTAATGCTATAGGATAGAAAAAAAAAATCCAGGATTAATATATAAAATAAAGAGAGAAGGCAAACAGGGTTAGGGTAATGTGATTGGAGAAGATCCAGCGTCAACAGTGCTCTGGGGCATGTTATCAGTCATCTTCAAAGGAATGTAATTGGCATGAAACCACAGCATGCTATGGCAAAGCCAGCCATTGCAATTGAAAAATCTATGCTGGCTGAGAAGCAGAAAGCCATGTCCAGAAACCTCTGTGATGACAGATTTTCATCTGCTGATAGACTGAAGGATGAAATCCTCTGCTTGTCAGTGTCCTTGGGCAAAGCCGTTCAAGCAGTCTAAGGCCCATTAAATATGGCATCTGCTAAATCACTGGCTGGTAGTAAGGGAAAGATCTTTTGGGAGGGATGTTAAAATAACTAGTGCTGATGGAGAAATAACTGATGAAGGCAACACAAAGGAAATGGTATATTACAGACAATGTCAGGAGACCTGCTGAGACTTAGAACAGAGACTTTGAGCTCCACAACACACGTCATTAGGATTGGATGAACCCTCATACCTTTTTAAGAGCAGGTGCTCTGTTCCCCTCCCGTTTTTTTGTGGGGAATGTCCTCTTGACCCTCTGGAGTAGTGCAGTGTCCAGAAGCACTTTTGGTTGCGGGACAGGAGCAGGTTGACATCCCAGGGGCATATGACTTGAGGATGAGTGGCCTTTCTCTGATCCTTAATAAGACTGCAACCCCTTCCTCCTTAAGGGGCATTGTAACAAAATGTCTCCCCTATTTGGGAGCTCCTTTTAAAAGAATATATAATATCTGAGGTTTACTTTCTTCTGTCAAATTACAATAAAATGGGGGAATGGGTCCAAAACTTATTGCAGCAAGGACAGATAACATGCATATAAACATAGACAATGAATGTAATTACATAAGCCTCATTTCCTAAGCAGACCAAGCTAAAAAAGATTTAATTACTGTTACTTGGCCAAGAGACACATGAAGCAAAAGCTGCTGATGTTTTGATTTTCTGTCTGGGGATTTTTTTTTTAATAGTTGTCAGTATGATTTATATAGGGCCTAGAATAGCTGTGCACTTTTCAGAACAGAGTTCAGACTAGTTCTGGGATACAAGAAGTAACAAGAGTGCACAACCATGAGGTGAAGAAACTGAAATTTGAGCTATCCCAAAAATTCCCATCCCCCAAAAAATTTTCATATATAGGATCTTGCACAAAAAGTCTCACTGTTTTATAATGGTGTTTTGGTTTTGTTTTCTCTTTTTGTTTCCTCCCTAAATATAAGCTCACAAACAATTTTTTTTTTTAAAAGGGTTTTCCATGAGCTGGCTATACAAATAATATTTTCTTTCAGAAACATGGGCACACGTTTTGCAGGAACAAATGATTCTGAAAGACCCTGGAAACTGCTTTGTGAACCTGGCATTACTGTCATTCACTGCCACAGAACAGGCTGTTTGACTATCAATCACCCAAGGGCCAGAGAGCCCCTTTATCTGGGACAGAGCTGCTAGGCTTCTAGGCAGGTACCCTGGACCACCCTTGTAGCCATAATACTTTATGTGATGACAGCAGCCTGATGCCCTGGAAGGACTTGGGGGAGCCATAGGCTCTGGAGGATTCAGAGCTACTGCAGGCAGTTGTGTTGTATGTTGGTACAAAATTCTAATGCCTTAAAGCTTTACCAGAAAATGAAGCAGCACAAAACTATGTATGGCAGGTCTGTAGACTTATTTCAGATTTTATCTGTTTCTGAAACAAGGTATTGAAGAACTTGATACTTACTGGTTAACTACAGGCAAAGCTATCCATGAACCTAAGGGCTAAAAAAGAGTGCACCCCAAACAAAATTGAGATGCATGAGAGAAGCACAGCTGTTATATTTTTTCTATCAGGAAAAACAATCAGTGAGCTGGCTTCTTCAATTCTACCTCTACCACAACTCTTCAATTTTAGAGAATTAGTGGATCATCTGAGGAGATTTAGATCATGATTAGCATCTGGGACCAGAAATTGCAAAATAAACTCACAGGAGACTCAGAATTTACCCTGTTGTGTACTGTAAGATACTGAGATTTACAGTCACTGTGGGAATCTGGGGAGAACAGTAAAAGAGCATGAGTGCTCAGAAGCTTTAGCAAGAATGTTTTAGCCAAGCTAAAGTAAAGCTAACCAAAATAAATTTGATGTCCTCGAAATAACATACCTGGATAAGAGATTAAAGCACTGAGACACACAGACACGTCACAGAAAGATCAGTGTAACCAATACATGCACCTCAGAAGGTGAGAAAGAGAAATGAAGGATACTTGGACTGGTATAATACACAGGAGTATCAGCTAATTTCCATCAGCAGTGTCCTGAGAGCAAATGAGATACAAAGGTATGAGGTGGGGAGGAGGCAATAACAAGAGAAGAAACAGTCCTGAGATATTTGGAAAATAAGAGATAAACCAAGACATTAATAAATGTTTCCAGAGAAGTGGAAGGCCAAATTCAGTGAATGCAATGTGAATGTATTTACCAATTCATCATAACACCGTTGCTGATGTTTGAATGAAAACAGGTCAGTGCTTCCACTAATTTGAGTGTGACTATAACTATGCCAAAATCAACAATGTGTCCTGTTCATCTGAAAATTCATTCCATCAGATAATTTTTGATGAGCCGGTATTATGATCAGGGAGATTACATTTTAGCCATGAGCTTTTCAGGAACTGGGTTTTTTGTAAGCATGAGACAGAAAAAAGTATTTTAACGTTTGTCTTTGGTTGCCAAATCTTACATGCTTTGCCAATAAGGTACAAACAAGTCCTACAGAGCTAAAACTGGAAAACTAGCAAAATATTACAAAAAAATAGAAATATCTTTGTTGCTTTACTTTACAGCGCTATAAATCTTATTTTTTGTGAATTTTTTTGTGTGTGCAAATGACTATAAAGGTGTGTAATTGACAGTAAATCTACATACAGAATGATAATAACGACATTAATAGCCAGATAACGCTAATTTATTTTGAAATAGACTGAAAACCCCCCTGATTAGAATAAATTAGCCATAAATAACTGGTTTTGATTTTTCAGTGTCAGTTCATATGTTAAGTTACACTGTGATGCAAAGCAGAGATATTAGTTCTTCATAAAAAAAATGTTTGTATAGGCTTTTTCATTTCAACAGCAACAGCCCTACTCCCCATATAATTTAAAAGCTCACTCTGCTTAATCTCAGTCTTAATGAAATTTTCTGTTTAGTTTTGAATTTATGCTGGAAATTGTTTTATTCTATGAAATGGCAGGACTCTAGAAAAACTGTGTTTTCAATTTGGAGTGTTCTGTTGTTTTACCTTTTGCTATTCATTCCTGATATATTCTGAGAAGATCAATATAAAACTCATAATAATCTTGTATGGAAGTATAATTCATAACCTGCTTCCATTAATGCTGTGTTGACTGGGAATAGTATATTTCTGATGGCTTTTGTAAAGCCATGGGCTTTGCTGATGCAGCTTCTGTGAAGCCTGTAATGGGTTTCATGGCAATTTGGAAAAAACATTGTCAATAGCTAAATTTTCATTTTCGTGGGGCTGAAAATGTACGGTTCAGGCTAATCACAAACTCTAAGGACTATGTAAGCTAAATATCTAGCTACAGTGATTTTTGTATTTGAAATTGGATAGAAAATTTCTATATGTGGGACAGTATGGATAGATTGTAGAGTGTTTCTAACCCAAGCGTTGGACACTGATAAATAGATGGATGCCAATACTCCTGAGGATTTCATTTTAAGAGCTACCTTCAAGTTGTGAATACAAATTTTTCTATCTATATTATATTATTATTAGTAGTAGTATTTTATAAAGTCTTCCTATCCATCCTTAGAAATGCTGCTAACTGCACTCATACTTAACATACACATACTGATTATTGAGTAGCACTAGGAAGATAAGGATTAAGCATGTTTAGTGTAATCCTTAAATACTCTCAGACCCACAAGAGAAACAAAATGAGTTCTCAGTGTTAGAAAACCCTTCATATCAAGTATTCAAATAAAAAGATTAGATAGATTACTCGTCAATGAAGGGAAGAAACCTGTAATTAAATTATGTTCTCTCTATTCGTCCCCAGCTGCATGGACTAAAAAACTTCACAGGTGTACTTTCTTTAATTTCCTGGGCTATTTAAAGTTGTGTTGTTTACTTTACTTGAGCTCTGAGTCTTCACCAGAATCTCTGCTTGTTCATTATATATTTTCAGCTGAGCCAAAACACATTTTCTCAGCACTTTGCCTAACAATGCAATGCATGAAGTAAACGATGTTATCTTTCCCATCAGGATAGTCTTAAAGGAAATCTTAGTAGTCCTACATGGAGGATACAGTTAATTACTGTAATTAAATGGGTAAAGACAGGATTATTTTATCTTGTAATATCCAGTACAGGTGAAGCTGATACTGAACATTTATAGGCTACTTTTAATCCAAACCACATATATTTGTGTTAAAGAACTTTGATGGAATTTACTTCATTTAACTTGCATAGCCATTTTGCCCCTAATTTTGAGGTGGCGTAAATCGTCAGCAAGAAAAAAGAAGATACTTTAAAGGCCTTTAGAGAATGGTATTCAGCTCCCACTGGGGTATTTGAAATCAGCTGACCAGAATCTTTTGGTGGCACTGCTGTCCATCCCAGTCATAAGAAATTTAAGTACTTGCTCTAGAAGGGCATTGTCACTAAGCATCTTCAATACAAGTGCAGTTTAAATGAATATAAAAGGAAGATTGTGTTCTGGCTATAGAGAATGTCAGCAGATCAAGGAATTGAATATTTGACAGATATTGCTTTAATAAACTGAGGTTCATGTTCTACTTTGAATATTTTATATCTCTGATTTCTAAATTGTCCAAAGTAAGCCCTGATAGGTTTGGCTTTAAATTCTCAAGCTAGGAGCTTTGACTTTCTCTGGCTTATCCAAATATTTTTCACCTGCTCTATTGTAATAACGCTGTCTTCCTCTTTTACATAAGGCTGTATTAAGAGCCAACTGCTATTGTGAGTGATTGACATCACCTACATCTGCCTAAGATGCTACTTCAGTATGCAGTCACTCAGACTTTGCACATCTCAGCAAAAATTCTAGGAAGCACCTCAAAATTCGCCCTCAACATAGCCAGCACAAAATTCATGTTTAAATGGACATGAGAAAATCTCACATACAGCTTGAGGTTCTTCAATAGTCAGTTATAAACTAAAAAGAAGTGATTTTTTTCTCTTCTCACTTGAGTTCATGTAGTCAGCCAAACACAATATTTTAGCTGCTAAAATATTCATTTTGAGCTGTTTGTTTTCTATTACACAACTCAATGTACATATTTAGCAGTACAATAACAAGTCTGATCTCTCAGCAGTAGTACATAGTTCTTGAATTCTCAGCATCATTCAGTCATTGTAGGGCATGTGTAAAAGAAGGAAGATGGTGAGATGAGATGAGGTAAGATGAGATGAGATGAGATGAGATGAGATGAGATGATGAGACAAGGCTGCCATCTTTTTGGATCTCACCCTAAATAGTATGGAGCACAGCAAGTGCTCAGATGAAGCCTCCCACCTCTGCAGAGCTGGCCATGGTGTATAAGATCTAGGGCAGGACAAAGCAGCAGCACAGGATTCTAGCAGATTCTCAAGGGCCACCTCTTTGCCATACATTTCTGAAAATTTCCTTTTACTGAGAATCACCATCTGCAGTCTTGCAGCCAATAAAAATGTGAGACTTGTAACATATTATCAAAATTTTTCAGAACCATATTATGAATAAAGTCTATTCTTTGTCTGTAAAGACACACATTTGTGAAAGCAACACCAGTTCATTATCAAATAGCTATGTTAGCTATGAAAAATAAGTACAGAGGGTTAGAAAATTAAATTCTGTCTCTTACTTGTATATTAGTTTATAAGAAGAAAATTTTGAAATACATGGAGAATAGAACAAGTACATATTTCATAATCATTCAGATCTGAAGAGAACTTGAGCTAGGAAAGCTGCTTTCTGGACTTTCATTCTTCTCTGCAAGGGGTTGGTATTGCAGAAAACTGCAAAATCTTCACATTGTTCCATTCATGAAAAAACGGGAGTGGGGGTGAAGTATCCATTCCATAAAAAGCATGAAGAAGACTGCACATAGCTAAGCAAACTTTCTCTGTCCTCAGTACTCTGATCTGTGCAAGAATTCCAGCTTTAGAGAAGATACAATTTATATCCAACAAGCTAGAAGTGCGATCAGCCCATTTTCTCTTAATGATGTCAGGCATGGGTATGAAATATGACTAAATCAGAAGAATCTGAACATTTATCAGGTGTTCTAGTTACCAGTGAATTAATTTGTGAAAGAATCTGCTGGCCAGAACAATGCAAGCAATTGTTGCACATGAGACTTCTGAAAATTGCCTTCCAAATGAAACTGTTAGAAAGCAGTAAAAATAAGTATGCATAAGATTAAGATTAAGATAAAAATGCATAGTAAAACATCAATACAGGCTATAAGATGAGACTGTTTTTTCAGTTTTAGTTTTGGTGGATTTTTTTTCAGAAAAGATTAAGGCATTTGCAAAATAATAGAAAAGTGCAATTATAGGATCAATATATGATAAAACAAACAATTTTCCAAAACCAAGTCCCTCATGGTACCACTTGAAAATGAGTCAAAATGGAAACTGTTTTGTTAGCATAAAGATAGAGCACAAAGGTATGATGATGCAACAGGATTAGTTTCTTAAGGTAATGTCACACTACTCCACCTATCCTTTACGATCTGAAACTTGGAACAGGGAGTTTTTGCTACTAGGGCTGTGTGTGACAAAATCTTAGCACCTCCATGTGAGATGCATCTGTTAGATTTTAAAAGATAGTGAATAAATGGAAAAGCCACATCTCAAAATGTCATCAAGGGAAAACCTCTCTCTTTTCAGTCCCCTTATGTTCATTTTTCTCTGCCTTCTTTCCCTCCTCATTTTCACCTTTCTATTCTCTTCTCTGTTTTCTCTGAGCCAAAATTTTAATTTGTCTGTGAGTAGCAAGAAAATTATTGCTTCCTACAAAAGCTGGTTCACAAAAAATCCTTGTTTTGGGAACTATTTCTGTGACAGCAACACTGCTCTTTTCCTTCTTTCTGTTTTGAAGGCCCAAAAGAAGGATTGATACCACAAGTTCCTCCCAAAAGCTAAGCTACCATGTAATGTATCAGTAAATCACACATCAACGTTCTACACTCTATCGAATAGAGTCCCAGGTAAGGGATAATTAAGCATTACTATTAATGATAGCGACTGGATCCTCTAGTTCTTCATCAAAGGGATATCACAGTTATATTAAAGCACATTTTTTGGTAGAAAAACTATCTTAAATAGGAGATGTGTCCTTTAACTTCAGGGCAGTATTAAATCCATTAATCTGCAGCCATGGTGATGTTGGTTGATTTCTTTTTCATGAGCTAATGTACCGTTAATAAGGTGTCAATTACTGATGCAAGCAAACAGGGCAAAGAATAACATTTCTAATTGCTGTAGTTATCACCTAAGTGCAATTATCTACTACTGCTGAAATAAATCACTTCAGGATTAAAAGCTATCTTTACAGCATTCACATTTATCTTTTTTCATTATTATTACCATAGCTTCTTTTTAAAGTACCTCATTGTTTTTTCTTTTTCTTTTCTTTTCTTTTCTTTTCTTTTCTTTTCTTTTCTTTTCTTTTCTTTTCTTTTCTTTTCTTTTCTTTTCTTTTCTTTTCTTTTCTTTTCTTTTCTTTTCCCTTCATTAGTGTACAGAGAGAACTCAATATGCATTAAATTATGAGTATTTTTCTTCATAGATCTTAAGTAAACTATTAAGAGTCTCCATTCACTTTCCCTACTTTTGCTTCAATCTACCCTGAAGGGTTCCTCCTGGAGAGACATAATGAATTGTCTGTATACCCTATTTTTTATTTTGTTTTATTTTAAACTAATTGAGCTGCGACTTTGCCCTTTCTGCCATCTAGATGTGCTTCATAAGTGCATACTATCATGAAATCTAAGGTAACACCAATTTTAATAGGAGAACTTCCAGGATTCTCCTACTTTAAAAGCCTTCTGAGAACAAACATCATACAGGAACAGATCACTGAGAAACCTCTTCCTCCAAACACTGAGAATTTTGGATTAAAATTCAGTTTGCTTGCCAACAAAGAAGCAATTATAAAGACAGCTAACAAGACAAAAAAGCCCAGGCAGATTTTGTGGAAGCATGTGATTTGTCATTCACAACATGGTGCATTTGTGGACTCCATTGATGCCTTAAGAGGCCTCCTAGACACAGAGACTAGACAGGAGTAAGGGAATAGAAGTAGGTATTTGTTTGAAAGGCCTTCAAAGGTACCCCCTGGGAGGCCAGAGGCTGTTGCCAAGATGGACTGCAAGATGGATGACAGGTCATGAGTTCTTCATACTTTTATAGGTTTGGTTCATTTGCATATCAGGCTTAATTCTCCAATTAAAGCTTGCCCCTCCCTTTAGGGGCTCTTTGGTTTATACTTTTTGGGCCTAGGACAGTCTGGGTGTCCTTGAAGAGCAGGCCCGGAGAGGCTTTGTTATGTCTACCTAGCACGAGAGAGCAGAAATTAACAGGCTACAAGAAACTTCAGAGTTACACACTAGGCAATACAGAATTTGAAAAACATGAAAGTTAAAACCTAAGGCATCATCATTATCCTCTGCTGACCCAGGCTGTGTTGACAGAGGTCTCCCAATTAGCCTGAAGGAGAGTTAACAAGGTAGCATTCAAGGAGGCAAAGTGTTTGTGGCTGTAAGGTGTAAAGGACTGCTTATTCCTTGCCTCTAATTGGAACAGAGCATCCTCCCTCTCCTGACCACCTTCCCCAGCAACAGCTGAATCTACAACACTCCCTCCATGCCCATGAGGTAAACTCCAACCCCTTACTGATGACAGCAGCTCATCTTTCAGATCACATTTCCCCCTGACTTTGAGTCTATATCTAATATCCATGGAAAAGCAAAAGATTCCCAGAATCCAGCTACATCTTTCAAATACATACTCCTGTCACAAGCACCAGCTCCCGGAAGATACTTAACAGAACCAATCCTTTCTTTTGTGCTTCGCACACATTTTCAGCTTTGCTGCTGCTTTCCTTAACTCCTCATTGCATACTCTGACTACACAAATTTTTGCAAGCCTAGGAAGGAGCCTAATTGCATTATTCCTTCTGATATAAACTGGGTCTACCTGTGTTACATGTGAATGCAAAGTGTGGGGGACCAGCAGTAAAATAAATGTATTTCACAGAGTGGGTAAAGTATATTTGAAGAGATGAAAGAGGTTATTTATTTTTTCTATGCCTCTCTGTCTTTTCAAGTCTTGTATACTTTTCTATGGAAAATTTTTTACCTTTTCAAGTGATCTGTGTCCTTTTTGGCATGACCTCTTTTTGGCTATCATTCCAGCTCTGCTCACTTCCTAAAACAGACATATTATCACACAAAAGAAAGTGAAGCAAAGATATCAGGCACTGATCTAAGATGCCCAGACCAACTACAGCATTGGGGAAATCAAGGTTAGAGGCATTATGCACTAACAGGCATCAATGGTCATATTACAAAAGTTGGAGATTTTTCCATCAGTGTTGATTCCTATAGCAGACATGCTTCAGGGCCACTTGATACCAATTCTCATGGCTAACTTATGTTTTCAATGCCTCTTATCCAGCCTGGTGATATTTTTGCTTTGACCATTTTTTCAGGACTTTGTTGGAGCCTTCTGCACAAATCAGTCTCCCTAGAAAGTGAAGCAGTATGAATATGAGGGCTTTACATGGATACTTTCTCCTGAGCTCTTAAAGAAATAATCACATTTGTTCTTGATCTGATTTTACAAAAATGTGTCGTACCATCTTACTAAAAGCCAAATGTTCAGGGTGGTCTCTAAAAGTTGTTGATATGGTATATAAAAGCTGTAGCACTGCCTATAAAACAACCTTTGGGCCAGAAAGTAGGAGAATTTAATCAAGTAAATTGATGGGAGGGAAAATGAAGTTGTTGACACAGACTTTGGCTGAGAAGATCCTGAGTTGCAGGTTGCCAGAACTCAGACGGCTGTAAGACAGAGCACACACTTGGTTGTCTTCTTCCCATGCCGTTACCCTTGCTATCTTGCTGGCACCTGCTGGATAGCCTCCAGGACCTCCTGGAGGCTTGCCCCACTGCAGTATGAATATTTTTACATAACCTAAAGCAACTTGGCAGGGTAAATGCACTTGACAGAAATTTGTTCAGTGTGAATGGCTTGAAGACACAAGGCCAAAAATTTAAGGTAATTTAATGTCATTTGTCATGCTGGGAAAGTGAAAACGGAGGTTGCATTTTCTTGTGGAAGTACTGAAATCTCCAGTTCTGTTATTTTCTAAAATTAAATATTTAAAGGGCTAGAAACAATTAGGCTGTGTACAATAAATACTGAATATCACCAAGAGAAGAACCATCACGAACATTCTATTCTGTAAGTTAAATGAATCCTAGGAGTGATATACTGTCCAAAGGGATGTGTAACTCCTCTATAAAAGTTATTATTCTTTTAAATAATTAAAAAGTGAAGTCAGTCACCTGGCACAAGAGCAGAACATAACAGCACTTGTTTAAAACAGGTTGAAACAACCCCCACTGACTCTCTAGTACTTCTCTCTTTTTGATGTAAGCAACCAAATCATTTTAAGAGCAGACATCAGTGACTGTGGACTAAGGAACTACTGAAATGTCATGATGGTCTCCTGAGGTAGTTGCTTATGATTTAATGATTATGAATAATACTGAAAGCAGGTACTTTGAAACTGAATCTGACCTTTCTTAGTCAAAAATACAGGAATAGTCTTGAAGGGTGAGAGTCTCATGAACTTGTTCCTGACTACATGTTGTTCTTGTCAGGATAAACAGCTATGCCTTGGTTAATATGATAGCAAGCTTTCAAGTATACTGACAGTGAAATGATTTTTTTTTTTTTTTTTTTTTTTTTTTTTTTTTTTTGGTGGGGTGGTCATGGGATGAAAAGAAAGTAAAAAAAATCAGAAAGAAATTGAATTCAAGACTAACTGGCATAACCTTTCAGTGAAATTTGGAGAAAATATGTAAAAAGTTCATTTTGTATTACTTTAAAATAATGTATTAAAAAACAAAGTCTTTGCTACATATTTGAAACATTTTCACCTGCAATGATTATAGTGCAATTTATCTGAGAAAAGGGACTCCATCTACTTCCTGCAACAAAACCTGCAAATTAACACTTGGGGCCACAAGTCCTGCAGAGGGAAGTGGTGCAGCAGAACGGGTTTCCTTTCTCCACATCAGAAGGCAAATCAGGAGATAGGATTAGGGCCCAGACCATATGATAGCCCCTGTATGGTACTGATACTGTATGTGGGGAAGGGGTGGCCCTGCCACCACCACTCGGCATGAGGGCTGGGCAGCCACAGCGCGGCAAGGGGGCCGGTACTTCTTCCTTCCCGAACTGCAGGGAGAAGATATCAGTCTCCATGGACGAAGCAAACGTGAGAAGGCTCCTGAGGAAAAATGTATGGCTTTCCATTAGAGGGAGACATTATTCAGTCAGAAATGGAATCATTCAGGTTGGAAAAGACCTCTAAGAACATCCAGCCATTAACCTAGCTCTTCCAGGTCCACTCCTAAACCATGTTTCCAAGTGCCAGATCTACATATCTTCACAACTACTAAATACCTTCAGGGATGGTGATTCAACCATTGCCCTGGGCAGCCTATTCCAGTGCTTTAAAATCTTTTTCATGAATATCTTTTCCCTAATATTCAATCTAACACCACCACCACCACCCTGCCTGGTGCAACTTGAGGCCATTTCCTCATCTTGTTGTTTGTTACTTGGAAGAAGGAGACATGTGATCAGAGGGCTCAGTCAAATAGGAGCCAGACTCGAGAAGATTTCAGATCGTTCAGGGCTATGGCTTGGAGGCTCTGCAAAGCTTGACTTCTTTCACTGTATCACTACATCATCTGACATAATCTGCCAGCCAAAAAAATTAACCTTTAGGTCAATCTCACAGACTTGCACAGCAGAATTGGCAGTGAAATCTATTTGGCAGCAAGAGTTCTCACAGAGAACAGTGTTTGTTACTCAGTTGGGTCCTTCACAGGTTATTTCTTTATTTACATTGATGGGAAATATACAAATGTGGCATTTTGAATTAACACATAGTTATTTTTTAGTCTTTTTTTTAGATTAGAACTAAGGGACTTGTGTGTACTTTTCTTGCTGTGTTAGTGAGAGGGATAAATGAGGCCATGCACACCTTACAGCAGTACCCCGGCAGGGTGGAGTCTTAAACAAGATTAAAAAGACACTCATAGGAGGAAAACATCAAGGAAATAGCACCATGACCAGAGAGGTTATTTTGCAATGCAAATATAAAAATGTATCAGTTTTCAATGGGGAAAAAAAAATTACTGATGAGACAATTATATTAACCATCTATTGTTGTTGTTAGGCTTTTAATTTCCCTTGTAATCTACAGCTACAGTATTAATTAGGTGAATAAAAATTGATTGGATTATGCATTAGAGAACAATCCAATTTTAACTAGCTTGGGTGTGCTGTCGTTTTCTAGATGGTTTGTTATTATGGGATTGGACTGGTTGAAGATTTGTTGTTGGACATCTATTGGAAAATGCCATTCTCTAACAAAAGGGAAATTAGCAATTGGCATAAGGATTAATTATGACCACTGAGTGCTAAACTGATAAAGACTTTCAGAAGCTATTTCAGCAGTAGAGATCAGGTGATGCCTCATTAATTACCCCAGACTTCAGAAAAAATATGGTAGCATAATATTTTGAAATTCCCAGGCTAATTAAAGTTTTGCTTTCTTTTGCACTGTGTTATGTTTCTTTCAGGTACAGTAGTACACCCTACATTAGAACTGTTGCAACTTTTAAAACAATGTGTCTTTTTCAATTGTTCATATCTTACACTGAGAGACTCAGATTTTTTTTGCATTTTATTGGTTTGCACAGCTTCTTCAGAGCTTATGTAAAGCAGTATACTACTGTGTCTGGACCTCCAATTAGTACAGTCAATTGCACCTCTGAAGAGATCTCCTTCTGATAGAACCAATCATATTTTTTCCATTGTTAAAAATCAATGATTGTGAAAAATCATAGGTCTGCCAGTATTATGACTATATTTTTGTGTGCCGTAAAACTCTAACTGAATTATACCACTGAACTCACTGACAAAGCATCAGAACAGAAATTTAGGTGTTCTCAAACAGCACTGAAACAGTGAACAGATAATATTTTGCAGAACCTTTTCTTATGAAATGCAAAATATTCATATGTATATATATATATATATTAATTTCTAGATGGCTATCCTAAAGAGGAAATGATTTACAGATGGAGGAAAAACTCAGTGGAGGCTGCTGACCAGAAATCTTGGAGACTCTATCAGTTTGACTTTATGGGTCTCAGAAATACTTCAGAAATTGTGAAAACCTCTGCAGGTAAGAATGATACAAATGGTAGTGCTTTTTCTGGAAATCAAATTATTTAAAAATATTTATCCCTGTTTTGCTTTCATTCAAGTGTAAATTTATTTTAACATGTTCCAATGCTCATATTAGAACCTGTAAAATTCAGACCTCAAAAATATTGAATTTATCTTGATTTCTGATAATCTCTACTCTTCTGGTGACTTCACAAACTTAGGAATAAATCTTTACTTGATATAGCTGTTTGCTATAGACTTGAAGTTACTGTATGATTCTCATTCCTCATTTATTAGGCCATTCCTGCATCGAATCTCTCTTCACCATAAATTAAAGGGAAAGATTTTGAGCAAAATGGTAGGTTAGTGAAATTAGACACTTTAGTACTTTAGTACTTAATCATTCAGCCAATGGTTTACTATTTTTCTTAATATTTCAAAGGCACTCTCTTTCTCAGCTGATAAATGCCTTTGCTAGTGACCTTACCAATTAATTACAATTAAAATCTAATGATGCCTATTCTATTTCTTCAGAAATCTTGCTGTTTCTTATAATAACACAGTAATATAGAGGGAAAAAAAAGATGTTTAAAGAGAATACATTATTTGAACTGAATAAATTGTGGTCACACCACGTCTAAACTTTCTACATGACTGTAGTAAGCTCCATGATTACCATTTCGTAAGTCTTCTCACAGCTGCTGAGGATATCTGCTAGAAGCAACCTTCTGCTTTGCAGGTGGTGAATTTTTGAAAAAATCTGATTTTTTTTTTTTTTTTTTTTAAGGTAAGCAAAGCTAAGCAATTCTTTTGAAAACACTGTGAATAACATTAATGATAAAAAAGTTAAAAATCTGTTACACTACTGCTGTTCAGTCCTGGCCCACTCACTAACATCAGCAATGAATTCTTAGACCTGGACAGCAGTTTTTGTAATGAAGAGTCACTAAAGCTTTAGTGAAAATTTTAAGCTGGCGGTTTAGCAGAACAAAATGTTGCAACCAGAACACATGTGAAAGTTCTCTTTTGTTATGGATACAAAGCCTTTTAATTTGCAAGTTTCTCGGGAATGCAAATTTCCCATAAATTGAATGAGGTACAAAATACCAAATCATTAAAGTATCTATGTATGTGGTTTAACCCCAGCTGGCAGCTTAACCACATGCAGCTGCTCGGTCACTTTCCCTGGTGGGATGGGGGAGAGAATTGGAAGTCTAAAAGTGAGGAAACTCATGGGTTGAGATGAAGATAGTTTAATAGGGAAAGCAAAAGCTGTGCACTCAGGCAAAGCAAAATAAGGAATTAATTCACTGCTTCCCATGGGCAGGCAGGTGTCCAGCCTTCTCCAGGAAAGCAGGGAGGTTAGATGATCTTCGAGGTCCCCTTCCAATCCAAACCATTCTATGATTCCCTGAAAAAGAATTACCAGGTCATTATTAATGTAACGACAGTGTCTTGATAAACCAATCAAACTCTTCTTCTGCCAGGACAAAAATATATTTATAGAGGTCTTATTTAAATAAGTGAATGGATAATGTGGAGCAAAGAAAAACCTATTTCCTATGTTCTTTTTAGTATGTGCCCAGTTCTTATTAAGATGAATGAGTTGGCACAATATTTTTTGTATAATTGCTATTGCTTTTGCTGTTCACCCATGTTTGTGAGTGCACAATCCAACAGCAGTGTTGAACTCAAGTTACTGGAACCACGTGATATTTCTATTCTGCTAAAGGCACCACAGTGACAGAAAGCTGTTGACAAACTGGAGCTTATGCAAATACTGAAAAAAACCCCAAACCCCAAAAAACCCTGTCAGGAGATTGTGGAAGCTAACTTAGAGGAAACAATGTAAAACGTGTGTGTCAGATTGTCATCTGATCAAGATGTCATCTGGTGTTATTAGGTTAGAAAAATGGGTTGTGCATTTCACCGGATATCTAAGAAGAGAGTAAACAAATATATGAGAGATGTGAAAAATAAACCCCTGTGTTTGCATGTGGACCTGAGTTTGCAGAAAATAGACTATATTTTGTTACTGTATAGTTTAAGGTAATTTCAAAGGCCAGATTTACTGAATGTCAACAATATTTACTGTCAACATCAAACCCAGGGCCAAGACTTGAGAAGAAACAGGTACATTGGAAAACCTTGAGTATGCCCCATGATACAGCCTAAGGAGTCCCAAAATAGAGGGAAAGGGGCGGGACACAGTGCACCTGGGACAGTGCAATATGTCTCTGACAAAACTGGAGGTAATACTGTGACTACCTGCTGTGTCTAAATATATGTGAACAAATAGGATAAAGAGGCATCTCTACTCTGGTACATGCCTATTTACTGAAGCAAAGCGCTAGCCAAGAAGTTTGAGAATTTGGGAACCCACAAAGCTGCTGTTTCCTACTGTTTGGACAATCTGTGATAAAGAGACGTGGCAGCTGCTTCTTACAGGTGTTACATCTCCTTTACAGCCATGCCACAGAGGGCTGCAGGTGGTCAAAAAAGAGATGCCAGGTTCTGTCATGGAAAATCTGTGGCAATTTTACACTAAAGCTGCCTGGAGAGGGAGACTGCCCTGAGGCTGCCCCTAGGAGACTATGTGTGGAGGACACACCTTGAATTCATGCTGCTCCCCAGAGAGAGCAGTTCCCACACTATGCCCTGGTCTGTCTGGGGTCCCTCTGAACCATGTGGAAGCCCATAATGGCCCCAGCAGCCTCCACCCCTCTGCAGACTCAGGACAGAAAGGAAGAGCACCATTGTTCAGAGTGCTGCACAGGGAATCATTCAGGCTAATAAGGTGGAATTAGGGAAAGGGAAGCAGGCTGGACACCAACAGCAGCTTTCTGACAAAAAGGTACTAAACTTCACCTCTTCCTCCCAAGGGAAATTATGGGAACTACTGTTGCAGAGAGCATTTAGAAGCAGACTAGGCATAGTATAAGAAAATCTACTGCAGGGACCAGTCCTGCACTAACAAGAGATGGATTCAAAACCCTAACTTCCTTTTTGCTTCTGACTTACACCTTTCTGCTTGTTTATGACACTATTACTTCTCACTAAATTACATCTATATAATGTGAGAGCTGCTGCAGTGCTACATTCCTATGTCCAGCTTGGGGATCTCTTTTTAGCTTGTCTTAAGCCATGTTCTGGGTATAATGAAGGGAGGTCACACTGACCACATGGCAACTTGTTGCTGTTCTTCGTCATTTGCATTAAATCCTTTCTTGGTAGTCATTTTCATGACAGTTATTAGATTTAAGACTCAGCAGTGTTCTGCTTTTGGATTTTTTTTCGGTCTTTCCAAACCTTTTTCAGATATTTAAATAACCTTTATGTTAATCCATGATAATTTCAGAGGTACATGAGCAAGAAGCCAGCTGTCACAGAGTGTATTTCAGAAATCTAAGCAAGATGAGAAATGTCATCTTTTGCACTGAACCAGCAGTGGCTTAAATTATTGACACAGTGGCGTACTTTGCTCTTTTTTTACAATAGTCTGGCAGCCAGATAAAGTCTTCATTGCCACCTGTAAGAAGTGTATGGCTTTCTCCTGAGATTTTTTTTTTAATTTCATGCTAAGATACAAACACCGAAAAAAAAACCAAAAAACCCAAAAAAACCTGTTCCGGTTTGACCAAATTTAGAAATACATCATGTGAGAGAAGGCAGGTCACAATCATCCCTCCCCCACCAGGTTTGGGAAAAAATAAGCTTTCCTCGAAGGAAAGTGAAAGAGATAAAAACTATTTATTTAACAAACACAGAGGAAAAAGATAATGATGCTAAATAATAAAACCTCTTGCTCTGCTGAGAGAAACCTGGGAAAATTTCAGAGTCCTTCGGTAGATCTCTCTATCTCCCAGCCCACCTCCAGGGCCAAGGCCTCAGTGGGAATTCCTCCCATGTATCCTGATGTTGAAACAGTCCAGCAGAGAGAAAAGGAAAAAAACAAAGTCCCGGAAAACAAAAGTTCAACTCTCCAAAGGAAAAGGAGCTGAGGGATAAAAAACTGCCGAAAACTGGCTGGAAAGAAAAGCCAGCCGGGTGCTTCCCTCCCTTCTCACCCTCCTGCCGCAGCTGAAAAAAAAGTCGCTATCTCTGTGTGACCTTGAACAAGTTGCAAACTGCTTTGAAAAAGTTTTGCTCAGTTTTTCCTTCCCCCTCTCAGGCTCAGTTTAAAGGCATAGAAAGGCACAAAAATTAATTTCTGGCCATAGGGCAGCAATATGGGATACACATCATAAAGTCACCCCAAGACAAACACAAAAACCAAAACCAAAACCAAAAACAAAACCAAACACAAAACAAACAAAAAAACAAAACAAAAAACTTACTGCAAATGGTGATTGCATGCAATAAACAGCAGAAATCACTGTGGTGGCGGTATGATCATGATCCTTTACCTGAAACGCTGAGAAGTTTCTCACTGTCAGGTGATACCAAATTAATTCACCAGTACTGAAAAATTCCCCTGTTGCCCAGTGGCAAGATACTCAGATACTATAGCAAGAGCACTTCTCTTGCTACAATGTCAAATAAGGCTGACAAAGCTAATTAAAGTAGAGGGAACACAAAGCCACCTGTGAAAAGAAAGGACAAACTGCATGTACAGAAAAAATGCGTAGATTTTAAAACTGCAAGTCAGCCAATGGAAAGGTGACCAGGACAACAGGAGAGAGAAGAATGCCATCTTTAAAAGCACTCTGTGTGTTTGTAGTAAACTTCAGGTTTCTGAGTCCTAAGACTCAGAAATGAGACACTCCAAATACACTTGAGGGGAGTGGCAGGGTGGGGCACAAGAGGGGAACAAAAACAAAGACAAGAAAAACAATTAAAGCTCATGCAGTGAGTTGTACTGTTGCTTGCACTTTTCTGCTGACATCTCCCTCAGAAAGTCCATTCATTCTTTTTAAACCCCTTCTTTTCTCACACTGTTAGATAAATACAAAAACATTGTAGCTATTGAATCTTATTTTTATATACTTAAAAACTTCTTTGCATCATACAAGTATTGTTTGTGTTCTTCCTCTGACACTGATTGTGCCATAATCAAATCTCTCCTGATGGGAGAGAGTTTTTAAAGTCCTTGCCAGGAGTTCCAGAGACAAACAGGGACTCTCAGCCTTCGCTGCTTCTTGATAGTTGTTTATCAAGTCTTATCAGAGAAAAAGAGTCACTAGCATGATCCAGACATAGCACAAAGCAGAGAATGCAGGAGAAACTGAATTATCAAGATTTACACATCCTTTTAAAGGTAAATCAACCAGTGGTTACTAAAAACGTACATTATTTTTACTTTTCTACCAATTATTTAGTAACACAGCCAGGAACTGTGGAATTCTTTGTCCAATCATCCCAAACGACTTTTACTGCAGAATATGGAGCAGTAGAAGAAGAAGAAGGAGGTTTGGAGAACAACAACAATCCTCCATTTTGATGTTTTTTGCTTTTATCTATTTACTACATTAGCAAACCCAAAACCTCTAAATTTTTCACCCTGTGACAATCTTACATAGTATTCTATCACCTAATTTACACTAGTTTAGTTTCTAGTTCTTTTCTAATAGTAGGCAGTTTTTTCCATGGACAGAGGTCAAAAGCTGTATTGTTCAGGGGGGTGAAACCCCTCAAAACAGGTGGAGAAATATTCTCAGCACTCTGGGTTCCTACATTCCTCAGATCCTTTTAGCCTGAGAGATTTTTGCAGTTCAAAGGGCCTTTGCATAACTAAGTTCCACATAATTCATCAGAAATAGAAAATACCAATAACAGCACCCTATTAAAAAAAATTAATAGCTGATTATTATATAATAACATATATAATTTCTAATTCTATTATTATAAAAATATAATGATAATTATATATAGTGCAAATTATATATATAGAACCAGACAGAAAGCACCATTTCATACATTCTGAATTATTCCAAGCATCAATACTCAAACCCAATAAATAGCCATAACAACTGCCATAGGAAGGTACAACTTTGTTCACATACCATGGATCGGTGATGATTAGTGGAGTCTGCCTATCATAAAACTTCTAAATCGTGCTTTATGTTTTGAAATTGCTGTTTCATAAAGTACTTCAGCTTAAAAGATGCTCTCAGCTGCATCACAGGGCTGCAAATCAAGGTTGATCTCTGTCACAGACTTAGATAAAGCTCTTTTGGGCCATGCCAATAACAACACCAGTTAAAGCACGTATTCTTTTGCAGCATACTCAGTAAATGATAAGTACAAAACTACTAGAGAACAAAACAAAGCAAACTTGTCTTTCAAGAAAATGCAAGGATCTATATACAAATATAGCTACTGGAAGAGGAAGGAAGGAACAGACATATTTTCACAGGGATGCCAAATTTCAGTAGGAGAGCCCCCATCAAGTCAGATGTGTTCTTGCAGCACAGAACACCAACTATATCCTGGGCTCCATCAAAAGCAGCGTGACCAGCATGCGGTGGTTCTGCCCCTCTACTCCACTCCAGTGAGAAGCGTATACATGGAATATTGGGTCCTGCACTGGGGCCCTCAGCATAATAAGGACATGGACCTGTTGGAATGAGTCCAGAGGAGGGTCATGAAGATGATCAGAGGGATGGAGCTTCTCTCATGTGAAGACAAGCTGAGAGGGTTCGGCCTGGAGAAGAGAAGGCTCCAGGGAGACCTTGTAGCAGCCATGCAGTGCTGAAACAGGGATGATAAGAGAGTTGAAGAGGGACTTTTCACAAAGGCCTGTAGTGACAGAACAAGGGGAGATGGCTTCAAACTGAAAGAGAGTAGGTTTAGACTAGATATTAGGAAGAAATTCTTTACTGGACAGGCACTGGAACAGGTTTCCCAGAGAAGCTGTGGATGTCCCATCCCTGGAAGTGGTCAAGGTCAGACTGAATGGGGCTTTGAGCAGTCTGGTCTAGTGGAAGGTGTCCATACCCATGGTACAAGGCATGATACTAGATGATCTTTAAGGTCCCTTCTAACCCAAACTGTTCTGTGACTGATTCTGTGGGTGAATCTGAGACTGACATTAGCTGACGCTCTTTGTCTGAAGTGAACACACTCCCAGAGATTTATCCAGAGGAAATGGTGCTCATGACTAGCTCTTCTACTAGGTGAGCAAAGAACAGCTGACTTGAGAAAGCATTTAAAAATGGTCACCTTTGCTTACTATTTACTGTCAAATGCTCCCAGATCACTCAGTTGTAGGCACAGAGAGCCCACAAAAATTATCCACACAAGGTGAGCCAGGTTGACCAGTGCCAGTCCAGGCCTAGGCAGCCATCCAGTCGTCATCCCATAGGTCCACACTGATAGGGCAGGACCACCACCCATCCCAACCATCAGACTGGCAAGGAAAGGCCAGGGTCAGCAGCAGGCAGCTGAACCCCTCAGCTGGAGGAAGAGGTCGCAAGAGGGGTGTCAAAGAAGGATGGTCAGAAGCTTATCAAAGCAGCTGGAGCCTGTTGGTGCACTTATGGTCTTGACAATGAGTGGAAAAAAATGCACAAGATGCCATGGTGACTGAATGTGATTGCGCCCATGCATACTTATTTTTAATGATCTGATTCAGTCACAACCTCATGTGCCAGCTAACTCATCTGAAGATATTTATTTAGTGAATATCTATAAAACTTATGGGTTTTAAAGTCATTGACATTTTTAATGTCCCACTGAGTCCTGACGACACATCAGAGAGCTCTGTCATCTCTGTTCTTCCCAGGACAAATGTGAATTTGAGGATTTTTTTTCCTCAAACGCTAAATTCATTGGGAACAAGAAGACACTACCTCAGCTGACTGTGCTGCACAGACTTTCTTTAACCAGATGGCATCCTGAAGCAGACAGGTGGAGACTCAGAAAAATACAATGCACCATTTTAAAATAGTCTATTTTCACTTACGTGGCATTGCGTCTCATTGGAGCTTTGCCTCTTTCCCAATGTCACATTGTCCTGGTTCCAGCCAGGACAGGGTTAATTTTTTGCAGTGGCCAGGAGGGATATGGCCAGGATATGGGTATTATTCTATACTGCCTTCATTGGGAGTGGAGGGAAAGGGATTCCAATAAGATCCAGAATGTTTATACAGTTTAGGATTACTTTGTGTGTGGCACCAAATATACACCTGGATTTGAGATGACTCTCATTCTTTGGCTGCTTTCAGAGGAACAGAATAGTACTGTCTTATGCCTCGGCAGTCATCTCTGGAATGAGGGAATATCGTAGGACTTACTTTCTGACAGTAAATATCAAATTGTCTGAAAAGAGAAAATTAGCCTGGTTATAAGAAGATTTAGCAATAATCTTTTTGTGACAGTTTTTATCTCTAATACAGTATTTGGAATAAACCAAATCCCTTTTTAGCAGAGAAATCAACAGTATTGACTTTTAAAAGATATTAATTTACATGTCAAACAGCAATGAATCCGAGTGAATATTTTGAAGATTTTGAATTTTTTCTAAGAGAAACTTAAATTTTTATTTTTAACAGTAATTCATACAATAGTCTGATAACTTTGTCATTAGCTACTCAGATTAGAAATGTAATAAATAAATAAAAAGATCATTACTAATAATACTTCGAGTCTATTAAAGTGTTTTCCTATGTTGCTTGCAAGTTTGACTGACATTTATGGGAATCAAAACTTTGATATTGCCCTGAAAATCCAGTACTTGCCCATCTTGTTACAAAATTGTCTCATAAAGCTCATAGTAAGACATCTTCTGAAGAGAGTGATTTATAACTGCACCAATAGCCTACTGAAGTTAATGGAACTTTTACCTGGTGCTGGCCTGGGATCAGTTCCTGAAATGTAGAAGCTCGAAACTGTATATTTAATGTGAGTAATTCTTTAGTCACTAGAAACTAGAGAAAGCTCAGCTAATAAGGGTAAGTATAACATGCTCTAAAAACACCTTCCATCTTCTGTTCACAAATAGTACACCAGATAAGTAGAATAAGAGGAGCAGAGAGAATATTACTCCTCTCCATACTTTGTAAATTCAGCAGAACTGCATATATAACTGGCTTCATTCTTATGCTTTGCTTTGCAGAGACAAATGCTTAGTGTCCTTTGTATAGGTTCTACCATGGCAAATGGTGAAAGATAAGTAATAGGAAGTAATTTTACTTAGTAGTAAAGGCAAAAGTAGAACAAAAAATAGGCAGTGGGACACTTGGAGGCAAGTCTTCACCTGCATTTTTTCTGAAGGGAAAATTTTGGTAGGAAGTGATTTTTCCCTAAAAAAAACCATCCAGTTGTCCTCATTAAAGGACCTCAAGTTGTCGTTTTTAAAGACTTCCATACTGTATGGAAAAAACCACACAGTCTTTTTTCCATTATGTTTTTCTTCAGCTGATGTTTTTATCTGATCATCCATATTTCGGGATATTTTGTATGTGTCTGGCTTTAAGCATTAAGGTTCCTTAATTAGTGTCCTCATTCACACATCAAGTGACAATGCTGTATTTGTTCCTCCTCTGTGTGCATGGAGTCCTAATCTCCTGCTCCCTTCTGCTGGAGCTACATAATTTTCTATTCTGGGATAGTTCACCAGGACAGGTAGACAACAAGGTTGACTCTGTTCTCCAGTAACTATAACCCAGACCTTGGGGTTTTAACCTGCGCTCTCCTCTGAGCTTGAAAGAGTGATTGAATATTTAATAGCAGTGTGAAGAGCTAAGTAAACCCCTTACAGAATTTAGCACAAAGGCTAGCCAAGTCACTCAAGACATAGGGACTTTGGTCTCACATATCCTTGTGCTTTTACCAGTAGATCACAAAGTAAAAAACAAAAGACTGGAATTGCTTCCATGTTTTGCTTGGAAAAAAATTTGGTTCCTTACTTCTAAAGAACAGAGTTGTGAATTTTATATAGCAACAGAGGCCTTCCTGATAGCAGTCACTTCTCATCTGCATTTTTCCTACCCATGATGACACCATGGTAAGCTGATAGCTTTTAGGGATTTATTCTGTGATTTCCAGCTCCCTCACTTGCTGCTCTCTGCAGTCATGGCAAAATTTGTTCTGGGAGAATAATTGTGTGGCCAGACATTGCCACATAAGAAGCCACACTGCCATTTGTATGATACCTTTAGAAGTGAAACCTTTGACCTGCTGGACTATGTTTATAAAGGCAGTAACGGGCTGTCATGGTGGCTAAAGCAGTAGGGAGAGAGGGAAGTATTTCTATGGAAAAGACACCATTACTGCAGTCAGAAGGGCTTTACAAGTGTCTTTAATACACAAAATACAAAACAGAATTGGATCAGTAAGTTGACTTCTAATTAGGTGCACAATGTAGACAGAATATTTTGACTCAAACTGTGAAACATCTCTTGACCTGCAATGCAGATTGATGATACAATTTCTGTTATTAATATCACTTTGATGGGGGTGGAAATATTATATAAGAACTGAATTTATTCAGCTGAGAACAACCTTCTAGACTTGCTGTTCCAGCACCTCTGGCTTTTATTCCTACTTCTCTGTCATCACACTGCTGTATTGGTGATTTATTGTTGGCTAAATCAAAAGCTTTATACTAATGCAAACTGTGAAGGTTTGGCCTTTGGCCAGGGTCGCACAGTAGCTACAATGTTATCTAAAAGTCTTTCAGAAGCAGAAATTGTACTTAATTTAAAACTCACAGTATTGCAGAGGATATCTTATATTTTATTAACTTCTGAATCTATAAATTTAATCAAAATTTTAAGATACAGAGAGTATGGAAGAGCTATTTACATGCCGCAGAAAGGTGCTAAGTGTCTTTTTAGATTTTAATTTCCCATAAACTAGCAAAAATTGCAATGCAGACTAGTTACTTGCTAGCAAGATCTCTCTAAATTTAGCCTTTACTCCTTCACATCAGGCTCATGTTTCCAGATATATTTCATGGGGCTATGGAAGCTCTTTCCTTTAGGACCCTTTTCTGCAGCTAATATTCACAACATTCAGGTCTTGTTCATAACAGCTCCATTTCAGTCAACACCTTCTGCTTCATAGTTACACTGGCAAGAGCCAAAATCTCTTCTATAATTAGTTGCCTGATGCTGGATTTATCCACTGTCTACTGAAGCCAACATTCATCTTACCTTTATCTGCCAGAAAGTCTGGCACATATGAGCTGTGCTGTCAGATAGCTAAGGAAATGGCAGAGTACAAAAATAAGCCTTCAGAAAGTTTCCAAACCTTCCAGCAAATACAGCTAAAGTGGTGATATGAGGCAACCTGAGAGCATCCCGGGTGTGTAAGTAAGCCTGCCATGTCAAGGACTGCCACAGCATCCCATAGAAGACCAGGGGTGAATCCTTGGCACTTGTGTGTGGCCATTTGGCAGTGACAAAACCCTCACCGGCACCAGTCATGATGCATTACAGTGTTTACAAGATACTTTTGACAGAAGACACTAAAAAGACTTTTGCTCATTACATCAGAAAAAGTTAATCACAGTCAGCTTGGGACAAACTGAAGGTGTGGAGCAGAGTTCCATTGCAGTGACATATATAGTCCCAAGAGTACAGGAAAGTGGCATTAGGACAAGGATCTCAAAATACTCAAGTGACTTGTCCTAAGATCTGTCAATGTCCTTGTGCTTCTGAAAAGATAAATGCTCTTGAATACACTGCCTTCTCGAATGAGCCTTGTAAGTGAATCTGTTTAGTGTTTTAGACTATCTATAAAACAGTGAGGAACTATAATAGTAGACAATATCCTTATATAGGATAATTCTACATGATAATGGGGTATTTCCTTGTCAAGCTTTCTATCGAAACCTTTTGGTCTTTCTCAGAAATTACAATCTTGTATTTATCCTCAGTGGAGAGGAAAACTAAAATTTTCGTTCTGACATGACCCCTAAAGACTGGTGTTTGAAAGACTACATTTAGCTATTCTGAAGATCTGTACATTGCTCCCTGATGCAAGACAATTAGAACATATTATTTTTCTTTACCTGAAACAATCCACAGCTACTTCTCTTCTAATTGTTTTAAGCGTCTGCAACTGCAGTAGGTTCACTTTTAGGTTGTACTAATCTTTCAAGTCTGTGTTGGACCTGGGGACATGCTGCTCCAGCTTCCCCTCCCCATGCCCAAACAAAACAGAGCATGGTGCTATACCAACGGAGAACAGTTTATTTTTAGATAATATACAGATTTTCATCTGAGAAGTACAGAACCTCCACCCACATTCTAATTCAAGTCAGTATCACACTTAATTGCAAACCTCTTATAGGTAGGAGCAGTTAGAGTGAAAAAAAATCTGAAGCTCTTTCTGCTCTTCATATCCATAGCTTCAGGCATGTCCTTTGCATGCTATAAACAGAGTGCCAAATTGTTCCTTCAGTAATATTGATTCAAAATAGAAATTGTCTTAGAGTAATGAAGTACAAGTATCATAGAATTGCAAAGCAGTCTGAAGAGAAGAAAGAATATGCATCTAGTTTATTGTTCACTGGATGCAGGTTGCTATGAAACACATAAAGATCTTAAAGGTTAAAGGAATTGAAATTCTCATGCATCTTCCTACTGTAGTCAGACACTTGACAAAATAACGCAACTCTTTAAGCAAAGAGGAAGCAAAACACGCAGATCATAGTTTTAGCACACTTGGTCTATTTTGGTTAGAATTTTTCTCTGTCTGGTTAATTTTTTAAATAAGGATACATTCCAGAAAAAAAAAAAAAACAAACAGTTAAATATATGTCTATTAATATAAAACATAGATTTAAATGTCTGTTTTAGTAATACCAATTTACACACTCCCATTCCAAACTCTCTATTTCATCCTTATTCTTCTGTTCCTCCCCGAGAGAGAATATGTCTGTTTGCTATTCTAAATGCTTCATTGAAAAGGAAGAAAACGTGGTAAATATTGTCTGTGTTAACACAATAGATAAAGAGAGAACCATATTGAAATGTGAAAAAATTTTGTTCCAGCTTGCTCTTATTTAAATGAATAGACAGAGTTCTTTCTAAGGACACATGCTGAGCATCATGTCTGAAAAAGAACAAATCCTTGAATAGGTTTCACGGTGCCTGTAAGGATCCTCTCAGCAAACTCTGAACTTCAGGTCACCTCTGGCTAACACTCATGGAATTAATTGATGTTTTTTATAACTCAAGCTGTCTCCAGAATGTGTCTGCTCATGGGACAGGAACCATTAAAAACTTCTATGGAACAAATTTGGACTATCTTTACTGCTTGAAGTCGCCAGACACACTGAGGCAGGGAGACTGTATCGGGTGGTGAGATCATTCCCTTTGCAATGAAATGAATCCTTGAAGAGTACTGTCAATACTGGGCTGATGAAAGCTCCCTCCATCACCCTCAGGCAGCACTAGCAAGGGTGCAAAGCTGACCTTTAGCATCCTCTAACAGCACATAAAGCAGCTGGAAGGTGTTCTGGTCTTGACATTCTACACTGTCACTTACAGGTGTAGAAATTTTGGGTTTAGTCATATCTTCTGAGATAAAAAAAGCCATTTTAACTCAGCTGTAGAATTTAACTCAGCTCAGAATTCATTTCAGGCCAAAGTACATTGCAAATGGTGCTTAATCCCATTCTCTAATATCATGTGTTTAAAAATCAGATCCATGGTGATATGTAAAGAGAACAGTATTGCAGGATGCTAATAAATACTCTATCATCTAGGAAGGGATTATTCCTTAAAACACAATACAAAGTTTTCCTATTGTCACAATCTTAAAATAAAACTGCACTTTAATTGGATTTTTTTTTTTTTTATGGCAGATAAATCTTCTTAGGACAGGGGAACTCCATAGAAGTCCAAGAATTGTAGCAAACAATACATTTATTATTGCTTCTGGTTTTGGTAACTTTCAACTGCCTCTGATATTGAACTACCAATATGCCCTTTTTTTACACTATACTCAAAATCGTTTATAAAATATGAGCACTGCTGACATCTAATCTCAGTTGTTTGAAGGAAAAAATTTACTCTTGTAGTTTTATCAGAGATTGAACCAGCGATAATGTCCTGAAACAGTTTCAGTCCCACTAATACTGCATTAGGCATTGCTTTATAAGGTAACTTGTGAACTTTTTTTTTGCCGTTCCTAAATTCATATATAAATGCCCATTTTTCTCCACTTCTTGCCAAAGTTTTTAACAAATTGACAAGAAAAAAATCTGATTTCAAGTGTTGCAAATTGTGGAAGTAATAGTTTCTTGAAGAATGCTGTGAACATAACTTTGAACACTTAAGGATGAATTGCTGACAAAAAATAGAACTTTGAAGACCACAGCCCCCAATTTTCTTGAGGTAATCTCTCTTTGGCTGCAAGATTCTTGTACAACCCTATAATTGGTATTAGGAAGTGTTTTGTTAGTACTCATACTGGCTCAGAAAAAAAATAGACAGAAAATTTATTTATTGTCTGCTTATTGTAAAAGCTTCAAGCTGATCCCATAGAGTAGATGTGAGATGCTGTTATTTTCAGCTTTTCTTCAGAAAGCTACTGTGAAAGGCAGTGAAAATGAAGTAACTTTAACATTACGTATTTCAAAAAACACCTTCATCTTATATTATCTTACTTGAATTTCTGCAAGTAAAGAAGGACATAAGTAATTCCAGAGTTGAATTGAGTAAGAAAATGAAAATAATATTGTTGAAGGTTTTTTTAATTGAATCCATGCTTTTGATTCATGCTTTTGAAGATTTATGAATCATTCAGTACATTAAAAACTGGGCTTATTGATTTTGTTACTTTGGTTTTGCTTTGTTCTGAAAGTAATTTTTTATTCTCCTATTTAGGAAAGCTGACAGCCAGTTAAAGCACAGTGCCATTGTGGTCAATATATCACAAAAGAATTTTTTATAATTGTATTGACAAATTATTTATTGAAAGTACTCAACAAATACGAAGTAAATAACAGCAAATCCATTTGGCAATACTCAAAAACATTCTTAGAATGTTATATTAATCAAATAGGGGATGAAGTGTTCTTCAGTCCATCACATTTCTTAATTACAATTTAAAACTTTTAATCATGGGATGGGATTGAACTGTTCATGCCTTCTGGTATTGGGTCAAACCACCTAAGACACACTGTGAATAGAGGCAATCACTTATAATCTCACTATGCTGGTTTAGATGTGGTCAAAAATCTCTGCTTTGACCAGTTTTATGCCAATTTGACTCAAACATGTCAAATTCAGCTTGCCTTTCCACACCTACCTGTCAGGCCCCTTTGCTTGTCTCTATTTTTCCTTCCCACTTCTTTGTTCCAAAGACCATTTTCTCTTAGCACTACTGTCCTTCCTTCCATGCCAGTTTGGGGCTTTGCTTTTACTATCCTTTGAACACATGCTTGAATAAGACCTTCTCTGACCTTTCGACACAGCCCTCCTGCCTTGCTCTTGGCTATTGTGCTTTCTTTTCAGCACAGACATTGCCATTCTTTCCCTGCCCAGGGGCGTGACACCATCACCTAACAAGGGTCATGCTGCGCATTCTCCTGCCTCAAATCTCTCCTGCCACCCTTCAAAATGGACCAGAACACAAGCAGCGGGTTTGACAGAGCTCTAGGCTATTCAATCTCCCTCACTGGCAACACATCATTGTGGCTGTATTTCAACTTTTCTACACAGTCGCACACGTAGATCCAGGGAGCGGGAGCAATGCAGAACCAGGGCTCTAAGAAAGGTCTCAAATAAAGATCATTAGTAAACTACCATTAGTGTTTGGAATGAGGAGTCATATGAGGATGCAAAAGTAGTTCTGGAATGCAACAGAAATTAATCAATTATGTATCTAATGTTTCTGTTTACAAAAATCTAATTCTACTACTCTAAGGAGCAAGATGGAATCACGGATACTTAGCAGGTGTTTGTGAGAGCAAGGACAATTGGAGAGATTGGGTAAATTCCCAGGAATCAAGTCACTGTAAAAGTTAACTTAGTTCAGCATTTCAGACTGTCCTCTCCTTTACGTCCATCCGCATGGTAATGCCAACCAAGAGCCTCAGGAATAAGAGACGTCACTTTTTTAATCACATAGTTGGCTGTTGTTTCTCCAGACATAGTCTGCTCCCACTCTGCTGACAGCAGAGTGATGGCAGTCCAGCTTCAAACTGAGACACAGCTCTCTTTCCATACTTGGTAGTATATTTCCCTTGCCTATCTGCTGCAACAAATAAGGGTGAAGATCAGCATGGATCTTCACAAATGTTGCCTTTTCCTGCCTGAATTTCGTCGTGCTCTGGGTGGTTTTCTTCCCATGTATTGCAGCATGGCATTTCACTTCCTTTATGACTAGACTGACTCCCACCTCCACAGAATTCCCTGCTCTGTGCAACATCCATGGTACATTGGACCATCATGCTTTCTTGGGTCACACATGAGCCACAAAGAAACTTAAAACGCTTTTATCAACACTTCAACTGCAAGCATGAATGATGTTGCTTATGGTTGTGTGACATGTATATGCAGTGCAGGAAATAAAGGATGTCACTCTGGCAGTGGCACTTAACCTGGTAGTGGCCTGGCAGTCTATTAGACTGCTTCTCTTTTGAAGTCACAGTCTCAAGGCCATCTCTCATCTGCTTTTCTCCCTCCACCTTGGGTTGATTCTACAGTGCAGAAAGCTGTTAATGTAATGATTTATCAAACCACAGCACATAGAATGTCTTAGGCCCATTTTAGATTCACAGCGATTTTTTATGTTAAGGAAAACAGTTCAGTGGCTTTTGCACTGGAGGAAATGCAAAAGTACAGGATTGTACTAACTCTGAAAGGATTTATAGGCATGGACAAAGAAATTCAATAAGCCTGATTCCCTCTACCTTAGAGAGAGTTTCTGCTGTAAAAGGAAAAGGGAGACAAAAGCAGAACAAAGTAAATATAGCACAGGATGATGCAACGTTCAACAAAGTGAGAAGCAAAGGTGAAATGACTTGCCCATAAATGCAAGTATTCAACAAAGCTGGAAACTGACTCTAGCTTTAGTGATCCATTTTTTGTACCAGGTTTCTCCTGAAAGCAGTCAGAAGACATCCTAGTGGGGAGTTAAGATTCAGGGTGGTATTATGCATCATGAAAGGCTTTCTCTTTGTCTTATTAACCTTTCTTTCCCTGTTCCCCACCACTTCATATTATGAGACCTCCAGTTAAATAACACTGGGTATTTAAACCACTTTCTATCAAAAGAGAAAAATAAAACTGAACTTTTAGAGGGTTTTTGTCCTCCTCTTTTTTTTGGCTGTTTCTTTTTTCACTTTTTGTTTGGCTTCTTTTTCTTCTGACAATACTAATTTTTCATGCTGTCAATTCAGTTTGGAGAACTACTTAAGAGTTAGATTTTCTTCTATGTTCGGACTACTCGTAGGGACCTCCTTGGAATGGGATCTATGGGTATGTTATATTGGACTGCTGGAATCAGGAAACCAAAAAGAAAGAGATGTTTGGTCTTCCCTTGAATTTAATGTGGTAAATTCCATCAGTTTAAATGGGATGTAAAAATAACAGCCAATCAGTATGTACTATTTAAAATTATTTTACCAAAGTTTACATGACTTAATAAAAAGGCAAGAGAACATTCTTATTATGTAGGGTTTAAGAGTACTGATTTCCTACTATAGGTGTATTTATGTAATTTTTTACTTCAAAAAGGGAACATGAAATTATCTGCACAACTGGGGACTGAAGGAAGAAAAGGGAGAGGAAAGGTTTAGTTGTTCAGCTGCAATATAAAAACTTTGAGATTCGCATTTAGTTCTAATTAAATATGCCTAAAGAAAAGAGGAAAAAAAAGCCAGAAAAACCTCTTTATCAGTGTCTGTGTAATTAAGCATGTACTGTTTTTATTTATGATAAAAAACAGTTTTCTCCCTCTGCAATTCCATGTAAATGCAAGCTCAATCATTAGTATTGCAGGATCTCTGATGGTTTCCAGCATTAGTAATAAAAAGTGGCAGCTTTATTAATCAAACATGTTCAACCACCCAAACATCATTAATAGTTGATATGATCTTATAATGCAAATGCTTAAGCACCTGGAAACATTTCCATGAAATATTGACTTAATGGTAAGTGCCAAGAAGATACCTAGTCCTCCACTTCTTTTTCCTTTAACTATATAATCCAACAATATAAATCATAAACAGGCCTGCCCAATATTTATAAAACTACAGTCCAGTCTCCTGCCCATCCATTTAAGTAGCTAAATTCTAAGCACTTTTGGTCAGTTAAGAACTCTGTTTAGTGCTCCATTGCTTCTTGTTTTGAGCCCAGGACCAATGGAAGAAATTATGTTTACAAAAGATTTTAGTCCATAAGTAAACCAAGAAAGATTTGAAATAATACTGAATTGTGGAAATAGATTCACATTGAAATAAATAATTTTGAGGAAGAGTGCTAGTTAAGTTTAAAGTCTTCTTTTTCCACCTGTGCGAGGCCACCATGTGAGTCAAAGCATGCAAGGAAGACCTTGCCCTTCAGGGCTAATAAGCCCAGACCAACAGCTTTCCAGGCAAAATACCTTGTCTTATTCTGTGTTTGAAGAGTTTGTAGGCCCAGTCCAGGCTCCCTCTGGTCAGGAGATCAGGCTGAAGGAGAAATGTAAAAGTGTCCTGTAAGTCCAGAAGGAAAGAAATACTCCCTTCCAGGTCATGTTTTTCTCCAGACTTAATTAACCTAAAATCATGCCTCATTTGGTGATTTTGCCTTATTATTGTTCACAGTTCATTAATAAAATCATTAAACAATCTTAAAAGTTTCCAAGAGAAGACAGAGCTGGGAAGTGATGAGAAACTGGAAGCTAGGGTCAGGGGCCTGGGACTGGTTGGACAAGGACATTAATATCCAGGGAGAGGCAAGCAGGTAATGAGAGGAGAAAAATGAAAAAGAGAGGAGTTTGTGGAAGGCTGGATAAGAAAACTTCTGTCATAGGAAATGAAGCTATGCAGTGTAGGAAAGACTGGGACATGGGTGAGAAGGGAGATGGCAGGAATGAATGGGTTGGGAATGGGATGAGAAGCTGGTGGACTAGTGCTGGATCCGTTTGCACACACCAGCTAGATAGTAAGAGATGTGAACAAGGAAAGGCTTTGGAGAGAGGCAGAATATATTAAGCTTGATGAAAAGACTACATTGCTGTTCAGAGCCTGGAAGCGAGTCCAAGACTCTCAGGTCTCACCAATACTCCACTGTCAACAACGTGTTTATGAATACATGACAAAATATCTGTTTTTCAGTTTCTGGAATTAGGAGTTAAATGATCTTAGACAGTAACAGTCACTGAGCTCAGGTATCAGTAGGGCCACAGGATGATCTGCAAATAAAGTAAGGAGAGAAAATATTCAGCGCAACCTTTTGTTCAGTCAGGAAGTGGAGAGATTCAATAGAGACCATTGAATCTAGCAAAACACTGGATGAAAATCAAGAAGTGAAATGAACAAACAACCTTCTAAATGCAACAACCACAAAGCTTTGACCGTTCTGTCCTTTGCCATTCATTGCTATCTGGAAGGAACTGCTGAAAATGTAATATTCCCTGTTGGCAGGGCATCAAACTTTGTGAGACTTGATAGGTTCCTGCAGGGAAAATCACAGCAATCTGCATTAAAAACATACTGCTCTGCACTGAAAGACCCTTGCAGAACACAGGGAACAAAAAAGAAGGCTTCGGCTCTTAACATTGTAGTCTGCTGGTTTTAACATGAACCTGTGTAAAGAATTACCCTTTACAGTCACAGCGAGAACCTGGAAACAGAATGATAGTTTTCTTCAAGAAAAGACTTTCAAGGGAAAAGACATACAGTTGACAACTGAAAAAACACCGTGTCAGATTGAGTTTTAGATTTAGATTTATAGCTGCTTTTGCTCAAAGTTACCCAAGTCTTTCACTACGTTAGAAATGCTGCAGATAGATTAGGAGGTGGGCGGATTAGAAGCTACAGGTTGTGGACTGCCTTACTGTCTGTAGTAAGGAATAATCCTGGCTCTCCTGGCCTCCAACTCACCATTTTTGTTTCCTAAAAATCTGAATTATTATGGGGTTATCTAGAAATCCATTCAAAGATGGAGTAGACACATAATCATGAAGTAAGATTATTAGTTATTGTGGAAGTTCATTACTTTCAAGGTTGGGAGGGTGGGAGGGCAAGGACCAATATATGTACCAAGCTTAACCAAATTATAATTTTACAATCTTGAGCTGCTAACTTGATATATTTCTTCAGTCTTAATAGTTATCTTTTAAATTTATATATTTTCACATCTATGTAATTGTAACAGAAATGTTTTTATAATATTGTCTACTGCATTATATCATCCAGGCCTTGATTAAAACCATTTAAAATTATTAATTCATGGATGGTGTCATAAAAGTTATTACCAGAATAGGAATACATTTCTGAATGCTCATGGGAACTAATTATATTTGCCATTTCTGATGGAGACATGTATGTTATCTTGTAAGAGTATAGATCTCTCTGTCTGTTATTTAAATGACAACATTATTCATTGGTCCCATTGGCTTAATCAAAATGCTGTGTCTAATGATTATTTTAAAGGACAAATTGCTTTTTCTAACATTAAAATTCAATGTACAGAAAACTTTGAAGTGATAATTTCCTAAGTAATTCATAAACTAAGAGGGAGTGTGATAGAGATAAAAAAAAGTGTTCAATAAGTTGAGTTCAAGCAAAATTGCATCTCTCTCGTTGCTCAAAGTAGGAAAATAATCATAATAAAGAAATAATGAAACAGAATGATGACTGCCTGAGGATAGGTAGCTCCAACTGAAATAAACCAGATAGAAGGTTGATTCAAGGAGAAAATGAAGAAGGAAGTGGTTAGAAGTTTCATAATTGAACTGTTTTAGAGATATTTTCAGAATAAGAAGGGATTTGGTTTGAGGTTTTTTTTTTTTATTGTGGTTATTTAAATGTGCTTTTTTGAAAATAGCCAAAGCAATTAGTTTATGTCAAACTTGCCAAAAATAACAGCTTGAATTAAGCCAGGTTAAAAAATGTACTAAGAAATCTAACCAAGGGAATAAATTTCTTCCATTTTTAAGGTAATATTTCTGAAATTTCTGCAAATAAAGAGTTCTCCAAGGCCATAGTATTTTTGAACAAAATTCAGTTCTCTCACAGATGACCCATGCATCCCTAAAATCTCTGGAAAATGCTGACCAAATGTAGCTACACATAAAAAATAATAAAAACTTCAGGCAGTGCTCATAGGTGAACTGCCATTTTCAGTTTGGTATGTATCAATATTATCATCCTTGTCCTGAAATACACTTAAATATTAATGGAAAAGCAACCTACTTGCATCACAAGTGCTCTTTCAGGCTCTTTGAGGCACTTCAGTTTTAGCAGTGTCTCCTATTCATTTTATGACAGTTTAAGGAGGTTATACCTGTCATTAGCAACTTACCAACATTTTATTGATGTACAAAGACTCAAAGTTTACCATAACTGATCAGCAGTGCCAGAGAAACCTAATTTCAGGGGCTAAACCACATAGGGGCTTAGCACAGTAGCCTTTTACCCAAGTAGAGTTAAAAATAAAATAAAAAGGGAAGGATAAAATGGTTTGGTCCTGCTGCAGTTTTTTTCCTCAAAATGCTTTTTATTGGAGCAAATGTACACAGGAACTTTAGTCCTTGTTGACAGGTCCTGCTTGAAAATCTCTTTACAGTTCCAGTCTCTACCCTGAGCTAATCTAAAGTCCTTCTTAAATATTTCATATGTTGCAAATCACTGAAATGTCAAGAACTAGTGTTCAGTAAGCAGGTGCTGTCAACACAGATGGAGCCATAACACTTGGTTACTGCACCCTTCCCAGGGTGAAACTCAGGACTACTCTTCCTCCTTGAATTGACTCCTCCCCTCAGGTTGATGCATACTAAGCATCATGAATGCTGCCTTGCTGAGAATTGTGAGCAACTTGTACAAAAAACATACTTTTTTTCCCTGTCTGGTGGTTTCTAAAATAGTACTGTTATTGGGAAGTGTCATGGGTTAGGAGAGGCATTCCCTAATTTAGTGCTCCCTTCTCCACCCCGCTCACTCCCCTCCCCTGTCCAATGGGAGATACAAAAGGTAGAGGTTATAGGTTAAGATAAAAACAATTTACTGGAAACGGCACCGAGATAAGAAAAATGAGTAGTACCAGTAACAATATTAATAACAGAAGTGTGCAAAAGAGAGTGATTTATGTGCAAAATGCTCATCTAGTGACACAATGCAACATAACCGCAGATGGTGCCATCCCACTGCTCCTTCCAGCACATTTTTCCTGATCAGAAAGGAACACCCATCTCCTCTGAAACAAGAGAGAGTCCAGTCCCGTCCTGTCCTGCCCTGCCCTTTCCTGTCCCATCCCTTCCTTGCCCTGTCCTCCCCCACCCCTGGAAATTACCTAAATTGGTATGGAATATCCTCTTAGGCACATCCACAGCTGCATCCCGTCAGCTACTGCAAAAATTAACTCTGTCCTGGTCAAAACCAGGACAGGGAGATACATGAAGAACTTATTTATGCTTCTTTTCAAAGTAGATGATTGCTCAGGTAGCTCTTAGGCAAAGTAGGTCTTAAATGTTGTGTGTGTGGTCAGGTTTCAAAGGCATATATGCTCTTTAAATGGAACCCTAACCATTAAATTCCTGAGTTTGCTTCTCACAGGTCTGAATCATATCTCCACAGCTAGTTATTTCTCTGCTGTTACCATTTTGTGCATGCAGTATTTTCTCCCTATACTGCATTCAGATTCATCCATAGAAGCAAAACTCAGAGCAAGAGACTGCTGGCTGTGAAAAAAAAAAAAAAAAAATCAGAGGCTTAAATTAAGACTGAAAATGAAATTTTTTGGCTGCCCCTCAGGTACCACATCAAACAGTTCATTTTTGCAGTCCTAAACCCTCCAAAAATTGAAACATTCCTACACTTTCTTCAGAAGACATAATTTGAGTGACATATGGGATCTAAGTCCTGTACTCTTTTCACTAGATTACCAGTACTAACAGATTCTGTTTATATATTTAAAACTAGTGTTTGTAGGAGAAAACTCTCAAAAGTGTCTGTTGGTTAATCTGTGGAGTACACAGAGTCATGGAATCTACACACTGCAGATGCACAGTAGCAGTGGTCCCAAAGTGATCCTACTAAGACTGGAAACTATCAGTGTTAACAAGGCTTTCCTATGGCTGCAGTGTGGGCTGGTGCCAGAACATGCTGTGCTTAAAGCCTCCCTCATGCTCATCCAATTACCTGGTAAATACATGGCATAAGTGACTTAGAAATATGTACCTCATTGATTCACAATAATATGAAGAGCTTTTGAAAGTGCTACCAAATATTTAAGCTACCATCAACACAAAATGTTCACCTGGCTGGAGTTCACAACCAGTTGTTTGATGAAGGCAGGGCACGGTTACAAGTCCCAGGCCTGTGAGGCACAGCAAGGAGGGCTGTTCATGCTGAAAACAAGCAGTACAACCAGAGATGCACAACAATTATGAACTGCCAGCCTCCAGCCATATGGAATGGTTTCTATAACCATTCCACCAGTATAGCTCTTCAAATTTTTAACTCAGTTCTCTCACATGGATGAACCAGACTTGGCGCTTTCAACCAAACATGCATGAAAATGATCTTTCACAGATTCCATGAGGTGAGCAGCTCTGGTGCATGCATGTGTTGCAGTGGAGCAGGGGATCTTGGCATACAGCGGGAATTTCCTGAGCCAAGGAAACTCCAGGGGATCCCTGAGATTGGCCAGGAGCTGGCAACTCACAGAAGAGTGGCTGATGAGGCATGGGTGGGGCCAGGAGATATGGCACGGGCTGCCCCAAAGGGTCTGCCTCATCTATCCTGGTGCTGACCAATGCGTCCACCCACACAGAGCTGCTGAGGGGAGAGGCTGCAGTGTGGACCTCAGCCTGTGGGTAGGGCCTGGACTGTTCTCCTGGGACAGGGACGGGTAGCAGACCTGTGTAACATCAGGGAGGCTGAGAAGAAGTTAGCTGGTTCCAAGGACAGTCTGCAGTGAACACACAACTCCACAGACAAGCAGCCACAACCTCCCCTGCAGCACATACAGGAGGGAGGGGGTCAATAACACAGAAGAATGGATGCCTGCAAGGGCAAGGACCAGCAACAGGCACAGGCTAAGGTGCCCTTGCAGGACCACCTCATGACTCTGCAGACTGAAGAGGAAAGACCCATTACACTAGGAGAGGAAGAAGAGTTGGAGAGGCTGATGTGAGGACTGGAGCATCTCTCCTATGAAGACAGGCTGAGAGAGCTGAGATTGTTTGGCCTGAAGAAAAGCCACCAGGGAAATCTTATAGCACCTTCCAATACCTAGAGGGGCTACAAGAGAGCTGGAGGATTTTGTACAAGGGCATGTAATGATAGACAAGGGGGAGTGGCTTTAAATTGAAAGAGGGTAGGTTTAGATTAGCTATAAGGAAGAAGGTCTTTACTGTGAGGATGGTGAGCACTGGAACAGGTTGTCCAGAGAAGCTGTGGATGCCCTGTCCCTGGAAGTGTTCAAGGCCATGTTGGATGGGTCTTTTTTCTAGTGGAAGGTGTCCCTGCCCATGGCAGAAGGGTTGGAACTAGATGGTCTTTAAGGTCCCTTCCAATCCAAGCCATTTATGACTCCATGATTTGGGAAAAAAAGTATCTTTAAATCATACACTCTATTCTTTGCTTCTGTCTGCTGACTGGAACTTTAACCATCACAGCAGGACAGGCATTAAATAGTTAAAAAACCAAATGCCATGTTTAGCCACTCCCAAATTGTTCTCCTCTTACAAAATTTGGCTCAATTTTCTGAATTTTCAAACTTTGTAGTCACAGTCAGAGTTTATCTTATGTTCTCTTTTAATTTACACATATCTGACATAGAGTCCTCTTCAGCCAGGCCCATGTGAATAAGCATCTAGTGGTGATTCCTCAATTGAAGTACATAACGCCACTCCATTCTCTCCCAAAACTCATACATTTTAAGGTAATTGCGTGAGTTGAGTTGAGGAAAACTGGAATCCATGAAGTAAAAATCAAAGACATTACCATATGCTCTTGAAAAAGTTAGCAGAGTTGAAAAAGAAATCCAAAATTTGGTCTGGCTTTACTACACAGAATACCTTTTGGGGTTTTTTGGCAAAAACTAATAAACTTCTGGCATCAATGGATATTGCTATCATCCTTCAATACAGTTGCTCTATTCTACAACTATGAATTGTGAATGAAATATCACCTTTGTGTTACTGGACCATTTACCTTGCTCATGACTTTCTTGAGAATTTTTCAGGAGTCTTTTCTCCTCCCTGCAGTTCTTTGTGGTTACTTGTCCTTTTCAGGTCATGCAGAGATGATGTAAAAAGATGTGAGCTCTTGCCCAAGTGTGAAGAGAACTATTTAAATGTGTTATTGAATAGTACTTAGGGAAAACATCTCTATTTCTTCTTTTGCCACAGAGACACCATTGGTAGTTTTTCTGACAGTATTTAATTTGACAGGACCACTTTAAAAATCAGTGTGTGTTATTGTTGTATAAATTAAATATTTTACACTGCAGAATATCAGATAAAGAGACATAATTAATATACACAAGCAGTTCCCTGAAGACAGCAAGGGAAGGGATATCAAGAGATTTGGGCTAAATCTATGATTTTGTGACTTCAACAATTTAAAGTTAACATTGGCAGGTTAAGGCCAAGTTTATTTCCAGTTGAACTAAAATAAGAGAAAACTTCTGATGAAAGCAAGTGAAAGTTTGAGTGCAGAGTTCAGAAATGAAAAATATTATTCATAAATAGAAATTAACAGATGAGAGGTAGTTATATTTGGATGAGATTTAGGCTGGCTTTTTCATTCCTCACAAAGGAACTCAGAAGTACCAGGCAGAATAACTTGACAATCCAGGAGGACAGTACAAGAAAGAAAAAGGGCTAGTAGAAAAGGGAAAAAAGGGAACTTTTTTTAATCACAAAATTAATTTATTAATAGCATGTGGGAACAAAGGCATTAGGGAATGTGAAGGAAAAAAAACCCCATTACGTTGTCCCAGAGGTGCAAGCTGAGAAAATTAATAAAGGAAATACTCATGGCCTGATTATGAATATGTATTTGAAAAGGAAATTTGAAAAGACAAAACAGTCATTGCTTGGAAGGCAAGAAAGAATGATAGTAATCCAGTTGGAAAGTCTTGAGTAGGCAAAAAAGGAGCTAAAATAGCAGTCAGAAGCAGCATTACATTTCTCCAGCTGTCAAATGTCTTTGAAGTGAATAAGAGACTGCATCCAGATCAATATTTTTCTTTATTCTACCAGATAAGACAGAATGCAAGCTTGCATCTGCTACAGGTTGCCAAATACCTTTGTAGGAATAAAAACATATCTATCTATAACGTGAAGTGGGAAATATCATTGTCAGAGGGCTTTAATCTGAAAGACTATGCTAGAAAGGTCCTTCTGCAAATACTAACATTCCTTGGAAATTCTCAGCCTTTGCCTTTACTATTTCTTAACTAAAATGACATTGTCTCCAGCATCAGGAATTTGATGTGAGTTAGAAAGTTACAGAATAAAAGATAAACCAACTCTTGCAGTTTTTTTGAATGCAAGTATACCGTTACTTGTGGAAAACAAAGATTGCAATGTAACAAGGATGTGAAAGTCCTTGAATGCATCCAGAGGAGGGTGACAAAGCTGGTGACAGGGCTGGAAGGCATGTTCTGTGAGGAGCAGCTGGGGACTTTGGGTTTGTCTAGTTTGGAGAAAAGGAGACAAACGGGGGATTTCATTGCCCTCTGCAGCTTCCTGAGGAGAGGAAGTGGAGAGGGATGTTCTGAGCTCTTCTCCCTGGTGTTTAGTGATTGGACATATGGGAATGGTTTAAAGCCATTCCAGGGGAGGTTCAGATGGGACATTAGCAAGCATTTCCTTACTGAGAGGGTGATAAAACACTGGAAGAGGCTTCCTAAAGAGGTGGTTGGTGCCCCAAGCCTGTCAGTGTTTAGCAGTCACTTGGAAAATGCCCTTAATAACAGGCTTTAACCTCTGGTCAGCCCTGAAATGGTCAGGGAATCGGATTAGATGATTACCCTTCCAACCAAAACTGTTCTGTTCTGTTCTGATGTTACCAGTCACTTGCCCAGCACAATCTCATTAATTCTTTCTTTGCTTAACATACCCTTTGATAACTTGATACTAATAGTTTAAAGAGCTGGTGAAGGCTTGAGGCCAAATAAAACACTTTTTTTCCTCCTCCCAACAGTTTCAGAAATCTAAATAAAACTACTAAAGTAATTACTGGTTTTTCATCTTGGCATTGGTCTTGAGTAAAGTTATGGAACAGCTGATCCTGGAACAGATTCATACAAATGTAAGGGGTAATAAAATTAACACCAATAAACGTTCATTCATAGAAAGTAACTCCTGTCAAACTAGCTCAGTGTCATCTTCTGAGCTTATACATTTCTGGTAATATAACATACATTTGTAAGACATCTCATGTGATGCAGTATGACATTTTGATTAAGAAGCTACAATGATAAGAAAATCAGCGTCACATATCAAATTACTAAATTTTGACTACTTGGAAATATCCAAGACATAGCTAGAAAAAACATTATTTACCGGGACTTTCTGTTGAGATACTACATCTTTTGGCTTGATGCTACTTCATACTTCTTTTAATGACAGAGAAGCAATAATAACATTGAGATTGTTAAGCTTATAAGTGACACAAAGGTTGAGGGAGTTGTCAGTAGTAGCTACAAGTCAGATAGCTCTGTAGCCAGGATGAAAGTGACAATAGGTATGTCTGTACTTCAGAACATGTACTCAAGTTGGAGGCAGGTACTTAGGATTGGAGCCTAATGATTTTGCTCTTCCAGAACTGGACACCTGACATTCTGGGTGCTGCAGATCTAAAGGCTATGTAATAGTTCTTGTGAATTAAGAGTTATTTCAAAATATACTCTGTGTTTGAAGATTTATCAGAGACTGGAAGTAATTCCTCTTGTTAAGAGGCCATAAGTGTTTATCTTGAAAGATAAAGGGTAGTAGATTACCATCCCTAAATACCTGCATGAGAAAAACAAAACTGGCTAAAAATCCTTCAGCACTCTAGCAAAGATATACTAAGGCTCAAGGTCTGAGTTCATGCTAGATGACTGCAGACTAAGTCTCAGTTAAAAAACTAACTCAGTTAAAACAGACTCACCTGTTTTTCCCAGTGAGAATAACTAGGCACTGAAAGAACTTCAAGGCTTGTAGTGCAACCCTACTGCTGGAATTTCTTAAAATAAAGATAGGATGCCTTTCTAAAAGATGTTCTACTTTATCAATAACTTTGGGGTTTGCAGCTGTGCTTACTTCAGAAAAATCTCATACCACTCGGAAAATCCAGCCAAATAATCACCATAGTCTCTTTCAGAATGTGGCATGACCAACAGGGAAGGGTTTCCAACAGTGAGGTACTATTTAAAGCTATCCTCAAGACTGTATGTGAGGAACAGTTGAGGTGGAGTAGATGTCAGTATGGATAGAAAGAAACAGGCTACTCCATTCCATGATTATATAAAAGATGTCATAGTAATATAATACAGTCACAATGATTGTGGATGATGCCAAACTCATGAGCATTTTACTTATGCAAAAAGAGTATCAGGTCAAGAAAAATGGTTTTTTGTTTGGGGTTTTTCTTTATTTAATGTATAAAAATAAATTCTGAGGAAGAAAAAGAAAGCATTTTATTTGAAAGTGTTAACATGGAATTTTTTGATGGCTAATTAAAAACTATTTCAACTGGTTTGGGAATTACAAGCTCATCAAATCCAGTCCTGTGGGACTGTGTAACAAACTGCAACACAAATGGGCCTCCTCCCACAAACAACAGCTCTTGTGAGTAAGAATTTCAGTTCTAGAGATAAATGAGAAGTGATCAGCATTGAAAGGCATCATGAAACTAGTGGTTCTCAGTGCTTTTTAAGAGCAAAGTGAATCCAACAGTCATTAATATTGTGTATCCTCAGATGTCCTACAGTATTTGATGCTCTGTGGAGTGTGAAAAAATATTTTGTTCGAAAAGCATTGCACAGCTCATCAATAAACCCTCTCAGGAAAAGATTCCTACATAAAAGACATTCATTTTCACTCTGATCCTTCATCTACCTTCACTGACATCGGCAGCTATGGTAATTTATTATTGTTTTTACTTCATCTGCTATTGTTCACTTCTATTCTTCAAACACAAAAGAAAACCTATATATGGAAAATAGCAAGACTTCTTAGGAATAGTGAGTAATGGATCATGCCATGCTGCACCGTATTTGTATATTGATTTTCTCTCAGACTGATACATGAATTCAAATGGAGATTATGTGTGTAACTTTTCTACTGATAAGGCAGAAATTGAACTGGACTGGTAATCATGGATCAAATTCCTCTTATGATATTATACATTTTTATTCCCACTATGTGGCTGGATGAAACTGCATTTTTTGGAGGATTTTACAATATTTCTTGTACCTTACAACAGCCAAATTAAAATTCCTTTGGTTTCAGTGGTTCCATATTTCAAAGAATACATGAAATGATACTTCATGTTGCAAAATGAAAATGTCATTATGTTTAGAGATAATAGGATTTAACATCCTGAGAGCAATTCTGGTGCTCATAATACCTCATAGATGAATAACATGCTACAGCTTCACATGGCTTAGTGGGAAGAGAGCTTTAATATACAGTAATATGACTGGGAAGACAGAATAGGTGTATTTGGCAGGACAGCTTGCATAATAAATAAACACATAAGTATACAAATAAACGAAACAGTCTTGATCATGCCACCAAACACTAAAATAGTAGTAATTTCTTTTTCAAACCTTCTATTCTTTGAAATAATTCTGGAGGTCAATTGTATTCATGGGCCTTTATACACCTCCTGAATACATTCAAAGTATCCCAGACACTTAACAGAAAATATGAGATACAGAGAGTGAAATGATTGCGGTTGAATCAAAAGTAACTGTCTTTGAAACTGTCACTTTCAACTGTCAGTGGCATATAAAGAATTGTTTAGGGCACAAGAAATACTGACTAGTAGGTTTCAAATTACCTTGGGACACAATTTAAGTCTTAAAAAATTGTGTCTTTTGCTTATTTCATTTCAGTTCTCCATGAAAAGTTCCAGTATACAACATATGTATGGTAATGATTCTGAGGAAAAAAAGATCAATATAAAGAAGTTAGGACTTTGAACAAATTCGTTTATTTTTCAGATTCAATATTAAATGCCAAAATCAGAGGATGCAATAACTTTATGTGCTAAAAAAATAGTCATTAGTTTTTAAAAGCAGGTAATAGTTCATTTAACAAAACTGTCATTTTAGAAAACTCTTGAAAATGCTGCTTGCATCAAAGAAAATAAAAGTTCAGCATCCAAGGAAGAACAAACAGAATAAATGTGAAATATTTTATGGTGATGAAAAAAATGGATAGCCTCAAGTAAAAATATGTTTCTTCATATTATATTCTTGATATTACACAAAGCAATAAACCCAATATAATATCTTGTGGATCTGCCAGGTTTGGAAGACATCTTGGTCAGATTTGACTTTAAAAATTCTTTTGCCTTGAGACAACCTGTGATCTGATCTTTGTTTTTCACTTCTAATCTGACACTATTTGATTTTTATTATGCATGCTAATGCATATGTGTATACTTATAATTGGACATGATTTCTACAGGCACAAACAGTGCTATTAGGGTTAGTTGGTATTTTGAGGGTTTTTTTCCACTGTGTACTGATACAGTGATTTTTCTATGATAATAGGAAACTTTAGCAATAATTTTGCATCATGGTGTGAACATATTCCTGGAAAATTTGCTTTTCAAGTGTAAGAGCTGAAAGCCAAATCTGGGCTACACTGCTCTAGTACATGCACACACACACAGGGAGACACATCCTGATAATGCTAAAGGCAATTATGAACTCAAAACCAGAGATCTTCAGGACACAGAAAGCTCTTTTGATCTATTGCTTAAGATCGTTGCCTGTGACTAGACACCAAGCCACATAGCTACTATGGAAATACATGTAAAAAGGACACCTCTGAAGCCTTGAATGCATTTTTCCTGAGGATAAACATGCAGCTTAAGGAGACATGTATTAGTGTAGCAGTGCCTGTTACCACTCCAGGAACACTTACTTGAGACAAGGTGTAACTATCTTTCTCTGCTGTACACATGCTCCCATCCAAGCACAATATCCAGGTGTCACTGAGAAATACCTAAATGCCAAAGCAGCATAGAGGAATCTAAGACTAGCTCTTAAGCGACAGCATGACCTCAATCATTTTGTTCTTCCTTTTGTCTTGGAAGCATTTGTTCTAGACTGCTGTGGAGCAGAAATTGTTCCCACAGATGAAAACTCATGTTGTATGTTGACTGACCCATTTTGGAGGAGCCAGAATAAGGCTGCAATAAGTCCTCAGCATTTCTTCATTATTTATGATGATGCTGAAGAAAATAAAGGCATTTTTAACTATACTTTCATGACTTTCATTTGTCCTACATTTTTCTTCAAAAGAACTGCAAAATTCTGTTTTCACCCATGTGTTTTTTGTCTTAATAATAGCTCATTTTGAAGTCATAACCACTTATGATTACATTAAGCTATTTCTTCTACGATTTTGTTGAGTTTTTGGATCTTCCAAAGTTGAAACTTGCTCTAAACCTGGCTGGAGATAAAGTCATGTTAGGATGGGATACCAGCTCTGAAGACAAAACGGCTGATGAAGTATTAATAATAGGCAATGTAATTGAAGTAATCACAATCCACCTTTTTATTTTCTTAGTAGTTTTAGTAAGAAGATAGGTTGACCCTCCACTAGGTATACCTCTGAGGTATTGGGATGAAGGCCTGGGATGTGAAAAGAGCTAGTTCACATGACTCTTCCATCAGATTTTGAATCACAGAATCATAGAATCAGAGAATGGCTTGTTGCAAGGGACCAGTTCCAACCCCACTGCCATGGGCAGGGACGCCTCCCACTAGACCAGGCTGATCAGAGCTCCATCCAACCTGGCCTTGAACCCTCATGGAGACACGGCATCCACAACTTCACTGGACCGCCTGTTTTAGTGCCTCACCACCTTCACAGTAAAGAATTTTTCCCTAATATCGAATTTAAACCTGCTCTCTCTGTTTGAATCTATTCCCTCTTGTTCTGTCACTACATGCTCTTAAAAAGAGTCTCCATTTTTCTTGTAGGCTCTCTTCAGTACTGGAAGGCAATTAGGTCTTCTGAAGTCTTCTTTTTTCAAGGCTGAACAATCCCCATTATCTGAATTAGGCACGGTTGGGTTTTGTAACACTGCCTGTGTTCCTGCCTGACTTTGAACTGAGATACTCTTTCCAGCCAGTGCAGAATTTGGAACCGTGTCTTGAACCTGAAACTTGTACATTCCCAGTTGGCACCAGCACTGCCACAATAGCTTCACTTCCAATTCCGCATGCATCTCTTCCAATAAACCTCTCTGGTGAACATTTTGCAAGAACTTCTGTGCATACTGACTAGAAAATTGTCAGCTTACTAAGGAAGAAGAGAAACCTAGCTCAGAAAATAAAAAAATTGAGCTTTGGGAAGCAAAGATCAGAAAACAGGTTGAGGGTGACATGAATAGTTAATGGCAAGATTAAATTAGGTCTTCTCTTGGCTTCCAAATGAAAAAAAAAAAAGTATTGAAGATTGGAAAGTTAGTTTCCTTGCTATTAAGTAAATTTGATTTGTTAAGATAATGAGGAAGATGCCTCAATCTCTGTGGTCTTTCTGATCAACAAAGAAATACTCATGACACGCAGCATCACTCCTCATTTTAGTGACTAGGACTCTCTTCTGTAATAAAACTCTTGTAACAACATGGATAAACTCTGCCACTCCTCGTTGTTTTGCAGTTCTAGTGGTAGACAATTGGCATGTAACCTTTATTCACATGCTGAATCCTGAATCAGCTCTGTGTATGCATTGTACCTTCATATTTCAGTCTTCGTAAAGTTAATAATTATTTATCTTTTTTCTAAGTTAATTGTTAACCTCAGAGTATAATGGAAGGATGAATGAAAGTGTGACATAGGATAGTATGGTATAGTTTGAGTAAATAAATTATTTACAGTATCTAATTTTATATTTTTTAATTTATTTATTTTTAATAAAATAGCAAATTGTTTTCTCCTCAAACATTTTACTTTCAAGGGAGCTGTTCTTGGTGCAAAAATCTGACCCTTAGTCTTCAATAGTCAAAAAAAAATTTGCTATAGTTTGACACTGTCCATTAAAATCCACAGCAGTTATTACACTGCAAATCATTCTTGTTCTAAATAGTGTCCTACTTTCAAACTAGAAACTTAGGCTAATATAAGTCCTATGGGTCACAGCCAGCAGTCAACTTGGTTTCATGGGAAGCGTTGCTACACTATTGTGATTACTCCAGATTTGTTGCCTAAAGGTGCAGATTTTGCTCCCTTTATACAGAACTGTTCATGCTCTATTTTGCCTCAAGATAGTTTTCATTATTTCAGTGAATTGATCATTCATCAATCATTCAGTTAAAAGTTAGTTTTCCTTCCTGGGAATATTATTTAAGTCGTTAAAAGGTAGAATTCCTCTCTGGGTTTAAAAATGAAGTGTCTTGGTATTAGTGATTCCAGTGGTCCTTTGCTAGGCAACCACTGTGTGATTACTTTCCAATCAAGTGCATTGGTTTAATGACAGGCAGTTTGGAAGGAGATTTTTCCCATCTTGCCTTTGTCACACTATGAGCCCCAGCGCCCCTTCTAGCAGTGGCAGTAACAGCAGGTGGAGCTCTGAAGGCTCCCAAAGGTGCAAGGAGACACTGAGCAAAGCTCTTGAAAGTGTTTTTCCCTCCTTTGAGTTGCTCATGACTGCATAACGTACAGAATGAATTGTATCCCAGAAGAGAGGAGAATCTTTCAGAAGAGAGGAGAGTTTCTTTGTACAGATTATTTTGTATGTTTAGAGAAAGAAATAAATGTACCAGGGCTACTTTTCTTTAATGTGAGTGAAGTGCTTTCAGATACATAGAGAATATTTGCTTCTGGAAGGAATAATGTGAAGAATAATATCATCATCATCATCATGCAATTTGGAGCAGTGCAATAAGGAAAGTAGCCAAAGCACATACTCTTCTGAATGCAATGAGAGAATCCAGTAATCTCGATAGAAGTTGACTTGTCTGAGGATAGAACTGAAGTGGTAATTTAGATGAACATTTTAATTTACCATATCTTTTTTTAAAAATCATTCAGTATATGTTGTACAGAAGCATACTTGCCTCTGAGAGCAGACACAACACTGGTGCTTTCAGCTGGGGCTCTGAATTTAAAGAGTGGTGATTTCTTCCTCCCACGAACATTATCAGCAGCATTCATTGTCTCATAAGCATGGTTTGAGTACTGTAAGAGAACCAGCAAATTCTCCTCTTACTTCTTCTTTGCATCACTAGTTCCAGTGAAGCAAATTGCTTGGTATATTATCTATCAGTGTGTTCCCATAAACACACAGCAGCACAGAGGGTACAGTACATAAGTCCTTATGCACAGCTGTTGCCTGTATGCCTGGGTCTGCCTTCTTCATTGTGAGAATATCTGTGGATCTCAGGCAAGAAAAGGAAGGAAGGAATTCGGAAGGAATTCGGAAGGAATTCGGAAGGAAGGAAGGAAGGAAGAAGGAAGGAAGGAAGGAAGGAAGGAGAAGGAAGGAAGGAAGGAAGGAAGGAAGGAAGGGAAAGAATTCGGAAGGAAGGAAAAAAAGGAAGGAAGGAAGGAAGGAAGGAAGGAGAAGGAAGGAAGGAAAGGAAGGAAGGAAGGAAGGAATTCGGAAGGAAGGAAGGAAGGAAGGAAGAAGGAAGGAAGAAGGAGGAAGGAAGGAAGGAAGGAAGGAAGGAAAGAATTCGGAAGGAAGGAAGAAGGAAGGAAGGAAGGAAGGAAGGAAAGGAAGGAGGAAGGAAGGAATTCGGAAGGAAAGGAAGGAAGAGAAGATTCGGAAGGAAGGAAGGAAGGAAGGAAGGAAGGAAGGAAGGGGAAGGAAGGAAGGAAGGAAGGAGGAAGAAAGAATTCGGAAGGAGGAAGGAAGGAAGAAAGGAAGGAAGGAAGGAAGGAAGGAAGGAAGGAAGGAAGGAAGGAAGGAAGGAAGGAAAGGAAGGAAGGAAGGAAGGAAGAAGGAAGAAGGAAGGAAGGAATTCGGAAGGAAGGAAGGGAAGGGGGGAAGGAAGAAGGAAGGAAGGAAGGAAAGGAAGAAGAGAAGGAAGGGAAGGAAGGAAGGAAGGAGGAAGAAGGAAGAGGAAGGAAGGAAGGAATTCGGAAGGAAGGAAGGAAGGAAAGGAAGGAAGGGAGGAGGAAGGAAGGAAGGAAGGAAGAATTCGGAAGGAAGAGAAGGAAGGAAGGAATTCGGAATTCGGAAGGAAGGAAGGAAGGAAGGAAGGAAGGAAGGAAGGAAGGAAGGAAGGAAGGAAGGAAGGAATTGTGCATATCCTATATAAGGATGAAGACATCAACTTTAAACAGGAGAAAAGGAGGAAAAGATCTAAAATACCCTTTAAAATGTCAAGAAGATTATTATATTTAAATAAAATAACCTTAGCATCCTCACAGAAGTAGCCCAATTTAGCTCTCACCGTGGAATCAAGGGGTGTGGTTAACTCCTTGTATAATCTGCAAGTGTCTGCAATGTTTTTGTCCGCATCTCAGCCACTCGCTCTTCTTTTTTAATCACAGGAGAGAAATAGAAATATTTTGAAAACATTCACCTTCTAAGATGTGCCTCTAAAGCAGATAAGACAAACCGTATACTGAAAGTACCAATTTCTTTTCATTAAGTGTAGAAAGGAGGCCACAGTGTGAAGGTCATCTGTAGAATTTGTCTTCTAGATGTCTAAAATCACAGGAAATTAATCCTGCCTGAAAGACACTAAATCAGTTAATGACTAATTGTGATGATGGACTCTCTACATCATTTAATGTGCAATAATTTTCTCCCACTCTCATGTTTAACAGGTTTATTTTCATCAAAGACTTGGAAACAGGGACTCTTTTACTTTCCCAGTATCTTACAGTGCAGTATCTACTCCTACTCTCAGTTTCTGTGCTGGGTATCAAGACCACACTATTGAGAGGAGCAGTGACCTGTGTGGGTACTGGAATTGTGTATATCATATATTGTTATACACAGTGGAGGTGTGCAGGTTGTGCTTGACTTTATACCATTCTCAGGCAGCTCATCCATAAACACATAGTTCTAGATAAAGGAACTAAGTAAAGGAAATGGAAAGGCTCAACATTTTTGCTATAGAGTCTTTGATTTCATTTTTTGCTCATTCTTCTACCTTGACAGACAGTGTTTAACTCATTAACATTTCTTCCATTCTTTTCACTTGGTTCATGTCAGTAGAAGCACTGGTTTACACTCCACCTGATTCTTTACACAAATGATCTCAGTTGCTGTGGTGTAAGTCTTTCTTCAGTGAGGCAAACCAGTCTAACAATAAGCCAGCAGAACCTATGGTTACTAACCCACATCAATTCCCTGGTGCCATTCCCTGCACAAACTGCTGGGTATTCATGGAATGACAATAACCCTTAGCCTTTAGAACAACCCAAAAGCCTCACTATGTCATGATATTCTGCAATACCTCCTATTTGTAACAGCAGTGAGCTCTATAAGCAAGGCTTCTGAAATGACTGTCCAGTTTCTTGGGGTCAGACAGTTTTCACTGGCACAATTCTTGTCAAAATGTATACTTTCATCTAACAGCAGCATTATGGACACTTTCACAGGCTTGTCAACCTCTTCCAAATATATCTATCTCAAAATAATGTACTTTACACATAGGAACTTTTCCTTTGACACATTCCCCTGTTCCCACCATCAGGTTTTTATTTACCTTTAACTTTATAACTTATGATAATTCATTGATTTTATAGTGCCTTCAAAGATGCTTTGGATTAAAGTTACTTTTACTGAATTAATTTCTTTTCTATATAATATTTAGCTGTAGTCAAATTACCCACTGTATTAAATGAATTTGTTTATATGTTACTAGATGATTAAGTTTTAATTTGCCTCAACTAATAAACCCATTGTGCTTCTGCTTGGGTGAGTTGTATGTACATTCCTTGGGGGATTAATCTTTATATGCTTCCAATTTCTTCATTCTTCCGATGGTTTGCTGTAACAGGACAGAGTTACTTAGCTATTGCAAATGATGCCTTCTGAAAATATCATACTCTAGAAAGTTAAGGTTTGTAACAAGAAGCCATAAAATTTATTATTAGGCCTAATCTGATGTAGTCAGGCAAAACCACATAAAAATTCCCTGGCATATAAGCGCTCCTTTACATCTGAAACGGAAACAACCTACTTCAAGTGAAGTACAGAAATCAGTCCCAGTTCAGTTTTATTGCTGTTATTCACTGTAACTGTCTGAGAGAGAAAGATAGTTAACATCTATGAGGCTGACAGAGCTGTTAGTAAGGGCAGAAGTGATAAGGTCAGTAGCCTCTACTGAGGAGAGAAGGAGAAACAGATTATTATCCCCTGTGAAATCACAAGGGCTAGCAGAAGAGGTACAGTGAAAAAAATCATATAATGTGAGATAAACTAACCTTCTTACTGAGTTCTTGAATTTACGATTTTCACTATACAGCAGAATAATAAACTTTGTGTTCAGACTGACCTTCTGACAATACCACAAATGGCCACAACTGTTTTGAAATGAGGAATGCCAACAAAACCAGTGTCTCACCAGCACTGAGGTTCTAGTGTCCATAAATGATTTCTTGTGTAAAGGCATACTCATGTGCATGCTACATTTGCCATAAAGACCCCTATTTTCAGATTCGTATCTCAAAAGAAGATAACAGAAGTCACTCAAACCTGAAATTAGGGCACAGAAGACAAAGCCTGCAGAAGGAAGGATTTTGTGTGCCATGGTTGCAGAATCTGGTGAATGACAGTACCTTCACATTTGTGGCCATGAAGAGATCCAGAAATACAAAGTCTGGAAATTCAAGATGCCTTTCAAAACTTTATTCATCCAGAATGATTGCTGAGAGGCTCTGCCTGTCCAAATACATAATTTCCACAGAGACCTAAAACTTAAGGATATTAGAATGGCAAGGAAAAATTAAATTTCACATGAGCATTACTGAGCAGATGCTGTTGAAACTAAAAAATATTTCATATGCAATGTTTTTATGAAACTTAGAATATTAGCAGGTTAGTGAACTGATACTGTCTGCATCCCATCACAATGTGAATTTCCTTTTTGTACTATTGTTGCAGGTGATTATGTAGTCATGACTATATACTTCGACTTAAGTAGAAGAATGGGATACTTTACTATACAAACATACATTCCCTGTATATTAACAGTTGTTCTTTCCTGGGTATCCTTTTGGATCAAAAAAGATGCCACCCCAGCAAGAACAGCATTAGGTAAGTTGCTAATAATTTCCTTTTCTGATGTTTCTACACTACAATTTGAAAATGTCAGCTTCCTTTCAAAGACACTGCTAGGTATACACTTTGGATTATTACTACTACGTCTTGCAGACCCATATCTACTTATTACTGAGACCTCTGGGTGTTTTCTTGTAACAGGGTAATTAAAAGTAAACTAGTCTGAGCCTTTGGATGACACTGCCACCTATTTTGCATAAAACTCTTGAATTAATGTCTGTCTCCTTGTTCTCACCATGATATTTTAGTGACATTTTTGAAGAATTAATTAATTGCATTGCGGGCTTCCTTCCCTTCTGTAACTCTCCCCCACTGGGCATTATGTCTTATATATACAGAAAACTGTGGGATATAATAGTATTAACTCATGCAAAGTGTTTTAGCTTGCATGCTTGAAGTTAAGCTTCACACTGGGTGTATTGATATTTTTCATAGATTGTGGAGATTTATGCTGGTATAGGTTTTCCAGAAACTCATTTGTGTCAGTACCGGCACGTGCATTTTGGCAATGTGCATTAGTATACGCTTATAACTGTTGACTTAGACTTAGAAATTTTTTCCAATGTCTATGGGAAAACCTGTGGGTTTTGCCAGCATCAAGAGTATAGGGGTATATAATAGGCAATTATATGTAAACATCAGAACCAAAGGAAAAACAATTTCTCAGTTCACATTACGGTTGCTAGGTCTGCCAATGTAAACTGATTCAGAAATCTACCAGTCTAGGAAAAAAGGGGAGGCTGTGTCAAAGTCTGCATGTCTGTTTTCAAGCAGAGGGGTTATCATTCCCAGCTCTTCATTGCATCCTCCTGCTGGAGTTTGTTACTATGTAGGTCCATTTTTCTGAGGTTGTTTTACAGGAAAGGAATACTCAGCCCTCATTCCCTCCACATGAGTCCCAAAGGGCCAGTACACCATGGCTCCAGCAACAGGATGACCAAAAAGACTCACAGTTTTTCTGTTATCCAGTAACACCTCCAGGACAGCAAAAAGACCATACACAGGTGAGGACAGAGCAGCTTACACTGCCTGTTCCTGGCTGTGTACACTTGCCTCTGATAGCCATAGGTCTTAAGTGTACCTCTCTGCTGAAATTGAACTCTTTTCTTCTTAAATTGGGTGACTCAGGGGAGATAAGGAAAGACTGACTGTTCTCCGTTTTCTTTAAAAGGGAGTCTGAAGCCCCATGCATGGGGGAGAGTCACACAACATCCAGTTGGGTTATCTTTCTTAATGCATGAAAGAGACAAAAGACATCTAACACTTTTTGCATTATTGGTTTCCCATAAGCATTTTTCATATCCTGTACCTAAGGGTGGTTCCCCACACCACATAGTTCAGTTTTCCCATTAATTAGATACAGAAATCTGTTCGATCACTAATCACTAACATGTGATTCTCCACCTCACCCCTCAGCCAGTTCAGGGAAAAAATGTATTCAGATACCGATGTCATGAATTTGGAGTAAGGACATAAAAATTAGTAGATCCAAGGCTCTACTCAATGGATGTCATGACTCACTCCTAAAACTCCAGCTGAGAATTAAATCCCATAGGCTAAAATACAACTGGTCTAAAAATAAAGTCAAATATATATGGGTCACTTTTGTGCACAGAGTCCTGTTGCTCCCAAATTGGCAATGGCCTGTTGACTCCCAGGATACAGTAAGCAGATGCTCCCATTTTGCTGTAGACCTGCTTATAAAATGCAACTTATAAATCTGTCTGAGCAACAGCACACATCCATATCTGGGTAATGGCACATGGTAAAATTGTGAGTGATGCAGCCAAAGGCAAACTGCTGAAATTGTCCTACTAATTAGTTGAAAGTGCAGCAACAAATCTTCTTCAAGTATAGCTGCATTAATATAAAGGACTAGCACCAGGGAAATATTTTGCTCTCTGAAATTAATGAATAATTTCCAAAGTTATTGGCAACTACTCACAGTTACATGAAGGACAGGTATTATTGCTTTCTGAATAATGATAACTAATAAACTATTCCCATGCTGGGAAAAAAAAAATTAATTTGGGCTTGGGACCATAAGTATTCTTTCAGTAGTACTGTCCAGAGATATTAAAGTGTTCTTTAAAAACTTGGTATTATAGTCCCCTTTTCACACTTTGAGGTACTAAGGCCCAGAGTGGCAATGAGATTAACTCCAGGCCACCTGAAGAGTCAGTGGGAAAATGGAAGTAAAATTTGAGTGCTGGATGTGAACTGTGTTTTGTGATCCTGAGTTATTCTGCTCTTCATTCAAGGAGAAAAAAAAACGTCTCTCTGCAGTTTCTGCTTGTCTCTAGCAATCAAAATTATCTCCAAATGTTCTAAGTCAAGAGGACCCGGCATGTCCCTTAAGAAAAGTTATGATCTGGAAAAGAATAGGTTTTTTTCCTTGAAGATGAAGGGAATTAAGTTAAACTGAAGCTGTCATCCCAGTTTCCCCATACTTTTTCAAAATGGGTATAATATGTAATAGGACCAGGCAGTTACTACAGAACAAGATCAAACTGCAGTTTAAAACTCAAGGCCAGCAACATGTTGATGTAAAAGAAGGTACAGATGATATTTAATAAAAAATGAACATTGCTTTCCTTGCCATTCCATCTTTACCTCATTCACTAGAAAACCAAGAAAGTACTCAAAACAGATGCCCGACAAGAAAGATGGAGAATTAACTTTATGACCAAGTGATAGCATGCATGAAAGCAGCAGATATTTCCTTTAGTGTCCCACCAACATAACCTCAAGAAAATAAGAAAAAATTTGCCTTGCTGACCAAAGAGTTTCTAACACAAAACTCCTGCCACCTCACTCTGCATATGCTTGTCCAGTAAGCAGATTTCAAGCAGTAGTGATTTTAAATAACTGTTTAGACCAATGATCTAAAAGTTAAAGTGCTTTCAGGTGTTATGTATATATGCATAACTTGGTCTCCCAGTCAGTCCTTTTTGTTTTATCAAACAGCATCTTTGGTATGGGATTTATTCAGAGAATATAACATCCCAAAATAGTATTTATACACAGACTTGTAAGCTTACACTTACATTTTCTACCTGAAAATTTTGAACTCAGGTTAATTCAGAGCTGTCCTTGGCTGATATTAAAATTCTGTTGAAATAGATAGTTCATGAGCACTGTGAATTTCAATAACAGATGCAAAGCTCAGTTTGCCATACGGGACTCCACAATGCGAGAGACTTCACAATTTCATCTGGCAAGACATATTAGATTTGAAACCACTCAACAAACTGAATTTCGTTAACATGAGAGATAAAATGAACTCAGGGTATGGAAACTAGATACTATATTTGGAAATAATGGTGCTGCATTTTATTCATATATACATACATATATTCTGATTTGTAAATGTATAGAAGTACAAAACGGTATCATCTGCTTCACCTTCTTTCTCTTTCCTCTCTGTATGTATCCCCATAAACTCATTTTAACATTTTAAAATTTGTGCCTGCGTGTCAGGTGTAAAATTGATACACTAGATAGAATTTTCATTGTTTCAAAAACTCAGTGCTTGTTTATGGCATGAGCTGGAATCCAGTTGAAGGGTGATTCGAGCTGGTGTTCCACATTCAGGCTTAAGGCATGGATATAGGATACAGGCTGAGTTGAGGACTTACATACTTAAGTAAAGAGACTAATTATTTCTTTTTAGCCTCTTGATAAAAAACTCTCCTATCAGAGGATGAGTGGGAAATAAAAACTTTCATTTGAGTCCAGGTAAACAGGATACCATATATTGTACTGGAAGAACTCTATAGGTTTTGAGGAAATTTTTAAAGGTAGTAAAATGCCTGAAAGCATGTGAATGTACATGTCGCTCTGCAAAGGACACATTTGTGTCAGAAATCTAAATGTGGATTAGGAAGTGTTAAAGAACTTAATTTTATATTGTAGAGTATGTCATAGTCTGGATGAGGTTCTCTTGAAATTAGTGACTCCCAAGGCCTCAGTCAAGGCTACACAGAATGACTGAGTGACCTATAGTTAGTAAGGGTCAAATCAAAGCCAGTCAGTTCACAGCTTTTGCAGCTGGGCATCTCTGCAGCTCAGCTGCGATGAATGGCTAAGCATGGTCTTTGCAGATTTTTTAAAGCATCAGCTGAGTACAGAACTGATGCTGAGGGGTCTGGAGAGGTTGCTGGATCATGCCAACCACGTCTATTTACATTGGGAGGTGGCACAGGTTTCAGGAAATGGAAATATTTTCCCAGTAGCTTTTAGATGTCCAAGGCACACACAAAGTCCACACTTCCCACTTCCTGTCAGCATTGCTTTCATCTTGGTTATTGACTTGTGATTTTTTTCAGAAACTTTTTGTTTGTTCGTTTCTGGGTAATAGATATTTAAGGAGTTCAATTAATCATTATTATTCAAGTTTGAGACCCAGGCAAAAATTTGCCTTCTAGCTTTTCCAGGGACATTCTGTTGTTGAATGGAGGTTATTCCTGTGAATCACTGTAGTTTCTATCAAACTTTACAAGTCAGAGATGGACAACCCTTCATAAAGAGAAAGTAGTCAAAAGTAATCCACAGATACTTCTTTCTCTCCAGAGTGCTTTTAGTGAGAAGTTATTTAACTCTAAGGCATAATTTCAGTCATTCCTTGCCATTTCAAACACTGTGCACCAATGTGAAACATCATTTTCACTATAAAAAAGTAAAGATTACCTTATGGTTATGTTATTTATTGAGAAGGTTCTCTCTTGAGACTTACTTGTGGGAAAGCTTTATTTTTTTTCGCAAGACATTGAGAAGCCGGGGTTTTTTCTATCAGAAGACATGCAGTTCATAACAAATGATTAAAAGCATCAGTCCAAGCTGGCAATGAAAAGGCTGTTAGTCCTCAGGAATGAAGAGAAATTGTATGAACTACTAGGAGTCAAATAACTGACACGACATAGATTTCATTCTAACACTGGTTTTATTGTTTTAGATATTTCACACTAATTCCCATTATATTCCTTATTACTAAATGAATCTAAGTGACGCTTTATATGAATTAAAAAGGCCATTTCTGTTAATGTTGCATCTGAAGTTTGTATGAGAGTCTTACTCTGACTGAGCAAGTAACACTGACTTCCCTTACTCAGAAGGAAAGTGGAGGCAGTGGAGGCCTCCCAAGGAAGCAGTGGTGTGAAGACATACTTTCAGAATTAATAGTCAGAACTTAGCAGAAAAATTTCTTTTCTTTTCTCTCTCCAACTCTTTTTCTTTTTTGAGCATAAGATTTTTCATGACAGCAATACTACTGTGGAATAATACATGTTTCCTTCAGAACTTTCTGAGTTTCTTGGTTTTATTTTTCTGAGTTTAGTATCTTTTCTGCTTTATACTTTTCTTCAAAAATTTCTTCATTCTCTCCTTCTCCCTCACCCCCATCTTCAACCTAGCTGGGATCAGAAAGAGATGAAGAAAAGCATATTGAGAGGCATGGGAATGACACTTTTGCAAAGATAAAAATAAACCATAGACCAAATCTTTGTTTACAAAATAACTTTGTCCCTACTGATATTATTTTCCATTATTTCTTAACACTACCAAATGAAATTAATTAATTCCTTGGGTACACTCTGGATTTCTGTTTTGTATGTTTATTTCCAAAGATTCCTCTGTGATATGGAGAAGTGATGTTCCATACAATTAAATCAAGTTTCTCTCTGCAGGCATCACCACAGTATTGACCATGACAACTTTGAGTACCATTGCAAGAAAGTCATTGCCCCGTGTTTCCTATGTCACCGCCATGGATTTGTTTGTGACTGTATGCTTTCTATTTGTCTTTGCTGCTCTGATGGAGTATGCCACCCTCAACTACTACTCAAGTTGCAGGAAACCAAACTGTACTAAGAAGAAAAAGTCGGTAAGATGGGAGCACTTAAATTTCATGTGCAGCTCAGAGAGCAGATAATCATTCAATTGTAGCCTGTAATCACATGGAACTTCACTCCTCTAAGATTTTCCCAGTGGTGTGATTTGCCCTGAAAGCTGATGGAAAAGTCACCCACAGTAGCAGTAGGAGCAGTTATGTGCCAGCTGAGTGAGGTCTGTTCCTAATAGAAGCAGCCTGCTCACCGTGGAGCAGCAGCCCTGCCTACGCATCTTTTGTCCTCCAATTACTGTGCTGGTAGTTGGAAAGGGCTCCCACTGAAACAGATTGCATAGCTTGTTATACAAATAAATGCACATCAATGTATATTCAAATGCATTGCTATTTCATGGCTTAACAGGTCTAGAAATATTTATGAGCAGAATTTCAATGTCTCTGCTGGGAACCAGCATTTGGTTTAAGCCCTGTGCACAAAGGTGCATGTTCCCAAGGACAAAAATGGAAGTCACTTAAAAAGGTTTTATACACGGCTCATTTTTGGCCGAAAAACAACTTCCAAGTGTAACACCCAGAAAAACATAAAAGCTGTCTATTTAGAATAAATTAAAACAATCATGCCTGGTTAACTTCATAACTGACTATGAGAATGAGGGGGCAGTTTAATAGAGAAAAAAATCTCAGTGCAAACACAGGGAAGGGGATTGTCCACTCAAGATCAGTGATAAATCTTATGTGTTCAAGATAAGTAAGTTGGAGATATTGGATGCCATTGTCTGCAGGGGAGGAAATAAGGACATTTGAAATCAGAAATCAAAGCCAAATAGGAAAAATGTAAAGAAGGAAATTAAAGAGAAAGAAGCCTAAATTTAGGGAATAATAGGTCATGATGTAAAAAAGGGATTGAATGAAGAGCTATAGAAAATGATTGAATGAAGAACTAATGAAGGAAAAGCTGAAACAAATATGGGATTAGAGAAAGCCTAGAAAGCCATACACTTAGTCAATGACAACTCCATGAAAACTAAAATAGCTTCTTGCAAAAATGCATTGCTCACAAAAGGCAAAAGATTGTTACCAAAAGAAAAGTTTGAGACCGAAATGAACTTGCTAGTGATCAAACTAAAATTGCCATCCTATAGAAAGACTAAATAAAAAAGTCATGAGTATCTTTGTTAGCAGCATGTAATTCCAGACATATAAATGAAGATGTGGGAAAGCAAGCAACATTGAGGGGATTTAAATTAACACCAGAACAAATGCTCACTTACCTATTGTTCGATCAATAAACAAATGTAATGGGTTAAATAAGGATTTTAAGTCTATGGAAGCCAGATGTGCATTCTGCTGAGATTTCGTGCAGTTTTCAAGTGTACAGAATATTATGCTGAACATATAGAACACACACCATGAGGTGTTTTATGCATTTAAGGGCTTGGTCCAAGAAATACTATTGAATTTAAATGCACTGTGCTTTCTTCTGATTAATTCTTTTGCTATCTTTATTTAAGCTACCTGATGTAAGTTTTGGTCATGTAATGGTAAGTAAGCTACTTAATTCACTGAGAGAATTGGGGGCACGAATGTGTGGTTGACATTTACTTGCACTAATTCCTGAGAGAGATGTATTGCTGTGTTATGCTTTACCCAGACTTCACTATAAATATTGGTTTGCTTTTTTGTTAAAAGGTCAGTTTGTTTTCAGCTGTGGCAGAGGAACATAGCTGCCTCTTTCTATAAGGACTTATCAAGTGATATGGGAGGGAGGAGGGTCAAGTATAGAATATTATGTGTTATTTTTACCTCAGAAATTTTGTGTTTCTGCTTTATATAATACAGGAGTTTCTCACTAAGAGAAAGTAATAAGTGCAAGTTATGTCATAAATTTGTATGGAGTTTTAACTAAGTTTCATAGAAAAAAGTTCATTTATGTATATGCAAAATTTTTAGTGAGCTTTCAAGTAGATTTTCAAATAATTTAGGCACACAAGTTGAGCATGGGTAGTTGTACTATATCTAAAAATGGAATATATACAGTCGGAACAGAGCACAAAAGTGTGTCTCTAAGTTGTATGAAATCTGAAGCTGGAATACCTACTATAACATATGCAAATATAAAGCATTCGTAAAGCATGAAGCCAGTTAATCAGCTGGTTGGATGGTCTGCTATCAGATAAGAACAGAGACAACTAAAATATTGGGGTTTGCATTTCTTGGGTTGGATATGTTGAAGTTTCTCATTTACAACTGCTAGATCCATGTTATTAGCCTATTTTTTACAAATAATAATATAAACTTCTTTTTTTTTAACATGAGTTCTCTGATGTATTTTAAGACCTCAAATAGCTTAGAAAGTCTGCACACTGGCAATTAATGGTTTACAGCAATCATTACATCTATATACTTTCTACTGCTGTCACTCCCTGGACAGACTTTTCTGAAAGATTAAGTTAACAGAGCATGTTGAGCAGCGCTTTCCTTTTTCCAATTAAAAGCTATAGGGAAAGAAAATTAAAATGACATTAGGGTTTAAAAACCTTTATCTAGAACTAGTCATTCTGATCTGCTCGGAAAGCATCTAAAGCAGTCCCAAGTTTTTTATTCACTCTTTTTTTTCTTCACCTCAAAATGGTTATTGAGCAAGGCCTTTTTCTATACATAAAAATCTTCAAATTATACCTTAAATAAGCAATGTCTCTGGCTTTTAAAATATCATGTTGTCTTTTCTAGCTTTGTAGTGATGCCACCTAAAAGGTGAAATTTATTAATTTTAGTAAAACCGTGTTCAGGTAATCCCAACCCTTTTCTTTTCCTCCTAGAAAACGCATATATATCTTGTCAGAAATAATATTATTAAGCACTTTTAACACTGAAATTCCTTGTCCAAGGCCCTGAAGAAGTGCCTTGCCTTGGCAGACCTCCTGGGTGGGACTGGGATGGTGCCCACTGTGTGTGCACTACTCTCCTCCCAACCCCAGTTCAGCTGGACACACAGAACATGAGGGGACCATCCACCCTCTCCTCTTATCTTGTCACTTCAGGACACCTCCTACCTGACAGAGATTAAAACAACCAGATTAATCTCTCTGTATTATGAGGGCATTTACTTTATCTTCTGTCCTGAGCAGATAGTTGATATAACAAAACAACAACAAAATACCCCAGGCTACTGAGAGATGAGAAAGTTTCCATTGCAGAGCCAGAGCATTTTTTATCTTCACTCACCAAAACCTATCTGAGCCTTTCTTCTTTTTAACATAAATGTTTTAGACAAGCATGGAAAATTTCAGTCCCTGAGTTGGAAGTGTTCATAAAGACCTGAAATAAGTGTACATTATATGACACAGTGGTATAGCAGAACTCCATGTATACTCTAGTCACAGTTTTTTCTCTCCAGATTACTAGAGTCAAAAAAAGATTGCTTGTACAATAATCTTAGACCTTTTTCATATGGCAACACATTGTAAGGCTCTGAAACAAGCCACCCAAAACTGCACAAAAGAGAGAGAAGACCATACCGGTGTAATTTCTGTCATCTAATCTCAGAGATAGAATCATTCACACCAAATAGATTTGCAATAATCTGCTTCTAAACTGCAATCTGTTTGCAGTTCACAGCGCAAAGCTCCTGAGACGTTTTAGCATTTACTTATGATAAAATGAATTGTGTCCAGAAGTAATTGACTGGATTCCATAGGGTAGTTGTTCATGTGTAGTTATCTGTGTTGGCAGTGCCAGCATTTAAGCAGAGGGATGCCACATCAAGTTCTTATCTCACGGACCAGCATTTTTAATGAGATGGGTAATACTACAGCGTGCCAAACCAAAAGATTTGTAGAAAGGAAATGAATTCAATATAAAAAGGAAAAATTTCCACTGAGTCATATCACCAATGTTTTTCACATCCAGCAGGAAAGTTTTCAGATACCCCCTAACACTCTCAGCAGGAAATGTTGAGTACTTTATATAGTATGGAAGCAAGAGCCCAGAGCACCTTCCTGAATGCAAGCAGTCGTGACCAGCTTGTTACGGCACAGCCAGCATGCTCCTGCAGGCAAAGCCAATGCTCAGCACAATCCCAGGGAGAGGAAGGGCCTCTTAGGTAGAGAAAACCAGGCTGACAGGGCTGTGTCTGCTTTGTCAGAGCAGTGCAGACAGGCAGCAAAGCTGATGGGACTTTTTCTAATGATGTCAGCAGGGGAGGTGACATTTGTGAATATGGAATGGGTGGCTTAATGAGAGGGGAGACTGTTGTGAGAAGGCATCTTGCATGACAAGGAAATGGTGTGACAGAAAAGCTGACAAAGAGTAAATAGGGAGTACACTGAAGAAGGAGAGGTCTGTAAATGTGAATGCTACTGTGAGGATGCAAGACATCAAAGTGTCCTATTTCTGAGCATGGTTAATGTGATAAGCACAAAGGGGAAATGCCTCGGGATGGCATTTTGAAATCCTGTACTGAAATGATCCCTATCTATTGCTGACCATATGTGTTTTTATAAATCATAGTGAAGTTAAGAGGCAGTGAATGCGCCTATGCTAAATGGAGGACATTGTACAATTAAATGGGCAGGGGGTATATCTTCCTTATTTTTGAGAATCCATCTTAAATGTAGTTGCTGCAAGTGTTTAAAACAACTGACAAATAATATTCTGACAGGTAAGTGAACTCCTAAGTGTGAAAAAATGATTGCTTTCTGCTGTGATTATTAATTTTGATCTGCATCACCCAGGGAAACTTGTCAAACTGTTACATTTTTTTTCTCTCCTCAGAATTATTCTGTACTTGATATGAGACCACCAACGACAGTCATCACATTGAACAATGCCATGTATTGGCAAGATTTTGAAGATGCGTGTGTCTATGAATGTCTGGATGGGAAAGACTGTCAGAGCTTTTTCTGTTGTTATGAAGAGTGTAAATCAGGCTCATGGAAGAGAGGACGGATTCACATAGACATCTTAGAACTGGACTCTTACTCTAGGGTCTTTTTTCCTACATCCTTCCTGCTGTTTAACCTGGTCTACTGGGTTGGATACCTCTATCTTTAAATGTTGCCTGTAGCAGTGAAGACTGCAGCGTTTTCTCACTGCGGATGGATGGTAAAAGTGCAGAAAAAGTGAAGGACACAGTCAGTTTCATCTCAAATTATAAAGACTACATTAACCTTCACCATCACAGAGCCTGATGAAGAATTTTAATATGTAATTTCCTGAAAAAGAAAAACACGGAAGAATTCTCTCCTGACTGCTATCATTTTAAGAAAAAGGTTCTTTAAAAATTCAGCTGAATTTATAGTGTAAGCAATGTTTATGAATAATTATTGTATATTAGAATCTCTACTATTGTCCCTTGGCATAGAAGTTATTCACAATTCAGGCAAAGATTAAATATGTAATTTTTATTTTTCATTCCCATACTTTCTTCAAAATGCTGCCATATCCCTAAGGCTCAAAGCAATGTACACTGGCAGTAGCAAATAAGCCAAAGCAAATGAAAACACTCATTTGTATTCAAATTTGCTTGAGCTAAATCCCATAGGTTTTGGGAAACTGATGATCTCCTTGATATAGAGTAACCACCAAAAGACATATGTAGAAATGTCTCTGGTGGGATCCAAACATGGACATTACTTTCTGCAGAGGTCTGGGATTCATGGGATTAGCCACTTACCCACATATATTGGTTTAACTTAAAGGTGAAAAGGCGGATGGAGAAGAAAGTTATTATTTTGATATAAATAAGACTTGCCTATCTCTGAGGCAGCTGTAAGCATAACTTCTACAGTTTTTCAAGCTTTTAACTGTGTTTTTTATGACTCATTAAACACAGGATGGTCATTGATTTCTAAAGTACTATACTTGAAGCAGGACAAGATTCCTGCTTGTTCGTGTCATTGTAGCAGATCATAGTGCATAGCCCATGAGTAAAAATCACTATATAATAGCACCAGGAATATATGACTTTCTTCAGATTTCAATTTGTTAAAAAGTGCAATCATGCATTCTTATATTTTCCCTCAAAGCTGTTTTACAATATTGAAAAACATGCGTGCCAAAGGACTACTTTTGTTCTTTTTGTAACATTAAACACTGCAGTATTTACTCATGGTAGTTGTTCCCTGGACCTGAGGTAAAGACTGAACACCTGTGGCTTGAATAGTGCATTACAGGAACTCAATTGTGACACTTGGATTAAACATGCAATTGTTGGATTAAACATGAAGTAGTTGCCACATGTAGAAAGAGATTCTTTTCATTCTTTTCCAAATTTTCCAGCTATATTTTACACTGAAAACCAATTTTGTATTTGTCAAGATTTTGACCATTCAACTCTAAAATGACCATTTTTTCAAAAACTAATTTTACAGTATTAAACTAAAAGATGTCTTTTACAGACTGTCTACATAATTGTTATTAAGCAAACAAAACACATTCAGAATTAAATAGCAATAGCTTTTCACTACCCTTTGGATGACAAATTGCTACAAAAGATTGAAGTTAAAAGATACCTAAAACAACAGTTCTATTTCTTTTCTCTTCTGGAGACAATTTTTTTTTTAATAATTCAAAAAGTGAGTGTCTCTTCCACACAGTATTTGATGAAAAAATGAATAGTGGACATGACTGAAAAGGAGTTCGTTTTTTCCCCAAAAGGAAAACCCTGCAAACAATCAAAAACTAATGCAATGGTAATTCTAAGGGAACAGAAATTCTGTTATGTTCTTTGAAACATCACTGTCTGTCATTGCTGTTGCTCTGTTCTTCCACTGAGTTTTTAATTGGGAAAAAAAAACCCTAATACAAAAGTTAATTGTAGTAACCCAGAATCTTTCTTCTGTTTTTCACTTGTCTGAAATAGCAGAAACATAGCTGGGTTTAGGTCGGGGTGGGGAATCACTTCTGTAAGGACTGACAAAATTCAAATAGAAGCACAGAGAAGAAATACTTTGAGGCAGAATCTAAGCCTTAATTTTAGAAAAATCTGCCCAATCTGATGTCTTCTAAACCAATGATAACCTTCTGGTTTCAAAATATATGTTGAAAATTTTGCTAACTCTCATTAGCTAATTAACTGCTCCATAAACCTGTGTCCTGCACTTGGAAGCATGGATTTAATTTAAGGATGACACTGATATTTTAAGTAGTGCAAGAAGGTGATTAAATTGGAGTTGAATATCCTGATCTCTAATCATGATTTTGTCTACTCTAATAGTCACCTTCAGCCATGTTTTGCAAGAACACTAGAAATATTCCAAGCCTAAATAAAAGAATGGAAACAATTTTCCTTTATGGGGCTGATCCTGCAAACCCTCTGCACAATCAATTTTGGTGGTAGTATTGAGATAAGTGATGCACAATCAGGTGCCTTCCACCATTAGATTGTAGAGTGAGGTTTATTTAACAATTGCATACTGTGTGAATTTCCTGGGAAGTGGAACATTCTCTTGTTAGATGATGAGCACATGCTTTTCTTACACTTCTGCCTGAAAGCAGGCAATCCCACCAGATCCTTCTTTGGAAGACTGATTCTGCGAAGTCCTTTCATATTGCCCATTTTCTGAGTGTTTTCATAAACAGAAGACAGAAGCATATAATTCCACTTTTTTCCACTGTCCTAAATCAAGAAAGAAGCCTCAGACATTACTGCCTTCTGCTCTTATAGTGAGAGCAGAGGACATATTCTACTGTGTAATTTATTCTACTCTGGGGTTATCAAAAAATTGATTTTTATGCAAGGCAAGCAGCTGCAGGCTGGCAGGTTCCTGAATGCATTCCTCTGCTTGTTCCTAGTAACTTGGCTTACTCTCACTGCTCTACTGCTCTGTGCTTTGGCAGCCACTGAAAAACCTTAGAGATCAGGGAAGATAAGCCTCCTACAATCCGAATCATTCAAAATGCCAGTATTTTAGAGACCTAGATAATGTGGTCTGCATACATCTATGTGCCATATCCTTCTGTAGGAGTAAGAATATCCTCAATAACCTTCAGATATTCTTTTGCTTCTTTTGCAAATTGACAAAAGTTAACATTTTTGTGTGCTGTCCCATGAGAAATGTAAGAACTGTATTTTAGCATTTTAGAACATTTTCTTATTATATAATTTCATATTTGAGACTTGCATTTATTCAGCTACTTCTTTTTCTTATTTAGTACTTACTTTTACCATTACAAGGAAGGGAACAGAGGAAGGCAAAACCAAATGAGCAGTGAAATGAGAACATTTGGCTATGTAAAACCTCTAAACCAAACATTATGTTCCTTCCTTGTTGAAGCTGCAGAAAGGATTCTGAGGGTTTTTTAAATAATCACCATTTTTTTCCAGGAGGATCTAAAGTGAGTCCTCTTATTCTCCCCTTCAATTAAAAGTTCTTAGACAGTGTTTTTCTTTATTGAGGGCAGCATTTTCAAGGCAACTAAGAATGTACAAAAATACTGGTCTTCTTAATTTAATCTTCTCAGTTTTTCTGGCTCTGATGCCTAGAATATTGACAGCTCCTTCTTTTACAGCCATTCTTCCAACAATAAGGATATAAAAACTTGTAGCCAGTTTACTCTCTCTCAGCGTCCAGCAGTAATGTGGAACTGAAGTGCACCACACACCACAGAGTTTTAATATAACTTTCTAATCAAAAATTACGGGTGTAGTTTAAAACACCTCAGGCATTTTGATAACCTTCTCTTTCTCATGTTCTCCTTAATCAACTCTCAACTGTATATTGCTATATTGTGCATACCAATAAAAATGATAAAAACTACAAAAGGCAGAATCATCTTCACAGAGACAGTGATGAGTAGTGAAGCTAAAAGAAGAGAAAGAAATTATTTTTTATTGCTGTGCAGTTCTTATCTGTTGCAGTCCTCTTATTCAATTTAATCCACAGCTAATTCCAAATCATCCACCTGGAGGTTTGCACATTCATCAGCTGGAACAGCAGTGACACATGAGCCTTTAGCTGATAGGAAATCATTTCTGGAACTGAAGGCATCCTGCCAAATAACTCAGACAGATAGCTATCTTAAACACTTCTGCAGCTCTAATGTGTCTTGGTGTCTAGCATCTCATGTTGTTTTGTGAATTTATCACAACTGTTCTTAACTGGTCATTTCATGAAGGGAAGGCTGTTTACCTCCTTTTTATGCAAAATTTCACCATGTATCTAATAAAATTACTCTCCTACACGACCAGACGCAAAGCAACTCTGGAACTGCTGCCTTTGTGGGGAGGGAGACTCAGTATTTTAAGACAGACAGATTTCACAGGATCACAGAATCAACTAGGTTGGAAAATACCTTGGAGATCATCAAGTCCAACCTATGACCTAACACCACCTTATCAAATAAACCATAGCACTAAGTACCATATCCAGTCTTTTTTTAAACACCTCCATGACTATTTCATTAGCCTCACCATCTGGAGGGTTGGTGTTACCTTGTAAGCTGTAAAATAAAAAAAGTGCCCAGTGAAACTTGTAAAGGCTGCCTGTAACAGCCTGTGCTTTTTCCATTGGCTGCTCTTTCCATATAACGCAGCAAGAGAAGGCAAGCCATATCTCATAAGCTTAGATGCCTATGCATTCAGATGATTTTTTTTCAAAGTATCTCTTTCTTCTTGCTCACAGTGAAATGTTTGTGCCTCTTACTTCAGTGCCTTTATCATTTGTTAATATGAAAGGATATTCCTTAACATTAAAGACTATTTCTCATCTGAAAGTTAGAAAGTGGGACCAATGACCTTCCTGGAGTTCTTCCGGAGCATCACAGTGTGTGACGAATATTCTAAATGTCTTCAATGTATAGACTGAGCATTTGTCTGCATTTTCTTAAGTTTTCTAAACAGTCTGTAGGTTTCTTATTTCCTAAATAGCAAAAAGCTGCAGTGGAACTTCAGCAGTTTAGCAGAATCCTTCTTTCTTCACTCAGCAATTTCATTCCACCAAGAGATAGAGAGCATAAACTCAAGGCTCATCCAGATCTCTTTCCAGGAGACTATTTAAAATAGGTAAAAACCAGACTATGGATTGGGAATGCATTTCCACAGCTGAAAGGTGAGGTTCTTTTTCCTTTCAAGGTTTTTTAGCTTTTTTTCCTCAGTTAATTTTAGATCCTTCCTCCCTCCACAAGCACAAAATTAGTTCAACTTACACTTGCCTACTGAGAAAAAAGTATAGTGTCATTAGTGTTATACTATACTTGTCTGCCTACCACCTTCTTATGGTTCATCACACTCTCTTCTTGAAGGGTTCTAGTATGTACATGAAAAAATTAAGGCCTTCCTTCAAGACTCAGTGGCCTTAATAGTTTTACCTTTTTCCCTGGGATCGAGGAGTTCTTTCCTCATAATTTAGGCCACTGGTTTAGATACTAAAACCAAAGCTATATTTTATACATAAAGTGAAATTATGTTTCAACAGAAAAAATTATCTTGGCTTGAACTGAATTGCTTCGACAAGTTAAACAGTAAAATTTTGTATGCTGAACCTTTGCTGGATAATTCAAAGAGATATGCTGTCCTACAACCCTGTCTAGCTAGGACTAAGTCCTGAATTAGGGATAAATATTGTTCTAATCATCTAGTTTACCTAGCAGATTTTTCTTTAAATGACTTTTGTCTTGACTGACTTCAAACACTTGGTTAGTTACTGCTGACATTCCTCAAGTGAGATATCCAATATCTGTGATGATATATTGCGTTCTACAGGCTTTACTTTTTTTACTTTTCCTCTTTTGTTGTGGGTCCTCAAGACAGTGTCTGTATGCATCTGGACTCCTCAAGGGTTTTCCTAGAATATATGTGAAACTAGAGAATAAAATTCATTATGAAGTTCAGTGCCTCAGAGCTGGACACCTGAGAATTCTCTGCTTTCTACCAAAACATTCATTTTGATCTTCTAATCATTTGCTGTTTATAAAGGACAAACAGAAGACATGGTTATGTTTATTCATTTATCTAGGGGAAGGCTTTCCCAAGGATTGAACGAGGCAAAGCAGGCACTGATACACAGCCAGTCACTTGCTGGGTATTCTCTTATCTAGGCAAGGAATGGCTCTAGTCAGAGGAGACACAACAGCCTCTGGTATCACCAAAACACCCACATGACTTCACTTGGAGGCCTAAGCCAGCCTGTGGAGATTCTTATAGGAGAATGCAGGTGCTCCTTTTGATGTTTAATACAGCCCTTAATGCTCTCCTAATGTCTCTATAACTTCTTGCAGCAGTGCTTGGGAGACATGAAGCTATACTGACACAATGTATTCTAAAATACACAGAATTAAATATCCACAGTGAAGCTGGTGATGGCTTGTTACTGAGACTGTATTAGGATTACAAGTTTTAAAAAAAACCCTGCTAGGTCTGAGTCAAAACTTTCTACATTAATTAAGACCATTGACCAGAAGAGGGGTTTAAGTACAAATTAGCAATCAGGAAGACCATTGGATGATATTCTGCAGGGGTTGATTATCCATTGTTTGGATTCAAAACTTGTGGAGTGTAGATTTGCAACTTAAGTACTTAATGTGAAATTTGTGATTTACATACCTAAAGTGAGGCCTAAAACAGGCAAATGCTAAGATTTCTAAATTGCACATTAATATAAAATGGGTGAAGGGAACAATATTGATGACATATTTTTTAAAAACTACTGATGAATGTGAAACAGAGCATTCTACAGAGTCCATTCCATGCTTATAGACCGCATGGAATCCTTAAAATGAAAGCAACTGTGGAACACATGGAAAGCTGGTAAAATAATTGCATTTGACAGTATTACACAGGCCATTACACAGTGGAAGTATGCCACTGCCAGACAGAGTGTTGCAAAGGAAAAAAAAAATCAGAATAAGCTGACAAAACATTTCCTCTGAACAACAATGGGAAACCTGGTGCAGAGAGATTACAGTATCACTCTCCTTATTCTCTTTTGGAGTCATTCACAAGTCCTGTGACTTTTTTGTCACTCACAATCACATGGAATACCAACCTTAAATCACAGACCAACCTGTGGCTACCACAGACCATCACCAAACCTCTCATATAATCCTGATCTGAACTCTCAGTATACTGCTCTCAAAACACTTTTTCCCACCATGAAAACACATGAATATTTTTTTTACGTGAGTGTAATTTTAGTAATCTAATAAATACTGCCAACCATGTGCCAAATTGAATTTTCTTATAGAACACAGAAAAAATTTTAGATTTCTAATTATCCTTCCTTCCTAAGTTTTTGTTAGGGGTGTGTGATTTTGTTGCTAGCAGTGCAGCTTGTGATGTCATAGTGAAATGAAAGTAAAATTATGTGCCCAATGTGCCTTGAATAATACAGGTAGCACTAGTACCAGTATGTCATTCTAAGTTAGACAGCCATCCCAGTGATCCCCCAGACTGACCTAATCAGAAAAGTCCAACACCCATGTGCTTCATCTCCTCAAGTTCTCAGACAACGACTTTCCCTTCTTGATCACATCCATTCCAGTTTACTTTGTGTTAAGGAGTAGGGCTGTGCGTCTAGAATACTATTTATATTCGTATTTTGATCCCAGCGTTTGTATTTCTGGATACAAATAAATACACATTATCAGAAAATGCAAGTATGGTGTGCATGTTTGGTGGTTGTATTTTCTTATAGAATTTGAGAGCTTAACAAAACAGAAATAGATTTCTGAAAAATTGCTTAAGAAAAAAGGCATAGTGTGTTGCCTTTCTAATAGGGTTGTACAGTGTTCTTGACAGGAATTTCAAATGAGTCTTTGAAAAATATTTTCAACAGTGAGCATGAGCTGACTAAACTGCAAAAAATATTTGAGACTGCAGTTATCCATTGGACTAACTTAAACTGGGAAGAATATGCTACAAAATTCAAAGAGAAATCAAGAAATAGGCTGTGTCTTTTTCATAAACTGCTTGAATGTAAAGACTCTGCAATTTTAAAATTGTAATCAAATTTGGCCTCAAAACTTTCCCAACCCCAACTTTTTCAGTACTCAGTGAAATTTACTGGCAAAACTATACTCTGTGTCTTTACAATAATTATTTTTTGCCAGCCACTTACTGTTAAGTAAGACTGTCTTCTTGATTTATGCTCTTTGAATGTAATTTAATTCCCGCCTCTGTACATTCATGACCACAGAATTGTCAGTCTCAACCCACTCCAACTGTGAAATACCTACTTCATTTTAGGATTCCACTCCATAGTAACACTAGAGCTGACAGCTGGGCCACAGATAATGCATAAATTTCCCAGATCTCTCATGATTCCACAGATTTCCCTGAGCTTGTTATATTTATACTTTCTGTATGTTGCTGGCACTAAGGCATGTTTTTCCAAAAGACATTTTATTTCACAAAAACCAATTACACACAGAACATTTAATTAAACTTTCACTAAGAAATCTCTTTTTCCTTGTTTTCACTTACCAGTTTGACATGCAATTCATGTTTTATCCCCATTTGTGTTCTGATACAACTAGTTACTAGTACTGACCTGTCTACTTAAAAATAAACACAGATTCTGTACTTCCCTAACAGCATCTGACCCTTGTTATGACAGTTAGTTAAACGCAGTAACCATGTAGATGTGGTTATGCCTCACTACCCAGGACAACTGGCAAGCATAAGTGTTGCCATGACTATTTTCTTTCTAAACATTAGTCGTTAACACTTGCCATTGTCACAGTGTGAACACAATGCCAGCTCTTCTCCCTTACAGAACTTAACCTGGAACACCAGCTATATTCTTGCAGTTATCCAGGGAACCTGAATGTGAGTTGAGCACAGCCGTTCCAGAGGTTTAAGGTGCTCATCCTGCCAAATTCCGAGGGCTCTGATACATCTTTCAATTTAATAACATTTCCTGCCCAGGAGGCTCGAGTGTGCAATAGAGTATAATGATGAATCGTGCCAATAAGTTCTGCCTTTTTATGTCACCCTCTGTCTCACCACCACAAATCTAGTTAAGAACTGAATTACTGCTTGGCAGTTTTAGTCAAAGTAAACTCAGTTTGTGAAATGGAAAATGAGCAAAGCTGAACATCAGGGAGCTATCCAGAAAATAAGGAATAAATGGAATAGATGTTTTCCTACTGACTGATATTAGAAGACCGCTGTCACTTAATAAAAAATAGCCATAGTAAAAACCATCACATTTTAACAGTTGGTTTATGAATAGAAAGCACCTGTAGTAGCTAGGCAAAGTAATTGTATATGCTAAAGTTTCACATGCAGCAATGTGTGCCAGGTTTGGGGGTTTTTTTACTGATGCATCTTTGGGGTGTTTTGGTTGGGTTTTTTAAATTAATTTATATTCCTGTAGAGTGCAACAGAATTGGCCTTAAAAGAAAGAATTTTTCATGTAAGCAAATTATGGGCCAACAGGAGTTTCATTAGCCCATCCTCTAGTCTTGGGCAAGCAGTGCACACCATAGACATACATTTTTGCATACTATAGTGGCTTTAGATTCTAGGTTGTGAGAAGATGGAATATATTTACAAAGAAATTCTTAGTCTAACAGTGTCATGGATCATAGCAGAGCCAAAGAGATACCCACTGATAAGGTGCAGTCTTAGTGTCTTGCTGTTGCCAGGCAGGAGTCAAAGCTCCACCAGATGACAAAAATAAGGCAAGTCAAGAAAAAAGCAAATTTTTACCCTTCCTAGGTAAGCAAAGAAATCTCTGCTATTCTATGGGGGGGGGCGGTATTTACATCTAACATCCATTTTTTCCCTCCGCATATAAATAGCACTTCTTGAGTCAGATAGGCCAGAGCACTGCTGTTAGGTACCCTCACAGCAGTGAGGGCACTGGTACCATGGTCCTGCATGTGTAATGACCAGGAGGAAAAGCAGCACTGAGTCCTGTACAGCTTAGTGTCACGGTCACCTGAAATACATGAAAGACTGTAAAACACACAGGAGTGGGGGCTGTGACAGTTAATTCAAAAGGAATCCTCACTGAATGCAATCATGAATACATTAATTAAAGATTAGATTTTATCAGAAAATATTAGATTTTAAGGCATTTAACTGTAGGTCAAGGCACTACAAAACCCATTAAAAATTGAATCGACAAAGTTCATATTCAGCCAAAACCTTTCAAACCCCAAGAGATTGTGTTTCCAGTATTTTTTACTATAAAATACTCTTGTTTTTAAGATACTCATGCACTTTCTGCCAGAGAAAAGTTGGTAAATATCAGGTCAGATGCTTTGACCATTATTTTTGATAGAAGTGTCCACTCGAAGCAATGACAACTATAAAAGTTAAATGCAAAATTCCCATCGACTCCCCTGTTTCCCACTGTCTGTGCTAGCTGAAGTGTAAATGAAAGTTGCAATGCTTCTTAATTGATTATACAGGGAATCTATTTAAGAATCAGCCAAGGACTCATAGGATTAAAATGATCTGCATGCTGTCATTACTACTCATTGACTGTGCAATTGACAACTGAATATCTCCACATCCAGTGAACTACAAATCATGCCATGGTCCACTCCTGGCACTTCTGCTGAGGGCTAAACTGCAGTTCAATAAGAAAAAGCATAACACTCTGCAGGAGAGCAGACAAACCCACACATCAATATAGGCTGGCAATGAACCAGCAGAGCAGCCCAAGGAGCCAGTGAGGAGTGCTGCTATTGCCAGGCTGAGTGCAAGGTAATGATGTGTTCTTATCACAGCTCACACAACTCTGTAATGGGTTATGATTTGGCTGTGTCCCGCAGATCAAAGGAATTCATTACTGCCCCATGCTCAGCTCTGGTTACTACAGGACAGTAATAACAGGTTTTGGCATGTTCTGCCTACCCACAAGGTCAAGGGGGATGCTGAAAAACCAGAGGGAACCTATTAGACAGCTGCTAAAATGATCAAAGGCCTGGAGCAGATGAACTGTGAGAAGCTGAGGAACAGAGCTCATTTGGAGCTGAGGCTGAGGGATGTTCTACTTGCAAACTGCAACTACTTGAAACACAGAAAAAAAGCCATTGGAGACAAACTCTCAATCTCCTCTCAGCACTGATGTAACATAGCAGGGGACAGGTGTTTCACCTTGGGAGGCTCAGGCTGGAGATGAGGAACAGCTATTCCACATTACAGTACTGCAAGAGAGGGGCTGCCTGGCAGGGCTCTGGGGGCTTCTGCCAAAGATGTTTTCAAGGTCTGGCTGAATAGATCCTGGCCTAGCGATGGTGATAGTCCCCTTCAAGCATAAGGCTGAACTACATGACCTCAAAAAAAACCCCACATTCTAATCAACATTTCTATGATTCTATGAAAGATTTTTTCACCAGTTACCTCTTCCATAAATATTCAACTCGATACATAGTGAATGACATAACCCAAACCAACATATAAACCATCTGCTTTGGCATTGCTGCTATTGTTCATTCTCTGAACAACTTGTCTTTTTATATAGCACATAAGCCATGCTGGGAATCACATCATGCTTTGCTAGTGAAACCTCTCAATGCCATCTAGAGAAACAGATTTTTTATGACTGCAAAGTCCCAGTTTGACCATGCCATTTATGTCAATGAATTTATTTAAATGTATATTACTGTCCCAGTTTTGTCAAATTGAAAAGTAATGTTTATTATGCAGCTTCTTAAAAGAAGCTTCTGATACCATCACTATCTTATTAGGAAAATAAGATGCAAATTGGTAAACTGTAGTATTTCCATGTTATGTTGCAAGAAGGAAAAACCCTAGCTGCTTTTAGTGGGCAACATAAAGGCTACATCACTACACAAATCCAAGCTTCAAACAGGCAAAAGTATTAACCTTGAACATAAAAATATATGAATGAGTAACAGGTTAACTGTTACAGAAGATCTAGGTGCAGTTCACCTATATGTCTGTAATGTGGGAAGATACTTCACTGAAAAATGAAATGAAAAAACAAACAAGCAAACAATTCCTCTCACAAGAGTTTAATAAAATTTCTATCCCTTACTGTAATGTAGGGTGTACTAGATTTTCCAAAGTCATTTCAGCAACTGGTGGACAACAAATATATATTTTATCCTCTTTTTATATGTTACATACACAAATAAAATTACCCCTATCTGCTTATGTTTTGCATGCAATGTGTAGCTAAATCCAAAAGGGTAGAAAAATGAGTTCTCTACAAAGTCCTTGTACATGTCTTCCCCTTTGGCCACATACAAAACCAGCAATTCACAAGTGGGAGACTGTATGGATAGGTGAATACAGAAAGCTTAGCAGAAGGTTAAGGCCTTGAGTTAGTGAGAACATTTCTACTGAGTACCTTTGGCTCAAAGGTTGCCACTCGATCTGTGTATGTGTGTACATACATTTGCTTAATAGAGGCACTGAACTCATTAGTTCTGCATGTGTGAAACAAAGCCAGATTGAAACTGATGATCGTATGAAGATCATTCCAGTACAAGTATTAACTTCACACATCTATGGAGAAACCCACCCAAACAGAAACACTTAGCTTTGTGCAAATTAAAATCACTGTACCATTTGCTATGCAGCTGATTCTAGGAAGGGGTTGATACACACGGTTCACTCCAGAGCTATTGGAAATAACAGGGCAGAGGGCTTTTGGCAGTAGGTCCTCATCTCATGGCACTGCGTCTCAGATGAGGCAGCAAATAGACTGGTGTAGGATAGGCCCTCAGGAGAGCTGAATTCCCAGCATGGACTCACCCACACTGCACCTATGTGTGGTACTGAAATGTAACTTAGAGTCACAGAGTACTTACACGAGACAGCACTCCCAGAAATGCAAAAGCCAGGAAGAATGCAAACTCCATGCAGTAGGCACTTGGGTGACCTACTAAGTGCTGTCAGACTTTTCATGTCATCATTCAGGACAGGAGATTGCTGCCCACTGCGGCTCTATGTAGGCAACTGGGAGTGCATTTCCACCATCCCTGCCATGTGCCAGGTAGACAGCAATGCACTCCATACAGAAAGAGGGGCCTGCAGGTTCAGAAGTGTTGACTGTCCAAGACATTGATAGTTCTAGGATATATATCTGTATATTCACATTTTGCTCCCTATTCTATACACCCAGAGGTATCGCTGTCACTTTAGCGCTCCCCTGTCAAAAAATGAAACCCCACCACTCTTTCCATGAGAAGAAATCCATGAGAACAAAAAAAGAAAGGACTCTTCCAAGCAATGTGCTGCTTGAGTTACTTTTACTACAGGTGACTATCCAGCAAAAATAAATCACTATTTCTACAGTGCAAGAACCCAGTCAAATCAAATATCAGTGGAAAAAAATATCACAACACAAAACAAAATTCATCTGTCCAAATATAGCTATAAATATTGTAGACTGTCACTGGAGTTAGTAATCTAAATTCTCTTTATAGTTGATAGGCACAGATACTTCTGATAAGCTCAATTTATTTTAAAGAAGACATCTGAAACTGGAATCATATAAACCATACTCAAAATTGTTAACTTATTTTTCACCAACTGTAAAGAGAGTTTAAAGGGAGTCTAGCCCAGACATAAACATTTACAATTCTGGCAGATTAATCCTCTGCTATCTCTTAAACAGCAGAAACATGGATGCTGCACTGAGGAACACAGAACAATTGCATAAGAAAGATGTGTAAGCAATAGTGCAGTTACAAGGAACAGAGCTGGATGTGGGGATTTCCCTTCTCCTTCAAGAACTAAAGGAAAACACCAACACAAATTTGTCTACAGTATCTGCTATATTTATCGAGCACACTGTGCTCTGGTGGTATCACTGTCCAGGCTGCCACACTTAAACAAGTACAAGGAAACTTCTTGCTCTGATAATATGGAGTGGTACAGGAGATCACTCACTTTGCAGGGAGATCCAAGCTCTCTCCAATTCAAGCTGTCTGAAAAAAATTGGCTCAAGTATTTCTAGATTTCACCATAACATGCAGCAGTTTCATACCCAAAGGTATCTATATAAAGAAGTATAAAGCACAGTGGTCTTGAAAAATCAGTTGTATGTAACACAGCAATGAAGTGCCCCAGTTAGTAGTAGGAAAACAAGGTGATGTGGAACAGGAAATACTTTTATTCTGGAGAATACACACAGCCTTCTGCTTTTGATGTTACTGCTACTGAACTTGTAATGAGCTCTTCTGCATGAGAAACACTCAAGTAGGGTGAAGTGTTACATATTATACAGCACACCTAAGTATATATGAGATCTCAGGGGAACGACTTCACAGTTTCTGTCATTTTTCTACTGTCACTTAGGAGTTCCATCACCAATCATTTTATATTGTGCTCTGCTATATGTTGTCACAAAAGCATTTCCTTCTACCAAGACTACCCTGCGCTATACAGCCATACTGAAGTGTTCCTGCCAAATATCTGCCCATGTTAAAGTAATAGCTGAAAAAATAGACTCAGTAGGCTACGGGGAAGTATGTTAAATATCTCACTAATATATCATCTGTCTATCACACAAATACTAGGAGAAACATGCTGAGAACCTTGTGTTTGGATATGCAGCAGCATCCCTCATGTCTTTATTCTTCATTCATGCTATTGAAGTCTTGCTTTTTTGACTGGTGTTACTGAAATGAACGGAAAGATCTTACTGCCACAACATAATGATATACTGTCCTTGTGGGATTAAACTGCGTGTATTTCTCAAATCCCTGCATAGTCTTCCCTCCCATTGAATAACTGACCATCCCACTTTCCAGGAAGATATTCTCAATGGGTAACAGAGTATGTCCATGTGCTGTGCATATACTGTTAAATAAGGAAAACACTTGCCAAAGAAGAATAGAGCCAAAGCAACCATCACGCACGCCCCCAAAGTCTCCAGATTCTCACATCCACATGGTCAGCAGCAAGAGGTAAGCTACCCTCCCTTTCTGACTTGCATTTCATGCTGTACTTGGCACAATCTGAAGAATAACTCCAAGCTGGCAGAGCCATATGAATATGAATCCTAGCTGGAATGGTTTTTCATACTTCTCTCACAGACCATCCAACAGCCCTTTGACAGAGTCTGGCCCCTGTTCACAAATGGGGTTGTGTCCATTGTTACCAGCATAACTGCACTTCTGTCTGGACATAATTGCTACAGAAATTTGTATGAAACAGACAATGGAGGTTGCTGCTTAAATGCTGGTTCAGTGTGACTCACCAGAGGAAACGTGCTGTTTTCATTTATCCTATTAAATCTTGCTCGTCAAAAGGGTGGCCTTTTTTCCAGCTCCAGTGTAACTGTTTCTCAGCCAGCTTCAGTAGGGCTGTTTTCTACTTTTGTTTCCCTCTTTTTCATAATGCGAGAAGACTATAGCACTTATTTTGACAGTCCTCTGGAATAAACAAAATAGGAGCTACATCCCTTTCTTTGGAAAACAGTAACACTCCTTGTTTAAGTAGTGCTCCTCAAGGATTAATGAAAATAGTTTTCATGCATTTCCTGGACCAAGTGAATTCCCCTCCCCTCCCCTCCTCTCCCCTCCCCTCCTCTCCTCTCCTCTCCTCTCCTCTCCTCTCCCCTCCCCTCCTCTCCTCTCCTCTCCTCTCCTCTTTACTGTTTGTCCACTTACTACATGAAATTAACCTGATACACACAGGTGAGTGAGTGTAAATACTTCTTTCTGTGAGGTGACAGGTAGGTAGCAGCATTGATCATGTGCTTGTTGGCTGAGACAACAAAAATACCCAGGACTCTTACCCTTCTGCTTGGTTTCTACAAGTCAAACTTGAAGCAGATTGTTAGAGCTATATGGAGCATTTTCACTGCTGTTCTTCAGTTCATGCCCTATAAATGGTAAGTAAATACAAATCCAACACTTCAGTAATTTCAGAATTCATTTGAAAAGATTATACTTGAACACACAGTGGTTACTTTTCACATAAACCCTACAAAAATTGTATGTACTTCAGCACTTAGGAACATTTTTCAAAAAACACATTTACATTTCAGTGAGAATGTTTCAGTGTCGAGTGTTGAGAGTGCTTCTCCTTTCTCTTTGATTATTTCAGATTTGTTAGTCAATACTGGAATTTCATTATTCTGTAAAGTATTGGACCAGTTTTTCAAATGAAATGCTGAATTGAAAGCTGTTTTTACTTCCTTCTGTAGCATCCTAGTTCTGGGACTATGTGTTTTTTAAATGTTGCATTAAGACTAGAAAAATTATTCTAGCCTCATCAATAATCCCACAGAACAAATAAATTATTGAAGTATTTCTTATATTAGTAAGTATGTAAGGATTTTTTAATGCTGCATAAATTATTACACATTTAGTCACATACTTTATAATCCTGCTGTTTTAATATGTGAACAGAAAAAGGGCAATATATGTAAGAAATATGCATGTTACATCTAAAAGTGTATCACAGCTAATGATACAGCATAATTACATATATTGCTGATCAGTAAGCCTCAAGAGGTTTTTGTTAATTTTAAACCCTTGGTTTTTTTCATAGTGGTGAATACTGAGACTGACTTACAAAACATCTATGTGATTCAGTATTCCCAGAGCAGGAAGCATTTGAAGAATGAATTCTCTGATATTTTTTAAAAATTGTTACTGTTAACCTAACTATACAATAAAACCTCTCATACCCAGGGTGGGACTGATCTCAGTTTCAGGTGGCTAAATCTAATCAAGACATTTAAGGGCCTTCAGTGTTAAATAAAAAAGAACCTCTTTTAAACCTCTTTTAAAGTTTTTACTTTTTTGCACAGCTATAGCATAGAAATCCTTTGCTCTCATGTAACCACTCTGTACCAATATGGACCTTGCCTCCAGATAGGCACAGGTCTCCAGCAGGACCTGTGTCATGTATGTGAGACCCAAGAAAACCCTGGATAACCCAGGGAGTCTCAAATCACATTGGCTACATATGTATGAGCAACTGAATCTAGCCCCAGACATTGACATTGTAATGAAATGCCCTAGAAATACCTTCTTCTGTCATATAAATAGAAACAAGACAACTAGAGCAAGGTTCAGTACCCAGAGAGTCCATGTCACTGACAAACATGATGCAGGACATAGGGGATGCCTGTGTCCACTGAAGTAAAAGTTGCAATGAACCATGTTATTCTGTGGCATCTCCTTTGCCTCAGAAAAGGCCTATTTAGTGCATTTGACTGAGACCAGCAAGAGAAGCTAGTGATTTGGGCACAGAAAAGGGTTTCAGTTGCAGCATTCCAGTTTCACAGGGTGGTCTTTGTTCCCAGATAACCAAGTTTAAGGCTCAGGCTTTTCTTGTAGACTAGCCCATGTGCCATGGAGACCAGCTCAGGTGCAAAAACCTTTCCTCACTATCATATAAGCGCCTTGTAACCCAAGTCACTGTGTGAATAGTACTTCCAGAACCGCACTTTTAGGCCTTTCTGTTATTCAATTACTTGTGGAATTATGGCCATGAGGTTGCAAACCTGTGTATTTAGCAAATTGCTTTAACCTCCCATGTGCAAAATGAAAACAATGCCATTTTCTTAACTCAGAAGCACTGTGAGAAACAGTACAACAAAAAGTGCGAGGAAATATGGTAACAAGGCTCTTCTAAGTAGCACAGATGAATCCTGCTTTTGTTACTTCTGGGTGCTAAAGAAGTTGATAGCATCACACATTTCTTTTATCAAGTTAACCACAGACTGCAATAAAAAGAGTAAGGTGAAATCTTAAAAAAGAAGTTAAATCTAGTATTATTTCTTTAGGCCTAAACAATTTGTGAACATAATAACATTCATTTCAAAAAAAAAAAAAAAAGGAAAGAAGTTATTTATATGGGGGATTGGTAGACAGCTATTTAGATGTAAATTATTTTCAGACTTGAGCTGCGTGGGTTTTGCTCTGTCATTCATTTAAACAGAAATATCCTACACTCTGAACAAATGCACTGTAAGTATCTTGAGACACACTTCAAACAATCTCACAGCACGTGCACCTCTTCCTCTAAAGTGCTTGGATAACATGGAAATTAATACCAAAGAAACACCTATATAAAATAGCAGTCCAGCTTCTTAGACAAGCTGAATTTTAAACCTTTATTGTGATGTAAATTTGAGTAACACTGTAAGTAGTTCTGAGAAATATTAGCCTTAGTGTATCAAAATTGTTTAAAAATGAACAGTCATTTTGCCTTTCATATTTCATCTATAATTCCCTCTAGAGCTGTTGCAAAGTTTCTGGTTAACGGTTCAGGGATCAAAATTAACTACTTACCTACTGAAATGTGGTCAAAAAGCTAAAGAATCTTTGGCTATTTTAGCAGGGGAGCAATTGTAAAGAAGCTATAGCAGTGTTACCTGTGTTGGAGGACAGTTTCACTGGAATAAGCCACAGGACAGGGAGACACAGTCTTGATCATGATCACACTACAACCAACCACATCATCCTCATCCGTCTCTGAAGTCAGACATGATCCATCTTAAATTAGGTATTTTCTCCTTTATACTGCTGGAAGCTGATTACAGGGTATCACCGACTGGGTATTTTCTTCCAGTGCCCACTCCAAATTCACTGAAGATCACTCAATCTTTTGGTCTGACAGTATGAAATTCTATTACTCACAATTCAAGGCAATGTATAAAGAGTGGGAAAAAAAACTAGATTGGCTAAAGGATTTCAATATGCATTAGAGTACCAAGGTGGGATGACTGTAAAAATATCTCACATGACCAGGTTAATTTGACACACAATTTCATAGATAACTAAGTTTCATTCAATAACTAATGGAGATCAATCTTTTTGACTTATCAATGACAAGCAAGGAGAGGGTTGCATGGGATGGTTTGACTGGGCACGTTGTGTGTGTGCTATCAAGCATCAGCCAGCAAGTCAGGGACAGAGCAAGCCCTTGAAAGGGGGAACACTGTCCCAGGCCACAGAGAGGTGTACGGTAGTTGTGATATTCGCCCCCGACAGACAGACACAGATATTCATGGGCCAAAATGGGAAGGAAATTACAGTTTTCCCCCTCCCCTCCGTTCATGAGTCCCATGAGTCTCAGGAACTTTGGAGAGGGTCCACTGAGGCAGACCTGCAGGATGTGAGCCAGCAGCATGCAGATGCCTGCTCCTCTCCCAAAGCATATCCCTGAAAGAGCAGGCTGTTGTATTCCCACCAGCACCACAAAACTCTTCCTGCCAGCACTGTTCCAGCACATGAGGAACCTGCTTCCTCTACCCTCCAGAGACTCCTTCAAAGGCTCTACCAGGTTCAGGACATGGAGGGCTCATTTATGTCCCCTTTTCCTTAATGTGGTGCTGGACAGGAGCCAGAGGCTCTGTCCACAGGGATACCCTGGGAAGCTAATTTTCCCTGCCCCCAAGAGCTTGGGATACAGTTCTGACTCACACCTAGGAAAAAGCTGTGTTTGTCCCACTACTACTCACACATAAGAAACTTAACTGTGGACCATAGATCAAACTAAGAAATTGTTTGTAGGTCAGGCTTTTATAGAAGTTTTTATTTTTTCCTTCAAACTCCACTGTCCCTCTATGGCCATTGTGCTTTCTTTACCTGCTGCAAGTCCAAGCAGGAACAGGAAGAGATCAGGGCACAACCTTCTGTCTTGTCCCTCCTCACATAGTCATATGAAGATTTCTGACATAGATATATGTATGTCCATATGATTAATTCCTCTTCCAAAGGAAATGGGCAGCCAATCAGAGGGCGTTCTGAGTTCATATGGGTATGATGTATTCAAAAATTAGCAAAAAAATAATCTCAAAGGAGTGCAAAAAGAGGTGGGGAAGATTATTAATGGAACTGGCAGCCTGTGCCCATGAAGGCAGGGGCTTCCTCTTCCTGGTAAATGGATGGCTGGTCCTGCCAGAAATCAAATATTATCATCTGCAGACGGGACAATTTCAAGTCTGATTCTTAAGGAATACTCTTTTTTAGTCTTCTTTTTTTTTCTTTCTTTTGCCCTGATAATTCTACTTTATTCAACTCTGCTGACCTTGGATTTTTTTTTTTGTTGCCATCAAGGATTTCCTATGACCATCAGACAAAGTGCTTTATTTAAGTACAAATAAATTAGCCCATTGCATTGCCTGTCTTGAAAAATCTGTTATCAATAAAAAGGTATTTAAGCAGACTAAGTGCTCTACCTTTGGTAATCAACTTCTTATTAGACTTTGTATCCACACTGCTTTTCTTTAAAATCTCTTTCAAGGGTTTATAAAATGATGGTTCAAAGTAAGACATCTCTACTTCCTTGAAAAACTGACTTTCTTCCACTCTTCTACTTGCTACTGGTCTCCAGGTATGAAAATACTCCTAAAATAAAAGATTCAGGAAAAAGAAATAGGAAGACCCACACATTGATTTTGCCAGCTTTGAAATTTCTTGTGTCAAATGTTTTCACAGTCTATGACAGAGGTTAGCAAAACTATCCAGTATTATATGCTTTGTCATGCAACCCAAAGTAATCTTTGCTGATAACCTTAAACAAGGTCATTTAAACTATCTTTTTCCAAAATTTAAAAGTAGTTTGGGAAAGTCTACCCTATTTTTTCTTTCTAAGGAGGTTTTGCAAGGATTATTCTCATAAAGCTTGGAAAATTATAAACTTCCCCATGAGCCTGAATTCTATCATTTTGTTCATCCTTTTGTTCATAAATGTAGCTTTGCAACTCTATCTTTAATTGTCATAGAACCAAAGACAGGTTTGGATGGGAAAGAACCTTAAGGACCATCTAGTTTCAACATCCCTGCCATGGCAGGGACATTTTCCACTAGGGCAGCTTGCTCAAAGGGCCCACCTCTCAAGCCTGCCCCTCTGGATGGCATCCCTCCCTTCCTGTGTGTCGATTGCACCACACAGCTTGGTCCTGTCAGCGAACTTGCTGAAGGTGCACTCAGTCCCACTGCCGATGTCACTGACAAAGAGGTTAAACAGAGCTGGTCCCAAAACCTACCCCTGAGGGCACCACTTGTCACTGGTCTCCACTTGGACATTGAACAGTTGACTGCAAGTCTTTAAATGTAAGCATCCTGCCAACTCCTTGTCCACCAAGCAGTCTATTATGTGGCTCAGTCTTTCCTTTTTGATGCCTCCCTTGCACACTCGATGTATTTTCTCTCCAAACTTCTGGGCATATGTTGCCAATACTTTTTAAATGGTCACAATCTGACAGGAACTATTCCGAGATGCAATTCAGTTGATTGTTAATAGTATCATCAGAATACTTTGTAATTATTCCTGTGAGAATACTTTTATAGATTACATGAAAGGATGATTGCAGAGGAAAATAATGGCTGTCTTGAGCACCTGTTATTTATCTGGAAAGCATTTTTTAATAAAGGAAAAGTTTCTGGCATACATTATGTAAATGTTGCATTGTTTCAAGTCCTTGCTCTTAGCTTCTCTTCTATCCAATTTTCTAAAATACTTGCCTTTGTTTTTGAGTGCCACTACATCTAGAAATGCAGAACTATAGCAATTTGGGACAACTAGCTCTACTGGAGAAAGCATGATCATGTGATCTGGGAACTTGTCATACACATACTATTTGTCTTGTTTCTTGCCATAAATTAAATAGAAATTAATTTCTTTCATATTTCAGTCTGGCATGTTGCAAGGGTTTCACCCCAGCTAGCAACCAAGTACCAGGCAGCTGCTGGCTCACTCCCCCACCAGCAGGATTAGGGAGAGAATTGGAAGGGTAAAAGCTAGAAAATTCACGAGTTGAGATAAAGACAGTTTAATAGGGAAAGCAAAAGCTACATACAGAATCAAAGCAAAACAAGGAATTAGTTCACTGCTTCCCATGGGCAGGCAGGTGTTCAGCCATCTCAGGAGAGCAGGGTCTCATCCCATGTAATGATTACTTGGGAAGACAAATGTCATCATTTTAAACACCCCCTGCTTCTTCCTTCTTCCCCCCAGTTTATATACTGGGAATGATATTGTATGGTATGGAATATCCCTTTGGCCAGTTTGGTCACCTGTCCATCTGTGTGTCTTCCCAATCTCCCATGCACCCCCAACGTCCTCACCAGCCTGGCAGTAAGAAAAGCAGAAAAGGCCTTGGCTCTGTGTAAGCTCTGTTCAGCAATAACAAAAACATCTCTTTGTTATCAACCCTGTGTTCAGCACAAATCCAAAACACAGCCCCACACCAGCCACTGTGAAAAAAGTTAACTCTACCCCAGCCAAAACCAGCGCACATATGAACGTGTACTTCCCTAGCACTATGTGAGTGTTGGGTGGCAAAATGAGTGAGCTAGTACAGAAAGTTTTCAAATATTTTTACTTACTCAAGCTGAGGCTAAAAAATGGAAATATATATTGCCCATTTTGTTCTTGCAACGTGATCTAATAACGCTTTTTCCCCCAAAGGCTCTAGAATAATGACATAATCCTAAAAGAACTCCATAGTCCTTCATCTCTATTACTGTCTGGCTAAGGAGTGAGGTCTTTAATGACACGTCAGTAGGAGGTTCCCTGCAATGTTCTCTGTTATTCTTCTATCTAGTTTCCTTTGGCTTAAAGCAAGCTCATCAATGACGGTCTCCTTCTGAACAGAGATATGTCTATTTCTGTCAAAATTTACCAGCTTTTCCTTACATAACTGATTGCATTCAGGTACTGGGATCCACTAGAATTAAAAATTATAAGGGATATATGATATTTCTCCTGATATGAAAGAATTGGCTTATATTCACTATTTCTACCCTGGAACATGTTATTACTGAATAAATCAGGTTTACTGCTGCCAGCAAAGAACTCAGCCTTCCTCAGGGCTAAATACAGTGCTCAGCAGAGCCTGACTTATCCTTAAAACATAGGGATTTTCCAGTTACAGGGAAATCTCCTTCAGTTTCTCCTGAAGATCTCACTGTAAACTGAACAAAGAATAAAATCATAGACTGTTTTGGGTTGGAAGGAACCAGATCTGTGTGTCTTTGTGTGTATGTGCTTGAATGGGGGGGAAGTTGACTAGGCCTGTCCTTAGGAAAATGGAACCCTGCTCTGGTCCAGGGCAATTCCTCTGACTCCTGCAAGAGTCCAGCTAAATACTAGTAAGTCCTGCAGCCTTGGAGAAATAGTATCCCTGTGTCCTAGTTTCGTCCAAGGGCAGGGTTAATTTTTTGCAGTGGCCATGAGAGGGTGGAGCCTGGAGCTGTGTGGGCACAGCCAAGTTATCTCACATATTCCATCCCATCTGATGTCATGGCCAGGGAGCAGGGCAAAGACGCTCTCTCTCACTTCTCAGAAGGAGGGCACAAGCAGTGGTGGGGTTATGATGGTCCTGACTGGAAGGTCTGTCCCCCATTGTTCTATCATAAACAGAGATGACTCCCTGACAAGTCTGATCCAGAACAGACCTTCCCCTACCTTTAAACAAAGATTAAATTCCTATCAGAAAGGAGAAAAACTCTTATTTAAATGAGTGAACTATGCCCACACTCTTTTTTCCACAGGGAGAGGGAAAGTGTGTTCAAGCTCCTCAAAATGTGCCACTGACTATTCTATTCTAACTTGTTTTATGAGCTTTTCAAATATGTGCATAGCTGGGTGACAGAATTTTCTGATGGCATTTATGTATACAGGGTAGTAAAGTCTAGGTCTAATTGCAAGAAATTGCTGGAAGACCTTGAGACCAAGTACCTAAGGGCCAGAAAAAAATGGCAGATAAAATTTAACCTGCCAAACTCACAATAATGTAGAAAGGACAGATTTATTCCCTGGACTTCACAAATAAAATTATGGAATCAGAGCAGACCATTACTCTGTGGAGGATTAATCCAAATCTTTATTTAAATATAGTATGAATTATCCAGTTCAATGGAACTGTTATCATCTGAGTCTGTGGATAATTATCCTCTGAAGTTTTTTATACTTGCTTTCTGGATATATCCGCTTTCAGCTCCAGGTCACCAGATATTTTTCCTTCTGTTTACCTGTGTTGCCAAATATTTCTTTCCCACTTAGCTATATGAGCAGTGACCAAGTAACTGGTTTGTAAGGCCCTTGCTGAGGGGATGATGAGACCTGAGCCCATTAGCCATGGGGTTCTGCCTCCTCTAGACACCATTTAGGGCCCTGCAATGGCCCCTTTGCCTGGCCACAGGAACGTGAGCTGCTCAAGTAGGAGCAGAGCAAAGAGCCACCTGAGCAGAGGCAGAGAGGAGAAGCAGGAGGGTGTGCAACTGCAAAGGGGCTTTGTCTGGTGGAGAAACCCCTGCTGCATTTTTTCCCTCAGACTCCACTGTCCCCCTATGCTCATTCTGCTTTCTGTGCCTGCTGCAAGCCCAGGCAGGAATCAGGAGAGATCATGGTACCCTGTGTCTTCTCTTTCCTCCTTCAGGCACACTGGGATTTCTCACACTCTCCAGTAGGTTGTCAATGGCCCAAACATAAGGAAACACATTCAGCACCAGCTTGTTCCCTGTATAATGGTTTGACAGACAGATGTAAGCTCTCCAGCAGCTGTGGGAAAAGAGAGTTCCTCTCCTCAGTATCTGCATGAAACTTTCCTCAAAATACAGTTTCCAATTCATGGATCCTTTGGTCAGTCCTTTCCAGAAACACTTCTGGGAGTTTTCCTTATTGTTCCCAGGCACTTTTTTTTCCCTGAAATTTGGATTTTATTTGGGTTCACTTTGTTGAAGTAATTCCTTGGGACCCAAGAAAACAGACAAAAAATTTTGCAAACAGACAGAAAAATTTGACAGATTCTGAGATATAGAATAAAAGCTGCTTTGCTGCTTTGCTATTTCCTATTGAAATTTATCCAAACTGGTAATAGCTGAACACATGAATCTGATAGTAGTACATACATCCTGGAATGAAGAGAAAATCACAAAACAGAAGTCTGGTCATGAATCACTTATTTAATATCTATGACATTTCCTTAATAGCAATTTAATGTTTTGACAGGTCTAGAATAAATGCATTAATGAATAGGAAAAACAAATGTGGGACCAAGATGATTCTGAATTGGCATGTACCTCATGATGGTTGTGATTTTGTTCCAGTTTCTATACAATCTGTAACATGAGGCATGATAATTCCTCCCCTATCTGAACTACGGCCTGAAAATCAGCCTGTAACCAAATCTAAATAGATCAATGACAAATATTCTTTTCTTTTGGGTCAAAACCAGTTTTACCAACAGTTCTGTGCCTGAAATCTCAAAATAAGGAGATATAAATAGAAAGTAATAAATTTGCCTTGAAACTCACAGAAACTTTTTTAAAGCAAGGTTTTCTTTTTCATTTTGAGTCATATATTTAATCTTTCTCAAAGAGTGGGGACAGCAATCAAACATCAGTTCTGTACAGCATTACACTTAGAGGAGCTAAAGATCCAAATCCAACTTGGCATCCCATGTCTGTTTCAGGGCCCTTATCGGTGACTTTCAGATGTATTAAAATGCTGGCCTTGGTTGAACTTGGCAGTGAAACAGCAGTTAAATACTTAGTCATTACGAAATGAATGTGATGAGGAACTGTAATCCAAGCAAATCATACAACGGAAACAAACAGAAGATAAAAAAGGTGAAAGATACAAGGAGTTTGTTTAATGATAATGGCTATGAATTGCTGATGTCCATCCAAAAGAGCGTATAGCAGTGCTGCAGAGTAGTTGGCAAGCCAGCAGAGGAAGATAAAAATAAATGAGACTTAAAATAGATAAATGTAAAGTAGCATATTTATGGAGAAAAAAATAATTGGCAGAGATAGAAAACTGGAAATTACTGTTTAGAAAAGCAGCAATGGAGAAAATCAAGCCCAGAGCTATAATAAATATATTAAAAAGGAGCTCACAGTGGATTGTCATTGCAATGTAAATAAGTGCCAATCTGTGCTGCAAATAATTGAAAAGAAGCCCTTCTAAAACAAAAGACGTAATCATAATTCTGCTCAGTCCTCTCCTACTGGAAGCTACTTGTAATAGTTTCATTTCATATCTATTAGACCCTTAAGTGTATCGTATAAACTAATAGCACTGTTGCTGTCTTTAAAAAGACAGGCTAGTGCCATATCTATGTATATATGGATGCATTTATATACTCAGTAAGATGACAGAAGAAAAAGGCAGTGTAACAGTTGCAAGCGCTTCTTTGGCAACATACACAGGTGCTTGTGACAGACCCATTTTGAGGGACAGTGATATTTCTTTGCTGCAAAAATTTCACCAGAACCACTGCACTAAATCCTTGTTTAACATAAAAACCTGCAGTAGACAGTCAATTAATTAGTGATGTTTAGGCTTTCTATCTAATAGCTCTGCTTCCCTGTCCTGATAAACTGAGTTGAGTCAGTCAGTCAAAGACAGAGTTAGGAGAACACCTTGATGTTCAGTTTCCCAGGTGTGATTAGAAGGCAAAGATATTCACAGTAAGCTCCCAAGACTTCATGCATTCCCTGTGGAACCTAAGATTGGGATGACAAGTTGCATAATCATGATGAGCAATCCTGCCAAAAGCATTTGTGAGACACACTCCAAAAAAATGTATCCATAGGTCAAAATATTATTTGACCTTGGATGCAAGATCAGTGTGAGTACAGAGGTTCACAAGTGAGGACCCAAGATGAGGCATGAAATACAAGGAACAGGCATTTTCTCCATTGCTGTTAATATATATAGATATTTCTGGCTGATTTATCTAGATCTTATCATATTGCTCTCCTGCTTGTTCTACCAAAAAAATCTATTCAATAAATGTAAAACAGATATGGAATAAATATTCTTCTAACAGCTACATGACTCTAAAATATGTTTCTGTAAAAGTATGAAATTTCACTGCAGTGCTAATGCAACCATTAGATAGCCATCTCGTGACTTCACCTCTAAGGTCACTTAATTTTCCAGAAGGCATTTATCATTTTCTATTAATATTTAATGCATAAATTTGTAGATTTTCCCCTCTCAGTTATGACATCTACAGTTTGAGCTTGTATTTCCCCCCCCCCACAGTTTTAACTCTCTTTTCCTTGCATTATTCTTTTAACATAATAGGTTTGCAATGACAAGCAGAAGGAGCATAGGAAAAATCTCTGTCAAGTGAGGGGTTTTGCTCTTTTTGTATTCTTCTGTGCTGTGAAGTATATCCATCTGAACACAAATGGTTGCGTCTCACCTTCCTTGCAAACATCTCCAGCAGTGTCTTAAAACACATAAGTAGGCAAAAGTGTAGCACTCATGGCATCAAGATGTCAAAGAGGCCAGCGAACTCATCTCAAAGGGAGGTGTAGGCAAGGATTTAACTGAGGTGCAGAGGTCTGACCGCAAGAGGACAAACAAAAGCACTTTTGTCCAAGGTCACAGTCAAGTACCTGAGCTCCAGAGACAGCAGGAGTTCAAATACATCTCAGCCATTTAGCGTGAGGATACTTCAGACTGTCTTTTCAAGATAGAGGCCTGCTCCACATTGTACCCTTGGTGGGGAGTCTCTGTTGATCTTGCTTTAAGCTCCAATTTTTATCTTGAGTGCCAATGACAATAGTTATTTTTATGAGCCTGGATCTTCCCAAGCATTTAAATGCCTGGGAAGATCCAGGCTCATAAAAATAACTATTGTCATCACCATTATTAGTGGATCTTTATTACTTCATTTTTACAGATCTTGTTTCCAAAACACCCTTCTAGGTTCATGAGATGTTTCTTTTCCTGTATTTGTTAGTGCTTGCTGTAGTTTTGACATCAAAGATGGGCTAATTGCAGAATGTCCACAGTGACAACACCTGCTAAGTCAGTCACCCACGTGTCTCTTTATAGTCAGTGGTATGAAATAGGGCCCTGATGGGGCAGGATTTATCTTCCTTGTTTATATGGCTACCTTAGAAGAAAAGGAGTGGCAGTTCAGAAGCATTCATTTCCCTCCACCGCCTGTAACAAGAGCCTAACAGGTAGTTTAGGTGGACACACACACACTAGGTCAGATGGATCTCACTTCACAATATGTTCCTGGTTACTTTGTACAAACATAAGCACAACACTGTGACTGATACTTTATAAACGTAGACTCAGAAAACAAACAAAAAAAATTAACAATTGATTGTTCTTCCTAGGACCATGTGCACTTAAGCTTTGCTCACAGGGCTCCATATGACTGAGTTGTGCTGCTTTGTGTAAGTGATGACATTTTCAGTGCCAGCAGAACATCCATATCAGATGAGAAATGATATGTTGCAAATATGTAATAACTCAAGACTTGTGATTGTGTGAACTTACCCTTTGTTAAACAGAACTTGCAGAACAGCTATATGTCAAGTACTAAAATTAGGACTTGCATTTTATTTCTGCTGTTTTCTTCCTCTATTTTGTGTCCTCCTTGCAAAAGCACAACCAATGTTTATTCCTTCCTAGAATGTATTTGATTTATTATTTTATCAGAGGCTGGTTTTTAATCTGTTTTCTTTTTGTCAAATGGTAATCCTTATGCTGGCCACAGTAGAATTGATGTGAGAAAACCCTAATCTGTTTGTGTAGGTTACAGAAAGCTTAAACATTATATTTAGCATTAATGATTTTATGAATGAAAAATATATCTCTCACCTCCAGAAAGAGTTATTTTCAAAAGGATATGAACATGTGAGAAAGAAAGACGTGCACCTTTCAGAATGAAGCTTTTTACTATATTTAAGAAAAATAGGCATTTTCTGTGTCAAATTTTGGGTTAAGGCATAGATGTTCCGCATTCTAGATCCATTATAAACTTTGGGTTATTATTTTCAAAATGCCATTCTCTTCTTCCAAATTTAAGTGTCTATCTGTTATTTCTGTTATGTGTAAGATGAATATTCCCCTTTGAAAATAACACTTGTAACAGTGAATGGAATTTTGAGTACAGTCATCTCAATTTTCATACCTTAAAATTTCTGACTGTATTTACAAAATACAGCAATATTGTGCTGTACCTTTGTCATTTCCTTTTTGAAACATAGAATAATGGAAATAATATTTTAGTAACATAGCAATTAACTCTTCATTGTAGCTAATTATACTGGAATCAGCTGTGTTTCTCATTGTATTCTGGCCTAACTCTGAATTTTTTAGTTTTTAAAACCAGTAATACCTATTCCCTTCTGCTACACAGAGGGGTCTGAGTCATCTGAGTAAATTATCATAAATTAACAAAGAAATAATAATTTATTTCTAGATATACCAAAGAAGAATTCTTTCCAAACATCTCCGGTACACTGGTCAGCTTTTCTAGTCAGTTTGTAAATCATGTTTGCCGTCTGAGAGGTGCTAGAGAGGCAACAGGGATGTATGAGTGGACATCCTGGTGAGATTAGATGTTTCTCCTCTTGTGCAAAAATTGCAAAGCCAAGATGTGTCATAGAATGTAGTTGCTTTAAATTTCTGTACTTTCAGAACTGTATGCTCCCCTAAGTGTGTATTACCAAGCATCTGGCCATTGAAATGTGTTTGGTGTGAATGTCAAAGAGATTAAGTGTATACACTTCCTAAGAAAAATTCTCTTCAGTGTTGCATGTAATTAAGATAATGCATAACCTTAGAAAGACACTAGCCCAGGATTTTCATAATCACAAACCATTTTTCTGATATCGACACAGACCCATTTGTATTATTCACTACTTCACTCATTTCCTTGAAATTGTAAAATTTTCTAGCAGATCCTGTCACTGTGTTTATTTACATAGTATGAAGCACTATCTTATCTCTTATCTCCACTGACAATATTTAATATTAATACTTAACTTCAGCCATCCAAGAACTAGTTGCCCTCTTTTTATAGTGCTCAGAGCCTTTTTGTAATCAGGGGAGCAAGCTGATGCCTGCAAGAAGTCTCCTTATTTAAGTTTGTGAGAAATTGCCCTCTGAATATGTCTCCACTGACTGTAGAAGGAGAAAAAGGCTGATTAAAACTATGTGGGATGCACTGACCACTGAATTTCAAGGGGATTTTGCAGAGAATAAAGTCCACTCTTAGGAGCTCACTGCAAATTCAGAGCCAGGCTTACTGGTGATTGAGAGAAAAGTCAGACACAGCAAGTTTTTCAATCACTAGAGTAACTTTGTTGATTTCCTACTGGTCACATCTATGATGAAGATACAGGCACAGTCAGCACCCCAGGACCACTCACATCAGTAGTCAGATGCTACACGTAGCATCCAAATTCACTTTGAAAAAGGAAAGGCCAGGAATGAAATATTCTACAATCCTGTGTTAAAGTTGTTCCTGAAGATTAACTTGAGGTATTTTGCAGCAGGCTGAGTTTGCACAAACTGGCTCGAACTGGAGGAAGGTGTCTGGACTCTCTTGGTTCGCTTAGGTCTGAAGCCTAGCTAAAGTCCTGTTTTGGGTTTGCCATCAGCTGTGTAACTAGTGGGTAGTCAGATCTCAAAACTGTGCTTGCTTGCAACTCTTACACATTGTGTTTCTGTTTCATGTATGCCTCTCTGAGCTTTCCCTTGCTGTGACCCTCTGCTTTATAACCAGTAATAGAAACCATGGGACTGTCATGTGCACTAAGCTATTTGTAGAAATACTTAAGCATGAAGCTTCATGCAATTACAGTGCTGGGCTTCAAGAAAGTTTCCAATCACATTTTTGAACTACTTTCCCATCCAGTAAGTCAGTTCTCAAGAAATTAAGATTCTTTTGTTTCTGCTACTGCAAGACCAATACAGTTCACATCAACAATTAATCTGTTGTTCTGAATTCCTTGCTCAAATGAGCCCAAGGGGTCTCCTCATTACCCGGAGTCCAGAGAAATTGCCTGTCCCCCAGAAGAGCACACTAAACAGAGCTCAGGTTTCACTACCGATGAACATTAGTTCTCCATCTAATATTTCTGTCACCACTTCAGGAAAGTTTTGTAATTTTTTAACCATTGTTGCTACGAGGAACAATTACTATAACAAAGATTACTAAACTAAGGAAGTGGTATTTGCTAGTGAAAACTGAACAGAAGATGAGTGCAGGTGAAGCAGGAAAAGCAGCTACTGGGGTCAAAAGACCCATTACTAGACTCAGAGAAAGAACTGGAAAGTTTTTAAGAGTTGACAAGAATGAAAAGCCAGTGGCCACTGCGAACTTCTTAATCCTTTGAACTGAAAGCAGCAGAATCTGTGGGAGGCTTGATGTACAGCAGGTACCTGAGAGCCCAAGCAAATCTGGTGAAGTTTTGTTTAAGAGTACTAAAAATCACTGCTTTCTTCTGCACAGTAAGTGTATGTATCCAGTGGAGCTTTTCTATTAGAGGACAGGCTGTCTTTGTCTCAGCTGCTGACTGCTGAACTGCTTGCTACCCAGATTTATCACTTTGGCAACAGTGTGCATTCTGAAGAGTTACCCAAGCATTGGTTATGTGCTCATGGTTCCCATTTTCCCTTCCCTCATTTAATTTACAAAACCACTAGAAATAACTTAGCTCAGCTGGATAAAGGTGATTTTTTCTGTCTTTTGGTAAGATATATGGGCCTGGTCTTTTAATAAAAGCCTCCATGACAAGCACTGGCAATGGCCCAAATGCAGTTTTGTGTTTAGCCCTTCAGTTCTCAGGATCTATTTTGCCATCCCCCAAAGCTTTTAAACCAGTGAGCCAAAGTCCATGAGTCATGGTTCAGGTATCTGCAGCTTGACTCTCTCCCAAGAAAGATTTACATCACAGAGAGAGATCACTGCACAAAGAATATATGGGATGTTGGGATCAGCAGAAATTTTAAGAATCATACAGCTCTCTTGACTCATTCTGTTAGACTTATTTGCAGAATTCTTTGATTAAAGAGATATTTTAAGTGGGGCAATCACAATAGGCAGACAATTTTCATATATTGTGGAGGTGGTTTTTGATAACTTGGAAACCATTTTAGGTACTCTGAGAAGCTTCAAACCTCTTGGAATGTACATACTTTGTGAGGTTTTTTTTTCTTAATAATTTTCCTACCTTTGTCATATGTCTGAATTAATAAACACACTTATTTCTTTCTGCTATATACCTGAGGTGCCACAGTCTATCTTTTAGCTTACAAGCCAGACTTCAAATTCGAAGAGGATTTGTTACTCTGGTCCCAGCCTATCACACTTCAAGTAGGCTGTTACCTGGGCTGCCAACTGCAATTAATTTTTTTTCCCTCAGAGTTCAGAATCTGAGGTTAAATGAACTATGAGCTGCATAGGCTGGAAGTCACTAAAAGTTGGCTTATGTTATGTTATGTTATGTTATGTCACGTCACATGGTTATGTTATGCTGTGTATGTTACAACACAAGTCAGATAACAGTTCTGCAAAGGCAATCTGTAGAGTTTTTCTGATCCATGAGAATAAATTGAAAATGAACAACAAAATTTCATCCCAGGAGCTAGTACATTAGCATCCTATGCAAAAATCCATTTTCTTACAAAATTAAAGTAGGTAAATTCATGGGAATCCATACAGTTTCTTGAGATGCAGTTGTGTAATTAGTAATTAAATTACATCTTGTCATCTTTCAAATACTTTATTTCATTATTCCAGTAAGACTGCATAATAGGAGGAAAATGCTAGTTTTAGCCTAGAATTTCTGTCCTAGAAATTCTGAAGGAAAATAGGAATGACACTATTTTGGCTGAGAATCTCTGGAAGTGTCTGATCTGGTCACCTTAAGTTCCCACACAAGACAGGGAGGAAAGCTTATAGCGCTCAGGGATGAACCTTTGAACTCAAGTGTGTGTCTCCATAACTGCTCTGGACATTTGTGCCTCTGAGTGTGCCGATTTCACTCCACTGGGTATCAAGGATCTCAGATGTCTATGTTACAATTACTACATAGCTAAGAGGGAAGAACCCTACAGTATACTGGCGCCCCATAGGTCAAACACCAGTGAGTTGTAACTCTGATAGTGTTTTCCTGCCCAGTTCTCCTGTGAGAAAATGTATCTTTGCCCACCAATTTTGGATACAGTTGGTTGGGAAAACCCCATGTATGCCAGGCTAATATCTATAAAAATTACTTTTTTCTTGTACTTATTACTTAAATTTTAGTCAGTTTTTAATTCTTCCTGACAAATGAGTCCAAGGAATAAGCTCAGAAACAAAGTAAGCAATGTTCCCAAAACAAGCTGCTATGAATAAGTAGCAAATAATACTCCACCATATTCTGCACATTTGGTTTTGGTGGCTCACTGTGTGAGTAATAACCTGCTGAGAATTATAAACATCTGTGACTCTTAAGACAGAAATATGAATTCTCTCGTGTCATATTGAGCAAAAAGGAGGAGGACAAAAATTTGATTTATTTTAATTTAGACTGGTTTATATTGTTATTGCCTATTTCGATTTTCTCTTGTATTTTTTGGAAGGAGAGAGAAATTTCACAGCTCAACCAAAGATGAAATGTTAATTCCTTTTTGCCCTCAGTGTTCCTTCATTTCTCCCTTGCTCTGGCCTTATGTACATTTTCATTGAAAAAATATTGCTACTGACCTTTTGGACTTCTCCTATTCAGGAAAAAGGAAATTGCAGGCCAGTACAATAATAGTTTGAAAGTATCGTATTTGCCAAAATCTCACCCAGTTCTGTGAGCTTGCAAGCAGTCAAAAGTTGCATTTAAAAAGCCAAGAATTCACTTCCACACAACATATGAAAAGCGGCTTCGGCTTCATATTCCTGGAGTTATTTGCAGAACTGGTGTTACCCCTGCCTGTCCCATGGCAGTGTGCTCAGCAAACAGCAGCCATGGGTGAGCTTTTCCCTCACGGGTGAATGTCAAGTACAGTGGCAAATAATCTCCATCTGACCATGTAACTGTCTCATCATTCTAAGTTTATGGTCAATGGACTCTCTCCAAAAACATTCACCTGAGTCATAAGAAAGACTCAGAGATCAGATTGCGTATCCCTGTGACTGTGGCTGAGCTGAGAGAGTTTCACTTTGTGCTCCATAAAACCTTTTCCAGTCCTACCACATGGAAGTATTTCACAGAATAAGAAGATGTCTGAGTTTGGAAGGTACTTGGATCTGGAGATCATCTAGTCCCATGCCCTGCCCAAGCAGATGCAATAGGTTTTCCCTAGTCCCTATCACAGACGGGGTAAATCTTTGCTTGGTGCATTGAAACATTGCAGGGCAACAAGAACAGAAAGAAGTAAAAATACAAAAACCCAACTCAAATCATGTAAATATGTAAAGCTTCAAGTTGAAGATATGGAACAAAATTTTCAAAGAGAGAGGTAGCACTGTCTTCATCTTTTGAAGTGTCTTTTGAAGGCCTGAAGAAACTTCTGTTTAGATAAATACCGGCTCTACAATCCAGAGGGAAATCATGGAATTGCAGAATAGGTAGGGTTGGAAGGGACCACAGTGGGTTATCCGGTTCAACCTCCCTGCTCAAGCAGGGTTGTTCTAAGCTGCTTTTAATGCAGCCCAGACACAGTTGGATTTCTGGGCTGCGAGTGCACAGTGACAGATCATGTTGAGCTTCTCATTAAGCAACACCTCCAACTCTTTCTCCTCAGGGCTGCTCTCAATCCCATCTCTGCTCAGCCTGTACTTGTGCTTAGGATTGTCCTCAGCCACATGCAGGACCTTGCGCTTGGCCTTGTTGAACTTCATGAGGTTTGCACACGCCCCCATCTCAAGCCTCTCGAGTGTAGTGCCTGTGTTACTCAGAAATCAGACCCGGTGATCTAATGATGCGCTGTGGCTTTAACTATTTATAAGTGAGACTGAGCTCTTGCTGATTTGGAGCCATTAATACTGTCAATGCTCCAGAATTTCCCTAAACTACAAAGACCGTCACTCACACCTTCTCTTATTCTCCCTTGCCTTTATGAGAAAAAAAATAAAATTGTTCCCCACATGTCTGAAAGAAAAAAACAATTCAGTGGGGAAAGGAAATAGTGAGTGAGAATATCCATACACCGCTAATTTCTCCCTTGATTGATTCAGAGATAAAATCCTGATTCTATATCCACTGGAATCTCTGACACCAGATAAAAGATTTTCAGCATTTTCATCATGCATGTATAACGTAAGATGTGTTACAACAAGGGTAATATTGACATTATTAGGGGGAAATTAAAAAAGAAAAGCTATTTGGGTTTTTTTCCCTCAAGGTTTGTTCTAAATTGTCTTCTTAGTTATGCTGTGGCTAATACTGATTAATTCCAATCAGATGTTTTGCTTCTGTTTTAAAGCACTGACATGAAAGCAAATGCAAAATTTGTATATTCAGTACATAACACATACACCTATGCAAATCTGGTCCACAGTGAGTTGCAAATGTTCATATTATATTTCTTAATATGCTTCTTGAACTTAAAAGTTATCTTTTGCTGTTTGTGAGAGATATGACCTATCCTGTCCTGGCATGACATCAAATATGTAAAAATTCACTAACAGAAATTATCTTTTGCCAACTGCAATAAGATTGACAGCCTGCTGTTTACACACGCACAAAAACCCCCAGTTTTTATTTAGCAGGGAGAACAATTAAAATAGTTGAAGTTATTGTGCTTCATTTTACTGTAGTGGAGTTGAATCTGAAATATTTAATAGAGTTTGCTAGAGTGGACTGCTTGAATGAATAATGTTTATTGTCATTCTTTGAATGAATGAGCAGTATTTGGATCAGATTTATCACCTAATACTGCAATACAAAAGTATATTCTCAGTAAATTTTTTACTTCCCAAAATAGAAATGCTACTAAAGATGCTTGAAAGGCAGTGAAAGATACATCTTCTCCTGTTGCACCTGTTCACCAGAAATCCCCCGTTCCAAGTTTTAATAAATTCTGCTTGCCTGGAACATCCACAAGAAGCATATTATTTGCTGAAATTCACCATCTAAGCGCATAATATTGAAGTGGTACATTTTCACAACATGATCAACTTTAGTGATAACAATCTAAACTGATAGCAGTCTATTCTTTTGACAGATGCTGAAAGAACACAATCAAGCTTCCAGGAAAGCCTCTCTTGACATTTTAGTAAAAGTAACAGGTATACTGGAAACCGCAGGTGGAGTTCTATGGACAGCTCATCTAGTCCAAAAAAGCTTGGAATAGAGAGCTCCCCAAAATTGTGATGATAATGGCAGGAGCCTTCAGAGACAAACTGTTTAAAATAATGCATGCTTCCTGTGACTGAAATTATGACTCAACAGAAAATCAAGGCCTTAATAAAACCAGCAGTAATAACAGACTCTGCATTTTTTTCCTATTCCTTATGATTGTTGTTGCTGTTGTTATTTATAATGGGTTTTCCAAAGAGGACTAGGCATCAAAAAGCCAAATGTGAAAAGCTGTTCCCAGAAGAGGATTTGCCTATCTGAGGGCACAGAGCAGTGAGGTTTCCAGGAGGAGCAGGCTCCTGCCTGCTGCCGGGCAGGCAGTGTGGTGGGGCTGGGGACCAAGCGAGCCTCGAGTGGAGCCAGCTGATATTCATGCAGTTCTTCTCATTCCCAGTGCTACCCAACACGGAACCAAATGGAAAGGAAGTCTGCTTTATTGCACAATGGCTACTGCACTGCTGCTGATGTCCCCAGCTCAGTAACACTTGGATGTTTAAGCTGAGCACAAAATCCTGAAAAGAACGGGTCCTTCCTGCAGGTAAGTTTTCCTTCAAGTGTCAACAAATTCAAAACCCCCAAGAATAATTCTTTCACCCCACAAGATTTTTCACGTCCCCTTGCTCTTGATCAAGCTGCTGAAGTTGCCAGTCAAACAAAGCTTGAGGCTGTTTTGCAATGCAGATCCTTAGTGGTGGAAATTAATGTCTTCTTGGGAAAAAGCATCAGTCTGAAATTTTGATTGCAATATTTATTCTTTCACCAACAAAACAGATGCTGTAAGCTGCATAAAATTGTGCCTTAATTGTTTAATATAAATCAGCTGTACAGGGATGTATAAAGGAGGCATCTGCTCTTTAACTTCTAATAGTCTTAGAAGGTGCTAACTGTCCTGTGAATGGGGAGAAGTGGTTCATTATGAATATCTGCAGCATAACCTAAATTTAAATGGGTAACAAAGGAATTCTGTATTTTCCAAAGATGAATATTATAGTAATATATTTTGTCTTTCACAGCTGGAAATACCTCAGAGGCATGCACTGGTGTTCTGATGCAGATTGGTCTGAAGAATTTTTTCCTGTTCTGTTTAAAACGTTAAACACAACCTTAAATAGTATTTCAACAACTTCTGGAGCTAACGAATCAGGCAGAAAAGCACTTCCCATAATACAACATTTTTTAATGGGAAATGAGGCAAAAACTCCCTATCAACATAAAATACATATTTTTTCTAATTAAGGAATCTACCTAAATCAGAGTTCGCACTCTCTAACACTTCAGCTTCCTTTGCCTCTTAATAGCTTTTATATGCTTCTACTACAGCTTAAAGAAGCAGTATAAGGTCCCTCTCCTTCCTCCAGTATGAAAGCCTTGTGCCAAAACACAGACCCAAACAGAAACTTCCTCAGTGTACATACATCAAGAGAGACAAAACAGTAAGTCCACTCCATTCACTTGTCCTGTGAAACGCCCAGAGATGCACAGTTCCCTTGTGACCTGCTTCCCTGTGACAGGGCTGCTTTATGGAGGTGACAAAGGTATGGTATTCATAGCACCATATACCTTGCCATAGTAAACAGCTGCATTATCTGAAAAGGCTGATTCAAAGCATGATGTGCCACACAGTTAATAATAGAAACTTTGTGAGACAAAACGAGGAGAGAGCAACCTATGACTGGCATATTCTCAGGAAGTTGTAGCACTCAATTGGCTCTTGGAGTAGAATAACATGATTTTGCTGTTTTGACACTGTGATGCTTGAGGATAGTAAAAATATTTGAGTTATGTCACTCTGGCATGAGATCTACCTGCCACCCCTTCTTATTGTCAACAGTAATTTTTTTTTTGTTTCCTCTAAGCAAGAGACAATTGAAATATTTCTATAATTATGTAATATTTTGGAACCTTCTTTGTATATAGAAGAAGACTGCACAAGGTTGGTTTGAGGATCTTAACATGGCCCAGATGATCCTAAATTACCCACTGATATTTTTATTTTCTTTAAATCTATATTATGGCTTCCCTTTCTATATTTCTTGGCTGAATGATTAAGGTCAACCACTTTTCAGCCCCAAAGGCTCAAAGCAATTTTTTTGCTATTGTGCAGTTAATGTCAGGGGTTTTTTTTTTTAGTTCATTGACTTTGTTTTTTGGATTTGGTTGCACTATTAACACTCCCCCTGCCACAGCAGACTAGACATGCTAAGTCTATGCACAAAATTTATTTCTTCTGTCTAGGAGATAAAAAAATAGTGAAGACATCCTTTCTGTTAGCTTCTATCCAGAACAGACTTCTCTGAGCAGGTGTTGATTGTGGGAATTTTTAATCCAGATTCAGAAATCTCAGCGACATCCTGTTTTCTGAAAGGTGATGTGAAGCATTTTCTCATGATAAGGACTTTAATATATTCCTTTAAGGAATCTCATATTTTGCAACTGAAATTAACAGATCCATTGGGGGAAAAAAAAAATACTTTCTTGGTTTTGCTGAAATTTCTTCATTTTTATTCCTCAATCCTATGAAAAGGCAGTATAACCACAAGATCCTTGCCTTGGATGGTCCCACTATTGTATACCTGCATTACAATGTCTTTCTCAGTTTTGACAATTTACAATGTCTTTCTCAGTTTTGACAAGTAGTTACAGCAAACACTACAGCAATATTGAGAACCAGCCAGCTGGGCTTTTTAAGTGCTCTTTAAAACACAAGAGATGTCCAAGCAGGGAGGCAGTCACTAGAAGACAGACATAGATAACCCAGAAAAGCATATGCCATTTTGCCTTTCTAATTTTTAGTTAAATTACAAAAATATTACTGTTTAGTTCAGGTGCGTTTAAGTTTGGTTTTTTCCCTAAGAGTATTTTTCTAGGAAGCCTTGCATAAGCATGTATCTTTTAAGGATATGAAACAGAAAAAGCAGGACTATGAAAACAAAAATCAAAGTGAGGCAGCTTAAAATTCACCAGTACTCAGTGTGACAGTCGCCAGCATATTTCTCACACTTCAAGATTATTGTCTTAGCATAAAACAGCTTATAGGGGGAAAAAAAAGGCATGTACATTAACTTTTACTGAAGTTAATGTGATGTTCTGTGGGACTGGTAGTTAAATGGACTGGTGCCTGTCGACTGTGCTATCACTTCAGTGTGTAAAACCAATTTGCTTGCAAGCAGTCCATGTGTCATTAGCATTATAAGTGCTACAAGAAAATAATTAGGTTCTAGTGCACTCTATAGCTACATCACTGGAGCAGAAATGATCAATAAAAGAGTCAATAGCAAATCATTTTGTCCCATTTTATTAATGCTGTTAAAATTCATGCACTTTCCAATCTGGTTTATGTGCACATCATGAGACATTTCATGTCACGCTACAACTTTCATCACAATGACACTGATCACACAGCTACACAGTATAGTTGATAGAGGCCAGCTGTCTAAGTCAGTAGGTGTCTGGGAAATCAGTAATTCTTTACATACATAAAATTTACTCACAGAATGTTATGAGGTGCTTAGCTAACAGATCTGATCAGACAGAAGTCAGAAGGGGGAAATGAGGGTGTTTAAAACCAGGTACCAGAGGTCTTATCGTACATGACAGAATATTCACAGAATCACAGAATGATTTGCTTTGGAAGGTACCTTAAAGATTATCTAGTTCCAACCCACCCATCATGGGAGGGCCACTTTCCACTAAATCAGGTTGCTCAAAGCCCCATCCAACCTGACCTTGAGCACTTCCAGAGATGGGACATCCATAACTTCTCGGGGTAAGTCTTCCAGTGCCTCACCACTGTCACAATAAAGAATTTCTTCCTAACATATAATCTAAATCTAGCCTTTTCTATTTGGAAGCCATTCTCCCTTGTTTTATCATTATCTGTCCTTGTCAAAAATCCCTCTCCAGCTTTCTTGCAGCCTCCCTTTAGGTATTGGAAGGTGCTGTAAGGTCTCCCCAGAACCTTCTCTTCTCCAGGCTGAACAGCCCCAACTCTCAGCCTGTCTTCAGAAGAGAGATGTTTCAGCCATGTGATTATTTTTGTGTCCCTCCTCTGGACTCACTTTAACTCACTATTTTAGGGTCTCCAGAGCTGGACACAGTACTACAGGTGGCATCTCACAAGAGCAGAGCAGATGGGCAGGATCACCCCCTTGCCTTGCTGGCCACAGCTTTTGATGCAGCCCAGGACTCAGTTGGCATTCTGGGCTGTGAGTGCACATTGCTGGCTCATGTTGAGCTTCTTGTCCACCAACAACCCCAAACCCTTCTCCTCAGGGCTGTTCTCAGTCCACTCTCTGCCCAGTATGCATTTGCACTTGGGATTGCATACACAGGACCTTGCATTTATTAAACCTCATGAGGTTTACACAAGCCCACCTCTCAAGCCTGTTCAAGTCCTTCTGGATGGCATCCCATCCATCCATCATGTCTGAAGGTCTATGTTGCTGGGGTTGCACTCAATTCCACTGTCCTTGTTACCAACAAAGATGTTCAAGAGCATCGTACTCAATATCAAGTCCTGAGGAACACCACTGGTCAGCTCTCTTCACTTGGACATCTAGCCATTGACAGCAGCTCTTTGAGGATGACCATCCATTTGAGATAACATCTTTACCGACAGAGTGCTTCATCTGTCAAATATATGTCCCTCCAGTTTAGAGACAAGAATGTTATGCTGGACAGTGTCAAAAGCTTTGCACAAGTCCAGGCAGATGTCACCAGTTGGTGTTCACTTATCCACCAACATTGTAACCCTGTCATAGGCCACCAAATTTACCAGGCACTCTTTGCATGTAATGAAGCCATGTTGGCTGTCACGATTACCACCTTATTTTCGGTTTGCCTTAGCATAGAACTCGATGGAGGATCTGCTCCATGATCTCGCCAGGCACTGATGTGAAACTGACTGGCCTGTAGTTACCCAGGTCTTCCTTCCTTCCCTTTTAAAAATGGGGGTTATGTTTCCCCTTTAACCAATCATAGGGACTTCACCAGACTGCCATGACTTATCAAATACGATGGATAACGGCTTAGTCATTTCCTCAGCCAGTTCCCTCAGGACCCACAGAAGCATTTCATCAGGTCCCGTGAACTTGTGAAACTTCCAGTTCCTTAGATGGTCTCAGACCAGATATTCTCCTACAGCAGGTTGTTCTTCATTCTTCCAGTCCCTGCCTTTGCCTTCTGCAACTGGTGGTGTGGCTGGAACACTTGTTAGCAAAGACTAAAGCAAAAAAGTCCTTGATTACCTCCGTTTTCTCCATACCCCAGGGAGTCAGGTCCCCCATTTCCTTCCAGAAAGGGCCAACATTTTTTCTTGTTCTCCTTTTATTACGAGTGCAAATACAGAAGACTTTCTTGTTGCCTCTGACATTCCTGGCCAGATTTAATCCAGAACTTTAGCATTTCTGGATGCTTGGGCAATATCTCTGTTTCGCACAGGACACCTGTCCTTGCTTCCACCCCCTTCCTTTTTGTGTTTGAGTTTGTCCAGGAGCTCCTTATTCATCCACATAAGCCAGTTTTTGTCTGACTACATCTTTGTTGGAATGCATCGCTCCTGATCTTGGAGGAGGTGATCCTTGAATATTAGCCAGCTTTCTTGGGCCCTTCTCTCCAGGGCTTTATCCCACAACACTCTACCAAAAACCTCTCTGAAGAGACCAAAGCCTGCTCTTCTGAAGTCCAGGTTACTGAGCGTGTTATGCACCATCCTGGCTTCCCTAAGGATCTTGAACTCCACCATTTCATGGTCACTGCAGCCAAGGCTGCCCTTAAAGTTCGCATTCCCCACCAGCACCTCATTGTTAGTGAGAACAAGGTCCAGCATAGCACCTCTTCTCATTGTCTCCTCTATCACTTAGAGAAGGAAGTTATCAGCAACACAGTCTGTGAAACCTCTGGATTGCTTATGCCTTGTTGTGTTGTCCCTCCTACAGATACTGGGGTCATTCAAGTCCCCCACATGGGTCAGAGCTTGTGAATGTGAGGCTGCTCCCATCTGTCTTTAGAGGACCTCATCTGTCATCTTCTTGGTTTGGTGGCATGTAGCAGACCCCCAGTACAATGTCAACTGTCGCTGCCCTCCTTTTAATCCTGACCCATAAGGGTCTGGTCTGTTCCCCATCTGTCCGCAGGCAGATCTCCATGCTCTCCAGCTGGCCACTGACATAGAGGGTGACACTCTCTTCTCATCTCCCCTGCCTGTACTTCCTAAGGAGCCTGTATCCTTCCATTTCAACTCTTCAGTCACAGGAGCCATCCCACCATGTCTCTGTGATGCCAGTAAGATCACAGTCCTGCAGGCATGCACATGTCTATAACTCGTCTTGTTTATACCCCTGTTGTTTATTCCCCACGCTATTTGCATAGGGGCATTGAAATTGGGATCCTAATGAATCTGACTTAGTGCCTGGAGCAGCTGGAATTCCTTCATGCTGCAGAGGAATGGTGTATCTCAGGATCATTACGAGGTATGAAGGCTTCTGCAGTCAGCAATCCTGTGGCATCCAGAATTACTGCCGTCACATTTCATCTTTGCTGGCACTGTGGAGGTCAGATGTGCTGGTGACCTCTTTTTCTGTGTTTAACGGCTCCACTGTTCATGGTTTTCATCCAACAGAATCACATTGATTGGAATTGGATGAAGTAAGATTGCACACAGAAGTCTGCACATAGCCTCTATTTGTATAAATTTGCATTTACATTATATTTGCATCTGGGGAGAGCCCACATACTATATTTTTCACAGTGCAGCTGCAACATCTTTGAAGCCTGGGTGCAGTGGTTGAACATGTGTTACTCAGTGCCAGACTAGTTCAGCTCTTTTAAAATCATCAGGAATTGAGTAGCAGATTAATTAAATATTGTAGTGTTTATTTGTAATTCTAGCACTTCCTCTTCTTCTTGTTGAGCCATCATTTTATATTAGGATTGAAATCCTAATTTTAGTTGCATTTACGGGCAAAGCACTAATTTGAGAAAACCGATTTTAGCAGTCTAAATATGACTGGCCAAAAGGGTGTCAGAATACTTAGGTAAAAGTAGAAGATGATAAACCACACGAGTGTATGATGAGTATTTCAAGAGCTAGAAGAGACTGTTAGGTAAGAACATTTCCATCACTTCTTTGGTGATGGAAAGAGAAAACCACTGAAAGGCAGATGAAATATAACCAATAGCAACACAAAAAAAGGCAGTATGCTAAAGCAAGCTGTACACACATTTAAAGCATGTGCTGAATGACTCTACCAAACTAAAAGATGAGAAGAGCAGGTCTGCAAAAATAATTGTTTTGTGCAAATGAGTGTTAGGAGGATTCAGGTAGTCACAACAGGGAGCTGCTACAGCTTTTACTCTACCCTTAATCATCAGAAGATTTAGTCTAAATGTCTCTGAAAACTTAGGTCAGAAAATCTCTTAATCTTAGGCTGGTGTTTTCACAAAAACATGCAAATGTCATTCTTGGTATCACTGGAAACTAATCAAGTAGAAGACGCACTATTAGGGAACAAAGATTTTAATAGATAATCCCAAAGATTCTCTTCTCAGATAGAAACGGGCAAAAAGAGATTTCCATTATATACTTTCCACATCACTATTTTTTTGCAAATAGGAGCAACCAGTTGGAGAAACATTATATTTCTTGTCTCTAATAAATAAGATTAATTGAGAAAATTAATTAAAATGTAATACTGTCTGGGAGATATCTTCAAACTTTACCAAGGGCTTTCTGAAAGTGATTATCTATGAGGAAGCAACGGTCTTTAACTCAGTAAAGGCTCTTGATTTTTGTTAATTTCAAGTGAACACTCTTCATTCTAGTTTGTGTCAACTATTAAACATAAAAAACCACCATATTCTCAGTTGCAAGCCAGTCTGAGAAACACAGGAATCTTTACCATATTAGACTCACTGAAAACAAATTCAGAAGTCAACAAAATGCTAATAGAACAAAGGCTGGTGTAAAGGAAGAATAGCTTGCAATTCTGAAATTATTTGAACATATTAATCTGCCATTGTAGCTACTTATCTGCATCTTCATATGTTAGTATTATGTACACCCTCAGATCACTCATTACTACTGCACATTGCCTGGCATGATGCAGGCTGGTCACAACCTCCTGAGATGGGACAGTGCCTGCCTACTTAGTGCTGCTTGACTCCCTCCTCTTATTCCTGGCAACCTTCCAACCCTGCAGGAATCTGTGACCCAGGGAGCATCAGGAGTGGTGGGGTCTTTGTATCTCAGATCATTCTGTGTGATTTTCTCCCATAATTTCATTTGATAACTCATTAAAGAACTGCAAGCTAGTACCTTCAGTACTTTGCTGTAACCCTTGGTTTAACCATGTATTATCTGGAGGGTCACTGTTGGAACCTGAGTTCTGAGGATTTCAGTCTTTCAGCGCTGACAGACAGTGATCCTCAGAAGTGCACTGCATTTGACCTGAAGCCTTGGGAAAGGCTTCCCAAATTGTGTGATAACACTGAGGTTGTTGCTATGTAATTAAAAGTTATATCACTGGGTGGAATATCTAGAGATGTAGGAAACTTAGGTTTATGGGATATACGTAACAATATGGAGGATTTGGGGTATGGATTTGTTCTTCTTCTTTTCTTCTTCCTTCTTCACAAATTCTTCTGGGTGTTCTGGTATTGGGTCAAAAAACCCACAATGCGGATCATGAATAGTTAGTTATTGGATTATAAGTAAAAACAAATTAGTTGGCATTCCATAATTGGGTAATTTGGACCTTAAAAGACCTTGGAAGTTAGAACTTGGAGCCATTTTCACCTTGTTAACTTGGAGACATGCTCTGTGCTGCTGTGTTACAGAGAAGATATAAAAAAAACTAAGTCTGAAGAAAAACTCCCTGTCTCCTGCATTTTAATTTGAACTCTGAGTAAAAGAACTCACGAAGCAAAGGCAAAGAAAAGAAACTATAAAAGAGAAAATTAATAAGTCACTTCCATTTCACTCTTGAATTTTGCTCCTGCTGGCTTACTTGAAGGCTGTATAGTTCTTACACTGGAATTGTTTCCCATACCCCCGACCCACGCCAGTGAATATTTTATAGACCTGCACCATATATCTCGTCAGTTGTGTTTCAGGCCGAGCAGTCTGTATGTATTTAAGTTATTGTGTACACAGCAGCTCTCCTGAAGCTTTGATCATGTTTTATGTGTACTGATTTTCACCTGCTATTTTATCATCTATGCCATGTCATTAGAGTCTTCTGCCACTCTTTATTATCTTTTTATCTAGCTTTACCCTTAACTTTTTCACCCTGAACAGCTTCTTTCACTGATTACTTCCTTAAGTTTGAATCCTGAGCAATTATTCCCCTTTCTCTTTATCGATATGAGGGCACTTGTTTTATGACAACTTTAAGAGCTTTTGGTGAGAAATCTGGTCAAAATGCTTTTATAAAATCTAGCACATACAACAATCAGACCTTTGTCCATCTTCTTCCTTTTCAGCATAATGTAGTTACTCTGTCAAATAGTACTGGCCTATACAAAATCTATGTGATTCTTCCCAAGTAATTAGTACACATAATTTCTTCCTTATATAGACTTACTGATCAGTATTTCATTGCACCTAACTGGAATTCCATCCAGAAGTGGTCCCACAGTGGCCTGGTACTGTAATACAGAAGGAATTATACACTTCAGGTTGTGCATCAGTTCAAATGTTTAACATTTTGAGAGCTCTCGGATGAACACCACGAAGAGTTTGCAATTTTTTTAAATTTGTTTCCTGATACCTTGACATTTTATTCTGAGTTAGAGCCTTCACTGTGTTTCCCAGAGACTCCTGGTGTGGAAACCTTTCATGAGTTCCTCTCAAATTAAAAACTCAATTTTTTTTAGTACTGCACCTATACCAGTGAAATAATGCACAGCATGGGTTCTGGTTGTTGTGGTCACTGTTTTACAAGGAACACACAACAACTATTATAGGTATGAGACACAGGAACTCCACAAAGCTGGGTTTGCAGATCAGCAATAATTTTTCTATGTCCCCTGGCCACCTGATGCTTTTTAAGGTGAATCTCTGCACCGCTCTAGTAGAATCTAACTACTTTGGTTTACATACTATCATATACATCATAACACTCGCCCCTTCAGCCATATCATTATCTTCTTATCTTTGACTGATACATGAAAACTCGGGATATGTTCCTAATGTTTAAAATTGTTTCCAACTTCAGTACAAAGGCGAGTGTTAATCAACCTCTGGTATTAACTTCTTTAAACTTTCTCTGGAATAAGAAACTATATATACCTCTAAATAGCAATCAGATAGTAACTGTCCAGATGATAGCGAACATCACAGTGGCCTCAAAACTTGTTGGGGAACAACTGGTCTAGCAATCCATTATCAAGATTGGACTTCATAGCTTCCTTTCTGTTTTACTCACTTAAATACAATTTAAAAGTCAGATGCTTCCTTATACTTGTGCAGCTAAGATGTAAATTTTGTTGTAAAGGAACTGTGGCTTAAAAGGACAGAGCAACAGCAAATTGACATTTTCTACCTCTCTTTCTGCAGAAAACTGTCCAAGTGCTACTATAAAATTGAATTATGAAAGCTTCTAATAGCTACTAATAACTTCATAATGTTTTTTCTTGCAGCAAAAATACTTCTAAAAGCACCCTGACTAGCAGTCCTTTCTTGTTGCTATCATTGTTATAATAATAATTGTGTTTTCTTTCTAACCAACGGAGGAGATTGAACTACTTAGTTTTATTTCTACTCCTAAATATTCTGACTCAGTGTGGCATGGAACATGACTCTTAGCAATGATACCATTTACAGGCAATGGTTATAATAACAAGACAAGCAGTGCTTAATGCCAATTGAGGTCCTTAATTAATAACATTTTAAATCCTAGGACAATCTGTTCATTAAACATTGAAACATTGCAGTAAAACTGCTCAAAATTAATGCCTTTTATTCCAATGGTACCTGGAATCATTGCTCTTCTAACAGGTTTCACCAGTATCTCAATTAAATCTGACAAATATAAACTGCTTTGGCATATAGCTACCAAAAAAAAGAAAAAAAAAAAGAAAAGAAAAAAAAAAGCATGTTTATTTTAGAGCCTGTGGTAATCCTAACTGCTGAATCTACATTTTGGTTTAGCTGATAGCCGCATCACTACTAAGCCTCTGTTGCAGAATGGCACAAGAAAGAAATTACATGACTGTAATTAGCATCTGGGAGATTTGCCTCCAAGGCATCAAATATCACCCAGAAGGATTAACAGCACCTCCTTGCCACCTAAAGCAAGCCCAAGAGTAGGAACATCTTCTGCATGTGGCCCTTTTTGCCTTAAGAATAAGGAACAGCATCTCAGTAAGTGTCTGCTGATGCAGGCTGTAGCTGCTTTGGAGATCCATAAGCAACCAGTGAGATGGGGCTTCACTTTGGTGGCAGATCATGGCAGGGGTAACATAGTTGAGAGGTTACCTGAAGCAGCTCTAGTGTGGATTTCTGTCAGGTCCTGGTGCACCACTCTATCAGCTGAAAACTAGGAACTGTTATGCAACATTTGGTAGCTGAAGAGCATCTTCTGTGGAAGCTGAAGGCATTCCAGCTGCTACTCTGTCCATCTGTGCTAGCACATGCTCCAGCTCACATGACAGGGAAGAAGCTGGTCTTTGGCAAAGCATTTCCACTTCTCTCATTATCGCAGAGGTATCTGTCCCATCTGTCTTCTGCTTCAGACAACTGTAATTTGAGAATAGCACACTGGCACTGAGGACTGAGAGCTGTGATTGCATAAGTACTAGAATCAAGCCTGAAATGAAAGTCTAGTTAAATTAAGAAATGTTTGCAGTCAGAAAGGTCTGCCTCACACTGTTACTTTTTCTCCATCGTTTTCCACCAGAAATCTTTCCTAGATAAGTACTTGCAGTTCACATTTAAGATACATCTTAACCTTTCAGGTAAATGCTAAGTGATCTTCTTTACCTATGATTGCTAATTCTTTTTAAAAAGTCAGGAAGAAACCATCAGATGTGTTTAAATTAACATCTGTACAGCGCCAGATGTCATTCATCCAGGTTGGTACAGAAGAATGAAGGTTTTTTCCTTTGGTGGTATTATTCACAAAGATGGCACATCTTGTATTTAGAGCACTCTGCTCTTGTGACAGCAATGCAATATAAATTTACCTGAGTCCCGTCATTCTGTTCTCAGTTCAAGTATTTCTTTCAAGGACTGTGAGACTTGGGCAGTTTCAGCTGAAGTCTTGGCAGGAGAAATATTACAGAAAGAAAGCTCCACTTTCATTTCGAGTGGTGCACCAGGACCTGACAAAAGCCTATCCTAGAGCAGCTTTTTTTTCTTTAAAATTATTTTCAGCTAAAATATAAGTTCATAAAAGAGTTTAAGTATTGCTTATATAGCTTTCTATGGCCATCACAGTATTGATAGTTTTGGTAAACTTTTCATTCATAACCACCTTGAGCCAGATTCAGTAAAATAGTTTGATGTCCTAAAGTTACTGAGGGCAAAATCTTCAGCTAAATTCTAAATCCTGGAATAGGTCAGAAATTTTTGCTCCACTGCAGAGCTTGGGCCTGCAGGGCAGTGGTGTCATTCCAAACCCAGAGCTGAAAACCCACTCCTCAATGTTCCTGAGCTGAATGTGCAGGTGTTGTTTACCCCACCTCCACAGTTATGCACCTCTTAAAGCAGTAAAGTTCGAAATCCCCAGTCCATGGAGTAATTCACATCACTCCCTTGCACCATCAAACAGGAATTTGATGGAGGAGCCCCTCTGACGCCACCTATTGGTAGCTGGCCATTGTGCGTGTAAAAATAACAGCAGAATTAGGAATTCTGGGAGTTCCTGTAAGTAAACAAAAAAGATCTGTGTCCAGTGGTTATGGCATACAGCAACGGAAAGAGGAGGAAAAGTCTTATCTCTACCTTCTGGGCTTGCTTATATCCCTGGTTGCATTCATTCCATTATTAAAAACTACGTAAATTCAGTGGCAGCATAGGAAAGAACCAGAGAATATCTCTATACTAAACTAGAACACCCTCCTTTCCAAACAAATATTGCAATTTTCCTAGGGTTTTTTCAGTGGTGGATCTGCGACAAAACTACTGAAATATGTGCTCATCAAAGCATGTTGTAACATTTATAAACCCTGGGAGAGAGGGCAAGCTGATTACCATCTGTATTTGGTGGTGAACTTCCAAGAAGAAAACATTAATTGACTTCTGAGATTGTAATGTAGATTTATGCTCACTTCTTTTTAGGCTAAAATATTTACCCAGTTAAAGACTTATGCCACGGCTGTGGTACATCATGTTTTGGAACTCAGTGAATGGCTATCTCCCCCAAATTCTTGCTTTGGGATTTATGAGTGATTATTTGCAGTGTTCATTTGATGGTTTTAACTAATCTGAGGATTTAGTGTTACTGTTAGTGGTTCTGATAAATATTTACATTATTTCATTTTGACCATAATTTGATATCTGTACTTATTAGGTCTTAAGTGATTGGGAAGTACTTGTAGAAGGCTTAAGTGTTGTGTTCTCTTTGAATTGATTCCTGCTTATTTATTACTTCTAATAAAATTCATGAAAAGCATATTCAGTCACTTTTTCTTCAATATGTGGTTTTAGATGTGCCATTGGGACGGAACCAATTACTTTCCTTTACCTGTGTCTCACTCTGGGTGATTTAATAAGATGAACAGGAGGGAATTATCCAGCATGAATGAGTGAATGCACACTGGTTCTAAGAGCTTGGTAACTGCAGACATGGCTTGGTAAAAGCAGAGGTATCATTAATTTCAATTGTAATCAGAGTGCCCTTTTCCAGTATGATTTCCTGTCACAGAATGGCCAAGAAAAAAGAAGTTTCAGTGCACAAGAAAGTTTTTGGCATATGATCTTAATTCAAATCAGATTAAAAACAACTTTTTAAAAAAATTTCCTATGAAACAGAAATTCCCCAGAGCCAGCAACGGCTCTGTGAAAATGACATTCTTGTCAGTTTGCCTAAAAATAGCTGTAACTTTGATTTATGAGAGCAGTTGCAGGGGGTTTCAGTATTCTCCTGCCCGCAGCAGATCTGTTGGTGGGATGCCAAGACACTGACCCTGATGCTTAGAGGATCTATAGCTCGGGGATAGGCAGGAACCTTTTTTGGCTCCATGGGACTATGCTGAGTCTGAGATGCTTTGAATGAAGTACTTCAGGCCTACTGAGCTAGTGGTTCCAAGCAGTTTTTCTCTTCACAAAGTGTCTGAAACTCCTGAAGACACTTACAGGTTTCTAAAATGTCCTAATATGTCTTGCAATCAACTGAAACAGTGCAGTTTTTAATAACTCTCAGTTGCATATCTCACCCCTGGGCTGAACTGATTACACTGCAGTCTAGCCTTCATTTTGAAAATTAAGTTTCAAAATGTGCCCTAAATACTTCAAATGCTTTCAAACACCTTTTTTTTTTTTTCCAGCTGAGCCTGCAAAGACACTGAAACAGCTCCAAGTTACCCTTCTGATCTCTCTTTTGGAGGATTAACTAGAAAAGGTGGAAGTTCACCAAATCACATGTTCAATGGACCACATCACCATTACAGCAGAGAATTTTCTGCAGTAATAGAAAATACCTGCAGAGCCAGCACGTTCCTCAGCTCCCAGCTGTCGTCATACTTTAACAGGGAGGAAAACCCAAGCCACCAACTACTGCCTCCCATGTGAAGTGTCAGCATGTACAGTACTTTGAGGTACAACCTATCCAAGGTCTATAGCAGTGGAAACTACTATTTGCTTCTTACTGCAGCCTGCAGCTTTCTGCATCAGGAGAATATGGAGAATATGGAGAAAATCCAAGTCTTCAAAATAGAAAATTTTGTCTTCCAGAACAATAACCTGCATAGGGAGGATCAGAGATGGCAGCCAAATGGAGGTGTTGAGGGAGCACTTCTATTCAGAAAAGATCAGCACTGGTACTCCTGTCAGACAGGTTTCAAGAAAAAAAAAATGGCTGTAGGTGGGACTTAGACTGAAATTCAGACCCCTAGATTTAGGTTTCTGCCATGTCAGCCTGTAGTGTCTGGGTCCCCACAAACTGTGCGAGAGTGAACATGCATAACAAACATCAGCCTACAGCATATGAACCAGGATCATACAGCTGATGAAACATAGAAAACTAGTGCCATATAATATACCTTACAGCTTCTGAAAAATCTGTGTGCATGGGTGGTGGTGAAGGGATGGAACCTTTGGGACAACAACTGGAGACCCACTGGGATTTCCCATAGTTCCTAAAAAGATGCTAGTTGACTCTCTAATAGTTTTGCAGATGATTTATACCCTGGCTGTTTAAGCAATCATGATAACTAACAGACAGCTTGAGTTGTTTACCTGCATTTGGTACTCTAGGATGAGCACCTGAGAGAGCTGAAAGGCAGGTAGGACACAGGATGGAGGAGCGTCACACACATCCTGGAACATTAGCTGGACATAAGGCAGAATGCCTCAGAACTGTCCAGAATGGCTCCGGACATCTAAAAGTGAGCAACAAATTTCAGCTTAGAAGTAAATCACACTTCAATGAAGTACAGAGATCTCTTCACCTCACCAAATTTGGAGTCACATTTGCTAAACTGAACAGCTCTCCATATGCATTACCTCTATCCCCACTGTCTGCAGAGATTAAAGACCTTACTCAAAAGGTGAACGTTGTAAGCTCACCTACATTTTTAGGTGTCTGGAGCTGGGATGTAATATGACACTTAGCACATTTTATTTTAAAAAATGCTGGCTATGTGTTAGATGCCAGTGAGACTGTGGATACCAACAGGATTGTGGATCACAGCTGAAAAAAAATAAAAATCCCTGGAATTCCTACAGACAGTGTGTATATTCCCAGACAGGGCTGTTTTATTCAAGCACACCCAATACCCCTGTTTTGCATGAGTCCTGAATACCTGGTATCTGGAGATTAGATGCTGCACTGCATCACGTACCCATGGTGGATCTGAATGTCTCTGTATTTAGGACCTTAAGCAGCTTTGTAATGTCTTCTGTGATGGATTCAAAAGAAATAGACAAATTATAAGACTGAGCTTCATTTGTCCCAAATTGTGTAAACCACAGATGCTTCATATTTAATAAAAAGGTACCACTTGATGTTGACTTCCTGTGGTCCTTTTTATTAAGTGTTACTTTACAATGCACCCTGTGAGAGAATAATAATAAGCTCTGGCACACATGCTGCACAGAACCCATTAAAACATCATCTGTCCTTGCCCTGTGAAGATGGGCCCCCAAGGAGGTGGTATGAACATTGAGTTTTCAGAAAATAAAAAGGAAAATTACTTGCCAAAGAGCAAATATAAATTTCATAAGTCACATGCACCACTGTGGTACTTCGGAGAAAACATTGCAAACTTTGCTGATAATTGAAGCAATCTGGCTGCTGCTTGTCAAACTGAACATTCAAATGCCTATTTGAATCCTCTCTGATTTCATAAATTTGTATCCAAAGGTGTCCTCCCTCATTTTTGACCAGAAACTTCAGAGTCATCTCAAGAAATTTAGTCTACAGCACATCAAATATCACCTGTTAGTGACTCTGAACCAGCTTGGGAGAACAGCGAAAGTCTACATTTCTTCCTATAAATAATTTTCTGAATAACTCCGGGAAAATAGTCCTCCTCATCATCATGTGCTCTGTCCATGGCTACAGGGAACTGTGCTTGGCTGCAAAGCACCTTGAGAGCTGCAGGTTCAGCTCCAGGATTTGCAAGTGTTCTTAGACTACTCTAACAGAAGCAATGGGACCAGAGTCACAACAGAGATAGCACAAAAGCTAGATACAGCATCAAACAGGTAAAAAAGGTGCAGGGCTTTGAACAGTGATTTTGGTCTGCTTCATTCCACATCAACAACTACCACTAAAAACCTGGAAAAGTCCTATTGGTAGCAGAGGAAAGGAAGAACATGAAAATGGTTAAGGCTTTGATGATACAAGGTATTAAGTTCGGCTTTTACTTTAATGCTATCCTTAATCCTTTTCCTTTTTAGTAAGAAGATTTATAAGAAAGGCTCTTGTGTGACTGTATTTGAAAAGACTAATTTCTTACTTTCTGGGGCTAAAAATAATTGAGAGAGGGTAGAGCTCATTGCTGCTGCTAAAACTGCTTGTGTTGGAGCCAAGCAAGATCAACACACAGCATAAAAGAGAAGAGCAAAGCCACAGCTTTTGTCTCCAGTGCTGCCTGTTGTTTGCACGCTGCTGGAGGCAGCTGTGCTGGGGGCACTCCTCAGTCACCGTGTCGGTGCCATCCCAGTACCAACAGCCCTTGCTGGCACTGCCACTCTCCCTAACCCACCTCAATGCACCTGATCCTCATGGCACCATTGCCTGTGCCACATCACTCTGCAGGACTGTGTTGCCTGAGTGCAGATTGCTCTGGTAGCACTGAAGGAAGTTAGAGACTGGCACTAGCTTGCTGCATTTTGAAGGATGTTATTGTAAGGCTTGATGGTGTTGTGTGCAAAGATCCCAGAATGGGTTCTGAATGAGCTTCTTCCAGGACTTGGAGGCAAAAGCACCACTTGATTGAGTTCAGTTTATCAGTCTGTTAATTAATTCAGATAAGGCTAATTAGCACAGCACTACAGCACCATGGCCATGCTCCTTGCAGGGCCAATAAGAATTTATGAAACTCACAGTTCTGCCACCACTTTAAAGCCTGAGAATTTCTCCCTGTTTTTAGCAGGGACCAGGGCACCTTGGACACCTTGGAGAGGCTGAGTTGGTGCTACAGGCAGGTAGCCACAGTATTCACCGGCTAAGAGTGTGCTTCTCCTATTCCACACCCAGACCAATCACACCCACTGTGTGTTATATCCAGTTTGATAAGATGGGTTTTATTGTTTCAGATTGAAAGAGTTAACTGCTTTTCAGCTGATTTTAGGATCTCCATTTATAGGCAGTGACTTATATTTGCCTGAGTTGTCAGAGAGTGTGCCATTCCTGTATTAGTCACAATTTAGTTATATGTTTCTGCATAATTTTAATGTATGTCAAATGTGATTCATCTGGGGTGCTATTTCTACTATCACGCAGGACTTACCCAACTGATATTCCAAGATAATGCAGATCTTGGGAGAACCTTAGAATAGGAAACGTATTTAAGCACCAAAAGAAAAATAAAAAATAAAAGGAGGAAGAAGTCAAACAAAGACTGGGAAGTTGAGGCTGTGGTTAAACAAGGAAAAAAATTAGTAAAAATGAGCAGGTGCTATGTGTCCCTAGCTCAAGAATTTTAGCTTGAAAAGTCAGTCATCTGGCATCCCATAATATTAACCTTTGGATACTTTCATGGAGAAAATCACTGCAACTCAGGACAGGCATCTAAGATAAACAAGAAAAATTGCCCTCTTCAGACACCCTTTCTGTTTTTTCTATGGAGTCTAAATGACCAGCTACATTTTCAGAAGTCAAGATTTCAGCAGATAAGCCCCACTTAGGCGAACTCAAAATTGCAAGAACAAAGATGTAGTTTAAATCCTTTTCCTATCTTAGGCTTTCCTGAGTAATTAGAAGCTGTAAACAAATAATATACATGCTACTCAAACATCCTTTTCTTCTCCCACTAATTGGCATACCAGTTACGTGGAACAGCCACCAATAACACTGTTACTGAACAAACCAGGCCTGAGTCCACCAGGGGATCCATGAGGTGAATCTTGTGAAGTTCAACAAGGCCAAGGGCACTTGGGTCAGGGCAATCCCCAGTATCAATATAGACTAAGTTACAATTCCTGAAATTTTCAAATATTATTAATGTTTTGTCTGCCTGCACTGCTTCAGGAATGAACTATCTGTGGGAATGGCCAGAGCAGGTCTCAGTCAGGAATATTCAAGCCACAGACAGAAGGACCTTATCCATGTAAATAAATTACAGAAAAGCAAAATAAATGTCCGTCTACACAGATAAGTAGATGGATGCAACTCTGTTCAAAAGCTTTCTCTTTGATTTGGTGGAGGGACTTTAACATTCCTGTGGGTGAACAGAGCAGTATGATTACAGAGACCACTCTCTGTCTGCCAGCCAGCTTCCCAATGCCACATGTGGTGCTCTAGCAGGAGATCCTGAAAAATTCCCATACCTAATATTCAGTAACAGAACATATAAGCACTGTGAATTCAAGTTCCCATTTTGACTCAGACAACACAGAGATTTTGAGCCCTCAAGCTGAAACTGCATCAGTGAGGCATGATGTAGTGTGTGAGAGCAAGAATGCAATCCCAAATACCCAAAAGGGCTGGTAACACTGTTCTGTTTCAGTAGGAAGCTTTGGTGGGCAAATATATGTAGAAATGTCAACAGTTATAACTAATTTCTTTCTTGGTCAATCAGCAACAAAATCTCTTTTAAAATGGACTGTCTGTGACAGCTCTACTGAAAAATTGTACCATGACTAGACCCATTACTCACAGTTTGACTGTAACACCTTAAAATGAAATCAATCCAAAATAATTGAAGCCTTTTTAAAGATCTGACTCAGGTTCTTGCACTGATTCTGGTCATGTCCAGCTGAGATAAGATGAGGGAATGATCACTTACTCAATTCATATATTTAGTCTCTAAGACAGCTGGAAAAAAAGAAGGTATGCATGTTTCATAGGTATGCCAATTATCTATGCTTGAAAAACTTGCTTTTAAATGGAAGTACTTAAGAATTGAACCATCAACAATAAATAAAATATTGGTTTTACTTAATACAGATATAGATACAGGGCTATAGTTCACACACCATGGGACTGCAAAGCACTTCGATCACCCATTCCCCGTCACCCCCCAAGGCAGGTTCAGCTATACTTGTACCAGTCTTGACAGATGTTTAAAGACTTACGACTTTTTATCCTTTTCTTCATAAAATACAGAGAAGCCTTTATTCCCTTTTTCTTTATAACTAATTTCTTGAAAAGTGATCCCATGTCTGCCTTAAGTTATATCTTTCCTTAACTAAAAACTCCACGGCTTCCATTAGTTTTTCCCCATTCACAGTATCTTCTAAATCATGCTTGCTATGTACTTATCTCCAGTGATGCATATTTTACTGAAAATAGGTAATAAAGACTTCTCACAAGTCCACTCAGATGTTACCAGGATCAAATAGGAAGAACCATTTTTGTGTCTCTCACAAAAAATAACCCTGCTTATCCATCCAAGAGCACAACTTTTATGACAAGTGGCAAAACATTACTGCTTCATGCCTGCCTTACGTGCCCCTGTAATCCCTTGTGCCACTCACTAAGCTGCTGTCCAGACAGTTTTTCTCTAGCCTGTATTTGTGCAATCTACAGCTCCTCTCTTCAGGCCACACTTGGTCCTTGCTCTCAAGGAAATGTGCCCTATTTGAGTTGCATCATTTCCCTTTGATACATTTTTCACTCCTGACAATGAATACTCAATAGTCATTCTCCAGGAAGTTTTCCAACAGCAGCCTATCCACCTAAGAGATGTTGTGTATCTTCCTAGTTTGTCTTCAAAAGCAGTAAATAAGAACCTTTGTAACACAGAGTTTGCTACTGGCCTGCATTAGATGGGTTTTATATATGTTCGATAAAGTATTTACTAAAAGTTTTCTTTCTCTTCTAGGTGTTTACACAAGGTTGACTTCATTATATTTCAATTTCTTCATAGAAATTGAAAGTTTTTAAGCTCATAATTCCTTGTCTTGGGACAGTGGAGGGGGGAACTTTCCCTTTGAAAAAGACAGGCATTTTTGTTGTCAATTTTTTGGTCTTCTGGAAGCTTAACTTAGCTCCAGCTTGTTCAGATTTTCAAAAGTACCTACCTGCAGGTTTGAAAGACCTTCTGTCACTCAGATGATATAGGGTAAATTTTTGGGTTATCTAGCTAGTGGCTTTAAGATAGCCACCTGACTAAAATTAATCTTTTCAGTGGAGACTGCTGCAAAAAAAAGAGAATGAAAACTCTGACCTTTTTACTGTCATTTGCTAATATTTTTCCATTTCTATTGAGCAGTAGTCAGAGGCTTAACTTGCTCTTTTCCTTCTCAGCTAATTCACTTTCCCAAAATCTTTATTCTTTGTTTATGTTTTGCATTTTCCCCCTATATCTTATGGTCATCTATTCATATTTTGATAGGTTTATTTGGATCATAAGGGGGAAGGAGAGGAGGAAAGAGATAATTTCTTCCTAAGCTTTTGGGCAGTAAAGCATCAAAGATTTAGTCAACTTCTTTTTAACACCATTCCAGGCTGTGAACAAAACTGCTGTGTGCTGTATCCTTGTTATGATTTTGCTCCATATGTACAGTGTAGCTGATGTGGCCACTGCTGCATCACAGAGACTGGATAAATTTGTTGGTTTTCCTTTCATCATGATAAAAAGATAAAAATACAGTTCTCCAGCACACTATGCATACAACAAAAACCTGCACTGAGATTACCTGTGGGATAAAGCAACACACAGGTACAACAATGGATACAAGGGAGCATGCAAACAAACAGCAATGATATACTACCATAGGTCTCACCTTGGAAGTATCGATTAACTGTGGAGACAGTTCAGTCAGAGATTTAAGGCACCCATAATTCCACCATCACTTGTGCATTTAAAAATCACCCAGAAAAGCATATTTGATATGATAAAAGAAAACAAACAGAACAACAACTCCCCCCCACCAAAACCCAAACTCAATCAATTTAACAATCTAGAATACAGATAGTATCAGTACTAAATACCTGTGGTACTATCTAGAGAATCCAGAGGTTTATGCTGACAGCAAGAAGAGGGATGTTGCATACATGGTACAAGTTAACATGCTGTCAGATATGCTAGAATTATTGCTCCAGAAGAGTTCAGATCTGTGGTTTATTTGCCAGCCCGGATGCCCAAGACATCCAAGGGCATCTCAAGTCATGCTAGATGCATGCCTATGCTTGGAAAACCAAATACCTCCTCTACACCTCATCCTCATTTGAATTTCTGACAAAAATCAAAAGCTGGATGAATATTTGCACATGGAAATTGAAAATGTAAAAGACATAATTTAAACCTGAAAACATGTGAAAGTAAAAATTGTGTTTGAAGAACTGCTCTTTAACTATTGTGAAATTCATCCAGAAATCCTTCCTTTGTAACCAACACAAGAATCAGGTCCCCACAGGATTCACAGGACGGCTGTGTGCTCCCAGAAGGAGAGCAAAAAACATTTTTGGAGTATCACTGGTGAGAGCATAAAAGGCTGCTCAGTTTTGCAGTTATTTCATAATTGGATTTAGGGCTACACAGCAGGCAGATTTTTAAACTCAATCTATACTTGAGAGTGGGTTTGTTTTGTCAGTTTATGGACAACCTGTCTTTGGGATTGATGAGGTTCCAAAGCTGTATGCTAGGCAAGACTGAAGATAATGAATGAAGAGGTCTCTGAGGGTAAAAAAGGGATGACAAGTGATATAAAGAAGTGGTGTTCCACAGGTATGCACTCCTTGGTTGTCAGCTCCTTTCCAAAGGCAATTATGAAAACAACTGAGGCCTGAGGGAGACTGCTATGGAGTCGGTCATACTCAGTACATCCGTCCCATTCAACTGTGCTCTCTAGGGATGCATTTTACCGTAACAGGGCAATGCATTTATATTCTTTCTCTTAGTTATGGAAGGATGGATATATATACATGTGGATAGTGTAGGCAGACACAGATTCTCTGCCTGTGTCTGCCCCAAGCTGGCCAGACACAAGTTAGCTTTGACACAGAGATCATAGGGTGTTATGCAGGATCCATGTCAGCAAGACTGATTGTCTCAGGCTAAAATCTGTACACAGCATCTAGATTCAATCTGGCTCCTTCCTAGATAGCTCAGAGAGCTTGAGGTATTTCCATTCTGTGTAGAGACTAAGTGGGGTGAGCCCTCATTACCAATCCCTCTGTTTTAGCTGCATGGCTAACCTGGCACAGGTAACCAACCTCATGCATTTGTACACAGCACAACCCACAGGCTCCTGGAATCCCACTCTGCAAAGACGGGCTCCTAACGTTCTTCACATTGCATGAACAGCAATGGTGCAGTCCTCACATGAATGAATAGAAGCAATATTGTTCCTATTCAAGACAATCCTGTTAACTTTTGTTGATGCCATGCCCCTATATCCACCTCTCTTAAATGAAGAGGCAAATAGATGGAAAAAGAGCTTCCATTTTGGTGCCTGCTTCCTGCATCTTTGTTTCCACATTCATCATTGCCACACAATAGTTGCCCAGTTAAAAAATTGTTGCTTCTATTTGTTCACTTGAGCATAAAGACACAGTTTTGTGGTCTTATAGAGCTATTGAATTATTTTGATAAACACAACAAGAGTGAAAGTAGCTGAAAAAAGTCAGTCAAAGCATACAATCTTCACTCTCTTCATTGCTTAATTAGTAGTGTGTTAGGGCAGGGTATAGTGATTATACAAGCTAAGTTTCAGGCCTCTTTTGATCCCAGAAATGTCCTTTTCATTACAGAATCACAGGATGGGGCAGGTTGGAAGCGACCTCAGTGGGTCATCTGGCCCAGCCTCCTGCTCAGCCAGGAACATTCAAGAGCACATGGCACAGAATTGCATCCAGGCAGTTCTTGAGTATCTCCAGTGAGGGAGACTTCACACCCTCTCTGAGCAATCTGTTTCAGTGGTTGGTCACCTGCACTTTGAAATTCTTCCGTATGCTCAGGTGGAACTTCATGTGCATCAGTTTCTGCTCACTGCCTCCTGTCCTAGTGACTGGCACCACAGGGAAGAACCTGGCTCCCTCCTCTTGGCACTGCCTCCCTTAGACTTATATAATTAATGAGGTCACCTCTCAGTTGTCATCTTCTCAAGGCTGAACAGACCCCACTTCCTCACCTTTCCTCATAAGAAAGATGCCCCAGTCCAATCACCACCCTCACTGTCCTCCACTGGACCCACTCCATTGCTCTTTTCTTTACAGTACTATTATGTATACATAATTAATTTTAAGTTATCAAGTTGCATCACAATTGGTACAGGAAAATAGAGTATGAGAGGGTTGAGATTTCTTACAGAGGGGTTCAGTAGTTTGTAAGGAACATCTTCCAGCACCACAGTGTCTTGCCAGCTTCGTACCCCTGCCATCTGTACCTGCACTACCTACATAATACGCACTCTCTTGCTTTATCATGCTGAGACGGACTTGATCAGACAGATGCTGGGCTGAAATGGGGGAAAACACCTGCCATGTGAATACTCACGAACTCTGCACAGGTACACATCAACACTTATACATGTGAATTACCCATACTATTCAAATAATGGTGACTGGAAGGTCAATCTGTAAATGATTAATCTCCTGAGATACATTACAGGTCAGAATAGGTGACCTGGGAATCACCTGGGGCTTTAAATTTGGAAAAAAACCTCAGTCTCACAGAGTAAGTACCCTCTGGTGGCCTTCTTTACTGCCATGAATTAAAAGTCACCTTGCTGGGTTTTTTTCACACAGGACCATTATTAAACTGCCATATATAAAGTCATAAAACACACAAAATCTTCCCAGAGGAAACACCCAAACAAGCTCTTGTCTTCCAGGTTCACATTACTTCTTAAGTATATTATTGGCCTTTATTAAGAAAACATATCTGGAATGACATAAAAAATCAGTTCAGCTCAAGGTTGACTAAATTGTGTCACAAGCCCAGACGTTTACGAATATGGTTATTTTCTACCTAAAGTTACTGTTGATGGAAGAATATATTGGACTTGAGTCAAAAATCAAGCCCTTCTTATTTCTATTTCTGCTATATAACCTCAGTGTTCTAGGATTTATGAAGCAACAGCTGTTTGGGTTTTTGGTTTTGGGGTTTTTTGGTTGCTTTGTTGGTTGGATTGTGTTTTTTTGCTGATACGCATTCAAGGAGTAATTCTTCAGTGCAAAACAAATAAAAACATGTTATCTTTCAAAGTAGTTTCATTTTACATTTTAATATTCTTATGCTTCAATGACTAAAGTTAAACTTAAAATATGGTTTCAGGAGTTGGTTTCCTACAGTGACTTCTTTATTCCAATGTGAACCAGAGAAATCATCACCCGAAGAAATTCTCATGATTCATGTTTCTAGGCTGTAGGACTTGAATTTTAAATGGGTTGAGTTAACCTGTAAAGGCAATGACTGCATTTATAGCTATGTCTTCCATATAGTCAGTTCTGCTAATACGCTGATAGTTTTGCTGATCCATGTGTTTAGTATGTTATTTGCTAGATGGCCATAACTGTAGCCATGAGAGAAGGAAGTTTGGTCAAATACTGAAAATGGGATTTTTAAATGGACTATGTGAAGATTTTTTAGTTTTTGAGAAAATTCTTTACCTTTATAAGCATTCTTAAACTAGGGAAGAAACAAAAAATCTTGTATGTTGAGTTTTTGTTCTAGACTGTGTATAATTGTCTTTTTTTTCTTAAATACTGGAAAAATAAAAGCACACATCTACCAATTTTTAAAAGGTTCAAGATATTTCTAGGTATCCAGTGTGAAAGAAATAAATTGATTCTGATGTACATATTCAAAAAGGTAGTTCTTACACAGTCTATCTGAGTTCCTTTGAGGTAGCTCATGTTGGCTCTCAAAAATAGAGGCACTCAACATTTTAAAAAGCTTGGACCAAATACGCCTCTACCCATTAGAGAAAAGTAGATTTGTAATCTTAGAAAAGATCTTAGGCCTAATCTGGCAAAACTTCCAGTGCATAATTAATGTTATCTTTGCTATCACATGCGTATAATTGAGAATTGTTTCATTCGTGTACAAGTTAATTCAAAGACCTTTTTTTCCTTCCCATAACAAAGAACCGGTGTTATTCTGGAGTTAGTGATGAGCAATGGGATAGTAAGTAGTGACTCATTAGCACTTTGAGTAATCACACTGGAGCACTTGACCTGTACAGCTAAACCAACCATACAATGCAACCTAACAGTGTTTAAGTTCAAGCATAATTTTCCTGAACACTTTATCTGAAAAATGTCTATCAATTACAGAATGAGTCATCCAAAAGGAGAGAGAATTGCAGAAATATAAGTAATTAACTACAATGTACTTGCAGAGGAAGATATAGGTAGAAAAGTCTTTAATGGGAACCTTAAGGACAGTAGGGATGCAGTAAGTTAGCACTTGAATAGAGTCCACTAAGAATTAAGTCTTTAGTCCTGGAAACAGTTATGCCCATAGCCAGCTGCAAGCACAAAACACAAACCTGTGGAAGACAATGTACATGTACACTTGGACTAAAACCCCTGTGTGTGTCTCCACATGACCATAGAGAGAAAAAGTCAGTTGTGAGGTTGTGTGTCTGAGTCTGAAGTCATGATTCATTTTCCATCTTTGGCACCAATTTACTTGTGACATTTTTTCCTCCCTATGAAATCTACAAAATCAGAGCAATGAAACTTCCCTAATACATCATATTGCTGTGATGAAACAAATGAAGACTGTAAAGTAGATACATAAAACAGTAAATATTAAAATGCATTCTAAAAGCAGCTGAGAGTAAACTACTAATCACAAAGTGACTGAGTTTAGGTCATCCTACATGTCCCTTCTGATGACATAGTAGTCATCAAAACTGGATTTAGGTTTTCTACATTATATAATTAAAGAGAATAGCTTTAATTATATCATGTAGTCTATTTTTGCAAAGTCTTTTGTCAAAATACAGCTATAGAGAATTTCAAATAGAACTCAGATTTTGCTTTAAAAGCTGCAGTTCTGATCCTGCAGAACTTTTGTTGACCCTTTCCCTGTGCCATTTCACCATAACCATAGAAGCCCAGCTGTCTGGGCTTCTGCCACACTTCTGTTTACTCCAGTACCAGCTAAAACCACCAGCTAATTAATCGACACTAGGTGTTGCACTGTGCTGTGTGACTGCATCTTGCACAGGCTTGCAGTGCTAGGACATTCAGCATGTCCCAACACAGTTACCTTTCCAGGGAGCTGTAATCCCTTGTTGTGTGGTTTCTGGAATTTACAGGGCTTGCAAACTGCTCCCCATGGGTCTTCAGTTTTGTGCTGCTCCGACCTTCTCCTCTGCACCCCAACGGCATGTGAGAAGCAGATGCAGGAAAATGGCCCTGGGATGTTTTCTTAGGCTGCCTACTGGAAGACTTCATCTCATCAATAACAGTGTAAAAATACAGGGTAAATTTAAGGAAATTACACAACATTCTTGGTCATACTAATGTTTGAAGCACTTTTCAACTTTCCTAATATTGCACCCATCTGCTGTGCAGCTCTGGTCATAATAAGCCAGTTATAGGAGTCTCAGTGTCTCCTCTCTGGTCAAACAATTGTGCAAACCCTGAGAGATTTCCCATAAAAATGTTAGTTTTGTTTGGCGCGGTAGTAGATTTTGTCTTTTGTATAGAAATGAAAACATGAAGAAAAAGACTCAGATCTTGGTGGGAAACCTATGCAAATTTTTAACAAAATTAAGCCACATTAGAGTAACAAAAACCAAACCAAAACAAAACAAAAAAAGCTTTACAGGCCACTATTCTGGTGGAAAATGACTACAGTGTATAAAAAATTCATCTAAAAAGTCACTTTGCATAGCTTTTTGTACATCAATATACTTCTTTTTTTTCTTGGGAGATTTTTTAGTGGCTTGTTTATTTGTTTTTTCTTTTGACTACTAGTAGGAAATTTTTCTGTGGTCATTACTTGATTTCCACTATACTGGTGACCCTTGCTGAATGTTAGCCATTTAGGAATGTGTTATACTGAACATTTTACAAAGTTCATTAATCTTCACTGCCAGGTAATTAATGTCAAAGAGACAGAATACTCTTCTATGCATGTAATTAATGTAATTATAAATGGGGGCAGTAAGGGTGAAAGAAAGCAGCAAGCAAAGTAAATTAATTCTGCAGAGGTCCAGGTAACCTTTTATTGCTTGTTCAGGAGTATGTGAAGCCCCTTTCAAGAGATCATGAACACAAAACTTAATGAAAGGGTAGGAGGTCTTGACAGACTCCAGAGAAAGTTGATGCTCTCCAAAGCAGTTTGCTAAGTACAGAACCAAAATAAATGCTTCTTCAGCTTTGAAGGAATGTAGAAAGCAGAGAACAATGCAATCCTTTTCTACATTCCAAATCCAGCAGTGAATCTGATTTTAAAACTGGTGAACATACTGTATCATATTCTGTCCTTGCTATTTTCCTGGTGCTGGACCAGCAAACTATAAAGGGTGGCTCTAGCACAAAGAGCAAAGGGTTCTCAGGGGGAATTCTGCATAAGCATGGAGATAAACACAGCCCTGATATGCCTTCCTCTTAGCCATTATTGTGTGGAGGAATTATCTGAGTAACAAAAGGCAAAGGTGTAAAATGTACACACAACAGATGATTGCTTTTAAAGGATTAACATCCAGTTGCTGCAGCTAGATGGTATTTTAGGACTGGTCTAATCTAACCCTGGACAGAGAAAGGATTTAACTAGATCCTTTGTCTAAACACAAATTCTGCACTCTTTTAAGGCTGTAATGATCTTGTGAGGAAATCTTTATGTAGCATCAATCATCAATTGACTTATAAACTGGAGGGCTTGGCTGAAGAAAGGTGCTGATTATAAATAGAAACACAGTTGACTCCAGAATCCTGGATGTCTTTCCTTAGGACCTAAATATAATTGTCCTGGAAGATGTAGTTCCTGAACCTATTGTGTCATACTCTTGTCTAGTCATCATTCATCACACAAGAAGAGATCAGAAGGATACTGCAGGGAGCAAAGAAACATGTGTGCTTTAAGAATCACGTGGTATTAACTGATTAAGATACATCTTATGTGAGAGACAGGTATGTTTACAGTGGCTTGGCCTTCCAGAGTTTGGACATGCTTATGCTGTGACTTTGCCTCTTTCACTTTTTGCCAAACTGCTTTGCACCCCAAGCTCTTTCTTTGAAACAGAGTATTTTGAGAATTTATCAAAATAATAGGTGTAAAGAGAAAGTTCCTGTTTCCTCAGTGACACCTATCAGGCAAAGCAGTGAAAAATAACTTAGAAGCAACGGAAACTTCAGTATTTGGTAAATTTAAATGAAGATATAAACCATAGCAGTAGATCTGAAATAATGAACCATGCTACTGCAACACAAAAATGAATTAGAACGTAAAATAGGAATTTTTCGTTGCTAATGGTTATTATTTTCTGCTCAGAACACTAATCATCACTGGTTTTAAGTATAACTCTAAAAAAATTTTCATCATTCCATTTGACAGAGGTAGAATTTCTCATGGGAAAATTCCACTCTGCAGTATTGCCAAGACAAAGAGCTCAGAAGTAACAAAAGGGGTTTAAAAATCCTAAGTCCTTTAAAAAATAGCTTGTTACATTGAAATTCCACTCCCTAAAACTTTTGTGTGACATTCAGGTCATGATTTGAGGTTAGTTTTAAAGTCTGATAATTTCATTCAGCCTTGGAGTTTCACCAGACATATCTGAAGTTTTCCCTCTGTGAGACTAAGATAAGTGTCCTAGCTGTAGAGAAAGAAAAATGTATTCAGATACATACTTGTATCAAAAGCTCTATATGACTCATTCCTAAAGTACCTGGACTAGAATGTGCCACATTTCCACTGTCATGAGCACACACAGAGAACAGGAGAAAAGTAGAGCATGGGTCATATGACTGGCAATCTGATTAATAATTATTAGTTATACTTCAGTTATAATTATTTTGTTATAAAAATTGTTATATTGATCAATAACTTTAGCATTTTATTAATTATTAATGGAAAAATCAATTAAATACTGACTGTAAATGCAAATTTATAAAATAGCAAAACCCACCTAAATTAATCAGCAAAGAGTAAAACACAAAAACAGCAAAGGGGAAGATAGAAAGTAATTCTGAGATAAGCAGTCCACCAGAATTACTTTTCCTCTATAAATGATGCTATTGTTCCAAGTTGTATTTTGTAGAAAAAGCTCAATTATTTTGCTAAAGCAGATTAATTCTGACATTGGTCAACTTTCTCTGTGATAAACTGGTTATAAAGAGACTGACTGCATTCTTTCTAAAGATAGTAGAAATATTTCCCTTCCCCGAAAGAAGTACTGTACCAAATTATAAAAGTCAAAATTGGCCTAGAGTATTCGGTGAGACCAGCAATGATTCTGAAAATTGGAAAAAAACCCCTAAAAAATGGTCTAAAATGCAACAGGGTCAATTCCAAAATGCTCCACCTAGGCTGAAGTCTGGATGAGTGACTAGTGGGTAAGGGGCAGCTCTGCAAAGGACATTCCAGTCATGATGGGGATGCCTGCATGAGTAGTAGCAGTCAATAACAACTCAATGTTACATGACTTAGTCAAACGTTAAGCCATCACAGGCTGAGCATATCTGGCCCTGTTTTAAATTAGCAGTTAAGGTGCCCCTACTGCTGTACACAAGCCAGCCTTGCTTTCTGTTTTACACAAACTCCTATTTCAGTTGCTGTCCAATTTGTATAATGTCCTCACAGCACATGTTCAGAGAGCACGCCTGGCAGCCCACCCCACACATTCCATATTTGTCTAGTGAAATTTCTGGAGGACGACACCCGGATGTTACTGCAGAATGTTCGCTGGAGTTTTCTCTGGATGTATAACGCTATAACATCCCATATCTAATTTAGAGAATGAAAATATGTCTTTTTATTCTCCTGTTTCAAAGAAAATTTTCTTTGGGAATTACAGTCAATCAAAAGAGGAGAGGCCAGCAATTAAGTGAGGTGATTCTCCCCCTCCATTCCTATGAGACCCCACCTGAAGTACTGTGGGGCTGTTAGAGCAAGTCCAGAGGAGGACCAGGAAGACGGTCAGAGGGTGGGAGCTCCTCTCCTACAAAGACAGGCTGAGATAGCTAGGGTTGTTCAGCCGGGAGAAGAGAAGACTGGGGGGAGACCTCATTGCAGGTACCTTGAGACATTTTAGAGAAAAAGGAGAGAGATGGATGTTTAGACAGGCAGAGAGTGACAGGACAAGGGGCAATAGTTTTAAACTGAAAGAGGTTAGGTTTAGTTTAGGTATTAGGAAGAAATTCTTAACTCAGAGGGTGGTGAAGCACTGGAACAGGTTGCTGAGAGAGGTTGTGGATACTTCCTTCCTGGAAGTGTTCAAGGCCAGGTTGGACAGGTTGGACCCTGAGCAAGCTGGTCTAGTGAATGGTATCCTTGCCCATGGCAGGAGAGTTGGAACTAGATGGTTTTTAAGGTCCCTTCCTATCCAAACCATTCTATCTATGACTATACGATTATAAGAAAAATTCTGCAGAATTAATTTCAGGTGGTTTTTTGCTTTGGAGTCTCTGTGCCCACTTCCTTGTTCTCAAAAACGTATTTTCCTACTTCAGAAATTTTTTTCTTTGCTGTTTCCATGTGAAACATAAAACTGATGACTAAAATTGAGGCCCATTACCTGAAAACACTACAATGAAAACTAGGTATTTATAAATGCATAAACAACTTAAAACCCCCAAATGTTATTTTCGCAGTCTCAGATGCAAAAATATATATTATAATTCATCTTTGTCTATGTAAAGAACTTCAGAATTCAGATTTTGGAGCATTTAATGTGGACAAGTGTTCTTTCCAAAGAAGTCATCTTTTCTTTGCTCTTATCAGCTTGCATAAGGGCTGCAACTATACAGTTATATCTGCAATTTTTGTTTTTCCAAGAATAGAATGGGATATCAGGAAGTCCTAATACACATCCTCCAGGTAAGTGCTCTTTGCTCTCCTTTTCAGCTCCTCCTTTTACTGCTGTGCAAGAGCTTTGAATTGTTTTACCTTATCTTCTCATTTCCTATGCAACACATTATCAAGCCTTTGCATGTTCTGGTTGAATACTTGCAGTCATTTCTGTGGTATCTTGTAAGGGAAAAATATATTTCATTGTGTATTAGTTACTTACAAAGCAAGGCCTTTGTATTGTATTAAAAGAACCAGCATTTTTTTCCTCAGTGCTCATTTTTGTTCGGACTTTTAATTATTCTCTTCCAACTTTCCCTTAATATTTTCAGATATTTATAATTAAGAAGGTGATTTTTTGGTCCCAGCTGTGCGTAAATGATGCCATGACCAAATATAGAATAGTAAGAAAATGTTGTTTGTGTCAGGTAATAATGCAGGGGGAATAAAAAATATTGTCTTCAGTAGGACTGTGCAAACAATTTTTCTATTAAATGGTCCAACTGAAGAGAAATAAAAAAAGTGCTTGGAATATTTAAAACATCCCAATTTTCACTTGACCTAAAATGAAACATTTCATTAGTAACTGATAATGGTCAATCATCTAGCTTTACAAAACAGTGAGAAAATACTACCAGGCAACACATTTTGTTGATGTGATGCCAAAGCCTGATCAATATTAATGCCTAGAAAGATTGCTACCTGAATTATGCCATTTGCCTGTTTTCAGATAAACAATTATTCCTTGGAGAGAATCGCTCCAGATGAAGCGGGCAGCCCTCACAGCACTTACTGCAGGACAACCAGAGATCACAGCAATAGCTGGAAGGTGCAGCCAACTCAGGAGGAGTCAGGGATCTTGGATGAGAGATCTTGGGAGAGAATAAGCAAAGCCAAGTGCAGCAGCAGCAGCAAGGAACAGTAACAAAGGCAGGCAGAAGGAGAACATAGCAGCAGCTTGGGAGGACACAGAGAAAGCCAGCTGAATAAGAACTAGGTGAGGAGTTTTGAAAGCACGAATTCACAAATGTACAATTTATTACTCATTCTCTATCTGAAAAGTGGCAAAAGCTAGGACAGAGCCATCTTCCTATAGCAAATGTCATCAATGAACAGCATGTAGTGTGGTGGGGTAAATAGTGAGTCTTTAATGGTATAAAGCAAAGGCCCCCAATCTTCATAGGCTAATGGGAAGAATTACAGAGGAATAAACTCACTGCAGACAGCAACATCAGCTACTTCCTTTGGTGCTATAAAGAAGAAATGTTTTCCTCTGGCTGTACACAGTACTGAGGGTGTCTCAGCACAGTGTGTCCTCTTGCAGAGGGAGACAAGAATGTCAGTGTAATTGTTTCTCTTCTAATATCTTGCTCTGTCTCAAACTTTGAGGGGACTGCTCTAGCAGACCTACTCTAGAAAAGGTAGACTCCACAAGGTGTCCTGGCTCACTGCAGTAGATACACTGGATATGCCAGTGCAGTTATTGTGGTGCTCTTGATCCACATGCAATTGATGTGAGTGCATAAAGAAGATCAAAGCCACAACTCTATCTCATGTTCCTCTTCTCAGTCTTTCATCTCTTTACCTTCACTTGGCAGAGGCAGCTTCAGTAGTTAATTGTAGGGTATCAATGGTTTATTTTGAAAAGTATGTTAAACCTGCCCTTTGCCATACTGCTGGCAGGATTAGTGATAAAAAGGATCAGGGAAAAAACAGGAATGCACCCTGGGACTTTTCAGAGAGCAGTGTGGATTTGAGAGTGTTGTTGTTGCTAGGGGAAAGATGTTCAAAAAGCCATTGTTCCAGGTAGAATAATGGGTTCTTTAAGCCCACAACACAATTATGCCTATTATTTCCAGCTTCCACGAAATATGTGTTTACCCAGAGGCAACTTAATTTCTTCTTATCTATCAAGCATAAATAGCTGCAAGTGTGTACAGTGGGATTTGGAAATGTCCAACAGCTTCTATGTGTCCTGCACAGTGACCTCTGACCTGGTGGGCATGGGGTAGGAGGAGGAAACCCAGTACTGCTGGAGTTCTGCATGTGCTGAATAAATTTTTATATTTGTTAGACAGTACATTTCAATGCATGGATTTAGTGAAATACTAAAAACAAAGACATGGAAGTCACTGGTACCCCCAGTACCCACTGATCCTTTATTTCTGACTCCAGGAGGTCCAGAGCACTAGAGACTAAATTAATCAGGCAGCTGGGGAGGGGGTGTGTATTTAAATTAAAAAATTAATGGGTTTCCTACCCATGTTAATCTTTTCATTTACCCTTAAAGGGAAATTTCTAATAATTACTGTGTTTTACTGTGTATATATAGTACTGCAATCACATGATAACTTCATAGTTTGATTATCCGAAAATACAAATTTTGTTTAAAAAGTGAATCAATTACTAGGGGAGAAGTACAAAAATAACACATATAACTTTTAATTAAAAAGTATCACTTCATGGGGAAAGAAACAGATACCACTGACTTCAATATGTGAACAAATTTTCCCAGATTTTTTTTTCACAGGTTTTGGTAGGGAAAAAAAGTTGGAATTATAACTGCAGAGATGGGTGTAATTTTCATCAATGTAAGGCTGTGGTTGTTCCTTTACTGCTGTGGCTTTGTTCTGGAATGATGAAAAGGCAAAGCATTTGCATTACTGCATCTGCTTACTTCATAAAGCCACCTAGCTTTTCCAGAGCAAGTCAGATGTCTCTGCTTGTTGTGTCACAGGTTGAAAGGAGGGCAGAAATAATTTCTGAGGAAGGTACTGGATTCATCTGACCACATTAAAGCAACTATATGGGAGCTAGTGATGACCAGTTTCTCCTAGTCAAAGGAAAAAACTGTGCTGCTGAACTCTTCATGGAGTTACCTAAAATAGTAGCTTAATCAAGCATTAAAATTGCCCTTTCCTCTTCATCAGCTGGAAGGGGAATAAGTATTACGGCCATTAGTTCAGAAGACACCTCTCTAGTGTCAAAGCACAGGAATTTCCATGATCCTTGATACTTGCACCTGACCATGAGGAATCTAATTTTCTCTTTTAGAGAACAATGCTTAGACCTGTGTTAAAAACTTCAGACTAATATTTTGACATGACCTCTACAGAGGTATTTGCTATTGGCAGATAAAGGGATCAGATAAAATCATTGAGGAATGTGACAGAAAAACTGTGGGGACTTCCTTTAAAAAGAAGAGAGGTGAAAACTCAGGACTCCAGCTCTGTTGAAGAATGTTCTTGGTTTAACATGTTCTCAAATTAGGATAAAAGTGCAGTACAACTTTATTGTTACTTTCAGTAGTCTGAAGCTTGGTGCAAACAGAGACAATTATTTCATTATTCAGGAGTGACTTTTGTTATGGAAAGAAAATGCTGAAACTCTCATCCCATCGAAACTCTCATCCCATCCAGTGGTCTCCCCCAGTGCCAGCCTAGTACCCAAGAAGATCTACAGCTCTACTCTACACAGAACAGGAAAATACTAGGTAGTGGGAAACGCTGTTTTTTACATATCAAAATAGAAAGTAAAGACCTTTCTTTCCTTGTGTACCAAATTAATAGTTTGCAATCATGACTTTGAACTTAGGTAGTTGTCATAATCTGCTGAATAAAATCATTCTGCTCAGAGCCCCAAATATTTTTTTCTATTGGAATTCCTATTAAACTCAAACAAATCTTCTGGGAAACCCAGGGAAGATATACTGTGAACATCCCCAGGATTAGCCAAAATCTAAACCATTCCATCTTTTCAATCTAAGAGAAAGGGAAACCACACAGAGCACATACAGGATAACCACAGCAGGGGCTGTGTGGAGTCACACTGAAGTTCTATCTAGTCAAGTATCAAGCACATAGTGAAGAGTAGAAGGTAAGAACAATATTTTTTTTTATATATTTAGGAAGAGTAGAGGTATTTTTCAAGAACAGGTCACCACCTCTAGTTATTTGTAGCTGAATCAGAACCAGTTGCAAGGGACTCTTGCACCTAAAGTTTTTCAATTGATCTTTGAATCCACCTGAAGTTTAGAACCCACTACTCTGAGGCCAGGAGTTCATAGAGTGATAAAAAGTTTGGTTTAGAGCAAACCTTCCAAAGTCATCTAGTACAACCCCTCTGCAATGAACAGGGACATCTTTCACTAGACCAGGTTGCTCAGAGCCCTGTCCAATTTGACCTTGACGTTTCCAGGGATGGAGCACCTACCACCTTTCTGGGAAACTAATCTAAATCAACCTCTTTTAGTTTAAAACCATTAGCCCTTGTCCTAAAGAAATAGTTCTTCAGCACTTTAAGAGTTATCACCAAATTCAAATATGAGAAATGTGTCTTTTTTTTCTGGTTTTGATCTTAAATGTTCTCCTTCAATATACCCCTGAAAGCTGAATTAGGAAGACACTACATAGAAAGAAGGACCTTTATTCTAGCATGAATAAACTTTCTGCTAACAGCAAGTTCCCCCAAAATGAACTTTTCAGTTTGTTTCCTTTCCAGATATTTTTAAGCAACCATGCCACCTTGTTTATCTATTCAGACGCAATTTCTAAGAGAGCTTTTCAATATCCTTCAGTCTAAACAGAAATGTGTCTTTTTCAGATACTTGCTATTGTGATCACGAGGCCAATTATTTCTTTTGATATTTGCAGTTTAAGGAACAGCACACACATCCCAGTTGTGTGCAGCTTTGAGAACTTGACACAATAACTACATTTTACATCTTTTGCTCCTTAGGTTTAATTACCTTTCATCTGCTAACATAATTCTTTTCATTCCATTCCCCAAATTCATGGAAGTTTGTATCTTGCATTAGAAGCATCAAATAAAGCTCTGTTCAGTGCTCCACAATCTTCACTTTAAAAACTACAGTTTGAAATATTTCTTCAGAATCCATTTCTGCCTACACAAAACTGTGTGAATAAATCATTTACTTTGTCAGATTCAGCACACTTAATTACACACATACACACAAAATTAATTCAAACCCACAGGATATTTTTCCCTCCTATGTGTGCTGTATGTGCACTCCTTTGGTTGCATTTTGAAAGTTTTAAATACCTCATGTAAAACCCTGATTTCATTGAATCAATGACAAAAATCTTCCTTATCAACAGAATCAGAATTATGCTTTCTATTTTTATTATGCTCACACACAATTAACTCGTTGAATCTTATGAAAAATTACACTTCAGTTCCATTAACAATGAGCCAGAAACTTTGTTCTTAGTTTGACCAAGAAAATAAAAAGTTTTAAATTGTAAAAATCCTCACATACCCTCTTTATCAATCTCTAATTTTGTTCAATCTCTACCTGTTCCATATTCCGTGCTTACCTGCTGACATCTTCAACAATTTTTTCTCTCAGGTACACATCATACTGATTGTCACATGTTCATTCAATTAGGAAGAGGAAAACCTCTATGTATCCTTGGCCAGGATGAGTCTGATTTCAAATGCTGTGGCTGTCACAAACCATTCACAGAAAACCACAAGCAGGGAGAGGGGAGGAAATGACAGAAAAAAGTAATAAAAAGTAAATTCATGAGTCATACATTACTTGCTGAAAGGAACATAGAGAACAAAATTGTGTTTTTACCATTGACTGAAATGGGAACATGACCAAAAGTATTAATTTTTTTGCTCTGACTTACAGGGTTAAAGCTATTTATGAAAAGCTTCTAACCAGAAATGGAACCAGAAATGTTTTTTAGCAAAGTCAAAAAAAAATTTTTTTTAAACTATTGCTGTACTTAGGCAGTAAATTAACATAGTCTTAACATTGTAAAGTCGAGACTTCTGTAAAATATTACTCTATACGACTGATATCACTTGCCAAAACTGATCAGATTAATGTGCTGGTTCTTTAAGATGTGAGAGGTCTCTGCACATTAATCACCAGAACCGTCAGACAGAGATAGCATGTTTAATTTCCCATGACCCAGGTATCCTGCAGCCTTGTGTGTCTATCTGTGTATAAGAGATATAGAAGCTCATTCAGGCCTCAGTCTTAAAAATGTCTTCTTCTCCCGCTCCTGAAATTTTGCAACCCTGGTCAGGCTCCCTGGCATACAATTCTTCCATATATTGAAAGTACTCAGAGGAACCACACACACAAACCTAATACATTGAACTGTGAGGTAGATCAGCTACGAGCTCCTTATCCTTCTGCAAGCAGAAAGAATAATTTGCGATTAACATTCAGCTGGTAGGATTAAGGTACATAATTGCAATGCCAATTCCTGGCATTTGTGCTGTCATCTACTGAATATAAAACAGGGGAAAGGCTAGACTATTTCTACCAGGTTCACATCATGAAGACAGGCATGAAAGAATCATCATTTTTGTTATCAAGATTATTTTTTTTCTGAAGCTGTCAGTCCTTTGTGGTTTCTGTACAATGCAAAAAGCCATTTTTGCCCACAGATTCATGCTACCCTTGAATTATTCTCACAGGGTTTCACATGCACCTGCCTGCAAAGACAAAGGATCTCAGGAGATAGCTGATCTACATCTGTCATACAGCTCTGGGTGTACAGAGCAGATAGGAAGGGTGGTGAGTAGTTGCTGACATTTCAGATAGGAATGATCTCATTCAACTCTGTGGGCAACTATATTACAGGCAGAAACAACTCAGCTGTTCACCTAAACTTCCAATACAGCCAGTGGAGAAAAATATACTTATGCATGATCCAGACAACATATTTTAGACATCTCTCTTCAGATGAGATTAATGTCATTCAAAAAATAACATTTCTCTCTATCAGTTACAGTGTGAGTCTAGACAAGTCCAGATGTAGGGATCTATGTTGCATATCCGAACAGTCAAGTGATTTTATTTTCCCATTTTCTTCTGCATCAAATGACAGAAGACACTTTTCTTCACAGAGGAGGATAATGAGAAACAACCTGAGTCAATACTGATTCCCTTCTAAACATTCTGGAAAGGCTTCAGCCTAGGCAATCTTGGTTTAAAAACCATCCAGAAGTGGAAGCTGTTGAAAGAAGGTGATAACACCGATAGGAAAATTCAGGTTGGAAGGGACATTGGGATGCCAGCTGGTTTAAAATCCTGCCCAAAGCACAATCAACTACAAGATCAGACCAGGTTGCTAAGGTCTTTGCACAACTGGGTCTTCCAGGAATGGTCACCATTCAGCCTATCAGAGGAACCTCTCCACTGCCTGGCTGTACTCTCAGGAAGAAAATTTCTCTTCTTTTGTTTCAGCTTATGCGCACTGTTGTCCTTCTGCCTTGCACCACTTTGAGAATCATGGCGCCATCTCCTTAATGACTCCCTGTAGGTACTGGGGGAACTGTTAAATGTTCCCAGAAGCATGCCTTTGCCAGTCTAAATAGGATCAGCTCTCCATGTGGGGCAAGCACTCCAGCCCCATGATGCTTGGCATTCTCCACTAAGCCTTCTCTTTCATATTTGGGGGAGGCAAAAACTGAACACAGGATCCAGCTGTGTTCTTGGCATTTGTCCTTGTTCAATTTTATGAGGCTTCTGTTGGCACATTCCTCCAAGCAAGAAGACAGCCCTACCCTCGAGCATATCAAATGTTTCCCCCAACTTTGTGTCACCTGCAAACTCGACTAGAAGACATTCTACCACCTCTGCCAAGTCATTAACAAAGACGTTAAACAGGACAGACCTCTGCAGTACTCACCACAGGCATCCACACAGGGCACGACACATAACCACTGATAATCCAAACAGTTTTCTACCCAGGTAGTCACCCACCCATCCAGACCATTATGTCCTAGCCTAGATACAGATGAAATTTGCTCCTTCATGCTCCTAGATAGAGCAGCAGCATCTGATTAACCAGATGAGAAAAAGCCTCATCCTAGAGTCCTGTTTAGATGTTACTTCTGTCATCAGAACATCTCTTCAGTGCTCTCCCCATAAAAGATGTGAGGGCTGTGTGGGACGAGTCCCTGGATGAGTGAGCCAAGGACTGTGCAATTGACTGATCTGTGTGGAAGAGGGGATTTAGCTAATCTATCTTTCAGGGACTTACACAGTCCTGCTTCCAAAGCTGCTCTGCATAGCAAAATGAGTAGCCAGGAGGGTTCCCTCAGGTCTGCAGACACATTCAGAATTCCCAGGATCAAGACTGGGTGTGGTGTGGTCTTCGGGAAGGTCTGGAAAAATTCTTCACAGCCTTTATGCCTCTGTAAATTATCCTGGAAGGCAGAATGCAGAGCCAATGCATATGTGGTACATGTATGTATGGAACCTGTCAATAAATGTCTCTGTCTAAAGTTGGCTTCAGCAAAGGCAGGAGGCTTTCTAGTTCCTGATGTCCTACAAGAAGCAAAGGGGATATTGTTAGACTGAGGAGTTAGAGGTCTTACCTCATACAAAACCAGCAATGACTGTCTCTCTGCATTCTCACTTGTCAAGGAAGGATGGTAAAATTTATCTTTGGCCTGACTGGAGAACCATGAAGAAGTTGAGCACAAAAACTTTACAGTTATTCCACACAGTGTCCCCCAGAATCCTGCAAGTTTACAGGGAGATATCAGTTTCTTCTGTAGGCTTAAAACACAAGAGCAAAAGCTACAAAATGGCAATTAAGATTCTCACAGAAGACTATGTCTTTGCTCAGCTGTACCTCATGAATCACTTGTTCTGATTAGCTTGCACCTTCTGTGAATCAGCAAAGCAAATGAAGCATCAGTTGTGCTGTGGAAGTAACTGCTTCCTTCAAGTAGATGCCCAGTTTCTCCAGGACTGATCCAAATCCCATGAAATCACAGACAGAAGATTAAATTAATTTTATGAAAGACCTTTTCAAGCTAGTTTGTGGCAGTCTTCTTCAGGAAATTCTACAACGTCCTTTTGCAGCAGAGAAAAATACAGAAAAAAAAGGAACAGTGTACAATAAAAAAATGAAAGGGAAAACAATTTTTAAAACCCTACCACAATTTAGCAGAGTTGATTATTACATAAACACTAAAAGCAAATATTTTTCCTGGTTTTCACTGATGTGAAAAACCACCATAACTTGAGATGCTCCTAATTATATCAACTATTGGAAACCATCCCAGGCTTCTCAAGACATTTAGCCAAATTCGCATGGAATAACAGAATGTTACCATATACATCAGAAAAATAGGCTTCATATGCATAAATGGGAAACCCAAGCTAAACAGAAGTAAAAGAAAACACAGAGTTACAAAAACAATACATAAAATTCTTTGCTAACCTGGGAAGATTTTTTTTCAGCTCCTGCTAGATAAGGAAACAGGAAAAATGTTCATACAGAGTTCCCCAAATTCTTTGTTCCAAAAGATTTTTTGTCAGGATTTTGTTTCAGCACAAATCTCCTGATACAGCCACCACCTGACATGCAGAACACAACATTTAATAAGAAAGTTTTCATTAGAACACCAAAAGGATGCAAGAACGGGATGCTTCCTTTGTTTTGGGATGATCATGTGTCCTGGGTTGCAGTGTATTCTATTACCATCCCCATCAGCTGTTGAAATCAGGTGGGGCAGTGTTTCCTTGCCTCCTCCCCCCAAACTATCTTGCTGTTAATTGCCCATCATTGTCCTGCCACCTGACTCAGAGATAACTCCCTCCGGACTATCTTCTGTTAATGAGCCTAATCAACACTTTGCCTCATGACTCATTACCCCATTGTGAGATGCTCCACCCAGAGGGAGGAACCAAGCGTCCCATCGTGGATATAATCTGAGGCTGAACACCAGAGACACTGGCTTCCCACTGGATTTCCAGAGGACAGGAGCTACACAGCCACCATTGGACTTCCTGAGGAAGAGCAGACTGTTTTACTACAGGATCACTGCTTCAGAGGACTGCAGCCACCATTCTACCAGACTGCTACCACCACCCTGCCTAACAGGGTGTCAGGTTGTACCTTGACTCTGTCAGTTTGACAGTGTTTTCTTTTACCTTTTTTTTCCCTTTTTCTTTAATTTCCCCATTAAATTGTTATTCTGACTTGGTGCCTCCCACTGGTTTGTTTTCAAACTAGTACATAATTTGGCACCCAACGTGTGGCTTGCTCTGAGAAAAAGTCAGAATTACAATTTTGTGTAAACAGAAATCTATTCACCATGGTGCTCAGCTGGTCTGCATGGGTACTGTATCTTGCTCTCTATATTTTTCCTCACATAGGGAACTACCTGCCTGTTGTATTACTCCTGTTAAAACCAGGGAATGGTATGAGAATTGCTTTATTGGTTTATTATGTCTATAATAACCTGCGAGGCGATGAATACCATTCGGAATATATACTCAATTTTGTTTGGCTGTCCTAGTCTGGGCTCCTATGTCTGGGACCTCTTCAACAATCACAGCCAGCCCCTGGTGGGAGGAGTAGAGAGTGGTTTCTTCCAGCCTTTCAGGCCAGGCACAGCAGTTTTTGAAAAAAATTGAGTTCCCTCTGGATGTTAAGGATGGTATAATCTTCTTGTCAGTTCTCTTCTCTTTTTTCTCTATGGCCTGCATTGTGTACACCATGCTTAGAAACAAACACTACTTAGTGTAGTGCAACGTCTGCTTGAGGAGGAGGTAAAAAGGAGCAAAGCAGCAAATACCATGTCTACACAGACTGTCACACAGAAAGGAGCCAAAAGCAAAGTAACTGCATCCGTTTCTACGCAGACCGTCACAGAGGAGAAAGGAACCAAAGGCAAAGCAACCGCATCCATTTCTACGCAGACCGACACAGAGGAGAAAGGAGCCAAAAGCAAAGCAACCGCATCAATCTCTACGCAGACCGACACAGAGGAGAAAGGAACCAAGAGCAAAGCAACCGCATCCATCTCTACGCAGACTGACACAGAGGAGAAAGGAACCAAGAGCACTGTCAGCGTCCCCATGCAAACCATCACTGAACCAGAACAGCCTAAACCGATTGCAGTTGCCCCTGTGCAGAAGAAGAAATCAAAAAGCAAATCAGTCCGCATAGTGACTGACGAGGATGCAGCAGGACCTTCGCACCAGCAGAAGAGGCAGAACCAGAGATCATCACTTGGTCGCTATCCTGGGTGAGCTGCGAGACCTGCGGAGGGAATTCACCCGCCAGACGAACGAGTCTATCCTGACCTGGCTGCTCCGCATCTGGGACGCTGCAGCCAATGACACCATTCTGGACGGAAGTGAGGCCAGGCAACTGGGATCTCTGTCCCGGGATGTGGTCATTGACCAGGGGATCGGGAGAACCCAAGAAACCCTCAGCCTCTGGCGGCGACTGCTTACAAGTGTAAGGGACAGGTACCTTTGTAAAGAAGACCTCCAGGTGCACCAAGGAAAATGGAGCACAATGGAACAAGGTATCCGGTGCCTGAGGGAATTGGCTGTGCTGGAGATCATTTTCTCAGAAGATGAGAGATTTCCTAAGAGCCCAGATGGTGTCCAGTGCACGTCACAGATGTGGTTGAGGTTCGCACGCCTTGGACCAGAGATATACTCCCGTTACCTGGCAACGCTGCAATGGAGGGAAGGCGAGGACAGGGTGGGTGTCTTGGTGAACAAACTGAGGATTTACGAGGACACCGTCACAGCCCCGTTTCGCACCCATGTCTCATCCATGGAAACAAGTCTTTTGGCTGAGCAAGTCCGGAGCTTGATTGAAGAAGGCCATCAGAAATTGAAAAAGGAACTTAAGGAAGAGATTTACCAGATCTCACCAGAACCAACAAGAGTCTCTGCCATTAGGAGCCGGTGACCCCCAACCAGGGAGAGAGGATACACCCCACGAGGTAACCTCTGGTTTTTCCTTCAGGAACATGGAGAAGACATGAGTAAGTGGGATGGAAAACCCACCTCCTCCTTAGCAGCTCGGGTACGTGAACTAAAAAGAGGGACAACTACCACAAGAAGCGCATCTAGAGTCAACATTGCTCCAGTCTCCCGCACACAGAACTCCAGACGGTACAGGAATGATAATATGACCGATCCTCTTGAAGGGACCTCAGGAACGTATTCACCGGAAGGGAGCAACATGCAACATGACCAGGAATAGAGGGGCCCTGCCTCTAGCCAGGTAGAGGAAAGGGAGAATCGGGTCTTTTGGACTGTGTGGGTCCGATGGCCTGGCACATCTGACCCACAAAGATACACGGCTTTGGTTGACACCGGTGCTCAATGTACTCTGATGCCATCAAGGTATGTGGGAGCAGAACCCATTTCTATTTCTGGGGTGACAGGAGGATCCCAGCAGCTGACTGTACTGGAAGCTGAAGTGAGTTTAACTGGGAACGAGTGGCAGAAACACCCCATCGTGACTGGCCCGGAGGCCCCGTGCATTCTCGGCATAGACTATCTCAGAAATGGATATTTCAAGGACCCAAAAGGACATCGTTGGGCTTTTGGGATAGCTGCTGTGGAGACAGAAGATATCAGACAACTGAGTACATTGCCTGGCCTCTCAGATGACCCCTCTGCCATGGGACTGCTAAGAGTTGCAGAACAACAGGTGCCAATCGCCACAGCAACAGTGCACCGCCGGCAATACCGCACCGACAGAGTCTCTGTGGTTCCCATCCATGAGATGATTCGCAGACTGGAGAGCCAAGGGGTGGTCAGCAAGGCCCATTCACCTTTCAACAGCCCTATATGGCCAGTGTGTAAGTTCAGTGGAGAATGGAGGCTGACGGTGGACTACCGTGGCCTGAATGAGGTGACGCCACCATTGAGTGCCGCTGTGCCGGACATATTGGAACTTCAGTACGAGCTGGAGTCCAAAGCAGCGAAGTGGTACGCCACTATTGACATTGCCAATGCATTCTTCTCCATTCCTTTGGCAGCAGGATGTAGGCCCCAGTTTGCTTTTACCTGGAAGGGTGTGCAATACACCTGGAACCGACTGCCCCAGGGGTGGAAGCACAGTCCCACCATTTGCCACGGACTGATCCAGACTGCATTGGAAAAGGGTGAGGCTCCAGAACATCTGCAATACATTGATGACATCATCGTGTGGGGAAACACAGCAAAGGAAGTGTTTGAGAAAGGAGAGAAAATCATCCAGATTCTCCTGGAAGCTGGCTTTGCCATCAAAAGGAGCAAAGTCAAGGGACCTGCCCAAGAGATCCAGTTCCTGGGAGTAAAGTGGCAAGATGGACGACGTCAGATTCCCACCGAGGTCATCAATAAGATCACTGCGATGTCTCCACCGACCAGCAAGAAGGAAACACAAGCTTTCCTAGGCGCCATAGGTTTCTGGAGGATGCACATTCCCGAGTACAGCCAGATCGTGAGCCCTCTCTACCTGGTTACCCTCAAGAAGAATGATTTCCACTGGGGCCCTGAACAGCAGCAAGCCTTCACTCAGATCAAACAGGAAATTGCTCACGCCGTAGCCCTTGGCCCAGTCAGGACAGGACCAGAGGCGAAGAATGTACTCTACTCTGCAGCCGGGAACAATGGTCTGTCCTGGAGCCTCTGGCAGAAGGTGCCTGGTGAGACTCGTGGCCAACCACTGGGATTCTGGAGCCGAAGCTACAGAGGGTCTGAAGCCAACTACACTCCCACAGAGAAGGAAATCCTGGCAGCTTATGAAGGAGTCCAGGCTGCCTCAGAGGTAATTGGCACTGAAGCACAGTTGCTTCTGGCACCCCGACTACTGGTGCTGGGTTGGATGTTCAAGGGAAAGGTTCCTTCCACGCATCATGCCACCAACACCACATGGAGCAAGTGGATCACCCTCATCACACAGCGTGCCCGTATTGGAAACCCGAATCGCCCTGGGATTCTAGAAATTATAACAAACTGGCCTGAAGGTGAGACTTTTGGATTATCCTCTGAAGAAGAGGAAGAGCAAGTGACTCGTGCTGAGGAAGCCCCACCATATAATGAGCTACCGGAGACTGAAAGACATTATGCCCTCTTCACTGATGGTTCCTGCCGAATTGTAGGCGCTAATCGAAAGTGGAAAGCTGCAGTATGGAGCCCCACACGACAAGTTGCACAAGCTACCGAGGGACAAGGTGGATCGAGTCAGGTTGCAGAGCTTAAAGCCGTCCAGCTGGCTTTGGATATCGCTGAACGAGAGAAGTGGCCGAGGCTCTATCTCTACACCGACTCATGGATGGTAGCTAATGCTCTGTGGGGATGGCTGGATCGCTGGAGAAAGGCCAACTGGCAGCGCAGAGGGAAGCCCATCTGGGCCGCTGAGATTTGGCAGGACATCGCCGCCCGAGTAGAGAAGCTGACCGTGAAGGTTCGACACGTGGATGCGCACGTACCCAAGAGTCGGGCTAATGAAGAGCATCGCAACAACGAGCAGGTGGACCGAGCTGCCAAGGTAAAAGTATCACAGGTGGATCTGGACTGGCAGCACAAGGGAGAATTATTCCTAGCTCGTTGGGCCCATGATGCCTCTGGTCATCAGGGGAGAGATGCAGCATGCCGATGGGCCCGTGACCGAGGGGTGGACCTTTCCATGGACAGCATCTCACAGGTCATCCACAGTTGTGAGACCTGTGCTGCAATCAAACAGGCCAAGCGGGTGAAGCCTCTGTGGTATGGTGGACGATGGTCAAAGTACAAGTATGGTGAAGCCTGGCAAGTTGACTACATCACCCTTCCCCAAACCCGCCAAGGCAAGCACTACGTGTTGACCATGGTTGAAGCAACCACTGGATGGCTGGAGACCTACCCTGTGCCTCATGCTACAGCCCAGAACACCATCCTGGGCCTGGAAAAGCAAGTCCTGTGGAGGCATGGCACCCCTGGTAGGATCGAGTCAGACAACGGGACTCATTTTAAGAACAGCCTCATCAACACCTGGGCCAGAGAACACGGTATCGAATGGATATATCATATTCCTTATCATGCACCAGCTGCTGGAAAAGTTGAACGCTGCAATGGACTACTTAAAACTACCCTAAAGGCACTTGGTGGGGGGACCTTCAAAAATTGGGAAGTGAACTTAGCAAAGGCCACCTGGATAGTCAATACCCGAGGGTCCATCAATCGAGCTGGTCCTGCCGAGTCTGAACCCTTGCACACAGTGGATGGAGATAGAGTCCCTGTGGTACACCTGAGAGGTATTTTAGGAAAGACTGTTTGGATTAATCCCACCTCAGGCAAAGACAAACCCATCCGTGGGATTGTCTTTGCTCAAGGACCTGGTTGCACTTGGTGGGTAATGCAGAAAGATGGGGAAACCCGTTGTGTACCACAAGGAGACCTAATCTTAGGTGAGAACGGTGTGTAGGTTTCACTGTGTATATATATATATATGTATGTGTGTTTTAGAGTTTAAGAAGGTATTGATTTGGGATAATGTAGACGGTAATAGAATAAGGGGTGGATAATGTCCTGGGTTGCAGTGTATTCTATTACCATCCCCATCAGCTGTTGAAATCAGGTGGGGCAGTGTTTCCTTGCCTCCTCCCCCCAGACTATCTTGCTGTTAATGGCCCATCATTGTCCTGCTGCCTGACTCAGAGATAACTCCCTCTGGACTATCTTCTGTTAATGAGCCTAATCAACACTTTGCCTCATGACTCGTTACCCCATTGTGAGATGCTCCACCCAGAGGGAGGAACCAAGCATCCCATCGTGGATATAATCTGAGGCTGAACACCAGAGACACTGGCTTCCCACTGGATTTCCAGAGGACAGGAGCTACACAGCCACCATTGGACTTCCTGAGGAAGAGCAGACGGTTTTACTACAGGATCACTGCTTCAGAGGACTGCAGCCACCATTCTACCAGACTGCTACCACCACCCTGCCTAACAGGGTGTCAGGTTGTACCTTGACTCTGTCAGTTTGACAGTGTTTTCTTTTACCTTTTTTTTCCCTTTTTCTTTAATTTCCGTTAAATTGTTATTCTGACTTGGTGCCTCCCACTGGTTTGTTTTCAAACTAGTACATCCTGTGACCATTTACATCAAATGTGTACATTTTGTTAGACGAAGTGCTTACAAAAAAAGGGAAGTTGTATATAACATAACATTTCCCTAAATATAACTTTTTACATTTGCATACATTATTTTTCTATTAAATGCTCCAATCTTCTACCATTAAAAGTGAAAAAAATATGTATATATCCATTAGAAAACATTTAGATATCTAAAAAATGTCCAAAACCCCACAGATTAAATGATAAGGAAAATCTTGAATTATATTGGTAGCCTATCCATAGTGTTTTCCTGTATGTAGAAAAGAACCCTTATATGCTTCTAGATTTAGTGTAGGACAAAGACATTCCTAGTATATATCAAAAATAATTTCTATATGTAATGCTTCCTATGCATCCAATCCTAAATGTGAAACATGGGTAGCATTAAATTATTTTAGCCTTCAGTACTGTAAACATTATTTTGTTCACATGTCACATGTTTTTATCATATTTACAGATGAATATTTCTTCAAGAGCTATCTGTCCCTTTTCCTTTTCACTACTGTAATCAATAGATACAAATTTTGGAGATGCCTAATTTTACACTCCGGTTAAAATAATAATTGCTAGGGAAGAGTTAGACTCAAAAATCAGGCACCACATAATCCTTGGCACAGAAGCTAGGAAATCAAATTGAATCTTGGAGATTTTTAATGTCCAAGCAAGCTTCTAAGGGTGGGTTAATTTCAAACTTTTTCTAACAGAATTTCCCATGTCTAGAACAAAATAAACCTTGCAGAGGTTTCTAACATAGAATTGTCCTTTAGTAAAGCCAGAGGAGGCAGGGTTTTTAATTTCACTTCAGATTTTTAAAAAATAAAAAATTTACCAGGGATTTTAAGATAATACTTATCAAAATTTCACCTATGTGAAAGTTTTTCTTCATTAAAGATGTTCTTAATGCACAGGATGTTGCTAAAATAGAATTACAAGCTGATGTACTTCACTGTATTTTAATATTCAACTAAATTAGAACAAAGCTTACTGTAAGTTAAATACAAAAGACAGTATTAATGTAATTCAATATAGACATTGCATCTCAGTGAATTACTCTATTCCCTCCTTATTGTCTGTAGAACTATTCCTGTCGTTCACTTCACTTCATCCTAAATTAAGCACTTCCATTTGCCAAAATGACTTTTGCTCCAAAAGCACCCATTGTCTGACAAGGAGTCCACAGGGAACTATCTTGGGGTTCTACACTGGCAACACTTAAGAAACTGAAAAATAATGCCTATCAGATCAGGTCCTTCTATCAGGAAATATGCATTAGGTTTGATTTAGACGTCCCAGAAATGGAGCTTGGCTTGGTAAAGTCAACCTAGAATTGTAGAATCATAGAAACGTTTGGGCTGGAAGGGACCTTTAGAAGTCACCCAGAACAACCCCCTGCAATAAGCAGGGGCACCTTCTGTTAGATCATGTTGCTCAGAGTCCCATCCAGTCAGGCCTTGAATGTTTCCAGGGATGGAGTATCTACTACCTCGCTGGGCAACGTGTTCCTGTGTTTCAGCACTCTCACAGCAAAAAATACCTTCCATCTTATCTAAATTCACCCTCTCTTTTCTTATTTTTTTAAGCCCCAGTCCTATCACAATATACCCTACTAAAAAGTTTGTCCCTATCATTCTTATAAGCCCCTTTCAGGTACTGAAAGGATGCAACAAGGTCATGGTGAAGTCTTCTCCAGGCTGAACAATCCTAATTCTCTCAGCCTTTCCTCAATCCCTCTAATCATCCTTGTGGCTCTTCTCTGGACTTGCTCCAACAGGTCTGTTTCTTCCTTGTGCTGGGGACCCCAGAGCTGGATGCAGCACTCCAGGTGGGGTCTCACCAGAGTGGAGTAAAGGGGCAGAATCCCCTCCCTTGCCCTGCTGGCCATGCTGGTTTGGATGCAACCCAGGACACATTGGCTTTCTGGGCTGTGAGTGCACATTGCTGGGTCATGTCCAGCCTCTCCTCCAACAGCACCCCCAAGCCCTTCCCAGCAGGGCTGCTCTTGATCTATTCATCCCCCAGCCTGTGTTGATACTGCTGGTTGTTCCAACTCATGTATAGGACCCTGCAGTTGAACTTTTTAAACCTCATGACTTTCCCATGGACCCACTCCTCAAGCTTGTTTAGGTCCCTCTAGATGGCAACTCATTCTTCAGGTGTGTCAACCTCACCCCTCAACTTGGTGTCTTCTGCAGCTTTGCTGAGGGTGCACATAGTTCCTTCACCTGTGCCACTGATGAAGATATTAAACTGTACTGGTTCCAGTGCAGACCCCTGAGGGATGCCACTTGTCATCAATCTCCATCCAGACATTGAGCCATTGACCATTTTCCTCTGGAAGTGACCATCCAAAAAATTCCTCATCTACTAAACAGTCCACCCATCAAATCTTTCCAATTTAGAGAGAAGGATGTTGGGGGGGGATCATGTCAAAGGCCTTACAGAAGTCCAGATAGATGACATATTCACTTGTCCACTAGTTTAGTCACTTCATCATAGAAGGTCACTAGGTTGGTCAGACAGGACTGTCCCTTGATGATGCTGTGCTGTTTGTCTTGAATTATCTCCCTGTCCTCCATGTGCCTCATTCTAGGAGGATCTGTTCTGTGATCTTCCCAGACACAGAGGTGAGGCTGACAGGTCAGTAGTTCCTGGGGCCCTCCTTTCTACCCTTTTTTAAAATGGGTGTAGTGTTTGCCTTTTTCCGGTCCCCTGGGACTTCACGTGACTGATGCAACTTTTCAAATATCACAGAGAGTGGTTTGACATCAGCCAGTTCCCTCAGGACTCTGGGATGCATCTCATCATGTCCCATAGACTTATACACAATCAGGTTCTTCACATCATCATGAACCTGATCTTCTCTTACGGAGGGAGGGACTTTCCTCCCCTAGTCCCTGCCTTGCAGTCCATCCACTTGAGAGGTGTGGGAGGAGAGGTTCCCATTGAAGACTGAGGCAAAAGAATTGAGTACCTCAGCCTTCTCCATTGTTACCAGTTCGCCAGTGATGTTCCTTGTGAGGGGGTACACTTTCTTTGGCATTATCTTTCTGGCTTACATAACTTTTATTCTTTAAATCCTTTCCAAGTTCAGCTCCAGATGTGCCTTGGCCTTCCTGACACCATTTCTACACAAAGAGGCAGCATACCTATCCTCTTTCCAGGACACCTGTCCCTACTCCCACTCCCTGTGCATTTCCTTCTTGGCCTTAAGTTTGACGAGCAGGTCTTGACTTGGCCATGCCCAGCCATCCTTGTCTGATTTCTTACACGTGGGGATCAAGAGTCCTTGTACTCTATGAAAAGGCTCTTTACAGATCTGCAAACGCTAGTACGCTGCTGCCAGCTACCAGCTTGTCAATGTCTGATACCTGTATTATGCCACAGAGAATGTGAAGACTTTTTTTTCCCGATCTCAGAAAACAAGGTCTCAGGAAATAAATCCTTTTTCATTTCCTGGTTTCCTATGAACAGTGAGGTAAGGTGGCTTCTTGTTTGAGATGAGCTGTGGAACAGCTTATTTTCCACACAAGCAAATAGCCTGTTGCACTTAATACCTCTCTGAGATAACGAAGCCTGGGTACTAACTAGGGAGAAAAAAAATAGATAGGTACACATCATGGTGTCCCTCTGTACACAAATGATGCGTAAGGAGGGGGGATAATTTGTGGTTTGGCATTTCTTTGACCTCAAATCTTGCTGGAGTGATGCAAAATGCACCTCAATGCTTCAGAGTGATGCAGAGCTGATTCATCGAGAGTGACTCACCCTGTTAAGGATGTTCCTTAGCTGTAGGCTGACCAGAAGTACCAGAGAAGCTGGGAAAGTTGTGAGCAATGTAAATGAATGAAAAATAATCTGTTCACAAAGTCATAATTTTGTCCAGAGATACTGCTCCTGATTTTTGTTGGCACAGCTGCTCTTGGGGTACTCCATGACAGGCAAAATGATATAGGATAGAACAGGCACCTGAACTGTTCTCTAAAAGGGGTGGGGGGGAGAACAGCAGATACAGAGCACTTTGACAGGACAGTATTAGGTAGGACTTGCCTATATAATAAATATGTGGGAAATCTCCATTTTGGACATTCTTTTTCGTTCAAGGAGTGAAGGGGAATGGGGACACAACCTGTGAGGGTCAGAACCTGTTAATCTTGCTGGTTATCAGCAAAAACAGCAGGCAACCACCCACAGCTTTGCTAAAGCAAGCACCCAGAGTGCCTTGCTTGCCTTGTGATTCATGCACAGAAAAGCACAACATAGGACTAAGGAATAGCTTTATCATGTGGCAATCTCATTTCCTTCAGAGTTAGATGTTTTCGGGTTTCTTTTCTCTTTATTGTCATGGCTTTTACAACTTTTAAATGTCTCAATTCACTTTAATTAAACTCTAAGTGTAATAGATCAGATATCCCATGAACTTTCTAATTGTGTAACTTGCTTGTATTTTTTTCTTGGACCTCACACTCTATTTTCAAAGCCTACATTACAGAGATTTAGAGTGGGGGTTTTTTTACTACTCAAGTCATATTTTTTGTGGATAAAACATTGTTCCACCTTTTCCCCATATCACAGCCAGTTTTTCTTGGTAGGGAAGGATAACATATTTTTTATCCTGTTATATAACATGAGCAGAACATTTAAGGTATCAGTATGCTGAAAGCATAATCCAGAAAATACAGAGTGAGCGCCGTGATAATTTGGCTACAGATTTGATTTATAAAGTAAAAAAATTGACCTTTTCACAAAGCCCCTTCAGAAATAATGTTGGGTTTACCATCGTTATTCAGATAAAGTCAAAGAGAAAAAAAGTAACAGCTGGCCTATTCTAGTAGTTTATTTATATATAAAAGGCAGGATGTGATTTTTGCTTTATAAGAAACACATTGGTTTTCTACTGGTAGCATATGTATTGTACAGCTTGCAGTGCCAATGACATTAACAAAATCTTGAAAGTCAAAACTTCTGTTCTGCCTGCTGTTGCTCACCTATTGTACTGTCAGAGAGAAGAATATATTATCCACTTCCCTATGAAGGAGCAGCAGTTGTTTGCACATGGAAGAGTAGCATTGTATGGGATGCTTCCCTGCTGGCATGTAGAAGGTGTTAATAATCTAAAGAGTAGGAACAGCTGTTGTCTTTACAGTAATTAGCATATTTCCTGATTGATTACACTATGCATTCACTTTTCTTCCTTTTTTTTTTAACTGAAACTTGCATAAGAATAATCCATTTATTCTTTTTTTGTTGTTGTTGTTAAGATTGTTTCCTATTTATAGACTCACAAAGTTCATAAAATGAACATAAAAATCAGAAAACAGATGCAGTGGCTCACAAGTACTGTTTTCTAAGATTTGGTATATTTTATCTTAATACGAACAATGTGAGCAGCATTAAAATGTAAAGGGCTACCTCCACAGAAGAGCTCAGGAAAGAATGAGAGCTGAAAAAATCAAGTTTTTGAACTTCTCACTTATATATGGCAACTTAAATACCAAGTCTGTGTGTCCAGGTTCTCTAGACAAGAGCACTGAGCAACTTCAGGTTGCTCATATTACCTGGTAGAAAATACTGAAGAAACAAGTGGATTTAACATTAGACATCTCTGAAATTGGTAGATGTCAAGTTTCAAGCCCAAGGAGCCCACTTTTTCAGCTCTTACTCTTACAAGAATTCTAATTTATTAAATTGCTCCGCTGCCTCAAAGAATGAATTTTTAAATAATTGAGTAGGAAGAAAACTTACAGTAAAAGCCTTCTGTCATGGAGTCATAGAATCATTAAGTTTGGAAAAGATGTTTAAGATCATTGAGTCCAGCTGTTAACCCAGCACCACCATGTTTACCACTAAACCAGTTCAAGTGACACATCCACACACCTGTTGAACACTTCCAGGGATGGTGATTCCAGCACTTCCTTGGGCAGCCTGTTCCAGTGTCTGACCACTATTTCAGTGAATGCTTTTTTCCTAATATCTAGTGTAATCCTCTGCCCGGTGCAAAAGGAGGCAGTCTCCTCTGTTCCTGGTTCTTTCTATTTACTCTTATAAAAAGTCTTCATGAAAGGTATTTCCAGCAGAATAGATAAATTTGTTAAAACCTACTGTTTTGTTGGTATTTTGAGGGACAGTACACTTAGGAGAATGTAATAGACTCCACCTTTTACAGTAAACACTATTGGGTAGTTAACAATGCAGTGCAGAAATAATATGCATGCAGAAGTTCTAGTGAATAATTTATATTTCCCATCTAACTTATCTTTTCTCAAGGAATTAAAATTCAGTGCTGAATTAGCTTCATGTTGTTGCAGTAGGTCGGAGAGTTGTGATCATTGCTCCTCCCCAAAATGTTTCATTCTGTTGTCTCTTATTCTGTATAACTAGCAATAACGTGCAATATTCTAATTTTCTTTTATGCAATCTGAGTCTTATTGTCTTGAAAATGTTTCCTTTTTAGTACATGGCTCAAAAAAAACCTACACGCCTACACCTACACCTAATCAGGTTAGGTTTGCAAATCTGAGAACAAATGGATTTAATCCAGCTGGAACTGATTGAGCATATAGTGTGTATTTCAAGTGCTATACTGGAACCTGTGAGTAGTTTCTTTATATAAAGATGAGCACACACTAAAAAATTCTCTTTTTTTTTTTCCTTATCCATCAGCAATAATCCATCCTTGGTCTGGTTCTTATTTTTATTCCAATTAATCTCTTTAATTTCACAAACAATGGACTTGCTACTTAGGCCTACCCTCAATTCACTCTGTCTCCTGCCTCCAGTTCTTGGAAGTTATGCCTTGAAGCACCATACATCTTTTCACATCCATTGTGTCCCCATCTGGCATTTTGCCCATTGCACAAATTTCTCTTGAGATGCTGAGCTTGGATACTAGCTTGGAGCTAGTACAAGTGCTTTGGTGATATTTTGGATTGCATGGCATGGAAGATGACAGTGGAACTCAGGATTTACAAATCAGCCAGCTCTAAAGTAATGAGAGAGGAAGATTTATTCTATTTCAGAGACTCACAGGTATTACAAAGCTCCAGTCTGCTCTCACTGAAGCCAACAGGAGACTTTCCTTTGATTTTAATAGGAGCTGCATCAGTAGAGAGAGTGAAAGGAGAGATGTAATTTCTCAAAGTAATAGCCTTCTATCCCTTGCAAGGATAAACTATTCAGCTTTCCATCTCTCAGTGCTTTCTTGTAGGTCTCAGCATTTTTGCTAGCTTGAATAGCATCTGTTTCTATTAAGTGTTGTATACAATGTAGGGCCATTTGATTATTCACACTGGTATCAATAATATAATTACTCTTTTGAAAATATAACCAACCTGCACAGAACTGAGGCTGGTAGCAGACAGGCATAGTAATATCAAAAAAATTATTGAATTAAGCAATCATTTATGTAGGGACAATCTGGAGACAAAATACATTAGAGTTGTAGCTTTAAGCTAATAAAAGGACATTTCCCAAATCCTTATTCCTATAATCGACTTCAAAATATTTAATCTAATCTTAGAATTAATTTTACCCTGCTAAAGTAAAGCTAAAAAAAATAAATCATCGTCATACTGATTTATTTAAACTAAAAATGTAATTCAACCTAGTTTAGAGTCATGTTTCCACTACAGCTACGCAATAGATTTAAGCAAACTCATCAATAAAAGGAGTCAAATGATATCTTCTTTAAAACCTAAATATGCAGTGCTGCAATATTTAGGAACCAGGAGAAAACAGAATAGAAAGTGTCAGAGGACAAATTTCCATGGCTCTTTCACTGGAAAAAAACTGTTTTGCTGAAAACCAGCAAGAAAAATAGACTAATATATATTGCAAACAAAAGTGCTTTTTTTTTTTACTAGTTTCATTATTATTTCTCTTAATATCTCACCTGAAGATAAGTGGCACATTGTAGAAAAGAAATGAGGTAGTTTATTCTTGTAGGTTCTGAGTCTTCCCTTTAATTTATTGTTGCTGTTTAGGAATTGTATTCTCCAATTTAGTGTTTGCACTGAAACTACTCCAAACCACGTGCCGTATGCTTACTCCCCCATCTCCCTTTCCCTTCCCTTGCAGGTGGCTGGAGAGGAAAATTTGAGGTACAAAAGGTAAAGGTCACAGGTTGAGATTAGAACAGCTTACTGGAATGAGCAATGAGGTAAGAAAACGAACAGTACTTAGCAGCAATATTAATAGCAAAGGTGTACAAGAGAGGCAAATAATCCCTATACAAGTGCTCACCACTATTCCACGCAGAGCCCAACAATATACAACTGTCACCACATTGTCCCAACCCAAAAGGGACCCCTTCTCCCATCCCCAGGAAATGACATGAGGTGGTATAGAATAACCTCCAGGTCCTGGCCATGCCTCCTGGCTACTGCAAAAATTAACCCTGTCCTGGTTGGAACAGGACACCTATTAATTCACAGGTTGTTTACCCTACAGCCATCTATGACTTTAAAAACAACTAAATAATTTGTTTCAACCATCTCAGCCACTTATTGATAAACAGATATTGGCCTGGATCGGTTTTAAACATGTGAGAAAATGTCCAGAAAATACTGAAAGCCACAATGCTTGTGAACACAATTAGCAAAGACAGCAGGCCACCAGAGCTCTCTTACTAAGGTGGTGTTTTAATATGAATGTAATGATGGTGGAATTATTTTCTGAAATAACTCATGGTTAATGTAGAGACGCTTTTAAAAAAAAATGTACAAAAGGTAAGCAAAGAGATATCAGCAACGGTTTATGTAAATTCATAATCTTTATAGCAAATGAGGCAAATATTTAAATCAGCGCCCACTCAGAAGTCCATGATCACCTCAGCAAAAGATAATAACTAAATGACCTTTTCTGTTTAAGTGAGTTGTGTGTATTGATGTTGTTTCACATAACACATGTGCCATGATTCAGTGTCCATCCATTCAGTAAGTACAGGACATGTACAGGACATTCACATATTCAGAGGGCAGCAAACAATGACATAGTTCCTCAGGAGTCTCAGTTCAGTAAACTGTTTAAAGAATAGGTTAACTGTCAGGATGCAAACAAACTGCCTTCAGATTTACAGTCACACATGCAAATGAAGGAATTTGCATCTGAAATAATGTAAATTATTTGTTTTGCCACTGAAAATTTGAGAGACTATAAAAAGACACATAATAAAAGAGAAGGGGATCTCAGTACTCTTCTGCCATGATTTCATTGGCCACATCAGAGTAGTATTTTTTACTTTAAGGTCTGGCCAATTAATAATGCTAATATGGCATACTCTAGGGCTGTTTCTATGTAAGTCCTCACAACCATCTGAACTCCAGGCAATAAAACATTAAAGTAACACAGGCTTTTCAACTTACCAGATGGGTATGTTTATATACTCAGAGGCAGTACAAGCTCCGCATATTAATTTTACCTCATCAAAGCCCTATTTTTAAGAGCTGAGGGACTTCATAAGTGTCAAGTCCTTGGCAGAGTTAGGATGATTTTATCTGAGAACAAGAGTATATTGACAAAAGGGGATTATTCAAGAGTTCTGTGTATCTTCAAGGATTTAGCCCCATGCCCACTGCCAAAAACAGATGTATTGATTATATATTTTTTTGTTTTTCTCCAGATAATTGCATCAACCCAAACATATTAGCATTTAGATAAGAGTTGTTCACATAGACCCAAATATAAAAAACAAGATTATTGGATGAAGAAGAAAATAAGATATACCTGTGGTAATTAGAGAATCATACATATCTTCAGTTTATTTTTTGCAGAAAGAGAATGTGAACTTCAGGCTAAAAATGAAAGAAATCTTCAAGTTCACTGAGTTCATCTGTCCAAAGAAAGTCAAAAGGTTCATTTTCTATAAGAGAGGAAAAAGTAGAAAAGGTAGATATCTAAGTAGTGTAGTGTATGTTAAAGGCTTTCAGCTGGTTGTTTATTTCCTCAATTACTTAGAGCAATAATTGGCACATAAAAATATATATATAACTAAATCAGAACCATCCATCATTGCATCACTTTTTGTAAGTTAAATAAATTATTCAAAGTTCATGGCTTATTTCATATTACCTCGACACAGTCCTAGCATGTACTTACATTTCTCTCAGATCCTAAAACATTGACCCACACTAAATACAACTAGTTTCTGTTTCCACTTTCCAGTTTCATCTCATCTGTTTAGAAAAACTTGTTGAGGTTTCATCTTTATATCATGCCCTTGCCAAGATGAGTCTTACATTTATAGCCTGGAGAAATATTGGTCCTACCTTATCCTGTCATTTCACTGTAATAAAATCCTTAAACACATGCATACCTTTCCTGTAATTCAGATAGTCTGTGTCAAGGCTAAGCTCTTTTAAGATTTTTCTTCATTTTGGGTTTAGCTTTATGGCTGAATTAAAGACCAAAATAAATACTGGTTTCCACTCAAGAATGGGTAATTGCAAAGGTTTTATATTTTCCATGTATTTCCATTTTATCTCTAGTGAATACCCGTAAGTCTTAAAACACTGGCATCATTTAAATTCAGGTGTCTCATTTCAAGGCTCTCTGTAAACCTGCAGTAACAACCTGCCCACGGCCAGTTATTTACTGATCTGAGCATAAGCAACAGCATAAAAGGCAGGCAGACTCAGAGTCAACCATAACAATGTGTCTCAAAAAACCTCTAGGCTGTCCAAGTCTTGTAGGACTGGCCTGTTTCAGGCAAATTTGATTGTCCAAGCCAATTTGTCCATATCAATCCAGCCATGGCATCAAAAAGACATGCATATACAGCATAAACCTGGCTGTTCCCATGGCTGAAATCATTTTGCCCACACTAACATAGCTTTGGAGCAAGCTATTGCCAATATGAATTTTGTGTCACTCAGAAGCACAAAGAGGCAAATAGTCTCCTTCACTTGGTGTCCTTTTATGCCTACCTAATTCAAGATACCCTGTGTGTAAGACCTGCTGAATTCAATGTGACTAAGGACACTCTCATTGTTGAAGACCCTGAATAGTCAGGATTAGCTGTTCACTCCCTCTAGGGCAGAGAGGCCCTGCAGAGGGACCTCAACAAATCAGAGAGATGGACAATCACCAACTATATGAAATTCAACAAGGAAAGCGCAGGATTCTGCACATGGGATGGAGAGCAGCACTGTGGAAAAGGACCTGGGGGTCCTGGTCAACGGAGAGTTGAACATGAATCAGCAGTGCCCTGGCAGCCAGGAGGCCAGCCATGTCCTGGGGTGCACCAGGCACAGCATCAGCAGCCGGGCAAGGGAGGGGATTGTTCCGCTCTGCTCTGCACTGGGGCGGCCTCACCTTGAATATTGTGTGCAGCTTTGGGTGCCACAATTTAAAAAAGACATTAAGCTATTAGAGAGGTTTCAAAGGAGGGATACAGCATTTTATAATTTGAAAAAAAATCGGAAAAGCAGAATGTATGTCTGAAGTTACTGAAATCAGGTTTTTTGTGGTGACTTAGCTGTTTCTCCTCCACTTAAATATATTAATTCTGGTGTACTTACATTATTAGGGCATTATAATCAGTTGATGTTAATGTGCTTCTGACAACAAAGCAATACAGACAAGTGATATCAAATTTTCCTCATGAAACCCTGAAGACATTTCTCAGATGTGTATGAAAGGGTTAAAGGAAAAACTCTATTCTCAGACTGGTTTTCTTTCTGTTCTCCTATTTGTCCATAAAGATAGCTTTAATTAGTACTTGCCTGGAAACAGTTTTCGTATGTATCAAGTGTAATCAGTATGAAGAAAAGCTGATGAATAGTTATAAAAATAGCATCCAAACATCAAAGTCGCTTTCATAAGAAAAAATATTATTATATGAGATCGTACAGAAGTGTTGCCATGTCACAATGAACTCTATCTGCATGTCACATTAACACAGCAATGGGAGCAGTGGTTAATTCATATTCACAGAATCTCAGAACTGTTAGGGTTGGAAGGGACATCTGAAGAGTCCAACCCCTCTGCCAAGGCAGGGTCATACAAAGCAGGTTACACAGACACTTTTTCAAGATGCACACAGGGCAATCAGAGCTAAGCCTTATATCTCAGATTAAATTTCTCTTCATTTAAAATTTGTATTTCAATTATATTCATCCCACTTTCACGAGACAATTTAAAAAAAAAAAAAAAAAAAAGAAAAGAACAAATAGTTACATTTGCTCAATGCTTTAACTACATTGCCAGATTTCCAATCTTATAATTTTTGTAAGAGTGGGCATTGTCTTAACGTCCTGCTCCTATCGCTAAGTGATCAAATGAGAATCTACAACTTTTTAATTGGCTTGTTTCTTGCCTTTGGCTAGGAACATATTTGAATACATGAAGCTGTATTCTGAGCTCATAACATACTGAATATAAATAGTCACAAAAACAGTATTTGAATTATTAGTTCTTTCTTTGGGAGATGTGAAGAGGAAGTTGCAGGAAAATGAAACGGGACTTGGAAGATCAAGATACCATTGAATTGTATCCTATCTTTTTTCTGCACAATGGGAATTCAGTACCAACTTAGGTGGCTGTGAAGATGAAATGAAGAAAGGCGCTTATAAAGAGCTGTAAAACAATAATTTTAGGTTTCTTACTAGAATTCTGGCACTGATGACTGGAATAGTAATACATAAGTCCTGTTAGGTAGAGACATCTGCTTATATCCTCAGAAGACCTGGGCTCGTTAATGGCTCAAATTGTGCCTTGAGAAGATGGGAGGGGACCAAAATGAGCTCTCTACCTACTTGTACTAGTTTGAAAACAAACCAGTGGGAGGCACCAAGTCAGAATAAAAATTTAATGGGGAAATTAAAAAAAAGAAAAAAATAAACTAAAAGAAAACACTGGTTCAAACTGACAGAGGCAAGATACAACCTGAGTCCCTGTTAGGCAGGGTGGTGGTAGCAGTCTGGTAGAATGGTGGCTGCAGTCCTCTGAAGTGGTGATCCTATAGTAAAGGGGTGTGCTCTTCCTCAGAAGGGCCAGTGGTGGCTGTGGAGCTCCTGTCCTCTGGAAATCCAGTGGAAAGGGCTGTCTCTGGTGTTCAGAGTCCCAGATTATATCCATGATGGGATGCTTGGTTCCTCCCTCTGGGTGGAGCATCTCACAATGGGGTGATGAGTCATGAGGCCAAGTGTTGATTAGGCTCATTAACAGAAGATAGTCCGGAGGGAGTTATCTCTGAGTCATGCAGCAGGACAATGATGGGCCATTAACAGAAAGACAGTCTTGGGGCAGGAGGCAAGGAAACACTGCCCCACCTGATTTCAACGGCTGATGGGGATGGTAATAGAATACACTGCAACCCAGGACACTACCTACTGCTTTTCACAAAGAAAAGCCTTTCAGGGAGATGGAGGGAGAACTGGAACTGGTTTCTAGTCTGACAGCTGTACTTCTGCATTAATGCAGTTTTGTGTTTGAGCTAGCAGCCCCAGAGAGGGCATATCATTAATTCTTTATTCAGGTCCAAAGTTAAATGGTGCATTTATATCCACAAGGTGCTAAAACCAAGCTGGGAGGTAAGATCTGATTCTGTGTACATCCAGCTTGAGCTCTTGTGCACCATACTCCCCAGTGCTCACAGGAGTGCCTGTGTTATCCAACAGCTGCAAACTCTAAAGGTTCTTGGTTTTTAAGCCCCAAACAGTTACTCTTTTAAGTCATGATTCTGCTTTTTCTTGCCACCCTCGGGAGTTTTCTGGATGCAAAAGGTAATGTTTTTGGGAGGGTACTAGGGACACACTCAGGTTTCGCTCCCTCCTTGAATTGCGGGGGGATGTCCTCTGCAGAGTTTTTCCTCTTCTTTTAAGTAAAAAAGCAGTTGAACATACTTTGCAGGCAAATTGTTCAATCTCAACTCTGTAAGATGCAGCTCTTCATACAAAAAAACCATTCAAATTGTATGCAATTTAATTACCCAGGCTTTTCAACTCTTGAGCAGAATCATCACATTCATTCTGGAGGCAAAATAAAGCTGCTTGCTTTTCTAAAGAGAAATGCTGCAAAATTCTACAAAACATACATGTGAATTAGTCTGCTTAGACTTTATCTGTTCCAGATAGTTCTGCTCTCCATGAACTGATGGATTTTTCTAATATGGAGAACTTACAGAGTTCTGTGTTCCTGCTTTGTCTTTTCATCAATGAATATCACAAGGGAATCCCAAAGTTTAGAACATGATGGAAACAGGTCACCCCACTTAAGAGACAGAATGGAAAGCAACTGTGTAACCAAATAACAAAAACTAAAACAAACAAACAAAACTTGTATCATCTAACTCAGATGATAAATAAAAGCCAAAAGAGCTTTTAGGGAGGCAGTTTGTAGATCACAGTCAGGAGTCTGAAATACAGATTTTGCATTGTCTCCCTGAATTTACTATTTGGACTCAGTATACTCACAGCAGGCTCCTGTAAAAGATTATTATTTCCCAAAATTTGGTTTGCACCACGGAAGTGGTGTGCCAGACTTTTTCAAAGACAGAATGTTTGACATAATTAATATGATATAATAATTATTTTAATTTGTTAAACAAGTGCAGTGTCTGCATTTACCTACAGCCATTTTAGTAAAATTTATCCTGATTCCTATCAACACATATACACATCCTGAAAACACATTTTTCTAGACGGGGGGCGAAATGCACAACAGGTTCTTTTGTCTGTAAAGCCAATGACGTCAATAGCATTGAACTTGCTTGTTCTAAGATCCAGTCCCACCTGGGAAGTTGAATGGTATGATGAAATTTTGTGCAGTTAACAGGCTATGATTAACAAAAGAGCAAAAGCAAGGTCTGTGTCTTCCTCTTGCTCCTTTGTTCTTCATTAAGCAATGGATATATTCTCAAAAAGAGCGTTAGGTTGAACAGAAACACAGCTGTCAACAGGGAAATATGCAAAAAGAACATGAGTAGGCCTTCTAAAAGAGGCACTCAGTTGTTAGGACATAACCATCACTATCTCCAGTCCTCTTTTTAAATCTCCCTGTTTTGTTTTTCAGACATAAGAGGGTGAGTCTGCTGGGAATGCAAAAATTACAAGTTATATTACAAGTTATATCCCATCCTCCCAGCCAATGTCCTCTGCTGCTGTCCAGGGTCACATAATCTCTTTGCTTCATCTCTCTCTGAGTGAATTATAATAATAATAGTTAATTTTTGTGCTTTTAAAGGATGCCAGAGACTTCATTAGAATAATATTTCTGCAGCAGCATGAAGGGAATAGTATCTGAGATAATCCTTTCTTTTATTGGAACCTTTTTTTAAGCATCTTTTCCCTAAATTTTCTTTCTTTTCAGTGTTAGTTCTTATGATTTCTGTTCCTCCCTTGTGCCAAGTGACAGGTTCCTTCATGTTCCTTCACATTTCCGCTCTCTCTGTTTCATTCATGTTTATTTTTCTACCAACTGGCAGACATTCCTGAATGTTTAACTGCAAAAGCTAAGTTACCTCTCATATTTCTCTTCCAGCATTGCCAGCAACACTGTAGTATACCCATCAGAAGGAAGCCATGGAAATTCCTTTTCCTTCAGCATTTCAACACTTCCTCCTTCTCTCTAGGCTTTCAATGGCAACTGTCCTGTAAAAGGTCTTTGATTTGAAATATTTTCTATTAAAAATATTATGACATGGTGCTTATTCTGATGAGCAGCGTTGGCATTTCAGTCTGTAGTGTTTTACTGTGGGAAGTTAGAATCACCTTTGCAGTCCAAGGAATGGAATTAATGTAAACAGAGAGGCTAAGTCTCATTCTCAGAGCCTGAAGAAGTGGCTGTGCTGCTTATGCCTACACCTGGGCAGCCTAGGCCGGAGAAGTGAAATCTTGCTCTGGTGCGTCAGAGAGATATGAGAAAAAATAAAGAAAAAATAGGTTTTTTTCCTTTTGCATTTTTTTTAAATGAAAATAAACAACAACAACAAAAAATTAACTGCCAAAAAGATCCCAGTATTGAAAATTAAGATTCATGAAAGCCAAGTGAAATAACCTACAGTACTTGGAAGAAGTAATTGGAGAAGAAAGATGAACTCTGTAAGATTTACCTAGAGTAATTTTGGTGGAAAAGGAAACTGTCTAGCTAGGTAAGCTAGGAGGAGTATAGTATATCTGCTGTTCATCAGGTTATACCTGTTCATTGGCTGTAATTGGTAAAGAGCAGCTACTTTTCATTCTTCTAATGTTAAGCCAATGACAATACCCAGGATATCCAAAGATGTTTATTAAACTGGGATTTGCAAATGCCATGCAATTTATTATCTCTACTGGGCACCCAAGTGTTTCATTAAAGTCATGAAGACAAGATAGGACAATGAGCAAAAAGAGGAACATTTAAATAAAATATAAGGGAGCTTTCTGGCCCCAGGATGTTTCTAAACAAGATGCATTGGCATTAATTAAGACTCAGGCTTCTGGCCCAACTCAAAGAACATGGTGCATTTTATAAATCAAACTGAGAACATATTTCAAATAAATTGTAAGAGAATCAATCACATTCATTGGTCTTATTTTCAGAGCACAAAAAAAAAAGTCAAGAGATTTTTCTGTTGCTAGTGGATGGAGGTTTTACTAATTTTACTATGTACTGTATTAGCTGCGTTGTAGTGGTGTTTCTTAACTTTTATTACATTAACACTCCTTTCCTGCTATTGTTCCCTTTTAGGACCTTGCTCCCAACTGGGCTGTATCTGTAATTTTCCTCTCACTAGCTAGATGGGAAAGAAAATGCAATAAGGGTCTCCAGCTTGTAATCAGAGAAAGTCATGGAAGTCCCCTCTATAACTGTTTCTGACAGGGTAGAAATGTTCTGCTTAGCTTCACAAATGAAAAGGGGTTAACCTCAGATTACTTTCTATATGGCTCTGCAGAAAACAGAGCCATACAGAAAAAATTGCTGAGGAAGACCATCTCAGTTATGGCTGTGTTTTTTGTAAGAAAAACTGAGGGTGGTCTGTAACCGGAACACAATCCTCAGGGAAGTGGTCACAGCGCCAGAGGTCAAAGAGTGTCTGGATGATGCTTTTACTAGCATGGTGTGCTGGTTTACTTTTAGGCAGCCCTGCAAGGAGCAGAGAGTTGTATTTGATGGTTCTTTCTTGTCCTTTCCATCTTTAGATATTCTGATTATATGATATTCAGGCAATACAATCCCTTCACACCCAGAAATCCTGCCATCTACTGCGTAAAAATACACTGCTTCACACTTATTCTCACCTCATACCTCACTAATGATGCTCGCTTAAACATCACCACAGAAACAAACTTTAGAGGAATGAGATCAGGAATAATTTTCACCTTTACCCACAGTGCAAGCAACACAGTGGCTCAGAGCATGGCATAATGTCAGTAGAAGAAATGTCATTCTATCTTAGACTATTAAGCTTTATTAGCTCACTGTTTTAGAGGTTATTAACCTCTCCAGTGCATAATTGGCTCAACAGTAACATTTATATAGCCATGAAAACCATAGGTGATTCTTACATTATCACCTCTTCAGCCATCTTTATTCCTCTTTATCAAAATGAATAGATCTAGAGCTCATTTGAAAACATCCTGTGCAAGCTCTTAGTCTATGTTTTGCATTTTAAAAAAACTTTCATGTGAAAGTACACCTAGGTTTGAACAAGCTGTAGGTATTGGTGTTGTAAATATACACTTTGTATGTTTATTTTCCTTAAGCAGTGTTTCCTCAGAAAACAGAATGCACATGTAACCTTACTTTCTAGTGACATCCTTGCTTTACAGTTAAGATGAAACTGAATGGGAAACTCCAGTCACCTTAATTTTGCCTTGATTTAGACAATTACAATGCATTTACATTTGAGCTATGCAGAACAGACATTTATATGCAGATTTTATATTTTTATGTCTCCAAAGGCCTGTTTCCCTCTACAGAGTATAAAAGAAGTATGAGGTGGGCAGCCGAGATATAGACACCTAGGATGAAATTCAGTTACCTAAAATAAGGTGCCTATTACCATTTCAAATCTACCAAATTATCTCACCTTGTTTCGAGACCTGTTCTTCTGTAGGTCCTGCATTATACCTAACTGAAGAAATTAGCAGTAATTTCAGATAAACTGGATGTCTGACATGGTCACAGAAAGCTCTGTCTGGAAACTGAAACCTGCTTCTACACTTGAAACCTCTGAAACATGATGAGACGAATCCAACTATTTGCTTTACAATTGCACTGGTTGGACCCTTATGGAATGGGTACAGGGGTGTATGTGGAGCAAAGCACTGGATGCCATGGAGAACTCTGCCTGAACAAAGACGTCCAGCATCACTTCAGAGGTCATGCAGAGTCCAAGATGCACAGGTGAGGCTTGTGGAAATGGCAGGGCTGTGGGTGTAGGGCTGTATCCTGGTATGTAGCAGCCAGATGGATACCTCCAAAGAGCTGAAACAGAAGTAGCTGCCAATTCTTAGACAAGTGAATTATCACGTGTGGGGAGCACTAGGCCGAAGTTTCAGACAGCATCAGGTATCCTGACATAGATATCAGCCTGTATGCTATACATCTAAGTTCTCATTATCATCACTGGTGATCTATATCTTCATGTAGTTGTCTATAACAAGGCCACAGTAAAGACAGAGAAGCCTAAAGATATCTGTTCAGGTGATAAAACATTGTCATCTGCACCAGCCTTTGAGGATGAGATGCATATGTCACTACAGTAGATCAGAGATTGTACTGTCTCCGTCCTAGGATCTATGTCACATACAGACATTTATATATACTATTGTTCCTGAAATTCAGTGTCTCAATCCACAGCTGAGCTGGGGGGTTCAAAAAAAAGCCCTGCTTTTGGGGGGTTTCTGGGGTCTCTTTATATTTTTTTGCCTCTAGAAATGCATAAAAGATCAACTTGCTACATCTAAATATTAATGTCAGTTCTTCCAAATCTCCCAAATTCCTTGTGGAAACCTGTGTTCCTCTCAAGCCAACAAAATGTCTCTCTGCAAGTTCTAGTGGAGTATGTCATCCCTCATCCAGGGACTTCATTAGTTGATTTTTTCTGGTATCTGTGGAGGAGCCAATTCTCTGGACTGCAGCTGGTGTCTTATGATGATGATGAGGAGTGATCTGCTGTTCTTGTCTTTGCTTTGTTAGTCACTTGTTATCAGCACTGTAAATCCCTTTCCAGCATGAGATAACATGATAGGTAACTGTGCTAACACAGAAAAATTTGGTGACTACAAAAAATAACCCTAAAAGCAACCCCCAAAAACCCCCAAAAACGTATTTTGTACTTTGAAACACCAGTGTGCTCCATCTGATATACACACCTGCTCACACATTACAGTCATGGCCACTATAAATGAATCTTTGTGCTGCAGAACAGGAATGCTCATGTGTTACTCAATTACACAGAGAATATGTAACCATATAAAGTTCCAGCTCCTTTTTTCACTTGAAGTCCTTATGAAGGCCCTCCCTTTCAACCCTATTGCTTTTCAAAATGAAAGAGAAATAATTTTAATTTTAAGAATGCAAGGAAGTGTTGCCTGGCAACGCTATGGATAATAGCTGGTCCATGTCTGGCCTGTAGCATGCCTCTTCAGAAACACTTCATATAGAGATATCCCTTTATTAACAAGGATGGTTATTGAGATTTTTTCCCCCCAGCCACTTTAATGTGTAAGTCTTCTTTCAAAACAACATAATTAGAATCTTTGGGCTTTATTTTAGGAAGCAAAGTGTTCATATTTCGCATAGAACTGATAAGGGGGAAATTTGGTAGGAACATACCCATGCACAGTTATTAGCACAACTATCACAGCAACTATCACATTCCTCAGTTGGGAACATTTGCACCATTATGTGCTTTTGACTTCTAAAACTGGTATGTATTTTTTCATGCATTTCCAGTAATTACTAATGCTATAGTTTCTGTACAAAGCAGGGGACCCACCATGTCTTTTGTCTCTATTGATAACAAGGCCACTCTTCGACAATTTATCAAAAAAAAGGTGGTGATTTATGCAAAAAAAATATGTCAGCACATTTATTTCAGTTGTTAATGAAAGTCCAATTGTTATTGAAGTGTGTATGTGAATTCCAGAAAAGAATTTTGTGGGATCGTTTTTTAAATTAACCTTGCCGAATTGCTCAAGCTGAAAAAGATCATAGAGAGTAGCTTGTCTACAGCTCTAGAGAAAAGCTTTCGAGAAAAACTTTCAAGGAAAGTGACAAAACACAAAGATGCTTTCTTCCATCAATACTAAAGACATTTTAGATTTAAACTCAGGGAAGGTGCATTCTCAGAGAGCAGATATTCACTCTTTCTAATGTGGCATGTGCACATATGCTAAGAAGCAGGTCTGGGAACTTGAGCATCCCATACTAACATAGAAGTAGTTTAAACTAAGCAAGCAGGTCAGCAGACACTACAGGAAATACCTTCAGATGGAGATATTGGTATGTCTGAAAACTATTATCACTAAACTCACAAAGAGTATCCGTCTAAACCACTGGATTCAAGAAATGGTTACTTTGCAGGCCCAGTCCTTAACTCGTGAAGTATCTTCTCAGTGTTAGCCTGATAAAAGTTTTCCTTACTGAGTCTCTCCCTAGACCACTGAGACGCCCTCAGCAAGTCCTGTCTGAGCAAGGAAGTTACCAGACCAGAGCACTTAGCCAAGGGTTGCAGATATATTACCATAGGGTTTACAGACTGAAACATCTTTCTGCTTTTTTAGTATAATCTTGCTTATTTTATATTTCAGTTAATAATTTCTGCTACAGGATCAAGGTTAAATTTCCATTCTTTTTGAAGAAGCCATATTTGGCCTAGAAAAGCTTTGCAATGCACACATTATTCTCAACAAAGTTTCTCAATTCACAGACACAAAAAGGAAAAATACACTCCTAGTGCAAAGTTCTACGTGCATATTGATTCACCATTCAAAAGGAGTTATTGTTTCTGGACTACAGCATTTTGCGAAAGTCCATTATGGAATACTTTTTGCTGAATGTATTTACACTATGCATTCTCCAGCTTACAAACTGCACACAGCTGGAAACTGTGGACTTTGAATAAATTAGAATATAATTCTGAAGTCAAGGGTAGATTTGCACCAGTGTCTACTGAAACATCCTTAATGAGTCTGCAGGGCACAATAAACTGCAGTTATTCTGCACAATTTTGAATGAAAAGCCACAACGATCAAGGCAAAATAGTCTTATTGAAAGACTGATATAATTTTTTTATTGTCCATCTATTTCACTCAGAACCTCAGATAATCTCCACATGGAACATAATGTTACTTATAAGTGTAAGTCATAACATAACTATTTAAGGTGGCATTATCTTCCTTGTGCTACACACAACTAACAAGGCAAGAAAAAAATATATGTAAAACTCCTCAGACAGCAAGGTTTTTACTGGTTTCCAAAGAATTCAGACATTACCCAGTAAAGCCTACTAAAAGAGTAACATAAGAAAATTCTGGTCTTTTTGGCTATTATGATATACAATGCATGGTGATTAACACAGAGGAATATGCACAGGGTCAACGAGCCAATGGGATAAGTAACCAAAATTAGCAAGTGATCATTATACCATTTTTACTGCATCTTCTTTTCCCCATTTTCCCCTGCAATTATTATTCAAGTTTCTTTCAAGCATCTGTGAGATTATTGGAAGATATTAGGATGCATTTTTCTGAACAGATTTTTTTATTACGTTTGTCACCACAACTTTATGTTTTCCAGGAGAACTATATGCTGCCATTCTCCTTAATCTTTCATTCCTTACTAGTTTGTGGACAACAAGCTGTCCATGAGCCAGCAATGTGTCCTTGGGGCCAAGAAGGCCAATGGTATCGTGGGGACCATCAGGAAGAGCAGCAGCAGGTCAAGAGAGGTGATCCTACCCCTTTACTCAGCCCTGGTGAGGTCACATCTGAGTGCTGTATCCAGTTCTGGGCTTCCCAGCACAAGAGATACATGGAGCTCCTGGAGATACTCAAGAACTATTTGGATGCAATCCTGTGCCATGTTCTCTAGGCTGACCCTGCTTGAGCAGGAAGGTTGGACCAGAGGGCCTCTTGTGGTCCCTTCCAACCTTACTTGCTCTGTGACTGTGATTCTGTGACAGATATTGCAAGATACAGGAGAGTTGCACACCACCTCCCCTCCATCTCTGGCAGAAAGATGGACTGTAGTAGGAAGAGAGCCAGGGACAGAGTTGTGGAATGTCCAGTCTCTGGCACCATTATTATGTGCAATCAATGCAAAATAATAAAGAGAAATGTCTTAAGATGTTTGAGGAGTAAGGGAAAAATAAGTGCTTTTGCAGTGCTGGTTAGACAATTCATGAAATACATATATTTCTTGTCAATTATGATTAGAAAATATGAACTCAATTTGGAAAAGGTACAGAAGGAGATGCTAAGATAGTAGGAAAATGAAAATTCTGTTATCCAAGAGAAGATTAGAATTATTCACCAGATTTGGTGAAGTCTAGGCCAGAAGGAAGAATGGTGAAAGATTATCAGAGAGGCAGAAGGACATGTAAGGAAGACAGTAAGACACCACTGGCACAAGAAACAGATGGGTTTCAAATGACCATGAGCAGGTTGAGACCATCTCATGGTGCCCCTCTCAACTCAGCACCAGGGCCTCTAGCTATCTCCTCAGAGGGAGCACAGTACAGGCTGGCACTTCCAAGGTTTACAGGAATTATATAAATTCAAATTTTTCCGTAAATAATAAAGGTAAGCCAGTAATATATTTTCATTGGAACCACTGGGATGGGTGAAGTGAGTTTACGCATACCAACAACTATATTATTGTCAACTTAGAAAGGAAAAAGACTCTTCCTCTTGAGGGGACATCACTGGCAAGTGGTGAGTTCAGCCATCCAAAGTCTAAACAGTTATTTAAACACAGAAAAGCTTTTAAAGTTGTAAATATGAAACTAATAGAGGTATACCTAAAATGAACCAGAGATTACATTGTGCACTGCCACCAACACAGATTGTTTCAAGTGTCTCCATTACATTCAAACCTGCTCAAAGTGCCAATGTCATTATAAAAAAATGCCTGTGTAAGTGACAAACTCATTTGCCCTAAAAGTCATGAATACAGGTGAGCACCCCACTCTAAACTGTACATTATATGTTTAATCTAAATCCACTCTGGAGTACAGTGTTGATCCAGATGCAGTGCTTGGATAATAATTGGCCTAACCTACTTGCACAGTCACAACAAAATTGAGCTGCTAATTCTTAATTCACAACATTGATATGATATGATATGAATGGGTTTTGTCTGTCTCTCCTTGATCTCTCTATTTGGTCAAAAGTCATGCTGAACATCTATGAGTATGGAGGGTTGTTTTTAATGAGAGGGTGCTAGGAGGGAGTAAGAGTCCACTGCAAAACACCCACAAGAATGAAGATTAAAACCATATATAAGGTATCATAAATTTTTTACAGGATACCTAAATTAAAATATGCATTTATCTTTGTCTACTAATATTATTATTTCCCTACGAACACAATTATCTATTTAATTTTATAATCAAAAATCCTATTTAGTTGAAATAAAGTTTCTAAAATCAACTGCTTAAAATTTATTTTTGGATGTTTTAACAAAACTATAGTTGTCCTTAAAGAAAATCCTCGCTTTTGGAGTTCAAAGGCCGGAACAAGGCCTGCACACCAGTCCACACCTTCAAAGAAGGTATGCATTTCAGACCAAATGTCATGCACCAGTTAGGGGAGCTTTGGCACAGAAACAGAGCATGCTATCTCCTTGAGAAGTTAAAATACATAATGTAGTTATTTCTATAGTTGTAATTCATTCATGACAGGCTCGTATCGTTATTAACCTCCACACAAGACTGTCTAAGAGCATTTAATTGTTTCTCATTGAAGTTGTCTGAAGTATGTGACCATTCTTCTGCATGACTCCTCCTCACATGCCTTGTAGGTGCACTGTGTGATCTGCCAAAATCCATCAGTCTTACTATAAGGAAAAACTCACCCAGATTAAATCAGCTTGCCATCCCTATCAGGGTTTAGAGAGGCATAGATTTTGCCCCTTCTGCCTAAGCACCCATCTATTATCAAATCAAGGAGTTGAGCTCTTTTTGTTTGTCATTTAGCTGTTCTTTAACCATGGTGTCCTAATGTTGCCACTTCACAAGTTACCAATGAACAATTCAGTCAGTGTAGGCTTCTCAAATATTTAACCTCCCACTGAAGGCTTTTTCTCAAACACCTGATATATGATTTTAGTAAATCCTGTCTTCCTACTGTAGCTCTTGACAAATCTGTGTTAGAACAAACTTTTAGTTACCATCCATTATTAATACCACCCCCTGTTACAAATCAGCCACAAGAAGGTTCCCTGAGCATAGAGCAGGATGAACAGATATGGCAAAATTCATCTTCTGAAGCCTATACAAGCATGTCCAGGTTAAAATTACGGCAAATGCTCCTTCCTTAATCACATCTATCAATAGTTTCTGTAACAGGTTTTGCTCCAGGTATGCCAAGAGAACATGCTTTTTATATTCTTTAATGAATCAGTTTCTAAAATATGAATCCATAAGCAAGATCTCCACAGATTCCTTTGAAAATAGTGATATATCAGAAAAATTGTCAATGCAATAATAATCAAAGAGAAGGTGTCAATATGACTCAAAGTAGCTTCCAGAAGCACATGAAAAAATTGATCATCAATCCAGTGACAACACTTCTGTCCTTGATGTAACTGTCCATAACAACTTAAGAGTAAAGAAAGAAAGAAAGAATTTCTTTATTGGTACAGCACCATTTTGTTCGCTGAAATTTATTATTGCTTCAGTGAGTTCTTCAGAGATTTACCTCTTTCCACCTTCTTTGAACAAGATGGGATAATTTGTTCATCTCTAACAGAAAAAAATATCAGCAGTCAGATTCTCCATTGCCTTGTACCGTCCATTGCAAAATAAATACAAACAACCTCATGTTCATTAAATAGCATTTTTTTTCTTTTTTAAAGAGCAAGAGTGAACATCTAGGGAATCTAGAGATATGTATTATTTACATACAGAGAGTATTCTGTTCTCTGAGACTTTATGTCACAAGCCAGAAATCAAGAGGCAAAGGTGTTAATTACACTCCTATTTCAAATCTCTCCAAAGTGGAGTCAGAATTCATTTAGCAGCCCAAAGGAACACCTGACCTAGAAATGTCATTGTGTCACTGCCCATGCTATAGGTCTTCCTTGTCAGAGATGAGCTATAAAGCCCAAATTATTGCTTGTTTTCCAGATTTCCACCAAGCACGTCTGCCAGAAACAGCTTTCTGTAGTTACTCCTATTTTCAAATATTTGTAAGGTCATCATCGTTACAGTGAGAGAAAATAATATCCATGAAAGTTGTTATACGCTATTCTATAAAGTTAAAATATACAGGGACATTTAATTAGCTTGTTATTTACTGGTACTTCACATGCAATTGTTTCACACATTTCCTTTGTACAGCTATGACCTGTTTTCCCTCTTTTTCTTTTTTTTTTTTCTCCTGGCCGTCCACCAAAACACAGCACAAACAATGACAACAGACAGAAGGAACAAGCAGAGCTCATCCAAGCATGTTGAGGAAGGATTAGAAGAACAAGCAGTGACTACTGGCAACATTTTTCTGAGTTTGTTGCCCTAATTTCAGTATTTTAATGAAGCAAAGCAAGTAAATCATAGCTATTAAAAAATTATGGAAATATCTGAAGCAAGCATAATGGATACGAGGACATGCCTTTGACAATCTGTGGACAGCCTTGCACTATACCTTTGAAAAAATCTAAAGTGTCCCTTTCCTGTGAGATGCCAAATCTGCTGTCCTTAAGTGGATAGTACTCTGTCAGTCTCATAAAAAGCTAAATTAGTCTTGCAAGATGGAAGGAGGCATAAAACTCTGTCTTGTATATTGTGATTTGTATCTCCTCTTAATGTCAGAATTCCACTATTCGAAGGCAAAGAAGTAGGCACTTTTCTCTGTAGGAAGATAACAAACTTCAAGAAGTCTGACATGGTCCCCGAACATCTTAAAGCCACTGCAAACAGAGCCTCTAGGAAGGAAGTAACCAGCTCTACAGTATCATAATTTTTAATAATTATGCAGTACTCCAAGGGTAGTATTTGATTCTGGTAAATTGCTCACATATTATTTTGTCCAAAAAAAAAGTTGTAGAATAACTAGAGCCCTCTTTCAGGTTTGTACTCTACAGACTTTTAGACCAAAGAGGAATAAACTGGGTTTAGTCCTGTATCTTCCTTATGGATTTGAGGGGTTGTTTTTTTTACTTTAACTCATAAAAAACTTAAATAAGACTGACTTAAAAAGGCACCCCAAGAAATCACTCAGCTTCTCCCCACAGCTGGACTTGCTGAACTTGCTGAACTTAGGACATTCATAGCAGATATTCCTAAAGATCTTCAGTAAAGAAGATTTAGTTATGACCCTAAGAAATCTCTTCCAGTGATTACCTGCAAAAAGTGCTCAACAGTGAGTTTAGTCCTTTCAAAAGGATAGTTTATAAGTGGTAGACTAACATCAGGAAAAAATGAACTTTCTGTTTTTACCACAAGAAAATTTTAAAAATCCAAGTAGTAAAGAAAGTATTAACACAACATAAGTAAGCTGGGTTACAAAGGTTTCCTAACCTGCCTATTGTCCTGTACCTATGCTCCCATTTTCTTTACTTCAACACAGCACAAGAAATTTTGGAAATACATGTCCAAAGGACAACCTTTGTAAGGATAAAACACAAACACAGAAAATACAGGGGGCAAAGGACCTTGTTACATACATAAAATCTCACAGCCTGGATGAAACTCTTAGGTTTCCTTATTGACACTAGACCTAGCCAAGGTTCATCAACCCAATTTACCTTCAATCGCAACCCAGTTCACCTGAACACAACAGCAGGTGTCCTCTTCAGCACCACAGCAGGCACCTAAACACAGACATATGCTACAGTTACCCATGAGCTAAAACATTGATTGCAATAGATTGACAAATGTAATTTATTGGAGTGCAATGAGTAGGCCCCAAAGGAATACAGTCTGAATGAAAAATGAGAAGGCAGTGAAGTTCAGTCAGCTGGACCCTGGTTGTGCAGGTAATTAAAAGAAACACCCAGCATTCCCTGAGGATGCATCTCTATGGCCATTAGCAGGATATGGCTGTCATAAAGATGTTCCCCTTAGCGTTTTTTAAAAACTTGGGATCAAATCCTTTGAAAAGTGTGCAGAAAAAGAAACCTAAACAATTTTGCTCTGAAGTGCTGGAAGACAATAATAAACGAACCATATAACTGCACAATTACCAGTGCCTTTAAATAGCCAGCAGGGACATACTCAATGAATCTCAGAAATGTGATTCTTGACACAGAGCATGGACTTGTAAAAAAAAAGGAAAGGTCTGTGTGAGTTGGTTTGGGGGAATTCAGTACTTCAGTCTTTCCCACCATCCAATGAATTTGGCTCCAAGCTCACTAAAGTAAATACGGCACTCAATAAAACACATATGGTAATTGCTACCACATGTTTTAGCTTTCAAATTGGGAATTAAACATTGCCTATATGTGATCTCCCCTCTTCAAAGTGCAAGTCTTTATCTGGAAAGGAGAAAGAGTCTTTGGCTGATCTTCAAGTAAAGACACACGTAAATAATTTTCATGCAAAAATATAACAAAACTTCCTATTGTTAAATAATTTTTGTCCACTTAAAAATGTATGCTTGCTGAAGAACAGGCTACATCAGTCCTTAGTTAAAAATGTAGAACTGCCAGTAGCCAGGATAATTATATTTAGTATTAATGTGAAGATTAATTTGAGTCACTCAGCTGACAGGACTCTCCCTTCTGATTCAAGCTCTAACACATCTCATTGTGCAGTTAACTAAAAGTGGTTTGGTGTGGAGGTTTTCCCATAAAGAACCACAGTCCTGAGCCACTTACAGACATTCCTGGTAGTGTTCATAAGTCACCGGTGAGTGAGCGACCTTTCAGTATGCCTGTGAAGTGTTTTCTGAAAGCACTACTCTTCATCCTCTGCCCTGAGCAGCAAATGAGGGAAATACTGGCTACAGCTGACATTGACATCATGCCTGAGACACCTGGGACCTTCCATGGGCCCTGAAGGTGGAAACTGTGCTTGGTAGGAGGACTGGGCCAGGAAAGGACAAGCCTCTTCTCTGACCTACAGATACAAACCAGTATATTAGAGGAGCGATGAACTGTGCTTCTGTAAGTGTCCAAACATGCACAGGCAGCAGTTTGCAGGCTTGTTTGTCCTCTTGATGTGTGGCTCTGCTGAGAACCATGCTGTGCCTGTGGAGTAATGTAAGCAGATCCCAATTACCCTTAAATTAGCTAGTCTGCACACCAAATCAAAAACACTGAGATTAACACAGGCTGCAAACTTCACCTAAGAAGCTCTTTACAGCCTCAAGAACCACATGTGAGAGGCAGGTAAGCTGAAGCTGCTCCAAGTACAACTGGGCTATGATTTAAACCAAAGTGAGCAAGGGCAGGCTGACAACAGGCATGTGAGTTCCTAACTCATATACAGAGATCTGCTAATCACACCATGGAATCCTGTGGCTGCCCTGGGTATCAACATAACAAGAGTGTGCCCTGAAGCAGTATGGGTCCAGGCATAGTCCTCCAGGGCCAGCTGCAAGCTGCAGCACTGCTCCCCTGGCTGCCAGCCTGTGACAGGCACTGAGCAGCGTTTGCACAAGTTTCCCAAGTGTTTTGTGACCTTAACTGTGCTGACTTTCAAGAAGTTTAAGGCAGCTAAACACCCAAATGATTTTTAAAATGGAAATTAAATTCCAAGAAACATATGGCCTGTCCACACCACAAAACAAATGTGGCAGATTTAATCTAGATAGCAGGGGCAGCAACAGCAACAAGGATGGGATAGTTTCAATGTCAGCACGTGCTGCTAGAAGGTCACATACAGAATCAGGTCCTGGAGTCAAAAGTTTGCACCTTGACACCCACCTCAGATAAAGCCTGAGTTGATGCATCTTCACCACTTTTCTTAATTCAGTAATTTAAACTAGCAAACATATATGTGCAAACAGTATGGATGCGTTTACACTAGTGGATTAAGCAGCACAGCCCTTTTTATGGTTAAATAGGTGAACTCTGGGCTTGTTCTGGTCCAAACCAGTCAGTGTGACACAAATAATTCCCAGGATGGTCCAGGAGTCAGCACATGGGAGGGACCATTCCCCACACACATTCAGTTTGCAGGCAGGCAAAACTGCTTGGGGAGATGTCATGGTTTAACCCCAGCTAGCACCAGGCAAAAAGAGTAAACCTCATGGGCTGAGATGAGAACAGCTTAATAATTGAAAAAATATTATAATTATATACTACTACTACTACTACTACTACTACTAATAATAATAATAATAATAATAGTTGCACTGAAAAGGAGAGAAAGAGAGGAATAAAGCCCAAGAAAGGCAAGTGATGCACAAGGCAGTTGCTCAACACCTGTTGACAGATACCCAGTGACCCCCAGCAGCAATAGCCCCCTTCCACGCATTTATACACTGAGCATGATGTTCTAGCATATGGAAGAGTCCCTTGGCCAATTTGGGTCAGCTGTCCTGGTCACAAAACTCCCCCCCCCCAACCAGCTTCTTGTGCACCTACTTGCCTGCAGGGGATGGGAAACTGGCAAGTCCTTGACTTAGAGGAAGCACTACTTAGAAATAGTTAAAACATTGATGTGTTATCAACATTTTTCTCATACTAAATCCAAAACACAACGTTATACAAGAAGAAAATTAACTATCCCAACTGAAACCCAGGCAGGAGAGTAATACAGTTTCTTTGCAGAGATGGACACCACTCAGGAGCAATCAATGCCCATGATTGTTCCTATGCATATTTTGGTTACCGCTATAAAAGTAGTCTTTGAATAAAGTGTTTTCACTTTGCTGTGTGGTCATGCTAGACATTTCAGGCATCTTTTAAAGTATTTACTCCTTAATGTTTTCACAGCTTTCCCATTTCGACTCTTACTGCAACTCTGTTCCACCCTGAAGAGACAGCTGTGACCAGCTTTGTCCAAATAACTCTCTGTTTACTATTACAAACCCACAGCTGCAAAGACAATTCAGTAACTCACCTCATATACACACATAGTGCTTTCACAGAATGACTACTTATACACTACTATATTTGTGAATGCTTTCTAGGGGTTAAAATTCCTCAACATCCCCAGCAGTACATTAAAGCAAGATCTATGCACATGGCCCACGCAAGACAGAGTACACTTGCAACGTGCCAGTTCAGACCAGCTGCAGAGTGGGATCTCAGGTCTTGAAGCAACTCGCAATAAAACTAAAGAAGAGATCTAAGAGGATGTATGCTATTCTTCTTTTTTTGTTGTTATTTGGAGGCCAGAAGAACTGTTTCCTGGTGTGACCAGCGACAGAGAAAAATTAGGACTGCAACATATTAATCATCTTTAAGCTCCTAGAGACTCATGAAAAGCAAATCATACTGCCTGAAAATGTTAAAATCATCTCCTTCTATTTTATGTGAGAACATGGGCATAAAAATGGAAATAATCCCCTCAGGATGCAATCCAGGGAGAAACAACATGACCCTGAGTTATAAACAGGAAGAGATTTTCAGTGTACTGCAGGGGATTTAGTGAAGGGATCCCCATTAGTTTTAATAGGAGGCAGAAGGATGAATCTCATGCACTGAAGTGGAAATTTAGACCTCCATGTCAAATGTTCTGACAACCAAGCAGCTTGCTCCTGCCTATGCATCCAGCCAGAAGCAGGGATGAAAACAATTAATTGCTTTCTAATTTGGAGTTGAACTGAGGATACAGTATAAGCATAAGGCATCTGGAAATAATGCTCCTTTTAAGAAATCTAGGAGGTAAGTGCTTGCTTTGCTGCAGAGGCATGGGATCCCTCACTCTGCAGCTCTCTGGCAAAGTCTAACGTGAGCGTCATTTAGATTAGATGAGATTAACCTTAAACTTCATTGCCCATGCAAACAGGACAATCTAATGCACTGACATATTTGCTAACCATTTTTATTAAAACATAAATGCTTCTCTCTGCAAAGCTTTTAAGCAAATTACAAGCCAAAATGAACATTAAGGCAAAATGAACTATTCTGTTGTAAGGATCTTGTGTCTTTTATACAATTTCTGAAGTTTTTTATGTTCTGTAATGTTTAACAATGTAAACTATGAAACATGCTGGTGTAGTCTTCATTCAATGCGTTTTCTCAGCTGAAATTTGTCTTTTTATAACAGAAGAGCTGAAATATTGACAGGAAGCTACTGGGCTAAATTACAGATTTCTCTCAATTTTCAAAGAAGTTCAGATTTCATTTGTATCCCTCTTGTGCATCTAAAAGTGAGGGGAGAAAAGCAATGGAAAACAGAAATTAAAGCCAGTGAAGGAAATAAGGGCAGTGCATAACAGCTGGAGATTTATACCTAGTCGTCTATCTAAGTTGTGTGGAGCCAAGAAGAATGTAAGGAGATTTTCCCTGAAGTGGAAGGAAGACACAAAGTGCAATCAACTGACCACAACTCTCACTCCCCGTCCCCCATGCCACCAAGAGAGGAGGAGGTAGAGAAATTGTGAGTAAAGTTGAGCCAGAGAAGAAGGAAGGGTGGGAGAAAGGTGTTCTAAAATTTGGTTTTATTTCTCATCATCCTACTCTGACTTGATTAGTAAGAAATTAAATTAATTTCCCCAAGTCAAGTCTGTGTTGCCCATGGTTATAATTGGTGTGTATTCTCTCCTTGGGAGGACAGGCTCTTCTCTGCTACACTATAGATAACAAAAGACAACAGGCACAAGTTGCCACAAAAACTCTGACTGAAAACAAAGAAACAAGTGTTCATGGTGAGGATTGTTAAATACTGGAATATCTTGCCAGGAGTTTTTGTGTGATCACCATCCTTGTAGATTTTCATTACTGGGTCAGAGCAATTTGATCTAGCTTTGAAGCTAGTACTCTTTTGAGCAGAGTGTGGACTAGAGATCTCCATGGTTCTCTTCTAACCTAAATTAGATTAACCTGATCTTATGTGAGGTTGAAAATATTGCTTAATTCCAGAAACAATTCTGCAAAAGAAGAGACATTACTATAATCTTTCTGGAAAGATGGCTGGAGGTAAAATTGGAGGAAACTGAGGAGTTATATTCACATCCTAACCGAAGTAAAGGAATTATAGGGTGAAATGGAGCTGCTACTCCCTAGATGGAATGTGGTTGGCATGTTGGAAACCTATTCCACAATGATTTCCCCACACCCAAAATCTGCAACTGTAAGCACCTGCTAAGGGAGATGGAATGCAGAGGGCAGAGCAGAGCGGAGACAGCAGCCTCTGTTGAAACTCTTGCAGGTGAGTGGAACTCTATGGTAACTTATGGCACGTTGAAAAATCACAAAGCACCAAGGGAGATAGGAGAAGATGTCCTGCTGCTGAGCCAACAATGCCCTCCTCAGATGAGCTTGGTTTATAACTATGCAATTATAATCTCATAGTAATATTAACTCACACCTCCAACCCAAAGTTTCCTGCCTCCAAGGCACAACCACCCCTCACTGTGCATGTGCTTATATTTTTTGACTGTATCTTTCAGCATGAAGTGAGAGAATTTTACACCAATCAGTAACAGAGGTATGTTTGACTAAAGTCACTCAAGCACTAAACATAAAGAAACAGTATAAAAGTAAGTAGAGAATGGGGAGAAGTCAGGGAAAACTCCATGATAAATTCTGGGATCAATTGATGGACTGAACCTGTCTACCACCCCATAGGGATGCCTGGTGAGTAAGACCCATACTCTATTCACACTGAATTGGGGATTAGAGCTTGTCTGTGTATTGCTTCGAATACAGTTTTGGAGTCAGATACTATCACTGGCAATCCTTGAACCTTAACCTGTCACAATTTTCTATCCAAATTAAATTTAAAATGTTTAAAATTAAGAGAGTTATCCCATAAACTGCTAGTGTGAGTCCTTCACAGGCACTACTGTCACCTGTCATAGGTAGAATATTCAAATCATGTAGGAGACCCACTGAGGGCTGCTCCTTATGCTGTTGGTGTGTGTTCCTGCACAAGTGAGTTGAACCACCCTCTGATCCAGCAGGACTGCTCAGTGAAGGGTGCTCCTAATGGGACACTGACAGACTGGCTGAGCATAAGGGTCTTGGCTTTCCTGGGGCACTGACAGACAAATCCAACACTAAGGGTCAAATAAATATCCCCTTTTCATATGCTAATCTTTATACAGATCTAGCCTGAGCCAGGAGGGCACGAGAGGCCTGTGGGGCTCAAACTTACATGTGGGGATCATTCCTTATTTTCTTAATCACTCTGCACCTCTACTTCAGGATCATATTTCTAGTGCAAAGTAATATATGTAACATCATTCAATTTTGAAAGTGGTCAGGATATACCTCAGAAGCTCTTTCAAATATCATTAGAAGCTGTGTTAAAGTGAAATTTTACCATAGAGGAAAATCTCTGCTGTAGTTTCCATTCCTTGCTTCACTGCCCTTCTCCTGGTGGAGAATATGAAAGGCAAGGTGGTGTAGTTCTCCCTCTCTACACCCCCCTCTGTAACTTGTCCCAGGCATGCCAGTATGTGAAGGCCCATAATGATGTGGCTGAGTTGCACAACCTTGGCTCAGACTTTTAATTACTTGGTTTGAGAAAGAGCTGTGAAAAATTCTGTAGAGCAAAGATAAGGAAGATAAAGTTGCTGACAGGTAAGAGTGCTGAAAGAGGATCGTTAGTAGCTCTAGGGTTCAAGAAGCACTGTCATGGAAGGTTATAAAACCAAAAAAAAAAAAAAGAAACAAAAAAGCAAAACCAAGAAAACAAAACCAGAAACAAAATCAAAAACAAACAAAAAAAAATCACCAAAACCCAAATGCGATGCTGAAGGGTAGCAGCTCAGGCATGCAGCAAAGCAGTTCAACCCTCTTCCTGACTAATGCCTACCTGGCCTGCAAACACTTTCATTGTCTTATTGATGGGGGGTGGGGGGATGAAACATAATAAACCACGTGGCTTCATAAACACAGCTAACTTTTGTGTGCGTTGGCTAAGACATAATTGTTTCGTCCCTTAAAAGTGTGTAAACCTGGACTGAAGGGTCTCATTAAAGGGCTAAACATGCAAGAGGAACAAGTGTCCCAAAGAGACACTGTCACAGGAGGGCAATGCTGAGCTGTGCAGCAATGTTTGGATTGCATTTTGGGGCAGAAGATGGAACTTGTTAATCTGTCATTTCATTAATCAACTTGATTAGATGTAAAAACATGCAGGTGTGTGACAAAGCCCTTAGGAACAGTCATGCCATTGTCAGTGACAGCTTTCTGTGTGGTTTCTCTGCCTGGCTATTTTGTAATTAATGTCATTCCCAAGCAGGCAATTCAAGACCAGCATTTCTCAAGGGTTTTCAATGCAGTGTCACTCTTCTTTTTACAAACTTTGAGCAATGAGCCATGAAACCAAGAGTATCAGCATGGGTTTAGGCAATTTATACATAGTTGATTGCAGTTTTAAAATTATTACTCTTAAGTAAAACTGCCTGCCTTCAGTTCATGGTAGGGGAACTCCTAGAATTCTAAAGGAGAAAGAAGTAGCAGCAATGTTGTTTCAATTATCAGATACTGAAAAACCCACCAGTATCTACTGCATGCTACCAGGGACCACTACAGTCTGTGCCAAGGGCATCACACCATCCTCCAGAGAAACCACTCCCTCTATCTTCTACCAAATTCCTCAGATAGAAATCTTTGCCAGGTGCTTGTTCCTCGTCAAGAAACAGCATTACAAACAGTCCCGGCTGTTAGCTCTTATTTAACTTTCCAGATTTTTGGCTTCCACACCCATTAGACCTGTTGATGCTAAGCAACTAGACATGGATTGCTCTTCAGAAATATTTTTTGTAAAACTTGAACAGGTTAAGCAAGGATGCTCTGACTTCAGAAATACCCCAGTAGTCTCCTTCTTTGGTGTGTCCTCAGAGGTCAAGAGGATGGAGGCTTTGCAAGAGCTGGCCTGAGGTTATTTACAGGTAAAGCGTTGGCTGACCAAACAGCTGGGACCCTCAGTAGAAAGAGACAACTTTGCATGTCAGCAGATGATAGACATGAAAGCATCACCAGGTCAGCAAGCCCTAAAAAGCACAGAATTATTCTGGTGCCAAATCTCCTCAAAGAGGCTCCTTTTCCATATCCATCAACCATAGCTGTTGGCATATTTGCCATACACCTAACAATTCCCACCTTTTCTGCAGCAGTATCTTGTCCATGGAGGGGCTCTAAGCGGAAATCTAAACTCCTCAGTTGAAGCTGTCAAGCTGGCTTCTTAGCAGTGACTTACAGAGCCAGGTGTCATTATTTCTCTGAAAGATACAAAGGGAGGAAACTAAGCAATTAGAGGGTCTTGTAGAATCCTGTCAAGCTGCAGAGTGGTCTATTTATTTTCCTATTGATCTTGCCTTTCTTTCTTGGAGGAATAATGACTGTCTCATCAAATGCCTCAAGTTCCCCTGTGTCGCACTGTGCCTTAACCTTTGTAATGCTAAAAATCTCAGATTTGCAATTCTGTAGCCTTTCACTCTGCAATCGTTCCCCTAAACTGCTGTGGTGATATTTTTTCCTCGTTGTCCTCCTGCTGTTATTCTCAAGCCCTTGCACATCTAAACTCAGATACCAGATTTCTCAGAGGAGATGATTGCTCTGGCATGGCAATTGCTCTTTTTTCCTGTTTCTCCCTATATTGTGTTGTTTGTAGTTTAGCTACATATCAGATATGTATTATTCATTATTATACATGGACAATGAGTAGCCAATGACTTTCCCTTCTGTGAAGATGTCCCAGAAACGAGTCTGAAGCCAATGTTCACTTTGCAGGCTACTACATAAAAGCCTGCTTTAAATTTATTTGGCAGTTTTAATTTTCAAGGAAGCTACAGGATATTGTAAAGCACTCAAGATAGGAATGGTGTTTTCCCATGAGCTAGTTGAACAGTGAATGTTATGGACACAGAATGCTACCATAATTTTCTAACTGCCACCACTCTATTTGTCTGTTCACCTTCAGTTAAAAGTATTATTTTACTTTTATATGCTTGGGTTTACAAGAGCTTAAAAAATTTGGAGCATTTTAAATCTGAAAACCTTTCTTGCAGACATCATTTTCAGCATAAATAGCACCTTACTCTTGGTTGTAAGGACTCAGGCAGTTGAAATATTGCAGCTGTCTGTGCTGTGGGAAAACATTGTGCAGGCAAACCCCAGCCCTCCCAGCACAGCCCTACTCAGTCAGTCACGTGGGGTGATTACTCCTGCTATAAACTTTGTGAATCCTGCTGAGCACATTTTGTGACAGCAGATAAATCACAAGCAGGTTTAAATGAGACACCTAACCTGGTTACTTACAGTCCTTAAAAATGCTCCAGGCCAGGTATTGACATGAACGACGTCAGTGACTGGCACAGCCACACAGTGTACAACACCCTGCCTCTGGGATACTGGGGCTTGAGCCAAAGGCATTTTCAGGAAGGCTGTGTCCTGCAGAACCTAAAGGTGCAGAGAACAGCGTGGCACAAATAGAAACGAGCCTCACTGGGAGTCAGAGTCACAGAAGGGAGATCAGGAAGCCTGTCTAAGCCTTTCTGTACGTCAGATAAGCTGGGATAATGTCATTCTTGACAAATATGTGTCTAACATCATGCATCGAGCTTTGATACATTAGTACTTTTTAAATTTTTTTTCATCACTCAGAAAGGAATTGCTTTATTCAACTTCAGCAGATCCAACAGAACAATATAAAAAGGAAAATCTGAGTATCTGTAGATTATTTGGGTTTGCTTTTGAAAAATGAGATCTCATAGATGGGTTGAATATGTTTAGCTGGCAGCATTTTAGATGACCTCAAGCCATGGCCTGATGCCAGACAGGAGGAGGTATTAAAAAAAAAAATATTTAAATCTAAATATAAGGGCAGTAAATAATCTCTCCCTGCAATTAATAAAAATACCAAACCCATGACTTTGATTCACAATGAAGTAAAAGGTTCTGAATGGCTTGAAATAACTTACATAACTTGAGGGGAGGGGGGAAAGCATAATTTAAATGGAGGGGGGGGAAAACTTGTCTAAGCATAATTTAAAACACTAAATAAATAAATAAATCTTTTTGGAGTCTTGGACATCTCTTAAATTTTTTCTCAGTCACCAGAATGAAAAGTCTATGACTTGTCCAGTTAAATTTCTGAGTGAAAGATTTATATTCTAGGAAAAGAAATCTAGCATAGAGTGGTCAAGTCTTCCTCTAAAATTGTGTCTATGATGAACAGAGTTTTTACTTGGAATCTTGTTTGTTTACCCGAATTTTTTTCATGAATTGAAGCCTTATTTTTCTTACTGCCATCCCTGGATCAAGAGAGTACTGTGCCACAGCCAAGCTTTTTTTGCAATTCTACATAATGAGCAAGAATAAAACCAAAAAAACCTTTTCTTTGTATGTATACATATATTAAATGACAGATGCCCTCTGGCAACATGCAGAATTGTCATGGACCACACAAAATGGGCCAGATTCCCCAATCTAGTATCATCACTTTGTATTGCATTGCATTGCAAACATAATCCAGACCTAAAGCCTTGTTCAAGATGACATGGTGAAGATTATCCCGTTGCTAAGATAATCCTTTTGAACAGAGACCAAATCTGTTCTCCTGGGACTTCTTCCTTTGCCATTAGGTATAGCAAGGCATAAGGTTCTTGCTTAATGACAAGAAAAATTAATTAGCTCCTTACCACGTCATACTGAATAAAGCCTTATGATGATTTTTAGCCTCTGTGTGATAGGATTAACAGAAGGGCTTCCCCCAGATGTAGCCACATGTGTGCAAGGAGGTGGAGAGTACTGAGCTAGGCAGTGTAATCCTAATTAGCTGCCTAATTAGTTTCATTGTCTGGAGCTTTCATGTTTAACTGATTCTTCATCTTGCCTCAATACCCAGCGCCAGTCTGCAAAGTAACAGCATGGCAAAGTTTGCGCTATGCAGGAAGGAATTTAGATTCCAGATGCTCTGAATGTTTTTCAGTATTTGTAAACTATAAGCAGCATGTGTCATGGGATACTCAGAAATAAAATAAGTAGAGATCTATGTGTACTGAACAGACTCCAAAAGATTTTGGCAACACTTGTTCAGGACATTGCAAGAGAGATCAAGAAATCTCAGCCAAAAAATAATAGGTACAATATATTGAATTAAGGAGGAAAAGAAAGGGTAATAAGAAAATACCCCAAACCCAAGGTAGTGTTCTCATACCCAGTCAGGAGACAGCCAAGCTTGGAAAGAAAGAAGGGACAGTCCGGGCTGGTTTGGCACTGCCTCAGCCCCTGCTCCCTGTCAGCAGCGCTGGGCTGGGCTTACCACAGAAGCCCCTGGAAAACATCCTCCTCTCTTCTTGAAATGCACTAGTGGTGCTACCCCTGAGCTGCTAGAGGACTTTAATAGCAGGAGGACTAGAAGTCACTCCTATCTTTAGCTCTTTTACTATGCAAGATGATGCCGGGCACTTGGAGAGCAGAGGATCATTAGCAGAGAAATGACTGACTCAGAGTTGGAAATTGGATTCCTGGGTTGCAAGTTCCTCTGAATTTTCTCTTTGGAAAGGGATGAACTTGTGGATAGGTGACCAGAATATTGTTGAAGAGTTCAGCTCTCCCTGCTGATCCTATGTGAGCTCCAGCAAGTCACCCAGTCTGCCTGGTTGCCAGTTCTTTTATCTGTGACACAGAAAGAATAATGCTTTGTTTACCACATCCTGAGATCATGTGTCCTTCCCTTTTCTGAAACAAAGAGCATCCCAACTGTGAGCTGCCTGAACACAAGGACATTTTGTTTTCATTTACTGACATTCGAATAACAGCAGTAACAACTGACCAGACACCCCGGATGACTTTAAAGCAGAGCCTTCAAAAAAAACCAAACCTGTAAACAACCTGCCTGTTGTACGGAAACAAGAATGCTCCCTATTGTAAGGGTAATTTTGTTTATTAACTGAATTTTTAAGCATTTAATCTACAGTCTGTCCCCCATTTTCTCATGTAAGTACAGTTCCAAGTAGTTAAAATAAAACATAGTTTCAACTAAAGCTGAGAGTATCTCAACCAATATTTTCAGGGAGGCTGTGGCAATATGTTTCAGCTTCTGTATGCATGACAGCAAAAGAGAGGGGAGTTCTTTTGTACAGTATGGCTGAACCAAAAAAAAAACCAGTGAGGAATTGTTATATGAAACCCATACTACATGATCTGTGCTGACAGGCAAAATCCGGCCACCTCCCCAGATACGGTTTCGCACTAATATTAAGTGCTTGTTTAGGAAAGCCCAGTGCAGCACACACTGCAAATCCTTTGCTGCTGCTGAATCACTCTGGTTGTCACAGACCTGGTTTTTTTCCATTGATATGAGAAACTCACTGCTCTATGCTACCATCTCATTTTCTTTAGATACAGAGCTTCATAAGGTCAGCATGCATGTGACATTTGAAGACTTTCTGCTCATCAGTTATTTCCTAAAGGTGTATCTGTGGGTGAAATAGTGGATGGAAATATGTCTTGCAGTGGTGTAGCACCGATCTTGGAAATTTTTTTGTGTTTTCACATGAGTAATTACCAGATGAAACCAGGAGATTAGAGAGGAATGTGTTTTGTTTGATAAATATTTGGCTTCAGCCAAACATCTGCATCCCATTCTTGGTGGTTTGCTTTTAAGGGCCAGGACTGTGATGCCATCCACAAAAATAAGGCAAATGAGGTGTAATTGCCTCTCTTCCCTTCCCAACAGCCCCCAAATCCAGCTCAGTGAGTCAAGGCACTGGTCAGACATGTGAGAGATCCAGATTCAAACCCCGATTCTGCCTGATTCCGAGCAGCGATTGAAACCCTCCCCAAAACTCTTAATCTATCAGGTAAGTGCAGAGTATATCTTGTTATACTTTATGTAAAATGAATATTCATATAAGCAGAGAATCAAACTGACATTTTGCAGCAAGGACCTTAATTAAATTACCTCAGAGATTTTCTTTCTCTTCTGAGACCAAAGAATATCTAGCAATGTGACCTGTAACAGCTACAAGTAAAGAGCCTTACTCTGAAAGAGTTTGTAAATGTTTGTAAATGTTTCATTTTAGTGACCAAATCAGAAATTCAAACACTAGTACAGCTCAGATGTTATTGTTCTCTCAGCTTCATTGTGGTCTGATAAGGAAAAGACAGTAGCAATGGCTGATTCTGGAAAAGCTTGGCACATTTTATATGCAAAACATTCAGTGTGAATCTCTTCTGTAAGGAAGTGCACTCAGTCCTTCATAAAATGATGAGGTGTGCATTAGGAAGGAAAACAATTTTCTGTATCTAAATATTTATTTAGTTTTCAGTATTCTATTGCAAACGAGAATTCAGCAAACCCTTCTGGTTTTTTTTTCTGTCCTTTCCTGAATGATTTCAATTCTTTTGGCATGCTTGGTCTTACTACCCACTGCCAATGGAAGATGTCACCCTGAGGAAATATCTTACTATATTCAATGGGTTTATCATAGTCTGCATTCATCTTTCAAAAAACTAAAGAGAGGGCCTGGGGTATCTAGAGACAGGATGTTTAAGGGCTTGTGGAAGACATATAACATGCAAATCACACATATCAACTTTCCAGTCTAAGGTCTTCCAGGTTTCTCTGAGTGACTCCATCTTGGTGTTTCACCAGAGGTACACTTTTGAAGCAGATTTCCCTGTTGTGCTTTGGTTCACACTGATGAAGTGTTACCAAAGTGCACGAGCTACATTACTCATGGATTGAAGTAAACTAGAAGAAGTTTTCCAGGAGCACCAGGAGCACTCATAAAGCACTCCAACTCCTAAACAGCATGTAATCCACCAATAAAGCGAGAACTAGTCCAAAATAAACTCCCCTGAAAGACATTTCTCAGGTCTTCACAAACACCTGCTTTGATCTGCAGACATGCTGTGGTATTTAATTGTTTGTACAGAGCAAATGTAGACTGTAGGTTACAGGCGGGTTCGGTCGGTGACGGACGGATGGTGACGAGAGATCTCTATAGTCTGATCTTGGGACACGGTTTATTGTAAAAGGCGTGGGTATAGGGGCACTGCTCAGAGCTGCCAGACTCAGCTCAGAGCAGGCCCAAGAGAGCAAGAGAGTAAACGGGTGAGAGAGAGAGAGAGAGTGTAAGAGCAAGAGTAGAAGTGGAAGTAGAAGTAAGGAAAGGAATGTCTGAAGTCCTGGTTACAATACAATAAATCATCTTCTGTACTGAATATTCTAATTGTCACTAACCAATCTAATACAAGATACAAATCCTATAGTATTTACATACAGCCTATAAGAGTTCTTATATTACCATAGAGTGTTACATCTTAACTTCTAAAAACTACTCTTTGGACCCCTTCTGCTGAGCTAGTAGGGTCTGCTCTGACCCTTGGACCTGTTTGCAAGCAAGAGGGTATTGTTCCATCAAGAGGGATTACCTTCAGTTGGCCATACCATTGTTTTCCAGTTGTTCAGTAACTAAGATTTGGTATTTCAAAAGCGGCTTTCATTTCGATGTTGCCTGTAGTTTTCATATTCCCAAAATCTTTTGTCAGGCAATCATATTTATAAGGCTTTCCTGTTTCATCTTCCCCAACATCAGCCTTTGCATCTTACCTGTGAAACAGCACACTCTTACTCTGGAGGGAGCAGACAGTATTGAGGACAGGGCATGCTTGGGTAAAGGACTCTTGGTGTTGAAGTGTAGGAAGAGGTGAAAACTCCTCAGTGCCCCTAGGAGGAACAGTGGAACCAACTGCACACAGGATGGGTCCTTCCTCACCTGCCAAAAGTCACAGTGCATTCAAGAGGCCTCCAGACACAGTTCAATCAGAAGTTCGTTGCTCCTCACAGGACACAAGAAAACCCAAGAGAGCAAGAAGGCACTGCCTGCCTCACTGGGAGGGACAGAGATGGTTTTGAGATCAGTAGGAAATGCTGCTACACATGGGGCCTGGGTGAGGGTGCAGACCCCTGGGACAGCTCTGCAAGAGAGTCCTTCAGCAGACATGTCCTGAGAGGTTGCATGGGTTGAGGGTGGATGGGGTGAATGATTGCAGTGTTTGGTCAAAGGCTCTGCAAAGGTCCCTCAAAGCAGCAACATCCCTGAGGCTTCTGGAAAACAGACCAGGACGGCTTGCAAGAGCCCTCCTGATGTTCTGCCTGGATGGCATGTGTCTCCTTCACAGCTTTACCACTGGCTTCCACATTACTCATCCGAGCAGCTCTGTGGCAGTTCTGTGCCTGTCCTGAGACCTTGTCCAGCCCCCTCACCACCATGCCAAACACAGCACAACTCAAAGTCTGCAGCTCAAGACTAAGGCGTAAAGTGCAGTTATCCTATTTTGGGGCAAGTTTCAAACACTTTTCTCTTACAAACCACATTTCTGCTTTGCAGATTATCATTTTCTCTCTCGGTTTTCACCTTGGCCATCACCAACGGCAAGCCAAACACCTTCCTGCTCTTACCAACCCACTCTATCATCTTCTGTGCTTCTACTTTCTAAATAACTGCAAATTCCTTAATTTGGACCTAGATTGAAAGATTGGGTTTGCTTTCTTTGTCATACAAAAGCATACAGTAGAGAGTATGGCTGGGCTGCCAGCCACACCATCCAATAAGAGCCCCCTCCATCCATCCCGTTCCATCCGTTCCATCACCACTGCCCATCATGGTGCTGTGACCTCTGCAGGGTGCAGCTCAGAGTGTACTCAGGTACAGTTGCATGCAGCTGACACTGAATCAACTCTGCCTTTTGGAGACATAGATGTACATGCCAGTAAAACTAGTTTTCTAAAAGCAATCTGCTCTATATACAGTCTCTTACATGGGTTTCACGCTGAAGTAGGAGACAAACTCCCTTTGAAACACTTCCCCTATTTGTTGGCTTCTTTAGAGGGCAAAGGAATGAAGCAGGAGAGCACTAACTTGTGGCAGAATTGAATTACTTTTCTGGTTCTCCTCTTTGTTCATCCATGAGAGGGAGTGATGCCTGCAGCTTCTCAGATAAGGAAAATCATGTATTTAATTTATTGTATAGTACACATTTACTTTGAACAAACACCCTCATCATCAGTGGTAATGGAGAAAGTCAGATATCTTTATTGCATCTATTTTAAAAGGTTCTTTTTATCTGCAGAAAGAGACATACCCATCTACTATGCTTTTTTTTACTCCTTAAGTTAGTTGTCTGCCAAATAGCAACTGATCATTGATGGGCAGATTTAGGTGTAGGAGAAATTTTTGCTTAGACATAGGAAGCCTCAAAGTAGGAGGACAGTAGATAACTTCCAAATGCTTTTGCTAAATAGAAGACTTCTGAAATAGCAAACATCCAATATTTTTAGCTGTCAAGGGGAATTCAGTAGGTTGAAAAATGTGTCCAGTAATAAATTTCATCTATAAACTGAAGAAGGATCTTGCAGGAAGCTATTGCAGAATAGAAATAAGTTATGTATAATCACATTTAGCTACTCGTCTGGGAAATTACAGCAGACACCTACACAAAAACCTGCAAAAAGTTATGAATCCCAATTAAAGGTTATTTCAATCCAAACCAGGAAATTTCAATGCTTTTTATTTTTTTTTCAATTTAATGTATACATTAATTAATTATCAAATAAAAGGAAAAGACTAAGCAGCAAAATCACTTGGCTCTTTCTAATCAGTTTCTGGCTGCATGGTGCCAATTGCATGGTGTTAGCTGCAATCTGCCACTGACAGATGTACTCAGGTTTGGATGCTGTTACTTAACCTAGAGGCTGTGACAGTGTTTGGATAATTCTGATGTTATCCTGAGAGGATTAGGATTCAAAGACAAATTTAAACTCTCTTCTCCAATGCGTATTTGAAGGTGATGTACATTTGCAGGAGACCGGCTGTCACAAACCTAATTTGGCCTATATTTTTATTAGAACATATGTGGTTTCTCAAAGAAAGTGAATTGTAGGCAGAGATGAAAGCCATTCAGTGCCTCTGATCTCTGCGATGCCACTTCCAAACAAGATCACTTTCTCTGTACATTTTCTTTTCCTGGTAACAATCTGGGGGAATTTACAAAATTACGAACACAGTCTTTTATTTTCAGAGTTTTAAGAAATTAGACTACATATTGATTCATTGCTTTTTCTTCAACATAATGTTATAGACAAAATTTAAGACTTTGTTGTTTTCAAGGTAATATAATTTCCTGAGAACTGAAGGAATATAGACACAATACCACCAAAAAGCTTGCTTTTTCCTCTGATCTACAACACCAAAAAATGCATCTGGAAGCCTTTTGAACTCCTCCTATTGTACCTAAAGAAAAATGGCAATGCAAGAAAACCATACTCTAAGTAGTAAGAACATCACTACTTTTCAGAGGTCAAATGTAGAAGCTAGACTTGTAATTTTATACACAATACATAGGGAAATTCTTATACATTTGTATATCATTAGTGAATCTGATAGCAAGTTTTACCACATCAGAAAAGTCGAAAGACATACTGCTGCTCTTGCTAGATATGTGACAAAATTGTCAGTTTCTACTTCTTTTTGTTGGTACATTTTAATCAGAAACACCACAAAAAGAGCCACCTTTCAAATGACAAACTGAGATAGAAAATATCACCTCTGTTGCCACATTGGCATTTCAGGAGATACCCTAATTGTTAAATGCCTGATTTCTCACATCTAGCAAATGTATTTTGATAGCTTCATGCATATAATCTTCCTAGATCATTGAAGAAAGAGATAAAATACATGTATAGAAAGAAAACAAGGAAAAAAGGTATGATGTTTCTTACCCTTTAATGTTTTGGCTTTTAAAATTTGTTATCTATACCTATGGCTATCTATATATCTGTATCTATAAAATTTGCTATGTATATATCTATTACTTATAGACATATAGCACACTTGAAGTGTAAGACACCAACAAGCACTTCCACATTTCCAGGTTGTGGACAAAAGTTTTAGTACACAGGGAGCTTACCGGATTGATAGATTTTCCTGGTGTGTTTCTTACAGACCCATATGGTTTTAAACTTTATTTTTAGTGTGTTATTCCTTTTCCAAATAAAACAAAGAGACAGCATTTGTCACAAGTATTTGCTGTGAAACACAGATTTACTAAAAAGAAAGATTAAAAAACAGCATCTACATTCTATGCCTTCAAGTCATCATGATTACACATCATTTGCCACAAGAAAAAAATAGAAGTGTTCTTAAGTGTTTGTAGAAACACGAACAATAGCTTGAGTGTAAAGAGTTGTTTAGTATTTACTGAGCTTTGAAAATGCTCTGTTTTTACAACTCTGTGTTCTGCCTTGAAATGCTACTTCTGTATGTTAAGCATAAATACTGATTATATAGTTCCACTGAGGACCATAACTACAGAATACCAAAGTGGAAGGGTGAGAGAATTTGGGTTTAGGATTAGGTGTTCTATAATTTATGAAAACAGCTACATTTTTTGTTCCTCAGCACTCTTTATTTCCAGCTGAAATAAACTGTTATTTTTTAGATTTCATTGTAAGGATGCTTTCATAGTTTTTGAATTGCTTGTCCTTGGAGTCTGCTGTAATTTCTAAATAATAATTTGCATTCAAAACTTGTTATATTATCTCTCTACAACATTCTTGCTGCTTTACCAAGGAAAAACTATCTATTCTCATGTGAGTGTTCTGTATGTCTGTCTGTGATTTGTGTGGCCAGCATGTATATCATGCATACCATGATGCATATATGTGCTGTGTGCTAACTGGGACTGCATCTTCAGCTTCACTGCTGGTTGAACCTGGGGCATGAAGCTGCTGTAGCCTTACTCTCTCAGACAGTCAGATCCAGTGCATTAAGTTTTTTTCCTGTTGCATTACTAGGTCCAGATGAAATGTTTAAGGTTCTTATGTGAAAATGAAATATGACACCATTAAAAGAAAATAAATTGTAACATTGCAGAAGGACAATCAGTCTTTATACAAAACATACACAGAACCTTAGAGGCACTTGCTAGGTCTGTCTGCAGACTTGGTGTCATTCTTGCTGCTCTAGTATTCACACCTTGAATCCTGTATACAGTTCTGGGCCACTCACTCCAGGAAGGACATTGAGCTGCTGGAGCAAGCCCAGAGAAGGACAACAGAGCTGGTAAAGGGTCTCGAGCACAAGTCCTGTGAGGAGTAGTTGTAGGAGCTGGGGTTGTTCAGCCGGGAGAAAAGGAAGCTTAGGGGTGACTTTATCCCCCTCTACAACTGTTGGAACCCTGGGTTTAGAAAAAGTTAGGTTTCATGGGATTATATTGTATACTATATGGAGGATGTGGGGTGGTTGGATGTGGTGTTCTTTCTTTTACTCCTCCTCTTCACAAATCCGGGGCGTTCTGGGGTATTGGGTCAAAAAACCCTCAGTGTGGATCATGAATAGTTACTTATTGGTATTATAACGCAAAAACAAATTTAGTTGGCATTCCATAATTTGGGTTATTTGGACCTTAAAAGACCTTGGGTAATAGTTAGTAACTCAGGGCCATTTTTCCACCTTGGTTTAACATAAGATGGCACCACGTCTGTGCAGCGTGCTATTATAGATAAGATATAATAAACATCTAAGTCCAAAGAGCAACCTAGCGTCTTCTGCCTTTTAATCCAAACTCTGAGTAAAAGAACTCGCGAAACAAAAGTAAGGAAAAAAAGAAATGAAACAAGAAAATCAACATACAACCACCTGAAAGGAGGCTGTAGTGAGGGGCAGGAAGAGGGGGAAGAAACTATTGGTCTTTTCTCCCAAGTAACAAGTGACAGGACAAGAGGAAACAGAGCCTCAGATTGTATCAGGAGAGGTTTAGATTGGATATTCGGAAAAGTTTCTTCACTGCAAGAGTGGTCAGGCATTGGAACAAGCTCCCCAGGGAAGTGCTTGAGTCACCACCCCTGAAGATATTTAAAAGACATGTAGCTGTGGCACCTGGGGAGATGGTTTAGTAGTGGACTGGGCAGTGCTGGATTTATAATTGGACTCGAAGATCTTAAAGGTCTTTTCCAACCTAAATGACTCTATGGTTCCCTCCTCATGTATCTTGGCTGCTGGGTGACCAGATGGCATCGCAAGGGTCCCCTGCTCACCGACTGGGGCTCGGGAGTGCAAGATTCCCTGCATAGCCAGCAAAATTTCTTGTCTTCTTCAGCTCAAGCACTGCATGTCTGCTCTGCCTTTTTTTTCTCAGATCACTGAAGCAATGAAACAAAAAGAATGTTCCTCCCTCACTCACACAGTGTCTGCCAACAAGTAGCCAAAAGAAACATCTTCCCAGGCTTGCCCCAGCAGCATCTGCTGTTTGTGTTCTAGGTGCCCAACAAGCCTATGTCTGCCAAAAAGGAAAGGGAATAGAAGAAAGACAGCAACTTGTTCCACCAGTGCTTAGGTGAGGGAGGCCTGTGTTACAGCAGAAGTTTCTCCCAGCACTAAACTTCCTCTTGAAAAACTCAAGAAAAAAAACAATATTCTCTATTCAAGAGCTAGAAAAAGAAAAAGGTAACTTGTACAGGAGTCATCATTCTGTATAAAAATGGATTAAGCATGGTAATATACCCCCTATTTTTCAGAAGCAGAAGTTGAGGCCATGATTAGGTAGCTCCCCTGCAACTGCAAATTGCTGTGAGGCAGACAAAACGAAGAGGAATAAAAGGAAAATCTATACATAGTATTAATCACAGATAGTTGCCCAAAGGCCTAAGAGTCATTATGATGCAAATATTTCTTTATTATTATTTTGATTCAGGCCAAATTCAGACCTTACCTAACTACATTTATTGCTTCATTGTTTCATACTCTTAATCACTAGTTTTTTGTTGTTTTGAATAGAAATGAAGGCAATTATTAATAATGGGGTTTCAAAACGATCCTTTAAAAATATTTTAATTAACATGGAATAATTTTGTTATGAAATACCAAACTATATGATGTCATACAGTAGGTAACAGGCCAAGGAATGGAAAAGACTAGTAGGAAGAAAGAGTCCCAATATGTAGCTTCATAAATCTTCTTAATAAAGGCAAGCAAATGACATTTCTTATAGCTGAGAAAGACTACAAACGTCTGTGTGCGACTCAAAGAAGCTTGAATCAGAAGAGGCATGCAAAAGGTAAGTTCATCTGTATTTCTTTGTGTTGTAAACATTCACTCCAAACTTTATATATATACACTTTATATATAAAGTGAAGTTGTGTGCTAGTTTCGGCTGGGGTAGAGTTAGTTTTCTTCACAGGGACTAGTATAGGGCTGTGCTTTGGATCTGTGTTGAACACAGGGTTGATAATGTAGAGACAATTCTGTTACTGCTAAGTGGGGCTTCCACAGAGACAAGGCCTTTTCTGGTTTTTTGTGCTGCCACACTGGTGAGGAAGCTGGGGGTGCCTTCGAGGCTGGGAGGAGACACAGCCAGGACAGCGGACCCCAGCTGACCAAAGGGATATTCCAGACCATATGACATCATGCTCAGAATACATAGAGGGGTGGAGAAAGAGGAAGAGGGGGATGTTTGGAGTGGTGGTGTTTGTCTTCCCAAGTAACCCTTTTGTGTGATGGGGCCCTGCTATCCTGGAGATGGCTGAACACCTGCCTGCCTATGGGAAGCAGTGAATCAATTCCTTGTTTTGCATTGCTTAAATACGCAGATTTCCGTATTAAACTGTCTTCATCTAAACCCACGAGTTTTCTGTCTTTTACCCTTTCCATTCTTTCCCCCATCCCACTGATGGGGGAGAGAGTGAGTGGCTGAGTGGGGCTTGGTTGCCAACTGGGGTTAAACCATGGCAAGTTCTCACTTAGATTCTGCCTGCTCTTCCTTTTCATTGAGTCACTGAGACAGTAAGCCAAAAAAACTCACTGCATTTGCAGAATGCCTATCCTTGAAATGTGTGATAAGAGAAGTCCTGTTGTCCTGTTTGTCCATGGAGCTAAACAACAGCTGGAAAAATACCAGATTTGGAATTCTAGCTTCACATAGATAACATGCTGGTGGCTTAGGGGAATGATAGCCCAACAGGGTATCAGAATATATATACTTCAAATCTTAATGTACACCTTATCATTGGAAAAATTCTTTGACTGATTGAGAGGTTTTATAACACTTTCAAATTTTTCACTGGGTTTGGCTTTTACCCACCTGCTAGGGTGAAATAATCTGTTGTATTATCTGCAACTGTGCATGCCATCTCCCAGATATCTGAGATATATCCCTTATTCATTTCCAGCACGAATGAATTTCCAGAGTTTGTCCCTACTTTTTTTTCAGCAACTTTGAAATATCAGTATCATAATCTGCTCAGAAATAAAAGCAGCTGAAAAAATTTGCAACTAATCTTTTGAATAATTTTGGGTTTATTTCTTGTAATTTTCTTGTGTTTAAACCCTGTTCAGCAAGATATCATCAGTTACTTAGCATTTACATCAGGATCAGGCTTCTTTCTTCAGGATGTTATAGGAAATTTAAGATGCTATTTGTATTCTTTGGATAAAGATCAGCCTCTTCAGACAGAGTTTTAGTTCCTGTCTCAAGCATTTTTCAGTTAGGGAAACCAGCCTGTACGAAAAGTTCCATACATCTCCAGTAAGATGCAATTTGTTCCTAAATGCTCTCCAACACTAAAACCGCTGGTATCTGCTGATGTCACCGCTACCAGAATGATGGAGACACTGAAATTGCTGAACCTGACTGAGCACATCCACCTTCCAAAGTGATTTACACAGAAAGATATGATGTGCTTGGGAAAACAGAAAAGTTAGCTTACTTGGTGAAAAACAAGTTTAAAAAAAAAATCCCTTCTTTTTCTTTGTCTTCAGTTAGGCAAGATTTAGACTATATTGCTTTACACCTTGAAATTCTTCATCTTCTTTGCAATCCACTAAATCACTACTCTGTCAGCAGAACTTGTGCAGGCTTGAAAGACAGAAACACAGCCAACACTCTCCGAAAAATGGAAATTTTTATGTGGCCTCTGAGTTTTGCAGCATTCTGTTTTTTCTTTTATTTGAAGAACATAAAATTAAGAATCGTCTAGATGCATTAGTGGAAGAAGATGGAGCTGAATAAAAATAATGCAGTGATAATTTGGATAACTGATTCTCCTAAGTAAAAATCCTCTGTCACAAGATGCTCTAACAAAGAAATTATTGAAGTCTGACTAACAGGAATGACAGTCAAGTCAGAGACATCCCAGGCTTTGGGTCTCACAGAGTGTCTGGCTTTTCTTTTCTAAGTGAAAGAACAGCCTGGAGTCAGACACGGATGGAAGGAAGAAAGAGGGGATAAAAGTCAGTGAAGAGACTTGGCAAGTCTCAGACAAATGGCAAGGCAGTCTAAGATGTTCTCTGATATGAAAACACTGCCACACAGAATGATGAAAACACATAGCAAAATTTACAAGTGAAGGAAAGAAAGTTTGCTGTGCTTCAGAGAGCTGGGGGATGAGGGCAGAGTGAGCAGAACTAGACGAAGAAAATCCAAAACAGCAACAAAAGGGCCTCCTGGAGAGTGTTTTTGCAGCCAGGGAGGGAGGACTGGTTCCCCAGTGGACCAGTCTTCAGCCCTGTCAGCAGCAAGTGGATGGACATCCGTTCCTACAGATGCACCATAGGAGGTCATTCTCTCCTCCAGAGTCAGGAAGTTCAAAAAGTTTTTCCCTTTTCACATCTGTTTTCCTGTTTTCCTAAATAGGGAAAAGATAGGGAGGCTATGTTTCTCCTGCTACAGACACCTTCCTTTACAGCTGTTTCTCTTTGTAACAGAGATAATTGTACTATATTACCTACAAAACACTGCTTATGTCAATGCTAAAGGTAACTGTGATTGCTCACGTGACTTCTGGTTTTAACTGCCTTTTGTTTCTTGCTTTGCTAAATTGTTTCAGTTTCTTCTAAGCTTGTTGATAAGGCTTCTGAAAGGCCCAAATAATGATAACCCCCACATGAATAAGAGTTTTTGCTAGTAAATGTGGTAAGTGGAGTAAGGGGACCTGGTTGCTAACTATGTCTTTGGATAGCAGTATTGTTTCAGGCACCTGATCTAAATTGTGGAACGTTAAAAGGAAAAGAAAAGAAGAGCGAAAAAAGGAAAAAGGAGAAATCCACTGGTCTTTGAAAGATCTTACACACCATGGAAAGGAAAATGTAAAAAAAGCCATTTTTCTGCTTTCCAGCCTACCTTTCAAGTATTTCAGCTACAGATTGTGCTTGATCTCCAGCTGCTCTCTTGACACAACATGGAAGAGTTATTTCTAATTCAACTGTCCTTAGAGGCAATAACGATTTTTTCCTGAAAATCTCACGTCTCCCTTCTTCACTGAATTTCTCTGCAGCATTCCCCACTGCATGACAGGTCCGCAATTATCATTCTTGAAAACTATTATTTAAAAAGTTCCAGTTTGCTCCTGAAGCTGTTAAAAGGTCTGAATTATAGGACCTGCAGCAAGAGAGCACCAGAGAACATTTCTGACAGTGTGCGGCCAATCGTGAATCGCATTTCAGCTTGATGGAAATGCTCAGACATTGCACCCCATTCAAATGATGTGCTGGTCCCTTAATCTAAAATTTTCTATTTAATTTTTTTTTTTTTTTTTTTTTTTTTTTTTTTTTTTAGTTTCCCAATCGTTTTTTTTTCTTTTAGAATTATGACCTGGCAGTACAAGAATTCAGGGTGACAGAATAGGAGGAAATACTTTCTTCTTCTCTTTTAAGGGATGCAGGAAAATTCAAAAAAGTTTAGTTCAAAGAAGATGTTGCCAAAGAAGAGATTGTTCATTGAGATGAAAAAATGATAGGCAATTTCAGATATGAAATAAATCTTTAATAGCCACTTTAGGACATAACTTTGCTGGTAACATAAAGAATTCTGTCAGGATAACTTGCATTCTACAGAAAAGATAGACAAAGGATACAAAGGTTCAAGAGCAATTACTCAGCATGAGGAAATATAGAAAACAATGCTGAAGAACGGTAATGTCAGCAATGGCTTGACACAATAAACAGTGAGAGTGAAATCTTGTAGATTTGAAGATGGATAGAAGTCATCAGGAAGTTAGCAGCACTTGAAGATATCATACAGATTCGAAAGTCTGGGTTTCCCATCACCTCTGTTCCTTTTGTTCCCTCTACTAAGCTTATGAACCACATAAGCTCTTTATGTTGACTCTGAAGGCTGAAGAATCTCCCCTTAGGAAATACACACGTTCCCTGTTGCCAACAAGTAGCTGCACCCATAAGAAGCTCAAGGACTTAGATGCTCAAAACCCTTGCTTGATCCTTTGGGACACATCTAGGATTACTTTAGAAATGCAGTGGGAAGCTTTATAAGTGGGTTTGCAGATGACTCCACAAACTTTTCTGCTCTTATCCCAAAAGAGTTCTCTAAAACTTAACTGAAGATAAGGTTGGAACAGGGTATTACTAAAACATGCAGAAGGAAAATGACTTTTCCTCATGTAATGCCCAGTTACCCAAAGCATATAAATAACTAAAGAGCACTCAGGCAGATACACGGCTGTAAAGTAGGAGCTGAAAAGATCTGTTGACCCCATCTGACATGCTTTGCAAAGCACAGCTACAGCTGAGCCGAGTGGTGCCATTCAAAGGTGGCTGATAAGAGGTAGCACAGCAGTCCTGAGGGGAACACACTTTGTGAACACAGACAGTGATTATGCTGAAAAAATTAACACCTCTAATCAAGCAGAGGATGCAAGGTCCAAAACACTGATCTTGTTCTCTTTATTGAAGAGAAATAAGCTGTTCTTTTATCCTAAACACTGTATCAGCCTGATGTTCACAGTGCTACAAGTCACGAAGCTCTCATTTTTTCACAATCCACTCTGAACACACCAAACTGTGCACAGTATGAGCTGATAAAGCTTGACTTGAGCATTTTTTCTGAATGTAAATTGCCATAGGCTTTAAAGGATTCCAGATCTCCCTCGGGTAGATAAAACTATTTTTAAAATGGATTTGATAACACATCTGTTTTAAAAGTCAATTTGAAACAGAGTATGTCTGTGTGCTAATGGCAGTAAATGGGATTGTGAAACATATGCTTCAGGCCTTTAAAAAAAAAAATGCAAGAATGTAAGGACACAAATAATAAAATAATAGTAATTCTAATTCACTCCATATTCCAGTCATTGTCCACACACATCCAAGTGTATGGACATCACAACAGAGTCATACTTGGCAGCTGTCTTTAAGTCAGCTTTGATGAAAACTGCAACTGAATTCCATGCTAACAGCAGCCAGGGCATAACATGGGGGCAGGGAGGCCTTCCATCTGGTAAAGGTTATAAAAGCTATTTTGTACGTGGGTATAAACATAAATACATACATCTGTACATACTTTTTACATATTTACATATATGTAGGTATACATACACACTTTTTGGACAAGATGCCTGCAGAAGATTTTTTACTTACCAGCAGAGTGTCATAGTACCAGCTCAGCCACTTGTATATTCCCACCTTGGAATGTCTCTTCTCTGATCTGAGCTCTCAGAGGGCACAAAGCATCCTCTGGGGGACAGAGATGCCTCTAAGAATAAGGTAAGGCAGGGTATTAGGGAGCTTTCCCATCTCCAAGGCAGACAGCAACTATGTGAGGAAACCCACTACCTACAGAGGGCAGGAGTGCGAGCCCCCCAGACTGCCAGTCCTGTGAGATTAGAACTATCTAATTAAAAGAGAAGCCTTGGTGGGGGAGGAGGCAGGATGGTACCACCACAGAAATGAAGAGTAAACAGATCTGTGCACTTTAAAATATGGTGGCAAAACTTCCATTATTTTTAATAGGGCCAAGGATTTACCACCTTTATAAAACCAACATGTCTAAAGTATTTGCCCACAGGCTGTCTCAGCACTGGATGAAGGAGCAAGCAGCAGTCTCCCACAGGTATTACTTCTCTGCCCTTGAACAGCAACTGGGACATGTGGAAATGGCAATTTTTGTTGGTGATTGATTCTGGCTCCAGAGCCATTCATGTCTCCTTTCTCTGTCAGCATCTACAATCACAGTTTGCCAAAAACAAAAAAAAAAAAAAAACAAACAAAAAAAAAAAATTACCTTTTCTCAAATTAAAAAAACAAATCTAAAGAACAAAGGAAAAAGAGAAAAGGGCACTTTGGAGTATCTTAGAGAATTAAATTGTCACATTTAGTCAGAATCATTTATCTCATCAAAAATATCTACCTCTACTCGTCACTTTGTTCTCTTTTTATGCCATTTCTACAAAACTATGCTACAAATCAGTGGGCTTAAAATGACTGTTTCAGTCAATGTTATATGGAACTGTATGACGCAGTCAGAAAAAAAAAGACTCTATACCATTTTGCCATTTTCTTGGAAAAGAAAGCAAAACAAAGCTGTGATTTTATTTTTTTTTCACATCAAATGCTGTAAGTGTTTGAGATAGGGGTAAAATTAACTTGTTGAAAATGTTATCTCTGCCCTCACATGCTGGATTCTTGCTAGGTCTGTAGGTCTGGCAACTCCTTAGGCACTTTCCAACTTGGCTAGAAAATTCCTAGAGAGATTATTTTGACTTGTTTAGAATTCCTTAGAACTGACCATTGTGCAGAGATGGACATCTATTCTCTAGTCTAAACGTTCCTTACATTGTAGACTAAGAATATTAGGAACCTGAGTGCTGTCTATGTTTGTCACTAAGGCATTAGAAGTGGTCAGAAGTATAGCTCTTGCTATAGTTGCAATGGCAGCATTTAAGTGGTAATAGGAACATTTCCATAAAGAACCAAATCCTTCCTTTCTTTCCTGACACAGAATTTAAATAAAAACTGTGTTGCTAAAACTTCAATGTCAAGGTGCCTAACAGAGTTTGTGCTCCATCACAGGGCGTCAGGGGCAGGAGAGTAAAAATGCCTCCACTTGCGAAGCGTGAGGGGCTCAAGACTGGCAGCACCCCAAAGTGTGGGCTGTGGAAGTGTGGTACCACAAGTTACCTCTTACTGTCAATACAGGAGAATTATTAAAAGAACCTGATCTCAACCAATCAGACGGGTGGTTATGAAACCATGTGGTAAAACAGGAAAATATCCCTGTAGGCAAAGCTGTCAAGGCTACAAATATCTAAAAGTAAAATTGGTATAAATAATTATCTGGAACCAATGAGGCAAGAAAGACAAATACTGTCAAGAGAGAATAACATACAAATTTAAAGCCCAGGCTGCAGGGAGATACATGAAAGCCAACCATTGTTATAAAGTACAAGATAAGAGGAACAATGCTGTGGTGATTCTTTTCAGTAGAAAAACAGTAGTCTTAAAAACAGTTAATCAAGCCCAGAATATTCATACATTGTAAGTTAATCTAACTTTGCTTCTCAAGTGTTCTTGCTTTCCATTTTGAACACAACTGAAGAAGATGAATATGTAGATTAATCTCGTCATGGAATTAATTTTCATCATAGCTGCTGAATATTTGTACACAAATACCATATTGCTGCAACACATCCTACACTATCAATTTGATACTGTGAATCCATGTGATACTGTTGATACTGTGAATGCCTCTTCGGAATGGATTAGTGAAAACTTTTAAAAGGTTTGTACTCTGATGTCAAATGATGCACACAAATATTTCTAAAGGGAATGCAAGAGACCACAAAAGTGGGGTTATCTGAGCTTCTCATTCTAATTTTTTCTGGCTTATAAAACCTTTGCCACTGCACACACCTTTGGGACTGTGGTTACCTAATGGGGCCAAACCTTTCCTACCTTTGTCTCTCCTGACAAGCTGAAGAGACATCCTGTCCCTTCCTGACAGACACAGGAGTCACTCAGAACAAGCTCCCACTCTTTTTTCTCCCCTCTCCTGCCTTTCTTTTCCTCCACCTGAGATGAAGCATTTTTGCCTAATTCTTAATCCTAGCACAGGTCCCAGTTTGTTATTTCTGATAAACTTCTTTGGCATTATGGGACTTCTTCCCACCTCGCTTCCAGACTGCTTCTCCTGTGATCCGAACCACAGGCAGAGTGCAGTGACCATCACTTCCCCACAACCCCAGGGGCCATGTCTTCCTTGTGCCCTCCCAACATTTGCTGTTGCTGTGCTGAAATTATTATAATCCCTGCAATTACCTGGACATCAGACAGCAATAAACTCCTGGATTTATTGCTATAATCAAAATTGCTCCTACCAGTATATATTGAAAGAAGATACTCATGAGGTGGGGGCCAAGGCCTTTAGCACCCATTCACACGAAATTCAGGAGTTACAGCACATGGAACAAGGGCAAAAAAATCTCTTCTTCCTTGCTGAGATTTCATGAGTAGGGAAGGCAAATATTTTCTCTTTCCCATATCTCAGCAAGATGTTGCTGTAGGCATTTGGCTTCCAAGAATAACCAAACTTAGAATACCAAGAAGATGCTGGAGGTCAAAGGTTTTTCTCTGAGGAAAGCAACTCTGCCAAGGAAGAGCAAGTGTCAGACTTCTCAGCTGCCAGTGCCAGTGCCACTTTGACCCTGTACCAGGACTCTCCTTTTAGTCTCAGCTTCAGATCCACCCCACAATATGCTGCATTGCATTGCAACTAAATATGCATGCATACATAGTCCAGAGTTATACTTTAAAAAAAACCAAACAAGTTAATTCATTACCAACTCACTCCTGCTAATGCTGTTTTGGTTGAAATTTGGTTACATTAATTTCTTCTTACCCATTCTCCCATGCCTTCCCTCTTACTGCATAAGCCTTTATTTTTCCCTTTAGTGCTCAACTTGTTTGCACACCATTGTAAAATGCTTAAACATTGCGTCTTGCCATCACAGTCAAAATACACTTTCATGCTGCTGTGGACCACACTGATTTAGAGAACTTACGTATTAAACAACCCAGTATTAATTATATCTTAATTAGTGCGTTTATAATTAATAGGCATCCCAGACCGCTGCTAGGACTGTGGTTGTGTTGTTTGCCTATCCTTAACATTGTTTTCTGATGAAACTTCTTTGATTTTGTATTATCATGAGACACGAAGACTTTCTTATTTTAAGTACCATTGCATAATTTCTATCTTACAAGGTAGCAATGCTGCATTTATTGTTTAAACCTTATGTGTACTAACACAAATAGATTTTCTAATTTTTAAACCTGTCTTTGGAGGAAAGTGACAAGCATATGAAAATAACAGTGTGACAAATTTTTAGTGTAAAAGTGTACACTTCTATAGACAATGGCAGGAACGTGAATAATGGTGTCATACCTGCCGCCACTCTGTAGTCAAAGTGTGACACCCTGGTTTGTAAAGTATAGCATCCTCATTTTTCTGTCTGGGATTTCTTGGACAGAAAAATATGTGCTATGTGGGTGCCATGGATTTTTTGCAAGGGTATGTAGTGACAGGACAAGGGCAAATGGCTTTAAACTGAAAGAGAGTAGGTTTAGTTTGGCTATTAGCAAAAAAATCTTTGCTGGGAAGGTGGTGAGACAGTGGAACAAATTGCCCAGAGAAGTTCTGGATGCCCCATCCCTGGAAGTGTTCAAGGCCAGGTTGGATGGGGCTTTGAGTGGAAGGTGTCCCTGCCCATTGCAGGGAGGTTGGAACTAGATGGTCTTTAAGGTTCCTTTAAACCCAAACCATTCTGTGATTCTATGATATAATGAAGAGTTGAACAGACAATACCAGAAAACTGCCCAAAATTTTCTTTTTTCTCAAAATTAGGAGAGAAATAGAAAAAAAATGTCAAGAGTTATAGATTACTTGTAAAAGCAGGATCATCTTTTCTCTTCCCTCCCCAAAAGGAAACAGGTATTAAATATGCATGCTTTTTACACAATTTACCTTGAGTAGATACCTTAGACATAAAAAAAAAAAAGACAAAGAATAAGCAAATAACAAAATGGTCCAATTTTCACCCTCAAGAAGCCTGTAAACATATGGGAGAAAAAGCAGAATAAATACCAGAAAAGATAATAAAAAGACAGATGGAAAAGAATAAGAAACTAGGTGAAGTTAAGCAAAAATAGAAGTCTAGGAGATAAAATAAAAGGATAAAAACAGAAGGCAGAAATGGGAAACATACACAGAGAAAACAAAAAGAAAAATTATTAAAAAGTAGTAAAAGTAGGAGGATTCTAGTGAGACCAAATGATCATGGATCTGAGGCAAAAGAGTCTCAGGGAAAGAATAATGACAGAAAGTCATATTGCTTTAATCATGCTATATGGTTGCACTAGCAAAACTTCCCAAGCATTGACTCAGCAGTGTAGATCTTAATGTGTTTGTATCAGTAGAGCATATTCATAAAAGAAATGGAAAATCTGCAGGGCAGGAATACAGCTAATAGCCACAAAAGCAAAGCAACAGTCAGGTTGGAAGAGAGAAGGAATTGCAACAGTAGACACAGAGCAGCTTTTAATGGAGCCTCAAGTTGTATTGCAGAAAGGTTTCAATTCTACAATTGAACAATAGCTTCAGCTTTCAAACAAAAGTTTCCAGTCCCTGCATGGATCCTCTCATGCTGAGACACCTCAGATACAGACTTTGACTGCATACTTTCCGGTAAAAGGATATTTTGTCCTTTGCAGAGGATAAAATTGTCAGTTTACGCAATTTAATTTCCTCTTCACACACACAGTCACGGTTCTGAGAGAAGACTTAAAGCTTTGGGCTTCTAACTTCAGTCCTCTTCACTGTACGTAAGCTCAGGTCCAAGGCAGGTGGCAGAAATATCCACCTGCACACTGTGTAGGGGTCCGCCACAGTCAGTGCTGGACTCTGGGGACATAACCTGATATTTGCATATTTTGAACACCTTTCAAATGCAGTTATGAATCACATCAAAGAGAACAAGACTGCTGTACTGAGGGGATTTGCACCCAGCGTGCCAACATAAAGGAGCTCAGAGGTCTAGGCTGCAACCCCTCTGTAAGGTAGCACACACAAAAAGGAGGGGACGAGCTCCTCATCTGAGGGAGCAGTCTTCTCTGAGGCAGGTGTAAGGACACGCAGGCGGAGAAGAAAAGAGGGGACTCTCCATATGGATTACACGCTGAGATTTACCCCCTGAAAAGGACCAGGATGAAAGCCCCAATTTTTGCCATCGTTCAGGGATTTTATAGGGGGGATAGGGAAGGCGGGGAAAGGGATTACAGCCAATGAGATGAGGGCAAGTAGGCGGGGTTAGCAGTGAGGGAACCAATGGGAATAACACATAGGAGGGACTTGGGGAAGGAACCAATGGGGTGTCAAGTACAGCAGAACTTTCTAGAACTAATACATATTAACTAAGGGAAATTAATATACATAGACATACATAAAACTGGGAGGGGAAAACAATCATCAGGAAACATGTAAATCATAGAACTGTGGAACTGTGGGTTCTCATCCGAGTGAGCTGCTTTAGACCTCGGTGCCTGTAGCGGGTTCAGTTCATTTAGGAAGAGGAGTCTCTCTTGCTCATACTATGGAGATATTATCACAATGAGATAACTGCCCGGGTTGGTTCTCTGCTCGCTTCAGTATCACGAGACAGCCGCCCGGGATGGTTCTCTGCTCGCATCATGTGGGAGTCCCCACGACTTGCAGCTTTTCCCACAACTGCTTTCGAGGGTCCACTCTTGAGCTACTGGGGTACAATTTTAAGGTTGAGCCGTTCAGAAACAAAAGTTCTCTTCACCCATCTCTGGGAGCATTTTCATCTCTGAGAACAGAGGCTCTCCGCCTTCCCTGGGAGAAAAAGGGTCCTCATCATCTTCACCTCTAGCACTATCTCTGGGAGCATCTCTAGGAACACAGGTCTTTCTCCTTCCAATTTGGAGCAAGAGTCCTCATCACTTCCATCTCTCGCTGTTCAAACTTCTCATCAAATCACAGCTGCTTCAGCATTTGTTTATTCCAGCACAGGGTGCTCCTGCTCACAAGTGCAGTTTGAACGCTCCACCCCCCATGCTTTGATGAAATTACAATGGGTACTCTGATATATCATAGTCTATCACCACCATAGCTTTACAACAGATTTTCAGCTTCAAGTATCTCCTCTTTCTCCTCCCTCAGGTTTTCAGCTCTTCACAGCACTAAAAGGGTTAATCTCACCAGGGTCTTTCAGCTGGAATTTCACCTATCGCTGTTGGTCACATGATCTTTGCCAGGCAGGGGGGCAGCTTCGGCTGAATCTTCATCTTCAGCCACACTGGAGAGGGGAAGTGGCCCATCTGCACGTAGCAGGGCTGGGGGGGGCCGCAGGTGGAACAGGGCTGCATGGCTCCAGGATGGCTGTGGCCGGTCCAGCCCAAGCAGAGCCTGGCCCGGGGCCCTGCGGACCCCATACGGGCCCTGCAGCTAAATGTTGCCGCATCGGAAATGAGACAGAGCTCCCCCAGGCTTTGTCCATTCTTAAATGTGGACCACAGAGGCAGTCAAAATTTTAAGTGGCTTAAAAGTTTGTCAATATTCAAACTGGCCAGCTGATAGGTTCTGCCAGGTCACAGAGGAAGCTGTAAGCACCTCTTTGCAGGAAAATCCAGAGCTATGCTTGCTAACCCATGACAGTGTCTGACCACGAAGCTTAGTGTTGGTGGGATCTTCAGTGGTCAGAGTGGCTGGAGCTACTTGCACCACCACATTGTACAAACTAACCCTCCTTTCTCTTGAGTTTCATACCAATCACACTGCATTTGAGGCACCATGGATATCAGCTGACTGAACCAGTGCTTGGATGCCAAGGGCATCTCAGTAGATCTGATAAGCCCGATAATTCATGCACAGATGGACAGCAGTAACTGTTATGTTCATCCCTTCCTACTACTACTACTATTTTTGCAGCTGGTTTGCTTTCTTAGATAGAGGATAATAAAGATCCACATGATAGAGACCAGAGTCTCTATTATTAGTATGTAAAAGCAAACTTCATTAATGTTTACTGACAGCACAACTACTTAAGTGATTCAGTCTGGTGTCCTTTAGTCACAGACTCTTGAGGGCTGAAGCTTTCTACATAGCAGCAGGGACCACTTCCACAATAAACACTGATGCTCAGTTAATCCAAGTTCTAATTAATTGGTTTTCTTCTACTGTGTATTCACATTTAAAAGAGATTTTTATATCAGTTTATCACATTTAACAAACCAGCACAAAGCAGAGTTAGAACTGTTGTAATTATTGTATCCTTTTTCGTACCAAATGGATAGAGAGCATCAGTTTTATTTCTAGTGTGAGCAGGTGCATCATCACAGAAACCAGTCTTGAGCCAGGAATCTGGACCAAGATCCTTGGTAGGTCAGTCTTAAAGGTGACAGGGCTACACTTCACCATGTTATGTATTAATGAACCCAGGCCAGCAGAGCCAGAGAGGTCTCTATATTACAGAAATTTCCACGACAAAGCATAATCAGTGAAGTTAAGCTCATTAATAACAGAGCCAAGTGTATGTCAATGCAGTAGCAAGCAAACTTAATTATTAGAGAAGAGATACTTGATGGAGAGAGATTTTTGCCTCCATCAGCTTACTAAGCAGCTTCTTTCTCAGAGATGTGGATAGAAGGAGAGCTACATCTCCTTTGCTTTTTCTTGAAAATATTTGCTTTATAACACAGGCACAATAGATTTGCCAGCCAGGGTTTCTCTGGGCAGAAAATACAGGATGATCTTTCTGTGTTTTGGGTCACAGAAGTGTTACCATTAAGTGTGACAAAGGTAACCTCTAAGTAGACCTTTATGTGTCAGCTTTCTCTGACCCCTCTTGTGAGTTGTCTATAGATGTATATGCCATCAGTTCCTTTATGTTACTATACTGGCTTGCATATTCCATCAAAAGAGCTTCTCAGTTTCTAGAAAAGGAACTAAATTTCAATTTCAGTTCACGTCTGAGGTCTCCAAGTATAGTGTAATTTAACATTAACACAAAGCTACAACATTTCCAAAGCTACTGACTTACAGGATCCTTTCTTTAGGAGACATTAAAGAGGCACCTGTTTATTCTGTATGCTGTATATGTGAGAAAGCTGCTGGAAGACTTGGGAGGGTTTCTCCTCCTCTAAAATAGACAAGAGGAATCAAAAAACCTTCCTACATGGGGAGAAAAAGAGCAGTTAGCAAAAATTTTCAACAGGACCACTTCAGGGTTTCATCTAAAAACACTGAACAACAAAACATTCTAGCTTGATCAGAAGAGTTAGAATTAGAATTAATAGGAACCATAATATCTCTTCAAAGGAGAATGTCACTGAGGTAGGGACTGCACTAAATTCTGTGCAAGGAAAGTACTACCTGAAGACTCATAGTCATCTGTACATATTACACTTGCTAGACTTGTTTCCAGACCTGACATGGGCAGAGGCTATGGACCATCCGTATACCACAGGATTCTCTCTTTCCTGCGCACCTCCTCGGTTTTATCTGTCATTTACACTGCCCTGTTCCTAAATGCATGCACAGAAACAGAGACAACTATGCACAAAATTTAATGGGTGACAAGAAAATGCTTTGCACAACCACCTATGCTTGCACAAAAACATTATTAAACCCCACCTAACAGTGTTTGCAATGACATAAACAACTGCAAGGTACCCTGCAGGCTTTTTGGTTGTATCTCAGTTACTCTTTCCCTTCCATATCAGTTGCAGCAGGAGAGAAATTGCCTTACAAGACACTTGCTGACAGTTGCTTACAGCCATGAAGCCCCATCCCATTCCCACTGGCCTCTATGACTACACCAACAACAGAGAGCAGGTCCTTCCAGCAGGCAAAATGATGCAAATAATTTCTTTCCAGGAAGCAGAGATAGTTGTGCAGCCAGGAGTTTGTTGGTGCTTCCCTTGCTTCTGTCTTCTCCAGAGAGCTTTCTTCATGTTCATTGTTTTTTGCTTTTGGTCCTGTGATGGCCCCCTTGGCTGCCCTGAGCAAATGTTTTCAGTTGTCATCGAAGGCAATGACTAACTATAAAGTTCCCACAAAACAGAACAACTCACTGTGAAATGAAGCTGCTCTAGGAAGCCACTGGGAACTGGGACCCACAGGATGGTTAAAGGGAGGTATTATTTTCATGCTACCAGTCAGAATTGGTTCTTGAACAGCCCACCAATAACAAAGTCCTACTTCTTGCTCCATTTCACCCCTGGAGAATTCATTGCACAGTCCTAAATCAAGTCTTCTGTGAGGAGAAGCCATCAAAATACAGGTGCAGACATGTCTCATGTCAGAATCAATGCCTCCATCCTCAGGGGTAAGTTTGGCTCATGAGCAAGGCTGAAGACATCCCCTCTCCTTTCATTTCCTTCCTTGAGCTTTGTCATCCTTCAGTTACCAAAGTAAGTATCACTGCTGTGCTGTTTGAAGCAGCTCTGAGTAATTCATCTCCCCAAGACATAATGATGATAACGCAACAGAAGTGAAAAGCTCACACCCAGGTGCCAGGCACCAAATAACCAGAAATGTAGAAAAGAGAGCAGGTCTGACTCTAACTGCCCTGTTTAATGGCATGGAGATTGGAAACTCTCATTTCTCATCTGCTGCATAAAATCTCTTGCCATCCCTTGCCTGTATCATCCTCTGAATTGTAATACAGGACACAGCATCTTCAGAGCTGCTTACCTCCTGCCATTATGAGACCTTTTTCTTTTAAGCATATTGAAGAGCTAAATATGATTTATGGTACACAAAATTCTTTGCTTAGCCTTATAGAGGTGAAAACTGTATGAATCTCTTTATGTTCTATCACTAAGATGTGTTTAGCATTCCACAATCAAATGTAATGCAAGTTGGCATCAGTTTTACTAAGAATAATAAGCCAAAACATAATGTGAATACATAAAAACTGTTGTTGACAGCCTGTTTACAAAATCGAGGACTTTAATGCAGATTTCGTTTTAGCACAAAACCTATTAACTTAATAAGAATACCATCTTCATCAGACAGCCTGTTATCCTCATTTGCACTTTTTTTGAGAAGTCTAACTTTCTCAGACACCCTGAAACTTGGCTCACTCACTGTCCTCACTGCCACTAATCCCATGGATTTCTGAAGATTTTATGAAAGCTTTTTTACGAATAAATATGGATGTTCTTCCCAATTCTCAGTACAGATAGGTTTATATTATCAAATGCTTGCCCTTTGGGAACACATCATTTTATAAACCTCCAAGTTTGGATTTGCATATACAAACAGGGCAATTAGATAAACATTTCTGTAGTTCAGCACCTTTTCAGGGACAAACCCATTCCCTTTCTCCAAGTTATGAAGGTCAGAGTAATAGAACCAAGATAAATAAACTTAAATATTCAATCTAAGCCCCAGTTCAGGAAAGCAGTTAAGCAAGGATTTCACCATACAAGAACACAGATGCCTTTTTAGAAACAAAATATCATTTAAATATTTATATATAAAAATGTTTTCCCGAATCAAGGACTTTCTCTGAAGAACATATGCTTAATACATCAGGTAGGGAGGAGATGTTTCACATGAACCTACCTGAGCTTTGTATGAGGTCCAGTTTTCTGTGATATCTTTATTAATCGTTATAACAGAAAAAAAAATAGACATTTGAAATCCAAGGAGGACTTATGCAGGGAACAGTGCACACAGAGAATAAAAGCAGCCATTTATCACAAAGGAACAAACGTAAGGTTGGTTGTGTAACTTTTATTTGGGTGTTCTCCCTCTTCTGAGTGTAGGCCTTGCAAACTCTTTCAATATTAGTGTATGCAGTAAGTATAGACATTGTCTACATATATCCATCAATAGAAAAATTTGTTGATGGGTTAATTCTTAATTTTTTTCCTGTGCAGAGATGCCAAGTTTGACAGATACTTTACAAGGGCAGCAAAATAGAAGACAAATCATGCCTAATTTGGACCACAGAAAATTCATCCAAAATTTAATTATATTAGGGGAAATTTACTGTAAAGGTTTTAAAAACTCTTATAACAAATGCCAAATCTAAAATATAAATATTTACAAATTTAAATATTTAAAAATCTCCTGTCTGTTTGTATGCGTATATATAACAGATGTTCTCTGGATTTTGTTGCTATCTAAAGTTGTTTATAGCAATTAAAATGCAAAATATATTTCAATTTTCTGTAAATATAGAATATTTATATTAATTTGGAGGGCTTATCTAGAAACAAATTTCGAGTTCTAACCTGCTTTGGAGAAAACCTAACCACCTACTTATTTTTCCAGTCTGACAGTGGAAATAAGAACACTGGAAGTATTTTATTGCAAGAGAAAGGATTGTGTGATTATGTGTTTAATATTCATCTTCCCTTAATCTTGTTCTTGACAAGCATCTTGAACTGTCAAGTGGCCTTATTTACTGACAACACTGAAAACTGTGCCTATAATGACAATATTTATTATCTGGAATATATCTTGACAAGATTTCTCTTGCAATCACCATGTATGTTGTGCTTGTGCATACCTGATATCATATATAGCAGTTAACAGGTCTTTGAGCTCAAGCACATTATATTTGGACTTTTCATTGACTTCAGCTGGTATGGTACAAAACCTCAGCATACATTATTCATATCTTTCTTCAGCCTGACATTAATATTTCTTCCCATTTTCACAAAGTCAAGACAGAAAAATTTCTTCACATAAATTTTTGCCAGTCAAGTCACACTGCCTGGGGCCCGAGCTGGTGGATCTACAAGCAAACATTTTGCTCAGAGGTCAGAGTATTTGCCCACATTAATCTCCCAAGTTGTTTTTCCAACCAGATCTTAAAAATAAACAGTTGTGTGTTTCCTGAGATCATGGACTGATCTCTGCCTATGGAAATGCACATATCTTTAAGTCAGGGAATGTATGAATTAGATTTCATTACTCATAGCTTTAACCACCACTAAAAATCTGGATCAAAATTGAATAATTTATGTGCTATAATCAAACTAGCAGCACAAAGTTTGATATATTTCTATCTATCTGGTAAGTTGATCCTTATTTATAAAACCTTAAAAAATATATATGTACTCCACAGGTTTCCTTTTCTTAGGCGCTCTGGTAGTTTAAGAAATGAATACACTGGCTCTAATTGCAGCCATTTGAGTTCAAAAGTGAATTCAGGAAAGACAAAGGGAAACAAAACATCCCAAACCATTAACACTTCTGAGTCAATTAGAGGAGAATCTTAAGTTTTCAATTTATGTTCATGAGCCCCAGCACTGTCAGACTTGGTGTGATTTTTTTACTTCAGTGTCTGTAATGGTCTTCACGACCAATGCTTGAAACACACACAAGAGGTTATAGGTGGAAAGTACAATAGGTGTATATATTAAATAGAAGAAGACTATGCACATCACTGACATCAGGAAATAACCCTTTTTCCTACTTTCCTTAACTTGGTTTGTAAGTAACAGGGGGTTTTTCTCCCTCATAAACTTTATTAAGGATAAGTAGACAGAGGCCATCTGGAGAAAAGTGGGGCAGGAAAAACAAGTAAGTTAAGGTTTTGTTTGACAAATAGAGTGTGAATGACGAACAAGGTTTAAAATAGCAGATATTTATGAAAGGAAAAAATCTGGTGAACAATAAATGCAAGAGGAAAGAAGTTGGCATGAAAGGAAGCAGGAAAAAAAGAAAAATCTGTAGCTCCCTGCTGGATTGTGCCTCCTGTTGTAGCACTCTGCAGCAACCTTTCTCCTATTATCTTGTACAGTTAAGCAGCTCATACACCATGGACAAAGCAGTATGTGTTGATTTCTTAAGAATAGCAGCAAGTCTTTTACTCCAACCAGGATAATAGTAATGATGGCCAAGACCACATCTTGAGAGGGCTTTTTTCCCATTACTGATTCATTAGGCAAAGCTCTAAAAAACCACTGCTAATAAATCACTGCTGCCTATCAAAGTTGCAACAGCAACCTGAAAAGACAAAATAACAGTATGTGGTCAAATTTAAACATAGTGAAAACCCCTTTTGCTTTTTATTATTTTGAGTAGCTCTAGGATATTCCTAATCTTATAATATTCTCCCTAATAAGAAATGTGTGAAGAAAGGTTTATTCTCTCATCCTCTCCCTTTAGAGCATCTATGGAGGAAGATTTTAATCCTCCTCTCAATATATCACCAACACTCGTTGATTTCCAGTTGTCCTTAATAAATCGCTCAGATCTTCACATGCTGACTTCATCTGAGCTGGTTAGCACTTATCTGAATTGCTATGATTTCCTGTCATACATTCACTTCAGAAATACTAATTTAATGCTTCAGCTATTTCATTTTTTTTAATTTGGTTCCAAATCATTTTCCTAGCATCCCATTTCAACAAACACAGAGGCTTATGCTTAGCATATTTATTTTCTATTTCAGGTGCCACTGATTTTCTGCTGTTTGGAACTTATGAATTCTTTAATGGGAGTTAATGTAGGGAGTAGCCATGTGATAGCTGTTACACTGATGTTTCCGTATTTTTATGAGTATCTAAAACAATAGATGGTGTTTGCATATAACTGCATATTTTGCTATGTGTTCAGTGATATTTATTTATTTTGCAAAACCCAAGGCATCCATATAGAAAAAGGGTCTTTAGTAAGGACTTCAGAAAGTTGGATATATTCAGGAAACAAGTATGTGAACAAATCCTTTGACTATAAAAGGTTACACAGAATGCCAGCAACACAGAGGAAAGAGAAGTCTTTTATTCCTGGACCTGTTCCCATATAGTAAATCTAAAATCATGCTAAGTCACTGGAGGAAGTCTGCAGTGCCAGTTGTCTGAAGACAAGTTTTGCACATACTTCGTAAATAACTGACCTTCTGGATGAGACCTTTCTCTTTTTGGGTGCTCAAGCAATTTTCATTTCTAACCATATCTTTTAAATTTGGTTTCTTAGAAATAATACACTTTATTTCAACTTCTATTAAGAAAAACAGAATTGCTTTCTAGGACTAGACTTAGTGTTAATGAAGACATGGTACCAGAAGCTTTAGCATGGCCTAAAATAAGTTGTTATGAGTAGCTATGAAACAATCCATTCAGTTTCCTTTTATAGCTATGATCTGCACTTGGCTTATGCCTCAAAGAAGAAATCATAAGATCTTTTTCAAGACTGGCTGTTTCTGAATTCTACAGTTTAGTTCTATTATTCTAATAGAATTGAGAAACATTTTTTGACTCACACCTCAGTAACATCTTGCTAGCAAGGTGTTCACAAACATTTCCAGTTTTTAAACTCATTTTGATTTGACCTGTAGTTACTATAGAGATTAAATATTCAGTAGCTCTTAAAAATATTAAACTACCACAGCATAAGGGGTGTGACCCTTCCATGAGGCTCTAGAGGGAATCAGGTTGGGTCTGCAATGGTCAACATATTTTTAAATGGTCTAGAGTTTGAAGTAAAAGGTTAAATGTGGAAGTCTAAGGGTTATTCAGAACACTGCTAATAGTAAAGAATTACAAAAAACCCTTGCAAGAGCAAACAACTGGGAAAAATTGTTCTATGATATTCACTGTGGAGAGCTGTGAAGTGATGTAGATAGAGGAGCAAAATTGAGCTTAAATTTACATGCTAAACAAGGTGAACTAATAATTATCACTCAGGAAATGCTGCTTGTTACTGTAAGATGTTCTTCCATAAAAATGCCTAGGTTTATTTGTCAATAACAGTCCAAGAGGTGATCTCAACAATTATCAGGAATAAAATGGAAAATCAGAAGAAATAAGCAGTCTGCTGTGTAAGTCTATGGTGTCTTGGCTAGTGTTTATAGTTCTCACCTTTTCAACTCAAAAAGTTCATAGTGAAACATCAAAGGTGGAAAAAGGGATGAGCAAAGATATGAGAGCATTCCCTTATACCAAGGGAACAAATAGACTGTGATGTCCAGACTAAAAATAGATCTTTAGAATCATGATTTAGAAAAATTATGGCTATGCATTATCCCTTCCCAACCAAAAGATTTGGGAATGGTGTTGGGAGAGATGTGTCATAAAAATAAATTAGCAAAGGAGAGGTTCAAAGCAAACATCTGGAATAATTTTCCCACAGTGTATATCTGTGAAACTTCTTGATACAACTTCTTGATACAAATGTTGAATTCACATTCACATTCAATTCAAATGTTGGTTCAGCAAGGAGCTGGATAAGTTTGTGGAAGGACAATCCATCAGCTGCAGTGTATAAACAGCACAGAGCTGCTGTCTCTCATTCAGGAATCTCTGGGTCACAGAGAACTCAATTTTATATTTGCTCCGCTGTTTGAAAGGGGCGGCTGCTACGCCTCATTGCCAGGGACAGATGCTGGGCTGAGCAGACCCTTGGCCACTCTCAGTGCTATTCTTTGCTAGATAGCTCACTGTTTGGTGAATCTCTAGTATCTCCATGATTCTTTCCTTGCTTTCAGTGGTTACCTTGCTTATCTACTGGAAATGGTTTCTTTTACTGGGTATGGCTGACTGGTAGTTGCCTGGTAGTGCTATAATTCATATGTTGCTGTCTTACTGCATTTTACACAGCTCAGAAAGGGCAAACAGATCTCAGAAAATCATATATATATATTCACTATATGTCTTAAAACAAACATCACCAAATAGCCTAATGGGATGTCAATGACAATGAAAAAACTATCCTCTGAGATCAGCCAAAAGCATACTAAAGATAATACACTACTACGTGACTTATTACTTAACTAATATTTTATTTAGTCATTTAGAGAGATTTCACTGGAAAAATAAACTCTGCTCACTCTTCAGAGTCAATCCATTTTTATGCAATCCTACACACTAGTTTTGTCAAGGATGTAGCCACTGTAATTGTGCCCTTTTGATGTGCAGATTACATTGATAACTATAATGGAAGGCAATGAAAAGTGTACTTCATTACCTTGAAATTCTCTGAAGCACCTAGGTAATTTTCATTACACTCACATAAAGCTCTGTGTAAACAAACAATTTTATTTTATTTTTATAATTTGCCTTTTCATTTAAGGTCTTAATGAGCTCTTGGCTGTGCAAAAAAAGAAAAAAGATTGTTGAAGGAAGGAAAGTCAGTTTATATGAGAAAATACTTAGCAAAACAATATGTCATTACAAAAAATTTCATTGTAGCAAAATAAACTCAAGTTTGGTTGCCTAAAAGTGTTACCAACATGATTTTGTAATCCCTGTGCATTACTTGTCTTCTTTTGACAGGACAAGTAACGTAGCAGAAAGAAAATCCCATTTGAGTCCTGTTGATGTAGCACTTTTGAAGCCAGTGAGATCTCTCTTGCACCAAAGTGTTCAGAAGTATTTGGGGGCATGAATGAGTGGAGATCATTTGCTGCATTTCTGTTTTCCTTCTTCCTGCAAACTGTAAATGCAGACATGAATTTTTGTGCCAGCTAGTGTGATTGCATTATTAGCAAAAGTTTGCTCAGAATTTGCAGGAAGGTTTCAGGGGTTTGGTTTTGGTTAATTTTTTATTCCTTAAAAAGCACAATTAAAAATAATTAGCACATTGTTTCGTGCGATCATATTCTCATTTTTATACTCCTACATGCCAAGGGTGTTTTAGTGGAACAGAGAAGAAAAAAAAACTTCAAAGTTTTAGCAGAAGCTGATTTTGCATTTTCTAGGGCTTAATACAACAGTTCTTGTGCAATGACTGCACCAAGATTGCCCCACTGTGAGAAATGTTGAGAGCTTTAAAATACCATGTGACAATTTTTCACCAGAGATCAGTGTTAAGTTGATTAAAATAAATGTTCCTTTAATTGAAACAAAATTCCAGTTATTACATAGTAAACTGCTCTTGACATTGAGAGTGAGACAGGCCCAAATTCAATTTCAGAAAAATTGCCCGAAGGAGTGTCTTTCAGGTCATCGTTTATTCTTTGTTTTATTTTGTTGTGTTTTGATCCAGACTTATTGCAGGGATTTGGTGGGTGTTTTGGGTTGGTTTTGGGTTTTTTTATATAGATAAAAGGAAGTAGAAGTTATGCTAGTTCTGGGAGAAGATCTTCTGTTCTACAGATGGTCACTGTCAGCACAACCTCGAGGTTTCTCAACAGTGTTGCAAAACTCAGCCCCATCACAGGAGACTTCACTGATCCACGGGGCTGAGCGTGGGTGGGGATGGAAGTCTTGGTGGGAGGTCTTGGGCCAATGGAGACAGCTGTTCCCCTCTGGCTCCACACACTTTCTCTGCTATCACTGAATCTACTTGGAGGGGTGGCAGCCACCCTTGCTTTGAGTGGTTGCTGTGCCTCATTTCCATTGGCCTCTTAATATCACTTTTCACACTTCAAACAAATCCTGGGACACAACCTATATATGAGTAAAACGGTATGCATGATTAATCTCACATCTCATCACTTTTGTGGGAAAGATACTGCTTCTTTTTCACTTACCTGGTTATCTCAAGGACTAAGCAGAAGGAAAAGCCACATTTGATCATCTCTACGGGCTTCCTTTAATTCAGTCTTGGGTTGCACTAACCAGGCTGCCAATTTTTCTGGCTCAAGATAAAACACACCCACCATTAATTCAGGCCAAACCCACCAAGGTTTTGGAAGATGGGCATTTAGCTCTTGAATACCTCACAGGACTTCATACTCATAATGAGAATTTTGACCTGTTGTGCAGCCAATTATAAGAACAATATATGTGGTTTAAAGCATTATTACCGGAGATAAGGAAATCAAAGCCAAAGTATGAGGTCATTCTTCCATATAGTGTATTAACCTATTAAAATATTTAGAGTACTCCTTCACAAAAGTGAATTAATATTAAATGGAAAATGTCTGATGCTTTATCACTATTTATATTCATCCTTTTGTAAGAAGAGTGGAATTAGTTTATTTTAAGAAAAAAAATAGAGGTAGTCTACCACTGTTTAGGAGCTTTAAAATTAAAAACAAAGCCTCAGTGGAATGCAATCCTGCTTCCAAAATAATAATTTCTTCCACAGCACATTTTCAGGACATGTTTATTTTAAATGTAGATAATGATACATCCTTCATAGAGTACAGAATTTCTGCTTAACTGTCAATTATTACAACCTGAATATTAGTTACTTTCATACAAATAGCTAAATATATTGACAAAGAAAAATTAAGCCCTAGAAAGAAATTACTGAACATCTGCTATTGTGAATGAGTTTTTCATCTGTGACTATACTCAGATTGTGTCAATACAAACTTTCAGGCACAGCATATTCCCTTGAGACAGCTCCTTTTTATCTGCACAGTACCTGCATTCATAATGAAATATATGGATTATTTTAATTTCTATTGTCTCATTCTGCATATTGTTCATAAAACAAAAGGTTAAGAATGACCATATCTGATGTTTATGCCAACAATCATTTTGATTGATACCATATGTTGGGGTTTTATACATCTTTTTCCTTTCATATATGTTCTTAGCATTCTGATATAAGCTAAACAAAAGAGAAAACTTATCTGAGTCTTGAAAGTATAAATTACTATGAGTTCCAACCTACTACAACATGAGCAACAAGAAGATAGCACATTCCGATGGTGCAGGACACGATCATCATGGGGAAACCTAACCTGGAACAACAATAAAATAAAGATTAATAAGGATACTATAGTTCGTTCTCCAACCAATTTACAAAAAGGAAATTTGAATTGTCCTACACATTCTGAGTGAAAAATATGTTTATAGCAATACCAAAAGCATAGATGTACTGAGCATGTAACAGTCTAATATTCAAGCTCACATTTCTACATCCGACCTTAGAGATACAAGGTCAAAATTTACATTGTTTCCTTGGTTTCAGGACATCTCTTGCAATTTACATTATCTCAGAATCTTGCATGCCTTGTTGCTTTGGTGTTTTTCAGGTTTTTTTCTGCGCACACAACATGCAATTATACAGGTAAAATAACAATTCTTACAAATTATGGAGCATTAGAAATTATTTTCAATTGTGCATCCCTTCAGATTAGGTGTGTAATCCTGATATGGCACTTTGTAACACAATATATGGATCAAACTCATTACATTGTTTCCCTGTTGATCTGAGTCACATACAGGTAGCATTCCTCTTCCATACCTCTCACCAGGTCTAACAGACTTGAGTATGAACAGACTGTTGGAAATAAACCCCAGGCACTTGTAAAGTGCTAAAACTTTGCTGTTCTACCCAAACAGCTATTTCTTTTTCACAACAGAAGAAGATTTTCAGGCAACACCCAGATTTAATAGCTTTCTTTAGACTGACAAACACAGAGAGCACAGACAGACAAGTGAAAAGGATGTTGTGGAGTTTGTCAAGTCCTGATGGCTAAAACTGTAGGTCTTTCAGATGTGTGAAAAGAAAGAAGTTTTCTGAAACTCAAAAGCATTATTGTATGATACCAGGGGTCTGTGAAAAACCACTGCTGTGATCACATTCATTTGTTTTATGTTACTAAAAGCACAAGGAGAACTGAGATGAGAAATGATCATGCCACAAATGATACCCTTATAGACTTTCTTTAGCCAAATTCAGACAAGTTTCCATAAAACCAAGAAAAGCATGGCAATGTTCTCTGAAGTTCAGCATTTCATTCATTCTTTTTCTGGAACTAAGACCAACTTATTACGTGTAGGTATATTAATTGTGCCTTTTTGCCTTACTTTGCCCCTAGGAAGTTACTCGAGCCTTTTCCCCTCTGCCATTACTGACAGAGAGTACGAAGAGATGACCATTTTGTAGGGGACAGGAGGACACTATTCTCTGAGCTTGGTTGAATGAATAGCTCCTTCCTTTAGGAAGCTACAGCTAGAAGAGATCTCTTGGGGCATTGAGTCTGGCCCCCACTCCCTCAGGCTATGAAACCACTTGCATAAAATGAAAACTAAACTTCTCAATTGCTCATTACCATCCGCTTTCTACCTGCAGCTGCGACATTACCCTAAACTCATGAGATCCTCATGAGATGTTTCTTCCTTTGCTGTTTTTCTGGAAAGCTGACTGGCAGAGGCATAGATGTGACCAGCAGATCAGAAGTGCTATCGCCTTTAACAGTCATTGGTTTGAATTACCGAGAAGGGAATTCTACCAGCAGTGAACATCACTGCAAACACAAAAACAATCAGGCCTTGCCTATAAAGTTTGCAGAATAACTAGGCAATTAATGAACACAAGCACTCTAAAAGATATGTTGGAATTATTTAGGAAAGAGCAAGTTTGCCCATAATGCCATCTTCGTGGTCACTCTTGACCCAGTATCAAAGTGTGCTCATCTCACACACCTATAGAAATAGATGCAATCCAAGAGAAAAAAAAGGAAACCCCTGCAAGACAGGAAATGTACAAAGGGAAGACTGTCAGACTGACAGATGATTTCATTTCTGTGTCCTTGATATCCCTCTGAAGAAGCTGGCCTGTCTCCTTGTGTACAAGAAGTGTCCCTGTGCCCATCAACCAATATTGCCTGCAAGATCTGCCCCAGAAGGACAGTTCCCACCATACTTGGCTCCAGAGGCTTTCTCCTCCATCTCTCTGGGGTTTTGGACTTGCTGTGCTGGCCTTTTCTGCCATTTTGGCATCAGGCATCATTATTGCTGTTCTGACTCCGAAAGTATTAACGTTAAGTTGCCATTTGGACTTGGAAAAAAGAAAATGAGAGTAGAGAGAAGGGTCAGATGTGTCCAAGAGGTGAATGGTGAAAGGTGTGAAAAATTGCTAGAAAGGGTTGGAGAATTGTCACAGATTTCAAATATTTCCTGAAAAGTCTGAAATGTATTTGGAGGACTTTTTTGGGAGGTGGGAGGAGGGGTTTGTTCTTATGAACGCGCATAAATATACTGCAGAGAAATGTTACATGTTTTCCAGTCCAACTGGTCAGACCCTTGCTTTTGAATGATTCATTTCTTCAAAGAGCTGAATCACTCTTCAGTCAGTAAACTATGGTCAACCTGATAATATTGAAAAACAGCAGAGCTAAAGCATCTCCTGGAGTTATTTTAGAAAAAAAGGAAGAAAATAATTAAATTAATTTCCTGGATAGCCAACTGTTTTGCAGACACTTTCCAGCCTTCTGTCAGCCAAACTGATATGTGGGATTCCCTAATCTCACTTAGATAAAAGTGTCCTGATAGGGCAAAAAAAGAAAGCAAAACCAGGAATGGCTATAGGAATAAAATAGGGTGGCTAAAACCCCCTACCATATCCTTTATTATATCTAATGAATGCTCCCTGCAGCTCTATCTACATGACAGGCTGGTGAGTTGGAGGTTGCTACAGTGTCCATAAGAACAGCGGCTGCTGTTTGACAGAAAACATAGATCTCTTGACCTCACAGTTGGCAAGCACTCAGCTGGCACTGGAAGGAGTGGGGACAAAGCAGATCTTAATCTGTATTAATGCAACCTAACAAACCTCCCTGGAGAACGCACAGTAGCTCAGCAATGAATGGCAATATGATGCCTTTGTGAAGACTGGCAAGGGGAAGAAAGGATCCAGAATGATTCAAGGGCTACTTGACCACTGAAAAGAAAAAAAAGGCTTGCTCAAACTTGGAGGAGTTACATGCAGGAAAATGGATTAATTATACAGGGCCACATGCAGGAATTGGGATCATACCACGACTATCTCCGTGCCAGTCAAATGTGCAGCTGGAGCCAGAAGCAGCCGGCCTGGGGAGGAACCTCATTGCACATAGTGTCGATGCTTGCAGAGGGCACAATTGCAAAGCTGTTACTCTCATTGCATGGGCAATTACCCCGCAACTTGAGGTCTGAATTTCAGGCTCGCTGGCCTGAGCACTAATGTAATTGGCTCAAATTCAATGTGGAATTTGTGTACCAGAGCAAGAAGAGATAAACACCATCAGTAAGTGTTAGTTACTGCAGAGTTAATCGATTTCTTGAGTATCATGGGATCGTGCTATTTACACTACCCATTGCTCTTCCACAAGGAACATAAAGTTCCTGTCCCAGGCCACATATGAAACAATGTACAGCTACAAATATTGTCTTTAGTTAAGTCCAAGAATGCATATTAAACATTGTAAAAATTATTTCCAGAAACTCTTATTTCCAGCATACCCCTTGGAGTCAAAAAGGACCATGTCATTCAGTTTTTCCTGTCATGGGAAAAGGATCAGTAAGAGTTTAGAAGTTATCAAAACCTTTCATGTTCTAAAACTTCAGATTCCTAAGAAACACTAATGACCATATTTGGCATAAAAATACATTTTTGCATCCTGCACTGCACTTTCCTTGTCTCTCCCTTTCTGCAGACAGGGATATACGCAGAGCCTGCATGGTTCAAAAGTTGCACCTCAGCTCTCTACAGCCAGCTGAAGGAGGTTTTACTGCTGCAGAGAGGAAGCAAGGTCAGATACAAGGAAGGGAAGGATGACAGGATTTATCATTCACCCCATTTTTCCCCTCCTCTTTTTCATATTAGAAGCTTAAACATAAAACTGCTATCTAAATGAAATTGCCCAGCCTAAATATACACAAAAAGCAGATGTTAGCTCAGTGTGAGATAGTGAGAATATTTCAGGTGAGAGCCCCACCAGGGATTTGTCTTGGACAAAGTTTTACTTATTAATAACTTCAGCGATCCAGTAACGAAAAGCTTGCAAATTGTCCCAGCATGGGACAGATGTCAGACTCTGTGGAGAACAGAATTCAGCATGTTCTTAACAAATCAGAATGAGAACTTGAAATGAACAAAATGAAACTCTGTGAAGGTAAGTGTGAAATATGTATTAGAAGTCAACCATGGGCATAAAACCAGCAAGAGAAGTGAACCTTTTCACTGGAAATGACCTAGATATTTCTAATTCTGTCTCACTGAAAGATTTCTGGCCCTGTATTTACTTGGAGAAAAGCAAACCGCTGTAGGACTATTCTGAGAATAAGTTCAATTTTTAATAAGTTTCTACAGAAGTGAATATTACAGTTTTCTTAGATTATAAGTTTACCCAATATTATTTGCTAAATAATAATAGTGAAGCCTTTGGGGTCAGAATTGAGTTTTCTTGAACAAACTATCTCCTACATTACCTTGCAGCTCTATTTTGTGATGCTTCAAGAGCCAGCAGGATCCAGTATGTATAAGACCCAGGTTCAGTGCCCTGATCTTCCTGATTTGGAACACAAAATACAAAATATTCTCATGCATGAAAACCTTGCCTACGGACGCTACCTTCATTGACAGCTCATAATTTCACAGCCTGTGTATCCTTGGGGAAATCTCTGGAAGAAGCATGTCTCCAAAGAAATGGGAAACCTTCAGTGGATTCTCAGTTGAAAATCAACAGCAGAAATCTCCCAAGACCAAACCACTAGCAGTGAAAGAAGCCTGGTGGTAGACAGGGCTCAGAGTTAAAAAAGAAAAAGCTAACTTCTACTCCTACTTGTACTTGCAATTTAATGCACAATTTAAATTCAACTGGTGGACTTTCATCAGGCTTAAAATTTTGCTTTTTCTCAATTTGTATCAGCTTCATACTGCAAGTTCTATAGAAGGTATAACCTCAGCTTTTGCAGAAACAGACACGGGCTGGACAGATGGTGGATACTAACTGAACATGAACCAGTAACGCGCCTTTGCAACAAGGAAGGTATCTTGGGATGCATTAGGAAAATATTGCCAGCAGGTCAAGAGAGGTGATCCTTTCCCTTTATTCAGCACTGCTGAGGCTATACCTGGAGTGCTGGATCCAGTTTTGGCCTTGCCAGTACAAGAGACATGGACATAATGGAGAAAGTCCAATGAAGGGCTACAAAGATGATTAAGGGACTGGAGCATCAATCATACAGGGAAAGGCATTAGGGTTGGAGCTGTGCAGCCTGGAGAAGAGAAGGCTCAGAGGAGAACTCATCAATTTGTATAAGTTCTTGAAGGAATGGTGTAAAAAACACAGTACACGGCCTTTCTCAGTGATGCCCAGGGAAAGGACCAGAGACAGCACAAAATGAAACACAGGAGGTTCTGTCTGAACATCAGGAAACACTTTCTTACTCTGCTGGTGACCAAGCACTGACACAGGTCACCCAGGGGGATTGTGGAGTCTCCATCCTTGCAGGTATTCAAAAGTTATCTGGATGTGGGCCAGGGATATAGGCTCTAGGTGGTCCTGCTTGAGAGAGACCACCAGAGGTCCCTTCCAACCTCAACCAATCTGTGATTCTCACACTTTTATTTGTTCCTCTATTATTCAACACAGGATTAAGTAGGCATCATCTGCTCGTCTGAAGATTGACATCTCATCAGAAAATATTTGTTGAAGAACAGGAAGATAATTCTTCTCAATCTTGGACAGTGTCTCACTTCATGCAGTGCTTTGCTCTGGAATTTTGATAAACATGAGCTCATTCTTAAAAGGACATCTAAAAGCTTCTGAAAGCAGCCTCAAAAATGAGACTCAGGTGTGGGCATGCTTAGGACATACATAAGGTTAGTTCTGAACAAAAGGAAAGTTACACATTTTAATGAAATGTCATAATTCAATTTGCAAAGTAAGTAATTTTCTTTTCAACAGAAGGATATAACCACAATATTCATCCTATTTTTTCTTTCCCTTTCTTTCAATGTAGACTACCTTATGAATGTCCTATCATTTCAGTTGTATCAACCTTTCCATCATTCTTAGTCTTTGACATACTGATCCAGTTTATCTGAAAGGAAAGTATGGACTTTACCAACAGCTTAAAGGAAACATATTCAAAATGTTTATCACATGCCCATGACCCCTTTAAATCCAGACACCTGTCATAGCTCAGAGAACAGGTGGCTCACACTGCAAGTGATCATTAATTTAACATTAAATTACTGTGAATTTCATACAGTCTGGAATTACATAAAAATTACAGTGTGCTTACCTACTAGTTACCATACATAGGAGTTCATGTGAAATTTAAAACACAGAACAAAACCTATAATTCTATTTTCATCTGCTTGCTAAATTTATAATAATTTCGCATGATATTCTGTCTGTTTGAGTCTATGCCAAGATTTCCAAGAGAATTACTGCCAGGAGTAAATTTAAGATAGGGAAAATCAGATCCTGAGCAAGAAAATATAAAGGTGTTATGGTTTGCCTCCTACATTCTAGAATATTCTCCTAGAGGTTTTTGGCTGTAACCTCGACATAGTTATATGCAGAATAAGCAATCAGCCTTCCAAAATTCAAAAATTGGCCTTCCAAAATTCTGATTATGTAAAGAAAAATTTCAGACTTTAATTCTGAGAGAATAGTTGGTCTGCCAGCTCCACCTGGCAGTTTCAAATGACTGTTAATTTGTTGCAGTCTTTGTCTCGGTCACTGCAGTGAAACTGAGATTAAATACAGGACTGTCAGAACAAGTGACTCTGATAATTATCCAAAATCTCTTCATATATGGTAAGTTAGTTACCAGTAAGAAAAACTATGAAAAAAAAATTGGAAAACACATCACTTCTAGTAAAAAAGATACTAGAATTGATCATTTAAAAATCAGCAAAACAATTGTTAGATGACAAGGGTATCTGACCTTTCTTTTAAAAATAAATATACAATTCCAATAGAAAAATGTGAAATCCTGCAGACAGCCAGGGAAGAACACAACCTCAAGTACAGAAACAAACCTGAACACACAGAACTACTGGCAATATTTTTCTGGGAAAGACCAACATAATACAGATAAATTTGTCTGTGTGGCTGGCTGGATCCACCCAGATGCACATCCTGCACTTCGGTCAAACAAAACCATTCAATGCTACAGGTTTGGGAAAGAGTGGCTGGAAATCTACCCCACGGAAAAGGACCTTGGGGCACTGGTCAACAGCCACTGAACCTGAGCCAAAGCATGCCCAGGTGACCAAGAAGGCCAATGGCACTTTGGCCTGTATCAGAAATAGTGCAGCTAGCAGGACCAGGACAGTGATTGTGCCCCTGTATTGATGAGGCCACACCTTGAATCCGAATCCTGTGTTCAGTTCTGGGCCCCTTGCTACAAGATATTGGGGTGCTGGATTGTCTCCAGAGAAGGGCAACAGAGCTGGTGAAGGGACTGGAGCACAAGTCCTGTGAGGAGCAGCTGAGGAAACTGGGCTTGTCTAGCCTGGAGAAGAGGAGGCTCAGGGGTGACCTCATCACTCAACTACTACCTGGAAGGAGGTTGTAGCAAGGTGTCAAGCAAGGTCTCTTCTGGGCAACCAGTCATAGGGCAAGAGGAAATGGCCTCAAGTTTTACCAGGGAAGGTTTAGGTTGGATGTTCAGAAAAATTGCTTCACTGAAAGGGTGGTTAGGCATTGGAACAGGCTGGTCAGGGAAATGTGGAGTCACCATCCCTGGAGGCGGACTCTGCGGTGTTAGGGTAATGCTTGGACTTGATAATATTCAGGGTCTTTTACAACCTAAAGGATTCTAAGTTTCTACAACTATTAGGGGAACATCTCTATAGACAGGCTAGTTCACTTCATACCCTACTAAAGAAGTATGATATGCCATGATAAAATGTGGCATAAGGATTCAAGATGATCTGTTAGTGTTTTATTTATTTCATCAGCACTTCATGTCACCTTGGATCTATCATCACATATTAGCAATATATTTGCCCTCCACATCTTTTAGGCAGATCCCAAAACAAATTTTATCCTCAATTTGTGATTTCTGGTTTTGTTATGAAACCTTCACACCATTCTAAAGTCTAGGAAATGCAAATATATGTAATTAGTTCAGCTTCTTGGGAAAGCCATACTTATTCCTCTTCCACACATCTGTGTAATGAGGTGTGGTTGTGAGTCTGAGCTTAAGAAGATTAAAATCATCATGGCCAACCAGAAGACGAAATCAATGAAGTATATCTTGTCTGACAGCATTTGTTCTCATGAATTGTTTGAATGGTTCTGATACAAATATTCTACTAATGAGATAGATTTATACAAAACTAGTGAGGTTTACTGTGCAAAAATTAATGTGTTAGGACTGTTGAAATAGGTTTTGCAATATTTGTGGTTACAGTTTCTGTATTTTATGAAACATTTAACATATTGTAAACTCACTTCCAACAATTATATGCTTTTTTGCCTTGCAAAAAGCAAATTCAAGGCTTAAGGACATTTTTGTTAAAATACCTTTTTATAGCTCAAATCTGCCTGCTATAGAAATGTTGCATAAAATAAAACACTTTGTATGTTTTTGAAACAAACTGTATCTACCCATTTTTTAGACTACATTGCATTTGTATTTGGTCTAAACAAATCAAAGAAATTAACAGATATGACAGAAATTAACTGTGATTTATTTTAGCTCCAAAATGTTTCAAATTAAATAACCTTTACTGAGTCTTTATTCTCTTGCTTTTTCTTAGTGAGGATTCAGGAAAGGAAGTTGCTTGAATGTTATTTCCATTAATGTCCTTAATCCCAACCCTCACAAATGGTATCTTGGGGCACTTTTCTTAGGTTTTATTTTCTTCCAAATGTACTCTTTTATTTTGGTTAAAGCACAAGATAAAAGGAAATGACATTTTATGGTAGAGATTAATCAGCCCATTCTTTAATAATTTCATCAGAGCACACTCAACTATTTTAAAAGCCCTCGACTTTGCTAAAAAGCCAGATGTTGCACAAAAAAGAGTATGTTCCACCCTGTTCCCCTCTTTTTCTCCTCACTTTGAGATTCCAATTCTTGTGCCACACAATGTAATGATAGAGAACTCATGTATAGAAGTTCACCAGGACAAAGGAGCAATGTAATTGCATTTTGAATTAAGAAGTAGAAGGATGTTTCCTGTGCACTAATGATTATTTTTCATTATGAACTCAGCAGATGCCTCCTGATAAAAGGCTGTTAATGATGTAAGGCCAGTAAACTTTCTACCACAAACCCTATGCTACAGGCTGTACAATCTAAGCGAACAGCAGAGTGGAGATTTTCATTCCAGCAGGGTGCACTTGGAAGTTTCCCTGCCACTATGAAATGTTAACCAAATGCAAATGAGGGGGAAGATGAAGCCTGACAAGCCCTCACTGCCATCATAGTGCACTACAGTGTACAGGCCTTTCTACCCCAAAGAAATCACACATCTGAGCTCTTACATGCTCATTACAAGGAAAACTTTTATAAACGGGTCTAGTTTTAAGTGCACTAGCAAACTAAGGTTAAATAAAATGCATCTTATTCTAAGTGCATCCATTCTACAGCATGTTAAAGCTCCCATATAAAAAGCATTAGAAAAATAAGTAATATATAAATATACCCCTCTGGATTGTCACAGATATATACCAACATTTGTAATGAAATGAAAGAAAATCATAGAAATCATAGAATGGCCTGGGTTGGAAGGCACCTTAAAAATCATCTAGTTCCAACCTCCCAGCAGTGGGCAAGGATAACCTCTCACTAGACCAGGTTCCTCAGAGCTCCATCCAGCCCAGCTGTAAACACTTCCAGGGATGGGGCATCCACAACTTCTCTAGGCAATCTGTTCCAGTGTCTCACCATCTTCACAGTAAAGACTTTTCTAATATCTCATCTAAGCCTACTCTCTGTTTGGAGCCATTATGGTCTTGTAAATGGTCTCTCTCCATCTTTTTTATAGGCTCTCTTCAGGTACTGGAAGGCCACAACAAGGCCACCCTGAGGAGACCTAACAGATGGAGAAGATGGAAGAAGTATAGTGTGGGGAGGCAGATAAGTACCACTAGCAGGATGTTTAAACATGGGCTAAGCTACATGACCAGTTCACAGACGTTTTAAGTCAGTCAGAAGCATCACTGTCTAATTGTTACAGATGGCAGACAGCCTTAAGGAACTTCCAACTAAAAGGTCAGAGCTTGAGAAAGTCAAGTTCTCAATTACTAAAAATTAACTACATTTTCAGAAATTTCTTCGAGAAAGACACATTAGTCCAGGTGTTGTGATGTAACCCATACCATCATGAGTGTTACTGAGGCCTGTGTTGGGAATAGGAATTAGAGTGATTGAAATGAAGGAAAAACAGAAATAAATCACCGGAATTTTTTTTAATTATGAAGATAATTAACTATGTTGATATTTTAAACAAGTGGGCAAAAACTAAGATGGTTGCTACACTAATTTCTGTCTCTCTCCTCCCATCTCCAACTCTGCAGCAGAAGAGATGGATTGCTACTCCAGGAATGTAAGCATGCAAAGAGGTCCACACTTAGCTGGTAACAGAACACAGAAGGGTAATAGTCCTTTGAACAGCTTGGACAGTCAAACAGTTGGTTTAAGTGTCATCAAGTGATTGTGAACAATACCTAAGTCCCACCAGAGAAACACATTAGCTTTCAAAAATATCAGGATTATTTTTTCAGATATGTTTAAGACATTTTTCCATGTTAGCTTATTTCTCTGAATTTGGCCTTTCCAGCTAAGGTCAACAGAGTTTTGAATTTTCTGCCTCAGAAAGAGAATGCACTTTAATGCATTTCTACTGTAGCATTATGAAACAAAATCTGAAACAAAAGCTAGGTACTAATATCCTTAGAGTGCCAGAGATGGAATATGAGTATTTCTTGAGTGGAATAATTAGATGGGGTTTTTTCCCTTTGCCTTTAGCAAGTCTATTCTTTAGATAATTTCCATAGTACTAGAAAAACAATTCATCTATATGATGACATTTAGTTTTGAAACTCTAATACTTTTTTTCAGCCTTTATTATCAGCAAGCAGTAAAAAAAAAAAAAACTGGCTTAATAACAAACACAGAAAAAGAAAAAACAAAACCACAAATACTTTTAAAATTGTTTAGTAATATTTAGTAGTATATGTCAAACACAGAAATCCTCCAGCCCAACACTCTTTTATAGTCTTTACTAGGACTAATCCTTTCCTTTTGCTTTACTAGACTTTTTAAAGACATGTGGAATAAAACTGATACCTCACAACAAAAATAAACAAAAAACCAACCAAACAAAACCACAAACAAACAAAAGCCCCTAGCAACCCAAACTAACACCCCCCCTAAAAAAGCTCCCCAACCCAACAAAACTTGATTTATTTTTCAGGAGCAAGTTTGGTACCTTCTCCCATAAAAGCAGTTCTTAGTCACTATCAGTTTAAAACCACTCTCATTACCTAACCATTATTGTTTTAGCCTATTGAGCTGCTATTTTTCTGTTTTAAACTTTAGAGTAGCCCTATTTAAGTTACCTTCATTGAAGCTGAAAAACTACAAGTAATGATTAGGAAGTTATAATTCAAGTGTTTTACTAGTGCTGTTTATATTAATGCGGTACCCCTGAATGTAAATATAATCGGGAATATAATTTCTTTTTTTAAGTTATAAAAATTTACTGCTAAGTTCAAGCAGCAAAAAAACAAGGAGAAACAGTAAATACTACCACATCTTTTGTGTGAAAAATAGTGTCTAATTTACACAAGAAAATAAAACCCTATATCCTATTCCATAAAAAGCACTACTTCCTTCGAGCAGCTCTAAACTCAAATGCATTATAATGAAAATAACATAAACAGTAAAGACTCCTTTCTTCTGATTGTACTGGGAGACACCAGGATAATCTGTTTGAAACATTGTCTAGTTACAGGGAAAATCACTTTGCCAGTTCTATTAAAAATATCTAATTATTTGAGAAAATTAAATGCCCTGTAAAACCATATTCTGATGTGACTCCAAATGTCTGTATGATGCCTTGGCAGGCAAACATGGAGCACTGGATAAATCAAGCTCTAGCTGAGGAAAAATTAATATTTTCTCATAAGAAGGCTTGTTAATCAGGGCACATATGGCAAATGTATATAAGTTTCATACCAACAATGTTCTCTGAGTTTCCCAGATTTCATACCTCTTTCTACCATCTAAGTTACCTTTTTGTTTGGACCTCTTGCAAATTGTTTTGCAAAACATTGTTTGGAGATACAGAATTTCTCCAATCAAATACTCTCAAATCCAGCACTGAATAATTCTGGTAATTGCAAAAATACCCTATTTAATTGAAAAATCACTTTCTAATTTCAACAGTATTTGAATAAGACTCTACTTCAGCAACTATAGTGACTATCTAATCAAATTGAGAATGTTGTAATTAACTAGAAACTTGGCATTTGATGAATCTGAATGAACCCGAAAAAAGTAGTAATTTTTTGGATAACAAAACCAATTTATATCAGCACATAAGACATTACACATGTGAAAATTCAGATATGTGTTGCTCAATACAAACAACTGTGTATGAACTTTGTATCATCTCCCAGGTGGAATAGAAACAGAAAATGAGTTAAGGCAGTTTGGCTCTTTTTCTCTTCAAGTCAAATTACAAAAAGCATGTAAATGAGCAAGCACTTCACTAATTCTTCTCTTCTTAGAATCACCTCTGCTTGCCTGGACTTGATCCCTTCTCCAGCTCTTTTTCCTCCCTGCTCCCACCAAATCATTTATCCACAACTTTGGACACACAGTTTGTCAGAACAGGACTATCTTCTCCCGTTTCTTTACGAGCTCAAATGCTGTTCCTGGGCACACAGCTTGTACTCTGAAATGAATCATCTTCTGAGAGCTGTTTCTCTCCATTGACTACAGTGAAAGCCAAGTATGGAAATAAAGATAACACTGTAGAACAGAAAAGTGAGGTGAGATAAATCTTGCCTTTACTGACAAGCAGCTCCATCAACACCAGAAAATAATGGAGCCTTATTTCCTACCTATTTGTGTCTCAAGTTTGATTGACTTTCTGTCTAGGTAGAAACCTTTCTTCTATAACTTATAATGATGCTCACCTACATGGATTTTTTTGGTGTGTAAAGAAGTGTGGCCTCAGACTGCTCTTTCCCTCTGTGAGAATACTAATAGGGTTTCTTTCCTCTTCCCAGACACCAACTTTGATGACATTTCAGGGATTGTGATTATACTTGAGACATCAAGCCCCCTTTCCCCACCATTCTCTCCCCTGCCAAAAGTGTTTGAAGTTGATAAGCACATTCAGAAGTTATTAGGTGGAAAACATGGTGACACATTCACAGCAATATGATCGTACAGAAAAGCAGATGAAAAGTTAGGCTTTGATGAAAAGAAAGGAACAAAAAGCTTTTCAAAGGCTTTTTTTTTTTTTTTTTTTCCAGAAACATACTTGTTACAAGGAGTAAACTATATGACTCAGGAAGGATTAGAGCAAGGGATCTAGCTTTGAATGTGCTTCCATTATGTAGTTCTAGTCTCCAATATTATCAGAGTGCTTATAGGCGTGGGAAGGTAACAGGGAAGAGAAAGAAATGTGAAGTTAAAATTTGGCATGAATTAGCATACATTTTGAAATTTTGTGTAATTCCTAAGGAATTGTTAAGTTATACAGAAAAACTAAAATTCCTTTATTAAAAAAAGAAAAAAAATTATCACAATTTAATTTAAACTTCAACATGATTTAATTCGAGCACTGCTGTTGATACCTCCACAGTATATACTTCAGACTTCAACAGGCAGTAGAAAAGTGAAGTTCCATTTACTGAAATATTTTTAAAAGCTGTATGACTTAATGAATTATCTCTAAGCAAGTTCAAAGACTTCCAGATTTTAATCAGTTTACTACTCAGATGTATACCTATTGAACATGAAAACATCACTTGAGCAGGGAATAATGTATAATTATGGCTCAAAGTGATAATACTTCTGCATGCAGTTTCTATTCTGAACAGTTGCATATTCTAAATACTGTTCAGAAGTCTCACAAAGCCAAAAATTAATATTCCATCAGTTTACCTCATACCTGAAAACTCCAATTATTCTTAAGATGAAGAATAATATCTGCCAAAATATGAAGAACAAGTGAACTGTTTTTATGTATCGGCTGAAATTATTGAGGATGGAAAATGTATTTGAAAACTTTTTCTAAAGGCAACTATATTATTAGTTTGCACCAAATGTACTGTGCTCTGGTAGTTACAATGGAAATAAACAACTTGCACGTGTGTCCCTGAAGTAATTTATTTAATGATAAGCTTCAGCACATATTTAGTGTTTCAAATTCTTCTATGCATTGACATACTAATTGCTAGCACTTCAGAATACACACTGACTAAATATACTTTGTGTCAGAAGAATGTACTCAGATTTGCGGTACAATATTGAAAACATGGGATAATCTTAGTAACCATTTAACTGAGGAGATATTTTTTCTGCAGTCTGAATAGAGCACTGAGACAACACTGAAGGCCATGTAAACATGAGAAGTGATTGAAGATTTAACCAATGGCTTTTTGAATGTCAGTATACCAGATATAAAGCTTCTTCTCCTTGGAATGCATGTACATGCATTTGTGGCAGAGAAAGGAAATTAGTTCATGCTGTAAGTCAAAAAGCCCTACGGGGCCAATGAGAAAGTTATACATTACCTTCTGCCTATTTCTCCTTGAAAAGAGCATAAATCTTGTACAGTATTCACAGCATCTGGCGGGATCAGCTCTACAATCTAATGCAGGTCATGTAGTTTTCCTCCATGTTAGTGTATAATAGCAAAAAATTAAATTTTCCTCAATAAGCTGTAATGTAAACTACTACAACCAAGAGGAGATTCCATTTCAAGCCTCAGTTAGCCCTCTTTTTTTTTTCCTTCTGCCAGCAACACTAACTTTAAAAAGACTTGATAACAATAGAACATTTCATTTTATTGCCAACAAAATCATTCTCGCTGGAGTCCCCTGAACTGACCTCATAAGTGAAACTAGAAGAAATGTTCCTTTCTCTTCCTCCTGGCAAGTCACTGGTTTTGACACGTCTGCCTGTACTATTCTTGGCCTTGGAGGCCTCTTCATCTTCCAGCTCTCCAGTGATCTCTACTCACATGTGCGTCACTGTGTCCTCTTGCCAAAGAGATGCTGTTCTTGACCCTCTTCTCCCACTTCCCTTGCCTCTCACTCTGGATAATTTCACCACAGAATACATGGAATTCAGCAATGACTCCTGTGCTGACAATTCACTGATCCCGCTCCCTCCAATTAATCTAACCTCACTCTCTTCAAATCAAAGTTCAGTGCATTCCTCTGCCAGGTCTTTACTGATGTGTAGCTATCAGTTTACTCTACATGACAGCCAGCACCATTCTCTTTTTTTCCCCCTGCAAATCTTTCCATTTATTTCCTTTTCTCATAGCACTATCACTCCTTATCCTCACGTATCATTTTAGTCAGTTTGGACTCACATTTCAAGTTACCTCCAAAGCTCTTACAGATTAGCTCTGCTTAAGTGTTCTTTCCTGACTATTCACATAACTAAAAGATTAACTTACGGCTCTCCCACCTCTGTCTCTCAATGTTTTCTTTGTCTTCAAGAAATACCAAGGATTATTCTCCAAATCCAAAAGTTTGATCATTGCATGATTCTCTTTGCATCCCTTCACTGGTTCTCTTCTTACAAAAGCACAAGTATTGTCAGCTTACATAGATTAGTAATGTAAATCCATCTATTCACACTGTTTATTCACAGTGCAATGTTTCCAGCTGCATCCTGGTGATAGCCCTCATCACCATTTGTTATATTTCAAGTTAGTAGCTTACTCCCAAAAAGCTTCCTAGCACTGGTAGGCATCCCCCAAACTGCCTGTAAATCCACCTTTACAGTATTCTTCCACTTCGTTTTGCCCTGGCACAACTGATAGTACCAGACATATTCTTTGCAATTCAGTATTACACTTCTTTGTGTCTCTCTCTCAGCTGGACTAACATCACTGAACTTGGGATGTTCAAAATTAAGGCACTCTGAGCTAGGCAGCAATCAACAGAGCTATCACAAAGAGATAAGCACATATACACATAAATAAGCACTGAGGTCCCTATCTATCTTCAGATCAACTCACACATTTTTCCCCCTACACTCAGTAAGTCATCTGATAAAACAGGTGACTTCTTTCTACAAACCTTGTGCTTGCTATGTCCCTAAAACATGCAGCAACATCTCTGCCCTAAAGAGAACAAGCACAGGATGACAATGGAGTTCTCACATGTGCAGACACAAATCACAAAAGGTCAGTTATTCCTGACTGAAGGGAAGCCACCTGCAGTGCTAGACAGAACTGGTTTCAAAGCAAAATAAAGAGAGCAAAAAAGATTTGCAGATATCTGATGTATGTGAAACACTTTACGTATGGTTAAAATGCAAAGGAGATAAGAAGAGCTACAGCTGGATATGAATGATTGCAAATGAAAAACAGAAAGGAAACTGCTCCCCCATTTCTGATCAATGCCACTACTTATCTGTACCAGATTCCTCCTCACTTTTCTTAAAGAAAGAGATTTGTTTTTCTGTTTGCCATTCGCAGGTATTTCCTTGCACATCTCCATGATCATTTGTAGTGCATCATCTTTCACTACAAAACTGGCTGTTGAGCTTTAGGAATGGTACTCCCCAATTCAATGCCCCCACCAAAACTTTCCACACCACAGGCCACTCATCTTTTCCCCACCACAGGAAGTACAGGGCAGGTCAAACACCTCACCTTAGCAGCCTAAATTAGCCTTTTCTTTGTATTCATTACTACCGAACAATCTTATACCCAGACTACAAGTTGGCTGGACAGGTACCATGTTTTTGATCAGTGTTTTACTCTGCCTTGCTTTTTAACTGTGCAGGGCCTTGACAAGAACTTGTATCTGTGGTATCAGCAAGTGCACAACTCAGCACAACAGACCTGGGTGGAATAGGCAGCCCGGGGTTGAGAACATGCACATTAATGCAATCCTCATGACACTACCTGCACAGTAACTGTGCCTTGTACTAGCATGGCATGAACCGGAAGCACAGTATATTTCCAAAAGAAGTGCTTACCAGAAGAAACACACGGGACTTCAAAAACTGAATTAGTATCAAAAGAACAATAAAATATTCTGCAATACTGAAAGATTTTGCCTTGACTGTTTCAGTTCACAATCCTGGGAATCAAGAGCAATATAGCTACTAAACATCGTGCTAGCCTCAGGAACTGATAGATAGCTCCTACAGCCTGGGGATACGACCTTCTGTTACATGAGTCTATACACCTGCAACTTATATGGTAATGTATGTTTCTGTAAATTCCATTTAAATTCAACAAGCATTGAAAGAAAAGAAAAAGGTGGTATCAGCAACTAACAGATGCAAATATTGCTAGATTAACCAGGCCATTTTGGTCCCAAAGCTAGACAAAAGGCCCAAGAGCCATTTGCTGTTCTATAAGCAGTCTTGTAAACACCTATCAGCAAGGTACAGCTCCATCTGGCAGAAGACAATTTCTTGCCTTAGAATTCTTGTATTACCTCCTGGCTTACACCATGCTACTGAACCATCTCACAAGCTCTGTACATAATCCAACAGTGCCTTCAGTGACACTCTGAATGTTTGCATTAAGAAAAAAATGTGTCCTTTTACAGGAAGATATAAAACAAATGCACAAGATATTCTCAAAATATCATTAAAATGCATAGGAAATAGAGTTTCTTGTTCAACAGTTAATTAGGACTCATATTCTCTATATAAATCCCCAACCTTTAAAGAGGCATGAGCAATATCAAGAGTTTATCAAAAGGGCATGGTCAGGCCTTGTTCTGCCCTTCCTCAAATTCTTTGAAGAATGCCCATTAGCTTCATCTGAGACATATTAGGCCACCAAAGTATATTTTCAGCAATCACAGTCTCCTCCAGTTCAGTCTCCGTTATTCCTCTCTAACTCAGAAACAAGGTTAAGAGCAATAGTGTGGACCTCAGCACAAAGAATGAAATGGCACCCCCCCATCCAGAGCACATTTTCCGTCTCTGTGTTTCAGCCAGTCCAGTTCATGGGCCCTCATCCCCATCATTCATCAGTCCACTTAGAGCCTGAGGCTTACTGGGAATGGTAATAGCCTTTACCCCAAAATGCTAAACACAGCCACCTCCCACACTGAGGGCTCATGAAAAAAACAGGTATTTTGCCAGTCTGAGGGTTTGTTCCATTTTCTCTGAAGATGCTTAAAGGGTGTAGATGTGCTTGGGTTTCCCAGTCTTTGAAACACAGGCTTGCTGGTTTCCCATATTCTGCTGCGACTGCCATGAATGGTGAGATTTTGCTTTTTAAAGCAGGATGGTTTCCTGGGGTGTCACCAGTTACACCGCAAATCATAGATGATCAATGTAGATAGTGTGGATAGGTCTGAGCTAGCCCTGTTAAGTCTTCAAGCAGAGGTACCAGCAGCAGTCTAGTCCCAGCATCATGGAGCTCAGTGCATTCCACTTCATTAGCCATGAAATTGTGATTACACTGCTACAACTGTTCAAAGTCAGAAACATCTGACTTACACCAGAGTTCCCTGACATGTCCTGAACTGTGGGATTCAGCTTCAGATTCATCCACCTAAAACCAAGTGCCCACTAGGAAGACAACTTATGGGAGATGGCTAAGGTCTCACTGCAGTCAGTGGAGATCCAGCCAATGCAGCAAGTAGAAACTGCAGAGGTGTCTCTTCCATCCTGCTTTGACACCTGTGTTTGCTAAAATAAGGAGCATTTTAGAGATAGCAAAAAACTCCTGAGGAGAACACAGAATGAATTTTTTTAAATTGTTTAAATAGACGGACAAAGTTAAACTTGGAGGGTCTTACATTGATTTACAGTTTTTTTATAGTGGAATTGTGCCCTCACTCCATCATGAGTTTGGATAAAGATGTATAAAGCAGAGGCTGTCTCTTTGTAAAAAATCACCTTTTTTATGACAGCAAAATTGAAAGATAAGTCAGACCAGTGTATTCTCTCTCACTGTCACCACATCCAAGTGCCCCCATTGTTATCTAATACTTACTTGCAAAGCAGTCCCATTCACCACTCATCTCTAGAGTAGTAAACAACCCTTTTAACACTTTCAATATTTGGATTCCTCTTTATGCAAGGATGTCTTCATTTTACAACTCTACATACCAGTAATTTTCATGTGCTTACTGTGAAATGTGTACTCCCTATCTTTTGTGATATACATGGCCCTTAAATTGCATGTAGACCAAAGATATGGTGGCATATTTTCCTTGGACTGCTAAATTATTTGCATCTTCATATAATTTAGCAGGTTCTAGGCCAGTTCAAGTAAGTATGGGTATGTTAGGACAGTTACAAAAATCAGCTGTTAAATGGAAAGCTAGTTCCAATCTTAACCACTTTGTCATCACACTTCCTGAATCAAATGTTAATGAAAAATAAATCCTCTTCTGTACTAATAAATATAATCTTAAAATATTTATTAATTTCTTGCTAGCAAAATAGTCCTGTTTTATTTCTAGATAACTATAAATAAGGACTTTGCTTTTAATTAAACACAATGTTTTAAGAAATGAGATGCCAAACTGAAACAATAAAACAAAGTTGATATATTAGTATCTCCATTGGATTCTCTAAGAATATTTTCTCCTTCAAAGCTCATCATGTAAACGGAAGTTATTTGTCAAAGATTCTAGAAAGAACACATATTTTCATTTCCAATTACTATTTCTGTAATCCAAAATAGCTCAGCACCTAGACAGTAAAACATACTTTGTGAACACTGGCATGTGGAAACCTTTCCAGCTGAAGCAAATGTTAAAAAAAAAAAAACCAAAAAAAACCACCGGCTAAACAGACAAACATCATAAATTACATATGCTAAACTGCAAATTTAAGATTTATTTTATTGAGTCAGCACTAGCAACTGCAACCATGAGATACAAAGAAACTACCACATGAGGAAAAAAAGTGCTCCTCTTATTGACTAACACTTATTGACTAACAGTCTCCTTTTTCTTGTAGAGCATTTTAGGAGGCTCTTTGAAGAGGTTGCAATGCTAGAACATTCCTCCCAACCATCATTAGAAAAACACAAGCTTTATGCAAAACCTACCAAACAAAATATCTCACTGATGTGGCCAGCACACTGTGTAGGGAACAAAATTTTTTAAATCCATTGATTTATATTTTTTACTCCAGTTTAGCCAAGTACTTAACCCATCTGTGTCTTTTTTATTTTAATGTTTAAAATTAGGCATATTACTGGACAGCCATGGGATGTGGTACTTTTCTTATTTTCGTGCATTAGTATGAATTTCAGTTATGAAGACAAAAAATATAATGAAATTTATGTTAATGAAGTCATGAGAACAGAAGATAAGATTTCAGATTTACCTTTGACTTTCAGCAGAGCTTTTGTTGAGTGGACTTCCTATTAATTTCAAATTCTTCCAATTTGAGATTCAGACTTTTTTTCATCAATTTTGAAAATTTATGGAAATATTTCTAGTTATGCTGGGTTTAATAAAAGCAAAAGGTCACATTTTATATCACAAAAACCTGGAGAAAAAACCAGACAATGTTTGATTTTCTATTGTTGCACCAAGAAGGTTTTGATAATTTTAATGTTAAATGTCAATTAAATCCCTAACAGCTTTGCTGGTGCAGTACAAAGCTGTATGCATACAAAAGCAGAATGTGTTCCTTTCTAACACAAATCATGCTTCTATGAATTCTGTTATCTATTAAAAGTATCAGCATATACATAGAAACGAGAATACTTTCAATTCAAAATAGTGTATTATTTTCAACAGAAATTTATTTCTGCTAACCAAAAAATTTCAGCTGCTTTCAATCAAATATATTATACATAAATGATCATATTTTATGGTGAAATTTGTTAACAGTATGTTCATGTCTGGCATATAACTGACTAGATGATCCTCATCTAAGGAAAATTATAGACCACTTATTTAGGAATTGAACAAAGGATGTAGGAAGCCAGTCACAGAACCATTAAAAAGGAAATTCAGACTAAAACTTATAAGATTATTAGGAATCTCATTGAGAAGAATTCCTCTGCAACCACAGGTGTCTCCATGAGCTATAAACATAACTAATCTTGTATTTCTTGTGCAGCAAAAATTCCCCTTAGTCAATTACACTTTAAGATTTCCTTTTTGTACATGATCAGTCTTGACCATTAAGTCTATCAGGATGCTTGATTCTTATAAAAGTTATTGTCATCGAATTTGAAATTTGCTGTATGTATCCAGCATGAGGTTCTAATATCAATAAATAATAATAAATGCAGAATTTAAATGTAAATCTGTTATGTGGCAACAGAAGTGTCAAAATACATTCAAAACTTTTCCTGGAATGAGAATTTTAAGGTGAAGCAAACATAACTTTTGTTATGAGTTATTTCCAGCAGACTAAATGGCTGACAGGTAGTTTGTTAACTAAATATGCTTTACATCTGGGAATGGAAAAACAAATCAGTGTCCTTCTACTTTTGTCTCCTAAATATACTGGATAAATGATGCCTGCATCCTGCACTGACACTGTTGGAGCTGCCCGAGGCCACACAGTGTCCAGCTGCCGACATCCTTGGTGACAGCTGCAGCAGGCAGGGGTCGGCTGCAGCCTGCAGGGAAAGCTGTCAGCTGCAGTTTGCAGGGAAGGCTGGCTCCTTTGCAAGGAACGAGCCCCAAACAAAGGTGGTGTAAAAGCGTCGGCAGAGGCAAAGGATGAGAGAGGAGTCTCAGTGTAGGTTCCAGCTGGTTTACTGCAAGGGGAGGATCCAGCGACAAAGACCGGGAAAAGGGGAGAGCACAGCATTTTATATGGAGGTGGAACAAAGGGAAACAACCAATGGGAATTGACTGAGGAGGAGGAGACAACAGAGGAATATCCAATAGGGATAACCTAAGTGAGGGAATTACATGAGTAGACCAATGGGGTGTCGAAGAAGGGAGAACTTTCCAGAACTAATACATAAGTAACATGGGGAAATACATAAACGTCAATTTACACATAAAACTGGGTGGAGAACTCCTGAACCAATAAACTTAAAACATGTAAACTAAGAACCACTAGGAAGATGGGAACTCGCCGTAACCACGGGGTGAGAATCAGACCTCTGTGTTCTGGAGGCCTGTCTGCCAGTCCTCTGAATGCTCTGCTGCAGTGGCCACTGCCACCTGCACTGCAACACTGCACATACAGTTTTAATGTGAAGTGAAATACAATGTCTGGGCACCTTTCCATGCACAACATTCAGGGAGCAGATACCAATAAGGCACAGTAGGAGAATCCCTTTCAAATCCCCGTATTCCCAGGGAATGAGATCATGTTCAGCACACAGCTACGCTTCACTGTGAACTGCCCTTTTATGGTCGTTCCAGGATTAAGAGGGAAAGTGTACACAGAGAGAAAGCAATAAAAGGGAAGAAGAGCCACCATGGTTCTGTCTCATCCCATCCCCACCCTGCCTTCCTGAGGACAGAGCCCTCACCTCTGTCCTCTGCTCACCAGAGCACCTGGCTCTGCCACCTGACATCTGAAATGCAAAAAATCATAACAAGACCACGAACAGCCCCAAAATAGTGTGTGGTTGGCTAAAGAATGAGGTTACCATTTAAAGTCCCTTTAATTTATATAGCCAGATGAATTATAGATTTGAACCTGGCTCAGGAAGATCCTGGTGAAAAGTCCTGACCTTTGACCTAGCAGCCACTCAGGAGCTTGGGTAGTGCTCTGGCATTGTCCCTGCCTTTCTTGTTATTCTGACACATCTGTGTGGGGGAGGAAAAGGCTGCGTGCCACTGGGCTGGAAATAACAAGTGAAGAGATATGAATAGAGAGACAGTAAAGGACAAGAAAAGAGAGTAGAGACCAGTGAGGGTAAATGAATGGGTTGCAGTGTCATAAATTTTCGGTGTCTATATAATTTCAGTGTACATATTTTTTCAGTGTACAAAATTTCTATTAATATGCTTCTGTCCTATTTATTGCTTACTTCCTCTTTTGCATTTCCTTTGAAGAATTTTTATACAATTTCAGTGTATGACTGATGAGAAACTTATCCTGGGATTCAGCTCCAGATTCAGGCAGATGTAGATGAGAACTATATGTGAAAGAGTATTTTTGTGTAAGTTCCCACAGCAGAAGGTGGAAAATGTAGGCAACATAGCAAGCAGTGTGTAGAATAGATGTCTCTACTGCAGGTCAAAAGAAATCACAGATCAGATTCCTTTGATTCTGTTGGGAGATGCTCCCATCTGTTGCCTAAATGAAGGTAAGCAGCACCATTGGAGATGTGAAGACTGTCCCACTCAGTTCTCAGGATGGCCTGGGTCTATGTATCTTATGTCATATCTATCAGATAAATAATGTCCTGGATACAGGATTAGTTAGGTATGTTTGTTTAGGCAAGTGAATAAAGCCTTATATCCCCACCAGGAGCTCAGATGGAAGCTTAGATGATTATCGCTTATCAAATCAGGTATTGTAATTCAAGCTGAAGCCCATCTTCTGGTAAAATGCTGTATTGAGAATCAAGATACTTTTGTTTCATGAAAATTGGCCAGAATAAAAATCATATTAAAATAGTGCATTCATTCACGCTTTGTTCTACCTTTTTCTGGAATAAAAAATAGCAAGAAAATTTAGCGCTTGAATTGAATGAAGATTGCATTAGGGAAGACTAAATTATTTCAAAATTGATGTGGGTTTGATGTACTTGTTTTTCAACTGAAGCGTTAATTAAAAATTTTAAATATTAACTTTTAATTAAAGACACTATATTAATGCATAATTATTCTCATTTACTGTGGTTTTCATAGACATACCCACATTTGTGTATAAGCACCATTAAAATTTGTCAATATAAATTGATAGTTTTACCCTTTAACTCTCATGAATCAGGAAGTAGTAAAAGTAAAGTGTCATGTATCAGTATTTCTTCTGTATATGTGCTACAGTGCAACCCTTATTTAAGAGCTGCTAAGAATTAACTATATATGTATATATGCATTACGAAGGTACAATATGCATTACTTAGCTTTATGACACAACAGCATAGAGTTGGTTTTGATCAGCTGAAAAAAAGAAGCTAATTCTCTCCATCTCAGGATATCCCTTCAAAATGTCAGGACAAGTCTTCCCTTGCCTCTCCACTGAATGCAGAAGGAATACAAATGAACAGGCTGAATAACATAGATGACCTCAGGTGTTAATGAACCACATTTCAAGTCAAGTATCCTATTTCTAATGGTAGTCTTGCTGTTTATGAGGAAAATGCAGAAAGTTCTGGAGTACCACCATCACAGCAAAAATCTGTAACTTCCATGAGCTGAGAGTTCACGGAGAAGGTGACCTAAAAAGCCACTAACAAGGTTAATCCCCTTTTAAAATATTATCATATAATTCACACTTACGAGTTTAGGTGTGCAGACTTTTGTGCTGTGTCTTATGGTCCCATATACACCAGAGAGAACAGCCTGCAGTCACTGCTCATGTTGGGAAATCATCTGATTCTCAATTACACTTCAAATTGCCAAGACTCTGAGGGCACTCACAGACCACACTGTCCCTGTACAACCTTCCTGGAGCTCCCTTCCACTCGCGGCCCAGGATTCCACGTCACCCTTCTCCAGGGCTCCCCCAGCCAGACATTCTCAGTGTTAGAAAAACATGTTGCAAATGAGGTAGCAGTGTATTCTAGCAAAGGGTGGATTTTTTAATACTCATCTGCATTATAAAAAGAAATTTGATCATTCTTTCTACACTAAAATAGTTCAGAAATTAGCTGCTTTTCTGAAAAGTATTTTTGAAATTTCTGCATTATCAGAAAACTTGGAGATTTCAAAACCTGTAATTCTATCCCACCTGCAACAGTAATTATGACAAGCACTGGCTTACCATGCTTTTCTTAATTATTTCAGTAATGGTTGTTTATTGTATTTATTAATAGAATCCTATTCATTATCTCAAAACTTATGGAAAAGTTGACCACTCATTTTGAACTTGTTTCTATCTCTTCTTATCAGAATAGACATAGAAATTAGTATTTTTATGGCAGTTTATTCTGTGCATGTAAAAGTGTCAATTATTTTTAACCTCTTAAGTAAGAGAAGACACTTTATCTGTCACTGAACTTTTGAGTTTGACATCAATTAAAGTTCTCCCATTAAAAACGAGTTATTAGAGCAACATGAAGACTTACACAATCAATCTGTCAAAATGATATTACTGCAAAACCTTCAAAAAGGAAACCTTTCTTGTCAAACAGGCACAATTTGTAGGTGGCAGGCTTTAACTTCAAAATGAAAGCCCAAAGATCCCAAGGACCCTGCTTTACTCACATGTATGTGATAAATAAAAACAATTTTTAAAAAATATAACATTTAAGTAACAAAATGTGACAGACTATGTATACAAGAAAATACTGCTGTGTTTCTCATCACATTAACCACTAACAGAAATAATCCATATGATGATAGGTCTAAAAATGATAATAATCTAATCTGCTTTTAGTCTCATTAATTTTATTTATGAAAATACAGAAAATATTACATTTTATTAATATGCTAATGACCACATGCTCGCTGCAGTAATCAATGGAAATAGCACATGGAAATCTCAATATCAGCAACAATCCAAGGTCTTCCAAATTTAAATAAAATACACCACTGACAACAATGACCTCTCACCAAAGCAGAAAAAACAGAGGAAAAGACCTGTATTTGACTGTTCTCCCAGTTACTGCAAATAGCCTCTACTATAAACAGTCCTCACTGATGTATTAAAGAAATACAAAACAATTCTTTTGTTCTTTTTTTTTTTGTTGTTTTTGCTGTTGTTGTTGTTGGGTTTTTTTTTTTTACTCTTACTGGGTTTTGGCCTTTGCTGGTTTGAAATGGTTTCAATTTTCTTTTCTCTCTCCCTGGTTTGATTATTCATAGCTACATTGCCCATCTTCTTTCTTTTAATACTTCACTTATCACTATCATTACAGACAAACGTCTGCTCTTGCTGAGAAAAGCACACTTTCCAGCATTAAAAAGCTCCTTGCTACACTGCGAGAAGCAAAAATATAATTCAGTATATTTCAAAGCGAATTCTCTTCAAGACACTTTAATTCTCAGTCACAGTGAAAAAACAATCAGTAAACAAGGTTCCAATGAATTGCAGGGACGGCAATCAAATTAACTTTTTCAAAGAGTCCAGCCTGCACTTCAGTAAGGCAAATTTTCACAGAAATTTAACGAACTAAGCAACAGTGTTTCAGTACAGCTTCTGCATTTGGTTTTCAAAGGGCAAAGATTTAGGCACAAGGTATCATTATAGAACCTCCCCAGAAGGGCCTACAGGAATAAAACAAAAAAGGGTAAGATCAAGAGAAGCATGTGTAGTAGCCACTGTCTTTCTGACAGAGAAATTGGAAAATAGATGAAAAAAAACTTAAGCATGTAAAATTCATTAAATAAAAACAGCTGTGAAACTGGTGTAAAAAGACAAGAAAACTTCTAGGAAATCCTATCCCATGCACAAATCTATACACAGAAAACTTGTAATATTTATAAGGATTATTATTAGCTCATATTTTTCTTCTTTATGGGTGGGCTATTTACACTGGCCTAAATGGCCATGTGACCTGACAGCCTGAAGGACAGCAAAACACAGCTCTCACACTTTGCAGGTAATCTCAATATGATTAACTACTTTTGGACCAGATACCACTCAAGACCAATTAACAAGACACCAACAGCCAAATTGTTTAGTTGCCTGTGAGCATACCTTTTAATACAGTACTACCTATAAGGCCCCAACAAAGTATTGCCTCCCAGAAAGTCATAGGGAGAGAAAAGGGCTTTGTACATCACTGAAGTGTTGCACCAAGCAGTGGAAATGGATGAGTCCTAGAATAACAAATACCATAGAGGGAAAACAACTTGTCCCCCCATTACAGGCAAACCAAGATTATCTCATGCCCAAAAGAGAGTTCCAGTGAAAAAGAAAGCCAGTCTGGACTAGCTGAACCACAGCAAGAGGTGGATGGAGCACAACAGCTAATGTGATTTCAGAAGTAATTTGAACATTTTAGAGAACTATACTTATAAGAGAATGGACTTCTTCTATTTTTTTTAATGTATCTGTTCCATTTCTTATAATGTTTTGCCTCTGTAATTCAAAATGTATCAGTAGCTTCCCACATTTGTGGCAAACATCTCCTTTTCATATATTTTCTAAAAAATTAACTAAGATTAAGACACTGCATTAGATTTTTTTTTCCCCTTTGTATGACATAGAGCTACTACACAACACCCAGGTCAGTTGGCCACTACATCTATCAAAAGCCTTTCCTCTTCCACGTGCTGGATATACTGAGATGGTAACAAAAAGAAATTCAACACAATTGTTAGCTCAAAGACCTGGTGGAAGAAAGCAGCAAAGACTATTTCAGTCCTACTTCTTTTCTTGTCAGAAATATACCTCTAATCTAGCAAAACAAGGTGGCAATATCAGCCAGCATGATCATAAGAGTGGAGTCACTCAAGAGAGACTGTAGACACTCCTTTCGTCTCACACAGACTTACTTATGGTTCAGGTAAGGCACCATCAAACCTTTTATTTAAAGATCTGCAATGAAACATGAGTGCTAGACCACAACGGGAGCAGAGACATGGACACAATAGCTCCTGACACATGACCCACATTCTCATTAGCACTGCTGACATTGATGAATTATCTTGGAGAATAATGCACTGACCTCTTTTAACTGCTTTCTGATTTAATAGGCTCCATTAAAAAAAAAAATTAAATCACAATCATGACAAGCCTAACAGCATAATGGTATATATGACCTTCAGTTTGTGCCTTTTAGCATTTAACAAAAGTGTATTTACCTCAATGCAAAAGCAAAAAGGCTACAAGTTAACTCCTACCTTCTACCGTAGAAGTTTAACCAACTACAGAGCCTTTTTATTTTCACTCCAGAAGCCCCTAAAACTGGATAACACCTATTTTAATTATATTTTTTATCTAACCATGAAATTCTGTGCATTTAGATACGGAACCACTCAAACCAGTTTTAGAGGATCTGGTGGAAATTAAACGCAGTGAAATGAAAAATGAGGTAATTTACTTGCCTTTTAAAAGATTGCTAGAAAGGTGAATGTTCTCAACTATGATTTCAGCCCATATTAGTAGTGGTAAAATATGAATCCTCATGGCCAGACATGTCAGCAAAGAGTTTTTTATTCAAACTTCATCAGCTCTCAGTGAAAAATTATTTTCTTCAGATTTTTCTAGTAATTCATTTTTCCGGTTTTTACATGACTACTATTTAAAGAGACACTGAAGAAGCACTACACTGCTCTTTGAGGCAGAAATTCTGATTTTCAAATCCACCTTTCAGCATAAATCATATCTGCTATAAAATCCTGGGCTTTAGAGATACTTCAAGAAAATTTTCATTAAAATATTGTTCTGATAATTTAAAAAAAACTATCATGTGAAAATTTCACAAAGCACTTCCCAGAACCTATCTATCTCACCCATCTATATGTAGTAAAGTTTCTATTCTTTACCCTTCTTTACAGATTGTTAGAAAAAGAAGAGGAGAAACATTTGAGCAGTCTAAACAAAAAAACTCTACAAATAAATAAATAAATAATACCTTTCTTACTACAATATTCACTTACGTAATTATCATCATAGCTCTGCAACTTGAAAGAGGAAGTTATTTCAGAAAACCTGTATATCCTCTTCACATGCTAGAAGTCAGCTATGGGTACTAGTCTAAAGAAATACAAGATTTAAATTTTTTTTAAATGCCAAGCCAAAGCAAGAATGAACTTCCTCACAGATACAGCTTGAATCTCCATTTTAGAAAGAAACTTTTTTTATTCAGGACCACTCTGATAAAAAGCCAATAAATATGATCTCTTACGCATGTTGAAACACAAACACACAGAGCAAGCTAACTGTGGGGTAGCTGCAGGAATCATTCCATCCTGATGCACATCTGATTTAGTTCATGTATTTCAATATTCACCTCTACGTAAAATATTCATTAATTTTAACACAATGGCAGTAGACTAGATGGTCAAGACATGTATGGACGAAGAATAAGAAGCTGGGTGTTAAATCAGTAAAAAAAGCCTTGCTCCAAGAGCATGAGCAGTGTGAGCCTCTAAATGAGCCAACCAAGTACCATATTCAATCTGAAATAAAGCCTGGATGCACAATGGCCTCTCTCATCCCTTCTTCTCTCTCTTCACCTCTTCTCCCTCCACCCCATCCAGTTCCTATGAGAAGGAAATGCAGATAGAAATGCCAGATTGGAAATACAGCACATACCAACCCATTTATCAAACTGGGAGTCTCAGGTTCAAGGACCTAAGGGTGATGTGTTACCTCACATCTGCACCACAGACCTTTAAGCCACTTCTAGTAAAGTCAAGGTGTTTTTGTAGAACTCAAAAAATTACAATTTTGTTCTTCTTTCTAGATTTGCAGCTGGCCTATCATTTCAAAATATGAACCAGAGAAGTTCATAGTGTTCTCTCTGAAACCAATATAACATTTTTGTTTTCTATAAGCAGAAATAAGCCAAATTTCATGATAAGAATGCATTTTTTTTCTATTTGCATGGAACCTGGTGATAAGTTCTGGCAACAGGAGTACCACAGAGTATTGGAGAAGACAGAAGAAGAAAGTAGTCACTGACTCTGCTGGAACTTAAATAAAGTCTTTACATATTTATAAGTTGGTAGTACTGGCCAGAAGTTAGCCAGGAAAATGAATATATTGTTCTATTATTAAAAATGTGACAACATTTCTTCTTAATACTTTAGATTAGTGTCTGTTAAGAAGAGCCAAAATACACTGTTGTTATGTCCTTGCCTTTTCTACTCTCAGGAAAAAGATAGGACTAGTATTTTCAAGAAGAACTGCATGAAGGCTGACCCTTCATGTTTCCAGAATGCCTCAGCATAGCTCCCCGTTTCTCTAACCCAAATTTTCCCTTCCTGCTCTCTAGGTTCCCCTTGCCATCTGTCCTGATCATGAGGTAAAATTAGAAAATGATGGTTGGAAAAGACAAGAAAGGGGTTCACCTTGCCAAATTTTACCTGTGTAGGAGTTCCAGACTCCCTGTGTACTCAATATCACTATAAGTATGCACACAGAGAAAAATCCATCCTGTGTGTTTTAAATAGAAAGCTTGGAATATAATGCTCTGCAGGTGTGCTTAGGCAAATTTGTTCAGTGGAGATTAACATTGTAAAATACAATAGATACTATAAAGTCTTGAAAGATCACTCGTATCCCAACAGATTGTACCAGCTTAATGACATACCTGGTACAGATTAACTGGGGGAGAATTTTATGACTTTTTTTCCATGAAGGAAGATATAATCCAAGATACCTTGAAATCCTTTGCATAAAGTAGTTTCTATAAAAGTAGCACTGCACAAACACAGCAGTGTCTTCTGCTTGTCTGCTTTCTGAAACTACCAAAAATATCTAGAAATCACTACTCTTAAAATTATTTTCATTCCAAGTGCTGTTGGGAAGTTATTAGGTATTGATTCAGTTGGTAGCCTGTACTTAGAAAAGGTGACCAAGAATGGGTTATGGTCCATGTTAAGAAAGTACAGATATATATTACATTTGCCACTCTCCTTGCTGTTCTTTGATTTGTTTTAAAGTGTTAAATTGCTTTATACAATTTGTGACTTATAAGATGCATGGCATACAATTTCTAACACAATACTCTATAAACATGATCACTCCTATAACCTGTATATCTAGTAGGATCACTAGTGTGCTCATAAATTTCCAGGTAAGAGATTTAATTCTTCCATCCATACTGGATGCAAACATGCTTTTCCAAATATACCAGAATCAGTGTCCTGCATTTCAATTTAACAAGAAAAATTAAAATCTTATCTGGTTTCAGTGTAATCCAAAACAGTTTTTCTTTCTATGCTCTATTTTCATGTATCTATTCCTTTTCCTTGCTTAATTTAGTGATATGTAATGCCAGTAAACTAAAAAGATCTGCAAGAATTGGATGGATAATTTTATGCATATTATGTATGCATAGATTATTGCTCAGGAGGAAATACAAATACAGCAAATACACCAGAAATGTGAGTAGTTGGCATCCATGCAACATTTAGGGAAGAGCTTTTAGAATTACATTCATTACTCACTTGTATGACAGACCAGTACATGTTAGAACTTGTCCTTTAATACCCCTGAGTTTAACCTTTCAAATTTATGAATTTCTGAGCACCTCAAAGATTCTAAGTTCCAAAGAACCACTGATTTGGAAAAAAAACAAAGAAACCAACAGCCTTCTTCATAGATCATCACTGTCCCATTTAGTGCAGACTTTCCCCCGACTTACACCTTCTTGAAACCCACACAAGCAAAGTTCAATACACAGGGTTTGGAGAGTTAGTACATATGCGAAATAGCAGATTTTGGAATGCCAGGAGTGGTTTGCACTTTTCTCTTTATTTTTTCGTAACCATTTATACCAGGAGATAGTCTGAATTTCATATCTAATTTTTTTTATTCATAGGAGTATAGAAACAGTAGCTTTATGCTAGTGAAAAATACTCTGAAATCCAAAAAGGCAATTCAGAAATTATATATGAGATGTCCTAAATGACATGCAATACTTCAGAATTTAAAATAAGAATATTTTTTAGCATCGAAAAAGTTGATCTGGTTCTTAGATTGATATGGTTTGTGTTGTTTGTGTTTACTCTTCAGCTTGCTACCTTTTTTTTTCCCCTCTAAAAATGGAATCTTTCTATCTGATAGCAATGACACCGTCAAGTATCTTGATGATATGCGGTTACAGTTATTCAACTGCAGTACTAGCATTCATTCTTTACTGTTACTGACCTGAAATCAAAATGTATGTCAATAAAATTTTAGTTCAATTTCTTTGTGTGTTTCATGGATACATACATGCATAAACTGTACAATTTAGAGTCACTTTTAAACCAATCTCGAAATCTTCAATTTGAAAGACTCAACACTGAGGATTTTATGAGACAGTGTTAAATTAATAATGTTTTGAATGAGAAGTATTACATGAATTGAACATTTTACTTTTTATATAAATATATATATATATATATACCTTAAGCTATGTGAATTTGTTGCATATATCACATTTTACCATTATTTGTTTCCTTGCTCAAAAGCTCACATAATTAACTGATGTCAATGTTTTGTAGTCATATCTATTTCTTAAAAAGTATTTGAGGTATATTTAGGGTTTGGGTTTGTTTAAATTTAAATGAGATCAACACAGAGAACCAAGTGAGAAGAGTTACACATGAGACTGAACCAAAATTGCCATTTCAACACAGATACTTGCAAACAGTGTTTTCCTTATATTGGCACCATTTTGAATACTAATATTGAATATTACCATACCATAACAGTTGTGCAAAGCTTCACTGGAATTACTAGACTATAATCTCACATTGGTTGAAAAGGTAGAAGATAATTCCACTATCCTGCAGGACTTGGTCAAACGTAAGCATTGGAAAAAACAGAACTTTTTAAACTTCAACAAGGACAGATGCCAAATCCTGCCTAGGGGGAAGAAAAGCCCTTGCAACAAAAACATCTGGGGACAGAGCAACCAGGGAGCAGCTCAGCAAGGAAAGCTCTGGAGGGGTGATCTTCATGTGAACCTGTGGGAAGTCCAGCACCAAAGGCAGCCAACAGCCTCTGTGACTCTATGGAAAGGGGAAGGTCCCTTCCATTCTGTATCTTTCTATGTTTTTTTCTATGACCCTATGATTAAATACTATTTCTATGACCTTACCCCACAATATTAAAGTGACACGTCTGAAGGATCACTGCTTCCTATGGAACCCAATGAAACACCGGATCATTGCAATTGCATTTTAAGTGCCCTTTTCCAAAATCTTAGAGGATGAAACACACACATTTCACGGAATTTAAAGGCTAAAACCGTACTAAAATTTTAATACCTGAATCACAAAGCCATATTTTAATGAGTGAAATGACAAGTATTTAAATCCCATCTTTCTTTACTGGAAACTAATTTGCTAATCCAAAAGACTTCTTGGCAATAAGAGAAGAGAAAAAGTAATACTTGTATGTCCACAGGCCAAACAATTCAAAGCTATTAATTCTACTCAGAAGACATAGAAGACATTTTAAGCTTCATGAAAACTTCACGGTACAGATAAATCATGCTTCAAATTGCAAAAGGAAATAGCCTCTTACTTAAAGGCTCAAAGTACTACTTTTCTCCCTTTCTTCTAAAAATAAAAAAGGTGAATCCATATTCATCCACATTTCCACTTACACTGTCTGCAGACCTTAAATAAAATCAGAAGAAATACTAAAAAACCAAACCACTCACAACTCAGAAAATATTCTTAAAATGGTGTGCACCACTGTTGTAGGAATACTTTCTTTCATGGGCTTTGATGCAAGCTATGAAAGTACTTAAAATAAGCAGCATTTACTTTATTCAGCTGCCACAGATGTCAATATAACATTTGAGAGCAGTCATTAGATCAACACTGACAATTTAAAATATTGCAATAATTGTTGTTGGATAGCTCAAAGAAAACTGGCATTTTTCTTAACAAAGCCAGTTTGGAACCTAATAATTTAAGATGAATACATGCTGAACTACCTTTCTACTGAGTTGAGTGATCAGGTGAAAATTGTCTATAGTTTTGCCCTTTCTATCATAACAGTGAATAGGATGTTGAAATTTAGATTACATTTGTTAAATTCAGTTCCCTAAATCTGATAATTAGAGATTTTCATATGCAATTGCATTTGAAATTTATTATTAGAATCAGCTCCTAAAAAAACCTTCTAATGCACTTATTTGAACAGAAGAACTCTGTTATCATGTCAAGTATGAACATTTAACCCATGACCACTTACTCCTCCTTTTTGATCAGAAGAGTACTGGTAAATGAGATTGAGATAATTCTTGCATTATAATTGTGAAACCTTTACTCAACAGTTCATTGAATCTTCTTTAGGTATTTTGAATGTCCCCAGATTCGATCTTCTGGAGCTGCACAGGTGATCAGAAAGTCCACAGGTTAATTGAGTATGGCTATTTTGATACCACATTCCTCAATCAAGTTCTCCATCACCAAAATTCATACCCAAAATGTAGGGTTAGTTTTATTCTGATCAGAATCAGCTTTAAAAGAGCAACAGCATAATTGTGGCATAGGGTGGTGTTAATAGCAAGAAAATAGGAGAAAAATACACTAAATTATCAGGAATAAAAAGGACTATAGCTGTCTAACACATAATCCAGTAGAGACATTTATATGTTCTTTTTAAAGTGTTATTTTCAATAAGTTGTGTAAATAGGATACACAGGAGGTAGCAAAGAACACCACATTTTTCCTCCCACGTACATGAATGACAGTTCTCACAGGAAGTACTGTTTCACAGACTTTGCATCTGAGGGCTCTCAAACACAGATAAATAGGATATCCTACTGAAAATATTTTTGCTGTGAATACCTCACAAAACAAATCCTATGATAAAACCATTTTTTTTTCCTAAGCTATTATCAGAAACCAATATTTTTGACACTTCCAAATTATTCTTACTCCTAGAGAAGACAGAGAATATTAATTCAGCTCTGTGTATGAAGGGAGGGCAATGACAGAAAAATGCAAAACCTGAAAATATGCACAATGCCTGCAGGATCATATCCAGCTTACCTTATCACTGTAACTCTACATTAGGCTCTTAGGCTCATAGCCTGTTCCTCTGGGCAGACTGACTTCCCCATGTATTAAATCATTTTTCCCACATTCTTATCCCATTACATAGAGTTATCCAATCAATTCTTCTCATAACCAGCACTGTGATATAGGCACAGTCAGCCAAAATTTGCTTGAAATAAAATTGGAGTATTTCCCACAATAACCACTTTCTATTTTTGTCAAATATGTTCATAATTTATCTGTGATTCTGTTTTTTTATTCACATCGCACATTAGGGATACAGAGGGGTGATTGGTGTTGAATTACAATAGGATTAAGGAACATAAGTTACTTTCTGTTTGAAATACTATGTATCGTTAAAAAGTTATATAAATGCCTTTCTTACAGAGAAAATTAAAGTCAAGTTGTAAATTGTATTAGCAAGTAAAAAAGGATAATTAAAGCTCCTACAGCAATGAGAACTTCTTATGTTATGGAGCTGGTATCAAATTTTTCATTGGTAACAAAAAGATTTCTGTGTATCATTTTCATGTTCCTCAAGTTGGTCTGACCTAGTAGAATGCTATATTGCAACAAACAAACTCAGACATATGTTACTAAAAATTTTAAAAACTATTATGAAATGAAGCATCTAGACTAAAAGAGACATCTGCAATGTTATTTCTTTTATCTTATTCCTTGAGAAAAATAAAACTCTGTTGATTATTTTACGGTCTGAATTGATACAAAATCATTATGTTAACCTCTAGAATTCATCCAGGCAACAAGAATACAATGTCTTTATCTGACCATTTGCCAAGCAAAAACGTACTGTCCTACATTTGGGGTTTTCCTTTATGTTAAGCTCTTATTTTTGTGTAATCTTTCTTTGATAATTAGACTAAAATCATAATAGGAATATTATCTTTCCCTGCCTTCTGCTTACTCATAAATGCTGTCTCTGAGCAATTACCTTCATGTTATTAACATATCTGATGTTTTCTACAGGGTCAAGCAAGGAAAATAGTTGCACTTCTGTCTAGAGGCATAACGATCATTTGTTTGCTCTGATGTTTGCTTGTTCTAATGTTTACTCTTGACCACATACAGCAAATATCCCCTGCTCTTTATCTCCTTTTCCAAGCCCCACAGACTCACATTTCTTTCTATTTCTACCACTTAAATACTTGTCTTTGTATCCACAATGCAGGAAAAGTATAAGAAATTGAGGGGAGAACAGATATAATCACACTCATGTAAGTAACGTGAAAACTGAAAAAGACTTGGATTTACACTGAGCAGCAAATTGAACAGGAGTTTGATATTACCTAGATTAACAAAGAAAAGGCAAATAGCTCCACATTCTGTATAAAATCTTATATTTTTTAAATGTGAAAAAAATAAGAGGACTGTGCCTGGAATATCATGTTCAGCTCTGGCCTTCTAAATTACTAGGAGGATAAGGAAATACTAGGGTACATCTAAAATTTTCTTTTTAAGGAGGAAGGATTAGAACACATAGATACAGTTTGATGAGGAAGTTTTCAAGATGGACAAAGAGCATCATTTGGTGCTACTGATTCTAAAAATGCAAGAGAAAGAAATTGTTATTCTGAGCTTGCTCTTCCTAGGACTTTCAATTTTGGTTTTGTCATAACATTGCTTCTTTCCTTTTGAATTTGAGTAATTTTAAGTGAATCATCCAGGGCAGTCATTCATTATTTGCCTTCAGATTTCTGGGGCTGGTTAAAAGCTGAATCCCCAAGTGGCTGGTCTTGGAAGGCACCACTGGGGCTCACAAGAAGCCTGGGGAGCAGCATTAGTGACTGGTCTCCAGCAGGACTTTGTGCAGCTGATCACATTGAGAACTTCTGCCTTTTCCACATCCGTTGTCAGCAGGTCCTTTCCCCATTCAACGAGGCTCATATGTCCCCTATTCTTCCTTTTGCTGCTGATATACCAGTAGAAGATCTTTTTTGTTGTTCTACCACCATGTTTAATAGATTCAAAGATAAAAATATTTTCATGGCGATAAATTAAACTTATTACAATATTGCATATTGTAAGCTACACGTGAATCTTTTTATTTCAGTGGAACATAATGAATAATCAAAAAAGATCACAAGGTCTGGAAACAGCAAGTAGAATTCATAGCAACCAAAAGATCTTTCCTCATAGGCAATCTTCCTCTTTCTCTTGTGAGCACTGTCCAGACAGAAATGGTTTCTACATGTGTTGATGGGTAATGTCAGAGAAGGGGACAAGGTCCAAATGCATTCTGGGTAAGATATTTGGTGACACTTGCCAGCACACTCACAGCCAGGCACACATGGATATGACCTGGTATCTCCTCAACCAGCAGTGTACTCTGAATGCCAGGCTGCTTTAAGGTGCTTCAACGCAGAGAGGGAGGCCTGTTCCCTTCTCTCTTCTTTCTCAGTGTAATCTTTCCCACCTAAATGCCATCCTACTGGAACCACCTTACAGGCACAGCACTTCCAGCACACGAGCCTGAGTTGTTTGGATGGTGAGAATGGGACACCGGACCTGTCTTCCCCTTACATCCATTTGTGGATTACCATGTCCTTGAGGCAGTAGGACTCTTGATCCAGGGGAAGAAGCAATTAGTTGTTGTTCTGAGGGGGAGGCTTCCCCAGAAGGCTAGAGAGATTTCTGAAAGACTATAGCATTCATGGTCATACAGTCACGTGCCTCCCCAGCACAGGATTTCTTCTGATGAAGCCACTCCAGAGAGAAGCACATCAAGCTGGTAAGACCACATCATTGTAGGCAAGCTATCACACCTAGCCACCTCTGGCTCTGGCTGGGCAGCAGAATAGCATTGCATAACACATCTGCTCGGTTGCCTCTGCTACCTTTTTAAAAAGAGAAGAGGAACCTCAAACTGCATCAAGTGCCACTGCACAAAGACACACAGAGGAAAGGTCATGAGCCCATCATCCCTCTTAAAGAGCAAGAAGCCTGCTTTATGCCTTTTTCTTTCCCTGCACAGAGAGTCATCATGGTGCCTCTTGCCATGAGGAACCCACAGCTTCCATAGAATCTCCCACTCTGTTGTATCGAGGTGCACTCATCAGACATGCTTATCAACCCTGTCTGGGATTCCTCTTACAGGAAACTGTGTCAAAACATGGTTTTCAAAAGCGCTGCTTTGAGCAAAGGCCCCCCTTAAACACAATTTCATCATTTGGCTTAGCATGCAGCTAGGAAGGAAGTGTATTTGAAGTAGCGAACTCTGCTCTGTGACCCTAGGCACCACTTGAGACAGACGTGGCAAGTGTACAAAGAAATTTGGGAAAGACAGACCACCAGCTCAGGCTGCAATAAAGACATCTTAACAAAAGTCAGTCAGCAGAGGGTCATCATCCCCCCACACATGGTACCCATGATTTTTCTCTGTTGAGTCACAAGGGTTTGCGAGATGAAAGAGTAACAATCTGGATCTGTACTGGGAGAAGCACTGCAGAGGACCCTCAATAGGGATGTGAAACCTATTGAGTCATTCTGGGCAAACAGGGAAGAAATGCAGAAAATTCACTTTATACTTTGAGGCAACCTTCATAAATAAAAGTAAGCAAATCAAAATCCTCAAGGGATATTACGTAACACCTCTTGCTGCCCAGAGAAGCCTCAAAATATATTGAATTTGTGAACATTTGACTGAAACAAGTATTTTCCTAACATAAATTGTGAAGAAGCTCATGATCTGCCTGCTGAGTGATTAAAAGGCAGCCAGCAAAAGTGGGCTATTATGTTCTTTCTGCTAATTAATATCCATTGCTATCTTCCTGAGACCACTGTGGATTCAGTTCTCACATCTTTGTTTACAGTGGCTACAGTCTTTCCCAGTAATCTCTTCCACCAAAAGCATATGTATAGAAGGCAATTTCAGAGCATCTGTGTACTGTCATCAGCTTTGCCAAAGAATACGTTCCAGTAAACACTGCTTAACAGACTAGCCAGGCTTTACATCTTCATTCAGTCTCATAAAAGTTTTAAGAACATTTCGTTACAAAATCCATGTAGAGGACACAGTGTTAATGCTACATACAAGTTAAGTCTCCAAATGAAAAGGTGAAAATCTGTGAAAAATGAACAGAGCAATCCACAAGCCCATTATTGCTGTACCACCATTTTTGTGCAAGGGCTTCACTTCCAGGAAGTCGATTAGCTATCACTATGTACTACATAAGACTGTTCTGCAGTCTCAAAGGTCCTGACAACCAAGAGTTTGATTTGATAGACATCCATCTTTCTAAAATATCTCATCAGAAAACTATGGGGGAAGAGCTAAGCTGTGCTATGAGTAGCACATCCTCATAGCTTGAGTTTTAGCAGCAGCACTTCAGACCACCTTTCTTTTCAGGGTTATCATTATCTTGGTTTCAGAAAATCATGTATGATTAACCATATTAATAACGTAGGTTTGAGGGCTTTGAGGTAAACAGTTTAGAAAAAAGCTGATAGACTTGAGAAAATATAATAAACAATGTAAAGAAAAATAAACAGAAAAAATAAATTGGTGTGAGCTTAACAGTATCCTTTGTCCTAAATATGCAGAAAAAAGAAGCAAGGAATTATGTTTTAGCTCAATCAACTACACTTTAAACTTGCACTTTGTGTTTAGTCCTCATTTTGCCAGTTTCCACTTACATCTTTCAACCACAGTCTCAAAAACTGGAAGTTTGTGGAAAAATATTAAACTGTTGTATGCATTAAGTACACCTTGTGCATTAAAAACCTGCTGATGAATGACCTGCAAAGAAAATTCCACTATTAAAAAGATCTATTAATTATTAATTAAACAATTATTAAGCAACAACTTGAGTTATTACTGGCTGCTCGTCACACTTTCATTCATAGTACCTAAGCAGCTGGTCAAAACAAATAATTTCTTTTAGGTAAATAGTTTACTCATGGGATCAGGGAGTAAAAATCAACTCAGTCTAAATTAGGACATTCCAGTTTTTCCTGATGATAGAATGTCCATTAAAATGTGAATATGAGAAACTAGGTTTAAACTGCATTTAACAATAAGGCAACAATTTACAATTTCTACAAAGCTAAAGATTGAGGGTGATCAAAGAAGGAATTTCTGAGGCTTTGTTTCTCCTGGAGTTCCACTGTGCTCCCACCAGCTTCATGAATTCTATCAACATTATACAAAAATAAAGTGATCTGTCTTCCATCTGCATTTCAGTTGCCAAAACCAAATTAGGAACGCAAGTCTATTTTATAGACCCTTTCTCTAGATTTTTCTCCTTAGAAGATTCACTGTTTGCCTAGAGAAAAAAAAATCAGATCTAATGTGAGAAGTTTAAAATTGTACCTGAAGAACTCCATGAAAGAGAAGCCATAACCATGCTGTTCAGCAATTCCAGCACAAACAACATTTGCAGATGCTCCAATCAATGTTCCATTACCTGCAGTTCAGAAAACAAAGACCATTTTATAGTTGTGCTTTTTTTCTTACTCTTCCTCTGTTTATTCTGTATTAAAGTACTAAGATGTACTCATTACAAATGAAAAATCAGTTTCTGTTGCATAGGTTTGGAAAGAAACATACAGTCAATATCTCCACATCCTATAAATAGCTTCACACTTTGAAATGTAAGTCTGCTATTATTCTCTGATTCTACTTAAGCCAGAAAAATAGGGAAGGAACACAGCGCCAATAACACTGCCAAAATATCACCAGAGAACTGCATTCAGATAAACTTGTTGATTTTTTGTTTTACATAAATAGAAGGTGCCATCAGGTGAGGTGAAAAGAAAGATGAGATAGTTTGAGGATGCTAAGAATAATGGATGCCTTTTTTCCTTACGCCAACCTGACTTTGAAAATGTAGTGTTTTATTTATAGATAAATTAATTAATTTGCAAGATTTGTTTGGGGGATTTTAATAGAAATTTAAAACACAGTTAAGTGTGACCATGGAGGAGAATGAATCTGTTTCACATCTCTCTCCTAAGGATCACAGACTTTGTTTACCTAATCACCATGGTTCTTCAATAAATAAGGAAACATAATTTCATTCAGTGAACTTCACCAAATTACCTTATACAAGCCTGCACAGGAGAAGAACACACCAAAGAAAAATAATTTTCCACATTTATAATGCGCATCTATCCTTACTTCTCTTCTCCCAAGCCGCTTCCAGAAATTAATTCATTTCTTCATTTTCTTTACACTTTTAACAATGTGGCAATGTATCTGAGCTCAGGTATTCAGAGCTCAGAAAGACCAGCCCATTTTCCATGTCGTTGCCATGAGTTATACCTCAGATTTATACATGCTGCATACTTGACTTCCATAAAGCAGATGGCTTCTGCAAACGTTTCTGATCTAAGGCACGACTCAGGAAGTGCTAGTGACTCCTACATGCTGTTCTTTAACTGAAGTCTTGAACAAAGGAGGTAATAATCTCAGAGAATTTTTTTTTATACTTTGGCAAGTCATCTCTTTTTCCATACATAACTACATTAACAATCCATTATTCTAAGCACAAGCCCTCCTTTCCTCCCATTGGCATGTAGTTACTCTTCTTACTTTGGTTCTGTTAAAAATTTTAGCTCCAGGGAAATTCTTCTGGTCTCACTTTGAGAGAAACAGATTATAATGTAATTAACGCTCCAGTTAATTGTTTTGATTTACTAAATGTTTCAGGTCACCCAGAGATCAGCCTACCAAAAAGTATCTCAGAATAAAGGCAGAAGAATTATTCCCCCAGGTATTCACACATGGTACTGTTATGGCCATCTGCACCTGAAAGTGCACACAAAATTAGCAGATGTCTAAAAATATACTTAAAAAATAATAGAACACTCTTAAATTCAAATAAAATGAAGTGCTATAATTCAGATGGTTTTGAGTGGTCGTTCTAGTGACACAGCAACAACTTTGGGAAAAAAACTAAACCCCAAAAGTCACTCAGGATTTTTTTTATTATTTGTTTAGTTGATTTCATGAAAGCCAAAGCTTTCCAATAAAAAGCCCTGGTATGGCTAAGATTTTTCCTGTTGAGTGCAAAGAAAATGCATGATTCTTATTCATTCCAGAACATTAGGCAGCAAACTGAGATGTTCATCCTGGAGCAGAGATCTGAACAACAGTATCTACTGTCTCGGGTGAGTGGCCTAAGAAACACCTATTAAGAACAATAGACTGGTTTTATTTTCTCATCAGCAGCCCCAAACAGCTCTTGAGCAGATGCCACTGTGGAATAAGGAAAACACAGAAATCTTAGAGATTTCTTGAAATGAGAAAAGCATTCCGCTCCCACTGCCTCTAGTCCCAGATTTTATTTCATATATTTAATTCTCCCTCCATGGCTTTTTTTATTCCCTTCTTTTTCTGTTTTCCTAGGAGCTGTGCTAGGTGACCTGCTTCCTACTTGCTCTGTTTTTAAGGATTTGACATTGCAAAGGAGCTGGAGCTCTGTGCAGAGGTCCTGCCTGTCTCTGAGGAGTTCTGCTGATGTTGGTGAAACTGCACATCAATACAAGGGTGTATCCTTATTGATCATAAAACTATTGTGATCATCTTTGTGAGACACCAAGGACTATTTGTAACCTCAGCTTATCATACACAGAAAATCACCCCCACACATGCTTTAAGTGTGGAGAAAGGATGATTAACGTCATTAGAGGAACAGAAACCTTTAAAAAATAGTGTCTAACACTGGTCATTAGGAACATCACAGCTCATTTCCCTTGCCCTCTCTTTGCCTCAAAGTATACCCTTATTACTTTAACACATTTTTAAAAATACAAAACTGAACTTGGAACAACAACTTTCTTGGTAGGTACTGCCATGAGAAAGCCAAGACACCAGGCATGTGGCTTAAGATGAAAACAGAACAAATGAATACAGCTGATGTTATTAGAAGAGTCAAGCAGGAACACTTCAGGAGTTTTCAGTTCCAAACTAATCACTAGTCTACAACATCCAAACATTTCATAAGAGATTTCTGCTCTGTGTGTAGCACAACCAGTCATCACTCTCAGAATAATGTTACTGCAGACAAGGAATATGTAGCTCTGGCATCAAATTAAAGAAATGAGACTGAAACTGCACTTGTCCCATGGCTCTGACTAGATACAGTCGAGATCTCCCAACAGCACGAGTTCTCCTATACTGTATGGGCTATAGTAATGCCTTCACATAATGAAGTATTATGGAGTTTCTGCTTCAGCAGTGAATTGATTTCCCCAAGTAGATTTCACTTGAGAAGAAATCATCACCTTAAATGTTATCTGCGAGGAGCAGAATTTCTCTTTCATTTGTTTGGAGCGTGTGTGCAGTTTAATTAGGCACTGGCTCAGCAGGCTTCAAAGAACTGCACTCAAATTAACAGAGGCAAACTTTTGTTTCACCTCCCAGCAGCATCTGTCTACACAGCACAGGTTTAACTCACTAATGAGACAGCAACACTGATCCTCCGAATCTTGGAAAACTTGAGACTAGGTTAATGTACACAAAAACCTATACATTGAATTCATTCTGATGGGTGCAAATTACGAATAAGCATTTTTTAGGGCTTCACCCAATCTTGACTTCATCTTCACATCATCTGCAATCTTAAGAACAATCCAGATTAGAAAGACTCCTGCTCACTTGTTTGTATGCTCAGAACAAAATAATAGATGGGCCAACTGTATCAAACAACAACATTGCAAAAACCAATCTGTTTTGATGACTCCTATTGTAACTTTGTTGATGACTCCTATTCACCCTTTATCACAAGGTAAATGGTTACTGAGAAACTGGATTCACTACAATGAAGTAAATGTTATATTTCTAATGTCAGTAGTGTGTGATATCTATGACATTTTATTCTGAATATCTGTTTTTCCTCTTATTCTTGACAGACTACCTGCACTGTTGTCAATATTAGCTATGCTTAGTAGTTCATAAGCATGAACTCAAGAGAGACCTTTTTGTCAATGAAAGAAATAATTCTAATTAGTTGCCTGTGCTACATAGAAGAAAACAACAGAGGAATCCTCACAGATCATAATCATTTTTCCATGGAGCTGCCCTAGCTTTGCACAATCATTTCAGAAACAGAGTAGAAGGTCTTCTACTGTTTCTGTCTAGAAAAGGTGATATAAAAGTTTCTTTCTGATATTTCTCAAGGCAAATAACTTTGAATATCTTTAGGAAATGTGAAATCAGCTCCAAGTGTATTTAAGAGTTTTAGTTAAGGATAGATATATAACGAAATATTCAAGCCCCACACATTAAAATGTGCCTTTCCATCCCCAGCTAACTTAGAGCTACAAGCAGGAAGATGTTGACAAGGTTTGGTAAGCCTGATTTGATACCTGCCCTACCCACCAGCCCTGCTTCTTCCAGCCTTCTGCTTCCGTTTGTAGCTACTTCTTCGCAACTCAGTGTTCAGCTATTGCCCTTCGCTGCATCACCCCTTCAGAGACTGCCAAATCTGAGCCCAGATCCTGCACACCACACACAGTGCACCTCTCGTGGGCCCAGACAGCCTCTTCCTCAGTAAACACAGTTTGCCCAAGGCACTATAACCTGAAATGCACTGAAAATCAATGCTGGGAGAACCGATTAGTCTTACTGAAAGAAGGGGCTGGGAAATCAGATAAGAATCATAGCAAGAAAAGAGAGAGAGTTTGAATCAGTAACATGCATCATTTCAAGACTCATTCTCAGCTGTTGATTTTTATTTGTCAGCAGCACGTTGTTCTATCTATTATATCTATTATAACTAAATGCTGTTAGTTCCCAGGAGTCCCTTTGGTATTGCCCCCTCAAGAGCAAGCCTAATCCTTGTGTTTGCTGTGTTAATATGTTTGCTTGGAGAATCACCTCAAAGTGCCTGGCAGGATTAGTGTTTATTACTCAAAGCATTGAGAAATCAAAGCAAAGGGATTATCACTAATAAAGCTGTTTGGCCTAGCATGAGCAGACTTCATGAACAGTAACTTCTTCGAATATAAAGGAGATAATACCTTGCTAACAACCAAGTGGATGGCTAACAGAAAAGTTTGTTTTGCTGTGAGAATTACAGACCATTTCCCTTCCACATGCTCTGACAGTGGAGAACAAGCTATACCTGTGCTTAACCAAGAGGCCTTCTGCATTTTCTCTCTCCTGTATCTCTGGTCAGCTAATGCAGAAGTAAAATGACTACCCTATTTTCATGCCAACACAAGCCCTGAGAGCAGCTTTCCCCTAGCCTTTAACAAGCATCTGCAACAGGCCTGGTTTTACACAGGACAGCTGTTCTGCTTTGTCCAGACAAGGATTCTCTTTCTGAAACAAGGACTTTTCTGCAGAGTCATGGATAATTTTAGGGTGAGGATTGTCAGCCCTGCTTTTTGCTGTAATGAACCATTCCATTACAGTATAAAAGCAAAACTTACTGAAGGAAGCCAGCTTCTTGCTTCCAATCCATTTTTAAAAGAAAATCCTTTGCAGTCTCCCATATAATTTACCTTGTTAAATAAAGGTAGACTGATGTGTCTGGCTTCCTTTCCATAGCATATTCCATTTTTCTACTTAAAGCACAAGCAGAGCAAATGTAACAAATCTGTCTGCCAAAGTGAACACTGACCAGTTCTGGTTTTGATTAGCCTTATAGATGACAGCCTTCATAGCTTTCATAAATTTTCAGTTTCACAAAGAAGTGATACAGATCTGCCTCATTAAAAAAATAAACACATTTATATTCATCTGTTAAATGTCCACAAGTCTTGAATATCTTTTAGTAATGGGCAAGACTTGAATATCTTAATATTTTTTTGTGTGTAAAAATTAATAATCCAGATAATCAAACTTTGCAGTCAATGAAGAAGAGAATCAAGGCCAATTGAACCATTAGCAGTCCCTAAAAGGAACATCAAGTCACAGGCATGCATGAACTCATTTAATTCTGATATTTGTGATAAAATGTACTCTTATTATACCAAAATTATTTATTTTACTGATTTGGAAACATTTTGAATGGTATGTTTCTACATAAATGCATAAATATGGACATTATAGGGGAAAAAATGAAAGAACATAAATGAAAGTTTTGAGTTCACTTATCAAAAATGTTCATTGAACTGCATTCAAACCAATGCTTTTAATCAGGTGAAATTTACCACTTTTTCTCACCACTACAACACCACCAGCAGGATAGTTGTATAAGCATTGTCAATGCTCGTTGTTTCCTTTTTGCTATGAGAAGAAAAGGTAAAATTTAAATTTGCCATTTTTCTACCAGAAGTGTGAAATAAATAAGGTGAGTTGCTGAACATCCTGCACTTGTTACTTTAATGACCTAAAGAAACCCATAAACTTCTATGAAATCCAGACATCTGTAAAAAACACATAAAACCTGAAGTGACCACTAAAGCCTCCTCGAAGTCAACCTACCCAGTGCAAGTGTAAAATAAACTATTATAATGATGGATAGTGCTAGCAGTCTGACACACCATTCCCCTATGCCCTAAGACACATATTCAAGTAGGTTTCATTTAATGCTTTTAATGCTGCGCATATTTCATCTCTGATTTTTAGATTCAAAGACTAAAACTATGTGAACTCAATTTCACAGCTTTGCCACATGTGATGTTAAGGGGGACCAAATATTGAAAAACTCTTTCATATGCAGAAACCTGGCATAAGAGGACATTATTCAACTTTATCATAATATACTTTGAAGCTGTGCTAAATTGATTGATTATTATCTATATAAATTAATACCTATATATATTTATATTTTATATCTATTTTTATATATTAATATCTATATAAATAATATCTAGAGTATGATTATAACTTTCCTTAGTGCCATACAGAGTGTCTGATTTGTCAATAGAAATCAACATTATTATTGCAAACCAAGATTTTTTTCCTCCTCAAGGTGCAGAAGAGGGAGTATTGCTTGGAAAGTGTCTGCAGAGGAAGAAAAGTAGATAATCCAGTATTATATTCTGCACTTAAGTGTTTTGAATCTTGCTGTAGCTTCTCTGCCTTGTTCTGTCTGATAGTCCAAGTGCTACATTTGAACAGAATATACTTCTTCTGCTGACAGCTATTCAGAGTCTGTATTCTCATATTGCAGCAACTCACTGATACAACACAGTCTTGTATATTCCATATATTTCTGAAAACAGAAGTGGCTAAGGCTTCTGGAAAGAACCTTCTGTCATTTATGACAAAGAAATGCACGAAGCAAGTAAAGAAAATTAAACATATCTCCACATATACTTTGTAGGAGCCCCAATGCCATGTGTGATCATTATCCTATATCTAATTTGCAGAACTTTATAGCTTGCAGTTATTTTACACAGATTGAAAACCATTAATAGAAGCATTTCAAAGTTATCAGTAATGCTAGCATTATAATCAAGTGATTTTGGTGTTTGGTATAAATTTATTTTCTAAATCAATATTACATATTACACATAGCTGTCTTATTTCCATTCTAAAATCTAAGACTTACCAACCGAACTATAAATCCTCACCAGTGCAGCTGAAACAGCATCCTTTACCCCATATACTTCATATTTCACCCTTAATGACATACATACATCTATATATGCATATCTGCCAAGGTAACACTTTCCAAGCTTAGAAAAATGTCCTTGCTGAAAAAAATATACTGGCTTCAATAGGGGGGTTATTTTCCCTATTAACTCAGTATCCTAAAACCAAATTGCTCTCTGACATTGTCTTCATCCAGACAAAGATATGTCTGTCAAATGGACACACTCAGTTTTGGCTGGTTTTACATTTTAGGCTCAAAACTTTCTTCTATATGTCTTCCATACCACAGAGGATACTCTTTAGCAATCTAAAGATTAGAGAATATACTTTAGTTGCAGGGAGTCTGGAAAAAAGCCTGGATCTCACACCAAGGACTTTTCAGCTCTACTGGGCTTTAAGAATGTCACACCGAAAAAGCATGAAGATAACCCAGAGCTTGAATGTCATGAAAGACCTAAGGAAAACAGCCACTGGATTTTTATAGGAGGTTACAGATCTGGATGTTACAGGCAACAGCAAGAGGGCAGTTTGGGCACTCAAGTATCAGCTGTGGGAAAAGGGTCCTCATGTTTATATCCAGTGTTTTTCATGCTACAACAAAACCCAAAATCTTTCAGGTAACATCTGAATGAGCTCTTCCTTAATAACAAGAAAGGAGTAGTACCATTTAATCGGCAGCAGCTAATGTTAATTAATTTCCACCACTGCAAATATCATAGAAACAATGCAAAGTACACTCAGAAAGTAAATTAGATATTAGTGGAAGACATATAAGAAACATGCTTCTAGATGTGTAAATTTAAAGGTATAATGCTGCTAAAGACTGCCTTGCGGTCTTTAAAGAAAACCTGTGATATATTTCCTAAATTTCCCTGTTTGATTTTCCTGCCTTTCAAAGTCAAGAGCAGCAACATCCTTTATCTTTTGAAAGACTGCTCTCATTCCCTACAGTACCACCCTTTGATTTGGATTGAGCTTTATAACAATAAAAAAATATTTTTCTGAGTCTGTACTGTCTTGCCCATAAAACATAGAACTGAGCCCCAGGATTTCTTGTCATTAAAAGACTCTTTTAGTACCAATAGGAACTTCCAGTATTTGTGTCCTGCTTAAAATCAAGTTCAGGTAGGTATATTGTCTCCAAAAAATTTTCCTACCATTTCAATTACACATTTTATACAACAATAAAGTTCAAAACCAAAGTTGAATCGTGCTCTTCTTAAATAACAGCTATATTTTTACACCATGCATTCAATTTTTGGTAGACTTTTTTAATCTTTCAAATTGAAAAGCGTTATACAAATTTGATCTATTGTAACCATAAAAGAACCATAAAGTATCTAGAGTTTTTCATAACATTAACTATCATATATTTAATATGATTTATGCTTTCTGAAGGATATACTTTTCTTCATATTGCAGAGAAGGAGGGTTTCTTTATGAATATAAACAGTATTTTTAGCTTTATACCTTCAGTGTGTCTGAAGCTTTAAAACTAGTATAGGATTTTATTCAGCAGAATCAACAGGAATAGTAAATCAGTGCTACTCCACTGTGCAAGGCCCCATCTTCACCAGAGACCTAAGGAGGGCTGCTGAGAGGCAGAATAGCTACAGTACTGGACTATTGAGAGAAATCCCACTGTTTAGCTACGCTGTGGGATAGCTGTAATAGCAGTAATTAGCACAATGTCCAGTGGATAATGAATTATATTCACACCTGGGTTTTGACCCTGTAAGGTTAGAAGAAAAGTGCCAGCAATCTTCTCTTCCTACCTCCTGTCTTGACATAGAGCCTACAGCTGAGTTGTGTGGCCAGAATAGCACAACTGAGCATCCTAGAAACTGCCTATTTCTGCAGAATTGTAACAGCAATGATTTTCAGGTGTTGTCCTTCAGGAAAACATACAGAGAGGAAAAATAGTGCAAAACTAGACATTGTAAAAAATATCCCCTCTGGACCATATTAAAAGTCACTGCAGCAGAGGTTTTGCACTTTGCTATGTTAGCAACTGAGATCTCAGAAGGTAGGAACTTTCAAAAATTAATTTGATATTTTTCTTTCTTTTTTCAAAAGCATACTGTTCATAAATCATGAAAAAAGAAAAAAAGAGAGAGATAAAATTGCAAATAAATGCCAGTTCTTTAAATGTCAAATGTGGAAAAACCCTTCAAATAATATCTTATCTATAACATCTTCAGCTCAGTAAATAGCCCAGTTCTACACAATTGAACAATCTTAATAGGTGAATTTCTGACTGTACGCTTACTCAATTTAAGTTGAATCCTTATTTTATGCCCTTTTAAAAGTCATGAGACAATATAAAAAGTGCAATTAAAGTTCCTCTTGTTCTGAAATGGCTGTAGCTAGCAACCTTCATTTGCTCTCCAGAATTTCAGGGCAGCATTCCCCAGACACTATCGGAAGGTCTACAAAAAACTCAGTCTCCAAAGTGTTATAATTCCATCAAGTACTAGAATACAAAACATTAATGAATGAAGCTTTAGTCAGTGCCTTCTCATGCAAAAATAATACAGATACAGATTCATCAGAATGCCTCAGAAGTTTCCTCTTTCTTTACTTCCTTTAGTACCTTTTGTATTTCCTGTTTTCTTTGCCTTCATGTTAATTGTTACATGTTCATTGTTAACATGTAATTGAAATACTGGCAGATCACATAAAAAAAACTCCATGAGGAACACAATTTTTCCAGATACTTAGTCAGCCTGACCACTAATGCCCAGACAGATGTGAATTAATAGGGTGGCTCAGCATCCAGAAGCTTTGACTACTCAAAAGTCCCAAAAGCCTGAATTCATATGACCTGTCTTTGGGAACCCCTCTCAGTCACATGAGGGGCTCTGCAGAGATCATCTGGCAATGTCAGTGGATGAATAAACACTTCGGACATTCCAGTATCTCCATCACCAAACATGGAGGCTGGGGCAGCCAGACTCCTAACTTACAACTTAAGTTCTTAAAGATAGCTGGGAAAAATGTAGATCTAAATTTCCAGAACCAGATCCCCTGGAAAATTATCATGTTTATTTCTTAACTGTGTAGATTGACCTGACCTGAACAAGAAAATTTCTGCCAAAAAGAACAGGCCAACTCTGAGGAATATCCAAAGACTTCAAAATTGTGGCACTTTCACCAGGAACTGGTCATGGTCATCATTGTCCTTGGGTTTCTTGGTTAAGAGACAGGGTTTTTCATCCCTTCTCACCTTCAGAGACACATTTCACAGAACAAGGAGCATCTGTGCAGTATTTCTGTACTCCTTTTGTCTGAGCACAAGGCCATGAAAGACAGAAATTTAGCAGCAGCAGCTCTCTTTTGGGAGACAGTGACAACAATGTGGCAGTTATACTGTCAAAGGTCTTTTCATCTTATTTGAGACTGACTCCATCCTTCTTTCATTTCCAGGACAACAGCTAAAGCAATGAAGGAAAATTACTGCCTTTTCTCATCCTATCATTCTTCCAAACTAGCTGCCTGTGCACTTTGTGGCAATAGAAAAAAAAGTAACTGCAACCACTGGAAATTGTTTAGGAGAAAATGAATGGTATTTTCCAAGACAGGCACAAAAGTGGCGCTCCCTTTACAGACACATTACCAGTGTTTACCCTGAACTCCAGAAATGTTGTTAAATTACCCGAAATGAAGCTTCTGTAGTAAACAGCTAACCCCAAAATATGTAGTTGTAATATATTATTTCATAAGACTCTTCTTCAAAATGTCTTGTTTGCCAAGTTCCCTTGGTTGCAAAAGCAGTGATAAGATCCAATCTTTTGCCCTAAGCACCAGGCAGTAATGGTATCATTGTCATCTACTCCTTCCACAATTGCGTTAGCCTACCTTGAGGATTCCTTCACACACTTCAGAGATGATGACAATTCTCTTTTGGAAATAATGTTTAAGGAACATCAACACTTCCTTTTTTAAGAAAGAAAAGCCCCTTTTGCCCCAATTTTCAAGGCTGCATCTTTTAAAGCTAAAGCTTTTACACACTCATTCTACAACAATAAGCTCCTGTCCATTAGCTTTTGGACAATGAAAGATCAGAAGCATATTAAATTTCAGGCTAACACTCCTTAGAACACATTTGCCAGTATAACTCAGCATATGCTCAGCTTTATCCTAGTAGAGAACAGTGGGGAGAATTTAAGCTTTTGCTAATAATGATCTAACCTTTTATCCAAATATTTGTATGGAGCATATCTGAACACCTCGGCACCTCCTGTGGATCTCTAATCTCTTTAATTAAAATCATTCTCATGTTACTGCTTACATTTTTACTTTTGTCTCATACTGCATACACACAGAAGTCTCTCGAAATCCAGGCAGCCCTTCAACAAATCAAATTAAAGGAATTTGGGTTAAGATGATAACTGATAGTTTAGGAAAATCAGCTGAGACTGGTAAAGGTTCCAAGGCTGGTAAAGCCCCTCCCACTTAGAATACATCAGCATAATCTGACTAATTTTATATTCCTTATGCTTTTTTTTTAATCTGAAAATTTAATGAAATGAGAGTATGTTCAGTGATGAACAAATTCACAGAATCATAGTGTCATTTAAGTTGAAAAAGACCTCTAAGAACTCTGAGTCCTATCAAAATGTGAAGAAGACAATATTTTTATGGCAAACATCCATATAAAGATATGGTGATTATTCCAATCACTGGTTTTAAAGAGGAACAGATTCAAGTCACAATATAATGATGAATAATGATGAGCACAAAGAGATAGTTCTCAAATGAATAACTGGTGTCTGATACAAATTGTCCTGCCTTTGCAACATGCTCTTAAAATTCAATCTGTAAATTACATCACTATAATCATTGTTAGGTATTAAGGTCACTTGTACTAGCAATCACTTAGCTGAATAGACAAACCCAAACTTGTATTGCACACAAAACTGGTTTTAGTTATCCCTGTGGAATCACACGAACTGTTTGGAGGGGCATGGAGGGGAAGAAGGGGTGGATCTATGGTGGAACATCATGTTATTAATTTTAACTTTATATAACTTAACTACCTAAATATTTAGGGATCAAAACACAGCCAATACAACGTAATTAGCATGAAAATTCTTAGTAAAAAGATAGTACTAACTTCACTTCTCATTGAAAACTTACACATTTTAATGGCACTTAGTGGACTTGCTATTTGGAAACATCATACTGTAAAATCTGCACAAGCCATTTCCAAAATGTAAAAAAATCCTTTTAAGTATTAATTTGAAAACTACTGGACTGTTATTCTCTCTTATTTTTATAACAAATAGAGAGAAAATCCAGGGCCTACAGTACATATATGCTATCTTTTCAGTTAAAAAAAAAAAATAAAAACAGTCATGAAAACATCTCCTTGTTTTGTGGTGATGTACTGACAATACACAAAATCCCAGTTAATATCAAGATGGGCACTAGAAGAATGCCTGTTAGCTTCATTATTAAAAGTACATTTCCCAAGGACTTCAAAAGTAGTTTCCTTACAATAAGGAGTGATAAATAGGTCAGCAAATGGATACTCAAATTATTTCTGTAAATCAGCCAGAAAACTTTCCAGTGACTTCAGCAGATTTTGAATCAAGCATTCAGATCTCAGCTATTATACATTTTCTGCATCTTTTCAATGAGCAATGATGGCTTTCTGTTCTGAAAGCCAAATGTATCTTTGTCTTTTCCCTCACAAAAGATCAGAACCCTATAAGCACCATCTGGACTGTTTCTTTGTATGTCTGTAGATTATGCAGATACAGACTTCAAACACAGACTGCAAAAATCCTATTGTAGCAGCAGCAACTGACTGGGATCCTCATCCAGGAGTGCTTTGAAGTTAAAGGAGCTGAATCAGGCCCTCCATATGCCTTGCATAGTAAAAAGATTGAACCTATTGTGCCAGTTTATACATCCCATAATTGCATAGCTGTTACCTTATGTCAGCTTTCTCACATAAACTCTTACCTCCAAGGCATGCACCCATGGCCAATGAGAATATTAATGGTTTCATAGGCAAGTTAACATCTGGATCTTTACTCAGATTGAGAAGCACAGGAATCTGTGGTTGAAGAAGAGAGAAAGGCATAATAGACTTCATTAGACAATTGGTATGGAGCCCAAAAATACAGCAGGCAGGCCTTCTAGCCAGATCTAGCACCAGTTCTCAGCCAGTAACATTCTTCAAAGATAAACAACCTCACCTTAGTTCACAAAACTGGTTTGAGTTCAACATAATATTGTAACCACTTGGTTTGAAAGAATGGTGTAATCGGTACCTGTAGAGAGAAAGTTATTGGGAAGGGGAGAGGTGACAATAGTATTATCCTGTGTTCAATGTATACAGAGGTTTATGGGACCGAAAGGGAAAGAGAAAGAATAAGCAAATGTGGAACAGTAAGACATGAAGCAGGAAGAGTTTTAAGAAAATAACTGTGATATGTCTGAAAATTAGTGCTTTCTCAGAGTCTAGGAGTTTCAGTAGTGAATAGTTATGACATTTAATTCTCCAATTTGTCATTTTAATGTATTTCACAGTTCACCCTCACGGGGTATGATCTCTTCTGCTTCCTGAAAAATGCTTTAACTTTGATGGCTGAGTGATGCTCACCTTTATTGACTGCATGTGTTCTTTTGGTATGGAGCAATATATAGGCTTTATGAAGAACTACAACTCTCCTCATTCCTCCCACCCGTGGTGCTACTCATCCCTCTTAAATCCTCTTATTGATTAGCCTAGATGAGCTAATTTCTAAACAATTATTCTTGAATTTTACATTGCCTGAAGATGTCTTTTTCTATTTTAAGGCCTAAAGAAGGCTCAGCATGCCCAACATCTTGTCTGGTTTTGCATGAAATAGTAAAGAAAGATTCCATTTCTCATCACAAACTTTATTTCTCTCAAACTGTCACAGCTAGAACATGGTATGCAATCCAAAATTAAGTTATATTTATTTACAAACAATTTTGTGTCTTGTTGTTGAGGTCAGTCCTAACGCTGTTGCCAGACAGCTCTGAGTGCAGAGCAAACAATGCCCCACACCCCACCAGTGCACTAGATACGCAGAGAGGAGACCAGAGGAGGGGCACTGGTACTGCTCTATCAGTGAGCGTCTCCTCCTGGGATGGCAGCAGACACACAGAGAGTGAAACCCTCTCAGCTATTTCTGCTTTCCAAAGATAACACTTGTACAAGTAATCACACACACCCTCATTGTGCCAGAGTAGCTTAAGCAAGTTACCAGGTCCTATAGCTGTGCAGTGCAATAGAATTCAGCGGGTAAAGAGCGGCCCAAAAATGCTGGTTAATATTCAAGGATCACCTCCTCCAAGCTCAGAAGCACATCCTGACAAAGAAGAAATCACGCAAAAATGCCAGGAGCCTTACATGGATGAAAAAGGATCTCCTGGACAAACTCAAACACAGAAAAAAGAAGCTTACAAGGACAGGTGTCCTGGGAGTAATACAGAGGGATTGTACAAGCACCCAGCGATCAGGTTAGGAAAGATAAAGCCGTGACAGAATTAAGTCTGGCCAGGGACATCAAGAGCAACAAGAAAAGCTGCTGTAGGTATCTTAGTGATAAAAGGAAGACTAGGGAAAATGTGGGTCCTTTCCAGAAGGAGATAGGAGACCTGGTTATCCAGGATATGTGGAAATGGCTGAGGTACTCAATAACTTTTCTGTCTCAGTCTTCACCAGCTAGCATTCCAGCCACACTGCTCAAGTCACAGAAGGCAAAGGTAGGGACTGAGGGAATGAAGAATCACCTGCTGTAGGAAAAGATTAGGTTTGAGACCATTTAAGGAAAGAGAAGGTGCCCACGTCCATGGGGTCTCATGAGATATATCTGCAGGTCCTGAGGGAACCGGCTGATGAAATGACTAAGCCACAATGCATCATATTTGAGAAGTCATGGCAGTGTAGTGAAGTTCCCAGTGACTGGAAAAGGGAAAACATAACCCTCATTTTTAAGAAGGGAAAAAGAAAGACCTGGAAAACTACAGGTCAACCAGTCTCATCTCAGTACCTGGCAAGGTCATAGAGCAGATCTTCCTGGAAAGTATGCTAAGGCAAATGGAAAAGAAGGAAGTGACTGATGACATCCAACATGGCTTCACTAAGTACAAATGATACCTGGCAAATTTGATGGCTTTCTCCCAAGTCAGAGAGGCATGGATCTGATGGACAGACCACTTGGTGGATAAGGAATTGACTGGATGGTCATACTTAAAGAGTTGTGGTCAATGGCTCAATGTCCAAGTGGAGCCCATTGACAAGTGTCATTCCTCAGGGATTGATATTGGGACTGGTGCCATTTAACACTTTTGTCATCAACATGGACAAAGTGTTCAAGACCAGGTTAGATAGGGCTTTGAAAAACTTGGTCTAGTGGAAGGTGTCCCTTCCCATGGCAGGAGGGTTGGAACTGGATGATCTTTAAGGTCTTCCAACCTAAAGCATTCCACGCTCCTATGATACTGTCTGGTTTGTCTATTTGTGCAAAATGTCAATGAAACATCAATTCACACTGTTATTTTAGGGATTCATTGCTGCTCTACTTCACAACACACACTGTGCTAAGAACTGCCTGTGGCAAAGATACCTTCTGTGAAAACTGCAGAGAATATGCATTAATAGAAAACAAACTATTTGTCGCTTCCAAAACTGTTGATGATTGCTCTGTCTCTGCAGACAGCTACAGCCTAGTCTTACACTTTTATCAAGCAGTGAAATTCAGGACATCATAGAAAACTCTGGAAGGGCAGAAGGCAAGGAAAATTCAAAAATAAAGCTGGCATCAAGAACATGAGATACATATGAAACATTCAGCACTGCAAGAGAAAAGTGTCTGATAGTTTTAGAGGTAATAAACAGTGGGCCAAAAATTATTTACTTTCTAACTAAGACCTGTCAGAGACTAAGTCACTTTGTCAGCCAAATGGTTCACAGAAATTGTTTGTTGCTCTATATTGAGGAAATAGTATTTAAACTCAGGTAAAAGAGGGATTTACTCTGGCTGTCATTTTACTTCTGGTAATAAAAGAAAAATATAAACAGATGGATTCAGCATGTATAGCTGATAAAACATGTCAATTAAACTAAAGAGCATACTGGTAATAACATCATGTGACCTAAAATTCTAAGGTGAAATTCATGACTATTTAAATGACAATATTAGGAAAGTCCAGGCCTTAAAAATTAGTGTCTGCCTGTCAAAGGATGTCATTGAGAGTTCAGCTGTTGAAAAAGGAAGAGAAATATCAGAGGTTTAATAGAGTGATATACAGAGCATCAGTAGAGCATCAATACATTTATTCTGCAGGCAAAAAAAGCTGGATATGCAACATGAAAAACCCCTTGCCATTCAAAAACTAAAATGTGAGAAATATAAGAGCCAAGCTTCTGGTTTATGAAATTTTCATGATAGAACATTATCTGGGTGTTTTTTAAGCAACTCCCAGGTGTATCTGTATATATTAGATTTGCAGCTGGCAACACAGATTAGATTTGCCGCTGGCAACACAGCATTTTACATACAGTCCAAGTTCACAGAGTTTCCCACAAAGTATTTTTCAAACTCAAAATTCAGGACACTGAAACTGTAAAAGGACCAGCTGTATCAGCTGAATGTTCACAAGTCCAGGGAACATGATGGGATTCATCCCAGAGTACTGAAGAAACCTTATGTTATGGCAGAACCCTTCTCAATCATCTACAAAGGGTCTTGGGGACCTGGGAAGGTCCTTGCTGGCTGGCAGCTTGTCAGTGTTATTCCAGAAAGAGCATGAAGAACGACCCAGAGAATCACAGACCTGTTAGTGTAACCTCAGATCCTGGAAAAAACATAGGAAAAATCATACTGGGTACTACTGAAAGGCATTTAAAGAGCAATATAATCATCAGGCACAGCCAACAGGTGTTCACAGTGGGAAAGTCCTGTTTAACCAATTTGATTTCCTTCTATAATAAAGTCACCCTCCTCGTGGATGAAGACAAGGTAGTGAATGTAGTTTTTCTGGATTCTAGTAAGGATTTGGATACTGTTGCTCACAGCACGGACAAGCTGTCCATCTGTGGGATGAGCAGGTTCACAGTGCACTGGGTAAAAAACTGGCTGAAGGGCAGAGCCTAAAGTGTTGCAGTGAATGGGGTCACAGGTGACTGGTGACCAGGCATCAGTAATGTTCCTCAGGGTTCTAGGGCCAGGTCTGTTCAAAGTATTTATCAACAATCTCAAAACAGGAGTTGAATGCACCATTAGCAAGTTTTCTGGTGATACTAAACTGGGAGGTGCTGTTGACTCTCTTGAGGAACTATATGAAAGTCCTTGAGCATGTCCAGAGGAGAGCAACAAAGCTGGTGACAGGGCTGGAAGGCATGTCCTATGAGGAGCAGCTGAGGACTTCGAGCTGGTCCAGTTTGGAGAAGGCTGAGGGGGTGATTTCATTTACAGCTTTCTGAGGAGGGGAATTAAAAATGGATGTGCTGAGCTCTTCTCCTGAGATCCAGTGACAGAATACAGGGCAATGGCTCAGAGCCGTATCATAGCACATTCAGACTGGACATTAGGAAGCATTTCTTTACTGAGAGGGTGGTCAAAAACGTTCCTAGAGAGGTGGTCCATGCCGGGGTTTAAGAGTCCTTTGGACAAAGCCCTTAATAACAGGCTTTAATTTTTGGTCAGTCCTGATTTGCTCAGGCAGTTGTATTGGATGATATTTGTAGGTCTCTTCCAAGTGAAATAGTCATGCTATAATTCTACAATACTTTTTTACAGTACATTCTTTACTCGGTGACAAGAAATTATTTATTTTCCTGTCACATGCAGATAGCTATCACAGTTTCCAGGCATGTTTATGCAAAGAAATGCAGTAAACACTCACTCATGCAGACATCTATTTAATTAGGGAGCTGGATCTTCACTTTTGAATTTAAAGGGAAGGGAAAAGTCCTGGGATTACAGTTAATTGGGCAATTTTCAACCCCCTCATCTCATTTTGGGGCAGTTCATTTTCTTTGCATACAGGACAAATTATTTGAAATAAGCAATTAGAAGATATTTTGAAAACTGTTTTGTCTTCATGCATTTCCAATGCTCTATTTTAATGTAACAAAAACAGAATTTTGGCAAGACAGAAACAATAAAAGTACTCAACCTATGATGAGCTAAGTGCATGCAGAAACCCATTGCACTGTTTCTTGTAGGGAATTCTCTTTGTACAGCATCCTCTGTAGCAAAACATACATGCTGTGTTCTGCCCTCTTCACAGAGTTTTCAGTTTAGCAACTTCAGTACATGAATTCCATATGGTACTGACATTTTTGATTGTGGGTTACACCAGATTTTACCCTTGTCTAGAGCAGAGAAGAATTTGACCAACAACAGTGTTGCACTGAAAAGGTATTTTCAGGGAAGGCACTTCAAATAAAACACTGATCTGATTTTTGTAGTTTCAGAATTTTTTAGTAAGAGAGAAGTCTTCTCCATGTTGCTGAAGGCTGCTGAAAATCATCGATACGTTCACTCTGTTTAAAGACATGAATATTTTGCACTTTAAAATATGCCCATCTTAAAATAACTGAAAATATTTATGTTTTGTTCTTCAGACTGCAGATAATGTGTTGTGTTTTAGAGTAAGGAAGAATCCTAATTTACCTACATGGATACATAGAATCTCTTGAAAATGCCTAGAATTTTTTCTAGGAAACCATTTTCCTTATTGGTTTTCATTACTTCAATTCATAAAATAGTTTATTTCCTAGAATTCTGTGTAGTGCTGGTTCAGATACACTGATATTCTATTCCCCTTTCTAAAATATCAATCTTCACTTTCCACTTTTCACATCCTCTCAAAGTTTACTGACTGTTAAGTCATCCATAAATTTTAATGCTGTCAAATATGAAACTTTACATGAAGCAGTCAAATTTATCCAAACACAGATGAAATGAAACTTTTTGTCTCAAGATCCATTAATTAGGCATTAATATTTTTTTCTTTTTTTTTTTTTCTATACACGAAGCAAGTCATTATGAATCTGATTATCTCACTAGTACAAACACAGAAACTGAAAGGAAGTTTTGGACAACAATACATCACCTAGATTTTTTTAAAGGAAACACAACATCACAGTTACAGAGCTGTCTGCAGGTTTTTCTGGTTTGAGTCCCTTCAGCTATGCACCTAAGTCAAAACTCAGGCTCTAATGGAATTTTGTATTTCTTCCATTTCTTAAGTAGTTCCTGGGTCAAAACACTACACATAACAGAAAACTGAGAGAGTTGGAGCTTCACATCTACAGTGCCTTCAGCCCAAGGGTGCAGTCACCTCGCACAGAAGACTGTCCTCTCTCACTCCAGTTCTGAGTTACTATGCTGATTGTGCAGCCCATCCCCTCTCCCTGTTCCAAGTCTGGATGACATGCACTGCGTATTGTTTTAGGGGATGAGTGGAGGACCTTATCCAGCAGCACAGAGGCAGTGTTGGGGACATCTCATAAATGAACTGATGCCTGTCTTCTTGAAGCTTCCCACCCGTGAAGGAACAAAACAGTGTAACTTTCCAGACACCTTTGCAATTGCAGTAGCTTTTTCCACAGTCAGCTGGGAGCTCACAACCAGAAAAACTGGGACTGGCAAGACTGCCACATCCCTGGAATATGGGACAAAAATCATGGCTTTCTAATGCAGAAAAGGCACCATTAGCATCCTTGACTCTGAACTGCCACCATCTCTGCATAATATTTAACGAATTCATGTACAAGTCAAACAAGCCATTACCCCATGAGACTGGTTTCTTTTAACTCCTATCAGTCAGTGGCAAAGTCTCTATAGGCAGAGGTCTGTGATGTCATCCTCCAAACACTCTTCCCTCAGTCAGAGAACACGGCTGTTAGCTATGAAACTGCCCAGATTTTTGTATCTCTGGGTTCAAAAAATTGAAGGAACTTCATGGATTCCACATCCCTACCCAGTACCTGGTCCATCAAAGCTATGACTAATGAAAAGCGCAAGAGAGATTGATCCATTGTCATGACACTGGTTCACCACTGAAGGAGACTTAAGGAGACCTGGAGGGATTCAGTACATCTGTCTTCCATTATTATGAGTGCAGGCTCATTTGTGAAGCTGGAACTTTTTCCTAGGAAAGGACAGGATCATTCATGGGTACCTCATAGCAGGTGCCCCATATTCCTATATCACTAGGGAATGTCAAACCAAACTCATATATAGAAGTCCCTGATTAGTGAAAAGTCATTCTACAAAAGATTTGGATTCAATATATTTAATACTCCTCATCAGAAGTTCATAACTTTGGCACATATACTGAAAAATAGCCTTCCAAAAACTAAATACTTCTTGTTTTAACAGTAGGAACAAAGTACCAAAGAAAGAAAAAGAATTTTAAATGGAAGTTTAAAGATCTTGGGACTTAGTCACTTAGGAACATTCTGTAAGGACTTTCTAATGCAGAATGACTAAGTGCAAGACTAAAGTGCAAGTTTATTCACTGAACTAGATGAATCTCAGCTTTAGTTTGCCAAATAGCACATTAATGTCTTAACACCTCAGCTAATGACTGCTTTTACATAGGTGAGAATATGCCTGCATTTTTCTTCCTGTCTCTTCTCTCTGCCTAATAAAAAAAATGAAAAAATTATAGCAGTCTCTCAGGTTCGCTCCAGAACGAGAAAAATACAAATTTGAAATAGCTTAAAATGTTGACAAGGATCCCTCCCTGTCCATCTGTATTTGCCACCTGCAAAGACACAAAAGAAATGGTATTCAGGCATCCAAAAGGATTCTTGCATTTCAGTCCCTTTTCCCAAAACATACTCCTTTGGTTGTTATGCAGGTAGGTGTTGTTTGGTATTGCTCCAAGCCAATTTTTATAGACTAGCTGGATATGAGGCAAAAATCTTCTAAGTAAAGATTTCTGCATTATTGCTTAATAGACCTCAAGCATTTGCTGGGAGGTGACTCATCCCAAACCAATCTTTCCTTTCACACCTATTGTTTGAAGTCTGTTGTGGTTAAATCAATATAATTTCACAGGAAACACCACAGTAATCAAAGCAAAATACCATATTAATATATATTTATAGAGTAGTTACAAATCTGCCCAATTTGTTATATGCCCTGTAAGAAGTGTCTTAAACCTTGGCACAGGTTAACAGTGGACATGAACATCCAATAATGGGCAAAAAAAGGTGAAGAAAAAATATACTTAGCTGAGAAAGAGCTGTAACAATTAAATAGTACGGTACAATGAATGAATGATCACAATTTAAACTGAGAACTTGATTAAATAAACCTATCTGAGCATGCCCTTATTTGTTATAATTTGATACTTTTCTGATATTGAAGCTCAGCTGCTGACAAGCATTTGTTATGCTTAACATAATTTGGTGTTTTTTAAACTAATTACATAAGTAAGGTAGCAATAAAAGGTTCAGGTGTTAAAAAAGCATTAGCATAAACAGCACATGGAGGAAAAACATTCATAGCAGTGGATGGATAGTGACAGTTTCCATCGAAAAGACAATTTTATTTTTCAAGTATTTATGTGGATATAAGAGGAGAAAGTGCAAAAATGCAGCCAAAACAGTGCCTCTAGCTCCACAGCTACCTGCAGCAATGGCCAGCTAGATACCTTAACAGTATGAGTTAGTTTCTAATACTGATTCAATCTCAGAGGATAAAGTAAGCTACGGCACAGCAGAGGAAAAAAAAAAAAACCAACCAAACAAAAAACCCCAGCAAATTGTAATCAGTAAGCTCAGCTCCCTTGCCAGCACCTGGAGAAGGATGTGCAGTGCTGCACAGACCTTACCATTGTAGCTGTGAAGGGGATGTTGTCAATCACAGAGGAGGCCAAAGCAGACACCCAGAGCACTAAAATTATGGCCACTGCCAAGCGCTGATCCTCAGGAACCACCTGGAATTGAAAGAGAGAAAATTATAACTTTGAGATCAGTGTTGTTCTGTGGGTCCCTCACGGCATAATTGCATGTTCTTTACAGCTTTAATTTATTGACATTTATCATTCCTTTAGGCTCTGAAATAGGAAAGGCATCTTAGATAAAGTAGCCTAACATTTAGTAACACAATTATAGTTCTTCTTCCAAGAAAACTTGAGCAAATGGAAGTACAGAGATTGATATTTCTAATACTCAGCTTTCACACAAGAAATACACTGTGCAACTGTGAATTTTGACCTTTAGCTGCTTATACTTTTTCACCTTTGCATTTTTGGATTTTTTAGACTACAGAAAAAGCTTCTCTATTGCATTTATGGCTATGTTTATTCTGGCTGTGGACAGATATATACATATTATATATCACCCATGCCAAAGTATGACATGCTTTCTTGTTATTGCTGATGCAGGAATGCAATCATTAACATCAAATTCAAAATAAAAATATTATTTATTGTTCTACTGGAGTAAAATGATTTTTCTTATTCATTAAAAAATTATAAATATTTTAAGCATACCTTTATTAACAAAGCCGTCTGCTCTCCTATATAGTCTATTAAGTGCAGATGAGCCAAAGCCTGGGAAAAAAAAAAAGACATCGATATCAACTAATGAAGTGCATGATGTACTTACTTCTTTTTTTCACTGGATGTAACAAAATGCAACCATTTCTTCCCATTTACAAGATATTGATATTCAACTCATGTAGCTTCTACAGAAGTAATTTTAGGCAAGAAAAGACACAGCAGAAATTGGTGACTATTTGCAGAAGTGAGCTGGTTGCAATGAAATGCCTCAGAGGATTACTCAAGAGCATGGGACACAGGATCAGAGAATGGCTGAAATTTAAAGATGACATTGTTCAGTAGATACATGTCTTCTGAAAACCAGAACACAACTGATTTTAAATCAGCTTCCCCAAGCTCACAATATAGATAGAAGTGTATCATGTGTTTCAAAGGTCAGATGAAATCAGGCATCTCATGCTCAGTCTCAGATGAAGAAACAGGAAAACAAATTATGCTTCTTTTTTATGGCTTTCTTAGACCCATTCAAAAAAACCCCAAAAACCTCCAACAAAAACTACCAAAACCAGTATCCATCTGCTAAAACCAGAACAGAGATCTTGGGTGAATGGGAATTGGCACAGATGCAGCAGCATCTGAAAGGCAGGAAATCCAGCTCTCCAATGCCCAAGTTAGGCATGTAAATTAAGGAGGTGAGCCCTGTAAGCACTGGACCCCAGGACAGCCCAGATCAGAGTGCTCTACCCTCCCTGTGAGAACCATTCTCATTTGTACAGGACACTTAGGTAGCATTCCGTGGTGCTACCAGGGATGAAAAGACATAGGAAGACTTCAGCCTAGTGGTGCTGACTCTGATCTCTCCTTGGGCACATAGAATACTGACTGAGTCTTCACACCCAAGGATAGTGACCTATTTCCTTGACCCTCAAGGTAAAAGGGTGATTTTAACCCATGAGTGCTAGCCTTTAATTCATTTGGGTTTTGTTTTCTTTTCTTGTGGGCATGAAGAATGAAGTACTATTTTCAGGTTTAATAAGGTATATCTATTTTATGACTTCTCAGTTTCTCAGGAGAGAAAATCACATCATTTTTTGTTTAGCCTAGACCACGCTGGTTGGCTTGCTTTCATTTTTTTTCTGTCAAGTAAAAGAATCAGTCAGCTGCAATACCTCACTTACTGACATCAGTCCCTCACAGAGCTGCAGGAGTCAGTGTTCACACAGCACAGCTCCATATAACCCTCACACCGGGCAGTCAGACAGAGCCCTTCAAAGACTGCAGTGGGAAAAAAAGCATTCAACTCACATGCTGTCAAATTCCATGACAGATGCAGACAAAAATCCTAATAGGCTTCGAGTGGTGTGGTATAGGACACTGTCTTGTCAGTGACTAAGGTGCTTTCATTCAGACTGGCAATTCCTGTACCTGCAGCTCGATTGGACATCAGCTGAATGATAGTGGTTTGGGTGTCACTACATAGTAAATTTGGCCCAGAAATATTTTTTTTTTAATCATACATTGAAGAACAAAAGGTTTATCCACAATTAAAGACACAGCATGCAGAAAACAAGCAGCAAAACTTTTAAATACAGGTACATACCCCTTACACTTAAAAAAATGAATATTTTCCCATTACTTTAGCTTCCCAGGAGAAAGTTTCCTAAGAAATTAAGTCTTGTTGGTGATTTTAAGTTACCATTTTCTTTCTAAGCCATCTGTGTTGCTTTATCAACTCAAAGGTTATGTCAGTGACTTTTTAAATGTATATAAATGTATATAAAAGCAATATTCTTAATAGTTTTTATATTGTTGCTTTGTGTTCACACTTCAAAATAAACTTTTAAACAGCTAGTTGTCAGCAATTAGAGCCCAGATTTACATTCAATTAATACTGCTGCCTTATTAATTATCTACTAACAGAACGTGTTACTTTTGAGTAACACTCAAAATTCATTCTGGAACACAAGAAAAAGAGATGTTCAGGACACACACATCACTCCTGCAAGACAGTCTGCAGGTAGCCCATCTTGTTAGAGATGGTGACAATACTAACCACATAAACAATTTTAGGATGTCTCTATGATCTCCAGGCCACTCTCCTGCAAGCACCTAACTGCAAGTCAGCAATTAGTACCCTGCCACTGTCCTCCCCTGCATGTAAACTGCACAGAGGGTCTCCTGGATATTCCTGTGTCTTCTAAGAGGAGTAAGCATTATTGCACTAATTGGTGTCTTCAAGCATATTAGTTCCTGTGTGGCAGTTCACAACAGAGCTTTACTGCAGAAAAAAATCATGTGCCATTTAAAAACAAAATCTAATTTATGCATAAAAATTTTGATTAATCCTCTTGTGGACAGTATGTCATTATGTCTGTTGTAAATAAACTCTGCCTGAAGGATTTAAGGTATTATGTCCATTTCTACTATAAAAGTGAACAAAGAACTGTAATCCTGAGAGGCATAGGGACTTATTTTACAGAGACAGAAGAAGCAAAAAGATTTTTATAGCATGTAACAGCCACTTGTGACTAAAGACCAAAAAGACAGCAGTAAAGATTAATTACTCAGGGGACACAAAAGAAAACAAGAGAGCTCTAAAGGATTTCCAAGTTTTTCGCTGTGAAAGATGCACCAGACTGGACTGATGAACCCCCAAAGGCAGAGCCTCCAAAAGTTCCCCTGTGGTTCAGGAACTCAAATCACATTTTCCAAAATGACTTGCAGCCTAAGTCCCACACAGGTTTTTAAATGTGCCTTGTAATAGGAAAGAGAACATTTATAGCAGTAGAAACAGCTTCAGACTGGGGACTACCCAAGCCGAAGGTTCACCAAGGGTGAGAAATATGAGCTGACAGTTGCTGGATGCCCTAGACCATGGAAAGATTTCTTATATTTCAATGTATATTTTTGTTTTGACCAGTTTCTTCTTGACACTGGTAACTTAAAGGAAAGAAAATTGCCTTTGAAAGGACTGTCACCTACTAATCCAACAGATTCAGATTAAAATTAGCAGTGATGACATACATAGAACATATTCATTTAATGTCTCACTTTTTTTTTCTTGATTATCTGGAAGAGTTTCTTTCATGACTTTAAACTGCTGTTATTCTAGGGAGCCAGGAAAAATATTCTTTCATTAGCAAACTATTCACTGGTGACCTGAGAAACCATAAAAATGAAGTTCAGTGAATTATAATAGTTGTATCCAAAGTCTGGCAGTAAATGGCAAATCCCTGTGTATTTTACTGTGGTATTGTGCAGTCACACAGCACTCAAATCACAGCCAGTCCATCCAAGTTCAAACAATAAATACATCAGAGAATACAACTAATAAACCGTTACAGCAGAGGTAGACAAAATAAACATGGCTACAGCGTTGATTCCCTGTAAGGTCTAGAAAATGCAAGGTTATATAGAACCTGATAGAATGGAGAACTAAAAATTGCTTGTTCTAATGAGCATACAATAAATCAATATTTCCTGATGAATTTTAGACTTAGTAACTTACAGAAAACTTCCTAATAATAATCAAAGTTTCCACTCATCTTCTCAGAGGTTACCAGATTTTGACTTCCACTTTGGCATTAATTAGAGTTAGTTGGATTGGTTCTTGTTTCTATTTGCTTCAAACGTTGTCCCTGTTACTGCTGGTGATTTTTTTTAATAGATTCCAATTTCCAAATTCCTGGGATCTTTGCAATTATTGGGAGGGGAGAGGGGAGGAAAGAGGCTGTATGAGCAAATTTGTTACCACAGGCTTTTCCCAGGCTTCTCACTCAGACAATACACTAACCATGGCAGTGTCAGTGGTCACATGGGTATTGTCAGTCTTGTTTCTACATCATTATTACATCATTTAAACCCAACAATTAACAACTGAAGAATAGTCAACACTCTAGAAGCCAAATTTAAAAGTTAATGTGAGTATCCACACAAAAAAAAATTTCCAAATATTTGGCATAAAAATAAATCCTCTCAAGCTATACAAAAGCATCAAGTAGAGAATAAAAGGGGATACAAACATGGATGGACTGTTGTCAAGCAGACAAACACAGAAACTACACAGCAAGATATCCAGGCATTTCAAGAGCTGAATATCTTTTAAATTAGTATTGCAAACTGAAATTCAGTGTATTTTCCTTTTGAATCACACTTCTGTGTGATATCTTAGGCCATTTGGCAGCATAGCAGACAGCACTAGAAGCATTTTTCAACTCTGGTATAATCTTGTTCTATTATTTTTCCTATCATTTGTATAAGTAATTGTAAACAAACACATAAATATATATAAAATATCTGCACATATAGACCAACAATAAACCCAGAAACTGAAATTTAAATTATAGAAAAATGATTGTGTGAGATACATTCAACAAACACAGAATAAGGAGAGAGTGAGATCAAGTTTACAATGAAAATTTAAATATGAAAGAGGTCCAACTAACTTTCACACTCTGCAATTCCTCTCTGTATTACCATAACTACACTTGATCAACAATATTCCAGTGGGATTGAACCAGCAGGAGGCCTCTCTCCATGAACATAATTCACATTTGAAATTGTTTGCAATTCTTCAGGCTTTATAATCAGAGAATATTACCTCCATGAGAACAAACAATGCTGCAAAGAAAAGGAGGGTTGCCCACTCAACTCTGTGCAATATCATCTCAAAATCATGGATGTCTGCTAGCACTAGCAGCCAAAGGGCTCCCAACATGGCAATCCAGCCTGCATGAGAGAAAGAGAGAACAATACTTTACACTTCACAGACTTGTTATGTGCTACCAACATGTAAGTTACAGTATTGTGATTTTCAAAGATTTTTGCCATATTTTTGCCCTGACTGTAACAGGAAGAGTTCACAGACACCACAGGATTAATGGTTTCTGCTTTTAAATTAAAACAAAAGAAAAAAAAAAAAAAAAACAGAGTTGGGTTACCCCAATAATCAATGGGTTTAGATCACAGAGAAACCTTTAGGTATTCAGGAGTAGTGAAGGACTCTGCAGCTCCCAAAAGGCTGGCTGCATCCCCTGGACCTTGAAGACTCAGTGGCTACCTGCTCTAGAAGACAATCAGGAAAGGAAACTCTCCTTAGAAAAGAAGGGACACTTAGAGTAAAAGAGGCTGTCTTCAGAGATGATCCTCTGTACATCCTGAAGTGTTTTAATACACATATTTAGGTAACCAATTGAGAGAAAATACAAATCAAATGCACAATCAGCTGGAAAATGCAAATAGCAAGTCTCCTGTCCGAGCAAGGCTCACTTTCCCTCTGCACAGTTAAAATTCTTTCTAGAGCTGTTTGATCCCTCTGTTCTATTTATCTTAAAACTCTCAGAGTTCCCAAAGCAGCAAAGGAAAGTGAGAACTGTCAGTTCCACCTACCATGACTTTTCAATAGCAAAGCTGATTTGCTGTCTCATAAAAGAAAGCAAATCAACTGTTTATGAAAATTAAATTAATTTTCTCTGAACACAAAGAAAGGGGATATAGAAATGCACTGCCTAATTTTCTTCTGACTGTTGTCTTGGCTGTTTTCCGAATTCATTAAAGAATAGTGGGCCCACTCCACCTTAAATAAATGAAGATGATGGCAATTCCTGTTAGAATACTGCAAAGGAAAGTAGGTATGTGCTGATTTGAAGCTAAGTAGCAGAATTTTAACTGCTATTTTATAAAAACTTAAGTCACACCATTACATTTTTCTCATATGCATTTTGTATGTAAGTACAACATAGTGAAGCATTAAAAAATTTCTCATTACTTCTGGAACAATCTGTGAAAATATCTCGGTATTATTTTTACCCTTCTGTCTCCAATAATAATGAATCAACTTGAATTGATTGTTATCTCTATATGGAGATAACAATTAATCACTAAAGGTAATGAAATATTATGGAATTGCTGATGAGGTGGATGGAGCCAGCATTTTCTAGCACTGTGAGTGTTATCAGCACACATCAGCTTCAAGCATGCAGCTTTGCATGAGGGAACAGTGCCTGGCCTTATAATATTGTTCCCTGAGAATACAGACAGGCAAGGGAGGTGTCATCCTGCCATGCTTCAGCAAGTACAGCTCTGCAGAGGGAAGTGCAAACACATCAGCTGCCAGTTCTGGCTGCACAGAGCTTATTTCGGAGAGGAGAGGAGAGGAGAGGAGAGGAGAGGAGAGGAGAGGAGAGGAGAGGAGAGGAGAGGAGAGGAGAGGAGAGGAGAGGAGAGGAGAGGAGAGGAGAGGAGAGGAGAGGAGAGGAGAGGAGAGGAGAGGAGAGGAGAGGAGAGGAGAGGAGAGGAGAGGAGAGGAGAGGAGAGGAGAGGAGAGGAGAGGAGAGGAGAGGAGAGGAGAGGAGTTTCTTGGCATTTTTTATTCATGATGAAGAATTTTCAAAGTACTAGGATACATCAAAGACTGGCTTCTCTGTTCATTTTTTTTCTAGCTTCCTGGACCACAAAAAGAGAGCCATGAGGAAGAGAAACAGAAATAATTTTTTAAAATAACTTCTCATTACTCTAGTGAAAACAAAGCCCATTTACAGTTCCACAGACCACTTCCTTTACTGCCTCTTAGTGCCTCTGTTTGACAACAATTGATGTCCTGGAAAGAGAACTTGGAGAGAAACTGAATCTAAATTCTATTTCTACCTGTTGAAGAGGGTGATTGTTTCTACTTATCCTAGGGAAAAGAAAATGAAATTTTATTATAAAATGCATCTTGCAAATTTATAATGCAGTCTTCATAAGAAAAGATTTCCATTTCTTCTGCCTGGTGCCAGAAAAAAAGTACAGTAGTAATCACTTGAGTGCTTTGCTTTTCTCTTACCCAGTGGGGAAAACCACCTTTGGAATAATACTTAGCTCATGATGAGCAGAACACAATTGCAATCCTACTCAAAACCCCCTTATTTTAAAATAATCAAGAAGAAGAACTTGAAAATATAAAACAATCTAATAGAACCAAATAGAAGCCTAGAATTTGAAGGCAGGCAGGAGAAAGAGAAAGAAATGAGGGGAGAAAAATTACTGTGTAATTTGTAGGCCTTTCAAATGCTCGTTAAGAACAGTTTGCATTCCTCAGCAAAAGTAATTTTGTCTGACCTACTACCTCATAGTAGCAGATCAGAAGCACAGAAGTATAACAAGCTTCCTCCAAACAAAGCGAAAATGTGGACGCTGTATGCTCACATTACATGCACAGAATTTGGGGAAATGCATTCATGAAAACTGAGCATACACAAAAATTTCACTTTTCTGGAAATCGAAATGGCACTTGAGACATTTGAACTGAAAACCAAACTCAGGATAATATTGCATGATCTCAATGCTGGTCTGAGCAAAACAGCATGCTGCTCAAGACAGTGCAAGATAACACATTTAGGTTGGAAGGGATAAAACTGTAAAAATCCAGGATGGGAAGCAACTGGATGCCAGATAGTCCTGCAGAAAAGACTTGACAGACACAGTGTATCACAACTAAATCTCATTGCTCAGTGAAATACAGAACCAGGGCTACAAATAGTAAATTCTGTGAAGCAACCTCTGCTCTCCTCATCCCTGGAAAACCCTGAGAATATATACTGTAAGATGCATACCCATGAGGAAATCTGAGGCAGAGAAGGAAGCACAATCAGTGGTCTGAAGAGTTGACTTCTGAGGAAAAATGTGAAGAATCCAGGATGCTTAACTCAAGATGATTAAAGAGGTCCTGACAAGTCTTTGGTAAATACCAGGGTTCCCCAAAGGGCAGAAAGCAAGCTGTTTGTGGCAGCAGTAGGACAAGAAAGAGTGAGAAGATGTTAACAGCAACAACGATGATTCAGGCAACACAATATTCAGGATCACACATTTATAGTGGTGGAGAAATAAGGTTTTTTTAAAAACCATCTAGACCCTTTCATTCTGCCAGATTAAAATATAGTACTCCTATCTGCAAATAATGGGAGGGACACACTGATTTTTTATATGTTTTTCTCTAAGTATGACTTTCATTTTCTGTGCTCTTTAAAATTCTTTATTTGTTGTCATAAAGGCCACAGCAAGTTTTTGTGAACTGCAAAAACCTTCTAAGCCCACAATGTCCATTACAGGCCTACCAGCTAAAATATATTTGGTGCTTAGCTTTGAATAATTATTCACACAGCATGGTATTGAATATATGAGTAAAGTCCATAACTGTGTCCCAACAGTTTAGTCAGAAGATATCTAATTAGCTCCACAACCACTCAGAATGTAGCTTAAGGATGTATCCCAGTCCTTCATGTACTATGGTGTAATTGTAATGTAGTATATGCTTGATCATCCTCTTACACAAGCCTATAAAAATATTGGGGTGAAAAAGTTAAATCAAAGACATACTTCCAGTAGTGCTTTCTCTACTCATAGAATATGTTCTATCAGTAGTTCTGAATGTGAATGAAAATGTTCTGTATTTTGGTTTATTCAAATTTTGTTTTGTTTTATCAGGCATCCCTGAAAATATACATTCTGAAATCATGCTGAAGTACTTGCTAAGTAGTACTTGCTGTCCACTGATAAATGCTCTTTTATCTTTAATATTATTTTCTTTTTAATATAAAGTTACCTTCTCACAAAGCAACTTGCTGGTCTTTTGAGCAGTCTATTTTCAGGGTCTTAGTGTCATAGAAATAATTTTCTGTTCTGTGCTATTTTTGGCACCACAGTTTAAGGCAACTCCTTGGGGGACAGAACAGTGATGGTGACAGTCCAAGACTTGCACCACACCAATAAATACTTGGTACAGTACAAGAGGAATAAAAGAATATGGGAAAAAAATAATCCCATGCAAGGCAAAAGAAGTGGGGTCTTATGCTAATACAAGGTAATTACAGCAATAAAAAACAGAAGCTTTGCATAAAACAAGGAGGTAAAGAACTGACTGCTCTGTAATCCCAGATCAGCACATGTGCCTTAGGAAAGGATGTGCTGGACTTGGTTGAATAGCTGTAATAGCATGAAGTCAGAATGTGAAATTGTATTCACTATTGTCTTTTAATGCCAACACCTAACCTCATTAACTCTCCAAACACAATTTCATAGATGAGATGGGATGGCATTCAAAACAGAACACTGTAAGAAAGAAACCCTGGTTAGACACTGCTACAGCCGGACACTCCATCTCCAGAGATGAGCTGACAGATATATAGCTGTCTATACCACACCAATCCGTAAGTCTGAAAAATTACAGAGTACTCTCAGTAAAGGTCACTGCAAACAAACACACTCTATTGCCATAGCCTTATTGACTCTTGTGAACAAAAAATAATTTGAGAGGCTGCAAATATCAAGAAAAAGGAAAGGTCAACTTCTCTAGAAGTAAGAAATAAAGATCAAAGGCTGCACTAGCTGTTAATGGCTCTTGTTTTTTTCTCATCAAGTGTATGGGCAGCTGCATGGACAGGGGGTATTGTACATGCATAATTACCTGTTTGTAAAGACAACCGTGAAATTTCAAGGCAGAATTTTTTGAAAAGTATCCTAAAATAAATTAAGACTGCAAGGATCATGGAAAGCAGATCTCCTGTATTTTCACAAGCAAAGTGTTATGCTGACAGGGATGAATAAGTAACATCTGGACCAGACTTTCTGAGTCTGAGTCAATGCTGACTGCATTGATTTAGTTCCGTTCCAACATTCTCATTATTAAAAAATTATTGTCAAACTTATTTTTAAACTCATGTTTATATACACTCTACCAGGAATTTTTTCAACATGACTATGAATCAAAGATGCACGAAGTCTCTCAGATACAGTTATGTCCATTCTCATTTTAGAAAAACAGTTTGCCTTTTCACAGTGCCATCAAGTCTCTATGCTACATATCAGAGGCCAGCAGGTCAGTCCCATGCAGAGCTCTTCTTGAGCTCGCTGTAAAGGTGCTAGACAACGAAACCAATACCACCACATGCCACAGCAGATAACAGAGTAAATGGATGAAGCACAAGCAGGGAGCTTAAGACCACTAAACAAGGACAAATATATTAAACTCCACTGGCAATTGTAGGTGATGATACCTGGAGAAAAGGGCTGCAGTGCAGCCCTAGCAAGCACACCTGCAAGAATCTGGAAGAGTCTCCAGAAAGGCCTGAAGACTTTCAAAGAGAACAGCTCAAAATCTTGGCTCTAATCTTATTATGTCTTTCTGCATTGGACTGGATGCTCTTGTCAGATGCTACAACACATTGTTTTGTTTACCACTGTCAGATCAGCAACTAAAGAAACTACTTTAGTCATGGAAAGCAGCATTACAGCTTCATATAGGTGGAGCATTAATGAAAAATTGTAAGGGAAGAAAGAAATTGCCACAGACAAGAGTCCATGAGTAACTGCAGCTAAAAGAAATACATAAGATTATAAAAAAGAGTCCAGGTTTATCAGTAACTCAACAGTGGTTAGTTATAGATGATAGAGTAAACCCATGAGATGGTCAAAACCCATTTTAGGGGTAAAAAAAAGCACAAGAAAAAAGCATATAACATACATACAACACAACTCGTATGATAAAATCAGGTATAATATAGAGTTGAAAACCAAACTTAAAAAAGTAAAGGGTAAAGCTTCAGAAAATATATAAAAATATGCTCAAGTGGACTCAAGCACAGGAAGTAAGAAAATACCAACACCAACACTATGCACATCTTGGCAAAGAGGAAGAGGACATCCCTATCACACTCATCCCTTCTCATCCCAGCAAAACCCTCAAGTTATCAACACTGTGTTTTGACTCCTCCCAGCCTAAATGTGTGACCCTTAGCACCCTGGCGAACATCAAAGGGTGACCCTAACATCAGGAAAAAGGGGGAGATGACACTGGGATTATTCCTTTGGGTTTTGGGTGGATTTTTGGGTGGAGGAGTTTGGTTTGAGTGTTTGGGGGCAGGAAGGAAAAGTTGGTTGGTTGGTTGGTTGGTTGGTTGGTTGGTTGGTTTTTTACAACAGTTTATACTGCATACTGTTAATGAGTTTTGTTTTGCACTCATTAGATAATTTAGACTCTAAGTGTTAGTATTATCATAAGATGAACAATGATTGCTTGCTTTGGTTGCACTGATACAACTTTTAATTAGACTGACAATAAATTCTTAGATCCAGATATAGGGGATGTTCCCCTTTTTGCCCACAGTATCACAAGCTTAAGAAGACCATGGAGACCTTGAAAGCAGGAGCCTACTGCCATAACCCATAACCCAAATGTTTTGGAGGCCAAAGCCATTTACTTTACTGAAATATGTGAAGGAGTTTCCAGGCAATTAGGGATTATTCAGGATGGTAGCTTTAGCTCTACAAAAAAGGTCCACAAATGTTGCTACCCAAGTTTTGTATCTGGTTGCCTAGTTTATCAAGTTGTGTTAGAAAGCTTTCCAAAATAATGAAATAATATTGAAATTCAAATGGGAAAAAAGTAGAGACAAAGAAAAGAAAATAGTCATTGTGACAGCTCTAAATGCAGTTGACAATAAAGTATCATTTGAGCCATTACTAAGGAGTCAATACCTACAGGCTTTCATCAGCTAAAACTGATTCATTTCCTAGACCTAGCTACTTTCTAGATAAATGTTAGCTTAGGTGACAAATGTGCACTTTTCATGATGATGATATAGTGACATAGGAAGTAAAATATAAGATGTGCTGAACTTGGCGTCATTCTTGGCATCTGGCCTATGCTTTCTTAAATCAAGCTTCTTCACCAGTTTTTATATCTTAATAACTGTCTGTCTCACCAGGATTTTTTGTTTTCTTGAGCATTAAAAAATTATACATCAGCTTATTAAACTGGTCGATGGCTTTTGTCAGGTATTTCATAAAACAGCTCCTCAGTAACACTGAGTAGCTCTATAATGAACCATTCATCTTAACTACTGCACAAATTAACCGGAAACTAAACATTGAGAATATATCAACACTTTCTTTTTTTCTTCCTCTCCATGGGGAAAACATTTAAATTTTTAAGTCAATTTTGTATGTTTCTGCAAATATAGTTTTATTGTTTGTAAACAAATGTCATATTTATACAACTCCACCATCACACAGAATAGTGGCATAACGTAGTTCAATCTATTTATCACTGATAAGAGATGAGAAGAATGTTCCAGAATAAAATTTTAAAGTATTATTTTAAGAGCCTTTGACATTATCAGCTCTCTCATGCTATTGGGATCTGTCCACATCTTCCTCAGCCATGTGCTTGTCTATGAGGTTATGTAAATCTTTTGGATCTGAGGAATTCTGCTGCACACTGTGAGACAGGATCTTTCTCACAGAGCTGTGGGGGAAAGGTTCAAGTTTTAAAGCACTTTCACCATTCTAAAGAATCCTCTTAGCACAAGTTCAAATGCACATACATAGTGTGCCCCAGGGCCCACATAAAAGCTGGGCAGGGAGTGGGAGAAGTTTATTAGAGTTCTTGAGCAGCTTCCTAGGATGCATCTTCAGAACAAAACCACACATTTATTTCCCTTGTGGAATACTGGAGATTTTTAGTTTACATCATCACATAATTTAGTTAAAGATCCCTGAGTTAAAGGCTTCTGCCATTGGTTGCAGCACTGCAATTCATGCAAGGTTTTACACACACACATACTGACCCTACAGATCTGTCTCAAAGTTGTCAGCCAAGAATCATTCCTGCAGTGAGCTCCTAATTTAAATGTTACAGAAAATAAATGGATTAAATTAGTTGTTAAAATCTTAGTAGGCTGTAGTAATGAAGAACTGGCATCACTTATTGGTATGAAACTTCACGCATTCTGTGATGAAATAACAAATGTAAGCAAGTTTGTGAAGCTCTCTAGGACTGTGCAGCCCCCTCTTCCTCACTAAGCAGGCTACCCAATAAGTGCCACTCAGTTTCAACTCTATTATAATTATTGGTTCATCTAGGTAAATTACAGTGTAAGCTGAAAATTGAGCATGTCCACTGAAACATAGGAAAATCAAAAGCAGGATGAAAATCAAAAGCAAGTAAAGAGGAGAAACTTTGAATCCCATTCACTTCCCTGAATTTGAGATGTGACTCCACTCTCTAGTTGAGACGAAATTTTTGCTATAATTTGCATAATAGTCTCTGTAGACATAATTGAGGGAGGAGACTGTTCTACTGAGGCCCTTTCCCATTAAGGTAATTAGTTTCTCATGTGAATGTCAACAATTTTTCTGTAAATTATGGAAATGAGTCAATAAATATGGCAACTGGTATTCAAAGGAGTGACAGTGCAAGAGTCTTTCCTACCTACAGAAACTGAACACATTTCTCCTTTAAGGCACTGCCAAGAACATAAAAATAAGTCTGCACAACAGGATCTACCGAACAAACAGAAGTCAGTTTACATTAAATGAAAACAGTTATTTTCCTACTTCTCCACTATTTCACTCACAGTTTCAAAGTGTTTCAATGATGCAAGATACACCTAGTTATCATACACAGCAAAAAGAGAGCTTCAGACCCTCAAAAGTAGCTGCAGCAGAATTTGCAGACTAAGTCCACAACCAGAAGTTAAATCACATCCATATAGAGCACAAGAGAAAGTTTTGCAAAAGAAAGAATTCTCATCAAACAAGATAACCTTTTTTTTGTAAATATTCAGGAATTTTAGCTTTAGTGCAAGAATGATGAGGGAAATTTAGGTCTAGGAGGTTTGCTTGACAGGAGTGACATAGAATACTGATTATACAACTTGTGCTACTGCCCAGAAAGGTCATAGTGGTGATGTTAGTTAGTAGAAAGAATAAAACCATTATTTTTTATAAGTTCCTAAATTTGCGGGTTTGCTAACACTGCCTTGGTTAATCATACCTAAGATGAAACCAGGCTGAATCACAGCTGTTGATGGCCTCCACTGATTAGTGACAACCCCAGAGATTATTTTGAGGGCAGATGAAGGTAATTAGATTAAACATTGATGTCTGAAGGATCACAGATGTCCATGGCATGGAAAATACCAGAATGGACTCAGACAGTAGCATAAAGACATAACCCCTCTGTACAAGTGAAAAAAAAAAAATCCAAGACAGCTCCCTCAAGTAAAAAAGTGGCAGTCCTTAATTACAGAAGACTTCAGTCAATCCAAAAAAATCTCCCCGTCCCCTTGCTTAAATAATTCATGAAAGGAACATGAGAAAAGCCATGGATAGTAACACCGTAGGTTCACCTGTGCAAGAGTGGTGTCTTCAACAGGGAAAATGGTGGCAATAATTAACCAATCAATATACAAATAAGGCAAAACCACAATTGTATTTCTCCTGGCATACCACCCCATCTTGCAGCAGTCTGCAGTCAAAATTGAGGCAGTATCTCCTCTCTGAAACAGGAACTATCTCATCTCTTTACTCTTGGGTTTTCACCTTGTTCCTTGAATATGAGAGCAACAGAGTTTGTTGCAACTTTCAAAGGAGGAGAAGGCATTCCCCTGTCTCAGAAACTACTGAGCCTGGCCCTGGGAAAGAGGTGTCCAGAGGTGGAAGGGAGCAAGAGTGAGGGGGTCTGCAAGAGCAGGCTGCCTACATTGCATGCAGAAAGCACTGAGAGGGGCAGACAAAAGCAGCGCCACTGACATAATGGGTCCCTCTTCACAGATACTGGAAGGAACTGCACAAAGTTCACAGCAGCTCTGAAACTCGTTGAACTGACTAAAACCAAACCAAAGAGAAAGCACCTTCCACACAAAAGTAGAAGGAATTAAGCTGTAAATTGATTTTGGTATTTTTTCTGACCCAGTCAGTTTGAACACCCTGCCTTTAAAAAATCTAGCTTAAAATTTCAATGAAATGCTACTTTATATTACTTTCTAAATCTTTTCAGACATATTAACATAGTTCAAAGCCCGCCTAAAAGTTAAAGTCAAAATAGGAGCCAGGTACAATCCTTAAAGGAGCTTTACTTTCATCCTTTGTCATCTTTTCTCAGATGTTTTATCAATGCTTTACCAATAAAATAAAATAAAATAAAATAAAATAAAATAAAATAAAATCTCATGGGGCCAAATGAATGTACAGTAGGAGTCCTACAGTTTTAGTATCTGCTTTTTTTCTCAGTACTAATCTTTTATTAACATAGCTATTTCATAGAATTACACTAAATAAATTAATGAACAGGCACAAAAAAACTGAAGAGGAAAGGGTTCTGCATTTTAAAAGGCAGCTAAGTATGCAAATTTTATTTTTTAAATTAAAATGTCAGTACCTTCAAATTATATTAATGATTCCAAGTTCATAATGAAAAAATTGTATCAGGGCTTGGGACTGATAAAGAATTTTAAAATCTTTCTAATTCCCTCTACCAAATGCAATTTAAAGTTATTGGATTTCTAACACTTCAGTCTCTGTATAAACCATTATTCTGGTAGAAAATTAAACACTGAACTGCAATTTACTTTCATTTTTATGAGAAAACCATACTGAACAAATTTACCCAAGCCAACAGAGTATAAGATGTAGTGTATATTAGGAAATACATTTCCATGCTTTGGAAGACTAAAATCCATAGAGCCTCACAGCAGCACTACTTCAGTAATGATAAGTGACAGCTACCATCAAAATAGTGGAATTCAGGAAACAAAACTGAGGACCTGTAAATTAATGGAACCTGTAAACCTATTAGTAGTAGTTTACGGGTTCTATTAATTTTTAGTAGAAATTATGTGGTGTATGCTTTAGTAACATTTATTCATTAATCTGACAGGTTTGCCATGAATGCAGAACAGGGAGAAATTATACAGAACACATACAGCCCTTATTTACTTTCAAGGTTGTTATTCAGCTACTGGATAACAGAAACCTACACTGCCAAGCACTCCATTTGTTTTCACTTATTTTACTGGCATAAAACAGGACAAAAACAAACTATCAATAGTTACTATGTTTCTTCTAGCATTGACTCCAACTCCTTTGCAATTTTGAAAAAATATCAAGAGCAGACACATCAAGTGCTGTTCAGTCTTTCATGACTGTCTGGCTTTTCACAAACTTTTAAAGATGTTGGGCTTAATTCAAGAAGTCCCATATGGTTCAGTGTCACTTATCTGAGACAGAAAAGTAAGGGGGTAAATTGGCAGTGTGAAGGCCTTTCTTATGTTCTCAGCCACCATGACTTCAAATGCCTTCAAATATTTTCAGCTTCTGCATTTTCCCAGACCTTATGAACGTAGCACTTTTGGTGTTATAATACGTCAGTATATACACCTTTTAACTTCTTAACAGACAATAATCTTCATGGGCTGAAATTGCCCATTTCCATGGCAAATAGTCTGTCAGCAGCAGATATGGGAGGTCTTGCTCACAAACTGATCACCACTGTAGAGCTATAACTGGCTCTATATTTTGCACAGCAAAAATGTGTCAATGTAATATCTGTGTATATGATTATTGAGTTATTCATTATGAGCTATTCCTCTTCAAGACTGCTCCATCTTTCAGCCACTGAGATAGAAGTAAATAGTGTGTAAATTCAGATTGCGTGAAAAAAACATGTATCTGAAATTCCATAATCTTGAAGAGCTCAGCAGCCAATAAAAATGTTTTCATTTTTTATTGGTCAATGCACAGGTAGGTTTTATGACTGTCTTTCAGTTAAATGTGAGATTTGATTTGGTTCTGTTTTCAGGATGTGTGGAGCTTTTCCTCACGGAGATATACAACTAGCTGTATAAAAACATCCACATATACATCTATATATAGAAAGTATGCATACAGCTACTTTCATTTCACCCATATATAGTGTCCTCCAGTTTTTATTTTGGGAAATGAATTATTATGGCGATATAGTAATGGAGACTGTAAATTATACAAAGAGCTTTCTATACTTAAGAAATAATGCCAAACTGCTTCTTTGTTCTTCCATGGAGTGATTATTTTCTGATCTCTCTAATGCATCTTGGTCATTCACTCAAACAGTGCAAATGATGCCAAGGTCAAATTGACTCATTCTGTAATGTTTAGCCAGCTCATTAGTATTGGAAAGTCCAGAAAATGAAGTCATGAGCACTCTCTCTTATTCCTCCTGGGGTAACTGGGACGTGACTGAACTTTAAAAACCTGTTCTTCTTTTCCCAGAGAAATTGCTGCTTAACCTGGTAGAATTGTGAGGATAAGGACATATGAAAAACAGCTTTCTGAAAAGATCCAGACTCATAAAGATATAACTGGTTTTTTCAGGGAGGTTGCTTGTTTTACTTAGAACAAAACTAGGAGACTTACCGAGATCTAGGTAGATGCCTGGAACAAATGAGTTCAGAAAAAACATAAGAATAACACATCCCAGCACTGTCAGACATTTGATGAGAAGAATTTTGTCTGTTATTCTGTGCTGGAGACAGACAGGAAAATAAAATTAATAATTGTATTAAACAAGAAGCTATGTATTATGCATAGAGTTCAGAAAAGCATGTGTGAAGCACAAACTGCTGTTCCTGTATTGTATATTCCTCTTCAGCATAAAAGACAGGACTACAAGAATAGTTTTTATAGGCGTGCATCTTATGCATACCTGTACAAAACCATGAGTATGTGGTCCAACAAGCTTTAAGAGATACAGGTATCTAGCAGTTGCTGCATACATTCAGCTGTATTCAGTCGCCCCCTCCACAACTTCACGCCAGAAGGAGAAGTAGGGTTGAAATGCAGCTCCAACCACAGAGGGCATTCTGAGCACTCTGTGGTTTTGTGATCCGGGACAAAATGACCGTTTTTTTTTGGGTGTGCTTTGAAAACCTATAAACTACCCTAGAGGTCAAATCTTTCACACCTCCTGTACAACTCTCATGGACATGCCAAGCCCTTCATCTCTATGGAGTCTGTACACCTCTGTGCCCAGCTCCTGCTTCCCTGTGCCAATCTCCTTGTGCCCTCAACCCTCAGACCCAGTGCTTTCCATCGTGTCTCTGCTTTCACTACCACCCCAGGGAATCAATTTCTCTCAGACCAACTTTGTCTCTTGTTTCACATAGTTTAAAGCTCTACTAAAACACAAGTCTCCATTCTTTAAAAAGTTTGTCTCTTATGCAATGCCTTGAAAGAGGTGTAAAGAAAATCTGTTGGTTTGCTCTGGTTTGGTGTGACACCTAGGACAGGGTTCTCCCAGTCAAGGACATTCACCCCAAGGAGTCCAATCAAGGACTTGAGCTCTCAGACACAGGCCTGATTCATTAGTGATGGCAGTGAGGTAGAGTGATTGCGACACTTAGATAATTAAATTTAGGAGACATTAATCCCACTACAGAGTGTACATCTTTTCAGTTCCAGCGTAAAGACTTAGGCAGTACTAACGTGTGCACAGCTAAGAGAACAGGATTTATCAAGTGGTTTATCCCTACTTGAATAATAAAAGCAGTAATGTCACAAAGTGCATTAAATTAGAATCAGAATTGGGTACATTAGGAAGACTGTACTCTATTATCATTCATCATGGCTACAAGCAACTTATTGACACCTCCTGAACCTTTCTGGCTATGGATTAAAAATCTAAGAAAACACTGCTGAATCATCAGTTGATTCTTTAAGTTATAGTTTTCTAAGAAACAAAAATACAAAACCTTACCATGTGGTTCAGTAACCTTGTCTGACCAAGAAGCCAACCACCTTGGCTGCTAACTTTTCTGCTATCAGGAGAGTTATTAAATTTCCATTAGATTTAAAGCACTATCTCTATATAAAGGCATAGCTTCATTTACATGAATACTGAAAAAACCTGCCATCTACTTACTCTTTTCTGGAGTTCCTGGATATTTGTTTCCCAGTTTTTATCTTCTTGTGAAATTTGTCTGAAAGAAAATGACACCTACTTTTTTCCAGAGTGAAATCAGAGCTCTGATTGTTGGAATTAATTCCTCTCATCACATATACATCACTTCTTTCCCCATGTGGAGCAACTGATACCACAAAGGAGTTATGTATGGTCTTCTTACATCCAGCAGCAAAATTCCCATGAGCATTCACTTAAGACTCCGCTTTTGTAATGGGCTCCACTAATACACAAACCCTTCTGCTCATGAGGAAAGCCACAGGCTCCAGGGTACAGACCTCAGTATAGAATATGGCTATCTGCAATATGTAGTTCCCTTAATAGTTTCAGGAGCTGATGTGTGTGGCCCACTGTGATACAAAAAGGGTCGTGTGCTAACATCAGCAAGTCAGAACACATATGTTTCACATTTGCATTTTATAATGAAGTTCGTAAGATCCCAATAACACCACTGTGTTATCGGCGCAGTCAGCCCTCCAGCAAAAAGCCTTGGGCTTTGCAGTTCAGGAGCACTCTTGTTAATGCTAATGAAATTTTACATTGCTGTAAATGTGCTGAAATGGAGGAATCCTGATTTTCAAGATTAAATATACAATTTTTATTTGTACTTTAGAAGGGTCTTCTTTAGAGTATCGTAAAGTCTAATAATCTCTTAAAATCTTTTGAAAAGGAGGCAATTTTAACAGCCTTATTTGTCTTGAATTATTAGCACCATCACTCAATTCAAAATACACAATATCAGCAAAAATTATGTAAACATATTCTTATTACTGGAATAGTTTAAGAAATCATATTTACATTTTCTTGCTCAAATTCTTTAACAAGGTTATTAATTCAAATTAATTATTCCAGTTTCACTTTAGTCAATTAACATTCAAAATATTTATACTGCTATTCTCAGTCATCAGATTCCATGGCATAACATCTGGTTTTGCCAGAATCTAAACTAAACAAGAAGTTTATGTAAACTTCTTATATATAAAATATGTCTGCACTCCGGTTCACATTGAAATTTTGATTATGAAATAATTGTAAAACATGCAACTCACTGGTGAAATGTTTTTCAAACTCACCCATTCACTGAAGACAATTTGAATTTTTCAGTTAAAAAAAAAGAAACTATAGTGTCTTACTGTGCTGAAGCCACAACTGTAAGGAAAAGTGTAGTGATATATTTGTGATCTTTTTAAACCAAAATCTTCCTGAAATTCCTAGGCCTTTAATTTTGGGTCATATTGATAAATATATTTTCCAGGCTTTACACATCAGTTTTCTCCTAAAATACTTTGTGTTTTACTGAGTCTGAGAGTGACTTTTCATATCTGCCCCAACATCCATCTGATCAAGACAGAGCTAGGAATGCAGGTCTCGTCCCAGTGAAGATACCTGAAAGGGGAGGTGGGAGACATTGGGCCTTGCTTACCTGTGAAACGTCCTCAGCTTCTTCCTCAGGAGCATCTCCAGAGTCAGCACCTTCTGCATCAAGAGGCATTTCACAGCAGTCTCCTCTCTGCTGGCTGGGTTAATGCGCTGAGCTGTCAGCCTCCAAACATAGATCTCATGTTTCAGCTCTGAAAAGAAGCAAAATTGCTTCAATGTGAGGTCCAATATGTATGAAACCAGAGATGATTAAAATATGCGTAATGTACTCTGGACTCAAAGGTGTTAAAATTATTGGGATGGTTTCCCAACAAATTTCCACTTAGGAAGCTGCTTTTGTCATTCCTTTTGCAGAGCTGAAGTGAAGGAAAAAGAAATAGGAATTTTTCAAAATTTTAAATAAATGAACCACAAAGTCCTTTTTCAAAGAAAAAGAAGTATTGTCATCAAATACTTGCAAAGGCCTTCAACAAGCTTTAGGGCTAAAATTGTAGCACATTCATTTTTCAACAGAAAATAAACTGTCAGTACACATTATTATACTGCTAACAGATACTTGTTCCCTGTGCAGTTAGGAATTACAGCAAATGTTCCATCATGGTATTCAGAATAGACAGCATTTTTCCATTCACTGTATGTTTGTACAAGCAATCTTATCTATTTAAGGCAAAAGTGAAATTTGGCACTTATAGAATAGTGTTTAATAGTATTTTAAAGGTTTCCTGAGAGGATTTAACTCTCAGGCACTGAAAATATGTGTAAACACAGTGACCATCACTTTCATGCTGACCTGGATGATACCTGATCCTGTGGAAGTTCAGACAGACTGATTAACACTTTGAAATTAGACTCTAGAATCTTGTCAGAAATTTCAATCCTTTTTGATTATTTTTTCCCTCTAGTGTTGAGGCCTTGGAGAATGACCAAAAACCACATGTTCCTATTCAAGAAGATTGTTAAACTGGGTATGCCAAAAAAACCCTTTGAATTTTACAGGAAATCACTAAAGAAATAAAATCAGAATATTCATTCAGAAACTGTCTGTGCAACTGTTCCCCATTGAAGCAATGGGATGTTTCCTCACCCTTCTTTTCTGTTCCACTCAAATTTCATGTCATTGAAGACAATATGTCAAGAATTCAAGGGCTTATATCTTAAGATCCCTGTTCAATCAGCAAATTGCTCTTGTTCTGAAAATGAATGTGGAACTCTTTATATCATGTAAACAAACTATAAGAATTATTTATTTTAAAAATTATTTTGCTACATAAGAAAAATTTAAACACATTTTGATGTAGGCAGTGATGTTAACATTTTATGCTGCAACTCTCTAGAGGGTGATATCTGCTATCAGAGTACTAAACATGTTTAATTCCCCACTTTCCTTTGCAACTAAGTATTCATAATGATAACACAGAGTGAATCTTCTAAAGATTGACCACGAGAAGGAATTAGACTCGACAAAGCTCAAACATTTAAAAGCAAAAGTGTGTCCAGAGTCTGCATGGTTGACACAGAAGAAAGGGATTTGAACAGCAGTTGACATACATTTTGTATGGTTTGTGTCTATAGATCTGCACACATCTGTCAACTAATTTTTACAGTGTAAGTCCAGAATATAAATTCACACTATCAAAAGCCCAGTGACCATTCTGGGTATGACAACTATAAACAACTATATAAACAACTAGTACTCAGCTAAAGCTTTTCTTCCAAGAAGGGGATTCATACCCGAACCAAAAATACCAAAAATATGCCAAATCTACCACTTTCCTTTGTAATATATTCGGTGGTGCTTGCCAGGAGCATAATCTGGCACAAAGTTACATTACAATATGGATAGGTCTTGCTTCTCAAAGGATCCATATGACTTCTGGCCATCATTTATTTTTGTATCAACATTTGTGACACACAGATATAACAGCAGTAATTTTCCATTCACAGAGGAAAAAAAATCCTTTCTATACTGCATTCTTATGTGATTTTTTAGTTAATTGGACTGCAGATTTGCAGCTGTCATCAGTCCAAGGGAAAGAGTGTGGTTTTGGTTTTTTCTCTGGCAAACGCTCATGAAGGATGAGCATCCAGTTTGCTGTTCTACTTCCCTATAGTTTGTCTTTTCTGCAACAACTTTTCTGATGACATCTGTTCATCCTGCCATAGCATTTCTCTCCATCCTTTCCAAATGAAATTTCACCAAGGGTTTAGCTGATAGAGGGAAGTTGAATCATTCACCAACTAAATGAGATGCAAGTACTCCGCAGTTATTTTCATACAGAGAATCTCTATCTTTTCTCCTTCAGAAAGAGGCAGCTATCATCACTGTATCTGTGCAGAATGGAAAGCAGCATGACTTGTGTTGCAAATTCCTGTTCCACATCTGAAATGACCTGGGGCTCATCTCCAGGTTGAGCAACATTGGGCCAATGCTTTGAGATCTACATTAAAAAAATATGCGTGTCTTCACATGGCTTTGATCATGCCTTTATGTACAGCAAGTGCATGCCTGATTTTTCAGTCATTAGTTTTCTAAACATCCCAAGGATGTGAACATCTGACCTTCTGTGGAGTTTACTTCAGAGCAAACTGTACTTGGAAAATCAGAACAGTTGATACATATTTTACACCACAACTCCTGTTGCAGTAGTGATTTGTGAAGAGGTTTTCTAGGTCATCCCACAGAATGTTTCTAGTATTTCTCTTTCATGCACACTCTTATTGCTAATAGCCCATCACAGCATCAGATGATACATATTTATTAGCAGTAGGGCTTTTTTTAAAGGAAAAATAATGCAGAACCTTGAAGTCAGCAACAACAATTAACACGGCCAAAGTCCTTCGGGCCTTACTATACTCCTCCCATTTCATACTTGCAAAACCATTGAGGCAGCAACCCCCAGAGTTTGAGAACATCTGATATTTTATGACATGCTGTGTTACACATGGACAAGGGCATAATGTGACTGCAGGGTCTTATCAATCACTTTGAAATTATGGCCAAGAGAGCACAAGGGCAGCATTTGGCTGCCACTGAATAGAATCACAGGATAGTTTCACATTCTCTTTCTATGTCCATAAGCTCCTGTCCCCTCCTCAGATGAGATCTAAGGGTTATGTTTCACCAGAGTGAGCTCTCTCCACTCACTTGTCCAACCCAGTCCGCAGGGTTTTTGCAGGGTTAGCTCTATGTGGATGAGCCTTCTATCCAATGTAACTGCTGTCAGGTCTATTGCTATTAACTGACATGGTGAGTCTGTAGCACAGCAGTTTCTCATTAAAGCAGCTAAATTAACATTCGACTGCAACCATAGTACCAGTAGCCAAAGTGATAGAAGCAAAGCTAAGTTTAGTATGCAGTGATCTGGAGCACAAGAAGACAAAAGAGATGCAACTCAGTCAGAAAATTTAGCTCATTATGATACTAAAATCTTTTTGAATGTCATACATCCACATACAGCCCATGAGGCACAACAGCAATATAACTAGCATTATTATTTCCAACAAGAAAATAGAAAAAAACTCCATTTCCAACAAGAAAATATTAATTTTTATCTTAGTTATAGGATCAAATAAAGGATCCTCAAACATGTAAACCCTACGCTGCTAATCTGTTCTGATTTTGTCATTGATCATATTTGCCATGGAGACCACAAGTATTACATCCTGGACCCACTGAGTTTAACAAAATTTCAGCTGCTGACCCGGATTGTGGCAGTTTAGAAAAATTTTCTGCATTTTAGAAAATATTCTTTATTTGAAAACTGCCTATTATTTCTGCAATCTGGCATTTAAGAGTCAGATTGATTTTCACTTGAGTAATCACACATTCCCTCCCACCCAGCTGCCAATACCAAAGAAGACATCCTCAAAAACTGTGTAATTAATTCCCAGTCTCAGAATCTGAAAAGGCCAGTTTTGTTAATTGAAGATACTCAGAAGAGCATGACCAACTTTGATGAGATGACAAGAACTATCATTAAATGACAATTTTTAACTTGCACATGCACCAACTACATAAATTATCTTTTTGCAAGCAGCACAAGTTTGCACTGTTGGGCTGCATCTAACAACATTCAAAGCACGTTCGTCTGAATATTTGTTTGGTTTTTTCCTCCACATGCTACTGTAGCTTAACTATTTTCAGTAAAGTCATTCTTTTTCTTAGCCAAATTCTCAGAATAAGAATATTTCTGTTTAAATATTAACAGTAAAGTGAATTAAGTATCATGAATTCTAGCTTAACTAGTAATAGTAATATCTATAACCTTTAATAATTATTAAATCCTGATATTATGTAACCAATCCTCTAAGCATTATTAGATGGTGTCATCTCCATTTTATAAGAGCAGAAACTAAACCCAAAAGGTGAAATCCATGAGTAGAAAAAATTCACCTTGAGGGATACTCCAGATCAAACACTCACACCTCTCTCCCAGAGGCAGCACCCCCCAACAGGACACAACCATGAGGATCTAAATCTAGAAAAACAAACAAGCAAAAACAAACAAACAAACAAAAACCCCCAACATATTCTTATCTTTATTCCTTTGAATAGTCCAGTTGATCAATAGTGGATAAAGGTAATCATAGGTATAAATATTGCAGAGTCTTCAAAACTACAACAAAACTTGTTTTGCCTTATTCAGCTAAATACATGCAACGGAACACAAGAAATGTGCCGATGCTGCATAAAGCAGTACAGAGAATTCATATAAGCTTTTCAACTCAGTCTGACACCTGAGGCCCCTTTTGGTCATAGAGGCACCTAATGCCAGCTCTGTTACCCAGCATGGGATTGCATCCATCGCAGAGGAATTACAGGACATCCTCATCCCTGCAGCAGAGCACCTGGAGCCTGGGCAGAAAACCATAAAGCTCAGAGGGTGTCACACACCTAAATTTACCCACCATGAGTCATCTTCCCAGCAAGCTGGAGCAGGCTGCAGCAGGCCCAGGAAAGAATCTACAACATTACAAGCCTAACCCTAGTTTTATAAGGGAATAGTCAATTTAGTATGTGTATGATGGTCACATTGGACTCAAAAGGTGTAATCCACAGGTATTAAGGAGGGTTAGATTTCTCATAACGTTTCAGGATGGTTGAGAAAGATACACGTTACTCTTCAGTTGGTTTGTTCCTGAGCAACAGGTGGGATATCTCTCTCTCAGGTGACATGGGCTCTGTTCTCTTTTCTGGGTAAGTCAGACTTTAGAGCCACAAACTTATTATAGTGCTTGTGGGTTTGCCCCTCAGTTTCCTCTACTGCAATTCCCCATTGTTTAAAAGCAGGAAGCTGAATGTATTTAGGTTCTCTGTGTGAAGGAAGTCAAAATTCAAGTATTTTGAGCATGTGTTTATCTAAAATTCTACTTTAGTTTGTTTCAGAAAATTTTTCTCAGGTGTGAAATCTAGAAAAATAATTCCAGTATACTATCAAATAATTTTCATTCAGACTGCCAGACTTGCCAATGAAAACCAATTTTGCTGCTGTCTTCCATTAAACTACAAGTCTTGCTTAAAAAAACCCCACTTTTAAATTCACTACACTCTGCTCAAAAGCAAATAGATACATTCCAAGCACAAAACATTGTGCACAAAATATAACTACTGCTGAAGTCCTTTTAATACCAGAAAAAGTGCCGCAAGCCACCACTTAGAGATGGTATTCCCAAGGATAAGGAAAAAAGAACCATGAAAAGATACACCCTCAAGAGGACAATTGTCTTTTGGAATATTTCAAAGGATAATGCCTCTTCTAATGCTTTTAATAAGACAAAATGAAGAGCAAAATAATGAAGCATACTTCAGACTCACCATAACATATATCAGTGGTTTAGAAGTAAAAATGGTGACTAATACATTGAACACACTTTGATAAATGAAAATGGCAGAACAATTAAAAATCTGTCAACTTTACACTTGTATTTGAAACACCATCACAGTGAAAGCTTTCTGCAGCAAATAAACACAGGTAATGTGTTACATAGAACTAAATAGCTCTTTTAAGTTCTGTCTTAAAAGGAAGATCTGATGAACTTGAGAGCCATCAAAGTAAAGTGAAAAACTTTGTCATAGCTTCACTGAAACAACACTGTTAATGAAAAGTCTGTGTCTTGCCAACCACTGTATACCTGTGCAATCCTTTCACAACTGAGGTCCGTATACAAAAACAGAGGGGCACAAATGCTGGAAAAGAAACAGGAGCTAGCATTACCTAAGTTTTTACCTCCCATCAGTGATTTTTCTGTACTCATTCCTTCCATGACAAATGTGTATAATAAATTGTCAAGTGCTGCTCTGTTGATTCAGAATGACACTATATTATACCTTCTTTCTGCATAAGACAGGTAAAGTAATATTACAGCTGCCTTCTTGTGATGGCTACATTATCAATGCACTAAGCAAGTAATATGAGATTGTCATATTCTCCTTGTTTTGCAATGTCAGAATACTATTTTTATCATCTGAAGACAAGAAGAGGCAGTTCAATGTTTTTTCTCTTTCCAAGGGGAACACTCTATCAACTCTAAAGCAGTTCAAAGGATATATACAGGAATTAAAGCATAAAATTATCTAAAATATTTTAAAATATAAAAATCTTTAATCTGTGGCAATTAAATAACTACAGCTCTCATCAGGAGAGCTATTGAAGGTGCAAATAATAAAAGACAGCTTTTGATTTGCATTTTTAAACATAAAGTCATGGCCCTGGTGGATCCTGATATATTATCCAAAAAGGAGCAAACACAGTGTCTGAAGGGACATCAAGACTACCTAGTTCGTTTGAGACTGAAAGTCTTACAGTTTTTACAAATAAAAGACAAAATATGTACCCAAAAGGTATTGTCTTAGATTCCAAGAGCATTCATATGAAAGCTGCACCTTTTTGTTCAGCATGCTAACATCCACAGTAGGAGAGTTAAAATGTTAACTATTCACTATTCAGTGTTAATGTGTACAACTGGATTGCAGAGAAGAGAGAAAAAGAGAACACACAAAAACTCCACATTTTACTGTCCACATTGTTCTTCATGATTTAAAAACATTCCCCATGAATTCCGATGAAATCATCATCTTGCATGAGGACAGTAAAGTGCAGTAGAGTGCAGCCCCTATTGCAGAACTTCCCCCCAGATTTAGTTTAGAGTTGAATTTTTGAAAACATCTTGAAATATGCCTTTCTTTAGACATTACCGTCTTCATAATCTGCTTGCTACTTTCCTCTCTTGAACCAACTTCCAAGTGAGGGCAGGCCACTACTTCCAACATAACATGAAATACCAATAATGCTTTACTGGCTGTTAGTAAAGTACCTACATAGGTACAGATGCACCTCAGGACAGAGATTTGTCAATTTACTTAATTTAGCTACATCACTGATGTACCTCTCACTGATTCCAGCAAGAAATGGTTCCTAAAGTTACAAATATGTTACTAGCTGAAATAGGCCTAAGGACTGTTCTTTGACCCCAAGCAGCACACATACTGATGTTACATTACCCCTTATCCTGGGTGCCCTCTGTCCCTCAGTGTCCCTGCAGTGTCCTTGTGGCCCTAGACATTATTATTATTTTATGTGGGCTTATTGCATTTCAAAGTGTCTGATGCAGTACTGGAGTTTTCTTGCAGGTCATCACAGTAATTTTTCCCCTCCTCCTCTCCCTTTTCTTCTCCTTGAGAACATCTGTAGAGCTACACGTGGAAGAAAAAAACAGATTTGCTCTCTCATCTGGTTACCACATTTCCCATTGTGGGAAACAGCACTGTGTTTTTCATACATTAAGCACTTTACATATGACTATGATTAATTAGAAAATTCCTTCTGTTGTCAGCTTTACATGCTGACTCTCCTACTACCATCAGTATTTTCCCAGCTGCTGCAGACAGTGAGTTACACCAGAGGGAATAACGTGCTCACCCCTCTCCTGCTATTACCACTCCTGCTTAAAGTGTGGATCTCTCAGCCGGTGAAAAAATTGGAAAAAAGGGCCAAGCAACAAAGGAGAAATGGGGAGCTGGTGCCAAAGAAGTTGTGCTAGGAAAAAGCTCTTCCTCTCTGGCAAAAAATGGCAATAATAATACTTGTCACCAGACCGTGTACCACCCACTCTCCTGGGGATAGCAACCTTGCCAAACCCTGAGGTCCACATCTCCACAGCTTAATAGCTGAGACTTAACAGTGTATTGTTATGCTTCCCAGGGACTAAATAATGTATTTTTAACCCTTAAACGAAGAAAGAACTTTGGTTTCAGGTTTTCAGAGGGGGAGTTGAAACAGTAAATTTTATTCTTCTTACACTCAGATATTATTTCCTTTACATATTCTTTTGTGAAAATGTAGATACATACATACTTTTTAAGCCTTCTCAGCTTACTCTTCTAGCCCTGTCATCTTTTGCTGCGTCACACAGAACAAGGAGCAGGTTTAACAGCTGAAAGACATGCCCAAAAAAAGTCCTCAAAAATCCCTTCATTCTTAAAAAAACATTAGATTTTCTCTCTCATGGATGAGTTCTTCAGAGTCTTTTTTCTTTTGTTAGCTGCCCCGCTTAAAGCCAATGCAGGTAGATAGTGGTTTCTGGGGAAAGAACAGGTATTTTTATTGCTGCAGAGGTGCTGCAGCTCAGTCTGAAAGCCAACAGATTAAAGGCACTGGTAACATAGATAAAAATGTATCTTCATAATAAGAGCATTTTCTGGTTTTAAAATTCAGGCTAATCCATTTTAAAAATCTGTATACTCTAAATCAGCAGGAAAAAAAGCTTAAAGCATGTAGTGAAGAGAGACAAAAAATCTGGGGAGAATAATATACCAATTAAATCTCACATAACTTGTTTAATTGCTAATTGAGGGCAAGGTGAGGAAAGACTGGTATTTAGTTGATTAAAACAGCTGCTTCAAACAAGCCATTTGAAATTATCATGGAACCATTGTAACCTGAGATGAAAGGACCCCTGGAAGCACCTTGGAGGCCATTCTGCAAATCCAAACCATGACAGCTATCTCCTAATGGAGCTGCGTTGGTCTCTTTCTTTCTCTTCCCCTGTCACATGAATTTTCAATAGAAAGAGTGGCTCTTCAGCAGTTGCTCTAATTGAACAGCTCCTGATTAGGTTTGCAGCAATGGACAAGCAGCTGATTACAAGAACACATGGTATACTGATTAGGAGACTGCTATATCTGAACAGACTAAGGTACAAGTAACAAAGATGACCAAGAAATTAACTGAGGGAAATAAGCTAGCCAGTGTTTCACTAATACAGTGTTTCACTGGAAAAAATACTATGTCAGTGAATAAACTGTACTATTCAAATTAATTTTAAAAATTTTCGTACATACTTTATTTCTTAAAAATCCAAAATATATGCTTTAAAAGTTTATAGCCAAAAGAAAAAAAGTAGCAATTCTATGTTGTGAAATATACATTTATAAAATAATGCTCCTATGTCAGGATCAATATTGCTTACAGTGATGGCTTTTTGAAAAACCTTACTTTGTAGGGTCACAGGGAAAGAATCTAGGCATGTTAGGGTCTGAGTTAATTTCTTTATTTCTCTTGCTCTCTGGAAAAGACCTCTAAGGGTGCAGAAAGCCTCGGCTGTTTTAAGATGAAAATGGCTACCTCATACCAAACAGACATATAGGAGAAAGGAAAACTCTTCTTAAGTGTCTTAGAAACAGTTAACTAGTGTAATATCTAGCACACCTCAAAAATATTTTTGATCTAAATTCTGGGAAATATTTTGGCCTTTAGAGATACAAACAGGTAAGCTGAGTGCACCTTGTGCTGAATAGACACTGAAGTCAAAACCAAAAGTCTTCAGAAGACCTTCCTAAGCAGGGAAATCTCTTCTCTGACTTTTCTATCAAATGGGATTGGAGACACATGGAATAATCTGCTGAGGAGACGACTGACACTTCTGCCTTTTAATAAAACTCTAATCCTAAAGCAAATTTTCCCTGGAACAAGGCAAGGAATTACAAGTACTACCCCTTTTGCCTAAATGAGGTACCTACCAGGAAGGTCTCTGCCACAGTTAGTCACCTTGGACTCTCCTTATAAGAGAAAATTAACTTTTGAGGGCTGCAATATATCTGTTCTAGCACAGACAGTTCCATTATTCCTTAAAAGCACTTATCTTTCTCCACAGGTTACAGATGAAGCCAAGATATATCAACCGTATCAAAAGTTGTCCTCCCCATGATAAACAGATGCCACACACACAGGTTCAGAGATATGGTACAGCACATTAAAACCAGTGGAAGCCTGGATCTTAATTCTTCTGCAGCCAAAAGTGGAACAAGCCAGTCCCAGAGAAGAAACAGTTATACTCAACTGTCTTTGTACAAAGCTTGCTAGAAATTATACTTAGTGAAATATTTGTTACCTCGTAAAGAAATGTGAACATTTGGGGGTTAATATTAAATTTCGTCACTTAAAGAGAAGCCCTAGAACAATGATAAAAACTTCAAAATGACTGAAGAGAAAAACATAAAAGCATGAAGACAAAAAAGGGACTGACACAGTCGACAGCCATTGAAACAGCTTTAACAAAACTTCTAGAGACTATTGAGGCGCCATAAAAAGACATAGATTTAGTTCTACTGAATTGTAGAAATTATGCACCAGGGAAATTTAGGGTAGGAAGAGCCACAGAGGCAAGCTGGAAAGGACTTGAAAAGTTCCACTTTGATGAAATGTCTTTCACTGACTGCAGACCAGTAAAAGATTGCTGAAAAATTCAATGGAAGAAAACCAGCAGTGAGAGGAGGCATCAGTGCACTATGTTTTTCATAAGGAAAACCTGGAATATTTCTAAATCTAGGTTGTGAACTAAGCACCTTGAGCAGATGTTGCAACCCAGAATGTCCTCGTACTCATGCCTATGGCTGTAATAAATGATGCAAAATATTCCTGCAAATTTTGTAAGATATTTAATAATTCCTGTCAAAACCTCAATCTTAGAACCAGAAAAACATCCACTTCTAAAAATCAGAAAATATCACAACTAAAAATAAAATCTGAATTATTAGTTGAAAAATTAATGTTCAGAGAGTGAAGGAGGGTGGGCACTTCCATCTGAAGACAGCATTGTAGTAATCACTACTCGGTTTCTATTTAGCACATATTCAGTGTAACAATTATAACTTTTTTTCATGCTCACACTTACCAACAATTTCACTTGGCTCCTTATTGTACAATTTTTTGTTCCAGTAAAGAAGTCTGAGAAAAGGAAAGGAGACCAGAACAACAAGGCAGATACCCAAAAACATATGTCCTGTGAAGGCTGCAAAATCCAATCCCTGAAAACAAAAACAAAAACCTAAATTAAAAATCACTTCTTTTTCTATATTAGCTACAGGGAAAACAGCTTTATGTACATTAACAATCAATAATAAATATAAAGCAAGATAGTAAGTTCCAAGTACAGTATCTGCTGTATTTCACGTGTTTCAAGGAGACAAGTCACATTACAATTTAATTCAAGGAACTAAAACATTGCATTACAAGTTACTCTGAAACACACCTAGTGTTCCTGAAATGTATAGTAAAAAAAAAAACCCAAACTGAATCATTAACTTTTACTCCTCACTTAAATCACTGTAAATTCATTTCAAATCAGTTTAAGTCTCAGAAATAGTCAAATTTCAATGATGAGTTTTAACCTGGTGACAACTCAAATGTTTGCAATAATTCTATCTGAACCATTCCTCTACAATAAAAGTATTATATGTCAATATTATGTTTATTCTTCTTTCTGGTTAACAAATGAACACATTTTGCACAATGAAACCCTTTAATGAAGGGGTTCTCAAAAAGGTTAAGCAGAACATATTAAAAGGCTGCTGTTCTCAAGCAATAAGAATGAATAGTGACAACTTGCCCTAAAACTTTGAAGCTGGCCATGCTGTGAGTAGGACATTGGGCTAGATGACCTCTAGGGTCCCTTTAAATTGACTTATTCCATTGTTCCACATTGCACACATTGTAGTGGATCAGGGTTAGCCTTTGGGCTGGGCTTTTCCAAAGCAGCCATGACTCGCCTCTCCAAAAGAAGTTATCCATGAAACCCCAAGGAGGATTACATCCAAGTACTCTGGTAGTAAGGAACTGTATTATATTCAAAAAACAGAGGTTGTCTGAACTGGTGATCCCAGAAGAGCAGATCTGTGACACTTGGAATAAAGCATGACTCAAGCCCTGGACAGCCCAGGTTGTCCCAATTGAATTTTCAGAGCACCCACTGAGACTCTAGAAAGTTAGCTGATCTCCCTGTAACACACCTCTGTGTCTCTATTGTCCCCTGCTTTTTAACTATGAGTTTCCTATAGATCCTTCTGTAATTCCAATGCATATCAAAAACAGCTTCCCTTGCAACAACAGCTGATACTACCTCCAGTGTGTTAAGACTATTGGGAACTTATTGCTTTAAATGTGTTCTTCTATATTGTCAAATACTAAAAGGATTTATGTGGAAATTTCCTTGTTGAAATGTCTCTGGTTCAAAAAAAGGAAGAAGAAGTTTCTCTATTGCACCACAGGGCATAATAAAAAGGCACACGAGACAAGAAACTGATGACAGTCATAAAGAACTTGCATAGCCAGATAAAGATCGGTGCTCTTTGGCAAAAAAAAAATCCATAGCTTGCAGACAGTCAGATAAATCTCAAACCATAAATATGCAGACCTAGGATTAGAATTTGATCCTATTAAAATACAGGTTTAAGCTTTGTGAGGTAAAGTCATCCCTACTTGCTATTTAATAGTAGATTCCTTGACTTTTCTGCTCTCCAGATACTGAAAGGTGAAACTATATCTGTTCATTCACTGGCCTTTTGCTGTAACTCAGCTACAGCCATTGTTTTTATGAAAGCAGAAGGAAGACTCTTCAGGAATTGGAATGAGATTATTTTAAGAATTGGACAGAAAAAAGTGACACCACAAAGAAAAATTATGTGCCTTCATTCAGCTTGCCTACACAATAGGTCAGCCACTCGGGTGTCTGACATCTCCGTAAGAAAGACTTTACAAATCAGTTTTTATAAAGATTGGTCTCTGGGCATCAAGTTAAGATTCAAAGCTACAGGAGACCTTTCTATAAGGGATGAAAACAGTATTCATAACTCTAGGAAATTTACAAATAACAAGGAATAAAAAAAGAAATCTTGCAAAGGCTCAGTGTTTGTAAGACCTGCCTCCAAAGTACATAAAGTCTGTATCTCCCATGTTTATTTCCTTAATTAGAACCATTGACAATAAATTGAAAATAAATCTAATTTATATATGGGTTGCCTCTAAAATTATAGGCAAAAAGAAAGATCATAAAATTTTGGCCAAAAAAATAAGAACCTTAAAACCTTGAAAGGTGAACTGGCTTTAGTTCAGAAATTTCTCAACTATGACAATGTGCCATTAAACAGGTCAGGAAGTATGCAAAATCATTATTCAGTTTTGTGCAGTCTCTAAAATGGCACAAAGAGAGGTAGGAAGCCAAAATTAATTAGGCTGTAAAAACACTGAAGCTAAACCAGCCAAAATAAAAATGCCTAAACCTGACTGGAAAAAAGAATTATCTTCTGAAAGAAAAATGACTGTGAAACAGGTGGTTGAAGAGCAACAAAGTAGTTAGGAGTGGACAGAATATACTCAATACAGAATTACCAGAACAAGGAAAATTACTTTTGCACTCAGACCAGTCTTACAACAAAGCAGTGGAGATGAAGCTTTTTTAGGCTGGCAGCAATCACATCATGCCCACATCATGAAGAAGGATGCCAACTACCAGGCCAACTATGATGGCAGAAATTCTCTGTAGGAATACTCAGAAATAAAGATAAATGCTAAAGTAATAAGTAAAATAAAGTAAAAAAGATAAATAGGAATGCAAAGAATTCTTGGTAACTCTCAAGTTTAAATATGTGATGTCTTCATCATACATTAAAGGATTTTGAATTTAAGGAAGTAGCTTATTGCAAATAAACACAGATACAAAAATTCATTTGCCTTTACATTTTTATTATCACGCCAATTTCAGAGGAAAAAATCTGTTGGGTTCCTGAAATGCCACAATGCAGAAGCTTCTCAAAAAATACAGCACAAGAAATATGTCACTTGAAACCCACAAAATTAATTTCTCAATGAAGAAAATCACCTCAGCCTAGAAGGCAAACTAAAATGCTGAGGGTAAGGAGGTCTCACGTCTGACTCATAGTTGAATGGAATTGAAATGAGATAGAGATCAAAATACCCTTAAAAAAATCAGAATTAACACAGCTTCATGACTTAAGAGCTGACGTAGATAAGCCTTGAAAGTGATTTGCAGACACCATCACAAGAAGAAAAAAAAATGTCTACTAGATTTTTTGGCATCCTATCCAAGAGCTTACCCAAACTTTTCAAATGGAGTAGCTGGGCTGAGATTCAGGATTTTGTTAAAGTTCATAATATCAGCACATTGATCTTTCATATCTCTGAGATCCCTGGTGAAAAAGAAAACATGCTGCTCTGCTCCTACTGCAGAACAGCTTTCCAATTCAGCTGAAACAAGTTGTTTTCTAACATGGAGTGTGCCTATTTCAGGAAAGAGCTTGCATGACAGTATTGTCGGCGATAACGCAAGACTGGAGTCAGTTCTCTTCCCATCCCTTGCTCCTGGCTTTCCTCCCTATTACCTCCTTGCATTGATCCACAAGAGTCAGTGAGTGAAAATGAATCCTGATGATCGCTAGCCTTGGACAGCTGATGCCCTGTAGCCATGAGGAGGCTGAGGGCTACCAAGTGCACTACTTTTCATGGTTGATATCAGAAAGGCTCACAGTGAAGTACAGACAGCTGCCCTCCATGATGCTTTGGGCTGCATGCTTAGCACCAGCCTCTCTGCAGCACAGGGAATATGTTTTCACAGAAAAAGAAGGCCAATTTCACACCAGGCATGTTCAGGTAGCTAGTAGCCAGCTGGCAGCCTCTTGGAGAACTTCAAGAGACTAAAGTGTTTTCACTGTACCACACAGATACCAACAATGTAGCAGAGGATACCAAGGTGGCGGCACTGTTGGTTCATCAGTTGTCCCTGTTCCCTTTCCCACACCCCAGAAAGGACATGCAGCATCTCCACAGAGCCTACATTCATACCCTTTGTGGCTGTGGGTAGCACATTTTATACCTCCCAAGTCTTCTGCGCTGCTGGGGCCAGGACTCAGCATTGTAAAAAACATTAAAGTGCTACACATCTGCTGCGTACAACAAAAAGTCATTTTCACAAAGATTTTCTTTTCCTGCACAATAGACTGGAATAGAATTGACATGCACAATAGGCAAGAAATACTTTTCTTCCAAGAGATTTCAATCTATGAGATAAATACAAAACATGCTTCAAATGTCCCTTGCTTTAGGCTATGATGATTGTGTCAAATTTCTCCTGTTTCCCAGTCGACAGAAAATCTAAAGATTTTACTTTAGCAAGAAAACAGCCTAAAGGTTCCACTGCCTACAGACTCAGCTGAAACAGAGTGGGCATCTTTCCTTGGTTTATAGTTTAAAATGCAAAGTCAAATATATCAATTTCACATTAGGAGGAAGTATCATATTGTTTTCCTAAAATGCTAACTTTCTATCATCTTGATGATTCTTTTCATTGCTTCTGGAGATGTGAAATTGAGTTCTAGTAATTCAGACCTTTCCACAAGAAATCTGCCTTTTTAGAACAATGGGAAAGCAAAAATTATGGCTAGGTGTAGTGATTTGGGGAGCAGCAAGTACCATATTTCTAGCCAGAATGCCCTCTACTTAATATTTGAAAACTAATAAAATGAGGGAGAGCAAGAGTAACTTATTGTTTTTACACTGGCTTAAACATCCCTTCTAGCTGAGTGACTGAGATCTGCATTGTCTCTCAAGGGAGCTGCTCATGATGTCACAGACCCAAAAATCACTAATGGTCTAACCTAGTTACATGAAGATAATGTTTATTTGAGATGCTGATGAACCTCCTTTTTTGTTTTGTATTATGCTCTTTAATGATTACTACATGCATAGATGGCAAAAATTCTGAAATCAGATGTAAGCCCATGCATTTCAGTTCATGCACTTTACCTAAGTTTAATTTTCTCTTGAGAAAAGGGATCAATGAAACAGCAACAGAAGGGGTAGAGTTCTACAAATCAATTAAAAGTATTAATAAGCTTGTATCCAGCAAACTCAACAAAAATAGCCTATTAAACTATGGGAATCCATTTTACCAGGGCTTAAAATATCTTTAAAGATTCATGTATGGGATTTTATCTTCTTCTTTTCAGAAGTACCTGTTGCAGTGGGGAGGGCTACATGGCAGGGGGAGGAAACCCCGACAAGTACCTACTTTCATTCATAATTTTTTAGGTACCAAAATTTTTTATTAAATATAACCAACTAATATCACATCATGCTAAATTCCAGCATGAAGGCTGAAAATGTCTAAAAGACATTTTAGGAAAAAAAGACATTTAGGAAAACCTGATATCTGTCAATTTTCCAGGAAATTCCTATTAAATGGCAGGAATAATTCCTAGTGGTATGCTGAAACCCTCAAATCCTCAGCAAACATCAGATAAACAGCACAAGCATTATCACATGCTAACAAAAACAGTAAATAAAAGGATATAATCCAGTGGCTAGCATATGCTAAAACTGACTTTGCTCTTATCATTACCTCTTTCATGCAGATTTAGCCTGGATACACCAGTGCACATGTTCACTATCACTATGTTCACAGCTCTGGAGACCTATTTGCCATCCATTCTTTAAAGAGCTTGCAACCACAGCCTATGTTTAGAGCTCAAGCAACTTCTGATCTCAAAGGTGTGATTGTGAAGTTCCCAAATACAGAAGATTTGCTGTCCAGCCCTTCTGAAAGCAAGGACCACATCCAACTGGTTCATGCTCTATTGTGCATATAAACATGGAGTTTCCAAAGTCCGAAGCACATATCTCTTCAAAATAAAAATATAATTTTGTTAACAGTGGCCATTCAGTAGCAGCACTCTGAAGATAATAAAACATTAAAAATGTTTTATATTCACTGAACATGTTTTCCATTTGCTCTTATTTTCCTTCCCTAAAATCAAAATACAAATGCTGTTTTGTGAAAATTCTTCCAGCTCCATCTAAGAACAAGCAACACTACAACAAATCTTCCTCTCCTATTATGCAAATGTTCCACTGATTCCAGTCATGATGGTAGGGAATATGTCAGGATTATAAATTACCAACAGCTACAAAGAAAAAAATCCTTTTGACATTCATTTGCATCTCAAGACAAGCAAAGAGACTTATTGCTACATTTTAATGAACAAAATGTTACAAAAATCTTATTTATTCAAACATGGTTTAAATAAAATATTTTTAATATGATGTGAGTTTTCCCCACAATCTAGGGAGAGAAGTCTCTCCAGCACTACAGTAAACAAAGAGTAAAGCATTTCTAACACTATAACCAAATAACAGCACCCAAAGTAACAAGGCTGCATTTAATTTCATACTGATACAAAAGCCAAGGTTTCCTACAAAAGCGTAGACTTGCATAATATTTTACTTGGCTGCTTTTAGAGGTTGCTGTACAGCAGTAAAAGTTCAGGAAGACTGGTAAAACTGTCCTCCAGATAGCACCTAAATAAAGTAGAAAACCCAATCATCTACATAGTGCAATTCACTGTTCAACTTCCTGCAGGGGCAGTTGTCCAAGTACTCCTGTACTTACTGTGCAAAAATAACACTGAGAAGGAAGTGCAAGAGAATGAAAAGGAGAATTTCAACAACAATATCAAGTGGGAAAAATTCCTAGAATTCCTACAATGTCCAAAAACATGACTATAATGCTTAAAAGAGCTGAAAAACAATTATTTTCGATAGAAAACATCATAATAGAAACTATAACATATACTGCATGAATAACTGTTTCTAAAATGTCATTAATGCATTCAAGAACTTTTACCTCTGAAACAGTTAAAAAAAAAAGAGAAATGAATAAAGTAAAATTTACTTGGTACTAATGCAGTAGGCTCCCCAAGCATTTTAGACACAGAATTGTGGTTGCTCATTTAACCCTTCTTCACAGCATCCTTTGCTAGAAGCAGTTTCAGAAACAAGACAGCAATGTCTGTATTTCTCCTTCTGATCAAAAGAGAGCATGCTGGAGCGGGTGGACAAAATTAGGAATCCAGCTATTAGTTCAACAGCTCAGACTGTAAGAGGCCAGATGGTCCAGCTCCCTCTCTGCCCTTCCTCTCGGCTTTATCCAGTTACTCCTGCCAGCACTCTCCCAGGAAAATCTCCTTTAGAAGGGGTGAGCCCTAAGCAGTGAGAACATACCCCAGGCCATGACACTCTGCCTCAGGGCCAAGGATAGGTCTTTGACCCTCTTTTGTTTATATACAAAGACATAACAATTGAGAATATAGAAAAGAAGCAGCACAAACTCTATGGCCCTTTGTTGAACCTAATTTATTTCATTATGTTCTTATTTCTGTGATGCAACAAAAGATCTGAAAATAGTCCAGATTGAAAACATCTGGAAAGATTTTTGTGCTTGTTTCAGATACAGAATTTGCTATAATGTCATATTTGCCAGGGTATTTATACATCTGAGTCCTCCTAAAAATATCAATATCTCAAACAAGAAAAATATAATATTATTTCTTTTCAATTTTGGTTTCTTAATTATTTCCCATGTTTATAGCCACTTCTAAAGGTTGTATAGAGATGATGAGTTTTTGAGTATTTAGGAAAATGACCTGCATGGCAGGTGTTAATTATTCTTTTTTAGATTAGAAGTTTTAAATAGTTGCATAGATTTTATATTTAAAATGTAAAGCTTAGGTATCAAATTCTCAGCTAACAATGAATATTACAGTCTTCAAAGTCACCATCCAAACTAGCCAATTGTGGCACATTTTAAATATTTTGATGGTAAACAATCAGTTTATTAAATACTATAGACTTTCAAAGACATTTTCAAACCGGGACAGTACTTAATTAATTTGGGTGCATTCAGTTAATTAGAAGAGATCTTTCTTTCATGGAGCAATAGAAACATAAGTGACTACAAATTTTAAAAAATATAAACCTAGGATTTTATACTACAACTCCCTCACCCACTTGCACATTTATTTTTTCACTAGCTCAATTAACACTAAATTTCTTTAGAATTACTTATTTATCGGGGGTTTATGACACCTGACCAAAACAGAAAGCATGTGCCTGGTGTCCTTATAGATATGCCCATTACATAACTGCCCCTTCCATGGTGCTGCTTGTTGGTGGTGATGCAGGATTAGGAGAAGGGCAGATCTGCTCCATCCCAGGAGGGGCTGCCCCTTGCATCCTGAGCAGACTGTCTCCCTGCTGCCCCACAGCCCACCAGGGAAAGAGGATGGGAGGCAGTGCCAGAGGCAGAAAGGAGACTTGATGCCCACATGTTCAGGGCTAGCATGGACAGCTGAAAGCACAGTAAACTCAGCAAACACCAGCTCCATGCAGGTGCTGAGGGCTGCAAACACCTGCCAGCAGTGCCACAGCCAGTCCACAGGACAGAGAGGCCCATGTGGGTGGGAGGAAATGGTGGGACTGGGATGCTCCTGCTGGCCGGTGTCTTGTGTCCTGCAGTCCTACCCAGCACCAGCCACCACAGCTTTCCCTTTGGCACCAGACACCCAGCGAACAATAGAAGAGCCAAGTGTTGGAAGCTAAAATCTGTCACTGCAGCCTGGAGATAGCAAAACATTGCCAGGAGGTGGGAGCCAGCTGCAGCATGAGCTGCAGAGGAGAAGCACCCACTTCCTCTCACGCCCCACATCCTCATGGGCTGTGGTTGAAGGATAAAGTGCCTCATGTGTGTCATGGCTCTACAGGGGCAATGCAACCTCTCTGTAAAACGTCAAATTGTCTCATATTTAACTTTTGAGAGAAAACCTATACTGAAAAAATGGATGGATTTTTCATCTCCATTTTCACATTTTTCCTTTTTTCCAACTTGTTGCCCTGCCTGCAGCCCTCCATTGTTGTGCTTCTTTCCTCATTTTGCCATTGATAAGGAAACCCTCACCAACAACAAAAAAATTAAACTGGTATTCTCAGTCCAGATCAAAAAGTCTATTCTTCATCACTATTTTGTCCCCAAAAGATCACTCTCTTCTGTCTGATCATCCTACTAAGAAAGAAATAGCATGGCAAAAAAAGTAGACTATGTTCTGTTTATATGGCTGTCTGGGGGAAGAGAAGGATCAACATTGCGTAAGTCAACACAGTACTTAATTTTAGTAGCCAAACAGACTGCAGTACATACCCTCTTCCTCAGCTCCTGCTTTGAAACAATAATCACATTTGGAGGATCCCCAACAGCAGTGGCAGCACCCCCAATATTTGTGAAGATTACTTCCGCAATCAGGACGTGCCTAGGATCAAGATTAAGTACTTCACAGAGCCTGTAGTGTAAAGATAATGAAATTAACTTCTTACCCCATGCATAAATTACCTTAGATCTTAAAATGCACAAAAATTACAAAATGCAGTCATTTCACAGAAAAATAGCAGGATTTTAATCATAATGTGTCTATATTGTTGAAGCATTTATTGTGCTACAATAATTATAACAATATAAATGAAATTTATAGATTTTTTTTTACATTTAAAATTCAGTTATTAAAGACTACAAAATTGACGCATTTTTTAAAGCATTTCATTAAAAGTAGTCAACTATTACAAGAGTTGGGCTACAGAGAAAATACTATTTCAAATTTTTATTGTGATACAGCTTCTGAAACCATGGTCCTTAAGCTGCATTGACCTGTGGAAAACTATTCTGGTCAAGCACAGGCTCTGCATTCAGCAACAGTGATTAACTTTCTTATGTTAATAAGTAGCGGTAGTGGTAGAGGATTGTGCAGGCTGCCTATTAGCCATGAATCATCTATTAGAGACTTCAGCTTTCAGGCTAGGTTTATCCATTTTATTCTGCCCCTATTTTCCTCCTTCTCTAAATCTTGATCACGAATATTTCTGTTTGTAATGAAACAAGAGTAGAAAAAACCTCAAAATGTTTTTAGCAGCCCAAATATATTTAATGCCTCTCTAGTAGGATGCTGCTTTGATAAGAAAAAAGTAAAATGCTTCTTTTATAAGAAGCACCTTAAAGTGCTCTGACAAACACCGGGATTGACTCAGTAACCTCATGATCCATTTCAACTCAGAGCCCACTTACACAGAGTAATCTTCACACAGATTACTCCAACTCACCAATTACATTTATGCACATGCCCACATAATCCACTCTTTTCTGAAGTACATCTTTGACTTTAAACTGGGGCTGTGGTAATAAAGACTGAAAGTTAAAGTCACATCTAAGCACTTTGGAGTAAGAAACAACTGCTTTCCTCCTCACAGCTTATCAAAATGTTGCTCCAGAATGTAAAGATGGAGGTCACACTTAAATTATTGCCCCTCTACCTCATAGTAGTATTATGAGAATTCTTCCCTATGTGGGGAAGAGCATGCAGGAAGAATGCTTTCTCAGTACTGCTCTCACTGCAGTGCTCTCACACATTTCCCATAAGGAAGGGCGGAGCTTCACTGTTTAGCCTGTAGTACTAAAACCCGTACTTCAAAGAGAAAAGAGTATATTGCAAAAGAAGCTTAACTTGCTTCACTTACACTATCACCAAGAGTGTCAATTTAAAACTCAGAAAAACATTGTCAGATGACATATATGTCAGCACATAGCAGCATGAAATCATTCAGTTAAAGGATACTTTGCAGTACAACCAGTCCAAATGTATCAATTGTGGTACAAGACCACAGTTGTGCTTGTAATTTTATTGCTGATTGACCTCCCAGTATTTCAAAATATAATCTAAACTTTTCTTTAGTGATTCTTTCTTTTTGATGGGCCTAGCGATATCTTGAAAAGAGAACTCTGATGTAAGTCAGAAAAGGCTAAGCCCAAAGTATAAAACCATCAGAGTGTGCTAGCTATATGGCAGGGTCACAATTCTTCAGTTTACTTACCCTGGGTTATATACTTCCTCATGTGTACAACTATTAGCCTTTTCCAGTTCCCAATAACAAAGTATTTTGAAAATAAACTACAGCTAAAAAGGGGTAGTTATTCCTTTTTTAGCAGCTTACTACAAAAGGCAGAGTGAAACAAGTATCATGTTGTTTTCCTTATTACAGGAAATATAAACCCTTATGTTCATCGAGTCAGTACGATTTTCTGCAAGCTTTATCTCCACGGCAATGGAGACTGCACAGGGCAACACAGTGATGCTATAGACAATGGCAGTAAGATTAAAAAAAAATGACCCCCAGCATGAAGCTTTTTGAAGTAAGCAATTATTTGGTTTTAGTAGGTGAGATAAAATTTTATTTTAGTTTTGATAGTAATTCAAATACAAATGTTTCTCACATACTGAGTTTTTCCTTCTTCAGTGTTGCAGGTTCATTTAGTATAAAACTAAAGGACTTGCTATACATTTAGTACAAAAGTCCCTTAGTTAAAGGCATCTACAAAGGCAGAGGCTCCTTCACAAGGATCCACATGGAGAAGACAAGAGGCAACAAGTACAAGGGAGAGATTTCACCTCATCATAAGAAAAAAAATGTATGGTGAAAACAGTTAACCACTGGAACAGCCTCCCCAGGGATGTGGTAGAGTCCCCATCACTGGAGGTTTTCAAGATCTGATTGAAGAGAGTGCCAGATTATCTCATCTAGGCTTCCTTTCCCATGAAGAGTTGGACCAGACGGACTTTTGAGGTCCCTTCAACCTGGGCTATTCTGTGATTCTTTGAAAACAGAATAAATGTTACAGTAGCTCTGACTGTGAAAACCTTTTTATGCTACATTGACGTCTGGATTTCAATCCATTTCCAAATTATATTTATCCAAAATTCTGGAACACAGCTAAAGAAAACGTGGTGTTTACTAGTTCCAGTGCTGCTTACTGCTGGAGGTGCAATTATTGATTAGGGTACGGCAAAGCCATCTCTTTGAAATATAATTGGACAGAAGACAAATGGAGCTTTCATTCACCAGCTGCTTCCAGTCTAGAATAAATTTCACTAGCAAAATTGGTTTTTACTGCTTTACACTGCATTTTAAAGAGGGGGCATATCTTAATAGAATTCTGTGTACTTTAATGTGATAATGACTGCAAGCATTACATCTCTCAGGATCATTTTAAAAACACACTAGATCTTTCCAAAACTGAACAGGATTAAACAGATTTGCCTGACCAGACACAGGTTAAATTCAGGTTAGACAGTAATTTATAATCCCACATTGATTAAATGTAGTTCCAAATCACATGTTATTAATTTACAGAAATCTGAAGTAATTAAATTCACTGTTGTCTGCTCAAAGTTCCAAATATCTAATCTCAAATTGTGGAATTAACCAGTAGCTGTACCAGGGACATGATCACCAACAGGAATAAAATTCACGTTCTCATATTCAAGAAAAAGCTGTTAAATGAAATATGGACTTTTTTTAAAATTTATTTGTCACTAATATTAGAAGGGATAGCAACTTCACTAAAACATAAATTACTATCTAAAATTGTATATAGATATTAGCCTGCAAAGGATAGGGCAACTTTAATTTTAAAAATACTGCCTGCTTTACAGGAAAAAAAACTCATCTACTAGGGAACATTGGGTGTAATATGCTATTGTAGTTCAGATATGAAGACAAACCAGAACAGTTAGCTGCCAAGGCAGTATTCACAGGTTTCAGATATGTGTTCGGTATTCATGCAAAGGCAAAAGGCTACCCATCCCTCTGAAAGTGCTTTTTATTCTACTACAATAAGAGTATCTGAAGCTCTGATTTCCATTTAAATGATTAAAAAAAAAGCTCCAAACAAGTATTTTGCACACATCTACTACTGATTGCTGGCTATAAAAGACCAAGTCCAAAATGTAACAATAAAATACCTTATGGTTACTGGAGTAAAGAGCAGGATAGTGGTAACGTTGTCCAAAAATGCAGAAAGAATTGCAGCAATAAGGCACAGAAGTGTAATCATGGCCCACACCTTGCCTCTAGAGAACCGATAAGCCTAGGAAAAACAAACAGAAGCAAAATTAGGGGACTAGATCACTCCAGCTTAGACTTCAAAAAGTTACAGATAAAGCAACTTGATCAAAGTCAAGCAACAGCGAGTTCAGAGTAGTTACTATTCCTTTACAATTACTCCAACAGCACCTTCTCCAGTGTGAAATAATTTGGCAAGAGAATATTTTATGGAAGTGGGCAAACAATCCCCCCATGCCAACAAAGAAACAAGTCTGAAGAAACATCACGCTCTGCTGCCAGCTGTACAGGGGGTCTGTGGCAGGAGAAGGGCTGAGCCCCCATCTTCTGCCTGCACCCAGGTAGACTAAGGTGGTTCAGACTTCCCACCACTTCCACAAGCTGGGACACATTCCCCACCCTCAGACCAGCACTGCTGGAGTGAGTCCAGAGGAGGGCCACAAACATGATCAAAAGGCTGGAGCACCTCTCATATGAGAACAGGCTGGAAGAGACCTGGGTTATTCAGCCTGGAGAAGAGAAGGCTCTGGGGTCACCTTACAGCACCCTTCAGTACCTAGAGGGGGACAATAAGAGAGCTGGGGGGAAAATCTTTGGGCAAGGGTGTGTAGTGATAGGGCAAGGGGGAATGGCTTTAAACTGAGAGTAGGTTTAGATTAGATATAAGGGAAAAATTCTTTAGTGTGAGGGTGGTGAGACTGCTAACAGGTTACCCAGAGAAGTTGTGGATGCCCCATCCCTGGAAGTGTTCAAGGCCAGGCTGGATGGGGTTTTAAGAAACCTGCTCTAGTGGAAAGTGTCCTTGGCCATGGCAGGGGGAATGGAACAAGATGATTAAGGTTTCTTCCAACCCAAACCATTCTCTAATTCTATGGTTATGATTCTATGAATTACACTTTTCATGCAATCTTTCGTTCTCTACTGTGCAAAGATCTGTGGCTGCTTTTCATATGTGGTCATAAAGTTAACAATAGATCCATCCCATATTTCTTCTGTCCCACTGCCAGGCATAAATAGAGATTTCAGCTACAGCACAACTGCAGTCCTGGGAAAGTCAATGAAATACTCAGCTTAATACTGTCCAAATGCTTGTGTACCCTACTGGGGACCTTTAACATTCTCCTGTAGAAACAGAATTGCTTTAAGGGCTTCCTTTCATCCACAAAGGATTTTTCTAGTATTACAAGTTGACCACTGTCATTTCTAATGTGATAAGTATACATTTACCTTAGAAAGGTTCTTTAAAGATAGTGCTTGGTGTGGCAGATCTGAACAAATACTAACTTGATAAATCTAGAAATAATTATAAGTACCAAATAAACCTACCTTTACTGCACAGTAGTCAAAGAATCCAGTCTCTGAAAATATGGCCACCAAAACCATCTACCAAAAGATGAAGAAAAATATAATCACTTGGAACTGATATATAATAGTAATTGAATCATTACTCAAAACTAAAGCAAAGCAGTTTGTGATCCTGACAAATGGACTTCTTATCTGACACAGCTTTGAGAATCTAATCACCATTATATTAGAATATCCACTACAGCTGCCAGATATCTCTAGTTAATTCATCATATGGTGAAATATACTTCTCAACATAAGCAGTCTGTAAAAGTCATACTAGTTGGGTTGAATTTTATTTGTAGTGACTAAGTGGGCATTATACACTAAGTACTCAATGTATCTCCCTTATATCATTAATCAAGAAAAAACAGTAAGTGTGTTTTTTCTCTGCAGTAATGCTCTACAGAGCACAGAAGATAGTGGCTTCAAGAATTGCTTGCATTTTCCTACATCTCAGAGGTCTTGTGTCCTTCTGTCTTAGCTCCCAATAGAATATTTTTTTTTTGCTTTCTTATTCTGTGGGGAATGCAGGGAGCAAGGACCAGTGTCAGGAAGAAAAGCTCAGAATGGAAACAGATAATTGTAATTTTGTCTTTGTATATTCTATATTTTTTATTAGAGTCTAATAGCATTTGGACAACACTTTTTACCACAAATAGCTCTGGGCAAAGTGATTAAAATAATATATTATTGTAGTCTCATCAGATATTACTTCTCCATTTCTGGCTTGCTTTTTGTAGCTTCAGACATAGCAATAAGACAAAGAAAACCACTTTTCCAGCAGAGTGTGTTTGAGGAAGGTTTTGAATAAATGAAATTAAAAAGATAAATGAGAGTGATAATCTTTGACCCTTAAACAGGTCTTTCCATTCATTAACCCCAAGGATGTTTTTTGCATGTTATCAATATGATTTCACAGATTGAAAAAAAAAATAGAAAAGGATCAACTTTTCAAAAGACTCCTTCAGAGGTCTGATCCTCATCCTTTTTGGAATATTCCTCAAGACAGAAATTTTCATCATAAATTCTCTAAGTACAATTAACAAAATGTTTTTAAAGGAAACATCTCTACATTGAATGTGATTATTTTGGCACATTTAGAGCAAAAGATATGTTTTATTTACCATTCCAAACAATAATGCCAGTGTCTCGTAGTCAATCCACTCCACCACTTCGACCATACTTGGCCTCTGCAATCAAAAATACGATTACTAGTGAATGCCACAAAACACCTAACTTGTGATTAGCTATGACTTATAAACTCCACTTAATTGATGAGCCATTTAAATAAGCTGTGATGGAAATTAATAAGTGTTCCTACAAGCTACATAAAAAGGACTCTATTATTGCCATTACTACTATTATTATTATTATTATTACTAATTCAAAGTACTGCTGGAATTCTAAGTGGGTCATTATCAGGCTATTGGTTGGTCTAGTTGTTCCTTACATAGCATTACAGAAATAAAAGATAACCAAATTATATGGTACACTGCAGTTTCCTTTTTGGTAAAGAACAAAAGCATACCACTTCACCTGTGAACAAACTGGAGGGAATTTAAGGGAACATAGTAATGATGTGGTTATGAGAACAACCAAGAAAATCAATCTGAGGTTTCACTATATATCAGCTAAGAGTAAGCAGCAGGAGAAACAAAAGGGTTGGAACAGGAAAGCATGAGATGTAATTATTTAGGGTAGTATAAAGTGATGTATTTCCATTGAGGTTTGCTTGGTAGCCTAACATTACCGAAAATAACAATGTTAAACTAACACTGGATTAAGCTGAAAATGGTTGTAGTCAGCTTCCTGCAAACCAGAACAAAAAGGCATCAACTGACTTCTTTGTACTCTCCTTGTCTATACATGTCTGACCTGTTTTCCCTGCCCAGTTTCTGTCCTATCATCTCTCTTTCTTAAAAAACACTGCTTTGCCATGTGCTCAATTAGAACTGGGCAAACACGGAAATTTATCATAGCTGACACCACAGCCAGAAACAAAGGGAGCACTCACAGTTTGATAACTTACCTCCCCAACAATAGCTAAGGCAGCTAAAGCGGCCAAAGAGCCCAGCATCGCTGCAAGAGTCCTGTGAACAATCTGCAACAAAGGGTAACAATTGACCACAGCTCCCTCTAAGCATCTCCTTACTATTAAAAAGAAGTGGGAGAAAGGACAAAAATTCAGGTAGACAATTCTTTTCTTCATTTGCTTGAGGGTTTTTTCTGACCAAAGGATGGTTAATTACTTTGCTATTAAAAACAACAAAAGAAGGCACAAAAAAACAAACAAAACAAAAAACAAACAAAACAAAAAACAAATAAAACAAAATTTAAGAAAAACAACCAGCCAAAGCCTTGCCTCTGCAAACCCTTCTAGGAAGTCTCAGCTCTAATCTCCAGGTAGAGAAGGGACTTCAGCACCAGTTTCTTACATTTGTCAGTAGGTGACCCAAGAAGGAAAGCAATTCATCTTCCCCAGCTTAAGGATCAAAAAGCCTGCTCCTGTTGGCTTCCCTTCACAGCCCATGGAAAGAAGATGTATACCCAGGAAGTGATCCACCTTATTCTTAATAGGGGCTTGTTCAGCAAGCATGCCCTGAAAATGTGCTTTTTTTCTCCAGGAACTCGTCTGCAGTTATTTAATCCTCTGTGTCTGGAAGATCACAGATTGTGTAAAATAACTCAGCTAAAGTAAGCATGTAATTAATGAAAATCACACTACAAAAGACTGAATCTAATTACCAGCTTTCCCTATTAATGTGTTTAAATATTATTCCAATGCAAGTTAGAATTATTGTTGAGAAAGAAATAAAACAGACTAGAAATATTTCATTTGCTGCTAATTTCATAAGAAATATTTTGCTGATAATAAACAATAGGACGAGAGCATCTCAAGGCCCTCCTCCATTTGTAAAGGAAAAGCAAAAAAGGAAATATTTGGCTTTGTTTTTTCTCCTTGATTGTGTAGTTTTAACAGAAATGGTAAAGAACTACACAATTCACCAAATTACTAGAAAAATAAATGCATAAATTACTAACTCAAGAGCCAAAAGAATTATCTGTCTCATTCTCCTGTTTTCCTTAAAAATGCACTGAAGAATAACCTATTCATGGTCACAAAGCAGGAGATCAGACAAAGGTTTTTACATCCTGATGACCCACTTGTTCAGAGCACAAAGGACAGCTCCCACCAGCTCCTAGAGAAATGTGTGTGGTAACTCACTGGTTCATTTTTGATTTCCAGTTTCAGAGCATTGACACATAAACACACGTACACCCTTCTGATTCTGCAGAGGTGGGGAGCATTTGATAACATTCCATAGATCTTCTGGCTGACAATCAGGTGCAGCAATTTGACCTTACAGCTCTCTCCAATAAAAGATGCCAAGCAGAGCTGTCCATTAGGGAAGGGGATCAGCTTCTTACCAGAGCAAAGTAAGTTCAAGCATAAGCTACTGGGAAATCCTCAGCTGTCCTCAGACTGAAGGTTTTCTCCTCATCCAATCCCCACCCACGTTAGATAGCTCTTTTGCAGTTCTCAAAAACATATCATAGATTTTCTGAGATTTGTTTAGCCACAGATTTTTTGCATATTTCCACATGAGCACTTTTGCTGTCACTGTTTTATACTTAATTGCTTACATTGGGTTGACTGCATTTTCAGTTTCCAAGAGTTTGCTGTCACCTATGGGTGAAGTTGGCTTTAATTTACGCAGAAAGAAACTGTACAAACTAAGTAATCTGTCAGCTCCTTCATTCTGGTGGTTTTTCAAGAAGGATATACAAAAGTATATCCTGAACTATGAACAAGGTGCAAAGCTTTATTACAAAAAACTTAGTAAATGTACAACTCTCCATTCCAGCAAACTATGAAATGAAAGTCATAAAATAATGTAAAGCCTAGAAAGAACATTTATGTAAACTCTGAGACATGTAAATATTCAAAATTTGATATTTAGGAAGCTTTAGGAAAGAATAGATTACTCTCTTTAATTTTCTTTTCACAGAAAATAAACCCCAAACAAATAATATTTTGCAAATGTATTTTTAAAAGCTTACAAATGTAGAAGCTAGGAGATGCAGGTTATGAGTTGTGACATTCTTTGAACCACAATTCCATCTAACACATATTTGGAGGGCATTATATAAAGTAAAATTCCATTATTACTCTTCCGAAAAATAGTACAGATGACCAAACCCTTTTGAAGATAGGCAGGGGATAAGTATCTTTTCAGGATGGATCTTGGTGTGTATCCATAAACAACAGTTCAGGTAGAGAATTGAAAGAGCTCAGAAATAAATGAAGACAGACTTAATCCCAGGAAAGCTGAGAGATTTAGTGGACTTCTGAATCTAAAGACATTTTTAAAGGTTAAGTGAGAAATCATCTGTATTCATCTGATCCTTCTCTCACTTGACAAAGTGCATACCCCTGTGCAATGACCACAGAGATGAGAAAGACAGAGCTGATGAGAAGAAAGGTACAAAGCTTTTAGAATATCAGTTTGCAGGCCAGAGCACCCCACCTCCTAGTCCAACTGCAAAACTTATAAACTCTTAGCAAAAAGGGCATCTTCACCATCAACATCACCTTTATTTTTGTCTGAAGGATACCTACCAGTGCTGACTTACTGCAGCAGCAAAGGATAGTGCTCTCACCTTTTTCAAAGAGACAGTTATACCAGTACAAACTGCTACTGAAAACAATGCAGTCCAGATTTCACTCTTTACAAAGCAGGATTCAGCTGTAGAGATCACTGATACAGGACATTACAAGGCTAAGAGCTGAAGACATTGAAAAAAAAAGGGAATGGATATTTACAGAATTTTATATAAAAAATGAAAATACCCAAAGCTGCAACAGTGAAGGCTCTTAAAAACAGCGTCAACAACGTAGCTGTGTTGACAGCAACATCCTGGGGTCAATTCAGAATAAGCAAGGACTAGGAAAGGCTACTATAGCAATTTTGTTTCATAATTCTCTGTAGAAAGCTTGTCTCATGATTGCCTGCTGTGTGATAAACACAGTGTGCTGAATGCTGATTCTAATAGTTTCCATACTCTTAATTCAGGAGTTCATTTTAAAGTAAGATATTAAAGCAACCCAAATAATTTATGCCACAAGTCTTTGTGCTTGATATTAATTAACAATATGTAGTTCCAGAACTATAATACAAATTGGATTTAGAAAGCCTAGACCTTCCCCAGATATAAATTTCTTTATCTATCTGTAAGTGCCTTAGAATTTATGCACTGAGTTCATCAAACCACTTGGTAGACTGCAACAGCATCACTATAAAAATTATTCTGAATTCCAAACACTAAATCTTGTATGGTGTTCCATGAGGCAAAAGGAAAATATTTAGAAGCCAATTGAATGGTGACCTGTGTACTATTTCAGAGCATACCTTTACCAGCTGAAATCCAGGGCAGGCATATTTCTGAAATGTGCTTGTGAAGATATTTGGTAAATGATACATCGTATCAAATATTTTATTTCCACAAGTCCTTTGCTATAAGTGATAAATAGCAGTTGAAAGATGAGTGTCAACGATTTTAATGTAAAGTTTCAAATGCAGCCCCTATTCATTTCTTATCCATTTTGTCTCCAGTGAAGCCTGTTTTATTAAACTTCTTATTTTACTGATAAATTAATTCACATTTGATAGAGTGGCAGCATTGCTGCATTTCAACAAAGATGCAGTTATTACCAAGCCTATATCCACATATGGGTTTTATGCATTTTTCACCTACCTCCAGAATAGCTGAGACCTTCCTTATAAAATCAACAGCCAAATCCCTCTTAGACTTTATAAAATCTCTAGTTCATTTCTTTATTCTCATGGGACAAGGAGGGAGAGAAGTAAAATTTACCCTGGGATAGCTTTTTTCTGACTTTATATTTTGTATCTATTCCTTGTTATGTTTTAATAAGGATTTATTGAGTTAAAAGAAGACATTCTCAGCAGTAGAAGAGGTTTTTTCCACAGACTGTTTTTCCTAAAGATAATCAAGACAGTATTAGCCTGAACACCTCTGAAAATGTGCTCCTCGGTCACATCCCTTGATGGAGTTATCTTGTAATTTGCTGTCATGTACTTTATAAATTTTGGTGGTCTCCTTTTCCTTGGACTATTGCAGTTGTTTTAGCAGGATACAGATGAAACTTCAGTCTTTCATGTGTACACATATTTCATTCACTCTTAAGCAGATCAAAATAAGTGGATCAAAAAAACCCACATTTTGGAAAATTAATGCAGAAGTCTAACACTGGCATCAGAAGCTGAAATCAAAAATGGAAATTGCAGAAAAACAGTGGTAATTTAGCTAAAAAATGAGGTAATTTTTATTAAGTGTCAAGCAACATAACTGAAAATTTGGGCTTATGATAGAAAACAAGGGTCAGAAAAGCCTTGAAATACTTTGAACTCTGCCTTGCTATTAGATCCACTTCAAAGCTGAATGGCATCAAATTCTCAGATCATGGAAGTTTGCTTTATTTCTGGTAAATTGTACAGTTTGGACACAAAAAAGCAACAGACTAGAAATATACAATATAATCAGACACAAAGGAGGTCAGAGCAGCAGAAAAAGAAGGTCTACGATGCCAGACATATTTATTTGATTTTCTACATGCTCACCTCTAGTAAAGAGACTGACCAGTACCAATTAGTGAAAGCATAGCAACATACCTCCCCTTCAGCTGCTGATGGCAGCTAATGCTTTAACTCCTCACCCTCCTCCCCTCAGTTTGCTCCCTACACAAGCTCTGCAGAAGCAGTTCTGCAGCTTCTTCAGCCATGGAGCACCGTGTCCAGCACAAGGGAACCCCTCACAGGGGATGTGTCTCAACAGCTTGTGCAAGATGAATGATAACAGAAAATTAATTGCCTTAAAATTACTTAGCTAAGCAGTAGCAAGTAAACTCTGTAAGGATTTTAATGAGGCAAAAGGGAAGTGCTTCACATAGCTTAGAAAGTATGACATGCTGCTTCAGCATGCAGGGAGGGACTAGAGCAGCTCTTGAGGCAAGCATGTAGGGTACACTGGTGAAAAATGATGTGCATCAAGAATCCCAAAGTGACTACAAGCATCACAAAAATCAGTGACAGCAAGAACAGCTATTTATGTCTTCCTCTGCAGATTAGGACATTATCTATATGTATTCTATACATGCAGACATGAATCATAAGACTTTACACTAGGCTAAATATTTAGAAAATCTAATAATAAATCTCATTTCTGTAAGTCAAAATATGTCAAAACTATCACTGTACAGAAGTATGTCTTGGTTGGGAAAAAAAAAATCCGAGACCAAAAGTTTACTCATTTTTACAAGAAATCCATGGTAAATCAGTATAATAATACCACCATTTGCATGAAATATGTGACCAAGACCAGTAAAGAGCACTGACTGGAGAAATCTGTGGATTTAGAAACATTAGCTGCATATCTTAATACTAACATGCATTCTTATTCATTCTTTGCACAATAAATGTTTATGCCTGTGAAAATAATATTCCATATATATTCATATATATTCAATAGCTCTTTTTAAAGACAAATACCCAACATTAAATGACTATTTTTAAATGGAAACACTAGGTTCTGTAGCAAATTTTGTCATTTCTGAACATCTACACAACCCCCAGGAAAGAAAGCACCCATCTGTAACATTCTGCTATAATACCTATTTCCACTCAGTGTGTCAAATTACTTGTTCTGATTTAATATCAGTGGAGGAAGTCCTGGTATAAACAACTTAGGGGAAGTCATGGAAGGCAACAGTTTGTCACTTCCTAACACAATGCTACACAATAGAAACACTATACAAGATCTTAAATAGAAAGTGATTAAAAGTAATTCTGTATGGTGTCCAAGACAATGCCTGCATTATTTCACTTTTATCCCTACGATATGTGTGCTGGTTTTGTCTGGGGTAGAGTTAACTTTCTTCACAGGGGCTGGTGTGGGGCTGTGTTTTGGATTTGTGCTGAACACAGGGTTGATAATGTAGGAATGTTATTGCTGATCTGGGCTTACGCACAGCCAAGGCCTTTTCTGCTTTTCTTACTGCCATGCTGATGAACAGACTGTGGATGCATAGGAGATGGTGAGCCAGGACAGCTGACCCCACCAGACCAAAGGCATATTCCAGACCATATGACATCATGATCAGTATATAAAGTGGGAGGAAAAAGGAGGAAAGGGGGGGACATTTGGAGTGATTCAGTTTGTCTTTCCAAGTCACTGTTCTGCATGGTGGGGCCCTGGTCTCCTGGAGATGGCTGAACACCTGCCTGCCCATGTGAAGAAGTGAAGTAATTCCTTGCTTTTCTTTGCTTGTATGTGCAGCTTTCACTTTCCTTATTAAACTGTCTTTGTCTCAATCCATGAGTTAGCTAGCTTTTCTCCTTCCAATTTTTTCTCTGATCCCTCTGGTGGGGGAGTGAACAAGCAGCTTCCTGGGGCTTGGCTGCTGGCTGGGGTTAATCCACAACAGCACATTAATAGAACAAGCTAAGAAATACAAGGTAAGGATATCTTAAGACTCTTGTCTAGGATAGGCAGCCCTGAAATTCTGCAACTAAGAAACTGTGTTAAGCTGACATCAATTCTTTCTATACATAAAACAATGCAGAGAGAGAATCAGGGAGAGATAGACAGAGAGAGAGACTTAAGGATATCAAATTATTTTCTGTGAATAAATTACTGGATTAATTCATTCCCCTCTTCTATATCGAAAATCTATAGGTTGATTCTAGATTCTGCAGAGATATTTGTTACTCCATAGCTCTGTCAAAGGCTTTAAATTAACAATGTGCACAATTTACAATCTTTTCACTGTCTATGAGTTTTCTCCCGTAGTTATATCACTGCTTGCTGTTTGTAGAGAAAACTGAATGACTGAATCTTCATGCTGATACGGAACATTGGATTAACTGGTTCAAAGTGGCCCTTGAATGGTGTGAAGACAAACATAACCTTGATGCATGAGATTAAACAAACTACTGAAACCCTTATATTTTCATGTCTTGGAAACTTGAGGAAAAAGCAAAGCTGGAGAAAATAACATAGAACTAGGAAGGAAGGAGGGAAGTATCTTTTGTACAGATGATGGACAGAGGACGCAGAAGAGGGTTTAATCCTATGTGATGAGGGTTGAAATGACTGCTAAGTTGCTTCTTGTTTTGAAATAACCTCCCAGCTCAGAATATTAAGGTAAAAAGGGATAAAAAGCTATAACATCATGCCTAGTTAATATTTCTCTCAGAATCATACAAAAGAGAGAAGTCTGCCATACCTGTATCACTACAGCCACAAGTGGATGTTTTCCAGACTCCGTATGTTGGAATGGTTCTGATGTTACAAAAATCAGTTTTATATACCTCCAGAAAACTACATAAGGTAGTACCCAGTAACATCTGATAGCTTGATAGCTCCTCAGAGTCAAATTTTAAAAGCAAATCTGAACTTGGTGTGAATTTGGGGATTTTGTCTTGTTATAGAAGTGGACAGACACACAGAGAAATGAACCGACCCATGTTCTGTAAATCAGGGCCTTGGGTCCAGTCATATCAAAAGAAAGTGGAGCCCTGCAGAAAGACAGGATGTTGATCATTTTCATGTGCCAAGGCACTCATTCCTGTAATATTTTAGCTACATAAAACATGTTCTATATGACTTAAGTAAAGAGATCTGGTCATGAGCCAGTAAAGAACCTAGAAGAAAATAAACCAAACTGCTACTGTGAGTCAACATGATCAAAGCCATTGTTTACTGACTAGGAACAAGCTTTCAGTCTTGCAAGGGTCAATCCAGTTCTCCAGCACCTATCTCAGCAGGCTTTGCTGACTCCATCCACTCCAGATATTTTGGTATTCTACACCCTTATTCATTGTGTCCTAAAGGCCTTCGTGAGGACTGAGAGACCCTGAATTACATTTGCAGTTTCAGAACATTTTCTGAAACTGAAAGATGCCACCATTTGTATTTTCCCAGTTATCTCAGCATTCTTAAGACTAATGAGACTGTGAATTTCTAGTAAACAATTGACATGGACCAAATCACGAAATCCCTGTCTGAATCTTTGTCAGCCCTCTTAAAATAGTAGGATAATACAGAAATACAGCCATGCATTATGAACTGTAGAGCAAGCTGCAGTGCTTGCATTACCTTTACAGGGAGCTTTCTGCTCTGGCTAGCAGTTTCTCTGGAGAGTCTTCATCCCTGACATCTCCTGTCTTTTTTCACTCCACTTTTCTTATCCAAATTTTTTTCCTCTTTAAATCATGTCATCACATCTCCCTTCAAGCCTGCCTGCTACACTTTCATGTTTTTTCATTCACTTTTGCTCTTGCTCTTGGTGAAGGAAGGCACCATCTGAGGTCCCAGAAAGAGCTGAGTGGTTCTCATCCCTGTTTGTGTGCATTAGGAGTGTACGTGCGTTCTAACAACTTGTTAAAATTTTAAGACTTCATGGCTCTCTACCTCTCTGACTGCCGTAGGCAGGGTAGAAGCTGAACAGCAGCATTCAATTAAGCTAATTTAATGTTCTATTCCCTCTCTCAAACAGAAAGGAAACACACCAATCCACAAAATACATAGTATAGAAGACAGGGCAAAACATTTGTGTTTGCCAGTCTTTCAAAAATTGAACAAAATACAGTTCAAAATTAGGTTTAAAAGGCACAGAAAAAAGCAAGCGGATATTTGGAAATTAGTTTTTGCATTTAGTGTTGAAAATATGACTCCTATTATTTCAAAAAATAGCATTCTGTCATCATCTTTTAAAGCAGACAATCCTATCTAGTCCTTAGAGTAGTGAGCAGCACCATCCAGTGGCAATTTTTTTCCTATTTAGTTCTTAATTAAAGACAGTGTACATGCTAAAGTACCATAGAGCTCAAAAGAAGGTATTTTTCTTTAAAACACACATATTTAGAGCACAGCCAGACTTCTACCAAGATAGATCTAACAATTAGGCAGGCAATAGTCAGTGTAAAATCAATATTCATACTGGATTAATAATACAAAATTGTTATTCTATCTAGCTGTGATCCAGATGAGGATTTTGCTTGCTATTATACTGCATTTTTGTTTTATTGAAACTCATCCCTTCCTCGTCTTACAGAATTTTTCTTCCTTTAGGCATCCTTTCCTTTGTTGTAGTTAGGGAAGGTAAAAATGACTAGTTTATCTGTCCTTTTAGAGACTCCTCATTGTTGGCAGTGGCTCTACACTACAAAAGCAGTCAACCACACCTCGTGGGTACTGATTCAATCCTTCTCAAAAGGAACAACTTGCAATGCTCTTGCACAGCAGATTTAAAGTAATTTGAGCTTCTCAGAATTCACAGAGGTCACAACCTCCTCCTAAACTAGAGAAAGGCATCAGGGAATGACAGTCAAGCTTGATTGTCCATACTGCTTAGTTGGTAGCTCAGTAACAGGCTGTTCTCTCTGGAAGAATATCTAGGGTGCTACTTGTTGAATATTTTACTCTGGGGGACAGGACAAACGGATCTGTCCCATGTCTGGATCTCCTTGTTCAATCCAGTCATCCAGCATCTACCTCAGCAAGCTTTACTGCACACGCTCAGTTTATGTCCTAAAACCAGCGCTCATGGGAATGGCAGGAGTGCCCTCATTATAGTGCACATTTTCAGCTGGGGAGGTATGGGGGGAAGTAGACTTTTGAATGGTAAAGTTGCTTTAGAGTTATGGGGACTCCAAACAAGATCCAAAATCACTTGTTGCCCAGGGCAGATGAGGTTATACTTCTCCAGAGGAAGATAGATTTCTATTCAAGGTAAGTTTTTCTGCTGGATTTTATGTTTAGGTTTCATTACCCTGATTTTAGGTTCTGTGCAACCCTCAGAGTCCCAATATTTACAACTTCTGGGCTTTTTTACTCCCTACCACCCCAAGACAGGGGAGCAGATAAGGGGAAAGTTTTATTCTTGCCCAGGGAGGTATGGCTTGGACTCTTATCAAAGAAGGTAGAAGGTTTGTTCTGATAATCTGTCCCTAATTTTCTGCCAAACCCTACAGCAGTGTTTAATTCCTCTTTACATTTTTTTTCAGCCTAGAACAAATGAAATCCATAGCAGCAGGAATATATTCTCTCCCACAAAGGCCAGGGAGTGCATCAGCTACTAATTTCTTTTTTGCACGGTCTTTCCCAATAATTGCTATAGATTTTCTTCTGTTCCTTTCTTACGAATCTTTTGGGAGACTTATGTGGAGGTGGGAACATTCTAATCCACACTCTTCTCAGTCTGTATTTAGATCAATATAAGAATGAATAGGAAGGGAGAAGCCATGCTGAGTAAGCTGATCACTTCTGTGATCAGTCACACTTTTTTGTAACTTTCCTTATCAGAAAAAAAATCTCCCTTAAGATTAGCCTATTTCTATCAATATTCTATTTATATTATGCTTCATAGAACCAATGAGTATTTCTTCTCTTTTCATATTTCCTCTCTAAAGCATAATTTTTTATACAAAATCTGGACTGTCCGAGTGTAGACAGCAGTAATAACACCTCGTTCCATTTGTAAAAATATTTCCTGTGAGGAAACAGTGGTTCAACCAGCCTACAGTGACAGAAAAATGGTCAGACAAAAACCACATAAAAGTTTTGTTCTCTGGAGTTAATTTCTGCTGGTTAGATACTATTAAAAATCACTCTGCTTTGAGTTAAAGAAATTAAGCTTAGGGGATGTTTATTCATAATTTAAGTTAGTTAATAATAGAAAAGTAATATGGAGAGAAATCCACTTCCATTAAAGTAATGAAAATTGTGATTATAAGCCCATAGTTCATGCTAGTAAGAAACTAGAGCTTTTAAGGCCAGATCTTGCACTTTCAAGTATTTTTGTTTCAAGAAGAAATGCAGACATGTAAATGTCATTCAAGATGTCAGATAATTAAAATGCCATTTAAAAGATCCTGGCAAAATCTGTCTTAGTGCTACTTACAAGACTGGGTATGAAGCTAAATAATAACCCCTGTGATAAAATAAGTCCTATAGAAGCTCTCACAGAATTTCTGATACTTGCTTGTATCACTTTTCTGCTATTTGATGTGCTATCGGTATCTTTTATTTTTTCTTCTATTTTTAAAATTAATTTAGTATAATAAATGTTATTTTGCCTTTTCTCCTGATTAAATGAAATGTTTTACAAAATAGCGTTTTAAAGGCCATTACTTTCACATTTGCTTCTGCTAGCTCATTCAACTATCATAAACAGCTAACACTGCATTTTAACACACAAAACAAAACAAATGCATTATTAAGGGAAAGTATTGGACAAGGGCACACATTAATTCATTTCAATTAATGAGCTCTATACTTTAATAGTTGATGTCTAGCATTCCTCCTTACATATTTCTAATTAATGCAGGTTCAACATAGCTGCAAATACTCAGTTAATAATTACTAAAAAGGGCTTTATCAATTCAAGAACCTTTTCTGAATACCAGTGAAACTTTAATATTTTAACAGATTTAAGGTAGAGATACAGATAGATTTCTTTTTAGTATAACCAGTGTATTATCCCATTCTCTGTGCAGACAAAAACAGGGAAAAGGTGAGAAAGCAAAGATATCCAGCTGTGCTTATCTGATGTCTAAATAATCTATCTAACTAATAGCTAACAATGAGATTTTTATCTGCAGTATTTCCCTTGACCATCCCCAATGACCAGAAATTATACATCATCCAGTTAATGGGCTACAAATAGTCACTTTAGTTACACAGGAAAATGCTTTTCTGGAAGAAAGTATGGAAATCAAAGAAGGCAAAGGTTCAAATACACTTTTAGCTGAAAGAACAAAGATATTTGGAGCAGGAGATTATAAAAATTAAATTTTCTAACTTTTTCTTTGCTTGAATTTTTTTTTCAAGTTCTCAATCAAGAGAGACTTTACATTTTGAGGATCAAAAATAGAAAAGCCTGTCTGAAAATACATTGTAAAGTAATTTAATACAGCAACATCAACGTAGAACTCCGTGCATCCACATTTTACACCAGATGTCCCTGTGGACCAACATGAAAACATAACCCATCCTACCCGTGTTCCACAGTAATCCTGCAGGGTCAGACAGTAGAGAAAATAGCCCACAAACTTCAAACAAAAAACTAAGGGATGACCAAGTAAAGAGAGTTAAAAGCAATATACAAAAATTTCAAGAGGTAGAGTAGTAGAATTGTGAAGTAAGAAAATATGCATATTTGTGGTAAGCCTGAAACTAGAAATCATTGGAAATTAAAGAGGAAAAGGGGCATCTTCTTTTATCAGAAACATATTTGTATTTTATGAATACGTAACATGTAATCAGTTTCAAAAGAAACAACACTAAAAATAAATGCCCAAAGAAATGAAGTTCAACAGTTTGTTTTCTGAAGAATGGCACATCCTGAGACCACCACTGACAAGGAGTGGTGCTTGATTTAGACATTTGATGCTAACATGGAGGCAAACAGCTGCCTCAGAGTAGATTTTGCCCTGTGTGTTTACAGTGGTAAAAGTTTGGAGAAGACAATTGTTTACAGTAAATGCACTTCAGATTCCAACTGGAACCTCTTACTTGATCAGCTTCTCCCATCATCCTGTATCTGCAGGAAGCAGAAGCTCCTGCAGCCTGTTTTGTACAGTCCCTGGTGACTAAGGCAGCAAAGAGCAAGAGAAGGGGAAGAAAGGATTAAAAGATGAGGACAGTGGGGATGAGGAGGCTGTGGGCAAGATCTACAATTCATTATGGGGGAAAAAAGGGCTGTGCAAGAGGAAAAGGAGGCTCTTGTGATTTGTAACAGATAAAATGCTTCCTCTTTCTTCATTTTTAAAGAAAATACGTGAAAATATGGCTCTAAACCTGGTTTGGGTGTCCACAGTGTCTGAATTTGAAGCTGTCTTGCAAATAATAATGAATAAAATAGAGGAAACTAATAAAGACTGATAAAAGATGGGGAACAGCAACACCAAAAATGAAAATCCACGAGTGATTGCTCCTGCAGTAACATTGATTTCTCTAACAGTGATAACAGCTAAAAGGATAGAGAGTGCAATGTGTTGAGAAAGCAGGACTTCAGGCACTGAATTTATAAATACTGAATATAATGAAAGCCACTATTACATTTTCTAAAAATATTAACATCCATTGCTTGCAAGAAATCCATGAGGGAACCATACAGCATAAAAACTTAGAGCTTAGAATTTACTCTTGTGGTAGCATTTGTCAATCCTATAGATGCTATGGAGAAAAGAGCTAACATCATGATGCAATATGTGACTTTCCACATTCTGAGTTTCCAAAAAAGTTTACTTATGAGTATCTATTTCTACCTTCAAGTTTGCAGAATATCATTTTTCTGCCAACAACAGAAATCTTTCCTTGATATTTTCACAGAAACAATAATTTAATGAGCTTTTTTAAGGTTTTTTCTTAAAAAACAACAGGAAAATTAATGCTTTCCCTGGTTTTGCTTTTCTGTTTCAAGACTTTATTTCCTTTTCCACATTAATTGTTCCAAAGCAGATTTTCAGGATGCAAACACAAAACCCCCCTTTATATACATTTAAAACCTGATGTTTTTGCAACTGCTAAAAGGTTGCATAGTTGGGTTTGGGGGCTTGGGCATGGGGATTTTTGTTTGTTTCAGGGTTTTTTTAAAAAAGAAGTTGCATTTAAAAGCATTAAGTCCATTTTGGTGCTGTGCTGCATGCCTACATGTATTTATAGAAAAATCTAGTCCAATCCCCCTCTGCATTTAATATTATATCTCTTTGTTCATTTATAATGTACATAGAGGCATTTTAACTCCAGAATGAAATAATCATTGCTGAACAACATAATCTAAATGTCTAAAGCATCTGTTGTGTTGTGTGCATCCATTATTGGTATTTTGATGAGGTGGTGTCTACAGCCTCACCATTTTAATGGGTAATGGGGTGAAAAGCTCAAAATATGCAATGGATGTGGAAGAAAAATGAGCATGCTGGACAGATATATACTGTGGAGCACCTTGTAGACTTCATTTCATTCATTTCTTTGTTTCATACTAGTGTAAATTAGGTGTGATTTGACTCAGAAAATTGACAGTATGGGTGCTCATATGAATTAAAAATAATTTTTTTTAAAGTGTTCCTCCCCATCTGCTACTCATTTTAAGGTAACAGGAAATGTTTTCAGTTCAAAGAAGTCAGTTGGAGTTCTGTACTATTTATGATATGTTTTCCATTCTTAGTGTGATGCAATGCATTTCTATTGGATTTCATACCTCAAGGTTTTGGAATGTTGTTGCTGTATATGTTAAAAGTTCCCTGTCCTTTTACTTCATGTTAACTCAGATTCCATTTCCTCTTCAAATAATACAGTAAAAGAATGCCTAGAAGTCACTTACTAAAATATATGTACATTCTAACCTGTTAAAAGTACATAAAGTTCATCGTTTGAGGTACCTTAGAGAAGACAAATAACCAAATAGGGTTTTTTTTCTTTTACCTTATCTTAAAAAATAATTAACTTAAAAATAAATTTTCCACACCTTTCACAATTCTGACCTATTTTTACTCTCACAACCAGACTATAATTCTGTTGAAATATTAAAAAACTTATAGATCCTAATAGAAAAATATACAAGATTACTGTAACTTTAAAAGAACTTGGCAAAATCACTTACAATTCAGAACAATTTCCCCACATGTATCTTATTAATGTCATTAGCAACACTGATGGTGCATGAAGTTATATACACATTTTAGAATTATATCAAATCCCGAGAGTGAAACTTTTTCTTGTGCTCTACTTACAACATAGGGAAAAAAAGAAAATCAAAGTACAAAACTGGCTTACTTCAAGTATGATCAGCACGTAGACACCTACTAAGATGATGGATGCAACTGTTACTTGTGCCTCTATATTTGCATGAAGGTACTGATGCTTCATGGAGAGAGGAACACTTCCAGACTCCTGCAGGAAAGCTTGAATGTTTATGAAGATAGTGCCTCTGGTGAAAGAAAAAGAAGTTTTGTTTATTCCTGGGATGAAATACCTTTTGTTTTATTTGTGCATTAGTTTTATATCAAGTACTTATCAATATATGTGTTATATCTTTAAAAAAGCAAGCAACTCCTCAAACATTCTCAAACAAACTGGATCCCTCTAAAAAGTATTGTTTAGAAATTAAGTCAAGTACAAAACAGTCTTGTAAATCCTTTTAAAGAACAAGAGTCATCCTTTGCTGCCCCTCTGAAACATGCAGTGATAATTACATTTAAAACATTATCTTAGTCAAGTCTATGGAAACTACTCCTTCAATGCGTCATTTTTCAGTCTCTTAGCCAACCTGTTTGGTATCTGAAAGGTTCTAGTTGTGATGATCTGCTGATTTCTTCTTGAACTTAAGGGTAGAGACCAGTTGTATACCACCTGCAAGAGAGTCACATTTAGCAATATTAGCAGAAGTCAGTGATAGTGATATGCCCTGATACAGGGTTTTATGCCTCTTTTTCTCTCTTCTGTCCATTTTGGAGGTTTTTGGTGGATCAGGCATAAAATCAGCCTAAATTAATTCCCCCTGATTAGGTTTGTCATGGGTGCTCAGGTTTAAGCAAACTAACTTATCCTTATGCCTTCGCTCAATCAATGAAGTGAGAGACACATCCAGTAGGTCCTCTGGAGGGAGGATGCCAAAACACACTTTGTGTTGACTATAAAGAGCAAAATTTTAATACAGGAAGCCAAAGGAAGCCTTATAAAGGTAAAAGAAAATGCCACTTTAATTACAGTAAGTTTTCTAATGCTGAAATTGAAACACTTCTCAGCAACAAAAAGCATGACCACTTAATCCAGACAGTGGTGATGGAAATAAGTGATAAAACACACCTCAGAAAAAGTGAAAGAGAATTTAAAGACCATCACCTGCTGCTGGCGCCTACTCCTTGATCCTGTGTTTTCATTCTGGCTGATTTGTACAACAATGTATTCCTCTTTTTGCTCATCAACTGCTTGTGCCCCAAATGGGCCTCCTATGTCTAACTTCAACAGAGCAGAATCATGAAAGTCAGTCAGATTCATAGCTGTTAAGATAGTTGTTAAGGTGTAAATTTCCAGTAAAAATGAGTATAGGCTGTACAAATTTCAGAAAAACAAAGTAGTCAATTTATATTAAAAAATACATTCTTCAGCTAAAATGCCTCTTTTTGAATTTTGAAAAGAACAAAAGAACAAAAGAGATGTCTACTTCCTCACCAAGTAGTACTGTTTTGACCAAGTTTCCTAATTTAAAAAAAGTTACAATTTCAGAAAAAATATATCTTTCCTAGTGACTTTTGGGATTACCAGTGCTTTCACCTGATGTATCAAAATAGCATACAGAAATACACAGAGAGACAGAGAAGTCAGGCCTTTTAAGTGCTTGTACTAGATGAAAGGCTACACCACTAGCTCAGCAGTTTAAACATCACAGAACTTGTACTGGTGAAAACAACATAGAAACTCCAGAGGAGTTTTGCCAGAGGATTTGCTTTTTGGTCAAAGTTTTGGTCACCATGTTACAAATATCCAGAAGATATCTCAGCTGAAGTACTCATAGATTCTATCACTTTCAGCTCCCTCATCTACTTTTTTTTTTGTGAGATATCTCACATGAGGTGTGGTCAAACTACACGCCTGGTATAATATCATTGAAAAATCAGCCAACCACGATCCACAAATTCATTGGAAGTCTGGTTCTGTTCATCCCAATACATCTAGAGCTTTTTAAACCTAGTGTTGTAATAGCTCACTTCTGGCATGGTTGAAAAAAGAAGCACCCATGTAGGTTGGTAGGTAGGGGAGGGAGGGAAGGAGGATAATCCAAGCTTGTAAACCCTTCACAGTTCATTTGTTACTATAATAGAGCAGTACGCTTATTGTTTTGCTCCTGTCTGTGACAGACAGAAAGCTAAGGCATCACTAACAAAACAAAAATGCAAACAAACAAAAATAACTCCTTAGTTTTGCACATACATGTTCCATTGAAAACCGGAGACTTAATCACATGCTTGAATATCTTAATGGTTTTAACATATAATAATTTATTGAGTATACTAAAAAGAGTGAATATGTTACAAAAAAATAAAGTGTACCAGATCATATACCCACCAAAATAATTTTCCCGAAAAGATGCTTTGTAGCCTACAAAACTCAGAGACTAACAGGAAAAGAAAAAACACAGGGTAGTTAGATGGGACTCAGGGCAGTGCTGTACTCTGCCCTGCTTCCAGTGACTCCCAGTAAGACCTTCCATGTTAAGTCAGTGTCTAGTGAGGAAAGATTATGAGGTGCTTCTGGATCTAGAAAAGAGTAATCTCCCACAGTAACCAAAAAAAATACCCTTGCAGATCTAGTGCCAGGTGGGCAGCCAATGCATTCAAAGTAATATAAATGTCACCCTGCTTAGCAAGGCAAGCAGAGCAAACACCACCAGTGACACTCACATGCCGGTTCATTAAAAAATTAAACTCCCAAGCACCTGTTTGCTTAAAGGACTCACATAGGAAAGGATAAAAAGATAATCTCACATGTAGCAAATCAGGAGACAAGTCCAGTTAGGGGAATGTACACAAACACAAACAGAAATGACATATTTACACAAACATAAACAGAAATGACAACAGTTCTCTTCTGTTTCTGAAAGTTTTAAATGTGATTTGGCAACACAGTTTTTCTGTGTCACTAACTGATACATAATAGGAGTCTCAACAGGAACTATATCTATACCTTTAACTAGAGATATTAATTAAACCTTCTAAAAGGTCTGCTGACCTGAAGTCATTAACCCAATGGTTTGGGACAACTTTGGACAGTCTGTTTTTCACTAGGAATGTAGACACTTATGTCTTGAAAAGCTTCAAGTGAATATAATTATGGCAGCTTCCTTTTAAGCAGCACATTTAAAATAAATCCTGTAATTATCTAGATGACACTAGAAATGATGTCTAAAAATTAAACCTTGTTTTCAAGAAGAGTGGCTTTCTTCTTTTCCTCTACAGATAAGGATACTTTTTCCATTCCATTCTGTGCACTTATAAAACCATCACAAAGAGCCATAGGAAAAAAAAAAATGGTTCTCCTTTGATTGCAAGTGCAACAGAACATCATTCACCAGTCTGCACTGAGGCTCTCAAATCCCATCAGTTATCTTTTTCCAAACAATATTTAGGGACTCTGCCATAATTCCATTGTTAGACTGCAGCAGATCGCAGCCTTTATGAAAGGTGGAATCAAAATAAACCAGACAAAAACTTCAGACATGCCTATATGAAAAAATATGATTTTTTTTTTTTTTATCAAGCTGCTCTTCATAATATTTTTGTTCAGACTTACTTTGGTTTTATGTTTTCCTTATATTGCCAGAATGTGATTTCCCCTAAATTTTAATCATTCAGGTATGAACTTTTGGGAAAACTATCTTTTTACTTCTAATATTCCCTTTTATTCTGCAATTTAATCATGCTTTTCCTTTTCAGAACTTTTTTTTTTTTGTAATGTGTCCTCCAGTGTGCCCCTTTCAAGCATAAAAATCTCCCTGATGAGATTTACAGCCAGAGCTGATAGTTTTATTTCACTTCAGCTAAACTGCTTCATTTTGATGTAGTTCTATTCTTGAAATTACATTACTGCTGTGAATTAGCCCGTCAAGGGATTTGGGTTTGTGTTTACTTTGTGAAGCATTACACTGTGGCTGTCTGTATTTACATCTGGCACAAGAGCAGGTCTGCTGCTCACAGCTGAACCAAGAGCTGTGTTTCTTGATCCTGGTTTTCTGAAGAGCTGCTCCTAGAGGTTTTGAAGAGTGTGTGAGAGTCACCTCATGTTACTTTATTTTTATGTGGCTTATGTATAAAACATGATGGAATGGGATGCAGTGGCTAAACATTTAAACTGGTATTCATTCACCACAGTTTATGCTTCTGTACTTTGGACATCTGCATCTGACAGTTGCTTCCTTAAAAACAGTGCTTTTAAGACAGTGCTTTTAAGATGGAATTCATTGCTTCATTTTGGACCACTACATGAAGATGAGAAGAATTGCTCATGAGGAACATCCATTCTCTCTATTAACTATAAAGAGAGCCTAGGATGACCAACTCAGGAGTAGCTGAGCCACTCCCCGCAATACTGAGTCCTGCTCTACCCTCCATCACGTAATTATGTCAATATGTACAGAGGCAGCCAAAAAGTCGTGTTTGACAGAGATTCTCTGTTGTATTTGCACACAGATGGCTGACTTTATGCTTTCTTTAACATCTATTTGTATATCCTATTCTGTATACTGTAAAATGGACCTTGAGGATGCTATGTCTATGGATTATTTTTCACCAAGTTTCTGAGGTAGTTACACACTATTCATCCTGATTTATGACCAGGTAACTTATGCTACTTTCTTGTGGGAAACACAAAAGGTGGAAAGGCTCTTAGGGGTGAGAAAAAAGCAGGTTTCAGAAATAAAGCAAAAGAATTTAGGAATCAGCTTTGGCTGCAAAAATTTGAAGATAGAAGATACAGTTATATAGCAAGCAAGGACATTAAAACAATGGTTAGAGTTTTTAGGTTTAGCTGAGATAGGTCTTGAAGTTGTAGAAAATATGCTGAGCAAGATAGATAAGTTTAAGCTTAATAATGGAATATTATGCATTATTATATAAGGCATAACAAGCAAGTATTGTGTGCAACAGATGTATGTGCACTATTGAAGATTGGTTAGAACAGTTGTGTGTAAACTTTAGAAGCATGCTATTGGCTAAAAAGCCTTTAAGAATGCTCTGTAACAGGGAAATCTTTGGCTCCCTGTGACGACATGAACTTTGTACCATCTCTTGGGTCTCAACTCTGTACATTAGACTGATAACAGAATAAAATAACAAAAAGGCTCCTGGAATGTCTGCCTGGGCTCCCCGTCCCATTTGTTCTCCAAAAATGCTGACAGTTTCTACAGGATATTAACATTTTAAAGAAGGCATTTTCCCTGAGTCTTAGCATCCATTTTTGCATGTTGTCCTTAACTGGTGTTATTGCTGCATTAGTATTTTTGCTTTTCTTTTTTTTATTTCCTATCTCTGTTTGTAGCTGATGAGATTGTTTCTACATCACCCCTTCACAATATAACAAGTTCAACCACACACTTCTCTGTCCCTATTGGTTTCTGCATCTATAACCTTTTTATTTTCCCCCTTTTTTGAGTGGCAGTAATCAAGTTCCATTATCGTCTACAGTGGATCCATCCTTTCTGTCTGCTCCATCAGTTTGAGAATTTCTGTAACAAACTCATTTCTACAGCATTTTATCAATTGTGCCTCGAGATTCTGCTTCTTGGCTGCCTCTGCACATGGTCCAGGTCTTCATCCATCTATTTAACAGCTTGAATATAGCTTGCAGGCCTAAATGCTTAGTACATTTCCAACAACATTGAAAGCAGAAATGATTTTTAAATGCTTTCTGCAAGGAAAAATTATGGAGGAGAGTCTGGCAGTAGAGAACTAGAGTTATAAAATAAAAAAATATTCAAAGGGGGAAAAGAATTAAAGGCATTAGAGAGGTTTTGTAATTCATTACATTAATTTATGCTCCCTGGAGAAGAACCTTCAAGGAAGCTGAAAATTCTGTTAAAATCTGACTGTATTCTTGCCTCACAGTCTTTCTATCTATATATACCTCTTGTTCAGGGAGTGGGAAATGTTGTTTTCCATGTCACTAATGGTCATGGCATGATTGCAAGTTTTTCTAGTGACCTTTCCTTGCTCCATGATTACCAGTTGCACCAATAATGCAAATTCATGCAGAAATCATTCAAACTCATACAACTTTAGCAAGGAATTTGATAATAAGGGGGTCTATGTCTGCTTGTTCTAGGGACTCCTCATCCATTTGTTCTAAGTAGTTCCACTGAATCCAAAGAAATGAGAAATCTAGCCTATGATATAAAATTCAACATATTTTTACTATTGAGATACATCTTCTGCTTTCTGAATTTGAGACCTTAATCCTGGACTGGAAGTGACGAAATCTGTCATGGAGAGGATGGAGGTACATCCATAAAAATGGCCCCTGTCTAGTCAATTTGATATCTCTGGTTTTGTCTGATTTCGAGTAAGCAGGTACCCATTCATGTGTGACTTCAGGTTATGTATTTTTATTGAGTTTTATTTAGAATATAAAGAGCAAGTGAGTAAGAAACTCTTCACACTGGGTGCTGTGCAAATATTTAATTTTCCAAATGTCATCCCTTGCTCCAAAAGTTTTACTGGGGAGATGTCAAAGGCTTAAACAATCAGACAATCAGATCAGGACCGAAATATTTACAAAAATGCAAGATCCTTGGCCAGACTCAGGAAGAATTCACAGCCCACTCCCCAGGTAATTTCTGATAATCAATCCAAAAAAGGAAAATTAAACTTCTTTGCCCACACTGATCTAATCTTCCCTCACCTGTACTATGGATGGGCACAAGTACAGATGTTGAGAGGGAAACAAAGGTTGTTGTTACTGAAGCAGCTGTCAGGGACAGAGTAAAGATGGAAACTTAGAGTTCAGCAAGGTAAGGTAGGTGTGAGATCTACTGCACAGAAATGGGCTGAAGATTTAACTTTTCTTTTGTAAAAAGAAAATATTTCTACTATTGAGAAATGTAGAAATAGCAAAAATTGCATGAGGTACAGTGAAAGAAAGAAGGCACTGTATCAGAGACAGACGCTTCTTTAAATGACAGTGAAATAGCATACAGTTTGATTGCATAATTCCTTAAAAGCATCCATGAATTCCCATTACTTTTTAACTTCACAAAGACTAATTCAAGTCAAAAAGCTAATGTCTAGTTCTGCTCCAGTTGTCTGTTCCCCATTGCTGGACAAAAGTTTAAAATTTGCTTAGATCAGGGCAGTAGTTATTAGAAACAAATGAATGAACATGAAGTATATTTAGCACTTCAGAAGATTTTTCAAGTCTGAAAATGTATGTCAGTTGTGGAGAAGAACAAGAATATTTCTCATTCACTCTTTGATCACCCAGTTAATGGAGAGACATTTCCTGAAGGTCTGAATGGCCAAAGAGCTAAGAGAAAATAAGAATGTCCATGTCTTAGAATAGGTACATGTAATTAAACAAAGAAATTCTGGAATTTATTCAGGCTCTGTATCTCTTCCTCTATCATCTTAATTACTACTAATGCTCTACCCTTAACATACAGCCTTTGAAGAAAAGATCTGAAAATGCTTCACACATTTTACATCATTAGGAATATTGAATCTTGCTTCCGGCAGACAGACTCCTCTAGTCAAGCTTCAGTATAAACTTACTTGTTTCTGGTATTATAGAACTGAGTGTTAGAATTTAAAAACCAATAAATCCCAAGTGTTGACAAAGAGACATTACCAATATTTTGAAAAACTATACTAAAATCACTGAATTTATGTCTGGTGCCTATAGGGAAATCAGTATTTTAAAAAAAAAAAAAAAAAAAAAAAAAAACAGCCACACACAAAATTACAGACTCAGCAATCTTCTGTTAATTCACAGGAGGCAAGATGTGTTTCCAGAATCTGCAGCCAGCACACCTCAGTGCTACATGCCAGGTTTGTACCATGGGGATGGCCAAAGCAATGGGAGATACAAGTGAGCTAACAACAGAGAAGATAACAGGAAGTAAAACAGCTAGAGTAAAACCAAACAAAAAATAAAGGTACAGAAACACAGAGATCTCATCTGAAAAGCAGGTCACCCCCACACCAGCTGATGAAGGTCTCTCCCAGCACCAGAGAAGGAGAGTCCTGCCTCCGAGCAAACCTGAGATCTCATGGGCATGGCAGAAAAAACAAAAATATCTAGATGACACCAGGATGACAAAGGACATGAAGTCCAAAAATAATCACTTAATTTGTTTTTTTTAAATATTTCACACTTTGTTTTTGACTTTTCTAGTGTATGGAGATATACTGTATGCATGAGCACACATTCATAAGACATCAATGTGCTTGGGCAATTCTGGAAAGAAATAGAACTGAGAGGAAGGAGTTCAAAAAAATAAAAAAATATATAGTGGTTAGTACATATTCAACACTTCTTAATAGCTTTTGAAGCATAAGCAAGAGGTAAAGTGTGTTCATTTGCATAATTTGGCATCATATGAGCTAAGATACTTATTTTCCACCCAAAGTCTCATATGACAACCTCCAAGGGCTTTGTGACAAGGACTACTGCAGCACACCTGCAAACCTACCATTAAACCCTTACCATCATTCAGAGAGTAGCAGGTAGTGTCCAATGGGAGCACTGCAGTCTGTCAGCCAGCATAAATTGCATCTTCAACACTGCTGTCTGAATGGTTAACATTACCTACGTCTAGCCAAGAAGTGGAATACTTTCTTCACTATGAAACAAAGTGGAAGATAATCACATGAACTTACTGCTGGGCAAATGGAGACTGACAGCAACAGTAAGAGGACAGTCAGGATTGCTGGTGCCTTTTCCAAAACTCTTTTAGAAATGCAAACTTTCTCCTTGACACTTCTGCTTGAATTACTACATCACCTTGGAAAAGAAACATGGCTTTGCTGGACTGCTTGCCTCTCACTTTTCCCCAGCTCAGTGACATCAGACAGCAGATGGAAATCCAATTTTCAACACACATTAAACAAACTAAAAAGCATTAGCTTTGGGTTTGTCAAGTAAGAAATGAAATGTTGCATTCTGACTGTCTGACAGCTATTTGTCTCAAAGCATCCTGACATGATAGGTAAAATGTGAAATACAGGAACACCTGTTTGTACTCAAATCCCAGCCCCAACTGCAGTTCCCTGAAACAAACAAAGGGAATAATTGGTTGCAGAGTTAATGTGTACAATGCAACAGCTATGGTTCCAACCCAAATCTGGAAAGAGATGAAATCCTCAATTTATGCTATGACAGTTGACTAAAACTTGAACTTAAAGACTCACTTCCAATTCATCCTCCTTGGCAGATGAGGCTGTGACAGCCCTGGTGCTCTTTACCACCACCACCATAGGAGCTTTCAACAACAGTTTCAAGGAGGACAAAAAACACTGATGTGAACAGGATATTGATGGGAGTTTGCAGTTGAAGTTTTTATTGGTCCTACTAAAAGTCCATTTGCTTCCCTTCAAAAAGCAATCTCAACTTTTAATTATAAATTGCCCTAAAGCACTAACATTTTCTTCCTCATTTACCCTACTAATTAGTGCATTATATAGTGTCACTATTGGTGACAGTGAGAATGTTAATAATTAAATCTATTTTAAGTGGACTCTCCCTGTTCAAAGCTATGGAACTGATCAGTTATACAGAAGAACACTACATTTCAAAAATGAAAACCTACTGCACCTTTTCAAAACAAGGCACCTTGCAGGACCTTGTGAAATACTTCTATAGGTGAATCCTAACACTAGTGAAATAAGAGTCAAGCAGATTTCAGACCAGACTGATTAAGTGAGAAATATAGTGGGAACAAGAGATGTAATACAATTGCAAAAGTTTTTGTTTGTTTACTAACTGAATGTTCATTCCCTCAAAGACTTTTCACATTCAGATCTGTATTCACGTATGATGAATACTTTTTATTGGGGGTTGTTCTATTCCTTGTTCTTCTAAACAGTTTCCGGGCCCCAGACAGGTGCCATTCAGTACAACTTGGAGAGCGAGCACAGCTGGGCCTGTGTCAAAGGACAAGTCTAAATGCAGCCAAGGCTCTGAGGACACCCAGTCCTCTCAGGGTATAAGACAGAAGACACCCCCCCTTTCAACCACTTTATCAATTAAACTTCAGAACAGGTTTTTTTATAATGAAAGAAGGATACAGAAGCTTTCCAGAGGTGATACAGCCAACATCTGCCAGGGCATACCTTGATCTGGATAAATGCCAAATAAAATCTAGGGTGAGGATAAAAAATAAACATTTATTAGTAACAGAAAAACTGAAAAAGACCTGCTAAACTTATCTCAAATACTTTAAAATTGCAAAATCAATTTCAAATTGCATTCAATTGTGAGATTGTTTCAGTATTTTCGGGTATATTTCCACCACAGTTGAAAAACATCTCTGGGATACTTAACAAGGGTAAGTAATATTCCTTCTGTTAATTTACAGCCAAAGTCACATATTTTATGCATTTTTTCAAAATGAATCTTAGGACTGAAGTTGTAATCCTCAGGATCTGTCTGGAAAGCAACACCCACACCTGAGGAAATGCAGAGTGTCATCTATTTTCTTCCTGTCACGGAAGCCCTGCTACCCAAAAAGGAGTTCCTCACAGCTGCTAAAAGAATAAACTCCAACTTTTTGAAATTTTTCTCTGCACTTTCAGTCTAAGATTTTGCTGATTTTGAAGATTTTGTTAAGGGAGGGCAGCACTTTGGCCACTCCAAGGAGATGCCAACCTCCCCATCACCTTCTGCCTTTTACATTGTGAAGCGCTGCCATTGCTGGGGCATCCTCCAGAATGCTCCCCAATGAGCATTCCTCAGGTGTCAGGATCAAAAGATACATCCTAAATGCAACAAGCATTCATAAGGCACCTACAAGTTTGGGGTTAATCTGCCTTTAGCATTTTAAATTACCAACTCAACTGCTTACTCAACCACATTGTCCTGAGGGGCGACTAGTGCACCAAATAGGAGTCTCATTAGGCATGAAGCCCTGCACAGTATTGTCATTTTTTGCCTTGAGACATTTTCTGTGAGCTAAGAGAAAAGATCATTGCTCATTTTGAACTATTTCTAAGGAAATGGGGACAGGGGAAGACTACAAATTCAATACTTACAGAGCAGACAACTACAAAGATAAAAAGGCCTGAAACTTTCAGGAATTTTAGACAGCATCTGAAACACAAAGAAAGATGTATTTACTATCTGGCTAGTTTTAAAACAGCATTTTCTAGTCTCTTAACAGCTCTGACATTTTAGAAACATTATGTTAAGCATTTATGGGTGATAATATACCACATCAGGGTACAGACACCACAAAGCAAGGTCAGCAGGGGCTTGGGAAGCCTTGGTGACTGTAAGGGCTCCTGCACCAGGTCTGCTGCGAGATGGATCTCAATGCACAAGAAGGAGGATTTGCCCCTTGGAAAATCTAAGGGAAGGCTGCAGAATGAGCTGGATCCTGGAACCACTTGTCCACTGCTGCTGCTGGCCTCTGACAGACCCAGATCCCCCTTAGCTCATTCTTGTCTCTTCCAGAGAGGCAAAGGAGCATTGCCATCACAGGGAGGTGGCATGGCTGCGCTGAAACTACAGCGTGTTGCAAAGACAGATGGTGTCATGAGTGACTTCCTCAAACCTGGACTTGTGGATACAAAAATGCTGCTAGCAAGGATTTTCTTGCTATTTTCTAAGTCTTTTCTCTCTCACAGAAGAGGTAGCAGAGTTATGTAAACAACCAAACACCTGCAGCCTTGAAAAGTCTTGTTTAGAGTACAGTAGGAAAATATTTTGACAATGGATGTTTTAGGATTTTAGCCAGTCATCCCAAGGGGTGGCTGATCCTTTGTCCAATTAGACCATGAAGAAAAAAGTCTATAAAAGAGTTTGTAAAATAATTAAATAAATAAATCTTGCTGCACAATTCCTGCCTGTTGGATCTTCTCTCCTCCTCCTCCTCTACGGCTGTGGGACACGGTGATATACCCTAGGGCCTAGGCCTGCAGTAATATGGATTTATAATTCACACCCTGGAAAGTATTAGAAAAAGCAGTTTGAAGACAAGAACAAGCTTTAAGAATCTTCTGGGTTTAACAGTATCTTTTAAAACCAAATATACTTCATAAGCATAAATCTACTAACAAAACTAAGTATTTTTTCCATAGCACATCCATGCCTATTGAAGGAATGCCCTGTTCTGGAAATTAGATGTCATAAAATATTCTGAATTTTCCAAGCTTACTACTGAGTAGGTTAGGCAAGGATAACTCCAAATTAAAATGTGGATGTTGAAAATGCATGGTCTTGAGAAAGAAATCTTAAGATTTAGCATTTTTACCATTTTTTAATCTTACTCAAAAGACAACTCAACTAAAAATTTTCTGACTGCCCATCAATATGTTATACTGATGTCTTAATTTACAGAACCCTTTCTGTTGATTTGACCTCATTACATATTTTCATTTTGAAAGCATCAATATTCTCATTCAATTTTTTTCAAAAGTAAACATTCAAACATTGCTTTTCTGACAGAATGACAAATGCAAGGCTTGACTTAAACCTGATGACAAGCAAGAAGGAAAACATTTCAAGTTACCAGGATAATTAGTTGAAAAAGGAAGAGTGCAATAAAAAAGCTGCATTGACAGATGCTATAGGACAAAATATTAAAGCAGAATAGTCTGAAGAATGTCATAAATAATTTTTAATCACAGTGGAAATAAGTTCCTAAATCAATTCATTGACAGAAAGCAACATAAATGACTGGAGACCCATTTTTCAAAAACATTCTTTTCTGAAGTTTCCCCTCTCTTTAGAATTTTCCAAACAGAAGCTGATAAAAACCAGCAGCTAATAAAAATGTGTTGTCACAGAGAAACTGGTACAAAGGGGCTACAGTCCTCTATTAAATACAAGTGGCAACAACTTTACCCAAACTTTGCACAACATGGAAATATAGAGAAGGCAGAGGAAGAGGAGAAGGAAGACAGCTAGGTGGCTTCTTCTAGAAATTCCAAGTAGCCCTACTCTACTGAAAAGCAAGGTGGTAGAGAGAGGAAGAAGGTAATAAAGGCATGAAAAGAAAGGAATGATGACAAAAGCCATTATCAGCACTTCATCACTAAAAGCTTCTTTTGGTATTCTGTGATTTATGGAAAACACTTAGTGCCATCTTAGTCATACATCCTCTATCCTGCCTGTCTATTCTGCCCACCTCTACACTACAGTTTCATTCTGGAATTTTGAGAATTTATTATGTTATGAATTAATAAATCCTAATCCAGACTAGTTTAATTTTAACATACTTTATATTTTTTGTTTGCACTTTGGACCTACAATTTATAATAATAATAATTAAATTTATTATTTAAAAAAACCCTTGATGTTAAGACACAAGTGAAATTTAAAAAAAAACATAAATTAAGCATTTATAAATTAATAACCACTTGTTGTAAATAACAGAAACTCATCCAAAGGAGCTGGATGTGATTAAAACAAGGTTATACAAATGGTTTTAATAAATGTAGAATTTAGAAGGGTCTTTTCCTCCCATCTGTTTGTTTTCATTGGAATTTCATATTAGGGAAGCAGCACTTTTAACAGCTTACATTTGCGACATGATCAGCTTTTGATTCACCCGTGGTTTGCAATCTGTGTCTTCCTACAGTGCTAATCTGGCACAGCAATGCAAGTACAAGCCCTGTGCCAAATCCTGTGCTGATATATGCCTCCAGCACAATCCTATTTGACTTCAGTTGGAAATGCATGGAGTATAAAGCTAGAAAGGATTTTACCCCCTCTTCTAAGGCAAATGATTTTTAGTCTGATCTGTATGTGGTGTCAGGCAGTTTAGCTTCATTTGCTGTCTCAGCAGAGTTATGCTGATTTACAACAGCGAAGGAGCTGATCCCATATGCACAACCTGCACTATAGCACTCAAAATTTATCTCAAGGGAAGTTCTGCCAGAAAAACGTGCTCCTCCCCAGATTATAAACCTATGCTGTACTGGAAACAATGGATTTCACACTCCCAATAGACACCTTTGTTACATCAAATACCAGGGAAATCTACCACAAATGTGAAGAAAGACACCTGCCAAACTTCTTTGCATATGCTCACATTGCACTAATTGCAGTCATTGGAATTCTCCTGCTCCATTTATTCAGCAGCAGAGTGGGAGAGCACAATACCATATGCACAATGAGAGGAAAACAATTGTGAAGTGATGAGCTAAGACAGTATACAGATTGGGAAAAGATGCACTGACATCCCTCTGGAAAGACACTGTAGATCCACAAGGAGGTGTGGCCCTGCAGTGCTGGGCTCCGTGAAAACCCTGCAAAGCTATCTGCAGACACCAAACCAAACTAGAGAAAGTATTGAACCTCTGGAAGGGGCAGAGGGAATTAGTATCCAAGATTAAAGGTTTTGCTAGTTAAATCCCAAGCAAAAATATCCTGAGAAAATTTGAAGTTAAGCTCTTATCATATTGCTATCTTTTAATATATTAACAGATTCAATTTCCCCCATGCCTAAATGATGTAAAAGACTGCTTTGGGGTAAAGAGTGAAATATATTAATGTTGTCCAAGATAGAAAAATTCTCAGTTATATTTTGCTTTGTGTATATGTGAAAAGCTACTGTGATGACTACAGAAGAACTTTTACACACATTTTAATTAAAGTGAAGCAAGAAAACACTGAAGAAAAAAATGCTGTGGAATCAACCACGGGGCTTTTAAAAAATGGTTTCAAAGAAATGTTAAAAGCAATATAGAAGGTATTTATTTACAAATTTAGAATAAGTGCTATGATTGATTCTTGTTAGAACCAGGGGCTCTTGGTCATTATGTAATCAATTTCACACTATCAGTGGCAAGATACAGTCTAAATACAGAGTCTTATTTTATTAAGTTACACAAATAAAACATTTTCTAGACATCTATGCATAGAAACAAATACGCGCAGGAATTTGAAAAAGAAAAAAAAAATGTTTGAATTCAAACCTCATCTTTGATAAACTGAACTTGACATGAAGGTTGTCCAAGATTTCATATTTCTCAGAAGAAGCAGATCTGGGAAAACTTGTCATTTCACTTTCCAGTTGAAACCTTTGCTCAAATTCTGCAGAGCTGTTGTCCCATGAATCATCATCTGTGGTAAAATCTGGATTATGAAGGGCCATACACTGCAACCTGTCACACATTTTCAGTAAACATAATAAAACAGTGTTTTACTTCAACAGGTAGTAGATACAACTGACTTTACAGAACCTTAGGTTCACTCTGAGAGATTTTTATGGAAAATTTCATAGAAAGAGATTTATTCAGTACAGACTGAGTTCCCCTTGGTGACACAGCTGGGTAGACTGGGCAGCAAGAACAAAGACCCCATGACATTTAGGTGCACCTGAGAGAACCAGTTCTCTAATACAGCAGGCAGATGTACTTCAGGATTTGGTGTGTAAGCTCCATTATCAGGACCTTCCCTATAGTTCTGCTTTGTCTTTCAGTGTGCTTTGTGTAACAACACGTGGAGGAAATAAGAGCACACAACCTGCAGCTGTCTAAGCTTTGGGCTCTCTAATCACCCTGACCTCAGGCCTTACATCCTTCCCTTCCCTTTTTTCAGGCCCTTCTCTGCTACCAAGGTCCTCCAGAGTAATTCTCTGCTTATAGCCCCTGCTATTCACTTTATTTCCCAGCAGGTTTGGCGTTAGGATATAAGAAAGAACCACATGCAATTAAATAGAAAAGAGCTTAGGAAAAAAATATTTTGAGAAAAATGAAAGTAACTCACCCATTTTCCTCTGAGGAAACCTTCAGTAGTGGTGTCTTCTCTGTAAAACCAGTGTTTTTTGACCTCAAGCTGAATAATTTTGAAAAATTGAAGTGATATCTTTGGAGGGAGAAAAAAACCAGAATAGTAAGTATGCAGTAAAATTATTCCCTACAGATCTACAGAATATTTTGCTACAAGTCCATCTAATTAGTTAAATATTCTTTAAGAATGGTATTCACCTAAATTAGGGTTTTCATTACATTTGAACTAGACATGGTAGTTACTTTCTTATACTCACGGGGGACTCATTTATATAGGTTTACACTAGGATACTTCATAAAATATGAGAAAATAGAAGAACTTATTTCCCATGTTATTTGAGACATGGATCACAGTCTACAAATCTACTAATTCCTAAAGTAACCTTGATACTCTCTGTATTAGGGAAGAAAATCTGAATGCAAGTACTTCATTTCTGCAGCACAATCCCTTCCAAATGGTTTCTGTCAAGTCTTGGTCCTGGTGTTGCAGATAATTAAACAGAGCATAAGCAACTTCTTGCCATATTGCAGCTTAGCATTGTGAAGGAGCTTTTGCCAAAGTATAAATCCCCGAACTTAAGAAGCAGCTGAAGACAATCAGTCACAATCACAGAGGTCTGTCTTTGGGGCAGGCTTCTGGGAGAGACTAAATAATTGAGCCATTTTAGAAGATCCTCCCATGACCAGGCTCTTTCAGAGACATTTACTATCAAAATCAACATTATTCAGGTACACTCAGATTTATTCCATCCAAAACTGTAGTCTCCCACCACCAGAAAGTTTCAAAGAAATATGCTAGATATACAGTCAAAATGCAGGTCTCAATACACCCAGAGGAAACCTACTTAGAAGAAACCCAAAATTTCTTCTACTATTGCTGGACTGTGAGGAGCAAGAAACGATAAAATCATGGACTACTAAATAAATACGCAAAGGTGACTGGGTATTCAATCTTCTAAATATAAGGACAGTTCAAAAAGAAGGATTTGCGTATTTGACTTTATAACACGATGGAATACAGTGAAGTTTCTTACAATTTGTAGAGCTGTGTCTGGACTCTGACTTTGTAAAATTAAAACTTCCAGGTACTGCTTCGGCTTGTTTGTTCAGCAGTGTTTTCAGTCAGAAGATGCGCTAGGTGCAGAGCAATTGCATATGGTTATTTCAGCCTTGAGTGTCCACAACACTCATTCAAATTCTGCTGTAAGCCACATAGTCTCAGCAGAAGAGAGTGAATGAGAGAGATTGAATTACCCAGTACCTCAGGTCAAATGTTGGGCAGATTACAACTCAGGAGCTACATTGCACTGAGACTTCATCTGTGAAGAGATGATTGCATACTCTGAAGCTATCAAAGTGCTTCCTTTTTGAAGCAGAAGAGTATCATTCACACAAAAGAAAGTCTAAGTGGAGAAACCAGTGCTTTTGAAGCAATTTCTCTTCTAATTTCATCATGGCTTTCCATGTAAGAGGCTACCTAGAGCTTTTACAAAATGGAACCCATAGGGATAGCAAGAACACTCTCAGGACTTTAAACATGTGCTCGGCAAGCATTGCTGATATGCTCCTGGCTAATCCCAGCATCCAACTACATTCAAAGTCTGCATCCAAAGGGGCAATTTTGATAACAATTCTGATGGTGGACCTTGAATTTGTGTGTTCAGAAATTTGGCTCATGAAAAGACCATTTAGCTGTTTCTGCTTTTAAACGCAACAATGTCACTTGCTCCACAGGAAAAAAAGGCTTCAAATCATATATAATAAATGCTGTTCTGATCTTACCTCACCTTGTTGTCAGAGACTGACTGAAATATTATAGTTTATGACTTAAACATTTTCATGAAGGACTTTTAAAACTGTATGACGAAAGCTGCAGAGAAGACTACCGCACCCTGGATGGGGCTCTGAGAGGCCCTACACCTCTCGCTGATGAAGATAAGATGAAGTAACCACTCAGGGCTGGGGACATTCACAAAGCACAAGTTTAGAACCTTCAGGGTGGAGACCACAGCCCCAGGGCTATCAGCTGCCAGGCTCTCACAGACCCCTGCACCAAAGGATGGGGGGAGAGAGTCTTTGGGTGTTGGAAAAGTCTCTGGTCAGAGGCGCAGTGACTGCCCATCCTCCGCTGTGCAGACCAGCTCGGCTGAGGGGCCCTCACCCAGGGAAAAGGCCGCATCCATGTGAAGGACAGCAGAAGGGGGCTGTCATGGCCCATCGAAGACCCCCGAAAGGGGTCCCCAGACCCTACATCAGAGATGATGCAACAGATCCACAGTGTTGCAAGGTACAGTGTCAAACTGGCCCCCTACAGGGGAGACACATGGGCATTCCCACCTTCCCAAAGTGTATATTAATCCACTGGATTCTATACTCTTCAGCATCTGGCACTGTGTGGTGGCATGGCGACGGCAACGGGGGACCCTCACCACCAGCAGACCAGATGGAGGGGAGCAACGAGACATCTTTGAGACCCTTGGAAGGGTGATATGCTTCCACCTAACCCCTGTCATGTCTCCCTGTCCCCCACCCTCCATGCACACTTCTTTCTTTTTTTCTTTTTCTGTCTTTTTCTTTCTTTTTTCTTTTTTCTTTCTTTCTTTCTTCCTTCCTTTCTTCCTTCCTTCCTTCCTTCTGTTTTTCTTTTGCTTTGCCTCTTTTACTATTAAATAAAATATATCAATTTTTTGGCACCAACATCTAACCTCATTTGGTTTTAATCACATTTTTGGGTACATTTTGAAAGTTCTTTCTGTTTTGTACACAGAGACTTAGTTTTCTTGGCTCTTCTGGGTTTAAACCGGATCGTAACACTTGTGCACACCATTAACCTTTCCGCACTTTCTTTTGTTCTTTTTTTCCTAGGATGTGTAAATTCTGAGACTAGTAACCAGAACACTTTCTATAAAAGTTTCAATTTTCTTCTAACTGTTAGGGGCTGATACCAACATTGCTTTGTGTTACACAGGCATATGTATCTCCACGGACAATCCACATCTCAGCAGCTCTTCACCACTACTGTGAATAGCCAGTTTGCAAAAAGGGTTGAAGGGCAAAGCAACCACAGGAATGGCAACAAGAAAGAAAGGATAAAGGTCAGGTGGAAGGTGGTTTAAGTGACAGAACCTGAGCTGAAGAATTCAGAATGCTAGTTAAAGATAGCACCTTCACTTTCTTCTTACACTTTGTTACCCCCACTTGCTGGCACTGGTCCCATCACTTTTAAAAGAAACTCGAGCTGAACAGATGGCCAAGAATGACAAAGACAGTAAAAACAGAAAAGGTCTTCAGATAAAGTAAAAACAATTAGTACATGACAACATCAATTTGCAGAGAATAAAAACACATGGACAAGAATAAGCAGCAGGAAACAGCCAGGCTTGACAAAACAAAAATAATTAGAGAAAAAGCAGAAGAGCCTCAACTCCCCCATGATGTGATTACTCTAATTAGAGAATGAGAGTAATATAAACAATAAAGCTAATTAGGGCATAAAGGAATCTTGAAGGCTGAAAGCTCTAGAAAGAAAAGTTGCAAAAACATTATTTAAAAAATAGAGATGGATTATAAAAATTAAATTCATCATTGAATAGAGAGCCTAGTGCAAGACCCCCATGCCCCTCATACTTCTGCAGAGATGCTATAGATGCAATTTGACCATCCACTTAATCCAAAGATAACAGATCATCTGCAACCAAAACCTAAGAAGGCCCAAAAACCCCCTGCTGATAGAGGAAGAAGTCTGCAGTGCTCAAAAACCATCTTAGTATCACTCCTGGTACTCCTAAACCCTGCAAGTAGCTGGTAATTGGGACACTGTCTAAATAGGAAACAAATCAAAATGTGACACATTTCAAAACCAAAGCTCACACTTTGAATGTTTCTTCCTGATCAAATAGCTAGAAACTTCCATTATATCCACACGCTAGAATGGAGTGCAATCCACTTCTACTGAGCAAATCAGCAACATTACCAAGACACTGATCACCAGGTCAGCTCATCAACCCATTGTGGATAGGCCTCTTTGCAGGATGAGAGGACCACTGGATTTATACTGTGTGCAGGCAAGGATCTGGTAAGCTGGACACCACTTGTGTTCACAGTTCTTTTCTCATGGTCCAGACCCAAAAATCATTAGCATTTTTTACATCAAATATGAGAATCATAGAATAGTTTGAGTTGGTCAAACTGGCCCTCTGGAGAGGTACAGCGAGAGCAGGAGATGAAAGGAAGAGATGTGGGAGACTCCAGTTGCTCCCACTGATGGGCTGATGACTCCTCAGACATTAGTCAGAGTTGGCGGCTGAAGAGGCCTGCGGTTTTTACCTACAGCACACCACTGCTTCCCATTACCTGCAGCTGATACTTTCCTGCCATCGAGCACTAGACCTGCACTCTGACCACATTTTCAGGCATTTCCTAACTGTGTTTATACCTGCAATTTTAAACAAAAGGAAAAGGAAGACTGTGGTGGGCACTGATGTTCAGCCATAAGCAACATTTGAATCCCAAATGCACTACAGCAAAGGACACCAAAAGAAATAAACATCCTACAAGAGCCTGAGAAAGCAAATGACCGTATTCATCCTAGTTAGGCTGCAAACGCTTAAAATAATCACTAGGTCTGACTGGAACCTATTATTTAGCCTTGTATTGAAAAGATTTATCATGCTGCACAATGCATTGTGTTCAATCCTTATAATAAAAAAGATTCATTTTAAATATCAGCTAATATAATGCTTCATCTCCCATATGTTATGTCATGCACACAACTATCAGTTGGGGAGCTATTTCTATGAAAACAGAAAGCAGTAATTCTCACTTCCATGGGAAAGATTTGGTCAGAATTGAAGAAGAGGTGAATATGGAAGCATATATATTATGCAAGAACATCAGCAGTCTTGACAATAACTCATTAAAAATTTCACTATATAAAAAATTAAAATCAGGGGGAAAAAAGAGTTAGCATGCTTTCCTGAATTAGTAATCTAATTCTAAACTAGTAACTAAAAATATTATAAGCATGAGGTTGCCTCAAACAAAAGCTCAAGAATACTACTGAGCCAAGAGTTTTAAGAAATACAACAACTTAAGCAAAATTTCCTGGAAGAGAAGAAGTCCAGAGTAAAAATATGAGAGATCATTAATCATGCAGGGGACTAGTCACAACAGCGTGACTTTAATTTATCATTTCTAGATTCTTTTAGAATAAAACCTTATTTCAGAAGCTTCATCTTCCCTGAAAACATTTATACAAATCATATGTACTGAACTAATTACTCTTACCATAACTGTAAACAAGCAAAATGCAGAAATAAATGGAAAAACAGGGGTTAAAAAAAAATAAAGAAAAAACTACAAAGAAAGAAAGCCCCAGACCAGCTTTTGACTGCACTTAAAACACTTTCTTCCACCAGACCTGGTATTTGTGAGTTTCTGATAAAGTCCACTTTTTGAGGAACAGTTACATGGCAGAAACTGTGCTGACCAACATCATAGCATTCAACTCTTAAACCTTTACTGTGCACTAAGCAGCTGTATGCATACAGCTGACAACTTTATGGTATGCAACCCTCCGTGATGATTTCTGCTCAGCAGTAGCACATCGTGGGGAAATTGCTATGACTACCCATCACAAATGAACTATGGCCAGCTAATACTCTCAGAGTCAAGGAAAGAATCCAGAGCTCACATCTCTCAACATGTTCCAGATGTTTCCTGATGACTGCTTCATGTAGCTTCACCAAATCAGCAAATAACCTCCAGGCCCTTTAAACCCATGCACCATTAAGATGTCAGAAAAAATTAGCAGTGAAAGCATTACTTAATACAGACTCATTTTCTACTTGACTTTTTAAGTTTTCTATTAGACAGGACTGTACAGGATCCTGCAGAGGGATCCTGAAGGGCTGGCACTACCTGATACCTGTGAAAGGTACAGCCAGCTGGCCGGTCTCATGTTGAAAGACATTGAGGTGCTGGAGTGTGTCCAGAGTAAATAGGGTGGTGAAGGGTCTGGAGCACAAGTCTTATGAAGAGCAGCTGAGAGAACTGGAGTTGTTTAGTCTGGAGGAAAGGAGGCTCGGGAAGACTTTATCTCCCCCTGCCTGAAAGGAGGTTGTAATGAGGTGGGTGTCGGTCTCTTCTTCCAGGAAACAAGTGACAGGACATGATGGAATGGCCTCAAGTAGTTTCAGGAACAGTTCAGATCGGCTATTTGGAAATATTTTTTTCACAGAAAGGGTTGTCAAGCATTGGAACAGACTGCTCAGGGAAGTGTTAAGTTACCACCAGGTAAGTCAGATATTTAAAAGATGGGTAGATGTGGCACTTAGGGCCAGGGTTTAGTGGTGTTCTTGGCAGGGCTGCAGAAACAGTTGGACTTGATAATCTTAAAGGTCTTTTCCACCCTGAATTATTCTATTATTCCAAATTGAGAAACATATGCCATGCCAAGACCCCAGGCAATTAAGGAACATGCTTAAGAAATGTGTAGAGAAATGCGTGCTGAGCTTATTCTAGATGGAAATGGTTCCTTATACAGGGCACGCACAGTGTGCTTGCTTCATTCACTTCTGCTGGATTTGGAAAGTGAACATGTTCTGCAAGGGCAATTTTAGGTTCAAAAAATAGCCTGGAAAATAGAGTGCTGCCTGTGATTCCTGTTTTAAAATCAAATCGGGCTTTGGAGGTTTACTGTACTTCTCTGAAAAAAAAAAAAAATTCAGGTATCTCCACAGTTTGGTCATTTGTCTACCTTAAAACTCTTTGCCTGCCTCTGTCAGGGAAGCTCTCCATCAAGAAGACATAGAGGTATAGTTAACAGACCAGGAGCTCACTGCAGTGGGTGAAGATAAAAGAAAGGACTTAACCCTTAAGCTGCCATTAAGCATTTCTGACTCTACCTCAGAGGAACTGTTCTCCACACATTTTCTGCTCCCATGTCAGGGCATCATGAGGTCCATCTACCCAGTAGGAGGGGAGTCAGAAGCAGGGAGTGGCTGTGGGTCTGGCAGGGCCATGATCTTCCCAACCAGGGCCTGTTCCACAGCACCCAACAAGGGAGCGGGGACAGGATGGGGACACAAGTCAACCCTGATTTCATGATCATCCACTAGGACCACAGTGATATGGCAGGTCCAAAAAACCTACCATTTGAAGGAGTGAAAAGTTGCACTGAAAAGAGTATCTGCTGTTTCTTCCTCTAATTTTTCTGCTTCAGCAAAGAAAATTGGAAAGCTACAGGAGACCACATGGAAAACTGCAGACAGTCTGAAGGAGAAAATAAATTTCAGGAGCAGATGCTGTTAAAAGAATTTAGCTGTTAGCAGCTGCCAGAAAGCTGCAAATTTGAAAAAGGTATCAGGAGCCAGTATGGGTAGTGGTCCAAATTCCAAACCCCCAGTATCTCTATGGATTACACTGATAACCTGTTAAGAGCTATTATCTGCAAATGCTGCAGGGTATACTGAAAAATGAGTCTGCATTAGGGAGGAAATTTATCAGGAACACTTAAAGCATGACTGCACTTGTGACACTTCAGTATATTCTGCAGACTTGGCTTTTAAATGCTAGCATTTTTCCTTGACATCCTTGGCTTTTACCTTAACTAGCTCTGCTGCTAACTGAACTTATGATAAATAAAGGAGGATCACACCTTTTTTCTAGTCCATAAGGGAATTCGAAAAATCTCAAACATTGAGAAAGTGGTCACAACTTAATGCTTTAACTTTATATCTGACCAGACTCTCTTAAAGATGCAGTATGGGGTGCTTAGATGATGGAAATGTGAACAGAAGAGTAGGTCTGAGATACAACTAGATGATGTAACCACCTCTAGAGAAGGTTGTTATTCGTCAAGCATTGAAGTGATAGAACGTTGTAGTCTCAAAGGTTTGGGGGAAAATATGTTGCAGCAGGAAGATTTACTTACAGACCAGCTGAATTCAAGAATTATGCAAGAAAAGGATGCACTATTAAAACAAGATTACTGGCCACTTCCCAGATGAAGGAACATCTTCATACACAACAGTGAGGCAGGATTATTTGGATAAAATTTTCCTTAATCCAAGCAATGTACTGACAAGCTGTGACATGCATTGATTCTTCTGGCCTTGTATAGTCTTAAGATGTATTCTTATGCCACTCACCCCAGTTTTGGAGGCTGAAAAGAGTAATTAGTTAGCTATGCTTAGAGATCACGTAAGGAAGAATCTATTTTTTCCTTTTTTAAGCATTTCTTTGCAAATTGTAGTTCCATATGTTTCATTCCAAGAATTTGTATAGAAGATTATTCAAACTGTAACTTTTGGATAAAAAAAGACTTTGTCACTAAAAAAAAAAAGGTGTCTCCATTCCTTAGAGTCAAAAAAAAAAAAAAGCCAGACATCTACCAAAAAAAAAGCTCATTAACAACATGAGAAAATGTGGCTGATCTCTGTGCCTGGAGAGGTGTTACAGAGGCAGGCCACCACACAGCTTAAAAAAACTCAAGTTGTCATCAAATTAAGCTTTGTTTTAAAAAAACACACATGATGGATCCAAACTATTGTAAGCTTGCTGGGATTAGTATTTTTTCCTTTGGTCACAATAAAATGAAATAAGGTAAGTTCAAGCATACTCATATCTGTTAAATAGTCAGGTATTACAATATAACTAGGACATTTTATGTGGCCTTTATGTAGATTCTGATCTAGGTGGACTGGACCCAGCAAAAACGCTGAAATTTGCTTCAAAGCTGGAGCCTGAGACCAAGTAGACAAAGAAGAAACAGCAGTAAAATTTGCAGATAAATACTTTCTAGTGGGAGATATAGCTGTCATGTTTTGAAATAACAGTATTAAGTTGATAAAATAATAGATGTTTTTTCACTTGGAAGTCCTTCCATTATATTTACTTTTTTTAATTATTTTAATTACAATGGAGATACTAAGAATTCCTTTTCAGGTTCTGGCTGAGCATCAGACACTGAGGTTTTTCGTATAAGCTTTGCCATCTGAAAGTCTGCTTTAGGATAGTTACTGGCAAGAGAGTGATCTCTTCAAATCATTTTCATCCTCCACATCTCCCATGTTGTCTATACAAGGAACCTCTGCAGCAACAGAAAGACTTTTTCACTGAATAATATATAAGCCTTACACAAATAATCTCTATATTACAGTGTAATAAAAAGTACTTTTTTCATGTACATTTTATTTGCACTTCGATCAAATCTCTTTTTTCATACAGAAGAGTTTTCAAAAAAGTTACTCAGTGTTGCTTAAGCATACAAAAGAATCTATTAACAAGTCCTTCCAAACATGATTTCCTTATAACTTCCTAATAAGTAACTTCCAAAACAGAGTAATTCCACATAACTGGTCATTTGCATTCCACCTTGAGTTATATCAGAGACAAAAAATGTTAAAGTGTTGAAAATCTCAGAGGAACAAATTAAAGAAACCAAACAAAATAAAAAGGCAAATCATAACAATAAAATATTTTCTCTTATATTTGGATGATATTCAGTGAAATCATTCAAGAATAAATGCAGTTTTATCTCACAAAGATGCTGCTCTTCCCCACAATAGCCCTTCACTAAGATTGCTGTTACGAATTAACATACGCAGTTTATGAGTCTCAGGATCTTCATGTCATAGCCTTAGGTTCTGGTTTGCTACCAGACATCTTTTTCTGCCTTAAAAGGCCTTATCTATTTAGACCCTCAAGTCTACAATGCCAGAGAAGGAGCTTCTAATCTGTATTAACAAGCAGTTTTGAAACACAGATTTTTGATTCTTTGCTGACCAAGGGGAGACTAATTTAAAACACAAGATCAGAGTCCATAAACACATTCAAATGAAATTCTCGAAGTAAAAACGAGGGGAAGAAAAACAACCACCAAACAAATCAACCCAAACACTGAGGATTATAAGTAACACATTCCAAAGAAACTCTGAAAATTTGATTGTCTCTTTCAGGGTAGCATGCAAATTATACTCAGCAAGTCCCCCCTAAAGTGGGGAAACTGATGACAAAAACAAAGAATAATAATGCCATTTCAGCTTCCCTTCCTCCTGATATAAACTCTAAACCTTCTCCAGGTAAGAACATGCTGCTGTGCACTGAAAAGCCAAAAACCAAAATCATGCCTCTCAGGGTTCATAAGGAAATGCCTCTTCCTACATGGCAGATGGTTTTGTTCCTGAAATATAGCTTAACTTGACATCATATTTCTTCATACACTTCTTCCCCCCCTGTCACTCAGATGCCAGACTCTTTCCTCTCATACACCACATTTACTTCGACCCTATACAGAATGGAATAAGTTTGGTTACTCCATAGTCTCACAGAGGTGACTTCCTTCCATATTGTTCCTGAAATAGCATATTCCTCATGAGATATGTGATCATATTTGTTATGTATGTTTTAAAAATTAGCACCATCCCAAAGCTAAATAAATCCTGGATACTGATCATCAGAAAAATAGATAGGACAATAACTCTTCACATACACATGAAAATCTCTGGCCACCCAAAAATGAGGCTACATAAATAAAACTTCATTCTGTGCTCCCAAAGAAAAAGAAAATACAAAAGGGAAAGTGTCAGTGCCCCTGACTTAAAAAGAAAATTCTTCATCAAGGGATTATCTGCAGAAAAGGGGAAAGCCCATGCTTACATGGCTGCTCTATGTCAGCAGCTTCTCTACAGCAGAGATGCAGTGGAGCACAGCTAATATAGACAGTTAAAGACAGAAGAAATTTTACAAGTGTTTTGATTCCTCAAGCAGATACAGTGCCTGAATAATCTATTAATTTTTCAATCAAAAACACTCATTAGCATTCTTAAAAGGATGAACTAAAACCACTATTTAAATGTTTAAAAAGCAGTTCTTGTCATTTTACCATGTGTTGAACCAGACAGTTATGCAGCTATTTGATTATCTACTCAAATGGATCAAACAGGGTTAGTGTTCTTGAACCAACAGCACCTCCAAATAAGAAAAGCTTGAAATGTAAGAAAAAGTGCAAACAAAACAGTTCTTGCATATATTTTTTCAATAAAACAACTCCAGAAATCATTGACAACAGTTACTGCATCAACAACTCTCTTTTTAATACCATCTGCACAGGCACTTTGCAAAAAGAAATTATCCATAGACTGTGACATAGCAGGAAAACTGAAGGATATTCTGACAAAAATGGAAATGCAAAGGAGCCAAGTAAGTGGATACTCTTGGCAGCAGGGCAATAAATAAAATAAAAAAACAAAACAAACAGCAAACAAAGAAACAAAAAAAGACACTAAAGTGCCCATAATCAGACATCGTTATTAAAAGTATTGTGGAAGTAGCCCTTCTGCACCTCAAGAAACAACATAAAATAATAGTTGTTCCTCTACACAAAAATAACAGTTAAGGGCACAAATAATTCAATCTCATTTGAGTCGTGGCATCTAGAAGTAGGCTACAATTGAAAAGAAATGTTTTAAAAACAAACAAACAAAAAACTTTTATGAGAAGTAGAGACCCATAGCAGGTTGTCACAGAGAAAAAAATCATTTCGTACTATTTTTAGGCTACAGAATATGAAAGTTAATTAGAATAGTGGAAGAATTGAAGCTACAGGAATTATTTCCTCCAGTAGCATTAGGAAAAAGCGTGGGCTGAAGAGAAAAGATAACATGACACATGGCAGAGCTAAAAGAACAGATTTTAACTTGAACAAACTTAAGACAAAATCACATAGACAAATTTTAAAAAGGGCATTGATTAGAAAGGATGGACTCCATCAACATTTTTTATTCATCGCAAAAGATACGGCTGCAGTCTCAGCTCTGAAGTATTATTCCAGTTAATATATTAATTTATTTTGGGCAATAACTGTGGAAACCAACAAGCTGCTCTGAAAGTTTCACAGAGCTCAACTTGGACACAACCACTTTGTACCCTTGAGAATTTGGTTTGTACCCATGAGAAGTTTCAACATCAACAGAAGCAAGAACCCAAAACAACAGATGAAGAATGCACAGCTGCACTGGGGAGGCTGTTATTTACTTTAGATTTGTTTTAGGTGGGTGTTAATTGCAAATAACCAGTAGTTTTGTGGGGTGTTAACATAGAAGCCAATGGGGATACAGCACGAGTTCCAAGAAACTGCATACAAGAGGCTTTGTAGAATAAAAGATGCTTTTTGCCACTGCCTGGAGGTGTCAGTGTATATATGTGTTGTGACCCGCCTCGACAGCAACAAATAACCTAATGCTGTAACCACAATAAGACAAAGTGTGCTCCTACCTGCAACTTTATTGTTAATGAAGGCTAAATGTGGTACAGACCATGACACCCTGAAGATCTCATTCCTGAAGAGATACAGATGCAGCACAGGTGGGATCCAGCTGATTAATTTTGCATCCAAATAAATAAATTCCATTACATATAAGGAAGCCAGTGTCAAGACTTAATTTAGATTACCTCAATGTATTTTACGTATGACCTAAATATTTTCAGGTTCATATAGAGTTTAGGAAGTATGAAGAGCCAGAATTGTCTGTTCTCCAACCTATCTGCTTGAGCCTAAAACATTTTTGGATTGGCATATCAAGAAAATTAAATGATCAGTCCTACTCCAAATTGTAAATAGATTGGTACATTTGTTAACTGCTTTTGATGTAGAGTTCTTGTGTGTTCTGCCTCACAACATCAGATTTCCAGCTGAAAGAAAGCATGACAGGTGTAACAACATCAGTAGAGCTCTATCAACTTTTGTTGACAGAAAAATAGATTCAAAGCTGTGATTAGTACAATGTCCAATACATACAAATCCATATGACAAATTCACTTCTATCAAGGACAGTCTGTCTTCTGTCCAAATAGGCAAGTCAGAATATTTCTGGCTCTGTAATCTTCTTCAATACTTCCATTCAACTAGGAACAGGTTTGTAAGGAGTGCTCGTTGCCATTTTACTTATGGTTAAAAACAATGGTTTTCCAAACACTGATGTCCAAAGTTTTTACTCTGAAATATCACTACTTCCTACCGTTCTGGTTTGGCCTATTTTTGGGCACATACTACAATATGCCAAGTAGATATGACTCAAAAATAATGTCTAAAATGCATTAATTCCATTGCACCACTTTGTAGAGCATTTGTTTTCATTGGCCTGCACTGGAAACCACAAGGAGGCCCAATGTACAGCAAACAGTGTAGCTTGGCAAAGAAAATACATGCTGCCAATGGTTGCAACAAAAAAACAGGCGTTCATATAATATTACAACATAGCCCTTTTATCTTACACAATTAAAGACACATCAGAGAAAACAGAAGGGTATTCCTTGTTACCCTCGTTCTGGGTTTATTCTTCCTTTTAGCAGACAGATTCACTAAATTCAGGTTCATCCTTTCCAATGTAAGAGGTTTATATGCTGAACCAGCTGTCAATAGACTTCTAAAGAGGATTGCACGTCCCATGTCATTAACATGACTGAGGAGGTAGAGTTGCTCTTATCACTTCTAGGAAGATTAGAAACAAAGAGTATTTGAAAGTGCTTTTACTTTTTTGTTTTCTTGGCAGCAGAGAAAAATAAATTGTGTAAGACCACAAGAGTGGGAGGAAAAGTCACTACTTACCCTACTCAGGATTAGACTTCTTACAGTAAATTGCTCAAAAGCATAGTGTTTCCTCCTCAAATACCAAGAGCAAAAAGCCCTGCCAGACATATCTGTTCAATGTGACTGCCAGTGTGGCCATCTGAGTGAGATGCTTTCATACTCCCCCACTGCCAGAGCTCCACTTCAGGCAAGGGAGTCCTTACAGAAACTCTGCTCAAGGGTACCAGGGAATGAATGGCAGATGGACTGTGTTTGCTGTCCTTAGTGACTAGCACAGAAAAGACAGAAAAGCTCTGAAAGTGAGTGAAGCCTTCAGCCTTTCACAGCTGCTTCTGAATGATGCTAATTCACGCAGTACTGACTCAGTAGCTTCTGCTCCACTTTTTAAAACTGGCTGTAAGTGCCAATCTGTTTTGTATTTTACCCTGCCCAAAAGAAATATTATAAAAATAAGCTAAGAAAAAAAATTAAAAAGCAAAAACGAACACAAGTGCATTACTTCTGAACCCATCCAGTTCTGACAGCCCTGACTCCAGCTGATGGTGCTGTCCTTGATGTAGCTCCGACCTGCTGTGAGCAGAGCTCTGCATGGTCTCTGACTGCTGCTGGTCCATTAGCACAATTATTGCAGGTTGCCCCTGCAGCCCCATTAGCCCCTATCAAGCAAAGAATTGCTTGCTTTGTCACTGTCTGTAAGCATTTTGGTGACTCATTTATCAGAATACAGCTTTTGCTGTATTTCAGAGAGTAAATCACTTGAGCTCCTTATGTATAGCAGGTTTTTTTAAAAAGCCATATGATTTGCCAGACTACAGACTGTGACCCTTTTTTTTTAATTCACTGTCTAATTTCTCCCATCTACATTAATCTGTTTTTCCATCAACTACATTCAATTTAACATGAACTTCAGTTCTTTACTATATGACCACCGCTGTCCGGGAAATTTTTGCTGCAGCTGAGGAAAGATTTCCAGTGCTTTTAACACAAAAGGACAAAATAATCTGATGGTAATTAATTCTAATGAGAGAGAGATTTAAAGTTTGGGGCAGACTGAAAGATCCCTATCACCAGCAGAACTATGCTCTAAAACATCTGGTTCTAACAGCAAGCTATGAAAGGAAAAAAAGGAAGGAAGGAAGGAATTCGGAAGGAAGGAAGGAAGGAAGGAAGGAAGGAAGGAAGGAAGGAAGGAAGGAAGGAAGGAAGGAAGGAATTTGGAAGGAAGGAATTCGGAAGGAAGGAAGGAAGGAATTCGGAAGGAAGGAAGGAATTCGGAAGGAAGGAAGGAATTCGGAAGGAAGGAAGGAAGGAAGGAATTCGGAAGGAAGGAATTCGGAAGGAAGGAAGGAAGGAAGGAATTCGGAAGGAAGGAAGGAAGGAAGGAAGGAATTCGGAAGGAAGGAAGGAATTCGGAAGGAAGGAAGGAAGGAAGGAAGGAATTCAGAAGGAAGGAAGGAAGGAAGGAAGGAAGGAAGGAAGGAAGGAAGGAAGGAAGGAAGGAAGGAAGGAATTCAGAATTTGGAAGGAAGGAAGGAAGGAAGGAAGGAAGGAAGGAAGGAAGGAAGGAAGGAAGGAAGGAAGGAAGGAAGGAAGGAAGGAAGGAAGGAAGGAAGGAAGGAAGGAAGGAAGGAAGGAAGGAAGGAAGGAAGGAAGGAAGGAAGGAAGGAATTCAGAATTTGGAAGGAAGGAAGGAAGGAAGGAAGGATTTCTTTCTGTACCCCCTTGTGGGGTGAGATTGTTTTATTTTGTGAGGAATCATAGTCTTCCATGTCTTTATCTTGTTAACATGTCTTGCTTTTGTTTGAAAGACCAAGCTGTAAGTAGTTGTTAGTGCAAGATATTCAGGGTAAGCAAGGAATGCTGCTAACTTGGCTGTCTGGCTTCAAGGTTTGGGACTGACAAGTTCATATTCTTGTTAACTGCAGCTTTGGGGGAGTTGAAATTTTTTTTCATATCTGTGGATTGATTGCATCAGAGTCTAGCTTATAACCACAGAGCTAACTTGCTTTTACCTAATTCAATCCATAGCTCAGTCACCCTTCTCACACTCCATATTTCACACTGCATTTCACCTTCACCCTGTGACCCTTTTTAGCTGCATGGAAGAATTTCCATTCATCTTTCCCACTACTCCTACTGCCTCTGCATTTTACTGGTATGTGTCCATATAAATGCTTCTCCTTCCACTTGTGTCTCAAAGTCCTCTCTCCGCCTCTGGCAGCAGTTCCCCAGCAGTCTGGGCAGAGAATGAGGCAATCTTTTTTGGTCAAATGTTCAGTATGAACTAAGCTAACCAAGCTCTCACCTCATCACCCTGACTATTAGACTAAAGACTGCAAACCCTTCCTCTCCTCTCCCTTCAGACCCTTATATTTTCAACAAAATAATAGTCATTGGAAAGAAGAATCAAGAGTATATAAACAAAACAATGCTGATTATCAGGAAATTTTCTTATAAAATAGAATATCTGAGTTATAGTTGCTGTTCTAATTGATGTTTCATTAAATATTTTTAAAAATACATTAAAAAGAAAAAAAATATTGTCTTGGAGTCTGGCCGATGGACTGTGTCTGGCAGATGTACATGGACCCATACACTTACCAAGAATTGGGAGATGTGTGTTTAATACTACTCAGAGCAAAGCAGAGATTGTATTTCCACTTCCTACTGAAAAATTACATTAAGTGACCCCCACTAGCATTACTTCTTTTTTGATTAGACTGTGAAATCAAGATGCCCTCTCCCTCTATGCCCTCTCCCTCTCAAGATGTCCTCTCCCTCTATGCTCTGCAAAGTTCATGGGCTCCTGCTCTACCTCAGGCTCATTGAGGTCCACACCTTAAATTTCAAAGGCCCAAACTTACTGTCAAGCATTAGATTTCTCCCCATCATTCCCTTTCTCAATTATTTTGGATTCACTTTCAGGTCTTGTCTTGTTCTACCCTTCAACTGCAGAGCCTGGGCCCACGGAAAAGTTGCCATGTTATCATGCAGACCACTTACCACCCAAAAAAATTGCTGCAGTGGCTGCCTATATGCATGTCCACCTGATGCAGTAATATATGTAAGGACCATGGATTTCCAATGCTTTCTTTTCCTTCTTCCTACTCACTGTCCATGAAAACTCAACTGTTCTTCCTCACATAAAACTTTTGCACATCTATACAGCAGAAAAATTGGGACAAAACTGAAATCTTATTAATAAGTGTAACTTTCCAGCTGCTAATGAAAAGTTATGATTTCTGTAAATCGTTTATTATGTCGGAGCTGCCACCTGCAAACATGCACATCAGTCAGGAGCAAAGCACACAGACCAATTTTTCAATGAAAAAGTTTCATGGTGACATGTTGAGTGTCTGAGTTATTTGCTTCATCATAGATGGCCAGCTACTCCTCATGTCAGCTATTTAAGCCCCAGGCATGCCCTCCTGCTCAACTGTGACTGGCCCTGTGCAACACATTTCTTTTCTAAGTCTTCAATGTAAAAAAAATCATTGTTGACATTAAAAGCCTTTCCTTATTTAAGCAGAGGTTTGCACAAGGAAAGTGCTGTCCAGTCCAATCTTGTATATGACCGGCATCTTTCTACAACTGGCCTAAGAGGTCTCACAAAGACAAACCCCACGTTACCATATTATTAACTATTAGGAAAATAGCAGCTGCTTGCAAAATTCAACAGCTTTGTGGAATGTCACAGGCACTCAAATGAAACATTTGGCTTCTGGAGGTTAGTACACTGCAAATTTTTCACTGAGTGCTAAGCTCAATGTTTAGCCTGACAGTTGGAAAAGTGTGAATCAGTTAATTAGTACCCCCTAATTCTTTCAACAGAGCACTCAGAAACAAAAATTAATAATGGTGGGTTCTTGTTTACAAAATGTTCTGTCAGAGTAGAAAGCATTTGAGTGGCTACATGGGAGCACTGTGATTTTAGTCTGTCAACAGCAGAACAGAAATTGTAGTATATGACCAATCTGAGATACTGTGAATAATTATAAGAAATTAGACCTGCGATGATGAATAATACAAAGCAACAATGAAATTTAAAAACTTTGAACACAGAGAAACTTATAATGAGTGAGGCCTGTTTCTGTATGTTTCATTAACAGCAGAAACTATGTCACAAAATCAGTCTTTTGCTGAACACGCCTCTTTTACTCAAATGAAGTCAAACTTTCTCCTTAAGTTACATCATACAACTACGTTTCAGTCTTCCTTCTGTTACCACTGCAAGATACCTTTTTCCCCGGAAATGCAGAATAGCAAATTAGAATGGGGCAGCAGAACCCCACAATAACTTATTTATTTGCCTATTGTGCGTAATATGGTCTTTCTGTTGTACTTCCTACCATTCAACCTAAAGTTTTGCTAGAGCTGCTTATTGCTTCTTTTGAGTTTTCAGGCTTTGAATGGTATTTTATGATACAGTGGAGGCAACAGCAGGGAGCTTTAATCTCAGCTGAGAGTCTCAGCAGTTCCATGCCCCTACACAGTTTGCTCATGATAAGCTGTGTTGCAGTCACATGTCTCCATGTAAACAGTAAATGTCTGAGAGGGTCTATCTAAAACCAAATGAACCAAATGAAATCAATTAGCAAAATCAGACTTTAAAACTTCTTCAGTATTATTTTTTACTGCAGTGTCATAGCATTTAAAATCCTCACGGGGAATCAAACCTCAGAAATATTCACTATGGATAAGAAATGGGAAGAAAGCCAGAAATGCCATCATTCAGGCAGCAAGCAAGATAACTAGGAGTCACTTGAGAATGATGAAGGTAGTGGTTTGCTGTGAAGTCATCTATCTGTCCTGGACTCTTCTCTAATGCTTGTGTGATTGACATAAAAAATCAGAATGGTTGCTACACAAACATGCAATTATGATGTGAAAGTGATGCTTTCTCTGTTTGACTGTTAAACAGAAAATGATCCCATTTTGTTCTAATAGCCAAAGATCAAAATTAGCCTTTAGGATGCACAAAAAAAAAAAAAAAAAAAAAAAAGGTTTATTGTTTTCATGGAGTTTTTTTCCCTTAGTGTTTTCCCCGTCTTTTAAATTGTCACATAAATTAAAGAAGCTTTTAAATTGTCACATAAATTTTACTTATTTAGACAGCAACCATGTCTTCTTGACATCTAATTCTAAATCTCATAAACATTTTTTAAACTTAGCAATACATCAACATAATTAAAAATCAAAATTGAGATTTATAATCCCTCATGGCTAAAGACATAACTTCACTCTCATACTGACTTCTCACTATACAATACTGTCTCCTCTTCCAGTTTCTCCAGCTAACAGGAAATACAATTGCAATCTTTCTGCTGTTTTGCTACAAACCAAGGATTCAACAGACACTTTTATCACTGACCTTCTCATTGCAAAACAATCTCCCTACTGATCCTGAGGCCAGAGATTCAGGGCAAAGGAAGAGATGGATTTGGTTGATTGTTTTTACTTTTACTTTATATTATGTAAGTGAAACTGAGGGAGAAATGCTGAAAGAAATAGTTTTGCTTGCTGAAATACATTTTCAAGCAGACTAAAAAAAAAATTGAGATTATTTTTGTTATCCTGTCGATGGATCTTCTTAATGATGCACAAAGAATAAAGTCCTCTAAGGACTATCCTATTAAATAACCATAAAATTCCAGGGCCAAGTTCATCCAAATATAACTTCAGTGGAGTAATGCAAAGTAATTGCTTACATGGAATTAAGAATTACTGTTCACCTCATTTCTATAGATGCCTTTGATGATCACACGAACAAAACCTGCTTCCTGTGGACCACAGAAGAGGATTTCAGATTTGGTTCATATAAAACCATGCTGTTAAGGTCTTCCCATGCAAATAGCACTGATAATGATGAGACCAAAGGGCCTTTTTGGGGGCCACATTCTGTACGTACAGAGACATGATGGAAAGGAGTAGCCTGTGTCTTTGGAGATGACAGTGCTGACATGAAGAGTGTTGCCCATGCTGCCACAAGCAGTGTGGAATCTTCCTGCACGGTAAGGAGCTCATGAAGGTGGCTTGGACCAAGGTCCATTGACTGTGAAAGCCACTTTCATGTAACTGTAATGAAAAGGACCCCGGTCAAGCCATTGTTTAAAAGGCTGAGGAATTTGAGACAAATGAAAAATCAAAATGCAGACTTCATTGCCATTTTTCAGTACTTTAAAAGCTGCATTTCTGATAGACCAAAGTACACCACAGGTCAGTGTAAACATACGCCTAGGCCAGGTGCATTCCAACTGAACAAGATGTCACTGGAACTCATTCATGGTCCACTTCAGAGAGTCATGCCTACACTGCCCACAGCAAGTAGGACTGAAGGAAGTATGTTGTTCACAAGAAGGCAGACATGCTTATTTCTAGGGGAAGGATGCTCTGGAAATACAGGATCATTAGAGTGACCATGGCGGATGGTCCAGACCTCCTCACACAGAGCCAAGAGAGCCAAAGGCAATGCAGTAAAACCTGGAGTCAGAAGGTATCACTCTTCAACACGGAAAGTAAATGAGAAGGCATTCTGACAGGCAGGCAGCCCAATAGGTACACTGACCACAAAATACCTGCAGGACTGTGCTACAATCAAAAGGAAATGCTCAGTCCAAAATAGGGTGGACATCTCTGTCCCAGGGTAAATGGCCCTGCTTAACTCAAGAACACTTTCTTAAAGGTAATTTTAGAGACCGAGATAAATCCCCTGTTCCATTAAATAGATTCTTTGGAAAGTCTTGTCTCAGTGTACAATTGAAAAATTTAGAGAACCTGGGAATCTTATCCTGAAAGATAATTCAGCAATTTAATTTAAGTAGATGCATTAAAGCAAACCATACAGACGTGCCAATTTAGTGAACCATTTTATGGGAGGATAAAAAAAAAAGATTTGGTCTCCTCGTTTTTTAATCATTAGTAGTTTTCTTTGCAAGAAAAAGAACAATTTACATTAAAAGCTAATTCTTATTCTAATTAAACTAATCAAACAACTTGTGACTCTGCAGAGGTTTATCCGTGCTTTTATCTGCATTCTGTTGGGTATGATTTAAGGGTAATTGCTCATATAGAGTGGTCATACAGGTCACATCAGTATTTTTACTGCACCTGATGTACATTGGTTAAAACAGATGCTAAGGCAAGACTGATAAATTTAATCTCCATGCCCAAAACCAAAAACAAATCAATACTGGAAGAGCAAGAGGCAGAGAGAACAAGAAGAAATTTTGAGAGATCCTTTCCTGAACCCTAATATATTGCTATAGAAGATTAGATGTACATTTGTCTGAAAGGAAGCATGGGCATGGGTATGGCTATTCAATTGTACATCTATTCCTAAATCACCCACAGTGACTCCACTTTACTCAACACTAACAGTGTCAGCAAAAGACTTGGAGTTACTCCATGCGCTTACAGGAAGGTAGGCCCCCCCCATGATCTAGTATTTTTCATCTCTGGCACTTCAGAGGTTCACAGAAGTTGCATATCACTGCTACATAAATTCATATCATTCACTGAAAAATAATAGGAAGAAGTTTAGCCAGAATGGTGAAAGCTGGTCCATAAGAATACAATTGTGGATTTTGCTCACATGCCAGGATGGTAAATAAGTGAGTAAATAGCACTGGCAAACACAGCTGTAGCAGAACAGAGGTGTCAATTCACAAAAGAAAAACCTCGTCTTCAGATGCACTTGGTATTTCCTTTCTCTTCCCTTGCCTTCCCCCCATCCTCACATATATGTTGTACTTACCATGCTCTTTCAAAATAAGACATTAACTCATCCCTTCACATACTGAACTGAAGAACTTTTACAAGATTTGATTCTGTCCATAAAATTTTAGTCAGCACAAAAGAATCCTCAAATACTAAAAAAAAAAAAATTCTAAAGGATTTATAGGGCTTTTTTGACCAAGATGATAATTTGATAACTTTTTTAATATTTGGAAAGCATAGCTATAATGATTTCCAGTTCTCACTCTGACGGAAACACTTTCAGATGCACATTAAAACGTTGACTGGGTTTGCTGTAGATTTCTATGCCATACTTACATTGTGTGTAAGTAAGTGGAACAGCAAAACTCATCCATCTAGCCAGGCTGTCCTTTGCTCAGGTCAGGGAAATGCCCCAAAATGCCCAAAACTTCCTTTCTTCCCAAGACAAGCACATTTCTTTCCAGCTGAGATGGAGGGGCATGGGACAGATCTCAGCCCTGCTCACCAAACCAGAGATGTGACCAACACAGACAGAACTGTGGGGAGCCCCCAGGATGGCATCTCCCACATGACATGATTTTCCTGATTTGTAGCCACACAACAAAGGTCTCCAGCATCCGGGTTCCAGATATAGTGCTGACACTCTACTTCACAACTGCAGTGTAAGCCTTGCTCAATGCAGACACTTCCAGGCAGCACTTCAAGGCCTGTGCTCTGCAGGAGTTTGGATTAGGTACAGCACTTCTCTCTCACTTTGGGTTCTGTCAAGTCACATCTAAAGATTCCCAAAACTACCCAAAAAAGTTGACCGTCCACCCTGACTGCCTTCCACTCACTGTGGTTGCTGTTGGTTCAAAGCTTTCAAAATCCACCTGAAATATTTTGGGGTCTATAAATTATTTTTAAGTTCTTAGAAATAGAATTGCTGATGTTGTATCTGTCGCAACAGGAAAGATTAACACCCCTGCCCAGCAACCTGCACCTTTCCTGATGCGGGAGAGGATGCATGAGGAGCACACACTCCTTGTCCACTTGATGTGTGGTGTGTCAGATGTCAGAGTTGTGCTATACTGTGCCATTTTAGGGTTTGCAGCCTTAGCTGTAGTGACGTCTTTATGATGCATTTTTCTGAAAGAGGTATAGGGTGAGATGTGAAAACTGCTTTATCTCTGTGTGTTTTCTGACACCAAGTAGAGAAGAAAAGCCAATTGTCTGATCTTGAAAACACAGCAAAATTGGCCCGTGGTGGCTATTAACACTGAGATTAGTTTAGAAATCTGGTGATGCATGACCCCTCCATGGCAATTACAACTGCTCTGATGTTCCATTAAGGTTTTGTTTCTTTGTGTGAGTTGGAGAAATATTCACTTAATGAACATACGTATCTGTCCTGCAAGGAAACCAAAAATTAATTTTGATTTGGAGAAAAAACATTCTGTTTGTTCTTATTCTTACCTTCCCTGCATGGGCACAGGAGTGAAATCCTTCCCCAGGGCAATGCAGCTATCCTCCCCTATTGCTGATTTTTCACACAGGGTCTGTGGCTCTCCAAGACTCGCTACCATGACAGGATACTCTTTTAATAACTGCAGCTCATTGCAGTTTCTGGTCACTGGTTTGGCTGCCACCTTTGCAGATAAACTGGTTGGATGTGAAGATGTCTGATTCAGCTCCATCTCTTGTTGAATAGAAACTGTATTGTAATCTTTGTTATCCAAGTACATCTGTCCCTGGGGGGCGTTCTCCTAAAGAAAGTGAAAACAAATATACTAGGATTAAACTGAACTGACTCAAAGTTTACTGCAGTACAAGTATTTTTAAAATGCCAATCAAATTTTTTTGAATGCATTTTTAGGTATTTCCCTTGTTCATTTATTTATGTCAGTAACAATTACAATGTTTTAAACATCTTTGAAACGTCAAAATTAGCCACTATAAGCACTTAAATAGATAAATAGATGGGTCTTCTACTTTTTCCATGTCTACCATGATTTTCTCCCACAAATCTCCCAGTGACTTGCACTGACTTATCCCATAAAATAGGCCAAAATCATCTCTGCATCAGTGGCACAAGAGTCGCAGCTGCAGAACATCTTCTCAGTTTACAAGAGCACTGCTTCAGCACCACCACACAGCTTTTCTCCAGTAGCTGTGGTGGCAGCAGCCTCATAGAAGCCATCGCTCTCCACCAGCCCTTGTGCTCCCTCAGACAGCCCTGTCCTGCTGCAGATCTGCTGTTGATGATGGATCCTCATTAAGCAGAGCAGGTACTTGAGTTTTATAAAGAGAGTGTGCCATTCCAGCGGTTGCCAGAGGCATTTATGAAATGTGAATCAAACATTGATGAAAATGAGGTTTTATGATAAGATTATTAATGGTGATTATAACAAAAAAAAATAGTGCATAACAGTCAAAAAGCTTTTATGTTCTCATCATTAAAATTCAGCGTGAAAAGTAATAAAAACCACTTCAGAATCCCACAAAGTGCACAACTCAGACATGACGACGAAATTAAAGATCAGCCTGTCTTAAACACATGCTGTGGAGTTTAATCATGGGAATATTTCAGCATAAAGTGCCAAAGCCACTGCAGAGGACAGCAAGAACTCAGGAAACAGGCCTGTCAGCCTCCAACATCCTTCTGGTGGGGGAGCACAGCCTTGTCAGAGCACATACCTGCTCCTCCCTGCAGAGATCTCAGCACAGGACACTTAGGTACTCCTGTAGAGCTGTGGGGCAAAAATAGTACAATAATAGGCTCTGCTTCAGTCCCGATGGGAGAAGTCACTTGAAACAGAAATGACAAACAGCAAATTATGATTTTGTGCAGATTTGAGCTCTCATGCCCTTTCAGGTTAGAAGGGAATGGATGTTACTGAAAAAAAAAGACTGCACATACAAGCGACCACAAACACAGGTCTTGACTCTGAGTAAAGGCAGGCTTGCTAACCAAATCTAAATCAGAAATTCCCCAGGTGGCATACCCTTCCCCAGTCCTGCATTTCTATTTCTTTCTATTCTCAATGCCCTTAGTTCTCATCTCCTAATATTTTTCACCTGTCCTTACAAGTAGATTGATAAACTTGACTCTTCCCATCACTGCACAGTAACTGGAGTACTGTGCCCAGTCCTGGTCCCCACAATTCAAAAATGGACAGACTGGACGAGTCCAAAGGAGGGCCACAGAGATGATCAAAGAGCTGGAGAATCTGCTCTATGAGAAAAGACTAGAGGATTTAAGTATTTTCCCCCTTGGGAACAGAAGGATCTCGTTGTAGTTTCAGTAGTTAAAAGGTGACTATAAAGAGGACATGCTCTCTCTTCACAAGCAGCCACACAAAAGAAAAAAAGAGACAATGGGTATGATTTCCATGAGGATAGGTTTCATCTCAATACAAGAAAGACATTTTTTGCAGTAAGAATAACAGCAACAACATCCCTGGAGGTAGAGGTCTCATCACTGGAGATTTTGAAGACAGGACTAAACAGGCTAGATGTTCTCATTGAGGCTCCCACAAAAGGTGGTCTTTCAAAGTCCCTTCCAACCTGAGTTGCTCTGTGAGACTATGATTAACAGCCTGGAAAAGATCAACATAAATAAGACTTTTCTTAACTGTGCTTTATTGGTTTTCTTTGAAGGAAATAAAATGAAAGGGAAGGCAGGGAGAGTGTGGTAAATAACTGAAAGAAAGAAGGTAGCAGCTATTGCCTTCACAGGGCTCCCATGTTTAGACATGGCTAGCATACACCAAGAAACACTAAAAACACTTCATTTTGCAAGGGATAATACCTGTCCTGGGATGCCTGGTGTAAGGAGCACAAACCTGGATGAAGTAAAACCAAACACACTCTCACTGAGCTGGTCTCCAGGGTTTCTCCAAGGCCTGAAAATCACAGAGCTTTTGCGATCAAAGACAAAATCCTGAGTGAAAGTCCTGGAAACACAGGTTTGCCACTCCTGCATGGTGGAATCTAAAGCTGGGAGGTGTTGGGAGGGAAAACACACACCACACAGAGGCCACCACTGTCCCACCAACACTTTATTGTCACCTCTGGTAACCTGTTCTAAAATTCCAAACTGTCTTCCTTCCAAACAAATAACTCTGAAATGCAAATACTTCCAATTCTAACTAGAGGAGATAATTGCTTTTGTCTTCAATCTCACTTTATAAATTTACATACTGGTTTTACTAAGATACTCTGCAAATCATAATAGAGATATCTGCCTACTTATTCCATTTTTCATAACATTTGGTTTGTCTGAGTGCCTACTGTGAAAATACACAGATTTTGGAATGATGTCATGCTGTGGAAATGTTAAACCTACAGCAACTCAGGCTGTGCTAGTTTTTAAAAGACAAAAACCTGAACACGACCTCTGAAATTGATCCTTTCTCACCCCATAAATGGGATTTGTTTATCTTGAGGTGAACAGGGACTAAATCAGACAGACTCTCATATGTACAAAGCCTTAGCTAGAAAGACATTTATTTTCAGAATTAACATCAATGAAAAAATAAAAGAATGTCAAGGACAAGAAGCTTGAGAGAAAATCTAGTTAAAAACCCATAAACTGGTTTATTGTACATTCACAAAAGCTTTGCAAAAAAAAAAAAAGAAAAAAAGTAACACAGCATCATTTGCCACGAGAGGCAGGTTTGATTGTGAGTGCCTATGTGGCTAAAACATTGCTAAGGCAACTATCTCCATGGTATCGAAGCTTCTAAGATACCGGTGCATTCAAGAAATTCTCAAATGATCACATTTCTCTGTAGTTACAGAACTCCACTTATATTTCTTTTTCTTTTCTCTTATCTTGCAACGCCTCCATCAGCAATGAGACATAGGTGAGATGCTATCATGGGAAACTAAGGAGAGGTTTTACCCAAGAAAAGTCTATTTTGTGTACATTCTGGAACTAAGCAGGGGGATGGGCTGTAAGAAGCTTTGTCTCCATTGGTCTGCCCAAGAAGAAACGGTTTCAAATTGTCCCCAAGAGAGCTGTTCCCAGGTGGTGGCTCTCAGGCACACCCAACAGCAAGAGCTTTTTAGCCACAACTAGAAATTGGTCCAGCAATAACCTATCTTATGTTGGGCTAATACAGTGCTAACAAATAAATTAAATAAATAAGAGGGCTAATACAGTATTTAAGCCATGTTTGTCATCCCTTTTCATCCCTTTTGTCACAGTCCAAGCAGCTGAATATCCACTTTAAAAGTAGTAGTGGAGAAGTGATTTTTTCTTCAACTTTTTAGGTGCAAATAAGATCAACAGGTTATGTTATTTTATCTAAGAGGCTATTTGCATTTAAAAATTAAGAATTTAATCTTAGAGTCCATGAGACTATGAAATATTACATCTGCTCCAGGTAATGCCCAGAAATAATGCTTCCTGTCTTGCTCATCTTATTATCAAAGCCTTTTTCCACCAAGACTGAAAAAAAAATATTTCCTCTGCACTAAGTCACCTTCCCGTTATCAGGCAGAAATTGAAATTCTAAAAATTTACTAGCCGAGGAGGGATGCATATATTCTATATTTACATCCCCCTCCAGGCATGTATCTCCCAACAGCTTCCCTACAAGTCAGACAGCTGATGTTGTCCCTCCTGTGGCAAAGACACCTGCAAGTGGTCACAGCAGCATGGAGGAGGGTTGCTGTTCTTAGCCTGAGGCCCAGAGAAACAGAGCAAGGCTTCAGTACTGCAGCTCAGAAATCCCCCCACCACAGGCTTATCCTCACATGGCCATTGACACACATAACCCTGACCCTGCCATTCCGGGGACAGGGAGATGAAAACTCAGCTGAAAACCCACCCCTAGAGTTACAATCTAAAATCACCCACACACACATGCTCCCACAATACTGTTGCCGAAACATTTATTTTTATTTATTTATTTAGAGTAAAAAAAGGTACTGCGGTATCTAATGTTGTCATGTGCAATCAAGAACTCCTTGTATTTAATTGGTGTATTTTCTCTTATAAATTGGAAGTGTTTCTAGCTGTAGGAAGGCAGCAAGGCTGGTTTGGATATACAGAGTGTAAGAAATCCCTTTGACATCCAGGATTTCACAGTACATTCCAGTGGTACTGTTTTCTACAAAACCCTGCCTATCCTACATATATGATCCCCATTATCTCATAGGGTGACACTAGGGATTGCATAGAAAAAAGCTGTGCAGAGCAGACCTCTTGCATGAATGGGAAGACAACAGAGCATGGTGTACAGAGTGGGGCTGTAGGACAGCCCACAGCAGATTGTCACTACTGACTCTTCCATGGTTTCGGGGTTGTCTTTTCTTGCCATCCACCAGTGGCAAGAGGAGCCTTGGGGGTAAACCTTTCTCATTATGCACCAAACATATAACTAAGACTCCATGAAGTTCCTGCCTAAGATTCCTGTCTAAGACTCCCCACTTTTGTTCCCCATGAGTTCTTGGCCCAGGGCTGCATAGAGGGCTATTTAGCAAGTGGAAGCAGGGGGATGGGCTGTAAGAAGCTTTGTCTCCATTGGTCTGCCCAAGAAGAAACGGTTTCAAATTGTCCCCAAGAGAGCTGTTCCCAGGTGGTGGCTCTCAGGCACACCCAACGATTAAAGCCTTGATACCTCACATTCTCTGTCTCATTGGGGTTTAAAGTGTTTCAAATTCCACAGTTGCAAACCGGCAGAATTTAGCAGCTTTCAGCAAGTTGCTGCATTTCCTTAGTCAAAAGCAGGGTGTTTGCCTGAGAGCAGTTTATATTCCCAATCCATGGTGAGACCTACTGGATGTGGGGAAGCGTGGAGCTATTCACTGTGACTTCACATTCCATGCTGTTGGTCTGGGATGGACATTCATGTGTCCAGGAATGTGAAAAAGGGACCCAGCTGCAGCACCTTGAGGACTACAGCTGCAGCACCTTGAGGACTCCAGCTGCAGCACCCTAGATCTCAGGGCAAGATGGTCTTTGCTGCACTTTAGTGCCTTCCGGCAGCTAGAAGACAGCCTGAGCTGGAACAAGGCGCTTAGGGACTTGCCGGCTCAGCAAGAGCAGACCTTACAGATGATACCCTGCTGTTCAAACCCTGCTGCTCAAACCCAGCAGCTCAGACCCTACTGCTACGTTAAGGCAGCAGCCCCTGGTGCACATAAGACCTTCATTAGTGTCTGGGCTGCTCAAAGGGCTGATGGGAATCCAGCACCACAGCTTTACCTGAGGACTCTGAGTGGAACAGGACACAGGAGAAATCTTGCTGTGCTTAGAGCCAAACTTGGCCTCTGCAACGGGTGAAGTCCCCAGTCTCCTGATGCTGCTGTAATCCAGCAGCTGCTGAGCCTAGAGAAGTGGCATTGCCTTCTGGGGACTGGCATTCTCTAGACCCCCCAGAGAATTCAGGGGAGACATGGGAGTGGAGGCCTTGCAGGATGGAGGTCCCTCACTGCAGTGAGGTGGTGGCTGGGCTAGAGAGCCCTGAGTGGGGAAGGGAATGTGTAAATTGGAATGGGGGTTGGAATAGGTGGGTCTGCACCAGAGGGGCGGTGAGGGAAGCTGAGGGGCCTCACAGGGTGCACGGACGGAGTTCAACGGCTTATTGTACAGACACCATTCAAACAGTTTAAGAGGGGAGACAATTTGCAAGTCCACAAGATGAAAAAAAAACCACACAAAAAAAATAAAAACAAAAACAAAAAACAAAACAAAACAAAACAAAAAAACCCAAACAAACAAAAAAAAAAAACACCAAAAAAACCCACGTAACATTGTGGCGAAACCTCCTGCAAGCCGTACGCGGGCTCAGGCTGCCGCCTGCTGGCTGCCTGACCACAGACCACAAACCGGTTTTCCCCGGGAAAAAACCTTCTTCCAGGCGAGCCCAGTTTTTAAAGCAGGTGTCAGAGGAGTGTCCGTGCCCCCGGGCCAGGGGATGGCTGCAGCACACGCCTAATGGTACATGGATAAAACATCTGTAATCAGCCAGCAGGAGCTGCTTCTGCAGGCACGGGAATGGTCTGACAGGGTATCCCTTCATGTGCAGGTGCAACGGGAAGCAGTTTATCTGTATCCTACAGGAACTGACAGCAGTGGGTCACACAGGCTACTACAGTCGGGTCAGCCGGATCTTAAGAATTTCATAGATAGAATCACAGATCAGTTTGGGTTGGAAGGGACTTTAAAGAACATCTAGTTCCAACCCCCTCACATGGGCAGGGGCACCTTCCACTAGACCAGGTTACTGAAAGCCCCATTCAACCTAGCCTTGAACATTGCGAGGGATGAGGCATCCACAACTTCTTTGGGCAACTCATTCCAGTGCCTCACCACTCTCATGGTAAAAAGTTTCTTCCTTGTATCTAATCTAAACCTACTCTCAGTTTGAAGCCATTCTCCCTTGTTCTATCTCTGCATGTCCATGTACAAAGTCCCTCTCCAACTCCCTTGTAGCTCCTTTGGGTACTGGAAAATGCTATTAGGTCTCCTCAGAACCTTCTCTTCTCCAAGTGGAGCAATCCCAGCTCTCTCAGCCTGTCTCCATTGAAGACGTGCTCCAGCCCTCCAGCTCCACAGAGTATCTCCATGGCTCTTCTCTGGACTCGGTCCAGCAGGTCCATGTCCTTCTTATGCTGGAGGCCCCTGAACCGGACACATCACTCCAGGTGGTTTTTACATTTGAAGGAGTCTCTTCTGGTTCAACAGAAGATGGTAGAGATTCCCACCATCAATTGGGTATTAAGTGATCATCCTGTTCAAAGATTAATTTCCCCATGTAAGCACTGCCCTATGCAAAAGATCCCAATAAATGAGGATTTTTGGGGTTGGTTTTGGGGATTTCTTTTTGTTTTGTTTTAAAGAAAACCCTCTATCCCTGAGTGTCTATGTGCCAATAACCAGGTTTTGTTTAGTGTTCAGTTTAAAGAGTTGGTTTGGGGAGTCCTTTAGAAGAAGCCTTTGCTGAAGGAAGAATGTAAATGAAGAGCTAACAGCATGGACTTTAGGAGCAGGGAACACTGTAGGAATAATGACAATCAAACAAGAAAAAAAAATTCCAGATAAAATCCAGGTAAAACAGTAATTTCCTTTTTCTTTTCTTATTACATCTGCCAAAGAGGTCAGTACAAAACCCATTCAAATAAATAGACTTTTAAAGTGTCTAATCAGATAATCAGATATAGATAAACAAATTGCAATACATTCTAAGGTTATCCTCCCTTTCACCATCACCTTTACCTCCTAGGTCTCTGTAGAGCCCATGAAGAGCGACAGGCACTGACCACATCCAACTGGCCTGAGACAGGGTCAGTGCACCATGTTTTAGGGTATTCTACCTGACCAGCAAAAGACCTGGAGGTCTGCGGGAGATGTGTGTTGTAAAGACATCTCAGCTTTGGGGACTTAATTTCCAGAAATGTCACTAGCTTAGCTGGAGTCACTGGGAACTTAAAACCTGTAGCACCGAGTAAACTAGTCACTGGGACCAACTCAGGGGCATGGTCCTTTGAAGACTTGCTGAATTCTGTCACATCACTGAGCCAGTGCATACACTGAAGTAGGTTTCTTGCTGGTACTTGCTAGCAAGTAAAGGAGGAGGGAGGGTAAACATCACTATAAACACAATAAGCCACTGGACTTGTTCTGCCAGAGCTATTGAAGTGTGGTAGTTGCATCATCTGTGCACAGGATCTGTGAGGCACCTTCACTGGAACCAAAATGTTGCCCACAATTTAAGACAAACAGGAGAGAAAAGCAGCTAAATGCTATAAATTATGGGCCCAGAGATTCAGGGGCTGTGTTAGAAGTACACTGTGTCAGGAGGAGAATGGTGTAACTTTGAAATAGACTTTTTTGGATTTAGGTCTTGCTTTGGAAAAAAAAGAAAGAGACACAGACACTAGAGGACACTTGTAAAATATAGCTGGAGACTCTACAGCATGTGCAGCTTACTCTGATTAGAAGATGCTTAGAAATCATGCAGTTATGAAAGGCAAAAGTCTCAGTCTAGTTCCTGTCATGACTCAAGTGTAAACCCAGAGAAGGTTTTCTTCTCTCCTTAAGCCATGAGAGTTGCTTTTTATGCCATAAAGTTAATGTTTCTGTATTCTCTCAAAAATGAGATAAACATAACCGTGTCTCAAGAAAGATAAATAACCTGCTGAGATGTCCATGGCCTTTCTTGGCACTTCTTTGCAAGAATGTGAAATTATTCACACTCATGAGTAAAACTTTAGCACTCTAACTCTGCTAGAGGACTTTTGAGAGCTTGGTACTACTTCTCTTTTGCACTTCATAACCTTTCCTTACATGGTCATGGGAAGACAATGAGATCTCACATTCTCAGCTCATGTTGAAGAGCTTCTGTGGGTAACTGCTGAGGTCTCCAGGTAGAGACAGGCAAGAAATGCCCAATGCTGCAGCCTCTGTGAGGGTCTTCAGTCTCTGAAATCTTTCAGTACTCTGAAATCTTAAATGTCTTCCAAAAGGTCTTTATTGATTATTACAGACTGATTATGTTATTTTATTTTAGGCATGTCAGACTAAGTATATAGCAGTGTTCTGTCCTGTTATTTGCTGCATATGAAAGTCTTTATAGCTTCCTTTTTTAGTTATGAGCAAGACAGTAGGAAGAGGTTGATTAGCTAACCCTATATTTTGAATTGGTTAAAATAAGCCTGGTTAATTTCTGCTTTGTTTCAGAATTAAAAATCAGGATAACAAGTGGAAAAGGAATATCTTTACTGGGCTGGGGAGTTTATTAGCTTTATACCCATATTTTTCTAATAAATATTACATGTTCTTAACAAATTGTTCTTCAGACATTCAAGCTGAACACCAAGCTCCTTAAAACAAAGTGCAAGAAAAAAATGTGTCATTGCCTCCCAAACCACACACCTAGACGATTGTTATTCCCACAGTGTCAGTTGTTCTTATGTTTAACTTGATAAACTGCAGGTGCTTGAAATTGCTGCAGCCAAAATACTGATACACAATAAGGGTTCATGTCACATTTTTCCTGTCTGCTTTTAGCCTAAATTTACTTCATAGAAAAGGTGATGAAAAGGAGTCTCTTTGCACAAAGGAATTAGAGCCTCCATATGTCTTGGCAACTGTACCATGGAAAAAAGGTACTGGCAACAGGTGCAGAAGAGCAGAGTTCACGATATTGCTGGTTTCCCATGCAAATGAAGGTAACAGTGGGATAGACTTGAAATTTTCAGCTCTCCTCTTTGCCCTAGTATTATCATGCCTTTGGTTTGTGAAATGCCCATTGGTGCAGCAACTATTTCAAGTGGTAAACAAAGCCGCATACTACTTTTGATTATATAATTATACTTTTGAAAATGGATGTAAAATTTCCATAGCCTGATAATATGGCTGGAGTTTTTACTTCACTGCAGGTAAAAAAACCCATGATTTTTTGACGCCAACCATAATACATCCAAGATAATTAAACCAAAGAGGGGACATTAAAGGAGAAAGGTAAGTATTTTACACAGATTCATTTCCATATTCAGTGCTCCAAGAATGTTGCAGGTTTTGTTTCCTTTTTAAAAAAAAAATTGCTTTATATATTTAATTTTTTCCCCTTCCTGTACTAAACAGTTTCATGGCTATATTCAGAAATTAATTATCACCACAGGACAAAACTATTTCCTGTTTTACATTTATTTTTGCTATGAATGAAAAAATAATATTCTTCTGAGACAGTCATGGCAAAAAACAAAGCATTCCAGAAGCCAGACAGTGACCCTGTAAATGGACGTAGCTGTACTGATTTCAGGCATCAACAGTACTTCTTCATTCCAGACAGCCAAAGGGATTTGGTTCTGTTCCTATCAGATTTTGCTTTGATTTTAGCCAGGATGGGGTCAGACCTGATTGAGCTAATAAATCTGTTTGGATTAGAAATTCCAGTGGTATTCTAATAATCTGTTCTGGTATAAATCAAAAACAGACTGAGCCTACATTGAGTAAGCAAGGGTGAAAATGAAAACAGACACATTTATATCTTTCTTTTCTGGATTTGGTCACTCTGTTAGCACCCTCCAGCTGAACAGAGCTTTTTACCTTCCTCATTGCAAATGAACCTGCTTTTATATACATTCATACTTCTTAGATGCAAATGTTCATGCAAGAGAAGGAAACACAGCATCCTCAATGAAAACTGGTGTGTTGTTGAGGTCACTGGTTCATGTTATAGTCCTGAAAAATTCATTAACTCCTCTCTCAGCTTTAAAGCATTCTTACGAAACCAAGAAGCTGAAAACACTTAATATGGCATGTAGATTTGTGAAGCTGGCAGCTTTCTGGAGTGTTAAAGCTTATGAAAATCCAAATCCAAGCTAAAATGTATGGAATGTGAGCCTTGCCTTAGGGCTTTATCCAAAATACACTGAGGCTAGGGAGAGTCTTTCCTCTGACTTCACTCAGCTTTGGATCGAGCCTTTCAAAGATGTAAAACAGAGGCTTGAAATGCTTAGATTGTGGATGAGGTTTGGTTGCAAAAAGGAATTGTCCAAGTTCAAGACTCGAAGGGGAAGCCTCAGTGATGGAATCTCAGGGCCAGAAGGTCAAAATCACACTGAGAAATTGCACCCTTCGTGTTGGCAAGCTGGCAGCATGAGCAGAGGAAATGTGAGAAGGGAAGAACACCAGAGCAGCCCCAACCCACAGTATGAGTAGATGTGTTGAGACTGATATATTTCCACTTTCTGTGACTGTTTCCTGCCTATCACAGTTTTCCTCCTCCCTCACCCATGGCCAACACTCTTCTCATGTTGATGGGAATGTGATTATTTTATTTAGGTGAATTGTGAATTATTTTATTTAGGTATCCCTGCTTCAAATTTAGCAGAGAAGCAGAACTTTAATACCACAGTAAATAGGGAGAGCAATAAAATCTCTGAAGTGCTCAAGCAATTTAAATGTTCCAGCAACTGGGGATTGCTTTAAGCATTTAAGGGGAGGGGGTGAAGCCACAGCCTAGCAGCTGCTGGAGATAGGATGGAATTTTCTATTCCCTGCTTTACATTTAAGTTTGTCTCAGGACTAAGGTATACCTTGTCTGCCAAATAACATTTTTCCATCAGATTTCATTCAGCAAAGCTATAAATTATTTTCGTACTTCAAGGAAATACATTATTGTAAGAACAGGAACAACCTCTGCTCATCAAAATGCTCAGCCTATGTGTGAGAGCACATCCGAGTGAGTTTTCCTGAAATGGGGAATGAGGGTGGCCTCTCTGTTCAGATTATCTGAAGCAAGCTGCCCCCAGCGAGTGATTGTGTTTGTTGGCGCTCACGGGAGACAGTGCGCTCCTGGGCAGAAAGTTCACTGCACACGAGCGTCATTAACGAGCCCTTCTGCGAGTCATTTCAAGTCTCCAGAAGGTCTGCAGCAAGAATGCATTTCTGAAGCAGCTGCTTAAAGATCTGAGGGAAACTTGGCTGGAAGAACAGCCACATGATCCTCCAGCCCCTCGAGTATTTTTGGCTTTCAGACATTAAGTCCAACGTGACATGACAGCCTTACACAACCAAAACCTTACTATCAACCAAGAGAGTAAGTGACAGCTAAACAGAGAGGGGAAGGAGATGTGCACCCACCTTTCCCTTTCTTTATTTATTCTTATAAGCTTTTTAGCCTCTAACTGTTTGGGTGGAAGTAAAAACATCCCACAGTGCCCTGGCTGTGGCGCAGAGGAGCACACCAGCTGCCAGCAAGTTGTCCTGAGCATGTGTGAGCACTGTGAACATCTTGTATCAGGGCAGACCTACAGACACAGACAGCTCTGGGCTTTTGAAAAGGTTGGATGAGTTTGTTTTATCTCTAGCTCTAGCCCTCCATCATCACACTATCCCTTTAAAAATACCTATTGGAATATAGCCCCTGAAAAATATAATTTGCAGGTTATAGAGCTCAAGAGACGGCTGGAAGAAACTATTACCTTGCCGTGTGACAATTGGTGTCACTCTGCTCTTAGTCCCTATCCTTATATTCTGGAGATGATACCCTCTTCCCACTGTGGGACACAGGTACAAATAAGGGGAAAGGAAATAAAACTGTAGGGCCTGACACTCACGCTAATGGCTTTACTCCCAACCATGCAGTTAGAGCTAGATACATTTGCACTTACTCTAAATCCTATTTGCACAGTCAAAGTGGTGTAAATGAATGCTAGAGTTGGTGGGAATAAGGATTACTATCTTCAAAGAGATAAAATGGTCTCTCTAAAGTTCACAGAATACAGATTTTTCTTTATCTGATACAATTTGGAAATCTTACCCTAGCAGTGATAAGAAAGTGGAAGACAATGACTAGATAATTTTTTGCATCCCAAAGTCTTTAATTTAATCATGGATCACTCTTCAGGAGATTTAAAAATATTATGTACTTTTCAAAGATATGTATGAATCTCACATCAAACTATACTTTGATGTGAGATACTTGTCTCTTTTGCTTCATACACGATCATTGCTAGAGTATGGATAATTGTTAGACAAAATAGTCTTCTTTGGATTTATCAAAGTTCACAAAAATTTCCTCATAGCAGAAATAGTTCTGAGTTAACAGAGCAACAAAGAATTCTAAATAATTAACTTTTTCTGACAGCCAAGTAGTCAGTATTTTAAAACAAAATATCAGTTATTTGAAAGTAAATTGCATCTCTTTGATGCTTAGAATTGCAGCTCAACTGATGTATTGCTTAGTACTGTCCAAAATTCTTTGAAAGTGTTCATGAAATGTGTTGCACCCAAAATGATAAATCCTTTTTGTTTTGTTTTGGGGTTTTTTTTGTGGTACTTTAAAGGAGTCTGCAGGTAAACGCAGAATAATCTGATTACCAACAAAATTAATTAGTTTCTCATCTTTTCATTAAAGCCAAAAAGTTGGAGCTCTGGTTTAATTTCTAGAGCAGAGAATAATACATGGCTAAACAAAACCAATACATGTGAAGAGGGGAAAAGCTGTCTACAATCTGTGAATGACTGATAAACATATGTAACTCATTTTTAAAAGAAAACATACCTTTGTTCCTTTCAAAATTTAAGGAAAAACAGTAACAACTGTTTAGCCCAAGTATTTCTGGAACCGGTGTGAGAAGTTTCTCTTTGAGAACGCAGACTCCTTTATTTAGGGTTACATGCCCCAAAATTCTTGAGATACCTTTGCTTAATGGTCAGAAATGTCATTTGAATTTTTATGGCTGTCAACTGTTTTTAAGGCAGCATCTGGGCCCATTCAGGGAAAATATCTCTGCAAACAGACCCATGCAAATAATAGGTCCAGGAACAAGGACTAAAGTCTATTTACAGAAAAAAAAAAAAAAAAAAAAAAAAAAAAAAGAAGCTGTATAGCAAAGAGCTGTGGCCCTGCAAAATGGCCCAGCATTTAACAGACAAAGCAGGGCTACAATCTCCTGCACTACAAAGCAAAAGGACAAATACAATTCTTGAAGGTGTAGGCGGGTAAGAATTGAGATTGGCTTTTTCCCTCCATTAAGAATTTGTTACCTACCAAGTGCTGGGTAAAGTTCCGGGCCTCCCCTTTTGGAATAGAATTTGGAAGGAGGGAGGCAGTATAGTAATAAAAACCTCCATGAAAATAATTCAAGGGCTAGAGAAATGCCATGCCGCAAGAGAGATTGAAGGTGTTCCATCTGTTCCCATTTTGGAAAGAAAAAAAAGGAAGATGGAGCAATGACTCCTTTACTGGGCCACCTTCCCAGAGACAAAATATCTGGTTCTAAAGGGCTCTTGAACTTAGTGGAAAAGGCATGACACAAAGAGAAGGCTGGAAGCTGAAGCCAAATAAATTCAAACAGGAGATACAGCCTGATTTTTATTACTTTTTTTTTTAAGTCATCACACTGATTAAGTGCTGAAACAAACTACTGAGGACAGCAGCCTGGCAGTGTCTCCTGGACTGCAGCTATCAGTGGGACATCTGCTTAGACAAGGCATGAATCTCAGTCCAACACCTGGAAAACTGGCTGAAATGTGCAAATGTGCGATAAGAATGTTAGAGACGGAGTCAAGATTCCCCCTCGAGCCCCAAAGGCTATGAAAGTCTAACTGTACAGATTTCCTTTCGGTTCACGATCTCAAATTCATTTGAGGTTAATTTTCCAGCTCAGGAAATAAATCAGTCTCAGTATCAACTGGAATTTGGTTTTTTAGACCTTGGCTTTGCAGATTTTTGATAGCGATGAGGGAAAACAGAAATGGTTATCACAGTAGAGAAAAGTCGTTTCAAAAATCCTTGCGGTAATCTGTTCCTTTTGGACCTATAGAGCCTTAGGAGGCTTAGGTGAAAAAAAAAGCATCTAGTTACTGAGATTTTCTTTTTACGTTTTCATGTTTTAAAAGCAATGCTTTTGCCAGCAATTTTCATTGAATACTGTTATTTATAGAGCCACTCAGCAATGAAATAGGAAGCTGTAATCACACTCTACATGTTTCGGCAGCCCTTGAGATGGGCTGAATGTCTGAGAGGTACTGTATTCAGACTATCTTTTTTCCCTTTCTTAATAATAATAAAAAAAAGATAATAAAAATCTGTCTTCAGAATTTCTCTATAAAAGGGGAGAACTCATTAGCTGAGAGACACACAAAATGCAGAGAGCTTATTATTCGTTTGTGATGAAGATACCAAGTTTAGCCAGACATTGTATTTCAATTGGATTTTCCAGCAGTAAAAGCAAAATGAACCCTCCAAGGGAGGAGAGGAATGACTCTGCTCTTTCGTTTTGAGCCCCTGTGGCCAGAAGGATGTCTCTGGGTCTTTGATCCCCATGATTTCAGCCCCAGTGGATCAGCTCGTTCACCCTCCCTGTAGAGGAGGAAGCCCTGCTGCTGCTGCTGCTGCTGCTGCTGCTGCTGCTGCTGCTGAATGCTGGTGTCCTGCAGCCTCCCCTCCCACCCCCCAGGCTGATGAACCAGCAGAAATGCCTTCCAATAGGTCATGCCAGAGAGGGACTTAGTTACGTGCTCCTCTTGTCAGCCCAACTCTTGTTTCAAAACTGAAAGGCCTCAGGCCCTGTTTCTCTTGGGAAGCTGCTAAAAGGGACCCTTGTGCCCAAGGGGATTTCCCTGGGCTTGGTGGGACCCCTCAGGCATAAGTGCCTGGGCAGCCTCTCTTGTCCAGGTGGGGTACCACCCAGCACCCACAGGTGCACAGATGCTGTACTGCAGCTCAAGTAGGACCTGCCCAACAGCCTTGCAGAGGATGTCACTGACTCATGCTGTGGTTTTAATTCTCTGCGTGGCATAATAAGGGGTTCTAGAAAACGAATGTAGGGTGGCTTTTCTTCCACTCAGAGTATGGGTAAAAAGCTCATGGCAATCTGCTTTCTCATGTAACTTTAACGTCTTTTTCCCTTTCAAAGACATAGACAACGAGATCAAGTGTTCCCTCAGCAAGTTTGCAGATGGCACAAAGTTGAGCAGTGCAGGTAACGCAACAAAAGGAAGAGATGTCATCCAGGGGAACCTGGGCAAAGCTTGAGAAGTGGGCCGTAAGAACATCGTGAATTTCAACTAGTCCAAGTGTAAGGTGCTGCACCTAGATCCGAGCAGTCCCAGATGTGAGGACAGACTGCGAGAAGAAGTCATTGAGAGCAGCCCTGTAGAGAAGGACTTGCAGGTTCTGGTGGACAAAAAGCTGGACACGACCCAGCAATGTGCACTTGCAACCCAGAAAGCCAATTGTGTCCTGGGCTGCATCAAAATCAGCATGGCCAGCAGGGCAAGGGAGGTGATTCTGCCCCTCTGCTCTGCTCTGGTGTGATCCCAGCTGGAGTGCTGTGCCCAGCTCTGGGGTACCCAGGACAAGACAGACATGGATGTGTTGGAGCAAGTCCAGAGGAAGCCACAAAAATGATCAGAGGAGCAGCTCTCCTCTGAAGACAGTCTGAAAAAGTTGGGGTTGTTCAGCCTGGAGAAGACTTTGGAGAGGCCTTATAGCACCTTCCGCTACTTAAAGGGAGGTTATAAAATGGAGAGGGACTTTTTACACATGATAGAGACAGGACAAGGGAGAATGGTTTTACACTAAAACCACTAAGCTTCATTGTGTTTTCTGCATGTGTGCAAATGAATTGGTTTGATATTATTTAATTTGGACTGTTTAGGTTAGTGAAGCTGAAGCATGTATGTCATGACAGAGTTGAGTCTCAAGCCCGCTTATGCTATAAACAATAAGGTAAGAAAGAGATGCAAAGAGGTGCTATGAGGAACAGGGAGAGGGAATGGAGAAAAAAGAGTGACTGCTGACATCCTGTCCTGGGTTGCAGTGTATTCTATTACCATCCCCATCAGCTGTTGAAATCAGGTGGGGCAGTGTTTCCTTGCCTCCTCCCCCCAGACTATCTTTCTGTTAATGGCCCATCATTGTCCTGCCGCCTGACTCAGAGATAACTCCCTCCGGACTATCTTCTGTTAATGAGCCTAATCAACACTTTGCCTCATGACTCATTACCCCATTGTGAGATGCTCCACCCAGAGGGAGGAACCAAGCATCCCATCGTGGATATAATCTGAGGCTGAACACCAGAGACACCGGCTTCCCACTGGATTTCCAGAGGACAGGAGCTACACAGCCACCATTGGACTTCCTGAGGAAGAGCAGACTGTTTTACTACAGGATCACTGCTTCAGAGGACTGCAGCCACCATTCTACCAGACTGCTACCACCACCTTGCCTAACAGGGTGTCAGGTTGTACCTTGACTCTGTCAATTTGACGGTGTTTTTTCTTTTACCTTTTTTCCCCTTTTCTTTAATTTCCATTAAATTGTTATTCTGACTTGGTGCCTCCCACTGGTTTGTTTTTCAAACTAGCACACATCCTCAATCATATAATCTTCAGTAAATGCAGGAGTTTCATCAGGATCTTATTGGACATGGCACTCAGGATGATTTCCTTACCACTTACCTTACCAAATACACTCTAGCACTTGAACAGCCAAGAAAAGGACCAAGTATGAAATCAGATGTACAGAAAATGTTAGCAGAATAGTGTATTCTCATTACATTAATGACCACACAACCTTTATAAAGATACACACTCTGACATTATAACCTTCACATATTGGGCACATATGGGTGATAGAATGTGGGTACACGACACCAAAGATGTCCCATGCTGGCTGGGAAGACATGACCAAGTGATGCACAAATTAGTACTTACCTGCTGAGAATTTCCTTGAAAACAGAAAAAGGAGTGTATGAGTGTCTTCTGATACACCAGCTCCCTGCTCAACATCAAACCAAGTTAGGTGTGATTGTATGTTAAGTTGTTCTAGTTTTTTGATGACCAGTTCCATTTAGATTATTGAGAGACTTTCTGGCCTCTAGCTAAAGCATCCAGTGCCACTGCAAAGGAAAGTTTGCCTGGTTTCAGGGTTTCAGAGACTTTGGTATTTAATCAGGAGTTGAAACCTCAACTGCATTTGAGTGCATCACAAACAGAGAGTGTAACACAGAAGCAAAAAACTGATGTCAACAAGGCCAAAGAGAGATATTAGACAACTGACCTAGTAAGAAGAGAAGTACACCATTTGTTCTGGGCTGGAAAAACACCAGGGGGAGTCAGGAACAGAAGCACATTACAATATCTCATATATCACATTGCACCGGCTTTGTTGTTCCAAATAGTAATAAAAGAAGACAAAAGTACTCCCTGAGCCATCTGTGACTACATCTGTGTTAGTAATTGGTGTGGCACAGTAGGAATGAATCTGTAGGGTGAAGGACTGGTGCTGAAGACCTAAATTGTACACTATTTACGTCTCAGAAGGCTTTAATGTAGACTGGCCCTTGTGTGGTCCCATGGACCCAGCAGCAGTGAGAGCACATCTCTTGGTTAAATCTCAGCTGAAAGTAAAGCTTGTGCACTGTGATACTGTTCCCCTACACAAATTAAAGAACAGCACAGGGAGGTGCTGTGGAGGTTTGGTTCAGACACACACTTCTAATCCACCTTCCAGTGTGCCCAGCAGGACTGGAACTGGCATCCACGAGTAGTCATAGAAAATGGAGGAAAGGAAAATGTGTGAAAAATTAGCACCCACATCCCAAAGAGAAAAATCTACAAAGACAAACTTGCAACTATAGATACCACTAGTTAAGAACTCCTGAATAACTGTCCTCAAGGATGGATTGAGACAAGTCATCCTGTCCAACCTGGCAGATCCAGATAGAAGTGCCATGGATGGTGTGAAAAAGTTCACTGCTTAGTGGGTTTGGGGAGCTAACAAGGACAATGCACAAAAAACATGAAGGATTAAAAAAAGAAAATTCTTTACTACATGGTACTTTGAAAAAACCCACATTAGATTATTCATTGATATCAAAGCCCATAATGTTCGTTGAAATTACTCAGATTCCTCCTTGAGAAGAAGATGTTACAGCATTGTACAACACTCAGGAGGAAAGGAATGCTCCCTAACAGCCTGACATGAAATGCTAACACATCACAGGTCACCAAGGTTACAGCCATAGAGCAAAAGCCCTTAGATTCTTGAATAAGAGTTCTAACTGTAAGTGGTTGTGTGTGATTGTTATATCTATTTTTTTTCAAAGATGCTTCTCTGAGTCTAAATTCATATTTTCTTGTTTTAAACTCCATTCATTTTCTGTTTTTTTATTTTTACTCAGCTAGGAAAATTGCTTGGAGGCAGGCAGAAGCATGATACACTAGCTGCTGCCCAAACTTGCATATGAACTTAAAAGCCTGCAGCTGAACAAAACAACAAATACACAATGACACAAGAAACTCTCCTTTCATTCCTTTCCTCCATTGAAATAGTTGCAAAAATATTTCTACTCCAGAACATGTACATTAGATTGGAAGACAGTCATTAGGATACGTGATCTGTGAGGATGCAGTGTGTGGAGGAAGAACCACAGCACTGCTGCCAAAATGCAGGAAGATTAAAGTTAAGGCTCTACTCAGCAAATCTGCTCATAGACATCTAAGGCCATACTTAGGGACTGACCATCCCAGAACAGCTCAGAGCTACATCCCCTCTGCCCTAAATCTCATGTCCTGCCTTCCCCAGTCTACAAAGTCTTGTAGCTCCTGACCAGGTAGCTTTGTTCTCTGCAGTCCCTGTTGGACTTCCAGGGCAAGAACATGTCCAGACACCTGCTGAACCTGTGAAAATACCAACTATCCACAACTTCCTGCTGCAAGGAGCTCCTGACCCATGACACTTCATTGTAAGTGGTACTTTATTAGAATAAGGTTTTTCCTAGACAACTGCAAATATTCTGGTTAAAAACAAACTGAAAGAAAGACTCTAAAGTATCAGGAAGACCAAGGGTTCATTGGAAATACAGGGAAGCTGGGTTAAAATCTCTGGTCTAAAACTAGATTTGTGTTTGAATGTCCCACCAGACCAGCATTTGACTTGATGTTGGATAGTCTACTGCTGATATGTACCAGTACAAGCTGTTTGAGCTATACCAGTTTCTGCAAACTGGTTGACCATACCATTTCTGTTTATGTCTTGGTTCAGAGAAAAGGACACTTGTCAGCCTGTGGTTATGGCACTAATTTCCTGTGGGTAAGATGAAGCTTGAAATTTCTTTCTTCCCTGTTTGTGTATCTCAAGGCCTAGCTCAGCACCACCACCAGACTGTCCTTCAGGGAATCTTCATGGTGCCTCCTATTTCTGAATTCTTTATTTCATCTCGACGCCAATGGCAAATGTTTCTGAAGTGTCACAGTGTCTGAGGACCAGGAACCTAATCCCCTGTCTCAAAGGGTTTAGGCAGAAACACGTGTCTCCTTATCAATTCACAAGGTCAGTTTTCAAAGCTAATACAGGTTCTTATTTCATCAAGAAACTCCTGAAAAATTTATTCTTCACCCCATCTCCACAAGCCACCACGTGAAACTATACCACAGGCATGCCAGGCAAGGGCCAGACACCATCACATGCGAGAACAGTCAGAGCACTTGGCTGACTGATGCTCACCCCCCTCAGCTGACCAGCCAGACTGTTATGTAAAATTCCTCAGAGAGCAGCGAGGCATTCCTGGTCAGACACCAACAGTGTGAGGAGAAGCTGGATGCAATAGCTGCTGTGGGAGGATGTGGGAATCTACAAACAGACCCCTACTTCCCCACATGCTTACTGAAACCTCCCCTGGTTCCCTGTCCTGCCAGAGCCTCCCTCAGGCTGCTGCATGAAGAGCCATTTGTGGGCAGTGAGTTTGTCCAGCTCAGATAAAAGATAACTGTCCACCGCTGGCTATAGTTGAGCACTTTCTTTTCTGTGCTTCTGAGCTTCTTCGTGTAACACTCCAGGAAAAAGAATTTAAATGAGAAATTATATCTGCTGGGTGATACACAGGTTTCTATATTAAACTAGCCCCATTCAGTGCACTACGAAATTTTAAAGTGAAGCAAGGGCATACAAGCACAAGACTGCCAAATTTGAAAAAGAAAAAAAAAGTATTAGCAGTTATAAAAGCGAATATAAAACACCAGCACAAAAAAAAAAAAAAAGAAACAAAAAAACTAAGGGGCTCTTTCTTTCAACAGATTTTAAGAGGCTGAGCCTATTGTTGAAAAAATCAGGTCCTTGACCATGTTTGAGGATATTTAAGGCTCTCCCAATAAATTTTCATGTGCCTATTAGAGAGTGTGTTCAGCTGCCTCATTTTTTACAGAAGCGCTACTGAAGTGTCTCTGGCTTTCCCTACCTCGCCAATTTTCAGAAGCTTTAGCTTTGAGGCACTCAGCTGTCTGTCCATATATATTCCAAGGCTAATTTGTGGGTTTTTTTCCAACTGCAGTGATATTTGTATTCAAAGATCTGTAATTAACCCCTGGCCATTCACAACTGGCAGGTAAAATTCTACCTGCTACTGGCGAGACAGAGCAAGAAAGATTAATTACCCAATAAGGAAATTAGAAGATAATTAACAGAGATTTGCAAAGATACATTTTGTCCTTGAAAAGGTAAAAGAAAACGTATTGCTGGAGCTACCAAACAGGTAGAAACCATTTTTGCTCTAAACAGCCCCTTAACCACAAATCTTCCTGTATTCATTTCTAAATACAAATGGCAAATATTCAGAAGTGCTTTGAGTGAACATTACTGATGATGAACACTGCTGATGATAAGCGATACTGCTTTGACAAATATTTCTGCCTCCAGAGCTCTGATTAGACTGATCAAAGCAAATTTCTAAATTACTCATGTATCATGAGATCTCCACAGTTTTGTGGAATTCATGGCACCTGAATTGTACAAGGAACTAAAACTAGAGATCAAAATTAACAGACACAGCTTGTAAAGATAAAGCACTAGAGACAGGCATACAAACACTAAAATGGCTCCTTCATAATCATACAATTATTGGATGCTGTCTCTACAGATGAAGAAATATTGCCTTAATTATGCTTATGCCTACAGACTATGATTAATGTCTGATTTAAGAGAGGCTGTAGTTTAAGAGCAGTAATAGTTTGTCAGCTAGATCCTGAACAGTTGCATCATCTCTCCAATTTATACGTAGTGTATCTTCTGGCATTTTTCACCTTGTACCTGCTCTGTTACCAAGAAAATGGAAAAATCTCAAATATTTCTTGTGCTTGTGTTATGAACTAAATATAGTTTTCACAAAGCAGTTTACCCAATACAGCTGTTCTGATCAAAAAGCAAATTGAAAACTTATAAAACTAAAGTCATAACAAAAATGCATTTCTAGGATAAGCAATTACAAAATGCTATATTTCTTTACTTCTCTGAAAGAGAACCTCTTTCAGAGGAAAAATCACCCATAAATGCCCTTTGAGGGTGTTCAAGAAATACTGGTGCCAAATGTCACACTTATATTTCTGCTTTGATTTAGTTTCACACAAACCAGTAAACTTCCCAGCACCCCCACTAAAGCAGCTCCCTCATGGTGCAGCTGGAACTGCTCTTCGCTGCACTCACCCTGCTGCTGCTCCTCGCAGAGCACAAAATACATCCCAGCTGTGTCTCTCACCCTATGAGACAGCTGCTTCCCTGCACAGTAATTAACAAATCCATGATAATAACAAATCCACAAATCCAAAAGTCATGTAACTGTATTGGCTTGTTGACACTGGACTGGGATGAAAATATATATTTCAAGTCCTCCTGGTCTCAGATAAAAATATAAGATTTTTAACAAATTATCACATGAACAAAAGAAAGTATTACACAATTTGATTCAAAGCCTGAGAGCAGAGCAAGCCTCTGGTTTTGGGTCAACCTGGGAGCACCCCAGCATGAGCAAGTCCCTCTCCTTTATACTTGACTAAACATTTCTCAGGAGTCATTATATCAGCTGGGGAAAAGCAATGGCAGCACTTCTAATCCTGCTAGAAAAGAGTGCCCTGTAGGCCACCTCTGTGAGGCTGCTGAGAACTGCAGCCCAGCTGTGGCATTAGCTGAATGAGGCTCTACCTCATTTCCCAAATCCAAATCTCTGGTGGCTCAGCTGCAAGCTGCAGCACCACAGCAATATCAACAGAAAGCAGGTTTATTGGGTCTGAGCAGAATTCAATAGCTGGGAACCAGTGGGGGAACAAAAAACAAAACAAAAACAAAAGGAAACCATCCCTGCTGTCCCTTTGTGTGAAGCAACCAGAAAGACCATAGACCAGTCTATTAAAAAAGAATAATCAGTGCTGTTGTCAATTTAGAAGTTGCAAGTTGTAAGACTCATTATTCCAAGATTCTTTATTTAATTAGAAAAGGAATGTAGCAGATGCGTTCTCTATGTTACATTAAACTAATAATTGAAATGATATGTGTAAAAGAGGTGAAGTTTTCTGCTACAAGCACTTTGATGTCAGAGGAGAGAAATGGTTAGAGGAGACTTCAAGCGTGGCATCCACAGAGTGTGCTGGCAGTGCTATAGATCAAATAAATGCAACAATAATTACCCCTCCCAAAAGAGTAAAAATTTGCATGAGTTTATGCAAATTCGCAAAGGCAATGAGCATCAAATGAGACCTCTACAGTGCTGAGCCAACTGACGCTGCAAGCCTCTGAAGTGACATATCACCATGAAAGAAGATAAGGCCATCTGCTGTCAAGGGGTGGAGGGGGAGAGGGGTGGTGGAGATGGCTAGGGAATGGCAAGCATACTAAAAAAACCTGTGGAGGACAGATGTCTCCATGCCCTCCTTTGTCCTGTGTCATGTACCTAAGGAGAGGCTTTTATGAAACTTCAATAGCCCCCCTGGACCTTTTGCACTTTCAGATGCTCCATTTTAAAAGCCACCTTCTCTGACGGAGAAGTCCAGAGCCCCAGAAATCCCCACTGTGGCGGTTGCTACCAATTATCAAGGACTCCTCTTCAGTACCTGTTTTATTCTTATATATAGCACAGACCTGGTACATAAACCCATTGAATGCTGCAGAAGGATTTTTGCCAGCCTACAACTTCTTTTGATTGGTGCCATGAAGATGCTTTCAAAACAAGCTGATGCGTGCAAGAAAAAGTCATTCATCAACCAGAAGATACTGTACCCTGCATGGAAGCATCCATTCGTTTGCTGAACAGGAACACAACTTTTATTTCATTCCAGGCTATCTTTACTCATTGAAAAAGACACCCCTTTCTCTGCTCTCTTTGATAGAAGAATGATGGGTGCAGTCATATTTCTGCAAGACATGCAATTTTTTCAACAAGGCCACCAGATCAGGGCTAAAGCATGGAAAACATAAAAACCCAGATGTTGGTTTATGGCTGAATACATTTTTATGGTCAGCATATCTTAGACTGAATGGATGGTTTTGACAACAACTATGCAGCTTTTTTACTCGACACTGAACAGTTTTTCTTTTTTCAGGCAAATTAAAATATCAGTGCGTTCACTCCTCTTTTCTGTTTGATCTGTTCCTAACTGGACACAGAGATTTTAAAGCAACTGATGATCCTACAGTGACCACATTAAAAAAAGTAAACATCTGCCAACCATTACCACAAAGCTTTCTGAGGCTTCTGAGATAATGTTCAACTTGTCCCTGCTCAGAGCAATGACGCATAGAGTGTGCCTGTTGGAAACAGCAGGGTTATTGCAGTATTCTGTCTCCTTTGCCCAAAAATTGTAGAAAAGCTCATCTAACCTTTGCCACACAGATTTCAGCAATTTTCTTTTCTAAGTAGGACAGGCTGACAGGGTTTTGTAAAGCTCTTACAGAAGAAACCAGGTCATCACTGTATTGATAGGCAAACTTCATTGCACTATCAACACATGTCAAGAACAATATTAACTCTTGTCTCAGTTCCAATTTTCCCCCTTTGTTTTTAATTGAATGAAATAAGCAGAAATTAATACAGTTCCTACCTTTTTGCTAAAAAATATACTGGCTATGTGGCTATTCTAAAAAAATGTACAAAAGTAATTTAGCAAAATCCCAGCAGTTTAATCTATTATGTGAAAGAGCAATGGCCAAATCTTAACAATATGAGCCTGAAGGCTTTCTGCTGTAACAGGATTTAGCAATAACTTTTAATTGGCAGTTCAAAGTTAATCCACAAGGGAAAATGTGATCTGGCAAAAGCACTCACTCACAGAATGAAAAAAAAAAAGAAAAAAAAACCAACCCACAACTGTGGGATTTTTTTCCTTAGTAATTTTGCAGCTATTGTTATTGGGAGGCATTATAGAAATAATTGCTGCCTTGTCTCAGTCTAACAAGGCTCTTCTTCTGTGACACATTTTATTCCTTCTGTACTTAATTTCTCTACCAATGAAAAAGAGGGCAAAAGTTTAATTTTTTCAGTTCTCATAGTATATATATATATATATATATTTATAGATATATATAGCTTTATTTAACATACCTTCTGAAGGAAAAATCATAAACAAATCCCTTAGACTAATATTCTTCTCTTCCTTTTTTCTCCCTTGACATCAGGCCACAAGCCTGAATTTTTTTTGTTTCTACTCAAACAGCATCTAAAATGTTTGCAGTGAGGAACCACTTCTCCTCCTACATTTAGCCTAGCAAAAGCCCATAACAGACAACTTTTCTGGATCGTACTCACTGGGATCTGTTCAGCTCTAAATTTCAGCAATTCTGCCATCCGTGGTTTGTCTTCTTCATTCCAGTGAAGTTTCAGACTAACTCATGGTGTCCTTCTTAACAAAGACAACATAAGGGCGCCTCAAGAGAGAACTGTTGAGGTCCAAACCAGCCTCCCACCATTCGACCAAATTCTGCATTGGAAGCTGAGCTTTTGGCAGCTTATGGCAGTTGCCCTCATGGAAATACTAGGAATTCTGATGGCAGCATGTGAGAAGACCAACTATTTTTGTGAGAGTTCAGAAAGCAAATAAGTGTCTGTGTTCCATCTATGACTGTATTAAGAAATACAGAATGTTTCCTACATGTTAGCTGAACAACTCTCGAAAGTTGCAGCTCTTCAACATCTATTTCATATGAGTTATAGATTTTATTTTGAAAAAATATACATACAAACATTCCCCATAAAATAGTTTATAACTACATTTAAGTGACTGATCCCCTGACTTCTCACCTTAAGTTTCATTGAAAAGCAAACATCCACAGCTAATTTGTAAAACCTCAAGCTCTGGGGAAGTAGGGCAGTTTTACCCTCTTACACTTTCAGCCAAAGCAGGGCTGAGCAGAACAGACCAGCCCATTGTTGGTCTGCAGACTGCTCCCTTGCTGGCAAACTACTTCAGCAAGGTGACTGGAAAAATCACAACAGCTTGTCACAAATACAGCCAACATGAGTAAAATCCATGAAAAGGAATACTTCAGAAAAGTGATTCAATTTTTATTAAGTCATTGTACCTGAGAGATGCATTCATCCACATCAATGTGTTATCTCCAAACACAGATCTAAATAAAGTTTTTAAACATGAAGCTTCATGTTTTACAGAACATCTAGTCCAAAAACTAAGCCTGAACTTCTTCTCTTATACATAAATTGAGTAGGAAGGGTAACAATAATATATATGAACAATAGCAAGAAGTTTGAGTCCCTAAAGAATCTGCTATCTAAAATAAATTAAAACAATCTTTTAAATATTAAATATCCTAGGAAAGGTTAATTTTTGAGACAATGTAAAGGTGAATAGGAACACAACTAAAACAAATTTGAATATAACATATACTCCATGTGTCTCATTGATGTTTTAAAATACTGAACACTAAGGTACACATAAATCCTGTCCAGAGACCCTGCACTAATTGCAAAGTTTGATCAACTTTTAACATGAAATATTTCATTGCACATATTAACAGTTATCCTCACAAAATAACAGAACTGCATTAAACTAGTCTAGGAAACATTTCATGTAGAAAAATTGCATTTTACCTGCTCTTCTGAAGAATTCTTGAAGAGCTTCTTTTGTTTGGAAAGAAAAACCTAAAAAAACTGAAAAAAAAAAAAAAGATGCACAGATGTCAAAAATAAAAGACTTGGTTCAGCTGAGGGAGGAGGGAGATGCCCCTCACTTTCTGAAAAGAGAGTTTATTTGAGTAAATGACTTTGTCACTGTGGAATCCATCTCAGTTCTTTGTAGTAAGCATCTCTGGATGGGGAGAGAGTGACATTGCATTCTCTGCACACTCATAAATGAAGCAGGAATTCCCAGATTTGCCATCATGTGATTTCAGTGAGGAACTAGAACTCGACTTTCTCCCAGCACCCGTTACTCTCTGCCCAAACACAGCTCTTCCAAAGCCTGAGATGGCCGTAACAAGTGGCAAAGAGAGAAAGAGCACACAAATCACATTAGCTTCACTGAGCAGACACTAAGACACGTTAGACAGGAAGCAGGAGGAGAACAGAGCAGACGTACCATTATTAGACTGCCACAGAAGTTATAAAAGAACAGATTTAGCAATTCACACTAGGAAAAACTGGGCATATTGGGGAGGGGTGGGGTGGTGGGGTGAGATTTAAGGGAGGGAAATTCACCTTTTCAGCCATCAGAAATTACTAACAAGATTATCCTGACAATCACTCATCCTCGTTCTTTATACTGGAATTTCAAAGGTTTACAAATGCCACTGCAGTACTCAGTGGTATGATAATTAAGCACTACATCAGGCAAACTCTTTGTGCCTCTATCAGACAAAAACTGATAAAAGATAACATAATCTACACTCTACATATAGTATATGCCAACTGGAGAAACAGATGCTACATTAATTTCATGGCTACAAGCAAAATAGCTCAAAGGAAAATAATGCAACATTTATTCTTCACAAAGAGAATTATGCTATTGACATTTTGCCCTGAACAACTGCATGTTATTAAACAGCAAGGATGGTTTCTGCTAGCTGAGCCTTCCTAAAGAAGCAATTGTTACTGAAATATGAGTAACCATTTTTGACCTTCTAATACTGAAATATGAGATGAACACTTCCAGCTCCCTCAGGATTATCCATAAGGTCATCAGTAGTTATCTCCAATGTTCTCATTTCATGAGCATCATGCATGTACATCCATGGCTTGTCTCCCTTGCTTCTGGGGAGAGCCGCTTACTACAGGAGTCTGATGAAAGAGTGCGATAAGGTGGACCGTTGTGCATTTTCTGTTAAAGAGTTCCATTTGTGCTGGAGGTAGTTAATCCTCCAAAAGTGTGTTTTTCAAAGCTTTTTTTCCTTCTGTTTTATTTTTTTCCCATGGGCTGTAGAGTACATGCAATAGATGCTCTTTTATCGTAAAACAGGTTCCAGTTTAATCTGATTGTCTACGAACAACAAGGTGACAGTAACTTAAGATATAGGAATTTATTTACACTCCTGTAACTCAAGAAGTACCTGTTCATGTTTTGTGAAGGCAAATCAATTTATACCTATCTCCATTATCACAGTTCAACAACCCCCTGACTGCAGTAGTGTGGCAATAAATCTGCCAGCATGAGAAAGATCTTTTTAATCACAGAAAATATATATTCCATGAAAACATTAATTTACAGGTGTCCTCCCATCCAATTTTATGCATACAAGTAAAACCAGTTCTTCTTTCAAAGATTCTTCTGATACAAAGAAAAAAAAGCCATGGTTGAGGACCCCAGAGCTGGAGATGCTGTAAAAACACAGAAAAAGATGAAGCGTCCCTCTTCACAGATCATGTGAAATGCATGAAATGCAAGAAGATAGCACAGTAAGGAGCAAGTAAGACATCACTGATTGGTATAGTAATTGTAGGATTTCCAGACGGCACACATCAAAGGGATACAGATCGTTCTATTTGCTGTGAGAGTTCACCAAACAGCCATCACCCCACGTAACCCACACTCCATTAAGACTTGTGCTACATCACTGAGTTAGCCATGATAACAGTGGAAGGCCAGGCAGAAGTCCAGAGAATTAGTTAGAGGATGCCACACACACAATGGAGCTGGCAGAAAAACTCTAATTTAGTGGCAGGTTATTGGCATGTGCAATACTGTGGCCTTTACTACGCTCGTAGTAAACATTTGTGATAATTCTCATTCATTCCAGGAATACACTGGAATTGTGAAAGCCAGGGACACAGTGTTGTTAGATGTCCTTATATTGCTAGAAAAAAAATTTTTTCTTCTCTAATTCTATTTGTAAATTTAAGGAAAAAAGCAAAGAAGCATTATATATTCATACTATACAAAGTGGTGCTTGCTGCTGATGTCCCAAATGGAAGGAACATCATGCCTTGCACTTGCAGAATATGCAATGGGAAAAAAAAGATGCAAAAATTACTAGTTAATTATAAAATCACATCTAGAAAAGACTGCTAAGAGAAAGCAGTGATGTTGCTCATTTGATTTAGGATTTTAAGTCTGTAAGTCTGTAGAGTGTAACAGGAGCTAACTGGGGTCTGGACTCAAGCTGATCATTTTTGTAATACCAAGTTCTTAATTATCTTGGTTTCCACAGAACTAACCAGAGCTGTGTGGCGAACCAGGCTTGGTTCTGGTTGTCTGTCTTTTCAGAGCAAAAATGGGGGCTCCAGCACCCCCTATCAAGGTTTTTATGGAGAAAATTCTGGGGTTTAAGTTAAGAGAGAGAGAGAGAGAGAGAGAAATAGATATAGATAGATAGATAGATAGATAGATAGATAAATAGATAAGACCATAGTCTGTGAATTCTAAACAAGCCCCTGCTAGAGGTGAAGGAAGGACTCATTTTTTAGTAGGGAGTAAGTGCCTGAAAACAGGATGGCTGTTGTGTGAAACTACAGAGCTCAGACCAACACAGAGGAGCTTTCGCATTCCTGATGGACTTTCCAGGCGGGAGCGCTGCCTGCCCAGCCCCGGGGCGGGGGCGGAGGGGCCGGCAGGAAAGCCCAGCAGCAGTGCCTGCCCCGCGGGAAGGAGCGACTCCTCCACCCACCGTCCCATCACTCCCACCGTGCCGCCCCTGCGGTGTGAAAAACTGGGTGGGCGAGCAGCCGGGCTCTCCTGAGCTGTAAGTAGCGACCGACACCTCTAAGAGACAAATTATCCCAGCCTGCCGTAGGGAGGGGTGCCTTCTGGCAAACTTTACATGGCTACACTAAAGTCACAGGTCTAAACTCCCAGTTGTAGTCCCTGGACATGAAAGACGAGTACAGTCAGCAGTCTAAGAAGGGACACCCTGACCACGGCCAGCTGTCCACTGCGGGATGAGATTAAAAACTTTCCAGACTGTATCAGATTTATTAAATAAGCCTCCACTCCCTAAATGTGGAGAATAGACACTGAGTTCACAGATGGTGACCTTCAATTTAGACATCTAGATATAGCAGGGATGAAGCCTTGGGGGACACAGTTGAGCATTCTTCCACAGGGAGGTCTGCCTCTCCTGCACAATGAATGGGAAGAGGGAGATGCCTTTGCAAGGGGTCTTTCTAACCAGGAGCAGTTTTTTTCCCATAGGCAGATGTCCACGCACACCACCCTGAGGCCATACAGCTGTTCCTCCGTAGCTGCACTGGGCAAATGGTCACTGGGCATATGCACTTCGAGCTCAGACAAGCCTGAGCCAAGCTGTGGCCAGGCTCCATCCTCATCTGTCTCTTCTATTCCTGTCTCCTCCGGTTACTTTTTTTTCCACTTGTTTGTTCCTGGTTCTGCCTCTTGTTTCCTTCCTCTGTGAGGGCCTGTCCACAGGGATGGTGAGAGGAGTGGTAGCGAGCAGAAGTGGTGAAAATACAGAGACAAAAAAGTCCATTTGTTGAACACCAACCTGAGACAGCATAACTTTTGGCAGGGGGTGGGGAAATCTGGTCTATCACTTATCATCTAGTTGTAGTGAGGGTGACAAGTGGCTAACTTCCTCTACAGTTACTGAACAGGGACAGTATCCAGCAGCACTGCCCCACTCAGAGGCAAGTTAGCAGTTAGATGTAATTTGCCATCTTGAACTGACCATCTGAGAAGCCTGTAGCAGTGTGGCCCAGAGCTGAACAAACCAAACTCAATTAACAAGGCCAGGTTGGATGGGGGTTTGAGCAACCTGGTCCAGTGGAAGGTGTCCCTGCCCATAGCAGGGAATTTGGAGCTAGATGATCTTTAATGTCCCTTCCAACTCAAACCATTCAGTGATTCTATGAGCCAGCAAACTTAAATCCAGAGAACATGGGAAAAAGCAACCCCTCCAGGAAGAGCTGCAGCAAGGAAAAAGAGAGGAAAACTATCTCTGGCAGCCAATCCCATGACTTTTGTTTTCAGGTTGAGGCTAAGACAGAACTAGTGGTTCATTTCAGTCCCTAGAGATAATGAACAAACCTACCCTGCATTCTGCTACTACTGGAGGTCTCAGACCATTTCGTATCATGCTACAATTTCCATCACACCGGTCAGCCCAGCACCGAGTGTGCCTCACCAGCGGTGAGATGGCCCACAGGAAAAGCAGAGCATCCATGAACTTTTGATCCTTGCTCACAGTGCGCAGCTGGCAAGGACACAGACGCACATCCCAGCCCTGTTGTGTATGCCTGGATGCACTCTCAAAGGCTCCACAAAACAGGTCATGGATGTGGTCAGGAAGGAATGCAGATTATAACAGTACCCTTTCAGCTCTGGGCCCTGAAAGGTGACATTCAGTGCCTGCCTGACACTCCTCCTGCTCCTGGCCATAGCCCCTGGCTATGCAGCTGCTCCACAGGCCAAATGCTGCCCATCTTCACAGGCCAGGGAGCTGCTGGACATTTATGCCTTGCTTTAGGGGCACAGGGGCAGGACAGCAGTGTCCATATGATACAGGGAGGTCTACCAGGACCACTACATTACTCTCTGTATAAGAAGATGCAAACACAAAAGCAAATGCCCTTTTATGCACAAGCACATACGTCAAAAGAAGCACGAGACAGTACTTATTTCACAAGGGGAGCTTCATGTCCATAAGTCAGCCCTTATTCTTAGGATTAATCATAACTCAGCTGAGGCAATTACAAAACCTTTATCTGTGTGTCTCTCTCATTTACATAGAGAAACAAATTCTGAATGGCTTCAAATTCTACATCTCACTGTACCTCTGCCGGTCTCCACATCTATTCCAGAGCTGATGCCTTAAGAGGCCTCCTAGAAACAGAGACTAGACAGGAGTAAGGGAATAAAAGTAGGTATTTATTTGAAAGGCCTTCAGAGGTACCCCTGGGGAGCCAGAGGCTGTTGCCAAGATGGACCCCAAGGTGGATGACAGGTCACGAGTTCGTCACACTTTTACGGGTTTGGTTCATTTGCATAGCAGGGTTAATTCTCCAATTAAAGCATCAGTTTAATGATGTGATTTCCCCTCCGCTTGCCCCCCTTTAGAGGCTCTTTGGTTTATACTTTTTGGCCTAGGACAGTCTTGGTGTCCTTGGAGAGTAGGCCCAGGGAGGCTTTGTTATGTCTGCCTAGCATGAGAGAGCAGAAATTAACAGGCTACAAGAAACTTTCAGAGTTACACACTAGGCAGTACAGGATTTGAAAAACATGGAAGTTAAAACCTAAGGCATCAGAATAACCACATACACCCCCTCTCCACTTTCCCACTTTGCACTGGTCTGGAATGGGGCAAGATAAATAATTACTACAGGACTGTTACACTGGTGCCCATGCAGAGGCAAACAACAGTCTTAAATGGGGTTATGGAGCCATTCTTTCTGTGTGTGAGGCAGAGCAGAGAATGTTTCCAGCAGAGGTGAAACGAATTTGCTTAAACAGGGAAGTTTTCTAAATTTTTCATGAAAGGAGTTATTTGACTGCTCAGATTTTTCAGTAAAGTTTAACAGTGATTAACAAGGCTTTTCCTTCCCTTCAAAGTTACATATTCCTCCACCATTTTTTTCCAAATATGTGTATGATTAATAGCAATATATTATGATAATTAATGATACACACTTATATATGATTCTACATTATTACATATTACTTAACATGTCCCAGTCCATTTTACAAAATCCATTGTGTCAGTTTGGTTGAGCAGAAACATCTCTACCTCAGCATTCGCCAAACTGGTGAGAAGAATTTTCTTTCCAGAGTCTCTAAAGCAGAGCTGGCTCCCATAAGCTCACTGATAAGAACATCTCATCATAAATCTTTGTCTCCATGTTGGACTTGGACAGTGGAGAGGTGTATTTCACAAGACACTCATTTTCATCTCATTTGACAGGTTTTTTTTCTGACCATTTACTTTCCACTGATGTAACTCCATCAGACCAAAAAGCCATACTAAAAGGAAAACAGCTCTGCAACATCACCAGGGATGACCTCCAGGGACCTTGGCCAACTTTGCATTTCTGAGCTACACGCAAATATTCATCTCTGAAGGGTGAGTCTGGTCACACAGGGTGCTGAGGACTGCTCAACGCTGGCAATCAAATCCATCTCAGTGGCAGGAAAGCATCATTTCACTTCATGACATGGGTAGCTCAGCAGATGAAAGACCTCTGTCATGCCAAAATCCCACCCCTACACAGTATAGCCCCTTCTTGAAGCAGACTTTCATTCCCAATTTGGCTTTCCAGGCTAGAGGATGTTTAATCCAGAGCAGATACTTTGCAACCACTCCCAACCCAGCAGTACCATGGTTATGATGTTATTAGGAAATGCTGTCTTCATCAGGCAACAGACAAGTTACTGAAAACTCATGAAATGACTACAAGACCAGCCATGTCAGTACATGAGTGCTCAGTAGTTTCAATTCACCTCTTTCCCAAAAGCAGCAGAAGTGAATCCACGCTCTGATGGGTAGAGGGGGGCCCTGACTACTGGAAATGCTACTGTCTCCAGTTTGTCTTGAGACCATAAAGTAACCTGAATCTCCCACAAGTGCCACAGAACAGGTTTTCTACCATCTCCTTGTGAGGCCTTAGCAGCAACTGTTACCACTCCATAAAGGATGAGGTGGTGATACTGCCTGGCAAGAATGAAGCCTTGGCCGTGTCTAAGAGTTGTGTGTGTAGAGACCATTTTCATCAATGCAGCCTGTGTGTTGAAACAGCTTTTCTGTACAACACAGGAACTTTGATCTCCTGACTCCTGGTCCTGTGCCTTAACCACACAGGAAGCTACATGGGTAAACTGGTCACAAGTACCACAGACCAGAGCCTGGTCAGCATCTCTGCCAGGAAGCAGCAGCCCCCAGGATCACAGGAAGGAAGGTGCCTGACTGGTACTCTGAAGTTCGTTTCTTTCCCAGTTTTGTCCAGCCAGTTTTCCCCCGGGAATCCCTGTCCCCTGCAGGAGCATAAAGGAAGAGCAACTCACTCAAGGCAGCCCAAATCTCACTACATATACCCACACAGGTATTTAATGCATTTTATTTCTTCCTCCTGCTATGCATGACACTTCATAACTCACTGAGTTCTGCATTGCTCAGGTCAGAGAGCCCTTCTCCTATCAATTAAATTTTGGACGTGAGCCCTGTTCTCCAGGGTGTTTCTAGGTCAATGTGATGAAACTGATGAAAAACGTGAGAAGCAGCAGAACCAGGAAGGACATATGCAACAGTCTTGCTCAAAAAGCCTTTCCAGTTTAGGAGAAACCTTCGCATTTTGCCTGAAGTTTTACCTGTAAAATTTTGATGTTACACTTTATTGCTTTTTTTCCTCTATGTGCTGCTGCCAAACAGCATAACAAATCTCAACTGACCACCAAACCACATTGGCACTTTTTGCCCCCACACACTGATGAAGTTTTCACAGGGAAACAAGGTTTATACTCCTAGCTTAGATTGTATTTTCTAGAAGTGAGGTACTCCATCCTTATTATGGCTTATTGGCAGTAATAAGTACATGCAAGTGCCCTTAACAATTAAGGTTCTTTTCACTTAACACTGACCATTTACAAAAGAGAATCCTAGAGTATTTTACATTATATCCATGTCCTCCAAACAGACTTCTCAAAATGCTTCTGCTAAAACCTTTTTCAGGTATGATGCTAGTGCACAACATGCACACTCAGCGGAGAGAGCTGATCAAAGATGGTCAGGAAACAACTGACACAATTCTACTCTGTCCTTCTGAGAAATCTTTGCACAATTGTAGTCGCTGACCATCAGATGACTAAATGCAAAGCTGAAGAATGGTGCCTTGCAGATATACCATCAGCACTCACATTTGAGATGGATACTCAAATCACCAGAATCTTTTCCAAGCATCAGGAGCATCAATTGACAAATAGTTTGTGTCACATTCACAGTTCTATTGCTTTGCTGCAGTTTTCACTTAAGACAAGGACATGACACCACAACAGAATATTTTTTCCACCAATTCCACACCTTTCAACTCCAGCTGAGTAAAAGAACTGTGTTGGCATGTTTTAGTTAACACCATAATTTTTAATAATAAGGTTTGTTGGGAGATTAGCCTTGAAAGGCAATATCTGCAGGAAACTCTCTATCTATACATTTTCTTTGATCTAAAAAGGGAAAATGTTTTATCAACGAGATCTTTGGAATCCACTGCTTTTCCAACGAATCTTTGGAATCAGGACCAACCACCTCAAGTGTAGGTGTACCAATGCATGCAGCCTGGGGAACACACAAGGAATTGGGGTCTGCACCCAGTCAGAAATTTATGATGTCCCAGGAACAATGGAAACATTGATACAACAATTCACACGGCTGTAGGATCACACTGGATGGGTACGGGCTACAGGAAAAGGGGGTGAATACCCATGGAGAACTGCAACGGCATTGCCAGGGTTTGCAGAAGTGCAGTTAGGAAAACAAAAGCTCAGCTTGAACTGAAATTGGCCAGATACAAAAAAACACAAGAAAGGTTTCTTCAGGTATGTAAACAGCCAGTAGAAACAGAAGGAAAACATGGTCTTGCTGTGCAACAGGAAAGCTGAATTAGTCACTAGCAATGCTTAAAAGGCAGAAGTTCTCAACGCTTTCTTCACCTCGGTCTTTACCAGCACTATTGGGCCTCTGGCCGTTGGAACAAAAACCCAGGTTGATGCAAAAATAGACTCACCATCAGTGAAGAAAGAGCTGGGGTGTGAACTGTTACAGGAGCTCAACCCCTACAAATTGATGGGCCCTGACATTATCCGCCTCAGAGCATTTAAGAGAGCTGGCTGACATTGTGTGTGCACTTTCCACAACCTTGGAGAACTGTGGAGATCAGGGGATATCCCAGAAGACAGCAAGAAGGCTAATGTCACCCGCATCTAAAGAAGGTCTTAAAGGATGATCCAGGAAGTTACAGGCTCATCAGCCTTACTTCAGGCCCTGGGAAAGTTATGCAACAAATCCCCCTGGGGGGCTATCACAAGTCCTATGAAGCCTATGACTGGGAAAAGTGAGCAGGGATTCGTGAAGGGTAAATCATGCTTGACAAACCTGATCACCTTTTACAACACATTCACTGGCTCGGCTGATGTGTGGCAAGCGGTGGACATTGTCTACTCAATACGAATGAACAGTGTGCTGCTGCAGCAAAGAAACCCAGCAAGATGCTGGGTTACATCAAGATGGAATCACCAGCACAGATAAAAGTAGTCTTTATCCTACTTGGCACTTGTGAGGCCACACCTGGAATACTGTGCACAAAGATGTGGACAGGCTGCAGAGGATCCAGAGAAGGACCACAAAGAGGGCCAGAGGAGTGGGAGGCCTGTCATGTGAGGAAAGGCTGTAAGAACTGGGTTTGTTCATTCGGCCTGAAGAAAAGAAGCCTTACGAGAGACCTTATCAACGTGTTTCAGTACCTAAACAGTACCTACAAAGAAGACAGACACTCCTTTTTTACAAGGAGTTACATGGAAAAGACAAGGGGTAATGGTACAAACTATTCTTGAGGAGATTACTATTAGACAGAAGAGAAAAAATTTTCACAGAATAGTCTCACCAGTGTCAGGAAAATTAATCCACAAACATCAGAGGTTTATGTCCAAAAAGGAGACAGGAGTCCTGTTATTTATTCGAATAAAGGGAGAGGCCATGGGGCATTGCCCCTGGGGTCTCTCAAGTTTTTGGAGGGTGCAGGCTCCTTTTTATCTTAATTTCCCAGCCGCATTTCCCTCTCTCTTTCCCCATTGGCTGAGGTACTCGAGAGGTACAGACTTCCCAGAACGCCTAATACCTAAGGTTCCCTTCAAATGTATTACCCCCCCTTTATTTTTAGTTCTTATTGAATTTTGTAGTTTTCCCATTTTTTCTTTCATCTCTCAACATCCAATTTCATTTATCAGCAGACCTAGAGTTTGTTTGTAGAGACAAATCTCTTTCCATTCATCAGTCAGTGGAACCCTTCTCATTGTTTCTTTTTATCTCTCAGTGCTGATTTCATCAACCAGAGCTTGTTCATAGAGACAAGCCTCTCATTCCTTTCACCAGGGAGGTGGCAGATTCCCCAACATGGACACTCTTAAGATTCAGCTGGACAGAATGCTGAACCATCTTGTCTAAACTGCACTTTTGCCAATAAAGTTGGAACAGACAGCCCTTGAGGCCCCTTCCAACCTGATAATCTACGAAATGCTGCAAGTCAAGCCACAGGTGACAAGCATCACACTGTAAAAAGGTGCCTGACACTCTTCTGTTAGGATGGGAAAGCAAAGATGCAGGCCTAGGAAGCTTCTTTTACAGTTCAATGCAACAATGCAAATGGATTCCTTACATAAAGCATACTTCTTTTTTACTTTTCTTGGATGTAAAACCCTGACATTGTTTTTCTTTTCTATAAGCAAGTTATAAACTCCATGTTACAGTAGTCCATATGCTTCTGGAATGGGGCTTGAAATTCAAGAATGGCAACTGAACTTGGTAAAAGACCTTGGACTGAGATTTGGGCATGACTCATTCATCCCACCTCCTGAAAAGCTGACTACAGACTCTCTTTGATCAAGTTGGATGCCTACAGGGCTCTGGTGTTAGCATGACAAAGGGCAGCAGACAACCACATGAGCACTTCTGTACTACTTCTCCATTCCTTACCCTAAGGAGAAATTCAATTCAGCAGCAAAGATAAAAGAGGTTCTGAAAGGTTTTTTGAGTTTTGCATCTTAAAGACTCAAAAAGACAGAGCATTTTTCACCAGCAGACAGAGAAAATTTGGAGGACAGAGCACAGGCCTGAGTTCTGGAACCTCCAATGAGACAGCATCAGGACGGGCATCTATTGCAAGAGATCTTTAGCACTAAACAGAGGACTCTAAAGCTAACGTATTTCAAAATACTGACATCTTAACTACCAACAGTTTCACCACTATACTGAATATCAAGTTTGTCTCATGAAAACTTAGTTCATGACCACAGTTAATATTTAAATCTAGTTGGAACAGAAGTCAAATGCACACACTGAACAAGAATGAATCCACTCATAATTGTAAAATGTTAAATTGTAAAATGTTGAATACTCACATATACCTGTCCTAATAATTACAGAAGCAATGGTATGACATCACCTACTAATAGTGTTCTGGCACAATTAATCTTACTCTCCTGTTTTGAAAAACTAGTGCATACCTATCTGTGTGGTCAGGAATGTGTCATAATCAACATGTCATGTGCCAATGTGTCATGACCAGGCCTTGTAAGGTGACTTAATTTTCTCATTGATACAACATTACACGAGTGTCATCATACTCCTCTCATGTTCAGTTACTTCATGACACCTCTCCCTTACACTTCCTCAAAACTTTTTCCCAAGTGTCCATGAATAAAGTCACCATTACTGTCAACAGTAGCCTTAGGAACAACTGCATAAGCAAGGTGTACCTAATCACTACAATTAACACGTTATCTGGACTTGCTCAACTTTACTGTAGCTCACAAAACATCTCTGGCAATGCACCTACTATTGGTGGAGCAGTTTGGTCAAAAGCTGTAAATTGCAGAAACATTTCTTAGTAGAGCTGTTTCAATGTTCATCCCATGTAGGAGCTGCATTACGGTGAAAAAACACATACTGGTTCTTAATGTGGCAGAACTTTTATTTAGAGGGAAATTATAACTTTTGCATTTACATGGCACCAATTATATACAGTACACTTTCCATGATAAGAATTATGATGCTTTCACAGAAAGGTATCAAATTTGAGATAAATAATGCATAAGCTAAAATATACAAACCAGGGGTGGAGGTGAAACTATTGGCCATTTTTAATTATCTATATAAGAATTTCAAGGAATAATGTTTATTCAATGTTCAAAAACTTTTAACAAACTTCTAGTAAAGTTAATTGAAATATTTATAATACTATTCCATTGTTGCACAGTATTTCCAATATACAATCAAGAAGATGCACAGAACACAACACTTAATATGAAAAAACCTATTGCACCCACAATTTAAAGGTTTCACTGCCTTTTGGATGCTGCACTACCATATTTATATAAACATTTACAACACTTCAGTAAACACAAAGGTTCTAAATGTAGTGCAGCATTATGGGGGGCCATTTTCAGCTCTTAAAATAAATGTTAAATGCCCATATACTGTGCCATTTATTTTAAGCTGATGGATTAAGCTGTAATCCTTAAGTCCTACTGTGAGTAGCAAACACACTTTCCCCATGTTCAGAAGATTACCACCCCTCTGACTATATAGTCTCTGTTCTGAAACCTGAACCATCCTTGGCTTCATTGTCATTTTGGCATTTTGCCTCAGTGCTTTTAACAACTATTCCTTATATTACTTTTCAATGGCCTGTTAAGTAGTCCTGTGTAGAATCTGAAGCAAAAGAATCTGCATCTTCATTATCAGAGTCATCACTACTGTCATCAGCGGCTGGCTCTCCCGTCAGCGCTATGCGGGCATAGTCATCAGTGTCTATGGACTTGCAGAAGTGAATGGCATACTTCAGTTTTTCCTCTAGTACCTGCTTACAGGAATACCTGGGCAGCTTCAGGAGAAAGAAGCATGTGTAGGACTCAGGAAGGAAGTGGTCTGGAGGATTGTATTTATCCAATACCTGTTAACAAAAAAAGAAAAAAAAGCATTTTATTTTTGATTCACTGTCCAAAACACAAGTAAGTATTGAAATAATTACGGGATTTTTTTTAGCAGCATGTTATATTTTTGATTCTGACGCTGAAGTTTCTTAGAAGAACAATGAAGAGGCCAAATCCATTTTTCCTACGCTAAATCAATAAATAAAAACAGACATGTATGAGCTGCTTTGACTATGAATATGTGGTTGGGAACAATCTAAAAAAGACTGTTTTACTTCAGAATATATCAAAAGATGATTTCAAGATTGTGTGGTTTTAATTTAGCTGGAATTATTAACTAAACTGAATGAAATGCTAAATAAAGGCCAGCAAAAACAGTTGACTGACTACAGTGGAAAACGATCAAAATTCACAGAAACAAACGCCTGGGAAATTAAATGAATATCCACTTGTCCAAGTCAAGAGAGAAGAATAGTTCTATACATTATATAACTGTTATAGACATTATTTTTGTTTATATATAGACATTATTTATGTTTAATCTGCAATGTAAAGCTGAAAAACAGTTTAATGAAATCAGGCTGTTATGTCATGCTGCTACTTCTCCACTACCAGCTTTTTAAGATGCCTCCAACTTTCCCCATCCCACACACCTTACCTGAATAACAAAGTCCCTCCCCCTAAAGTCTGCAATAGTCCTGGGCAGCCTTGTTCTGCCCCACACAAAACGCAGGAAGAGAGATCGCTCTGTGTTGGAGAAGGATTCCATCACTTCCCAGAACCACTGTATCAAGGAAGCAGTTGGTTCAATGCCTTTGTAAGTTGCTACAGATTTCAGGAGATGAAGTGGAATATCTGGGCTTCCACATACCTGAAAAATAAAATACAGTGATAGGCTACACAAGTCTGATCGAATCAATTCCAGGTGATTTGTTCCCTCCCTTCCTTTAAAATATTTAATCAACTTTTACACTGACAAACTAAGCATTGAAATATTTGAAATGCCATGCATAGTCCCCATGTACAATAATACTGAATATACATCTTCCCATCAGGCAACAGTAATGAATTTTTTTCATATTCCTGAACTTAGGACAAGTATCTCCAATTTACTTCCTAGATCACTGGCATGAAATCACTGGCATGTGGGGATGTTTTGGTGTTGCTTGTTTGTTTCTTCCTGAAATAATTCATTACATCACTGCTCAGCTATATCTAAATAATTTTACTAACACAAAGAGGGCAATTAAACATTTTCTAGTCTTTCCTTGAACTGAATGTTTCAACCACACAGAAATCATTGTAAACAGCATTTAATGTGGGGTTTATATTAGTAAAACAAATGAGTGAATAATCTCACTCCAAGTTAATCTGACAGAAGTAACAGAGCAGAAATTGATACCATAGTTTCCAGTTCATATCCTGTAAAGAGTGAAAGCAGAGGAACTGGAACAACACGAGCCATCCCCTCACGAACTGCTGCAACCTGTTCATCAAATTCATGAAGCCTGCAAAGACACATTTTCAGAGTTTCTGTGAATGTCATTTCTAGCAATTATTTATAGCAATTACTGTGTTATCAAAGCAGCTTTAACCATTCTCCCCAAATGTCCAGCTGTGTACCAAGGAACATTAACAAACATTTATCACAAGATACTTGACTTTCTACACTAATTGCTATTGCACAGCAAGCTCAGTATGAGGAGGTCTCTCCCAATGTTTTACATATTTTATTTCATACATATTTTAGTTCCATGCCTGGCAAAAACAAACCAATACCCCATTTGGAAACAATATGCTCTTGGAAAAGGAGCAGCTGGATCTTGAAACTCTAACTTCAAACATTGTCAGCACTAGACAGACATTATGGTAAAAAAACTGGTCTGAACTAAAATAGGAGATCTGAGGGGACAGTAGGGTTTTTTATTTCAAGACAGGCACAGGTAAGTAGCATTTTGCTGCTTCTGATGCCACACATGATTTGTGCTTTGCTTATTTTTTTTCCCTGTCAAATAATTTCTGAGATGTTTTACAGAGCCCTCCAGAGAGACACATCTCTCACAAGTGCTGTCCTCAGGCTAGCCATCACCAAAATAAACAACGATGCCAGGACAAGTTTGGTCTTTTGCATGCACTTTTCCACATGGATTCTATGCATGTGCTAGTTTTCCCTCTCAAGGGCTTCAGAGAGTTAAAAAACTTGATACTTAACATAACCTTTAAATTATTCTCCACAAGGCCTTTTAACTGTAAAATGCTTTAGAATTGCTCATGTCCTCTGAGGACAGCTGGTACTGGCAAGACAGCAAAGCCATTTCTTCAAAGGAATATCAGCTCCAAATGAAATCTCTCTCTTTAATGTCAGAAGCAGGTCTAAGTATTGGTTCATAACCATTTACAGTGGGGGGAAAAAAAAAGAAATATGAAGGCTGTAATTCACAGTTGTTGGCAGACACTATAACTACAAACTAATAAACAAGTATATAAGGCTCTGATAGAGTCTTGCTCAAGCACTCTCTAAAGAAGAGTGGAATGGGGTGGAGTGAATAAAACAAGCCTGAACCAGTTTCTTATCCAAATTATCTAAATTCACATATTTCAGTAGGCACTAGGCCTACTGCTTCAGATACAAGATGCTTATGATTGTTTCTGAGATGTACTCATCTAGATTAGCTACCTGGCCACATAAGCAACCAAAGGCCAGTCTTCTCAAACACTGAGCAGTTATTTCCCACTGATTTCTGTGCAGTGTTCAGCTTTTGGCACCCATGGGTGCGCATCAATGTCCTACCCAAGGAATGAACACTCTGGTTTGTGCATTCCGACCCAGAGTAAGAATTCAGCCGATACTGCCCTTGACTGCAGTTGATGACATGAAAAAGTATGAGTGCAGCAGTACTAGATCTAAGCTCTTTTCACAAAGAGCTTACTGATCAAGCCTATTACTTTAGCTCATAGGAAGAATTAGATGCATGGGATATTTCTCCACCAGTAAAACTGGCTGCCAAAACAGCTTTGTTGGGACACGTCTAGACCCATACCTGCTCGTTTATGTTGCTTCCTAAAAATTAAGTTTAAGATTTTTCTCCTTGGATACAGTAAGTGAAATCAGAACATCAACACTGTAATCACATGAAAATATTAAAATACTTGTATGTAAGAGGGTAAGGTAGCATATTGTTTAAAAGCTGATACATATTTTTTAAAAGAAAATGCATATTGCTATCAGTGATTTTAATGATTTATTCAACAAACCTGTAGTTTATTGCCAGCCTCACATATTCTGCCCTATTATCCAGTGTAATATGGGTGTACTTGGAACTCAGCTGAATATCTTGACCACTTGCATTAGGCACAGTGAATGGGAGGCTCATAGCTTCAAATTCTTCTGAAGTAGCTTCATTGTCTCGAATGTACATAAGCCCAGGAATAAAATCTTTATCAACCTTTGAAAGTAAGAAACGCGAGTTAAAGTCAGTTTATTAACACTATACAACAGCATCTCTTGCATGCCAAAAGCAGTGCATCGTGTGTCACCTACCAAAAGCTTTGACAAATGCCTGACCACAATTCATCTAACTTGAATTCAAAGCCATAAAATTTCATTAGGTTGGATGGGGGAAAGCGCACATATTCTAGATTTCAATTTTTTTCGAGGGCAAATGCCCTCCAAAAGAAACTGTATCATATAAGAAAGTGGATTTAAAGCTTAAAAGCATAATCATCCCTACCAGCACTGGGTTTGGTACAAAAGGAATCCCCTCACTGACAAGTAAAGGACTCAATGCTTTTACAGTGAGTACATTTCTACATGACAGTATTTGAGAAGGAACTTTTCTTCATAATGAAGACCTAAGTCTTACTCCATATTTACTGAGCTCAGTAAACAGAAACTGAAAGCTTGTGAAATTCAGTAAGTGAGCACAAACCAGTAGTAGTTTGAACTTATTTTCTTTTAGTTCAAAACAGTGCAGGCCCGTGCCCCTAAATCAGTTATTGCATCTTGGTATAACAGTTAACAGCTACAGAAAGGTCTACTGGGAACTAGGAATTCAACCACAAAGATTGTCTAGTCAAACCCATGAGAAGATTTCAGAATGCTCTAGAATTCAAATAGATTATTTAACCACTCTTGAACAACTTAAATTTACAGTTTTAACAGTCAGTACAAATCATCCTTGGCTCAGAATATAAAAGGCCAGTCAAAATACAGTCACATAAAAACCAGGGAAACCAATCACTTGAGAAATTTATGCTGGAGTCGGCTTGTCTTCTGTAAGCTGCATCCTACCCTCGAACTTCCTTCTCACCTCACTGAGATCAGCAATTGTTAGGTTCATTCCTGCAAGCTGTTTCCACACTGGCTCAGCCAGGTTGAGGCTCAGAGGGCTGCCAGTCCGGATAGCAATGCCCAAAAGTACACCTGTAAGTTTTAACATAATTTATTAGTTTTGTTAGATTCCCAATATTCTGACTACACATAAAGCACACAGAATATCAGGAAGTTGCTAAGAAATTACCAAGAAAGCGAAACATGTTCATATGCAGTAGTGACTTGGCAGCAGGATTTAATAGGAAACAATCTCTGTTTGCTCCAGATTCATCTCTTCCATTTGGTGTCACAATTAATAGAGGGGTCAGCCCATTCTGAAGTTCTTCACACATTTCTGCTATTGATTCACTATAACCTCCACCACAATCATCCACAGATTCACCTTGGAGAAGAAAAAAGGCTCAAAATTAAATATTCCTTCAAAAATAACTGAAGTATTGAAACAAACTATATTTTCTCTGTGGGGATAATTGAATAAACAAAAGTTTACTAAAAGCTGCAGCGTTATATCCCTTCATATGAAAATGCTAGAAGTTTGGCTCTGTATTTGGATGCTTCCAGTTCATTGCAAAATGTATTTTTTAGGAGATTATATGACACATCACAGTGCCAAAAATACTATTTTGACAGAGTGCAACTAATATTTTGGGCTATATGCTAATAACAATAAAATACAACAGAAATAGAAAAGGCATAGTGTTGCTTTGTTTTTCACGAGTGGCATTTTAAAGTAGGTATGTTTTATTTAGCCCATATACAGTAGATAGAATGGCACTTCGATCTAAAATATTTTTCATTAAAAAGATCAGTGATAGATGAATTGTAAAAACTACCCTACCAGTAAGACTAGCAAACCAGGATTCAGACAGCTGAAAAATTAGGTTTAGGTTTTGCAGAATGTTTGTTGTTAGCAGAATAGCTGCCCCTGGAACCCGAAGAGAACTACACACACACTTCCATAAATCTTGAGGGGTTTTACAAACTCATTTTGAAAGCTTTTTTACTTCCCAACATTTTAAGCACCTTCCTCTGCCTACACACGTACATTGTTTTTCTGTATCCCTTCCTTCCTTCCTTCAGGTTCTTTAAAAGAGTAAATCCCAAGAAAACAGTAAAGTTAAGTGCAAAGCAGGAAGGGGTGGGGTGTTGAGAAACTTCTTACCAACAAACTTGACTTTCCAAACACGATGAGGAAGCAGAAGGCTATCGGGGCTAAAGGAACTCATTTTTGCACACATCTGTCCAAACACTGACTTCGTACCATCAGGTCCAGCCAGTCCTCCTTTACTCCTGGAACGTTTTACCTATTGAGTAAGTACATTATAAAAGTCACTGTAAGAACATATTTCAGCTGGCATCACTGGGCAGATAAATAAGGAATTTTCAGTTCCCCCAACCACCAACACCTTATCTTTAATTTCCAAGAGTTCTTTGTTCATCTGTCACTAATCAGGACTACATCTGTTCATCTTCAAAGGAAAATGGAAAGACGGAGGGATAGCAAGGATGAAGTCTAATGATAAAGACTTCTTTTGTTTCTGAAGAAGCAGCCAATGACTTGGCAAGTCCTTTTAGTTAATTCATCCTATCTCTATACATAGATTCAATTGACAAATCTGAGTAAGTTTTTCCACACATGAGAGAGATTAGAGACTGTGCTGTTAGCCAGAAAACTGGGTACGTGTTAGTCTTATATTTATTAATTGTAATGACTAAATATGCATCTATGATACTCACTGGGAGCCTCTAAAAACGAGTAAATACTATCAAAATATGTATGTATATAGATACACAGGTAATGTGTTCTTAGGCACCTACAGAAAAAGTGTATTTTATATTTGATGGAGATCTCTAAGATTGGCATGCAAGTAAATTTCCACGGATTTTGCTGCAAGAGACACACACAAAGAGGGTAAGAATACAAAAAGTATTTCACCAGTATAGAGAGGAAAGAAATGGAAAGTGAACAGAGAGCTGGAGAAACACAAGGGGGTTTTTTTTCCTCCTTGGAGTTCTGCAATTTATATTCTCAACCTGACTGCAAAGGGACTCCTACATGCACACAGATCACCAATATCTGTGAGACTGTTCATTCAGAAATAACCCAAACTTATCCCACTAACCTATATTTAGTCACACTACAAGCTACAGTGCATCTCAAAATCCAGTTGTTCTCATGCTGCATATTTCTGATGGCTTTGGATAGAAAACCCACCAGATTTCTTTCAGGTTTTATTGAAAGGCTGAGAAACCTAAATCCTCAGATGTAAGATGTTCTCTATCAACACAAGCTGGTTTTAATTCTATAGAAATCCATTGAATTAAAGAGAGAAATTTGGCCAAGAAATTTTAAATTGAGAAACTTTGTATTAGTCTCGAGCGGCTTGAAAAATACTGGTCATCCCATGAGACTCCCTTCAACCCAGAAGAATTCTCTCCCAGAAGTTGGGAGAAATCTAGTACATAAAGCCATGCACTCAGACACCAACAAAAAAGGTTTACAAAAAGATGACAGCTTCTAAGTTGGAATCAGCTAGGAAAGAGAAATTTATACAGTTATCAGGTAAGACAGACCTATGAAGAAAACAAACACAATTCAAAGATATGCCACAAAATCACCAGAAGAGGTAGAGAAGTATCAGTGTAATAATTATAAAAGCACAGACACAGTTCTCACCTGTACCCTGAGTTTCAGTTTTCTATGCTCAAACTTAAATGCTACAGAATAAATAAGAGTACAAAAAGATGAAGAGTAGAGGAAAGACTATTCTACACAAGCAGACAAAAAAATCTTAGCCTGATCAGTGTAGGAAAATGAAGGCTATCATGAAATGAGTGTTCTTTGCAAGTACATTTGATAAGGGAGAAGACAATAACCAGGAAGGAGGGATGTTACTTAATTTGAAATGACACTCAAAAAGAACAAATCATTAATTCATTCATATGCTGTGCCTACTTTAAGATCAGATCATTTTTACTCATCATGTTAGTGAGATTGCTATAACCCACACTGCATAAGGAGTCCTTGTGAGGAGGAAGAAACTGGTCTTGAAAGTGGTACTTCATATATCCATACATATCACATTCCTCCCTTGACAGTAAAGAACATTAAACCAGGAGATTCTTTGCCATATTACATTCATGAAAGTAGACATTCTCCATAATAAGTGAAATTTGCTTCCTTTTGAAAAGGAAGAAATTCCTTTCAACTGCTGTGCAAAGATATGTTTTAACAGCATTATGGAAGTATCTGCCCATAGGTCAAAACACACTGTCCATTTGACACTGCATGAATTACACCAGAACTTAAACACTTAAGAAAATCTGATCTGCTAGTATGAGGGTCAGTAAGTAAAACTGAGCACTGGAACCCTGTCTAGACACACAACTGTTAATTCACTTCTGGGTTAGTTTTTGTCTGCTTATATTACACCTCTCCAGAACAAGGCCCAGGTGCTGTTTTGGAACATTTTACTTAATGACTACTCCCGAAAAGTAGTATGGATAAACCTGCACGAAATTTGGTTTCTTCTGCCCTATGTAGTCCTGCAACAGCATCCCATACCATCTGCGTGCATCCAAGTTTGCCCTCATGCTACACCTCAATGCATAAATTACCTACACTCAATTTTATGCTACAGAAACACCAGGCTGGCACTTAGTTAAGTTACAGCACAGCCATCACATTGTTTTTCACACACCCTGAGCAGAAAAAGTACAGAAAACTACCCTATCTCACCATTACAAGGCTCCCAACAGAAAAGACCCAGGCCCAAGTAGTACGTAAGGTGAATGTGATCTACTCTAAAGGAATCTGGTCCCTGTAACACTGGACCCTGCCAGGAGAAGGGAGTGTTGGTTTGCTCGGTTTTACACTGCCATTATCTTCAGTTCTGGCATTTCCAAAGAAACCACTAAACAGCAAGGGATGCTGAGGATGTATTGTAAAAAAAAAAGTCAATACCTGGAAAACAAGTATAAATTAAAAACTCCTCTGTTTATTTTTATACCAAGGAAGATGAAGTGAATTGACAGCACCATGTAATCTATAAACTGCAAAAAGAGTCTTCTGAAAGCCAAGGGGTCTTAAAGCCCAGCTGCACTTTAACTTACAACTGCAAATAGGATGAAAAATTTTGACACTGATATTTAACTTTTTTGTGACTAGGTAATGCAGCTTAGAATCTTCAACTGAATATTATAAAGGATTGAACAGTTTCAGAATCCACATTTTCATTCAGAGCAAAAGCTAACTCTAGAAACTATAAGCCATACTTAGTTCTGTGTAATCAGGCCAGATTAGGAACATGACCTTTTGTAGTCTTCACTTGACTAAACTGACAGTTACAGCAATATTTTATTTCCCCCAGAAGGTACAAAGAAGGGAAGCTGCCAATTCTTTTCTAGGGTTCAAGACAGATTTAAATAGCAAACTGAAATACAAGAGCAAGCTATCTCAACTAATGAAGGAGGACACTAGGAAACGATCCCAAAACCTACTCATCACTTACTTCCTGCTTAAAATACCAGCAATATTTTTTGGACTTTCTGAATTCACACACTTAAAAGGTTATTTAAAAATCTCTGGTACACTCTTCAGCTTCCCAAATAATACAGTTGGACTCAATAAGTAAAAACTTAGTGACTGTATGATTCTAATAAACTAGAACAACACATTTTAATCACAGAACATTAGCAAGAAATTTTAAATGTCCACAGAACATGGCAAAGAAGTAGAAACAGGGTCCAGCCAAAACAGGATGTATTTTTTGTTCACTAACAGAAAATAACAAGTTTGAATTTTCACAATTTCTTCACTCTAACCTCACAAACGGTAGATTTTCTCCCTTTTTGCAATATTAAGGTGAAAAAAAAAAAAAGGAACAAAAAAAATGAACCCACCACAACCAGAAAGAAATGCGTAAGGACTCTAAGATGAGGCTGCAGTCCATTTAAATGAAAACAGTGTTTTACTATTCTGTGTTACAGAAGTATCCATGGAAAAAAGATATATCTGGCCTAAGGCACAACATTACATTTTCTGACATCAATGATAAAGAAAAAAGCCCTTTTGTATCAAAGACATCTGCAATCAATATGACTACATGTGATGACCAGCAAAGGACAAGAGTTTATCAGCCTGAATTTTAATTATATTCAAGAGCTTTCTTTCCATGCCTTTTTCTTTTTCTTACCTTTCGTTTTCTGTTTTGAAAGCAACAGATGAATAATTCAGCTGAGCATTTGGAAAGGTAAGAAAAGCATCAGAATCACTACTCTCCTAAACTATCTAATGGAGTGAGTTCTGAAAAGTCCTTTGTCAAGCAGGACATACTCATTAAGACTCTAAATGATTCACTTAACATTTCAACAAGTCTCATCACCCTCTCCCCAAACAACTACAGTATGGATAAAAACATACTGAAATGAATATAAGCAGTCCTAACTGCACTCACTTCTTTATTGTTTGATTCTCTGACAAAAATTCAACTCTTTAGCACTCAGATACCAAACAGGTAAAACAAAAAGAGGGCTTTGACCAACACAGCACTGTGGGCTAAACATACAGAGAGTAAATCAGAACTTCAGCTGAAAATACCTGTATCCTGTTGAGCTCTACAACTGGCCCATGCTGACGGTCTCTCACCATAGTTGCTTGCACAACTTTTCTGAAAGCTGCCTCCTAAAAAAAATCCAGATAATGGCAAAACTGAAATCAAATCAGAACCCTGCACATATTTTGCAAATAAACACATAGTTCCACCCAGGAAAAAAAAAGCAACAGAATATGAAGGTGCAAGATGTTAGCCAAGGATCATGTTATTTGTGCTAATATGTTTCATGTCTGAAACAGTGGGGATACTGAAAAAGTAAAGAAGAAAGTCCCATCTGTATCACCCAAAACCATGGCTTGAAAGGTTGCACTGCACCCAGATACAATGATTAAGCAACCAACATATATCTGAGTACAAGCATAAATTAGTTTATACCAGAAAAATATAAGGATATAGAGAATAATTAACATCAGAGAATGACAATCAAAAAAGCCAAAGATGAGATCATCTTGCTATGGAAAGCAATAAACAACAAATAAAAATTTTTAAAAAACACCTTTTCATGCAAATTCAAGTAGCTGAGGTTCTCCCACTAAATATTAGGATATAATTTTACAGTCAATTTCAAGAAAGATTAAGAAGATTTTTAAGTCTTTAGAATCTCTGAAGGTAAGCTTGTCTTAAATGCCTATATATGAATATGGCATTACAACCTCTGATGCCTTGTGAGTGCTTCTGAGGTATTTATTCCTGATATCCCATTTTACCTTATGTCTGCAGCCTTTCTGTAACTATTCTGCAGACTCAAGCAAATTAGGTTGAATGTGCCTCCTGCATACACATTCTTATATGTAACATTATGTACGTAAGGACTCACAATTAATAGCATTAACAAATAAAAAGCTCACAAACAGAACAGCAAGGATTTCCTTTCTAGTTTAGGTTTTGATGATTTCCCTTGGTCTGTGAAGTATGGACACAGCTTGCTTGTTCTACTACACAATTTTACTGGAGTCTAGAGAAAGAGACCCTGAGACAACAGATACTAAGAAGTCTAGTTACAGGCCATGTGTCTTAGTTAAGGACACAGAACAGCACTTAACCAATTCTCTTTTCTAAGATATCTCCCAGCAGATTTTGTCAGTTTGTATAATGGGTTTTTTTTTCAGTTAGACAAATTACTATGACAGTGAGAAAATTCAGACCCCAAACCAATGATTATACTGAAGGCAAATCATGTTTTTATTGCTTATCATATCTGAAGTTTTGAATAAGTGTTGCAGCTTTGAAGCATTACAATTATCTACATTTTCTCATGACTGACTTGACTTAACTATAAAAATACCCTTTATTTACCACTTGAGACTGAACTCCTAGGTATTCTGTCTTCCCTTTTAGCTCAGTCTAAAACAAGCTTGTAACTCCACAGAGCTTTCCATCTGCTAGTATATCACCTGACCTTGGTAGCTGAAATACAAACAGGTATGAATTGGTCATTGTCTCCTATCTTACATTTTTTCCAGGATAACATTTACTGAATACTCTAGAAGAATTCAGCTATACTACAAACTAAAGATTTACAGTGTAAAGTTATTTTTGAGATCAACACAAAAAAGCACTGTGATGAAGAGCTAAGAAAAACACTGTAGAAAAAAACACAAAGAAAGAAGTTTGCATCATCAGAATGCAAATATCTGATACACAGCTTACAGAACAAATTGAGACATACAGCTCTTTTTTCCTCAGAAACAACTTAAACAGTACTTCTCCGTTATGGTTACAAATCTCTCCCTTAGAAACATTCTAATAAAATACCTTTCCCTGTGATATCAGAATTCCCCGTAATGTGTCAAACCCAACTGAGGGTCCTTGGCCAGTTTCATCAAGTCTTCCTTCAAGATCAAACATTGGAATGCAAGGGCAGAAGAGTTCTGAAATGTGATGCAGCAGCAGAAGCCTGTTTCTTAATGAAATGATGGGAATTTCCTGCAGATGATTGTACTCCATAGGAACCTAGGATAAGGTAATGATATCCAAATGTAACTTAGAATTATTATATACTTTATTTTATTCAATAGAACAACAACCCTTAGATTTGTAGGTAAACTTGTATTAGAAATGCAGATATTTGCTTATTCACACTGTCAAAACTTCGGATGTGGAGTTCAGTTGTTTATAAAAGATACTAATAGTATCCATCTAAACTGAACCAAGTATTGTATGATGGCCAGAATACAAGTGCTGTTCTGTATTTTACAATTTATCCATAAACAAATAAATCTTACATCTTGTCATCACTACTTCCAGGCATAGCTGAAATGCAGAATATTCAAAAACCAGGCTTCCCAATATAAAGCAAGCAACTAAGAACTCCCTTGGAAGGCATAACATTTCCACAGCTCCAAGGCAGAATTAAATTCCTGCCAATTTTCATACTGAGTTACTGTTTCACATTTGGATTAAACACTGAATGAAGAGGCTTTTTCAGCTCAGAAAAATGGAATCCTTTGGAAATACAGAAGTAAAACAAAGTAACTGGCTCAAACTTCAAGTCAAACTAAAGCACTGAGCCTATGCAGGGATTTGGAAAGGAAATACATCTGCTGAAAAGTCAGCAATAACCACATTAAGTATGTTTAAAATCTCAATTCAATAAGCCAAAAATATTACCTGTGTAGGGAGCTTGCCAGCATTAGCAGGTTTACTGGTTGACCAAGCTAAAGTATGTGCTGAGCCACAGGCTACTCGGTTGATCTTCTTACCCTGAAGTGCTGCAACCAGGCGTGGTCTTTGGATGGCATTAGTTGTTCCATCTCCAAGCTGCCCTTCATCATTATCTCCCCATGTATACACTTCCCCTAAACCAATAAAAATAATTTATTATCCTGAAGCTAATATACAAGCTTTTTGCCTTTTAAAATTTTTATTAGCAATTAATTAACCAGATAAAGCCTTGGGCTGTAAGATTTCTAGGACTGTCGGCCATCCTGAAATCCACTATCTAGTGCAGGTGAATCTTGATTGACATAGTTAAGGTCCACAGTCTCTACAGAGCAGCTAGCATAAGATGCATTTCTTTCCTCATAGTTTGTGTAACTGAAAGGTTCTGCTCCAGAATAGAAGATGGTAGAGCAGAAAAGTAACAGAACATCAGGAACAGCCTGTATTTGATAGTTTCATAGCAAAAGCAAAGCCAATATGAAAAAATAAAAATTTAAAAGGCTTAATATTTTTGTATGTATAATAAGCTGTATTACTAGAGAAGATATTAAAATAGGTGCTTGCTGTTGCAAGATAATTGGGAAATACTTTTAAAGTAACAATGGTGTTCTTGAACATTCATTTTCTGTAGCTATAATTCATTACTCACATTCATTTTCTGCAGCTGTATTTCACTAGCACCTATAAAACACTGTTATGGTGCAAACTTGTTATTTGTGGGACTGAGTCTGCTACAAAGAATATTCACTATCTCAACCTCTTATGTAAGAAGCAATGTTGTTTGTTCAGTGCTTCAGTTAGCAAGTTAAACACTTCAACAAACTCACAAGACCCCGCAAAAGCCAAATCCGTTCAATGCCACTGCTTGACCATTCTGTAATTACCTTTAGAGCTCTATATTTTTCTTTGATCATCAGTGCTTATGCAACTTGAATTCTTTAATTTTTATTAATTTAGTTCTATGTGATCACTTTAATTTCTTGCTTGCAACATCTGCAAACACAAAATATAACCATGCACACAGAGAACCAGTGTTTTTAGCAAGGACAACCAACCAACAGTTAACTAAAAGATAAAGTTTCAATTTTTTTCAAATTCAGTGCTAAGAACTAAGTAAATTATTTGATTTGTATACCATCTTCAGTGCAGCAAACACAGTGCAAAGAGCCCGTAGCAATTGCAATAACTTTCTTTCCTTGAAGTCCCTGCACTTGTCGTGGTCTTCTAACATGGTCATCAGATCCATGGCCTAAACGGTGATAATCTCCCTTGCCCCTGCACAGAGAAATAAACACTTAAAAACTGTGTTTTGACTGTGGAAAAAATATAATGATAGGCTATGTCTGACATTTCACCTGTAGATGTACTTACAAAGTCCAATACCAAAATACTGTCCAAACATTCAACATTAATCATCCCTACTTTATATGGATGTGATTCTGCTGACTCAGTACAGATTCTTACACCTCCAATACAATGTTCTTACTTAATCTGTGTAGCTCCTTTTACCACTTTTCCAGGGTGTGGTCTTATCTTTCACTCTTAAAGGAGTCAAGTATTAGAAGCATTCATCTGCAGAAACAGTGTATTTACTGATCTCAAGGACTGGAACTTCATACAGTTTATGGACACCAAAATGTCATAGAAACAAGGTAGCTGAGGGAAGTTGGAAAGGTATTTTGCTAAGCCTTTTTAAACATTTCAGTCTAGTAGTTTAAACTACAAAATTTGGAATGGTGTAAGGAAGATTAAAACAATGAATTCTAAAATCAAATTCCCAGACCACAGCCACCACAAGCTAGACACAACTTTGATAATACATGAGAATGTTATTTATGCTATCACCTTCCGCCCTGCATGACACTTCATGCCTATAATTCTACTGACCTCCTTAGAAGTTCTGCATCTTGCAGTGGTCAATGTCTGGAATGACAACCCTGTGCTTAGGTTCCAAGACAAAACACTTGGATTTTTCATTCATGGCACCAGAAAATGTTCCCCAGTGGTAGATTTTATTACTAATCAAGACACAGAAACTCAAAAAACTTTTGAAAGAGAAGATCAAAACAGTGAAAGTGTAACACTGATACTTGTTACAGACAAGGTGACATCTAACACTGTCAAAATAACTAATACAGAATACTTACCATGTATATACAGCTCCAGATTTGGTAAGGGCCACAGAAAATTGTGATCCACATTCTACTTTAACCACTCCAAGGCCTGTGAGGGAATCAATCTAGAAAAATAAAATCACATGAAAATCAAATGAGTTAATTAAGGAGACTGTAGACTGAACTGCCTGAAGTAAAATATAACACTAGTGTATTTCTATATGTGTATTTACAAATTGAAATGTTTATGTAGGTAATTTAGAAGAATTCCACTCCTTTAATCTTCCTACCATTTACTGCTTAAACACTAAGAAGGAGCTCAAATTTCACAAACTGTTGAAAGTCACCTCTAGTACATTTTTCCCATAGTTTCTCCTCAATTGCCCTGAATAGAAACAATAAGGTTTTGTCTACAAACACTCATCCTTAGTTTGTATGACATGGATGTGATTCTGCTGACATAATAAAAATATTTTTATCTCCAGCAGACTCTTCCTATTTATTCTATGTAGGACCTTTTGCTGCTTTACAATCAGTCCTATGGGACTCAATGATGAAATATAAACAAGCTATTTTCACATTATGTTACATCATGCTGGAAACATTCGGAAACAGAACGGGGGATACCTGTATCCAAGTAATTGTGTTTCTGGATTTACGATCTACAATCCACTGTGCATAGCTATACACAGTGATAGACATTTCTCAAACACAAAAAACATTCATCTTCATAACAAATGTTGGAATTCAAATTTAATGGCTACATGGATTTCATATGTAACGTGAAAAAATTCCAAGTCAACCATGCATTCATAGAAAGGGTTGAATATAAAGTAAGATTGCTTTCCAATTAATTGATACCCCTTTCTGGACTGACCTTATGACTATTGTAAACTTATTAACACAAAGAAACATGAAGATTTCTTGGCAAAACCTAATGTTTTGACAGGAACCAAAATTAAAACGAGAAATATTGTTTAAACCAGCAACGTTTTTAAAAAAAAAAAAAAAACCCTTCAAGGTCAACTTTAACAGCCAGCACAAAACTTAAAGACTTGTTATTGTAGCCTACAAAGCTCATTCTTAAGAACCACCAGAAGAATCCTGATGTCCCAGGATGGGTGAAAGTTTGTACACATTGACAAATCTGTCTTCAGCATTCTCCACCAACATCATGGTTTCTAAAGAAATGAAGTTACACAGAAATACCTTCATTGGTACTTTACAGCCATCACTGCCTCCTCTCCCAAGTTTTCCATAATCTCCATCACCCCAGGACCAGACTGTATCATCATCAGTGAGGCACAGTGTCTGTGCATCCCCGCTGCCACAGGCAATATCAATCACACGGTAACCCTGGAGAGCTTCCACCTGGAATGAAATCACTCATTTTTGTTCACCATAAAAGACTCAGTCATTTCGTTTCACAAAAGATGACAAACTCAGCTTGGAGAGGTGAACTACAAGTCTGAAACAACACAGGAACAAGGAAATAAAGGCACCTCTAAGAGCTTTGCTCTTTTCAAACCAGCAAATGAAAACCAACTATGTATTTTAAATACAGGACTTATTTTTTTTAATTGGTGAACTAGTTAAATTTTTTTACCTAAGTGTCGGGGAAAACAGTACAAAACCCTAAGGTTACTGAAGACTATATTCTGTTGAAATAATTTCGGGCTCTCTGGGCCTGTACTGAATACAGTAAGGGGAAAAAAAAGTCTTATTTTCAAATAGTCTTTCACTAGTTTACAATTTTTGGGCACTCGCATCATAATCTGAATTTAGTCGACGTCTTTTGAAATGATGCCATCTAGTGATGGGATTTGGAAGGACAAAGTAAAAGGTTGGTGACCCACATATATCACATCCTTCCTATCCTTGCCACTACTTGAAACAGATTCCAGGTGGCACAACCCATCATCCAAAGCAGCATGAAACTTCACATATTTCAATTCATCTATAGTTATCTATTTTCATACACACACAGAATACAGGGTGGGGAAAGGAAAGGTGGGCCAACCTTGGGTTTTGGGGGGGTCAGGGGAACGAGAACAACTGGATACAGGTGTTAAGGTCCCAAAGGGGACTAAGATGCATGATACCTCATCTCACAGATTGAAACACTGGAAAAAGTTAATGTTTGTAACAACAGAAATAGATACACAGAGCTATGAATAAAACTAACAAACTAACATTTGGTTTGATACAACCAATGAAAACTTGGCCTTTGCTGTATTTTCAGCAAGTGAATGCAGGAAGCAAAATGAACTTTCATTTCAGTTCAGGGCAGTTTTCTTAATACCATTACTTTAACTAAAATCCCTTAAAGAGTCTAGTTCACAGGAGTACAACAGTCTGAATTACAACTGTCAGCGATTAGTATTGGCAGTCTTCCTACTTTCCACGCTGCCCAAGTTCTCAGACTTACCACTTAAGAACCAAATGAAAACAGCTACCTTCTTAATCAAAGCTTGCTTAACGTTCCTTAGCAAATAGCAATCAAATACTTCATAATTACTTTGGTTAAATTCTTATTAACTTAGTGCATACTTCAGTAACGTCTCAGTATTCAGTTGTGAGAATTAAGAGCATCATTACTGTGTCAGGAGAAAAAAAGCAGTTTACAAGTGACTCAGCAGCTATCACTGTAAACACTGTTATATTTCCCAAGAAGTAAATAATGAGGAAACCCAGAAAACAACGAGCTCATTTGTTACTTTCAGTGCAAACTACTCCTGTGAACAGGTAGAATTTACTTACTATGGGGTGGGGTTTTTGATTTGGGGGTTTTCTTTAAATCTCTAAAATAAGTTCCTTATAAGCTGTTTGGTGACCACTAACAAAGTTTTGCAGCTCCTCTTTCATTTTATCCTTTCAGTCATGGGAGCTTGTTCATTTCTTACAAATACGTGCCACTGTTTTGCCCTTTCATTCTTTGTATGCAGAAAGGCATAAAGTTATAAATCAGAAGATATGAACTGGACAAAGACTGTTGAGTGCTCCAAAGGTTTCTTACCAGTTTAGGTTTTAGTTGGTCCTCACTATCTCCATGCCCAAGGCGTCCATATCTTCCCTTTCCCCACGTGAAAAGGTCTCCTGCAGCTGTAATGCAAGCACTGTGGGCTCCCCCAGCAGCAATGTCAACCACTTCTATGCCTCTCAGAGACTCAATCACACGAGGGCGATCACAAGGGCTGAAATGAAAATGGCTGTCTAGACAAACTTTTGGGATAGACCATTCACATTCACCAGTATACAGAGAGAAGCTCTTAAAATGAGAATGAGGACACCTAAAATCGCTGAGTATTTGCTTTATACCAGTTTAATACCCTAAAGATTTAATTTTAACTAGAAAAATTCATTCAGATTCATTTAACTAGAAAAATATTTCATTCAGAAATAGAGACAGAGGCCTATAAAAGGAGTATTTTACCACATGTTTTATTACAGAACTACAGGTAAACTGAAACTACAAAGCCACTTTAACTAAAATCTGGTAAAAACTAAGCATTTAGCCTGGAAAATCAGTCCAGTTTAAGACACATCACCAAAATTTCTAAAATGTACCAGTATAAAACATATAATTTTGCCCCCATGAACTTAAGCATTCTTCTTATTTGGATCAGAACATTATCATCTCTAACACAATAGAACCTCTCCCTTAATGTGGGCAACAGTGCATATGAAAATCAGAAGGACAATAGCAGTTTTGCTCCCAAAAGTATCTGAAAGTTCCACATACCTACGAGACAGATCCTAAAGTAAAGCCATGAATTTTAGCATCCACAGATATGTTAGAAGACAATATCAAATAGAAAAATCAGATAAACTGCTTATCTGAAAAATATGATGAGGTTCTCCAATTTTAAAGTGTACGTTTCCACATCACTGCTTTCTGCTGACTTGTGCATATAGGGAGTACTCATAGAGCACTCTTAATATATAGCAACTGTGGTAAGTATCCATTTATAGTTTTTTTTAAATAACATTTCAAAGTGTTACTTGCCTTCGGTTTCCATGACCAAGTTTGCCATCTTCTGCTTCACCCCAAGAATAAACTTCTCCCTCAAAAGACAGTGCTAAACAGTGCTTTCCTCCTGAGTTCACTGCAACTTTCTTTATGAACACATGTTGAATGGATTCCAGTAAAGTTGGAGTAGAAACTGACTCCGTTCCTCCAATTCCAAGCCTACCACCTGCTCCATATCCAGTGGCATACAGCTTTAAAGTAAAGAATAAAATTTAGTTTTGTTTGCCTCATGCAGAACATTCCCTAGAAATGAATTCTAGAGAAGAATTCTTTATTCTTGGAAAATAAAGAAATATTTCGAAATATTTCACCTAAAAAACTTTGGGAAAATGCAGCTACATTCAAGTCAATAAGAACTCCCACTGATGTAATGGATTTAGTTTGAAATACTAAAGCTTATTTTGTAAAACTATCAAGAGACCACAGCTTTGCTTGATAGCATTACAAAATCATCTATGACCTGTAGCTCTCCTTCCAAGCAGCGTTATTATTGTTTTCCATCTTCTGTAGAATATACACACCTAAACACAGTTGTTTCTTTCCTTCCATCCCCTAAATACAGTTTTAATGTCTGATTTTCATTTGTTTCATCTCTCTGAATAATTTCTTTCAACAGAATGATGTCAAGAAATGTCATTAATCTGCCCTTTACCCTTCTGTGAATTATTAACAAGGATAATATTGACCCCAAGGAATCATTACAGTACCTCACTAGATGAATGTAACTGTTACATAAAGCTCTAGCTAAAATTCTCCATCACATCCTTAACAGCTCCCATCTGTATAAAAATAAAAATTTCGAATTCATGAACTGATGTTTTTCTCCTATACCTTACACTAAACTTCTGCATTAAGATTCCTTTTCGGTCAGGATTTGAGCACCTGGAAATGAGATGCTGCAATATCTAACTTACATTAAGCCAACTGTGAACAATTTCAGATTATACCTCTCCCTCGTCAGCAAGAAATAATCACCCCTGTTTTAGGGAACTCCATGAGTATGCTGCTTGTACCCAACTTTGACAAAATCGGATCATATTTTTGAACTGAGAACTAAAATATGTTTCTTGTTTCAGCCATTTAATGCTATAGCAGTAGAAAGTACTGGTGGAGTTGGCACAGTTCAGATTCTTAAAGAAAGAAAGTTACTAACTACCAACAACAACAATAATAACAATAACAATAACAATAATAATAATAAACCTGTGCTATACACATTACTTTTCATTTAGCCAAACCCATTCTGACTGAGGGTGAAATATTTCAAGGGAATGAAACAAGCAATCATTTGTTGCATCCTTACTTTCCCATCAGCAGTCACTGCAAACAGAGTCTGTTCACCACCAATTAACTGCACTGGTCTGAGGGTGGCTAGAGCTTCACATGGAGTTGGGACTTTGACTTTTGCTCCTTCAATTCCACCAAGCTGTCCTCTGTGATTATGACCCCAACCATAAATAGTTCCACTGCCTCCAGCTGAAAGTGTCCAATCGTCAGGTCGTCTGCAGAAAATGCAAGACAAGCAAAATTTTAAAAGAGCTTTTTAAAAGTCTCAAAAAATACAGTTTATCATTGTACAACAACAAAGCATCACAAGACCAAACCAGTAAAAGTTGAAAGAAATTACCTATTCATCCACTGGACAAGCTGCTCATCCTGTTCTCTCTTAAAGATGTCATGGCACTCATGAAGAACATCCATATTTTCATTATCTGCCATTAATTCTCGGATTTTCTTTGCCACCTGTGAAATATTTTGCATTAAACAACATAATTCAAATTACTGATTACGCCTACCACAGTTGGAATAAAATAATTCAAACTCAGTGTATCTTTTTACATGAAACACTTTCACATGTTCCATTAACCATTTAAAGTACTCCTGCAGTACCTCATCAAGGAAAAGGCGAGGTAATGGTGTCCTTTTATCAAGAGCCACAGCAACCCTGGATGCCATGCAGTATCTCCTGAACCAGGCCCATTTGTGCGTCTCTGCACAGCAAGGGAGAGTGTCCAACTCCAGGTCACAAGCCAGAGCCACAAGCACCTGCAGACCATCAAAACATTTTAGAGAGGTATCAAAAACATGCAATAAAAATCAGTATGCATTTGATAGAGATGAACAGCACATAAGCTAGTAGGGCCTGAATAGAGTCTCAAAGACAAGTAAAGTCACTAAGAGCCATCCATCTTCATTACCCTCATGGATGGGATAACATCAAGTGTACCCACACTATCTCACACAGGTATCTAATTTCCTCTTTCAGTCCAGAAATTTTCATAACCTCCCTGTGAAACACATTCCTAGATTAATTAACTTTTCCATATCAAATCACATGTGCTTAACTTTTTACCTTCAATTTCTGTCTCCTTTCTACAATTCAATGAATTTTCAATTGCTTTTCAATTTGACTCAATTTCAAATCAATGTTTCAGATGAATATTGTGAACAACAGATTACTTCCTCCTCCTATAAACTTCTAAGATTTTCTGTTAAGATAGGTATGCCCTCTTAGTTTCACTTTTATACTATGAAGGAGGCTTTTTCAGCCTTTTATTCTTCTTGCTCTTCTCCAGACTTCCTCAGTTTGTTTATTTTTACTTTGAAGTACAGGCTCCATTTAAGACATTGTCATTTTTTCCAACTGGATGTAAATAAAACCTTCGGAGTACTGAACTAACTAAATAGAAATATATAACACTCCTATTACGACAGCTCAAAATCACTTATCAAAAAGCATGCTTACAAGATGTTTTTCTGAGCTTCTCTGCCTAGCCATTCGTATATTTGATTCTCCTTTTAGAAGCAGTACTCTGGTTTTGTCAGTAAATGTTACTGATATAGGACTAAGTGAACTTCGCACATCTCAAAAAATCCCAGAGCTATTTTAAAGTATTCTTTACTGATTGTACTGCATTACCTTAAAGAAAGGGCTGTGGAGCAATTGCTTGCCACCTCTCACAATGGGGTCTTCATAGTCAAACTGTCGCTGCAAAGCTTCTGGAAGACCTTTAACCAAAGCAGCTAAAGCACTCCCTGTGAAACTCTAGAAACACCACACAACCAGAAAGTTAGTCATAGTGCATGCACTACAGGAAGTGCATTATTTAGAAGACTGTGACAAACACGAATAACTTCCCAAACTACAGATAGCTGTGTGAAGTACCATTTCCATCCACTTCTTATAACAAAATTATTTCTACCACTTTTTGGCAATTCTGAAAGCACATCTATTCCTTCTTGGAATTAGCCATTTTTTTTATTCTAAACTGGAGTACCTTTACAGACTTGCAGACCTGTGCAAGAATACTATTCATTGGCCTATGTCCTATTTTGCACTAACACAAAGGAAGTTGTACATCAGGGCTAGCACTTTAATTTTAATGTGAAAAATGTGAAGAGGAGCATCCCTGCCTTCTTACCAAAGCCCGTGTTTCTCCCTCGTTATCCCCTAGGATCCGGTTGATGTTAATGGACTGGCCAAATTCTGTGGTGAGCAGTTTCCGTAGTCTCTGCAAAGCCCACATTCTGTGGCCAGCAGCTAAGGAAAAATATGCACACAAAGAACGTCATTACTTAAAACAACCATCGTAACTTCAAAAAACATAGACCTAATTTTAAGACGATACTCACCTAAGGCACTCAGTTGAGCACAAGCTGCAAGAGAAGCTGCCAAGCGAGGAACTATGCTCCTGTTAGAAGCAAAATTTAAGCGAAAATCCAACAAACACGTAACCAAATCCATTGAGGGACATGAAAGAATGCAACGATCTGAGAGAAGGTCTTTAGGGCCTGCAAGAAACAAAAAGCAACAACAAAAAAAAGCTGGGGAAGGCTTGTCCTCAAACTGAAATAAGAACAGAACATAGGCAGGATTTTGCTGGCCAAACACAGCACTCTAGAGTGCTAGTCTGCATCTGAGTTATCTATTCTACTTCCCTTTGAAGAGACTTGGAAGAAAAATGCACTTTCATGACTTAATTCATGTAATTTTAAAACAGACACATTTTAAAAAATAAGGGCATTTCAGATGACTTGTGTCCCAGAAGTATCTTCTCTTCATTGATGAAGAGGCAAACTAGAGTGATTACAAAATATTTTTCTCTCTTCTCTATGTAGAAGTGCACCTCTCAGGACTTAGCTGAAAAGGTTTCCTAAGTATGAATGAAAATGTTTTCTTAGTATAAATGTAAATGAACTGTTGAACTTTGGCACGTAAATACCATGCAATAAGTGCACTGTAAAAAGCTAACAATAAAACCTACTCTTACCCTCCTGTAAATGATGTATGTGATACCTTACCTGCAGCTGGCATGATAGGGTAAACTGTGAATCGCCATCCCCATCCATTCACAGACCCATCACTGATGAACTTCCACTTTAACTCATCCCCTGGAATTCGCAATTCACTAGACCAGTCTGACCACTCACGACCTGTTACAGTAGGCAAGACAAGCATATTCAGCTCTTCTGCCTGAGCCAAATGCTAGCCACTCATCAACAGCAATTGGTTAAAGATGATAAATGTGGGGAAATACAAAAGGTGGAAAGGATTTTAGGTGTGAGAAATAAAAGCAGGCCTCAGAAAATAAAGCAAAGGATTTAGAATTCAGCTTTGCCTGTGAAAAACTAGAGGAAGATACAGTTATGCAGCACCAAGGACATTAAAACAATGGTTAGGGTTTCTAGGTTTGGCCTAGATAGATTTTGGAGTTGCAAAAAATATTAGCTTAGCAAGATAGATACATTTAAGCCTTATAATGGGATATTGTGTATTGTTATGTCAAGGCATAACAATCCAGTATTTTATTCAACAGTTGTACATGTGCTGTTTATGAATTGGTTAAGACAGCTGTTTGTAACTTTTAGAAGCACGCTGATTGGCTAAAAAGTTTTTAAGAGTGCTTTGCAAACAGAAGGTTTTGGGTATCTCAGACGCGTGAGCCCAGTCCCATCTCTTGTGAGACTGATGCCAAATAAAATAATAAAAGGCTCCTGGAATGCTTGTCTGGGCTCCCCGTCCCATTTATCGGAGATCGCCAACAATAAACATCACACAAAGGCATTCAAGAAAAAAAGCTATGTAAAGCACATGAACATAAATGTAAAAATGTTATATTAAGTCTTAAAAAGTTCAATTAGCACTGCTAGCAGATAGCCTTAGTACTTTCAGTACTTTCAGTACACATTCAGGAGGCTACTAAGAGAGCTTACTAAAATCCATTGTCCTATTTTCAAATTAGCTTTCATATTACAAAAATATGTAATAACCTATAAATTTAAATTAAGCTTTACAGCTTCCAACCAGGAACCAACCAGGAAATATCTCAGTAATGAAACATGTTTGGGGAAAAGTGGGTCAACATTAAAAGCCCACATCACAACTGCACAGGCAGTAACTACTGAGACCCTCGCACACAATGTAGTGTATGGGTAAGTTCAACACAAAATTTAATGTGATTAAAAATATTCCTCCAAAACCTCCTACAAATTAATACTGCTTAAAAATTAAAACAGAGATGTCAAGATTAAAGATGTGAAGAATTCACGTAGTGTCACATACAAAGACCAGAGCAGGAAACAGAAAGAAAGAGCACCAAGCTATTATTTTGGACATTTGACAGCAGAAGAGCATTTGTCTTGACTGTATGAAAGCTGAAATTTCTCTAAGTACTACCTGAAAAAGGAAAAAGCTAGCAAAATAAGTATTCTTTTCCAATTTTTTAGAATACACTTTGATTATATAGAAATTCATACATGATGGCAGGGGTGCTAAACACTGAATTTTACACTCTATCTGCTCTTTGGAAGAACTGGACAACCTAACATTCACTTCCCAGAGAGTCTCTACATCCAAAGACACGAGATCAATCTTTGCATCTAGATCCTACAAACTTCTTAGTTTAAAAGACAGTATCAATTAACACAGGTTTTCCTCTCTTTTACTGGCATATCCCTAACAAGAAGTCAGTCAGAGGCAGTGGCACATTTCATTCAGCACTTAAGAGTAAATCACACAAGACATTTTGAAAAGCACCATTTCTCCGAACCTGATCGGACGGACACAATCCTATTGACGCCATCCATTATGGTGAGTGGATCGTGACGCCGCTCCGTAGAACACTGGCGGTCAAACTCTACCCTCAGTCCCTCAGCACCTGAACAGGAGCAAAGAGTTCACACATTTCTACAGAGCAATCAATACTGCAGACAAATGCAGTATTTCAGAAATCCACATGAAATCAAACACAGTTGTTTGGAAGCCATAGAGCTCATTAATAAAAGTAACTTCTTTTGATTTGATGATGTTATTTGCCGTAATTTCTTCTCATTGTACAGCTTAAATCACAGCAAACTTGTGTGAGTAGGGGCTAGCAGACAAAAGACCATAGCAGAACATTCAAAACTAAAGTTTCAAAAGACAAAAAATGCCTATTTACAGCTAAGGCAAATAGCTCTTTGTAACTTTTGGTAAGTACTAGGTAACTTACTGAAGGAAGCACTAATGAAGCATTAAAACAAAGAAGTATTTCCCTTGCTCAAGACTAGAATATGAGTGTTCAATTACTAAACCTGAAAAAGACTCAGTCCTTCTCAGCTTCATAACTGAATGGAAAACAGCAATGGAACTGGAATCACACCCAGTGAGCCCAGAAATGCACATTGTACAGAACAGAGATTTTCACCAGCATGTAAGAAATCAGCTTCAAGAAGTACTTTTCTATAGCAACAGGACACATAGTATGGCTTTAAAAGTTCAAACCATATTTTTTAAGTTAAGGAACAATTTAATGCAGGCAGGCTTAAAAATAATTGAATCTTAGCAACGTAATTCTAAGAATTCTGTACCTGGTATTTTAACTGTGCCACTAGAAGATGTATCGTCAGTATACGGATGGCTGCTCTCTACCACAACTGGTTGTGAAGAGAGGCGACCACTTTGTGAATCAGTTGCTACATCTTCTAGTTCAGTAACACAAAGCTCCAACAACATATCAGCAACCTAAGAAAAGAAAAACACACAATTTACAAACTGTATGTTTGATTAGTCCAAAAAATCTAAGTTACTACCATTCTTCCGAAATTTAAAATAAATAACTTCTTTTAGGAAATCTGATTCATAAACCATCATATTAATTTAAAAATACTCTTTTTGGTAGTGTTAGAGCTAGAAAAATTCCTAGAACTAAAAGCCAAAAAACTTCACTTTTCAGTAAGTAAATAACAACACAAATAATTGTTTTCCCTTGCAGAAAAAGCAAACTATTAAATCTAAGCTGCAGAGCATATACAAGCATAGAAAGGTATAAATATTTAACCAGTATGTAATATTGCAAAACGCTGTTTAGGGAGGAAATGCCAAAAGTATTAATTTTAAAAGAGTTTCTAATAAAAATTCTGTCTCCAAAACACAAAATCCCCACACAAACCCAAAGCTGTTCAGCTACTCACTGCTAATGCTAAAGAAAACAGAATTAATGTAGAAGTGCATATACAGCATGTACCTAAATTGACTGGGAAAACTCAAGCCCAACATAAATATACACAGCTAATCACTGCAAATTGGGCAGGGGGAGTAACAGTTTCAGAAATCTTAGAAGAAATGCATTGTTATTCATTAGGAAAAACTACTATTTGAAAGGTAAAGCTACAAGAAATATTAAACAGTTTTCAGCTCGTTACTGTACACAGATATTCTATAAATAATTTATGATTTGTCACATTCTGTCAGCTATGGAAAAAGAACCCCATACCCATGGCTACTTTGTAAAAAGTTAGAAACTTCAATGCATTAAATGTAAATTTTAACAGATCAGAAGAATTATTATATCATTAAGAATACAATATACTAACAGCATTTTGAGCTAGCAATAATGACTGCATCATTTTGAAAAATAAACTCAGATGCAAAACAACCCCATCACAGAAGTTTTTAAACTAACATTATATAGATCAAGGATAGAGCTTGGTTAATTCAGCTTCATTACAATAACCACTGACACTTGGTCAATACACAAATACATTCTATCTTAACGTCTAATTGCAGCATGAGAAATTGAGAAATTCATCTGTAACTGACACTCATAGCACATGCATATATTTGCGTAATATTTCCATTAAAATGGTTAAAGCTCACATGCATTTAAGTTCAACTCAAATTTTCATGCGTAATAGGTTTCTCAGGATGCTGAACTGCAGTTCCAATACAAGAAAGTATTCCAGCAAGCTAGTAATAAAAAGGACATAGATAAAATGCAACAGAAACAAAACCTGACCTGTGGGTAAGCTGTGCCCATGCCAGACAGCACAGCTGAGAGAACATCTCTTCCCTTTTCGCCTGCTCGGTTGGACACTGCAAGCTTTAGCAGGTCAACCATGACTCGTGTGTCATCTGGTACCAGGAGACTTGTAAACTCATCCAAGTACTGTGGTTCTGGGCCAGATACCTTACTCTGACTTTCGACATCCTACAAAACAAACAATAAACATCCCTCTGTCTTTGAACTGATTTTTAAAATGCAGTCATTTACAGAATAACTTCTAAAGCACAAAAACCAAAAGAACTGCTATATAAAAGCATGGTAAGGACTTAAGTTTTAAGAAAAGCATTGACAACATTACTTCTTTGGTTTTTGTCATGGTTTCTGCAATAATACTGGCAGCCCCAGGGTCATCTGTGACTGGAATGAAAGGACGGGAAGAGGCAGCAGCAGCTGAGGGAGTTACAGCAGACGGTGTCACAGCATCTTCTGAAGGAACAACCTAGCCAGAACAAATAATACCAAATGAAATCTTCAACAAGACACTGTAAAATCTTTAAGAGTTTAACTATTTATTACAAGGGCTAGTGTTTGAAGACAGCAGCAATTTAAAAACAGCCATAAGTTCAAAACCAACAGATCCACTGTCTGTATTTTTAGCTTTCTATTTTAGCTTCTATTCTATTAGTGCGGGTGAAACAGCCAACACTCCCTTCAATGCCAGCTACTACAAAAACATACAATAAAACATCAGTGCCTGCAGAAAAGTCTACAAAGTAGAAGGCAAACCCTGACAATACATATCAAGGTCACAGTTTATAAAGGCAAAAGACCTCTGCAGTAGCAAGCCTTTTCTTTTTTCTGCTTTTGTTAGCAGTTGGGAATCAACATAGTAGAACTGCATTCAGGGCCTCATGTCTACATCAGTTGATCTAAGTTTATAATTAATTTCATTAAATAATGGTCAAATATTCTGCTATTCTTGACTTTTTTTAGTATCACTCCTGTAAAATGAATTCCATATCTCTAAAATATTACTAGAAATCATCACGATTGCATTTAAATGACAGTACTTTCTGAAAGTTCAAAACTGATCTCACAATAAAATTTTAGTTTTTTCAAATCTGACGTGCAGAGAACCTAGTCCTGAAATTACAGCATGAAGGAATTTTTTATTCTCTGCTGTTATCAGACTAATTGAGGTATTTGTCAGAGTGACAGTTAAAAAGTGATGAAAAAAATTATGTGACACTTTACCTCCCCTCTCCTGTCCTGCCATGGGTTTGGGCTCAGCCTCTCCTCAATATCTCCTACAAGCACACACTCATCTCCATTTGCAGGGCTTCCTGCAGAAGTAGCATCTGATGGGGGGGCTGGCGATGAAGAGGGACATTCTACTGGTGCAATCATACTTGCAGGCATCAATGCTCCAACAACTGCATCCCTGAAATCATTTTGGATGGATTAACATAAACCTAATTGTACTCCTCTGTTGAACTTGAAAAATTGTATTAGCTTGTCTTAATGAAGTTTCCAAGCTCTAGAATTTAGTGGGTAGTTCATTGTTATTCTCCTTTGGGCCTGATGCTTCAATATTTAACATGAGTTTCTCTTTATAAATTTTAGCACAAATACTCTGTTCTCTACTAACAACGGTGGCACGGCAAAATTTTATTGTTCTTTCCACTCTGCCCTGTACTGCTTCTTCCAGATCATCCATCATGATTTTCTTACTGCTTCTACATTATTTACTTGAGCATTTCTAAATGAACAATTTTTTCCCCAGGCAATGGAAACTTTTGTAAACATAACAACATAAAGCTAACATCGACATCAAAAGAAAATTTTGATGCAGCTTAGGCCCATCCTGAGGAGTCCAAACTTGTTAAACAATTTATACCTGACTCAGGAGTCCCCTAATAGATGGTAAGCTATGTCATCTTTTGCTCTGCAACAGACAATGTTTCCATGCCTACCTGGCATACATGATTTGCAATGCGATCAGTATATGAGACAGTGCCTGCTGTTTGGCAACATTCCCATCAAGCGACAGGAGAATCTTAGCAAGGGAAGGGCGATTCGGCTTGGAACTGTTTGTCCCACTGATTTTGTTACTGGCAGCAGAAGAATCTGCATCGGAAGGAACACCTAACAAGAGGTGGGGGGAAAGAGAAGGTAAGCATTTTTTAATGGTATAATACATAAAAGGAAATGATTTATCTAATTTCTCATTAAATCAGAAGAATGACTGTGAAACTAATGTTACAGTTGATTCTTAAACTGCAGTGCCTACCGTTACAATATTAAAGTTCATACTGAGGCTTTCCAACACGGGCTTTCATAAAATAGTATTTGATCTTGTTACTTACTTATGAGGATTAAGGTAATACCGATAGAAATATTTTAGTGATCATCACCTAAAACAAGTTTTACTTACACAAACATTCTGAAATAACAAGAATATTTATTAGGTACACATTGCCTTGGTCATGAAAACGCTTAATTAGCAAGATGTTTGATGCTTTTATATTCAACACAAAACACTGCTGGTTTGATTCCCTAATTCTTAAGTCACTTACCTTAGAAACAAGAGGTAATGTGTAGAAAGATTAATACTAGTGTAGCATTCATCTATCATGACCTCCATAAAGTCCTTGGGGTGTTTGAGAAAGCATGTTGCATTTTAATTTAAAAGTTCCACTTTCATTAAGAGTTTTGGTTGTTTTTTTTTTTCCCCCCAGAGGTGTATTTTGTTGGTTTGTGATTTTTTTTTAAAACCATTTTCTTTTGCACTCTTCTATTAAACCACACACAAAACAAACACTCCAGTGGCAGTAAAGGAAAAACAATATAAGGCAACAAATACCAACCAAGATAAGAAGCACCTAAAGGGTCCCTCGCTGTCTGGAAAAGGACTGGTTCATGAACAGATGGTGTAGCTACATCCACCGTTGTCCATGCTACACTGTGGGAAGAGCCACAAGCAACCCGAGTGATTTTTTGGCCTTCTAAGCCCTGGACAAGAGTGGGTTTTCTATTGACTGTAGTAGTTCCATTGCCTTGTTGCCCATGGTCATTGTCACCCCAAGCATAAACCTGCCAGGAAGAATGTCCACATATTAGTTAGCTTCACTGCTTATCTCATTTAAATGCTTTCTTAAAAATTCCTAAAAAAAAAATGTTAGTGATTTGTGCTAGTAATCTAGGACACTTTCAACAACCTATTGTCGTGACATTCCCTCACTTCATTAAATAATGCAGGCATTATCATACATTAAAAGAAAAAAAAAACAATCAAAGCAGCACTTTATCAGATGATTCATAAATTATTGCCAAATCATAATTGATCAGTTGATTCATAAAACACTCAATGTTCACAGTGAACAGTAAGTTAGAAGAATTAATTGCCTAGTAATTACACTGGAGAGCTGAAACAACATTATGGTAACACTGCAATATTATGGTAACACTGCAAAAACAATATGATGATAACACTGTCCAGAATACTATGACTGCTGCTGTGTTTCCAGAGCAAGAAGCAGGATTCCTTTCTGCATCAAGGAAAGAGGGGAAAGGAGGGTGATGCCCAACATACCTGTCCAGTGTCAGTCACTGCCAGACAGTGGAGTGCTCCCACAGCCACGTGCACAATCTTTTTACCTCTCAGTCCTTCCACAACCTGCGGCTTTCGTACGTGCACGTCTGTGCCATGGCCTAGCCTGAAGTAGTCTCCCTTACCCCTGCAACAGACAGTAAATGTAACATTCAAAACAACTGTACTGTTTTCACATTCCTCTTCAATGCAGCTTCCCAGCTGAGCTGAGTACACTTCGTATACAATCACTGCCTGAAACACACATACCAACTAGCAAATGCTTCAAAACTGAATTACAAAGGCATAAGAATAACTGCAGTTTCATTACACCATAGCTTCTCACCTCAAGAGAGAAGAGCACGATCATGACTAATTTTTGAATGCAAAGCAACTGGTATTACAATTAATTTCCTCTGCTGCAGAAACATTGCAATTATAAACGCTTACAAAATTCACATTTTTGGATAAGACTTGGGCAGATTTATACTACTGAGGATAAACCTAACAAAAACAGAACCTTTAACAAGTCTGCTCCCATGAAAAATATTCACAGGGAACTAAAAATGTTTTCAGAATTGAGTTTTTTTCACACTGTTGGATGCCTCAGTATAGATTCTCAAGTCTCCACAATTTAAATTCTTCAAAAATTGTTACACACAAACTGCACTAAAAAATAGCATACACAAGAGTAATGTAAACACCTTAAAATGCCTCTACCAAGAATGTCAGTAAAGACAAAAAAAACCCTGATATTTCTTCCAGTATGTTTTAATAACCACTCACTCAGTTCTTTTGCTCACCACCAATTTTTCTCAAGAAAGGTTATATTATGCTGGAGAGAAACATGATATAGAGTACTGTTATCTACCTAAAGTTATAATCCAGAAGTCATTATTTTTTTTCTCAAACCATTACAAATTCAAGAATGAAAGTTTAGAAGCAACTCAGCCATCCCCAGCTGAAACAGACCCATAAAAATCTCCTTGTAGACCTGCAATGTCATGAAATAGCTGTAGATTTTTGTCTAGCTGTAACATTGTTAAGAAAAACTAAGGCAAAGAAGGAATAATCAAGAATTTTGGAATGAGTTCTTAAAAAAAAAAAAAAAAAAAGACTGTCAAATTCCCTTTCAAAATTCCCTTTCCTCTTGCTCCTTTTGTCTCTACAAAAAAAAAAAAAAAAAAAAAAAAAAGAGGAGGGAGAGCAAGAAAAATACGGTTTCCAAGGGCAACTCTGAAAAACAGCATCTCTGTTAAAAACTTTTCTTCCCTTTAACAATAGCAGTAACCTACAAAAATGAAAGTTTTGTGTATTTCACTCCATATTATTCAGCAACTGCTGACAACAGAACAAAAATGACTGGTTTAAGCCTACTTAGCTTTGATATACATCAAATGGGACACAGTCTTATTATATAAGAATGGGGTAAGACCTTGAACTGGTTAGTGCTCTGAAGTTGACCTGCCATGCAGTAAGCTCTCAGATTTTACAAAAAGATTTATAAATCCAAAAAGCTAGATTTGTGTTCAAAACAAAGCAGAAGCAAGCAGGCAAACAGAAGAAAAATAAAACCATATCTCAGTAACTCTCAAGGATCATTTCATACCAATTCCTGCTCCAAGGCATCATTACTGACAACTCAGTGGCCTTCTGAGCAGGAACAAGCTGCTGTTGTGTTCCTGCCTCCCCAAGGAAATTCCTTCCATCTGCTCTGAACTTCAGCTTACTTCCTCACTCTCCTGCATCCTTACTCTCTCAAGTCTCTGCTTTATGCATAGGCTACATAGTCCAAGCTATGGTTATCAGGTCCTTTTTTTCCCTCACTCTACTCCAAAGTCTTGAATTAACGTTCTTTTAATGTTTCATGGCACCCAAAAGAGGGAATGATCTCCCCTTTTCTCCACTAATTCCATAGGAGCCAGGCATTCTAACAGAGTACAACAAACTAGGAATCATGCTACAAGACACAGCATTAGAGTAATTGAATGGATGCAGCTCATCTGGAAGAGCTGTCAGTTTAAGAGACAAAGCACACAGATAAGGCACAGAGTCCAACAGCACTAAATACAGCACATAGTTAGCAAGTGCTTTGTTAATACTTCCTGGCAAATGTAACATACCATGTCCATACCACTCCTGACTTGGTCAGTGCCAACGAGAACTGTGCACCACACTCAATCTGACAAACGCCTTGGCCGTTCAGTCTTTCAATGTTCTGAGGAATGTTGCATCCTTCACTTCCTCCTCGGCCCAGTTTTCCAAAATCACCATCACCCCAAGAAAACACCAAACCTAACAAACATCAAATTGCAGGTCAAACAATGATCACAGTATTCCCATGTGCTTAAAAAGTTTCTGAAACAATACACTCCCACCTTCATCTGTCAAAGCAAGAGTCTGAGCATCTCTGCTTCCACACGCAACCTGAATGACTCGGTGGCCAAGGAGCACTTTAACCTACAAAACAGATGGAGTAAGTAAGAAGTTTTCAAAGAAATTGTTTTAAAAGCTTAGTAACATTTCCAAGGTCTTATGACTCATCTTGGTCACTGCGCCCAGCCTGAGCGAAGAACTATCCAGCCATGCTCAGAATGCAACACTGCTACATGGTAGCTTCCAGCCATGCATCAAAGTAGATGCAGGACATGAATGCTGAAAGCAGCACTAGCCATTTTACATCACTTCCCAAGAAAGAAACTGGATCTTTTTGGCCTGTCTGAAATAGCTTTACTTTCACTAGAGGTACATGTGCCAAAACCTAACTTAGATCACTCCAAAACATACTGCCTTCATGGCTTTTGTTACTTTAGCTTTATGCTGCTCTCATTTGTTAAAACACATTTGCACTCCATCAAAAACAAGAAACACTGATTTTACCATCTTAGGCTTCAGCTGTGTGGTATTATCTCCATGTCCTAGTCTTCCATACTCTCCAAGACCCCATGTATACAGCTCGCCACTAGAGGTAATAGCAGCACTGTGGGAACTGCCACAGGCAATATCACGGATGCGTTTGGTTTTCAACGCTTCTATCAGCCTGGGTTTATCACAGTTCCTAGAGAAAACGAGCAACAAATCCATTGTGTTCATCATAAAACAGCCACACAAATACTCCCAACTCTTGCAATACAAATCGTGCAATAACTAACAGTAATCTCAAAATAAAGTAAGATACAACACTCTGATTCCAAGATATACTCTTTAGCAGCACCATAAATCCAAAGTTTACACGGTACTTTGTTTAAGTTTAATGTACTTAAAAGTTTATTTAAAGAATATTTTATATATATGCTGCAAAACTTACATGAGAAATTCAAAATATCAACATGATGTATCAATTAAACAGTGCATAATAGAAAATGAAAACCAATTTTCTGTCACTGCCTAAAGTTAAGTGATTTATTAGCAGTGGACACAGTAATCGAGATGACACTTCCATCCCAACTTTGCTCTTCACGATAGAGAAACCAGAACTAGAATTTACTGTTAAGCTTCTATGTGAGTACTAGAAACATTTATTCTTCATGTGATTACAATGTTCTCTTAATTCCAAAAAGAGATTCAACTCAAGATTTTCTAATATTGTCTGTACCAGGACCACTATTAAGATTCCATAAAATTATGCATAGCCTCTGGAAATATTGCTACTGTGAAATGCCCAAGATCTCCAAATCTCACTTTCAATAAAATTACATAAAACATGAGGCAGTTGAACAATAAACAGTAATATTGCTCTTATGTGGACTTCCCTTTTCATTAGCCTGACCCAGCCTTATGAACATTTATTTGTTGTAATATATTAACCATCTGAATTAACTTTTTATGTATTATGGGGCAGGTCCTCAAAATATATCAGAATTACAAAAATGTTTACCCATGGGCTTTGTTTATCAGGGGTTTTTCTTTCAAAATATTGTTCTGTGGGTAAATACAAAGTAAAATCTGAGATAATTCAAATTTTTCCCAAAGCTGTCCAGCAGAAGATTAAACTAGGTATTACTGAAAAGTGTAGGAAGTTTATTTCTGGCTACCAAGTCTGTGAACCGAAGTCTAAAGAAAAGGGCTATAAAATGACAAGCTTAAATTATGAACTGTTACAGCTCAGGAATGTAAAATTGCTACGGTTTTACTCCTCAAGGCACCTCTGAAAACCATACCTTATTAAAAGTAACCAAAAAATATATGTCAAAAATATGGAATTTCATCAGTTTAAAATACTAGCCAGCATTTTATCCACTAGGTATCTTTCCAAGTGTTATATTAATTGAACACCTCCTTTTGCTACAAATGCTGCACCAGCATATACTGTGTAAAAAACCATCTTCTTACAACACATTTTATTATTCCTACTGTATTAAAAATACTGTTGTTGTCAATAGTGGTGGTCAGCTGTAACATTCAACACAAATCTTTTACTGAAATACAGACAAATTGGGTAACCTTACATTCGACTGAAGTGACCAAGTTTTCCATCATCTCCTTCACCCCACGAAAATACCTTTCCATCGACAGTTAATGCCATAGCATGCCGGCCACCTAAAATTGTAAACATAAATTTACATTTTTGAGCTATCAAGCAGGCAGCAGGTCTAGCAACAATTTGACATTGCTGTACTTCTACACTGCAACTGTACAAGCCCTTCAGCCCCACAGATATTACTTATTTTCTTTGGAGCTTTTATGTGATTTACTTTAAAATAAAAAACTTTTGTGACAGTAGGTCTCCTGGCACGTTAAAAAAAACAAACAAACCAATAATCACTCAATTTTTTTATTTTCAGAGTTGCAAGAAAAAATAATGAGAAAAACAAACCCACCATTTAGAAATACTAAAAATGAAAACACTTTCTTTCAATCAAATGGAAACACCAAAGTTACCAAAGTTAACTTCCAGCAGACAAGAAAACTTGTATGGTCTAAATTCACAGATTTTAATAACAGAACCATTAAATTTAATCTAACATTGTATACAACAGACAGAATTCAATAACCTGTATTTATTTTTTAAAAAGAATCTGATATGCTAGGGCATCACATCACCCAAGAAAATTGCAAAGCAACTATTTTCAGGCTTAATATGTTACGTTTCTGTGTATAAGGGTAGCAATAGTCAGTACCTGAGTGAACAGCCACCTTCTTTACCACATAGTTGCTGAGAGCTGTAATCTGGCGGGGAATAGGCACAGTTCCACTAGATATTCCTAAACCCAGCCTTCCATTTGTGGCTTCTCCACAGGCATACACTTTACCCTCTACAGTCACTAGAATGAAGAAAAAGGTTTGAAATACCATTAGTGTTTCACAACTCAAAATCTCTTTCTGGCCTTAAATAACTATATTTATTTTAAACTTATGTTACCTGCAAAAAGGCTTTTTGATCCTCCAGCTACTTGTACAACATTCAAGGCAGACAGGGTTTCAGAAAAGGAAGGGACTTTTATCTAGAGCAGACAGGAAGTAAAAATCATTACAATAAACTTTCATGTTTTACACTCTAAAAAGAAGCGCTCTTAACAATACACCAGTTAATCTAACAGGTATTTTCAGATGCTTCACACATGCCAATTAATACACACCAGGCAAAAGACAAAAAACCAACGAAAAAAATTTTAATACTACTCTTTGTAGCTTTCAGTAATAAACTGTAAAATTCTAATAAAGTCTGGATTAATTTTAAGTTGTGTGACTCATACATTTTATTTTTCGCTGTTTCTCTTTTGTACTGAAGTATGAAAACAACATACCTTGGAACCTTTTAGCCCTCCCAATTGGTCTTTGTCATTCAGTCCCCAAACAAAAACTTTGGTTCTTATTGTAGCTGCTGATTCAAGCCCAGCTGCCTTCTTTCTAACAAGACTGAACAAATTGAGAAAAGAAAACAGTCAGTTTAGCAAACAGCATGCTGTAGCATAGGCACCTTTTTACTGTATTTATTGATTTTTACAGTTTGGAACAGCTTCAGGACTCAAGCTACACTACCACAGTTAAAAAAAAAAACAAACCAGCAACAAAAATCCAGAATGTTTCGCTGAGCAGTGGTAAATACACGTGCCACATATCAAATACAAGCACATCAAGTTTTTAGCTCAAGTATACTGCAAAAGTGGATGAGTCATACAAAATGTTACACGTCACCAGTGTGATCATCTCAGACCTTATTTATTGACAAAGGATCTACTTACAATTCCAGTAAACTAAGATACCAATTATCTCTTTACTATCATTCAACCTAATTAAGGTGTTCTTCCTACAGTCATAAGAATATACAGATACTAAGATTCTTTACCTTTTCCCCCTCTTCCACCACTGCAGTTACCTACCTCCCAGTGTTAGCTTTATCATCATCCTCTTCCTCATTATCAGAAGCCAGGAAAGGGACAGCAGCCAGATCTTCATCCTCAGCACGTATACGTCCTAGTATGCTGAGACCATGTATTTTGCAATCAATCCCAGAGCTTCTGCACTGCTTGATTGCAATCTCAATATATCTGTGGTACTAAAAAGAAAAACACTCTATTGACATCTTTTGGGTTCTATGTAACTTCATAAAACATAGGAAAGAATTAGAACTTTTGCTTGACTTTGTCACTTTAACAAAATGAATCTGTCACCTTAAATACTTGTCATTTCAGCTCTAAATAATTCATACCTTGTCATTAGCATAAGGCCTCACTCATTTGAATAAGATTTCACTCCCAATCTCATGGAATTCATTACATATTTCTCCTTGCTGTAACTGCAGTCCAAAATTACCCCCAAAATTTTTTGGAATGTCTTACTGGTTCACAGGTATATTGATTTACATAAAACCCTCTAAAATATATCAGTCTATTATAGAATTACATTGTGATTATGGTAAAACTTTTCAGAATAATTAACTTTACTTACTTGCCAGAAATACTGCCAAGTTAAAAGGAAAAATAAAATACCAGGTTCTAATGATCACAACAACGCTCTTCATCCACCTCTTGCAGCACAACATTTTTCTGTTGCACACAAGAGTAATTCTCACACAGACTTCACTTACTTCAGTACAGTCACTGAGCAGAGGCACTGTGGTGTCTGTAGGATTTATATTGATTGTCTTTAGCTCTATAAGGTTATTTAAGGAATTACCCCCTAGAAAACAAAACACAGAATGAAAAAAATTTTAGGATATGGCATTTGCTTCACAGGCACTGTGCATGTTAAACAGAAGACTATGTTAACAGAAACCAGATAAATACCTACTGTTGAGTGCAAGGAAAATTTTTTTGACTTCTCAGAGAACATACACATACCTGAAACTACAACTAAAGAGGGCATGTAGCTGCTGTCTGCAGGGTCCACTATCATCTTTAGTCTGTGAACAAGAACATCTGGAAAAATCTCCAAGCGAATCCAGTGCTAGTAGAAACAAAGATTTTCATTTTTAGAGAGTTATTCTTACAACCACCATATGGTTAACAAGAATATATACGTGAAGTTTGTGAAGAAAGCATGAAAAGTATTTCTGAAATGTACAGAGCAGCTGCAATATATGGAAACTAGCCAACGGGAAATAACCTTGTGAACTTCTTTCTTGTCCTACCTCCAATTACAAGAGAAATAGTTGTAGCAAACAATTTATTTCAGCCAAGACCAACACCATTAAGAACACACAAAGGACAGTGCCACTGGAGGTTATGAAATAGGACATAATTCTTAGGTTACAGTCTGTACAAAAACTGGAGGAAGAGTACTTGGAGATATTCTCAGCATGGCCATCAACAGAGCATCAAAACACACTGGACAGATGTCCAGCTGCACATCCTTGTGCCTAGGCTGGTCACAAAACACTGCTGGAGGCCAATAAAACTGGTAAACCATAAACTGAGGAAAAATGCCTCCCATAAATTATCTGGATGCAGGAGTCAAACGCACATTAAGCAACTTTGCCAATGACACTAAACCAGGCAAAACTGTTGACTCCCTCCAAGACAGAGAGGTCTTGATAGACTAGAGGGTTCAGTAATCACCAACAGTATGAAATTTAACTAGGGCAAGTGTGGCACTCTCCATCTGGGATGGGGTAATCCTGCTTATACTTACAGACTAGGGGATGAGAGGCTGGAGAGCAGCCCCACAGAAAGAGAGCTGGAGGTTCTAGCGGATGAACAGCTGGACATGGGTCACCAGTGTGCACTCAGAGTCTAGAAAGCTAACTGCATCCTGGGCTGCATCAAAAGAGCAGTGACCAGCAAGTCAAGGAATGGGATTTGTCCCCTCTACTCTGCTCTTGTGAGACCCCACCTGGAGTGCTGCTGGACCCCACCTCTGGGGTACTCAGCACAAAAAGAACTCATAGACCTGGTAGAGTGGGTCAGAAGAGGGACACAAAGACAATCAGAGAGATGGGGCATCTTTCCTACAAAGACAGGCTGAGAGTTGGTGTTGCCAGCCTGGAGAAGGGAAGGCTCTGGGGAGATCCTCTTAAGCATGAAGCATGCCAGAATAAAGCATTTAGGGCTTGAAGTTACCTTTCCCTGTGAACCAGAAGACTGCCAGCACTGCTCACTACCATCAATAAGACGTGAAGCCTGATTCACGGAGGATGAGACATTCAAATTCTTGACTATCCTGGACCAATCATCCAGTAACATTCCCCGCTGGCTACTGTGCCGTCTCTTCAGCTGCTTTCCAGAACGCCCACTGAACACGGGAGACTGACCTGCGTGGTTAAGTGACACATTAAGCATGCAGCTCTCAAAGAAAATACGAAACCCATAAGCAAGGTGAAAGGAAGTATGACAAATCAAACATTTTGGGTATGTAGTCTACATTTAGAGCACAAGAAGCATGTCACATCGGTACGGTGATACTATGTACTCGTACACAACACGCATGCTTAAAGGGCATAGCTCCTTTTTTGAAAGGAGTTTCAATTTTACAAGTTCTTGACTAGACAGCTACTTGAAAACGTCCTTCCCTCTAAAATACAGATCAAAATCTATGATGACACGTAATTCAAAATACAAGCCCACAGCACATGAATTTTTTAGAGCATTATAACATATGAAAAATATGCAACTAAACCTCAACAAAAATCCCCTGCCAAAGAATAGAAATAGGTAAGCTAGAACACTGGAAAATTCAAATCTTGCTCCAGAAGGAGGTGATTTAGTGAGATGTAGATTTCCTCCCTGCAAAAACCTCACTTCCCTTCACTGATTTTGTAGCATCTAGAAATCTTGACTAAAAGACTATTGTAACTCCTCTGCCCTATACAGGGCAAGGGAAAGGATTACAGATTTACATCATAATAGTTGCACAACCATATCAACTGACTTATTAAAGGAATGTCTTTCTTGCCCTTTAGACGAACCATCATACACACGCAATCCATGTTCATGATCTCTAGGGGGAATCAGTTCTATTCATTTTCCAAAACAATTAGACTGGTAATGCATAAATACAAAGAAATTTAGTCCAGAAGTCCGCATCACCTTGCAAATACTAGGGATAAGATTAATTTTTAGGCAGGTGGATGGAAAATAAATCAAAGGAAATGTCAGGTAAGTTTTGCATAACAATGCAAAGCCCAAAGCTTTTGGAGCTAAAACGGCTGTACCTGTTCTTGTCCTTGAAAAAAAAAGTCTGATTATGAGTCTTTTAAAAGGCTTCCCTTTCCCACCATACTCCTCTGGAGCCACCACATCACAGAGGAAATGAGGTGACAGCCACCACATACTGACAGGCAAAAAGAGCAGCTGAGGCATAAGAAGGCATCTCAGGTATTTCCGACTGCCCCTGGCACCATGAGGATTCCATTCATCTACATCTAGGCTGACAGCAAAACGCAGGAGGATTAGAAAATTGCACATTTTGCTCTTGGTGTAGGTAAAAATGCCATTCTGATATGTAGAGTTACTGTCACATAGATATTTTTTAAACTTTTTAACACTATAGAAAAGGCCTAGGGGTTAATGTTTTGTCATAGTCCATCACATGCAATTGTAGCAGTGCCATAAATGTTTTGTTGTTTAGGGGGTCAGTCCCAACACTAATTTCATCATATTAGGGAGCTGAAATTTAAAACTGTTTTCTTTTAAAAAAAAACTTAAATGCATTTTAAATTAATCTAAGAAACACTTGAGACTGCAAAACTCACCTGGTTCATTTATTCTGCCAAAAGTATGTCGGGTGTTATGCTTCCTGGTTTTAAAACACGTTTCACAGAAGTCAAAATCATCACAGTTTCTGCATTTGAATCTAGGCCCATTAATAGGAAACATCTGACAGCCATCACACCTGATTTGACAAGAGAAGAACAAATCAATATATACGTGGTACAAGTTAACTGTGACACGAGACAAGGTAACAGAATCAAGACAACAAGATAAAGGATAACCCATATACACTAAGAACAAAGTAAATCATCGCTTACGTGACTCCAGGATGAATGCTGGGGACCAATTCCATTTCTGACAACAAGCCAGTCCAATGTGACTGTTGAGGAAAGTCTACAATAACATCTTTTCCATTGGCACTAAATGCTGTGACAAAAACACGGAGAAAATACAAGGTGTTGCAAATCTCTAAAATGAAGCTGAAACTGCTTAGAGTAGTATTCCATTTGAATTCCTCTAGTCTGATTTTTTCTTTATTTTTTTTAGAAATGGTTCCAAGCAAGGACATACTTCTAAGCACAAATACAGTATGACCAAAATCTGTACCTCTTCAAAGAACCTTTGTCCCACAGATTTCTTCAATACCATCCCTTACAGCCTGACACTAGTGCATCCCACTTTCTCCTCACTTCCTTATGAAGCCTTCAAATTAGAATTACTTCTTAAAGGAAAACCATTTGTGGTTCATCCAAAGTGTAAAAGAAAACTACAACAGGAAGCTGCACAGATGCTTAAAGACTTTTACTGTATGTGTGATGCCTAGGTTTTAACTTTTGTATTTTTTCAAATTCTGTACTGCTTAGAATGTAACTCTGAGGTTTCTTGTAGCTTGCTACTTTCTGCTCACTCGTGCTAGGCAGACATAACAAAGCCTCTCCGGGCCTGCTCTCCAAGGTCACCCAGACCATCCTAGGCCCAAAAAGTATAATCCAAAGAGTTTCTAAGGGGGGCAAGCAGAGGGGAAATTACATCATTGAACTGAAGCTTTAACAGGAGAATTAACCCTGCTATGCAAATGAACCAAACCTATAAAGGTGTGAAGAACTCGTGACCTGTCATCCATCTTGGGGTCCATTTTTGGCAATAGCCTGCAGCTCCCAGGGTGTACCTTTGAAGGCCTTTCAAATAAATACCTATTTTATTCTTTTACTCCTGTCCAGTCTCTGTGTCTAGGAGGCCTGATAAGGCATCATGCGAACGAAGTGGCTCAGAAGCAGATGGACATGCTAACAAAATGGGCTGCCACAGAGTACATGTCTATAAATTCGCCACAGACTTCAAATGCGTTCTAGATTGTCGATCATCATAAAGCATTCCACAAAACAGTGTGATTTTTAAGTGTGTCTACAAGAAAGTCTGAGTGGTTTTGAGTTTTATTACCTCCCCATGCACCATTTTGAATATACATTACCTTTGACGATGCCCACACTTCGGTGAGTAACTGATCCCCATTTGTATTTGGGTGTGGTGACAGAGCTTTTCACACGCACTTTGTCACCTATCTTGATATGAGAGGCAGAACTCTGTGGTGGGAATCCTAGCAGATGCAAAAATAAATGTATAGTGAGCGGGGTTTCCCCCTCCAAAAATAAATCTCCCTTAGAGTCGACCATTCACTTTTTTAGTTAAAAAGCAGTCAGAAGTGAACTCACCTAAAAGCTCAACATGGATATATCTGACCCAGTAAGTACCACCCTTTTGTTGCCAATCACACTGCACGTTCAGGTCATGCAATCCATCTCGATCCAGTTTAATAACTTTGCCTACATCTCCTTCACAAACCTCCTCATAGGTTCTGCAGCACCTAACCATCATCCCCACCTAGGGAAAAAAGGACAAGAGAATGCAATAGCTCTGTAAAGGCTTTCATACCAAAAGGAAAGCAGTTTTTATGCAGCTTTTGATCATCATACTTACCTGAATATTCTCCCTAACATACACAGCATAGTCATCATTGCTTAAGAAATCAGCTCGTTTCTTATAGGTCTGGCTCTCTGTTACAACAGCACCACTTGACTGGAAAAAAGTCCAAAATAAATATGAAACAATTACAAAATTCATTTTCAATTCAGATGAATAAAATTGTTGGCAAAGACTGAAGATAACCCAGCAAAAATAAACCCATAAAATATCCCAGCTGCATGCCAAAATGGGAAAAAACTTCAACAGGCTCAACTCATCACAAGGATAACATTTATGATCTACTTGATTTTAAATTAAAATTTACTTTCCAAAATTACTTATCGAAGAATGTGGATGCAAATTTTCAACATGTCTGAAAGAAGCTGCAAGTTGCTTTTATGAAAACTGATTGCCAAGGAGAATCAGAACAGAGAAGATTTATCAGTACTCTACTTAGCCTTGCAGATACACACTCACGTTCCAGTTCTTAGAACATTCGTTGGGAGAGGAAAAAAAAAAAAAATCAAAAAAAAACCAGTGGTGAATGGTAATCTCTAACCTGAATCATACTAACTTTTTTTAATATAGTACAATGAGATTTAAAACACTCCTTTGGAAAAAACAAGCTAAAAAATTAAATTATAGTTACTAAAAAATATTCCTTTCAAGATTTGATTAGCTTAATTTTTTTAAGAGAACTACTGCATTCCAGCTGTAAGGAAAATTTTCAGAAAACTTTGTTCTGTTCTGAGTATTAAACATTTTTTTCACTGAAGGCAATCTATAGCAGTTTCTCACTGCAATACTGATAAAGATACCAAAAGCTGTTAATTTCCTTCAAAATACAATGCATTAATGTCAATTACAAAATCCCACATGTGCAAGAAAGCACAACGTAAAGTCCTACAAGAATAAACAGAAATATGAAATCCATTTAATTTTATTGAAAAGTCCTTTATGAAATAGTTCCTGAAAGTCAACAGAAGCCTAATATAAATTCACATTAAAGCTATCACACTCAATAGGCACTGTAACAGTAATTTTATCACTAGTAAGTGGAAAAAGTTTTTATAAGGAAAAGGCTAGGCTATTTAACAGACTTTTTTGCCATTTATCCACTAGTTCTTAAGTCCTTCCTTGTAAGTAACACACATTTGTTTTTCAGACCAAGGGAAAGGAAAAGGGGGAACTCCTTTACCATATTACACTGTAACATCAACTACTTTTGAAGAAACTAAAAGCATCTACCAGGGATACTTTGAGCTACCACCAGTGAAACATCTACCTGCACTCTACTCTCCCCTGTACTAACTCATACATAAAGTATTTAGGGATCATTCTCAGCTGTTTTATGTCGTGTCTTAAAAACACAGGGCAAACATGATCCTTGTTACTGATTTGAAAGCTTGGGACAGCAGATTGTCCTTGTACTCTTGCCACTTTCCCAAAATGGGAAGAATTACAAAATTTGCAGCCAGCTAGGATAATTTAGGTTTATTACATTAATACTTACAACAGGACAAGCAGCTTCAGCTTCTTCCACTTCTTCTGCTATTTCCTCATCTGAGTATTCATCGGAGATAGTATCAGCATCAGAGAGATCCGTAATTTGAACATCGGGGTGATCCAACAACCAGCCAACTAAGGCTTCCACTCCTAGCACAGAAAACAAACTCAAGTTTGTCTCCAAGGGATTCCCTGGCATTCTTAAGATTGTATCCAAAAAGAGGGTAACAACTGCTCCCTCATAAGTACTGTTTTAATCAGCTTGCAACTTTTCTTCTCCTTCTAATATCATTAATTTTACTAAATAAAATACCTGGTAATCCAGAAGCACTTCCAGAGGCTCCCGACAGAGATTTTAGTGCAAACTCAATGTTTTTCCTAGGAAATCCCATTTCCATAAGTTGAACTACAATGGGGAGGGGCGGAATTGGAGACTGCTTGCGTTTCTTCACTTTTGTGGGTCGGATATGTTGCACTGTGATGGGTGTTGTAGCTTCACTAGAGCTGCAGTCTTCAAACAGCGGAGTTGAAGGATGTGTAGACTCTACAGCCAGATACTGGCACACTGCCAAAGCAGCAGCCTAAAGGAGAACAAATAAATCAGTGCAAGCAAAACAAGCATATTTAGTATGTTTGTGTGTGCATACATGCATGAACGAAATTAAATGTTATTTGCCAAAAAGGGTTCAGTGTCACTTCTTTTTTAAACCTATCGTTTAGTAAATTTCAACGGGAATGTGAATTATAAGGAGTTATTTCTTAGGTTACTTAGCAGAAAACACAAGACTCTACCTCAAGCTCCTGTTTGTCAAATATGGCTTTCACAGGTGATGGTTGTGTAGCAGCTGACAAAAGTTGCTGCAAAAGGATCATGGGAGGCTGAGGTCCTTCAGGAGACATATCTCCTATGTCGGGAGAGGCAACTGCTCCATCCTCTTAAAGCAAAAACATTATTTTAACCAAAACCACATAACACAAGCCAATCAGGAGACTTATTCTAGGGCTTACTGGTTGGTCAAACATGATTTTTCACGTACTTCTTCACCAGATATACAATGCATTTAAGATTAAGCCATATGTACCACAATCTCCATACAAAAAATGCAAGTAAGAAATTTATAGATAAAAAATAAATTTACTAAAATACACCTAAGACACATCAAACAGAAACTACACAGTGGACAGTGAATCTGCACAAGTGTCTTTTGAGTCCACCTTATTCCCAGTAAGACTATTAGTAAGAGGTACTTCCAGGATAAACCACTTGATATAGACAACCAACAGTTTCAGTGATACCAGAACCATGGTGCATGCATTCTGGATTGAGTCATTTCCCCTATAATACACCCCTTGGGAAGGGCTCCTTATTCATTGTCCCTTCAAAACAGGATACTTTTATTGAATCAACTTGCTAACAATTCTGAACCTTTCATATTTAATTTTGTATTCCTCTTGGCATAAACATTCATGTTTCCTAAATCTTTACTGTGACTATCACACAAAAATGTGTGATAGTCACAGTAAGATTTAAACAATAATAAAATGGCTAATAGTCTTCGCATACATATGCTGTTCTGGTTAAAAAAAAAAAAGTGTTAGAGGGTTTTTTCCCCCCTTAAAAATTATGGTAAGGAGTAAAACCCTGTAGATTCTGTTGACTTAAAATCTGGCAATTGACAAAATATCCCACAGAAATATCCATATAAGACAAATATATTACTATACTTAAAGATATTTCATGCTTCACAAATACCCAAGGAATTAATACATACTCCAAAGGCATTGATAGTTATCCTGAAAGCTGACACAGCTACTGTATTTATTTTTATAGTAGAATGCATGTGGAATAAATAATTCAAACTGTTAGAACTACAACTCCTTAAACTCCTTTAATATCGTGCTTAAGAAATTATATTTCTATACTTGTTTCACTGGAAACAGCAAGACATTTGAATTAAAATCAATAGCCAATTTTAACTTTTGAAACAGAAAAATAAAACCACTGCAAAAACTATGAAGTATTTTAAAATGACTTACAAAGCTTACTAACTATAGAAGACCTACAAATTTAGTGAACTCCACTATTTTCAGCTTCAAACACTTGACGTACTTCGTTTTCAAAACTTAAGCTAAAAAGTCAAAATCTTTTTAAAACAGAAGCTTAAAATATTAATGAATTTTAATTTTTAGTCTTTAGAGGGCAAACTGAATTTCTACTGTGCAACTGCCACTAGCAAGGGTTATAGTCACATACTCTATCTACCATCTAAACAGATAGCAGCACAGTCAGGTTGCATTTCAGAATACCTGCAGGATTTAATGCACACTCCTGAACAGCTGGCTGAGATAAGATCTGCCTTAGTGTATCCTGGTGAGAAAGCAGAGCTCGTCCTGCTTTTAGTATGTACAGCTTTAACTGCTGGCACCGCAGTAGATCCAGATCAACTTGACCTATCAGAAATATTAAACAGCCATTAGTGCTAGAAATCTCTTGTATTAGAGAAGATTATCATTCACACAACCTCAGCCCAAACATCAGTTTACATCTTAACTCACTGTGTACTGACAGTGTAAGTCAGTTTAAACAGCACACGGACCAAAAGTCCACACACATTGTATGACCCATGATATCAAAAATACTGCCTTCCTACTTTTCACACCCTGGACAATCATACAGCTGATTTATAACACAGTAAGTGCAGTTAAGATGTTACTCAGATCCAGTATTTTAAACAACTCGATACAGTGAGATCAGCCCCAAACCTTATTTACATTTTCCCATCAAAGTTAAACATATTTCACTTACAGTGCAGAGCAATTCCCCTCCTAGCTAAACTTGTCTCTTGAGTGTCTATTACTCAATGTTGAATAAGAAAGCATGTAAGGTTCTGGTGACCCTTTTCCTTATGTATGTTTGCTGTTACCAGCATTTTTCCCAGAGCATATCCATCTACTTCCAAAGAAAACAAACAGCAAAAAGCCCCCAACTGTACCTGAAAGACCTTGATTGGGAGACTTCATTCTTTGTTTTTCTATTTTACTTCCAGCCAGATTTACTAGTTGAGCCCAAGTGGATAGCATAGGTTCAGTGAAAGGCAAGTTGTTCACATTAAAAGCCACAACTGGAAGCTAGACAGTGGGGGAAGAACCAGACAAACAAACAAACAAACAAAAAAAACAGGTAAGCATTTTCCTAAAATCTCACAAAATCATTAAAAAGTTTCAATGGTTCTTAACTGCAGAAGAGGAAAAGTAGCATTCATCTTACTGCTCTTGACCAGGAACAACTAGAGAGGATTTCTATTCCCTACACAGCTCCTAAGCCTGTATTTGCACCACACAATTGCAGGTCTACTTGGTGAAAAAGCAGGAGAGTCAGAACAAGAAAGAACTCCAGTCTCTGAAGCAGACTAAGCACTTGGCCTGTGCTTTCACTAAAGTCGTATCAACCAAATCAAGATTCATCTGAAAATACCCAAGACTTTCTACATTAGTTAGCAAATCAAGTTAAACAGAAAGCTCCTCTTATCTAAGAGCTATACATCACATTACAATGACTTGGGATTTTGCTTCAGCTTAAGTCCCTCTTCCTTTCACCTCCTCTGCAAATAAGGATGGGATTTAAAGGTCCTACAAAGGTTTGCATGAGGACCATCTTAGATGTGCATTCAGAGCATTGTATGTGTTGAATGGCAATGTATTTAGCCAGTGGAGAGCAAGTATTTTCTTTGGCCCATACTAGAGTTTCAAACCTTGCCAGTATTAAAGCCTTAATAAAACCAAACTTACTGGTTTCAGTTGATTCAGAGGGCACACTCTACATGTTCGCATGTCGTAGAACTGCACAGTGATTTTCCCTTTTGGGGTGATGCGTGTCACTGTGCCTTCTCCAAATTCATCATGAACTACTTGTCCACCCAGTCTCAAGCGACTGTCTATGCCACCAATCACCGCCAAGACTGCCATCAGAGCTCCCACCTCTGGATTCTCAGTGTCAGGGAAGTAGTCATCCAACACAGCCTAACAATGAACAATAAAATTTAACTGTAGGGAGAAAACACACACTTCTATCTGCTTTAAAATACAAAGTTAATCACACATATTTCAACTTAAAAATTACAATACAAATACATATAAAAATAGAAAAATGGTTTCAATATTAAGCTTAATATTGTTTACAAAGATTTAGCATTTATAATTTCAAAATAAATATTGCTATAAAAATGAGCTTATTTTAAAACGTGGAAACTACCCCTTCTGACTGTTTTCCTGCAAAGATGTGGGTGATGGAGGTTAGCTGAGAGTTGATGTACTTGTTTATGAGTCCATTCCACTGGCTGAGCGAATGCAGCGTCCTCAGCAGTGCCACTATCTCTTCTGCTAAAGTACTACTATGAGTGGCAGTGAGAGATGCTTGGGGCCTGGCCTTTCTCCTCCTCAGAGTAGATTCTGGAAAGACAAAGCAGTGGCACAACAGCTGTGAGTTTAATGCACACATCTCCCATACATAAAAATAAGCCACTGAGGGAAAATTCCTCTACCTCTGAGCAGTGGGATATCTGAAGAACAAGTACTAAGCAGGCTCCCTAAAAATCCAAACAGTTTTTCCACAAGAAATTTCATGTCTCTTGACCTTTCATTTTTATCCCAGGATGGAAGTACTGCTTTCAGTAAATGCACAGCAAGGATCTAAAAAGAGAACAAAATCAGTGTTATTCTAGTCTATGTCAACAAATACTAAAGAAACTCTCTAACATATTTAGTACAGAAGAATGACATTTTTAAAGTTAGCTTTCTTTTGTAGTTCTTTCTACAATGCTGATTTCTTTCTGGCTGTGGAAATTACAGAGCTACTGATCTTCACTTTGCTAAGGGATATTTTAAAAGAAGTTGTGACGGTTCAGAGTCAGTAACAATTTTACTGGCACATTATATTAATGAACCCAATCTCTTCAAGACTTAGGACATGAGACACAGACACACAGAGAAACAATGCAAATGACTAAAACAAATAGGAAAAATAAGAATACAGAATGGGAAAGTTTGTTCAGCTTGCAGACTCAGAAATTAGTACTAAGATGTATTTTGGAATGAAAGTTTCCAAGTGTTCTGCAAAGAAGCTGTAACAGTTAAAATTCATGAGATATAAAGCTGAATGGTGGAAGGCAGGCAACAGCAGCCACAGCAACACTCAAAAGCAGCCACTGTGAAACCAGGGCCTCCAACACAGAAGGAACAGGCTGGCATCTCTGAACCCAGACACTCAGTGCAGAACTGACAAGGAACAGGGGAAGGTGCAGCACTGTAGTATCAAAGAGCAGAGGGGGTTGCATATTTTGAGTAGGAGCATTCCAGGTTTTGAGCTTCCTCATCTTCTACCCGGAAGGCCAATAGAAGTGACTAACAGCAAAGACAACTCTCCTCTTGCAAACTTCTGTCAATAGCATGTCTTTATAGAACTTCAAGGTCTCATCTTTTTGTTGTTCTTAAGTTAGGTGCTGGTACATGAGGAATGGTCATTTCTCTCGAGTATTCCCTGAACAGCACAGATGACTCTGCTGCACTAAGTCCTGGATGATGACAGAAGTCTCAACATACTAAAAACACTGACAAGAATTTACTGGAAGATCACACAAAAATGAACAGGCCTTTATGATACAAGGCTTTAGTTAAAAAATGCTAATGGCTTATCAAAGAAAAGAGTAAGATGATCTTTTGACCCCCAAGCCTTAAAATTTGGCAGTTATTCTATAATAAAGTTGCTTTTCAGTCTCATGAAAACAGCACTACCAAGACGCTAAGGAATGGAAAAAGAAGAAAAAAAAAAAAAAAGAAAAAAATTAAAGGAAGAAATAAGAAAAGGGGAAAGATGACAAGGGAAACACGATACCAAAACAAGATGCAAAGATGTAGCTTCTTTAGAGACCGTAATTAAAATAATATTAACAGTTTCCTATGGAAGGAGGGACAGTAGACAATACATAATTCAGTAACTATAAATGAAATTTGACTTTTTCCTAACCATTTACTTGTTATTCTTTCATTTATTCAACTTATAGGAAACATTTTATGGGAGTTTCTGGAGCACATTTTTGGAACACTGTTCTGACCTTTCTTTCAACAGAACAAGGGAGTCTATAGTACCCTGAAGGCTGAAAATTCAAGAGATGCATATTTAAAACAGTAAATCCTAAATATAAAGAAAATGTTATCTTTTTTCCAGCTAACTAAAAGGTGATTTATGGACATTTCCCAGCTGTTTTGTAAAATACACTTTTTTCTTTAAGAAATTGAAGTCTATTAATTTTATTGCCTATTGAAGTAATTTGGAAATACACACATTACCTGTCTCTGTAGTGAAGCAGCAGTGAAAGATTCATGTCCCTCAACAATTTTCATTAGCAAAGTTATCCACTGAGATGTACTAAGAGTGCTGCACATCTGAGGCATGAGTGCTATGCTTCGAATGAATCCCAACGTGCACCAACTCCTATGCTGTTCTTTATAAACTAACTTATTTGGCAAGGAAGCTAAAAACAAAAAGACATATACATGTAACAGTTGACTTTTCCACCAGCTACGTAGTTCTCTATATACTACATGGGACTTTTTTGGACAAATCAGAACACTGATCTATTTCACTGTCTTTACATGAACTATTAATTTCAATTTTAGAGCTTGTAATGAATTTTATTAAATATGCCTTTAAAACAATTCTTATCATTACACTGTTTCCTCATTTCAAAGTATTTAACAGCATTACTTCTGAAAACTACAAAAAAGCTACAAAAAGGAGTATGACACACCCAGTCATACTGTTGTTGCCAAACACAAAAAGGCTGCTAATAAATTAATTGTCTAAGTCAACAATTCACATCTCATGCATTTCTTCTCCTTTTACTGTTTACATTCTAAGAATGCACAGGATCACTTCTATTGCCTTTAAAAAACAAGGTTTTAAAAGCTCTGAAAATGCATATTCTAGCCTTTGCCCTTAAAAGGATTAAAAACTACTAACAAAGTATTTACAAACTCACAAGACAACAAAGCACAAAACAGAAGCACACAGCTCAGTCAGACTGCTTCTATGTAATATACCTGATTTATCTATTGTTCCACTCTCCACAAGCATACGGAGTAGACCACACAAAGTCCGAGTAGCATCACTTTGCATGACTTCAGCATGGACACCAGCAGAGAGACACAGTGTCTGCAACAGGTTCACAGTACTTGTCAGCATCATGGAAGTAGGGTGGAGATTCCTTTCAACTTGTTCTCCTTCTGAAGGAAGACACAAAAGGCAAAGAATACATTAATACCGAGTTATTTTATTTCACAGAGGTTCTGAGACAAACATGATGTGAACAATTCGTTAAAAATATTTTCTCGGAGATGACCTGACACTAAGAAGACTCCTTATTTCCAACTCCAAGAGCAAAATATAAACCAGGTATTTTGCACATATACTTTCAAGTTTTTCTCTAGCAGTACACAGCTGTTGCCAAGAATAGGGAAGCACTCGGACTCAATGTATAATTAGGCCATATAAAAATCCCACTTCAGGGTGGTATTAACACCTGTTAAAATGTATACCTCTTGGTATCCGTAAATGAAACTATTTCAACTGAATTAATACTGTTTTCTCTGACCCATGAATACACAACAAATGTGACACCATCTTGTCTATCTTCCTTTCTCATTCTAAAGTTGTATTAAGAAAGATTCTGGTCAGAAGTGAACACCTATTAAATGACTCTTCTTTGATGAGGCACTTGTTCCTGTAAAAGAAACTGTTTTATATTACAAGATACCAATTTTAAAGTTCAACTAAAACTGTGCCTCCACTTTTATGAATTTTTTTTTTTTTTACCAGAATCATCCTCAGTGTCTGAATCCTCTGTTGTGGGCTGCGTTGCAGGTGGTGGCTCAGCTAGTTTGAGATCATATTTTCCCTCCTTTCCCATTCTGTAAGAATTTGTACTTCCAGTGTCCCACTGCACTCTAATCCAGCCATCTTCTCCCAGTTCTCCAATCACACGACCCAAACCTGGTGTGGGTCCATCCTGACAGAAGAGAGAGGTTCAAGTGACACAATCAACAACACTAGTTCATACCCAAAGTTCATAAAATAAAAATGCAACTGCTCTTTTTTGCTGCTAACCTAATGATAGGTAGTAAACATTCAACAATGTTTCAAAAATCAAGCATAGAGAGCATTTCACAATTTTCAAAAGAATCACCCCAGTATGCTGCATATTTAGACATTCATGGCTAGATCTCTTTTACTATGTCTTACATAAGTAGCAGTTATGTCCTACATAACTGGAAATGTATAATATTGTAGAAAATGAATTATCCAATTTCCTGTTAAATGGTAAATTACCACAGTCTCACTAAAAGAGAATTTTAAACATCTCCAAAAATAAAGCTAAAGAAATAATTAATGTATTTTATGTTAATTCTCCAAGTCTTTCGTGGTAAATAGTCAGAATTGCACGGCATTGCTGTAAGACAGTGAAGGATTGATAAAGCTGGTTGTGAAAAACAGGAGCTGGGCCTCTTGCTTATCTTGCACCTGGCTCCAGCACAACTGAGTGATGTCTGGAGTGAAGCAGAGCTCTCATGCACCGATGCCGTTTCAGTGAGGCACAGAAGGGCACCTGGGCCTCTGTGTGAGCCAACAGCCACACTCCCTTCACCGTGAAAAACAAGCCTTGTTATAAATCCAGTTTATTCAGGAGATAAGAATGCATACAAAGACCCTCTGATGAAGATCAGACAGCCCCTACTGCTGCCTCAGCACATGGAGGAGGACCAAAGTGTTGATTCCACCTCTTTCATCAACTGTAAATTCTGACAAAAGGTAACCAATACCCTCATTAAGCCCCACTAACATATTAACTTAGGCACCCCTCAGGAAGCAGATGAAGGAAAACATAGGATGTGTAATAATGCACGTATGGCCAAAGTCACCAAACCCCACCTATAACATGATTGTTCCATCCCACTGGAACAGGCCAAAATTTATAGTACAAAATAGTGGCTTCAGGGGCAGAAACGGCTGGAAGGGGAAAACTCTGTCTGCTCAAGATCTATTCACAAACTGTATCTCTCTTCTTTTCCCAAAGAGAAGCCTTTATGTAAGCTTTGCATCTCCAACAGCACACCTGGCAGTATTAATTTACATACACACCTATATATATATATATGTGTGTGCATGTATATATATACACATATATATGTATATATGTGTATGTATAGTGCTATTAGATCTCTTACTATACTTTCTGTCACAACACATACTAACACCCAGTAATTAGTGCAATCATCACCAGCAATCCTGAGCCTGCTTTTCTGGTGCTTCAAATAACCACACTATTTGTGCCTCTGTGCTTGTGCAAGTTCTCCTCCAAACTCAACAAGACTTACAATGTTAAACTGGGCTACAATAAGAAATTAAGCCCAGCTGCAACCAGCCCCCCCATGATCTCTGAAGATTGACTGGAACGCAACATTTTTTTTCTGTTAAATTCCCATACCCTTAATTCAACATTTTTGGAATGTAAAATTCCCTTGATTGACCAGAAACTTCACAGACAGTCCACCGAATAGGGACTTTAGATAATAACACACCCAAAATCTGTATGAAAGAAGTCATACCTGATCACCCCATTTCCAGTCTACCCCTCTCACCACTCTGGTACCAATTTTCATCATGGCTGCCAGCTCTGGTCCAGAAACAGGGAGCTGAACAGGTGTAGTTTCCTTTCTTGACTCTTCTAGGACCGTGGCAGAAGCCCCATGACAAGAGGCAATCATATCTTCTTCAACATTATCAGAACTCGGTCCTAAAAAGGAAAAAATATGAAAAAAATTAAATCCAACTACAAGTTTTTGATATGTACCTTTGTCACATGTAAACTTTCAGGCACAAACTTTGTAATATAAAAGCAGTAAGAAACAGGAAAGCTGACTGAACAGGTGATAAGTCAAATGACCTTTAAGAAAACTAGGATGTAATGGTTTTGAATGCACAGGAATTGAAATACTTAATTTTGAATAAAAAAACAAATGACAATTAAGAGACATTAATAATGATGACTCAATTGGCTAAATGGTTCTACAAACAGAATTTTTTTGAAAAACTTTCTGTGTGCACTCCAGTTAAACACAAGTTACAGGAACAAATGTTTGCTATTATCTAAGAAAACCAAGAGAGAAAAACCATGGCAATTTGAATCATAGCAAAACACACCAGAGAACTTCCTATAACAGGACAAAGAAAGCTTCAAGCTTAAATATGCAGACTGAAAACATTTTTAATACATAGAAAAAATGAAATGGAGATTAGAGAGTAGACAGTTTTTATTGTTTTCATTTTAAATTTTCCATTTTTTATTTATTTGTAACAGTTCCACCAAAACTACACATCAATTGAAATTTTAGCAAAGGATGGCTGAAGCAAACACTTAATAGAAAAAAATCATGACTGGAAAAAAGCTGCAATCAAATTAACCTCCTTCTCAACCACGCTTACAGATGTGTTTTTTGTATCGGGCTAAAATAGCATTAAGCATTATCATTAAGCAGCAAAGTAATTCTGTAATTTGGGTACACCAACAGGTAAAAAAATACAGGAGACTTGTAAAGCAAATGCTTTCTTCTGAGTAAGAAAGAGGAACTGTACCTATCAGCCGCAGTGTGGTTTGTGTCAAGGCCAGCATGCCGGAATTGAGGAGCAGGCTCAAGGTATTCGCACCATGCTGCAGCGTCAACATGTTCAGCATGACCAGCAGAAAACGCGCTTGTGGAATAGTTCCAAGACTTGGTCCTGCTGGATTCTCATTAGTAATTGTTTGAAGAGGAACAGGCTGCAGACCTAGTCCGATTGTAATACAAATAACAAAGTCAGCTGACATTTGGGAGCTACAATAGAAGAGGTTACAGATTTGTTTGATTGATGGTTTAAAATATTTTTTATTCCCTACTCAGCTCTGAGAACTTACAAGCTGAAGTTCCAAGAAACCAATTCTAATTTGTATTTTAATGCTAAAATGTTACTAATGAGTAATCAACCACCTGTTGCTGGGAAATGGGCAACATACTCAAACACTGAGAAGCGAGTTAATAGGGGGTCAAGGTGGGAAGGCTGGAATGACACACAAAGTAATTCTCAATACAAAACAAGGGAACAGATTTCAACATCCCAATTATTGGGAACTTTAAAAAAAATAGCAACAACATTAACGTAAAACAGTTTTCTCTACAGACAACAGCAACAAGATGAGACTCACCTAGTTCTTTAAATTTTGCATTAGCATCTAGCAAGATGTTCCGGACATTCTGAATAGCCCATGCATACAACTTTCCAAAAGTTACTTCCAGCAGCATTCTGTTAAATGGCGGAATCAGATCGACATCCTTCAAGCAGTCAGTAAGAGGCTCCCTTCAGGGAAAAACAACAACAACAAAGTAAGTACTGTTTTCTTATTGAAGAATTGTGGAAGCAAAAGCAACAAGAAGTTTTACCCTATATTGGCTCCTTCTGGAATAAGTCTCTGCCATCCACAGAACATAGCATACTGCACAGACGGGAGCAAAAAACTTTTAGCTGACAATTTCAGAATAGTATCTATTCCCTCCAGACGAACTTCTGCTCTTTCCAACTGTCAAAGACAAAAAACCAAATTGTCACACTTGTGTAAACGGCTAATAATTGTCATAATTATGTAAAGGTCCCATTTCCATTCATTTTACCTGTTTTAATAAACATTTTCTCATTTTTTCTACATCCACTGGCTCTTCTTTAAGTGCAAATTCAACAATGGTGTTAAGGAGGGCAGACTGTGGATACAAGCCCTGAACATTTTGCTTCAGCCATTTGTATTTGTGCACACCTGTAACTGTACTCAAAATTGGCTGCCACTTATCCTGCAAAAGAAGAAGGTAGCATGTTAAAACTTTTTAAACAATTTTAAATTATTGAAAATATAAGTTATTTCATGCAAAACAATTTCCAAATTTAAAACACTAGGGGGTGGAAATAAAAACTTTTTCAAAGTCAGAAAAGAGTTTAGTACTATTTAACTCATCTTTTTTACTCTTGCTACATAAAATTTCAAATGCGTTAATGTTCAAAGAAAGAGGAAGTAACCCATCATAACATTTTATTTTGAAGCTTTATCTAAGATTATCAATAATTTAAAAATTAGAAAAGGTATCTTTACATATGCTAAATGCATAGTACAAGCTTATTTTTTAAAATTATTCCAGGCTTCACTGAAACAACATGTCACACTTAATTACACATCTCAAACACCATTATCAGAACATTTAATGTCAAGCTACTGCAATCATGCTTTAACTCATACTTTTTTCTCTTGTTATTTTTATTCACAAGGTTGATTCAAAATCTGATAACTTACCTTGGGTGATTTGATTGGTATGGGCTTTTTATCTATAGGGACAGGACTGTGAGGTACCACACAAGATTCTTCTAAATCACTCTCTTCATTTCCAATTTTGGATTCCTCTACATCAGCAGATTCAGATTTTTTTGGCACTATAAACAAAAAAGTATTATTCTTTCATGCAGTCTGATTAGATTTTACAGCATCACATTTTTAGGTTTGCATGATAACCTAAGCACACAGAATACTTAAGAACTGTCTGTAATAAAATGGAAATGTATTCTTGGTGAATAGTTGGACTCTATGTCCAACTATTACCAAATTAACTCTGGTATTACCAGCAATATCCTTTTCTCTTTAAGGACAAACTTGAAAAGCACTTCATTGTCTGTTCACCACATTAATTTATTTCCAGTTAAACCATTTTTTGACTACACTTTAATAAAACATGATTTCTAAAAAGATGTCACTTCCAGTGAAGTGTTACTAAAACAAATTCAGAGGGTCTAATACTGAAGGATCATTTTTAATCCACTGAAACATGAAGAAACATGCCTCAACTACCCTTGACACTCTTGTTTTCCAGTTCTTGCTGTAGGATCTGACATGCAACCACTGGTTTAGAAAACTTCATGAAAATGCAGCAGAAAGCAAATGGCTTTGATGCTTTATCTAAGGAGAGCCTCAAATAGCAGCAAACCTTGAAATAAGATGGATTTTCATTGTTTCAAAGAGAATACAACATTAATGCTGCTTTACCTCTTTTTTTCCTTTTTTCTCTAATAATTTTCTGAGCTACCCTTCGCCATCGGGGCAAGGAACTAAGAAGTTTAAACTTGGACATTATAGAGAGATCATTGCAAACCGCAGGACGTAGTTCATTGAATAAGAATCTCAAGCGCTCAATGACAGGAGCACAAACTTCCTTGTAAGAACGCCCCTGTTCCTGATGGGTCTAGGAAAGACACAGAAAGATGAAATTATGTATAATACACAAGAAAATGAACAATATATAGCTTTTTAATAAAACACTTCAAATGAAAATTATCTTTACATCAGCAGCTAAGGGGCTTACCTTAATAAGTGAGCATTTTGCTTGGTAGACAACACGGCACACATCCACTACAGATTTTGGTAAGGTTTTGTGCTTTACCTGGTCAACTCCAAGGGTACCAGGATGAACAAGAGACAGTGCTACATGACCTTAATGGGAAAAGACAATCTTTGAATATGCATTTCCAAAATCATCCATAGCAGAATTTAAACTGACCTAAACAAACACACCACAAGCCTACCTACCCAAATCTTCATGCTTCAGAAGACAGCATAGTAACAGGCGTCCTACTTCTTCCACAGGATGCTCAGGAGGGAATGTGATTGGTGTTGTTAAGTGACACTGTTTACAGTATCGCTCTATTTGACACAAGAAATCCTAAGAAAACACAAAATAGCCTCTGTTTAACTTCAGTTTTAAAATACAATGAAAGGACTCAAAATACTACAAGGCAGCATTTAAATAACGCTGAGCAATCTCCACAATCTGAACTAACATTCCTGAGGTACAACACTGAGTATGTGCAATTTAACACACAGCAACTACAACCCAATACTGCAAATACGCTACAGCCTTCTTCCTGTACAAAAAGCTACATGGCTCAAGGAAAAAAGCTACTTCTGCTTTTATCTCTTCATGAGATAGTCAGGTCACCTAACACAATTTTTAGTTGTCTTCTCATTAATCATTATTCATCATTATCGCTATTCCCAAAGATTATTTGGGATTCTCTTCATAAAGGAGCTGAACTCAGAGGGCTAGAAAATCTGAAGATATTACAGAAGATACTGATCAATGTAAACCATAGGGTTTTTCAGAACATCCACAATTCTAATCACGTGAAACTTGAACCTCAAGCCCCAAAGGAATTTTAAGACAAAAGCATACTGAAACAAAATACATTCGCAGCTTGACAGGAAAAACTCTCTCTTAGTTCAACTGGAGGTGAGCAGGATCTCTCAATGCTACTGAAAGTTGACATGAGAAGTAAAGCATTACTAATTTTTTGGTAAGAATATTCAAATTTTTAGTTCTCCCACTCAAAAATTCTAAAAATAGTAAAGAAAAAATGTACTGTTGTGCTATCAAGTGAAATATACACATTTTATCCATCAGTAGTACTCAACCATTCCTTTCACAAAAAGTAATTCTGAAATAACTTTTTCAATTGTTTTGCTATAACTTGTGGAGAATTTTCACCACCACTATCACCCCTCAGAAACATTTTTTGTGCACAGAACTACTGAGGGCCTACCTTCACGGTGTGATCCTGAATATTATTATCCGCAATAGCTTGGAGAAAGGGTTGTGAATGGTCACTCAAAGTTAATCGATGTGCATATAGTTTTGATTTATTTGGGGTAGTGTTACCAGGTGAACTGCAATGGTCTTCATCTTTTTCCTCATTGTAACTGTAATGAATCTGACTAGTTTGCAAGCCTCCAGAAAAGATCGATGACTTCAACCATTCTGAAGTAAAGAAAACATGAGTGAATATTCTGATCAAAGACTAAGCTATCAAGACTCAATTTCCTGTAATAAAATGCATTCACAGCTTCAACAAGACTTAGTAAATCTTTCATTTGCGGAAACTTTTTCACAGGAAAAACAAAAGGGTTCTGCAACTGAGAAACAATTAAGTAACAGGGCAGCCATCATCTGTTTAGAGATACAGGGGACCTTAGCAATTTTTCTGCTATTAATATTGAATTATACCTTCTATTGACCAAACCAAGACACCCAATAAGAAAATTTCCAATACCACATGATCCAGGCACTCTTAACTGACCACAAATTGGTGAGATAGGAGACTGTGTAGCATCGTTTTCTATTTTATGTTGCATATTACAAAATTCTGAATTCGACTGCTCAAAATTATCTAACCCCGATTTAAATCTTGCTAAATTATTGGGATCTTGATGAGTGTGGTAGTTAAGGTTAAGAATGAAGAACTCCTGCAGAAGATCAAGACTAATGAAGTGCTAAATTTTCAGCAATTTATTCATCCTTTGTCTTTTTCTTGCATGCTTTGACAAGTATTTATCACTTTTTAAAGCTCAAAATGACGTCCTGCTTACTGGCACATTCAATTTCCAGAGGAGAAAGTGGTGTGCTCATTGCCAGGTAGGAAGCATGCAGTCCAAGGAGAAGACCCAAATTCCTCTCTGTGTCTATGAGAGGTGATGACAAAGTACTGAGATCTGGCGTTGTAATCACTTCCTGGTCAGGCTGCACAAAAGAAACAGTAATTGTAAGCTAGAATTGAGCTCCAACAAGAATTCCAACAGCAAAGTAATGCTTTACTTTAGAAAACATTTACCCATTAGTAACATTTTTACCTCTATATACTGGCCAACACAGAAGGCGTGCATTGATTCCCGTGTGTCCTCAAATTGCAAAGCAGCTTCCAAAGCAACAACTGGGTCCTCACCAGCAAACTGAGCTAATGAAAGAATAATGTAGTCAATACAGTATCTAAAAATGTGGTAATTCCACCTAGTTTTGAAACAAAAGTAGTTTGTGTCTGTAAGTCAGATGAAAATTCTCACCAAGTATGCTACTGCCAGTTAAAGACTGGGTTTGGAAGTCCTTTATATCATACACTTTCCCATCAATCACTGTCCAAAATCCTCCGTCTTTGTTGTGGTTCTCTAGATCAGCCTTACGTATAAGTGTCACCTCCTCATTATTTCTGCAACTCTGGCCAGTAAAAAATGAACCTATTCATATAAAACAGAAAAGAGAATTTATCAACAAAATATTGGAAAGTAAGGGGTTTTTTCTGAACATTCTTTTAATAGTTGACTAGTCAAATTTTTCACTTCTATTCAAAGGCTGCTTTTTTTTTACATGCTCAAAAGTAATAATGGCTATTAATATGTTCCTCATATTATGCAATTCAACTATCTGTATACTGTGTTCTTTTATGCACTGATCTCTAATGTCACCTAGCATTGCCCAGCTATATGGCTGTTTTGTGTGGAGGTGGAGCGGAACAATCAGGTTTCTGGCAAATCACTGCTCTAATCGCTTCTTCCTCCAAATTACTTTGGTTTTATTACTCAGTTGCCTGCAAGGAATTTGCTGTATATTTAATTTCAGCCTAATTCAGTTTTTTTTTTAATATAAAAGACTCTTCTCTTTTGACCACAGACACAGCTCATATTACAAAGTACCCTGAGAAAATAAAAATTCCTTATTTCAAAGCTTTCACATTACTCATCCTTTGTGTTACAGAGTTTAGTAACAAAATGCCTAGATGTACTACACAGGTTTTCACTGCAACTTTTCACAGTCAAAATGTGAAATGATGTGAACCACTTCTTGAAAAAGCTGCATCTGTACTCTGCTTAATCTTACCTCTATATGTAACTTCCTTAAGAATGTACTGACAGAATAAATAGTGCCATATAAATTGGTTAATAAAACTTTGTACTGTGAAGTAGAATTCTCCTCCTGACAGTAGTTCATGAACAGTCACCACTCTTGTACAGCTACTTTATAAAAGCAGTCCAAATGCTACTAAGTACGTACCCATTATTCCTGGCCATGCTAAATCCTCATTGTCATCCCGTTCCTTTCCAGGGGCTAAGTGGTTAAATCTGTCTAGATGTTCCAGCAAGCCAGCTAACAGAGGGATAGCACCAGCTTCCTGCATTAATCCAGCATTTTTACTGAGGAGTAGCACTATAGAAACCACCAGTTCTGGAAGAAGAATGCCTGAAACAAAAAACACAGAAGATACTCACATTTAGTTCAAGTTCTACATTCATTGCATTGCAGAAGTAAATCACCATTAATATATTCTGCCTTTGACTAGTGTTGAGTACAAAGCTCTTGCCTTCCTCATTGAATTTTCCCTCCTTCTCTCCCATTAACCAAAAAATTAAACTGACTCCTTTGTAGCCATTTAGAACTTTCAAGAATGTCTTAAAATTCTGTGGAAGGGGAAGAAAGGAGGACAACAAGTAAAAACCTACCCGTTAAATCTCCATCCACAACACGAGATACTTCTGCAAAATGCCTATGACTAGTACAAGCAATGCTGGTTGCCACAGGAAGGATATCACCAATGTGCGTGCACAGAAGAGCAGTGTATTTCTTCAGTAAAGAACCAACACCTAAGAGGTCAGGACCTGTATAAAAATAGAGGAAGAGCACAGAGGACCACCACATAGTCATATTTAAGACACAGACTTCAAAAGCTGACAAACTATTCTGAAATTATGCCACTCAATATTAGCACTAATTTAAGAAATCACGTAGTTTTAAAAATTTATAAAAGTTTATTCTCCAGATCCTATTACCTAACCAAAAAAAAAAATTAACTTACAGAAAACAATGTAAATAAACTACTTTCAAACACTGTTCAGACAAATTCAGCAAACAGACTGACAAATGAGACAAGAAGATAAATTGAAATAAGAAAATGCTATCCTGTAAAAGTTATTACAGGAATACTTGGGGAGGGGTCAGAAGTTGTTTGCTTTTATTTTTAAAACCACTACTTACTGTATGTGTTAGGGACCTGGCCAACACAATCTGCTGGGTAAAGTTTGCTAACAAGTAGACGCTGAAAACGGAGCAACAGGTCCAGAGAAGCAGATCTCTCCTTGCTATAAAGTTCTTGGTCCATGCAGGAAGAAATGCGACGAGCAACATCTTTTAGTTTGGCTATTGTCTGTGAAGCGATGTTCCTAAGTGGTAGAAAAGTACCACAGAGTACTTAAAGGGAGCTCAGAGTGAAGACAGTCCACAGTTCATGGGTTAAGATTTTGCAAAATTTTGCAGAAATATATGCAAAGTTTCTATGTAGAACTTCCACCCCTTCAGACCGTGGAACTCAAAAAGGCAATGGTTTTGTGGATACATTTTGGTTCACAGGATTTGTAAAATACCTCAACTTTGTGTTTTGTAGTGAGTGATGACAAAAACCACAATCTGACAATCTTCACTGAGAGGCTGCAGTGAAAGTCATGACACTGCATAGCTCAAAACAGTTTCACTATTGTTTAAATTACATGGTTGCCATCACAATTAAGTGAAAAAGTGCAATAAATTTCTTGGTAAACTCATAATTACTTCCTGCTTTACATGCTATATGTTAAGTAATCCTGTAGCTCCTCTGGCTGATATAAAGCAGCTTTGCTCTCAGCACCCTAATTGGTCATGCATTCACAATTCTCAGTTAAGAATTTAAAATTCAGGTTTCTTTCCCGCTTACAGTCTCCATGAGACAGTTCTAAATAAATAGGACAAAATATTCAGTTCTAAACAAATTTGTGGTGATTCTCACACTTTTTAAGGACAGTCTTTTAAACATTTGTCCTATATTTGGTACAAAAACTTTCAGATACTTCTTCCAGAGAAGAAGTATCAAAATCATAAAAGCAAGGCAGTCTTTCTAAAATTGAGTAATTAAGTATAGAACATTGCTCCTCAGCAAAGATAACATAGCAGAACCACAGATAAGCTAGGAGAACGTTCAATATTTTGAATTCTGAGGAGCTAAAAATGCTAGAAGACTTTATTTGCTAACCAAAATTACCATCCTTTAGCTGACTAGTTCACAGAACATCTAAATACATCTCTACAAAAGTAAAAGACAAATTCAAAGCAATTACCTCAGTAACTGCTGAATTAACTGAACTAATGGTAAACTTTGTTTTCCTGCAGATTCATAGATTCCAGTGTTAATAAGGTCTTTGTCCAATGGAGTTCTGCTCCTATGAAGTGTTGATGCATTTGCCTCTTGTTCATCAATTTCTTTTTCTTTCTGTGCTTCTTTTTTTGCTTCAATATCCTAAAAAAGTAAATGAAGTTAAAGAAAACACACAAACCTCCACTATGATTATGAAACATTTGTTAACAAGTATTCACAGTAACAAGATCAAGTTACTTTTACCTATGGCAAAATGAAACAGTTGCTACCAGACAAAATGTCTATTGCATATTCTGTAACAACCACATGGGCACACTTTTTAAAAAACAATTATAATGCAAAAAGAAAGGCGAAGAGAGGGATGAAGGTGGCGAAGGTAAAAAAGAGTAGAGAAATTCCACAAAACCATGGTGGACACACATGCCAGTAGCTGCTGCTGCACAGTTCACAACTGAAGGCACATTTACTCTGTGTTTATAAAAGCAACAAATCCAGTGCCCCAAGGAGAACCTGAACTGCAGAGCTGATGAACCATACCTGAATTTCTGCAGTAATAGCAGCGTTCAGTGCAGACTCTAAGCCTCCATCAGCCATCAAGCTGCCCACCAAGAGGTCAATCATGAATCTACGTCCTGGGCTGACATTCATTTCATTTCCTGAAACTACGAACGGAAGAAGCTAGTAATGAAGTCAAAAAGTGAGGCTTAAACAAGCAGGCTTCACTTTGAGGACCAACCTGCACTGGGTAGGAGCGCTGAGAGCGCCCTGGCGCGCTCCTCCGCCGTCGGCAGCAGCACAGACCAGCCGCTCTGCAGCACCGCTTGAGCCGCCGACTGCACTGTGTTAAGAACCCCAGCGTTGCTCGCCAATGTTACCACTGTCTGCTTCAGGCTGTTGAGCAGGATACTGCCCAAACCCAAGCCAAGGCATTCTGGATCCACCTGATGACTAATGGCAGCATGAAGCTGAAAAAAAAAAAAAAAAAAAAAAGGCAAATTTTAATTAACAAGTGGTATGAACTTGGTGGGAATGGGGGGGAAGTCGATCCTGGAGCAAGTAAGTTCAGTGACCAAGATACAAACTTTTACCTGCAAATCTGTAAAATTAAAGGGAAATTCTGGCTTGCCTACATACTGAATTTAAACCAATACTCAAAGATTACAAATGGTAGCTATAAGCCCCGAAGTTCTGCAGTAAACCTAAAAAATAACCTAAATTGTTTCTGCCTCACTACATCACGCTAGAAAACATAGCACATTTTCAGTGACTGTCAGACACCAATTAAAGAGATCATTCACTTTTAAAAATGCTATTTAAAGTCCATAAAAATGCTCAAAATCTCTGAGTGAGTATACAAGGCTTAGTCCATTTAGGTATTGTTTTTATAGTTCATTCTTAATGAAACCCAGAAGCTGTCAAGAAGGAAAAAAAAAAACAACACTAGATGACAAATTATAAAATGATAGTGTAGTTCTTTCACTTTCTAAAGCCAATAAAAGTGTTTTAAGGCACATTAAAGGTTACTGTTTCCATCCAAGCAGTTTAGTGAAAACATTCAGCTCAATGACTGCTCAAAGTGTAGGAAATTGGAGGTACCTGAAGTCTTAAAAGGTTTAACGTTGCCACAGCCATACACTCCTTTTCCTGAGGAGGGGGCCAGTCAGAGGATCCATCCATTCCCTCAGTTACTTGTCTCAGTAACAGATCCAGCTGCTCAAATGTCATGGGGCAAACATCCACCACAAAAGGTACCCGCAAGCCTACTGACCATTCTGAACACGATGACCAAGCAAAACTCTATAAATGGAAACAATACACAAAGTTCCACAGTCGGTTATTTTCTAAATATGACACTGATTACAGATAGGAGTGTAAAGCTAAATCTGCCCTCAAACAGCAATAGTTCATGTGGAAATAATACCAGCACAACCGTGGAAGAGAATGCTCTACTTGCATCCTTGTAAACATACATAAAACCCTACGGATCCAGAACTCTCCCATCACATTTTCCAGTGTGTTGTCGTACCCAGTCCAGATACCTTACTATTTGTGCCCCAGGAAACAACATGCTGACAACTCCTCCATTGCTGTGCCACACAAAACAAAACAAGTAAATAGCTACTTCTCAGAATATCCAAGAGAGGGAAAGCTAATCACCCCTTTTCAGCAGAACAACTGCACAAGATTTTTTTTTTCCCAAAGCCTTCATTTACTCAGAATAAGAATAGAAAACGTCATGCAAGCACAGAAAGAAGGACCAGAATTAGAATACAGAACTAACCTCAGTGAAAGGTAAAAACCAAATCATTCAAAAATAAAACCTACCTGAGCAGGTCCACAAGCAATTCCAACAATATGCTTTGTGTCTAATCCCGGGAGAGCTGCGGGCTCTGGTTTAGTGATACGCAAAGTATCAAAATGCTGACACTGATCATTGCTTCCCCAGCTGTGCACTTCACTATCTTCAGTCAGTGCTAAACAATGGGTAGATCCAGCTGCCACATCTATCACTTTCTTCCCTGATAGGAAAGTTAGATATTGAAAATATAACTTGGATATTACAATCATTGACAGAAAAATAGCAGAGAGAAGGAAAACCATGATAATTACAACCACGCTTAACTAGGAACATATTATGGATGTCAAAGAGTCTCATTTTTGCCTCAGTAGTGGCTTGGAAGAGTACAGCAAAGCAAAAACCAAGAGACAGGTAAGTATGAAAGTTTACAAGTTAAAAAAAATCTTCTACTTTGTGTGCCTTCTACATAGAAACCTTTTCGGGAAAGATTTTTTAAAACATCTCCCCATCTATGATGAGAGACTGTGAAGTTATTTGTAGTCATTAGCTCAGTAGTTGTTCTCATTTAGATCATTCAACATATATGAATAATAATTTAAAGGAAAGACAGACCAATAAAAAATGTTTCTTCCTCATCATCTCCTACAGAACCTCAGGTTTCTCACAAAGGAAAGACGTAATTTTCACTCTGTTATGAACTAGTCAAAAGGCAAACGCAACTTTAATGACACTATCTGTTGTCTGTTATTTTCATTTATTCCATTCACCTGCCTTAATCTAATAATATATTTTATATATACTTATTTGCATGACAATGCAAACATATGTGCTTTAAATAAGCATTTCTGTGAACCTAATAAAAGAAAAGCAATAAGAATAATGAGAACACAAGACATGCAGCATTTAAAGCATAGACATAGTGTCTAAGTCTGCTAAAATCTTGTAGGTATAAATGCAGAAGTAACAGGAAATGCACATTATTACCTTTTTCAGTGCTACCAGCATAAAATATGACACAGTACATGGTATCATCACTCTTAAAGTTGGGTTCATTTGTGTCCCATAAAAAACTCCAACAGCAGTAAAAGGAACTTCGGAATATTTCCAGCTCTGATAATTACCTTTCAAGCCTTCCAGCAGTTTGGGATATCGAACATGCTCTTCCGTCCCATGCCCAAGTCTCTGATTGTCGCCTTTTCCCCAGGTGTAGACCTGGCCATCTTTGGTTAAAGCAATAGAAAACTGACTCCCACAGCGTACTTTCACAATGTCCAGATCTTGAAGTTTTTCTATCAGCTTGGGAGTTTTGCAACCATCACTGCCTCCTCTTCCCAGTTTTCCATAGTCTCCATCACCCCAAGACCACACCTGGCCTTTACATCAGGAGAAAAAAAAAAAAAAAAATCGCACTGCTTTTTCATGTAATTAACTCATCTGTTTTAACAAGTAAGTTCTTAAAAACCCGAGATTCTATAACAAGCACAGATTTTAAATTTTATTTTAAGAAAAGTAGTTCCAAATTAATTACTAATTGTTTGTGACAATAAGAAAGAATAACATTTGAAAAGCTTTCATGCTGACAAAACTGAACATAAAAAGTGCAACATAGAACATGCACTGAAAATCTGTTAGTGTATGGAAAGTCCTTCTTAAAAATATATGAAGCATAGGATTTACTGTAAATCAAGCAAATTAAAAACTGGTTTCTTTTATTATTTATAAGAACTTACAAAATGTTTTCCACATTAAATGGCCAAACTGTCTGTGAAGCCTATTTCAATTTTCAGTTTATATCATTCAAGCATTTCTCAAAATGAAATTAAATCACCACATCTATCATGTTCTTTTGAAATACACTACTAAATCTAAGTCCTGATGTAGGAACTTAGAAACAGTCAAGTCATTCTGCATCTGCAGTAAATAAAATTATAGTTCAAGAATGGTAAACCCATGCATGTACAAACAAAGTTTTGCTTTACATTCCGATGCATTTGTGTTCCCTGCTTGCATAAGCTAGTCCCCAAGTACTCTGATAAGCAATGGAAGCATGCAAGGCAGAGACCAAGAGAAAAAAACATGGATAAAATCTGGGTTTCCATTTCCTGCATGAGCAAACACTTGTTTTTAAATAATGCACATCATATTAACCAGCTGTATTTCAAAGGAACAATTAGCTTCCAAGAACTATCTGCTTTCTAAGAGATGACTTTAGGGCTTAACCTCACACAATGAAATGCAAGTTTTGAATCTATCTCATCCTAGGCACCTTGGTCAGGGACGTTGGAAAGATGAACTTCCATGCAGTTTCTCTTTGACAGTTCCAAAGGGTTAACAGAGACAGCTCTCCTACTCTGAATTCTGGCTCTTGTGACAACATGAGATATTTGCGCTTATACAGTAATGAATAAAATTTAGACACATGCACATATATGTATTATTTTGTGTGTCCATTACAAACTTACATGAAATATATACACCATAAATCAATATATTTGCATATTCATAAGGAACATACTGCATATCTATGCATGGAAACACCTCTGCAATATTATATGCAAAATGTATAAATGTACATATTTAATTCCCCAGAAGGAATTTCAGCTTCAAATTCTTACAGAATTCAAGCCACTAGAAATAAGCATATCTGCAGTATAAACATCTTCAGAGTAAAAGGAAGGAAAGGTAAGCTTACTTAAAACTTTTAAGTTTTGTTTACTACTAACCATTTTCAGTAACTGCAAGAGTCTGAGCATCTCCACTCCCACACGACACATCAATAACTTTGAGTCCTTTCAGCCCCGTGACCAGCATTGGGATGGTCTGATCTTCACTGGAACCTTCAAAACAAAGTAGTTCTGTGAGAAGAAAAGCCCAGAAGGCCTGACAGGTTCTTTTGTTTGGTTTTTTTTGCTTTTTTGCTTTTGGATGTTTTGCTATGTGGGTGTAGGTCAGTGTTGGTTAGTTTTGTTTTTAGATTTGAGTGTCATGACTAAGCTCCCATAGGGTTTCTGAGACATCCAACACGGATTTAACCCATGAAATAGTCTTAGCTTCACGAGGAAAGGAACAGAGAACACCGCAGATTTTATTTCTCCACCCAATTGCTTACTTCCAGATAACTCACAGGAATTTAGTGGGTTTGAGACAATCCCTCCCGTAATTATTTCAATTCACATGAAGCCACAGAAGGTTCTCAAATCAGCTTTAGGTGGGATGGAAGATCATTTGTGACAGGCACTAAACAATTCTTTAATAACTTATTTGAAGATATCAACTAACTCACCATGACCAAGCCTGCCATAGTTTCCTCGTCCCCATGTATACAGCTCCCCCTCAGCAGTAATGGCTGCACTATAGGTGCTTCCACACGCAATATGAACAACATGTTTCCCAGCTTGCTTCCCAGATAAAGCAGATATCATCTTCGGTTCCTCCAGAGGGCTATTTAAAGAGAAGGTGACATATTTCACAAAAGGTGATTTGATGAGTAGTTGATAAAAGGTGTGACATGCTCATCATAATTGCTGCAATTCTACCTGCAAGCCTTATTATCAGTCTGAAGTAACAAAATATAAATAGAGCTACAAGCCAAAATTAAGTTCAAATTGTTCAACAACATAGAAACCACTGAAGGAGTATCTAACAACTGCAACTTCTGTTTCCAACTTAGTTCATGCAATGTTTTAAAAAAAATTTGTTGTTAAAAATACTCCCTTTAATTACTGTATCTGAACAATTAATTTCATGACACTGATAACCCCTGTGTAGTCTCTCTTTTACTTCAGAGGGAATTCTGTACTGGGGGAAGACACTTAAAATCTCTAAAATGTATTGATGTACACCCCCTATGCAGTACTGTTGTAGAAGACTGCTTCTACACAAAAGCAGGACAATAATGTACAGGAAAAATGGAATAATGTATAACATGACTGCATAAAAAATTATGACCCCGCTCCAACATGTGAGTCAACACTACAGAGAAAATGTGTTCTGGATTCATAAAACCATTAATAGAAGGCCTACTAACAGTGCTCACTGCTACACCCTCTACCTACAAGTATTTCAGAAAGCAGCATTAACAGAGAGCTGGGAATATTCCAGACAGAGAAAACACACAGGGAGAATGCAACCTCTGTTCAGTAACAGAGCCAAATGTCAAATGCTGAACATTGCTTATATACACAACAAAATAATTTTTACAATGAATTCAGAACACTTGCAAATAAATGTTATGACTATTTTTAATACATACACTGTATCCCCGTGACCTAGTCTTCCACCATCTCCACAACCCCAAGAGAAAACTTCACCATTTGCTGACAAAGCCAGATAGTGGTGCCCATCTGAATGTGCTGCTATCTTCACAATATTTCTGGAAGCTAGGCTCTGCACCAGCTGTGGTCCCTGCAAACGAAACAAAAGCAACATGCTTACAAAAACTGCTGATATTTTCCATCACATAACTAGGTACAGTTTTCCTATTTCCAGTTTTATCAAAACTTTGCTCTCAAATTAATGAGGCATGAAGAAAAAAAACGGTCAAATATGACAAAAGCAATGCTTTGAAGTTATTTGTTCCCATACTCATAGGTCTTCAGTGCATATGAAAATGGTGTTTATCTTTACAGGCTATCTGAGTGACAAAGGCTTCTGTTACAGTGTATTTTTTTGAGAAACTACACAGCTTGAACACAGTTATATCGCAAAAGTAAAATCCATTTCATATATGCCAATTTTGGAAGCTACCAAGGCCAGCATACCAATAAAAGCAATTATAATTGTATCCATAACCTCTAGCCTGATAGAAATTATAGAATCCACATGCATTTCATCAGATCAACACAAGAGACAAAACCCAGTATTTCTGAAGGTTCAAATACAACAGTACAGAAAGCTCACAGAAATCAGCACATCTCCAACTACTCTCCTAAGGAATTATAAATATTTAGAAGAGCAGATTTATGAAGTAATACAGAACAGATTTTTAAAAACATGTAAAAAACTCTCACCAGAGTATCACTGTTATATGCTTGTGTATAAACTCTTCCATTTCTAGATAATATCAGAAAACGTTTCTCTGCACAAGCAACCTGTACAACACCAAGGTTGGCCAGTCCTTCACATTGAATTGGACCGCTCACATTAGCATAATATTTCCAACCTATTAATCCCCAAGCAATGACCTCTTGCAGTGACCCCTAGGAAAAGAGAAATTCTGTAAGTACCAAATTTTGAAATACACAACTTAATAAAATCCACAGAGCAAATTATGTTTTAAACCCTTTTATGCCAAATATATTCACATCTGAGACTGTCATTCGTGCCAATAGTCAATAAAACCTACCTAATTGGAAGATACCAAAAAGAAGGACTTGCATGCATCATATTCAGGTCAGTCTGGTATTAAATGAGCTATAAATATCTACTGTAAGAGATTCAGAGATTCTTCAACTTGGAAAGTTGGCATTTACTTTTTTCTTTATTTTTTTAGTACGTCAGACCCCCAACATTTGTAAAGTCTGGTCTTGCGAATTTACTCTGAGAAACACAAGGAACAGCTCAAAGTATGGCAGAATTAGCCATAGTGTGGTAAGACAGAATGGTTCATAAACCATAAAATTGCACTCCAAGGCCAACTGAAAAAGGGCTGATGTAATAAAAGTTACCCATGTAAGACAAATTTCAGAACTCAAGGTTATGTTGTGAAAATCAGAAAGGAATTTGAAGATTCTTAAGAGCTGTTTTCCTTGCATTCTGAAATTCAGTTATGCTTTCAGGGAAAACATCCTACTGTATTTGATATTGCAAACAATTACCTTATGAGATGTAGGAGAGCTACACTGTGGAGGCATACATGGGGTGGCAAGGCGGTCTAAATGGGCCATGATCACCACAGCTGTTTGTCTCAGATCAATCGCCAGCTCATTGTCCTGTGGCAAAGTCAGATACCTCAGAAAACTTTCATTTGGACTTAGAGGGTAAGTCAGAAGCTGGAAAAGAGAAAAGAGGAGTCAGAAAAGCATTCAAGGTGTATCTATGAGACTACACATAGAGACACAATAAAGTTTAGACAAGATGACTATCTGCACAAGTGTAAGAGAAAATGAATTAACTCTGCACATCCTCTTTTTACATCAGAGAAAAATCTGAAACATGCATGTTGAGAAAATAGTCAGTGTATATAATAGAAAGTTACAAGCATGATAAAATTGATTTATTATGTTTTATCAACCCCTTTAATATTCACTAAGAGTTACATTTCAATTAATTTTAAACACAGAATAAAAACAATCCAAATATGCAGAAAACTTACTTAGCCACATCTAACTTCATTATCCCAACAGCATTAACTGTGAAACAATGCTTACCTCTAACCATGCTGTGATATTCTTTCCCCTACCTCAAGAAACTCAAATGTTCACATGAAAACCAAACAACCGTGGTGTACATAGATTTTACATGGAAAACACCACTCCCGGTTTTGTTTGGATAATTTTACGATTATTTTAGCCAGGCAAATGAAATTTGATTCCAACATAATGCCCCTATCAAATAATCCAAGAATAAGTACCTGAATCTCTTCCTCAGTATTGGGCATGTCTTTATTACATATTATACTCTGAAATCTTTGTAGCAAAGGTAGAAGGGGTGCACTTGTTCCCTGTGCAGATCGCTCATTGTCCGTTTCCCTCGTCCCGTTATCCCAAAGTTGAAGCAGCAACATAACTGCAGACAACATTTGGCTGCAAGAGGGAATCAACATTTTCTATTAATAAGCATCCCTAGAAACACTGGGTTACGTTATCCATACAATTCCCTTTCTACATTTGGAAGTTTAGCAAAATCAGATGTCAGGGCTTTGTGTTTTAAACAGATTAGCAAAATATAAAAAATGGATTTTGCAATCTAGATAGTATTAGGTATCAATCACCACTGCTTTAGTGAAAAGGTCCATATGCTTTGAACCACAATTATTACATTAAACCCAAATCCATGAAAACTGAAGACTGTCAGCCCATTCCAACGGACAGTGATGGTTAAAAATCAGTGTTCATGCTTCTCACCTTAGTGTACCCCTCTGCACTGCCAGTTCAAGCAATATGGCAAGTGCCAAGTGTTGGTCTTGCAAAGGAATGTTTCCTGGCCCCTTGGTACTGGGAGCTCCATGCACATCTCTATTTAAAAGTCAAACAATATACATTAACTAATAGAAAATAATACATAATTGCTTATCAAAAGCATCTACAGCACCCCAAGAACCACTAAACTTACAGAAAAATATTGAAGTGGTGATGAAAACAGCTGAGAAGAAAAGCCCACACATTCCAAACTGGATCAAGTTTTAGAATAACAGCTAGGCTTTAAATATGCCCCAAGTTCTGCTATCTATCAACAGTTCTACTAAACTTGCTAAGAATATGAAACACATATTCTTATATGTGAAATTCAAATATGTTTTTTATGTTTTATGATATTCACCTTAAGGATGTAGTTCCAGTATTGAAAAGAATTTCTAGTAACTACTGTAAAAAGGTAACCTGAAGCCTACTTAAATAACAGTGAAGAGCAGGGGACTGTTCCAAGTCCAGTGTTAGTGTATTTTCCCTCATGCACAGAAATCTGTATTATTTTACTGTACTTAATTAAGAGTGCACGTATACAATATTACCAAAGCATTCTTCTGCTTTGGTAATATTATTATTATTAATTACTTTTACATTAGTAAAACACAATTTTTTGGGTAAGTCTTCATGCAGTGATTGAGGATATTCCAATTCGGATTTTTCTTAAGCAGCTAAAATCATTAAATCATATTTAAAGAGCATCATTTCAATAGTTCATTAATTTTTTGCTTGCTTGTATAACAACATTAGAAAAGGAAGGAAATCTTTCCAATATTCTATAAATCATTATGTTTATACCACGGGCTTCTGAGAGATGCAAGCTTGCCATTTAAGAGCCGAAAAAAAGAAACTTACCCAGTCACAACAGACCTTAGGAATTTAGTAGCTCTTTCTACCACTTCCAGCCACACAGAAGATACAGTCCCTTCATCAAAAAGGGATGCCTCTGGTAGAGCTCGCAGTGCATCAAGTGATTCCTGTAACAATTCACTGCACAAGTCTGCATCTTCACCTAAGGAATACAGCAAGAGAAGTTAAATTCCCATCTTTACAAAAGTTAGAGAAATTGTTGTACACAACATTTTGCGGAGCTTTTTTTCAACACAAGATACAAGTTACTTCCTACAGACAAAGTTCTCAATTTTCACATGAATATTTGAATATTCTGAAGAAATCTTCACCAAAAAAAAAAATAAAATTCAGAAAGGTGAAAACCCAAACCAGCTCATTCCACTATGCAGCCACTGAGAAAAGAGGTGAACTAGGGCTGGCTGGACAGAGTAAGCCCACACCTGCCATCTGACCAAACAGTGCAGACTGAGACAGGCAGGTTTAGTGGCACAGGGGACAATTCTGCCAACCTCTGCAATTTGACAATTGCTGACAAGTACACGAACTAAACACAAGCTTCACACTCAAAACTTTTTCTAAGCTGCTACTATCATGTAATAATACAGTGGCTTGACCTTGTCTGAAGAATAAATCCAACTTTTCTGAAATTGAGCATTAAAAATACATGCTTTTCATGAAATCCCAACTTACCTTCCTAAGCATAAAACATCCCAGAAAAACATAACATTGATACTGGCTTGGGTGGCTTTGATCAGCAACAACATTGTTGGGCACAGTATCACATAAACGCAATTATGCAAATCTATCATTTATAAACTTATAGTTCTATGCAAATATTTAACACACACACAGGCTTTAATGAGTCAACTGGCTTCAAATGAAAAATATATTCAATATGCTCAAGAGCAGACCTACCTGACCTCCAGGCTCTACGAAGGAAAGCAAATGCAAATGAAAGTGCTGCTCGGGATCCAACGCGTGCAAGTCCTTCTACACCTTTGCCTACAGGTCTTGAGCTAAAAAAAAAATTATGTATGAATAGTTTCAATAACTCTATAGAATAATAATATATATTTATGTTACACTTATTTTGTATAACTTACATATTCAACAATTTTATAATTTAGCCATATGCATGCATATACAATTACACAATTTTTATTTGTAAAGAAGCATAACCGTATCTTGAGAAACAAGGTGGACAACATCAAAACATCAGCAACCAAAGTTCAACTTCAACCACTTCAAAGAACCAATTCAACGTCCAATATCACAAAGCTTCACAGAGAAAAATATAAACCAGACTGGCATAATAGGCTGCCACCAAAAAAAAATGCCCATAGTTACTCAAAGCAAAATTATGATGCTTTACTAAAGATATGCAAACATAAGGTAATTCATGTACTAATTATTTACTCGGGAAGTCTGTATTTTTAGCTAGTTTGGACTGCATAAACTAAGCTTACAGACTTTTTAAAATTAATCTTTAATTATTGATAATTAATTCCACCCATTTTTTCACTTCTTATCTTTCTATTCAAGTGTCAATGCTACAAATCTCTCTTTGCAATTTCTGTACTTGTGTGGTTAAGGAAGACAGATAGCTTCAACTTTTGGCATTATCCACTGGACTTATATTATTTCTGTTACCTTCTCTTTTCATGCAGACAATCACACTATTTTAAGTAAGCTCCCCTTTGTAGTCAGCAACAGGAGATGCCCTACTGCTTCCAACACTGAACCACCAAGTCTATTTTGGTATGTTGTGAGATTACAAAGAAAGTGAACTGCTTAGGACTTTTTCAAGAAATTATACTTGCATTTTTAGCAATCTGATAACTTAAAGATATCAGTGCTCTTTTTAATCAGAACTGAAAAAAAATTTCAAGAGAACAGTCTATTCAAAGAAAGACATCCTTGTCAGAACTCCAATTCCATAATAGCTAGTTGTGATATCTTACTTACATTCTCTTTTCATATCTGAAGCTAGAGACAACCTAACAAAAATTTCCCAAGCCAGATTGCTTGCTCTGTCAGACAGCTACTGAACACTTTCTTTAATGCCTTATCTAATCGATTTTTCTATTTTTAGGTCTAGATAGCTATCCAGACATGAAAAGTAATCAGATAATTCCTTGTTCAGTTCCTTCTCTTGAAATAGTTCCCTATAAAACGCACAATTACATCATTTCTCACCCAAGCCAAGGTTCTGTGTTCTGCTTTTATGTATTTGTATTTTTTAATTTATGTGCTTTAACTGAGCAACTATTGACAAAAATACATTAATGTTATTGAAATTATGTAATTTCCATTAGCATCATTTCTGAAATAGACTTCCCCATACTTTCTATCTGAGTAGAACAAAAGAAATACTTCAATAAATGTATACTTATACCTCAAAGTTTAATATCTACAGCAATGTATTACAATAAAAACCTACTAGTACAGAGACACTGTAAGAAAGCACCAGGCAAGGAGGAGGACTGATGGCAGATAACACCACTTAATATGGTAAAGCCATCTTAAGAAATAAGAAGTTTCTTTACCGTTAATGTTTCACAAGGAGGAATAAATCACATTAAGCTCTCACAGACATAGAAAGGTTGATAACCTTTCTATGACTTTTCTAATGGATTAACTTGTTCATGGAAGTGTTACTACCTTTTCTTATCCACAGCAGGCAGAGGAACGCTACTGCTTTTCCACTTTACTTTGACGTTCTCCTGAAGAACTGCTCTGTTCAAAGCAATGAAGTATCGTTCCAGGATAACCAGCCTCTGCTTTAGCCTCACAGCTGAAAGAGCTGTTGTTGCAGTTTGTGTGGCCAGAGCTTGCTGTTCCTTCACTAGTACATGAAGGCACTCCTTCAATTCATTCACATCTGAGAATCAAAGACAGATATCATTTTATGGGCATTCATCTTTGTTATATCCAGTACCAAGAAAAATAAAGACCACTTGAAAACCGTAAACTGACCAGAAGTCTGAACCCCCTGTGAAACTCCCTGTTTCTATACTGAATGCACACGGTACAACATAAATACAATCAAACACGTGTTTAGACAAAGGTTATCATCAAAACTGCTTTTGTCTAAACATATCTAAACCTTCATATTTCATGTCTGAAATTAAAACATCACAGAAAATATTTATGCACTCCAAAAAAACAAGTTAGACAGCAAATCCTTATCATCATCCAACCTCAGAATCTGACTTCTCTTAAGTGCAGGCAACTCCCTTGCAAGTCCCCACAAGAATATGCTTTCATTTTGCACCCAATACACATTATCTTAAGTTTCTCAGAAGTCATAAAACTACTCTCAGAAGCTCTAGGATCACTGCAAAGAGCTGCTACGCTTCTGAAACAAATAATGTCAGAAATTTAAGATGCTTTCAAGTACTATTAGCAAATAAAACATCTGACTTATGTACCAGTGCTAGAATATTAATTTTCCCTTTCTTTCACCGGAGTAAGGAGGCACCAGCCCAAAGTCCTAGTAATCTAATAACAGATGGTAAAGTACAGTGTTAAAAACAACAACACAAAACCACTCTAAAACAAAAATTTGGAAACTGTATTTTTATATACTCTGTAGCTTTAATTCCTAGGACAAATATCAACAAAGCACATTCTTAAAGGGGTTCTTTTCTGTCCCTTCATTAACAGTCTGATCACTGAGCCACCCCACTCTGCTTTGCACTGCATTACTACACTTGTCCCTAAGCCAACCACAGCTTGCCTGGCAGCTACACAGAAGTTCCTTTGTTTTAAATGACACCTGACTAAGGAGTATGAAAAAAACATGTCTGCATATATGTAAGAAACAGCTTGTGAGAAGACACTTCAAAAAAAACCAAAACAAAACAACCCCAAAACTATACAAAACCAACACAAAACCAACATATTTTTTGGAACAAGTGCCTCCAAACTAGAAATTTAGACACATTTATGGTAGTCTCTGTGGTCAAAAATTTTAGCTAAGGAGGTATAAAACCTTTTTTGCAGCTGTAACTGTAAAAAGTATTTCAAAGTTTTGTCCCCACTTTGCAACGCATCTTTGTGTTCCCAGGAAAGAATTCAAGCAACCCTCTCTGCCACTGGATCACGTTGCATAGTCACTTAAGGTTTGCTGTCAGCCATCACCCCAGGCTGTTTTCAACATTGCTACTCACATTTCACCATTTCATAATGTGTTAGATTCCTTTTCCTGAGGCAATTCACATCTTTCCACCTGACTACTAGGGACTTAATTTTTCAACAAGAAAGATTAGATTAAAAAGTGTTCCTTGCAGTCTAGATGAAAGCAATAGCAGCAATTATACATGCTGACTCAAACTACAAGAAATCTGGCAAAACCAACAAGAAATTTGACAAAAAGCCACACCATCCTTTATTTTAGCTCCACAAAATTTCCCAAAGAACTCTGTAGCACAGAGCAAAAACACACAAAAAAACCCACAAACCATCTAGCAGCACATACTTCAGAGTACCACAACAGAACATAGTCAATATTGACATCCCAGTTTCATGATCCCTCTAAGCAAACCATCCAAAGACATAAAAATCAGGACTTTTCTCCTCCCTTCCTGAACACTAAAGTCCTATCAACCTCTACATACCACCAGGCTACAACACCGAAATACAAAATCACCATGCTCTCTTCTTCACAAAGAGACTTTGCTTAACACTGTTGGTTTTGACTAATAATTTTATCCTGCAGATTCATTTCCCAAATTATGGTCTCATACATCCATAGGAAAAGCAAAGAAATAGTCAATGAAGAAAAGAGAAGGCATTTTAACACTTACATTTGGGGAAGAGAGTCCATGTTTGGTGCTACAGAAAACAAGCACTGGACAATAGACTCAGCAGTCTGTCGAGTAATACAGAACTACAGCATTCATCCTTCATTCCTGCCTGGCAAGTTACTCAATTGTGGAAACCCTCTAAAATTGTTTCTGAGAGTTAAAGACTCAAGCAGAGACCACCTAACCACCAATCCGCTAGCAATTACTTTACAGAGAACTTTCCCTGAAAGTCTGCAACTGCATTCCTTTCAAACCACTTTTGATCAGCCACAATGACATCCAGGTGTTACATAAATTAAGCAAGATTAAATTTCTTGTCAGCAGAATTGCCTTGTTAAGGTTTAGGGTTTGACATGTTTCAATGATCTCAGACCTAGGGGGAGGTTAAGAAAGCTGGGGGAGAAGGATGTGCCTTCACAATTACAAAAGGCTACAATTTTAGGAAGGCTTTTTACCAAAATTAAATAATTCCACTCGTAAATACTTTATACAAACTTCCTTAGTATTTCAAGAATGCAAAACAAAGTTCATATACAAAGTGTAGTAAAGGCTGGAACAGGTTATAGTATCCTTGTAACTCAGACATCTAAAAACTGAACCAAGGACTATCTTGTTTTATTAAAAGTAACACTATTTAAGTGAGATATATCTATACACTTCCTCACTTTAAATCTTCTTTTATTCCATAAGTAAATTTATATTTACAAAAAATTTAGTTAATCTTTCAAAATATTTAAATCCATCTGGGAATCAACATGGTGAAACTCATTTCAATAAACCCTCAAACCTGCACAACACTTGTTACTGATGAACTGAACTGTCTAATGAGAGAATAGCTTATTAATAGTAACGATTCAAATTTCATCTGAGAAGGTTACAGGGAACTCTAAACAAAACTGTTCACATGTCACTTCACCAGGCCTTGATGCTCACCATCCATTGCAATGCTATGCTTTGCCAGTTATTCTGTGAAGGGTGGAGACATTATTTACCTAATCTGCACCTGCACTGTAGGAGTTGGAGTCATACCACACCAGTTTAAATTCTCAGACCACCATAAGCAGAATACTTGTTAACTGGCAGCTACAGTCAGGTATGTTTCTGGATGCAGTAGAGATAGGTAAGGGTTTTACCCTCTTCTGTTAAAATTTATCACATCTCTCCCTCCCCTCAGCGAACAATGCAACTATGCATCTTCACTTCTTAATTCCTCCAGCCCAGAGTTCTCCACATTAGAAGGAAAAACACTGGAATTGTTTAACCCAGCCTATTTGACAGAACAGCGCTAAGAAGTGACATGTTATTTAGATATTTGAGCAAAACAGGGGACAAAACAAGCAGCTGAAGACAGCAGCTTCTTAAACCATCTCAGCCACAGCCAGAACACTAACCTGCCATGAGCCTAAGATAGGTAGCATGTCCAAAGGCATGTTTGCTCCTGTTTTAGCAGCACAAAGAAATAACTTAACATGCTTTGTGGTTTCTTAACATTCATTTCATTAGCTCTTTTAGGGAATGCCACAGGCTTCTGACAGGTAAATTAGACACCTTAAAAATGCCAATACCAGACTGAAGTATTTCAAGGTTGACTAATAAACTTTAGTAACAGCAAATATAGATGTTGGAGTGTGGAGAGATTTCAGACTTGGAAACACATTTCAAGCAAAATTTGGCATGAAACTACTGTTATAATGAGTACACATTCCTGTCACCAGCAGAACTAATGTGCTCTAATTTCCTAGAGAATTTTATATTTTGTCTTCTCTTTCCCCTTCCACTACACACTACTTCCACTGGACGAAGAGGAGATAAAGGACGCAGTTGGCTTGGCTTAACAGGCTTCTAATGACCCTTCAAACCTCTAGAATGAGCAAATTCAAAAATTAGAGGGAAGGACAAAAATGCAATCACATACACATAATTTCCTTCAGAAACAAAACCATAATAGGCTTTCAATGTTATTTTATACCAACAAAGAATATAATGCCTAAAGGGCATTTAGCTTTTAGCTTTCTGCTGTCTGCTCCCCTGTTCAAAAGATGAACAACATCAGACTTCAACTTATTAGTATTCAGCAGGAGAAATATTGATCAGCTGCATGTGCATTCAGAATGCAACTCATTTTGTGGCTGGGCGCAGGAGGACAGTGAAGGGTCTGGAGGGGAAGCCTTAAGAAAAGCAGCTGAGGACACTTGGTTTGTTCAGCCTGGAGGAGACTGAGAGGAGGCCTCATTGTGGTTTTCAACATCTTTGTGAAGGGAAGTGGAGGGGCAAGTACCAGTCCTTCACTCTTGTGACCAGCGACAAGACTCACAGATATGGCGTGCAGCTGGGTCAGGGGAGGTTTATGCTGGATATCAGGAAAAAGTTTCTCACTCAGAAAGTGGTTGGGCACTGGAACTGCTCCCCAGGGAAGTGGTCACAGCGCCAGCCTGAGTTCAAGAAGCATTTCGACAATGCTCTCAGGCACATGGTGTGACTATTGAGGTGTCCTGGGAAGGACCCAGTGTTGGACTCGATGATCCTCATGGGTCCTTTCCAACTCAGCGTATTCTATGATTCTCTAATTTTCAAAGTTTTAGATCATCAGTACAACTTGCTTGAATTGATGCTCTAGTACTCATGAACAGAACAAAATAGCAGGCATTTGAATTCCTGTGTGTGGGTAAATATACATACAAACACATACACTCCTTAAGGGCATAAACAGCAACCAAACATCTGGAGCTGGACAAGTGGTTTCAAGCTGTGGTGGAAGGAACAGGGTAGAATGATGATGCAAAGGCAAAAAGGTAAAAGAAAATACAGGGATGAAGGAGCTCTGAGAAAAACAGGGGAGGTCAAATTTCATCCTTTGACTCAGCATTTCTAAATCTAAACTTGAAAGTATGGGTCAAGAAATTTGATAAAAGCTGAAAATATCACAACAATGAAGGCTAAAAGGTTTTTTCAGTGTCATGACTACTTTTTAATTACTTCTGTACACAATGTAAATTTAGACTTAATCATGCAATTAAAAGCCCCTTACAGGATATAAGTTCTGCCTATCTCCTCTCACAACACAAATGCAGGAATACAAGTGCACTTGGTAATGACAGGCATCTCAACAAGCTCACTGAAGTCACATGATTAATTTTAGCCTTGCCTCTTCAGTAGTGCCTATAAAGCATTTGATGCAATCAGCTGTACTAACAATATCAGAAAAATAAGATGCAACACTGTCTGTGAACAGTTTGATTCAATACAGCCAACCTTAAGCATATTATAACTAAGAAAAAGAAGCCCAAGAAGATGAAATACTGCTCTATTTTCTGTAGGCTTTGAACAAACTTCAAAGGGTTTCCTCTTTTTTTTTCCCATACCTAGAGCTGAACATCTGGACTTCAGATCACATAAGTGGTTAAAACCTAAATATCTTCAGAAAAGAAAACTGATGAAGGTAGTAAACCAGGATTTTTAGGAAGAATCAGAGGAACTGCTTTATGAATGTACTGGTATGAATACAATAGGCGGAAGATGTTTTAAGGGAGTATTCATGTCAAAAAATGGATAGCTCAACAGTGGTATCATGAAAGAGCTGAATACGAAATGGAAGAACACTAAAATGCAAAAGAGAAAGAAAAAAAAACACCTTAAAGTCAAATAATGACTTACACATCTATTTATTATTATCTTATGTATTCTTACAGTACTTGGAATAGTAAGACCCTTACCAAAAAAAAAAAAAGAAAAAAAGAAATAAACTGATGTTTTTGCCCTATTCTGACAGCACAGTCATCTCAGCATAAATGAGACCTAGAGAAAGCATTTTGCTTCGCTGAACTCGTGCCACGATGACAAAACAAGCATGAAGCTGAGGGATACATAAAGTACTATTTCTCAACACATTTGATGAACAGGTTTTTCTCTGTGCTCTCACAATCCCTTAGCCCTCATGGGGGAGGGGTGTCACAAGGCCCACTGACCTAGATTAGCCTGTTGAAGTTCAACACCAAGATCCTCCACACTTGGCAAACTAAGATTGTATTACAGCACTTCTAAAACATGGATATACAGTGTCTAATATCTAGTTACTATTTTCATAATGTAAGGCTGTAAATCATTAAACTCAGGAGAAATACTTCAGTGTATTGACCTGAGACACTGACTTTAAATGCCTCTTCAGTTCTTTTTGTAACATAACTTCAAATCTCCATCTCCAAATTATACCCTACTTGTAAAGGAATATAAACCATAAATGAAGACATAGTAAGTCTTTAATTCTTACTTGATCAGCAATGACATATTTAAGAAACAATTCTCCTTTTTAAAATTTCCTTCATGGTTTTGATAAGGAAATGTTTAAAAGTTTATTTTCCTGAAGGATAACAGAAGAAATGCTTAAAACAGTTCTCATTTTATGAAACATTAACAGAAAGCGTCAAAATGGAACCGATTCTGTACAGTTTTTTCAAAATTAATTACCAAGCCACAAAAACTAGGATGGCTCAAAAGACAGCTGTTAGCTATATTTCTGAAAAATGCAAAACAAAAATTAACAAGGTAACCTACAATCATGAACAAAAGCCACATCTGCAGTTTATTTATACAATATAAACGGCAAGTGTATTCATAGCACCATTTAAGGATTTCTGTCACAGCTAGGTGACACAAACAAGCACAAATGGTAACAGAGACCAAGGAATACGAATTTAATTCTTCAAATTATAAAGTCTTCAAAGTTATTTCTAGAATAAGAACCCATACATGCAGCAATAAACCATACTATATATAAGCACTGAAAGTAACTACAAGACAGTAAGCTATTTCTTTCTGAAAACTCCAAACACACATACATCCTTTTTTTTTCTGAAAAAACACTTTCTCAGTTTTTTAAAAACTAATTGGAGGGTGAGCTTAAAGGCCAAGTCTTGTCCCAAACACTTTGGTCACCTGGAAGAAATTTGGTAAGATACTTGACATTTAGATTATCATTTTGTAAAATAGTTTTATTTTACTTTTCAGCAAGACACATTAAATAAGAATATAAAACATAAATAATGTGACCTTCAGCTCACATCTCTTCAACACATTCAATTCTCGCTCCCTCTTCCACGGTAGTGGCAATTCTTATCATTCCTAATATACTGCAAGATTCTGCCCCACTACCTGAGTGACAGCAAATCCATCTGTCCTCCTGTCCTTAAGGAAAGGGAGCAAGCAGGCTGGCACAGAGCAGAGGACAGCAGACTGGCAGCTGACCTGTGGCTCAACAGAAACAAGTATCTCCCCTAGCAAACACAGCTACACAGATGCAGATTCTGGCACTGAAGAGATAATACTTTTCCCAGGGATATTCAAGTGCTTCTGGGTGAGGGGAAAGGACAAGTGGCACAACAGATGTCTCTGAAGTTTGTACATGCCAACATCGGAATCAGGCAACATCATGTACCAGGAACTGTAAAATAAACTACTGAACTGAGGCTTCTTCTGATCTGCTATTTTTAAACATGGACAATTTTAGACAATGAACTGCTGCTCTACAGTAACAAACAGCCACAAACTTCAGCTGGCTTCAGTATCAAAAGTAGTATTTCATAGACCCCTACATGAAGATGTGAAAACACAAACTGCTTTTCCACTGCTACCACTGGTGCAATTACTGTCAGCAAAGGTCAGGACAAACAGTTAACTGAACCAACCATTTCAACCTTCCTCCCATGATTCACACAAACCTATCTACCAGACCATGAAACCAAAGAGAAAAATCACCTATTAAATCATTACTGCCTGCAGAAAATCCAGGCTTCAGAAACTAAGCAATTTTTTTATAGTGTCTGCAACTGAAAAGAAATATTCTGAAACATTGGAACTTTTCACTGTGTAACTTCATTTATTCCAAGTCAGTCCGTCATTCCTTCAAGCAGCCTGAAAGGGGCAAATTGACTCTTCGAGTCAAGAGCCTAATTAAATCTGAAATTAATTACAGCAAATGTTTAATTTCAATCACAGTTAGCCACTTACTCAACTTATTTCACTAACCTAGCAGATGCATCAGTCAGCAAGCACATGTGATACAAATACTTCCTGATGCTACAAAAGTAGTGACCAATATAGAATATGTAATGTCAGTGACAATGACCAAAACAGCTGTAATACCTGGTTGTTTACCCCACACCCAACTCTCAACAATCGATTTGGCCCTGTAAGTGGGCAGTGGAGTCTCTTCTTCATCTTTCTTTTCTTTGTCGTTTTGCTCTTCTTTCTTTGACGCAGTTTGGCATTCAGTGCTATCATCTAAAGAAAACAAAAGGGAGGGGGAAAAAAAAAAGACCAGTTAAACTACCTTCAGTTCAAGCTGGGATTCAGGTCTAGATTAGAAATGTAAAGGTAAAATCCCCAGCCCACCAGCTGACAGAAATATAGTCTATCATTAAGAGAACAGGGTGGGGGGAGGACAGTTAACTGTCACAGGTGCTGGGTCTCATGTTACATTTCGTAAGACAGTGACCTTACAATCCAGAAATCACCTCTATAACCTCCTCAGGATGATGAACATCTAATATAGATACTATCCTGTAAGACTTGCAAAGGATTTGTAATACACAGTACTGCAAAGGAGGCACTTTGAGTCAGATTTTGCTCCCAACTATTCCTATTTCTGTAGTATTTACTTGCTTTTATATTCCATTTCCAACAAAATAAAAAAAGACAGCAGTAGCCTTAATTTCAAAATCAAGAAGAGCTATATATTGGCATTTACACTAATTTTATGCAGCAGTATGTCAACATCTGTAAAATATCTAGCATCTTAGTAATTACTAGCAAGTAATGAAAATAATTCCACCATTTTCTGCCCAGGCAACAAACGCCACGTGCAATCCTTTTGAGACTACTTTCACAAAGACGGAACACAGACATTAGTCACTTACCTCCGTAATCAAAGGCTGCATGAAAGTCCCAATTTCTAAACACAGTAGAACTAGACAGCTGGAAGTTTCTCCTTATTTATACTTGGAATATGGATTTCCATATCCATACCTCCAGTCAGTTCAAGGCATAAGACTGCATTGCAATTGAGGGACACATGGCCAACTACTTTCCTCACCCTGACCTTCTTTTCAAACCATACCACTCAGAATTTCTGAAGTCCAGCATTTGAAACTTATCCATGAAGAGTTTAGTTCCAGTCATTTTTATCTGGCTCCTAAAAACTGACCAATCCCTGATTCCTATCTGCCAATCTAGTCCATAGACTCCCTCCCTAAATGTCCTGGCCACAACATGAAAGATAATCACTAGTATTTTGTCTTCTTTCCTCTCTCACCCCACACACGCTCCAAAAAACCTGCATTTGTACCAGCATAAATCAGAAGAAAAGAATAATCAAGAGGTTCACATCAGTAGCCAGACACAGAACATCTGACTGCAGCCTGCCTCACACTCATAGAGTGAGATCAAAGGCTCTCATTACCTCAGAATGTACAAAATACACCTATCACAATGTACAAAAGCATGGAACTGTTCTTTCCATCTGGCCTGACAGAAAATTAATGCTTAATCTGGTTGGAACTGGATCTGTGATTGGCTCTTTGTTAAAATTTTTTTAACTGGAAACAATAGCACCTCCTAAAATAAAGCTTTTTGGGGGAGCCTTAATTACACAAATTTTAAATTAAAGCCACTGTTTCCTAACCTATAACTGACACTAGTGCTCAGGAGGTGCAAGATGAAGACTGAAGAGCAGGAAGAAAAGGAAAGAAGAGGAGACATTAATTGCAGTATCCATGATGGGGCTGAGACTGTGGGCCAAGGAAGAGATAGGAAAGTCACTTGAGAACAGGAAAATGCAATTTGTATATACCTCTTGTAAGTGGCAATCGGAGAACGTAACTGCATCCCCCAAACACTGAGGAACAACCTGTAAGTCACTAGGTTTGATAACAATGTCCAGAATGTGATGTAATGCAGCTGTTTCTATTCAAAGGCACATGCAAATAACACTGAAAGTACAGAATCCATTACAGACCATTAAAGGACCCTGTTCAGCCCCAGTGGTTCAGAGTATTTCCACAGTAACACCATAATCTCACTGTTTCTGCACTCACCCACACGTCTAGAGACACACTTTTCAGGGTCTGCAATTTTAGTTAGTGGGTAGAAGGGTGCTGTGCCAAGATACTGTTTTGCAGGCAGCTGTAGGAGAACTTGTTACACTTATTAACAGAACCTTGGCAAGGGATGACAACCAAGGGCTACGAACTTAGTCATTTTGTCAAACTCCTCACTGCAAATGGAGAAGATCCCAATCCAGGTGGGAACTCAAGCTTTTTATGTAATAAAAACAACCCTGACATGTAAATCCACATTGTCTGTATGAACTGAAAAGAGGAACAGTGAGAGAAAAAGTGGGAAGCAGATGAGCTAAAAATCACATTAAAAGACCATGTCAAATTGTTCCACAAAGATGGTTCACTATATTTGCAAAAAAACACTTGTCACATAACAGACAAAGCTGGTATCAGTCTAGACTGAAACCAGCAACACAGACATCATAATTGTGGAAGTTTTGTTATGCTTCATGAAAGATTTTTAAACAGGGAGACCCAAGGAGTTTTCAGAAAGAGGGGCATGGAGGAGAAAAATCTTGAGCAAAGCCAGAACAGGCCAAAGTAACAAGTAGTAAGACAGTTTTCAAAATAGTGCATGCAAAAATACAGTGCACTGCGTCAGCATGATTTAACTTAATTTTGTGAATATTGTGGTGGGGGAAACAACTGCGTAACATCTCCCTGAATGAACTTTCTCTTCATTATGTTTTACTTTACAGCCTTATGCTTCCATGCTGAGGCAGGTAGGCATAGCCAGTCAAAACTGAGCAACTGCAGAAACCGTTCTCAACTAGAAATTAGCTCCCAAATCAAAGCACAGTAGCTCACCATGTGTGCACCATCTCGCACAGCCATAGCCTAATCTGGTACAAATGGAGGATAAAAAGGAAGCACTAAAAATGGAACTTCCATTTCATAATCCATGAAGAAAAAAACCTGACACTGCTTAGTCGCCTCCACCACCTGTTACAGTATGGTCTTGGTCTGCTTTGAAATGCCAATGAACTCAGGTAGTTGGGAATCCCTCAGTCCAGAGAGAAAGCTGGCAACAGTTTCCTTACAGATGTTGCCCCTCACAGGGCAAAAAGTCACACAGAGTGCTTTAGACAAGAGCTGTATTTTATAACCACCCTAAACCAGTACTTGGCAGTCCCAGAACCAGGAAATATTTCAGCTGCAATATATTTTCTGTCAAAAATCCTTTACTTTTTACACACACACACATATACATACATACACAAAATTGATAGTTATTTGGGATGGAAGGACACATGCCTTACCATTTGCAAACCATATTTATGCAGCCTTCTAGGTTGAGTCAAGATGATAGACTGTGATCTCCTAACCCTAATCATAAATAAAGTTTCTTTTCTTCCCTGGTACACTAATTTTTTTACAATACATTCTTTAAGTTATATTTTGAATTTACAATAGAGCATTTTACATTTATGAAATCAAACTGTCCTACAGGGTGACTAAAGACTTCCCTATCCTGCAGAGAGAGTATGATAATCCACAGCTGAGCACTGAATTCTTGAACCACTGAGTACATAGCCGGGTCAGGGGAAGCAGAGAAGTGGCACTTCTCACTTTTAACAATTTCTCCCTTCCACAAAAAAGGAGGCTCAAAGCAGGAGCCAGCCTTCATGCCTGCACACTACTAAAGTTTGATTTATAACGTGGTCTGAACAGCAGCCACCATAACCAATTCCCACATACTGTTATTCTTGTCATAAATATTTTGTTTCTGCCAGCCTCTCTGGAATTGCTTGTGGCATTTGGACTTTATTTAACCTGCCTGCAGGTGCAACACTGAATGAGGTTTATGGATTCAGTGGCACCAGGCTGAGAAAGATCCAACTTTCAGGTAAGGGGGAACAGAAGAGGAAGCCCACAGTGTTTACCAAAGGCAGGACAGAGGTATGAAACTGACAATTTTATATTTTTGTCCTGGAACTTAAAACAGCTAATTGAAACAGAATTTTCCACCTATGAAGTTTGAGGAATCAAAAATAAATAAAAAATAGCAACCCACAAAATAGACCTGTGTAGTTGACTGGTATGTCTTAAAATTTTACAGTAATGGTTCTCTAACTTGAAAATTTAGTAATAATATTATTTACTACTTTTTATTATTTTCAGTACATAGGTTCCCATATACAAGGTATTAATCTAATCCAAATTTCCTGAGGGCAGCCTGATTATCTTTTAAGTACATGCAATGCTACAAGTGCACCTGTATTTGGACATCACTACTGTCAACAGCTGTGTCCTCAGATGGTACCTGGAAACATGCAAACACATACAGTTGAACACATTTATCAAATATGTTTTTCTGAAAGTGCCACGAATTCAAAACAAAGAGCTTATTCCTAATCAAACATTCTTGCTAACAGGAGGGGAAAAAAAAAAAAAAAAAGCACTACTTCTATATTCTTCCTAGAGAAAAAAGGAATGATTTTTGTTATCAATAGCATGTTCTTCCAGTCTACTACCACTACTAATATCCACTGACAGAATGAAGTGCTGCTTCTGAACAGTCCTGTCAGCATCAACAGAGAGCTACAGCAGTAGTGAAGAAATGGACTTATAATGGATGGGCTTAAATCAAAGCTTCTTAAAACAGACTGAATAAAAGGGACCACGTACAGCAACCCCTCTTGTTTAACTCCAGATTAGTCAATTTAGCAGCAAACTCTGAATACTGACATTAATCTATACTGCTTTTCATATAAAACCACTGGGTTTTATATAAATCTCATTACTTGTATGTATGTTTCCCTCTGCCCTTGAATTATATTTGTAGATCATTTATGCAAAAAAGTAAGTACCAACTAAACAGATGTAAATACTTTAGATTTTAATTTCATGAAACAACTCGAGCTGCAAGTTCAGAGGTGCAAACTGATCAACAATTTTTCTGGTTCCATGATTCACTACTGCCTAACAGAATCAAACATACAATTAGATTGACACTGACCAAAAATAGCCTTGATTACCTTTTTCTTCTAAAAACTCAAGTCTGGTAAGCAAGATAGATGTATTTTAGAATCCTGTAGGCCAACATAGCAGCATTTTTGAAGGTTATCTTCACTGAAACCCAGTTCATACATTAATCCTAGGAGTTAAGAGCCTGAACAAACTGTTATTTAAATTCCTGAACTACTGCGGTGCTTCAAGAAATAGATGTTTTGGAAATACCTATGCAGAAGAACATACACCCTCCAGCTGTGAAAAGGAACATGTGTGATCTGTGCTATGTAATCCTACCCTTAACTCCTGCAGATGCAAAGAGAAGTGGAAGGTGGTGTTTTAGTTTTTATCCTTCTTACCATCCAATTCTATCTTAACTGGCACTAAAATAAACTGCCCACGACAGTACGCAGTAAGTGATCTCCCCGGCTTTACCTCAACCCCCAAGCTTTTCCCTTTTATTTTCTCCCTCTGTCCTACTGAGGAGGGGCAGCAAGCAAGGAGCTGGAAGGGCTGGCACCTGGCTAAGGTCAACTCACCACAATACAGTACTGGAAGCAACAAGTGGAAGTCTGCCTTCACCACGACCACTATGGATATAAGAAAGCTTTCAAAACCATCATCACAGCTTTGACATTTTAGGGTAACAAAAAAGCCTTATTTATACAGTAAAGTGACAGAAACTCTGTATTTTTAAGTAACAGTATCCTACAGTATTTAACACATTATAAATTTTTGAACCTTCTAAGACATGTGTACACACATATATCCAGCATCTAAAACAAAGAATTCTCATCGCTGTTCAGAATAAGCATCCTAAGTGTGGACAAACAAGTGAAGTCACAGATGATTGACTTAGCACTTCTGGATTTTTACTTTATACTGCTGTCTATATCTAGCATCAGAAGTGACAGATTGCATTTTCCTAGCTGATATTTCAAGGATTACCCTGAAAATTAGAAACAATTATCCTATGACATCTCTCTATAAGCTTTCTCAGAATTACTAAAAGCACTTCAGCACTGTAACTAACAAAAATCTCAATTCTCTGCAGGTACTTAGCTATAAAGATATTGAAAGAACAGTCTTCTGCCAAAGACTAGTACAACTCCAAAAATAATGTGTAAATATTTGGCACAAAAAGATCAATTCATCAATTTCATTTGCAAAGCAGGTACTTACTCATTACTATAATATATAGTCTTTGGTATTACAGATGGTTTCTATCTGTCTTCTACATGAAAGCATAGTGTGTTGAATTGTTGTACTATGACCACCACAACACCCCTATCATGAGCTGTCAGTGAACAGGAAAGCATTTCCTACAATTCATTTAGGAGGTAATCCTTCCCTCTATTGCATCAAGTTTGCAACACCTGTTACTAATATACATGGAACTAGCCAATCCAAAGCACAAATTATTACTCTACCTCCACTCATTTCATGAGCAGTTTTGCAGTATCCTTTCTGATAAGACCAGCTGTATTTTCACCCAGTGTCAACAATAATATTCCAAATGGCCAGCTGCATACCGAAGACAAAAGTTTTCTAACTCTGAAACAGTTAGGAGCATAACCTGGTTTTTATTACAGCATGCAGCCACTCATAACCTACAAAGCTTACACACTTGATAAGTAAATGTATAATTCATTCTTCTCTCATAAATTATTTATTGTATCTTATTTCCTGTAGAAATTACCTCCTCTAGTCAAAAACACATCCATTCCTCCTATTTTTAAAGGAGCCATACTATAGGTATGAAAAAACTGTCTACATGAGTAATTGAGCATTATTGGTTTGAAATATCATGTCTTATCCCACAGTATAGTTCAGGAAGTAACAGGTGCTAAGATAATACTTCACTGTTACCAAAGGCAGTATTCCTACCCATCTCTCATTTATCTGGGAATCTTAAAAATTACTGACAAAACTTATCTGACCATTTGGTGAGTCCATTTCAGCCAGATCAGGAAACAAATACTTTCCTTTTTGACCAATTCAATTTTCTGTTCAATAAGGAGTCAAGGAGTACCACTTTTGTGGTGCAGATGAAAAAAAAAGGCAAGAGCAGAATCACCCCACTGTCCATCACAAAACAAAATCCACCTCCACCGAAGTAATCTCTCTAAATAGATGTATTACTCTGCCATTTGCAGCATTTGAACTGCTCTCAAGTACACTGGAAAACTTAAAAAACAAACAAACAAAAAAAATGCACTACATTCTCAGGCAGATTGTGCACAGTTTTTTAGCTGACCTTTTAGCTACGTTCTGAAGACTGTAAACAAAATTAGAAATAGCAGTATCAGCTTTATCCCATTCCTCAGTCCACTTCCTTTAAACAAAGGCTTCAGCTGTAAACACACCAAGCATACCAAACAAAAAGACACTGCCAAGCCTCTCTCATAATAACATGCCTAGTTACAAAGTTAAATTTCACAAGGCTGGAACAGATTTAAGCCTTCATTTGGAGGCTTAGATGCTACCTTTCTGTACAATTCTAAGAAATCACTTTCAAATGTATTTAATTCAAAACATTAACACCTGCAAATTGTATAGAGAGGTAATGATAAATCAAAGTTTTGTGACAGTATGGAAGCTGAAGTCAATTTTCATCATTACAGTGAAAGAAAAAATGAACAAATAAGAAGAAATTTGAAATCCATACCTTTTTTTGGAGGTAGCTCACCACTCTGTATTAATTCTGTTCCAGGATATACAATCTCTCCATCTTTTACCATTTCATTCCACAAGCCACATAGTCCATCTCGTGTAAAAGCAAGCTGTTAAAAATAATACATTATATATAGTTACACACAACAATTTTCTCTCAAGGCAACTCAAGCTAACATTTAAAATACATCTGATTTTATACATCATCCCAGAAGAAAGAAAACACATGCACCATCTCATCGGAAATGACATTGTATGCATGTAGGACAGGGATTAAAATGCTCTTCAGAACCTCTGATTGTCTAGCTATGCTATTTTCAGGTTAAAAGTGCAAAACAGTAAATTTTAGATTCAAGTCTGGCAAAATGAACTTTTTTTTGGTGACAAATCTCATCAAACACATGGATCTGGTTACCTCAGAACTATCCACCCATTCAAGATGACATCAGTTGGGGACTGGAGGGCTGAGAGGGTGTGGGGTGCCCTTTTTCCCTTCGGAAAAAGCTATTCAAACAAAGTCAAGCTGCATAAAATCTCAAGACAGAGAAACATACAGTCCCCTTGCCAACCAGCAACTGAAGAGCTGGGCATCTTAACCAGAATGATGACATCAAGGCACAGATTTGTAAATGAATTCAGCCAGTTCAATCTGGTCCTGCTGTGCAAAGCATCTCTCACAACCCTCCCTCTTCTTTCCAACTGCTACAATGCCTCCCCTCCCATGAAGGAGCAGATTATGGAACGATCAAGCCTAAAACCAGCTGCACCCAGAGGAAGAGCGAAAGGCTGCCCCAGCCCAGGTCAGCTCCCAATACACTTTGTGTTCAAGAGGACAAATACTGGCAACAGAATATAGACTCTGCTAGCTGGAACCACTCACAAAAGCACTGGCTGTAACACAAATCTCCTAATGATTTAGGAATTTGGATCTCCCTTGAAGGATCCTAATGACCAGGATAACTTCACTTCTGTTGATGTTTTCTGCTTTATAAAACGCTGTAAAACAGGTATCTACATCCCAAGCGAATTCCATAATAACCAGGCTGTAATTCACAACTGTGTAGCATAAGGGAGGAGGGCAGGACATGAAACTGAGAAACAGAATACTTTCTGCATACCCAAGTGGTGCAGTGGACCACATTAAAAAAAAAACCCAAACAAACAAAAAAACCCAAAAAACAACAAAACAAAACCAACCAAACAAACAAATAAAAAACAACCAAAAAAAAATCAACAACCCACCACCTGCTGAAGGCTTACTCAGAAGCATCTTTGTGTTATGTAACTAGCACTCAAATCCAAAGTGTTTCAGCTGAGAAGTAATACAAAGATGTGGCTTAGAACTGCCATAAAATATTTACCATTACACACAGAAGACCACTTGTCTCAAGGAAATAGGTCAAAATAAAATATATTTTAATGATTAAAGATTACAGGTTTTATGAGAGACACCCACCAGCAGGGAAGACATTTGCTGATCTAGCTCATCTCAGTTAACACGAATTAAAAGACAAGTTGCACGCTTTCACACCACTATAACACACTAAACGAGCACAGTAGTTTCTTGACTTCATATTGCATACTTCAGAAATGCACTCCAACATGTATTAATGACTTCACTAATTCTTCTTTTAGCATAAAATATGAGCTGACACACTGTATGTGTCTGTCACTTACTATTGCCTGATCAGGGGCATAAGAAGGAAAAGAATCATGAAGTGTGAGCTAGACATTATTAATTTTATCTGTGATTTATCAATTGTACAGCACCAGAACCAAACTCTGACCATGCTTTACTGAAAGGTACAGTCCCTGTTCTTCAGCGCCAAACAGCACAAAGAGCTTTTGCAAAGATTTGTCTTTTGCTAAAAGCTTTACATTTGGCTTCATTTTTTAAAAATTGGAATAAGCTGAAGCTGCATTTCAACAAGAAAAAAAAAAATCATTCGCCATGAACTGATTTTCTTGATTGTTCCCAGTCTATGAATATTTCAACAATAAATGGCGTTCACTTTTTCCTTCTTTAGATGTGGTCATATATTTTAGTGGAATACCTAGAGAATTTACTTTTCAGAGTTTTTTTCTTGTGTAAAATAGCAAAATAACTGTTTCACTGATTTTGGCTCACATAGTGGTGATAGATTTTTTTTTTTAACTTTCACCTGTTAAATGCTAACCTACCCTAAAATACAAGCTTGAAAAATAGCAAGTGAGGCAACCCTCCAGATGGGTTGCATAATAAATTACAGTTTGCACAAATTAAAGATCTTTCTCTAATAAATTGTCTTTTTTACACATTTTACTTTACATTCTCAGATCACCTTGGTATGGAAAATTATTGTCACAGCCCATAGAATCTAAATGTCTCCAGGCTTTGAATGCCAGGTTCTTCATAATGCAGCACTGTTCTATTTCAGAAAACTTACTTATTACTTTTGAGAGCATTCATATAAAGCAGAATCAGGAACTGTTTTCTCCACTTCAACCTCTAATCCTTTTACATGGCATAAAGTTCACTCAACTCTTTCGCGCAACTAAAAACTGAAAAAGTAAACAAAATATCTTCAGCCTCGGGGTAGGTTCAAAGTCTTATCAAAGTAACTTTCTTGGTATGTTGCAAAAAGATAAGAGGAACCACGAAGACTACAGGTCACAGAGTTCCACCTCCCTCTCCAAATACCTCACCATAAACAGCCTTCAGATAAACAATTTTGCCTACTACTTAGGTTGTAGTTAACATTTTGTCAGCAGTATCTGTGTTGGGGGGAGGGGAAAAAGGAGACAAGTTTGAACGTAAAGAAACACTGGACTTACTTTACAGCAATAATCAAAGGAACCAGCTGAAAGGATAATTAAGAAACAGTATTTACTACCAATTCATCTGTCATAACTGAGGGCAACCTAATTTCAGCTGTAACAAAATGACTATTAATCTACTCAACATTCAGCAGATACCCAGTATTTGCTATATATAATAGCCAAAAGTGAAAGAAAAGTCTGAGGTTTTAAGTGATAAATTATTTACACAATTTTATTTTCATAATCTCAAAATTACATTATCACAATAGAAAATTTACAGCTCCCGTAAGAGAAATATTTCTTTTAGCCAACAGAAATGGGGAGGAGTGGTTGATACAAAAGAGGGTCGTGCTGACATGCAGAGTGACCTTGACAAGCTGGAGAAACGGGTTGACAGGAACCTCATGAAGCTAAACAAGAAGTGCAGAGTCCTACAGCTGGGGAGGAACAGCCTCAGGCACCAGTACAGGCTGGGGGCTGACCTGCTGGGAAACAGCTCTGCAGAAAAGAACCTGGGAGTCCTGGTGGGCACCAAATTGAACATGAACCACCAGTGTGCCCTTGCCATGAAGAACGTTAATGTATGACCTGGGCTGCATTAGGAGTGTTGCCAGGTTTGGGGAGGTGATCCTTCCCCTCTATTCTGCACTTGGGAATGCTGGGTCCAGTGCTGGGCTCAGCGTGAGAGACACGCACAAAAAGGAAAGAGCTCAGCAAAGAGCCATGAAAATGATTAAGGGACTGGAACACCCTTTTAATGAAGAAAGGCAGAGAGAAAGGGCTTGGGAAGAACACTCATCTACATATATATATATATATGTATATATATATATAAAATCTGAAAGGAAGGTGTAAAAAAGATGGATCCAGGCTTTGCTCAGTGGAACCCAGTGACAGGACCAGCAGGAGTGGGTGTGAACTGAAACACAGGGGCTTCCCTCTGACCACCAGGAAACACACTTTCACTGTGAGAGAGTGACCAAGCAGTGGCACAAGGTGCCCAGGGAGGTTGTAGAGCCTCAATTCTTGGAGCTATTCGAAAGACATTCAAACGCAGACCTGGGCACTGGACTCTAGGTGGCCCTGCTTGAACAGGAGAGTTGGACTAGATGACCTCTAGTCCAACTAGATGACCCTTCCAATCTCAAACATTTGTGACCCTGTGAAACTTGCAGCTGAAGATAACACTCATCTGTGTAGTAGAAAAGTCAAATGTCTGCTTTGATTGCCCAATCCCGCAATTTTTCTTCCTACAGTATTTTATGACTAGCGAGAAAAAGTACATATTACTTTCTTCTTTTGCTCCTACCAATACCTCTCATATTCAGTCATTCGTAAAGAGTCTATCAACACATCTCAGTGTTCAAACTAGAGAACTAGAACTTTGTTCAGAACAAATTTGAAAAGATTTCTCTGGTTTCTTTTCTCAAAAAAAAAAAAAAAACAAAAGAAAAAGGTACTTATACTAAATTATTTGAAGAATGTTCACAAGGCAATTGGTGGTACAGTGCAAGAGAAGAAAAACACACTTGGTTGGTGTCCTCATTGCTCCTGACCTACTGGAGTTCCAAACACAAGAGCAGCCACTTGTGTTTTGTGAAGTCTAACACTCTTTTACTAGATTGCTTGATTCATATGAACGTCTTTCCCTCTAATAATTTAGTAACTTCATTTGAAAACGTTTAAAGGGATGAACTTAAAACAAACTCAGTAAATTAGCAAATTAAGAATAAGTTTTAACCGAACTTTTACAACAGACAACAGTACCAGAGATGTACCCTCCATAAATCTCCCCCTCAAGGCCCTGCTTGCCCCACCACTTACATGCTTCCTTCCCAAGACCAGGACAACAGCAGCTCTATACTCCAATACTACCATCCACTGCCTTGCAACTTTGGCCCATGTTCTTAATCCTCCTACTCACTCCAGATGCTAAAAATCTCCCTTGTCCTTTCCCATGACATCTACTGACCTCCTCTCAATCCCCATCTCCTACACATCTCACCTTCAGAAACACCAAGCCTCTTCCATCATTTGTCACGCTTTTTCATGCCCAGACCATGTCTCGATCTCTGCACTTCAAAGCCATTTATCTCAACAAATCCACGGTTCCCACGCAGACCTAAGGCTCAGCCCTGCTCACTTATCCCAAACTAAAAAAGCAAGGGCCTAAGGAGACTTTAAAGTGAACTTCTGTAAACTGGGCTGCCTCCACTCTAATCTTTTGTTAATCTTATCTCTGCAGTTAAACTGTGATTTATTCTGTCTGGTACAACATCTGATTAAGTCCAAGGGGTATCTAGTTTGGTTGCTGACATATGCTGCTGCCAGCCTCCAACAGGGCTGGCAGTGAAATTCCCGTCCATCCCCATCAACTCTAGACAGTAGGACACTGGTGTTAACATTTCCTTGCATTTCAAGAAAATGAAATCTTGCAACCATAACTGGATAAGGTCGTGAGAATTCTCAAAGCACTGCTACAATTTTGCTTTTAATAGATTATTTAAAGAATAATCAGCAGCTCTGATTTTGTTTTGAAGACAACTATTTAAATCAGATCCATTCTATGTAGTACATTAGATTATGTTCTCAATGTGGTTTCATAAACTTCCCTGCAAAAAGCATAGAAGCCTTCATAAAAGTTAGCTTGAACTCAAGAAAAATGAAGCCAGGAAAATAAAATGACACATAAGGACGAGGATTGACTCAGGTGGGATTCCTGGTTATATAATTGCACTGTAAGTTTAAGAAACTGACTTCATAATCACAGAACATCAATATGGATTTAAAATACAAGCTACTTAAATAATCTTCACCACAGAATTGCCAGCAAGGGTAGTGGAGAATCTGTTCTTCTATTCAGTTATTTTTGCATTAGCCTTTGGCTGTATTTTAGACTATATGAAAAAAACATTTCTCTTTAAAAAAATATTAAATCGAAAAACTTTTTCAGCCCAGTAATAGCAAGGAAAATCACCGAACAATAAGTCCCTTCCTAAGTCTCTCTTCTGTTCTTGCTTTTTTGAATCCATTCAATTCGTGTTTCCTTTCTCATTGTTGTCTTAGTATTTTGTCCTAGCTTCCTTCCTTCCCTGCTGAATGAAGCATGCCCTGAAACCCCAGCTGCTTATCACACCTATGCAAAGCACAGTGGAACACCACTAGACCTAGACACAGTGCTCAAAACCTCAGAGAGCTAAGTCAGAAAAGTTCAGCAGTCCCACGTTACTTCGATTTGGGGTTAAACTAGAAACGTCCCCATAGTAGCAGTGTGCTGCTGGTCTTCCACTTGCTGGAAAAGTTAACAGTTAATAGTCACACACACATACAAATAATGCAATTCACTCAAATCTAGAAACTATCTTCATGCATCTGAAGAATAGGTCTGTCCGAGCCCAAATATTTGTACCCATGTGTTAAACCTCATTTCTCTAACCTATCACACCACATATAGTGTTTGTTCCTCCATCTGGAAATCACTTATTTTGGAGAGACAGCACTACTTCATTATTTAAATAATTTTTAAAAATTGCTACTGCGAAGTTCACTTCCTTTAAATATAAAGGAGTCCTCATTTGCAGTTTGTTGTAAGAACTTCCAAATAAGCCCTTCACTTTTTTGATCAGAAAACCAAAACAAAGAAGAAGGTTAATAGGAAAGTAACAAAATAGAGAAGGCAACTTTCACCAACTTCTTGCTTTTAATAGCCAAGACATCATTTCTTTACATAATCTTATCACAAGTAAAGACACTGTTAGAAAGAGTGGGATTTTCAAGAAAATCAAAATGACGAATGTAACTTTGAAGGAAGGGTAAAAAGGTTTCACACCAATGCAACTCTTAAAGGTGGCTATTTCATTTCTAAAAACTCATTTTTATGTCTGGAAAAAGATAGTAACAGAAATAGTCTGCCAACCATGAACTCAATGAAAACTGATGGAAATGCCTCATATTCTTCTTGCAGACAGCTCTTCCACCTTGACTGTTGCCTAAAGTTTTTCTCCCCACTACAGGAAAATGAAAGTTTTTCCTGCTAACTCCTGCTATTAAGCACAACAGTTCTCCACAGGATCCAGAATAAGCAGCCTAATTAAACTCCATTTGAACACACACATGCATCCCATTAGCTCACAGCACTTCTAGTTTTTAGTTGTTCATCCATCACTAATTAAAGGTCGCTGTATAAGATTCTAATTTAGTTGTACAGTACATCTATTTAATCAGAATTATTTTAAGCACAGTTTGATTCTGCAAACTGGGTAGCTAGGTTTAAGTAAACAATTTTAATCTTCCCTTTTTATAATAAAGAATGTCTTCCTTAGGAACAGTCATTAAAACACAATCTCCCATTACACACAGCTTTTGTTATAAATGTGATGGTTTCTACTAGTAATAGTCATCAACAGGTAGGTGTTCTCAATGTATTAATTCAAATCTAAATAAATAAATTAGAAATTGAAATGATAGACTTACTTTTTGAGTGACTATGTTAAACATGACACATGAAAAAGTGTCCTGCACTAAACTCTGCCTATTTTATAACTTCATAGGACTATTTTATTAATGGTGATGTTATACACGTCCTATTGACAGATGTCAATATTGTATACTGATGTTTTCATATTCACCTGAACTACCCTGAATTTTTCAGCTGCTGTAAGAGTTTGTTTTTTCAGGCAACATGCAGTGTATCTTATTTTGCTCCACCAGGAAATTTAGATTTTTTCAGTAAAATAATGTTTCTGAGCACCTCAAAATTACACTAGTAGCCACAAATCATACAAGTAATTACAAAGTTAGTAAAAAGACATGGAGCAGTTATAGGATGCACTTGGATCTTTGTAGAGCACTTCGGCTTCCTAAAATAGCATTGTTCAGTTTCAGAAAAATTAATATAAGCAAAAAACACCATGAAGATACAGTTCCATTAACATTTCACACCACATCAGTTAATCCTACAGGCCAGAGGCTCGCGGCTACTACAAAAGGACTTGTGCCTTTGATATTCACTTAAGAACAGTAATAACATGCTACATCACACTGCCTTTGTCTCACAGCAGTAACATCCCAAAACTGAGTAAGAACATTTAAATTTGGCCCGGACACCAGCTGCAACAGTGACGCACACAGGTGATTAAACACGATCCGTGCTACAATCCACATGTCCTTCTTTTCTTATTACATTAATACTACAATGTAACAGACTTATTAATGCAAATAGTACTAGAATATTGTGTAGTACATTATTCACGCAACATCACAAAAAAGAATACAATAATTTTCAGAGAGATTTCATTGGCTTAATCTACAATAACTGCCAGTTATCAAGTCTAAAGGGTAAACTCTCTGACAACAGTGACAAAGGAAAAAAGTAAAAAAAAGTACTTTGGAGACTACTAGGCCATCAAATGAAACCATTTTACTTCCAATTCTAGCTATACACCCCAAATTTTGCAGCAGAAGAATTTATTTTAAAAACTAATCAGTCTCTGTATGTCTCCAAGGTAAGAATTCCCCAGAATAATTCTGTTTCTCCTAGGACTGTCACCTACTCATTCTTGGGACTGCTGTACACTGAGAAGTTTAAAATGTAGCTGCGAAGTGAAGAGTTCCAGGGTCCAATTCAAAACAATTTGTAGTCATCTTGATCTATTTACATAAATTTAGTGTGTCTTCTTCAAACCTCTCACGCTCACCTTTTCAAATTCCTGCTGACAGTCTCTTGAACACCAATAGGGCTACAGCTGAGCCAGTAAAAACATGCATGGTAGGAAATCTATATATTCAGTACACACAGAACTTAAAGGATTAAGACACAGGATTTATACCTATTAAAAAAAATACCCACACGCAGCTAGGTCATGCTAGTCAACCAGTAGCTAAAATAATCATTCATGTAGTAGAAAACTTCTCCAGAGCCCAAAACCCCTCTCCTTTACAGAAGACATCTGCCATTTAATACATTAAAAGATGCTACTCAAGATTCACATGCTCATTTTTCAAAATACTGAACACACGCATCCAATTAAGAGCCCTGTGATGAGGACCTGTGTACTACCAAAAACAGATAACCTAATAAGAAAATTATATTATACCCAGGAGGCCTGGCTTGTCTTCAGATTCCAGAGAAGTGATGTTTGCATCCAGCAGATCACAAATGATTACTGTTCTCTTATTTCATTAATCTCATTATTTTGACTACAGCTTGACTGGAAGAAAAAAAAAAAGGAGTACCCTGGCAATTAGAGTCTAACTTGTTATTACTTATAAAGAACTCGTATAAGTACGAGCACTTATTCATAGAAATATGCTGCAAATGAAGATTTTTTTTATTATTAAAAGGAATTACTGTAACACATTAACTAAACTACAGACTCATAAATCACAAATATTTCATTGCATTTATACACAAAACGGAAAATAACCCTTAAAACTTGGGATGACAACTGAAATCCTCCACCAAAAGTCTAAATAAATAGAAAAAAAAGGGATGTAGAAAAAAGGCACTACAAAAAAAGGAAAAATCTGAGAAATCACATGAACAGTCACATTTTTCACCCCATATAATACAGAAGAAAAAAAAGGCAATGCATAGTCAGCAGCTGTTACAAACAAAGGTAGCCACTTTTTCAGATACATTTTCCTGTATTCAACAATCATTGAAGCAATATACTTGTAATCTAAAAGCCACCCTTCTGAAAACAAAAATATATTTCCATATTTCTTAATACGCTTATCTCCAAAATGTTGTATAGTATCTTTATTTACTACATTAGAGAAAACATCTGACTTTAGATTGAAACTTTTACTTTGGTAGGAACAAAAGATGAAAATAGAATTAACCTAGCCAAATTAAGAGCAAGCCCTGTCATTTCACAGCATTTACATTCAAAACCCACTAAATAATGTAACCTCTTAGGCTATGTCTGTCACTTTTGATTCCAATTTATCTTGTTTGATGTAAAATACTGGAGAAAGGCTGCTTCCAAATCACAACTGCACGGGGAAAAATCCTTGTCTAACCATAAGAGCAGCTCAACTCAGCCATGCAGACTATCAGCATGTAATCTGGGATAAAGTCACAAAGACAGAATTTTTAAGACTTTCTCAGTAGCACTACTGTTAACAGTAAGAAAAGAATAACACTGGCTGGCCCATCCCAACAAGTATTTTAGTTTTGAGTTGAAACTTGGAAAGGTTATTCAAAGTAAGGAATCTATATGCAATATCTGGGGAAAGGAAGACGAAGAGACAAGGACTTAGTTACTCATTTCATCTGAAACAAATATAACTGACCCAAACTACTCTATTTCTCTATATTTTCCACTTAATCATAAAACCTGAACGGGGAAAACACGTTAGTATCCTCCTCCTCCCCGTATCATGCAACTTTGCTAAATGAAGAAATCATCTTCTAAGACAAAAGAAAACTTTCACCGAACACTGGCATATTTCAACAAAGACCACTTCCATTTCAACCTTGCACCTTCGACAAAAAATTGACTTCCTTCAAAAAGGACAAAATTTAAGGAAAGCCTCTATTCATACCAACAACTACAGTAAATCTAATCTGAATTCTTCAAAAATATAAATTACATTTCCATTGCCTTTTGCGTCAGTTCTCCTGTGCATTAAAGCTGCTAGCTCATACGAAGGCAAGACATTTAGCAACAGCCTAAATAGGAATGTATAGTTCTAGCAGAAGTGCCACATACTCTGCTAGGGGCTTTGACAGTCTGCAAAGATAACACACATATGTAGCCCAGCTTGTTTCAAAGCAGAAGGAACTGGACTGAAAATGCAGATCTATTTGCAGCTCAAAATAAGCTAGTGTTTCTTCAAAACCAGTTATAAATCAGCATACTTGGGAAAACCTATACACTATCTCAAGAGCTGCAGTCTTCTACTTGTCAGCTTTTTGGACTAAAAGCATCCTTGATCAGCGCCTGAAAGGTCACAATGCAATATGACCATCAAACTCCTTACCTGCAAGTCTGTCTTCAACCATTTGGAGTCAAACCTTGCTTGAGCAGACAGACAAAAAGAATCAGAAGACATGTTTCCTTCTTCAGCCTTCTCTCCAGGCTGGCTGAGCAGCCCAACCTGCTACAGAAAGAGCGGAAGAAAAAAAAAAAAGACAATCTAGCACATGAAGTAAACCACACAAGGTTATTTTTGTTCAGATTAGGACGGCTTCCACTTGATCTTTAAAAATGTATCATGAAGAAGGACCTCCCTCGTTCACATTCCCTGAATATGCACGGGGAGAGAAAGACGCATTAGGAATACTATCCGAACCTAGAAAAAAGCCTCCACATCCCTTCCCTATCACACCCGTGGGAAGGAAGCCTCCCTTCTGCTGCACTGAGCCACACCAAAGGCCTTAACGCTGCCCCTCAGCCCCGTAAGTGGTGCATGAAATAAATAATTGATCGCAGATTACGCAAGCCGCAGGCCAACATAAAGCGATTATCAGGGTCACCCGCACCCCCTCCTCCCGGCGGCGGCCGAGGCCGGGGGCTCCCCCTCTCCCGGCAGCATCCCACCCCCGCGCTCACGTCCCGCTGTCACCGCCCCTGACGGCCGCCAGCCGCGGCTCTCACCCAGGGGCCAGCCCGGGGACAGACGGGGGGCGCGGGCCGGGGGCGGGAGGCGGAGGAAGAGCCCCTCCCGGGCAGGGGTCGCCGCACACGGCGCGGGGGCCGCCCCTGCGCTGCTTCCCCTTCCCGCGGGGCTCCCGAGATGCGGAGCGGAGGCCGCGCTCCCCCCGCCGCCTGCCCGCCCACCAGCGCTCCACGGGGCGGGGGCGCTCCCGCCCCTGCTCCGCGCTCCCCCCGAGCCCGACGGGGCTGTCGAGGCTCTCGCACTCACCGGGCAGCCGCGGCAGCGACGACGGCGGCTCCTGCTCTCGCTCCACCGCCGCCCGCTCGGCCCCGGGTAATCCTCGCCCCTCCTTCCCTCGCCCGCCCACCCCCCACCCCTCCTCCGGCGAAGCCGCTCTCCGATCCCTCCCTCGCTCCTCCGCTACTGGAGACGGGGAAAGCTCGGCCCCCCGTACGCCAGCGGAGCTCTCTGCCAATCGGGAGAGCGGCGGGAGGCGGGACATCCTGTCCCGCAGCGGGGCGGGGAGCGGCGGGGGCCGCGGGCGGAGCCGGGCCGGTGATAACGGGGATTAGAGCGTCCTTACAGCCGGGATGCAGGGATTAAAAAAACACAAAATTGACATGTTTAAGTAGTTGAGAGGCTATCTGCAAACTATGCTGTTGATTTCAAAAAAAAAGTAGCTTTTAAATGTTTCAGACGAGAAAGGTTAGTAACCAGTAGCTTGGAGGCAAACAGAATCACGGAGTGGGTAAGGTTGGAAGGGACCACAGTGGGGCGTCTGGTCCAGCCTCCCAAATCAAGCAGGGTCATCCCAGAGCACGTGGCACAGGATCGCGTGTCTCTCTCTGGAGACATTGAGAACCCACCTTGCTGTGTTCCTGTGTAACCTGCTCTAGGTGACCCTGCTTTGGCAGAGATGTTGGACTGGATGATCTCCAAAGTCTCTTCCAACCCTAATAATACTGTGACTCTGTCCAGATGCTTCCTGGATATCTCCAGTGAGGGGGACTCCACAACCCCTCTGCACAATGTCTTCCAGTGCAAGGTCATCTGCCCAGTAAAGAAACTCATACTCAGGTGGACCTTCCTGTGCATCAGTTTCTGTCCATTGCTGGTCTTGTAAGTAAAGACCAATGCAAAGAAGACATCAGTAACTCTGCCTTCTCTGCATCTTCTGTTACCAGGGAAGGAAGAGAGGCTGGGAACAGTAAAGTGATGCCCCTACACATGAAGGAATAAGGATGCTGGGAATAAAGTGTGAACTTGCTAATGGCAGGCAATGACAGGAGTCCGGAGGCAAATGTTGACTGATCGCTCAAGGGAGAAACTGCTCTGGGGCAAATAATAATCTTTCAGCATAAGTTTGTTGGGGATGTATATTAGTAGTTTGAAATTCAAATTAACCAGAAGTCAAGTTTCTCACAATACTTAGACTCCTGTTCCCTGGCAGCTAAGGAATTAGGAATGCAGGAGCAAGACTTGGCAGATGGGACTACTATTGGCTTTGGCCAACATGAAGCCACAAACTGAATGTCAATGAAATGCTAACAGAACTGAGGCCATTTGCTGGCATTTAGGCAAAATACACAACATTTAGTTGTTATTATGTAAGAAGCATTGTAATAAAATAGGGAATTTGATTCTCCAGGGCTCATTTTCAAAGTTGAAACTGCAACCATGACCTAACTGCTTAGCCTGTCATTTACTGCAGACCTCTCTTGGATCAAGATATAGTAGGCACTTGAAGTAAAATACTGTACAAAATTTCTGAAATGCCTCAAAATTTATATAAAAATATAGAAATACCCAATTTCCTCAATTTACTTACAGAAACTTTAAAATATGACCTTTCAAAACCAAAAGTAGTTTCCTTTGAAAAACCTTCCCAAGTGCCTACATGTTATAAACTTTAAGTTGAGGGGACTGGAAGTTTTGTCATGCATATCATGTTGTGTCTATTCTGACTAGCTGACAAGAGCTATTGCACCAGGATGGGAAATACTTTACTCTTGTCTTACCTGGCACACTGAAAATGTAAGAAAGTAGTCATATTGACGTAATTTAGAGAGGGATAAAAACTGCTTTGAAATTTAAGGATTAAGGGACAAACAACTAATCAGATAAATAATCAGGTGTCCTGATGGGAGTCTAATATAGGCCACCCAGCCACGATGGCTACTCTGATGAATTATTCTTTAAGAAACTAAGGGACACCTCTAAATCAACCACCCTTGTCCTTATGGGGGACTTCAATTTGCCAGATGTTAACTGGGAATACCACACAGCTGGTACGAACAGGTCCAGAAGATTCCTAAAACACACGGATGATAACTTCTTCATACAAGTATTAAGGGAGCTGACTAGGAAAGGTGCCCTCCTTGATTTTTTAGTTTGGTAATTGAGAGGGTGTCATAAGTGAAGTGTTGATTGTTGGCTATCTTGGCCACAGCAATCCCAAAGCAATCCAGTTTAAATTCTCTGCCGGCAGGAGGAAAAGTGCCAGCAAAACTTTACCTCTGGATATGAGGAGAGCAGACTTCAGGCTGCTCAAGGAACTAGTTAGCAGGGTCCCCTGTGAAAATGCTTTTGAAAGTGCTGGCATCCATCAGTGTTGTCCTGATTTTCAAGAAGGGCAAGAGGAATGGCCCTGGTAACTACAGGCCCATCAGTTTTGTTTCCATGCCTGTGCATCATTCAGCTGGATAACAGCTGAATGGGTGAGCAACTGGCTCATGGGTCAGACACAAAGAGTTATCGTAAGTGGGGTTACATCAGGCTGGTGACCTGTCAATAGTGGAGCTTGGCAGGGCTCCATTTTAGGGCCAGTGCTCTTCAATAGCATCATAAATTACTTTGGATACTAAGTAAGTTCACCAGTGCTAATTTGGAAGGAGTAGTTGACTCTCCCAAAGACAGAGAGACCTTGCAGAGAGATCTTGACAAAGCAGAGGGCTGGGCAATGAATTTCATCAAGGACAAGTGCCAGATCCTAACCTGAGATGGGGCATCCCTGGATGTGCATACCAGCTGGGGAATGAGATGCTGGAGAGCAGCAGGGAATCTGGGGATCCTGGTCGATGGCGAGTTGAACATGAGTCAGCAGTGCCCTGGCAGCCAGGAGGCCAGCCATGTCCTGGGGTGCACCAGGCACAGCATCACCAGCCGGGCAAGGGAGGGGATTGTCCTGCTCTGCTCTGCACTGGGCTGGCCTCACCTTGAATATTGTGTGCGGCTTTGGCCACTGCAATATAGAAAAGATATAAAGCTTTTAGAGAGTGTCCAAAGGAGGGACATGGTGATGGTGAAGGGCCTTGAGGGGAAGCCGTATGAGTAGGGCCTGAGGTCACTTGGTCCTTTCACCCTGGAGAAGATGAGACTGAGGGGAGACCTCACTGCAGTTACAACTTCCTCATGAGGGGAAGAGGAGGGGCAGACACTGTTCTTTCTCTTGGCTAGTGACAGGACCCAAGGGAATGGCCTGAAATTGTCAGGGGAAGTTTATGTTGGATGTTAAGAAAATTATTTTCACCCGGAGGGTGGTTGGGCACTGGAACAGGCTCACCAGCAAAGTGGTCACAGCACGAAGCCTGACGGAGTTCAAGAAGCGTTTGGACAACGCTGTCAGGCACATGGTGTGACTCTTGGGGGTGTCCTGTGCAGGGTCGGGAGTTCGACTCGATGCATGTGGGTCCCTTCCAGCTCAGGGTATTTTATGATTCTATATTTTGTGTATGGAGCCCAATCTAAAAGGAATTATGAAAACTTGCTTGAAACCACAGTGCCCACTGGTTGTGCCTACTGCTTGTCTAAATGATTTGCAAGTCATATCTAAATAAGATAATTTGCATCTGCAAATTTAACTGCTAGTTCTGGTTTGGCTTTTCAAGATGATCATCTTTAGACGGTCTACCTTGACAACCAGAAGTTTTCTTATTTTTATTAAATAAAAAATGGCAATAGCCTTTGCTAGAACTCCTGATGTGAAGAATTTAAAAAGTACCCAACTATGCAGCTTGTTAGATTTGAATCACTGGTCCAATTAGCACGTACGCACTCACTTCAACAAAAATCATATTTGGGTGCAGTAACCATGGAAATTCAAAGCTAGAGATACTTGTGAAGAATTTATGGATTATTTTGTATTTCCAGATTTAGATTTCACTTCTGGTGAGTATTTTTTTTCCATTTAAAATGCACTGTAATAACGTGGGGCATTATCAAATGGCATTCTTGATTATAAAACTATGTACCCACCACATTTTACAGAGAGAAAGTATGTCTGGTACAACTACATGAACAATTTATTTGATACCATTATTTAAAATAATTTTATTTTTCAAATAATCATAAAATTTGAAGCTTCAGGAAGCTGAAGTTTGTCTTTATACACAGCATTTGCAATATTAAGTCCACCAATAGCTTTATTTACATAATGATGGTGAGTTGTATGACTTCAGACTAACCAAGGTAATGAAGGTCTGACAGACTTCAGAAGGCAAGTTCAAGAGAAACTGTTGAAGTGTTACCATACAAGCCTTGTGCTCCACTCTTCTGATGCATATTTCCATCTTAAAGCAGGGTTCTATGATCCTGTGAATCAGTTCTCCAGGCATCATCCTTTGTGCTGCAGCTTGCTCAATAACCTACTTTACACCCAAGATAATCATTAAGTGGAACTGATGGATTTTCAAATGCACACCCCAGTTAGATATTAGGAAGAAATTCTTCCCTGTGAGGATATTGAGGCATTAGCACAGGTTGCCCAGAGAAGCTGTGGATGCCCCATCCCTGGAAGTGTTCAAGGCCAGTTTGGATGGGGCTCTGAGGAACCAGGTCTAGTGGAAGGTGTCCCTGACCATGGCAAGGGGTTTAGAATGAGATGACTTTTAAGATCTGTTCCAGCCCAAACCATTCTGTGATTCCCTGATGTCCCTGCCTTAGAGATACCAACATCCTCAGGAGCTGCAGGGCAGAGAGCTAGTGAGGTGGAAGAAATCTCAGCTCTCTGCATTCACTACATACTGTCAAAATCTGTGCACATCTTTCTTACTTCCTCCAGAGAAATTGTTGGACATGGAAAAATCTAGTTTCCATGGTCAGACACTATTAAAAAAAAAAAAAATGCCCTAGGGTATATTACGATGTCCTGCAGCCGTAGGGAGGAGGAAAGAAGATCCAGCAGGCAGGAATTGTGCAGCAAGATTGATTTATCTAATTATTTTACAAACTCTTTTATAGACTTTTTTCTTCATAGTCTAATTGGACAAAGGATCAGCCACCCCTTGGGGTGATTGGCTAAAATCCTAAAACATCCATTGTCAAAATATTTTCCTACTGTACTCTAAACAAGACTTTTCAAGGCTGCAGGTGTTTGGTTGTTTACATAACTCTGCTACCTCTTCTGTGAGAGAGAAAAGTCTCTCACGGGCTTAGAAAATAGCAAGAAAATCCTTGCTAGCAGCATTTTTGTATCCACAAGACATGGTCACTCATTTACGTGTATCCACTTCTAGGCATATTCTAAATCACTTCACTCTTCTTACAGATTAAAGAAAAAAGTAAATACATCAAAGTGAAAGGCACACTAAAACCAAGGGGTCACATTTACTGGTCCACCTCTTAGAACACCTACAAACAATACAGAGTACTTTAAAAATGTCTGGCTGTGTGCAGGAGACGTCTCTTTTGTTGTAAATGTGGTAAAGGAGCCACACCGGCTTCTAAAAGAGGCAAGGTGCTGTAGAGGTGCAGGATATAGAGGAAAAATGAATGGTGGTGCACGTGGGAACTGTGTAACCACAGAAGGCTGAAGAAGGTAGGGTTGGGAGCATGAATGGTACCCTCACCTCCAATTTGTAACACTGCCAGGCCAGCCTGAGGAGGTGGGGAGGGATAGACGTTAACTGAATAAAGTAAATCTATCACAAGAATCTGAAGCAGGGCAGGCACAGGAAAGAGAAGTATATTTGGACAATCTGGGCAGCACCATATTTCTTTCTATTTCAGTTGTGAAAATGGGTTCATAAGTACTGATAAGATCAATCTCAAAAACTGGGGCAATTGCATTCTCAAGTAACTAAATGCAGAACCTTAAGAGCCAACGGACAAACGGTGAGAACAATTTTTATTGTTTTTCATGAAAAAGGGACAAAAGTAAGCAAGTATATGTTTACATAAAAATAGTATCTAGTCCAACCTGCAGGTCTTCTCGGTGTCAGCATGAAATCTTTAGTAATTAATAATTATTTTAAATGTGTGCACTCTAAGGAATCCATTCCAGTTACAACAGCAGTGGAATGTGGGGCGTTTTTTTCTCTCATTAGTGAATATCAAGAAGAGTTCTGCATGTGAATGGGACACAAAACCATCTCTGTAAGAGCAGTGCCTAGCTGCTCACTGCAAGACAATGCCTGTTTTGTTTGTAATTTTTTTTCAAGAGCCATTTGTGTTGAGCTGTCCCACAGAGTTTGGAAGCCTTTGTGTATTATTATACACAAAATGCAAAATCCAGTCCACTTTGGGCTTACAACAAGTCTCAAAGAATTCCCTGGCTTACTTCTGAAGGATGGAGGCTTTCCCAAAGAAAGTAAGAAATTTCTACAATTAGCCTTTATTATTTTCATACTCTCTGAACTGAACTGTTGGCCTAAATTTTGGTTTTATACCATTAAAAGCTCATGGTAAGGCCCATTATTTCTTTACTGTGTTATTTGCAAGGAATGCCATCAGTTCAAATTGGTCAATGCATCTTATTTTGCCACACCAGTGCTTTCTGCAGGGGGAAAACAGGACAGTAAGGACACAAGAGGATTCTCCTCCTTTCCCATATTCACTAGTATTTCTAAATAGTCACAATAGCCCTTTCTACCAACCATTTTCATTGCTGAATAAATATTATTTACATAAGGAGAAGAATAACCAAACAAAGGAAGCTGCTTCCATGCTCAGAAACCCAAGCCCCCTGCAGTCAGTATCCCAAAAAGGTGTCTTTCCTCACACCTCCTCAGAATAATGAAACAAGATCTTCCATCTGTGTGCCTGGCTTTCTGCTCCTTTCTCATTTTCAGTGGTAACAGCCCTGCTACTTCTCATCCATTTCTCTAATGGATCTCCCTTCCAACCTATATCCTTCACGTTCACCCACACTACCAAGGTGATTTCACTCCTGCCTTTACTGGGCAGTCATGCAAGTTCTAGTGTGGAAACTGTTGTTTCTCCATTAAAGAGAATTAAGTTAACCCCTCACTGTTTTTTATTATTCCAATTTAAAATGACAAATATTGCTTACAGTCAAAATTTTAACAAGTTCTTCTCCTGTGACAATTTTTCTTTGTGGAAACAGTGTTGTGTGAATCACAGTATATTGCACAGCTGACACAGCTCAATTACAGAGGTGGTGTTGGAAAAGCAATTCAGAATACAGAGGAGTGAAAAAAAAAGACAAGAAAAACCTGTGACAATAAAGACACAATTTCCACAGGTAGCTAATTAGAACTCATTGTTAATTACATTTTGCATAGTTAATTATTTTTAATATTAGAGTGAATCTTGTCCTTGTTAAAGCAAGCGGTAACATTTTCATCAACTTCATTAAGCGCAGAAATTCAGCCTCATATAACCTTACTCATGCATATATCCTTACTCACGCAGTGCTAACCACGCTAGTTTTCAGTCTTTCAGAAAAACACAGGCCCAGAAGCTTGCTTTCCAGGTTATGTCTTCCATTACAGAGAAGAAAGGTTGTTTTGCTTCCCCCAGGCCAGATCCAGTGTTTCTATCCAAGGGAGTCTCTTGCTTTACAGCCCAAACCAGTCTGATCAGATTTCATCCTACATCTCTAAACTCATCAACAATAACGAGTTCTCTGTGGCTGTTCATGTTATTTCTTTAAATTATCAATTAAAAATAATCACTTCATAAAATATTCAAGATGCATGTTGTTCTCTGACTTGCAAAGTAGCTTTGGAAATGCCAGCTTGAGTATGCCCACTAGACAGATCTTCATGAGATTTTGGAAGTATACATAACACAGATATTCGGATATCCATTACAGACCTGTTGAAATTTAAAACATTTGGCATACAGTAATGGATATGTCAGCAATTCAGATGGAAAATATATATATATATATATTCCATATACTAAAAAATACTATCCTCCATGTACTAGAAAATAGCAACTTCCATAGGCTGTCTATCATTTTCAAATTAAATACAATTCTCAACTGAGAGCCAAGAAGAAAATGCTTGCATTTAAAAGGCCTTTTCAATTACAGGAGCATTCTGTATAAGGTTGGCTAATAAGACCGTTTAAAGATTTATTACAGTGCTGAAATACATTCATAAAACTGTTCACCTACAAATTTTAGATTTGCAAAATGTTCAAGATGTGATATAAAAATACACCCAAACATCAAGGAAATGCTAAGGGTGGTAAAAATCAACATGATATTACACTGGAAATTGAAATATATCATCATTGTTATACAAACCTATATATTGAGGGCAGAATGATTCTGTGTTGTCCTAATACCATGGAAATAAATTATCAGTATTCAAATATCAGTATTCAAATTTGCAAATTAACCCTTCAATGCACAATGCAACGTAACCGCTTCACAATCACTTAAAATGATAAGGAGATGTTCAGTAGGCACTTTCAGCAGCAGGACCATTTCAAATTTTCAGTTTACACAAGAGTGTTGCAACTTTTTCCTAAGATATTATGCAAAGCATAGGTCATTAAAGAAAACTTAGAACCAAAATGAAAGTGATTCAGCAAAATGAGAAAAAGCATTAAATCCATATGATCTCAAAAATAAAAAAGTCTCATGCCCTTTAGTTAGGGTAGGTGGATGCAGTAGAAGGAAACTTTACTAGATAGAGATGAGAACAGTAACCTTTAGCCAATAATTAGTGCATAAGAAAACTCTCCCAATATATAAGAAGGAAGTGGAATGCTAATTTTAATTCTTTCCATTTAGAAGCTACCAAGTATTGAATTTCTCCTAATGCTTGGAAGGTGGCCAAAACCACTTTAGCTTTTATACATTGCTCAATATATAGGGAAATCCTTTGTGAATGTGATAGGGAACCTTTACTAATTTAAGCAGGAAAGGAAGCAGTATTTCTATAAAGGATTTGTTAACCTAGAGCCATATGGTATCCTTTCATACAAAAATGCTTCATAAGGAAAAAAAAAACCAAACTTACTTTAAAACAAAAAAGACGTTAGGACAAGTTGATCTTTTGCCATGGTTTGTCCTGGCTACAAGGTGTTGGGAGAGGCATTAGCAACGGAATAGAAAGGTCAAGGGCAGGTGGATCAAAGCACAATCACAGGTATAATGGCCAGGGTGGGGGAGGAGGGAAGGGAACCAAGACAAATTGTTAGGTCTGTCCTTTAATATTTTAAATAAATCCCAGCCCAAAATAACATCAGGCTACTTGTCCTAATGAATCAGGCAACTGTCCACAGCTCCATTTACAGAGAGGTATAAAAACTGTTGTGGATAATCTGTGCTGGGTTTCTCCAACATGCCCTTTTATAAAGGGAGTATTTTGCAGCTCTTCTGTTTTGCCAACTCCCACCCCACTTACTACAATTTCAAGAACTTGTTTTATCCTCAAGGGAGAATCTCATGGTATTTCAGAAATGCTAGTAATCTACATTGCCCCCTTAAAGTTTGGGGTTGGGATGCCAGCAATGTTAGTGATCTAAAATTAATGAGCTCAAACAGGAAGGAAAACAATCTACTGGGACAATGTGTTCTTCAGCCTGTTCCAGCACTAGGTCTTCTGTTGATTTGTGTTATGTTGGCTGCAAGCACAATAAACTGTTGCAACCAACAGCATTTGCACCTGTTGTCCTTCCTGCTTTCAGTACAAGAGTATTAGCACCACTAAACACTGCACAGGACCCGGGCCCATCATTTAATGCTTTCTTCAGAGCCATAGTTTTGCATCCCCTCTCAACCAGATCACAGATTTGTCTCTATGACACATCATTTCAACATGCCAGATTTTGAAAAATCAGACTCAACATGCCAGTTATCAGTATTTTTGAAAAATCAGACCTCCAGTATCTTTTCTGCCTTATTCATATTCCTTTGAAGAAAATTAGAGCCTGGGAAACTGCTGCTATGAATCTTCTCATCCATATCAATTTCAAATTACTGCTGTGTTTGCAGACAGTATAGAAGATTTTAACAAACATTTATGAAACCTTTGCTATGAGGTTGACTGACTGCTCCTCTGTGATAGAAAGCTGTGATATCCATGCTGTGGTGGGAGCACTCCTGCTTTATCACAAAGCTCAGAGCCCTTCCTCTGCAGGTTCCCTGCCACTCGAACAAATAACCCCTAGTAATTGTGTGCACTTCTGGCTCTGTATACACATTCATTTCAAAACACCAACTACTCATCTTTCTTCCACCACCTGAAGAGTCTGATCCCTGCTCCTGCTTCTTTCCAGATGGACTCTATCTCTCGCCATAATCCATTAAAGACAAGAGTGATTTTTAGTTTTAACCTTTGTCACTCATACCATCAACCCTCTCAATTACTGATGGCATTTTAAATTCTTTTCAGTTGCTTGATAATTCGCTTTTCTCTTTGATGCTATTATTTATTAACATAGCCTCAAGAGAACCTGAGAAAATCAAAACTGGCTTTGAAGGTAACATACTGCATTTGAAAGCAGAGCCGAAAGGTAAATCTTGTTTTACAACCTGTCACATTTATAATGAAATAGTTCTGATTCTGATATTAATGATGTTTGTTAATATGTTACTAATGAACAATATTTCATAGGTAAAAAGATCCCTTTACTTTTATGAGTTACGTAAATCGTGAACTTCTTCCTTCCTGTTTTGAGGACAAACAGCTGAAATCCCATTTGAAATACACAGTTGTATTTACTTCTTGTCTGAGAAATACAGCTACAGACACAAAGTTTGATATAGAGTAAATCAGATATAACTGATTTGCAGGGGTATAAATTAGATATAATTGGAGGTATGTCACCAAGATTATGCATATAAAATACAAAAATATCAGATATAATACTCTAGAAACATATCGTTTTATTATAATCAGTGACCATCAATTCTCCTCCCACTTACACTGTTGTAAAATACAGGTAGGATTGATTTTAGCTAATATTATCCATTCTAAGGTAGTCCTTTGAACTACTTCTAGAGCCAGTCACAAGGGATAGGCACCTCAAATGCAACTCATTCTACCCCAAAGCTAGATGGAGGAATTGCACTGAGAAGTACATGCACCTTTTACTCACTACACAAGAAAGAAAGACAGTAAAGTGAATTCTAAAGCAAGATTATAGGGCTGAAAGAATGGACGTACACAGATGTTGCTGAGAGTAAACTCTTGTATTGGTTCTTTCTGTGGCCTTTAAGAAAAAATATGCTTTTTTTTTTTAATTAAGAAGAGAGGTCACAGGACTCCCACCTCATTTCTAAAATCAATTCAATCAAAAATAAGTTAAATGCAGTCACTCCAGTTATGTTACTCCTGTTACATTACATTATAGCTGGCTTACTCCCAGGAAATTACAAACTAGATTTGGTTATGTCATGTGTTGACAGTAAAGTTCTCTGTTTAGAAAATGCTAATTCAAAATTGTTATTACAGCTTCCCTGCCCTATCAGAATACTTTTTCAGCAGAGAATTTTGGTGCCCAGATTTAAACCAAACTTATTAGCCTTAGTCACCTCAAAAAAATATCACTACAAAGACAATACTTCTTGTCATATTAAGTTGTTCAATAGTAAAATGACAAGCTATGATAAGGTATTTCACATGTACATAAAAATTAGGAAAATGTTTCATTCCAAATTATAAGATGACAATATATTTAACAAAACAGTTACTGAATCTACTTGGGAACCTGGTAAGGTGAAAACATATCCTTTAAGCCTATAGAATCATAGAATATCAAGATATTTTCTGTTATTCTAAAGTTGGAAGGAACCCGTAAAGACCCATAAAGATAATCCTGCTTCTCTCAGGATTATCTAAAACTAAGCCATATGACTAAGAGCATTTTCCAGACACTTATTGAACTCTGACAGGCTTGGTGCCACCACCACTCCCCTTGGGAGCTGGGTGTTCCAGTAGACAACCACCTTCTCTGTGGTGATCCTCTAGTGAAGAACATTTTCCTGATGTCCAATCTAAACCTCCCCTGACAGTGCTTCATTCCATTTCCTTGTGTGGTCACCAGAGAGGGGTCATCACCCACCCCTCTGCTGCCCCCAATATCATCTCTTTTCTCAGACCTGCAAGCCAACATGACTTTCACTAGGAGCTACGTTTTATTGAACCCTGTTCTATAGAGAGATTTTTCTCTAATGCTCCAGCCCTGAGGAGGAGCTCCAGAAACCTCTGTTTTACAAATTACTTTAGACTAGTAATTTAGGCTGTATTGTCTATTGTCATTATTCACTAACTGGTTAATTAATAGTAATTTGCTTCTATCCTAACTTTTGGGTACCAGATACAGGAGTTATTCAAACCACAGTCCAAAAGAAGTTCAGGGAGTTCCTTCACTATTTAATCATGTGATTTCACAAGAACACTTCATAGAACAGATGAGATAAAACTCTGCTATCATAGAGTGAAGGCAAACTGAATCAGAAACAAAAGGGAGAAGCTAAAAGGACCTGCCCATCCAATATTACTGCACATCAACCAACTCATGCCCTAATTTTTCACTTTTTACCAATTGTCCAGAGTATTAGAGACAATGCTGAGGTAACATCCTCACCACTATGTCAATCCTCTGCCTACAAGTATAGTAATACAGGAGATGCTGCACATACATGACTGTATGTATTCTGGAAGATTTTTCATATACTAAAAAATTAGTGTAAGTTTTAATTATCTTCAACATTTTGCAAAACATATGTTATATCTGATTTTAGCATCTTTTGCTGCTCTGTGGAAGAATCTCATGCTGTCTTAGCTGTAAATTAGCTTCCCTGACAGAGTCCAACAGGGGTAAAGTAGCCAATGCCTTGGTTCTTTGTAAGATGAGCAACAAACAGACCTCTGACTACTTTACATAACTGCCATAAGTGGCTTTGTGGATGATACTTTGAATGGTGAAAACTACATATGGATAGAAGTTTTGCATTTATGCAAACAGCTCTCATTTCAGTAGCTACCACAGCACTAATTCCTCTGCACGTAACAAAGCCTTGCCGATTGCTGACTCCAGCCAAGTGGCATTTCAGTAGCAATGAGGGCATCCAATATAGCTTTAATATTTCACTACTCTAATTCAAAAACTAAATCATTTTAGTCCCAGCGCTTTTACTGCTGCTTGGTAAATTGGCCATGTTGTAGATTAGTGATCACATAGACAGACAATTTGGATAGACTAAGTGATGCTCTGCCTTACTTTACTGGTCTATAGTACCTGCTATTAAATCTACATGGCAGTCTTGTTAGATTAGTTTAGCTGGAAAGAGCTGCTACTGGGCTAAATTAAGTTAGAATTTGAACCTTAAAGCATTAATGTCCATCGAATTGTACAATAAAAATTAACATGTCACTAATTCTAATATGTCTAAAATATTACTACAACAAAGTAAAGAATTATAATAATGGGAAAAGTACAAAATAAATAGTCCTGCAAATGAAAATTACTTTGCATGTATTAATCCAGCTTTGCTGTTTGGCTTTTCAGAGTCTTGTTTCGATACTGTGCTGGTGATAGAGAATAAATACGATTTTGCACTGTAAGATATTTTTGCCTGTTATGCAAATATTACATTCAAATTTAGCTCTCAGAAGTATCCCATGTATTTTCTTGACACATCCATCCTGGACATGAGAAGAAATGAAAAATGGTGTTAGTCTCCATTAACAACCCTGCTGGTAACCAAAGTAACAAACAATCAATTTTTTCACTGATCAATGCCTTTTGTAATGAAAGCATCTTGCAGAGCCATCTTTAGTACTTAACAAAATTCATCATCTAACTTAAGATTAGAGCTCTCAAGCAGTCCTGATTTTCCACAAGACTATTAGAAAGCCATACAGTCCACTCAAGTTCTGTTTTCATCACTAAAATGTATAGTAATTTGTTATGGACTTCAGTAATAATATATCAACCAATTTTTGTTTGATTTTTTTTTATTTTGGTGCAATTCTGAACTAATATTATATTCCCAGAGTTCTCCAATTTGTTATGAACATTAATGTAAAAATCTATTTTGAAATCTATTTAAAAGCTGTGTATTACCAGAGAGCACCAAAAAGGCTAAGTACAGAAGAGATTGTACAGAAGAAAAAGTACTTGGATGAGATGCTATAGTCCCTGCTTCAAAAGCCACATCATTCAAACTGCAAACATTTTCTGTCCTACTGTACTGCTATGTCATGGATAAGTCTGGAAAATTTTTATTGTTGCATCCTTTGATTAGAACTTCTCATAAACTGCTTACTTTGCTAAAAATATTCACCAGGATTTACAATATACTGCCTAAGCAGGTGAATGACCTCCAGAGTACCTTGCAAAAAAACCAACCAAAAATTTCTGAGTTGCAGCAACCAAGTGACTGATACCAAGACTACCTCTGGACTGCTAAAAGTTTTAAGCAAACCCTATAATCTCGGTGGGTAAAAATATTGCAAGAAAAATCCCAGATTATCTCAATGAACTTGAAAATCCCCTCCTCTTTGGTTCTAGAATAGGTTTATTGGAGTGCAGAATCAGTCTCTGGGAGAAGAGCCAGATATTTATGCAGCCCTTGCATTTGAAACTGTACAACAATTAGTTTTGTGTATTTTGGAACTCATCAACTTCACAATGGTGACATTGTGGAGATCAAGGACAGGAGAGGGTGATTTTTACCTGCCCTACCATTCTTGGACAAAAGAAACATTTTAGGAGCTGCAGCACTGGCTGAACGCCTTGCAGATAAAAAGACTTTTATTGCCAATACTCTACCCTTATATTTAGAGGTGGAATTACACTGCATCAGTTTTTAAAAATCGCACTAAACAAATATACATTGAAAAACACCTGTTAATTTCTAGAACACTTTGAATTAAACAAGGAAATGCCTTCTATAATTACCAAGAAATTACTTTCCTTAGCTTCAAGAAGGTAAGAGGTATGATAACTAAACCCCATGCAAGTGGTTAATTCAATGTCTGTCTTTACAAGAGGCCTTCTGCCTCTCCATGAAAAAAAGAGCAGCTGAAGTGCTCTCCTTGTGTATTTTTATTAGAAAGGGTGACAGCACAAATTTCCTGGAATTCAAGTATGGCCATTTTTGCCTCTCTGTCCAAAGCCTGTTTATACAATTTAGGGGAGGCTGGACTAGCCCAAGCCCTGCCTCAGAGACTCTGTTGCATGGTGCATCTGATTGTGTCCAGAGCAAAGACCCAATGGCCTGGAGCACAGCCAGCAGGCTGAATAAATGTCACCTAAAAGCAGCCTGGAAGACACACTCTGGGGGCTGAGTGTTCATTCACACACTGGGAGAGACTTGAGGGGCACTGGGCTTCCCTGCAGCAGGGGCAGAAGGGAGACACTTGCCAACATTTCAGGCCAGAATACTGGGAGCTGGGATCAAGCGACTCAGGTGCTCCAGTCATGAGAGCAAAGCTACTGAAAACAGTGGAGTTGGAAGGAATAACATGAACCAAGAAATGGCAATGAGCTGCAGACCTTAAAATCAGAAAGGTTCTAAGCAGAAAAGTCTAATGTTGCAGATTCTAAAAGGATATGAATGAAATATTTCAGTGCAACTAAGGACCAAAAGGAGACTGTGACTGTAATTACTGTACTACCCATTTGCAGAGGTGAGTAAGAAAAACCTGGCCAGATACGAGTGTTCCTCTTCACTAAATGTTTTCTGATCAATTCCCACAGTGTTACATTATTACCTTCCACATCTTAAATGAATCTAACTACTATAAGTGTATCATGCATACAACTGTAGAATTTAATTTCAGAATTATTACATCATCTATTCAAATTTTTTCAGTAGAGCATGAACTGTAAAAATGTATGCTTTGGGGATCAAATACAGTTGGCATAAAATATGTATCCAGTCTAGAGATGAAGCCATCTAGAGGCAAAGGTGTATCAGGAGCTGAGTATATCCTCCCCCATTTCCCAGGGGTTTGACTGCTTGGGCCCCAGGCTTTGCAGCTGTCCAGAACCAGAACCGGTTCTGAACCTGAACAGTAAGAAGTCTAATTGGTGTGACCTTCTTGTCTCTGGAGATGCTTTCAAGATGAGACTCTTGTCCTTGGTCTCTGCCTAAGCTATATGGCAGCTCTACCATGCCTAGTGTGTACCAGTGACCCAGACCTTGACTTGCTGTCTTGATTTCCAGGCTTGATCTCAGACTTGATTCACCATTTCAGTCTTGTACAGTGATCTGGACTGTTGGATGCACCCTCACCCCTTGTCAGTGAGGTCACTGCCCCTACCTGCCCTGCTGCCACACCTATCTCTCTCTCCTTCCTTTGCTGGGCAGCTCATGGTTGGACCAGATCTTCCATTACTTCCCTTGGGAGTTTGCTCCAGCAGGTCATCACCTCTGCTAAACAAAATCAAAAAAAAATACATCTTTTTTAACTAGTAACTACTTATTCTTGCTGGTTTACCCCCTGAGCTGAAGAACATCAATGCCCCCTCACTGCGAGGAAGGGATTAGATGTTTTGATCTAATTGCTGTTTGATTGCCTGTTGGGATGTAAAGCAAGTTCTTGAAGTTGTGCATACTCAGACATTTCCTTTTATCTCTCAAATTACAAGCCCTTTTCTACATCACTAGCTTTCCAACATGCTTATAAAACATTATGAGCAGAGCAGCATTTCCTATTTCAGTATGTAATACAGAGCACATCATACAAAGATCCTGATCTTGTCACTTTGCCTGTTTCTGTAAGTCCTCTTTGCTATGCCTTATCAAGATTGCATATTCAGATGCTTGTCCACTAAAGTGCCCCATCCTACCCACAGCAAACTGCTTTTGACAATACACTTACCCTTCCTCTTCTTTCTCAGCTCCCACCCCCTTCCTTGCCTTTTTGTTCTTACGTCAAATGTGATGAAACCCCAGTTATGCGACAGTGTGGGTTTCTCTGCCCGATGAGAGCAGGGCATTTGTGCTGTCCTTCTGTGTGGTAAATTGTCAGAATAGCAGTGTTGCTTTTAGGTGGTGAAGAATTGATGAGGCTGGTTGGGAAAACAAGCCTTGTTATAAATCTGGTTTGTTGAGGAGATAAAGATGCACACAAGGACTCTCTAATGAAAGTCAGTCCCTACTGCTGCCTCAGTACATGGAGGTGGATCAAAGTATTTATTCCACCTCTTTTGTCAACTATAAATTTTGACCAAAAGTAACTGAGATGCTCATTGAGATCCATTAACATATTAACTTACGCACCCCTTGGGATGCAGATGAAGGAGAACACGGGATGTGTAATGCGTGTATGACCAAATGACATGTGATTGTTCTATCCTACTGGGACAGGTCAAAAATTATAGTATAAAAGGGGGGCTTTAGGGCAGAAAGGGTTGAAGGGGAAAAACATCTCTGCCTGCTCAAGGTCAGTCAACAGACTGTGTCTCTCCTCCCAAAGGGAAGCCTTTATGCGAGCTTTGCATCTCCAACTGCATTGGAGCGCAGCTGGGAATATTCATTTATACATATATAGCACTATTAGATCTTACTAATCTTTCTATGACAACACATATTAGCACTCTGTAGTTGGTGCATTTATCACCCACAATCCTGAACCTGCTTGCCTGGTGCTTCAATAAAACACACTGTTCATTAATCTGGAATGTTCCTAGTCTTTACTGAATTGATCAGACCTAAAATAACGCTATAGCAGTTTTTTTCCGTGTTATTTTGCCCAGCATCAATCTAAATCCAACACACCTAGTTACCCAAAAAGGGTAGATGAGACATCCTAAGGCCAGGCAAACATTAATACCCCATTCTTTCTATAGTTTCCAAAGTGTAGTTGTATAACCAATGCAGAGATTGTCCCAAATAACTTTGTGAGACTTAACCTAGACCTGCTAATTCCAGGGTATCCATGGAAAGGTGATTCTGAAGACAGCCTAATTCCACATCTTTTGACTCCTGAAAGAGAAGAACAGGGATTTTAATGATACCATGAGGTCAGAGGAGCACTAGAGAAGGCAACCAACACACTGGGACACACACAGCTGTTAGATGGAACTGCTCACATAGGCTCTAGGGAGTTGACAGACTGGAATTTAAGTCTGCAGCTCCAAAGTGCTGACCTTACGAAGCCTGTAAGACAATTCAGATAACCATGATACACCTAGGTCGCTAACAGGTTGACACTACAAGGCTTGGGCACAAAGTCTTCAAAAGCTGTAGGCAGGAGACTGCCAGAGTATGTGCTCCCTTTCCTACCTACATTATGAACTTTTTACACCAGGATAACTGGCTTGTGTAGTGTGCTACACAAGAGATCTCGGGGCAGCTCTTAAGAGTTTCTTCTTCTTTGTACCAGAGAAGATGGAAATAGTGCTGCTGCACTAGCCCCTCATCCATGGCATAGCAGGAAAGTACCTTACCTACTAGATAGAGACAGGGATAATAGAGTTATCTACACCCATTGCCCAATATGACTTAGATTTTTGATCTCAATCATGATGAAAAATAGGTTTAAATTTTTCTTTAAAATAAAGAAGCTCAGCCTGTTTCCCTCAACTATCATCTTTCCACAATCCCTTCTACTTTATCAAAACACCCACACAATTATGCTTCAGACTGGCTTATTTCTTAATATTTCTTTCAGCCTCTTTAAGCTGTATTTCTGGATCAATGCCAGTACTAGCTGTCTTTCTAAGGAAATAAATTTAAGTCATATCACATCTTGTCCTCCTGTTTTTATTTCTCTATCATGATTTTCAGAAATATATATTTGTTTGTGACTGTTTTGAGACCTCAGTGCTCTTTTAATTTAAATCTAGCTATTGTTCATCTTTCACTGGTCTCGTAACTGCAGTTGTTCCTGCAACAGTCTTTAAGAGTTAATCAAAAAAGAACAGCCATTTAAAATTGCAAAATTCACATTGAACATTATCCTAGCAGCCTCAGCCTAAAATTTTAGGCTAGACTCAGCCTAAAATCATGTTTCATGTAGTTGAAGTATTCTTAATTACTGTCAAAATTATCTTGAGTCCCTGAATTGGGAAATGGCTGATTCACTTTTGGCATGAAAGGCAAAGAAAAATCAAGATATTGCCTGCTGTTGCTCTGGCTGGCTGGCTGTGTAAGATGGCTCTAATAGTGGCAAACGTTTGTCCCAAGACCACTCTGGAGCTGACTGGCCAACTTGTCTCCCAGAAGAAGGCTCAGATGGAAGGTACCTTGTTCTCTGACTTGAGGAAGCTACTGCATTTTATCCTCACGTTTCAGGAAGGGGCAGATCAGAGAGCAGCACATGGCCTGCAGTAGTCCCAGCCTGGCTGCTGCTCTGGGCACGTCTCGTGCACAGTTCTTGCTGCTTCACTCTACAGTTGTTGCTGTACTGCAGCACATTTTCAGCAGCCCCTGGTATTGCTCCTGATTCATCACAGTAAAGATTGAGCCAAGAAATGTAATTATTTATTCATGTGTAAGGTACCACTATGAGCAGGAAAACAAATGATTCAGTGCCTCTGCCAGCGTTGGTTTTACTAAAATTGTTGCACGAGTTAATTTTTTTACCTCCATCCTCTCAGAGATAACCAGGTCCTTTTCTAGTCCAAAAAAGGATATAATTATTCTAGTTGGAAAAAAATCAGCTTCAGTCTGTACTTGAAATTTGAGGGGGAAAACAGAAAAAAAAAGGAATTATACAGAAGGAAAAGCATTTTCCCCTTTTTACTTAATGTCTCAGAGCCAAATACATTTCCATGTCATTTACTCATATAATAATTTCACAGGAACCGGATTTTGGGGTGGAAAGACTATTTGTGAGGAACAGGGAAAGGATGATTGTCTGTGGTAATAGCAATTATTCTCAAGATTTAATTTTCCAAGGGAGGAAGAGGTTATTAGAGACCTGTGTTTACTTTACCTACAAGTAAGGAGCAGCAAGGGCTGTACCTGGCTGCCCTTCTAGACACCACTGTTCTCCCACATTGTGCTGCCAGGGACTCACCTGCCTGTGCTGTTCTTAGCTTCTGCTATAGATACACCCAGCCTCTCAAAGGCACATCCATTCTCCTCAGCACCATCCACTCATTTACTAAAAGCAAACCTCCTGCAAATCCAGCTCCTCAAAGGCAGCTGAGTGGTCCAGAAGAGAATTTGGCTTCAACATTTACAGACAGCAAAGAGGCATGATTGAGCAGCAAGGGGATGATTGACTGCCACCTAATCCTGCCTGTCTTCAGCCTCCAATCTCCTTCCTGCTGCCTGTGCTTTGGGCTTCAGGAAAGGGCCTGAAGGAAACCTGGACAGATGGAAATTCCCAGTAGACACTTCCTTTCTTTATATCTTTTCCCCTTAGGCTTTAGGATTAACAGGCTACACATATATTTGCACATAGGTTAATACTGTAAGGAATCATCTATATTTGATTCTGCCTCTGTGTTTGATGCACCACTTTTTTAAGCTTTAGCTTTGTTAACAACACAGGTCTTCTGTTAAGTTTTCTTTAAGGCAGAAATAGCATAACAGTAATATTGCATACAGTTAAATTCTCAGTCCAGGAAACTGTATCAGAAAATACGATCCTCTAATTCAGTCTCCCTTGGGTTGAGACTGAGAAGTTTGAGCTGAAGTACATCATTCAAAGTTACAAGAAAGTGAAAATAATTGTATTAAAGATTGCATAGCTGATTTTTTTTAGCACAGACTAGACCATAAACATTTTGCACATTAGTGAGCACTCACACACTGTACCAAAAATTACCAGTTAAGAGCAAAAACCTACTCAGCCCATCCTTTGAAACAGAGCAAAAGGCCCAGAGGCATCAAGTACTGTAAAGCCCTGAAGCTCTTTCAGTAGAGGAACAAGTAAATCCTTTGTTCTTCTCCAGATCTTTCTCTTCTCACGGATACATCTAAGGCTTTATCCCACCTGAACTTCAACAATGTTTTCAACACTATAATTTCACTGGTTACAATTCCAGTGGCTGAGCATTTCTGGAGTAAACATGCCAAATGGCTTCTGTGTGATTAATCTTGTGTGATCGCCCAGCCTCTCTGCCAGGTGAACCACATTAAAAAGACTTGGAAATGTGTCCTTTGAGCTGTGGGGTCTCTCCCACATCCCTGAAGTCTAAAAGCACCTCACAGTCAGATTTTTTCCTAAGCAAGCACAAGAGCACCCAGAGAAGAGCATAAGAGAACTCACTTCCATGACCTCTGAAGCATGGTTGTGGGACTGCCTTCTGTGGAGACAGACTCCCCATTTCAACCAGAGTTTCTTGCCCCTCCCCATACTTCCTTCAGCCTTGACTCCCATTCTGCCCACTTTGCCCGCCAGTTCATTCTGCTGGTACAGAACAGGAGCCGTGGTCCCTTCTGCCGCGCTGCCACAAGGACCAGCATGATCAAAACTCAGCAGCTGGGGAGGAGGTAAGCAGGCAGCTTTTGTCCCTGATGCCCACTGATGTGACTTCCTCATAGGTATATAACATGCAATATTCCCATGATGAAGCACAGGCAAGTTAAAAATAATTCCGTCACGGGAATACTACCTCATACTCATAGTGGCATTCTCCATTTTCATAGTCACATAGCACAGGATTAAAATATATCAAGACCTGTACAATGATCAAAAATGTTTCAGAGACCTTTGCCCTCCCTTTCCATAAAGGATGGGAGAAAACCTACACACTGGTGTAATCAGGCTCTACTGGTACAGCAAACCATGTAATACAGGTACAGCTGCTGGCCTAAGGAAGCTATTCTGAAATGGCTTAAAATGAGATTTTAAAAAGAGCTGGTTTGGGGCCAGCTCTTGCCTTTGTTCTGAAGAATTAACTGAATTACCTCTCTGAAACAAACATAAAGTATTCCTTTCATATATGCATTCAAAAACCTATTTTTTGCCTATTTCACAAGAACTGCCTGTGTATTTGAGCTTTCCAGTATCTTGCCCTTGAGTGAGCCATAATTTATAAAAATTCAGATTCGTGCTGGGCAAGAAAGGGAAGAGGACCCTGGGAACCAAGGGCTGCAACCCTGAGAGCTGAAAGTATTTGGCTGGTGGTTTGCAACAGATGGCTTACCTTAAACACTACATTTCCTTCCCTAAGTGTATAGAAAATGATTTAAGGCATTAGAACATGGTGTTAAATGTAGCACTGATGTTCTCCTGTTTAAGAACCATCTTTCCCTCCAAAATGGTGGCCTACTGCCCAAGAATTCATCATAGGACTGCTCTTCAGTGCGAGTTTAGGATTTACCAACCCATCCACCTATTTCCCTTGTGAGAGAGCTCCACGTTGTGGGAGGAAAGTGCACAGGAGCACAAGGGATGCTGAGAAGAGAAAGCATTACCCAAAATTTACTCAGCTATTTCACTAATCAGTTTTTCATGGTAAGAATGTCAGGCAAAACTCTAATCTTTCTTTTTTCAGAGGGGGTAGACTTATGATAACAATATTGTTTTATCCTGGTCTTCCCAGGCATGTTAGATGCAGCACAGAAATGGGGAAATAGAGAGCCATCCAAGTCCAACCAACTATTTAAATGCAGACCCAGCCAAGCTGATGGTAAGTTTAGACGTCTTGGAATCATAGGCACAGATCAGCATCCAGAAACAGCTAAATCTGAAGCCAATAAATGTGTTCATCTTGCTAAAGCAATGATTTACTTAGAAAGTGTGTGTATTAGAATTTTCTATGCTGTCATTTCATACCTGTTAAGTTTCTCAACCCATTTTAGACTTTAAAATCTAAACAACACGCTTACCTCTATTATTTTTAAGAGAAGTTAATAAAGGAGGTAGTGCCTATTAGTTATCTAAAATACAGGATATGAGAATCAGAATGCCATGACCTTTAAAAATGAAGTTGCTTAGTACCATAAAATTTTGTTTGTATGCCATGATTGGGTGACATTTTTTTGTGCCAATTTTGTACCTGGCAAAAACTTCAATTAAAAAAAATTCTTCCACCCTGTTAGTGACAGTGATCAGCCCATTCTCTGTAACAATTTTTTCTCATTAGGCCAAATTCTGCCCCCACTCTGGGTGGCAGGCAATTTTTATTGTCAGAATTACCCCTTTTCACTGCCATTGCTGACCTACACATTCTCTTGCTGGTTTTGAGTCTTGCTTCTTTGCAGCTGCCAATCTAATAACCTTTTTCCTGCTCACACTATTTTCCTTTCTTTACTATTGGCAAGCCAGACATCATCTTTATCACTACCCTTTAGTCTTCCATGTTTATTCTCCATTGAAATTTAGCAAGCAATAACTCTTTCCCTCATTCCCACTCTAACACTGCAGTTTGTGCCCATCTCCTTGTCCCTTCATTGCATGTTTGGATGCTGAAAAGCAGATGTTGAGGCAGCATCTTACAAATAAGGTGAAGTTTTATCTACAGGAAAAGCTTATACAAGTAAGGTTTGCCTCTTAGGCTGCTTAAACTGGAAATTCATATAATATTTTCTCCTAAAACTCTTAAAGGATGAGAGCTTTAAAGCTACCCACAGATCAGTTGACTTTCACAGCTATTCAGTAGCTGAGTACTATAGACCAGCAGTGGATTACAAAAGGATGGAGACCCCGTATTTTCTACCCTGGGCAATGGAGTAGAGTTTCTACCAACACAGTGGCCTTTCTCACCCCTTCTTTCTATCTGCATCCTGTCTCTGGGATGAAGAGTGAAGTTGGGTGACAGCTGGCTTTGTGGACTCCTCCTCTTGGGCATTAGTAGCAGGGCAGAGATCCTCCAGGGGTCCAGGAATGTTCCTTTCTGATGCAGTAATCACCACTGCTGAGCAATTGGTATCTGTTGGATGGGACCCTGGGCAGGCAGTAAAGACTAGCTGCATCTGACTAGTAAATTCCTGTATCCTGAGGTTTTGCACCAGGAGATGCCAGTCCATGATGATGTCAGTAAGAAAGCCACTCAGACTCTGCAAAGTGTCATATAAAATCTAACAGTGTAATAAAGAGAGAATAGTATAGATAATTTTATGTCCCTTTAGATGCTGAAAATCCTATCATACAGCACCAATCAGGCCTCTGACCCACACACAGCTCACTGTGCAGCCCCTGTGCAGGAAGAAGGTTACATCATTTTGATCATTCAACCTATTGCGGGATTTCCTTATAAGAAAATAACTATATTCATCATTTCTGCTTTCAGACAGAAAGGATGCTCACAGGAGAACTTCTTGCTGCACTGCTAGATAAGAGCAAGGACAAACAGGTGGTGTAATCACCAGCACTGAGTGGGAGTTGTTTCAGGGAGCTGGCCAAGGTTGTCCAGCAGCCAGGGGGTATGTGCCACACAGCACAAGCCTGAATGCAAACCTGTAGATGCAGCAAAGCACAGACCTGGTCCCATTCAGGTTCACTCTTACATGGATCACTAACTCCTCACTGTACAGTGGTCCGCTGGTTAGTACCACTACACCTGGGCCAACTCCAGCTGAAGGGTTCAAGGAGCTGGGGGACAAAAGTGTCTTTGGGTGCAGGGAATGTAAAGGATAGCTGGCAGGCTGCGTTGTCTGCCTCTGCACACTGACCACAGCTTCCTGCAGTCTTTGGAGGCCAGCCAGGAGCAGCAGGGGGAAACATGGGGTCAAGCCCCTACACAGAGCCTGGGAGCCAGGGGATAAGCTGTTGGGGACAGCCAGCCGGGGGAGCAGGCTCCATGGCACTCCACTCCAGGCTCTGGAAGACCTGCAGTAACTGCCAGGGAGCAGCAGCAGCAGAGATGCCCTATAAGGGAAGGCAAGCCAGGAGCTGAGGGTGACCACAGTGCCTTCTCCATCAGGGCAAGCAGTCCCTGAGCTGGGCAAGCAGGGCACAGTGGTGACTGGCAAAGGCAAGGTGGCAAATCAGGTCTCAGTCTTGGAGATACAAACAGTTCAAGCATGTCAGGAAGCACACACTGCTATGACATAGCTCATACACGGGCCCAAGACACAGGGGAGCTCCTGCATCAAAGGGCAAAGAGTGTGGGTGGGGGTCCCTGTCAGGGCTGGTCAGGGCAAGCTGCAGGGCCCTGACAGCAGTACAGTACAGTCCTGCCATCCCACACGGCATTCAGCTGGTGAAGAAAATAACAGCCTCGTCCATCTGGACCCCTAAGTCACCTGACATCTTTCAACTTCTCCAAGAAAGGGAAGATCTCTCCCTCATAGTAGTCTCCTTCCTGCCTCCTACCCTTCTTGTACAGGTTCAGTGATTCATAGGTTTATGATGCAATATTGCTATATCAGCATATACTTTCACTAGTGGGCCAAATTAAAATTGCATGGGAACGCTAAATTTGGGCATTTCTTGTCTGAAACACCATTGTAAACATAACTTATGTTTAACCCACATGGGCCATCTGAACTGTCCAGACTTTCAAACTAACTGACTATGAAAATACACACGCTAGTGTTAAGTTGTTGATTCACCTTGTAAGTATTTCTTATACTGAATAAAAACAGTTTCAGAGCAAGGACTTCGTTCATTTAACTCTAGCATATAGGTATTGGGGTCAAAGATAATGATTACTGTTACATAAAAGTTCAATAATCTATCTTGATCTCCCATTTCCTCTACATTTCACTGTAGGAAACCTATTGCAGTAATATTTAAGTGTCTGACTAGAAAGAAGATAGAAAGCATAAAGTTTCACCCTTTCAAAAACATTAATCATTGGAACACAGGTAAGCAACAAAAAATGTGTAGGGAGTAGAATAGACGAAGAGTTTGAAGTTTGAAAAATAATCCTAGAACAAAATTCCACTTAAAAAAAAGCAGAGAGGGAGCTCTGAAAGCTCAGACAAGGAGAGGGACTCTGGCAAAATTTGAATAACAAGCAAAGACCAGCAGCCGAAATTACGGTTTTCCCAGCTGTTAGGTTTTGTACGAACGATGCAGATTGTAGTTCTTGTCATGTGATGACAGGAGATAGGCCTAAGGCTCCCTCTGTTGGAAGAAGCACCGCCGAGCACCACCCCAAAGGACGGTGGGAACTTAACAATAGCAGTGCACTGCAATATTTACACCCAAGTCACTGCTAGGAAAGTCTGACAGGCTGGACAACTGCCAGGAGGGGACAGAGAAAGTGGGGGGATGATACCTGTAATTTCCTCGGAGTGAACATCTGTTCTCCCAGGTCCCCTAGCCTTTTCCTTGGGAGCCAGACAGGCCCCTATAGAGACGTATCCTGTGACAAAGGAGAACCCCTGTCACATATGCACACAGTGGCATTTGGGAATTCAAATGTTGTCATGCTATTTTGGAATGCAGAGAAGTGCCACTTCCTCCTCTGCAGTGTGGGAGAAGACGCACCGAGCCAGCAGTCCTCAGATTGCTTTTCTTCATCCCCCTCACCATAAGTGTGTTCTGGATTTTGGATGCTCTTCCTACAAAAGAGTTGCTTTTGGTTTGGATGGATGCAGGGCGAGTGCTGGCTGGAGTGTAGCAGGGAAGATGGCAAGCAGAGGGCAGAGGCTGAAGGGGACAAAGTAGCTCCTGACAGCCAGGCTGAGAAAGGACTCAAGAGAAGGCTGTAACTTCTGCAAGCCACAGAACAAAACCAGTACCCCTGAGCAGGACAAAGAGACAATAGAAGAAGAAGGCTTTTCCCTGTAGCTCTCAAAATCCACGATTGCCTCAGTCACACTTTTTGGTGCAGTCTGTCTCTCATCTAGAAGGAACCTTTTAAGCATTCTGCTCCCAGGCCATTTTCTTGCTTTCCTCCCTCCCCTGCTCATCTTTCAGCAGTTCCCCAGGGACAGGCCATCTTCTCTCACCAGGAGATGCATTCCCCAGATCCCTAATGGAGCATCCATTATCAGTTTGAGAATAGCTGTGCTGAAATGCCACGTCCTCTCAAAGATCATAAACAGTAGCCCACAGCCCAGCATCCAATTAATTAATTAAGATGAGCAGCTTTACTGAAAAAAATTGCTGTCAGGCAGTGAGAAAACCAGGCAGGATAAGAAAAGCACACATAAAACAAAACAAAACACACACCAAAAAAAAAAAAAAGTAGAAGTGTTGACTCCTATTTGTTATTAATTCAAGGCCTCACAGTGCTGATGTGAAAGTTAGAAAACTGAGGAAAAAAACTCAGAAGGCAGATAGAAGACAACAGCTCATCAAGACAGAGGATTATCCTGCTCCGAGGAGCAACAGAGACTGACGTTTTCCCACATGACTGACAATGGTGTGGCCAAGAAGAACATGTTGCCCTGGGGTGCTGAGGCTTGCATGCCAGACATGTTAGGCTTAGGTTAGGTTAGACCTAGCTCCCTTCTGTGTGCATTCACCAAGGAACAATTTCTGGGTACTCAAAAACCTGTATACTCCTGCTTGCAATCCTCTGTGCATGGAAAATGATGCTCAAACATTAGTGAACCAGTGGAAAAGAAGGCTCACAATCCAGATGCTCAGGTGGCACTTAAGTGTGCCACTTTCTTCTCACCACACTGCTGTTAGTAGGTCCACTTGCCCAGACTTAAATATGAGAAGAGCTCAGTTCTGAATCTCAGAGCCTGACTGTAATGCATTCATTTCACAGTTCACATCAGCAAGTGTTCACATGCATTTGCTTTAAGCACTACTGCAAATAGCAGGCTGTTTTCTTACTTGCTAGAAAAAATAATTTCCATCCATTTTATCTCAGCACTTCAGGATGGGGGTCATTTCCTCAAGCCATTGTGTAGTGGTAGCCCACTTTCCAGCAGCAAGGCAAGCTATGGCTTTGATTCTGCTACTACTGTTTTTCTCATTTAGATCAGTTGATGGCTTTTTGCTTTTTGAGGAAATTCTAACAGCCATGGCCAAAAGCCTTCCCTGCTCTAACCTGGCAGATGTTTCTGCACCTGTCATCATCCCTGAGTTTAACAGAAGATGTTAAAAGGGGGGGAGGGGAAGAACAAAACAAACAGACAAAACCATGATTTATTTAAGGTCCCAAAGAGGGAAGTCTCCCAAATATTTATTTTGGGGGTTAGCAAAACTGAAGTCAGCCAAACAGAGTCCAAAAGAAACATTAAGGTAGAGAATTATTCTGTTTCAGCTACTGTCTAAATCACAGACAGGAAGGAGCTTCAGGCGCTCCTCTTCTTCTGTTGCTGAAGTAGCAATTATCTCCCTTTCACAGTGCTATTATGCAGGCAGTTTCATTTGAAGGAAAGATGTTTTGAAATAAAAGATTTAAAAATACTCTTTTGTTCACAGGTTCCTTTCAAAAAGTGGGATTTTTTCTGTTTCCTTTGTTAAGTGACATTTATTTGACAAAGGAATCTCATAATTTCATTGAATTCAAGATTAGATCATTAAACCTGAGACACTATTATTTGTTACAGTAATCCATGACTCTCTACCACAAGATCTCATTTCAGCAGTTCTTATCATTAACATCATAATTAAAATATTATTTATCTATCAGTGAAACTAGAGATGGTATGATGTACATCAAAGACCACTTTATCTCTCTGCAGTCTATACATAGGAAGACTTGCCCTGAAGGTTGATGCTGCCTGCAATATTTGCTGGACATCTCACATAGCCAGTAAACATTTCTAGGCACTTCAAAGTTAGTGACAGCTAAGCACAGGGATTCCTGTTCTCCAAGCTCATTCTGACAGTTTAGCACCTAATACCTTTTGTGCAAAAGTCAGTTGCTGTCAGGGTGCCAGTAACCACAATCTCCATATATCCTCGATAAATGTAACACTGTGACAACCATCAGTAGAACTGTGAGAGGGACCCAACCTTTTGGAGCAAGTATTTGAGGAAAAAACATTATCAAATGAACCCTTAAGACAGATGTCTGTCAAAGAGACCCTCAAATACATAAGTAGAATAGCTGAAATAAGAAGAAACTCAGTAATTCAGCTGTTCCACATCCACTGTACCTCATGTGCTAAAGACAAGAAACATAACTTCCAGTTTCACCTAGGTAGTCAGCATTCCTGTCAGCTGCTTTGCCTGAAGTCAGACCAAACTCAACCCAAACATTTTAGTCATCACTAAAACCCCAATTCTGTTAGGATCCATGATGTACAACAAGGCATTAATATTGACCTATCCCATAACAGGTCCTTTAACTACTGTGCAAAATTACTTTTCCATATAGACCTTGACAGGATTTAGAGAAGATAGATACATTTCCCTAGAAGGTGACAATATCATTCTGACATTGCCTAATGTCACATTTAATAAATAAATATAGCCTTGTCTTATTAAAAGGTGCAGATCAGCATGTGCAATGATTGTGGCACAACACTGAACATCTGCTGAGCACAATGAGATTAACCTCATGCCAAATGTTTTCCTTCCAGCACAGGTCAATATCTACAACAGCTGCCTTTCATTACAACTCTTAAACCAGATGTTTTAAATATTAAACTCTGTTTTAAATATTAAATACTGTCCTGGTTTCTGCTGGGATAGAATTAATTGTCTTTCAAGTAGCTGGTATAGTGCTGTATTTTGAATTTATTATGAGCATAATGTTGGTAACACACAGGTTTTTTAGTCCTTGCTAAGTGGTGTTGATACTAAGTCAAGGAATTTTCAGCATATCATGCACTGATAGTAAGAAGGCTGGAGTAGCACATTAAGTTGTGTAGGGATACAGCTGGACTAGGACAGCTGCCTGAACTGGCCAGAGGGATATCCCATACCATAGGGCAACATACCCAGCATATAAACTGCTAGGGAGAGTTGCCCAGGGTCACTGCTCGGGAAGTGACTGGACATCGGTCAGCGAGGGGTGAGCAATTGCATTGTGCAACACCTCTTCTACATATTATTATATCATTATCATCATCATCATCGTCATCATAATTTTCTTCCTTTTCTGTCCCATTAAACTGTTTTTGTCTCAACCCATGAGTTTTCTCACTTTTACTCTTCTGATTCTCTTTCCCACCCCAGCTATGTGGTTCTTCATTGCTGGATGGGGTTAAACCACAACAAATACTAAATACTGAAGTAGCTGTGTCTGCAGCTGCCCTGATCTGTAGCTACATCATGCACTGACTGGTAGACTCTCCCTAGAAGCAGTTTGCATCCGCCTATCATCATTTCTTCAGCTAGAACTCTGTTTAAGGCCATTAGCTGGGAATCCCAGCATTGTTCTCCCAGAGCAGACTGCTTCTTTGTGCTCTCAGATGCAATGGTGAGTGATGTTGCAGATGTAGCTTGCTGCTGGGAAGGTACATATTTAGTAAATAGAACATATTACTATGGTGGCATACTGTAAACACTTGGCACTGAATAACTGGGTCCCAGGAGCACAATGGCTTTACAGTTTGTAAATGCATGGTCAGTTGAAAGTGAAACTTCAAGAGGAAAGCAATTAAATAGGGGCCATTTTCATGGTATCATATTGTTTGGTTGGAAGAAAAAAAAAATCCAGTTCAGATACATTGCAATGCATTTTCAGTTTTCCAACAATATTGAACATTGAAATCCCATTCAAAAGCACCCACACAAAAATAAAATTTATCATGACATTCCAGCTTTAGAATACAGGATGCACTCAAGGGTACAAAGATTGATCTCTGAACAGGCAGCTGACTGCAATATTCCCTGAGGTGTTTGCTACAAGAGATGTTTTGCTGAGGAACAATGTAGTAGAAAATCCATACATATATTGTTGGAACTACCCAGCAAGTCTGACGAGTGAGTTTACTTGATTAATAGGAGTACCTCCAATGTTCCTCACTTGAGAGAATTTTAATTCTTCAAGACTCCAAGGTATACCCTAAAATGTAGTCTTCACTCATGGTATTCAGCAGCTGGCCGTCTTAACAGGAAGAGACTTCCACCACAGGTGATTCAATGATTACTACACATTATTTAGGTATGCATCTTATGAAGCAATGAAGATCACCGTGTCAAAGCTTATAACAACATACAGACAACATCTGTAAGCCTGAAACGCAGGCCAGAACTCCCTTTAGCTCTAACAGAAGATTAATATCTGTTTACCTATTTAACAGACAAGGTATGGGAAAGATAGGCAAATTGTTCACATGAGAGATTGTGATAAAGCCAGGGGGACTGTAGGAGGATTGTGATGACCATGCCTTGGAAGACCAGTTCTAAAGGTTCACGCTAAAATACTGTGCTGGACTTTTACCACACTCCTAATACAGGAGGAAATGGAGCTGGATATACATACACTGTACTCATCACATTAAGACTGTGTATTCGACTTTTGGAAATCAGCACAGAAAAGAATGTCCTGGTCAGAGTTTGCAGTTCATGTAGGTGAACTATAGCATCTGCTACAAGATTAACCGGGAAATCTCTGCTTTTCTTCTGTGTTCCCTAGTCATAGAGGATTCTAGAAGTTTCTGCAGAGCAAATATGAGCAGGCATGATGTTAATTAATGTGGATTCTCTGCAGCATGATCATGCACACGTATCAGAACTAGCTGTCTAGCTTCTGCCTGCTGCACAAAGGACAAGTTCTCTCTGAAGAGATCTGTTTTCCTTGCAGAAAAACTGAAAGGGTATGGTCTGTTTGCAGTCATCTTGCCATACTTCCTGTGTCAATAGCTTCAAGTCAGTTTGCACCACCTTTTCAGGATGCTGAAGTTCTCCAAACCCCCAGAATTATGTGTGGCCACTGTCATTTAGCAGAGATGTTGTTTTCCATGGGCAAAAGTGGCAGCAAGCCTCCATTACTCATTCAGACCAGACTTCTGGATTTGCACATCACTAACAAGCTTCCTTGCATCAGCCTTGGACCCTTTGAAAAATGAAACCGCCCCTCACTTTTCTGCTTAAGACGGCACCGAGTTGTGTTGATTTGCAGCCTGTTGGCCTGTCCTTGAAGAGAGCTGGTGTACGCCAAGGGCTACCTTTCTTCTTGTAACCCACAGGACAGAGATGCCACAGAAGCTTGTGTGACCTCAACATTGCAGATAGGGTATAAGGCAGCATTTCATTGCAGTCCTGGACAACCAAACTCAGACGTCAAGGCTGAGCTTAATTTTTAGTTCCAGCTCCAGAGGAGCCAGTCTTGTGGCCAGTGTCAACAGTGCAGTAGAACTCAGCAGTACAATTTCATTTCACAAAGATCACTCTGTACTTTAAAAGCCCAGATCTGGGCCCAAAGACTCAATGAAGTCCTTGTTAATAGAATAGAGAGCCAAAAAGCTGGCAGGACCCATCTTTGCAGAGCAGTACCTTTCAGCAGGCTTTCATTCATTCTCCCATCCATAGATATGGATGCCCATAGCAGATCAAGGGCTGGACTACAACAAAGGTTCAAGTCCCTTCCTTTCCAAAGCAGGACCACCCATACCAGTGATGTCCCACTTATACCAAAGCCACATTTTATACTCCAAGCAACGGATCAAGACTCCCTATAGAGGATTTATAGGTCTTTTTCAGGCCTAGATTCAGTGGACCATTACACTGTCTTCATATAACTGCCCTTACTTTGGTCTTTGGTTCTCCAGAGCTGGAAAAGTAGGTTTGCCACTGTCTTCTTGCTGTTAGTTTGCAGTCTCAGTTCCTACTGCTTCATTTGCTGGCACAGTGGATCTTTATAGTGCTTCTGCCAAGGAGATTTACTGCTGTTGCTTCAGGGTCTGATAGAGCTGTTGGTAAACTTCCACCCTGCTCTCCCAGCTATTTTATAAGGAGTTTCAGATTATCTTCTGGGTTCAGTTACTGTATTTCCATTCTATGCCAGATACAGAATTATCTGATTTTCCTCCAGCCTTGATAAAACAGCCCAGCAACTGTTTTAATTACAAAAAACCAAAATTTTTTTTTGTACATAAACCAAACATAAGAGGAGAATCCAAGACATTACAAAGGAAGCAATACATTCCTTTAGATTAGGCACAAGCATTTTTCTTCTACCTAAAATCAGGGAAAAAAACATCCTAATCAGAAAACATCCATTGCCCCTGCAAAAAAATGGTGTAACCTCTACCAACTTTGCTTACTCACTTCTAACTCCAACCTACCTCAATCACTCATCCCTTCCTTTCGACAGGAGACCAACAAAAGTCTAATAAATACTCCTCCTACCTCTTGGCTGCCCCTAAACACCCATGCTAATGGAGGGGAGCAGAGTTTTTTGGAGGAAATGCCACATAAATCTGAGGTTCCTCCTATGCATTTTGTGTGTTCATGAGACATCAGGCTGATATGACATCAGTGATACTGAGCATTGCAAAGTCAAACTAACCCAAAGCCTGTTATTTTGCAATGCATGATGACACAGCTTGGGCAGGAGGAATGATGCTATCACAATGAAACTCAGTCCCAGAAGACTAGATGGACCTAAGGAGTTTATATGTGGTGTATATGTAATAGTGTAAAAAAGGTCATCTAATTTCCATTCAACTAACGATAACAGCTGTTTTCGTTGAGGTACTTTTATGTCTTGGTCGAAATTGTTTGTAAACTTAAAAATGCAGATATCAGGTAAATTCAGGCTCTGTTTTTCAAGATACTTGCAAATTTAATATTTATCAGCTCTTGCTTATTATTTTAGACTATGACTAATCCTTAGGAACACTACACCTATTATATGGCAAGTGCAAGAGTAACTAACTGAATAAGGCAGATTAAGTATATTTAGAATTACCTATCCAAATACATATTTTGGAAAGGCATATATGAGATTTATAAGTAGGATATTAAAATGACATGGCTGGAATGAAATAAACTGTTTTCTTGAGATCCCTGGTACCTGCTTTTCTCTTGGTTCAACCACACCAGAGAGAGATTTTGAGTATAAAAATTGGCCAGGTTTGAGCTGTGTTTAGAAACTTGCCTGATAATTAGATGCAAAGGCTGTTAAATATATATAATATTTCTCTGTGCAAGCATAAATTATTTCCTGTAATAATTTTTTCTGTACATGTTACTAGGCTGTATATAGATCAGAAATGGATATTTATAATTAGCCTGTATTTGTCTTCACCTCTATCTTTGTTTCCAAGGGTTGCTATGGATAACTGTTCTTCCACCTCCTGTGTACTCATTTTGCAGGTCTTGTGAGTCTCACAAGGATAAATCCTCTCTTCCGTCGCATTCAGTATTGATACAATGACCTGATGAAACAACCTAGGCGAAAATATGGGCACTACTGCAGTAAGTATTACATATCTTGCCATTAAACCTTAGAAAATCATATCACAGCGTTCCTGTGCTTTCCTAGGACAGCTGCCTCAAGCAGTGTAGGCAAATGAAGAAATATGCAGACAAGTGAAATATTTCCCAGAGTTTGTCTCTTCTCTATTTCCTCTATTCTCTTCTCAAATTTCCTGGGAATGATAAAATATATGCTAAGAACCATGACCAATTGTTAAAAATTACAAAAACGTCCACTTTCATTTGTATTAAGCCAAGATACCATCAGTCATTTCCTTAGACGGATGTTGCCACAGGAATCCATTATGGATTGATTTATTTCAACATATATCTGGAAATGGTAAGAACTGCAGTGAGATACCTGCTACAAAATATTTCTGCTGAGCAAGGAAGCTTACTTTCAGCTCAGCACTTCATCTTTGACAGACTGAGTTCTCTCAAAGAAATCTGTGGCCCTGTGATGGCCCAGCTGTATTGCTACCAGAGGGATCTCCAGCTCTTCTCTGCAATGGGAGGATGGCTTATGTTCTGCCCTCCCAGAACCTGGAAGATCCTGAATGATAGCTGAGAGAGGAGGTTCATAAATTTGAGTATCTGACCTTGCCCTGTGCCATTAGAAGAGAGTGAACTTTTTCCTGGACATAAATGTAGATTCTGGGATTTACTGCGGGAGTGATTATGTATCCCAGTTTTCAGGCACTGTGCATGACTCCTGGCAGAGGCCAAGCTTTCCCAGTGTAGCCACACAGCGCCTTGCTGATTGTCCAGCTCTGCCCCTCATATTGACCTGGCCGGTGGCAGGGTGGACGGAGCCGCAGTTCCAGGTCACGGCGGGGGCTGTGATGGCAGCCTTGACTCTCGCCTGGCCCTGCCGTCGCAACACCCCACGCTTTCGGGCGGACTGGGGAGCCGACATGAATTTTGGAAACCCCACGGGAAAGCGAAAGCGCTGCAAAGCAGTGCTGCTCCCACACCGGAAACACTGGCCCGGTGGGACTCGTCTGTCCTGCAGACCATGCCCCTCTGCACTTATTCTCGCATCCATCCCTCTGTCTTTCCGCATCCTTTGCCCTGCTGTCATCCCCCTCTCCTTCCACATCCCCTGTGCACGTTTCTCCCCCCGGTCTCCACATCTCCCTGCAGGTCGTCCCGCATCCCCTGCCCGTGGACGCTCGCAGCTCCGAGCTTCTGCTCGGTATCTCCGCACGCCGGGGACCCCCGACAGCAGCGGGGCCGCCTCGCCCGCCGCGGTGCCGGCGGGGAGAGGGGCGGCACGGAGCCGCGATGCCACACCGGCCGTCGGGGCGGAGATGCCGCTGCTATGACGTCACCCTGCTGCCGTCCCCGCGCGGGACGGGCGCCAGGAGCCGCGGCTGCCGCCGGTCCCCGCCGGAGCCGCCCCCGGCGCAGCGCAGCGCAGGGCGGGTCCCGGCGCAGAGCCGCTGCCGGGAGCGCTGGGCCCGGGCAGCCGCCGCGCCTGCAGCTCTCGGCGGGGCCATGCGGATGGCGGTCGGTGCGGCAGCGGGCGAGGGGGCAGCGCAGAGCCCCGGCCCCGCCGCCGTGTCGCTGGGCTTGAGCGTGGCCGTGGTCTCCAGCCTGGTGAACGGCTCCACCTTCGTCCTGCAGAAGAAGGGGATCGTGCGGGCCCGCGGGAGAGGTAGGGGCCCGGCGCTGCGGTGGTGGCGGGTGGGAGCGCCCCTCCCGGGGCTTCCCGGCCTCCCTCCGCACCCCGCGACCCCCCGGTAACCTGCCAGGTGTGCGTGGCCTCGGCCCCGGCACCGTGCGGGACGGCTCCCCCCGCCCCGGCGCAGCCCGGCCGCCCGCGGGGCCGCTTCCTTCCCTCGCCCCGCAGCCCTTCCCCGCGCTGCGGCGGCGGCCGGCCCGGAGCGAAGGAGGGGAAGTGGGGGGGCTGCCGAGGCACCCGGCCCGCCCCGCGGGGCAAAGAGGACGAGCACCCCCGGCTCCTGTCAGAGCCTGTGTTAGGGGGGTGGCCGTGTCGCTGGAGCGGGGGACGCCTTCCCGGTGTCTGGACTGGGGGAGCCGGCTTCAGTTTGTCACCTTAAGCGTGGTTGACATCAGAGGTCCATGACTGGGTCGAGGCGCAAGGGAGGTGATAAATGAGCGGAGAGGCGGCAGTCAGGATGTACTAGCGGCGGAGAGCAGCGAGGGGTTGTTAACATGCGCATCAGCAACAGCTTCCCGATGTATGGACAGCGCGCTGGTCTGTCACGCTGTAATACAGGGGACTTGTGTGCTGTATGCACTCCTGTCCATCCACAGGTTCCTCTTTTTCGTGTACTTGTGGGACTTTACTACTAGTTTCTGTGGCTTAGCTAGTTTCTTGCCATGAACAGCACCAGCATATCCTGTCGCTTGTTTATTCCAGCTCTTCCACAGACACACACAAGTTGTATCAGTCACATAGTGGTTTCCACTTTTTGAGAAGCGACAGATCAGTAACATGAAGTAATTTATTTCTTATATTTTTCATACTGAAATCCCATGCCTCGTTATTATTTCCTGAGGTGAACATATTCAGGAACTGACTGTGCTGTCTAGAGAATTTAGCCAAAACAAAGCTGTAAGTTCACAAGTGTGAGGATCTTCTGTATTTTATTTTGAAATTGGAACTCCCCAAAGCATGCAGCTGAACAGCATTTGCTAGTTGCATCTTCATGCTTTGAATATAGGAAAATGCTATTTTTAAAAATTTATTTGTTTTTAGTCTCATGCTTTTATGTAATGGGAAGACTGTAAACACAGGTTGCATGAGGCCTTTGAATTTAATTGCTGTGGGTAATAGCCATTTGTTTCTGTAGGTGATGGTGTCTGTGTATGAGCATGTGTCCATAGGTTCTAGGAACTCTTTTTTATGAAAAATTGTTTTCAGTGACCAGGACAAGGTATTTTCTCTGTATATATTTGGCGTATGTAAATATGTACATATATGTACACATACAAATAATATACAAATAAATATTTTACATACGTATGTATATATATTTGTACTTGCATTTCCAATGCCTGCTGCGTCTAGCATGTTCATGGTGAATGCAGTGGAGCAAAGCAAGCTTGGAACTATGTTGCTACAACCTGGCAGCCTGATCTGAAAAGTTCGTTTTGCTTTTTCTGCAGTGACCTTACAGTTAAGGGCATCAGACAAACATTTGTTTTGCAAGCATAGTCTCCCTTTCCCTCCAAGATGACTGTAACCCATTTTGATTGTCCACAGAGAGATCACATTTGCATCATTAATAGAAGTCTTTTTTTTGTAAGGGAAACAATGAGAAAACACAAGAGAAAGAAATAACTTTGCATCCCAAGGCAGCTGGAGGAAGTTTCGATTTTAAGTCTACTTATTCCTGAAGAGCTTTCAGTGGAGCACTGGGTTAAGTGAGTGGTGGGCGTGTGCCTGCTTTCTCAGTGCCAGCAGCTGTAAAACTTCCTGTTTTGAAGATATTACTGGTGCTTGTGCATCTTGCTGAGCATTTCATAGTACTTTCTATTGGCATGCTCATTGAGGAGGTATCCAGGAAAATACCCCAGGTCCTCTCTATTTTGTGTTACGAAGTAGTGGGGTTCAATCTAGCAGTTGGAGCTGTGAGTCCGAGATGGCCAGTGTCAGATGATGTCTTTTTTCCATTGTCTTCAGCAGGTGTTGTATAATTAACAAGGAAGCACTCATGTCTCTTCTGTCTTCTCTCTTGAATCAATAATATAGTATTGATGTAATTAGCAATCCTTGTCTAGTTAGAAACAGCAGTGGGTGACAAATATTTTGCAAACTTACCTTACTTGAGTCAATATTTTCTATAATTTCTGCCCCCAACAGTGTTTTTATTTTATATGCAATAACAAAAGTCTAAAAAATTACTCCACCCACTCTAAAGCTGGCCATTTTCATTAGTCATTTTTCATCTCTTTTCAATTGTATAGTGTGATTTCCAAACACTTAATACTTTATATGTCTCCAGAGTTAGTGATGACTGTGTTTTTCTTCCATTTGGGATTTCAGAGTAGGTACAATATTGCCTACTGCTCCGGCAGCTTTTGAGAGGGCATCTTCCCAAAGAATGCAGAGATGTATTGCTAGAAAGAGGAGCAAAACATAGGAGCATAATTTGATGCCAAGGTTGTGCTTAGAGAATGCCATTCTTTAGTTTAGGAAGTGGTCATGAGCCTTGATGTTCTATAGAAGCAGAACTCATGTGGTGCACAGGCTCCACCTATGCACATCCCAAGGCAAGAGCCTTCTGGCAGTGAAAATAATCATCCTCCAGCTTGGGAGGCACTAAGGACAGTACAGAGTTTTTACTCCTCTCTGAAACGGGGCACTTTGTCAGGAATTCAGAGGATTCAGCAGTAGCACTTTCCAATGCTTAAATGCAGGAGGATCAAGCAACACTATGGTCGTGCCAAACCTGTGTGCCAAAACAATTTCTCGGCTACAATTTTTCCAGTACAATTTCACCAAGGTTGTATTAGCAGACCTACTGAGCCAAATCATGTTCTGTTTCCATAGGTTTCCAGTTCTCCTAGAAGTGGTTCTAGCTTGTATGTTTAAATGCCACCCTCAGAAGCATTTGGTGACATTTTAGATGCTTTTCTACACAATACTGTATTAGTGTCACATAGGTACTTCAAACTGCAAACCAGAACTTCTGACTAACACATCATCTTAAGAAGGTCTTACTTGGAAACATAAGCCAAATCCAAAATTGTTCTCTCTCTTTTTTTTCTTTTTTTTACCTCACATTCAGTTGCCTTGAAGAATAGGGTTAAGATGAAGGTCCTTAATAACTGAGACTGTTGGTTCATAGTTCCAATATTCTAATACATTTTCCTATACTTCCAGGTACTTCATACTTAACTGATATAGTATGGTGGTCGGGCACTATTGCAAGTAAGTATCTTAAAAGGTTGGAATTTTTTTTTTTTTTAAGAGAACTTTGCTTAGATGGTGATATGAGACATCAGGAAATCCGTGTTTTCATCTTGAATATCATATTCACTTGTCATGAAATTCCCATCCCTAGAAATACTGCACTTTTAGTAAACTTCTACCATGGCTACCATGCCTGGTGGTGTTTGCAAAGGCAAAGAGCTGGTACAAACATGAGTCAGACATCTTTCCACGTTTCCAAACCATTTGGTACTTGCAGCCCTTGGCAGCCACACACTGCTCTGACTCTGGGTTCCTGCATGGTTTGTGTCTGTGCATTGCACTGGCCTGCTCAGTTTTTAATAAAAGTCAAAGCTGAATTAAAAATTGTCTCTCTGCACACAAAAGGGCTCATTGAGCACGTTATGTTTTACATCAGAAGGCATTTAACCAGCCTCAGTTAAAAAAACAAAACAAAACAAAACCTCTTTTGGTTTCTAGTTCAACGGATACAGTTTCAGTTTTGCTTTTAATCTACAAGATTAATGCAAAGCCTTCTGTGGTGCTGATATGAGATCAGTGTAATTTTACCCTTAATATCTTTGTAAATTCTGCTAACACCAAGTTCATTCTCTGATGTGAATCTGGATCATGAGGAGCAACTAGCTTTCTCCTCTTACACATCAGCCTGAGTTCTACCCACAAGCTTAGAATCATACCCCACTTTTAGACTCTAATCCAGCCTTTTGTAAATTATTTGGAAAGTTCTGATGCTGTTTCTGAGAAGTATATGAGTCCAGTTGTGCCCCTGGTTTTGTGGTAGCAAGGTAAGTCTCTGATTCTTGGTTTTGTTGTCTTAAAACTATGCAAAAGGAATGAAAACTGATAGATCCCATTGAAGGACAAAGTTCACAGGAAGTGTAGAAGCAGACAGAGCTTCAGAAGGAAGTTGTCAGCTAATTTAACCCGAGTTTAAGTATTTCTTTGTCAGCTTCCACTCCTGACAGGATCACTACTGCCTAAGTAGAAGTAAATCTATGCATCAGCCACTGTTGTTTATCATTCCTGAGGCTCCCATTTGTAATCTCTGAGCAGGAGGAGTTAAAATAAGGGAGGTTTTATTACAGGACTTATCTTGGTGAATCAGAGAAAACAATTTCATGCTTAAAAGAGCTGACTGAATTGAATGAAGGCAAAACAGCTGAAGGGAATGGTATCACTTGGCTTTTTTCCAGTAGCTAGATGCAGGTATTTAAAAGCAAAACCTCAGTAGCTTTACTGAAGAAGTGATCAAGAAAAATTTTTTTGTGGATATTATAGACTCAGAATGGCAGCACAGTCACAAACAGCAATAGCAAGGGCCAGGTAGGCGCCTATGGGATGCAGAGAAAGGTGCTACTTGGGGAAAGGTGTTACTTGTGGAATTAGCAATATCCCCGCTTATCTGGGTGAAATGATAACAGCTACGTAATTTTCTAAAGCAGAGAATTTGGAGTTTGGATGACTAACAAAATCCACATAAACTCTTATCAACTTGTTCTCATGGTATTTGTTCAGATGGTGAATAAGTGTTTCTGTGTTGGCATGCTGACTCAGCATAATGCTGCCCAACTGTTTGGGGGCCCTGGGATCCACTGGATTGCTGAAGACTTCAAAGGAAGGGCTGTAGATTCTGCTAAGGGATTTTACCTTACTCTGTAGTCAAGAGTGATTGCAGCATGTGTACAGGTATTTCAATGAGCATTAAACTAATTAATTGGCTAATTAATTATTTTCAGTGCGGGTTTTGATAGCAGCATAGATGCAGCTGGTTCTTATTGTGAAAACATCTGCATTGGTGTTTTATTGCAGATGGGGAACACATGTGAAGTTAACCTCCTGTTGTCACCACAGATTGGGCTGTATTTCACTTTTCATAGCAGAGCTGGAGCTCCTGACCTGGTCTTTAAAATGAAACTAGGTTGGAAAATGAATTCTAGGAACATACTTAATGTATGTGAGCTGCAAATAGACATTAAGTTAGCGGGAGTAGGCTGAAGTTAGTCTGAAATAAACCTCCTGACATGCCTAGAATAGATACCTTTTGCTGTACAGGTCTACTCCTGGTCTCCTTGCTAATGGAGACATGCCAGTGCACATCAGGTTTTGTGTTGCAATAACTCCAAGGGTACTGGTACTTGTTTATCAAATTTAAAGCTTGGTGTGCCTTCAAGAATGGAAGTCAGGTCTTGACTAACAGCATTGATGTATCTGATGAGGAATTTCTGTTCAGAGGGGACTGGATAGGTTGGCAGCAAAGATCCTTATCATCAGGTAGATGGTAACAATTACTGAGATCCTTTTTTTAATTGGTGTTAACTAGTCCTGGTCTGTCATTTGTGGTGGTAAGGGACTGTTACTATTACTCCATGGTGGTATGGAAAACCTCCAGTAAGTTTAGGTGCCTTACAATATGTTCCATTTGACTGAAGCTTCAGAGACCTACTTTGTGGATTGATGTTGGTGCCATCTGTTAAGAGTTCTTCCAACAGAAAGTTAAGACACCTGACCTCCAAAAAAAGCAACCTTTTGTCAGAGTCATTTGGAAATGTATGTAATCTGCAGAAATGCAGAGTGCCAGCTGTGCACCATTCTCCATCCAAGATCTGCCCCAATGCCTTTAGATGCCTTGAAGATAATGCCAGAGTTGCTACATATATCTCAAAACAACCTGAGGCTGATAACGGAGTTACTCTGTTCCCAGGGACAAGGCGACCACCACTGTCTCTTGTGCCTTGGAAATGCTGCTCATCAACTTCTCCAGCTCACTCCTGCACACAGGGAAAGCCTCAGTGAATTTAATTAGTATAATTTTGCCACACTGCAGTTTTGCAGGTTTGTTTGTCTCCTTCATATTTCGTGTAGGTTACACAGGTCTTCAGCTCTACTAATAATGTGAGCTAAATTGGTAAATTAATTAATGTTTGCACAGTGCTTTGCAGATGTAAAAAATTGGATGATACTAACGATATTTGATAGTTGAGGGCAGTGCCAGCCTGAGCATAAAGACATCTTGGATTCTTGAAATGTTTTTAAATGCTTATAATGGCTTTTAACAGCAACTGGAAATTTGAGCTGTATGTAATTTGTTCTCAAGCTTCTTGCCAGTTACCACAGACCCAGTAACTATGAAAGTATGTTGACCTATTATAAACTTGCCAGCACTTGCAAAACCATGCAGCTTTTCTTTTTTAGCCAAAAACTTGAACACATGAACTGTTATCAGAGCTGTGATGTGCAATACTGTGGTATATCTTGGAATTTGCTTTTACTGGAGGAAAGAAAAATAAGGTTGAGGCTGGTACTGTGGCTTCTTTTTACAGTGGTCGGATGTTACATAGCATTGTGAAAATTTGATGTAGTGTGTTGAAGAGCCCTTATGCATGTGCTTAGTATTTCATTAGAAGGTTCCTCAGCACTGTCTTTATTTTCCCCCCAAAAAGTAACACTGCTGTTGGGAACTATAATCAAGTACATTTGTTTTACATGAATGCACGTTCTAAAGATGAAACCATGGATTATATATATTTTTACCCCTCCTCATACAAATATTTGAGTGTAATACTGAGATATTTGAGTATAATCCACGAGTGTTTCTAATTCATATTTGTATTTATATTTAACTAAGAGAAGTTACAAATGAGATTATTTACTGTGCCCACTTGGATAGTCTTGTGTGGCAAATATAAATCCTGTATTAAGAAACAAAAAACTATAGAAAAATACCAGCCATTTTGTTTAAGTGCAAAATTAACAGAACTAAGTGAATTGTAACATCTGTTTTCCAGTTAGGTCAGTCTTTCCTGGACAGTATTGGGCAAGTTTTGATTACTTATTTTTACAAAGGGGTTTAAAGGCTTATTTCTGGTTCTCTTGACAGTGGCACTGGGTCAAATAGGGAATTTCTTGGCCTACACTGCAGTCCCAACCGTGCTAGTGACGCCCTTGGGAGCTCTTGGCGTTCCATTTGGGTAAGAGTGTGCTTTTCTTGTTCTTATCTGGATGTCATTACTAAATAAAATGTCAGATGGACTTAGTGCTCACTGGAGGTCCACTGAGAAATGTCAGGCTTCTGGCTGTTCGTGATGTGTTATAATGTCACCTATTCCTGTTTTCCCCAGGAAAGCTGGGCTGGGAGGAGGCAGTGGTGAAGAAGGGTTTTCCTGAGTATCTTCTGCTTTAGCTATCACTATGATTTGGAACAGATAAACTTTTTTTTTTCTCCCTTCTCTGTGTTTGCTCTGGACTCTTCTGCCTATTCTCTTATTCACAGTTCCCTTACTATGTAGATCTTTCCTTCTGTCTCACAGTCTTTACCCTGCTATCCACAGCCCACATGTGTTTATTGATGCTGATTTTCATTTCATTGGATTTGGCCCCTTTCCAGATCAAGGGAGTTCTGTGCATATGCATGCCCTCAGCTTCTTGGAAGTTATGTTTGTGGGAAGCACAGACAAGGCAGTGAGTTTAGGGAGTTTAATATGCAACTAATGTTTTGTGAATAGATGAACTACAGTTGTGGAACTACTGCAGTGAAAAAGCACAACTCTTTAAAAACAAAGCTGTGCGTTGCCTCGAGATTTTTCTGTTACCTGCTGAACTGTGACTGCACTGGTCACCTGCTTCAGAGTGTAGATGGCATTGCTTCATGTCTGTCTTTAGTTCTATCACTATGAAACACACTGATGGTGCTCTAAGTGCCACCTGTTATTTTATCCTAGGCCACATATTTTTGCTTACTTTGGTTGGCTACATGTCTGAGCCAAGTCCTGGGATCTTTGTAACCAAAGGTCACTTTTATCTCATGACTGCTAAGCACCTATAAAATGGGGCTTTGTGACAGATCACCAATTTGGTAATGGGTAGATATCTGCCTTGGGGTCAGATGTCTGGATTGGAGGGTTTCGGTTGTTTTGGGGGCAGTTTTGAGGGGGTGATGTGGTTTTGGTTTTTGGGGTGTTACGGCTAGGAGTTTTGTTGGGGTTTGTGTCTTGTTTTGTTGTATTGTTTTGGGGTTTTTTCCTGAGGTGAGATGTCAAGGATTGAGAAAAACTGCAAATGGATGAATCTTTCCTCAGATAAGTCAGAAATACATTTTGAGAATTCATCAACATTTGATAGTATTCCTTTAAAAGGGAAATTCATATGGCACAGCACTGTTAGAACATTATTAACAGAATGTAGTCAAACTTCTATTTTTCTTCCTCTTTGTCAAAGGTCTATCTTAGCTTCTTACTTACTGAAAGAGAAACTGAACATTCTTGGCAAGCTGGGGTGTTTGCTGAGCTGCGCTGGGTCTGTTGTTCTCATTATCCATTCCCCGAAGTCTGAGAGTGTAACGACTCAGGCTGAGCTTGAAGAGAAGCTTACAAATCCAGGTAGTTTGTTTTTTCATTCATTCATAATGATTTTCTGAGTTGAGCAAGAGCATGCTTGAGGAAGAGGCTTGCCACTTCTAACAGGTAGGCAAATTGACTTGTGAAGAAATCATGACATGCCAGAGGCAAACCAGTACAGGTTTTGTGTAAGAAAACTATGCCCTGCTCTACTTAGAACTTGTCATATTTATTGGGACATGTGTGCAGAAAGGAAAACATGGATACTTTTGAAAACAGTATCCTGCACAGCAAGCTCAGAACAATGGCCAGTTGAACTTGTAATTCTATAACATTATGAAAAAGTGTATCTTGCTATTTAGAGAAGAAAAGTATAAATCTAGGATCTCAATTTAAGTTTTTTTATACAAAACAAAAAAATACTGACTTTCTTCTGTCCTTTATTTCTCCACGGTTTTTTAATTAAAAGTTTATACTAAGTACCAGTTATGTTCCCAGATTTCTTTGCACAATAAAGGTATGTAGAAATAGGCTGTTGAGACATATGCTGAAATGCCTGTTCTGTCTCACCAGCTGCTGGAGGATACATATTGGTGCTAATATGTTCCAGGCCCATTTTTATTTTTCTAGCTTAAGAGCTAAACTGCTACCTGTTGTTTTTCTTGTATTTGCTTTAAGCGAGAGAAACTCAAACATAATAACATCAGCTGTTCAAAAAATCTGCACACTAAGAAAAGAAAACAAATGCCTTGGTCTAAATTTACCATTTAAATCTGAACAAAGGGAATTGGCTATATATTTCTTTAAAACTCTAAAGCATGAAATGTTTTTCACTGCTCTTATCTGTGTACTGATTGTATAATGTAAATGCTATGGCCTCATGTTTGTTCTGTCCCTACTCATCTTACTCTCCTTAGTGGGACCTAGCTTTATGTTTAAGCTCTTTCCTGGGTCCACACACTGCCTTAATGAGCCTTTTATGAATCAGGTGTTATCCCTCTGTCTGTCATAGTAGACTTAAAGGAGTATAGTCCTGGTGGAAAAGAGAATAAGATTAAAAAAAAACATCTGAAATCCATTACAAACATGCAACAGTTTGTGTCATTTTCTACATGACTATTTGTTTTTCCCAAAGAATGTGACAACATCTTCAGTCATGGATGCCAATATTTTTGGAAGCTCAGTGATTTGGATCTATATTCAATAGCAAATCTTAGTTGTGATGTATACCTGAAGTTCACTGCTAGGACATGATTTTCTTGCTAAAATCTTTAGAAGACCAGGAGTTCTCACATTGATATTTTCTTGTTTTCTTTTTGTTTTCCAGTTTTCGTGGGTTATCTCTGCATAGTGCTGCTAATGCTGCTTCTGCTTATCTTCTGGATAGCTCCAGCTCATGGACCTACTAATATTATGGTTTACATCAGTATTTGCTCTCTGTTGGGCAGTTTCACTGTTCCCAGCACAAAAGGGATTGGGCTGGCTGCTCAAGATATCTTTCACAATAACCCATCAAGTCAGAGGGCTCTGTACCTCTGTCTGGTACTTCTGGCAGTATTAGGATGTAGCATTATCATTCAGTTCAGATACATCAATAAGGCACTGGAGTGTTTTGACTCCTCTGTGTTTGGTGCCATCTACTATGTTGTATTTACCACCCTAGTCCTGCTGGCTTCAGCCATCCTTTTCAGGGAATGGAGTAATGTAGGAGTTGTAGATTTTTTGGGAATGGCTTGTGGATTCACCACAGTATCTATTGGAATTGTTCTTATACAAGTCTTCAAGGAATTCAACTTCAATATTGGAGATTTAAACAAACCTAACATGAAGACAGATTAAAATATTTTTGAGGGGAAACTGGATGGCTCAGGGAAGGATGCAGAGCTGTTCATTTCTAGGGTACTGTTTCAAATAGGGTTCAGGTTGGTAACTACTTTTTGACAATTTGGTGGCCTATGTGAAATGAATTGGGGGCCTCCATCCAGTTTCAAAGGAACAGCTGTCCATGTAACCCAGTCAACACAATAAATGACCTTAATTGGAACTACTGATTGAGTCAGCATAGAGACCGATGTATTTCCTCACTGTAAAAGGTAGTCCATCAGAAAAGCTCTGTGAATATTCTGACAGACCTATGTGAAAGCTTGTATTATGTCTTCTGAGGTACCATTTCTGTGGGCAGAGGACATCAGTTTCTAATGCACTCAATCTGATGCCTTTCATCATAAGTGATGTATACCTTAAAATAAGGGGGGGAAAGTAAGTGGAACAATTTGTGAATCTCAGTATAGCAATGTCTTCACCGTCAAGGTTGTGAATTCTAAGACAAACGTTGGTTGGATCATGGACTGCAGATTTGTTCTTTTTGGTGACTGTCTTGGCAACTTTGTCTGCTGTGCGGTGAAGACACGGGAGTTTTAAATTAAATTCTTTATACAGAGCAGGGGACCCTTAAATATCTTTCACTAATTACTTATCAGCTCATGGTAGTGTCCAGGTATGCGTTTTTCTTTGTAACTTACACACGTTAAGACTTACTGCATTCATCTGAGAGTTTTTAATTGGGAGCAGGTAGAAAGACTGCAAAGGATGTAGAAATGTTGCACAGACTCATTGCCTACATGGTGGCTTGTTTGTAAGCAGCTCAGAAGTGTTTCAGTGCCTTTGCAATCAAAAAATACTGCATAATTGTGGATGTATTTGATTCAGATGGCCTGTATCAGTTTAATAATTCAATTTCACTGTCTACAATATTGGACTATATTCAAATTCTAAACATATAAATCATCTAAAAGGACCGTATGTTTTTGGAAGAATTTACAAACCTGAACTGAAAGCCCTGGATGCCTTGACAGCTTCTGAAAAACTCATAGTCCTTCTGGGAAGAGGAGGAGTGTTGAAATCAGTCCAGCATACCTTTATTTTAGTTTAGTGACTAAATGCAGGAGACCATTTTGTGAAACCACTAATAAATAGGGACCACAAAAAAAAAGAAATTTAAGAGAGAGAAGAGCATGAGATTTCTCATAGCTCAAAAAAGATGGTCTGATGCTCTTGTAATGTGGAAAAAGGAGGTTAAAGACTGAAAAAACTAAAGCATTCGGAGAGCTGAGTTTTACGTAACTGACAGGGACATACATTCAGATCAGTAATTCATAGACCTGTGTGAATGGTTCAGTTGTAATATTTTGACAAGTAGTACAGACAGCTTAAGCTATGATGGGGATGGCTCTGAACAGTTCAGTTTAAACCATTTACACAATATTGATATGTTAAAGAATGAAATAGTTAATTTCATGTTCTACTTATATTTGGTAGCTAAAGCATCATGAATCAAAAAAGTTGAAAGCTTGAAAAGCAATGAATGTTTGTTTCCATTAAGTACAAAAATGGAAGAGTACAGTGGAACTCAACATCTCTAGATCAGAACATCTCCTGAGAAAAACAGAAAATCCCAGTGTGATTACAAGACAGTATTTGAGAGAATTCACAACACTTTATCAAGAAATCATAAATGTAGCTTTGTAGCTGCCTGACAGGAACATGGACATTGATTAGTGGGGAGTAATACTGTCTGTTCTCGTGATGTTTTTTGTTGACCTGAATTGATGTTTCCTTAAAACTCAGCCTCCATTTTCATTTAAAATGAATGCTATAAGCCCTACTAATGGCAGCAGTCATCACGAAAGTGAATCTAAGAGATTTAGTATTCTGAAGGGACTGTTCTGAGGGAGTAAGAGCCCTACTATGTTATTTGCCGAACTCTGTATTGCAGGGGAATGGCTCTGAGTTGGCAGAAATGTGCATTGTTATAGGCCAGCACACAGTAACTGGGTATCTTAGTGGAATAGACTAGCACTAGGAGAGAAAAGACCATGGATTTTCAAATATTGTGCAAGGTTTTTAGAAAGTTTGAGAATTGTAGATGAGGGTAATTGGGCTATGAAATCTGTTTAAACTGGCCTCTGTCCATTATTGATTGGAAGATGGTGTCTTGGTTCTCAGCAAACAGTTATATTTTGTCATATTAATTTCCTTTTCTTTGATTGAACCTGGAATTAATTGCACATAGGGGTACTGCACTGTACTAACCTACCTTTTAAAACAATGTTATCTGTTTTCTGAAGCAGTCGTCTTTTCAAAATTCACCTTCAGAGTTCATGAGTTGTATGTTCATTCTGTATTAGCCTTTAGTCTCTGAAGACTTCTGTGAATATCTTTAGGTCAGAATGGAAATGATTGTGGTCTCATCTTATTCCTCCTTTGGCCATATTTGTTTGTCTTGGTTGGTTTTAAAATTCTTAATTATTTATAAAGTGCCTGTCTAGTATGTTAGATGCATATGCAAATTATTAGTGAATGCTAGAATTCAAAATAACTTGATTGCCCTGTCTAAACCTTGACATTTTCTGCACCACACAAAGTTTACTTGGTAAGTGCTCACTATGCAGAGGAAGAATGAAGTAGCAACAGTGTTCTGCGGTCCTCTTGACCATCGTTACCACTGACAAATGTCAGCATAGTTTTCTTCTCTTCTCCCCAGCTGCTCCTCATCTGTGATGAGCTTTCTAGAAATGTCTAGTTAACCTTGGTGTTTAAAACGGAGATGTCAAAAGCCAGCACATAAGGTGAAAGAAATTCTCGTGGCCTTGCACATCATTTGTATCTGCAGCCTTTTACTTCTTGAATGCTAAGTAACTGAAAGCTTTATTTTTGCTACTTTGTTCAGTGTGTAGCAGTGTTCCTTCAAGTTCTGCTGTACCTGGATCTGGTTCAGTTCTAACTTTAGAAATGTATTAGCATTTTCTGTTGTCACTGTTGATATGATTCTTTCCCCCTCCATCCCACGCCCTCCTCTTTCTAGGTGTCCTACCTTTTTTAGTCCCGTTGCTTTTCTGATTTAAAAGGAGGCACTGTTGAAGTTGAATTTTAGCTGTTCCCCCTTTTTTCCCCACCCCTTTGACAAGTAAGCACTTTGAATAACACAGATATCTGAGTTCCATCATCTCAGGGAGCAAATGTGCACAGTTGTCTCCTGAGCTCTGGCGTCCCTCATGGGTCTGCCCTTTTCACATTCTCCTTGTGTTATGTCCATTGATAGCTGCGAGCCAGATGACTTCAGTTCTGATTCCAAAGTAGAAGTGGGAGAGGCTACACATACCAAAAGTGGACTCATTACAGTGGTGGAATGCATTTGAATTACGTTCAAATCCATATGAAAGGCGCTTCACTCCATATGTCTGACTTCTGTCAAATGTATTTACTAGGTACTCACTTGAGGATAGCTCTTTGATCATTATCCCTTCAGTGTATGGAGGATTTGCATTTGTCAGTCACAATCTCTATTAGGTGTCAAACACAGAAGTCCCTCAAATGTTCAGTAGAAGAATAGAAACCTTTTTGATACAACCAAAAACCCACATTTGTTACACCTTAAATACTTCTGTAAAAAAGAAAAATATCTAAACAAATTATCTGCTGTATTGACTTTCCAGGACTCTGTATGTGTAAATAGAGCCTATTTATTAGTGAGCTGCAACTAACATTAATAAGAACCTGTCATATCACACTTTGACAAGTGAGGCTTCCTATTAATAATATTCATTTATATTGGAACATATGTATTTTTCTGAAGTAACTAGCACTGAAAAATGGAAACACTGGATTAAGTTGTCGAAACACTAGAAAGTGAGGTTTAGCTTTCATTTTATTTTTAAAAAATGCAGGGTTTGTATTTGAAGAAATTTAGGGTTAATAAGTAGGGGGTGCTTTAAATGGGAAGTTGTTTGCACATTGTACCCCCCTCCCATTGTTGTTTCATAAATAGACATCAAGGATTCTACAGATATTCCTTGGTTGTCTTGAGATGGTGTAACTGCTGAAGTTTTACTGTTAAATCAAGCGTTATCAAATGTGTATCTATTACCTGTTATATTTGTAATAATTCCTTGGTGCTATCTGTGGGCTTACAGAATGCAGAATTTTAGTGTGTATTGTGTTAGGCACCAATGTTGTCAACAGTTGTCATTACGAGTGCCCAAGTGTATCAGACAGCAGTGTTGAAATGTTACGGATTAAGAAATCTTTTTTTTAAAGCTGCAAAGAAGTTTGGAGTTTCTTTATTGTTTGTGGTTGTGCTGGGTCCTCCCATGTCCACACCCCTCCCTAGACAGTTGCTCTATAGAGTGGAAAATGTTACACAAAAGGGGTACTTTTAAGTCAATTTTTTTTCAACTGTGGAACTTTCTCTTCTTTTTATTTTATTTTATTTTGTTTTCCTGGTATGTGAAAAGTAGTTCTAATGGGATATGGGGAAAAGGTAGTTGGCAACAAAAATACAATGTCAGGTTTGGTTGCTTCAATGCTCTTGCAACATAGTTACTACAGATTACATAAAAATGGTTTATTTTATTAGCTTCCAAATAATGTATATATAGATTTGTTAATGGCTTACAAGTCAAGCTTACTCTCTTTGCTTTTTAAAAAATAGTTATAGGCATGTTGTATTTGCCTTGTGTAAATTATAAAAGGCTATTAAGTTTTCTGATAACTAATATATTTATTAACCTGTATTGTTTTAAAATAAATGATTTATTTCTAGCTCAATGCTTGATTTGTGACTCATCTTTATCAAATGGGGTGGGGAAGAAATCAAGTTTCCCACACACTTAGCTGCTTCACAGGCTAATTCCAATTCATAAACCTAAACTATTTCCATTACCCTTTCATAAAATAGCAGCTTTGCTTTTTATCAGAAAAAGCACGGGTACAGATCAGTTGGTCCACAAAGGGCTCGGCTGTCCTGTACCAGTATCTATCAGCAGGCTGTAGTCTTAATGGCTTCATTGGACTGAAGTTTGCTCACAGGTAGGATGAAGACTTCTCTGGCAGAAATGTTTGCTGGGGCTTGAATCACTTCAAACTGTCTTCAGGGTTAACATGTGCTCTGTTCCTGCATTGCTGCACTCTGGTTACTTGCTAGAGCTTTTATTTCAAGATTTACTGCTCCACAGTTGGGTGTGCATCGAGTGGCAACAGCTAGAAAGAAGCCTGTGTCACCAGTCTAATTTACTGTCTGTCATAATAGCTTTCTGTAGAAAGAGTTGCTTGGAAAATTACAGTGACTGCCCATCTCATTCTTCATCTGAAGTTCCTAGCCCCTTGTATCAGGTACTGGCAAATACATAACTTAGAGTCTGTGTGTGTGTGTGCGTGCATGCTAGATTTTGGTTGGCTGGGGTTTTTTTTAATGGTGGGATTTATGATTAAGAACTGTTTCATTCTATGTATTTGTGGTTTAGGGGACTGTGTTGGTTTAACACAGCCTGGTTTTTGGTGGGGACAGGAGAAAAGCTGCTCGAAACTTCGATGTCCAGCACAGAGCCAATCACTGAAGGCTCTGACAATGGGCAGGTTGCTAGCCCAATTAGACAATTTGGTAACGCTTCTGTGATGGCATATTTAAGAAAGGAAAAACCACGGGAAGTTCTCTCTCTTCTTCTCCCGAGGGGTGGTGAGGTGGCCACCAGGGCCCATCCCAGCAGTGGCCACCGGGGCCTTTCCGAGGCTGGGACCGCACGGCCAGGGCTCTCCTGAGGCCGGAGCCGCCCGTGTGGTGCTGGTGAGGACCACACAGCCATCAGCAAGAGACATGGCGAGCAATTCCTCGATGCGGAGCCCAGACGAGATCAACCTGTCAACTGCAACTTACAGACACCAACTTTCTTCCAAGTCAGAGGAAAAGGAAAAGTAAGGACACGTGAGGAGAACCAACACTACAGCACTGAAGTCAGCGAAAAGAAAGGGAGGAGGTGCTCCAAGCTCCGGAGCTGGGATTCTCCTGCGAGCCATGGTGAGGACTGTAATAAAACAGTTTCCCTGTGATTCATGAGGTGCATGGGGGGTGCAGAGATCCACACGCAGCCCATGAAGAAGAGTAGTCACGCTGGAGCGTGTGGATGCTGAAAACTGTAATCTAATGAGGAACTCGAGATGATCCTTGCTTTTAGAGATAGTGGAAGAGAGCCTTCGCTTCCAATCTAGAACAGCTGATCCTTAAAAGACTAAAGTCCATGAACTAAAATGACCCACGCTGGGCAGCTGTGGGAAAACTACTTGGTGCAGCTGGAGAAATAAACATCTCTGAAACATCTATCAATAATCGGTCCATATATATTTCTTTTCCACAGGCCTCCTCGTTTGATACGTGTGTTACAGTATCCGCACTGTAACAACTTGGCCCGTGGGAGGGACTCACGTTGCAGCAGGTTCGGGAAGGACTGCTGCTTGTGGAAGTTAAAACCGCGCTTTAAAATTTCGCAGAGAACTGTCTTCCGTGGGAAGGATTCCAGAGCACGGCAGAAGAAAGTCTTTTCCTTAAGCGTACTGAAGAAAGATTTTTAAGAAGTGGAATACTGACCAAAACCCCATGTTTTGTTTCCCTGCACGGTTGGTGGAAAGAGGGAGGGACTGGGAAAGAAAGGTGTTCTGAAAGTTTGCTTTAGTTCTCATTACCCTTTTTACTTTTAATTCTGTTAATAATAAATCTTCTTTATACTGTTTAAGTTTTAAACCTGTTTTGCCTTAAAGTGGTTTTTTTTTTTCAATAATCCTTATTTCAACTCATGATAATGACGTTTTCAATTCCCTCTCCTCTGCTATAGCAAAGGAACTAAGTAGATGGTTTTTTTGTGGGTGCCTGGCACTTAGCCAGCATCAAACCACAACAGGGATGCATTGATATAACTACCAGTCAAAATTCAAAATTATCTTTAAACAAGGAAACTAGCTCCTCAATATTAAATGTATGCAGTGGAAAAGATGGGTATGGATTTTTTACTGCAATTTTATTTGTAAAGGTATTGATGATATTAATGCAATGTACTAAGATAAGACCAGAAAACTAGGAAGGCTTTCACTTCTGCATGCGGCATCTCTGATTTTTAAGTAGGTAGGATAAGGAGTCTGTATGTTGTTAGCAAGAAAATTCAGCTATCTATTCTTGTCTTGTGCATCTTAGAAGCTAGGCCTCTGAGGCAGCAGCATTGTGGTAAAGGCAAATGTGCCATTAACACCACTGGTATTGTTGAAAGTCTGGGACATAATCAATCCTAAGCATATTTATCTCAACAACACAGTTCATATGGGGAGAGTGTTAAAGACAAAAATCTCATTGTGTCAAAAGAAAAAAAAAATTCCTGTTGATTTTTGTGAGTTTTGTTCTACAAGTCTTAAGCAGAATCCCTGAAGTTCCTTGTAAGTGACACTGCAGATGTTGCACAAGTAGACTCACAGACATGGTTTCTTTGTTCTACTGAGCTGTCTTCATGAAACACAGCAGGGAAGTGGTCACCAGAGACCCTGTCAGAGCTTACTGAGGTTGTATTTTTGCTCTTTGCCCTTTTAAACTTTACAAGATGTTTATACACATAGGAGATACTAAGCCCTGAAAAATCCTGTCCATAGCCATGCAGAAGTACCTACACTGACCTCTCTCGTGAAATTCCTTGGGCATAAGGATGGTTTGCACAGATGAACTGCACTATGAGAATGGCTTAAGTTAGGCAGATTACCAACATTCTCATGCTTGGAGTTCTTGCCAGATACTCAGCAAACATGCCTGAAATACTGTGCTGTTGTAAATTACTCTGAGATGGTTTGAGTATTTTCCATTACTGAGCACAACCCTTGGCTTTAAAGTAAGTATTTAGTGTGCCAAATTTTGTGCCAAATTGAAGCACTTGAACTCATACTTTGTGTGAACAGATGTATGTATGTTAAGCAGAGCTAGCAGTTGAAGAAACACAAGGAAGGAGATTAACAGAATGACTGAAGTTCCACAAGGGTCTAAAATGCTTGGAGGAGTCCAATTAATATTTTCAGGTATTTATTCATTATTGTTTTAGCTTGGTTGAGAGGTGTTTCTGAAGGGAGGAGAGCAGAGGGAGACAAGAGTGGAAAGGGAAGACTGAATTGACTTGCTTCTTGTTTAACTCAGGAATATGTACACATACACATTATCAGCACTTGGCATGATCACAGGCACATGTAGTTCTTATAGTTCCTTTAAACTTTGAACCTAGCTATCAGTACTTAGATACTTCTGTTTATACTGTACTGGTTTAGGTGGTACAGGTATTAATTTTTTAATCCATTTGAGAAACCATTTTCACCAGCTGTTAACTTTTTCAAAGACTTCACAGTTTTGGTATCTTTTGGTAAACCACAGAAAAGCCAGTGTCCTACTGTGTCATTACTTAGGTAATGACTCTAAATTGTTTAGCAGCCTTTCTATATTAAAGTATGTTTTTATATACACACACACAAAACTATTTTATAAATGCAAAGTTCATGTCAAGAATACTAGATTAGTTTTATAATGGGGAATGGAATGTTGCCTTAGAGAATAAAATAGGCTTAACATTTATCCATGTGCTTTGAGTGGTGTAGAAATTTGATTTTTGTGACAGAGTGAGATATAACAGGCGGGTAAAGTGATGAGGAGTGGCTTTGTTACGGGTATCCCACAAGGGAAAGCCAAGATTGGTTTTGTTTCCAGGTCTTTCCAGGTTTAGCAAAAATGAAGCAGCTGCTTGTGCAGACTAGGATAATGTCAACATAAATGCTGAGAAGGCTAAAAAAATAGGAACTGCTTTAACTAAGGAATGTGACAAAACTGTCTTTTGTTTAAAGAGGCAGAGCTGCATCTTCCATGCAGAGCTACCACAGGTATTTTGGCAGTGGTGGTTGTTCAGACTTAGTGTTATAAGGCAGCTGCTTGAAGCATACTCAGAGATCGTCCTGACGAAACCAAAGAACCCTCTGAGCCTGATGCTTGTTATGACTGTTTCAAAGACTCCTTGCTGTGTGCTGAGGACAAATATTTGTCTAACTGTATTTATCCATTTACTTAGTATGAGATTAAAGCAGTTTGGGTTGTAAAGCACGTGCTGAGAGTGGGTGACCTGGATTAAACCGATTCATTAACCGTTCCCCTTACCTGGCCCAGTAAAATGTCTCTCTCCCTTACTGCAAACAGCTTGTGTTTATTTCAGCCTGCAAAAGAGAAGGCTTCTGGGTGACCTAATTGCAGCCTCCCAGTACCTGAAGGGAACTTACAGGAAACATGGGGCAAGACTATTTATGTAGTGACAGGGCAAGAGGGAATGGTAAAAAGTGGCAGAGGGTATGCTTTAGATTAGATATTAGGAAAAATTCCGTATTGTGAGGGTGATGAGGAGCTGGAACAGGTTGTCCAGGGAAGTTCTGGATGTCTCATCCCTGGAAGGGTTCAAGGCCAGGCTGGATGGGGCTTTGAGCTAGCTGATCTAGTCGAAGGTGTCCCTGTCCACGGCAGGGTGGGTTGAAACTGGATGATCTTCAAGGTCCCCTTCCGACCCAAACCACCCTGTGATTGTGCGATTTTCTGCGAGTGTAAAATCTGCGCAGCGCGGACGCTGGCAGGGGCGCCGCGCGGGGTGGGTCGCGGGAATGACTTACCCCAGCTGCAGGGCCGCAGAGGGGTTCGCGACTCTGCCGGGAGCCGGCACCCGTCCGGGGGACGCCGCCAGCCCGGGAGAGGCGGGGCTGCGGGAGGGGGAATGTGACCCGCTGCGGGCGGGGCTCGGGGCCGGGCCGCGCCCCTTCCGGCGGCCGCTGCCGGAACCGCGGAGCGGAGGGGGCGGACGGGCCCGGGACACCGCCTCGCCTTGCGCTGCCGCTGCCGGTCCCTCCCGTCCCGCTCGCTCATGGCGCTGGAGCGCACGGGCACCGGCCCCTCCCGCCGCCCGCTCCGGCCTCCCCCGCCCCTGTCTCCTCTTGGTTCGCCGCTTCCGGCGGGGATGTGAGAGGGGCCGTGACCGCAGGTACCGGCGGGGAGAGGCGGGGAGGGGGCCTGGCCGGCCCCTCGGGGGCGGGGGGAGGCGGGGCTGCTTCCCCGCGAAGCGCTCGGCGCAAGGCCCTCGGCGCTGGGCGCTGCGGGTGAGGAGCGAGTGGGCCGGGGCCGGGGGCGCGGGGCTCCGGGCCTTGAGTCTGGCTGTACGAGCGCAAGGGTGGTTTCTCCGTAGTGGGAAACTTGTGGTTTGGTCTGAGAAGGCCGAGATTAAAAGCTCTAAATAGGGCTGTTTGTGGGGTTCTCCCACCGGGCAGAGGTGTCCAGGTACGGTGTGCTGGGTCTGCCCGTGCTCCGGAGCCGCTGTGCCTCGTATTGGCGTGTGCGTGTGGTTAACCAGGGAGCTAACCCGGTTCATCTTCAGTTTGGTCCAGTGTTGAATTATCCGAGGTAGAGGGTTGTGCAGCCTGGTTCCGGAGCACCTTCAGTAGTCCTTCAGAGCCCTGGTGCATCGTTTTGACGTGGAAAAAGTAATCTTAGCTTTGCACTGTAGTTCACTGTAGTCTTAAGACGCACCAGGGGACAGGTTTAGGTTGGACATTAGGAGGAATTTCTTCACAGGCAGGGTGATGAGGTATTGGAATGAGCTGACCAGGGAGGTACCTGGTGGAGTCACTGTCCCCGGAGGTGTTCAAGAAAAGACTGGACATGGTCTGTTGACGTGGTGATGGTTGGGTCATAGGTGGGACTCGATCTCAAGTGTCTCTTCCAGCCTAGTTGATTCTGTGATTCAGAGTGAAGATTTGTGTTCATTCATACACTGTGAAGTTGCCTGGATCTAACTCTTTTGTCCCTGTTTTTCCTCCCAATCTTTTTAAAGCAGTCAACTTTCTCTATTTCACTACAATGTCTTTAACATTGTTTGTAATGAAAATGTGATAAATGTAAGTCATTGTGGTTCTATCTTAATGCTTTTGATGTGCCTCATTGTATACAGTTGTGGTTTTTTCCTCTGGAAGATACCGTCTTAATCAATAGAAAATTATTCCGTAAGGTTTCGTCAGTATCATTGTATTTAGAATTCAGTGTCTAGTTCTGCTTTTGTTAAAGTAGTTAATTCTCATGATAAAATCCTGGTAAAGAGAAAGCAAGTTATAACACGTTATCAGTTGTGTCAAAGGAGTAGCCGTGACTAATGTCTAGATTGGACTTTAACTTCCCGAATTATCTTAAATTTGAAACTGCCCATATTAAATACTAAAGGTGGACCTTCAGTGACCCTGTGCTGGTTGCCCCTCCCACGGGAGTGGAACTCATGTGCCAGGTACAGCAAAGATGAGGCAAGTCTTATCTTGAATCTGTTTTGATAGCTTTCCGTGAAAACAATCAATGCAGCATCAACTGTAATGGACTGTCTGAATTTGTATTCAGTTAATGACTAATACTGTTTTAGTGAAGATACTTTTTAGCTTTATGTGAAAATGCTTTAATTAAAGGTCTTTTTTCATAGAATAACTACAAGCAACACATGCAAAGAGTAGGTTTTTAATGTGGCATTTTTTTGTTTCTTCCTAATTTCATAAAATGGCGTGCTTGTTGCTTTTGCTTTATAAATAGAAATCTGCTGTAAAGAATTGATTTTCCCCATAGCTTATCTAAACCTTTTAAAATAGGCAACTTTAGGATAGTTATGGTATGTTTTGCTTTCTGAGCATATGATAGTGCCTCTAACATTATATATATGCGTATATAGAACATAAATATTTTTTTAGCTTGCCTATGTGTAATACGCAAATAATTATGTGTATAAGCTTGGGCAGTCTTTAACTTCGACAGAGGTGGAAAACTGCAGATGTGCAGTGCAAAATTGAACGTGTTGTTTTGTAAACAGTGTATACAGAATCTGTAGGTACTGCGTGCATCCATCTTGGCCTTTGAAAGGTGCACATGACTGAAGTTTGAGCTCTTTTATTCTAATACTCTGTTGTAGCTGTCCTTCAGTGTTCTCTTTATACCTGTGTTTAAAAGCTGTGTTTGTGAGTGGATGGAATATGACTGAGGAAGGCTTGGATTTAATAATTATATATTTGGGGGGATTTTAGTAGTCTTACTGAGACTATTTCTGTGTTCATATTCCCACTGCCCCAGAGTTCTGTATATCTAAAGGGGGGCTGTGAAGGTGGTGAAGGGGGTAGAGGGGTGATGCCTGAGATGGCCACCTAAAAACAGAGACTAGACAAGAATAAGGGAATAAAGGTAGGTATTTATCTGAAGGGCCTTCAAGGTACACCCCTGGGAGTCAAGAGGCTACACCCAAGATGGACCCCAAGTCACGAGTTCTTCACACTTTTATAAGTTTGGTTCATTTGCATATCAGGGTTAATTCTCCAATTAAAACTTCAGTTAATGATGTAATTTCCCCAAGTTTACCCCCCTTCTTAAGACGTTAGTTTACACATTTTGGGCCCAGGACAATCTGGGTGTCCTTGGAGAGCAAGCTTGGAGAAGCTTGTTATGTCTAACTAGCATGAGAGAACAGTAGTTAACAGGCTACAAGAAACTTCAGTTACACACTGGGTGCTACAGGATTTGAAAAATATAAAAGTTAAAACCTAAGGCATGAGGGGAAGCTGTATGAGGAGCAGCTGGGGGTGCTTGGTCTGTTCAGCCTGGAGAAGAGGAGACTGAGGGGAGACCTCATCATGGTCCACAGCTTCCTCATGAGGCAAAGCAGAGGGGCAGGCACTGATCTCTTCTCTGAGGTGAACAGTGACAGGACCCAAGGGAATGGCCTGAAGTTGTGTCAGGGGAGGTTTAGGTTGGGCATTAGGAAAATGTTCTTCACCCAAAGGGTGGTTGGGCACTGGAACAGGTTCCCCAGGGAAGTGATCACAGCACCAGCCTGACAGAGTTCAAACCTGTGTGTGTTTGGGTACATGGTGTGGTTCTTGGGGCTGTCCTGTACAGGGCCAGGAGCTGGACTTGATGATCCTTGCGGGTTCCTTCCAATTCTGTGATTCTGTATAAACATCCTCTGAAAACTCACCATACTAAAGCCAGTAATTAAAACTCGATAGTAGTTATGTTGCAATAAAAGTGCCTTAGCACTTTAATTACAGAACAAAACTGAAAGGATTAGGATGCTATTTCAGTTCAACTTTAATACAGTACCTTCTAAAGAATAGCTTAGATCACAGGTTAGTTTCTTTGATTTGTGAAGTGAAAAGCAAACGAGTGAAATAAAATATATAATAAGGCAAGATGTATCTAAGGAAGATGAAATCAAAAATCATACTGATTTGTTATTCAAGTGTTTTTAAAACAAAAATCCTCTTCCTTTTTAAAGCATAGATGGACATTGTAAAGTCCTCTATGTCATGCATGAAAATTAATTTGGCTTGAAATAATGGACATAATATTTTTGCCAAATTATTTACATGCCAATTAATGTTATTTTAAATTTCTGTTTTAGAAACCTAACTTCGAAATACTTAAGTGAATGCCTCTGGATTTTGGAACAAAATTGGTATGTATAATGAGCCTTCTAAAGGCTCATCACCGAACATTTGGATTTATGTTTTGTTAGGGAATGTTTGTTTCATGTAGTTTTATGCTTGTGGAAAGGAAGAAGGGAACACATAATAGCCAACAAGACACATAATAGTCAATGCGTGTTTGTTAAAGCAACTTGTTGATTCAACCCCCTTTTCTTCCGTGACAAGCTTTATGGCTAGAAGGGCATTAAATAGCTGCTTAATTCCAATGTTAGAAACACAAAACTTCTCATGGAGCTCTTGTAAACTAGCAGAATTGACAGTAAAATACCACAGAACAGTTTGAAAGATGCAGAATGGCTATACCTAGAGTATTACTGTCTTGCCAAAGCAGGCCTTTGTTTAAAAATATTCCCTCATGTCTGAATCTTTGGCTGTTTAATGTTATTGATCTGGCTCAAAAGACAAAGAAATAATCATTGACACTGGGCAGGGAAGGATTGCCAGTGTGTAACCTTGGTTGAATGTTTTCAGGAAACATTTCTAAAGAAAAGATGTTTTTTATAGGAGCAAATGGAAGATATTACACCCAGCCAGGAATAATTTGCTATACAAATGCAGGAGGTTATACTAATAGAGAAGTTGAAAATGAGTCAACAGTAGGTGACTGCAGACAAAGGGCTAAGAAAACCACCTGATTTGGATGTTTGAAAAGAAATACAGTCTACCACTGTATTGCAGAAGTGATAATAACTCAAACTAAAGTACTGTATGCAGCTTTGGAAATTGCACTTTATAAAGCTATTGGGAAAGGACCCAGAGGGTGGCACAGCAGGAGGTGCCAAGCACCTAACCTGCAGAGTAATGTTGATATGTGGATACAGAGATAAAGCAACTTGTATCTTTTTCCAGTCTGGAGTGGAAAAACACAATGGGATTTGGTAGTGAAAGTGAAGATGATTAGATAATGAGAGTTCCTAATGGCATCAAAGCATGGTTGCCATGTTTGTGAAGTTTCCTTTGCAAGTATTTTGTGGGAGAAGCTTGGCTGAATTATCTGTAATGAGGAGCAGCAGTGAATTATGTAGTACATGGCAAAGGGTTGAAGTAAATGGCCTGTTAAGGTCATTTTTTTGCTTATGGCATCATCCTGTTCATAGTTGAAAAGAGCAGGTTTTAGAAAAGATTCTTGAATTTAAATAATTTAGCATAGATTTAGATTACTTCTTGTAAGTCTTTTAAGACTGTCTACTGAACTCCAGAGGGCTTGTGGCCAAGTAAGCAAAGTTGGAGCAATGCACCTTGTCTGCCTTTTCCAGCTCTAGTTATTGCTTCCATACAGTATACAGCTTGTAGAAGTGATACTAATTTTCTTTGGCTGGTAATTCCCACATTCTTACTTATGCTGATCTGTTTTTAAATGTAAAATATTGCTTCATCTTACTATACCACTTTTAGTGTTTCTGAATATTTAGGGAGCGCACTTGCTACAATAAATGTAACAACTGTTGAGCATTGCGTTTGTGCTACTTTTGAGAGAAAATGACTTTTGAGCAAAGAAGCGTTACCTCGTGTTTTAGAGTCTGTATCTTGCTAGCATTTGTGATACATTTTGGTTACATCTTGAAAATAAGCAACAAAACTTTGTGGCTAATCTGGATTTGCTTGTCTCCCACGGTTTTTTTTTCTCATTCCAAGTTTCTGCATCTCTCCCTGTCTGATAACCTTCAAACCCAGTTCCCTGTGTGGTCTGTCATTGCACTGCTGCGCACTGAGAGTTATGACTCATGACGCCAGCAGATCCACAGGCAGTTCATTAATGAGTGGCTCTTGGAGGTGTGGTAGATGTTGTAGCTTCTGTGAGTAGGAGAGTCTCAGCCCTTCATTACTTCTCTGAAATCAGAGAAGGAAACTAGTATTCCTCCATGACACTGCTGGTCTTGAGTGGATGAAGTGTTCTATGTGTTAAAATCAGCTGTGAACTTGATTGAAGAACCTTTACAGAGCTACACGACTGCCAGCTTTATTTAACTCCTACATTTTCCGGCTTCTCTCTGTTTATAACCTAGTAGTGGCTCTGGCTGCTGGAATGAAACAGCTTTGGCACGTCCCAAGGCAGGAAAATGAGAGGCGTATTTATTCCAGAAACTGCTCATTTCATGGCATTTTCTTTTCTCATGCCCTTAGATAATTTTTCTTGATTATATTAATGAGGATGCATTAGTTCTTCTTTTATTAAGTTTTAGGGTTAGAATTAAAGTCCTGATTTCCTGAAGTGCAAAACTTCCAGTGCTTGGTACTGCTTTGACCTTGCACATGTCAGTTCTACACGTGCAAATTATATCTGTGCTGTATGCAGTGGGAACCAGATCTCTTCAGAGCAGCTGTGTCCAGCATGACTGTGTGATGTTTGTCTGCAACTGTAGACATCTGAATAAACGTTAGGTGGAAATAAGGTAGTCCAGCCCAAGCAGAAATGCACACTGGTCATGTGTGTGAGGACAAATAAACTTGATGGGAGGAGCTAGCAGTAATTTATCTGAATTTATGTAATTTATGTGGTTGAGATATGAGTTCTTTACAAGGTTAACAAAGTGGTTGACAGGGCAAGTCAGTGTATTTGGGACATGGGGGAAAGTAGAAATACTAGGTTTCGAAGTGTAGCATCCTTTTCAAGTCTAAATTCATAAAACTACCTGTGAGCACACAAGTTTCCTCGTTCTTCTACAATCAAATTCTTCCTCTGCTGCAAAGAAAAGCAGCCTGTGCTTCTCCCTTGTTTCTGGAATGCAGTGGGTGGAAGGTGTCAGGATGGGACTAACTGATGCTCTTTTCCTCTGTCAGTGTAGGTGAAGGTATGCAAACCAGGGAGAGAAGAAAAGGAAAAGAAAAATGTGGTTTTGCCAATATGGAGAGTTCTCCTTTAGTAAAAAGCTGCACTAGTAAAAATAATCCCATTAGTAATGTAATTAAAGTCGCAGCTGTTGAAAAAACCTGTAAATGATAATGCTTAGCAAAACCAGCCCCTGCTCCCCCAGGTGATGCTATACCACTGTCACATTTTGCACCAGCTGGAGTTGGAAGAACATTCTTAGCTCAGTTACCTGAACAGAGAGCCTTACACCAGCTAGAACAGATGGTAGAGAGAACAGTCACAAAAGTCTTATGTATTTTCCTTGCGTTAAAAACTTCTTCAAGGAACTGAAAGTCTTGTTTGAACTCAAAACCAGGATGATATTTTATGCAGTTGGTGAGGTGGCTGGGTTTGGTCTGTCTCACGCACTGATGATTTGTCTTTCTTGGTTTTGTTTGATAGGTGGTTTTGTATCATGCAAGAGTCTAGTTTATTTTTTAAAGTGGCTAGAAAGTGAAAGCACTCTCTTGTAGATCATTTACTTAGTTTGTCCTACAAAATAAGATATTAAAAATTACTGTGCAAGGATTAAGGGAAGAGGATTTGAGAATTTTGAACTGTGGCTCTTGCAGCATTTTGAGCAGTGCTATGTTGATTGCTTATTGTTTTCCTCTACATTTTCACAGCCTAACTGGATGCAAGTAAGAGGATCTGTGTTCAGTTTTAATGCTAACCTACCAGTAGCTCTGCTAGGTTTTCCTAGAGGTATAGCACATCAATCAAAGCTGAAAGCATGAAAGTACAGGGAAAAGTAATATTGAAAGGTGCTTCATACAAGTATGGGAAACTCTATAAAATAAATTAACAAACAAAGGCCTTATTTCTTGCCAGATTTTCCTGTTAAAGTGTAATTGGATGTGCATGCATGTGAGATTTGTTTGTATTATGAAGATGGCTATATGATTAAACATCTAATACTCTCTTTAATTTTTCTAGGGAGTTTATATGGAAGAAATGCTGCAACTGTTCTCAAACTCTTTTACAAACTGATTTCAATGTAAGTAAATTTTTTATCAATATCACTAGTTACATGGTGCGCCAGACACAGATCTGTGTACTCAATGAAAAGAAAAATAAATGACATATTTGTAAAATTTCCCTGCAGTTTCTAAAAGAATTTTTATTTGGGTTTCAGGTTTTATATTTCAGGTCAGAAACCCTCCCTTCTCTGTGTTCAAACTTGTTAGTTACTCATCCTTAGTGCAAGGTTACCCATGCTTCAGAGATTGCCATTTTTTTGGTTAACCTCTCTTAGAAGAGACCATTTACAGGAGAACCAGTCACATGAGCTGTTGAGGATTTTCCTATACAGCACGTATTTCTACCAGCTTAATTCTAATGTATTTATTTTGCTCGTGTTTCAGTTGAGTAACAGAAGTTCTACTCCTCATTGATCAATGTGACAGTGTTTAGTAGCTTACGAGATGAGCCAAACTCGTGGGAGGTATGACTTCTGTATTGGTCTGGTGTTGGCTATGAGTTCCAGCATTTTCATTGGAGGAAGTTTCATCCTGAAAAAGAAAGGTCTCCTCCGGTTAGCCAGGAAAGGCTCCATGAGAGCAGGTAAATACATACATCTTTTAATAAATTGCTGATGTTTAGATATTGCTGTTTAACAGAAGATTATTTCTGTTCATTAGTTCATTAAACTAATGGTCTTGTTTTGACTTTTTTGGTTTTCTGTTACGTGTATATGAAACCTCAAACACAGAGCTGGTGTATTTTTTCTCTGGTGTCAGATAGCCGTAACTGTGTGTGACACATGCTATTTAATGCATATGTAATGCCCTCTGGGGACACTTGTCAAAGGATTCCTTTGTATGTCAGTTAAATCTAAATTGTTCTTGCAAATTGAACTTGGAAGCAGCACTCTTAACTATATATGTGCTCCTGAATGAGTGGATTTAAGAGAGTGTTAACTGTGTTTGGGTGTCAGGAGATTGTTTTAGAAAACTAAAAACCACGTGTAGTAATTGAGTGTGATGAGTAGTATCCCTCAAGGCTTCATACTGGAAGCAGTGCTATTAAGTATCTTCACCAGTGATACAGACAGGGGGATTGATTGAGTGCGCTGGCAGCGTGTTTGTGGATCGCACCAGGCTGAGGGGGGCAGCTGATGCTCTAGAGCGAGGAAGTGCTGTCCAGAGGGACCTGGATGGACTTGAGGAGTGGGCCTGTGCAAACCTCATGAAGTTCAACAAGAACCAGAGCAAGGTGCTGCACCTGTGTCAGGGCAACCTCCAGTATCAACAGAGGCTGGGGGATGGACTGATGGAGAGCAGCCGTGCCCAGAAGGGCTTGCAGGTGCTGGTGGATGAGAGGCTGAACATGACCCAGCAATGTGCACTCAGCCCAGAGAGCCAAACTTATCCAAATCAGGTGTGACAGCAGGGTGAGGGAGGGGATTCTGCCCCTCTGCTTTGCTCTGGCAAGACCCCAGCTGCAGTGCTGCAGACAGCTCTGGGATCCCAATCTGGGAAGGACATGGACCTGTTGGAGCAAGTCCAGAGAAGGGCCATGAAAATGATCAGAGGGACAGAACGCTTCTATGAGAATAGGCTGACAGAGTTGGGATTCAGCCTGGAGAAGAAAAGGGTCTTGGCAGACCTTATAGCACCTTCCAGTACCAAAAGGGGGCTTATAAAAAAGACAGATTTTTTTTTTTTTTCCCCCCACCAGGGCCTGTAGTGACAGGACATGGGGCAATGGCTTAAATTGAAAGAAGATAGATTTAGATAGCTGCAGCATCTGCAGACGATTCAGAAGGTTGACTATGAATATTTTTATTCAGTACCTGTCATCTTTGCTTCTAAAAGATGGTTGATCTTGAGATACATAATTCATGCACCCTAGTTTGGAATGAGAAAATGTGATGTTTGTACATGTAATCAACCACGTATAAACCATGTACAATTTCCACAGAGTAGCAGTCTTATAGTAAGAGAAACATAACTTGGCTTTTCATGTCATTTCAGTGATTGGAAAGAACTGTTTCTCAGGGTAATGCAGATATGATCATCAGTGCCATTTCTAATACAAAAGAAATGAAATAACTTGTTATCAAAGGAGGCTGTAGGAGGCACATGCACATCAGAAATTGAAGATGCTTTGATTTCAACCCCTCTACCTAGAAAGCCTAGGTATCAAAAGGCTACTCATGTTTTTAAGGACATGGGTTGCAAAAATTATGTTATGGCAGTGTTATTAGTGATGGGGTGTCGTTGTTTTTAGTGGAATAGCCAACATTCTTTCAATTTTAGGTCAAGGTGGTCATGCATACCTTAAGGAATGGCTATGGTGGGCTGGACTTCTTTCAAGTAAGTGTCAAAAATTATTCATCTAAGTGTCAAAAATTTGTATTGTATAATTTTAATAAATAATTATGCCACAGATGGCAGTATGGTTACAAAAAAAGGGAATGAGATTGGGATTCTACAATACATGGTAATGTTATTCATGCATGCAGTTCTAATGATTTTACTGTAACTTCTCTCACATCAGAAATTCTTCCTTTAATGTAACTGCCCTCTTTGTGCAGTGGTTTTGTATGTCTTTGCTACCATATGCATTCTGTTTTTTGTCTCAGCAGAAAAGTGCTTAGATATATAGGATTTCTTAAAGGGAATCATATTTTGGGATTATGCCTGTTTTCTGAATTTTTTTATTGCTTGAACTCTCAATTTACCGGCTGCAGGTAACTGTGGCTTACTGTATGTGCTGTGCTATATCCTGCTATTGCAGATTTCTCCATGCAGAACTTCATGAGTCAAGCTGGCAGGCTGGGGGGCTACAACATAGACGCTAAAATAAAACACCTTCTGATTTGGTAGAATCAATTCTAATACCTGTTGCAGTTCCACAGCCTGTTTTTAAAATGTAATAGTGGGGGAGAGGGGCAGGGGTGTGTTCTGCTAGTACTGTTAGCTGAATGCTATAGTTAGAATTCTCCATTGTTTCCCTTGCTGCGTGTTTGTGTCTACATGACCTCTTGCCCTGAATCAGAGGTTTGTTGCATGACAGCCTAACTCAGGTTTTAATTCCTGTTCCTCTGCAGTGGGAGCTGGCGAAGTAGCGAACTTTGCTGCCTATGCTTTTGCACCAGCTACATTAGTGACTCCTCTAGGAGCTCTCAGTGTTCTTGTAAGGTAAGAAACACTAACAGACAGCAGTGTGAATTGAGAGACAAAAGTAAAACACTTATTTAGAAATATGTCACTGAACTATGCTGTAATAAATGGGGTTTCTTCTTCATAATAGAGTGCTTATAAACATCAGGAGTAACTTTTAAGTTTCTCCAAATATGTAGTGGCTATGATATAAAAGGGTTCTAGCAATGCATCTCCACGTCCATCTCTGAAAAGCTATTGTCTTCTGCATTTCAAAAACACGGTGATTACAACAGAGCAGTATTTTCATTCCTAAGTAAATTTTCGTCTGTCTTAAATTATTTTTGCAAGTTCTTAGATACAGCATTTTTTTAGCAGGCAGCATAAAAAAGGGGTTCTGGGCAGAGATGTCAAATATTAACAGGTAGTTCTGTCCATAGCAAGTACCTTAAGATAGAAAATAGCTGGTTTTAAGCTGCACATTGTGTATGCAAGTGACTTGTACAGTCAAAACAACCTGTAAGCTGATGAGCAAATGGATATTACTAATTCCATGTTTGTTGGTGCCTTTTTTTATTTCTTAGTGCCATTCTGTCATCCTTCTTTTTAAATGAAAAACTTAATTTACATGGAAAAATAGGGTGTTTGTTAAGTATACTGGGATCAACTGTGATGGTAATTCATGCTCCACAAGAGGAAGAAGTAGAAACTTTGGATGAAATGTCCCACAAACTAGGTGATCCAGGTAAGAAAAATGCTGGCTTGATATGTACACAGCCCATCATTTCTTCATTATATAGTTTCATTACTGCTGCTCTCAAGTTCCAGAAAGATGGCCTTGTCTGCTTCATGTAGACATGTTGTTCAAATGAAGTAGAGATTTGAATTCTGTAATATAATTCCATAGGAACCTTTGCATGATGCCAATGAACTTGTCTGGCCTTGAATAAAGTGCCTTGATGGCAACCACTGAGGTGATTGTTCAAACAAATGCAGCAGCACAGGTAGATAAACAAAACTTCTATAAATTTTGATTGAAGTGTGTCATCTCCAAGCCCAACTTTGAGCTGTCCTTAAAATGAAAAAGTAGGTGTTGTGGTGTCTGCTGAGAAGTAAAATCCTAGAGATGAGCTGCTGTGCCTACGTGGAAGATGAGCACTCAAAAATGCACATCTGCAAAATACTAATTATACAAAGGCAATTCCAATCTTAAACATGAGGAAATAGCCAGCACAGAGATTAAAAAGCTGTTCTTAAGGAATGACCTGATCATTGGAAACCTGCTGATGAATACAGCCACCTGCCAAAAATGTATCTCCTAAAAAAGACTCAATTCAGACTCAAGCCTGTGTCCAGTGGCATCTACACCTCAGTGAATCTGGGTGTAAGGCAATTTAGCAATCTAATCCTGCAGTCGTCTTGACAATAGACTGGTAAAAGTAGTAGAGCATGCCTGAGGTACTTTCTTTGTTTTGGCTAGCTCACTCTAGCATCATCTAAACTGTGATGGTGGAGGAGTAATGAGAAACATCCTGAACTCTTCTGTTTAAGCTGAGGCAGTCCAACTGTTAATGAGTGTTTTCCCTGCAGCCCTAAGATAAGTACCCCTGCTTCTGATAAATAGAGTCCATAAGTAACAAGTGTGTCCATTAATAATAATTAATATTAATTTATAGTGTCTATAAATAACAAGACTTTTTTTTCCCCAACCATAGGTTTTGTGGTCTTCGCAACGCTCGTTGTCATTGTGTCTTTAATTCTAATATGTGTGGTGGGACCTCGCCACGGACAGACCAGCATTCTCGTGTACATAACAATTTGCTCTGTAATTGGAGCCTTATCAGTCTCCTGTGTAAAAGGTCTGGGCATCACTATAAAGGAACTTTTTGCAGGAAAACCAGTGCTGAAACATCCCTTGTCTTGGATTCTGCTGCTAAGCCTTACTGTCTGTGTGAGCACGCAGATCAACTATTTAAACAGGGCTCTGGATATATTCAACACTTCAATAGTGACTCCAATATATTATGTAATCTTTACAACATCTGTTTTAACTTGTTCTGCCATCCTTTTCAAGGAATGGCAACACATGGCGGCTGATGACATTATCGGCACCTTCAGTGGCTTCCTGACTATTATTGTGGGGATCTTTTTATTGCATGCCTTCAAAGATGTTAACTTCACCCTAGCAAACCTGCCCCTCTCTCTGCGGAAGGATGATAGAGCAGCAAATGGCACTTTGCTGAGCACGTTTGACAGCTTTAATGATGATGAAGAAAGTTCTGCCTGCCTAGGTGAAATGCAATCCACTGAGAGTCTCTCAGCCAGGAGAAATGGAAGCCTGTCAGCCTTCTGAAAATATCTACGTGTTACTTAAGAACAATTCTGTAACCCTGGAATTTTTTTTTTCTCCTGTGAAATGTCTGAGCTTGTCGGGAAATTCATGTACTTTTTAACAGTATGTGTAGACAATCGTTGATTTCTGAGTTCGATTAGTTTGGATAAAGAACACTGAAATGGTTTTTATTTGCCTTTACTTTAAAAAGTACTAAAATTACCTCAGACCACAACTGGTTTTGTTGCTTAAGTTATGTGTAAATACTTTCATTTCATTCTTCTGTTTTTAAGATGTATTGCACTAATTACAATTTTATCAAAAATAAATGGCTTTATTTCTGCATTGGTGGTAAAAAGGTTGCAGCAAAACTGGATCCTTTGTACTTGTGCCCTAACTGACCATGGAGTGACTGTAACCATATTGAAACAGGAGCTGCAGCAACTACTCCTGTCCTAGTTTGTAAAAGAGAAAAGGGAAAGCTACAACCAAGCACAACTGATGCTTTGAAAATACTGGTTAGGTAAAGCTGTATGCAAAACTTGCTGGATTTGCATCAAAAACCCCCAGCTTTACCAAATCAGAGTAACTGGCTGGCAGAAACAAGAAGGCAGGAGCTTCTGCTCTGCTTGGATAGGTGAGATGGTGGTGAGATGGTAGCTCCTGCCACGACAATTTATGCAGAAGGAAGGATCTGAGTCATACTAGTAGTGAAAGGAGCTGTTCGCTCTTCTGTAAAAGAGGTCAGGTTCTGTCTGTGCTGCACCATGCTGCTCTGCAGACCTGTGTTCCTGACGTTACAGCTTGCTATTTTGTTTGCAGCAACACAGGCACTGGCTGCAACACTGAGTTTTTCAAAAAGAGCCAAAAAAATGAAACATTGCTTGGGAAAAAAAAAGGGTGAGGCAAGTAACTGGTAATTTAATTTTGTAAAGGCTGAAAATGAAAATTAGGGAAGAAGGTTTTATAAGAACATTTTACCATACATGTGAAATTTGGAAATACTTGGGACAGAGACTAATAGTTACTGCTGGATGTTGTCAGGTCTAGTGGTTAGTGTTTAAGAGAAATTAAGATTTTTCCTAGGACAGAAAAAAACCCAAGTTACCACCTGTGAAACAAAATTCTTCTGCTTCCTTTGGTGTGTGTCGTAACATACAGGAGGGGCAAAGGTGTCCAATAAGAAAAAGGTTCTTTAAATTCTGGTTGAAGATCAGGATTTGAGCTTCTCTGTAATCAAAAGGCAGATCACATCAGCTGTGCTCAGTCAGGGGAAAAAGGTGCCTCCAGCACTTAGGCAAAAACCAGCAAAGAACCAGGGAGTGGTAGAGAAGACATCAAACAGCAGAGGAATTGCTGAACTTGGGGCTGCCTGTTCTAGTACCAAAGCACCAGCCTACCCCAGGAGCAGGTTATCATTTTACATAGTACAGTCTGCTGCTTTCTGTGCTGATGGGCACTTTGGCCTCCAGACCTGGTTTTTGATAAGAACAAATTAAAAAAGAAAAAGTTACACCTTTTATGCACCTTGCTGCATTTTTCCTTTTAGGTAGGAAAGGTTATACCAGGCAAATAATGTTTAGCTCCTACCAAGTCTATAATCCTGTTGGGGGGAAAAAAAAAATCTACATTTTAAAAATGGGAAACAATCATCCCCTAGGACTCATGTCTGAATTGTCTTAAACTTTTTTCCCCTCAGTGATCATAAAATATGTATTTAAGGTAGTAGTTTTAAGACATTAAGAGACCAATTCTCTTATTGCTGAAAGTTAACTGGTAAGAATTAGAAATTATTCACATCATGATTAGTTATTTTTAAATAATTCTTAAACAAAAAAATCAGGCTTTATTAATTAACCATTTCTGCACCAGTGCCAAGCCAAAGTCTCAGGCATGTGAGATATCCCTAAACCAATGATGATGTCAACAAATTAGGAACATTGTTCATTTGCTTAACTGAAGCCGGAAGCACAGGGAAGAATCTAGCTGACCAAAAGTGCTATCTAAAAGAATGTTTCTTAAAGAAAATTTGTTTAAACACCTTGTAAAAGAAATCCTGCAACAAGCTGGTGTAGCAAGGCACAAGTGCTTCTGACTTCTGTCTCCCACGCACCGGGCAGCCTTGTGTGCACTCTCACCACGACAGACACCACTCCAGAACAACAGCTCTCAAGCACAGATGTCCTGGGAAAACCTGTTATGGTGGAAACGTGCTGATAGATTGCCTGGAAAATCTCCATCCTGTTTTGCTGAGTAGATTTCAGGTAATTTTTTTCCTCAAAATCGAGTTCTCTGCCACTCCAATACCTACGTACGTATTCCTCGCTTCCTGTGTACCTCTTCTGTTAGAGGCTCATTTCTACCCACTGCTGGAGTCAATTTCATGGCTGTGAAGCACCTGGAAAGAGCTGAGCAGGAGAAAAGATGTGCTGTAACCTAACCAGGAGCTAGTAAGAGGGAAAGGAGAAAAACAGGTTCTCAAAGGGATGCATTCTTGGTTTCACACTATAGGTTAGAAACACTAACCAAGCAACATCTCCATAAATCCGTATCCTGGGTAAAACATGTCATTACCTGTCTCTGTCTGTTCTGACCATCTTAACATCTTGGTTAGGGCTGATCCCAAAGCCAGCTGACAAACTGATAGGATCCTGGAGTAAGCAAGCAGGAGTTACTACTTTTGGCTGAATGGTTTGCTTTAAAATTCAACTTTTATAGTTGCAACGTTTTACAATTTTACTGATGCAGTGTTTGCATAATACAGCAAGTGTAATTGAACAAATACTTTCCATAATAAATCATGATTAACATCATTAGAGTTTATGTACTGGGATAGATTACACCTGATCACCGTAGTCAAGATTCTCATAAACAAGAATTCATCATCACTTGTAAATGTGTTTGGGTATGTATTGCCAACCAAAACATAAGCTATGTTAGAAGCTCTCATTAGGAAAAAGTAAACAGTCCCCATTCTAATCAATCCAACTTCCACCTTTTAAAAAGATCAGTCGGTCGGTCACCTCCATGTTAAATAACTTTGAAACAAACACTTTAAATAGCCTTCATTTCCATAATTACTGATCTCTGAGAATAGTTCTGCAAAGAGGAAGAAGAATCAACTGACTAGAAAATTATTCACAAAGCACCAGCAGAGTTTGTTTTGTTGTTTTTCTTTTTTTTAATAAAGGCAAATTAAGCAATTAAGGCTCTAATACAAACAATTATGCATTGATTTCTAAAAATTTTTTTCTACAGAACCCAGTTTTTTATTCTCCACAGCCATTATTTCGATAGCTTCAGGGGAAAATTATACCAGTCCAGTCTAAAATGGCCACCTCGGGACAGGAATGCAAAGAGATTTCAAAAATCTTACAGGCTTTTAATCAAAGTGTATAAAATTTTAGTCTAGAAAAATAAGTATGGGTCGTATACTGTTACTGTGCTTGGAGACTGGAGAGAACAGTGTGCCACTCAAATGGCACAGGCGTACTGAAAAATGCAGATGAGAGTATTCTTTAAAACTGTCAGTGTGGGTTTTGTTTCTTGCTTTTTTTCTCACACTTTTAGCCTAAATAGGTGCAAAAAGTATTGTTAGGTGAGAATCTAGTTGCTGGCAAGGGACTGATGAATTGGTGGCTGGAAGCAGCGCACGTGTTCCACAGGTGTGCTCTCTCCATCGCCAGACTTCAAATACTTGTCCAAAATAGCAATTATTTCATCATTCAGAATCTGGAACTTGCGAATTCTCTCAACCATTTTCTTCAAAGGCTGCAAACATCAAAAAAGCAGACACAGGAATTAGCTTTGGGTATGAAAAGCCTTAGCCAGAAAAGCAGCAAATGCTGCTACCTCACCTCTCCCAGCAATGTTACAAATGCTTCCCTTGCACTGCTAAGCCAATGGAAATCCAAGGTGCATTTTGGTTTTCGACAGTGCTGCTTTGGGTACAAAGCAGCTCAATTTACAGCAGCCTTGCCATTATCGGAATGAACATACATGAGATGGAAGGCATTAAAAAATCTCATATATATGACTGGTCAGAATTCTGCTTGACCAGTCTTCCAACTCCAGCCTAATGCCTTAATCTTTTGTTTCTGAAAATCCTGGTGCCCTCATTTTCAGCAATTCATTCTAAAAAAAAAGGATTGCCACATCTATGCTGCATCTGAGTACAAACAGCTCTGAGTTGATGTTGTCTTTATTACTACAGCAAATACAGATGTTTTCAACTCACCACATTCTTGATAACCTCATCTTTGCCATCGTGCTTTTGGACTTTCAACAGGTGGTAGCAGAAATCCAAGACATCAAAGCGCCGCTGCTGTCCCAAAAGCACGATGATCATACAGCCAGCCCAGTGCAAGCCATCCCCAAAGCACTGCCTGGAACAGGAAACAGCACAGAGCAGGTTTCACCTACATCTTCAAAACACAGTCACAGTAAACACTCGGTAAACAGCCACTACACTAAATAGTAAATATGTTAGACATTCATCTAGAAAGCAAAAGCTCTGGTATATTGGTTATCACTGGAGATATCACAAACAATTCAAATGGATGCTTAACAAAAAAACAGAACTCCTCTTCTTCAATTTTATGTAGCCAAGTTACTCCAAAAACATTTACTCCCCGTTTAGACTCCTGTGACATGACATTTCATTTTCAGTGGAAACAACACTTTCAAAGAAAACAAAGCGAGAATTCAACACCACTCTGCTCCTTTAGGCTGCAGGCATGAAAGGAAGCAAATGCCCTATGCTGTTTTCTAATTGCTCAGTAAAAAGCATGTCACGGCTCAACAATTTTTCAAAATAAGGATAGTCTCAAAAGCAACAAAACCAAGAACAAACAACAGTTCCTGGTTAACTCATGTTAATCATGTTAAATTCCAAGTGCTCATTCTTGCTCTTATTCAGAGAAGAAATACTTGTTAAAGATAGATGCACAAATATGCTGCTATTTTATTTAAGCTGAATGCCTGTAGGGGTATGACCCCTATTGACAGACACGTGCTAGGGCCTGTTTGTCACGGGATCATTCATTATACACTGGCAATACTTAAAAAGAGGGTCATTTTCACTGCAGATACAATAGTATCTGTGTTCATAGATCATGAGCCCCTGCCGGTGATGGCAGCACTTTTCCCTGGTTTTGCACTACGCTCTTGCAGAGGCACTCAAACGCCTCCGTTCCAGCCCCACTGCCACGACAGGACAAGCCAAGCACTGTTGCCCACAGGGGACTGCGGGCAGCTGGCAGCACGTACTCCACAGTGAACTCGTGTGTTCCCACGGGGATGCAGTAGACAAACTGCATTGCGCTCCAGAGGCGATGGAATTCCACACACTCATCCACATGCATCACCCCGTTGCTGGGCAGGGGTCCGCGCCAGATGGGATCGTCCAGGAAGGAGCGTATCCTCGTCAGGATGACCTCAAACATGGACAGGCCGCAGCAGAGGCGTTCTTTGGTCAGCAAGTCCCCTTCCCTCGCGATTGCTATTTGCTGAAGCAGAGAGAAACAAAGTGCAAAATCCTGGTAAAAGCCACTTCACCAGAAGATTTTATTTAGAAGAATGAATACAACGCATTTTTCAGTTTCACGTGGTTTATTCTAAGAGAAGTGTCTTCTGACTTAAAATGAGGTCAGACTGCTAACCTGGGGATCAGGTCACTGGAAAAACATTCAGAGAAAGTTGTAAAAGCCTTTTCAAGCACACAGGCTTAAAGTGAGTAACACTAACTGCAGTAATGCTAGTCCTGGATTTATTTCAGGGTAGTTTGAAGAACTCTTTGTCTGAATGGAGGCAGAAAGCAAAACCAAGAGTTCAGAGCTCTGCTGTAGCTCCTGCCTGCACTCTCCTGCCCACCTCCCTCAGCTGTGGCTGTTACCAGATGAGAAAGCTCCAAAGAGGAGCACCAACAGGCTCAGACAAAATCCATAGGAGGCAATGCTGTTTGTGCTTGTCCCAGCTGGTGCCATCACACAGACAGCTCTCTCCTAGTGCAGCAGCACCTACTGAACTGCAGCACCTACAATGACAAAAGCAGCCTAAACTCTGCTTCAGGGCATTCTGCTCTTACTTTCTACTATTCACATCTCAACCACTAGTAAACTGCTAAAGTTAGCAGGGGATTAATGCACCTTCACACTGGGAGAAAAGGGAATAGCGCTGAAGCTGCAAAGGCAGTTCAAGAATGTTCTCTTTGGTCATTGTTTCCAGAAGAGCTCAGCTCAAATGACAGCTCATTTTCTAAGAGTTTCTAAGTGGCTGAAAGAGTGACAAAATGTTTTAAATACATATATATATATATATATATATATATATACTCATGTGCACAAAAAAATTCATTGCTTTTGGTGGAATTTGCAGGAGGAGCCCCCAGACTGGACCTTACACTGGGATAGTATCCCATGGTAAACATACATACCAATTAGCATTTTCCCCCAAATGTGTCACTTCTGCCCCAGTCTCAAATGTTTTAAACTTCTAAGCTTTAACAGCTTTACCAAATTCATGGGTCTAAATAAAAATCCTGTTGTGTGAACAAGCAGGATGTGCTATCTGATGGAGCTATCAGGACAGGCTTTCTGATGCTCAGAAATTTCTTTAATTGCCTCTGACACAAATGAGAGAGATTACCTGGGGTGTGCCAAGTCTTTCAATGAGAGGAACCAAATGTAGTGAAGCATATTTTGATTCCAGTCTCTTCATTTTAGCATCAAGTCTTTCACCCTCTGAAAGAACAGGAAAAAAAGCGAAGAGAGCAATCATAAATTGCAATTAACCAAGAGAATTTTTATTTTAACACAATCTTTATCCAGTGAGGAAGAAAACTGTGTTATTTTACAGGCAATTTAAGTACTAAGTAGCTGGTTAATCTTCAAGGCACTTTTAGAAAAAAACACACATATTTTAAAATGCTACATTACATATGCAAACAGAAAGAAGGATTTGTTGTAGAATACATCTAATTAACTAAATTCAAGGAAGAATATAAGGCTCTGTTATGCTGCTGCTGCTTAGATATTTGACCCCCACTTGTGCTAAGATAACTAAGTTGTCTTTATGTATAAAATGTTTGTCTCTAGAAGGTGAGGTAAAATGAGGATGGAATCTTGTGTATAGTAAGGCTAAAAAGCAGCTGGCACTCCCTCAACAATGGCAAGTAGGAAATGTCTTCTAGAAAATGGGAAAATACTGTCTACAATGGTCTGGTTAGTTTTATGTAGAGGTGCAAGTAGCTACTGTGAGCCTGAAAATATTCTCAGAGTTTTGTAGCTGATGGGATTTCTCCAAGCAGAACAAATCAGCTGCTCCAGCAGTGAGAAATGGAAAAGAAAGGAGACAGAAGAGAGACAAAGAAGAGAGGGCAAGGGGAAGGGTGGACAGCTCAGTTTCTGGTGATGAAAGATAAGGAGAACAGATACTATAGGAAGCAATCCTGCAAATACTCACTCCTGCATACTCAGTTTAGTGAAAAGGACATGAAAAATCTACAGGGACCACTTGTATTTACTTACTTGCTGAGAGACTCCCTACACCCTGTGTGATCAAACCTACCCCATTTAACTGACAATTCTGTAAGCTAAACAGCAGCTTCAAAAAAGCCTCTCAACTATATCCACAAAGCAGGGTAATACTGCCCTGGGCATCCATCCTGCTTTTCCCTGTCATGGCATTCCTCCCCTTCCCCTTGTAATATGCATAGAGCATCACCAGGAAACATTTGTTTTTTTCAGCCAGGCAAACAGACCTGGATCTGATACCTCTGTCCTGTAATTATCAGCACTGTAGTAAAGGGTGGCTGGAGGTGTTTACTGGAACTGCAGCAGCAGGCAGGGGAAGGAGAAAGCATTACCCAAGGAAGGTATTTTCACTTTGCCCATACCTTTGACGTGAACCCTGGGCAGGATGTTTTGGAATGGCGCTGCGTGCAACAGGTCACACACTTCCTCTAGAGACTGGGACAAAAAGAAAACGAGAGGCATTTAGGACAGAAGCATCAATCCCCAAACCACACCAGACCCCCACAACGGGATTCCAAATGGAGGTCGATGCCGCTGCAGAAACACCAGAGGGCAGCCGGCCTCTGTCACCACCGCAGGGAGCCGCTCCGAGCCCTGCCTCTCCTCATGGATCACTCCCAAGGACCACTTCATTTCACCAGCTTACTTTGAATTCACGAAAACACTCCAGCAACTCCCCTCCCACCCTCAGCTGGCGGTTCATAAAGGACGGGGTATTTATTAAATAAACTAATGCAGAATGAGTAATTTCGGTGGGAAAGTGGCAGACGGTTCCTGCACAGACAAACAGGGCAAGAAGATGACTCACTGCTTGGCTATTTTTACCAGAGCCACAACCCATTATCCTAATGGGAGTTCATCGTGGTGGGAGCATCTCCCTGCCAGGCAGGCTGAGACATATGACAGCAGCAGAGAACCATGTCTTAGGAAGTATTTTACATCTTTAGGGACAGGGGAAAGAAAGACAGATGTCTCCTGTTTCTTTGCTCCTGTGCGTATGCACAGAGAAAATGCAGAGATGACCAGCAGCACATGCATGACCTTGCTAAGACCCTCTCCTCATTTTTGAAGCAGAGGCCCTACTAATCTGTAATCCCTCAATACTAATATTACAAAAGTTGGTCTTCCTCCATACTTTTAGCAAGGCTAGGGTGCTGGGGCTCATGTGCCTTTTCCAGGTCTAATTCCTTGATGCCAGCCAGGGAAATGCATGTGTTAGGCAGCCAGGACAAACAAGACCCACCCACTGCCACAGATATACTCAGAATTACGCTTTGCACCGCGCTGAAGTCTATATTAGTTATGATGGGTGACCACAATGGAAAAATACTGAAATACATGACAGGACATGGGGGCCTGACTGAGGACAAGAACAAGAGGAGAGGCAGCGAGCCCAGGTGTATGACCAGAAAGGGTAACCTTGGCGGTGTCCCAAAGAAGGTACCTCCATGCTGGCATCACTCTGGTACACCCTCAATCCTCCCAGGAGGGAGTAAGGGCCCTCACCTGCCTGGCCTTTCTCCACATACCCACTCAGCCTGAATCCGAAGTAATCCAGCTTCTCATTCTGTTTCAGCTGTGCCACTATTGGCTACAGGTTTGCTGCTTGTCACCCAGCCCTCCAATTACTCGCCCCCATCAGGGAGGGATCCTCTAACACCATGAGCAGGAACTCTGAAGAACAGCATGTCTTCATTACCTTACAGCTTTAATACACCCTAGGGAAGGAGTCTTCCATGAAGGTTTATTTTTGTCCAACAGCAGGCCCCCAGCCAGCTTGCTGAGGAAATGACATGGCTGGTTTGCAGTCAGCAAAGATCTCTGCGTGCTGCCCAACCTCAGCAGCACTGTGAGCTTGCACAGCCTGGGCAGGGTGCCGGTATGCACAGCAGGAAGAGAGCCCCACCCAAGATTCAACAGCACCATGCAGGTAAAGGAAGGGAAGCCAGCACACCTGTTGCTGTTCTGATCCATTACCAATGCTCACCTTTCCTCTGTAAGCACCCAAAAGCATTTAAAAAAAAAAGGAATTACAGGTCTGGCCATCTTGCTTGAACAGCAAATAGTAACAACATGGAAGAAGGGTGGGAAAAGAAAACTGAAGGTAGGGATAAAGATCAATTGTAGCACTGTGCCCTCAGCAGTCAGCAGGTTAGCACAGTGTAAGGCAGACTCTAGATACATCAGAAGTAGCTGAAAGACTGACACGTTTCACAGTTTCATTCAAGCTAGGACAGATGGGTGAATTTCTGCACCACTGTCAGCCGTCCAAGCAGCAAGGAGGATGCCCAAGGATGTCCATGATAACTTTGTGATGTTTCACACCTTAACAGGGACATGCAAGAAAGGAATACAGCAGGACCAGACGCACAACTCGCTGACATCAGGAGTGGCCACACTGTGACTGGCTGCAGGAGTGCCAGATGTGATTATAATTTATGGTGAAGATCACAGTGTCAGATCCTCAGGTACCAGGCAAGAGGCAACGTCTCTCACCCAGCAAAGTCAGGCATCACTGTATCTAAGAGACATGAAAGCCCCTGCAAGACTGAAAGAGGTGAGTGCAGGGAACTGTTTCTACCCATCTGCCCATCAGTAACAGCAAACTCACAGATTTCAACCTTGTTATTGATGACGTTAGTAACAAAAATATGAGAGTACATTTTGAGAGACAGATGGATTTTAAGCTAGCACAGCAGGCACCTACCAGACTCTGTTCAATGAGGAGGCAAAACAGGACAGCATTTCCCACTTCCCGTAAATTCTGGAAGCAGACAGTCTTCAGTTCTGCATATTCAACAATGTCCTTCAACTGATGGTGAAAAAACTCCAAGATACCTGAAATCACAAGAGAAGAGAAAAAAAAAAAGTCTCAGGAGCCAGAATGAAATCTAGTGACGATCACATGAGCACATTGTTATCTCAGGAAAGCAGACAAAAGATACTGGCCATGTGAATAAGAGTCATAGAGATCAGGATTAATTTTAACTTCTGCTTCAAAAGCCCTCTGATTTTCTAACCAATTTGTCTACTCAAAGGTTGCACAAATGTGCATCCATACACTGTTTGAGAATACAAATAACTGAGGGTGCAGGTTTAGAGTTCCCTCTCCATGTATCAGCAATGAGATTTTATCTCCAGATGTGCAGCCTAGAGGAAACTGAAAGGAGCAGCATTAAATGCATTAAAACTCAGAGGTTGTGAAGTGTTAAGCCAGTGCACTGACCTTTTTAACTGGATAAATCATGCAAAGTGCAGTGCCTAACTTTTCACTCCTGGAGAAGGGAGCTGGTATAAGAGATAAGAAAAAAATATCCAGGGGTAGGAAGAGAGACTAGAGCTCTCATTCATCTTCTTTAAGTCCTGTTGCAGCCACTGCTCCCCAACCTGCTGCACCACCCAACCCATCTCGATCCACTGCTGCTATTTTCATGGATGACAGAGCCAGCAAGGAACAAAGAAGTAAGATACAGGGAAGAGGGGTAGTATCAGGCTACGACTGTGACCAGTGCCACAGGGCCAGAGGTGATGATCTGCGACATCTCAAAGCAAATAGAGAGATCACAGGTCAAGCTCTGTTGGCAAGGGTACACCAGATCCTGCTGACAAGCACAGTTTCTGTCAAAGTTTTGCCTAAAGCTGTTAAAAACCAGCTAAAATTATGATTTTCAAACCCACATAGTTTACATAAATATACGTCTTTTCCATCAAACTTCTCCTAAACAACAGTGATGTGTAACATGCTGGTGGACTTCCAGCTCCTTGCCCTCCAGCCTCAGAAAGGCTGGGCAGTCCCTTGGTTAGAGAGAAGCCCAGGAAACCACAGGCTCAGCAGCTTCTGCAGAGACCCAGTCTGGTTACCTTTCAGAGGTTAAAGCCATGTGCAGGATGGGAGAGGAAGAGCAGAGAACTACAGTAAGTCAGACAGCTCTTCAGCTTTTTACTAATTAATTTTTAGCAGCATTTCTCCATCTTTCTGCATAAGCCGGGCCCTTCTAAAAAGCCACCAAAACACTTGACTGAGAAAAAAATGCATCATAAAAAGCTTTCAAATTGTATGCTGTACATGGCAGTTCATTTCCATTACACTGTATTAAGGCAGATAAATCTCCACCCAACTGCACCTAAAGCAATTGAGAGAATTGCTTTCAAGGAAAGAGAACACAGATGCCCTTCAGAACCATGAGTTCCTTTGACACAACTAATGAACACTTCCCATGCAGGAGATCATACTTGGCTATCTACCCAGTGAGGCAACAGCTGGAGAGAACATAAACATGAAATACAGCCTGCAGCATATCTCTTCCAAGGAAATCCCTCAAATTCAGCAAAGGAACTTGAAAACATACAGTGAAGGAAAGAATTACGTAGGTAACCCACACACTTTTACAGAAAGCCTCACATCATTAAAATTAGTAACACAAGACGTCAGTAAAGTGCACGATGAGGGGATGCAGGGCTGCCTCTGCTACATCTCAAAGAACTGTTTGTCAATAGAAAATTAACAGTAGCTGTTCCCACACACATTCATTCATTCACACATGGAGGTGAATTTCAGACCTAACTTTAGTGCTTCGGTGACTTGAGAGAAAAACAGAACTGAAAAACTGATGGAGAAGGGTTAGACGTAGCGAGTGCTTGCTGAGCTTAATTTATTCCAAGGCAACACATTTACAATTAGCTAAAAAGCAAACAATGCCAGCACACCAGCAATTCCCTCCTCCCCACAATACAGGGACTGTGGAATAGAAAAGCTGTGGGGAAGGCTGTCAGTGTTCATTGAACACTGCAGGATACAGGCCAGTCACAATCCCCAGGTGTGTGAGGAGCAGTGAACACTTGTGCTTGTCATTTAAACACACCTGCCCACCATGGCAATGGGATGCTGCAGTTCTGAATACTGGGACTCCCATTTTAAAGATGAGACTGAAAAGGTTGAAAATTATTCCCCAAAAAGTTTCTGACACTAGGAAGAAAACACGAAGTTAGGGAACTGAAATCAGCTTTATCACAAACACACAGTTTTAGTTACACACCCTAGTATTTCTTTTGTGTTTGTTGATGAAAGGATTTCCATGACTAGAAAGAAAGGTCTTCTAGGGATTAACTGCTAGAAGTCAAATACTTTCCTCATTCCAAGACTTTCTGCAAACAAAAGTCTATTGTGTTATCCTGGACTTAAGCCTGTGCCATAGAGGAAATCAAACTAGAACATCTACCAATGTTTCTGGTCTTAGTATCTGCCACATACAAAGAGACTGATGGTGAACCAACAGAAGGGCTGGAAGACTCCCTGAAACACAATGAGGAACTGTAGACTTCTCCACAGGGTCATCATGGAGAGAAAGCACTATCTGAGCAAACAGGATATTGGTGACACGCACAGCCATGGGCACGCTCTTCCCTTTAGCTTGTATGGTGGGTGGGGAGCAGCTTGGTGAGAAACAGAAGCTGAGCAGAACAGCAAGGAAGATTCTGCTGCTGCAACAGGGAAAAAACCATCGGTCATGACAGGGAAGGAAAAGAGTAGGGTTTTCAGACTCCACTCAATCCCCTACCCAGCCTGTGGATTTCGTGGGGAGTTTCAGAAAAAAGGCTGACATCTGGAAAGATGAGACCTATTTTTTCATGGGCAGTGAAATCCTGAGAATAACCCATGTTCCCTAAAGCAAATATAAAGGAGCAGGATGGTACAGAGAGAAACCAGGAGTAGCAGCACAGAGAACTGTGACCAGAAACAAGAAACTCATATTGAAAATGTGACTGAAACCAAAAAGAGACATTAAGTCCACCCAAAAGCAGCAGGATAGTGGAAGTCAAAGAGGCTTGAGGTTCATACCATAAAAATTACTTACTGTTTTTTATAGTCACTCCAGATGACAGAGCTCCTCTCAAAGTCCTTAACAAAGTTACTTATTTCTTCACTCAAAGCCCCAGTCTCCATATACAGATATATAAATATGCACACCCACACACATTCATGATCAAATTGTGATATTATTTTGAAAATCTGACAGCCAGTATTTAGTATGCAGGTGTTCCAAATGCTGCCATTATCAGTGTACTTCTTCCCTTTAGATCAAAAGCTTGATCTACCAGCAGAACAGCAGAAAGTTTACAGAACTACACAGGCTATTTCTGATGAAAGACCAATCTGCTCCCCAGTGGAGTCCTGTGGCAGAAATACATCATCCCGTTTTCATTTAACATTTGAGCAATGCCATTCCAAATTACACTTCTGTGCACAGTACACAGAAGTGTATTCTTATGAAAGACTATGTATGTCTACTAAAGCCCTTGAAAAAGAACAAGTGTCTTGGGAAAGTTAATTTCACTTAATTGTCCGCAACCTTCCTTCTTCCTCTAATTCTGTTTGTGGGTGGAATTTATAAGTTACTGAATTATATATACACAGAATTTTGCAAGGTAAATGAACCAAGTTTTTTTTGCTCTTCCTCTCCAAGAAATCAGTTTTAATTAAATCCCTCTATTCCCGCAGATGGGGCAACATTAGATGTCATAAAAATTGATTCTATAATCCCAGTTTCTGATTTACACAGATCACAACAGAAGCGAAGACTATTGATATAGAATAGATCCAGTAAAGCACAGAAGATTAGTAAAGGATTAGGTTTCCTCTCTGCTTCCAAAATCCTATCTCAACAGCACTCAAACAGCAGATGCCAAGTTTCAGCTGTGCAGTCTGTACACTGATTAATTTAGGAAGTCAGAGCAATTCAACACATGCAACTCAAAGCTGGTTGAAGTCCTTCACTTTGGTCACCTTTCATTTCTCAATTCACACCTACAGACTGAAATCAAACATGTTCCAGAGCTTGTAACAATTCTGGTACCTAAAAGATTAGGACAAAAATGAGCTGTTAATTCTAGAACTGAATTTCTGACTACAAACAAACAAGACCTTGATTATAATTCTTGGTCTAATTGTGTTTTGGGTTATTTTCTGCAAAGAACTGACTTGACTATTATCAAATAAAATCTACTAACCTGCAATAGCAAAGCTGCTCCCAAGAAACTGGATGCTATAATGACTTTTAGTTTATATGTTCACTTTCATAGAGACCTTCAAATGCTGTATCCAAATACTTCTTTAACTTACAAAAGACATCATTAACTCTGCATATCAACAGTGCTGCCATTCATTGCCCTCAATGGAAATATTAATCAGGTTTAAGCATATACAGGAATCCAGGAATTACAACCATGGAGGCTGTGCACTGTGTTTATTTTTCTAGAAAGAAATATTCCACTGTTCTGCATATCTAATGAATTCAGATGCCCCTGCAAATCTTTCTCCAGTGGACAGGTTTCAGGAAGACCTATGAATACACTTCCTTCATCCAATGTGGACTTAAGCCATTGTGCCCTCACTTAAATTATTCTCCTCCTTATCTGAGTTTGAACAAAACCCTGGGATAACAGGTAGAATTACAAACCCTTCTGCTACACCCCAAGTGATGCCTCCCTCGCTGCCTCCAGCCACTGCTGCCCTTCCCCATGCTTCCCAGCCCAGGCTTGCTCTTAGACTCTGAACCTGAAATATTACAGAAAAAGAAGGGGTGGAAGACTCTTTTTTTGCCAGGTTGCTGTGCAGAAACAGCTCACAAGGTGTTGCCAGCAGCACAATCAGCCCAGGGAGAGATGGGAACACAGCAGCCGGTGGCATGGGGCTTTGCGGGGCTTCCCCAAACTGTCATGCCAACATGTGGGATTTCAAGAGGTCATGGCCTGGGATAATGAGTGCTTTGTCCTGCACCAGCTTTGAGTGTTCTGTTTCTTTGGTTTGGTTTTGTTGATTTTTTCTTTAAAGAAGAAAACATGGAAATGCTATACTTAGAAAAAAATACACATTTTGGCTACTTTCTCTGGCTACTTTATATCTTGCTAAGCTCATTGATTTTTAAAAAAATTTCTTCTGGAGGAGTGGTATACCAGTGACAAAAGCCTCATCTCACAGCAGAGCTGACAAACTACTTTCCTCATGGTATTCAGTGACACTTCAGAGTGGCAGGATACTCATTCATCAAAGCAGGAATGACATGTTCAAATACTTAAAAAATAGCAGAAGAAAATATTACCTCCAAGATGAAGTTTCAAGCTTAAACTCTTAAAAGGCAAATATTCCTTTAAGATCTTTAGCAACTTTAAAAGGTCTCTTTAAAAATCCTTATGCTCAATGTATTTTTAGACAAATATTTTTATGACTACAAGACGAACAAGTTCCCCACTGCTTTAGACTGTTCCTATGGAAACAAACCCATTGGCAGAAAGGAGTCCAGAACAACTCTGATGCCACTGTCTGTACCCTGCTCCTTTTAGCAGCAATAAATCACCATTTAGAAATCCACAAGTCTAGAAGGCTGATTATGGAGGGGCTGATTATGAATTGCAATCAGCAGAGTCCAAACAAAACTCTCCAAATGAAAAGTCTGAAGTGTATGAAAGAGCTAGAGGCTTACTTACTGAGCATGCTTAAATCACTTTGCACGTAGAGAATGGACACAGGAAATTAATTCTGAATTAATAAATGCATATTACCTCAAGATAGATGAGAATCTACATATTTCATCTAAAGCCTGGAATCACAGATTTGGTCTGTATATGTGGGCTGTGCCAGTTATAAAGAAGTTATTAAATGATTTGTTATGAAAGAACATAAGCCGCACACAGACATAGCCCACAGCACTCAGGCTTACTACTACAACTAATAACTTCTGAGGAAGCTTTTGGAGGCAGAGGAAGGAACAGATGACAGTTGGTGTGTATTGGCTTGCATTTTCTGTGACAAAACACATAAACAAGGTGTGGCAAAGACTGCTAAAGAGAATTCAGCACAGAAAGGAGAGGACAGTGACTCAAAGGAAGAATGCTTTGAGACTGCCCTTCTACAGTCTGGCAGTTCCTCTCCAGATGAAGGCTAAAATCTACAGCACATCCTCATCACAGAGAACATTTTCCTTTATCAGCCAGTGCTGCTCCAAGGGCAGACAGCTCCATAATGGGGAGGTGTCAGAGAACACAGGGCAGGTTTTCTGTGATGTGAGAGAGGGATGGAGGTGTCCTGATCTTCCACAAGCCTCTTCTGTCTGGCAACTTGGAAAGGAAAGGGAGAGACAGTATGACTGCGATAAAGGCTGTCTCTGCCATTTCTTGCAAGAGACTCTCCAGGGGGTTATTACGCATCCACTGCTAGAAAAAGCTCATAACAGGAAAACTGCATGTGTTAAGACAAAACCTGACAGGAACTGGGGCAGTAAAGGAGCAGAGAATCACATGGGGTTTTGAGATGCAGTCCAATTCTACAACTAGGTATGATATTCAATTGTAAAACCAAGAGTTACTTTGATCTCTTGGTACCATAGGCATCTAACCATATGGCATTTCTTTTGGAAGAGTAAATATGAGGTCAAAATAGTTTGTTACCATTGTACCAGTAAAGTTCTGCCTTTCCTACAGGAGGGATTAACCTTAAGAGAAAGGTTTCTCCTCAAATCCCTGGGCATCTCCTGCCAAATATTGAGCCATTATAGGTGAGGATTTCTGGCAAGCTTCTTAATGTCACGTGTAGCATCACAGATCCTGGTGATGCATTGTCTATATTTGAGAATACCTACTGCTTTTGTGGTCAGAACTTAATGAATGGCTAAAAGCCTCAGATAGATTATTTTTATACTCCTAACTACCATGATTCATCCATTTCTATGCTCCAGGGAGACAAACAGGAAGGAAACACTTAGTAAGACCTCGATTTCGTTTAACCTTGGTAATGAACGTCAAGCAAGCTGTGGGAAGCAGAAAAAACCCAACCTCATTCCAGTTGGAGTGGCATTTAATAAAACTAAGTGACTCTGGAAAAATAAACTCAGGAGGTGGGTGGCACATGGAAGGACTAATTTGTGTTAATTAGAAGTTGTGGAGGAGGAATATTTTGAAGGGGGAAGCAGATTCAGAATTTCAGTGAACAATGTGATAAGTACTAATTAGCCAATTATTTCTCTATAGTGGCAAGCAGCTTTCAATGCCATTTCTTCTTCTGCAACTGTCACACCTCCTGTTGAGAGGCTAAGATGCACCCCACACAAGCCTCAGACATAACTATTCTGGCAGGACCAGTTTGCCTCCCAGCAGTATCACTCCTTTTATCTTGCATTTGGTGAGGGCAAAGGAAAAGGGAATAGAGGCTGTTCCAGAGAACTTGGGTTATCTAAATTAGACATTTGAACAGAAAAAATGTGAGAGGCTAGTTTCCTAAGGGAAAAGCTCAACATGCTTATGAGAAAGACTAGAAATAGAAACTATTGTGGACATCCCAGCTCAAGATCAGTTATGTCTTAAGTCTGTTTCTATACAGATTGTCATCCTTTTCCCCTATATACAGAAGTCTTAAAACTTTATTAAGTACTTTCAGAAAGCACAGCATTCAATGATTCAATGATGTTACAGGAAAAAAAAACCAGAACAAAAAACCAAAGCCAGACTAAAAACTGATTATCAGGAGAAAAAGGAGGGAGGGAAAGACAGAGAGATACAAGATTCAGAAGATAGTGGTTACTATCATCTTATTAAGGCTGCTAAGGTAACATCAAACACAAACTAACCTGGAGAACCATACTCATGTCTTGGTAACCTACAGATCTTAGGCATCACTTCCATTAGGGTCTTGACATACTGAAGAATGGTCCCTTGTAACTAAGAGAAAACAGATGTATGTAAACATGTCAGTGTTGTTGAACTAAGAAACTTTACAACAAATTGCATTCAAACTATACATGAACTGAAGCAGCTCTAAAACTCTTGCATTTAATTCTGCCAGTCATCATCTTTAAAAAGGCAACTTCTTCAAATTGAAAGAATTCACATGGCATTAGCCACCTTTGCTACAAGAAAAGTGGCACAACAGCTAAGGCTAAGAAGGCAGAAAAGAGGAAAACATGTTTTTCTCTTACAGACTCTTTACTGCCTAACTAACTTTTAGGGGTTTTGTTAAAAAGTTGCATTTGAAAGCTTTCAAAACCATTCAAAAAGCATTTGAATGTGTTCAAAAGCAACATGAAAAAAACCCTTATGATTAGGTATGGCTGTAACAGCCCAAACTGGTTCTTCTGGACATACCAGTTGAGACAGTCCCAGCCTCCAGTCAGCCTGTCTTCTACCACTAGACACCTCTCTCTTATCTGTCCCCCTACACCTGAGCATCTGCATCAGGCATTGGCAGGATAGCCTCCCCCAGGCCTTTTAACCTTCTTCTTAAATGACCAAGTGTTCAACGCCACCTTTAATGAATTGAGACAATTAACCACTAAGTTATAAAAAAAACCCCTCATAAAACACAACAAACCAACGCTTGACACTCAAACCCTGAAAAATATGCATGTTTTCCTCTTTTCTTGAAGATTAAACGACAGCACCTTTTTGAGTAGAATTCACCCTTTCTAGAACATCAGAAATGTACTTAGAATATTGTGGGAATTACTGTAAACAAACTGCCAAATGTGTCAAGTGCCTGCAGTAAGATTATGAATACCACAGCTTTCCGTGGTACACTTGGATTATTTTGGCACCATGCTCCTATAAGCAGCAGGAAGTAAAATATAATTTTTTGGCTTAAATTAACTGCAATGCACTATGGCTGTATATATAGATTCTAATATTATAGCAAAAAGCCAGCGCCTCAACCTCCTCCCAGTTACAAAAAAAGCCTTTTCCAATACAGGATACCCAGGCTGTGTGGATAATGTCTTCAAAACTGGCCTGAGCAGCATTGCTTAAGCACAGAGGTTAAACTCTCCTGTGGTCAAGCAGTCATCTATCAGTGATGTCATTAATGACAGCCCTGAAGTTAGGTGCCAGGCAGAAAGCACACTACAGCTGTTCTCAAAAAACATCAAGGAAGTGAATGTACAGTATGGTCTTTAAGTTGAAATCAACAAATTTAAAACATTCATATTTTTCCAGCGCCTACCTAGGCCCTAACAGCTCAGATCACCACAAATTATATTAATCTCCAATGAAGAATTCAAAGTTTTCAAAATACTACTCAGGCCACCAAGGTACATCATCTACTGCTCACACAAGACACTAAGTACTGCCAAACACAGTTGTATTGAACTTTAAGGGAAGTTATTTTAATTATTTGTGTCCAGGATCTCACTTTCACTTTGTTTTTCCTGAGACATTTTCTATCAGAAATCCATCTAGACTAGCAGAAAAATAAAGACAATTAGCATACCAGGCTCTTGACAACTTTCAGCAGCTCCTCCATCACCACAGCAATGCCCTGATATCCAAGAAGTCTACAGATGACTTTAAAGTGAGGGGGACCGACAAAATTCCTGTAGTTGCTGTAAATGCTGGAATATGCCAAATTCAATGCCTAAAACAAGAAAACAGACATGATTAATGACAATTTCATCTGCCTGTATCTCAATAACAATGTAATTTAAACCGCATTTTAAAGCACATTAAAAACTGAAATAATAACTTTGTATCTCACTGTCTCTGAAATGACTTTAAATACAAAGTTTCTCTTTTCTAAGGCAGGAACTTCAACCAAAATCTGTTAGCAATACAAATTTGTGAATACTTTTTTTCAACCAGACATCTTCCATTTATCATTTATAAAGCCACTTTCTCTTTTGTACTTTTCTATTTACACAAGCATAAAAGTAGTCAATGCCACGTCCAGATCCCTGAATTTAAAGCACAGCTACTATTCCTGTACCTTCCATTTTATGCACAAAACATCTTGAAAGAAATTACTTCAATTTTCTGTTCATAATAGGTGTTTCAAGTCTCTGAGTACTCAACTACAAAAAAAAAAAAAAAACAAACAACACCTTCTGCAGTTACTGCTCTCTGCAACTAATTAATAAGGATCTTCCTTTTTCAAACCCCTTTGCTGCACACAAGATCAAAGAAAATCTAAGTCTGGGATGCAACCTCATGGAAATTCTTCAAGACTTGTATAAATAGGACCAGGTGCTTTGCCACAGTCATGTTTATTTCTACGGAAGTGAACACAGCTGTACAGACTGATGCGATGTGGGGATTTAGGAACTCTTTGCTGAAGCTGCAGATTAGAGATGAGCTGGCTAACAGCATCCTCCATTTCTGCAAGTGGGTTGTTCTCCTAATACCCTGAAATTTAATTTTGGGAATCTTGGCCACTTTTGTTACAGAAGGGACTGCTGCGTTTCCTTTAGTTTTGCAGTTTCATTCTCTCTAATACACACATGGAAAACAGCATACTGTTAAACTTTCAACTTCACACACAGCTGTAACAGAAAATTTTCCAGGAAGAACATTCCCTTCAATGCAGATCCTGCCCAAAATTACCCATGCAAGTCAACACCAGATACTATAATGCATGGCATTAAGCTAGTAGGAATTCAAGTCACAAAACTCTACCAAGCTCTTGGAAGATTTTATTCTCATAAAAGGACTTTAAAATCATCTTTAGAATCACTCAGGATAGAAAATGCACATTTTTATTTATGTTGTATATCTCTATATAAACACCAGTTTCCAACTGAGGCTTTAGAAATTTCAGAAAATTGTATTCTAGATGCAAACTAAAATAGACATTCGGATAACTATTAGAATCCTAGTACATAACACAGTCCTGCTGTTACATCAGAGCTGGCTAAAAGGCCAGACTCCAAATGTGTCCCACCAGGGGACAGCCTGAAGTTGTACCCCTCTAGTACAACCTGTGCATTTCCATAGCTCTCCACATACAAAAATGAGGTCTGGGGCAAAGACAGCAGAGAGAACTGGTAAAACCTTAAGAACATATGTGCAGATGAATGTTCTGATACACTAAGGATTTATACAATTGCCCATAAAAGATGAGATTTCCTTTTTTGTTTTTCATGTTTCCAATTAGGTAGGTCTCCTACAACAAATGTGTCAGAACTATCTATTTTTGCTACAGCACATGGAGAATTTTACTTTAGTAGGTTAAAGCCTTCAGGTTAAGCAGAGGGAACCTCCCTTCACAGCAGGAATTTGTCATAGAAAAGCAAGCCCTAAAAGCATGATTTCAGTATTTAAAAAACTTGCCAATACCTGACAGTAAGAAGCCAGCCAATCTAAGAGTCCATCTTTCATATAAACCTCAAGGGGAAGTACCTAAAATTTACAGTCCACCTGTAAATGTTAGATTAGTGGATCTTTCTAAACTGTGACAAGGGATTTAGAAAACACTGTTACACACCAACACCACTTCCCCCCCAGTGAGGCACAAAAGCATAAAATCCTTAGGGAAGAAGCCACTAGCGAGAGGGGGGTGGGGGTGGAAAGGGAGGGAAGAGAAGTTGCTGTTCATTATTTTTTAAGCTATACTTGCTCCCTCCCCTACTTAAATTTAAAAAAAAAAGAAAGAGTTGTTAGTTGCTGATGTCATCAAAGTGCTAACATTAATCACTCACAGCATCACCGGTCCACACACAAGAGTATATAACAGGGATGCTCAGGCAGCGTACTGCCAAGGGGAGGCAAGCAAGAGAGGGGGAAAAAGACAATATTTTTTTCTCCTGTGTGGTCTTTGAAAAGCAAGGCAACAACATCCTTAGACAAGATGTGCTCTTGCATGAATTTAAGTGGAAGAGACAAAGAAACCATGCCACCAGCAGCATCGGAGAAAAAAACTGAAATCACCAAGCAATGAGAATTCAGTCCAGAGAATCTGAGGAGAAGAAAAAGCAAACTGGCAAACAGAGATCAGTCAGGAAATAATTCATGTAGAAAGGGATACAAAAAATTTGGTGTTTGTAACATTTTCACAGCAGCATCGCCGTAAAGAAATTCTGATCTGGAATTTCCATCAGGGAGTGACGGTAAGTACTGACTTTATGATCCATAAAACATCAGATGGCTTTTCCAAACATTTACTTGTCAGTAACTGTGTGTTTTCCAATGACTGATGTTTTGTAACAATAGAAATGTGTTATTGTTATTTAATTACAGTTCAAACATTCTACTTACAGAATGCTATGAGGATTAAACTGTTGAAACTATTGTTTCTAGGCTGTGTGAGGAAATGTTCTATAAAAAAAAATTATAATTTTAAGTAATAGGGATCTACCAGCTAAAGAAAAGGTAAAAGAGCAAGTAAAAGCTCTGATCTCACTAATGCACCCTATTTAAATATCTGCAGTAGTTGGGTAGATGCCAAAATATATCTGTTTGATAAGTTTTTCTGATAGCAAATTCAGTTCCTTTATACTGTTGCTGTATTAAAATGGATGCACCTACCACAGAATTAGAAGAGCAGCATCTACCCAGATCAGTCATAGCCACAGGTTTACACTGTCATGAAAATAAACAAACATCTTTTTCTTCCCACTTCCCAGTAAGTATAATCCAAAAGCCTTGAGCAACAATTTTCATACATAAACAGGCACAGAGTTCTTACTATTGATGTAATGTCACTATCCAAATCCCATTAAAATAATATACATTTTCCCAGTCTCCTATCTAGGATAAAACACAAGTATTACAGAATAATTTCAGAATATGTTATGAGCCAATCTCACAAGCTTTCTTCCTCGGGAGAATTTTCAATAATTAATTGTTATTTAGCCAGGAAATGTAACATTTTAAACCTGATCTTAAAAAAACCATTAAATTTAATTTTCATAACGGAGTCATAAACAATGAAATACAGTGTTATCATTACGGGCATTTATAGTCATTTAAAAAAGTGAGAAATTTTCGAAGTGGAAAAAAACTTCCATGAGTGCCACTGGAAACTGACAATCAAACTCTAAGGAATCAGATTAAATTGCTGAGGTAAGCTCTTTTTCAAAAGTTACCATCACAACAGTAAAAGCATAAAACCCAAGCCAAACAAATGAAAATACCCACTGGTTATTACATATTCTTTAATAGATGTGTTTAGAAAATTGCAGAAAATAGATGTTTTCCTTTCACTATTTACAATGGTAACACATACTGAGAATCTCAAAATCCTGGCAGATTTTCTAATTTGAATTGAGGATGAGGAGGAGTATAAATTCAGGGCAGACAGACTATGGGATTACATAAAATGACTTAGAACAGAAAAGAGCATTAGTAGTTTTTTTAAATCCCCACTACTTATCCAAAAGGTAGGCTATAGTGAAAGCTGTATGTCGCTAAGCTTGAGAAAGCTTTTCCAAGAGGCTGACTAGCATCACGACTAAATATTGTGATACTGATACCACCAATGTACAATGTTCACAGCCACTGCCGCAGTGTAGCTGCAGTGGCCACAGATGTGCAACTTAACAGCAAAACACGGGCAGTATCATAGAATCACAGAACAGCCTGGCTTGGAAGGGACCTTAAAGATCACCTAGTCCCAACACCCCTGCCAGAGGCAGGGACACCTCCCACAGCTTCTCTGGGCAGCCCATTCCAGTGCCTCACTGCCCTCACAGTAAAGAATTTCCTCCTAATATCTAATTTAAATCTACCCTCTTTATGCTTAAAGTCATTCCTCCTTGTCCTATCACTATCTGCCCATGGAAAAAAGTCCCTCTCCAGCTGTATTGTTAGCCCCCTCTAGACACCAAAAGGTGCTGTAAGAGCTCTCTGGAGTCTTCTCCAGACTGAACAGCTCCAACTCTCTCAGCCTGTCTTCATACAGGAGGTTTTCCTATGTGTACTTGTGAATAAGAAACTAACATAAGATATTGGAGACAAAATAATATCTGGTCATGTTTCCACACACCCTTTTGTTTTTCAGCTGATTGTTACTGGCAAAAATAAAGACTTGTGGATGGTAGAGGCATTTATCCATCAATATCCACTCCTGGCAATATCCCAATATCCCTCTTGCCACTTAACATAAAAAACAAGATACACAGACTAGAAAAAAAAAAAAATGCTGAATTTTTTTTCAAGCACCTGGGAAAAAATGTGAAAGGAAGTGATTTCCCAATTGCAAATTCTGCAAAAATTCACCATCTCTCAAGATACAACTGGTCACTTACACAGGCAGCAGTTCTGGTTGAATTTCTCTAAGTTCATGTTTATCCTTTCACTTGGAAGAGAAATACACATTTTAAAACACCCCAAACTTTAAAGAAGTTTTATTCCCATTTTTACACTGCAGTACCACAGATGACAGCATACTTTCCTAACAAACTCCATTCCTACATTACAGAGCACCACGATTAAAACACAAACAACATCTTCAGTGCTGCAGCTTCTCAGTCACTGCCCAAGAATATCTTCCCTTTGCACAGGGAGATCAGCATCAAGAGAGAAAAAAAACTCTGAAGCAACATCCTGATGGGAATAACTGTCCAAAACATCACAGGAAACACAGCAATGGTAATTTGGCCGAAAATGGCCAGTTGTGTCGACAGCTTTTACAGCATCATGTACCACCCTAACTGGAACAGCATGCTATCCAGCTACTCCAGAAAGAGCTTCCAGAAGGAAGAGAGGGTGCCCACCACTCGTTCCTCCTTTGTTGTTGAAAACCTGATTCCCCTCACAACATACATCATGTGCGTGACCTGCCAGTCCGCAAACCCCTCCAGCGACCAGTGCAGAGTTTTTAACACACTAGAACGAGACCCGGCATCTGCAAGCAACACCAAGAAAGAGCTGGCACTGGGCATCTGGCTCACCAGCAGTGTCCTGCTCCTCATCATCGCTGCAGTCCTGCTCTACGGCTGCCTGCACCTCCTGTGCCGCAGGAGACGCGAGCGTTTGCAAGAGCAGAACAGGACCTCCAAACAAGAGCACAGGGAGCCATGGACCAAAAGCGCGGCATACACCTCGGTAGAATTCAGCAGGCAGAGCCACCAGACACAGGATGCTGAGGAAAAGCATCCAGGTGGCATCCAGCTGGCCACAATCATAGAGAATCCCTCAGTGTGCAAGGAGCCTATCATGCCATCTTCTAAAAGCCAGGAACAAGTCCCAACACCAGGACAGTGCTCTGCTATAAATTAGAAACCTTTTGTCCAGGAGAAGTTTTTTGCTATGTATGGTCCCCCAACTACTTCAAACACACCACGTGCACTGTCAGTGCTCACAATAGGGAGCTCCAACTGCTCACCACAGCACTCTTGGCTGTACTTCTGATGTCACACCCCTTTCCAACAGCCTATATGCAAAGGCTCACATGCCCAAGAAGTGAGCACTTCAGCCACCCTCCATTATTTAAAAATTAAGCATGTAGCAAGTAATTGGTTTACATTTCAAGGGGATATTTTTGTTGCTTTTCTTTAGTCTAAAACAGCAAACAAATATAAGAAGTAATCAAAAGTGACCAAAAGAATTTTTGTTAACTAGCACAAATAAAACTGAGTAGGAGTTTTCAGATGCCATTCCCAACTGCTACACTATAGGCGACTGGAACATACACATGGAGTGCAGTGGTTTGCCAGTGTGAGTTTTACCCTGACAATTCCAGCTGCTTCCCAAACCACACACTACAGCACGACATTCAGACTACACACTTCACTGCCCACAGCTGTCCATCCCTCCCATCTGCACTGAGGTCAGTCTCAAAATGTAAGCTAAACTCACCAGGATTTTAATTGTATCCTCTCATCCATTTTATTTTCCCTCCGTTTAAATACATGAAAGATACTGACTTTGTAAGGATGCTTCTAATTAAGGAAATATCCTGGGTTATCACATTTGGCACTCTTCTGCTCCCCCCATAAGCAACCTCCTGCTCCATGGGCCAGCAACTCCCTGCAGAGGAAATGGAATTCAGAGACACAGCTCCTGGCCCTTCCTTTTCTCTTTCCCTTTCAGTTTTAATGATAACTCACATTAATCAGCTGCAAATTTCTTTCCAATTGCACAGTACATTCTGTGTAATGTGTTTTAAAAAATATTGAAAACATGCCAAAATGCATTTTATTTTTGTAACAAGAAAACCTGCTGAACATCTCACTCTGCCTTGAGCTTCATGGCAAAGTGCCAAGGTCCTTCAGACAGAAATCTGTTCACTCTCACAACATGACAAGTGTTGTCTGATTTACATTTATAAGTCACCCTGTTTTAAACCTCTTAAGTGCATTTGTGTTCCATAAAAAACAAAATAAATCTTAATAGTGCTGTATATTACGCATAAAGAACAAAGGTGCACTGTGACTGCAGACACCTAATTGCTATTGGTACGAATTATGTCTGAAGTCAGCTCTCACTGACACAGCTCAGTTGTATCAGTGAAGGCTGGAGAACTGCTGGCTGGGCAGCTGCCATCCCACTCCATTGAGCCCTGGAAGCTAAGGGGGGTGCAATTTTGGCAAGAGATCTCCCCATGAGTGTTTCACAGCAGGTAGCGGATCTTTTCAGCTACTCTATTTTGACAACAATTCCCACGACTTGTGAAATGCATTGACTCTCAGAGTGCTAGGAAGAAGCTGGCGTAAGTGTGAGGAATCTTCTTTAGGTTTTTTTTGAGTAGGATAAGCATGACACAGAAATGTTTGCTGAACTGGGGCGAGTATGACTTTTAGAAAACACTTCAAAAGGCATTTTTATTGTGTGAAGTTAGCAACAACATGTTCTCCACCTGCTGTGGAGCATTTCCTCCAGCTGACACGTTTTTCTTTGTCTTGCACGTCAGTCTCAAATAAACTGTGAGAGTAACAAGTTCACTGCTGTTTCAAATGACGGTGTTACATGAAATAGGCACTGAAAAACCCTCGTCAGAGCATGAAGCCAACACAACAGGTTTACTGCCAAAAAGGGGTGCCTGGGTAACAAGGACAGAAAAAATGCTTTAAAATTATCTTGTAATCAAATTAACAGTAACACTTCTCTGATTAGGTTTTCATCAAAAAAAGATGACTTTAATGTTAAAGGGATGAAGCCAAGAGACATACAGTCAGCCTCTGCCAACATCTTGGGTTCTTGGAAACCTGTTTACTTCTCTGCATGTCCATTTCTTTATGAGGGTTTTAGGGCAGTCCAATACATATATTTACACACATTCATGTTATATACACATGTACATTCCATACTGAGAACAAGGAGCAGTTCAGTCTCAAAGCAGTTTCGAGGCAATTCACCTACTGCATTTTGTTATTTGTACACAAACACATACATCCAAAAGATGTGTCTATATCCAACTAAGAAGGCAAAGAGCTACCACGGAAGTGCTCCCCAAGGGATTTACCTTCTCTAAATATAAAACCATTCCACCCACAGAGTTTACTGTGCACTACTAAGATAAACATTTGTATCATCTCAGAAGCAATGGACCATCTCGCACCTGCTGCAAATGAGCAACTCATGCAGAGTGTCATCTGTTTTCTGCTCTAGTTTTGAAAAACTCATGTTATCACATGCTCACAGAGCTACATGATTCTTTGTGTCTTGCTGAGAAAGTTTTATTACAGATTAATTCAGGTTCATTCTGGCAATTTTGTATTCAATTTGGTAATTCACCACTCAGTTTTAACAGTCATCTATCAAGGGGCAAATATTCTGAGTGATTACCAACTGATAACAATTTGCAACATAGTGCAAACTAATTTTAATTTGTGCACCAGCAGTAAATAAAAACCATTATATTCACAGTGAGAAGTATATTTCAAACATGTCTTTTTCACAAAACAAATGAGTTAGCACCTACAAAATGCTGGAGACATAAAAACATGGCAATATTTGGAAAACATTGTTTAAGACAGAAAGAAAGCTCTTCTGTTCTGGTCTACACAACCTCTATAAAACCAGGTATTTCTAATATAGGCCTATCCAGTTATGAAATTTGCCCCAGAAATGTAAGGAAGACTCCCCCCCCTTGATTGCTGCTGCTCATACAGAAAAATGATCAGGAATTCTGAAAATGTATAGCTCTCAGTGTGAAATTACTAAACCCATTTTTATTATGTAACTAAAAAAAAAAGTGTTCCCCAGTTAATCTTCTGTCACTCACCCCACTGTATCATCACTTAGATAAATTAAGTTAGCAATCTCTATGAAATTCAGTTGTGTTTTTACTCTACACTGCATCTGGTCAATTCCTAAAATAGTAAGGAACACAATAACTCTAATGTAAGAAAATCCCACTTTCCTATAATTTACTGTTCCGTTTTGGAGAACAATTATATAAAACACTGTTCACAGGACCAGACAGTCAGCTGTTACCTTCCACAGTAAGACATGTGAATCCTTTTCCACCCCCATTACATTTTAAAGGCATGAAAGTTTTATAAATGCAGCAGATATTTTAGGACTGAAATTTGTAACTCCTGAGATATCTCTTCAGCTCTCAAAACCTAGACTACTGGGTTGAAATTGCACCATATAACTATGGTATGATGTGTAGAAAATAACAGTAAGACAAGGACTAATTATGTTCATGTTTAAGTAGAAGGTAGATATTGAAAGTAGCTAGCCATAACACTTACATCACACTTGTATAAATTAGATGTATAATTGAGTACATATTTTAAATAATTTGAAATAATAATAATAAATAATTTTAAGCTTTTTTATTGTCCATCCTCTAATTTAATCCTTATATTTTCATTTATCTTTTCCATACTTCAGCTTGCCACCCTGATACTCAAGAAAACATTATGAAATTTAGAGCGACAGCTTGCTAGATATTCTCGAATGATTTGCTGAAGATAGCACTGCTGTTAGAAGTAGATCAATATTTCAGACTAGATATTAAAAATGCACATATATGTTAATGCACTATGCCTTTAACTGTCATTAAGACTCAGGTAATAATTCTGAAGAATAAGAAAACAAATCTGCAGTGATCAGGGAGAACAAATCTATCACCCATGAGCATAGCATTGGCCCTGTGAGTACAGGCTAACTTTCCTCACTTGGGTAGCTCACAGCTGTTCTCTTGTGCCAAGTACTCTTCCAACTTGACACCCACATAAGCTCCTTCCCAACCTCACTATTGGGGACTGCCATAGGGACATAGAGTATGTGACTGCACATGGTGCACACTTCTATTGAAAACTTGCATAAACCTCGCAAGCCCTCCTAACTGCAAAGCAAGAAACATGATGCTAATACAGAAGATGAGATGGCCAGCACACCAAGGTCATCACAATGAGTTTGAACTCATTGGTTATAGATGCCAAAGAAACACTACATTTTTTTAAAAAATAATTGAAGTAGTTTGGTATCTGATATTTTAAGATGGTCAGAATCAATATTCCTTTTAAGTCAGGTAACATCTGAAGCAGTTTTTCCTATCTATTCCCTTTTCCTCTGTCATCACAGTCTTCATCACTGTAACAAGAGAGAGCTGCACCCAAGATGGGCTCTTATTCTCACTTCACCAGATGAGTAATTAATCTTTACTTATGAGTCTGCTCTGCCACTATAAGCAACTGAACAACGCAAGGTGGTTGAGAGAAGGGCTTATTTCTAGCTTTGTCAGATAAGACTAACCACCAAACTAATCAACTGCACTTTGGCTGAAACATACGGTGAGCTTCACAGGAAAGTCTTAAAAAAAGTGTATGTTCAATTTAAAATACACACAAAATGTATTTCAGATCATTTCTAATAACTTTCATATACTGTAGTTTCTATAATTTAAAAAGATACCTTTAAACATTAGCAAACCATAAAGAAAAAGGGAATTACATCCAACCTTTGATCCATAGAGATACTGTGGCTGTGCATTAGGCTGCTTATCGCGCTGAAACTCCTGAGAAAATGGTAGCACGGTCCGAACAAATCTAAATAAAAAACAAAAACAAGAATTCATTATTTATACTTAGGTTAGCAGATGTGCACCTCATGCACCCTACCCTGTAGAAAACTGCTTTTGTCTGCATATACAATCAAAGCCAGACCAGTAGCCTTTCATCCCTAGTAGAAACTGGGGAAGCACACAGCCTGAATTGCCCAAAAGCATGGACAGAAATCATACTGCAGTTCAACAATTACTCTTCTTCCCATGGTGTGCAGTGTACCAAAATATTCCTCACCTCTACGCTAGCCCAGGCCAGCAAATATGGAAGTAACTAACAAAGTAGCAATAGTCTCTCACAGGGAGTAAGGAAACTCCTTGTGCTTGAAAAATTAAGTCCTTGAGAAAGAAGTACACCTTCAAAGAAGAACATGACATTTCTGTTTAATGTTTTGGAGCTTTTCCCCCCAAAATTCACATCAGGAGAAATATGTTAGGTTGTCACCTTTAAAAAAGGTCACGAGGAAGGAAGGGTATAATCCTCACAGCAAAATCAACGTTTCAAAAGTTTGATCATACTTCAGTGTGAGCACGTACCAATACAAATCACGCTTAGCTTTACCTTTGCACACTGTTAAGAGGATGGCAAGAGAACTACAAAGATATGGAGCACTGCCAAAGACAGGATCAGCCATCTCACTCACAGCTGAGGGCACCAGAGTCTGAAGGACCATTCCAAGTCCTCCTGTGAACAAGCAGCACAAATCTTCCCCCTTGATGTTCCCTGTTAACTGCGTAATGCACATTTGGCAGCACCGCAGTTTTAGTGCAGGAAGAAGTTAATCAATATCTACTATAATTCTGATTCTGCTTAACTTGACTAAACAGAGCAAAGTTACTGGGGGATGTGTTCAAGAGTTGGATGGCCACTTTATTTTTTACCTTGATTAAAAAATATTTCTTGATAAATGGTGCAACCCTGTGTATGCACAGCAAAGAGGGAAAATAGCTATTTAAGAAGTGTATCTCAAATAGTTGTATAATATCAGCCAGGTCTGAGTGATAACTGAGCAAAATAAATGTATCTAGGAAAATGTTTCAGGAAAGAAAACTTGCCTTACATTATAATATCATAAGATACCATTGTAGCTTGATCCTTTTTTGTTTAATCTATTTACATTTAATCAGCATACAAAATTAATTATTCATTATTAATTCTTCCTAGAAAGAACACAGACATTCTACTTTTAATATATCCATCTTGTAGCTAAAAACAAAAACAGCCATGTCAATCAAAAATTGGTTCACCCAGACAGGTATCAATTGCACCATATTGCTTACAATTATTTCCACGGTGTTTTATTTCTGAATCATTCCTGTGAGAATCTATAACTTCAGGACAATGTTTTCTGCATTTTTAACCTTCTCAAAAATAGGTACAGCTTGCTCATACATAGTTCAGCCCATCTTCCCAAAAATACTCATAGTTACCATAGTCCAGAAAGAGTTTGCATTTAGAGCTTCTGAGGAAAAATACACTATTTATATGTGTTTTATTGGTACTATATATATTATTTAAATCTCCTTACATTTATATTCCCTCAGTTTACAGGTTTCTCCCCTTCTCTCTCACTTACATAGAAACTGAAAACTCTCCTTTGAGAGAGATTACTTGAATCTTTATTCTGCAGATACTTCATTAATGAGTTTACCAGAGATGATGTAAACATTTGATGGAATTCAAAGTAATCTGCAACATATGACAGTCCCCGAGATTACTCAATTCCCCCTTTTTTCTCTCTAAGTCCCACTCCTTTTTAAACTGACATCAATTTTCAAGCCCTAAGAGAATCTCTGAAATGAAACCATAGGAGATACCATGTCATTTAAGATAAGACTGGGTTTCAGTGTGCAGACATTTGGCAAGAACAGATTTGCTACCACTAAATTAAAACGCTCACAAGGAAAGGAGCATTTCAAAATATAAGTGGGTGTATCCCATGACTCTGGAAGCTGTAACTGTAATTCTTAGACTTCTCGAAACGGTGTTGTGTGTATAATATCTCAATTATAATGTAATTAGTGTCTGGGAGCAAACCAGTCAGTGCAAGTAAATGCTCAAGTAACTCTTGCGTGTTTCTCAGTGTTCCTCTGCATTCTTAGGGGTTTCTCCATCTCTAATGCTTTAGAGTAGTAGCAAAATAGCCTTAAAGTTTTCTTAAAGACTTGAAGCAAGCACAATTGCTTATACTTTCTTGGATTAAAGGGGTCAAGAGAGGAAGAAAAAAAGTAAGGAAGTAGGAGCAAAAGGTAACAGTCACTTGTTAAGTTATGGAGAGGCAACGTCTAAGATTGAGGCTACAACAGCCTAAAGAGTGCATCATTCTAGAAGGTATGTGACTACTCCAAACATATCATTCAGGTAAGTATTAGAAATTTCTTCCCTCAGAACTAAGGGCTATATGAAAACCTTACAGTTCAACATTATCTACTGTTCTTCAAACTTTTTCAATGTGCGTGTGTGTGTGCACTTTCTTTCTGACATTCTGCTGGTTGGCTTCCTTCTGCTCCTCCTCCAAGAGAAACATCTCTTTGAAGGACTGAAGCTCTTTGACTATCAAAGCTAAAGCTAAGCAAAGTTTAACTTTCCCCTGATTACTGACTGGATGCAGGTTTCAGCATACTCTGAGATAACCAGTTTCATTTTTAATCAGTGTTGATAATCTCACAGCAATTTATCCATTTTAATCAGAACAGGTTGTCAAACTAGATTAAGCAGATGAAAAGCCTTCTGGCTTACCGAAGCTTTGCAAATGATTGCTAGAGGACAACATGAGCCCCCAAAGTAAGTATTTTAGGGATCAAATAATTTAATGTTAGTTTTTCTGTGATACCTACTGTGAGCACTTCACAAACTAATCTAAATGATTCTTTGATTTTAATTACTATAATCTATTTAAGGAGATAACTGAAAGAGACCACTTTGTTCAATGACCCTGCTGCCTTGCTACTGCAGGCACCAGGTCAGACAAACCTCATTCATAAACTTTCTTAGCTTCATCTTTGAAGTAACAAGCTGTGACAATCTTCCCTCCCTGCTCCTACAGAAAGTGTTCTCTGCACTTCTCTAATTGGTAAGAACACTTTTAACCTCCAGCATTCTCAAATTAGTTTGTCCTGTCTACCAGAACTAAGGGTAGCCCTACACCTCCTCTCAGTGAACACTAGATCTGACTCACCCTTCTTAAACACAGATGTCAAGATGGAGAGAACAGAGGAAACAGCAGGGAAAATAGCGCATGAGAGAGTAACAGATCCACCAATCCATTGCTGTCACTTTTCCTTTTGGCAGAAAGACTTTGGTTGCTTGTTTTTTTAGGAGCGGAAAGGTAGTTGACTACAGTCACCCCTGCTTTGCAAGAGTCTATATCCCTGCACCATTTGGCTCTTTGTAGCAGGAACTGCATGGCTTTCACTGCTACTCTTCAGGTTTGCTCCAGCAGTATCTGAAAGGGCTGAAAATTTTTCTGAACAGTGACTGTCAGAGTATATGCAACACAAGAAGACACAGCTGTTCTCTTGTGAAAACCATCTTAAAAGCAGTATGAGAGAGAGAGAGAGAGCTTGCAAAAGGAAGGGGGAGAGACAGTCAGGAAGAGTGAAAAATAAAAAGCTGGTCTTTTTGTTCCTTCTGTGACAAATCTGTATCCTTGGAAGAAACATGTCATATTGCATTTGGAAGAGTGCATGAATTTATACTAGAGAACACAGATTTGGGTAATGTGTTAGAGGAGATGGAGCTACTAGTTTAACTACTGTCTCCAAAAGCTTGTATCATTTGTGTCAAGAAAGCACAGAAAATCTTCAACTCAAATATATGTAAGGCTGTCTCACACTTGCTCCTCTGTTAGTCCTTAATACAAAACAAGCTGTCAAGGAAGGAAAAGACCAGCTTAGAAACACTAAAGAAAATAAGGCAGAAAAAGGGACACCACAGACAGCGGAAAAGAAACAAGGAACAAAAACGTGCAAGTTGTCTTTGTGTCATTTAAATCTTCTGGACAGCCCTAGACAACCTAACTTCACAAGGATAAAGAAGAATGAAAAAGCACAGATGCAGGCCTAAGCATGACAAATATTCCTGGTGTGGAAATACTTGTAGCTTGAAAAGACATGCAGCTGAGGGCCAGCGTGAGAGAGGGCTCTTGAAAAACAATCCCAGGCAGCACAGAAAAGACAAGTGGGAAATGGCTGTTTATGGCCACTTTCAGTAAAAGAACTGGTGGAGAATAGCTTGAGAGCATCTCAAAGAGATGCAGCACAAGCTTCATTGCAGACTCCTCACTGGAGCACGTAAGGAATGCCAAAGCCTCACACTGCTTTACAAAAGGGACAGGGCAAAACAACGGAGAAAAATTAATACCCCTGTAAAGGGCCATGAATGCACTAACATCCCACCTTTTTTGTTTCACAGAAACATCTAATCATTGCTAGAAGCTGGCATGTTTCTTGGGAGAACAATCACCTCAAGCCTCCCTTGTTTTCATATGCAGCCCCTTTACGGCTGCTGATAGCATCAGAACACTGGGCTAGAGACAACTTTGACCTCACCTGCAGTTCATATGCGTGTGCACTATCCAAAGGTTTGTTTTCTTTCCACACAGGTAAATTAAAAACGCCCTTAGATTTCACTGCTAAGGCCCATCTGCAGAGGTCCCCTCTCTCATCTCCCCATTCCTTCTCCACAAACTGTTGTCCCTCAGTCTGTGCAGCTGGCCAGCATTAATAAGACTAAATTTCAGATAAATGGCAACTCCAATTATTAAATTGCTAAATCTTTTAATAGCAGCCTGTTTAATCTCAGTACATTATCAGACATAAAAAAATTCCTAAGTCCCAAATAATTAAACATGCAATGTGTTTCAGCACTTCTGCATGAAGAGTCTTAGCTTTTGAACTAAACCTGCAGGGTTTCTAAACAGTTGAACTCTTTTACAGATATATGAAATTTTCATGTTCAAGCATTCTTGGGAAAAGAACTTCAAAAGGTACTGGAAACAAGTTAATCTGACCAGAACACTAACTTTAAAAGAAGAACCCTTACACCAAGCTGTCAAATTAAAAGAAGACAAGAAACAGGCACGACACATTTTCTGGGAACTCTGACTCCAGTCCCTCATACCACCAAGTAACCTCTCTGCTTTTCATCACGATTATTTCTCTTTCTTCCAGCCTTTCATTGCTACTTTTCTTCCCTTGTTTACACATAACCTTCATGCAAGACATTACCTATCAAGAGTAAAGCATTAAACCAGCAGCTCTCACACAGCTCCTCACCGTGTACTCCTGTGTTTGCACTCAATAACCTGTACACTTGAACGCAGAGAGAGCTCATCAACTTAAAGTTCATGCTAACAGCAAGACAGCAACAGACATAATGAACATGCTTAAGGACTATAAAAAGGCTAAAAACTTCCTGTTCCCTCTCTCATCAAAAATATCAAAGGGCGTTGTATAGCATGTGCAACACATACATTAACTCTCTCCACACTGCTGCTTTTGACTGAAACCAAAGCACTTCTGTGATGAAATCAGACACATGGTACACATACTTCCTAAGATCTGGCTCCCTTTAACATCTCTTAAATTAATTATCCTGAATTAATTACCCAAGAAGCTGAGCCTAACTCAATTCTTGCATATAGATTTTTAAAACAGACAAGCAACAGTGCTACGGGATCCTGCTAATGTCCTTTGGCACCTCACACTCACTTCCCAAGTGTTGTGGGTGTGCAGTATGTCAGCCCTTGTAGCCAGGATGAACACAGACTAAAGTGAATGTCTTTCAGTAAAGCTGACAGGTGAAGAAGCAGCATTTCATCAAGATTTCTCTTAATATTATGCTTATATGATTCTTAATACAGCACACTGAATATTCCAAAACTGATCTCCACATACATCAACCACACAGTAGCTCCCTCAGAAGTACATTTGACATTCCTGTGCAAACAGATTCTTGTAACAGAAGTTTCTCGGGTAAAACTTAACCACAAAAAAAACACTCTCTTTTTTTTTTTTCCTTTGTAGACAGAATCTTGGATCTAAAATACAACATAACCATCACAGAACATGTCAGACAAAGAAAGCTCTCCAAGACAGTGAAAGATGAGAACAGGCTTCCTCCTCTTCCTACAGCTCAATATTCACTATCACTTTACTGTCACTTCACAGGGCTTTAACCAAAACCTGAGTAAAGACTAAAAGTAACACAAATCCTAAAAACAGCACACGAGCAGGAAGTCCAGATATGCAAAATCTTGAACATTGTGCTTCCCCCTCATTCAAACCTTAGATCCTACCTTCCTCTTTCTATTTCTATTACTCACTCTCCTTAAAGGCTGCAACTGCAGTTGCAGTGAACACTGAACTCTTCCTTTCTCAAGGAAACTACTTTTTTCTTCACATTAACACAGAATCAGGAATATAATTTTATTTCTGTCATCTCACAGTTGAAGATCCTGTTTCAAAATACCTTCCTGAGATGCACTTAGCATGTTTTGACACACTCTGTTTTTCAGCATATCATAACTACGTCACCAAAATGTCAGAATTTGGATGCTGTGGTTCCATTTGCCTTCTATTGTGGACAAATAACAGGCTTTCATACATTTAATGGTACTTGGTAGAATGACTCATGCTGCTTCATTTCAAGTAAAGCATTAGAAGTGGAAAACACTAAATGAATGGAGATGAACTTGTCAGCATTTGCTAGGAAGGAAGTTGCAGGAGGGTGGCAGAATAGCAGCTGCAAATAAAAAAGCTGCCTTGCTAACCTGTTAGTGGATCCATTGTAGCAGTAGTTTGGAAGGAAATCATAATTGAGTTCCCAAAAGACATGAAGAGTGATTCTGCCGTAAGGGGCTGAAACATTGTGGTTGGCTTCTCTGAACATGGCATCAAAGCTGTCCAGGGTCATGTATCTACTCAGAAGCTTGTGAGTCATTTTGTTTACCTCTATCAAGCCATCCAGCTCCTATGAAAAACAAGACAAAAAAGAGAATGATGTATTTAATGAAGTGGAGGAACTGAACAAAGTACATAAATAACCTTGATGGAACAGAAGACTAGAAAGAAGTCAAAATGAACAACTGACTCTCGCCCAGCCTCTTACTTTAACAATAAGGGCTGGAAAGAATCAGTATTCATGGGATTGTTTCTTAAACCTTCTGAGACTTTAAGGGTATTCAGATGCAGATGGATCTCAAACACAGACCTGTGCCAACACTTTCTCCACTGAGCAAAACTCAAAACTCCAACATTTAAATGGGGTCAGACATAGGCCAAAAGCATCTTTCTGCATTTCCTACTTTACAAGCAGTCACAAAGTAATTTCTGCTCAGTACAGTAACTGGTGAACTAACTACTGTAGTGGTAATGTTAGGAATAACATCCCATTTACCATAAATCCTTTTCATGGCCTATGCCAGTGAAGGATGCACTGAGATGCAATGAAAGACCAGATCAGACATTTACAAATGTAGTGGAGGTATCCACAAAATCACTTGCTGCAGGCTACATAACTATATATGAGTACTGCATTTCATAATGTTTCTCCTCTTGACAAGAAATTCCTAGTATCCTTTCTGATAATTAAAATAAAATAAAATAACTCCATATCTGACATCAGACACTGAAAATACCAAACACAATGAACACAACCTCTACTTCCAAAAAATCCAAGCACTGCTTTTGAAGATTATTGTGCAATGACATACTGAAGAAATATCCAGTGGCTTTTTCTAGCTGTGTATCAAACTACTGGTCATCTTCCCACAGACTGCTCTCTGATTTAAGTGCTCCTTATTTCAAAGGAGTTTTAAACCTGTGAGCAACAGCTACTTCAAGGAAAAAACGCCACTATGATTATTATTACAGAATTAAGTCCAAACTGAGGGAAAAAAATAGCTCAGTCTTGTAAATACCTTAATTTATTTAGCCTGAAAAACAGCAAAAAATGACAGAGTACTTAATCTATAAGGATCAGTTTCTCACCGAAGAAACCAACCAGTTTTCAACAGAAGATATTTTGCATAAAACAAACAAACAAAAAAAACCCACCAAAAAACTTAAACAAAACAAACAAACAAAAAAAAGAAGAGCATAGTAAAGGGGCAACCCTTAGTTCTGTCACTTTCTTACTCAAAGAATGAGAACCTGTGACCTAAGAAACACATCATCGACAGTTTCTGTTCACTCAGCCACTAAGAGTGTACTGCACATAACAAAGAAAAACTACGTTTCAATAATTCAAATTTATAAAACCAAGTGTTCAGAAGTCAAGAGGCTCTATGGCCTCGGTATTTGATTTCTCTTCAGTAAAGAACAAAATTAAACCAAGGTACTTAACTGTATGACAAAATGTGACTGGTAAAAAACTTATTACAGAAAGACCAACAGTAAACTCTTTTACATAACTTTTAACTTATTTTTCATTCTAGAAGAACTGAATGTGCCTGATATTTTTCTTGCTGACTGCATATTTACTTGTCAAATTCATGCCGTCTGGAAATAAAATTTGGTTTTTAGCATTTTAATCAGGAAACTAACTCAAAAGGACACCTTAATATTGCACAGATGCTCTTCTTCCACAGGCACAAGTCAGATCTCATTCCTCCACAAAAAAATTATTTTTGTCATGCTACAAAACCAAGCTGCCTGAGTCAATAAACTAATTTTGATTCTACCAAGCACAAGTCTGGTTTTTTTTGATCTGCAATTTATCTATAAGCATAGGGAGAAGTGGGCACTTACAAAAATTTAAATCGCAACAATGCTTGCTTTCCTTGTTTTCTCATGGCTCCAAGTACATGCCTTCTCTACACTTTACTCCCAAGGCCCTCAGCTGCGGTAGTTTTGGGGTTGTTTCACCTCAGCTGCTGTGTCAGTGCAAAACTGCAACACAACACTCACCACAATCGAAGTCAAATCCTCGCTTTCAAAGCGGCCAATGGCCAGTTCCATCGACCTGTACATGGCTGCCGAAATGCGCTGCGTGATCAGTCGGTTCAGGTCTATGGACCTACCGAGAAGCTAAAGGAAAACATGCTATGAGGTTCTGAACTGACAGCCAGGTTACAAGACAAACTGTACAAGGACTGTGAGACTCCACAGATTAACAGACTCTCACTTTTTGAACTTGCATCCCAAACACACTGAAACAAAGCAGATGGACAAAATTTATAAATTCATGAGCAAATGCGGTACTACAATTTGCATCCCAATTCTCACAAAAATAAGTAAAAGTACACATTGCATCTACATTTAAGTATTTATATCATCATTTTATGCTTCCATGACATTTTGCCAACAACATACTGAACACTGATGAAAGACATTACTAGGAAGACAACGCTACCACCCATGGCATTCCTATTTGGCTCATGTTTTCTTAACTACAACAGACATTTGCATTAAAACGGCATCTTTTAAGGTTTCTTTCTTAATTTACGCCTTCATATGACAAAACAAAAAGCAGATCTCAGGTGTTCAGTTATGCTAATTAGATGACAGAACATAAAGCACAAAATGAGTTTTGTCTACCTACATGAAGCAACTCCAGTACAACATGGTAGGAGTTAACTCACTTGAACATGTCTCTGTTTCAGCAGTGTCTCATAGCGGTTGGACTGCAGCAGCTGAATGGTTGCTCCCTGGTTCTTGCACTCCGAGCGCAGCCGTTTATCCAGAAGCAGGCTGTGAAGAAAGGAAGAAAACACTTGAAGTATATTAAACAGCAAAGCAGAGCAGAAATGTGCGAAGAAAAGCTCTCATAGTGGAAGGACTATCTACCTGCCAGCCATTGCCTTGTAGTATGCAAATATTTGGTCTGCCAGCTTGTAGACAAATTGGTCAAAACACAGGTTTACCTTGGGGGGAAAAAAATAGTGCGTTTAGAGATACTTAAAATTAAAAAATACACAGCTTATCTAAGACCTCCCACTGTTTATCAAACATAGTCAAGAAAGTTAACAGATCCAAATTTCCCAGCAAAGAGAAGATGATATTCAATTTTCAGCATAAATGTGAGGCATTTTTGCACAGGTCTACAGGTTTCCTTACAACATATCACCCAATCAGTTACTCATCTTCTCGGTACTCAGTATTCTCAGTTTTTCCTGTTATCTCCAGCTGTTCTGAATCTCTTATATAGAGATTATCCTTTAGCATGATTTTTACATTCAGGTACAGATTATTTTTCTCTAGTAGGAAAGGTTACTTTACCTCTGCCTCAATTTCATCATAGAGGAACTGCTTCTTAAATTTGGTCAGTGCATAATGAGCACTGTCATTATAAAGGTCCAAAGAATACAGAACATACCTGCAGGAAAAAGAATAAAAGAAAGAGTTACATGTGTATAAAAGTCATGACTCTTTAGGATGGTGCAGTCAAGGTGATGTAAGCCAGTTAATATTGTAGTCCACATGCGGTTCATGAAAACAGGATCTTTTCTAGTTTATATAAAAAGGATCACAATTTTTCCTTTAACAAAATATTTGTTAGTTCAGGAAAAGGTGTAGATATTTTTGAAGTCTAAAACTTGTTTTCTAGATGTAGCTTTCCATCAAAATGGAACTAGGCTTTTACCACTATACATGTTTGACATCTTTGAAGAATAAGTAAGGAGAACTCAAAGAGCAAAATACGTGGCTAGTGCAATGATACCTATATGAAAGGCCTAGCATTTCAATTACTCACTTCAAAAAGAAAACTTAGAGAATCTGAAAATGGGCAAATGTAATACAAACATTTTATAAACATTTAGAATACTCTCTCAGTGACTACCTATTAAAACCAATTAAAGCAGCAACATTATAATAAGTAATGGCAATCATTAAGAATAATCATTCAGTGGAAGAGCACAAGTGGGTCTTACTCCATCATTGATGCCTCTTTTGTCTCCAAAATATGATCCGTCAAAATCCAAGGCATGGACATCTCAATAGGAAACTGGATTCTTCTGCCCATGGTCAGCTCTAAGAAGAATTCCCTGAACCACAGCTGGGACAGATCACAGCATTGCTGCAGAGTTTCTTTCAGAATAAATAAGGGAGAATTACACTTCTCATAGAAATACATCAGGTACAATACAGCTGTGATTCTGATGATGCAATGTGAAACAAAAAAAGCAGGTGCAACTCACTAGAGCTGTACATAGGCCAAACAGTCTAAAGCAAATTCAAAATTTAAAGCCCATGACTTTTCCTAAGAGTTTTGAACTCCCCACTGGCCCCCAAAAGCGGTGTCTTCTTATAGGGAAAAAAAAAAAAAAAAAAAAAAAGAGTGGAAGTGGACAAGACTATCAGTTAAACAGAAAAACTACGTACACCAGTAAAAAGGGATTTCTAGTTTAATTTCTCATTTGGGGGCTGAGAAAGCCATACACTGAATTTGGGAAGCAGCAAGTGAAGGAGACAAAATTGACTGGAACTTCCAGAACCATCCCTCCCTATGGAGGACTGAATTGCTCCACATGTTCCTGTTGATTAGATGGGCAGGAAATGACAGACAGACACATGAAGTAGGGATTAAAACAAAAAGTTTCTAAGGATGCTGTCAAGGGCACAGACATGTGCTTCCCACCTCTCCAGAAAACACTTGGTACAATCCTTCTTTTCCAGAAGGCTTGAGAACCAAAACAGGAATGAACTTTCTACACTCAGACCTTCTGAAGACCTTTTGCGGCGCTGTTCCCCAGTAGCACTATGGCTGACATTAACAGGCTCCCCTTTCTCCAAGGGTAAAAGAGGCCAGCAGCAAAACAAAAATGAAAGACAACACAGCATGGTGATGACAAGGACTAGGTACACTCAATGTCAGTAGGTGAATTCTTTAGGACAGCATGTTTCCGATTACAATTAACTGAATAGTAAGAGTAGTGAAATGACATCAAATTTACCACAACAGAGAATTTGTTTCCTCTGTACTTAAAACAAAAACAAAAAAAAAAAATCTCCCAAAACACAAAAACTACTTCCTTTTAAAAATTTCAATGTGTACAGGCTTATTTGTCCCTTGTTTATATAAGTACATACATAAAGAAAATAGAAAAGGGAAGTAACAATATGAAATTTGACGCATTAGGAACAAACGCATAACAAGTCAAAATAAAAATCCCACCACAATACTAAGTACCATCTCAGAAAAAGTTTGGACAGACCAAGGCTTTTGATAAATAAACCAAAGGTTGACTTAGGCAATCGGAAACATTTTCCAGGTCGTGTTAGAGGTGTTAGGACATGCTAAGCTGGACACTGATCATCTACATATCTTACCACTGAAATTTATCAAATGAGTGTAGAAGAAAGACTCGCGATGGAATTTTTCTATGTCCAATATGGTGGGCCCCTCAAGGCTACTTCTCAAGGTTTTCTTGGAACCACTTTTGTCAGCAATGAGGGACTCTAACATAGTTCTCACCATGTAAAGCTGTATCATTAAAGGAAACAATTATGGTGGAAAGGGGGGAAAAAAGGAAAATACATATGGTACATTAGTTGAGCAACACTGAGAATTACTATCAGTAAGCGACTGCTCCACTTCAAACTGAAAACTGGCACTGTGTGGATAAAAGCCTTGAGGCAAGAGGAACGATGCAGCAGTAGCCTACACACCAGCACAAATGCCTACCCATGCCAAGGGGATCTCCACTGACACTCAGCAGCAGACCATTTGCAGTGGAACAGTTCACATCACCACAATAAGTAAAAGTAATAAGTAATGTCTTACCACCAAAGTTTAAAAGAGGCGGATAGATGTAGGACTGCCTCAGAAACTTGTGTGTCACATGCAATAGCTTTTCCAATCCCAGAGACTTGAGCTGCTTCAACAGCTCAGCAGAGTTTAAGGACTCTGTCATAGTGCGAACCATGAAGAGCTAAAAACCAACAGACAGGGGCAGGCAGGGGAAGAGAATCCGTTAATAAAAACACATGGGTAAATAAGGAATGGGAAAGAGAAGCAGAGAAAATATGTTAGTTTGTTAAAAATGAAAAGCAGCACAGTGAGCATGCAGAGGAGGTCACACAGAAAGGTTGTTCAGAATAATCACTGCAATCTGGGGCTCCCTCAAGCAAAGGGAAAGTTCCTGTTCATTTCAGAGGATGCTCAGAGAGCCATTAGCTTATCAAATGATTTAGCAAAGGTTCCCAGGTAGCACCAATTACCCATTCATACACAGCCATTTTAGAACAGCATGAAGCTGAGGAAAACCTATCTAAAATGGATATATTTGACCTCTTGCCCTCCTGTCAACCCAGAGAGACAAGTGTACCAGCCCAAGAGCAGAAAAAGCAGATAGAACCACATACTCTAACCAGCCTGTTGCAAAGGTGAAGTAAAGCCCTTAAAGCACAGGAGAAGCAAACTGGTGGTGATATTTAACCTTTTCTTTCACCCCAGGAAATTAGAAATCAAAACATATTTCTGCAATTATCAAAACAAAATATTCATTAAACCAATCTTATCACAAATTAAGCAACTTTTTATTACCCAAAATTATTAACCATACATGCTCTCTTTCCCACAGATTTTAGGTATTAAAAGATTGTCTTCACAAACCACAGTTGCCTTCAGTTTTTCCACCCAAAGTGCTCAGTACCTCATTTTCTCAGATGAGCTACAAATATGAGACTATACACTCTCCAAACAAATCCATAAATGAAATAAAAAAGAGAATTATATAGAGGTAACAAGAATGAGCACCTAGATATGGGATTTTGATGACTACCACAGAAAACATTTGAAATATCTCGTTTTAGTGGTAGCAGCAGACAAATTAGATTCTAGGGACCAGCTTTATCATTCATTACTGAAGACTGCAAGGGATCTTTTCAGAAGTCATATATTTTCCCATATTTTACCAGACATTCATTTATATTTTAAACATATTTTAAAACTACTAGACATCTACTGAATTGTGGGATTTAATAAAAAAATTTCACCAGCTATACCAGAGGTAGAAGTCAGTCAAGAAATAATTCAAATAGTTCAAAAATATTATTTAAAAAACATTAGGAGCTCAATGAGAAAATATTTGTTCCCAGAAAATCAAATTAAAGAAATTGAACACTTGGAAAAATTATGTATCAGAGTAGAAAATTACAGCAATCCAGACAGAGGATCTTGGTTAAGTGCATATAATTTTGCAAATATAAATCAGAGTAGATTTTTAGCATTAAAAAAAGACCGCAATAAAACCTGCAATTTTAAAACAGTTCAGGACAGAAAGAAAACACCTCATGCAATAATTGTTGACAGATATCACAACCACCAGACAGGAAAATACCTGAGTGCTGGAAGGTCCAACTGCACGTCTTGGGACTTTGATGTCAAAACCACTTTTGGGGTCCTTCTCTCCCCTTAGTGCTGGGTCATTGAATGGCTCGTGACCCGCTTCCCAGTCACACACTGTCTTCCTTATGGCCTGCAAAACACTGAGCACAATTCCCACTACTTCACACCGCAGCACATCCAGGTGCCTTGACAGAACACTTAATTTTTTTAAGCATTCTTCCACAAGCACAGAAACTTTGCAACAGCATTCAAGAGTTCAGGATAATTCCAACCAAGAAAAAAGAATTTCACCAACATCTTCAGGAATGACACATCCACAAAATAATCACTCCACGCTCTTTATCAGAAAGGGTCTAGAGCCCTTAAAGACCATCTAGTTCCAACTTCTCCCCTGCCATGGGCAGGGACACCTTTCACTACATCAGGTTGCTCAGGGCCCCACTCAATCTGTCCTTGAACACTTCCAGGGATGGGGCATCCACAACTTCTCTGGGCAAACTGTTCCAGTGCTTCATTACCCTCCAAATAAAGGATTTCTTCCCAGCACCTAATCTAAACCTGCTCTCCTCTTTCAGTAAAACCATTGCCCCTTGTCCTGTCACTATCTGCCTGTATAAAAAGTCCCTCTCCCTCTAAGGTACTGGAAAGCTGTAAATAAGGCCTCCCAGAGCCTTCTCTTCTCCAGGCTGAACTACCCCAGCTCTCCCAGCCTGTTTTCATAGGAGAAGTGCTCCACCCCTCTCATCATCTTCATGGCCCCTGGACCCTTTCTAACAGGTCCACGTCTTTCTTGTGTTGAGGACCCCAGAGCTAGATCAATCAAACAAAATTCACATTAATATGAATATATTAATTCATATTCACTACGAATTCAATTAATATTCAATCAAACCAAAGCAGATTATTAACCAAATTAAAGAAACACAATGGTGGCTTGAAATGAAAAAAGCAGAATTCTTGTTTTCAGAAGAAATTCAGATTCCAGAATTCAGCTGAAATTTATACAAACAGCTTTATACTTTTAGCTCCAAATACTGAACTGGAACTCAGATACTTGTCAGGAACACAGCCAGCCATATCCTGTGGCATGCTGAATGATCAAGAAAATGTCTCATCCCAAATCTGAGCAGGAATGAAAACATATTTTTCTATTTCATTAAAATGCTGGGACAAAAAGACTCTCCCTGTAAACCTGATAATGTGGAGCAATTTGTTTATTTTTAGCTTATGATGATATTTTTGTGGTAGTCAGAGCATTTAGCAATAGCCTAATTAGCTAAGGACTTTCACCTCTAAGAGCTTTGCAATGAAATGTGGGAGTGAACAAAAGATAGACAAGTCAAGATTAAAAGCAAACAATTAGGGACAAAAAAATAAGGTCAGGAAATGTCACCAATCAGTGTGGGCAGATGGAGCACTGGAAGACAAGTGTAAGGCTAATGAGCCAAAGGCAGCAGAAGCTGAGAAATAAGACAGAATGCTAAAAGGGGCAGAGAGAAGAGAGAGTGGGATAAATATGAGACACAAGGAAAGGAAACACTGGAATCATAAAGGGGACTGTGAAACCTTTCTTCAAAATATAAACCCTAATCTTGCTTTCAATATTACTGTATTTATATTTTCTGGAAATTAAAATAAACAACAGGAAACACAAGACTTCCTGAAGTAGTCCCAAGAGGCTCAGGACAGCCTGGGCTCCTACTGCAGCCATGCTGGCAGCCTTTCATTTTTAACTTCAGACTCAATCCATATCCAACCAAGCTAACTGTGAATGCCAGACAGACTGGGAGTACAGACTTAGAGAGGCAGAACTGAACATCTGTGCAATTCTGCAACAAATTTACTAAGGTCTGGGGGAAAGAATATAGAAAAAGATGAAAACAGTAATTCTACCTCTGAATGACATTTTTCTTCTTTTTAATGGCTTGTCTTAATGGCTCCCTAAGTGTGACCTGGGCAAAGTCCTGAAGAGCTGCATAAATAGTATGACGAATGGCATGATTGAAAACACTTTCCATCCGTCCCATCAGCACCTGAAGACCTTTGATCATGGCAATCACCTGTAAATAAAAACCCCAGACAAATGTATTTTTCTTATTTTGTTTGTGTATTTGTACAAAAAGCGCATTTTTAAATACAAAAAATGAGAAAAGGGGCATTAACAAGTTACAAATGATAAAGGATAGTTTTGCTGTGCTCCTCCCCTATACTGAATGGAGGAACACATGCTGTTTCAGAGTCAGCACAGGGCAGGCTGTCTTTTTGCACTGGGTATGCAAAATGCTTATAGAGAATGTTCTCTTTTGTATAGAATTAATCTTTGGAAAATCCCTATAGAAAAACATTTCTCTTACCTCAACCAAAGCAAACTTCTCCTCACTAGTATAATTGTATCTTGTTGCTCTTTCATACTCTTCTGCATTGTCAGGACAATCTTTATTAGAGTATTTGTCAGTTGGGTGAACCAGCTTCCACGAATACTGCAGTTCACAAGGCAGAAGAGGGAGAAAAAAAGATAGGGGGAACAAAAAGAAACAAAAATGCTTGAGAAACACAAAACACAGCTGGACACAAATAACATGCTTTGAGAAATGCCCCAGTGTTTTCATGAATATTTGACAAATAGTATTTAGTACTATGTTCAAACCTTGCATAAATTCTGAAACTACTATCTGGTGGAAATGCCAAGCAGTAATTTCCCTAAAAACTTTTCCTGAAAACCAGTGATTCTGTATTATTCCAAAGAAATGCAACTCAAACTCAGCAGGTATTACACTTAAGGGTATTTTTTACTGAGCAAATGTTAGCACGGGCAAAAGTTTCTTCTCCACTTCAAACATGAGAAACACAGAAAGACTTCAGAACAGAAGAAAAAAAAAGTCCATTAGACCCACGCACAAAAAGAGGAGTTTTCTGCTTGGTGAAACATTCACATTTAGATTTCAAAACACAACTGGAAAACTACAGGTTTGGGGTTTTTTTTGTGGGGAGGGGTGTTAATTTTTAATGTATTAGGCTGAAATGTGTGGAAATAGCTGTGTTATCTGTGACAATATGATCTGCACAGCATGCACTTCTCTTAAATACTGCCTTTTCAGCCACTGCAAACACAGCTCAAAATGTCCCTGAGCAGGGTCAGGCTGGCCTAATATCCCTCAGGGTACATCAAGTGAAAAAGCCTAGTCACATTTAAATGCAATTTTCTCAGAGTTTGAGTTCAGTACATAGTAAGATCTGGCTGACACCACCTTAGCATAAATGTTAGATTACATAGCCTACTAATTTGGATTAGTAGCCTACCAAATTTGCCTACTAAAATGGATTAATAGCACCAATTCACCTATGACAAAGGGGAGCATCACACCCTGCAACCTGAGTGCTACAAAGAGGACACTGGGGAAATGATTAAACAAAGATGTTGGGGGCATTAAACTGACAGGGTTAAGATGCACAACAAACATACACTGAAAGTTTTTATCTGAACATGATGCATGTAACTATGTTCATGCATACTCAGTGAAGGTGTAGACAGGTAAATAATTAGGATACTCCATATCAGAATAAATTCTCAGTAGGGGAGAGAGAAGGTGAACACAAACTTGAACTTAGATGAGAAGTATTTATGGGAATCCATACAAATTATAAAGACAAAAGCAGTGAGAATAGCCAAAAAAACCTGCTGTGATGCTCAGAGAAAGTTTGTCCTGGAATGAGCAGGATAGAAACAGAGCTAAGAATGAGAGATTTCCTTCAGAGATATAATAAAATAGGAAGATCTTCACTATGAAAAGACCCTGGATGCAGCAATTTGTGATGAAAAATTAATAAAATAAATGAAATGAAAGGAGCAAGTCTAGGAGCTGTAGAGGTAAGGAATAGATGACAGCAACCTCTTTTAAGAGGAGAAAAGGAGAAAAAGATTGTCACCATTAAATACACTGTGGATTTAAATAGGAATAGCATAATACAGGAAAAAACATGACTCATCTACTGGCTTCTAAAAGAGGCAGTTAAAAATACAAACGAGAGAGCAAACTGGTTCTCCAGCTATGCCCACTGTGACTGCACTGTAGTCACATAGTGCAAATTGCTTCATGCCCCCTGAAACATCTGAGGCAGAAGAGGAGCAAGTCTGGCTTCTCTCACACAATAAGTCATGTTTCAGCCCTTCCTAGAACATATTTTGGTTCAGCTAAGACACAGAGCTTTTATCCAACATCTGCAGCATAAGAAGGACTCCTGCATCCTCTTCTTCAATTTCTGCCTTAAGCAGCTTCTTACTGGAAAAAAGCACAGTCACTTTTCTAACTGGCATCTGTTTTTAAAATAAACTATTGCAATACAGAGAAACAACTCAGCATATTCTTTATTTCCCCTCCCTCATCTTCTCTCATATTTTCCCTTTCCTGCATTTACTTTCCTTTTGGCTAAAAGCCTAATCTAAAGCCAATGGGTGCCCTTCCATCTATTTTTGTGTGTTAAGACCATACATGCTTCAATTTACTCAGCGGTCATGTCTAAACACAGCCAGTTGGAGCTGTTCTATCACCTGCTTGGTGACTGCACGCCAGTACAGATGTTTCTAACAATATGATTTTAAACAATGTTTAGAAGGAAATGATGAAGTCTTAGTCAACAAAATGGTTGTATCTAGAGTGACATTAAAATATCTGGTGAAGGTTCACAGGTGACAGCCTATCCATTAAAGTTGAATGTACTGGGTGAGCTACGAGCTACTGGATCTTCAAAGCAGCAACATTACTCCTAGGCTCTGAGAACTTCATGTGCCATCCTCTAAGAATGAGGTTTGAAGCAGAAGGAGAAACGGGGTGAAGGAAGAAGGAAGAGGAGAATTAAGGGAACAAGATTCTTGTGGATCCCTTTCAACTCAGAATGTTCTGTGATCCTGTGAAAACACAACATGCATTTTTCAGTCCATTAAAATAAAGCCGTTTTATTCTGTCTAACCTCACCAAGCCACCTCTTTTTCATTTGGTTTTATTTCCCATGTTACATACCACTTCCATGACATGGGCACTCCACTGGGAGAGAAGCTGCAGGCCTTGGAGAGAGAGATCAAAGAGCTTCCGATATTCCGCATCTGTTTTTTGAGCTTCCTGTCGACCAGACCCAGTCACCACCTAGAACATTATAAAAAAACCCAAACCAACCCCACACTCAAATACACATCAGAACATTCAGCATCCACAGCCAAATTTCTACATCAATTGAAGCACTAAAACAGCATTATATACCAACACCTGCATTTACATCAGCTTTTTCTTCTAGAGACTTATGTAGTTAAACTTCACGGATTTTGGTCAAGAGATGGAAATCACTGGTATCCCTAATGACCACAATATTGTTGCAGATGAATTCAAGACATCAATTATACAGAATATACAGTTATATGTTCTCTCTATATACCTGATATATAGGAGTGTGTGTATACATATGCATTTCTGTGTTCTTTTACTTATCTCTTAAATTCTAGTTTTGTTTAAACTGTTACAAGCACCTGTTTGGAGTAAGGGCTAGACAACATATTCTAAATGAGACATACCGAAATTTCTAGGACAAATCTGAGATACATAAAGAGAAAGAGGCAGAAGGACATTAGAGTTTGGATGACGTGTCATTGTTATGTTAAATTTAAATAGTGCAAATATAATGCAGAGTAACGGGTACTAGACCTGCAGCCAGCTTTTCTTGACTCAGGTGGCCAAGCTTTGTCATTTACCTGCTTTTCAGATACTTAACAATAACTCTTAATGAGTGACATGAAATTTGCACATGTAGCTCTAACCCTACTCACCTCACTGTTGCTGTAACGAGCCAGTTCAGATATGAAACGCATATGGTCTTCTCTGATTTGGATCATCTGCTCACATATATTGTACTGGGGACTACTGCTGGAAGATGTGCATGTCCATCTGTTTCAGAAGACAAAAAAACCCCACCTAAATCAGGTTTGACAATAAACAGCACAGCTGATACTGCAAAGAAAGATCCACAATGCGTTACTTTTTTTTTTTTTTACACATTTTCCTTCTCTGTTGTTTGAGGCTTTTCCTCTCTTCACATCTCTAGCTCTACCCCTGCACAAGCCATTAGTGATGAACGGCCCTTCTGAGTTCAAATAGCACTTCTTCCAAGTCTTAAGAAAAAACTGCAAAATTTTTCTGTTTCGGGAGTTTTTTTCGTTTTTCAAAGGCTGCTGCTATGAAATATGAACCAGCATATCTCTTAGAAACAAGACCAAAAAGGATTGAAAGCTAGGACAGAAGTACAGGTATAGGCTGTAAAATACATGTAGCCACCTGCAAATATTTTTTTGTTCATTCTTGTTGAACTCTGAAGAGCGTATGGTAAGCTCCCAGCTATAAAAAAGGCATTATCAAATACTGTTAACATGTTATCAAGAGGTACACAAAAAACATGCTACCAAGAATGTCATGTTAAGTAGCTTCATATTTTTAGTAGCTCAGTAGGCCCATTGCTGTTGATTTTCTCTTAGCAATTACATGCAAGTTATGTGGGTTTTTCTGCAGGAATTAAAATGCAAAGCACAACATTCTAAATTCATGTAACTGCATGGAGGCAAGGTCTTGGAGGAGCACAGAAAGGTTCACTAAAACAAAGCAATAACCAAAAACCATGGAACCATTAATGCAACAACTGGCTGCATTTTCCAACTGTTTTGCTGTGCTGCACACCTAGCCAAAAAAAAATAGGGGAGAGACAAGCTAAGTTGCTGCTCCATATACAATGTACACATGCCTGTTCACCCATGCACTACTACTGCTCACCTTGCTTAGTAAAATCCTTCATTTCTTTTAAAGAAAGTTTCATATTTAAAGGAAAAAAATAAAAATTAAATATTAAATTAGGGTAAGATAAAATGAATTTCTTCCAACCCAGGTGATAAGAAATGTCACAGATACAAGAATGAGCTCAGCAGCATAAAGAGGTTTTTAAACCACCTGTTTTTTCAGCTGTATCCATTACATGAATTACATTAATAGTGAAATACCCACACCAAAAAGATGACCAAGTGAAAATCCTATTAATTACCACAGACCCATGGACTAACAGGTGATTATGAACATATACTCCAAGGGTCACACTTTCCCCATCCTGGATGCTCCACTCTGTTTCTTTCTCCTTCCTACCTGGATTTATTTTCCTCATAATGGGCACTGGTCTTAATGTATCTTGCAAGTTCAATCTGCATGTCACCAAAGAGTGGAACAACCTGCAACTGCTGTACACAGGGAACAAATCAGATTAGATAAATTATTAACACAAATCATAGTGAAAGGAAACTATTATTTACCCATATTATAATAGAAAGTGATCTTTATTCTATTTAAATATACTTAAAATGCAAGAGAATCTATCTTTAAAATCACATCTTAACCAACCTTAAAGTACTTGTCTATCTTGGCTAAATTTATCCTTTTCTTTGCATCCAACTTATAGATGTTACTGACACTTCCATCCATCAGGTATAATCCAAAGCCCATCACCTGAAAAAGGAAAAAATTAAGCCTTCAACAAAAGGACCTCAGAAGTAAAAACCTGTAAGTCTGTTCTTCATGTAATTAGAAAAGCAACATTTTAAAACCACTCCTGAAACACCCAACCTCCTTCAAACAGAATATATTTTCAAATACATAAATTTCTGTACTGTTCTTTTATTATCTGTATTAGCAGTTTTTACAGTAACATTAGCCTGATCAGTTAGCCTTAAAAGATGCTGCTTGTTTGTATAAAGGTTTAGCATTAAAAAAAAAAAAGATCTCACTGAAATGAGAGTCTGGCTATTTTTAGAGCTTTTCTTTTCCATTTTATTCAAATTCTCTACATGCAAACTGATTTGGTAACAGAGCTTTAGATCTAACATCTCTGAGTGATTGTTTTTCTGGCTTTCAGTGCCTCTCTGAATTATACACACAAGAACTCAGAAGCATTCAAAAAAAATCTAATTACCTTTTGTCCAAGGTATTAATTAACATAAGGTTATAAATTTATCAGGAAATATTCTTCACCCAGAGGGTGGCTGGGCACTGGAACAGGCTCCCCAGGGCAGTAGTCACAGCACCAAGCCTGCCAGAGTTCAAGAAGCATTTGGATAACACTGGCAGGCACCTTTGGGGATGGTCCCACGCAGGGCCAGGAGTTGGACTCAATGATGCGTGTGGGTTCATCCCTCCCAACTCAGCATATTCCATGATTTTATTTAGTATTTACAGGAGCCAAGCAGAGCCACTTACTGTGTTCTAAGCATGTCAACCAAACAAAAGGCCTAAATACGAAAGTCACACTGGGCACCCTTGCAGACAACATAAATGCTCTAGAGTTCATGTGTGGTTTCAGAAGACTTTCATTTACTCCTAATAAACAGAGCTCTTCAAAATTTAAAAATATTTGTCATGAGGCAAATTTTTAGCTCTTACTCTGTATCTTTTCTTCCACTGCAAGATATGCAGCTGATAATATCAGCCACATTTCATACTGCCCAGCACCCTCTTATTAGATGTACATACTCCAGGTAACTAAACTGATTTATTAATCCTAATTTCAAGATACTTGTTCCCTGAAATATTTGATACACAGCCTCACTTCTAAAAGCTTTTTAAACAAACTTGCCACATATCTAAAATTAAATGTACTAGTTCCTTTCTGCTGTCATTATACATTATATAGAAACACAATGCCATAGACTTGGATGCAGTTCAATTGGGTCAACTTCAATTTATGAAAAACAAATGTGGATTATAAGCTTTCTAAATACTTTCAGTATATAATACAACAAAAAGACAATGACAGGGAAAAGCAGTAATTTGATTATTTGCATAATCTGGTTCCTTTAAAAAAAAAAAAAAAAAAAAAACAGAAACTATCTTTTAAATTTAAACACCTGCGCCCTGCCTCAACATTCTATTTTTAATTTTGTGCCCAAAAGAAACCTACTTTCAAAAGCATATGTTTCTCACTGGGTGTTAGATACATTTTGTTTTCATAGTAGTCCACACACAAATTCACAATATCTGCAAGCAGCTCTTCATAGCCAACAATCACCTCCAATTGCTGCTGCAAAGACTGGAAAAAAAAAGAAGGGTATTAGTCAACTAGTTACACTGGCAAAAAAAAAGTTACTACCAAACTGGAAGAGCGTTATCTTAGTACTTTTGCAAAGCATTATGTAACTTGCAAGAAGACAATTAAAGCTTACTTGTGTTATCTTGTTGTGGTTGGCAAGGAACATGGAAAGGTTCTGAGATTCTTGAATGGACTGAGGATCTGCCATTTTCCGCAGGAACTGAGCGGCTCTTAAAAACAGAAGAAAAAACAGTACTTTCCTTGGGCAGGACTGATTTTTAGTAAATCTATCTCCTTAAAAAAAGGTGAAAAGTTGACTAGAAGAGAGAGATGGACTTAACTGATCCAAAACAAACTGGTTTACTTCCCTGAATCCCTCACTACACCCCTACTTAGAAGGTCCAATAAAACCCAAATGAAAAAACATTGGATATAGCCTTCATTTGGGTGCAGCTGTGGCTCTATAGATCCGAGCCACTCAACAACCCAGGAAAAGTCAGTCTTCCAGGAAACAAGAGTTTGACCTCCAGAAGCACATCTCCAAAGAAAAAGAAAGGCAAACCAAGTAAGTTTAGGAGGCTTTCAGGAACAGCAACAACTACAACAGGTGGAGGTAGAAACTAAATCTCATGTAAGTAGAAGCAACACAGGTAAATTTGGTTAGTCATTGACTGAATAGTTTTCTGCATGAAAGACCACAGGTGCTAGAGCTGGCATAAAGGCTGTCTTGCCCTACTGCTCTGACCACTGTGTTCAACAGAAGATATCTGATACCATCTGGTAGCTCAAGTACAAAACTTGGCCACTGTATCTCACTCCCTCCCCTCCCTGCTATACCTGCAATCACAATGATTTTGCTGAAATACGCTAAGAACAAGTAAAACAACTCTCAGTTACAAATGTCAAAAGTGGATGCCAGGAATAGAATAGATCAGATCAGAATAGAATAGGAGTAGCACAAGCAACCAGAAAGCCAGCTTCCTCTCAAAAACAGAAGGTTTACTAAACAAAGTATATGCATTACATTTAGCATACACCAAGACATCAGTATTTGACAGCTTGGCATCAAAGGCAGAAAAACCTTGTGCTGGTGGAAGAACAGCACAAAGAACTGCCTAACTGCAGTCAAGCCATCCCTAGTTTCAAGGTAACCTGTCCCACACGCGAAGAGACTATTTTTGAAGAAAAAGCTATCAGAAAAAAAGCAACTGCTGCCATCTCGTGGGAGGCCTCAATGCTGGCAGCAAAGGCCCGGGTACTGCTGCTCCTTGCCACTTACCGCTTGTAGGCTGAGTGGTCGTTCTTCACACTGCACTTCATATTTTTCAACTCATCCAACACAGCAAACATGTTGATGAATTTTCCCAGTGTGATCAGATACGCTTCAGACACAAAGTCCTTCCTTCTCTCCGCATGGCACAAGCGTCTCACCTCCCCACAAAACCGTTCAATTGCATTTCTCTAATGGGAGGAAAAGACAGAAAAACAGGGAGTAAAAGCCATGACATTTCCAGGGAAAAAGTTTCATCACCTACCTAGAGCTGGTCCAGTGAAAAGCTCCACTGAAGCAGAAAAATGTTCAAAGCACACAAAACTAGCAAGGCATGAGTACAGGCCTTTCAGCTCCTCCTCTCTGTACTTGATATGTGCTACAAGTGTCACCAGTGATTTTTGCCACCAAGCTTGTCTGACAAGAGCCAAGGTTCTTCTTTGCAGATAAAAGTAATTAAAAGGATAAATAAAAAAAAACAGGACAAGGGATAATGTTTTTTAAACTAAAAGAGAGTCAATTTAGATTGGATATATGGAAGAAGTGTTTTACAATGAGGGTAGATGTTGGAGTGAAAGCTTCTCTGGACTCGGAGAAGGGAAGCCAAAGCACAGGGGTTGAATTAAAACCTTTGGATAAGCTGAGATATATGAAGTCACACCAAAGTGAAATAGAAATAAAGATTTTTTAACTTTTAGTAGAAATATATGCTAAGTGCCTTTAACATTAAAAAGCTGCAGCAGAGACCTTAAACAAAGTCCTTACTGCAGCAGTGTTACCTTTTCACAGAATCTTTACTTTGGACAAAATATAGATAGAACTATACTGTTCACATTTTTTAGATGGAGTGTTCACATAAACAATAAGAGCAGATAGAAACTGTATACGCAAATCTGTGTACTACCTATGTAACACTTGTGTAAGACTTACAACTGTTAGACCAGGATAGGTGAAGAAAACTAGAATCATGTGTTAATCTTATTGGTCAATTAACAAATATAATCCACACTTCTGTAAGAAAAAAATTATAGAGAAACTAGAACTAGAAGAAGCAGCTGTTTTCTCCCTGCTGTTTGCTGTTGCTGCTTAGCTTTATCATGTAACCCCCCTTGAACTCTGCCTTCAAGAAAGCTATGAGACAATGAAATAAAGAACTCAGCAGAACAGCAGTCTCCTCTCCTCTTCCACCCTGGTCCGAGAAGGAAGGGTAACCCATCTGAGCTCAACAGGTAGTGAGGCACTGGAACAGGTTGCCCAGAAAAGCTGTGGATGTTCCATCCGTAGAAGTGTTCAAGGCCAGGTTAGATGGGGCTCTGAGCAACCTGATCTAGTTGAAAATACCTCTGCTCACTGCAGGGGTTTGGACTATATGGTTTTCAAGACCCTTTCCAACTCAGACTATTCTGTGATTCTATGAAGTTTAAAATCGCTCAGAAAAAAAGGGATTTCATGCTCTTTAGTGAGAAAATATATATATGAACCAAAAGGCAAATTATAGGAATGCTCCCTTCAAAGAAACAAACAAAAATCCATAGCACACTGTACATGACAGCTCTCTTAAGTCATCCTGGCACATGTTTATTTGAGGGCTTATTTCCAAGCACACACCAGGGCCATTTCAGATGGCGATTACAAATACAAAAAAGACAGCAACTTCAAATGTAAAAAGGAATCTGTTCTGACTTTAGAGCTCTAATCTGCTTGAATGAAAGGAGATTGAATGAAATGTAACATTTCCTGTTGTCTTGCCCAACTGGGAATCTGAGTACAATCAATCTCCTCCTTCCTGTGTGCTCCGGGCCTCACAGGCTCTAGCTGCTCCAGCTCTGAATAATGCCTGGAAACATCCTCAGTCCATTGAAATGGATGGCAAGCTGCCAGGAGGGAGGAGAAAACAAGACAGACTCCTATTCTCCAGCTCGGGTGGCTGGCAGGTCACAACAACTGGGTTAGCGCGCCTCAATTATGAATCGCCATAGCAAAGTTGCACCTGCTGCTCTGCTGTCCAGACTTGAGGATCCCTCATTCCCCAGCAAATGGTTTCTGTGCTGAGATGTGTTTATGTATACATATGAAACACATTCTATTTCGACTTCCTTTCTTCCTAAAGTGACAGATCTCTGTCCCCATGTGCTGCATAGGGACTATACACAATTACTTTTGATTTTATGTTGAAAGTCTTAAGGGAGATTGCCTGAAGTTTTTAAGATAGGCATTAAAAATTCTGCCCTTCTGTGGGAGAATATGGTGTGTTTTTTCTAACGTATAACAACTAGGTTCAGTACCTGAGCACACAATATAAAGTATACAAAACAGGAATATAAAATTACAAGCCTACTGACAAATTTTGTTTCTATTCCTTTTACCTGAAAATACATAAAATTCATCAGTTTTGTGACTTCTGGCTCCAGAACTTCCACAGTTTTCTCATAAATTTCTACTCTGTTAGGCTGCTCATTGCACTTGACCTGTGGATAATTAAAGAGGTTGTTATACTTGGAACTTTCCAAGATAAAGCCTCAGCAACTAAGACCCTGAGAAAATGCATTATCATCCTAAAGAGACAAACTTCAAGACAAAAGTTTCCAAGTTTGGTAATCTTATGCTAATCTTCTAAGCTTAGTTGTGTGTAAAAAAACCCAAAACAATCTAAGATTTTCCTATTACCTTACAAGTAATTTAGTTGTCAAACACCTCTGGAGGGTTAGAACAATATTCTTTCCACATTAAGCCACTTGCTCAAAATCATGCACTAAAATAGGGCCAGAACTGTAAGTTAAAACAGGTTACCTGACTTCCACTCTAAATATTTAAACCACAGGATAAGCCTTCCTTGCATTTCAGTACAAAAATAATTGCATTACAAATTCCTTATAAAGGAAGGACTCAATTCATGGTAATAATAGTGTTCAGTTTTCTGGCACTTCTTAATATTCTTCCCACCCCACTCCTGTACAGCCATTCCCAGACACTTGAAGCTGGGAGGATTTTTTGTATACAGATCAAGAAAGCACTACATAGCTCTGACATTTAGAAAGTGGCTACCTTGGAGTAGTAGTGTCTAGAAACTTACATGTTTAACCTGAATGTTAATTGTTACATGCTATGCTACCTGTTTTGAATTTAAGTATTAAACTGGGGAGTGGGAAGAGTCCATTCTCTTGAATGAAATGTTGACCTCAAGCAGATCCCACAATCAAAAGTTTTCCTTTTAAAGCACATTACTCCTATACTCTTGAACCAAAAAGTAAGACTGACACAAACCCCATGAGGTATTGCTATAGATGCTTATAAAAAAAATAAAGTCCAATTGCTCCCCAAGTGCTAAAAGACACTGTTCTATGGCATTCCCAGATTAACAATTGAGGAATCAAAGCACACTCCACTTCGGATCTCACTGGCAAAGCTCTGTCTGCGTAATTCCACACTAAAACAAGACAGAAGCTCACATGTTGCATGACAGTACAGTTTTCATGCATTACCTGGGGAATAGCTCTTGAGCAGCTTCTCCATGTGTATAACATAATTGCATATTCCTGACCTTCTTCTAGCATTTCATTCTGTAGGGAAGACTCAATATAATTAGGCATTGTAATACAAAATTAATATATCCATGTGTCTTCTGTCATTCCAAGACCCTGTCCAAACAAACCTATTTCTCTTATCAGAATGTTTATGTACAAACACAAATATATTGCATGCTGAATGATACATCATCATCATCTCCCCAGATCAGACTGGTTTATGTGTTGTTCTTTTTTCCCAAAACTAATGACACTGTGATCTATAAGTATAAATAAAAATGGTAATCTTGGGGTGGGGGAGAGTGATGGAATGGTGTTTATTCTTCTTTTTAAATTCAGGGACTCCAGATGGAATGGTCAAGGATGAAAGAGCTAGCACATGCAGAGCAATTTTTTACAGGGCAAAGGAGCGGTACAACAATATCCATACAATCAAAACAGGTTAAGGAGTAACCATATAATTTTAGAAGTAGATTGATGTAAATATACATAACTTTCAGTAGCATCTGATGATGATAAAGCATTTATGCTTTATCTGCCCAGTCTACTATTTGTGAATAGGCCTCTAGAATTATAAGACATATTATTCCTAATTTTCCAAGAACGCCACAAAAGAAGGGAATCTTTGAACAACATTAGTTGCTCAAGAGGAAACACAATGTAACATTTTTTTTTTAAGTGTGTTTGAAGAGAAGAAAAGCCATACACTTTTTCATCTTACCTCCTCCTGGAAGTACTGTAGGTAACCTGTTTTCTGTGACCATAATTCTTATAATGAACTGCAAGAAGACACATTCCTATCCTTTTATTCTAAGTAAGACAAAAGTGTATATCAGAACATCTACTTACCATGCTAGAATGGACTGTAGCTTGTTCAATGTATCTTGCAATCCCAGTGACAAATGCATTTCTGTCTTCAAAATTAGTGTTGAAGTTTGGCTGCAGAGAAAGGAAAACATGGAATTAAGTCTTCGGTAGCAGCATCTCTCCTATGAAGGAAAACTGAGAACCTGGCATTTTTCAGTCCAGGAAAGAGAAGACTCTGGAAAACCTTATGGCAACATCCAGTACCTAAAAGGGCACTCTGCAAGAGAGCTGGAAAGGAACTTTGTAAAAGTGCATGTAATGAGAGGACAAATGGGAATGGATTCAAACTAACAGTAGGTTTAGATTAGATATTAGCAAGAAATTACTGACTGTGAGGGTGGTGAGACACCTAAACAGGTTGCTCAGAGAAGTTGTGGCTGACTCATCCCTGGAAGTCTTCAAGGCCAGGTTGGATGAGGCTTTGACCAATCGGGTCTAGTAGAAGGTGTCCCTATCCATGGCAAAAGGGTTGGAGTACATGATCTTTAAAGTCCCTTCCAACCCAAACCCTTCTATGATTCTATGAAAAGAATTTTTATATATATTGCCAATATAAACACTTTAGTTTTGGGCAAAACGTACTCTTTATTAGCAGCAATGGGAAATGGAAAAACTTTTTCCTAAAATCAGAAAATACCTGGTAAAGAAGAGATGATGGTGGGGGCTCAATACATGGTTGCTGATCTGGCAATGGTAATTCCTCCAAGAGATCCACATTGGACAAGGCATCCTCCAGTGTTACTTGAGCAGTCATTTTGTACCTGGTTAGAAAATACATACATACATATAGATATGTAGACATATACACAGAGATATAACTTCATATGTCTTCCTAGATACACAGTAAACAAAGGAGTAACATGAACAGCAGGGAACTACCTATATTGTGGGAAATGAGAAGTTTCCCTTCAACCAAAATGGAAGGGAAACAGTCAAACAGAAACTCAGTTGATTTTCGAATACAAGGTTAAATAAAACTTTTGAGACTAACACCCTTGTCCTTCCTTTTAGGATTTGAGGAATGTTTCTCTTCCCCCACTGCTGGACACCAGAAATACACCAGAGCTACTACAACCACATCATCGTCAGGAGACCAGTCTGTTAAAAGGTGCCAGCCGTCTCCAGTGTTTCATGTCCTAGGACGTCCAGACCCGCTTTGGGGAGTTGATGATAGACCCCTCAGGGCCATGGTGATCTCCATAAACCTTTGACTGCTGCCACTGCATGGGCTTTTGAACCAAGAACAGCAATGGGAACAAATCTGTGACCAGTAACCAAGCACTGCAACAGGCTGCCCAGAGAATTGTAGACTCTCCTTCACTGGAACTTTTCAAGAACTGTCTGGATGCAATCCTGCGCCATGTGCTCCAGGATGACTCTGCTTCAGCAGGGAGGTTGGACCAGATGAGCCACCACAGTCCCTTCCAACCTTACCTGTTCTGTAATGTTGTGAAAATTTAGGAAGAAAACGTGGGGTGGAACAACTCAGTCACCCACTTTTGTATAATGATCTACTTATTCTCCTCAGTGTAGAGAAAAAAATACTGATTTTTAAGGTAATATCTCTAATCAAGATGTCTCTTTTTTTTTGCAAGTTATTTTCCCCCATTACCAGAGAAAAACCATACACCTATGATGCAAGGAGCAGCTGAGCACTGGCCTCAGCTCTAACCAGGAGGGAAGGAACACTGAGCACCCACATCCCAGAGGAGCAGGATTCTGCTTGGCATGTGTAACCCCCATGGACCTGTGCTACCCTCACACACCGGGAGGGTACAAACAGATCCCAATGCAGCTTTGACAAAAACTCACTGCAAGACAGCTGGTATGGGCTGGTGATGCCACCACTCCCTGCACTTTTACTGGCCTGGCAGAAACATCTCCTCACTTTCTCTTGACAAATTACAGATTCCTGGGGAAAGACCCACAGAAACAGCAGCTTTACCTCCAAGGAAGGGCTTAGCTGACAAAAAAACAGAACCAAAACCCAAACCCAAGGAGAGACAGCAACCAGGAGTGATTGCCTATCTATCTCCAGAGACCAACCCTGTGTACCAAGCCATTGCTGCAAAGCTAATGTACCACATATGAAGAGAGGTTGCCAACAACTTTATAAGCAACAATCAACAGAAAGATTCAGAGGTTTGTTTCTTCTTCAAAGCCCAGCCCAAACCTTGCTCCCAGCCTGAGCATATCAGTTTTTGTTAAAATAAATAAATAAACAAATGCTCATACTGCACAATCTGTGATCCTTGCCAAAAAAGGGATGAAGGACTGGACTGACAGGAGTGCTGCCTGGCAAACCTGTGCCAGGATGCTTGCCCAACACCTGCCTACACCCAGATCAACACAAGAACCACAATTTTTCTCAAATTAGAGACCAGCAAAGAACATGGTGTCCTCCCTTTGATAAATAAACACATGCCCAAAAAATTCCGTGGCTGGGCAAAAGTCCTGTGAGGAGGTCAGACTGAACAGTTTTCCTCTAAAGGAAACTGAGCCGCCAAAAGTCAGGACATCTACAGATGAGTCTCTCTATGGGTAATTTATATGTGAGTCTGAGTATCTATAAATCAAGCTTTAGCTAAAAAATTAAACAGTTTAACTGAGAGGCTCCTTCCAACCTGAAGCCCAACCTCTTAGCCCACCTGTCCAAGTAGAAACTCCCAGTAGTGCAGCTGCTCTGGGATGTGCCGGTGGTGGGATCAATGGGCCCATAGCCCTCTCCCCCACCAGATAGGCAAATGGCCACAAAGCATTGGCTCCAAGAAAGCACTACAAAAAATGTTCCAAGACCCATAGTGAAAAATGGCCAGCCATTCCACACCAAAAACTACTGCAACTATCTGTCTAAAGGGGAGGAGTCACTGCGTGCAAGGAAAGTATCAGTACTCTCTCCCCATCTCCCCAGTCCACCTATCTTCCTTCTCCTAAAACATGAATGACTCCACCAATGACTTGGGCCCCTGCTGTAGAATAGAGCCAGGCATTTGCAAAAGTCAGGCTCCTGACTTGTACCTCCTCAGCACTACAAGTGAATATTCTGAAGATGTGGCCCGTACATCCCAATTCTGAAAGCACACCTGCATGCTTTTGGCCTCAACATTCACAGCTGCACAGGAATAATCCTCCAGCATCAGCTATGTTCAGACTATGAGACATTAGACTATCTGTGGATTTTTTTTTTTTAATACTTAGAAAACAATTTAAAAATCAAACCCAAAATCCCAGCTGACTTACACTGCCATCTATTTAATAGCACAAGTCTGGGAAACCCTCACTAACAGGCCAGAGGCACAAATAAGAAACAAAAGCTTCCTGCTGCCCTCCATGTTGTGAAAAGAAAGAAGGGGAAGGAATAGTTTTTGAAGTCCTTCAGCATGATTTCCCAAACATCAGCATTTTTCAAAGCAGGAAAACAAAAGCCATTGGGCATAGACAGCTGTAAATGTGCTCTTGTTTGAGGTTGCTCGCTAACAGCTCTGCTTTGCAATTTTGCCAAAGGTATCCACAGGTGTTTTGTTGGCCAAGTTCAATGTCCCTGTTCTCCAGCCTTTGCACTCCAGTATCTAGCAAGACATGAAAGAGGAAGCAGCTTCTTCCTGCCCAGCTTCGACACATTTGCAAACATTGCGAGAGCGTTATTCACGTTTCCCCTCTGCCCCCTCAGAAGTGAGCAGAGGAGGTTTGACAACAGCAACGGCAGGAGAACAGCTGGAACTGGTTCAGGGGTTTTTTCCCCTTCTTTATATTTGTTGATAAAACAAGCTCCAAAAGACAACAGCTGTTTCTCATGTACAGGGATGAAGGGCTGGCAAAACCAGAATTTTTTTCCCCTTAAGCTCAGAAAAATTAATTTAAGAAAAGCTGAAATTCCCAAGACACAAAATTGGACAGCTTTGCCTCCATAAGAGTCATGAGTTTTTAACAGATGAAATTACTGGGCAGAAGAGCTAATATTTTAACAGATTACTTTATGGCAGAGAACATAAGAAACTTCAAAGACCTATTTAAAAGTTTGATTAGGAGTTTACATAAATGAGAACAGACTAATATGCTGTAGTCATAATCATCATTATAGTTATACCAGGACACTTACCCAAACTGAGAATTTCTTTCTTACCAAATTCCTACAGTGCTGTTTTCAGTTCTGTACCCACATAAAATTTTCCAGGACAGATTTTCTCAGGTAGAAGACATGTACGCTCTACTATCTTTTTCTTTTTGGATTATGACTCATCATTAAAGCACTAAAGTAAAAATGCACTCCAAGAACATGTTTTCCTGGTTGTACACAACACAATTAGTAAACATTCAACATTCATTATCTGACATTCTCCCTTGAGGAGAGAGAATCACATATACCAGCAAGCTGTTTCACTAAATTTTGGTGTTTGATGAGCACACACAGCTTTCTAAGCAGGGGAGAGCAACGCCTGCGCTGATTCTCAGTTCCTTTTTCCAGATTTTAAAGCAAGAAAATCCCTGTCTCTAAACAAAGTTCAGCCTTATAGTACCAAGTCCCACCATGTCCAAGGATCACAGGTATCAGATCGAGGGTTTGGGGTTTTTTTAATAGGTTAGTGCAAGGCCACAGACTAGCTTAAACTAGGATATCCATCTTTTTCTTCAGTTGTGAAGGAGATGAGCACCACATGGGCCTGACCTGCTCAGAAGAGCTTGTGCTGTGGAGAAGCACACTGAGCTGCCTCTCTACCATTTTGTCCATGTAAAAAACCAAGCCAAAAAAAGGAAGCACTTCTAGCACTGTCTGTATTTTGATTTCACTTCAGAACTGGATTATTATTGAAAATATTCACAAAAAAAGAGTTGGCAATCTTTTTAAAACGTCATAAATCTGTACCACTGCTCTCGGCCACGCAACTGTGTGGTAAGCAATGCCCTGCTAACAACATTGTTTTGGTATTTAGAGGAGATGATTGTCAGTTCCAGTAGAGGTACCGTTCCCACATCTCCATCCTTACAGAAAAATGTCTAAGTCTTTGCAGAAGCTCTATATTCTTAATTCCAAGCACATCAGAAAACAGCCAGCATGCATGTCTCAGCCATGCTCTTTTGGGCCTCCTGAAGCTTCACATTATTTGGAAGAAAATATGAACAGGAGCATATCACGGGGAAAAGTATTCTGGACAAAAAAAAATAGAAAACTGATCAGAAGAAATAATAAGAACTACAGAAGGCAAGGACTGAGAAAGCAGGGAATAGAGAAGAGAGCGTTAATTTCAGAATCACTGTGAGAGAAAGGATTGCTGGAACTATTCTGTTCTCAAACTTACATGTAAAAAAAATCCCCCAAATTCTAGACTTAAGTAGCTATAACAACAAGTTTTTAAGCTTTTTTTCAGTGACAGTTAAGCAGGACTCAGCCTATAAATAGCTAAAACAGGAAAAAATACACTTGATGACACAAGATAGTTCTTACACATGTTCAGCAGCAGTGCACACAATCCAACAGATATTACTTGTAGCTAGCAACCAAGTTATAAAAAAACTAAATACGGGTAAAGCAAATGAACTAAGGTAACTGTACCCTTATTGAGATCTTCTTATAAGTGCAGAAATTACCATACAGTTCCTCTTTAGCCTCTGGCCAAGACTTCCCAGAAATGTCCTCTAATGGTCTTATGAATCTACCCAGCTGAGTTTCAAAAAGACATTGATTCCCAACATAAAAGTTGTACCTCAAATAACTAGGTTTGATGATATCTATTTATTGGTGAACAATAAAGCTCTCCACCACAAAAATTATCAGATGCAATGTTATGGCTGTGTTAGACCAGATAGGGAGATGATAAGGTTGGTACCATGCAACCACAAAACATTTTAAAAACCCAAAAGGTATGTTGAGTATCTTGAAAATAAACAGGGGAAGAATGGAAACTCCTTGGAGAATACAAGTACATATGCCATTTAAATTACTTGCAAACTGTCATTATCACCTGTACTAAGATTGTAAAGAGAACATTCCCACAGAAAACTGATAAACAGTATAATTCAGTCCTTTAGTTATAAAAATAAAGGTAGAGAATATAAAGCTACAGTGGAAGCCAACTCTTCTTCAGAAGATTTAGCCACAGCAAGCAGAGGCATTTACTTTATGACAGTTCTTCCTTTACTTCATGGAGTTTGGAGTAACAATGTTAAGCTTCCCTGAAATAAACAAAAATAATTAAAATCTAAATACCACACCTGACAGGCACTTTGTTCCTTTGCATCACTCACTCAAAGGTTTGACACCCTGAGGACATCTTAGCATCCTCACTTTGAAATCTCTAAGGATTTATCCTCACACAACCACCAGAGTGGGAAGACAGCAGGCTTCCCTCTTGAAGCACGGTGGATTGCAGCAGGTAACAATCTGGAAACAGATTTCCAGGTGGTATTTTGCTGTCAGCTCCTTACAGTACATCTTCCGGTATATTGCTGCATACTGGAAATATCAGTCAGTGGACACACCAGTGTCTAGTGATACCACATGCTCATCTTGTGCCCTGAAAATTAAACTTCCACGGAAAATGAAAGAAGAGTTTTGCTGGTATTACAGCACGGGAAAGATCTGAGTGAGCAGTCAGTGCTGTGGATGATTCCTCCTCCCAGCACCAGTATCATACATGGATATGCAGCAACCAGCCTCACCACCCAGGGCTGACAAGGTTCATCTCATTTAGGCAACAGTTCAGCTGTTCAGGGACAAGGATTTCCTTCTATCATTAACCTCCAATAAAAATAAAAGTATAAAAGAGACAGCGATATAAAGGAACACACTTTCTTCAGCTAAACTTCAGCTGAACTACCCGAATGTCCCCAACAGTCTGAGAGCAAAGCAAGTGTCTGTTCAGCTGCGTTTTCACGCTGCCCTGGCACGAAGTGCTGCAGCAAGCTAAGAGGGGTAGATGAAAAAGTGTTGGATGAAATAAATTGCCTTGAATCATTCATCCCACTTTTTGGACTGACTCTGAAAAAAGGTGTTGTAAACTGCGGTATATCCCATCTGCTCCTGAAAGAACATCCCCATGGCAGTGACAGCAGAGCGAACCTCTCCTGACGTCCTGTACTCTTCAGAGCAGCCCAGCTACTGCTACTGTCTCTTTTGACAGACCCTCTCCCTCCCTGCCCCAAAGCACACATCCCAGCACCTCCAGCAGCACTTGGCCAGGCACGTGGGAAGAGCTGAATGGGCAAAGATTTAAGTCACTGCTGAGTCTCAGGGCGAGAAGAGTCAGAAAAATATCAGCACTGGCCTTACTTCACCATTCTTGATACCATGCTACACACTATACCAGTATCTTAAATACACCTCTTGGGGGAAAAAAAAAAGAAAATAAATTCTCCACATCCTTTTAACCTCATTTAACCACAAGCTCACAGAAAACTGAGTTTATGTATGTAAATGTAGCATGCATCCATTCAAAATGCAGACAGTTACACTTCCAACAGCCTGACACAGTCCAGGAAAAACATATCCTATGGTCGTCATAACTGCAGGGCAAGTTCCCAGCCCTCGAGAGGGGAGTTTGGGGCCCCTGGTCACAAAGGGTTGGATCAGCAGTTCGGGGCTGCAGCTGGCAGCCAGGGGCCTCACACCACACTCTGAGCTGGGATCAGCAAAGCCTGACCCGCTTGAGCACAGTTTCTCTCTCTTTCCCCAGGCAGGAGAAGTTACCAGAGAATATTCAGAGACCTGTGAGTGCAAATGCACGAGTAGGACTGATGCCATGAAGATTTTTTTGCCTTTTCTTTTATACCCCTGTTATACCTTTTTACAACTTCTGTATTCCTAGTGCTTTTTGCCTACATTCTTGGACTTGTTTGTCAAGCTAAGAGACTAAACATTTTACAAGCTTTGTAGCTAGAGATCAGTGTGCCCCAGATCCCAAGGTCCTCTCCAGAACACATTCTGTAAACCAAGATAGAACCATCCAGGGGAAGGCTCCTTGGGGAGGGGGGCTCACTTGAGCCTCTCATTGGGGAATCTTGGACAGATATGCTAATTAGTAAAACCTATAATGTTACACCCAATGTTGGGGGCACACTTGGCTGGGTGCATCTCGATGCATATGACCTGGACGTGTACACCTAAGGATCCTTAAAATAAATACCAAAGTAAAATCCCTTTTCCCCTTCTAACCATGTATGACTCTTGATTTTAAGACCAGGAAAAGCCATCAGGACAAGCAGATGTGCTCAGCACACCCCACCTCCAGCTGCACCCAGGACAGTGTAAGGCCTAGAAACCAGCATATAAAACAGCAATAAAACACATGCAAATACTAGCTCAAGAATGCAGCCCAAGAAAGCAGAGGTGGTTTGGGACATCCAGGGAATTGGTTTTGGTAAGAGCATTCTCTATGCAACCCAAAAAGCTCTCCAACACTGGAATTTTAAGTGGAAAAAAATTATTTCATATTAAAAATATGGAGAGGGATCATGCCAAAGAGTGAGTTAATTAAGGTGGAGTTTCAATGATGAACAAAAATTGGTGGACTGTAGAAATTTTTGAATATTTTCTGACTTTGCAGATGAAAACAGTGTTTCATTTGACTGAAAAATGATGTTGGGAAGGGATGCCCCATGCCTTTTTGCAGTCCACTGGACACATTTTGTTTTTAAATAGATGCATTTGATCTCCAAATGCTTGTACATGTTCCCAGGCTCAAAATAAGACAAAGAGGAAGCATGTCTGTATTTTAAACAGCAACTTCCTTTGACATTGCCTCTCTTCTTTCCCAAGACTGCAAAAGCAGAACCTTTGAATCTTAGATTAAGATTGCCATGCAATCCATTAATTGAAATATGTATCCACATGAGTGGTTTTGCCTAAAATAAATAATTCTATATTAATATTAATGTAAATATTAATAAATAATTTAAAAATGTCTTTTGCATAAATAAATAAATCAATCAAAGCTTACCCTACTTAAAAGCACAGAATTCTATTACAAAAATCAGGGAAAATTTTATGTACTGCAGTTAAAGAGGAAGAAGACAAGCATATTATTTAAAAAAAAAAAAGAAGCAAAGATATTCCACAGTCCACACACTGAAAGAAAGAAATTCAAATGAAAGTGTTTTTAAAGAGATGATTGACTGGCCTGCTGAATTGGGCTCTTCAGGACCAACCTCAGTAAACTCCATGGCAACTAATGACAACATTCCCACAAGAATAGAATTGGTTGGCACAGCAGCGGAAGTTAAGTTTTATCCCTATAGCAACACAACATTTTCAGGTTTCTTGTGTCCCATTGTGTCATTCTCCTATGCCACTGGATTGCAGAAAATCAATTAAATCATTTCTCTACTAAGGAAATTTGATTCAATATTCTGTGTAATGTTCCTACTCAAGTTAAACCATGAGATTCCAATCACAAAGGGCCCTTGTAATGAGAAGAGAACAAAAGGAATGGATTCTCTCTTCCAAGAACAGCACAGCAATTACTAAAATATTCATATTTATTTCAAGCCTCCAAGATCTCTCTCAAAAACTCCCTTTTAGTTCTATTTTAATTAAATTTCAAACACCTCAGCTGTTCAGCTGCTTACCTATCAATTCAGACTGAGCAGAAAACATTTTAACACCCTGATAGCTAAAGCACTTCAGAGAACAGCACCACGATGGATCTTCTCTGTTTGAATGCTCTTTTTGTGTGCTCTGGACAGCACAATCTGCCTTTCTGCCAAGCGGATCAGCCTAAGATGTTCCTTTTGGGACTGGAGCTCCCCTTCGTTCCTAAGCAACAGATTTGCATAAGCTGAAGGAGCAAAGAAAAATGCTTTTCACATCATTTACTGGCCTGCCTGATTAAAGTAAAAGACAGAAGAAAGCAAACAGCAGCTGACAGTCCATTGTGCAACAGATTTGACATACTGTTAAGCTTTCAAAAATACATCTGCAATTGGAATTTTAAAAAAGGCTTAATACGTGAAAAAGAGAAAAAAATTCCAGCACTGAATTATCACATCCAAACATCACAGCAAGTCCCAGAAGAATGGCCATATAATGGAAACAATTAATTTAGCATTAGACTCCTACAGGGTGATGTGGCTCACATTAACTGCTTTGCCTTGCCCTTGCTGGATGGATGCAGGGAGGAAAGCAGGCTTCCAAAAGCAGGCACAGACTAGGAGAAAAACATGAGGCTAATAGCATGGATTTTTTTTTTTTTTAATAAAATCTCAGCTTCCTAAATGAAAAGCCCTTTGTGTTCAGTCATATGCAAATTTTTCATGCAATCCACACTGCTACCTGTCCAGCTTCTGTCCCCTGCAGGGAAACATCCCAACAAGCAACCCCCATCCCTTCCATCTCTTTACACAAGCAATGCCTGTGGTACAACTTTGCAAACAAGGTTCAAGCGCCCAGCGATACACTGGTCTTATCACCTGGAAAACTGAATTCTGGGCAGTATCAGTAAGCAACAGCAGCACTATTAATGCAACCTAAAAGCCACACTTCTGGGAGCCAGTACTGTTCCTCCCACAGGATAATCAAGGTGAGAAGGACACCACTGCTAAGGATGCTGTCATGCAGCTGAAATAGCTTGCTGGCACATTGACCACTGGGACTCAGAGGACAATTGGTTATGCTTGTCAAGTAACTTCCCTTTCAATATCCTGGATGAATTCAAGCACTTTCCTATAAAAGGAAGGTCTGACACTCTACTATCATCACAGCAGGTTATGAATGGGGGAGTCTCAGCTCTTTGGATGAAGCCTAGATCAAGACTGGTGAGTCATGGCAGTCCAGAATTGCCTTTCCCGATGCCTGCCGCCAGGTGTATGTCTACTAGTGACTCCTTTTTACAGCATCAGTAAGAAAACTCTCCCACAACTAGGGAACACAGTGCAACCCTAGCACTCCTGTACCATAGCATTAGGCTGGAGTCATTGTATTTTTCCTGCCAAGGCACCACAAGAGTGAATTTATCTTTTCCTGCCATGTTAGAAGCCAGCAGGAGCACATGGACAAGCACATACTAATTCTACAGCAGCAGCAGCTGCAGTAGATGATGATGCAGCAAGTAACAACCAGGTATTTCGAACGGCAGCCTGGCCAGTACTACGCATCTGTAGCATCATCCCACATCTTGAAGCTTTGGAAGAGAGATACAACTTCCTGATGTTAAAATATAGGGTGAAATGCTATCCCTCTGTAGGAAGCTCAAGCAGAGGATGCACACACTCCAATGAAAAACTAATTCTGCTCATTCCACTTATTTTGAGAATCCATTGCAATGGCATAGGAGAAGCCTAAGCCTCTAAAATTTGCTCCAAAAGCATCCCACTCAGATGAACAAGGAGGGAGGGCTTGTCTTTGTATTTTGTCCTGTAACATGCAACCCTCTCTGCAATAGCACTTGTGCTACAAGAATTCACAGAGGTATTTTGCTTGGTTTGTTTTATCTGTGAACCTAAGTCTGAAGTCCAAGATATGTCACAAATGTAAAATAAAAAAAAAAACTGCTGTTGGTGGGGCTAGATGGCTGAGAGGGTTTGCATTGATTTACTAATTAATTCTCACAGAACTGAGTTAGTTTTGAGTGAACTAACTAACATAGCGAATGAACCCCCTTCTGCAATATTTGGCCTCTCTTCAAACTGCAATGAAGTTAAGAGATTTAAGCATTGTTACATTCTAGGTTAGGAGTGCTGAGATCTGTCTTGCTACACTTACTTGCCTTACCCTTTTAATACTCTCTGGTATTACACCTTTGAGTTGCACCATTTCACCTTCTTGACCAACTCCCTCCCCTTCTCTTTTTTGTGTTCTTTTCTTCTTACCCAGTTCACTCCTCTGCACCCCTTTTTAATCTTCTCAGTTTGCTGCCATTTTTGCATTCTGCTGATGCTGCTCTCTCCTGCAGCTGTTCTCAACAAGTACTTCTTCTGCACTTCTGTTCCTGATCCTGCTGCTGCATGGGTGGTAGGAAGCAATGCCGCACAGCAGTGCTCTGGATGAGACTGAAGTCTAGCACAGAAGCTAAGCACTGAAGCACAGCACCTAGAGCATGTTCAGCAGTCATGAAAAGCTCTCTCACTTCTTACAAAGCTAACACTCTCACTGTGAACATCCTGCAAAGAATGAGAAAGGGAGCGGCAAGAGCAATAAGCACCCCAGAAAGCAGAAAGGAAAGCAAGTTCACATGAAATTAACGTGGCATAGCTCAGGATGAAGTCTTCCATCACAGATTGCTCACACCTGCTCAGCGTGGGTTTCCTTGGCTGCCCTTTGTGTCTAATAAAGAGAGTGCTGGTACTTTAATCAAAAAGGGCACACCTGTGTGCATGGGCTGAAAGGAGCTGGGGATGGGGGACTGAGCACCCCAGTGAAGGGAGGACTGTCACGTTACAGTTAAAAGAGATGAGCCACAAAGATGGAGAGACAGACGAGTCTGGAGCCTTCAGATTTCCTTCTAAGCAACAACACAACCCCTCAGCCTTAGACAAACTGTTTATTTAGAATAATGGAATGGCTTTGGTTGAAAGGGACCTTAAAGACCAACCCCTCTGCCATGGGCAGGAGCACCGTCCACTAGAGGAGATTGCTCAAAGCCCCATCCAACCTGGTCTTGAACACTTTCAGGGATGAGGTCCCCACAGCTTCCCTGGGCAACCTGTTCCAGTGCCTTACCACCCTTCACAGTCAAGAATTTCTTCCACATCTTTCAGCTAAATTTCGTCTCTCTCAGTTTGAACCCATTGCTCCTTGTCCTATCACTACAGTTCCTGATAAAGCATGTAAATTCTGTACTTTCATTTCACAACACTGGAGAGAAATAAAGAAAAACAACATTGTTTTCTCAAGGGAGGGGAGGACAGCACTCTCTTCCTTAGCCCAGTTACAGAGATGGTTGCTCCAGGGTCAGTCTTACAGCTTCTCAGAGGAGTCCGCCTGGCAACACAGCTGCCTGTGGGAAGGACACACCCACCACACCACTGCTGGGGGCAGCTGTCCAGGCAGGGGCAGCCCCCCAGGTCTCCCATCCACAGTGTGCCTCTGCATTTTGTATCCAGCTCCATCTTACAGCACATGTCCCCCAATGACACCACAGGCATTAATTACATCCAGTGCGTTTTTTCAATGCAAGCCTGCAGCTGAAGATCTGGCTTCAGTGTTGCCTTACTTAGAGTTTAAAAATTGAACAAAGGCTTCAGTAAAAATGACTCCAAAACAGAGGCTGTCTGCTGTCATTCCTACTCCTTCTCTATACGTGTAAGTACTTGGTAAATCAACAATACAATACTCTCCACTTTCAGTTAAAAAAAGTTACACAGCTTCATCTGAAAAATAAGTTGGAAGACATTTTAGGCAAATTTGTATTATCCCTGCTTACAATAGCTTTTTATTTAATATCTAAATCAGTACGATAGAATGTACAATTTTGCAAAATTACAGTATGTATAAAGAAAACAAAAACCAAACCAACAGGCTTCAGAAGCTGTTAAAAAAAAATCTACCATGTGCACTTCTGTGAGAAGAGGATGAATCAGACAAGAAGTAAGTCATGCTTTAATAGTTCTATTAAAGAAACTAAGGAAATACTACAGGACAGGGTAGAAGAGAATCATCTGTAATATTTTATACAAGAAAATATGCAGTTTCAGTGAAAATTCATCCAAAGCTTTACTTCAGATATCACCTGACAAGCACTCACATCTATCTTGAGCCATGTGTCATGACAGTTTGCCTGAACTTCACACTCAAAATGTATAATTCAATGTACTCTCCTTATTGATTTTATATCACTGAATCAACTTAAAATAATTAGAACTATACTGAAAGAAGGCTATAAACAGCTTCAGGTCAACAGCATTTTTATTTCCTGACAACAAAGTGTTCATGTCCCTATCAGAATTAAAGTATTTTAAAATGGAGTACAGCACTAATATTTTTATCTAAACCCTGGAAACAAATTTCTTGTATAGGTGTAGTGCATAAAGCAAGCATCTCCAAAAGCACCTTGTGTCAGTTGCACAGCTGCAATCATTACTTAGCATGTCAGCTCTTGAGACTCATCTCCTAACATTGGTTTAAAACCAGAGTACTGGTTTTTAAATCTATTTGTTTCTAAAACCAAAAGCACCATTTAATTGTCGTTCTTTTACTTTAGAATACAGTAATTCATAAGAACATTACTGAGACTCAACCCTGCTAATCATTTGCAGAGAGTCATCTAGTAAGCATAAGTCTATACACTGCCTGAATTCTTAAGATGCCTTTCAGTGGAGGGAGGGGAGAGGGAATGGCATTTTCTACCTCCAAATGAGCAATTATTGGCTTTAAAAAGTTGATTTGTCACTCTATTACCTCCTGACCAACACTGCTGGAAAGCAGACCTGCAAAAACCAGCCATGTGAAAGGCTTGCTGAAAGACAGACTGTTAAACTGAGAAAAGCTCCCAGTATCTGGTTCAAGCAAAGAGAAATCATACAAGTTCACCCCACAAATAACTGCTTTGTAAGCTAGCAGCACTCACAAACCAGGAAAAGGAGGGCACCACAGCCTGCTGCCCTGGCATTTACCTCTGATGAAAGCAAGAACACAAGTGCACACATGTTACCTGATTACGTGAAATAAGAAAAGCTTTAGTAAAGTTAACAGGTAAAACCTCCCCTCTTGAGGAGGGCACTCACTTTAAGCTCTGCCTATGCCAGAGCACCTGTCCTGGCAACACACAGAGAACAACCACCCAGTTAAAGAATACCATGTTCACTTGTACTTCTCTGTAGTCATTGAGAAGAGTGTAACAGGGACTTCACACATGACTAGGAGGACTGCAAATCTACAGCACACCACAGCTGGCTAAATCCCTCACAGGGCGTGCCCAGCAGGCAGCTAATTTAGCAATGAAGGGATTTCCACCCCGAGAGTTCTCCCTGAGCTCACCAGGCCATCAGACTGATGCCCTGCTGGGGTCCCTGCCAGCAGGAGCAGAGGTCTGGCAGAAGGAAACAGCTACAGAAAATGTGGGGAAGGGATAGAGCAGCAGGACACGAGTGCTGCTCCTCAGGGGCAGGGACCACCACCATCTCCCAGCTGGGAAGGCTTGGGGAGATGGGCTCCCTCTCCAACACCCCAAGCCAGATCTGTGCTCGACTCAGCTGCCCACAACCTTAAATCACCTCTCCCACAATGGTGTTTCTGCAGAAAGGCTACACAACTATAAATTCACTTGCCGTTTGCTGATGGTCTGCCTAAGGGAAAGGGGGTTTCTTCTGAGATGGCAAATGCCTGATGATTATTTGTGCCATACCAACCTTTACCACAACTCTACTTTTTACAGTGTAAGTCCAAGATAGCCACTTCTCCCCAAAAACACTGAACTGTGCAAATACAGGATTTTCTTCACAAATACATACATTTGTGAGTGCACATATATTTACAGACATAATAGAGGTAGACAGTAAACAGTACATACTGACACAGAGAAAATCTTTTAAGTCTTATGAAGAAAACAAGCTTTAGGATTTTTGCCAGCGTGTTTACAAGAGATAAGGAGCTACCCGAAAGATCTTATAACTGCCAAGAGATAGAAAGATTAACTGCTATTTTGCAGTCTCTGTCTTCTTGTAGCAAGTCTCATCAATGCATCATACATTAATTTTACCACCAGAAAAGCAGTGATGTGGATTAATGGAATTACGCTTTAACAAAGCAAATCAATACGCACTCTGTTATCGGTATTACACAGCAAAGTGTGCCCCCGAGCCCTACTAATGTCGGCTTCTAAGGGCAGATGTGCAGTAAAGAAGAATCCTGAACTGACGTATGTAGCATAAAATATAAAGCACCATTACCAAGCTCCCAGGGAGTTTTTGCAGGTATACAGTCATATTTCGCAACGTTGAAATGTCCTTCTTTCATGTTACTGTCTCAGTTCTACATAAAAGCTAAGACAATGACAGGTGGCTTTTATTTGTTGTCTGTTCAAAAAACAATGTAGCCAAAAAGTATCAGGATACCCTTCAAGAGTAAGGTCTGCCAGAAGCCACTTGTAACAAGGTATATGTTCTACCGATCAAAAAAATTACAAATCTGTTACATTTACTACTCCCTCTTTGCCTTCATCCCTGAGAACACGCCGGCAGGGAAGATGAAGACTGCTTTAAATGAATCACATTCCCACGCACATGGATGGATCCACTTCACTGGCCACTTGCTCCTGGGTTGTGCCAAGCTTCTGCAGCATCCCTAGGTAAACAAGCACTTAACTTGGTTCAAGCACAATTGCTTGTTAAGTTGGGGCTTGCCATAGAAGCTGCAGTTATTTTAAAATGTATAAACAGTGGAAATTCACAAGCTCACACAGTCACTGGTTTGAGAGCAGTGAAGTCAATCGCACAGCTGACTTCCGACTCACCAGGGTAAAACGTGCTGCCCAGCATTCAGTTTACTTTACTTGTTGGTACAGCAAAGGAACCACCTGAAGAACTTGCCCCAAGAACACAGGGCAAAAACTATGCAAATGAAAAACGTAAAATGAAATGCACTTGATATGCACATAAATAGGCATGGAAATTATATTAAAATTATTTTTTTCTTGTACAGCATTGCAAGCAATTCTAGCAGCTTTCAGGCCAGGGGATGAATCCAACTGTTTCCACAAAAAAGAGCTTTGTGGGGATTTTTTTGTTCCATCTTTTTGGTTCCAACCACTCTGAATTTTCCACCTCAACCTGAATATCTCGGAAATCTTTGAGAAACAAATTTTAAAATAAAAATCAGACTGTACTGACAAGAGAGTTACAACAAGATTTTAAAACCTACCCTTGGGAACATAATACCTTCCAAGGCAATTCTCTCCCAGAATGAATAAACAAAGCACTATCCAAAATTTAAGGAGTATATCTGACAAACATCTAATGCAGAACAAAAAGCTGGAACAGATATCTGGTAATTACTTAATTACACTATAAAGTCAGCATAATGGACCAAAAGAATCTGTTGGTTTAAGCCCAGGGGACAATTGACCATTTCCATCTAAGGCAAACTGAAGAAACAAGAATTTTGCTAATGAATGCTTTGAATATTACAGGTACATCGCTAAAGGACTATGAGGTTTTTTTATGAGTCACATATTCAGAAGTTAAAAACTGAAAAACCTGCATTGTTTGTGGAACATTCCCTTTCTTATAACATAGTTTGTTGTTTTTTGGGGATTTTTTAACAGCTCAGATAATTTGGCTCCATTTAAGTTTAAATGCTGTGATATCTACTAAGGGAGAAATTTTAAATTAGCAGAGCTGAACATATTTCAAACACCACTCCACTCTCCACATCAGGACCTTCAAAAGAAACTGACAAACCAAGACCTGCAAACAAAACAAAGTCTTTCCCATCTTCAAACAGGGATGTTGGGGGGGTGGGAGTATTTGAGTGTTTTTCTAAGACTCTGAGAGGTTTATTCTCAGAATAAATAAATTAGCTGTGACAACCAAAGCACATCAGAGATTTTTCCATCAAGTACACAGTCCCTATCAAAAAAAGAAAGAAAAATCATTCTTTGCTGCTACAAAGAATGACTGATGTACACTTTTAGAGGGCAAGCCAAGCAAGCTTTGATGATACTGGGGTTAAGCCTTCCCAGTGCTGTACAGACTTCCTCCAAATTCCTCCTCCTCCCTCCTGGCAGCTACAGAGACAACTGGCTGCCTACACCAGCCAGACTTCACAGACGAGTTGCCTAGGAAAGCTTAAAGAGCCTTTCACATTAGAACAGGAAAAACTCTGTGTTTACAAAAGTAAAAAAGTTTTTTAAAGGTAGAAGTGGGACTTAAAGGAAGTCAAGAATCAGAACTTAAGTAAGGAGCAGCAATGCTTTTTCTATCACATAGCTCAGATGTTCTCTGAGCATAAAACCGTTTAAGTACAATCAATAAAAACATAATTCAGAGATTGCAGAATTGCATTACAGTATTATTAGAAATTCAATTTTGAGAAAAACACTACTCAACAACACTGCATATGTACATGTTTGGTAAGCTTATTATAAAAAAGTTATGCCAAATAAGTAACTGGAATGTAATAAGGACTGGAGTCGCTCATTAGTCTAAGCTTTCCATTTCCCACAGTTTACAAAGAAGCCTGGTATGACCTTCTAATTAAGAAGAAATTCCTCCAGCTAGCTTTCCTCCTCCTCCAATACATGCTCTCCAGCCAGCACTTCAGGCAGACTGGCTACATCCCACAAAGACAACTTCCTCCCAACAGCCTTCCTGGCACAAACAACCATTTACATGTCTAAATGTTACTCCAACCTGCCATCAAACAGCTCAGGAATAAAAATCAAGGCAATGAGAGCCTACTGAAAGGCAAAAACGATTAGCAGAGATGATGATGAACTACAGGAATACTCAGAAAGATGAAGTGCATCTCTGTCTTCACCTTTGCTCATTAGAGGGGAGGGATGGGGTAGCAGACCAACCGTCTGGGGATTTTCAAGCTTATAGTGCTGCTGTCATTACAGAATAGTTATTTTAACTGGATAATTCTCAGGTTCCTCATGAGGAAGTTATTCCACGTCGTTAGACAGACACGATAGATCACCTCCTTCCTCTGAAGTGGGGTATGAACCTGCATAGAGCTTTTTTTACTTTTATTTTTTCCCCATCTAACCCGCTCCAGGACAGCCTAGGAGGCAGAACTCTGACCACCCGAGTGCTGCAGACACACTGGCCACGCATAAGAGAGAACAAGCTAAACCCTACACCCAGAAATAAAAACCAGAAGTGGCTTATAGGTAACCACCGCTGAGGGACCCTGACCCGCCCGAGGCCACGGCCGCCTGCCCGCCGCGCCCCGGGGCACCGCCCGAGCAGCGGGACCCCCGCGGGGCCGCCGGCACCTCCCAGCTCCGGGGAGCGCCAGGTACCGCGCGGGGGGATAAACAGACCCCAGATAAGCGTACGGGGCTCGCAGTTACCAGCGAGAGGGGCGCGGCGCCGCCCGGCCCCACAGATGAAGCGCCCAAACGCAGGGGAGGGGGCGAAGGCAGCCGGGCGGGTCCCGGGAAGCGCTGCTCACCCGCTCTCCGCCGGCTCCCGGGAACGGCGCTGCCCGGCGGCGGGAGGAGCCCGTCTGTCTGTCCGCCCGCCTGGGGCCTCCGCTCGGCCCGGCCGCTCCGCTCCTGGGCCGCGCCCGGCAGGGAGTTTCCTGTCTGACTCACTTCAGCCGGGAGTTGCGCAGGGAAACACCCTTCCTGCCGCTCCAGCTCCTCCTCCTCCCGCCTCATCCCAAACCTGCCTCCCCTTCCCGCCCCCGGCAGGCTCCGGCCCCGGCTCCTCCTCCTCCTGGGGAGCCGGGAGTAGTCCCGGAGCTGCTGCAGGCAACGGGGCTGTGTCCCGGACTGGCCCTTTGCTTTTAATGAAAGCGACTTTTTCTATGCCCTAGACACGGGGCAGTCTGTCTCTCGGAACACAAATCTACGCGCAGGACGACCGTGCCCACTGGTACAAACCAGAGATAACGCCATCCGGTGCCCGCCCCAGCACCACCGCAAAGAAAACCAGCGCCCCAGGGGCACGGGGGGTCGGCAGTAACAGGTCAGTGGCGGGGTTTCCCACTTCATAATCGTGGTAGCATGGCGAGGGAAAGACACCAACCGTAAGGATGAAAAACCTAACCTTAAAAAAAATCAAAGGAGATCGCGCAGGACCCCTTTAAACATCCTGCGGAGGGTGCTCAGGCCTGTGGTGTTTGTATCCGAAATAACCACACTTCATTAAAATCAAAACCATAAAAAACAGTTTTTTGCTGTTTGACAACCTCCCACTTTCACTTTTCTGTAAACGACACCAAACATATGGACTTTCTAATTTTAAAGTTTTCTTACTTTTTCCATGCAGTGTTCTCCTGTTTAAAGTTCAGCTTTACTTCTTATTTGTTCAAGATTCCATCTGATGAACTTGACACTGCACCACAAAATCAAACTGCCTGTTCTTTTTCACTCAAGTTTGTCAAGATTGCTCTTTCCAGCCGCTATTTTATGGCAGAGAGAATCCACAAACTACTCTGTGTAGTGAATAGTCACCTGAGAGCATGGGAACTTCCAGTTTTTCATCAAAGCCTATTTGCTTGTATTTGTCCACTTTAAGTTGCATCCAACATTTTATTTACTCTTGAAAACCCTCTAATTATCATCAAACTGCACACTATTGCCATAGCAAGCACTTTTAAGTCTCTGTTTTCAACAGCTGTTTAGGGGACACTGTGCTATTAATGATTTTTGTGCTGAGAACAGAATAATTAGGGCTTTACTTCCACTATTGGTTGTTGGGTTTTTCCCCAAAAAAGTTTGTACTGCCTCAAGTTTCTTTAAATAACCTTTTCATAATAGCATCTACACGAAAGCCTTTGAAAAGTGGGGATAAGGTCCTAGACCCCCAGTTTTCATTATTTCAAGTATGATCTAATCCAATTATTCCACCCTTTCCATATCATCAAGAATTTCCACAGCTTGTGGAGAAGTTATGCATCATTGCAAAATGTTATCATCATCATTTCACCATATCACAGACACATCTTCATAGCCATGGTTTTTTCCTAGTACTGCAATATAGTCTTTTCTATGAAACAGTTTTCTAGGTCATGGCTGCTATTCATCTCTGTCTGTATATATTCATAAGAATTTTGAGTACATATACCAAATGAATTCATTTCAACCATCACAGCTCCTTAACCCAGCTCAAGCAGAAGTGTAACATACAACCAGAGCTGAATGCCTTTGTTTCTGAACTGACACCTGATTGTCTCCAGTGCAATCCATCCTATGCCCTTTTCTGCAAACTCTGCTTGGGACAATGAGCTTGATTAAGTAAATTACTCACCTCTGTAAAGCAGGATTTGTTTTGTTTCCTTGTCCTGAGCAAGTGCAAATTCAGAACAGCCTTGTCTTAATGCAACCACTCAGCCTACATCAGCAATGGGGCATCTGGTACCGGGCCACAATAGAGCAGCAAGGACAGCGAAGTCGAACGCTCCCCATGAGATCTGATCAACAGCCGCTTGCCCCCAGATGGGCAATATTTCATAGTCTGCCAGTCTGTCCCAAGCAAGACCACCACTGTGGCTCCCCTACTTGCTGAAAGCCAGCTGGTGCCAGGAGCAGCTGCTTTGTATGAAAGCAAGACACTGCCAACTGGCACCATCCCATCCAGGAAACAACAGCTAGTCCTAAGGATTGGCTGATGCCCCAGATCTTGCTATCTCCATCTAAATACTGAGTGGGCAAAGGACCTGCTTCCCCATTGCTGGGGCAATCTGCTTTTTATTAGCATTCCTATACACCAGTTTATAACAACCCATAAGGTCATACAAAAGAGTAGATGATGGTACACAGCTACTCAAGATTTGTGTTGCTTTTCCTATAATTTGATAGAGGAATTAGAGGAGAATCACATTTTACCATCTGAATGTCTATGGTGTCACGTAACGTGGCATGCCTATTGGAACCATTTAAATGAGCCCACCATCATTCCAGATGCCTGATTCAATTCTGTAATGCCCCCACAACTCCCTGTTTTTTCCACTTCAGTGGAACTGAAGTAGCGCAATGACAGTACTTGATTAAAGACGTTCAGCAGGTCCCCTCTTCTTCCCCTGCTTCTCCCTCTGCTGTATTTGCCCTTCTCAGTTATCCCTGCCACACTGAACACAGGCCTTCTAGGTGTAGCTAAAGATACATGTATCTACATATTCCCAAACAAGTCACTGATACCATAGCCAGCGGAAGTTAGGTGTGCTTTTTATCAGGCTAGACTTAGGGCAGTTTGAGATCCTTTCTTGAGTGGAATTTATTTTAACCTGATTTTAACCCATGCCTGTGAACAATCTGTAGGAAGATTTGTAACACTAACATATCATGCTCCTGGCAATTTATGTACCCTGCACCTAAACCACACAAGTATCAGATAATATGGTAGTAACAAGCTTAATGCAGTGGTCTGAAGACTAGATAAAGCCTTTGTTCAAGGCACTATGCTACAGGACAGCCATAGGTCTACTTCCTGAATTCCAGCTAATTTCACTTTATTTTCATTTTCCTTCTTTGGGCTTTTCTTTTCCAGGAGCCCACAGATTACACAGAAGAGTTCCATTCCACAGCAGCCAGAGAACTTCAACAGGAATCTTGTGGTTCTACCACTGGGTGTCCGCTATGTCTAAGATGGTGATGTTACTCTCTGGTTTTGCAGATATTTTGGTGTTTAAGCTTAACAACATATCTAGCTATTTATTTATTTTTCTTACCTGCTGAGTTCAGAGATTTTTCATCCTCCGAAACAAGGTAACACAGGAAACTGTCATGACCTGACACAGAAAGGTATTTACAAAATCATGATACGCAATGGTCCCAATGACCTCAAGAACAGGACATCATACAAGAAAATACATAATTGTCTATAAATCAGTTTAAAAATTAAATCCAACATCTGGCAACATATCAGCCACCTGTCCATACTCTAAAGAACTCTAAAGAAAGTAAGATTTTTCACACCAGAAGTCAGCCCAGACTTGGTGTCATGCATGGCAAAAGGTTTAAAGCTCAGCAAGGTTACAAAAATATTATATGCTTCCACACTACATACAGTAACCCATTGTTTCAGCTCTCAGGAGATAGGCACCTGTGCAGAGGGCACAGCACCTGGGAGAGCTGAAGCAAGAGAGACCAAGCATAAAGCAGAATTGCAGAGGCCTCAATGAGCAAAGTGAGAACCTGACCCCACAGCAAGAAGCCTACACCAGCTACCTAAACACATAACTCCTATCAGTAGCCCTCCATTTCACAAGGCCTTACACAAATGCAGTGATCTGGTCACCCATAGCTACCTTTAACTCCAGGGAAAGCCAGATTCCTACCCCCAAGTGCCCATGTCCTGCCAAGAGCACAGCTGACAACAGCAGGTGTGCTGCATATTCATAAATACTAATTAGCACATGATGACACCTGCAGCTCTCTGGTTCTGATCTCCCTCTTAGTGCTAAGTGACAGCACCTGAAATGGATCTGTGCAAGCAGGGTTCCCTAGTTCTGCTTTCCAGCTCCCTGAAGCGCTAGACCAAAGCTCTATTGTTAACTCAGAGGGATTTAACTCTTTATGTGTGTACAATGGGCCCGTGTCCCCCCACTCAGCTTTCCAAGCCTGCTGCACACTGTGCTGCCAAACCACACCAGAGCTCACCCAACTCCCTGACAGACATTAACACACCTTAAATACTTTCTTGATTCCATTATGAATTACATTCATTTTGCTCATGCATGATATCAGTGCAGAAATTAGGGCATGTATGTTAGGCAATTCAGCCCCCTCACTCTTCACCCCAGCCCTGCCCCTCTGTCACTGGTAACTTCATTAGCTCTCTAGGCCCTCGGACCTGTGATCCTGTGCGGCCTTCCCAGCAATAAATGAACAGTGCAGCAACAAGACACTACAACAGCCAGTAAATACCAATTCAATCAGTGAGGAAAGGTTTTTCTTTAAGTGTGCAAAGTAGTACAAGAGGAAAGCTGAAAGATTTGCAAATCTTTAGTTAGTAAGATTAAAAAGCACGTCAGAGGAGTTTTTAAAATATCTTTAATCAGCCTGTAATTTAGCATTGCTATCTTTAATCCATGCTCCCATGGAAACCATCCAATCAACAACTGGTTGCTAACTTTTTTTATATCCAGAGTTTGACACAAGCAAAGGTCCTCAAGGACCTAGTGGTTAATTAGGGGTTATTAAAACTAAACAGCAAAGAAAGCACTGGAGAATTACTAAATCAGAGCTAAAATGTGGCCTAGAGATAACAGAAGCCCACAGGAAAAAAAACCAAAGGAGATGAAAGAAAAGTAATGAGTCAGATAAGGGCGTATGCTGCAACTTTACTAGGACTGCACCAGAAGTTAATGAGAACAAGTAAAGGTAGAAATGAAATTGTGACAGCATCCAGTAACAGAGTGTGTTCTTTTCCAAAGAATTTTATATACCTCCTTAAAAGCTTAGAAAGTTTTGTTTCTACATGTTTTGCTGGGTATTTTATGATTTCCTTTAGCTAAATGTAACAATTTACAAAACCATAGACTATGACAGAAGTCCTTTAAACCTATACACACATGGAAAACATTACACCTTTCCTAACATCTCCAAAATGGCTTACTTGAAATTCCAGAAGAGCAAGTAAAGCAGATTCAAATGTTGTGTCTCCTCTAACAAAGAGGAAAAGTATCCAAAAGTTAAGATTCAAATCAATTCAGAAATAACTGACAAAAACAGGAATTTGAAAACAAGGTCAAAAAATGTCCAGAAGGAATGGATTCAGGACAGAATCCTGAACAACACTGCTCTGTAAAGAAAACAGAAAATGTTACAAGGAAATCTGAGTAAATAGCTAAAATACCCCTAATCTCACATAAAACCATTTTTTTCTCCAAAGAGGTAAATAACCATTTTAACAAGTGCCAGGGGACTGATGGAAAGGTCCTGGTGGCATCACAGGGCATGCACACTAAAACACAGGACTTGTTTTTTTTTCTGTGGCTCTGAATAAAAAGGAATGCCATAAGATGGACTCATTGAAGGGAATTTGTCAGCCAAGTACTACTGACACACAGAAAGTTAAACATGGAGGATGTCCGTGACTAGAATCAGTAAATGTTGCCAGAGCCAGACTTTCCACTGTGCTTTTGTGATGACAGATGAGCACCTCTTGGAAGCTGGCTGAATAAACGGCATGCAGGCATCACTCATCTACAACATGCACAGAAGTCTCTCAGAATGCAATGTTAATTCCTAAACAGGAAATTGGGTGAAACAGCTAAATCTTTCAATTGCACAGGGTCTTTCACATAAAATAAGTAAAATCAGCAAAGGGATTTACTAGGAATTATTGTTTCAACAACATGAAAGATTGAAGGGGTTTTTTTCCTCCCATATCTAGCTAATATTATCCAAAGTAAGGCTATGAAAAGCAGGAATTTCACTGAAGGTAATGACTGTATAGGAAGCAGAAATAAAGCAACCACATTAGATCGTCCAAAAGCACAGAGTACAAGACATACTCAAAAAGTAATGAGCCAGTGCATAGAAGTGCTGAACTTCCAAGTACAAGTATGTCCTTTGAAATTCTTAGTATGCTATTCAATTTTACTCTGAGTAAGAAGTGGTTACTAAACAACACACTGTCTCTGCTAGCAATAAACAAACTGGAATCTTAAATGAGAACCAGTCATGGTGAACTAGAAGTACCAATTACTTTTGTTAATAGGTGACCACCTACCACAAAAAACATCCACTTGGAAAAGTGTGTCATGTTGTAGCAAAGGACAATACAAACATACTGTTCTCTAAAGCAAAACCTCCACTCAGTCAAACAAAAAAGAACGTATTACAGGCCAGCAGAAACCTTCTCAGTGATATACTTAAAAAAAAAAATTAATTTCTTTTCCTCAAAACATTTCATAGCTATAACTTGGAAGAACCTCGAGATCTCCTGTTCAAACACAAACACAAATGTTCACTTTCATATAAAGTAATTATTAGTTTACAGCTGAAAAAAATAGTTTTATAATGAGCCACACAGTCTCAGTTGGTAGTTATAGACTTCATTTACCTTAAAGAAACAGCACTCAAACTTTAAGTTAACTGACTGAATTTCAGCAGACACACACACAACAGTGAAATTCTAATTATCAAATCTTTTATTTATTCAAAAAAATCATTAGGCAAGTAGCTATGATTGATTTTATCTTTTTTTAATGCAGGTGTACTGATGCCAGAATTCCAGAGAAACTTTAATGGGGAGGAGACAGGGCAAGTCATCTTGTGCAGAACAAGTTCCCCAGAAATGTACCCTTCTGTATCACAGTCTACTGCTTTACAAGATATCAGCTATAAGATGTAAAAGTTTGCTTGCAAAAGCCTTAGAAGAAGGATAAAGGTCTATTCATATCTGACCACCTTTGAAACATCTCAACAATCCAATCGTTAAAACTAATATATTACACACTGTCATTTTAATCCTACTTGAACTGACTAGAGTTACCACTAAAATTAGTAAGCATTTGAACACTTAACATAAAAAATACTGGTATTTTATGTTCTGCTATAATCCATTTTGATAAATTCATCTTGTATTTTTTACATCAGGTTCTTGTAACAGTCTTCTTAAAGATTTCTTAAGAACCACTAATCAAAGAAGATGAATGCTTCTTAGACTTTTTTCAAAGGGAAAAAAGGCCAAAAATTAATTCAACCAACCTTCTAAACACCAAGACTTGAGTCACACCACTCCACACTGCCCTGTGACCTACTCACAGCTGAAAAATTAATGGAAAAAGTAAACCATCAATTACTCATAATTAAAGGAAAAAAAACCCTTTTTTCAGCATGAAATACATTTAATGTATTTTCAAGTAAGATTGTTTACATGGAATGAATTTTACACTATACACGTTTTTTGATGTTGAAGCATATACACACACTGCCACAACCAACACACTTAAATACCTGTACATTATTTACATTTTAAAATATTTTACACAGCTCCAAACCATCGGCATCATTTAGCTATATACATTTTAAAGTGGAGTGCAAAATGCTTATGGTTCTTTAACACAGAAATTTCAACATAAATCCTCCTATCAGTTCTTCATTAATTCATTGGATGTAGGTGTTAACTTTGTTCCATGCCAGCCATCAGTGACAAAGCTAAAGATTCCACTGTGAAACAAACCATAAAAACATAGTTAATATTTACATTTGCAGCAGTCTGCAAACATTTATTGCAATATTCAAGTCTGTCCTTTAAAAGGAAGATACCATTTTATTTTTTAAATTGTAATACTTTGGGACTTCAGAGAGTAAGACATTTTTTAAGTCTCTGACAGCTTAGGTAATATTTCACCATATTCATAATCAGCTACCCATTAATTATTTCATGTTGTAAGAACTGGTAAGAAATTAGCTCCTTTGTTTGAAATACTGTTGTACACAAAAGAAAAGGTTGTGGAGGTTTATATACAGCAAGCCATTCTCATGGATGGTTCTGCAGATAAGCTCTTGTAGATGTGAGCAGCCGTGGTGTCAGATATTGCCTATTTTTTAGGCACAGACTCATTTAGGTTGGAAAAGCCCTTTAAAATAATCAAGTCCAACCATTAACCTAAGACTACCAAGTCCACCACTAAGTCATGTTCCCTAGGCACATCTACAGATGGCCTTACAGGTAGAAACCTGTAAGAACACATATCTGCATCCCAACTAACCTTGATGCCCCACAACCTCACTGAGGAGTTGCCCCCCTAACACAAAGTGGCACTGATTAACAATTTAAGCTCATACAGGTTGTAAGGAGAAGCATAGACACGTCATCCTCTGCTGTTTCTACTACCACGGAAGTAACTGCCAAGAGATGGGCAGAGCTAAGAGCTCAGTGCAGTTGCAGCTGCAGCACCATAATATTAACATCTTATCTGCTCAAGATGTATCACAGCTGTCATTCCCAATACCAACAAAAAGAATGCTCTTCTATGCCCCCAGAACTCAGTTTCATTAGTTTAGAAAACTGCTTGTCACTTGCTTGGCTACACAGCTTCCCCTCATCAAGTAAACAGATAAACTGAAGACAGCTGTCATGGAAAAGCTTGGCACAAATACTCTAAAAAAAATAATGACTTTAACTTACTAAGAAGTAAGTCTCCATATCCCTCTGTGAACAACTCACAAAATGAGATTATTTAAAATGTGCCAACAAACATTAGAACAGATTAAAACATAAACACATTCCTAGCAAACTTTTCTAAGTGCAGGTATGTGAAAAGCCTCATGTACTTACAATGGGGAAAAGAACCTCGACAGACAGCTTTGTTGAGAACAGTTACAAGAAACATGTGACAGTTTTTAAAATCAGATTCCATCTTCTCTATGGATTCCATCCTACAAAACAGTTTAACAGAGGAATGCTTAACAGACCAGCCCCTATGTTATCTTCAAAATATGACAGAAATTTCACAGTAAATGACAAAAGTACTCTTTACTTAGAATTCTGTCTTGAACTTACAATAGTTCAGTTATGCCTGCATACGCTACTTCTAAAAAACAAAGGCAATTTTGACAGGAGCATCTGAGCATCAAAGGGGCATTAATAACTTCCTCATCATTTTAGAAATCTCTGCAGTCACTTAGAGGAGCTGCGTGGTTCCAACTGACACCTATCATTCCTACATATGTTTTTTGCAAGAGAGCCTTTCCTGGTCCTTACTGCTTTAGAGGTCCTTGGGGACCTACACTGCCAGTAAAACAGAGACACCCATACTGCTTTACGTCTTCCACATTTTTTGCATCTCTTGAATTCCACTTTGGACTCTGTCAGCTAGCACTCACCAGTCAAGGGAGAAGACACAGTTCACAACAGTGACTCCTTTCCTTTTTTCCCCTCTCCCAAGAAGATACAGCTGACACCAGCTATGACTTTTTCCTGACACATGCAAGAGCATGCAACCACATGCAATGAGTTTCAGTCTTTATCAACAGCATTCACAAATTATTTCTGACACTCAGAATGAGAAAAACACTCCAAAAATATCAACTTCCTAATGTCGCAGGAGAGTGGGATCCAAGTTTTAGGTAGCATCTGGGCCAAAGAAAATTAGTCCTGAAAAATATGAAGTAAGCCAGTCCACACCAGCTGGCTTCAGGACCATACATCAACTTCTGAGTGTTTGACAAAGCCTTGGAGACTTGCCCACTATCATTCATCCTTCAAGCTGCAGGTTGCACAAACAAAAGTATAAATGGGGAAAGGAATGGCTGCAAAAAGGGATCTGGGCGTGCTGGTCAAGAGGAACTCAACAGGAGTGAGCAGCGAGCAAACCCCATCCTGGCGTGCATCAGAGCACAGCCAGATGGACGAAGGAGGTGACTGTCCCACTGTATTCAGCATTGGTGCAGCCTCACCTGGAGTGTTCTGTGCAGTTCTGGGCACAAAATCATACTCAGAGCTGCAAAATTATAACCATGTAGAATTTTAGGTATGTGTACTTACTTCCAAGCCCCCAAACCAGCTTGCCAACGGTCTGCAAACATCAGTACTAAATTTAACACTTTCATTATAGCTTCCTTCACAAAGCTCACCTAAAATAATTAAAACACAAGGAGTAAGTCAGAAATTCACTGTTTTTACAGGTCAGATTACATTGCATGTGAGACCTTTGTACTGCAGTGTAATAATGGGAATTATTATGCTTAACAATCTCCTAAGCACAATGTGATTCTTCCAAACTGAAGATGTTTGTATTTGTTCTCCAGTTCATTTCCCAGCTGACTACTTGAATGCAGACTTTGCACAGACAGTATGTGGGATAAAAGGTTAGAAAGGTATCCATGTACCTCCATTTCCTGCCATACCACTGTGTATAATATTCCTTACGTTAACAAGCCTCAGTTTGTTCAAAACCTCCCATCTTTTAGAAACAAATGAGTCATGTAATACCTGACATAAAGAATTTAATTTTATCCTCTCTCCTTGAAAGAACTGAGCTGAGAACAGCAAGGGAAACTGGATCTCAGTGTGAAAAGCTACCACTTCCTCAAGACTACCTATATATTGCCTAGTATGTATGCTGCAAAACAGCATAATTAGTACAAAACTACTTTCTTGTCCTAATAACTCAAAATACCAAATATACTAATTTTTTACTCACCTTTTCTCTCAGTAAGCAGCGATCATGAATTGTAGATAGATATCTGTAATGAATCTTTATCAATTGATCTAAATCTTTGGCTTCTTCTACCTGATGCTGAAACTCCAAGCCTGTACTGTGAAGAATCTTAAAAGGAAGACCAAAGTTATTAAATTAAATGCCGCACACAAGTGATTATGACCCTCTCCCAATATATATTTTTAGGAGCCTGAAATTATATGATTCATTCACTCTTCCCTCTCAAATTTAAGGACTAGCCTCCAAATTACCATCAATAGCAAAAATTTCAAGCTCTTCTTATAACTACACAGGAACATTCCTCACATAAACAGATACACTGCCACTACACAAGAGCACAGAGACTATCCCCGGAGAGGCTGAACTGGAGCATATACTAATTTTATTAAAAGCAAAAAAAGGCTATAATAGAGCAGATATGTACCTACAGGCATTGCCTTTGTATTTGAGAAGTCATGTATACACTGTGTACTAGAGATTTTTGAGCAGAACCATTGAAGTATCTGTTGCAATACTTTTAAAAGCATAATAAGTAACAGTTTACAAAAACCTCTTTTTACATTATTGTGCTTAAGTCATCTAGCACTGGGAGAAACAAAAGGCAAAAGAATCAGTGTTATCCAAAGATCAATCACATGCATGTAGAACTTCTAAAGCATTTTTGGAATTACTGATTTAAAACAGCCAAGTTGAAACTGAAACACGTGCAGAAAAGACATTATATTTACATTTTGCTTGTTTTGGGGCTTTTTTTAGGTTTTAAAGGAAAATTAATACTGCATCTCCAGTTACAAGCTCCTAATATAAATGAAATTGTGAAATAAGACAAACCCTAGTCATGATGTAGTTGTGCAGGCTGTTGACAAAATGCATAAGTTTCACTCTTAAGAGGAACATGCGATGTATTTGTTGTTTTATACTTTCTTTCTGTGGTCCAAATACAGGAAGTATTCCTTGTTCTAATGAAGTTCCTTCCTTAACTTGTGAGTTTTCTGCAGCAGAGACTAGTTCTTAAAAAAAAAAAAAAAAAAAAAGGCAAGACTGTTGCTCTTTTTGGGGAAAGGCTTAAGCAAAAAGACATACCCATAAAGTTTAAACAGTAAAAAACCACATACTTTTAGAAAGATAATGACTTAGCTGATATTCAAAACACAGATGAACCCACCAACTTTCTAACTTATTTTTCTAAGACATGAAGTCTATATCCACTTTATGTGGCACATGAACATTAACTTGGTGAAGGAAATACTAAAAAAATCTCTTTCTATAATCCCCCAATAGTTTACTGTTTCAATCTCAAATAGTGTTTTTTTCATCTTGTTTTCTTAGCTTGTCTGCAAGGTATTACTCATAAAAAGACTATACGTAAACCTTAGGGTGTGGTAGACAGACTTTCTTTCAATAGCAAAGTCTGTAGAATAAACAAGTTTCCAATATAACTAACTAGACTTGAATCAGAGACACAAAAGGAATGGATGAACGGAGATATCCTGAGGCTGAAAAGAAGTGAAAAACATGCCCAGCTTAATACATGTAAATTGACACTAACAGAGATTATTATTTTATAGAATGAATCAAAATTCTAACTACTTTATATTACTTACTGCAGAAAGCAGAAGACTATTTATATTCTTAGACCACAAAATGAGTTTACAGAGTATCTTTCATTGAAGAGGTATCTTACCATCAAATCGTAGAACATCTAGACTATACTTGGCCCACTTTATTTGCAGTAAGAGCAGAAAAACTTGATTGTAAATTTTTTGGCATTCTAAGCTTATAACTATATCCACAGGCCAAGGAACCTAAGAGGAGGAGAGGATAATCAAGATAGAAAATACAAGTCACTTTAATACAACATTTCAAATCTGTTCTAGAATAAGAACTGCAGCCATACTAACTCACTACCTTGTAGCTCAATGTCAAACCATCTAAGGTGTGGACAGGGAGTTTCTTCTTTGCTGTATCAACACTTTCAAACGATATTGACAACCTATGCAAGGAAACAAGTGATATAATTGGTGAGAATCTGTATTAAATGAGTAGTTAGTTTCACAAATTTCTATTTCTCACTGCTAACTACTAACTGTCTGATTTAATCTGGAGGACTTCGGTAGAAAAGATGATAACAGCTCAAAACTTCATTAAAACACATTATTTTAATTAGTACACAATAATTAGTATTGTGCTACGCAAGTTAAGTATATAAATACAGCTAAGTGTGAAAGAAACATAACTAAAGCATTGTACCTTGCACTGTCCTCTGGATAGCGTTGTCCAACTGCTTCTTGTAGGTGAACATTTAAGAAAGCAACATTCTGCCAAGCTTCCTTTTCTCTAATTTTGTCAAAAATAGATGTATAGAAGTCATACATGGTATCTCCAGCTTCAAGTAAGAAAAAATTTCTCATTGCCTGCAAGTATTCTACAAGCCTGAACAGGAGAAACATACAACATTTCCTCAGTCTCATCATACAAGTGAACAAACTGTTTACATCACACAAGCAAAACACAACTGTTACAGAAACAAAAATCTTAAAAACTCTTCACAACAAAAACCCAATACTGGATACAAACATAACAAAGTCTACTGTGAATCCTTTGTTTAACCAAGGCATTTTTCCCTGTAAGCTTTAACAGCCCACTAACTTCACTGGAAGTGCTCTTAGTATTCAGCTATTCTACAGGCTAGGTAATTCTCAGAAACAGCATAGTTCAGAAATCCTGTCCCTCTCCCTAAAATGAATTTAAAATTACAACACTATTAAGAAACACTGTTTGAAATAATTTCCCCACCAAACATCCACTGATGACAAATGGCAGCTTAGCTGTTTTAAGCTAGACTATCATTTTAGAGCACCCTTTTCCCCTTAATGACTTTACTGCTGGTTACCAAACTGGACCAGAAACAAAATAAAATTGCTTCTTTAATGATGACATGATGACATACCACTGGTAATAAAAAAACAAAGTTAAGGAAAAAGAAATCTACTTTCTTACCTATAATCCTTCTTTAAAGTTTGCATCAGATTACCACAACATTCCAAGTATTGCTTGTCTATGTGAGGATAAAGACAAGACCTCAGTGTCAGTTCGAAAGTCTGGCAGGTCACAGATTCTGAGGATCTATCCACACAGACATCCCCACCAGTAAACTTCTCATGAAAGTCACTCTGTTCCAAATACAATCTTCAAAATAAAACAAGATACTTAGGGAAGAAGGCTCATTATTCATATAATGTATAAAACAATATCATACTTTCAAAGATTTTAATCAAATTTGGGTCCTCTGCTCTGAAATATATGGTGCAGGGATAACAAAAGCTGATTCATAAGTAGAGCACTTATCTAGCCTATACAGTGATCCATCATTCTGTTTGTGTATCACCAGATACAAGAGTATCACAAAGGACAGCATTCTATAATCACATAACTGCTTAAGGCATACTTCTGAAAAACATCAAGTTCAAATATTATACAGCTTACTAAACAAACACACTTTGATAGGAACTTCTGGAACTATATTGTGCACATACAGCACTCAGATGAGCTTCCCATGAAGGAAGCATAAAATCAAAGACACAAAGTAAAAATTCAACCAAAAACCACAAAATAGCAAACAACAAAAATCCCAAAACCACCCCCCACATGGAGAACTGGTTTGAGGCATCTTAATTATGGAGTCTCTACATATTATCTATAATATTATATGATGGGAAGAGAGTATCTGTGGTCTACATTTGCAAAGTTTATTGGTTTTTACACAGAAAGCATCAAATTATTGTAATATTTTGTAAAAAGCTAGTTGCCAGTTGAAACCACTCTAAGAAGAAGTCCAGCTCATAGCAACTATTGCCTGGACAGACTGAATGAGCCAGATATTGAATTAATGTAGCAATTTTGAAAAATAGAATAGTCCCAATGAACAAGGGGAACAATAAAGTCCTATCTATGATTTCTTTAAAACAAGCTCCTCCTAGGATTGACATTAAAATATTTAAATACACAATTAGTATTTAGTAAAAACGTAAATAGCTATTTTCTTATTTGTAATCACATAATAAGATTTTCAGAGTTTGTCTTTCCTGATGATTTCCAAAACATTTATACACTCTACAGGATTCCCCTCACTACGAAGAATGAAGGATTTTTGTGCAATTAACATGAATTTTGGAAGACTTTTACAGTTAAATGATGTAAGCACAGCAAGACTGAGGCTGCATTCTTCTAGAATATACTTGGTGCAAATGAAGGACTTTGTGCACAAAAACCAAGAAAACTCATTTAGAAGTTCAAATTTTCCAATGGCATTCACTATTAAACCACTTACTTGCTAAAAGCCTGTTATGATAAAGACTACTCCAGTTCTCTATGCTACCAATTGCAATAGCACATTCTTCACTGATTTTAATTGTTTTTCTTTAACCATGCACAAGGGGAGTGTCCGTTTAGCTTCTGTCGCTGATTGTTGGTGCTCCTCTTTATTCCCAACTTGCTGGTTTTCAGTAGCAGCAGCAGCAATGAAAATGTGATCTACCAAATGTCACCAGGCGGAGCATTGCTCTCAACAACACTGCAGGAAGATCATTCATTTACCTGGCAAAATTAATAGCCAGCAGTGGGTCATGGACATCATCCAGTTCCAAGTGTCTTTCTGCTATAGACTGCATCTTTATCAGGCTCTGCTTTGTGGCCTGCTGTTCTGTAATCATGTCTGGAACAGACTCTTCCCCGTGCCGCAGGCGAGACTGCACTGATTCCAAGAACAGTGTATATAAACTCTTCCGTTCAGCATCTGAATTGGGCAACACATTGGAGGAAACATGGTCTGAACTAAAAGAACTCCACAGTCCAACATTCACTAGCTAACTTTTAAAATGCATTTCAACCACTATTCAGAAAACCAAATACGCTCAAATACACATTTAAAATGATAGGACTAGCCCAATGCCTAAGGTCAGGCATACGTTCAAACGCATTGCAGAATGGGTGTCTGAAATATGAAATATTTCTGAGATTGTTAAAGAAATTCCTACTTCAGGTGCAAAGGCAGTTAATTTTTAGCATCTGACAATCCTTCAGTATTTACTGAAGTGAACCTCCATAATAATTTAACTATCTCTACTTTAAACATGAAGCAGCAGCAAAATGAAAAAATTTATTTTGTTTCCTTCAAAAAAAGAAACAAACAAAAAAACCCCCCAAACCAAAACAGAACGAACCAACCAAACCAAACCTCAGTTACAATGTTGTATCATGTTTTACAATCACTCAAGATGAATATCCTAGATATCCAAACATCTTTCATCTACTTAAGAGTAAGCTTTAAAAAAAAAAATTCCGCATGCTATCTTAGATTACTCAACCACTGAGTAACGGAAAACAATTACTTATAAAAAACCACCAGTTTTACTATTAGAACATACATGCTGGTTTTGTCTCGTAACAAAAAAAATGGCTTTGTAAGCACATAAAAAGAAGTTTAAGAAAAATTTAAAGCAATAAAAAGAACATGGAACACTCAACATTATTCACTTCACTCTTTTCACTTGTTTGCATTGGAAGAGTGTTTTCCATCAGACCTGGAGTTACCAACCATGATACTGGTATTCAACAGTGTTATATTATTCTAAAGCCAGGGGAAGCCCATTACCAGAAATACACCCATACTGTTAGATAGCCTAAGGCATGATGGTGTACAAACTGACATCTCACCTCTTGACGCAGCCTGCTGTGGAGAACCATCTTTGCACTGAAGATTCTTCAACAGCTGCATGGATTTTCCAGCCATGATAATTTGCTTTAGCACAGGTTTCAGAAAAGAAACCATTGTGTGCTGTCTGCTTGAAGGGGCCTGATCACTGCCAGAACTGGCACTGGCATTATCACTCATCTTCTCTTCATTCTCTGTTTTTTCTGACACACTATATAACGTGTAGGTAGCATACCAAAAATCTCTGTGATTAACGGGAACGTTTTTGTTTCTGTGAAGAAATAAAAAGCTGTTGAGTATTTTCCTTTTCAAAAGGAAACTTCATTACTAGAGGATACATATCATATCCTCTTTGTTCTATGCTTTGCCTTTCTCTTAGAACAGTCATGAAGCACTTTCAAAACTGTATAAAATTAGCTCATCCATATTTGCAAACTATCTAGACACTCTGAAAAGGATAAACAATCAGCTCACAGGAGATAAAACAATTGTACAACCAAATAAACCCCAACAGCAAATCAAATACAGAAATTATAATTAAATTTGTCCAGGACGTTAACTATTCACTGTGGCATGCATCCTTAGTGTCAAAATGATGAGTGACTGACTTGCAGAGTTATTTAAAACCCCAAACTGAAGTAACTACTACTAGGAAAGCTGAAAAATTCTAGAGTAGGTAAAACTCAATTTGTAGTTCACTTTGGATTTTTTTGTTGTTTATATCAGATACACAGTTTGGTCTTTGAAGTCAGATGGAAAAATCTTAATTAGATAATTAAAATTAGGTAATTAAAATGAAGCATAACTATAAATAAAAGTTGAGATCAGCCCTGTTGGTAGCACTGAAAATGCAACTATAGAACCACAAAAAGACGACATAATAAGGATGCTAAGGATCTCTGCTACTAAAGATTTATTACAATAGTACTACTAGGGCTGTTGTCTTACTTCATGCTCACCTCGACAGGTGTTAACAGACAGAGGTTCAAGTAAGTTTGGCAGATAGGGGAAAATGGATTTGTAATTACAAGCCAGAACTTTAATTTCTATATTCACTTTCCTCTCCAAGCTGTCAAAAAAAGGGACCAACAAAATGTAGCATAGCAACAGAACAAAACTTAACAGCTCAAATAATGTTTAGGGTATACGCATATAATTCAAGACAACATATTAACTTTACTACAAGTCAGAAGCAATGAGTATTTTAATTCTAAATAGCATTTGAGTCATAACAACTAGAGATTAGTAGAAGAATTTAAAAGTAAATTTTGTAATTTTTGCAAATGTCTTGGGTTTGAAAAATGGTTAATTCTTTTTAAAAAAGTCAGTACACTCAGAGTCAGTCTGCTCATTATTTACTATAGATGGAAAAAAACCAAAATAAGTGATTTCTACTCTAGAACAATGTGGTAGAGATCCATATCTATGTAATTTCCCTAATGGGAAGTTTTAGACAAGTTAGGGAAGTATGATTAAGAAATCCCTTCTTAAGCAAAATAACAAATGTGAAAACCTACTTTTACTATTACCCTTTACCCTAGATTCTACAACAGGTTTACTTGCACAGCATTAGGTGGGTCTAGTACGAAGCATCCCTACCTCTGAATAATAAACTCCTTTGCAGGATCAAACAAATTACCATGGACTATCCACTCATCCACTGTCTGTAAGTATGGCCTCACAGTTTCAACCCAGAGGGAGAACAAAAGGGATACCTGAATTTAAGGGAAAAAAGAAAAAAAACTGGCTGAATGTTTTTATACCAAGCATTGAAAGCAATAGGTAAAGTCTAATCTCTTAATTGTGCAACCACAGTCTGTAACACATAGATAACTACACTGAAAGATTTTAAAGATAAAATGTTAATTTAAAAATTACAGCTTTTTTTTTTTTAATGGAAGCCTGTATTGTTCGTGCTTCTCCTTGTTACTCTTGTCATCACAGATCCAAACAGCATTTTTTCACTCTAACATCTCTGAAACAGTAAGGGATAGTAATAAAACGCTCTGTGGTTTCGTAACATAGAAATCAGGAAAACAAAAGGACATAAAGACATCAACTATATTTTCAATAATATAATCAAGTTACTGTAAAAATCCAAACCCTCACATTTCAGCATTAACTGAATTATTCAGTCATAGAAATAGGAGGGAAAGCTATTCCAAAATTCCCTCTTTCAAAACAGCTTTCTGGCCTCTGATTTTTCACAGCCCTTTCCCTTGGTCCTCAATAAACACTGCTCCTGACCCTCTTATAAACCTTTTTTGTCCAGGTTAAGTGAATTCATGTCGAAAAACAGTAATCCATTAGTTACTAAATCTTCTAGTGTGCTGTTCTGTTAAGGAAGGGCATTATTTTCCCTACCGTTTGCTCAGATGCCTCTCCAACACTGTCATATTCAAGAATAGCTTTGTAGAGGGTATTAAGCAGATGAGATGCTCGTACAACATTTCTAGTGTCAGGTGGCACTTCCGCTACTCCTGTGCTGAAAACCTTGTGAAGTACCTTCAGCTGTGCCAGTCGGGGAGACAACTTATCTATTACTATTGAAAGTGTGACTGTTTTATCTGGAAATTAAAAAAAAAAACCAAGATGCATAAAATAACATCCAATGGAAGAGCAAATTTTGTCAGTGTTAATTACTTGTGTGTCCCCCTCTTGCAGAACTTCCCTTGCACTGTACCTTTGTTGATGATGCATTTTTCAATTTCAGTAAGTTCTTCTTTAAAGCTAATGAAATATTTATACAAAGCCCACATAAAAGCTTGGTAGGTTCTGAACGGAGCTTCAGTAGTCTTCTTCGGAGTGGAAACTGTTCCATGCATTATGCTTTCTGGACTGTGTCCCATCACTTCATCAATAAACTTCTGGAGTCTAAATACAACTTGACCATATGCTGCTATCTGCTCCAATACAGATCTCAGGCAATTCTAAAAAAAAAAACAAAACAAAACCACCAAACTTTTAAAACCATATAATAAAAATTGTATTTCATAATGCCTACAAATTTAATTACAATATTATTTTCATGAATTAAAATATTATAAAGTTCTGCAATTGCTATTGCTTCATCACATTCTCAGATACAGCAACAACCCATTCAGTTTTATTAAGCCAGATGCTCTTATTTAGACAAAGCACAATTGTAGAAATATGATTTTTCCACAAGCAGTTTAATTTCCTATTCCCACAAATTACATCTTTCTAATGAGATACATTCATCTGAGATGCAGAAACAACTTACATGGGTTAAATGAGTTACAATAATATCATTCCGCACAGTCACTTTTCCATCATTCAGCTGAAATATAAAAAGCTTTTTCACTCCTGAAAGTAGCCTTGAAAAGAAACAAAAAGAGTAATTTTCCCCCTTAATGGACTTATAATTATATATAATTAATAAAAGAACTAGGTCTCCCTTGCCTAAAAGTTTATTTTCTTTGAGTAACAGGAGACCACAGATCAAGTACGATGCTATTGGTACTGTAAGTTGTTGCTAGAACAGGAACAATTGAATATCAGCATGAAGTAAATATTTCCTAAAGTTTCTTTCCACTTGAGGTAATTCCAGCTATAGGATGACTCAGCCTATTTTCTAAAACTGGACACTGTTTTAAAAATCTATAGGGACAAGATAAGAACAAAATGGTTCCTTTTTAACAATTAGACTTGAATAATCAATGCAAAAAAGAGTAGTAAGCTACTTTCTTCTTCACGAGTCACAGAATGGAAGGGACCTTAAAGATCATCTAGTTCCAACCTTCGGGCTATGAAGTGACCCCCCTCTCACCAGAGCAGGTTGCTCAGAGCTCCATCCAGCCTAGTCTTGAACACTGCCAGGGATGGGGCATCCATAACTTCTCTGGGCAACCTGTTCCAGTGCCTCAAATGCGAATGTTTAACAAAGAAATGCAGCATCTTTATTGTCAGAAACAGTGTAAATTAAAAGCTCAGTAATAATTCCTTCTTCAGACATCTTCAAAGATAGATCTCTCATTTCCTTGAGAGAAATACTAGAAGTTAAAATGCAAGCTTTGTGATGCTGCTCTTACCAAAGTGTTTCCCGTATAACCTGATTTTCCGTGACCAGTGTTCTCTCCTCTGGCACGTACAAAGGATCACTGGTGTACAAATGGTGGTCCCTTAGAAAGAAAGGAAAAGAAAACAATTTAATGGCTGAAATAACAGTTAAATCACCTGAAAGTAAGAATGAAGCAATAATCTTTAGGTTCAGTTTTGTTCTGCTCATATCTGAGTAGATTTAATGCTCATGGGGACATTTTAAGTATATAAACAAAAGCACAGTTTGTTTTCATATTGTTAAGCAAGATACTGTAGAAAACATTCAAATATCATCTAGTCTCACACAGCAAGACAAGAAATTAAGTAGCAAATTCATGAAGTCCTGAATTTCCACTATTTTGGGGGGGGGGCTGGGGGGGGGGGTAATTTTTCAGTTATTTTTCATTTAGTGCTGTGAAAACTTATCATTACTTTCTGGGAAAAATACTAAGCTAAAACATAAAATATCAATTTCTCTAACCCATGTAAAAAAATTCACTCTTTAGCTCAGAAGTTTGCTTAAGAAGTGGAAACTGTCATAGCCACCTAAGAAGTTTTTCTCATGCTACTGTCCTATGCAATTCTTTGTAAACCTTCCTCAGTATCTTTTCATATTTTAGCAAAGTATAGAATGATTATTTACATTTTTAGTATTTTTACGCATTAATATCATCAGTGGCAAAAGTTAAGCAATCACACTCAAAATCAAAAAGTCCAAATTAAGTAATAGTTATATATCATACATATATATAAAACATACATCTCCTAACAACACTGCAGCAGAAGCAGCATTGCTCTATTCATGTTACCCATTTTCTAATATTCATTGCAAATTGTGTCATAACTGGCCAGACAACCACCTTATACTAAAATAACTCCGTGATTAAGAAATTCATTAAATTAAGAAAACCAAGGGCAAATCTAATGAACTTCATTACTGATACATCAAAATTTGGGACAGGAAAAAATTACTTCTTTTTATTTTTAATTCTCATTTTCTTTCCAAGGCCATGGCAGATCATGGCAATATACTGTTTTATGTTCCTTCCCCACACAAAATCTATGTTTAAGACTAACTTTGTAAAGGAGGCACCAAAAACATTTTAAAAAGTTAAACATTAGGGGACTCCTCACTTCCAGGACCACTTACAACCGACCTATACTAGGTCCTCAAGAGACCTTCATAAGGGTGAAGCCACACAAAATTTAACAGTAAGATTTGCTTCTTTGAAAAATGAAACCTCTCGGACATGAGAAATTTAATAAAAATTAAAAGGATAAGAATCTACTAATAGAAGAAGCAGCTCATTCATTTATCTTATTAACTTGTAGCCCTTTAATTCTGTTTTTAAGTGAATTGTAATAATTATACTATCTTTATGCTTCCAACAGTAAAGACGCTTAAAAAAGTCAATATTTAGCATTGTATGCCAGGAAGGAATATGTAAGTGATATTGTTTTCTTACCAGACTGCAGCCAGGTTGGAATGCAAGTGCAAACTATGTGAAAAGCGAGGAGCTCTTCCTGTCCAGTACTGAGGAACTACGTGCTGCTCCAGCCAGCTGCGGGCATCAGGCTCACCGACTGTGAAAACATGTGACAGTTAGCAAGGTGTTTTAATTTTTGCAGGAAATGTTTATAAAACACAGGAAGAAGTTATTATGAGTCTGTTCACTCAGCTGCAAAATCACAGATCTTTTCAAATGAATTACCCTTTACAACCATTTACACTTTACTGCACTGGGAATTTGATACCACTGTGCACAAATTAATTTACACAAAAACACCGCATTTCCCAAATGTTGCAAAAGTCCTAAAAAATAAGCTCCGCTCACCACTGGTGAGGCCTCAGCCTGGGTACTGTGAGCAGTTCTGGATGCCACAATGTAAGAAAGTTATAAAGCTATTAGAGAGCATCCAAAGGAGGGCTACAAAGACGGTGGTGGCCCTAGAGGGGAAGCTGTACAAGGAAGAGCTGTGGTCACTTGGTCTGTTCAGCCTGGAGGAGAAAACACTGAGGGGAGACCTCACCACAGTCCACAGCTTCCTCACTAACGGGAAGCACAGGAGCAGGCACTGATCTCTTCTCTCTGGTGAACAGTGACAGGGCCCAATGAATGGCCTGAAACTGTGTCCGAGAAGGTTTAGCTTGGATATTAGGAAAAGGTTCTTCACCCAGAGGATGGTTGTGCACGGACGGGAACAGGCTCCCCAGAGAAGTGGTCACAGCACCAGCCTGACAGAGTTCAAGGAACATTTGCACAACACTCTCAGGCACATGGTGTGACTCTTGGGGATGGTGCTGTGAAGGACCAGGAGCTGGACTTTGATAATCCTTGTTGGTCTCTTCCAGCTCAGGATATACTATGATTCTGTAAGCTTGGAGATTTACATGGTTTCCAATTTTTTCTCAAAAAATGTGCTTCTGTCTCAGGCAATTCTCAAATACTATACACAAAAACAAGCTGACTTAAAAAATAAACTGCCAAATGCCATCAACTTTATCACTACATTCCTTTTTACTAGACATTTAGTAAATTACCTACAATGTTTTTTTCTTAAATGGGATTGTCAAGAGAACTTTACCTAATCCCAGTTAGATAGCTACTACTCATATAATATATACTGTGCACTTTTCATGTACCAGGTAAACTGTACCCTACAGTATTTTATGAAAAAGAATACAGCTACATTAATACTCCCTGAATCTATTCAAGAGAAAGCCACTAATGTTTTCACTACATAAAGCTATGTTTTTCAGAAACATTTCATACCCAGAACTGCGCCAACTATTTCTGTTGGAAACTAAGTCTTGTTTCAGCATTCTCATACTTAATAAAAATTTACATTATATCCATACAACTACATGCTGCATTTACTGTGTAAGTTTTCATTTCTATATTGGAATATCCATGTAAATTTCCACAGGAATGAACAGAATTCTTCTCCATTAGCAGTAACAGAAATCAGATCAAACTTTCCATATTATTTCTTTACTGGAAAAAAAAATAAAACCCACCCCATCAGTAACGAACAGTAATGTGCATCTGATACTACAATTACAGATCTGTAAAACAATACCTCACCAAAGAATAATTTAAAAAGCTGCATTACCTTGCTAAATTTTAGTATGTATAGCAGAAGAAATACAGCTCATTCTAACCTTTCCAGGAAGCATTAGGTACTATCTTCTTATTTGGATCTTGGTCTTCTAAAGGTGTCCTGTCTACTTGAATACCCGAGTCCTCCCTGCTCAAGGGCTGAGTGTCCTCTTCCTCTTCACTTTCTCCAGACCAATCCTATGAAGGGCAACAAACCCCAGGACATTTCAGAACAACATAGCAGACAGATCTATATTCAGCTCCTATTCAAGCCAAACATTAACTATTCACTTCTTTCTAACATTATTAAGTAAATTCAGGACACTAGGACTAACATCACTGTCTAACAGAGAATGATTTAAGTTATACACAACATTAATAACCAGGCAAATGAGAGATCTGGAAAAGATCACAGAATGGCGGCAAGTTCTGATTAGGTGGAAGCAGGGGTCAGCAGAAGCAGACAGTTTAATTGCAAGACTAAGTCAAAACATTGTGAAAAACAAAAGTATTTCTATTACTGTTATTCTGCTTGAGGCTGTGTGTTATTTCACCGTATTCAGCAGAGCATTGGAGAATCCTGCAAGAATCAACATGCAGAGCATACAAACTACGAAAACTCAATCAGGTCTCTAGCACACTTCAAAACAGTTTATACAGTTGGGGTTTTTACCTTAAAAAATCACTTACTGGTGTATCTACGCCTGGGCCAAAGAAAATTTCCTCTCCTTCCATCAAATACTTTCCCCAATCAAATTCTTCTTCCTTTTCTAAGAGAAGTGTAAATATACAAATATTAAGTATCACATAACTCTGACTTTCTTTTCCTCTAAAAACACTTAAAAAGTTAAAATTATCTTGATACTCTATAGCTAAAATAAAAGACATTCCCTTCCACTTAAGGTTACACCACTGTTCAGTTAGCAAGGTTATGCACTTTCAACATGACGTACATTGTGACGTATCAACCATGTATATCCCTTATTAATTCTCAACTTTATTGTTTATACACTCAAAATATGCAACACAGTGTGCCATCAGCACATTTGTCCATATTATGTTACACTACCCTACACTTTAATCCTGGAAAAACATGCAAGAATGAGACACACTACTTATTGTGACTCTGAAGTCCCATTTAGCTCAATGGAAACATTCTAAATGTATTGTTTATGTATGCACAAGGATCCCAGAGTGTAAACAACATAAACCAAGAACTGTCTTACTCTCCAAAAAAGACACCACATATCATGATGTGATGTGCGATACTTTTAAAGTAACAATCACACTTACAACATATGATATCTTAAACGTGAAGCTTACTCAACTGTAATTAGTGTTGTTTGAGATAACCTCTTCATATTCACATTCCTGGAATGGGCTGAAAGTGCATTCAAAACACCGCCGAGGGAATGTGCAGAGATCATTCAAAAAGGAATCTTAAGATGCAAGATTTTCTTTAGGTTAGTCTGAAATATTCTTCTTTCAGTCTATGATACAACACTGTAAACAAATGGGGGATGGTATCCACTCAAACTTAAGCACAAGCCTCATTTTCAGGCACTGAGTGAAAAAGTCCTACTTTAGAAAGCAGGCAGCTGGGATCTCCCTCTGGAAACCTTCCAATATATCTCCCTTTCCTTGATTATGTAGGAAACATAGGAATTTACATCACCAAAACTGTTTCAAGAGATCTAATATTGAGGTGCAAGACAGAGACTCAGGACAGAAATCCACTGTCTGTCTTTGAGCATGTAAGCACTGCTAAACAGGTAGAGAACATTCATTTGTGATAGCGGTACAAGTCAAAGAGAGTTCCCAAGGTTGGCTGGAAAACTTAATTAGGTGATGCAACATAAACGGGGGTAGGAAAGACTTGCAAGCTATTTTAAATGTATAAATTATAAAAAGAACCAAGAAAGCAATGTGAAAGAGATAATAAAATGCAGAGGAAAAATGTCCTTCTTATCAGATTGCACTGTGGATTATATCTTTCATGAGCCATACAAAAATCTTGGAAACTTACCCACTTCTTTGACTCTTGGTTTTTCCACATAGGTGGTGTTGGATGGAGAATCAGACAAACACAACAGAAGAGACAGTATGGAATAGTGTGTATCCGTCTTTAAAACACATTAGAAAAAAAGCAAGTCTGTAAGTGGTCTAGAAGATTTTGCTTAGTAACAAAGTCAGCCTATTATCTGCAGGAATACTCCCCATTAGTTCCCATTCCCCAGCCCTGAATTACAAAAATAACATCTGCAACATGATATTGAATGCTATCCATTTTCTTCTGCCTATTAATTAGCCAATCAATATACAAATCCTTCAAAAGCAGCCACAGCATATGCTGTCTCTTACTGAGCTGATAATCAGAGAACATGGAAAAGATCCAAGTACTGTGAAAGTAAGAAGTCACCTCAGGACAAGAGATAATGGACAGCCACATAAACGTGGACCAACTAGAAGGACACAGGTGGTGGGCCTGCAGGAAACCAAGTCTTGGGTTCCCTTTTCACATGGCCAGTTATTTCAAACAGAGGCTAAAATAGTTAGCTAAAATCACTACATTTTAATATTATGTTCACATTATCTTCTCACATCTGAAAATCTACAAAAATAGTTGAGGATGAATCTTTAACTCCAATATTGCAGTCATGAAACAGAGGCCTTCAATCAGGTAAGAATACTGTGCCAGCACTGGTATGGTCCAGAGATTTGTATTATTGTCTATTCCCTAAAATCTGTTTACCAATGTACAGCCATTTCTTACTATAAAAAGGTTTTTCTTTGGCCTCATTGTAACTTTACAAAGATCTTCAGCCAACCATTTCACATCTAGACTCATGGAGATTCTGCTATCTAAATCCTTATACACTTTCATACATTCATAAACATACTTACATAGCTGTTTCGGAATTAGTTCCTCTTGCATTTTAGAAAAAAATAACTCAAATTTCTGATAAAGCAGCATGATACTCACCAGCTATACAAGGATTATAACATGTTCCTACTGAACATTACTGATTTTACCAGAGTTTGTCAAAGAAAACCAGTAAGTCATTGACAGAATCACATGTGTGAGCTGGTGTTTCACTTACCAGTCATATAAACTGATAAATATTTAATCTTCCCAGTTATGTGTCACTGCTAAGAACTAAATGCCATTTAACTTCCCAAATATGAGATTAATCTACTTCCAGCCACACCCCAGTTGCATTTTTAAAAAGAAAAGGAAATTAAAATCTTAGGACACTTGCAACATTCAAGTACTAAGCGCTTGCTTGGGTGTTTGTTTTGGTTGGTTTTAGTATCATTCGAGTCTCAAAACAAGTGCTACTAAAGGTACATTTTCAAAAAACTAAGAGACTACAGTATAGTAACTGAAGATATTTGTAAGCTATTAAGCGCTCCTGGGTTTTCCCCACAGATTAAAAGGAACCTAGAATATGTAAAGAAAGGCAAATGTCAGTTCAACGAGACATGAAGTCAGACTGCAACTCAGAACATACAGCTCTATTAAAGAACACCATTATATGGAGCACCATCTCTTAAAACACAAGCTTAAATCTCCCAACAGCAGGAACTTTTGAAGATCCAATTCATTATTACATTGCCACACTGGAAAAAACCTAAGTGAGACAACTGTTGCCATATTCATCCATTCCGTATCCTAAACTGATTTGATACAAAATGTATCAATGGTGAAACACACCCATAGTCTCAATAAGGAAGCTACAGAACAGGAGCATTCTAGCTGGAAACCCTAAAACCAAACCATCCAGATAGATTACTTAAGGTAAAAAAAAATATGCAAAGAATAAGAAATGCTCAGTTCATTGTTGTTTTAGAACAGACAGGAATCTAGATTCACCTAGACTCTAGCTACAACATTTGTACAATGCTGACCCTACAACACGCGCTCTGCACTGAGATCGTGTACTTTAAGTCATGAAACTCCATGTGCTGAAACCCTGAGAAGACAATAAATGCATTTTCATTTCTGGAAACACATGACCTGAACAGCAATTCCAAAGCTTACTACTAAGTCACCTGAAATTTCCAACACAACATTACAATTGAAGCCCCCACTGTCAGTGTAAATGCAAAAGGGATGGAAAAAACATACATACCTTTGTTTCTTCAGTACTTGGGAGTGGCAAGTTCAGAAATTTTTCTGTTAGTCTTTTCCAGCTTGCAGCTTTTCCAAGGTCCGAATGAATTACCAATTTTTCATGTATTCTAATAACATAAATAGTATCAAGAATGCTTTTTAAAAATATGTATCTATAACCAATGCATTATTAATATCTAGACATAAAACTTACCCTTCTATTGTTCTCTCTACTTTATGGCTGTTCACATCAAGAAAGCGGTGAAATCTGCATAAGAAATCTGCATTAGAATATGTTTAAAAGGAACCTTAACTAAGGAAGAAAATAAAGCTGATTTACATATATGAGGACAACATTACTAGTTTAATAATGCACATTTAATTCAGCAACAGCATTAAGCATCAACAAAATTCAATTTGTCTCTTAGGTCAAGAAGGATTAAATATAATTGGCCTGAAAGACAGAAAAATTGAATGCAGGTTACATCTAACCAGCACTCTAAGCTGAATGGAAAATTACTACTGAACCAGCAAACTAAGCAATTAAAGTATGCTGTCTGCTAAGTCAGCTAGAGCAAGGAGATCAAGAACTGTGCTGTCAAAGGCACTGGTGTCAAATGCACAAAATTATCCGGGACCTGCTTCACAGGCACAGGCAAAACAAACACCCACATGGGAAGGCCTCTAAACCCAAAAGAAGCTCCTTTTTATAAAGGATAGGGGAGAGTGTCTAAGAGAAAAGAGAGCTTAATCAAAAATAAAGACAGATATACCAACAAAGGTCTATCTATATGTATAGGGACAAAACAAGAACTCGTGAAAGGTAAGATGGACTTTGGAGACTAAATTAGGCTATGAATAGGTTCTTCAGATACAGAGATTAGAAAACAGGGAATAAGATGTGACAACACTGAGCACAAGGTCAATACACTCTATAAGCAGGCCCTCAAAACCAAATTAATGTTTTCAGCAACAGGTGACAGAAAGTGGTAAAATTTTCATGACCACAGACAGAAATGAAAACTGCTGAGTCTGAATCAGGAGCAACAGTTAAGCTTAATAGACTGAAATTCAAAAGACAGTATGAAATCCCCTCAGTGCCAAAGTAATGAACTATAAAGTGAAACTGTAAGGCAGGTAGCAAGGATTTTTAGTAAGTAGCACCAGAGAATGAAGACAGGCCGATATTAAAGAAAAGAAAAAAAAAAACCAACTTTGCTAACTACAGACACATTGGTCTGACTTCAGCTGTGTATAAGGATTAGGAATAAGAGCACGATCAAATATAGCACTGACTGCATAGGTCTATGTCTAAATAGGCATTTCGGTTTAAGAAAATACAACTTATCTAATTTATTATAGCCCATTAGCTTACATAGGAAATAATTTATTCAAAATAGTGGTAAGTACAAGAACTGGAAGATTTAGATCACACTGAAAAGACAATAAAAAATCAATCCAAGAATCTGTACTGAAAAGAAAAATTAAGCTGCAGGGAAGTTATTAGTGAAAATTCTTTAGTCTATTACTTAAAGCTTTAATTAATGACTAACACAAATTCAAAAAAAAAATCAATTTTTTTAGGCAAGTTGGGAACATCATGAATAGAAGAGGACTACAGTGCTGCATGAAAATAAATAGATGGATCCAAGAACTACAGCACAGAAATATCATCAAATCTAACAATACAAATCACAAGTTCCACAAACTTGAAACTAAAGAGTTTCTGCTACAACATAAGGTCTCACTGTTTGCAAATTTAATACTAGATAGTCTCGGGCTGATGTTCCATGCACATTCCTTGGGCAACAATCCTGGTATGAAAACACCCTTCCTCTTTCCCAAACCTCCCTGCCAAAAGTTTCTTGTTTACTCTGCATCATCCCCTCTGTTTTCCTGACATGTAAAAAAAACCAAACAAAATCCCAACAATTCCGCGATCCAAAAGAGCACACAGCTACACAAGCAATGGGTGACCAAAACTGAGGTTGAGATTTGCATATTAAAATAATTTTGAGTCTTTATTTGAGTAGTTAGGATTCACACAGATGCAATGCAGTTATGCTACTGCTCCCCCAAAAATGTATTTAATCAGCATGAAAATGCAAAGCAGCATTGATTTTTTTTTTTTTTTTTAATATGGAGCACTAGCTCTATCAACTTCTGCAGAAGATTTCAGAGGCAGCAGTTAGTGACAGTACGGGTAATTGGAAATACCTCACCTAAGAGTTTCACAGCTTTCACAGAATATCCTGAGTTGGAAAGGACCCACAAGGATCATCGAGTCCAACTCAAGCAGGCAGAATACACTGGAACAATAACTGTGATAACTGAAAAATGCACGTAAAACTTGAGTAAGGGCATTTTAGGTGGCAGTATAATGAATTAAAGGCCTACAGATACGATATATTACAAATTAATAAAGACCATGTTTCTGACAAGCCCAAATGACACCAAACACGTTCTCATCCTGCAGACTGATAACCTTTCACACAAGCAGCACAGCATTCTTGGCCAGAAGGTTTATCTCAATTTGGCAGAGTCCTTCTCACTTGCTCTTTACACACGACCATAATGTATCTCCCTCCAACAAAGTTTCGGGCGGCTAAATGAACACGCTGAAAAGCACCTTTTTACTGAGCAGGAGAAAACCCCAAAAGCACCAAGATTCAAACGTGACGGAGTAGCAGTCACTGACCCTGTGGCACAGACTCGTACACGGCCCCCGGCGCTTCCCCGGACACGGCGCACGGAGGGCGCGGCGGGACGCGGCCCCGTCCCACACCCCGCGGCAGGCACCGGGACCCTCCATGCTCCCGCTGACCTGAAGTTGGACCAGGCAAAATTGAGCGCCGCCTGGAAGCGCTCTCCGCCCAGCTCCTCCTCGGGCACGCCGGTCACGGAGCGCACCAGGGCGCGGACGGCGCGGTCCTGCTCCTGCTCGAAGCGGCCGCGGGGGCCGGGCGAGGCCGGCGGCGCCGCCATGGCCCGGCAGTGGGGCGGGCGGGCGGACACAGGGGCGGCACCGCCGCCGCCGCACGCAGCCACCGCCGCCTCCCGCCCCCTCCTCTCGCGAGGCTTCCCCGCGCGGCGCATGCGCGTGGCGGCCACGCTGAGAGCGGCGGAGGGGCGCGCGCTCGGCGCCTCCTGGCGCGGGGGCGGTCAGGGGCGTGAGGGAGCCGGCGGGAAGGGGAGGGGCCCTCCCTCGCCTGGAGAGGCAGCGCCGATCCAGCTCCACTGCTTCAGCATCCACTTGCCGCAGGAATTACACTTGTCTTCCGAAATATGCCCATAATCACCCGGGATCAGTAACTGGCAGTTAGTGATTGATTACAGAATGACTTAGGTTGGAAGAGGCTTGCGAGATCAGCGAGTCCAAGCTATGACCCAACACTACCATGTCCATAGCCCATGGCGCTATATGCCACGTCCAGCGTTTCCTCAAATGCCTCCAGGACGGTGACTCCGCCACCTCCCTGAGCTGCCCATTTCAATATCTAATCACCCTTTCTTGTGAAAAAATTCTTCTTCAGGTCCAACATAAACTTCCCCTGGTGCAGATTAAGGCTATACTGTTTATAGGATGATTACTCACTCAAATAAGAGCCCGTGTGATCCTCCCTGACTGAATCCCTGCTTTTGCGCAGCTGGAGAAACCACTGTTGATGGATATTCTGTACACACATCCTGAGCAGGCACATCGGAGTGCAGTGGGAAACCAGTTTGTCCCAGTTCCATGTCAAACCTTCGCTGAGCAGCTTAAAATGCTTTTGTCTGTTCATGTGGTTTCATAGGACTGCAAGGACAACAGCCTGGCTGTGAGATTCCTTCCAGAAAGAAACTAGCCAAATCAGTGGGAAATGGTATTATTGGCCAATTCCTGTAGCAATCCCTGCGTTGCTGCAGTTGTTCTATCCTTCACTGTTGGACTTTGTCCTGCTTGATCTAATCAATAATTATTGGGTTGTAATCCACCTCGCCAAAATTTTTTATTCCTCTTCTCCATTAAGAAATATACTGGCACAGTGAAAGGAGCAGCCAGTAGTGGATCAGGAGGAGTGGTAGGAAGAAGAAGGCCTCAGAAATGCCCTAATAAAGTTAAAATATGTTTAATGTACTATCATAATGTGAAGAAATATATAAAAATGTAGTGGCTAGTAAAAAATAACACCCAAATTCTTATAAGTGATGGTGTATTAAGAAACACTAGCATTTTTTATCTGGGTAGGCTACATCCTACCTTTGGGTTGAGATGCAGAACGGCAAGGAAATGGTAGCCTCAGTGCACCTGCAGGCAGGATGCTCAGCATGAACATGAGCTCAGAGGTTCCCTGCTCCAGGGCCTTTCTTATAAAGCCTTAACTTAATGAACATTCAAAGGAAAAGTCTCTCAAACTTTACTGGTTCCTCAATCTCCTCTTGACGTTGCCCGTGTTTTCTACTTTAGATTAGCAGCAGTCTTTTTTTTTTTTACCCTTTAGTTGATGTAGCCAAACAATGTTTTGAGCCATAATTTGTTGTCCTACATGTTAAGATATGGTCTTCACAGTTGATAGACACTCCAATGGTCGGTCCAGTAGTAATTAATAATTAGGATACTGTGATTGGCTTTTAAACAAAGTTTTTATATACTAAGACTTCAAGTGTTTTTTATACAATGTAACTGTGGTGATCACTTAACTCCTATGTATTCAAGCATACCTGTGCTACCCCTGCAATCACTGCACAGAGGTGAAGTTTCAGGCTTTGCAGCACAACAAGACCATGTGTGTGTCACCTGTGCCCTTAGTGGTGAGAGGAGTGTAGCAGCCACCTATTTCAGCACCCTATCACAAAAGAAATAGTGATGTTTTCACAGTGAGAAGGATTCCAAATCTTAACAGCTGCCTCAAGACAAGCTGAGTATCATGAAACATGGGCTTTAATGACAGCGTTGTCTGAAAGGTTTCCTGCTTCCCAACTTCCTCATACAAGTCCATTTCCCCTCACACCACACCCTCAGCTGTGCTGTCTGTGGAGCAGCATAGTGAAATGAATCAGGGAATAAGTTAAAAACAGTCTTGTTTCTGTTTTGCTGGGAGTTTTAACCCTGATCAATTCACTGATCCATTCATTTGGAGATGTCAAAAAGTGAGGGAAGAACCACACTCCCAGGCAGTGGAAAGCCTCAGGCAATGAAAATACACCCTTTGTGATTGGTGAATCAGAAATCTGTTGCTGGTTTTCAAAACAGGATACAAGGGCTGGGGCAAATGTATAACATCTGTGCTGCCTCAGTCGTAAAAGGCTTTAATGCTACAAATCTTTTCCTTTTTTCTCTCATCACAAGCCTCATTTCTATTTTTGTTTTACCAGTTTACAGTAGCAAGGCTTGGTATTTGATTTCAGGTGGGAGAGGGAGCACTGGGCAGGAAGAAGGCATGAAGGCCTGCTCTGAAAGTAGATTTAAACTGGGTTTTTAAAAAAGATTTAATAGTAGGAAGCTTAATAGTTTACTTTATTATTCCTTTATTTTCATGTGGTAGCTCTCTCTTCCCACCCAACTGTCCTTCCACGTCACACTGCTATGAATTAGAAGTATTTCAAGTAAAATCTTCCTTTCTCATAGGACTAGATCATATTTGGGAGATGTGTCCCTTTTTGTAATGTCATATTACAATATGTCACCTGTGTCTAGTCACATGTTGGAGGAGGAATTACAATGCAAATCTTTTGGTGGACTGTGTGTCCTTTAGAGAAACTGCTCTGAGCAGTCAACCTCTCCTCTGCTTTTCAATCCCAACTTACGAGCCAATTGGTTAAGCAGGATTCTAAGGTAGGTGAAGGAATGCATGAGTTGAAACACATCAGGCTGCAGGGGACCATTCGACAAGCCAGCCACAGGAGTTCATGCTCCATGCATGAGACAATCAGAGCTCCCATCACTGTTCCTGGTCACTTCTGTTACCAACAAAGCTTTGGGTGAATTCCACAGAACAGATGGACAGTATATTTAAAACACTGTATCTGAAGAAATACTTAAGATTTTAGGGATGGGGGTGTAATTTTTCAGTGAATCTATAGAAACAGTTACTTAATAATTAGCTAGGAGGGTTACAGAACACTCTTGTGGCTTTACTTCATTTTAACACCATCTTTAGGATATACAAGACTGATATGCTGAGGTGCCTTTTTATGTTCATGCAAAAATCAGTCCAGGTGACTGAATACTAGAGGAGGCTATTGGCTCATGGTTTACACCAGAACTCATACAAAATTGCCTCTGAAAAGCAACAGGAAGATGGTGTACCTGATCTTTATCCTTAACAGGAAGGAAGGAATCTGATAACTTTCTACTACAGCACCTTTGAAGAGCACTATAGCTTCTTACTCTCAATTCTTCATCTGATGGAGTTTCTCAACTGAATGTAGGGCAGATTTTAAAAAATGCTGAGACTGATGCTATGTCTGCATTTTATAATGGTTTGCACTTCCTGTTAGTTGGATGTATGTGTAAATAGACATTTCAGGGCCTTAGTTTAGAGTATCATTAATTGTAAATCCAAAACATTTTTGTGCAAGACTGATAAAGATTTGGTATAAGGTTCAGCTTAGGTTTATGTGATCCATCCCGTCGGGGCAGTAGTGTAGCTGTAATACCTTGTGTTTGGTGTCACGGAAGACCCAGTCACAGGACACAGAAATCATGTTGTATCCCAACTATCACAGTCTCCCCCTGAACAGCAGATTGTTAGAATATTGAAATATCTGCCAGAGTTCAAGAACTGTTTGGACAATGCTCTCAGATACATGATGTGCTTCCTGGACTGTCCTGTGCAGGGCCAAGAGTTGGATTTTGATGGTCCTTGTGGGTGCCTTCCAACTCAGGATATTCTATGATCTCTTGTGTTACTGCATAGTTACACTTCAACTGTCAGGCTGTAGCTTAGTGAAACTGGATCTTCTCCTCTTTGCTGAAATGATGATGCTTTGCTCTGACTTTTAAATTTGATCTAGTACATTTTCCTTCAGTAATATAATTGCAAAAGGCGAGTGGAATTGCCCTGGTCCCAGGTCTTCTTACCTGTTCGTAAATTAGGCTGAGGAACCATTCTTTTAAACCCTTGTGGGAAGTGAGCTTGACCTCCACAAATGGTAGCAAGTGTTTCAGTTTGTGGAGCTTGTCACAGCTATTTATATTCTGATTCTGATTTCTTCATTTTCCCCACCCATTTAACTCCTCTAGACAGTTTTACCAGACACTGCTTTATTCTTTTCCAAAACCAGAAAAAGAGTAGATGCTTTCTTCTTTCATTGTAGCCTTTCCAACTGAAAATATATTGCTCTTCTAGAACTGTCTTGATTTTTCCCTTCATTTTAAGTGCACTGGCTTAAGTTTTCACCCATGACAGATCATTCTGGAAGTGTGTTGTTATTCTTTTCCTATTTTCAGAAATGATACAACTTGTGTAGTGGTGTGGTTGCTTGGTTTTGTCAGCTGCACTGTGCAGTAGACAAAACAGTGTACGGATGACATTCAAGAAAAAATGAAGTACAAAAAATTAATTTAGCTTGTCCTTGAGCTGCAAATTTCTAATGAACATAGAGCAAGTGACATAATTGGTATATAATAGGCTAACTTGTTGGAAACCTGGTAATTTATTATGATTACAAGTGCCCAGTGACAGGACCCAAGGGAATGGCCTGAAACTGTGTCAGGGGAAGTTTAGGCTGAATATTAGAAGAAACGTTCTTCACCCAGAGGGTGGTTGGGCACTGGAACAGCTCCCCAGGGATGTGGTCACAGCACCAGCCTGACAATAGCTCAAGGAGCATTTGGACAACATTCTCAGGCACATGGTGTGATTCTTGGGGATGGTGCTGTGCAGGGCCAGGAGTTGGACTTGATGGTCCTTGTGGATCCCTTCCAGCTCAGCATATTCAGTGATTTTGGAAAACAAGTTGAAATATTTGGAAGAATCCTTCATTTTTCATTTGAGATAATTGCATGAAAACCGCAAGTTCCTTTACCTGTGCTGGCAGCAGAGACTAAGGTAACTTTCTACCCCTGGTAAGTATCTCTGCCTAAAAGGAAGAAAAATTACAGATGCTCAGAAGTTTCTCAGGAATTACCATGGACATCTAAGAACTGTTTTGGTCCAGTGACATTTGGAAGGATGAGATAGTCCAGGTGATGAAAGAGGTAGGCAGACCTCAGAACAGTCTAAACAGACTTAACCATACAACCCTGAGAAGAGCTATTTGTGGGGTGCTTGGCGAGAAGGAGCTTGATGACAAAAATTGTCAATTTTTCTGATTCTCTGTATGTTCAAGAAAGCAGAATTCTGAGCTTCCTTTTTGGTACAAAGAACAGCACTGAAGACTAAGATCCTTCTTGAGTTTTCCTTTTAAAATCAAATAATCTGCATCAAATCCCACGCTTACATATCGCACAAACCTTTTGCCTGAGTGGGGATGAAATTGATGCCTGCATGCAGTTTAGTCACACAACTTGTGCAGGTAGCACATACTACAGAAAAAGCAGTATTTGCATTAGATCATAACTGCAGTTTTACAGACTAATTAGCATTTGCTTTATGCCGTACAATACAGCTGGCTTTTGCATTTTGCTGAATTTAGCAAATACATCCCTCTGGAGATGCTAAACTAGGATAAACTCTACAAATTATGAAGGTTTTACTAGTCCTTTTCTCTAGATGATCAGGGAACTAGGAATCTTCATCTATGTCGTGGTTTAACTCTACCCAGCAGCTAAGCCCCACTTAGCTGCTTGCTCACTTTCCCCTGGTGGGATGGGGGAGAGAATTGGAAGTGTAAAAGTGAGAAAACGCGTGGGTTGGGATGAACACAGCGTATTAGGGAAAGCAAAAGCCATGCACACAAGCAAAGTAATACAAAGAATTAATTCACTGCTTCCCATCATCAAGCAGGTGTTCAGCCATCTCCAGGAAACTGGGCTCCATCATACATCACAGTGACTTGGGATGACAAGCACCATCACTCCAAACAACCTCCTCTTCTTCTTCCTCCAGCTTTATATGCTAAGCATGACTGCATATGATATGGGATATCCCTGTGGTCAGTTAGGGTCAGCTGTCCTGGTGTCCCCTCCCAACTCCTTTTGCACCCTCATACTCCTCACTCGTGGGGTAGGGTGAGAGGCAGAAAAGGCCTGTGTAAGCACTGCTCAGAGATAATGAAAACATCCCTGAGTAATCAGCACTGTTTCCTGTACAAATACAAAACACAGCCCCAAACTGGCTGCTCTGAAGCAAATTCAGGCTCTGTCCCAGCTAAACTCAGCACAATCCAGCTGACCTATGAGATACATAAAGTATATAAAGGATATCGTTTGGGGAGCAGCAGGGGAGGAATGTTACTTAAACATTTTCACATGAGGGTTATGAGACCAGAATTTGCCCACCATGACCTCTTACAGCATTCCCAAAAAAGACACAATCAAGAGAGAGGATTTGAGAAATGATAATCATGTTTTTTAGCACATCATTCTCAAGAGATAAACCCCAGGTAGCTCTGTGGCTAGAGAGCATTATATTTTCATCTCTACCCAATCACCTCTATGCTCAGAGGATGTTCCATTGCATAAAACAAGTCTCACTGAGGAAAAAACTATTGGGAGCCAAGCTGGCCTCAGCAAGAGGTCAGCTTAATCTGGAGAATGCAATGGCCTTGTGCAAACCACAGAAGAAAACAAGGCCCTGAAAAGTCCTGTAGATAATACCAGTAATGAAAATTTAATTGAATAGTGTGAAATTAATGAGAGAAACTGACAAATATTCTGGTAAAATAGAGAACTTTTAATATCCTTAAAATTACTATTAGCAGGTGGCCCAGTTTGAGCAAATTATACATCAAAAATCACTGTCATCAACTTCCAGAATTTTAGTGACAGAAATCTGGCAGTGCTGTCTCAGTGCTGTTGGAAACAGAAGCAGAATTGATGCAGGGAGAACCACGCAGTTTAAGAACTACTAGAGTTTATTTCTACACCAGGAAAATAAAAAGCAAACATACAATATTGAAAACCTATTTTAAAAATAGTAAAGGTGAAGGTTCTTGTTATAGCTTGCTACAGCATGTGTTCCTTGCAGTCTTTAGAGATGACATATAGTGCCTAGGTAACAATTTTAATGCAAAATAACAATGATGTTAAACTCTTGGGCATGTTTGGACTGGCTGTGAGTCTAATAAAAATGGTGAATGATTAAGTCGGATGTTGCTGTGTGAATACACTGTTGGTTCATGGAGTTCTACTTACAGATACATAAGATGCCTTGAAACTCTCCAGAGTGTGCTGCAAAAAGACACTTGAGGAAAATCTAACAATTACTGGCAAATGTACGTGCACCGTTGGCTGCCAAACGTAGTCATAACACTGGCATGTCGGTGGAAACTCACTGAAATGGAGAGGAGCAATAGACACCTCTTTAGTAGCCCACCAGTAAAAGAAAAAAATACTCAATGTTTCAGCATAAAAGACAGAAACACTCAGTGTTTCAGCATCTGAAGAGCTGCTTCAGTTTCATAACAGCAGGTGTGAAAATTAAAATATGTAAAAACATGAGAGAACTACTGATAAAGCTGGGAGAATAACAGCAAGAGCAAAACTGCTTAGCAGGAAGCAGCAGAAGAAAGAAGACTGAAGCAAGCTTCATGAAAGCAAAACAAGTGAAGAGACAAGCAGTTTCTTAAAAATGTCCTGAGCTCTGTACAGAGCCACTAAGCAGGCTACCAGGAGTGGCTGGAAGGTCCACAGTGTGCTTGCCCCTTTCTACTGTCTGACACAGAAGAGTTCTGCAGGTGCAGGGCTGTACAGGTTGGTTTCATGCATGTCTTACCAGCTTGGGTACCAGACAGGAATGTAGCTACACTGCTCTGGGAATCAGAGTCCAGAGACAATGCAGACACTTTTCCATGACTCTGACCTCAAGTGAATGACAGGAACCCATCAGGTTCAAATAGGTTTCTACACATAACTCACCCAGATGTGTCTAGACCACACTCCAGCTGCACTGAGGAGCACAGTGCTGTAAGGAGCCCAGAAATACAATACTGAAGTGCTTCTTTGTAGAGATGACATGCACGATTCCGTGATGCCCTTCCACTTACGGACTGTCTCCATACTGCCTAAAGTAGTGAGCTCTGTGTGGCAGTTTGGGTGCTAGTAGGCCTTACTAGCTTGGGCACAGGCTGTACTCACAGAGCGTGGCACCTGCCAGTGCTAACTTTTCCAGAATTAGGAGTGTGATGCACCTCACCCTAACTGCAGTATTGTTTCCACACTGCTAGCCATGAAGAGGGTGACTGTAGTAAGCAGATGGACTTCTTTGGATTATCTTAATTATTATGAATGCCCTGATCTGTCAAAAATATTACTCAATGCAAATAAAAAATTTGTTCTTCAAGAAAAGAAATCAAAATATATGCTAGATGCATTCCAGAACACCTGAATGCATAGTATTACAGGAACAGCAAGAAAAAAGGAGTCACTTATCTAGATAGGCAATGAGAAATTACTGTCTAAGCAACAAATCACCTTCATAAATTAAGAATGTCTCTCGCAGAAATAGATGCTTTCAGTGAAGACTTCATACTTTTTCGGTGAGGGGACACGGAACGGAAAACCACTAGGGTGTCTATTAAGAAAGACTGATTTATTCCAAAGTAAATGATCCGAGGAAATCCTCAGAGAATACTCTTCTTACAATATCAAGAATTCTAACTAGGACAAGCCCACATCAGCATCAAGCACAGCAAGACAATTGAAAGACAGATTTAGGACATCATCAATATGACTTCCATAACAAGTGATAATATGGATGCCATCTGGAAAACACAGAAAGGAGTTAGATATGGATGAGCTTCTGTCAAAGTTATTCTCTATTTTTTCCTTCTATTTTTTGTGCAAGTTCCTAGCTGTGATTATTTTTTATATAATAAAAATCCTCATAATCCTAGCATGCTTATGGGTGGAGAAGTTCTGAGAATTAAGGGCTTTGGGGGAGCAAATGTTTAGTTCTGCAAGGTTTCAGAGAAAGGTTTTAATCTGTCTGGAGCTGCCATCATTTCTCGTGATATATCCTAACAATTTTGAAACATATTTTTCACTGCCACAAACAGCAGAAAAGCTGTAAAAAGGTTGTGGGTTCCAGAGTATGTTGTAGGTTGTTCTTATAATTATGTATACTTTAGTAATTTGTATTCCTATAGGTCCCACAAGTACTTAACTTGTCTGAAGACAAGTCATTCCTGCCCTGCCTGGTTGTAAATACATGAATTTTCTTCTGAGGCTGGCACACCTGGGTAATTTAATTGGACTTAGTTCTTCTTTATAACACTAAAATGGAACTCTAATCCTTTTAAGGAAGAGCACCTCATTTTATCACTTTCAGATTCACAAGCCCCTTCAAACTTGTCATCTTCCTGTTAGCAAAAAAGGGACCGTGCAAGCTGTAGTGGTAACAATCCCCAACTTATAGTAATTACTCACTGTCTAAAGCTAGTTACAAGCTGTGTTTCTTGTTCTCATTGAAACCATTGTAAAATAAGTAGCTGTTGAGGCCTGCAATATAGAAATATAGAAAATTTATGTGCTTAGATTCTCATAAATTCAGGTCCTGGTTAGCCTCTTTGTCAGAAGAGGTACAAGGTAATTGCACAAGGTAATTGACCCATCTATTGGTAAGTTGATACTAACAGAGGGCAGGCCAGGTGGTCAGCCTGGACTCTCCAAAGCACAGTGGCAGATCACAAGCTAATGCTATCTGAGACAGTGTTTCACAAATTGGGCAGCCATAAATTACGACTGTGTTTAGAACTGAAGTGTCATGACCGTGGGATACAGGATGTCTCCAGAAGTGTGTTTATATTCAGCTGAATCACCAGTGTGCCAAAAAAATTCATTGGAAAAGCTTTGCTGTAAACAGCAGGTTGTAGCTCAGGGGATAGTGCCAGAGCACACAGCTTGTCAAAGTAATCAGCTCCTGCCTCCAGCCAGCTGCAGACATGTCCTGGCAGCTCCTGGTTGAACAAAACGAAAAGAGGACCTTGGGAATCTCCTTAAACACAGATAGCCAATAAAGTTTGGGGTTGCTTTGTTTATTTTTGTTTTCTGTATCTACTTTCTAGTTTCTTAATTTATTTTGCTTTTCATCCGGTCATCTGGCAGCTGTCACCTGGCTTGGTAAATACTTTCAGCAGAAGCTGGCAATAGTTCAGGTGGCCTGACTTCAAAGGAGAGCAATATAACAAATATCCACTAAATTGCACCTAGGCATTAAGCCACACATGCTTAAATTAGACTCTCCTGCTACCTTCTGGAAGGAAGTTGTGCAAGGAGAAGCTATAAAAGAAGAGATGCCTTCTAAGCAAGTCAAACTAGGAGAGAAGCCAGCTTAATACTGGCCAGATAAAATATGAAATGTCAATGCAAAAAAAAAAAAAAAGGAGGAAGAGATGAAAATTGAAAAACTGTAACAAAGAGCAAGAAAATCAGTCAGCAGTGCAATGAAGTTGTTGACCAAAAAGCAGATGGCAATAAATTGGGGCAGCTTCTAAGAATCCTAGAACTAAGATAAGGAAGCTCAACACCATGAAATATGATGATCTGATACCTGAAGGCAGGCAAATATTCAGGTACTTGAAAGAAGTTCTTATCAAAAAAGTTCAAGTTGGTCATTTAAACAAATGCTGAAATTTAATTATTGCATACAAAACACAAGGAAATTGATACTACAACTACAGAAGAGAGTGGAAAAAGCACGGAGAGTGCTTTGCTTTGCTGAAGGTGGGGCTCCGGCATAAACCAGCAGAAGCCCAGCTCACGCTGCACAGGCCGAGACATGCACCTCATATTCAATCTGCTCTGCGTGTGGCAGGAGTCAGAGAGAGCCTGCCTGGGGGCAGGAAGAGGATTTTGCCTCCTCCAGTCTAAGGGTATGAACCCAGTAGGACACTTTTAGTTAAAAATACTGGAAACTTCCTCACATGAACAGGAAATATGCTCTCTCTTTGGCAAAGACAGAGCAGATTCTTAGAGAAGGCTGCAATTACTTGGGTTAAGTGCACAAGCTACATCTGGGATGGGGATATTGCTCAGTGTATTTGGCAAATTAAGTTATTTCAAGGTAATACAAATAGAAACAGATTGCTCTTTTTTAAAGGGTGGTGAAGAAGGAAGAAGCACTGGACTCTGTCTTTCATGAGTCAGAAAAAAATGACTTGGCTGAAAGAGGCAAGTAAATTACTGAAGGTACACCTGAGTGTAAGTAGGGATGGACATACCAAAAGTGTGATAGTATCCCATTTCCACTCTGCCCACCAAGAGATTTCTTGGACTATATTTGTCCTCTCTGACATGTATGGACATGCCTTTTTGATTTCTTTAAGGACTCCTCGTAAGAAAGCACTAGATCTGAAGATGCATGGCCAAAGTCTGCCATCATCACTTAGCTGGAATTTCAAAACATTTATAAAATGTGAACTAGTTCAGACAGGGCAATGCAGATTCAACCCAGTCTTCATGGGTGAAATGTTCTAGTTCAGCAGTAAGCTGAACACAAAGGGTTCATAGAGCTGTGTCAGGAGAGTTTAAAAGGTAAATACAAAGATGAGAGAGGACAAATCTGCTGCAATTTGACATTCCCAGTGCAGACGTCTGCTTTGGCATAGGGCTCTCTCTGCAGTCAAAACTTGGTACTTGTGCAAACAAACAGCACCTTGAGATTGCCACTTTCTTTCCAGTGACTGAGGAAGGTAGACAGGGTAATCAGCTCAGCTGCAAATGCTTCCTACATAGATGCACAAAAACAAGTTAGAAGATTAAGTGGTGTTGGACCAGAAGATTTACAGAGTTTCCTTCCAGCCTCAACCATTCTGTGAAGCTTAGGCCAAGTGCCAACATGTAAAATTGGAGCAGCCAAAGGCAACTTCCCCTCAGGTCACTCAAATTAGCTGTAAGTCCAGTCTTGCCCAGCATTTGAAGTGAAAACAGGATGGGCATGAGGGGTCAGACATATTATCCCTTAATTTACTCATCTGGGTGAAAAAATGCAAACTTTGACAAGAGAGTGTGTGCAGAGGCTCATAAAGTGATTATCATAAAAGCAAAAGAAGACTCACTGAAGTGTCTGTCTTGTTACTGACAGCCTTAATTTTCTTAAGATATTGATCTGTGTGCCATTAGCCATTTTTAAAAAGAGATCAACTGAAACTGTGACTCTTGGGAACAGAATAAACAACTTTTTATATTCTGAAACTTAATCAATTACTAAATAATATTTTTTTGATCCTTTGTAACCAGAGAAACGGACGCTGAACTGATGTCCAAGCTCCTGAGGAATATAAAGTGCCTTGGACTGGAGGAAATAAATGTGCAACTGCCATAGGAAAAGGGAACAACAAAAATGGCATGTTTCTGAGGAGACTATGATGGCCAAAGAAGGAACTAACTTGGAAAAGATCACCTTATTTTCCTGAAAGCCTCATTCTGCCACTAGTTTCTGGAAATAGATCAACTCAGAGGAGTAAGTATAATCATCTCCAAGCCATTTATGAGTCTGAGATTAAAGTAGGTTGGTGGGGTGTGAAGAAATATGGAGATGTGAGGAAAAGAAAATGCTCCTCTGCGACTGCTGTCAAATACAGCATCCAACTGCCCATAGGCTGATTGCATTACAGAGGAAATGTAATACATTTTGTAATCATCCTAGGATTTGGATTTCAGTATTCTTTAGGTGTTTGTTTTAATGAAATTGTCTAGGTCCTCCAGGAGCATCTTGACTTGTGATGGCCATAATTCCCACCCCAAAAAATCCCTTAAAATTCCTCCATTCTTTTAATGAATTTGGGAAAGAAAAACCAAACCAAACAAAAACAAACAAATAAAAAAAATCAAACAAAAAAAATCCAACCAGAAATAACCTTTCTCACTTTTCCAAAACACTGCTAAGTAATAGCAAGTAACTTGGACAATTGGACTTCCATGGCAGCTGTATTGGACTAATGGCTGTTCAGAAGAAAAGGTTTATATTACTTTATGTGCCCTTTCTCTTTTCAGCACTTTCAGCCTTGAGGATTTTATGAGTAAATCCAAGAAAAATACTTGGGTGTACAGTGACAATATCAAAAATGTACATTTACTAGACAAATGAATTTTGTTAAGAAAGCCAGGATCATGACAAAGAGAAAATTAAGGAGAGAAGGAGAAGAAGAAAAAACAAAATGTCAGAATTCTTGGTGACTATTGAAACTACTCCTTGTCTGACTCCAAAACAGATAGAGAAGAAGGAATGCATTAGGTTGTCATTGACAATTTTATATTCAACCTCTTTCTTCCTTTCCTGATATGGTCAGTTCACGAGGGATCTGATTCCTCACTTTGCTATCCAGTTTGAAATCAGGTAATCATGAAAGGTAACACCTGTATCTTTTATTGTGCTAAATGAAGCAAACTGTCTTATGTGGCAAGGAAGCAGATGATCTAACAGGTGTATTTAATATTTGAGTATAGTCCTGCTTAGTTTTTATGTTCCTCGCAGAAGTATTTCCTCATGTTCCTACCCAAAGGAACGTGCCACATTCACAACTGCCAACAATCGCCGTCCTGAAGGAGCAGACAGGCTTTGCTGCTGGTCAGCACCTCCAAGTCCCATGTATGAGATGAGTTAAGGAACAGCGGCAGATGTCACAGCATGATCGATGCAAACTAGGAGTAAATCTCATAAACATGGACTCCTGCACACTACATCAGCAAGGACATGGTGCGGACACCAATCACTTTGAAATCACTTTGTCCCAGATCTTGCAATGCCTCCTGTCTGACTCTACCTTGAACAAGTGCAGCATCTCCAGGCCTGGCCAGTGAATTTTCTGGTATTTGATGCACTCACCTCTAAAGTCACTCACACAAACACACAGGGGGAAAAAATCATCAAGTAATGCTTTTCTGGTAAAAGCATTGCAGGAGGAGCCCACAGCCCCCCAGAAACTAGAAAAGCAGAATTTTTTAAATTTATAGATACTTCTTTTCAGCACACTTTAATAGTCTCCATTATTTAGCTGGTTTTCAATCTCATCCCAAAGCATATTTAAATGTTTGGTTGTTTCTTTCCCTCTCAGATTTTTTGTGATGTTGTCAGCAGTTACAAATGCTAGGCAAAAAAAGCATTACAAATGCTAGACCACATTTATGTATTCTCATATCCTAGCCCTCTGCAGCTTCTGAAATTGGGGCCTGTGCCCTTCTCATCAGGGATTTCTGTGGACTCTCTCCTGGGATGGCAGAACCACCACTTCCATCTTCAGTGGCCTAGTTCAGATTTCCTACTCCATCCCCTCACCTCCAAACATTACTCCCTCTTTTAATTTTCATTCTCTGCTTTCTCTGCTGACTGCAGTTGCTTTAAGCAAATGAAAAATGAAAAAAACAAGGGTCGTAGGTGCTGCTTTAAATGGAGTGCCCCCAGATCTGCCCCTCAAGTGAATCCTGCAAAGGTTAACCTGCATGACTGTTGTAAGTGCAGCTGCTGTCACAGGAGCCTGGAAAGACCAGCCCCATGACCCATTTTAAACACACAATCCCTGATTCATGGCAGAAATCTCATTATGGACATTCATTTTTTTTAAAAAGTGCTGAGTAGTGGGTAACAACATATCTTCAAATTAAATCCAGTTCAATAAATAGCACAAAATTAAATCATTCAAGGTCTGCTCTGCCTTGAGCTATACTTAAGCCCTGCGCATGATTAACAGATTAGAATGCAAAAAAAAGAAAGCAGCTTAATCTGTCCACTGCAGAGATACTTTTATTCCCTTGTGCTACAAATTGTTTTATCTCTGGATACTACACCAGTCTGCTCTGCCTGTAGGCCTGAGCAGATGGTGTGGCTAGAGGAGCACTGAATTTCCAATTTACCCTGAAACCTGGATATTTGTGTTTTGTCCTTTGAATGATAATACTGTTTTCAATTCTTGCAAAGAACTATGTATTTCATTCATTACAGTGGTATTCCCAGTCAAGATCAACACAAACAAATGCTGAGAGGATCAGATTGGTCCCAAGCCATGCAGTAATTCAGTATAAAAGAAAAGGCAGTGGCATCCAGATAGCCCAAATCCTACCTTCATGCCTTATCTGTAACAACACACTATGTGCTATGTGGCTGTCACTTAAACATCCTTTAAATTAGCACTTTATATTTGGACATTTAAATCCTAAATATTCCTCACAACGAACTTCAATTAATTAACAAAGACAGCATTCCAAGCTTTTATTCTCTTAAATGGAGCCTACTTTTACTTTTTTAAATAAGACTGCATAGCTGTATAAGTACACCACTGCACTTAAAATAAAAGCAACTAAAGCAGAATAATATAAAGTTTAGTCCAACAGAATATAATCTAAATTCTTCTGGCACAGCAGGACCATGTTTCACTCTCAGCAGAAACTGAGAGGTGAGAGGGTTCAGCCTTGTGCAGGATGAAGCCATTTGCAATATTACATACGCTGTGCATAGCACTGACAACAAAGAGAATCAGGCACACATTGAGACCACGCACAGGTCTCAATTAGAAATATCACTGCGAGGCCTTTGGCACTTAAATAACCAGAAAATTGTTGTCATCATTTGCATTTCATAGCTGAAACTCAAATATAGGGACATATCAGAATAGCAATGAGACACACTGGCACATTCATGTATTTTTAAATATGAAAAAGACCACCCTGCTGTAGCAGGTGACATTTTACAGTCTGCTCTGATACCCTCCTTCAATCATGCCAGCTACTTCCAGAAGATGTTTTCTGCCAAAGTGCCTGAACAAATTAGAAACCTGCTGGCACAGGGGATTTTACAAATTGAGCAGTGGGATTTTAATTTAGTGATTCTCTTAAATATAACACCCTTAAACCCCTCTGTGGGCTTACAAGCTACATGGCCAAGTCAGACTTGCCTCAGGTGCAAAATCCCAATGACAATCAGCCTGCACCAGCTGTAAAAGCAGTGGGCTAGTGAGTACCACTGTAGGGTGGTGGTATGTCACCTGCAGCTGCTGAGGCACAGGCTCATGTGAGAAGACAAAACCTGTCCTAGGAATAGGTTTATCTGTGATATGGTTTCCTTCTGGTAAGGTTTTATGCAGTTTTCCTCTATTGAGATTTCAGAAGTGAGTCAGGTGATATATGACCCAGTTTTGAACAGGAAGGTAACCCCAACTTGCTATGCTACTGTGAGCATGTGTAGTCTTTTGATTTTAAGTACAACTAAAGAAAAGCAGAGTTGATTGAATAAATCATTAGTTCTTTGTTATAAGTTTTAAATGAATTGATGTTTGAACAGCAAGCTTTGTTGTGTTAGAGGTTTTTTCCTAACAGTAATTTCTGTAGTGACTTCTACTAAAACAAAGGCAATGTGGTTTTAAGACCATTCAGTGTGATAAGGCTGTGCTGAGAAATTAAGAAGCTGTTTGTATTTTCTGAAGAAATATATCATAATAGCAGTCTATAATGTTGAAAATTGTGAGAGCTTTTTCAGTTGCTTGCATAAAAATAACTGCATTTTTAGTGCCCAGCTTCAAACTTAAGTGGCCATGATTCTCATACCTGATTGATCTGTAAATCTTGGAGTTTGGATTGTGCAAAACCCCTAAAAAATACTCAGTTGAGCCTGAGACATCTGATATTTGAGGACAGACTGACTTTCCAGACTCCTCAAAACGGAAAATCACATGAAAACATCTCATTGTCAACAGCTAAGCCTCCCAGATTCTCTCCAGTTCACCTTGAAGCGGTGAGAGAACAACATTTTATGTGATGAGCTCATTGCCTGCAGTGCCAGACTCTGCCCTTCCAGAATCCCAGATGCTGGGGAAAGTCTGTGAACCCCAGCTTTTCCCACCTTTTATTTTCAGTCATTTATTATCATTGCCAAAGGGACATCCATAGCCATGTTCTTACTCTTTTTTTTTTTTACAGCAAGGGCACTGAAAGTTTTGCATATGCAAAATAGGTTCAGATGAAGGTGAACATATAGGTGTAGGATGCCTATGTCTATACACAGCCCAGACAACATCAGCAACCAAAGAGACACAGCCAAAAAGATTTGCCCCAAAATCTCAGCATCTTTCAGACACGTCAAATTTGCTGGGAACATGCTGATCAGCTGGGCTCCTGCAATTGGTCTGAGTATGTCCAACCAACCATTTTAAGTTTGTCCAGCATGGCTGGAAAGGCAACAGGGTTGGCCACCAGAAGTTCAAAGACTGCAGAAACTGAGAGTATATCAGCAGCACTCCAGCCAGAGCTGCAGGAAGGTCCCCAGCTGCATTGAATGATTTTTAGAGTTGAATGCTGTATGGCTGGGGGAGGAAAAAAAAAAAAAACAACAAACTGTCAGTAAGGCAGGAGAGTGTAGGTGAGAAATTTTTCCCCAGATTTAACATGATCCTAAACATTTTCTTAAATAGAATCTGTGAATGATTCTTTGCATCTAAAATAACCTAGAGATTTGAGACTTTTGTGTGCTTTTGTTTAATTAATGTTTGTTACAAGACCTACTGAAACTACTTTTCTCATGTTTATATTATAAAGGCTCTGTGATAGTTCCTGAGACCAACAGGAATAATCCCATCTGCATAACAGAAACTAAAGGGAGATCTGTAACCGATTTAATTTTATCATGTTTCAACCACTAAATACATCTTTTTACATCAGAAATAGGCAATAAGTTGCATTTCTGTCAATAGGTAACAGATGAGTATGCCACTCTATCAAAATGAAACTATAGCCTGTTATTACGCTTACGACTCTTGCAGCCACATCCAGACTTTGGATCCAGCAGCACACCCTTCCAAGGATGTTGCTTCAGGACTGATGCAGGCTGACAAAGAAAGGGAAAAGAGCAGACAGAGTTAATACAAGCACGAAAACTGCAAGGTGCAGACAGGAAATACCCTTTCTGGTTTTAAGTAATTTGGTTTAGTTTGTTATAAAACTTATATTGTTCAAAGAGACACGGAGAAAATGAATCCTTTTGGATTCCTGAACTTCAAAATTACACATCTTAAAATGATAATAGAAAGACAGCAGTTCAATTTGATTGGCAAATCAATTGGGATTGAAACATTAGCCATATGTTCTTTCATTTGTTTTGGTTTTTTTTTTCCAAACATAAATAGAGAAACGTATTTTTAATTTTACAATCCTTTTCTGCTTTCCATTTTCTATAAATACTGTTCAAAGCTTTTTGGATTACAGTGAAAACCTATGTATTTTTGTAGCTGAGAAGATACTTAATTACCTACTGACTGCTGAGGGTACTGATGACTGACACATATCCATCATTTGAAAAATTGAGATTTGTCACTATAATTACTAAACGTATCAAGTTATTTTAAACTTCTTTATAGTCTTCCCATTCAGTGGCAGCAGAAATTGAGACAGCATTCAGCGAAGCCACAACTTTGGTGTTGATACTCATCAGAAGACATTTGGAGGCATCACTAATTAAATCAGAAAAGATATTAAATGCTTTTTACTAGAGTATGTTGTTGGACAGAAGGAATTGTGGTTGAAGCAGTAGAACTCCATCCTGCAACATGCCAGGCTGGAACTCGGATCACAGGAAGCTCTTATTTGGGCCATGTAGGGAAGGAAAACAGGTCTCTTAACACAAACAGCGATAATTACTTTAATTGTTTTTGCAGGACCCCTTTAAAGAGAAACTCAATTTTTTAGGACTCCCACAGTATAAAGGTAAGTTAATGAAGTAAATAGACACAGAGCATCTTAGATCCCAGACAAAACATTTAAGCAAACTGATCTATTTGACTTCCTTGCAGAATAACTGTCAGTATTCCCCAGAGGAAGAAGGATGGCACTGAGAAATCCCTAGGCTTCATCTGAACCCTTGAAGTCAGTAAAGCCAAACTACTGTGAGAAGTGGTGATTTAGATTTTTCTACAAAACCCTTTTGATGGTACTATAAGGTGCAGTACATCAAAGATACTCTTCAATAAAGGTAGTTCATACTGAAAAGGGGAAAAAAAACCCCCAATTTTATAAGAGCAAGAAACAAGAAGCATCAAGAATGAAGGAACTAACATTAAAGAGTTTTTCAAAGTACCAGGCATGGCTCAATTGACTGATAACCTTGATAACTATCAGTAAGTCACAATGTCAGGGTCCAGGAGAGCTGGATGACTGCCATGTACTCCTGACCAAGTCTGTGCTTTTAGGAGGTATCCCTCAGGAGATGACTTAAATCAGAGCCTCAAGGAAGGTCCTCAGTGTTCCACAGATGAAAGTCTGCTATGGCTGAGTTACTCAAGAGGCAAGGTCATAACACTGCTAAGAAATGCCTTTATTTCAAGTCCTTCTATAGACCATGAACTTGGGTGAACCTCTTTGGAAGCTTATCACCACCACCAAGTAGGCAAAACTCCCAAAAAACTAAAACGTAAAGCAACCGTTTAGCTCCCTAGTTCGGCTAAGTTTGGAAGCAGGCATGACTCTTCATGGTGAAGTTATTTGACTCAGTCCTCACCCCCTTTGCAAAACAGATGTGTATGGATCAAGAAGAGAAGACAGATCCTTGCCATGTTAGTGTTACATTTTCAAGGGGATATACAGACAATAACCTGCTAGTATGTGTCTACTTTTTTAGCAACTCTGGATGAGTACAAGTGGGAAAGCCTGGCCCCTTTCAGCAGCAACTCAGCTCAGATGTAGGTGGGTGTCAGCAAAGTGACTCTTGGCAGAAATGAAAGCCAAAGGTGCAGAAAACTGTCAGTTACAAAATGTTGAGCCCCTGAGGGCACCCACTGTCCCTGTCAAATCCCATGGGGCTCCCCTACCCTCCCATGGTCAAGGATCCCATTTCAGCCCAGCCTGTACCCATCAGTCAGGTAAGGTCCCCATTAGAGTAAGCTTGCTTGAGGAAACTTACCTTCCTCAGAACTCAGATGGAGGCAGCTGTGGCAACAATTTCAAATACTTAAAATATTAGAAAATTTAGTAAAACTTTCTTCCTGCTTTGCCAGTAGTCTTGCAGTGTTTTCAGGGGGTATTTCCCAATGGTAGGTTGGAGGAGAAATCACAAATAAAAATCTCCACCCGGTAAAACCACAAAGTATGACTATTTCTCAAAACAAGATGCAAAGTAGGGGCATTTCACCACAGTACCAAAACAAACATGAACAGTCCTCTGTAGATCCTGCCTAGGCAGCTGCTTCAGCTTCAAATGGATCAATACTTTTCCTTGGAGGCTGGGTGACAGGACCATCCAACAAGAGGATAAACAAAAAAAAGCCCATAGGTAAGAGGACTGAAGACAGTGAAGGAAGGATAAAGGAAAAATCAACCACCACTGACAAGTACGACAGCAAAAGAAACTAGGATAAAGTTTCCTGTAGGCAGAGCAGAGGTATAGGGAGTTCAAATACATGCTCCAGCCATGGCCATTCCTCATGGCCAGCAAGCTGGAGCAGCCTGATTTGACGACCAGCAATGCCTGCATGCTCTTCTCCATACAGCAAAGTCCAGCAGCTAATAAATGATGTGTGAAATCTGTTTGGACAGAGGATCAGGTTTTCCCAGAACATTTCCATAGTCAGCCCAGTTCTTCTGAGAGAACCTGAGGAGTATTGTAGAAACTGTGCTGAAATCAGCTTGAAGTTTTCAGGATGTATTTGAATATTTTCTGTCCAAGATGCATAGTTGAAATAAATTTTTGCAGCAGATCTGCAATTGCATGTAACTTTTTTTATTTTTGTTCAGCTAGAAAAACAATTATCTCTCCTTATTAAATCAGCCTCTATATCCTGTAATGACCTTTTGCTGTGTGCTTTTTTTCTGTTCACCTGCTTGTTTCATGAGCTAGGCTTGTGTGTTTTCTCTTCGTTTTTCTAATGGCAATAATGAGAGTGAAGCTACTGAAGAGCAGATGATTTCTGTGCTAAAGCTTTAGTAAATTTTGTGAGGCAATTTTCACAGTCATATAAAACCTGAAACAGCATTGAATTGTCTATGTAGCTAAAGTAACAAAGAGCCTGACAATTAACATTTGCATAGCAAAAACTGCCCAGAGAAAACTTAAGCAGCATACAAGTTCTTTGTTGACAGAGGTTTACAGTCAAACCAAAATGTTTTTCATCCAGTGTTTAAAGCATACAGGCGTAGGGATGCCTCACTAAATAAATGGTGTGCTGCAGGTGCATAATTGTGCTGTGACTGTGCTTTGGAGAAGTTTTGTAAAGCTTGTAGTGAAGGCCCAAAGCAAGAGACTAACACCAATTTTCAAATCTGCTGCACTCATTAGACAGCTGAAAAAAGAAATTGTGGACTGCTGACTACCATTCCAGTCAGAAACCCCTAATTAACAGCATAACAAGCCCAGAGAGGACTTCTTCATTAATAACCAGTAATGACAGGCAGAGAGTTAAACTGGTTGCCCGAAGTTCCAGGAACACAGGAATTTCCCATAATCAATACCTTTTTGCCTGCTAACATTTTCCTCGTGAAAGTTAAATAAACTGGCACAAGCATATACAAGAGTAATTTTCAAGTGAATTATACATTCTGGCATTTGTCTTTCTTCCATACAGGCACAGTAATGTCTCCTGCGAATAATTTGAAGAAATTATTCAGAAATTCTGAACTTGGAAAATTATCTTTAGAAAACTTGATGGGACATATTTATAGAGTAGGTGCAATGATTGAGCACTCAGCATTTTCGTTTGCATATGCCAGTACATATTTGCACATATGACTGAAGTGAATAAAAAGACAGATAGATACTCAGTCTAAAAATTATATTCTGTACATGAAAGCATTGCCTTAGGAAGCTGCAGGAGAATTGCAAGTATTTTGTTACAATAGCTATCAGTGTGGTTACTTCGGGGAAAAAAAAAAACCCTGTTAAAAATAGGTCTTAAATTTTCTAGTTCATTTCTTCGCTTGAGTGAACTGTGAAAGAATTAGTTCCCTAATTATGCCAACACAATGGCTTAACTTGTTGAGTTGCAAAAGCTCGCTGTTAATCAGCATCTCTAATGCAGTAATAGTAAGCCTGTGACAATGAGAGAAAACAGAAAAAGATTCACAGTCCCTGCCATTAAAAACTATTATTTCCCACACATTTTAGTATAGAGGCAGTTCTTGTACTCAAAACTGTGAGACCCCAAACACATTACCATAGGAATAATTTTACTTTGGTAGCTACTGTTAATTGCCAGGCAGTGTGACGGAGGTGCTGGCTATTGGTGTAGTTAAGTGTTTCTGGGCTGTGAAAGAACTGTCTTTCTGCTAATGGGACAACAGAGCCCACTCTACAGGGGAGAGGTTTAAAGTCTCCAGATTAGAGTCATCCTTGGCGGCATTTAGGAAGACTCGAGTTATATTAGCACTGAGTTGGATCACGGAATAGATGCTTCTTTCTTTCATTGCTGCTGATTTATCTGAATTTACACTGTTGTAAATAACAGACTTCCTTCTGAGCTTCCTCTTGAACCTCAACAAATTCATAAGCTTGCTTTGCTCTGCCTTCCACCTCCTGCACTTTCTTATTACATTTTCTAGTAGCATTTTCTATCATCTTCAATGATGGCATTAGCTTCCTTTCTTAGAGGAAGTTAGAGGAGCTCACAAGATCACTGATGACATGTTTTAAATTTAAAAAAACCCCAAACCTTCCTGCTTCCTTTTTTTTTTTTTTTTTTTTTTTTTGCCATTTCAATACTCAGGTCTCACATTCTTGGGAAGACACAGACAATCCCTACTCTGACAATTACAGTGTAGTATATTAGTTATCTCTTAATTTTTAAATAAATCAAAAGCAGAAATAAAACATCTCTGCTTCTCTTGGGTGCAGAAGAGCTCCCCTAGCTAGGTACCCATCAGGCTGCAGCGGGTTCAGCAATACTGAACTGGGCTATCAAGCATCCCTTAGCCCAAACACAGGCTGCAGTGCTGAATTTGGCTTAATCTGAACACCTTCTCAGCTCACTCTCTGTGTCCAGCTCTTATGTCAGGAAGCAGAGAGCAGCAGCATGCCTAACTTTCCATCTTTACCAGTTCTTAGGAATAACTGGAGAAATTTGGGAGAGAAGGGAGCAATGCATCCCCTCCCTTCCAACTCCACATATGCTATTGGTGCCCAAACTCGACTGCCAGCTCCCCTCAGTCTGAGGGGTACAGAGGAATCTCAGCCTTTCTGCTGCCCCTGCTCTTTTGCAGAGACATTGGGTGGTATGAGCTGCATGGTGAGTATGTGATTGTATTAACCAAAACCTGACACTGTACAGAATCACAGAATATGCTGAGCTGGAAGGGACCCTCAAGGATCATTGAGTCCAGCTCCTGGCCCTGCACAGCACCATCCCCAAGAGTCCCATCATGTGCCTGAGAGCATTGTCCAAATGGTTCTTGAACTCTGTCAGGCTGGTGCTGTGACAACTTCCCTGGGGAGCTGTTCCAGTGCCCAACCACCCTCTGGGTGAAGAACCTTTTTCTAATATCTAAACTAAACCTCCCATGGCACAACTTCAGGCCGTTCCCTCAGGCTGTGTCACTGTTCACCACAGAGAAGAGATCAGTGCCTGCTCCTCCTCTTCACCTCATGAGGAAGTTGTAGACTGCCATGAGGCCTCCCCTCAGTCTCCTCCTCTTCAGGCTGAACAGACCAAGTGCTCTTAGCCACTCCTCATATGGCATCCCCTCGAGGCCCTTCACCATCTTTGTTGCCCTCCTTTGGATGCTCTCTAATATTTTAATATCTTTCTTATATTGCAGCACCCAAAACTACACACAATATTCAAGGTGAGGCCACCCCAGTGCAGAGCAGAGCAGGACAATCCCCTCCCTTGCCTGGTTGGTGATGCTGTGCCTGATGTTCCCCAGGACATAGTTGGCCCTCCTGGCTGCCAGGGCACACTGATGGCTCATGTTCAGCTTGATCAGGACCTCCAGGTCCCTTTCCATGGTGCTGCTTTCCAGCATCTCATTCCTCAGTCTGTCCATACATTCTGCCCCATCCCAGGTGCAGAATCTGGCACTTTCACTTGTTGAACTTCATACTGTAGGTGATTGCTCAGCCCTCTGATTTGTTGAAGTCTCTCTGCAGGGCCTCCCTGTCTTTGAGGGAGGCAAGAGCTGCTCCCAGTTTTGTATTGTCTGTGAACCTGCTCAGTATCCCTTCCAGTCCTGCATCCAAGCCCTTTATGAAGATGTTGAAGAGCACAGGACCTAAGGTAGAGCCCTGCAGAACCCCACTAGTGACAGGTCACCAGTCTCATGTCACCCCATTCACTGTAACCCTTTCTGCCTGACCCGTGAGCCAGTTGCTCACCCATCCCATGATGTGTCTATCCAGCTGTGTGCTGGACATTCTGTCCAGAAGGATACTGTGAGAGACAGTAGCAAAAGTTTTACTGAAATCCAAAAAAGATTACATCAGCTGGCTTCCCTTGATCAACTGGGTGGGTTACCTTGTCATAAAAGGAAATCAGCTTTGATAAGCAGGACTTTCCTCTCATGAAGCCGTGCTGGCTGTGACCAATAACTGTACACCTGGCTTCTCTCAAATCAGCCCACAGAGAAACTCAGAGGTTTGGACTTGTGCCAGTGTAATGATCAGGAGTACATAGACAAGGTAGTTAAGAACCCCACAGTTCTCCTGCATCATTTTTTTTGTTTTCCTTGCAGGTGCTCAAGAGTGACATCAGGTGTACATGCAGAAAGTTGAATCTCTACCTTCTGAATGTGGCTTTGCATCTGAAGCTGCTTCAACCCTACTGCTTGCCAGCCCTGGATTAGAAGTCTACTCTGCTTTTGTCTTACTTTACACTTTCTTCAGATCCTCTAAATTTCCACTGAGTCTCTCAGAATTTTTGTGGCATTTTTGACCTTTTACAGGTCCTCAATCTCTGTTCCACTTTGGGGGAAAACTATACTGCAAAAAGTCCCTTCTGCATCAGCCATCTCACCTGGACCAGCTTCTCCCTCCCTTTATTCTCAATGTTTCCTTTCTGAAATGTGAGCTACTAAGTCTGGTCCCATATGCGGAACATGTTGTGTTGCACATGTTGGAACATCTGATGACAAAGTAACTTCAAAAATAAGGACATTTGTCCCAGCTTCTTGGCTTCTGGAAGGTTTTTAAGCTGCTACTAACCACGGACTTCCTCTTGGCTGAAGCCTGTGAGTGACAACATGTGCAAGCAGAGAGCTCATTAACAGTCAGGATGTTTGAGGGTGGTGCTTCTTGTGCAAAGCATATTTAATTTTATCAGCAAATCAAGCTATTTTTAGTCACAAAGTACTCTGTGAAAATGACAAGAGCATGCGAGAGCTGAAAGATTGCGAGATATAGAGGCAACTATTTCTATTTTGAAGCCTCTGCTGAGAAGATAAAAATTATTGAGGCTGAAATGCTGCATTCCAGCATTTACTGTCTCTCTTGACAGTAGAAGCACCGTGGGAGACAGAAGAAAAAAAAATAAGTTAGAGAGATAATACACAGGAAGCCAATGTTATGTTATATTAAAAACAGCCAGTACTTACAGTGGCAAGCTTGGAAACTAGAAAGGAAATACTGCAATACTAAACTATGCAGAACATGTTATACCTATATTCTTTCCCCCTCTCTTTACAAAATAATATTAGGCATAGAATTATCACCAAAAAAATGGCAGGAGCTAGATGCCAAATGGCCAGACTACTTCACAGATCAATGAAGAAGAAGCTGGCTGTCTCCCTTGGGCACAGAACTGTCCTGATCTCAGAAGGAGATGCAGATCATTTGTATAAGTAAGTGGTGTATCTTTATGGTTTATAGAAAACGCCTAAGTCGGGGAAAATCATCCCCCTTATCTGTGCTGAAGAGAGAACACAGTACAGAACTGAAAATCGAGAAAAGAGAAAGCTGATCTCTTCCCACTCTATTCAGACCAGCAGTCCTCTCCCCAATGCTCAAATTAGGTACTTCTTGTGAAGTAGGTACTTCCTTCAGGAAGGTTGGAGCTCAACGATTACAAGTCTAGCTCAGGCACCTGCTGGGTGCAAAATGAATACCGGCTTTGCTGAAATCTCCTTGTGCCAAAAAAGCCCTAACCCAAAACAACTAAAGTAAACAGCCTAATCCTCTTGCAGTAGGGGAACCGTTACGAAGGTACAGAACAAAACATTTACAGTCATTCTTTTTTGATTTGATAATCTTTTAACAACTATGGTTTTACCTTTACTAAAATATGTAGCCTGTGGTAAAGTTACTTGCATCTTTCATTTTTTCTAGAACAGTTGCCACAGAAGTTTGTAGATCCATTGTCTGAAAAAAAAATCAGTGTAAGATGTACATAGTTTTATTTCTATGGGTTCACATTTGTCTGACAGTCTGTCTTACTCTGTGAGATGTTTCATTCTTTGCAAGACAGCTTTACTTCAGTTAGGCAAGTTTAAGACCTTGATTTTAGTACTCAGACCTAAGTATATGTCATAGAAACCAGTACAAAATTAGTTTAAAGCAACATGTCTTGTGGCATGGCTCCCTGTCCATCAGTGGTGCTGATGCTACTGCCAACTCCTTACAGAGGGAAAATCCTGGCATCTCAGAGTTATCCATTCTCATCAGCACTTCTCAGGATCCCACCTTGGTAAATCTACCCAAATTACTATTTTGCATGATGCCACATAAGTCAGCTACTCTGGAGAGTCTCAAAATACTAAGTATGCATGGGTTTTGGATGGGGAAGGGGTTTTTTTTGTAAGACTGTAACCTGATTTTGTGTGTTTTTATTCTGCCATCCTCCTTTTAAGGGTCTGGATGAAATCCTGGTATTACTGGGTCAGAGGTGAAACTTACATCGGTGAGTGTGAGATACTGATGTATCTTGGCGTTTAAAAATACAAGCAGTGAAATGTATGTTGAGGCAGAATTTCCTTTCCAATGCTATAATTTCGACATTCTTCTGCTCAGGAGCTCACAAATCTTGTTTGGCACCATCTACTCACTCAGCACGCTATAAAGGGCAGGAAGCCCAGTCTTTAACACTTATTAACACGGGGCAAGTAAAGCATTAGCAAGCAGACTACTGGCTCACCACCTGGACAGAAGAGAAGCATGCTTTTTCTCTCTCACATTGATTTCTGCTCCTTGTACTTTGCCTGACAAATTCAAAATTAGATTATTATTTAATAACTAGACATCATATGTGCAGCATCTTCAGAGTGTGTATCTATATATCTGTACTACAGATGGAGCATTTTTAGAACCCATGTAATAGTGGGTTGTTTCTGCTCTCTGTTGCATGTGGTGTCATTGACAAAGGCTGTGTCATGTGTCTAACCACAGGTGCATACATACCACACAGACTCCTCTGGGAGTCAAAGTGTCACACGCCAAGGGCAAGAATTGTGTTATCCTCTCTGAATTTCACCCTGCACACCATACTCAAATATTAGTAGTGTTTTACAGAGGATGCCACCTATTGCCTAGAGGTCAGGACAGCTCCCACTACACCATCAGCAGGACAGGGAGCTCACTTTCCTGACAGCTGGATGCCTCAACCAGGAACATGGGATCATGGTCCATCTCCTTATGTGAGCATCTTCCAATGCCAGGCAGGGGCTGGGCTGGAGATTTTGAGACTGTACATTTTACTTTAAACACCCGAAGTCAACATCTTGTTGACTTTCCACCCCCAAGGAGATTTCAACTAATCTTAGACATCTAAAAAACTAGAAGTCTAAGTTTGAACTGGTAAGTTTATGCTCCTACTGTAGTTAATAAAGAGAGCTATCAGGAAGACATCCATGATACAGATGTCCCTCAGTGGGTGCCCATTTCTTCCTACCAGCTGCAAAGGGTGACCCGCTCAGACAGATACGGAACTCAGAGGTGTAAGAACTGGAACAATGAGTCACTATCAAGATGTCCGCATCGCAGCAGCACACACACGTAGACAAAAATGTGGCTGAGAAACCCCGCAGCTCTCTACAGCGCCGAACTGCAGCATTTCTGAAACTCACTGCAGATTTTAATAGCTGCCATTTACCCTAAAAATACATTTGCACCTCTTCTCTTTACTGTAGCGTCTTGCGTGTTCTTCCTCCGGAGCTCTGGTGAAGAGCAGGACCAACCACTCCTCCTCGGGACACCCTCAGCTGCTCGGTACCTGTCCCGACTAACACACCTCCTCTTCGCTGCGCCCCTTCCCGGGCGGGGGTGAGTGCCGCCGTACCGAACCCGCCCCTCCGGCCCTGCTCGGGGGGAGGGAGGAAGGGAGGGAGGGAGGCCGGGCGAGGGGCGGCCCGGAGCCCGGCGCAGCGGCACCGGGAGCAGCGGCAGCCCGCGCCCCGCCGCCGGCGGCTGCTCAAGCGGCGGCGGAGGCAGGTGCGGGCGCTTCCGCGTCGCGCTGCGAGGAAAAGCACGAGGAGAAGGAGGAGGCGGCGGCGAGAGCGGGCGGGCGGCGCGGCCAGCGGCTCGGAGCCGGGCCGGCGTGCCCGTGGGCGTGCTCCCCGGCGGGGAGGACCGCCCGCCGCCCACATCCCCACCGCCGTCGCCGCTAACTTTGCTTGTCCGCAAAGAGCCACCCTCCGGCAGACAGAGGGTCGGCGGAGCCGGGGTCCGAGCCGGCCCCCGCGATGAAGGGCCGGCGACGGTGGCGAGGCGAACATCGCCGCTTCGCAGCGGTGCTGGTGCTGTACACGCTGCTGCTGCTCCTGCTGGTGCCCTACGCGCTGGACTACGGGGCCAGGCGCGGGCGAACAGACGAGGAGCCGCTGCTGCGGCGCTGCCCAAGCCTGGAGGAGGCGCTGAGTGAGTGGGGCTGGGAGCAGCGGCCGCCGCTGGACGAGGAAGAGGAGGAGGATGAGGCGGGCACGGCCGGGGCGGCGGGTAACGGCAGCGCGGGGACGACGGGGAAGCGGCACATCTACCTGCACGCTACCTGGCGAACGGGCTCCTCTTTCCTCGGGGAGCTCTTCAATCAGCACCCCGACGTCTTCTACCTGTACGAGCCCATGTGGCACCTTTGGCAGGCGCTCTACCCGGGGGACGCGCTGAGCCTACAGGGAGCCCTCCGCGACATGCTGCGCGCCCTCTTCCGATGCGACTTCTCCGTCCTGCGCCTCTACGCCGCCCCGTCCGGCCCCCGCGACCCGCTGGCCCCCGCCCCGCCCGCCGCCGCCAACCTCACCACGGCCAGCATCTTCGGCTGGCGGACCAACAAGGTGATCTGCTCGCCGCCGCTCTGCCCCGCCGCCCCGCGGCCCCGCGGGGAGATCGGGCTCGTCGACGGCGCCGCCTGCGAGGAGACGTGTCCGCCGCGGGCGCTGCGGGAGCTGGAGGCCGAGTGCCGCAAGTACCCGGTGGTGGTCATCAAGGACGTGCGGCTGCTGGAGCTGGGCGCGCTGCTGCCGCTGCTGCGGGAGCCCGGCCTCAACCTGCGGGTGGTGCAGCTCTTCCGCGACCCCCGCGCCGTCCACAACTCCCGGCTGAAGGCGCGGCAGGCGCTGCTGCGGGAGAGCGTCCAGGTGCTGCGCAGCCGCCACCGCGCCGAGCCGCGGGGCCCGGCCCGCCACCAGCAGCAGCATCTCCTGCTGCCGCCCGGGCTGCTGGGCGGCGGGCGGGCGCCGCAGCCGCAGCACCGCGCCGAGTTCTTCCTCGGCGGCGCGCTGGAGGTGATCTGCCAGGCTTGGCTCCGCGATCTCCTCCTGGCCCGGCGCGCCCCGGGCTGGCTCCGCCGCCGCTACACGCAGCTGCGCTACGAGGACCTGGTGCGAGAGCCCCGCGCCGAGCTGCGCCGCCTGCTGCGGTTCGCCGGGCTGACGGTGCCGCCCGCCCTGGAGAACTTCGTGCTCAACATGACCCGCGGCGCCGCCTACTCCTCCGACCGGCCCTTCCTCATCTCCGCCCGCGACGCGCGGGAGGCCGTCCACGCCTGGCGGGAGCGCCTGAGCCGCCAGCAGGTGCGGCAGGTTGAGGCGGCGTGCGGAGAGGCCATGAGCATTCTCGCCTACCCCCTCAGCGCCGGCGACGCCCGGTAGAGCCCGAGCCCCGCGTCCCGGACGGGCCCGAGGGCAGACGGACGGACGGACGGACGGACGGACGGACGGGCGGGCGCCGTCGGGCAGAGCTGAGCGCGGGGGTCACCGCTGGCATGGTAGGCGCCCACTTGGTGGGCCGGGCGCTCCCTCGGGGGCAGCCCCGGCTGAGGGACACCCGCCTCGCCTCGGGTACAGGCAGCGCGGCAGGGTCCAGGCCCCCCGGCCCGCTGCGGCTTCAGTGTGGCTGTGTTCCTTCTGGGCTGCGTGGAGAGGGCAGGCGGGATGTTTTATTTACGAGAAGGGTTTGGTGAGAGGTGTCCTCCGAGTACGGCATCACTCTTGGAGCCCTTTCAGCGTGAAACCATGATTTGTGTACAAAGCACAGGTATGCTACAAACAAACTGCATGAAAATTTTAAAATCCCCCAGGTGAAGCCTCTCAGCAAGGAACTAGAGGGCCTGGAAGGTGCTCCTGTGAGAGCATTGCCCTTCTGGAGGTCTGAAGCATGCTGGCCTCTGTCCTACTGCTACTGAAACACAAGAGGCTTCTGTGAAGTCTCTGCAGAGGTCAGTGACCAGCCAGGACGGTGCCTGCTGCAGGGCAGGACTCAGCTCTCCTGCTCCAAACCTGCTCTGCAGGGTCTCTGCCCGTGTTGGTTGCTGGTGCTGTAGGGAGGGGGCTGAGGGAAGGGGAACCGTGTCCATCGTTCAGAGCAGCAGGGTAAGCAGTCGTGCAGAGAGGGTAAGCATTCACCTGCTTATGTGTTTTGAAGATGTTTGTGGCAGAAATCTTCTTTTCTAAAGAAATCTGTAATTGTTTTGAAAGTAGGATTTTTTTTAATGTGCATGTATTGATACACTTTGGTGATACTCATGTAAGATACAGGTGACTAATATATTTCTTTGGAACACATGTAGGGATGAATGAAACTGGAAGGCAAATGCTTGATACTTCTGTTTTGTTTTCTCTGTCAAATGAGAGAATCACTTTTCTTCCCTCGCTTCCGGGCTTGACACACTGTGCCGTGCACAGGGTCCTCCTGATCACATCCCTTCCAAACAATAACATCCTCTCAGCTGGCAACTCCTGGAAAAAAGCAAATGTTTCCTAAGAGGCTAAGACAAATTAATAATGAAGTTCCCAAATAAAACCTTTTCTTAAAAAACAAACAAACAAATGAAACAAACAAAAAAAAACCCCTGAAGTTTTATTTTGGATTTTAAAATTACATGTTCCTGCAGATATCCTGCAACTTATGTGAGAAGAGGGTGTGTATGTATCTGCGAGTACCTTTGTTTCTTAATTTCTTGATGTGGGGATAGAAGGTTCAGTTGTAATTTAGGGATGCAGTTTCATAACTTCATGGAGACTGCTTTTGAATCCATTACAGTCTGGTAGTCTTTAAATGGCCCCACAAGAGTGTACAGGATTATAGGGATGTTTACATGCAGTCCTCAAATACAAACCCAGAATATGAGTTTCAAATTGAGGATAATCCAGGATCAGGAAGAAAGTGGTATTTATATAAAGTGCTGAAAATAAAGGCAGTTCAAAGATGTTATCATGGAGGAGGTGTTTGAATTGCACTGTACATTTTTGTGCTCTGAGTGTTATGCTGTACAGCATGTCAGTAAGTTAGGATGAACCTTCGTTTATTTTAGCTCTTTTTTTTCCCTTTATCTTCCCATCTGAGAGTATGTTGGCACAAGAAGCAGGTTTCTTTCATTATCTGACAGGAAAATGTAGTCATAAAAATGTTTTGGAACAAATCTATTCATTTCCCAGTAGCACACTTCATACAGTTTTGCATCCTTGGGCTTCTGCTTGAAGTAAGAATTACAGGGTCTCATTTTGTGCTGGAACAACCTTGTGTATTATCTAAGGATATTTCTGCGTTCTCTCACAGTGCCTGTGACACCAGAATTTGTCTCTGGGTGTTCCAGTGGCATTTAATAATGGTATTTGTAGAGATAGACAATACCTGTACTAATGCCTTGATAACCTATGTCAGGTAAGCTATTTTGGAAGGCTTTTCTGGGACTACACCCAGCCTGGCTTGTACCGACAGGTTTGGAAAGAAAATAAGATTTTTGTGCATACCAAAAGATGATACGGTACTTATTTTCTTAAATCAGATGGGAGATTAAAATCCAGTATATCCTGTTTATTTGTTCTTAGCAAGTTGCAGTCACAGAATTGTCTGATGCAACTGTTAAGCATTCTCCTCACCTTGACAGGGAATCTCATCATGCTGTTTCAGGTGGTAAATATCTTTCATACGTTTTTCAAAATCCACACGTAGTTTCACTTAAATGGTTCATCATGATGAGGAAAGAAGTGTTGACATCTAGCTTAACTTGATTCTTATAGCTGGGAGGAAATCCACTTATCGGAAATTATTTAGTCTTTTCTGAAGCTGTTTCCATGTTTGAGCTGCAAAGTGCTGAAAGGCCTAGAGGGGAAGCTGTGTGAGGAGCATCTGAGGGCACTTGGTTTGTTCAGTCTGGAGGAGACTGAGGGGAGACCTAATTGCATTCTACAGCTTCCTGATGAGCTGAAGTGGAGGGACAGGCAGTGATCTCTTCTCTGTGGTGACCAGTGACAGGACCCAAGGGACTGGCCTGAAGTCCAGGGAGGTTCAGGTTGGATATTAGGAAAAGGCTCTTCACTCAGAGGGTGGTTGGGCACTGGAACAGCTCCCCAGGGAAGTGGTCACGGCACCAGCCTGATAGAGCTCAAGAAGTTTTTGGAAAATGCTCTGGGCACATTGTGTGATTCTTGGGGCTGTCCTGTGCAGGGCCAGGAGTTGGACTTTGATGATCCTTGTGGGTCTCTTCCAACTCAGGATATTCTACGATAGATGCATTTTCTGTATCAATAATTATTTCTGTCAACAAAAGTTGTTCACTAGCCTGATTGCTCCCCGTAAGTGATTCTTTTAATTTTTTAATTTTTGTATAATGTGAAAAGGGCTCCACTGGGCAAAGTGTACAAAATATAGCAAGTGCAATTTGTGGTTTGTATTCAGTGCACCTGAGTTCATTATAAAACTCTTCTAAAAAAAGCATAGGGAATATCCAAAGCTGAGAAAGGAGCAAGTAGCCCAGAGTGACATCTTAGAACAGGATGTGCAAGAGCATATAAGGCTGGATGGCCATTGCTTAATTACTGATGGTGTGACATGTGCACTTCAGTCACTAGAAGGTTTTCCAAAATTCTCCTGCCCAAGGGGGACAACTAAGGCTCACCAACAAATGCATCCCATTTTTCTCTTCAGGGTGTTTTGGTGGCATTGGACAGCATCATTCAGGGTGCTTACAGCATGTATTTGGTCTTGAAACTCAGGCCTCAAAGAAAAAGCAAATGTACTGTCAAATGTTGCTGTTGGTATTTACCTGAAAAGACAGAAACAGGCCTGATTAGGATAACCAGCATGGAGTTTCAGTGGCAGAGATCTTTGGAAGCAACCAGAACTTGCTGTAAGCAGGCCACCCATAGTTAGACTGCATTTTGAGAGCAGCTGGACATTTATGGCTTGGGCATTTTGAAGTGAAGTCACTTTTCTACTGGCTGATGTAGAAAATTGAACTGTAACTGCTGTTTTAGAGCAGGGCATGGCATGGTAAGCAAGGGAAACAGTAAACACATTCTTACAGCCAACCTGAACTTGGAAGGCTTAGAGTGCAGGGCTGATCCGTAGAGTTTTAGTATTTCAGACTGAGATTGCTGAAAATTACCTACTTGTGCTACATTACATACAATGAATTAACAAATTTAATTTATTAAAAAGTCGTAGTGGGAAATGGGTATAAAACTGACAGATGCTCACAGGACATTTCTGTTGTCACACGTCCGACTTAAGGGAGGTAGAAGCTTGAGTACTGTAGTTATTCATAAAAGGCTGGGATATTTCCATGCCGTAATTGTTAATTGGTCTTTTACAACATCATATCTGTATTTAAATGGTTTCTTTCAGGGAGGCAAACTGTAGTGACATACTTGTGGGAAATGATCAAAATCCAGGGCCAAGAAATACTTAGCCCCTGCCTTATTTTTACTCCTTAGGATATTACTGATGGAGTCCTTGTAGATATCCACGGTACGTACTTGCATACTGCAGGTACAATAGAAATAGCTTAGTATCAGTTGCAGTATCTAACAGAAGTGTTAGAATGGTTGTAGAGTTACTTATTTCACAACTTAAGTATTGCATGAGTCATTTTAGCCCCCTCCCCCCCATCAGTCTGGGCATCAAGAAAAGTCCTGAGTTTCTGCATTAAGTTCTCAGTATCACCACTTTCAGTAAAGCTCAATGATAAAAAAAACTGCAGAGTTTCTGGGTTTGTTATGGTAACAGAATTAAACAACTGAAACTCTGTGAGCCAGCAAGCCCGACAGCATGTTCTGTTCCTTTCTTGAACACAGAAAGCTGTCACTGGTACTCTGATAGTGCATGTCATTTCTCAGAGTCACCATGCAATCCATGCAGCACTGGCACTACCTTAGATGTTGTTTTGTCTTTCCTATTTAACTTGACATGACTCCTACGACCATGAAGAATGACATGGGAGAAATATGATTTGTCAAACCTTGCATTAGCAGTTTTCAGCACCCCACTGGCAGTGTGTGTGTGTGAGTGATGGGCCAGGTCCAGGCTGTCCTGCTCTTGGCTGTGGTTTAAAGAGATGAATGCGAGATCCAGACACATTGAGGTGGTGGGTTTCAGTGATGAAGGGGCCTGTTGTTTGTTGGTGAGACACATATCTGGCAGTCTCAGCTCTGAACAACAGGCTGGAAGCTGATTAACATTTTAGAACTTGCAGTCTAGATATTGAGTACTGTGAAATTCTTGCTTCCAGCACTGAGATGTTAAATTCTGCTGCTAACTTAGGGCATCTGCAGTGCCATTTCTTGTTGCTGTTAAGTGGGAATCCAGTCTTTCCCTGGATTTAAAAAAAAAAAGTTTTTCCAAACTTTTTGCCCGTTTCTAAATGTCCAGTTTTGCCAAACTTCAACTGTACATAGGCTGAAGCTTTTCATCATGGGCATAAGGTTTACGTCTCTTGAGGGAATTTCAGTCAAAACAGTGCATATTCTTTTGATCTTAGAATGTGGTGGTCTTTTGCCTGTGTTCAAATATTCTCAAAGATATTTCTTTGAAATAATTTGTCACTTCAGTGTTTCGGGATAGGAACTCCAGTTTGGGTAGGGGAAATGACCTCTGTGTAGAGGATGTTCCCTGTGGTTTTTTTTTACCTCTGCTTTCTATTCTGATTTGGCCAAATATATTAATGTTTGTATAAAATGGATAGCACGTGTTCAGTAAAAGTGGTTTTGGTATGTGTGTGTATCTTTATTTTACACCAAATAAAAGCTGCATTGGTTTTATCTCCAGTGAGACTGTGCAAACCTCTTTCTTTCCCGTAGAAAACTCAGTGTGGTACAAGATATACAGTGGGAATCAAAACCATGTAACTATGGCAGGGGCTGCATCGCTGGGCTGAGCAGGGAGGAGTCTGCCATTCCTGGTTCTCACTGATGCCTTCTTCCCTATCCCCTCTTTCCCTGTTGCAGTTGTTCCTGAGGAAGACCCCCAAATCCAGTGTTCAGCTTTCCAATGCTTAATAATGGAAAGGACTATAGGTGAGAGGGAGAAGACATTGATGACAGATGGGGTAAACATGAGGGAATGGGGAAAGGAATTCACTTTTAGTTGAGGATAGTGGGATTTGTTGGGCAAAAGACTTGGGTGTGAGAGGAATGAGGGACTGGGATTTGATGAGGAGAGGCAGGAAGTTGTGACTGCTTTAACTGGAAAAGTTGGCTAGGAGTATGTGTGAAGGAAGGAAGGAAGATGGAGAGAGCAAGCTAGGAGAAGCAGGGGTCGAGAACTGGGAATTGCCCCAAGTCTATTGTTTGAAGGAGATAGAGGAGGAAAGCTTGGGGTGGAGGGGAAGGGGGAGGATATGGAGAACAGGGTGAGTCTGAGTCTGATTTGCAGGGGGAAACTGGGAATGGTTCAACATCAGCTCTAGCCATGGCTCTGTTCAAGTGGCTGTGCGGACAACTGGCAGTGGACCAGCCCCTGGGTGGAGAGCTGGTCCACAGGGTAATGGTGACTTGCCTTCCCCTATACTTTTCTCAGACCATATAAACACATTTCTCCTGCAAACCAGACTCCTCTCATTCCCTCTGCATAAGGAATTTATTAACTGCCCCCCTACTCTCCTAGCAGCATTGGGGTGGGATGCATGGGAAGAAGTGCTCTCCTGCAAAACTGAAGTTTTAAAGCTCAAATTTGTAAAAATAAAGTCTTTGCCCACCTTCTGCTACTGTCTGGCTCAGTTTGTGAGTACAAGGGAGGATGTGAGAGCTGTGTCACCCAGCTGCCTTTGCCTGAGCTCCATTTGGGAGTGCCTTTGCAGTCACTTCTGCAGTGGGCATTACCACAAGCCATCAGAACAGAGGAATCTGGAGGAGGTCCTTGTCCGTGTCCTTGGTTCGAGTGACAGATATTTGTGCACTGGATTTAAAAGTCCCAGTTCTAGCAGTGACTCATGTGCATATCACTGACATCTATTGTTTTCAGTATGAGCTTTTCCAAAAATGCCAGGAAACCTCTTGTCTATGCACACTGTTACAGAGGCGTTCAGTGTCTGTGCTGCAAAGTCAAGCACTGAAGGAGTCAGACTCAGTGTCTGCTGCCTCCCCTTTCATGCTTCTTATCAGTCATGTATCACAAGTGGTTGTTTTTTCTCCACTGCAGCACTTGATCAACACTCAAGGTTGGACACACCTGGGGCAGGAATGGATCATGCAACACATCTGGCACCATGAGCACCTCCTGGTCTGTGCCAGAGGTTAGAAAGTGTGCAGGAATCTGGTAGGAGACTGAAGGAGATGAAAAGGATGGAGGCAGCATCTTATGGCTGACGTGTTTAAACGCTCTCAGAGGAGCTGGACTCAGTCCCTGGTGCCACAGTGTCTGTGAGATGTTAGACAAATAAGTTAGATTTTCTGAAGAAGCCAAGTCCGTATCAAGCAGAAGCTGAGTGACACCTTTGGTATGCTGGAGCTGGCTTTGCAGAACTGCTGTAGCAGTCCGTGTTCATGTGTGCCTGGTCAGGGGACATTGGTGGCTCAAGGGGTGACTCCGAACCCCTGAGTGAGCTAGTTGTGAAAAGGGCAAATGTATGGTGGCATTAACACATTCTTTGTCATAGGCACCCGAGCCCCAACGGGATGAATTAATATTTTTAATACATGATACAGAGGAATGTCAAGTGAAATAAGTTCTTGGAGAGGACCAAGCTGTGTGGTTTATTTAGTCTCAAAGTCAAGGTTGAAAGAGGACTGCAGTGCACAGCAGTGTGAACAGAAGTGTGGGAGAGAGGTAATCAGGCTATGAACAATACTGGCATGAGAACAGACTATTGTATATCAGCAATGAATCATTTCAGCCTGGAAGTTGGAAGAAGGTGGGGGTTTTTTGACCATGAGAACAGCATGGCAGGAAGGGATGGAAAAGAAGAGACAACTCATTTTAAAAGACAACTTCTATAATTTAGAAATAGAAAGGAAGTGTTATGGTAGACTGCCATGTTATGACAAGATATGAAGCTGGTGGTCCAGAAGCCCTGTGATCCATAGGAAGTACTGCACAGAGTGCTGAAGTGTCCTGAAAAGTCAGCTTTAATGTACAAAAAGACCAGAGCTCTAGTTTAAAGATGCTTTGTACATTCTGCTTGTACTCTGTGAAAGGAGGCAATGCTGACTTTCATGGAAATGTTTTTAAATAATTTGTTCTGGAGAACTCTGCAATAAGTTAATGTCTCATAACATTTCCTATGAGGAAATCTGGTAATTGCACCTCTGCCAGTATTTGAATAAAATATATTGGAGCTGTACAATAAATCAAGAGGAGCACAAACCACACACCATTAACCCAGTAGGTTTTGCCCTATTTTTCTTGAGAGGAGCTGAAGGGAAAGGAAAGGTGGAGTGTGTTTGTGTAAGCAAAGACTGTGTGGTTGCTCACTTGCCATGGGTAGAAATCCCAGCTGTGCCAGCAAGTGCAGGATGTGGGACCACCCAGCCCTAGCACTGCCCTCACTGTGGCTGAGCTGTCTTTAGTGCTGTGCCATACAGCTGTGAAATGATTAGGCCCTTGTTTATTTATGCACAGGCATGAAACTAGTTTCAGGTGTGCTCTGGCTAGCATCTGAAGTGCAGCACTTGTTAAAATAATGGGAAAGGGCTGTGGGAGATCAATCCAAGTACAGCAGAGTCCTCTCTGATAGAAGATTTGAAAACCTTTCCTTGACTTTTCACAGCCATTTCAGCTGCTGCTTGAGCAGGGGTCATTTGAGTGAATTGTTATGAGTATTCACTCCCCTCTCTTATTTTTTTCCCTTTTTTTTATAAAACCAGTTTAAGAACAATTAGTGATACTTAACTCTTTCTCAAATGGATTTAGAGATGAGAGGATGGGACATTTGTCACCTGTTCCAAGCTGGTTTTAAAATCATTAAGGATGACGACTTCATCCAGCAGCCATTTACTGCATTATGTCTGTATGCCCACTGTTAAAAACTGCACTCAATCATCTGTTTGAATCATTTTTGATTCAGTTTAAGCCTGTTACTTCTCTTACTGGATGCAGAAAACAGCCTTCTACCATTGCTCTGTAATAACTTGTTCTTGTCACAAGCACGTAACTATAGGATTATTTTTTTACACAACAACAACCCTCCCCCTCCCCCCAATACTCAGCTTTCAAGCTTGTTTATTTCTAATTCATTTCTCCATTCTACAATTTTTGTTTCAATAAAGCACTTTGGTTTGTTTATTCTTGCATATTGATTAACTTTCAAGTCCCAGTTCTGCCTTGATGCCCCCAAATCAGATAACCAGATAAATATTTCAGTCATTTATATAACATCAATTTCTTGCATGAAAAGAGGTGCTTTTGCTTACCTGAAAATTGGTTTTGGCTGTTCACAAGGTTTTTAATGTCTAAGTTGTGGAAACTGCTAGAAATCAGGACCCAGCCTCAAATTATTACAAAAATGAGGAGTTGCTTTAGCATGAATTTCATTTTGCATCCTTAAATTGTAAATTGGAAACAATATCTTCCTATTGGTTCTCTGTAAATTCTTATTAAAATATTTGCTAGTTGACTCTTCTAAGAACTTACAATTAAAGCAGTTACATTCAGATTGGATTATAACAATAATAACAACACCATCTAGCTAGGATTTCTAAAACTTAGTTCCTTAATGGGAAAGGAGTTAAAATCTTGACAAGTAATATAGGTTATGTGTAGCTGCCTTGATAGTTCTGCCCTAGAAAATGACTCTCCTGCTGCTTTTAGCTCTCTACTGTAGGTTCACATGTTGCTTGTAAACTGGCAGTGCTTCCCTGAAGGAGGCAGCCAGTCAGCAATTTCGAGACTGCATAAACTTGGCTTATTTCTAAACTGAATTTCATGTTGCTTGGAGCTGTCAAAGTGTGTCTGGTCATGCCTGTACTCAAAGCTTCACAGATTCCTGCCAGGAAGGATTCCAGTTCTGAGACACTGAGCTCCTGAGGGTTGACCTTGGAGCACTCCTCAGTATGCAGAGAGTAAAACTCCTTTACTGGCTACTGATGCCCCAGTCCTCACGGGAAAACCCCTGTCCTTCAGAAGAGTTAGGCTGTGCCTTTAATAAACATTATATTAAAAAGCTTTACTAATGCATGAAAGAAAAGGTCCAGGGATAAGTGGGAGAGAAGTCTCTTGTGATCTGTTACAGAATAGCTAGAATAATTTTGAGCTAGACATTTAACTAATAAAACTTTTTCATCTTCTAACGATGCTTTGATCTGGGGAATGCACAAGTAGTCTAGGGCCCTACAGAATAATTCCTGGGACTTATTTCTAAATGCCTGCAGGGCTTCATCATTGCTCTACTCATGAAAAGTTCATTCCAATATTGAGCAGTTTTAAACTAGTGAAGGTAAAAAGCATCTAGGAAAGGTGATAGTTACTCCTTAATCTAAAGCAGCTGTAGTATTAGAAGTATCTAACTGTAAGCAGTAATTGGAATACCTGTAGTATCATAAGTACAATTAATACAGAGTGAAGTTTGCATCCTTTGAAATCCTTTACATCCTGACTTGACAGTCAAGCTTTGGAATAATTGCCAAAAGGTAAAATCAGGTTGATTTTTGTAACCAAGTGCTTTCATACAAGCATAGTATTATCCTCCAAATAAAGTGTGAAATTCTACAAGAAAAAAATGCACATCCATCTTTTCAGATTTTGTTAGTAAAGGCCCAGTAATGGACCACCTTCCTTTTTAGAAGCTTTCTGGATTTTTTTTTTTTTTTTTTTTACTTACTGCTGTCTCTGCCCCACGCAGGTATAGCATCTGTACTGAAGGATGCAGCTAAGGGTAGCTTATAGTAACCTGAGGGTAGTTCTTTTTACATTTGACCATAGTGTTGTAACAGTTAATTCCTTCCTAGTGAAGGGAGATCTGTGGAAATTTGCTGGAATTCCCTGCTCCTCCCTTTCTAAATACCAGTGTCCAGGGTAAATCACATCTTGCCCCGTTTATTTTTCCAGTAGGGTTTTACCAATGAGGGTGTTTCTTGTGCTTGAAGAGACTTTCTCCCACAATCCATTTGATGAAAGTGCACTATGCACCTTGGGGTCCCCTGTCTTTCACTGCCTGAAGCTGCTCAACACCGCTGTTTCTCTGCAGTCTTCCTGCTGTTGGCTGAAAAGCCAACTGAGCTGGTTTTGGCTGGCGTAGTAAATTTTGTTCAGAGCAGCTAGTGTGGGGCTGTGTTTTGGATTTGTGCTGCTGTTGATAACACAGGGATATTTTCTTTATTGCTGAGCAGTGCTTGCACAGAGTCAAGGACTTTTCTGCTCCTCACCCACTAGTGAGGAGACTGGGGGTGAACAAGAAGTTGGGAACGGACACAGTGAGGACAGCTGACCCCAGCTGGCCACAGGGATATCCCAGATGATGTGGCCTCATGCTTGGCATATAAACCTGGGGGCAGAAAAAGGAAGTGGGAGACGTTTGGAGTGATGGTGTTTGTCTTCCCAAGTCACTGTTATGTATGATGGGGCTGTGCTCTCCTGGAGATGGCTGAACACCTGTCTGCCCATGGGAAATAGTGAATGACTTCCTTGTTCTGCTTTGCTTGTGTGCACAGCTTTTGCTTTCTCTGTTAAACTGTCTTTATCTCAACCCACAAATTTTCTCCCTTTTGTCCTTGCGGTTCCCTCCCCCATCCCACTGGTGATGAGTGAGCAGGTGGCTGCGTGGCCTTAGTTGCTGGCTGGGGTTAAACCACGTCACTGACCATGCATAAACACAGTTCAAATCCCACTCTTCAGTTAACTCAGCTGGCACTTGGTCTATCAAGGTCTGAGTACCGAGGAACCTGGGTGGGAGCAGGTGGCTGGAGCTCCACAGCTGCATCCAACCCCACAGCATCCGTCTGGTCCAATGTCTGGGAGCTGGCTACCTCCCGTGCAGTGGAGGGCACCAGGAAAGCTCTGCTTCCTACTAACTGCAACTTCTGTTTGCTGTTTTAAAACCTACCACACAAGACAAACTCACTGCTGCAATAGCACAGAAACAATTTTCTGCACAGGATGACCAATGTACAGAGAGAAGTGGGGCACAGCAAACCATGGAGAAGTGATTTCTCCTCATTGTAGTGTAAAAACTAAAAGCACTGCTGGGCAGATGAGGCTGGGAGTTCTAGCAAAAGACAGGTGTGTTTCAGTACTGCAATTGTTACAGAAAATTTCATGCCATAAACCAAGTTTCTCTCTATACACAGTGTATATAGAAATAATCACATTTTCAAGTGTTACCCTACACAAAATCTGAATGTAAGCTGTCACTTTTTATTCTTCTTAAAATTCTTCTTAAAAGAAAAAGAAAACAGCTCCTAACTTCAAAAACACACATGGCTTATTTTATTTTAAGTGCTTCTCAGAAATCACTTTGTCTTGGACTGTGGATTAGTTTAGCAGGAATAGTTTTTACTTTGTGAACTCACTCTTGGTTAGGAAAAATAATAGATACCTGGATGAACAAAATTCAATTGTTTTGAGAATATTGAACTCAGTCGTAGCAGAGGTGCCCTAGTCTTGGAACAGAAGCAATGTTAGATTGACAAATATCCTTTATTAAGTATGTTTAAGAAAATAAAGAATGGCTGGGGAAAGAAAGTCAGTGTGCAGAACGTCTGTAGCTCTTCAAGCAGAGTTAAATTCTCATCACCATCTCTTTTCATTATTTCCACTCCTCCCTTGTGTGATCCAGTTCAAATATTCAGCTGATGTTAGCATACTGAAAAATTACTGGCTATAGATGATAGGATAATGCAAAATGAAGGTGACTCTCCTGTGGTATCTCACACAGGAGCTGACACTCTGCCAAGGCTCCACCTCCCATCCTCTCAGACAACCAGCAAAGCCACCCACATATCACTGCTCTGGACAGCACCAGCGAGCAGCTCCTGCACTGGATTTATAGTGCAAGAGATGTTTTGTGAGTTTGGCTTCAGTTCTCAGCATTGACTTTTGAATCACTCCTGCTGTCTTCTGAACACCAACCAGGATGGTTCCAAGCTCTTTCTTACAGACAAGCAGCTGTTTTATAGGCCGTTGCACTTGTAGATGCACATGCCCTGGAGATGCTTTTCACTAAGCACAATGCCCCATTTTACAATCAACCTTGGGTTCCAAAATTAACTGAATATCCCCCACATTTTTCACTTTGCTATGACTCCCTTCTCTAGACCCAGCCCTAGAAATCTCTGGATGACAGTGCTAGTAACTTCTCTCCATGGTGAAAAGTGGTGAAAAGTTAAGAAAGTTAAGAAGAACAGAGAATAAATAGTCAGTTATTAATCCTCAGAGATTCATCTTCTGACAGTGATTAAGACAGCAATGAGCCAAGGCTTCTTGAGAAAGAACTTTCCAAATATCTTATAAAATGAAGTATATCATCCAGACCTCCTTTGTCTGCATGATCATTCACTCTTTCTAAGAACAGATTTAGAAGTTATAACACCTCTCTGTCCCAGCCATGTTGATGTAAATCTATATTTTATTTCTCCACATAATAATGCTTACTTTTTATTGTACCTTGCCACCCTTCCTAAAAGAAAAGGGTATCAAAGCAACTGTTGGATGCTCCAAGGTGGGAACCATTAATTTGATTTTAAGGAAGGGAACTCCAAATCAGTTCTGTACTGTGAGAAGAGGGCCAAATTGCTCAAGGTTTTGCTTTAAGACCTGACAGTATCAGCCTTTTTCACTTCTGAAATAAAATACAAAGTTTATATGTATCACAAATGTGTCAAGCTGCAGTGAGTTTTGCATTACTGTCAGGCATATGAGAAGACATACTGCTGACTTGACTACAAATGACAACTATGATTATTTGTTCTAGTGCAGCCAGTGGTGTAACTCAGTGTGAAACAATGAACTCCACCAAAGCTACCACCACCTTGTACCTGCTACTTCCCAGTGACTCCAAGGTCTATTTGAAGTAAGGAAGTAATAAGAAATGGAAAGATGATGCTGACCTAGAACAGCAACACCATCTTCATATCTAACCTGAAACTTGTTGACAGAGCAGGAGTTCCAAGCAGCACTAAAATTTCTTCTCTTGAGAAAAGAATGCTTGGATGAAGCATCAATCAAGAGGCTCAAAGCTGAAGTTACTGTAGTATTTTGTCCACATGAATGAATGTTTACCCGAGCTTGTACACGAGCCAGCCAGTGGCAGAAAGCCCAGCAGGTGTTTATTCCCCATCCTCCACTACTACTATGGAGAACATCCTCCCACAACATGGAGAGCTTTCACAATATTTTGCTTTCTCTCTCCTCCCCACCCACTGTTGTATTTAAATGATAACCCCTTGCCATTTAACCTCTTTAGGATACTGAGCTTCCAAACTAGGACTCAGAGACCTGCACACCATTGGTGTGCTGAAGACCAAGAAATCAAGTCCTGGTACTGCAGAGAGTTGCTGGTCTCCTTACATCCTCACTGCTTCAAGTGCACATATTGAAAGGACTGTTGTCGTGCAGCTGTCAACACGACAAAGAGGATGTGTCAGGGGATACAGTACTACTAACCTCTGCTTACAGAAATTTCTTCACCATTGTTAAAAGACATTTGGTGCAGTAGCACCCAGTTTCTTGCACACAAGAAGCCGTGTTTATGTCCTGGAAGGATAGGACTTAAGATGTATTACAGCCCTCCGTGACAGCAGTTGGACCGCCCCCAGCTTGAAGCTATCATACCATGCAGGCTTTGGGTGCCTCAAGGGAACTGAAGCGCCAAAAGTTTTGGACACATCATCTACCACAGCAGTCTTAGTCAGGACAGCATGCTTAGGATACCTAGTGCATTTTTATGTTTGAAATAACTCTTAGACACCTCCTGAAACCTTAGTGATATAAATATATCTTAAGGACAAGAGGGTAAGAGCTACAAGAATGGTAAACTGAAAATTCAGGTTAAATGCTCCTTGTGATTTTGAGCATTATGAACAGACCAAAACTAATTAACAGGAAACCAGAGAAGCATCCAGCCTGTAACTGCAAAGGCAAAGCACAGCAGCCTGTCTCCCTTAAAAGGAAGGAAGCAAATTTGGGACATCCTTAGATGGCTTACATTCTCCTTGCTCCACCAGAACCAGCTATGAGTCATGTGATTCTACCGCTCTTTCTTTACTTCTTATATCCCAAACTCAAATCGGACAAACTTACCTCAAGTGACCCCGTGTGCTGGAAGCTGTTATTTCACAACAGCTATTACTAATCGGCTGATGCGATCCAACAGAATGTCTTCTGGTATTCTGCTTTCTGGTATTAATCTGTGTCAACATCAAGACATTCAAGCCAAGCAATTTAGGACTGAAATTCAAAATCAGGCAGTGGAGGATAGCCTCCCTGATTAAACTAAAATCTCGAAACAAAAGTCATAAATATGGAACTGCATGACCTACTTCTCCCTGCCTCAGAAATAACAACTTCAGAGATTTAACTAGTTAAAAAATAAATCCAATTTATTTCTCATAGCCTAAAGTTAAGTATTTTAACATTGCAGCAAAACCCTTTTAAGTTGGGCATTCACTTTCTCCAAGGGAATGCAAATCTGGAAGGTTTTCTCAATTAGAAGTGGGAAAGCAACCTTTAATTGCAGCATTTCAATTTATTGCCATTTAATTAATCAAATTTGCATAAGTTAGCAATGTGGCATAGCTTTGAAATTGTACTCAGGCACTAAAGTGAAGTCTGACTGTTCTGCCTCCCTCCCTCCTTTTTTAAAATCTATATCCAATGTGTTTATATGTGACATTTTCAAGCTCCAAAAGGTTAAAAAACTGCTGGAAATGGGGATTCAGAAAATTAAATTTAAAAGTATTATGTTAATAAAAGCTAGAACTAACCCAAATATTTTTAATTTTCCTAGGACAAAGATTGCTGCTCCCTTGCATGCACCAATAGAAATCCTTTCTGGCTCTGTACTACTGCAGAAGAACCTGAGAGGAGAACTGGCTTTATCCATGGCAGCTTAGGCAGGTGTTCAATAAGCCAGGACTTCTCTCCCTCCCTGCAGATACCTTTCGCCACCAGCAAGTTCCCTGACAGAGACAGTGCAGGCGACAAATAAAGTCTTATATTCCAATATAAATTATAATGAGCTGTCTCTCCCAGTTAACATTCAGCCCCTAGATAAAGCTTCAAACCCACTGGCATTTTGGATGTCAGCAAGTCCATGTGGGGCAGTGCAAAATAAATTATTATCAAGAAAGTACCAGAGGAAGAGTGAATACAGCAGCCAAACCAGATAGATCATTTTATTACCTGAAAATCTGAACTGATTCTAATATTCAGTTGCTTTGTTGCGACTGTTTAATTTCCATAACAAAAACTTATATAAGTTGCAAGTATGAAATGAAGATATGAAATGTCATTTGAGTCTGCAACACAGATTCAAATATTAGACAAGCATTTGCATCCTGTTTGTATGTGTGCATGTTTCATAAGGCACATCCATGTTTATCACACTAATGTTACCATAGAACTGCTCTCAAAATTACTAAAGGCATTTTAGAATCAAGAAAACATAGTAATGATGCAAGGTTACTTTAAAAAAATTGTTCCAAGTTACTTTCCTTGCTCTGGAGTAGAAGCAAGTCAGTGCTGCTCTGTAAAAGCCTTTGATTTTGTAATCAGTTAAGATGGGGTGGGTTTGTTACTTTTGTATTATCCCACTGCCCTTGTTTTAGATAAGTTATGCAGAAGCCAACATAACTTCTCAGCATTTAGGACTGCAAGATTAAGAATAGCAATTGTTTACGGTGCTGTTCCCACAGTAGAGCTGCCTGTTTAAACCATTTCCTGGCTTTGTAATTCACTGTTTCCTCCACACTTTCCTCCTCTTTCACTTTGCAGGCTTATTTCTCCTGGAAGTTATTTTTTAGAATGGCACTCCCCAAAATTCCAGACCAAGAAGTATCTGTGGTTTTTCACTGCACCATGTTAAGATTTCCCCCTGAACCTTGGGAAGCAAGACTCTGCTTCTGCATTGAAAATAAGGTTAGCATGGACTGCTTCTTACAAAAAGCATTTTCCAATACAGGGATATTTGAATTTGTTAATCTACATGATTTCGACTGAGTAATGTGTTCAACCTATTCAGCAGCCTTGTCCTACTTTCTGCAAGTCCAGTTATGACCAAGATTGTTCATAGCCAGTCCAGGGTAGTTACTGGCTGCTTTTCTCCTGGATGGTCTGCGTCTCCTGGTCATGGGTTGTCTTCCCTTTCTTCTAAAGTTTCAGTGGGTTATGAGTTCAGTAATTTTGGAGAGGAATACTCCCTGCTGATGCATCTGTAACTTCTCTGGTTTCTCCCCCAAAAAGGTCCTCCCCCAAACGTTAAAGAAAAGCACATGAAATTGAGGCTTGAGAGTATCCAAATTCCATTCCCACACTTGTGCAGAAGCAGACACCATGTCTGCCAAGGCTGAGGTCAAGCATGTTATTCCAGGGAGCTGCTTCGGAGTTAAAAGAAACACTGAACCTTTCTTTGAAAGGCATGTGAAGCATATTAGTTCCTAGGGGTTTACTGTCCAGGATAAGACTAAAAGACACTCTTCTGACCAATACTGTCTAAACAAAGACTGCAATTAGAGTTAAGTTGATATTATACAAGAAGGACCATGCCAATCTGATTAACAAAGACAAAAAGCACAGAATCTGGCCTCCTAAGTAGCATGAGCAGCTCACAATATCTGTTAAGGTTGCTAGAATCCCTACTGTGAGATCTTTCCCTCCCCCCCAGGAGTAAAACATAGTAGCCATAATTTCATTAATAATAGATGTAATTTTAACCTTTGCTATTTGCTTGCTTCAGATCAGCTCTTCGGAAGTTCAGCCAAAAAAGAATTTTTTTCTCTCCTCCAGTTAAAATTCCTGCAGTCCTTTCCCCAAAGGCAATTCCTTCATTGTAAAAGTAAATACAATATTTTTTTGTCTTTTCATAGGCCAGAAAACATGCATCCTTGGAGTAGGGGTAGACTTGGTCAAGTACCAAGTATGTGATACTTCACCCTTGCTCAGGCTTATCAGAAAAGCCAGCTTACAGTGCATAGTAGACATGTAACACACAGTGTAAACACACTTGTCATAGTGTTCCTCCTTCCCGATAACTGGAGACAGAGCAGCAGAGCTACTCCTGGAGCCAGCATCAGCAGTGCTTGGAACACCTCTCACGGAAAGCACCCTGAAAATTCCAGAGTCGTGCCCCTGTTTGTAGCAGTGCTCTTGGCGGTCACAGGATCTGCACATGGCCCCTCAGCTTTAACTGATAAACTGCGTGTGCTCCCAGGGAAATGAAGAGAATTGGCATTTTTCTGCAAGACACGTGCAGCCTGAAAAGGAGTTGTTCTGCTCAGCAATCCTCATCAGGGTTTGTTACTCTGCATCATTTACCAACAAAGCTCCCTCGTCGAAGTCTGTGACTTCGTCATGAGGGGAACAGGAGGAGCACTGATCTCTTCTCTGTAGTGACCACTGACAGGGCCCAGGGAATGGCTTGAAATTGTGTGAAGGGAAGTTTAGGTTGGATATTAGAAAAAGGTTCTTCCCCCAGAGGATGGTTGGGCACTGGAACAGCTCCCCAGGGCAGTGATCACAGCATCAGCCTGACAGAGTTCAAGAAGTGTTTGGACAATGCTCTTGGGCACATGGTGTGACACTTGGGGATGGTGCTGTGCAGGGCCACGAGCTGGACTTTGATGATCCTTGTGGGTCTCTTCCAACTGTGAATATTCTGCGATTCTATATTGGTCTTACAATTTTTCCACAAAAAGACTCCTGGTTTCCTCGTGTGTCATTTCTTAATAATGTGAAACAGTCATTACAGATCAATACCCTCTATAAATTTACCTTGGAGGGACAGACAGGGAGGTAGAGCACTCATTAGAGAACACATTTGAAAGAAAGCAGACACAACTGCAAAGTTTCTCTGCAGCAGGAAGTTCTTGTACTGAGGTTAGCCCAATAAGTTTAATAGTTAAGGAAAAACAGAGTGGGTATTTACTCACACATAATTTTATGAGAGGAACAACTGAAATGGCAGCAAGAAAAACACACTTTTTGGACAAACTGATATTACATCACATTAGTGGGCCACAGAAGTCTTTACAAAAATAAATCTTTTGAGACATGAGAATGAAATCACATTTTAGCATGCTTTAAATAGCTGAAAGGCTCTTCAAAGCATACATTTTCAGCTATTGGCAAAGACAATGATTATCTTCTCATCTGGAAATTAAAAAGCATTTAGCAATAAGTTAAAGCTAGCCTACGTGTAAGTGGGCTAAAAACTAGTCAGAGATTTTTCCCTTTTCACATTTAGGATGATACTACAGTTCATCACTTCTGTAGCTTATGTGCTGTTGTGCAATGCCCCACTGAAGTTTCACATCTACTCTGCGAAAGAGAACAAGGGTAAACAGCTTTCTTTTAGGATAGTCACAAATGGTAAAAACAGTAGTATTTGTTTGTTGAATTTGATGTTTGCTGTTTATCACACACAAGAACTGTAAGCAGAGTCCATGGATTCTTCTGAGCAATATGAAACCTCTTGGTTCCATGCAAGTTCAATACTGCCTCTGTCTCTCTCTTTTTTTCTCCCCTTCTCCTATCTGCTGTTTTCCCCAGCCCAAGTTTCCAAATATCTTCATATGCAAGAAAGTTTTACTTCGTCACTGCTACCCGAGAGAGCCTGGCTCCAGGCTCATGTCGGCTTCAGGTACATCTTAGACCACAGGAAGCTGGATGTTTTTCTTTTGAGGCACTAGAAGTTAGGCTAAGAGTAATAGTCAAGTTGCCCAAAGCTCAAGGGACAAGTAGCTCTCATTGCCTTCCTATTTAAACAGCTGGCCAGTGAAGAAATCTTCTTTTCCCTTTTTTTTCCCTGAAATAGATTAAGTACAGTTTGCAGTAACAGATTCCCCAGTTTTTCATTCATGCATCTGTAGTCCCAATGTTTACTGTCCCATTTCACTTGAGTTTCCTCAGCCTCACAAGAGAAGTTAACAATGGATCTCTCCACATTCAGATACACACACAATCGTCTTTGTCTCTTAATTATTATCAAGTTTATAGTTGTCCTTTCACATTCTCAAGCTAAGCCAAGACAAGCTCAGTTCTATGACAATGTTTTCATGTACCTCTCTTCAGAGAGAGAGCTGCTGCAGCTGAACAAGACAATTGCAGCATGCTAGTTATACTTGGATTTGATAAGCAGTTGGAAAGAGGAGAATAACCAGTTTTCTCATTTGTCTATTTTCAGACATATAGAAAACCCCACTGTCAGCATCTTGAGTAAAAAATAGGTGACATCTTCAGACCCTAGTAAAACCACTTATGCATGTTAACTTGTTTAAATAAACACCCCCACCTCAAGTGACACAGTGGCCTGCAGTCTTCCTTGATCCATTCACAGAGCAAGAGTTATTTTTACTGAGTCAGTAATCATGCATTGTATTCCAGAGGAAATACTAGCCGGGTACCCCTGCTTGTAACTTCATGATCTGCTGCTCCCAAATCACGTTCCAGTGCTTCCTCTGAACTACTTTTTGTTCTCCTGCTGTCAAGGTTAGTGGTAGCTGTATGGGGCCCAGAAGAACCATTTGCAGTTATTGTTGTATCACCATATGTCACGGTAAGGTCACCATCATTCAGAATAAAATCAGAATCCTCTTCTCTAAGCTGTTCCTGATTCTGAGAAAAAGAAAAAAAGAAAAATCTTTATACAGCACTTTTATTTGCCCAGAACGTAACTGAAGGATTTACCTATATGTCAATACAGAAGAGATAAGGTTCCACCTTAAGAAATGTTAAAAATAACCTTGAACCCAGTGTTTGCAAATCAGCTTACTGTTCCCTGTATAACTACTGCTGATGGGGAGAGATGAGAGGGAGCTGAAGCCAAGAACTAGGTTATGGAACGGGTAACCCGGGATTTAGTAGCACTGTAAGTACACCAAAAGTACAAGAGATGAGTGGTACATATTGGGTTTTGCATGACAATTTAGAAGGCAGTACAGGACAAAGACTGGAGATCAAGAATAGTTGAGTCACTCCAGATAGAGTTGCATCTGCTGCTAATTAGTCAAAGTCATTAGTAAACTTTTCATGCAAACTGATAGGAACTCATAAGGCCCAAAATCTCTATATTCAAGGATTCCTCAACATTCTTTTGTTGTACATCAAGAACTAACAATATTCTTTCAAACTGTCCCCTTACTTTTACCTGTTACTAAATAAAGAATTACCTGACCTAGTTCTTGGGAATACTCCTGAGCCATAAAGGTTGGATACAAGAAAGTGCTTGCTTCATAGTTTTGTAACTAGTTCCGATGTGTTTTCTTTTCAAAATCATTTAAGAAAGTGGCTCACAAAACCCTGTGATTTTTTTTGGCAGAGATGGAACGAAATATATAGTCAGAGAATAGAAATTGCTGAAGTGTAATGAAACACTTAATTTCTCTATCACAGCAAAATACAACAACAAGCAATTGTACCGTGTTCCACTGCTGTTTAACATGGTAAAACGAAAAATAGCTGAGTTGGTCAGAAAATGGGCTTTCTTCATATTGGAAGGAAATTCGAATCAGTACTATAAATGTGCTTTCTTGCAACTGAAAGCAATTATTTCCCCACGTGAATGGCTTAGCAGGAGCTGAAATGTGTGTGTATTGCTGTTCCCTCAGTAGGCTGGACACCAATCAGGCTAAGTTCTCAAAATACATTATTTTCTTCCACTCCGGCAAAGGAAGGGGGGCATGGGCCTTGTGAGATGGGATGTCTGTGATCAGTGTGAGCAGAAAGCCCTGCCTCTACTGCAGAACAGGAGTTCAGGGCACTGGAGATTGAAAATGCTGATTAAACTGCCCATGATGAAAAATGCAGCTCCTGGCTAAATAAAACTTCCTGGGAAAGCTTCCTGTCATTATGTCAGAAGATAATCAGACAACATAAAGCAGCAGAAGCCTCTAGATGATACAGAATATTTAACTAACAAGGAGTAGAAGAGGTGTCAGGAGTTTGCCAAAATCAACGAAATAAAGGGTGCAGTTCAGTGTAGGGTGCGAGACAAGCCCTACTTCGAAGGAATGCTAATTCCTCAGAACCCTCATGGCATCCAAATTTATCATTGCTTTTTTGTGACAGGGTTAGTCTGATAGAGAGCACTGTTCTCAAAGAGCAATACAGCTTAGGACACTTGCTTTCTTTGTTTGCAAAGAAAACACTGAACTACTGGCACCATCTTAAATAGAAAAAAAAGGGCAGAAATTAAAGGTTTCAGCTATAATTGGCAGAAACAGCCTTTGCAATCTTTTAGTTGCAAAAAAAAGTAAAAGCCTGAGGTACAAGACCAAAATTATTTAAAGGGTCACAAAATAATCAGTTTAAGAAACTCTGGTATCTGGATATATATTGCTTTGAAGAAGAGACATTCAAATAGGGATGAAAATCATCAAAATGAGCAAGAAGCAAGCAGTTTGTGACTGTTGACTGATTATGTTTTTAAAAGTCGAAGAAGCTGCAAAGGTCTATCACAGGTTCCCTTTCATGGTGTTTGCCCTTAGAGAAGCACCAAGGAGGGGAAGGCAGGGCTAACAGAGCACCAGAAGGTACTGCTGTACCAGGGCCACATGTGAAGTGGCTGCAGCAAGCTGCCAAAGCACCTCCTGTCTGCACAATGCTATAGAACAGCAAATCCTTGCAGCCACCTATCAGATAAGAAACTGGTAAGAACACACTACACTTGAGCTTCCCCAAAAGGCTGAGAAGCTCTTGGAAGCACGAGGTCACAGGCTTTATACTACACGGCAAGTCCTACCTCAGTCTTCACTGGGTTGTCCCAGGCTACATTTACATTTACATAAACATGATCAGTTCGAGAGAAACACTGAGCTTTCTCTCAAGGTAGTGAACAAACATTGCCTTGTACAAGCCAAGTTCCACTTAATTTTTTCCATTCTGAATAGTATTGCAAGGAGCATGCATTTTATTTCATATATTTCCCCAGAGAACACCCACAAAAAATCTTATGTACTATACAGATTTACTATGTTTGCAAACAAAGAGGATGGTGAGTAAACCTATCGTGCTTCATGCAGCGTGAGCAAGTCTTTCAAGAAAGACAGGAAATGTATCCAAATAGATCCACAGAGACTTGAAGTACTCCCAAGAATAACCCTAAACAGGCCTCTGCAATCCCCTACGGTTCTGTAGGAAAAGCTTCAATTCACTCTGAATAACACAGGTCTGAACTTCACTGCTTAAACTGACACACTGGAATGGCTAAAGACCTGAATCCAAAACTCTGCAAAAGCCTGAATTCTGCTTTGGTGTGCTGATCATAACCTTGAGGGATCTCCCTGCAGTCTATCCTGTTTGTGGTAAAAGCTGTTCATGCTCCTAAGAATGCATGCTGGAGATGTTTTTTTATTATTAAAGCTTATTTAAAATGAGTTACTGCTTACAAAGCCAGTCTTTATTGCCTCCTAAGACAATGTAAAAAGAAACACAAGCAAAGTACAATGCATGTGTGAAGTGCTGGCAGTCGTCACAAATGCTGGTGCTGAACACAACACAGGCACCACAGATAACAAAACTCGCATCAGAAGTTACTTATCTCATGGTTCCAAAATGAAAGCATCAAGTACCATGCACGCAAAATATATTCCAACTTAAATCTGATGCTCCATTTAGTTTCTCTCTTTCTCAGGTAAATTTAAATTCACCAAGGAAACTAAGCAATTTTTGCTATGAAGCTAGAACCATTAAGGAGGGGGAAGAGGGAAGCCTGGCTGAACAGTTTTCTTATCCATTTTGAGAGTTATCTCGTCCAAAGATTGCAAATTAAGTTTCTTCACTGGGCTTGCAGATTTATAAATTAACTTCAATTCCTTCTAGTTTCATACCAAGTTGTCATACCATGTATGTGCAAGATATATACCTTTTTTAAGTGTGGAAGACAAAACACACCTCAAAACTAACAACAACAAAAAAGCATCCCCAGAAGTGCTTCTTTCAGTTGGGATAAATGACTGATAGAACAGAGAATTACTAAAAGTTTCAAAGGACATTTTAAAAGGAAAGGCAAAATAACTGACCTACATCAGTTTGGGATAAGCTGGAAAGCCCTGCCAACTGGTCATGCACTGAAGATAACACCAGAAGAGAAACTGGTGTTTAAAATGATAATTTTCAAAATTCAACTGCTAACTGCAGCAACTTTTCATGCTTTCAATTCTAACTTGTCTGTCTGGGTTGGAAACAGACTATGCCACAGCCTTAAAAGCAGTGGGAGAACATCAGCGATGAACAGGAACATCATCTCTGGAAAAAATCCACTGCACCTCACCCCTGTGGGCTGACTCAGAGCCTTACACATACTCCATGCAAACTGAAGCTTAGAGGACACGATCTCATGCTAAAGAGTAAGTGGTGGGTGGGCTTCATTGCAGGATTATTTGACTTTCAGACTTTCGAACTGCCCTTTGGCATTTAATTAACAAGACCTACTCCCACTTGTGGAAGTGAGAGTGAATTCTAAGTAAGGTTGCGATAAAGTCAGAGGAGAAAAACAAAACAACAAAAGCTAAAAACAATATACAAATATACAGTTAGCATAGCCACATACTTATTGCTTTCTTCTCTATATAGATAGCATAGCTCAGACATGCACCTAGAATGAGATCCAGGATTTCATACTTGTTTGGGAAATATATTTTGCAGCTATGTTATACTTTATTATTTACAGACATTTTTGTTTTTTGCTTGTTTAACTGAAAATCTTCAGTCTTTAATTCTCACAGGTGTACCATTTAATTTTCCTGGAAATACCTCACAAAAGCACTATTCTAATCAGTTTCTGTCCCCACAAAGACATGGCTGCCTCTGTTGCTTCACCTGCATTTAATAGAAAGGCAAAAATATTCCACAGCTTTTTAACTAGTAATGAAATGTGATAACCAAGTGTTGTAGCAAAGCCAGCCATGTAAAGAAACAAAAAGACACAAAGCAACTGCAGGGTTCAGAAATCCTGAAAAAAAGCTACAAATTAAACTTCAAAATTATATTGTTTCCTAAGACAAATGCAGCACTGCACTGAAATAGGAACAGAAAAGAGAACAATATGAAAGCTCCACATTATACACCTTAACAAAGTATACAACCTTACAAGCATTTTTAATGAAGTTAATGTCGTGTGTGTATCACTGAGCCAATCCATTAAATAATAAGTTTCCACATCTGGTAGTAGCCAAAAATGATGAGTAATGGGGGGGGGGGGAAGGGGTGGCCGGGCAAAGAAAACAAAGATGACCTCAACTATTAGAGAAAATGAAAGTCAAATCTTGCATGTTCATTCTGGTTAGATCCTCAGTTACTGGACAATTGCTCTCCTAAGATCATACACAGACAGACATATGGGTAATGCACAAGTAGGATTAATTGGTCTAGGATGCCTTCTAATCTAGACATGTTTTAAGACCTCCAGTGCCATTGCAAAGATGGGAACAAGGCCAATTTCTTGCATTACTAATAGCTCCAAATGGGCAACAGGTATCTCAAAGTTCTTTGGAATTTTTCTATCAGGTACAAGTAAGATGCTAATGATACCCACAAAGAAATGTAGGGAAAGATTTCAAAACTGCAATTAGAATTCACAACTCTCTAGGAAAGGATTAATAGACAACTGGTCCAAGACAACTTGAGCATAGAGATATTAATATCCCAGAGAACCTGCAAATTTGAGATATCCCACATAGTACTATGGTTTTATTTACAAGCAGCTCATGAAAAGTTGTAGATTTCAGAAGCACTGTACAGATAGGAATGCCAAGTATCAGGATCCTGCAAGAGTAATAGGAGAATAGAGCATTAATTATTGCAAGACACGGCTGTAAAGACACTGTAGTGACCTGCTAGACTGAGATAAGTGACTGATTAACAGTTTCTGAAATCTGATCTTAAATTTCACAGTGGAAACAATGAAGGGAAGTGCTACCAGGTTTTTTTCCAGCTGGGTAAATGTGTCAATGACATCTCTAAGGGGACCTCGAAGTTTAGCAGTAACAGGCAAAGAATCTTGTCCAAATTCTTGAGAAGGGATTGAATATTTTGAAGAGATTCACTGAACTGGGTTATTGACTAGGCCTGTAATTTCCCCATATTCTTAAATGTTATTTTTCTAACGTAATATTTGAACAATAAGTTAATTCCTGATCTCAAACAACAGAAGCTTTTGCCTCAGGGGAGAGCATCTTAAATCTTTTCTGCCTAGGAAAACCAGCACTTTCTTGCAGTGTGTCTATCAGACCAGCTGAAACCAGGATATTACCTAAAAAGAAAAAACACTCATTTGCTGAAGTTTAAGAAATAAAAAACAAAACAAAGCAGTATTGAATTGTTCTACTTACATCATAAACCTGGGGACTTGTCAGACAGTGGGCTATCAGGCCACACCAGCTGGGTAGTGTTGTGGTCAACGGAGGGCCACTGTGAGTGAGAATTGGCTTTAAATAACTTAAGTAGTTAAGGAAAACACACCAGTGCTCAAAAACCGCTATTGAAAATAAAGAGACAATTGTACATAAATGGGATTCTGCCTTTGAACTGTGATATACAATAATTGCATGCATAAAGCACCCTCCTAACATTTTCCCCTTGATTGTTTCAAGAGCAGTTTCTTTACTCACTCATTTTCTGCAAGGACAACTATCTAACTTTCTTCTTACGAGTTTCAAACAGTTGCAATGTTTCCAGCTTCTGTGCTGCCGAGTAAAAAGGAGTAAGCAAAGGTGGTTTAGTATTGAAAGGTCCAAGGGTATTTCTGCTCTGAAGAATGGAGCATGGTGTCAAGGTTGCAAGCTAGAGGTAGTAAGGTGACATTCCTATGTGGTTCAACATAGGGAAATAAAAAATTCTGTTCATTCAACATCCTCAAAGCAGTATAGCCACTTGATCTGCTGGTTACTGAGCCACAGAGGTGTGACCAGAGATATTACTCTGGTAATGCTCACAGACATTTCTGCAGTGCACATGCATGTACCACATAGAGTCTCAGAAGGGCAAAGGGAAAACTGTGTGCAAGAACCATGTACCACAGTGTGGAAGGAAAGCAGTGCTACCTAGATTACACTGAGGGGACATGCGGGTGAGAAAGGAAAGTGTCTTTATACCCCTTTTACAGGTCTGCTCTCAGGTAAATCCATACTTTTCATGAGTACTCCACACTGATGATATGCCTGAAAAAAATACCCACTGGCAGGGTGTCTGTTAAAGAGCAGCATGTTGATCTTCACTAGCACATGAATCAATCTGATTATTTTAAATACAAATATGTAAGTTGCAGGCATTCTAGTTACTGTCTTAGGCCTCTAAGCACACAGAGAATCAAGTCCATTTGCAAATAGAACAGTTTCCCTCCCAACCCCTTTAAGATGCTTAGGGCAAAGTGGGGGTTAAAAAGGGGGCTGTTTTAGCAGAGAGCTATCCCTTCCCTGTAGCAGAGCCTGGCATAGCTGTTTACTCGAGCAGAGTTATGCTTCCTCCTTTCCTCCTTCACTAAGGGTGAGGTTACACCCATTCCTGGAAAGAAACGAGCTCTTCGCCCTTGCACTAACCCAGGCTCCACGCTATCCTGTGCCAGACAGGCAGCAACTCAGCCATGAAAAAGCAAACCCAGTTAAAGATATCTGCTACTTCATCACAGCTGCAGTTTTCTCCATGTTTAACAGTTGTGGGTGAACCCAGGGAACAGCCCACAACATTAAATGAACTCTGCATTCCACAGGAATGAAGTTCCCACTTATCCGTGTGTACAGAGCTCTGCAGGCAATAGTGAGCTTTGGAACACACTTGTCCATCACTTACTCGCATCTTCTTCAAGTTAAGCTCTCTTGCAAAGAGTGAATTTGGAGACAGTCTGCCTTTCTACCCAGAAACCAAGTGGATGCATGGCAAAAAATATTTTGACATTTAGCCATGGATATAGAGGTTTCAATTCTAAAGATCATCCAATCTGTACAATTTAAGCCCACCTAACCAGTGCTTATCTGAATGCCTTCTTCTAGGAGAAGGAGCAGGCTTTTATCTCTAACATACAGTAAGACAGTTCTGCCTCTTAATTTCCTTGGCACAAACTTCACAGAAACTTTTCCTAAATATTGCTAGTTACCACTGAAAAAAAAAAACAGAATGCACTATCAGGATCCTTTAAGTTTCTGTGAAACAGGTAGTTAGGCTGTAATTTTCTCCAAGCACTCCCCCTGCCCTTGCTGCAGCTGCTGGAGAGGGACTGTTCTCTGTAAGCATCAGCTGAGGGAAGTCAGCATTGCCAACTACTCCTTTCATCAGGCACATCCCTTTTGTAAAGGCAAGGGGAAGAGGACAGCTCTGCTTCCTTCTTAAAAAGGCAAAAAAGAAGCAGTCAGCCACAGTCAGACACCTTCACGCTTTTAACACCAAAGTCTCTCTCTTTTTTTTTTTTTTTTTTCTTTTAATAATAAAAATTGACCTTGAGGCACTTCGAGGCCAGTCACTAGAACTCAAAGAGTTAACTTGGAATTACGAACATCTATGAATATTTCAAGTAGCACATACACTCCCTTCTGGGCTTTGGGTCAGTACTACTGCATCTGAAAGCATTGGTCACAAATAGATTTTATCCCAAAAAGGCAAGGGCTATTAGGATCCAAATGTTTTCAACATGCTACCTGGGTGGGAAAGCCTCATGCACAAGGCATGGAAAGAAACTACTGTGCTCCAACCAGCCCAGCAGTCTCTCATCAATCAAAGGCCAAGACCCCAGTGAAAGGACTCATATGCAAGCTGCAAGAACATTAGGCACCTATCACAGGTCATTGCATATATTTAGCTGCCCCAGAATTTACTAGGAATTCAGTATTGAAATTTCTTTGAGTTTCTAGGTATAAGTGACTTGCTGTGGCCACAAGATTTTCTTTGCCATTTTCTGCTAAGTGACTGTACGCTGTTGAGGAAGAGCAGCTGTATGACATACTGATTAAGTAGATTAAAAAAAAAACCCAAACCCAAACCCACAAGCAGGAAATACAGGACAGCTACACAAAAATTGCTCAGAATCTTAAACAAGGTGGTCTAAATAAGATAATAATATCTTCAGCAAGGTACAGTACTATATACACTCAGAGACACTCTGCTTTAACACCCATAGTAATTTCTGGATATACTTAAGGAGATGAGCTGGATCTCATGTAGTTTTTTTAGTTCCAGAACTTCCTCTTTAGAAATCAACCATAGATTTTGGGACTTCATCACAAAAGCAGATGGCTCTGCAGAGCAATGAGTCGAGGCTTAGACATATACAATGAACTGGAAAACTAGTTTGTGCTATGAGCACCAGTGAGAATGAGAACAAATAAATAGAACAAATCAGAGGACCTGAAATAGTTAATTGTCTGTCTTATTGTTTAGGAAGGTACTTCATCTCCTGGAACTGACTGATTTCTGTCCTCCAGCAAGTGTCACACACCATGCATTAGGGAAAGGGAAGGTCTGACTGTTGAGCCAGTGAGTTCAAGCTTTGGTTCTGTGCCTTGAGCCTGTCAAATACTTGAGAGAGTCAAACAGCAGAAAGATCAAGTGCTTAAGGCTACACATGGGTACATAGAAAGGAAAAAAGTGAACACTTCATGCCTTGAAACTAAGCTGTGTGTTCAAAAGGATACTTGTGGTCAAAGCTATACCACAGCCTGAAAAGCCAAGCACTTTCCTGCTTCGTCCTGTTCCTTCGCGCAGAATCTTGGCCATCCTAAAAGTAAGATAAAAACATATTCAATTACTCCAGGCAGAAAAACCAAAAATTATACACTCCAATAATTCATATTATAATGTCCTGTCAAAAGAAAAGACAAATTACTTCAATACTGTACTGGGAATGCAGAAGAAAGCTGTTTGGAGATTTGCTTTATACTGAGTTTACTTTCCTTAAAAAGACCAGAAACAACTGCAGTGAACCGAGCTGTCTTCATTGCACTTAAGTTACCTCAAGTTACCAAGTCCTCTACCACCAAAACCTAAAACCTTATCTCACTGTTAGTATAGGAATGGAAGTAGAAATAACTTCCAAACTGACAAATAAGCCTCATTGATATTCCAAGACTAATTCCTATTCATTGCTTGGTTTGCTTCCTTAACTCTAAGTCTAACTCTAGGTTTGATGGTTTTTTCTTAAGCCTGATGCTTCTTTGGAAGAACAAGGGAAATTACCATATCTGATAAATTCTCAGAAACTTGGTGAAATATATCACATTTAAAAGAAACGAGCTTAACAGAGAATCCATATAAAGATCATGATTGAGGGAGGTCATGCAAATCTCAGAAATGCTGGATCAACCTTGAAAGGGCTAATAGTGCTAAACATAATCTCTTAACTAGCTGTGCTGCAAATCATCACACCAGCTGGTCTGCAGCTGCATTTGTTTTTACTTTTGTTACTGTTTAGGGTTTGAATGTTTTGCTTTATGTTTTTATTTTGTTCTTTGTTGTTCAGGTGGGGGGGTGTTTGTGGCCAGAGGCCAGAGTTAAACACAGGAAAACAGAAGAATGCCTTGTGTGAATCATCTTCCAAACTATTAGAAAAGAACAAGAAGGATTATACTGTGTACTTCTGACCTGCAAAAAATCCATAATCCACCAAGAGTTAAAGCTTAGTGCATTTTCACTCCCTCCCCATCCCAAATGATGTATTTTCTTTAACTGTGACATACTGCTGATCTTGGCTTGGTGAAAGAAAGATGAATCCAGAGGGAACTGGCTAATGGACTACATTAGCAATGCAATGCACAGCTAAAGAGGGAAACAAATGGGTAAGTTCTTTATGTTTACATGGGAAAAAAGCAAACAAGGTATTTCCACAGCAGACACTGAATGAGAACAGAATACCCATGCTCTGTTTCCCGTTAAAGCAATTCCTCAGTTACTGACAAGCTCAGTCTGAACTGGCCAAAGCCATCTTACCACAATACTACTTCCTAACCTTGGTTTTATGCAATAATTGTGGCCTTCACTGTAAAAGGTGTTTTGAGGCCTGGATTTCTGGTTGCTTCCAGACAGTTCCAAAACAAAATTCACCCTTACTGGTAGCCAGCTCCACCATTTCAGCATCTATTTTTTGTGCTGGACACAGGCTTTTACAAAGAACACAGAGATGCCCAAGTGCAGTTTCTTCAATGAAAGAGATGCTTCCTGAGCAAATAACTCTTACCTCTACAACATGTAACAGGGAAAGAAAAAGAAAGGATAAAAAAACCAAAAAACAGGAGAAACCACTAAGAAAGCTAATCCCAAATACATGAATCTATCTCCAATCAGCCTGAACACCATTATCATCATACAGCACTTGCTCCCTAAGCATCCTCTAGATCCAAAGTTACCTGTCATTCAGCTGCGGCTAGTAGGTTTCTACATAAGCAACCAGCTCTGCTGCTGAGCAATCAGTGTCAAGCAGAACTCTGGAAGAGTGCAAACCAAGGTCTGGACAGAGGAAACTCCAATTTAAGCCTGAGGAATTTTTGAGCTGTTTTGTTTTTTTCCAGATCTTTCACTCCTCCTGTGAACCAACTCAGTTTATAGATAAGCAAAACTGAAAATTCTGCTATGAACAACATTTTTCCAATGATCTTGTTTGCCAATGGCATATTTTAGGGAAAAAAGTCAACTCTTGGGGTGTTACTGATGCACGGAAAGCTTTGCTAAAGATTCACAGCAACAGTTTGCTGAACACAAATGGCAATTTTCCAGAGCTTCTTCTGCTTCACTCATGTGATAGGTAGTCAAGGCAGGATCCAGCTGGCTTGTGGTTTGGTATGCAAGAGTCGAGATCAGATTAGCAAACTTAATCTTGGATTCTAAGCAAGTCCAAGGGCCAAAATTTGGTATCAGTTAAGGAAGAGGAGCCAAGAGTATTACCTCTGAACTGAGAAGATCTATGCAGTAGCATGCTAAAAGCAAGCATGTCGGGTAGGTGGGGGAAGAGGAGAGCACACTGTTATATAGAGTGTATTAGTAGATTTGGAAGGTTTGTGATGCCTTAAGTATACACAAAAACGTGAACATGACAACATTACATCCAACATCACTGAATGTTTTTCAGTGGGCATTACTTCAATATTATAAAGCAAAATCCCCTATTGACTTGCAAGCTAGGAGAGAAAAGTTTTATCCATGCATACATTCTGCAGTTCTTTATTGTCTTAGTTATAAAATAAGATCAGCATAATAGAGAAGTTATATAATTACTTACTCCTTGTAAGACTTGAAAGCTGTCATTAGTAGGTGGAGGATCCTGATCTGGGTCAACCCCAACCCTACAGAAACATTAGGAAAACAAAGCAAGTGGTGTTACTGAGGGTTGCAAATGCTGCAAGTTTGGCAGAACGCATTTTAAAAGCACTTTAAGCACCCGGCAAAGCTGCATCAGAGAGGTTATAAGAATAGATTGAGGAAGAGCTGTCCATTACTCCCCTGTAGTTACACAGCTGTAAACAAGATACTTTTTCATTCAAGAAACTGCTTTAACTCCATCTCACCACCAACTTTAACTGCTTACCTTTGCTGCCAATTTTTTTAGAACACTGGAAAATACTATTTTTGCCTTTAAAAGTGGATGACATCCTCTTCAGTGGAGGGTATCCCTCATGTCCCGCAGGAAGAAACCAGAAACTAAGGATAAAGTCCAGCCTAAATATCTCCCACAGCAAGTAACTTCCAGATAAACCTGAGAATGGCTGAAATACATTATTTTGGAAAGACACGCACACTCCAATTTTAATGCACTATGTGAAGCACAGAAAATATTTAATAAAGAATCACAACATTAATTTTCTGCAAGTTTCATTCACCTAACACAGCACAGCCACAGCAGACTAACAAGTGGCCTGTAGTCCAGCCTTCCATCTGAGTGAGGCAGGGTTTGTGCAATGAGATGATGGATGTTGACAGAATAATATGTTAAGAAGAAACTGTCTACTCACTTTTGCTTAGTTAGAAAGCATCTTATTACTGAACCATCCTTGCACATAGGGCTCCTATCCAAGATTGGCATTTAATCCTTGTAATTATGTTCAGGTTTTTCTGGTCTGTTTTGGGGGTAGCTATTTGTTAAGACTGGACTTGTCTATTTTATATCCTATTCATGTCTTGATCTCTGTCATCTCTTGTAGAACTTAAACCTCCAACCTCAAAAGTTGGATAAGATTCTCAGTCTCAAATGTGTTGTTTCAGTTCCACCATGTTACATCGTAAGTGTGGGAAAACACCTGCAACAGCCATTTCAGACAATAAGATTTTGTTAATGTCATCACTTCTCCTCTCTTAGAAGGGACTGAGCTGGGTTAATGCAATTTCCTTGTTACTTAGATTTTTTGTCAGCTAATTATAGCCCTGGTGTTTATGCAACAGCCCTAAGGATCACCAGAGACCAAGGGAACCTTGCTGGCCAGACCATATCACTTGTGTGTCCCAGGGACACCATGCTTGGATCAAATAAAAAGACAACACTTTCAAACAGCTTCCAGGGCAGCGTTTTTTGGTACAATAGAAGAAGAGAAGTTTCATCCTTGTGAACTCACAGCCAGCTCAAGGCCTCACATTAGTTAATGTAGTTCAGGGAAAATCCAGAAGGCTGCTCTGCAGCCTCATATAAAACTAGTGCTGACCCAGTCCTTTGCTTGGATTTTTTTTTTTTTTCTGAGCTTCTTGTTCTTTCCTCATCACTTCCTTTTCCTATATACAGTCATCTTGAACTTTAGTCACATTTAGCCTGGAAATTCATTGGCGCTGACCAGCCTCAGAAATCTTCACCAGTTTAAGGGAACACTGGTTAGATGGATTGAGTACTGGATTGTAACACACGCTAAAATAAAACACCACACACAAGAGCTCTGAGAAGTTACAAGGGCTGAGATGTTACTGCTTTGGCTATCACTACATGAGAAGGGGTTTTGGGTAGGGAAACTGGTTATCTAATGCAGAAAGCTGACAAGCAACACCAGAAAACCGACCCAGTATGGCTATATATATATATATATATATATATATATACACATATATATAAGATTTCACATTCCTTTATAAGTACACATGAAAATAACAGAAAAATATTTGTGGCTTTCCAAACTCCAGCTGCACATGGAGGAAGGTTCAATGTGCTATGCATAGCAGCCAGGCTCATGTTGGCTGTGTAGCTGACCATGTGAATGGGGAGATCAAGAAGCTCATTCCAAACGATGAACATAGCTTGCATTCCTCAAATAGTTTTTACTCCCTGGGTTACCTATTCACTTCACACTACATAAGAACACCAAACAATTCAGCATCTTGACTTACAAGGCTGTGCATTTGTTTTGAGGATTTTAACTGCCCTTAGCCAGGGGAATGGGGCTTAATGGAGGACCAAAGCAGGATAACCACACTGTTCAGTGAAAAGTCACAGTGTATCACTGGCCAGGTATTTGGGTTCGCTGTTGCGCTGAAGAGGAAAAGAGAACTTTTCTATATTAAAATAGCTCAAGTTTTAGGAAAAACCTTTTACTACAGGTGTTCTTTTCAATATTGAAATAGTATGTCCACAGAGTTGTCCATTTAAATTTTTTTCAAAGTTATTATTCAGATGAATTTATGTTTTGAATATTTATAATTCACTCTTTTCCATAAATCACTTTTTAAAAATTTTACTCTCAAAGCCTGTTCCTCAGTTCAGAGATTAACACCAAATACATTTCTATTTTGAATTCTCACAACTACTTTTTGTATCTTTGAAACAATATGCTCTTATCCTCTACTCTGGCATCAATTGTATAGGAAGCTTTATTTTTTGGCAGCAAGACTGCCTGTTTAAGTTTCAAGGTTTATATACCCTGATGTCATGACATGCATCACAGTTTTTTGCAGGCCCAGCCTCCAGAATTCTAAGGAAGTCTCACCTATATCACCTGAAAAAAAACCAGCACCAAAACCCAGGCAAGTCTCTCCCAACCTCCTTTACAGTGAAGAGAAGCACCCAAAACACTTAAGTTACTTCATCCTTGCTTAACTACTTCAATAATTAAAAGTATGAGTAAAGCTGATGCATGTATGTCTTCAACATTGATATTCTTCTTGTGGTGAAGAGAAAAAAATCCATTTCACATGCTCAATATATTTTAAAAGCTTCCTGTAATTTAAATGTGCAGTACAGGTCAGTATCAGCTCTCATTTATTTAACCTGTTTTATAAATTTAACTGTTACTGGATGGATTTACACAGATCCCCTCCCAGAGGTCAGTGGCACAGAGAGGGCAGCCTTGCTAAAGGCTGGGCTGTTTTGCTCAAACCCCATAGCAGAAAGGCAGGTGAGCAAGTGCTGGGTGAAAACAGTGTTTTACTGAAGAGGCACAACCTCTGTGATGAGGACTGAGGGGCACAGCAGCTGTGGCACAGCCAAGGCCAAGGTAGTGCAGATGCCAGCAAGTATCTTTGTTTTCCCTTCCACCCTTTCTGAGAGCCCTTTGCAGCAGCTGCGTGGGGATTCCCCAAGGGTGTCCAAATAAGTACAGTAATAAAAAGAAGATTTCAGATGAAGAATATGAGCAGTGTTTTCAGAGTAACAGTGCATATATATTTCAAAATTGGTGAAAAATCCATTTATTTCCCCCATTTGAATCACTTCAGTATGTGATAGACACCTTATTCCTTCAGTACAGACAATTACTAGTATGTAAAATTCAGACACCTTTATTTCAGCCTTGGGAAGGTCATGGGAATCTGTAGATGAGAGTATGCTATAGTAAAAATTAATCCAATTTAAGTGTATTTCTTCACTCCTCCCTAATGAAAATATATTTTTAAGGCAAAAAAGGCTTTTCATGCTTTAATATCTCTGTAATAGCAAAGGGACTAGTCTTGAGCTCCTAATGCCCAACACCAAAGCACAGCATTTCTTAACTGCCTCCTGGCCTTCTTGGTCCTTCTCCCACAGCTACAACTCCAGCATCACATGTAGGAGAGCAGCTACTTAGATTTGATCTCTCAAACATTAGGCTTATGTATAATTCAGTAATTTAAACAGTGTGGGAGAAAGTGGCTGACGCACAAAACTGAACTAAGTGGATGGAAATGAATGGTAAAAAGGCATTTTGAACTACATCAAGTTCTCTACTACATCATTTTAAAATGTGTGGCATCATTTCTTCTGATACTTCAGAAACTTTTCCAAGGCCCTACAACGCATAGATGACAAGTTACCAAAATACCAGGGATTATTACATTTAGCATATGTAATTACTATGGCAACAGCCAAGAACGAGTATAATAGATAATAGTTCTCAGATTGTCTGTACAAACTAACACATTATATCTCTGGAAAATCTAATAGTTTGCTGGAAACCTTCAAATGTGACAAGGTACATGAAAAACTTTTCATTGCCCCATCCCAAAGAGCTTTCTTTACATGAATATTCTGTATGTTTTTATATATGTACACACACACACATATATATATATACACACATCCCCCTATAGATGTCAGTTAGAGATTTATCTTACTTTAAATTCTCTCTATAACCATGTTATCTGTTCTAAAAAAAAAAACCCAGAATCCTGATGTTTTCTTGTTGATATATCTGTGTTTTTAAAAATACATCCCCAAAGAGGCCGGGCTAAATCATCTATGAAATTCCTTCCAACCTGAAGAGTTATAGGAATTAACCTCAAGCAACGCTTAATAATACCTTTGTGATTAAAAGTCATAAGATCAAATCCATGATTTTCAGCTCTCAAGTCTTCCAAGGCCAGAGGTTCTAGTTTTGCTTTATTAAATATCTACAGACAGAGTTAAAGGACGTGGTGGTTTATAGTTTCGGTTTTTTTAGACTAAAGGTGTGATGTCCACAGCTCAGAAAAAGTGAATAGACTCAGAGTTGAGGAACATGTACAGCACTCTCAGCAAAGAAGCAGCAGCAGCATGCCACAGTATAGAAAAAGAGCACACACTCAGTGTTACAAAGATGAAAAAAAGCCAAGCACCAGGTTAACGTGTCATCAAGGAAAGCACAGTGTCACCTGAAATACAGCCAGTGGCTTTCACTCATCTCTTCCACCGATGGAACATGGTCACCAACTCTGGTACAGTACAAGAATGCAATGTGAGTAACAAAATGCTCATGGGATAGGGGCTCTACAGAGCTCTTCAGCAAAACAAAGCAAACCAACAAAAAAAAACTCCCACCCAATCAAAAAAAGACAAAAGATACATGAACAACAATGGCAGAGCAATGACAAAGTGACCAAAAAAAACAAAATTAGCAACAGCAGCAATTTATGATTGGCATAATCATATCCAGCAATATTCTTCATTCATTCAGATCCCAACTGGCAAAGCATCTGTATTAATGACAGACTACATCCCCCAGAAAACCCCATTCAGTAGCTCTCTTTGGTGCTGCACACAGACAGAGCCAATCTAAGACAATTCCTACCACTTCAGACCTGCACGTGGTCTGAAAGAGAGAGTCATCAGAGGAAGTAGCCATGGGAAGGATACAGGTATGAGAGGGGTCACCAGTACTGCCGGGTTTCAGAGCGCTCCAAACCAGCTGGTAACAAGAACTAAATCACTCCACTGGTTTAACTCACAATTGACTATCAATATTTGATTTAATCTCCAGTCACAGCAGTTTTTATTCCTTGCTTTTCCTTTTTCATTTGTGTTTGTGGAGGGGTTTTAGGTACAAATGAAAGCATTTTGGCTTCCAGTATTTTTCACATACGTTCCTTAGCAGCCGGTGGGGTTTTTTCCCCAATATTTTTCCACAAAGACATGTGTCAAGAACTATATATTGCTTATGTGAAATAAAAGCCCAGATGATCAGAAATCCACAGAGGCCTCACTTTAGAAAAAGCAGGTGTACACACCCTGGTTGAAAGCTGGCATCTTGACTAACCAAATATTTAAGGCCATATCTTGTGATATGAAGAGCATGTACTCATCTAATCCTTGAATGTCAAGGCAAATAGCAGACTTTAGATAGCTTTGTTTTGGATTCCAGGTTCAATAGTTCTTTTCCCATGCCAACATACACTCCAGGTCAGAGTACTCTGGTCCCCAAGGCCATCACTGAGATGGTTCTGCATGTACAGCAAAATCTAAAACTAAGAACTACCCAATAACTTCCCTTCTATGACTCCTTTCTCTTTGCTGTATCTTTGCCAAGTTAGTATACTAAAGTTTTCCCAGATGTCTGTAATGAGTGCAGCATTTTTGGAAAATTTTAGCTATTTTGGAAGAGTTCTGTTTTTTCTCAGAAGATGACTGAGAAAGAAGAGAACTCCGACCACCGTGTTTTTAAAAAATAAAAACCCAATCACTAAAAACCCTTGGAATCAGAAAAAGTTGTCTCAGGTTGTTTTTAGGACGTCTTTGGGTATTTGTTTACTTCACCTGACCAAGACAATGACTTCTGAAACTGCTGGCTGAGGCTTGCCAGAGCTTGGCAGTTCAACTCATATCATCCATGTGCTCTAGATGTGTCTCAACCCAACTCCTTACAGTGTCTTCCCCACACTTTTTCTCTCTAGTGTGAATTGCTGTGTTTCAGAGAACAAGAACAGAGAACAGGAAATATCTCCCATGCTTATTTCCAGACTTCCAGATGAAGAGGTAATCTCTTTCCTACTAAGGGAAAGGCCCAGAGGGGTGAGGCTGGGTCTCAGAGGCTGCACTGTGCCACTCTTAAGAGAGATTCAAGACTGATGATGAAAAACTAGAGACTGGGAAAGAAGGAAGAATAGAAAAACTAGATAGGGAAAGACAACTGGAAGAAGCAGTACAGAAAGAGATGGGCAAGGAAAAAGCTCAGAACAGAGGGCAAGGGACAGCCCCTGTGTCTGTGCATCTGCCTTCAAGGGCAGCAGAGAGTGGCTAAAGGCAGTGAAGGATCTAAGTAATACAATAATGGAAACAGGCTGCAAAACAGGAGAATATAGCCTCCTATCAGACATCCCCCACACCAGTCTGGAACACAGCATGAGGCTGGATCCCAGCGTCAACACTCGCCTCCTGCCAACCCAGCACACCAAGGCGTGCTATGTAAGAAATGCACATTTTATCACTGGACCACCCTGGGTAAGAGAATGGAGTATAACCTGAGCCTGCCACCACACCAACAGTTTCACCACCATCCTAGATAGGTAGTTCACATAGCAACTGGCTAAGAGCTAATGTCTCCAGATTTCTTTTACAATTTTCTGTTTTACAGAAAAAAAATCACTAAATAGAAAGATCTTTGAAAGATTGTGTATGCAAATCAGACATAAAGCACTAAATATCTAAGCTGACATTGTCTGTGCAACCTTTAGCTTTATGGTAAAAAGAAACCTAAAGTATTTTAAAGTGTAAGGTATAATGCTTTGAGATTTATAAAAAGGTTGCCAAGTATAACTAAAATTACTTCCTTAAAATAAGCAATAACTTCTGCATTTGCTGCAGGTTATGGAGAAGAGGAAGGCATTAATCTATGTGTTGCTTCATTCAACATGAAAAGAACCAGGTCACTAACCTCTAATGAAAAATGGAAAACACATTGTTTTGCAATACAAATGCTAGGAGTTCCTTTTTTTCCTGTGACAGATAAATGAAACAAGAAGTCAGCTATTTTTTTGAAAAGAGGAATTTTGCCAGTGGTTTTGATTTACATGGCTCTCAAGTTTGCTGAGACTGTTAAAGTTTCAGCCAGGAAATTGTTTCTTTGTTTAGGTCTTAAAGGATGAGACTTTATTTTTAATATCCAAGTCATGCTTTAGTTTCTAAGGAAAAAAAATCTGCTACTAAGAAAATATGGCTGTTTACCACCCAAATGCTTGTAAGCGCCTCACTGATAGTCAGCCAAGGAACTCTAACACATTATATCATGGCTTTAACTCCAGTTTCTGCGGTTAATTTTTAATTTTCCCAGCGTGAAGTGGCAGAAATCAAAAGCATCTAAAGATCCCGTTATTTTTTTACTCAGATTTTGAAGTTGTGACCTCACTTTTCCAACCAGTTGAGCAGTAAACTGAAGTCAAGCCTCTGCTACAAACCACAGGTCCTTTGCTAAGATGTACATGAAAGCCTGGTCAGTGGTCCCTGGTAACCTACCCTATCTGCAAAGATACCTGCTCATCCGAATATCTGAGATTTTTAGAACAGCAGGAGGAGGAAAAGAGTATTTTTGCCCATTTCCTTCCTTATACTGCTTTTTACTTTACCAAAACTTAATTTTCATATTAGCCCCTCCACCCTTTACCTACTTTTAATATTCCATATCATGGGAGGGAAGGGACCTACAGTAAGAAAGCATACATCCCAAATTCTACACAATTAACAGTGTGGCCAGAAGGCATGTGCCTCTTCCTCTAAGCCACAGCAAAGCAACTCTGGATCCTTGTGCAGGCGTGTCACAATCCGCTAATACAAGCGAGGGTCGTGATGGTTCGTTTATAGATCTCAGAGTGCAAAAGGACACAGGGGATTTCAGTTTTAATCAGAACAGTGCACCTTTATTAAGTGCCCACAACATGGTAATGCAATAGAGGAGAGAAAAAGAGACAGATAAAGAAAACAAAGTAAAAGGGTAAAGAGGAAGAAAAGGGGGGAATAGCTACCAATGGATGAGACAAAGTCCTCATGGTCTTCTGCCAAGAGATTAGTCTTCTTTCCGTGGGGAGATCTCGTCTCAGTTATTTTAGAAAGTCCCTTTATAGTCCTTTTCAACAGCGAGGGGCAACTGGCCAAGAGGTGGGGAAATCTACAACCATTGTTATGAGGCCCATTGCTTTGGGAAATGGGTACAGGACAGGTCATACGGGACAGGTCATTCCTTTCCGCTTCAGCGCAGTCCTTCCCGCCTGGGCAGCAAGAACGGCGCAGTCCATTGTGACCTGCACTAATTTTCCTCAGGAATGTGTACCAGCTCCCAGCGGGCACACCTGCAGGCAACACTTGGCAGACATCCCACCTCAGCCAGGCCAGGACTCCTGTGTTCAGTCTCTGTCCTTGGCAATGATCATGAGGCAGATGAGGGATCTTCGGACCGTCTCTTATAAGGCGTTGCCCCTTGCATGCACACAGCTGCTTCCCCATGAACTCAGTGGTATCAGGCCAGGCTGACAGTCCTGGCTGGAGTCAGCTCCCTGGTACAGTTCTACTTAAATCATGCAGGAACCACCTTAAATAAGCCCCTTTGGGTTTGATGTCTGTCTTGGCTCCTCTGACTTACCCAGACATGGGCCTTCTATTTACATCCAGTGAAAAAAAGCTAACTACCTCATGAGGACTTGGTAATGGCTGACTAGTCAGCCTGCCTGCCTGCCTTGCTTCCTTCCTTCCTTCCTTCCATTAACCAGGATACAACTGGTATGACCTTCACATCAGAACTGGACTCTTAGGAGTGCCCACAAATCCTGACATTTAAGTCCAACATACACATGGCACTAATTTTCTATACCCCTTCGCTTTATCTAGGAAGCAAACCACCTTTTATCTTATAATCTCTTTTCTGCTAAATAATCCTGTATGCGACCACTATTTATTTCCAGCCTCTGGCAATGGAACTTAATGGGCAAGTGCCAAGGCTCAGAAGGCATCCTAGGGACAAGTTACCTACTGCACAGCCTCAGGGCTGCATCAGCACTATACACTCTGCTGCTGAGCGAGGCACTGGGACATTATCTCATCTTCATCTCCTCCTGTTCACCTCTTCCGCTGGGTAGAAGGGGATGGAAAACAGATAATTGGCATAACTTTGAAATTCATCTGGAAACAATTTTTCCCTTAAAAAAAAAACAACAAAAAAACCTGTAAAATCAGGACTTTTCTTTGCAGTAGAAAACGTTCGAACCACTGAGGGTACCTCACCAGCACTGAGTTTCTAATTCTCTACAGTTGCACACGGCCGCCACTTCCTGGCACAAATCTGATTTCACGTAGTCCCAGAAAGTGCAGACTCCATCTCTGGCAAGTCAGTGCAGGCAGATGTAGGCAGACCCACGCAGTTCTCTAAAATGCTTCCTATGTAGAGCTCCCTTATTATATTCGTTATCCTTCCCTTAACAGGAAATTTACCCCTTAATTGTCTGTTAACCATGCCAAACAAGTGACAGTTAAAATTACTGCTTACTCATAAGGGTGGGTAAATCTCCCCCCAAAACTACAGCTAAACACTCAAAACTGCTTCAGTAGTTGCCTTTGGGCAGTTACTTCTCTATGAATGGTACCATAGTGAGTCAAGGTTCTAAAAGGTTAAAATTTTAGCTAAGAGTTAGAAGAAATTTGTATTAAGATACAGAGTAAAGAAACAAAAGATAAGTTAATGATTAGTCGATGCTTAAGCTAGAGTTAAGTGATGTATTATTTGCCATTATATTTTGGTTTAAGTCTTGTTTGTAGAAGGAAACAGAATAAATGAACTGTCATCAAAATAAATTGAAACCAATAGAACTAAGAACAACACCTGGGTTTCGTAGTAATTAATCAAAAGTAGGAGATCTTGGGCTGTGCCAAGAGGTCATGAAGGCCTGCCAACAGCAAGAAGGTAAACAGGTTACCGTGAGGAAGACATTCCTGACTTCATCTTTCAGGACCACTGACCCAATTCGAGACCACCGACCCAATTCAAGAGAGAAGCTGCGCACGCGTGAAAGACCAATGATCTCATTTTAATACGAAGCGGAGGATGGGGGGTGCTGGGGTCATACATATGTAGAAGATGTAAAACTTTGTGTAATAAATAGAGAACGAAGAACCTCGCACTTTGCTGGCATGTCTTTAGGAGGCTACTCCCATGCTGCCCGCTGGTGCCTGAATAAACCTACCGCTTTCTAACTTTAATTAGTTAGAGGGTCTTTTGCCCGTGGATATTGGGATTTAACGAATCATTCTGGTGAGCCAGGCCGGAGGAAGTTCTGCTGGGCTGTGAGACCAGCCCGGTCTGGTGGACCACTCGGGGCACCCCCGGAATATTCCTGGAGAGAAGGCTCTGCTGCCTGGATTGTTCATCCAGCAACAGAGAAGGACTCCGGACTACTAAAACTCCAGACAACACGGTATGTTTAAAGGAAATACTGGAGCAGTGGAACAGTGACCTGTATGGCGTACACGTGGTCACGAAAGGCCGCAGCGAGGCGCGGCGGCGAGGCAGGGAGGCGGCTGGAGAAAGACAAAGCGTGTATGGTGAATGTTTGAAAGCAAACGCTGTGTGCTGGGGTTTTATTTTATTTTTATTGTAATTGTGGGGTGTAGATTTGGTTACGAGGCGACGGTAGTGGCTGTAACACCCGGTGTTCACGCTAAAAGGGCTCGGACCCTAAGAAGCAATAGACAGCATTTGCTGTCTGAGGTGTATTTTAAAGATAATACCGCCATCCTATGTCAAAAGTTATAATTGCAGCCTAAGCAAAAGTAAGTTTAAATACATTTTAGGGTGACTAGATAAATAAAAATTCATTTACCTAATCGGTTTGAATTAGACCCCTAAGAATTCGAGAACGGAAAATTTTATTTAAAAGCTATATCAAACCCCGAGAGGTAACTTGGTAGCTTTGGATTGGGAGCAACTGGTAGCAAAATATAGGAATTTGGAAAAAGCGAGTGGAATAGCTTGTGTTTGTAGAAATTTTTGTAATTTTTAGTGTATTTAGAAGCCAGCATTGTGTGTGGACATTATTGCAGTGTGAGTTTTGTACCAGACGTTATTATTGTTTTGTAACCCGGTGCAGAAAGTGTAGTCAGTATTGACAGCCCTTTAAGTTGATTTTAACCTGAGCTGTGGACTGTGCAGAAAAGGCTGTAAGAGAAAGTAATGGGAAGCAGCCAGAGTAAAGAGATCCCTCAAACTAGTCCTCTAAGATGTATTCTGACACACTGGAAAGAATTGTTGGGTTGTGGTGGTACAGAAAACAAAAAGACTCTTCTCAAGTTTTGCACACAATGGTGGCCACTTTATAAGCTCAAAGAAGGTGTTAGATGGCACCAGCTGGAACTGTAGATTATGAGACCCTATTACAGCTTATGCTTTTTTTGAGACGAGAGCAGAGATGGGAAGAAGTAACCTATGCTGATTTATTTTTCTCCCTCTGAAACCACCTCGAGTGGCAGAGGGACTGTGGAATTAAGCCCCCTTCCTATCCCTTAGTATTGGCCCTAGAAAAGGATAATAAAATTAATAAGGGAAAGCCTAAAGGATGTTGCAGTACCTGTTCAAGAAACCAACGCTGCACACACCCTGATAAAGTGTATCCAGCTGACTCACTGGAGCAAGAGCTGGGGGATTTGTTTAAACCACCTCCTAAAAGAGAGGAATTGACTCCTACATCACCCCCACCTCATTTCCCAGGGGACCAACTCCTATCCCAGCTCCTATCTCACCCCCCACTTTGATCTCGATCCCAACTCCAGCTTATGTTCCATCCCCCACTCCAATTAAAGCTATTACCATCTCAACTCCAGCTCCAGCTATAAGTACAGCTGAATCAACTCCAGTCCCAACTTCAGCTTCTGCTTCATTTTCCACTTCACCTATACCCTCTTGGAAAAGGACCCCTAAAGCTCTACTATTGCCCAGCAGTGACAGTGAGGGGGAAGAGCTGCTTTCCCCAGAGGGCCCTGTAGCGTCCCGGACCCAGAAACAAGCTAAAGAAATCATACAAGCACCTTTGAGAGAGGCAGTAAGTTCTGAGGGAAAAACAATGTCAGTTAAAATCCCTTTTTCTACAGTAGATCTGGAGGCTTGGGAAAAGATTGCTAAACGTTATCAGAGCGACCCAATAGGTGTTGCAAAGAAATTTAGATTCATGGTTAAACAACATAGACCTGACTGGTTAGATCTTCAACTGTTGTTAGATGCCCTTACAGAGACAGAAAAACGATTAGTTTTGAAAGCAGCAGGGAGCTTAGCAGAGGACGCTTGCAAAATGACACAAATGAGAGTTAAGGATATTTTTCCTCTCCAATATCTGCATTGGGATCCTAATGATGACAGTGACATGGAAAGATTAGAGGATTACCAAGATTTCATAGCAAAGGGACGGAGAGGGCAATTCCTAAAACCATAAACTGGTCAGCCCTATATGCAATTAAGCAAGGTCCCTCTGAAACACCCTCTGAGTTTTCAGAACATTTCCGAGATGCAATGCGTCATCATACAACATGAGACCCCGAATCTGAGGAAGGGATGCAGCACCTGGTGAGCTTATTTTTAGGACAATCTGCAGGGGATGTTCGACACAAACTTCAGAAAATACGGGGCCCAACAGCATGAGATTTAGAGACTTTGCTAGAAGAAGCATGGAAAGTTTTTAGCTATAAAGAAGAAGGACATAAGGGAAAGGATGAGGAAATTAATAGCAACAGTAAAAGAAAAAGAAGGAGGGGGACATGGGCAAGGACCACCCCGGTTAGGGAGAAATCAGCCCACTTTTTGCAGGAAAATTGGAACTTGGAAGAACTAATGCCCAGAATGAAGAAAAGGCAATCATCAAAGAAGAGAAGACCAAAAGAGGGAAGGGGTGGCTGCTCGTGCTAAAGAAGACTGAAGGGGACTGGAGGTTCCCACCCTAGGGCACCCTCTGCTTATAATTAAACTAGGGAACCAAGAAAAAGAAATTGAATTTTTAATAGACACAGGGGCAATATACTCAGTGCTAAATAAAGCTTTAATGCCAATAACAGATGATTATGTTGTAGTGAGGGGAGCAACTGGTCAATCTGAAAGAGCATACTCTTGCAAACCATTGAAATATAAACTTGGGAGACAATGGGGAATTCATAAGTTTTTATACATGCCTAATGCTCCATCAGCACTTTTGGAAAAAGATTTACTGGAGCAACTAGAGGCAAAAATAGTATTTAAAAATGGGGAAGTTACTTTGGAGGTTAAAGATCAACCATACATAAAATTGTTAAGTTTGATGTTGATAGCAAATGAAACCAAAATTGAAAATGAAGAAGAAACTAACAAGAAAATAATAGATCAAGTATTCCCTGGGGTATGGGCTTCTAACATACCAGGGAGAGCAAAGAATGCACTCCCTGTACAAGTTAAGCTTAAAGAAGGAAAACAACCAGTTAGAATTAAACAATATCCTTTGAAAAAGGAAGACAGGGAAGGAATTAGCCTGAAAACTTCTATTAAAATAATTATTTTAAATATTTAATTATTCAATTAAAATAATTGAAAACTTTTTGCAGAGAAGACTTTCAAAAGAGTGCAAATCTGAATTCAATACTCCCATTTTACCTGTCAAAAAGCCTGATGGATCATACTGAATAGTACAAGATTTAAGAGGTTAATAAAATAACCAAGGACTTATACCCAGTGGTTGCCAACCCCTATACTTTATTAACCTGTTTAACACCTGAACTAAGCTGGTTTAGCATTTTAGATTTGAAGGATGCTTTCTTTTGCCTTCCTCTCCATGAGGCTAGCCAGAAAATCTTTGCATTTGAATGGGAAAATCCCGAGACTGGATGCAAAGCTCAGCTCACATGGTCTGTGCTACCCCAAGGATTTAAAAACTCCCCTACAATATTTGGGGAGCAACTTGCAAGAGATCTGGAATGCTGGGAAACCCCATTGGGAGAAGGACAGCTGTTACAATATGTGGACGACCTCCTGATAGCTACTAAAACTCAAGAGACTTGTGCGGAGTGGATGGTAAGCCTCTTAAACTTTTTGGGTCTATAGGGATATCGAGTATCCCGGAAGAAAGCCCAGATGGTGAGGCAAACAGTTGTGTACTTGGGCTATGACAAGTGCTGGACAAAGAACCTCAGGACAGGATCGCTAGGAAGCAAGGATTGCAAGGACCCCAAAACCCCAAACAATAAAGGAACTGAGAACCTTTCTGGGCATGACGGGGTGGTGTAGACTGTGGATTTATAATTACGGGTTGTTGGTTAAACCCTTACATGCTTGGTTGCGGAAGGAAACAGAGACCTACAATGGACAAAAGAAGCTACACGAGCCTTCGACCAACTAAAGAAGGCCCTCATGTGAGCTCCAGCCCTGGGACTTCCAGATGTGAGTAAGCCATTCTTTTTGTTTCCCCACAAAAAGCAGGGGATTGCATTGGGAATACTAGCACAAGACCTGGGCCCGTATCACAGGGCAGTAGCCTACCTTTCTAAACAGCTGGATGCAGCAGCCAAGGGATGGCCAGGGTGCCTCAGAGCTGTTGTAGCAGTGGCAGTGAACATCCAGGAGGCATGCAAATTCACCCCGGGCCAGAAGATGACTGTGCTAGTGTCCCACACAGTGTCAGCGGTCCTGGAGGCAAAAGGCAGACACTGGCTTTCCCCACAGAGATTCCTTAAGTACCAGGCCATAATGGTAGAACAAGATGATGTAGAAATTTTGGTAACTAATATTGTGAACCCAGCTTCTTTCCTCAGTGGTAGTCCGGGAGAACCGGTGATCCATGATTGCCTGGAGACCATCAAAGCCACCTACTCCAGCCGCCTGGATCTGAAGGACACTCCTCTCGAGGACACTGAGACCTGGTTCACTGATGGAAGCAGTTATGTTATCAGTAGGAAAAGACATGCTGGGTATGCAGTTACCACTCTGGACCATTACCAACCAACACCTCTGCACAGAAAGCTGAAATAATTGCCTTAACCCAAGCTTTAGAACTAGCAAAAGGAAAGAAAATTAATATTTATACAGACTCAAGATATGCATTTGGGGTGGTTAGTGCACATGGGGCCATTTGAAAAGAAAGAAGACTGCTAAACTCACAAGGGAAAAGCATTAAACATGCACAAGAAATAATAAAATTATTGGAGGCAGTTCAACTACCTGAAAAAGTGGCCATCATGCACATCAAAGCACACCAGAAAGCAAGCTCTGAATTGGAAGAAGGAAATGAGCTGGCGGACAGGAAGGCAAAAGAAGCAGCTAAAAGTGAGGTAACTATTGAGGCAGGAGAAGCAGCCTTAATCCCAGATGGACAAACTTCCATTGAAGGTAAGACGAGGTATAATAAAAAAGATAAAAAACTTATTGCACAGGAAAATGGAAGTTATAACCAGGAAGGGTGGGCTATCACAGATGAAGAGAAAGGAAGGCTTGTAATCCCCTCTTACATGTTATGGTCATTAGTGAAAGAAGAACATGAGAAAACCCATTGGGGAATAGACGCTTTGTATAACTACTTAAAGACAGAGTTGTAGCCAGAAATTTGCAAGCTAGAGTAATGCAAGTAACCTGTCAATGTAGTCTTTGCCTCCAAACTAACCCCAAGAATATTCCTAAACCAAAGTTTGGACAGATTGGGAAAGGCTATGGGCATGGGCAGCCATAGCAAATTGATTTCTCAGAGCTGCCCAGGAAAGAAGAGTATCGATACCTATTGGTGTTAATAGATACTTTTTCAGGATGGCCAGAAGCTTTCCCTACCAGAACTGCCAGAGCACAAGAAGTAACAAAAGTATTGTTACAGGAAATAACACCGTGTTTTGGGGTCCCAACCACAATGTCCTCAGATAGAGGGCCACACTTTATTTTGAGAATTGTGCAGCAAATTAGCTGTCACCTAGGCATAGACTGAGAACTTCACACTCCATATCATCCACAGTCTAGTGGCCAGGTGGGGAAAATAAATCATTTGATTAAACAACAAATTATTAGATTAGGACAAGAGGCAAAATTACCTTGGCCTCAGGCTCTTCCATTAGCATTATTACAAATTCAGATCAAATCAAGAACAAAAGTAAAACTAAGTTCTTTTGAAATATTGTATGGAAGACCATACGGGGTCCAAGAGGGGACAACTCCCACTCAAGTAGGAGAAGAAACCCTACACAGATATACGGTGGCCTTAAACACACAACCTAGAGAAATTGAGAAACATGTGGCTGGGGCTCGAAGCAGAGAATTGGATGGGCCAGTACATGATATACAACCTGGGGATTATGTGTATGTCAAGTCTTTTGCAGAAAAAACTCTGGAACCGCAGTGGGAAGGACCATTCCAGGTGCTCCTCACCACCTTCACTTCAATCAAGATCAAGGAAGAGAGTGCCTGGATTCATCACACCCAAGTAAAGAAAGCTCCTGAAGAATTCTGGAAAGTCAACCCTGGTGACAACGAACTGAAATTAAAACTTACTTGGGAAAGTAAATAGTGTGTGTGGGTAAAGTGTTAGAATAGCTTACCATTTTAAAATGAATAATCAAGTAGGTACAATTTGGGGGGTTATAGTTTTTGTGACTATTGCTATAACCACTGTTGTAGGTAGTGCAATACCACGTACATATAAGGTGACTGGTGTGTATAAGTGCCAAGGGAAAGCTTATGACCCTCACTCCCGTCAGTCTCTGAGTCAGATGTTAAGAGTTACAAATGCAACTGTTTGGGAAGGAAATAACGTTTGGGGATGTGAATATGCATTCGTTCAAGATGGATTCCATGGGGCTCACCAAGAACCCGTGAAATTTACCCAAATTGGCCCAGAATGCTGTGACAAATGCTTAACTGGCTGTTCTGAGTTCAGACTTAAAATAGAAAGATGTGCAGTTAAAGATTTTAAACTTGACTTTAACATAACCCAAGTTTGCACTGCTTCTCAAAAGGCTGAAGATTAAGCAAATAAACCAGCACCACCAAATTAAGAGAAACCACAACTGCCTCAGTTCAAATTGCTTTAGGACCCATAGTTCCCATAATTACCAATTGGGCCTTATGCTGTTAAAAAGACAGGGATTCAAAAGCTGTTAGTTAACCCAGAATGGTCGTTGAAGCGGGTAGAGGTGGCAATGCCAGCAAACGCCTCCGCCATTCGAGCAGAGTGTGCCCCGTTTCTTAAAACCTCTTTTATGGGTTGGACCACCTGGCTGCAAAAACATATGCCCCACATGTATAGAAAAGAGAGAGATCTTACCGGGTTACTGGGGACAGGACTGGGAGTTTTAAACACAACAGATTCAGAAATATTAATGAACAAATTGACAACAATTGGGAGCAATATGGTTAAATTACAACAACCTTTGCAATCCTCCTTATTAGCACTAGGCACGAGCCAATGGAAATTGTCCAAAATATTGCCAGAGTGAGAAGACATAGAAAAGCATGACCACAAATTAATCATTAATGCCCTAGGCACAGCTAGTGAAAACATTTCCTTAGCCCTTAGATGCACAATAGCACAGTTGTGGATGCAATCAGTAGCTGCTTCAGTCATTTGAGAAGGAGGAAAAAGCACATTCCCTGCCGAAATTCATAAAATTGTTTGGGATAACGCCTCAGATTTAGAGAAAGAACTCCAGTCTTGGTGAGTTTTAGTTAATTTTACCTCTAACCCTGTGACAAGCATGGTGACAGCTCTTGTTTTAACTATACACAAGGCATCAGTAAACCTGATCCATCCAATTGTGGTTCTAGAGATAAATCATGAGGGCACCATATAATATCCTTCTGAACACAAGATGTGGGCACAAAAAGTTGAAGGAAAGTGGAAAACAATTAACTTAGAATCCTGCTCTATAAAAGAAGAATTAGGATTTATATGTGAAAGAAGTGTAAATGATGACAAAGATATTTGTTTAGATACAGAGCAGAGCATTTGTCACTTTGAAATGCATTCTGTTAACCAAACAACCCTACTTGTGTATACAGGACAAGGCTGTGTCTGCCTTAGAACAGCATGTCCTACTCTAATGGTGGATGCAGTCACTGTGAATGAAACTCAGTTTAACCTGTGCATTTGTCATTTTATCAGAATTGGAGGATGTGACTTTTCCTATCAAGCACCTGTTATATTGCACCAACAGATAAAAGCGAATTTGATTACTGTGCAAGAAATATTGCCCGTGCCTATAGGAATGAACTTAACCTTGGTCACACAATTACTGAAACATAATGAATTAAAAGAATTCTTGAAGAGGTTAAAAATGCAGGAAAGAAAACTCCAATTACAATACACCATGACACAGAGACCATACGGAGAGTATTTAAAAGATTAGAAAAAGACTCATCTCATCATTGGTGGGATGTGCTTTTTGGATGGTCACCAGCAGCAACCGGTTTACTTAATGCTCTGGTTCACCCAATCATTGTTTTACTTCTTTTAGTTAGTGTAAGTTTGATTTTGTCTATTGTAATGTCTGTTTGGAACTGGAGAATGCTATGACAAATAGCAACCTTGACTTCAGCATCAAGGGCATAGAGCACGATTCTAAAAGACACCTACTGTACAACTTGGATAGATAGAAGAAGAATCTATATATTAGTAAAAGAATTTACTAATGCTAAAGAAGAAGTGGGGAAATGAGTCAAGGTTCTAAAAGGTTAAAAGTTTAGCTGAGTTAGAAGAAATTTGTATTGATTAAGATACAAAGTAAAACAACAAAAGATAAGTTAATGATTAGTAGATGCCTAAGCCAGAGCTAAGTGATGTATTATTTGCCATGATATTTTGTTTTAAGTTTTGTTTGTAGAAGGAAACAGAATAAATGAACTGTCATCAAAACAAATTGAAACTAATTGAAACCAATAGAACTAAGAACAGCACCTGGGTTTCGTAATAATTAATCAAAAGTAGGAGATCTTGGTGCTAGGAGATCTGTGCCAAGAGGTCATGAAGGCCTGTCAACAGCAAGAAGGTAAAAAGGAAGGAACGAGGAAGACATTCCTGACTTCATCTTTCAGGACCACTGACCCAATTCGAGACCACCGACCCAATTCAAGAGAGAAGCTGCGCACACGTGAAAGACCAATGATCTCATTTTAATACGAAGCGGAGGATGGGGGGTGCTGGGGTCATACATATGTAGAAGATGTAAAACTTTGTGTAATAAATAGAGAATGAAGAACCTTGCACTTTGCTGGCATGTCTTTAGGAGGCTACTCCCATGCTGCCCGCTGGTGCCTGAATAAACCTACCGCTTTCTAACTTTAATTAGTTAGAGGGTCTTTTGCCCGTGGATATTGGGATTTAACGAATCAATAGCCTTTACAGATGTTCTGCCTTGTTGGTCACATTAATGACTTTTGCAAGTCTAGCCACCTTGAGGGATAAGCCTAGAGTAGATATGGTGTTAGTCCTCTCTGCCTGCAGGACCAGCTCATCAGCCAGGCTTATGGAGCCTCACTAGTGAACTAGATTAGCTAAAGGAGTAAGTGCATAATCCTGGATGCTTCGTGGTTTTGATGGAGGAGGATAGGAGGAAAAAAGGTTGCGACCTCAGAACCATTTTGCAGTTGGCCAACAGCTGGGCCATATGGAAGAATTCAGTCCTGTCCTACTGCTGAGGACTGAAAGAGCCCTGTGGCAGAGGTAATGGTTGATTGCACTCAGAAGCTGCCTTCTGATACAGGCACACTGAACACAATTCCTCTTCACTTAGCTGGTCAGCAGCACATCTGTCCCTTGCTGGGTGACAAGGTTTGAAGGAAATACCCAGCCATGCTTCCTCAACAAAAGAGGTACAGGCAACAGGACAAAAAGCTTGAAGGATGCTAGCTGTTACAACTATCACATCATCAGGGTGTGGTATCTCACAACCTTTAATGACACAACTATGCTGACACTGGCTTTATTTCTGACTTCACACCAGATGTTGCATTACCTATCATTAATGTTATGACCTGCAGAGAGCCTGACTGCATGAAGTGTTGCTTCTTTCTGGTGAAAAACCCAATTTCCCAACATTTGCTGTTAGTCAGAGACAAGATACTGAAACATCCATGTTCTGCTGGAAGTATGCTATCTTCCATGAGAAGAGTTCATAAGAATTTATGGGAATCCTACCCTTTTTATTTGCCAAACTGGAAAGCACCTGCTACCTATTGCAACAAGCAGCTCACTGAAGTTTTCCAAAAGCAGTTACCAGCCCCTGAGAATGATCAGTTCTAAAGACTGAAACCAGTTTTACCTAGGATGGTTTTTTCCTATCCTATCACAAGAGTGGGCTTCACATTCTGATTAACACAATTAGAAAATAAGAAAATTTTCAAGTGCCAAAGAGCACGAATAGTTTACACATAAAAATTGCACTAAAGGGCTTGTGCAACATGTATTGTTTTAATTCCCCTCTATTTATCTTTGTCTCCCAAACTGCCAAAACTTCCAGAATTTTAATACATATCATCTTCAACAATGATTGATTTGTGATTCTCTAGCACATCTCTTGGTATGTATGCTCAAGTATGAAAGTACATGCAGTCAAAAGTACTAAGTATTAGGCAGGATTTATAGTCAAACATCTATAATCATTCAACTTACCATTTTCACAGATCTCCTCAAAACAGGAGGAAACACACCCAGAAGACCAGCAGGACCCCATTTATCCCAGTTGCTTAGATAGCATCAGATTTTGTTTAAAGTATTTGTCTTAGCACCACCCATTAAAGAATCCACTGAAGTTAAAAACCTTAACAGGCCCATTACAAAGAGCCAAAGGACAGGGAATGGTCTTAATATAATATGAAATTTATAGGGGACTAGATTAATTCTTTCTTTTCAATATAGAGCTGCTTTATCAGGCAACACTATTCCATATCCTACTGGACTGACAAGGACCTAGATACCTACTTGCAGAGCACCAGAGCACCTTTAGGCTGAATCCCAGCAGCATCAGTACATTTTCTTCACCAGACAGCACTAGCATCTTCCTTTATAAAATATCATGTTCTAAATGCTTCTAGCAAGCATCAAACAAATTTTGTAGAACTACACCAAATTAGCACAGCTGCCTCTTGAAAAGTAAAGTTTCCCCAGCACACAGCTGCATACCAACCTGATGTTCAGCCATGACAGCATGGGGGTTGTACCTCCACCAACAATCCACACAGTGAAAAACACGATGAGCAGAGTTGTTGAGAACATCATTTGGTGTGAGTAGGTAGCAGTATCTCGTATAGCCAGAGCAAATGCCATGGCTCCCCTGAGACCTATCAAAAAGAATGAAATAACAGAGCTTCAGAAGTGCAGCTGTGACAGTCGATAGCACAGCATCTTTCCTTGCTCCCTCCCTGCCACAAAGTGTCAGGCAGAAAGCACTGGGCTCCAGCAAGTTTTAAATTCCTTAGATACCCTGATAAATTATGCCCTGGGATGATTTACAACAGGATGTGCCCCCCTGGTTTTCTGTAACTTATAGAATCCACAAGTGCTATGAAAAGGTGTTAAATGCTTCCAGAAACTAACAGAAAAGGAAGACAGAAACAAACAAGTAGTGGACAACAGCAAAACATTATGTAACTCAAGCAGCTCCCTGAATCCAGATGAAAATTCACTTTTCCAGTTGAATCCATAATTGAAATGTGAGTTCTTGATATGACACTTTTATCAGTTATAAAAATATTCTAGTTAATAACATGATCACAGGCAAACTATGTATTTCCCCCTCTCCCTTGCTCCCAGTTATGAGACTTCACTAGCAAGAACGAGCCATGGCATGGGGCCATCTGCAGACTTCTTATGTAGAGGAATCACAGGATGGTTAAGGTTTTAAGGAACCCCTGGAGTTCATCTGGTCCAAATCCCCTGTTTGAACAACCCCTGCTCAACCTGCAGTAGGTTGCACAGGACCACATCCAGATGGCTTTTGAGTATCTCCATGGATGGAGATGCCACAACCCCTCTGGACAACTTGGACAAAGCTTGGACATAATAAAAAAGGTTTCAATATTCAAACAGAAAACCTTACATGTTCCAGTTTGTGCCTATTAACTCTGGGCCTGGCACAGGGCACCACCGAAAATAGCCTGGCTCCATCCTCTTTACATCCTCTTGTGTACAGAGGGTTCCCTGGAACTTCTTGAGGATGCACATGTTTAGACACACAATACATAATTTGCCTTAAATGACAAACTTAAACAGTGTGACAGAAATGATAAGTCAAATACCTTTGCCCAACTAAATTGGAAAAGGCACCCATAAATACACCTCGATTTTCTCAGCAGGTGTCTGTTTCTGCACAACATGAGCCTCATCTCAGCTAGAAATAACCTTTTGGAAGAGGTACACCCCAAATCTCCCATGCCCTTCACAAGCACTTCAAATGAAAATGCTCTATTTCCAACATGAGGTACTGCCTGCTGCGAGCAGGTAGCATTTCAAGATCTCACTCATTCCAGGCACCTTCTGTAAAGGCTGAAAGATACATGATGGCATACTGCAATTATCAGTAAGCCATCCCTTTAGGATGCATGAATGTGGATCATAAAAGCAGGAGGAAGCACTGTCGATTGCTTATGAGTTAAAATTAAGACATTTTGCATTGCCCAGCATTTTTGCTCTTACCTGAAAACATCATCATGTGCTGAAAGCTCCAGCTGATCTTATGCCTTCTGCCCAAATTCAACAAGAAGGAGAGGGGGTAGATGTGTGCAGCTCTGCCCAAAAAGATTGCAACCTGTTTACAGCTGAGGGTTAAGGATTTCTTTTTCCTGAGGTGTGCAGTCTTGGGTACCTGGCTTTAACATGAAGCTTTTGTTTTAGTGAGAGGTTTACATCATGATATCAAGTGTTCTTCCTATATCTGTGTATCTAAAGCAGACTTCCCCCAATTTTATGCAACTTGTGCATAGAGAAGTCATTGCACAAAATGCAAATTTTTAGTAATACAAGTAACTTTTTAAATGCACAGTGAAATTATACATAGTATTAAAATGACCAATTGTACAAATGAGGACTTCTCTTCGAAAATTAACGCTTTAAACAATTATGGCAACCACCATTCCACTTTGAGGTTTTGGAGCAACAGAAACGCAGTGCTGTATACAGAGGGGAAAGCAACACCAGCAAGTGGCCACCCCATTATGGCTCCTGCAGAGGCAAAAATCTCCTGTTGGCTAGCAAACACTTAACAGTACAGAGTTACTAAGGATATAAATCCAAAAGCCATTTTTCAGCACTAGAATTAAGTCGAAAAAGAATAGTGAAAGGGTATTGCAGAAATTTATGACAGTAGGTGGTAAGCACCCTTACTGTGGTGCAAAACATCCCGTGGTTCCTGTGAAGAAGCAGAAAGCTGAAAACACTCTCCACTGCATAAGGAACACTTCAGGAAAAACTAGAGTGGTGGGCTGAAATCCTGTAAAACACCAGCACAGCCAGAAGCCCAACAAACACTGATCATTTGCTGCTGGGATGGGAACATTAGAAGAATAATGCATCTCCCAAGAAAAAGAAATAAAACCATATAAGAGCTCTAGACAGCACTGGGTTGTTGCCATAGCTAAAGTAAAGCAATTCTGTCAGCAGGGAATGTTTCTAGGAAAATCAGATTTTGATTAGTACTTTGTACAATAACCCTCAAGTAACTATTCCAAGCAACTTTAAAACCAGTCTTTTTGAGGGCTGCAGAAATCAGACATCAGAAGCCATCAAGACTAATGTATGTAGGAGTAATAGCTAAGATTTTGCCAAGAATGCTGAGGCTCTAGCTCTGCCTTTGCAATCCAGCCTTTCACTTTCAACAACTGGTGATGCCTCTACATTTCACCCCTGCAAGTTGCTAACTCAATGGGAACCATAGGTGTTGAGGGAGAACATGGGTGCTAGTACTAGTTGCCCTCCTCACAAAGGTAGAAAAATACTCAAGAGGCAACAGAGGTTAAGTGCAGTGGTAGAAAAAAAGTGGAAAATGTATTAAAAGACAAGTAGGAAGAGAAACAACTGCTGAAAACAAACCCAGGGCAGACAGCACAACTTGAGAGGAGATGGAAGGCCACACCAAGCATGAAAAATTGCATTGCTTAGTATACCAGCTGCAACTATTCTGTTCATGTCTTTATCCAATGTCCACAGGGCTCTGGAGCATTTCTTAGGTCAGAAAAGTGGATGTGAGGTGACACAGGAGAAAATGTATTACTATTTCGGAAAAAAGTAAATGGCTGAAGGAAAATAAAGACAAGTGTGATAAATCCTGAGAAGTAGTACAGAAAAAAGTAGAAAGAAGAGAAAATAAGTACATCTCATACAAGGCCATCTTTATATGCCCTTTTACCGGGTTTTGCCTCCACTGCCAGTAGCTCTACTCATACAGCAGGATGAGGGAAATCAAGACAGGAAGACTAGCTCAAATTTCTTCATGCACACTTTCAATTGTGCTGAATTTTCAAGCATCCAGGAATATAGTGAAGAGATCACAATTCATTGCAACAGCAGCAGGATGCAGAGCTTACATGAGTGTGACTACTACAAAGTAGTCAGCCAGGGACAATGGCAGACCCTTTAACTGTGTACCCTTCATGTCATGGTCTGCACCCCAGCTCAGTTCCTTTCTCCTCCCATCACCCAGGATGCTGACCTCTGGGCCATTGTTCAAAGGTGATCTATTCCCCCACATTCCTTTTTATGTATTTTAAGTTTGCCCCTTACTTTCTCAAGGGGCCACTGGAAGTGAAGAGAAAAATGGATCCTTTTCTAGGTCTCCAAAGTTCAAATACAAGAACAACACAAACGGTGTGGGCTGTCCATGGCCAAAACACACAGTAAAGCGTATTCATTTATTTATCTAGTGAAATTATATGACTTCTAACATTGAGGTACAGACCCAACAACTGTGTGGCACAGAGGCCTTTTAGCTTTGATGTAAGGTGTAGCCAAAGCTTGTTCTCAAAATTATTGTGCCTGCAAGACATTAGGGAAACTTAGGCCAGTCACCATTCTCTGTTTGGTAAAGCCAAAAGACATCACAAGTTTTCAGGCACATAAGACAACAGAGAAACCTCACATGATGTGAAAAAGGATACAAAAGCTCCAATAATGAAAACTGGGCTGAATATGTGCTTCTGGAAAGTAAACAGTGCCAAGCCCATGTAAGAAAATATGAAGTTCTCAGCCAGGAAGTGCAATACCTCAAAGAGCTAGGGAGAAAACCATCACATGTTAAAGGCCAAGTAAAAAAGATGCTGTAAAAACAAAAGTACATGGACTACTACAGCAATGCATTATAAAAAATGTAAAAGACATCCTTGCCTGCTTAGTGCGACTTCTTGATTCAACTGACAAGTTATTGTATGTATAATGTGCCTGGGTGATTCCACAGAAGAGGACAGCCACCACACCTGTGAACAGAGCCACATGTAAAAGTCAGCCTGTTTACTGCCAGCTCACCACACTTTCCCTTCACAAGCTCCCTTAAACTTATACATCTTTCTTAACCTTGGGATTTTATGAACCTTCCATTCAAGTGAGCGAGATACCAGGTTAGGGAGATGGTGTCTGAACCAAACCACTGCTCTCAAAAGCCTTTGTTACACAGTGAGCTGCAGCTTTGGTGCTGAACAGGACACAAAACAAAAACCCCAACTTTAAGCACAAACGTGTTTCTCATTGAAAAGCTTTAGTGAAAAAGTGGAAAAATGGCTGCTGAGATGGACAGGACTTCTATGTGCTTGAATCCCAACAACTCACCAGTAAATCCACAAGCTTCTGCAAGCAAGAAAGTGCTCCAGGACATCAAGAAGAAGAGAGCCGTTTCCAGCAGGGGGAAGCAGTGCAACTTGGTAAACTTTGTCACGTTAAGTCACTTGTTAAGGCATCAAAAAGAAATCCTTCGGCTTCTCTGTTCCCAGTGTTTACGAAAAACACTTTCATGTACTAACAGCCAGTGCTTGTTGGAAAGCAAAACACTTCTGATGCTGAAAAATGCGAATTCCAACACACAAATGCAAACTTCAGAATTAACTTGCAACAATCAGTTTTGGATATTTTTGTTGCATATCCATGGCATAAGTGTGGCTCCATCTCTTAATATTTTATTCTATGTTTCCCTTTGAAGTGCTAGCAAGGAAGGGGTATATACCCGGTGTTCCTTTTAGACTGTATGTGCCTTGGTTTTTCAGGGGATTGGTGGGGGAATGATGTTTTGTTCCCCCTGCCACCTCAATTACAACTCCTACTCCCACCTTCAAATAAAGCATAAAATGCATTCAGAAGCATTTAATTCACAGGGCTGTTCTTGAATACAGCAACCCGTAAGATCAGTAATATTTACAATAATTTTTCTGCTCAGCTTTGTTAATAAGTCTTTTCCAGCAAGCATGGCTACTTCAGTACTTGTAAGGCAAAACAATTGCTGCCTACAAAATGTATTTCCTCTCCTTGTGCTGATGTGTTTTAGAGAAAAAGCCAACTCAGAGCAACTCAGTCTTTCAATGGAAAGAAAAAGCAAGTTCATCTTGCAGAGGACAGCAAAACCTGAGGAACATCAAAGCATACACTGAATTAACAATTCATACAGCTACTGAGGAAGTGGAATGGATATCAGTAGTGTTAAATTTAGCTCTTTGCACACTACAAAAAAAAGTTGTTCACATATTTATAGAATTCTTTTGGTGTTTTTTTCCTAAGCCCTACTCTGGCAGCAGGTGAACACTGAGCAGCACACTGTATCTGAGGTGCAAACAGCTACGCACAGTTCATTTGAACGCAATCAGTACCAACCCCCCACTCACACCTACTTCTTGCTGGCATTTTCTGCTGACTTGGACAGGGAAAGCATATACTCCAGACACACCTTCAGCCATGACCTTACTTTTTCAGAAGGTTGCTCTCAAAACAAAGCCCAGAGCATCATTAAAAAAAAAAAAAAACAACCAAAAAACTCCATGTTGGCATTACACCAAATATAAAACGCAGCATACTTTTTAAGCAGCTGTTAATTCTGCACAGAAACCACCTCTAAAAACCTTTGAGCTCAGCTGAATTCATTCCCACCACTTTGCCCAAACAGATCTATTTTCTAAGATCATGCTTCTGAAGCAGCATCATCCACCATTACAAAAACTGGAACCCATTTCTCCACAGAGTACTCAGATAATCCCAGTGCCTGGCTCAAGGGATGTTCATGGATGCCTAAGAAAACTGGATAGCCACAGTCACTCCATGGGAGAGGAAGAGGCTGAACCTTGTTCCCCTGAAGTTAGGCAAGGGCTCTTGTCAGAACCAATTCCTTATTTCTGGTCGTTTCTGGCAGTTTTGTGAATCAAACTGTTTATTCCCCTTGCTGTTATTGTAAGTAACCATACCAAAATATTTCATTAAATCTGAAATTAAAACCTGTGCTCATCATTTTGGAGGAAGATGAAGGTGAGAGAAAGACAAGAAAAGAAAAACATTTTATTATTCCATATAATCGATCAAATTGAAATGTTAACTGAAACTAAATTTTTTCTTTTTTCTTAACTCTCTTCTTTATTTTTAGACATCACCTTGTGTTTCGCATCTTTTCAACCAGTCAGATTCTGCAATTTAGAAAGAATATACAATGTGGTATTATACCTTAGCTGTTTTTAAAAAAACACAGACAGCTTGCTGAAAGCCAGACTAAGTCCTTGGATATTATCTGCATCATTTGGAACCAAGTATTCTATCTATTCTCAAAGGACAGTGCCTGACTGCATGAAACCTCTTACTCAGAGAGGTACAGGTATAGGTACTTCACACTATAGGAACAACAATCTATTAACTTAATCCATAACTTACAGGCTCTAATCAGCTATGAAGAGTAAAATGCAAATTTAGTTTACCTCTACAACATTGCATGACATTAGGGATGTTTCCAAAAGAAAATAGTTGTATAATTAAACAACCAAAGAAAAAGAACAACACCAAAAACTAAAACCAAAACAGAACAAAAAGAAAAAAAACCCACCACATGCACAAAATGCCACCACAGAGGCTTTGTTCTGAACAGCCTCACATCACCTTCCTGAGCACAACCATTAGAAAAAGCAAGCACCAGTTGCTGCTTCAGAAGCATAATTTTACAAAGTGGATCTGAATGCGTTTCAGCCATAATTAGTAGCCAACCAGCAAGCCAAAACCCACAGCAACTGCATTTAAGCAGTGAGAGCTGTGGATGGCTTGTAGCCTAAAAGCCAGAGTAAGAATCGTGGTTCTGGGTCACATCAATTGCAGATCAGTGGACCTGAGACTGAACATTAAAGCATCAACAGCACATCTTCCCCGTTATACTTCCATTATGCAGACATGTCAGGAAAATCTGCACAGTGTGTATATAAGATACAGTTGAGACATTACTGCTTAAGAGTCACAGGTTCCTGATCATTGTATAAAACATCACGTTTTACCCCTTTCAGGTCAGCAGTCAGAAGTCTAGGCAGATCAAAGCGGCCTGGGCTATGTACAGATATGGTTATTCTAGAAAGTCGGAAAGCAAAGACCGAATTTTTTTCCTGAAGAAGCGTCATGAGTTCTGGAGCAGCTCAGGGTGAAGGTCTCCTGCCTGAGTCTAAAACAAAACCCACACAAGCTGCTTGCTGAGCACCTCAGAGATCTAACCAAATACCAGGAAAAAACATCAAGAGAACAGAATAGATCATGCAAGGCACATAATGTTATTAAGTAAAGTCTCACAGAGATACAATCTTATCCCAGATGTATGACATCAGATTTCTGGCAAAAAGTTTAAATGCAGGACTCAAAGAGTGCTGTGGGGGTCAGAAATGACTGAGAGCTTTTACTGAAGACAGAATCAAATGCCAATTATCATAGGAGATGTCTTTCAAGACTAATAATAAAACCTAGGTTTTCTAATTTCATAAAAAGAAACGAAATATTATTAGGACATGCCTGTTTAAGGCCCTCCCTTGGCTCGTTGCAGCAACATCAGTAAAACTTCTGGTATGGCCTCAATTTTATTGGAAAGAGCTGATTTTTGTGGGTACCTATAATGTCTTTCTATAGAAAAAATATCACATGAATACTTCAAAAAATATCACACGAATCTTCATACTCAGAATTAAAATAGCTAGAGTCAATTTTGCTATAACTGGAAACAGGAAAGCTCTGATAATACCCACATGTGCCATCTCAGATGGAATAACTAAACATGAAAAAGGATATCAGAGCTGTCACAACCCCTGTCACTGCTCCCATCATGAAAGAACCACTGAATATTCCCAGGAAAACACCAACAGACTTGAAAAATGCTGCAGCATCAAAAGCATGGGTATTTTCACCTGTTGGCTGGTAGGCAACTATAGATCTAGAAAGAGAGAACACAATGAGAAGTGGCATCAGAAAAGATTTTTTCTGTAACAACACTACCTGAGCTACAGGGAGACTATCCCATACTGAAGGCATATATGTCATTCTGGCCTATGTATGCATTAGGGGTCTTGGCAAATGGTTATCAATTCAGTTAAAGACAACCCATTTAAACTCAAAAGAATGTTTCTCAGAAAAAAACATTTATTTTAGACAAACGCCAAAAGTAATTTAGTCATTTCAGAGTAGAAATTCACATAGTTACTTACGAGGATAATACAATGGCAACAGCATCATTCAACACGCTCTCTCCAAACAGAAGGGCATAGAGATCAACATCAGCATGCAGCTCATTAAATATTGCTAGCACGGTAACTACAGCAAGAAAAGAGAAAAACAACACTGGGATGACTGCATGAGCTGTGGAACAGACTTTCCAGTTTGGCTAAAGCAACAAAACCCAGGAACTGAAATACAGGATCAGAACTAAAATGGGAAAAAGTAGTCATGTTTACCTACAGGTAAGAAATTCCTCCATCAGTTTTAGGGCAGCTCCATTAGGAGGTAGGTCTGTTGTCCTCCGATCTGCACAGTGCTCACAGCAAGGCCCCCATGATCAAGGGGCATGGGACAGACAAAGCCCTTCTACCAAAGCCCTGATAATATTTCAGAACATGTTCCATGTAAGACAATCAAAAAAACGTTGTGCAGCTCTTCCTGCTTTTAAAAGCTGTATGGTCTGTTGACACAGTTTGATTATTTCAGCCATTGTGAAACAGTACAAATAATCCTAAGTGTTCCCCAAAGTATACACTATGCCACGGGTGTGAATTTCCACGTAATTTAAAAAGGGCAAGAGTGCTAAATATTTTTAACCATTCTTTCAAGAAAATTCAGTCTGAGATGAAAGACCATGATCTTGAAGATGTTCCCATAGAAATACTTCAGAAATCACATGGTGATTTTTTGCATAAATTGTATGCAACCACCAGCTGCTCAGAGCTCATCTCAATCACAGGAGCTACTTCCCATTTTCACACTAAGCACCACTAAGCATCTCAAATAAACTGCTTTAAATGTCAAGCTTCATACTTCAGCACTCCCTACCCTGGTCCCTGACCTTTGACAGCCCTACAAACTGATCAAGAGGAGATATCAATGTGAGCCTGCTTGACTCTGAAGGAAGGCGACATTATTTGGGCAAAGCTGAAATTACTTGGCCAGAAAAGCATTCTTCTGCTTAAACTTGTAAAACATGAAGTTCATTTGAAAGAGGAAAAAAAAAATCCCCCACCTAAAGAGCCTAAAAGCCTCAAATATTGCTCTTAAATTACCCAGCCCCAAGCAATGTAGCTGAAGAAGGAAGTCCTGCTATCCAGAAAATGTAATCATTTCATCTATTTGCAGTCTTAAACTTGATGCACACTTAACAAGAAACCACTGGGCAAAAACATATTTAAGTATCTGAGCAGAAGAGTTACACTTTTCTCCAAATATACCATGATGTCATACCAGTTCAGCCACGAATCAGCAGAGAACAGCTTTCAAAATACTCAGAATTTGCATGCATTTCACAGAAGAGGCTCAGATATACTAATAAAGCATAACTGAAAATAGAGTCCCGTTAATATGCAGCCGAAAATGCTAACAATAGGGTTATTTTAGAAGGTTATTAAAAAATATTCATCAAGCTACCTGGATCAGTGGCAGATATTATGGCTCCAAAGAGGAGGCAGTCTGTGTAATAGAATTTATCAGACAGCTGACCCACCAACTTCATTAGTTTCACAACCCCATACATGAGATTCCTGAAGAGAAAGAAGATAAAACATTCCAAGTCAAACAAGCTGGTGCATTTCAGACAGGCCAAGGGAAAGCAATATGTGATTCAGAAGACATCATGTAAAACCAGTAAGCAAATTCTGAAATCTTCACACAATTAGCACAGAGTCTACATGTTTCTTCCATTTTCCACCAAATTTTCCCTGCTCAAAATTCCCCTCAGTATTATTTCACCCAACACAATACACAGGCCAAAAGCTCTGAGGTAAGAATAGTCTTCAGATTATTTCTCTAGTGAAATTCTTTGAGAGACAAGCCAAGGTCACCAATGCAATTCAGGATTTCTGTTACTCAGAATATTCGTATAAAAGACACAGTAATATGAGCAGCATAAGAGATTGTAGGCAAGCAAACCAACATGACCAGCTATCTGGAACTAATTGTGTGTGTATATATATACATAAAATATATACATACAGGCAAAGAGAGAGCATGCTTGATCAACTTAAACTTTTACTGTCGAGAGGAACTGATATCAGAGTTCACTTACCCAATAATAAAACAAGAGACTGCTGTTCCTAAAAAGGCGTAAGCCAAAATGGACCCCAAATTCCTGAAGAAGTGTCTCTGTGTAGGAAAAAGAGGTTTATATACTTTTTTCAGAAAATTTATGTCACCCATTCAGAACCATATAGCACACTACTTCACCTGCATCAATACACAGAAACATATCTCCATTCCAGAGAAACATTTCAATTACTGCTATGTAAATTCAATCCAACTTCAAGAAATTGAATAAACCAGATCTGTGCCATGCATTAGATCCTACATGTAACTTATTGACAGAAAGCTTTTTGACAGAAAGCAGCACTGATTCATGGTGTCTTCAAGCAAGATCAGAATCTGGGCCCTTCTGCCATTAAGGGTCCGACACAGCTCCACTGGGATTCAGGGTTAGGTCTGCTTCTCAGCATAATTTACTGCATTTTGGACATTTGAGAAGGACCAAAACAATTCATAATAAAACATCTTTTACTTTAAATGAAACTGACATTAATGTCTGGCTAGGTTCAAAGGAAAACAAATCAGCAAAATTAACTAGAGTTTAATACATTTATACTCAAAAATATATGTATTTTCTCTTAAAACAATATGACCTAACCATCTCTGGAGGAAATAAGATTTTTCTTACTGTAAGCAAATGTCTGAAAGGAGACTACAGTCCTGAACAAATCAGCAATCTCACATGAAAAATAAAGGACCTATTCTCCTCAGAAGTTATTGCACTTACTTTCTTCAGGCTATAACCAGCATGAAAAATTATAGGAGGCAATAGAATGTTGAAAAAAACTTCTGGGTCAAATGTTACCTAAAAAATAAAATATGAAATTTCAATTAGAAACAGACATACACAAATTTTTAGGTCTTTTTCCTTGCTCATTTTCTGACAACCCCTATTTTTGGCTGTTGATATAGATAAGTTGACCCTCTAAAACATTGGCCAGCTCCATTTGTACAGAGCAGCAAAAAGTTGCAGTTCTTGTTGGTAAGTAACATCTAGAAAGAACAGGCATTATATCCATTACCTGTGATAATCTGGCAGCAGTCCCAAACACAGTCCTCTATTTTAAATTACAAATTTCTGGTAGAAATTATACTGGAGAAGATCTCTCCTATTGTGATACCTGATATTGGTACAGCTGCTGTTTTAGTTTACTTTTTTATGCAAGTTTAGCCACTGAATAGTTATTGTGAGACAATCAAGTCAGATACAAGACTTTTTCAGAAATTTGCATCATACACCTCTTCCATGTATTTCAGTAGGAGTTCCAGATATCCAAGGACTACACTGCACTAAAGAACAAAAAACAACAGTTAAAATGCAAACAGAAGACCTTCACATGTGTGAGACTAACGAGGCTCTCTTCACTCTCTGCCTAAGCACAGGTTAGAAGACAAACACTACAACTGTGCCCTCCTAGAGTAGGGCTCATTTCAGCTAACTTGAGATACCTACAGCAGACAGATACACATAGACAGCTAAGCTCTCTTCATAGTCTGCAGAAAGAAGTATTTTTAGATCACAATCCTATACTTCAAAGCCTATCTTTGATACACACAAAAGGTGATTTATTCCTGACACTGAATAAAAAGGCAAATAACACATCTGAATAGCTGCTGATGGGTGAATTTCACTTCCAATACCAGACTGTCTGATTTGGTAGTTTAGAGGGTGGAAGTAGTAACTATTTCCTGGCAACAAACAGATTTTAAAACCTTAGGGGAAAAAAACCCAAACCAACAAGGAGCAATCACTTTTCACTAAGAAATTATACTTTTCCTTATATTGCATTTATACAAGACAGTGCTAGGCTTTTTTTTCAGTTCAGCTGGTCTCTGTGAATTCTACAGATGTTAGAAACATACATTAAGTCTTCAAACCAAGGCCTTTAGGGAAGCACTACATACATGTAACAGAGCAGAGTTTCTCCAGCAGTGATATAGTTCATAAGGTGCTTTTGAATTCAGCATTGAAGTGCTGTTACTATCACGAATACTGACACTTGACACTACCTAATGTTCAAACGGGATAGAAAAGGGAGGAGGGAGGGAAGCAGAGATGAAGGAGAAACACTCAGCCAAGCACAAAAAATGGTGTAGCCTCACCTTCCTCAACATGTCATTTTGCTCCACGTTGTGGATCTTCCCAGGGCTTATTTCCCCTTTGAGCGTATACTCGAAGAACTTGCCGCTGACATTGACCAGCAGGGTGGTGAAGGGCCTGTCCTCCTGCGAGCAGCTGAATGGTTTGTCATGGCCACTTGTGGAGGGAGTCCCGTATCTCAAGATCACCCCAACTATGAGTCCTGGAAGAGAGGTAAAAATCCAGGAGGCTGATTTGCTACTCCTGCACCTTTACAATTTTCAAACAACATCCAAGGGATCATGGATGGACTTTACAAGCATATGTTCATCATAAACATGTTGAAGTGAATTGTTACTATCAGTTTTCTGCAGAGAGGCCCTGAGCACATCAAAACCACCAATGAATTTGAAGAATCTGCTACCTGACTGAAGTGACAAACAAAAGGTTCCATTTCAGTTTTTGTCTTCCTCACCCTCATTCACATCTCAAAAGTGTAAACCCCCAGTCACATGAGAGGCCAAACATTAGGACACATCAAATATGTTTCACCTGCCTTAGGAAAGAACTGAGCAAACACACTATTGCCAGAAAACAATGACTGCTGGAAACATGTGACCATAACTGATCTGAAATGGTAACGTTTGCCGTATTATTTTATGCATGCAGCAAGGATGCAGTTTTTAGTCTCACAATTCTAGGTAAGTAAACAATGCCTGTTGCACAATCTTCTGTGTACTCCACAACCTTTAAAACTAAAAGTCAGATGACATGCACAAAGAAGCCACTACGTGTCATTTGCAAGCATTTTCCACATTTCACATTAAAAAATACAATAAGGTATAAATGAGCAATCCTAAGAGATCCAGGATTCAGGAACATAATACTTAGCCAGCAGAGAGAATCCAACCAGAAGATACTATCCATAACAAATGCATCAGAGACAGTGACAAAAATAATTTGTAACTTAATGCCAGGGGGCTGGAGGAGCACAAAGTTTTAATTGAGAACCATTCCTGTCACAATGTACTAAGAAAAGAACTTCTGCAGAGAGAATATATAAGAACAGCCAAAACGGGTTTTGGTCTGGCAAGTAAACAAATTGATACCCACTTACTAAAGGCTCCCCTGTTGCCCTAGGATGATGGGCAATTTAATCCTTGCTCCAGACAACTGCAAGATGAATATTTGATGCTTTTGTTGACAAGTCAGTAGTCAACGTTGGTTTTGCTCCCTGTAAACCCCACCTCTGCACCCATAGTTTCCCCAGATAGTAAATGAAGCTGACAGGTAATAACCAGAAAATGAATGAGGTAAAACAAAACAAAACAAAACAAAAATCTACCCCACACAGCAAAGAAGCTAAATAGACTTTTTGTTATGACATAGTGCAAAGAGTAAGCAAACTGTGCCCCCAAAAAGCCAATCCAAGGAACATACCCCATTCTCTTCAAGTCCATAGTGACAAAACTGTTTTAGTGCAAGGTACCTGCCACAGCAGGTAGCAGCTGTGGCACTAGTGGGAGGCTCATTTCCAGCCTTCCTTCTCTAATATCAAGAGAAGAGAGCAGCAACAAGATCATTCCAAAATAACTGGAATATTAAGATATGTTTTATTTAGAAAAGGGAAGCACATACTCAGAACACAGGGGAAGAAATGTCTTAAGCAAGACAAATCTACTGAAATTTCAAATGCTGATGATTTAAAAACACAGATTTATAGAAGCATCTCCTAGCACCACTGGAGCATTTTACAGCTACATATGATGGATGAGGCAGAAACACAGCTCTGCACAAAGTGACAGGTTACAGCCAGTCACCTTCAAGCCACTTGCACTACCAGTTATGGCTAAAGACACCTTCACCAACCCAGCAAGCAGCCTAAGCTTTCTGCTGCTCTCACACTGCTCACAGCTAGGAAGAGCTATGGTCACAAAATACATCAGGAAGACTGATTGTGGTAAAAGCTGATCTAACCAGCATCAGCCAGAAATTCTGTAGTAAATGAGAATGCAGAAAGAAAACTGTACAGATGAGCTTATACACAGCTGTGGCACAAAGCCAATTCTATATTGCTACTCATCTGAGAATAGAGAGGGGGACACTGGTAGATGTAATAGATTCTTAGGGTCAGAGACTGTCCTTAGTGAATGCATTGCAAAAGCAGATGGGAAACCCAATTACTATTGCATTACGAAGAGAAACCTGAGAGCCGGAGGGGTTTGCACTGTATAACTGGATATAATCCACTTACACATTTTCCTCCATAATAAAACATACCAATTATATTTATAACTAGTACTTAGCATTTGAAGTAAAACATTCTACCCCATATCCTCACTATCCCATGGCCAGTAACACAGGTACAGGGAATTTTCATATACCTCCTATTGATAAAACACCAAAATTGATTAGTTTTTTGCACTGAGCACCATGCAGTTTAGGAACATGTGGGCCCTGCAGTCAGGGTGCTGTCTTGCAGCAGGTGCACCTGGAGCAGGTGCCTTTGTTGAGGCAAAAGGCTGTCAGAAGCAGTCAAGTGGGTAAAGCCACCCACAGCTCAGTCATTAAAGGAAATAAGTATGTAAATAAAAGGGGCCCAAGGAAGACACACAAATTCCATGGCCAACTTCATTAGCAAAATATTGGACATTTGTTAGTTCAAAAGATGAATTAGAAGAATGGAAATCTCCCTGACTTTACAAAGGTATAGGCATACCGCTATATATATATATATATCATATAGTTCCAAACCAACAGGTTTTAAACATTAAATAGAAACATTAAAGCACTTGTTTGGCAGAAGTTATTAGTGCTTTTCTAAAAATAAATTTGAAGTCTTTGTGGAAAACTATATGGAAGAATTTTCAGTTTTCCAATGAACAGCACAACTTTTACATGATAAAAATTTAGTGGACTTGTTATGTGATTTTCTACATCCCATCTCACTTGATAAAACAACATTAACGAAGCTCAGACAGCTCGGTCAGCCCTCCAAGATCACAAAAAACTAAAACCCCAAATGCTTTTCAGGCAGAACAAACTGCCTGATTTATAGCCTCTGAAAGTCCTTCTAGGGCCAGGGCATCCTCTGTAATTCTCTCTGGATACTTGATTTCAACCATTTCTGAAACATCAGAGTTGCAGCTAAGAGGAAAAAAACAGAATAGAAAGAGAGATACCTGGAATTTTTCAGTGAACAAGCCTAGACTAAGACTTACTTCTAGGCTGTTAACATAAGCATAAATTCAATATAGCTCTGTTGTTTATTTGGAAGCAAGGAACGGTTGCTGGAATATAGGAACGGATATAGAAGAATCAGTGCATAAACTCTGTATTACTCCTGCCTGAGGGGTCACTGCTGAAGAGTTTATGGAGAACCTGGATCAAGAACGCAAATATTTTTCTGACTGCTTCAGAGCACTCTACCTCTTCAAAAAGAAAACCTCTAGGCCAAATAAATCCAGCACTGCCTTTTATTGGAAGACTGTCACAAGGGAGGAAAAACTATAAATGGATACAAATACTTCAAAATCTGAGAAGCGCCTTACTTTCAACATTTTGGGTTATGGTAACTATTGCAAGGGCAAGTTTACATCATTGCTCAAAAACTAATTCTTAATACCCTGTATGCATGACTTGCGTTCTCACTTTTAACAGAGAGAATATTTATGCCAGCAGCTTGCCTGTACAATGCTGGTCATGCAGGTTGTACACAAAGAATATCTTACTAGAAATGAAGCATTAAAACCTGGGAATATTTTGTCCCTTCTGAAACAAATCACTATTGATAATGAAAAATATTAGATTTCAGACATAGTCATAGAATCATTTAGGTTGGAAAATACCTAAGATCACTGAGTCCAGCTGTTAATCTGGCACTGCCAAGTCTACCACTAAACCATGTCCTTAAGTGCCACACCTACATATCTTATAAACACCTCCAGGGATAGTTACTCATCCACCTTCCTGGGCAATTCCAATGCTTGACCACCCTTTCAGTGAATAAAACAATCCTAATATCCAATCCAAACCTCCTTTGATGCAACTGGATTGGGCAACACCAATCTAACAATACACCATTTAAAATGTTATCTTTACTTTTGGTTTTGTTTGACTACAGAAGTCACTGAAGTGAGAACATGAGTTTAGAAAGACACACACAACCATGAGTACCTTTTTCTGGTGAGAGCTGTGGTCTGTGTGATTTCCAGCCCAGTTCTCTGCGGAAGTAGCCCTGAGGTTTCAGGGAGTGCCAGCTGGCAGCTGGCTGCAGGAACCAGAGGCATTCACCCTTCACATCACACAGTTTGATCAGTGAATTCAACTTGATCTGTGAATCAGTGGACTGGATCAATCTGTGAGCTCAAACCTGTTTAGATACAGTTTCTTTCGTACACTTCTGGTAAAGGGCCAGGCACTGAATATTGAGGGTCCTCCCTTTTCAATCTTCAAGCTGAAGGAGACGCGGTAGAGATTTTACTGCTGTTTGCAGCTACTCTCTGGGGAGGCAGAGAAGAGAGGGACAGAATCTTCTGGAAAGCGCACAGTGATTAGGACTGAAGGCAACAAACTTGTTGCAGCGCAGGCGAAAAAAATTAGGCAAGGTTTGTTTTTTAAAACAGTGAAGTGGCCAAGCACCAGAACAGGCTGTCACAAAGGCTGCATAATCTCCTTCCTTGCATATAGCCAAAACTCCCTTGAGTACGGCCATGAACAACCCAAGCTGTGGGGGCCCGGTGTGAGCAAAGGGCTGGACATTTGCTGGACATGGTCTTTCCCATGAACATTTGGACCCCTCAGACAGATACTTTATACTGCAAAAGTTTCTTTAAAATCAACTTAATTGATTTCTGGATCAGGTCTTGGGGTTTTCTGTTGCTTTGGAGCTGAGTTTTTATTTTGTTTAAAAGACAGACTACACTCCTAACTCATTAAGTCAGAGCAGAAGAAATAGCAATGAGTCTTATCATAAAAGCCAAAAATATACAGCAGACTAGGAAGGGGCTGCTTTTACTTCCTCAGTCCACCCTGACTTGCCACCTGCCTTGGGCTTCAACTGACCCTATCAAAAGCAGGCAAAAGGGGTGACCAGGAGATATTCAGCTAATTCCACATAAGTACAGGAAAGCAGCTATTGTGATACATCACATAAAGCACTTGTTACTAATACTTCTCTCTTTTTTTTTAGTGCAATCATAGTATATTTTGGAAGGGACACTACAGCAAACTGCTGACAGGTTTGTGAAGCTGGGCAACACTCTCAGTGGTGAAAGCCAGTCTTCGCTTGGCAGAGGTTTGTCTTCCCTTAGTGCAGCCCACACAGAGGCAGAATAGCACATTTTAGGTACCTGAACACCAGCTTCTTTGGTGATAGAGAGTAAAATACTGTTTGCTTTTGAAAATACACACAAAGAATATGAAAAAAAAAAAGAGGATTTCTTATATTTAAAAGTCTAGATTTTTCTTCCCTACTTCCGAACTGAACTTTTTACCAGCTTGAGGACAAAGAAACAAAGCTGAAAAAAAAAACTTGGCAAGAAGGATGAAAGAAAGCCCTGTATGTATTTTCAAGGTGAAAGACTAATAATGATATACAGTGATTATCACATAGATCACTTTTCTACTGGATGTTTGTGTGCATCAAGATACCACACTTGGGAAGCTTTACTTTAAATAGCCTGAACACCAACAGATAAAGTATTTTTCCTATTACAGCGTCAGCCTTTGAACCTCACAGTCCACACCTTTAAATTTCACAGTGATTTATGAGGAAGTTTCAACACTTGTACAAAATAATTCAAGCATTTTTTTCTGATCCAGAACTGAGCCAATAATGTTGCATATTAAAAAGAAAAGAGATCACATGTTACATACCATCTCCAGAAGCACTAGCAACTCACTCTCTCTACCATTTGCTTGCCATTCAATGTACTAACCTGTACAGGAGGGCAGAAGAACACCACTGTACAACCCCTTGAGGAAGGGTTAAGAAAGTTTCTGCAGAACTCCAGGCCTCTGATAGCATCTGCACTTCCCCTGTACTCAGCCTCGGTGAGGCCACACCTCGAGTACTGTGTCCAGTTCTGGGCACCTCAGTTCAAGAAGACTATTGAGGTGCTGGAGCAAGTCCAGAGGAGGGCAGTGGAGCTGGTGAAGGGTCTGGAACACACGTTCTGTGAGGAGCAGCTGAAGGAGCTGGGGTTGTTCAGCCTGGAGAAGAGGAGGCTCAGGGGAGACCTTATCGCTCTCTACAACCACCTGAAAGGAGGCTACAGCTGGTGGGGGTTGGCCTTTTCTCCCAGGCAAGCAGCAGGACAAGAGGCAATGGCCTCAAGTTGTGCCAAGGAAGGTTCAAAGTGGACATTAGGAGGAATTTGTTCACAGAAAGGTTGATTAGACATTGGAACAGACTTCCCAGGGAGGTGCTGGAGTCACCATCCCTGGAGGTGTTTAAGAAAAAACTGCCACTCAGTGCTATGGTCTCTTGACACCGTGGTGTTTGGTCCTGAATTGGATTCAATCTCAGAGGTCTTTTCCAACCTAATTGTGATTCTGTGATTCTGTCTTGCACTCAGCATGGCCAATCTATTATCTACTTTCTCAATGGTGCAGTGTTGCCAGTGTGACATTCACCAGCTTGTCACATCACTGCAGAAGATGCAAACTTTGAAAAATGGGAAGCAGTTTATGTTCAGCAGTGTAAGCACATGACAAATTCTCAGTACGTTTCAGAAAAAAAAAAAAAAAAAATTAAACCCAGCATTTTTCAACAGGGAAGGAAAGCAGAGGATGCCGATTCTTGAAGTCTGGAAGAAATTTTGAGGCTATCCAAACCCTAAAATTCTGAATAACAGATTCAAGGTCAGGCTTTGTCATTGCCTTAGGGCTATTTTAGATAGGGAAGTTAAAAGACAGTAAACAAGCGGGTAGTTCTTCCTCATTGTAGGCAGACGTAGCAGTATGCTATCAAGGGCATCTTTGTAGTAAGCATTTTATTCACTTTTAAAATAAGCCAAACTAAGCATAGTTTTGAATTTAAATAAGCAGATTATACAAAAAGGTTATTGGCACACTGTGCAGAACCAAATGTCAAATTAACTTGCTGGCTCTGTGCTGCCAGACATGTGTGCACTGTGCACTCGTGCCTCATCGCAAGCTTTTGGTTCCAAAGAACTCGCAGGAGTGTAGGGATCTAGCTCTTTTTCATGTTGTGTCATGTTAGTGTGATTTACATACTTACATGCATAGCAAAATGGTAAAAAAACCTATGAACTACAGGGGCAGGCAGGTATGCTTTATTCTGTAATGCACATTCTTACTGATGATGGGGTTAAAGAACAGGTTCAAGGAAGAAAAAGAGTGACTTAAAAATACAACTATCAAGAGATTTAAACAGAAGATTGCTTTGGCTTTTCAAAAGTTAGTTTCTGAAGAACTATTAAGTTTCACATACAGCTTTATATTTGCACAGGAGAGCTATAACCCCAGAATTTTTTTTTCCAAATAATTTGGAGGGACAAGTAGACCATATTAGCAATAGAGCAACCACAGAAATATGACCACAAATATGTGGCAAAATGATAGCTAGTAGGAAAAATTGCTCCTTGTATCCTCCCCTAGAACCTAAATTCCAGAAAAAAACCAAAAAAAAAAGTTTAAAAGCATTAAAAAACCCCTAAACCCACAAAACACACACACCCCAACCCAACAACAATCTGTCAAACAGCCTGAACTGACAGTCGGCCCCAGAAGAAGCTGCTGTCCTGTGGTAATCACATGTGGCCTCTGGTCCAAGCACGGGACTATGAGTCAAGTCTTCTGAGCTAAATCCCAGCCTCAGTAATGACTCAGTGAAAGACCTTGGACAGGCCAGAGAAGACAATTTAAAGAGACAGTCTCAACTTAGAAATAAAATATCACAGTTATAAAGGGCACAGGTATTTGTCAGAGATTACAGAGTCTGCAACTAAACTCAGGTGTTGGCAAGTTTAGTTACCACATAACCATTGTTTCATGCAACACAGATTTAACAAAGCATTTGCTGTTAAATACTTCATAAATGAAATTTTTAAAGCTCCTTTATACTTTTAAAAATATAGGTTTCCCTCCTTATTTATAAAACACAAGTAGTGAAAGCCATACACGTACTAATACCACATAGGTTCCTAGAGGCGTGAGCAGCAATGGGCCATCACAAAGACACCAACCTCTGCCCCACTGTGGCTCCCTTTCCTTCCCTCACACAGGAGTGACTCCCTAACAGAGTGCCAACTGCAACTGGTCCCAATCCCCTGCAGCAGCAGCAGAGCTGAAGCATTTCTTTCAATACAGACTTCTAAGCCAGATGAGTAAAACCCCAAACACTGAGATTCTTTCCCCCAGGCTCATCAGTGACCATGCTGGCAGGCACCAAGAAGAACTAATAGCAGGACCAGCAGGAGTTTTATGGTGTATAACAGAAAGCTTTCTGCTTAATCCTTGTGTTCTGTTACTGTTTTTTCTCCCATATGCATGCTAGAACACTCAGCAGATCTCAAACAGGAGGCCACAAGTTCCTCAGAGTCTGAAAAATATTACTATCAAATCTTTTGTTACAAAAAGATTTAGAGTAATAGCACCTGGCTCAGGCACTAGCAAGAAATGAGCTTTCCAGTCTAAAAAAAAAAAAAAAAGAGCCCAGAAAATAATTATCCCCCCTCCTAAAGCTTCAGCAGAAGGAGTTATTAATCTGTCATTGCAAGGAGTCAGGCTTCAATCTGTAACCCAATTGAAACTCATTAAGCAGCAACAATCTCTGTGCTGATGCTGTCATTTAATTTTGAAGGTTTGACTTAAGGAGAGGAGGAAGGGGGAAGGGGCAGGAAATACATCCATCTTGGTACAGGTTTGGGTTCAGAGATCCCACAATAGCTACAAGGAGTGCAGCTAACTCTGTTTTCTCACTAGGAATATTTTGACATCCCAGCCTCAGGCCCTCACTCATTTGAAGAAAGTAATAGATATGTAGGGAGGCCTTCATCCTAAAAACCATTTCTGGCAACTTCTGATTAAGACAGGGGCCAAAACAAAGTCTTAGGAAGAAAAGAACAAAAAGAAATTTGAACAAGGTGAACAAAATAAAACTTGTATCAGGAAAGTTCTCCTTGAGACAACTGAAAACATTCCAGTACTTCTCTCTTCCCAAAGATCTTTTTGCACCAAGCCCTTTCTAGTTACATAACCTTCTACATGTAGAAGAGACAACGGTTTCAAGCTAACTGAATTTTCAAGGAAAATAATTTTTTGCTGAGGTAAGCTCCATGTTCCGTAACTGTGGGCAGAAAACCAACCAGCACTTATAGATAAAATGGTTTGTGGCTTACAGAGAAATGCACTGACCCAAAAGACAGAAATAGCAGCAAGATGATGACTCTGGCTTTCTGTGATCATTATGTCTGACCGTAGAAGCCTTGTTATTACAACATCCAAACATATACAATCCAACAGAAGATCTATCCTGTCACATAGGAGCAACCTGCCCCTTACAGACATCTCCCAAAGCAGAGCCAACAAGCCACATGTTCCCCCTATTTCTCCTTTCTGGGTGACTGCTCTGAGCACAGGCACTTCATTGACCACGGCCTTCCCACAACCACACCACAATTCTCAATCCCACTGTACAGCTGCTCTAACATCCATCCCACTATATGTGCTTTGAACCAAAAAAAAAGCTGGCAAATGCTCCTCTAGAACCTTATGGACAGCTGTCCAGAGGAGCAAAGAAATCTACTATTACTTGTTTTCCTATGTAGTTTGAAATTTAAGCAGTTGTTTTAGTACTAACTGCAGAAGCCAGCAAATGACTTCTGCCATGGCCTGCAGTGCATGAGCAGTTTCATGACAATTCTGTCTTCCTGACTGATTCACATGAGTTGGAGAAGAAGAAAATGCACTTTGAGCTGTAACAAAAAAGCTCAGCCTGCTTACAAGCAGCACATTGTCCAGAGGTCCCACAGCTGCAATTCCCAACCTCCTTCACAGCCTGTTACCACCTTCCTTCTTTCCTCCTAAATTGGCACAAGCTTTACCTTTTTCCATCTGAGCTCACCCTACAGTTCCTAGCCACTAACTTCTTCTGCTCCCACTGCACACTGATGCCTCCTTGCCTGCTCCAAACAGATCCCAGGTGCTGCTGCAGCCTGACATTTCTGCTATGCCTTACACCTTTTTTATCACCAGTGGTGCCAACATGGTGCCCAAGCAATCATATCCATTTCATCTCTTCTCTGCACTCCACCTCAACTCTAACTCCAGCATGACTCACCAGTGGCACAGAAGAGGATGGGAACCTATGATTTCACGTCTCCTCCAGGCCAAAGGTGTCAGATGAGTGCTAATAAAATCAGAGTTACTAGAAGTGAAGAGCAGCCAATTGCTGCTACATAGAATAATGTGATCCACAGACATCCAGGGCAGCCACTGACACCACAGGGATTTGGTGCAAGACCCCTCAGCAGGACAGAAAAAGGTAGGGAGTAAAACTCCATTCCAAAGACTGATCCCATGAGCTTCCTCTTAAACAAGCCATTTCAAGTGCATAAAGCATATTTTTTTTATCTATGCTGCCTTTTGGCTATTCATTCCTCTCCCCTGCATATTCTCTTGAACAAGATCAAGAACCTCAAGATCAAACATAAGAAATTCTCATGTTGAGACAGCAGGTTTTCTCACACAGTTTCAACACAACAGCTCTCAGCCCTACACTAAAATTTTGGGTTTGGACATGTGCAAAATAATCACTATAAAGCAATTCTTGCATCCCAAGGTAGATGAGTGCCCTGTCAGGAAGATACCAAGCCAGAAGAAGGATATTCATTTCACTTTTTTCATACCATAGCACTTTCGGGGCTGTTTCAGATACGCATCACCAAAATACCCTCCAAACTTCCCTAAGTTTTTTCTTGTGACATGATTTATATGAATTCAAAAATATCCATTTTCATCAATAAAACTATGTTTAACCAGTTCAATTAGAAAATTGCTTCAGTCAACTTTCTCTTTAGATAATTAACTGCACATGATAATTACAAAAGCCTGTGAATTTATACATTTGCCACTAGAAGTATGAACAACTCCCACCTGACATAAAACTAGAGGACAGGGGATGGACTTGCACCCACACTCAAGAGGTAGCACAGAGAGTAGCAGGCCAGGAAACCAAGCACGGCTGCCCACCATGCACATCCTTCACCTTTTTTGTATCCATGAGTTTAAGTAACGTGCCACATCACTGCTCAGATGTAACCTTCACAGCCTTTTCTTTTCACTTTTCCATTTAGATTTTTCAAGTAAAATACAGTATCAGCTAATTCTGGCTTCTATTCAATTTCACTTCTCTAAAGATACTCTTTTCTTAGACTAAGAAAATGCATCACAGAATAATACAAGAGCCAGGGACAGCAACGTGTAATACCTTATAATGCATTTTACCCAGCCTGCAACGGCCATCCCAAACCACAGAAAAAGTACCTCGTTTAATAGCAACGTGCCTGTTAGGGCCCTGGTATCAGATAAGTAGTTGAAACTGACAGAAGAAAAAAAAAAACCACAAAACAATGGTATGTATAGATAAAAGGTTACTCCACCCTCCCCTAAGTGCTGAGACCTTCTACATCCATCAACACTGCTCATGGAGAGAGCTAGCTACCTCAGAGAACATGCAACTGGATTTTTGTTTTTAAAAATTACGTGCTAGTACTACTGCTGTTGGAAAACATGGTTAAGAGATAGATGACTAATTAGATACTTGGAGAAACTCCTCTTAAAACTTTAAAAAGTACTTACTACAAGATTTTTTTACCTTGTGAATTTGCAATTAAATGGCAGTGTGTGTGCACTTATTAATATCCTCACAGCACAAAAGCTGGACCAGTAGCTAGCACATAAAGACCCCAGATTTACTTCAGTGGAGGTAAAGTATCTAGGGCAACTCATTGCAAGCTTCTATTTTGCCTCCACCAAGCTTAGTTTTGGTACCAGCACCCCGTATACCTTGACATTTAGGGAAGCCACTAGAAGTGGTGAATGGCTCTTGCCCAGAGCCAGCAGGTAACAGCTGTCATCTCTTCCTCTTCCAAGCAGCCAAGTGTTAAAACAAAGATAAGTCAGCCTCGGATTTCCCATTTCTCCCATTGCCGTTCAAAGCACCAAGTCAGAAGAGAAATAACTTTTCCTTTCAGCCCTCTGCTTGAGGCTTCCAGTTCAACAGAGCATTTTCAGCACATGATACTTTTTACACCTCAGAAGATATGTTTTAATATGTCTCAAAGTATTACAGTTGAGTTCACATACACCTCATAGGCAGACACTGAATCTCTTTTGTGGAATTCGTGTTAAAAAAGCCACAGATGTGCAATAAATGAAGTTCATTTTTTTCAGACACAAAATCCCTGGTGCACTTGAAGAGAGTTCTGATTTAACGATTTGCCTTTTAAAAGCCATTAGCAGTTTGTGAGAGCTCCCACACATTTCTCTTTCAGGCTGTTCATCATGCTGGGTGGGGGGAAAAAGAAGAGTATGCAGCTGCAAACAAAATAAATTACAGTGTTGAAGAGTTAGTACCGACTTAAGTCTGACAAACAAATCTAAAAGTTCAAGCTCAGATACAAAATTTAAAGACCTATTAGGACAAAGCATCTGCAACTTGCAACTGTTATAACTTCAGAGGAAAAGAAATGACCAAAAATTTACTCAAGACTCCAGGAAAAAAGAAAAAAAAAGGATAAATTACTTTTTTTTGTACTTTAGATGTCCGCTGAATGTCACTTGCTAAAACCTAAAAAACCTTTTGAGACCTAAAAGAAGCCACTTCCATGGGTTTAAAGACTGAAATGTTTTGGAAGAGTTTAGAAAACTCCCAAACCACATAAAGAGCTTTTCCATTTCAGCTACCCAGCTTCTTACACAAAAGTAATTCAAAATGTTATCAACTATAGCACAGATTTCCTTGGTGAAATATGCCAATGTAATGACAAATACTTCTAATTTGTGCATTACTTCCTACTGGCTAAGGGTTTGCAGAAAGAAGGAAGTCAGATTCTTTACTTAGACTGCCCAAAAACCAGAAGAGGCAACAGTTTCAACAACAGCCTCCAAGTCAAGCTAGCAAATTTACATTCATAATGCAAAGGATGAACACTTTCCACTATGACAAGTAAGTCCAACTGGTGGGAACCTGCTGATGATTAGCAGTCCTAAAAATTGACTCCGGTGTATACAAAGACAAAAACAGAGCTCAAATCAGAAGTTTGGAATGAAAGAACCCCTATGTTCACAGATGCTGCCTAAACAAGTTTACTCAGACTGTATTTCTCCAAGATTCCCCATGGCTTTTTACTGGAGACAAATACAAAAATTTGTCTTTATGGAGCAGGCTCAGCTGCATTTTCCTAGTGCATTAGCAGACCTTTATCTGCTGCTTTCACTGTTGCCATTTCACTGAGAGATACGGGTTGCCCCTCTCATTCATCTCCTGTGTTCCCTCTGGAAAAGTCTAGATCCCAGTGAGCCACTCAGCAACAAGAGGACAACCAGAACACACAGGCTGCAGCACTACCTGGACACTCCTAATACGCATCCTCCTAAAATGGCAGCCTGAGCCTTGCCACAGTCCCCAGTGATCAGGAGCAAACCCAAGGTCTTGATGTGCTATACAAAGTATTCATTCTGCAAACTCCTTGAAGGTTTAATAAAACAGGAGCATGGAGCCATTAAATTGATTACTGCTCTACCCATCAGACATGGTGTTGCAAGCACACCTCTAACTTTAGAGTCTGGTGAGAACTCTGGCAAAAGCAAAAGGTGGTTTTTAAAAGAACTGCCCTCACTGAGGTTGCAGAGTATGGGGCTTATTAAATATTAAGGCCAGACAAATTGCAAAGATGTCAACAAGACTCAAGACTTTGCAATCCAATACTGACAGGCTGAGCAGTCACTGTGGTATCTTCATCTAATATTGCTGTAGATTTTGCAAAAGGCATGACTGCACAAAAAGTAACTTGATTTTTTTTTTTTTAGACAAGGAGTAAAAAATATTTCTGTCAGAACAACATTTCACAGTTCCAGTTTCTGAGGAAATGTCTCATAAAAGCAGGGCAAGTTCTGTCAAATAAAATTTATATTTTATATCTTCTAGTCCTGTCCTCATTGATGCCTGTGATTTAAAATAAATTAACTGTAAAAGTTTAACTAGAGAGCTCCATAAAAGATTTTTAAAAGGAGATTTAAAAAAGAAAGTCAAGACTTCTTTAAAAAACAAACCAGAAAGTGGCAATAGTGAGAGCAGGTATTTTAGCTGTTAAAAGAATCACTTACTATGCTAGGAAGAAAAATCCAAACAAAATTATGAGTATTTCCAAAGAGGCTTCCATCACAATTCTGCCATTGGTTATGAAAGAATAGAAACAGCTCTGTATATTTAGGCTTCCACATTTACCTTGATCAAAACTACAGCACTTACTCAAGGGACACCAGGAAACACATGGATGCTGGAGCAGGGATGGCACTGTGATCTAGCTCAGAGAGGGAGGAAAAGGGGGTGATGGCAAACTGACTGACAACAAAGCAAAGACAAAAACGCTTCCCAAGAAGCAAAGTGCAAAGAAGCTGTAACCAAAACCACATTCCCTGGCTTTTCTTTTCCCTCCATCACTGGTACCATTGCTTTATCTTAACTCTAGTGGTGTGTTTCTGCACAGAATGAAATTTTCTAAAGCAAACTGAAGTGTTCCACTCTGCACAAACAGCACAATAAACTTCATTTCAGTTTGTTTTAGAAAATTGCTCTCCACTCCCAGAATCAGCAGGCAGAACATGAGAACATTGCACTGGGTCAGACAGCTCGAACATAAAACCCAGCCTCATTCCAACACATGCCTTGGATTTGCTCTAAGATTAGCCTTGCTACACCTCACAGAAGATTCTGTGCACTAGGATCATTTGTTTGATCCTAGTGCAGTTTGTTAAAAATTGTTAAGGATATCAGCAAGGTGGGTCTCTTCCAAGAGTGACGAAGCCTTAAAGCAAAACCATGCTCTCTGCAGAGTTAGATTCCTAACTTGAACCCATAGGAGCCACCAGGTAAGGCCAACAACCACAAGCGCCTTTTCACCAGGGGACATGACTTGGCATTCGTGAACAAATAAGTATTTAGGGGTTTGGTTTAGAGGAGCAGTGGGCTTTCCAAGTTTCACTGATACATGAGAGCATATGTGGGAGCATAAGAAAAGAAAATCCCAATTGCAGGCATCAGAAAGGAACAACTGAAAGATGCAGTGAATGCTTTAGATCTTGTTCCTTGCCACAACACCTCACCTGCAAGGTGAGGTCATAGCACTGCCCTGGAAACACACTGCAGGGTTTAATGTTCATGTGTACCTCGGGAGTAGCCATCACATTCCCAAAGAATAGGAGAAGGAAGGAAGAAAACTTCTCCTTCAGAGACACATGTTACATGGTTACAGCTTGATATACACCACATTCAAACTCTCTTCCAGAAGCTGACAGACACCACCAGGAGTAAAGCAGACCTTTCAAGTCAGCTGGTAATTTCAAGGTAATTTGCTATTTTGGAAACACTATCTCCAACAGTATCTAGGAGCTGATCCTCACTGCTGCTAGAAACACAACACCCTTGAGTCCAAAATAAAGCACAAGTTAGACTAGTACAGCTGAAACATGGTTGAGGCACAGTGGCACGGACACAATGATGCATTTTCTCAGAATGGACAGAAGCAGTGCGCAGGTTGATCTGGTACACTTTCAGAGTGTGAGTAGAACAGTCATTATTTTTACAGTATTCCAAGACCTGGTGAAATATCCTAGGAGTCCACATGAACATGGGATATAGTAATATTGGACATTGTTATTCAATTTTCTGTGACAGAAGTAGCATGGAAGCTGGTTGATACACACATACTATACAGTCCAGTCCTTCAGTGTGACCTGTCAAAATCATCAAGTAGGAACATGAAAAAAATGTTATCTGTGACATGGCTATGGTAATACAAATCCAGCCTGACAGGTAACAGCTGGGCAACTGATGTCTACAGAAGTGCAAATATTCAATTAACAACATCTATGAGCAATAATCACAGATGTCCTGATATCAGGAAATGCAGTCACACCAATTCCTGTCAAACCAGGGAACACACGTACATTAGCAGAGAACTGCAAAAAAGCACACCACTGTGTGCTCAAGTCTAGTACTAGCAAAGATCCTAAAAATGGCAAGTGCATACAAAATAATTTCACTGAAAATCTGAAGAAAACTGTATTCAAAATATGCACCTAGGTGTCTCATCTAGTACTGTGTCTTCATCAAGGGAAAATCTTTTCTCTCTTGCTGGCTTGCTTCCTTTCCTCTCCCTCTCTCTGAAACAGCTGCTGTTTTCAAGCTCTTAGTTTGCTATTCAAAGGCCTTCATGCAAGAGTTGTCAGTAACAAACTACCAGTAGCAAAATACTGTTCAGAGAAGATTGTCTTCAAAAAGCACCACTAACGTTGACAACTTCAGTAGCTGTATCAAAGTCCCTATATTTACTTGTTGACTCAACCGGACGAGATTCCACAGTGAAATCTCAAAGGCAAGGAAACCTTTTTCAGACCAGAATATTAATACTGTATGTAATAAATGACACTCACTGAAATGCTGTATTTTTCTACAGCATTAACAGGTGTTATATTTGGTTTGTGCAGTTGCTAAACCAGCTACTGCCAATGGAATCAGAAGCCCCAGGCAGTCAAGACATGTCTGTGCCAGACACACTACTCACACATAGTCTCCAAAACATTTACCAAACAATTTCACTTTAATTCTCTATTTTAAGTATCTTCCTATGTTTTATTTATTTGAAGTGCTGGTTGTAGTTGAACCAGACTGTTAACATGAGATATTCCTTGAATTGCTCCAGTAATGGAGCACTGGGAAGTGCTGCATGCCACGTAAGAGTACAGCAACTGCCCAGTGACCATTTACTCCTGATTAATATCTTATGCAGAAGAGACTTTTATTACTGAGGATAAAATTGCTAAAGTTCTTTATCCAAACATGATGGAAAAAAATCTGCATTTACCAACACCTACAACATCAAGGGCAAATTGGAATCTGAAGGCACACAGCTCTTGGTCACAGTACTATTTATATTTGAGAAACACAGGGAACATTTCAGACTCCAGAATCAACTCTGATCTTCAGCCAGCACAGCAAAGTGTTTCTTGTTCAGTGCTCCTGGCATAACACAGTGCAGCATCCCACTCAGAATTACAAGCACCTTTTTGATAAGACTTGTCTGATAAGACAAGCACAGCTAGCAATGGAAAGTAGAATTAAAATCTAAAATTACAAGCTTTCAGTGAGAAATAAACAAATCAATCACACTTAGGAAGAGAGACAGCATGTGCTGTACTAGTGTGTCTTGGATTATACACCTTCTCTGAGTACTCTACTGTGCTTTTAATAAAATGAGTATGTTACCCAATGCTAACATTTTTTTCAGCCCAAATACTCCACGATATACTGACAACTGAATAAATGCCTGGGACAATCTGCCCATTCATGACCGCTGGAGTTCATCATTCCTACTTATTCTTCATCCTTTGCAGATGCAGTAATCCTTATGAATGCAGGCTTTCTTCAGATTGTAAAGAATGGCAATAGGGCCATAATGAGAATCCATCCAAAGCAAATCCAAGCTTTCAGAGCACGCACTGAAGATTTGCTGATCTGTACAATTGTCGGCTAGAAAACATACATATTACAAACAAAACAGGAAAATGGTGGAAATTGAGTCAAAATGGTTTATGAAGCACTGCAGCATTTAAATGCTGTATTTAAAAAACCACATGTGCTTCTGTATGAATAAAGTTGTTTCACAGTACCTTCCCTCCCAAATACAGAGAAAGGCTACCTTTCCCCACTCCTTTTTATTTAGGCATCAGTATCTCACAGAAAGAAGGAATGACAAAAATATAGAAGAGGTTACAGATACGCTGAAACATTGGTGCAGGTATTGCAGAGCTTTCTGTTGCTTCTGTACAAAAGTATGTTCATGTCAGGTCCTGACAATGATGTGTTCTGAAGCTGCAGCAATTAAAATAGTTCTTTAGAAAAGAAAAATTATTGCTGCAATGCCTATTCATGCCAAGGACCTCAAGAGAATTACTGCTTCAGTGAGCCTTTCCTCAGCAGCTGGCAAAACCAGCTTCACCGTGCTTTTGCTAGAACCCAACACAAACAAAAAAATTTCTCCCAAATTCTAAAAATATATTACACAATTGCAAATGCAACCCAGTAAAAAGACATATTTTTTTTGCAAAGCTTTTAACAAGCTGTATCAATTTAAGCAAGAGGAATTGTTATGAAATATGAGCAGGTTAAGCAACAATAAATGGGAGATCAAATTGGATAACTGCTCCTTACAGCGAAGTGTTACCTAGCTATTAGACGAAAGTATAGAGAACCAGTTTTGGGATTGGAGATAATTATCCTGAGAAAGCAAATAGACTCTTCAGCCTACCATATTCTTCTGGAATAAATGGCTGTAATATTTCAAAAGGAACAATAGAACTTTGGGGATGAGCACAGCATTATCATTGCGACCATAACGTTTTAGGCTATGAGATCCAGATGGGTGCAGGAGAAAGTGTCACATTTGTTATAATAGCAAAGCATTGACAAAAGGTGCGCCCAACTGCTCATGCTAAATACTGACAGACTGAACTGCCAGATCCTTGGGAAAACACTCAGAGTGTCAGGCTGCCAAGTTTTAGACCACAAACATAACAATTAAAAAAAAATGGCAGACAATATCACTACATATATAAAATCCACATATTCATTATCCTGCATAATGACTGGTCAGTACTAAAATATTTCCTTTGAGGACTGGATTCAGTTTTGATTACTCCCTGAGTAAAAGATCATATTTTCCAGCAGTCTAAGTGGAAAATTCACCATTAAATTCAACTGAAAGTTAACAAGGTGGACCACAATTTTTCTGCCATAACAGTAACTAAAAATTTGCACCAAATCAAATGGAAATAAAGGACTGAGAGAATCTTGCAACACGAGTAATGCACACAATGCCCAATATTAAGACACTTGTGGCAAACACCAAAAACCCCACACAGCACCCAGGAAACCCCCCATTAATTGTTTTACCAATACTCAGACACCCTTGAAAAGAAAAAAAATTAGTCAGCTCTTTTTATAACTGTTGACTAGAAAAAAAGGCCACAAGAAGTCACTCCTCTCCTCGTGCCAGGTTAAGACCCAGCCACAGAGAAGGGCACTCCAGCAGCCCCATGCTCTCTAATTCACACTTGTCCCCTAAGAGAGATGGCAGCCTACCCGCTTTGCATCGCGACAATAAAGAAAAGAGTATGGGCGTGTTGCAGGCACAGGTAGATCTGCAAAGTCAGATCGTGTTTAGCTGGGGCCCTGTGTGATCCTTAAGAGCAAAGAGCATGCACAGCATTGACTGCTTCAGAGTAGAGGTTCCGCTTTTCCTGGAACTGTAAAGACAACGCTGATGGAAATCACTGAGTAAAGACAGAATCACAGCTCACGATCTGAATCAGCTGTGAGTTTCCCAAGCGATCTTGTGCAAACCTTTCCTGTTGCACTTCAGATCTAGTATAATTTTCCATCTTTGAAAGGCAAAAATTAAAATCAAAAGGTTTTACAATGCTTGGATACTTCGTATTTCATGGAGCTGTAAATACACACAGGAACTGTTTTTCCATCCCATATAAACATGCAGTTTATAAAAATTTTTTATAAAAACTGGGTTCTAACTTCAGGCTGATGAACATCAGTAGCCCAACTATTCCCCTACTCCCTGCTATCACGCTGTTTCTGTAGGTGTACCAAGCAAGGAGAAGTACAAAGAAAAAAAGCAGCAGCATAAACAGGTGACTAAAAATATTTTTGAGGGCTGAAAAATTTACTTGTGGTGGTTCAGAGATGGTGCAACTGACATTGGCTTCTGAAGACCTTTGTCATTATATATCTCAACAGCCTAAACCCATTCACAGCCAGGAACCCCCTCCTCAGTTAAATTCCTAAGAGAAAGTGTTCTTTTTCAGGATTTCCTATTTATTACCTCAAAGGTTTGAGGTTACTGGACTGTGACCCACAGACCAAATATATAGGTCAAACAAATAGCACAGAAATATAGCAAGGAAAACTAGTCTAGTAAATCAGAATATTTTCTTCTTTGCAGAGATGCTTCTAGTTTTTCAGCCATTGATTTCCCACCCCTAAAAAAAAAATCCATATCCCCCCCAAATATTTCTGTCTTCCCATAGCCAGCATCTCAGTCCATTTCAATAAGCCTGACTGAGTCCTCTGCCTTCACCTTGGCTACATCTCCTTCTGCAGACACAGTTCAGCCAAGCATTTCTCCTTGGGGTACCTGTTGCTGCAGGAATATGTTCTGCAACTTCTGGCCAGGTTAGGTGACTTCTTCGGTACTGGCTGACCTCCTGCTCACTGAAACTTACAACAAGACTGCTTCATCCTCAAGCCCATGAAACCCTAAGTCATAGATAAATTTTCCTGGCCAATACAACTACTTGTCTAACAGAACATGTCCTGCAAATGTGACATCCCAGTAGTAACTCCTACTCCAAGGAACTTGGTCAGTTCAAGTTACAGTATGAAAATGAGCTTTGTTCCAGACATCGCAGACATTTTAAAAATAGGGTATTGTTTTCAAATTAATTTTCCTTAACTTTGAAGCCCAGCATTATGGAATGGACCTCTGGCAAACAGCTGATAACAGAAATAAATAATGTCTTCCCAAACCTTTTTAACAGCTCTAGAACACCCTCCTTGTTGCACCAGTCCACTGCATTGGAACCGCTGCCCTGTTTGAGCAGGAACTTCCCATAAATCTGCATTTGTCAACAAGCTGCTGTTTCAAGTCTCTCAACCAGTAAGGCAAATACAATGTAACAGGCAAACAACCTACAATGAAAACAGTTAAATTTAGGAGTACACCTAACTATTAACTTCAGGTGTATCAGCTTTCCATCAGTCATATATTTATCTCAGTATATGATTCACAGACTTTTTATATTCTCCACACAACATACACTCAGTTTATGTATCAGGACAACAGAAAGAAGAACCTGAGTTTTAGCTGACAAGTTTTTCTGGTGCCATTAAAAAAATACCATATCCACATGTAAAATGGTGTATTCTCTATACTAAATCAAATGCAAGAAAACACTGTTTCCAATCAAGTGAAGCATCAGAAATCTGTCTCTGTGCTCAGATAGAGTATTACACAAGAACAGGCTATTCTGGAAAGTGAGCAATTCAACTCTGAGCTGTGCATGCTGTGTGTGGGTGCACACACATGGGTCAAATGTGATCTGTTCAAGGATCAAAAATGCCATGCACGTATTGCATCATTTGGATTCTGGCACTTTGACATAATTATAAAAGCTCAAATTATTTTTCTTATGCATTGCCCTTTTCTACAATTAAGGGTTCTGAAGAGCTTGGAAGCTTTAGATCACTGAGAGATGGGGTTTTTTACAAACTTGTTACAAATTTGTTACTTAATAAAAATGTTACAAATTACCTCAAATTTCCTTGCTGACTGTCAAGGAAAATTCTATAATACAACCCTGGTGGTAAATAGTCTCAATGGTCCAAGTTTTCTTCTCATAGCTGGGACATCCATATGTTGCTCATGAGTCAAACTTTAAGCATTTTTTTAAAGTATAAGAACTAAAAACTAGGTCTTGGTCCAGACACAGTCTATTAGCAAATTGAAAAATGTTAGTTCGATTCTTGTTATGATTAAATGGTCACAGAGAGAGAAGCATCTTTATCTTTCACTTTACTGAGGACAGCTGAGAACACAGCAACAAAGCATGAGAAGGCTAAGGAAAAAATTTTCTTATAACACAAACAGCAAAAGTTTAATCTGAACAAAATTCTCCTGTGCCTTGAGAACCAGAACATCAAAGGAGCCAATGTTGAAATGAAAGCCTGGACTGTAGATGTGTAGAGAGACACAGGAATTCATACTTTACTCATATGTTACCTCGACCTATACAGCTTATAGGCGAAGACAAGGCACAGATAGTTTCATCTGTGGTCGGGGGAATCAGTCACAGTGATGTCTTCATGTGGTTGCAGGAGGAAGATAGAAATGATAAGCTATTTCAGCCATTCTGATCTTGAGCCAATCCTCACATTTCCATGAGGCAGGGAAGTGAGCAAAGGTTTTTAGTTTAGATTGGGAGAAAAAAAAAAAAAAAAAGTAGGTCTGATGTATGGAGAGGAATCCAGGCTGTCAGCTTTAAAATAAGCTATTGGATGCACTGTGGGGAGAAATGAAGTAACAAGGAAAGAGTGTTAGGAGATTCCCACAAAAAAGCAGGCAGTCAGCATAATACAATTTCTAGGAGAGCTAAAATACACAACAATAGTAATACCCACAGGAACCACTGGAGAGCAAGACTTAATGTGCCAGCATCATGAGAATGAAGAAAGAAGAGCAAAAGGAGGCTAACAAAATTTGTATAGACACCACGCTCCAAAAATTGTGGGAATCTCAACTGCCTCTTCGAATTGAGGCAGAGTTACCTAATTAGGTACCTAACGCAGAAAAACAACTTGTGGCCTGCTAACAGACAAGTAAAGACCACCTCTGACTTTGGCTAGTGAGCTTAGCAAACCTAATGCTTCAGAGACAGATTTTAGGTTTGTCTGTTTTTTGTTTTAAGAATATAACTCTAAGTTTAAGCAGTTCCTAGAAGGTTGAGAGCCTGATAGGGGGCCTTAGCTTCCACAGGCTAAGAATAAAGTGATCATAAATGCAAAGCAGATTGTGCTTATACCTCCTGCCCCAAATTTCAGTCTTTAGGAGAGGGGCTATGTCATCTATATGAACAACAAATAACGCAAAGTTTCCCCTGTCCATAATTAGGTTTGACAAAACACTATCTAACATCATAAGCACCTGATGCAATGAGATTAGATATTTGTGTTTGAAGTACAGAGAACAAAAAGATGTCACTGTCCCATCTTTTGTACTTTGGAAGAGATCCCAAAGCCATTAGGATCAAAAAATGAAAATGCTGAAATAAGTATACTCAAGCATTTGCCAGCAAAAGCAATAAACCCTTTTTATGGCTCCCTGAGGAAATGGGGGACATAATCAAGTACTAAGTATCACCAAGATATCTATGTTGACATTTTCTGTTTCGTGCAGGTACATGTATAATCAGAGTATGCTGCAATTATATTTTGTTACTGCAGCTTAACAAGCAGATCATCATTTGGAAATCACTCACGAACTCTTCAGTCATGCAGTGCTGAGGAAAAGATTAATTTTATATCTACGTATCTCTGTAAAAGATAATCAGAAAGAGATTGTGTGTGTGTATACACATTGCTTTAACACAAGTGAACATGGTTGAAAGAAGGTCAAAAGTCTCCAGATATAAAAATGAAATTCATAAACAAATTTTTGCCAAGTCAGACATACTACTGTGCAGAGACCAAAAGCAATAAAGCTTAACCTGAAACAGTGTCCTGGCACTCAGTTACCTATATAAAAGTCTATTCCAGATTTAACATTATTTCACACACAACACATCTTCAAAATACCCATCTTCTTCCAAGAATGATTCATTGTAACCCGTGTCTGGTGGGGATACGTTCCCTGTAAGACACCAGTATTGCAGACAGGAATGACAAAGCCCCACCTTTTATGCTGTGCAGCAGTATAAAGATGACTGTCAAAGTGTAAGTCTTCAAGACAAACTGAACAAGCAGAAGTGCCTGCTTGAATTTTGTGAGCCAGGAGAGGATGCTACAGCCAGCCCTGCCAGGCATGTCTTGTGGAAGGTCACTTACAGTCAGCCTCCTCTTCTCTTAATATGTAACATTACATAATAATAAATTAAAATACCAAAGATAACCCAGGAGAAACAATCAGGTGGCACTTCCCCAACAGAAATAAACCTTTACACCAGTTTTCTTCTTCCGTGTTATTCTTGTATTTTCCAGACAGTGCAAAACTGCGGTGTAGCCCATGATGCCAACTCCACGCCTGTGAATACCCTTTCCTCCCAGCTAGCCAGGGAGCCCTCTGTGTTTGCTACTTTGAACTCCTCTAGGGAGCCTAACTTCTAAAGGATACTTTGAAAGCATCAGTTACACAGCAAAGCTAAAAGCCAATTAAAATAAGTTGGTATTTCAAGCTATGAATAACCAGTTTAAATATAGCATCTAGTAGCAAACACAAATACAGCATGAACTGTATTCTCTCTCTCTCAACCACTTTAAGCTATCAGCTTCATTGCTCCTACACAGAGAATCAAACACAGTATCAGCAAGCCAGAACCTAAGTAAGTCTTTGGTGAATTGCCATTACATGGAAAAGCCAATCCAGATCACTTTCAAAGATGCCCATATGAAGCCTCTACTTCTCCAAATGTAATTTTTAATACTTCACACTAGATAAAAGTAGAGTTTGTAGTTCACCTACTTAATCAGCCAGATCCTGAGACTGCAAGTAACAGTGCTGGGTATACAAGGAATGTAAATACATGATCTCCATACTCAGCAGAGTTTTGGAAGGGACAAGTGTGAGGTTTTTTTCAGCAAAGACTGTAAAGCAAGTTCTCTAACTGCAGCAGAGGGTGGATTCTGTGGCTAAACATTAACAATTCACTCACTAAGAAGGCATTTTAAGAAGAGTCAAGTTGTCTCATGGATAAGGAAAATCTTTTCAGAGTAAGGCCATTACACAATAAGTAAGTACAAAGAAGACTGACACAAAGGAATGAGAAATAGGAAGGATTGTGCAGCAGTAAAACAACAGCAGAGAGGCATATGGCATTTAAAATGCAGGTCCCCCTTTCACTACTGAAGGACTTGATATCAAGTGCTAAGAAGTGTATGTGTGGGGGAAATAATTTCTTAGAATTGGTGTGGAAGCAGATAGCATTCATTCTAATGGATTCTGAGTGAAAACCAAAAGCTAGTCATATCCATGTGGGACACTTGCTATTTTTAAACTATCATCAGTTATAACATCTTTCTGTTAGTATCTCATATTCAAAGCAATGGCAAAGGTTAACAGCAGTTTTCATATTTAATCCAATTCTTGAATTAATGGAACAGCCTCCAAGCCTCAGAAGCAATAACTACATTCACAGTGTGTTGGCACTGCTCATGGACACGGCGTGTCCTGCTGCAGAGCTGACACAGGGAAGGCTCTCACACGAAGGTGACACCAAGCCACACAAGCAGCTTTCTCTTCAGATAGCTACTGATGGGAAGACATGCAGGTGCACACACCACGCTTCCATAATCAGCCAGCACATTGAAGACTGTCATCTTATGCATAGACAAGTTAATTGCATTTTAGAATACATTTGTACCATGCTCCTTTGTTTCCACCCCTTTTTTTAAGAATAGTCCCCCAACTTCATAGTAAAAGAGCAGGTGAACATGTCAAACTTACTTTTTAAAAAATCTCCTCAATCCTAACTTATTTTTTTAAGTCTAAAGGAGAAGTGAAGACAGCTATGGAAAGGCATGGCATTCTGATTAAGCAGACCACTTTATTTAAATATTTCCACAAAGCCACCCCACCAAGACCCACAGCTTTGCTGTTCAAGCTCCCCCCTCAAGGAGCTTGCAAGGTAACAGAGGAGGAATCAGTAATATGCTCATAGTGTGCACTTACAATATGCAACAGGTATCTGAGTGCCTTCAGCTGCCTTTAAAGCCATCTACTACAGACCTATTTCAACAAGGAAGAGGCATTTTGAAAAAAGCTACAAACAGAGAAAGTGGCAGCTGTGGAGAAGTAGCCCGGACTACAGCAGACCTGCAAGTCCCACCAGTGTGGCATTAGGTCCAGGACCCTCCTGTGGCAGCAGATCTACCACATTGCTGAGCCATCAGGGGTAGCAGTGTAGCCAAGCCCACAGACACTCCTGGCAGCAGCACTGAATCCACAAGAGCTCTGCCAGGAGAGGGGTGTGATCTTTCTCCATGTATCACTCACACACATCTGCATCAAGAGAAATGAAGAGCTTACACCCAGCCTTTGAAAATGAACATGGAATACCAAAGCCATGAAAAAAGCACAAGAAACCACATATCTCCTCTGGCTAAGAACACAGTTCATCTCCTCAACTTTAATTTAGAGGGAGCCTTCAACTCCTTCTCCCCAATAAAAGAAAAAAAACCCGCAACAGTTTCTTCCACCATAACTCCCAAGGGCCTTAAGGTACTTCTAAAGTAAAGTGAATTGTATGATTTCAGGACATGGTAAAAAAAACCCACAAACCAACTGTTTCCTACAATTTTGCTTTTCTCCCTTCACACAGTTAATTGCAGGCTGAAGTGCTTTTTAACAGGGGAGAAAAAAGCAGAGCATTTTAGCTAAATTACCTCTCTCTGGTAGACAGAAAAGATCTGAACTGCTGAGAATGACTATGTATTCTTTACAACACTAGTAAAAAACCCTTCGACATAAATACTGTTCTAAAAAAATTGCTTGTATCACATTATTTCAATGTAGACACCACTTAGTCTAAAGCAGGGCGAGAAAGGCTATATTCAGTATTTAATGGGGATAAAGCTTTAATCCTGAGTCACAAATAAGTACTCTGTGCTGGGGAAAAAAAAAAAAGTAAGTCTACAAGCTGGTATTTATGGCTGTCAGCATGGAAACAACAGACTTGAGTTACATACTGAGGTTGTCTCTTGAACACACAGGGGCAGCTCAGCAGCCCTGTGCTGGACTCAGAGCATTTTAGCACGTAAGCAAGGAGAGAGCATCTGTGGTACACAACACCTGTTAAAGACCTAGATAGGAATTGCAAAATATTTTACTTTTGGCCCCTAATAGGCTGAGATACATAGTTCTGGACTGCAAATTGCATCCTCTTTCTTTTCTAATAATGGTGGAGCTGAGGTTCCTGCTTCACATATCTGGTTTCTAAATCAGTCGAGGGTGAAGCTGCCACCTCTACCCAATGGAGAGAATGGTTGTTCAGATAGCAGCAGATGGGGGTGGAAATAGCTCCCTACCAGAAGCAAGGAAAAGGTTTCACCCAACTCTCTAAGATATTTTGAACTACTCTGCAGAGCCAATTGGTATGGGAGGCCAACTTTCAGAAGGAAGGAGTGGGGAAAGGGCTGCTATGCAACAACAAAGTGAGATTTGTGGGGACTGAGGACACAAGAGGATCATAGCTAGCTGAACCATGACAATTTTCAGTCACAGGGAATCAAGCCCAGAGCTATCTTTGTGCGCTGCAGGAAACCATCCCGGCTTGCAGTCAAGGCCAATCCCCTGAGAAGGGAGAGTTTGAGTAAGTCAGGGGCAAGGCTTACATCTGTTTCCAGTTGTGTCAGGAGCACACACAGCAGAAGTCTAGAGTTTTCTCTAGTCACTCTGTTAGTGAGCCCAGGACACACAGTACTTAAGAAAGGTTGCACAGATACACCTAAATGCTGCCCAGAGCTGGTGGTACAGGTGACCCAGAAGCAACTTCCTGCTGTGTGGATAATTGCTTTGGGTGAAGGCAATTTCAGCGTTCAGGTGTTCTAATGTTTCTATGGCACAGGAAGTGAGAAAGAACTATTAAAGATACACTACAAAGGAATACACAGCTATAACCACTTCTGTTCAGCACAATACTTTTAAATTAAATATCTAAAAGAACAGTATCTGAACTGTTCAAGCTGTTTGAATGACCAATTACAGTTCATTACAGAAAATTTACAGTGCAGTATTGTGAAATCCAGAGATAAGATTACGTACCAGTTGCCACACAGATTTTTCTTAACACAGCCAAGGAAACTTTCCCTGTCACTTTTCTCTGGCCATCTTTAAAACAAAGCCCTACTTTACCAAACAAAAAGGAGGCAGGTGAAAATCCAGACCTGATCTCTCCCATCAACCTCTTCCCAAAAACATAGACGCCAAAGACTAAGTAAAGAAGCACCAAGATGGGGACACCATCAGCACCTGAGAAGTAATTTTGGGCATCCTGTTAGACTTGATAGCTTTTGTATACTCCCTCACCATCTCCTTTTCCATTTCCTCATTTGTGCCAAGAGCAGAAATTACTAGAGTAGCTGCAGATGCTCTGCATCTACAGATCAGATCAGTCCTTGTGTTCTTTCAGGGAGAATCATTGGAGGACCTGTACAGAGACATATTTCTATTGCAAAATAGCAAAGAAAAACTGGAAGTGGTTCCAAGAGAAATATTTTGAAGGGGAAGAAGGAAAACCTCAAGCTCCTACAGGGCCCAGATAAATGCAACACTAACCTGTCATGGAACCACCTCACTCTGACTACAAGCTTGTGTACCACATATGGGTTACCTCCCCTCAGCTCAGCACACTCCAACCAACCCAACCAGAGCACTCACACAGGAGCAGAAGGCAGGCAGGCGTGTGAGCTCTGTGGTATTACAGATCTGCCATCTGTTTGTGATAACTTTCTAATTCAGATGAGAATTACAGTACATGCAGAGGAACACCTTTCCCCTTCAGCCTCCGTGTGGTTCCTACAATTACACGGTGCTTCAGAGCAGTACCAACTTTAACAGCCAGGTATGTCACCAAAGGCTTCCTCACACAAAAGAAATCCAAGTTGCCATTTCTCTCTTCTCTGGCTTATGCCATGATCAGATGGTATTCTGGTGTTGGTTTGATAGAACTTCTCATGAAGATGAAGTTAACAAACATAAAAATGAACTAATTTATCTTAATTAAATACACTGCCCTTATAAAAACAAATTAACAAAACCCCCAAACCCACAGTAACAACAACAAAACCCTAACCTACACAAACAAAGCAACCCAAATGCACGGTCATGAGGACTACAGATGAATTGTACTCCAAAGATATTTCAGAAACACCAGCAATTTATAAGCTATCCAACTACCCCCGCCTGAAGAGCAAACTTGAAATACATGTAGGTTAATAAAAGCTATATAGCATTTCTTCTAAATTTCTCTCACAAGAAGAATTTATAGTTTTTCCACCCAGTCACGGGCCATAAAGCAAGCTCATAGAAAAGATTTGTATTACAATTAAAACATACTGAGCAGCCAAAAAAATTGAGCAAGACTTACCTTAAAAGCCTGTAACAAAGTGATTTAAAATAATATTCGGGAAGAACAAGCAGGTTGCCAGAGAAAGGATAATGTTCTCAAAACTGGGTGCTCAGTTATGATCCTAAACCTAGTATTAGGAGGCTTATGCCAAAGGGGCTTATTAAAAACCAAGACTAACATTATTTTGCTGGCAGTGGAGATGAGTTAGGTCATCTCTAGAATGAGTAGATAGATACTAGAATTCTAACAGAGAGCACTGCAGCCAGATGAACTAAAAATAGACCTTTTCTGTATATTACTCTGTGGATACAGAAACTTAGTCTGATACAGAGTATTCCAGAACAGATACAATGTTACAGCTTTTCTCTCATTTGTGTTCCACAAAAGGTAATCTATTCCTCTTCATAGATTCTTTTTCTTTCACTGTACCCAGGTTCAGTTTGCTTTTACTTTTCTCTGCAGCACTAGCACATGTGGCCCCCAGACATTCCAGAACAACCCCACGGACAAGCAGGTACCTGATGGGACTGACACCTATGCTGATTCATGGGTGTCCAGTTGCCTGAATTATCACTTATGAAAAGGGACAAAGTAATTGCCTACTGGCAGTGATACCACTGGATCTGCTGGGAAACATCTACATATCCAGACAGCTGCCTCCTAAGGAGCAGAGTACCAGGGGCCCACCACCACTTCCCACCCTTAAGTCCACCCTGAGCTCTCCAGGTGCACGGCCCATCATGTCCTGTTGCTCCTACCACACGGTGATGCTTCTCAGCAGAGAACCAAGAAGCCTGCAAAACTAAGTCGCCAGTGAACATCTTCAGGACAAACATGTCTCGGAACACTTCATCCTCCAACTCAGACCAACGCTAAGAAAAGCAAGCATCACAATCATTATCACAAGTTGAAATACATGTATCAACAAAGTTTCAATTCCTTAATTTCTCTTTTGTGGATTGGTGTTTGCTTGCTTGCTTGTATTGGATTTTTTGATTGCTCCATAATAACTTGCATTAGCAATATTAGCAATACTGTTGCTGGAGCAGCTGATATTTGCTAGTATTTAACTTCCACTGAGCAGCACCTTTGTTGTAGTTTCAACACTAGAATTTAATTGTATTTAGCACTTTATAAGCTAAATAGATACTTGTGCTTTTAGGACTACAAACTGGCATATTGCCTTATCATTTTGTGTTTAAGGCAGACCAATCAAACATATGCACTTTAAATACATATATAGTTTTTTTAAAAGTGCATTTCTTAGATAGCAAGTTATCAGCAAAATAGAAACCCATCTATCAGTTTAACTGCTGTCTTTTAAGCAACAAGGAAGGAAGAGGAGACTTAAACCCAGTTATCAGAACTATAACAGAAAGTTACTATGGCACTTACTGTGTTATTCTTTTTCCTCTAGAGAAAGTCTGTGAAATGCTTAAGTGAAGCCAGGTCTCAGCAGAGCTTTACCAGAATGGAGGCGAATCATGTTAGGTAGGAACTGAACTCGCTAAATACATTTCCTGGGATGTTTGCCATGACAAGGCAAGAGTCAGTTTGTTTGGGGGCAGAACACCATGTATTTTGATATAATAAGGGGACTCATTTAGAAGGCAAGTGTATTGAGGAATGATCTATGAAAGCAAAATTATTGAGGAATGATCTAGGAAAGCAAAATTATTTAAGTGAGGGCACACCTAGAAAATGCAATAGTTTGAGCCAATTACTCTTTTTTGGATGCTGCCAGTGGGGCTGAAAAGACATAGCATAGTGCCTTTCCTAAGACAAAATTTCAGCACTTGTACATCAAACTGGGAACCTAACACCCCTTTCACAGCTCAGGAACTGTGTGTTAAAGCAAACTAATTTGAGTTTAATAAGAGGCAGAATGCCTCCAGTTGAACAATTTCTCATTTCCCATGCAGCTCATCAAAACACAAACCCAAATGCCCTTGATGCCCTGACACTTGTATTGCATGCATTAGCACACCCACATACACAAGATTCTCAGCATAAACTAAGCCACTGAAATGATCGTAAAACATCATAAATGAAGTTTCCAAAGGTGACAACACTAGGGTAATACCTAAACATCTTCAATACAACCTTACCCTGTCTCTTTTACAATCAATACAGACAGTTAATCTACTGTCTCCTGGGCACTCTTCAGCTGCTAAGCATTATCATGCCATCGCATAACTTACTTACATGCCAGTTGTTAATTTGTTGGTTTTCAGCAATGAGCATATGTAAAGTACACAGCAATGCAGCAAGGAGATCAGTGACTAAGAGCAAATTGGGATGGTTTAAGAGAAGCATCAGCAGAGGAAAATTCCACTGCTTTGCAAGCAATCACATAGCTCTCAAGAGCAGTAGTAGTCATCGCGGAGGAAACGCTTCACTTTCCCCCTCCCCTCGAGTGCTGAATTTCTCATGTATGTTTACACTCAATATGCTTATCCCGATCAACATCGGGCAGGTGTTTCACACGATTCAGCAGGAACAGATTCCGCTGGCGCAGGAGAAGAAGTGCCCTCGGCACTTGTGGCAGTAGCCAATCACCAGCAGACAAATAATTTTTCAAATGGATGGCTGCTCTTCAGCGCAACCCACTACGCTCTGCGTAGCAAACTGCGCAGCGAATACAACCGTGGAGTTCCCCGCGGAGCGAGGGCTCTGCGTCCCCAGTTCAGGCTCACCTGCCGCCCTCTGCGCCAGGCATTCACAGCACCAGGGAGAGCAGACCAACACCATTAACATTTTCCAGCAGAACCCGGCTCCTCTGGACCATCAGCCCCACATCGCAGGGGAGACAGACAACTTCTCCTGAAGGATTTACTGTCCCTTTACTCATATCCACCGAGGAGAGGGGCCTGGAGTGGGCGAACTCAACTCAGTACAGCCCTCGTTCCACCAGGAGGGCTCGGGATGAGCCGCGAACAGTGTCGGGGTGTCTGGTGTCACTGCGGTCAGCCAGGATCCGCAAACGCGGGCCGCCAGTGACAGCAGGGCGCCGACAGCCAGGGACCAAACCCGGAGGCTAAACACGCTCCTTTCCGCGCTGTGCGGCCACAGCACGGCGAGGACAGCGCGATGGCGCTTTCCAAAGTCATCGCCGCGATGACTTGCACGGCTCCGCACTCCATGCTGCTGAAGTGTACTGCCGGCCAGCTGCCTTTCTGCGGAGGGAAGGGTCACTGGAGTGCTGTCCCCGGCAGCACGGCCACGGCGGTGGGGCGCACCTTCCCGCAGGACAGCGCTCCGCTGCCGCACGGGAGGCTGCGGACCGCGGGTTCCCCCTCAGTGTCCTTCTGTCCCCAGCCCCACGAAAAGCACCGGCGAGGGGAGGGGACCCAGGAGCACCGGCGGAGACTGTCGGGCTCTGCGGCGAGGGGCTCCCCCTGCCCGGGGCTTGGCCTACCCGGGCGCTGCCGCCCGCCAGCCGCAGCGGCTCGGTGCTCCTCCGGCGGCACGGAGGGGCACGGCCGGTACCGGGCCCGCCGCCACCCCCGGCCCCTCCCGGCACCTGCCGGGGCTGAGACCTGGGGCTGAGGCGCGGGCGGTGCCGCGGCCCCGGCGGGACTCACCGTAGATCATGGCCAGGCCGGTCTCGTGGAGGAAGCGGACGCGGCGGTGCTTGAAGAGCCAGATGGTGAGGATGGTGAGGGTGAGGAGCAGGATGAAGGTGAGCAGGCTCACGCTGTCCTGCCGGTGGCTCTCCTCCGCCTCCTTCTCGGTGGCGAGCTCCTCCATGGCGCTGCTGCTGCCGCCGCCGCTCCGCTCCGCCGCTCGCAGCCCCCCGGCTGCCAGCAGGAGCAGCAGGAGCAGCGGGAGCCGGCGGCGCAGGGACTCGGCCATGGCTGCGGGAGCCGGGATGTCGCGGCGCCCCGTCTCACTCCGGCGGCGGCCCGCGGGCACTGCCCACCGCCCGCCCGGCTGGCGGGGGAAGGAAAGAGGGACGGCGGGAGGGGCGACCCCGGCGCGCAGGAGCCCGCCCGCCGCCGCCTCCCCCAGCCCCTTAAAGGCGCAGCCCCGCCGGCGCTCGCCTCGGCCGGGCAGCGAATGCTGGTTCGCCGTGAGGACGCAGTGTCGCTGCTTCTCCAGTTCCCGGCCCGGCCTGCCCCGCCCGGCGGAGGTGAAGGGGTGGGTGGGATTTCCCCCCCCGCCCCCGCGGGGCTGGTTCTGCTCCGGGAGCTCCAGGTGCCGCCTCGGCGGCGCGGGCAGAGCTGCGGTGCCGGTGCCGCTCTCCCTCCCCGCGGTGCAAGGCGAACCTGTGAGCGGCTCTGACACCGGGGCGGTGTTGGAAATCATCACCCCAGAGACCACCTTGCCAACTTGAAGGCTTTCATCCAGGTACATCCTACTGGACATTTGCTTTTAGAAGGCAAGACAATTGTAGGAAATGAATAGAGAGCTAGTCAGCAATTTTCACTTGAAATCTTTTTCTTTTCAGTAAAAAACAACATATGTTTACTGTTTTAAAAATAATCTCAATTTAAGGGAAGGAAAGAAAAGTCACTTTTTGCAAGCAACCCCAAATCAACACTTTCTCCTTTAGGTTTTTTTTTTTTTTTTTTTCTTAAATGAATCGCAACACCTTTAAAAGATGAAATACTGAGTAATGAAATTGTTTGGGTTTAAAGAAATACAAACAGCTGTAAAACTGGGTTTGTTTTTGTTTTGGGGGTTGGTTGGTTGGTTTTGGTTTTTTGTTTTATCACCTTCGGCAGTAGGGTGCTTTGCCTTTGGCTACCAGAGGAACACCCCCCAGCTTCCAGTGGTGGTGTAAGCAATGCTGATATTTCTGCTCCTGGGGCGTTTCTCCCAGAGTTGTTACTTTCAGTCACAACATCTAACGTGTATTTATCCATTATTTTGCATAAAAAGAAAGCACAACTACTTTGGCCACGTGTTTAATTAGTTACATGCTAGGTCTTATCTCCTTTAGTGATGCGCTCTTTCTTAACATCGTTGCCATGTTTCTGTGGTTGTTTATTAGGGTGCTCTAGTTACAAGAAACTTTTTTCTCCTGCTAATGAATCTGAAATTGTCTTTGTGTCATATGCTATTGTTTAGGAATTCCCTTTTATATATATTTCAAGATGACAGCTATGTAAATCTACACTTCTATTTATATGTAGTCCTTTTAAATATGGTATTTACGCAAACTCTTCTTAACAACCTTAAAAATCCAGTGTAATTAGGTGCAATTATATTTAATATTTGATTGTGCAGGGCTGAAAATTTACTTTGATAGTGCCATCATTTGTAAACCTCTTAGAGATGAAAAGCAGTAATTTCCCTTGAAGACCTTAAACCTATGAGAACCATTAAAAATTACTGCCTCAAGACTGACTTATGTTAAATCTCACATTCAAAATTAACATTTCTGGTACAATAAGAGCATTATGCCACTAAATCTTTACTGTGTATCTTTAGGATATACAATCTACATACAATGTAACATATACCTTTAGGATATAACAACCTACAGGCCTCACAGCAGACTAGAGTTTTGCACTACCGTGCTAAGTATGTGTAATGCTAATAAAGTTGTAAAATTAAAAACTGAGTAGCAATAACAGGCTCTCTTCTGGGTCTGGTTTTTATGTGCTGCATAGTGCTGGGCAAAGTCTGTCACTAAGTGATGCCTCTTTTTAAGGAGACAATTTCCATGTATATTGTAATTTTATCCACCTCTCAGCTGAGCTGCAGTCAGGGTCTTAAATTACTTTCTGCAAAGCCTTCCACCAGTAACCTGTGTTTTATTCTTCAACAGTTCTCTGCATACTATGCCTCTTGCTCTCTAGGCAACAATGAGAAATATCCAGGCAATTATTTTAATACTTAATGATAATAGACAAATTTTCCTTTTTTTTTTTTTTTTTTTCCAGCTGAACTCTGTTGTTTATGGAGGAAAGCATTCATCCATGGTTTGGCGTGTCAGTGCTACCATCAGCTCAAGCCTTGAACACTCGCATTCCCATTTCCCAGGCTTTTTCACTGCTGTCCTGCCCCTGTAGCCTTGGACAGGTATCACCTTATCCTAGGAATCTTTCCCCAATTATTTTTACCAAACTAAAAATATAATGTTCACCACTGTTGTGATGAAAATGGTGATGAGAGCATGATTGTTTCTGCCAGTGTAGAGTACCAAAGTTTAATAGTGATGTAATTCACTTCTCTTCAGCTCAATGTTCTGTGTAATAAGTTGTTGCCAGGGAACTTGATATGCAGAGCATATTTGGTTCAGACAGGCCAAAACTTGCTGTCTCTTACACTCATGGATTGGTATCATGGCGCATAAATACTTAAACTGATTTAAACAGCATCATCTAGAGTGTATGCTATCAACTAAGGAAAAAAGGTATCAAGTTGAGCTTCTTTATACATCTCTGTAAACCAGGCTGCATCCTTGTAAGAGAGCCGTGTTGGCATAGCTCAGTTCCTCGCAGCGGTGTAGCTCCCAGTCTCCGTGCCATCTTCAGTCCATTAGGGCCATCAGTAATCTCACCTCAAGGGGTAATTCCAACACCATAATAACCCTGCAGTTACAGTTTGTGCTCCAGACTTTTTTTGGCAGGCCTCCACCTGCCTTCCCAAGCTGTTCTGCACTAAAACTTCATGTTCTCTACAGGTGGGACTTCTGCCCAACAGCCACCACATATGTTGCAGAAGTCAGCCTGCCTGCTTAGCAAAACTGTCATTTGATTCTATTCTGCTTTCTTTCCATTTGTTAATTTTGATCTGGGCCCAGGCAGAGGTCTTTGATCTGCTTGCTGTTTTAGAGGCCCTTCTTAAGGCAGAAACAATAAGGTTCCTTTGGGACATGGAAGGCCAAGTGGATAACAACAGAGGTATCAAAAGCTTCAAACTAAAGCTATAAGATGGCAGTGAAATAGGTCAAAGGACAAAATACAGCCATTCAACAGAGTTCAGCCATACTTGGAGGGATGCAGGAGGATTTTTGTATTAAATGCTAATACATATTTACATTTGCACATAGTTGGTAATTGACTTGCAGGATTGAGTCATATGAGTCTGGCCAAAACACCGCAGAGTGAGATATGGTTCAGCTTACCCTTTGTTTACCAGTCTTGTCTTATTAAAATGTTCATTCTGCCAGAAGCACCATCAAAGAGTCCATTCAGCACTGTTATAACTTCCTGTGTCAAGAAAGTCATTGTTATCACATGAATTGATACACACTTCGGATTTATTCTTGTTCCCAGAGTTGAATACTGTCATGCAAGGTCCTATTTTCAAGCTCTCTCTCTCTCCAACTGTTGGTGGTAACATCATCCACTCCTTGTCAATCACACTGGAGAACTGGTGCTCTATTGAGACCTTTTCTGTATTATGCAAGTCTGTTGAGACTGGCCCTTTGTGCTGCTGAAAGCAGCAGTTTTGAGATTTTCACTGATCTAACATGCTGTTGTAGGACTGATTCTGATGGAGAAAAGTCTCACTGTTGCTTGGGCTTATAAAAAAATGGAAAATCAAAACAAATCCTTATCTTAATGTGTGTCATGTTTATGCAACTGCCTTTGCATGCTCATATCTTCTAGCACGTTAATCCAGAATGCAGTAGGAATTTGATTAGCAGGCAGGTCAGCCTTGTAGAGCAGCTGCCATGTCAGCCACACTCCTTTCTTCCTTTTAAGCCAAACCCTCCCCTCACTGTGCTTTAAAATGGCAACTCATTTTGAACCTATACCCAGCTTCTGGCACCAGTGGTGTTGTCTTGTGGGCTACTTGCCTGTGTCCGTGTAAGATATCCACATACCTCAGGACACCATAAAACACACCCTATTGAGATGTGAGGTTAAACACAACTAAGTGTTCTGAAGCTGAATTGTGAAGAACATGTCATATTTTTACTGAAAACCATTTTTTTTTCAAATCTCCAGCTGGTTAGAAGTGCTAACAATTGTGACACATTTTTCTGCTTGTACCAGTTCTGCAGAGGTGTCATATAGCTGAGAAAATGTCAGAACTGCCATTTTCCATCAATGCAAGTGCAGAAATCATAATTAGCCTTTCCAATAGACAAAAGTCTAGCTAGGGTAAAAGCTGCTCTGTGCTGTTTGCAAGGTACAAGAGTCATGCACTGTGCAGCCACATCTCAGAGCTTTTATGTCATGGTAAATGTTCAAATTGTCTGAGAGGCATATGACTAGAAATTTTATCTCTATAAGAGTGCTCTGTCATCTCCTGTGTACCCAAGCAGATTTATTTCCCCTTCTAGCTGTATATGGTATCAGCAAGTGCCATTCTTTTGGGGACAAAGCAGGTTGTCTCTTATTCCTCAGAAGAAGGCAGTTCATTACCCTTGGCAGGTGCACATCATGGTTATGACTTTCAAAGTTGTAATCACTCGAAGAAGAAGCTAAGAAATCATTATTCTCATCACTCTTCACTTCCCACCATATTCCCCATAAATATTAAAACAAGTGAGTATCACAACTCAACAAGTGCCACAATTCAACCTGTGCCAGAAGAGTCTGAAAAACATTCTGGAAAAGAGAAAGTGAGCCTCAGTTGAGGCTTGTGATTTATGATTTAACCTCATGCACAGAAGAAGGCGCTATGCAAACATCACTTGAAACCGCAAGCATGTACAGAGATGCTCTACTGGTGACAGCTGTCAGTTGGCCACTACCAGAAACAGTGTCTGCAAAAGGTTTCCCTGCATGCAGTTCTGAAGCGTAAAGGAGAAAAGATCGGGAAAAATGTGGGTACAGTGTTGTGGCATTCAGATTTGTTGTAAAATATTTCTATTCCATATTTACACAATTATACCAAACCTTTTGGCAAAAGAAAGCCGCTGTTCTCTTCTTGATAGAGAAACAGTCAAAATTATGCTTCATTAAATCTTAACTATGCTCGATATGTATGCCTGTAGGCATTGCATAGGCTAGAAAATGAGTCTTAGTAAGTAAAGTTATGCTAAGCATCTTCGCTTCATCTGAATTAGGCAGCCCGGAGGCATGGCTAGACATCGGACAGAAAAAGGTTAGATCTGTCTTAGGAAGTTACGTCTGAAGGTGCTTATTTTTGCACTTGTTCTGAAAAGAAGTGATCAAACAGGAAACTTCTAGTTTCTCCTACAGGAAAACAAGTTTTCCTAGAAAATATGAGATCTTAAAACATCCATGGAGAAGTGGGTTTTAGCGATAAATTACTCCCATCATACTGAACAACATGCTCTGCTGTTTTGAAAGAGGTTTGAGGTATAACTGGAGGTAAGAAGGTATAACTTGGCTGCCACAAGCTCTATTTCTGCTGAAAGAGCTGAATTATTAGCAGTATACTAATACAGTCAATTTGTATAATCTAAACAGTTTTCTGCACAAATTAGAAGTAACTTACTAAGAGAGAGACAGAACATCAGTTAACTGGCCAGAAAGCATAGGATGGCTGAGGTTGGACGGGATCCATCTTTCCCAACACTCCTACTTAAGCAGAGACACTTAGAGCTAGTTACCCAGGACCATGTCCATACAGCCTTTAAACAATTCCAAAGATGGAGATTCCACAACCTCTCTGGGCAACCTATGCCAGTGTTCAGTCATCTTCAGAGCAAAAACTGTGTTCTGATGGTCAGAGGGAACATTCTGTGTTTCAGTTTGTGTCCATTTCCTCTGGTCCTGCCACTGAGCACAGCCTGGCTCCATCTTGTTTACACCTTCCCTTCAGATATTTATAGACATTGATGAGATTATCAATATATGATAAAATGAGATTAGATTATCAACTATGAGATTGTGAATATCTAATTTAGCAACAACATTTATCTCCAGAGCTTTTCATACTGGCAAAAGTCTGAGAGTGGTGTTTCAAAATGAAATTTAATTGTAAATCTTTATTACTGTGGAAACTAAAGAACTGATTAACTAATACTGCTCATTTTGAGAGTCTGAAAAATCATGTAGGAAATTTGGAGACATATTTTCCGAAAGGCTACACGGGCAGCCAGTTCCACACAATTTGGGAGAACCCTGAGTCAGGGAGGCAGAAGGGGCTGCCAAGTTGAAAGATGAGGGTCAGGCATAAGTTCAGAACAAGACCAGGTGATGCCAGTACTGGGAGATGGTTGTTCTTTTCCAAGAATAAGCAGACTTGGGCTGGTGAAGACAGTGCTGCTGGGCAAGTTTTAGCTTCTGGGAGACCCTGGCTAATACCAATGGCAAGATCTAACGGGAAACACACTGGCTTCAACAGTTGAACCCCCTCAAAACAGATCTGCATCTAGTGGAAAAATTATGATAGTAGGTCTGGGCCACGTTGTGACAGAATGAGAAGTCTGAGAGCTCCCTAAAATATGCCTATTGGACATGCAGCTTTCATGAGGATGATGCAGATAGGGGTGTTTGTTATTTGGTTGACTGCTAGGCTGCTGGCCAAAGGCAGAGAGGAGGGAAAAAAAAAAGTTACGAAAGACTGAAATCAAAAGACAGAGAGTAGTTGTCAGCTGCTTCAAGGTGCAATCGATATAATTGCAGGCTGTAACCTCATTATAGGAAATATCCAAGACAGATATGTTACTCGAATCAGCATCAATATAGTCAGATCAGACTATTGGTATTGTAAGACAGATACCACCTACAGTATTGTAAGGAAGGATTTGATGTTATACTGCACTGTCTTTACCTGTTTATTCCTTATTTGAGTAAATAGAGTACTTCATTCTATAAAGAAGGTTTTCCATGTTAATATTATTTGCATATTCCCAGTTCCTCATGCTTCCCCTGTTGTGTGCTAGTTGAGATAAATTCCAGGTTTGGGCAGTAGAACAGATGGGGTGATTTATTGTGGCGTAGTTACTACTTGCATAAAAAGCTGAGACATCTAGAGGCCAGAGCAGTGTCTGCAGATCCCGTCAGTACAAATACATCTACTAGATGTGGGTATTAGAGCACTTTTCAAAAGCAGCTTAGATAATAAGTACATCGCATGACCTCTAGTGGTATTAAGCCCAAGGCACTGTCAAAGTCACTCATAGCAGTTTTGTGCTGCTGGGGAAATGCCAAGGTCACAGAGGAACTATCACATATGTGATAGTTCTGTGCTGCTGTACCCCACCTTACTGCCAGATTTATGCCAGCCCCTATTTTGTCCTGTTGCCAGGGTAAGACTGAGAAAAGTTTTTTAATTCAGCAAAAATTCCAAACGCTCAGCAGAGCGAATGTTTTGCAGCAATGTTTTCATTGTCGACTAATAACACATTGTCATTAATCTTTCCTGGTGTCACAGTATAACTCCAGCCAGCCACTTGCTCACTTCCTCCACAGTGGGATGGAGAAGAAAATCAAAAGGGTGAAAGCGAGAAAACTCTTTGGTTGGGACAAAGATGGTTTAATAGGGAAAGCAAAGGCCATGCAAAACAAAACGAGGAGCTAATTCACTGCTTCCCATGGAGAAGACAGGTATTCAGTCATCTCCAGGAAAGTTGGGCTCCATCACATGTAACAGTGACTTGGGAAGACAAATACCACCACTCTGAATGTCCCCCCTCTTTTTTTAGTTCCCCCCAGATTTATATGCCAAGCACGAAACCGTATGGTGTGGCATATCCCTGTGGCCAGCTGGGCTCAGCTGTCCCAGCTGTGACCCACCACACTCCTTGTGCACCGCAAGCCTCCTCCCTGGTACGGTGAGGAGCAGAAAAGGCCTTGACTCTGCAAGAACTGCTGAGCAATAAGGAAAATATCCCTGTGCTACCAACACTGTTTCCTGCACAAATCCAAAACACAGCCCCACATGAGCAACTATGAAGAAAATTATCCTGGCCAAAACCAGCACACCTACTATGGTCTTCATGTAGAGAAATAAGGAACCTGGAATTATTAAAATGCCCTAGGGTATATTACCGTGTCCCGCAGCTGTAGGGAGGAGGAGAGAAGATCCAGCAGGCAGGAATTGTGCTGCAAGATTGATTGATTGAATTATTTTACAAACTCTTTTATAGACTTTTTTCTTCATAGTCTAATTGGACAAAGGATCACCCACCCCTTGGGGTGATTGGCTAAAATCCTAAAACATCCATTGTCAAAACATTTTCCTACTGTACTATAAACAAGACTTTTCAAGGCTGCAGATGTTTCATCGTTTATAGAACTCTGCTACTATCTTCTGTGAGAGAAAAGTCTCTCATGGACTTAGAAAATAGCAAGAAAATTCTGGCTAGCAGCATTTTTGTATCCACATGGAATCACCAGTGCAAGAAGGAATGACAGTGAGAACCAGGAGGTAAAATTGTCAATGCTTTCTCTGTAGTGACTCAAAAAGTCAAAGATAATGTTCTGATTCCCTGTTTTTGTGGGTTCTATTTCCTTGAAGAAGTGCAGCCATCATTGCTGACATCCTCTCAGAGGGTCTGGAATCCCCACAGCTTGAAAAAGAAGCTACAAGTGATCCACTGCCTGGGATATTGACTTTGGCAGCAGGGAAAGACAAGACCAGGTCTGCCAGAAAGAAACTACTGCCACGAAGATGAGATGGAACTGGCAACAAGTGTGGCAACAGAAGACACTGAACACTGAGCACCTCATCAACTGTGTGATTAGGAAGCCAGGCTTTCCCACAGGACTGGTCAGAGAAGCCTTCTCACATGAGTTGCTGGTGCAGCCTCTGGGCAGAACAGTAGGTTGCCAGACACCTTGAGACAGAGAAGCTAGGTTCTTTAAAGCCATGGAGCTTGTTCCCACTGTTTCCTTTCTCAGACATCATATTCTGTGGCCTCTGAGACATGCTAAGTGTGCAATGAGTCAGTCCCCAACACCCCATCCATGGAAAGTATTTCAGTGCTCTGCCACAACTGAGAGAGATGCACTCACATTTTGATAAAGTGCAATTGCTTGTTATGGAAGACATATTTTGTTTTACTTGCTCTTAAGTGCAGTTTCACTCATAGTCTGCTGTTTGGGGTTTTCTCTAGTGTGTTTCTTTGGCATTCATGGCACCAGGCTATTTTGATGTCTTCTAATTATTTTCTTGTTGTTTTCCATTATTTATGCTTTAGTCCTTTGGTACGTAAATAGCTACAAAATAGAGAGAGGAACTTCAAAGCAAATTATTTTAAAAGGAAATAATTTTAAATAGGCAATGTAAAAATAGACCACAAACCGGTTTAATCCAGAAAACTAATATTGTGTTTACCGTATCTTTAAATAGCATTTAAATTCTAATATCTTTTTTTGTATGCCCGAATAAGATTTTAAATGCATTTGTTTCACGGTATGATCCAGGGTTATTTGCCCTCTGTATTTATCTAAATAGATATGTCACCTTCATAAATAACAAGTGAATATAATTTAACCAGTTGTTTGAAGCTGAGTTGTTATAGCAAGCACCTCTTTAACGTATTTGTGAATTGATTTGACCTTCTATTGTGTGTGTGAGCTGATTTGGCTTAGCTGCTTTTCAGATGTAAGCCATTTCTGGCATGGACTGAGGTTTCATTTACGTATAGCACCTATAACTTGGACAGAACTCCTGGAAATAATCAATGACAAACAATTGAACATAAGAAGTGTAATTAACCTAAAACAGCCTTGCGGAAAGTTTTGGTGTCTACGTCTGTGTTGATCACTGTTTACTTTACTAAGAAAAAAAAATTGGAAGTTGAGATAGGTCTGATTAGCTACCATCCAAAAGTGCTTATCTGAGATGAATTGCCATCCCCACATTTTTTTCCATGGCCTACAAAAAGATTGCTTTGAGTGACAAACTCAGAGTTCTATTTCTAACTAATAGACCTACCATACTATGGCTAGGGAAGTCTACCCCGGACTCTAGTTTGTTTGGCAACAATGGATTCCAGTGAGTATTGTGAACTGAAAAAGAAAAAAAGGCACTTCTTGATAACTTGCCTGAACTGAAGACGTTCAGCCACTAACAGAAGTACAGGAGAGACAGGTTTTTTCCTTATATGATTAAAACCAGAGACAACTACTAGACTTTTTCTGGGTACCTACATCCTGCTCAATAGGTCTGAAACAGAGTAAAGCGTGAGTCCCAAACTCAGCTATCATTGAATTTTAGTTCTTTTTTTTACTTGGCCTTTTCCTGATGCCTCTCTGGATTAAAATGTTTAGAGAGGTTACTGCAGTTTGAATAACCCCTGAGCTCCTAGAAGGAGAAGGATTGAAAATCATCAAAACGGCAGCAGGTTGAATGAGAAAAGACTTAATTTGCCTTATATCAAAAATATTCCCCATTTTCACATTGCTCAGTGGCCAGCTCTGCACCAGTTTCTCATGACTTGGCTGTGCTTCCCCTCTTTTGACTTTTAACTGTGGATCAATTTGCCTAACTACATGGAGGTTATGTGGAGTGTACTTACCCCTGTTTATGATCACAGGATTCCTCTGGGATTTCAGCTTACAATATTAGAATCTGTATGACTTGAAAGGAAGGTCCTTCCGCATGTCAGATTTTACTAGTTCATACTTCTCTCTAGTGAATGGGTCTATTTTGCAAGAGAACATATCTTTCATTCAACTCCAGTTCCTCTGTGTCTGAGCATTTTATTTACCAATTTCTATACTCCTTTTTTGTGCTCCTTCAGTGCAAATGACATTATTTGAAAACCAGCCTTAGTGTGAGTCTTCCTAACAACCAAGTAAGCTCTAGAGTTTAATCTCTTCCCAGTAATAATTACTTCAGTATTTTCTTTCCATCTGCTGTCTCTGCAGTGTTCCTTGCTATTTTGTATTATTAACAGTTTAACTAATTTATTCCTCAGAGTCTTACAGTGACATAGCACTATTTCCAAAAACAGTCTAGAATGTTTATTGCACATTCTTCTGAAAGACAGAAAGGGAAGAAAAGGCAAAACAAATAGAGTCCTGTGTTTGTTTACTCTAACAGCAGGATTTTCTTACAATTAACACTGAATATTTAAATGTGCAGTTTAGATCTGATTCACTGGCTCATTAAATATGCTGATGAAATTTTATAAAATCTTGACCTGTGCGAGAGTTGTTCAGGCTCATAGATTCCTGTGTTATTCCCTAAAGTTAATGTAGCCAGAGTACTGCCTTGCTGCAGCCCGTCAGTATGTTTTGGCAGGGTTCCAAGATCCAGATCAGTGATGCCTTCTACATTTTTGTTGAGGAACCCACTTTTCTCACTTTTTGCCAGTCTCACTGGGAGCATCAGGCAGCCACTGTTCACACCCACAAGAACAATGCATGGCAGTTTGGCACCACAGATAAAGCCATCCCACAAAATTAATGTTAAGAGCTTCAGATTGGAAGAGCATCAATAAACTGTGCAACAATGTAAAATGAAACTCCAGATAGACAAATTATGATGAATTGTGCAATAGCAAATTAACATGTTGCCATCTCCAATTACCCATTTGTCATGGTCTGCTGCACCAGAATTAGGAGGACAGTCCCTACCCCAGGTCTCAGCAATCCTTTTTCTGTGCCACTGCAGCAGCTGAAACCAATAGTGAAAGAAGATTGGTATTAAGTCAGACATTAAGCAAAAAAAAAAAAAAACAAACAAAAAAAAAAAACCAACAACAAAAACCCCCCCCAAAAACCACCAAAACCCAAAGAAATAGAATGTACAGTTAAAAATGCTCTAAAATGCCAAGTGATAAGAGCAAGCCACTTTACCAAGTGTTTTCTTGACTTCTCCACATTAGGACTGTGGCAGAGGGAAACTTTCTATGAGCTGACCTTTGCAACTGCTCCACTGAGCACCCCAATGTTAGATGCTAGAGACCTCGATAAAGGGTAAAGAGATGTAACTGGAGACAGATGCTGGCAGATGATTGTGGATACAAAAATGCTGCTAGCAAGAATTTTTCTTGCTACTTTCTAAGTCTGTGGGATACTTTTCTCTCTCACAGAAGATAGTAGCAGAGTTTATAAACCATGAACACCTGCGACCTTGCCGAGCTTTGTTTGTAGTACAGTAGGAAAATATTTTGACAATGGATGTTTTAGGATTTTAGCCAATCACCCCCAAGGGGTGGCTGATCTTTTGTCCAATTAGACTATGAAGAAAAAAGTCTATAAAAGAGTTTGTAAAATAATTAAATAAATCAATCTTGCAGCACAATTCCTGCCTGCTGGATATCTCTCCTCCTCCATATGGCTGCAGGATGAGGTAATAGATGATCTTGTCAATTTTAACTTGGATATATGGGGAATTAGAACACCTCTCACTTTTACTACAGAAAAAAAGAACTCTAAGCTTGGGAAAAATGTAAGGGCTTCTGGGCTATGATGCAACAAGCTGTTAAAACTCATCTTAGTTTTAACTATGTGCCTAACTCTTTGCACTCCCTCAAATCCCACTGGAACCTGTAGGTTTTAGCATGTGCATACATGCCTTGCTGAATCAGCACTGCACCTTATTATCTGAATTATTGCCCTATTAAATATGAGCTGAAGAGGTACACTTCATAAATTGTAATGTCACTACATTGCATTTTCATTTAACACTAAACTGCAGGGTCTGTCTGCTTCAGCTAGAGGCTCAGATGGAACACAAGGCTTTCTGGCAACCTGAATGTTGGGCAATACCCTGGTTATGGCAGCTCTCTTCATATCACAAAACAGGATCTTGGATATAGACTCTTGTGTGAGATCTATCGACCTGTAAGTGCTGCATAAGAATATGCATTATAGCTGAAAACTTAAATATGCTCTGTTTGAATAACTGCACTGACTACATTAGCAGCCCTTAAGCCAATTGTGACCTTTCCAGCTGCAGAATTTGTCTCAGAGATGGCTTGAGGCAGTGTTCAGAATTACTGTGGAGTTTGTATCACGCATCATGCTCCTTTATGCTAATATTAGGATATAGTCTTTCATTCCTTCAGCCAACAATATTTAATTTATTCCTTTTAAAAATTATTGACTGTTTGGATCTTCAGTAAAAAACACTTCTAAAATGACCTGTAGTTCTATGTAGTGCCTTTAAAGAATGATTTTAAATAGTATGCTGTCTGTCTATGTCTCATGTACTCCATAGAACACTGCTCACTTTCGTCCCAAACACCAGTAACAGGAAAAGATCTGTAGACAAGATGTAATCTCTTACAGGGAAGGTAATGTTTGTTGGAAGTATGTGAAAGGTAATTTTTGAACAAACAACTTAGCAAACATGAACTACTCAGTTTGGATATTTGTGCTTTTCCTTGTCCTATCAGGTAAGTTCTCAGTAACCTGGGACACAGGCACGCCTATCCATTGTTCCCACTTAACCCCAGCACTAAAGCTGTGAATCACAGATTCTATGCTAGGGACAGCTACCCAAAAAGCTACCAGAAAAAGTGCATTTCCTTGTTGACCAGCAGTGATGTGATTCAGCATAGTTACTGGTGACCAGGGCTAATTTCTGTATGCAAGGAGATGCTGAAAAGCCACATATTGCTTGAAAATGGGGAGGACATTAGTCCAAAATCACCATTAGCAATGCAAAATAGATTCTAGTACATCTTTTCACAAAATTAGCCATATTATTTTTCTACCCAATCTCAAGTTGCAGACCAGCTTCTCTTGGTGTTCAGTCTGGCAAGAATCTCCAGCAGTAGATCTGCTAAAGAGACCAAAAAAGGCCAATATGATCTCGCAGTATGCAATGACTCTGTGTGAAAATCCTAGTCTGTATATTCATCATCTGCTTTTGAAAAAGAAAAAAAAAGATAAAAAAGTGTATGAGACTGAAATGCACAGATGTCTAATTGAAATCGTTGTTTTACACATTCATCTGTTTCCCAACACGGTTTTTTACCAAGTGTGCACAAACATTTTTGCTGTCCCACTGCACAGGTGGTTGGGGATTTAAATAAGCTGCTGGAGGCAACAGGTGCTTTCTGTGACACCTCTGTCTTAAATGTGTATCAGAACACAGCCTCAGAGAGTGAACCCAGCAGTAAAGTATCCCTCCCTTCCTTTCTGTTGAATACTATGTAAGGAATTGAATACTATGGAAGGATTTGTCTCATCCATAATTCACAATTTTGTATGAGTATAGGTTAATCTAATCTTAACTAGAAATTCTTTTCAAAGCTTTATACCAATTTTAGATAAGTTGCTAGGATCTCAAACACAGGATTTATAATCTTTGCTGGTAGAAAACATGAAATAAGCTTTTAGAAAGTAATAATATTTAAGTTATTTTGTTCTCTTTATTTTCATGTCTTAGAAACGATAATTTCAAGGTCTTCCCTATAACCAACAGGATTAAAAACCTGCTTTAAACAAGACACACTTCAATTTTGTCACAAAGGTACTATTACAAGAGATTTAAGAGACACACAGAGAATACAATGAGTCTCATTAAGAAGGCTGTGAAACTTTGGCTTTGTGCATTTTGTCAAGTTTCCAACACTACCAAGACAGATTCTAAGCCATGATAGGAGAAGTGCAGATGTGCACACACTGAGCTCTTGCTTCCTCACAATACTTGCTCAAGATCTAGGCAGGTTTCCAGGTCCTGATGTTTACTGAGAACTCCCTCTGTGCTTTTGGGGCAATGCAGAAGAGTGTCAATCAAAAGGAGGAGAAGGAATTAGGATCTTATCTGCGGGCATGCAAGCACTACCAAGCAATGTGGAGATAAGAGCAGTCCATACAGAGACACAGCCCATGCACGTGCTTTGCCCATCTGCCTGAGCACAGCATCACTGTCCCCCTGGGACGGACAGCAGAGATCTGAAAGGCTCCTTGCGAGCTGAATGTGCCCAGAAGGTATTAATACAGCAAGTCTCTTTCACCAAACACTTTAGAATATAACCTTTACAAAGAAAATGTTTTACTTTTCAGTTACCTAGCTACCACTTCTGGAGATCACAAAACTTTGTATTAGACTGTAATTAGACAAATTTCATGACATCTCCAAGAGGGAAATCACTAATTACAGCAGTTTGTTGAAATTAAGGTAAGTGTAGTCATGGTTGGTAGTGACTATGATACTATTGCAATCTTGTATTACTACACTTCAGGCTATGATTGTATCAAATCTCAAAGCCAAGAGGGTTGGGTCTGGCTGGCAGATGAATAGAGAATGAAGAACTGAACTACGCATTTGCGATTTCTTAATAAGTTATGTGCTCATGAATCACAAGTCATATTAATTTGCTCAGGAGTAAGTACTCTGGGGCTTTGGTGTCAGAAAACACCCTAGAGCTTGAGAGGTTGTGTTATGCCAGAGAAATAAAACCTATGGCCTCTCCAGATCAGCTGTAGTCATACAAAAATCCTGTATTTTTATGGGACTGATAATTTTGCAGGACAAGTATATTGGTCATGGCAACATGGGAAAATCCCAACTCAGAAACTTGCATTTGCCTTGCATCTTCTCATTGGTAATATAAAAGTAACTTTATTTTTCTTGCATTTAAATACCTTTGTGAAGCATTACTACAGCAGTGGTGAGACATTTCCATTATAGACCAGAGTGCATCTCAGCAGGGAAAGAAGTCTCTTTACACACACAGACTATAACATTTTCTGTTACAGCAGGTAATCCAATAATTAGTGTGAGATAACAATGTTCTGATAACGTAGTTTTAAGTTTTGTTAGTTTTAGATTTACTAAATGGTATTTTAGCTTTTAACAAAAATGTATCAAATGTTGCTTTCTATTCCTTCTATTGATTTTTTTTTTTTTTTAATGAATGCACAGAAAGAAGAGCCTGGTTGCCAAAAGACTGCAGAACTTTGCTAATCTGTATGAAATACACAGGGGTCTGGGAGGACTGTTGGACTTCCAGAGGGTGAGCTAGAAGAGGTGAGGGTGTATCAGACTCCTGAACTTGCAAACTGTCTCAAACAGTCCTAGCTGGACACTCTGTCAATACAGCTGGTGCACAGAGGATTCAATGAAGATCAGCAAGCCAGTGCCCAAGAAACCCAGAAAAATGGTTCATAGAGCAAATGCACTTTTCTACTGAGATGTAAAATTGTGCTTAGTGGTATTAAGGATAGCTGTTGACTTGAACTGTAGCTTCAAAAGCTCAGAGTAGGCTTCACTGCTGCGCAGGCATATGGTTTCGCAGTACATCTGATGCCAGAAAGCGTGTCAGTCACCCCTCTCCCTTAGCAACCATTTCTGAGCAATTGGTTTCACTTCCTCCTTTCTGCTGCCATCGAGGCCCTGAGCTGGACAAGCCTTTCCGCCTGCTCAACTGGCAGAGCACTGCTCTGCCACATTTCCTGGTTTCTCATCTCTCCTGCTCCTCCAGCAGGAATGTCATCCTTTAACACAAAATATCTCTGAAGTTTTGTTAGTGGGTATGGACTGCGTGTAGGTGGCCAGGTGCTGGGAGCAGGGGTGGTCTCTGTGAGGAAACAGGGCTGTCCCATGCCGGACACAGCCACTTCCAGACAGCTCCAACAGCCCCACCGTGGGGAATGGCTGAGCCCCACCGGTAACACCAGTGTTACCTCTGGGAGAACGTGTTTGAGGAAGGGCAGAACAACTACGTACCAGTGAGTGAGAGAGGAGTGAAGAGAAAAATGTGGGGAATACCATTGTGAACAGCAAGGTCAAAAAAAGGAGGGGATGGAGGTGCTGCAGCTGCTGGAGCAAGGATTTCCCTGAAGCCTACAAAAAAGGACCACAGAGATGCAAATATCCACAGTGCGGCCCATGAGGGACCCCACAACAGAACAGGTGGATATTTTCTGAAGGAACTGAACAAAGCATCAGGGACAATTTTGAAGTCTTTCACCTCTACTGCAGGAATCAAATCTGTAAAATCTTGGGGGAAATGTCTTTGACTGGTCAGTCAGTCTGATAAAAAAATGTGTGGGCTTTTCCTCTGGGGGAAAAAAAGAAAAAACAGCCAAAGAAAACCAAGCCAAACAACAAACTCACAAACCACAGCCCAACAGAGGAAGCCCGACTATTTGCAAAGGGAGGCACAACGCAGCAGAACGCTGGGGGTTCTCATGCCGCCACTTGCTGCTTCTGCTGCTCTGAACCACTTGCAACAAGCCGGGTCTCCTGGGGCAGCCCTTTCAGAGGGGAGAGCACGGCGGTGTCACCGGTCCCGTGGGGACCGCGCCGGTGTATCCGTAAGAAAATGACGTGATGCAGGATTACTCGGTTTGTATTTACACGCCGCACCGGGCGTTTTGCCTGCGACTTCCACAGCTGAAGCCGCACACGGCTCCAGGCGGGACACAGGTTTCACCCCGGCAGAGCGCTGGGTTCAGGAGCAGTCGTCACCTCCTCTGAGCCGCCCCCGCGGGACGGGCGTGGGGGAACCCTGGCCGGGGCGAGGGAGCGATGACGATCCCTGACAAACCGCACTTGGCCGCCTGCCCCCGGCCTTCTCCGCCCCGCGGCTGCGCTGCCGCCGGCGACACCCCGCCCTCTGCCAGTCACCGCCCCGTCCAGGCGCCTCCGCGGGCCGGCGGCGATGGTTGGAGCAGGACGGAGCGCGGAAGGGGAAGGCGGGGGGAAATGTCGCGGTCGCTACGGGAGACGGGGGAAAACCGGAAGCCGGCGGGGCGGGGCGGCGAGGCGCTGGCGAGCCCTTCCCTGCTCCCAGCCTCTCCCCGCCGGGTGGCGGCGGCGGCGGCAGCGCCATGGGGTGTTTCTTCTCCCGCCGCAGGAAGCTGGCCCTGGGCGGCCAGCAGCAGCAGCAGCAGCCAGCGGGAGCTGGGCAGGACGCGGCGCCCGGCGAGCAGAAGGCGCCGCAGTACAGCTGGGACCTGCGAGCCAAGGTACCGCCCCGGCTGCTGCCGCCGGCCGCGGGCTGGGGCTGGGGCTGGGGCTGGGGCTGGGGCTGGGGCTGGAGCTGGAGCCGGAGCCGGAGCCGGAGCCGGAGAGTATCGCCTCTCTCGGTGGGCACCGCCTCGCCCTCTCCTGCCGCCCGGCGTTTGCGGCGGGGTGTGTGCTCCGGCAGGGAGCACGCCTTCCCGGTCCTGCTGTTACGGCTCGGTCCGCGCAGTTCAGTGCGTTTATTTGAACAATTAAAAAGTGTTTAGCCTAAGGATTTTACCAGGCAGTCTCAAATTGTGCAAGTGGAGAGGGCGGCGCGCTGGATGCCGCGGCTGCCGGCGGTGCGAGCATCGGTCCCCGGTGCGGGGCTGCTCCGGATGGGGGCTGGCGCTGCCTCCCGTGGGACAGGGGGCTGTGGGCACGCAGCTTGGCTTTGGCAGTCCCCACGGGTGTTCGCTTGCCTTCGGGATTCCTCATACAGCGCGAAGTGCCTCGGGTGCGTGCTTCACCCGGGCACACCGGGATTAAAGGCTGGGGAGCTGCTGGTGCCGGGGCGAGTCCCCGCACCTGGCATTGCGGCGGAAGTACAGAACTCCTGCTGTGTGTCCTGACTGTCTGTATTGATTCCTCCTGCTAGGGTGTTTGCGCTATTGGTTTGTTTGGTTTTTTTTTTTTTTTAAGCTAGAGGAAGTAGAACTAACTTATCAGCCCCTAAAATGACAGATGAAGACAAATCCTTCCCCATGCTGTTTCCAGAGCTCCTGGAGGCAGTCATGAAGACTCAAGTAGGAAAGCATTTAAATGCCAGATTAAATGTATTTCTTCCTAGCCTCATTTCAAGTTTCACTTCCTAAATATATCATGACATTATAGCCCTGCTAGGCCTCCCTTCCTTTCCTCTCCAGCTGCCTTCGGGTGGGGGAAGCAGAAACTGGGGCAGGCGATAAACTTAATTGATGCGGTTTCAACAAAATCCTCAAACCTTTAGGCCATATTTTACACATATGGAAAAGAAAATGTGTGAACTTATTTGAATGTTTAGCTTGCTTGTTTTTTAGAGTTGGCCAGGTGCTCTAGGGTGTCCCTTAAGTCTTCCAAGTAGATTAAGACAAGCTTAGATGGAGATGAGTTAGAGAGTGTGCGTGTGGCCTGGAGGAATCAGTTCCTTGAGGATAAAGATGAGCAATCTGTGTTGGGCTTGTTGCTTTGACTGGATAGTGGATATTTACAGAGCAGACAGAGAAGGGGAGGATAGCAGCCTGTCACTCGTATGGAGACTGTTCTTACTGGGGGAGGGGCTGTACTGAAGCCATATTTTAGAGTGTCAGAACAAAACTTAGTCTGTCTAAAAGTAAATTTCTAAATCAACCTTTGGAATAATATTTTTTAATTTTAGAGCAAATTTACCAGCTAAAGGGCAACAGGTACGTGTAGCAGGTTGGGTTTGTAACCGGGCAGAAACACCAATTTAGTGTAGTGGTTTGGTCCAAAATACTCATTACTATTTATCTTCTGTGAGATAAGAATTAGGAGAAATGCAAAGCAGGCACCAAACTTGAAAGAATATAAAGAAGTTTATTAACAGACCTAAAAGAGGGAAAAAATTATACCACACCTTCAGAACTCTCTTCCTCCCCCCACCTTCCTCCCTTCTCCCACTGACAATGTAAAAAGACAACCCTTGAGATTTTCAGTCTGTTTACCACTTCCATAATAACCTTGTTTAGTCCATTTAGAAAGAGAAGTCTCTTCTTGCTCATGCTATGAAAACATTATCACAACGAGACAGCCGCCCACTTCCAAATATTGTTCAGTCCATTTAGGAAGAGGAGTCTCTCTGCTCGCATGTGAGTCCCTTCCCCCAACTTGCAGCTTTTCCTGCAACTGCTTTTGAGGGTCCACTCCTGAAGTTTTTGGGGTACAATTTTAAGGTTGAGCCATTCAGAAACAAAAGTTCTCTTCACCCATCTCTGGGAGCATTTCATCTCTAAGAACAGAGGCCCTCCTCCTTCCCTGGGAGCAAAGGGTCTTCATCATCTTCATCTTTAGGACTATCTCTGGGAGTATCTCTAGGAGCTGAGGTTTCTCCTTTCCCATTTGGAGCAAAAGTCCTCATTGCTTCCATCTCTCCCTGTCCAAACTCCTCATGAAATTACAGCTGCGTCAGCATCTGCCTATCTCAGCACAGGTGCTTTTGCTTACGAGTTGAACACTCCACCCCCCATATCTTCATGGAATTACAATGGGATACTCTGATAGATCATAGCTTCACAACAGACTTTCAGCTTTAAGCATCTCCTCTTTCTCTTCCCTCAGGTTTTCAGCTCTTCACAGCACTAAAAGGGTTAATGTCACCTTGGCCTTGCAGCTGTGTTGCTTATCGCTGTTGGTCACCTGGCCTCTGCCGGACAGCGGTGCTGCTTTGCTGAAATCTTGGCCGCAGTGGAGGGGAGGGGGTTCCGAGCCACTCCGGCTGCCCACAGCCCTGCTGAGGGGGTCATCCTGGAGCCGTGGCCTGGCCTGAGCAGGGCTGGGCCCGCTGGCCCCCGCTTGGGCCCCGCAGCCACCTGTCCCAGCAGCGGAAACGAGAGAGAGCTTGGGGGGAGAGTTTGTCTATTCTTAAGTGTGCATCACAGAGGCGGTCACAACTTTAAGTGGCTTAAAGAATTGTCCATATTCAAACTGGCCAGCTGATAGGTTCTGTCAGGTCCCAGAGGAAGCTGTAAGCACCCCTTAGGAAGGACATCCCTTCCGGGACTATGCTTGTTAATCTATGACAGTATAAGAATTTTTACCCCATCTACTTAGACACAGCTAACTTTGAAAACTCAAAGAAAGAAAGTCAGGATATAGAAAGACTTGATTCAGAGAATAGACGGCCTTGTTGCTAAGGAGATGATTGTTGTTAACTTGCTGGAAGTAGGCTCAAGCTAACATATGAAACTGTTACAGCACCAACAATCTACCTCTGTCGAGTAAAAAAAAAAGCTGTCAGGTATTACATGTAAAACTTCCTCTTTTTCTATAAAAGGCTCTTAGAAACCAGAAGAATCAGTGAATATGGGCTGTGCTAGTGAACTGTGTAAGCCATCAAATTAGCTGCTTCATTTTATACTGTACAGCCTAAGAATGGCTATTTAATGTTTAAGTCCACTTCTCTTGCTCTTTGCAGCCTTATTTTTCATTGAGCTTTTTGGGTTTAAGATTAATACCTTAAACCAGGAAAGCACTGGAGTCACCTTATCTTAGGTGAAGGAGTACGGAGCACTTGGTGCACTAAGCTTGTCGACCCCAGTTTGTATTAAGTGATACCATGTCCGTGTTAATGTAGTAGCTTTAAATGTTGTCCTGTTGTCTGTTGCTTTCTCATTTCTGATGTGACACATATACTTATTTATTTCACAGTTTGTGTTTGTACACAAAGTTATATTGAGGTCAGTTGGAAAACTTGTGGCATCAAGACTCCTTTTTGTTCATCAAGTGCACTGAATTGTATTCTAAACCCTGAAAACCTCAACTCTGTCAACAGATGTGCTAAGTGGTCTTTTGATGTTTATTTCCACCATTTGGGGATGTGTTTCTGATTTTAGGCTCTCCTACTCAGTGGTGCAGTTGTGGTTATATAGTGTAGTTTTGGAAGCAGGTTTGGAAATTATCTGTAGTTTTTGTAAACTATGCTCTGTATGTTCTTACAGGTGGGTATGTCTTGCTGCTCAGACACTCCAGCTGTCTTCCTTTAAACTAATGTCATTCTGACATGGCAAAAAAATGTAGGCACACTTGTGAGCATGTTTGTGTGATTAGGGATGTGTAGAGGAGTGACTGAACCTGGGGGTTTCCTCCAAAAAACCTATTTCTTCTGCTTCTGAAGGACATCATTGCTAGTTGAGCCTATTTTAATCATGTTCTGAAGGCAGAAGATGGTTACTATTGATACTGTCTGCTAGTGTAGCCCTAGACAAAGAGTAATATGATGATATTCCACTGACCATGTAACTCTTGTGTAATAGTCCCAAAAATGGACCATGTGGTAGAAAAATCTAAATAGAAAATACTATAAGGTGCTGGTAGTTTAATTGAAATTAAGGAAAGTATATGAATTTGAGCGGCCTTTTCAGATTTCTGTGTGACTTTAAGTGAGGACAGAAGTTTTAAGATATGCAAAATTTAATCAAATTTAGATAGCATTGTAAATCTGCTGGAGTCTCTAATGCTTACTGAGCCTTGGGTTCAGAGAACTGTATGAAGATTACTTATGGTGCAGTAGAAGAGCCAAAGGATCAGATTATCTTGAAAACAGAAGGGACAAGGATGAGTATTCAGTTTCTTGGTGCTCTGGGATTCTGAGTCCACAAGTATAAGTAGTGCACAGTTTATTCCAGAGTCTGTTATTACTGCATTGAATCCTGAGGACTTATGTCTCTTGATGGCTTTGGGCTGTCTTGCGAGTCTCCTTCTGACCAAGTGTGGGAGAGGAACTTGGTGGTGCTCAGCCCTTCTCAGCCTTCTTCAGCTAGCTTTCCACCTGGGTTGTTCTCCTTTCCCATTGTGTGGCTAACAGCAGTAACTGAATATGGGTATGTACAGACAAGAACTGGGCGTTTGTGTCTTGTGATGGCAGATACACTCATGACCTTCTCCACAGGAGAAGAAACACAAATAGCTGCATCATCTTTTTTGCTGTTGTCTCATGCTCAAAGAAGTAGGATTAGATTAATTATGATCACAGTGGCATTTAGAGCTTAGAGGAACTTTCCTTCCCAGATGTTTTTTTTACTTTTAGAAGGAACAAGTGAAGTTTTGTTTTATGTCAACTGACTTGCAATTTAACTGGTTTAGTTGATAGGAAACATGCAGCTATCATTGTTACTGTGCTGTGTAGCTGTAGTTAAACAACTAAAAAAACCAAGAGGTTTAACTTTTTGCCTAAATCATAGATAGTCCTTTGTTACTTACCTTACATTTGAGGATTCTTCGTGAATGGTCTGAGCTGACTTGGGTATCTTGAATTGTCTAGATCTTGTTTAGGTAGCCATTTTGTATTTTATTTTGGAATATTAATAAAATAACTTTTTTTTTCCCCTCTAAGCAATGAAATATTTTCTCCTTAAATCCAAGGTATCTCCCTTATGCTTCCCAGAGCACCAGAACTACTGCTATACTTCTCAGAATGTGGTGAGATCAACTGAGAAGCAGTCAGAAGGTGCATATTAAGCAGTATTGCCAGTTAGATCAAAGCCTGTAGTAGCTTCCTTTCTTCTTTCACTTTTTCTGTACGCAGTATTTGGCAGTGGTTTGTTATATGTGAATTACTGTTTTATGCTGTTTTGGGCATTATGGAAAAGTGTGAATATTACCAAGAAGGAAGGAAATGAGCATTCAGACTGTTGTATTGGCCACTTTTAAAGTCAGGGTGTGCAGGAGATGCTCCAAAATGAAAAACTGTTTGCTAGTAACAGAAACCTGCACTATTCTTTGCACTTTTTCTTGTTGTGCAAGAATCTTGAAATCTGCCAGTGGGTGAGAAACTTCAACAAGCAGTCTCCAGAGGATGTTGCAACTCATTACTTAAGGGCACCAAACCCCTGCAAGTATGAATATGCAGAAGTGTCTAGGCCTGGGAATGCACTTTTCTTTCTTATTTCCCTTATGTTAATTCCCCTGCTGACAAAAATAGTGCTTAAAGCTTCTTAAGTTGGTGTGCCTACCCTATAGGTGCAGCTTTTAATGTCACTGGGTCAGCAGCCAACTTTTGTATGTCATCAGCTGTATATAATTCATCTCCGAACTGCCATCAGTACTGACTTAGAAAGATAGGGGATGATTTTTTGAGAATTATATTTGAAAGAGAAGACCTTAGTGTAAGTGGTTTAGAAATACTTTACAAACTGCTCAGCAGCTTAGACACGGGTAGCTAGGGGAGAGCTGTAACCTGTTAAGAACAGCAGTACCTTCTCATATCTGTGGGGGCGTATCACTGTTGACTGAAACTCCTTCCCTGATGGACCCTGTGAAAAAGTCTTGCTAAGACATGAACTCATCCCAGAAAGAGTTCAAGATGTTGGGATCCTTTGTGATTCTAGGCACAGTTAACCACTAACAACTGTGACGGCCTAGTACTCCTAAGTCTTCTTCCAAACGGGAGCTGCCCAGTCTTGGTGCCAGTAAACTGGATAATGGTGGCTGAAGAGATGTATGTCATGTGCAGCTTTCACATAGCCTCTGACCTTCTTGCAAGACAAGTGTTTGCAGGAAGGAAAGCTGCTTAACGCACCTTGCACTTGTAACAGGATGTCCTAGAGTTGTAAACAGCCATGAAAAACTTGTTTGCCCTCACTTCTCTCCTTTTTTTTGTTCTTTAAAATCCTTGCTCCTTACAATTTGTCCTCTAGCCCTTTGTAACAGACTTCACCCCATTGTAATTGCTGATAACCAAAGATTAAACTTCTGTGCCTGTTTTGAGAAGGAAGAATATTAGCCCTGTAAGCAGGGCTAACTTTTTCATCGTCACATCTGGTTATTTTAGGTCATTCTGTGGAGTAATCCCTGAACCTGTGCATAGCCACTTATGCTAGAAGGTTTCAAATCCTGAGCTGTGCCAATATCTATTAATGTATGACTCTTATCTACTCTAAGAACTCTTTACATTCAGCTGAAAATATTAAAAGTTACCTCTATGAATAGTCATCTTTTGAACTTATATCAGCCTGGGGGAAAAAAGACATTTAAAAAAATCTGTTAAGGGCTGGAGAGTAAAGTGTCTCTTTGAGTGAGATGGGTGGATTTGGACGAAGTTTTTTGAAACTTTATCCAAACACAAAGGACAAATATATGAGTTATCAAATAATTGAGTTTTGCTGACCTGCCACATGCTTAAGATTTTATAGCACCAGACGAATGGGCAGAGAAATGTACATAGCCCTGGTTATGGTCGTATGAGGCTGCAGATGTTACTTTCTTCTGTTTCTTTTGGCTTTCCTAGCCTCCTTTTTTTTCTTTGTTGCCAAGACAGAGCTTAAGAAGCAGTTGGTGTTGACTGTCAGGGGAAGGAAGGTGGTTGCAGTGATTTAATATATTAACCTGTTGATGATACGTGAAGATTTCAGAGATGGTGAACACAAATCAAGAAGGCCAATGGCATCCTGGCTTGTGTCAAAAATAGTGTGGCCAGCAGGACTAGGGCCATGGCCTGTACTTGGCATTGGTGAGGTTGCATCTCAAATCCTGTATTCAGTTCTGGATTCCTCACTTCAAGAAAGACACTGAAGTGCTGGAGTGTGTCCAGAGAAGGGCAGTGGAGCTGGTGAAGGGTCTGGAGCACAGGTCTGATGAGAAGCATCTGAGGGAGCTGGGGCTGTTTAGTTGGAAGAAAAGGAGGCTCAGGGGAGACCTTAGTGCTCTCTACAAGCACCTGAAAGGAGGCTGTAGGAGGTCAGGGTTGGTCTCTTCTCTCAAGCACCCAGTGACAGGACAAGATGAAAAGGCCTCAAGTTGCTCCAGGGGAGGCATAGATTGGACATTAAGAAAAATTTATTCGTGGAAAGAGTTGGAACAGGCATCCCAGGGAATTGGTTGAGTCACCATCCCTGGAGGTATTTAAAAAAGATGTGTAGATGCGGCAGTTGGGGCCATGGTTTAGTGGTGGACTTGGCAATATTAGGTTAGTGGTTGCGCTTGATGGTCTTAGAGGTCTTTTTCAATTTAAACTATTCTATAATCCTGGGAGCATATGAGGAGCTGTTGGATGCTTCCTCAGAATCACAGTTCTGCCTTCATGCGTGTTTCTCTGGCAGGTTTCTTTTACCCAGGAGAAGTGAAATATTTCTATCTGCTATAGTCTCTTAGGTTACCCCTCCTCTCAGGGGCAGTAACCCAGGGTGGGGAGAGAGTATTAAATCTATTTCATGCAGTCCCTCCAGTCTGTACTGCATGTTAATCAATAAATACTCTTGGTCTTTAAAAGGATAACTGCAAAGCAAAATTAAGGGAAATGGGCAAACTCCATAGCATGGTCAACAAACTGAGAAGTAAAAGCTGTGTCAGGGCAGCAGTGTTAGTTCTGGAAAATAGGGAAATAAAGAAGAGCTTCTGAATCTGCTAATAAGGTGAATTTTTATCTTTAACTTGACTACTGTTCTTACTCAAAAACTCTCATTTGAGACTGTCTGTAAGCTGTGAGTTTGCTGACTAACCAGTGTTTTTCACTTAGGCCTAAATAAAATTGCAATGTGAAGTTTCACACATCCCTACAAAGGACGCTGTGTAGGATGAGCTAGTGCTGCTTCAGAGACTTTGTAGAGCAGAGTAATTCAGTAGGACGTGCTTAGGTGCCAAGTTTCAAAAAAGCTGTAAGTTCTGGAAACACTGAACTTCTCATTCCTAAGAGAAGTAACTGTTCCTCTGTGCCTCTTTTGAAGGCGGGAAGTCTGTCTCCCATGGTTATTTAAAAAAACAACACCCAACATACAAATATACACATACATAAATGTTCTAGGAGATGCCTGGGAGGAATATGTCCAAAAGCAGTTTCAATACTTATATTCTCAAGTAAGAGGGAATATGAGTGTAAATAACTTGCATATGGATCAAATATATAACATTACTTGAGACTAAAGACTTTGGAGAGTTTGAATCCAAAGCATGCTGTGTGACTGAGTCTCCATGCAGTGTCCCTTATCTTTTGAGTCTCACAATTTTATTTTTAACACTTCCAACTAACTTTCCTGGATATATACTAGTGGTACTACATATGATTGAGGAGAGAATTCTAGGAAACCATCTTCATTGTCTCAATTTGCAATTTATTTGGAAGATTATCGGTTGCAAAGCTCCTTTCCTGTCTGAAGGTCACATATGTTGCATAGAATGAAGTACATTTTATCAGTTGGTAGAGATTTTTAGCTTCCTTGGGCTGTTCCAGTCAAAAGCTACCAAAGCTGGTTTACTGAGTATCTGGTGCTAGCCCATTCTGGTTTATGCCTTTTGCTGGTCTCTAAATATCGTGTCAATGTTTGACATGCTAGGGAGGAGAAGTTTCTTAGAAATTGGGCTACACCAAAACTGATTATGGTACAGCAAATTTTAGGAGCTTCAGGCTGATAATCAAATAGCAGGTTTGTGAAGTGGTCTTGTGGTAGGCTCTTTCAGGTACTTGGACACTTCTAAGCGCTATTTTAATGAGCTTTCACAAGAGGGCAGAGTAGAATTTGCTCCAGGAATTGCAGTTGACTTGAGACTTAACTTAGATCTAGATATAAGCCAGCTCAGATTCTTTTGGTTTTAGGACAGCATGGGCTGTATTATTCATGCTTTCCACCTGTATTGTATTCATCCTAGGTGCTGTGTGGCTTTTGAGTTGTTGCTCCCTAAAGGAGAGTCCCAGTCCCACAGCCTCTCTCAGGTGTTCTGTGCCAGTGAGAGGGATGCTGGAGTGTGGAGGAGATCTGCAAACATGCCTCTTGTACCACCACTGCCAGTTTTTGCTTCTTTCACATAGCTAAAACAATCTCATATGTTTTTTTAGCACAAAAATCTTGTCATTGTTAGCACAAGATAATGCTGTGGCACAGATTAATGAGCTTTCTGTAGTTTGCAAACATAATAGAGAAGATACTGCTTGACTGCAACAAGGTTTCCTTGCAATGTGTTGAGGTGTGGTGAAATATGACCAAGAAAGCTACTAAAAAAGGAAATACTGTGTATCTCCAGCTTTATGAATCTGTAAGTATGTGGGACAATTTATTTATTACAGTTACGACTCTAATACCCAGAACCATCATCCTCGTTGAAACAGTTTAGAGTCCACAGATAAAACTAGCTCCCTTTGCCCCATTCCTTTATTAAAGGACAAACTGAGCTGTTGTGTTTTTTCCCCTGGAGCATCTCGTAAGTGTAGTTTCACTTCTTAGTTGTACCTCAGTACTGTGTATTCCAGTAGTTTAGCTAAAAGAGTTGCTTCTGATGTTTCATCACTCGCTGAAGCCCCTTGTGGCAGTTTATCCTGTACAATTCAGTGGCACTTCAGTCAGTGCAAGTCAGTTGGCATATAGCATTATAATATTCTCTGTATTTGAAGACTTTAACCTTCTTATTTTTTTTTATTCCTCCTTCAGATTGACCCCAAAGATTACACTTTTTCCGGACTTAAAGATGAAACTGTGGGTCGACTGCCTGGAAAAGTAGCAGGGCAACAATTTGTCATTCAGGACTGCGAGAACTGTAAAATCTACATATTTGACCATTCTGCTACAATCACTGTTGATGACTGTGTAAATTGCCAAATCTTTTTAGGACCGATAAAAGGCAGTGTGTTTTTCCGGGACTGCAAAGATTGTAAATGTGTGGTTGCCTGCCAACAGTTCCGCACGCGGGACTGCAGAAAGCTGGAGGTGTTCTTGTGCTGTGCCACCCAGCCCATTATAGAGTCCTCCACAGGTATGAAATTTGGATGTTTCCAGTACTATTATCCTGAGCTTGCTTTACAATTTAAAGATGCTGGTCTGAGTATCTTCAATAACACATGGAGCAACATCCATGACTTTACCCCTGGGTCTGGAGAAAATAACTGGGGCCTTTTGCCTGAAACTGCTGTAGTCCAAGATTATGTTCCTTTGCCCAGCTCTGAGGAGCTGAAAACCGTCAGGATTTCTACTGATGCTACAAAGAGCATAATACCAATAACTCGAGGGCAGAGACAGAAAAGCAGCGATGAATCATGTTTGGCCGTGTTTTTTGCTGGTGACTACACAACTGCAAATGCCAGGAAGTTAATTGATGAGGTAAGCAACCTTTGTCTTCATTCAGGTTTTTCGATTCCTAATTAAATTTTCCTCTGGACAGCCTCTGGTGCTCCCTAGATGGGGAATATAGAGGCTCTGTTTGCCTACTGACCATACTGATCAACTGCACTGTTTAAAACCTTAAAGCAAGATAAGGACTGAATCTCATTTGATCAGTCAGTTGCTCTACAGCTGACATGCTGTGAGTGGCAAATCTATCTTCTAACAGTTCTGGTGTAGTTTTCCGTCATGGCACAGCAAAATGATGCTCTAAAGAACACGTGTAGTTGATTTGATGAACTTGGTCAAATACAGAGTAAGTGATTGACAGTGCTTGTGAAAGGGATGTAGCTGATTAACTTGTTAGCTTATTGCCCTGAAAGTGTCAGCTAACAAAAGTCTGTCCTGAAAGTTTTTCCAGTAGTAACAGAGTCTTAAAAAAAAAAAGGGTGTTAAAATGCATCCCCTGTGTCATCCAGTGTTGTAACTTTTTTCTGAAAGGGGCAGTGAGTGTTTGTCACGGCTGGTCAGCTGTCTTCAATGACTTGAATAGCTTTTTTATTGGTCTTGGTTTTTTCTTTCTTTCTTTTTTGGTCTCTTCTTTTTTTTTTTTCCTGTGAGGCAGCAGCTTCCAAGCTTGGCTGAGTTTGTACTTTCCTGGGGCTAAAACCTGGGAGTAGCTGGCTGCTTTCACCATCCTGAAGTGCCAAGGATGTCACAGAGCAGAGCCACTAACCATGGGCTACAGCATCTGACAGTGGTGTCTGCAAAAGCTGCTGATCACAGTGTTGTATGATCAACTAAACATCTGGTGGAGCTCTTTCCCTTGGGTTTTTATCTGCAAGGAAAGAAAGCTGTAGTGTGTCTCCTTGCCTTCCCACTGCCCAGTTGGACTTTTGTGAAGCTACTGAGTGAAGGGAGATAATGATACTTATGGGTTGGATTTTTTTCTGGCAAAGGAATAGCTACAGAAAAGAAGGTAATGGATGTGTTCTCCTCTGTTGGTAGTTATTTAGATATTAGAGTTAAGAAGATGCTAAAAGACTAGTTAGTGAGTTTCTGTAGAAATCCAACTGCTCTGTAGATTAATGGATGTTTTGGAAGTAAAAATGTATTTGCTCCTTTCCCACATGCTTTTAGTTCCATATTAGATGTGGAGTAAAAATGAGGGGGTGGGCTAGGATGTGTATATGTGTTTTCAAACATTGTTAACTATTGTTCCAAAACTGAAAACTTCAGCAGTGGATAGATGAGTGTTTGAGCTAATGCTTGACTGAACTATTGCAGACTAAAGAGAACTGACTGCTTGTTTCCAGATGCTGACTGCCTTTAACTCCCATTAGTTTCTGCTTGTGAGGGATTGTGGGGAAAAACACATAACCCTGGGCCCTAATATATAAAACAAAAATATTCACATTTATTCCTCTAGGTGCACTAGGGCAGAGGAGAAAATCTGGATGAGTGGAATGAAAATAAACAGAAGTGTAGAAAAAGCAAATGGTCTCTGAAAAGAGCAAAAAGGGTCCCTTTGCTCTGTAACTTAATGTGTGGGGGAAAAATGGGTCTATTACAGTGTAATCTGGATACTCAAGTTGAACTCTGCCTTAGAAGCATTTTTAACATGAATCCCTTCTCTGTTAACAGATGACAAGTAAAGGCTTTCAGCTGGTACAGACTAAAGAAGTCATAATGAAGGCAGAGGATGCTCACAGAGTTTTCCAGCAGAGTGCATCAGAATTCACTTCACTGCTGGAAAAAGGTGAGTTTATGTTTTCTTTCTTCTCTTGATATAGAAGTCTGTCACTAGAGAGTTCTGAAGAAGAAAGAGGAATGAAGGAGAAATTTGTGTTTCAAGGGCATACTGTAAAACCTGTTGAGATGAATTTTGGAAGCCTCAGTGAGGCCCTAAACCAGCCAAAATTCCTGAAGGCATCAGAAATTAGTTATTTGACATGTATTTTGTGTCTCTGCTCCCCCTCTAGTGGTCCAACTGCATAGCTCAGGAGCAGTGGCACATGCAGACCTGCCTGGAATGGTCAAAAGCAGCTCATGCTTTTAGCCTATTTCGAACTTGTCAGCAATGCTGCTCAACCACTGAGCTGTTCAGCATTTCAGTATAAATATCTAAGCAAATCGGTATAGATGTACATAAAGCAGATAAGCATTTAAAATTCTTGTTTATAACTGGTGTACTGTCAGAGTATTTCTAAAGTCTTTCTATTGATATGACTGCAGTTGGGTTTTGTCTCTTCTTGCAGAAGTACTGACATCTTGTTATCTGTTACATGCTAAAGATCACTACACGCTCCCGAGCTTGGTAGCAACATGCAGGTTTATTCATGGTGACATGAGAGGTTTGTGATGTTCATTGCAAGAACAGGACAAAAGTCATTGCACTTACAAGATGATAGTCTAGTTTCTGGGCTATATTGCAGTCATATGGGAAGAAATACCATGTTCAGAATGAAACCAGAGAAAGCAGATCTGCAAATAGAGGGTGAGAACAAGTCTAAAAATCAGGCAATTCGCTATCTTGGGACTGAGGCAAAAATGCCTGAATGACTCAGTCCCACTCCAGATGTCTGTGAAATGGCTCACTATTTGAGTGGTATAGTCTGACTCACTTCCATGAGGCCTTGCACTCCTTAGCATTTTTGTGCTATTGCTGCCTTTCGAGAAGTAAAACTGGAATCCTGCCCAAATCTCTGCCAAAAAAAAAAAGCATGGAATTGCAGATAACACTGTACTTTTTTTTTTTTTAACATTAAAGTGTTTTTAATTCTTTATCTGCTGTTATGGGGCTACTCAAGCAAAAAAATAAAATACTTCTTGCAAGCTTCACAATTCCCTATGGATTGAGAAATCTACTGTTTCAATGCAAAGCTTAAAAGTAGTATTGATTTTAGATTAAACTATTTTCCAGGTCCAGTGGTTGCTTTGGAGTTCAATGGAGATGGTGCTGTGGAACAGTGTCGAAGCACTATAAATGAAGTTTTTAGTGGGACCAAGGTAAGCTGGAGTATTGCTTTATTCACCGAAAATATTACAGAATGTCTGAGCTATTTCATGGTCAAGATATAGTGTTGACGTAGTACACAATCTTTTTAGATTCACGGGTAGTAAAATTGGAATATCCTTTTGTTGTTATTTTGGTTTTTTGTCTTCAAAACACAAATTACTTGTTAGTGACAAGAAAATTGTCCTAGGAAAGAGAGTTCTGAATCCCCATATCCACTGAAGAACACAAGATTTCCACTTAAAACTGTTATTTCACGTAATAGCCAAATCAAGTTCTATAAATATGGTACAAAAAAGTTCCACTTCAAGTCTTGGATTTAGTCACTTAGCTTTGTGGTGTCCTGTCTATTAAACCATGACAAAGATAATATGATGGGATTTCAACTTTTTTCTGTGTTTACTTTTGCTGTGTTGGACACCGCAGAATGCCTTCCTTCAAAGGCACTGCTCTTTTTTCTTCTGTCAGCTTGTTTCGCTTTAGCTTCCTTACACCACACCTCCTCTTTCCTTGCTGCTCCCCCTCTCTGAATGGCAATGGTTTTGAGAAAGTTTCTGGAAACATTCAGAGCACTCAGGGTAACAGGAAAGTGATAAACCCTTTGCTTTCAGGCAGCTGTTCAAAGAAGACTAGAATGTCTTTGAGACATAGCATCCATACAGCTCCTTGTAGTCTTCCAGTTCCTTTCAAAAGAGTTACTTGGAACTAGGCTGCCCGGTTTCTGGAAACCAGTCATCTTGTAAAAAGTCATAGCATTTAATTTTATGATTGAGGCTATTGCTTGCATGTTGAGATTGGTGAACAGCCACAATGCTCTCTGTTACACTCAACTGTTTGAGTATTGCCTGAAACAATTGTTGTTGATCTGCTGAAAGCTTTCAAAGGTGACTGTCCTAGAGCTTGGACTTTCACATACATTGATAAATTTTGAAAAATGTAAATGTAATTAGAGTTATTTTTTTAAAAATAGTCATCTGCTGGAGAAGCAACGAAGTTTTTTTGAGGGTAATATAGCACAAGGAAGTCTTTATTACAAACTCTCCCTTTCTGTTAAAGGAAAGTAGTAGTCTTAGGATTTTGTGTATTTATTTTTCCCCCACTCTCCTGGAGAGAGTTGACTTTACCAATCAAAATACATCTAGACACTAACTGAAGCTGTGACCCCTGAATAATGAAGCCCTAAACTCCTGATCCTGAAGGCAAGGGTTAATGCAGCTACCATGTGTGCTAGGAATGGGTGATGATAACAAATGGTGGGTGCATCAGGGCTGAGAGAATTCTAGGATTTGTTCTGTCATGCAGTGGGAACCAACAGAGTTGTCTCTCTTGAAATGTAAAACTAAAAATAAGCATTACTGATTCCAAATGAGCAAAGACTGGTTTAACTGATGCATAACTTCTCTTGTTTAACAAAACAGATTTTTGTATCAGAAAGCAAAGCATCAGCATCTCAAGATGTGGACAATTTCTACAACTTCGCTGACATGCAGATGGGGATGTGAAGTTTAGCGTGAAGGTGCTCACGTGCGGTTTGTCTCAGCACTTGGATGTCACTTGGCTTGAATATTGCAGTAGTTTTGTCATTTAGTTTTGTCTTTCTCATATATCCCTTTTATAAAGCCACTGGTGGTTTTAATACCATATTATCTGAACTGGAGTAAATGGCATAGCTCTCCATGTCCATTGTGTTTGAAACTTAAGTTTAACTTCAAAAAACAATTCAGCTTTTCTACTAACTTTTTTACAGTGATTTCTAAACATCTATCGGCACTTGAATGTTTCTTGACAACATCTAATGGTTATACATATCTTAGTGCAATGCTGATCCAAGTTTGATGCAGTAGTAATTGTTATCTTTAACTCAGACACACTGTTTAGGAAGTGTATTTTTGTGAAACTTGACCTTCAAAACTTTCCCACATGCAAATTTGTCTTCACTGGGGGTTTAGGAAGGAAGCTGTAGTCATTGACTTTTTCTGAAAGCTTAGTCTGAAATGAATTGTCCTTGTAGAATGCTTTCAAAAGCAGTTTGTGACTTTGGCTTACTCTGCTTCAGCACGTTTTTTGAATAAAGTTGTTTGCAGCAGCATTTATGGTGAGAATTGTCACAACAGCATTCTGGTCAGTGAGTACTTGCCAGGCTTTTCTGCTTTGAGGTGAATCCTGAGCATGAGTGCTCTGCTGAAGCTACTCTAAGGTCTGCTGAGGTTCTTTGGCAATACAGCTGCCTCTGGCATTCCCAGCTCACACATGGGATATACATGAGGTTTCTTTGCACGTGGAGCAATAAACCTCTGGCACATTGTTGTTTGCTAGAAGGGACATACAGTAGCCAGTAGTCAGAAAAGGACTTTGATGGCATTAAAAACCCCTTCTTCCTTGCTAGACCCCAGGAGAAGGCTTTTACATTCAGAAGTAGTACAGAAAGTGCTATGCACTACCATAGGATTTATTTTGTATTAATTTTAAAGACAGGCTGAAGAAGTGCTACCAGCATTTTGTGAGATGCATTTGAATGGTGTTCAGTAATAATGCTTATTGCTAAATAGTCCATATTAGAATGCCAGTCTATATGGGTATTAAATACATGATTGATTTATTTTTGCATATTACATCCTTACTGATTTTTCTACATTAACTTAAAGCTTATGTCTTGGTTTACAAGCCCTCTGTAATACTTGAACCAACTGTGCGTGCAGACACACAAAACCAAATTTCGTAATTAAAACAGTGGCTTGCCAGTTTGCATAGCCTTTACAATTCATTGAATGGATTGGGGCTGTGTTGAGGTGCTAAAGCAATTTCCTCATTATGGTCATCTGTCAAAAGGGAAATCTCAACTGAAAATGAGTCTTGACTCATCAGTTTCACAGCTCTGGAGCTCCACAGTGGGTGGCTAAAAACACATCTCTAATTTTTTGAATTAGCACATGAAAGAATCTGTTCTTCTGAAATTCATAATTCTGTAATGCCCAAGAGAGGTTGTGAACTGTCATTTTGTTGCTACTGGGCAAATGCTTGCCATTAGTTTAAACTAGAGAATATGTCCTTAGGACCTCTTGTTACAGTTATGCATAGATTAAATAAGGAAGAATATCTCCTGAATAAACCATTGGTGTACTGAAGGTAAGATAATTGCCTTAATCTGAAGATAATCTGAAATGTTTTTATTTGACAAAGTGAAAGAAAATCAAACCACCACCAGAATCCAACTGCTAGCAGAAATTACCACTTACCTGCACTTAGCCAGCCAGGATTTTTTTTTTTTTTTTTAATAAGTGTGAGGTGAGGCTGTGAAAAGAGTTAGAAATTTTACCTTGCTCTCCAAAGTACTAGCACAACTCATCAGTCAACATGTACAGGAATTAATCTAGACATGTACAGTAAATGTATTATTTTGATATGGGACAGTACATTGAAATTGTATAATGTACTTCAGAGCTGTCCGTGTGTGATTTATATCAGCAGTGCATATACTGGACCACCTTGGTCTCTAAACTTTTACATACAATATTTCCAAAGTTACCTGCTGACACACGATTATGTGTATGTTTATAGCTTATTTTTTGTATCATCAACCTGCTCTGGAAACAAAGTGCTAAATGGGCTTTTGTGACTACTTTTGCTGGAGGACAGGATGATTAATTGAAAATTAATCTAGGCTTGAAACAGTGGAATAACTTTTCTACATGCTGGGAAGAGCAGTGTTGCTTCTTTTTTTTTTTAACATGGACAGTCTGTTTACCGACATCAAGAACTTTTAATAAAAAATCCCTAAATAATGAAGGAGTTTCTTAATCCAATTATTTATCTTTTGATTTCCATTTCTTGCTAACAGGTGTTAAAAACACTTCTAGCTTGAGTCAGGAATCCTTTGCATTACAGAATGGTATGTGTTTCATGTATTCTTTGTACATTTGTTGTGTAGCTTTTAATGTAATTTGTATTACACTGTGAATGTGATTCATAATAAACATTTGAAGTATTTAAACTCTGGATTCTGAAGACTTTTTGAACTTACAGTATATTGAAAAACATAATTACATTATATTAGGTATAAAAACTGATTTCCATGTTTAAACAGGGATAGATCTTGAAATAGATACTCATAGCTCATCAAAAATAAGCATTAACTCTCTAGTCATTCATCCTCTGAAAAAGGTGGTATTTTTTGACAGCAGGGATTTTTCCTCAATCAGAGATTGTGGTGGTTATAGTAGTAAAATTGTTAGTTTAGAAAGCAGGTCCATGTAATATCTGAAAACCAGTAAAAACCTCCTGAAAATAGGTAAACATTAGTAAGTCTCCAAACACGGCTTTAAAGTGGTCAGAATTGTGACTCTTCCAAGTAGAGATGGTCTAGGGTAACTCCACTAAGCATAAATGCTTGGAAAGAACATAAAGTACTGTATCAATATAATTGTCTTTTGAATATATTGAGTAAAATTGTGAAGCTTTAAAGTATCAAAGCTTTTGGTTTACCCTTAGCTATTATTGTACAATTATACGGTTTAAAAACCATCTTGTTACCCCAGCTGGATTCAAGTTGCCTAATAATCTTTTTTTATGTAGTGTCTAAGTCATAGCAAAGCCGCCCTTAAGTATTTTCACCATTTTTACCAATCACATCCTCAAATACTAACATGAAGAAGTATCTGTGTCCCAGTTGCTAGAAGATCACCCCCTTTCTTTTGTCATATCTACTATACATGCATTTTTTGCATGACTTTAATCCACATACCAGGCTGCACTTACAAAACTTGGATTTTTTTCAATCTATAAAGCAGCCTTACCCTTTTATTACAAAATATGTGCTTAAGTAATTCTGACTAATAAGGGGGGAAAAAGTTTTACTGACTTAGGCATGAGTAAGAACTCTGTAGCTGAATATTTTCTTACTTAAATGCTGGCTTTTAAGTATTTAGGCTTTATTCATACAAAATTCAGTATTCTGCACAAATTTAAATCAGCAATCATAATAATATCTTCTAAAATATATTGATTTCACAGGCTAATTTTCCTAAAAATTTAATGCAGGACATAGTGAAATGAATCTTTCAATACCTAGGAGTAGTCCAGTTGCTTACCTGATTAGTTCCTAAACTCTACATCTTTTGCTATCAAGTTCCTTGTTGATTCATTGGGACCTTTGTGCCATTTCCTTTTTGAATTACTGAGTAAGCCTTCTGAATCCACAAGGGTGACATAGGTCTTTGGAGGTCTGCAGGAACAGCTCTTCTAAGGCATGTTTAAACTTGATCTAAAACAGGTAAATTCTAGTCCAACAGTTTCAAAAGCTATGAATAAGTGCCGATTGTAAGTATTGTCTCTAGCATCTGTGGATTTGAGTGGGATGGTGCAACTGGCTGTAGCACTTCCTGAAGTTGCGTGTTGTAGTACTGCATTTTGCTGCAGTGTATGTTGGAAGGCAGCTAGCTCTGGGAGTCTACCCCATTCCCTGGGCACTGATTGCAGAGCTTGCAGGATGAGCTATAGTAATTTGCTGAGGACAATTTCTGAAAAATAATAATTTGCTGTTTTGCCAGCCTGGAGGTTTTTCTTTAAAGCTATCTAGTCTGAACTCTGTCTCTCAACACAACCATCTACATATGGCAAAACTTTGCAAACATCAAAAGTGGTAGAAGTAGAATGTGCAGGAGAATTAACTGAAAGCTTGGGAGTCATGGAGCGTTAACAGTCCAGACATTAATATCTTGGTGTCCAGTTGGATAGAAAAATGCTTTTTACTGTTTTCATCTCTTCAGAATGCCTGGTTGCCATAAGACTGTTGCTGGTAATGTTTGTGGTCACAGAACCTTCCTGATGTGCATGTAGTCATTGCTGCTTCTGAGTAAGAGAAAAGAAAAGGAGGGGGAAGTGAGAGGAGCTTTTAAAAAAGCTCTGAAGTTTTTTCTGAGTACATAAAGAAAAATGTGCAACTGCTCATTCCTTTTTCTTTTTCTTTTTTTTTTTTAATGCATCTAGTGAGAATCCCCAGCTATGTACAATTTCATGGCCAGAGTATCCGAGTACTTTCCCAGAACGTATATTAAGCAATGTGACCAGCATCTGTCAAGTACAAGTCATCCTCTTTCCAATTGCTCAAGGCTTTAAAAGTGCCAGTGCTGCAAGGGTCTAGGAGATCTTTCAAATACGTGTGGATTTCACTCGTGTCCTTTTGCTAAAACAGCTGTAGAAAGTTTGTCCTTCAAACAACAGGTAAAGTTGATAGATAGGAAATTACGGTGAGGTAAAAGGCTCTTGAACAGTGTTTAAATGAGTGCCTGATGTTCCCAAACTGCAAAGACTGAAAGCAATGTGCTATTATAGGTTCTATCCAAATGATGAGGCTAAATTTAAGGCAAAGCACCTCTGCAGTACTGGGAGCTCAAAGGACTCTGTGTCTTAGATGACTGTGTATGTATCTCTCTGCTTTTCCAACTTCATTTTATCACAAGTATTGTGGTAGTGAAGTCACAGTTCATAGAGTCATGTGGGAATCCACACTTTTATTTTTAGGAACCTTTTGTCATAGGGAAGAAAACTTGGAAAGCTTGGGTTTGTTTTTTTATTTTGGTTTGTCTTTTTTTTTTTTTTCTGTTTAAGCCATTAAACTCATGCGTCTCAAAAATAAAAATAAAAATTAATCCTTTTGGGGGATGTGGAAAGGTGGAGTGACCACAGAGCTGTGATTTCTGAGCACTGAAGGGAACAGCAGCCCTACTCTCCCCTACTTACATGGATGCTGTCTGCTGTGGTGAGATTTCCCCCTAACTGCAAATACATAACCAGAGAGGCAGCTAACTTTCCAGGTCTTTCAGGCAACTTTATTTCCTCACTAATACAAGCATAAGATGTATTCTTTGATTCTTTTATTGTTAGGTACTTACTTCCATGCATTTAAGGTACAGAGCTATAATACTAATCGGTTTTGAAAGCTACTGGCAGCCCTCTCCATTCTGTGCTACTGTCTTAGAAGGAGAAAGATGAATCAAAGATCTCCCTAAGCACAAAACTTTGAACTTGTCAGATCCTGGGAAGTGAAGCTGGCACATTTTGCTCTTAAGAGAGTAAATGGTTCATGGTTTTTTTGTTAGGTTTTTTTTTTTTTTTTTTTGTCTGAATGTGCTGATCTTTTTATGAGGGAGATCTTCCCCCCCATTTCTGAAGTCCCTCCATAAAAAAAAAAACACTTCAGGGGCCTTTTTTTATAGGGTCCTGGAGATAAAATGGAAGGGCTGTACTATGACCTGAGGGCATCTTTTGATAGCTGCCCCAACAAGTGCTAAAGGATTGGATTCAGTGTTTAAAGACTATCTTTTGAAGCTCTGAGTGTTCTTTGCTTCTATATCTACTACTGAGTATCAGAAACATTTTTAGTCACAAGGGTTTAAAGATGGCTAGCCATCCTTATTTGAGATTCTGCTTTGCATTTTTTTCCACACAAGAATGAAAGTTTCTCCACAGTCATAATTAATGCTCTTGTTTGCAGGTGTGTGTTTGTGCTTTATGGTTCAATAATTTTGCTCACTGTGAAAGGAAAATACAGGCGTTAAGCTTTTCTGTCTCTTGCCAGTAACTGCCAATGCTTGCTCTGGTTTCAAGGACATTGTATCAAGGTTTCATCAATGGTATCTCCTCTGCTAATGGAGTTTTATGCAGCGTCTATGCATTTCAAAGAAAAGTGGTATACCAGGCTTTGGTATCTGTGTATTTCTTTTATCAGAGTCAACTAGAATCGCTGGCCATGGCAGGCTTCTATGTGCAGGCTGGGAATGCTACAAAGACTTGGAGGTAAGGGTTTGAATTAACTTATGAGGCCTTTCCAATGCTTATTTCCCCTGACTACTCCTCTGTGACATTCTTGTCTTTTGCTTCTCTGGCATCTGATCAGTGATAGCAGATGCAGTATAAAAAAGGTACTTTTTAGTGTTGTTGTTGTTGAAATTCACTGGACTACTTGTAGGTATTTCAGTTAGAGGTGCTTCTTTTGTGGCTCAGATCCATGTTAAACTCTGCATGACCGACCATCTTCTCAAATGTTAAACGCTACTTCAGTGTAACTTCCTTAATATCCTAATATACCACAGGCAGCTTTTGTACAGCTGAATTAGGACTTGGTTCAACTTGGGTATGGTATATGTGCATACATTATTTTGTCCCGATCATACCTCTTCTCATTTGCAGATCATTCTGCCCTTTGGAAGACTTCCTGTTTGTGCTACATTTTATCAACATGTTAACATCTGACTTTGTAAATTCCTTATATTCTCTAAGTGCATTAGAGCATCTGTAGTTCATCCTTTGGAGAACAAATGTAGAAGCTTTGTTGCCTATGTCTTTAAAAAGAACAAAAAAGAAAAAAGTACAATCTGCTTCCTATATACTCATCTTGTTTGGTGTTCCTGTAGAAATACATGATGTATTTCTATAGGAACAATGTAAAGCATTTATTGAAATTTGTAGCCCCACAGACTTTCTGATAAGGGTTTTCCTATGTCATTTACCTTTTGGCTATGAGCCCACCATGTACAGCTGTGGATTTACTAAAGAATTAGAGGCTTGGATATCATCTTCTGACATGTGACAGCCAGTGTAGGGACATGTGTGTGATTCCAGACATGGAAATGAAGATAGCTGCTAAACACCTTTCCTGGGTTTGGCTGCATCTGCTTCTGATGAGGTCATTCATATATAAAGTAATCTGGCAGGAAACTTCTTGTAGGGATGTTTCCTTCACTGATGGGACTATACATTCTTTATTGTCCTTCAGAATAATGGATACTTTAAACACTATAGATGTATATGTGTGTGTATATATATATACACACTCTATTAAGCAGGTTTCATGGACACAGCAAAAATAGAAATTGTTCTGAAATCCTGATGAAGATATTGGTACTTGAAAATGGTTTTTGTTTAGTTTAACTCAACCAGACTTTCTTTCTTTTATGACTAGAAAACAGGTCTTTAGTACATGAACTTGGCTTTATCACTCTGAATGCCCTTCATTTTGGACTTCAAATCTCTTGTCTAAAATTCAATATTGCCTGCCCTGCTGCCTGGTCCACCTGGTTTGATATAAAGGATTCCACAAGTGGCGGTGGTAGGGAGAGCATTCTTGGTGTTTTACTCGATATTGTGGTTTTCTGAAGCTGCTCAGAGTGCTTTTCTGGCAGGTAAATGAACTGAAGGCAAATGAGGTGATTGCTGGTGTGTGAAGGAAGTCATACGTGTCAGCAGTGTTGTTTAGTTGTGGTCTAACTGCATTTTTAGAAAGCTATGCCTCATATTACACTCAGGAATATTAACCAGTTATTCAAAAGAAAAAAGACTTTTTTTTTCTTTTTGCAGCAGGTAGTAGATGCATGGAATTCCTTGCCAGCAGTGATTTACAGTCATAAGCCTACATGAATTCATTGAGAACTGACTGGGACAAGTACTTGGAGAAATGATTTGTTGAGGGTTACTAAACAGACGCTCCACATACTGCTTGGGAAATGTGATTAAGTACTTGGAGGCTTGTACTCAGGGGAAGTATCTTACTGTGGATGCCCACTTGGGCCAAGAGGAAGTCAGTGCGAGGTGTCCGTGACTTCGTAGAGCAGGTGCGGGGCTAGGTTGAGCTAGATGGAACATTTGGCTGAAACAGTGCCTCCTTTCTTATGATCTGTTTCTCCTCATCTTTCGGCTGCTGTCAGGAAACATTGTAGAAATGCAGCTCAGGCATGCCAAACTATGCTTTCCGTGCTTGCTGCTTATCTCTTCATTTTTCTCCTTTGTACTCATTATAATCTTGGTGTTTCTTCTCTGTGCTTGGCCTCGAGAGAAGACCTGTACCCCAGATTTGAGTCCCCAGGTTCCATTTCTTTCTCTGCCAAGTTTCCATAGCCCTTCCATGCTTCAGTTACTGTGTGCATGGAGAAATAGGGCTGCAGCAGCCGAAGGATGATCTCCAGCTAAGACTCTTTGCAGCAGTCCTACTAGTAAGGAAGGCAAAAGGGGTTTCCAGAGTGTATGACGCAAGCAATACTTGGTAATAGCAGTATGGGAAATGAGTGTGGGTGTGGGGCGTAACAATGGAGGAGGTTTGCTGAATTTTTGCTACTGTTTCCTTTATTCTGATGCTTCCTACTGTGCTTCCTACCTAATGTTTCAGTGTAATGGGCTGAATGATTTAACGCTGATAGCTGGCTAAAAGCTGCCCTAAGGTAAACTTTATGCTCATTATTTTAGAAATTGTGCCACTTAGACAATATATTCTCAATTTAATGGTGGACTGGGCTGAGATGGGTGCACTGTGCCTTCAGAAGCTGCTGGAAGGTAAGAGAGATGTTGTGAGGTGCCTGGCCACCTCTGTCCCTGCCACCAGCTGCCCAGTCCAAAGTTGAGTCTCAGTAGCCATTGGCTTCAGGGATGCAGACCAGGCATTGCCCCTTGGCTCATCTTCTGAACTGGCACCTCAAAGGGAAAAGTAACACCCGGGAGCGGTGGGAGCCAGCTCCTGTCTCTCATCTGGTTTCAGATATGGTTCTCCCCTCTCAGCCCCTGACACTCACTGGAAGGGCTGAGACTTCCAGACCCTTCACAGAATCAATTAGGTTGGAAAGACCCCTGGGAGCATCGAGTCTAACCCATGACCAAACGCCACCATGTCAACTAGACCATAGCATGAAATGCCACGTCCAGTCTTTCCTTTAAACACGTCCAGGGACGGTGACTCCACCATCTCCCAGGGCAGCCTACTCCAATATCTAATCGCCCTTTCTGTGGAAAAATTCTTCCTCATGTCCGACCTAAACCTCCCGTCACAGTTTCAGACTATGCCCTCTTGTCCTGTCGCCTGGGAGAAGAGACCGACCCCCACCTGGCTACAGCCTCCTTTCAGGTGGTTGTAGAGAGCGATAAGGTCTCCCCTGAGCCTCCTCTTCTCCAGGCTGAACAACCCCAGCTCCCTCAGCCGCTCCTCATAGGACATGCGCTCCACACCTTCACCAGATACGCTGCCCCTCTTCCTTCCCCGCCGTCCGCTTCCCGCTCGCTCTCCGGGCGAGGGGCGGCTCTGCCGGCGCCAGCTGGCAGGAAGGCCCGGTGCGGGCAGGGAGGGAAGGGGAAGAGGCGGGGCCTGGAGCCCAGCAGTTGTCAATAATACAATAGGGCTCTTGTGCGGCCGCTGCCGCCGGAGGAGGAGCGGGCCGGGCTGCGGGCGCGCCGAGCAGCCGGCACGCAGGGCGGGAGCCGCCGCCGGCCACGGGCCCGGGCGGGCGGGCGGGGGCGATGCGCGCCGGCGCGGGACGGCACCAGCAGCACCCGCAGCAGGAGCCGCCGCCGCGGCGGGAGCGCCAGCCCTGACGGCCGCGGCCGCCCACGCCAGCGAGCAGGGCAGGAGCAGGCGGCGCCGCGCCGGGCCGGGCCGGCGGCGGGAGGTGAGCGCGGCCCGGGCTGCCCGCATGGAGGCGGGGCGGGGGGCGGGCGCCGGGCCGCCGCGCCGGGCCTGTGCGGGGGAGGCGCCGGGCCTGCGGCGGCGGCGTTTGGCGCCAAGGCCGGGCAGGAGGGAGGAGGAGGAAGCGGCGGCGAGCGCGGGCAGGCGGCGGGCGCTGCGGGTACGTGGGGCGCTGGCGGGGAGCGCGCGGAGCCGCGCCGGGGGCGGCGGGCGGGCAGCGCGGCGGGCAGCCCGTCCCGCGTGGGCGCTGCGGCCCCGGCCGCGTCCGGAGGGAAAAGTTGCGGCGGCTCCGAAGCCGGGCGGGCGCTGCGCCCGCGGGGGGCGGCAAGGGCTGGGCGGCCCCCGGCCAAGCGCCCTTTTGTTCGCCGCAGCCCGGAGAGGCGGCGACCCGGCGGTGCCCGAGCCGGCGGGGCCCTGCGGAGCGCGGCTGGGCGTGGCTGGCGGGCGGGCGGGCAGACAGACAGCCAGCCAGCCAGCCAGCCAGCCAGCCAGCGGGCGCTTGTCCGCCGCCGAGCACCGCTCCGCCGGTATGTCGAGGAACTTGCTAGAACTGAGTTTGACAATGAAGCGCTAGCGCAGCCCTCCCGCCTGCCCGGCCGCGCCGCCAAGGTAAGTTTTCTCCTGAGCAGCGGGGGTGGATGGCGCCCCAGTGCCCCCTTTGCCTGTAGGGAGAGGAGCGGGAAGGTCCCGACTTCACTTCTCCAGATCAAACCTTCCTCTTCTGCATGGTGTTTGCTTTAATGCTGTTCATCGTTCTGCAAAGGCATGGCTTCGTTCTACGGATATATCGCGACCGGTATGGTTGGCGGCCGGGGATGTAGAGAAAGTAATACTTGCAAATAATAATGGGATGATTAAAGGGAGAATTTGGTACAGGGCACTGTAAAGTACATCTTAACAGGCAAATAAATGACACTTTTTTCCGTCTTTTAACTAGAGTTATTTTATAAAAAGCATTTGTAGTTATTTGAGGAGTTCAGCTATTGTTTGCAAATTGTTATAATGAGTGGCTACGTATTTTTATTAAAATATCAGTAAATTTGCACCGTACTTCAAAGCCCTATGGTTTTTTTCATGTTCAGGAGAAAAGGGATGCTGAAGACAACATCCAGTTGTGACTAGAAAGCCTTCAATTACTACACACTAGATACTTGAAAGCTGTTGTACCTCTCGGTTAATGTAAAAGAGCCTTTGCACTAAAACTGAAAGATTAAGAGAAATGTATTTCGTCCTGATGCTTGCTTGCAAGATGCTTAATCAGCAGCCAACTTTTTACGTCAGGTTGGTGCTTGTGGGCTGTTCTGTAGAGCATCTCGAGCACACCTGCTCATCTCTGCAAAGTGAGACCGTATCATAGTGATGGTTAGAGAGCTAGCTTGAAAATGTGAGAGCCTTAGGCCAGAAAGGGCGACCTGAATGAAAGCATGTTTGCATAACTTCCAAGCTTGCTACAGAGTTCCTTAAGGAGACATCAGAAAAGCCTTTACCTGCACTTACCAAAGGGAGAGAATGCCATTTGAAGTCGCTTTAGTTAAGAATATACCTTTTCAAAGTAAAAGCAGGCTAGTACTTTTAGAATCTAAAGTTTGTGTTGGCTTTTGGTTTTTTTTTTAACTGAACTTCTGACCTCTTTTCAGACTAGACATGACATGCCCTGTTTTTATTGCGAGAGGAGGAGAAGAAAGCTTTCTTTGCAAAACTTGGACTTTAGATGCAGTAAAAGTAATCAAAATAGCAGAACCGTTTCTATTACCTGTCCTTCGTTTGATGTTTCCTCTTTCTAGGTTCCTTTTACAGAACAAGCCTCCCTCCCCCAGCGGGAGAAATTCCTCTGAGCTGGGTCTGACTGTAGGTCTTTTTTTGCTTTGTGTTATGTACATGTAGCAGATAACCCACAAAGGTTTGCTAGAGAACTCATGTAGGAACATAGGCAGTGGCATTTATTGGCAAGGATGCATGTTCATTTGGGATCTCATTAAAACCATGGAAATCCACTGTGAATGTAGGAGCCTGAGATAGGTCGATCGATCTGTCTATCTATCTCAGTGTAGTGGTAGAGTAAACCCAGCTGTTTTCTTCTCTGCGTTTCTGTGGACTTCCTCTCAGCAGTGGAAAATCAGGAAGTTTGTGTTTGGGATTTATTGGGATACCTGGGATTGTGGTGGACTTTTTGTTTTGATTTTTAGAATACACATAGTTTTCATTGACCTGGGTGATTCGCTAATGGAGAAGAATTTACACGAAGGCTTCTTATTTACAATTGAGTATTGTTTTTACCTGTACAGTTTTATATGTTTATACACATGGGCAGAAACACGTGTGTGTGGTCACTGTAGTAGTAGCTACTGCATGCTGAATGCTGTAGAGCATTTTCCCCAAGAGCTTGCTGCAGCTGGCCTGGAGGATGTCTTGACTGGTGCCCTCAACTCTTGGCTAGTGTGATGTCAAGTGTCCAAGGCCTTGGTGAAGATGGCTGGATTTTTTAGGCCTAGTGGGGAGAGGTGAAGTTAAACCTTGTACAAGCTGCCTTGAGTTTGAAACACTCCTACAGTGTTCCCTGTGGTGTATTTAAGTAGCTTATTTCAATATTTGAAATTAATTTCTGACCATCATGCCTCACTGGGTGAGGAGTGGGACATGGTGTCTGCATATTTTTGGTTAGCTTGGCAAGACACGAGATGTATCTGGTGAAGGAATGTGCACCCATTTCTGTAGTGCATCTTTTATCATCCATGGATGGAAATGTCTTGTAAACGTCTGTTTCTGTGGTTTGTCTTTCTCTTTTCATCCCTAGAAGTCGGTATGTGGTTTGGGGGGCTATTACTTGAATGGGTTTGATCGTGCAGTGTGATGCCCACTCTTCAGAAAATACCAGGCAATTTGATTGCAAAGAGTTGTATTCAACTGAAATTTAAAAGTTAATACCCTGTAAAGTATAGGTATCATTCTCTCAATGCATTTTATAACCTAAAGTTTACTGTTTTGTCTAGATCAGTGGTAGTATTTTGTCTTGTTCAGTGACTTCTTTCATTATGGACAGAAATGGACTGAGCCAAAACTTGCTGTTTGCATGTGCTGCTTAGACTCTCCACTCCCCCAGTTTTTGTGGGAGCTATAGCTAAGGGGACTCAGGGTGCTTTTCAATCCTCTGGAGAGGGGAACCTCTGAAATGGTGTGGTGTTTCTCTTTTCTGAAGATTTTAAGTGCCTATAACGCTTGAGGCTTCATGTAATTGGAGACATAAATGCAATTTTTACATACTTTACTTAAAATGGAAACTAACAAGTTAATAATAGCTCTTATCGGGGGTATTTATGTAATGGAAGCCAACAGATGCTATTTGCATCTTGAAGAGCTGATATACAAAATGTTATGTCAAGGCCCTGGCAGGTTTTGTGCTGGCGGAGGCTGGGTCAGGTGGGAGTGGGAGATGCTGGAGATCTGTAGGGCTTTATGGCACATCTGAAAAGTGAGATAACTATATGAAATTTTGCATTTTAGCACATAACTTATTTTAATCTAATGCTGCTAATAAAAAGAATGTGAGAACTGATTTCTTTTATATTTATTCACGTTAAATGATCAGTTACACCTGTCACTTTAAAATTACTCTTCTTTATGCTATCTTCTAGCTGCAACTGCACATCTGATATTCAGAACCCCTAAAAAGTGTGTCTATAGATACATTTTTATTGATACTTCAATTTATTTTGACTACAAGAAGGTATCTGGCAAATAAGTTTCAGAAGCGTAGTGTGACAATCCGGGCGTTGCCTTCTGTGGAAAGATGCCGATATAATTACCAAGCACCTCCCTGTTTCCCTGGGCTGTTCACTCTTTCATATTCATTTGTTTCAAAGTTACCCCTGTCTAGATGATATCTGAACTTTTCCAACATTTAATATCTTATTTCAGTGTGTAGGAGACCAAGAATTTGGGGATTAGAGCAGTCTGGGATGTGTGATCTTGGACCTAATGAAAGCTCCTGCATTTGTAGAGCTATAATCAGGCTTTATTCGGATTTAAAGGAATGGAAGAGACCCCGAGCTGTGAGCATGACTGCGGAGGCTCCACTGGCACTTGCTTAGTCGCCCTCTTCGGAGAAGCAGGAGAAGGTGGGAGGATAAGCTCGTGACTGCTGATGCTATTTGTTATAACTTTCTCCTGGATTAAATGCTGGGATGCTTGCCTTAGCTTGTTAAACTTTGTTTGAAAACTTTGGAGTGCTTTTCTTCAAAGTACACCTGTTACAGCATTAGATTAAAGAGCTATGTTTCTTGATTATTGAATTGAATGGTGAACATAACGTATTGTGTCGTTAATGCCTCTTTGTGTTTTAATTAGAGCTCTAGGAGATGTTAAAAAACAGGTTTATACACATGCTTGACTCGTTGCTAAACTGAATATGCTTGTCACACAGTGTTGAGGGAATTATGTATTACTTTGCTAATCTACTGTCCAGAGCTTCCCTCAGTTGCCTTTCTTTCCTTTTTCCTTTTTTCCCACCTTCCTCTAAAAAGTTTTTGCTTGAGTATTTTCTGAGGGTCTGTCTTATCTGCTTAAAGCTCCTGACTGTTGATAGCCTTTGCTGGTGAAAGGCTCAGGCTCTTGCTCATGTCCTAGAGAGCAGTTTCATGCCTGCACAAGTGGTTTGGTGCACAGCAAGTCCAACAGCTTCTGAGGGTTAGCACAGTGCAGTGGATTAGTAGAGGCTGGGATGCCTGAGATGCCCCAAAGGGAGGGGTGGTACCCCACACACCAGGCGCTGCAAAGTGAAACAACTGACCAGGAACATTTACTGGAAATAGTTACTTTTGTGTGACTGTGTTATGGAGAGTTTTCCAAGCTGTGTTTAAATTTTCAGGCAATTCTTGTTTCAGAATATGCTGTTGAGTTGATGACAGAATAGTGAGAGGAGAACTGCATAGGAGAAGTTCTGCCTGGGTGCTGTCTTTTAATTGTGCCATGTAGTTTATCATGTAATACTGAATGAAATTCTTTAAATATGTAGATAAACGATGGATTTACTACAAGTGTTAGACAAAAGTTACAGTAACGTGGCTGTTCATAAGCGCTTGAAAACCATAACTAAACTATGAGCTTTCATTCATACCACTTAAAAAATACAAGTATTGGTTTAACAGACCAGACAGTTTTTAAATAATGCTTCCTCTATAAACCATGGTGGTATTGAGAAAATTATTACTTTTAGTGTGCAAATATTTAAATCTTCCCCTACATATCAAGTATAGCAGAATAAAATGGTCGTATTTTCTGTCTGCTGATATGCAGAAAACCTGACATCTTGAACCGCTGGATACAAAAGTGTATAGGAGAAATGTGTACCCTGTCAAGGGAGGAAGCGTCTCTAGTGGGACTCTTTGTGTTGTTTAATTCTCTTTATTTGTTCTGCTTTTAACTGCTTGTATTTATTAATATTCTCTCAGTGTTAATTTGCAGGCCTTGATATTAAAGTGGCTGTAGAGGACTCATCATAGAAAATAGTGCCCGTGTCCTACGGAGATTTTGGCTTTAATGAAAAAAACAAACCAACCAAAGACCTTCTGGAGCTTGAAATGCTCAGTATGTGAGTGTGTTAGAGACACACAGGAAAATGTTAGGCTCAGCAATTATCTGGCAAGGAGGAGCCTCAGCAGAGAGGTAGGAGTAATACCTCTCCCACTCTTATTAATACTTGGATAGAAAGAGCAGTAATAAAGTGGTACTCGTCTTCCTGCTTTCATACAAATAAACTCTTTTCCCAGAAGGAAAATAGTGACTGAAATAGTGATAACGAGTGATTACTCTGCAGTGCAATGTAAACTTGTTAGGTGTTGTTTGATAGGAGGGAGAAAAAAAATGCTCATTTCAAGCACAGATAATAGCTTTTTATGTTAGTTTTTTGTTTGTTGGTTTTGGTTTTTTTTCAGGAACTGCTGACCAGTGCTCTGAAAAAGGAAAGGTACTGGTTGTCAGTGTTGGTGCTGTGCTTTGACATCGTTAACCTTGTTTGGGGGAGTTCTAGCAACTCTTCAGCTTGGGCCTAATTCAAGAGCAGTTGTGTTCTTTTACAAAAATCAAATTGCCTGTCATTTAAGCAACTGAGAGGGAGATACTTAAACCTGATAATGAAGTTGCAGTCTTCCTTATGTTAACAACGTAATCATTTCCATTGTAGCATGACATGAGCAATCTTAAGAAGTAAGTGAAGCTTTTTGCTTGACAAATTTGAACTTGAAGCTCCGTAACAGAATGTGCTGACAGTGAGGGAGGAACCAAAAGTTGATCTTATATTAAGATACATGTTTATGAAGAACAATATTGTAATGGCTGTTGGTGTACTTAGGAAGTAAAATTCACTTCTGCTTATGGTACTGATTCTTTTATGGAAGTTATTTTTTCAAAATATTATGCCTGTATTACAAATACTGATTTTCTTAACTTTCTTTGGTTAGTGCTTGTTCACTTTTTTTGGATAAAAAAAGAAAAAGATGAAAAACCTGTGGGATGAAATTATTCCATATTTTTATACAAATAGAAATGATGCAAAATTATTTTGTGTGCCCTTTACAGCTGGTATCCATAAATTCAGGTGGTTTCATTTTGGTCCTTGTAGTTTTGTTCTTTTTAATGTATCATACTATAATTTCCAGTGATATTTTATGAAAATTGTAAAAGTTTTTCTTTATTCAGGTATTTTTCAGATACCTAAGTTTGTTGAAGTTAGTAGTAAACATATTTTTGATCCAAATACTTACTTATACAGCTAGTGTACAAAAAATTTACTTACAATGGCAACTGAATGAGATTTTGCCAGTGACTGGCAGGTTGCATTCGTGTCTGTTTCTGCAGTTTTGATGGAGATCTGACTTGCCTTATTTGGTTGTACAGACCTATGCAGAGACAGAATATCTGTGGTAGAATACTGTAGAAAATGGGACTCTGCCCTGAACTCCATGAAAGAGGAGGCTAAAAATTACTTTAGGCTTCAGTACTTGGTATTCTTAGTAGTCCCTCCTTTGTTGCTTAAAACTGAATACATATGGATCTGATACATGATGTTTTCGTTTTTCTTCCTCTGTATATCCTATAAGACTTCAGAAGGTGGGACATAACTTATTAGAAAGCTTACACTCCTGCCAATCAGCTCAGTATCAGTCAGAGCCCCGTGACTCCAGTTACGTGGATTAACCTGGCTTAAGTGCTGTCTCAGAGCCTTTGTTTGGCGTCTTCTATGTACTTGTTCTAAATTTTCAGAAGCCTCTATATGTAACAGCAAACAGGGATGTGCATTAATTTAGGTTACTGAAACCTAGTAACTTTTGCAGGTGCCATTTCACTCTCTTTTTAAGATTATTGAACTACTTTTTTTTTCTGTGTGTTCACTTCTGTGTGCTTGAATTCCACATTTGAATCAGTCCATTTTTGAAGTATGAATGGGTTAAGAGTAGGAAAAAAAAGTCTGAAGAAACTTAAAAAAGGAAAAAAGTAAAGCCTCAATTGCAGATGAGAACTTGAATATCATTTGTAGTTCTTACTTATCTCTCTCAGCCATCCATGTCTTTGATGCCTTTGTAGTCTCCCTTTGGCTGTCCCCTCTTCTTTTTGACTTAACTTTCCAACTTTTTCCTTGTTATTGGAGAAAACAGTGTTTCCAGTGAGTGTCTCACAGTCTTCTTGGGACCCTATAAATCATCTAGGTCAAATTAAATTTTTCTCCTGTACCAGACTACAGACAGTATGGACTTCCAGATTGTTTGCAGTCAACCTGAAAGTATTTTGGCAGACTTGTTGGCTTGGGGTTTTTTTTTGTGTAAGTTTGCTCAGTCTGATAAAGGGGGCCTTTTCCTTCACCTGTGTTTTTATGTGAGGTTTTATTTTTTGTGGCTGCTACATTTGTGGGGGTTTACATATATGTGTATGTACAAAAGCACCGTGCACCGAAAATTCAAGTTGTATTTTTAAAAATTCATTAAAATAAGTGTTTGTGATATAAAACTTTTTTTCTGGTGAATGCTGATACTGGTGTGATGACTATTTAGCTACTGTTTAACAAAAAGCCCTTCTATGTTTTGCCTGTACATAGGTAAATTGTGCTTGGTTAAGGAAGTTAAATCTGTGTGTTTGACTCAAACACACATCAGCAATTGTATTTACTTTGGTACAGATTATAAGAGTGTTTCAAAACAAACTTGATTTTATACAGGGAGGAACTGCTAGAAAAAGTGAGACAGTGGCAGAGCTTTGGTTTAGTGGAGTAACTTTTAAAACATATAAATGCATCCTGGTTATTTATAAGGTATCAAATCCTTTTTTAACCCTTTGCTACCCTATGATAATTTTTTTGGTCAAAATGATTTTTTTTTCTTTCCCCCTTTAAATAATTGTAGGGAATCTATACTAAGCTCATTCTATCAAAGAAGTCAGCTTTCATAACAGTTTGAAAGGTGTTGCTCTGGTGTTACTCTGTTATATTGATCTGATTGGTCATGTACACCTAATTCTGAAGAAGTGGTATTAGTGTCAGCCTTTGCACAAGGGCTGTACAAGTTGAGCCAGCTTCACTCCTGTACCAGATTCCTTTGGTCATAACAAAGCATCTTTAGAGCTATCTTTTACAGGTTTTAATGTCACATTAGGGTACTCTATGGCACCTCTGCCTATTTGTGGTCTCTTATAGGCTGGTAGGGATTTAATCAGTCAGAATTGTGGATTTAACTGCATGATGGCAATTCTCAAAGGAGAAAAAGCTCAGCTCCTTTGTTTACTTCTGCTTTTGAGCTTTCCAGGTCTGACAGGATTATAGAGGTTTTTGTGCTTCAGGTAAGCAGAAGTAATGTAAAAAACTCTAAGGGAGCAAACCCTCTAAGGGAGCAAACCTATTAAGGCAAGTTTTCTCTTTTTTTTTTTTTTTTTTTTTTTTTTTTTTTTTTTTTTTTTTTTTTAATGCCAGTGTATTGTGAAGGGCCGTGTTACCTGCTGTCCTCCTTGGAACTGGTGAAAGCCCATCCATAATGACGTGGGTGGGAGAGTATCCAAGTCTAGTTTTATCCCTTGTTAAACAATATCAGAAGTTTTGCCTCCATAAAGGCAACAGCTTTGCATAGTGGAAGTCTGTTAATAAACTACAAGAAATTAGAAAGGTCTAAATATTTTAGACAATTCTGTTAAAGGTTTTTCCTTTTGACAGTAAGTTTTTCTGACAGTGGGTGCTTTAAAAAAGGAATAGTTTTCTTGCATTGCAACTTGATCTTGCAACCCCCCACCTATCCCCAACATATTTGCATCAGGAAATTTTTAGGAGAAATAAACTCAGTTTTGTCATTTAGGAATTCTGCTTATAAATTCATCAGATAAATGTTCTGCTAATTTCTGGCTTTGTTTTGGCACTGGTTTTAATTCCCGTTGACTCCACAGAGACCAAAGTTTCCATGCTTATTTCTCAGAGCTTGTCATACATTTTGTCTAAGTGAGTGGGAATGACTTTGGAAAAGGATTGACACAAGTTTCTCCTTCATAGCAGTAAAAACAAACCCAACACAGCCCTTTCCGACCATTTAAGATCATCTTCAAGGAAGAAGTCATATTTGGTTGCTGCTATGGGAGTTGCAGCCACAGAGGATGAAGTTGATGAAGTCTTGTTTACTGTGTTACAGTGTCTGCTGCTTCATTAATCGTCATTTGATTGTGCTCCAAGCCTTGTGTTTTTGCGGTCTAAGTGCAAAGCTTGGGTGCTTTATTTATTTATGGAGTTTCTTTGCACGGGAAGGTGACAGTTTGAGTGCTGGTGTGGTCTGACCATAAAAGACCAGAGAGGCTTTCGTTATGAAAAATCACAAATACCAGTGTCCCAAGTTTGATAAAGGGTGTCAAAAGTACTTTAAATCACTGTCTTAATCAAGTGAAGTTAACACTATTACTTTTTTCTTGCCTCTCCCCCCCCACTTTTTTTTTTCCTCTGGGAGGTGTCATTCCAGTAAATACTGACTAAATGGTTTTATGTGAGGTGAGCTGTTTATGATGGTTATTTTTCTGTGGCCACTGAGACCCCCTTAAGGGCCAGGAATATTCAGTATATGTACATTTACTCAAATTCCACATAGCTGAAGCAGTTGAAGAATCTCGAAAGAGCATGCTCTGTAGCCTTTCTGAATCCCTGTGTTGTACACTGGTGAGCATCACAACTTAATGTATCCAGAAAAGGAGACAAATCTTTTCTTGACTACTGTCATCCAGTTGAGAGGTAACTTTCCTCCTGTAATCCAGACATAAATTATTCTCAATCTTTTTGTTTGTAGTTTCCTTTTTTTCCTACTTGCATTGACCAGGATGGGAACAGAGGCTCCGCAGGCTCATTTGTTGTGTAAAAGTGGGTGGTGGTTTGAGCCACAAGGTCCTCCTGACACTCCCCAGCAACTGGTGGTTGGTCATCCTGCAAATAAATGGTTGAAGCAAAATACCACAACATAGATAAGAAATGCTTGCGCAGACTGCTCTTCTGGTGAGGTGATGGGAATGACCATAGGATGCTTGAATGCTGTAGGTAGGCAGCAGCAGAGTTGTGCAATGGAAAGGGTTTGAGGAAAAGGGAGAAAGCACTGGGGCAGACTGGACAGCAGAGGAGGACTGGGAAGATGGGATGAAAACTAAGGACTGCCTTTGCAGATGTGGCAACTGCTGACACCTTAACGTGATACTGAAATTGATGCCTGAAGAGTGCATCTGGGGAGAGGAGGAAGAAAGGTCCAATCATGTCTCTGATTCCTGAAGATATCCATTTACAGGACTGCAAATCAGTAGTTCAATCTGTGAGAGGAGAGATTTCTGGCATCATTCCTTATTTGGTGTGTGAGCTGGGTTTCCTGAACATGCTGGGCACTTTGAATCCCACTGTAAAGACCTTTCCATTTGCTTCATGAGGAGTTAAAATCTTGGGGGGTTTGCTGTTTCTTGTTCCAGAGCCAGAGCTGTAGCTTGAAGGCATTGAAATACACAGTTTGGTATTACTTCGGTCCAAAGTTTAAATATGTCCCTTCATATTTTATATTGGCATTGTGTGGAGGATCCACACACACTGCTTTTAGCATTTGTGACTTTCTGGTGTGTGTGGTGGGATCATGGGACTTGCTGTGGAGAATATGGAAGTGGCATAGCTGTGCCATCAGAAACATAACATCTGTTATCTTACCATACTTTAGAAGTTCTCACACTTGAATAGTTTTATTTCTTATTTTAAGATCCCCACTAAAAGTCCCTAACTGTGTACAAATATAGTTGCATTAAATAATAGAATTTGGCTAAGGAAAAAGATGCCTCTAGGTCATCTAGATTATTGCTTCTGAAATGTTTGTTTGAACCTCCCTTCAGAAAATAGTGTGGAACAGTACTGCCATCACTAAGCTACAGGAAATGCACACGAGCACATCTGTTTAGTACAGGAGGTACAACTCGAATGAGGTGGCTTGATACTTAAAATCCAGCTGGCCAGCATGTGGCTGTGGCTAACAGCAGAACGTGTAATGTTCTCCTTCCTCAAGAACTGCATCTATTTTGTTTTGCTCCAGATCCTCATAAATAGCTTGTTTTTGCTACTCTGTGGCTCAAAGACCTGTTTTCAAGTTCCTGATAGTAGGTAGTGCCAAAATACTTTTGTTGTTTCTGCCTGTACCCCATTCCAGGCTTTGTGGATCAGGAAGCCTCCTGCCTGTATTTTTATCTCAGTTTAGGTCTTGTACTGCAGCATTCTGCCTCATGCATTTGTATTCTCTTTCTGCTACATTCCTCTGCGTTGAAGTGTGTCCTGCTGCAGGGAATACCCACTCTTCGGAGAGAGATGCATCCTGCACCAGGCTGAAGTAACAAGTCTCCTTAACATTTCGTCCCGCAAAAGAGGAGGAGGGACCTGAGCTGCTGTGTACTAACTGTCCCTGCATGCAGCTGTACACCATAGCATCCGGCAGGGATATATATGTGTGTGTATGTATTTACATGTATCTCCTTCAGTCTCTGATGTAGGGAAGAGAGATGGAATGGTGGAATAGTTACCTGGGATTTCTTTGCTGTCACCAGCATGCAGCGGTACTCATGAGTTCTGTGGAGTAGCTGATGCACAGTACTTGTGCTCCACAGCACCATGTCTGCATGGTGAGGTGCAGCCCTCAGCGCAGACAGTCCCAACAAACCACTTTGTGCAGTGCTCTTTATACTCAAGTCCCCTTTATTGTTGGCTTGCCCTCCGGCTGGGTTGAGAAAAGCTGAGCTCTGTGGAGCATGTTGTTTTGGCAGTGCAGCAACCAGGACTCTTGTCCAGTCTTTGTTTAAACGTCAAGAGCTGCAGCTTTCAATCTTCCCCCTGGGGATTTGGGTCAGCAGTTCTGACTCTCAGGATGTTTCCTTAATGCTAAACCTAAACTTCTTGGTTTTTTTCTTAAATTTATCCCATTGCATTTAATCTCTTACAAACCCAGGCTTTTGTTTGACTAATTCTAATATCCTACCTGTATATGAAGACTGTAAACAACTTTGTGTCTTAAAGTAGGTGTTTGTAAGTTAAATCCTGTAAGTAGCTTTCCTCCATAAGGGCAATTTTTTCAGTCTGACTCAGTTTTTTGCATGTATATGTTAATTGTGTTGTGTAACAATTATTTTCAAGTAATCAGTAAGATGTTTTGAGTGTTTTGCAGAATGGTTGGCACTACACACAAGCTAAATAACTGCTGTGTTGGGTCACCATCTGAGTGCCTGGGGCCCAGGACTTCAGAGCATTTCATAAAATGTCTTGATGTTACTTGTTAGTTGCCTTATGAAACCTATCCTTCTAGACATCCTGCTACATTGTTTGTCTGAAAGTGGGGTAAGCTGCTGTGGGAAATTGTTTTCCCAGCAAGTTTTAATTGGTTGCTGGGAATTACTAAATCACTGCTGCATAAAGGTGTCATGAAATAATTTTTGTGACAGTGGAAAGAAGTGAAGGTACTAGAGAGTTGCAGGCTTTACTAAATGCTTTCAGTGTCTCTGATCTACCTTAAGGTGAGATGGACTATGTTTAGATTTTTACAATGAAATTGTGAATTTATACTGAATTACTTTGTTGGCTAAGCCAGTGTGGAAGAGAGATAAAAATTGAGAAGCTGCAGAGTACTGTAGTACACTGTAGTTAGGACTGTTTAGAAGCTTGTGAAGAAGAATAAACAACAAATCAGTTTATTACAAGCAAAAATCCAACACTGTTTGCTACAAAGACTTTGTAGGGATTTTACAAGACTTTTCTTAAAGCTTACTGACTTTTTCTTTTCTACCTCTAATCCGTGTAGGGTAAGTATTGCCTGGAAATATCTCTTTAGTTAAATACAATGGATACTGTTTTGGTATTTGGATACTTGTTCTATTATGATTTTTTCAGAACTACAAGGGAGAGAGTACCATTACCTTCCTGCTTCATACTATATTTATAATCTCAAAAACTACTAGCTTTATTTCTGATGCTGTCTTGGTAGTATTAAAATTTTGATCTGCCTTTTGTAAGAGGTCTGTGTGATGTTACTGGTAGTCCATGGGGAGCTGTCTGTATGTGCTAGATACCTGAAACAGTCTGTAAAAAACCTGGAAATTATAAAATGATTTTCTAATACCTTTCCCATCTAAGCAGCATTATATCCCTGGGATTATTTATGGAGAAGAAGATGTGGAGCATCACAAGACCGATTTCCTGATTCATTTTTGAAAGTAATTTGTGAGGTAGGAATTGCACAGTAGATGATATAAGTTATCAGGCAACCCGTATTACCAGAAGCAAGCTAAGGGAGCATGGATTACCTGAAATGCTCACAGGAATGTTTGTAGCTGCTGAGAAAACTGAGAGGATAATTGCTAATTAGTTTCAAACAAGACAGGTGAATTAATATTTGCTATTAATGATGTGGGTGAAGGAATGAGGACTCCGTTCATTCAATACCCGAATCAAGCTGGATGGAGCTCACATGTCTACTTGAGAAGATGCTTTGAACTTAAGAGTTACTTTAACAGATTGGAGAAGGAGCCTGGAAGGAGGGGTTGGATGGGGCTGAGCAGGTTGTGTGAAGGGGTAGCTGTCTTCAGCACGAAGGTTTGGCTGCACACCTGCAGGCTGGGAGCAGTGGGCCCAGAGGCAATAACTGCTCACAGCCAGGACATGAGGCAACAGTCGTGCTGTTGCAAAAGCAAAGGCATTGGAGTTTATACGTAGGATTATTATCTGCAACTCATGTGGCAGTAAAGAATGTTTTTCTGTAAAAAGAGAGGAGCATTTTGTGTGTAGGGAAGGATTCAGCTGGGAGACTTTGTCCAGATTTGGACGTCACAACTTCATACTGGTTTTGTGTGCCAGCCCTGGAAAGGGTGGTGGACAGCAGCAACTAGAAGAATCAGAAATGTAGAAAATGTGTCCTTTAAGCAGGGGGTGAAAGAACTGGGTTTTATTTAGTCTGGAGAAAAGACAAGGATGTATTTACAAGAGAGTTCAGTTATTGTTCAAACATAAGGTTAACTGTGTAAAAAAGAAAAGGATGATATCATCAGGGCCCAGTGCAGGGAGAGACCTGGTAAAGGCTTGAGCAGCACAGGGGAAGATGTGTGCTTAAAGTGCTGGGACAAACTTTGAGGGTCACGCAGCGTGGAAGGGGCTCCCTCCGTTTTGCAGAGTCTGAGTTCTTGGTCCTATCTAGCTGTCCTTTTTCAGGACCCTGACAGACCCTTTTTTCTGCGACCATCTCTGTTTTTGCAAATGGCAGTGCCGTGTGTGGGATGGTTGACAAGAAAAGCACGAAGCTCTGTTTTCAACCAGCACAATTCTTGTTTTGGTAGCTTGGCTGTTGGTAAGCACTGTGGTAAATTACAGAGAGAGCGATAGTATAACAGTAGTGATAACTGCAAAAATAGATCTGTGTTCCAAGTGGCCTTCTGTTGTTAAAAGTTGTATTTTAAGAAATAAATCTTGCTGATGCTTTTTTCCCTGGTGACGCTTAGTTTCCAGGCAGTATTTATGAAAAGCTACTGTGCATTTCTAAGTTTTTCTGTGTCTACACAGTCCTTTAGTTCCTATAATTTTTTTTCCTGTTTCTTCATGCCACAGTTTCTGTTGCTTGCCCATTAATTTTTCAAATGCACCTGGAGATTAGGAGTTTGGAGTCTGTTGGCACAGTCTGTGTGGAGGGGAGGGTGAGCATCTTCTGTGCCTTCTTTACCCTGGTCCTGAACTTGCTGTTCTTGGGGAGGTTGGCACTCTTCCATTTTTTTTTCAATCTGTTGGGGAAGCACCCCCTGATCATTAGTTTGAGGTGACTTAATTAATGTTTCTCAACCAATATGTTAAGACTAGCTTTCAAAACAAAGGGGGGGGAAACAGTGTTTTGTGGGGGCAACTGTATTTTTCATCCTATTTTGTTTATTTGTTCATGGTTGTGAAATAAGTAAAGTTGGGACTGAGATTATGACTCTATACTGTAAGGATTAGAGAAAGAAAAAAAAAATTAGTTGAACCTTCCAGTATTTCAGAGTTCATCTTGGCATTTAACTGAGCAAATAAATGTGTTTTTAATGAAGAGTTCAAAAATATATTAGTTTTGTGGTTCAGCTGGGAGGCAAAAGCTGTGGTTTTGTTCACACTTAAAAGTTGTAGGCTGTGTTGCATTTTAATGATGCCATTTGAGCTGCCACAACCAGGGCTTTGCTTGTGTTTCTATGGAAAACTTACATTAAATGGGTTCAGTCGGGACATTAAAGAATTATCCCATAATGAAATGTGTCATAAGAAAAAATCAGTCAAAGTCATGTTTGGAAAACTTAGCCAGCTATTTATTAATTATTTACTTATTTTCTTCACTTGCCTGCCCTCCTGCAGTGTGTTTTGTGGGTGAGGCTCTTGGCATTTCTTAGCTGGAGGGTAGAGGCAAAACACCAGGTGGGGTAGTACCCAGCAGAGCAGCAGTGGGCTGTTAAAGCGAGCCCCTCTGGTCACCCCCACTCCCTGTGTGTCAGGTGTTTCTGCTGCACCTGAGCTGGGTCCCTCTGGATGGAGATGGGAGGCTCCCGTTGATGCTCGTGCCAAGTGCACCATCTCCTGCACAGACCCTGTGGTTTGCTTCAGGCCATGTGTGTGGTGGCAGAGGGTATCTGCTTATCTCAAGTTAAAAACCCGATCCACGTAGTGTGATTCATGTTTCAACAACCTTGGCTCTGGTACTGCCTTGATCTACAGATCTTCTTGTGTTGCTCAAAGTTAGTTGCTTAATGTGGGGTATAGCCAGAGAGTGTCAGGAACATGGGAAGAGGAACCTAGGAAAATTTAAAAAACAAAAAGAACTCCCAAACCAACCAAGCACATTTGCTGCCCCCCCCAAAATAACAATACACCAAATACACAAATACTAAAAACCCCCAAAGGCAAAACTTCAAATCAAAGAAAATTAGTAGAGCCAAAACTTCAAAATTTTGCACAGTCAATGTACAGGAGCTGTAATATATTGTGTTCCCCTTCTCCTTCCCCCCTCCGCCCCCCCGCGATTGTAAGGAAGTATTTTCCTTTTATTTTCCTTTGATGCCACAGCCTAAGTTGAGCAACAATAGTTTTAATAAGTAATGGGATGTGTGCCACTCCTCAGTGGGTGGGTGTTTGTATCTTTTTCTTGTACTGCAGATGGGTGGAGGAGCGCAAATGTTAAGAGTGTGGTGCTGACACTTTGGCCAGAAACTGCCTTATTTCAGTTAGAAAAACATTGTCATATCCCCTTATTTTGTTCTTGTTCTTCTGGCAGGGTATGCAGTTACCGCTTCCTTGGTTTTTACTTGCAGTTTTGCTCTCTAATACTTTCTATCACAGCTCGTAGCTGTCCTGTTTTTGTTAACTTTTTGCTCTGAGGCACGGGGTGGACTGCCTGCCAGGACAGCCCCTGGTCTGGCTGCTGACATCCCTGAGGAGTGCTGCAACTCATCTGTTGGGTGTGATGGCTTTAATGCCTTTGCCAGGTGCATTACAATAGGGCACCAAACATACCTGTGCCTGATCCTGCAGGAGGGCAATGCAGGCAGTTAGTGGAGGGAGAAATTCCTTCTGTTCCCATACTTAATATTGCTCAAGGCTCAGGACTAGATTAAAAAGGGCGAGTAAGCAGAATGCCTGCCAGGGAAGCTAAGCTATTCGGGATTGTCAAGGAGAGGTCTGGAGGAATGTAGTGAGGAATTAAATCAGGAGCCACATGGAGCTTTCTCTCTATGCTTATTTTGTTTGCCCTCCTATGAATTTATAAGCATGCATGGTTCATAGAAGACCCTCTTGAATGAAGAAAGCATCAGTGTATAAAGAGAAATCGACACCTTAAGCCAGATGAGTAAGCATGCATCTATCTGAATGTGTTTGTTGAAGTGTTTTTATTCCCAAAGCAGGATAGAGAAAATACTAATTAAAATTTCATTTTGTTGGTATTGGTAAAGTTGTTTTCCATTCATGTTAAGAGGGATGGCAAAATCAATTTTGAGAATATTCTTATAAATTTGTTTTTAGTTGTAATGCTTACTACATTTATATCATAGTATGTGCACATATAGCTGATACATTGCATTTTTACAGATATTAAATGAGAATTGTGGAATTTAAGGCTTTATACTCTGGATATATCCCTTGGTTGGGAGAGTTGCAATAAAAATAAAATACACCCTTCACTTACTTGCCAAAAATTAAATTGTAGCTCAAACATGAAATGCCTGATGTCACTCCTACTACCTAAATAGCACTCCTTTCATTTTTTTAGGAGCTTGTGATGTCATCAGCTGAAGCGAAAACATCTACCTCATGACCTGGCATGTAAGTGAAGGAGGAACTGATACTTAAAAATAAATAAATAAATGTGTGTATTGGTGTTTACAATGTGTAAATTGAATCTATATACCTTCAACTTTCAGATGTCACCTTTTAAATGAAAGCTTTCTGAATTTTTAAAGGAATATAAAGTCTTTTAAAGAGGAGGAAGTCATAAAAGAAGCCGTTACCAGTAACGTTTCAGCCTGCAGAACTCCTTAATAATCTCAGTTAAAATCTATTTTATGTATCCCATAATGCTTGAAATGCTGGTAAGCATAGATGGAATAATTTTATCTTACCTCAATATTTACACGTGCTGCTTCCACCCATTTTTATTCTGTGCTTCTTTTCTGGATATGAATTCTGATAGTTGTGATGAATGCATACTATACACGGTGATACCCTTCCTAAAATTAAATACTCTGCTTGCAGAAGATTTAGATTCTTGATATACTCAAGATACTTCATAGTGAACTTCCTGCAGCTTTGTGACACTTCTATTTTATTCCCTTAAGTAAGCAAAAATATTTCAATCCTCTGCAGAGGCATTTATAGATTTTTTTTTTTGTCTGCCCACTCTCTGCTTTTCTTTTATGTGGCTTTAGAGGATTAAAGTGCAGTCATTGCTTTGAGGGGCCAATGTCAGCAGTGAGCTGAGTGTTCCTAATTGGTGCCAACACCTGTCCCTCATTATGAAGCCTTGTTCAAGCTGTCTGGTGAACCGAGGTAGCTGGTCTCCCCTGCATGTCTCTAATGTGATTATAAAGCCCTCTCCTCATGCAAGTTTTATTACTTATTCAACTTTTGGACTGATGTGGAAAGTGAAGCTAAGCTGAGCCATTTGGCTGGCTACCAAAGATCATAAGGAGTGCCAAAGAGAAGGGATTCACTCATCTCAATTTCAAGAATTTTAGTTCAAAGGTTGCTTCTGCTTTGACTGTTTAAATTTTTAAAAAAGGGGGGGGAGGGGAGGACTGGTTTTTTTTTGGTTTTTTTCTAGTTTTCAACGTCAAATAGTCTGAATTTAGAGACCAGATCTACAGACTCCAGCTGAGCTGTGAACATCTGACTGCAGCTGCTATTGTGCATAACCCATTGATTTTCTGCAAATAGAGCTTTGGCCTTGACTACTCTTGCACCATCGCTTTGTCTTCAGGGGGTCAGGGCGTAGCAATTCTTTTCTACACAAAACCAGCATCAGCCTCTCCTCCCACTTGATTCTGTACTGTTAGCAGGGCTACAATGCATTGTGCTTTGCCATTGCAGTTGGAAGAGATGACCTCAGACAGATTTCACCAATGAAATTAATGGCTCAGATGAGATGGATCACTATCATGTTTGGGCTTTACAGGCAAAAGTTTAAGCATGGTTACGTTTTTCTAAGTAGTTTAAGTAAGTTTTTAAGCGTTTAGCTTGTAGAATTCAAGTGTGCAGCAGTACAGTGCTGGCTGGAGGTTTTGGGTTATTTCCCTATGAGGGAGGAGAAAGACAGAATAACTTCAGATGTGTATCTTGGAAAGGTTTGAGATAATAAACCTGTAAGAATCATACGAGAACCCTGTTAGTTATCCAGATTTGGAAAGCCGTAAGAAAATGAAAGTGTAGTGGATTCTTAAACTTCAGACGTGAAATTGGAAGGATAGTTATTAAAGGGATTGAATATCTGCAGGATAGAAGAGAACCCAAAAGAAAATCCTGAGTGGATAGAGCCCTAATATGCATCTAGGCTGTATTTGTACAATTGTTTATTTGATTTCTCCTTAAAAAAAAAATTAAAAATCAACAACTCAATTACACTGGGAATGATCTAATTTTTTACTTAATAATTTTGTCCAGAATGGTTCTATGAACAGCAATCAACAAACTTTAAGGGCAACAGTATGTCAAGTGTTAGAATCTCTGCTGGTTGTGCTCATCATAATCAAAATCTCATCTAATAAAAATTCTCATTTCGATATTTATCATGGCCCTACAGACACCCATCTGATCTGTAGTCCACAGAGGTCAGGTTAGGAAGTGATCTATTAAAAAACAATGAAATCCATAGCACAGAGAGGAATTATGAGTTATGAGTATGTCTGGTTTCGGATTATTTCCCTTACTGAATTAGGCCAGTTGCTTTCTCCAGTAATGATCAGCAGTGGACACCTAGGGAAAGAAAGCATTATAAAATTCTATTGACTCTGTTTCTTGTAAAATTTTGGTTTTGGGACTTCCAGCAGATTGACGTGACATTGTGTTTAATAGCCCTTGTTATCCATTATGCCTAATTTTCTTTAATCTCTTTGCTTTTCAACCTCTATGATATCCTATAGCATGGAGTTTCTCAAAGTCATTTTGTACATAATGACTTTTTTTTTTCTTCACTTAATTACTTTCCATTGAAGTTTCTTCTGTAACTTTTTGTGTCCCTTGCTTTCTGGGCTGTGAGAAGCAGTGAGTAGTCTCTTCATCCTGTTGCTTCTCTTTGCCACTTAAAACAGATCTCCCCTCTTCTGCATCCTCCTTTCACAGATAGTCTCAGTCTGTTTCATTTCTTACCCTAAAGCCATGGCAAACTTTATTCTAGAGTTGGGGTTTCACATTCTGCAAATACTTCTCCAGTGGTGTTGAGGGGAGCTAGAAGATACTGTGTCATAGGTTAGCAAGCATAGTCCCTGAAGGGATGTCCTTGCTAAGGGGTGCTTACAGCTTCCTCTGGGACTTGATAGAACCTATCAGTGGCCAGTTTGAATATGGACAATTCTTTAAGCCGCTTAAAGTTGTGACCACCTCTGTGATCCACACTTAAGAATAGAAACCCTGAGGCAGACTTTCTCTCTCTCTCGTTTCCGGCGCTGGCACAGGTGGCTGCGGGCCCCGTGCGGGGGCCAGCGGGCCCAGCCCAGGCCCTGCTCGGGCCAGGCCGGGCCACGGCCATCCTGGAGTCGATGGACCTGCTCCACACATGGAACCCCCTCCCCCCAGCCCCCCCCCCCTCCACTGCCATAAGCCACATTCCAGCTGCAAGGCCGAGGTGAGATTAACCCTTTTACTGCTGTGAAGAGCTGAAAACCTGAGGAAGGAGAAAGAGGAGATGCTTAAAGCTGAAATTCTGTTTTGAAGCTATGATATATCAGAGTATCCCATTGTAATTCCATGAAGATATGGGGGGTGGAGTGTTCAACTTGTAAGCAAAAGCACCTGCGCTGAGATAGGCAGATGCTGACGCAGCTGTAATTTCATGAGAAGTTTGGACAGGGAGAGGTGGAAGCAATGAGGACTTTTGCTCCAAATGGGAAAGGAGAAACCTCAGTTCCTAGAGATACTCCCAGAGATAGTCCTAAAGATGAAGATGAAGAAGACCCTTTGCTCCCAGGGAAGGAGAAGGGCCTCTGTTCTTAGAGATGAAATGCTCCCAGCGATGGGTGAAGAAAACTTTTGTTTCTGAACGGCTCAACCTTAAAATTGTACCCCAGAAACTTCAAGAGTGGACCCTCGAAAGAAGTTTCAGGAAAAGCTGCAAGTCGGGGGAAGGGACTCACATGCGAGCAGAGAGACTCCTCTTCCTGAATGGACTGAACAAAGTTATTTGGAAGTGGGTGGCTGTCTCGTTGTGATAATGTGTTCATAGCCTGGGCAAGAGAGACTCCTCTCCCTAAATGGACTAAACAAGGTTTTTATGGAAGTGGTAAACAGACTGAACATCTCAAGGGTTGTCTTTTTACACTGTCAGTGGGAGAAGGGAGGAAAGTGGGGGGAGGAGAAGAGTTCTGAAGGTGTGGTATAATTTCTTTTCTTTTAGGTCTGTTAATAAACTTCTTTATATTCTTTCAAGTTTGGTGCCTGCTTTGCATTTCTCCTAATTCTTATCTCACAGAAGATAAACAGTAATGAGTATTTTGGACCAAACGACTACACTAAATTGGTGTTTCTGCCTGGTTACAAACCCAACCCACTACGTACTTTCTTGTACTTAGCCTGAAAGAGGGATCCACTAATGTTGTTCATCCATAAAGCTTTCTCTGTGTGGCTGAGTGGGTGTAGCAAATGAAACCAGACAGGCTTGTGTCGGTGCTTGTTGCTGCTGCTCTTAGGCCTTCCCAGAAGGATGCCTCTCTTGCAGCTCTCTGTGCTGTTCTCCTCCTACAGTAGTTTGCTACAGGTGATTTGGGAATGCCCAAGTACCCTATTTTTAAAGACATTCAATTAGTGTGTGTGTTTTCATCTTCTTCAGACCTTCTAGAAGTGTCTCACAGGTGCTGTGGCGGCGTATGTACTAACGGGAAACCATAGTTGGCATTGGGATAGGCAACAGCACTCTGCCTCACTGGCAGGGATGTCTGAGGGAGCAGCTGCACATGCCTGATCTGTGATCTGCTCGCAGATCGCAGCTTCTGTGTGAACAGCCAGTCACTTCTGGTGTTGCAGAGCTGGGGAGGTGGAGGGCCAGAGTCTGGGGTGGCTTTATTCTGCCCCACTCCAAACGCAGGCTTGGTTGTGCCTTCTCTCCTTTGCAGAGCCCCTGGTAACTGGTATGGCTACAGCCTGCCCCATGTCCTGAAGCTGGGCGAGGTAAGAGCCTGCAGAGAAGGCAGCTTCTTTACAGGCCTATGAAAAAGTCCCTGACCAGGTGGAGTTGCATGTACAAAACATATCAACTGCAGGTTTTGCATTGCATCATGGAGTCTTAAGAGTGATGCTGCTATAAAGGTGGTTTTGTTTTGTTTAGTTTCATAGTTGAACTTTCAGTTGGAACCTCTTTTTTCTCTCTGTTTCTCAGCAGATATTTTATTACTCCTCTTGACAGCATGGGATTAAATTGCAGCAGCTGCAGCATCTTGTAGCTCTTACCATATGAATAAACATGTCGTGAAACACATCTCTACTTCCATGGCTTGTAGGCATTTCCATTCTTCTGAGTACAGGAGTGCAGAGTGGACAAGAGACTTGCTTTGGAAGCAGACTCATTACCTCACACCTTGGCAGCTTTGGAAGGTCAGCTGTGATAGTTCCTTATCCTCAGGGAATGGAAACAAGGGTGAGAACACTCTACTTTGTGTCCACCTGTTCATGTCTCAGTGTTCTTTGTGACCCACCCTGTGGGTTGACACCTTTCCTCCTGGGCCAAAAATGCCACCTCTGTCAGCTCAGCTTCAGCACAGTTTGAGAAGGACATGCTTTCTATTAGGAACTGTAGAATGATGATGGTCTAGTCTTACTTATTTAAATCCTGTTTATTTCCACAGGACAGAAGAGGAAGGAGGAATTTAGAGGAATGTTAATGGTCAGTCCTGATAAGTGTGTCCCTCATTAAAAAATATAAAAGTACTTTGGCTTCAACTCGGCCATTTGATGAGAAATTGAACCTTATGTGGTTTTCAGGATGCTTCTCTTGACTGCTTTCCCAAACAAGATGTGGTATTTTTGAAACCTTGGGAAAATACAATCATCCTTTCCTCTTTTCAGGGTAGTGTCAGCCCCAGTGGACAAGTCTGTTATTTATTTAGTATTGCTGCACCTCATGTTATGACAGAGAAAAATTCTTTTCTTTGACTTTACTTTGTACGTAAAATGGACAAACGTCAGTTGACCACACTATCTCTTTCATAATGTTTTTTTCCCCACCTCAGTTTGATGATATAGAGAAACCTGGAATGGCATTTATTTTTATAAATCTATTTTAAATCTCTTTGGCTAAAAGACCCTCTGTGTCCTTTGATGCGTTGTATATTACGGATTGTAGTACATAATATTAGTTTAATTGACCAGACATTAAAGTTAATTTTAATTCATTAGTTATTAAGACAGATATTTTGTCTCCTCAAAAGGTTTTTTAAACTAAAAAGTATTTTAAGGAACTTTATAGTAAATGTTTTCTCCTGTTGTGATGTGTTCCGGTTTGGCCTCAGTGTCAGGGTGTTTTGATACAGAGAACCAAAATAATAGTGCAATTGCATATATACGTGTTGTGTGAAATGCTAGAAAATGTAGTAGAATTCAACCAGAGATTTGAAATATTCCAAATACTTTTTAGAGTTCTGGCCGTGACAGTACATTCCCTTTAATTTCTCCTATCCAGTGGTCCCCCCAGTGCACTCTTTTTACTTGAGAAAAACTTCAGTGTCCAGATTGTTTATTTCAACTTGTAAATGACAACCATTTCTTGTCAGATAAGGAAAGAAATTATCAACTTAATGTTTTCTGTAGGAAAATATTTGTGTTCTTACTTTCTTTGAGTAGAGTATAAAAATGCATATTGATGTTTTCTGCCTTTTACAATCCCTCAAGTTTTGTTGGTGATAAAAAATTTTGCAGTGAAATGGTTAGCCTCTTCAAAGCATTATAAGCAAGAAAAAAATGAGTCAAAACAGATAAAATATTTAATGCAGGTTGCTGTTGATTCTTTTATTTGAGATTTGGAAAGAACAAAGCAAGAACAGTGAAACCTACTTTAATATATTTATTAGGGAGTACCAAAAAATTAAATTACTATTTTAAGCAAGTGTTTTGTAGCATATGAGGACTTTTGCCTATGCTATTAATAGAAGAGTTGTTTTTCATAATCCCAAATAGTGCATACATTTCTAGATCCTTTCTTCTTTGATAATATTTCCTGCTTGTGATCCTAGCTGCAGTACTAGTTCCTGCACCTGTATTTTGTCATGAAAGCATGCATTAGTACAGCTGAAGAACAGAGAAAGATGCAAGTGGGCAACTGCTGGCAGCATCAGGCACATGGGGCAAAGTGGGCTTCACTTGAACTAGTCTAATACTGGTTATTGCTTAATTTTCACGTAAGTAGCGACACTTCTGTGGGATTTTCTTTTCTCCTCATCTTCCCCCTCCCTGCAGTTTCATCACTGTGCAACAGCAGGACAATACTTAGTGACTTAGTGCATCACAGGGATTTTTCTGATTTTTCTTCTGTTTGTTTCCGCATGTGCATCAGCAGGAAGGGCAGTGAGTGGCAAGGTTGCAGAATATGCGCTTGAGAGACCTGGATGCAGCTGCCTGCTGGTGCTGGAGGCTCCCGGAGTGATGTACGGCTGCTCTGCGCTGCAGCTCTGAAACGTCAGGGCTTTCAGTGCTTGCTTAATATGAGCTTATCATGAGGGTAGATACAGTGAAGACTGAAAAACACTTAGAGCCAAGGTAATGTGTATCATACCAGTTCTTAAAATAGAAAGCCCAGCTACGCGCTCAGAGGTTTTTCTGCTCAGTCATATCAGTGAAGTGTGTGCTGCTCCTATTTCTTGCCAGTGCTTGGCGTGCCCGTGACTGCAGTCTCCTTGCAGATAAAAGGCACGTGGCTGTCTTTAGGTGTCGAACCCCCTGGGCAGTCAGCCCCTTGTTTGCCTGGCTTAGCACAGGGTGTGATGACCTGTACTGGTCCATTTTTAGTAGCAGTGCATCTGTATCAGTCTTTCTTCAAAGCAGACGTTGTCCTTAGCTTCATTTAATAAGTGGGCTTGTGGGATTTTCTTTTCTTCTTTTGTCCCTTGGTTCTTGAATGTCTTAGTGTTAAATCAGGTATGAATTTTCTTCCAAGGAAGCCCTGTAAGACAGGCAGCACATGATCAATAACTGCATCTCCCAAGCTGAGGGCTCTTCTGAGCAAATGAGCTTCCTGAGCAGGAGTAACTGGGGTTGTTGCTTTCCATGGCACTTAGTGCAGGTGTGGTTAGAGGGCCGTATGTGAACTGGCCCTGCCTCTTGGGTGCTTCCTTCAGGGATCAATTAGCTGCTGTGTTGTTTCCAGCAGCCTGACAAGAGACAGTTTGTGTGCTGCTGACCTGAGGAAGTGAGAGCTGTTGTGGCTTCCCTCTGTTGACAATGTCCTGCTGGCCACCTCAGCAGGTGGTGGTGCTTGTGTGTTCGATATCACTGTGACTTGCTGTTGGGAACTTGTTCCTCGTTTCTTCATGCTGGGGACTTTGTTGCTCTCCCAGAGGGGGGACCTACAGCAGCAGGATGAACCTGGCTGGGGTGGGCAGGCACAGTACACTGCTGAGGGCCATGACTCCCTTTCCTGAGGGATGTACCCTCATTTTAGCCTTTTCTCTGCCTGGGAGTGATGCCAGGGGAGGGTGAGAGGAGCTGGGAGGTGTGTGTGAGGAGTGTTCACCAGGGTGCAGCCGGGCAGAACACACTTCAGGCGTGTAAGCATGGCAATGCCAGGCAGCACCAGACTGGTTATGGTTCTAGGGCAGGAAGTGATTTTTTTCTTCCTTTTTTTATTTTGTATTAAAAGCAGACTTCCATTCAAGTGCAACATGGTGTTTTGAAGGAAATAATTTTGTGTGTCCAAATCTCTGCTGCTGTTTTAGGAAAATGATAGTCCTGTTGATAAACAGCTGGTATAAAACTAGTGTTGTGTTCAGGAGTAGAAAATTGATAATGAGGACTGAAGCAGAGAGTAGCTCAGAACCTCATACACAGTGGTGTATTTGCTTGAATTAAAGACAGTCTGATGTTGTTTATTTTTGTTTTAATTGACTGCCCAGATCAGTATCGTCTTCAGGATACTAATGCTAAAACTGCGTGTTTAATGGACAGAAATATTTCCATGTCAGCCTGACCCACTTGGCTCCTCTGTGTACAGGCCAACGTGTAGCTTGCCTCAAAGATGAAAATAAGGCTGCTCAGTTACTGCTGGGTGTCAGGAAAGCACTGGGAAGACATTGCAGTTTAATTTCTTCGTAGCCTCTTGGAGAGTTTCTGTAGAGGTAATGGTGGCACTGCACGTGTTGACTTGTTCTTCTGAGGATTGCTGATTTTTAACAAGCTGCTTAGTGTGAGGCAATTTAGAAGGCCTCTGGTGTAAATCTGCTCCCCTACCCTTGCAGTGGGTCAGTGCATGGATGTGGTACCAGAAATTAAAACTGTACTTCTGTTTTCGAGGTAGGAAAGGTGCTTGGGGTGTGCTGTATTTTATAGTGACATCAAAGCATGTTATAAATGTGAAGTAGCATCACTTACCCTCTTTTTATACTTGGAAGGCAAAGTGATGGTCATTAAGTACTTTGCACTAGACTGAATGATGGAGCATCATGGTAGAAGGGCACATGAAATGATGTCAGGGTTCCCTTTTGGCCCATAATCCACAAATGAATGTGTGTGTGGGTGATTATATTTGGGGTTTCTTCATCCTAGTTTTATGATCTATTGGATGACTTCAGTCCAGAATTTAACAATTTCAGGAGATAAGTCATGTTGGAATATGATATTTTGGACTTATTTTTTTCTTCTCATTTTTAAACCTACAGTAGCTTTGAGGCAGCTGCCAAATTGCTTTCTATTAAGAGGTAACATACAAGGAAGACAGAGCTTGAGACTATGTCTTGTTGCTGCTGCATTTCATATAGACCCATGTTATTAGCCAGATTTCTGTAATGTGCACTTCCTTGCTAGCTACAATTATTTATTGCCTAATGACAAAGGCATTGTCTGTTGCTGGTATTGCTGCTTCTAAAAATTGGTGCATTCCTCCTTTGTTGAATTACAGATCATTATGTTAATCAAGACTTAGTATGAAATAGTAGCAAGAAAAATTTTATTTTCTGGTAGGCCCTGAACAGTCTTCAGAAAATAATACATTATTTTATTTTGGGAGTTAGGGGAGACCGGGATAGACATGGTCACTCTATTGTGGGCTTCTTGAGTAGACTAGGAGTACACTATGAATTTTAAAGAATTTTGTAGTTAGAGTGAAATAAAAAAGCAATCACAGAATTGTTAATGTTGTTACTTTGTTTGCTGAACATCCTCTTCTGTGAATTGTTTAACTTCTCAAACATTTTCAGTGTAGCAAATACTGCTAAAGCAGGTTCTAAGTGAGTATTTTTTCCAGTTTATATAGCCTTTTTGTGAGATTGGATAGGATATTAAAAAATAATAATAAAAAACCCAAACACGAGTGATCTCTCTTCCTCTAGTTATTTGAAAGGTTGTATTAACTCTATTCATATTTCGTAATTTCCCTGGCAGTTGACTATGAAATCTGACCTATTTAAATGGTTTTACTGTACTACATTTCCTGGAGACCTTTCAAGATAATTTGCTTCCTAATCTAAATTTAACAGTTACATAAACCACATTTTGGAGACTTGGAAATTGCTACCTACTGCCTCTGCCTTTTTTTTTTGTAGACAAGCCATATTGTAAAAATGTAAGTACAGAATTTTCATCTGAAATTTGCATGTAGCTTGTCACTTGGTTTTCATACATAGATGCTGTTTTTCTTTTTAATAAAATAAAGTAGGTTACTTTTTGTCCCACTTGAAAATTTCCATAGTGTTGTGGCCAATTCCATTTTTGTCAGGCTATTTTAAGATGTGAAGAAGTAAAATATTGCAGGTCTAGGATATATTTGCTTTGCAGTTCCTTGAATTTTCTGGTTCTGTTTTTTCCATCTCTATAGGTCCTAACAGGTACTGAGTAGCATATGGATATGTTTAACCTTTGTCTGCAACAAACTGAAGCCAGGAAGAACTGCTACTCTTTGGAGATACTGTTTTGTTCAGAAATCTTGGCTGGCTCTAAGGATTCATTTTGTGTGCTTGTCACTGATGTCTTGCCTGATCTGCTGTACAAATTCAGACTCTGTGATACCTCATCCTTGTGTCTGCTGTTACCAATGAACTATCCAGAGGAATGTATTAAAAAAAGAGGCTAAATGTAATAGTTTATTTGGTAAATGTAGTTGTTTACTCTGATGCAAATTGAAAATGAAAAAATATTTGTTTGTCTTGTTTCTGCAGGTATTTGAAATGGGTTTTTGTTTTGGATAAGGCTCTGAAATTTTGTTACCTGTCTGCTACTTACATGTGCTGCTTGAGTGATTTTTTTGAGTAATCCATGGTAACTAGCTTTTCAAAAGTGGGAAGTGCCTTAAGTCAGTGCAACACTGATTTTCCTCAGGGTCAGGAGAGAATGGTGGTAGAGGCAAATGGCTGCTTCTTGTTCACTTTATCAGTGCAGATACTTGTGAATAAGCAAAAAGGATCAAATGAAACTTAGAAATGATTCATTACCTACATATCCCTTAGATTTATGGAAATACCAGTGTTACCATCTTAAGATTCTTGCACATGCTGGCTGAGGTGTTGATTCCTCTTAGCCTGAGATCCATGTTTTAATTTCAGCCAGGTGAGTGCAGGGTGGCTTTTTCTTGGCTTTCCTTGAAAGTGCAGTGATGTGTTGGATACAAGCATTGGTTCTGTCTCCAGGACAAAATTTCCCGACATGTACAGTAGCCTTCTGGAAGCCAGGGAAAGCTGGCAAGCGCAATGTTGCTGTCTGTGGCTGAGGTTTTCCTTGGGTTGTTTTCTGCTTAAACACACAGAAGTGTTCAGGGCATCTTGACCTGTGTTCAGTCGTTAAGGTGACAGCAGGGAATGAGGCTGATTTCTCTTTTTTAAAGTTGCAGTTCAGGTCTTAAGCTGTTTCAAGCAGATTGGGCATAAATGTGCAGCCATGGTTTGGCAAATCAGAAGTGCAACAGGTGTGGAATATAGTTCAAGTTTAGGAATAACTGTAGTAATTCATATTAAAAATGATGCCAGCAAATGTTTCATTGCAGTAATTGCCTGGAGAGTTGAACATCTTTTGTCTTGTGACATGATGATTTCTTAATGTTGCTTCTGTATTTTGGTTTTTATTTAGAAGATCCCTGAAGGTGGGCATCTTTAGAATTTGTATATGTTGTCGTACAAGTGATTGATAAGCTGTTAGTCCCTCTGTGATGAAAAAAAAAAAAAGAAAAGAAAAAGATGATAATTTTTGAGGTAATCTGTGTTTGCCTATATGGCCTGTGTACTCTTCAAGTCCATAGCCAAAGCACCCCTGCTTACTTTCTAAGGTAACGAGAACCATGATCCAGTGACTGAGAAATAAGGATTTTCTCCAGGCATTTTGAGGGGGGTGGAGCCACATCTCTTTAGCTCTTCACCAATATTTCAGTCTTGAGTTGCTTTACTCTCCCTGGTTTTCTTAGCTTGTACGTTGGAACTACTAGAAAGTTTAAATCTTAAAAAACTTTAAGTCTATTCAAACAAGAAGTTCAGCATGCACATTTGCAAAATGCCTGGACAAACTGAAGGATGCCAGTCTGCTTTGGGGATTTAGGACTGAAGCTGGGAAAGTTTGACATCAATTTCCACAGTGGGGGGGTGATATGTGTGTGTCTCCTGTTTTTCTGAACTGAGCAGCTTCTGATTCTTCAAAGGCAGGTGAGGTGTGATGTAGGAGCTTTCCCACTGAAAGGATGTTACTTTGGGATCCCTCCCTAATGTCTAGGGAATGGAAGCATCATTATCAGTGAGCCTTTCTGATGAGCCCTCATGCTTTAGGGTGGAAATGAGCTGGAAGTTGTGTGTCAGTCCCAGTGTACACAAGGTACAGCAAAGGGGTTCTCCGTTAAAAAGAAGAGTGAAATCCCCTGTAGAGGTAGTCTCTGCTGATTGGTGCTGAGGGTCTGGGTCCTCCTGCCTCACATGGGGACATAGAGTGAACTTGTAGCCTGTTAGTCACTTAAATAACCTGTCTTACCAAACACAGTACACCTGTAATTTTTTGTGACTGTGGATTTTTATTCACTGTTGATGTGGTAAATATTGCTGAAATCCAGTACTATTAACTATTCAGGGCTTTTTGCCCTCAGTGACTACTTTTTCTCTCTGCTATCATGGAGGTGTAAATCTCTTGCCTAAGCTGCTACAAATCCAGTTCTCAAATAGCAGCTTGTTACTTTTGTTTAGTTTTTGTTTGTTTGTTTGTTTTTCCACTCTCATGGAGTTGTTGGCAGAGGTGTGCTTTCTGTTCTGAAGTTTTTGTTACACTTGCTATTTCTGTGTAAGCTGTCTTTGAAGCGTAGACATCTCTGCTCTTCTTTCCCAGTTGCCCAGGCGGAAGTCCAGGCTTTCTGGGTGTTCTGTCCTGTAGCTGGCTCTCTCAACCTCATGTTTGACCCTACTTTGATTGCTCATGTTGTGCTCTGCAGATAGCTGTCCTTAGTACAGAATGAAAAGGTTTTATTGCTGCATGTTTATATAGACTCTAAGAGATGGGAATTGCCTGCCATAAGCTTTTGTCACCTTTTAACAATTGCTCAAAAATTCACCTGAACATAAAACCAAAGCAAGCAGCAAGCACTTTTATTTCTTGCTAAGACATGGAAGTGGGCAGTACTGCTTGGCTCACCTAGGTGCTTCTTTTTGTTGTCTCCCAATGTCTCATAAGATACCTGATGGCCTTTAAGCACATGTTGTTTGGAAGTGAAGCCTGCCAGCAGATAAGTTGTCATGAGCAGAACCTGCTTTTTTTAGGGAGAGTTGCATGCTCCACGGGGCTGGGTTTGGCCTGGAGTGCAAGCTCTTAAACAGGCAGTACAATTTTATTTGCTCTTGATTAAAATCCATGCCTTTAAACTTTGCAAGTTGGCAATATGAAAATAGTCTTCTAGACCTGCCTTCATTACCCTGCAGCAAACCTCAAGTCTGGTATCGCCAAAACATGTAAAAAGACAAGTCCTTCTGACCCCAGTGCTTTCTACCTGTTGAACAGCTTTTGTCCAAGAGCTTAATGGAAGTTTCTTCATCTGTACAAGCGACCTTACATTGCTTGCTGGAAGCAAAGCCCTGTGGTGGTTTGGGTATTCTAATTTTTGATGTTGGTCTTTTCTTGTACACTGGTCTGCACATACAGCATGGCTGCCTTGTCTCCCCTATGTTGCCTGAGCTGTGAGAAGGTGAATTAATGTGGAATTATTTGTTGTGTAATGGAATTTTATACCCTGCTTAAGGGATGATGCAAATTACCTTTGTCCTGTGTCTTTCTGTCTTCCCCCTCCCCTGCCAGGTTAAATACCTGACTCAGAAGTTCTGTATCTGCTTTCTTGAAAATGGGAAGCATTGCTTCCTTTGTCAGCTTTCAGGAGTGTGGACAATGTCTTTTTTTTGTAACAGGTTGAAAGGATTGATTTAAACTTCGAGTGATCACTGCATTTAGATTCAGTAAACTCACTCCCTTAAATACAAAGACTGCTGAAATTTTCCGCTAAATTAAACACTTGTGCTGCAAACAATTCAATTTCAATCTCTTCAAAGCCTTTGGGCAGGCTTCTTTTATCTGGAAATCTTGTTTATCCCGTGGTATTTGGATAATCTCAAGACCCATTGTACAGTAACTAATGTGGAGTGCTTATCAAATGGGATATTTAGCTGTGTTGCTTTTTTAATGGCGTGTGGTTATGTTTAAGCAATGAAGCTGCTTGTATTTCAGGTATAGGCAAGCTGGCACTTAGAGTACTGCAGACATTTCAGGTTCAGATATCTGTAGCTTACTTGTGCAGATCTTCTGCTTAAAAACAAACAAAAAAACCTGAAGAGAGTTCTTGTCTATTCCTGCAGAATTACTTTTTACTTCTTTTCTCTATTGATTTTCTCATTCATTCCATTACAAACATAGGGGTGATTTTTATTTACTGCTATTAATTGTAAACGGTTATTGAACCTTATTTAACAAACGTAACATTGAATATTATAGAGTGGCAGGACTAATAAGAATGTATATGGATTTTTCTTGGCACTTGTTTAGAGTATGTATCTGATAACTGTTTTGATTTTTCTTTTAAGTAGAGGTGCAGAAATTTGTTTTTCCCTTCTCTCTGTAGCATTACATGGTCAAAAATGAATTTCAAAAAGCTCAATACCTTTTTTTAATGCAAGTGGTGCAGTGCCACTGAAGTATACTCTTGATCAATTCTCAAACTTCTGGAAACCACATTTCTTGTGAAATAAATGGTGATCAGTCACTACTTTCTATGATTGTCGCTATTTAAAATCTACCTCTTGCTTTGTATCGATGCCTTAGGGTTTCTTTGTGCTTTGTTTTGTTTGTTTGTTTGTTTAGGGTTTTTTAAGGTGTGTTATCATTCTAAATCCTTGCCTTGCTGTGCATCCACCTTATTTCCTGGCCTCCACCCGTCTCTCAGCTAGCTACTGCCACCATGGCAACTCTTCCTCCAGCTGAACAGATGGGACATTGAGTCGAGCAGTGCACCGCTCATGCCCTGCCGGGAATCAGCTGGCGGGTTGCACTTATTTCTGCAAAATTAAAAGCAAGCTCTGCCCAGCAGAGGCATGCTGGTTTTGGGGGTGCTCAGTTTCACAAATAATACTGTGATATAATAGTTGCCTGCAGAAATAAAACATAGTGACTGAACTGGGATTATTTCTATGCTTGAGACCTCTTCAGAGGAGCTTTGCCTTTAGTGTGAAGAACTTGGCATCAGCCAGCAGCTGGTGATTTTCTGGTAGAATGGTTGCCATAAACTTTTTTTTTTCTCTTTAGGATGCGTCAGGATGAAACGCCACAGGCATCTAAGCACCAGTGACAGTTCAGACAATGAGAGTAAGTAATACCTGCTAGTTTTCCTTTGGTCTATCACCCGCTTGTGGTTTCCTTGTGTGGTTTGAGGGGAAACTGTTTCACCTCTTAAAATTTAGAAGAAAAATGTTTCTTGATTGATTGCTTTTTGCATTTGTGGCCTTCAGTGTTCTGAACCATGTTACCAGAGGAAAATAAGGCAAAGGATCTTATAAGGGGAATTTTGAGTATACTTTAAATTTCCAGAGAAACTCATATCTTTCTCATTCATAGCTGGCAAGAAAAAATTTGTAAATCAAGAGAAATTTTACTGCCCAGGGTTCTATTCTTGTGATTACTCTTTTAAAAAGCATCCTGTTGTCTCATGTTGTGCAGAGCTTCAATGTTATAATAGTTGGGGGTGGCAAGTTATTTGAGCATTGATGTGTTAGAATTATAATCAGTATATTGATTGTTATGTTATCTCATACTGGTTCTTGATCTACTCCACTTCAGTCTGTTAAATAATTTAGTAAAGTTACATTTTAACTGTTCCTTGGCAGATGTCTTCCTGAATATCTTCCCATTTTATCTGCAAAAAGCCCAAAACAGAACAACCCTGTATGGCAGGGTATTGTTTGTTTCTTATAAACCTATGCCTACCTAATAGCTCTATACATAATAATAATTCATTGCAAGTCATTGATGTATCCTCTGCTGAAATAACATTTTGCCAGAAACTTCCAAGATATCACCCTATGGGTTTTTTGCATCTCTCATCAGCACATTTTAGTATCATTGCTTTGTTCTTTGGGGGAGGGGGGAGGTTGAGCATTTTCAAACTCTGTTTTACTCTTCCTTCCACTTTGTTAGAAGGGAACTAAATGAAGGAAAGCAGTCTGTCTGCTTGTTTCTGTTTACTCATGCTTGCGTTGGGCAGAGCAGAATGTACCCATAAGCTTGGTGTGCTGTGGTTTTATAAAGAACAAGTGGAACAGGAGGAGCTGAAATTAAGCCTACAGACTGCCTAACAGGTTTTTTTTGCCCACATCTTGTCAAAAATTGTAATTCAAGAGATTGGAGCGACTTGTGTTTTACTGGAAAAATTAAATGAATTTAACTGAGCTATAATGATCCTTTTTAATTTCTTTTTTTTTTTTTTTTTTTAACAGGTCCTTCCACTTCCTTTTCTTCTTGTTCTAAATACAGGAGCAAGTCAAAAACACCAGCAAATGAACAAAAGAAGCCTGCTGAGGTAAGAACTGGGTTGGTCACTAGTAGTTTTCTGTCATGCAGTTTTCATGTTTCTGAGCCTTGAAGTAGGGAGCTATGAATCGGTTGCTGGTGAGTCCTTTTGCCACCTGTTAAATTCTCTGTGAATCCACATTTTCTTCACTGTGAGTATTACAGGAACTCTGGTGTTTGATGTACCAAAATGATTTACGGCATTTGCAGACAGTAACATGTAGTTTGTCCTTTCCCTGAAATTTTAGTATCATTTTGAAATTGGCAAAAGCTGGTATGGTCTTAGGATTCGAGAGTATAGCACAGAAAAGTGGTTCATATATGTTTGGGAAGGCTACTGTCTTTCTGCTTTAGGATTAAACAGTGGGACAATTAAGTGGGTAGGATATGTATATGCAGTGTTTGCTCTGCTACTTTGTTACTCTTGGCTTTTTACTGTCAGCAAAGCTTTTTTTTTTTTACTCTGCTGTCTCCACCTGTTAGAACCTCAACACCTATCACCACTGTCACTGGACCTGTATTGACCCATTTAATAAATTGGCATTCATGCACAATTCAGTGCCCAAAGCCATCCTGTCAACCACTCCACTGGTAGCCCGTCTTAGTGGAATATTTGTTGGCTGCCTTCTTCAGATTTTATGCTTGCTTTCTTGAGGGCTGAAGTCAGATACTAACTGCAAATAGGAGAAATATTTCTTGTAGCTAATTCCCCTTACTTGTTATCACATTGCCTCTGAATGAGTCCTTCAGAATTTTGGTATCACTGCTGAAAAAAGACTGACAAAACCCACTTTATTTCTATAGAATTTAAAGTTATGTCCCAGAAGTTGTGTACTTTACCAGCAGCTTTTTACCTGAGTGGTTACTTACTGCTGTGCAAGGTTGTGTGAAATGTGTGGATTGTGCTCCTATAGCTTAAGCTATTCAGCAAACATACTTCATGCTTCTTTTCTAAATGCTGCTAACTAGATGGGTTTGTTTTGGTAAGAACAAGGTAAATGATGCAGAATGTGTCATTTCTTTGGGAGCTTAATTCTTACTGCAAGTCAATTCAAGAAAACTCACTTATTTCTAAAATAAAATGCTAAAAAAGTTCTAAAAAATAAAATTGTCTAGAACTAGCTACATAGTGTTTTATTTGCAGCCACCAAGAAAGTTAAGAAAAGCCCACTAAGCTTTTTGCCTTTAAAATGTTATGAGGATTATGGTTCTGTAAGAATTTTAATCTTAAGACAGCTTGTGGCTACTGAGGTCTTGTAAGTGTTGCTCATGTGTGCCTAGGCAGTAGCTTTGTTACCAGTCAAGCTGTGCTAATGGGAGCTGAAGCACATACATTGCCAGGCTTGTTGGTGTTTCACATACACCTCAGTGCTAGTCCCTTCCCAATCCCTTCTTTCTGCCCGGCCATCCAGTTTCCTTGTTGTATGTCTTCGCCTTAGGGATTGCCCTATTACAGCCTTCTTTGAGTTTGCTGCATTCTGTCTCTATGTGCATATGTACATTAAAACAATAATTATGAAGATGTGGTCCAGGTATGTAGCGTACAAGTGTTGTTTACGTAACCTCTAGGAATTAAAACGAGCAGTGTTTTCAGTTCCTCCTTTTGAGATCATCTTTGCTGCTTTCCACCAGTTCCAAGGCAAAATCTTGATTCCTTTAATGCTTGAAAACATAAAACTTGGAAGAACAAAATCTGGAATATACACTTGAAATTTAAAAAGTCTATTTCATAATGTAATCCTTCTAATAATACTAGAATCTCTTTGTCGTATTTGATTTAAGATCCCCCTCCCAGGGGGGGAAAAAGAAGGAAAAAAAAAAAAGGAAAGAAATTGCAAACTTTAGAATATATACTCTTTGGAAAGAGTGTCCTGAGTACAATATTTAAAAGATCTCTGAAACAAATTAAGTTCTCCTGGAAAGGGAATGGAAGGGAAGGTGACAGTAGTAAGCTCTACCTCTTGTACATAAGACTTCTGGCTATTCTTACATTTTTCCTTTTCTTCTGCTAAAATCAAGTGCTCCCTCCAACCCCTTGAAAAGCATATGCTGGCAAGTGTATTATATGAAATGCTTTTGTCAGCAGAGCATTGAAATTGATTATTTATGCATCAAGTGGTGACAAGGGTGCAAAGCAAATACTGAAAAGGGACCCCACTATACACCCTTCCAAAACTCATGTTGTAACAAGCTTTTTGTAGTAATAGTTGTCTAATATCTATTAGATAGAAATTTAAATTGTCAGGCTGACAGCATCTCTTTAGCAAGGCCTCTCTGTAACAAGTTGGCATTGCTCTTCTTTCATTCACCTCTACTTGCCAGGCAGCAGGCTGTTTCTTGAGTTAGTGATGCAGAAAATCTAGAAGGTCAAAGCTATAAATAGCTGTTTGGGAATATTTTTGTTCATGGTTCATTTTTCTTTCATGCCAGTAAGCCTTGCTTCTTCAAATAAATTGCATGTGAATACTTAGACTTTCTTCCCCTTCCTCTACCATTACCAGCCCAACCTGAGTACCTGGGTTCTCTCCAAATAAAAGCTTGGGTTTGGTACTCCAACAAGCAAGTAGTGAGTGTATGTGCCAGTGTCCTCTGAGGTTGGCTGTAAAAAGTGATGAGTGGCTGCATCTGAGGACTGCTCTGCCTTGAATTGCCTTCCCGATCCTTTAAAATCCAGGTGGATTTGGGAATGGCCTCAGTGGAGTGAGGTCATCTGGTGTTACTGCCAGGCCAAGAGATGTCGTGTTACAGTGCAAATGTCAAAGCCTAGCTCCAGAGCCTGTATCAATCCAGAAGGGATGTTACTGAGTTGGACCTGGTTTCAACTTACTCCAGTTTCCTCTTGGAGAAGAAAGTGAAAACAAGGGAAGCCTGTAATGATGCTTCCTCAGACCGTGGTGCTTCTGTATGTAATGTCAAAAGCAAGGCTGTGTCTCTCACTGCTCCCCTTCTGGATTACAATCTATCACAAACTACTGAAATGGTGACTTAAAAATTCTGTTATTCAATTAGCTTTAGCATTTACTTTGAATAAATTAGCTCTGTTAAGGCTAGAGGCACACCAGTAATACAGAGTCATGGCTGGTTTGGAGACTTCTATGATGATGTTGGCCACATACCGTTTGTGGTCTTGCCCCTTAGTGGATTTAAACATAGATAGGAGAGACTCTCAGGCCTCAGCAGTAGGCTGTGTGGGAGCAGCAGGGTAGGAGGCATTTGGATGTCTGGCTCAGCATGAAGCCTGTACTTGGCAGTTTCCTGTCTCCATGAAAGCTGCAGCAGAAAATGATAGCAGAGTAGTGGGAATAATTTTTGCAGTGAAAATCCATTAGCTTGACCTTCCTGAATGACTGACCATTTCTTTTCCCTTATGCTAGTGGGGTCACAAAGTAGCCTAAGAGATCTTCATGACACTCAAGCTTATGTATATTTTTTTTCAATCCTGTCTCCCTCTTGAAACTGCAAAGAAGTTAAGTTAGCATTGTGCTTTTTTTTTTTAAAACCCTTCCCATATAGCATGGCAGTATTTTACCTCTCTTTGCAAATAGGGTTTTGAATTTCACAGCAAGAGTAGTTTTTAATCCCTCATTGCTGATTGTGACAGCTGTATTATTATGTAAAATGCGGCTTGTCTTCCAAAAGTAAATGGTCTGCATTCATTACTTGGGTACATGAAACTGTTTAGTGGCATTTAACTGCCACATAAATCGTAGGTCTTGATCCTGAGAAGCACCCTGTAAGACTAGACTCTTGGCAGAAAATGGACTCTCTTTGCTGTTTGAAAGTGCTTGATTTTGTTTTGTGAATGAATGGGCAATGTGGTTAAACCATATTGCTGTGTGTGTACCATGTGTAATAAGAGACTGTCAGTTTTATGTGCATGCTTACCTTAGAAAATTCTGAATTATCCAGGACATGTGTACAGGCTTCTCAAGACCTCTAGCAAACATGCATTATCCATGAGCTACTGTTTAGCCTGCTTGGGTTAGTTGATTTTAAAGAAATATGTAAGGTTGGAGGTGCAAACTCATCAGTTACTTTTATGATCTTCTTTTCCTTTGAGATACTCTCTCAGGCTATTTGAACTCTTTAGGAAGAGGTGACCCAAATGCAGAAAGGTGTGGAAGATCTTGCTTGTGAAAAGGCTGAGCTATTTTACCTTTGAAGTGAATGAGCAGGCATAACAGTAAAGTATGAATGGTTTGGAAACAGCAGAGCTAGAGTGCTTCAGTCCTGCCAGTCCTTGTGTTGGAAGAACTGGAGAGGAAAGGCAGCCGGGGGCATTGAAAAATGAGGCCAAAAGTTAGAAAATCTGTAGCAATTAAAAGGATATCCTTTTCATGAAATTAGGTTGTGAAGCTCATCTGCTACAGGAAGTTGTTGAGACTGAGAATTAAACAAGATTAAAAAAGGAATTGGACAGATGATAGCAAGTACAGATTTTTTAAAGTATTTGTATAAATTAATACCACTTTAAAAATTGATTGTTAGGATTAATCCCAAAATCCAAAGCTTATGTCTGATTAGCAACCAGAAGGAAACTCGACATGTTCTTGCACATTTTTCTGGCTCATGAGATACTGTCAGAGACATGATGTTAGGTAGGGTTGATTTAGTATCCAATTTCCTGGCTTTTCCTATACATGCTTGTAAAAGGAGGCTAGGAAGATTCATGGCTACTTAAAAGAAAAGTACAATATTTCATTTGCTTGAGTCCTGGATAATTCGTTAAAATAGTTTTAGGGAGTAGAGGTTTTAACATTAGGATTTATTGCCTTGCTTGTCCAAATTGTGTGGATGTTTGAGAACTACACATTTAATTCTACACATATTCCTGTCTATCACAGCATTTTTAACATTTTAAGTTTTTCAGTCCAGTTGGTATATGTGCCTGGAACTGTAGTTTCATTTCCATTTGAAATTTATGTTGCCTTTTATTTACTTTGCTGCCAAAAATCCCTCAACCAACCAAAACCCAAAGCAAACCTGCTTTAAGTTTCTACACTTCTCTATAAGGTAGCTTAGTTCAGAAACTTCATGCCCAGGTTGTAATGTGTCAACAAGAAAAATTCTACTTTTCCAGGATGAGCTCACCAAATTCTGTTCTTGGAGCTTCGTCCCCTGTAAATGGGCAGTCTTTTGCACATACTGTCAAATATCCATACAAAGATAAACTACAGAGATACTGTATGGCTATATTATACTTGTAATAGGTCATATTAGAATTTAAATTTTATTATTTATGATGTGATTTTTAGGGGTAAACCTGCTGCTTTGTAATTGCCTTTGCTCAGGGCCTGTACTTGAGAGCTGCAATGGTAGAGTAATCCTTAATGTTTGGGGATGCTTATGGGAATGAAAGTTACTAGATCCTTTCAAAGGACAATAAAGAAAGATTATTTGACCATCAACATGATGGAAAAACTCTCGTGTAATTTATGGAAACTCAAGTGTTTGATGATGGAATTTCAAACTTGGCATTCAAGATGGATTGGGAAGGACACCAAAAATCCAGGAAAATGGTAGCTGTTCTCTGCTTAGAGAGGCTGCTGGCCTTTATTCCATGCTGTTTGCTGTAAAAGATTTAATATACTTCTGCAGGGAAGACAGGACATAGTAGTTCCCTCCTGCTTTTTAAAAAATTGTAACTGTGTTTCTGAGCAGGGAGTCTTCTGACTTCCTAAGTGACAGGCGTGAGCTGAACTGCCTGTTGCTGGCTCCTGCTGGATGCAGGGGAAGCCTTAGGACTGAAGCAATTACATGCTATCCAACATAAAGTGGGCTTTGATTGTAACAAGAGCAGTTAACCCAAAATTTACTTAAGCCTTGGAGCTGTGTTTCCCAGTCCTGGCCTAGATGCCTGTGACAAGTGACTTATTCATGTTAGGCGTTTGTAAGCGGTTGATCAAAGTACCTGAAAGCGCAGAGAGTGTCACAAGAAGTAGTATCGGTTCTCTTTACATTTTTAAGAGATGACACAATCCATTTATTTTTCCTCACACATGCATTTGGGCAAGGCATGGTGAATGAGCAGTAGCATCAGTCAGCTTTGGTAGTAGCTTGCAGAGGGATATTGGAAAAGGTATTTCACTCATTTTTTTCTTAATGTGGTTTTAAGTTTGCAGTGGTGATGAACAGAAGGTGCCGGAAAGTCTATGCAGATCTGATGTTTGAATTGTTCATCAAAGGTGGGGTTTGTAGAAGGCCATTTTATCGTCAAGACCATTCTGTGTTTTCAATGCTAGTATTTACTGTAATTCTCTATAGCATTACTTGTATTGTTCCTGATGTCTTTAATGGATAAGGATACTTCATGCAAAATCATATTCTTTGTTTCAGAGCCTTGATTTATTCATAGTAAGCACAGCAGGGTCCTGTGAGGAAGATTATATATTGCATTTCCATAGAGTGCTTCCAGAAGGAGTTTGGGTTCAAATCATAGATGGCTTTTGGTGAAGCATTTTAAAATAAATTCTAAGTTAATTTTCCTCAGACATATTCTTCTAACGTAAGTTCCAAATAGGACTCAGAAGTCTGCAAAACAAATAAAACATATGAACCATATCTTTGATACCATTGTTTCGTGGTGTGTTAGTGCTTTGGGAGAGCAGAGCATCCATATTTCTCAAGAATTTTTGTAGAATTTAGCTTTTAAAGGCTTTATAGATGGCAGTCTGCAGAGCTGGCTGGGAGGTTCTCATTTCCTCAGCAAATCCAGGCAAACTTACTGCAGAGCAAAACACTAATATTGACCTGTCCTGGTTTCAGCTAGGGTAGAGCTAATTTCTTCTCAATAGCTGTTGCAGGGCTGTGTTTTGGATTTGGAATTAATATGGTGTTGATGACACACTGATGTTTTGGTTATTTGGTAATTCATGTTAATCCTAGGTCAAGGACTTGGTTTTTTATATGTCTCATGCTCTGTCAGCGAGGAGGTATGCAATGAAAAAAAAACAAACGAACCACAAAACCTAAAAGACTGGGAGGGAGCATAACTGGGGAAGGTGACCCAAACTGGCCAAAGGGGTAATCCACACCATGGACTTGTTACATGAACTGGGGGAGTTACCCGGAAGGGGAGCTGGTCTGGATTTGGGAAGCAGGGTCTGGCATTGGTCAGTGGGTGGTGAGCAACTGCATTGTGCATCACTTGTTTGGGTTTTTCCTTTTTATTATCATGTGTTACTATTATTTACCATTATGATTGTATTTTACTTTATTTTTGATTATTAAACTGTTCTTATCTCAACATACAAGTTTTACTTTGATTCTCCTACCCATTCCACTGGATTTGGGGGGGAGGACAGGGGAGGGGTTGAGCGAGCGGCTGAGCTGTGTTTCATTTCCACCTGGACTTAAAGCCACAACATGACTAAAGAACAAGGTCTTCTGTTCTAGATTTAAGCCCCAGTCCTAAAGCATGAAGTATGTAATAGACTAATTACTATTTCTCACTGAAATAGTAAAGATTAGATTATGAGACAATGATGACATAAGCAGACACATTTCATTGATGTCGTTCACTCAAAGTGCTACACTGTTTTTGGTTGAAGCTAAAAATTCCTGGCAGTAAAATGAAATTTTAAGTTCAGGTCAAGCAGTCTTGCATCGTAAGGCTAAAACTCATTTGTACTTTCATGCTCTCTCTTGCTAAAAATTATTTTTAAAAAATCCCACTGTCACCAAGTAACTACTGTGGAATGCTCTGAGTGGTGGGGAGTTTCCCACTTCTGTGTGTACACAGCCGGCTCTGTGAGCTGCACTCGGCTATAGCTGAGCTCTGCAAGGCCTTTCTCTGTCGTGTGCTAAAGACACCAGCTGAGTCTGGTTGTGAGGAGGGATGTTTCTGGATGGGAATACCTTGTTAGCCTAGCTGTGGCATGCTTGTTTTTCAGGTATTTTCAATATGTATGGTATTACAGGTGATGTTAAAATAAAGTTATGGGGTTGTACTTTACATAAGGTAAGAAGTAGAACTACTTTGGGGTGGTTGAAAGATGACCACTGCACTTCATGGGCTAACTGAAAATGAAGGTGGTCCTTGCCAGGAGTGGAGAGTGTGTACTGTGGAGAAGACTAGCTGTCGTTCTGTGGACACAGTTAGTAAAGGAGCAGTATTGTTTTTCAAATAAATGTTGGAAAAGAAACAGCCATGAGGAGAAGCTGGTTGTCTAAATCCTGAGGGCGTGTGTGCTGCTCTTGTGTAGATGGCTTAGTTCATAGCCTTGAGGCTGACTGCTGAAGTAGAATTTACTTGATTTGTTAGAAAACTCTCCTTGGGTCCCCTGGGTATTTTGGTTTACTTCCAAAACAAAGGAAATACAGACTGAATATTCTCATACGTTGCCGTCTGAGAGTATTTTACTGTTGGAAGACCCTGCTTTGCCGCGTGTGAGGAAATGAAGAATGACGAGAGCTAAAGATTGTAGTGATTCCAAGTGTCTGCAGGAAATCCTCAATTGCACTGTTAATCACGAGTATGAACAGGCAATTCTTAGGAAGTCTTAGGTGAGTTTTAGAGTCCCTTAAGGTTTCAACGGTTACCTTTTTATTGGTTAAATCTTTGACCTTCAGTGGTACCTGTACTGTCAGTTGTAGAAATCTGAAGCAGAGAACTTAATATTGTGGCGTAGTGATGATGTGGTCAGTACTTACAACAGTCAAAAGAAACCCAGAAGTTCATGCTCCAGGGATTTTGTGCTCTAAAAATAGATACAGTTCACATACATAATGGATGATCAGAAGATTTGCTGCTAAGCAATGTAGTTAGAATACTGATGCCTTTAATAGCCTTTTTCATCTAGTGTTTAAGAAAATAGTGGGTTTGATATGAAGTACTTCACTTTTATATTCTGGCAGTGTCTGAAAAGGTAGTTTGTAAAGCACTTACCTGAGATAAGATTTGAGAAATATTTTCTGGTAATTAAACCAGTCATTACACTTTTCCTGTATCAGACTTCTTCCTTCTGGTGTTCTTTGGAATTGTGCCCTATTAGTGCTTCTCATAATTCTGGTTCTGTACCTGTAACACAGAAAACTAAAAATGCCTTTTAAGTGGCATAAAAAATTTTACATTTTATTTTTGGTGTGTACATATAGTGCTTGAAAAAATGGATGCTTTCAGTCTCAATGCTTTCACTCTTGACATTCAGATTTTAATACAGGCCTGTTAGGTACCTGAGGAGTTTTATATAGAAGGCAGCAGTGAACAGTCTGTTCTGAACCAAGGCAGATAACACATTAATAGCACATACAAGAGCCTTGAGTCTGTGAGTTTGAGTTCCCTTGGTCAGCTTGCTCTCCTGGCCACCCATATGAGATGCAATTGTAGAACATAATGAAGTAACGCTGATGTTCCAGGTCACCAGCAGCTATTTCAATACCTGTTTTAGCACAGAGCCTTTTAAAATAATGTTTACTTGATGATTTCCAAGAACAGCTGAGAGTTTTTGCAGTAGGCATAACCAGTCTGGTACTGTCAAATTGAAAAGGGTACACGAAGATATTGGCCTCTGAGATAGTTTATTACTCTTCTGGTTATAAAACGGAATTAGTAAGAAGAGAGTAAAACCTGTCACAACTTATTGCAGGGACATTTTCCATTTCATTTTATTGCCCTTTGAGGATTTGATTTCTCATTACAATAATACAGTTAATTAGTTGCAGTGTCTCCCTAAAACCAAGTCACAGTCACTGTTTTGCTTTACTGAATATTAATCTGGTGCAGTGTAGCAGTAGAGGAAAAAACCCACAGGGGATACATAGGCCATGTATTTAAATTGTACACACCTGTAGTTGACAGATACTGACATTCAGTAAGCTTTGAGATGGCTGATAATCATGTTTACATGCTTGTAAAAACTTAACTCCCTTGAGCCAAGTGTTATGGCTGGAGATTTGTTGCTGATAGTTTGCTTTGTATGAGGGTGGTGTTTCATTGTATAGGTTTCCTGAAGGATGCTGAGGCTGAATTTTGTCCATCCCTGCTTAGGCACAGAGCAACACAGGTCTTGTGTTCCAGCAAAGGCAGCTGTTCGTCTTTGATCTCAGAGATCCCAACCAATAAAACTTCAAGTGGTTTTAATAAATAAGCAAGTGCCTATCCATCAGTTTTGCCATGGCAACTGTTTGTAGCCCCTGATGAATATGACAGTTTAAAGTAGGTGAACTGAGTGAAAGAAAAGGATATGCTGCCTTGTGTCTAAGTTAGGGTAAAGCCTACAGAGTGGCAATAAACTGACTGAAAATAGGGTGAGGAGTCTTGAATCAGATGCAGGCCTCCTTTCCTTCTGATTAGCCTTTGGGCAGCACCATGGTTTTGAATCAGTGTAAACTTCTTACCGTACTGTACCTAATACACTAAAAATCAATAATCTAGGTAGTTTCAAATTGACTTGTGTTGGTAATCTCTAAAAAAAGTCCTCAATGTATATGCATTGTTTCAGTGTAGATTAAGAAAAATACCTGCCACATTCTTTAGCGCAACGCTCTTTCTCAGAGCCATCTTTTCACTCTATGTTTCCTACAGGTGTTCCGCAAGGATCTCATTAGTGCCATGAAACTACCAGATTCTCACCATGTCAACCCTGATGAGTATTACGTCTTTGCGGACACGTGGAAACAAGAATGGGAGAAAGGAGTTCAGGTTCCAGCCAGTCCAGAAACCATTCCACAGCCTTCTCTCAGGTATTGGTGATCAGACGTGGATCATGTGCACAAAATGTCAACTCAGAGGAGATGGTCTCTCAAAATCAAGCTGTCTAAGTGCAGTCAGCTTTTCTCTGTTGGTATGTTTAAATCTTCAGTGTAGCAGCCTTCAGACATGTTCTTAAACCACACAAGTGCCAATTTGGAAAACATTTCAGTCCATATCTCACTCTGTCTGCACACTGTTACAGTATCTACATTGTGAGTGTAAAAAGATTTTTTTTCCTCAGTCACATGCTGCTATGGATTAAAAGCTGTTTTTTATTTGAGTATGGGGAGTTGAATAAATTAAAAATAAACCCATATCTTATGCATATTACTTGAAAGGTTTCCCTACACAGTGTGATGATATAGAGCACTAGGCATGCAGTAATCACTGAGACGTGGTAAAATTACTCATTTGTTTAAATAACCTAATTTTGGTTATTCTCAATGTTTTAACCCTTTCTACCTTCTCTCACCACAGTTGGCTGCTTAACATTATAGAAGTTCAGTGATCTCAGATTCTGGAGATAAATAAAGAATCTTCTGTTCTCTCCCACTGTGTTTAGACTAGGGAAGCACAGCACTGTAGTCCTGCGTCCCTTCCTGGTGGAAACAAAGCGTGTTTCAACGTAGAAAGGTTATTGCCAGCGTGGTCTTCAAGATGAAGATAAATGAATTGTCCAGTGAAAGCGCTGAGCCAGCATAATTTAATTTCCAGCGAGGCTATTGTCAGTACCAAGTTATTAAAAGTAAATATATTACATCTCATACCAGCAGTATTATATTAGAGGAAAAAACTGGTATAGATTTGGCTGGACCAGAGAAAAGAAAAGCTCACAAGGGAGTTAGAGGAAAAGATGAGCAGGGTGAAGGGGGATGAAGACTGGCAGAAGGACATTGTTTGTGCTAACATTGGTAATCCACATTGTCCAGTAAGAATTATGTGGGATACAGCTTGACAGCTGCCCCTTCTTTGCTGCCTTATTTTCCACAGTTTTTATCTTTTCCTTGTCCTGTGGAGGGTCGGTTCCAGAAAGCATGTAGAGCTGCTCATGCATGGCACTGTTCCTTTCTGTATCCCTCTGGCTTCCTTCCATGTCTAGGGCTTTTTGCATTGAATTCAGAGAAAGGTTGAACTTTATCTAGTTAAGATTGTTCTTTCCATTCCAAAATCAAACTAATCAAACACTGAGTTTTATCTCCGAAAATAGTTGAAAGGTTGAGAACACAAATCTTTTTCTCCCTTGCTTCTTGGATGACTTTCCCCTTTACATTTTTGCTTGGCATCAGAATGTTTCTTGCATAACAAAAATAATGTATTTGTAATGTGGATAAGGTGTCATTTACAAAATAGGGGTAGACTGTTTCCCAAATGCACACAGACACTACAGTAGAATAAATTAAGCTTTTGTGGAAAAGCTGGTGTTTTCAAGAGATCGGTCGGCAAGATTACCTTATAGCATTTAGGAATATTATAGGACAGAGATTGTATTGGTTTTGTGCATAATACTTTCTGTGGGTTTCAGAAGCAGTTGCTTTGTCATACTAGCAGCATTTGTTAAATTGAAAATCATATGCACAGGCTTACATTTTAAAAAGAACTCTCTATATGCAGTAAACCTTGGAACAATTTGGGTGAAAAAAAGGATTCTGTAAATGTCATATCTCCCTAGCCTGACTACACCTACTGGTTAGTTTAAAATGTGTGAAACACCAGCTTTCTTTGCACTTACAGCAAATATTTTATGTCTTTCAAGGATGGGTCTTAAAAAGCTGTAAGTATTTTTTTTCTTTTCACTCACAGGGTTGTAGCAGAAAAAGTAAAAGAAGTACTGTATACACGACCCAGGAAATACATCCACTGTTCCAGCCAAGAACCCACAGAACCAGGTTACATCAACATTTTGGAACTAGCAGAATCTGTGTGTCGCTATGACTTGGATGACATGGACATCTTTTGGCTCCAGGAGCTAAATGAAGAGCTTACAGAAATGGGTAATTCCACAACATGTTCTCATTTTAAAAGCTGCACTTAATTTCTGCTGTTTGAGTTGTCACCTGCTGTGTAAGGTCTCTTAAAGATTGCTGAATTAGAGTTGAATGGAAATGCTAAGATAAACAGGAGCTAAAAAAGTAATTACTTTCTTCATCTCTTAATGTTTCATATTTTTCGTATTGTGCCTAAAAATTTCTTCACAACCAAAATCATCTGCAATTTCTGCAGACTGAGGCAAGAGAGAAAAAGCCCACACCAGGTGGAATTAATTTTAGGACTTCAAAAGTTAAAGATTTTATGTAGGGAAAGCAGATGTTTCCATTTCTTAAACTTGGAACATATCTACAAATTCAGAGTTCTGAGGAGCTTTCATGCTGGGTTCTCAACAGAGTAATTAAGTTTCACACATGCTAGCCCATTTAAAATCAGCCAAGTAAACTTTCTTTTTCCATGCAAATTGTGGGTATAGAGGTCTATGAACAGGAATGAGCTATGGAAAATAATATTGGAATTATCAGTGGAATAACTGAATTGTGGTGGAATAGCCTGTGTGGCTAGTATTCTTCCATGGGTGATTGCAGGTCCTTTAGGGAGGACAGGTTGGCATCTCCTGGATTTTCTGTTAATAAAATAGGAAGGACCTGTAGAGCAGTGATGATAATCACTGGCAGCATTGCCTATAACAGCTATGAAATAAATAGTGGTGACAGACCCGGAGGGGAGTGAGGAGAAGAAGTAGTTTTTCTGGTCTTGGACTTCAGGACAGCATGTTTCTACTTAAGTAACTGGGTGGGATCTGGGAGGCAGCTCTGAAGAGTGGAATTACTGAAGAGACCTAGCAGAAGTTTAAGGACACTGTCCTCCAAGCACAAGAAAGTTCCACTTATACATTCAGGAAAACGAGTAGATGTGTTGGGAGACTGGTTTGGTGAAGTAGGGAGTTCATGACTGAGCTCCAGTGCCCAAGGATGTATATAAGAACTAGAAGCAAGGACAAGCTTCCCAGGCATACAGGAATGCTGTTAGCAAAAGCTGTTAGCTTTTCAAGGGGGCATCCATGGAGGTTTTCAAGATCTGACTAGACATATCTCTTTAGCAACAGCCTTTTTTTGATTTACTGTTGACTCTGCTTGGAGCTGGGGCAGAGGCTGAAGCCCTCTGTAGGACCCTTCCCACCTGACTGATTCTGTAATTCTTTTAATTCAGGGAATGAGAAAGTATTAGGGCATGGGAGAGAACAATTTAACTCTCCCTGTTTATTGTTTGTAACAAGGAATCACAATTAGGCTTAGTTAAAATATTAGCCTCTGCGATGAATGTTACATTAATACCCCAGCATTTGAAGGCCTGAGTAAATTGTAAACTGTGAAGATCATGATCAGTTTTGACCAAGGATTTTGGTAAGATGCAGTTTGGAGATGTCTTATAGCTGTGAACATTGTAGGATTTCTTACACAGTGCATGTCCTGAAGCTGCAAGCTGAAGGCTAGTCTCACAGCAAATACTTTCTAAGTGGTCATGCTTATGCTAAGTTTGATTAGTGGTGAGTATATATAGCATGTGTAGTGTTTGAGTGAACAGATAGTATAGATTGCAATAGTGTATTTATCTACTACTTTATTTAAAAAAAAATCAGAAAAATAAAAGCACTTTTCATAATCATCATGCTTTGATCACTATCACAATGGACATAGAGGTACTGGGTGGTGCAACTTCTGTATCATTATAAGATATGAAGTATTCTTGATAAGTTTTATTTCTAGGGCATTAGTCTTCAGAAGAACACAGTGTGTGATTTTTGGATTTCATTGGTGTTTCGTAAAATGATGCAGGTGCAGGAAAGGTTGTATGGGAGCAGCTAGCAGTTACAGCAACTGCTGTCTTTTATGCTGTAGTATTTTCTTCAACGTGCAACCTTGTGGTTTATATAAAACTTAAACTTTTACTCAAGTAGGACTTCTACTTGTATTTATAAAACAATGTTATAATTAGTCTGTGAGTGAAAAGTCTGTTTTTATTTTATTTTTAGATGCTGTGTCTACTCCATTAGTTGCTCGAAGTTGTCTTTTTTCTCTTCCTGCTTCTCTGACTCAGTCAGAAGCATCTGACTGTCCTCTAATTGCCCTTCCCTTTCCATGTTGTAGGATGTGGGCTCCTGGATGAAAACACGATGGAAAAGACAATTGAAGTGCTGGAGCGGCACTGTCATGAGAATATGAATCATGCCATCGAGACTGAAGAAGGGTTGGGTATCGAGTATGATGAGGACGTCATCTGTGATGTGTGCCGGTCCCCAGACAGTGAAGATGGGAATGACATGGTGTTTTGTGACAAGTGTAATATTTGTGTCCATCAGGTTAGTGCCTGCAGAAATGTTGACACTGTCCTGTGGTCTGAGTTTACCCAGGCAAGTGTGGAATTTGAACAGGTATTAAATGTTAAGTGGAGGACTTTGCGGTTTTCTACATACGGAGGGTGGTGCGATACTGAGGTGAATTTTTGGACTCTTAACAATTGCAGTAGATTAAGTGGCCTAGCATAGTTAACAAGTGGACAGCTACAGTCTAACAGGAATGCAAAGTGTGTTTTTGGGACATGCAGGTATTTCCTCTGTGACTGTAAACAATTTTCCCCCCTATTACTAAACCTGCTTTTGAAGATAAACGGGGCAGGAAATACTGGCTTGCCTATTCGTGAGAAATCTAAAGATCATTTGTTTCAGAGCTATGTTTTTTTCGTTTACTGGCTAGTTAATTAGCCAAATTTAGCCATCTGAAACCACGTGTAGGCGCTTCAACAAAGTGGTCTTTTTCAGAAGGCATCAGCACCTGCAAAAACCATGGTCTCAGTCTGAATGGTGCTCATGTTTATAGTGTTTCAGATGTAGCCAAGACTTTACACTGCCCAAGCTCACCACAGTCAGGTAGAGGTATCCTTATAGTCAGAAAAGGGATATGAATCCTGTGATTTGTATACATCCTATTCTGGGAGTTTTGCTATAAATTGAAAAGAGACCAAGAAGGTTCTTCTTTTTTAATGTATTTTTGTACTGACTGCAAGTAATATTTGGAAAACATATCTGGGTGAAAAAGGACCTGTCACCTCCCTGCTCAGAGTAGGCTGGCTTCCAGCCCAGCTGCTTTCCTGATCCGAGTCCCTGTGTAAAGCAGCTGTGTGAGCCTGAGTTGGCAGTAAGGTGGCCAGTGACAGGAATGTGGCTGGATGCTGGGCTGCCTGCTTTAGTCCTTGCTTGTGGCTGTTAAGGAGTAATGATGGATTTGCAGTCAAAGGCTCATGGTTGTCTGCTGACAGCTAAGCTTGAGTTGATGGTCTGCTGCCTCCTTGCCCCTCACTCTTCCCTGTGCTGGATCTGCCTGAAACAAACTGGAGAGCGTGTCTGGGCTAGAGCTAATCCTAACTATAACAACAACTTGTTTCATTTTTAATCTGGATCAGCTTTGGTTCAACAAGTAGCCTCAGGTCTGTTTGTCACACAGTTTGGAGGTGGAGGGGAGGAGGAGTGTGAGAAAATTCCTCCTTCATGGTACCCTGTTGTGCTGGCTGAAACACATTGTGAAAACACTGTTTTAGTAGTGTAGGCATCCTTTGCTTATCAGTTTAAATTAGAAAATGGTTTCAGTCCATTTCCAACACCCTAGATATGATCTTAGAGGTAATGTCACTTCTGCTCTAGTAACAGAAAGAGTTCTTGTGGGAATGTGCCACAGAGGAAAAGAACACTTGTAAAATTTAGATTGCAGCTCCCCCTGTTGAGCTTTTACAGAGTTGTCACATCAAGAAAACATTTATGTTAGACAGTCTTCACACATTTAATTCAGGAAAGTCCCCCTCCCTGCAAGGCTAACATAAATGTGCAGTGTTTTATGATATTGTTTAATATTAAATACTAAGATCTTATAATCAGAAGGCTGGAAAGGCAAGTATGGGAATTTTATTCTAGATTTAATCTGAGGGAATGGTTACAAATAATGATCCCAATCTTTTGAGCCTTTTAATGCTATCATTACCAGAGATAGTGTTAGAAATGATGAGATTTCCTGTGATATCCACCCTTTGGATAAAACTTTTATTTGGAGTGGTTGAGTGAAATTAGACCTTGGTGGCAGCCAGTGATTTCAGATATGCTCAGCTTCATGGGGGGCAAGGGGGATGAGTATGTACAGCAGGATCCATCGCTGGTTCCATTAAGAACCACGAGGAATCTGAATTGGAAATCAAACTATTTATTTTGCTTTTTTTATTTTAATTTTCAAACCTAGCAAAACTTAAGAAATCTCTCATTTTCCATGTGGTTAATACTTGGGAAATAGGCATAAAATACTTGTGGTTAATACTGTGGTTAATACTTGGGAAATAGGCATAAAAGCTAGCATCTTATAATTTTGGTATATGCTTTAATATTTGTTGCAATATTATATAAATAGTCAAAGAAAAAAGTATGCAAACATTGCAGGAAATTATTTTTGGTCAAGTAGTTCATACCCCTTCACATCTAAATAGAATTATGTTAGAGTGTTAAGTTCTTAGCGGTAGGAAATTGTGATTTTAGTATTAAATACAGAAGCTAATTTAAAGAAATGTCTATGTTGTTCACTTCAGAAATTTAAAAGTCACTAAAAGCAAAGGTGAAGGTTCATAACACCAGTGCTGTTGTGCAGTCACAATGGATATGTTTTATAAACAGATGTAAAAACGATTGCTTTTGAGGCTGTTTCTCTCTTGGATCACTTGGCTCATTTTAAGGTAAAGAAATCACAGAAAGATTAAGTGAAGGCCAGATTGTGCCTTTACTTTTTTGCAAGCTTTCCTCTGTGTGAATATGAATGCTTGTGTGTGAAATCGTTTCAGCGCAATGATTCCAGTATCTGTTTTTCTCCAAGGCTTGCTATGGTATCTTAAAAGTACCTGAAGGGAGCTGGCTGTGTCGCACTTGCGTCCTGGGAATACATCCTCAGTGCCTCCTCTGTCCCAAAAGAGGAGGTGCCATGAAAGCTACCAGGACAGGGACCAAGTGGGCACATGTGAGCTGTGCTCTTTGGATTCCAGAGGTAAAAACCTAATTTCTGTCCTGTCCTTCTCCTTCTTGTTCCATCATCTGCCCTTTTACATTCTCGTGATTTAAGGTCTTTGTCTGACATAATACTGGGGTTTATTCTGATAAGCCTTCTCAGTCTGTGAAGACTCGGATAGAGTCCAGCTTATGTTCTATTAATGAGTCACTTTGTTACCTCCATTTACTCAGCAATCACTTCTTGGTGTCGTTATGGTATCTGTGACCTGCTAGAAAGGACTGCTGAAATATGCTGTATCTTACAACTGCAGCTTCATTGTCTCTCTTATTTTTTGATGAATTTGTGTGCTCAGATGCATGTGTAATTTGCATTAATACCTCCACTTTTTTTCTTAGTTGTGTTTGTTTGTTTAAAGAATGCCTGCACTGTATTATTTCTATAGGATGTATGCTAAAATTTGTAGTTAAGGTTTCTTTGAATTAGGTTTTTTCTGAATGGTGGGGAGATGAGAATTTTTAACTCCATGTTATGCTTCATAAGTAAAGCCTTTTTTGATAAATCTGTACATAACATATATGGAGAGTGTCATAATGAAGTTTTACACTTCTCCTCAATTTTGAATCAAGTTTAGCATCACAGTGTAGTTCTGTAAAACAGAAAGTTCACTTAGGTATAGATGGAGTTTATGTTTAATTCTGCACTTGGAATATTTACATTTTATTTCTGGTAAGTTTCACAAATGCATTATGGCAGGTGGTTTAATGTGAAGCAGTAGCCAGGTCTGTCAGCACCATGAAATCAAGGATACAGTATTTTCTGAATCTTCTGCTCCCAATTGCAGACAGGCCTAATGTGGGCACAACTTTGAGGAAGATGTTAAGATTTTGGTGTTTTGTTTTGGTGGGGGTTTTTTTTAACTTAGCAACCAGATATAATGTGTAATTCTTAGTTGTCTCGGGTGTTAATATCTGCTTCTTAAGGAGAAAATCTTTGCAGTTGCACTTTCCCCTTTCAGGCCTTCTTGTAGTTTCTGGCATCTCTTTGACCTTCAAGGAGAGAGGAGCTGAGAAGAAAACAAAAAATATTTATTTTTTAAAAATCATTTCTCCTCCTGTACTTATTAAGTGTCTTGACTGGAAGCTCTCCTTGGCTCTGAGCTGACTGTTTTTTCTAAGAGGTCCATTCTGCATGTGTTTGCCATGTTGTTCTCATCAGCAGAAGAGGAACAGTGAGGTTTGGGAGCAGGTGATGGCAGGGCAGGAAGCACACACTGGCTTCCTGCCTGCCCACCTCCCTCTGGCTGAGGAAGAGAAGCTGCTGGGGGACACTCACGGTGGGAGAGCTTGAATCCAGCTGTTTCCACAGCCCATTTAGTGATTCCAGGCTTTGGACACCTCCACCCCTCCACACCAATAGCAAGTGTGTCAGGCATAGTGAAGAGGTGGCACCTGCCTGCAGGGAAATGCCTCTTGGAGCCATTCTCTCTCTCGGGCTTGTGTGCAGTCACTGGTAAAACAATTCAGTTACCAGAGAAGCCAGAAAAAACCTTTGTAAATCTCTACTAAAATGGCAGGTTAGTTCCTGTCTGGAGTGGCCTTATGTGCTGCAAGGGGCAAGAAAGACATAGAGCTTGAAAACCCAGGTATGGATGCTTTAGGGGAGAATGTGTATTCTCATATCTCATTTTTTCTCTTCCCAAGGTACTAGCATGCTGGAACTCCGTGAAAGAAACAGATTAATTATAGAGTCACTGGTATTTCCTCTTGTGGCCCTAACAAAGCGGAGCAAGGCAGAATGCAGGGAGGAGGGGGCTATAAACATGTCTGTGTCTTGTGGCAAAAGGTTCAAAGAGGCTTCGTGAGTCACCAAGTGTAGTCTAGCATTGTTGCAGTCAATTGCGCCAGGTATTCTCCTGAATTAAATTCATTCAGCACTGTCTTAAAATGTGTTTTCTTCCCTGCCTTCCTTGTGAGTTAATGCTGTTTAAAGGCTTTCTTTATGCTCCCTTGACTGATTGGGACATTTAAAGGTTTTTACTTTCCAAAGTGTACTCATTGTTGATTTATATCCTCGTTTTCTTCTGCCTTTACTTTGCTTTAGTGTAAATATGTGGTCTGTTTCATGTTTTTTTAAAAGGCATTCTTCTAAATTAAAAAAAAAAAAAAGGAAACACAGATACCAGAAAACCTGTATTGAGTGTTTTGAAATTCAAGGTCTTTCTCTGCCTTAGATAACCTATTACAGGTATGTCCTCTGCCAGTCAGTGTGGTGTTAGCTGAAGCAGAAGGTGCTAACCCCCCCGCCTGTAGAGGAAAGACGAAATTGACTGTCCGGAGCAGCTGTTGTGAGTGACTGTGCTCAAGCCACTGGGCTGCCCTTCCCAGCCTGATGGAGATCCCTGTGTACTGGTGCAGCTGTTGGTGGCACAGTTAGCAGGGAAGCAGAGGACAGCAGGGTGATTGATCATGTGCACAACAGTTGCAGATAATAGGCTTCAACAACCCATTGTCTTCACTCTCTCCCACTCTTTGAACTTCTTCAGAGTATAGCAGTCAAGATCTAACCTGATGCAAGGTGAAGAAATGGAGAAAATGACTACATGTTATGGCAGATGGATCATTTCTGCCTTGGAATGGGAATTCTTGGGGGATGAAAAGGTTGGCCTCTGCTCTCTGGATCCCTTGTGAGCAGCAAAGTTCAAACAGACTTTGCCTTGACTCCTCTCTGCAGAAACATGCAGGTGGCACGAGGCCAGTATAAATAAATTGCACCTGACTCTGTAAGTGCCTCTTTGTGCTTTTACAAAGTGGGGTAATATCAACAGCCAGCATTACAAGCTGAATGAACAGTATTTCCAGTATAAATGTTTCCTGACCTTATGGGTCTCCTCTGGGGAAGAAGCAGGGAGAACATTTAAGGGGGCAGAGAGGGACAGGGGAAAAAAGGTCTACATAAATTCCCAGCTCCTGCTGGGAAGCCCAGGGGAAAGCTGGTATTACTTAGTCTCCAGAAAAAAATCATGGCAGGTTCTGGTTTCTTTTTGAAAAGAATATAGACAACCTGATACATTGACACAATCCCTTAATTCCTAAAGGAAGTCTTGTCTCTTAGTGTAGTGGTAACAGCCAATCTTAGTACAATATTGTTTCAAAAATACCTGTGCAACTTGTAACCAGCTGTTTTGAGCATGGTCAAGTTAGGCTCTTTCCTTTTGGAAGTAAAAAAGCTACATTTGATCATATTTAAGAATGATGACCATGTTTTTGTTGAACTATTTGGGCATTCCAGGGACAGTCTTGTCACTTTTCCACCAATTTATAGGAAGGCCACAAGAGGTTAAATTGTTTGTTGCCTCTATCTCATGAGGGCATTACATATTGCCTGCCTGTTCTTCTTTAAAACTTGAACCTTCTGAAGCATCTCAGTGTCTTCCTAATGAAGACTTTTGGAAATGCCGTGCAGCCGGTTCACCTCAGTATATTCCAGAAGATGTGGGCTTGCACTTGGCAGATCAGAGGAGGAAGTACTGTGACAAACATATATCTGAGTCAATTTATGTCATTAATGCATGAACTGCTGGTCAGCTTTTTTTTTTTTTTTTCTAATGTGGAAATGATGAACTGAGTAATCTCTTGCAAAGCTGTTTTTTCCACCTACTTAAATGATCCTTAAAGCAATGTATGATAAGGAGAGAATAGCAAAAATATTCTGAGCATAGCAACTATGACTTAGCACTGCTATCTTTGGGTAAGTCTACCTCACTGAGGAGGTCTGCTGAAGCAAAGCTTTTCATCCTCAGGGATTAAACAGGTTTCAAAATGAGTATGTGCATCAAGTGATTGATAGTGTACCCCCAAAGGGAAGCTAGGAAATACAGCTACTGGTTCTTGTAAAGTCACCAGTTTAATTATCACATGTTAAACTAATTCATACAACCCCAATTTCCATGGGTGACTCTTATTGTGAAGTTAATCTATGAAAATTACTGTAGCGTAATGCTCTTAAAATTTTCCAAAAAACCAAAATAGCTGTTGTTGAAATCTCATCCTTACCTGCTTTTTTAAGCCATCAGCTTTCTTCTGGCCTCACAGTGCCACAGAGCATGACCTAGGAACCTCCTTTCTTTGAATTCTTAGGTTTGACACCTTTGGGAAGAAGCCCATATCCCACCACAGGAAATACTGGTCTGCTCTATTCAGAGGAATTGCTTTTAGAAAGTGTGGGAGAGCTTCCTAGCTAGTATCAGCATTGTGGTTTTGCTTCAGCCAGGTAGCCCTCCAAGGCACGCAGCTGCTAAATTCAAAAAGTGTTGTAGAAGTGTCAAAATCCAAACTTTTGGAGGCTGGTGTTCCTGGGACAGTTATCCCACTGAAATCTTCTGCCATGTGCCATTCTCATATTGGCTCAGTTCTGCATGTTAGTCATTCAGAGCTGGCCAAGTTTTTGTTTCTATGCTTGGATAAATCCTGTCAGGAGGGGCTCAGGGATGCCTACAGATACAGATATATCTGTTTTGGTGTCCAAATCATAGAGGACAGTCCTCATTGCCCTGTATAGACAACAGGCAACTGAGAAACTTCTATCACAATGGATATGTGGAAGTTAATATAACAAAGAATAGGAAAAGCTATTCTGTCTGTATCTGTTTTTTTCTTTCTTTCTTTCTTTCTTTTAGTAATATCTTTAATCTGGTCTACCAGAGACAAATTGATCATCCAGTCTAAGTACGTGAACATTAGCACAAGACAATATATCCTGCTTTGCAATAAGAGAAGCTTGTTGTGTTTTTTCTCAAATTATGTTTGATACAATCCATAGTTAGGAAATCAGTTAGTATAGTATCACCTCTTGCAATGGGAATGCTTAGTGGAGAGGCAGGGCTGGGAAGCAAGGCTTTTCCTGGCTGCTGACTGATAGATCTGGTTCTGTCCCAAATCTTGAGTTGACAGGAGTAGATACTGTAGCAGATCTAGGGATTTTATAGAAAGAGCTTTTCAGGAAAGTGTTCCTGTTTTGTTCTGAGGGGCTTGTATTTTGGCACTTTTTAAGTTAGACCTGTGAAAGCAGCACTGGGGAAAAAAACCAGAAACAAAACCACAAGGGAATTGAAAAAACTTAAGTATCACTTGCTGCAGTCTCTCAACTGGTAGTGGTTTAGGAATGGTATTCCCCAATTTAGTGTTCCTACTGAAGCACTTCAAACCATGTGCCACTCCCCCCTCCTCTGCAGCAGGCTGGAGAGGAGATTTGGAGGCACAAATGGTAAAGATCACTGATCTACATAAGAACAATTTACTGGAAGCAGCAGTGAAATAAGAAAATAAACAGTAAGAGCTGCACTGTCAGTAACGAAGGAGCCAACACTACCTGACCACTCGCTTCACGCCACACCCTGACCAGAAGAGAGCCCTTCCCCCTGTCCTCAGAAAATTATGTGAGCTGGTATAGACTAACCTCTGAGTCCTAGCCATGCTCCCTCCTGGCTACTGCAAAAATTAACCCTGTCCTGGCTGGAACCAGGGCACTGATTCATAACAAGGGAGTGCTGTAAGTGCCTCGAATGTTTTGAATAATTGCAACTTTTAGTCACCAGGTTAAACTGATAGTATTCCACACTATCACCTGCTTGTGGGATCTTTTGGGGTCCCTTTCTAAGAAGTATGAGCACATGGAGATCTTGCAGTAAGAGAAATGAATGGCTTTCTTCTTCTGTTATAAATGGAGAGCTTGGGGGTTTTTTTCCCCTTTGATAACAGTTTTCTACTCTGTTCTGTTTCTTTACAGGTTAGTATTGCTTGCCCAGAAAGGATGGAGCCAATCACAAAGGTGTCTCACATTCCACCAAGTCGATGGGCTCTAGTGTGTAGTTTATGCAAACTGAAAACTGGTGCTTGCATTCAGGTACGTACTTGTCCCATAGTGACTCTGCAGGGGTGAATTTGTCAGAAGGGCAATTTCAGTTTTGCACTTTGTTCTTCCTGTGTTCAGAGATGTTTTACAATGGAGATGACTGTTGGACAGATGTGTGCTTCTTCATAGCCATTTGCTATCAAATTAGTTGACTGGACAGGATTTAGGAATTAGTCTGGATTGCTGCCTTTTGAATAAGGCTGAGATGTTTGAGAGGCACTACTATGTGTATCAAAGATGGGCAGAAAATTCCTTCCACTGAACACTCTTTGCAAACAAGAAAATACTAAATTGGGTAATACCATCTTCAAAGGTACTATTTTTAAGAATGTGTAGGAAATAGGTTTTGGTAGGGATGGATTTTCATGTAGTTGAGGTAGTTATGTCCTTTTTTTCTGGTTTGCTGCTACTGTTAGTAATTGAGGCTTTTTGTTTTATTTTGTATGCAGTGCTCCGTGAAAAGCTGCATCACTGCCTTTCATGTCACCTGTGCCTTTGAGCATAGCTTAGAGATGAAGACTATCCTGGATGATGGGGATGAGGTCAAGTTCAAGTCATATTGTCTAAAGCACAGCAAGAACAAACAGAATTCACTGCCTGATGTTGAGGAGCACCCCAAGAGCGTGTCAGAGCAGAAGCAAACAGAGAGTGAGAAAACGAGCCTGCGAGCCCAAAAACTCCGAGAGCTGGAAGAAGAGTTTTACTCACTAGTAAAAGTGGAGGATGTTGCAGCAGAGCTGGGCCTTCCTAAACTTGCTGTAGACTTCATCTACAATTACTGGAAATTAAAGCGAAAAAGTAACTTTAACAAACCATTGTTTCCTCCCAAGGAGGATGAAGAAAATGGCTTGGTGCAGCCAAAAGAAGATAGCATTCATACTCGCATGAGGATGTTCATGCATTTAAGGCAGGACCTAGAGAGGGTAAGAATTTAACTTGTAAAGTTTTGAAAACTATTTGCAGGTGAGCAAGATCTTTCTTTGTGGATGAAAGTAGGAATGGGGAAAGCAAAAGGAGATGATTTTAAAAATAATAATTTAAAAAAATTTTTAAAGTAACGCCAATCTTTTGATATGCTGCACTGCCTGCTGCAGAGACTTTCAGGACCTGCCCCTCTCAGTCCAGTGAAAGATCCAATGTGAGAGGAGTGCTTCCTGACTTGCTTGAAGGCTGTTCCTTTATGTGGTTTAAGATGCATATTTCTATGCACAATGGACATATTTGGTAATTGACTGTATGATTCCAGCTTCAGTTGAGTAAATGTTTAAAAAATGAGGAAATTTATTTGACCCACTGTAGTAGTAGTTAGTGATACATATCAAATGAGAAAAAAATGTTACTTTTATTAAACAAAAAGTAAGAGTAAGGCTTGTTACCACTTGGAGGCTGCCCCTTAGGTTGGCCTGTTGGATAGTGGTGACCCGCAGTTTTCAAGTGCTTAGAGGTAGATAGTGAATATAAAAAAGGTAATAAAGTAGATGGGATGAGGAGAGGGGAAGTAAAATCAGAAGAGAGGTAATAGTGTTGTAAGAAAAGGAGAAACAAATATTGAGAAGAGAACAACATGAAAATACAGGAAGATTGTTGGAGCCAAGATTTGCACCTGTCATTTGTCTTGAATCTGTCATAATCAATCTCAGATCTTTTCCAGGACTGCTTTTGGTATGGAAGCTTACTTTAAGAAAAAATTTCAAACCCATAACATGCTTCAGATGGAGGATTGGTATTTGGGGGTGGATTGTTTTTTGTTTTTCAAGAGACCATGTCAGGCTTTTTGTTTGATAAACATTTGGTTTGTACCAAATTTTGTTGAAATTGATGTACGTATTTTGGGTGGAGGTGATTCATAATTTGAAATGCCTGTCTCCAAGTTTCTAGACTTCTTGTGCCACAAGATTTTCTACTCTGTTATATCTTGGGATAAATATAAATTGGGGAATCTTGGAATTTTGTTTCTGGGTAAAGAGATTCCAGTTCTGAACAGATGGAACTGGGTGCTGGGAAAAGTATGTTTGACACATACCTTTTAACCAGCCCCTATGCTGTTCCTGTGTTTTGAAAGAACTCTTAGGTATTTATCAAGAGCTTTCAGTGTCTCTTCTTATTCTATTACCTTAGGTGGAAGTGTTGCTATTAACTCAGACAAGTAGTAAAAATAGAATTATGTGGAACTAAATCACAGCATGGTTGGGGTTGGAAGGGACCTTAAAGACCATCTAGTTCCAGCCATCCTGCCGTGGATGGGGACTCCTTCCATGAGATTTCCTCAAAGCCCCATCCAGCCTGGCCTTGAACTTCAGGGATGGGGTTTCAACAACTTCTCTGGGCAACCTGTTCCAGTGTCTCACTGTAAACAATTTCTTCCTCATGCCCAATGTAAACTTACCCTCCCTCAGTTCAAAAACATGACATCTTTTTCTGTTACTACAGGCTCTGGTCTCTCTCTCTCTTATAATCCCTTTTCATATAATGAAAAACTGCAGTGAGGTCTCTCTCCAGAGCCTTCTCTTCTCCAGGCTGAACAACCCCAACTCTCTCAGTCTTCAGCAGAGAGGAGTTCCAGCCCTCTGACCATTTTCGTGGCATTCCTCTGGACTTGCTCAAACAGGTCCATGTCTGTCTTGTGCTGGGAACCCCAGAGCTGGATGCAGCACTCCAGGTGGGGTCTCACCAGAGCAGAGTAGAGGGGCAGAATCACCTTTCATGCCCTGCTGGCCACGCTGGTTTTGATGCAGCCCAGCATACAATTGGCTTTCTGAGCTGTATGTGTGCATTGCTGGGTCATGTCCAATTTTTTACCCACAGTTATTCCCACGTCTTTCTCCGCAGTGCTGTTCTCCATCCATTCATCCCCCTGCCCATGTTGATCCTGGGTACTGCTCTGACCCAGGAGCAGGATCTTGCATTTGGCCTTGTTGAACCTTATGAGTCAATGCAATGGAGTCAAAAAATAAACTGGTAAATGGGTCAGCCAAAATGAAAATATATTCTGTTGTCTTGCAAAATATTTTCAAGGCATATGTTGAATTGACAGGAAAAAAAAAAGAAGGGATTTTTTTTAATGCATTGTTAAGTATGTTTAGTACTATTGACAAGAACTTTACCAAGGGATCTTCCATGTAATGTTGTTTTGATTCTCTTGATGATACACTTTTTAAACTGTCTGGATTTATTTTCTTATTGCTTGTTAAGTCTCCTGTTATTCCTCTGTAGGTAAGAAATCTCTGCTACATGGTAAGCAGGAGAGAGAAACTGAAGTTGTCCCACAGTAAAGTTCATGAACAGGTCTTCAACTTGCAAGTTCAACTCATTAATCAGGAAATGGCTGCAGGTAATCATATAAACGTAAAATATGTATAAATCCTGCCTGTATTTAAACTAAAACAGTGTATTCTCTTTATGTTCCTGCTTAGTGCCTTTAACATGTAAAAATGTCTTCAAGAATTTTCTTCAAGTACATAGTCAATAAAAGTAGCAACACAGAGAGAACTCTTAAATTGCTTAAAATATTTGCTTCAATATTTCTTTATTTTATGGCTCTTTCTGGGTATTTGCCTATTGCTTATCAATCAGTGTGGCATCCAGATAGCAGAAATGAGCTGGTGGTGATCTCCAGGTTTGTGCACCCTCGGGTTGCTGTCCGTGGCACTGGTCCCCCACAGCAAGCTCTGTCCTGCTGGTTGGTTCTCCAGCTGAGAAAGCTTTTTTGCTTGCTGTCAGTAGTTGGTTTCTTCAGGCAAGAGAAAGAGTTGACTGATGGGAATTGCTGCTGCTCTCCTGTGCCTTCATGAGCAGCGCAGGTTTCTTAGCTTGCCATCTGCAGTTGCTCTCCTTCCTTCAAAAAGAGTTCAAGTACTCTGGTTATTAATAGTGACTAGTAACTGTTTAGGAATGCCGAGGTGCCAAACCCTACTCTGCCCTTCACATTTACAGCAACTTTTTAAGATAAGGAACACAGTATTTGGAAAAAGGAAGAGAGTATGCATACCAGTGTAATTACTGGGGTTTTTTTAATAGGAAAGGCAGCTATTTTCCTGTGTGAAATTAAGATCTCTCTGGTCTTTCAAGATACATACTTCACCAGTTTAGGGTGAAGTCTTTGTGCTTTTTTTCTCTGCTCCTGAAATGCTGGTAGGTTTCATTAGTACTGATAAGGTAGGTTTTTTTAAACTGTTTTAGCTCAGACTAGTACTTCGTGGAAGCACTGGCACTCTGAAGCTCCTTGCTTTTGTGCATAAATGCATTTTATTAGAAATGTCTACTAAGTTTACTCTATGTCTTTACAAATACAAGTGCTTTTTTAATGCTTATTATAATAGCTTGATACTTGCAGTGGGTGCTGTATGCATGTATTATCGTAAATAACTCATATGTCGAGGTAAAAATTTTAGGCTTTTAAAGCTTAGAGAACTTTATAATACAAAGCAGAGAGTTGAACCAAGTCCAAATTGAAACTCAGTTTGAAGCATTGTTTTTTCTTCATCCAAAACTGAATATGAACTTTTTTTACAGCTTTGTTGGAACAACTTCAGTCACATCTCAAAACTGGTTCAATTCGCTGGCTTAAAGCCCCGTAAAAAGGGCACATTGTTGTTTTTAGTGGAAATATTTAAATGCTTACCTAAATTCCAAAGTGGTGGATAATTTGGAACAGTTTGGTTTTCCCAGCTTCTCCTTAGTGTCCTAAAATAATTTCACAGTAATTATTTGCAAATGCTTCTTACTGTTGCATCACCTTATAATGGCCTATAAAACTTGTTACGGGTGACAAAAGAAATTACTGTTTTTAAAAGCGCCTTTTTTCTTTTTCTTCTACTTTCTTGTCTCTTTCTCCTGTAGGCCATACCCTGACAAGTGCACTAGAGAACACACTGTTCTACCCACCTCCCAGGATCACCCTCAAGTTAAAAATGCCCAAATCAGCATTGGGAGACTGCAAAAATAACTCGCTGAAGCCTGGCAACAGACCGCTTTCTCCTGACAACAACAGCACTGTTTACAGCAAACGGAGTGTGCCAATGTCAAAGGAATCGTTCGAAATTAAAGCAAAATCTTATGCCAGGTATCAGCACGACAGCAGAAGTAACGGGTTGCTGGCAGGGATTGGCAAGCCTCGGAGCGAGGCAAAGGATTCTGGCCCCACGCAGCTGATGGAGTTTCACCGGGGCCAGTCATCCGGGAAGCCTTTAGCACTCCAGGCTGCTTTGCATGGACAGTCTTCCATTGGGAATGGGCGGGTGCAGCAGGAGAACTCAAGGCTGGTGTCCAAATCCAATGGTCTGATGGGCAGGGCTGGAGATGTGAGCCAGAGAGACAGCTCCAGCCAGACGTCCTACGAACAAGAGTCCGTGCTCACGGCTCACTTGGCCAGCCAGAGTGGATTCCGAAAATCCACCATAGAACATTTCAGCCGGTCCTTTAAAGAGGCTACCAACAGTCTGGTGAGGACCACGGAAGATCTCCGGTGCTGTGAAAAGCCAGCGAGAAGACTTGCAACGAAAGATCGCTTGTGGAGCAAGCAGACACTTGAAGGTGCTCCATACCAGGACAATGATGGGTACTGTCCTGACTTAGAGCTGAGTGACTCTGAAGCAGAAAGTGATGAAAACAAAGAGCAAGTGAGGTTAAGACGAAGTAGCTCAGAGAGAGAAAGCCCAAGTAAGGACTTTGGAAGAGATTGTCACAATAGAAACAAAAAGAATATGATATCTCACAGTTCGGTACAAAGGTGATTAGAAGCCCCCACGGGGTAATTCAGCCTTTATGTATTCCAGCGTACCAGTGCAAAGCTCAGCATCAAAAGGTTCCAGAAAATAGTCTAGGACCTATGTTAGGAAGAGCTGCAGTAGGGGATGGGAGAGGGGAGAGAAATCAGAGTAGTTTTGTTCAACTGTGAATTGGTTTGCAGTCTTTGCAAGGTTAGCTCACTTATCCACAAAGTCATGTGGAAGTCGTGTGTTTTATCAGAGCGTAACATCTGGGAGAGCACAAGGCGTTAATTGTGCAAAAATTCAGGAAACCGTTTCCCCCTTGCCAGCTTAATGTGCGAGGCACCGTGTTCATGTGGAGTCAGTCTCATGGTGGTGGACAGGTTTTAAAGAAGTCCTTGCTTTGCTCTAACATGTTGCAAGAGACTGCAAACGGAGACACTGAAACTGCGTTGTTACGGCAGCTGCAGTATGGCTTTGATCCAGCAATGCACTTGCGGATGTGTTAGGAAGTTAAGCATGTGAGAAGTCCTGCTGGTTTCCCCCGGGAACGTTTGTGCTCAGATATCCGAGCACATGCCGATGTGCTCTGCTGGATCAGGCCCAAAGTGACTACTAAGTGACGATCCCCTTCTGCAGGAGGCTTCGAACTGCAGTGGCGTTTGCGGGCTCCCTGCGGAGGGCGGAAGCGGGCGTCGCTGGCGCTGCCAAACTCGCTGACCTCTAGATGTGCCCCCATTCCCTGCTTTTGCTGAAGGTTGTGTTTCTCTTCACAATAATTCGCTTATTTTGTAAATATACAACTTCTAGTACTTCAGTTTTTTTAATCTCTGTACATAGATGCTTGTTGTGGGATGCACTTGTAAATATTTTACCCAGCTAACAAGTACAGATGGCTAATTTTGTGGATAGTGTTTACAAAAGTAGATGTACTACTTCAAAGAAAAATGCTATTTGACTCTTACATTTAGGCAATCACCGGTGATGCCAGGTTCCTCTTGAAACTGAGATTTCATATCCAGAGGTGTTTTTACCTGGTATTTTTAAAGTCAGCTGAATTAGAAATAATTTTAGCTGAATTTTTTTTTCAGGTGCAAATTTTCAACCCTAGTTGCCTGAACACAGGCATAGGAGCCTTCTGGCATCTAGGTCTGTAAAATTCTAGCCAGTCATCATTTGGAGTATGATGGTTTAATTAATTATTTTTTTTTAAATTGCTTAAAATCTACTATTTTATTACACTGCTTTTCAACCTCTGGATCAGTTGCTGTTTCCCAGTCTAACACATCTTTTGTGTGTCCTTTAAAATCAGCAGTTGTTAAATAGTCGTTAAATTTCAGTCAGTACTGACTGAGGAGTCGAGAAGGGAAGGGAATGAATCCCTTTCTGTTTGTTTCAATGACAGGGATTTTTGTTTGAATGCAAACTAACTTCTTGTTTTACAGATGGTGTTGTGTTGATCAACAAAGCAACTGCACTGTTTTTCTCTGAAATGCTGTACATTTCATAAACACACAACATCCTCTGTCCCCACATCACTGGCTGAAACGGCCCATAGGTAGTGTAGGGCAGGTCATATAGCTCTGTTGAGGGCTCAGTTTTGTCTAGAAACAAAAGGTGTTCCCCCCACAGTGAGGAGATGGCTATGCAGCATCTGAACAGCAGCTCATTTCGCTTCATGGTTTTAATTTATTGCTTTTAGGTTGGGAAATGGCAACGACATTTTCAGATTTGTTTTAAACTTTGAAATCTCCCTAGCTGCAATAGGACTAGCAGGTCAGGGGCTGGAGGACTCTTCAGTAGTGAAATAATAAAAAAAAAGTATACTTGGCCAATCTGCTCTGTTTGCTTCATGCATCTTAATTTTTTTTTTTTTTTTTTTACTTCTTGATTTTATGTATATTTGTGTAATTGATCTTTCTAGAGCTGTATCTCCAAAATTATTTCTTTTGGTGTAAATATGCAGTAGCAATTTAGGTTTCCACATATTTTATTTTAATGGGAAATGCTTTGTGTTCTAAGCCATGGGTCATTCAGAATAAGTAAACAAATGTCTGTTCATTTGTATTCTGGTTCTGATTCTCTTAGTTCTCCTTCAATATTTATTAGTAATCCTCTCTCACTGGCCATGAAATTTTACGAAGCTTTTATTGGGAACACTTATCTGGGAGGTCAGCAAAGTGTTCATGTTATTTTGTGGCTGGAAGCATATGACAGAAGAGAGAGGAAAATGGTGCTTCAGCAAAACTCAGCGTTTCTGCTCTTCTGGGGTTATCAATTCAGTTGTTTCCAGTCTGGGCAATGGTTTTGCTAATTTTTACATTATTTTAATAGACATATGAAGGAGCCCTTGGTTATGTAGTTCTCAAGTATTGTCCCCAAAGTGCATTTGCTAGTTTTTATTGTGCGTTCGGTGGCTAACTGTTTGAAGTATTACCTCTTAACCTTATTTGTCAATTTTTTTTTGTGTTTTTGCATTTTGTTTTATATATATAAATATATATATATTCAATTTTCCAATATGGACTCGGTCTTTTTCAGATGTCCCCTTTTTACAAGTACTTTTTCATTAAATTATGAAACTGCTAACAATATTTTCATTTGTTGTGATTTATTCAGGGCTTTACCCTCTGTGTCTGGCAGGCTGTGAAACTCATCAGTACTGTGTCCATCAGGAGTAAATTATTTCTGCAGATTTGGCAATACTTTAATAAGTTAAGTATCCAGGAAAACCCTTCCCCTTCAGCCTCCCAGAAAAGAGTCGCTGAGCACTAATTTGCTGTGCAAAGCAAATAGTGCAAGCCTGGCTTTTGTTTCTGCCTAGCTGAGCAAATGTAACAGACCATTTGCTGCCCTGGCCTCACTTTTCAATGTATTTGCTTATGCTGTAGTATGGCTGGTTTTCCCTGCTTGGACAAAGTGAGTTACAGAGGAAGAGCCGTAGCCAGGCCTTCTGTCTGATCCCTCGTGTAACCCCGCAGACGTGTGCAGCTGAACGCTCACCAGCCCGCTGTTGCCATCTGCGTGCAAAGGACAAAGCAGGGCGAGCAGGTTCCTGGGCTCGTGTCGGCTTCTTGTGGGTTTTACCCGACCTTCTGCTGTAGTTCCCCCTGCTTCCACAGGCCGGTGCTGTGAGGTACCTTGCTGGCACAGGGGAGCTGCTCCCCGGCCTAGAGCAGGGAAGAAGGCAAAACGAGAAGGTGGAGAGAAAGGTGCTGGGGTAGCTGCACAACTGATCCCATAGCATCCCTCCTCTGCCTGCCTCTGCAACAGGCAGCCTTCAAGAAGGATGGGATTTGCAATGTGGGTGTTGCAGGCAGCAGTGACCCTCCTGCTTCTGCAATGGGTCTGGCAGCAGCAGAGTGAGTCAGAACTGAGCAGCCAACAACACACTTCTGGACTGGCTTAAGGACTGGAGTGACTGAGCAGGTGGCCCCAGGCAGGCTGGAACTGGAGCTGGAGAAAGCTTGGGTGAAATGGAGCTCAAGTCCCTCAGCTGAAAAACAAACAGGAGGTAAAAAAAGGGGGAAAGGCAATAAAGGTGCAGATAGAAGGGAAGAAAAACCAGGACTAGGAAGAAGCAGTAAGCATTGGACTGCCAGTTGTTTTTCAGGACCAAGATTTCTTCTTCTCTAAAGACATCTTGCAACAGATACCAGCAACGGACTTCCTTGTTTTGACTTTCTGACTGGTGGCTTCTAATTCCCTCTGCACATACAGTCTGCTTGTGGCTGGGATGTGGGAAAGACAGGGCCAAGGAAAGAGATTGGTATCCATTAATTTGGAAACAGCTACTATTGGTTTGTAGAGTCTTTTCATATAACTGTGGTTATTTGTTGATGGTAACGTGGCTAAGGACTAACTGGGGCTGCACAGTGGCTCTGAGCACCATCATTTCTGCATTTATGTTTCTGCCCTGAAAGAAATGTTTCTCAGTTGTGTATATAACTTGTGGAATGTTTCCTTTGCACCATGAATCTGAAATCATAGAAGGACAAATGACAAATGTTTAGCTATTCCATGTAAGCCTGAAACATTCCCTTGATTTCAATGTGGTACATCTGGCTACCTGGCCTGGATGTAGAGGCTGTACTGCAGACGCATGATGTGTATCTGATACCTGGGAGGGACCCAGTGTTTAAAGCCTGCCTCTGTGAGCTGTGAAGATAATCCAGCGAAACTACTCATTTTGATCGTTTGGAATTGTGACGATCCCAGTACTTGTAAAGGTTTAGCACTGCAGGGAATTGACACATCTGTTAGGAAAACATGCTTTTGATGCGAATTAAGGAACAAAAGCTGCTTGCACAACCTGGGAGCTTGGCATGCAAGGGAAAAATACTGGGGATGGGCAGAGATGGAAAACAATAGAGTGCCTCAATGCAGCTTCCTTAGGAAGAAGTGAAGACACACAGACTTCTGGGCTCTGGTTTCATGAGAGATGCCCTGCCTACTGCTGCTTCTGAACCTTCCTTTTACACCAGCTTCATGGCTGAACAGACTTCTGCCACTCCTGGGGTGCAACTCTGCAATACGTCCCTCTTGCAGAGATGATCCTGGGATGACTGCTGCCAGGCTCTGCTCCTAAGTCAGCACATCTAGCGGGATGTGACAGGTGGATTAAAGTGACTGCAAGCACAGCCTTCTGAAAGAAAATGTTACATAGCAGTTGGGTAAGTTATTTGAAAACAGCAGATGTGCAAGCCTATTTCTGTTCCTCAAGTTAACCCCCTCTGCAGAGAGCTTGGATAAATTTGTGTGACCACGTGGTTGTAGAAGGAGAAGCAGCCTCAGATAGTTGCTCATTAGTTTCCCTGCCTCTGTGTGTGCAGCTTCCAGATAATCTTCCTTTTTCCAGTAGGCTTCTTTTGTCTGGGACAACCTCCTGGATCCACTTTGCCCTGCCCTTTCTCTGGGACTCTTCTTTTGTTTCAGGCTGGGCAGACCCTCTCTGCCTTCCATTGCTTTCTCAGCAGCCCTGGAGCTGGGTATCTGCCTCGCCTTGGCTGCTTTATCTGATACATTGTTTTAAATCTCTGGGTAGGCTCCATAATGACACATTTATGGTTTATTTTGGCTTAAACATCCTGAAGGCATTTTTTCCGGTTTCTGCTGTGTTTCCTCAGGTGCTGCTCCACCCACCCTAGCCCCAGGAAAGAGCACTGGGGAGCAAGACACAAGTTGTATTGTGACAGTTCCATAACAGTTCCAGAGTTGTTCTGCTCACCAAATCAGTGGGCCAGTGTCCTGAGGAAGAATTTAAAACTTAGCACAACAGCAACGTAAAAGGAAGATGCCATCAAGAAATCTCTTGGTCATCTGAGAGCTCTTGAGCTTGTGACAGACTTCAAGAGTAGTACCTGTAACAAGAAAAAAGTTAGATACCCTGGGAACTGCAGGCCCTAGTGAGGGAATGAGTCATCTGAGGGGGAAAAACGTCTCTCAACTAGCCCACCCACTTCACCTGAAACCACGGTGTCTGGTTGCATTCCTTTGTAGTTCCTTATCTCAGAAGGGTGGTGCTGAGTAGTTTGGGAACCCCTGTCACTGGCATTTTAGGCTCCATTTGCATCTGGTTGAATGGAACCTGAACAAAGTGCTTTCCCTCCTTAAAACTAGCTCAGCTATTGTTCTGTTGTCTCCTCTAAAATGAAGTACGGGCATTATTTTATCCTTTTCCTGATTATTCTACAACAAGCCTTGTTAAAGGAAGCACAGAGGCCTAAAAACTGGATGAGCCAGGTGATGCAGGTACTAATAAGCAAGCTGTAGTTTACACTCGTTACAAATGGCTAGTACATAAACCAGACTTTTCTCAAATTGTCTGGTTGATCATCTTAAATTAGGCTCTGAGAAGTCACCGTAAATCTGCAGTTAATTTGAAATTTATTTTTGATTAGGCCAGAAAAAGGATTTGCATGCCTGTAAGCTGCAAACACTGGAAGTACTGTTGCTAAATCAGTTATTTGAATGAAAGATGCTGCCTTTCCCTGAAGTCCTGGCTCTGTTGCATGACCTCTGTTGTGACTATAATTTTGCAGCTGCTGTAGCACATATCAATGCTCTTTTTTTTTTATCCTGAGGCAAGCAAAATGCAAATCCAGGTCACATGGGATACAGAGAGCAGAAAAGTAAGGCATTAATGAAAAATGTCTTGGCTGCGCTCCACTGAAGAACGCTTTCTGAAGCACCCTGTTGCCCAACTGCTCCCGGTGCAGAGCGGAGGTCTGGAGAGGCACAGGCTGGGAACTCCAGTTTTGTGAGGCAGCTTAAGGGAGCAGAAACTTGCACCTGTTGGTGCTCCCATGACAAAGGAGTTGGAGGTGCACCTGTAACATTGTGAGGGTCTTGATGAAGCACTGGGGGGGCTGGCTGCAGTGGAAAGGATCACACGTTCACTTACAGCATGGTATTCTTAAGTGAGAGATGCTTTTTCATGAGCCTGTGGCCAGTACAGAAGGAATTTGCTGAAAGAAGTCTGTGTAATGAATTGTAATAAGTACAGGGCACAATTGTCATTTTTGTGAAAACTAGTCTTGTGTAATGAATTGTAATAAGTACAGGGCACAGTTGTCATTTTTGTGAAAACTAGTCTTGAAAGGCTAAATACTTCAGTATGACTTCATGGTGATTTGGTGCAATCCTTTGTAAAAAAGATTCCCTATTTGAGATTCTTAATCCATTCTGCATTAACTTGTGTGACAGTGGTAAGTGTTAGACACATAAATTAGTCAATGGGCACAGGTCTGCTGGTGCCACCTTCTCCCAAGCAGACATTTGCAAATGGGAAAATGGACTGCTTTGGCAAATGTTTTATGTTTAAATACACAAATATGATCATCCAGGCTAGTAAACAATTAAACTTCTCAGCAGTTTGATCTCTCCTGGACCTACTTGTTGCTTGCTAACAAATAAAACTTGATCTGGACACACAAGCCAATTCCAAGAACTGTATTTGGCTGCAAACAAGTGCACAGCAGTGCCAACTATTGCTTTCCAGCCAACTGATTGCAGTGACTGATTTTGTCTTTCTCCCTCTGCTCTTGCTCAATGTTTTTTGCTTGTCCCTCCATCTGTGCACCCCCAAATGCAGTATTACCTGCTAGTGGAGAATTCCCATGTGTCCACTCTGGTTGCCCCAATGGATTTAACAGGTTTGCTCTGAAGTAGTGGCTCCTTGGGCTCCCCTGCCCTTGGCGCGGTCCCCGCTCTCAGCTGCACCTCGCCCATCTGCAGAGGAGGCCTGACAGACTCCATACTCGGAGGCAGCTCTTGGGGCACAGACATCTGACTGTGGCATTTGCACTTTGTACCAGCTGTGGATAAGGCCTAGAGCCCTCCCAACTTCAAGCAGGAAGGAGGACTAACAGTAGTAAAGACGAAAGGTGAAGGAAAAAAGATGAGGATTGCTCTAAAGATGAAGAAATAACAGGATCAGGCTCATAAAAGGAGAGAAGAACAACTTCAACTTTCCAGGAATGAGCAGAAGTAAAACCCAGTCTCTATAGCGCCTGAAATAGTCCAGCACCTCTTCTTGCCTACAGTTGTTGAGGGTGGGGGGATTTTTCCATCTCTGTGGTGCTCTGGGCTGTTCTCTAGAACTACTGAGCATTTCCTGACTGGCAAGAAAGGTAATGGCTTCTGGCAGGCTCAGGGAACCTGCAGGCTGGGGGAGGGCTGTGACTTCACCCTACAGGGCCTCCCACATCACAGATCTACTCTTTGTGTTCTTCATGATTGTAGGTAAGTAAGAATTCTGCTTCCCTGCTCCCTGCAAAGCAGGTGGAGTAAGTGTACGATGTGCACTACCATGTGGAATAAGTGCTGAGCTACCAGCGTGCCCTTTGGAAGCCACAGAGGTGCTGTGTAAGCTCCCTATCAGTCAGATTTGGAGGCCACACAGTAGACTTTGTGGCTGTGCTTCAACAGTGGGAAGTTCCCAGTGGGGAAGGCGCAAAGTAGCACAACCTTTGGCAGCCACCTCTTCTGTGCTCTTCTCTCCCACAGTAAACTTGTACTGGCAGGAGACATCATCTGATGCTCTCTGTGAAGGCACCCCAACCATGGATTCCTCCCTGTTCTACCTTTCAGCAAGCTTGGATCAGCCATTACAGAGAAGACAAAGCAGGGGTGCTGTCCTATGTAACTAGAGACCCAAGCTCAAAATACAAGGCACAGAGTGTGTGTTGTAACCTAGCACTTACAGAAGCTGTTAATTTTCTCCCAAGGTGTGTGCCAGCACACAGCTTGTTTTGATGCCTCCAAACCATGCTGGCAAATGCCTAAGTCAGCAAGGAGCAGAGAGATTGGTGAGGTGGGTTGAGGGTGTATCTCCTATTGCTGCTGGATTCAGTAAGCTCTTGCATCGTATCCCAAATGGCCTTGTAGTGTGCAAAGACAATGGGAGAGCAGTAAATGTGGCTAAGCTTTGTAAGAAGCAATAATTGTTCTTCCTTGTAGTTAATGAATTCTTTGCATGCATTTTTTAAAACGTCTGCATCTTCTTTCCGTGTTGTAAAATGTATGGAAAAAAAGGACAGAGATGTGACACTTTTTTTCTGGATGTTTTTCTGTGTTGGCTGTTGCTAATAATTTGCTTGTGTCAGGTCTGAGATGAAATCCTGCTATTTGTTGTACAGGCAGCAGTAGGACAGAAAGAGAAATTCAGTGCTAAGCACAGAAGGAATGCCATGGAAGCCTATAAAATAGAAGTCTTAACTGCTCAGATAAAGCCACAATAAGTTAATAAATATCACATCAGTGCTCTATCAAAAGAAGCGTACATGAAACACATGTTGGTAAGGTCATGTAGCCCATGAACTTTCCAAATATACCACTACTAGAAAAAATTGTGACCAAGTGAAGCCTGGGCTGTGAGCACCTGCTTTGTGAATAAAGGCAACCAAATAAAAATATTCAACAGGTGATAATTGCTAAGAGGGTGTATGATAACAAAGAGATAAATCTGTAAGAGGAGCTTTGTGGGGACTACCTCCTAAAAGACCATGCTGGATGCTTTGTGCTCACTGGTGTGCAGTACCCCTTGAATAATGGGGCTGCTACATGAGCTGGAAACCAAAGTCTGGATGGGGGAGAAGTGAGTTTTGGAGCAGCTTAGTTAATTCTGGTTTGTGGGGACACAGCAGCAAGCCAGCCTGTGCCTGCCTTGTGCTCCTGAGTTTCCAGGAGGAGACACACAAGACACGCAGCAGTGAGCCTGAAGCCACTTGATGTCACTGATCCCTATGGGAATCACCAACTCCAAGTCAAAAGGCAATATGTCATAGGATGCTGAAGAGGAGACCTGAGATATAAGACGTACCCACTGCTTTGAAACTTGAGGCCTGGGAGCCGTAGTGGCCATAGCACAGAGATAAGCAGGCACAACAGAGAACTGTATCTGCAAATTTTGATGCCAGCTGTTTGCCTCGTGGCTTTGAAAGTTTTTGAGACTATACAGCACAGGGAGTAAAAGAGGGCACAGCATGCCGAAGGGCCAGGATTTCTGGATAACCAAGGTGCTGCTGCAGGAGCTGTTAAGGTTCCCTGATGCTGGAAGCCAGGGCCAAGGTTCTGTGGCAAGAAGGCAAGCAGAAACCAGGCCTTTTGGGAATCAGCCTCTCTGGGGGCTGAGAAACCTGGACACTGCGGTGGGAAACTTCTCCCTCTTTTTCCGCTTTGCAGTTCTTGGAAGCGGTGGGGGGGGGGGGCGAGCCGCTGCTGCTTGAGCAGCCGCCCCCCTCGCTCCCGGGGCTCGCCGCGCACGGAGAGGAGGATCCCGAAGGGCCCGGCAGGAGAGCCCGGCCCGCGGGGGGCCCGCCCCTGGCCAGGGGCCGCTTGCTGTGTCCGAGCCCGCTGCAGGAGCGGGGCGGGGAGCGGGCACGGCCGGGGCGGGCGGGGGGCGCGCTTTGTTATTACGAGTTACCTGTATTTCTTGGTGTTCCTCTTCTCTCCCGCGTTCTCAGGCAGGTACCTCGGTACAAACACACTCGTGAGTGTACATGACACGGCGGCACACGCCGTGCGCCCCAGCAGCCGGGCGTGCGGGGGCGGGCCCGCCGGCAGAGCGGCCTTTCCCTCCCTGCGCCCGCACGCACCCCGCGATTTAATTTTTCCCCTCCTTTTTATTATTTTTATTATTGCCCCCTTTTTTTCCTTTTTTTTTTTTCTCCCGCCCCCCATTCCCGTTCGTTGGTCCCCGCAGGCCGTGGCGGGCCCGGGGGTAACACGCGGTGACGATTCCCTCCGCAGGCCATGTCGTCCGTCAGGATCGAGTGCGTGGCCAAGGAGGGCTGCAGGATCGCGGAGTCGCCCGTGTGGGACGAGAAGGAGGGCGCGCTCCTGTACGTGGACATCACGGGTAGGAAGGTGTGCCGCTGGAGCCCGGTCACCAGGCAGGTGCAGGCCATTCCTGTGGGTAAGGAGCCGCTGGAAAACCCCCTCTGTGTGCGGGAGCTGCGTGTTGTGTCCCTTGGCAGCTGCACGGTGCTCAGAGCTGGAGACCTTTTTCTACAGCTGGGGTTTCCCAGGCTGCCAGCACACTGGGACTATGTACAGACACTAGATACAGACCAGAGGTAGCTCTGGAGACTTCCCCTATGATTTTGTGCTACTGGGTTATGTTTGATCTATTTCTTTTTCCTGTAAGTTGTCCACAACTCGCTCTCTTTTGTTCCCACTTTGTCCCAGAAGTAACACTCTTCTGTTGGTGTTTATAGTAGTTCTGATTTGAATGATTAATGCTCATAATATTTTCTCTATTGAAAGATTTCCAAAAACGATTTAAGAAGTTGATACTTTTTTTAAGGTAATGGTGTCACCAGCTACAGTCTCAGTGGTTTGAGTATTTATTCCAGAAAGGAAGAGATATGCTAACTCTTAGAAAAAAAAGGATTGCAGATTTACTGCTGGATGTGATAAAGTAAATATTTGTGTTGGGAGACAGCTCCTTAAGTGATTTCAGTACAATTTATTATTTTCTCATGTTCAGTAACAGTTGGTGAAAATCAATTTTGCCTACCTGTAAGCTGTTCTCATTATTCACTAGAAACTGATCTGAGCTTATCTGCCTTTCAAATTACTGTAGTTTCCCATTTTAGGATGAGAGAAGGCCTGATACTAATTTTGGAAGAGTTGCTTCCCAAACTTACTTCCTCTTAGTTTAGCTGAGGGAGTGTGCTTCTTCTTGCCTTTCCCCTCAACTTGATCTGCTCTCAAAGGTGTAATCTTTTACTTGCGGCCTCTAGAGATGTGGAAGGGAGAGCACACCACATTTTATTGTTTCCTCTCTTTAGTAATAAAATAGTTATGGTTAATAGCTGTGCCTTTGGGAATGCTATGATTAAAAGACAAAAAAAAAAACCCAACCCCCAAACAATCAAAGAATGCCATGTGATTATAGTAGTGGGTCTCCTAAGTAGAAACGAAGAGAGAAATTATTCATTATTATGCTTATAGAGAATTACAACGACCCCATGCTTAGAAAAAACTTCTAATGCCCTTTTTGACTCTGCAGGGGAAACATCGTAAATGCATAACTGGGCCTGGAGGGGAGACCTTATAGTCAGTTTTCTCTTGGGCATAAGATGGTGCTGCAAATCAATCAGTTCCTGCAGGTGCTGCTTTAACAAAGCCCTCCGGGGTCGCAGCAGACTGAGCTGGATGCATGGGCTGAGACTCTGCCTGTGCTATGTTTGTTCAGTGAGCAGTAGGGTGGCTGCATCCTCATGCATCCCTTTCCTCTGGGGTGCTTTGTCAGGAAGGTAAGGGAACGTTCTTGTGGCTGTAGGGGCACCTGGATGTCCAACACCTCCAGTGGACAGCCGTGCTTCGGGGCTGCTCCCCCCAGGGTGGGAGGAAGGCCCTGGGGGCTGCCCAGGTGGAAGGAGTCCTCTGAGCCATGGCCCCCGGCTTTTTCCTGGGAGAGCAAATGTAGACTTGCACTCCCATGCTCTGCTAGGAAAGTCCCTGCCACTGATACAGACAGAGAACCACTTTTATTGGTGTGGTCCAAAGACCAGCAAAATTACTCTGTGTGGCAGGTGCCACACACGGCTGAGGGCACTCTGCTGCCCTCTGTCCTGGCACGGGAGGAAGGAATGGCACCTCAGTGTAAATGAGCCCAGACCATCAGCAGCCTCAGCTGCTACGGCAGAGCTTGCAGTCCAGGTGTGCATCTCCAGTGCTGGGGGCAAATAGCATTTGGGTTTCTGTCATGGTGGTACTGCTGCCAGGCCTCCAAGGGAAGGGGCATCCTGACCCATGAGCAAACAGCTGGAAAGGAGCAGTTCCTCTTAGTACCTAGTGGTGACTGATGGTGGTTGTGTTTGTGAAACTATTACCTAATTATACCCCTGCAAAGCCATAAATACAAGAAATGTTTCAGTTTTAAATTTAAAAATTAGCAATTAGTCCCATGTATAGAAAATATTATGCCAGATTTTGTTGCCCTGCCTAAAGTTATTATTCCCTATATTGCATCTGATGTTAGGCTTTTACAGAAATGTTATCTTCACGCTCACTGGGGTTTTTTTTTACTAATTCCTTTATAATAACCTGCAATTGAGGTTTTATGCATAATAGCTCAAGTGAGTGTAAACTAATCTGGAGCATTTACTAGTTTTCTGTTTTGTTTTAGCTCTTGGGAAGTCCTGCCACTCTTGGTGTGTTTTTGGTGCTGCTGGAGGTTTGTGCAGCACAGCAGAGTGTGGTGTGGGGGGGGTGTCTCTCCTGCCCACTGTGTCCTGTCCCAGTGCAGAGATACCCTGCCTCCATCACTGCAGGGCTCATTTATGCAGGAGCTGTGCTAAATAAACACAGTTGCTCTAGAGCTCTTGTGGCAATTGATTTTTCCCTTGGAGAGGGAAAAATAGTAAGCTATTGTAAAAAGTATATGTTCCTGTCCCCCTTTTTATACTTTTTTTTTTTTTAAATTCAGCTCCTAGCTCAGCTAGGTGCTGGTAATGATTATAGCTCCTGGTAGCAGTGGTAATACTCAAGTTCATATGACATAATCTGTTTCTATGTATTTAAACATCAATTTTGTTGGTAGAAAAGTAGGTTGTTTCTCTTGCCTGTGGTTTCACTGAGTTCAGGTTGCATGTCTAAAGTGGGCAGAAGAGAAATATCTCTTCATAGCACATCCCACTTTTCAATTTCACCCTTTTTCCAGATGCTCCTGTGAGCTCCGTGGCTCTCCGGAAGTCTGGGGATTATGTCATCACCCTAGGAACCAGGTTTGCTGCTTTGAAATGGAAAGAGGAGCTGGTAACCACCATCACTCAAGTGGACAAGGATAAAGCAAATACTCGATTCAATGATGGGAAGGTGGATCCTGCAGGGAGGTATTTCGCAGGTATGCTGCAGGCTCTTCCTTCCCTCTGGTGCTTGCTGGGTTTTGGTGATAACATGCAATGATCAGTCATAGCAAGTTTTCCTTGACAGTTAAGTGGTGGGGATTTTTTGTTGTCTTCAAACAGAGTTCAATCCCATTTACAAATCTATTTGTATCACCTGGGCACTATCTAATCTGGACTATTTTGTTTAAAAGAGGCCGACTATTTGGAGCCTGCCTAGTTTAAGATACTGGCCTTGCCTCTTCCCTGTCAGCTACTTGTTTTTTGAATACTGGAAGGGTGCCAACAGAAAATACTTTTCTAGTGAGAAATTTATTATACTGTGTGGTTTGTTCTTCATAAGTCAGAATTTTATTTCTAAAAACTAAGGGACTATTCATCCTGGAGATGAGAAAGCTCAGGGGATCTTACTTGTATGTATAAGTACCTGACTGGGGAGGGAGTAAAAAAGATGGAGACCAGACTCTGCTCAGTGATGCCCACTGAAGGACTAGAAGGAGTGGGCACAAACTGAAACTCAGTCAGTTCTGTATGGATGTAAGAAAATTCCTTTACTGAGGATGATCAAACAGTGGAACAGTGGTTGTCCAGAGAGACTGTGGAGTCTTTATCCGTAGAGATCTTCAACACCCAACACTGATGGGAGGAATCTGCAGTGTCTGACCCTGCTCTGAGCAGGGGGTGATCCTGGATGATCTCCAGAGGTGCCGTCCAGCCTCAGCTGTGATCCTGTCCTCCTGTTTTTTAAAACACCATTCTGTGCTCCTGCTGTGCCATTCAGTCCCGAGGCTTACCTTAAATTGCATTTACCCAGCCTCTCCAGAGCTGGTCTCGGCTGCCAACTTCAAGCTGCAAAGATGAGATTTGCTTTAAAAGAGGCTTTAGTGTAAGACTCATTCTGAGGGAGGAGGTAATTTTTTTCCACTCTCTCAGCTCTACAAGACATCAAGATTTATTGTAACTTAAATGCTGGCCACACCTGTCATAATATATGAATGACTGAATACAGCATTTTGCAGGAATCATGCTGCACACCATTTCTGCCCCAAAAATGTTCAACAAAAGAACAAAAGCTGTGTTTTGTCACCTTCTGCTAAGAGCAAGCACTTTGAAAATGCACCTTTTCCTTTTGACTCAGTTTCTTCCTTAAATTTCAGAAGCCATCTTCACTGCTCCCTTCTATGCTGGCAGTGTGATCATCATCATAGTGAGGGACTGCCCCCAGACCTGGAGGAGAGTCCATTCACTCTGAACCTGCTTCCTCCCCTTTGGCTCTTCACAGGTACAATGGCAGAGGAGATTCGTCCCGCTGTGCTGGAGAGACACCAAGGCTCTCTGTACACTCTCTTCCCTGACCTCTCAGTGGTGAGGCACTTTGACCAGGTGGACATTTCTAATGGGCTGGACTGGTCGCTGGATCACAAAACCTTCTTCTACATTGACAGCTTGTCCTACTCGGTGGATGCTTTTGATTATGACCTCCAAACTGGAAAAATTGGTATGAGTGGTTGTATTCCAAAATAATTGTTTGTGCCTAAAGATTGTGATATTTGTTTCTGCTCTGGTTATTACACAGATGATGAGAGCTTTGGGAGCACTTATCCAGAAACCTCTTTAGAGCAAAACAACAGAAGACATATTAACATCTGTCTGTGCCTGCGTAGGCTTCTGGCTCAAACCAGTCAGGGTCGTTTGGTAATGCTATAAAGTATTTAAATTGCGTGGCAGTTTGAGTAGTAATCTGTACTACTGTTACTAAACACAAGGCGTATCTGATCTTCCAATGTGAAAAGGACAAAGTGTATCTCATCTGTCTGTTCCTGTGGCTGCGTGTTTCTTGTTACTGGCAGCACAGGCAAACTGACAGCAAGCTTGTAGTCTTGTGCAAAACCTCTGCCAGCTTCTCTAGATATTTTTTCACTCTTCACCCTGTTTTGTTTTTTAAAATATAAGCTATTAAATGAAGATTCTGCAGAAAGAACAAGGCAACAACAGTAGCAGTAACTCAAAGCTTCCTTCATTAGTTTAAAACAAAACAACGCCTTAAGGGTTTCTACAAGCTTGGGCAAAAGAAAAATTCAGGTGACTTGGACTAGTAATTTGCTTTTGAGTACACGGGCTGAGGTATTTGCATTAAAAGAACACAGCCAATTTGATGTTTAGCTTTAAAACTCTGAATTTAAAGTAATTTTGGATGTAGCACCTTGTCCTAATGATTCTCTGCTATGGCTTACAACTGAGTTTTTCCTTAGGAAATAGGGTATTTCTCTCTCTCACTCGTTCTTGCTCACTCTCTTTCTGTGGGCAGTCTGAAAATCCCCAGGAGCAAAAAGGAAACTCATTAAGAATATTGCTGCATATGAGAAACATTGAAGTTGTCAGAGCATGAAATAAACAATGTTGGAACGTTGGGTTTAATTTTATTTAATAACAGTGGTAAAAGTTCAGATAGAGTTGTTTGTTTTTAGGTTGATAATATGCCTTTGAAATTGATGCGTTTCCTAACTCTGTGTTTATGTAAGCTCTCAGTTTATAGATCTGAAGGTCAGTTTTGTGTTGGAACAGTGATTATTGGCATGTTCCAGCAAACTGTTTGAAAAGTCTCCAGCTGGAGCAACCCATACCTGAAATTATTCAAACTGCTTTTAGAACAAGCAATTAATCTTATGAATATATCTAACATTAATTTATTCAGTTATTCATTTAATATTGCAAGTAGGGAACATGAGTGGTGCACTAGAAATGAATGCCAGAAAAAAGGATTATACTTTCAATGGATAGAAACTGACCCACAGGCTTTCATGCTGAGAAACAACTGTCTCGGGAAACAAACAGGCCAGCAGACACAATCTACTTCTTTCATGGGAAAAGAACTCAGGGCCTTAGCACAGCTTTTGAAAATAATAATACAAATAACTCTGCTGGGCTGTAACTGATAAAAATTTTAACAACTGTTTCACTCAGTTCTGTGGTTTTTCTAACCTGCAGGCAACCGTAGGAGTATATACAAACTGGAAAAAGAGGAGAGCATTCCTGATGGGATGAGCATTGACACAGAAGGAAAACTCTGGGTAGCTTGTTATGACGGTGGGAGAGTGATTCGCCTTGACCCTGAGACAGGTAAGTCCTTGCAAAAGATGGACTGGAATTTTGTGCTAAACAAAACAAAACAGGTGGAAATAAAAACAAGTGAGAGGTGGGGCTTTTTTCCCTTCACAGAAATGGTATATCTGCTCTTTTTTAAAAAACTGTGGGGTTTTGGTTTTTTTTTTTTGCTTTTTATTATTACTTTAAACGATTTTATGTCCCTGCTCTCAAAAATTACCTTTGTTAATAAGTCTCCTTTGTTCCCAGCATCTGTTGTGTTGGAACGGATAAAGTCGCTAAGGAGATCATCATTCTACTTGTGAATTGTTTGAGTTAGCATCCTATTGCATCCTCCAAAATTAAGACCAATGTTTACCTCTTTGATAAATGGGAAAGATGACTTAAGCCATTTTTGAGTCTTGTTTCTTCAGCTTAGTGTATTATTTTGGGCAGCCTACTGGATTTTATTACAAGTCCCACAGGACACTGATGCCAGCAACATATTTTTTATTGTTGAAAGTTATTTACACGATCAATTTTGCAATGAAATGATCAAAAAATGTTTAATGAATACCACAGCATTTTATCATTCCCTCAGTAATGTCTTGGGTGTGCCCATTGTCTGAGTCTGTCCTTCATTGCTGGTCTCATTTGGACTCCAATGATGTGCCAGGGATGATTTACTCTGGGTAAAAAACACATGTAAAGCACTTAAGGGAAACTGAACCACACTGGCTAGAAGGGGCCGCTGGGTGAGAATGGGAGCGTGATTTTGTCAGATCCCAGACAGCACAAGTTTGCATCATGCAGCAGAAGAGCAACTGCACTGGGATGCATCTGGAGTCTAGTAGAAGATTTGGGGTTTTGTGGGACTGTGGATTCAGGGACGCCAGTGCCTCGTCTGCAGCACACAGCAGAGCTGTGTGTGCACACGTGCACCAGCCTGTCTTCTGACTCTGCTGGAAACCTTTACTTGAGGCTCAGACTGTGCTTTCCCCCTCACCTTTTAATCTGTACCCATCCAAAGTCTTGCTAACCTGTGGGACTTCTGTTCTGCAGAGTATGCACCCCAGTGCTAGGGTGCTTCCTTCTCCTCCAGGGGAAGGAAGCTCCAGATGGGAGATGCCAGCAGTGCTTTGGCTTGTTTCTGGACCCACATCCTCTCACTTTGGTGGGCAGAGCCCTCCTTGGTGACATCCACCAGCCCTCTGAATACCGTTCTGGAGTATTAGACTCAATCATTTTTCCTCTCTGTTTCACTGTTACCACCTTTTTCCTCCCTGGCCTTTTTTATTTCTCCCTGACCTTTTTTTTCCCTCCCTTTTTCCCACTTGTTTTCCTTTTCCTTCTCCCTTTTGGAGGTGTTTTCATATGGGAAAGCTAGAGGCAATAGTGTCCATAAGCAGATGCACTGGGATAGTAAGAATATTGATGGCAGAGTACATATCCCTAATGCACTCCTAGTCCTTAACTATGCTCACAGATGGATGAGATACTGATGTGTTGGTAGTGTGTTTCTCAGTGTGTTTCTCTTCCATGAACCTGTTCTGTCTCCCCCCTCACCCATGCCATAGCACTTTCAGGGAACAGTGTTATGAAGTTTCACAGGATAAGTGTCTGTGTCAAAAAGAGCCACCTTTTTTTGTGACTGTCTCATGCTTACCTGCCCTCTCATGCTAGCATTTTAAAGTAATATCTAAAATCTTCAATTTGCTGAATTCTGAATGAATTGTCATTATTTAGGGAGATAACACAGACAGGCTTGAAGAGAATTCTCTGAAAGCCTCTCTTTTAACGCACAATAGCCATTAAGTGTGGCTTGAATGGCTGTCAGCCAGTTGCAGATACATTCACTGATAAAGAGCTCATCTAAAGCACGTGAGGGATTTTCAGGTTTCAATGATAACAAAGCCTGGACTTTGTTTTTAGGGCAATGGGACGAGGAAACTTGTTTGTTTGGCATCTTTCCTAAGTAAGGTTTAGAGGTTCAGAATAAAACAGCTTTTTGGGTCTAGGCTTCTGTAGCAGAGATGGCTGCTGCCTTTAGATTGAGGGTGTGCTACAGGGAAGAGCTGATGGCTGATGCCATGGGGTTTGCAAATGACTCAAAAGGGATGTCTAACTTACATGTTATCAAGTCTTGTTGTACCTTCTGATCACTTAGTGACCTGCTAGTTTTATTCTTTTAATTTGAATCCTAGAACCATTAAGGCTGGAAAAGACCTCTAAGGTCATCGAGTCAAACCATCTACCAGCACTGCCAAGTACACCCCTAAACCGTGTCTTTAAGCACCACATCTACATGGTTTTTAAACACTTTCAGGGATGATGTTTCCACCACTTGCCTGGGCAGCCTGTTCCAATCCTTGACAACCCTTTCAGTGAAGAAAATTTTCCCTAATGCCCAGTCTAAACCTCAATTAAATATTTTACAGTTCTTCCTAATGATTGTTTTTAATATCCTTTGATTTTTATAGTGTCAAAAAGATTTGCTACATTTGTCTCTTCTATAGAGGCCAAGCACAGAGTAATACTTCAGATAGATTGTAGAACATCCAGGTGCAGATTTTCTTGGAACTCCAGGGAGACATTGCTCATCTCAGAGCTTTGTAAATGATACCTTCCAGGCTGTTATCCACTGAGAGCACTCTACAACTGCAACCAGTCTATCCCCTGGTCTTTGGGGCTCATGCCTCTTTTCCTACAGTTCATTTTTTTTTTTTTTTGTTTTGAATGCCCTTCCCACTCACTTTCTCCCAGACTTGGTGTCAGTCAATTTCTAGGGCTCCCAACATCAAAGTTACTTTCCTGCTATTTCAATACATCACTAAAGTTAGTTGCTGTAAGGGGACCAAGCCCTTTACATATGCAGTTGGGAGGACAGAAAAATGACACATTTTGTAAGGAAATTCATGTGCTTTAGCATATTTCTAGAAAGAGAAACTCACAGGTACATCAAATAGGCATAATGGGAATAGGCTCTTACTGCCCAGGATTAGGAGAAATTTTGGGAAAATCTGCTGTAAGATGTCTCAACAAACCTTCTGGTTAGGGCTGGAGGAGATCTGTTCACTACCGTCATTAAGACCATAGCTGTTTGTTGGCATAGTAAGTGCGTAGTATTATTTATGGTAGCGCTAGTTTCTTGTAAACATCAGACATGTCCCATGATCCCTATTTTATGGAAGCTTGATTTGAAAGACTATTGGAGTTTCAGGAAAAACTTCTAGGAATTAATCTTCCTTAACTGCAGGCAGTAGAGGTGTAGCAGGAGGTTCGCCTCTGTAATGCTGCACGAGGTCTGCTCGCTCCAGGCTGCCTTTGTAGTTAAAAGTAGAAAAGTCAGCAGGTCTAGGGTGTGATTCATGTGACCTGTTTTAGAGAGGAATCCTATCCCATTTCCATTGACTGCATGGACAGCCTAGATGACAAGCTCAGATATGTGTCTGTGCTGTGGATGTTAGTGCTTAATTAGAGGACAAACTAGGATTGGAATGGGATTTGTTTGTGATACCTGAAACTTGTCAAACAATACATGATCAACAACAGGGCTCACAGAAGTCTGGTTTCTCCCTGTCTTGGTGCTCATCAGTCAGGATGGGACGTCCCCCAGCCCTGATTCCCACTTCTGCAGAACACCTGGCTCTGCAACAGTTATTTGCAATAATTTGTTTAAATTTCTTGATGTAAGTAGACAAACAGGAAACATCATGTGTGCTTTCCTTCAGGAAAAAGACTCCAGACTGTGAAACTTCCAGTTGACAAAACAACTTCCTGCTGTTTTGGAGGAAACGATTATTCAGAAATGTATGTGACTACTGCCACTGATGGGATGGATAAAGAGTGGCTTTCACGGCAACCACAGGCTGGTGGGATTTTCAAGGTGAATGATACTTTCTCTTTTCGTTTTAGAAGGCCATTTTTTCACTCTTGATTTTTTCAGGTAGCAAAGCAGTTGGGAGTGGTGGGAAGCTGGAAAAAGATAGCTGTTAGGACACTGATCATATATGTTAAGCTATTTGTATTTTTTGTTCCTGTTGTGGAAGGTTAAATGCATTTAGAGATTTGAAGATACTTTGGGGTTTAAACTTCGTAACAATAGTGATAGTGCAAATTTTCTATGCAATCATCTCTTTATACTTCTCCCTCTCCCAACACTGTTTGCATTTTCTATTTATTATGGAAAGGATGGGTAAATACTTACATGTCTTAATCAGTGGAAGATAAAAGCATCTGCTTTTATTTACTTTCTAGTTAATTATCACAAAGTTATCTCTTTAAACATTTGTTCTGCTGCGATTTGTTTTAAAGCTCTGCTCTTCTCTGTGTGTGCATGCCGAAGGTTACATTGTGAACTGCAGAATTAAGGCTTAGCAGTGTCTAAGAGAAGAGGCTTTTGGGGAATGGACTCTGGCCTGTGATTACTGAGCTTTAGAGAAAAGAGCATGCATTGAAATTCCTAGCTGTGATAAGCTGATGGGTGCAAAATATAGTAGGATGTTACGTTGGCGGACACAGTCTTTTTCTCAGTTAAAGAATGTCTAGTTGTGTAAGGAAAGCAAATGTCTGATAATGGTGAATTATTGCTCTAATTTTTTTTTTTTCCCTCTGTGTTTTAACAGATAACAGGACTGGGGGTGAAAGGAGTTCCACCATATCCATTTGCAGGTTAAATACACACTCTTCAGAAGGGATTAGAGAGGGCTGACATAAGCAAGACAAGTTTGAAGGTCTTATTCTGGTGTTCAGCATCTTTGCTTTGAAATCATGACACCATTATAATATTTCATCAGGAAAGGATGAAAAACTACTGAAATACATGGAATATTTTAAAACTGATCTTTTTTTCCCCTTTAAACTTACTTTAAATATATGATGGTACTTTTACTGTTTGCTAAAAAGATTGTCATCCTAATAAGCTACTGTTGTAATTCTATTTTATGATTAAATAATATTTTAATATCTTTTTATTTCGTATTCTTCTGTCTCATTTGCAACTTATGTTATATTGTTTTACTGATTAAACTGCTTGTACTGTCTCTTTTACATATTTTTGAAGTTCCTCATAAAACGCCATTTGGTGGTCTTACCACTGTTTTAACTGTAACTTCGTTTGTCCTATGATGTTCTCAACAACTGAAACATTAATACCTCTCACTGTGCACCTGCAGCTTCCTTCTAACAGGTCTCGGCTGTGGCTGTGCTTAAATTAACTCTGGCTGGAGCTGATCACCCTCTCTCCCCCGTGCATGCTACCATGTTGCTCATTTTGTTGAATATAAACACAGATTTTTGGAATCAAGAACTGTATCTTTTTCCATCATTTGAAGATCCCCTGTTCTGGGGACATCCATGATGACAGGAAAACATCAGGCATTCTTGACCATTTGTACATAAAGCACCACCTGCACATACCTTCTCCTGAACCAACCTCTCCCAGAGGACAGAGAGGCAAGGCAGCCCACATGCCCAAATAGACACTGCTTTTACAAATGTGGAGGAAAGGGAAGTTCCATTGTGATTTCTTCACACTACCTGTTGTAAATGAAAAACTTACTCCCTGGATTGCATTTTGCAGTCCAGTGAGAGGTCTGGTAACTTTATGCCTGTATGTGCTGCAACAACTGTGATGTATCTCAGTTGGATTTTAAACTGCGGATTTTTGCTCTTGGAATGTTACATGTTCCCATGTTAGTGTACCTCCATCTGCAGGTGGAACAGCTGTCTGTTCCCACCCTGCTGTGTGAGGGTAACCCACCAAGTGACTGCCAAGCGAGCCTGTGGCAGTGCATTTTCTCTCCAGGTAGCTCCAAGAATCAGCACGTAATGGTTTGCCATCTTTGCAGGCCTGTGGAGTTAGTTTCTGATGGATCATCTTGTGTCAGCCGTGCACTCGAGTGCGCAGTGGGTGACTCAGCTGCCCACTGAGGCCTCGGTGCTGCTTTGATCCTAGGGTTCAAAGATTATTGTGTGCAAGTTACTGTTTCCCCTCTTTTAATCATGCAGGGGTCTGTCTTGGCAGCTGGAAAAAAAAGGAGATTTAAGCAGCCCCACTTCAGTGTGGATGAGCATGAGGCAGTGAAGGAAGCTGGGCCTTGTTCTTTGTGGAACGTCTATATCCTTCATTTACTTTGTGCTACAAGGCAATCTCAAACACAGTATTGAGAAAGCTTGAGTTGAGGTAGATGATGAATGTGGCAAGTTCAGGGCTCTGATCTCACTAAAGTCACAAATCTGGTGATACCCGCAGCTCAGGAACCGTGCTGTTGGGCTGCTGTGGTTGATTGCTAATGGAGATCCAGAGATGCAGCAGAAAATAAGTGGGCGTAAACACAGATAAGCTCCCTCTGCCATCACTGTTGAGGTTTTGTACTGTCCTCACCCTCATACCACCACAATGGCAGTAGGGTGATTGCCAGCACAACACAAAATACCAAACTGATCTTTTTTATCTTGCTGCATTAGAAAAGTAAGAGCAATAGCTTGTACAGGCATGAAAAATCAGGTCAGAGATTAGTTTATCACAGCTGGCCAGGAGGCACCCATGAGACGCAGGGAGGACATGGCTGCTGGAGCCCCTCTTCCTCCATGCTGTGCATGGGTGGCACTGGGCAAAGGTCTGAATAATGTATTTCTTTGTGCTTGTGAGTGTGGGAGCAGAGGCAGGTAAAATAAGCTGCTGCAGACATTTTACAAATGAATGCCACCTCCCCCTTCTGTAAAAGCATCTGCTCGGCTTTGCTACACAGGTTTCATGGGCTTCACATGAGCAGGAAGAGCCAAGTCTGCCAGGAGAGTTGCATTTTTAATGTTGCCGAAATGCCCTGGGAGCGCGTCTCTGCGCAGCCTCCAGTGCAGAGGCTGTAGCTGCTTCCCGCGCCCCAGCCCCGAGGAGCCCAAACTGGTGCTGCCGGCATATTTTGACTCGAGTCCCATGACAGAGCACTGGATCTGGCAAACTGGAGCTGAGCCGTTGCCGGTTCCCTCAATTAGGAAGGCTTCCTGACTTTTGTTTAATCCCTCGCTTATTAATGGCGCTCACCTCTTTGATCAAAGACCAGCACTGATTTCAATTAGGGTTGAGCAAGAACCCAGTGACAGGAAAGGCTGTATCAGGAGGAGCAGCTGCTGTGCCCTGAAGGGTTTCTTCACCCTCATGACCAAAATCTATAGTCATAGGTGAAGCGTAGTTATTCCAAACCAAGCTGGAGAAAGCTCTTGTAATCCTTTGCTGGCAAAATAGCTCTGCTGAAATAAAAGCAGGCGGCACTGACTGCTTGGGGAGCTCCAGTTCTTCCCATCTCGAGCACAGGGGAGGGACCAGGCCCTTCCTACAAAAGGGCGAAACCCGAAAAGATAAGCCTTTTGGCTTCACTTTTGGACAACACTGTCGAGTGTGATATCGCTGGGGTGAGTAGCTATGCCTGTATCTGCCCGGGGTTTTTAATACCTGTGTCTTCGTTAACTCTAACCATGCCTGTTGTCATCTCCAAGACGGAGACAGTGGCAGAGGTGCATAAAAACTTGAAGAAATCAGGACAACCAAATAACAGGCAAAGTTGAATTTCTAGCGCAATGAATGACGGGATGGAGCCTCAAGGGGAATAAGTAACGCAAGTATATTTTGGGGACTTGTGGGGGAAAAAGTGAAGCGATGGATTTACTAAATATTTGCAAAGCCACAGGGGCAAATTCCCAGCTATTGTCTGAGCACATGCCTGTGGGGAACAGAAGACAAGTACAATTATTTAAATACAACATTATATCGTGCAATAATGCCTTGATACTCTCCTGACTACTCTATGTTGATAAAAACTAGGGACTATAAAAAGAATTGGTAAGAGTTGCATCAGAGGATACCAAAGCAATGGGAAAGGAGAGAGGAAGCCACACCAGAAGGAGACAGGATGGTTGGGTGTCAACCAGAGGTACAGGGGTGCGTGGCTGCCTTTGGCCAACTTCACCAGAAACTTCTGCTTTGCAACCCAGCAACATTAGAAACAAACAAAGTGCATGGCAAGGCCAGGCTCTTTATGTTGTGGAAACAATTAAAAGAATAGCTGCCTGGCTAGCAAATACATGCACCTGCTACTGCAGAGTTGCACCATTCAACAACACCCACAAAACCTCCTAAAGTCGGTCTCTTCCTAAAGTGACCGACTTCTGGAAAGGCAGACATGGGGGATGTTGAAATGGCAGGGTGGAAGATGTGATACTTGTGTTGGTAGCCTAGAAGTGGTCAGGGTAGGAATAAGAGATGGTACCAAATGTGGCAGGGGCATCCTCAGAGCATTTGCAGCCACCTGAATAAATTAGAGAGACGTGTTCTGGTATAATTTTCCCAGCTGCTGTCCTTCCTATGCCGCTGGTGATCCAGCATCCAAGCTGCTCACCCAGAAAGATGTATGTTTGGTGTTTCCAGTTGCGGCAAGGTGAATTCTTTGTCCCTCTGCCTGGCTTGGTTTTACTTTGCTGCAGCCTGTGGTGAGGAAGTCAATCAAGTCACCAGAAGAGAAGAGCTGTCTGTAAAATGTGGTTTTCTCCTCCAAAATCCATTTAGAGAAAATGCTTTGGGAAATATTTTGCAGAAAAAAGGATAACTTACATATTTCACTCATTTTTCTTTTCAATTGAAAATTAGTTTTCAGTGAAAATTATCATAACCCAGAATTTTCTTTTTGAGTATGTCTTCCAGCTGAAAATGCTGTGAAAAAAAAAAAAAAAGCATATTGTTCTACTTGAATGTCCCTTCAAAGTTATCATCTAGGTTAAAAGAAGGAAAGCAGAGAGTAATGTGATAATTTCTCTGAGAGCAAGCAGAGACTGGGTGTTTGTGCTCAGATGGGATGGAGCCACTGGAGGCCAAGGAAGTCTGAGAAGGTTCCTCAAGGCACCCAGAATCACTTTGCTTGTAATACAGTGATTTTAGAAGGAGTTTGACTTGGAAATATTACTGGCTTTTTCCCTAGAAATGTTTGAATTTGTCTCTGTCTTAGGACTGTAATTTTTTAATCTCTGAATGCGGATTGATGGCGACTATGATAGGATAATACGTCTATCCTGTCTACTTGCTTATCAGGGAAACATGTTCATCCTGTGAATCATTTGAACATCAAATTAAAAAGTTCATCAAAATCTTTCATGAGTAAAGAAATGCATTGTTCCTGCATGCTGGATTGGGGCTGATTCTTCCCAAGTGGCTTCTGCCCTCACTGAGTGTGGCCCTGTCACCAAAACTCTGGTGATTGCTCTGGCTCACTGCCTGGCTTGGACTCTGTCCCCATGGCAAGCCTGCCTTGTCCCCACCTTTCTGGCCCTGCCATCTCCTACCTCTGCTGAGCAGGGCTGGGTGGGAGAAGCACTTGGCATCTTCCACTTTGCCTCCCACAGACAACAAAAAGAAGGCAAATGCCAAAGAAAGGAGAAAATAAAAGCCAGGCAAGACATCGCCATCCTGCAGCATCCATGGCAATTGCTGAGACTTCCTGGCAAAAGTCCTTCCCTGTGTGTGCTACAGGCAGCAGCTTGGAGCTCTTTGCCAAAGTGGGATCAGGCTTTGCATGCTTGAGGTGAGGAGCCTTGTGACTTCACACACAAGAAGGTTGTGGCACAGCTGGGAGTAGGAGCCAAGTCTTAATGATGATAATAAGCCTTAATCACAACAATATTTTTTTCCTTATCAGAGTACTACAGAACCCTACCCTGCCTCTTTCATTAACCTTCCCTTTTTGACACCCCATATTTGGGAAGACTGGGCTAACCCTTGGGGCGACCGAATGGTGTAACGCCTCAGTTTCCCTCTCGCTCTCTCCTGACATGAGCAAAATACTGAGCAAGGATTTTTCTCTATCCCATGTCCTGCTGCTGGCACTGCAAACCAGACTATTCAGAAAGGCTTTGGTCCCTACCTCATCATTCATGTGACTGCTGACTGAATACAAAATGTAAAAGGTTACCTGCTCCATGCAGATAACATCAACTGGTGCACATTTTTAACCGTCGCTGAAAACAGCAGCCAGTTTCATAGGACCAGTGCTGGAAAAGAGTCACCAACCCAGGTCTTGCAATATTTTCCTCAGCAGGTGCGTTGATGTGATGAACTGCAGAGTTTCGCATAGGTGTCCTCCAGCTTGGTAAAAATATTCAGCTGTTTGACTGAGGGGAAAAGGGTTCTTAAAGTTGGTTTATGCAGATGGTTTCCTGACTGTACATTAAAAGTTTTAGCTGTCTGCCTGCTTATTCAAAGGTTCAGCTTGACATCAAAAATGAAATGATGTGTGTTTGCATGGGAGGGAGAGAGGGAGGGAAACAGCAAAAAAACTTTTAAGGCCAGTCATTCATTTGTATTTTACCTGTATCTTTTTAGGGGTACTGAAATGATCAACTTTTGTCCAGATCATTTGAAAAGGGATGTGGACTGAGGTCTACAAAGGCTGTTTTCAAACAGCTACCAGAGAGAGGGTTTAGTTTCCAGAGCAGACAGGATGTTTTTACATTAGTTTTTTATTCCTAACAGGAATTTTTTCTTATGGTCTCCAAATTCTGGTAACTTTTACCAGTTAAACAGTTTAACTTGGAAAATGTTTCAGTGACACCTGTCCATCCCGTAGTCTCCATAAGGGGTTTAGGCATGAGTCCAGGAGGCTGCAAAGCCAACAAAAGTTTGAAAGAGGATATAGGCAGGGTGAATGTGATGATGTTTTTTTTCCAGGGATTTCGTTTTGGGAGACTACAAAAGGATTTGGTGATTTTTGCTTGGAATTTCTCTTGTCTTTCCTTGCACACCCATCTCTGATGGGTCAGTGCTGTACCAAGCAGGGTACGAGGTGCCACGGATAAAGGTTCCAGGTGGCAGGATGGCTGGGGACTGATTATGCTGGGGTATTTTGAACGAGGTTTTTTTGGGGTCATTTCCTCATTTTTCTCTCTGAGATACTGTATTTGGTGAAACGCTACTGCTGCATAGTTCCACGGGGTGTCAGCAGGGAGGGCATGGCAGGAGGTGGCTCATTGAGCAGAGTGGGGACATGGTCTGGACAGGACGAGGGCTGAGTCCCTCCCAGCTTGTGTGGACTCTTTTGGAGGGTAGTGCTGCCACTTAGGGTTGGATGGTCCTTCCTGTTAAAAGCCTCCATTTTCAGCTGCTTGTAAAGATTAGTGAAACCTCAGCTAGCAAAACACAGACATTCTCTTCTAATTGCCCTCTTCTTAAAAACAGGGAGGGGTGATGATGATTTGAGCCAAAATATTCATCAGTATGAAAACTTCCACAGCTGGAGTGATACACAGGAGTTATTTCTTTGGCAGAGGGGATGGATGCTGAGGCTGAATGTGCAGTCAGGGAAGGCAGATATGCACTGAGGGTCCACGGGACAGGGCAGGTCTCTGCAGCATCCCTGGGGGGACAGGAGAGGGGAAGCAGGCAGCTGATGCAGGCAGGATGGTTTCTCCCCTGCCTGTGCCTTGCAAAACAGCTGGCAGTAGTGTGATTGTGTACTCCTCATATGGCATGTGGGGTGTGTCTGTGAATCGGTATTTCACCGTGGCTTATCTGCCAGGCCCCTGTTTTGGTGTGGGCCAAGCTGGACAAGGGGGGTGTAAATGAAATGGAAAAGAAAGGTTTAATAAGGCTCGGTTGGGTCAAGAAGCAGATGGCAAGACAAATATGCACTGGCTACTGCAGATCTGGAGGCTTTCTGCCTCTGGAGTCTTTCTGCCTCTGCAGGGACCTCACTGCTGCCGAGCTGCTGCCGAACTCTTGTTTTCCCACAGGGATGAGAACAGCTCTGTGCTTTCCAGACCATGATACAATAAAGTCAGCATTGTGTCTCCAAGCCTCGGGTCCCACATATGGCAGCCACATGACACAAAGCTTTAACCTAAGAGAAACTCACTCCTTCAGCTCAAGCATTGTTTAATAGGTTTTTGGAGGTTAAAACTTGGCATCTTGCTGTGTATCCTCATTTATACTTTAGACTGATGCTGTTTGTCTGTGTGGAGCAGCTTGCTGCCCATCCTCTTGTGGCCAGTGTTTTTTGGAAGGGAGAAGGATCTATTCGATAGCTGGGTGGTATGAATCTTACCTTGGCACTATGACTCACTGCAGGAAAGATCCCATGTCCCTCAGCCCTGGCGTTTCCACTCACAGTGATCGACTGGCTCTTACCACATACTTTGAAGTGCATTAATGCTAATTAATTATCTGGAAACCTTATCGACAGCTCACCTACTAGGAAACAATACCCACTTGAAGACAGTAATCCCTAGGATTGATGTTATGTCAGGGATTGGCTGCCTCCCAAGAATTATCTTCCAATCTGTGGAAAAAATGTGCTGAGGCCAGTGGGTGCAGCAGTGGAGGCGGCTCTATTAGGGGTGACTGAGGCAGTGAGTGGGCCTCTTTCTTTTGTAAGAGCTGAATGACGGAGATTATTGTTCACATCCCACCCCTCAGCAAGGTCAGGGCAGGCCCAGGATCCATGTTTTGGAGGACATCAGTGGGCTCTGGACACAAACCTGATGGATTGTGCACCCTATGTGGGTGTCAGTCAGTTGTGGCTGATTGACTGATGTCCCTGTGAGTACCCTGCTGCAATGGGGATGGGGTAGCCAGGGTATGAACAACTCCTGGCAGAAGCAGGCATATGGAATGGGAGCTTCACTTGGCCCCCCAAGCAACAACTGGGGCAATTGCATCCCACAGCCTGGCATTGGGCAAAATTTGGAGTGTGCAGCAGGGGTTGGAGATGAAGCTGGGGCAGTGAGGGGGCTGATGAAGAGGAAATGCTTGGAGGGAAAACAAAGCAGTAGAATTTCAAAGGCAGGAGCTTTCCTCAGTGTTTGCATATTCTCACTGACTCGGTGTGGGAATTTGTACTTGTGCAGCGGCCTCTGTGGCAAGTAGTCGGTGCTGTGGGTGCATAAGCATCTTCCTATAGAGGAAGTCAATGCACCTGTGGTGATAGGTCAGAGCCTTGTTTTTCCACAAAAAGATTTCTGACTGATTGGTGCTGCTGCCTACTGATCCCTCCCTGTGGTCTGGGGGACCCTTAGGATCACTGATCCCCAGACAACAGCTCGGTTCCAGCTCAGGGCCATAACCCCAGCACTCCTGTGCCTGGAACCAGGTGCCTCATCAGCAGCTGTGGTTTAGGAAAGTTTTGCTAAGGAGAAGCTTTGGTGCCTTGAGCTCATTGTAGCCATGAGAACATGGAAATGTCATAGGAACCTCCTAAATTACTCTGTCATGTGAGATTTGGAGTGCTTTGCCATTTACAAACTCTGCTTTTAAACATTGTAGCCATAAAAAAATCCACACCAGGGCTTCTAATTACATCCATTATTAACTTCTCCTCAGATCATGTCTTCCTCCATCAAAATCGAGTCTGTTGTGAAGGAGAAGAACCGGATGGGAGAGTGCCCAGTCTGGGAAGAAAGGGAGAATGCACTTGTCTATGTAGACATCAACTCGCAGAAAGTTTGCCGCTGGAGCCCAGTCACCAATGAGGTGCAGAGTGTGTCTGTGGGTAAGAGTCTGTACTCACTGCTTCATCCTGGGAGTCTTCTCTGTCTCTCCCATCCCTCCCTCCTGGTAGGAGTCCTGCAGGTTGGTGGTCTCTCTTACTTTCCATGGGACCACACACCTTGTTTTCCCATAATGTGGTGCTGAGCACAGTGTGGCCTAAGCCAGCTGAGCAGAGAGGACCATGCACATGTTGCCCCAACAAGCCTAAATGGGAATGCACTTTTCATTTGGGACCTGCAGAGGAAAAGGTATAGCACTAATGGCTGTGCTGTTCTAGCAGATGGAAAAGTCCATGGAACACAGAGCCAGAGAGATGTGCTAACAATCCCAGGGAAGAAGGATCTTGGCATCAGCTCAGCCTTTCCCTGTCAGGGATGTCCCAGTCAAGCCCAGATGCCCTCTGTGAGGGCTGAGTGATGACCCCAGAGCTCCCCTTCATCTTCAGCTCTCTCTCACCCACAGATGCCCGTGTCGGCTCAGTGGCACTGCGGCAGTGTGGGGGCTATGTCATCGCCCTGGGGACCAGGTTTGCCTTCCTGGACTGGGACACCCAGGCAGTCACCACCATCCTCGAGCTCGAGCAAGATAAACCCAACAACAGGTTCAATGATGGGAAAGTGGATCCAAAGGGGAGGTTTTTTGCTGGTAAGTTCCTGGCAGAAATTTCCCCCGGAGCAAAGGGAAACTAATTACAGTGTATTTTATATAAGGCATTTTATTCTCTGTCTTGTGAACGCTCTGCTTGCTTATTGCCCAGTGGAGGAGGACAGGAGACTTCACATCCTCTGACCTAGATGAGGACAGATGCTGTTGACAAGGGCCATCTGACAGGAAGGCTCTCCTACTTGGTGGATGGTGTTTTTCAAACAACTGCCTCCATGGAAGATGAAAAGCCAGTGAGGGGCTCATAGAGGTGGGAATTTTTCTGGAGATGTAGAGAAGGACGCAGTTTCTAGAGCAGAATATGAACTGCAGCTTGCACCTTTTACATGCAGCCTCTCTTGGTTAGCCTGTGGAAAACAAGGGAGATCCTCAGCCTCCTGAAGGCAAGAAGGAAGGAGGTTTAGGTTGTGTATTATGTAAAAGGTCTTCACCCGCAGGATAGTCAGGCCCTGGAACAGTAATGGCACCAAGCCTGACAGAGTTCAAGAACAGTTTGGACAACGCTCTCAGGCACATGGTGTGCACCTGTATTTTAAAGCCATGGCCCATTTAAATCATGAAAGTAGCCTACAAAGACCAACAACAAAACCAGCATATGATGCCTGCCTGCATCTTGGCTTTCGCTGTAAGCAAAACCTCAACCCCCTGGCATGTCCTGGTGGTCCTTTGGGTCTTTGATGTCTATGACTTAAACCTCGTGGCAATGCAGAGACATCCTTTCATTGGCCAGGATCAGCTCTCTGGGAGGCAGCTGCTCCTGATCTGCTCCTTTTCCTCTTTCGCATCAATCTGACAGGACCTATTAGTCCCTTTCATCATAGAATTGTAGAATTGTAGAATCATAGAATGGTTTGGGTTGAAAGGGACCTTAAATATGATCTGGTTCCAACCCCCCTGCCATGGGCAGAGACACCTTTCACTGGACCAGGTTGCTCAAAGCCCCATCCAACCTGGCCTTGAACACTTCCAAGCATGGGACATCCACAACCTCTCTGGGCAACCTGTTCCTGTGCCTCACCACACTCACAGCAAAGAATTTTTCCTAAAAATCTCTTCTTTTTAGGAAGAAAAGAAAAAAACCCACAATCCTGTGATTCTCCTTAGGACCTCTTGGTAACACTTAGAGAAGGTTTTTGATCCAACATGAGGAGCAAGCTTCTACTTTCTAACCAGTGCTCCCACTTCCATTTCAGGTACGATGGCTGAAGAGACGGCACCAGGGGTCCGAGCGAGGCGGCAAGGAGCTCTTTATACCCTCTTCCCTGACCATTCAGTAATAAAACAGTTAGACCAGTTGGACATCTCCAATGGTCTGGACTGGTCCCTGGACCACAGGACCTTCTTTCACATCGACAGCCTGTCATATGCTGTCCATGCCTTCAGCTATGACATGCACACTGGAAAGATCGGTACTCGTGCTTTTAAATTCGGTGACAAGTAGTGCTACTGCTCTGCCTGCAGCAGGACCTGGGCCTGTGAGATGCAGTGATTTATTTGACAGATCTCATATTTTCTGGTTACAGCTTGTCAGCAGGCTGATTGTGATATTTCTCAATTTAGTTACTCACCAGGTGTATTTGGTGAACAAACTTGACAGTCTTTCAGCTTACTTACATCTAGAGAGATGGCTCAGACCTATTCAAGGAGTTGCAGGGAAGAAGCCATTTACACTGCAGAATGAGAAAGAGCTTTTAGGATGCTATTTATTCTTGAGTGCCATCTACTGGAGTTACTTTGATTGTACTAGCTCCATAAATACAAGTGGAGAACGTGCTTGTGTATGTATCACAGAAAGGTATTTGAAGGATCAAGCTGTCATTATGATGTAGGTTTCCCAACCAAGTTTCTGAAATTGAGATGTTTTAAAATCTAACTTAAATTCATTTTATGGATAAACATTTTTTATTATATCTGCAAGAAAGAAAATTTAAGTGTAAGCAAAATGGATATAATCTCATTTCAAAACTTTTTGAAATATTTTCATGCTGTATCAGCCTTATATGCTTCACAGGAATTTAAATGGCTCAACTGCCTTTGTACTTTAAAGAGTGCAAGCTTTGGGTAATCACAGATAAAAATCGCACAAATTAATTACATTCACTCAGATTTCATTTTGTTGAGAACATCTATTTCTACAGATTTTAGGATATGAGGTTTCTAAAGATGATATAATGCAACTTTTTCCCCTGAAAATATAAAAAAGTAATATGTTTGAGCTTCCTAGGCTTGGCTTTATGCTCACAACTGTCTCTTCCTTGGGTAGTGTAATGGCCAGAAGGTGCTGGGTGGGTCAGAGCAGGTGGTCCACGGCCCGTGGACCCTGCTCCATGGACCATACGTGCCCACCAACACATCTGCACTGTGTCCTAGACCATGAGCAGTTGGTGTCCAGGCTTAATCAAAACTGGTAGCTTGGATGGCCATTAAAAAGTAAAGTTTTTGATCTTTAGCTGGGAGAGATTGCTTATCACCGATGTTTAAACCCAGGTGATTATTTATGTGACATATACAGGCTGCCATGACCAATGAAAGTCCAGGAAAAGTTACTGCACTTGCAGCAGTTGTGTTATGGCAGGCAGCAGGTGGGTTAACAAGAGAGATGGGGGCATTTTGTTCTCTTCTCTTGGTAGAATAACAGGAGCACTAATTCGGTACAATCCCAGACACAAATGGCAGTGCTGGGGACTTGTCTCAGCCAGGCTGAATCAGGCTTTTAACACATTTAAAATACGTATGTTATGTACATTTTGCAGCATGTCTTTCTCCCAGAAAATGAATGTAGATGTTTGCAAGAGCATGGAAGATGTTAGACTGGGAACTGATACAGAATGGGTAGCAGCCCACATAACATCAGCTTTGTAACTCTTCCTGCAGCCTGCCCCAAACTTTTGTACCATTTGGAAAAGGAGGAGCAAATGCCAGACGGGATGTGCATAGATGCGGAAGGGAAGCTCTGGGTGGCCTGTATTGACGGCGGCAGAGTCATTCGCATAGACCCAGAGACAGGTGAGACCTCCACCAGTTTGTGCATACAAACCTGAGGGGAATGGCAGCAGGAAGAACAGTTTGAAAGTGATATAAGAAGGCGAAATTTGTTGCCCACTTCTGCCCCATGGGTTGCCAAGACCGTTGCTGGTTCAGGCTCTGGTCATGTAAAGAGTGCAGCTCCCTGGGCTGCCTCCCAGTGTCAGGTACCCCTGCTTCCACTGTTTGCTGATGAACTGCACACTCTTCTTAATAATACCACTACCAAAAAACCCACACCAAAAATACTGCATATAAATTTTCTCAGTGTTGAAATGTTTAACTGGGAAATGCTTTAAGGAAAAACATCCATCCCAGGTCAGGTGTCCCTGCCCTCTTGGCCTCACACACTGTACTGCTTCATTTGGAGAAAAGGAAATGAAGCTTCGCAGATGCAGGGGAGTGGCTGAAAAATAGTTAGGGATGAGTTAGATGAAATAATTTGATTTCCCCACAAACTGTCCTTCAGGATATGGTCTGTCTGAAGGTGAGGTGCCTTCTGAGTAAATGTCACATCTGTGCCATGTGCACTAATAGTACATTCATAATTACATGCTTCCTAGAAAATGAACATTAGAAAACACTTGCACATTTTTCCTAGGAAAAAGAATCCAAACTGTGAGGCTGCCTACTCCGAGGATCACCTCTTGCTGCTTCGGTGGAAAAGACTACTCAGAAATGTATGTGACTTCTGCATATGATGGACTGGACGAGGCCACCTTAGCCAAGGAACCTCACGCAGGAGAGATTTTCAAGGTGAGCAGATTTTTTTCTTTCCTCCTGTACATCAGACCTGCCAAGTCTCATGTTCTGAGAGTGAGGTGGCCCTGGCTGCCCTTGCTCATCCCATTCGCCTCATGAACTGCTCCAGGTGCGTTGCTTGTCCCCCAGCCAGGCACAGCTGCTTTTGCAGAGCTGCTCATGCACTTGGAAGGAAGATTTGGAGAAATACAAGTAATAGTGTTGTTAGCTGGGTTGGCCAGCTTGGCTGGTCAGGATCTGAAGGCAGTCAGTGGGTATGGATCTGCCATACAGATAGCATATTCTGTAATATACTGTAAGGAATTGCTTTTATCTCTTAATATACTTCCATCACTTTTGGAAATTTCATTCTCTTACTTCTCAGTTTTTAATTGTGCCAGGAAATCTAAAGGTTTACAGAACATATTTCTCCTGTAAAGATTAAATGCTTAAATTCACCAGGGCAAAATTTTGCATCTCAATCTGAAAACTTCTGGGATTTTTTTTGGTCTGTTAAAAATGACTGCTACTTTTTGAGAAACATTTTTGTCCAGGGCTATTGAATCTGAAACTTGTTTCTCTCTTCATTCTTTTTTCCACTCCATTAGCAAAAAGCACATCACATAAAATGCCGTTCTTACTCAGCAATTGCCATCAACCCAAACCAAACTCTTTTATCTGTTTGGCAACAGGATGAAGATGTTACAGGAGGGATGGAGATCTATTCTAGGATCTGGGACACTCCAGTTGAAAGCTGTGCTTAGAGCAGATTTCTCATGGCTGAGACCTGATATATTGCTCAAGCAGTATAGTTTAGAAGCCCACAGGAGGATTAAATGAGTGTTGTCTTTTTTGGTTTTGTTCTTGAGTTCTCCAGTCCCACAAGGGAATTGGTATTTTCCAAATTCACATTTGTCTTGCATAGACAAAGCATGTTAAAAATTACTATGAGTCATTTTGAAGATAAGGACTACATGTAAGGGCCACAGATAACATTTAAATTAGCAAAATTATTTAGTGGTGCAAGATAATCTTAGTGATTTTAATGAGTTTGAAAGAACTCCAAGTAATGACTCTTTCTGGGCTCCTCTTGAAGCAGGGGACTCTCCACATAGGAGTCTGTTGCTATGATACTTGTTCTACAATGTTTGAATGTTTTCATTATATGCAGTTGGAGATTTATCTGTTTTCTTTCTCTTATCTTTTAATTTTTAATTTTTTTTAAACAGATAACAGGCCTGGGTGTGAAAGGGATCCCACAGAATCTCTATGCTGCTTGAACCTTGACACTAAACAGCAAAGAAGAAATGCTTCCATCTTGCAGCAGCTCTGACTAGGAGAAGTCAAATGAACTACAGAATTTGTTTGTGTGAGGATTTCTAAGCCCACATTTGTGAGTGTGCATGTTTGGAGTTGAAGATATTTCTTCTTCTGTGGGCCTATGGCTTGCTGCAATAGGTTAGAGAGGTAAAGTTAATCTGTGTTACACCTTGATAGCTTTTGTGACTTACCCTAAACCTCTTAGAGCTCAAGTGTAGTTTTGTTGAACTTTCTGATGACCAGCTCTGGAATTTCAAGTCTGTGCAGTTCCCAAAGCAGAATCTGACTCCTCATGTTACAGTGATATACCAGCAATGATACAGCAGATTCAGCAGATTTTAATAAACATTTTAAAAGTGGTGCCTTGAGCTGGACTGTTCCTCTGCTGTGGGACTCCCCCGAGGTGTTTTTTTTTTTTTTTTTTTTTTTTGATGATCAGACCTATTTGTAGTATCCAGGTTCCATTTTTACATCCTCATTAGCCTTTTTCCAGGCTGTCCTGTCTTTAGGACACCACTTAGGCTGCTGAAAATAAACTATGCAACTATACTTAAAAAAATGCTTACAGATGTTTTGTCTCTGCATTCAGATGTTACCATGAAAATGCTGACTGGCCACACACAGTCAGTGCACACACAGGCTGAGAACCACCAGGACGGCCCGGGCTACCAAACACGGATGCTCGGTGGAGTTGTCCTCTCAGGGGCGACATTTACACCCACACACACAGACTTCCCTTTGCTTTACACGTCTCTTAATGTGCGCACAGCCTCACCTTCTTGTTCCCCTTTCTTCTGGTGCTCTTCCTCTCCTGTTTCAAGTATTTTCCTCCTTTTTCCCTTTAGATCTTCCCCTCCCTTCTCCTCCAGAAAGCACAACATCAAAGTGTATTTTTAGAGGCTGCTTAAATAATGACCCAGCGCTACCCTGGACTCACTGAACCGCTGTGATCCTTTCAGGATTTCAGAATGCTGGAGACCTGTAGATATGCAGTCAAATCTAGCCTTTGCATTGAGTTTGCTGTCTTTTTGCTGCCTGGAAAGATATACAGCATATAATACATTTTCAGATCTTTAATGCTGATACTTCATAATGTTACAAAGAAGGCAATAATATGCATCATTTACCAGACCAGATGTTTCAGTGTTTTCCTCTGAGGTATTTGACATTTTCACCCCTGCCATTCAAAGCCCTCAGACACTATGAGCAGGGAGAAGGTACTCAATGCCTCAATGTTCCTCAGTGTTGGAGGATAACCTCCCCCAACAACCCATGCATGGAGGAGCAGAGGAACTGTGGTTAGCTGTGCAGAAATGTTAAACACAGTTTCCACAGGGCTGTACGCAGACTGCCTCTAGAATTAGCTGTTTTCTCCAAACCCAGCATCCCTCTCCTAGCCAGGGGTCCCTCACAGCAGTTTTGAAAGAACCAAACTGGGTTGATTTATTCCTTTAAAAATACCCACATTGCCAAACTCTCTTATGTGCTAGCCTTCTGTCCTGCTGACAAGTAGGAGGTCTAGTGCTGAGTTCTGGTCAGTCAGAGGATAGGTCAAACCACGTATCCTAGGAAAATGTCCTACCCGTTTCAAAGTGGATGTTACAGGGGAAGGTTAGGATGTATATTTGGCCCCTCAGTTGAACTGGGCCACAGTCTGGAAAGAAATCTGAGATACAGAGGACCAGGAAGGGAGCTTTATTCATTAAGTAGTACTGAATATATTTGGCCATGAACAGGATTTTCCAAAGTGCATTATTTCACTGCAGTTACCTGAAGTCTACTCTAAAACCCACATTAGGTACTTTCCAGACATTTATTGTAGACGGTTACTTTATGTCATTAGCAAGCACTTTGCTCCTGTGCTACTTGACCAGATAATTTGTATGACAGGGTAAAGGGGCTTGGCCTATCCCTCCTATCTTTTGCCCTGGAGGTGAGTGCACAGAGCTGCACAGAGACAACTTGATTGAGAAATAAAACATTCAGCTTATTGTAATGTTTGCTCAACAAATAGGCTGTTGTTTTTCTTCCTAAGTCATAATTCCAATAGTAATTAAACTGCTGGGGGTTCTTAAGAGCAAAGGTGCTAAATGCCCTTTGGCACCATGTCAATGTCAAACTGGTATAAGGAACATGGACAATTATGCAAGATTTCCTGTTTACCCCATCTGGAGAGGAATGTGAAGGCAAGGTGTTCGGAGGCAAGTCGAGTGTTCTAACCTTTAATTAAAAAAATATATAGGAAGCGAGTGCAGATATTTTATTTAACAAAAAATACCCAGTTATTTGCAAAATTGCCTACCTACTAGGTCCTTTGCTCTGCCAGAAAAGCAAAGTAGATAATTTTCAAACAATTTGTGCTTAAGAAATACTTACTACCACTGCAATATTTTTTCCTAGGGCTTTCCCAGGCATGTAAGCCAGGTCGCTGGTTTGTAATTCTCCAGCCACTCCTTCCTCCATTTCTAAAGGGAGACAGGGTGCATGCTGCTCTCAGACTCCAAGGTCTGAGTGCTTTGGGAACGTTCTCCTTGTAGCACAGCTTCTCAAACTAAAAAAGGCTTGAAGATGAGTTTCTCTCTGTTACCCAAAGGCCCACTACTTTGCTTCTGTTCAGATTTCAGAAGTTGCTGTTTTGTGATTTTGCTTTCTAAAAAAATGTGGTAATTGGAAATCATGTTGGGGCTATTCTCTAGCCACAGTTCACCAAAGTGAGGCAAAGGCCCCTTGCCTTGAGGCAAAGGATGAAGGCATGAAGGAAATGGGTACAGGACTGGGTTCATTCCTTTTGTGCATATAGGGAACAATATGATATCCATAGTCCTTGCTGAGGATACACTCTGAGGTGGTTACCGGGTGGCCGCGTACTTGATTGGTGTGGGTCAGCCCTACATGATGACAAGCACAACAGGGACGATGCTCCTGCCCAGGGGTAACCTACAGAAAATAAACCAGCTAGTCAACAATATGGCACAGACTGATGGGAGCTGGCTTCCCTTTTAAGGGGTTGCTCTGTACATCCTGCCTTTTATGAGTACTTATTATGTTTTATCTATATTTAACCTATACCACACTGGATGATATTAAACGAATCGTCTTCTAAGTTAGCTGTTCCATGGTTAAGTGCTCACCTTGTGAAGCAAATAAAAAATGTGCTGGTGACTGACTGGTGGTGTAAAATTCTCTACCTGACTGCAGCAAAAGTTGGTCTGAGCTCCCTTTGATTAACCAGCCATTGGTTAATTTTGTTTTTGAAATGCAGCAAACTGGTGGAATAGGAATAAGTACAGCATTTGGAATTTAAATTTTGATTTATACAGCTTGTGATAGCCTGCTTTGGATGCAGCCCAGGACACAACTGGCTTTCTGGGTTGCGAGAACACATTGCCAGCTCATGTCCAGCCTCTCATCCACCAGCAGCCCCAAGTCCTTCTCGGCAGGACTGCTCTTGGTTACTGCACTGTGACTGATCCAGGGTCTTACAGATAATCTGTGTCAGGAACAGGAAACCAACTCAGTTACCCACTACAGAATCACTGAAAAATAAATTAAATTACAGTATAATCTGAAGTCTGGGGAAGCTTTCCAGTGACTCTCCGGGGCTTTGAAGAGAGGCGTTACTTCATTTTTGGCATTACATCTGTATAGTTGTGTTCAGGCCAAACATTTATTTTCCACTACAGAAACTGCCTCAAGGCTCAGTGTTTTTCTGTCAGCTCTTCCTTTGCTGGTGTACACTAGCCTGACTAATTAGTTGTCTTTCTTTTTTGTACTATAACATTAACAAAAAGCTTTGGGAACTTATTAGGAAATATTCAGGGTGCTCTCTTTCTTACATGGAGATGAGAGAAGAAATGAGAAGTTTTGCAAGCCCTCAGATAAAGAATATGTAAATAAGAACATGTAAAATCTTTATTAGGGACTTAACTTTTAGCCTTTAACATTGGAAACATTTATTTCACCTTCATTTTTTGCTTTTCTACCAATATCTCTGTGATAAGTGACAAGAAAGCTTAGAAATAAAAGAATGGAAAATTATATTGTTCTGCAATGGTACTAACTTGCTGTTTTCATTTTCTCTTAAAAACCTTTCCCTAATTCTGCTTTCCCAAGGGAAGGATAGTGCATGGAGACCTGTTTATACAGCTCCAGCACTTGTATCTTCACCCTGGGTGCCTGGTGATTCCCCATATAACTATTGCTATATAAATAAATAAATAAATAAATAAATAAATTTTAATAATAAACAAATAAATTCCCTTCCTAGACGTAGGAGAAATGTAAGATGCTTTTGAAGGCCTCCAGTGGGAGATCCACTCCAACTAAAATGAATTTTCAAATTTTGTAATGTCAATAACTAAGTGCTTTTGGTAAATCGGAGCTTTTTTGCATGTCTTCAAAACACCTTCATCCTTTTATTGCTGACTCATTTCCTTGAGGAAGACTGGTCCAACAGGTAGATGCTTAACCAAATCCCAAATAAAACAAAGGCAGAATTCTTTGCATGTGGGATAGCTCCTTGATTTTTACACCTCTATGTGGTATGACAAACTGTATTTGTCACATACTTTTGATCATCTCTATCAAAATCACCTTGGCATGTCAAAGATCTCTTATAATTGTTCCTGTTTATGCAAAATTTCATTTTTCTTAGGCTACAAGAAGACCATATCGGGTCAATGATTCAAGTTGTAGAAGATTCAAGTAATGTTGGAGGGTATAATTTCAAACCTTTCTCATGTGCCTTAGAGATAGAACTCTGAGATCAGCATACAACAGCCAGAAAGGATTGAAGAAAATATTTATTGGTATAATTTCTAATACTAGCCAGACAACAAGATTTTCCAGTGATACATTGCCTGAGGGTAGCCATCCCTAGACAGGGCTAAAATATTCCTTCATTCTGTACTGCGGGTACCACCTGTGTACTGAATGTTTGTGTTATCTGTGATAGTAGAAAAGTGCTTGGGGAACATTAAGACTTTAGTGGACATTCTATGTCTCTTTTAAAAGAAAAGAGTACTAGCTGCCACCTCTGCTAAGTTTTCCATCTGTTGACTGCAATCCACCTCAATCCAAACTGGAAGACCAGGAGGAGTTCCAAAGAGCACCCTTGTAATGAATACTGAGGCCTGGGTGGAAAGGAGGTCCTGGCTAATGGCCCATTGCAGAGAAGGTGAAAGATCTGGCTGGTGCCTGAGCAGATGTGTTTGTCTAGCACAGCAACAGCAAGGCTGCCTCTTGCTTCACTGGGGTCCACTAGAGATGTGGAGGAGTTTTGGGGCTATTATGACAGGAGAGAAGATGGGGGCAAGACTGTCCAATTCTAAAAGACCTGGTCTTTGTTTGCTTTCCTGCTTATAGAACAAATATGCTTTTTTACTTGTAAAATATGTCTGGTTCTGAGTATAGGAAGAGAAGGATAAATTTGCTGATATTTTAATGACCTATACAAGGGACATGCTACTACAAGCTCCAATACTCTGCCTATTCACTCTTATGCTTCCTTTCCTGTGTTTAACTGATTTATCTATCAGCTGTTACTAAGAATACTTACTTCTGTTCAGTTTCTTATGGCTTTTTAAGGCAATTCTGCTTGCTGATTCTCTGGCTAGATAGTCACATATTGAATCATAGAAACATAGAATGGTTTGGGTTGGAAGGGACATCAAAGACCAACTAGTTCCAACTCTCCCTCTATGGGCAGGGACACCTTCAAGTAGCCCAGGCTGCTCAGAGGCCCATCCACTGGCCTTGAGCACTTCCAGGAATGGGGTATCCACACCTTGTCCGGACAATCGTTTCCACAGCCTCACCACCCTCACAGTGAAGAATTTCTTCCTAATATCCAATCTCTTTCAGTTTAAATCTGTTTTAAAGCCATATTACTCTTCTACTTTCTACTCCTTGTGCTAAAAGACCTTATTGTCTTTAAGCCATAAATCAAAAAAAATGGAAGGTTACTGAGGTGCTTAGGACTGGCAATGGAGATGGGCAACTTACTGATCAGTGCAGCACCTGAAAGAATCTAATCTAAGGAACTAGGGTGGGATTCTGGGAGCTTTACTAAAAGAGCAAGAAACCCGATATGCTACAGGTCATCCAAAGCATTAACTATGTGATAAGACCACCATTCAGCACTTTGGGAGCCCTTTAATAATGGCTCAAAATTAAGCAGTGCTCTGTGCTCACAAGTCAAATTGGTTCCAAAAGAGATTAAAGTGTCTAATCAGCACCTATTCTGTGTGATAAAGAAGAGGCCTCATAAACCATGATGAAGGACTCCTTACCTGTTTGATGTAAAGACACCAGTTTCACAAGCATTACTTCCCCTGACAGTAGGACCACGGGGTTCTCTGCAAGGACAGGAAAGCCACCCTCACCTCAGCAACATATAACTTGCTACATTAAGTCCCCCTGCATTCTTATACTGCACTCCTCTCACAAATGCAGCAAAGATAGTCTCTGTAGACCTGTCATTTCCCAGTAGTCACTCTGATAAATGCAATAATCCTGCACTGTGACCATTAGAGAACCAGAAATCAACAGCAGAGACACCAAGTGTCTATGACCCAGCAGGTAAAAATGTACATACAGTCTCTGCCACACAATACAGCAGGCAACTGAAGAATAATGCAACACTTATGGTATCAGCACAATTAAAGGAAGGAGATTCTTACTGATGGAAGACAACTTCAGCTAACTTAGGTAAGTCTAAGCTCACTCTTATGTTCTCATGAATTCCTGACGGCACTTGCAAGGAGAGGTTTCTCTGTGTTCAGTACAGGAGGAGCAATTTTAGTTTGAAGCATTCTGTTTAGCACTGAGCCCATATTTACATCAGTAAGACAAGTGCAGATACTTGTTATTCGCTGTTGAGCTGGTTTTAGTGGAAAACACTAGCTCATCTCTTATATCCTTCCCATTGTTCTGTTTCCTGCAAGAAGTATTTACCCTGAAGAGTAAGCTGGTGAGGCCTCCATGATTTATGGTGCAGGTGGCTATATGCTCTTAAGTTTTATGGCCCTAAATGTATCTAGAACTTAAAAATCTTCTTCACTTAATCTATCTAAAACTTAGAAGGTCAAAATGATGTATTTACCAGTCTTGAAAAGAAGACCTTATTATGACATGGGTGATTTTGAGCTTTTCAAATCTCTTCAATCCAGATCATTACAGACGCAGACAGAAATCAAGATGTAAATTACATCAAATATTCAGCATGCCTAAACACTTTGCTGCAGAATGAAAGCCGGAATGCTAAGATACGATCCCAAGCCCCATGTATGATCTGATAGAGAATAAGGTTTCTTCTGGTCTCTGCTATAAAACCCATTTGTGATACATATATAGTAGGGAAAGGAAGACTCTTCTTCCTTTTGTTCTATTTGAAGAACACCTAGGATCTTGAAGTCTGCCTAGGATCTCACTTCTGCTTGCAAGCTTCACATTGTATCATTTGCATTATATTTGACTAGTAATTATTTGGCTTGAAATGAAAAATTCCACATCTACCTCTGCTACGGACATTTGGCCTGTGTGCTGTTACATAACAAATATAATATTACTACATTACTATTTTATTCTTATGCTGTATTTTTATGAACTATAAAAAACCCCATAAAATGGAGTTCGCATTTAGTGTTTTAGAATTACCTTATTTTTCCATTGTCTGTGTGTATATATATAAATATTTAATGTTCTTTCTGCTCATAGCACTCAAACTAGCATAATTACCTAGATCTGGCATATTTGGGGAACTTGATATTAAGAAACGTCATGTTTTCCAGGGAATGTCCAGCTGCGTTGAAAAAGGCGTGCTTTTACTCTAAGAGGTTTCCCCAGTATTCCCCCTCTCATGTGATTCAGTGATGTTATCATGACTTTAAACAGGACATACAAGAGCAGCCAGCAGCCTGGCATACTCCTAGATCCACTGGTTTCCAATGTTCAGACCCTCCAATCCTGTAGGCAAATCCCAGATTGACTGCAGACAAGCACATGGACTATCCAGACATATTCACGCTCTGATGCCATATCAGTAGCACATGAAATTACCTCACTTGCAAGATCTCATGTGCTCTGGGTTGTGCTGTTGATGACTGAAGCTATCCTGAAACTGACCTTTGTGTTCCTATCAAACAAAACATGTGCTAGCCATAAATTTTGCAAAATTTGGTCTTTGAATGCAAGGTAGAACTTTAAATTGCGTCTTAGTCCCAAGGTTTGTGGCATAGACAGAAAAGAACTGCAGGGGGAAAAAAAGGTAGTTATATGTTGCAAGAACCTTTACATCTGGCACAAGGTTACTGGGGATGATAAAGAATACCTGCTGGGAAAGAAATACAGAAGATTGCTTGGGAAATTTTGGCTTGCATATGGAAAAATGTTTCTGATTCAAGAAATAAAGTAAGCAAGTAAAGGAGAGATTCTTTTATATTCATTGACAGTTGTGAGGAATGGATGAGAATTTGAGGCTGAAGGTCCGTTGAAGAGTGGCCATTAGAAAAATGATTCATGATTATTTCAGTACAAGATGGAGGAATAGCAGCTGAGTGATACAAGGTAGGCTTTAATAAAATCTGTTGAAGGGTTAGTGCTTTACAAAAACTACGCACAATAACACAATATCCATCCACAGGCATATACTACCCTACTGTGAAAAAAGAGAGAAAGTGCAGTAAGAGATCAGCTTGATTAAAGCATGAACTGTGCATGAACCTTAAACACAAGAAAGGATCAAGCTGGAAGCAGAAACTAGGTCAGACTACTGAGGATGAGTGATAAATATAACATGAATATAGAGGAAGAAACTTTTAAAAGTCAAAGCTCAAAACAAGATGCATCTGCCAAGAGGTATAAATACTTTTAGAAGTGCAGTTGTAACAGAGGGAAGGCGAAGGAAAGGATGAATCAGCCGTTCAGAAGAGAGGAGAAGATATTGCTAGATGATACTCAGAGGGTAAAATTTTGTAATAACATCCTTTTGCCTCTGTCTTTAGAAGAATGATCAACTTCAATTGAAGGATATTATAATTCATACCAGTGATATAAGTAAAGATATTAACTTTGAATGGGAAAAGAAAAATTCTGAGTTTTTCAAGTCAGCAAGGGATTATGAATTTCCTTGTGAAGAAAAAGAACTTCACAATGAAATATTGAATAATAATGTTTTACCTGAGAATATGTCTTCATGGGATTCAGTGATTCAGGCAGGTAACGTCTTGAAAGGTTAATGAAGAAAAAGATAGTGATTGTCTTTAAATAAGGAGAAAGGAATATCAGGGTATGATTCAGCCACTAGCTTAATTTCTGCTTTCAGAAAATGTTTAAAAAACTGACAAAACAAATTATTTGTTAGTACTAAAAGAAAACAAGGATGTAAGCAGCAGCCAATAAGAAATTATCAAATCCAAGTAATTTCTTCCTACAGCAGAACAGGATTTGAAAACTGTGCAAAGCCATGTCATGTCAACAAGGCAGCTACCTCTTTGTTCTGCCAGGGACCATTCACCCCCAGTAGGTACCATCTGAAAGAGCTGTAGATTAAATTTATCTGAGATTGTAGATTGTTTCAGCTGCTTAAAGTGCGAGTTTATTGAGTTTGTTTGTGCTGTGTGTTGCAGTACTGACAACCTGAAAGTCAAAGAAACAGTTGGTGTTGATGTTGTGTTCTCCTCCTGCACCAAAACAAGACTCATGCAAGCTGTAAATGCAAGCAGTGGGTGGGTTTTGGGCTACCTCCTGAAAGCTTTGCCAGATACTGCACAGCAGGGAACAGGCAGACTAGCTTTGGCTTTAAAAAAGAGTACTATGGACACATTTGACTGTGCTATCTTGGCTTGGGGAATGTTGTACTTCTGCTGGTCTGGAACAATCTGGCATCTGGAATTGTGTCTTCCCGTCTGGGATCACTTAATATTCTGCAGACACTACTCCTGGGGCGACTGCCTGCAGCAGTGTGCTCTTGTTGCCTCTGCCAGTCTTCAATCTGGGCCAGAGCTCTTTTCACAATTGCAAATCTCAATAACCTTCAGTGAAAGGTTATTGCTTTGAAACTAACAAATTCTTCACTGTGTGGTGAAGAGGAACAGGCAGCTTTAGGGTGTAACTCAGCAGACTGATTTTAGAGGCTGATGAATTGCACCCTTATTAATTAATTAATTACTCCCTTTGATTGCAAAAGGAATCTTAGCTGTGTAGTGCTTAGCTGGGTAGTGCATCAGTAGACATCTCTACTGCAGGTATCTGTGAAGCTGATTGAGCTGAATCCCACTTCAGTGTTCTGGTGACCTGGACTTGTCCCTCAAATGCATGTAGCATTGGCCAAAAGGTTAAAATGTTACCTGGGAGATCACTGAGTGATGTCATAGACTTGTGCCTTTGGGCAGTGAGGCTGTGTAGTGGCAGCGGTCACTTCTACCTTCCCAGTGCTTGGAGGGCTTCTCCAAGCTCTGTTCTCAGGAGGAAATTTATGTAGTTTGGGACAGGAATCATCTCTGTTAAGGGATGCTGGAGCCTGACATTGCTCAATTTGTTTCCCCTCATGTGATAAGAGCTTCCTTTTTCACAATTAATAACCCTCTCTGCAGCTCGTGATGTCCATTACACTGCTGGTATGAGAGCGGGGTGTAAAGGACACCAAGGACACCTGATCACAGAATTATGGAAAGGTTTGGGTTGAAAGGGACCACCCCCCCTGCCATGGGCAGGGACACTTCCCACTACACCAAGTTACTCCAAGCCCCATCCAGCCTGGCCTTGGACACTGCGAGGGATGGGGCATCCACAACTTATCACAGAATCATGGAATGTTTAACGTTGGAAGGGGCTGTACAAATCATCTAATCTGACTCCCTCCTGTTGTGGGCAGGGACACCTTCCACTAGACCAGGTTGCCCAAGGCTTTATCCAACCTGGACTTGAGCACTGCCAATGTTGGGGCATTCACAGCCTGCCTGGGCAACCTGTTCCAGTACCTCACCACCCTTATGGTAAAGAATTTCTTCTTAATATCTAACCTAAATTTCTCCTCTTTCAATTTGTACCCATTACTCCTTGTCCTATCACCACAACTTCTCTGAGTGTACCCTGTTAGAGAAAACTGTACAGATGCACAAGGACCATCTTCCTAGAAGAGCTGGAGAGAGATCAGCACTATCATCTCCACTCTTGGGTAAGTGATGCACAAAGCAGATTGTTTAAGAACTCTTTAGCAGATCTGAAGAGCCCCAGCAGAGCCCCATCTGCTGCCTCCTACTCCACTAACACCTGGTGGGTTTTGGTGACAGAGGGACTGCAGTAATTGGAATTAGTGGGAGTAACCACTGAGAGAGGGGAGGCAAAGGCTAGTGCCCAGGAAAGCTGATAGCAAACCCTACAAACTCCATCTTTCCTCCTCTGGCTGCTGCTGATGTTGCTGTATTCTCCCACTTGCTGCCAATGCCAATGAGGTCTGTTTGCACCCAATTTCACAAGAGTGGGTGGGAGTAACATGAGTCAGCTCCTTGCCACTTCTTCAGTGTAGGTGATCTCTGCTTGGCATGCAGGCATCAGAGCTGCCAGGGCGGTTTTAGGGTGGCTATCCTAGGAGTTTGCTCCTGGTTTTCCATAGGAAACAGGTCACTGAGAAGGAGTTGCTATTTTCCTCCATCTGTCACTAGGGACTTCCCCATAGGGCAGATAGCAAACTTCCTGTTTAACAACTGGCTTTATCAATTTCAACTGCTCATTTCCATGCACAGCTGATTGTTGATGCAGAGACGATGTCTTAAGGTGAACTGTAGTTCAAAAGGGACATCTCCTGTCATGTTAGTGACTTTTCTTATAATTAAATCACATGGGGTAATTCTATAAACTTCTCATTTATTTTAAGCATCTGATTTAAATGTCTGTGCAGTTGAGGGGTGAGGGAGAAATTAATGTCAAAAACTGCTAGATTCACAAAAGTTCTTTCCTTTCCTTTAAAAGTAGGGAGTTCTGTTGTTCATTCTTCCTCCATTGTAAGTCTCAGAATGAGCTAGTGACTAGGATGATTCCTCTTCAAACACGTTACAAATATTTTTAAAATCACTTCCCCCCTTAAAAAAACCCCCATGATCTGTAAGTTGAACTATTTTTTTCCAGATAAGATAGAAGAGATTGCAGATGGTGATGTACTGACCTCTGCTGGCATCATCCTTTCTTACTGAAACTCCTTTTAAATGCTGAATTTGATACTCCAGAAAATAGAAGATACACCTGAGACAAGACGTGAGGCAGAATCAGTTAAAGATGAAGCCATATTCCAATGCTACAGTAAATCTAACACTGTGACTCTTCAACCAACCCAGTTCTTGGGCATAATGACACATGGTATTGATTTCCTAAAGAAACCCTCAATCAGGTATTTTAAATATGCCATAACAGCTGGGTGATTTCTTTTGTACCAGCAGGCTCTGAGCTGGACCAGGTATTGGATGTCTCTTTCTGTGGTTACATAAAACTGGGATGTAAAGAAAAAGTGTGTGTACAACATCTTGTTGTGTGTACAACATCTCTGTCAGATGCTCTGGTTAGTGGTGAACAGTGTGCCCCTGCCTGACTCCAGCCTGCTTTGTACTGCCACGTCATCCTGATCCAATACGAACCATCAGGCACATCTGCTCATGCAGTTTTGACCCGTGTCAGCGAACTTCTTTGCAACACCCTGAAGCAACTGCGACCAATTAGCTCCCATTAGAGCTGTTTCTCTCCTGGAGATAGGGCACTGGTTGCCAGAAGCATTACAGGAAGCTGGTGAAGAGAAATGGGAATTTCAAGGCTGTAGTCTCTCTGATTTCAGTTTGGGATGGAATGACTTACCCTAGAAATTGCTCTCTACCATAGTCTCTGCTGTGTGGCTCTGATCCTTCTCTGATGGGAATAACTTCCAGGTAGAAGCTAGGTTTGGTTCAGATGAAACTCCAGGTGATAAAAAGAGCTGATGGGTAAAGCAATTAAAATGCTGTTTAGGAGCATAATACCGTCAGGAAAGTGAAGACTGTGTGCAGGGAGGATGATGGTGGGAGATGTTATGTGAATGATGGCTGTCCTAGTATGAGGAACTCTCCTTTGCTGTTTGCCTATATAAGGATCAAATACCTCTGAATTTACTGTCTAGGCGGTATCTGTATTTCTTTCCATCCCCCCTGGGGGCACCTGCACACACAACTTGTGTGTGTTTAAGAAACTCCCTAGAGACTTCTAGGCTTACTGAATAACTGTGGGAAAATCCATGAATCCATATTTTGTTTGTACTCCTGTCAGTCTGCACTCATTTCAAAGTGAAGCCGTGCCTGTTGCCTGTGGGCTAACCTTTGGAGATAAGTTTTAAAGTAGAGTAGAGAAAGAAACAAGTTCCCCAGCCCTTGTTTCTTGTGCAGTGAGCAAAATGGTTGGCTTTTGTTTTGGAAGGAGACCTGCCTAATCAAGATGAGAGGGAGAGGAATATGAAGGGACATGCCTGCTCAGGCACTGCTCAAAGTGGAGGCTGAGCCTCAGCTGCTCTGTCAGAATATGAGTCATGTTTTTATTTGTGTTTTTCTGAGCTTGAATTGAGAAAGCTTGTATAAGAAATTTTACAGCCCTTGACATCACTCTGCACTTTTGCAAGACAATAGCCTGACATTTTGCCCTAGGTGTTGGATTAAATAGTAACTGGAGATTGTACAAATACTTCTCTTAGCCATGATTATCATGCCAAGGCCTTGCACAAGCTGGGGACTTTTGTGGTTGGGGTGTTTCCTCTAACATGTGACATTAAGATAGCAGCTCTGTATGTCTGTCTGCATCACTGTTGTTCGGCTCTTCTTTTAAAACACTGGCAAGAAAGCCCACACAGGAGGAGCTGAGGTCATTCCACTGAAAAAGTAAGGGCACCTGTAATGTGAGTCTTTAGTAATGTGGTGTCCTTAGGCAAGAGGTAGAAACCAATTACAAAACCTTGGTAGCAGTATGTCTCTTTGAGCCGGTCTGAAGCAGACTAGATGATGGGCATGCTAGATGTGCTCTTTCCTCTCTGTTGACTTTGGAGGGTTGTTAGCTTGTATCCAGAAGCAACTGGGAAGAAAGAGAACATATGATGGGAGGAGAAGCAGGTATATGACAGTGTGGCTGCATACACCATACCTGCTAAAAAGAAACCCCATTTAAAAATCATGTTAGTCTGGCAAACTGTATGTCCCATGAAGCTAGGACTGTTTGACTCTAACTGTGTTAGTCTCCTTCTAATTCTGTTTTTCTGGCCACATCTCCTGGCCTGGAACATAGCTGCAGCCTCACAGCACTGCTGGGGTGGAAAGAGCCCTTGCAGGGGTCTCCTTTTCAACCTCCTGCCAAAGCCAGGCAGCTCTGGGATGGGATGGGGTGGGCTGTTCAGGGTTTGGTCCACTTGGTACTGCAACACAACTACATGAGGAGGTGCAGCAGGGTTTTACAGGTAAAGGCCTATAGATGTTTAAAGGTAAATCACCAGGACCCCCTTAGACAGGGTACCAGCAGCAGGTACACCCTATGGTGTACACCTCTCTGCAAGGATATCAGCCCCCTCTAGCTATGGCAGTAGGAAGAGAGTGAAAAAAATCCCCTTTCTTTAATCTTCTGCCCTCTCGGCCTATGGATGTGGCACCTGGGTACATGGTTTAGAGATGAACATGGTGTTGCTGGGTTAAAGGCTGGACTCAATTATCTTAGAGGCCACTTCCCCAGACTTGATCATTTCAGGATTCTATGTGACGTCCACAAGAGACAAGCAAGGTCCACTCCTTTGCATTTGGCCTAAAACCCAAGGGTCTGTTAATAAGGTTATCAAAACATTGAAGAGAGGCTGTTTTCAAGAACCTCAGATTATGGCTGCTAAGATTTTGCTTCACTTCAATTTGTGGTTCAAAAAGTGCTGTGGTTAAGAAAATAGGAAGAAAGACTGTACCAGATTAGGCAGCTGCATAAATCTCATTTCCCTAGAAAAATCCTTTCCCCTTAAAAAAACCCCAAAACCAAACCAAACAAGGAAAACACCAAAACAGAAAAGAAATAACCCCCCTATTTGCCAAGTTCTATTTCCTATAAACCATCAATTGTTTGGATTTGTGTTAACCTCCTTGAGCCCTGTTAACTACTTGAGCCCTGACCTTCCTTTCAATATGGTGCAGAGACTGAAAATATGGGTCAAACCCTGCAGCCCAATACAAAATTTTTTCTTCATCAGAGGACCTGAGGACCATTTCAGGATCAGAAATGCTTCAAATATATTTACAGCAATATCTGAATCTTTAGCTGATGGTTCTTATCATACCCATGAACTTAGTGAAATTCTTTCATCTTTCTAGCACAGCTGTTCATATAAAAAAGTCACTAAATGCAACAATGAACAGTGGGCGTGACATCATGTTCTTCACTTGTAACCACAGAACAGGAAAAACTTGCATTTCAGCGTGCCACAAATGTCCTCACTTCCTGTAGCTTCTAACATATGTGCTGTGAGTGTGTTTATATGCTCCTGTAAGGGAGAGTTGTTACTCAGCTTTATTACTTGCCCCTGCCATGATCATTTCAGGTAAAATAGATATGGAGGTATATAATTGAAAGAAAAAGTTCCAGCTTTGTTTTTACCGAAAAACCTGTCAGTCAGGAACATCCTAATCCATGGGAAAGCCAACTGTCAAAACAGTCTTCATACTTAAGTCTTGTGTAGGATTTGTTTTGTTTATAAGAGGCAGTGGATTTTTTTTTCCCTGGTAAGGCATGGGGTGGTTTGAAGAGTCTTACTGCACCTGGAGTCCAACAGAAAGAAAACGGCTGTGGAAAATGAAACATGAAAACAACTACAGTCAGGCAGGGTTTGGTCACTGCTAGAGCAGCTTCTCTGTGTCTCGCTTGTGACATTCATGCAGAGAGCTGCTGAGCTTCCAGTGCCTTGGAGTGGCTTCTTACCATTGCTTTTAGTAGAAGGTGGTTTGTAAACATTTTGGGGCTTGACAAATCTGCTTTTATGGCCAGACAACATTGCAGTCTGCATGTTGTACACAGTAATAGCAACATCCCCTAACTAAAAATGCTATGTAACAACTTGAAGGGTACTTAGTATACTATTATAAAGTTTGTAGATGGGCATATTTAGTGTATGTCTGAATACTGATGAATTAGCTCTGGCAAAAAACCCCCATAACACAAACTGTTGGTGGGAAATGTTAACTGGAATGTTTGTACGAACCCTTCCAGCAAAGCTGCTATCCTGGCTGTGCAAGAGTGGGACTACCCTGGTAGCTGCAGCCCCTGGGCAATTTTTCAGCTCCACTTTCCTGACACAAGTACCAGTAGAAAACAATCTACCAATGGATGATGAGATTTAGGCAATGTGGATAGAAGAAAAAAAAAGGCTCAGTATTATGTATCAAATAGTTTATAAATGACTATGCTATTAATTACCGCCCTGTGATAGCGTGGGAGGTCAATATGGTGCTTTGTTACCCTGCAATAAAATAAGTAAATGTAATAGGAGATGAAGTAGTTTCCTAGGTTATCTGTCCCCTTGGGAAACTTATATCCTTTTTCTGTTGTAGATTTTAGCATCTAATATTAGCAAGGTTTGACCCAGACTGACATCCTGAGCTCAGCTTCTACCAGCCCTGCACCTAAATCCTCTGCCATGGATGACGTGTGCTCTTCACAGCATGAAGTTCTGCTGGAAGATGAACTTTTACTGCAGATCACTGCAGATCATGCCTGCACTGCCAAAGACATCCATCTTCACCTGCTTTTGCTATTGTGCCCCAATAGATGTGAAATGCAGGCAGAGACCAAAAAGAAGCACCAAGTCTGAAACTGCAACAGATACAGCTCTGCAGGGCACAGAACAGGACTGTCTTTGCACTGAGGATCCGGTTTATCTGATCTGTATCAGCTTGTGAGTCATCTTTGTTGCTGAAGCATGGCTTTAAAAGGTCTTGCTCCGTGGCAGGTTGTGGGTGACAGTACAAATCAGCAATGCACTGAACTCACCAGCTTTAGAAGAATATTCAGTTATTTCCCAACAATCCATTATGAACCCAAAGTCACCAAGACTTAACCAACACGAGAACCACAGGAGTTAAAGTCTGGATGGCTTAAAGACCCAGACAGTGTTAGCTCCAACCTTTGCCCAGTACTGGAAATTTGTCCCCAAGGACACAGATGCCTAATTTTCACAACTGATCACAGGAGGAAAGTGGGATGCTATTTATGGCGCTGAAGGACACAAGACTTGCTCCCTCAGCTTCATCAAAGTGTTGAATTTAAGCACAAAAAGAGTTCTTCCTCCCTCTCACTATGGTCTGCCACCAAGTTAGAAGCTGCACCCAGGAAAGACATGGACAGGGCATGGTGTGTTGATGGTCCAGCTTTACCCAGGGCAATGCTTCAGCTCCATCCTGCCCAGGCAGCTGCCTCTGATGCTGATCTGAAAGCTGCCTTTGTGGACGAAAAGTGTGGGTCTATAGTCGCTTCAGCTTCTCCAGGGATTGAGACATCAGGGCTTTGTTTCTGACCTGTTCCAATTAGGTAAAAAAGACAGAGATTCATGCAGAACAGGGAGTTCCCACAATTTTGAAGAATTAGATAATGCTCGATAAACTAATGGTTAGATAACCAATAGGTAAACTAATGGCAAAGGGAGGAATGAGGAGGTTTCCCTTCTTCCTGTAACTTCAAATCCTTTCTAGTGGACAGGAATGCATTTATTTTTTTGTGTCTCCCCAGTTTCTCTGTTAGGTTCTAGCAACAAAGTCCAGTTCTCTTCTTGCTCATGTTTTCTCAGATGCTGGGTCTGTTTATCTCCCCCTTAAGTTTCTCTTCCTACTAGGGCATTATGAGCAGCTCTCCTGTGCATCTTGGAAGGGCTTTTCTTATCTTCTTTTAAGCACTGTTAGTGCCAGACACGAAGTAAGCTGGCTGTACCGAATGTCTTTTAGGATATTTTAACCCTTCTTTCTTGTCAATAATGGTGTAGTTAAATTGAAATTAAAATCTCACTTGCTTCGGTTTGAGAGGAAGATTGTTTTGCCTATACCTTGATCCATACCCACTGAAGCCTCTCTTGTATTGGTAGGAATGGATCAAAATGGAAGAATTTGAGGATTTTTTCCCCCATGTTTTTATTTTTAAAAAATTTCAATTAAAATTTGTGCTAATAAAATTCAACTCTATTTTTCCTTCTCAGTAACAGTGTACCCCATATCTGACCACCCTAGTAGCATTTTTACCAGCCACCAAATTTTATCACTGACTTTGCCTGTTGTAAATAAAGCCAGGGCTGTTTCCTCATGATGGAATTGGCCTGCTGCAATGTGTTTGGGCAACCTAAATCCCACCCCAATGCTTCTGCCTGAGGTTTCCTGCCAGCTGGTGCCAGATTGTCGGAGGCACCTCATTGACAGGCAGCTCCAGGCACAGGGACCAGGTGCGAAGGAGGGCTCCAGACTGCCTCCCACCTTCATCACATCCTGCTCACAGCATTGCAAGCTTGAGCAGCCATTGTGGTCTCATAACTCTAGAAGCAAACACAGGGAAGCAGTTTCAAGCTTTCAGCAAGTCTGGGCTGCATTTTTCTTCCCAGGTCTTTTTATTGCCCAGAGTGACCTCCCTGGTGCTGCAAGCTGCCTCCTCAATGATTTCTCTGCTCTGAGGAGACATTGTGGCTGCTGCCACTAGATATACAACCTCCTCTCAGAAATATTAAGCTGCCTGTTTGTTCCAAAGCCAGAAATTAGGTGAAGGTTGAGAGGACTTATCAGTAAGTCAGGACAGGGGCAAATACACACATTGCCCAGGGTGTTGCAAACATCCTCAGAACAAACAGCCCAAATCCAAAGAATTCTGTTAACGTTGTTTAAATGCTTAATGGTATTTCTGTACATTATAGCATAGAGTAAAGCTGACCCATATCTGAAAATAAAAAACTGGGTTGGAAGACAAATGTCTCCTGGAACATCTCATACTGCACATTTTCAAAGAATGTAATAAACCTCTAATCCATCTGAACAAATCAGTTGATTTCTTTCAGACTGAAAGCATCATATTTTGGTATGCCAAAGTGTTTAAATATGAAGGCCAGTTTAAGGCTCTATGACTGCTGTCACTGTGACTAACAAATCAGAAATTTCACTCTGATCCACAGCTATAAATCAGACCTGCACTCCCATCAGTCCCCACACTCATGTATCTGCCTGTTTGACTCACTCAGATGCTACCAGCTTCAAACCTCTTCAGCACTGAATGCTTCAAAACCTGATAAGGTCCTTCTGGGTAAGTTCTTTGTCTTTTGAGCTCTGTTCTGTCTTTTTAATGCAGACATTTATTTTGTGAGGAGGGTAAATATGGGGCTTTTTCATGTCCCTGTTTCCTCATCTTGAAACTGGCTGATCATTATTTTTGCAAATACTGCTAAAAGTTATCCTTGCCTTGACTGCTTCTCAGAAGATATGCTTATTCAGGGTTTTAATAATTTGCTGATTAACTTCCTGTCATTCCTTGGTTTATGGAATTGCTAAATCCCTCCTGAGAGATTGTGATCTCAGAACTAAACCAAGAGCAACTCTCTTGACATTTCTAGTAATTCTAGTGCAAACAAGAACTGAGACACAAACTCAGACTTGAAAGGGTGGGAATTAGAAGGGTTTGGACACGGCTTGAGATTTCCTGATAGAGTATTTCTGTTGAGGTGAGACCTGCAAGATCATTTCCACATCACTCAGCAGACACTTCACTTTACTAGGGTGTAAAGTTCTGTGTTAAGGCCCTCAGAATAAAAGGTGGGATTTCAGTTTCATGTTTCTTTTTGAGTTTTTGGTTACTCATTTCAAATCCACTCCAAAATGGCTTTTATTTTATTCTTTCTACAGTCATGTTTTGCCTATTAGTCCAAGCAACTTCACACAAGTTTGCTTCACAAGACTGGAACCATGTCTGACTGTACTGTATTCATCATGGTAGTATCCAGAGACTGCCCGTTGTTTCATCACACCTTCATAGTCTTAACTTTCTAAGCAAATGAAGAATTAAAGTTGACTTTGATTTTTTTTCTCCTAGCCTTTTCTGATTGAAACACTTTCGTATTTATTTCATTCCACGAAGGGCACAATAACATTTCTCTGTAACTGTTCTCAGCTACTTTCTATCATGATGGTGCAAAACCAAACAGCCATCAAATAGTGTCTTTTCTTTCCTACCTTCTCCTCTGCTTTAGTTCATTCCTTTTGGCGTTTCATCCTTTTTGTGCTTAGTGTTACAGTTTGATGCACATATATTCTGCATCTACCCCCAGCTAGTTTTGTGGTCTCAGAGACTCTGTAAGAGTTGATATATAAACAGGAGCCTGAACTGATACACATAACTGATATGTAAGTGTCACCCTGAAGCCCAGGCAGCCCTGCTGTCCAGGGATTCACCAATGGGAATGACTCATTTAGCTGAATGTTCACCTGATCTTGCTGCTGTTGGTACCACAGCAAGTTTTCTCTGTACATATACACTGCTCTGCCTCATGCAAAAATGAGATCGTGAAGAAGACCTATCCGGAAAATACATCCTTGCATTAAGAAGCACAACACTGCAGCAGCCCGAAGTTTTGCTAATCCCAACTGCAGTATGATCCCAGAGAAGTTAGATCCCAGTTCCATTGCAGGTGACCCTCTAAGAATGCTGCTCTGTGGAGAAAGGGGAACTAATCTTCTCTATCCATTCTTTCAGCTGGAGTTTCAGCTCACCATTCTCCACTTAGGGACCTGTGTGTTTTAGTGTGCTTTTGGAACACTAAGAGGTAGGTGAGATCCTTTCTCCGTCTGTCTGGGAAGGCTGAGAACACACCCTGCTTCCAGAACTGCACCGAGGATTTGCATGTTTGCCTCTACATGCCATTCACTCACTTATTTATCTCCTGCCTCTTTACACAGAATAGCTTTTTGAAGAGCTTGCCAAGATTTGTGCCAGGTGCCATCGTGGGTGAATTTCACCACAGCTGAGGGCCTGACAAGCTTTGCTGGACAGACACAGCAGGAAATTAAGGTACTTTTAATGTTTACATATGTTTGTGAATATTTATTTTAAGCCTTCCTGCATTAATAGATTCCAAATGCACCAGAAGCATGGCACACGCTGCTGCTTTGCGCTTGCCCCGCCTGCCCCTGCCCGCAGGCTCCTCCTGGATCAATGCCTCGTCAATCCAGAGAGCGGCTCTGCGCTTCGGGCAGCGCCACTTCACCAGAGCCACTTCTGCTCCTCTTCTTCACCAGTCCCGCCCCTTCTTCACCTTCCTCAAACCTGCGGCCACTTGAGCCGGGCAGGGCAGCTCCGCCCCGCCTCGGTGCGGGGCCCCGGGCGAGCTGGGGTGCGCACGGCTTCCCGAGGAGCCGACGTGGAAACGGAATCGTTCCTCGGAGTGAGTAAAGCAGTTGCGAAGGAGAGAGAGGGAGGGAGGCAGGGATGCGGCTCCGCGGAGGGTCGGGCAGCGGCAGGGGACGCGGAGCCCTGGCACCCATCAGGGGCTGGCAGCTCCCTCCTCGCCGGGGCTGCTCGGGTACTGCTCCTCACCGGGTTTCCTACAATTCCCGTGACGGTTTTTTTAGCTTCTGGGTCGGCTGCAGCATATGTTTTACGGGTGTCATCATGAATCGTTCTTTAATCCTAGCTCCCTCCCGGAACTGCGTTGGCAGGCATTTGGCCGTGTCCCAGCGCTCCGGGCCGGCGGGGCTGGGCCGTGCAAGGCACACTCCGGCGGGGCACAGCCCGGGCGAGGGACAATCAACCCGATGCTCTCGGTGTCCTGGGGCTGGAGGATGGTGATCTCTAGCGGCTTTACACGTCTGCATGTTTTAGTGCTTGTTTATTGCATGCGTCCCGGTAAAGCCCTCAAAATGTAATTGCTGCCTTCGTGCAGAGCACCCAAGGAGAGTCAGACAGCTGATGTGAACCAGGGGAGCGAGGGAAGCTGGGGTGGGTCGTTCCTGACTGGAAGCCAAGCGCCCACCAGAGAGCAAATTTAACTCTATCACTCTCATTGCTCAGCGAGGAGAGAAAAATGTAATGAAAGGCTCGTAGGCTAGGATAAGGACAAGGAGAGATCACTCACCAGGTACCATCACAGGCAAAGCAGACTCGACTCCGGGAAATGATTGAGTTCATTACCAATGAAATCAGAGTAAAGTAATGAGAAATAACCAGCAAATCTTAAAACACCTGCCCCCCGCCCCTCCATTCTTCTTGGGTGGAACTTCACTTCTGATTTCCTGACTACCTCCTCTAGCTGCAGTGGCACAGGGGAATGTGGAATGGGGGCTGAGGTCAGTTCATCAAGTATTGTCTCAGCTACTTCTTTCTCCTCAGGGGGAGGACTCCTCACACTCTTCTCCTGCTCCAGTGTGGTATCCCTCCAATGGGAGACAGTCCTCCACAAATTTCTCCAATATCAGTCCTTCCCAAGAACTGCAGTCCTTTGTGATCAGCTCCAATGTGGGGTCACAAGTCCTGCTAGCAAACCTGCTCCAGCATGGGCTCCTCTCTCCATGAGGCCCTGGGTCCTGCCAGGAGCCTTCTCCAACATGGGATTCCCATGGGGTCACAACCTCCTTTGGGCATTCAGTGGCTTGCTCCAGTGTGGGGCCTTCCACAGGCTGCAGGTGGAGGAATCTGCTCCAGAATGGATCTCCGTGGGCTGCTGGGCACAGCTGCCTCACCATGGTCTTCATGATGGGCTACAGGCAAATCTCTGCTCCAGTGCCTGGAGCAAGTCCTCCCCCTCCTTCTACACTGGCCCTGGTGTCTGCAGAGTTGTCTCACATATTCTTACTCCTTTTTTCCTGGCTGCTGTTCCACAGCAATTTTTTCCCCCTTCTTAAATTTGTTATCCTAGAGGCTCTACCACTGTTGTTGATGGGCTCAGCCTTGGCCAGAGTCAGGTCCACTCTGGAGCCAGCTGGCATTGGCTCTGTTCTACATGGGGAAAGTTTCTGGCAGCTTCTCACAGAAATCACCTCTGTAGCTTCCCCCACTACCAAAATCTTGTCGTGCAAACCCAACACAGTAGTTTATCACAGTAGTCTGCGTAGGGTGGACTTACCTGTCTGGAAAAGAGGCATAAAGACACAGTTTTCATTTGTGAAGTTTAGGATTTAGTCATGAGAGGCAGCAGCTAATGTCTGCAGTTTCATTTCTCCAGGCAAGCCTTGGTTTATCCCTAAAGGTGGCCCCTCTAGCACAAGGCAGCAGCTGAGTTTGGAGGTGGGTGTGAACACCTAGGGCTTTGCATTGCATGAGGGAGCAGGACAAAACTTTTGGTCCAGTCACTTTTGTACAGGACTTGATCAGCAGGTGGCCATGGTGCATCTCCTGCCATCCACTGCCAGTGACTGCCATCCCCAGTCTCAGGGTACTGTGGAAGAAGAAGAGGAAGAGGAGAATGAGATGTGAATCTCTCCTGTGTCTCTGTTTGCAGGACCGCTTCATGTCTTGGTCTTGCTGTTTCTGCTCTCTGATGGCTTTCCTCAGGCCCAGCAGCAGGACACTCCTTGTGAAGTGTCCTGGTCCCACAGAGGCTGGGGCATTGATGGCAGCTTGTGCCAAGCTGAGAACCTGCTGCCCATGGGCTTTGGCTGGGCAATGCCAAGGGGTCTCTTGTACAGCTCAGCAAATGCAACTGCAGGGCTTGATGCCTCTGCAGGGACTTCCTCAGCATGGGCCAGTGCTGGGCTATCCTGATTCTGTGGTGAACTGGAGAAAGGGACCAGCATGGCAGAAACCCAGCTTTTTTCTGTCAGCTCTGAGGCTGTGCCTGTGTTAGCCCAAGCAAGGCAGTGAGACCACATGGCAGGAGGAGAAAGTGGCAGCAGGCAAACCTGCACCCTTGGATGCATCCTGGGGGTGCTGTTGGTGCAAAGGAGCCTGTGCCAGGACAAGGTGTGACTGCCTGGCAGGGCTAAAGGGTCTTGCTATGGGTCGCTGGGGTGATGGATGGCTCTGGGGGAGCATGGCTTTGGGGAATTGGAGAGCCCCAAAGGCTCTGGAAAGGGAACTGCAAATCCCCCCTCAAAAAAGAGGGAAAGCAATGCTTATTCTTAGGTTTCTAGTCTGCATACAGGACCTGCATAAGTGCTGCCATATGCTGGGGTGTTGCCATCTCACAGCTCCTGTCAGCTTCAGAGCTGGAGAAGAAGAGAGACCATCCAGTCTTTTGGAACTACTAAACAGCAATGCTGTTTTAAGCACCTGCAGCCCCTGTCCACGCTGATACTACTTGGTACAGAGACTAGAGCAGAGCAGCTGTGGGTGAGCAATGGTGTGTAGTCTGATGAAGTATGAAACACAGCAAAAGGTGAAAAAATGAGCTGCAGACATCTGTTGTCTGAACAGGGTTCTGTGGGGGACAGAAGCTCATCATGTTGAAGAGCAGAGCCAGAGGATAGGTGAATCGATCTGCCTGAGATCTGAACATCTTTCCAAGAATAAGAATAGCTGATATTGGTCATATAGAGACCATTTGTTTATGCAGGACAAAAAGGATCTGCACTTCTTTTTCCCCTAAATAAATCTATGGGCATTTTTCCACTTGACTTTGCACTAGGCCCATCAAATACCTGTTTTTTAAAATAAGGAGACAAAAGGAGCAAGAGAGGGTTTAAACCCCTTTTCCTCTGCTTGCGCAAAGGCCTCGTGTGTATGGATAACCTCAGAGGCAGATGCTCTTCACCAGGAGTAAGGCCCAGGTTACACACCAGCCACGTGCAGCCTGCGTCACTGCACCGGGGGTGCCAGGCATTTCCCTCTGCTGGCACGCTCCCATTCTAATCTAAACTGGCCTGGCTGTACTCAGAGACATCAACTCAAAGACACACCGAAGGCACAGCAAGGTAGGCTAGGCAAGTGATGCTATGATCACTGGCAGGTATAAAAGCAGATTGTATCTTTATGTGTGGTATGGACATAAAACTTAGGAATGCAATTCCTAAAGTTGCCTTTCAGATGACCCTGTGTGACTACCAAAAGAACAAAAATCTATCACACCATGTTTAAGGAAATGTCCTTCATATGAGCACTGTGGCTTTCCAGTATATAAGCAAAAACCAACCACCTCCTAGGAGAAACAATCTTGAATGAATATACTAAGATGCAGCAAAAGGGACCAGGGACCTGCAAGTCCCTGTGAGGGTGTTTGCAGAGTACAAAACCTGCAAAAATACGTATCTTACTGCCATTGCTGTGGCAGACAAGAAGGAATCATTTATATTGACAGCTTTTTAAAAAAGGATTTAAAAGGAAGCTGTGATATTAATGATGGTAATTATAATTAATTAATGTGATAATTAATGATGGTGCCATGATCTAAAAGAAATTCTCACACTTGCTTTACAAAATAAAGCCTTGAGAGCAGTGAAAAGAAGGAAGGCTCTAATCCCCAGACTACCACCTGCTCTTGGAACATCCTAGGAAAAAAAACCCCAAAACACAGAGAGGTTATTTTTGTGTTCTGCATAATCCAGGAGATCATAAAATGAAAAATTAACAGGATAACTCTAGTAGGCCCTGGTGATGCCATGATTTCTCATCTGGGTTTCATCCACTGGCACTCCTGGCATGACCACTGCAAATTTTGCAGGAGGTCCCCGAGAAGAACAGTTCCAGAGTAGTTTCAGGAAGGCCAGACCAAACTGAAGTACTTATGATCATGGACTCATAGGGGTGATAAAAACACCTTTGGTGTTCTCCAAACTGGGACTAAGGAGAGAAAGGTTTTCCCCTTTTGACCCCAGACCAGCATGACCTGCAAATCCGGTGTCCTGACATCTTTGTAAAGGCTTTTCATAGAGGTACTCCTGTGGCACCTGGTTGGATCCTTCAAAGTAAGTGTTCTCCAGGGACCTGAGGATAGCAGACCCAGCCCCTGTCCCAGCCCTGCCATCAGTCCCCTTGCTATGCTCCTGGGGCTGCAAAGGGTAAAGGAATGGTTGCAGTTTCACACTGGAGGGAGGTACTCCTTGTGATTTCACAATAGCCAATATAGACAGTAATTTCTCCATACCAATGAAACTGTGTATATTTGTCTTGGCTCTGTTTTTTCTTTCACTTGGTCAGTTTGCAAGCCTGAACCTGGAACCCACCCTTTGGAGTTGTGCTAGGAGACAGTGTTATCAAAAGCAGCATATGTCGTGGCTGATAAGCTCTTGACATTTTTCTGCAACTACTTGAGAGAAGGGTTGGCATTTTTTAACATCTATAAATCCACCCTACACAGGTGCAATGTCATTAATTCAACCACAGTATATGGAATGGTTTATTGTTTTTCTTTTCTTTTTCCCTCCCAGGACACCATATGAAGTGCCAGAGCACATACCGATGGAAGGCCCTTTGCAAACCTTCACTCACGTGTGCCATGAAAATGGTCAATGGATGTCACAGTTGCCAGAGAAACTCTGGGATATTCCCCTCTATAACTTAGCTCTTCCAGGTAAAGATTAACTTTGCTGCTCCACTGTTTTGTTAGCTTGCCATTTAAGCATTGGAATATCCTGTTTGTCCCATTTCAGAATGGCTACGTTTATTATTTGGGTCAGTGTGTGGGGGAGGGTTTGTGTGATGTTATGTGAATAATGTTGGTCTGTAATGTTTGGGGTTTCTTAGAGGGGAGGAGTAAAAAAAGAATTTTTTATTGATTTTTAGAAATGAAAAGAAAGAGGCACTTTTTTTCAGTCCCTCTGCATCATCTTGTTAGATACTGTTAATAATCTAAGGATTGACTTATTTGGGCAATGATAAAATTTTCCTAATTAATTCTTGCTACTTCCTATATAATAAAATGTGTCCAGAAGGGGAGAAATAACATTTTACCTTATTATTTGTTTCTTTGTCCTGTCTAAAAGAAGCTGTGAAGTTGCAGAAAAAGGAGAATTGAGACTTGTAGTTAACATGTTTCTATTAATGCAGACTGTTACTTTTCTATATGATCCAGCTTATAAACACTGGATTTATTGTATTATGCGTAAAAGCACTTAAATGATACCTGTGTATCATTAACCTTTCTTTGGTCATATTATTGCTTCTTTCTGCTGCCTTGATTTTCTTCCCCCTCTCATTCTGTCAAAAAAATTTATGATAGAATGTGATTTCACTGGCCTTGGGGAGGCACTGGAGGACCATCAGCTCTTGAGTGGTTCCCTTTGCCTCCATATAAAAATGGTATTAAAGAAAAGTCTAGCCCATGTTTTCTCTCATACCTGTAGATGTGATGGGTAGTTTGGGTGGAAAGCAGCACAACGTGTAGATGAATATTTTATATAGGCCACAGGATCATAGGTTAATTTTAGGAAAGGTATAAATTTAGAGATAGTGTGAAGTGTTGTATTCAGTGGGTAGAGCCCTGGCAGAACCCAAGAATTGTAGTGTTTTGGCTTTTTTCTGCCCATTAGTTGTGAACTAATGGAGTGTGAAGTTCCAGTTAAAATTGAAACCCAGAAACTTATTTTGTGGTGGCTTCTTAGATATGTAATTTGAATTGATGTTAGCTTCAAAACAAGCACATCTCTGTTTAGGATAAAGCCTATGTAAGAGGACCAGTACAGGTGCTATAAAAAATATCTAGATTTCTTATTCAACCATCAAGAGGAGAAAAAAGAAAATATATATCTATCTTATGACTGAAGAAAGAAGGTAATAGTATTCTCTGTTTCTATTTTTTATTCTGTTCCTATTGCAAAAATCCTTCAAAAAATCAGTAGCACACTCGGTGGGATTTTGTTTCTCTGGAAAAGGAGCCATGTTGTTTTTGTAAGACTTTCGCTTGGTGTTTCTTGGCCATCCTAGAAAGTGGAGAACATGCTGATGGGTTTGTTTGACTTCCTGGCTCTCCTCTAAGGGTGACCTTGTTATTCTTGCAAATGTTTGTTGTTCTTGTGAACAACATGCATGCAGGGAGAACAGGAATGAAGAATAGTTGAAGGCAGGTTCATTTCAGCAAACATTAGAGGAGTTTTACAGAGCATTGCAGGCTATTAGCTTGGAATATTTTGGTGTCTGTCCACCTGACCTACAAATCTAGCCCAAGTCAGAACACAAACAGATCACGACCAACCAGGTCAAGACAGCTCTGGCAGGTTTCCAGAGGGTGCAATGACTGGGGGAAACCCAGTTTGGAAGTGGAAGTTTATCTCATAGAAGGCATGGGAGAAACATGACAGAGTGGATTCTGAAAGCATGATGAGGAGACAGCGGCAAATCTCACTAATTAGTGTTGTGCTTGCACCAGAATCAGCACAGTGCTGCTGGGGAGGTGTTGCTTCAAGGTCTGGAGCTACTTGGCTTGGTGCTAGCTCACTATCTTTGCATCATATGTGTTGTGTCATGGATGTACCCATCTTCCTTTCATTACTGTACCTCACTGACACCACAGAGGACTCGTGAGTAAAAGATTACTATCCGTTTGCTGGTTGGCATCTGTAGATGCAACACCCATCAAGGGAATCCTGCTCATCTCTCTCAGACTTGGATTTGGTCCATGGGTATTTAATAGTTTGACTCTTATATCTTCTGACACCTACTTCTTTTATTGCATGTCCTCAATATCAATCTCCCATCTGCAATGAGTGTGGTTTGGGTGTTTAAAGCAATAAAATAGATCAAAAATGGCTTTTAGAAGGTGGAAAAAATGGAGTGAGACATCAAACTATTATTGACAGCTTCAAAGAATTTTTATTTCCAAACCAATCCTTTTTACTTTGTCTACTAGAAATATTACCACTAGCACCGGTCAGACTGACAATTCAAGAAAGCAGTTCCTAGCACCAGTGAACAATTAGTTTGACAGAAGACTTAAACCCCAAAATGATAAACAGATTGTTTGCAGATACTCTCTTAAGATCCAAGCAAGTCACTTCACTGAATTGTTAGCTTTTCTTATTGATGCTTTATAAAACTGGAAGAAATAATGGAACAGAAAAGCTAGCAACATCACCAGTTCCCTGTCCTGAAGAAATTGTGAGTTGCAATAGTTTCATCTAAACATGATGCAAGAGATGTGTCAGATTTATTAAGACTTCAAGGAAATAAAATATTTGTGCAGGCTATTGTTGGCTCTGATGCCTGTGGAATTCCTTGTGCTGGAAAAAGTCAGGTAATTTTTGAAGTCCATCAAATGAGGATCTTGTTCATCTTTCACTCATAAACTTAGACTTGGATTTGCCTCTGAAACCTTCAAGCACCCACCTTGTTTGTTGTTTTTGTAGGGGAGGTGGGGGGTTTAGTTCAGGAGGACGTTTTTACCAGGTATTTAAGATAATAATATTTAAAGTGCCAAGTTAAGTGTTGGTCCAGTCAAAGGTGTAAGAAGATGAATTTCTGCTTTCAATCACATTTTCCCGTGTAGAGATGAGGGTATTGGAGAATGAAAACCTGCATTTGGACAACTCTGAAAATAGGGCAAATTCTAGATAAATTTAGCCTTCAGCTATTTATTCCCTGAAAAAAAAGTGTTTATACATCAAGATAATTACTTTGAGGGAAGATGCTATTTGAAACAGACCATTTTGTTGTGGTTTGCGGCAAACAATAGTAATGTGGAGTTTAGATGGGGGCTGCTTTATTGAAAGTCTCAATGCCTTCCCTTCACAAGGATTTCACACTAAGTTTATTAATGTTAGGTGAGCAACCTCTGTAGAAAATTCCACCTTTTTGCCGTAACTACAGAGGTTCTCAGACAATATAGGTGTGTGGCTCACAAATGGGGTGGCCTATCAGGTGTGCACATGAAATGTAGCCATGGAATGTGGTCTTGACTAGTTAAGAAATGAGATTTTCTGTACATTTATTTTTGTGTTCTACAGGGAGTCATGACACTATGACCTACTGTTTGGATAAAAGCTCTGCTGTTAGTGGCAATGAGTCCAAGCTGGTGAAGTTTTTAAGCAAATGCCTGCCATGCATTGTGCACCCCATTATCATGAAGTGGTCTACAACACAGGTAACCATCATCTGGCGTTCTCTTCTTGGCTTGGCAAAGCTGAAGCTTGTGCTGCAGGGCTGAGAGTGTACAATGACAGAATAGCCTGCTGCCCAGAAATCTGTGCTCTCATAAGATGCCGTGCTCGGGTGTTGTGGTTTAACCACAGCCACCAACTCAGCCCCGCACTGCTGCTTCTCGCTGCCCCTGGGTGAGATAGGGGAGGGAGCTGGAAGGGAAAAAGCTGGAGAGCTTGTGGGTTGAGATGAAGACTGTTTAATAGGTAAAGCAAAAGCCACAGGTGCAAGCAGAGCAAAATAAGGAATTAATTCACCACTCCTCATGGGCAGGTAGGTATTCATTCATCTCCAGGATAGCCAGGCTTCATCATGGGTAACGGTGTCTTAGCACGACAAACACCATCACTCTGAACGTTCCCCCTCTTCTTCTCCCCCCAGCTTTATATGCTGAGCATGACTCCTTATGGTGTGGGATATCCCTGTGGTCAGTTGGGGTCATCTGTCCTGGCTGTGTCCCCTCCCAACTCCTTGTGCTTCCCCAGCCTCCTCACTGGTGGGGTGGGGTGAGAGGCAGAAAAGGCCCTGACTCTGTGTAAGCACTGCTCAGCAATAGCAAAAACATCCCTGTGTAATCAACACTGTTTCCAACACAAATCCAAACCACAGTTCTGTTCCAGCTAATATGAAGAAAATTACACTTCCTTATCTAAATCGAGCACTTTGGAGTATGAGATAGGAGTCACACATGCCTGATCATCTTTTCTGAGGAAAAAGCATGCAGGTGAGGCAGGGATGATACTTAAACAAAGATGTTGCTTAAAGCTGGCCACTTGTTACTAGAAACCCTTTTTCACATGTTTATTGTTGTGGTGAATAACATTTAATATTAATGTAATCAACAGAGGTTTTTTCTTTTGCACTTTGTTCAGCAGGTACTGCTTGTAATTTTTGCTATCACTGTTTTGTGAGATGTCAGTTGTTTTCCTCATCTGTCCTGGGTATTTCACCCAGCAGCAGAGACAGAAGAATCCCTTGTTGAAGGGATTTTTTTCCCATAAAGATTAAGAGAACGTAGGTGTGGTCCATCATGTAAGATTTCGTTAACTTTTTAAAATGTGCAAATATTAAGCTAGTAGTTTATCTCTTTGTTCCTTACAAACCTATGTTGAAGACAAAATTGGGGATCATGATTTAAGCTACAGCTTTTGAAGATTTTTCCAAAGAACAGACTTTCCTGACATCAGAGGTACTAAAATGCTTTCTGTTTTTGTTCTTATTGAAGGAGTAGTTAATTTTTAGGGAATTAAAATGGAATAATTGATAAATAGCGGTAAGCATGCCAAAGTTTCTTTTGTTGTGTCTGAGGATCTCTGGCAAACTGGAATCTTAGACGCTACCACGTATCAAATACGAACTGGCCATGATGAGCTGATGTGGAAGGGCACTTGCTTAGCACAGATCCTTGTTTATCCTGAGCTGCCTTTTTTCTGGGGACTTCAGCTGATGAAAGATTTAGATACCTCCTAACTTGTGGGTTTCTGGCCAGCAAAGTGACCCTGTTGGTGACAAACAATCTCTTAACATTATTATGGTAATTTTCTGGTCTGAACCCAGCGTGACAAGCAGGAAGTGGCCCAGTGCTGATAGGGAAGAGGCACGGCTACAATTCTGCCCCTCCTTAGCTCTGTGGCGCTCCAGCTATCTGTGTGGGGAGATGACTCCACCCATTGGTATCCAGAACAGACACCACAGAGCCCTACTGATGGTAGGATCCACAGATTCCTGGATGGGCCAGTGCCTGGGAGTTGCCTACTTGAGCCCCAACTGCTGTGGCTGTCAGTCTAGAGGCCCAAATGCTTCCTGTGTAATGGCTGTGTAACTTCCAGTCATGCCCTGGATGCCTCGTCTGAGATTGAAGCACTGAGCAACATTGCTCCTCAGGGCTTCCTTTTAAATGGTGCCCTTTAGGGGGCAATGTTCACACTGCCTAATTTAGTATCCAAATGCAGGTGACTAATTAGAGAATCTAATTTGTCTAGTTTTCCCGTGTAGTCAACAGAAAAGAAATGAATTCCTCTAAAGGGCAGTTCAGAGCAGCTATTTCATCTGGTGCTCTTTCTGGCCATGAAGGTTATATATGACCTACAGCCATGTGTACTCCCATCTTCAACATGCTCCAAGCAAAGGGGTATGGATCGTCCCTTCAACTGCTTCAGCCTGGTGGACACCAGGCAGGCGCTAAAGGAGCTGTTGGCCAGACCCACTGCACCATCTGGACCCCGGGGCACACGGGGCTGGTCTGTCCCAGCCCAGCCCCTTGGGCACAGCCTGGGGAGACTAAATTCATGTCCAAAGAGCACGAAGTTAGGGGGTTAAACCAGGCAAGGTGAGCATCCTGCCGTGTGTCTTAAGCTCTGTCTCAGTGCTAAAGCTACGAATTTGGATATTCAAGAGCAACTTAGCTTTCACTGAATCCTTTCTGACTTAAATCAGTACCATGTATGGTTTCTGAAATTTTTAAATTTTTATCCGTAGCAGGTTGGACTGAGATAAATTAGTATTTAAACATATTTAATTAAATTGATTCTATTTTCTTATGCTAAGGGAGTCTTGATATAAGGCAAAGATAAATAATTTGGGACTTTCTGGCCCGGAAACAGCTTTATCACCTGTTTGATTCAGCCCTCAAATCCAGTGGAAGAGCTCTGAGGGAAGTGGAACAAGAGGAGTGCCTCTGTTTTGTAGGGCTTCTACAGGTTAATTCAAACTTTATAAGAAACTTTATCTTGAAAAAGAACAATAGCCTGTAGTTTTTTCTATTTTTGTTTTTCCTTCTGTTGAGGATGTGTGAGGTCTGCAGAGACAACCATGGTAAAGTCTTTGATCTAATAAAATAAATACAGCGTTTCTAAGGTGCTGATCCTGCAATTGTTTTTAAATGAATAGTTGTGTGAAGAGCAATAATGTATTTATGCACAGGTTAATTGAGCTTTAGCTTTCAGAACACAACAAGGGCAATGATCTGAAACTAACCTAATCTGTACCTGCAGTATATGCTGCGGGTAAATTGGAATCCCTCCAATTTATGAGAGCAAAATCCTTCAAAGTTGCAACTTGGTGCCATATAGTGACATTTTAAAGACAAAAGACCTGTGAAAAATGCCGTAGGGCTAACTTTGTACCCTTTTTTTAGCTTTCTAAACTAAAGAAACAAATTTCTTTCAGGCTCTCAGGACCTTTGTCTTCTGTTTCACCTTTCAGGTCCTGACTGTGACGGAGCAACTTGAGGCCGGAGTTAGATACCTGGATTTCAGGATCGCCCACAAGGCTAATGATCCATCTATGAATTTGTACTTCGTGCATATGGTTTACACAACTGTTACTGTGCAGGTATTTTCCTAATCTTTGTGATGGCTATAAAACCAGTGCCATTTCTCTCATTTAAGGGCCATCACAATCTGAAAATGCTGGCTCAAGGTCTTCTCAGTAGGTTATTAATTTTTCTTTTGTGAGGACTTTAAACTAGAGAAAATCAGCAGGGCTGGAGATTAGTTTCAGCAGCTGCACGTGCTACTGGAGCATCTGTCATTTCCTCATGCTCAAACCAGACTGTTCTCCACTGCCTATCCCCTACCTCATGCCCAGTGTTCTGGGGCTTATCTTGTGTTGTTCCAGGATGACACACAGGGCATTCCTGTTTCCCTGGTAAGGAGAGAAGTTATTAAAGGGAAGAAGGCATGAAAAGCCCTATATAATTACAGAAACACTTATTTTTTTGAGAAAACACTGTTTTTCATTATTGTGATTGTGAGTCTACTCCACAATCACTGCTCTGTTGATTGTATGTCCTTTCTCCTGCATAGCACAGATAACTTTCTAAGCTGTCATACCTGTTTCTTGCAGGATATTTTGTGGGAAATATTGAGGTGGTTAGAAACTCATCCTCAGGAAGTTGTTATCATAGCCTGCAGGAATTTTGATGGATTAACCAAGAGACTTCATAATCATCTTGTTGCCTGTATAAAAGAGATTTTCCGGTGTAAACTGTGTCCTAGAAATGTAAGTATGAGATCATTTTTTTTCTCATTCTTTAAAGAATGATACATCACAGTGAGATCTTTGATTCCAAATTTTTAGATATATTCTACTTTCACTGTGTTTTTAACCTAGGAAAGGTACCATTTGCTGCATCAGAGATAGGACATTACGTAATAGAACTGAGCAGATAAAGCAAACTTATATTTCACAGTGTGGAGGAGGGAATTAAATTTGATTGTTACATCTGTTGAGTTGTGGGACAATAGTAGAGACAACTGTCATCCATTGTCCTGTCTGAGTTTTCTTGGAAAGGAAAAGGAAAAGAAGAGAGAAAAGAAAAGAGAAAAGAAAGGAAAATGAAAGAAAAAAGAAAGGGAAAAAAAAGAACGGAAAATAAAAGTTGTGTGTGTTATATATTTATAGAATATAAATAATACATTTTCTGCCTTTTCACAGCAATAATTATAAATTAATTTTTTTCTATTTAAATTAGTTTAGGTTGGAAGTGACCTCTGGAGGTCATTTGGTCCAACACCACCATGCAAAGCCAGGACCAGCTTCAAAGTTACGTTGGGCTGCGTCCTGTTCATTCTTGAGTATCTCCAAGGGTGGAGGTTCCACAACCTTTCTATGCAACATTTGACCACTCTCACAGTAACTGTGTTTTCCTTCTCTATCTGATCAGAATCTCTCTTGTATCTGCTGACTTTCCATCCTTTGCTGTGCATGTCTGAGGAGTCTTCTCTCCATTTACCTGTTAGGTATTTGCAGACAGCAGTAAGACCTGTCCAGTCTTCTCTTTTCATGCTGGACAGACTAAGCTCCCTCAGCCTGTCCTTGTGTGTCACGCTCCAGCCTCTGCTCGCTCTGGTTGTGTCCTGCTGGATTCATTCCGGCTTGTAAATGACTTCTTTGTACTGGAAACAGTACTTGAGCTGCAGTCCCACAGCTGCTTAATAGAGGGGAAGATCCCCTTTTCCTGATTTGCTCTCTGTGCCTCTGCTAATACAGCCCACTTCACAGCTGACCTTTTCCAGGTGGGCACACTACTGTCTCATGTTCATCTTGATGTCTACAAGAACCTCCAGGTCCTGTTCTGCAAAGCAGGTTTTCTGGCCAGCTCCCACCAGTCTGTCTCGGTGTGTGGGGTTAGTCTGTTCAGGACGTAGTGTTTTCTTTTGTTGAGCTTCATGAGGTTTCTGTCAGCTTGTTGAGGTCCCTCTTAATAGTATCTCTGCCCTCAGTGCATTTCTGGTGGCATTGACTTTCCTGGAGCTCACCTCCTAACCAGCATTTGTTACCCAAACCTCCAGAAAAGCCTTAATTGATTTTAAATAATCAGAAAATATTTGATTGCTAGATTTTAGAAGTTGAGACTTTTAGCTCCGTTTTTTACAAGGTGTGGGAGCTTTTAGTGGTTAAACAATTAACATTTCAAAGATGCACAGGAACAGAGGGTTTTCTCTGGAGATGTGAGTGGTACAGGAGAATGATGACCCTGTTTGCGATTCAAATTCAGCCTTTGAAGCTGGTGTATCAGTAACAGTGTGAGTATTACCATTTCAAAGCATTTTGTAAAGCAGAGTTAAAATAGAACAATTCTCAGCAAAACTAGGGGATTCTGAATATTCAGGCCTCAGCTGAATAACTGAAGAGCTGGGTGACACTGTTTTATTGTTTCCCCAAATAACTTGAGTGTGTAAGTTGTGGATGAGCAGAGATACTGGAGAAGGTGGTCAAATTTGCTTTCAGACACATGGCCAGCTCTTAAAAAGAAAAAAGTTATTAGCTGCAAAAGGGGCAAACTGCTGATGACAATGTGTTGAATGAAGCTATTGAAAGAATGGTCTGAGATCACTTCACCGAAGAAAGAACATTTCCAAGTTGTGTCCAGGAAGAGGTAGGAAGGCAACTAGAGAAAAGACAAACCAAGTACTTCAAAAACTTTCTTTCTATGGGATCTGTGACTAGCCACTGGATCTCATCAATTTTGCTAGTGGTACCATTGCAGGTTAGGCAGCTGGGGGATTTTTCAGGATCACAGATTTAGATTTACGATCAAATATCCAAGTGCTTGCTGACTTACTCTAAAATAAACCGCAACCTGCTGTCTATCAAGACTGCATCTCTGTTGTCACACAGAGTTAAGTGTCAAAGTGTTTCTGAAGCAGCTGCTAAGGTGAGGTCTGTATGTAGTACTGGCACAGGCCACAGTGTGACAATATTAGACTGCATTTAAAATTTTAATTGTCTTAACTATTCAAGGTGTCTTCCTTTGATCTGGATTACTAGGGTTTAAAAATCCCTTGTTAGACTTTCATTTCTGCTTTGTTTGCAAAATAAGCACCTGTGTTCATATACACGTCTCTGGTAGCTTATTTTTTTCGGCTTTTATTGCACATCTTTGTTTGTTTAAGAGGTTCCAGCTTTAGAAAGGCAGCTGGAGTAAAGCAAAGATTTCAGTCAACCACAGTTTTGTAGCTTGAGTAGCTCGTGCCTTAAGTTTGCAATATTTCCTGACCTAATGGAGGCTTGCATTCTCTCTTTTGTGGATGAACTGAGATTTGGTAAGCTAATTGGAACATCAAAAAGCCACCATTTCCTTTTCACAAACAGCAAACATAGTTTTTAACCACAACATTTTTAGAAAAAGCAATGCCTGTTAAATATGTCGGTTTTGCAAATAAAACTAGTCAGAGGGCCTCAGTTCTCTCCAATTGTAACTTCTGAGCTGGAAAATGTAATTTCATATTGAGACACTTAAATTTAACTTAAATTTTAGCCTATCTGTTAGAGAAAGTGTCTGACTCAGGTGTTCCTCTCTCTCAGTTAAAAATGTCTGGAGCATCCCAATTTCAGAAACTTTCCACTTAGACAAATAAGAATTAATGTAGCTCCTGGTGATTCACATTTAGTCTTACCAAGTTTTAAGCAGTTCAGTTTTCTCTGATGGTTACTATGCCAAATTTGCATCAATGTGAGGCATTTGCCGAAATGATTCCTGCTTCTCTGTGTCTGCATTCCTGTAGCAGATGGTCTGTATCTTCCTCCCCTAACAAATTTTCAGCAGCAGCTTGTGCATGAGGGCTGACACAGGGATGATTTCCTATTATGCAGGTGTGAGTTATGTACACTATCATAGTTGAATTGTTTGAGGAAAGGAGGAATTTGCTGAAGCTCCCAGGGTCCTATGGCCCTGCAGCTTGTCAACCAGCCCATCACCTACTGGGCTGCTCATTTAAAAGCTTTATTTGAACTGAATCTGTGCCAAGGTGATGTCACACATCAGTATGTGGACTTTGGGAACACTACTGTGTTGCTGACTTCAACCTGGGCATGCTTCCTTTTAGGTGGTGCCAACACTGCGGACCATGTGGCTCCTCAGCCATCAGGTTATAGTCTCGTATGAAGAGGACATGGAACTGGAGAAGCACTGCGAGCTGTGGCCCCCCATCCCATACTGGTGGGGAAACAAAACGTCCACTCGTGCCCTTATCCGGTATTTGGAGCGCATGAAGCGGATGGGCCGTCCAGGTAGGCACAGGGAGTTCGCTCGGAGGAGAGAAGGCGCACTTAGAGCAATGCAAAACAAGTAGGAAGTTGGCCGGTCGTAGCCTTACGGGAAGTAAGCACCCTGTGTGTGCTGTGTGCCCATGGCTGCTGAGTGCTCTGCCCACCCCTGCGTGAGCGCGACGCTGTCTTTGGTGGTGCGGATATGTGTCAGTGTGTGAACACGCACAGACTGCGGAAATGGTGGCAGCCACCTTGCTCGTGTGACCCACGGAAAGGGACCCCTCAGCACAGACCAGGTTGGTGGCGCAGCTGTGCCCGCCTCATGGGTAGGAGGCTGCTTCCTCAATCCAGTGCTTGTTGCTTTAGGCAGCACAGATGATGAGAGAAGTGCATTCCAGAAGCCTTGTTGTGAAAGGAAGCCCCTACAAGGTCTCTCTCAGGGGAGACCTTATCACTGTCTACAACTACTTGAAAGGAGGTTGTAGCAAGGTGGAAACTGGCCTCTTCTCCCAGGCAGCCAGCAACAAGGAAAGAGGAAATGGCCTCAGGCTCTGCCAGGGAATGTTGAGGTTGGACATCAGGAAGAATTTCTTCATTGAAGGGGTGGTTAAGCATTGGAATGGGCTGCCCAGGGAGGTGGTGGAGTCATTATATCTGGAAGTGTTCAAGAAATAACTGGACGTGGCACTTAGTGCCATAGTTTGTTGTCATGGTGTTTGGTCAAATGTTGGACTCAATGATCTTGGAGGTCTTTTCCAACCTTGGTGATTGTGTGCTACAAGAGCAGTATGAGAAGGGTGTAGCTGCACATTAAACAGCAGCACTCAAGCATGCTGGTGGTATAATCTGACAGAGGTTCAGTTCAGAACCCCTGACACAGCTTTTGAAGTGAACGCACAGGGTGGTGACGGGGGGAGCTGCTTCAGAAGCGCGCTCCCCAACCGAAGGCAAATGCTTGTGTGGGTGCACCCTGTGTTCCCATCCAGCGTGGGGGAAGGTTAAGTGTTTGGAACCAACCCTCACAGAAACAAACATAATTTACAAAGGAGGACTACTCACTGGAGAACCTTTAGACTGCAGTGAATAACTAGACAAATTTAGCTAAAAGGGAATGTTTCAGTAACCGAGCATGGCTCAGGAATTGTTTACTACAGCGTGCAGTTGCAACAGGGGGAGACAGTTGTAGGGACATGAAACAATACAGAAAGAGTGTGAAGTTAGTATTTTAATGATCCCCACTGGAATGAGATGTGAAGCTAATGCAGTGCTGAGATGCGTCTCTTCTTCTCAAAAGAACATTTAATGTGTCACTTTCTGATTTTTGTTTCAGGAAAATTCTTTGTAGCAGGGATTAACCTCACTGAAAATTTAAGGTATATTCTCGTACACCCATTTGGATCGTTGAAGAAAATGACACTCCAGAGTCTTCCATGCTTGAAAATCTGGATAAAGAAGCAGTATCCAGGACCAAAAAAAAAAAGTATTAACATCATTGCTGGAGACTTTATAGGAAACAATGATTTTGTCAAAGATGTGATAGAACTTAACACAAAAATTAATCCTCCATTGCACTGTCAAAGTGAACTGGAACAAATAGCATTTAATTCTCTGCTTAATCTATGAAAAGTTGAAAAGGCTTTGTCTGCATTTATTGTGCCCTGCTGTAAACATCCTGAATCCCATAAATGTCCAGTTAACTTAAATGAGGAATGCTTTCAAGGCTCAGTAGGAGAAGGTCTCTCAACATCACCAGGGTTTTGAGGCCTTTGGACAGAAAAGAGAGCAGGTGTACCTTGCTGAAGTCTCTAGAGAACTATGGTATTGGTGCAATTTTTTTGGAGGTGCTTTGATTCTGTAGCAGCTGGCAATACTGAAAGTCCCAAGAACTCAGTCTTATTTTACATAGTACTAAGAAGGAGGAATATGTCAGTAGCTGCATGATTTAGTGGTAATATTTTATCTTTCTGATAATTGTGAAGATACTCTGCAGTACTTGCAACCCAAATTCTTACTCTTTTATATCAGTCTGACATTGACTTGTCATTTTCATAGTTTGTGTTAAATAAACTAAAGGAACAGTTAAAAAATATTTTGATATATCAGAGGTGCTGTGCTGATAATCCAATTTGAAGTTATTTTATATATACACCAAAGTGCTGAGTATCATTTGTGAGCTCCCTTACAGGGTAGCCACAAAATTATTTAGGATGTGTAAGAGGTAATTGTAATTGCACACTTCATCATGCAAGTTCTGCAGGGATAAAGATAACAAAACTAGGCCCTTACACAGTTTGTCTGTGGCAATGAAAAGTTTTACTAGGTGTTGCCAAAGTATGCCTTACAATGAAAATAAACACAGAGGAAACAAATTCCTGATCTTAATTTAAACTGCCCTAGAAATACAGATTCTTGGCTTCTGTCATGCTCATTTGGGGTTTCGCACCTGGTCTTTTATTTAGCTATTTTAGTAGCTCTGTAATTATTTTTCCTCTCACTAACTAGTTTTTGCACATGTCAAAACTAAGAGGTTTATGCTGTTTCCCATCCCAATACTAATTGTTTTTCTAAATGAACTGTGCAATAACAGATGATCATGAAAGCAAGAGAAACATCAAGCATCAGGACTAAAATAAAACCATTTATTGTGTAAAGTTCACTATGCAACGTCATCCATATACCTCACTTTTTAGATGCAATTTATATGCAAAAGCTAAATTCAGATCTCTGCTAATGTTTGCAGAAGTTTTTCTGCCTATCTTTTGTGCCCTCTTTTGTACCCTTGTTACTCTAATAAAACTTGATCTCCCTCTGTAATATGGAGTGAAATAGTTTGGTTTCTCCTTTCTGTGATATTGCTTTATTGGTTCCCAGTAGTAATTCATAACTTAAGTAATGGATCTGTTGTGGTTGTGGGTTTTTTTCCTTTTCTTTTCCTCTGTGAAAAGGTTTGCTGTACCTTAAATGTTTTCTCCAAGAACTGACATAGTAATAGGCACTGTGGATAAATTAAGTGTAGGCAAGAAAACTGTATGGGTAAAAGATGTTCACAGCTAACTTTATTCAATGCCTTAATTATGATTTTTTTTTTTCTTCACTGCAATAAGACATGGCAGTTATTTTACTTACATTCATGCATTCTGCTTGAGCACATATTTACCTTCATTATTTATATACAACCAACTATCTTTTGTTTACTAACTTTCATTTTCCAAAGACCATCTGAAACACTTTAACTATAATAAATACTATTTTCTTCTGAAAAAGGCGGTAAAAATCTTTATTTATATGATACAAGAAACTTGGTACTTTTTTGAAGGTTAAGTCAGATGCCATTCCATGTGTTTGAGGTCCGCAGCTTATAGCCAACAACAGGTTTAACATAAAAAACTGAATGCTGTCCTGGTACTTGCTGACAAAGTTAAGCTCAAAACTTTTACTGTTTCCATATGGAAATTTTCTGAAACAGCGTCCATTTCTAAAATGTGCCAAAAACATCAAGTGGCAAAGAAAAACAAACTGTTCAGCAGTGAGACCAACAGGTCCTTCACTTCATTTCACATCATCTTGAGGAGATCAGTTTCTTCTCCTGGAACAGGATGCAGTTTCATGACATGAAAATCTGACTGTTGGGAAAGAGGTTTTTGTACCTGCCAAAAGCAGAACTGCTGATTATCACCTTCACCCTGGCTGTGCCATCTTCAGGCATGACTTCCACCTCCTGAACTGTTGCTTCTTTATAGAGCCAACTGTAAATGTAAAAGCATATTAAGGTATCTTAAAGGTATGACACGCTGCACAAAATGTGAGCCTTGGTCTAGGTCAAAAGGTTCCTATCCAGATAACATTTTAAAAGATGAAGTGCTTTGCTTCACTTCTCCAGTGTATCTAGTAGGGCTATTTTTTGTCAACAGGTCACAAAACATTGATAATTATCTCTGTTATTCTTAATGCAGATTCAAATCAGTATGATATGAATTGAAAAGTTTAAGACATGCATGATTAAGTGTTTAATATTTCTCCAAGTCCTTAATACAATTCAGAATTATTTACCTTAGCTGAGGTCCCTCTAAGTTGATGTTAACTGTTAGAATCATCTTCCCTGTTGCTGTCAGTATTTTTTTCTCTATTTCTTGTTTCAGTTCTTCTAAACCATGCCCATGCAGAGCAGAAATAGCTAAAGCATTTTCTTCAGTGGGTTTATACCTGAAAGAAAATTAATTGCTAGCACATTTATTAATGAAGATTAGATTGTGATAATATTCCAAGCATGGACAATTTAACTGAGTTATTTTATAATGACACCTTCTACAGAGTCCACTTCTTGTATGACTCAAGTGATTTCTTTGGTAATTAAAAGACAATTCATTTTCAGACCACAGTTACATATGTAGAATATTGAGAAATGCTATTAAATATATTCTGAAGTGTGGGATCTCTTTTCTAGACTAAGAATTAAAAAGCTTCCAGAACATAAGAAATGTTTAAGTACACTTAGCATCTCTTGCTTACCTTTCTATCAAATCCACTTTGTTATGAACTTCTACCATTGAGTCCAGTAAGTGGCTAGGAAGATTAAGATTCCTCAGAACTGACAGAACAGTTGCTTTCTGGAGGATGGTTTCTGGATGAGTAATATCCCTCACATGAACGATCAGATCCTAGCAAAGATCAATATACAACACCTGTTACCAGGCTGTAGAGATTGTATACCATTTTTGCATTGCTAATTCATGTAAAATACTTTCCTCTCTATTGGATAATACACTGGCAGATTAGCACTGTAAAATTAATTACTAAAACAGTACTACTGTTTCTTAGGTCATGATGGAAGAAAATCTGTAGCAGCTTAGTCTTTCACCGCTAGTGAGCACAAACTGCCTCCAACAAACCTGAAGCAAATGTTGTCAATCAAGCTAGCTACAGAATCAGATTTCAAATAATTGATCCATTTTTTTTCAAAGCCAAGGCTTTGTAACAATAAGGCTTCAAAAACACTGGAGATTAAAAAGAGTGGTCTCTAAAAAAAACTTTCAGAAGAGTCATAGCTGCTAAACTTTCAAAAACAAAAGGAAAACCCCCCATGTAACTTGTAATTCTGTTTTTACATTCAAAATATAGAAGATTATCCTTATGCTTAGCTCCCAGGATACTATTACTGGTGCTTCACTTAAAAAGCTTAATACAAAAGTTACCAGTTTCAAGTGTATACACGTTTGCCATGATAAAAACCAAGCAACCAAACTCAACATTTGCATTCAAATTGTTTCATCATCTTTGCTCAAGACATTGCTTTAAACTTTTGAAAAATAATTAGAAGTAAATTTCTTGCCTTTCATTTAACACTTCAAAGTTAGTGACAAACAGGATGGTTTCAGCCAGCTTTTGAAAACCCTGCTATTACATGGTGAAGTCTGATCTTTAGCAGCATTCTGGCATCTAGCTACCACTGAATTTCATTACCTTTTATGATAAAGGATTTTTGTTTAAATATCTGTGTGTATCTATGCAGCTTTACACTTCGTTATAACACAGGAAAATAACTTTAATGAGAAAATAATTGGAAAAGTACCTTTATATTTATTACATGCTGCCTGCATCACATCACAATCACCCACTTGTAGTTCTACAGGAAACCCTAAGTAAAAATCAGATCATTTCAGAGGCTCCATTTCATTTTTAACTCCCAGGAAAGCTAGCTTTGACTGACTTGGATGCACTGTTCAGATATTTAATCAGAAAAATCCGGTTTATCTGGTTTAAGTATCATGGAGGAGGACACATATACTCCCAATAAGCCCTTCTGAAATCTCTTAATATCTGTATGTTCTGCATAATTAAAGTATAAGAAAATTGGTTTATTTTAAGATACTTACATCATTATCTTAGGAGATTACTATAGTCAGCCAGATACTTTGCTAAGAACAACATGTCAATTAACTTCTCCTGTTTTGAAGGGGTGAGGATTATCTAAAAGGAAATTAATTTTATTTCTCAATTTTTATAGTCTACTACTTACTGAGTAAGCCACTTCTTCTAGTGTAGCTGAAAAGGACTCAACCAGATTATGTGGAAGATCAGTCAGAAACCCAATGGTGTCAACATAAATAACTGCCATATGTGAGGGCAGATAGCCAGCATGGGCTGTAATATCCAGAGTGGCAAACAGCTGATCCCTGGGTTGAAGTCCTGCTTCCCCAGTCAAGGCTTTGATCAAAGTAGTTTTCCCTAATTAAATAAAAAAAGGACAAGATTTTAATGGCTTGTTCCAAGTAAAATTTAATTTGCAAGGCTCAGGTGAAATGTATGATGTAACATATATCTTCACATCTATTTTAGTCGTTTAATTGTAGCTTGTGATCAGTTTTTTATATGATGGTAAGAAATCCAAAGACAGTCTTACATTTTATAACCTGGAATTCAGTTTAAGATCATGTATGTCATCACCTACTGGTATCTACAGCTGTGCTATGAAATCACAAGATGATCAAAGACTGATTTGACCTGCAAAGTGACCTACCCACATCTCTCAGCTGTAAGACTCTCTCAAGAGCACTGCCATGACAGCATTTAGGAAGCATGCACTTACACACTCCCCAGTGCTTCTGCTGTCAAATAAAATAATTTACTTGCTAAATAAAAAAATAAACAGAAGCACTAATAATATATACCTTATTAGGCTGAGGCCTTTATTGGGCATTTCCTCATGAACATACTACTAGAGACATTTATTTGACTCAATGAATATTTCACATATTTTATCACTGAAGTGCTCAGTATATAGCCTAATTTAAGTATTTCAATTATGTCTATACAAAATCTTTATATTTGAATCTTCAGTTTTAAAAGTATGGAAGTATGACATTTAAGAAAAACATACAGTATAATCCAAACCTTTGAGTATACAAGTTACAAAATTAGTACAAGGTAGGTTTTTCAAAGGAGTTGAACAAGAAAATGAAATTGTCTTAAGATAATGCAACCTGAAAAAAGTGTCTAGTCCAAACTCTATTTATGCCTTGTGTAAGAATTCACTTGTGTAAGCTAAAAAACCAAATCAAACCAAACCAAAAAAAGCAGAAAAACCCCCTTTAGCTTTATTTAGATTCTCCTAGGAACACATCTCAGAATGCTACACATAATCCATGAAAAGCTGCAGTGCTCCTTAAGCAGGTTTCTCAGATCAATAGCCAACTTTCAATTGTCTTCCTGTGCCTCAAGCCTCCATGGTGATCTAAATACCCATGTGCTTTTCTGTACCCATTCTGATCAAGCCGTAGAGATTCATATAAAGGGGCATTAACAGTGCACTCTTCAGCACTGTATATAAAATCTTTTTGGCACAATAGGTGCTAGGCATTTCTCCGGACTGAAAAAACCCAAGCAGCTTAATTTGCTTTCCTAACTATATCCTAACTGACAAATATTCATTACACAATTAAAGAAACTAATTAAAATACGAAGCCTATTCACACACAAGTGAGATTCTGGCTAGAGTTTCTAATTAAAAATTAGACAATATAAGCTCTTTTGTGTTATGATTTCAGGAGGTTTTGCTTACCACAGTTGGTATAGCCCATTACTGAGACCATCGGGAACTCACACTTTCTGCGCTGAGTTCTAAGTAAAGCCCTTTTTCTCCTTAGTTTCTCCAGGGCATTCCTAATTTTAAGTTCTTTTTCTTTCAATACACGATTCTGTGTTTCTAGAAATGTTTCACCTGAAAAAATACAAATGGAGAACTGGCAGAATAGTTTACAAGGGAAACTGTAAAGATGTATTTGGAAATCAAGTGAGTTAGCACTAAGGCTTGTGAAGTTAAAAATAAGCACCTAAAGCTACATATTCTTGCCTAAGAAAGTGAATAAGTAATTATAAAACATACACTAACCACTCTAAAAAATCCATGTACACTTACAAACAATCCCTGTGGCAGCAGTCAGTCCTTGACCACTTACTGAGCCACTACAGACTCAAACCTTATTATTTAACTTACTTTCCAATAAATTTTTGTACATTTGTTTAATTAGATGCTTAAAACACTGTTTTCCTCCTGACCTCCTCCAAATAAGATGCAACTGAATTTGTTTAAAGGCTATGGAGAAAAAAATCCTCTAATTCATGAGAATATTTAGACCTTACCTGAGCCCATGATGTATCTTGAACCACCTCTCTGCTGATCTCGCTGAGACACCTCACTTTTCAGATTTGACCTGGCAGCAGAAGCAATTTTCTTTAATCCAGTTATACTAAAATGCTTAAAAATGGTGAAGGAGTAGTGGTATTCTGACAGTACAAATAAAACCACTAAATGACTGAGTTGTAAATAAAACCTGCTCATGGCAAGAAGCCTGGAGAAAAAAAATCCAGATTTTCCTGGCTCAACTGTAGCTTGAAAAAGCATACAACTCTCTCAGTAAATTATAATTGCTATTCTGAAATTTCAGAGAGCCAAAGATACCTCTAATACATCCACTGCCATGTACACATTTCAATGCCACATATGGAAAATTTAAATATAAATTAATCTTCATATATGGGATACACATATTTCATATATGGGATACACATATCCAATTCCTACAGATCATATATGGGATACACATATCCAATTCCTACAGATCCTTGCAATCCATCTTCTGTCTTAGAAAGGACCGGGACCTTTACATGAGAAATACATTTTGTAAGATTATTGAACACATTCTGGTTTTTGCCTGTCAGCACTGCAGAAGCTTAAAATAATGACATTATAGTAAATAATTCTATGCTCTAATCAATCACTGAACACCTATGTATTTTTTCTTTATAGTAAATATTGCTGGTTTTTGTTACTGTAAATAAATAGTCACTAAAATGTATAGATATGTGATTTGCACAGCTTGAGGTACCTGAGAAGTGGAATTTCAGCCAATGCTACCTGCAGTTTTGCTTCCTTTGTCCGGGCATTACAACGAAAAATGTGAAGTACCACGGTGTATCTGTCAAAGACTTGCACGCCCCAGGCACCTTCCAGTTCTTTCTTTAGCCATGTAAGACAAAACAACCGAGATGTCTTCTGTCCCCCACAGTATCACTAGATCAACTCCTACACAGCAAGTACAGTTAGTCAGCTGGTGGACACTTGAACTCGGGGGATCTCAGGATTCTATTGCAATGGACGGACAATCATTATGAGCATGCAAAGTCGAAATTTGGTTGACCACAAAGAGAGGAGTTAAAGAGAGCTTAGAAAGTAGAACTTATGTCTTGGCCCATCAAATTCAGCGAGAATCCTCCCATTGCCCTTTATGGATTCTTGCAACAGGTCTTAACAGTGTATCTCAGAATCAAGAATGTCAGTGGTTAAATCCTTGTAAAAAATAATTATGAAATACTGGACTGGGAAAGGATAGGGATAACACAGGAGAAGAAGAAAGATTACTAAAACTTGCAAACAATAGAGGAATGCAGGAAAATTATTTAATAGCAAGCTTTTAATGAAATACTTAATAAACCCCCAACCAACCCAAACCCCTCAGTCTTGCTCTAATTCAGCAAGACACTTAAAGTATGCATGCAGTAGTTTCCCTATGCCATCTCTAAAATTCAGAATAATTGTTGTATACATGTTCTCAAACACTTTCTTTAATCCTTTAATTGCTCTTAAGATCTATATTTGTGAAAAGAAAAAAAAATTTAGCAAATCTAGTACTAAAAGAATTCATACTATAAAATAAAGAATTTTTCTAAAAACTAGGAAATTGAAATGAAGCCTTTTAAGCTTCCCTTTCATCAACAAATGGAAGCACTTGAGACAACCATCTATTAGAGATATGTGTCATCTCTTCATTTTATAATTAGGGAAAGCATTCAAAACTACCAGCAAAGCATTAATGTTTGCTTGCAGAGTTTGCATACACTTTACACCCCGCATGATGCATGAAATAAAAAGTTTTTATTTCAGCTTGTCTAAGAGTATCTGTGGTTCATGTACCAGTTGTTTTACTGCCAGTGTTAAAATACTGGAGTGTGCTGCACCCCTCAATGTTTCTTTTTAAGGGCTAGGAATGAAAGTTTAACTATTTGAAACATTCAACTATAAGCTTGCTCTGAATTTACACCTCATATTCAAAATACAATTCAGCATCCACAGCATAGGAAAAAAACTATGCTATCCATTACAAGTATAGAAACTTGAGCACATAGCTAATCCAAAATGTTGACATTCTTCTTAACAAAAGCTGTGTTAACACCACCATTTTGTAAAAAACCCCACTGAGTAACTTTTTCAACACTTTAAATAGGGCCAGTGGCAAATGTGGGAGCAGAGTCTGTAATAAATTATACTAAGCTGCTGGAAAATTTCATGCACAAGAGCTGGAAACATATACATATATATATATATATAAACTGGACAAATGCAGTAGATGTTATGATTCTTTCCAACAAAACTCAGTCCTGGTGCTTCATATTTGCAACATTTGCAAATTGAGAATCTTAACTGACCACTTCTCATAACATCAATAGCTTCCAAACAATACTGATGCAAAGAATATGATTTGATATTATATTTAATTACCTTTGTTAGTGAAGATATTCTTTCCACATTCAAGAAGACAGCTGTCACATGGGGCAATTTTTTAATCTTTTCTAAAAGATGGATAATGATTGCAAAATACAGTGTTAAATGTCAACCTCTTTTTAAAATGCCCAGACTATAAACCATTTTTCACTGAGCAGAATGCTCATAGAACATCAAATGGCACCATATTCTTTGTTCATAGAGCAGTTGTAATTGCTAATTTAGTACTGTACCAAGAACAGCATCAGTGTCACTTATGTCAATCACATAAACTTATGGACTGAGTTGCCTCAGACATTTTCAGTGAGCAGGGGTTATGTCTATTCTGTGTTGCTTTTGCAACCTTAAAAATTCTTTCAAGTTTGTCTGCAAACCTGTATGATGGATAAACAAAATTCTCCCTCTCTTCAGCTCTCACACCTATCCTCGAACAGTTTGGCTGCAAAAGTCTTCCATTTAGAGTGATGCAGTGCTGAAAGATCTCAGTCCTTACCTGTCAAAACCTGAAAGTTTCCTTTGCCAAAAACAAACTTCTTGTTGGGATTTCTTGTAGGAATAATTATTTTATCTAAAACTGTCCAGTTCTGAAGGGTATCTACAAGAGCAACGGCTTCGGCAATCTGTAATTCAGCTTCAGGAACATAACAATAACAGAAAAAAGAAATAAAGGTTACAAGGTACCATCATAACTCCGCTCAGATCTCCAATAACTACATACATGCATGAACATGGAAAGACTAAGCTACACTGAAACTCTGCTAGGGTATTTCCTTTAACTTCTAGCACAACGAGCGAAGTGTCTTACCTCTAATCAGAGTAACTGAACAGTTTGATGCAATTTTATCACACAAAGCATCTTTCTGCTGGTATATATTATTTCTGTGGTTGTTGGTTTAGAAGAATTTTTAATCGTACTGTCAAGAAAGAAATCTCCAAGCTTTTTTTCCTCACTAAGTGAAATGAATAACTAGCTGGAAAATCTGTTATTTCAGATGAGCCCAAAGCCACACAATTAACACCTCGGTGTTTTGCAGCAATAATTTAGGAATTATGGGATATCCTGCTGTTAACTTCCCAGCCACTTATTCATAACAGACCTAAACTGGTTTGTGACTTGCTAAAACCAGCAGATTTGAATCCTGTATTCCGGTTCATCAATTACTTTTGAGTTTTTAACATGGACATTGCAAAGCAATGATTTTTGAGGACTTTGTGAAATCATGAAGACTACACGAGGATATCAGATCAGCAGATCTAGGCTTGATATACCAAACTTTTCCTCTTCAGAACAAATGTGTCAAGTTTCTCTAGACAGCAAAACATAACATACATGAAATAGGTTACATTGGTCCAAAAGGTAATATATTTTTAAAGATAATTATGATCCACTTTCTCCTCATATTGTTTATGTTTCTTGTAAAATACAGAGATTTCCTGTAGTGTCTGTGGTGTTTCAACAATCATTCCAAAACATTTGTTCAGACATCAGGCTCTTCATCTGGAGGGCCTAAATAAATGGAAAAAGACCATTGCTATTCTTCTGTATGTTTAGACAGAAAGATGCCTTCATATTTTACCTACTTTTCAGTTGTAAAATTGTCACTTAGGTAAATTCTGAAAAGGTTAAAAACTTCATTCTGCAATGCAACAATTTGTTATAATTAGCAGCTTAATAAAACTAAACAAGATTTAGGTTCATCACGTAATAAATTGGAATAAAAGAGTAAGTATCATATATAACCTGTCTCTTGCCATCCAGAAGGACATGAACAGGCTCAAGAAATGGGCCCACAGAAAACTAGTGAGGATCAACATGAATCAGTGCAAGGTCCTGCATCTGGGTCAGGGCAACCCCCCAGTATATTCATACAGGCTGGGGGATGGACAGATTGAGAGCAGCCCTGCTGAGAAGGACTCAGGGGTGTTGGTGGATGAGAAGCTGGACATGACGGAGCATTGCGTGCTTGCAGCCCAGAGAGCCAAATGTGTCCTGGGCTGCATCAAAAGCAGTGTGGTCAACAGGGCGAGGGAGGAAATTCTGCCCCTCTGCTCTGCTCTGGCGTGACCCCATCTGGAGTGCTGCATCCAGCCACAAAGATGATCAGACAGGTGCAACCTCTCCTGTGGGAAAAAGCTGGGAGAGTTGGGGTTGTCCAGCTTGGAGAAGGCTCCTGGGAAGACCTTTTTGTAGCCTTTCACTACTTAGAATGGGCTTATAAGAAAGATGGAGACAGACTTTTTAGCAGGACCTGTTGCAGTGGTTTTAAACTAAGAGATTTGATTTAGATTTGATATATGGAAGAAGGTTTTTACAATGAGGGTGGTGACACACTGGAACAGGTTGCCTGGAGAGGTGGTGGTCCTGTAAACATTCAAGGCCAGGTTGGATGGGGGTCTGAACAACCTGGTCCAGCAGAAGATGTACTGGCTCATTCCTGGGTGGTGGCGGTGGGGGGGGGGGAGGGGTCAGACTAGATTTTTAACCCTTTAAAGGTTCCCTCCAAGCCAAACCATTCTGGTTCTATACATAAAAAGCTAATTTACAAGATGCTTTAATCCTTACTATTACAGCTTCATAATTAGACAAGTGTTTGAAGAAAGCATCAAATTCATCATGTATCTTAATTGTGTGTGATTAATGCATATATATTAGCTAGTTGCAAGGATTTCTGAGAGAAATCTAATAGTAGTCCTAAAAAATGTCCTTACAGAGGAATTAATTATTGGTGACTGCATCACTAAGTAACTGCATTAAAGTACCTAAGTCCCTGAGAGGATTTATACAAGACTTCACCTTCACTGCGCTCTCTTCTCTGGACAAAAGGGTATTTCTGCTCTTCAGCCAACTTCTGGGCAAGCCTAAGGCCAAGGGACTCCAGCCCACCTGGGCAGGCAGTGCGGTTGATGGCTGAAGGCAATTAACATCGTGCTAATAAGGGGGACACCCGGCTGTTTCCCTGACCAGCCTGCACTGAGGCGTTCTGCCGTCCAACACACAGTTTGAGTGATTTGCAAGTCAAAGCACAGGCCTGCCAACACTCACTAACAGCTCCTTGTCTTAGAAGTTGTCAAAGAAGGAAAGAGTGACCGAGACCTTCCATCCAAGCCTGTACTTTGCAAGCCGCATTTCGCGGTTTCACCGCTGTTAACAGCGGGTCCACTTCACACTAGCGGCCCTAGCCACAGAACCAATTCGGTTGGAAAAGACCTCTGAGATCATCGAGCCCAACCTGTGACCGAACACCACCATGTCAATAGCCCATGGCACTGACTGCTACCATCAGTCTTTTCTTAAACACCTCCAGGGCCAGTGACTCCACCACCTCCCGGGGCAGTCCATTCCAAACCGCCTGGATGCACTCCTAGCGCTCTGGGAGTCCGCCCGCTCCCCGCAGCCCCGCACCCGTGGTGAGCGGCGACTTCTGCGGGCCCCACTTGACCGCGGGGTGCACGATGGCAACGCGCTGCGCGCCGGGCCGCGGGGCCAGCGGAGACGGGCCCAGCAGCTCCTCCAGTGCAGCCTCATCCTCCTCTTCTTCTTCTTCTTCTCCATCCCCGCCGCCTCCCGCCGCCCCGTTCCACAGCGCTCCGCCGCCCGTGCCCGGCGGGCGCACGGGGGCCCGGAGCGGAGCGGCGGCGCTGAGCGGGCGGGCGGGCAGCGAGCAGCACCGGGGCGCGCCCAGAGCCGCCACCGCCCGCCGGCAGCACAACAGCAGGGAATACGAGAGGCGACCGGGCCCCATCGGCAGCGCCGGGCCCGGAGCGGCAGGGAGGGACCGTCACCGGCCGCGTCTTTCCGGCCGCTGCGGAAGCGCCGCCGCCCGCCCATGTGACAGCGCTCCCCGCCCCTGCCGGGCCCAGCGCGGCCGTGATTGACGCCGGGCCGGTGCCGGGCCCGGGCCAGCCGCGCCGGGCAGCGCCCGGGAAGGACGGCGGCGGTGTCGGTAGGTTTAATTTCTTTCTGATTCATCCTCCCCTGCGCCCGGGGGAAAGGGAGGGGGGCTGTTTTCTGCTTTGGTTTGCTTGGAATTTAGTCTCTTTGTGTACCTTTCTTGACAGTTTTCGGCCGCTGTTCCGCCCGCTAAAGCCGAAGAGCTGTTAAGTTTTTAACACTCTCCATTTCGGTGAAAATTCCTCAGAAGGTCGTGTCGGCTTGTTTGTGCTGCTGAAATAATGTAGCGGAAATGATAGCCGAGCCCAACGCAGCCAGTAACCTTCCCAGCCAAAAGTAAGACCCGGCACAGGTTGCCTATAAAATCTATTGGTAAATTAGGGTGCAGTCCCTTGGGTTTGTGCCTTGCAGATACCGCGGCAATCTACAGTCTGTCGTCTTGGGTGGAAAGGGGAAAAAACGGATTTGCTGTGCATTGTGCTTTTTTACTAACATCTTCATTTTATTTCCTTTTATGTACTGTTTAGCATTTTCTTAATGTAGTGTTTAATGCTGTTTGACAGGGACGTTGGTCTTACAAGCTTTTCTGTGCCTTATTCACTCAGTGGAAATGAACCTGCCTTCAAAAAAAAAGGCTGATTAATTGTGAGTGCATGTGCTCCATTCAGTGGGGAATTTGGGGATGCTGAGGGGGAAGAGCGCTAAGTAGTCTGTAGGCTCCCTGTAGGCATTGATGGGGGCATTGCTTCTCTATATATTGTTTTTTATCAGGGATCCATCAAGTCTTCTTCCTTTTATAATGTATTTTTCAGTCATCAGTTGAGATGATCTAAAGTATTCATATCGTTGTCAGTCATGCGCTGACAATGGTAATTAGAAGTTCTACTAGAATAAATATACATGATTAAAAGGTAAAGTTAAAACATTTGGGTATGTCTTGTTTGGTTTCAAAGAGTGCAGCTTCTTAGATGTCCAGTGTTGTGTGCTTTGAACTCATTGCAGTCCAGTCTTTGCTGATCCTGTCACCTTCTGATCCAATTTGCTCCACATATTTTGCTTCACTGTGCTCTAATGAAAGCTGAGAGTTGTAGCCTATGATGACATGTGTAGCTTCCCATATGTCCTTTCCAGTATGTTTCATCTGAAACCAGCCTTTTAGCTTCAGAAGTGTTAGGCAGGCACATGGCAGTTGCTTATTGGAGCTTCTTATGTTGCTTCTAAAAGATGAATCAGTTGTTTTGAAATTTATAATTTTAAAAATGTACAGGTAGGATTCTTTCAGTAACATAGATTAATTGTTCCTGTCCCACAGCAGAAGGAATATATTACCTCCTTGGTAAAGAGGTAGTTTTCTTTTCAAGTTTGAGTCACCAAATCTGTTCTAAATGTTTATTAAGAAAACTGAATTCAGAAGTTATCACAGTAGTATCATGTCTGAGGATTAGATGTGGCACTTGGCTTCCTTTTTACTTCAAGTGTTTTATCTTATCAGTAATATTTCAAGTGCTAGTGAAAGGACCATATTGTGGCAGGAACACAAGGTAAAAATGAGTATCTGAGCCATATGTAACAGGGTATAAAGGTGGAAGTAGAAATGGTATTCTGCTTATGCTTCCTTGCTGGTTGCTGATGGAAGCAAAGTAAATGGGTAAGACCTGTTTCTTCCAGTGCATGAGGCAGTGAATATATAAGTGCAGAACTGCTCAACATGGTGTAGAATAACAAGGGGAGGAAAAAAACCTCAGCTAGTTCAAAATTTGTCAAACCTACCGTTGCACTCCTATAATTGAAAAGATGTTAAATGGAGTTATGTATAGGGATTGCTGCAGAAGTGATCCCTCTGTCTTCCTCAACTAGATAGAGTAGTTTCTATTTTGCTTAAGAAGATAAGAGGACGTCTTAATTCTTTTAACAGTTTCTTCAACAGAAATGTAGTTGTGCAAATAAAAGTTCCATTAAATATCCTGTTTAATTGCTCAGTGGTTTCAAGGGGTTCAGTTTCTAGGTGCTGGTCTAGTTTCTGCAAGTGCTTGTGCCTGCCTTATGAATAGCCTTACTGGAAATGACAGTATTAAAAGCTACCAAAAAAAAAAAAAAAAAAAAAAAAAAAGAAGAGAAAGGAGAAACATGACTATAAGTAGTATCTGGATTTTAAAAAACAACTACTTTTGTCTAAATTGTCTGTTGTTGCCCAGTGCTTCCCGGGGCATAGCTATGTGCTGCAATGCACTGGTAACCAAATCAGTTCAGAAACTAATTAATATTAGCATTTGGTGCCTAGTTAAATTTGTTGAGTGTTTAAGATGGATGTTTAGTGTCATGTGTGACAGTTACTCTAACAGGTTTCACCCCAGATGAGTTTCATTTGGTGTTGGTAGCCCAGCCTGAGGGGACTATAGTTCTGTGGTCTTCCCACTCTTGCAGATTTTGCTGAGCTTTGGTAACATGCTGTTCCATATGCCAGGCATTTCCTTACTTTGTTGGGCCCCTTTTGCTACAAGTACATTTTGTCTGACAGAAGAGACTAAGCAAATAGCACAAGGCCAGTAGATACTGTCCAGAGTGCTGTCCTTGAGGATGTTCTTGGGAAAGAGAGGCATGAATTAAACCTTCAAAGAAGCGTGTTCTAGACAGAGATACTAAAGGCAGTACGTGATCAGACAAGTCCTTGACGGAACTGTCCTGCAGCAGTTCTGATTTTTGAATTATTTAAGTGTTTTAAAACAACTTGGACTCAAATATAGTTTCTATAATCAAATGCAATGCATTTATCTTCATTATGGGATGGAGTAAGTTGCTAAATAGTACTTGTAAACAATTCAGGAAAAGGTTTTGAAGGTGTGTTGAGTGTTATGTTGAGGTACAATGCAGAAACTGGTAACTCATGTTACTATGGTGCTGGCTGGCACCTGAGTTGTAGTTCCAGTGAAACAGTGCAAGTAAGTACCTGTTAGTCCAGCCCCACAGTGTTGCATTCTGCTTTGAAATCAAGAGTGAAAGGATTTAAACACATAGGAGAAACAGCTCCTTGACAAACATGTTTGGATTCTTTTTGGTTTTGTGGTCTGTAGAAGAATCTGGGAAGAGCAAACTGGCATCAGAAAAGCAATACGTATTGCTGTCCCTTGCTGTTTGTTCTTTTCAGCGAGGAAATCTCTGGTGGTACTTGGAATACTTAATCTCAGTGGCTCACAATTTTAAATCAAAGAAGACATTTGAAAACTTTTGTGAATGATTCCGTATAGAATGCTGACTCATCTGGGAGCTATAGTTTATCCCACCCTCCACATGCAGAAGTCCAGACAGCTGGTATAAGGATTGGTTCATCCTGAATTATTTTCCTTGCTTCCACCTATCAAACACTGTGGCACATTTTGAACTTTTCTACAACAAGTAATTAATGGAATTTAACTTTCATGGGACTTTTCTCTGTAGGGAAGGTAAGCATTGTATTTAGAAATTTTACATACTTTTGTGCGATTTTATATTTATATAGAATTTTTATAGGAGTCTTTGGAAGCCTCATTCTACATCACTTCTTGAAGTGCCTCAATAGATCAAAAAAGTAAACAGAGACATGTTTAAATAAAAACTTCTCTCTGCTCTTACCAACAAAATAACATCAGGATCTTGGTCCTGCAGCTAATGCTATTCAGTCTCAGATTTTGCTTTGCAAAATCTTGGGAAGAAGATGCTTATCTGGCATTGATAAACCTAGGTGGAGTTGAGCTGTCTCTGCATCCATAGAACAGTTAATTCTCCATCTGTGTTAGCCAGCACTGGATATTGGAGAGTAGGCTGCATCTGATAGTGTAATACACTGTTTTTTTTGTTTGTAAAGTGGTCACTTGTGTTAGTACACTCTCTTGTTGCAGTAGTATCACGAAAATAGAAGTAATTGTACACTCTCATATTTACTTTCTTTTTATGCCTTCTTGTAGTACAAGTCAACTGGCTTCATGTCCTGGCCACTGTAGCTTAAAAGGAGGCCATTGCAGCCAGCTTCCAGTACTGGACCTGCTGCACAAGTGGGATCCAGCTCGTCTACTCAAACATGACCTTTGGCAAAGCACAGTGTTAGCATTGGGATTGATGAAAAATGGCATGGTTTCATTGCAGATAAATGTATGGCGTCAGATCTCCCAGAAGGTGCATCTTTTTTTATAAAATTATTCCTCCATGATGTTAGTAATGACATGAAAGTGAAGTTTTTTATGTGTCTTTTTTTCTTCAGCATGTTTTATAAGCAAAATAAAACAATTTATTCCTCTCATTTTAGGTGCTGCCCTTCAAATGCCCATCAAATGTTACTGCCTTGTTTAGCTTAGGGCACCCACAGGGTGAATGCATACTTGTGTTATTGGTTCATAGTGCAAAGCTCTTAAGTCAACAAAGGCTGCATTAAGTCAACATTAGCTTTCTGTTTCATTTACTTATTTTATACTTCCTTGATATGTTTGATAGCTTTGCTAGTTTTCTAATTATCTGCATATCTTAAAGGAAAGCCAATAGTCTGAAAAAGGCCCCAAATTTCTGTTGTGCTTTGAAAGTTAGCTGTTTGGTTTTTAGTGACAAAATGTCACCACTTCCAAACAATTAATTAAAAATACTAAAATACACGTGTTTGCTTTTATTTTCTTCTGCTTTTGTCCCGAAGTGTGTAGTTCTGTGTACTGACTGCTAACCCCTTCAACATGTTTGTTACACCTTAGAGAGAATGCTGTCCATGATGAGACTGTGCCAGAGTCTGCTGCGCAGAATGGCAACTGTGTGAGAAATGGTAACCTGAAAACACCAGTAAGTCAATTTTAAAGCTTTTAAAAGTTTTAATTCTTTTCAATTGTGGAGTTTATTTTGTGTCTCATTCAGTTGCTACAAAATGGGGTATTACATACCACAATCACAGTGCATCTAAAAGCTAGTTACTGGATACAGCTTGACCCTCCAATTCCATTGGCAGCAGAGCCTCAAGGCTGGCTTTTGAACCGTCAGCTCATTTCAGCATGTGCTTTTCCTTTGCTGTGCTTTGTGTGCAGCTGATGTTAATTTGTAGGTAGTGAGTTTAACCTATGAGTGAAAAGATGTAGAAGAGCTTCTGTGCTTGCTTTGTATTCTTCAGAACTGACAGCTGTCACTGAAAATTGCCTTCTGGGTAGTGTGCAACTGTACAGAAGCTTCTTTTCTGTTATGTCTTGCTATGGTTATAACTCATTGTTGAGAGAAAAAATTCAAACTGTTAGATCCTTTCTTTCATTCCCTATTAGTATGGTTGTGTTTGGTAAGGATTTGTTGGGACCCCTGGGGCATAACTGAGCAGCCTGAGGAAATGATTACAGTAAGAGCAAAATAAACTTGTATCTGTTGTGTGTTGTGTTTTCTCACATGCTTTGTTTACTTGTCTCGTTTCAGAGAGAGAAGCGGAAGGTCCGAGAACAGTGTGAAAACATAAGGAGGAATTCTACTGGTAACAGAAGAGTGAGCCAGCTGCAGAATGGCCAAGTGGTTGAGGCAGTTACCTTGTTTGAAGTGGTTAGCATGGGGAAGCAGGCCATGCAGGTATTCCTAGCACTGCGTTCTGAAAGCACTTGGTGGAGGGAGGATGGATAAACAGTGGTCATTTCTGTTATTTATACTGTGGAACATTTAAATTTTGGCTTAGGTGGGGAAGAAACATGTTTGATTGGAAAACTGCTGTGAGCATGGCTCTTGGAAAGAACATCTTGCAACTTCAAGAAATTAGTGAAAAGGTAGCTGTCAGATATTTAAAAAGAGGAAGGAAATTGTACCTAAACCGATCTTCCTAAAGCAATGCCTGAACATACAAAAAGATAGTTAGTTATTTAAAAAAATGAAGAAAAAATTCATCAGTAGCAAATTTTTGTTGTCCAGGATTCTGAAAATCAGGCCTTTCCTATTTTTTTTAAACTTCCCCCCCCGCCTTGTGCTTGCCTTTTGATATTTTTCTTTTACCTTTGTGCAAATGCAGTTTGCCAGCAGCTTGCATAATAGCCAGGTTCCCTGTGCATCCATATAGTTAACAACTTTCTTCAATGTGAGGAAGCCCACCTCCCCATATTCTGTGAGCACACGTATATATTGTCTTTGTATATGTGTATCAAAATCTGGAGACCCAGATGTTTTTTGATAGAGCTATACATATGTCTCTAGTGTGTAGTGTCTGTAAGCAAAGTGTGTGTGTGTGTGTGTGTGTGTGCACACATTCATATTTTGGATGCGAAACCTTCATTTTTCCAAGATATTTGTGTGGATGGCTTTTGCTGTGCTACAGCTGTGTTAACTTCAATAGAGCTGCCTGAAGAGCTTGGCTTCTACTGTGCCAGCCATCATGGGAAGGTCTTGGAAAGGCAGCAGAGCTTGAGTTCTGTTGCTGCTGGAATTTATTCGATGTGTATGCAACTACTGGTGGGTTGAAGCCTGGATGGCTTGTCCCAGGAGATCCATGTCGCTTACAGTTTGTAGGCTGTACCACCCTACAGATGAAATTTGGAGTTGTTGTTGGCTTATGTGTAGTATGTGAACTGTTTCAAACCTACTGCACGAATCAAGTACTAGCGAAAAAGAGAACTTCCAGGATAAATTGCTAGTATAATACTAATTATTAGATGGTGCAGAGGCTAAATGTGCGTGTGGATTTTTTGTTCTGTTTGTTTGTTTTTAGATTAAACTGATTCTTCAGTGCTAGCAAGAATTCAGGAGGACAGTTTTTTTTTTTATATTACGTTTATTAAAACTGTGGTTATTTTCCCTGTTAACAGGAAGCAAAGCATCTGTGAAAGGCAACATTGTCTAAAGCAGTTTAAGACTTGAAAGAGTCTTTAGAACTATTAGATATGGGACAGAATTGCTTGGAGTTTATTCTTGTTTTTGTAATTTAATGGAGATGGAGCAATGTTCGTTTTTGTCTTTATTATGGGTATGCTCAGTGGAGTGCAGCAAACTGTGTTCACTTCCTGACTAATGAGTTTCTTTAATCTGTTCTAGTCTGTAGTAGTTGACTGGATTGAAGCTTACAAACAAGACAGGAATGTGGCACTTCTGGATCTCATCAACTTCTTCATTCAGTGCTCAGGCTGTCAAGGTAATTTGCCCTTTTCATAGCCCTTTCCACTGTCTGTGTGTGAGAGTAGTCTGAAGTGTGCTTTCTGAAATGGAGTTTTTCTCTCCAGTAAATCGTGTACTTGTAATCTGTATTGTTCGTTAAGACGAACTCCAGATGGGCAGGCGAAATAGAGAAGAATGCTGCTGGTTAAATTCTTTGACGCTGTGCTTGCAGCATTCCAGCTCTGAGAGTTGTATTTGAACAAGGTTTGCAAGGTCAGGTTTCTGAAGTGGCATGTCACATTGCTTTGCAGAATCCCCACATAGGGACAGTGCTTTTGATGAGTGTTCTAATTAAAATCCAGTGTTTCAGTTGCCATTTGTTTTATATTTCCTGGTATCTTTTGTTTTGCTTGTATCTTTGTTTGAGAATAAGCAGCTAGCAAATTCAGCTCCCTGCTTTGGTGGCTAGAAAAGCAATCTCTTGCTCCATTGCAGTTGCTTTTACTAGGGGGTTGTGAAGCTTTCTGTTTCATAACAAACATTGGGGCACTGACTTCTGGGGACAGTCTGCTAGTGAAGTGCTTCAGGATGTCAAGTATGAGTTTGAAGAAAACTGTCCTGTTAGTTTGAAACTTCTGAGTGTATTTAAGCAGCTAGAAATGTACCTTTTACACTTCAGTTTTTTTCTAGGTCTTTGTCTAATATGCCTTCTCGTATGGGAAATACTTTGGGGTTTTTGACTAGCAGTGGGCAAAATTTTAGTCAGTCCTTGAAGTAAATAAAAGAACAGAGAAAATAGCCTTTCCAGACAGTACAGAGCATTCTTCTCTAATGTGAATTTCAGTTTTGGTTCATCAGTACTTTTTCCTATCAATTAATTTGTGTGTCTCTTTATAAATAATGTTGCCCGTACCAATGTACACATATAAAACAGAATTCCTCTTTCTTTGGTGTTTCTGAATTTAATAAAGTCCTTACTGTGGTTTGGACTTGAATAATGTTGTAGAGTTGTCAGTAATTCTTTTTAAAACACTACTTTTTTAGGCATGGTAACTGCAGAGATGTTTCAAAGTTTGCACAAGAAGGATGTCATGCGAAAAATGACAGAGACCTTTGATAAGGTAGGCACAGCTTTGATTTTGCGTGTCTTTTTTATATAAACAAGAGGCTCTACCTTAATAGCCAGCATGGATGGAATTCCTGCTGCTTATCAGGAGCTCTGTACCACTTCATTAATGTAGGAAAATAAACCTGTTTTTTTGCAAGAGAAATTTGGTGTTTAAGGACCCATTTTAGCAGCAGTAGGTTATGGGGTTTTTTTAAGTGACTTTTATTTTGAGAGTTTTATTAGGGCTGTCTGACTGCAGTCTTCCTGAATCTTTCTCTTAGGAATTCTTTTGATAGTGACTTTGTAGAGGTAAATACAATGCAGCATTGCCACAGGTAAATGGTTTCTTTGGTATTTGGTTGATGGGTCCTTTAAAAAAATTCTAATATGGAGTACTGATAAGTTAATTCAAAGATATTTTTAGCTGATACTTTTATTTGAATACGTTCTTTCTGCTTTACTGACAATTACGATTTTTTATTACTGTATTTTGTCATATAGAAGAAGAAAAATGCATTTCAGATTTTTAGATAATTGTGAAAATAGTATCTCGTTTCTTGTGGATTGTTAAGAAAAGTGCATAGCTTTACATTGCTGTTTCACTGCTTGACTGCTCCTTGACTAATGGCAACATGAAATTTTCTGCAGTGCTCTCACAGTTGCTTCTGTGATATTTTTTCCCCATATTTGTCACCTCTGAATTGATTTGTCAAGCAGCAGCCATCAGCCTTGTTTTAACTGAGCATTTCTCAAAGACCAGCTGCTGTAGAAATTCCCACAGAGGATGAATTTGCCAACACAGTTGTCTTCATGTTAGAAGTGTAGTAGCACTTGGGCTGATTTTTGACAGAAATGAACCGATATGTGTCTTGCCATATGAATTAGTAATCTGGCATTTCTTTGCCAACTAAATTAGCCCTGAATAACACTCATGGTAGTGCAGGCGCTCTGGCAGATATAAAGATGTGATTAGTGTTATCATCAGCCTGGAAGTATTACAGCTCTGTAACCTTTACACCTGTCTTGGTGGGCAAAAAGGCAGGTTCTGCAGTTGCCTTGGAAGCTGTATTCTTCATGTTCTGTAAAGAAAGTAAGTTCTCTCTTATCTTTTTCATAAATAAGATGGAAATGTAAGTTAGTGGTTTAAGTTAGTTGAGAAGTAGTGCCATATGGGACTACTGTGATTTCAAAAACATTTTTTGAAAACTAATGACAGTAATAATGAAAGTAGTAATGAGAGTGGAGAGTATTGCCAGATATCTGCTTGATACCATCTTGCCTTTGGATTTTTATTGTTTGTTTTTAGCATTCAGAGGGTTCATTCATGATGATTTCAGTAATTCAACCATGGCATTGCTGTTCAGTTAATTAATAGCAGCACTAGATCCTTGTACCAATGCTTCCTCCTAAAATCCTCACTAATGTTGGTGGGAAATGTTAATGGAGTTGAGTTTGGCAAGAAATGTGAAGGGCAACAAGAAAAGAGCCTACAAATACCTCAATAGCGAAAGGAAGCCCAAGGAAAACATGGGCCCACAGTTAAATGAGGTAGGGTCCCTTGTGACAAAGGACACAGAAGAGCCTGAGGTACTCAATGCCTTCTTTGCTTCTGTCTTTAATGGTAAGACTGGCTTTCAGAAATACCAGGTCCCTAAGACCAGAGGGAAAGTCTGGAGCAAAGAGTACTTTACTTACCCTCTGTGGAGGAGGGCCAGGTTAGGTAACACTTAAATGGACTGAACCTGTGTAAAACTATATGTTCTGATGGAATGTACCTAGGAGTGCTGAGGGACCTGTCTGAAGTCATCATGAGGTCCCTTTTGGTTGAAAGGTTGTGGTGATTGGGAGACGTTCCTGAAGTCTTAAAGAAAGCAAACATCACTCCTGTTTTCAAGAAGGGCAAGAAGGAGGATCTGGCAAACTCAAACTGATCAGTCTCACCTGGGAAGGTGAGGAAAACACTAATTCTGGAAGTAATTTCCAAACACATGAAGGATAAGAAGGTGATCAGGAGTAGTCAGCGTGGATTTACAAAGGGGAAATAGTGCTTAACCAACATGATAGCAAACTGCAACGAAGAGAGTAATTTGGTGGATGTCTTGGTTTGAAAGACAGGTGTCTGCCTAGGAAGGCAGGAGTCTCCCTTGGAATGGAAGAAAAAAAATGCAACCCCCTTCCCTCCGAATTATTATAATTTTGAAATTAAGGGGCTTTCAGGCAAAGACAGGAGGAACAGGAATAGCAGTGCTTTACTATTATGTATCTATATGTGTATAACAAGTCAAACAAAACAACAACAACTATGGCAGTAACAGCAATCACAAACCCAGTGCCAGCCTTCTCGGCTGTCAGGCCCTTTCCCCTCGGGTGCAGTTCCGCTCGCAGCCGGCAGGGGCGCTGGCGGCTCCCGGTGAGCAGGGCAGGTGCGATGGTTCCCCCGCGGCTGCAGGGGGCGCTCCGGAGCGAGCTCGGGGAGCACGCGGCACCGGTGCCCTGGGATCCCGGGAAGGGATGGAACAAAGGCTTCACAAACCCCCTGGGCAGTCGATCCCGGTGTCCGGCCAGACCCTCGGGAACAGCAGGCTGGAACAGCAGGGATGGCCACAAATCCCGGGTGGCAGACGAGATGTATCCAAACTGCGGAGCTGCTGTGGGAACCCCTGGAGGTCTGGGCAGGCAGGGTGAGCAGGGCTACAGAGTAGTGAAGGCTCAAAGCAACGGTGGGAGCAAGGCGGCCGCAGCCGGGCTCCCAGTGGGGCAGGGAAGGCGGGCTTGGGATCCCGGGGTCTCTCCGGTAGAAGAAAGGCAGCTGAAGAAGCAGCCTCTCTCTCCATCCAAACACCGAGAACTGGCTGCCCACAAACCCAGGTGAAAGAGAGTAGCCAGATGCACCCCACCTCTGTGGCTAGGTCTTTTGTTTTTCTTAAGCACCCAGTAATTTGTCCCCTGGCTGTCGGGGTTCCTTCCCCCCTGCCATGTGGCCCTGGGAGAGGGGCCCTGGGGGGGGAGACACGGGGTTTCCCTGCCCCTGGTCAGCCTCATTCCCCATTGGTTGTTTTGTGTTCCCCTGCGTGGGCAGGGACCCTCGGGTCCCGTGATTGCCTCAGTTCCTCAGCAAATCCCGGCCATGTGGCTGGAGAAATAAACATTTCTCTGAAACATCTATCAAGAATCAGTCCATATATATTTCTTTTCCATGGGCCTCCTTGTTTGATATGTGTGTTACAGTATCCGCACTGTAACACCTGGCAACATGTATGGGGAAAATTCCTTTAAGAGAAAAAAAACCCAGGAGGACAACTAAAACCCCAGCAGTGGATGAGGAGAGAACAGCAGAAGTTGTTTTTCTTGACTTCAGTAAAACTTTAAACTCTGTCCTTCATAATGTCCTCATGAGCATGGTGGTGAAGTATGAGTTAGTGAAGTGGTCAGTGAGGTGGACTGAAAACTGGCTGAACAACCAGGCCTATGGGAGAATGATCAGTGGCAAAAGGTCCAGTTGGAGGCTAGTCACTAGTGCTCTACCCCAGTTTGATATTTGGGCCAGTGCTGTTTAACATATTTAATAATGAGCTGGAGCAGAGTTTAGTCTTAGCTAGTTTTCAGATGATACAAAACTGGGAGGATTAGCTGCTAGATCGGGTAGTTGTTCTGCTGTTCAGAGGGACCTCAACAGATTGGAGAGTTTGGCAGAGGGGAACCTCATGACGTTCTACAGCGGGAAACCCCGTGAACCTGGGGATGAATAACCCCGTGCACTGCTACACACTGAGGGCTGATTGACTGGAAAGCAGCTCTTCAGAGTAGGGTCTCTGTGTGGGTGACAAAATGAACACGAGTCAGCAACACACCCTTGCAGCAAAGTTGGCCAACAACCTCCTGGGCTGCATTAGGCAGAGCATTGCCAGCAGGTCATGGCGGGTGATCTTTTTTCTCTGATTGTACTACTGAGACTACATCTGGAGTGCCGAGTCAAATTCTGGACCTTACAGAGCAAGAGAGGGATGAGTTTACTGGAGTGAGTCCAGTGAAGGGCCACAAAGATGATTTATGATCTTTGATATGAGGAGAGGCTGAGAGAATTGAGCCTGTTCAGTCTGTAAAGAAGCTGGCTCAGAGGATTCTCACTCATATGTTAAAATACCTCATGTGTCAGACAAGGAGGAAGCACAACTCCACTCAATGGTGCGCAGTGAGACAGTGAGAACAAAGGCAAGCCAAGATGGGCAATGGGCACAAACTGAAATGTACAGAATTTTACCTGAACACAAGAAAACTTCTACTGTGAGGATGGTCAGACAGTGGAACAGGTTACCCAGAGAGGTTGTGGAGTCTCTGAAGATGTTATTTGACTGCACGTGGCATCACCTGCCACTGAGGGAACAGACATGTACTTTTAGGGATCTTTGACAGAATGTTGATGGCACCAATTGTAGTTACAATTAAAGCTTTATTTCTTAACACTGTGTTATGATTAGTATAGCACAGAATTTATGATTAAAATGGCACAGGATTTCTACAAGCAGAATCAATATAATAGCATAATATAGAATTTATAACATAGCTCAGGTCTCACTGTCCAGCAGGAGTTCTGGTCAAAGTTCACCACTTTGGCCTTGCAGTACCTTGATTTTATTGACAGTGCTCTGGGTGCTATGATGCTTCCCTGTTCTGTGACTCACTCATCACCATGACCTCCCTGGTTGGATGCCTGGGACCTTCAAGGCAGGGAGTAATTGGCCTGGCATCCAGGAACCATGAGACTACGAGGGAGGGGAATTAATCTGTTTGATTTGTCTGCTTGGTTCACAGGACCTTCAGGGCCTCGTAATGAGGAAGAGGGAGTGAATGAATACATGACCTGCTTGGTCACAGAGAAGGGCTGCTTGCTACTTAAAATGGCATTAGTTATGCTAACCACGTCACCAGGGGTTGAGAGCAGAGGTGCTGGTCACACACAGCACTGGGCAGCCTACTCTGGCTAACCCTGCTTGAGCAGGTGGGGTTGGATTAGGTGATCTCAAAGAGTCCCTCTCAATTTCAGTCTTTCTGTAATTCTGTGAAAATTTGTACTGATACTGGAAGCAGATAATGGCTTTAATGTGGTCATTGAGGCATTTATTTCATCTTTGTGAGCTGTGGTATTCCTCAGTGATGAGACAGTCTTGTCTTTACACTGTTTTATGTTTTTATTCTATTTTAAGGTACTCTGTTTCTCTCTTCTGCTTTTGTTCCTGCTTGTGACATTTACTTCTTGCAGTTCTTTGTTCTTAAGTAGTTTTTCTTCCCTTTCCCATTTTGTTGCTGAAACATTTAGGAAGGGAAGAGTTTTGTGCATAACTGTACAGCTAGATGGGGACAGAAATACTTGAGCTTCACTGAACTGATAAAGAACTCTAGATTTCATGCCTTTTGTCTTGGAATAATTGCAGAGCTGAGAAAACATCTTTGAATCAAGTCACACTAGTGCTGGAAACATTTATCTCTAATTTGAAAAAGCTCAGAATTTTTTTTTTAGGGTTTAGATATTTTACAGTATCTAGGTACCAAATGTTGCAAAGGGATATATACTTAGACTTGCTGAGGGGCCATGTCTTAGAATTAATAATGAAACCTTGTATATGTTTGCTTACAAATTCTGAAAACAAGTTATCTCCTATTTGTAACAAGACAACTCAGGTTTTATATAAAAAGTATTTTTTTCTTCTGTCATTGGTTATAAAAAGCACCAAAACCCAGATGAGAAAGATTTAGATACTGCATAATATTTTGGATTGTGTAGGTCACCTGTAACACACACTGTTTGAAGTTCTAATGGCCTTTGAAATATCTTGCATGTTTTGTAATGCTTTTGTCCATGAATTCTCTGTGCCATTTCATTAACAAGCTTTCAAAATTTTGCCTCCTGTGTTACAGGAAACTGGGTTGCAGTACAAGAAATTCATGGCCTATCCTTGGATCCTGACAGTTACTTGGCCGGTGGACATGGTAGGGCTTTTGTAATTCCCCACAACTGTAGTATAGCCTTTTCTCTGGGGAATTGATCTAAACTCCTTGTTGGCGCTTCATTTTGACTTTTCTCTCTTTCTGTAGACTCTGTATGAAAGAAGGAAATACTTCCAGGTTGAGTAAGAATGGGAGCTCACATCACTCTGTTGAGTGATTTGAATAGTTCTTTGGAAGAACTTACGTTACGGGCCTAATCTGACTGGTTTCTGGAAGCAGAGTTGCTTCTCTAGTGGTTATGAAAGGAATCTAAGGAAATCCCAAGTTAGGTGCCTAAATTTAGGTATATGCCTATATGGTATATATTTACAGCATGCATATTACCATTAAACAGTACCCCAGTGTGATAAACATGGACAGTAGAAATGCTCTTAAAAAGTGAGGGAGGTCTTTGTGTATTTTGTGCTGCTTTTCAGATTGAGGAGTAAGCTATGGTGATAAAGAAGGTATTTCCTGAAGTTGTAGGTGGTCTTTCTACTGTCCATGTCATGGTCAAGGAGCATTGACTGAGGCTTCCTGGAAACTTACGCTTCTGTTTTGGCACTTGCTACTACTGTTTGGGCTCTGAACTGACTCTTACAGCCTGGTCAGGAACATATTCCAAATTCCCAATGTGCTTTGGGTTGCAGCCAGCCATGTGATCAGTCTGTATTTGCATTTCTCTTTAAAGAAAGCAGCAGCCCCTGTGCTTTGGAAACAAAGTTACAAGAGAAGAACATGAGGAGTACTTTGTAAGCTCAGGAGTACCCACGTTGGGCGCCAACCTAACGCAGTACTTGTGCTCGAGGCACGAGCTCTGGCGAGCCCCAGGTCAGAGAGAGTCCAGCTGCGTTACTTCTCTGTGTCGCTGAAGTGACTTCGGCATCAGGAAGGGAGCTGCTGGCTGGGCTGGTTAGCTGGCTTCTCTGCAGAGGGAACACGGCAGGAGCCGATGGGATCGGCTCATGTTAGCTCGGAGACAAAGGAAGAGGGAGGCTGTTCTGGTCTGCCTCCTAACAGGTTTATTGTTAGAAGTTTTCCAACCTGAACAAGCTTGGAAGGGATGGAATGCTATGGGATGCCCTCCGAGGCTTGTCCTGGGTTTTATAGGGAATTTGAAAGCTGTGGGGAAAGGGGAAAACAACCAATGAGCTACAAGCCAGGGGGAGGATACAATTTAACAAGAGCCACTGGGGGAAACAGAGAGGTGGGAGTTCTAACAAAGAACCAGTGAACAACCAAGTAATAGGGGAGGCAGCTTGTACCCGGGCACCGCCCAGGGGGTGCAGCTTAGGCTTCTGAGCCGCCCCTCGACCCACCCTCTGAGTCTGCCTGTTCGGGGAACTGTATCCCGGGGATGGGCTGGGATTGATTGGCATTACACTGCCCCAGCGCCACAGTGGGCTGGGTCACAGCAACACAGCAGGTTATGCTGGGTGTGAAGCTGTGTTAGAATGTGGCTGAGAAGGTGTTTGCCTGCTGGTAAAGGACTAGCTGAGCAGTGGCCTGCCTTCAGGATGAAGTTCTCCATAGTGAGCGAAGTTTTGGAGTTCCTTGACTCCACTCACACCAGGAAACTATCAAGATGCAAATTCATATTCTGAGCCGTTCCTGGGATCTGTGAGGTGTAAATGAAATAAATGTTCACACTGTTTGAGGTTGCCATTTACAAAGTCTTTCTAAGTGTGCTTTCTTCTATTTTGCGTGAGAAGTCATTTCAACTTCCTTCTGTCTGCTTTCCTCCTGGCAGTATCAACCATACTGTGGACACTTATGGTTTCATTGTAACTTGCTTTTTGCATGATGTCCAAGGTATTGCCCACTTACTGTTTCTGTGGGGGTTTTTGGAGACCCAGGTGCAGGTGGTAAAGGTGAATGACCAAGTATTTGGCATTAAGCTTTAGCCTGATAAACTCCTCAAGCTGGCAGTGCTGAGAAGAACAGTCACATCCTGTTCACACCACAGTTGTTTGTCTCCACTTTTCACTTAATTTTCTGACTGGGTTTTACCATGCTTTTGCAGGAAGAGGAAGGATAGGGAAGTGGGGAAGCACTGCTACCTGTGAGGAAGTAGAAGAGGCCAGGAGTGCTCATGGTTTATGCCAGTGAAAGTTACTTACTCTGCTCTGCCTTCACACACTTTCTTCCTCCTTTGTCTGTTCACAGCTACCTCGCATACATTGCTTTCAAATGTGAAATTTTTTGTGGCAGTGGAGCTCTAATAAAGCTATTTTGTCTCTCTGCTTGCTTGTATTCTAGTTGCTTGTCCCTACTTTGGAATACTAACCATGAAAAAAGTTATGGGGGGGGTGAAGTGAAACTGTCAGCAAAACTCTCTGATGTTCGGTGGGAGAGATGTGGTTGCCCAAACAGAACTAATTAGTGTGTTTTCTCTCAACTTTTCTTTCTTGTGCAGGACAATGAAGACTACCCACTCATCAGAACAGGACCCTACTGGAAGAAGTTCAAGGCCAATTTCTGTGAATTCATTGCAGTGCTTGTCCAGCAGTGCCAGTGCAGCATCCTGTATGATAACTACTTGATGGACACCATCATCTCGCTGCTTACAGGCTTAGCAGATTCCATGGTCAGAGCATTCAGGCACACAAGCACTTTGGCAGGTAAAATTACTTGCAGAGTTGCTGTAAAGGTGCTGAGTTTTACTGAGTTGTGTAAAAACTGCTCTAAATCGAAAAACTCTGTTTACTGGAGCACTTCTCTTATGCACTGAGAGTACTTTCTTCCTAGTGTATGTTATATAAATGTCTATAATATAACCTGTTTGTTCCCATCTGTATCTGAATTGAATTTGAATGCTTTAGATATGATAGATCTGACCCAGTTTTTTCTTTAGAAAGAAATCTTCTTTAATGCCTGTCATGACTGACTTCAGAATTTTGCTGTTCCGAGTATTATATTTTTCAGTAAAATTTTCACAGTTTTCTATTTTGTTATTTTTCTCCCTCTGCTAATTAATGTAATGAGGTTGCAGTAAATGTTTCACTTAAAGAAGCTTCCTTTGGAGAGCTGCTATTCTTGTGGTCTCTGTGCTAAAAGAACGTTGCTTGTTGCACATTTTTGCTTCATGCACCATGATGACACTAAAGCTACTACTTTTTTTCCCTAAAGCCAGTAAATACCCTCTTTGCCATGCAAAGAGCACTTAAAGTATAATTTATTCTAAAGTATGCTGTTTGCTTTGAGGGCTCAAAAAAACAACTTGTAATCTGTTCAAACAATCCAGCAGTCCTTAGAGGAATGGTGTGAATTTTTGTCAATTTCAGTAGTATATTAAGATTCCCAGCCATTTCTGAGCCAGCTTCACGGGTTTTGGGTTTTTTTTTGGTTTTTTTTTTTGGTTTTTTTTTTTTTTTGGTTACTGACAATCAGGTGTTCCACAATTCTAGATTCTTTTGCAGAAAAGTCAGAATTACATAAACTAGGAAGAGAGTTGCCCAGTAAATTACTTCTCTGACCAGAACTATGACCAAAAGTTATAAATCACCAGAAATAGAACTTAATTTTCCCTTTTTGGTCATTGTCTGCCTTTAAAATAAACACTGTGTTTTAAAACAAATTAGTATAATTTAGTACTGTTCATATTTTGGATATAAACTGGATTTGGCTAACCATATCCTTTTTCTGGTAAAGTGGTGAATATGTTTATGCTGCATATCTCTGAGCTAAGCTAATTGTGCTGGGTTTGTTTCTTTTCTAGCAATGAAACTTCTGACAGCAGTTGTAGGCATCCATCTGAACCTTGATGTCAACAAACACAATGCTCAAAGATTGTATGAGGTGGAGAAGCGGAGGATAAGCGGCAAGAGGACCAGTTACAGACTTGATCAGCTAGAGAGAAAAAGGAAAGAGGTTAGGGAGGTGTCTTGTATGGGAGATGTGTGAACATGTAAAACAAGGATTGCTGACTGCTTGCTTTTGGGTCCCTGCAGCTCTTTGAGGTTTATATGTTTATCTAATGCATAGTGCAGAGCAGGTGTGACTGGCTAGATTAAGTGGTACAAAAATGACTAAGGTAGTAACTGCCTTTTGTACTGTTAACCTGTGATGTGTGTCCTACCGATTGCTTTTCTGAATTGGCATCATTAGCCCTTGATCTTCACACAAATATGGATTTACCCAGAAATTTAATTGTCTCAGTAGCTCTGGTGTTGTGGAGTGCAGTTTTGTATGTGTTTGTACAAATTGCAAGCCCAAATTTTAGCGATGAATCAAAAAGGACGCATGATAACTGTCATTTCTGTGTAAGTAAAGCATTATAGAAACGGATTGAACTTCAGGGATGTCCAGTATCATTTTTGCTGTTCAGCTTCTGTTGTTTCTTCCCTGCTCAAGCAGACAGCTCCTTTTCAACTCCCAGAGGCAGAGCTATAGCTGTAAAAAATAACTCTGGCTTGAGGGAGGAGGTGACTTGATGTATGAACATCAAGTATGGCTCCTTGTCTCCTGACCTTAGAATCACTTATCTCTGTTCTGAGTTTTAGATGTCCGTGGACTTCTCTGTTACAGAAACAACACCATTTTTGTGGGAAGGAGTGTTTGGGTGAGACAGGATATTTTAGCATCATCATAAGTCTGATCTGATGGGAAAGACAGAGGAAACGGGTGCGTTGGAGGGAAAACCCAAACTTGTCACCCTTCCTGATGCTGTTGATGACAGAATATTTTTATTAGGTGACTTGGATTTTCAGAAGTTTTTTCAGGATTCAGTTTTTTAATATGCTCATTGTGTATTTTGAAAATTCCTTTGTCTGCCTTTCTTCCGTCTCTGTTCAAGTACATGGAAAGAGAGTTTGGATCTATGTGTGAAGATTGCTTAATAGTTGTGCTGTATATTTCTGTGTGATTTCTGATAGATCAAGATCCACCGTATCAAACAAGTACCTTGTTTCCCAGGCTAGCAGTTGGTATCTGATAAAGCATTCCTTGGGACGTGGCTACAAAAAGGCCAGTTGCTAGTGCAGATACAGACCACTCATTTTATGTTGGTACCATGTGTAAACACCAGCAGTTTGCACCACAGTAGTGTTCCAAGGGCCCTAATGCAAATTTTTCATGTGTAGTGAGTTGTGGAACCAATATTAACATTCAGTTCTTTTTGTATTTCAGTATGAGCATAAGCTTCTAGAGATACAGAACATGATGAATGCTATTTTCAAAGGGACATTTCTAAACCGTTACCGGTAAGAGTAAAAACAAAGCTGTGATATGTATCTGCATTCCCAAGAAACTCTTGCTCAGACTGTAGAGATAAGAGAATCAAGTTAAACATCCTGGAGGCACTGATGGTGTCAAGGAAAGTGTAGCAGTTAAATAATTTTTAAGAATTTGGGCTTCCAAAAGAACCTCTTGAGTGCGTTCTTTCAGTTTTTCCTGCTGGCTGTAGAGCAGCACATTTGTGAATGAGAAGATATCCAGAATTGCTAAATAGTTTGTGGCTAAAACTGGTCTAAGTATTGATTGACGACTAACTTATAATATTAGTATGAAGATACTTGGCATATTTTGAATTATACATGCTTTTGCAATTCCAGAACATAAAAATATTGCAAATAATACAATTAGTTTTAAAATTAATTTTTAATGTATTAATATTGCAATTTTATGATTTCACAGTGATGTTATCCCTGAAATCAGAGCAACTTGCATTGAAGAAATTAGCAGCTGGATTAAAACATACCCAGATGCTTTTTTGAATGACAGCTACTTAAAATATGTTGGGTGGATGCTGTACGATAAGGTAAAGTTTTAAATTTTTTTTTTACTTGGGGCAGTACATGGGATTTTTTGGTTTAAATTTTTCTTAAAGAATCCTAGCATTTATTTTCGGAGTAGATACTAAGGACTGTCGTGGTACAAAAAGAGTTTACTTTCTTCCCCAATTCAGGTTTTATTTTTAAAGCCATTTTAACACTAAAGAACAGAGAACATTTTTTCCAGTTCTGTGTGAATCCCGGTGTGTGCATTTATTTTTATATGTCACTGAATTGGGAGTTATTTCTGAATTGTAAAATGGTTTATATCCTTTGAGAGTGTTAAATGTTGACTGAAATTATGCTTTTAGCTTGATGGACATTTAAAATTTTGTTTAAATTTATAAAAATGAGCAAATAAATATTGCCTATAGTAGAATAGTTCAATATTGCATTTCTCATCTAGAGTTGGACATAATACAGAAAATATTTACAGAAAGTCCAGCCATTTCCCAAAGGGTTTTCTCCTTTTCCTTATAGTTTGTTTTTTCTTTTGAGTAGAGGCACATTTAAAAATCCTCCAAAAACCACCAAAACAAACAATCAAAAAACCCAAAAAGAAGTCAGTAAGTCCAAAGCACCAAGCAATAGAACAAGATGCAATGGGCAAAAACTGATACCCTGGAGGTTGGCCTGGAATGTGAGGAAGAACTTCTTTACTGTGTGGGTGACTGTTCACTAGAAGAGATTGCTCAGAGAGGTTGTGGAGTCTCCCTCGCTGGAGATGTTCAGAACTGTCTGGACACAATCCTGTGCTAGGATGACCCTGCTTGAGCAGGGAGGTTGGACCAGATGATCCGCTGTGGTCCCCTCCAACCTGACCCATCCTGCTATTCTGTGAAAATACACTTTTTCTCTTGCTTCGAAAATGCATGAGAGAGACTTCAGAAGGATAGGAATATTTATCGTGAATAGCTGATGAGCGAAATCGACACGCTAGGCTTCTGCAGGCCGCCTTTGAAGGTGTCTGTAGCTCCCGTGTGCATCCCGAAACATCCCGGAATTTGAGTCAGCTCCGGGCAATGTTTGTGTTCTGTGAATCAGGTTGTACCCTGCCAGGGAGCCAGGAGGGGGCGCGCGAGGCTCCTGCTTCCCGGCGTTGTGCCGTCCCTCTACAGGTGGCACTTGGGTTTTTGGGATGACAAATCTATCAGGAACTGCCGCTTTTTCCTGCATAAATTTTATCTCATCACAATATCTTTTTAGTACATGTTCAGTTTGGAGAATTCTCAAAAGAAAAAGTCATTTTTTGAAGATGATGTGTCTTCATTCGCAGTACTCTACAGTGAAAATTAACAGCTGGTGTCTCTGATTAATGCACACAGCTCACCCAGAGCCATTTACTGGAAAATGGAAATGGTTGTTTTTTCGAAAGCCTTTTTTGTCTGAAAGCAATGCAGATGCAAGCAGAGTGAGATAAAGTGAGGTGTCTTCCATATTCTACATTTGGCTGAGACCTGATAGTGTGCCACTACTGGTGGCTGCAGTCCTGGCTGTGCTTTGTGCTTTGTGCTTTGCAGCCACTGTCAAATTGCCTGATTTCAAAATGAGAGCAGAGCATTTTTGGCATCCACAGGGGCAGCAGTGTTTTTATATACTGTCATGGTTTTAAGCCCAGCTGGAGATGAAACACCACACAGCCTTTCACTCACCCTTTCCCTTCCCTTCCCTTCCCTTCCCTTCCCTTCCCTTCCCTTCCCTTCCCTCCCTTCCCTTCCTTCCCTTCCCTTCCTTCCCTTCCCTTCCCTTCCCCTTCCCTCCTTCCTCCCTTCCCTTCCCTTCCTTCCCTTCCCTTCCCTTCCCTTCCCTTCCCTTCCCTTCCCTTCCCTCCCTTCCCTCCTTCCCTTCCCTTCCCTTCCTTCCCTTCCCTTCCCTTCCCTTCCCTTCCCTTCCCTTCCCTTCCCCTTCCCTTCCCTTCCCTTCCCTTCCCTTCCCTTCCCTTCCCACCTTAGCTGAAACCAGGACATACGAATGTAATTTCCCACTACTCTTAATAAGCATTTCTCTCCCACCTTGTTGGGGGTGGATGGCAAGAAACTGCTATCTCCCAGAGCAAATTTTCTTTTAGTATATATAACAGAGAAGTTTGCCAAATAATTTAGGCTGCAGAGTGGAACAACCACAAAAGTGGTCTGAGGGTGGGGGAAAACCTGGCCATCTACAGTGCTGTAAACAGAGATAAGGTTCAGTCATTTATGAGGATTTAAAGGGGAGAGAGGAAGGGGAAGTAAGTATAAAATTAACATTTTTGTCTTCAGAGTCTTATATTTGAAGATAAACAATCTTTCTTCCCCATGAGATACCATTTTGCCATTATAACCTCATATGAACCATTAAAAGATGTTCAAAATTGCATATGAGGATCTCCTTTGGCCTGCTAAGAACTGTGTAACAGTGATGTAAAGATATGCTTTCAAGTAGTTTATGTTCATCTGTTAGAAATAATTTAACTTTTTTGTTTTGAGGACCAAGGAACAGTTGATAATAAATCTGACAGTTGTTTGCATTTGGATGTTATGTGTAAGCCCAGTCACCTATCAGTGCATTTGTGAAACCCAGGCTCTTAACTTGTACTCAAAGGCTCTAGGTTTCTTCCAAGAGAATATACAGTGCCTAAATCAGCATTCAGATTGAATCAAACCAGTGCTGAACAGAGCAGCAGGTGTTAAGGGAAGTGCTGTGGAGAAAGGTCTGAGTTAGAGATCAGAAAAATGAAGACCGTGAAGAATAAGGATGGGAAAAGCAGAAGGCAGAACTAGCAAACAGGAAGGCAGAGACCATGGACATGCACACTTGGGATGTCTGTGTTGGCCTAGCTTTGTCTGGAACTTCAGGGCAAGTTGTTGAGGTTTTCTCATTAGACTATTTTGAAAAACACTCAAAGAAATCCTGTGGAAGCAGGAACATGCAGTTGAAATGAGCTTCTGTGTCCTGACCATGTGATCCTCCTGGCAAACTACAGGAAATGTAAAGGGCTTTTAGTTTTGCCTTCTGTCCAACGTGGCTGTAGAAGCTGATCCCATGAGTATGGCCACTTATGAAATACTTTTTCAAATGGTCCTGTTAACATAGCGGTTTTCTGCTCATGTCTTTGGGCATATGTATGATATATATTCTGGGGAGGGGGGCTGGGGAGAGAGAGGGAAGTTTTTAAAATTGTTTTACCTCGAAAGACAGTTGGGTTGTCTTTGCTATCCAAGAATAACTCAGAAATAGACCTCCCTAGCTCATAATGTGGGGAGTGTTGACCCAGATGAAAACAGGAAAATAGCAGAAGTAGTCATAGAAGTAGTTATTTGTTTCTGGTTACTAATTTTCTCAGCATGTAAAGAGACATCCATGTATGGGGTCGTGACTGAGAGCTTTTGGGTAGGAACAGGATACCTCAGAAGGGATGTAGTATACTTTAATGTGTTACACTTTATGTCTGCAGGCCTATGCTTGACTCCACCTGACTGACAAATGACGTTACCAGGCACATGCCAAGAGCTAAATGACCATTCAGCAAACCAGTGCACACTGTTGTGCCTTTTCCCAAGCACAAATTCAGTCCCTGTTCACAAGCAGAGTGTTGTGAAAAAGAACCAAGGGCAGCTGAAGCCAGTTTTGCAGTACATTGGCTGAGCTGAATTTGTGCCACTGTGCAGTGATGGGTGCCACCCTGGGACTGTCTGTGAGAGAGTTCTTGTGGCTGTAGGAAGCAGCAGATGTGGGCAACAGTCTCTTCCTCAGAAACTTTATAATTGAATTATGATGTAGAATAAATACTGCTGGTGTGTCATGCGCACATTAGAGAGCAGTGTACATTGTAACCTGTTGATCTTTCATTTTATATTTCTAGCAAAAAGCTGTCTTAAGCAAAACTGTTAGTCAGAGCCTGCCACTGGGTATCATTCTTGGCTTTCCATCTAAGCAGGTGAACAGGAACTTGTAGCAATGGATATCCTATGTGTAGGTGGTCTCCTTTCTTGGATTTCCATGTTTATTCTTACTGCTATTGTTAGCAAGTGGAATTAAGAAAGAAATATGAAGATATTCAAAGCCTGCAAATCATTTTAGTGTCTCTGCTGATAGCTTGGCATTATAAATGTACAGAACACATGATTTTTCTATGTTGGATCATCAAAATCACTTTCCTAGTGCGATTTAAAACTGTGTCCTTTGAAAGGTGTAGCAATATGCATGAGATAACTGAAAAGCTGGCTAAGGAAAAGACTTCTTTTTGAGGCATCTATGAAGCAGGAGTACGAATAGTATGAAATAACACCCTGTACAGATAAATATATTTTGCCTAAATTAACTAATTAGGCTGAATTCAAAGCAACCCTTTTCCTAGAATACTTAAAGTACTGTGTCTAGCGTAAAATAGAAATAGGGAGAAAGAATGACACTTAACTCTGTAAGAATCCGTAGTGATAAACCATTGCATTTCTGAGTTGTACCTCTTCCTCTGGGAATCTAGAGAAATCCAGAATTTCTTGGACTCCTTGTCTGTGTTTAACAATTGTCCCAGTCAACTGTTGAAAAGAAGCAAGCAAAGTCTGATATATGGGAGAGTGCTGGTTGTACTAAGTAGGTCATCCATACTCCTGTCTTTGTATCTTTAACAGATGAATAGCAAATCCCTGTATCTTTTGCATTCTGTTGCTTTTATTAACTGTGATGTCTGTGAGAGTTTCTTTCACTCTTAGGGAGCTTAACACAAACTTTGATGTTACCTTTAAGTTTGGCTCGTTGCAGGCTTCCTCTGTGTGTGTGAGAGAGAGAGTGTACACACAGACAAAATGGTACTGATGTCACTAATCAAGAAGATGGGGCAACATTTGAATAAACTGCTGTAGGAACCCACAAAGAACTCTTATTTACATGATATAAATGCTGATAGTGAAAAATAAGGATATATATGTGTGTTTTACTGTTAGCCAATTTCTCTTTGTCTTGCAGCAAGCTGAAGTACGGTTGAAGTGTCTTCTGGGACTGCAGGGAATTTATAGCAGAAAAGAACTTGTTTCCAGGATGGATCTCTTTACTAACAGATTCAAGGTAAATAAATTACTGTTTGCTGTTTTTTTAAGTATAGGTTGGGTGTATACACAGGACCTGATGTTTTGATCAGAGCTGATCTCCCCACTCTCTTGACTGAGAGGAACTTAGACTCCTGCAGAAACAGCCTTGTTGACTGAGTGGATGAAGGAGTTTTGCTGAGATGTTTCTTTCTGTTTCTATGGAATTTTCCATTTCACTTTAGTTCACACAAAATGGTGTTAGTATGCACTGTGGTCAGTTGTCTCTGCCATTTATCCAGATTGGCCCAGATTTTTTTACAGGATCTTTGGCAGATGACAAAGAATTTCATATGCTAAAGATCTCCTTTTTGCTGCCCCTGATAATGGGTTAACCTTGTAGGTAGTGGACTGGCTGTCCATGTATCACACTGATGTGGGAATGGCTCTCTCTACCATGTCAGTATGAGTCTTGAAGAAGGATCCTTTATCTCCTTTCTGAACAAATCAGGTGATACATTGTAGTTTTGAGAGCTTGTTTTGTGGATTCACTGACCCTGTACTCTGCCTTTATCATTTTCCAACATCCTGACTCATTTAAGAAGTAAGCCCTTTACTTTTTTCAACCCTGGCCTTGGTAATGATTTTGTCAACTGCTCTTATCCTAGCAGGGTTGCACCTTCTCAGTATTTGAATAACAAAGCTCAAGATGATGCAGCTGATATCTCAGTCCCTGTGAATCACGACATGATTCAATGTCAGGACAAATCAATGCCTGCATGTGGTGGCAATCAGTGTTCTTTTTGCAAAAGGTGCAGGGCTTACTTGTATATCAAAGCAGTTGCTAATAGTAAAAAATGCCTATCAGATATCCTCCAAGAATAAGAAATAGATTAATATTGGTATCTTAGTAATAAATTATTCAGAATGAAACTTGGCTAAGACTGACCTCTGTTTTATATGATTATGTGGTAGTCCCTTATCTTTCTGTCTCCTGTAAGCTGTGTAACCAAATGCAGGGTTGGTGTTCAATAAAGACTGACGAAATAGCTCTAGGCTGTTTGTACTGTGATCTCCCTGTGTGGAGGACGCAGTATAAATGGATTATTGCAAACTCCATCCCCCAGTCCAACCCTCCACCCAAAAACAACTCTTTTCCCTCTAAACAAAAGAAATCCAAACAGCCACACAAGAAATACAAGTTTAAAAATTTAAATCATGCTTTCTCAGTGATGGGGAATGTAATCATATAACCATCAATCCATTTCCTGCAAATGGGAGTTACTCGTGCTCCCTCTGTTACCCTTGAGTGTTCAAACTCAGGATTTGTGGACTTACATACCTTCCAGCTGGATTGTGAGAAAAAGGAAGGTGCAAAGGAAAATGAATATAGAGATTTAGAATTCATATGTTAAATGGGGAAATTGTTAGTCCCAAATCAAGCAAGTCTAAAGGTGTAATATATCTTAAAGATATAGGCCACACTGAGGTGTGCAAGTTCTTGGTTCTATGGGATGGGAAGTTTTCCAGTTTTCTGAGCTGTTTGCCTGTGTACTAAGTTACGATATTGTGAATCCTGGAGGTCAGCAATGTTGCTGCTATGCCATGAGGTATCTTTATGACTTAAGCTCTAACTGTCTTTCCAGCAAGGCATTGACTTCTGTAATGTGCAGGTGCAGGCACTTTACTGTTAATGGGAGGAACTGATTATATAATGCTTGTAATTTGAGGCTTACCTTCATTTAACATACTGAAGTGCCAGTAGTAATATCTTAGAAACAAGTTGTCAGTCACTTTTAATTTGTAGTGTGTAGTTGATTTCTTGTGAACGCATACATTACATCTATAAAAAATATCATATTACTGCATGATTAATTCAGTTAAAAATTAACATGCTGTTAATTTTCAGGGGCTGGGGAACTACTTGGTAGTAATCAAGTTGCCTTATGTCTCTTAGGAAATAGCTACTGAAATAAAAATAAATCTCTGCTGTACTAGTGTAGATGATCTAGCTGTAGCAAAATACATGTTTATTGAGAATAAACCATGTTACATCTTTTTATTGTCATTTTACATCCATTAGGATCGAATTGTGTCCATGCCTCTGGACAAGGACCATGAAGTAGCAGTTCAAGCCATGAAACTCTTGATGCTTATGTCACAGTAAATAATTTCTTTTTTAATTTACTGTATTGTTTTAATGGCAACAAGATCCAGGTACAATCCTGATGAATCTTCTGTAATCAGTTACTTGTTGGGAAACAGTTGCTTCTGGCAGGATGTGAGTTACAGGTAAAGCTGCTCAAGACATGGCATTTTCTTTCTGCTGGAAATGCCAATGTTAAGAAAACCCTTGTGCTGAGATTCAATCTGAAAACTACATTTTTATATCTTTACATTTCCCTGTGAAAGGAAATTCCACCTTTTTAAATTTTGGCTTTTCTCAAAAAGAGCATTTGACTGCCTTGGGGGAAGTTCCCACTGAAGATGGGGTCCCCACCCCATCTTCTGTCCCAGGATTGCCAGGCCTTGACCAGGAGCTTGGAGAACTCTGCCATCTTCCCTGTCTCTGCACCTGATGTAGGAAGCCTTGATCTTTGAGGCTGTTGCTACAATTTGGACTTTCGGATTCTTGGCTCCAGGGCAGAGAATCTGGTAGCCTTTGAGCCCATAGCAGACTGACTGACAAGAAATGAGCAAGTGTTTGACACTTTTGTTTTGCTGAGGTGGAAAACCAACGGAAGAGTTGTTTTCTTTGGAAATTTACTTGCTGGCCATAGATTTGGTAGGATAATGGCAAGCTGGAAGTGTGGGGAAGAATTAGACTTAGCATTACAGAAGTATATAAATATTACTGTGATGCATCCTTGGACAGCATGTTTATTTTAGAAATGTCTTTATTTGCAAAATATGTGTAGAATAAATTTTCTGTCCCTCTTCTTCAAAGCGAAATGGGAATAAAATCTTCACTGCATTCCATTGGTAATACAGTTGAGATGTTAGGACTCAGTGTCTCTTCTGTCTGAGAGTGTAAGTTGAATTTAGGTGATACAGATGCTTATTTCCATGTACAGCATGACACGTTGTCCAATAGCCTTGTGGGATTTGCTTCTCTATTTAAGCCAGAAGTATTGGTCATTGCTAGAGGAGCATGTAGACCTTAGTGGTCCAACTAATACGGTGTTGTAGATATTTACATTAAATTCCAAGTATGTTTGTATATTGAAGTGCTGCTTTCTAGTCTCCTATCTCACTTCACATTCCACTGGTTTGAATGGCATTTTTCCAGGCCTCCTTCAATAGGCACATCAGAACAGCATATGATGCTGTGAACACTGCACCCTCTTCGGAAGGTAGTGCCATTGTTCGGGCCTCACTAGTAGTAGCCAGGGTTATATTGTTCCTGTGTTCACAATGTCCATTTCTACATCCCTTGGTTCCCCATGGTGCCTAGCTGTTAGAACAAAGCACAATGCCATGTCCATGGATAACGTGTCCCTGTGCTAGGAGGAGCAGCTCGCCATTGTTGAAGTACAAAGATTCCATACACCCGTTATGGCTGCACTTGTTCCGTATCTGAATTAACAAGAGCTATATTCGCACTGCAGCTGTTTATCATCTCTGGCTTTATTATAAGGGATCATGTTCTCATTAATGCAAGCTGCAGCTATAAAAGTTTGATCAATGTTTCTTTTTCCCCGAAGCAATTTTTTTCAGAATTTTGCTTAAATATGGTTTCCACTGTGAAGAAATGCCTTCTAAAGTTTTCTGAATGGTATTTTCCATCATAAGATGTAATTTTCATAAGTAAAATTAATACTTTATAAAATTGTTTTTAATTAGGCTGTGTAGAGGCCTAGCAAATACATTTTCTTTCTTTTTGCTCATCTGTTGCATAGCCATCCTGCTTTTTTCCACTGTCCACCCCAGTTGCTCTTAGCCCTGCTGGTTTGGCTTAATTATTGGAGTGGTGAAAGTGTGAGTTGGGGACTCAATAAGCAAATTCAACAACAGCTCTTCTCTTTGATAAGAGTAGTGCTGACCAGTCTATAACTCTGTGTGAAGAGAATGCAGACAATATAGACAGTCGCATGTACATGTTTCTTAATAAAAGCCTGCATCAAGATCCTTTTCTAGCAGGGGAAAAGCTGATGCCTTAGTACCTACAATAGTAGCAGAAAGGACTTGCTGCTGGCACTGCAGAAGCAAAGACCTGCAGGGATGTTGTGTCTCAAATAGGTGTGTCTCATAGCTCAGAAGCAGTGTCTGGATATTGAGCAGTGATGCTACTTGATATGTGCAGTAAAGCATGAAATGGAGTTGGGGACAGCAACTCCCCTGCCTTAAAGGGGACAATAGAATAATAAATGACAGCTTGTATAAATGGCATGGCTACTAGTATGCACTGGTGTAATAAAATTTTTGCCACTTTTGTCATGCTGTCTTGGCTTCTCTTTGAATGACGAATTTTTGTCATCTGCAAATTTGGCAACTGAATTCAAGCGCCCCAACTTGCATTTTTAGTGAGATGTGAAAGACCTTTCAGGTCAAGTTTCTATTTTTAAAGCTACTGGCAAGAATCTCTATCTGAATTCCCTATATTTGATCTGGAATCATTAATTATTAAAAAAAGTAATATAATCTTAACTGGTGAGGTACTGCCCTTCAGAACATATCTCTAATCTTGGAATAAATATTTTGTTGTGTCATGATGTGAGTCATCAAGAAGCAAGGCCAGGAGTAGTTTTTTTTCTTCCAATAGTTTTTCTTGGGAAAAATATATTATGTAAGTAACTTTCTTTTACTGACTTCCAGAGTTGTCTTTTGGGTGAGTATAGCAGCTAATTGACCGTTTTTGTGATGTTTTACAGTGGCAGCAGAGCTGTGCTCCATGTGTGTTAGTAACAGGTTTGAGCATCTCTTAACCGTGACTGCATTCCAGTCCTGTGGAATATCCACTGACTTTACATTCTCTCTCTTGATAGCTAGAGAGACAGTGAAAACACTGATCTTTTCAATTTACTTATATGTATTACATTATTAAAAAAAAAATCCCAGTGCTGATTCAGAATTCTCTTGCTATGCATAGACTTAGTTTTTTTCAAATCCGTATTTGTATTTTGTTCTTGTGTATCTCTGTGAGCTGAGATTTTTTTTCCTTCTTGTTTGTTGCATGTTGTCTCAATTGAATGCCAGTCTTTGGGCTAGTAGTTTTCTATTTTTGCACAGCATGATGTGATCCTGAAACTGAAATGAGCCTTTGAGGCTTAGCATAATAGAAATTATTAATGGTACTGAATTATGCATAATTGTTAGCATTAATGTTGCAAAGGATCTGACAGGGAATAGAACTAGGAAGGAAATAAAGAGGGAGAAAACATGAGTGACAATGAGAGACCAAGGTATCTTACTGAAAACATTGCCTTTTAGGAGGCAAATTAGTTTAGCATGCCTACTGCTAGACAATTCTGTTAATTTTTGTGTGCTTAACTACCTAAAAGAGTAGAGGGATTATGGAAAAGAGCAGCAAAAGTAATTGGGTAACTGCAGTAGATGCATGAGGGAAGGTTACAAGTGGTGTGGGTAAGGGCACAAATCTGCAATTAGCTTGAATATGTAAATAGCACAGGGGAAAATGACTGTGATTTACATTAGTTAAATGTAACTGGAAATTACACTGAGTTTTAAACACAAACCATATCAGTCTGCCACAGCATAATCACAGTGTATATGCTAATCTTATTGTAGGTGCGTGGGAAAGGACTATTGTTACATTGTAGTGGCAACCATGTCGTCATTTTGCTGATCACCAAAGTCTGTCTTCAAATACCTGCAAATGAGAGCTGGGGAGCTGTAATCTGGAGATTACAGAACAGATTAGTAGGACATGATTTCTGTACTTAAAATTTTTATTGCAGACATTGGAATACTTTCAACATATGTTTTTTTGGTTGATAGTGCTCAGTGTACAAATACTGCTTGTACAATGCATCTGCAGATTTGGATGTTTAACTTGACAATTTTAAATGCAACGTGAACAGATTCTTTTTTGACTGAGATGCTATACCTTGGATTGTCAATCACTATAATGTGTACCAGATCTTACCATGCACAGCCACTAAAAACGAAGACTAGCATAATACCCTGTAAAGTGCATCAGGTGTGTTTTTATTTTACTCTTGTGATTTTGATGGATATCCCTGGTATGAGTAGCAGCACAGACCAAGTCAAGCAACTCCAGCAGTCATGCCTCTTGCTTGCAACAAAATGAAACAAAAAGCAAGATATGAAATCTTTCAACTGGTGCCATATGCAGAACAAAATGGGTCTGTGATCTCCCTCTAGAATGTCCCAGTTTCTTCTTTGTGATATGTTCACACTGAAGTGCAGAGAAAATGGTATGTCATGAGATTGGTATGTGGAAGACCATGCCTGTTTATTTTTAGGCACCTAAACACTTGCAGGCACTTCTGGCTTAACCTTTATCTGTTGCTTGGCATTCTGAGGGCTGTGAATTTGCAGCAGTATTATTGCTGTATTTGAATTATTCTTTGTGTGGTTGATGATTGGCTTATGTATGTAAGAAAGAAAGGCACCTGTTTTCTGTGGTAGTGTTAGTGCTGGTTGTAGCAGGTGTAGTCAAGTGCTGCTGCTTGCAGAGGTAGGTAAAATGCCTGAGCACTCATTTCAGTGGGAGTTATGAATATAAACCTCATTGTGGCTCAGAGAGTAGTGTTTGAACAGTAATAGTAGTAGTAGTACACACAGGTATTCCCTCCCACTCAAGAAAGAAAAAAACCTGAAAGATCAGGTGCTCAGGTGGTGTCAGGAGTGTCTGTCAGCTTGTGCTGCAAAGAAAATAGATTCTTCTCCCTTCCTTTGCTTCTCTGCTGTTTGGGGGTGCTTCATTTGCAGCTGGAGCTGTTGCATCTGACCTTGTATGTCTTGAGGAGGCAGGAAATAACACTGCACTAGATTAATGTAGCTGGCAAATTCCCAGGCTCCAAGAAGACAGTTAAAAACAGGGAGGTTGGGATTTTGGAAATCACAGAATTGCTGAAGTTAGAAGAGTTGTCTGGTCCAACCCCCTACTCAAGAAGGGCCACATAGAGCACGTTGCCCAGGACTGCACCCAAATGGCTTTTGAGTATCTCCAGCAGTGGAGACTCCACAACCTCCCTGAGCAGCCTGTGCCAGTCCTCTCTCACCCTCACAGGAAAAACATGTTTCCTGATGTTCAGGAGGAGCCTCCTGTGTTTCAGTTTGTGCCTGTTGCTTCTGGTCCTGGGCACCACTGAGCAGAGCCTGTCTCTGTCTTCTTACTCCCTCCACCAGCTTTGCTAAAAGCCCCCTGAACCTTCTTTCTTCCAGGCTGAACAATCCCAGCTCCCTTGACCTTTCCTCAAAGGAGAGATGCTCCAGTCCCAGGAGAGATGATCCCCAGATCATCTTTGTGACCCTTCCTTGGCCTCTCCCCAGTATGTCTCTTGTCCTGGGGAGCCCAGCCCTGGACCCAGCACTCCAGGTGTGGCTTCACCAGTGCTGTGTAGAGAGGAAGGATCAACTCCTCGAACCTGCTGGTAACACTTAATGCAGACTGAGATACCATTCACCTTCTTTTCAGCATTGGTGGCTCGTGTTCAACTTGGTGTCCACCAGGATCCCCAGTTTTTTTCCTAAGGATAGAAAATACCTATGGAAAGGCAGTTTCATTAGTACTGGAAAGGAAGAGTCCTTAATTTCTATCCAGAGAGACAGATGTTGCTGAGCCCTTCAAGCTATCTGAACAATTTAGTCAAGGAGCTCTTTTAAAATAGAAACATTTAGGTATTGCATTCATAATTTCTATAAATATGCTAAAGAGAGAAAACCTGAAATACAAAGAAGAAAAAATTTAAATGTAAAAAAATGTGTATGTTTGACCGGCGTGTTCATGCAGGAAATTCCATTTAAGCATAAGAAAAAAGTTTTTCACTGTGGGAGTGATCCAGTGCTGGAACATATTGCCAGAGATGTTGTAGAGTCTTTGACTTCATAGATTGGACACAACCTTCATCAACCTGCTGTAGCTGATCCTCTTGTGAGCAGGGGGTTGGATCAGATGATCTGCAGAGGTGCTGACCATCCTCAGTGCTCTGTGATTCTGTAGTGGTTCAGTCTAGATCACTGTATGTTTGTGTAGAAATTTCTTATATTCCAAGCTGTCCACTTGGTTTTGAAAAAAACAGTGTTTTGGAAAAAAAATATATATATAGAGAAAATGACAAAGACATCTTCATGGAAACCAGTGCTTTAAAAGAACTGAATAATAGATTAACATTAAAAAGAATGAAAGAAACCTTGTCAGACTGCTAGTTTATTTGTGTAAATTCCCCATAGTCTTTTAATACTTGTTATATCATGTCTTTTTATTCCTGTAAGTGCTCTTTTCTGTCATTCTTTGTTCTACTCTCAATTGTCAAGCTTGTAGAAGTTTAATAAATTTGATCATTTATGGCTTTACAGGACACACCACTGCTTATTCATATGCTCTAGTGCACCATTTTACTTCTTTCATTTTTTTACTGTTGAACATCGATAAACACATTTTTACGCTACTTTCCCAGTTCTGTAGATGGTTGAATGAATGACATAAATATTTTCCTTTATGCTGATTTCTTAATGTGTATTATCAGACAACTTCCTGTATGGCCTATTACTGCAAATGTGTGCTCAAGGTAATTGCATGTTTAAACAGTCTGCCAAAACCTGCCTTAAGTATGTAAGGCAGCTTTTATTTCACATTATCCTGTGAGACCGAGTCATCACTTTTGGAGACATACCATTAGCACTCTCATTTAAAGGCCTTTTTAATGGATGCTCCAGTGATACTCTCACCTAATGTGAGCTCACTTCTTTTTCAGTCAGGTTGGAGGATATTTTGGGGCTTTCTGACTTGTGAGGATGCTAAAGGATGTGATGGGCTGGAGACAAATGGGCAAGCATAGGAAGGACTGCTGATTTTTTTTAGACATCGCTCTTAGCAAGAGAATAGCATGACTCCTCAGTTGTAGAGAGGGTATTGGACCACATTCGTAGATGGTTTTAAAATGTTACTCCTCAAGGATTGAATGCAGTGATAAATAAAAAACCTTTCCTCTCACCTGGGTGTAGTAAGTGTAAGGATCTCATATGTTGCTATTTCATTCTCTGAAGTAGCCTAGCCTAGTGACATTGTTGTGGCAGCAAGAAGCAGGTATTTGGAAACTGTAATGCTTGCTTTGGACTTCCCTGCTCTGGTATCTCTTCTTTGGGTTATTCAACCTTGATGCTTCAGTTTCTCTTTGTAAAAGTTTGATATGGATACCATTTCTACCTCTCAGAGAGAGTGTTCTAGGTTACTAGTTGGCATATGGTATTCTCAAGATGTGTAGCTGAATGAAAAAAGTCATGACTTTGAATGTGCTTGTGCAGAGAGGTCCCAGCCATAGGTGTGCCATCAAGAATGTGTTTCGATTTCTTTTTATGTGGGACTCTGTACAAGTCTAGTGTAATAGAATATGGGTTTTAAAATACTGGAATAAATAACTTAAAAATAATTTGTACTACAAAATGAAGGTTTTTTATTGTTTATTATCTTCTATGGTGAACATCTAAGCATGAAGTAGAGGCATGATTTTCCTGTTTTATTACTCTTGCCCTTTTTACCGTGATCACTAATCAACCGTAATTATACTTTAAATTAATGTTCATGTCTATGCAGTGGGCCTGATTTACCATGGCTTGCACAGACTGTTTCTCTACACAGTGAGTAAAAGAACACTGCCAATTTTGTTTGAGAGCATTTTTAGAAATGCCCTACAAAAATTTACACATAGCTGTGTAAACAAGTAGCATGGTTATGGAGAATCAAGCCTAGTGAAAGCTGGACATAGCATTCATACTGTTCTTTGCAGATAAACCTGGTCTTTAACTTCCGTTGTTATTTTTTGCCTAGGAACTGTGAGGATGTATTATCAGCTGAGGACTGTGAAATGTTGCACCAGTTTGTTTATACCACACACCGTCCGCTTGCAGTAGCAGCTGGGGAATTCCTTTATAAAAGGTATCCCTGCCTACTTCTTGCATATTCTCATTTGTTTTGGAATGAAGGTGGATTTATTTAAGGGGGACATTAAGCATTACTTTTTCCTCTGAAAGTGTGTTTCTTCTGGTGAATCAGACGAGAAGTGCTGTCTGGAGGTAATTGCGTCTTTTCCTGCACAGCCTGAAAACAATAGGCATGAGAAAAGTTGGAAGACTAACGCAGAGGGTATGAAACTACTGACTGATCCACAAGTGCCATGCTATATTGAGAACAGGCTCTCTTTCATTCTACTTTCTTGTCCTATTGCTTTGCTTCTTACAAGCTAATCTGTCACCTGGTATCTGCTGGATTTTCATAGTTTGGTGATTAATCACAAAAATGGCCTCCTCTTCTCCCTTTGGAAGTTGCCTTATACATTGTAAAGGCTTTAAATAATGGGAGATGCAGCAGATTAGAAAGCCCTCCCAGTTTCCTGTCAGGTTAAACAGGGTTTATCTTCCCCAGGAGTAACTCTTAAAAATGGGCTTCTTATAACAATGGTTGCATGAAGTTGAATGGAGTTGTCATGCTAAAAAGGGAAGAGACAAATATTCTTTCTCTACTGAGAAAGAAATAATCTTGACTTACAAAAAGGAATGAAAATAAAAGTATTTAGGCAAGGATTTTTTGGGGGAAGATTCAGAAGTAATGATTGTGTTTCCACACATACAGAATCTCCTCCTAGTTGTCTTTTCCTGTCTAACTGAAATGTTGGCATTCTGGAATTTGTGGAGCCAAGTCCAACAGAAAGACAAATGAAGAGAAGCTTCTGTTTTGATGAGTCTGCTATCACATCTGCTAGACTTAGTGTTTTGTGTTGGTCCTAATATGCACTCATAAATTACATGTTTTTCCTCTCAGAACTCTGCTGCTTTTTGCTATCAAAGTGATTGCCCTGATAACTTTACTTTTTCTACCCAGCTTGCCAGTGCACTGTGGACACCTTGATGCTGTAAATCTCATCCTTGTTCTTGTTTGCCCAGTGCTTCTCTCCAGCACTTCTACCAGTATAGAATGTTCATTCTCGTGTGAAAGACATGTTAGTGACACCCTCCTTTCCCCAGTCATACTGATAAGTTTTAGTATTAATGCTTATGCTTTCCAGCCCTGCTGCCCCTTCTTCTTGGTTTGCACAAAATCTCCTCTATGTCTGCACGTTTTAACTTAGGTTACTTAGCTGGCATAAATTATACTAGCAGAAGCACTTCCTGAATGCACAAGCTGACATTTTTGCTGACATTTAGTAGTGTGGTCCAGCTCTTAAATCCAAGCTGTTTGGGCAGTATATTAGTCTGCGGGGATGGCCTTCCTGTATTTATCTTGGGATTAGTACTCTTTGTGGGCAGTAGTCACAGTCATTTTGGATAAGGGGGGAAATGGAAATGTCATACTGTGCTTCATACTTCAGATAGAAGAGGAACAGCAGCTTTTCCACTGTATTTGTGACGTTAATTTCCTCGTACAATTACAAGATACTGTGCTTTCCTTAAGAAGCTGCAGTTCCAAGATGTACTGTGATGTGAACAGTGGCTGTGTCGTAATATCTCTGTTGTGTTAAGGTTTAAATTTGGCCTAGAGCAAGCCCCTTTTCAAGCATGAGCAAATGCTGGCCTCCTTCTGTGGTCAGTTCTGTGGAATCTGCATCCATTACCCAGAAAGCTGGGAGGGTACCTGTGAAACTGTCAGAAATAGTCTCTGCATCCACAGGGACAGCATATCTCTCATAATGCAGAACAATCTAATCTTTTTTCCTTTCATCTGCTGAAAAAGTCAAATGACATTTGGGGTAAATAAGTAGACACTTAAGAGAAATACAGTCCTTGTGATCTTGACAGAATTACTGTTTCATTGGTAAATGAGGAGAATGTGGCAGAACTGGACTGACTTCCTTTTCTGTTGGCAGGCTGCTTAGTCATGAGGGAGATAAAGAAGTTCAGCCCAAAGGAGGAGGAAAGTTTGGGGCGAGTACTGACCAATTGAAAAGATTAATACACTTTTTCCTGGAGAGTGAGGTGAGGAGAATAGCCCCTCTAGTAAGCCTCTTAAATCCAGTGCCGCATGTTAAATCAATTATTTTCTTTCTTTTGAAAGCAATTTCTGTTGGTGAGCTCTGAAATGTTTGGTGTTTGAAATGTTTTTACTCTCTAGGTTAAGTTTTTAATGAATCCATTTCTGTTCTGTTCTATTAAAACTAATTTGCAAGTGTGCTAATGCAGAGAATCAGTGCTGAGGCAGTTTCTGGAAGTAAGCTGAAAGTCTAATGCCACCAAGTGAGGTTTTTTTGGAATGTGTCCATGTCTTTCTGCCGGCAGGTGTGGGTTGCTGTACCATGACTCCATGCTGACCCAAACCTGTAGTTTTATTGAGAGTTTTATCAGCTGAAGTGCTGATAAACAGTTCATGCTTAGCTTTTGCAGTGGTGCAGACCTCTCTCTGGCCAAAGTGTCTCAGACACAGAAGTTTTGAATCTTTCTGCAAAGAACTGGATAGGAAACTTGTTTCTAGTCCTGTGACTGGATTTTTTGCTGTTCCAGACAGCAATATAAAGCAATACAGAAGCTAGTTTCAGAGATTATTTAAATTAAATTTAAATTACAATTTGTATTAAAAAGAAAATAAAGTATTTTTTGCCTGCTTTTCATCCTTTTTCACCCCACTTTCCTGCTTTGTATCAGGTTGAAGACATGGTGTTTAAATGTTGATTGGCCTCGAACTAAATATGTTGGACTACTGCATGTGAATATATGTGTGAATGGCAGAGCTTTATCATTGGACAAAGGGAGAGGAACTTACGAAGCTGTATTTCTTTTAGTGATGTGCTTGCTTCTATAAGCTTGTGTTTTTAATCCCTAGCTACACAAACATGTTGCATACCTAATAGACAGCTTGTGGGATTGGGCAGGCAAATTCCTGAAAGATTGGGAGTGCATGACTACTCTTCTACTAAAAAATGCTGAAGAAGATGGAGAAGGTGGGTAAGCAAAGAACTTAGTTTTGTCTGAATGAGTCTCCCCTTAGTATTTTTTGAACCTTGCCTTAGCTAGTTTAGGATAATTTCATATTGCAATACCATTTGGTCCCAAATTGTGGTCCCCAAGTGTCACAAAGCAGATGCAACTCAATGCACTGCTAATGTAATATTTATATCAACATACATGTTTTATTCAGTATTCTGTATTTCTGTAATGTTAGTTCAGAAACTTTGCAAGAATACTTGTATAATTAAGCCGTAATGCTTATGTAGTGTTCACTTTCTTTGTTTCTCAAAAACTTAAAAATCTAAGAGTTTTAATAGGTCGAAATGCAGTTATTGTCAGGCTTTTGTTCCTGCCTCAAAAGAAAACGAGTAATGTATTGAGTTCAATGACATCTAACACTAGAGGATTTTTTGTGGTAGAATTATTTTGAAGTGAACTTAAATAAATCTTTAAAGTCCCTTCCAACCCAAACCATTATATGATTCTATGAATAGTTGCTGTAGTAGAGCTGGAGTTGGTTGTGTGATTAAAACCAATTTGTAGACCCAGTGAGTTAGAACATTTTGCTACTCAAAGAAGAAGGTTTGTCCTAAATGAGACACTAGTCAGTAGGAGACCTCATTAAAACTTCCTGTGTTTTTGTGAGCCCAACTGCCCAAAGAAGTTTAGCCATTAAGGGATTAATGGTACTCAGTAAATGTAGAAAATAACTTTCTTCAAATGAAGTCAAGCACTCTCCAGCTGTTTATGTAGCAACACTGCTTCTCCCTTTCTTTACTGTCCTTCCACAGTTGCTCAGGTAAATGAGTAGGCTTTACATCAGTTGTTGCTGCATTTTCACTTTTCTTTTGTGTGATGCTGAGGGTGGTTTTCTTCCAGCACTGAGCGATGCCCAGGAAAGTGCTCTCATCGAAATCATCCTCGCAACAGTCAGAGAAGCAGCTGAAGGTCATCCTCCAGTGGGCAGAGGTGCAGCCAAAAAAGTCAGTGCATATTAGTCTTATTTATTGTCCTGTCATCACATTATCTTTGCCTTATGTACTTTGCCAGAATAGCTTGTTCCTAGTTTGCAGGTGTATCTTAGGAAATAAAATAGCTTTTTTTTCTGAAATGCTGCAGTGTCTTTTCACCACTAGGTCTTATTAGAAGTGGGTGTTGCAGGAGATGAGCATTAGAGAAGAGCCACTTGAAGCATGTTATTGACAAATGATGAGCATTTTATCCATGACATACAGCTGTTCAGAAAATTGCATCTAATTTAAGGTTAACAAAAAAAAAAGCATCTAGTTTTCTTCATTGAAAAGTATCTCTATCTTAGCTTGATATGCTTGAGACAATGCAATGGGAGTTAAGCTTGGATTACATGTAAAATTCCACTCATCTCAGAGATTTTATAATTGAAACCAAATGCTTTATCTGCAGATTTTGTCAGTGAAAGAGAAGAAAATACAATTGGAAGATTGTACCAAAATTACTGAACACTTTATTATGGTGCTTCCTCAGCTCTTGGCAAAGGTAACTAACAGCTGCTCTGTGAGTGCATGTTAAATATTTCATTAAAATTCCTGCAATGTACTCATATCCTGTTTTTTCTCTGCAGTATTCAACAGATGCACAAAAAGTGGCAAATCTTCTGCAGATTCCTCAGTATTATGATTTAGATGTTTACAGTACGGGACATCTAGAGAAGGTGAATAGAAATTGGGGTAATTGGTTCATGTGGAATGTACTAAGTTTTTGTGACAGTGTAGGGAGTTTAATGGGATTTGGAACAAGTGGGAAATTGTTGAAATACAATGAAATGGTCTCATACCTTAAGGAAAGTGGTCTTATTCAGGCTTTACTTTTTGATTTGGAGCTGCAAAGAAAAGCCTTAGTGCTTGTCAGTTCTGATATGCTGTGTCTGGCTTTGGTGGGTAACGATTTGTGGTTTTGTCTGGTAGACCCAGCCCTGGATTTTTTCATTCCTGGCTGGAGGGAGGGTGGGTTATACCATGTGTCTAAGTTGGTGTCTCCCAGGAGTTTACTACAGAAAAGGTTTCATTCTCCGTGAAGGCTGACTCCCAGCTGCTGGGGAATGACAGTAACTGAAAGATAAGAATGGAGATAGTATATCTGCTGATGGGAAAGGGATGGTCAGAAACGGATAGATGAAATCCTCGAAATAGCTTAATGTATTCTTAAGCAGGGATGTTTACAGGGAGCTAGTGTTAGACACACACTCTGAGGTTAATTCCAGCCCAAAACTTGAACTGGAAGAGAGCGAGTCATCAGAATGGCACAAGTTACCTCTCCCAATAAGAGCGAAGACCCAGTCGCTGATGTGGTCCAAAACATTCTCCATTCTCCATTGCTGAGGGAAACAGCTTCCATTGTTTGGAGACACACCTATCCTTTGGGAAGGCATCTTATATTCCCTGTGTAGTGCTAAACATGTATTGCTAAAGTAGAACTTAAAGCAGTTGCTTCATTCTTTAGGAAGATCCAGAGACATAATAATGAAAAAGCTACAAACACAGAAAAAAAAGTTGTGTCCTCTAATCCTACCCCTCTCCTCCTCAGACTGGTTTTTGTTTCATCTTGTTTATATGACCTATAAGGATATATGGGCCTAGTAAAATGATTTAAAGCATAAGAGGATTTTTGTACAATTTACCTATAATACCCCTTTTATCACCTGCAGCATTTGGATGCTTTGCTGAGAGAGATTAAAGACATTGTGGCCAAACACTCCGACATGTCTGTCCTCGAGGCTTCCTCCAGGACTTATTATATCCTCTGCAGTGAAGAAATTGCCATCTATAGCCAGGTGGATTGTGCTCGAACTCAAATGATAGATGAGTTAATGGATCAGCTTAACCAGCTACTAGATTGCTTCTGGCAAAAGGTGAGTGTGACTCATTGAGGGGTAAGCAGACTGTTTCTCTAGGAAAAAAAAAGAAGACAAAATTAAGGGGCATATGGAACTATTCTTTGCCTCCTGTTTCATCTTGAAGGAGGCAGAACTCTAAAAGATGGGTTTGCACCTCTGAGAAGAATGGTTCTTCACATTTTAATGAAACAGATGTATTTTGGCAGTATATTTGGCAGGAACAGAGTGGGGAAAATAATAAACAAGGTAGTCCACACCACCAAGAGGGCATTGTATGTCTTCTGGGAGGGTTTTATTGGAAGCTGATGTTGTAAAATGTGTCAAGCCAAAAGGTCCCCTAACCTCAGATTAGAATTATTTTGTTGATCTGTGTCAGTGTGGGAGAATGTGTACTTGTGAGGAACAAAGTCCTACACCAGATATTCTGGACCTAAGCTCTGTAGTTGCTTTGTAGTTACTCCAGTACTGGGCCAAAGATACTATGTGTGAGATCAGCTAGTAAGTGCTGTTGATCTGTAGGTGATGAGGCTCTTCCCAAAAAGGTGCAGTTCTGTAGTTCTCCATATTTGACTGCACAGGATGCCCTTTGTGCTGTCACTTTGGGTGTAGGGAAAAAAAATAGCAAACAGCAGTCTGTAATGCAGATTGTATAGCTTTGAGGGTCTTTGAAATAATGACTTTCCCCTTGAAAGAGGACTGCAGTCCCTCAGAGCTTTTCATTAGGTCTAAAAAGCAGAAACAGCTGGTGGGGATATGAATAGCTTGCTGGCTGAGCTGAACAACAGAAGCCTGCAGCTGATCTGATCAACTGTGCCGTCAGGAACAGGTGTCATGCCATGGTATGAGAGTTAACACTGGCAGGTTTATATTGGACACAGGGATATTGCAAAATGTGTCAAGCCAAAAAATCCCCTAACCTCAGATTGGATTAATTTTATTGGTCTTAAATAGAGATCTATGTCAATGTGGGAGAATGTGTACTTATGAGAAACAAGATAAGTGCAAGACCAGGGATTCTTTGACTCCTCCGTAGTGTGATCTATATCTAAATAAAGAGATTTTCCTCCTGGAACTCCTCCCTTCTAATTCCTGGTTGTATATTTCGTCCCCCAGAATCACATAGTATACTTGTGGAAACTACAGCAATTGCATCTATGGGAAAGTATTTAATATATTTTTAGCTGTCTTTGAATGTGATCTGGCAGCTGGAAGCAAGGAAGGTCAGCACCATGTGAGCACTTAGCTTTCCAGAGATCCTTAACAACTGTGTGAAGAACCATGTTAGACTAATTGCTATTTACTCTGTGTTAGCAATGTTGCAGTCTAGGGAGGCTGCCACTGGTTTGTTAATGACAGGGATTATACAAAATTTCTCTGCAGTTGTATTGTTTTCTTTTTACTGTAGAGTAAGACATGAGTTAAGATACGGTTAAAAGTGAAGGTACTGGGGAGGGCTGGAGGAGACTGATCCAGTCTTGTGGGTTGGTTGGGAAGAGAACACAGTAGTTGCCTTGGCCCACACTGGCTAATTCCTTTCTCTTTCCCAAACTTCCGTGATTTAGGAAGGAGGATTTTGTACGGATGCAGGAGAAATATCCCGGATGCATTCTACTTTGAGAAGAATAGCAGCTTTTCATAAGTGAGATGTTTATTTACACAATTTATGTTCCCATATACTTAAAGTGTCAACCGTACACATGGAAAGTGAGACTTGCTTGTTGGGTTTAATGGGGTTTTCACAAGAGAATGAAAGTGATACCTATGAGAGGTGCTGCAAGGTTTAGTTTCTTCTTAATAGAACTGTACGCTTGGATATGGAATTATTTTTGGACTCATTACTGAGTATCAGCCCTAATGTGGCTGAGAAGTGTATGCTACAGAATTGAGATGTCAGAGTGGACACAGAGATCCCCTCTGTGGAGCCTCTGTCCTAGCTGGATGTTTTTCCACAGCCTTACTGACAACACTGGTGGTCAGTCTGAAGAGGGTATAGTGAATGCAATCATTCTTTGCAGCGGATGTAGTCTGCTTTTACTTTAGTTTATCTGATCTTCTTTTGTTAAAAGATGATTTCTCAAAACCCTGATTCTCCAGAGATTGGTAAATTGTCATGCAAGATAGTACAGAGGTTAGGGGAATTGGGCCTTCTTCTCAATGTACTTTTACCTGTCAAGTGTTACAGTGGGGATTATTGCAACATGTGCCCAACAGTCAAGTGCACTGGGGCTACTTTGGTTTTGCAAAGAGAAGTCTAATGTTGAGTTAAGAATACTCAAGACTATTAGAAACAGTCATATGGAGTGAGCTGAGGAAATTGTTCCTTAGACCTTTTTGGGCACTTACAGAGTATGTGTAAAGTATAGCAAAAGATGCAGAACTCAAGCTTCTTTTTCCTCTCCTCATAACACTGCAGTTTTGTGGTAGGAATGCAGACTGTAAAGCTGTGGTCTAAAGGTTGCACTGTTAGATGATGAAAACTTACTTTTTTCCCCCTTATAATTAATATTTAGTTGTTTAATGTTATTGCTGTACATCATATGAAGGCAAAAATAGGATACATTTAACCTGTTTGATCAGGTGAGTCTTAATTTCTTGCTTAGTGTATCATTATTATTTCTTTTTCACCTGCAGTGCCCATGATCTCACCAAGTGGAATCTGTATGACAAGACTTTAAGGTTCCTGGTGTTTGAAATGGAGCATGGCAGTTTGCCTGTTCTGGTGAGTAGTTAGTATTTAACATTGAAAGATGTTTTTCTTGATGAAAGCACAAAGAAATGTGAAGTATTAAGTAATCTTATATATCAATGTCCTCTGAGACAAGAAGATACTGTGTCCATTTCTCAATCTGGGAAACTGAGGCTGTCTTTGGTATAACGTTATTGGAATCTGTAAATTTATGCCTTTATATTAATTAATTTTGGAGATTTTTCAGAACTGTGGTAATCATCTGACATCTGGATTGATCCTTTGTCATGTTCAGTATTTCCAGTGACTGCACAGTCTCACTTTCAGTACATATGAAATTGTTGGGACTGTGAGGAACCCCTTTTAGATTGCATGTAGCCAGAAATTGGAATACTTTGGACCTGTTGCTTACATGATGACTCTTGTTGCAGTGATTTATAATTACCAGTTGTCTCAACTGCAGCCTTTTGGTTATCTGGTTGCCTCAACTCAAACACTGTTTGTGCCAAGATGGAGTTGTGTATTCTAGGATTGCAAGGTGAAATACTTTAGCAATTATGAATGTTAACCAGTCCCTGTTTGCAGGAGAGAACTTGGGGGGTTTTTTGGGAACGGGTGAAATTTAGTTGAGTAGAGAGAGCCTGCAGCTGGTGGGTAGAGGTGGATTCCTTTAGATGGAGCATTGGAGCACCAAGGTTTGGCTTCTGCTCTGAACTGGCTTCTGGAGGAGTCTGCCTTTCATCAAAGGCTGCAAAGGAATCCCGAGGAGCTAAGCTAAAGTGAGCCTCTGGGAACACACTTTTTGGTATGTGGGTTGCTTTCCCTTGATCTCATCAAGATGTCAGAGAAGTTCTGCAGAAGCAGCACCTTAGTAGGTAAGTATCTCAGGGGGCAATGCTTGCTTGTATGTAAACCTATTAAATTTATTTTAAAGATCTAAATACAACTGGGAAATGTTCATACAAGCAGCATGCAGAATGTCAGGCTTGAATGCTTTGCTTAGTCCTAAACTTTTTGCTGCTGAACCTTTCATGTAAATAAAGGACATGTGTTTTTATTTGCAGATTATCCTGCCAGCTCTCCAGTGCACGTATTTTTCTCTCCTGTGGCAACTAGCTGCCGTTTCGGAAAATTCTCCCAAGGTTGGCCATTGATGTAATTTTGAAACCTGGAGTTGTGCTTACAGAAGTTGATTTTCCTGTTCTGAGATTTTTTGAAAAAACAAGCTTATAAGAAGATAGTTTGTCAGTTTTCTTGAGGAAACAAAATTGAATTGAGGCATTTTCTCTCTCTCGTCTCCTCTTTTTTTGTTTTTTCTTTTAAAGTGTGTGTGCTTTTCCAGTCTGCGGGAACAATGGTTCACCGCTATTTTTACTGCAGAACATGTGCATCAAATTCCTGGGGCTTGATGGAGATAAGGAACTTGTCTCACTGCCAAAGAGTTTGTTGTTTTCTTGTTTTAAGCTACAAAGAATATTCAATGAAAACTCCAGGACATTCTGTAGCTTTGTTTCTTTTTTTATTTTCTTGATTTACCTACATATTTCTGTCAGAAAGGTCGAGGAAAGTGGAAAATTTTCTTATTGGTTGACTATTTTCTTTTGTAATTTATAAAGTACCAAGCTCTAGCAGGTGTTTCAGAAGAAAGTCTAGTTCAAGACACCAGAGGGGAAAACTCTTTTATGTTTTGTTTCACGTGTGAATGTGTACTTGTGCGGCTCCTCTTCATGGTGATTTCTGACTTCACTGAGTGCTGCTGTTTCTGTCATTCTGTCCCCTTCCCTGGTGCTCCTGTGCATACAGGACAGGGCGCTGACATGGACATTTGTGTGAGAAATGCTAGCTGGGAGGTTACCCATTTGGCCACTGATTCACTGTCTATTCCCGTCCCATTCCATTCCTGCGTGGATGTCCACATCTCTCACTGCTCTAATGTGTTCTGCCTTGCACTCCAGACACGGTTAGCTCGACTGGTAATGGGGCAGCACATTTTTTAATTTGGCCTTTCATATGGGAGCAGATTTTGATTGGAAGTAGATGTGATGGCCCACTCTGCAGGGCCAAATCTGGATGTTGGCAGATAGAGAAGTTCCAAGAGCAAAAAAAAATATTTCCTGGACAGCAGCTCTGTTATTTCCCTCTTGCTCTTCCCTAGCAGTGTTAAAGCAATGTATTGCCCCTCGCTTGGTTCTCCTCAGCATGTCCTGGGATGGATCTCCTTCCTTATTAATGGAGAGTTGCATAGCATGAAATCTGGCTCTTGTAAGGGCATTCCTCTTACACTGACTGCTCAGAGCTCAGTGCACTGCGGCTGGGACCTGGTGGGGGATCAGAAAGTCTTTTGTGTGGCTGTGAGCAAACCAAATAGTCTCCCATGCTGAATTCATCTTAACAAAGAGTGGTGTCTTAAGTTTATGAGTGCCAAAGTTAAACTCCCTTCCCTCTGTAGTCATTAGGGGAAGAAGGGAGAAAACCAACTCCAGAAGGCAATGCACATTGAACATTAGGTGGGATGGAGCAGAGGTTTTTATGACTCTACTTCCATTGTTATCACTGCTTCATACAGATAAGATTAAGTGAATAGGAGAATACGTGCTGCCCTCCCTACAGATGGAGAAACAAAGAGTTTGTGACTTGCTGAATTCCACTGGTCTCAGCAACTGTGACAGATGCAGTTGTTCATAGCTAGTAAGCTGTTCTGTGAAATGCCAGCTTCTTTCATCATGTCATCAGCTGTGCTATCTTAAATGAATAATATGAGTGGAAGAAAGATGCTACTGTTGTTTGTTCTGTAATTCTCTGTTGAATCATAGTCTCTAACATATTGGTCCTTTCATTTTTCCTAAATGCGTTTTTAGGAGACTCTTTTTCCACTAAGAAGGGAGCTGAGACGTTTCAGTCAGATTTGTACATGCTTCCTCCAGCATAAGGAAAAAGATGTAAGAGAAAAGGTTCGTGTTTCTCTATCACTTAACAATCATTTGTGCTCAGACCTCCTTTTAAATGCTTGCCTTTTTTTTCATACTGGTGTTTCCTTCTATTAAATTTTTGCTATGTTTTTGTCTCTTAGCAAAGAAATAACACATAAAAACCCCAGTCTTCAACTGTTTATTTAAAATAAAAATTAAAGTTATGTTAGTTAAAATGCTACAAGTTAGTGCTTCAGTCAAGCATGGATTTCTGTCTGCATGAGTCCATCTGCAGAATCAAAGCCTGAATCTGAATGAAAATCATTGCGTTTTCTGATTAGACCTATCAGTGTGCTGGTTGCTATCATTGCTTCAATAATGTCTTGCTATGAATATTACTTAAAAAAATGGAGAAATTGTCCAGTGGTTCATGTTAAAAGAGGGATATTTCAACGTAATAGAGCTCTTCTTCTTGCCCACGGAACTTTGAAAACCTTTAGGTGGTATTCATACATGATACTTGTGTACTCTGCATCCTAATATACAAGTTTTTTAAGGATTTAGCTGGGGCATTTCACCACAGCTGAGGCAAAGAGAAATCTTTAGTTTGCAAGGAAGAAGTGGGATGGAAACTTGATTGTGATTGATGGAAATACAGAGTGGAATTGGCAGGAAAAGTAACATGGTCTCTAAATCCTTCTTTGGCTTTGTTTGCTTGATACAGGCCTTCATGATACTCTGTGACTGGTTGCTGATTTTGAGTCACCTGGATTCAAATAATAATCAAGAAGCAGTTGGACTTCTAGGTTATCTTCCTAACACACCACTTCAGGAAAAACTGCTTTCATTTATCCAGGAACATGTTTTCATGGATGAAGAAGATGAAAAAAAAGGTTAGACATCTTCATCACTGGAGAAACAATCTACCATTTTTGCTATCATTTGTCATCTGCAGTGAATGTATCAGGAAAAAGGGCTGGTCTTGCTTTTGTTGTTGTTTTGTGAGCTGCTTTGGTTTTTTTCTGGTTGGGCTCTTTTACAAACAAAAAAATCTGTAATTCTTTGATCTGTACTGACTAACCACAGAATACAAATGCCAGTTTACTTGTAGGATGAAAAGGGCTGAACTAAAGCAGGGCTGAGTGAGTGAAAGTATTTGGTAGATTGACTTTCATGGTCCAGATGATGGTGTTAGAGGAAGGCCTTGCAGTATTGCAGTGTGGCTCTGTCAGTGCATGGACCTTTCTAAGCCATCAGAGTAAAGGACCAGTGGATTTTGATTTTGGGGCTGTGGGGCAGGTTTCACAGAATTATAGACTTGTTTGGGTTGGAAAGGACCTTAATGATCATCTAATTCCAAAACCCCCTGCCATGGAGAGGGACACCTCCCACTAGACCAGGTTGCTCAAACCTCCATCCAGCCTGGCCTTGAACATGGAATGGGGCATCCACAGCTTATCTGGGCCACCTGTTTCAGTACCTCACCACCACCGCAGTCAAGGATTTCTTCCTTATATCTAAGAAATAAATCTTTCCTCTGTCAGTTTAAAGCCTTTCCCCATTGTATCACTACATGCTGCTGTAAAAAGTCCCTCTCCACTTCTCTTGTTTGCCCTTTTTTGGTACTGGAAGGTGCTGCAGGGTCTCCCCAGAACCTGCCCTTCTCCAGGTGGAAGAACCTCAACTCTCTCAACCTGTTTTCATAGGCAAGGTGCTCCAGCTCTCTGAGCATCTTCATGACCCTCCTCTGGACTTGCTCCAGCAGGTCTACGTCCTTCTTATGCTGAGGACCCCAGAGCTGGGCACAGCACTCCAGCTGGGGTCTCACCAGAGCAGAGTCGGAGGGCAGAATCACCAACCTTGCCCTGCTGGCTGCACTGATTTTGATTCAGCTCAGGACACAGTTGGCTTTCTGGGCTGTGAGTGCACATTGCTGGGTCATGTTGAGCTTCTCATCAACCAACACCCCCAAGTCCTTTTCCTCAGGGCTGCTCTCAGTCCAGTGGGAAATAGTATTTGTTGCTCTCCTGCCTTTTTTCAAATACATTTGGATGCTGTATTGAGGTTGTAATTATGAAGGCTGGTTTCTTTTGGGAGTGTTTTGAAAATAGATTGTTCACTGTGGTTCTGAGGCCAAGTTCAAGTGTCATGCTTTGACAAAACAAGCATTGTTCTAGATTTCTCTGTCTAACTCTTGTCCTTCAGCTGTTCAGATGTTCAGTTTTGGGCACTACACTTCCCTGGATCATGGTGTATATGCAAGAACCACTGATGGGCTGAAATTGCAAGAGGGAGATAGTAAGAGAATCTGTATTAGTAAAGATACAGGAGAAAAGATTGCACAAGTAGGTTGTAGTATCCTAGTTGTGGGAGTTACTGAAGTGGGTTATGTTTCAGGCTGTGTATGTTAGGTATCTGAAATGTTTGTTGTGTATCTGAAAGGGATAAAATTGATCCCGCTTTGGGTTAAATGGCCTGAGAACTGTTTCAAACCTTTTTTTCTATGATGCCTTCAGTTTCTCAGTTCTCCCCACAAAGGATCCCTGCCATTGCAGATTCCTTCCTGAACAAGTGATTTTGTGATGGTATATGTGTGCTGTCCATGTGCACAGCTGGCAGCTGTTTCATTCCAGTTTAAACTCTTAATTTTCAGATACTTTTGATCAGTCATTTGCCTTATGTTTGTTTCGAGGCCCACAGTCATTCTAGCAGCAGAAACAGTCCACATCAAAATTATAGGTCAGAGACTGAAGTCTTTTGGTAGCTGATAACTTTCATATGCAGCAGGAAAGAGTGTGTCTTGGCTGTCCTGCTGCAAAGAAGCTCTCCTCAAGCACCTTCATTGCTTGTTGGAATACTCTTAAGAGTATCTGTTTCCCATGAGTATTCCAGCAAGTAATTAACTCATGTTCCAGACGCTTAATATGTTCTTAATGCTGTTAAATGACTTTTTTTCCTTTCACTCTTACTGATAAGCACTTGGAGACTTTCATTGGAACTCTTGCTGACTGTGTGTGACAACTTTTGTAGGGTTTCTGATGAGTTAGGTGCTACTTTTCTAGCATGTTTTATTCTAGGAAAAAAAAAGTGGTTGCAATTTTTCTGATCCATTCCATTTGGTGTGTTTGTGCCTTTTATTCTACATGCTGGTTCAGTTCTGTAGCTGTGAGCAGTGTTGTACTAGGAGATTCTGACTAGTAGAAATGCCAAAGCCCTGTGAAGATCAGAGTAGAAGACTGTTTTCACTGTGTTACCAACTGCAGCTTTGAAATGGGAACAAACCTGTGTTTTCTGATATACACAGGGATGAGTGCTGGCATCTGTTACTGAACAGCTGAGTCTATGCTATTTAGGTGAAAGTTGGTCATTTGAATTGGGATACCTTGAATAAAGTAATAGAACAAAGCTTCAATGCTTTTGTTTCCCTAGATCTGACAGAAGAGGAAAAGGATGAAAGTTGCAAACTTGATGACTTGCACAAAAAGCGGAGTCTTCTTGCAGCATATTGCAAGTTAATAGTGTATAATGTGGTAGAGATGACTGCAGCAGCTGAGATCTATAAGCATTATGTGAAGGTAATGTTTTAGATAAGGTTGTTTTTCCTATCAGTGCATTTTAGTTTTTGAAAGTGTCTCCAATGTTTGTGAAAGATACGGTGTTAATAGTGTTATGGCTCCGAATCCTGGTATAATCACAAAAGGGCTATAAAATCAAGCAGGAGTGGGGCAGATCTCCTCTCTTGGTTCCACAAAGGTACCTCACTGCAGACAAAGCTACTGAAAATTGAGAAGAGGACATGTCTGTCTGGACATCTGCTCCTCAGCTTCTCCAGAGAGGCCACTGCAGAGCAGCAGTTTATGGCTGGGGAGTGTTTCACCTATTGACGTTCTCACACTGAAATGGTCAGCTTAATTCATACAGCTCACACAGTCCATATGCAGGTGCCTACATTTCACATGAGTCCCAGGGTTTAGATGACCCGGGTTTAGGAGAGCTTCAGCCACTCTGAAGGGGGTTTCAGGAGGGCCAAGAACATCAGAGTGTGCAGTTTCCTTGAGTCAATTGACAGAACTTTGGAAATACCTGAGTATGAATCTTGTGCTTTGCTTCATTGGCAAGCACTGGTAAAGTACAGAAGACTCTTATTTCTCTCCTGGTGAGGCTTTGCTCTTTTTTAAGAATTAACAATTAATTATGAATTAAGAATTGACAATCAATTAGTTGTTAATACTTAACAATTTCAGTGTATCTTTGATCCCCACATTACTCTTAAAGAAGCATACCATTGCTTTACATATGAAATATTATAAAAAGTCCAGTTTTCATCTTTTAACTTGCATGTTCTGATATTGGGAGTGTTTTAGGAACTTCTTGTGTCACTTGAACAGTCATGTGGTTTGTGTACTCCCAGTGCTAAAGAAGGGGAATGATAATTCTCAATTGTTTTGTTACTGTTGATAGACCTACAGTGATTTTGGAGACATAATTAAAGAAACATTAAGCAAGACGAGGCACAATAACAAAATTCAGAGTGCCAAGACACTGATTCTCTGTCTGCAGCAGGTAAGGTTAAGATTAAAGTAAGAGGCTAGGGGCTCTTATGATAGCTGTAGTCACAGTGAAGATTTTTACCTCCCATGCCATAATTAATTCAAAATCATTAGAAAACCTAGCGACAGAAATGACTTCCTTTCCTGCACTTTCTGTGTTTATGTTGTTTTTGCATGTCATAACTAAAACTCCTTTCAAATCACTACATCTGTTTTAAAAGGTGCTTTTGTCCCTGATTTTTTTTGTCATGTTTTTAATCTTCCAATGCATAGTATGTTAGAACTGATGTGAGGTTCTGAAGTGTTTCTTGGGACACAGCAAGTGTCTCTTAACCTTAACAAATGTTAAGGATATTATGCTGTGTTTTATGGGCTACCTTAATTCCTTTTGGATTTGAGGAACCATGGATGTGCGTATGTATGTTCAGCTCCAACCCCCTGTATTTTCAGCTTTTTTTTTCTGGAGGAAAGTGGGTTGCAGCTTTTCTGAAGGGTCTCAGTTGCTGGGGCTTGCAGCTGCTGACTGATAGCCAGTTAGCTATTTTAGCAGCTGCTTTTGCCAGCTCTGCCTGTGGTCAGAACTGCTTCTAGCCTGGCCTGCTGTAATCCAGAGAGCAGGCTCCTCCTGGGGATACTGACACATGAGCTTTGCTTATTTCACACACACTGCCGAGGGCTTAGATCTGTGAACCAGCCCTTGAAATCTGAGCTTAGATCAGTCTAAGCAGCATTTGGCTACATATATTCTGCTGACATAGTCAGGACTTTGTGTTTAGGTATCACATAGACAACAGGCCCTTTTTGGCCTTTACTTGACCTTGAAAGTTAACAGGTTGATGAGAACAAGCTCCTTCCATATTCTGTTAGAAAAAAAACCAACCCAAAGCACAGTTAATTGAGCTCAAGGTGTGCTTTTGACCTAATCTTACTCTCCGAAATTGGCCTATGGTGCTCCCAGTCTTGCTGTTTTGTATCTGCATTGTGCTACTCTGAAAGCATCTCGGGCCAATTAGGCCTCTGGGGCTTGATTCAGAAGATGCAAGAGGAGATGAGATCAGTGGGACCATTGTCTTCAGGAATCCCTTTTCTCTTTATGCATATCATTTTTTTATTTCTGTTTTTTGATTTGTGCCTGTCTTATGAGCACAACAGTGTCCTTTGTGTCAGTTCATTGTCATTGTTCCATTCGTGTGCTTCAGAAGCACAACTTACCAGCTCTTCTGTAAGGCTTCTGTCTGTGTGAGGTGACTCTTGCTTGCTGTGCCTGTCTCTCTGTCTGCCTGGTGCTTTGTTTCCCTATAGGATTACCTGTGTTTGCTTATCTGAGACTTCTCTTGCAGCTGTTTCAGACACATGCAGAAAACCAAGACAGCAGTAGTGGTGTGGACTTCTCCTCTGCTTCCTTTACAAACATCAAAGAACTTGCTCGTCGCTTTTCACTAACATTTGGTTGGGACCAAGTGAAATCTAGAGAATCTATAGCCATGATACACAAGTATGTGCCATGTAACATCACCTTGTCCATGGTCATTGCTTTTGTTAGTTGTCTGTTTTATCTGCTTTATTACTCTGTTCTTTTCTGTTTTTCTTTCAATAGGGAAGGGATTGAATTTGCTTTTCAAGGAGCTACTGGAGTAGATGGAAAATGCTTGCCTCCTAACTTGAGCTTTCTGGTAATCATCAGTGAATTTTCCAACAAGCTGCTAAAGCCAGACAAAAGACTAGTGTAAGTTAAGTTCTTGTACGCCATCGTACAGTGTGTGATTTATGTATCCCTGTACAAAGGACACTTGAACTTCAGTGTGGTGGAATTTGCTCAAGGGCTCTTCAGACAACCTCTTACATCAGTCTGCCCCTGAGGCTGAGACACCCTTGTTGAATTTTGTAGTAGGAGTTATTTCAGATTGTATGCGCAAGATGCATTCTAGATCTTTCTTACGCTTAGTTGTGGCCACATATGGCAATTCTTCTAAAGGAAAAACTGTTAATTTGGTGGGAGAGATTTGCGACTTGACTGGTTAGTGGAGTGGCAGGAATGCTTTTCTGAACAGAAGAGTAAATCAAAAGTTTGTGGAAGAAGTAATGCACGGATCATTATTTTGTAATTATCTATTTCCACAGCTTCAGGCCTCAATTATGTGAATTCTGTGGAACATATTTGGAATAGAAATATATGTGACACTCTTCATAATATAGATATTTAAATCCAAGGATTTGCTATTTACATGGGAATATGCCCTGATCCAGTGGGCCCATGGTTTACAGTGGTTTAAATATTTTCATTTAATGCTGTCAGAATGATAGCCTTCCTTTGGCATCAATGGGGTATTATGCACCTGAATGGAGAGATGCATGAGTATTCCCTTCTTCACTTGCCTCAGCTCTGGTCATCTGGAGACAGAAGTAACATTCTTCCTTCTATTTGACCTTTAGCATTACTTCCTTAGTCAGTGCTGTTCATTTTGGATCTGGATCTCTGTACTTCAGTATTTTAGTTACAGATACTGTAAAAAACAGGTATTTCCATTTTCCAGAAAGCATATTTGAAGACATGGGAATGTAAGATGAACCATTAAGACACATCTGCCTTTTTGCATTTCTGAGCATATCACTCCAGTACATGACAAGAAAAGTTTTACTTTTGAACGGAAGTCAGCAGAAATGGAAAAAAACAACCATCACATCTTTCTGAGCTCTGTGTAACTTGCTTGTTCCCATGTCACTTTGTCTTAAATTGGAGGATAACTTCCATGGGAATCATAGAACAGGTTTTACGTAATCTGGGTCAAGAATGGTAAAATGTCTATTTTCCTGTTACTTCACATGACACAATTTACTAATGATTGCCAGCAACACAGACAATTCATTTGAAAAAATTGATTCAAAGCTGGAATGCAAAATGCAGAAGAAAAATAGTCAACATACACTGATTACAAACCCTGAGAAACCTAAAGTGGACAACCTATGGGTATGGATAACTTCATTTTCTATTCTTGCATTTTTCTCAGATGAGACTCTTTAAGATCTGCTACTCAAATTGGTTTTCATAGAAGCCAAAGGATCATCCAGTCCCAACCCCCCTGCCATGGGGAGGAACACTTTCTACTAGACCAGGTTGCTCAAAGCCTCATCCAACCTGGCCTTGACACTTCAGGGATGGGGAGTCCACAGCTTCTCTGGGCAACCTGTTCCAGTGCCTCACCACCCTCACAGTCAAGGATTTTTTCCTAATATCTCATCTAAACTTGCTTTTTTTTCAGTTTAAAGCCATTTAAAGCCTTGTCCTATCTCTACATGCCCTTATAGAAAGTCCCTCTCCAGCTCTCTTGTCAGCTCCCTTTAGGTACTAGAATGTTGCGGTGACTGGCGGCACTAGAAGGTGCTGTAAGTCCTGCCTAGAGCCTTCTCGTCTCCAGGCTGAACCTGGACTCCCTCAGCCTGTCTTCATAGGGAAGTGCTCCAGGCCCCAGTTTGGACAGTTTCTGTGTAACTCTGTCCATGTTGTCTGTATTTTAAAGACCTGTAATCATCTGTGGTGACACCCGTGCAATAAGTAGTTTTCTGTTAAACCATCCTTGAAAAAGTATCATTTCATTTACCTCCTGGGAGTACTTTTTAATTGAACAAGAGGAAAATATTTAATTGTTGATGGGGGCAGATTAAAGCTAAATCATGATAATTTTTTTCCTAGGACTATATTTAACCTCTTGATCAGAGGATATATTCTGGAAGTATATTCCTGAATGTATCAGATACATTTGATACATTCAGGTAGGTTTATTCATGGAAAAGTTTTGTGGGACATTACAGAACCTAGCAGGGAATGCACTTGACTTCAGTTCTTACTGCTTTGGGCCTTCCCTCTGCTGCTGGGAACAAATGGAAAACAATAAAATTCACTAGAAGGGAAATTGCAATTTATCCACAAGTATGTTCATACTATGTTTCTAGAATAACAGTTTCTATTCTGGGAGGCCTAAAGTGCCTTGCAGAGGCTGGAGATTATATTTCCTCTTAGAAATATTTAGGTTTAGCTCCATCATAAATTACTGGATGGAATGTTTTAGGTCAACATGAACTTTGAGAAACAAACATCTGGTTATTTTCATTTTTCTTATTAATCATAGGATTGATGTCCAGGTCTGTATGTTATGTGAATGTACCTGTAACAGATGAGATACAGAATATGGGCATTTGTTAGGAAAGACTATATTTCAACACCATCAAAGTATATGGACTTTAACCCTCTCCCCTGTAATTGCCCAGGCTATAGCAGTAAAACACTTGGCTTGTCAATTGCTCTGTACCACAAAATGCACACAAGAAATGAATTGCTGAATAGCAAGCAGCATGAAGGGCCTGATTCCTGAATCAGTAGGAGTCTTTCCATTGACATTGATAGCAGTTGGATTAGACCCTGAAACTGTAGTTACAATATGTGCTTGTTTGAAACCAACAAATTCCATTACCAGGATTTCTTGATCCCTGGGGCCCCCAGAGTCCAGGACTCTTAATTGTTTCAGAGTCGGTGCTTACCCTGACCTCCTCTCAGCACTGGTTTTCTTGTTTTGCAAAGCAAATGAAACGTCTGATATTTTCCAGGCCACTCTCCTAATAAATAAAAAAAAAGAATAATATGTTGTACAGGCTGGTGTTAAAACTGTCACTTCTGGTATTTGCTAAGGTGGGGTCTGTTTTAACAACACTGGGCTTGATTTTAAAGTGATGAACTGTAGCTGAAATGTGGTGAATATCCAGTTTCTAAACCTGAGTCAGACTTTGATTTTTTTTCTTATGGTTATGAAGTAGGAATGGGTCAGAAAGACTTCATCAGAAATGTCCTGTTTTTCAAACAGAGTATTTGAAGAAGGCCTTTTTGCTCCAGGAAAGGTGATAACTTCACCTGGGATTCAGGAAGGCCCAGTGTCAAGTCTCTGGATCGATTCAGACAGAACAGGGCTCGAGACAATGTTTCCCACATCCCATGTGTTGTCACAACTGCAGAGCAGTTAACTGCTTCTTGCAGACACTTGACATTTTATTGGAAAGCTGTGAGAATTGGATTAAGTTTGAGCTGATAATATAGAAAAATGGTTTAATTGGTTGTTCTTGTTTTTAACCTTGACAGAACAGGCACTCATGGTGTAAAAACCCCATTGCCTGACCTGTACTGTTTCCTGTACTGCTGAATCACAGGGAGCGTCTCTCACCTTGTGTTGCAGTCCATGAGGCAGAAAAAGCCACCAGGAGAAGAGGTGACTCCTCATAGAATTCTGCTTTGTTCAGGTTGCTACTGTCAGCAGCAATTGGCAGTGACTTTCCCTGCACAGGAAACTCTTTCTAGAGGCTGATATAGTTTTGTAATTTCTGTGGGTCTAGTGTTGTTTCTAATGCTAAAAACTCAAGCACTCTTTTAGCTTTGAAGACATCTGCATTTTAAATAGATATTTCAGAGATGTCAGGTATTTCAGAGGAAAGGGGTGCCCTCTCTTCAACAGTTCTGTATGCACCTTTGGAGAGTAAAGTGAAAATACTTTCTTGCAATACCTGCCCGAGATATTGAAGGGAAGGACAGTGAGTATCCTTATGCTTGCTTTTGTTTTTGTCCCAGGTACAGTTACTTACAGAGGTACATAACAGAGCCACTGCCCTGCAGAGGAGACGAATGGCAGCCCTTGGTCTGGTACAGAAACTCTTTATTGGCAAATGAAGATGAGGAGAGCTCTGTCTTCGGCAGTTTGGGAGAGTGGCCCCCCGTGAGCTCATCTAAGACATCTTCTTTTAAAAGGAAATTGTCTAATGGTATGAAAACTTCCCAGTTCTTGATCAGCTGTATTTTTGTTGTCTGTGTGACAAAACTGCTGTATTTGCTATTTTGCTTTGCTTTAGCAAATTTGCACGTGCTAAAACATATTTCATGCTTTGCATTGGCAGTACAGTACCACGATGTGTTGGATGTTGGGGACTTCCCAGCTTGAACTGTGGTTTTTGCCTTCAGCTTTGTTGTTGTTAAAGGTCCCTTGATCACTCAATAGCAGCAAGGTTGGGCTGAGGACTCCGAGTGACAAGAATTCAAGATTATCTGAATTCTGCTGTGTACTAACATCTGGCATTTGTCTGAGGCACTGAGACTTGGTTGATTGCTTTTAATTGTTAACTTAAGGGCATTGTTGCTTTAGGCCCTGTAGATAATTGAGACAGGAGAGGTATTTCCAGGAGTTGACTCAGATCTTCAGGCCAGATTATCTGGGCCAAGTCATCTTCTAGGGTTTTTCTCTCTGTTGAATTTCTAGGGAGCCTGTAAGATTATACTCCTACCTTAAAGAGTTATAGTTAGATGGGCTGTATCCAGGCTTTAGCAGCATTAATGGACTGCCAATCTGTAATGAAGTATTCACTGCATGGATATGGTGGGACTTAGTTAAAATGTAATAAAGCCATTATGAAAACAATTGCTAATAAAAATGCTAAGTGTTACGGGCATGTGCAGTTGTATGTGGAGGAAAGGAAAATTTTCCACAGTGTCCTTTAGTTTCTTTCTCATTCTTTCTCATAAATCTTCTTTTCAGTGACTTGCCTTCAGAGAGTTGGTTCCTTTGTGTCCCCACAGGCCCTCCTTTCTTGGGCATTATAGAGACTCAGCAGTACTGATAGCAGCTATGGACCAGGGCCAAGTTAATAAATCTAGATTGCAAAAATGACCAGTGGGCAAATTAAATGGATTTTCTTTTAAGTGGCTTTTAGCTGTCTCCTTCAATAAATGAATGCTTTGCTCCAGATGTCCTTTTAAGCTTGGCCCGATTGTTTCACTGCTGTGGGGAACATATTGGAAATGTCCATCTCAAGACCTCTGAGGGTGAGGCTGAAGAACAACTATGTTCACTCTCTGTTGCAGGGTCTTTGCCTGAAACCAGCCAGACTGAAGCAGCAAGCAAAGCCCTGGAACAGCAGGGTGCTTCCCAGCTTCCCTCCTCAGCAGGGAAAAGCAGAAAGAGGCTGAAATCTCGAGAGATGCGCTTGCAGGAGCATTTGCCATTCCTTTGTCCAGGAGGGCTGCGCAGAAGATACTGGTGAGAGTTTGATGTTTTACAAGCTCCTTCACCTGTTCTTACATTGATGCTTGGGGTCTCTCTATCCACCTCTGCTTCTGTTTTTTTAATACTTCATGAGCTAAGGGTGTGTGCCCCTCCTGTCTTTCTTACGGGCTGCGTCCCAAGGACAGGTTGGGGTTTTTTCTTTCCGAGTCCGGTATCTACATTTGCTGCTTTCTTCTGCCACTGTCACAGGGCTTCTGTGCTTTCTTGGAGTAATACTGAGTGTACAGAGAAAAAGACAAGGATGGAGGAAAATTCCCTGTCCTACTTCCCATGTCCAGATTGGAGTGCTGTGGTGTGGGTTACTCTCTGGCTGTTTGCTGGAGCCAGACAAGAAGTGTTTTCTGCATCTCTGGAAATGAAAGAGGATTCTTGTCTCTGCAGATCTGCTATCAACTACTGTGTACCCAGTGGCTTTCTTTTAGAGAAGTGTTGGTGTGTGGCATGCACACGTGCCCAAGTGAAACCCCACACAACTTGGATGTAACAGGTGTTGCAGAAATAGGGAGTCTGCAGTCTACTTTTGAGCAAAGTGCTCAGTTGCAGTATTTGCCTTCAATTCAGTTAATTTATTGAGGTGTTAGGTGCTATTTCCCTTATTAGTAGGTTAAAAGGTGAAACACAAATTCTGGGAAGATGCATATTTTTCCAGGTTTTAGAATACTTGTTAAATGGACATAGTGAATACAAGTAAAATAGAACAAAAATTCATTAAACATCAAGGTAGCCCCTGTTTAAATCAATGTTTTGTTTCTGAACTGCTTTATTGAAAATTCCTCAGAGCATAACCTGTTTCATACTGGGAAATTCTGGGCCAGTAATTTTAGGCTACCTTACATGGATATCAGCAGCAGATCTTACTATGTGAAATACACTGCCTAAAGCACATTTGTGCCATGTGCAGCCTCTGTTACGAGATTTCTCAAGACTTAGCTATTTTTTGGTTTGTTTTTCATTTCTAGCAAAGATGAGATTAAGACAGAAGATGTCTCCGAGGAGGGTCCAGCAGAAGACACAATTGAAGATGTTGACATTGTTGGTACAGACCAGGTAATTCTGGCTGGTTTTCCAGCTCTGAGGACAGCTGTAGTTGAGGTGGGTGGATGTCAGGTCAGAGCCTCCTGGGTAGCCGTGTAGCAGCAAAGGGGGTTGCTCTTTTGTTGCCTTTTTCAGGATGAGAAAAGGGGGATTGCCTTCTTCCCGCTGCAGCTGTAGTTTCCTCCTTCAGCTCAATCTACATTTTTAATGCAATCCTTATTGTAGCATCTAGACATCCTTAGGTCATTCCTAAGGATTGAATGTCACTTAGGATGCATTAAGAGGAGGATCCCATTTCCTTTTTTCCCATACTGTGAAGCTTCCTGATTAGGAGCCATTTGCTGCAGTTGCTTCGTGTTACTGACACATTGCAGAGATGGCACTGCTGCATGGCCTGCAGGGAAGATCTGCTTCAGAAATGGTGTTTGCATTGTGTTCTTTGGATTGAAAGACTTGGAATGTGTCTGATCACTGGTCAGCCCAGGGCTCTTGCTAGAGTATCCCATGTTTCTTTTCCAGTCAAGGTTGTTGGGCAGATTAAATTGTCCCTGAACAAACTGGGGATTTGAAGGGAAGCATGAGAACATTGTGGGCTTGGAGTGGCAACCAGCAGAGCCAGGGGCTTGTCTTGTGAGCACTGATTGCCTTTGGGGTCCAAGTTTGGCAGAGCTGCAGCTGTCTGCCTGGGTCTCAGCTCAGCCCTGGACTGGATCCTTGCTGCAGGGAAGGACTTTCAGTCCTTTGGGCCACTGGAGTGCAAAGACTCAAACAGGACATTGTACAGCAGGGTCTTGTGGAGTGACTGTACAAGGAAAGGGGCGGGGGGGTGGAAGAAAGGCCATGATTTTTCCTGTGCTGCAGCTAATCCCAACCCTTCTGCCCCCTAAAGGTTTCTGTCAGCCTCTACAGGGGGCTAAGCAGTTCCTTCAGGTTTTTCTCCTGTATTTCCCCCTGCTCTCTGCACTTCAGAACATAACTGAAGTGTTTGGCAGACAGTATTTCTGCAGTAAGTCAGGAAACCCCTTGATTTCCAGTGACTCTGGTTATCTGGGATCTAACAACCACATTCATGATTGTTGACTTTTTAAATGAGTTTTTCCTGTAAAGTTCAGCAAATAGTTTTTTACACATGGTGGGCTTTTATTTTTAAAGAGGACTAGAAGGAAAGAAGGAAGGACTTCTACCTTTTCTTTCAGTCATATGCATGTTAAAATGTGGACAGTTTGGCCATGTACTTGAAGCAGCTCCTACTGAAAATAGAAGAATTTAACTCCATGGACAAAGATCGAAGCCATACAGAAAATGCACTACTTATCCAGTATGGTGCCTTTCCCAGTAGTGCCTTTTCTGGGCTTTTTGGGGTATGGAAATACTTCTTTCCTTTTGTGGAAGCTCTAGTTCTATACAAGAGCTGTCTCTATGGCTAAGCTGCTGAATGGTTAGATGCTACACAGTTACTCAGATTCCTTGTGGGCTTTTACATGACATCTCCATCATAGTAGACGACTGACTTAATCTCTTTTTTCTTGTGATATAGGACATTTAAGACACTGAGAGGATGAACAGAAGTGAAGCACACACTTTTTTTCTGCAAATTGTTTAACTTGACAATGTGGTGTGAGGGCATCAGCTGAGGTGGCAGAGACATGGATCAAGTTGTCTCTGTGCCTGTGGGCATCCACTCAGAACCAGTTTGTAGCACTGTGGTTGATTTCTCACCATTGCTGGTTGTGGGAGTTACTGAGGTGGCTGCTGCAAGTCTAGGGTTGGGTATTCTGAGCATCATTACTCAGCTGCATCCTGATCCTTGATGCTGCCTTGGAAAAACTCCCAGCTGAAGGACTGGAATCAGTGTACTGACAAACACCACATCAGACACTGTGAACCAGGTGAGACAAGCGTGTTTGAAGCATGTGGGGGCAGTGCTCTGCTGGCTGTGTTCTGTACTGTTTGAGATAACCAAATGGAGAGCTATGTGCTTCCTTGCACCCAGTGCAGGGGAGAAAGGAGCCTGGCTCAGCTGTGAACACTGGGACCTGCTGGGTGATGGCAAATGCCATTTCCTGCCTGTAAAATGGAAAACCTGGAACAATCAGCTGAAAGTATTTCTATATTCCATTGCTTAGAGAGATGTGGTTAGTGGTCTGTAGGCATCAGGACATGTTCCTGGGAAACTTGTGTCAGGGTTTCAAAGTAACAAAGAAAGCAACTGTGGACCAGCTGACTATTTTCCTCTGGAAGAAGACCTTTGTACCATGAGCACCTGTGGTGTTTACTTGGAAAAAGCTTGGAAAGACAATGTAAATAGACTGTAAATATGGCCATTCAAAAATAGGGGTTTTTGCATTAAGAATTTGCAAATGATCTTCACCCAAGAATGTTTCAGTGGCAGTTAGGCTGGGGAGGGTGGGCTGCTTTCAACTGACCCTTCTCACTGCTCTCTGGAATTGTACATTGCAGTAATCATATCAGCTTTATTTTTTATATATATATATATATATATATATTTTGGATTGTAACTGTGTAAATAAACTACAGAACTATTGCTGTACTGAATGTGCAAGTGATACTCCTACACTGTGTCTGAAGAAAGAAGGGCAGCGATGTGTGCTGGCCTTTGCAGTTGTGTTTATTTTACAGGCTGAGCAGGGAGTTCCCATGAAGATGGAAGTGAAAGCCATGACTGTTGCCCAGGTAGTGGGTATACTGGAGTAGCCACAGTGAATCCATGATGTTTCCTTTTGCCTGGGTGGGTGTAGGGGCTGAGGTACCACTCCCCACATAATGTGGTTGTCAGGTCTCCTCTGATTCAATCAGTAACTCCCCCTACCTGGACTGGGGTACTGATGTTTCCTTCATCCATCTGTGGACGATTTGTGTATCTAGGCCTAAGCACTCACCAGGTAGGCAGAATAGAGCTTGACTAAGAAAACAGTTACACCTGGAACCACATCAAGCATATGGAAGCTTTAGTTCTTGTAACAATGGGCTAGGGCTGGGAATTACCCTGCAAGGGCAAGGTCCAGTAATCCTTAAAAGCTCATGTATTTCAAGAAAATGGACTTCTACAGTAACAACAGGATGCGTTCCACTTAGAAAAGAGGGGACTTGGTTAGCACAAGTATAATAGAGAGCAGGATTTAACAGGCACTTCATTAAACACAAAGTGGCAACAGCAGCTACAGGCTCTGCAGAAGAGATCGACCCTGCACCGTAGTGCTGTGTGACAGAGACATGTCACTGTATGCTGGAAAAGCCTGTGGCTGTTCACTGCCCAGATACAAGTTCCCTTTTTAGGAAGGGTTTCAGGTAGAAAAAAGCAGCAGGTAGAAAAAAGCCTCTCCTGCACTGCAACAGGGGCTCAGGATCATCTTCTGGAAAGCCAGTTGGTCATCCTTTCCCTGAGGGAACAGAGCTTAACAGAAATGCTCTGTGTATCTTTACTGTTGAAAAGCCCCACACCATGGGCAGTAAGTGAAAAGTATCCAGCCACCACAAGGGAAATCTGACATTGGTGAGTCTCTATTAAAACTGGAATAATCAACCCACTTATCTTTTTTTTAAAAAAAAAGATCCTTCAAATGGTATTAAAATGACTTTTTTCCTCAGTAACATTCACCAGCACTTCCGCAACGAGTTTCTTTATACACAGGTGTGTAGGTTTGTGCAGGAGCTGGTGTGATGAGTAGAGCACAACAGGTTTCTCCCAGCTGCTCTGCAATACTCTCTTTTGGATGATGAAAAACCTGCTAGAGGCAGATTGCTTTGAATATGCAGCTTGTACTTACCCAACCAGACTGCAATACCTGTGTAACCCATCTTATGGTGAATGGTTCTTTAACAGTAAGACATGAATTGTGTGCAGTATGTAACAAACATGTTAAATTACATGTATGAAAATCTTTATTTGAAAATACAAACATGTTTTTTAAACATTTTAAAAGATCTACACTGCAACCAAAAAAATAACTTACATCTTTTTGTACATTTTTTTTCCCAACAAAACCTGTTTAACAGTTAAGAGTGAGGCAACAATTTCAAGCTGCTGTGACACTGATGAATATCCATGGAATGTGTCAATAGCAAACAAGCAAAGGGGAGGACAGACAAAAGCACTGAATGCCCACAACAAATTAGTGCACATCACTGATCAAGTAACATTTATACAAAGGATTTAAAAAAAAAATTGGTTCCTTCTACATGAATTATCACACCCATTTTGGATCAAGTATGAACACTCAGACTTCATTGTTAAATAATCTTTTTATGATTAACATCAATGAAAAGACTGAAGTTTAAAAGGGCACACAAAATTAAAGTTGGGGCAAACAAGGACTACAGAGGGAAGAAAAACAGCTTGTCTTGGGTGTTCACTTTCCTTGTATTCTACTAATACGCACAGCTTGTCAGACAAAACTCTGCTTGTAAATGAGTGCTGAACTGTGCACTCATTGTCATGTCTTTTCCTTGCCAAGGCATAAAATAGGGCTGTCTATGAGCATGAGCACATTGCAGGTATAAATTGTCTCCTTACCTCCCATACCAGGACAGAAATACCTGTTCACAGGTGAGATGGAGATGGTCAGTGCCCCACACATCAACTTTGAGAGAATTATACAGTTCTCTTAAAAACAGCAGATTACTTTTCTCTTAAGTCAAATATTGTTATTCTTCCAAAAAGGAATTATGCAACATCTGTAAATAAATATTTTAATCTATTTTACAAACTATAAACTATTGAATAAATACAAAAATCTCATCATTCCGTATAAATGCGCTTCTTTTACTTAAAAGGTAGTGTAGTGATTAAATATTTTTAGCACAAAACTAAGCTGACTTCCTGGAAACAAACCCCAGTGAAATGTATCAGTGTGTAGCAGACCTGCTGCAGACTGTCCCTTCTCTTCTGCAAGTGCCGACCATAAGTAACCTCTACTCAAAATCCTCATCATAGTCATATTCATCCAAGTCTACATCAGCCAGATGGGAAGGCATTTCAAAAAATGGTCTTTTCTCCATTTGATACTTTAGAACACTGGCCTTCTGATGGTCTACAGGATTCAGCTCTGCTTCATACCTAGAAGCAGACAAAAAAAAAAAAAAAAGAAAATGAAGGAGTCTATGCAGAGAGTGCCTAAATGTTGGACCACTAACAAGGCAGCTGCAGGAAGAACATACTTTTCAATATTTTATATTTATAATAAAGAAACATAACCAGAACAGGACCAGGGTTCTGTAATAATTCCCTGAATTTAAGGTAGCTTACTCTCCTACCACATGCCAAACTTTGCAGTCTAATATGCAGCTCTACTGAAAGGATTCAAAGCACACAGTGACACACTGCTCCAGTGGACTACTCATAGGCTAGAAATGGTCAAATGCAAGACTTCAAGTACTTGCCAAAAACCCCTCAAGTTATTTTCAAGAAAGCTGAAATGAAGCTCAGTTAGGAAGAACAGAATAGAGCTGCAGTAGGTTTGACAAACAGGAGGGAATACTGGATTGAGGCTCTTCCTGACATGTGTTTGAGCACCACGAAGCGATAGCAACTGTGCTTTTAAGCAGATGCTGGAAAGCAAAAGCCAACTGTTAATGCAGAAATTATTGATAACTACCTGCTGCTGATGCAGATGAATAGATGGATAATGAAATGTAATGTTTAACTAATGCAAGCCAGTGAAGGCTGGTATTTAAAAAAGGTTAGCTTTAACACTTTACGTGGGATCCATCTATAATTCATAGTGCTTGAAAAACACGAAGTCTCTGTGGAGATTTATGGTGGCAGATTAAAGAACTAACCATTTCCGGGGTTAGGGTGACTCAGGTTCATGCATGTCTTCCCAACCACTACTGAATCTCATCACATGATTTTTTCCATCTACTTGACTGTGCGGAGAATAAGCTTTAGATACTGCAGTATCTGTTCTTTAAAACTGCTTTATGAAGGCATTACATGCTGATTAGAGTTGTTCTTTCAGAGAAAGACATAGGGCAAAGAAGAGTTAAAAAGAATCCACTATGAGCACTAAAATAGAGCAGCACCTTGGGTTTCTCCCATGAGTTCACCACTGATTTAAACAGAAAACAAAAGTCATCTGAAGGTTTAATTCACCAAGTTACACATTTAAAAACCAGGGTTTGTAAAAAGAGATGTATATTTCAGAGTAAGAATTTTGGCTCACACATGTGTACTTGGTAGTCTCACACACAGTTAATTACATATTTTGAGAAGGATTTGTCTTGTCTTTTTTAAATGAATGACAGTGGTGGTGAGGCTCTACTTTAGTAGAGAGGATTCCTATCAACCCTTCTGCTGCATCCTTACCCGTCATTCCACTGGTCACTTGCTGCCTCTTCTGCTACCAAGATATCATACTCTTCAGCAGCATATTTCTCCCAGTCAGAGACCTCTTGACTTTCACCTTCACCATCCTAAACAATCACATTGCATGTTATACAAAAAAATATTAATTGCTAAGCACGTTGCTGTAAAGACTTTTAGAGCTTCGTACTCACCCGCAACATAGAAAACTGATCCTTCTGTTCATGGTCAAGGTATTTTTCAATGTTGAAAAAAGTATCAAAGAACACATTTGTCAACTTACATCGCTTTAAATCATGAAGAGTAATTTTTCCTGTAAAGAAGATTATGAGATAAGATAATTAAGATAAAATAATTAGAGCTGAAGTTATCCCTTCTCCAAAGTGGAGGAATCAAAAGGTACATTATCATTACTCAGTCATCACTGCTCAAGAACATTTGTCACTGATGCTCAATGCAATGGGAGAGATGCAAACAGATGAAATACTCTAACCTAGAGATACGTCCTTCAAAGTGTACAAAACTTCTAAATGTTTCAGATTTTTTTCCTTGCTATGGTTGTCATCCCACAGCCCGTCAGTATATTGGAGTGAGATGCAGTCTACCTCCCTTAGCTATTAAAAATCATTGAAGGTATTAGTTTAAGCTTCTTCAACAGATAGAAGTCTCCAGTGAATTAGCCATTCCTTCCCAAGGAGTGCTTGGGTAGCAGGTAGGAATCTCCTATGGCAGCAGCCCTCTCTCCTCCCTGACTTGAGCAGACAAATGTATGACAGAAATGACAGTGTGTGACTATGCTTCATACAGATGAATTTTTCATAGAGTCAAGGTTGCCACACTTGTCCAGTCTGATCAATATTTATTGCTTGAGAGGAAAGCTAAATGCTCAGAGGTGCTTTGTTTGATTTTTATAGTGTGATACTTTAAAGACTCAAATCAATGGATGTGTTAAGCATTAGAAGTATTTGTCAGGTTGCTCAGAAATGTTACCCTATTTCAAAGCAGAATATTAAAGCTTCTGCAGAAAGGCTAAAAAGTATGAGATACACAAGGGAGGACAGATGACTATCCTTAAAACTCCCCTTTATTGATTCACCTGGAATACAGACAATCTTCCATTGTTAATCAAATAGGAGCTAACTGAAGATGTTATGGAAGAGTTCAATAAAAGCCAGACTTGGACCAGTATTTCCTCAGCACACTGTCCCAGTCTCTAACAAAGTGTAACTCAAGGACATCACAGGGAAGCAAAATCTAAATCCCATTTGTACATGGTTGCATCTGTCATGAAGGGCCCCAGTGCGTTGTGCCTGGCTCATAGCTGGTGCTCCAGAACAACACAAATCCCCCGTGGCACCTGTGCCGTATCTGTCAGACCCACACAGATGTCTGAAGCACTGCACCATCTCAAGTGGCAGCAGCTCTCCACAACCAAGCAAATGATTTGAATCCTAGTTACATAAGCTCCCAGTTTAAGTTAGACTCCTATATTTGGTTCACTGATTTGCTCTCCAGTTTCCATTTATTGCAATGGGAGCTTAGACACTTAACTCTCATGTGGATGCCTACCACTGTCTCTCAAACACCAACAAAACAGGAGTGAAATTAAAGTAATTAATTCAGGTCTCCAGAAATTAAAGCTTGCTTTTCTGTACACAGAGCATTTTATAGAAAGTGTATCGCAGTTTAGCCATAACTTTATGAAAGTGTCTTCTTTTGTTTCAAGTCTACAAAGTGAAACATCAGTTTACACTGCTAGTTTTTTGTATTAGAAAAACAGAAGTTTTTTTTTAAATCCACCTTTTAAACATAATTCAATTTTTACTAAAAAAAAAAAAAATCAAGCCTTCTCAACTGGCTTTCATTTTTATTACCCTAAATAACTCATCTTGGTTGTGTTTGATAGCCTTCTTTTATCATCCTCATGACATAGAAGAGATATATCAATCTTGTTTCATTTGAAATGCAGAACAGAAATATTATTGTAAATGTCTGCTTTTCAGAAGCATAACATAGAACTGGAAGGGAACTACTGAGCTCAGGAGGTGATTGTGAGCAACCATGTAACATAAATGTGCTTCTCAGAGCTTGCCTCACTTCCTCTTAAATGCCCCCCAGCCCCCATGCATTATACAATGTTGGTCTAAGACTTCATTCCACTGATATCAGGGATTGAGCTTTCAGATGAATCACACATAACATTCCTTTTTCATTTACAATTTTTTTTATCTGCCTTTAGAGATGTGTTTTCATCTAGCAAATTCCTTTCAGCTTGGTTTAAATAAGAATATATCAAGCTTTATGTTCTAGTTTTAGCCATTTCAATTCTCTCAGCATGCAAAAACTGACATCTCAATAAATGACAAGTGTCTTTAAAAAAATTTAAGTTTCTTGTAATTTAAATATTCTTAATATTAGAAAGAAAGTGGGCAATAAGCAAGACTTAGTAATTGGTTTTTTTTTCTAACCATAATTGTCTAGAACATCATGCTCACTTCTTAAGGTTTTTTTAGGTGTAAAATATAAACTGAAGTTTCATCATCTAGACATGATACAATGTCAAATGCAGGAGTAGAACGCAGGTCTATGAAAGTCCAAATAAGTGTAAAAAATAGCCAAAAACTCAGAACAGTTTATTATTCTGTTAATTTTAAGCCCCTTGTCATGAATTTCCTAAGGACAGCTTAGGCTTCTAATGTAAAATAAGTCAATACTGGTCTAAGGGACAAACCCTGTTTTGAAACTCTTCCCTCCAGAGAAACTCAATTAAATGAACATTGGAGCAGGTGAGAAATGAGTGAACCATCAAGAGGTTTTGCTGAGAGCCTCACCTCAGCTAGACAGTGACAAGGTATCACTTAAGACTAAATGTGGCTAAAAGCACAAAATAAAAGCTGACAAGGAATTTGAAAGCAGCCTATTAAATTTTAGTATGGAAAGAATGCCTGCCTGCTGTTGGAAGACTGATCGATTATTAAGATTTAATAGACTTTAGTGAGAAGACAACCTCAAGGCATTTTATTTGTATGACCAACTGAGTGCTCTTAAGGCTGCACTGACTCCTAAATCCAGAGAGGCAAGAAGTTACAGATGGAAGAGGATTTTATTACCTTCATGTTGTGGCTTTACAAGATCCAGCATCTGGCACAGACAGTCTTCAAATGGCAAAGGTTCTATGGCCATGTTATCTAATTTTTGGCACTGTTCTTCATAAAAATATTCCAATTCATACATAGACAAAGCACCATCCCCATCAAGGTCCATGCAGCGGAACCAGTATTCAATGCTGAAATTTGGTCATTAAGAGCAAAGAGACAAACTTACTACAGCATTTCAAGAATTCATGCTGCCTCTTTTAAAGGCAAAAGTAGACTTAAGACTACATTCCACTAATCCATACAAAGTCATTAAACACCACCTACTGTGCTAAGAGTTGCTGGTATTTGCTATGCCATCCATTATTGCATTTGAAAACACATTTGTTAATGGTGTAAAGGAGAAGACTAAAACACATCATTTTACGTCAAAATATCAAGGGAGACAACGAAAAATTGATGAAAACTTCAGTATTTTGGGCTTGTTTCCATATTGAACAAGTGATATGTCACATGATAGGTTTCTTATCAGTACCATGCAGCTAATAGTAGCTGCACAGCTTCCCAAAATCATTGGCATCATGGAACAGCTGCAATGTCCTTAATGTATGGCCCTGTTCATAAATAGGCCACATACAACTTATGGAACAATAACATTGAATTAGCCTCTTAAAAGTCATTCAAATAGACTTCTACAGCAACAACAACAGCAGACACTGATAAATAAGGACGATGCAAAGAACTGGGCCAGTTTTCCACTCATGTTTTTATAGTTTAGCTTCTTCCATTAGAGTTGCAGCTGTTCATCAGTGGTCCCCATTTAAGGGCTGGAAAAACAAAGTCAGTCTTTGTTTCTGTTAAAACAAATTAATTCTTACCTAGTTGGTGTTTTCTTGTCCTCTTCGGATATCAAAAACCAGACAAAATCAGCGTAGCTAATCTTCCCATCTTTTTGTGCTTTTCTACCTCTTGAAGGCCAATGAGGAATAAGATAGAAAATTTATTTTAGAACACCTAGCTTTTACAAAGCAAAATTAGGATTGTTTTCCTTGTTGCTACTAACTATTTACTCCTAAACGATGAAGTGTTCATAAGGTGACTTATGACAGAGTTCACTGACCACTCAGGATAAGGAGCTTGTGTGCTCTGTTCTGTTTCTAATGCAATGGTGAAGAGGAAAGGGCAACTGGAGAGGAAGGTAGTACCCTCTCCAGGACTTACAGCTTTTCTCCCTGGGCAGCAATGCCGCTGCTTAATTGTTAACAGAAGAGCCATCTCAAATAATTTTTGATGATATATTATATACAAGTACATATGCTTTTTAGAATTTCTATTCAGGTAAAAGTGATGAGAACTTAAAAGCTTTATAGAACTCCACAAGCTAAAAGTTTTTGAATGAAAATGTGAAGATAAAAATGACATAGAAATATTCAGGAAGCAAATGTCTGTGGCAAGAACAAAATTGTCTGTTTCTACTCTCCTACCGCAGCAACCACATAAGTTCCACATAGTCAACCTGTCTATTAAATAGTCAGGTAGGCGGTTCCTAGACATATTACATTTCAATAATAAAATTCATTTTTTTCTGTTTTATCTTCAAGATGTCTGGGAAAATATGGTATATGTTTTGTCTTGCCCAAAAAACTCACATAAAGGAGTAAGCTCTAGACATATGTCTGCTAAATCTCTCTTCAGCTTTTATTTCTGTTTATCAGTTGCTTTCTAGCTCAGACACTTTCTAGCAAGCAAACACTTCAAAAATGAATAAAATGCCATAAATACACAAGAGGAAGTCAATCCGAAGGGGAGAAATAAAGAATGACTGTCAAAAATGTGAAGTAATTCAACTGGAGGCATTTTGGTAAATTTATTGATGCAATAAGCATTGATTTTGCAATTAATACTTAAAAGCTCAGTTCTCCTTGAACATTTTTCAGGTTTGAGGGATGGAAAAAGAATGATGCTAACATTTCTTACTTCCTCATTCTCAGTCCTGCTAAGTTGTACAATATCCAGTGGCCAGTGTTCATATGGGTGAAGAAAGGGAGAGTGAAGAACTTGAACTGTGCCAAAGGTTCCAAGACCACTCTAGTACTACTAGAGTTTAAACTACAATACTAAATCTTGAAATTCACTGCTCCTTTGTGAGGGGGAGCCATTTTTTTCCCCTGGCAATATCATACAATTTAACAAGCAAAAATTAAATTGGATTTAGGTCAGCATACAAAATACATACCTTGTTACTGCTCCTGAGAAGATGCGCTCTATCATCCGATTTGAAATTGCTGTGAAGAAAGGTTTAAAACGTGTCAACTCTATGCAAGTTATTTTTGCCTTGTATTGTCTCATTGAAGAGTTTACTGGAACTCTTATATATACACATATCAGCAAGAAAGACCAAGTGTAGTGCTCATTAATCCCTTTGAGTCCTTTTAGAGAGGATCTCTTAACACAAAGTCTCCAAAACAAAGCTAGAACCAGCCAGCTTTGAATTCAAACTTAACACAGAAACAGTGGTGCAATAAAAGTAATAAAATTGGCTGATTAATAAAACAGCATTTCCCAGTTCTTTGACAAGTAAATAATGTTTTCCAGTGGCATTAAGTTTTACATGACCTTGGCAAAGAGCCAAAACAGAATTGGCACGATCACACATAATAAACATACCTTACTGATTCTGACGGGTCTAATTTTGACGTGGTTTTGACCCATGCTTCTATTTTGAAACCATTTCAGGGATTTTAGAGACATATCTTAACTGAGCACTACATCTGTAAAGGATCTTCAACTTATACTTAAGAATTTGCAAAATTAAATTGCAGGTGGCACTGTATTAGTTGTGCTTTCTGTATAAAATGTACTAACACAGTAGAGCAGCCACTCAAATGAAAGCAGTTTTCCTTTCTCACTGTCCTAAAGCATAGTCAAACTATAGCAGGCAAATTTTCAGAAGGAATCAGAGTTGTGTTTATCCTTTTTAACACGGGATAATACTCCATAATCACTTTGTGCTTAAGTAAGCTTTCCTGTCCTGAAAGGAACACTATTAGGATGGGCACTAGGCATCTAAAAAGAGCCCCAACAGTTCCATACAAACTACAAGAATATTTAAAATAGGAACAAGCATGCAAGACTACAGAATAATGGTCACTGCATATTATACATGCAGAAAATGTAAACCTGCTAACCAGTACTAAATAGTATTAAACCAAAACACACTGCAGCTGAGTTAGCAAAACTTTAAAATAAGCCAAGTACCAAGAAGGTATGTTTACCTTTTCTACTCTTTCCATACCTTGCCATAAAAGTAATGCTACTCGAATAATACCAGTAAAATGGATAGTGTCCAAGATAACAACCCAAAATTGCCAAATAAAACCATTTATAATATACCAACACTTAAGTGGTATTTCCTCCACTTCTTTGCCAAGATCACAATTCAAATTCAGAATTTTCCTCAAATGTGGTATTCGTAGATGCATCACGGATGACTTGTCCTGCTTTAGTTCACTGAGCCAGCAGGATCAGCTACACCAACAAACTTATGAAACTGGCCTTGGCATTAAACCACTTCCTCAGCTCAAAGTTTACAGGTCATTTAATACATGTGAACAAAGGTGCTTCATTTGTCATACCATGATCATTATGTCGAGCTAAATCCTTCCGATCAATGTAGAGGTCATGGTCTGTATCCAGCTCCCAAAATTTGCAATAGATAACATAAAAATGTTCATATGAGAAGTACTCTGTCAGCTGGTTAATATCAGGTTCCTCTTCCAATAATGCCACATTCTATTATCAGAAGGATAAATAGAACACATTAAAGCGTTTGTAAGACATTTGTTTGTTGAATGATCTGAGTTCTCACAACCAAATTAATATCTAATGCTATTTCAGTGGAACAATTTGTTTTCAGGGACAGTGCACACCATACAGCGTGACAGTGAAACTGAACACACAGGGTGGAAAATTAATGCATTCACGGAAGAACGAGTAGATCAGACCAACTTCTGCTTCACAGATTTGCAGGTATACAGCTCTAGATACAAAAAATTACATTTAAACATATTCTAATGTATGAGAATTAATGCAATTGGGTCTTCATTACTTTTTGGAAAAGGAGGAAATGCTATTTCTGTTACTCCCTTAAGCCTTTAGTTAATGCAGTTTTAAAACTTGTAGAAATATCTGTCTTGCAAAATTTTACATGTTATGTACCTGCAAAAAGTTGCTTTTCCTGAGCTCATTGCAAGTTATTTTCCCAGACCAGGACCTATTTACTGTATAAAATATTCTCTGTATGACCTGCAAGAAAGAGAAAATGGAAAGAAACCTTAGCTATGGTAGTTAAATGCTCGTCCAAGTATTTGTCAAAGATGTCTTAGTACAGCTGCATTAGAAAGCTCCATCTTTCTCCTATTTCTATTCTTTTCATTAGACAGAGCTTGTGTCATACTATCCATTATCCAAACCATTTCTAAACTACACCTAAACTCATCTAGGTAAGTTTTATTTCAATGCTGCAGTATCTATGTCTCACTCAGTAATGCTGCAGAATATGCTAGCCAAAATATGTCTATTGGCAATTTCACTACCTCCAGTCTTCCAGATCTAGAGGATATAATCTATTAAACATATTAATGTATCTTATTACTTCACATTTAAAGACCTGCATTTGCTATAAGACTGTTTTACTTCATAAATGAATTTACAGAAATAGAATTGGGACTGTTTAAGGATCAGCGTACAGCAGATGTTGCTACTTCTGAAGTCCACAAACCCAACAAATCTACATCTGACAGAAATACTTCCTGCAGATGCAGAGAAAATGTTTTTCCCCATTTAACTTCATTCTATTTGAAGTTCCTTGGAAAAAAACCCTGTTAATAGCATTAAAAGTAGTACACTGATATGTTCCAAGTGAAGAACAAAGAAAAATCTGTGCAAGAAAGATGACTAGTTCTTGTGCCATGACCGATACTGGAACCAGAAACAAATGCATCCAGTTGATTAAACAACACTTTTGTTTAAATAAATTTTACATGTACATCAACTAAATGAGCATACAGATCTTTTCCAAACTAATGGTTCTATGGCTATTTTGGATAACTCATGCATTCAGTGTAATTTTCTCGGGTTTAGTTTACAAACATAAGACTTCAAAATATGCTTTCCCTGCTGCTTTACTGAACTCAGTATTCATCTCAGTTAGTTTGACTTAAGACAACCAGATGTACATTTCAAGTCAGTCATTCACCACTAAACAAATAAACAGAAAAAACCCAGACAACAAACCTAAACATATTATGAACTATAATTGCTCAACTGGTGACTGATTATACCTGCTAACTGGCAAGACTCAATATTGCATGTGTAGTGTTTCATTTGCAACAGAGCAATTACTAACTAAAATCCCCATCTCTTTAGGAACCCCTTCCCCACAATTAAAATGTCCTCACAACTACAGGCTGTTTTTATCACTTCAGACTTTAATTGCAGTAAATCAATAGTTTAAACTAACCAATCATTTCTAAATTACACATAGAAAAGTAATGTACTTATGAAGCTTTGAAAGAAAGTTTAAACTCTAGTGCAGCAAGCTCCTCAGTTCTTACTTCGAGCAAGAACAGCTGGTTCCATGACTTCAGACAGAAGAATAGATTATTCTGCTTCTGAAACTTAATTAACTTAATTCTAATTGTGAGTTTAGGGAAGGCCCATTTTTGGCTTATACTACAAAGCAATTTTTTCTAAAAAGTTTTTTGCCTTAGCCTTGCAACCTAATCCATCTGCATGTCATTATCTCATCTGTTATACATTTAACTGGTCTAAAAATAAGAACAAAATTGAATGTTTGGTAAAGACAACTGGGAACAGACTTAAACTGTTTTCTAAAGTCAGCTGAGGCAGAGTATAAGCAAATTGTCAGAGAATTGCCTTTACTATTCTGCAGAGTGCTTTGTCAGAAGGGAGAAGAAATGGTGCAATACAGAGACTACAATTTCAAGAACTTATAGTTCAGGTATGCACGTAACATCCTGGCAGAATAAATGTAATATCTCATTTGTCACAGCAAACATTTTTAACTTATTTCAGCTCTATCTTGGCCATATGTAACTAACCTGACCACTAGACTGACCAACAAACCTATACCATATCTTAGCAGACAGAATAGACTGCTTTCATGGCTTACAAAACATGTGCCAAAGAGATGTATGTAATGTATATGCATACACACACATATATGTATGTATTTACAAAAACCCAGCAGAAGAATGGCTCATTTGGTTTGCAACTGGAAGTATCCTTTAGATAAAACTTCATGTAGCAAGGTTAAGCTAATTGAATACAGGTATGAAATGCCTTATTTCATCATAGGTAAAATAATCTATAATTATCCTTAATAACTTGCAGGACAGAATTTTAGAAGACTATGCCAAGCTCAGTTGGTCAGAGCATGGTGCTAATAATGCCCAGGCTGTGGGTTTGAGCCCTGTATGCACCATTCACTTAAGAGTTAGACTTGATCCTTGTGGGTCCCTTCCAACTCAGAATATTCTGTGACTCTGTGAACAGTTATGCTGTCCTAAAATATGACAAGAAAAGGGTGGAGTGCTCCTGCCATTTCTTAATCTGCAGAATGGTGTTCCAAATATTGTTGATATATTCATACTAGTTTACTTTTCGATTTAACACCATTTTTTTTGATTAAACACCGATTTCTATTGAAGTCTACACTAAATTGTGCTAATAAAATACTTCCAGCACTAATTTATTCAATACTGCTAGACTCAGACCTACTCAAATAAGCTGTTCCTCCAAAGAAAAGTAACTGGAAATGGCAGGACCTTTTCTTTCCTACTGTTCTTCAGGACAGGCAGCAAGTTTTCACAATTTTGACCAGAGCAGGCTTTGATACAACCCAGAATCCATTAAGAAACAAAACAACTCACAGGCAGAACAATTCCTTCAATCACAATTGACAAGAAAGTTCTGTGAGCTCAGGTAATCATTATAACAAGAAGCAAAAACTAATGCAGCAGGACATACTTGATAGGCCAGCAAGTCTCTGTAAGGATATAATGAACAAAACCCAAATGCTCTCAAAAAAAAAGTTCCACAATTTCAACCTGGGTCAAAGTATAAGATGGACAAAAGATGATCAACTCTGCATAGTTTTTTTTTTTTGTTGGAAAATATTCATTAAGCTAGTTTTCACATGCACAAAGAAAGTGAACTAGATGTCATTTTGAAGAATTTTAATCTTTTGAGACTTCACTGGAATCAACTGTCTAGTCTACAGTTGAGAAAATTTAATGTCACTGATTTTTCCCTTGGGTACAGAACAAATACTTCAGTCACATAACCCTGCAAAGACAGAAATGAAACTTTTCATGTAAAAAACCTTCCTTGGAAGAAAAGTCCCCAGAGAGAAAAGTGGCAGGCAGCTTCAGTATCATCATTATTTCACTTAATACTGAACATAATCATATTAATATAGATGTTTCATTCAAGATTTCATTTAATTAATCCCAGATTAAGGTCAGGATTCTAATGAATACAGTCTAGAGCCACAATCAAGTGTTTAAGATAACAGCCTGCTCTTCATTTAATGTTCACTAACTTATCCAACACCATTACAATTCACTGCTTCTCTTACTAGTATCAAATTCAGCAATTCCTTACAAATGTTAAGAACTAGGATGCTTAAGACACTTTTCCCACAAGATTTCTAGTTACGTAGAAATGAAGACTGACAGCCTACTCTACCCTTCCCAAGGGACAGGATGCTTAGACGTATTGACTAATTTTGCTTTTCTTAGTTAACCAAAAAATAGCTTTTCCAGATATAAATCACTTACTGTTGTAATATACCGAGAATGGAATTCAGATGCTTCTTTTAAAAATGAAAGGCCTGGATGACTATTCACCACATCCTACAAAAAAGAAATGACAATATCCCGAAGAGTATTCATTAGTAACCATATACAACAATTAGCAAAGAATAGCACACCTGCTTCCTTAACCAAAAAAGTTCAAATTAACTACCACAATCATTACTGATAACTTCGTTTTCACCAGGGCTTCACATAAATAACACTACAAATCTTTTTAAAAATAAAATTATCTTTTAAAGAAATCACATAAACAAAAGTTTTCCTATATTTTAGGAGTATTATAGGATTTTTTTCCTATATTTTAGGTTAGTTGAGGATTTTGAACACTACTGACTGCCGTAGCTTGTAATTTTGTGGCTGACTATGATGCAGTAAAGCCAATTTAGGTTTTATTCAGTCATTTCTATAGGTGGTGCTTGCTGTTCTTTCAACAAAGATTTACTTGGTTTTGAATTCATATCCCACTTCTCCTTTGCCCTCCAAAGGCCTATCCTGACTTAAACAACTTTAACTGCCTTCTGAAACATAAAAGATTCCAACACAGGTGCTATTCCTGCAATTGATTTTAAGTCTTACCATGGCACTTAAAAAAGACCTCACCTTATACGAAATGATTAACTGTAAAACAAGTCACTCACTGGCATCTTAGTGGATCATGCAAAGTCAGTTGCACTAAATATTATCAATAAACTTTAATGATGACCATGAAAAGTATGTTTAGTTCAAACAACTCAGGGCTTTGCCAGTTCATAATTTTTTGGTGTTCCTAGAACTAGTTTCTGTTGCAATTTACTTGTAAAAAAGGAATGAAGTCTTCTTGCACCAAGTAGTTACATCCAGGGTTCATCAGAAGGTGAACAAACTTTGCAGCATCATCATAGCAGGTTTGAAGTACTCTGAAATGTAAATAGTTCCATTTAATATTCTACACGGAAAATTGCTCATGCTACCTCATGCAGGCATCCTAGAGCAAGGCCTATGAAACAACATTTATTCAAAAGCTAATTACAAATGTCAAACCATGCTCCAAGTGAACTTATCAAAGCAGTACTGTCTCTTAAATTTATGTTAAAGGAGGCAGGTACACCATGTAATTGATTACATGAAAGTACAATTTAAAATTAATATTAGATGAGAACTAGAAATAAAAAGCATTTTGTCCACAACTGGCATCTACAAGTTAGGGCCATGGTTTTCACTCTTCTCATGAACTGTCAGTCATTTACCAAACATTTTAAAATCTATAAACACTGTAAATGAAGATTTGTTTATGTTAAAGTATTATTTAGTTACATTTTCCCATGTACACGTTCGCTGACAATGGTTGATTATGGGAAAGTGTTTTATTCCCCTTTCCAGACAGGATTGCATTCAGAGCTTAAAATATCACATTTCAATGAAAAAAAATGCAGTACTTCTAAAAAAATGTAATCTACTTACTTCCTCCACATTGCAACAAATTTATGAACTGACACATATCCTGTTCGTTCACCTCCAGCACAATAAAACAAAGGACCTTTCCAGTAAAGTGGGCATTCACAAGCCTAGAATTAAAGTATACATGAAGTCAGTTTATTGATTGCTTATCTGAGGGCTACTCTTTTATTTATAGATCCTTCAAAAATTACAAGCGTTAAGAAGAAAGCATTAGGGAAGAGATATTTTAAAAACTGTTTCGGAAACCAGCTTCACCTTCTGAAATAATTCATTTTAAGCAACTGCTTTTGGCTGAAATCCAAAAGTGGAGAGCAAAACACAGGGCAACTTGTAGCATTCCTAATAAACTAATGCAGAGAGTCACATGCCTGTCTGTCCATACTCCAAGCAGCTGAACAGAGTCCATCTTAAGCTCTGCTCAAGAGCTGGATATCTTTAAGCTAAGCTCAAGACAGCACACTTACAGACCTTCTGAACTGGAGCAAATTGACAATTTGTCTGGCTCGGAGGATGGTTCAACTCATCTGCATCCCTGCATGTGCATGGCACATCCTCTATCCAATTTTAAGTAGAAGGCCAGCCTGATCTGAGCAGCAGTATCTTGCTTTAGGGTACTCAACAGTTACACATTCCCAACTCCAATGCTCCCCACATACACCTCAAGTGCTGCTTCTGTGTCTGCTCCAAGTGTCTACAGCCGCACCAGCCAAGTGCCCAACTCGCCTAAAAGCGACTCCAGCTGGGAGCACTCAGACATGCTGGCATCCCCAACAATCTCTGCTAAGACTGTGAATACTGCAAGATGTGTAAGGTCACTGCAGCAAAAGTACAATTACTTCTCATGCAATAGTTTAACCAGTACTTCAAACAAATATTTAAAAGTGAGTTTGAGGAATACTGTCCTCAGACAGTGTTCTTCAGGGAGGTGTCTTTCATCACTGAATTGTAGGTGACTAGAACCTTTCACCTTCCTTGCTGAGGGAGTGGGGTCTCATCCCCACCTCCTCTCTTCTGTGTTGTAAGGAGCTGTGGAAGACAGGGATCCTATAATTCAGCTTAGCAGTAAAAAAGTTTTGGAGAGGCAAACCCCCATCCTGCTCCTGTGAGCAGTCTTAGCTTCTATTTTCTAGACCCTGGACAAAGTGACAGGAACATGGATGAGAACCTGAGACTCATTACCAAGACCAGGACTTGCAGTGAGATTTCAAGCATTGATTCAATATAATAAAATGGAAATTTAAGTTTATTTTAACTAGCTTATTGTCTTTAAACTTACACAAGTTCAAAAATATTTGTTGCTTTCTAAGCTAAGTATGTTGTAACTCTGCCATAACTCTAAATTAGCTCTTCAGGAATAACTTGAGGGCTATAATCTCAAGTTACCAAACCATTCTGTCTTTACAACAGGGGTTCAGCACACTGCAGAATGAGAAAAAAAAACCAACCAGTGTGAATACCTGAAAACAAAACATGTATTAGCAATGCTTTTGCCCTAAGTCTCTCGGTCAATATGGAATGGAGAACAACATACAATGTGCCCTTCAGTATTTGGTTGTTTATGCAGCAAAAAAAGTAGTTCAAGGTTTGGTTTAATGTTTGTTTCTTTTTGGAAGGTCATTTGATACACAGTTAATGCAAAAAATTCCAGATAACTGTGCTATCAACAATGTAGAATATCGTTGAATACTAAGGTGTGGGAGATGGAAACACACAATACAAGAAAACCAAGCACAGAGAACTCATCTTTCCTTTCCATAGGAGTACAGTACAAAAAGAAGATGGCCAGCAAGTTCTCACCTTTGCAACCTTACCCATATCTTCTAACGTTGCCCTCTCATTTGGAAATTCAGAGAAAATTTTCTCAATTTTGGCAATCACAGCATCTATATTCACTTTTTCCTTAGGACATCCTCGAGGAAAATAAAAAGTTGGAATGTTTTGACTATGTGATGGTGGCAAAGTTTCTTCCTTCTTTGTTTGAACCTAAATAGATGAATACACATTTGACAGTCAAGTACCATGAAATCACATAGTCATCCACGGATAACTTAAATCTCTTGATATTCTATGTTCCAATGCACCTTGAAAAAGATTTCAGAATATAAATTGAATAAACTACTAAAGAATAAGAAGACAATAGAAAAATTAATGAGGATTTCCAAAACCAGCAGTTTAGAAAGACTTCTAGGATGTTAAATATTTAATAAAAACAAGTTCAATCTTCAACATACCAAGTTTCAAGACTGATACATAAGACAGCTTCTTGGGGACATCTGAAATTACTTGGGTTCTATTATTTGTTTCAGAAAAAACCTTTCAACTTCTACCTTAACAGACATTATGAAAGAGTTTGCTATTGAAATAAGGATCATAACTTTGTTACAAACCACGAACCTATTTAATGTAGGTACTGTGAAGATTTTCTTTTTTTTTTTTTTTACCCTAAAAAATGATAGATTTTATAAAGGTAGTAAACAATGCCTGCAGAGGGATTTTTTTGGGTAAAGTATATGCAATTATGGTATGAGAGCTTAGAAATATATTTCTCAAGAATTGTGATACACCATATCACTAAAACCACCCCCCCCCAGATGACCAGTAACAAGAGCAATTTATTTAAAAGCATTTAGGTTCAATAAAGAAGAATTTACCTTGTAGTTAGTTTCCAAAAGGAAGTTAAATAGGCCAGAGAAACAAAGATAACAGGCAAAGTAACAGCAGAGTTAGGAGACAACTCAAATGTAGCAATTCAACTAAATTAAACTCTTTATTCCCAACACTACTATTCAAATGTAGAAACATTGCTATAGGGTGATCTGTCCTAGTGATAGATGTGTTCAAGATCTTGCATCTAATCTCTCATTTTCAACCAGAATTGGGGGGATATAAACACAAAATCCCTCCAAAAACCCTAACCCTTGTTTTATTCCTTATCACCTTTGCCAATGCCTGTAAAGATACCCAGCTCTCCTACCACAATCAAAGTCCTTCCTTAGGTGAGTGGAAGAACTAGGTGCTTATGGACAACAGATTTTAATTTGCAGAGTTCCAGCCCAGAAGCCTTCATTGGAATGCTACATATGCAAAAAAAAAGAGCCTGAACTAACCTTTCCTTCCCCTTCTCTGCATTTGAGCAAGAATTCCTGTCCACAGCTGCAGAATTACCTTAACCATGCTACAAGTTTTATTTCATAGAGGAAAAAGTTACCTTGAATCTGTGACACTGGAGTCAATGTCTGTCAACTTTCTAAGAATCCTGTAAGTAACATCTTTTGATATTTTATCATTGGTTCAGCAGTCCAGTTGACAAGGCATCAGTTTAGAGTAAGAGTGCTATGGGGTATCAAAAATCCCTTCCAACTTCAGACTTCCAAAATTTTGGGAAGTACAAAGACAGCACTGTTTTATTCTCTGGGTAACATCACCACCAGCACTACAAATAATGTCTGTAATTGGGTAAACACCTTGTTTCATTCTAGAAGCCCAGCTCTACCCATCAGCACTTTACAAGAGCCCTTGCAGTTACCCTATTTCCCCTTGTTCCCATCTCCAAGAATGGCCTGGACTGACATAAGATTAGCTTGGTTGGTGAGAGCATGGTGCTAATAACACCAAGGTCAAGGGTTCGATCCCCGTACGGGTCATTCATTTAAGAGTTGGATTTGATGATCCTTGTGGGTCCCTTCCAATATTCCTCAGAATATTCTGTGATTCTGTGATAACCACTCCCATGTGAGCTCCTCAAATGGCCACAGAGCAGCAGGTGTTCCAGTTCTTCAGAGGCACCCAATGAGGAATGCCTCCTCTGAGAAAAGGGAAAGTGCAAATCATAGACTACTAACATTCCCTGAATGTCACAGATAACATGAGGTAAATCACCTTTTTAAGGAAGCTTAGTACAGACACGCAAGGCATTTTTAAAATCCACAGCTAGGGAAATTTAGAGCCTCAGATTAAAAAAGAAAAATTTCTTTTAAAAGGAAAGGTAGAACCGGAGGGAAGACTACACTGGAAAAGATCCCAAGAGAAAAAGAAAAGCTATCATCAGAACCATTTGTTCATTGGATACTATATTTTTTCCAGAAACTACTAATTCAGATACCTCAGATACACAGTAAATGATTTCCATTGGTCCAGGTTAAAAGCTGTTCTTAAACATATCTGGAAATCTCAATTCAGGATTTGTTTTAAGACCTATCCAAGCACAAGTTATTTAAAAGAATTATACGATAAGGGCTTTTTATTTATTTTTCATTTTACAGTCTGGAACATGTTCACAACAGACAAAGATTATGAGGAAGTAGTTCAGCAACAGATTCAGATCTTAAGACAAATATATAGCTGAAGAAAACGGATTTTTCTAAGATGAAAATGTTATATTTAGAAATTTGAATTCAGCATGCTTAGTGTAAAAATATATAATATTTAATCTATAAGACAGAATATTCATTCAATTCTAAGACCAAATATAGACTACAAATCTGTCATGGCAAGACAAATTAACACCCGCTATACTGAGAGATGTCTATTTTTACATGCTGGTTTCTCAAATTTGGCAAAAGAAGAAACTATAAAAAGGCTTTGTTTGCATTAGCAAGTGTGTGATCACTTCACGCTCATTTCTGCTAGAATTATTTGGTGCCTACATATAGGCATCTAGTGAGAATACCATCTAGGGCATGAAACAAAGTGCCCTTGAACATTCCTCGTGGTATCCAGCAGGCAGCTCTGAGCACAGCTCTCTCTCTGCATCTGCCTTGTGGATGTTCTGAGCATGCTAATGCTTCTTAAATGCCACCAGCAACTTGGAATGGGACAATTGAATTGTGCTGTTAATGTCAGTCAACACAGGGATAGGAGCTGTACCAAAGAGAGAAGCATGTCATCCAAAACCATTAGCCCCAACTAATGCACTATAAAGTTGATATTACATCTCCCCCCTCTTCTCAACTTCCCAAGAAGGGCCGAGGATTCTTCTCTCAGTCTGAATTCCAATAACCAAAGGGCTCCTTATACAGCTGAGGCTGCTCTGCTGTATGTGCTCTAATGAAGCAATGTGTGATACTAAAAGGGCTCTAAAAACTTCACTATTTTCTGTACATTCAGCTGCTAGTTACTTCTGTAGAGGTGCGTATTGCATAGCTGATGAAAGAGTCAGTTCTGTTATTTCAGGACAATCAAAATGCACTCATTGTGTGAGATTAGGCTGTTCTAAAATTAATTATAATTTTAACTGGGGAATTCCTTCATTAACAAGAACTGCCAGAAGTCTGCTAACACCAAATCTTTGACTGGAAAATCTGCAGGAACAGTTCATTAATCTTTTTGCACAACTACTCCATTTCAGTGGTCAATTTAACATTTAGAAAGTGATCTATGTTTTCCTGTGGTTTTAAGTTAAAACCTTTAATACTTGTATCAGTAAGCTAAACTCAAAAAAAAGAGACTCGTTTGGTCAGTGAAAATTTTCCCTGCAACTTGCTGAGACAGAGTACCAATAACAAGATGCTTGGAATTAAGGAAAACAGCTGTATAAGCTTGTACATAACTCCTCAAACAGATGTGTGTTGCAGTGTCAGGACTGAAGGGAGCATTAATATATATATATGAAGTCCAGGATCTTTAAGTGTATTGCCAAGTTGCCACTGCAGTTTAGGTGTTATGTAACAGATGGGAAGTGAGGATTCCTTGAAAACTTCTTGTTTGCAGTCATGTAAACAAACTTCTGTAAGATTTGTCTATAGGAGAATTCAAGAAAACCTTTAATACACAACCAGTTTTCATTCCTGACATACAGAATTGTAAGGACTGCCCACGGCTACCCAACACTTACTTGCCTTGATTTTTAAAGTGGAGGAAATGGAAGTTTTTATCCCATTGAGGCCACTGTTCAAAGGGCAAACATCTAATATTATTTTGCAACTTTCCAGATCCTTTTCCAACCATTCTTTCAGCCGTTGTTTACAGTCATAGCATAAAATCAGTATTATAACTACAATACAGTCATATATTAGCATATACCAGAGAACAGGATACACCGTATTCCAAAGATAGAAATTAAATTCTTCAAGCTAGACAGTCTTCTTACATCTAGTAGCTGAGTTGTATTCAGCAGTTAACTGTGTTATAAGCAAAAAATAAAGACAGTGGGGATTTTAAAAGGGTAGGCTTTTCCTTCTCTCAACTGAAAGAGCTGATGCTATGATACTACAGGACCTATTTCTGAAATAACAAGGAAGGGAGGACTTGTTCCCAGATATTTTAAGAATGTATGCTCAGTAATGTCTAGATGTAACATCTGCATGCAGCAACTACCAAGCAGAAATATTGAGCCCCATGAAGGGGCTGAATATGTGGATTCAAATGCAAGCAAGTAAAACCACACTTATAAAGGACTTGCTGGAAAAGGAAGCAAGGTAAATATGTTTGTGAATGTAATAGTCTTTTAGACATCTTCGAGATTAAGACATGAACTTGGGTTGGAAGGGACATCTAGTTCCAACCCCTCCTGAGGTGGGCAGGGATACCACCCACTAGATCAGGCTGCTCAGGGCCCCATTCAACCTGGTCTTGAACACTTCCAGGGATGGGTCATCCACAGCTTCTCTGGGCTGCCTGTACCAGTGCCTCACCACTCTCATAGTAAAGAATTTTTCCTCCCCTCTTTTAGTTTAAAACCATTCCCCCTTGTCCTATCACTATCTGGATTGAACTGACTGGTATTTGCATTGTTTTGACATAACTACAGAATAAGATAACTTCCTTCAGAAATGCTAATGCTTTCTAACTGACATCAACATTTTTTCTGCCTGTTTCTCTGAAAAAAACCCCCAACCCTAATAATTTAAAAAATATTTACAGAGTTCACAGTCAGCTGTTGCTGTAGTATTTGACAGGAATTTCCATGATATTAGAGAAAAGTCAATGGAATGCATACAACAGGGTCAAAAATCGACCCCAAAAAATTCTACCTCACATTTACACCCAACTTCACATTAGGTTTTTAGTAAATGATGCACCACGATCTCCCCCACTAAAAATGGCATTAAATACTGAAAATACTATAAGGAGATTTTTGCCTATTAAATAGACAGAAGTCTGGTTCAATTCCTTAGTAGTTTTTAATTAGGCAATCAAAAGAAAAAAGGTCTGTTACAATACTGTTTATGATGTGCAATATATAAGTTAATCTAGTTCTTCAGTAGACTAGGTCTTCTATTCTTATATATTCTACTTTATGCTCAACTTACCTGGATGAACCAAAGTGCATAATAAGCTAAGAGGACTTTCTGCAGAGATATGCTATTCAGCCTTTTAAATTCTAACATCCCTGCAACCACCCACATATAAAGCTCATCAACCACCTAACAATGAAAACGGATACTGCATGAAGTTCCTTGACACACAAGAGAAAATGGAAGCCAACATGGAGATTCAAAGGCTAACACTATTTTTTTAAATTAAATTCAGTGAGTTCTTAAGAATACAAGGTGTGCTACAGCCTATCAGTTAAACAGTAATTGTGAATGTAATAAAATGTTATCAGTAAGCAGGCTCACAAGGGATACCTGACCAGCCTTCCCATCCCTCTGCTCTGCTATTGCTGTCAATCTGAGCTGGACTAATAAAATCACGGAAGTGTTTTACCTTTAACTTACTATCTAATTGATGGCACAGTGAAAGTCAACATTTACCTCTAGATAAACAATTAACATTATCAGTAGTTTAATGGAATTTAAATCTCGAAAACATCACATAAAAGACTTACACTACTATTGTTTAGAAAAGGGCTCATTCTCATTTGGAAGAAAGACAACAGTTTTGAAAAACCCATTCTAACACCTCAAATATTTTAACATGCTGAAGTGCCTTCAAAAATCTGTTTCAGGATAGGTAAAGCAAGGTTACTACCAGAACTCTCCTCAAAAGAAGCCCAGAGAAACATGTTCTCTGTAACATAAGTGCTCTTGACCTTGTGGAAGACATTTACGTTTACAATTATTTAAGTTGAAGTGTGATGCTTTTTCATTGCTCTCTGTGTCATCCTTATTAGCGTCTTTCCAGCCAAACTAATGAGATTTATTAGTGCAAGAGTTCACTGATTGTACCACTTCCCATTCAGCTTGATGTGCTTAACAGTATTTTTTCCTCTGTGAAAGATGATCCTTGCACAACTTAAAACTTTCAAAATTTGTGGGTTCTCTCCTGGCCCTCCCCCTCCCTGAAGTTCTATTACTGTAAAATGCAATTATTGCACTGAAAACCAGATTGAAAACAGTAAGTTAATCTGAAAGCTTAATAATGAAATTTTACAGCATGGCATAAGGTAAGCTTTAGCACAGCACACCTGCATCTTCCCCCATGCCCACATAGAATTTACTGCCTCTCTCTCGCTAGTGACAGTGAAGCAATATTGTGAATTGCCTCAGGTCACCAAGACAGCTGAAGAGAAAAATTAAAACCCCCTGTTTGTCTTCATCCAATCTCACACAGTTGGTGCCACTTACAAGCAACATGGTTCTGCTGCTTACATAAGGAAGATCAGGGAGTACTGTGGCAGTATTGTTTAAAGACAGCTTACATTAGACTTAAAACCATTCTAAGATTGTGATTCATTTTGCATAGCTTAGTCAGAAATACAAAACATATGCAAATAATCAAACCCTGATAGACACCTACAGAGAATGAATCCATGCTAAACCAGTCATCAGGGTATATATGTAAAAGTCCTTCCTCTGGCAACAAATCCCAGTTGCTTCCTTCTATCCTGGACTTCAGCTTGCTATCCTTCAGTCACTGTCTGGCAGCTGTTTTTAGATGGGCTATAGAGACTAATTTTATCATACATGCTCCTCTTTCCTTCCACAGTAAGAGATAAATATCCATTAATTTTAACCCTGCTGCAGTTTTACACTAGCTGACTTCTGCTGTTAGCCTTAACTCTGAAAATTTCATTCATCTAGTTTGGTCTTTAGTCACTTAATATTTGTGCTATGCGAGGGAAGGAAATGGAAAAATTAATACAATTTCCCATAAAGTTCTAGCAATGTACCATGAAAAGAAAAAAGGTACTTTAATCGACAGTTTCCGATTTTATACATACTTATGACCTGAATTAATGCAAGGGAGCAAAGTTCACCAACTCTCCCAGTGCAGTCTATGTTCCAGTTAGCAATCCTGTATTCAAATTCTGACCAGAAAAATATGCTGGGAATCGCCTTCCTGCATACCAGGTTGTGCATTCATCTCAGTTTTAAACAAATTGACTATCATTCTCATCTCATTTATGCATGTTCTTGGCCATTTACTCTCAAATCTCTTTCTGTACAAAAAGTATATGGTAATGTGGTTGTGTGATTCAATGCAAATGTCAATCCTTAATGCTAAATCAGCTTTACTCTAGAGATGAAGCTGCACACTGCTCTGTCCCATTTTGGGATAATTAACATGTTACAACAATTCCATAAGCAAATCAAAAGAGATTCAGTGAGGTTTAGAGCAGTCAGGAGCAACCTAAGGAAGGATCCTAAGTAACAGTAAAAACGAAGTCTGAAGAAGACTCTAACTTCTGACTCTAAGGTAAAAAAAGAAACAGGTTTTTTTAAGCTCTTTGCTATGTGAAGCTAATTTCTCCCCTTATTTTAAGTCTTAAGACAGCAGAGTAAGTAGCAGTACTCTTAATTTTATGATAGCCTGGGAAAGAAGCACCCCATTCAGTTTAAGGGAAATTGCTGTGTTAAGGGCCACCCCTGGATAGTCTTGGAAGTCTTAATATAAAGCATCAAGAATTATGGTACAACTATCATTAACACTTTTCACCTTTAATTTAACCAATCCAAATTGAAACAGCCAAAATGACCCTTGAGAAAAAGTCACTGAAGTGTCAGCACTGCAGCAGAGCATGCAAAACTTTGGACCATCTACACAAACCTATCTGAGAAAGCATGTTAGTTCTAATGTAGGAGGAGACAGTGGGTAGTGGCATCCAGGAAAAGCTTCCACCTGAAACTACGAAATGCATTCCAGACATACCATCTTGGGTATTGAATTTAAAACCATATTCAACTAAAAGCATTTGTGAATGGCCACCAGAGGCAAATCATATCACATACACACAAACAAAAGAAGCACTGGGAAACTTTCAAATGGTCAAAGTCTGATTTTTACTTGTTAGTGAAGGCTGAGGCAAACTGGCATTTTTCTGCATGAAACCTAACCATTATAGCACACACTTACTAATCTCCCTTTCAGTAATATATACGCTGCACTAACAGATGTCTCACTCAAGTTCTTCTACAACTCTGATTTTGGAAATACTGGGATTCTCCCAATTTGCAGTTTGGTATAGCTGACATAGGTAAATCAAGGAGTCCCTGCTGGGAACTGGAGGATGCTATTGCAAAAGTATTACTGCTGTAGAAACACCTCAAAACATGGCTGCACTCTTTTTTGTTTTTGTACAGTCACAGAGCTTCAGTACCAAAAGTATGCAGTATGAAGAGCTTATTGATTTATTCAGAAAGACTTGGGTGGGGACAAAATGGAAGATGTAGTTACCTGTGCCTCCCAAAGCCATGAACACAAGACCTTTCCACCATACATGCATGTCCACTGGTAACTTGCTTTGTTTGCTGACAAAAATTTACCAAAGGCTTCTAGAGTGAGGCTTCCTCTGAGAATTTATCATCACTGGCAGTGATGATATTTTTTACCCAGTGAAGATATTTTTTATCTCCTTCACATGCCCTCTAATTTAAAAATGGAAAAAAGCAAGATTCTTCAGAAAAATCTACCCTGTGAAACACAATTTCTTCTACATTTCATGATAAGACAAAAGTAGTGGAAAAATATTAGTCACTGCTAGTATGACCGCTAATGCCTGTGAGTTGCTGTCAAATAGGCTACAGTTTATGAATGATGTCAAATTAAGTATTCTAGTCACTAGTATATGCTGTTGTCATATAGTTGCAGCTTCCTTAGAAAATACTCTGATCACAGGTTATATCAGTTCTTCTATTCCTTCCCAGTGTATTCTGTTACCCCAACTGTTTCCAGGGCACAAGCTGGTAAGTTCCTCCTAGTACATGATTATTTTGATTGTACACAGCCAAGGGAATGACAGGTACACCTGAGGCAATTCTAACATTTGTCTACAGAACACAGCCCTTGTCAGGACAAGGGCCATCAGTTCAACATCAAAAGTAACACATACAGCTAAGACAGACATCCACTTATACTCTGCAATAGCTTTTTATCCTTACATGTTTACAACAGAACAAGTTTCAATCACTAGAGGCAATTGACTTTAAGAAGAATCCTCTCAAACAAGAAACATGTCACCAAGTTCAGCCTTGCTACTGAGCTGCAAAGTCAACAGCTGGAGCAAGTATTCTGTCAACTGCTTGTCTGCTGATGCCCTGACAAATTCTCATTTGGACAATTGCAAAAACAATCTCCTATCCCTCTTTCCCTGTAAAAGTTGAAGGACATTTCATACGAAGATGTGCTGGACTGTTTCAGGCTTTCTAGCATAGGAAGTACTACCACCAACAGTCATACAACATCTACTATTAGTAGCATTAGTTAAAATGGAGAAAAGAATAGTGAATCTTTTATTTCAAGGGAAAAAAACGTATGTCTGAACTCTTCAGTGTATGAACTGCTGCATCACAAAACTTAGCTGCAGAGGGAACTGACATCTAGACTCTTAAATCATGCATGTAAATAAGCTGTAACAAACTTGCACCGTATTGGCTCTTCTACAGAAACAGTACACATTTTCTGTAATAATAATTTATAAAATAGATATATTACCAGACATGAGCAGGTAAAGAAGTTGCTATCACAGGTAGCCAATACATTTTAAGTTTGAACCAGGAGTCTCCATTACAGATGCAGTAAACACCTACCAGTTTGCTTACAGTTTCTTTTTAAGAGACTAGAGCTTAAAACCTGGCAATCCACTAGCAGTGAACCATTTATGGAAAACCTCAACTAGTAAGTCTCACCAGGCAGCTTATATATTTTCATTCTGTTTCCAATGTAGGCATCTGCTCTAGAAAACTGGCATTATATCAGCAAGCGTACCTATTAGCTACAGCCAGAATGAGATCTGTATTCCATCTCTGGCCCTCTCAGCAAGCACTTGTGTTCTTTCATAAAGCATTTGTATGCCTGATATAAAAATATTATGTAAAAATGAATATTGGGTCCTCCCCCTGTGATGTTAAAAGGTCTACAAATTACCTTAAATTAGAAAACTGATGTTAACACGAAAGCTGTCGTGCCAGAAGCCTCTAATTGTTACACAACCTGCTTCTGAGACTATTGCTGTAAACCCAACTGCCTCAGCTAAATTTTTTGAAAGTAATTTTTCTTAGAAATGAGACTGTTATCTTCATGACTAAAAGAATCACTGTGTGCACTACATCACAAACACATACCAGCTCAGCACACTTTAGTACCTACAGACTCTGTGTTCATTGCTGTATTGAACATACCACAAGCATTTCTGTAGCATTTTTGGTAACAAGAGTGTAAAAATGATCAAGAGGCACTAAAGTCTAGAGTTACTTCACTCGGCAATCTCGTGAGGCACTGCAGAAGCTGAAGAAGTAGTTCTCATACAGCTGACACAAATAGCATGTGTAAGCAGCATTTAGTATCATTAACAGGTGGTCATGAAACGAGTAGTTCTCCATTTTCACACTGAGGTGTGACGCATATTAACTACACCAAGGAATCACCAAGTAGTCACAGCAGATAAAGGTATAATTCATTAAAAGAATCAAAAAATATGCCAGCACAAGTCTGTCACGGACATTGAGAGGATTAATTAAAAATTTAGGCCATCTTTTTATTTAGCTCCTTTTTAAAAGTCATTACATTCAGCACAAATTTATTTGACTTTTTAAAAAGTCTGGTTTTAAAGCTAGAACTCCAAAGTTTTGTAAGGTGATGTGGCCTCTAAGTAGCAAAAAATACCCATTTTCCTAGCACTGAGTTACAAACATAGAAGCATGTCACTGTACACACATGTATTTTATGCTGTTATAATTTTGTTTCAAACTTCAGATATATTTTCCTCATATAGCCTGGGTAATGGTGCTGCTTATATTCCAACTCTAACAGGTAGGGATATCACCAGATGTTGGCCAAAACACGGTACTCAGCTATCAGCAGGTAATCAGCTTCTCAGTTCACATCTTTAAGTTGCCAGTACATTTGACAAGGTTATAGTTTCTTCTCCCTCCAAAGTTTCAGATAAATTGACAAGCAAGGTGAACACAGTGACTCTTCAAGTGCTGCATTCCCAGTTCAATATATCCTGTAGGTGCTAAGTACTTAGGAAAAATCTTGGTCTTAGAACCAACATCAGGATAAGATGGACTGAAGTTTTACTTCATTTTATGCAGAGATATCTACTAAGAAATTCAGTTCCCCAAAGTAATAGAGAAAATTTCAACTGTTACATATTGTTTTACCTTTCTTTTGAGAAACAGATCTTTCCAGAAAACCCTACTTTGCTCAGGTTTTTTCAATTTTCATCAATAAATGAAAACTGAAGAACTGCCTATTCCACCACTTTCCAGAACAACCCACCTCACTACTGGTTGTCTATTTAAAGATTTTCAAGAAACCTGATGTGCTATGCTCTAATGACCACCCCTTTTAAACCACAGGGGATTACCTACACAGATTATTTGCTTACATGGCTCTTTATGAAAAGCCACTGCCTTAGAATTCCTGGAATCTGTAGAAGACCCAGTCATTCCAGCTCGCCACAGAGCAGATTCTGAGCCACAAGTTATTTCACTATCCACCACCATTACTAACTTTTTATTTTAGGATGCCAGTTTTAATAGCGCAAACCTCTTAAAGAGAATCTGTCGTCTGTTTAACAAGTTATAAAATTACAAGATTGTAGCAGAAGTATGGAAGAACAGATTTGCTTCCATTTCTTCTTGACTTTAGCATTTTAATTTTACATTGTATTCATGAACTGTTGTGTCTGAAAGCCTATACAGTGCAAAAAGGAGGTTGCAAATTCCAACAGCAACAAAGCTTAGCAACTGAAATTATAAAGATTTTTTCAAGTTATTCTAAAAAATCTCTAAGCAGTCTTTCATTTTAACATGAAATTTCTTCAATGATTATGTAGCTGATGAATAGCTATTCTTTGAAATGCACCTAACCTATGAGGATAAGCTGAAATTAACATTAACATAAAATGGCAGGTAAAGAATACCCATCTTCTGTACCAACAGTTACCAGCACCCATATTTAGTTTTTGATGATAGTTCCAAAAAGATTGTCTTAAAATCTTGACATCAAAGGAAACCACCACTAAAAAAAGGAACTTCAGATAAAATAATTTATATCAAACTGAGCAATGACAGACCTCATATTCTGGTTTTATATTCCTATTAATTATGTTTTGCCCAAAGAATTTTGTAATCTAATTAAGTCGTTTATCATACATTATTCTACAGTTGCCATTTACCCAGGAAGTACAAGACTGGCTAAAACTGAAAGATATTTGCTCATTGTCTGCACTGTAAGTTTATAGCCAGCAGCATAAAACAGGAAAAAACCCCTACAGATTAGACAAGCTGTTTTCTAAAGCAGTTAGTTGCTGGGAAGTATGCTTAACCACACTACACTGAGATGTTTTCTATGTCATCATAAAAAGGCCCTGTAAAAGTACAAGCAATCCAACTATCACTCGATGAAAGACAGATCAAGTTAAGGGGCACCACACAAGGAAAGCTGTGTTTGTTTACAACAGGATGCCATGACTAGACTAAACTTGCCTCCTCCTCTGAGGTGCCTGAATATTAACTGCTACCACTACTTTTGGGTAATTAAGATAGTATTTTCTTTTCTTGCTGTGTCTAGGCAAGAAGTTCTCTTACCTGTCTCCAGTTTAGCACTAAAGACGCAATTCAAAAATCCTTTCACTCACGTTTATGTTGAATGGCATAAACCAACACAGTCAACATTGGCATTCTGCTTTCCACAAAGGAATAAACATTGCTTATAAAGGTCACTTGAAACAAATATTAAATAATCATATAGAAGACAGAAGGCTAACACATTCTTATTGTCATAGGTCTCTGTCCCTCTCTTGAAGGTCACCTGAAAGGTGACCTTCAAGACTAGTGCACTGAATTCAAAATTAAGTAGCAGGCTATATTTAGAATAACTAACAATGCCAGAAATTCTAAGATAATGTAATTTTTATTCAACTGCTAAACTTTCCTTAATTAAAAAAGGGTGAAAAAAAAGAAATCATACATGCCATCACTGACACACCTTTGGTATATGAATTAGAAGTGAGGGTGAAGTAAGGTCAAAGTGAATGCTTTCAGATACCACTGTATGTCATAAAGCGTGTTCAAAGAAATACCGAATTTCAGTTTCTCAAAAAAAGTTGTACACTTTCTCACTCCAAAAGATAAAAAATCTCTTTGAACATTTGCTCTATAGGTAATTTTCCTTCTTATTTTATGTTTCAAATACTTCTATTCTCAATTTTAAGCATGCTTTAAAATTGAAGCTTTAACTTGCTACTACAAAACAGCAGAAGTGCACGTGTGAACCAAGCAGAAACAACTGATCTCATCCAAATAAGAAGTCCAAAATAAACATTCTAAAGGAATTCAGGATCATCATGCAAGTATGAAAGCACCTTTTACCATATTATGTTTGAGCTAGGGAAGTTACAGCCTATTTCACTATATTTTATGTCCCCAGCTCCAGTAAAAGGTAAATTAAACCCCTTGGGGAAATGTATGTAGATCACAATTATGCAGATTAAGGAAAACAGTCTTTAAAAGTCTAATAGCATTAAATGCACCAACTTTTCACTGCATATAGTGCAGACATCTGCACTCCGTGCAAACATCGTACTTTAGCTGTGCTGTGTGCTTCAGCAAACTCATCTTTTCTTTGCACAAAGCTACCTGCACAGTCTTTTAAAACACAGAAGAAATCATCAAATATGGAACAGACTACCAAAACCCTGCTAGTTTAGTAACAGCTTCCATGTATTGCCTGCAATTTGAGTGGCTGTGAAGGTACAATTGACAACAATACCTTAATTGTATAAGAACAGAAAGACAAACCTGGACCTGCTGAAAAGCTTTCAGTCTCTTCTTGAATCTAGAAGGTAAAACAAAATCACATCCTCGAGCTAGCAATGCCAACTCCTTTCTTAGATCAGGATCTTGTCGCAAAGAAATCTCCTTTATCCTCATGCTTTCGGATTTCATATAACGTCTGTGTGTGCCAGTCCAGGCACTTGAGTCCCAGTAAATAGCAGAGCTGTTGTATTATCACACAGTGCCGCTTAAAGCAGCAGCTGCGCCCGAGTTCTGTGATATTATAAGAGCCAGCTCAGCTTCGCCCGCTCCATACATTAAAGGGAACTTGGCTGGAATAGCAAAAACAGATTAGGAAGTCACTTTGGGGACCTGCCCTTTCATCCAGGCATTCCAAAGTCTAAATGGGACAGTATGGAAAATGAAAAGCATGTTTGGAGGAGCACCTATAAAAGCAGCTTCCAATTTTAAAAAAGGCAAGCCCTACAGGAATGCAGAGAGGCCAGTTGTGGTTATTTTCTAGCTTCCTCCTCCCATCCTCCTCAGCTTTCCCTTCTGTCACAAAACACTCACTGTCTAGCTTCAAAGAAGTACCTCACCGAAGGATAAGGCTTATTACACAGCAATTAAACTCCTTTAAAACTCTTTTGTCCTTTAACAGGAACCCTATTACACTGGGAAAATGAAGGCAATGACAGAAAAAGCTTCACACAGACTTTCAGAATCACAATCACAAATAGATTTTTTTTTTTTTTATATTGATCTATAGCTAAGTTACCGTGTTGCAAGAATCTGAAAATTTAAAAGTTAAGATGGAAAGCCATAGCAGTAAGGAAGCTAATGTTACCACGCTGAAATGCTGCTTTAAATCACGTTTTACCAAAAAGTTACATTAGAAATATCAGTGATGTCACAAACTCTGAAAAAAATTGACAGGATACTTTCTTTTCTTAAATAGTTTTATAAACATTAACATCCACATACTAGATTGCACACCTGTTACATTTCACTAGTATTAGATTCAGCTACCACTCTATTTTCAGTGTATTGAATCTCAAATACATTTTATGGGGGTGGTGAGGCCAGGTTTTAGTACACATCAATATTCTTCATGGAAACAGAAATCTGATAAGGTCACTTCAATTTTCACAGAAAATTGAAGTGACCTTCAATTCCTTCTCCTTTACAGTTTTAGGTACATTAACTTATAACTAGTGGAGTTTTCACATTTTAAAAGAATATACCTTTATCATAGCAATCTTTAGGCAATGCTGCTATTTTGATGGATTTTTTTTTCAAATATCACCACTACAGTTATGAGTACGGCAATTCTTACTATTCCAAGCTGTAAACACTCTCAGCACCCCAAAATTCTCTTAAGATAGCGGTGTTGGCTATTTATTGTGAAAAACGAGGTTCACTCTCCTGTTAGAATTTAAAGAGTTTAATATAAAGACAATAAGAGACACATAAAATAAAGCAAAGGGATAACGGCCGGGTGCCTTGGCGCTCTGCCAAGAGCACGCCTGATGCCGAGGTGAGTCCTTTTTATACCATTTTTACTGTCTGTTCTCTATTCATATTAAAACTTTTCTAGGAATTGATCTGCATGGCCACTCCTTGGGTTGCCTTTTTAGAGCATGCGTAGTCTTCGGCCTTGTGGTTTTATTTCTTTTGATTCTTGGGGTTGGGCCCGCTAGGTAAGAGTCGATGGTAGGGTGGATCTCTTAATTCTCCAGACAGTCAGGGCTGATTGCAGCTTTGGCCTCTTTGCCCCCGGGCAGAGCGGTGATAAGGGCTCTCGGACCTCCTGGCCGCCCGTTCTCCGGGAGGAGTAGCCTTTGGGCCCTTTTGTTCCCTGGACAAAGTGTTGATTAGCAGCTCCTTGGGCCTCATCCTCTGTTCCCTTGGACGTTATCTTACTTGCTCACACTTGCTAACATTCTTGCTAAAACGAGAGAAAACTACATCCACACAGCAAAAAGCATTTCTAACATTATATAATATCTACTTTAATACTTTGCGAGAAGCCAATACTATAATATATGTTTATAACAATCCCCCCTTTTTCTATTTTATAAATCATTTGGCTTGAGCAATAATTCTTTTTTCTTGGCTTCTAATGTCTGTTCGTTCTTTTCACAGATCAATTTGGCTTCTTCGAGAGGGTCTTTTATATCACTTTGTCTTTTTAATACCATAATTTTTTGTGCTGTTCCAGACATAGCCAACTTTGGGTCTGTAGGCATTGCCACAACTTGCATGCCTTGAACTACGCTGGTGAATAGCCGAATAAAGCAGGGGATCAAGCAAGGGAGAAATTTTAGACCAGCTGTAGCACATAAGAGGAAGAAGCCTAGCTTCTTCCACCATTCTTTCCCCAATATGCCATCCCACCAGTTAGCAGTCATCATTGATTCCCATTTTTGGACTGGTACATGGGCTATTTTTCTGATATTGTTGGCGATATCTAGAACGGCATCCCATTGTCATCATTTTTAAACAACATCCGATGTATTGAACTTCCCGCACACCCCTTCTTCAGCCAGTAAATAGTCTAAAGCCAGCCTATTTTGATATATTGCAGCTCTGGTTTGGCGTTGCTGGCTGACTATTAATTCCATAGCCCAGCTGTTTCATTGGTTATGATTTCTACAAGGGCTTGGAGTCTGATGATACGATTCAGCATGTAAATTGGGGTTCGATATCCCCAACTTCCATCTTGTGCCCAGGTAGCTGGCCCATATGTTTCTAATATTCGTTCAGGGGGCCATTCCTCATCTTTCCATTTTTGGAATCCTCCAATTAAATCTCTTTTATTTCTTTTGAAGTCTTCATAGACAGGTATTCCTAATTGATCTCCCTCTGGTTCTGGTAAAAGGAAAAACCCTGGTTGAATGATTCCTAATGTACAACTCCCTTTCCAATGTGAAGGGAGTCTTGGGTATGCCCTTTTCCCACATATCCAAAATAAGCCATCTGGTGCTTTCAATAATCACCTTCCTTGTTGATTTATATTCTCCCAAAATTTGGATATTTCTGGGATTCCAAAATAAGGATTTTTCCTTGTGTCATTACACTGAAAGAGTCCAATTTCATTATCATATATATAGCCTTTTCCTTTTTTCTGAGCCCAATACCAAGTTGGTTTTTCTGGGACCCACCACGTTGAAGTTTTGTTGCTCACTTTATACCTTTTACAGGGAGTGTTTCCTACTTCATTAAGAAAGTTTTCCCAGTTCGCCAGAGGCATTCTTCCCCTATCACTGTTGAACTTAAAATCCACCCCTCAGGTCGGTTCCCCCCTCTTGTATTTGTCCGGTTCCATTTAAGGAGTTCTACTGGGCCTATGCTGCTACCTTTCCATGGCCATTCTTCTGTCATCAAAGCTCCTCCACAGACCCAACAGTTGGTTATGTTCCTTACCTGTCCTCTCCCCCAATTCCACAAACAGGTTTTTTCCTAACCTTGGGGTTTTTTCCTCTTTTAACTATTGTTTAAGCTTTGCATACAGGTCCTGGCGTGAGGTGAATATAGGGCGAGGTTGCTGTGCTGGCTTTGTATTTTTACTTACCACTTGTTCTTTTACCAAATCTTGGACTGTTCCCCTGGTGGCAGCTGTGAAACAAATCCATTTTTCTCCTTTTGGACAATTACTTCCTAGTCTGTTTCCACTTGTTCCCAAATTTTCTGTAATCTAATATTTTTCCCCTTTATGCATGCAAATACCTAATTTGGACGAGTCATAACAGTGACTGTTGATATGGGTATGAGTAATAAGAAAGAAGCCCCGGTGTCTTTCCATGTAGAGCTTTCGTAGCATTTGTAACATGGTCTTGCCGGTGTCCCGAAAGGGACCAGGATAAGTGACAAAAGAAGGAATAACAGAGGTCCGGCATGGCTTATACGCCCACCTCCCTTGCCTATGAGGTTGCAACCCATAGCAGGTGTATTGGATCTTCTTGGTGGCGAGTACAGTGGCCAACCCGGTCTTGCCCTCTATTTCCTTGTCACTTCCTTTGTAGCTTTTAGGCAAATTTCTTTTGGCACCCTTTTTAACTGTTTGTATCTTAGGCATTTCCCATTCAACAGGCACTGGTATTTCCCATCTGCAGAGCAAAGTTATTGCTTTTGTTGCTTATGATTTTGTCTGGATAAGGGGGTTGATTTTGTGCTTGACACCTTTTACAACTAGGGTGTCGATGATGTGAAATGCCAGTTTCCCTCCAGATTAATTACTTATATTTGACCTGGCTGGCATGCCCCGTATTAGAATGATTCAAACAGGGTATATGATGTGGCACTGATGGAAGTTGTGATTCTCCCCCTTCTCAATACAAATCACAGGCTAGAATCAGAATATGAGAGTTCCCTGTTTGATACAGTCCCAACCCTTCCTGTTTGAAGTGAGAATATTCTTCTCCAAGATGTCCCAGAATTTGTCCAGGGGTCACTGATATAAATTTGGCTTTTACTTCTCAGTTAGGTGTGATTCTTTGCATATCCCTTGGATTATTTAGATTGTTCTAGTTCGTTGCCACTGGCCTCCGTTTAAGAATCAATTTGGTGTCACCTGGTTTGGATATTACAGTCCACTCTTCAGGTTCTTTTACAGGTCCTTTGATTCTGCTGGCATGGATCCACCCTCGTTCCTTGGTCCGGATTGCGGCCTCAGTCGTCAGCAGTACCTGAAAAGGACCCTCCCATTGTGGAGTCAAAGATTGTTCTTTCCATGTTTTTACAGTACCCATTCCCTGGTGGATATTATGAATTTTGAACTCTAAAGTTGTGGTTTGAGGGATCATTCCTTTCAGCCTCAAATTTTCAAGTGTTCTGGCAATTGTGGTGACATATTTTTGACACTTGCTTCTCCACTTCATAAGTGGCTGTTTCATGTTGAGTGGTAAGGAAGGGTAATCGAACATCATCTCATAAGGAGATACTCCCAGGTCTGACCTGGGCTGTGTTCGGACTCTCAACAGAGCCAAAGGTAAGCATTTACCCATGACATTTGAGTTTCAATCATTAATTTTGTTAAAGTTTTTTCAAAGTCTGGTTCATTCTTTCTACTCGGCCTGAACTTTGTGGGTGCCAGGGGTATGTAATTCCCATTTTATCCCCAAGGCTTGAGTTATTTGTTGTAAGACTTTGGATGTAAAATGTGTTCCTCGATCTGAGTCTATTTTATTAACCATTCATATCTGGGAATAATTTGTTCCAGAAGGGTTTTGCATACTATGTTAGCTGTAGCTCTAGTAGCAGGAACTGCTTCTACCCAATGAGTTAGATGGTCTACTATTACTAGGAACTTCCATCTTGTACTTGAGGAAGTTCAGTGAAATCTACTTGGATACTTTGGAATGGTCGCAGAGCTAACTCGCGGCCTCCTAATGTTGTTTTTCTCATTATTTTCCTATTCACTCTTTGGCAAGTTATACAGTTCCCAGTTATTTGTTTTGCTACCCCAAAGATTCCAATACACCCATAATTTCTCAGAAAATGATCACACAAAGCTTGAGTGCCCCAATGAGTTTTTTGATGCATATCTTCTAATATTCTCTTAGTGAGTGGCTTATTAAGTAACTGTCTCCCATCAGGGAGTTTCCATTTTCCAGATTGATCTTGTTCTCCCCCTATCTTAAATAATTCTTTTCTTCTTTTTACTAAATTTGGGGATTTCCAATTCTCCCCTTTCTGGGGTCAGGATTAACATAATTCGTTTAGTCCCATTTTCTGCTGCATCTTTGGCTTCTTGGTCTGCTAGATTATTCCCTCTTATTTCTGGGGTCATCCCTTTTTGGTGTCCTTTGATATGCACTACAGCTATTTCTTCAGGCAATTTTAATGCCTCAACACTTCTGAAATCAGGCCTTCATGTATCAGTTCCTTCCCCTTTGAATTTAGTAAACCCCTTTCTTCCCAGATCTTTCCAAAGGTATGTATTACCCAAAGGCATACTTTGAATCAGTATAGATGGTCCCCTTTTTGTGTGCTAAATGCTCCAGTGCTCTTTTAGAGCGTATAATTCACAAGATTGCGCGACCAATTTGAAGGTAGTTTTCCTTTTTCGATGGTCTGCATATTTATCCCATCGACTAAGGCATATCCTGACATTCTTTTTCCTTGCAAGCATCTGGATGAACCATCCACATATATTCTTTCCCCTTCTAAGAGGGCTTGTTTCTAGATCTTCCGAACTTTTGTTTGGTATTGAATAATTTCAAGCAATCATGTGCCAGGTCATCTTTTGGTTCTCCATACAGGAATTGGGCCGGATTGAGGCTTTTGCTTGTTTCTATAGTTAGATCATTACTGTCAATCAGAATTGCTTCATATTTTAGTATCCTGGAGTCTGTTAACCATTTTTCAGCTTTTTGATTTAGCACATTTCGGACGCATGGGGTGTGTATACAATCAGTTTACTTCCAAAGGTGAGCTTACGGCTCTCCTCCACCAAAATAGCAGTAGCTGCTATGGCTTGAATGCATACTGGCCAGCCACGGCTTACTGGGTCCAATAGTTTAGATAAATAAGCTATTGGTCTTCTCACCCCTCCCCATTCCTGGACTAATACACCATGAGCTACTCCATTTTCTGCATTCACATATAAATGAAAGGGTTTTTCTAGTGAGGGTAAGCTTAGGGCTGGTACCGAGGCTAGTTTCAACTTCAGTTTTTCTAATTTATTATCATCATTTTGGTCCATTGTATATTGTCTCCCCCTGTTAATTTTTCATATAAAAATTTTACTGCTTGTGTATATCCTCAATCCATAGTCTGCAATATCCCAGTAGCCCCAGCAGTCTCCTAACCTCCTTTTTTGAAGAGGGAGGAGGGAGGGATAAAATCCCTGTAATTCTTTCAGGACTTAGTTTTCGGCTACCTTTGCTTATCAGGTGGCCAAGATATTTTACTTCTGATTCCACAAACTGTAATTTCCTTTTTGATGCCCTTAGTCCCTTTTCCCCAAGAAAATTTAGAGCCTGGCAAATCCATGCCTCATCAGACCCACATTTTGGCCAGTACACATGATCAGATCTGATTTCCTTTTTTACCCACTCTTTCATGCAGAATTGAATCATTTTTACTTTATCTTTTCCTTTTGTGGAAGGATCAGTTTCTCAGTTCGCGAGTTTGACCCCAAGGGGACTGTCTTGGGGTATCTCCTCTGGCACTCTTGAACTTATTTTACTAGGTAGTGGTCCCATTTTTCCAGTTCTCTATTCCAACTTACTCAAAATACCAATTTATCCCCCCCCCTTTGAAATACTAATTCATTTCTTTAAAACACCAATCTTCACTGCTGTAATGTACTACCTACTCTTTCACAGTACAAAAAACAAAAAAAAATTTATTACAGCCCGCCTCCCCAAAAACAAAGTTAACTTCTAATTACACAGTCTTTCATTCACACATTCACTCCTTTTTGATATTTGTTCACTCACTCATTCTTACTCACAACAGAATAATAAGGTACCTCTTTCAAGTCACTTGTTAGTATCCACCATGGGTATGAAATAATCCTAGGATTCTGGGTGCTCTTGGATTTCCCTCAACCCAGCACTGTTAGCATCCAACCCCAACTCCTCTTGGGGTACTTTTAGATCCTGGGTGCTCTTGGAGTTTTCCTCAGCCCAGCACTGCTAGCATCCAACCCCAACTTCTCTTGGGGTACTTTTAGACCCTGGGTGGTCTTGGAGTTTTCCTCAACCCAGCATATGGGGGGTGTAGCTCCCACTTTGCAACCCCTTCCCTGGGGACCCGTCCCAGTCACCCCCGGGAGATTCTTTCACTCCTCTTATCTCTCGCTTCGTCTCCTCGCTGGCCGCTGTTCTCGCGAACAAGACGGAACCGCAGCACTCAGAGACTGCCACACTCGCTTCGCAGATCTGGGGCAACCAGTCCGCGTCTCATTCACACACACTCATCTCCCGTAACCACCCCCTTTTTGTTTGGACAATACTTACCAGTCCTGTTGCTTTTCCAGTGTCTGTGGGATTTTTGTCGAGAGCTCTCTCTTTTATTTGCTTTATTTTTGTGTCTTTCTTGTCCTCCGGGTGTTGCCCTGCTGCCACCAACCGCGCCAGAGGATGCTAAGCAAGGTCCTGCCAATTTGGGCAGGGGGCGCCTTACCCTTTGCTTCTTGAATCCTCCCACGCTTTTCAGAGGCGAGGTGTAGATCCCGGGCGAGGCCCCAATTGTGAAAAACGAGGTTCACTCTCCTGTTAGAATTTAAAGAGTTTAATATAAAGACAATAAGAGACACATAAAATAAAGCAAAGGGATAACGGCCGGGTGCCTTGGCGCTTTGCCAAGAGCACGCCTGATGCCCGAGGTGAGTCCTTTTTATACCATTTTTACTGTCTGTTCTCTATTCATATTAAAACTTTTCTAGGAATTGATCTGCACGGCCACTCCTTGGGTCTGCCTTTTTAGAGCATGCGTAGTCTTCGGCCGTGTAGTTTTATTTCTTTTGATTCTTGGGGTTGGGCCCGCCAGGAAAGAGTCGATGGTAGGGTGGATCTCTTAATTCTCCAGACAGTCAGGGCTGATTGCAGCTTTGGCCTCTTTGCCCCCCGGGCAGAGCGGTGATAGCGGCTCTCGGACCCTCCTGGCCACCCGTTCTCCGGGAGGAGTAGCCTTTGGGCCCTTTTGTTCCCTGGACAAAGTGTTGATTAGCAGCTCCTTGGGCCTCATCCTCTGCTCGATTGGAGGTTATCTTACTTGCTCACACTTGCTAACATTCTTGCTAAAACGAGAGAAAACTACATCCACACAGCAAAAAGCATTTCTAACATTATATAATATCTACTTTAATACTTTGCGAGAAGCCAATACTATAATATATGTTTATAACATTATTATCTGTACTTTGTCATGCACAAGTTTAGTTACTAACAACAAAAAAGAAAGATCTGGCCAATCCTACTCAGTTTTCATCCCTCATAAATGAAATAAGGCCATCTTCCTGATTACACAAAGATGTACACAGCCCAAAACAACTTTTTCACCACTAAGGGATTTCTTTTACTGGATGTCACTATTTTACTCCCATATAATCTTTAGCCCTATTTATCCATTCATAGCCATTCTGTAACATAACACTATATTAAAACCCCACAGTAAATATCCTTGTTCAATTAAGAAAAAGAAACTATGAAAAAGTACTAGTGAAACATGATTTGTCTTAATTGGATCCTTTTTTAGTTTATCTCACACTGCTCGAAAGTAAATGATGATAAAACACCTGCTTTCTTGGTTTTAATTTAGTATCCAGTCCTGTCCCCGCCTCCTGCTTCTTTATTGCAACTTGTTATGAAGATATTTATTTCTTTCGGAAGTGGGAAAACAAGAAAGGAATTGACAAGGCAAGAGTCAGACATGTTGTGGTTGGCATGACCAGACTATCCAACTGCATTGAGCAAATCTGGCTGTCACTCACTGTCCTTCAGGAAGACTAAATCAACTAACCTGGGATAAACCTTGGCCACAGGGAAGTCAGCAGAAAACTGGGCATGCAGTACACAAGCAGCATGCCTGGAACTTGAGATGAAGGACTGAGGTGTTAGAGTAGGAGAGGAATTCTGCTGTGGCAACAGATAACTGTTCCAGACCAAAATCTGGAAGGTCAGGAAGGTTGTATTGCAAGGCAGATTGTGTTTCAGATTAGGCAGAGTAGGCCTTACTTGAGGTAAGGAAAGGTATCTTCTCACCTAAATTGCTTTTATTTTCATCCTTTTCAACCAGATGATGCACTCCCATTTGTTGCTACACTCAGTCCTATTTGATGTGGCTGTATTATGTCATTAAGATGGTGGACTGTCATATGGAGAGCTAACCTAAAACTGAAGTGCGAGTCTGGAAGCTAAAAGGCCTGGAGCTCCTGAACCTGCTGGAGGAGCCTCAGTAACAAAGAAGTGCTCTGAACTCCACTTTGGAAAGAGTTGTGTACTTCCCCCCTTTATTCAAACGGAACTCAGAATCCATCATAATTTAACCAGCAAACCAGGTTCAGTATTTTGAATATTCTGCATTCCTTTGTCATAATAAAATCTTAATTACTTCATTGCCCAAGGTAGGTGTTCAGTGAACCCCATTGTTAGACTACTACTGTTTTAGCACTACGGCTTCCAACCTAGTGGTTGTTTCCATACCTGGATGCAGAATATTTGTTGTTTGTAGGTTGCAATACATGAACAATCTCTGTGCAACTGAGTAAACTTAAGTACACTGGCAGCTACTAATCACATCATTTTCACCATCTAAATGGAAAAGGAGTTTGTATTGCCACATTTAGAGATTGAGCATTTATAAAGCAATGTGGTCAAGAATCCCCTAAGATCTGTTTTAATCTTTTCAGTCATGAACTAACACAGGGAAAGGGGAAAGTCAGCTTTCATCCAGACTGAACTTGAAGTGTTCAAGTATAATGTTACATTTATTTTAAATCTGAATTCTCCCCAGTGAAAGATAAGGCAAAATCCTTTACTGGGTGAAGCGCTGGATGCCAGCCATGAAGCTGTTCAAGTATCCTGGCAGTTTATTATTAGCTAGATAAACAAACAGAGGGGAAGATGCATGCTCAGAGCTTCCTTCCAAAGCTAAAGATACACACTATGAATGGATCAGACTCAAGGGACTGTGGCCAAAGAGTTTTACCACTTTTAACAGAGATCTGAACATACACAAGAGTAACACAAAACAAGTAACACAGTATTCTGGGTAATGTAGAGGAAATACAACCTTTAGAATACTTTAAAAAAAACCCATAAGTATTTGCCTAGCAAACCAGAATTTCTTGTCAGAAGCATATACCAACAGTATATTAAAGTCTTAAGAGATGATGTGGAAGTGACCTCAAACCTTTGGAAAAAGCATCCCAGCATTACAGGAGGCCTCCAAGAAAATAATTTTCAGCCATATAAAACTTTTAGTTGCTGGAGTCTAGTCTTCAATCCAGTAACACATGAACCAAGATGACAGAAAGCCTGTCTGGCTTTTGGAAGAAGTTTAAACAAGGCTGAATAGCCAAACAGCATGAAACCCAATTGCATCCCTCAGCCTGTGATGGTGCAGAAATTAAGAGTGGCTCCTGGGTTAACTGTGGAAAGAAAACTGTTCTATCTCCAAATCAGCCAATGTAAAGGGTTGTTATGCAACTAGTGCAACCCTTTACAAAAGTAACTTAATAGTGAGGGGCAGAACACAGCAGTTAAGAGAAGATAATTAAGGCAAGGTAGCACCTTTTCAATATAGAAAAAACACGTAGCAGCATGACTAAGGTAGTATTAAAGATATATTCCAGAGGTTTAAAGTGGAAAGAAGGCATTAGTAAAAACAAATCGTTCAGGAAGATATACAAAAAGTCAATCAGCTAACAATGCTTGCTAAAACACAGCTACTATGAGGCAGGAAATACAAAGAAGAAATTACATAAACATAATTAGTAGAAGACAAATGAAAGCAGCAATTCTTTGCTAGACTAAGAAAGCAAGCAAAACCAAATCAAACCAAAAAACCCTGAAATGCTGAGTTCTTTTTTCATGACTAGACTCTCACCATTATTTAATGCTATCAAGAATTATTTCTAAACTAGATAGTCCATACCTGGCCTTTGCTATACTGAAAGATCCTGAAATGAATTTCTTGCTAGCAACTTTCCATTTTTAACTGCTCTGCATGAGAAGAGAACAAGAAGACAATGCATTTGTGAGCTGAACAGAATAACAAAGTAGGACTATCCATCCCTAACTCTCCTTTGGATGGGAGTCATCCATTTTCAGTAGTACACTGACTTTGGGCATTTAATAGATTTTTCTCATAACATGGCTTGCTGACAAATCCTGTGCAGCCATTGACTAGGTCCAACAGTGGACAAAGTAGTTCACTGGATGAGCTGCATTTATGGTTTTGTACTGAAGTAAGCCCATACATACTTTTGGCCTCAAGTTTATTTCTTGCCGACAGAGTAAATGCAAGGCATATGACGAGGTTCTCAAAAAATATAACACAGGTTCTCAAGCATCACTGAATGCAAAAAAAGAGAGAAGGCTATCTCCTCTATATCAATAGCTCATTTCCTCACAGATTGAACACCTGTTAAAAGAATGCACTGTTTAAATGACTGATGTAAAAGCTATAATTAAGTCTACATGTTTTAAAAGGCTGGACAGAGAAGCAACTGGAAGTAAGTAATGATCTTATATAGCTTTGAAGTTTTTTTGGTTTGCTTTTAAGCATCAGTTACTCACAAAGGAGTGACTGTGATTAATAAATGTCATAATTCAAAATTGAATTAATTTTAATTGTCCTGTGTCAGGACTCAGGTGAACTTCAAACTTGAAGAAAGCCACACAATTCTGAATTCCATTTCTCAGTACTAGAAATACCAAAAACTCTTAAGACTGGATGCAGCATATAAAAAATATGAGCTTCCAGTAGGACACAAATGCAACTGCAGCTTTGAAGGAGGACAAAAGTTCACTATCTCTTTTAATAAAGCACAAAGTGTAAACAAAATCAATACAACTGCTAACAAAAGTAACATTTATATGCCAGGATAACAAGATACAGTTAGAATAAAGAGTACTATCAAAACCCTACAACAGTGAATAACTTTCAGTTTCTCAATTATAAATAAAAAGAACAGCTAGTCCTCTATTCAGGATAATGGTTCTTCTATTCCAAGCTATTCAGTACAGCAAAACTTAAGATGAATAACACAACATACTACCAGTGCTGCTTATGCTGCCTACTATTATTTCACCCCACTCAAAACTAATAATGATTTTATAGGAGCACCTATAGCTGCACTCTTCCAGACCTTAATATGAACTTTTGGCTGCCCTTCCTTTGTTGGCACCATAGAAGGAGCTTTATTGAGATCACACTAATGCTGACATCTCTCATAGTACCCTGTTATCGCTGTAAAAGTACATCAGTTTGATACCAGGTTATTTACAGTCTCCCTTTAAGTCACGGGCTTGAGCTGAAAGCCATGCCCACCATCCTCCCCACTTAGTGATAGGACATGGCACTACTAACACTATCTTTGCATAATATAGAGTTAGGGGGTGCCTGTGTTAGACCACACTCAGTCCACACAGCGCAGCCTGGTGTGCAGTGCAATGCTAACACAGCTCACATAACCCAGGCTCTGGTGTTAACAGTGCTTCTGGTATGAAAGTGTACAGGGTAGCAATTCAGAGCAGACACCTAATAAGATGATGGTATCAGCCCAGCTACCCTTTATCTCAAGCCCTCAGAATTAATTTGTTTCAAAAAGCACCTATTAAGTGTTACTCAGACTTCAGTCAATGTTAAAAGGTTTCATTCTAGCCTCCCTTTAAACTAAAATGGATCGCAGCAGTACTACTATGTTTAAATCAAGTAACTGCTTACAAAAACTTGGCAAGAACATTATTGAGGAAAAAAAAGCTAAGCAGATACGTATTAAAGCAGTAAAAAATGTTCAGGTTTTAGAAATAGGAGGAAATGAGCTTTAATTGTCACAGGATAACAAGGAGGAACAGTGAAACCACTCCAAAAAGTACCTTTATATCAAAGGTTGACCCTGCAGAGAAACGGAAAATAACTTTGAAGTATTTCTGATTGTATCACATTCTCTCTGCACCACCACCCCACAAAATGCCCATAGGGAATTCTGTGATTTTTTTCCCCAGATGCTTTGCACACCAGCTGGGTTAGGATTAAACATCTTGCCTGTGGCACCTTTTAGGCCTTGAGGACCGGCAGTTTTTGACAATGTGATGAACAGTGTACAATTGTGTATACCCCATGTGTTTAGGATAAACTAGAGTCCCAGAAAAACTGTTAAATCTGTGTTCAGCAGTGATAAGGGTTAGAAGAAATCTACTACAGCTATTCTTCAAGTTTGAAAGTTACAGGTCCAGAATTTCTTCAATACACTCAGAAAATATTTGAGACTTGAATGTTGAAATTTTTTTATGTCTCTAAATTTCTGTTTTTTGAAGTATTTAGTGCATACAAATCACAGGCCTACTTGCAGAATACCAAATGCTAGCAAGCACTTCACATCACATAACAACAGTGACCAGAACTCTGCAATTATGTTTATACAATGGGTACAATCAGATATCCACCTCACTGTGAATGACACCATGCAAGGGAAGCAAAATACCTTCCCTAAAGGAAAAAAACAATTCCTAAGCAAACATTATTTTGTTTTCATTTGCAGTAAAAGTGCAGTTATTATTTTGTTTTCATTTGCAGTAAGATGAATTTTCATGGTAGAGTTCTGATTAGATTTTAAAATGTGCTGTGGATTAAGTCAACAGTTTAGTCTTAACATGGCTTTAAGTGACCTGTCCAGATGAAAAAATTCCATAAAGACTATGTAGGTTCTTTCATTATTGGAGAAAGTACTTTTTTGACTTGCTAATCAGGGGAGGGTTTCAACTATCTTGAAAGACAGCAAATTCTCCTCTGACAAAACATTAGTGTTTCAGCAAAATACATGGCAACTTCTGAATTTTGGATAGAAGTATAAGCCGCAGGCTTCAATTACAAGCTAATCTCTGGAAAAAAGAAAAGACCCCCTTGAATACAATAGCTGACAGCTACAGTACTCCTAATGCTGTTTAATGGTTGCCATCAGCACACAAACTTATTTTGCTCATATGCTACTGTTTAAAGTATCAAAGATTAAATATCTAATTAAATTCTAATTAAGAGTGCTTCCCTTTCAGACGAGCATGTTCTGCTAATAAGTACAGAAACCTGTAGCATGAAAATGTTGTTTTCCTACACATTGATATTTACTTCCTGGTAATTACTTGAGGATGGTAGTTTAATGTTATCAGCTTTTTTGTTTGGTGTCCTCCAAAAATGTTGCAGGAATGTTTTAAGAAACAGGAAAAGGCATACAGCAACCTTACCCATAATCAAATGTAGTGATTTAGCTCAGTGATACTGAAAATGTACCATGCCAAAATAAGTTAAATGTTTGTATGCTGCCCTATGAGCCTTCCAGTGCACAATAAGAAAAGGTTTAGTAAGATGCTTAAGTTGACATATGTAGTCCAAAAAGAAAGAATTCTCCAGTTCTATGGCTGGATGTAAAAGCCTTTTCCTAATAACACCCTCATGCGCACAGAGCTAAGCACATTAACTTCTACCATTTTCGAGGACTGCTATTTAGAATTTAATCTGTATTAGCTTGTACTATAGGTCCAGTATCTGAAACATTTTCTCCCATATATAGAAACAAGATGAGAGCCTCTAACTTACTTAAAACTCATATGAGGTAGGTAAAACCATTGTGGCTTGATCTGAGAAACATAGTAAGATGCACAACAGCACATGCATTAGTTTTGACACTGCATGAGGTAGTTTGTGGAAGAAAGGGGGGTACATTGTGGAAGAAAAAGAAAATACACTGTCATGGCAGAACATGCAGATCTTGGTGATATTTAAGAGCTGATGCCAGCTGCAAATGCAATTTACACTTAGAGATTAAGAAACTTTTGGATGAAGCTTCAGTTCAGCTGAATAGTAAAGCCATAAATAAATTTCTCATTGCTTAGAAATTCCCTTTCCCCAACCTTCTCAAGCAACCAACAACCTAACTCCTCTAGGTTCTCTCTCAGCACTATACAAACAATTCCAATTAAGTCAAGAATGTTACTCTTCATTAGTCTCTTCTAGTTCTTCTTTACGAGATTTACCTAAAGCAATCAACCAAGACACACGAAAATACAGTACACAAGTTAGCGATCAAGTATAGCAAATAACAGTGGGTTTTAATGAAAACTCTTCCTCTGCTTGCTTTTATCTGATACAAGAATAAACTGAGCATCTGCTGACTGACTTTCTGCATTTCACTAGAACAGGAAATATAACAGTGTGAACAACAACAACAAAAGTAAATCAATTGTCATGCCCTGCTGTCTGGCTGGTGATTATACATAAATACAAGTCCCCATTATTGTAAAATCAATCTAGACAAACACTAGACTGGACATGTGACATTTTGGAGCTAAGAAGTTGTCAAACTAGATTTGAAAATTAGTATTTATGAAACCAAGAGATCACTTCAGATTAAACGTTTAAGCGCAAAACAGTAGTCATGCTGTTACTCTTGTGGGTTGAAGGATAAGTCTATACACTCAATGCATATCAACAACAAACAAAAATTAATTTATACTCTTACACATCCTCAGCTTTATCCTCTCTACCCTTACCAAACTGAGGTTTCTCTGGGATACCAGGTTTGTCCACTGTAATAAGTTAGATACCAAAGTATGCAGAGTGACTGGGAGTTACAACCTCTTACAATTTTCCAGTATTTTTAAAATATATGAATTTATAGTCCTATAGCACAAACAGCATAGTAACTCTTTGAAGTCCTTATGAATCTCCTGAAGTTCAACAAGGCCAAGTGGAAGCCTTGTTCCAAGTGGAACTGCATCTGGGACAAGGAAATCCCATGCACAAATACAGGCTGGGCGGAGAATGGATTGAGAGCAGCCCGGAGGTGGAGGTCTTGGGGATGTTGCTGGATGAAAAGCTCAACATGACCCAGCAATGTGCACTCACAGCCCAGAAAGCCAACTGTGTCCTGAGCTGAATCAAAATCAGTGCAGCCAGCAGGGCAAGGTTGGTGATTCTGCCCTCCGACTCTGCTCTGGTGAGACCCCAGCTGGAGTGCTGTGCCCAGCTCTGGGGTCCTCAGCATAAGAAGGACGTAGACCTGCTGGAGCAAGTCCAGAGGAAGGCCACAGAGATGATCAGAGGGCTGAAGTGCCTTGCCAAAGAAGACAGGCTGAGAGTTGGGGTTGTTCTACCTGGAGAAGAGGAGGCTCTGGGGAGAACTTAACAGCAGCCTTCCAGTAATTAAAGGGGGCCAACAAGAGAGCTGGAGAGGGACTTGGTACAGGGGCATGTAGTGACAGGACAAGGGGGAATGGCTTTAAATGGAAAGGGTAGGTTTAGATCAAATATTAGGAAGAAATTATTCAAATTCTTTACTATGGGGGTGGTGAGACACTGAAAGAGGTTGCCCAGATAAGCTGTGCCTCTCCCACCCCTGGGAGTGTTCAAAGCTAGGTTGGATGGGGTTTTGAGCAACCTGGTCTAGTGGAAGGTGTCCCTGTCCATGGCAGAGGGATTGGAACTAGATGGTCTTGAAGGCCCCTTGCAGTCCAAACCATTCTATAATTCTATGGCTGTTGATCATACAAAAGCAATGCTTACTTTTGTCTGTCACCACAATATTTTCTATCCAGTTTTGTTATTACAATTTACAAAAAGAGCTAGAGACTAGATTGAGTTGAATTGCAAGCTTAAAAAGAATATTTCAGGTTGGGGGCAGGGTTGCTATCCTTGCATAGAGGGCATTGTCTGTTATAAATGAAGACCCCATTAGGAAGGAAGTGCTGAATGTACCATGCAGTACCAAAACAATTAGTTTGTTAATATGCAGATGCAGTGGAGCCAAATTTGAGTCTTGTACTAACAACAGTGCCTGGTATCATTAGACAAAGGAATATTTGCAGTCAAGGCAGTATGTTATAAAAGGAACACAAACACAAGGACTTAAATTCATCCCCAATTAGATGGCAAGGAGCCAAGATAATCTTATGGAAGCTTAGGCCACCTATCCACTGATATTAACGACACACAAACATTGATATGTTCAGTGCTGCTGCTTCACTCCACTCCTGATACCTCCTCTGGGGGAAATACTTACTTACATAATTCACCAATACCACAAACACAAAATTCATTTCCATTTAAACAAATAAATCTAATAACAAACTTACTTCTTTGGTCCCTGAGGATCGACGTGTTGCTCTAACATTAGAAGTGTTCGTTGACCTAGCTGGAGTTGCCGATGGAAGAGTAGTAGAAAGTTGAGGAGGACTGAAAGACATCAAAGGCAATCTGGTATCTCCTAATATACACTGCTTGGAATTGGAATTTTTACTGTTGAAACTCTCATTTTTACTGTTTCGTGAATCTGCGTTACCAAACTCTGTTTTCTCCTTATTCTTGATTCTTCTCAAGCAGTCCTTTAGTGTTAGCCGAGTAGCAGGCTGACTCAACCAGCACAAGAAGAGTTCATCCACCTTCATTTTCACTGCAGGTTGCAGAACTTTTCCAGGTGACATTCTCTTCCAGTTTCCCTATTCTGTTGGGTCAAATTCAAAGTAAAGATTTGACAATCATATAAATATTCCACTCGACTTTCAGTGTTTCACAGGCATTATTTAACAAAGTATTGATATTTATTCCCTCAAGATACCAACATGAGTTGGGAGTTATATTTTAACATGCGACTTCAACAACATTTTACAAGTGTAAGCCATAAACCAGAGTCAATTCCAATACCTTCTTCTAAACAATGGATAACTTCTTTTAAAAGCATATTGTGTAAATGATGGAGACTGGAGAAAAAGAAATTGCACTTGGGCTTTCTCAAAGAGATAGCTAACAAATATTACAAGTATCGTCTATGAATAAGTGTTAAAAACACATGTATTAAGATGAATAAGACTTGAAAATACTTATAATTGAACATGCTAAGAACTAAATGTCTAAGCAGTTTATGCTAAGCCCTGGTGATAGAAGAAATAAGATTTAATAAGAAGTTTTTCAGTCAAGAGATTTAGAACTAAGACTGAATGCTCCATTTTCATTCTGAGGTTGTGCTACGGATTTAAAATCTTGCATCCCCCCATGTGAGTGATTCCCAAAGCCCTGTCATTTGATATTTTAAAACATGTTAAAATGTTATACTTGACATTCACTTTTTCAGTTTTACCAAACCAATGTAACTCAAGAATTGGGACAGTATGATTTCAGGTTCAGTTATTCACCTGAAACAAACAGGGTTTTTTTTTTTTTTTTTTTTGTATTAGAGAGACAGAGGACTGGAATGAAACACTGAGAACAGAACTCAAGTTACTATCAAGATTTTCGGCATCCAATTACTTCATGATTTGATACAATTCAAATAAAACCTATGCTTCCTCATGTTTGTGTTTTTTTAAAGCCCTTCGCAGGATTTGATCTATATGCATGAAGCATATGATAAAAAATAGAGGATTCTCGCTCTTAAATGTCTCTTCTAACCTAAATGATTCCATAGGCAAATACTTGGCTGAAAAGCCTTAAGACAAGCACCTCAATTTGGAAACGAGTAATACCTAGCAAACGAACATCCTATTAAAACCTAAAGCCCATCCTCGTCCCACGGCAGAACTAGAAGCCTTTTAACACTGCACCACTTAAAACTTTCCAAATCGCTGTAACTTCGCAGTGCAGTTAGTCCGTTCTGAAACTGAAGACCACCTCCTTTCCCTACTTTTTTCAGCTCAACACTTTCACGGCGCTGGCGGCCGTGCCCAGCCAGCCTCAAGCGCCATTCGCCTGGAAAGAAACGGTCCTGGGGAAGGGCCAGCCCGGCACCGCCCCGGGCACGGGGAGCCGGCACCGCCGCTATAGGCTCGCTCCCTTCGGGCGGGCGCCGCGCTTCGCCCCACAGAAGCAGCTCAGAAACGACGCGGCTCCGCACCGCGGGAGAGACGCGCTCACCGGCCCCGCTCCGCCACCGCCCCTTCCCGCCGCCGCCGCCGCCTTCAAATGCGCGCCTCCTTCCGGCCCGGCCCGGCCCGGCCCGCCCGCCGCCATCTCGCGAGAGCTCCTCCCTTCCGCCCCGCGGGACGCGGACGCCGGTCGCCATGGCGACGGGCCGCTGCCACGCTGCCCGAGCCTCCGCTGTGCCGCCGCCGCCGCCACCTGGGCCCGACTTAGAGCTCTGACAAGGCCCCGGCGTCTCACAGGCTGCTCCCCACTGACTGGTTCTCTGAGAGGAGCTGGCAAAGTGTTGAAGGGGCAGAGTATCTCCTCAACAAGTTTGCTGATGACACAAAGCCGGGAGGAGTGGCCGATACCCCAGAGGGCTGTGCAGCCCTTCAGACGGCCCTCGGCAGGTTGGAGAGAGGGTCAGAGAACTGTCTGAAATTCAACAAAGGCAAATGCAGGGTCCTGCACCTGGGCAGGAATAACCCTGGGCACCAGCACAGGCTGGGGGCTGACCTACCTGGGAGCAGCTCTACGGAGAAGGACCAGGGGGTCCTTGGACCACAAGCTGTCCATGAGCCAGCATTGGGGCCAAGATAGCCAGTGCTGTCCTGGGATGCATTAGGAAGAGCAGCAGCAGGTCGAGGGAGGCGATCCTGCCCCTCTACTCTGCCCTGGTGAGGTCACATCTGGAGTGTCCAGTTCTGGGCTGGTGAGCACAAGAGACGTGAAGCTGCTGGAGAGGGTCCAGCAGAGGGTGACAAAGAGGGTAAGGTGACTGGAGCATCTCTCTTAAGAGGAAAGGCAGAGGGAACGGGGACTGTTCAGCCTCGAGAAGACATGACTAGGAGGGCACCTTATTAATGTGTATAATTATCTAAACAGGGGGTGCTGAGAGGATGAGTCCAGACTCTTCTCAGAGGTACCAACAACTAAGACATGAAGCAAGAGGGGAAGAAACTGATGCACAGGAAGCTCCACCTGAATATAAGGAAGAACATCTTTACTGTGTGGGTGACCACACACACTGGAACAGATTGCCCAGAGAGGTTGTGGAGTCTCCCTCATTGGAGATATACAAGAACCATGTGGATTGCACTCTTATGCCATGTGCTCTAGGACGACCCTGCCTACGCAGGGAGGTTGGGTGAGATGACCCACTGTAATCCCTTCCACACAATTTACCCATTCTGTGATTCTGTGAAAGTGAGCTGGTTCCAGCTGCTAAATGCTGTTAAAAGGAGAACACTAAATGCTCTTTCTACACAGTGGCTGTGGTTACCACTAGTGTTACAGGATTGCAAATGTCAGGATGAAAGAGGAGGTGGAAGCAGTAACAAATAGAAGGATAATCCCCTTACTAAGAGAATGATGTGTGCCAATCTGTTTGCAGCCTCTTTTTTGCAGTAGAAAACATACACTGGGAATTTGTGGTTGTCAGCCTTCACGAGCACCCCTGTGAGGCTCCCCAGGTGCACTTGCCAGTGGGGTTTAGGTGGTTGACCATTGGCCCATATAGTTCTTTTCTTTGGTATATTTTACACCAGCGATTCATTGGTATTTTTACATCAGATTCCCTACTTCCACACGAGGATTTTTCCTCATGTGGCTACACTTCACTTTTGTTTATCCATTTACATTCTTCCACTTTCTTTACTGTCAGAGACACTCCAGATTTATGACAGGTTATTATTACAAATCATTGGAACGTTACTGCTGTGGAAATGGGCTGTACCAAAGATGATACAATGGTTTGAAGGGAAGGCTTGAAAATGCAGGCAAGATTAAAATAGGGTAAGTGAAGGAATGGGCTTGCTTTCTGGTTTTTGGAAGCTTGTAGAGATGATACAGAGATAAGAAAGGGCTGAGGAGAAGCAAAAGCTGAGATGCTGTGAGAGAAATCTGGTACATTCCAACACAGTTATGTTTAGGTAATACCAGCATGATATTTTGATAATAACAGAGTCATCTGGCAAAAAACTGTATTACTCTTCTAAGTCTATCAGAAGGCTGTAACTTCCTGGTGGAGACACTGAAATATATTTTCACAAATCTTAAAATGAGATTATGCATTTAAGAAGGTACTAAAAGCTCTTGAGGGAGTCTCCACCTTTTGAAGTAGAGTAGTATTCTGTTTCCTGCTCATTGGTTGATGAAGTTAGAAAATACGTTTGTAGAAAACCAAAGTGGACAAAATGGCATTATTTTAAACTGGAGTAAAACATTCAACATAACACAGAGGAAGCAGATGTCAAAGGATGGACAAATCTGTAAATATTATGGAAGTAGCTTTTAAGTAGGGGAAAAGAAATTAAAAACCCTGTGTTGTGGATAGCAGCAAGATTTTTGGCGGAGAACTGAAGGGCTGAATTAAGAAGACTGATAGCAGCGCAAGAGACATGGAACAAAGAGGACTTTTAAAACATTTTGAATGCCTTTGAAGCATTCCTTAGTGATGGTGTAGCCATCTGTTGATTGACATGTTGAAGACAGGTGGCAAGAAGGGGATCAGAGAGTGACTTGACAGAGTTGTAGAGTTGGATATCATCTGCAAAGAGATGATGCTCTTTGTTGAAACTGACAATGAGATCTCCCAGAGGAACATGAGAAATGAGAAAGAAGACATGCAAAGAAAACCCTCTGAGAGATGCACACAGTCACAGTGTTCTCTCATGCATGCTAGTGTAGATTCAAAGCAATTCTAGCTCTGACTTTATTAGACTGTGTCATGGATAGCATTGGTGTGAGAGAGGAATCAATTCCATGTGCCTTCTGTCAAGCAGAAGACACTTAGGGCATCCTTACCCGGTTGTACCAGTACTGCCAAATGAGACAGATGTTTTGAATTTGTGTCTGGATGAACCTACCAGCAGTGTATCTACTGGTAGGGGTGTGTGTTTGTAGAGATACAGGGACTCAAACTTGGCCAGAAATGGAGAAATACTTAAATTGAACTTTTTGTTCATATCTTCCACCAAGAATTGAAACTTGAAATCCTTTTTGACTGCTATTTCCTTGTTCTTGCTTGACATGCTAAGTACAGAAGCTGAATCTTTTCTATGTTGCTTTCAATATATGGAAGACAAAAATCTGTTCTAGTGTCTTACTAGACATATGGATATGTAATGTATCCATCTGGTTTAAGGATGGGCTCCTTTAAAAATCCACTGTATAATTATTAAATATTAAAGTACCGAGCATGCAATATCCAGCTGATACCTGAATGTTTAGTGATGGGGTCACACTTAGCATCGTTGTAAAGAACACAGACTATGCTTTAGGTAAGGCACTTGTTTAATAAATGCAAGAGAGTGGTGTATTGATATAACTCAAGCCAATAAATAACAGGAGTGCTTGGGCCTAACAACCCAGCGCAGTGGAGTTAGTACACCCATGCTGGTGTATCTGTGTAGCACAGTGCCTCCCTCCATACCGTGTGTGGAGACACTAACCCCAGGGCAGAAACCCAAGAGCCGCATCCAGCTCTTGTTGGCTCTGTTGCCTGCAGCTCCTTTCTGAGCTTGCTTCACTGGTCTTGACTCAGCAAGTGTGATGTTAGCAGTACTGCCAATGTATGTTCCTGGCTAAATATCAAAGTCCTCCTTCGCCTTTGTTTATCACTGTGTACAGTGACAAAGGGCAGTGGTGTTCGTAAGGAATATTTCCGTTCCTAATCAGCATTTTGCAGCGAGGGCTGGGCTTCTTCCCTGATAACCTTGGGTCTGTACAATTTACACATACCGGTAGTAAAGAGGTGTTTCCAATCCCTCTGTACTGGAGTAAAGCAACATTTCTAAGGCCTGTTAATGTTGTTACCCAGAGGTAGACATCTAACCTAGATCAGATGTAACATGACTTAAAAGTGTTCCTCTCCACTACTTAATAAGAATCTCAATTAGAATCTGTGGTATACACAACTACATTTTAGAAGTCTAAAGTTAGATAGGATAAATGCGTTTGGAGTATTATATTTACTTGCTTGCACAGGGCTGTGTTAGATGTACTCTCATCCAGCCTCAAAAGTAGAGTCATCATCGTTAAACAGAGTGGCAGGTTGAGGTGGAACATGTGCCTGAGATCAAAATACAGTTCACTGCAGGATGTCTCTGAGTCCTTATTCTTTTTTCATATGCCTTTGTGCTGTTTTTTTCTGGGGTAGAGTTAACTTTCTTCACAGGGGCTGGTGTGGGGCTGTGTTTTGGATTTGTGCTGAACACAGGGTTGATAATGTAGGAATGTTATTGCTGATCTGGGCTTACGCACAGCCAAGGCCTTTTCTGCTTTTCTTACTGCCATGCTGATGAACAGACTGTGGATGCATAGGAGATGGTGAGCCAGGGCAGCTGACCCCACCAGACCAAAGGCATATTCTGGACCATATGACATCATGATCAATATATAAAGTGGGAGGAAGAAGGATGAAGGGGGGATGCTTGGAATGGTGGTGTTTGTCTTCCCAAGTCACTGTTGTGCGTGATGGGGCCATACTCTCCTGGAGATGGCTGAACACCTGCCTGCTCATGGAAGCAGTGAATTAATTTCATTGTTTTGTTTTGCTTGTGTGCATAGCTTTTGCTTTTCCTCTTAAACTGTATTTATCTCAACCCATGAATTTTCTCACTTTTAACCCTTCCAATTCTCTCTGTGATCTTGCTGGTGGAGGAGTGAGTGAGCAGCTGTGTGGTATTCGTTTGATGGCTGGGGTTAAACCATGATAGCCTGTCACTTAGGGAAGAGAACCACAGTACCTCTTTAGAATGCTGCTTTAAGGAGAATATTGCATTTTGATTAGGATTTTGCTTTTATAGTGCTTTTGTAATGCTTTTGCTGATATATTTCACAACTTTCAAATTTAGGCATCTGAAGTCCAGTTCTAACCGATATATAAGCACTAAAATAACTGTGTCCTGATTTCCTGATGTGCTAACTTAGTTGGAAGCAAGTGTGTTGAATGTTCTGACAAACTGGTCACTTTTATTTAAGTTGTTGTTATTGAAAATTTTGGTCAGATGGGTTCATTGAGGTTGTGCTTCCAAGGTGATGTTCCTTGTAAACCTGCTTATGGTATGCAGTCAGAGAGACTTCAGGGGAGTGTAAATGTTACTTTCCACTAAGAAAAGAATAAAGTCTAACATACTGTCACTCAAATTCCTAGTCCTTGTACTAATGTGGGGGGGAATGAAGAGGGCTTTGCATGCCTTATGCTGCATCATTTAAAATGAAGATAAATACTAAGAAAACGGTAGTAACTGGTAATCCATTGAACTATGCACCCATACCAGCTAACCATGCCACTGCATCCTTTCTTGCAGCAGCTTACCAAAAGTAGAGCTGGGATGATGAACTATAAGTCATATGGCCTCCAGAAGTAGCATCATATGCAGGCAAAAATATGTCAGCAATGATGTCTTGGTGCACATGTTTGGCAGCCAGCAATGCTCTCGGAAGAGTCTAATATTGAGACTTGAGGCTTGAATTTTCTCTGTCTCCTACCACCTTCAGGTAGAATACTGCAGTACTATAGGATCTGGTTAATAGCTTGCTGCTGCACAACTCCTTAAGAGCAATCAGAGATATAATTACAAATTATTTTGTAACTTGCCAGCTCATGTCGTCAGTAGAGGCATTTAAACATTCTGTGCTTGCAGACAAATTTTGTTTCCTCCTTATCACATGCACCATGTAGTTAGAATAAGACCTTGTCACTGGCTCTCTCTTTACCTGAATGGTTGGTTTAATGCAGGAATATTTACATCTCTGCAAGAAAAAAGAATAGAGTATAAAATGTAGATACTGTAAGAGCAGGTGCATTACAAGCCAAAGAAGAAAATTGATACAGCAGTTGTTTGCCATCATGTTTTTAGATTAATTCCTACTGCATATCACTGCAGGACTCTAGCAATGAGCAGTTCTTACACATTTTACTGAATTACTGTTGGTGTGTTGGTTTTTTTCCCCAGGGGCCTTGGACTGCGCAATGTTTACAGCAGTCCAGATGCGAAGGCTGGTTCCGCATTAAGTCACCCTGATCTTCTAATCCCAGGTTCACATACTTCTAGTGCTGTATTTTATCCAATAGTTTTATCTAGCATTGTATCCAGGTTACATGGAGTTTATGGAAAACTGCTTGAAATGCAGTCTCTGGGGTGGTGTTTAACAAGGTGTGCGTGAGGATGTTTATGGGGTGTGAGAATGGGAGTCCATTCATTTTCCACGTTGAGTGTTACTGAGCCCAGTTCTCTTCTAACCTTGTCCTGGTGCAATCATTAAAGGGGCGAGAAGACTCTGAGCTATTGCATCCAGCAGCCTGTATTGTCTGCCAGCTACTTGTCTGCTACCATGCCCAGGTGCTTGGGTCTTGCATCTCCATCACCTGGCTAGGACCCAGTCTGAAGAACTGAGACCTAAACTTGTTTTGGGATAGAACCTATTTTTCTTTGTTTCATCAGAGCAGTCTTCATCAGATTATCAATGGGGCAGTGTAAAACGGTGCCTCTACTTTTCTACTTTGGCAATTCTAAAGAAATGTAAATCATGTAATGGACAAGTATATTTTTATTACTTGGTACCCACAATTGTTTCTGTAATGACATGTATATTTCTAGGGCAGGGTCCTTTGAATATCCATGTACATATTTACATACATTAAATAGAAACTGCAGTAAACCACAGAATTTTGCCAGCTACCACTGTTCTAATTAGCTCACAGAACTAAAAATAATTAATATAGTTAGTTGTTGGATTACAATACAATAAGAAGTACACACCTAATAAATCACATTTTTTTATTATTATCTGCTAAGTATCTGGCTGCTTGAGTAATATTTTACAACTTCAGCTAAATTCACCTTGTGCTCTTTAAAGCCAGTAGCAAGATTTCCAGTTTTCATAATGCTATGAGATCAGACACCTATGCTCTTGGGGGTTTAATTCACCACTGCATTACTCCATTTACAAGATCTGATCTGCAATTTGACCACTATTTTCATTCAGCAAAACTAAAAGATTAACTATTTCTAAATTTATGAGCTAATTAGTACACTAATACAAACCACATTTATGATTTTCCTGAGTTTGCTTAATCCTCCTTCATTACAAAAGTCAGTTCAGATGTCCGTAAAAGCTTACAAGAAAAAAAAGAAAAGTATTTGTTTTCATTTTCATTAGGGAAAAGTGAAAATTCTGAAAGATTCTGGGCAGACAGAGCCACATTCTTTTGCTCTCATTAAAGTCCTTTTAGTTACAGTAGTTAGAGGAGGAAAACACTGTGCAGCTCTAGGCATATGTCTGCAAGGTTGCCAACACCAATAATTTTATCACAAGTTTAATAAGATTTAGTGTTTTTCTTATAAAGCTCCAGAGTCCCATGATGATGAAATAATGTTATCTTCCATTAAACATGCATGTTAAAAGGAGTCCTTGTAGTTGCAAAGAAAGTATTGAAAATACAAAATTAGTGGTTCAAAAATCCTAATTGAAAAGAAAATGTGAGCCCCAGATTAATTTCTTTAAAATCAAGATTTTAGAGACAATCTCAGATTTTGAAAAGTGTTTATTAATCAAAATATTGTGTCAGTAGTGGCACTAATTCCAGCAGTATTGCTCTTCAAGTGTTTCTATATAGAATCTGGTGCTACTTTCTTGATATTCTTCTCCTGCTTTAAAAACTTCACTTAAGACACAGAAACCCTACATGTTTTTCTGATTTAAGTGCATCAGAATGCTGAGACGTAGGGTTAAGAGCTGGCTACATATTTTAGATATTGGAGCCAGACAGCAATTCAGTCTAATAATGTGCATGTCTACTATTTCCTGAAAATTTGCTGGTACATGACCCTTTATATGCATATATGTGACCCTACAACAAGCTCTCTTATGTGGTGCCAAAAAATGGCATTAGCTTCAGCGGCTTTATTAAATTGCTACCCAAGCTGGCATGCATTCAGAGCATATCAGCAGCTCATGCGTGCTGTGCCAGCTAACATGGGAACCTCTCCATGCTCACTGGGGTTAGCACACAGAGAAGAACAAAAGCCCCTTGAATGCTGGGCCAGAGTATTTTGCACACTGTCACAACCATGTTTGTCCTTTGGTCTGAAAGGAGCACTGGAGGGGCACTAACAATGGCTACCTTGAGCTGTGTTACTTCCCCAGTCCTCAGTGAGGCAGCATATCCAGCAGACAAGGAGTCTGGCATTTAAGAAGCATTTATCAAATAGCCTGCAGCTGTGATGAACGATACTGTTCCCAACTAAATATTCTGTCCCAGAGACAAGGTTAGAGAAATAGTCTCTGTAATTTACATTTACCTTTTAATACTACCAGCTGAAAAAAAAGTGAATGTGACAGCAGTCAGCAACTGCTAAGGTATAGATCCAGTACTGGACTATTATGGAAATGAGAAAAGTGCACACTGGAAGAAGACAAAGCTTGCATAATGTTTCACATGATCCTGGGCAAAATAATTGCAACTAAGGAATGTAATTTGAATGTATGAAGAGTATTCACAGTGGCTAAATTTATCTGGGTGATGCAGGCTCCTCTGGGCTGGAGCTGGTTTCCTGATCTGAACTGCCCTCCAGAAGAGCCTGTTGGTATCCCTTGGTTGTGAAAGTTCCCCCATGGGGCTTAGTGGCCATAGGCTAATATGGCCTTTGGGAATAGTCCCCATGGTAACATGAAACCAGCTTGTATTAGTATTTCAGTGCTGCTGTTTCCTGACTTTTAAGCACCTGTTCACATAGCTTGACTGTCCTGACTCAGTACTTAGCCCTTGTACAAGGACTGGTACTAAGAATGTTTCTGGAGGAGGAAGATCAGAATGCAACTTTTCAACAAATTAAAATATTTTTATAATTTCTCACTTTACTGTGTAGTAAAAATTGCTGTCATGTGTCTTACACTTCTTATATTCCCATAGAGCTATGACACAAAAGACATTCCAAATAATTCTCAGTAGAAGTAAGCTCATGCAGCAAGTGTCCTTAGTGTTTTGGACCTTGACATGCAGATAATAGATTAGTCAGAACTATGCACTTGTTTTCCATCCTGTTCAGGACAGAGGACAAGTTTCTACTTGAATTACTTCAAAATCACATGCTTAAATCCTCTTCTATGACATCTTAAGTTCATGTTTGATTATATAAAACACTTCAAACGTTGTGTATCTGTTTGGTATCTATTTATACTTTAACATATAAAATATAGCATTTTAATTACTTACGTTCCTGCAAGTCCTGAAGATGTAAGGGATCTGGGAATAGTATTTGGGCTCTATTTTCTTGTTCATCAGTGTACCTGTTAGTGGCTTCCATTGCAGAACCACCCTTACACCATACAGTGGTGCATGTAATGTTTGGTTCCTATAAATTGCTCTTACTGGAAAGGTTGAAAAAATGCGATTTTTTTGTTTAACCTGGGCCTTGACTGAAATGAATATATTTGTGTGTCTTGTTAGGTTCAGCTCTTCTCTCCACAACTGCTGGTGGGTCACAAGTTCTTACTAGTATTCACCATTTCCTGCCAATATCTCTTAGTTTAAGAGTTAGTTCAACATTAAGAGCTTTAACTTGTAAATATTTCTAAAAAAGCTATTATCCTTGATAGTTGGAGTGCTCATCCTGCTCCTGAGAGTGCTTCTGTGCATACTTTTTCCACTTGCCTTATGCCCCATCTTTACCCTGTGGCTGTGAAACCGCACAAGCTGATATGGCAAACTCCGCCCATAGGTTAGTTAGAGAACACAAATGCCCTGTGAGCATGCCCAGCATCATGCAGAGCTCTGCGTTTCCACACGGGAAGATCAAATCTGAGTGCTGCTGCTTGTGGTGCGGAGGAAGGAAAAAAGATGAAAGATGTTCTTCCCCAGTTGAGAAGGTCAACTTGTGTATGCCAGGTATGGGGAAGTTACTCTGAACAGGAGTTCCCCTCATCCTGCTGTCCTGGATAATGTCTGTGCACCAGGCTTGTGTGTGTGAGGTGAGAGCAGAAACATGGAGGAGACACGAACTGTAGTACAGTTGGTAAGGGCAGCCTAGGACTCATTTTTAAAAGCAGTACCTTAACATTTAGGTTTCTGCATTGCATTTTTAACTAAATGCTAGTGGTGTCTCCAGTTAGGCCTTCCTTGTGGCTTAAATACTCCAAAGAACTGTAGAAGAAATAACTGGTGTACCATATTTGAAAACCAAACAGCATAATTCCAAGCACCTCTAGAAGGGAAGACAGTAACTATTGATGGAATTTTTAAACCAAAGCAAATTTATGCAGCATCATTATCCTCTTGTTTTCCTGGAGATATCTTGTCCAAGCCCAAATGTCCAAGTAAGTTTCATCAATAGCATGGTGCCAAGCTGGTGTTGTTCAAATCAATTGTTTTGGGGTTGAACTTCACAAGTAGCAAGAGGATTTTCCAAAATGAAATGGTAGTCCTTTGGAAATAATGAGGTACCTGATGACATTTCTTGACAGAACTTTCAGGGATGGAAATGACATATTGCAGTGGTTTAGTATATCGAACAACTTGAAGTGATTAAAAGGGCTGTGTTTCTTTCTCAAAAAGCATTTAAAACATATTAAAAGGCTTCAGTAACCCACCATGGAATATTGCAGGTACATACTGAGAATGGGTCTTTTTTTCCCCAGTTTTGTACTCGTTCATCTGAGCACTCTTAGAAGGATGCCTGCATTTTCCCCCAAAGGTGGCTGCTTTTCACATGTTCTAACCTACATAAATTCTTAATGTTTTACTATACTTTTTGCAGTGGAGATGTTATTGGTTAGATAATAAGAAAAAGCCCCAGTTCTACTGTGTAATGTGCATTTTTTGCACCTTATGAGAATATTGAATAGACTTCATTATTTTTTTCAATACAAGTCTGAATTCTGCCATTTGATTACCTGAACCAAAAGCATTTCAATTTGCCATCCATCACCCTGACCAGTGTAAAATGCTGAATATTCAGATTAAATTGGAACTTTTTTTCTATGAATAAGGAATTTGATTCAATTCTATAATATACAGTGTCTCTGGGGAGAGGAAATTGAGCTGAAGGTCGCTGAAGGCAAGTGAGAAAATTGTATTATCCAAATACAAAATTCTTTTTCTTATCATCAAAACCTGAAATACAGCCATGGGGAATAAGGGGGTCAAGAGAGAATTCAATTAGAGATGAAAATGGAAAAGGTGCATTTTTCAACTTACCTTTCAGTTTTCCAAACAAGTGGCAGCAGTGAGCTGTATAGGGACAATGAAATATTTGTCAAGCAGTTAAAACTTTTTTTTTTTTAAAGTATAAATCAGAAAACATTCTCAATCAGTTATAAAGAGATAGTAAAGAGTCCATATGAACATGGAATGGCTAATTCTTCATAGCCTTAACCATTGCAGTTTTAGCTTCTTCATCAGTGGTGAGGAGAGGTAATGAATACCTAATTACAACAATTTGTATGGATAAAATTGTCTTGTTCAGAAAGACTTTTGAAATGTTTGTAATCAGTTTCCTCTCTAAGACAGTTTGTGATAACAATTTCTGTCCTTTTCCCTCCTTAACTCCTAATTTTAAATGATAAATTTTCCAAATTATTGTAGAAGCATGATAGTGTTAAGCCATAAAGATGCTTAATTTTCTCTTCATTTTGATGTTTCTCTTTATTTTTTTTAGTGTAGATACCAAAAACTTATAAAATAAACGAGACCTTGCCCAGTGTGGGCACTTGTGAAACACTAACAATTACATATACAGGCAGTGATTTAGCCAAGAGCTGCTGCTGTTGCTCAGTTCTCAGGTGCACGACTGGTATCACTGCACTGTGTCTGCAGGGTTGGAGCTCTTGATAAAGGCCTTTGAGCTAATGCTGAGGGTAATGGTAGGGGAGAGGAGATTTCCTGTGAGATCCTGGAGTACTAATTTAGCAACTTCATAAACTTGCTCTGTAAATTACACAGTGATTTATAAAATTAGCTTGAGATATATCAGGAGTTCTTATTCTGTGTCTGTACTTGTTAAGTTTAGTTTGCAGTCATTTCCTAAACATTTGTTCTTTCCAAGAAGGAGTGGTGGTATTTACAGGAACCTTTCTGTATTTGCTAAGTGATAATTTTTAATAGTTTATCATTACATAACCATTTATAGTCTTTCTAGTTAGAATAGATGGTGTCATATATAACCAAACATTCAAATATATTTTAATTCTAAGGAGCCCTTAATTAATATTGCAAGTACCAGTTCTGAGTTTGTCTTTTCTCCAGTGTTGGCTAAAACTTAGTGAAGTTTTTCTCATATTCTGTAAAAAGTAATTTGAAAGTGTTGTTACTCTTGAAGACAAGTGCAGTCATCTCTGAGAAATAATCTGGAAAGAAAATCTTCAAACTCAGTGTAATAAATCTGATAATTGCCTTTTTGGTGTATTTGTAATACTGTATAATTACTAAGTTGTGAATGCCCTGTCTCTGGAAGTGTTCAAGGCCAGGTTGGATGCAGCTCTGAGCAACCTTCTCTAGTGAAGGGTGTCCCTACCTATGGCAGGGGAATTGGAACTAGATAGTCTTTAAGGTCCTTTTCAACCCAAGCCATTCTATGATTCTATGATTAAAAGCATGTTATATTGACTATGAAGCTATTCTGCTTTTCAACAAAACAGTCTCCTTTTAAAAAACTGAAATTAGCAATCCCAGCCTTGGTTCTCTAGTCGTGCAAGGATTGTATGCGCACATGCAAAATGAAGCCTTTTGCCTCTTTGTGAGCACATGCAGTTGGTATTGTTTGGAAGTGTAAACAGTGCAGTACCCACCACATCTCTGAACACATGACAGAGTTCAGAGGGATGAATTGTCTTCTCCCAGATTCAAAGGTCTTTAAAAAAAATGTCCTGAACATTCTCTAAGCTATGTTTTTCTTGTTCCATGGGACAGAAATTTCAATTTTTTGGTTCTTTTTTATAAACCAAAATTATGTTTCAATTTCTTTCACCTTGTTTTATTTAAAATATAATGGGGTATGTTATAGACACAGAAATAAGATGGAGTGAAATTATTTCAGTGGGAATTCACTTTCTGTACATTTTTAAAAGATTTTGTTATGAGCCTGTCTGCATTTTAAAGTGCCAGAACACCTCTATAAGCCTAGTGCCTAATAGATTCACTGGCTTTCAGTGGAAGTGAAAGGGCTCTTCTGCTCAGATTGGATTGCAAGATTGGGGTCTTTGCAAAATAAAATGCCTACTAGATGGATCAGGACTGTCTGCATGTTACTTATATAATAGGATATGAATAATTTTAATTTTTTCTAAAAAGTGACGAAGAGTTTTATATTTCATATTTAATGAAATAAGACTTACTCTAATTTTCATTTCAGCCTGTCACAGAAACAAGAATTTCATCTACAGTTGCTAAATTTTTCAAAGTGAAGGAAAAAGGACATTACATAGGTAAGATTATTCAGTCTGGTTCTGTTTGAATCTACTGAACTTCCTTCTATTTGACAAAATATAAAATTAATGTTTTTGGAATCTAGGGAGTTCAATAACCTAAGAGAATTAAAAAATAAAGGGAGTTTTACTGAATTGAAATAGGTTCTTAGAAGAAAATCAGCCTCCGGTAAGGGGAAGGGAAGAAAAATGATAAAGAGAAATCACATTGACAGAAACCTCAACCATTATGGAAACAAGTAGGTCAAAAGAGTTTTTCAAAACAATATACCTTTGGAGTATATATTATCAAAAGCACCACTAATTCTTTAGGCAGAAAGACACCTGAGATCAAACAAATGCAAATTTGTAGCTAACCATTAAACAGCTACTTGGGTGATGGGAACAAAAGAAAATATATGTAGTGCAGAAAATTAAACCAAGTGATTATTGGAATGAAAAGGTATTATACCAAAATAATACAAAAATAAATATAAAATGCATTTGATTTTTTAAAATAAACTAAAGCCTCAATGTTTGAAAATAAAGTTCTGTGGGATAGATCTTCTGTAGAAATTTGATTATTTAATCCTAAGATACGGGAAAGGGAATTAAAACCAGTGTCAACCACCTGGACTGTAGAGAGGACTGCTGGAGAGTGCAGCAAAATAGAGGTTATGCAATAAAGTGGCAGCTGGGCACAGGCAAGATATAACAGCAAACCTTCACTTCCCCTCAGAGGTATCACTTTAAAAACAGATGGGTCAGAAGGTGTAGGCAACAAAGAAGGAAAAGGGTTATACAAAGGCTCTAAGGATGATTTGCACTGTGTGTCTGTTGTAAGATAGATGCTCGAGGTCTTCAGCTCAGGTGAGCTCAGTGAAAGTTGAGGCTGGGTACCAGCTTGCACTTGCAAGGCCAAACCAATGATGTAAAAGGCCAGAGATTAACAATTAAAGGTCTAATGTATTTATTTGTTACCTTCATGCATACATAATTTAATGGAAAAACACCACTTGAAAGTGCAGCCTAATGGCTGCACTGTAGTAAAGTGAAGGAGCTGTGTTGATTAGGCAAGAGACTGACCTACTTAGTCAAATACCTTTGGGAAGACTTTTTAAGTATCAAACCCCTTTTCCACACAGTGTTAGGACTGTGATATTAGGCATTCAATAGTCAGGAGTTCCCAATGGATAAGGTGGTAAGCTCAGCTCAGCCCTGTTGTTTTCACCATGGAGAAAAGATTACACAGATGGAGCAGGAGACAAGGTACTTTACTAGACCAACATGTCCATATGGAATGCCTGTCCCCAGGGTTCTGGGCATCATTAGAGACAAGCTGCTTGTTCAATTGCTTGTGACCATTCTACATCATGGAATGCAGCCCAGGGGATGAGCCAGGCTCCTTGGAGTGGTTCCAGCTCCAACCTTTGTCCTCTGAGACTATCTATGTGGCCCCTGGAGAAGGGAGAAAATGGAGGGATAAAAGTATTGAAAGAAGTCCCTGTCCCTCATATAACCTCTGCTGGACTCCCATAAAATAAGCAGCAATACTTAAGAAGATGGCACTACTCTTTCTAATGCAGTTCTTTAATTTGCTTCTGTTTTATCTGTGGCGAATTTAGACAAGCCAGGTATCTAGAAAAGTCCACGAAGCATAGAAGAGATATTTTAGGAGAAGGACACTTGGAACTCACTTGAGTAGGTGAAAATTTTTTGTGACTGTGCCAGCAAATGTGATACAAATATTTTTTTCCTCTGAAGATTTCAACTTTAGCAGCTTACAGACACTGTTGTGGGCCAGGGTATGCTGACCAAAGGACCCATTCCAGCTCCCCTTAATGTTGCTGGAAGAGTCATCTTTGACTTCAAGGGTGCATGGGCTTAGCCAGCAGTAATACAGTTGTGCACTCCTTGGGTATAAGGGAATTTTCCAGCCACATCAACACCACGATTTCTGAACATTTGAGTCCAGTGCCAGTGGTGTAGAGCATTACAGAATACCTGGTGGAAAAAGGTCCTGCCCAGGTGATTGTCATGTGAAATGTACTCTGGTAAGAGGAATGCATCAGTTATCTCAGTATATTTTGGATCAGAGCCTAAGTGAGATATTGAATACCTTGAGATACCAATGACCGCAGCAAAACTTAGTGTTGTGACCAGCAGGATATTGCTTTATCAAGACAGTTAGAGATGTAGGCATAGTAGAAGACAATTTTATTCAGTAAAATATAGGTGGAATAAAAGCAGGAGAAGCTGCCAGAACTGGGAAGCCATACTTCATGGAATTGTTTCATCTATTTAACAGAAATTTGCACAATGGCAACGCCCTCCCCCCTTCTCCATTTTTATAACTCTACAATACTAGGGAAATATGTTAACATGAATATGACTGTGTTTCTTTTTTTTATAGGAATAAAACTCTTTTTTTTCAGCTGCAGACCTGTTATTGCAACAGTAAACAAGAAAAGAGCGATCAATTTTAAACTGATAAACAGTGAAAATTTTCACTGGGTAGAATAAGTTATGTTGAGGTTATTTGCTGAGAGCAGATTAGGAGAAAGCCAGCACTTGTGTCTATTGAGCTTTTCTAATGAAAAGTAAACTCACAAAGCCTTGTTTATTAGTTTTTTTTAATAACAACAAATCGGGTACTGTGGTATGCATATATACATATTGACAGTTAAATCTGGACTTGTTCTCCCCCATGCATGAATATGTAAACATGTACTAATCATTTTACGTACAGAAACAGCTGAAAAGCCCAGAGAGAGTCTGGCTCCAGCAGAGCTTTTGCTGTTCACTTTGTTGTCTGTTGGATCACGGGCTTATTAAAATACAGCCATAATTTGGTTAAACCCTCAAGTAGAATTTGTCCAAGAGTTTGCTTTGCACAAGTGCACAGTCCAATGATTAGTTTGCCATTGGGAAGAAAGAAGTGCACATAAAAAGGTAAAACAAATCATATAATTGGGTTACATGAGTGTATTGCAGGACAGTCTGTTTTAGCAAAGATACCAGATTGGTAGATATAGAATTTCCACACTAAATTATTTCTTTTGATACCTGCCTCTTACAAAAAGAGAAGAATCCTCCCTTTCTTTCTTCTCTGCTTTACAAGCAAATAAGAGCCAAAGCAGAATCCTCTTTAGGCCATACCTTTTATTTACCAGAGTCTGATTGCCAAAGACACAATTCAGTTGAGGATAATACATATGCATGATGATGGACTTGTCATCTTTGTCTAGTGGGAAGGGAGGTTCTGGATGGAGAAAGTGAAAGGGAAAAATTAAGCACCAGGTGAAAACTCTTTGAATTATGAACTCCAGGTGATGCTGTACAGGGTAGGACTTTCAAAGCATCCTCTTTGGACATGAAAGGTGGGAAAAACTAGAAAACCTAAACTAAGTAGATCAAACCCATATTGGTGGGTCCATAGTCAAGTACAAAAGCTTGTCCTTGTGGGCAAGGTACTGATAGATGTAGAAGGCAGAAGCCTGTTAAGCTTTGGAAAACTCTTTCTTGTATTCTCTAATGACCATGCTGCTGTCTGCTGAAGAAAGAACATGAAAATTATATTGCTAGAGATGCGTGCAGGGACTCCTCAGTGGTAACTCTCTGCAGTTCAAGTAAAGCCTCCCTTCCTGCCATCCCTGAAGGCTGAAGCACAGTTACTTGAATGGGCTTTTATATAAACAGAACATAAAACACCCATCAGCATGTATGCTACTGATATAATTTTAAGTGTTTTGCTTAAAAATATATAACTGTGAATATTGAACTCCTTAGACAACTCATCTGAGGATGAATAAGGAAACTTCAAATTCATCTATTCTAAATAACTTGAGATGTAAAGGATCTGTGTATGTTACCTCTACCTGTTCCTCTTCATTCTGTAGAAACAAGATGAAATACCTCTAGCTATATTGAAGAAACGAAGCACTAGAGTCTCTAAAGGCCTCAGAAGTGAATTTTATTTTGAAAGAGTATGAGAAAATTCTTCTCCGTTTTCCAGGAGTCTTCACTTCTTAACAGCTGGAGACTTGTATTAACCTCACTTACAATCTTGACCTCAATTGCAAGACAGCTCTTCCAAATCTTGAAGTAAAGAAAAATATAGAGAATCTCCCTTTATTGCTGCAGCTAAAGGACTCTTTTTGTTTCCCTGCGTTGTAGGAGCTTGTGTAACTGACACATGCCTAATCCCGTCTTCCAGGAAACTGGAACGATGTGAATTAAAGGGAAAGGATTTTCTTGCTTCTTCTCCTCGTTGGCACCTGCACATGCCAGAGGCTGTGCACATACTGTATCTGCCATGCTGCAGTGCCTCTAGGTCACATTTGTTGTGATATGTTATGTCGTCAGCACTACAAAATTCCTGAACATTTACTGGGGGTATTAGATTTGCTCTTTCTGAAGTGAAGCTTATAAACTGCATCACCAACTACTAGGAGAAGACATGCACTATATTTGTATCTGTAAGTTAAGAAAAATCTGTATATATCTATGTTATCTATTCACTGAAGGAAGAATCACGTCTCTCCTCCTTATCAAAACCGATGCATCAGATAGATATCTCTCTTTCCCTCTCAAATGATAATGACATAGTACAAATACTCTCCTATCATATAAAAAGACATGTGCTTGCCTCTCTTTTTCCTTGTAATATTTAATCACCTATTTAATTCACTTAAAATGTGTAGTGATTTCAAAATCATAGCAGAATTTTTGTATTATTTGTGATGGGCTAGGAAGCATTTAAATGAGCAATTCTAATCTAGTGCTTTAATTATTTTCTCTTTTAACAGAAATTTCAACCTTTTGAGGCATTTCCATGTGTATATCTTCATGACTGACTGACCATGCCCTTTGGGTTTTGTTACTGTTTTCAAGGTAGTTGAAACAGCAATATATTTATGGCAAATCAGGTCAATATGTTGGAGACACATAAAACTGTCTTTAAAAAAGCATTCATAAAAGACTTCTTTCCCAGTAACAAGTGGCATCAATATCTCTTACAGCAGAATATTTCTTACTCTGAATGTCTGAATAAAACCCATGACTGTGCAGAGGAAAGATGTTTTGAATGGTGCATCGGTCTGGACTATTTATTCTCTTGAAGTGCAATACAGTCTTGGTGGTCTACTGAAAAAGAATTTTCCTTTCATTTTGCACTATTTCATAATATAGCTATAAAAGGGAGTGCAACAATATTCTTGCAACATAACTGTTTCCTGTAATGCAATGCATATGAAGTGCTGTCTGAAAAGATACCATGAAACAAGAATTCCATTTTCCATGTGGCAAAACATACACTTTCACAGTGGGTTTAGTTGTTGAATTTTGAGTGGAAATGTTGTTATATATATCTGTCTCACAAACAAAGGAGCAAGTTTTATTATTCCTAGGCCTTGTACAAGTGAATGTAATATTTAGCAAAGGTGATTTTCTATTTGTATGAACAGAAAACATTTTCCTGACCACTTGATTCACGTAAAACAAAGATGTGCATTAGGTCATCTCAGCACTGTCTGGTCTTAGTATGAGGCCCTGGGAGGTATGGAAGAGAGCAAAGGGGAAAAGAGTTGGTCAAAGATATATGATAAATTATAAACTGCATGTCTATGTGTTCAGAAGTTATTGCAAAGCTAACACCCCTGGCTATGTAATGGTATTAGTATCTATTGATTTTTGTGACAGAGAGAATGACAGAGGAATAGTGCACAGAAAATGAAGAAAAAACAAGACAGAAAAGAACACCTTTAAAAGCAGCCTTGCTTTTATAGAGGTGATAGAGGGAGGAGGAAAATTAAAGATGCCAAGGTCTGTACCCTTAAATGCAGTAGAAATTTACTCTCTTTTCTTTCTCACATATACACTGTACATAGCAAATACCATACCAAGCCTCCTTTTCCCAAACAGGGTTTCCCACTGATAGATTCAAGACTTCGTTGAAGGTAAGAGGCAGAGAAGCCCTAACAAGCCCTAACACTAGTGTGCTGTAATGCAAGAACACAGCTCTGTTGGTATCTTGCTTTCCTGTGGGTTTCATTCACTGAAGAAGGGGGTGGGGTACACATGATCAGTGTTTGAAATGCAAACAGGGCACACATTGGACTCCTACAATGTCCACCTGGGACTGAAAGGTTTGAGAAGTTTGGGTGGCATGTGTATCCCTGTGCTTCCACAAATACATCCAGAATGGATCCACCTGTGTTACCCACATTGGTTTTTGGCAAGACCCTCAGTTGAAACCCAGTTCAGAAATATTGCCTGCCTGCAAAGGAAACACCACTCCAGGGCTGGTAGCCACTGGTTCAGCAAAAACAGTTCACTGTTCATTCCAAAATAAGAAATTCCCAAAACTGTGCACCTCTGGCTGTGCATATAATGCAGCTGATTCCTCTACCACTGACATCACTTACTGTCCTTTTTTGCTTTTCCTTATTATCCTTTCCAATGTCAAACCATAGCCCTGTAGTTTGTCAAACTTCTACATTTTCTACCCTATTTACCTTCTTCTTCTATGAGCAATGATTTGTTTGGTTTGGGTCCCCAAGGGCTGTGGCTAATGGTGCATGTATGTCATTCAGTCTTCCTTCCTTGCTGAAAGCACCCTTCTCTTCTTGCTCATAGAAATGCTCATATATTTCATAAATAGTCAAGTGCAATTAATTCTGAGTCATATATAGGGCTTCGTCTCTCTGGTTATCTTTTTGTTTAGAAATATATTCAACAAGAATTATTTGATACTTTGTTTTTTTCGTATTTTTCCTCTCAGTCTTTTACCCTCAGTTTCCTCTTTCAGACAGTCACTTAAACTTTAAAAATATGGGGTAACATGCAGGAGAAGACCAGATAATAATACATTTCAATAGCACAGCTCTGCATACCTGGTAGTCCTCATACTTAATTCCAGTTAATATATCTTCTGTTGGAAATCATAGCCAGGTGATACTTTAATGAAAGGAATTCTCTTGCAATAGCTGTAAACAAACAAAGAAAAAGGTTCCAATAATAAATCATTGAGATGACCTCACATGTTAACTAAATGGTTTTTTTCCCCACTTACACTGTCATGAAGGAGAGGAATAGGAACATAGTAGGTGTAGAGCATTGCAGAGGACAATATGTACAAACAGTTTAGTTACATTTTCCTACAGTCCTTCTTTCTGCTGCACTTCTGTGGGAGTAGTTTGATCTCAAGCAGAGAAAAAAGTGATTTTGTCAGCTCCCGTGGGCCAAATTCCAGCTTCAAGCCAACTTGTGCCTCTTTGCTGGGGCTCATGTGGTCTGAATCAAGGATGGCAGAAGCAGCAGCCTCCTCTTCCTGTTTCTGAGCAAAAGATGAATGGATGTGGTACCAGATGAAAGGCAATGCTGAATCTAATGGAATTAGTTTATGGGGAAAGCTCCACCCAAAAGAATTTTATTTGTCTCCCAGCTACAAATGAAATTAATTTGTTTTGCACTTCCTGACAGATTCAAATGTGTCAAAACATTAGGGTCATGAAGGTGGGCGGTTTGCATTGACAACTGTGTTTTTTCGTGGCACACTGGTTTAAATCAGCAGATTTCAAACAGATTTTGTATTGAAGTTTGGGACAGAGTTGAACCTGATTTTCATGAAGAGAGTTGTGGTGTGTGAACAGATTTATATAGCTGGTCAGTAGCTGGAAGCAAAGCCATTAATGTTTGAATGTCTCTGGATGTTATCTGGGAAACTGAAAAAGCAATTAAGTATTTAGAGAGACATTTAAGGAACAAAAATCAAATTAAATACAAAATAAAGGCTTTGGGAATTCAGTGGTACAAGGGAAGAAGACTGAAGAAAGGACAAAAAGGCATTTTTGAGGAGAAAGCTGCAGTAGAATGGGATAATACTGTTTAGAGAACATGAGAATTAAACTGAATAAAGTTGAGATCAGCCAGACAACTCCAAGCCCTTAATCTTTAAAGCATTTATAGGTTAAGGGTGCAAATTCTAGGCTAGTAGGCCATTTTCCTGTATCAACAAGAGATGCAATCATTTAAATTTGGCAGAGATAAAGATGTGCTAATTAAATGAAAGCCTTGCATCAGCTGAAGAGTGTGAGCTTGGTCTTAACAGCTCTTTGTAATTTTTCAGATGACAATTTTACATTCTCTTGCAAAGGCCAGCTGCCAGAATGATGGTGCTTCTTAGGGAAAATATTAGGACATTTAAATAAAGTATCTGTGAAAATTGTGACATAATTTATAAGGACAAGAAGTAAAACTGGATATATTGTTGGTATTTGCACATCAAATGCAAACTGGACATTTGGTATCATGTGGAGTTTCTAGCATATTGATAAACTGGAAGATGAAAGAGAAACACAAGACTGATGGTTGAGTTGGATACACCTATTCATAAGTGTTGTTTGTGTAATGGCTAGTGGCAAGGAACTAATATATATTTATTTTGCTTATTTGTGTTTGAGTGTGTATGTAACTACAGCTTGTTTCATAGACAAACACTCCTAAAAGTTGTGGTATTTTACCTCTGAATTTTAGGTTCCAATAAGGTGCAACAACTAGATCTTTAAGGGCAACTTAAAATACACTTTTTCTCTGGGGATATTAATTATCTGGATTTATGATGTATATAATTTATAAAAGTACATATGTATGGAATTCTTTAACTACACTGTTCATGAAAATTTGTAATTATAGTGTACAATTAGTACCTAAGGTCTTGAATGATATGCTCACATTTTTGGTATTGAAAACATTTTGTTTAAGGAAAACTTCTCTTATAATACAACTGATGAACTCATTGTAGCAACTTTACTTAGTCTCCATAACATTTATAAATGCATTTATACTACAGGTCTTTTTCTATACTGGGATGTTATGGTACATTACATTCAGCTATCTAGGTCAAATCATATTAGTTATTTATATTTAATAGGTTTAAAAAGAGTTGGAGCATTTGGTGTGTACATTTTTCCTGAGGTAACAAGCAGAATGGCAGTGCAGATACGGGGTGGGTCTGTTGGTTGTCGTGGCGCTCAGTGCAAAGGAACAGAGCTATCTCAGCCCCATGCCGAGGGAATTAAAAATGAAAATGAGAAAGTTTAGGTAATGTAATGTTGATTTTTCTTGTGATTTGTACTTCCTCTGAGAAAAACAAATGCAATATTTTTAATGAGAAAAAGTATCTCTCAGATGCTCTTGGTATTTAGAGATGTCAGCATTTTGTGTGACAACTTATTTCCTGCTTGACCACATTTCTGTTTATAAACCATCACTAGAGGTTTATAATGGAAAGAGGTGATGTGCTGGGTGATATGTGCTCACTGCCTATAGTGATACTCTAAAACCAGCCAGCCAGATTTAACTGAGATATGTAAATAAGATTCCTTCTATACTCTGTGGTGTTTTACTCTCTGTCTCTGACCCCCTTCTGTGACTTCCCTCATGCCGGCACAACCACCCAAAGCATCTCCAGGAGCTGCTCCTACCCTGCAGCTGGTGTTATGTGGCACGTGTAGTATGTGGGGGGTTCCAGCACCCTGACCTGCCTGCTGCTGCTCAGCCCTGGGTGCAGCTCAAACCAGACACTGCACTCTGTACACTGTTGTTTTCCACCCCTTATTTATCAAGTGCAGTTAAAGGAGCCTCAGACGATATTCACCAATTTTTAGTAATCCCTCAAGAGACACTTAAGGGTATCATCCAGGGAAGAAGAGTTTTGGGCTTACATCTCCAGTGATTTGGGGTGGGGAAATGTGGAGGTGTGGCTATTTGCAGATCACACACCCTGTGGAAGTTTTGCCCCATGAAAGCCTTTTTTTTTTGTCAGCTGGGGACCAGTTGCCAAAGAATAAGTATAACCTAAGCACAGATGCCATGCTGGAAGACTCCCAGATGGAGATCAGGTACCAGTCCAAAAGGACTTTCAGCTTCCACAAGTTTGTCTGCTGGCCCTGGCCTCATTTTTTGGATATCTGCTGTCCAAAACACCTGTTCTCCCATACATGTAGGGATTGCTGTCTTGATGTCAGGTCATAGAACAAATAGAGAAGAAATGGGCTAATCTGGGAGTGGTCAAACTTTTTATCATCTTCTGTCTTGGGGTGACCTTATGATGTGTATCCCATATCGCTGCCTATGCCCAGAAATTAATTATTAGCCTTTCTATGCCTCTGAACTGAGCCTGAGAGGGGGAAGAAAAAAACTGAGCAAAACTTTCTCAAAGCAGTTTACAACTTGTTCAAGGTCACATAAAGATAGCAGGTTTTTTTTTTCCCAGCTGGGGCAGGGGAGCGAGGAAGCACCCGGCTTGTGGTTTTTCCAGTCAGCATATGGCTAAGAGCCACCTGCACCTTTCCCTCTCTGTGCCCAGCACCTCATCCCCAGAGGGTACCATCCTGGTCACTATACTCTACGTATTTAGTAGCCTGTGAACGGTGGATTAGGGTCAAAGAATATGAAAACAGTAATATTGGTGCTTTGTCTACGATACTCTCAAAACCTCAATCTGCTCTGCAGTTCAGGACTATAAAAATGTTAACAAGCGTTTGATTCATCTCCAAATTACCAGCAGTGTGATCCTACAGGATTTCCTTTTCCCCATGTACATTTGCAAATATGTATTTATATTTACTGGATAGAATTCAGTGACAAGAATGATCTGAAATGAAATTATGAAATGTGCTGCTTAGAACAGTCAGCATCATAAGGGAAGCAGAGCAAGCAGAGAGCAATCTATCCAGGATGCTGCCAGGCCAGGCTGCAGAAGGATGACAATCTATATTCATTAAAGATATTTAATAATTTTATGAAAAAATAAATGTAAAAAATAAGTCAGGAAATATGAATGTTATTATTGATTACGCTTTTGAAGGGGAATTTTTCTCAATAAAGGAAACCATATTTTCTACTCACTCTTTTTCTTGTGTTTTCATTAAGCAATTTAATATGTCTGAATCTTACTTTATGTTGTGTTTCCTCTTTATTACTTTATATTACATCTCTGTGTTCATAGATTGAATGGTATGATGCCTGGCTAGAGAGAAAGTATGCCTTCTGTTCAAACAGGTATAATAATTTCAGACCAACTTTACTCTTTTTATTGGGGAAAAAGTTATTAAAAAGCCCATAAGGTGTGTTTGTTTTCTTTTTGATCAGAAACTTTGGTACTCAGGTTTTTCTATTTCCTATTCAGAAATACAAAGGTGCTCTGTCTCTTCTGTAAAGGCCCTCTGTTGCACTGTTAAAGTCAATGGGAAATTTGCCCCTAACTTTGATGGGAATGAGACCAGACTCTGTGTTTATAGCAGAGGGCAGTATTCCTCTCGGTGTAATGGAAAAGATGCTCAAGCATTTCAAATATCTGGCATTCATTCTTGCTTGGTTTAGCTAACCAAGCAAGTTAATGAATGCCAGATATTTGCATGTATGTAGTGCTTCCTCAAGACAAATTTAAAATGAAAATCAACATCAGTTTTGGAGAACATGAGATTTCTGAAGAAAACAAATTTTCAAATGCATTTTTTCTTAACACATATTTTTCTTGCAGACGTATGCTGTGGTAATGACTATTTAAAAAAAGAATAAAAAAAGGCAAATGCTCTGAGAAAATGTTCTTTAAACCAGCCTGAGACAAATAAGATGTCCAGAGAAAAATCGCTCTTGCTTAAGAATCGTCTCTGCTATGCAGTGGCAGCATAGGTGTTAATGTGTCTTGCTTCTGCCATTCTGCTGCAGCAAATGTGTGTTTTCTCACACATCTCTGATAGCTTGATCATCCATATTATTGAATCAGTGAAGGACAAACCTTAGAGTCAAAGAAGATGAGTTTCCACTGAATTCTTTGGGATTTTGTCTGGAACAGACTGTAAAAAATAATGGGAGATTTGATTCTGGGAGATATCCCTTCATAGGAAATGGAGTTTCTGAAGATTGGGGCTACTTTATGCTTCAATTTAACTTATGTCATTGAAAGTACAATAAAAAACTTGGTCTTTGGATCAAAATTTTTTCCTCTAATCTATTTAAAATCAAGGTATTTTTATGTTAAAAATGTGGATATCGTAATAGGAGGAAGAACCCAGCAAGAAGAAAGACAGATGTGGCAGTACCTATCAGTGACGAACAAGAAGCCTGCAAATACCCAATGTGCAGCTGTAGAGTTCCAAGAAAGGCTGTAGCATGTAAACTAATTATCAGCCTTCTATGGTATCTTCAGAAGACCTGTGGGAGCTTCTAAACACAGTTTAAGTACGTGAATGAAAGATTGTCCATACTGGCATGCAGTGAAGGGAGGCAGGTGCTGAACATTCGGCATAGAATTCAATCACAAATTTGCTGTGGATTTCAACAGGAATTGAATTTGTGTCTTTAAACCTAAGCTTATATGACTATTGCAGAGGGTATCACCTCATAAAACAAAATCTTTATAAAAAAGTACAATGCCCTGTGAAAAATAGGTGTTAATAGTTTGGAAACCCAGGCACATTCCCTCATCCACAAATATGGTTCCTGCACTGAAAGAGATATTAACAAATGTAACAATGTCTAGTCAAATTTATGGGTTTTCATGCTATACACATATTTTATGGAGTTAAGCATATTTTTTATTTCTGTAAGAGAATGAGATGATAGAAGACATTCTGTGACTGTTTCAGCAAGGAATAGAAAAATCTGGATCTAGTCCTAATAAAAAAAGAAAAAAGAAATACGGATTAGGATTGAAAAGGAAGTTCATGCTTCTTCTGACCTCTATTCCAGGAAGAATTCAAGAAACTTGCTTTGCAAATTCAATCATTTGCTTATCTTTGGATGGAGTATAAAAACCCATTTCAGTTCAGCAAAGCAGCTAAGCCTCTACTGGAGTCCTGTTAAGAATTTGTGAGGTGTCATTGCTGGAATTGAATAAACCCCACAAAATTACATAAATCATTACCCTCAACCAAACATCATTTAATTTAAAGTGTCTAACAAATAGCATCACCAAAACCACATATGTACTTCTGCTTGGAAGAAGTGTTTTTCCATTTGTTGCTATCACAAACTGGAAAATTGTGAAACGGATGGTCTTAGAGCTATGAAATCACCTATTAAAACTCAGTCTCTAGTAACTACTCTGCCACAAAGAGATGGTAGGTCCTGCATGTAACCTGAGTTTCCCCTTGGTTTCTCATTGGAGTGTGAGTGCTTGTGAGTCTGGTCAGTACCCTCTCTTGGTACTCATTGCCATAGTTTGATTAAATTCACATCAGCTGAAGATTTACCCCTTTATGCTTTTGAAGTGTTGCTGTCATGCTTTGTACTCTAGAGGGGCTGTAGGATGTGTACTGAGGTGCTTCATTTTCAGAAGGCAGATTGTGACAAAAGTGCTGAAGTGGCCCGACAGTGCCCTGGCCTTCTTTCTGCCTCTCCCACAGGCAATGGCTGCAGCCTTGAGCATGTGATTTAGCATCCCATCCTTGAGATGCTAGCACTGACGTTCTCTCTTTCCCTTCCAGATAAGTTTGTTGGTGCCCCCAAGGTGCTCCAGTAGCAGCACAGGTACTGGAGCCACAGCCAGAGGCTGGGTGTAGGTTTTGGCTGGAGCAGTTGGGTGCTCTGCTGGGCAGTGCAGTGTCTGCCTGGGGCTGTTGCTGTAAGGTGATTTGGACTTGGGTACCCTGCCTAGGGAGAGTTTAATGATGGGGATGTGAGAGAGAATAGTCCCTGGGCTGTTTTATTTAGGAGTTGAGGCAGGACAGAGTTGGAAGGTTTTCCTGGTCCTAGAAACAGTGCAAATGTGGCAAGAGGTCATTTGCATTGTAGAAAATAATCTCTGTGTCAGCTAGATAAACACTCTCGTTCAGGTTCTTATGGTTAAGGAGACAAATTCTTCCATTTGCTACAAAATGAAACTCACAGACACTGGGAATTGTCCAATATTTCTGCTCTTTGCTTGTTGCTGGAAGAGAGAGTTTTTGTCATCAAGTGCTTGAGAAATTGTACTACTTGTGGCTGCTGCAAGGCCCTGTCCTGCACAGGTCCCCTGGGAACAGAGGCCTCGTGTTGTTCCTGTCCCATGCCACCTGGCAGCCCATGTGGCCACCAAGTGTGATACAAAGCAAGTGAATTTGGAAACTTGCTGTGTGTAAATACCTTCCTGACGGCTTAGGCCCAGTAATTGATATTCCAAGACTTCTGAGAGGTCCCAGAGCACAGATTAGGCACAAGTGCCTGCTTCTGTGTGAGCTGCTTTGCCTTGCTGGTAATGGCCTGTGCCAGAGGGTTGGTGTTTTACTGGTGGTTAAAGCTCAGTTGTGGAAACTCATTTAATTTCCTTGAGAGGAAAGCAAAAAGCAAGAGAATGCAGTAGGTCGGGCAAGAAACCTTCCCCAGCAGGGAAGGAATCATGTGCTGCACTGTGCCTTGAACAACCTTTCTCTTTATTATTTTTCACAGTTAAATTAAATTATTTTTGAAGAAAACATCAAGGGGCAAGTGTGAGCTGAACAGTTTAGGAATGCTTACGAACACACTAGAAAAATCACTTGGTTACTTAGAGGAATGGAAATAATCACACCAACCAAGCTGCTTGGTTTCATCCATACTGGGATGAAAATACATGTAAAACTCTATTTTCCCAGTTAGTAAGATGACAATGACATTACAGGGCAGCCTTGTCACAGATAAACTGATAAGTAAATGACAATCCATACTGGTAAATGGTATTCTTGACACGAGATGATTTCAATACAATCCAAGTAAAATCCAAGTAGATAGATAAGGAAGGTGAAGCACAGATTGTTGAGTGATGTACTCAAGGTCATTGAGGAAACATTGTCAAAACTGGCAGTGAAATTTAGGGAGGCAAATCCTTCCTAATATTTTCAACTACTCACAGCTAAGAAGCTGTGGATTTCCTTGAAGCTAGTTACAAAAGATTTGAAGATTTTGGTTTTAAAAAACAATGCCAAGACCAGCTGGCTTCAGGCAATTCCTTGCGTTTAATTATCAGTTTATTTAACCGTTTCTTATGGCTCCTTTATGAAGCTCAGTTCAATTTGTAAGAAAAAAGTGCCTTTCCAAGTAGAAAGTATCAGTGTCTTATTTGGGAAATGAGGATACAAGATGTCGATGTTTCTGAAAAACATATTGAGACGTGTTTTGACATTTTTGACATTACTTCTTTTTTTTTTTTTTTTGTGTCTGAAACAGTCTGTAAGAGTTGATTTGACTTGACAAATATTCTTGCTCCTTAGAAAATCAGTTTATGCCAAATTTACTGCTTAGTGATGCTATTTCCTGCAGATCTATGGCTCAGCCTTATTTAACATAGTTAACAAAAGCTAACCACAAGACAACATGAGTTAATCATTGTACTTTCATTAAATATGTCTGTCTTAAAGCCTTAGAACCTTGGAGCAAGTGTCTGTGCAAGAGAACCTGTTCTCATTAACAAAAGCAGAATGATTTTTTAAGTTTTAGGGGTGTAGGAAAAACTTAAAAATGGGATGTAAGTACATTTGAATCTGTGGTCTCTAAAGACCAGAATGCAAACTTTTCATGTTGTGACTATTTCAAGGCCTTGCCATTTTTAGATAGAAAATTAATTTCTAGAAGTCATGAACAAGTTTTATGAAGCTGGGGTTTGCCATCATACAATTGAAGGGCCGAGCTGGACTTTGACTGAGGTAACAACTCAGCAAAAAAAAGGAAAGGCAATGCCACACTCATCAAAAGAAAAGGAGATTTTCACTGTCTCCATGGACTCTGGATCAGGACCCTGAAAGTTTTTATGTGTGAGTTTATGTTATGCATAACAGAGGTCCTGAGAAGTTTCCCTGAAAGATGTTTTTAACCAGCTGCAGGGGAATGTGGAGTTGAGTTCATACGGTACCTTTGTACCAGCAAGTGTCTCCCTCCTAGCCCATCATGCCCTGGGTATTCAGTCCTGCAAGCTGTCACATGCGCATGACATGAGAGTGTACCTGATACATGAAATTATTACTAGCAGCTATTATATTAGTATATTCGGTATGGTCTTTACTGTGTCTTCTAGAAATAATTTTCATGGATGCTTTATGATAATATGACTTATATTGTGTAATACACCTTTCCAGGGTTACCTAAATGTAAACATAAACACACACACATTTGCACAGCACCCCCCCTTTTCTTATGAGATCGTTACTGTTATTATTTTATGGTGGTTTCTTATAAGCTCCCCCAGGCACACTAGCTTATTAATTTTATTTCTGTAGTCCTAAATTCTTAATTTTATGATTTTTGGCCCTCATTCAAAAAGGTACTTAAGGAAAATCTTTAGTAAAGTTTCTGCAGAAATATACTGAATGAGTATAATTTTTAGTGAAAGGAAAAGAGATAGGAACAATGTGACTTACAACTCTGTGTCTCTGTGCCTTACAAGAAACTCGATCGTGTATACAAATAACCTTATTACTTTAGAGACACCACAGCAGTATAGGTTAGAGCTATGCTGCAATGTAAGGACTTGGAACAAATTTGGTTGCACTCGTCTTGCGTTTGACAATGTCTGCTGGCCTCTTAAACTGTGGCTTGTCAATTGCATTGGATTTTTTAATGTCTGGGTTTGGGGCTAAGTAATGTGCAATGCAATATTAATGTAAAGAGCTGTTATTATTCATTATCTATTTGTATCTTCTCTCATTAAATTTTATCATCTAATCAAGAAGGACAAATGTCTGACTATTGATCTAAGGTAGGAATTACCCAGTGTAAATTACAAATGTCAAATATTCAAAGTAAATGACCCAGGCAAACCACCTCCTGTTTGTCCAAGCTGTTTGTAGCAATTTATGAACAAAAACATCAGTAGAAATAAGAGCTGGCTCATAAGCAAGGAAATATGCTTAATGTATCAGATGCTTTATTGGTAATTAAAATCAAGTTCAAAGGGACCCATAACGATCATCGAGTCCAACTCCCTGCTCCTCACAGGACTGCTTAAAACTAGAACATGTGGTGAATTCTGCAGGAGATTTTGGGGACTGTTAGAAGATATGCAGCAGTGGAATGTGTTATCTGGCTAGAAGGGCCTGGCTCAAATCTTCTCAATGCCTGAGAGAGATCAGGTTAATCTGTGAGCTCTGCAGTAAGAACAAATCCCTTTGAGCATACTGAACAGCAAATTCAGCCCAAGGAAAGCTCACATCCTTCAGAGTCAGGACCAATCTCCAGTTAGTAGCAAACTGCTGTGATCCATCCTTTACATATACTTAGCTAAAGCCTGGAAATTCATTAGAACAAAACTTCCATGAAGATGTCACTTCATGTCTCTCTGGTGTATGAAGAGAAAAATAGTGCACTAATGATTAGGATCTAAATCTACTCCAAGCACTCACTTTAAAGATATATAATTTATTAGAGCAATAGGGAACTCATTGCAATCAGAATAGGGAAAAAAATAAAGCAGTATCACGAGTTTCATGGCCATACCAGTCTGGGATTCCTAAATAGAAAGTGCTATTCCATTTGCTTTTATTAGCGGGGTGACATTACACAGCAGAGAAAGGGGAAGTCCATCAGAAATGCAGAACACCTGACCTACACCCTTCATGTGAGACGTGGCAGCCAACAAGATCTTGCTCTGTGGAAGAATATAGGTTCCTAAAGAGCACTTAAAGGAGAGTTATTTTGCATTCCCCTGCCACAGTGCCTGGGAAGTGACAGAATGAGTGGAGAGTGCTTCACCACATGTACGGCCAGTATTAATATCACCCGTGGTTCTGCTTCTTCTGTGCCATTACTTCTCCATCTTCTCATAACTAAGATATTGCTGTTCAAGATCGTTCATTCTTGTAAGAGGGGTTGTCTAAATGAGGACAAGTCTTGATATACTATCACACAGTTATGGCACATTCGTTTCATCCCAGCTGCAGCCCGCTGAATGCTATTTAGTTTCCCTTGGCTGGCACTGGTGCCTAGCCAAGAGGAACTCCTGTGCTGGTGAACTTCAGCAGAAGTTTGGCTGTAGCAGTCTGCACTGGACACAAGACTGCATTGTTTGTTCTCCTATTAATTCTTTAAACTGTATCAATATTTATATTCAGGTGTCAAATTTAATAAACTTTGTAAATGAGGCAAATTATAAAGTAAATTTGTACAATTAAAAGACAGAGATATCTGTAGGTAAGGCTTCAAATCAGGTTCAGGAATGTAAATTGAATTTCTAAGTCTGTAATGGGTTTTCTGTGTAGTTTGAGGCTTTGGTTTCACATTTGTAAAACTGGAATACATTTGTCTCATCAATTTTGATTGTAAATTCTCTGAGATTATATCCAGCACCAGGCACATTTCCAGTTTTCTTCTGAAACTCTTTGGAGCAAATGAATAAATCTGATTCCTTGGGAACGCCCAAAAACTCTTGTAGTAAACACATTGTTTTGTTTTGTTTTGTTTTTTTGGGTCAGAAACTAAAAGGAGCTCTTGAATTAAATTTTTGTGTTGCAGCAGAAGCCTTGAACCCTAAATTCTTCCAGACTCACTGGTCGTGTGGCACTTTTGCTCTGTGCTTCTCAGTCAGTATTTAAAACAGGAACTATATTCTTAAGTAATTTCTTCATTGGCCGTGTTTTCTGGGGTTGGCCTTGGGGCCCAGGGTTTGGATGGGGCAGAATATCTTTTTAGAATGGTAGGTTTTCAGAGCAGCTTTCAAAATGTCACAAAATCTTCATGGCTTTTCTGATTCTATTACTTTTACTTCTTTGTTAGAACAAAATTCAGAGCACAAAAACCCTTCTGTGGGTGCAGTAGTAAGTGTTGTGAAGAGTTGGGGCAATGTTTCTTGTTTGCTGTGGCAGGAAAATTAACAGTCTTTTAGTTTTATTTTTCCTTAACAAGTTCTGAGGGAATAAAACACAGCTTGATTTTGTAGAAGGCCCCAAAAATGACTGTTTAGCCAGTCTAGAATTTGTCTCAGTCCAACAATGGATGACAATGCATTGAAGAAAGTGCAGATGCGTGTGCAGCGTGGGAGCTGCCTCCCATTAGTTTCCATCTCCACAGGTCTGTGGGCTGCTAGAAATCTTATATCCTGCAACGTGTTAGGTACCAGTCATGGTTTCTACCTTCACTAATTACAATTTGAGAAACTGCATCCATGTCCCTTACCAAGACAGATCAGATTTCAGTTTTTTACCCTAGTTGCCATAGTCCTAGGCCTAAGCAAGCCAAGGACTGGAATTTTTGATCAGAAGAGCAGCAGTGGAGCTCACTGCAGGTGTAAACATGGACAATCAACTTTTGATTACCTGTGTGAAGACTGAATTGTGGATTAACCACTTCCACCTGCCACCTAATTTTCATTATATTTACTGTGTCATTCTTCATATCAACTTTTTCAAAATTAAATATATTTACTCTGATTCTTGCAACCTAATATGCATCTGTTTTGTATTACCCATGTTATTTCTTTATCTGGATTATTCTGTCTCCAGCCTTCCCCACTGCCCTGGCAATTGAGAGTTAATTATATAAAAGATAATGAAAAAGTGAAATGTGTAATCAGGACAAGATTAGAAGAGTGTACAAAATGAGCATTAGGTTGGTCCATAAGAATGTTGTTCTTGTGCTGTTACAGCAGTTAAAACTGAAGCTATCTAGTAGTGTGTCTTAAATGGTAAGCTTATAGCAGAGAAGCTGTGTTTCAGGGCTGGCATCTTAGCTAGTTAAGGCAGGGGGCTGAGAATGGGCACACTCAAGCCAGGCCCCTGCTCTATCATGAGCTGCGCGGAATGTAGAATGTGGAAGAGATATATGTGTCACCAGCTTATGCTGAAAGGCTTTTGGTTTCTGTACATCATACCTGGACAGTTGAGGCAGCCTTGTGGGGTACCACAGGTTTCCCTGACATGCATCAGTTCAGCACAATCCATCATCATCATCATCATCATCATCATCATCATCATCTGTATGTATAAAACTCGTGCTTATTCAAGGAGTATTTTTGCTGAGATCATCTTGCCATCTATGAAGTGGAGACAATTAGTCATATTATCCCTTGTGGAGGGTGTTACTACCCTTGATTATGTGCTGTTCTCAAAACACAGAGTGGAGCTGGGCTGCCCATGCTCTGGGACTGGTCCGTCCTGCCTGGCCCTAAAGTCCTTCCAGAGCATGGTCTATCTCCATCCATCTTTTGTCTCCTGAATGGCATCTAAGGAAGGCCTGTGTCTTCCTGTGCAGTGCCTAGCGCAGGAGTTTCTTGGTCAAGACTGCTTGCTTTTCTGGCAGTGAGTACTGGTAGCAGTAACCATGATAATACAGGTCTAGAAACACAGGATAAAAAAAATTGTCCCTCCTTTTGCACTTTTCTTCTCTATAAACCTGAGCTACAAACACAGTTAGATGAATGAGTTGTCATCCCTTGATGTTTGATTTTTTTGGTCATGCCTTTCTGATGAAAAGATAAGAAATTTTTAAAGTAAGAGTGCTGTCAAACTTTAGAACGTGTTCTAGTTCTGAGTATTTTGGTCTCTTATTTGTAATTCCCTATGTTTCAGATCTCAATTATCTGTCTTGCAGAGCCAGCATTGTTAATTCACACCAAGATATTGCTTCTCTTGTTTCTTCACTGATTAGCTAATGTAGCTTAATTTCAGTGAGGGGTATGCATATTAAATGGCCTGCTGCAATCAGTATGCTTTTTAGTTTTGAAGTTTCTTTAATGCTGTTACAAATGTGTTTTTTGTGATAACACATATTTATACTACTGAAAATCCCTTCTTGTAGACCATTTCATTTGTGCAAATTACAAAAATATAAGTATAAATAAATTGTGGAACACTGTCTTTTGTCATGAGTTGTGAAAGCCAGAAAATTTACTTGTTAAAGCCATAAAAAGAGAATTCACTGGAGAACTGGATGGCTTGGGAGATGGATAATAGGTAATGGAGAACACAGGATTTCACAACCAGGACATCTGCACAAGTCCAACCGAAAGGTCTAGTCCAGCAAACATTAGTATCTCTCCCACAGCAATCCACAAAAGCAAACAAAATATCAGGATGTGCAAGATATGGAATATAAAATAGTCTGGATAAACAGTGTAACCATCTGCCCAGAAAAAAATCCCAACAAAAACTGACCAATAACAGCAACATATCTGAAAAACTGCCTTCTTGGTGCAGGCTAGAAGTTACTTTTCATGTCTGCTTTCTCTTACACAGACACTTTATATGTGAGCTGTGGTTACAGTGCTGAACCTGACTGTAAGAGTCATGACCTGTCTTCAAAAGGGCTGATTAAATCTGTGGTATTGTAAGCAATAAAAGAGCTGCTTCTTGGGTGCAAATACGGGTTTACAAACGCCTGTTTCCCTGGGCAGATAGAGCTATATCTATGGGAGAGGGATGCAGGGGGTCTGTGTTGCAGGACAAGGTCACAGACAGGCTGTGCATTGTCCCTTCCCCCAAGTCTTACTCATCCCTGTCTCTGGACACCAGAATGATTAAAGAGCAGCAGCACATCTGTGTCCACACTCCTCACTGCCAGTTGGCATCTAGCCCCAAAGGTCTTGTACATTTTTCCCTAGGGCCCCATCCTTCAGTGTTTGCTCAATCTGCTCTTTCTTTGCTGTTTTCCCTCTTCTTCTCCTTGGACTTCTTTTTCAGATCTCTTTCATATCTGTATTGTCCTTCAGAAAAATAAAAGATAGCAGAGTACTGCAGACTGTATGCTTTGGCTGGTGGCATAGGAAAATTGAAAACTACTGTTTTTCTCTGAGCATACTGGTCAGTACTTTACCCTAGCAAACTGTTTAATGCCACTGTGCTCTTTCTGTCTGGCTCTGTCAGTAGTGGATTGATTCTAAAAATCATTAAATCAACTATTTTATGGGCAGTTTTATGTTAGGATGGGGTGGACACTTAGAACTGTGGCTCTTGAACAAGCTTGTGGTTTCTTAATCATGCTTAAACCACTGCTCATATTCATCTAGTAATGATTTTGTCCTTTTCCTTCCATTTACTTCTGTTCTCGGAACATCTGGAAGTTCCTGTGAGTTTATTGCTTAATCTTTTCCCAAGTTAGTATTTGACTTTATGCATTCTTCTGTCAGTGACATCCAAGTAAAATGCATTCCTATAAAAAAAGAGTAAAATAGCATCAGATAGCTCCTAATGTGATGTGTTAGGGACTAGTATTTTTTACTTTGCATCTTGATAGAGGGCTCTGGCTTTTCTCTAACTTTCAGCTCATTATTTTTATCTTCTACTCTTCAGGAAGTAGGATAAGTTTAGGGGGGCTATGCATCTTCTGAGATAGTTTTTAGGGACTTTTTATTTTCAACATGTGCAGGAGGATCAAGGTCACAATGTATTTCCGAGTCTTCCATTAGTATGGTGATAGCCCTTGAAAGTTTCCTTGAACATTTGGCTGTTTTCGAGAGCTGGTCAAGAGAAAATTCCTTGGTAGGTATCTGCAATCTGTAGACTGGTCTCTAGTATTTTGGAATGCAAGTTAAGTAGTTGCCACTAGATGACAGTATAATCTACTGATACGATACCTAAATCTGCATTTCAATACATTATAATACTGAACTTGTTCTTTGCACGAGCAGTTTGTTAGACTTATTTTGCTGGATCCAGTCAGAACCCACTGGAATTCAGCAAAATGTGAAATTATCTGCTTTAATTTTTTCCACCCTAAATGCTATTAACTGGAAGGGCAAAAAGTCCTGGGCAAGTGCTAGAGGAAAAAACTTGCAAGAAATAGACATTCCTAATTACTTAGATGCAATTAATTTCTGAATCTCTCCCTGAGCTCCTTTAATGCTGCCTGGCATGTCTAGTAGTTATTTTTTGCTCTATGTTGTCCTTCTGGCTTGATGGTGGTTTTCTCAGATATCACTGTCTGAAGGAGAGGAAGAAGTGGTGAATCAGGTCACTTTTAACTAGCTGCATTACAAATAAAATTCATGTCAAGGAAACACTGGCAAACTGGTGTAAAAAGAGATGGAAAGTATACTACTGTTTTTAACCTAACCTGAGTCATGAGTATGTACTCTCTTGCTCTTATTTAATGACTTGCTTCTCGAAGAGTTAAAGTGTTTAGTGTGAAGTTGGACTTCTTGGATAAACAAAAGTAATGATCATCCTTATATTCACCTCACTTGTTTCTCTGCCTTGTGCTCTGCAAAAATACTGAATAATATAAAAAGGCAGCTAATTACAGAAATCCTTTTTTTGCATTCTTTTAATATGTATATTTACTTTCTCAGTTACAGCTTTGAAATGGCATTGTTTTTTCCAAAACATATTGAGCAGAGACTTAATGCAATGAATATTGCACAAGCAGCCTTGCTGTTACAGATGTGGTTGGGACAGTCACCTGTGGGTTAGTTTGCCTTCTGCTACACAGCTTTTGTAGAAAACATTACTTCAAAAGCCAATGGACTTTTAGAATTTACTTAATTGCTGCACCTCTGTATGTAGCTGACATTTGTTTCTAGGCTGCTCAGTGCTACGAAAAAATGAAGTGCTCTATCACAAGAGTCAGCTGTCACACGTTTTCACTGCATTATAAAAAGCAACAAAGAAGCTAGACACCCAAATACTACAAAATAAACCCAAAATGGTTTTTTTCCACTTTATAATTTCAGGTTTGTACAGGAATTGTGCAATAAAGAGCAATGAATATCTGAGAAGTGTCACATGCAAATCCTGAGGGGGATGAGAGTTAGCAGTACAATAAAACAGGCCAGGCAGTCTCCAGGAAGAGCTTCCATTTCCTAACATGATCTTTTGGAAGTCTAACTTTGGCTTCCAAAGGTCACCTTTAAAATTTGCCAAATGATGTGATGCTGATAACAGTAGCGTTCTGTAAGACCATTTTCAGATCAAAGTCCTAGCCTAGCAATCACAAGGAACACTGACACCAGTGCTCACTACTAAATAAGTACTTGTGAGATTCAAATGTAGTTAGCTTGATAGTCATGTGACTTTCTTTTTTCTTGTACTATTGTCCTAGAAAAAGTCATGGCTCTGAAGATATCAATGCTACAAATGTATTTAATTAGAATGATGGGAAATAATCAATATGTGTCCATCAAGCTGAGTGGAAATGGAAAAATGAATATATTGAGCAAGACTAAGCTGGGATGAGAGTGCACCCACTGACTGTTTATGTAGTCTGCTTGCTTTCTGCTGGGGTCCTGCATTTGACTGAGCTAAGAGATCCTTCAAATAAACCACTTGAAGTAAAAGTGATCATAGGTACGCAGCGGTGTTTCAGAGTCTGTGTCAGAGATAATGCAACAGTGATTTTTTACCTCTTGCCTTCCCACTAATTCTGTCTTCAACAAGAAGCTGTTAATATGGACAGCAACTGTAGCCTGTGTTCTGCTGTTTGTGTGCTGCTTTTAAACCAGATTCAGCAGGAGGGATTTGGAGAGTGTCTTGTAGCATATCTGTATGTGCAGATTGGGGCTGGGGGAGGAGTGCTCTGTGCATTCTTATGCTTAAAATTAAGTTACTGTTACTGAAAGAACTTTGATGATGTATGAGACCGAGAGAGAGTGAAATGCAGGTCTGCATTTTAAAAGTTTTCTTTCAGAATGGAAAAAAAGAAGGGTCTGTATTTCTCCTCCTTGGCCAGTTTCTGGGATTCTTGTCTTCTGTTGAGATGCCACAAGCAATTCTGTGTTCAGTGTCTGCGAGTGGCTGAAACAGGGCAGTGATAATTTCTGCAGCATCATGTGCACAGACTCTGCCTCACCCTGGGTGCCTGAACAATACTTAGAAGAACAATTTTTTCTTTGAAAAAGTCTAGCAAAAAATTGTGGCTTAAAACATATAGTGACTGTGGCAAAAGGAGAGCATTCTTAAGACTGAAGGCCACACACAGCAGTGGCAGGAAGGGGTGGGCCTTGGTCTCTGAAGGTCTACTTGTCGCAGTGCTGGGCTTTTCTTCTGTGTGAGCAGCAGCAAAATACTATTGCTCAGGCAAAAGAAAGATGTTGGCTGCACTAGAAGAGGAGTCTCAGCTTTGCTTGTGCTTTCTGGAATGTCACAGTACCAAGGATTTTTTTAACTATTAGAAAGGACTAGTATTCAGTAAGAAGCAGTGAGGACTTAGGGCAAGAACTGAGGCAAGAATTAGTAAATGGTGTGACATAATTCACAATGTGTCCCCTTGTGCATTCATGGGGAGAGCAGAAGTGCTGCTGTTATTTGTTTTCATGAACGGTGATTTTCTTGATAGCACTTCTGTAGGTATTTCACATACCTGTCCTCACAACTCACCTGCTATTCCTGCAGGCAAATGTGATGAGCAGAGCTACATCACAGGAAAAATGGGTGAGAGTAGGATGGGAATTAGGCCAGCAGAATGTTTTCCCATGTTCAAGCATGTTTGCTTTCATGTGTGCGTGCCACCCAGCCTATTGAAGCCATCTGCACAGCCCTAGTGCATGTGCCTGTGGAATATCTTCCTCAGCTTCATCTTTAACCTACACACTAAAGTCTGAGACAAAAAAAGTAAGCTCTCATGCAAAGTGATGTTTGTGGGGATGTTAGAAGCTGGCAGAGAACACAATCACATGGCCATGACAATCTAAGTGTGCAGGTGGGTTGGAAGTAATTGCATATCTGATAATGCTGGGTGTCACATCCCATTTTCTCAGTGAATTCAGAATTGTACATACACACTGCTCTGGCTCATGTTGATAGGCACATAAATCTTATTTTAGGAATGCACTTAAAGAAAAGCTTTGTTTTATTGAAAAACTGTACTGTATGTTGGTGCCTGTTGGTACCTTTAATGTAATATCACGGGTCAGAATTAGAAATCCAACAGATGAAGAAGCACCTTCCACAACTTTCACTGCCTCTGGATTGAGATGACAAGGCAGAAGTAATTCTTCTTGAAACAAACAAGACAAAGGAAGGAGACACCCCAAATGAAAAAAAAAGGAGAGACATTAAAAAGTAGATGGCCCAGTTTCTCAAATCACCAAACTCACCTGTTGTTAGGGGTTCCCTTGGAATTCTGCCTTCGTGGATAGCATATGTTGCCTGAACTGCTTGGCTTTTCTGTCCTTTGTACATGGTACATGTCTTTACATTTAGGTAGGGGGGCAAGGACAGATTTTTCTGAACTAGAAAATTTTCTACCTCTGCTTTATCTTCACTTGCATGCATGTAAATCCTTACAATGACAGGGGGCTGAGGAAACATCCCACTATTTCCAGGTGCCCATCTTGTTAACCTTGAACTTACTCTTCCAGCTAATTAAACCAAAATACATGTTGCCATGCAGAAGAAAACATGACACCTTCCAAGGCCTATTTAGTATGGAATGAAAGGCTTTCATTTCGTCTACTTTCAAGTGGATGTGTAACTCATCTTTACATGCTCCTTGTCGGAGAGACTGGAAACTGTCTTATGCATTCCTCATTCTGAAGCACAGAGGTGCCAAATCACACTTATTTTGACCATATTGCTCTGAGACTTCTGCTCTAAGAGTCCAAGCCCTACTGGATCAACCAAATGCATGTGGGCTGTAAACCTTGGAATCAAAAGCCACACACAACCTCATGAGAAAGGCACAAGATCTCCCTGTTTCTGGCGTCTCATGAGAAGAAAGGTACAAGTTACAGCACTGCAGATGAATGAGAAGCCACAAGGTGTAGTTGCTGGTCAGTGTAATAGGAGCAATTGGGGATGGCAGAGACTGCTGTGGGAAGTGAGAATTTTCCTAGTTTCAGATTATAAAAACCCCATAAAACAGCATTGCTGTTTCAGTAATGCTGCCTTGCATTAATGTCTTCCTATTTATAGCCTCAGTCTAATCATAACAAAGTCCCCACTTTTCCCCCCCAAAATATTCCCTGGAGAATTGTCTACTGTAGCTTTAAATAACTCAAGTAACAGTACTTCCATCATTTACGTTTGGAGATGATTACTTGGCCTAATAGTAATAATTGTGAGAATTCTGCAGGGTTTGGTTCGTGATGATGTTTGCAGACTGAATTCTGCAATTCTGTTTATAAGGGATTGGCCGCAGATTAAAGCATTCACTGTTTTCTTGATGTTTGAATACACCAATTCAGGTGCCTCACAGCTTAGTTCTAATGGGAATTTAGGTGCTTAAATAGCCTTAATAACCTGTCCCTATATGAATACTCACAGCTAACAAGCCCTTCCTCTACTACCCTGCCCTGGTACAATATTGTGTGGAATTATCCTACTTGCCCAATGGCCTCAGGTTTTTTTTTTTTTTTTTTTTTGCAGATGACCAAAGGCAGCATAGATTATCCTTACTATTTTTGTCCAGATAGGGCAAGAGATGTAAGAAGGACAGACTTTTAAATTTTTTTTTTTTTTTTGGATCTCTGTTGTTTTCTTTGAGGTTGAACAAGCAGGAGTTAGGCTCATGTTCAGTATTATGGTGGTAAAACACTAATGGCTGGGCCTCCTTGTCAGAATTTTTGCTCTTCAGAAGAAGTGCTAAATGGATGACCCCTTCTCTCTGTAGTAGTGGTAGTTGCATTAACCAGTGATTCCACACTTTTTTGGACGATGGTACACTCTGAATCCAGAAAAATAGCACACAGACCGCCTACATTTCTTGCGGGTAAGTGTCTGTACACAGGCCATAGTCTTTCTTGTCAGTCTGCAGCTGAGGAACAAAACAGCCGGAATTACAGGCAGAATTTTTCTGGTTTAAAACCAAAAGAGATTAGGTTGTCTCCTTTACTAAGGCAAAAATTCACTCTTAATACAAATAGTATTTTCTTTCATGTCAGTGAGTGAAATTTGGGATGCTCAGAAGGATCAAGCTCTGTGACTGATTTTAGTAAAAAGCTTAGTTAGGTAGCAGGGGTAGGACAAGTTGCCTGTAACCGAACAGAATGGTTCCTTTCCATTGGAGCTGTAGTTCTTCAGGAGTTTTGTGGCAGAGTTAATGGAAAAGTAGAGTCTTCTAATTGAGCCCAAACTGAAGAAACAGATGAGTTTTGGCCAAGGGCCAGTGTTTTCAGAATTGCTGATCAAAGATAAGTTTTATCATGGTGGGTCTTTAAAAAATACTGACATCTCAGACAAAAAAAATGAGCTAAAACAGATGGAATGTGAGCCCTTACAATTTAAGCTGATCTGGCTTTTTCTTTCTTCTTTCTTTTTTTTTTTTCTTTTTGCCCTGTGATCACAAACATAAAAAGATGGTGGTAATACAGGTGTAAAATTTATTGTAACTACCAAACTCTTGAGGGTCTTTAGAGAGCAAAGTACATACAAAACCTGTATTTGACCTTAACCATTACTTGTTCCTGTGGTGGTTAGGAATGATTAAGTCATTTTTAACGTAGTGGAAGCTGGGGTCATGCTCCACTTCTCCTAAAGCTCTTTAAAGGACAAACTGCTATAATTACTATAATAAATGTTGTAACCTATAGAAAAGTGCAACCCACAGCAGACATGCTGCTCGCCAAAACACCCAAGTTCTGCTCTGGGCATGCATTCTGGTTTGTCACTGGCTTAAACACCATAGTGAGTGTGGCAGCTATTAGGAGAGCAGAAAGATTATGTAGGAAAATGTAGACATCGCTGTTAACTACATCAGGCTTTTGGCCCAGTCAATTTCTTTTTCCATTAATATTGAGGCCGTGGAGTCACATATTAGAGGCATGTACAGATTTAGTTCAGAAGGGACCTCTGGAGGATGTTTGGTCCAACCCCCTGCTCCAAGTGAGATCAAGCTGCTCAGAGCTTTTCCAGTCATGTTTTGAATGTCTCCAAGGACAGACAGATTGCACAGTCTCTCTGTGCAGCCTGTTCCCATTCATAACCACTCTCACTGTGGAATGTTTTCCCCTTATGTGCAATCAGAATCTTTTCAATCTACTTAGCGCTTTCTTCTTAAAGCCCTTTCTTGATTTTTGAAAAATGCAGTCAACTTCAGACTTCTCAAGCTACCATTCTTTTTATAAGAGGGATGTCATCCAACAAGGAGAGAAGCAGCATGCCAACTGACATATATAACCACTCACACAATCTGGGGTTTGAATTCTATAGAGCGAAAGCCCTGTGGAACACTCATTATGAATTTTGGTGGAAAATCCATAACCCCAAATATATTAATAAAAGCAATCAGTAAAACAATTACAAATAGCATACAAGCTCAGAAAAAAAAAATTCTTTCTTCATGAGTGGGGAAGTTGTGAGGGAGAAAAGAAAAGGCCCCAGCAGAGGAGTCTATTGTTTGCAGCCCATTCCAATTAAGAGTGAGCACACTGGAATTGGGGAGCCACATGCAGGTTCTAGAAGAAATAAATTTGACTGAAAAAAAGGGCTTAATATTAAAAACCTTTGGATTTCTGCTTTTTAGTTGGTTTTTTATTTGTGACTAAAATGTAACCCTTCAAAGAATCATTTCTTTCTTTAGTAAACTATTTCTTCGGTAGTCATGCTAGCCTATGTTTCTTTTTCCTGTGACAGTTTCAGGAATATGTTGTTTGTACACTGGCACAAGGAAAAGAAGGAGGTCCTGGCAAATCAGTGGCAAATGAAGAGCTGGCAACTTGCAAGAGGAATTGTACAAGGACAAAGTGATCTTTTAGATGGGTGACTGCAGAATAAAAGCTACGTAAATGACGTACTGAAAAAAAAGTCAATGGATTTACTGTCAAAACCAGGAGACATGAGAGTGTGAAATTTTTTCCATTTCTGTTTCATCTGGTAAAAAAAAAAAATTCTTTTCCAGCACAGGATATGTGAAATGTGATAAGCGAAATTAATTTGAAAAGTATTGTAAAATACACAGGCCTGACTAGCACTGTATTTTAAATCACTTCTTTATTTCCGCTATAACTTAACTCCAATTTTTTTTTTTAAATTCATTATGTCAACATAAGTAGGTGCAGCTTATAATCACTTGGATGGTTGTTATTTTTTAGCTGTTTAATTCATTGACTCACATCCGGCAATAATTCATGCAAAATGGGCTCTGAACTCCTTTCCAATATGCAGATTTGTGTGCAAATGAGCGTTACCTATGGTGTTCCTACTGAAGCGTTTTTCTTTGATGTACATTTCTGACATTCTGAGATTGTAAAGAAGAAAATAACTTTAAAAATTTTAAGAAACCTTAATTGAAGTTAACATAAAAGAAGATACATGGTGTTAATTGGTCTGTTTCAGGCATAATTTGTGCCTTTGAGACCACGTCCCTTACCCCCCGCCAAAGTGTCAAGACTCACATCTTTAATTCAACAATCTTTGTATTAATTACCTCTGGATAAGGTAAGCTTTGATTGGGAGTCCTTTATTGTAAAATTACAGTACATTGCCTGCTTTAAGATAAATAAATTAGGGTTGAACTTGAAAAAAAATCTCCATCCAACTGTGAATGGGAAAGTGCATTTGAGTATCAAATACTAGATGAAAGAACGCTTTTCATCAGACTTCCTTACTAGGGGAAAAGTGTTTTCTTTTAGTACTTCTTTTTTCATTGTTTTTGCACATTGGAAAATTATAGCTTCAGATGGAAACATTTTGGTCCTTGGGCGGCCAACACTTTCTTTCACATGGTCCCTTTCTGCCTCGTGGGATCTCAGCATTCTCCTCTGAGAAGAATTCCCCAATATCTGGTCCGTTCATTTGTCACAGAGTAATCAGTGACCGATGGATGGCATTCCCTTCTCCTTTGCTCACCGTTCCCACTTCTTAATTGCATCTAGTTGACTGTCCATTAAGGCCAACCCTGATTTTGCATTCAGGGAGGGAAGGATTGAAGAGGGCTTTGTACCCTCTCCATGTCACCTGGATGTGTTTTGGGAAGTGTTACAAGTTCTGAGCATTACAAAAGCAGCCACATGGACAAGAAAGCTGCCAGCAATACGGGCAGACTAAAGACAGCTTGTCTACTCATCCCAGAGAAGACTACCCCATTCCTGGCTTTGGTGTAATGGAGCTGCAGAGCTAAATTTGGATGTTGGGGCTTGGGTGCTCTGCAGATGATATGCTTTTTGTGTGGATTATGCTGGCTGCAATATGATGCCCTCACATATGCTTTCAATGCAACTAAGTGGTTTGAACAGCTATTGTCAAATGTTGACAGAGCTTTAAAGCCCATAGGCTCAGTTCTGACCTCAGAGATGCTGGTGGGACTCTTTTGAATCCATAGGATGTGCTGTGTGCCTTGTGTACCTTTCAGGGTTAATGCACATTGTTCCATGAGTGCTTCTCTGAGGGAAGCAGAGACTGGATGAAAAACTAGGTGTGCCTATGTGAAGGTGTTAAGGACACTTATTCTAAAGTTTCAGAGCTGACACCGGATTGATTTCAGCTCCACTGTCTCTCAGTAAAGACATACTAACTGCTCTTCAAAAGATTTTCAGCGTTTACATAAAAAACCTGAAGATACGAGTCCAGTTTTTTGTTCTTCACATGATTTTGAGCTTAGTCTTTCTCTTCCCTGCTGGGACCTTGGTGAGTGCAGAGCTCCCACATTTGCCCAGTTAGCACAGAAGGTGTGCCAGTGATAAAGAGATGCTGGAGGCTTCAGTTTTGCCACCTGATGTGTCAACTGCCTCAGTAAGCCAGGTTTTACCCATTTTTGCAATGGGGGACATTTATAGTAACTGTGGCTTTGGCCCTTTATTAGCACTGAAATCAGCTGAAATGAAAGATAACCAGCAAGAAAAAGGCCAAAAGAACTTTTGTTTTATTAGAAACTCTGGAAATACTGAGACAGCAAGACACAGGACACCTATTCAACCCTCCCCTACTCTGGGTGGGGAATTGTACCAACAATATGTTGAAACCACTGCGGGATCTTGACCCAAGAACTGGTTGTATACTACTCTCTCATTGTACTAGGCCACTGTGATTTTCATCCTGCTACGTTTTCCCATCCCCTAGAGGCAGACTTGTCAAGAAGCCTTTTGTCTGGCACAGTATTTTCAAATCCAAACTCTGATAATTATCTGTGGTTCTGCTGCTGACTTGAAAGGCAATTGCGAGGCATTGAATCCACATTGCCTTCAGTACTAAAATTAAGAGTAAGGAGCAGGGGCCTTTCTGTGACTGCTTCTCTCTCCAACACTTGACACCAAATGCACATGTGAGGCTGACCGTCAAAGATAAATGAGTTCAATAGAAAAGAGGAGACACATACTTGGATCTCAGTGAAATTCCGTACAAATCAGTAGAAAGCGCAACACAAAGGCTTTGCATGGCAGACTGCTAATCAGAAGAGGTGAGTATTTTAGCATATTTAAATGAGGAAAGGGCATGCACTAATCAAACAACACATTCCAGAAGTACTGAAAGAGCAAGGGAAAGAGTGCTGCTTAAAACTTTTCAACACGGATGGAGGATTTTTAAAATATCATTAAATATGATGATCTAGGTTTATAGGAAGATAATGAGGTAAGTAACAAATATGTCAAAACTAAACTATCAAATACTGTAATTATGTTGGGTACAGATTAGTTGCTGAAAAAGTTTCCCATTACTGCACTATATCTGTCAGAAATCATATTCAAATAATAATGGGTTTTCTTTTGATTTCCTTTATTTAGCAAAAGGTGCTATATGGTAACTTTCCAATAGCTTTCATGGGATGAATAAGAATTACATCATGAGCCTGCTAGGACTCTTCAATGTAAATTGGTGTGAAATACACATAAGTGGCAAAAAATCTTTTTTTTACATGCGAAATTTTAAAAGCTTTCACATCATCTAAGTAGATTGCTTGGAAAGTACCTTTATTTAGTTCTCTTACAGTCTTTATCTTTCTTTACTGTTTTTCAAATCAAGCCTGGGTTGCTGTCACATTCATTGACATTTCTCCTTCACAGCAGCAGTATTTTTTGTTAATCAGTCAAGAAAGAGAATTAGTTTTACATCAACATTTAAAAGGGATATTTTCTTAAAACCTCCCAGGGAAAAAATTACCTTTTACTGAGAATTATACAAAATGTACATGCTTCCTAGGCCAATAGATCATTGCCATATGAGTATAACAAAGGTTATTTAGCAGTCATGGGTTTTCTTTGGGAATATTGCCTTCACAGAAGCAGTTCTCTAAGGAGATGAGCTTATTTTAAGCTGATATTCATTAGAAAGCTGCTAAGCCACTAGAGACATTCTGGATACAAAATAGGATATCTGGCTTATATTTTTCTTTTGCAGGTAATAAGAGATAATATCTGTAATCATGATCAGAATCTTTGATTTATTGCTATGATAGGTTATATTGTGTCACATGATATTCTGAGATTTTTGTCTCTATTTCTTTAAAGGAGTATTTTAATGGATTTTAAGCACTTGAGAGCATGAGACTCATACTTTCAAGATTGGCATCGTCCTCCATTTATGGAAATAATGTCTCCTTCTGGTTATTACCTGTATTCACTGTAGTTGCATGTCAAGGGCTTGAATTACTTGCTTTAAAGACAAAATTTATATTTTCATTGTCTTCAGTAGAAACTGGATGAAGGCTGCATACCTCAACACATTAAGAGGGGGTTAGATACGATCTTCTGAAGGTAGGAGGGGGTATGTATTTAATGTGTTATTGGATCTTTTGATGAAATATGAATCTTCCTTGAGGTACAAACAGTTGAAGAAAAAAAACTAAGCATTGGACAGAAGAAATATATTACTGTATGTATTAAACAGTGAGACTCTTCATGCTAAATACTGGATAAAGATGATTATATAATTGGATCGAATATTTGAGTTCAGAAGACAAACAGAGAAAGAACTGGGAAGATTTTGTCAAGAGTAAAAAGGAGTTACTGAAAAATTGAGAAATGGTTGTTTCAATAAAAAATAAAGAATCTAGAAGGAAGAGTGCTTGCATATACAAAATAATCTCATCTGTGATAAAAATGGTACAATCAAATCTGAAAGGAGACTTGGGAAATATACCTTTTCAGCTGTATAAAAAAAAAAGCTTTTGGCTTGTCACTTTTGACACTGTGGATACAGAGGGAAAAGAGCAGAATGGTATCTGCAGGGACAACACAGTACAGTCAAGGATTGACTACAAGGTAAATTCTGCTCTTTCTCCTTTATGTTTTGGATGTCAGGATTTCACTGTCTGTATCCTCATTCCACAGTACTTTCAGGCATGCAGAAAGTCCAGTAGTGGCAAAATAAAGGGAGGCATTACCTAGAACTTCAGTGCCAAAACTCTGAAGATTTCTGTTTTCTACACAGACTGACAACACTTCTGGATCAGGGCAGGAGCGTTATGGAGAAATAAAAACCAAAAAGAGAGCACAAGACTGAACAGCTGCACAACCAAAGAGGGAATATTGTTCCTCTGTGGCTTTGGGTTACTGGCAGTGACAGACTTCTCCCAAAGCCTTTCCCTTTTCTTTAATTTTCTTTTGTAGACATGGAAGTGCCATTGATAACTCCTTGTAACTCCTTGTTACTTGAGCACTGCTATCGAGAGATAAAACATATATTTGATATCTCATATCTCCAGCTCCTGGAGAGTTCCCAGAGAGTTCTCATCATGGTCTTGCCATAAGTTCTCTCTGAAGGTCTCAGGAGCTATTTTGCCTCTCATTTCCTTGGTTTGCTTTTTGCCACTCTTAGAAAACAGTTGTGTGTTCATTCAGCTCTCAGTAAAAGTGTTGCAGTGGGGATTACTGCAACATGTATAAGACAGTGAGGCCCATGGAAAAGAAATATGGACAGATTCTTGGTAGATGTTTCAGAGGTGTTTATTCTCCAGCCACATGGCCGGGGGACTGCCGAAGAACTGAGCAATCACTGGACCAGCAGGGTCCTTCCCGGGCAGGGGAACACAAAGCAACAAATGGGGAACAGGATTAGGGTACATGTGACCAGGGAGCAGGGAGATCCCGTGCCTAGGCCGTGCCTCTACTCCAGGGTCCCCTCTCTCCCAGGACCCCAAGCCAGGGGGGAGGAATCCCAACATAAAAGGGCATCTTGCTGAGGAATGCCAGAAAGAGCAACAGGCAATTATGTTTTCTAAGACTTGAGTATTCTAACAGGGTGTAGGGGTGGGGGAAAGAACTGTGAAATTATTCTGCTTTTGTATTTAAAAGAGAATACGAAAGAGTTGGATTTTTTTTCTTCACATTCTGTAATATAATTGTTTGCCTCACCAATACTCCAACAGAGATGGGAGAGGTGAAAGCAAAAATCTATGGTATTTTGAATCTTTTTGTTTTGCTGTTGGACAGCTTGTCCAAAAGAATGGACTATAACTGGTGGAGCTGTCTATAGAAGGTAGAGAAACAAAGAACCTCAAGTAGGTTCTGTTGCAGTATATAACAACAAAAATTTGGTTCACTGGCAATATAATTATTAACAGACACACACATGATTTTTATTTTTATCTGTTTTCCTCAACAGGTTTGTCTTAAGCCTGAACCTCCATATATTACAAGGGTATATGGGTATATGAATGCAATACAATTCCTCTGCTAATGTTCATAAGTGCCCATCCTCATTAGGCTGAAGATGAATGGGTAACAAATACTAGCCTTCGGCAATGAACACATGTCTTCAGTGCACAAACATGAAGATTCTTGGATGCTATCCCTGTGTTGCCTGCTGTGAAATGTTCTGTCTATCAAAGGAACAGGCCTTAAGATGCGAGCAAGATTCTGTGAAGGGGTATTGCAACATCCAGCAGTTTCCTGGTCCAACAGTAACACTCTTAGTAGCTTTTTCCTGCACAAAACTGAAAATCTGGGGTTTCCTGACAGAACTTCCTCCCACGTAACCATTTGCACAGTTTCTCTCCTGTGATTTAGCTGATTAGAAACTTCTCCAACACTGCAGGATAACAACGTTAATGAAATTACCATCAGTATAAAAAAATCTATCTAGCAAATTACTACATATATTATGACCAGGTGACTCAGGATGAGGTTTTCCTACAACAGATTTAAAATTAAATAAATTGAAGGATAAAAGAAGATGAAGGATTTAATGGAGAAAGAGGTGATTTTTCTGTAAGTGGAACATTCAAACATTGCATGAATTTGGAGACAATGTCCTAATTCCAGCCTTTATAAATATTTTTAAAATGTTCTCATAATATTTCACATCAAAACTGGTAAAACCCAATAGCTATGATTGAATAAAGATGCATGGGAGCACGGAGTCTGAGTGAGCATGTCTTTAAAGATTCACTTGAAATCTCTCTAATCTGCCTGCAAGTAAATTAGGCTGCAGCACTGTAGGACCTGCTCAATGGTGCAGTGAAGTCAGTGGAAAAACTCGCTTAGGCAAACATCTGTATGTAACAATACTCTTCCAGCAGTCACCAAGATAAGCAACTATTCCTACCATTCACTAAATCTACAGAATTCATAGACTATTTTCAGCATTGATTATCAAGTCCAGATCTTTTTCACTGCTATTTACAATAAAGCATGAAGGACAAGTGATTCATTTTCATGATGCATTTCTTTTGGGCCACCTCCAGACCAGAAACTTCAGTTATTCAATATGTTATTTAAGCACCTGCTCACTGAGCCCTGAATGATGCAATACAAGGATACTATCAAGATGTATCTTAAAACACCATTTGCTTCCCCTCACAGTGGTGTTCTCATTTCTTTATGGAATATTTAAGGGGTGCATGTTGTTCTGACAGCGTATTAAAGCAACGTCTTCTTTGATGATGTAATAACTGTTAACAGCTTAACACTCCCATAACCAGCTAGTAATGGGAAGGGTATGTTGGATTCTACTAGTTTTGAAGTGATGTCAGCCAAAGATTTGTAGGATCATGGTTTTCCTTAGCTTTTTAAAATATCTCCATCTGGCATACTTTATATTTCATTCTACTCTGCTTTGGATTGTAGTTTTGCTGTGCTTCGTGACTTGCCTTGCAAGATCTATGCTTTTTTGCCTTGGCTTGACCTCTGTCTTGATAACCTTGGACTGGTCTTTAAGGATTCAAGTTGCAAACACAGGACCTGTTGTCATCCTTCATTAAACTTTGAGTCCCTCAAGTGCTTCTTGACTAATACTGTGTAAAATCCTGCTCACTGAGCATCTGACTTGTTTCCATTGCAGGGACATGGACGTTTTTTTTGCTTACCACATATTTTAAAGGTTGCCAGTGATGTGTTCAGCCAACTTGCAACCTGATTCTGTAAAGTTATAATGCTCAAGTCACAATCTGGAATTGATGTATTGCGTGGTTAAAATTCCTTAACTCTTTCATCCCTCAGGAATTCCACCATATTTAAGAAGTCCATAATGATATCTGGTCTTACAGAAAAGTGGGGAACTTTCTTGATATTTGTGCAGCTCTTTGAAGAACATGACATGGGAAGCAGGCTCAGGAAGGAGTAATGCTACACATTGCCAGTGTTTGTTTTTTTTTGACCTTGGAGGCTGAAGCTGAGTGCCACTTAGGGTAAAAAGATGCTGCATTTTGGAGCATTCAAACATTTCAGATACTTACCAGTATCTGATGCTGATGAACAAGATGGTTAGAAAGCAGTGGATTACTAATCATTCAGATAAAATTTTTTGTTAGGAATGAAGCAACAGTTATTCCAAGCCTCCTTGAAACCTGCATACTTCACAAAAATACACATAAAGTTTTACCACATGTAAAAAGGAAGAACTCAGAAACAGCAGATGAGCTTTTGAAAGAGGCCAGCTTTTAAAAGTCTCTCAAATTTAGCATGTTCTCCACAGGACAAGTTAGAAAAGTGGTATATTTTTGTCTTCTGGTGTAAGAAAGGACTACCAGGTGGGATGGGAATCTTTCTGGCAAAGCTTATAGCTGAATGTGAAAACAGATCTATTTCTGCTCATATGTGACTCCTGCACTGTTGATATCAAAGTATTCAAGGCATTGAACTCACATCTGTTCATCTGCAGACCTGCACGGTATATTTTTAAGGGAACTTAGGTGTACAGGTGCCAAAGTTGCCATAAAACCTTGGTTTCTATGACTTAATGGACTTTAAAGCTGTGGGACTATATGTCTGATGAGTGAATGACCTTGGTGGCAGGAGCACTTTCCTTCAGATATAGTTTCTGGTTCCACTGAAATCAGCAGGTGTTTAAATGCAGATTTTACTGGGTGGTGTATCTCACAGTTTGCTCTTGAATAGTTTGAAAAATGTTAATGAATGCTTACAATGTTTTCTGTTTGAATTAAGAGAGTTCACAAAGTGTGTACCTCCTTTGTGTTAGTGAAGTCTGGTCTATTAGCACAGAGAATTTCTTTGGCTATATCAGCTACAGGAAAATTGTATGAGAAAAACATGAATAAAAAGAATGCAATGATGAAGATGACCAAAAATGTTAGTGTATTAAATTCTGTGAAACATGCTTGTTTGAGAAAACACAATTCTAGTTTAACAGCTTGATTGCTGACTGTGAGGAAACCTTTTGTTCTGATGAACAAATGAGGAGGAGCAGTTTTACAACCAAAGCAGACAGACATTGCATTTGTTTCTTTCTGCTTGTAGTGACTAATTAAAGATTCTAGATTCTGTTGATGTTTTCCAGAAATAATGTAGTCAGCTCCAGGTACCTGTAATTAAATTGATTTCTTAATTTTGGACAATAGACAAGGAGGAAAAAAACCCCCATTATTTGTGCTTGGGAAAAAAAAAAACCAAAAACAAACGAGAAGGAATATAACCTTCTGTAAACTCTGCAATGCCAGGAATTTCAGAAGACACTTAAATGAGCAAGAGCTGTTCAGCAGTGCTAGGCAGAAAATTGCTTGTCAGGAGACAAGAAAGGTTTAGTACCACTTTACTTCTAGAAATGGGATAGCTTCATTAACATCTTAGAGGACAAAGAATATGGATTTTCATATACTGACTGGACAGTAGCAAAAAAATTCTGTTTCTTGCCTTTTCAGACTGAAAGTCAAGTATATTGAGGTCTTTCAGCTGGCAGGTGCTTGTTTTTCCTAAATAGTACAGCTGATAAATACACCTCTGGTTCTGCTTACTGTTACAGATTCATCATGATGTCCTGTTTAGTTCAATTTCAGCTAGAAAGATATGAATGCAGCAGGGATAAGAGAAGGGAGAAGGCTGGAGAGGAGGTGCAGAAGTACAGAAGTAAGAACCAGATATCAAACCGCTCATCCATGGGGTGTTCTTTATCGTTGCATTTCTCTGGGTGATGTGGTAGGTTCAGATTCTGTAGAGTTTAGGCTTTTATTTAAAGGGGAAAAATCTGAAATATTTCTGTTCTAGCCAAAGAGATAGAAACTTTAAAATGTAAACAGGTCCAGCCATCACTTTTTCTGAGTGAACACACCTGCTAAAACAATGCCTCAAAACATAAAAAGTCGCCATTCCCAGTTCACCAAACAGTGAACTTTAAAGTCAGTTAAAGAATGAATTATGAGGAAGTGTGGATTACTAGGACAACCCTCCATTCAGCAGGGGCAAACAGAGGAGGAGGAGACAGGGACTGAGGATCAGAGGCAGAAAATACCCTTGGAGAATAACTGACTGTTCAGGTTTGGCCAAATTTAGAAATATATCCTCTGAGAGAAGGCACAACCACCCCTTCCCCCCCAGGTTCGGGAAAAAATAAATGTTCCTCGAAGGAAAGTGAAGGAGATAAAACTTTTTATTTACCAAACACACGGGAAAAGGAAAATAATGCTAAATAATAAAATGTTTCACTGTGGAGGAAAAACTTGGGAAAGCGTTAGAGTCCTCCCTTTGGTCTCCTCGGAGCTGGGGCTTGGGCCAGGGCCAGGCCCTCTGTGCACGATGGAAAGTCCTCCCGATGTGCTCTGAGGTTGAAAGCAGTCCAGTAGAAAAGAGAGAAAATCTGGAATTCCAGAGAAGGAAAAGCAAAGTCCAACTCTCAGTCTCTCTCCAGAGAACAAGAAACTGAAACAACTGGCCAAAAGCTGACTGGAAAGCAGCAAGCCGGGTGCTTCCTCGCTCCCCTGCCACAGCTGGGGAAAAAAAAAAAACCTGCTATCTTTTTATGACCTTGAACAAGCTGCAAACTGCTTTGAGAAAGTTTTGCTCAGTTTTTTCCTTCCCCCTCTCAGGCTCAGTTTAGAGGCATAGAAAGGCATAAAAATTAATTTCTGGGCATAGGCAGCAATATGGGATACACATCATAAGGTCACCCCAAGACACTGACCAACAAAAAGTCACAAAGAACAACAAATCTGAATGGATAGAGTGCTAAATAACAACTAAGCTAGTGGCTGAGTACTGGCAGTGCTAACCACAGATCCCTGTGTTCACGACCCTACAGGGCCCAACATGTAGCTGTTTGTCATGTCAGTCATTTCTTGTCCTTATCTCAGGTAAACAAGTTCTGTGCTATCACCTCTCACTAAGGGAAAACAGAACCCTCACAAATCTATTGAGGAGGGGTAGGAGTGTGCAGTCAAATGAAGAAGTAAACCTGCTGTGTGCCCTTGTTCTCTCTCTTTTCTTTCTGTCCCCATGGAAATTGACAAGGCTGGTCATTTTTTCCTTCTTGAAGCTCCCTTCTATGTTTATGGACATGAGGACCATCACAGAAGCTACCACTAACACATGGCAAATTCAGGGCATGTTAAGCAGCCTGAGTGAGTTATGACCAGCAACATCCTGGTAGCTGAGGGGTTTCAGTGGGAGCCACAAGGGCCAGTCACTGTATATTGTGCTCAAAGATGCGTGCAAATCCTTTGGCAGGCAGCACTCTCAGCATAATCTCTATACTGTCTGCACACAGCCCTAAGATCCAAGTTTTGTAATTCAACACCTACTCCAAAGGGGAGCATATTTTAAATCACATAGTTAAACCAAGTCAAAGAACACAAGATTATTATTTTTTAAAAAATTATCACTCTGTTTTGGAGCCATTAATGTTCATGTGGGTCATATTTACAAGCTCTTGCCCATACCCACCAGGGTTAGAAAATGGCTGACAAAGTAAAGTGAAAGCTGAGATGCTAATTATGTAATTCCAGGAGCTGAGGCTTCAATAAAACCACAGATACTATAGAGCTTGTGCGATTCAGATATCTGTAAGTCCACGGAGGAATACGTAATCCCTCTTCAGTCTTCATTTTGGGGTGTTCTAAGTTCACGTTGCCCCACACTCAGAACCTTAGATGCTGAATCCAACCCTAAGCCTTATTTCTTTACTCATGTACTCATTACTTTGGCTCTTGCACTAACCCAGAATAGTAAGATTATTGCATTAGCATCTCACTTGGGTGTTTGATTACATTACATTTACTCCTTTGATTATTCCTTTATTGCAAGGGTTAGGCCTCAGAAATTAAAAGAAAATCAAAGTGATGTCAGGAACAATTTGCACTGAGGTCAGGCTATCCTCTCAGTAGGGCAGAACCAGCGTTGGACTTTACAAAAGGGAGGATGCTTGTCAAACTGACCACCAACATGTTTGAAAATATCTCATGTGTTCCTTCTGGAAGATAACTTTTTTGTTATATATATATCAGGGGAGATCCGGACGTTATACACGCTGATCTATATTCCCATTATGTCATCCCACTAACAAGTAATATTATCTACCCAATTGTTACAGACAAAGATCTATCTTTCTAACATTCCTTCCCCCTAGGTCATGTTTTCATAGAATCAGAACAGTTTAAGTTGGAAGGCTCCTTTTAAACACTATATAGTCCAACCCCTCTGCAATGAGCAGGGATGCCTTCAATTTGATCAAGTTTCTCAGAGTCCCATCCAACCTGACCTTAAAGGTTTCTAGGAATGGGGCATCCGCCATGTCTCTGGACAATCTGTTCCAGTGTTTCACTTCCCTCATTGTAAAAGACTTCTTTTTTATATCTAATCTAAATAGATCCTCCTTCATTTTAAAACCTTTATCCCTTATCCTACCATAACAGGCCCTGCTAAAAAGTTTGCCCCTTTTCTTATAGCCCCCTCCAAGTACAGGAAGGCTGCAATAAGGTTTTCCCATAGCTTCCTCTTCTCCAAAGTTAACAATCCCAATTCTTTCAGCCCTGAGGGAAAGAGTTTTGCCCATCTTGAGGGTGAAACGAGCAGAAAAGTAAACTCCACCACCAAGTTAATGCAAATGACCCTGTGTGGCTCCTAAGGAAACCGGACCTGAGCTGGGCCTGAGCTGGCCTGTATGGGGGACAGCAACTGGGTACGAGGTACGAGGTATGAGGGAGTGAGGGAGGAAATAGATGTAAACAGGGTTGCATGTGGCATATGGCTCCTTTTGCTTTCAGTCTAGCAGAAGTTTCTTAGTGGATATGAAGTCCTGTGCCTGATTGTTCCCATTAGCATATGTCTCTGCAGTAGGTTTCTGTGGCAGAGTTCCAGTAATTACTGTTCATTAGTATTCATTAGTACCAGGTCTTGCCTGATCTTGAGTTCATGTTGAATCAGCACTGCTGTAACATTTTTGATATGGGCTGGATGTAGAGGTCAGCATGGAGGCATTAATTAGGCCTGGTAGTCAGAAGTTATTTTCATGGCTCTTCAGATAGGGTTTGTTTCAGATGCACCATGGCTTTTCCTTCTGAAGTGGAAAGCATACATGTAAAGTGGAGCAGTGGTGAGCCTGACACTCAACGGCTTGTGAATATAAAAACAAGGATTTAAACAAAGCCCTAAACTTGCTCTCTGGAGTGACCTGTTAAAAGATCTGCAGGGGTTTCAGTGACTTTTCTTTACCGTTGCTTTCCTTACTGTTGCAACTTAGGAATGTTGACACTGAAAAGAATTTAAAAGTGCAAAATGTGGATGATAACGTGATTTGTATTGCTGAATGCTCATTCCTCTTTTGATCAGCTACTGCTGATAATAATGTAACCATGAGCTTTTAGGGTATACCCTCAGACTTCTACAAAAAGAACATTGAACAACAAAACTCCTGGTGTCTTTCTAAAAACAAAAAGGGGAAAAATTGTCTTAGAATAGTTACTACATTAAACAGATAAGGTCAAGGTACTTTTGGAACCCAGAGGTACTTTTTAGAGGTTACAAGTGAAGGACTGAGTAAAATCTGAACATATGTTGGCATTTTTCATCTTGGATAGTTAAAGAAAGTGAAATTATTTCAATTTCTATTTTTCTTAGAGAAAAATGTGTTTTCTATAGATATCTTAAACTGTACAGTTATCTATAAACACAGCTCTATTTACCTTTTCTGTACTTCAACTGTCTGGAAAATCATGATTCTCAACACACAAATGCTCAATTTTAGTAATAACCAGTCTCAGTAGAATGTTGCTCACCTGAGAAAGATAAGGTATACAAAGATTCATGCACTGAAGCATATAGCCAAGGTATTTTCTTTGTCATAGCCAATGTCTTCTTTAGCTGAATTTAAGCCTGCAATACAGAGATACAACTGGTGAGATCACAGTCATTTAAATTTCAATAACACAGAGTATTGCCATTACTTGGGAATTAACTGCAAAGAAATCTGGCTGAAGAATGGCAGGAAAAAAACTTTTCTCAGACTTTCTCATCTTCAGTAATGATGAATAAAATATTTAAGAGGGAACAGGAAAATTTCTCCTGGTAAAGGTGATACAGAGGTTGGGACTGCTCTCCTCATAAAACCTTGTCTTTCTACATAATAACACTAATAGAGTTGTAGATCTAGTTACACTTCAAAGTAAAAAGCACAAAGTCCTCTCCTGCTTGGAATAATCAAAAGATTCCAGATGATGACAACAAGACTAGACAGTCTCTAATGCTTCCTGGCTTCCTTTAAGTCAGGTTCTTTTTGACATTCCTCTACTCTTTTTCCATTTTATGGATCTTGTGTAAACTGCTCAAAAGTGTGCCCAGTGAACTGTGCAAATGGGCCTCTGGCTTGACCCAGCATGGTCTCTCTTATGTTCTTGTAGCATGTCTCCAGATAGATCATGTTGAGATCTTGATAGCAAAATATTTCTGCATCATTTTCAAATTGAAAGAGGATGAAGCAGATACTACCATGCAGAGAGGCTTTTGTTTTAAATGAAAACAAGACAAAGCACATAGATTAGGAAAGTGCAAAAGTAACACCTCATGTAGTAAAGATACCTCTGTCAGTAGTGTGGACTACAGGAAAAGTCACTGCTTATACCTGAAACATTTTGAAATATTGCATGATGTAATATCATAAACATTAGAAATAAAGGGGAATGATTTTATAGCTTCAAGAGATCCAAGTACCTCCATGTACCTAAGCAGACCAGAGGTATGTTTGGTGAAGGAGCTGGACAGATTTGCAGTACACACTAAGAAGGGGGATGAAAAGGCTAGTATCACATCCTGTTCAGGCTGGTTCCCCAGCCTAAAAAATCTGGCACCCTCTGGGGTGACCTTTGGCACCAGCTGGTTTATAGCTCAGACTCACACATCTGTCTCCAGAGTTGAACACCTCTCGGGCCTCACCTCACCCTTCACCAGAAAGCGCACACGCTCTGGATCCCAGCTGAACTGGATACTTTTCACTTCCAAATGATTTAAAAGGAGAGACAATCCTCTTTTAGGGCTTCAGTGGGTGAGATTCTCTCACAGTAATGCTAAGTGCTCTTTGCAGGTTAATGATGTAAACTTGTTTGAGACTCAGTATGGAACACATAGATTAATGACGTCCCAATACAGTATGATTCACAGGTTCCCTTACTTATGTGTTATATGCAGACTAGCCTCAAAATAGACATGCTTTGAGCCCGAACATTTAAAGTCAAGAAAGTCTGAACTGTATAGCCAATTTTGTAGGATGTTCTGTTAGGAGTTATCTGATTACAAGGCAGTATGAGTGTTGCAAATGCAACCTTTTCTCCTGTAAGAAAAATAAAATGCAGACTCCACTAAGTAAGAAATAGCAATCCTTTTCTGACAATAAAAAAAATTAAAATTCTCTTTATCTAAAGATATGAAACAAATTAAGTTCAGTGATGGCACCTTCCACATAGAGGGCTTCTTTTCTTTCTTGTCATGCTTGGCATCTTGTTTTAGGATCCCTCTGATGTGGTACTCCTGTTGCAAGAGAATTGTTTCTAGTTCAGGGAAAGAATGATGTGTCTTTAATAAACAAACATGAGAACTAATACAAATCCATGTTGACAAATGCTTGTCAAGAAGAAAACCAAAGAAACAAAATCAATACATAGTCTTGCATTAAATCACATTGTTTACAGATAGATCTCCTGGAACATTTTTTTTTGTTTGTTTGTTTACTAAATAGCTGTCCCTGATTAATTTAGGATAAACCAGAATTTGGCTTTATAACAACAGAAGTTTTTTTAAAAAAAGTTTAGAGCCAACCTTTTCAAATATTCTGTCGTTTTTAAGGAAAAAAACATTCCTCCCAGCCTTCCTTATTCTGACACCATTTTACTTTAGAAGATCTCAAAGTACAAGTGAATACATGACACTTGCAGTGTCTCCAGTGTACACATTTTACGTTTGATTTATGACATTACTATATAGGTGCACTTGACAGCTTTCAGATTGAAGCAGAGACAAGAGAGCTTTAAAGTGAGATGGGTTATCTGGGTAAATCTATCAAGGGTTCGTCCTGGGAGAACAAGGAGAGAGGCTTTGTAGAGCCCTGCTGTGTAGCAAGCCTCCATGCTGAGCACATCCCAAGCTCCCTGACAGTTGCGCTCAGCCTTCACTGTAATAACGAATAAAAGGGAGCTCCCTGTAGATTACAGATCTTCCGTGTTTTGACATTGACCTTAATACATAATTTAACCACAAAGCCTGAGAAGTGTGGAACAAGATAAGAAAAGACCACAGAACTGGCAAATAAAGTGATGTTCAATCAGAAATCATATTTGTTCCTGATAGTGGAGATGTGGGCATTAAAAGGGGAGACAGAGAGGGATTGAGAGAGAGAGAGAGAGGGGAAGAGAGAGGGAAGAACAGTCTGGTTTATTTGAAGACTTATGGATCTCTTTTAAAGGACATATGGTTGTCAAATAAAAGTTTGTCCTGGATTTGCAGTAAGAAATAAAAAAAAAAGTCAATGGTTATTAAATTTTCATAGACACTGGGTTGCTGCTTTTCTCAAAATACAGTAATGGCATTTTCCATGTTTGCCTCATGTCTGTGCTTTTGCTTTTAACTCAATGGACTGCGGAGGGGGCGGTACGTAGAATTACCATAAAGCTGTCCTTAGGCATATATTTAGACTAATCAAGTTTAATATCTGCCTATTCTAGACCTTAGCTTGGGTTTCTACATTAAAAGAAACAATTGTTTGGATGCTAAGAGTTTGTAGGTTTTTCTTCTTATTTACTGAGAACACTCAATGCACAAATGAAATGCACAGTGGGATGGGCTGCTTGCATGGCAATGGCATATTTTTACTTTAGCAGAAGAAGCTTATGCAAAGAAACAGGATTTTTAACATAAAGGGTGTGACTGTGGGTACTGTTAAAATTAAGCACAATTCTTATGGGAAAATTATCAAGGATAAAATGATGTACAAAATAAAAAAATACTTTTCAAATATCATGGAGGAGGCAAAAATTGTTGGGAAAAATGTCTTTTCACCATTTGTGTTGCTTTTGTTTTTTCCATCCCTATTGGATAACATTTATGGCCAGCTAATCTCACATTTTTGCTTTTAATTCTTTTTATATGGTTCATGACTTACCAGTTTTTCTAATGCTACAACAGCTAGATGGTCAAGGCTTTGAGAAAATTCCCGCTTATCTTGTATATTTTGAATTGAAAATATTTACAATTAATGAAACTTAAATGTAAATTTGAGTTTGATTCTGGTTACAAAATTTAAATTTGATGCCTCCTTTTGGATGGGTTTCCAGACCCCTCCCTTATTCCCAAATCCTTCAATTCCATTTTGGGAATACATGCAGGCACCTAAGTTATTTGGGTGGTTTGGTATGATGTACCCAAAAATGAGATTCCTTTCTGTTTGAGCACAGATACATAATTGAGCTGATTTGAGATTAATACCTTTCCTTGAGTACAAATATTTGACTCATAATATAAAGTCAAACCATGAGAATAAAGAATTGAACATTAAAGACAATACACTCTTTCATGTATAAAGATGGAATTGTGTTTCTTTCATTTCCAAAAGCAAACAAGTGAGCAAACCACTCTAAGGGCATTAGAGTACATCAGTATTTTCATTTGGGATCATTTTTGCATGCATTCTTTGAAACAGTATGTTGAAGTACATTTGGAGGTTTTTTAAATACGTGTGTATATATTTAAAATAAGTGAGCAGAAGTATGATTCCTCAGAACAGTCTGCAGAAAACCCTCACACTTAGGATAAGGTTTCAACTCAACATGATACAATGGTCCTAACATTATCTGCCTCTCACCACAGCACTCCATGTAACTCCTTTGACATGCTCACTTTTCTATGAGCAGTACAACCTATTTAAAAAGGGCTGAATACAATACTTCAGCCCTCAGCCACCTGCTACATTATTGAAGAACATGATGACAGTTACAGTCCCAGAGCTACATGTCAAGTTCTTCTCCGGGATTAACTGGCCTAATTTAGTCCTAAAGATTCTGATATGAGTGAACTTCAGAGTGCTTACACCAGGCTTGTTAAGTCTACAGTTAACCACCTTCACAACAACTTTTCCATTTGAAAGGAAAAGGAAGAAATAAATGGGGGAAAAAATCCAACTGCAACCCAAACATCTCAACTATTTCTGGTCCACCTATGCAAATTTACATCTCTGTAGATGGAAATAACAGCAAATATGAGGCAAAACTCTGTATCCATACGGAGAAAAGTAAGCAAAACAGAAAAAACTCCAAGATATAACTCATGGAGGTGACAGTCACTGAGGAGTTTTCTTACTTAGGAGAGGAGAAAAACCAATTTTGTTCTGTTCAAAATAGTTCTGCATAAAGCCTGGCAGGAAGGTTGGCAAGGCAGGTTCAGAGAAAGGGAGAAACAAACTCCTTTAGGTTTGCTGAGGTTAGCTTCAGTATATTAAATACTTGACCATTCATTTGGATCCAAATGTGCTAGCTTGTCTTTCAAATCTTCTGTTACGCAGATTCATCATTTTTCATGGCCACTTTTGTTTGATTTATAAAATAATGCCACAGGTTTCCTGGAAAATACATTGCTAAAAGCAGGAAGTTACAGCTGATGCCTGTTGTATGACATTGCCATAACAGCTGCAGCTCCAAATTTAGTAGTTTGCCTTACTGGCACACCAATCTGAAGGTCTGCCTGTGCAATGCATCACAAACCAGGGTGTTGAGAGTCCAAGAAAGAGAACAAATGGTAAGAGGAAGAGGGAAGCAAAACAGAGTACTTTGGATTTGGCAAAAAATCTGGGGAAGTGTAATCTGGTGTGACATTTTCCTGTCCTCATTAGGACTAACTTTCACAAACTGATGGAGAGCTGGCAGATCTGCAAATCTTCTATGATTGCCTGTAGAGACATAAGGACTGGAAATGCAGTGATCGCTTACAGGGTGTCTTATGGGGTTGTTTCTGACTTATGGATGGGAGATGTTGCTTTCATCACAGAGAGACACAATTGTGGTAGCTCAGCAATTTTATCCGCAGGCTACCAAGAGGATCTATTTCAGGGCCTAGAAAAATAAAAACAAAAGAAGAGCCAGCTGGGGCTAAGCTTTCCTTGAGCAGAAAAATAGAAATTTATTTTTCTCCCTGCTAAAGAACCAGTACCTGGAGTAGATAAAATTCTCCAATATTTTAAAATTATGGTGAAAGCTGAAAAGATAAGGAGAAAGCTCAAGCAGGTGTATAGAGGCTGTATGAATACTGTAAAGTCAAATAAAACATAAGAGGGACACAGTTTTTGACCAAGTTTGGTGAATAGAAAGACCACATTTTTCCCAAGAGCAAAGTGAACGAAATGGACATTTGATCTTCAAAGTTCCATCAGGAGATAAAAATCCTCTAGAAGAGATGTTATCGATAATATAGATGGAAAAAGAGATTAACTTATCCCAGACTCAGAGCTAGCCAGTCCTTTTGAATTTAAGGGCAATGAAAAGTGCCCTTGTTCGAAGCTACACACTTTGAGGTGAATCAGTAGAAAGTTCTCTGAATTCTCAGACTAAATGCTTGAGCCTATGTCTGTGAACACCAGTCAAATGGGTCTGTAGGAGAAATGCAGGTACTTTTTATTTTAAAAAAAAGACAAAACCAGCTTTTTCAGCTGATGCGAATGAATATAAACCAGTCCAGTATATGTGCCAATATCAAGAAAGGAAAACAAGCCATGTGTTTGCAAAATCACTCAGACTAGAGCAGGTAATGAAATGAATAAATACTGTGCAGAGGTGAGCTGTGCATTTGCTCAACAAAGAAAGATGCTGCAAAGTCAAAAGAATGGCTAATAAAACAAAGCACAAATGGCCTCCATGTGATGCACAAATTAGGCCCAGGAGCACAAATGAAAGAAGTGAGAAAAACTGAAACACACTTGTTCAAAAGAAAGTATGAAGTTGGAGAAGTCAAAGGTGAGACTGAAATCTGAAAGCAAGGGACAAATTCCAGGCCCAGCCAAGTGTGAAGTGTCATTGATGTTCAAAGGCACAAAGAGTAAAACAAGACGTTGTGGTAATGCATCAAGGAGAGCAAGTAGTCCATGGGCATAAGTTTGGTCTCGTCACTGGAATGTGTGCCAAAGCCCAGTAGATTCATAGCCCTGGGAACAACCTGAACCAGACGTGAATGTGCCAATGCGTGAAGTGAAGTGTGCTTGCAGAAAAAAAAGGGTCACCTGGTGACATTCAAGGTACAGTTAATGGAAGATGCAGAATGTCTTACATGTGGCACTAATAAAAGTGCAGCAGAACATGACAACAGATGGCTTCATTCACAGGATCAGTCAGAGTAATAAAACAGGCTTGTTCTTTGTAGCTGTGGAGAAAAATAGTAAAAAGGATTGGTCTTAGATTTTGCAGTGACCACAAGATGCTGAACAAGATCATTTAAAAAGGGAAACATTTCCATTTGCTCTCAAGGAACAAAATGTTTGCTGAGATGGCATAAGCCAAGGTCTTCAGAAGATGAGATACAGAGGGAGGGTTTTGGCAGACTCCCCTGGACACTGAACACTTTGAAATTTGCTTTCAAATCACCATTTTGCAGATGCCGCTTCCTGGGATTGCCTTTTGGAATCCATTTAGCGTATTGCAGAAAAACACCCCAAAACAAGGAGGTCTCCCAGGGGTGAAAATACATGTGAATGACACAAGAGAAATGGGTAGCTCCACTTTTGAATGTCAGGAATGATTGTGGAGAACACTAAAAATTGCAAGAAGAAGCATCCTCAAATTGAACAACTCCAAATTGTCAATCTCAAGTTAATAAGAGAAGTAGACCACAAAATGAATTATGCCTAACTCATCTACAGCAGAGGCCTGGAGGACTATGACAGCAACACAGGACAGATGTACGAATGCATATTCTAAACAGAACATGCAACAGCCATAAAAGGTTTTGTGATTTTGTCTAGAATCAAAAGACAAGACATTAAGCATAGATAAATTTTTATGAAACACAAGAAAGGGCTTGGTGAAACATTGCCAAGCAAGCTCACTGCAGTTTTTTTTTTCAAAGGCTGAGAGAAGGCTGTGAATATGGAGGTCCTGCTAAGACATTAAGTTGCAATTGTAAGCAACCAGGTGACCTAGAATGATCTATAACACAGTGTATGACTACTACAAATGAAGCTCTGTATTTACCCTGGATGTGGGATGAGTTATGCAAGTTAGTCATATGAACTATAAGCAGAGAATGATAAAAAATGATGTCTTAGGTTTTAACATTTATATTTTTCAAATCACTGTACTGCCTAGTGTGTAACTCTGAAGTTTCTTGTAGCCTGTTAATTTCTGCTCTCTCGTGCTAGGTAGACATAACAAAGCCTTTCCGGGCCTGCTCTTCGAGGACTCCCAGACCATCCTAGGCCCAAAAAATATAAAACAAAAGCCTTTGAGAGGGGGGCAAGTGGAGGGGAATTACATCATTAAACTGAAGCTTTAATTGGAGAATTAACCCTGATATGCAAATGAACCAAACCTATACAAGTGTGACGAACTTGTGACCTGTCGTCCACCTTGGGATCCATCTTGGCAACAGCCTCTGGTTCCCCAGGGGTACCTTTGAAGGCCTTTCAAATAAATACTTTTTTTTATTCCCTTACTCCTGTCTAGTCTCTGTTTCTAGGAGGCCTCTTAAGGCATCAAAAACACAAAACCATTTCTCATGCCCACATTGGATCATCTTGTATGAGAAGTACAAGAATGGCAGTTATCACAGGAAGACAAAATAAAACGTAGGGAAGACGTTTGTCAAGAAGGACACTTTGTAATGATTAGTCAAAAAACATACCAGTGAAGTTCCACTTTATTCACAGATGAGACAGGTATCAGAAATGGTGAACATAAGTGGGGACTGGTTTAACTGCATCAAGTAGACATCTGTAAGTTAGCCTGTAATGCCTATATTATTGATATGTTCGAGGTTCCAAAATCAGAAGTGAAACATAATTTATGTGAATAAGCAGAGCATCTCTCAAGGAGTATAACTAATTGAAAAGACCACAGGTTTAGCTGTGATCAAGTGTGTTACAACTGATGCATAACTGTTAAGAAAGGGAATGGTTATTATTGTACTTCACAAATTCTGAACTCCCAAATGTTTCTACAGTGTATGCATTTTAACATAAGACATCAAAGGCTTGATTCATTCGCCCACGTATAGGCTTCTTATTCCATTTAAGATGCACAGACATACCTGAATCATCCACAAGGAATGATGCAAGCCTTAAAGGAGACCTGTGCATTTCTACAGTGTGAGCTGTAGGCGATGGTGGACACGTTAGGGAATCTCAAATCCCATAGGCATCCATATGTACCCATAAAGACTCTAGAAATTCTTTAACCATAGATGTCAGAGGCACACCAGAGCACACTCTTGCTGCATAAGGAAGAATTTGCTCAGGAAACACTTGGTACGAGAGAACCCTGGGAAAAAAGCAAAGGAAAATCAGCCATATAAGTCTGCATAGGTACCTGAGACATAGAAACAAGCCTGAATCAAAGAACAACTATAACTGTGATTTTTGGCAAACAGCCTAGAGAAGTCAAAATGGACAACGAACTTTAACAGTCACCAGGTGTTTGCCACAGCCCAGAAATACAGACCTCTGCAAGATTACTGCTGTCAGTAAAAAGGAGTGAAGATACATCACCTGGTTTACATTCTGGGAGTTGAGCCAGTGAATGGACTTCTCAGACAAATGTATCATCTCAGTATTGGGCTTATAGGACAACTTATTTAAATTTTAGTGTTTGGCTGATATCCCTGTTCTTCTTTTAAATTAGAGATACAAGCTCACCGTATGAAACAGCTGGAGAATTCCCCTGATTAGCCATCCCAGCACAAGCCTGGTGCAACACTTGTGGTATGTAGGGGCCTGGCGTTGAAAGTGGTTTTAGCTATTGCCAGGGTGAAAGTCAGCATGACCTTGGTCTTCATGACATGATGGACAGGCGCCAAAAGTCTTCAAGAACAAGACGTCTTTTTGATCACCAGCACTTACCTGTCAAGGCTGGGCTCAAAGTCACCTTTGTACTTCCATCAGCCCTGGCATTGAGATTAATTTGGCAAATAGTTGGATTAATCTGAAGGCCTGTTTCCCACTGTCATTTCTTTGAGTTCTCCTTTCACTTATGCTGTGCCCTGTTCACATGTAAAACTGCCTTCTGCTGCTAGTGGCAAGCTTGGTCTGAGCTCTTCATTCCATAGACTTCTTCCTCACCCTCTGCATCTAGGGCAGTCTCTGGCCATCCAAAGCAGGTTTCATTAGACCTGAAATGTGACGCCTGCTGAAATGGAAGATACACATGTGTGGTCCCAGGGAAAGAGAGACCCTCCTTGTTCAGAAGAGCAGAGATCATTGTGACATAGGAATTTTTCCTGTGGCACAGGGTATTAAAAATGCCCATGGCTCTTTGCAGATAAGAATGAATCTGTGCTAGCAGAGAGTTGTCATTTCAAAGTTGTTTTCAAATTGCAGATGTAAAGAAAAAGCAACAAATCCCACAAAATTGCTATATTTGTTTTTTCTTCTCTTTTAACTTGCACACAGCTGAACCAAATTATTTTATGTCCAGTAAAAGTCCTCTCCCATAAATGTGCTGGCTGTTTCCTTTCATATGAATTTTTTCCGTATGCTTTATGAACTTTTGAAAATGCAGGGAGAGTAATTGCATTGTTGATAAAAATATAGCATAAGTTGTGGAGACTGCTACACTAATGAAGAAAGAAAGAAACTTTTTTTTTAGAGTCAGAAAGCCTGGGGCAAATGAAAATCTTCTTGGAAACTTCAGTGGTAGTTTTGCTTGAGTGCAGATTGTGGACTCAAGAGCTCTGTGAGTGGACAGGCATGCTCATATAATTTTTACGACGTGCGCATGTTCTTTAATAGGATGGTTGCACACAAAATTCCCAGGCTGCAGAATCATTGTCCTAAATGGAGCTGAAGTCCCAGCTTAGATCAAAATCCATCCTTTGCTGCTTTGAAAAATGATCAAAAGCTTTTGTGGAAGTTTCCCTGTTTCTGTTGAGTACATGTACAAGGTGAAAAGGATATTAACAGGGGTCTGTAAGCATCTCACCTGCTGTCTGGGATTTGAGGTCCAGGACATACTACATTGTGCCTTGACTCTAGAATCTTTTCAGATGAAATTTAGGTAAGATGGGTGACTTTCTTTGTGTGGAAGAAGAGGAACACATGGATACAGAAAACTGGCAAGAGGCATGGCAGTCTTCCTAATGTCCCTCAATATATTTTTCGTAAGTAACAAATTCCCTTCTACTAAAAAAAAAATAGTTGAACCAATTTAATAACATGTTCAATTGAAAAAAATTGTTAAGAGGAGGAAACCTTTTGGGTCCCAATTACTGTTAATTTGTAATCCGGTGAGGTCAAGTACCTGATTAAATATTTATATAGGAGAAAGGTCATAGTCTTTTGTGATCTTCTATGCCCTGTGTTAATTTTCCGTCAGATGCAATGAGTTCCTTTTGGAGAACACTTTATCAGAGAAAGTAAGCCTTGCTCTTGGCCTCCGAAAAGGTAACTGTTGGGTTTTGATGTCAAGCAGCTGAAATCAATCTCTTGCAGTTAGGTACATTTTTAGATCAAGTTTTTCCAAAGCAATTTAGTGATTTTAGGCTTCTCAGCATTTGAATGCTCATCTCAATGCCTTTGAAAGGCACTAGACTTTAGGGAAATGAGGAGTATCTGACCTCTGTAAATTGGGACACTTTAAAGAGGTCTCTGCTGGACATGTGCATGTCATATGGAAACCTTTCAAAATCACTAGTCACTTTTGAAAACCTTGCACTCAAAAGACACAAAACTTTATTGGGTTTTTTGTGTATTGTAGTTTGTTTTGTGGCTTAAACCGCACAAAAAAGGCATGCCATATCAAGCTCAGGGAAAATAAATACCTAGGTGGAATTCGGGCAAAACCAACTGGAACCAGCAGAGATTTGCCAAGGATTTCAGTTTTCCCACTGTATCTGTGGAGAGACAAATCACCCTGGCTGCCCCACCAGCTGAAGTGATGGGACAGATGTAGACCAGCTGAAGTCTCTCTCTAAAACATCTCCCTTGCTATGGTACTGCATGGAGCAGTGCACTCACTGCAGTCAGGATGTGGGGCCTTGGACATCCTCTCAGGGTGAACCCAGCATCTTCTAGGGAGTGGTCAGGTGCCCCAAGTGCTCAGTTGGTGCACCCTGATGTGGGACATAGTCTCTACAGAAAATGACCTATTTTGCCATTCTCATATTGAAATTAGTATATTTTTCTTCGTAGTTTTTTTCCTTGGGTGTGTGTTTGTTCCTGTTTAACTGGATGTATTTTAACTCTTCTCTTTTACAACATTTTAGCTTTCTGTGTATCTCTCCGTATGCTATACACAACCACACATTAGAAATGTACAGTCAATCTAAAGGATCTACACCAGGCAAATATATTAATTAACTCGGAAGCCATAGGAAGCATTAAGGGTGCAGAAGGATGTTACCAGTTCTAGTTTCTAGAAGTGGTTGATTTGCCATAACCAGTTACATCATACATCATGCAGAAAAAACCCCTGTGAGTATGAGACAGTTATGGGGTTTTCTATTTATGATGCATCTTTTTAGCTGGGTAAAATTTGTGTGGAGTAATTCACAAGTGCTGCTGTAATGCCATGCAGACATTCTGAATTAATATTATTGGAATGACCCAGTTGGGTAGAACTTGGACTGGTAACTTTATTGTACTGTTATTTTTTCCCTTTGTAACCCATGATTGCTTGTTAACTGAATTAAATGTCTTTGGCCAGTGAACACTGAGTAGTACTGGGACAAAGATATGGCACCTACCTATTTGCAGTAATTTTCTCCCTCGTTGTTGATGACATTGAAATTGTTGCAGACAAAGCAGGTAGCTGTATCCTTAGCAGAGTAGTATCCCTACTGCACTACCCTTTCATAAAGAGTAATTGTAGAGTCAACAGAACATTTGGCTGTCATAATGCTATACGTTTCCCTTGTTTTTCAGGTTTGAAATGTGGGCTCTTGGGAGTAGTGGTTATTGGTATTCCATGTTTATATAATATTGAGTGGAATGAAATGGTGACCCTGTTTGCCTACCAGTGGGCTGAATTTTCTAATCTGATGTTACATAATCAAACACGAGTAAGCCAGCCTAGGCTCCCATGTTACTCAGTGGGCAGAGTTAGGGACTTAAGAATGAGTTTATTTTAAATATAAATATTTTAATGTAGAGAGCAAATCCTTGTTAAAGAAATTGTATCTGTTTTTTTCCCCGAACATGTAGAGTTGAAGGCCAGGAAGTGATAATTTCATCTAGGCTTTGTATTATCACAGACCTGTACATATCCCATATTATAGATATAAAATCCAAATAGCCTGTGCTTCAGTGAAAGAATATCTTCATAAAGGTGACCAGTCTTACATGGAAGAAGTCCAAAAATGTAAAAGAATACTACTATTTCTAGTGGAACAGAGTTCCAAAACTTAATCACCCTTCTGCAGCATAAACCCCAGATATATTTTTTCCAATCTGAAGCTTCAGCTTTCCACCCTTTGTGTTCTTGCTATACTTCTCTCTTCTAGAATTTTTCACAGTATTTGCTACCTAAGAAGATGTTTTCTTACTGAAATCATGTTATTTCTCAGTCGTGCTTCAAAAATGTAAATATACTGAGCTCCTAGAGTGTCTCATTTTAAAGCATTTTCTTTAGCTCTTGGGAGGCTTTCTCCACATTTTCCATTTTTTCCATTTCCTTCTTAGAGAATGGACACCACATGTGTTCACCATTGTCATAAATCCTCTCTTGGTCTGCATTCCCTGTTTAAGCATATAAGGGCTGTTCTTTTTTTTGCCACTGTAAGACACTTTGAGTTCCTGTTGAGCTGTACTCACAGTAGAGCTTATTTTAATTTATCTACAGACATTTCTGTGTAATATTCTGTAGTTGCATGCTAAATTATGACCACAAAACTTCAGGGTAAGTGCCTGCTAGAGTGTTCTATGTAACATAAGAGGTTCGATAGCTTTCACTACACTCCCATCAGAAGGAGCTTGAACACGGGATATACAATGACATTTTTCCAAAATCTATCAAATGTGGGCATTAACACAGTGACAGACTTCTGCAGTGACACTAGCCAAATAATTTGACTCACCATGTTGTATTAGATTTTTGTGCATGTCAACAGTCTGTGTTGTGATGTGCCAAAACACTAAGAGAAACAGAGCTCTTCCAAAAATGACAATTTAAGCCCATTTTAATTCCGTTACTTCACTAAGCTTAAGGGTTGGCAGCTGAGAATCCAGCTCAAACCTTCAATAAGATTGTTGCTTTCAGCCAAGGAATTTGCAGTATGTTTTAATGGGGTCAATTAATTACATAATAAAGGACTCAGTGACTTTTGAAGCCAAACTGCAGACTCCTTAGAAGAGAGTGCACTTTCTAAAATAGAGTATTACAGAGCATATTCTTATTCTAAAGTGCAAAAAATATCAGCCTGGATTCAGAATTATGGGCTGGTAAACTGCATTTTTCTGCTCGTATTCTAGCCCAAGTAAAGATTTGCTACTGTCATATTAATATTTCTCCCTGGCCATTTTTTTAACTGGTGCAGTTTGGAAGAGAGAAATACTGTTCTTGCCCACTGTCTCATAGCATCTGTGTTACTAGAATGGGATTAGGAGATACAGGGAGTCCTCAATCCGACAGAACCCTAAACTTGAAGAGAGCTTAGACTGTAAACTGCTAGGGGCAGGGCTGTTTTGCTGGTGTCCACACAGTGCCTTTCAGAGTGCCATTCTTGCCCATGACAAAAAGCTCCCAGGTGCTCAAGTAATAAAACTGAAATATATGCAAATAGTCTCCTTGAAGATCCAGTGCTTTGACGGATCAGGGCCACGACTCAGCAGATGAATGATGTTGGCTCACAGCAGCTGAACAAGCCCTATTGTTTTAGGAAGCTGTCATCTTGTGCTCCAAATTCTAATCCTTCATTAAAAATAGCCTCTAGCATATAATTGCAAAAATAGCCTTCCCCACTTGGACTGACAGCAAATTGATGCCATGTTGCCTCTAGCTTCTGTAATAACTGGAGACAGCAGCTCAGAATGCCCTATATTCAGTCCTTTCACTTCAATATCTTGTTGACTCTGAAGCCTAATGATGACTGTCTCAGAGTTCATGCTATTATTTAACTGATGATCATATATGCAAGAAACAAGAAGAAAGGTGATCAACAGGGGTTTGTTTCTTTAGAGCATTCAAAACCAGTATGTGATTGCTGTTTACCATGTGATCCTTTGCCTCAAAACATGGCAAGTGGCTTTCTTCTGAGGCATATTTCCATGATAAATTCTGTATTTCATAAAAAAAATACTTTCTGCTGTGGAGGACATTGGAACTTGTCCTTAAACGGTCACACTTTTTGGTTCCACTTTTTCTATGCTCATAAGAATGTAACTTTGGGTAATTTTTGGTTTATTATATTTACAATAAAAAGAGATGTTTGTTTGTTCAGAGTGTCTTGAGCTGAAGTTTTCTAGTTCATCTTCTAACTGGAAATGTGCATAGAATGCTCATGTGAACTGCTAATTTTTTCCCCATTCAATTTCTGGATGAAAGACCCATGGAATGAACAGAGTGAAATAAGCAAATAAATTAAAGAAAAAATATCCAAGACCAACTGTACTGCAGCCAATTGAGAACACTTGGTTTTTTTCAACATCTGGTCAAAAACATCTGTGTCATTGGTCTAACAGCAGGTGCAGCATTCAAGAACGAGGGTATTAGAGATGCAGATGGATAATGTGTGTACAGGGTTCAGGGAAAACTCTTGAGAATCTGGCAGTTAAAATAATATCTTCCAAGGCAGCCCAGGGAATTAGAGGATGATCTTTTCCTGAGGCTTACTCTTAAATTTGTTGATTATGCGTGAATGAAAGGGAAGTTTTGAAATCTGGATAACACCTAATATGGTCTAAAGAAAGTATTTTGATTTGGAATGCTGCAAATAAAGCCAGTTACTGTTCCTATACCAACCTTTTACCTATCAAAAAATCTTTTAGACAGTGCACCAGTCCTTGTGAAAATGCACTTTTATACATAAAGAATATATGTGAGACTGTGAAATACTGTCATACATTATGACAACAGATGGTAACCTTCTGTGTTACAGATAGCAGAAAATAGGGCCTAAAAAGACAACTGAATTAATGCTAGAGTTCTGTGAGAATATCTTCATGAACCACCTTAAGGAATTTATGAGAGGAGCCAACTGAGTATGAAACTCCTAGTTTTTCTCTCGCCTGTGGAATCCTCCAGGTGTTTGTTAATTTGTTAACGACTTTCCAGAATGCAGTCTTCTGTGACACAGACGGTATCAGGGGTTGCATAAATCCTGCAATGTCACAGAATGACACATTCTGTGATAACTTCTGTAGACCAGAAAAACGCCATTTAATTTCCAACGTAGGAAGAGGGAGAAAGTTTTGGGGTTTTGGCTGGTTTTTGTTTGTTCACTTGTTTTTTTCCCAGATAAATGTTTTTTTGCTGAATACTTCTTGCCACTCAAAAAGCCTGGTTACTCGAGGCAAACCAAACATAATATGAGGATTAAGTCCATTTCTCTATAATCTCTGCAGGGCTCTGTAGTAACAGAATTTTTCCCTATGAAGACTATTTCAGAATATTCAAAATGTTTCGCATTTGCTGTAGTGGAAGTACAAGGAAAATTACCTATGGATGCAAAGGAGATTAAAATAGCTATTATCAAAGAATTTGTTTGATGTGGTTTATAGTTTATTTTGCCAAAGCACTTTTGTAAGATACTGGTAGTCTTTTCAGGTGGATTTTGGGTTGCCCTATTTATAACAATGTGTTATTATTTTAGTTGTGAATCTGTTCACCAGGGTGATAATAAACATACACTCTGCTTTCCTGCCTGTACAGAGCTGGAGGCGGGTTTTCACCTTGTCCTAGTTAGACCAGTCATTGATACAATGTAGTGGCAATCATTAAATACAGCTGTATATAGAGACCCTATAGTTTTAACTGTATCAGGCCTTTCTTGGGCAAGTAAAGAAATGCCAGAGGTGCTTGTCTGTATGATGCATAATGACTGTTTAGGAATCAGCTGCTCCCCTCAACATGCCTGACAAACTAAGTAAGTATTAATTACCTAATTTGATGTAGCTTGGCTGATCTGTTTATCAGACAAAAATTTTGTGTATCACATGTGTCTTTTATTATTGCTGCATGTCATACTGAGGTGGGATTTGCCTCAATTTTTGAAGAATTGTTTCAAAAGAACATAGCCAAAGTTTGCAAGAGAATTATTTTTGTAATATTTTCCCATAAGGCTGGCTTGTCAGCCTTATCAAGGCGCTTTATGCTCTCTCTTATAATGTAATATTTAGTACCTTTGTTTTTTGCATTTGGTTTCCTTGGTACCGTTAGAGTAGGACATGAAAAAAAGGCAGATACAAAAGTGTAAGTGTTGCTTTGGCAATTAATCTGCCAAACTATACACAATCAGCTGGATGACTAAAGAGAAGGGTCCTGATTCTGCAGGCACCTACCAGAGCACTTCATGTGGGAAATTCCACCCATGTGTTGTTACTGAGAAGAAAACATTGTCTGCTTTTTTGCATGGGAAGCACAACCTAACACACGTGAGATTTACTGTGGCAATTTCTCCCCTTGATTTAACGCTGTAAAGAGTGTTTGAAGGGGTAGGGCTCAAATGTAAGGTGTGTATGCTTGAGTCAGCCAAACAATTGCAATGCTGGGAATCTGTTGTACGGGCCTATTGTAGCATTTAGCAGCCTGCTGAAGTACTTGAAAAACAGTGTTTCATTTCTGTGCCTGCTTGGAGATGTTGAATCCTGTCCCTGTCCTGAGTTTTTGCTAAATGTGGTGCAGTCTGCAAGCGGAGCTTATCAGAACTGGTGTTACCAGGAGCTAAGAGAACATACTTCACATTCCCAAAATATAAGGACTTAAAATAGAAAGTTGTTAGGTGTAAGGGTTTATGTCCTGGCTGTTTTCAACTTTAGTGAGAGGTTCTCATCCTTAATTTGTAGATGGTGAACTTAGATTTCTACCCCTGGTAACACTAAAATGTGGGCCTTTCTTCTTCATGCTCATTCCCATTGGCAGTTCACTGGAGCTTCACTGAGTCTCAGCTGCATCTTCCATAAATTGGGGAATATCCTTCCCTTGGACCTTTGCCAACTCCTTCATTTTTCCTTTTTCTGAAACTTTTGAATCTAGCCCAGTAGTGCTGTCCAAAAAAAGACATTACAGTCCTATTTCTACCTCCAACTTTATCTGTTTACTCTCGGTCATCTTTGTCCTCTATTTCTTCAGTTCCCCATAGGGTACTGAGGGGACTCTTCTTTCATTATCCAACCTCATTTTTCTTTGGTCCCTACCAACTACAATGGTCATCTCCACTAGAAGCAATATCTTTTTAAGCAAAACAAAAAAGAGACAGGCCTCTTAAATAAATCAGTCCTTGCTAAGAGAAAGTGGGAGATGACAGCCATTTTCAGGCACAGTCCTTGAAGGGAAGCCAGGCACTCTGTGTAGATTTCAAAGCCCTTTGTTGCCAGAGAACATTATATTACATTTGCAAATGTCAGTCCTCTTAGTATCATTCTGCATCAAATCTGAACAGTATTTTGAAATGCCCTTCATTTTTGCTAAGTTAGCATAGATTTGTTAATAGGAATGAGAATGCTCATCTAGTGCACAATCTTTCCATGAGTTTAATTGCTGCCACCTTTTCTGTGTCCAGTTGATAAGTTCTACAGAATTAATCTCATACAGAAAAATCTGGTGTGAGATGCACCTGGGTTTAGGTTTACCTTCTCTGGCTTTTCTGTCGTTCTCAGCTCCAAGAAGCAACTGAACCATTACTGAATTTGTTATGAGTGTGAGATGTGATACTTTAGCATGTATTGGGTGGCATGAAAAACTCAAAAGGCAGTAACTATCCAATGACACTCCCAAAACCAGATAGAAAACTAGTATTTTATTTTAAGCTCTTGTCAAAGAAAATGGTGGTAAGCATCTGCCTAAAGTATGTAAGAACTGCTTGTGTTTTTCTTCTCTTACAGATATATTCTTGGATTTTATTTTTGTTGTTTAAACAGAGCTAGTGAAACCATGTATACAAAGGAGATTTGTTCACCCAGTAAGCTTTGTCATTTAAGTCTTACAAATTGCATGCCCTTATTAGCCACATTCTCAGAGGTGCTAGACACCTGAAAACTCTGGTGTTCAGGGTACAAGTTATTAATCAGCCCTGAAAATTGAGTTGCAAGGGGTAGAAAATGTTCTTTCTTACCAGCACTTGTTTCACTAAGCAGTATATTCTGGCCATATATGCTCTGCACAGGGAAACTTTTGTAATGTTTGCAATATTGTTTCAGAAATGGTTTTATGATTTGTGGCTTCCAGAAAAACATATTCCAATAAAACAGCTTTGACACTTGCTTCACCTGGTTACTCAAAATATTAACATCTCTGTTGAGTGACGGTATGGCAAGCACATCGAGGACATAGTAATCTTGGGCACTTCCTCTTTCATCACAGACAACTGACACAGAAATTGTTCCAGCTAATTTCTTTTTTCCCCCGGCAACATGGTAATCAAAGACTTTAGGGAGATACTCAGTACGCAACCATTGAGATGTTGGCATGACCCCAGGAGATTTTAGGTTTGCTTCAAGGTAGTAGTACAGACTTGGGTTATCAAGATCACTGAGTGCCACATTAACACATGTAAATGCTCCCACCATATATTAAAAAAAAAAAAAAGATAGAGAGAGAGAGAGACACTCATTGAATTGTTCGGATTCTAAACAGTTATTTATTTTCCACTTGGGCACATGGGAACAAAATCAGGCCCTCCCCTTGTGATGCACCCCACAGCTCCAAGACAGCTGATGGTGGTCAGCCTTTCCTCTAGGACACCAGTGCTGGCACACCCTGTGGGTAAAGCACCACCACCAAGAATATTAAATGACATTTCTGTAGGGAAAACACAGAAACCACTTGGAAATGTTTCTAAATCTTGTGCCTATTTTTGTCTGCCTCAGCCTGGCCGGTACAGTGGCTCTGGTTTCAAGGTTTCTCAGGCACCTGCCCATCCTGAGGGCACCCAACCCTTTTGGAAGTGGGGTAACAGAAAAATCAAGAGCGCCTCCTGTTTGCCTCTCTTTCCACCTGACAGAAGAGTACTTGGGGTGTGTTACATACCCCACTCTAGAGAGTTGGGGGTGTTTCTCCTCCCTAAAGTCAGTGGCTCTTTCTCACACCTCACACCAACCCTGGGTGTGGACGTTTCCTCAGGCTGTGGCGACATGGAGGGCCCTTTGCCCAGAGATGGAAGGAGCTCTGGGGAAGGACCAGCACAGTGTATCTTCAAGAGTTTCAGCCCTTCCCCCTTGTGCGCTAACTGGGGATTTTCCTCACTGGTCCCCAAGGGTAGTCTGGGTTCTGCCTGGACAGAGCTGCCCAGGGAGGTGTGGGAAGAGCTGGGCACATGAAGCAGTGTGTTGGTGGCTTCTGGTGTCTGAGTCAGTAAAATACATGAAAAAGGAGTGTATAAGGGAGAAAATGTTGGGCACAGTGTTGCTGTGGGGCAGCACAGTGTTGCTGTGGGACAGCACTGGGAAGTGCACAAGAGTCCTGATGGTTTGGGAAGGCATCATCTCCTGGAGCAGCAACTGGTCATCTCCCTCAGGCACCCGTGGTAACACCAGGGCAGGCAGTGATCACAGGGGGAATGGTGGTGAAGGTGGAAGGATGGGACACAAGTGGGGCAGGACGCGAGAGACCTCATGTGCTCCTTGGCTGTCTGGTTACGTCTGTCTCTGGTTAGGACCACACGGATAATGCAAGTGCTAGGTGGGTGAACACTTACAGATTTTGTTAGGATTTAAGGGTTAGTTAAATATGCCTCTCTAACCAAAAAAAAAAAAAGAAAAGTTTTCTCACTTTTTTTGATACAGTACTTCTGTTATCATGATATTAATAATTTCGAGGACACTGTGGAAGACTGTACTAAGCTGTTGCCGTGTCAATTACACAGAGCTATATTTTTGTGCTCATTATTATTCTTGGATGTCTCTAATTTACATCTAAATGTACTGACTAATTTTGATTCAATCATGTCAAAAATGATAGGTCATGTGTGGGAGGAGATGACAGCCCTACCATCAGGAATTGCCAGAATGTGAATTCCTCGGGGCAATGATTTAATGCCCAAGTCAAGCAGTGCTGTCAGAATTGGAGGCCAAATTATGACACATTATTCTGTACTATGGACTTGCACATACAATACATATGAAAAAAGTGGCTGAGATTGGAGTTATTAAACTATGCTTTAACCGCTGCTACATTTTCCTTCTCACTCTCCCTCTCTTTCCCTCCTGCTGTCTTTTTTTTCCCATGCTCACTGCATTTGTTCAGAGGTACTAATAATGGTACAGAAATCTCTTCTGTAACAACCAACATCCCAAACCATCCTGAACAGCAGCCTATGATTAAAGTGGGTGATAAAATAATGGTACTTGATGTACATTTCTGCTTAGCCTTTCTTTAAATCACTTACACTCTTTTAGCAAGCTACATGTAAGCTAGATGTTCTGTGAAAGGGCAGGGCCCATTTGTTCCATTGTGCCTTTTTCCCAGGATATATGTTTTTTAAAGGAATTCACTGTCTCTGGATAAACCTGCTGAATAACCTTCAGCAGCTCCTGAGCAATCCATGGGAACTGATTTGCATGTTGGTTAACTCATCCTAATTATTGCATCCTATTTGCCTTTTTTTAGCTTAAGGGCATTTATCTGTCAGAAGTGAAGTGGTTTTGTGTTTGTTTGTTTTTTTTAAGGAAATATTTACTTTTCTATCTGGCCTTTTAATACTGGGGGAGAAGGTGCAGAGCTGTTTACCATGAAGACTGCATGGGCAGTTCGTTGCATATTCTTGTGCAATCAGTGCTGTGATTAACACTTTAAAATTCTTGGTTAGAGTCACTGTGAAGCTGTTGAATTTGATCTTGTATTTTCATATCAATATTATATGTTCATCTATTGTAGTCCTAAAAAAATGCAATAAGATACTGTGATATAATTGATAGCTGAGTCAAAGTAATTGTGTTTTTTCAACTATATAGTACGACTTAAAAAAAAAAAAACAAACCTTGAGGTTTCAAATAATTGTATGAGAAGTTGTGGTAATTGATTTTATTGGCACATGAGTGAAAAATTTTAATGGTGCATATCTAAGTTTTGAAATGTTTAAATGAAATCCATTATCTTTTTTGAGGTATCGGAGATGAACAAAAAGGAAATTATTTTGTCTTTTCACAAATATAGCATTTTAAGCATTGCTTGAGAAGTAAACTCTAAGAAAAACAACTGACATTTAAGCCTATAAGCTGAGAATGGACACTGTGAGGAAAGGCCATTGCTGGATTTGGAAAAGATTGGTTTGATTGTCAGCAGGTTTGGATTGTTTGGATGAAGTGCAGTGACATTTTCAGAGAAGATTTGGAATCCTGTTTATAAACACTTAGGCTTAATATTCACAGAGCCCCAAATCCTGAGGAGTAACTCTCTTCCCAAGCAGATCTGCCTTGCTGGAGGCATGTGATTTGTGTTGTTCTTTCCTTACCTCCCTGGGAACATTAAAATCAACAGTTCTCAATTTCTCAGTCAGGCCAGGGTTGAATGCCAGACTGGGGACTGTCTCCATGTCCGCGGTGGCTGTGGCCACTTATAACTCCAAATACCAAACAATGTCCTGAAAGTGTGAGAGGTTTCCAAATGGCTTTTGTAGTCTGTGTGCCATCCTAACAACTGTCCTTGGTCTCCTTTGACATCATGAGAAAAAAAGGCATCAGGATGCAGGGACTGCATGGATCAGATCTGCCAGCTGGATCGATCAACCCAATTTACATTATTGCAATGCAAGTGACGTTTTTTGTTGCCCTAGGAGGAGAGTGTGTTACCTTTCATGGAGGTGAGATGAGTGCCCAATGTGTTAAACAGCACAGAAAGGTCCCTCCATCTTTAGGGAGAGTTCTCAGATAGTTGGGACAGTTCCCAAAGTCTCAGGATTTTTTTATGTGGTTATTGATGTCTGTACCAAATCCACAGTGCTGGATGCTCCAAAGGGTGGTACAGACAGCAGCAGAAATGAAAAATCCAATCAAATCAAGTTCCTATTTCTCTGGGGTCGCTTTGGGGAAAGAGGAGAAGAATTTGTCAGGATTTGGAAGGAAATCAGTGAGAGGTTGTATGGACTGGATCAGATGTTGGGATTGTGAGAGGCCACAAGGACAGTCCAGAGATCTGATTTCACTTCTGCAGACACGCAATTGAAATTCCTCCTTCCACTGACATGGTGTAGAAATGATCTGCAGCCAAGTGGATTTAATGCTTCAGTCTGCATTTCCCTGAATGTGGAGAGTTCCTACCCCTGCTAATTAAACTTCAAAGCTAACAGCCTATTAAATAAATACAGCTATTATTTCAGTCTGTTTGGCCACAGTTAGTTGACATTGTGAAGGCATTAAAGGAGGCTATGAACTTCACTGTTTTCAAACAAAAGCAGTGTTTTAGAAAATATAGCAAAATCATAAGGAATATCTTAATCTCGTTATGTCTGCTGATTTTTCTGTGTGCCTGAATGTCTCTTTTCATTGCTTAGGAAAACATGTCCTAAGCTAGTTTTCCTGACTTCTGATTGCCATGAGCTTACTGAAAAGCCAGGACAAGCAGTCTCATTCCAGTTGCAGAGGGAAGGTGAAGAGCTGTCAGGGACCATACCTGTAAAGGCAGAAAGCCATAGCTCAGAAAGCTATCTTGCCATTTTCCTGGTACCTGAAAGAAACATGTTATTATATCACACCCTTGTATACTTGCACAATTTTGTACAAAATTATTTTTGGATTTCTATTTGTGATCCTATCTAAAAATGGCAATTCCTTCCTTTGGGTTTCTGAGCTCTGGAATAGCTGCATATGCAACTGTGTCAAGCGTCTGTCATTCAGTTTTTGCCAATTAGCTTAATCCCATTAGTTCCTGATTGTCCTGGAAATTTTATGCTTTTTCCAAACAAAGTTTGTTCTATTTCAAAAAAAGTGAGACTCCTTAAGTAAGCTGGTCATTGGCTTATCTAACAGTCTTGTTTTCTCAAGATTAGGGTAGAAGTAGAGGAAGAGCCAGAATGGATCCTGAGATGCTGTTTGAATAGCTTGCGGCTTTATTAACACATCTGGGAACTATCCAGCAATAACTTGTACAAAACACATCATTCTTCCTTCCATAATCCACTCCACCTGTTGGAGGACTGCCATCAGGATGACTGACCAGTGTGGCCATTCTGGCTTGTTTTCCAGCATTGTTTTCCATGTGATCAATAGACAAGTGGACAAATGATCAGACATAACCTCATTCAGCAGCTTCTCTGGACCCACGACCCCTCTACCCCTCTGCTGTTTTCTGTTTGCCAGCCTGCTAAGATCTGTTACTTCCCTGCCCCACATTGGGCTCTTTGCAAGTTCTAAAACACTGAACATCATTTACCAATCTCTTTTCTGTGTTTCTGAACTGCTTAAGTGACTTTCCTCAACTTTTCCCATCTGTAATTCCATACCAGTGACTCCCAGGCCAAATGGAAAAGAAGGGAAGAACTCTTCCCTGGTCAGGAAGAATGTGGCTTTTAGTGAACACGCCTTTCCTACACTTTGTCTTTTTAAATGCACTGGAATCTAGGACCAACACGTACATGTCTCCTTTCCCCATCTACATGTCTGTGAATGTGTTTTGTGCAGAACCAGAAGATAGGTGGATTACCTGGGCCAAGCACAAAGAGTAGCATCTCATTGCCTTCTCCCTTCTTTTCAGTCTTACTGGGCTGACCTGGCTGGGCTGGCACAAAATTTTGTTTCTGTTGTGTGTCAATATAAAATGGTTTTTGATTTACTCATGGCCTCTGGCATGAGCGTAATTGATTTCTTCCAGTTTAGGCATGTTAAAGTCCAGGTAGTCTATATTAGTGACTGACCCCTTCTCCACAGCCAGCTGAGAGACAGAGATACACTCAGAGAGAAAATCCCACATTCTTGGTGACATATTTGCCTGGCACACCTTTTGTCCTTGATGTACAGTGGGCCAAAGTGGCTAGATACAGGTTGAGTAGCACTGATTCACTCTGAACAGTACTTGTGACAGGACAATAAAAACAACGACCTTAACTGAATTTTTCCTCAGGGAATTTTTTCTTTCTGCCAGCTGGACCAGCATAGCACTTCTTGACTAAACATCTCTGCAAGACTACATATATTAAAAATATCTGTGAAAAACAGACATTTAGAGGTGCTTAGAAAGCCATCCCATGCTGAATAAAAAAAGAAGGACTTTTCAGACATATTCGTCCCTTTCCTTTCCTTTCCTGCAATTCCTGTGCAATACAATTGCTATAATTCTTAGCAGTAGGATAATTCTTTTAGCTACAAAGATACAAATCTTACAGGCTACAAATTTTTGTGAATTTGACAAACTATTTTTTGAAACCTCAGGACTTGCCAAACAGCCTGAACTTGCAGAAGTCCTGTAACTTGATCCATAGGTACGTTTTCAGTCACATTATCCATAGAACCAATACCAACTGTCCCAGGCAGACTTTCTCTTAGCATCCCCAGTCATGTTTCCTCTCTTCTCCCAGTACAGCTTACCAGCCACTGAAACAAGCCATTTCTTTCCATGTTAGCAACTGACCCACAATGCCCTTTGTTAAAAGACAGGGGAAGAGCAGGAAACAGAGTTTGGCAGAGGGGTCAGAGCTGTCTTTGTGTTCTTCTCATAGTGTGGGAAGTCTCTAAGGAGGGAGGTGAATCTTGTGAAAAGGAAGTCTAACCCTCAAAAATGAGAAGTAATACCAGGCAACAGAAAAGCTGTGCTTGGATGCGGGAGCAGGAGAATGGTGGGGAAGCCAGCCACTGATGGAATAGGATGTTTGTAAAATGTTTTGCACGGAAAGAGCAGCTCTCAGAAAAAGACTTGGAGGTTATGGGTTCCCTGCTGGTGGAAAAAGGGGGTAGAAGGACAGAACATCCAAGTAGGACAGCACATCCAAGTCCTTCACAGAGGACAGGTTCAATTTGCATTTGGTGTTCTTCTTCTTACTCATTTCCCTACCCATGTGATGTGGGAAACCTATCTTCATTGGTGTATAAAAACATTCCAAATTAAAGCTCATAATGAGCAGAGGAGCAAAAAAGCAGATGCACTAATTAAATTGGATGGTCCGGCTACAACCTGGTACTGGTGCTTTTGAAGATTAGAATAGAAAAAATATTTCTTCAAAGTTATGTATTTCTATACAGAAATCTTTCCTGTTTGTTATTATGGTAAGATGAGTTTAATATTCAGATTCCAACAATGCTGTTTTCCAGATGTGATTTCACTAGTTACTCCAAGGTATTAAACTCTCAGTGCCCTCAGACTCGACACATATTTGACATATAAACAACATTACACAAATAAAATAGAAATTCCTTAGAAAACTGATCTAATAATATTGGAGCACTAAACCTTTAATGTTAGTTAAGGATAATATGAATTACCAACAGCAAAGACTAGGAAACTGTGTTAGCAGGACCATGACTGTGGTGTAAAGAAACACAAACAAGCAGAGAAAACAAAATATTGTGGCTGGAATTTGATTTGGAGAGCTGCTCTCGTGAGTAACTGTATATAAGGCTTCGCAAAAGCGTGTGTTTTTATGTGGGCAATGGTCACATCATCTTGTTTTGAGTAATCAGTAATTGGAGAAAGGCCTTCAAAATAGCAGATACGATGTACTGGGTTAGGGTGGACTCCATTGGTTTCAGTCATAAACATGAGTTGAGATTGCTGAGGGCTTCCTTTGCATGGCTCACAGAGGGAGAATGGGGAACTGATTTAGCACTTTCTTCTTTCTTTCTTCCTGTTCTGCTTACACCTTTGTTTGAAATGAGTAATGCTTTTGTTTCTTCTGCCTGACTTTGCTGAATGATTTACATTCAGAAAAACTGGTTCCCTGCGGAAATAACAGCTATTAATTTCGAGTACCAAGGCTAAAATAGCCTTGGTACCATCATGATAAAGAATAGTGTGGTTAGAATCACTGTGGTATAACACTCACTATGACTTTTTTAAATGTTAATTTGGTCTCTTAATTTGACCTCCTGTTAGGCACTTTATGAAATGAAGATAAAAATGAAAAGGGTAATACATTAATGCTTAATCCACTTAATGAAATAGGATTTCCTTTGTGATTCCATATAAATTAGTGTATAACCGAGACTATTTTACCTGACATAATAATAGAGCTGAAATTAATTCTCAGCTGTAAATCCTTGCGGTTAATTTTGAAGTGGTCACTTTACCCTTGTGGATTGCTGCATTTTACCATTGTTCAGGAGACTCAGATTATAGTTTTACTTCATGCTGTTTTCTACATACACCAGTTGTTTCCCTCCTGCATCTGATACCCTACAAATGTGAAGAATGCTGTGGATTAATACATATCAAGGGGAAGGTTAATAACAGTACATTCCTCACACAGGATTGTTTTGAGGTGGGCTGTACAGGTCACCATGTTATTTAACTTTTTTTCTTTTCCTAAGTCATGACATGTGATGAAGAGATGGAGGGAGAAGAGAGAGTTTGAGTTCAGAGATTCTTTCCATTTGAGCCCCACAGGGAATAAATAATTTGCACCTAAGCATCTTTCAGTCTTCATGGCTTGCTGTAAGACATCCAGGTTTGAAAGTTGTGCCCATTGCCCCCCGAAATGAAGCTTTCTATGGTGCGTGTATGATTACTGGTGTGGGAAGCGACACATTGTGGATTGAACCAATGATGTCAAAAACATGAATGGCTTTGGTTTGAGCTAAACCTGCCTCACCCTGGATGGTCATTGATTCTCTGGAGCCTGCACACAGGAAACACCAGTAGCACATGCATTACTGGGTCTTCATGTTGGAGGGCCTGTAGAACCCTTAATCTGTGTTAATCTTCCCTTGTCAAACCTGTGCATTGCAGACTAAAACAAGAAGACAGGAAATTGAATATCAGGGCACGTTGTTTGTGGAAATTGTTTATGGGACAGGCACATAATTTAAAAGAAATGAAACAAACTTGACCGTATTTGTTTGACTGCATGTGTTTTGCTGATGAGTTCATGAGAACCTGGTGGAGTTAATTACACCTTGAGCTGATTAAGTTTTCTCCACAACTGTTTTGCAGTCTTGCAACCCCTGTGGAAACACTGGAATTACTCTTCATTTGTAGGTGAGTGAGATCAGAATCTGTTCATTCCACCACCACTGGCTACAGGCAGCTGCTTTTAACATAAACATGCTCTCCCCTTCTGCCAGTGGATTTGATGTGTACCAATTCTGTATATGGTTTTGGTTGAGTAATAAATTCCCAGTTATTTAGTACAGTGTTCTGCCTCTTCATTTATATCAGCAGGAATTTTCCATTAATGTACAACCTTGTATTCAGTTGGGACCAAGTAATATTCCATGTGTACTGATTTTAGTCTATTAAAATATTACACATTTTTTATTTTTAAAAGGAACCACAGGAAATTCAATTCTTTCTTTCTTTGAGTTTCATTATTCCAATATCAGAAACCATATGTGGGTTTCCACTCTGTTGTTTGTTGTAACATGTGGCTGAAAAATAATATAAAATTGGGACTTAATTGGACTAAATGCTTGGCAGACAAGCTGCATCTGGTTTAAAGAAAACCAAAACATCTTCATTTCTGAAGACTGTGAGGCCTTAAGAATGGTAAATTGAGAACGATTTAAAACAAATTATTGAGCTGGTTGGGTAAGAGAGCCTATCAACCATGAGGTTTGAGGCCTGATTCTGATGTTACTTGCATTGGTAAAAATATATCAATAGCTCCACTACAGTCAGTGACATTAAAGCAGTTTAAAACCCTTTAATGTCAGATCAAGCTCTGGTCAGTTATTTGGAATTGAAAGTACTGTAGTCCAAGATCTACACTCTCTGCCTTTTGATGTGTAATGGCTGAGTGCACCAGGCCCCAACAGCTTTATATGCTCTCCTGGTAAAAATCTGCTTCTGGCTTTTAAATTCAGAAGTCTTCTAGGCCCTGATTTATTAAGGTATTAGAGTAATGTAAAAGGAGGGAAAAAAAGAGAATAAGTACTTTTAAAGTGTAATTTTCTACTGTTTGAAGTATTGTGTAAATTAAATGTAAACTTTCTTAACCTGGAACCTCAGTTGGCTTCATCAAATATCAAACCAATGGGAATCCTTAGATAGAATGGCAAATTTAAGTGCTCTCCCTCTCTGTATAATCCACACTCCTTTAACATTAAGTCATTTCAGTTGTGTGTGCAGCAAGCACTGAAACAGAAGTGTGGCTGGGCAAGAACTAGACAGGTTGTTTCACTTAAGGAACATTTATGCCTTGCTTTCCATCATGGCAGAGCATTGCCAGGCCTGCCTTAGTGTTTCTCTGTGCTCCTGGCATTCAGGGTAAATATCCTAAAGCTGCTTAAAATTAAAAAGTGAAAGTAGTTAGTGCTTGTATATGGTAATTCCCATCTGTGGAAGTCAGACACGCTTTTGTGAGAGGGAAGATGAGGCATGGAGAAATGAAATGTTCTGCATATGATGAAATAGTAAGTTGGTAGCAGAGCCTGGAAAAAGGAAATTGGATCTTCAGATTGCCAGCCCATTTCCTCCACAGCACGGACTCTCGGAATGGGCATTAATACCAACATTTGTATTTCCATGTCAGGTTTTTTTCCCGATGAATATTTATCTACATATGGTTGGGGGAGGAGAATAAGTGTAACCCTCATCTTCCCCAGGGTACTGCCTTTAACCATTCATGGGTACATTACAGAGAAAGATGGAAGATTTGTGTGTCAGTAAGTTAATGGATTTCTTTATCACCCACTTGGGTTTCAAGCTATTCCACTCAAAACTGATCATTTACAACAAACATGCCAGCTCTGAAAGCTGTAAATTCTGAATGTTAATTCTGTGAGTGGTGATCCAAACTGAGAACAAGGAATTAAATGGTAAATGGCCAAGCAGAAAAGAACAAAAAATCTTTCTGTGACTGGATTCAGGTCAAAAGAAAAGATAGATTGTTGTCTGTTCTGTGACACCAAGGATAGAGTGTATTTCTAAATCTTTTTCTCTTGAATGCTATGAGGTATTTAGATTGTGCCAATTGTATTTTTTGGATGCAAGAGACAAGCAAGCAAGCAATTTTTTTTTTTTTCAGTGTGTAAGAGAAACAAAGAGAAACTTATACATAAAAAACTTTTGGGGGGATTCAGACCCAGTAAACCAATTTTCTTTCCACTGAATATAAATGAGTTCCATGATCTTCACTGTATTCAGGAAGTGGAATACTTTTTGTCCTTTTTGCTATGCTTGGAAACTCATAACAGCTACCCAAGTTTTGTTTATACTCACAGTGCTGCATATCAGGTCTACACTCTAGTGGAGCAAATGCCAAAAGCAGCAGAAAGTCTGGGTCACTGCATGTGTTTTCAAAAGCAGCTTGCTGTATCAAACAATAAAATGCCATATAATGAGACACAGACTCCATCTCTAAAGCACCTTGTGAGAATGGCAAAACAAAGACATTCCCACAGTAACAAATCTTTTTTCTTCTCTTCGGCAAAGCTGAACCCTTGGAAAAGGAATATACTGAAAGGCTGTAGACCATCTACTGAAGCTGCGCTTGGGAAGCTAAAGTTTAGTTTCTAAAGTATAGAAAATTGTACCTTCTCACACCACCTGATGGAAATAAACTTTATGTTGCTGGAATCAGGTGTCTGAGATCAATAACGATACTGTGAATATAAGCTATTTTTGTGTAAGTTGGCCTTTAAAACACATGAGGCAAACAAACAAACAAAAAAAAAAAAAGCAGGGAATTTTCTTGAAATACAGGTTCTTAAAGGGTTGCTAGACCTCAATCTGGATTCCTAGGAAGGTTTCAGGAAGGCCAGTGGCTTACAAAGGCAAGTGATTTTTGTTGAACATACAAAGGGTGGCCAAGTCTTGACGCAGTGTCCTTGCTCGGGAATGGTGCATTAAAATGATCCTTCCTGTTTTTGAAGCTAAAAGTTGTAATGAACATTAATTGCAAGCACTCTTGCATGCTTTGGCTCCAATTTAGTCTCCATCTAAATTAGCTAGAAATCTATGGCCTTGATTTATTGCATTTGCAACAGTCGCACTAAAGGAAGGTAATTCCTTCTGAAAATGCCACATGCAGGCAGGAACAGGAAACCAATTAGGAATCAGTGGATGATAAATGGGCATTTTTACCAGCAGTTTACTTAATATCCCCATTAAATAAGCCTCTTTGCATTTATCATTTCATTCTCCCTCAGTCTATAAGGTCCTTTAATTGCTGCCTAAATGAGCCCTGTGTTTCAGTCCAAATTTAATCTTGGATCAGGGGAGAGAGATCCTTTCCAATGCTTGCCTGCCCAGCTGCCAAGAACTGTCAGAAATGATCACATAACTTTGCACATTTCTCACAGTCTCATTGGAGAAATGTAAGATTGACAGAAAAAAAAATAATACCAAACCAAAAACTCAGGTCATATTTTTGCTTTAAATTGTAAACTACAGTGCGAGCAGCCCTTTTCCTCAATTGCATTTCCTGTATTTTTCTTTTTTTTAAGTTTCACTAAAAATAGATGGAAGTTGTAATGTTGCTCTGTGCTTTTTCGTTTTGGAAAGTTACCTTCAGTGGAAGTAGATGTGTGGCAGAACTAATGAAGTGTTACAGAGTTTGTGCAGCAAACAATTACTGGCTGGCTGTGGCTGAGTGGGTTGGTTACTGAACATGTGATTTGTGGGCGGAACATGGCATCTCCAGGCTAAATGGCAGTCAGTGATAAAGAATCCCAAAGCGGTTGCCTCACCCTGCCTTGTAATTTTTTTTTCCTGTAACACTCAGATTTGGGGGTCTAGGTTTGGGGCTCTTGAAAACAAAAAATTAGCTGCTTTTTAAAAATTCTGTTGTTTCAGAGGTCTTCTTCTGACTTTGGGGCATAAGCAGATGTTTGCATCATGTGTAGAATTCATCGATTAGCCCTCAAACATCATTTTTGCAAGGGGACATTCCCAAGCATTTAGAATCAACTGTTTTCTGAAATGCAGTGGGCTTTTACCTGGGTGGTCCAGATGTCAGACCTTGTACCAAAAGTACAAAGCCTAATCACCAATGCACTAAACCTCCCATATTTCCAAAAAATTGGCAGCAATTAACAGGCCCAGAGGAGGAATATTACCCAAATATTCAGTGCTGATTAATCTTCCTACTGTCAAAAGTGTACACATCTGTCTTGGTACAAAGAGCAACTCAAACTCAGTGCTGTTAACTTGCCCTTCATCCAGACCCTACAGCTTCTAATTTAAAATATCTATCAATGTGGAGCCTGATGTTAGTGCTAGAGGACTTTGAACTGATGTCAATGAGACAGTCTAGGACTGAGTCACTCAAATCTAGTGTTAAATAACGACGAGTCTTATAATAATCTCTAAAACTAGAAGGGCGACTGAATCTCTTTTTGGACTTGTCCTCCTAATACCATAAACCAACAAATACGACAAGAAAAGAAAGAAATATAGCCTCTGTGAAGCTCTGACCTCAGTCATGGGATTATAAACTATTTGCTTTATATATGTGCTTGTCTGCTATTTTTCTTCCTTAAAAATAAAGAAAAGAAAAAAAGTAAATTCAGAACATATAGATGATAACAGCATGGGAAACATTAGATGCATCTCAAAAATATTTTTCTCTTAATTCATTGAAAGGTGGTTGAGTCCACTGTCATGTGGATTCAAGACTGTAGAAAAAAATCATATACAAAGGTAATTGTATTCTGTTGAGGAAGGGAAATGATTGATGGGCTCGAGGGTGTACTAATATAAGATTTGTCTTATTTTACTGTCTCCATTAAAGATTCGAAGGTGAGAGTAAGCAGGAAGTTATTTACATTCAGATGTGATACAGAGCTGTCATCCTATGCCATCCAAAATCAGTCACTTTTGAGCATTTTTGTCTTAATGTTTTCTTTAAATCATTCGTCATTGCAGGGAGTCTGGGGAAAACCCAGCCTGAAACCTAATATTTCAGGTAATGAAGATGGGATTACTGCATAGGAACGGCTGTACCAGGCAAGACCATCGGCCCATTTATTCCATCTTCTGTCTCAGAAGTGGCCAATAGTAGATGCCAAGGTAAGAGTATGAAACAGGGCAAGCATTCAAGGATACCTTCCCTGACTAAGGAAGCAGAGGTGTCAAAAGATGAGGTATCCATCCAAATTAATATATTCAGCACCCGAGAGGCTGGTAAGGACTACATGTTACTTGTGTTCAGTTTCTGAGAACTAGCAGATACAGTTTTCATTTTTCAAAAAGCTGCTAAGAAAATTAAGTCAACAAAATCCAGCCATTCTAGGGGAGGTGAGAGGGGTAAAATTCTGCCATCAATTATGGCTGGTTTTCAGGAAAAACAAGAATTGGAATAAATGGTTCATTTTTAGCATGATATTATGATATTGCTGTGTGTGATCCCAAGCATTTAACAGACGCATTTATAATCTGTGAGGACTGGGGGACAAAAATGTTGAGGTCACAAAATCTGCAAAATTATTTAGGTTAGTCCAGATGAAATGGACTGTGAGGACCTCTGATGGGACTCAACAAAGCTAGGTGGCTGGGGAACATAATGTCAGATGAAATTCAGTGCTGAAAATTACATGGTAATACATATTAGAAGGAATAATTTGATCACTGCCTTCTAACTGAACAGAAGTCGCTGCAGAAAAGGGTTTGTCAGTGGACAAATTAAGGAGCAACAGTAAGGAAAAAGTGAGAAAAGTGTTAAAATCAAGGACTAGAGAACACTGAAAATATTGGATTGTCATGATATATTTTTAACTGGAAATACAGAGCATAAATAGGATGGGATATGGATATAAAAGGCAAAGACCAAACTCTGTATCTAGGGAAAATGAAAACATTTGGCATGAGAGTTACAGCATGAGAGGATAATTAGAAGAGAGCATGAGGAATGTATATAAAGATGAAGGGCATAAAGTAGATATATCAAGGGTTCTTATTTATACTTTTTCCTTACATGGAAAATAATGAAAACCAATAATAAGGCTACAGGAGTTCAAATTTCTGTTGGGCCTATCTCAAACTAATTAAAAACTCACATCAAAACTTATATGCTAACAAGATACAACCTCTGAGACCCTTTATTTACTAATTTCCTTGCTCGTCTCCTCCCCCTTTGCATCAAGGAAAGCTAAAAAAATGAAGGCACCTAACCTTAGCTTGGTATATCTTTTTGAATAATAATTAAATATTACTTCCCTTTTGGTAGAAATGCATTTATCAGGCTTCCTGGTGGCTAGTTTTAACCTCTGATGGTCAAATATCTTTGCTGTGCTACTTCCCTCTTTCACATCTCTTGAATCTTGAAGAGCTGTGATTGGGTGATGGTGTAGTGCCAGAGCTGAGGTGTGCTTGGGAAAGCATGGACCGCCAACCCACAGGAGGGTTTATTTGGCCTGGAATGGGGCTCCCTTGCCCACAGGTCTCTAGGGATTTCACGTCTTTGAAGGGGTGATTCATGTGAACCTAAAGCACTATCTTGCAGACACTGCATGACTTATCCATGCCACTCCTTGACACCTGATGCTGTAGAGGCAATAACATTACCACTGAAAAATATAGACTTGCATGGTTAAAAAGTTCTGTTTCTAGGTAGAAATGTCTGTTGTTATATGACACAGGAGACAACCTTATTTTCTTGAGCATACTAGTTGACAGAATTTGAAAACTTTTCATTAACAATCTGATGCTACCAGCTTTAGGATGCTGAAACTGCCCTGAGGCCTAGACAAGCCCCATGCATACGGATAAAGCCACTGATAGCCACTGGTTAGTGACATAAAACTTCTTGTCATGGCTTTGCACTGTCCAAGCATTCCTCTAAGCTGGTGACTTTGGGGACAACCCTTCAGGCAGATCTACAGCTATTGCAATGTCATAAAATTAGAGTGTAAGAATGTCACTTGATGATCTTATGCAACAAGAGCGTAGAAGGTGGAAGCATATTTAAAAACCCCCTTTGGTTTACTTGTCTACTACAGCAATAAAGGTAAGAACCTGACCCTCTGAGTGTGGGTATGTGGTATGCATTTGCTCACACGTGCGTGCTTTGTGGCATGGCTGAGTCTGCTGTGTTTCCTTCTTCATGACTAATTGTGACCCTTTCCCTCTTTTGCAGAAGGAAGTCTGTAAAAATGGTTGCTGATTATACTGCATATATATATTCTCATATATATACACATATATTCAGCCTGCAAAAGAGAAGGCTTTGGGGGGACCTAATTGTGGCCTCCTAGTGACTGAAGGGTGTCTACAAGAAAGACGGAGAGAGACTTTTTACCAAAGCATGTAGGACAAGGGGAATCAATTCAAACTTAAAGAGAGTAGGTTTAGATTAGTTATTAGGAAGAAATTCCTTACTTTGTGAGTGATGAGGCACTGGAACAGGTTGCCCAGAGAAGCTGTGGATACCCCATCCCTGGAAGTGTTCAAGTTGGATGCGACTCTAACCAACCTGGTCCAGTGAAAGATATCGCTGCCCCTGGCAGAGGGTTTGGAACTAGGTGGTCTTAAAGGTTCCTTCCAACCTAAGTCATTCCATGATTCGGTGATTCTATGGTATACAGCAGCCCGTGGCTGGCTGTATGTATAACCTTGTGGAGGGACATTCTTCAAAGCTAGCTGCTATGCAGGAACACTTTGACGTGAGGGGGAAGCCCAGGTCCCAGAAATATCCTTCACACTGGAAGAGACCCCTAGACCAGAAGTGTACAACTGCTTGATGGCTTTGAGGAGGAGAAATCCTCCTTGGTTTGGTTTGTAGTGTTCCTTCTTGCCTCCATGCCCCACCTAAATTCACTCAAGTTCTGGGAAAGAATAACACTTATTCCCTCAAAAGATCGGCCATTTCACTGCACGCACTATTGTTGTCAACCATAGACCTAAGTGTATGCTGTAGCCTTATCCCTCCCTTACAGGTGAGATAAGCGAGGGGCAGAGAGCTAAGGTGAGTGCCCAGCATTGCTAGCAGACTGCTGGCAGAGCCAAGAATAAAAGCCTGGTCTGTGGCATGACATCTCGCCTTTGCAGCCTTGCAAAAGCTGGATTGCAAGGTCACTTGGGTAGTGCTTGTGTCTTCCTATTTGTTCTGTAAAAAATGTCTGTCCAGATTAAAAAATAATAAGAAATGTCCTGCCAGAATAGGGTGAATTTCTTTACCAAGTCTCTGCCCATTATTGCTTGGATTTTTTTTTTTTGACAGAATAGCTGTTATGCTGATATTGGCCTTTCCTATAGAAAGGAGGAGAAGGAAAAAAAAAGAAAAAAGGGTGCATAACTATTTTGTGCCTATGCTAAATATCTCTGTAATTTAACAGTATGTATGTGCCCTCATGAAAATCTGCACACTGCATAAAACAAAGTACTGAGCATCTTTGAAAATGCAGGCTGTACTAGCAGAAATATAATTAAGAGGAAATACTAATAGTATTTATATCCAGGGTGACATTACAGGTTAAGAGTGCATATATGTTTGTGTCTGGATTTCAGTCTTAAACTTAAGGCTGAATCCAATGTAACCTCAGAAAAGTGGTGAATAATGTAAGAAATCCTTTTCCAGTAGAATATTTTTGACTTTGAGAAAGTAACTGTCATTAATTTGCAACAGCGCATGCTGGCACTCTTAAATAAGTGTTTCCCAGGATAACAATCTGACTAAATGAGAAATAATGAGAAAACTATTTCTTGCATCATTTCTTGAAACCAGTGCTGGCAACCTGATCAAACCATTCAGCAGTGAATTGTTCACTCTGTTCATGTTGCACAGACTCCCACTTTTGGAAGGATTTGGGTATATTTTCATACCCTAGCCATCTTTTTGTTGAACACCTGTGTGCTTAAAATTATCAACTGATTTTCAATTGCCCATACAACTGTGGTTTCACGAAGACAATCAGAACATGAGGCCACCACCTTTCCCCCTTGTACAAATAAAGCTTTCTTGGTCTTGATGCAAGCCTTTCTGGTGTTGGGGATGAGCTGAGCAAGGATGGGGTTCTGTCACGACATTCTGCTTTGGAGAAGCACTGGAATAGAAGCAGAGCACTTTGGGATCAAGGATAATCATTCAGATCTGGTGGATCAAAGATATGGTTGCTGTTCTTGGCCATGACATAAAATAGTGGCTCTAGGGCAATTCAGTGGAGCTCTGAGGTTTAGCAAGACATGGTCCAGCCACAGAGATTTCATGAAGCATAATTACCTAGACTATAGCATGTTGTGGAGTACTGTGTAGTAAATACTTGATGTAGAATTACCTTCCTTGTGGATTACGTGAAAATATAAAATGCTGACATTTCCTGATTCATTTGATTCAGTAAAAAAGTAAAGAGGTTATTAAAAAATCCCAAAATATAAAGCACATTCCTAAACTAGGCTCTTGGTCTCTGTTATGTCATGCAAATATTGCAAACTATATAGTCCTGTACCTTAATTCCCCTGTGTTTGATGCAAATTGAGATGATATGGCATTTTTGGGTAGTAGCTCAATGTTGAGCTGTGGTTTTACCATCACCAAATTTTCATGCCAGATACTGTGCCTCATCATATTCTTTTTCATTCCTATCCCTGAAAATCTTGTCACATATTATTGCTTAATTATAGATCAAGATGCAACAATTAATCTGTAGTGTTAACCATTGTACTTTCATTTGTTGACATAGAATGATCAATAGTAATGAACAAGAGAGTAAACTGAGATGGTCCATAAACTCCTATTCTTCCCTATCTTAACAGAGGTGGCAAGAAGGAAGTATGGAGGGCTTTATCACCAGTCCTCATTAGAATCTTTTGTATTCTGACTGTAAAATGTGTGCAGCAAATCCATGGTGACTCAGGAATGCCATGGTTGTCACTATGTTGTGCACTGTGGCCACTCAGAGCTGGGTGGCAGTAGCAGAAATGGGATTCAGTCCTTCTGCTCTTGCATTCAAGGTTTCTCTCACCTGGGAAACAAGCAGTCATGTGGGGCTTACAGAACAGAAAGAGGTGTCAAGTCTGTCTGGTGAAGACTGATAAGTACTGGAAGGATGAAAGTAGTGTCAATGTACCACAACATCGCTGAATAATGGTAATATGGTAGTGAGTCCCCCACAGTCACCAGCCAGTTGGGAAATCTGATTGACAGGTAAGGTTTTGGAAAAAATGTCTATCTTTTACACTAGTTTGAATAAAAAAGTGATTTTTCCTACTCCCTTACTGGACCAGGAACAATGCAATTTATGACTATCTGCTGTAATATTAATTTAATTAGTTACTAAAACTGGTGAATTGGTCAATGGGCTAACACCTCTGTCATATCTAACTTAAATAACTCATCACTTCTGTCATTCTGCTGCTTCTCAGAAGTAGGGGCTTTCAAGAAAGGCAGTACTCTTTCCCATGTTGATGGATAGAGGACATGGAATGAGGCCAAGAAGAGAGAGAGTCAGCAGGCTTGCAAACAGCTTACATCAAAATGGGTCTAGAAAATCATCACAGGTCAATCCCTCCAGCAGGGGTGAGATCAGAAAGATGTACTGGGAAAGAAAGTGAGACCGCATCTTCACCTTATGTAAGTGAATCTGGTATTATGAAGATTCCTCATTAAGTTGTCACTCAGGCTTAAAGGAAAGGTTCACAAAAACAATCCATTAGATGCACTTCTCATAAAACCTAAACTGAACAATGTTTTGTTAGCTCCTTTTTCAATTTGTTTGAAAATAAAAACAGCTGAATTTTTTCCCCCCCGTTCTTATACTTTCCTAGTTTTTTGGAATAATAGGGGCCAGCTGGAGGGAGAAGTTTATAATGAACTACGGTGGTGGTGCATCTCTCATCTGCTGATTTATAAACACTCTTGAAGTAAGCAAAAGTATCAATGCCGTTTAATGTTACACCATAACTGTTCTAGGGGCATTATGGGGTGTGACACAGTGGTCCTCTAGTTTCCTCTAGATTTGTCTAGGACCTGGTAGTTAGCATATTTGCTGGCAGTCTTAACAGAGGACTGAGGCCTTCAATCTTAGTGGAAGGGATTCATCAGGGTTACTGTCAAGGGCAGCATGATGAAACAGGCATTGCTCCTCATACGGAGAGCACTGACTGCAGAGCTATCAAATAAACTGGTACCTTTAAAATGTGCTGGGGCTATTAAAAAGACAGGCTCTTAGATTACCCCTAAATGCTGTGCTTCTCTCCCTCTCCTATCTGCTGTTATTTCATTTTTATTGTCTTTATGGAAAAAAATTCAAAGGGTTGGAGGATAGAGGAAATATTCTTGTAAAATTACTTTGTAATCCATAGAGCTAGCCCACAGAGGGGAGAGAAGGGAAGTATTTTTTAGAAGCTTTAAAAGGTTGCAAATTCTCTGCCTTAAAGGTCCTGTCTAGGCCCTGTATTTGCAGGTGTGTGCATATGTACATGCACACATGCACAATCAATGTGTTCTCATGCAACAAATTTCTCCTGAAGTATTTTAGGAAGATGTTCTTATAATGCAATCCTTGCCTAAATTCAGTGCCGACAAATAATGGTATTTGACTCCTACCTTAAGTTTTTTCTCCTGGATTTCCTGGTCTCTCTTTTGCTCTCTCTCAGAGAATCAGATCCTTAGCAGTGAGGGATTAAAGTCTCATGCAGTAACATTCATCCTTCTTGCTGAATGAATAACATGATTAAGGTATATGGGGAAGTGGAGTGACAGTAGCAAGTTCCATAGGTACAAACACCCTCAGGGGTTGTGCTGCAATATACAATGATTTATTTGGCAGCTATTTGCATACAACAAATGCCTGTGAACATTTCTGTGGGACTCTGGACAATTTCCGTGATGGAGGAAGCAGATGTAGGCTCATATGGGAGAAGAGCAGAGTTTCTTCCTCTGCTACACTGACGGCTCAACTCAGGAGCAGGGTGGAGTGAGGGACTAGCATGTTCTGCGTGTGTTTTGTCCCACATATTGAGTGCTGTACACCATGCTGTACAACAATCACAACACACAAGGTACTATAAATGAGACAGTGGTGTTCAGGTATCACAGACTAACTTGTGTCCAGCCAGCACAGCCCTGGGCTAAGTACAAGGCCTCACTGCTCCAGAATGAACATGTTTTTTTCTGGAAGTTTGCCATTGGCTGAAGACCTACTTTGCAAAATCCATCTATGAATTGTAATTTCTCTTTCAAAGGCTTGCACTTTTCCTGTAGGGCTCATCCCCTCACAGATTTTATTGCATGTGTTTTTTTTAAATGTTCCTGTGAAAAGAGTGCTCTTATTTGTCTTTTGCAGAAGGGAAATGAAGGTGCTGAAAAATGAGAGTTAAATCCATGAAGAGACCAAAATTTCCAAATGTGGCTTTGGTATCTTATTCTCACAAATTCTGCTTATCTACTTCTTTAAATCTGCAGCTGCACAATTTTTTGACATTTGATTTTTTGGGAACTTAAACTCTACTTCTGGTCATTTTCATAGGCACCTCATCTTTGACAGTCTTAGCAGCTCAGAGTCTGTTTCATGTTTTAATTTTGCTTGGATCCATAAATGAGGTGTTTCTGTTTGCTTGTGTGAGGGGCTCAATCCAATAGAGGTTCTCCAAACATACCAACTTGCTTGAGTTTTACGAAATAGAATTGTTGGGTACCTCTCCATTTCCTCATTCCCTTCCCTTCAGCCAGGTGACTAAGCCTTTGTCTTGGCTGTGTGAGAAATCTGGTATCTGATCTGACTGATACCTAAAGAGATTCACAGTCAAATCTTTGATACAGAATGACGTAACTTCCAAGTTTGGCTGAAACTGCAAACTCTGGGCTGAAACTCTTGGCATATTAGCCTAGAGGGAGAAGGTGAAAACTGCCTGTGAAATAAGGCACATGAATCCCATCAGTTAGAAGGCAACGAGCCCAGGATTCCCAGATTTTGGTGGCTCATGTTGTGAAAACTCCAATGTGGTTATGAAAGAAAGAAGCAATCTACACTCAGGTTTTGAATGAAAAGGTTTAGACAGCTACCCTGGGGAGAGCATTCAGGACTTTGAGTGTATTGGTACTACTGAAAAAGGAGCTTGAGGTACAGGGAGGAGAAGCATATCCATTTGGAGAGACCAGCATAGGTCATAAAACCTGCAGATCTGCATTTGTGTGGTAATGTTCCGGACTTATTCTGGTCTTCTTCACATGAGCAATATCATCATATTGAAAGAAATAAAGTACAATATGATAAATGAAAATGGATGCTGGCTTGAGGAAAGATTCAGTGCTATGCTGAGAACACCTGGCGAGGGAGCAGCAGCAATGAAAATCTGGTCCAAGAGCTTTTCAGCACCAAGCAAGATTGACAAAGTTTATCTTCTGCTTCTGGGTATGTGGGGTCAAATTAATGATTTGATTAGTCAGTGTATCAATAAGATTTCAAAATGAGATAAAGCTAAACTGTTGTGGATAAATTGCCACAGATACTTCAAGATACAGACTGTGGGCCAAATTGTATTCTGTGATAGACTTTCTGACTCCATGTGCTTTGACTACTTTTCTTAGTGTGGCTTCTATCACCTTTTGTGTGACTTATACCTTTTTTCTCCACTTCTTCATGGAAAAAGCCAGGTAGCTATCAATGTACATATTCTGATTTAAAAACTGAAAAGATAATCCACAGCTAAAATAATGTGTGTTTAGTCAACTGTCCATTGGGGTATGGAAGAAAAATGTTTTTTTCTTTTGAATACTTAGATGTATAATTGCCTGATAGACCAGAAAGATGAGTTTTAATCTCTTGTGGAATTTTAAAAAAAGTCCATCTAAATGTTTTGGAAACAGAAACTTGGTCTGATCTCTTGGGTAAATACAATGCATTTTAGAACTAAACATAAAAGATATACTAAAAAATATTTTAAAGGAGAAGCCTGAGTGTACTAACAGGAGTTGGCATGAATCAGAAAGGCCTGCATGACACTATCTTCTGCAGTGATCAAAATGCTCTAACTGTAGTTGAACTTCCTTTGCTCAGTGCCATCAATTCAATTCTTTTAAAAGAAAAACTGCAAGTGATTGAATAAGTGATCAGCACATTCGTGTAAACAGTCTTAAAGTGCTTTGCTGTGTTATAGTGGAAAGCTGCTTGCAACTTCTGTCACTGACTCTTCCCTGATGAGCCACAATGCTCTCACCCAAGAACTTGGAGTCACAGGGCAATAGGGCAGTGGGTTGTGAAAGCTGTGCTGTGCTGATAGGAGAAGCAATGGCAAAGCACAGCCATACTGCTGCTTGACCCCAGGGTTTCATCTGTTTGTGATTTGTATTTACTTACATTAGTACTGGAAAAAGTTTTTTGAAATCTCTCCAGATAGATGAAGTGATCTTCTTTCTGCTTTTTTCCCCCCCATATTCTCCAAAAATAATTACCTGCTATCCTTGAAAGGAAAACTGTTATTTAAACACATTTTCTTTGCATGTATATCTGTATTTTTTCCCTGTTACAGACTGAATGGAGAGAGTTGAACACACTCAATTTCCATTTTTCTGTAAAACAACTGTGTTCTCGTGTTGGGGTCCCTCCCCCGCCGTGTAGCCCTGGGAGAGGGGCCCTGAGGGCACAGACACGGGGTTTCCCTGCCCCTGCTCAGCCTCGTTCCCATTGGTTGGTTTGTGTTCCCTGCGCGGGCAGAAGGACCCTTGGTCCCGTGACTGGAACAGTTCCTGGGCAGAGCTCCGGCCATGCGGCTGGAGAAATAAACATCTCTGAAACATCTAGCAAGAATCTGTCTGTCCATATATATTTCCTTTCCACGGGACTCCTTGTTTGATATATGCATGTTGCAGGATCCCCACTGCAACAAATGGTGGAGAATTGAGAGCAGAACGATCCCCGATCCCTAAGCGACTGATTTGTGTGAGTAAACCCTGGAAACTTTGGATTCCTCTTCTTGGTTTTGCTTTGCTGTTCCATATCTAAACTATGGAGGAACCGTGGGAAGACTCTTGGCTCTCAGAGCCGCATATGGACATTTATCTTAAACTTAAAATGATTCTTGAACAACGATTTGTAAATTTTAGCTTGATTCAAGCTCAAAAAGAACTGAAACACTTCCTGGCATGGTTGTTTAAGAACTTTTTCTATGTTTCTTGGGATTTAATTCTTACCAAGGGCTTTTGGAAAACCGTTTGGACACAGTTAATACTGGAGTCAAAATATATGCCGATGGAAGAATATTTTCGTGAATATTATTTAGTTACCGAGACTGTTGAGCAATGTTAGCTGTGTCCTGGCGAAGGGAAGCCTGGCGCAGGGACCGTGCGGCCCAGGCCACGTGCACCGAGCGCTCTGCGAGCAGCAGCGAGGCAGTTCCCGCGTGCGGGCGGAGCCACGCAAGCCGCAGTGTCGGTGGCAGAGCGAGGCGCGGCGGGACCCGGCGGTGCCCACCCGGCCCAGCACAGCGCGTGGTGGAGCGAGCCCTGTGAACGCCCGGCCGAGAGGGGCGGCGCGCGGGCGGCGGCTGGCGGCAATGGCGGTGGAGCGGAGCCGCGCCCAGCCGAGACGCGCGCTGGAGCAGGGCGCGGGGAGTCGTCGCTCGGGGACCCGGCCGAGACGTGGGTACAGCGCCCGGCAGCGGCAGCGAAGCTGCGACCAGAGGAGGCGACGCACGGAGAACTGAGCGGCACGGCCCGGCCCGGCCCGCGCGGCCCCGAACGCGACCCCGGGAAGAGCGTGCAGGCACGAGCAGCCCCGACAATTCCAACACGGGAGCGACCGAAGGAGAGAGCAAAGACGCAGCGAGACAGAAAACAGCAGCCACTCGGAAAAAGGAAAAGATCATAGTAACTAAGACCTTAGGGATAGTAAAATGGTATAATGTTAAGCAAAATTATGGTTTTATAACAAGGTGTGACAACCAGCAAGACATATTCGTGCATAGAACTGCTATTAAAAAGAATAACCCTGAAAAATGCATCCCAAGCTTGGGAGATGGAGAAGTCGTGGAATTCAAAATTATACGAGGTAGAAAAGGGTTACAAGCATCGCAGGTCACTGGGCCTGATGGTGTTCCTGTAAAAGGCAGTATATATGCAAAAAATCGTAGTCATGTTAGACAGTATCTCTATTGTAAGCCCCCCCTACAGTCTCCCTTTCCTAATCCCACCTTTCCCTTTTACCCTATGTCTTATTACCCCCAGTGTATTCCCAATCCGTTTTTTCATCCATGGTTTCCCTCACAAAACCATGCTTTTGCCAATTGTTTCCCCAAAAATCCCTTTCCAATGCCGAGTGGGGGATGAAAAGGGGGAGGGAAGAAGTTAAACCCTCTCCTGCCTCAGTTTCCCCACAAAGCATGCTCAGAGAATTCTGTCTCCCTTCTGTCAGCCCTAAGATGTTCCACAGAATCTTTTGGACATTTAAAGACTCAGGAGGGTGGCTTGTTTTGTCTTGAAATGGTTCTTGTTATGTTTATCCAGTTGTTTTCATTCTCCTTTTATTAAAATAAAACGGGTGAGGTGTTGGGGTCCCTCGCCTACCATGTAGCCCTGGGAGAGGGGCCCTGAGGGCACAGACACGAGGCTTCCCTGTCCCTGCTCAGCCTCGTTCCCATTGGTTGGTTTGTGTTCCCTGCGCGGGCAGAAGGACCCTTGGTCCCGTGACTGGAGCAGTTCCTCAGCAGAGCTCCGGCCACGCGGCTGGGAAAATAAACATCTCTGAAACATCTAGCAAGAATCTGTCTGTCCATATATATTTCCTTTCCACGGGACTCCTGGTTTGATATATGCGTGTTGCAGGATCCCCACTGCAACATTCTCTTAGGAAGTTCAGTGGAGCTTCATTAGGAACTGGTACATCATTTAAAGCTCTGGCTTAACAATTTTTGCTACTCAACAATATTTTTCTTTTTTTGCTATCTTTTTAGAAAACAGACATGAAGATTTTTATTAGTGTGCAATTTGAGGGAGACTGTACAATTTAAGAATTTCTTTTCTTGATTTGGGGACTTCCTATCTCTATGTACATTAAACTGTGTGTTCCATTTTAAATACAGGGCTTTCTGCATTTTCTGCAATTTTTTGCTTCCGAGGATAGAGAAGAGCTACAGAACAATGTTAAGACCAAAACAAATGAGCAGAAACCGGCCATGAATGCTTTGTGCCTGAACATTAGAACAGAGTTTCTACAGAGTTTCTAGCTCTTACAGTGATGAGGCTATGGAACAATCTCCCCACAGCAGTGGTAAGCCCAAAATCTAATATGCATACACATATGTATGTTTATATGTATATTAGACAGTTAGAACCTGATAAGCTTCCAAAGGAGTTTCATGAAAGGGTTTGTATGATGAGTCCATGTAAGAGCAAGGAACTGCACTCTCAACCTAGAAATCCTTTCAAGTTTTACATTCCTAAAACCAGATTGACTTTGGAACCCTCCAACAGCTTTGTTTTTGATGGGTTCAGCTAGCATGTGTCTCTGGGTAGGGAAGAGATTTGGAAATGGGGGAAAGGTTGCATTTCAGATGCTGAAATGCCTCTGGGACTGGCATTGGTTTGGACCTCGAGCACTTTATGATGGGTGTTAATAGAGGGGTTACTGGTAGAAACCAATGTTCAAGAAAAGTACTTGGAAGATGTTGAGGTAGGAACAAACATGGAAGTCATGTAGACCCCTGAGATCTTATAAGTACACAAACCCCAGTACTGAGGGCTCAAACACCATCTGGCTGTCTACCTAAACAGAAAGTTTAGCTGGCTTGACAACATTTAAAACATAGTAATGAAATGAGAGAAACTTCTGCTTCCTCAGCTTGTATAGAATATCCTGTTTTAAAATCAAGACTTTGTTAATGAGTCTGCTCATGTAAAGGGGGTGAATGGTTCTGTGGGGACTTGCTACCCCATGATGCTACCATGCCCCTGTGGCTTTCCACCCATAGACTGAGGAAGACCACAAGCTGTGCCGTAGCACTCCTCCAGAAGCCTCACCCTGTTATTGCCAAATACTGCACCGTTTAAGCAGGCATGTGCTGGAACTATTATACTATTCCCTAGCAGGAACATAAACTAGGAGACCTGTGAGTTTGACTGAGTGAAATGTTTGGGTGTACCTCACTGGGCAGATACTGTGGATGGAGCTGTCAAGGCTTCCTAAAGCTGTTTGCAAGAGCCTGCTACGGCTGTCACTGTCCTTCTTGCACCAAACTGTGAAACCCATGTTTCATGATTGAGTGTATCTACTTCTTGGCAATGACAAAGTGGTATTAGACACACAATTAAGATAATTACTGCCTTTCTGCAGGTGGACTGGCATGGTGCAGATAGGGTTAGTGGGGTTGGTCCCCATTTCATTCTGGTGGACTTTTTATTACATGTTGTCACAATCTGCCACTCAGGGAGTACATGTAGACTTTTGTAAATCTTAGACACAGTGAAATTGAACAAGGTCCAAGAGGGTTCCTCTGTATTTACACTCAAAGTCAGATGCTCCTGTCGTTACTTTTCTTTCTCACTCTGGTGAATGGAACTTTTGTGAAAAATCTCACGCTTGCCTCTTATCTGTTTGTGTGCAGAGAGAGCACCGATACATTTTGAGGTTTCCTTTGAAAGAAAAGCAGATCCTAGGAATAAATAGTGTGCTTTTAAAATGTGATGCTAAAATGCAGAAGGAAAGCAGACGGAGAAAGGGATTTCATGCTAAAATGAAAAGAGAGGTGGCTGTGAGATGATCATTTAAGTGTCAGCCCAAGCAGCATTATGCCAAAAATTGCAAAAGGCCTTGTGAACTAGGGATGAGACATTGTGCTAAAGGAGAAAATAAGCAGCAAGAGAGTGGATGGAGTAGAAGTCATGTAGGATTATATTACAAGGAGAATGTAGAAGTCTTTGCATAGTCTCCTGCCTAAGTGGATGTTGATACTGACAATATTAATTGCCAGAGATTTTATGTTTAAGATACCCTGGGGTCTGGTTCAAATGAAGCAGGATGAGTTATTTCAGGAATTGCTGAAGTAAAAACCAGCAAAGAATATGGGTCAACAAGTGCCTGGGGAGAGCTACCTGCTCAGGTGAGTGCCATCAAATCCCCTCTCCACCATCACAGCAACACATCAACCAGGTGGGTCATGAAGTTTGCAACTTCCAATGTTGCCTGCTATGCCCTTCTGTTTGTGTATTACAAACCTTTTTGGCCACAATTTGTGTTGCTTTAGAAGGATGGCAGACATTTTGAGGATCCTTCTTTCTAGGGCTGCTTTGGCTACTTGAATAATTTTGGACTGTTTAAGGAGGGACAGTGTCCACTCCTACGCAGAATCGTTAGTTACTCCATGTGTGTGTGATGTGTTGGGGACCTGTAAGGTTCTTGGGCTGTTGCAGACTATGTGTCATACTGTTATAATTGTTTTAATGTCACAAAGAATAACTGAGAACACCTGCTTTTCTAAGTGATTCTTTTTCGTCACATATGTCACAGCTATTCTCATTATTTGTGGTGTATTTTTAGAGTTCACATTTAATCACAACATAAAAGTGTAAAAGTCTGTTTTCCACAAGAAAAAAAGTTTTTCATTATCTGGGGTTTTTTGTTGTTGTTGGTTTTTTTAAAAAATAATTGTATCATGTTTTTGACAGCTAAATAAATGGATTTTATTAAACTGGATTATGGGCTGAGATTATTTAGTATTCCTTTTTTATTATCTGGTGTAGCCTCTGCTGGGAGCTGTGAGTTTCTTTTCTTCATTTCCAACATTGATTCTTGCATTAGATGGTTTCATTGAATAATTAATATACTTCCTGTGATTGATGATTTGCATGGCCTGAATATTAGGTTATCAATCATGACCCACTTGTTCTAATGTAATCATATTGAAAACATGTCAAAAGCTGTTTACCCAACAATGACAACAGGAGCTGTGATATTGAAGGTGCTTGATACACTACAGCAGAAAATATCCTGGTTGAACATTCATAATGCAGAGATTATGAGTTCCTCAAATTGATGTAACAAAAGCCTGGAGCCCTTGGTGAGAGTTATCAGCTCCAATAAGAAAAGCCCTTTTTTCAGCTAGAAAATCGTACTGATTTCTTTGCCTTTTATCAGCTGCTTAGTGACTTTTTGAGCCTACAGTGTAAAGTAATTATGTTCTGTGCTGCATAGAATAAAGAAACTGAACAAAAAAATGGAAAGTGTTCTTTTTTTTGAAAAAATGAACTACACTGCCTATATCTGTTGTTACTGGAAGGAAAGAGCATTGTTAAGGTCTTTCCACATTTTGCTTTTAGTGGATTACCAGAAATATTGAAAAAGCGGGTTTTGCTTCTGTGGGAATCATTAAAGCAGAGCACTACATTTTAATACTCAGCGTATAATGCACGTTTCACTTGCAGTGTATTTCTTAGCTCATAGGTGCTTGTTTCTGCAGACCATATTGGTTCCATTTCAATACCCTGTTGCTCTTTACCTTGGCCAACTACAATGACAGGTTTAGTTCTGTATATTTGTTTCATTCATTCTTTCCTTTTTCCTGTGACAACTCATAGTAAAGTGGGAATTATGTTGAGGTTCAACTCCACAAACTCATAGATTGATAGAAATGTTCCCTATAACCAAAGTAGAATTGCTCATGTAAGACAAAGCTGCCTGGGGTGGAGAAGTCTAAAGCACTGGGCTTTATCATTCCAAGCAACAAAGCAAAGCCATTTCCTTCAACCTCTGCCTGACTTCCACTCTGAACTGCAGTATACACAGATTTTTCCAGTCTCCTTTGCTCACAAAAAGTCATGCAGTGATACTTTTCCCAACATTTGACAGTGCTTTACTCCTCATGTCACCTTTTGGCTTTGATGGAGTCCTTGAAAGCTTTGCTCCTTCCAGCTCCCTGTTGCTCCTGACGTTAGACAACTTAATTGGTGGATATAGACCAAAACCAGACTGTTCATCAAGATTAAGAGTACCACAGTTTTGTCCAAATGTGAAGACCCTACTAGTCCTGGCTAGCCTTCAAGGCATATAATAGTGGAGTTCATAGTGGTGTGGTCCCTGAACAGCTGGCATGGTTGACAGTCCTAAGAAGAAAGACAACTGGAAAATTTAAAAGCTCAGGAAAAAAAAAAGAGAAAAAGTTTATAGCAGCTATGTAGTCTAAGTGATACCACCCAGCAGGAGGGCTAATCTCCTGGGATATCACCACAGCTGAAGGCCAAATGTTTCAATTACTTAATATATGACAATATTAGTCTTGTTGTGTCTCTCAATGATTAAAACAGAGAACAAGTATGTTCATTGTTACAGGAAAAAGGATTCCCAAAATAATTTGTAATAATAGAACCACAGAAATCTGGAACCAGAGAAAGTGTAGATGAAAAAGACCTAGTCATCTAATTTCTCTGCCAGTGTAGGATTTCAGTGTGCATTTTTGGTACATTAGTGTAAGAGGGTTACTTAGAAAATGATGCCCAAACCTGTTGGATTTGAATATAACCACAGTAATTCATGCTTTTTATGATTTCTTTTCTTGAATCTCTGTACTTAATTCAGAGCACCTCAAACACTAGTGCTTCTATAGCCATGGGAAATAAAGCAAATGAATTAGATTGTAAGAAAAACTAAGATGTTTCTTAGCTTCAGCAAACTATGTCTTCTTCTATTGCTTTTTATCACACTATAGAATTCCATCATTGCCTGTACAGGTCTATTCAGTTTCCCCTAATCTCTTGTTAGAAATAGACTTCAAAATGAGGCAATACAGAAAGGGTATGTTCTGAGTTTCCTTCATTTGCCTGATGTTTCTAAAACCTTTAATGCCCATTAGTCATCTTTCCTCCACATCTAAGAGAATTTTGTTATTTTTTAAAGTTCAAGCAGGGACTGTCTTTTGTTGAAAGAACTCCAGGAGAGACACCTCCAGAAAGACTCCCTTTATCTTAGACTGACTTTGGAAGAGTAAGTGAAGGTGGCATTGTAATTTCTCTCTCTCACTGGTGACTGATCTTTCGAGTGTCTGTGCATTTGTTGTGTCACTGCATCTTCTCTTGATTGCATCATGGTAGGTTTTTGCTTGCTATATATTATGTATGAAGTGGGGCAGGAAAACCTTGTACATAAAAGAGGAGGACAAAAACAACACATTTTGTAAAGCACTGATTGTTTTATAAAGCTTTCCTGCAGGAAAAGCTGTCCTGCTTTCTGAATCACCATTTCTACATTTTTTTAATTAACATTTTTTTGGTTATTGCCTCGAGACTAAAAGCCCACTAGTTTTCAGTTGTTTAGTTTCTCAGCCAGTAGTAAAATTTTCCTTGGAAAGAAGCAGCATTTTATGGAAACCATCAGTAAACTGTTTTTCTATGGAAAATATTTGAGTAGCCCTCTTCTGTATACATAGCTATAAAAATATTAGGGCAATATGTGCTAAGTGGGCAGTACAATTGTTTCAGCACAGAGCACCCATGTCTGCAATTTGCTGCCAGAAGCAAATTACTCTAGCAAGCCATTTAACATAATAGGACATAGCAGGTGTTGGGCCACATCTTCAAACAAGCAAAAACCAGGCAATGACTAATTCGCTGGAAGGAGCAGTATAAGCAAAATTTTCTTCTTCTGACCCACAGGAAAACAAATCTGTTGTCCTCCAGTGCAGAGCTCATATGTGTGGCATACAAATCTTTCTAAGTAACCAGAGACATATCTGATACTATGCTTGGAAAAGATCAAAATAGGTATGGACTTCTGAGATGAGATGTGAAACACATCTCTCTGAACATTCTTCAATATACCACAACTATAAATAAGTACAAACATAGTCCATTCCCTGCTGATTCTGAATGGAAAAGAGCTGGAGAGAAAAAGAAAAAAAAAAGACTGTATATGTTCTCTTTATAATTTTGGAATGCATTCAGGCTTCACACCAGGCTGCAGAAAGGGAGAAGCAGCAGATGCTGTTCTCAACTCATGCTTGGAAAGGGTGCAAATTTTGTCATCAGCATAGTCCACAATGGTGTCTTGACTCTGCAAACAGAATATTTCGCGGTCTACATTTATGAACAATGAAGGATTAAATTGCAAGTGGACAGATGAAGAGTAGTTTAATAGGGCAAGAAGCAATTTGACTCATTGTGTTTTGTGAAGTTGGCACTGCAGGTCTTAGCCAGCAGGAAGGTGGCCTTGCCTTCAACCTCTTCACCTGCCTCTGCATTTCCATGATTTGTGGACCCTGCAGCACCATTCTCCCTTAGTCTACCAGAAGACTGATCATGCATGAGTTTGTTAATGCACGTGACAGCCGCTTTACATTTGATGTCACTGATGCCAGCCCAAGGTGACAGAGTTGTCTCATTCTTGGCGTCTTTGCTAATCCTGTTGCTGCCTGTGGGTACTTTTCAAAGCTACTGTAAATGCTGTAATCACTGCAGAGGGGATGACAGGATATTTCTGTGTTGTTTTGTTAACTTCTCCTATGAACAACAGGAAATTAAGTTGGGTGTTGTGTGATACTTGGCAATCTCTTTTCTGGCGGTTTATTATTAGTTTTTTTAATATTCTCATTCCACCTTTCTACTTCCTTCTCCTGCTAGATTTTCCATGGCAATATTAGGATGAATGTGTCTGTCAGTTTCAAGCTGTGACTTTTTTTATGTTTTTGTAGAGCTGTCCCAAAGCATACCTGGGAGCTGGGAATGTTAAAAAAAAGGAAGCAGAGGCCTCTGTAGTCTAAGATTGCTGGCCTTGCCTGTAACATGAGCACCTGCCGAAGTAAGAGGAGGCTCATTAGGTGACTCTGACTCCGGCTGCCTTTGCTATTTTTGGGCCAGCTGTCATGTGTGGAGGGTGATCTGCCTGGCCTTGACGTTTGGTATAACATCTCTAGACCAACCCATTGTACATTTTCCCTCTCACACCCTGCAACAGGAAGAGAAGCAGCCAACACTGTTGTTACACTGCGGGGCCAGACGGCCAATTAAGCAAGCATGGGCTGGATGTGCCCAGGCAAGGGCTCGGGTGGGCAGAGGGGAGGAGGGTGTGCAGAGCCATTGCCTCAGAGTGCCCTGCAAACCCTCCTCTTCACTTCTGCTGCATCCCTGGGAGCTGCCAGGAAGAGCATCTGAGCTGCCTGCAGCTTTAACGGTACGGCACAGGGGAGCAGAGGTCTCCCAGGATTAATTAATGGGCATCCCAAGAACACATTCTCATTATAGCTATAGCACTAGGGTTTTTCCTCATTTTGCAGAACATCAAATGTATTAGATAGTGTGCGGGGTGGAGGAAGGGAGGAGCGGGGAAGGCAGAGGCTGTGGTCAGAGGGAAGCAATATGGACTGGGGGATTGAATCTGACCCTGTCAGAGGCTGTCACAGGACTTAATATTGCATTTATTTAAACTGGATTTTCTCTGATATAACGCGTCTGAGTTTGGGGGAATGAGTCTTGCTTTTGAGGGGTGTGCAGATCCCTCAGGGAATGAAACGCCACTGATAATAAAGAGCTCATGCTGACATCCTCCACCATGATTTTTATTTGTTTGTAGCTGCTCTTTCTTTGCTGGAACACAGAAATGGCCAGGCACGTGTGTTTTGTTTCTTTCATGTGATTTTCCCCACCAGTCAGCATGGCTTATGCTCAATTAATTCCATCAATATACGGTCCCCTCCAGCCTCATCTGCACTTGTGTAGCGTGACAGGCAGTTGTGAATATACCACTAACTGTGTCCAGACAAAGGCGTGAGGAGGCTCCATGAGGGGTCTATTAACTCCACAGGCAGACTGTGGCTTCGTCTTCGGCACAGTCCCTTTGCAGGAGGGGTTTCTTTTTTGGTGAAACATTTAGTAAAACATGTTTCCTCCCTCCTGGTGAATTAACCGCCACTTGGATGCTGACGAGCAGCAGCAGTGCCGTCTGAACCGCACCCGATAAAACACCAGGGTAGCTGGACATGCTTCTCCAGTGCTCACAAACACATAAGGAGCACAAGCTCTCTGCTCGGGAGAGCTCAGCAGTCCGCTCTGGGTGATCAAGTGGGGCAGGTGATCAACTCTGGCGGAGTGTTTTGATAAAGAAGATGCTCTGACCATGCTCTGTCCCATCAATACGATTAGGCAGTGATGACTTTCTCTGAGAGACTGCTGAAGTGCACAGCCATCATTTCACCTTTTTCTTCATAAAAGGGCAACAAATTTACTAATGTCTCAGGGGCATGTGATCCCCTTGGCAGTGAGGCAATGTGCTTGCAAGTGGACTTCAATGTTCTGAAGAACAGGGAGGAAAATAAGAACAGCAGTTTTTGACTGAAAAATTATCTTTCTGCACAGTGGGTATTTCACAGGCATGGAGCTGTACTGATTGGGGTACAGTGTAATGACTAATCCCATTAGAGGTGCTGTTTACAGATTACCTGCTTGTTTGAGGACTAGAAAGCAAAGTAGGAATAAAAAAAAAATCAAAAAGGGGAGAGAATATTTTTTTAGAACTGCTGTGACACGAGAATGTGAGAGATGTTAGTTATATTGAAACACTCTTTCAGCCGACAAGGTCACTTGTGGCAATAATCCTCTCATTAGAGGTGTAATCCATCACTCAAGTAATATCAATTTAGTGCCAGGGTTTTAATGCAGGTTGTACTAATCATTAGCGGCAGTTTGTCAACTGCATAATTCACCAGGGATTGTGGGTATGCATGATTTAGCAGGTGACCCTTGACCTTGGTGGAGTAAGAAGCCTGCCTTAGAGGCAAAATCAAGAGGGACAAAAAGCAGTGCTCACTCATGAACAATTATTATGCTTAACAGCATGACTGTCATTTTAGAGGGAAAGGGGAAAAAACAGTATGTACTGAATAATGAAGGATTAAAATTCACCTGAGACTTGGCTCCAGCTACAATGCTGGAGTCACCACCCTCACTTAGGGGGGCAGGAAGAAGACAACACTTTTTTTTTTAGTGTTTACTAAATGGCCCCTTAGCTAATATCTAAGAGTGAGAAGCCCTTCTGCCATGCAAAACGTGAGGGGTGATCACAGCAACAGACTTGTTTATTCTCCTGCTGTGAAAATGTTGGTTTACTCCCATCTCTATCCCAGGTGCCAAGTGCTGGGATTGACCTGTGACTGTCATAGGTGAAAAGTATTAGTTAGGAAAGTCTGCATTAGTGTCAGACAGGTAGAGGATTTCCCCTCAGGCTATCAATTCATTTGGAGGGAAGAGGAGAATAACCTGAAGTGAATTTCTGTGCCCACCTGAAATCTACTCAGAGAGTTAAATGCAGAGTTTGATTTACCAATCATTATAAATGTAGTATAGCATCATATTCTCTATTTCAACTATTGGAAAAATCCATTTCTTTTCACGTCCCACTTGGGAAGTTATCAGTGTCTTGCCTTGCTGTATTGCTGCTCTGTTTTATAATAGCAATAATCCTCCTGAAATCTGGCAACTAGGACCAGTTAAGTGCCCTAAACTTTACTGTAATTAAGGTACTTTTTTGCTTGTAATAATTCGGAATTGGGTCTGACTTAAAACTGAAATTAAACAAGTGATTTAACCTGTAATGTGCTCTAATTGCTTTTGGTATTTTGAAAGTGAGGCTTGGGTGGGAGAAAAAAGAAAGGGGTTAAACAACTCAGTAATTTAACAGAAAAAGTGACAAGTGAACTTGCATGTTAGGCTCTTTCCAACTGGAGTTTTAATATGCATACCAGCATCCTGCTTTTAAGGCTTTCTGATAATCTATCTGTAATTGATGTCTATGCTTACAATTAAAAATGATGCTTGGAAGGAAGGAAAGGGGCTGAGCAAACCCGTTTGCTAGCTAAACATTTTGAAATGTCACTGGCACTGCCAACAACAAAATTTACATCACAGCCCTTGCCAGCTCTGAAAGAAAGGACAAAGAGTGTGGTGTCCCATTGTGAAGGGAAGGGAACACCAAGATTTATAGATGCCCTCAGTCAAAAAGAAACAACAAAAATCAGAGGGCCTGCAAAAATTTGCCAAGTTTTATTAGTGAATTATACACCTGGCATGGAAATTGGTATATGTTAGTCCCTTATCTTCTAATATAAACACATGGCAGTCGATTTTGAATAGAAAGAGCAAGGGAGAGAGAGATAGGTAGAGAATAGGTAGACTGAAAGAGAGATTAAACGGAGGGAGGGAGGGAGGAAGGGAGGAAGGGAGTAAGGGAGGAAGGAAGGAAGGAATTCGGAAGGAAGGAAGGAATTCGGAAGGAAGGAAGGAATTCGGAAGGAATTCGGAAGGAATTCGGAAGGAATTTGGAAGGAAGGAAGGAAGGAAGGAAGGAAGGAATTCGGAATTCGGAATTCGGAATTCGGAATTCGGAAGGAAGGAAGGAAGGAATTCGGATGGAAGGAAGGAAGGAAGATCACCAGTCCTGGTTCCAGTGTCAATCCAGCTGATGGGGTGTCAAGGGTCTGGCTAATTTTCTTGCTTTTGATGCAAATTAGTTACCACACACAATCTTTTCTTCTAGACCTTTTTGGAAGTGGGTTGGGAATGATTGTCTTGCTCCCTCCCTACAGTACATGTCTGCCCCTTAATCTCATTCCTGAACTTGTGCTGCACTGAATTGTTATTATCTCCAGGATCCAGAACAAGGGTACTTGTCCCAGGAAAATGCTGCCTTTTTACAGCCAAAACCTGATCATTCTTGCCTGATGTGCAGCGTGTTCTTACCAGCAGTCTTTGGTTGGCTCCATGGCAATCTGGCTATCTGGCTATCTGGCTCCATGGCTATCTGGGAAATACACATTAGACCCTTATCTTCTGGGCTTCTTCAGGAAGTAAGCTGGGAGAGGGCAAGAGGGCACAGCCACCAGGCACCAAGAGCAGCCAGATGGTAAATATATCAGTGAATAATAATACTGAGGATAAAAATTTGTGACTACTCTGTCTTTCAGAGGGAGCTAGGGCACTGCTGGATTGTTCCCATTTTCATTGCAACATGGTCAAAGAGCGGGAAAATAGGAATTTTCCTGCAGTTCTGTAGGAACTGGCAACACTTAGAAGAAAAAAAAAGGGAAAACTCTCCTTCAAGAAGTATCAACACCACATAATTTGAAGGATCTTTTCCCCTGCAATGCAGGATAGAGAGCTAGGGTCTTCCAGCAGGTTTTAGTCTGTTTAAACCACATTACTGCTCTAAATTATCTCCCTCTCGTGTATGTCCATGGCCTTTGGTAGATGCACTGAGAAAGACTGTGGCTCTCATGCCCAGGGCAGCTTGGGTTCCCTCAGTGCCTTCTGCAGAGGCATGATGCTGTGGTGTTCTTTATTTAGCTGTCGTGTGTGCTTTCTTTCTGGGAACTTTCTAGGGGAGCTCCTGTCAGTGCCATCAGTGGAGCTCTCAGTGTTCAGCTGCTCTAAGAAGGGTGTCTACTTTAATGTGAGCTGAATTGCTAAATTTAGGTATTTGAGCTGAATCACATCCAAAGTGTTCAAACAAGGGGAGAAGCAGGAAATTGAACTTCAGCACTGGGTCAAGCGTCAAGTCTTGATTGTAGTTCAGCCACATTTATAGATTCCTGTTGTCTCACATATTTAGATTATATGGGTTTTTAAGTAGGAATTGTCTCCTACTGCAAAGGACACTGCATTTCCACAATCAAAAAATAATTAAAATTCTTTAAGACTATCACATAGTCAACAGTTCACATGTGAATAAAAGAAAGCTTTTAGGAAAAGAACAATTTTCATCCTGTCAGTTATTAAAATGCCAAAGTCCTTCCTCGTACAAAGAGGGCAGTGAATCCAGCCAACATTTGTGTAGTGAGTTAGCATTCTTCTCTGTTGGAAGTCAAAAAACTTCACAGCTTCAGGCAATATTCTTGCCCATGGACCTGAGAACAGTAAAGCTCATGCCTCCTGTGGACTGACCAGAAAAGGAAGCAGATATAAGCTGAGCTTCTATTTACGTGTCTGCATTTTGATCAAGTCCTTCATATAACTGTGATTTCTGGAAGTTAGATTTCTTTTTCTTTTTCTCTTTTAGTCTTTTTAAGTTCAAAAGCTGCTGTTAGTAGGAAGTTGTGGAAAAAAAACCCAAATGAAGTGTTATACTATCATTAACATGTTGATATTTGGATATATCAGAGGATAGTGCAGTGCCCATCTGGACTGCCTTAACAATGCAATTAATTGCATTATATATGGAGAAGGGATTCTAAAGAACAAAGAATTAGAGCTATTCTATTTAAGTAGCCCATTGCTGTGGTATCTAAGCACAAGAGTAGATCAGAGCATAAAAAAAGCAGATTGCTAAAAGCCATGCATCCCAAATCTTATGCATAACTCTGTACAGAGATTAATGAAACAAGCAGAGTGGCAAGCTGGAATATTAGGTACAACAGATTTACTTCCTCTAAGTGTTTACAAGGACACCAGCTTCAATGATTTGCAAAGCAAGCTCTACGAATCATGGATGGGCTCCACAATATTTGCTGATGTTTCATGCACAGCTGCTAGTCATATGCGACAGGGTTTTAAAGGTCTCTTCTAGCCTAAGGAGGCTGATCTAGAGAGGGTTTCAAAAATATCTAGCCACTAAACTCACAGGAAAATCTCATACCAGCAATCCCACAAGCTGTCTGTGGCTAGGTATCTACTCTGCAAAAATCTGGGCTCTCCTGGTGGCCTGTGGGTGGAATCTAGCTTGTGGGAGATTTCTCTGCAGAGGAGGGTAGAGGGCACATGGGGGGATGCTCTACAGTACCTGCTGTCAGCCCAGGCCAGAGGTGTTGGTGCATGTTGTCTGCTGCTGCTTGTGAGGTGCTGGTTAGGACAGAGAGGTGCTGGGAAGGGTGCGTCCCTGGATGGCAATTGTTTCTGCCATGACTAGGGCAAAGGGGGAAAGCTGCTTGAGCCTCCTTGCTGGGCTGAGTGGATTGAGGGATAATGTTTCTTGTTGCTGGCATAGTGACTGGGGAAATTGTGGGGTCCCCAGATCTGTACTTAAACCAACCTGATGACTGTGGGTCTGCTTTTCCTCCGTACTTCAGGTGTATCATGGCACTGAGGATCGTTAGCCTCTTCTCAGAGTACTATCTTAACACTGCTGGTAAGCAACTGCTGGTTTGGTGGAGGAAAACCAATTAGAGGTGATCTGTATGACTGAAAATAGAAAAGAAGTGGGTTCACAAGATATGAGAGCTGTAGTTTCCTGGTGTTTGCATACAGAATTTTGCTGGATGGCTAAGAACACAGCAGGTAGCCCAGATACTGATTCAACCCCCACTGGCTCTCCTTGAGATAATGTCTCCCTGGGAGAGCTTGAGCCATGTGGAAAGCATGCATGCAAACAACTGCAGCCAGTGAAATCATGTGTCAGGGACAGGGGCAGACCTGGGTCTGTATGGGATCTTATTTAAACAGGCCTGACCTCATGTCACCATGGAACCAGCCGCATCCCAGCTCCTCAAGAATGCTCCCACATCAATTTCCCAGAGGAGCACTGCCCACGGAAGTGCCAGGTGATCTCTCTGGGGGCATTAATCTGCCAGTGTGTAGCACCTGGGGACATCTGATCTGCAGGAGAGCAGCTGAAACATATACATGGGCAGCAGAGACCCTCCCTGCTAGCAGCTCCATCTCATCCTGCAGCTCCATCACTGCTGGAGTTGGGAAGCTGCAACAAAGGGCATGGTGTCCATCCTACCACGTCTGCAAGCCCACGATCTCATCCAGTGTCAAGAGCATCCCCCTGTGTGCCAGTGTCAGTACTAAACTCTTTAACTTGATTGAAGCCTTCAGTATATTGACTTCTCTGTTTTGATCTTCCTGAGTTTACTTTTGTTTCTGTTGGAATTAATTTTAATCTGCTGATTTATTCAGAGATGTCTCATTTCTAACCATATTTCCTTTATTTGTCTTTCTTGGGTTTTTGTTTGTTTGGTTTTTTAATGGTGGTGTTTTTTCAGAAGCTGTCTTTCAAAGAACTGTCATTGCTGCCTCCACAGATGCTCCAGTAATACCAGGTGCAGAAGATTATGGGTGTCCAAAAGTGTAACCATTTTCTAGAAAATTGGATATATAAGATAATGTGTCTGTACAATGAATTGAAACTTTGTAAATGGCTCTGTACAACTAAGTTGTTGGATTCATTACAACTGACATATGCAAACATTTCAACTACAAAAATTCAGTTACTGATCTCTGTTAAATTCCAGGCAGCAGATGACACTTACAGTCTGCTAAAGAAAAAAAATGCTAGTCTTTTTTTTCCCCCACTGCTTTTAGTATTTGCTCAGTATCATTAATATAAATATACAATCATGGAAATCAACACAACTGAAGTTAACAGAGCAACTCCAGATTTACATCAGTGTAAATGAGAGCAAAACTTGATCCCTTGCATGTAATTTATCTTTAATTCTGGTTTAAGTCTCTCTCATCTTGCTGAATAAAAACTGATGTTCTTCTCACACACAATCTGTATACCATTCATTAGTGTCTTTTCTGTTTGGAAGAAAGATTGGAGCCTGTGGTAATGAAAGCTCAAATCCTGGGGAGCAGTACACATGGTATTTTGTTTTAACTGAATGCTGTATTGGTATTCTCATGAGTGGCTTTGCATCACTTGAACATTTATGAGTAGCTTGAACTAATAAATCTCTAATTAGCACTAATTACTAATTAGGTTATTGATTCCTCTGACTGTGGACTCCTAGCTGGTTTTATTAATAAGCAGAATGTTATTTTAAAAATTCTTGTAGATATATCCTCAAACGAGCTCACTTCTTCCATAGAAAGAAGCAGAGCAGCAGGTTCTGGGCAGCCTGCTTGTCAGAACAACACCTGGGCTTATTCAGACCGAATAGGTCTGCTGAGGATCAGAGGTGTTTGTTTGGTTTTTTTTGCTAATTGAACTGTCAGAGCGCTGCCTGCTTGCCCAGATGCACTGGAGAACCCCAGCACTTTTCTGCTTTCTTGCTTGGTGGATGCCTACTGTTTGCACCCTGGTCTGTGCCATGGGCTGTGCCCAGCAGAAAAGGGTGGCTGATGCTCTTCTGAAGGTGTTTTGGGGCAGTCATGCTCTTTTTGTTCTCATGACAAGACCTAAAGCAGATCTGCAGGAGCAAGTTGGTGTACTCTGCTTTGCTTCCCACAGTCTGGCTTTCTTTCTGTTTGTCATCTTACTGATAAGAAAAGCCCTTCTGGATCCTTGTACCCTCAGAAGAGTTTCCCCTCCCATTCTCCCATCTCTCTCCAGCAGCTGTCCTCCTCACTACCTACCTGATGAGTCAAAACAGGTTGTTAAAATCTTCACTCTGGAGTCTGCATTTACATGGCATTCCCAATAGCTCTTTGCAGAAACAGCGCCTCCTGCCCCAAAAGGATCAGGAGCTCTAAAGTCCCATTTTTTCCCCCCAAAAGCTCAGTGAACAGGACTCCCAAGGTGCAGTACTCATGTAGGAAGCACTTATCCTACTGCCACCATCACTGCCACAGCAACTCACCAGTCTTCTCCCAGTTTCTCACACCTACAAATTCATTCACAAAAGAGTTTTGTTTTTGTATGGTTTATTGAGGATAGCAGTTAGCACACTGTCTGCTAACTTCCTTCACTTGAAGGCAGAACACACAAGTAGTTGAAGAAATTTTGGCTTTCTTCACTGACAGCAGTGATTTTATCTAGAAGTGAGTGATTGCCTCTCTGTTAGGACTGGCAGGAGAGGTCAAGTGCAACATTACTTTATTCAAGCATCAGGCCATTTTCACTTGCAGGGGTTTTGCACATGGTACATCTTCAATTTGCAAACCCAGACAAGTGCAAAATGAGGCTTACTTCTGGTTGGCATTATCTGTGGGGAACATGTAAAATCCTTTTTTGGTGGCTGCCTTCTCTTTCTGTTTATTTCTACATGCAACCCACTATGTTTGTTTTGATCCTCGCAGCCCTGTGCAGGTTCTGTGATGAGCCACTGTGGCACCACGATGGTGTTGCACTCATGCTGACATTCTCACCAACAGACTCCAGGCCCTGCTGAGCTTTGCTGTTGCATGCACATAACTCCCTAGGACAACTGTGGGAGATGTCTGCGTGTGGCAGTGAGGGGATGGGGCTCCCTGTATAGCAACATCTGGGGACCAGAAACTGCGTATTCTTGGCTACAGGCCCTCAACTCTGAAATATGATCTTCCCACCCTTCTGGTCCATCTCTGCACAGAGCAAAGGAATAAAGAAGGGAGCTAAGTATCTCTGGATGGGAGTCCAGTCAGCTAATTAATATCAATGAGGTGCGTGTTATTTTTAGTTATTGCAGATGTGCTCATACCTCATTAGCTTAAACACTTTAAAGCAAATAAATAACAGCTTCTGTCATGCTTAAAGGAAACATTTTATAAAGAGGTTATTGATCTGGACTTCAGAGGGACCTGGTGGGAAGTCTGTAAGGATTCTTCTTCCAGACGACGGAAAGGAGGTGAAGACTTTACAGAAGTAAACTGAATGTGTCCTCTTTTGTAATGCATATTAAAAAGCCAAAGGGCTGATCTGTTTCCAGGTGGGTCTGGTAGGTTTGAGTTCCTGAGCTGGTTCCTGCAGACACTTGTAGATGTTTTGCAGTGAGGCGACTTGAATATCCTCCTGTGAGTTGTTTTGGGGAGATAGTTGGTCCAGAATAAAGGGTTTTTCCTGAGCTTGCAGGAGGAATATTTCTTTGGCCCTGATTACCTGGTATTTTGATTTCCATATTTAGCAAGTACCCCAGATGTGTGTTGCAGGAAATAAGTAACTTGTCAGTGGTTTTGAGGTTTCTCGGCAAAAAGAAGATTACGTCGCTTTACGCTGGAGTATTGAAGAGAGTGTTTTATATTTTGGATGCTAATGAGCGCATTTTTTTTCAGACGGGAGCCATAAAACTGTCATTATGTCAGTGGTATGTCTTTGTTCTTAGCTTTGCTCATGCTAATCAAAGACAACAGTGGTATATTTTGAGTTAATACTGTAACAAGAGGAATGGCATTAGTGGTCATCATCATGAGTGACTTCTGGACATGTGGTAATAATTTCTTAAGTGTTTCTGAATAGTAAATGAGTGAGAGAGAGGGAGTTCAGCTCCAGTGCTATGCAGAATGGAATGTATCATTCAGCTGAAATGATAGATCCACAGCTCACATTTGAGGGGCTGTAAAAGCAAAATCTTCTTTTTAATATAATTAACATATCACCTTCCACAGTCCCTCTTTCTTCTTCAGTGTCTGATTTTGCCTTTTTATTTGGGAAAAAGCAGTGACTTTTAGAATAAGGACTGCATGAGTGCAATCGTCTTTATGTTCTCAGGGAAATCAGCCCACTTTAGAAACCGAGCTCTCATCCTTTGAGTATTTTAGTTTTGTGTAGTTGGATGTAAGTTTGAGAGCCTTCAGTTGAAATGGCATTTTCCTTCCTGTTAATAGATGCCCCTAGATTTGGTAAATATCTGGAAATAGAATTGGTAACATTATATATTTAAGTGCCAGTTTTCTCAGTGAAAAAAAAATACCACCCAAACCTTTTTTATTATCAGTCAGGCAGTTTTCATTTATTTGGTGAGGCAGTATGTTTGCATTGGCTGCTGGGCTCATGAATGGCTCCTGCATAACGAATCATACATTTTAAAAATTCTTTCCAAAGCTTTTATGAAAATACAAAAAGTTAAATAACTTTAACACAGTTATGTGATCAGTCTGATTAAGTTAAAACATTTAGTTTAAGTAACCCCAGTGGGGTTTCAGCAGGACTGTACGTTCCAGAGAAGGGAACAATTGGTGTATTTTCACTGTCTGACTGTGTTTCTCAGAGAATGCTGAACAATATTAAACATTCAGAGGCTGCTTTTTCCCTTTGTTTTGACAAATGCTAATAAGTAGCTAACTGCAAGAGAGGGGGAAAAATATTCCTAATTCAAACCAGTTGTGTGATGGTCGAGCTCAGCAAATTCCCTGACCAACAAGATGTAATCTGGAAAGAAAAGAGTGGAGTGGTAGCCTTTGCTCGCCTTTGAAATCACTAATAAAGTCATTAGATGATGTTTAGCTGAAGAGAAATGACTAAAGCCAGAGAAAGACTACTCTGAGGAGCTCTCAGAAGGAACATTAGTGAGCTTTGGTTCCTAATTAAGTGGTATTATTAGGAACTTTGATAAAAGCCCTCGCGTGTGTGACATCTTGTATTTCTCTGTGTATCAAGAGTTGAAGAGAAACTGAAAAAAGAGAGACTTTTTAATGATAATACCTGAAAAGTGTTTTTCAGCAGACCCATACATCATTGTCAAGTGAAAAGATTAAACTTTATTGTTTCTTTTTGAACCAAGAACTCAAGGTGAGTGGAAATGTCTTGAAATGCAAAGTAGTTTGGCAGATAAAGTAAAATGGAGATGAAAACAGACAATAAAAAGACATTGGCTGTAATAGAGGAAAGAGCGGGGAAGTTCACTCTTTAATGTTGCTGGGAGAACTTTCTTTTTGCTATTAATGATAGCATTTAAGTGTTACAATTACAAGCTTTTATTGAAATGAAACATTTCATTTAAGGAATGGCACCAAAATAATTTTTGTGTGTAATATGAAGCATTAGTTATGTGATGCTGCTGCCAAAATAAACCCCACCATTCATTTAAAATATCGGGAAACTCCATTTGAGAGGGTAGTTATACATCCATTGAGGATACTCTGTATATTATTTTTCCTTGGTATTAATAAAGTCTATTAACAACATAACTGCAATTGATTCATAATGTCACATTTGTTTGCAAGTAATGGATGTAAGGTTAAAATGGTTTAACTATTACAATGTTTGAAAATGATTGCTGTTCCCTAAAGCCTCCTTTATTTTTATTACCGTTTTTTTCCCCTTCAGCAACCAGTTGTTTTGGAGTTGTTAAACTGCTTTCAGCTGTAGATACTCTGCATTATCAAGATAGATGGGGCTTGGTGTGGGATTTCTACAAAGGTTGGTTGCTGAAAAAGTAACTTCCACAGTGTGCCCTTGAAAGATTTATTTAACTTGTCCCTTAATAGGCCGGGCTGCACTGATTTCTACAGAAAAAAAAATCAGTTTGCTGTCAAATTCTGGTCTGTTTTGGGGAGCCTCATCTGCCTGCCCATTGGCACATAAAATGCACACCTCTGACCCCAGAGCATTTGATCTGCTCGCCTCAGTGCTGGTGGCTGGCGAGGTCTGTGACTTGGGCTGCCTTTTTTAACCAGGACAGAGAGGGTTTTGTTTGCCTCTTTGTGCTGTGCTTACAATGGCCATGAGGACGCCGCCACGCTGCAAGTGCCTGAGCACTCCCCTTTTGCTTTGGCCGTGTGTCATTTCCCTATCCATGTCCACCAGTTGTAGAAAGACGCAATCCCTGAAAAACTCTGCTGGGGGACAGGCAGATGTGAGGAGCAGGCATTGGACACTTGGACTTCCACTGCTAACTTCTGAGTTCCTGGGAAGAATGTTGCCAAAATTACATAACCTATTGGAGCCTTTCTTGTAATCTTAATTCACAATTCTCTCTGACCAGAGATTTTTTTGTCTGGGGTTGAGGCAAAAATGCATACAAAAGCAGATCACTTGGCACATAAATTTAGCTTTGAAATGGTTGAGCAAATACTCCATGCAGGTATACAGGCACATAATTTGTTAAAACTTGTTTTGCCCGTTATCTTCTTTTACAGTCGCATTCAAAAATAACTCTGTTTAAGAGAGAGTCCTGGCTTGTGTGTCAATTTTGTACTCTATTAATAAATGTAGGAAGGCTTGGATATTTTTTTTAGAGGGAAAAATAGAAAATAAATAATTTTATTAAAAAACCATATATGCTTGAAAGAAAGAACACCTCTCAAGCTCTTTCATCTAAACTACTGTCAATGTCATAAAGTATCATAAGTGAATTTTTTTAAAATCAGATTTAGTTCTTTCTCACTGTACATTTGCAATTTCATGACTTTCTAATTGGACAATGAAAATATTATAGATTGGTGGACTTCATTTTGTTTTTGGTCACCACCAGTTAATTTCACTCTTTGGTTACCATGGACTGACAGAGGATTGCAATTACTATAGGTTTTGTGTGGATGGCACTCAGCAAACCTTGTGATGCCTGGCACTTTAAAACACTTGGACAGATGGGTTTTTGGACTGCAAATACAACAGGGGGATATTTAGTTGTTTTTAAAAAAACTATTTTAATAGGTATATTCAAGAAATTGTGGACTCTCAGATTTGCAAACCATATGTATTTCTAGCCCCCAAAAAGCTCAAATTCTAAGTGTTCTGCTTCTTTGAAGACTGTTCTGAATTTTCACATCTTGTTATTACAGGACTTTCTACCAACAGAACCACATAACAGGGTTACTCCTGGCACAACTGCACATGCAGTAGAGGAACTGCATTCATTAACTGTATCAGTTTCCAAATGGCACATAATCTGTACACAGAATTAAACCCTAGCCTTGCAAGCCAGTCCAGCGTGTCAGTGGATCCACAAGATCAGCCTGTTTTCAAAAGATCTCATCTACTTTGTCCAGGGTTTCAAAAAGGAGTCATGTTTGGGGTTTTCCTGTTGGTTTTGTTTTCCCCATTGAGGTTTGCAGGGTAAGTCCCAGATCGACTCATACACTGAGTCAGGTCTAGTGAGTATTTTAGACACTATTTTTAGTGTTTTCTGAAAGCAAGGCAAAGTAGCCCCAGCACATTTACAACAGCAGTGACTCCACATGCAGGCGGCATTCCCATCTCACAGGCACACCGGGAAAAGGCAACTGTGGTGGAGAGTCGCTAATCTTTGCCACCACTTTGTGCAATGACAATACTGGATAACATTGGAAAGCATCTGCTCTCAGATTTGTTAGCTTCGGAGAGCTTTGCCTCTTCAATGACATGATTGTGTTAAAGCCAGTGCTCCTGTCTGTAAAGAGCAGAAAGCAGGAGCTGAAATCTGTGATAGTGTCATTGTTCCCAGAGGTGCAGTAATGGGCTTCACTTTACAGTGCTGTATCTCACTTGGAAAACACCTACTGAGAGTGACGTAAACTCTTTGTTAATATGTATTATAGACTGCAACGTCACTTAAACTTCTTAAGAAAATAAGGCTTGGGCAGTTGAGAGTATTAACTACCTAATTTCAAACACTTTCTTCAAAGTTTTCATTTCACTTTTGCATGGATTGCCAACATTAACATTAAGCTTTTGATTGTTTAAGCCACTTCTGTGATCAATTATTTTTTTCAAGCAGAATGAGTCCTTAGAAAACTACAACCCAAACTGTGAGACTACAACCACGACCTTCTCAGACTGGTGGTTCAGGCAATTTGTTAACATTGGGTATGACATGCCACATTAATAACTTTGTAATTAGGAAAAAAAGAGGTATTGTCAGTCCATTTTTTAAAATTACTTTATGGGCTGCTTTGCATAAAATAAAAGAGGGCAACTAGTTTATTTTGCCTTTTTTTCTGCAATGCTTTGGCTACAGTGTTGTGCATACTGGGCTGACTTCTTTCGAGCTCAGTTTGGGATTATCCAGAGTGACTGACAGGTACTGATGAGAAAAGATGATGGTGGGAGAGGCTGAGGGTTTGCTCTGAGGCACAGACTGACTTCTAGCTTGGCATGGGGCTTCCCCAGCTCACTGCAAGCCAAATAAATCCCAGCTGGGTAAGGAGGTCCCTGCTCTGTGCTGTGTGTCCTGGAGGTGTCCCCGTGTTCAGCTGCAACACATCGTGTGCTGTTGGTGGACTCCTCCTTCAGCCTTGCTCTCTGGGGGGCTGGTGGTTTAGTTTTCTGTCTTCTGCCTGACCACCAAGTTCTGTGGCAGTGAAAGCAACACAGTATCTTTGAGGATGCTATCTCCTGCTTTGTGAAACAGGCTTTAAATTCGTCCAGACACTCCAAAATTATTAGGATGTGGAAGAAAAGCCACACTGAGTCCCTCAGAAGCTCTGGTAAAATCTCTTCTCTTTCAGCAAAGCATTTTCACTGTGCCTGTCATTTTCTGTTAACTCCATTCCCCCTTTGCCTAAAGGAAACCAGAGTTGCTGAATGGCAGGTGCTCAGATAGCACAAGTAATTTGTCTAAAAATTTACCAAAAAATAGGGGGTGACTTTCCTTTTACTGACTTTCACTGACTTTCAGCTGAGAGAAGGTTATGTATTCCTTTGTGAACTGATTGTAGTTAGTTGTAGGAGTAAAAGGCTCCAACCCATTTGGAGTTCTAAAATAACACACCTGCTGTGATGTACATCTGACTTTCTTGCCTGTTTTGGCTACTTATGGCATAGGAAACTAGTCTGAGGCAGCTGTCTAGACAGCATCTATACTCCGTGTCCACTCCAGGATGATTCATCATATCCTAAAAATGATGTCCACTATCAGGGCTCGAGGTATTGATCCCTCTGTTTACTGTAGAGGATGTTCACACAGCTGCTTCAGCCTGGTCTATAGACAGGTAAAATTCAGTGGGATGGATGCCGCTGAATGCCACCATCATGATTAAGATATGAACTTCATGTGTGCAAATGTATCAGCACTGTCACATTTTCTCAGTGAAAGAAGAACCTAACGTCTCAGACAGACAGCTCAGTACTGCTGTCATACCTCCCTCTGCACACCGTGTATCACAAGTTCAGTGACAGTCAATGACTGTCATTCTGTCAAATGGCCTGATTCCCTTTGACATGTAATGCCCTTTACCCCACTTTGGCAGTAGCAAGAAGCCATGCACAAGATGTAAATAATATTAAAAGAGACCTTAGGGCACCTAAGCAATTGCCTGAACAGCATAAGACTGGTCTTGTACAAGACCGAATAAAGAGTTTTGATTTTATTCCTTGAATTCAAAGAATGCAGGATGGATCCTAGATATTGCTATAGAGGGGTTAAAACAGCTGAATAATACCAGCATTTGTTATTCATCATGTGATATTTGGTTAGGACTATTATATATAACATAGTTCCACAAATCCACATTTTTATATTTGGTCTTTTAGTTATGTTTGGTCTTTTCAGTATGCTTGGCTTTTACAAAGTCCTCATACATTTGAGCAAGGATATGTTCTGACATCCCAGTGTTTTCAGTAATGATTTCATCGTTCCTCACTTGATGTGGCAACATTAGCATGTTTCTGGAAGTGTTTAAAGCTCAAGGATTTCCAGGTTGCCATTGCTCATGCTCAGGAGAGGCACGACACATCTGAGCTATCCTTTTTGTCTTTTTTTTGTGATGACATACATGTCTGAGTACAGAAGCTATGTTATAAGGATAAGTGACTGTGGGATTATAGCCCCAGTAGGAAAAACAGGAATGATACTCTCAAGCGTTTGGAAGGAACGCAGCCAAGGCCCAAATGCTTTTATTTTTCAACTTCATTGATCAAAAGCTACCCTGTGTAAGATGCTAAATGACATCTGACATATCTGAAATGCTGGGATAAAACAGCAATAGCAAAAAAGCCGAACCAATAATAGGTAAGGTTTTACTGCTAGTAAAGCAGGTCCTCTGCTGAGGAGAAACGCTAAAACTGTGTGAATTACACCCAAGCAACTGACAACTTTACTTAGCTATTCCATACATTAGAGGATAAATCTCCATTCTAGGAAGTTTCAATGCCATTTTAGTTATCCATTTAATCCACCTATTCATTTAGCAGGAATGGTAATTACGGGAAAATTGCTGCCAAACTATGATGTGCAATTAAAATTCAGGCTGTTTTGTGTGATGCAAAATCTCCCTTTTGCACTATCATCTTACAAATCCTCTGATAGAAAGTTTGTGCCTTTTTGAAACAGAGCTTGTAATAATAAGCCATCTGGCTTACTTAAACATGAAAGATTAAAATGATATACAGTATGAAGGCTTCCTATTCAATTGCTAATGTCCAAGAACTCAACTCCAGTGGTGAAAGCTGTCATTTGGGGGGAAGAGGTAATTAAAAGATTTCCTTGTAGAGATGGGTCCTAGAGTAGGCAACTGGCACATCCAACAAGCAAAACTAATTTTCCAAAAGAAAGCAATGCTGGCCAAATGTCTTGCAAGATAATCTTCTGTATCCTTAGTTCACTCACAACTGCTTGAGTGGGACTGAAAGGTGGGTTGATGACTGGTGGCACAAAGCAACCAAACCTTGCTTTATTTACCATACTAAGCCAGCAGTGCTTCGTAACACGGGCTTGACTGAGGCAGACAATGAGAGAAAATGCATTGTAATTAAATAGCGACCCACTCTTTGAAAAGAGAGGGAGAAAAAGGTTGCAAATATTTTAGACAAACTGCAATGCAGAAACTGAAAATATGGATTCTGAGAAGTGACATGCAGAAAGGCACTCTTCAGAGATGAGCTTTTGAAACAAATGCATTTAGTAGCCCTTACTACTTTATAATTGGCAAGAGGCTAATTGGGGGCACAGTGCTTGGGCTTGTGCAGCATACAGACTATCTGATAAAACGCGGTAATTGTCAACTGGCTGCAGAGGAAAGACAAGGGACACCTCAGCTGTGACAGTGGCACATTCTGTTGCTTTCAGCTTCCCTCTGCCTTCCACCTCTGACTGATGAATTTCCAAATGGGAAGCAACTGAAAATCCTGTTGATCAGATGAAGAACCCACCCTAGGGTCTCAACTTTAAGTGGAAGCAGAGGTGAGTGTGAATCGTTCCCAGACAGTCATGCATATGGTCTGCAGTACTTGTAGGGAGCGCCTGTACCTTTGACTTACAAAACAAAACCTAAATGTTATTACAAGTAGGCTGTAACCCTCCTGGATGAAGAGATCATGTCTGATTCCTTATAGGGAAAAGAATATAATACAGAATGTAAAACTCTCTAAATAATTTTGAGCTCAATGTATCATAGCAGGGATCTTCTCTGTTGAGTTTTATGGAACTGCTCTACAAATCTGGAGAGGCATAAAGTTCCTTATTTTTATTCTGTTGCCACTGTTGCTCCTACAGGGGCCTACTTAATTACCACTCAAGTGTATTATCTCTGCCTGTATCAGACTTTTTCAAAAGGGAGATGTTTTAAAGTGCTGTGTGCAGGTACAGTACTCTATAAATAAAGAAAGAGTGCTAAAATGAGAACCCTTCCATTAAAGACACTGTCCTCATCAGCTACTTTTCAGAAGAGCCTATTTAATGAAGATCCTTTAGCTATTAATTCTACTTTCAGGCTCCATTTAGGCTGAGAGGAGGAAATAATGAATCATGACATAATGGAAGTCCCTGTAAAGCACTCGGCTTACCACACAGGAAACCAGACTTGCATGTGCATTTGTTTTTGTTTTTAAGACTAGTTCTAACAATAGCAGCCAATGAGAGCCTATTAACTTCATTGTGTCTTAACTTTCTGTTCAGTCCTTGGCTATCTTCCAGCTTAATTCCTCTGAGTCAGCAACACATTCAAAACAGGTTAAATGAACTCTTGGATAAGAACCTCCAATAAAGGAATAATTGATCTTTCCACTGCAGCTCATCACCCCTTCCAAAAACACAAACAAAAGCACCCGCAAAGGCAACATTTAAATATGCAGCCTTATTCAGAGGTGACAGGATGGGCAAGAGAGGGGTGTGGGGATGGATAAGTTGGGGGAAGCAATGGTGTGAGAGCTGTTAAGCAGCCAATACGAAATGCGTACTTTGGCAAAAGTGAGAAGAAAGGCTCACAGGACTAAGGAAAGTGAACGGACTATATTTGCTTCTCTTAAGGAGCTCTGCTTTGCCTTCAGCACAGTTTCTCATAATCTGATCTGCTGACTCTCTTGCCTTTTTACTCTCTGTAATTCTAGCCTGTAAAGTGATAGACAGGCCTCTTTCATGTCAGAGGAGGGAGGCTCTCCCTCTGCTTAGGACTTCAAATATCTATAGGAAAAGAGATGAAATCCACTCTGTTCTTGGCCTAGATCTTCACCCAGGAGGACAGAGTGAGGAGGATAGCAGGTCACTAGATGCGTGTCTGCTGATCTCTCAGTAAGGGAAGGGAGTACCCAGGCAAACAGATCATTAGGAATAGAGCGCTGAAAACATGCAAAAAACAAACATGAGAATTTATTTTGTCATTAACCAAACATCATGTCAACTGCAGGTCCTTTTTTTTTTGTATTTTCACGGAAAAGGATCCATGGATACACGGATAAGCCAAAGAGAATAGGCTCCATGTTAAAAAAAGAAAATTAGACCTAGAAAAAGAGGTCCAGCAGCTGTTATGCTGTGATCCCAGTTCATTAAACTTAAATAGACACCTTCTAAAGCAGCACACTTATTGTCCTCTGGCCTTCTCACTGCTTTATCCTTACACCCATAGTGCATGAGGACTTGGAGCCACTTTATTTAAAAGTCTGTATGTATGCTCCAGGATGGTGGTTTTGCTGTTTAAATAAAATTTGAGCTGTGCACTCTAAGAGTGAAATGAGTCAATGGACTAAAACCGGCTTTCTTGAGGATTTCTGTAAAATCTCCATGAGGAACTTGGAGCTATCATAAACTTCATGTTCCTCTCTGAAATTCAGGCACTTTTAAGGGAAAGAATAAAGCATGTGTAATGTGGGTGTTTCTCTCAGCTGCAAGAGTTGACAGTCCTGCTGCTGAGGTCTCTGCTGAAAAGTGCGTAAGTTACAGGATGATGAAAACATGGAAAGAACCTGGAGAAGATGCAACAGCTGTGAAACAATTCCTGTGGGCTCCACCTTGCTTTGTTGTATTGTAGCAGTGGCTCTTTGAGAAAGAGACCAATGCTTCCTCCTGTGTTTGCCTAGAGCTGACACAACAGGAGTTTTGACTTGGATTTCAAGGTAGTACCAGAATAAAAAATGTGCAGCAATGTATTCCAAGCATGTAATCATCACTCCAGAAAACTCCTGCTCTTTGCAGATAATTTCCAGACACAGAATACTAATTTTCCCTGGCAGTTTTCTCTGTGGGAGATTATTTACCTATTGGAAGGCTGGTTGGGAAGGGACCCTTTGTGTGTGTCTGATGTTTTTGGCCTTTTCTGTTCTAGCTGATAGCTTTATGTATGGCTACTTAGACCAAGTAACTGACCAGAACTTTTTCTCTTAACTTCTTGGTATGTCTACTCATCTCTTCAGTCATTAGAAGAATGAGAAATTTGAGAACATCTGAAAGTATACCACACATAGAGTATACAGAATAAAATTTTCCAGGGGGTTACTGTTTACATTGTAAAATATGTGCTAAAACCCAAAAGAATTATTCTCTGAAGGGTTATCTGCCTTTCATAGACCTTCTTTGTGGAGACTAGTCATTTTTCCTTTGCTACTCCCAGTGTCTCCCACCTTGTGTATAATAAGTTATGGGGGTGATTAAGTCTACTGACTTAAACTCTGATGTCACTACAGAGCCTTGTATTTCATTTGAGAGAACTCCAGTGTATTTAGTACAGATGAGAACAGTGAGAATAATAATTTTTTTACTTTTTTTGGTACCAAAACGTGTCTGGCCCAGCATGGCCAGAGGCTCAGCAAAGGAACCACCAGTGGAAGTGGCACAGCTCAGCATCCTGAATGTGAACCAGTGCAGAAGCATTGTAGGTCTTTCAGCAATGGCACTTGCAATTGTGGTTCACTCAGGGAGATCTGACACTACAGAGGTGTTCCCATGGCAGCTGAATTGACTGATCACTGACACATGCCATAAGGAATCTGTTGGGATAGCTGAGGGACACAGACTGATCAAGACAGCAAGGAGAGGGTAGAAGGAAGCTTTTCTGAGTTGAAAAGTGGTGGAGCTGAAAACCTGCTTTACTTTTACAGAGATCTGAGAAGAAAAAAGAACATGACCTAGAGTAATAGAGTGGCTGCTGCTTATCTGCAGGAAAGAGAATAGCTCTTAACTTCAGAGTGGCCCAACAAGTAGACAGGATACTTTGAAAGAAAGGTTGCCTTAAGATGAATAAAATTCATTATGTGGCTCAAATGAAAGGGGATTCGTCTTGATTTGATGACATAGCTTGGAAATGAGAGGAAAAACAACACCTAAAGGCTGCTCATTGACTAATTTGCTGTCCAAAGCAACTGCTTTGGACTGCTGTGCTTCCCACCCTTTCCTTTCCTCTTTTCAGCAGTGTTCTGGATTGTATGTATGCTACCATACATACATATGTTTGTACCCACAATAAAAACACCTAACAAACAATTGCTCTTTTTCAAACCCCTCCTTAAGCTTTCCTTCTGCCACAGCCTTTCAAAGCACTGAGGAGTGATCAGGCTGTCCTAATAGTAATTTTGATGTTGTTCTTCATTCTGCAAGAGGAACTACTTTGTCTCCTCCTTTTGTCTCTTTATGTCTCCATGGTCTCTTCATTTTATCTCTTTCATCTTTACTTGCTACATCCAACAGCTGCAAACTGTGGGGCAATGAATGTCCTTAATTCTAGCCCCTATTGCAATTCAAAACTAATGAAAAGCTATTAATAGTTAATTCAGTAGACTATTGCTGCTCAGGATTCAAAGGATTCAAAGGAGTGGATCCAAATCATGCTACCATTTACAGCTGAATAGCCCCAACAAGGTCAGCATCTGCTCCATATCAACATTAAACCTCTAGGAGACTTTGTGATATGCTGCAGGCACAAATACAGACAGTATGCTGATGATGCATGTTGCTCTCTATTTGAAACAGACACTGACCCCAGCTATCATGGAAACAGAAAGATGTGGTTGAAGAGAAGCTGGTTCAAACAGATCTCAGAGAAAACGGTTATGCCCTTCAGCACTGAAGAGAATTTTAAAGCAAATTCCTGGGAGAGCCTTGCAGTTGATAGGATCCTTCTAGCAGGTGTGGAGGAGTGTAAAGACATGAGGTTGCTTGACTTTGTTTGGTAGTGTCACATTAATGAAAGAAATGTGTTCATCTATCATCTTGAACCAAATACATAAACACCTGTTCTTGAAGAAAAGGACCTGAGTGCAACCATGCACATCTTCTGAAGCTGGTTTACAGAAAAGCCTTGCAGCCAGGAGGGCCAGGAGTATCCTAGGGTGCATCTGAAGAGTGTGGCCAGCAGGTTGAGGGAAGTGATTGTTCACCGCTACTTGGCCCTACTGAGGTTACATCTGGAGTGCTGTGTCCAGTTCTGGGCTCCTCAGTACAAGAAAGACATGGAGCTCCTGGAGAGGGTCCAGGGGGTGACAAAGATGATTAGGGGACTGGAGCATGTCTCTTATGAGGAGAGCCTGCAGGAGCTGGGCCTTTTTAGTCTGGAGAAGACCAAGAGGGGACCTCATTAATGCATATAAATGTCTCAAAGGTGGGTGCCAAGAAGATGATGCCAGACTGTCTTCAGCGGTGCCCAGTAACAGGATGAAGAACAATGGTCATAAACTAAAACAAAAGAAGTTTCACCTCAACATGAGGGAGAACTTCTTTACACTGAGGGTGGTAGAGCAGTGGAACAGGCTGCCCAGGGAGGCTGTGGACTCTCCCTCTCTGGAGACGTACAAAACCCACCTGCACATGTTCCTGTGTCACCTGCTTCTTGCCTTGGCAGGGGAGTTCAACCAGATTATCTCCAGAGGTCCCTTCAAACTGTAACAGTTATGTGATTCTGTGATTCTAGTCTGGCAGTCGAAGATACGATGAAGTTGTAGCTAACTTAAGTCACAGCAGTACACTAACATTTGTAGATTACTTCAGTTTCAAAGTATGCAGAGTACTAGACCCTCAGTACATCAAGAAGTTTTTTGTCCTCCTCTGGATTTTACAAAACCTTGATGTATGTAGAGGGCACTGCTGCAGTAATAGGTCATGCAACAGCACTAAGGCTTGTGCTGGTAGGACTCCCATTTTCCTTTCCCCCATAATAGCACTCTATAAAATTTTATAATCTACCTAGGAAAAAAGCCCAGTGGGACTGGGCGAGGGAGTCCATCCACTGCTCTGCCAGATTTCCATTGCTCTGGGGATCCAAAAAGAAATCTGCATTTTCCCGCCTCTTAGGTTTAAACCTGAGCTTTAGCTCGTGCTTTTGTCTCTACCAGGGCTCAAGGCATCAGGCTTTTCCCAATTAAAAAAAAAAGGTTTGCAATGAGTGGCAGCAACAAGAGTCAAAATAGCAGATCTTCATATTAAATGTCTTTTGGATAAGTTGTTTTTCCTTCTGCAGCCACCCTATATATGCAGAGGATTTTTGTTAAATCGTTCTTCCTTCCTATCTTGTCTTATCACCACAGTGACTTCTGTCGCCATGTGAAGCATTCATTTTCTGAGGCAGGACTATGATGAGCCCACAGGGCCCCCTTACAATGTGGCCATTTTAGCGGTGTGAGAAGTTCAAACCCAGAGGTTGCTTTTTGCCCTATTGGTAAATATGCTGCATGCATGATGTGATGCCACCTCATGCAGAAAAGTGGAACCCACTGTCCTTGTGTTTTATGGCATCACTTGCTTCTGCTTTGTATTTATTTTGTTATTAATGCTGGCTGCTTTCCAATAGCTTCTGGCCGCAATGACTGCTGCAATCTTTTGTCAGCTAAATCAGACACAATCTGCAGACAGAAACATATTATCGTGTACGTCATTTTCAAATAAAGCAGTGCACATGCAATACACCGTTGTTTTATCTGGAGGTGTACTGAATTAAATAGAGAATGCTGTTGAGCCCATCTAAAAGAATAGCTGTAAAAAGTCATAATAAAATGATATATCATCTGGGTTTCAAATGGAATAAATATAGGAAAATAAGACTTTAAATTGATAGTCTCTAAAAAAAGTCAAGTAATCAAACATGATTCTCCATTCCTTGCCTCGAAGAATAATTTAGGGAAACTGTAAGATTAGAAGTTTAAAATAATAGGCAAGTACCTATTTTTTTCAGTGACAAAAAGTAGACTATGTAAAACAACAAAAGCCTGTGAGAAACCTTAGTGATTTGGGAGTTGATGTATTTTTATTAGTTGATGAGTATTTTTTCTTTGGTTTTCATGGAACTGAAGTTGTGTCTCCATTGCTTCAACAACCGTTTCTCTGGCATTGATGAATGCAATGTCCCCGCCCTTATATCCATTCAGAAGACTGCTAGAGAGATGATAATTTTCCTAGTCCATGGCTTTGACTTCCTTCTCTCCACAGTCTTTCTCTGCTCTTTTGCCTAGAACTTAAGCTACTTGTCCTCATTTTCTACACCTACCTGTTCTGTTCTACACCATGGCCTGTCACTGCCCTTCCTATCATCACAGGCTTGTCTTCTGCCAAATAGAAGGCAGCTTGGGGTAAACAACAAAGATATTTGCTTCAAAACCGAAGCCTCAAGGAAACTTCAACTGTTTGTTTCTAGGAAGGTTTTCTAAAGGCCAGTGGATAGCATCTCCTGAGTTTTGAACAGCACTAGGGAAGTTAATTCTATCTCCTGCCCTTTCTCACAGCAGGCAGCTCTAAGTATTTATTTTAGAACTTTTCCAGTCAGTGTATGGTGTCAATTCACAAACAGTGAGGGCCAATGGCTCATGCACATTTTGTGAAGATCCACAGCAGTCAGCCCAGCCGCAGCACATGCCTGCTGGGTAGCCTGACCCTCTTGCACCCTTGTGCCCTCCCAGACTGTCAAGGAAGTGTCTTGGCTTTGTGTGGGGGGGACACTATGGCCCCTTCTCTTGGGAGCAAAGCATGGAACAGCAATTGGCACTTGTTCTGAGCCCAGAGAGAGGAACAAAGTCTGAGTGAGCAAAGCAATCAGTACGTGCCTGTGATAGTATTGACATGAACTCAACTAACCTGTGCTGACAGATGAAGGTGAAGTAAAGCCAGAATCAATATTCTTGGAGCAAGGAGAGGTAGTGAGGGAGATGGGATGCCCACGTGTGTGGAGCAGGGCCCCAGACTCAGACAGCTCTTGGTGTTGCAGGAGCATGGTTTCTACATGTTTTCAGTATTTTTTGCTTAAAATATGCAGTCATTGCTCCCATCCTTTAAGACTGTGTCAGATGGAAGATTTAGACCCATAAAAGGCAACATCTGTGAGCAAAACCCTGTGAGCTGTGCTTGGTACTGCAGCTCAAGGAAGGTGGCAAATTACACATCACAGTGAGGGTCATTGGCTCCCACCATACTTTTAGGGAAACTCTGGAAATCATGAACATTTGATGGTGTGAAGGGTAGGGGAAGATGGAGAAGGAGACACCAGGCACACCTGCATGTGGAAATCATAGAATGGTTTGGTTTGGAAGGGACCTTAAAAATCATCTAGTTCCAACCCTTTTGCCATGGGTTGGTACACCATCCACTAACCACATTGCTCGAAAACCCATCGAACCTGGTCTTGAGGCTGGTTTGAAGTCTGCAATGGCTTTTGGCTGGGGGTGAATCTTACTATTATTGAATTCCCAACCTGTTTGTAGACCTGAGACTGAAGCACGTTGATGCTGTGAGCAGAAGGGGTCTGTGCTAGCATTGCCCAGGCTTCCATGATCCCCTGGAAGTAGCCAGACCCTGGCTGAATTTCTGCGAATCCATTTTAAGCTTCCCCAACAAAATCCCATTTCTTTCTAGACAAATATCCTTTGTTTCAGTTGGTACCTCCAGCAGGTTATCAGAGTTCTCAGCTATTATTTTTGAGATTATTCACTTCAACTCTCCTACTTTCTGCCCAGAATTCACAAGATATCCTTTAATTTATTCTGCCTAAAATGAGATAAACCATGAGCGACCAGTCTCCTGGGGCTGTGCCATTCTGTAGTGAGCCTCCTGTAAGAGATACAGGGCACATTCTCAGCACTGTGCGTTGTTATTAATGAAGGCTCTGTGTGCAACTCTTTGTCCATCACAATGAAAATTTACCCTCATGTATCTCCTAAATTTCAGATGTAGATTTCACTTGCAGCATTTTCGGATATTCTTTGATTATTTTTTTCATATTAGGGGACCATAACGATAAGTCCCTGCTCAAGTGAATATACAACTAGACCTCAACTGACACTAAAATTTGCTAGTTTTTCTTTTTGAGCTTAAAAAAATTTGCCTTTCAGAGCTATTCAATAAGATAAATGTTAATGAGAAAAATTTTAACAAGGCAAGCCCTGGCAGTGACCCTCTCGGATCTAAGCAGTGCTACAAACTCAGGGCAAGCCTGATGCATGAGGAACATCTTGCAGAATATTGCTGGCCTTCTGTTCTATCAGCACTGTAGTTCTAGAAACAAGGCTCTTAATGAGGAAAGATCAATCCCAACAGGAAAACCTGTGATATCTGACATCAGTAGACAAGCATCCATGCTGTACAAACCACCACCCCCCTGACGCCAGCCCCTGCTTACAAAAAATAAAATAAAATAAATTGTGTCATTTTCATTCAAAGTTTAAAGACTTGGGATCACTTCATGTAGCATTTAACTATCATTTCAGTCAGGCTTTTGAAGCTGTTTAAGTTCTTTTGTACCCGAGTTGTTTAATGTTACTCAGACAAGGTAAATCAAAGTCTAATAGAGTGGAAAAACTGTAAAGGCAGAAAATAGGTAAAAGATAAATCACACAGGAAGTTTTGATTTTTTTTTTTTTTTGTTATTATATTCATTGAGATCAAAGGCCTTGTTTCAGCTCTAATTAACAAAAGCTAATGCAGATTGGAGACCTTCTGGCACTGAGCAGAGCCTTGGAGGATACAGTTGAAATCTTCTGAAGATTTAAATAATTAATATGACACCTTGAGCTTCGAATGGGAAAATAAAAAATAAAAAAAAAAAGAAGGGGGGAAAAAAAAGAGCCCCATGTTCAAGTTTAAGAACAATGCCATTGCCAAGTTTGATACCATTTGTTCTGATGAAAATGAGCTGAGTAGACTGCACTGACTTCATTGTCTGGTACATTGGCAGTTCAGTGGATTGTTTCACCTTTTGTCATGCTAAGGGAGCCTTTTGTGCAGTACTTTGTTACCCCCAAGTCTGCCCCAGTTGAAGGAGGATAGAAAAAGGCAAATCTGCTTTAGGGACTTGGAGGATGGTCATTTAATGGTTTTTAATCCTCTTAATCCACGTAAGAATGGAGATCTCTGAGTGAAAATCCCATCCCAGAAGTCCTTATGATTCAAATGCCTGGCTCAGGAGACTGTCTTTTGAAAAAAAATACAGCAAAATATTCTCCACTACTGTGGCACTGTGGTTTATTTCTCCCTGGTTTTCTGAAGCTGTCTGATGCAATATAAGCAACATGAAATTGAAACCTACTTCAAACCCTGTGAAGTAGGAGAACAGAGTGCCCGGTGCCAGTCTGTGTGTTTGGGGTACTCTGGTGATTCGGCTTGATTTCATAAAAGTGATAAGGACCCTCTTTTCTGATTGTCTCAACTGTATGCAAATCAACCCTAGATTTCGGTGTGCACTAATGCCCTCCCCAAGCTGTTTTCCACTTGAATATTTTCTAAGTAAATGAAATCCTCTATTGAGGTTGGTTATAGATTACTTCTACCTCCTAATATAATCATAGATAACTCTTTCTTCTGAGCTCATTATTACTTCATAAGACCATGATTTCCCTTCCCTGCCACCACAAAAAATATAAAATCAATATAACTAATTAGATAAACCACTAAAGAACTGCTAAGAGGCAATTTTCATAAGTAAAATTACAGAAGATCTGAGGACAGAATGGGCTTTTCTTGCTCTCAATCTATAGACTTGCCATTTGCCACAACATGTTGACTTTAAAATAATTTTTCAATTACATGCACAATGAGGCTTCTCATTTGTTCATGTATTTTATCACTCCATTTTTTAGAACTGGTTAAAAAAAGGGAAAAATATAGCTTCCGACTTGTAAATGACTGTGTAACAGATGTAGAAAAGTGTAAAAATGACACAATTTCTCTAAAAATGATGAATTTTAAAAGTTCCTTCTGCAGTACTCTTAATCTAAGTAGAGAGAAAATTATTTTAGCAAAATTGCATGATGAAAAAACTCAAAGAATGTCTTTAAAAATTGCTGCTCATTAATGCAATGCTTTCTGTTCCAGTTAGTTCACTGACAGCCATTTCTCAGCATCTATTCCTACAGCCTTCCCATGCCTCTGACAGATACAACTTCAACAATGGGTTCCTAGGATTTTAATACAGGTGTCCTGAAAGTTCAGCCTGTGTAAAACCACAATATTTCTGAAGTCATTTCAGCTAGGTGTTAACATTGAAGTACTCTAGGTCTGCTTTAAGAAAAACGGGGCATTATATTGCTTTTTTTCTCTACAGAAAAAGGTAAGCTAGTCATGCTGTCTGTGGCATCCCATAAAAATTTTGGCTGTCCCTTTGATGAAACGTCTGTGTTTCCATCTGAATCAGGTTAACATCTCATTTGAGATTAGAGGGAAAGTAACTGTTATGTGCACTTACAGCCTGGAAAGCCAGCTGCATCCTGGGCTGCACCTAAACTGGCATGACCAGCAGGTCAAGGGAGGTGATTCTGCCCCTTTACTCCACGCTGGTGAGACCCCACCTGAAGTGCTGTGTCCAGCTCTGGGGCCCCCCACATTGTTGAAACAAGTCAAGAGGAGAGCCACTAAGTTCATCACAGGGCTGGAACACATTTGCTATTAAGAGAGGCTGAGAGAGTTGGGGGCATTCAGCCTGGAGAAGAGAAGGCTCCGGTGAGACCTTATAGCAGCTCTACTTTTTAAAGGGAGCCTACAAGGAGAGGAACTTTTCACAAGGGCATATATGGGACAAGAGGGAATGGCCTTAAGCTGAAGGAAAGTAGGTTTAGATTAGATATTATGAAGAAATTCTTTGCTCTGAGGGTGGTGAGACACTGCAAGAGGCTGCCCAGAGAACTTGCAGACTCCCCATCCCTTAAAGTGTTCAAGGCCCGGTTGGATGGGTCTCTGAGAAACCTGGTCAGCGGAAGGTGTCCCTGCCCATGGCAGGGGGGTTGGAACTGGATGATCTGTAAGGTCCCTTCCAACCCAAACCAGTCATAGTTCTATGATTCTATAATTCTATGTAATGAGGGAGTCATCAGTGTTGTATGCTTCTCCATTTTTCTACTATTTTACAGCTTCCGTTGAAACCTCACCTTTACTGGGCTGAGCCTCACAGGGGATGTGCTGTCTTTCTTGGATCTCTCATGGTACTGCCTGGAGATGAAGATGGCACAAAACAGCAGCCTGCCTCACATTTCCTGACTCACTGCATCACAATGACATGGCTGCAAATGACAAGTGTTGGATGAAGATGTGTGCATGAGAAAAAGGTGAGTCCTTGTATTCAGTTGTGGAAGGTTAGCGACAGGTAGGCTGTGATTCCCTGGAAGTAGCATAGTAGAAGTCACACCAGACTGACAGCAACAACATTAAGGACTGAACTCAAATGGTAAGATGGCTTTATCCTCTTTGGAAAATAGGGTGTGGGGAAGTTGAAAGAGGTTTTTGCCGTTATGGAAAGGAGTAATGAGTTGATAGTGAAGTATTTTTAAGAGGAAACTGAGAATATAATGCAGACATGAGGGAACTCCAGCATTACCATTATGTGCAGGAAGTAGTAAATATGTGGAACAAAGTACTTGGAAAGGCTATTGAGGAAAAGAATACAAATGACAGATAAAGTCACCTAGCTTTTCTAGAGGGAGAGGGAGTTGCGGAATATGAAGGAAATAGCTAAGGAGGATAGAGATGAGCTTCCAGCAGTCAGGTGTGCTGAGCTAAAGGAGACCTTCCTTGGTTATAAACCACTTTGTGTTTGGAAGAATGGATGGGCAGCACTGGCAGCGCCAGCCTGCACACCATGAGGTGCCTTGTACCCAAACTACCTTGGATACAGTATTTCCAGGACCAGAGCTGCTCTGGACACAGCCTTCTGGCCAAACATTATGTCAAAAAATGGGTATGAAATGTGACTCCTTACATATTTTCCAGCCCTTCATACACCAGCCAGTTCTCCCCCAGGAAACTTGCTTTTGTCTCTCTGGCCTCTGCAGCTCTGTCAGTGGGACAGGTCTGGGAACGCCCCCAGGAGGGACCAATCAGGGAGTCAAGAGCGCACACGTTTCACACAAAAAATCCCTACACTTGAGACAAAAATGGGCTAGATCTCTGCCTGTGTCCTCTGTTCTCCTCCCACTGGTGGTGGTAGTGCTGTGGCAGGTGTCAGGGGGTGGAGGTTCAGCATAATCCCCCATGACTCACAGCTCTTGAATAGGCCATGTTTATTTCTGAAGTGAATGCTTTTCTTTTCTTTTGGACTCTGCAGTATTAAGGCCATCCTGCAGCATGGGCTGGTACCAATTTTTTGTTTATGGACTATAATCTCCCCACAATGCGTACTTACTGCAGTGTTAGGAAAGCACAATACTACAACAGTTGGTCAACAATATGACTGAAAGTTACCTGCTTTAAAAAAAGTGTTTTCAAATCTATTCTGGAATATCTTGGTGTTTTCTTTAAATAATAACTCTTTTGGAAAGGAATATTTTTTTCTCTCACTTTCTTCTATGAAAGCCTTCCTCCTGTTAAGGTAATGTAAATTAATAACAACCCATTTCAGCCCCCAGAATGAGAACACACTTTTTGCAGATTGCTCCTATTCTGCCTAGAAGCTGTCATTTTTAATGTGACTTTCCAAAGTTTTCTCAGCAATTCCCATTCCCTACGCACTATGTACTTCATAGAAATGCACATACTGTTCTTCAGACTATGTTATATATATTCAGTCATGTGAATCATAAATTTCTTAGTTCTCATGAAAATTGCATGTTTGTCACTATTTCAAATTTTCATATCCTTACCTGACAGGATTCTTTTGGAATGAACAAAATAGAGCAACAGGAGAAACATCTTGAGAGAGGCATATGTGGGAGGAGATAGAGACAATAAACAGATATCACACGCAACACAAGATAATGCAACAAATAAGGGTCTGACTCAAATCACTTTAAAGAACAGAGAGTAGCCCCTTATTACCAAACTACAAAGGCTGCAGTAACTCCTTTCCCCGAGGTAGCACTGCTATCAGGAAAAAGACCCCTAGTAGTATTTTTATAGCCTTTGCTTGAAATGTTTTTGAAGGAAAGCTCTGACTTCTAAAGAGTTCTGAAACTGTGTGGTGTCTCAGGATAGATCTTAATGAAATTTGCTGCTATCAAAACTAGACTGCCTAGAATATGGCAGAGCCTATTAGGACTGCAATAACAACATTGATTTTAGGGATTTTCCCCTCCCTCCAAATACTCTGCACACTTTTTTGATGTATGAAGAGACTGAAGCTTCTTAAAAGATATTTTCAATGGGATAGTTCTGAAGACTTCAGATAAAATATTTCAACTCAGTACCTGCAGGGACAGGAGAAATTGCTTCAGTTCATTTTGCCTTAGTTAGAGTAGTGTTAAATCAACTGCTCTTGGCATTTGCAGGACTTTGTAGACATCCTTTCAAAAGTGTTTGAAAAGCTTCAAATAGAGGTTGGTTTTCAAAAGGCAACTATCACATGGGATTGACATCAGTAATGCTCCAAAGACTGTCCAAAAGGGCCAATACATGATATAAATGAAGCTTTATTACCTTTTTTTCATCTCAGATACAAGGCATGTTCTGTCTTTATTACATGATCCATTTGCTGCTAAGAGGATACCTGATACATATCCTGATTACTAGGACGCATGAGGGCCTGATTCTTCATAGCCTTGAAGGAGACATTTGCATGTGACTTTCATGTGCTGACAGTTTAGCCAGTAATTTGTGAAGTTTTTCCACCAGGAGCAGTGAGAACAACAAGTGCAATGTAAATCAGACGTGGTGGCATCTGTTCCCTTCCATTGCCTTTCCTTTTGCTGATGTGTAACACAGCACAGTCCAATATGAGTTGAAGAGAGCAGTGCTTCAGTCTGAGCACCTGCAACATAAGCTGCACTTCTCAAGATATGCAGGGGCAAGGATTTTCCAGCCCCATTTACACAGGCAGCTCCCTTATGTTTTAGCAGATTTATTCGTATAAATAAGGATTTAACCACTGAAATTTGCAAACGGTGAGACTTAAATGACATACCACTGGAAAGTCATAGTTGCAAGAGTATAAATTCCCGGAATCTAAGCAAGAAGATGTATTTGCTCATCCATTGTGATGTAATTAAGCCACGCTTATTCTAACAGAGGGAGGAGGCATCTAGCTGCATTACTGTCTGTTTTGAGTGGGAAAGTGCAAGATGCTTTCCTTCCCACTAGAGATGGGAAGATCCAGTGCAGGTCCTTGTAAAAGGCTGTACACCTGAATGCAGGATGAAAATTCGTTTTCGCATGGAAGTAGCCTTTGTGTTTGTATAGGGAAGATGGTGACTGGATGTGTACCCTGGGATATGAAGAGTTCCGTTAGATACCTGTTGCCTGACCCTGAAATTCACCCCTAGAGCCTGATCCAGCCACTTCTGTGAAAAATCAGTTTAAAAAACAAAGAGGAACAATATAATCATAGGAGTGCCTCTAACACAGATATCATACCACAGTGCTGTGGATTTTTCCTGACAGATCAGTGTGCCAAACCCTGTTTTTTCACATCATTGTAGCCTTGCTACGATGTGAGAGAAATGTGTGCAACTGAAATAGAGTGGTGTCTACCAACCTGTGGTAAATCTGGTCATCAGCCTGGAAATTCTGTTGCTCGTGATAAACAATGCTCAAAGTGGTATATTCAATCAATATGAAATCCTTGCTATGCAAATTTAAAGAAAACCTTTTTTTTTTCTCTTTGGTCACAGACTTAGAGACATACTTATTCTTCTTAGTAGGAGTCAGTAGATTTATAGCAGGAATGAGTGTGAATCACAGAGTTTGCCAAAAGTGCAGTAAAGAGCTTAGACACAATAATATCAGAAGTGGCCTTTAAAATGAGTTATAAGAGTAAGTTAAGATAAAAGATTCACACAAGACGATGCACTTTCTCATTAATCCTTATTGTATTTACAGATTGTTGCTATAGAGACCAGAGAAGCCAGGTATTTTCTTTTTCTGGGAAGGCAAAGACATCTTCACATTTTCTTGTCAGATCTCTCTTGCATTTTGGGGCTTTGAAGCAGCTTTGATGGAAATGTTTTCAGAGGGAATAAGAGAAGAAAGAAGTCTCCCCATGATGAAAGTACGTGTTTGCAACCTCTAACCTAGGCATCTGGGAAAGTTTAAACTGAAAGGAGAGAGGCAGCAGGTATTGTTCATTTCTATTCACTTGTTGCTCCTTAGTATATTCAGTTCAAGTTGAAATTTTCATATATAATCCCAGAATGAGAGTCTAATTCTTTCTTTGGACTCGAGAGCTTTTTACTCTAATACAGCCTTTACTAAAACATTTTATTATTGTTCAAGGTGAAACTTTGGGATGAATCACTGGTCCTTTAACCTTTAAGAATCACAGAAGAATTCAGGCTGGACATTGAAAGTATCTGCTCCAGACCTTTACCCAAAGCAAGGCCAGCTCTGGGACCAGATCAGGCTGCTCAAAGCTTTGTCTACTCGGGTTTTTAAAACCTCTGGGGATGGTATAGCCTTTCAGGGAAACTTGGTCTTCTGCCTGACTGTTGTCATGGGGAAAAGCTCCTTACACCCTGGATAAATCTCTTTTGTTACTGTTTTCCCCATCATTTTTTATCCTCTTCCCAAGTGTTACTGCGAACCGTTCAGTCCCATCTTCTTAGTGACCATATGTAGGCACTGGTAGCCAGTGGTATTATTGGGTGTCCCAGTCCAGCTCCTCACAGAACAAGTCCTCTAGTCCCCATCATCTCTCCCCTTGAGGCCACTCCAGTTTGTCCATGTCTGTCCTGTGGTGGGAGGACCAAAACGGGATATAGTATATACATGTGGTCCAATGTCACTGTTCATACAACTCAAGAGTGCTGTCAGCCTTCTGTCTGCTAAGAAGCACTGTGGCTCTGAGTTTGCTCTCCAGCAGGGTCATTCAGTTCTTTTCAGCAGAGATGTTCCTCAGCAGTTATTCTTGACCCATTTGTCAAAGTGTGAATAGTCCTGTGCTCCCACATTTTTTCTTTCCATCTGATACTGAGCTCTCCTTCATCACATCTTGCAATATCAGTAAACAGTCTTTTTCAAACCTCAAGCCAGCTGCCTACAGTAATCCTGGTTTCTTCTTTCTCTTCAGGGTAAGCTACATATTTTTTGTGCTGTTGTAGGCCACAATGATTTGAAACAAAAGCCTTCATCTGAAATACCTTATGACAAGGCTTTTACTCGTTTGAGAGTTACACTTGATATGGTATAACCATCTGACCTATCCACTGAATTTACAGCAGTACAGGCTTTTTATTTAAGTCCTTTATTTATGAATCTGGCTTGACTTATTCATCCTCAGTATGCATATCACTGACCAAATCTCACTGTGATCTCCTCTCAGACCAACTGATCAGATAGTTATGCTCACCGAAAAAGGAGAGACTATGAATTCACCAGCACAGCGGAGTTTGCATGAGAGACAAAGTAATCTCTTAGACAAAGTAGCTCCTTTTTCCCATTTCCTCAATTCTTGAAGTACAGCATCAAAGACAGGAAAGAGAAAATGTTTTAGTTCCTACTCACCTGCCTTCCCAGGCTTGCACTGTTAGTACAACACCTGCCTGGAAATGCAGGGCAGGCGAGACACGCTGCCTCTCTGTCACAGGAAAAACTGGCATCCACAGCCTCCTGTACAAACATGAAGGAAGCCTGTGGTAACAATGCTGTGTGCTGCTCTGTGGTGGGGACTCTGTGTTGCCCAAAAGACTGCCAGGTAAGTGCTCGTCATTGTCAGTGTGTCTGGCATAATGAGTCAATTGCATTTAGTATTTCGGAATGGAGAGCTGCTCTGGCTAACAAGCCAATGGACTTCTCATGCTGAGTGTCCAGCAGGCAGCTGTGAATCAGGTTTCAGCTTTTCATTCTTTATTAATTGATATCCTAAATGCTAGAGGAAAAAAGCATTTAACAGAAAATATTAACATGTTCCTTAGTCACTTGGAAACTTTTAAAATATTTCTTAGTTTTTCTGCTGGTAATCTTTACCACTCTCATGGCAGTTCTGCTTGTTCAGAGGTTTTTAAACAGAGTTTACCTTCCTATCAGCCAGAAACCCTCTCTTCTTTTGTTAAGATCTTATCCCTGGGAAATGGCTGCTTCCCAAGTACACATACTTAGGAAAGAAGGTGCAATTCTGCCATTGCTCTGCATCTTGGATAAGGTCTTATTTTTTTTGCTCTTCCTAGACTTCCAGAATCAAAGTTTTGATTGGCTCGCAAAAGGCCATTAGGATTATTGACACAGAATTACTTCCATTTCATCCTTATATCAGAACCTTTGCAACTTCTGACAATCAGGCCCCTGCTGAAAGATGTCTGGCATAAGAAGAGCTAAAGAAAACATAGCGGGCTTGGTGGTTCAGTCCTGAACAAAAAAAAAAACAACCTGAGAGGTGAAACAATAATCAAGTCTCTGCAATGTTTTACAAGAGAACAAGTCTCTCTCTCATACATATGAATGTCAGTTGAAATGACCTTTTAAAAGTGTGATGGTTCAGAGACAGAAAAATGTATTCTTTTGGATTGAGAATGTCATCAAAATGTTAGAATCTTTGTATTGGATTTGAAAAAAATTGTTATCTTTGCCACTTTGCTTCAAATGTTGAAGATGGAAAAGTACTGCATTCTATAAGGCTTTGAGATTTGAAATAGAAGAAAACAGAGTTGAGGAGTTTGCAGTGGTTTGTGGTTTGATTGATCACTTCTTCTCTATAACATGTATTAATGACTGTACTATTCCCATAAATTCTTCCTTTGACCTTTCTGTAAAGTATGATGACAAAACGACAAGTGCATTTCTCACAGCTTTTGGACCAAGAACAGTTTGTGTATTATCCCTTGAGAGCCTGGGCTAGCATTGTTCCAAATGTTTTTCTTTCATGTGGTAGCCTAAATTCTTTATTTTCCATCTCTTCAGGATCCATGTTTAATATTGATCCAAAGGGCAGGTTTTTTGATTAATTTTATATTACATGTATTTCCTTTTTTGATTACATTGTCTTATGAGTTCATGAATCTTTCTAAGTTAATTCTCAGTTTCATGAAGAAATCCCTTTGGCAGATGGAGAAAAAGTCCATCTTAGACTCTGTGTGCAAGAGAAAAAAAAATTTGAAATGACTACAATGGTTGTTCTTATGTTTTATGCTAAAATGTAGCTTAAAATCAGTTTTAGTCATTTTCTTTCAAAGAAAAGATGCCTGTGATCTCACAGCTTCCACAAATCATAGTATGCCTGATGGAAGTATGCCTGATGGAAATGAAGACAAACTAATAAATGATGGTGCTATTGCAGTTGTAAATTGTTGTTGTAAACATGAGCTCTTATGCAAATGGAACTGTTGATGAAACTGTTTTTCATGCTTGCTGGGTGAGATTTTAGAGCAATCTGTGCTATGAGCACTGCAGGCTTGTCTAAATTGTCATAGCCATGACTGTGCATTCACATGAATGTGGTACCCCATGCACCCTAATTTGCACAGCCAATGCTTTGGAGCAGGGAGACTTGGAGCCTGACAGAGCAGGGACCAAGCAGACCAGGTCAGAAGGTGGGACAATGCTTGCCAGCCCAGGGGGAAGATGGTTACTCAGCCTAGAAGGTCTGCTTCCTGGATGCCCTGCTGCATTTGTTGCTGTGGCAGACTGATCTCCACATCCTTTCCTTCTGCTAGGAAAAAAATGGGGAAAAAAAGGCTGGAAAGTTTACAATGAGTCTTTGATTTATTTATAATTAAAAAGCAGGTAATTTAGATTGTTCAGATATGAAGATACACTGACCACATTAAAATGTTACAGGTGGTGCCTCATCATGTGGTAACAGGATGATTTTTGGTATCTCTTTGGTATCTTTCACTGATGCTATGAACAGTACTGTATAAAGTAATGTAGGTAATGATATACAGAGTGGATTTCTTATGAGGAACTTCAAATAAAGAAAAGGCAGATCTTCAGATGGATCTGTGGTCAGATCTGGCAATAGCGCTGTTATTTTACATGAGCTGTGAGCTTCACTGATTTTTGTTGAGGAGAGACATGAGTGCCAAGAGCATTAAATACTAGAAAAAACTTCAGAAAAGTGATGTGTTGCCAGCTGGTGCCTTAATAAATCTGCCAAGGCAACACTGGACCAAAAATGGTAACCGATCTTTTTAGGGTCCTAGTAACAATACCACTACTTTGATGTTGTTCCCTTGAGTGGTGAAAATGGTATTTTCAAGGATAAACTTGAGCAATTCAGTAATAACAAAGTAATGTACACAACTGCCAGAGATTTCCTATTGGAATGAAAATGAAATTGCAGAACTTTCAGCTGGAAATTAAACGTGCAGTGGTAGAGGTTTCTGAAGTCACCACATTTGTTCTGGTTTGGCTGGTACCTAATTCCAAGGACATGAACAGAAACAAGAAATATAGGTAGGAATTCAGAACAATTTTTCTCGTCCAGTGAACTCAGCTCTGCCCAGAATGTGCACAATATGTTGTTGTAAAGTGGCAGAAAATCATTTGTTGTTATCTACCTCTAAGCAGCTTTCAGATTTACGTGGTAAATTATGCACAAGATAGACAAAGACTGTAAATTACTCCAAAGATACCTCATGCCTGCACAGCACATACAATTGGAAGTTTGCATTGCTGGCTCCAAGAATAATAAAAGCAATACTGTTGTGGGACAAAATGTGGTGAGTTTAACTTCTGGTTCTGCTTACTAAACACTGTAGGGCATTGATAAAAATTTTACAAATACAGAAATAGGTGAGTGCATTATTTATAGCAACCCTTTTATTAGAAGACACAGAGGTCCTGGAAGGTGGTAACCAACAACTTCCAGGAAAAATGTCCTTCCAGATGTCACCTTTCAAGACCCCTAAAATCAAGAGACTGACTTAAACATAATATGATTTTTAAAAGTAACCATTCATGGACATTTTTATTTGCCTTGTGAAATATAAGCCTTTTTTTTGTTTTGATTTCCAGGTTTTCCATTCATTCCTGAGTGCTGGAAGCTTCCTTTCTTTGAATTAAAGTTCAAATTTCTATATAAGTCATTGATTTCTGGAACTGAAACTTGAAATAAAGTGCTTTAAGTCAAGCTTGGACTAAGCTATCAAGAGCTGATAACACTGGGAGTTATAAGAGTAAGTGACATTCATTTCTTGGGGATTCACGTAGTGACAGAAAGATGCTCCTTAGAAGTCAGTTTCAGTCTGGAAGAGTTCAGAGGGGACAGGCTAATAATAATAATAATGGTAATGAACATAAATATGAAGTCAAAGAGAGATGCCAGTGATGCTGAGGATAATTAATTCACAGCTTGAATTAATTTGCTATTCTGGCTGTGTCAATAATTACTTGCAACAACCTACAAATTTTTGGTGTTTTGTTTGGGGTTTTTTTACTATTTTCTTGATTGAGAGCATAATTTGGTCTCCTAGTATGGTGGATCCACTACAAAAGCGCATCTTGAAAGTTTTAAGAGGATTTAAGAGTGAAGTGCCAGAGAGAGGTATTTTTTATGATTGTTGTTATTAAACGCTCTCTTGAACATGTACATTTTTATGGACATTTCTGTTAATAACCGCATTCAGGTTTTCATTGAAATAACTCCTGAAAATTCTGAATTCTTACTGGCAGGAAAACATTCAGCACCATTTGTAAGTGTATTTTCATTCCTTTTCAGCTGAAATAAGACTGTGAAAAATAAAACCACAGGGTCTCCTTTAAGACAAACTCAGGCTTAAAAAATTTTCTTTGTCTCCTCAAATGTGGTGTATCAAAAACTACCCCAAGTCAGATTTCTGACATCAGATTTCTGGCCTCACTTCAAATACTATAAAGCTACAGGCTCCATTGTTATTCTGGTTATGTGTTGACTCCAGGGGAGCTTCTCCACTTGTGGTATCTAATTGAAATTGCTCTATAGATCACTCTGTAATCAGTTCCTTTGGATGTTGTCTCTGCTGAGAGTCCTGGAGACCTCTGAGCTTCATTCTGTGCAAGTACCGCATGTGCACCTTGGCTTTGGCCAATGGCAGCTGACCCCAGCCATGGTGACCATGTGGAGGACACCCAGGAACACGAGCCAGGAGAGAGCCAAGTGTCACAGCCTGGACCATTGAGGGACCACGATGTCAGGAGTTATTATGGTGGATTCTGAGGTCTGCCCCTATAATTCTGGAGGTGTAAGTCAAAAAGGTCCTGACCAGCAAGGACAGTGTTATGTGGGATGTGCTCGTCAGAGAAACTGTGGTAGAAGCACTTCTTACTCTAGATGTGTCTCTAAATAGCAAAGGTGATGGAAGCATGTAGGGAAAAGATGAAAACTGTGTCAGGGATCAACGTGATTCCTACCAGGCTGTGACTGTCAAGGTGACCAGCTGATGTACTGTGTCAAGGCCACTGAAATATTTCAGAGTTAGGAGGAAAAGCATAAGTTTTTTTTGAGATGCCAGCGAGTCTTGCATCTCAAACTTATGAATTTATTGTTTAGGCTTATACCTGGCCTTTAAGATTTTAGAACTGACAGTTCATGCTCTTCTACCTATTATTTCTATTCTTCCAGAGGAAAACAGGGTTTCCTGATTTTTAGCTCGCCAACATTTCCCAAGTTTGCATGACCCAGTTATTTGGAATTGATATTGAAAGAACCTGAAATGAAGAAACTCTCCTCTTGGCACTTGCAGAAAAGACTAGTCCTACCAAGAGCTGGTTTACTGCTTCAACAACAGCTGGGTTTTGGTGCTCAGACAGTGACTTCCTTACTTTCACCCACTTGATCTTAAAACAGCAGCGTGTACTTGTTTAAGGACTATTTTAATCAAAATCGATTGTTTACATATATTTTATTTAGGGCTAAATATAAAGTGATATTTTCAGTCTTAATTGTAAACAGGTTGACTGAGAAGAAGAAAATGTTGAGTCTTTTAAATGCAATTGAAACAAAAATGGGGGTGTTTCTTACATGTTTTTAAATCAGTCTTGCTATCAAGAAGGAGATTAGTACTGTGTACAAGATGTGGTACTTTTACAGTGGACTGGACAGTAAAAGTTGCTCCCAAACAGCTGACCTTAAAATTCAGACTGTTTTCTTCCCCTCTGAAGACACAGGCACACTTCAAGTAAGCAAGGGCTGTGTTTGAACATCAAGGAGTAAATGCCTGTCTGACAGCGTACCTGGAGTGATGCAAGACTCCCTGAGCTGCTTCCCTGGCTCTGAAAAAAACTAAAACTCATTCTTCTTTCATTCTCTATTTTTTTTAAGGATGCCGATAGAATCATAGAATTGTTCACATTGGAAAAGACCTCTAAGATCTTTTGAGTCCAACTGTTAATCTAGCACTGCCAATTCCACCACTAAAACACATCCCCAAGTGCCACATCTGCACAGCTTTTAAATGCCTCCAGGGATGGTGACTCAACCACATCCCTTGGCAGTCTGTTCCAATGCCAGAAAACCCTGCCGTTAGAGTTCATTTGTAAAAATGGAAATTTCTGAACATCCTCCCCTGCCACACAACTGACTATGCATAGTTTTAAACATGTTTTTCCAAAGTTAACTTTGAGTCAGATGCTTTTATGGTGATGGGAGATGACTAGTTTTTATAAGGCAAACAGTCTAGGTGACCCTGAGATTGGCCCAACACAGCAAGATTCCATGGGGCAAAGCACTTGCCTGGTACAAGAAGGATTTGCTGTAGACCAGCACAGGGAAGATTAACGGCAGTGCATGCAGATAAGAAAACAACAGGCTAAATCAGCAGCTTTCTTTGGCTACAGGAAGAAACCCTAAGGAGCAACCCTGGCCATGGAAACTGCTGGTTATGAGCCTAAGGAGTAGACCCATAGCAACAGTCCCCCCTTCTGTTGGTTGTGGGTGACATCAGGTAACAACAGGACTGCTGCAGAAGCACAACAAAACACAAATGAATGGTGGCGAAAAGCAGGCAGTGTCCATGGCTAGCATGAAAACAGGAGCAACGCAAAGTCCAGGTGCAGTCTCCCCACCCTCCAATGATTAATTTGGCAGATGAATTTGGCAATTCAATATTGTCAGCTCAAGCTCAGTAAAGCCAAGGAAAAAGCTAAGGGACTAGCATATCTGAAGTGCTGTGCCCTCATCTGTTATTGCATATGGAGGTGCTTTGGTTTTCAGGGAAAGAAAGAGAACCTGTGGCAGCTCCATAGCATGTGCCAAGCCACACAGGTCTGCCAGGGCCACCATGCCAGGCATTATGGATGCACCACTCTGGCTGTGGTAAGTCAGTAGGTGGTGCCACACAAATCAAGCCAATAAAAGTTGCTAGGAGAAAACATTCAGTAATTTGCATCAAGCTGGGAGAGGTCTGCAGGGAGGAAGTGTTTAGAGGAGGTGTGGTGCAATCAGTCTGTAGGTGCCTGGGTATGGTGCGAGCTGCAGCTGAAGTGCTGTTTTCTTATTAGGAAACTGGCTCAGCTTTACAAGCTCAGAGCCTTTTCTGTAATTTCCCCAGTGTGCAGTACAGGACATAGCAATCACCTCAGTACCTTCCTCGTGCAAGTTGCTGCAAATGTCCCATTACATTTCTCATGTACTTTTCAAGGTACTGCCAGTAATTTCTTCAGTCAGAACAGACCTTCCCTCTATTACAGTGAGATGAAGAGATTTCCTTTATGCATATTTTCGTTAGTCCAGTTTGGGGGGCACCAAGGCTTGAGATGAGGTAAAAGCTTTAATGAGTGCTAGAGCTGTCTGGCTGATTTTAAGAGGTTTGTAAAGCTTTAATCCTTCAGCTAGAGACTTAAGGCATACTTCTGTCATACTCTATAAGCTGTGAACTGAGGGAGACTTGTTGAGTGGGATAGGAGAAAAGAAAACTGAAGCTCACATCACTCTGATCTTGCTTCACAAAACCAAGAAAACTAGGGCCGTTATGGCTGTGTGCCTGCTGATTAATAGCTTACCTTTTCCAGGTGCTGGGGACTTGGGGAATATGAAACCTCTCACAGACTGTTTACCCCAGAGATTCCACTGCTTACTTGAATGTATAATGTTGATGGTGTTGATAGTTATTGTAGTACTCATTAAAAGAAGTGTGCCGACTAGATTGAATTTTGAAGCAACCAGTTGTCTAACACCTTTTCCTTTCAGATTTGTTTATTTTCAGAATAGCAGTAGTTCTGTTTTTCCAGAAACCTTGACCATACTGGTTCAGGTTTCCTTTTCCCATGTGTTTCTTTACATGGACTGCGTGCTGCCCATGGCCTGTTTTCTTTCTGGTTTAGCTCTGCTGCTGCCATTTCATTTCAAACTCTTTTTGGTGAACCTGAGGAAAGGAAGCTTGATGCCAACAGTGTCATAAAGCTGAGACCAACAATTGTGAATGCACAGAATAAGCAGGCTAGGAAAATGAGGGAAAAAAATGCTTTCTTTTGATTTTGCACTGCAATCTTTTAGAACAGCCATATTAATAATAAGCCCCACATATGAACTTGATGGGATTCCTTTAATTGCACAGGATGTACTTGAATCTGTACAATATTAAAGCAAATCTCCAAGACCTTACAAATTTTCATGGTCCAGCCACCAAAAGGATGCATAGATCAATGGCAAAGAGCAACTCAATAAGCTGCATGAGAGAGCAAACTTAGAAGGGCTGTGAAAACAAAGAAAGCAGATGAAGAAGGAACAAATAACTTAGTCATTCAAGAATGTAAAAACTACTGTCCCTGAAGTTTTGATTAGTTCACTTGCAGACATTGTGAAGAGGGGAAGGAGGAAGGTACAGTAATTCATCAGTGAGGGTCGCTATTCCACGTGCAAGGGATTGCACTACAAAAAAACATTGAAGAGGTAATGAAAGCATAAAACAAACAGGGATTAAAGTTAACATCACTGAAAGATGAAGGATGGTAAGGCAGTTCATTAAGTGAGGTAAACAAACCCATCTGATTTCTACCCTAATGCAGTTTAAATGCTTTTGGAGAGATCCCTCATTTTTGTTGATCTTTCTCTGTAGACTAGTGTCTGGCTTCTCCTCCAAGGAACTGCAGTGAAAGCTGGATTGGCAACTCACAGAGATTTTGAGTCAAGGAAGATAGTGTAAACTTGGTGCATGTAAAGAAAGTTGCAAAATCAGCCTGAAAAGAGAGCAGAAACTATACTGAAGAAAAGGAGGGTTTAAGATTCCCTTCTTAAATGAAGTGCAGTGTTCAGTGTTTCCCTCAGTTGATCAATACTTACCACATTTAACTCTTGTTTTCTCTATTATTCCATAATCAATAAAATGGAGGGAAAAAAAAAAGAGAAGAAAAGAGAAAAGGAAACAGGGAGAGAGGAGGAATAACATTACAAATTACTTGTTCAACCTTAATCTTGAGTACTTTCCAAATTGTAAAAATGTAATATGTTTCACCTAAAAATATTTTTGAAAATATTTTTCAGTTTTCCATTTTTCTGTGGAAAAATGACTAACTTTCATAAAATGTTGATCACCTTTCTGAGGAAGTGCATCTTTTTCTGTCATCATTACCTTTGCAAAAATGGTTGTAATGATTAAATAACATGGGAGTTTTTCTTAATACTTCTGCTTTATGAGTCACTGCTAATAATGTCTTTGCAATAGAGAATGTAATCTGCTTTGCTCTCAGTTCCTACAGAACTGTGACTTGTGTAATCTGCTTTCTGGAAGTTACAAATTAATAATTAGCTTTGCAGAAAACAAAAGAACAAAACACAATGAGCCAAAAAACAACTAACAACCTACAAAAAATCCTAAGTCTATTTTTGAGCACCAGATCTTCTGCTTGGGGTTTGTGAGGTGTATATCTATGCTACTGGGAAAGTGTGGTGGTTCAGAAATGATTCTGAACATGAGGTACTCCTGCTCCACTTGCCCTGCTTCCCACCTAGCTAACAGCCTGATGGCTGTAGAATCATGATCGTGGATAATCTGAGGCCTGAGTAACATGAAGTTCTGTTGCTGGACATGTACCTGTAGAACACTCTGTGCTCCAAAAAGCACATTTCAGACACGCCTCAGCTCTTGTACCTTGACTAGCTGGCTGTACACCCTTCACCGTGTGATTTACAGGCAGCCCCTGGGCTGATGACACTGACAAACCAAGAGAGGGACGGGCACACATGTCAGATGGGATAGTGTGGGTGTTAATCCTTGCTCTTCAATCCATGGCAATGGCTGGCTGAGGACCTGCAAAAGAAGTGTTGCTTTGTGAAAAGGGCAGTGCATGGACTGCAGAGTCAATAAAATCTGAAGTGTAGTCTTATCCTCTTTTCCTCTTTTCCTCGTTTCCCAAGGATGAAGCATAGATGTAGAAGAGTGACTTATATCCCAAGATCTACTGCCTTGCACTTTTTCATCTTCAGCCCTTGGTGTCACTGGGTTTGCTGTATCAGCCTACTGCTTTATTAGCACTGTAAATGTTCTTTCCTGTTCCTCTGTTACATTCACACCCTTCTTCAGTGAAACCATTTCTTAATGTATGGGTTTGATAACTGAAAAGCCATCTTTCCTTTTTCTTTTTTTTTTTTTTCTTCCCTGGGATTGTTTCCTAAGTCCTAAGACTTGGTATTTTAAGGGTCTTTGGATGATCACACTTAGGATTTAATTATAGAATCATAGAGATGTGAAATTGGATATGACTTCACCTCCTGCATTAGCCCCTTCGGTCCCAGTATAGTATTAATTGAGTTACATATCCGTGATGTCCATCCTGATGTCTGGTTGCAGTACCAGTAGTTCAGACAAGGATCAAATCATATTTTTCTTCCAAGGAAGTATCATATAGATTTCCTACATATACTTTTGGAAAGATTGAAAATATATTAAACATGCAGCACATTTTTTTTATTTTTTCATCCATCAATTTTATTCTTATTCAGTATGAAAACTGTCAGGCTGATACTTAGATTAATCTTCCAGACTGCACACATCTCATGTAAATCACTCTGCTTCAATAGGGAAACCATAGGCTTGTGGAGCACTGAAGAGTATTTTTTATGGGCCACCTTTTCCCTAGATGCAATAATCTGCCTGTCTCATCAGAGACACACTGGCATGCACTGATCAAGAAAGTCCGGCTGTGAGGCAGGGTGAGGATGGGAGCACTCACTGTCTCTGCCAACTGACGAGGGACAAGGAGGTCTCACTTCCTGTTGCAATGTCTGATTATGTATAAAAGATCAAGAAAAGAGAAATGATAATTCATGAACCCCATGAAACTGGAAGAACCACAAGCTGATGACAAGCACAGCATATTTGCAACTCTTTACTTTCAAAGAATATTACAGAATGAATTAATTGATCTTCATATTTTGAAAAGATATAACTATAACCCATACAACTTTGTAACCCATACAACTTTGATCCCCAATTCTTCATCACTTTGTACAGGAAAAACTCATCCTTCACAAAAGAGGAATTGTTCCCATGCTTTAACTTTTGTGTTTTCTTCTTTTAATTAATTTGAGAAGCTATTCCACAACGTCAGTGCTTTCAACTGGTGCTCACTGAGAGTCTCTTTCTATGTTATTAAAAACACATGTCACTCAAGTAGCCCATCTATAATTTTATTCTCAGTGTTTACAGCCTGTAGAGATTTGTATACCCTTTATATTCATGGCCCTGCAACCACTTTCCAGTAAAATTCTCCAATTTCCGTATCTGGCTCTGTCAATCTTCTCCAAGGCCACTGATTTCATGATGTTCGAGCTATTTCTTTTGCAGGGGAAAACACTTTCTGTGGTCATCTTGTGTGCTTGCTGTAGGATGTATTTGAGTACCGGATTTCATTTTTATTAAACATCATCACTAATATAAAACAGTTGTTATTTAGGTATTTTTATTTAGTGGTGGAGGTCTGTAGAGGGACTGTTCCCATAAGCCATCTAGGTGAATTTCCAATCTAACCATTCAAGCCACATAGCAAAGTCAGGACCTCAGTGTGTTGCTGGAAGTGGGGACCATCTTCATGTCTGGGCATATCCTAGTAGTTCAGTGATATATTTGACCCATCTGCTTTTATTCTACTGATTTTGGCTCGAGGGTTTGTGCACAATTATTGAAAACACTCAGAAATTTAGATTTACATATTAGTAATATCTGAGGCCACAAGTAACAAGACAATAAAAAATCAGCAAAGAATTTGAGGAAAGAGATGCTGAATGAGTATGAGAACAAGAGTAGGTATTTGTTTCTCTGTTAGCCCTTAGAGCTCATGAAGAAACCCTGGACAGGATGTCACCAGAGGTGGGCTTGCCCACTGCTGTTCAGCCAGATGACACTCGTCCTGGTGGAGAACCATGCTGAGAGAACACCTCCATTTCATTTGTTCCTGAGCTCCTCTAGATGCTGTGAGCCCCCAGCTGGTCCTGCCACACATGGTCAGAACATCCAGCAATGGCAAAAGCATTCTCCAGCCACATAGTTCTCTTCCTTCGGAAAGTTTTGGTTTTCTCCTTACTCACAAAGATAAGAAAACTTTTCTGCTAATATTTTCTCTTAAGTAATTACCTCAGTTCACATATTGCTAAAAAAATTAAATAACCACAGCCCTGTCTGCCTGCCTGTGATGTGAAGACAAAGAACTCTTAAGGTTAAAAGCAGTGAAAATTTTAGAGCAGAAACTAACGCAGATACTATTAGGGTGGGGTTTTGGGTTTCTTTTTCTGATTAGATAGAGCCTACACCAAAGATGCCTTTAAATTAGTATTAGACTTCATTTGCATGTCTTCCTGACAGGGGAATGAATGAATGAAAGAGGTGAAAGGAGGAGATGGAGAAGCACTTCAGTGACGGGAAGGGGACAGAAAGAAGAGGATGAATTCAGAGATGGGAAAGGGGAGCAGAAAAGCAGAAGGAAAACAGAGTGGTTTTGCCACTGTACACCCATCGTTGTCGTATTGGTGAGAGAATCTTGCAGGCAAGAGTCACCTCCATGGACCAGTGTGAGATCTTACAACAAAGAGGTAAGCAAAGGTGAGTGCCTCTGAATGCACAATGGTTCCCGCACAAGCAGAAAACATGTTTTTCCTCAGATCTGTGTGTAAGCTGGGTGTTCTCTGTGTAATATCCAAATATCCACAACAAGTTGTCATGGAGACTCTGGAGTCCAAAGAAGCATGTGGTTGTCATAAGAGTGGCTGGGATTTACATGGACTTGTAGAAACACCTTTGGGGTTGGTGTAAAGGAAATGCTTAACAGAAGCAAGAGATGGTCCTCTGGACTTCATGTTGTTTGAGAAGGGAAGCAAGGTTTGTCATGAAACACATACTCAGCAAAAGAAAAATGGATTTGGATTACTCCTGATCTTAGTATGAAGGATTTTTTGCTCAGTGAGATTGTTTTGGATGGTCATGATGAGCTGGAGATCTCAAATTGAGTTTATTACTGAGCTCGGGGAGGACAGGTAATGAGACAGGGCTAGGAGAAGTAAGTCAGGTTTGGTCTGCAGGGGCTGGGCTCATATATCTACACATTCACAAACGTGCACACACACACACAAACACAAAAAACAGTGGGGGTCAGCTGAGGGTGATGCAAGAGCATGCAGAGGCTCCAGGGCTGGGGGTGAAGTTCAGCCGAGATGGATTTGCTGGGGCAGGGTGTGTGCTTAGAGCATACGTGCTGCCATCATGAATATTTATTGAATCAACCCCCTCATACCTAGGCGTGCTGGCAATCATCCTCTCTAGATCCACAATTTACACCCTCCTGCCACTGACTGCACATGAGCTGAGACCCCATTTGGCAAATTTCTTTTGAAATTTTGATTTATACGCTCCTAAAAAAATCTTTATTAGACTTCTCCCTTCCAGACAATTTACTTTGTTCAATATGTTTGGTTGTTGGCTTGAGTTTTTTTAAAGTTTAATTCCTACTTTCCATTTTTCAGTATTTATTATGCCACATTCCCATGGGGCTGTGACTGGCAGGTGGGTCACAATATACATAACTGATAGGCCCATCTGTCTTCCTTTCACTGCATGCTACCCCCTTCTTTGTCTCTTTCTTTCTTTCTTTCTCTCTTTCTCTCTTTCCCTCTTTCTCTTTCTCTCTTTCTTTCTTTCTCTCTTTCTCTCTTTCTCTTTCTCTCTTTCTCTCTTTCTCTCTCTTTCTTTTGTCCTCTCTTTCTTTCTTCCTTTCTTTCTCTTTTTTCTTTTTTCTCTTTCTTTTTTCTTCCTTTTTTTCTTTCTGTCTTTCTTTTTCTTTCTTTTTTCTTTCTCTCTCTCTTTCTTTCTTTTTCATTCTTTTTCATTCCTTTTCTTTCTCCCTCTCTCTTTCTTTCTTTGCCTGTGTCATAAACTGCCAACAATAGGTGCAGTCCTGTGTGAGGACTAACAGACAGGTAGCTGCACCAAGAGAAGGCTATCAGTAAATGAAGGGGGTTTAGTCACTTCACAGTAGGTTATGAAAGCAGATTTTTTATAACAGCTTGCATTATTCCCCCTCAATATTTACAATTTTTATCTTCTATGACACACAGATTCAAACAGAAATAGAAATGTGCTTTCAAGAAAAATGAGAGAAACACCTTCAGTTCCTCTTTTAGTTCTTTATCTTGGTTCTTTATCCTTCAGCACAAGAGCTCCTGCTTTTCTTAGGCTCCCTAGTACCTAAGGATTCCTGTGCTGGGGAAAAAAATAGATGCTAATACACTCTGAAAAAGCAATCAGCCTCTGAAAAACAGTCTGCCTAGCTTCTGTTCTCAGTAATGCTTCCCACCTGAGATTTTGGGAACTCTCAGCTTGGTTATGTGCCTGGTTTTTAATTTTAGTAAAGGAAAAGTGAAAGTTCAAAGTGCTGCAAGAGCTGCTGCTTGTGGCAGAATGCAAGTGAGAGCTCTCAGGGCCCAGGGGCCGGGTGGGTACCGAGGGCCCTGATCCCGCAGCCCACCAGGCACGCGGGGCGCCCTGTGTGACACCGTGGCCCAGGAGTGTGACAGAAGCAACAGTGTCAAGCTTCCGGTAAGGAAAACACAGCATACTGCTCCCATCCTGCCAGGCCAGATGCTTGTGAGGTGTGCAATGGCAAGGTGACCTGGAGTTCTGTGGTTCCCAGCATCAGTACAAGAAACCAAGGGCTGGCAGGCAGCACAGCTGGGTGGAAATCTGGCCTCTGAGGCTCTGATCCTCTATCCAGCACTCTGTGAAGGTGTTGAATCAATGGGATGATGCTCAAATCCGGCAAGAGACATCAGTGCTGGGGGCAACGCTTACCATCCACAGCTGAATGGCAGAGGGCCATTTCTCACACTCTTCTTTTTTCTCTGTATATTTTGCTTTCTGGCACTTTCCACCCACTTTTTCTTACCTTGGTCTCGGTTTTAACTTGCATTGTTTACTGCTGTTTTACTCAGCATGACCCAAAAACTGAAAATGGAGTCATCCCACATTTTTTCAGCTCATACTTAAAAAAAAATAGGCAACAAAAAAATCCAGCGGCCTGTCTTTAACCTTTGGTAACCCTGACATTCTTTGCACTAAAGTGTCTGATATTAAAGCAGATTGCTTTCATGCCTACATAAGTAATATCATATGCTTCACATCAGCCTATGCTCAGGCGAGCTGAATTCCCACTGTATTATTGCCTGTGAATGTACACTCCATGCATACTAATAATCATCTATCTGAACCAGCTTGCCTTTCAACTTTTTGAAAAGGAGTTTTATTGGTTTGTTGGATAACTATGGCATAGGAATATAATTTAATGAATGATGGTAATGCTTGTGTCTATTAGTGCTTGGCAAGTTGCACCAGAGGGGTAGAGCTGAGAAGAGAAACAGCCTTAAAAGCCTGCTAGAATTACTGAAGAAATAGTGTCCTTCCTCCCCCCACAGCTGCTAACCAAGATCATGCCTGATCTTGGTGTAGTTAAAGAAGCACTTAAGAGGACTTCTAATTTTTTTTTGTAAGCAATGTTTTTGGGCCTTTATATTTTTTCTGTTGGTTTTTTTTTTTCCCTTTAGACAGTAGGTGTTAAAAGGAAATCCATCAGAAAGAAGAACTTTAAGCCAGTATGATTTACTGGTATTGTCAGGTGGTCCATATTTGTGAGAGAATTCTTTTCACGCCTGCCAGTGTTGCCTCTCAGCTCTTCATTCTGCTCCAAACAATTCTTCTTGAGATCTATCTCTGTTTCTGACTTGCTCTGATACACACTTTCCAGTATTAGAATGTGCTCTGTTTTATAGGAGACATAGTCCAGGTTTCTGTAATGTGAAGCAATAATCTAGTACATAAACACAGAACCTGGCCCTATGATGTTGTGGGATTCTCTGTCTTCTAAAAGCCTGGGCATGCTGACTATAATCTTACAACCCACCCTCTGGGGAGCTTCAAGATAATTTTGTTTTTGTCCCAGTATCCAAATCCAAGTGATTTTCTCACATTGGAGGTTCACCAGCAAGTAAAATGGGTCCCTCTCTCCCATTGAGCACATCACACTACATGTGTGTAAGATGTTGTGAGAAAATGGCTCCCTTTTAACCTTCTTTTTGTATACAGGCCTTGTGTTAAATTCCATAGTTCACTACTAATTTGGCAGGCTTAATCTAGGCTATCTGCATATATATATATATATATATGTGTGTGTGTTTATGATATACCTAAATCTTGGCAAAAATTTTTGCTGCCAAGATTTTTTTTGCAGATACAAATTCCCTTGCTAGAACAAGGGAGGCGTAAGGGGTTGGACCAAATGTTCACCTAGGCCCTCTTTTAGGCAGCAGACAGTAACAACTTTTTTGGAAAAAGATGCAGAAATAGGGCAATCAGAATAATAATTTTCCTCACGTTTTTCCAAAGTTCCAGCAATATGTGTCTCTTGGGCTTCTTTGAAAAGGGTCATCTCAATATGTATCTACCAGTGGACTTATTGTCTGTAAATTATCAAATTCTTTTTTTAACCCATTCATAGTGTTAAGGCTACTGTGTTATCACAGTCACTAAGCAGGGGAAAAAATAACCACTGAAGAATCAAATATTACTGAAATATCCCAGAGTCTAGCCTTGGGTCACTCAGCATATGGATGTACTGACCACAAGAGAATACATCCACCTCTTGATTCCGAGTGTAAACCACAGGCAAAAGGCCTGTGTTATCAGCTCAAGTATCTTATTCACTTCATTGCCTTCTTTTCACTCGAGTGTCACAGATGCAGTACTAGAGGTAGAATATTAGCTTTGTTTGATAAATTTCAGGTCCAATATTGTTTGTTGTGGTGGCCTTTTAAGAATTGATAGACATTGGTGAGGGAGAGGCGGAAGAGATGGTAGAAGAATGGGCCATGAGGCTGCTTTCTGATGTTGAAAAGGGAACCAGTGCAAATTTTTTTTTGTTTCCTTTACATGCGTCAAATGCTAGCTGCTCTTCATTCTGTGCTGAAGTTTCTATTGTGTAAGTAATCATATGGGCATATTTAAGTACTGGGCTTTTTTGAGTTAAATCCCATTCAGACTGTTATGACTGTGTTTAATCTTTGAAGGACGGGTGGGGAGGGGGAAATCTGTTCTTCAAAAAAGAATCCTTTTTATATTGAAAACTATAGGATTCTTATCTTTGATCTAAGTAAGCACAACTGTACCATGTCAGCAGCATATTAGTGCCAATGCATGTGTGTTGTACTTTTTAAATGCTGTTTCAACATGTGTCATTGTATCTATGTTCCTACAGGCTCACAACAACCTGCACCCTGGTAACTACATGTTGATTGAAGCACCCTTATGAAAAAAAGATATAAATGTTTGTGGTTAAGGTGATAACCCTTTTGTTTTCTCTGTAATCCATCACAGGGCTTGTCAGCCCTGACAGCTCGAGTGGATTTTTTTGAACACCTCTTTATCTGACAGCTTCATGCATCATAAAGCAGCAAATAGAATTAGATCAAAGTCTAAGAGTCACTGTAGGCTTTGTAAGGTATGCAATCCTGTTTGTATCTTTATCCAGGCTCTGACAGTTCATTTTAACTGGCACCAGGGGGAAGGAGGGAGAAGGAGGAAAGTTTCTTTTTCTTTTAAGAAGGTACAGTAGTGCTGCATTTTTAAACGTACACGGCTTTCACATATCATTTCCCCTTGATATCTGTGATTCCCTGTGTACTGTAGCATACTACATGTATTTTTCAGAATGCTCAACAACAGCAGTCACATTCTCAAAGCAAAGGCTTAACCAGTGTATCAGGCCATGTACCCAGATGCTTTAATAATCCTGACTTTTGTTTAATATCAATGGCAAAGATTGAAAGAGCTCACTTTAAACAATGGAATATTGTCCATCTGGGTCATGCCAAATTCTGTGAATTAGTGTGATGGATAACAGGTTCACCAAGTGTCCACCCTAAACTCCCAGGATCTAACCAGCATTTACTTATTAAATAAACAACATAAGGAGAGGCAGAGAGGAGAGGAGAGGAGAGGAGAGGAGAGGAGAGGAGAGGAGAGGAGAGGAGAGGAGAGGAGAGGAGAGAAGAGAAGAGAAGAGAAGAGAAGAGAAGAGAAGAGAAGAGAAGAGAAGAGAAGAGAAGAGAAGAGAAGAGAAGAGAAGAGAAGAGAAGAGAAGAGAAGAGAAGAGAAGAGAAGAGAAGAGAAGAGCCTGCTTTGGTAAAAATCTCAAGGGAACAAACCGAAACTGTGATATGAGAAAAAATGAGCTACTAAGGTTACTTTATTTGCTCTTTGTTGATGTATCTTGTTTTTCAAAACTGCTTATAAATACTGTCTCTTTATGAATAATATAGGCAAACCCAAGGATTTATACCAAAGTTTTTAGAGATGCCATAATACTTGGAAGTCTGTGGTGGAAGAGCATGGATGAGTTTTCTGCCCTTTTTAGTCAAAAGTATGTGATGAATAAATAATAAATTAGGTAGCCTCCTTTTCTTCCATCTGAGACCTGAACTTGAATGTTCTTTCTTTCATCATACCATTTTCTGAAATGCCACATTAACGTGGAAATTGTGGGCTGTATTTTTTTGATGGAACATGGAAACAATCTCCAAACACAATGGTTCCATGAAGGGGAGAAGCAAGACCAGGCAGGTGCTGCCTTTGGCACAGCATAGAATGACATGCTGGGTTTGTAATACAAGATCCTGTGCAGAAGCTGCTCTGAGGCTGCTTTTTAGGGAGGAAAGGGTCAAAGGCAGAGATGCTGCTCCCCCTGCCTCTTTCCCCTTTGAAGACAGTAACTTTCAGAGAGGGTGTTCATGCTGCCATGGCAAATGCCATCCTCCTGCCTCTGCTCCTCCATGTCATCTATGTGCAGGACATGCTGCAGAGGTTCAGGGAAAGTGCTTGTGGGAGCACCTTCCTCTGACTTCTGCAACAGCCATGTAGCCAGAGTAGAGCAGGGTTGGGGGAACAGCATGGGGAGGTGAGTAGAGCAACTACAGCTAGGGAACCGTGCTTCCTCCTCTCCCACAGTGCAACAGCATAGCTGGATGCAAACAGTCTTCTGCGTCCCTTCCTACTCAGAATATTCTACAATCATATGAGCAGCCAGCACTCTCTGCTCCCAGCAAGCTGCACTGTCTCAGTGTGTTTCAGTGTTGCCCAGCAAGCTCTATCAGATGTCTCAGTGCTGTGTCCCTTGTGCACTCAAGCCCTTCCTTCTGGCAAGACCTGAAAGAAAACCTGGGGTGGCTACTTGGCCTTACCGAAACAAGTATTGCCGTATGGTTTCACCAAGGAGGACTGACCTTTTGTCAGTCTGTTTTTCTGCCAGCTGCTCCTTCCTAAAATTGTTTTAGCAGTTCTAGAAGTCAAACTCTAGAAAAGTAGGGAAGACTCTTTCAGAGAAGAGCAGGAGGTTGCTGACTTATCTAAACTAAAAAGAGTCCATGCATTGAACAAAATGTCCTCTGGGCTCCTACACTTCCATATATTTCTCTGGTATTGGAGCAGCAATTTCCACTGGTGGTTAGAGGCCAACAAGGCTTCTCTTATGACCAGTCTCAGATTGGTGCAAGCAGGAAAGCTTTCTTTTGAGAACCCATAACTATTTCTGTCATATTGTGGGAGAATATGGGAAACTAGTGTCCCAGAAACTCTGTGCACAAAGGGCATCTCGCAGCTTTTCTGTGTGAAGTGCCTTACACCTCAGACAGGAGAAACCATTCAATTAAATGATCCTCATGTAAGTGCCTGAGTCCTCCTGGTGCTGTCCTGTGGCACAGGGGAAACAGAGCAGGACAGAAATAGGATGGCACCTGGAACTTCTGAGGTGGTCCCTGACCAGGTGGCATAGACCCTGACTCTCTGCAATGTGTAATTGAACAGCAAGGAGCTCAAAACATTGGCTAAAATGTCTCCTGCTGGTCCAGCAGAGCTTCACCTAATCTGACATCTGCATTTTAAAGTACTCTACATGAATTTAAAGTCTACCTCAAACAGTTGAGGACCACATATTTTACAGCTACTGCCACAGCTCCTTAGTGAGAGGCTACAGACACCATCTCCTGTGAGGATTTTTCACTACAGTCACTATTGGGATGCAACCATTTGAGGTGACTTCACCAAGATGATGAGGCCAGCAGGAATGAGTGGCCACTTAGATCCGCTGGACCTAGCATCACCCCCCAGTATCTCCCCTCCTTCAATGTCCATGAGAAAATTGTCTGAAAACTCTTGTTGCTGGTGTGTTTTACCCCCCTGCCTCGACTGAACCAAGCCAGCTGATATACACCCACAGATCAAGGAGTGAGGTAGCCAATGCACTTGCTTTTGTTGACCATAGGGAACAGTTATGATTGAACTGTGGCTTTAATCATAAACAACAACTGCTAAAGAACTTTGTCAGTACTGTCTGATTTTTCCAGAAGTTCATCATTCCCTGAGTTTACACTGAAAAATTTTAAGCCTGTGTGTAGGCTGGGAAACTTGCAGCTCTTCACATCTTACTTTAAAAGGCCCTTAGGAACAAAAGAAATGCTAAGGGGGGATTTTTTAACTGTTTCTGACTCTTTTAAGTAATATTAACTCAAATTAATTAACAGATTTGCCTTTGCCTTACAAAAATGAATTTAAACTCACAAAGTAGTGAGTTTAAACACTGAGGCCACGGGAAGGATGCCCTCAGTGTTAACAAGACATGACCAATAGCACCTCCAGCCTGTGCATATGAAAGTCCTTCAAAAATCAATATTTCCAGTCCTATGGAATACTTAGACTTTCATCTTAGTAGAGTAGGTCCCAGTGGAAATATTTGGGAGTAGTGGGGAGAAAATGAAGATAAATACTCTTTCTATACAGTTTCAAACTTTAGTTTTCTTGTGCTCAGAGTGTGTTAAAATATAAGCCTTTCCATGGGTCTTCTACCTCCTGCAAAATCTCTTTTAACTTTTATTTGTTATTTAAAAAGCCACAGGGTATATTCTCTTCTTAATACATAGGGATTTACGTGTGAAACTCCCTGTGCATCGAGGTGATAATATACCCCTTAATTGGAAGCTGTTTAATGCTCTCGATTTAACATTTTAATAGAAAAGTTACAAGCAGTCTGGCTGTGAGTGCAGCACTATTAAAATTCCCAGCCAGGACAGTAGTGTTTTTTCCTTTAAGTGGCTTTTTATTTGCTAAAATTCGTTGCAGCTTTCATTGCAAGTTGGGGCCACTTTTAAGCTTCTCTCTACACTATGAAAAAGAAAATGGAGACATTTAAAGCAATCCTAAGTTTCAAATAAAAGTAGAACTTAAAAGCGTCTTTGACATGTGTCCCTCTATAGGCTGTGTTTGCTTGGTTCACTCAGCACCGAGGAAACTTTATTGAGTGTCTTATTGAGCAGGCACAGTAGGAGGAACGTTACCCTCTGAGATCTCCAGGACCACTTATGGGGATGGAGTTTATTTACTTTCATGTTTTCATATGAGAACAGAGACAACATGGGATCTCTAAAGCTTGGATCTTGCAGCTACTATGCTGCACAAAGCAAGTGATGCAGAAATGGGGTCTGAAGTTCAGCCCTGTGATGAGTGTGTGGTTCACAATGTTGCAGGTTTTTTGGGGGTTTTGTTAAACACCACTGTTTAATACCTTCAGTGTCATGTTAAAAGCACAGAAAGATATACGGCCATATTCATAAAAGAATTAAAAGATTCATGTATAACTTGTAGCATCTGAATTCTGCCCCAAAGCCTCAAAATGCAATTCTGAACTCTCCTTTCCCTTCCAATCTCTAGAAGTGCCCCATGACCTCAGGCATCCATGTTTTTATAACAAACTTCTTGAGGTGCTAAAGCTTTCTTCTGCCAATGCCCTCAGTCTTCTGAGCAGCTCTGCACAAGACTCCCATCTAAGTCCAATTTGCTTTGTTACAAGGATATGTCTGCAGCTGTGAATCTTATGATATGTTTTTTGGAAACCCTACGGGTATTCTGACATCAAAACATCAGTCTACCCAAGCAGGTTAGTGATACAGAGAAGTAGGAGTAAATTTTCGGTGGCTAAATAAAGGCTGAGTGTATTCCCTATGGGTAAATGATGTCTGAGTTTGTTGCTTTATCTGTTTTAATTTGATATACGTGAAACTTTCAGCAAACAAGTCCATGTGTATTCATGAAAATGTAGTTTGTGTTTGTATATTCCTGAATCACACTTCTTCTCCATGCCTTTTCACTTCTCACATGTTTTGCACTACAGAGAGATGTGTGGGTAAAACAGAGTTTATTCTGCTGAACATGTACTCCTTTAAGGAAAAATCCTGCCTATTCTTCTGTCAGCCCATAAGTCCTTAGCTGCAGGAGGGAAGCATGCTGATGTTGAGGAGGAGAGTTTCTGTACAGGAGCAGAGTATTTTTAGTGCAGGAGGGTGGATGTGAGGTGGGAGAAACAACAGGCCTAGGTCATGTACCTGCCCTGGGCACAACTCTTTCCTTCCTGGGGACAGCACAGGTTTCTGCAGAGCAGCTCTGCCAGGATGTGGTACTGCTCACTGTATATAGGTGGTGTCTGCACAGATAGACTGGGTTACATGCCTGCTGCAAATCTAGACTTCCGTTCTCTTATGGGGTGGGAATGAGTTCAGGCTGGCTTTCTAAAGCTGTATTTTAATGGATTTATGCTTATTAGCCCACCAGAGAGGGCTCGTGAGAGGCAGAAACTAAAACTACTTATATCAATATATTATGTAATTGAATATATCATCACACCATGCCAGACTGTGATAGAATTTCTGGGCAGATTTCAGCTTGGTGCACGAAATTCCAGGAGTGTTGATGACCTGCCTGAAAGGATGACTGGTCCCCACGACCCCTCATTCCTTGTCTTCTTGCTGAGAAACCGACCAGAAAGAAGCTGAAGTCAGACTTACTTGTTAGTGTGCTTTTGTGATGTGGCCACTGGGAATGGCACTTAGGCAGCTACTCACTTTACAAAGGCTTTAATAGCCTTTAGATGGTATCAACTTTTTAGTTGTTCCTCATCTGCATTGGAATTGAGCCAGCATCCTGTTGGCTGAAATATTTTGTATCCCCATTAAAAAATATTTTACTGGCCTTCTTTACTTAGAATACATCAAACAATTTCCGTTTCTGTTTGGTTTTCTGCTCAAATATGGAAGCTAAAAGTAGTCCTGGTAGAGGGTAGCCTAAACTACCAAAAAACACAGAGAGACAAAGCCGTGGGTTGTTGGAGGCCTTTCAGAGGCAGGATGGAGACAGCAGTGCACAGCAAGAGCTCAAAGCCTGAAAAACAGAAACACCTAGAGAGGCTTAAGTCCCTCCACTCTACCGCATAGCTGAAAAGTCTCATTATCGTTTGTGGAGAAAGAAAACCTTTCTCTTTTCTTCCCTGCCTTCATTCCACACTTACAGCAAGAGTCACAGAGCTATTATCTAAATGAGGGGATCACAGAAATGTGTATTTTTGGTGAGAACTTAGTGCTGAATGTGGCATTCCTGAAAAGGTCACTGCTGGCTATTTCATTAGGAAATTTGAACAATCAAAAACTGTGCAAAAATTAGGTTTTCACATACATTAACTCCATGCTATTTCTCCTGATTCTTTTTTAAAAGAAAGATATGGTCTCAGAGGAAATAGATTTTTCTGCAACATACAGTATATATTGTCTTTCAGTACAGCTTCCGACTAAAATTTATCTCTTGCTAAATGCAGACTAAATGAACAGTGTAGAACTAATATATTTTGTGCCAAGAAAATAAATGGGCACAGTGCTAGATGCTTAAGAGTGTCACTAATTATTCACGTGATTTGTGGCATCCCTTCTTAACAAAGGTATGGGGGCTATAACTGGGAAAATCTTTTACATTTCTCTCTTGGCAAACAGGCAGTGAGGAACAGCGGGCTCACAAACAGGCCCAACCCTCTTAATTTCAGTATACCCAGAATGCTATTCCAGCTCCCCAAAATACTCTAGGACATCCAGTGTTTGTGCACTGAGGACAAACCGGAAGGCTTGGGTGTTCCTGTATGGCAACCAAAGGGGTTTTCTTTCTCTTTTTTTGCCTTTTTTTTGGCCTTTTTTTTGGTGTGTACTTTGCAAACCAGAATTGTGTAAGGCTGATCCCAGTTTTAGCTTCCATACCATGAATGCAAAGGCATACCCAGAAGAGTTTTTTTAGCGGGCAGCAAATAGTTTCCAACCGCACAGCTCTGAGTCCGGCACGGTATGTGTGCAGCGTCCGAGAAGCGCAAATCGATGTACAGGAGTTTCCATGGTTTTGCAAAGAAATGAGGCCTTTCTCTTGCTTTTCCCCTGCCCTTTCTCTTTCTTTTTGGCTCTTCTTGGGCAGCATTTAAATGAACAAAGGAGAAGGAAGAAATGAAAGGAGGTACAGATGTTGTGGAAAAGTGTTGTGTTGGCGAGAGGTATTTCTTAACCTTCAGAAGTTACCGGAGAGCATGAGATTACCACATGAGGTTCATTGAGATAAAAGTGGAAAACATTGTGCCTATGTGACTTCTCTTAAAGGAGAAGCAGCTTTTCATATACACAGAAAAATACACTGGCACACTGGGGGACAGAGTCACTGGTGATGACCACAGAAGCAAAAATTAACGTAAAACATGGTAAATAAAATGTCACCTTGTTTAGCCCCAAGCTAACACTTTCATTCTCTGGGTAGGTTACAATTTTAGTTTGGTTTTATGACAGACCTTGATGAACGTACTGAGTTTTGTCATTGTTAGTATTTCCATTTTTTTGAAAAGAAAAAACTGTCCTGGATAGCCTATATTTTAGAACTGTTTTTCTCTTGAGGTAGTTGTTTTATTTTTGTGAGAGTTTGTCGATTTCTTCCACATACTGTTACCAGCATGTTCTCCAAAATTAAAGTCTAAGTGGCCAAAACTAGCTGAGTGATAGCAGCTTAGGATATTTTTGTCCTTTCTCATAAGTGTGTCTGGGCAGTGTAAATTCATATTTTTTAAGGGGGGAGCAGTGTTTTTCACTTTCTCTGTATTTCCACTGCAAGTACAGGAAGTCAGCAGCTACTGTCAAAAGAAACCAGAATTAGTAGGAATACAGTTATGCTTTTGTCTTTTATTAGACAAAAAATATGTTTGGCACCAGCATGATCAAATGGAGTGTGTGCATTCTGTAAAGCATTTAAAATGTATTACCAGAAAAATAACTGATGTCTGTGGAAATGCAACACATATTTAGATATTTGAGTGAAAACATACTGAAAGACAAAGAAGAAACTCCACCTTTAAAGCCATCCTGCTTAGCAAAGACCTTCAGAGGGTTCCTAAACTGGAGCCAGAGAAAAGCGGCTCAAGCGGTGAGGGGGATCCAAATTGGGTCCCAAAGGGGTATGAGCACAGAAGGAGCAAGTAGGCTGAATACTGTTATGTCAAAGATCCTAAAAATGATTCACATTTTGCAAACTCTTGGGGAAAAGTCCAAGTTAGATTGAAAATGCTTGAATGAGCAGAAGTAAGATGAATTTGGACTCAGAGTCACCAATTAGAAAACCTCTCTCCTGTTAAACACCGACCTCTTAATTAGACAATCTTGCCTCTTTGTTTTCTAGCATCAACAAAATGGATACATTAGTGCCATATGAAGCTGCCTTAGGAGGATTAGCTAAAGGAAACTACATATAAAACTTCACCTTTTAATTAACTTTTAATGAATTGCTCTCACAAGAGAAAGCAGTCACAGAGGGACTCCAAGATTCAGGAGTTACCTAAGGTCGATAACAGATTTTGGGGAAAAAGCCCAACCCACCAGATTCTTTGCTCCACATATATTTCAGCTTCATTCATAGCTTGGGCAGTGGAGTCATTGTGGGATATTTAAAAGGAAGAAAAGCTTAAAAATTTAGATGTGTAACTAATTATATAAACATGCCATCTTTGTTTTTGTCAGTTTTGGTTACTGGGAAGCATATTTTCCTTATTTAGTGTTGCCTTTGTGCAGTTATAATAAGCCAAAGGGAAAAAAAAAGAAGGAGAAGCAGTGAGGGAGGGAGGGAGCTAAGAGATCGCGGACACTGGCGGGATGCTCCGTCTGCCAGCAGCCTGGCTGGGCCATCCCCACTGTGATGGCATTCCCTGAGCACAGCCATCAGATGGAAGTGAGGATCTCTAGCTGGGTGAGTAATCACACTTGGCATTTGCTGTCAGGAAGACAACTTTGGTACTGAGACTAGAGATCATTAGGAATGAAACATCAAATGCTGGAAAACAAATGGAGGCTTAATCTTCAATGAAAGAGAACATCAGGAAAACATGGCTTTCATGGTTTTGGGTACCCGATGTGCTGGGAACTGGCAGAATTTTACCTCAGTTGCATTCCCTGTCTCTCAGACCCATGGTGCTCTGAAGCTGCTGTAAAAGGCAGCAAACCTCTCCTGCTGTGTAAGGAGTAAGCAGGCGGCAGGGCAGAATTTGTCACAATTCCATGTGCATCCAGCTTTTCTTGAAAAGAAAAAGAGGCAGACCTAGACATACACTGGATTTGGCCCACTGCTTTTAATTTAAGGCATCTTGGCAGTAGGGTGCAGGATGGGAATAAATCCCCACCATCCCATGGACTGCACATATGACACCACATCCTGGGGCTCCAGTGGCCCGGGGCCATTCTCCTGTCACCTGCACCCCATGTCTCTGGAAAGAGGGAGTTTGCAGCTGGGCAACATGGAGCCTTATCCCCACTATGAGAACTGGTTCAGTGCAGTCAGATCAGAAGCAAACAAACTCAGAGGAAATGGTGGTGTTCCTCAAAACCCACCCAGTTCCAGGGGACCCTGCCCTTGCTGTTTGCCTGCCCTCCTCTAGTTGCTTTCTGTAAACATTTGCTTGCACACATTTTTGTCAGCACAATAGCCTTTCTTACAGTGAACTTCCGCATGAGCAGCCAAGACAAAGGCATCTGTGAGCAAACTGAAATATTAATTGTTGCCTTTTGCTTGGCTGAGTGTTCGCCTTCCAACATTTGTCTTTGTGACACTCAGGGACTGCTCAGAGCTGTGGGATGTCCTTCTGCAGCCCGCTCCGGGCTGGGCGATGCCCACCAGTGGGACCTCCTTCCCAGCCACTTGGCTGCCGCCTTGGCAGCAGCCCTCAAGCTGACGAATTTTGGGGTCCCTTGGCAAGCCCTCATGGCTTTAGGCTGGCTGCTGTGCTTGGCCGCTGTGTCTTCAGTCTCTTCACCCACCACAGCCAGACCAACTGAGAGCTGGGTAAATGGGACCCTAGGAAAAGTTTGCCCTGCAGCTTGCAGGGAGTGCTCAGGGTGCATCCACACTGGGCCCCAGTAGAGGGGTTCTCCTAAGTCCCACCAGTGCTAGTGGTTATTTCATCCTAGAAGGGATGGCTGGAGTCATGCTGGATCCCCACAAGCCCTGCACCTCTCTTAGGTCTGCAGCCTTGTGTCCTACACCTCCCTGTCCTCATATCCCTATTTATTAGGTTAGGACTTTAGGGGGTCACTTTATCTGGAGCCTCAGGTATTTATGGGCTCTTGCTAAATACCCAGAAAGCTTGTGACCTGTGTAAATACCTCTTTCAACTCTGCAAGGGACTCAGCACACAGTCTGCTGCCAGGCTGTTTTCCTTTCACTCCAAATCCACTTGCTGTGAAGTGTCCTCGTCCCATCTTAATTGTTCATTTCATCCCTTTCATCCCCAGGTGGGGCTCCTCATTCACTCATTGAAGATTTTATAAGCTATTAATTATACATTGATTCCGTTAAGCTCATGATCCCTGTCACATTATCAACTTTCAAGGGAGACAGTACATGACATGCTGTGAACGCTGATGACAAGCTGGGTGAGAAGCCATGGAGGTGTAGCTCCAAGAGGGGTCTGCGCTTTTGCAATGATCACCCCCAACCACAGATCCTTGAGACCCTCTTCCAGCCCACCAACCACTCAACCAGATCCAGACTCATGTGACCAACATGTTCATGTCTCACACATAATTCACATATAATCAAATTGTGAGCAATCTAAGCAAGCAGTTTGCAGTCCTAGGCTGAATAACCTTCATTATTCAAAAAAGCATGCAAAAAGGAATATTTTCAGAGAATAAATAAGTCACAAGCAGGAAAAAAGTGCCTGTATTTGTCAGATAATTTATCCTCAATGAATAATTCAACCATTTCTAATAATAATAATTTATTATTTATAATATACACACTGACATAGGTGTACACGGTGCTTCAATAAAGGTAATTACAATAATTTTGCATGAACTTATTGGATTAATGAGATAAGCACAAAATGTAGTTTTTCTGCTCACTGTGTTACAGAAATCAGTTTTGCAACACATAGCGGGCTCAAAGGTGTTTATCCAAAATTTTACATAGGTTCTCTACAGCTGTCAGTGGTATAATACAGCTTTAAATAATTTTTTAAAATGCCTCCCTTGACACATCTTAGATATAAATTCTGATATTTGCCTCCTTTAAGTGCTTTCTGACAGAATCATTCAAATAGCCTATCTTTCTGTAGGTTGCATTTTTAATCACAATGAAATAACAGCTCATGATAAAGACACAAATTAGACCTGATTTTACAAATTTTTCTTGTAGGATCCAGTGTTCATTTTGCTTAAAACAGAAAACAAATAGTATGCTTTCAAAATGGAGGCTTAATAGGAACTCAAATATGAAGACTTCTATTTAAAAAAATCAAATCTAAAAAAGAGGCTTGGAATGCCCAGTGCACAATTGTTTAAAAATGATGCAAAACCTGAGGTTTACCTGTATCTTTAAATGATTTTCACCCATTTATTTTTAAAAAAAACCCCACTTGGATTTTTTTCTGCCTGACTCAGTCTGAATATTACACAGGATTTTGCAGAGCAGCAAAATGAGACATGAACTGAAAAGGTCCTTGGAACTTGTTTCCACGGCACAGCTCATGCCATGCTCCAAGAGATGCTCTGGATATTTCAGAGAAAGAATGCCTATTATCTCTTTTCAGGGCTCAGTGCATTTCACCTAAAAATGTGCTGGCAATATGCTGTCAGGAAGATCAGTTGCATATTGTTTCTCCTGTTTTGCCAAGCACTTGTACGGTCACAGAATTTCCACAGAACAGTTCTCATAAAAATCATGGTTTATTCGTAAGGACAGTATTCCGTGTAATGACCTCTGCAAAATGTACAATCCCCAGCAACATTCCTAGCAGGAGGATTCCTAACTTAGCCTCTCACTCTGTGGAGCTCTGAAGCTTGTGCTCGCTTTCAGAATGAAAACAGGCACATTGAAGTCGGTGAGATAACTCATGTGCTTACACATTTAATGCATGCTTACACAGTGCAGTGAATCAGCCTCAGCAATGTTAAAGAATTCCTTAAACAAACTTGGGAAAAAAGGGATTTTTTTCTTCTTCTTGCAAAACTGCACAGCATTGAGGTTTTTTTTTAAACTCTTTTAGAAAAAATATTCACTTTTTATATGAAAATGCTCATATTTTTTTGATTTGGCTTCAGTGCTTTAAAAAGTGACAACAAACACATATATATTTAGCTCTTATTAATTATGGGGAGGGAAAATTTAATTTCCTGACTGTGTTTCCCATGTACACACAAGCCCCATGAGTTAGTGGCAACCTCTGTAGCTGCTCGGGGGAAGCTGTTAACTACACACAGAGCACCAGTGCAGATCTGCCGGCCTGGGGAGCTGAAAGAGCGTTATTAGAGGCTGGCTGAGGCAAAGTACCACAAGGCAGCTTTTATAGCTAAAAATCTTACAGTCACAAAGCATGGACATTTATTTAATTGGTTATTGAAGAAATAGGTTGGGACAAAGTTCCAGAAATCAAGGAGACACAAGGCTGTGAAACCTGCAGTCACTACGGGGAAGGGGAAGACATCATCTGTGTTTCAAAGGTCCCAAGTCCTCTACTGAGCTTCTCAATGTTTACAAGAAACACAGTGGCTGGGGTGTACTATGAAGGGTGGGAGGTGATGACAGCTTCAGCATGAATTTTCTTCCTTCTTTTGTTCTGGAGGTAGTTTCAGTACTTTTCAAAGTGGACTTCAAAAGTAAAAAGAAATATTAATTAAAAAAAAGTTGGTTACATGTATTCCTGTTTTATCTCTTTTTCTTTTTTCCCTAGTGATATGTAGGCTACAGTGTGAATTTTGTTTGGGAAATTAATAATTAACCTTCATTTAACTTGCTCATTTTCACATTGCTTTTTGACAAACACACTCACTGACATTAGAAAATCTGCAGTGCTGTCAACTAAAATGATTTTAAATCCAGCTGGTGATACTGATGCATATCCTACAATTAGACATATATAAACTGGTTTAAACATTGCTTTAATTAGTTTACCTTGATTTGGTAAATTACCGGTTTCAAATAAATCTATATAAATTCCACCCTGATGTCTTAAAATCCTTGGGCAGCTCTTCACCGCAGTGACTGGGACTTAATGTCATACTTTGTAAACTCCACAGAACCCCTGGATGAAATTATTCCCCTTTGTATTTCCCCTCTTTGTTACTCATATCATCTATGGTACTTGGCTCCCCAAACATGCAGGGTTCAAAACATGTTTTTGTCCCTACAGTACTGATTCCCAATGAGAACTTTTAACAACTATGTTAAAAAAGCATGCCTAGACCCAAAAGCTCATGAAAGTATAAAAATTCTCATGTTTGGTGTAAGAGAAAATTCAAGGGTTTGGTGTACAACTTCAGTATGACAAACCCCTGCCTGATGCTGGAAGGAAGGAGGAAAAAAAAAGGAAGGGGAAGGGGAAGGGGAAGGGGAAGGGAAGGGGAAGGGGAAGGGGAAGGGGAAGGGGAAGGGGAAGGGAAGGGGAAGGGAAGGGAAGGGAAGGGAAGGGAAGGGAAGGGAAGGGAAGGGAAGGGAAGGAGAGGAGGGAAGGGAAGGGAAGGGAAGGGAAGAGAAAGGAAGGGAAGGGAAGGGGAAGGGGAAGGGGAAGGGGAAGGGGAAGGGGAAGGGGAAGGGGAAGGGGAAGGGGAAAAGAGAGAGAGAGAGGGAGGGAGGGAGGGAAGAAGGAAAGGAGTTCCATCTGCCTGTTACTGAAATACCAGAGAACCTACCCAAGAGAATAACTGCAGAAGTTATTGTTCTTATATTGTTTGTTGAAAATGCCACTCAGAATGACAGTTACTTTTTTAATGGGAGGTCTTCTAAATTTGATCCACTTCTTACGTCGTTGTATCTAACCTTTTTCACAGATTTTGCAGTGCTTATTTCCGTTTGCAAAGAATCATCTATCACACTTCTTCACTTAAAAAGCTGTTTATACCAAGGAAATTAAAATTGTATCTATATTTTTACTGGAAATAGGCATGTCACTGCTGTGGGAATGTTATTCATGCAAGTTTTGTGTTGTCGGCCTCTGCAACACAAGGGAAATTAATTGGCTCATTTAAAAGGAAATAAGCTTCTCATCCACTGCAGAGTCTCCATAATAACGTTTTAAGAATTATTCCAAAAAGTGGGAATACATAAAGTTAAGATCATGTTGTCTCATCTTGAAGAAAAATAGTCTGCAGAAATAAAGAAATGAGTTGCTTCTGTTACAGTCTGAGTCTTCTCCCATTGCTGCTAAACGTAATGTAATCTAGAAAGATCCAATGAATAAATGCTAGCTCTTTTCTTTTTAAATTTTGGATGGATGCACAGCATTCTCCAGTCAAAATGCAGATTCCCCTAGGGCTTGGGCTGATTTAAAGTCTCTGCCTGTGGAGATCCCTCAGAAATAATTTCCATGGTCCCACAGCAACAGCTAGTCCAAGCTGGGAGGTTATGCTATTGATGCCATCATCTTATTCTTACCATTCCCTGGCAAAATTCTCCCTTGTGTCTGATTTGGACCACACCACACTTAGAGCAGGCTTCATACAAGAGAGTGAGAAAGAAAGTAAGAGCAAGACTGCAGATGTAACATTCCTTGTTTCTGGGCCACTGCCTCTACTTTTTCTCTACCTGCAGCCTTAGGAGGGACCAGAGCTTGGCTTCTGATGGACAACCTGAAATCATAAGAAAGCTGACACTGGAAATGCACTGTCTGCTCTCAGCAACATTCAATTTGGACTCTACTGGCACCCAAGAACCCTACAAGCCACAGGGCACCACAGGCCTGCACATCTGCTTCAAAACTTCTCCTCTCATCTTTCACCACTCTCCTTCAGAAAGCATGGGCCTTCTGCTCCCATGTGGGGAGGAGATGCCCTAACAGCAGGTGAAGGAGTCTGGGATCCCTGACATTATGCAGGGATGTGTTTGCAAGAAACCAAAGGGCCCCAAAATCCTTGTATTTAAATTGATGCCAACCTCCTTCTGGAACTACTTCCTGTTTTCACCCTCTGCACAGATGGAGGCACTAGAGAGGTGTATGGATGAGAATGTATTTTTGAAGTCACCAGCTGAACGTGGTACGAGCACCAAATCTTGCTGTGGGGACACGGTACTGCACATGTAGCCTGGGATGGGAAGACTGACATCCCCATCTCTCCACTGGCTTTCGGGGCATAGGCAGGTCTTTGAAAATCCTCCAGACTGGTTCTGTAGTTTTGGCAACATGGAGGACAGGGACCAGGAAGGAGAGGAACCCCAGAATAAAATCACAGAGGTAGTGGTAATGGGTTGTCAGTGTTGCTGTTTGTTGGCAGCAGCCACCCCACGCCTCAGCTGAGTGCCCCACTGCAGATGCCTTGGGGACAAGTGGGTATGTGAGGAAAGGGCCACTGCTCGCCTGTCCACGTAACACGTCCTCCAGTGGGACTGCTGCCGTTGGCAAGGATTTACACGAGCCAGCCTCAGGTTTGGTGCTTTTTTTCCCATGGAGTTGCTGAAGTCCCTTTGGAATATTAAAAGCCACATCATGGTGCTATACATATTAATGTGTGAGGATTTTTTTCTATTGTCTGTACCTTTCAGTCTAAGTCTGACTGACAGCCTTATCTATAATATCCAAGTCTCATTTTCAGATAGGCCACTCTTCCTCTTTGGCAACGTACTTTTTTTGTTTTGTTTTGTTTGGTATTACAGAATTTGCAGTTTTGGTGATTTTTATGTTATATGATGTAGATCTGACAAATTGTATCTGTTATCTTGACGATTTAATATAGATTGCATTCCTAGATTCAGAAACCAGAATACATTTGAAGGTGCAAAAGCCAGAAATGTTGGTATTTTAGGTAGTTTGTTTGTAACAATGGAAAAGACATATGGCTTTTAGTGTTAGTTTTAAGGATATCTACCATTTTAATATAAGGTCAATGTACAAGTTAACATTTTTTTAATAAAATATGCCACTGAAATGTACAAAAGTGGGGTTTTTTTGTGTTTTCATTTATTTTAATGCTACTGTGTGGTACAAATTTTTTTGTTCTTCTACAGAGGGGCTATTGCTGGATTAGTTTTCTTATTTGATAGTCAAATCAAATAAATAAGACCAAAATGGTAGACAAGAGAAAAAAAAAATACTGACTTTTTTTCCTCTTCCCTAGTAGCCATGTTTGCAGCCATATTTGTTTTAAGTAGCCTTGGGCAAAAAGTTATGTGCCTCATTAATCTAAATCAACCTTGCAGGATTTTATGGCAACTGTTGTTGCTGTTGCCACATTATGTATGCTTTTTCCTTTTGTTCTTCAATATAGTGCTTATGAAGCTAAGGAACAATTGTCACTTCCTATTATGTGAACTAAATGTACAAGAATTGATGGGGCTTTCTACCTAATGTTGTTAGCCTGAACCTGGTTTGTTTATTTAATGAACAAAATGTCACAGTGTATCTGCATCCTCCTGACATCTGAAACAGTGGCAGCTGCTGGTGGCAGATTTCCTGAAACTTGGGTGCAGAATTAACCAATTCAATTTGCATGTTATCCAAAAAAGGAGGGAGGAGAGAGAGAGAGAGGGAGAGAGAGAGGGAGAGGCAAGATTGTCTTTTGAAAACATTCTTTTAAAAAGCATGTATTTTGTGCACAGATGTCCTGAGGACTATTGTATTGTGGGGGGTGGGGAGGAGCCAGTCTAATCCTGACACATAACGTACTTCAGCACAAGTAGATTTAGGGAAGTTCATTGAGATTCAGGGTTTAAATATGATGGTGTTACCAGATAGATGCCAGGTTGGTAAATAAAAACTCGGCAGGAGTGTTTTAAAAACTGAAACTTATTCTTGCCTCCGTCCTCTTATAGCAGGCTCTGTTAAACCAGAGACACAGATTTTGCAGCCATGACACCTAAAGACACATTTTATGCCTTCTCAAAGTTGGAATTTATAGACATAAATAAGTGGTGATAATGAATTCTTAGGAAGTGACAAAATCTGTGGGAATCACTGAAGACATTCACGCTTCCCAATTGCTAATCCTAATATTAATTGCTAAATTGCAGTGTTTTGGCACAAGCATCCTGAAGCTTGGAATCATTGGTGGAAAATAATGTTTACTGGGCACCAGAAGCTTTCAAATAAAGGTAAAACCTCATCTAGATTTGTCTAGCTTTAGCTGTTCAGCGGGAGGGTAGTGCTGGGTCTATGCAGGCTCCAATCAAAGGAACAGCAAAGGCAGCCACCCAGGTTCCTTGTTTAGGGTGCTATGCACATCCCTCATTGTGGCCAACACTACCATCATGCTGCATATGCAAAGAAAAGAAAACACAATCTTTGGGTATATTACATGACAGTGCAGGGATCTGAACTACTTGGTAGAAGGCCCAGTTATGAGTATGTCTGGCAATTAAAAATAATTGGGAAGCAGGTTTGCTACTAACTCTTCCAAGAATGCCAGTTATGATATAATGATGTTTCATTAGACATGCTGAAAGCTGTGAGCTCCGTATGGCAATGGCAATTAGGAAGGATCATAAAGAAGAAAAAAAAGAAGAAGAAGAAGAAACATTAAAAATATCCCAGCTAAGATTAGCATAGCATTTAATGGCCACTTCATTAGCTAATTGATTTCTTATTAGTTACAGGGAATAGCCCAGTTAGGGGCTCTGCACAGCTAATTAACAGCATTTACACAATTAGTCAGTTGCTCATTTTGTAACCAAACATTCTTGGAATCAACTGTGGCTGTGATGCTCTGGGCCATTTGATTAATTTTATTTTATTTTTTCCTAATATTGGCTTAACCTTCAAATAAAAAATTCACTCCCTAGGGCTCCACCATATTTAATCACAACATTATACAAACAGAAAAAAGCTACGTCACACAATCTTAGGACGTGAATTGGTTCCTCTTTCTTTTATTTGCAAGTTGTTTTATTGGCCCCATGAAGTCAATAGCATTCAAGAAGCAGAATCGTCTGTCTTGTCTCCTGACAGCTGAGTTTTTGCCCATCAAACATTATTATTATTTTGCAACTGGAAAATGGAACACATACATAATTTTTTGCTTATGTATTGGGAGAAGAATGCAGGAGGTCTGGCTGAGATATTTATTTCTTATGCAGTTGCTTCCTACTGCAAAAGAAATGTATTTAGTAGAAAACTTGCCATTTAATAAAAAGCATGTTTTCACATTAGTTTATACCTCAAATTAAGGGTGAATGAGGAAAATTGCATGATGTTATAAGGGTCAGAAAGGGACAGGCTGGATTTATGTGACACTTTGTTAGCAGCTCCGAGAAAATTGATGACCAAGAACATAATAAATAACAATAATAGAATTTAAAAAAACAAACAAAAAGAAACTTGTCTGCTCATTTTCAGTGTATGGCGGCACTCCATAATCTCATAGCACCCAATTATTATTCTGGCGAACCCAATTTCCCTTTTGCTCCCCAGACTCCTATGCACCAAGAAGAGCCAAACTCTGATCTCGCTGTAAGCGGTAATGACATCCCCCCGATACAGGGATTCTCCTGTGAGACAGAAGCCTTTTAACATTGATGCATATAGGCTGTTAGCACTGTAAGAAGATGTTGCATATGTGAGCAGAAGGTCAATGTCTTCACATGCCAGTTTTCATCGGCACATTGGGATTCTGTATGAAATTACCATACGCTAATTAAATAAAACCAAAACCTCATGATGATCGATCAGGCCAGAGATGATGGCTAAACATCAATATATTAATTATTATGCTTTTTTTTTTTCATTTCACTTATCTTTTTTTTTCCTCTTTAATGTTTCCTCAGAATAAGTACAAAATGGGAAATTATTTTCATTTACCATTACTGTATTAATTGCAGCTAATGGAAAAACACTCTCTCAGACACATAATGGCAATTATTCCACTTCTCCCTCCTTATTTTTTTTTTCCTTTTAATGAGAATGTATTTTGTAAGTATGTCTGAAAACAGTGAACTATAATGGATGGTCATTTCAGTGCTGTATTTTTTTCTCATTTACATAGATAATAAGTTTTCTTTCCTCCCACATTGTTTCTTGTTTTGTTGGTAATGCACATTTTGTTTAGTTGCTTCAAAGGATTGTAAGAATCAAGAAAACTTCCAAGTTACCTAATTTTAAATTTCTAAATTCTGAAGGACATTTACAACACTCACACTGAACTTCTTTGTGTTCCTATTAAATACAGCAGAAATCCAACCATGGATTTGTGAGGTTTTGCTAGATTCCAGATTAGTGGTGAAAGTGAGCATTTAGGTGTCTGTGGAGTTCTGGTATTAACCTCTACAGGATCAGACAATGCAATAAAAGGAGAGGAGGAATTAGGGACTGGTTGTCTTGTCTCCAGCTCTCATACTCCACCTTCTGCTGGAGATGGGTTTCTACTGTGTTCATTCAGTTCCTGCTGTTTGCTTCTTTTCTTGGGTTACCTGGATGTCCACAGTAGCAGCGGCTCATGCATTTCAAAGGATGACAAAAGGTAGTCCACAGTGTCCACAGCTGACATCCACAATTCTCTTGCTTTTCCTTTCCAGGCATAAATGCTACATGCTTCCCTCCTCCTTCCCATTTCAGCCGGTGAGTATTTCAAGGTATATTCTCAAGGTCTTCCCATTAGAAATCAAGACAAACCAAAATCAATTTCTGAAATTCTTCTCTGTCACCAGGATATCTATCCTGCAGGCAGCTTCCCCTACAAGTGCTTGTGCAGGATTCAGCCAACAGAATCTGTATAGCAGCACTTGAATGATCAAATAGTTGGTCTGAAATGCAAAGGAAAATCATTGTTCCTCTCCTATTTGCCCTTTCCTGAAAGGGAAAAATATATTTCCTCAGCCTATGATGACAGTTTTTATATGATGTCTGTTAAGCTGTGTTACCCCAGTCAACAGCTCTCCACTTGGGCACTGTAAGTACAGTAGAATCAACTTTCTGAATTTATGTCTCATGTTGTAATTTTGTGAGCTGCATCCCCCAGCAGTTTCTTGTGTTTGTTTTGGTGGGTTTGAAACCCTCACTCCGTTAAGAATAAACATACAATTTCTCAGTCAATTCCAGAAAAAAATTCAAAGATACCCTTGTAGTTATCAGTTCAACCTAATTTGTCCCACCATTTGCTTTCCAAATGCTTGCCTTGTTTTCCAGGAGCTGGAATGCCTGGACTGGTCTTGGTGCTCATGTCAAAGCATCGTGACTGTTGGCAAACATAGAAACAGACATTTAACAGGTAATCTGATCTGGTGCTTCTAAGCTAGCCTGTGCAGCTCTGTCCCATTGCCCTGGCACAGAGATAACTGTGTTTTGGTATTTGAATAGTACAGATATTAAGGAGGGTAATTTAACCATCTTTTAGGAAACTTGGGAAATTAAAGGGGTGTTTTTGGCTGCATTGCATAAACTGCAGAAAACTTTGTATCTTCTTACCTCAGTTTCTCCTTCTGTAAAATTATTTTGTTAAAACCCTGACTAGACCACCTTGAAAGTGCACATAGGACACAGCATTGCTGTTTATCTCTGTGAGGGACTCTAAGCTCTGATGGTCATCAGCTGGTGCATGCTAGCTCTATAGGACATGGTGCCAGCACCTCAGTGTTGGCTCTGCCTGCTGGTACAGAGTTAGGGTCATGCAGGCAATATTCAACATTGCTAGCAGTGGTCAACAGGATACACAGCGATTTTTCTTCCCCAGTAGTAGTTCTAGTTACTCTCCAAAGAATAGAAAAAGGTGTCGTGCTTCCTCTCCCTTTCCCCCATCCCCCAATATCTTTTTGCTGAGGGTTTAACATTACCTGGGGAAAAATCACTTCACTTCCATGGTTCACTTCCTGAAGCCTAACCTTGTCCCAGTCCTTATTCCCTATTTAAAAAGAGACAGTGCAGCAGTTTTTAATGATTAAAGGGATCTGTCTGTGTGTGTGTGACATGTAGGGTTTGTAACTCTCTAGACTGCAAAACTACCTATTCTCTGCTCAAGAGCTCGCTGTGCTGTGCAGTTTCTGTAAAGAAACTACTAAACACAATTTTAAAGGTGAAACAATGTTATTATTTCCATCTGCACTGGTTTTGGTTGGGGCTGGTTTTCTTTACAGTGGCTAATATGGGGTTGTGGGTGTACCTGGGAACTCCCAGATTTTAAACTTTTGCCAATACTCCTCCATGACAACTTGCAACGTAGTCGTAGTCGGCATTGGCAATTTTTGAGGACCTCTTCAGAGGCTGATTAGGGGTGAAAGAAGAAGAAGAGGGGGGGCATTTGGAGTGAAAGTCTGAATGATGCTTGGTTGACAGCTGGGGTGAAACCATGACATTGTCTCATCAAATACTATAGAAAATGTCCTGTTAGAGGGAAGAATTAGCCGTTCCACAGACCCCTTGCAAATGTCAGACCTGGGAAACTAGTATCTGTCCCAAGAATCAAAGAAAGGAGACTAAACTCAATAAAGAACATGAAGCTCTAACATCTAAATTCAGGATAAAACAGAAGATGGACAAGATATGCAAAAACTATTTCTGGACTACATAAAATATACAGAGTCAACAAATGATGCATTAAAACTGACAGCACAAATATATGCTGACTTCCCGTCCAATGCCTCTCTTACCACACTGTCTCTCCCTGTAATACTTTCCTTCACTCTACGGATATAATCAATGTCTGAAAAAAAAAATAAAATAAAACAGAGAGGGCAAAAGAATTTGGGATTTGACTCTGCTTGGCAGGAAAGTCAGTGATGAGCAGCAAAGCCCAATGATTCTCAGTGCAGCGCACAGAAAGTTGTATGGGATGATGCTAAATGGATAAGTAGCAGAATGAAAACAAATAAAAGTGAAATAACTATCTTAGGTTACAGGCTGACTGTTGTGTAGGTGAACAAAGAAGGAAGAAAATGTCCTACACTCTGAGGAAGGTCTCACTTGGACTTGCTGTGCTCCACACATACTTGCCAAGGAAAGGAACATCATTGCTCCAGTGTGACCTGTCAGACTGCAAAACCAGCATGGTTTCAACCTTTAATCCTGCAGAAGCTGAGCCATAAAGATGCCTGGATACACATGAAACTTTGTCTTTCTGCTGAATCGATCTCTTCTACAACCTGTGAGGAAAGTGAGGGAATTAAGCCTATTTCCTAGCTATGTTTGACTGAAATTAAATCATATGTTTAGGGAGGACTTGAACAGCCTAAATGCCAGAGGGCAATCCAGCATCTCAGCATGGGATGTTCCCAAAGACCCCCACTGAGGAACCGGAGATCCTGCTGGCAAGCAACCAGATGGGGAGTGTATTTGGCAAGGAATGAACTTGTGGTCCCCTAACTGCTCTCTGAGGGCTCTGAGTAGTCCGATGCCCATCTGTATCAGCTGAGCCCTGATTGCCCCCCACATCCTCATGTCCCTGATCCAGCACAATGAGTGATGTAAGAGGAAACCCAAAATGGCAGAAGGTCTTGATGGCCAAGCATGAAGTCCTACACTTTTATGAAATAAGAAGGTGCAAACTTTTACTCTCCTTTAAAAAAAGCCATATTAGAGTGGGTCTGGGTGGATTTGTTGTCAGTGGAGGAGAATGTACTGCCAGGGAAGGCTCTCACCCCTTCATTCCTGTTGCCTCTGCCATGCGTAGCATTTGTGACCCAGGACTGCATGTGTCCAGACACCACAGACAGAGTGAAGATGCACCCAAATGCTCTCCAGAAGTGAGCTGCTGGTGAGGTAAACTGCACTGGGCAGACTGTTTTTGTTTAAGGGAATTTTTGTCTCTCTTGTGGAGAGGAAGGGCTGGTTAGCTAGTCTCAGAAGTTATCATAGCAGATGGAAGCTAGGTTTTTTGAGACATGGGCTGCTTAGGCTGGTCTGAAAGGTATTGAACTAAACAACAACAAAAGGACAAGCTGGTGGTGGAAAGAGAAAGCAGAAAATTCAAGATACCCAGAAAAAATTAATCAAGGTGCCAGAGACCTGAAGAAAAGTCTCTAATTGCTTCCAGGATCGTAAGTATCCCAGTAATAAGCAAAAGGAAAGGGACTTGCTCACTGATTAATGCACATACACTCCATTTAGTATTACAAGCCACCGGAAGGAAAATTGAGATGACTGGAATTTTAAAATCAGTGGTACGAAACTTTTATTCAAGGGCTGATGGAATTTGCATAAAAGAACAGAGAAAGGCAGTCTACATTGAAAATAGCAACAGCTGCCTCTGAATCACTGCCAAGTACTCTTAAATGCTTATGGGCTGCTGTTCCAAAACATAAAGCAGTAGACGGGGAGCTGCTGGTGCCTATTGCTGACTGCCAAATCACACTGCAGAGCAGGATGACTGGCTGCCTAAACACCCTTCTATCAGGTGTAGGAAAAGAAAAGCTGTGCTATTGTGGAGGATTTCAGTCTGAATGACACGTGTTGGAAGTCTCATGCTGCCAAGTAATAAAATACCCTTGAAATTCTGAAAAATTATAGATGACAATACTCTAGCTCAGAAAGGGTGACAACCAACACAGGACAATTTGTTGTCAATCATTTGTTGAGGACAATGGGATTTGGCCTCATCTTAACAGGCAGAAACTGAACTGAGAAGTAGAAGTCAGCAGCTGTTCAGGCTTGGATTGACTATGTCTGTTTATGCAAACAACATAAAGTTCACATTAGCAGTACATTTACTTAAAGTTTCTAAGGGTCCCATTCCACAAAAATATTATAGTTAAGATATGAATCAGCTTAGATGATCTGAAAAGGTAAACTATGAAAGACTGAATTATTTTATAATTTTTTATGAATTCTCCAAGTGCTAAAAACATAAAGTCAAGAAAGAAGGTATAAAACCAGCCAGGTACATAAGGGAAGAGAAAGCAGTCATAGCAATTAGAAACCAGTATTTGGAAAAAATAAAAGTGAATAGCAGTAAGGATAAATTATGAAATTAGGAAAATTGATGAGGAAAGAAAAAGGACACAAAGGGAAAGCTATAGCCAGCAGAATGTAAGGCAGTGGAAGGAGTTTTTGAGTATCTAAAAAAAAAAGCAAAAAAGATCTCAATAAAAGTGTTGTTTCACTAATGAGTTAGACATGGCAGAACTGTCAACAAGAGACTGAAATATTCAATAAGCCTTTCTATATCCTGACTGGAGGAAGAGACAAGAAAACAGTGTATTTAAGTCATGCAATAATAATAAAATGAGTCCCTCTTTCACAGTGTCTAAAGATGGTGTTGATTTACAGTTACCAAAATAGTACATTTCATATTATCATGTCCGAGAGTTTCAGGCTGTGAGCTAAGAAGCATGATGGATCATTAATGGTGAGTTTCAGTAAATTCTGGGAAATAGGAAGATTTCAGGAAAAAAGCAGATGCACTCATATTTAGAAAAAGCAGAAGAGATAAGTCATCAAAACTGCTGGATAGTATTCTTGACAAAGTAATGGAAGAGCATATAAGGACCAGATTAATAATAATTTAAAGGAAGAAAATGTCATTAATAATTATTTATAGAAGAATCTTGTCAGACTAGCTCAGAATAAATTTTAATGTGATTACAACTTTGGTTTATAGAAGTAATAGCATTTGCAGTGTAATAAAATTCCAGCACTATTGCATATAGGACTACATATATTGAATAACAAATCAGAATGTTATAAATTCAATGTCACACAATAAACAGACTGAAAGTGAATTCAATGGTGCATCCAAATCTGATTGTAAACAAGGAGTTTACATCAAGAAGGTACATTCCCTGGGTATTTTTTACTTTCTTGCTGTTTCCCATTTTTAGCATTAATTTGAGGAGTAGGGATGGAGTTCCTAACAGCTGAGACAATGATTTGGAGACAGCTGCTGATAGAGAGAGAAAATGCTGAACCTGGTCAAAGCAGAAGTGTTTTGGGATAACTGAATGTGAAATGACCAGTCTGGGAACAGAGCATGCAGTTTGCGCTTCCAGGAGAGCTCTGCTTGAAGTAGAAAATTTTGGAAATGGTACTGTGGCCAGGATGAAAGTCACCTGAGCATGACCTCCCAGCATGGCACTAAGGCCAGAAGGGCTAAATCAGTTCCTGCTAGTATAAAAAAAAAAGAAATAGGGAGTGGGCTATTGCTGCCATCCTTGGTACTGGGGCTGTGCTTTTTGGGGTCCTATGCCCAGATCCAGTGCTCAAAATTCAAAAAGGTTCTAAAAAAAAATTGGTGTGGGTTCAGAGAGGAGCTCTGAGAATAATTAAAGGATAGCTAGTAGAGAAAGCAGCTTCCAAGAGAGAAGGTTAGCAGTGACTTGATCATAGCCTGTAAGTACCTCCACAAGGAAAAGATGTATGTAATACAGGGCTTTTCAGTCTGGCAGACAAAGGTACAGTGACTAATAAGACCAGTGGCTGGAAACTGAAGTGAGGCAAATTCAGGCCAAAAAAAGAAGGTGCATATTCTTAGCAGCAGAGATAATTAATCATTTGGAATGATTTACAAAGAATTGTGCTGGATTCTTCATTAATGGAGATTTTTAAATCAAAACAAAACTTTTTTTATTTTAAAGAGCCACTCTGCTGCAAGTACATCTTTTAATCTTGAAGCACAAATTAACAGAGGGAAGTTCTAGAGGCTCAATTATATGGAAAGTAGTGAGACAATCACGACAATTCCTCTTGGCTCTAAAACCAGTCAGTTTAGCAACCTACACCAATCACAGCTTGATATATTTCTTTATACAACACTGGGAGAATTTCATTTTGGTTTTGAGATGAAACTTTGTTTCTTACATATTCACAGGATTCCAGGTGTCAGGGCTTTAAAATACACAATGCAACAGAGGAAAACCTAAGTATTTTCAAAAGCAGAAATAGTTGGGATTAGTTACAAGATGAGATTCAGTTTTAAAAACATAGCGATCAAGAGATGAAGCACTTGTTACTGCTTTTCATTTTACAATTTTATTAGTTTAAACCCCTTAGGAATGAATATTCCTCATTGGCCTGATAAAAATTCATAGCAAGAAAGTTAATAAAATGTCTCATCACCTGACAAATGTAGTAGGAAATATTTTTTAAAATCTGTTTTACAAAGTAATCCCCCAAGCCCCTGTGGCAGAGTCAAAGAGTTAACTACAAATAGTCAGAGGTAGTGAACTGTCATCCTCTGTGCCAAAACATGACCCATTAGCCTTCAGAAGAAAGACAGGAAAAAGCAGAAAATGGTTGTTAAGAACTGAAATGACAACTCTATGCCTCCAATTCACTGCATCTATGAATTATTATTTCCTAGAAATCTCTTTGCTATCACTAGTACTTATTAGACAAACTATCTCCTAATTTCAAAGGCCAGATGCTACCATCAGATCCCTATCATCTATTTCCAGAATTTGACTTACATTAAATCTGTCCTCTCTTTTGCTATTTACACACAAGCACCTTTCCATCGATGGCAGGTGACACCACATTCCAGCATGAGAATCATTCTCTGTCTGCTGTGACATGTATTTAGTGACTTGCCTGGTTGGGATCCTTATGGAAGAGGCTCAATCATATGTTCCAGCCCAAAACCCAATGTACAGCATAGCCCAAACTTGGATGGCTGGTTGTCTTTCAACAAGCAGAGTGTTCTCTTTAAAGTGAATAAATTGGTGGCTGATCTCTTTGGTCTTTGCTCACAGGTATACTCTTTCCAGTGAGTATGAATATTTTTGAAGGAGGAAGGAAGCTGAGGAGCTTGAATGCTGTTTTGAAGCCAGCTGTATGTATTTTTAAGTAACTTTTAATGCATCAATTTTTTAAAAAGGGGACGAACATCTATGCTTTCCAAATATTACTGTTAACCTGCACACACATATTTATAAACACAAATCCGGGAAATTTGCAGCTGTGCTGAGTCACTCAATACATTCCCAGAACCAGGCTGGTGGCACAGTTATGCATTGCATGGATGCTAATGGTACTCAAGTGCATGTTTTTCCCAAAACAATTGGCCCTTAAAAGACACAACTTCTGACATCTTGCCATGCACAATGAGAAGAGGGTTTACGAAGTACTGATCTGAAAAAGACTCTCCTCTAGATGTGTTTGCATTTATACTGCCCTTCACTGCCAAGCATTACTTTCCAGCTGGGGTTCTGATGCTCCTCCAGACTGTGCACAGAGGAGGCCCCCAGCAATTTCCAATCTGAGCTGAAAATTTCTCCCTTGAAAAAAGCAGGATCTGCCTGAAGAATACTGAAGAATTTCAGCTCTGGAACTATGTATAAATTGCTTGTTTCTGGTTATCATTTTCCTTCATTCTGTGCTGCACTGCAGTGACTCATGTATCCAATATTATTTATGCTTTTTTTTCTTGTAATGCACAAGCGATTGTGTAATTAACTTTACAACATCTGGGAGTTAAAAAACCCCCACAAAACTACACCAAGAAAAAATCTACAAACGGGAAATAACCATGAGCATGAGATCATCTCTATATCACTGCAGACTTTTATTAATGTTTGACTCAAAGGGATCATTTTCTCTAGATTCCTTGGAATTTGCTTAATTTTTGTTGACATTCTGGCAATATATTAAACATTCTCATGCATTTAATTCTGAAATTTTCTTTTTTTTTTTCTCTGCTGATGTGTGGCTCTTCTTAAAGTAAAATAGCAGATTCTTTTTCCTTTCACCTCTGTAGAGAACATCTTGGATGTGACCCTTGAGTGTGTTAACTGGGGCTTGGCATCATTCTCAGCTGGTGCAGAGAGGTGCTGCCAGTTCCCTCCCACATCTTCTGCTGTTTGGGTGGAAAGAAGGAGAATAGGAAAAGGCATTTTTGGACAGTGTGAGGCACACCTGTGCTTGGCTAGCCCTCCGCTGACATGGTGTTTCTTGTAGTCTGAAGCAATCTGGTATAAATTAGAACTGTCCCTCCTCGGGTACAGGAGGTGATCTGTGTCAAGAGGTCCATATTTTGTGTTATGTTAAATTATATGATCTGATGGTTGATGGAGACCATCACAAAAAGAAGGGGAAGCAGAACATGCCCTAGAGTAGCATAAAGTTTTGATTTGTGTCAGTTTGGAATGGCCATTTTACTCTCGTGTGGTGAAATCATGGTAAAGCAATGACGCTCATCTCACCAAGTGCTTATGCTTATCCATATGAGGATATGTTTTGCCCATGCCACAAGCTCAGAGAAGACACTAATTTATTTTTCTAATGAGGTGCTGAAATTTCTCCTTGTACATGGTGTATCTCTGTAGATAGAGCTCTGCTCTTCTGATTAACAAGGCTTTGTCAACATCTGAAAATCTGCTTTGCCACATAATCAAACACATTTGTTAGCCATTTGAGAGGGTGAGATGTTCAGAGCTCTTCGATAGAAAGGCGTATGACATGCTTTGGAGTGTGGAGGAAACAGTGGTTTGAAAGCACAGCCTGTGCTTCCCTAAGGTCTCTGCTGACTCCAGCAGACTGGTCAGCTTGGAATTACTCAGCCCCAGACTCTCATCATGCAGCAAATGACCTCTCTGACTGCCTCTGAACATTCCTGGACCTCTCTAGCTTTACGCATCCTGGTGCCATCCTTATCCCCCTTGACAGGAGCAAAGCCATGAAGGAACTGTGGGAGAGATGCAAGGGGAACAGGTACAGACCCCTGCAGAGTGCTCCTGTCCACAAACTAACCCTGCTGCTGCCAGCTCTTTGTGGTGTCTGTGCTTTCTTCAGGGCAGAGGCCAGTTGTTTGCCATAAGAGCTGTTGTTGGCGCTGGGTCCTCCTGTCATACCCAAAGCACGCAGGTATTTCTCCTTCCTGAGCCCCTGTCTGCAGGTACAGACCTAAGAAAGAACCCAAGGTGCTGCAACGAGATTGAAAACTAGAAGAGTTTTTTCCCCCACTTAACTGCAATGTTGTTGGAATAACTGAGAAGTGGTGGGTCAGCCTGCACGGCGGGGGTGGCTGCCATGGGCTGGTACTGGCTCTGCAGGACTGACTGGCAGGGAAGATGAGGATGTAAGGGGCTTGCTCTCACTGTGAAGGATCAGCCTGGGTATAAGGATCACTTCAGTGGGATGGATGATGGATAGTTAAGAGCCCGTGGGTTGGGGGAGAGGCCTGAAGAACAGACCCTGCTTCTCACAGAGGAGTTTAACCTTCCTGACATCTACTGGAAGAGAAGTGTGGAACACCAACAGCACAGGAGGTTTCTGGAGGGCATCAGGGATAACTTCTTGAAATAAGCACAAGGGGGGGCCAACCAGGGATAACTATGTCTGCTATTCAGTGACAAAGGAAAATGGGCTGGGGATGTCTGAACCAACAGCTGGTGGGGTGGGAGGTCCTGCAGGGAGTGAGAAAGGAGAGTAACAGAGAGCAGACACTGGACTTTAGGAGAGCAGATTTCAGCTTATTTAGAAAACAGGTAAGTGGGATCCCAGTGGACACAGCTCTGAAAGGCAGAGAAGTTCAAGAAAGCTGGCATGCTTTCAAAGAGACATGCTTTCAAGCATTCTCCAAGAAAAAGAACAGTTCATTCTGGTATTCACTAAGACAGGCAGACATCAGAAGACTCCTTTGAGTAAGCAGGGCAGTGAATCTCCAATGCAAAAAGGCATCATACAGGTGGTGGAAGCAGAGATGTGCAATAAAAGAAGAATATAGAAATAGGTAGAGATGGTGTCAGGAAAACCCAAACTTGCCTAGAGATAATGCTTCCAAGTGACATCAGGGAAAATAGGGAGGGTCTCTCCAGCCACACTGGGAGCAAAATGTTGAACAAGGAAAATGTTTGCCCATCACAGAGTGGGAAGAGTGAATTAGTGACAGTGGACACAGGCAAGGCTGAGATAGGTGACTTTGCCTCCTTGCTGAATCTTACCCTTGCGCTATAACCTGTATCCTAATAAAATAGATTGCAATGAAGTATTCTGTCACACTCATCATTTGTTTTATTATAAAATCTTTCATGTTTACCACCTTTTGTAGTGTCTGAAGTACTGATGACTGCAACATCTGGAAGCAAGAGGATAGGAAGAGGAAAAAATTAAAGATCCGCTAGCTTTAGTTTTACTCTGGTTCTCATTCTCTCAACATACTTAATCATAGGAGTGGATTTAAGTTGAAGTTGCATTTCTGTACTGGTTGAATAAAAAGGCACAAACACACAGGGGCTTCCCAGTGGTCACTGAGAACCTCTCCATCTTGTGGAGATGTTTTCCACTAAATAGTTTATCAGGGAAGAACTCTTTTGCATGACAGAAGTTTATTTTTTCTCGGTGATTCTGTGATTCTGTGATTCTGTGCTGAGATGCAACCCTGCTGCCATAGTGCCCAAAAGCCCACTGAATTCCTCTCACAGCATTCAGTGGGCTCTGGAACAGGACCTGGAGCCCTCAGGAACTGAAGTTGACTTTCCCAAAAATTTGGATGCTGCTCTTCCCTTCTTCGAGCCTCTGACTTCTACACAAGTACTGGAGGACCCGTTCAAGTACTGTGGACACCCTCCTGAAAAATAAGAGTTTCATAATCTGGGATAACATGAAACACCCCTGTCCTGACTGCTGGGAGTCCTCTTCCGCGTCACTGATATGTGCATATGTGCACATATCCTGGGCTTTGAGAGGCAACTGCAGAGCACACGTACTGGCTGTCTGGCTTTCTCCCCCTGAGTGAGTGAGTTTCAGTGGGGGAAAATGGGGCCCCAGATCCAAGAAGTCAGAGGGAAGTGAGTTAGTGAGTTAGGGAGGAATTTGAAATGGAGAAGGGAAAATATTTGGCACATAGAAAGAGGCCAAAATGTTCCAGGTGTAAAGGACAGTATGAGAGACGATGCAGAAAGGAGCAGGAGGGGGAGAAATCTGAAAGGCAGAGAGACTTGTAAGCTGCTTGCTCTGAAGTCCCGGGGATGTTCCTTACTTTTAAACGTCCCACTGTTTTTTGAGGAGTGAGGTCACTGTATTAGAAAATTTCCTAGGACTACAGCCCAAAACAGGAAAATTCTCTTAAAATATACAGGCTTGCTGCACTAAACCCACAATTTTAATGGCCTGGTCATTTTAACGAGACTTTTTTCAGACTGCGGACCTGAAATATGTTTTGGATTAGTGCAATAGAAATGCGTTGGTTTTATAGGTCAATTCTCTACTGTAAATTGCTTCTCACTTGTAATGGATTTTTATCCCCAAGCAGGTTTAGTCTTTTTAACAGAAATTCAGTGGATGGACACACAAGTAGCTCAGTCTCAAAATAAAAGCTGCTTCATGATGCTGACAATAGAGTAGTGGACCTTGCTCTAGGGGCTGGATCCTCTGCATCAGAGGGTTGGTTATTCACGATGTGTTGCCACACTTTGTGCTGCCCCACTGCCAGTCCTCAGCCAAGCCAGTGGCCCCTAATGGCTGTTCTTAACTACAGTTGTCTAGAAACGCTCTCAGAGGAGGTGCTCTGCAGCGGAAGACAGCAGGAATACCATTGTCTTGTGTCCCTTTCTTCCTAATATGGCCATAATTGGACCTTGTACACCCCTGGGAGCTTTCCCTCTGCTGAGGGTCTCCCACCTGGCTGCTCACTGCAGCTCTGGGGTGCAGGAACTGGGAGAGGCAAGCTCAGGGGAGCTTCATCCTGGGTATTGCGCTCTGTGCTAATGCCATCACTGGAGACTTTCCAGGATGCATGCGGATGGGATTCTCCTCAACTAACTCTAACCACATGCATGTAAGACACCTGGTCTGGGGACATTGCCTGGACTCCCCCCGCAGCGGGGGCAGCAGCAGAGACCCCAACAGGGGGGTCACCCTCTCCAGCCCCCTCCAACTGTTGCACTTCCATATGTGGTGGCTGGGTCTCAGGTGGAGTTTTATCTCTCTCCAATCATAGCTCAATCTGACCACCCTATTAAGAAGCCTAAGATTAGAAAATGAACCTCATAATCTGCTGATGGCCTCTCACTCCCCTTTTGTGGTAAGGAGAGAGGCAGAGGGTGGATTTCTATGGCTGTGGCAGAATTGCACTTGGGAATCAGCTGAGGGACAATAGTATATGGACAAGTGGTACACAGACTCGGGCTTTACCTCTCACAAACTCCTGCAACCTGTCTGTTTTGGTATGGGTATATTTTATGTAGATGTCTTTCAATTATGTCTTTAGCCTTTTGCATTCTGCTTACTACCTGTCACTACTATTTTTCTGCAAATAGGGTACTCAGTGTGGGCAGAAGTTTCCTGAGTCCACAGGCAGGAGATTGAAACTATTTACTAAATAAAGATAAAGCAAACAACCTCCAAACCCCAAAAGTGCTAGTTTCTCTTGCTTTGGAAGCAAAACATTTCAGCTTCTCATTAGGAAATGACATTTTGAATGTTAGTATTTTTTAAAAATGAAAGAGAAAATAATAACTTAAGAACCAGGGAAAAAAGTCTAATACCATGTTAAGTTAAGCATTCTGCATCTATACAAATAATCTTTCTGTTTGTGTTAGGAGATTTTTTCTTCCCTCATGTTTTTTTCCATTTGGCCACTGAACCAAAAAAACTCAACTGTGCCCTGAGCTCCAGTTTATACATTTTGAATGCTAATGGCCACAAGAAGAATAACTCAATGTAAATAAGTTACATTTTCAAAATTAATGAGGTCTGCTAATTGAGTTTATCCAGGTAATAAAATCCATCTAATAAAATGTATCCATCAAATATAATTCTTCCAGTTCTATAAAAAATATATGTTTCTTTGCCTGTATATCATCTGTGTGGAGATAATGAATACCTTGTGACATTGGGGTCATAGGTCAAATCCCAGACCTTATTACAAATCTAGGGAAAATTACTTTTTCACTGACCTATAGTACGACCTAATAGTCTAGGAGGAGTTAAAGGCCAATTGTTCATTCAGCATCGCCAAATAATATATATATAAGTGCATATATATATTTAATAACACTGATGCAATGAAAACTTACTGCTGTAGATATGGATTTACAGCACATCCACAGGGATTTCTCATGCAGATCTCAAGATGTCAAAAAACAACATAACAGCAACACTCTGAAGTGGATGTTTGAAATGAATGATGACAGACCTTGCTGCGTGGGGTAGGGTTTATTGTTCCTCCAGTGATTTGCCATAGTCCTGGGTAGCGCATCTTAAACAATTCTAGATGACAAGGCTTTCTCACACTTTTAAGGATGAGGGTTAATTGCAGCTACTTTTGCTACCTTCAAGGAGCCAAGGTGTTCAAGGACATTGCTCTATGCAGTAAGATCACTGGTGACAAAGCCTTTCCAGGAGACGCCAGCCCTTTGCGGCAGTCTCAGCTGGTGTTTCAGTATGTGGAACTGGACTGCAAGACTGAGCCAGGGAAATGATCCTGCTCCTTAGAAAAGTCCTTGGAAAAGGTTACGGGGAATTTTACTTGCACAGTTCTATGGGACAGCTCCTCACACGACTGCACCAGGAGGGAAAGATGGGACGCCTGCATGGTGTGCAGGACCAGGACCAGAGAGCAGGACTGGGGTAGTGGTGCAGCTACTGAGGACTTTGTAATGTCTCAAAATTACACCCTCAAAGCTTATACCAGCCAAAGGTGCTGGCACCATTAAAAGAATAGTTTAGCTGTGAAGAGGAGGCTGATGCCTTTTTTGAGCCAAAGATACTGTCCAGCACCAGCTGTTATCAGGCCTTCCATAAGAGCCTCATGTGGCCAGAATGGAGGAGCTTAAATAATCACACATGTTTTGCACATTTGTTTGCTCCCTTCTTTCAAGGTTCAGCCACATTCTCAGCACACAGGTAATGCACACGTGTCTTTCTCAGCAAACTTTTCTCCCAACTTCCTTCCAGCCTGCTGCACAATAACATCTCCCATGTTTCCTTCAATGGCTGCATTGAACAGGATCCTGTGCATTTGAGCCTGCCCTGATTTGCAGGTCTGCTGCCCTGTAATGACTGACAAACAGGCCACAGATTACTTCCATTTTATGACTTGAGTTTAGGGAAATTGAGCATCCTAATTAAGCACAGATGTAAGGTTAAAGTGTAGAACAATCTGGACTGGTTTTCATTTAAATCCCTTTCTGATTCATTTGGTTCCATAAGAGACTTGCAATTAGAAAAAAATATTTTGTCAATGTTGAAAGACATGTGATGTAGAACTGATTGGATTAAATCTGAGTTCATGTGAATTTTGGCAAATTCAATTAGGAGAGGCCCTAGCAAGTACTCTGTGGAAAACCTCCAATGGCTTTGCAAACTGTATTTGGATTTTCCAGTCCATAACGCTGCATGTGTTGACAGGGCACCATCCCGGCATAATGTGTGAGCATTACAAACAAGTTCCTTTGCTTTGTGGGAACCATAAGGTCAGCAGTAGAGTGAAACTGCAAACCTGGGCTCATTTGAAGATTCCCAGACCAAGCAAAAGACCAGGTGAGCATGGGTTAAGGGGCAACCTGAGGGAAGACCTCAGTGAACAGTTTTGAACTGCTTGTGATGGTACAGAAGTCAAAGGCTAGGTGAGAAAGCTGTCTGAAGCAGAGGTGGCTTTTTGTGCAATTTTTTTTCTTATGACTGGGACAAAGGGATCCTTTTTTCTGACTGTAACATCTAAATGCCACCACCACTGAAAGATTTTAACACTTGATATTAAAATGTTTTGTGAAATGTGGTTTTGTGTCTGAAAATGGTAGGTCTGATCCCAGTATTTTTGACAGACATCTGGTTGCTCCTGGCTTTAGTTCATAACCTTTCAGTGGGAAAAATATTCGCAGAAGTACCTGTGTCAAACTGGATCTGCTTGGCAGGGGGAGAGGGATTGTCTGAGTTTTATCCAAACCAAACCTTGCTTCCCCCAGCCTCTCCTCTCCAAGCAGACAGAAAGAAATACCTCCCTGTTATAAGACTGAAATGGTTTGCTTTTATTTTCTGACTTTGTTAAAGATAAAATCCAGCTCCTGGCTCCCCCTAAGCTACACAGGAATGTGCATCAATTTTAATACTGGTAACATATGTCATCAGTTTATATTATTTTTAATAATCCTTTGTTCTGTCTGTGCTGGCAAAACACGATCACCAGGACTCCTTTGGCTTGATAACTGTTCTGTAGGAACCAACAAACAAAAAAGTACTGCCTTGTTTTTAAAAAGCAGTTGCTTTCCTTCCTTTAGAAATGTGATGTTTTGTTATTGATGCAAAATGGATTTGCCTTTCTTAAGTCTTTCTCTCTTCAGCAGTCAGGCACTGGAGAGCAGTCCAAATAACAAACCAAAATAAAACAATAAAACCAGCATGTTAAAATGGACCCCTGCAACACAGTCAAAATAGAAAGCAAGGGGAAGGCTTGGTGAAAGGACCATGGAACTTGTTGGCTGTTTCCCACCTCTCCCCATGGTGCGGGACTGTCACATGTGCTTGATGGGGGTAAAGTCCCCTTTTGCTGTGGCTCTCTAAGAAGCCTCTAGCTGTGTTAGCTTTGCCCAAATGCTTGAACTGATTTCAGAAGCTTAAGAAACACTCATTGCTTTTTGATTCAATTTACAGAGCCCCCTTCTTCTTTTCATTTTCTTTTGTAAAATATGGGGGGGGGGGGGAGGGGGGGGTGGAAACACTTTATGCTTTTCCTGAAAACAAAGAAGGGAAAACCTCCCCCCATGAACCTCTTCCAAAACAAGCAGCCAAAGACACCTCTGTTGTGACAGAGCAGTCATTTAGGCTGGAAAGGCTGGAGCTGTGGGTCTGGCTCCTCTGCCATGAACAAAAGGTTCAGCCATGCCCAGACCAATGGCTGAGGCTCCTGAGCAGGCTGGGTGTCTTCGAAATGTTACCTTGCAGCTCCTGCAGTCCTGTCAGCTTACAGTGAGGACAAGATTATATCTTGCCTGCACTCAGAATCTCCAAGTTAAAACTATTTCTGTTTTCACCTTTCATCAAAATTTTTGTATTTGGTGATGCTGCCACCAGCAATAGTTGTTTACATTGACCCTTTTCACTGCAGCTCCCTTCTTCTGTGCATCCACGAGTATCAGCTTGTGGCACTCAAGTTCATATGAAAATGTGGCAATTCAGCTTGCTGATGTAACTCAGACTCCTGATGTTATTGACAGTTCTCCCTTGCAGCACATTTTTTTCTCCTGGAAGAGTCAGTGGTAATTTTGCTTTTTCCTTTAATCAGTCCAAGATTTCCTCTGTGATTTTCAGATACCGTCATGAATTTGCTCCCTCTTTTATCACCTCTGCCTGCTCTGAAACTTGCTTCCTACACTCCTTAAGTTCCTGGTTTCTGTTTCTTCCAATGCTTTTCCTCTTAAAAGCTGTACTGTGGTTGAAGTCCTTTAGGGAAGCCCAGGGAATTTTTCTCTGGAGAACCTTAAAATAATACATGCAATCTTCTGCAATCTGGTATACCGCAAGGCAAAAGAGGAAATTACATTCAGGTCTTTTGTACCATTAGAATTGACATGGAGATTAATCCTACAGACTTAGGTGGAATCTGAGCTGACTCTTCCACCTCTCTAAGTTTTGAACAAGTAATTATTTCTCAGTGGGGAGAGCATGGATAGATTTTGTATGACACAAATATTCTTCTCCTTGTCTGGCCATCACGAACAATGATACTTCTTGATACTTCTTTGGAAGGGTGCATGCAAATCCTATTAACAAATTAAATACGATGAGGAAAATCTTCTTGAAGCCTCACTGCAGTTGTTGGGAAGCCAAGATGGTTCATATTGCAAACTTAAAAAGAAAATTACTAAGCTAGTGATTCCTGTTTTGGAAAGAATTTTTTCTTTGGAAGTGCTTTGGAGGCATGTGGGAGTAGATTTTTTTTTTTGTCTGGTATATGTGAATTGTGTATTATTGTGTTATTTTTTATTAAAGTACTTTTTCAAATCCTCTGTAGCCAAACCAGTTCCTACTGGTATGATCTTAATATGTTATTGCTAAAATAGTGCACAAAATGTTACACAATTTCGTCTTTTTTTTCCTTTTTCTGTAGTGCTATTGTGGGATCTTGTACAATTAGCAAATATAAAGCCACCTCTTGCCTCTTCTTACCATTAATCGACATAGATTTTGAAGTTACTTGCCTAAAATGGCAGAAATGGTTCACTTTCCACCAAAGCAGCTTTCACATCAGTTGCCTGGGATTTACAAGCATACATTTTATTGAGTTGGTGGATTGTTGGACATCACTTCTAAAGCAGGACTGAGTCATTTAGGTGTATGGGCAACATCTATTTTTAAGCACTAACTTAAGCCTGTAACTTTAATACTTAGCTTCATACAGAGACCACTGGTGGGCAGATGGTGCCCCTGAAACACAGCTCCTTTATGCAGTATGTGGGATAATATCTAACTTAAGAGCCTCTCCCCCTGCTCTGTAAGTTATTATGTCCTATCATCTAAATATCTTTCATCTGGCTCTGTCTTCCTTCACTGTACAGAACGTGGTTCCTGGCAAATATGTCTTTCAGAGACATCAAGACAGATCTGTTCATCTTGTCCTGGTTTTGCTTGGATATGAAGTTCACAAACAAGATTTGTCTAGGAGGATGTGATTTCAATCCTGTTTGGAACTGACAGAATAAACAAAATAACCACTCATTACAATAAGCACACCAAACCTGTGCCACAGCTGACATGGCAACAGATTTCAGAACATTCAGTGCTGAATTCTTGTTTACTGGGCTCGTTCACTTATGCACAAAATCCAGCTCCTAGTCATGCACATCCCAGCCTGTTGTGTGACTTGGTGCAATTCTGCTAATTTCAAACTCATTAAGAAAATATCCAAGCGTCATATTATTCTGCACTTTGCATATGTACGCAGAAGCAGCTGATAAAGTCCATGCTTATGCCAGGCAGGAAGGGGAAATTTGCAGCCTTGTTGACACTTTTGAAATGAAAGGGAGAAAAATCTCAACTAGGTGTGCAGGTCCGTCTGCTTGCCACCACAAGATGGATTCTGCCTTGTGCTTTTGCAGAGAAGCAAAGAAGCAGAAACAAGAGCTCTCTTAAAAGTGTCTTGGATTAACTAGTTTGGAGATGCACCAACCCTGTCATTTCCAGGGAACTGTTTGGAAATTTTCCATCTAAATCAAAAATGACCCAAATGGAAAGAAGATATTGCCAAACCTGTTAGCGAATTACTCATGCCCATCCTCTGTTTTCCTATAGTTCTCTTTCAGCCTGACTCATTCCCCCCTGGAATCACTGGACATTCCTCCCCCGGATTTGTTGGATACTTATCTGGTTCTTTTTTTAATCTGAAAATTGTATTTACAATTTTTTTTGAGTTCATGTAAAAGTAAGCATTTATTGTACAGAGAATAAATTCTGAAAACCAATATTGTTTTATATAAAAATCATTCTTCTGTGGACACCGTCCACACAATCTAATAAAACTCTTAGGAACACATAAGGGAAAGGTAGTGTCCTTCTCTTCGGGGTGAATTGCTCATGTAAGACCTTAGCTACAGTGAGATCACACTATGAAACAACCCATTGTATACATCTTGCACTGAAAACAAAAGGTAGAACTTCACTGAAATAATCATAAAACTATTTTTCCTATACTAACTACAGCTGTGGGGCATGTTTCTATGGAAACAGTTTTCCTTATGCGCTTGTCTATAGCTAAAGGTCTCAAATGGACCTTCTGTCTACTCATTGCCCGTATAAACTGCAGATTCTGTACAATAATCTCTAACACAGATCAGCTGAATCTCCTGATGTGTGTCAGAAAACATTATCAGGAGGCAAACACCAGTTATTGCAGCTTCCCATAAATTTATAGATAATCAGGTCCTTAGTGGCAAGTTGGCATCTTAAGTGTAGGGACTGTACTGCGGAGTTTTGATTAGAGGTCATTGTCCTATCCAAAGCTGTAACACACAGAGATGAATTCTGAGGCTTTTCCTTTGCTGTACAAAGATTTATGTTGCTTTGATTTGAATAATTTATGCTGCACACTGCCTTCTAGATACCAGACGCTAAAAACAATTTTTTCTTTGTTGACATAAGTAAAACACTTGCAAAATTGCTGATTAAATGAGCCACACACCTTAACATTTTCCTTATCGTAAACCATCGCTGTAGCAAAAGACGGCATAAGTAAAGCTGATACCTTTTCAGTGATATCTGACAGTACAATCTAGTTGGTAGATAAAGCCACACAGACAGTGAAGCAGCTGTTATTTAAAAATACAAGAAAAATTACCCTGCTTTTTTGATATCCTCAAATTATAAGCTACTAGTCCATACTGTGCAAGCTATCTTTATATTATTCACATTCAGAAACACTTAAATGCAAAGGTATGCAAATGCAATCATTTTCTTAATATGTCCATGTACAGACAGTAATTTGTGTATGAATAATGCAGAAGCAGTTAGAAGTATAGAGACTGATATGTGCATGAGTGATCCTACTCAGTTCAGTAGAAGGCAATGGGTATTTTTACATTTATTATAAGAACCGAAAGGGTTTGTCTTCAAGCTGTGGGATGTTATTGTCAGTAAGCATGGGCCACAGTTATGCACATCGTTACCAGAATAAAACTGTCTTATAGCTACTTCTAAATAATTATGAAGATAACAGGCAATAACTTTTGAGCCCACAGTAGTGCAAAGGAGGGTAAGACTCATCTTGTTCTAGAGTTAAGCATGACTCTCAGAGATCTGTTTGGGATTATTCTGGACTTGACAAAGAAGGCCCTTCAGAAAGTGAATGGGAGCTATCCCTCTGGGGCATGAGGCATGGGCTGAGACAGGAGATACAAATGAAACAGAACAAATTTCCACCTTGAGGCAAAAACCTATTTATGCAGTATAGGAGTGGAACCCCACATCACCAGCCTTAACTGGCCACCTAACCTTTAGATTAAGTAAACTTAAGTGATGTGAATGCACTTCTAATTATCCAATACCTTCACTGTTATGTTTTAAAATGTGATTAATTCATACATTTAATTTAAAATCAACTTCGCTTTTCATCAGCTACATTCTCCATTTGCTTTTTATGTTTCACCCAGTTCAGGCAAAATAAACGGTCTAACATCTTATGTAATAATTTCCTCTTTCTGATTCCATTATGTGGCACAGGGTTCCTTGGATTTTTTTCCATGGGAGACTTTTATAGTTTATACTTTACATATAGTACATAGCTGAGAAGTGAACATCCTGTGGCAGTGTGCTTGGGTCAACCTGCCTGGGCGGGCACACTGAATTCAGGTGACAAGTGGCAGACAGTAGTAAACAAGGACTGTGAGCTGAAACACAGCTCTGCCGTGTTCAGGGAACAACTGGGGATTGAGGACAACGTCCTGGCTTAATGTTCAGTGGAACCTGTGTGTGCGCTCCACACACTCAGGCCCTGCTGCTGCCACTGGGTGTTATCAAGTAGCCACGTGTTGGGAGGAAAAGTCCATGCTATAAAAAGGGCTACAGATTTCCTGAACTCACCATTATTATGGCTTTATACCAGGGTGGCATGTTCCCAGAGTAACCAGGGGTTAGTCCAACCATTTGGGGATCAGGTTGTGGCCTCCTGAAGAAGTCTGTATGTGGAGTAATTCCATTTATTCCTGTGGAATTTCATTACACCTTTTCCTGGGAACTCAAAGGAGGAGTTTTGCTTGTTTATTTGTCACACCTCTCTCACATAAATTTAACTCCGTGGCTTTTGCTATTGTTCAAACAGCTAGGGCTTTTATTTCCCCCAAATGAACAGTTGGAAAGGTGTGGAACCCTGGAAGCTTTGTAAAAACACATTCACTCAGGGAAATGCTGCAAAGTGAATAAGGGTCTATAGATGATATTGGCTCAAAGAAGGGGAAACCTGTGGAAAAAGAGGGTACTGAAAAGGTGAGTTTTTTAAGAAGAGACCTAAATAAATAAACAGACAGACACACAGACACATGCACACACACATACAAAACACCAAAACCAAACCCTTTTGCCTTGTTTATGCTTTTGAATCTTTACCAGACATTTTTCAACCACATAGTTTATATCAGCCATCTAAGAATTCCTAACACCAATGAAACATTTCAGAACCATATTACAGGTGATCCTTGCTGAAAATTTAAATACCTTTTTTAAAAAAAAATTGAGAATTACTTACTGGTGAGTTACAAGTACAAAAAGATTACAGACAAATATTAAAAATAAATGTACTTATTCTATTTCTAGATCTCATTTGTTTCACTATCAGGTTCAGTAGTTTAATACTCTTATGTCCAGACTGCTTCCAACAACTCATGCAAAAGATAGCTGTTAAGGACATATGGCCTAAAACTAAAACATTCACTATATTGCATTTTTTTCAATTTCTTTCTTTTTCCCTTTTTTAACATACCCATACATAACCGAGCATATTGAAGATTCAGTTTATCCCCATGCATCTGCTTGAGCTTACTCCTCTTCTCCCAATAGTCAAAACTAATCTCTACTAAGGTTAAATGTGAACAAAATGAATACACAAGGAAAACTGCATTAAAAAGAAGGCATTCTGGAGCTGAGCAGAGCAGTGGGAGCCAGAAACACCACTGGTCCATAGTCTTCTTTGTCCCTGACAGAGGCCAGTTGTGCAGGAGAAGCTTCCAAATCTGAATGCCGGCGTCTGAAGGGCCCTGAGCACTGAGTGCTCGCCCCCGGCCCTGGAGGCTCTGGCTGCCTGAACCCATGCTGATGGTCTAAAGCCTCCTTAGCTATTGAACTAAGTCTCTTCTGGTTCCCATCACCTTTAACACCAGTGTATCACTGGCTGCCTGTGGGTCTGCATTTTCTCCTCCAGTGAAGAGCTGCTCTGTTGAAATGGTTTGTTTCCATCATTTATAAATGCCTCTTTCCACTATCGCTTTAGCACTCTCCATGTCAGTGTGTGTTTAAGCTATCAACACCTGTACCCCAACTTACCCTTTGAATTATGTAGAAGTTGTAAGGGCTGCCTATTGTAATGTCATCTTCATTAATCAGCCTTTTAATTTTGCAGTATATTGCTGCTAGGAGTGAAGAAATGCCTGATTTGTCTTTGGCTTTCACCACAGCTGTTTGCTTCCATCCTTTAGTTGCTACTTTCTGTGGGATGCAGGAGCCTGAAAAAAATTCTCTTTAAAATCTCTGTGCCAAATTTGTGTCTATTTGTTCCCTTTTCTGTTAATTAAGGTGGTACACTATTGCAGCCTTGCAGCAACAATGCAGCAGAGCTCAGGGTGAGACCTTATAGGAAGAAAAGGTAATTTTATTTTGCAGTAGAACTGGTCTGTCTGCCTCGTGCTCTCACACCCACACACTTCCATGCCCTGAGCCTGTCCACACAGCCCAGCCAGTGTTTCTAGATTACTGATTCCATAACACACAAGACAAGAGGCACAGCCTGGGTACCTTCCTCTTTACATCTCTTGGTGTTTTAGAGTTGTGGTAATGTTCCAGTTTTTCATGTACCCACGTTTAGGGGTTTTCAATGATTACTCTCTTTCCTCTCTTCTGAGATTGAGATTGAGATTTATTCTCTCTCATTTATCTCTTCTTCTGACTGCTTTGAGGTTCCAGTCCTATCCTGTTCTCCTTTTTATCTGCTCTCTCTTGTTTTCCAGAACTGAGAAGCTGCATGTAAATCCGGCACAACTTTAATGACATGCTAATCTAGGTGCCAAAGCCATATGTCCCTTCTACCTTTTCTTTTATCTGGTGTCCCCACATTAAACCATCTCCATGCAGACTGACTTTAGTATTTCTATTATAGATTTCTAAAAATTCAGGATGACAGAGACCTGTAGGAGACCATGGTGGTCCCCAGGAATAATTTCAATAGGATATCCATTCCTTCTTTCAACTTTTCAATGGATTTCTGGACCTTTGCATCACTCTCACATCTCTGTGTTGATTGTGCTGGTGCACAATCTGACAATCAGTGAATCTACTCCAGTCCATCTGCTTGCTCCTTTGCACCTGCACTGAAGGCCTTTGAATGAGGGTTTGCAACCCTATCAATAACAAGGCTGGCTTATTTTCACATGTTTTGAGACACACCACCTGTCCTTGATGGTGTCTTCTTCTCTCTGCACAAACAGGAAATCTAAATATAACAAGTATTTGGCATCAACGGAATGTGTGTGTTTGGCCTAGACAACCTGCTTGTGATATCTTTTATTTACTCTTGTCCATAGTCCCACCACCTTGATACTATCCAAGAAAGCAATTATTAGTGCAATTGCCACTTTTGTGTGGCTGCTGTACTGGCAAAGAGTATATGTAATTAATTTATTGTTATCTAAATTCTTATTTTTTAGCTGTTTCTACATATGGTATCTCTCCACAAGTTTTTAAGGAGTTCAAAGTAACACTGTACCTTGCTTTGGGGTAAGAAAATTTTGCTCCTGTCTGACATCATCTGTCTACTTCATACAGCGCAGAACTAGGTCAGTTTTATACTAGGTACCCCTATTGGCTGTCTTCAATTGCCTTTAGCACAGGATAACATTGCTTGTTGGATTCATTGAAAGGCATAGCAAGTACAGTTGTAGGGAGCACAATGCCTGAATAAACAATCATATTCCTTCAGTTTTATCAGGGATAACAAATCCAGTCTTCGGTACTTCATGCAGAAACTCTGGGGAAGCACTTCATCTTTGTCTGCCACCAGGGAAATGACAGAGGTAGCTGTATTAGCACGACAGGGATCTGTATCCTGGTGAAGTCCACACTGGCAAGTAGCCCATCCCAGCAGAAGCTGATCACTGGAGTAAAATAGTGTTGGGAATGCAACACCCACGACATCTGCATTCTTGGGGGCTTTACTTTGGCCTATGTATAGTCACACTGTTGCGCACCAACTCAGCTCCTGGTGCAAAGACTCCAGTGGTGCCCCAGAGTTATCAGATGTATGGGATTAGCACTGGTCTGCACTAAAAGTCTGGCAGTCCATGGTGTGGGCTCGATACATCATTCTCTTCTTTGGGAGCAGAGAGGAGGAGGAAAGAGGGATTATGGCTGGAGGAGGTAGAGCTGTTTGTATGGGCTATAGTAGATACCTAATTTAAGTACCGACATTAGCAGGCTGATAGCTGTAGTCTTTCTGCATGAAGATATTGTCTGCTTGGCAGAGATTGAGAAAAGACCCTCAGTTAGATGCTTTGAATCGACCCTTTGAGGCACCTTCTCCTGCCCCTGGGTGTGGGAGTGAGGCAGTGATACCAACCTCAAAACTGGCAAATTTAAGTGTGGTGGTACACTCAGCAGTGTGTGCATGTCCATCTAGGATCTGAGACTGGGCTCCTAAATGCAAACAGGGGGATTGGTATGAGAACGCAGGAAACTAACTCCCAAGGTCAGGCCTTTGAAAACATCTAGTGAAGAAGGCAGGCAATTATTAAGTATTTCAAATGTGGTCATGCATCTAAATTCATTTCCCAGTGACACCAGGAGTGTCTCACTCCAGACTGGAGTGTACTCTGCTGCTCTAATGTGAGGGCACTGCTGACGTTAGCCTTTAAAATTTTACATTGGGAATTTATGGCCTGCATGGGCATCAGAAGCATGATTCTGAGCTGTGATTTCTAGGATGATAGGATAATTCAGGTAGAAAAGGACCTCAGCCACCCAGTCCTGCTTTAAATGGGATCAGCTCCGAAACTAATCCACTTGCATTTACAACTGTATACGTCATGTAATTCCTATGAATGTTGATGTTTTTTCCCCTGTACTGCAGACTTTGATTAATAAAAGAGCAGGTGTAGATTAAGGAGGCTATATCATATATTATTTGTAGAAGTATAATCTTAATAAACTGAGGAAGCATTGCTGTTGTCCTCTAAATAGTTTTTCTTGGAAAACAAATTTCAGAATTTTTGATAATAATTTTGGAAAGCCATTGCTTTTGTCATTCTTTATGTTGAAAATGGCTTTCAGTAGCAGACTTAAATCTGATTTCTTCATCTTGGTAAGCAGGCAAATCACATGAAGTCACCAGTTTGCATCATACATCTTCTTTGGAGAAAAAAACTTGCTACTCTTGAGCCATGTTACTGATCAATGGTCTAATAAAAAAACCTCAACAACAAAGCAGTTTTAGGAAATACCTCTTCAACCACCCCTGCCAAAAACTTTCTCTAACTATAACCTAGGATTAGCAAACATACTAATACATTTTTTCTCCCATTGGGCCTATTTTTTTTATAATCACTTTAGAAGTAATAGGAATTGTTCACAATTGTATTTGACATTTCATCCAGTCTATCTATTATAAAAGAATGATGCATCTGAACATGAAGGATCTTGAAACATAGGAAAAGTTTGCCTGGTAATGCATAAATAGATCACAAAGGGAGTTTTTTTTTCTCTCATTCACATTATAATTCTCTAAAGGAAAGTATAATTTTTATATCTCCTCCCTCAAGCAGCATGAAATCTGTGTCCACAGAGCCTGAATATTTGCCATGGGGAAACAAAAGAACAAAGATTAAAAAAATACTTTAAAATATTTTAGAAAGCAAGGGACAAAAAACCACAACCATGTTTGCTGTTATTACTAGTAAGTTGTGTTTAAAATTAATTGCATCAGTGGGCTTCTGGAAAAACAATCACATGAACTATTACATCAAAATCTAAATAGGGAAAATTATTCATAACATAGAATGAATTTTATTCACATATTCATAAAAAGTAGGAATTAGTCCCAAACCGTTACATATGCATTTGATGGTCAAGATTATGAATATAGTACTTCTCAACACCTACTCCCTGCATACCCTGCTACGGAGGCACAAGAAGGGAAAGCCAGACTGTGTTAAGGTGCTCACTCCTGCATATCAGTGGCCAAGGTCTATGCTCACACTGCTCTTTCTGCGTGTGGGGGATGGAGGTAACCTCTGGCAGAGGAACAGCAATAAGCAGCTGGTGATGGTAACTTTTCAAACTGTTCCAGCTAGGTCTGCCAGATTTAATCTGATCATATCCTGTAATGGTGGAAAAAAACCCCAAACAACTAATTACTTAAACTAACCCTCTCAAATGCACTCTCAATTTGAGGTGACTGGTGACTCACCTTTTGGTGATTTATGAGATATGAGACATGGCTTTTTGAAGAGCACAATATTTAACTTCTTAGTGTTGAAGACAACAAAAACTGACTACACACACCACAGTTTGAAATCTGAACACGTTGTCTCAAATTAGAGAGGGAATGGAGACACATAAATGACTAAGCCACTTTTTAAAGGGCTTTGCTCTTCCCAGCCACCCCACTGAAGGATTTGTGCATCTTTGTCATGCCAGCATGGAGTTTACATCCTGCATGGGTCCTCATTTTGTGATTTATCCCTTTAAAAATTGCAGGAATCCCCTTGCTTTACAGAGCAGTCTTAAGAAGAGCAGCTATTTTTGGGCCACTGGTGGTCTGGACTCATCTGGCAAGCAGAACAGATGTGATGGATCAGTCTATTGGACAGCTGCAATTATTAAGCATCATTCATTTCCTTGTAATCTGGCAAGACCTTGTTCAGTGAGGAGCAGAGATCCCACAGAGATGCTCTGAAGATACTTTCCTGCATTTGGCTTATGAGAACAAGATATGATGAGCTCTGTGGCCAAAGGCATAAGAAAAAAAGAGAGAGAGAGAACCTGTTAAACTTATTATCTGTGTTATGGAAAATGCCTAAGGATCCCAAGGAACATGAAACTGCCAAGCAGTAGACACAACAAAAATAGAAGCAATGCACTAAACTTTTTAGATTGTGTAGATAATGCATACAAATGAAGAGAAGACAAAATGTTCTGTTTAATTCCCACCTTGCTGGTGGGAAACCGAGGCAGACAAAGATGAAGTGACTTAACTGCACACGAGAAATCCCTGGCACAGTCACAGATCAAAAACCCCAGATATTCCAGGACATCATCAGCAGCATCAGCAAAACCTCTTTTGTTCCCAGATTTGTCTCCTGCTTTACACTGGCCGTTTTTATCTGCACCAAGACTTTCATGTTACTGCCTCCTTATTTCTTTTTTTTGTACATAAGCTTATAAATATTAACTATATTAACTATTGCACTTCATGCCACACCTTAGATCAAAGTGGTGCCTTCTATCAAAGGCAAGTGGGTAAACTTCAGGCAGGTTGAGCTGACCCTCCTCCTTCCCCAGCATGACCCTCGTGAATGCTTGGTCGAGTCACAGGAAGGACAGTGATGGCTCGGAGAAAGGCCATGATGACCTCTGCTAATATTAACAAGTTTCACTCCCCGTGAACACAGCAAGGATTCATTAGCACAGGGAGGATCCAAAAATATATATGATGAAGAAAATTAGGCAAATTAAAGATGCACTCAATTTTGCCTCTTCTAAAATGGATTCCCAGAGGAGTGCAGTCAGTTTAACTACTTTAAAAAGCTGCAGTGTCTAGAGGCAATGTACTTAACTGTTCCCTTCCTCCTTGCCCTTTTAGCACCCAGCTCCTTGTCTTTTCCTAGGTGCCAGAAGGGTTTATGCTCGTTTTCCCCCCCTCCTACAGCCCAACATGGGCTTGTTGCACGTTTTCCCGAAATCTTTAGCCCCCAACGCTGGGCTTGGCTCCACCAGCAGACAGCCAGCTCTCACCAACCCAGGGTGGTGCAGATGCAGCAAGCTGCTTTCTGGGTTACCCAAGCCTGGAAAGGCACTCAGGGTCTCCAAAACCTTTCATATCCCTCCAGTTGCTCCTTAATGTGTAAAGCAGGAGTGTTGCACCAGAGCAATCAATCGATGCTTTCCTTCAGTGTGGTCTGTACGAGGGTTTCCTTGGAACCTCCCTGCAGCAGGCAAGCGAACCACCAAGAGCTGATAATCTTCTAATTAGTAACACGGAGTTAGTGAATAACTCATGCTTTACAAATAAGTCAGCACATGGAGGTCTCAAGACCTGAGTGTATCCAAAGGAAGCCCGAGAGAAACTAATTGACATCTGTGGGGGCTACAAGGTCTGTTGGCTAGCCTTGCAGCTCTCCACAGCTGCTCATGCATACCCAGAGGAACTAAGGGGAGGCTGCAGGCAGCCAATTTTTAAACAAAACCAGAAACCTCCACAGCCTTGTCAATGGGTGAATATTTGTGTGTGTGGACATGTAGCAAGGGGTGTAAACGGGAGCGCATGCTGCGATTTCGGTGTGCAGTAGCCTAAGTCCTACTCATTTAGCAATGTTGAGGACAGAATTCCCCTCTTTAAGGAAAAAAAAAGAATAAATATTCTTGTCTGTAACAGTGACTCTCACCCCCTGCCCCAAACAGAGCAGCATTACTATGCCATTAAACCTTTTGCTACCCACAGCTTTTCCTCACTCAGCGTTAAATGAGGACCCAGGGCAGAAGAGGGATCTGCAGATGTCAGCCCTGAGCCTCCATTTCCTTGGGGCTGGTATCAAGAGACCCAACTAGTTCTGAAAGCCACATCCTCGCTGTCGAGCAGCTGAGCCCTTGTGAGTGAACCCTGGGCAACCATTGGCAGGGCACTTCTTGCTTCAGGGGTGGAGGGAAAGTTCAACTGAGAAAAAAAGGCTATAATCTGGGAAAATAAGACCCATGGCCCCTCCATTTTGAACAGAGAAAGGAAAATATCTCACTTTTGCTGCCTCTGGTGCCAGCAGCCCCAGCAGCATCACTCTTTCCACTGGTGCTGGAGGGTGACCCCACCACTTCCCAGTTACCTCAGGACCATTGTCTCTGGGGGCTCCTTGGAAGTGAGCACCATTCCAGGGCCCTTTCCATCACCCAAGTTCTTGTGGTGATGTCTCCTCCAGGCCAGACAAAAGCCATGTGGAACCTGCAGCCCAAGTGCGTGCCTGCACCTTTGCTCTCCTTACAGCACAAGCAGCAGTGCAGTGCTTAAATCCTTCATTTCAAAACTTGTAGATTTCACATGGCAAGCATGGGGAGCCTTTGAAGTGGCAGTAAACCACATGGCAGAGTTTCAGTTTTCCCTGTGTTTCTAAGTCTAGTCGAATCTAGTCTTCAAGCATTTCTAAACCCAATTCATCCACAGAAAGCCTGCACGCTTGTGGATAATTAGCTTGGAAGGTCTTTGTTGCCATAGCCTGGCTCTGTGTAATACACTCTGGTGAGCAGGAGATTCTAGTTCACTTAGAATGAGGTCATGTTAAGAAACAAGCTTGCAATCCTCAAATTGCTTTTGTCACTGGAAAAAAAGAAACCCCAGTCGTTCAAAGCCTATTTAAAGCGGTACGATGCAAGCCCCCATCAGCATAAGTGTCATGACCCACCATGCATGGTAGGTGCTCTCAAGGGCTGTGTCCTGTCCCATGCACAGGCAGTTCCTGGCATTAAGTGAAGCCAAAGGTGAAGCACAGGCATTGTATAAGGGCAAACCACAAGGATGGGCTGTTCTAGGAGTAATGAAAGAGTAAGGAAATGAGGAGTGGGACGCATGTATTGGAGAGAGGTTTCGATATGCAATTCAAGGGCTGAGCATATAAAGTTTGTCATATCGCTTATCACACTGCTTTTCCTCTGCCAGAGTATGGCTTTTTGGCTACTTCCACTCTTCTTTCTTTGTGCTAGTCACAGGACTGTGTTGTCGTGAAGGACACCTGAACTCTGGCAAAGCTGAACGTGTCATCTGGATAAACATTCCTCCCACCTGCAGGTTTGCTGATGTTGTTTTGGTCTGTAGAAATTTGAGGATGTTTGTGGGGGAATGGCAGCCTTGTCGTGGAGCTAGTAACTCTGGGGAGCTGCACCCTGCCTTGCTGCCTCCCAGAGGGCTCCTCCACTGAGGGGCCCAGAGAGTACAGTAGGAAATTGGGAGCCTTTTCATGTGATGCTCATAAGACAGAAAGCCAGTAACCCATTCTTCCCCAAAGAGGGGAAGGAAAAGTGGGCAGGGGAAGGAGGAGACATCAGGTAGTTTTCATCACCAACCCCTTAGTACCTCATTTGGAAAGGACCTTAAAAGCACACTGGATTGCTGTCATATAACTTGTTTGCATCACTTGCTTCTACCTAGAGCTACTGTTCCCTGGCTTCCCACCTCCCCAAGTCTCACCTACAATAATCCCTATCATAAGCACCTCTGCAGAACCCCCCTCTGTACAACACAGGGGGAAGCCCTGCCTGCTGCCGGCCATAGAATGTCTCCATTGTGGCCTTGTGCAGGCGCTGTATATAATCTTTCTCTGCCAATATATGTCTTCGTGAGCTGCCCCCCTGTCCCCCTCCTCAAAATAAAACGACTATTCTTTTCTGTTTTAAGTAGATTTTGTGCAATAAAAAACATTTTATTGCTTCCAGTAATTGGTATTTAATTTGCAGGCCTTTACAACTTGCAAAGAACAGACTACTTTAGCTGTAGAGCTGGTATGTGTGTGCACTTTGTGGATTTTATTCCACTGGCACTTGCTTAGTTGACTGGTGTAAAATGATACAGTTATGGTTTTGCAATCAGAAAGGCTGCAGATAAAGACCTGGAGAGACGTTATAAGGTCCTGGGTCCAATTTGAAGCAGCAGGCAAGACAATATAATTTTAGGCGGCGCTGCCAGCCTCAGACATCAAAACTTGACTCCTGTTAAGTGTTTTCCATTTTACTGTCAAAATATCAAAGGCTGCTATTTAAACCCAGAGTCTCTTAAAGTTGATTTTCTTTCTCTCTCCTTCTCCTCCACCTCTTTTATTCCCTTTAACTACCCCGATAAACGCGAGGTGAGGTAACCTGTGAAATGTTAGCCCCCTTGCTCCTCACCTCGCCTTGTAGGGGCATTGAAGCCCGACGCAGCCCTTAATTCCTCTTTTGGGGTAAAACCTCGCTCCTGCCGGCCCCATTTCTTCACACGGCGGCCGGGCAGGGGGGTTCTCTGTCCGTCGAGGGCCGCGGCTGGCGGGGACCACAGCCGGGGCCGGAAGCAGCTCAGCAGGACCGGGGGGACCCAGATCGACCCTTCCTCGAGGGATATGCCGCTGCAAGACCCACAGATTCCGTCCCGGGGGTCGAAGGAGAGCTCAGGGGAAAGGACACCCTGCCCACCCACAGCCTGTAAAAGTGGGGACCGGGCACGAGGGGCGCGTCCGCCCTGCGCCTCTCCCGGGCACAGCTACAAAGCCTCGGCCTCCTGCTCCACTCCCCCGACGGGCCGAGCCGGGCCGGGCGCGGGTGCAGCCCCGGCAGGGCAGAATCCCGCCTCGTCTGACACAGGGGCCTCGGCCGGAGCGGGGGGCGAGGGAGTGGGGGGACGTGCAGCCGCTGTGGCCGAGCCCCGCCGGGCCGCGGAGTGGGGGCCGCAGGACGTGTGGGTGTCTGTGCGTGTCCGTGCACAGCGGCCGCTGCGGTCGGATCCGCCTGCGCGCCGCTGCGTGCGCCAGGAGCCCGCGCGTGTGCGCGCTCCCAGCCCCGCGGGACTCGGGCACTCGCCGCACCAGGCGGGCACGCGTGGCGCTCAGAAACACGCGTGTCCTTCCTGACGTGCCTTAGCTGTGCGGTCCCGCCGGAGCTCAGGGCGCTCGGCCGGGGGTCCGCGCCTCCCCCCGGCACAGCCCCGCGACTCCGTGGGGGCTCCGGCGCCCACCGAGAGAGAGCGCAGGGCCTCCCGCCCTGCCCAAGGCGGGGGGCAGCGAAATCGGCAGGCGGGCGCTCTCGGATGTACCTTGTTTTTATTTTAACACATAGCTAAATTCACGGGCTTCTTCTTGCAATAAAGTGGCAAATAAATTATTCCTTCCCTTGAGTATCAAGCTGCTATCTGATTGAAGTTTACTCTTACGTTTCAACAATTTAGTTCTGTAAGGAAGGGGTGGGAGGAAAATAGTTGTGCCCTTAACAGAATAAGTAAGTAAATAAATAAATAAATAAAGCCCTAAATAGTCTTCTGTAGGGAAGAAGTTAATATACTCAATTATTTTCTGAAAAAAGATCATAACATCTGGAAATTGATATCAAATGGTGTACAATCCCTGAGAGACGATAAACTTCCACTGTATAATATTTCGACTAGAAATCTTAATAATCCCATAAATCTTCCTTGTGAATTGGGAAAATGTAACAGTTCATTGAAATACTCATTGGGAAATAATTGAAAAAATGTAATAGTTCACTGAAATATTCGTGGTTTTTTTCTTTCTTTGGTGCTGTTGCTAACTCTGTGCATGTGTGTAAATATTCCTACTTCGTTTTAAAGACATACACGGAATATTCCCTTGAGCGCTGCATACCATAAAAGAAAAATATGCCCTTTTGACTTATTAATCATTATTACAGAGTTCAAAATTGCAGCGTCCCTCGCACATTACTAGAGAAGGCAAACAATTCTCTCTGTGTGTATTTCGTGTTGCTAAATTCAGTACAAACTTTACAGCTCTCAACTTTTTTCACTCTTTTTTTTTTTTTCTTCCCCTCACAGACTCTTCCTATTCTGCTCGAGTTATCCAGGGCAACTGAAAGCAAGGGGGCTACTCGCCCATTATGCTGGCCCACTGCATCGTAATTAATTACACACAAAGGCAATTGCTTATTGTAATTCACCTCGTGAATGTTTAATTTTGCAGAAGTAAAAGTAGATGAGGATTTGAACACGTCTAGGCTCCCTGTAATGAATATATGAGTAATTAATGTTGCTGGAAAGATACAGCTTTATATATATTTTAAAAAATAATGCTGTGATAGAAAAGAGATGTGAGCGTGTGTGAGCGCGTGTGTTTGCTTGTACCTTGGTGCAGGAGAGAGGAGAGCATTTATATGTTTTTGTGCTGAATTAATGTATCCCTTTGGTTACGTTACCACAAGTCGGAATAAAGACAATTAAGCCCTTAGCATTTCTGTCACACTCCATTAATTACTGTAGCCGCTGCTGTCCCGACCACTTCGTAACATATTCATCAGGTACGATACCAGTCCAGCAGCATCAGCCAGTGAAGTAGGCTATTGTTAGTTTAAACTATAGCCTTTCAAATGTTCTTTATTTTACTTTTCATACAAGATTGTTTTCCGCTCCTTTAAAAATGTTTTTCTAAAAATAAAACTCAACATAAATGTTTTAAGATTAGATTTGCGGGGGAAACAGTTTAATTTTCACCATATGTTGCCACAGCAGTTTGTAGATTAAAAAAAAAAAAAAAATAATCTTTCCACTAAAACTACCAAAAAAAGAGTCTAATATAAAAATGTATTCTTCCCAAAGCGTCTCCCTCCTGTGGGCTATTTTACAGCTCGCAAATAAATCTTTAAGGTTGCAAGGAAGGGGAAAAAACAAAAGTGCCCTGATGACGGAAAAGCAAATCCTGCCATGATAATGTCCTTTATTAATATTATAGATGTGTAGTGTGCTGGATGGATCAATCATATCCATTCACAATCAGGATTAAGAGAGCCTATTTTAATGAAAATCTATTAGTCTCTCGCTTGAGACACGGATGCTGCTTAAATCAATAAACAGCATAAAAGAGAATACGACACAGGTTTCTAAATTAAAAAAAAAAATCCCATCTATGAAATGTGTTAAGACTTCTGTAAAATCCTGAAACCCTCGATCGATACTTATAAATATTTAATTTTTTTTTTTAAACACAAATTGAAAACCATTAACACTGCATCCATTCTTATTATTAAAACAAATTGTCCTTGGAATTATGTGCTGTGGAAATGGAGCCAGATTGAAAGGGCATCCTCTGAAATATGTTTACTCGCTTTCATATAAACCAATAAAGATCTGCAGGAGTCTAGCGTGAGCAGAAAGGTTTGATGTACAATGTCCATGATTACAGTCCCTGAATTAATCACGAGAGAGAGAGAGAGGGAAGGAGGGAGGGAGATGGAGAGAGAGAGAGGACTCAGTTATCTACTCAACAAAATCTTGCTCTTCGGGTCAGCGCTCATTAAAACGTGGATTAAACCGATGATTTTTCTGTTTGTTTATTTGCCCCATTTCGACCAAATTATGACGAAGGGGGGGGTGGGGGGTGGGTGGGAGGAAATCAGTTTCGCCCTACGTCATACCATGAGTCAATGTACAAATGTAAATTCCTCGTATAAATATGAAATTCAATACTTTGCCTTGGATGTGCTTAAAGCTAATGCAACGTTTAAACTCATTCATGATTGTTCCTCTCGTTTAACTCAGAGAAAAACCACAATGGCCAAGAGGTTCCTTTGAAAGAGGAATTAAAAAATAACGCATGGGTTGATGCCACGCTAAATAAACGCTCCTTTGCAGTCCGAGGTCCGGACTATCCCCTGCCAGGCTGCCCTGCTCGCAGATACCCCCTCTTTTTCTGGGAAGGGGGCAGCCAGGGGGCGGGCTGGGGTCTGTGGGGGGGAATCAGCCCCATAGGGCTGGAGGTGGGGAAAGGAAGAGGGGTTGAATAAACGAGCCACCCCTTTTGTCCACTTGGGACCCCCAGACGAGCAGAGGGCTCCTGTCCGTTGCCCCAGGGCAGTAGGGAGGGAAGAGGAGGAGGATTTGGGGGCATGATGCCCCGCAGGTGAGCCGGCAGGCCGGGCTGTCGGGACAGCCCTCAACGTGCCGCTAATGGCCGGTCCTGCAAGGGGTGTCTGGGAGAGCGGGGTTGCTTGTGGCACGGCAAAGGCATACCCAAGGTGCCGCGGTGAGCCGGGGGCAGAAGGAAGCTCCGAGGAGCGCTGGTGACTTTTTAGTTTTGCGACAGGGTTCCAGGAGTTCCGTTCCTGCAATGGAATGGGATTTGGACGGCAGTTCCTTCCCCCTCTTTCTCTCTCTCTCTCTCCTTCCCTTTAGCCCTCCCTCCCTCTATCCCTCCTCCCCAGCCCATTATCAGGAGCAGCAATAAAGGTAATTTCTCTCTGAACCCGCTGTCAGAGTTTGTAGTGGGGTCAAAATTGCCCCCCAGTTTTGTTCCCACCTGCACCACCTTGCCCTAGGTCCCCGCAAAGCCGCGGGCTGCGCGAAGAGGGGGGCCCCGGGGGCGCTCCCCGCCTCCCGCCGCTCCCTGCCGCGCCGCTGGGACAGGACGGGACGGGCCCGTCATCCCTCGAAGAGATCCGCGTTGCGCGGAGCGCGTAGTGGGGGCCGTGCGCGCCTGCGGGGCTGCCCGCGCTTCTGCGCTCTCCGCCGCCTGCCCCCGCGAGGGTCCGCGGCGTGGGGTGGAGGCCGGATCCCCGGGAGAGTTGAGCTTTGCACTGGTTCTTGTTTGTTTGTTTGTTTGTTTGCTCGCATGCTTTTATTATTTTCCCGGATTTCTCCCTTTCCCTTTCCGGTGCTTTGTTTCGCTTTTCTCTTTCGGAGCGAGTCTGAGGCAAGTTCCCCCCGGCTGCAAGGCTCCCCCCCGGCGGCATCCCTGCTGCCTTCGAGGACGGCCGGTGGCGGTGGCCCGCGGGCCGCCACGCGACTTGCGCGCCCGGTGGCTGCCCCGCGCCGAACTGCGCCCCGCGCGTTGCAGGAAGCGGGGGGCAACCAACCTTCCCACCGGGCGCCCCCGCGCTGCTGGGAAGCAGGGAGGGGAGGGATGGGGAACAGGCTAGGGATGGGGCATTTCCCCCCCCTCTAACTGAGGAGGCTTGGATTTGCTCCTGTCCTCGGGCGCAGGAGCCGGCGGTGGCAGGAGGAACCCGAGGGTCTCCGGGGGGAGCGTGGCCCCGCGCTCGCTGCAGGCGTGGGGCTGGGCGCAGGGGGGAGCTGCGGGGAGGAGAGCGGGACGGGGGCGAGAGGGAGGAAAAAGGGGATCCGGCGGACTTGGTGCGAACTCCGGCAGCTCGGGAAAGCCGACGCGCACCGTGCCTCTCCGGCGCTGGGGACGCGGAGTCAGTAAATATTTATCCTTGATTGCTGCTTGCTGCGAGGGAGGCAGAGGAAGACAGGGCACGGTGGGGATCGGTGCCGTTCGAACCGAGGGATGGGGAAAGTTTCCGCGGCTGGGGCCCAGCCCCGGTACGGAGCCTCTCCCACGCGGGATCGCGTGCCGGTGTCCCCGCGTGTCCGTGACACCCCCGCACCACGCACCAGCCTGCACAGCAATCCACTACGAGCCCTTACACGCGCAGACTGCATGAGAGAGGCACAAGCAGCGTGTCGCGCCGGAATCTTTCCTCAGCCATACGTTACTTCCCCGTCTATCGTTTGCCTTTATTATTTATGTGGTGCCGTGTGATATACATTAGAGCCTCCGATTTGATTGGCGTTTGCGATGACAAGACCTGTTTGTTAAGTTGTAAGGCTTCCTCCGCTCCCTCACTTGTTAAACGAACTCTGGAGGAAGGATGCCACCGAGACACGACAATATAATAAATGTCAGGGGTATCCGCAGTGCCGAGATCAAATGATCAATCCTTGTCCCCTAGATAATCATTTTAAATTCGCACAGGGGGAGATTGATTTTTTTTTTTTAAGCCCTTTATTAATTGCTTCCTCGATTATTATTTTTTCCCCTCCTCCTGTGGAGGTGTTAACTCTGGTGCTGGGGGCACCTTTGGATTAATTAAACGTATTTTTAGTGTTTTAATGTTCTGCTAATTTTCAGAACAGTCCCACACTCCCCCGGAAAAGAAACAATGGCCCCTTGCTCCAACAAGGAGCCTGCTTTGGTTGAGATTCAGAGCAGAGGGTGGCGTGATGGTGGGCTCTGATTATCTCAAACTCGAGGCGAGAGAAAGGGAAGGACGTAAAAAGCCAAATGACCAGAAGACAAAATTCCTTCAAATACCGAATAACCCTTCGCGTTAAAGCCCGAGGAGAAGAGACAGAAATAAATAGCTGGGAAGTCGACTCCGCATGGGGATCAAACGATGCGGAGAGGCGCTGGGAATGCCGGCGCTGTTATCTGGAGACGAATTTCAGGCAGCTATTCAAGAGCACAGAATAATAATTATTCCAGGAGTACAACAAAAATAACTGCAGCCTACCAAGAACAAGGTGGGGAAATTATTGCCAGTTCTATGTTAAATCCAGCAGGATATGTTTCGTTCGGGAAAAAAAAAAGAAAAAAAAAAAGGCTTAATGCTCTATTTGTCGCGCACACAGTCCCGTGTTAACAAATTACCCCTCTGCTGCATGCAGCAGGATAGCTCGACATCCAGAGAAACATTTCATATTTTAATTTCCCCCTACAGACAACATAATAACAATAAACAAGAAAACAGATCCTGCAATGTTCACACGCGTCTGGAGAGACCCCCTACCTACGGATACCCCCCAGCCAAACAACCCACTCCAAATCCTCCGAACACACCGACACGGATCTCCGAGGCACCTCGCAACTTGTTTAGCTGCAGCACACGTCCCCCTCCGCGCACCCACCCACCCACCCACCGCCAGCCAGAACAGGCAGTACTTTTAAAAGAGCATTTTTGTTTCGCCGATTATTTTGACCGTTTAATTAAGAGAAATTAGCTAAATAGCAAATCAGGTAGAATTTCCAATGATTACAACAAATGCACATCTCCGGCTTTTTATTCATTACCTTTTTTATTGAACACTCATTTTCCTTTCCTCTTGACAGCGATACATTAAATTGCAGGAGCACAGTTATTTGGTTAGCTGTGGGTCCGTTTTTACTCACAGTGTTGCCACGCACAGGATGTCCTTAAAATCAATTAAGTCTTCCTCGACTCTCATTTCTGCAACCCATTTACAGAATGTAGATACCTATTTTCATGTTTTCCTCTTCCCCCCCTCCCTTCCTTTTATTCCTCGCTCTCTCTCTCTCTCTTCCTCTCTCTCTCTCCCTCCCCCCCGCTTTTTCGCTGTTGCCTCTTTGCCTCCCTAAATCAAGGTGCAAAGATGCCAAAGAGTGATGAAATGAAAAGAAAGCCAATTGCTGGACTGAGGTGGGGGAGATAGCTGCTCGGAGTCCGCCTGCGACTATGGAGCAGTCAGTAATTGCTGGAGACAGGGAGAGCTGGGGGTTGGGCTGAGGTAGCCATGTATAAATAGTGTGATCTCAAATTGAAAGGCATAAATAACAGCAGGAGTGATCTAACCCTATACAGCCCATCTTCTACGTGCAAAAACAGCGTGCGGAGGACGGCCACATCTCCGATTGAAAACAAGTGGATCTCTGTGGATAAGATCACCGGGCAGCCATGGAAGAACTTACGGCTTTTGTATCCAAATCTTTTGACCAGAAAAGCAAAGAGAGCAGCAGCGGCAGTGGCAGCGGCAACAAGAAGGAGACGATCACGTACAGGGAAGTTTTGGAGAGTGGGTTGGCTCGCTCTAGGGAGCTTGGAAACTCTGATTCTAACCTGCAGGACATGACCGAGAGCAGCAACCATTGCCCGGTGCATCTTTTCAAAGACCACGTAGAGAGCGACAAGGACAAACTGAAGGAGTTCAACACGGGCAGGACAGCGGAAGGTAAGAGCAGGGCTGGGCGCCCTCGGCCCCGCGCTTCTCGCCGGCAGCCCCGGTCCCTTCCCGGCTGCCCCTGGCTTTCCGCGGCGGGGGCGACTTGGTCACCGCGGCCCCGGTTCCGGCCCCGGCGGGGCGAGCGGGATCGCCTCCCGCATCCTGCTTCCCTCCTGCGGTCACCTCCCTCCCGCAGCGGCGGGAACACAGGCTTAGGAACACGTACTCCTGCATGCATAACGTGAGTGTAGCCGTGAAAAATAAGTCACAACTTCGGTCCTGCCCCCCCGCCGGCCCCCGTTCACATCCGAAATCGATCCGGTGCGTTAGGCGTTCTCTCGCCTGGGGGAAGGGGGCAGCGCAGCACGTCAGACGTTTTTGTCTATCTGTGTATTTTTGTACGAGGAAACCTTGTCCGGGTAGTTTTAATGCCTTAGGAGACCTGTTCTTCCTGCTTCCGGGCCGTCAGGATGCTGCTGCTTGTTTTGGGAGAAAGCGGCGTGTGGAGAGGGCTCTCCCTGGACGTTTTGTCTTGGGTCGGTCAGCCTGTCCTGCTCAGAGGCTCCGACCGGCGGGGACGAGAAGGAGGAGAGGAGCCTGGCTGTGGGGCAGCTGCCCGGACCCGGTGAGACAGAACGTCGCTGCGGCGAGAGGCACCGGCCGGCCCGGCCGACTGCTCCCTCGGTCCCCTGCCAGTTCTCTCACCTGGGCCAGGGCAGCACGGCACCCCGCCGACCGACGGGCAAAACGGCATTCCTTCTCTAAGCAACGACAACAACAACAACAACAAATTTAAAATATGTGTATTTTTTGAAGCAAGACAACTAAAAATCCCGCACAGGCTCACTGGGGAAGGAGAGACTAAATATGACGGGGGGATTAGAAAGTTGAGAAAGTGTCTCTAGGCAAGTTAGACAGGTGGACCTGCCTGGGGAGCTACTGGCTAGCTTGGGGTAATAAAAACCAGTTAATAGGTTGGGGAGCAACAACCAGCCTTTCAGCTGTTTCCTACTGTTTGATCTTGTTTAATATAACACTGGGCGATTTAATTTACAGCCCAAACTTTTATTTTATATCCTTCTCTTTTCTACCTGCTCCCCAAACAGAAGAACGGGGTATAACCACGTATTCGGGTACCCGTATTTCTGCACAAGCCAGTACCACTCAGCTCTGCTTATTTTCCTTCTCTGGTCGAGAGACTGAAAAATAAGAACGTTCAGTTTAAGGGAATCATTCGCGCAGGAGATGATTTTTAAAAATGAAAGCAGGGCATGCTTCAGCAATCAAAAATAAAATGCGAACGAACGAAAAAAACCCCTCTACTACTCTCCCTTTCCCCGTGAATCGAAATTCTGGTTTGTATGTTTAGCTAATCTAATCTAATCTATGGAGAGAGGCTGGGGGTGGGGATGGAAGGGAGGAGTTGGAAAGAGCTGAGATGCTTGTGACAGTTTAAATTCATGCCAGGTTTCAGTCTAATTTCAACTGATTCCGCCGTGTGATTTCAGTCCCACCGATATGCTAGTTAATATTTTATACCTATCACGGACATGCTGTAGCCTCGGAAAAGAGACAGCTTTTGAACGCGCCTGATTTTCCCTAGGCATTTGCTGGGTTAGCACCCTCGTCTTTTCATAGGGATTCCCTTTACAGGAGAAATGAGAACAAAACGCCATTAAAACCAACCACCGAATATCCCCATCCGGAGGCCAGACCCTTCCCAAAGTTTTATGTAGCCAGTATCAGCCCGGAGCCAGGAGGAACAATCACGGCCAGGGACAGTTTTCATTTTGGAAGTGAAAACGAGTGCTTCGACTTGGGTCTGGCCTTACTTAAGCCCAGATGCAGTTCAGGACGCTTTATTATGTTTAATTAACTTACGATTTGCAGTTTATAATTTGCATTTTGGGATGCCCCTAAGTATATAGGTTAACATATGTGCATGCACATATTACTGGGTGTGTGTATACACACGTACATATGTATATAATATCTGTGTATTTGGTGAGGAAAAGGGACTTAATTCGGGATCATCCGCAGACGCGTCTCCCCCCAGATCCACACCACCCAGAAGGTGAGGCACGACAAAGGAGGCAGTCAGAACTGGCTCGTCCCGGGACTCCGCCAGTGCCCGCGCTGGATACGCACCCGGCGGGGCGCCCCAGGCAGGCAGGGGATCCCGGGGAACCGGTTCAGCCTAAAGCGGTGTCCCCCGCTGCAGCATCTCTTCCTCTTTTCGTTAGCTGGATTTAAAAAAAGGGACAGTGCCTTAGGCCTCCCGGCATTAAGGAAAAGGAGAAAAATTATAATAATAAAAAAGAAGGAAATAATTTGCCAAAGCAAAAGAAATCTTCCTACCCAAGACAGAAAAGGGGAGCTGTTTTACCCGCTGCGCCCACAGCCCACCTCCCCTCTGCCCGGGACAAACATGCTCAGCGGCTGCCTCTGGTCGCAAGCTCTCCACAAGCCCTGTTGGAGTCCCTGAAGGTTGGGAGGGTTCCTGCTGTTTCGGAGGGGCTGGGAGTGACCCATGGCCCTGGAGTCCTCTGTCCCGCACAGGGCCACGCGGGACCGCTGCCCCCGTGGTTTCGACCCGCTGGCAGATATTTTGGGGGAAAGAGGGTTGACAAGGAGGAGAGAGACGGGCGGTCTCGGTCTCATGCCCAGGGAAAGTTTCTTTTACGAGGCAAATATTTTCACAGTGGATTCACCATGACAGCATTAGGGAGCTTCTTGCATAACCCTCTCTGGGAGAAAACGTCGCCGGAGAAACCCCCTTCCCCCACCTCTTCTCTCTGCTGGAGGTATCGGGGGGCCGGCGGTTTTCCTACCAACCCCTTCCCCGAACTGCTCGTGCCAATGGGCCGGCAGGGCTTCCTCCTAACCCTGGAAAGAAAATAAAATGATATTTATCTGTATAGGTTTTCTGATAGGGCATCAGACAGGCAAGGCAGCGCGGCTCCCTTCCACCCTCCGGCCCTTGGGCGAGCTGCCCCCTGCCCGGCGTTGAGCCTGTAGCGGAGCTCAGCCCCCCTCGCCCCTGCGGGGCCTGCCCGGGGACCTCCTGCCCGCCCGCCAGCTGCACCCGCAAGTTGTGCTGAGTTTGGGGACGAAGACGGGAGGAGGGAGACCCCCGTGTGAGAGAATTTCGAAGAGGTGCGAGGGGAGGCTCAGTGTCGTTTTCTTCTTCCCCCTCCCGGCAGGCATCTACGAATGCAAAGAGAAGAGAGAAGATGTGAAATCAGAAGATGAAGACGGACAGACCAAGCTTAAACAAAGGAGAAGCAGAACCAATTTCACACTAGAGCAGCTGAACGAGCTGGAAAGACTTTTTGATGAGACTCACTATCCAGATGCCTTCATGAGGGAGGAACTAAGCCAGAGGCTGGGACTGTCTGAAGCTAGGGTTCAGGTAAGAGAAGGGCTCTGTTCCTGGAAACGTCCTCACCTCACTTCCTAACTGCCAGCGGATCCTAGCACAGTGCCCCGTTTCATGCAAAACGGGGAGGTGAAGGCAGAGGTGACACGTGTGATGGGGAAGCTGTTTGCAAGTCTGCTGTACCTGTCCTGCCAAACAGTTATTCTGCTCTGGGAATATCTGCCCGTGTCTTGCGTTTCCTAGGAAGGCGGTTTAAATTTTTTTTTTTTTTTTTGGTACGTGTGTGGGGTAGGGTGGTTGGGTGGTGATAATGTTGACAAGTCTCTAATAACTGAACGATTTTTTTTTAATTTAAAATTTCTTTTTTCCCGTTGCAAACGTGCCATTTACTCTCCCTTAATCCTTACTTTCTTCCCGCTTTTTATTTTATGGGGCCATTATGGGGAAAAAAAGAAAAAGGCCAGAAAACAATTGCCTGAATAAGGCTAGACACTTTGGGTGCTGAGGGACGGGATTAGCCAGGGCCGGGGGAAAGGTGCCGGCTCTGATTCGCACAGCAAGCATATGAATGCATGCCACCCCATCTGGTGGAGGTTCCCCCCGTCCCTCTCATCCCGCTTCAGAGGCAGCTAAATGCCAATTAGACTTCGAAATCTTGAAAATAGATCCCGGTTGCTGTAGTCCTGGGGCCACCAGAGCTGTCTGTTTGGGTGGCTCCACATCGATTATTTTAAAATTCGATTTTCAGTTTGATGCAGAGGAAAAATACTCCTTTCCCCCAAGCCAACTAGGGAATGCTTCCACAAAACAGACATAATATTAAAAGAAACTAAATCCCCCAACCAAACAAAAAACCCCAACATAGAAATAATTATCAAAAATTGACCTAGAAAAAATTAATAAGATCAACCTGTGGCTCTCTGAGCAGGCCCAGAGCAGGAGAAACCTGAAGGAAATCCCTTCTTGGATTAAAATTCTGTGCTTGGCCTAACAGACACAAACCAAACTAAAACTCAAGAAGAAAAAGTCACCAAGGCAACCCCTCCACAGAACAAAACGCCTTCACACCATGGAGATAAGAGATGCCCATGTATATGTATATCTGCCTATAGGAGTGTGCGGGTGGCTATGGCTACGGCTCTGTGGGCATGGATGAAGGCCTCCATGCCCTGCCCTCACTCCCGGGGCACAGCGAGAAGTTAAGATATATGGCCCCGAGATGGAGTGGGGAGAGGGGTCTGTTTGACCCCCTCTTTAACCGTGGAAAGCAAGCAGACAGCACACTGCTCAGCCAGCATTTGCCTGAGCAAGCCACTACCTCGCTTTAAACAACTATCTCCTGGAGGCAAATCCTGAAATAAATGGACTATCTGGGTTGTTTCCGTTCTTTTTTTTTTTTTTTTTTTTTTTTTCTCTCCTTCTTTTAAGGTTTTATTCTCCCCTCAGCTCCTGCCACACTCAGTACAAACCGAGCTGGGCAAGGGATGGTGCTGGGCATACGCCTTAGGAATGGCAGCTTGCAGGGAGTGTTGCAGGGGTTCAGAGTGCTGCTGGCCTACTTTCTCCTGGAAGATTGATCTAACCACACCATATAAATTAATGAAAAGATTAAACTTTTGCTGAAGGGGACATCAACTCTTATGTCATCTTCCCAGATCTTCTTACTTGGGCTCTGTAATATCTTTCCAAGGCCTTGATGTACTGTTTCTATAAAAATAAATTACTTGTAATTGAATTCTGCACTCTTTCTTTCAAGTACTTTATTACTGAGGAGCACCTTAACAGGATGTTCATAGTTACAGGAAAATTGGTGCTTCAAGTGCTTACAGATCTTAAAACAGCACACACACAAACAAACAAACAAAAACAAACAAAAAGAGTCAGGAGGAGATTATGACCGAGATTAAAAAAAAAAAAAGAGTATTTAATAATTTTATATAAGAGGTTTGCATGGATTAAAAACCCCCATACATAAAATAACTATAAAGAGGAAAAAGAGGAAAATGGGTAATTAATTAGGAAATAAGCGGAGAATTAATATCCATCAATAAGTGGAAGCAGAAAAAAAGAGAAAAAGACAGAAAAGGGAAAGGTATTTTTTTTTCTAATACTTTTAGAATTGTTCTCTAATTCCTATCTGAACCTCTTGTCCCTTGCTGTTAAAGGATATAGTTTCAATTTAGCGTGGAAATTTGCTGTAAATAAATTGAAGCTCCTATGGTAGCTAGTCCTTATTAACCTTTTATTTTTAGTGTTGTACTGGAAACTCATATCACCCAGCTGTCAGGGTTATAATTGAAAGTTATGAGACCATAGTGAGGAGCAGGCAGTAATTCAATTACAACAAATATCTTTGGGTTTATGGTGCAGGGCTAAATTAAATGTCATTATTCACTGTCTCTAATGGAAATCAAAAGGAAATCAGATTAGAGCATTTGTGAAAGAAATCACTGAGTGATCCTTAATGAAGAAATAACTGTCTAAAACAGTGTACTGTGCTTTACTTAGCATATTCATGACTAATTGGAATTGATCGCGAATCACACCAAGCCTGATTTATTATCGCTTAACGCAGTGGCTAATTCATCACTTTTATTCCTCATAACCTTATTTTTTCGTAGCTAAAGGGAAAGGGCACTTCGTTTTCGAGATTTAAATATAATTTCGGTTTGAAAGATGTTCTGATTTGCAAGAGAAGTTGTTTAAACGCTGCTTAAATTTCTTCTGACAATTTACACTGCTTTGGCGAGGCGGGGGGGCGTGGGGAACACACACAAGGAGATTTCCTGCAAGGATTTACCACAGTAGAAAAACGTATTATTGTCGCTACAGCTCGATAATATTTTGCATGCTCATATTTAAATACGTATATACATGCATATAAATCCCTAACGGCCCGGTTAAAAGGAGAAGCGATGCATGTTGTTAACATTTGCGTATTGTTGGTAGGGAAAAATAAGCTTGTGCCGCGCTGTGCAGGGCAGCGGGACGGCAGTGATGCCCGCTTAGCGCGGGGAGGGCTGCGCTGGCGACAGCCGTAAGGGACAGGAACCGGGACTGGTGGGTGGGTCTGTCTGTCTGTCTGTCCGTCGGTCGGTCGATCGATCGATCGATCGATCTGTCCGCACCCGCGGCGCTCCGCCGTTGCCCGCTGCGCGCTTCCCCCACAGACACCCTAGGCAGGAAAAATGGTGCGCTAAATCAGAGAAGGCCAATACCTACTTAAGAAAATCACTGAGGTACCCGAGGTAATTAATGCCTTCGGAAGCCTTTCTTTGCACTAATTACTCCGTTGTAAATGACCATCATTAAGGCAATTGAAGAAAGCTTGAAGGGAAAATTTGATGTAGGAAGTGCAGTTAGTATTAATTAACCGTATGATCTCTTGGCAAGTGCAAGAACATCAAAGGTTGTAGGTGTTTACTTAGCTACAAGATTTTATCAGCGGTGAAAGTCAATGTTTGTCCATATTCGGTAGGTTTTGGTGTAAAGATAAGGGTCCGCAAAATATTTTGGCCCGCACTTCTGACGATGTTTTGCGGAGAGATGCTAATCAAGCACGGCAGAAGGGGAAATGTAAAGGAAGGTCTAAAATGCCCCTGGAAAAGGGGCACGGGAAGCGCAGTGGCAACTGCAAAGTTCTGCGATTGTTTGAGTGAGAACGGCTGGAATTGGGGCAGTATTATCAAATTACAGGCATTTCTCGGGTGCATAAGCACTTCTTTACATCCCAGCCTGCAAAAGATGCTGCTCTTCTCTGTCCAGAAGTCGGAGGAAGAGAATTTTATTTTCTTTAACATGTAAGGAACGGTGAATGATTCAGACCCTTTCGCGAAAGTTCAGTGTCTCGCATCTTGTCGGAGATCATCGATTTCAAGCCCGGCTCGGGAGAGGGCAGGAAGTCCAGTCTCTTGGGGGCCAGACCCCGGAGTCTGACCTGGCCCACGCTGGCTCTTCCCGGGCTGTTTAAGATTACTAGGAAGGGTACGAGGGTCCCACCCGTCCTGCGGGTGGTCTTATTGTCGCTCCAGACGGGTGGCACAAAGACCGCCACTGCCTGCCGAGGGGATGAGGGGGCCCCCGAGACTCGGGGCTAAGCGGCAGGCTCCCGGTCTCTTCGGCTGCGAGGGCACTTCCCACCTCCTATGTTCGACTGGGGGACCACAACAAGGAGCAGGACCTCTCCCCCCAACAGCCCCCACAGCAGCACAGAGAGGGGCTCACTCCCCCTTGGGTTGAGAGGCTCCCCTCGGCTGCTCCCGAGGAGGGACTTCAGCAGAGTTGTTCAGTCACTCGCCTCACCCTTCCATCCCTAGCTCCTGCGAAAATGCTCCCCTTAGCAGCTGCCTAGGCCACCTCCATTTTTCTGTTGTTGTTTTGTTTTTGTTTGCTTTTTCTTTTTACAGGTCTGGTTCCAGAACAGGAGAGCAAAGTGCCGAAAGCAGGAAAACCAGATGCACAAAGGTGGGTTAGGGGTGCGGACCGGCCGGGCGGTGGTGGCCTCGGAGCCCCGGGGTGCCTCCGCCACTCACCCAGCCCTGTCTCTCCCCGCAGGTGTGATCCTGGGAACCGCCAGCCATTTAGACGCCTGCAGAGTAGCCCCCTATGTGAATATGGGAGCCCTGAGGATGCCTTTCCAACAGGTAGTTAGCTCCGGTTTTATTTTACTTTCCCTCAGCAAGCTCCGACCCCCATCCGTTTGCCCGGGAGGAAGCCGGACACGTTTACAAGTGCCATTTATATAGAAGTTGGCAGGTATTAAAAACAGACTGTAAAACTTCGTGAAGGAGCCCCTGCCCTGCTTTCGGGAGCTCAGCGCTCCTCGGGGCCGGGGAGAGGACGGAGCGGGGGGTCCCGCGGCCCCAGGAGGGGCCGGCGGGGCTAAGGGCCCCTCCGCCGCCGTGCGATGGGCTGGCACACGGCCCCAGGCCGCCCGCAGACCGGACTGGCCTCCCGGGGGCGCATGGCCTTCCCCGGGCAGGGTGGGCCCGGGAGCGCCCGGGAAAGCCCGTCCGCCTTCTGCGAGGACCGAGCGGCTCGGTCCCGAGCAGCCCAGGGGGCTTCGGTCTCCTCCTGGCGCCGGAGAGGGCTGTGGGAGAAGGCTTTTCCACCCGATGGGCGAAACCATAAGGGGGAAAAGCTATGCGGACCCTTACGCTGTCGTTCCCCTCCTCTTTCCGAGGCGGGCTGTCGAGACCGGTCCTTTTCCGATGGACGCGGCCACCCCCGGAGGTGGGAGGCTGCTCCCAAATGCTCTGCCATCGTGGTGGTCAGCCAGGACAGGGGCAGTGGCAGAGTGCAGGCACCGACGCCACTGTGAGGCCTGGGTCCATGCCCCAGGGAGGCACAGCCAGCCGGGGAAGGCCGCTGGGGAAAACCGGGGCCAGGGATATGAAATTCCGTTCCCGCTTCTAGCCGGTTGTAACTCTCCCTCCCTCGTTCTTTTTTTTTTTTTTTTTTTTTTTTTTTTGGTCAATTAATCCGGGAATTGATTTTTTCCAGCCCAAAGGGACCCTCCACCACCTTCTCCGTCTCGGAGACACGTGGAGCTGACAGATTAATTGTATTGATTTTTAAAAGACATATTTGGACCAAAATAATTAAATACATAAATAAACTCTCCCCCACTCCTCCCCGAACCTACCCGGAGCTGAAATCTCTCAGTCAACCCAACGTGTTTGTGTAGGTCTAGAAAGCTCCAAAGCAAACAGTAGCCGGCTATAGAAGGGACCCATGGCCAAAGAGTTTTTAGCAAGGTATAAATAAACATCCCTGGAAAAAAAAAAAAAAATTAGCTATTTAGCACTTGTTGGCGCCCGTGCGTTGGGCCGCATTTATTTATTTATTTATTTATTTATTACCACGAGGAGGAGGGTTGAACGTGTCTCTGTGCCCTTGGCTGAGCAAGGGGCGGAGGTTTGCCGCCCTGACTGCGGGGGGAACTCCGCTCACAAGTTGGTCTTTTCATCCGCCGGGCTCCCGGGCGGGGTGGAGGTGCGGGGTGGGTTGGGGGGCTGTGCGCCCCACGCCGCGGGCTCGGGACTGACGCCGTGTCTCTGCCACCGCCGCCCAGGTCCAGGCGCAGCTGCAGCTGGAGGGCGTGGCCCACGCGCACCCGCACCTGCACCCGCACCTGGCGGCCCACGCGCCCTACCTGATGTTCCCGCCGCCGCCCTTCGGGCTGCCCATCGCCTCCCTGGCGGAGTCCGCCTCCGCCGCCGCCGTGGTGGCCGCTGCCGCCAAGAGCAACAGCAAGAACTCCAGCATCGCCGACCTGCGGCTGAAGGCCCGCAAGCACGCCGAGGCCCTGGGGCTCTGACACGCTTCCCCCGAGCCCCACTTCACACCCCGCCCCGGGTGCCCGCGGCGGGCGGGTGTGTGACCCGCACGGACCGCCGCTCTGCCCCCCCGCTCCTCCTCATCCTCCTCCTTCCTGGCCGCAGGGCGAGCAGCGAGCGCTCCGGCCGCCCTGCCGCCTTATCTCTTTTTTATTTTATTCTATATTTTTGTTTTGTTTTGTTTTTATTTCTTTCCCGTTCCCCGAGGTCTGCGAGCGCTCGGCGGCTGCGCCCTCCCGCCACTCCGCTCGCCCGCTCGGCCCCAGGGACTCGGCGGCCGGGAGGTGCCGCGTGGCGCGGTGGGGACGCTCCGCCCGCCGCGGGCCCGCGGACTCAACACACGCGAGCAGCAGACACCCACCCGCGAGTCAGAGACTCCTCGGAGGACAAAGTAGGTGGGAGGAGAGAGAAAAGAGAGTTTAAAAAAAAAATCACAAAAAGAGAAAAAAAAAAAAAAAGAAAGGAAACGATCTCTAAATTATGTTAATCTGTGAACATTGGGGACACTTTGGATTTTTGACCCTGGCAAAAGTGATCGCTCCGGCATAACGTCATCTGCTGCTGTCAGTTTTGCTACCTTGTGCATGTGTCAAACTAAACACGTTTTGAAGATCAGAAATATATTAGAACAAAACGAAACAAAACAAATAGTAATAATAATAAATAATAAATCCTTGGGGCTGGTCTCCATTAAAGATGACATTTCTTTGTTGCCAACAGTATTATTTCACTGCCATGAATCTCTTCCATCACTGAGGAGCTGCTGCTGCTGCAGAACTGGTTTGAATTTAAATGTGGAATTTCAGATCTGAGGCAAGGGCAGGTTTTTATTTTCCTTCTTTTCTTTCCTAAAAAAACCAAACCAGCAATAACAAAAAAGTGTGTCTCAAATGGCTATGTCCTTTGAAAGGAGAAAAAGAGAGAGACTAGAATTTACTAATTGTTAGTGATAACTTGAAAGATGGGAACAATAAGAAATGCACCTGTTTTGCCAGAATTACCTGAACTCAAAGAGATGTATTGTGCCATAGAAACAGGTCAGTTTTTCATTTTTTCCCCCAAATGCCTAGATCTTTGAATCAGAATCTCACTGTTTTACAGGATGTTGAAAGAATGAATTATATGTCAAAGATGGACATACGGTTTTAAGGCATAATACTGATGCAGCATTAATTTTAGTGAAATGCAATTAAGTGCAGTAAAGTGCAATACTGTAAATATTATAGATTAAAAAAAAATAGCCGTACTTATTCTGTTAATAACCGATTCTGCAAGATCTATAACTTAAATCCGTTACACTCAGACTGGTGCATTGCAGTTCCTTGCCAAAATGACAGTCTGAGTCTTCTATGAATGGATAAAGTTATATGTATCACATATGGGAAAAGGTAGATACTGTAATTTCTAGTCAACTTAATGTGCCATATTTCTGCGAAGCAGGCTGAAAAGTCTGTATGACAGTTTCACACGATTTTAAGTAAAAAACAAAGCAACAAACCCAAACAAACTAAAACAACCCATAGAAGTGTTCGGTAGAAGAGCACAAGTTCAATATTTTGCCATTTTAATTTTTGCCTGTGATTTGGACACCAAGCAGTAAGCTAGTGCTTAAGCAGATTAACTACTACAAATCCAGCAAGGATGGAGAGTGGAGAAATTCTTCAAATTATATTTCCAAAGTGTCTGGGTTTACTGACCCTCCTCCCCAGTTCTACATTTTCTGTTATTCACTTCTAATTAGATTCGGGGTTTTTTAAAAATTTTCACTGGGGAGGAGAGAGGAAGGTACAAATAGTGGTCTTGTCTTCATCTAACAAGATAGTTATTTGTTGCCTTTGCTAACCAGGTCTGTGTTGATGGAAGGTTATCCTCTGAATAGCACCATTATTAGGCCTGCTTTTTATGTCTCGTTTAGCAATCCATTACTAGTTTTGGCTTTTGCTGATATTTATCAAATCCAAATATTACTGTAGGACAAAAATTCATGCTTAGGATAATTTTTAGAGACTTTTCTTCTTTTTTGTGTTTTGTTTTTTTTTTTTTTCTCCTTCAATTTTTGATATTTTCTAGCAAGCAAATTTCTGGAATGTCAAAATTGTGCCATTTCCCTTCTATTTATTACATGAGAAGTAGTTAATATCTTGGATTTGCTGGGGCTGATAAAAGTTGCCTGCCTTTTTTTGCCTCTCTGTGAAAGTCTAGTACCTTTTAAAAGCAAGGCCAAAATATAAAGGTAGCATTACTTGTTGCTGAGAAATACAGACCAAATCTGAGGCAATTAACAATTTCTTATTGAAACAAGACATTGTCTAGAAAGTAAAATGTTATTCATGATGATGTATGAAATTCTGGCTAAAATGAGAAATATTTGAAGTAGTTCCAGCACTTCTAAAATGCAGATCTGAAAAAGAATAAACATTACCATAAAGGTGGTTTAGGCTATAGTAAGTAACCTGTTGTAATGGACGCCCACAGCCATTGAAGGAGAATTAGATATACAGTGTTGAAGACCAAAGGCAAAGAGCTATCGACTGAATAGGGACTGCTTGTTATCTGTACCTGTAATCTAATTTTTAGCCCTTCAAATCCTCTTTTGAGAAATTAAGAGAGGCTTACATGATTTTTTTTTGCAGTCCTGCGCTGGACTTTCAGAAAGGAGTGATTTTTACCCTCAAATAATTCCATAGAATGAACTTGTTGAAGTTGTAGGGTTGGGATATGAATTTTCTCAGTCATCTGAGATGCTGACAAGTGCTACCAATCTCAGTGTTACACATACAATATGCATCCACTTTGTATGGGAAGGAATAACTTTCTACCTTTGTTGTTCTAGATACAAACACAGCAAAAAAAGCCTGTAGACTTCTCTCAGAAATTTTACTTCTTTATTGTATTCAAAAACCAGCGGCAACATGAATATAATTCCCTGCTAAGATGAAACAAGGCTGGTAGTGTAGCATACATCTTTGCAGAATGAAATATTCTTACTTTTTTTCTGAGTGCTTTCAATGGATGTCTCAAGGACAGTCTTGCTCTCTACCACAGAAGGGAAGAAGGTGGCAAGATTTATCAGCTTAGCCTGCTTTGAAGGAGGTACCACAGCTCAGCCTGGGGAGAGGGGCAGGGTCTTGCTGGGAATCTATCAAGGTGCTTCATGCTGCTCTTGCATTTCATTTAGCATGAAAGGAAATGAAAATGTGCGCTGTGTAAGGGTTGTTGCCAAAACTGGTTCTGCTTTGCTTTCTTTAATGGGCCAATTACATTAATGAGGGTAAAAAAGCTTTGCCTTGTTTTGGAAGATGCACACAGGTGACCTCCTCTTCTTATCATCTTTACATCATTGGGAAGAAATGAGGCATCCTACCTGGCCTATCATGTATTGGACTGTACTTTTCTCTAAGTCACTGTGGCTCCATTCACCATATGGAGCTCCAGTGATCTGTACAAGCTGAGAATTTGGACCAAAGTGTCTACTCCATCTCTGTTAATGTGTGGTCTCTTTTTGTTCATTTGTTTGTTTTGTTTTTGTTTTTTGTTTTCTTAAGTAGGTTGGAGGTTGAAGATAACATAGGCATGGTCCTGAAGTGCTCATTAAAGTCTAAAAGTATTGTAATTGTTTGAGATTCTTAGGCATTCCAAGCCTCATTTATTGTTCACCATCATCCAGCCTGATCTTTGTGTAATCTTTGATTTGAGAAGTGTGAGATTTCCAGGATCATCAAAACAGCAGCCACTGAGCAGAATTTCCTTGGAGGAGGCCTTCATTTAGCATATGTGGATTGCTAAAGAATCTTTCTCGGAAGATTCGTCTGGTATTTGAAAAATAACTTGAATGAATGCCAAATGAATAATGATGTTTATAAGCAAGACTATAAAAAAGGCTTCATGCCTTACATGGGCCCCTTTATAATGGAAAGAATAGATTCTGGGATTTTTTGAAACTGTCAAATAAGTTAAAGTACTTCATTCATTTGTACTAAAATAGCCAGTTGACTCCATGGCTCATTTGTATTGACCTGGAAATATGCGAAAAAAATTATACTGAAAGTTTTTTTGTTTAGTAGGGTCATATAGAAGTAGTGACATTTTGGTTAATATCATAATACTTAGCACTTATATAATGTTTATTTGCAAAGCCCTGTATAAATGTCTATTATTTAATCCTTACCCATTATGAACTAGGTAAGAATTATTATCCCCATTTTTGTAGAAATTAAGGCATATAAATCAAGGGCCAGGTCCCATCACCCATTGTCAGCACTGAGTATTATTACTTCTGTTTCTGTAATCCAGCAACATCCCCCAGATCATAATCTGTCATGAACTTTGTGGTGGCAGACAACCTTTTACATAGCTGGGGCCGTGCTCCTTGAAATTTAAATTCTGTATCTGACTTCAGCAAAAGTTTTAAGGGGCACATTGAATTTGTTTTGGAGTGTCAGAATGTGCCTGTGAGTTATTTCCACAAAACATGAAGTTACTGTCCAATTCTCTGACCCTGTATGTCAAAGAGAATTTCGTTTATGACTCAATGGGGCTGAGTTGTGTCAGTGCTAAGTCTAAAACCAAATTTCCAAGTTCCCAACAGCATGCACAAATTGCTAAGAAACTCTGATTTCCAACTTCCCCTAATATAAATTTTTCACGCAGACCAAGCGTACAGATGTCAATTCTTTGCATGCTTTACCTGCTATGTCTTTTAGTCCTATGTTTGCCTATAAAATAATAATAAGACATGATTTTGAATTGACATAACATTGACACATTGGGACTGTTGACTCGAATAAAATAGACATGTAGTAGTACAGAAATCGAGATCCCTAAGGCAAACCCAGGTTATGGATTTTTTTGTTTGGTGACAAAAAATACGCATGTTTTCTGCTTGTTTAAATGTGCTAGGCAAAATCTCTCTTTTTTTTTTAAACTGATAATTTTAGTTTTTGGAGACATTATTGCTTTGGAGATGGCAGGCTTTTTTTCCCCTTCAGTTTGAGGAAAACTTTTAAAGTATAGTAAAAATAGATTACACATCTTTCTTAGAAATGTGTTTATTTTTATAATATCTAATATGTAATGATCCAAGTGGTGTCCCTGTAATTGTTAATTTTACTTAACTCTATAAAGTGCACACAACCAATATGGTTGGAAATTTTTTGTGTTCCTGTTTAAAAAGGGTGGTTGAAGCGCCCCACTTCTCATCTGTAAGCAACCTACTCACCCCATTATGTTGTTTTCTTTCCCTGATGTGACAGCATTTTCATGGCAACAAAGTTTTCAAACAGCTGTGGATAACATGGCAACAGCTTCTCATTTGGTCCTTTGAAAATCTCTACTGGTTGCAGCAAGATGTGATAGGGCTGGAGAAGGCCTGGTCTTGCTTGGAAACTAAAACAAAAAATAAAAAGAAGTGCGATGTGCTGCAGAGTGTGATCTCCTATCCTTCTGAGACGATTAGAGCCTTCTGCTTTACGCCTCATGCTTCTTGTAAAATGGCATCTCTAAGTCACTTCTTTAAAAGGTACAACATGGGCCCTGTCAATGTAATGAGGTGGCTAATTTTATATTTGTTATTTTTTGTTAGCTGGCTTTTCTAGCCAGGTCAGTGGAAGGCCATAGGCTTTGGTGTTTGAGGCATTCTTCAAAAGGGGTATGATGCCAGATATCCCTCAAATTTTGTCTGTTAGACAGAATTGATGCTAAAAGTTGGTGCCTAATTTTAGTAAATCAGCCTAGAAATTTGCTGGTTTCCAATAAATAACTGAAACATAATGCAGTTCATACACCTTATGTTGAAAATTGATATATAACTAAAATCACTTGAAGAATGTAGAAAATATCAGATTTTGAACCTGAAGATATTTATTGAAAGACAATACTTTCATGAATCTAGGCTTATGGTATATATTAATTACATCAAAGACAGGCAAATATCTCTGTTTCTTTGTATTAATGTATGTGGATGTTTTATTTATTTTTTGTTTGAAAAATCTAAATGTGTATTATTTTAATTATGTTGAGTGTAAATTTGACAATGCTTTGCATTTATTTTTATATTTTAAAAACCTGTTGCTTTTGCAAAAGTATGAGCAGCCAGTATGATTTGCAGTACCATAGCATTATTTTGGTTATATATTCACAGTGTGTCTGATTTACAGACATTTCAGGGATTGCTAAAATGAAACAAACAAACAAAAAAAATCTTCAAACCCAACTAATCTTAAAAGTTTGTACCCCTTTGCTATTGTGGAAGAGAAAAGGAAACAAGCAAACAACCTTTTCTAAGGTCTTGATTATGCCAGCATGCTCCTACATGAATTCACCAGACACGTTGAGTTCCATTTTTGGAGTGTATTATGTTGAATCACATGATATGAATGTACATCTTGTAAAAGTGAGATATGAATAAACTTATAAATATTTGTAGTCATGTGTTAACGGATACGCAGAACAACTACTACCAAAGGGAATATGAATAACAAGGTATTTCTCCTTGTTAAAACAGAGCTTTTACTTCTGTATTTAACTCTTTTTCAAGCACCTTATTTGCTTTCTCCTTGCGAGGAATCAAAGCTGTGCATCTTACTCTGTAGTCATTTTATTTCACTTACAAGTCTCTCATTGGCTTTTATGCAACAGAGTTGTTATAACAAGTTGTAGCTTAGTGATGGTTAATTAAAAGTTCCTTTTTGTACCCACGTAATAATAATAATAATAATATGGGGGTTTTTTGTTTCTATTTATTACTAGTTTGGCATCCTATTTTTTTAAAGGGGTAATAGTTTTCCCCTCGTGTTAGGAGGAATAAAGGAGCCTTCAGAATGGACCATTCTAGGGACTGTATTGTGATGGCTCTCATCTGGTGTCTGTTCAAATCAACAGGAAAGGCACTACATCAGGCTTTTATTTTTCAGGCAGTTAAGGAGTGTTTTCCATGTCCCTGCTTGGGTATGTTAGATGTAATTTTCTCCTGTAGTTTTATTCTTTCTAGTTGTAATCCAGCATTCTGATCTTGAAAAGTATATTTAGGGAGTCCTCTTGTTCCCCTGCGCCGTTTATTTCATCAACAGCAGCAAAGAAAACTGTATTGGTTGGAAGTCTTTGTTAGGTCTGTGAATCAGGTTCTAAACTTCCAAACTAGTCACAAGAGTCAGGTTACCTTGTCTTGTTTGAAAGTCAGTTTGTTTGACACGTAAGTGGCATTTAAACTTTATCAGCCTTATGGTAAAGGGTAGTTTCATATCCCAGCCCTTTCCACAAGTCCTCCCAGCATCTCTTTATTCTTTCTTGTCTGCAGCTGGCTGTGTATGCTGAAGTCAGAACCTGTATCTAGCTTTTCTAACCTTGGATTTTGTGCAAGTATTTGCATTTACTGGAGTTCTGACATGGAACATAACTGAACATAAGGGTTAGGGTTAGGGTGCAATATTCCCACATCGTGATTACTGTTTTTCTCTAAGCCAGCACCACAAACTGACATCCTGTTTTTCCTGTCAATAACTGTGTAAGATACAGGCTATTATAAGAAAATTAATCCTTCCTTTTTGTAGCTCAACGATATGTGGGCAGTGAATGGTTGTCAGTAGTACATACTGTAAGAGTTATCAGAAAAAAATACAAAGTGTAACAGTGTGTGCTGAAAGATTAGCTTCTCCAGAAGACTGTCCAATAGCCATTTATGAACAAATATGGTCTAACTCTGTTATTTTCTTTTGTCTATTCATATTCAGTTTACAAGTTGAAAAGAGATAAGTTCTTTTGGCAATTTGGTTGTCAGGAAGAGAAGTTTTTTCCTCCTCATTTTCATTAATTAGCCTTTTTTTCCCAGCAGCTACTTGTTGTACTGCTTTCTAAAATCATTGACAGTTCTGAGGGAAGTTTCCTCTCTCTTGTCTTTGGGTATATTCTTTTTCTTTGCAGGAAAATTTATTTTTAATTCCAAAAAATTATACTTTGACCCTATAGCCACCAGCATTTTTGGATACTGCCTCTAGATCTCTCTAAATTTATTTGGATAAAAATAAACATGGTAACGAATTCCTCATGAATTGTCAGTAAAATTTCCTTTCTTTCTTGAGTAGCTTCTCTCTCAGACTCTTATTTTTTGAGCTGAAACATCTGAAAAGAAAATTATGAGGAGCTACACAGGAAACAGGACTGAGTATCTGCTGGCATGAATACCCTTGAACACTTGAAATTTCACCAGTATGTATGGTTCAGTCCTATATTGCCTGCATATCCAAAAGTCCAGTTAAAGGTAGAGAGAAATCTGTATACTTAAGTCTGCAGGAGCAGCCACGGAAAGACAGAGCTACATTCAAGGACCACATGTAAATTACTAGAGATTGGATAACAGAACAAAAGGAAATGTATGTAATTTCATTTCCCCGAATCAAATACTCAGACTTCATTACCAATATGATTAAGGGTAATGATCCTACTCTTATATTTAATTGCTGGTTTAAAATTGCTACCAAGAGGCTATAAAAATACAAGGTCAGAAAATTGGATCCAAAAAAGAGACCTGATGCCTCACTCTAAAGTTAGACTTCAGAGGAATTTAAGCACTTAGTTCCAAAACCTTAACACAGGACTCTTGGCTACTTCTCAAACTCTACCAAAGCCTGAGGGCTGCAGGTCTCCGGTTCCACATTTAATTTCTCCATGTACCTCGTGTTCTACTTGTGTGTGTGCCTGGCACCTGACTGATCTCTGTGGCTGGGAGGCTTGCTCTCTCCTTAGCCCGACTGAATTACAGAAATTAGGCATCTGTTTAAATTTGCTTATCTTCAGATGTTTCCAATTCAGTCAGCCACATCAGAACTTTGTCAGTGGAAGCAAGCAGACACTTTAGGCAAATAGACCTCCGGTGAGTATATTAAGGTGTGCCTTAGACGACTACCTCAGGTGTAGGCACCTTCTCTGTAGACATCTCTCTTGGAGCAGACATGTCCAATTCCATGACAAGTATCTTTCATGTGCTTCCTTTGTGTGTCCTCCCCTTCACAAAGGACAGTGTTCCACGGCTTTGTTTTCTTCAGAGGGGAAGATTTCCTTTTACACAATGACTCCGTGACTAATGCATTAGCACAGGACTCTATGGTCTGGGTTTTCCTGACTTTCTTTATCTGAACAGATGGAGCAGCTGAAAAGTTAAAGCTCTTGATCCTGGAGAAATACTTTGCAGAGCAGGGTAGACATGGATTACCTGGACATAAGTATAGCCCAAGACTGTAGCTGATGCCACTTTGATGGCAGAGCAGGCAAATGACCTTTCTGCTATAATTTTTGGTCTAACTGGTTTCCCTACTGTGATTTCTGATATTATAGTCTACTAAAGTGCAAATTGCTTTTTTACAGTTTTTTTTGGGAAAAGAATTATCTTATTGTTTTCCCTAGGTGTGGCTCAATATGGTATTTGAATATTTCCTAAGCATACCAGCTTTGTTTCGTAGACTTCCTGGATTTCATGAAGTTTCCAATTTTCCTCTCTTCCTGGTTACAAAAAGACCTCTTAAGATGAGGGATTTAGATGTACTTATACACAGAAACATTAAAAACCAAATCCCTCAAAACTTAACAGAATTTTAATTCCCACATACACAGCCTTAGAGTCTTTAACGAAGCAATCTCTTACAGTTCCATCTACCATGTACATTCTTGCCGCAGGACTCCTGCATCAGTTGCTGCATGGGGTAAACTGTGCTCAAGGAATGAACTGGGGTGTGTAGAGAGGGAAGACATCTTCTAGGAGTATTCTTCACTTGCCTGAGAAGCCAACAGGTGTCTATATGTAGATGACGAAGGAAAACACATCAATAAGTGTAAGTTTAGCTTTATCATTTGCACAGCTAGTGATCATGCAGGAGAAGTGGATCTAGCCTGCTGCAGACCTCCAAGCTGATACACTGAAGGCAGTCAGACTTTTCCAGGATACCATTGAATGTGTAGCTTTCTGTCTTCTGGATGTTAAAGCACAAGACCAGGAATATGATTTACAGAAGTGCTCGGTGTTGACTGTTGCGACTCTAATTAACACAAGGCATGTAGGTTTGGGACTTCAGGGAAGGAGCCAGCATAACGTGCCAGTGTAGATCCATGGAATATACCACTGACTTACTGCCTTACATCAGGCAAATCGTTGTGTCTTTCTGCTTCAGTCTATAAAATGGGTTTAATGGCACTCTCTTAATGTGTACATAGGAATGACACTCTGCTAGGGTGTACATAGGAGGACTGTGACCATAAATTCATTAATCCTTACAGTACACTGATATACTAGTTTTTGGAGCATCAGCACAAAACCCATGAGGCAACAAGTAACTCTATATTCAATGCAATGTTCAGAGGATGTGCAGTAAATAAAGCATGAGGATAAAGAGAAATATTGGGCAACTGCTGTATTCACTGAACACTGTGCACTGAATAAAGCTGGGGTCCTGTGGAAAAAAAAAGACTTATATAATTAAAGAATGTATCATAATGTGTATACACATGGGAGTAGAATCCAATTGCACAGTAAATGCCAGTAGTGGCACTTCCTGACTTTTGGCTGTTTAAGGAATTAATGAACACTTATTTTTTTCAGCTTTAAGAACTTCTTCCTTCAACATTTACATATAAAATGGTCTATAGTTATCCCTTTTCAAATTAAAATAAAAAGCTGGACTGCATACACTGTAGAACCCTTAATACTGGGACACTGGACTCTCTTCTGAAGTCTAGAGGTTACTTGATTCACAAAAGAACTTATGCTCATGGGAAGAGAAAGATGCTTATGGTGTCTGAGGCTTACATAGGACTTGGGCAAACGGGACACCTGAAGGGGTGCTAAACTCACTGACACCAGATGTACAGAATACTCCATTTTATGGGGATTCAAGCCCACTGATATGAGGGATGGTTGAGGGAAAGAGCTTTACAGCCTCTTCTGATTAGAGATCAGTCAAGAGGCAGGTTCCCAGCTCACATGAGCTTCCAGTGCAGCCTGAGTCTTTGTGCAGTATTAAAGGATATGAAAGGCTCACTGAAAATAATTGTGGCAAATAAACTGCGTTCACCTTAGAAAAATTTGTATTTTTACTTGGGAAAATTAGTTCTAGTCTCCTTTTGTTTTCAGCACATCCACATGTATCCCAGTGTGACCCATACATTGTTAAATGTTCTCCATCACCACTTGTGATCTAGTGCTGAATATATAAATATTCAGGATGTAGAAAACTCTAGACTGAAAGCAGAAGCTAAACTATAGTTCAAAGCAAGGGGAACAGCTGGGAAATACAGAAGTTGGACCAATCTAAAGTGGTTTCATTAGACCTGCAAGCTCTAACCTGGCATTAGAGGGTGAAATGAATGAAGGTTTTTATCACTGGTTGACAAATGAGGTCTTTCTTTGAGGGCTAATTTAATTTATTTTAGACCATGTTTGCCAAGGACTATTAACATGTGTATGAATATTTGTGGATGAACTGACTTTTCTGTATATCTGAGCCTTAGGACTGTTCATGACAAAAAGTTTACAGGAGATGCCAGCCATTACCAATAGAGAGATTGCTACTGCTCCTCCTTTAGTTACTGTCTTTGCTATAAAAGGAAGGTTGTAGTGTTCTTAAAATATTGAACCATTTCTCAGTGTGGTAGAATTAGGATAGAGTCTGATTTTGGGGCAATGTTTATTTCTGGGACTCCGGTACTTTAGCGTTTGAGACTTGCACTTTTACAGGGGCTCATAGCTTTCATTGACCAGTGATGGGCAGAGATACATGTTTTCTGTTATAGATAGATGTCCACGCCTTTGGAAGTCCAGCTTGGAGTAGTTGTGGGAGGCAGGGCTTGAACTAGGATGTTGTGCTCATGGGAGCCCTTCTGCTTATCAGTGAGGCACACGATTCATCTGTCAGTGCCTTGCCATTGTTTGTCCCTTCGTCCTTATTGCTAAAGGGTTGGGTATGGAGCATTTGGAAATGTTGCATTTGGAAACAAATCATGTCTGGGCCTTGAACGGTGTCTAATATCTTTTCTTTGAGAAAGGTTCACCATTTTATTCATGGAGAAGAAGAGGGAAGAGATTTTTTTACCATGAATACTTTTCCAGAATAAATTATACTCTAGAAGATAATGTGAGGTTTGGAGTAATTTTGATGAAGAAGAATAATGGAAAATAAGGGAGAATATGCTGTTGAGGTCAAATCACTTATCTCCTTTAAATGTGCTAGTACTAGTTCTTTATCAAAGTTATATTCAAGAACTGAGAAAAAGCAGGTTCTCAGGCCTGATACTGTAAATGTCTTTTTCTGGGCCTCATTCACTTTACCTTGGAGCCTATGGCTTTTACTCTTGCAGAAAGGCATAGCTTTTCCTGACAGGTGGTAGCTCCTCTCAGACTGTTTTAATAGTTTTAATTTATCTGCATTCCTAGTTCACAGAATCACAGAACCATAGAATGGTTTGAGTTGGAGAGGACCTTCAAGCTATCTAGTTCCAACCCCCCGACATAAGCAGCAGCACCTTCTACTAGACAACGTTGCTACAAGCCTCATTCAGCCTGGCCTTGAACACTTCCAGGGATGGGACATCCACATCTTCTCTGGGCAATCTCTTCCAGTGCTTCACCAAACTCACAGAAAAAAATTATTCATAATATCTAAACTTATTCAGTTCAAAGCTGTTACATCTTGTCCTGCTACTACATGCCCTTGTAAAATGTCCCTCCCCAGCTCTCTTTCTGGCACTTTTAAGGTACTGGAAAGTGTTGTAAGGTCTCTCTGGAGCCTTCTCTTCTCCACACTGAGCAGCTCCAAGTGTCTCAGCCTGTCTTCTTAGAAGAGATGCTCCAGCTCTCTGATCATTCTTGAGGCTCTTCTCTGGACTTGCTCCAACGGGTCCACATGCTTTTTATGCTTTGGGGGCCCCAGAGCTGAATGCAGCACTCCAGGTGAGATCTCACAAGAACAGAGTGGGAGAGTCCCCTCCCTTGACTTGCTGGCTACACTGCCTTTGAAGCAGCCCAGGCTTTGTTTGGCTGTCTGGGCTTCAAGCTTGCATTGTCTTTCATGTTGAGCTTCTCATCAGTGAACATCTCCCAAGTCCCTCTCTTCAGGGCTGCTCTCAATCCATTCTCCAACCATCCATTATTTGTGTTTGGGATAGCCCCGACACAGGTGCAGCACCTTGCCCTTGTTCTAGTCCACCAGGTTTTCACTGGCCAACCTCTTCAGCCTATCAAGATCTCTCTGGGTGGCAGAGTGAGTTACTTGGTGTTGCTTTATTCCTTTTATATGGATACTTGCTCTATATCCAATCTTGTTTGGTAACTGTAATATGTAGTGGTCTTTCTATAAATAAGTGTCATGGGTTAGCAAAGCATAGTCCTGGAAGTGATGCTCTTGCAAAGGGGTTCTTACAGCTCCTCTATGACCTGACAGAACCTATCAGCTGGCTAGTTTGAATATAGACAATTTTTTAAGCCACTTAAAATTCTGACTGCCTCTGTGATCCACGCTTAAGAATAGACAAACCCTGGGCAAAGCTCTCTCTCGTTTCCGGTGCTGGGACAGGTGACTGCGGGCCCCGTGCGGGGGCTGGTGGGTCTGACCCAGGCCCTGCTCGGGCCAGGCTGGGCTGGGCCACGGCCATCCTGGAGCCAATGGGCCCTGCTCCACCTGCGGAACCCCCACAGCTCTGCAGACGGAGTGACCCATCTCCCCCTCTCCAGTGCGGCCAAGATTCAGCCAAAAGCTGCCCACCACTGCCCAGCGAAGATCATGTGACCAACAGCAATAAGCAAAAGTCCAGCTGCAAGGCCTAGGTGAGATTAACCCTTTCAGTGCTGTGAAGAGCTGAAAACCTGAGGGAGAAGAAAGACGAGATGCTTAAAGCTGAAATTCTGTTGTAAAGCTATGATCTATCAGAGTATCCCATTGTAATTTCATGAAGGCATGGGGGGTGGAGTGTTCAACTTGTACTTGTGAGCAAAAGCACCTGCACTGAGATAGGCAGATGCTGAAACAGCTGTAATTTGATGAGAAGTTTGAACAGAGAGTGATGGAAGCGGTGAGGACTCTTACTCCACATGGAAAGGGGAAGACCTCTGTTCCTAGAGATGCTCCCAGAGATAGTCCTAGAGATGAAGATGAGGAGGACCCTTTGCTCCCAGGGAAGGAGGAGGGCCTCTGTTCTTAGAGATGAAATGCTCCCAGAGATGGGTGAAGAGAACTTTTGTTTCTGAACGGCTCAACCTTAAAATTGTACCCCAGTAATTCAAGAGTGGACCCTCGAAAGCAGTTGTGGGAAAAGCTGCAAGTCGTGGGAAGGGACTCACATGCGAGCAGAGAACCAACCCAGGTGGCTGTCTTGTTGTGATAACGTGTTCATAGCACGGGCAAGAGAGACTCCTCTTCCTAAATGGACCGAACAAGGTTATTATGGAAGTGGTAAACAGACTGAACATCTCAAGGGTTGTCTTTTTACCTTGTCAGTGGGAGAAGGGAGAAAGGTGGGGGGGAGGAGAAGTGTTCTGAAGGTGTGGTATGATTTTTTTTCCCCCTCTTTCTTTCTTTAGGTCTGTTAATAAACTTCTTTATATTCTTTCAAGTTTTGTGCCTGCTTTGCTTTTCTCCTAATTCTTATCTCACAGAAGGTAAACAGTAATGAGTATTTTAGACCAAACCACTACAATGAGATAAAGCGAGATCACATAAGTTTTCACAGTTTTCTCAAAAATGGTGATGGAGTTCCCTCACTGCCAGAGCAACGCTGAATTTTGGAAAAGTAACAGCCTTACTGTTATCATGCACAGAGCAGCTAGGTCACAAGCTAGTCTAGTCTCAGCCTTTCACTTGGGCTGTAATCTATGAAGTTTATAGGGCGTAGCAAGGTATACCTCCTTGATCTAGGTGTCTTTATGCTTACATGAAGGGAGAGTAATGCTAGCTAGGATCTGTAAACTATTATAGAACAACATAATGTGTTGCAAATACAATTACATCTTATGTTGAGTCAGATGCTGTAGTCTCCTGCTGGTAGCCATCCTGTTCTCAAGAGTGACTGCTTGTTTGTTTTCTGTTGATATTGAATGAACTGGTTTTAATATTTAAAGCCTTGAGTGTCTCTAGACTTACCTACATAAAAGTTCACATCTCTCTTGATGTTTTAATTGGTCAGTAAAGAATGATTACTCTGAAAATCTTCCAGTGGATAAAGATAGCTCCTGTCAAGGTGTTCCCTTTGGGACCTACTTCCTAAAGTGGTCCAAGATAGTTCTAATCCCTTGTCCCTTGAGGTATGCTGCAAGGCACATCTCTGTGCTTTGGTGCTTGAGGATTGATATGGCCTGCTTTTGCTCTTTGTTGCTTGTTCTTTGAGGAAGGGTTCATAAAAAGCAGAACAAATGTTTAGAATATCCACACATCTTTTATAGCATTATAAAGACTGAGTACTTCTTGAATACTTCAGTGTTGTTCTGCTAAAGATGCAGGACATCTGCTGATTTATATCTTCTACATTCCAGGCCATTGTTCTGGGTCTCAGTTATAAGCATCTGTTATCTTTGCATACCTGCCTGACCATAGTCAGGAGTGGACCAGGATGAAACTTGTATGATGCTTTTTCTACTCACTTTTATGGACATTTGTGTTTTATTTTCTGTGGTGTTATTTTATTTTGTCCTGTTTTCACCAGCTTTGCATGTACAATTGTTGACAGAGAAGCAACTGCTAGAAATTAAGTTTGCTCCCTACTGCTAGAAGTATGAGATATTTTCTTTGCAACAGTGTGTTTCCTTCAGGACTACTGCATGGGGCTAACTTATTATAGACTTGACAAGATTGATTCCTGTGGACAGTTTTCTAAGTTCCTTGAACTGAGTGCTATTTTTGGAAATTGTATACCAGACTTTTGAAAATTACCCAAACCCTCTGTGCTGCAGGAGAACAAGGCTAAAAAGGACTGCCCAATTAATCAAATGAAATTACCCCAAATTCAACCCAGCCATGGAATAGAAGGTGCCTTTCTAGTCCTGTGGTCTCCTTCCAAGCGTTCAGAGACCACAGGACTAGAACACAAGTGGTATGAGAAGCACACTGTGGGAACCTTGCTTTTTATATAAATCTTTCCCTGTCCCCCCCATGTCTTGTTAGTGAAAGTCCTCCTTTTCATGTTTTACACATTGACAGGAGTCCCAGAAAGGCTGCTCCTTTAAATATTATATATGTGCATGTCATGTTGTGTTTAATAAACTTTCAAAATTATCATCTTTCACATCACTTAAATATCTGCATGTTGAGCTAAGTTTTTATCAATAAGATTTTTCTTTAAATGGACTGTTGTACCTACAATACATATGATTGGAAGAGGTGTCATACTTTAGCTTTTTGTATGTGGATGTAGGAATGAGGAACAAAGTAAAGTTTAGTTCAGAAAATAATGGTATCTATGGCAACAGATGCATGCTGTGTTTCAGTGGGGAAATATAAGCAGCCATTTTAGAAAAGGTTATTTCAATAATGACTTTTCAAAAATTCATTACACAAATTTTACAAGTCAAGTTAAGAAGTACTCCCATAGACAAACTAATGAGTATTAAGTTAATTTTGATACTCAACAATGATTATTCCTGCAATTAAATATTATTCTCAGGTTATGGTTAAAAAACTGCCTGAGAAATATTTTCCAGAGAGACACTAACAAAAATAAAGTTCGACATTTCTCAAGTGGAAATAGAGTACAAACTTTTTATAGCTGTCCTTGTTACCATTTTATATCCATGGTGTCTCTACCAGGATAACAAAGATTTCTAACTACATGTCCACAGGCAGAATGGGTAATAGCTGAATATTTATTTAACTAGTACTTAAAAGCTTACCTAATTCATAAACATTTGTGTTAGGGGTATGTGGTTCCTACAGGCACATTAATGGAGTTTCTAATTTAGATTGTTTCTTGTTAATAATTCAAAATAGTGACATCATTCCAAAGCCTTAGGTGTTGTCCCTGGCTGCTCTTTTGCTTGTACTGTATCTGAAGCTGTAAGTCCCTTTACCCTCTTGCAATATCAGCTGCTTCTGAAACTGCAGCAAGAAACATGAGAAAGCACTTTATATCTTTGTTTATAGTAGTTGTGGAGAGCCAAGGCTGCATGCTAATGATCTCAATAGTGACTAATGAGTAGTGAAGTTTTCAAGCAGGAAGATGTTGAAAGAGACGAAATAGCAGAAGTGAGAGAGAAAGAGTAGATCAGACCACCAGCATTAAACCCTGACACCAGCAGCCTGGAATTTTCAGGTGAAATTCACACCATTTCAGAGAGCCACTATAGGATATATGCCCCTATTCACTCTTTTAAACATTATTTTAATAGCTGTTAGTTTTAAAATTAGAAATCAGAGAGAATTAGGAGTTAAAAGGAGGTATAGGTTCTGTACCACTTCACTGTGAAGGGATTAATTTTATTATTAAAGAAGCATGCAAAGATAGGCATGTGTAAAGGGAACATAGACCTGGCTCAGATGCACACTTTGGCAGCAATTCCAAAGCTAAATCCTTGACAGGCTGCTTTCTTTGTACACTTTGTACAATTTTAGTATTTTTAACCCAAAATTTACATATATAGTTGGCCTGCGGAGAACTTGGAAGGTGGCACCGGAGCTCCTGAGTGGCTACTCTGGATGACTGATCCTTCTTCTTCATCAACCTCTCTGGACAAAGGAATTCCATTTTATATGCTGGACATGCTTCATGGTGAGCATGGTGGAATGAGGCTTTTTTTCTTTACATACGTGCCCAGACAGCCTGTAAAGGCCTGAAGGCACCAGGAATGTGATTTCTCACCTTATGAAGGATTACAGAGATCTTCAAGCACCTTGTTCCCAGTGAGTCTGTTATAATAAAGAGTGTTTTCATTCTGAAGAAATTCACCATTTAGAAGAAGAATTTGATATATTCAGTTTTTCTAAAGACATAATTTTACCTTCTCTTTCACTCCAAAACCCCTAAGCTAAATATTTGTTTGTTTACGGATGTGGTATGTTTTTCTGTGATGCTGGTAGGGCATATCTAGATTTTGTTCAAATGTTTTTCTATTACAGAAAATTACATTTATATTTTAAATTTACTATTTCAAAAATAAACACAGACAAAATTTTCTATCCTGACCGACACAGCAGCTCTCACCTCCCATAGTCTGTTCTTCCTGCATGAGGGGAACTCCCATTGATGTGTGGATCTGAGAGAAGAATTTTGCCCTAAGGGCTCAATTTTGCTCTGTGATTGACATACGCATATCATCAAAAATAGAATAAGCTATGCATTTGAGGAGCTATCAGCAGCTCCTGTGCAATGCTGTTGCTGTTGGAGATTTCTGTCATCCTACTAAAATGTGTGATAGGCTGAGAGTTATCCTAGTTCTAATGCTTGTGCTAACAGCCCCTCCCCTGAAAAAGATGAGGTAGAAACAAAGGGTGATCTTCCTTTGTTATTGTAATGAATCATATTATAGCAGCTCAGGCAAATTTAACAAATGCTTTTTTTTCTTATAACACTTCCTTGGGTAGGTCTCATTCTAGAGTCTCTTCAGACAGATACTCACTCAGGAGCTCTCTGGCTGCACATGTATTTTCACATCCTTTGACATTCTCTGAGACCCATCTGCAAAATATGGCATTTGTGATTTCCAGAGGAAAGAGTGGATTACACTGGACATAAAGCCCAGGGTTTTATTGTGGGTAGGAGAGTATTTCAGTGCCTTGCTCTGAGGTTTTTGTATATCTAGGAAAAGTTACCTCAGGGGCAAAAATCATCACCTCTCTTCCTTTCAGAACAAGTGTCTGTGGTCTTCCTTTCTGACTGTTTTCCTCCAGGTTTTTCTGCTGGCCTGAATAATATGACCACTGAGCTTCAGTGAACACAAATTTATGTAGAAATCAGTACTTTCCCTTGATTTTTCCCACTTCTGATCCCACACTTCTTTTCTGCTGGTGGGGAGGTTCTGCTCCTCTGTTATGGTTATTTTCACGTATCACTAGACCTCTAATGAGCACATTCTTAGTCCAAAATAAGGTATCTTGATGCAGTATAGCAGGAAGTGGGTGTCATGATTCACTGCTAGGTGGGACTGGGTGAATAGCTGGGGCTCAAGGGCCAGGTTTCTCATGCTTTCTTTCCGAAATTTTTCCTGCTGTCCCAGAGACAGCGACACAGTGCAAGCATAGCAACACCTCTTAAAGGACTTGTTAGGTGCGTGTTGCTCAGAACTCTAAATCTGACCTCCCCTTGCATAAAACAAATCTTTATTATTAGAGAAATTTATAAAACTATTCCAAAAGGATACAAAATTAACTCTCTCTGTCTTGTACTAAGACTATCTGTGACAGCAGTTAGAAGACAGTGTCATATTACAAAAAGATTTCATTCTGGTTTTTAACTCCACCTATGCTATGATCTGCCTCCCTGTTGGAAGTTTCAAAGGAAGGAGGTTCCTTTTCTTGCTATACAGCAGGAAGAGTGGCTGGAAGCTCCTTTTTCCCTTTGCTGTGATTACAGAAAGGACTCTTTCTCATTGAAATTGGCAGGAATAACAGAACCCCCTTTTCCTCTGGAGGAGAGCAATTTCTTCCAGAGGAAGGCACTGAAGAGCAGTTCCCAGCACTGCCTACGGGGTCCCCTGTACTCTCTCAGCCTCACACAGTTACTCGAGGAATATCAAAAGTGTTCTTCAGAGGAATTGATTAAAACATGCAATTTTTAAAATAAATTGGATGGTTTGTAGTTCCTGGGAGCTGTGCTAATATGAATATTCCATTATTTCTTTAACAAAGGCCAAATAATCATAGTTTGGGAAAGCTGGTTTATGTAAACAATTATGTAGTTAAACCCCCGAGACTGGTTACAGCTCGGAGAGGGACACCGCCTGGCCTCCATGTAGGTGCTGACAGTGTATGTTTCTGTGTTAGCTCAACACTCCCACTAGTTCGTTCACTCAACAGAGTCTAGAGCAGATATTTGGGGACTAACTCGCTTACCAAGGGAGATGTTATAGCATACCTGAGACCTCTAAGTGAGTTTTGATGTAATACATATGAAGGAACTTCTGGCAGGATATCTGGCACCTTGCAGGATACACCAGAGCATCAGAAATGGCAGTCATGGATCTCTCCAGTGACTAGATTGGCACCTCATTGTTTTGTTGCCATCTATATTGTTAACCACTAAGTTAAGGCATCTGAATCTTGATCAAAATCTCCACTCCAGAGTCGCTGTGCCATGACTAATTCCTGGAATTTGATCATGTTGACTATGATGTATGATATAGGATTAGTCACAGACATGCAGTGGTGTTCCTTCTGATTTTGTAACTGATGTTTATCAAAGGCATAGAAATTTAAATAAACAGTGCAAAAAGCTTATCTTGTGAATATGGATTATAATTTGTTCTTTGGATGCTTATATTAGTGTTTTTGAAAAAGAAACCCTCTTATTTAAAGTATGAATATTTGCATTCAAGGCACTAAAGTGGTTCCAAATATCATGAAAATATAATTCCAGCTGTTACTTGAATCTGTGTTCAGGGACCTGTTTTTTCATTATATGACCTGCCTCTCTTCACAATTGTTTTAGCTATTCTTATTTGCTGCTTGGAGCTAAAACATACCTTCTCCACACTCTCAGATTTGCTTAAGGTAAACTTGAGCCAAAACCTACTATTTCAAACCTTTCAACTTCAAAATGCTTCACAAAAATTTAAAAGTAATCACAACCATATCCTTCAGTAGGAAATATAACACATATTACAGGTGGGAAAAATGAGAGAGATAAAATAGCATCCTGAGAGAGCACATGAAATGCTCAGTCTGCTTCAGGCCACTAAGCATGCTTCCAGGCAATACGGAAATGTATAAGAGCTATAAGGCAATTTCTAGGGTTATCAAAATATGTGTTTACCTGAGATAACACAGTATGCCCATTGTGGGAATGACTGGTGATACAGCTACAGAAACCTCCTGTCCTCCACCGGTGGACAGATGTGATGGTAGGACATTGATAAAACATTGGCTGATCATCTTACTCTTCAGATCAGCCTCCTGTGAGGAAAAGCATATGCCTGAAAGCGATTAAAAAAACATTGATTTTTTAAAATAAAACCTCAAGATCAACAGATCAACATATATGTAGCTGAAATATGATTAAATTCCTGGAAATGACATAAATTCCAGACTTGCTTCTGTAGAACATGAGCCTTAAATCTTACACATTAGTAGAGGCAAACATCTGATGGTGAAAATCCCACCTCAAGCTGATGAGGCCAGTAATGAAGTGTCCATCATACTCCTGATGAACACAACAAAATATTTGCTGTAGAAAGAAAACTCTGTTACAAAAATAACTTTTCCATTGGTAGGAATTCACTTCATATAAGAAAGAAAAAAAATTGAAGCATAATTTTGAATCTCTAAAGCAGCACAAACCTGAACTGAGAAATCCAGCAGGCTGAGAAAACACCTAAAACCAAATAAAGCACAAAAATCTGGAATATTTCCTTACAATTTATGCAATGCAGCTGAGTGCATCTGTAGCGGGCACTCTAGAAATCACTTTTTATTAAATCATACTTTTCCTGCCTTTAGTTTTTTCCATATGTCCTAAACCAATATTGCTTTACTCCACTGGTCAGATGAGCCAAGTAGCTTCTCCTAGTGGCAGAGGAGACCGCAGGCTGCATCCTGTCTCCCATCAGAATGGGATCTACTGTATAGCAGCACTGGAATTGTCAGTGCTTGGTGATATTGCCTTTAATACACAAGAGTACTGGGTTGATGCTTTCCCAGAAGTCTTGGGCTGGCTAAGGCACTGATAAAATCATATATGACTCAGGGAAAAGCTTATATGCTTCAGAGGGGTCCGGGAAGGTAAGTGAGTGAGAGCAGACTGCCATGATAAAAAAAAAAAAAAAGCCTATTGCTTTTAACCATCTAGCTGTCTGAGGACCATGCCCTGTTCATTTGTAAAGGATTGGGAGTGAGCAAACGGAATGAATTGTCTAGCAAGAGTATTGAGCTGGGTATACTTTTAATAAACCAAGGCTCAGCTGGAACTTTCTGAAGCACTTATGGATTGAAGGAGAGTTTTTGACTGCCAGCTACTGAAGTCTCTTTTTACAGGTCAGATTGCCAGCTGCAGACAATCCGCATATTTATTAACAAAACCTGCTACCTTGCACCCTGCCTTAGGGCTGGATTTTAGCTATTTACTGACTGGAGCATGAATATGACATGACTTAAGAAGACACAATTTAGTCAATGGAAGCAAAAATCCACCTGTTTTCCTCAGGTTTGCCATATGATTCTCTCTCTCTGGCCTATGGCTTCAGCCTCATTAGAACTAACTTTACTTCCCTTCCTGGAGCTACCACTTATGATCATGATGTTCAGAAAAATTACCTTAAGGGTAGAACAGAGACATAAGTAATTTTTCAGGCATAGTTTCAGTACTGGACGGCCATTTAACTTCCCATATTATGTCATGTATTTTGGATTTTAACATGCGATTATTTGAGACCAAGGGAGACAGTTCTTCCCTCCTGGTAGAAACTCTGTTTTCCAAACCTCAAAGATAATAAAACTTGCAACGCTGATGTCCATTTATCTTATTTGTCAACATTAGAAAGTGTAATTATATTTCTTCTTTTAGATCACTTTTCAGCAAGCTCTTTTCCCATCACCTCTTGTTTTTCTCTGTCTCTTGGGGCTCAACCTTGTCAGTGTTCTAGTTCATTCACATTTCACATTGCTGGTCAAGATAATGTGCTTAGGGTTATGAAATGTTGATGGATGGCCAAACGAAGCTTCAATGTCATAGACCTCTAAATCTATTGTATTTAATTAGAAATGTCTCAGGGAGTCTCAATCCTTTAAATCCTTTCTTGGATAAAACCTATATGGAGACATGGTATTTTGTTTTCTGTAAGAACACCAACAAGGGTAGAGAAAAAGTTTGGTATTGATCAAAACCAGCTCAATGAATCCAAGTTCAACTCAGAGGGGGTTGTTGAATGAGCCAAGGCCTGTGCTGCACAGGCAGTTATCTCTGTATGTGAGGTCGGTCACAGGACTTTTAGTTAGTCAGTGTTGTCTATATATTACAATTACCAGCTTTGATAGTTAGAAATAATTTGCAACTTCTATGCATCTTGAGAAGATTGGACCTCAAAACTGTCTTGATAAGGATATTGCCTTATGGAAAGCATCAGATGATACAGCATTGGTTTGGTTTTTGTTTTTTTGTTTTTTGTTATTGCTAAAATATCATTCTCTTCTGAAGCTAGGAATTAGAATGGTAATAGTAGGATTGGTAGGACTGTGCTTCCCTTTCCCCATCAGAGTACATACAGGGCTTTCTATACCATGTAACTTGATGTCTATTTTTTAAAAACTTCTTCTGAAGCCAAACTCTTAGAAATATTTCATAGTGAAAGCAACTGACAAAGCTCTAAACTTCCTTTTAGGTGTCTCTAACCTTTAGCTGAAGACTTTTCAGAAGCTTTTTTTGATAATTAAGAAAGGAATGCAAATTATCCTGGTATTTAAGCTACTTATACTAGATGAGAAAATCACTGTAATAATCCTGCTTTCACTCAGTCTCTAAAATGGTCCATTGGCAGTAAAAATGATCATGTGTCATCTCAGTTTAATGAAAAATATGTTGTGAAAATAATACTGACATTTGGAAGATTCATTTAGTCATTTTGCAATTGTGTACGTGTGACCAGCCAGTAAACTTTTCAAGTTACGTAAAAAAAACAAATTGTGAGCAAGTTTTTATGGCTTGAAATGGTACTAAATATATGGCTATATCTTCAGCCAGAATAACCATAGTGTACCTTGAATGACGTCAGTAAAACCACTCTCTTTTGGTTTTGTTAAGGACACAATGACCTATGCAGTTCCAACTTGAAATAATCAGCTTTCTCACTCACTCAGGAGAACATTGCCAAATTCAAAACTTTAATACTTTTAAGATGTGAGGGTTTAAAGTGATGGATTTGCTCAGGGTTGGGAGGAAAAATTTAATCTGACTTCTTGTTTTGGATTAAGAAAAGTGCTTCCAGAGCCCTGAGTCTGAGCGAAGGATGGCCTCACATTGGTTCATAATAGCAGCACTTCTCTTGGAATCTGTAGCTCTGCAGGGATTATGAGAACATGGAATTTGGAGAAAGAAAATTTGGCTAAGTCAGATAGTTTATTCCCCTGAAAGATGTGAATATTCCATAAACAGATGAGAGACTAGCCCTTATGTGTAAATCCTACTGAATTTACACAGTGGAGGGAACAAAGCTGTAGTAGCAGCAACTAATAAAACATATGAGTTGTGAATGTATTAAGATGAAATATATTTCAGTATTTCAATATTTCTGATTGATTTGAAAGATTTTAGTCATAACCAGCTGTCATGAGAACCTGGAGGAAGTGATTGTGATGGTATGAATTCACTGGGTCTTTCTGTAGAGGTGCTATTATTGTGGTCTAACTTCAAATTCAGCTATGGCTTGTTAAGTGCCTTAAAACCTGAGTACAACCCTCTTTTTGGCAGGAGCTCATGGGCTGAAGATGCATCTTTCTCAGTAACTGTATAGACACAGCTTTATTTATGTGGTTGGGAGACAAAAAGACAAAAATTTGCAGCACTACTCACTGTGCCAGATCTTGTAGCAGCCTCAGACCTTTTAAAAATTTGCAGATAAGCCCATATATGATGTTCATATGGATCTTTCATTTTTACCTGCATATCACTGAGGTGTACACATTCAAACTCTGTCTTTCAGAAATAAAAAGAAAGATAAGTGGTAACTTTGAGTAAATTTCCTTTTTTTTTTCCTTTCCCCTGACTCTGCTTAAAACTACATTAAGTTTTCCAGATGATGCCCTTCTGTCTTTTAGCAGTTCTAACTACATGGAATTTGAAGACTGCTTTTATATATAATGGATTTTCAGATGTTTGACAACCTGCTTGAACCTAGATGCAGTTTCAGCCTTGCTCGTCATATTCTGAGATCTGTCATCCTGAGCAAGGGTGAGATAGTCTTAGAAGCAGCAAGCCTGGGATTTCCATGGAGTGTATGATAAAGATGTAGTCAAAGACAAGCAGAGGGAAATGATATTTTCCCACTCTGAGGTATCTGTTGTGGTGTTTGCCTGCTTCTCTTTTATACCAAAGGTGTGAGTTTATTTGTCTTTCTTATTTATTACTGTACCACTGATCTTGGACCAAATGTTCTAAGTCCTGCGCATCTTGAGAGCAGCAGCTTTACTGGATGTGTGCAGACCATCTGCACCCTGCACATGTAACAGATCCACTCCTTCCAAGAACTGTTAGATTTACAAAACTTGTGCAATGTGGCTGGCACACCTAGGAAATGATGAGAGGAATTGCCTAGATCTAGTTCTTCTGAGAGTTTAGAAAGAAGAAGAAAGGAAAACTGTAGGAAAACTGACCTTCAAGAAGGAGAAATGTTTCCCCATGTGGGAAACTTATTCTGTGAGGTTTGGACGGAAGACAAATCCAGCAACTGTGAGAAATCTTAGTATCTGAGGGAGAAATCTGTTCAACAGTTAATATGGCTTCAGGCTCTGTAATCCCCTGAGGCAGGAAAGCAACCTCTGTGCCTTAGAAACTCCTTCAAGGTGTCAGCCTTGTCAGTGTGGCACTTGTGAACCACTGCACTGGAAAGCCACGGGGCGTGTAAAGGCTCCGGGTCCCAGACAATCTGTCTGGTAGAGAACCTTGGAAGTGATACAGCTGTCCACAGCAATGGGAAATGGGCAAGACACCAGGTCAGTTTCTTGTACACAAATTAATCACCAGGAGGTAACCGATGATGCTGAAAATAAAAAGGAAGGAAGAAAGTGTCTCAAGTGGAATAATGAGGCAATGAAGAATTTCACTGCAGAGAAAACTTTGGATGAGTGGGACATAACAGCAGAAGGTGTGAATGATCCCATACTCTTTATCTGCTTGCAAAAGGGAAGGCAGTTAAAGGATATTAGCTGTCATACAACAGGTTGTACTGAAGTCCTGACAGGTTTCTTTGGTTTCCAGTTACTTAGGCAGTCAGAATTAGCCATGAAAATTTTCAGGAGTATTTTACTCTGAAACAATGAAATATAAGGACTTATCTTTTTTTTTTTTTTTTTTTTAATTTATTTTAAAGAAAGCTGTATAAAAAAGAAGGTGAAATCCATAACAGCGAAAGTCCGTGACTGAAGAGAAAATTTCACAATTTAATGAAGCAAGAGCCTGATTACAAAAGAGATTGTGACTGGATCTGGAACAAATCATCTGAACATCATGAAATAACTCTTGACAAAGTACTTAGAGTTTGTCAAACTAACCAGGTGCCCAGTTCAGAATGAAGGAGAGGACATAATTGAGAATCCAAAACAGAGCAAAGAAAGATGCTTGATGAAGATATAATTGGTATCCTACAAGAGCAGCATCTGGGCCTGCAGATTGCCTGGAAAAGAGCAGAAGCCATAAACTGGAAGAAGGTATGCACTAGATTACATCACTGTGAAATAGTGTGTAAGAAGCAGCACACAGGAGATCAATGACAGCACCATTTGCTCTGGGGGATTCTTCATAAGGGCAATTCATCAGAAGATAAATGGACTATCACCCTGAAAGCAAGTAAGACATTTATTCATTTTAAATTGGATACTGGTGCACATGATGGTGTGTTGATTGAAATAATGTTATCCTCTTGACAAGAAGCAGATAATGGAGAGTCAGGGGAGGTTTAGAGGGGTAAGATGATAGCAACTAAAGTTAACATGAGGGTAAATAAAGTGGACAGATACAGTCTGTATTAACTTCATGGAGAAGAGTAATAATAATGTGTTGAATCTTTGTTCTCATCAGGACAATGTGCTCATGAAAGAGGACAGGAGGACAGTATACCTGAGGAAGCATCAGAGGACACCAGCTAGGGAACAGCTGTCTTTGAGCAGAACACACATTGGAGGAGAGAGTCAGCCTTCCTCCAGTCCCTCTTCCTACTCAAATTCCATTCCTCTGAAGAAAGAGGCAGGAAAAAAAAAAAGATATGGGTGAGTTTATTACCCCAACAACCACGAAATGCATAGGAGAATGAGCTATAGGTACACTGTTCATTCATCTCTAGAGAGAAAAGTAGGGACAGAAGGTTCTCTGCCTGGATAGACCAGAGGAATTGAATAAATATGAAAAAAAGAAAAAAAAAGTCACAGTAGTTGTTAGGGGATAATTTTCAGAGAAGTTGCCTAATACCAGGTTTTTTTATATGCTGGATGTATCGGCAGGATTCCGGGGAAAGCTTTTGGAAAAACACAGCACATATTTAATGTGTTTTCCATATCTTGTTGAGAAAACCCAGCTTCTTCAGACTTCCATTTATGTTGTGCTCAGCATTCCATTTTTATAACAAAAATAAAAATTTTGATAGCACAGAAGAAATTGGGGGACCACAGAAGATATTTTAATATGGGAAAAACACTAAAAGAAACTGAAATGTCAGAAGAGAATAACTGGAAGCTCTGAACATCCTGGAACAGAACCAAAGCTGCTGGGTTAGTGTGATGCCAGCAAAATGTAAATTTTCTGTAACATAAATAGCACACCTGAGAAAGAAGGTTATTTGGCAAGACATTTAGGTAACAGTGAAACCACTGCAGTTGACAAAGAAATAGTAGATTTCTGGGAATGATGGATTACATTAGGACAATTGTACCTTATACTGCTGCCTGAATAAATAAATAGAGAATGCTCCTACACAATGACATTGCCTGACCTTAATAAAAAGTCTAAGAAGTAAAAGGAATTAATTTGGGAGGATGGTATGCCCAAAACTATATTGTCCACAGGTGTTTCAAAGAAGTATTTTGGGATTTCAGTGCAATCTTCTTGCAGGAAAGTGGTCACAGCTAGGGACCAGTGGTTTATGAATAGTAGATGCTAACAGGAAATGAGAGTTAATAAGCTCAGATAGAAAAGGAGGCTTTGGCATGGTTGTAAAAGACTTCATGTCTTAGTTGTGGGAGGCCTTAGCTATTACTATTTTATTAGCTGAAATCGACTGCAAACCACTTATTGCTGTTACTGAAAATGACCTTGTGAACACTCCAGAGAATTCACAGCTTACTTTTATTTTTTTCTACTACAAATGGATGATTTGTAAATTGAATCTGAACCTGGTAGAGATTTGGAGATGCAGATTCACTCTTCAAATTATTTGAAGCTCAGAATTAGTGTATTTTGCAAATAAAAATAAACTTTGTGCTCTGAGGTGAGCTAAGGACCCTGAGTTTCAGACTGACTACTTAGGATGAGACTCTACACAAAGTAACAAAGATTAAAATTATAGTGGCAAACCCAGCATGTTCCTCATCACTCTTATCAGTGCAAGGGGAACTACTACCACTGCATGAAATCTTGTTTCAGGAATCATGACTACTAAGTTATTAAAAAGTATGTGAAAAGTAGCTACAGAGGTTGATGGAGGCTCCTTGAGGAAAAAAAAATGTAGCAGAAAGAGGAGAGTTAATTTGACCTTAAATGAAGAAGCTTCAGTTCTGCTGCATACACCGGAAATAAAGAACAAGGCATAGGAAAGTGTTGTACTGATGGTGCAGAGAAATAACTGGCTGGAGGAAAGCACAAAAAATAGATTATTTACAGTCCAAAATAGGACACTATGAACAATGTACTTACTATTATTCTGACTCCTGTGAGATGATTTTGTTGGGAGATACAAGTAAGGAGTTGATGATGGATATCAAAGATCTTTTTTTCCTGATACACCATATTTGAAAGCAATGAGCCAGAATTAGCTGTGTGTAAATGTGAGCAGTTTGCAGTGCAATATTGGCTTAATCATCTGTACTGGGTTTGGATGGCAAGGTGTTGGTAGAAGGGGGACTACAGGGGTGGCTTCTGTGAGAAACTGGTAGAAGCTTCCCCCCGTGTCCAATGGAGCCAATGCCAGCTGGCTCCACTGAACGTGTCACTGGCCAATGCCAACCCCATCAGCGATGGTGGTGGCACCTCTGGCATAACAGATTTAACAAAGGGGGAAAACTGCACAGGGGCAACTCCTCAGGAGAGAGGAGTGAGATTATGTGAAAGAGACAACTCTGCAGACACCAGGGATAGTGAAGCAGGAGGGGGAAGAGGTGCTCCAGGCAGCAGAGCAGAGATTCCCCTGCAGCCCGTGGTGAAGACTGTAGTGGGGCAGCAGTGCCCTGCAGCGCATGGAGGATCCCACTCTGGAGTAGGTAGATGTCTGAAGGAGGCTGTGACCCCATGGGAAGCCCATGATGGAGCAGGCTCCTGGCAGGACCACCAGACCCATGAAGAAAGGAGCCTGTACTGGAGCAGGTTTACCAGCAGGACTTGTGACCCCATGGGGGACCCACCTTGGGGAAGGCTGCTCCTGAAGGACTGCATCCTGTGGGAGGAATCCATGCTGGAGCAGTTAATGAAGAACTGCAGCCCATGGGAAGGATTCACAATGAGAATGTCCATGGAGAACTGTCTCCTGTGGGAGGAACCCCATGCTAGAGCAGGTCAAGAGTGTGGTGAGTCCTCCCCATGAGGAGGAAGGAGAAAATCGCAATTGAAGCTGAGCCCAGGAAGAAGGGAGAGTTGTGGGGAGGGTGTTTTAAGATTTAGTTTTTATTTTCTCATTATCCTACTCTGATTTGATTAATAATACAGGAAACAGATTTTCCCAAGTCAAGCCTGTTTCACCTGTGATGGTACCTGCTGAGCGATCTCTCCCTGTCCTTACCTGCATCCATGAGCCTTTCATTATATTTTCTTTCCCCTGGGCATCAGAGGAGAGGATAGAATGGCTTTGGTAAGCACCTGGTGTCCAGCCAGAGTAAAGCAACTGCACCAGCTATCTGCTAGTCCCAGTGAACTTCTGTCCAGAAGATGGGTGAAAAGTGGTGTGTAAAACAGGAAACAAATGCAGTGTGTTTAGACAACAGGTCTCCAGGTTAGGAACTAGCCAGGTGAAGCAGATGTCCTGTCTTCTGACTGGAACAGGTCTGATCTTCCAGAAGAAGTGAGATACCACCTCAGACACTGTTGGACCATTTAGTTGTTATTATTATGACTTCATGTGTTTGCATTAATAACGGTTTTAATTATAGCTGTCGTTACATTCTGCCTTGGAATGGAACGTGTGGTATTTGGGGCTGTGCCTTCAAAGTCTCAGCAGCTTGGCAGGGCACTGTGAAGCTCTTGTTGCAGCAAGAGACAGCTGGATGCAGGCAGAGGATTATTCCCAGAACCTCTGGTGCCAAGTAGCACTGAAGACCACAGAGAGAAGAGCTACTGAGGGCCAGAAGACAGCCTAGAGGCAACTTGCCCTCCACCTATGATTGATCAGCTAAGACCCTGTGGGAGATAGGCCATTTGCTCTTGCTGGCAGAGGAGATGCCAACTCACCCAGAGAGAGGGATTCTGAGAAGTATCTGAAAGTGGAACCTCAAGGAATGTCCCTCCTCCCACTGGCAGTCATTCCTGCGGGAAACACTGCCTGCCTCCTAAGGAGTTGGTGAGTCCCAGGGACTGTGGTACCTCAGTCCTTCTGCCCAGATCCTCCTGCTCATTTTCAGGGCTGTGAAAGGTCTTTAGGATTTGGTACAAGGGCAGTAGAAATTGTAAGACTTGTGTTAATATGAGTAGACTGACAGGTATTGCAGGTGAGATATTTTTCTGGTACGTACAACTTAACTCTGGCAGGTTGAGAAGGTGTGACTTGGTTCCAAGCCTAATAAACCAATAGAATGTGTGTTTACTATGAATGGGCTCATTCATTTCAATGGCAGTGTGTGTACACACGTGTTTGTGTGTGTGCGTGAGTGTAGAGAGAAGAGAATCCCTCTTCTCCCTTCGCCTCGTGGCTTATATCATACAGCATGCCGACATATCCAGACCAACAACTCCTTCATAAGGAATCTGAAATACAGAGTCCAAGGGAACTTTAACAGCTTCATAGCTTGTAATTCTCTTTTGGCCACGTTTTGTTTGTCAGGGGGAGCACAAGAATGAGGCCACACATAATTTAACACCTTTCCCTATTTAGAGTTTGTTAGTTTAACTTTTTCTGAGATTTTTTAAAAAAATGTTTGTCTGAATTTAGTGGTTGTGAAAGAAAGTGACAGCCCTAAAGACCGTAGTTTTCCTTGCAGAATGGGCACAGGATGAGCTCCAGCAGAGTGCATTTCCTCATATTACCACCCTGATTTGACCTTGAATGACCTGTTCCAAGGCCCACCAGAATTGGTTTTCATATCTTTCCAGTCCTTGGCCTTTTTGTGAAGACTGACAGCTGGGCTATGGCAAATGTGGTAGGGCTTCTGGGAGGCTGATCTGTGTCCTGATCAGAGCCTGACTTCTTTCACATAGGCACAGTGTTATAGTAACTTACCCAATAGTAAGTAGGCTGGTGAGCAGAGCTAATGAGACAGAGATCCCAGGGTGAGTATTTCAACACCTGCATCCATGGAAGTGCCACCTTTCCCAAAGGCTCTATTATTACAGCTGTGCTTATGCTCTAATACTTGCTGGGCCTTGTACAAACTCAGAGCAAGACGCAACAAAATGTGGGAGAAGAAAGGCTTAAAGCTACAACTCCTTCCACCAGATCTCTTTAATAAAGGAGCAGAGCCTTGGGGACAGGAAATAGCTTTCCCTACCATGGTTAAATGTACAAAAGGATTCGGCTATTCCCGTGTCCTGGCTAGCACAGCACATTGATCCTGTGGTGTTTTGAAGGTGAATGATGAGAATCTGAATTTACTTCCAGCAAGTAGGTAATGATTCAGGCAACAAATTTATATGTTGCTGCATCCACACATTTTAATATGTTTTGGGGGGTTTTGAAAACAAGGTCCCACTCCCAAATTTACTTTAGCAGACTTTTAAAGACTACCCCATCACTTTTCTCAGCAAGGACTCTTTGGTCTAGGCACAGTGTCTTCAACCCTTGTGCTGACATCACCACAGGGGCTGGGGTGCTGGCCACTACAGTTTTGTGTTCCCTCCACTTGCACCTCAAGGTGAATACGCTCTAATCCAGAAGCCAGGTGGTCTCATGGGGCTGGTGCTATCCTCCAGCTTATACAAGAAGCCCTACAGAGTGCCACTGCAGAAGGCCACTGCAAGAAAGCTGCTAGAACTCCTTAGGAAGTCCACTCAAATTGCACTGGTGTTCTTGGAATGCCACGTGGTATTTTCTTCCTGAGCAAGGAAGTGTGGAGCTGTACAAGAAGATTTAGACAGGATCAGCTCATTCACAGTAGGGCCTTCATTCCAGTTGCACTGGTGCAGAATCCTGCAGGAAAGCATGGCCTCTATTCCTGCACATCTCTGTATTATGAGTGTTAGCATTTAGAGGAACCCTCAGTTTAATGCAACATTCAATTCTTCCCACTAATATGTGATGAAAATCTGAGTATGGATTTTGATTTAATTGCCTGGAAGCATGGCTCTCAGCATTTTTTCTTCTGGGTATCTGTTTGTGGCTGTAATTAAGAGAGAAATATTTAGGATCTGTTTATCAGCATCTTGCAAATTTCTGGCATTTTTAGATTCAGAAGGATTTTTTGTCCATCTTTGTAGAAAACTGCTCTCTTTTATTTAGTCTTTTTCACATAATATCAACGTTAGCAATGGCTGGTGAAGAAACCACTGTTATTATTCATTAACTCTGGTGTCTCAGAGGAACCATATGTGCAGAGCAGAGGGAAAAGAGTACTGTTGTTTTTTAATACTGAGTCACTGCTACTGATTAAGTGTTTCTTCATTTTTTTCTTTCCTTTTTTTTTAAGAAAAAGAAATGGAAAAAAGGTGTTTTTCTGAAGCCTAAATGTTGGGAGAATTGATTTTCTCTGGGTGCCACAGTGTCTTCAGAAAGTTTTAGTCCAGTGGGCCACAGTGATATCAGAAAGCACTTGTTTTAAAGGATATCTGTAAAAAATTCATGGTTACATTCCTGCATCTCAGGTCATAGGAGAGTGTGACTATTAACAAGTTCCAGCTGCTTTATGGAGTTTCACCAGCCATTTGTGGATCTTTAATTTTGTTTTTAGGAAATCTTTAACTGCCTTTTTTTTTTTTCCTGGAGGTATATTAAACCTTTAAATCTCTTTTTTTTTTTTTAAAGGTCACATTAAATACTCCCTTTGTGTCCATGCTGAGGAAGCCTTTAATTACATTAGTTAAAACAAAAAAAGGAAGAAAAAGAAGGGATACGTCTGATTTTGCTCTCAGTTCTCTGTGATTGTGCCATCTCCTCTAGTCATGTTTTTTGTATTTATTTTCTCAGCAAGGGGCCTGTTTTAATAGTGCAGCTGATGAGCTAAAAATGCGTGAGCTATGTTTTATTATACACAAGGCACATAATATGGATGAACGGCTCTCCTGGGCTGGCTGAGCTGTGCTCCGCTTGGGGCTGCGGAGAGTAGCTCCAGTCAAGCCTCTCACTCTTTCCCTTCCAGGTCCCTGCTGGAGCCCCAGCAGCCTCAGAGATGGTGGTGGCAAGGCAGTACCGTTCAGGCAGTACCTGAGTTCAAGGAGGTCCAGCTGTGGCTTCTTGCAGTCTCATCCTGCTCCTATTGCTGGAGCCAGTCCTGGCAGTTTGATGCCACCTAGGAATGGCCTTACACTCTCCTCTGAGCTTCTCTGCTCAGCGTTGTGCAGCTGCCAGAGCTGGGGCTCAGAACTGGCCCGTCTGCTCTGCCTCCATCACTGTCATTTCAGAACAGGAAAATGCTGAATAAGAAAAACAAATAATAATGATCGTGTTTTTCTGTCTAAATTTAGGGGTCTAAAATTTTGGCTTGAAAATCTTTGTTTGGAAATCTGGGCCCAGATCATGAAGTGAGTAAACACAGTAACTTACTGTAATAGTGTGTTTGAATTTAAATGAAGGTAGGCAAAGCGATTTCTTCATTTAAAGTTGCAGTATTCAGAAAATGAGAGTCCCCTCAAAGATGCATACCGTGAAGAAACCACAAGAACGACCTTTTGTCAAGTGATTATTAGCAGCAACAAAAATATGTAAATTCTTTCCTGCAGATTTGGTGTTTGCCATACTTTTGTTTATCTTCCTGCACACAAAGCCTGAATACCCTGAATATATACATATATATATATATATATATATATATATATATAGCTACATCGGACTCATGCAGATGTGTACTTATAGTGTATATATATACACACACACACACAAATGTAAATATATATATATTCTGTATGGGATCATATTCTGTGGTTCATCATTCTGGGTAAAGAAGACAAACACAGAAGAAAATAACATTTTAGTCAGTACCTATTCAGGATTTTATAGGAAATCTGGGGCATTGCCATGACAATTCCAGAAATGGTTAGTTAATATCTTTTGTAAACACCTACTCATTTACTGCGGCAGCACTGAAAACTTATTAAGAACACTCGTTCAGTCCAAATATACTTGGAAAACTCAGAACAACCCTCCTTCTTCAGCATAATTTTTGTTTTTCTCAACATAAATATAAATTGATACAAATAAATAAGTAAATAATTACCATTAAGTTCTGCATGTCTGCAAAGTTTGGTGTGAAATAGGAAATGCACCTGGAACTTTGTAGCTCTTATGTAAAATTAATAATAAATGTTTTCTTGCCAACATCAATATGTTTATATTATGGTCATGGGACTCTCTGATGCCTAAATTATTTAAGACATTAATTTTTTATCTCTGCTCAAGCCTACTACATAAAGTTGCTGAGTTTCATATCAAAAGTGGTGGTTCAAATCAAATTGATATTGCATTTTAATTAAAGTAGTGTTAGGACATATCTCACAATCTTTACTCAGGCAGAATGTACTGGAGTAGAGAAAACTTTCTTTCCCTCTGCTTTCTGCGTTGCCAGACACTTTTAGGTTGTGACACTTAAGGCTAGGACACAAGAGAAAAGGTGAGGGCTCACTTTCATTCCCTGCTATCTCCAGTTATGTGCTGCTTCTTGGTGTTCTTGGATTGGGCATATTTCATGTGTGGAAAAATCCTAAAGACAAACAGACGACTGTAAATTACTGACCGGTCTTCTGCTCCTCCTTGTTCTAGTGAACACACAGACCTTACCTCCCTTTCAGGTGAGAGGATTTGTTGAAAAAGAGAAAGTAGTGATTTCTCACTACCAGAAGATAACATTCAAAAGCCCAACCTTGCTCATGGAGAGACTAGCTAGCATCTGGGAGGTTCCTAATGAGACAGTTCTGAAAAATAATGAGACCAAACAACTTGTTTCCCAAGAAAGCCCTAGCCATCACAAATAAGTGGCCTGGGAGCTCTGGTAAAGTGCCCTTATGATACTTTGAGCCACATTGACTTAAGGCACTCTTGGGGTGACCTTATGATGCTGTATCCCCTACCACCTGCTTATTGCCCAGATATGAATCCTGTGCCTTTCTGTGCCTTTAAACTGGGGCCGAGAGAAAGGGGGGGGAAGCTGAGCAAATTCTTCAGCAGGGTTTGTGTTTAAGGACATACACACTTCCCCGCATTCTCACTGCTGTAGAGCCGAGGAAGCACCTTCCTGCTTTTAGCTACCTTTCGGCTCTGTTTCTCAAGAGAGACGGAGCGTTAAAATTCTTTGCCTTTTAGCTAGCCTGCTAGATGAGGAAGAAAGTTTTCCTGAAACTGTTCAGCTTTGCTCCGGTCCGAAACACCATCACTGGGAGGCCCCACAGCGCGGCCTGGAGGGGCCCCCTCCGCACCCCAGCTCTGGAGAGAGCAGAGCCACACCTACAGAAAGGACTCTGAATTTACCAGGTTTTTCTCCACAACGAGAAGGTTTATTATCTAACATTATTCATTTTGTGCCTGCGTGCACTTTGCTTGTTAAAGAAACAGCTTTTTTTCCACTTTCCTCCAAGAAAATTCTTTCCGAACCTGGGTGGGGGAGGGGCTGCTGAAACCTGCCTTCTATTAGAGGGCATGTTCATTTCAGATGTTTCCTCCCAGTTTGTCTCAAACCGAGACAGGCACTAACTTGAGATACCTGAGTTTGAGTGATACTGGCTCTTATGGTGTATTGCATATGGGCTTTTCTTATTCTGCTGGTGACTGTGGTGCAGGGAAGGAGCTGAGCAGCCGCAAGAGAGCCAGTTAACCTGACCAGCACCTCCCCACCATGGCTCTGAGGGAACAAAGGTCTCGGCCATGTAATTATCTGAGCTGTCACAGTTTAAGAATTGTGGTTAATCATCAGTAATTAACCACTGATAAATTAATAGCTCAAGTGTCTCCTATGTCCCATCTCTTATCATTTTAAGCCTGCATTCATCTACACTGCATCATTATCTTAGCTTTATAGATATTTAATTCTTCAAAGAATAGCTACTTGTTACTATATCTAAACAAAAATAGATGGTTACCTATGGTCAAGTGGGTTAAACTTGGCTGAACACCAGGTGCCTACCAACACACTCTATCAATCCTCTCACCAACTTGACAGGGGAGAAAACATAAGAAAAGGCTTGTAGGTCAAGATGAGGACAGGGAGAGATGATAATACCAGTTACCGTCACGGACAAAACAGACTTGACTCTGGGAAATTAATTTATTACGTATCAAATTAGAACAGGATAATGAGAAATAAAAGCAAATCTTAAAACACCTTCCTCCCAACTTTCCCTTCATCTTGGATTCAACTTTATTTCTTGATTTCTCAACCTCCTCCTGTCAAGCACTGCAGGCAGACAGAGGATGGGAACTGTGGTGAGTTCACCACACATTATCTCTGCTTCTCCTTCTTCCTCAGGGGAGGGACTTCTCACACTCTTCCCCTGCTCCAGCATAGGGCCCCTCCCATGGGAGACAGTCCTCCACAAAATGCTCAAATGTGGGACCTTCCCATGGACTGCAGTTCTTCACAAACTGCTCCTGTGTGCATCTTCTCCGTTGGCTGCAGGTGGATCTCTGCTCCACCATGAACTTCCATCAGCTGCAGGGGGACATCTGGCCCACCATGGTCTTCACTATGGGCTGCAGGGGAATCTCTGCTCTGCTGCCTGGAGCACCTCTTCCCGCTTCCGCTTCTCTGGCCCTGGTGCCTGAAGAGTTGTTGCTCTCACATACTCTCACTCCTTTTCCCAGGTGCAGTTGCCCTTGTACACTTTCCCCCCTTTGTTAAATCTGTTATGCCAGAGGTGCCACCACCATCGCTGATGGGGTCAGCCTTGGCCAGCTGTGGCAGGTCCATCTTGGAGCCAGCTGGCATTGGTTCCATTGGACACGGGTGAAGCTTCTACCAGTTTCTCACAGAGGCCACCCCTGTAGTCCCCCTGCTACCAACACCTGGCCACACAAACTCAATACATTACCTCAAACAATTATGAAAATCTAACAGAGATTAAACAGAAGCTTAGCAAACAAAAGGACAAAATGGGCAATAGCCACCTGGTCATCAGATAATTGCTGATCCAACTAAACAAGCTGAAACAAAGGTTCAGGCAGGTGAAGACAAATTTATATGATGTCAGGGTTGCCCAGAGAAGTCTTGGAGTCACTATCCCTGGAAGTGTTTAAGAAATGATTGGACTTGGAACTTAGTGCTATGACTTAGCTGACAAGGAGTGCCAGGTCAAAGGTTAGACTCAATGATCTTGAAGTTCTTTTCCAACCTAATTGTCTCTATGATTCTATGATCGTCATGCCTTTTTTCTTTGCTACCTTGTGCATTTACCCGCAGCTTATCTCACTGGGAGATACATTTTCCATGTCTGACATTCTCTGATGTCTTCAGTAGTCTGCTTTCCTGCACCTGCAAGATCTTTCTCTCACAAATTCTCTTTTGTAGACAGGTTTCCAGACAAAAGCATTTGCTTGCTAAAGATTCTTGGATTAAATTGGAAATCTTATAAATTCTCTGGAATTAATACATATTACGCTTTGTCTGCCATACATCTGACGGTGAGCAGTCAATATATTTATCAGTTCTTGATGAACATGAATTAATTCAAATGAATGTTACTCCATGAAAAACAAAAGGAACCTCAGATGCAGCCCAGGCTCTGCCTTCTTGAGCCATTCCCCACAGATATAAGTCATGTAACTCATTTTACAGACTTTCATTTATGGAGTTTTCACAATACTTCTGCATTTTTAACATAAGAACAGATTTTAATAACTAGATTAAATCTCATGCTGTAATTAATTCCTGCTGCATTCAGCCTATTCATCATGGATGTGGAGAACTGCACATCCCCTTCTACCTTGACGTACTCTTTTCCAAGGAAGACTGTTCCAGCATGGCTATCTTTATATACAGAACACAGGAATTTAGAGAGGGGACTGAAACTCCTGTAACAACTTAGGTAGTTGCCACTCATGGGAGCATGCTGCCCATCTCTTGTAGGTAAATGGTGTCTGTGATTCTGTATATCCAAGTCTTTGGCTTGATGGCAAGAGTCAAAGTGCACTGGAATCAGTAGCAGGCTTAAGCCTTTACTGACTTAAGGGGCCTAAAAATAATAAAGAACCCATACTAGTGCTGACCTCTAACAGATGGTAGCAAAATGACTGCTACAGAAAACACTGTGACATTAGAATCACATCCGGCTTGGTGGTGCTGGAAGGGACGATACAAAATCCCGTATAAAACCCTGAATGTCTCTGAATGTTTATAACTTAAAAATTAGTGCAGGCTCTGAGACTGCTCAGACTGATGGAGAGCTGTCTGAATGCACTGGAGGAGATGTGGTTCTCTGCCAGTCTCATCCTCTTTCTGATTACCAGCATACACACCTTCCCTCCTCGGATCAGTTATTCCGGATCTCTGCTGCTGTGTGAAAAACCTGTTAGGAAAGGGGTTTTTCAAATGGCAGACAGTTTTTTCCCTCCTCTTCTATGGCTGAAGCAACATGCATCTTTTTTTACAGAATTCCTGACCCATAGTTTCTGACTTGTGTCAGGTTCCTTCTCATATGAATAACGAAAATCCTCGTTTTTCTTAAAATAGCATAAGTGTAAAATATTTGTTAATCCTCTGCAATTAGGGTACAGAGCATGGCTTGAGTTGCTTCTCAGTGAAATCATAATCACAAATATTTCTTGTATTACATTATGCAATGTGAAGGCTCTTGCTAATTCCTTGTCTCTGTGGAATGGGCATGTGTTTTGGCTCCGTAATCTAAAAGTTCAAGACTAGCATTTTCCTGATTCTTGCTGTCCTGCATCTTATAAGCTGAGTATTTAAGAGTAGCATGTTTATTTATATATGTTGCTGCTAATCCAAACTGTCTGCTAAACTAATCCCTTGTTAAAATGAAATCAAGTCAGCTATTTTAGATTACGAAGTTAAAACAATAGCTCAGCCAGACACTTCACACATCTGTTTTACTTCTCCTGAATAGGTATGCAGCTTTTCTTACATTCTTTCTCAACAAAAGTGCCACCAATTAGCTATACTTTTCTTTCATTTTTCTCTTGTGACCTAAGTCTTGTTTTCTTGGTTCTTATGCTGATTACTTTTGAAATGCTGGCTTTTTTACATGTTTGTTTTCTTTCTCAGTAATACATTTTAAAATGGATAAAAATTTCATGCTTATTACTTGTTAATATGTTATCATACTCTATTACCCAAATTCAGACCAGAGGTAATTCCAATGTGGGAAATGCCAAAATAATACATTCTTGGAGATGAGATCTTAGACAGATATGGAAACCCAAAGTAGGCTTTGATTTACTTACAGTCTGCAGGAAATGAAGCATTACTGTCAATGTGGTACATAGAGATTTTAACTGAAGATAACTTTATTTCCAGCTTTACCTGCTGCTTTGATTTAAAGTGTTTTTCACATCATCTAATTTTTCATAAGCTTTCACATGTTTAAGGTTTGGCTTTTCTTAAGGGATTGTATAAGTTTTAATTTTGTGCAGAAACCCCCTTCTTATTTAGTGTATTTGCCAAGCACTTTAAAATTACATCAGGTGAGGGTTGCTCCAGCCTCCTGGAGCCAAAAATGTGGAACAATGGAGTTTACCTCACCACTTTTTAATAAACTGTTTTTTGGACTAGTATTCTGAGAGGATGCCACTGCTTCAGCCCCGGTAACCTTCAGGCTCAGTTTGATTTGGTATAATTTTATTTATCCACTTGTTTCATTATCCCTCTTTGAAAGGTGGAGAAGAAGAGGCAGGCGAACCCCATCTCAGTCCTATACTTAACTTTACATCAACTACTTGGAGATTGTCAGCTGAGAAACAGGGCTCACGTCCCCCAGAAATGCAAATGACTGTGCAAATGACTTCCCACAGAGAAGTGGGAACAGTTATTACTTCCTTTATACCACAGAGAAACTAAGGCATGGAGAAATTGTATAAGGTAATTTCAAATTGCTCTTTAACATGGAGATGTAACACTCTGTATCACTGTGGTGTGGTCAGGAAGCTGGTCCAGCTTATCTCCCTGAGCTTGTGGGAGCCACATCTATGTTCTGAGCACAACTTTTCTCTCAGCATCTCTCCTGAGGGTAAATGTCTTATGCCACTGAGCACTGTTCCCTTGTGGGTGCTATGGGTACACATTTCCCTCACATTTCTCATAGATCTTTTAGCCCTCGTGCCAGAACCAGCCCCCATGCTGCTTTGAATGGTGGCGTGTGGTCTTCTATGTTATTGATAAGACATGCATATGGGCTTTAAATTCTGCAGGACCTTAACAGGAACACACGGTTGCACCCTTGGACCCAGAAATAACTCCTAAATGAGGTGTGAGAACACTACTTACCTTCTCAAAGTTGGGCCAAAGGAAAGTAGGTCCAGCACAGGCAGGGACTACATGTCCTCCCTGTCAAAGGTCTCCATCTCCTGTGGTATCTCCTTAGCTGCTACCCCGTAACTGCCTCTGATATGAAGTCAGAGTTGTTGGCTCCAATCTGGCCAATGCACTGGAGGTGGATAAGACAGGAGATTGCATCAAGCTCATTATTCTTCTCTTTAATGAAGTCCAAGCCCTACTGAAATTGTTAGAGATTGACCTTGTTAAGTCAGTGGTCTTTAAACCAGGACATCAAGACATCTTCATATCTTCCATCATTTTGTGATAGTAGAAGGCTCTGAGTAAAGTCAATGAGAGAGATAAACAACTCCACAATGAAGCTCAGCTGTCCCTAATGATAAGTTTGATGTCCTCATGCCTCATGTGCAAGAAGCCCGCAATCCCTTCTGGCTGCTATGTCTCACGGTCTGGCTGGAGTGGCTGCCCACCATGGCAGACAAAGCTGCCAGGCATATGGTTAGATTTTTCTGCCTCCTGTATTTCAGATGTTCTGAGTTGGAGGAGTGATTTCAGCAAGTCAGTGGTGGTACTGTGATCTCCAAATGATGCACTTTCCCTCTTGACCTGCGCCTGCCCTGGGTTGCAGGTCCTGCAGGCAGAAGAGAAAATTAGTGCCACACAGGATTGCCACCAAGGTCACAAACTGAGCCAATGTCACAGCAGAGGCAGATGGGATCACCCTCTTAGTGTGTTAAAGATGAGTTTGACACTGAGGACACATGTAGAAATCAGCAGGGGTTTGCCTGTGTAATTATTATAAATTTGCTGGAGCACATGGAGCCTGTATAGCCTGGATCAAACTCTGCTGTCACAGTTCCAGTGACACTCCAGACTCTTTCAGGCCGTGTGTCTCCCAGCAGCCTGTGTCTTTCCTGCACTGATCCTCTAAAACCTGCTTAGATCTGTTCCTTAGGAATGGGAATCACTGCCTCAGCTGTCTCTCCTCACAGCTACATCTGAGCTACTCAATGCTCTCTCTGTAGGTGATGGAAACAAATAAGCACTTATAGCATGTGATTCATACAACTTCTGTTTTTGGAGGAAATGGATTTGGTCTTATAAGTGCCCATTTTCTTTTCATCAGCTTTAACAGGAATTTAGGGTATCTTGCCCTGGCATGGATATCTTCGGAAGACAATTAATGCTATTTCAACAGCCTGAATGTGAAAAACACCACACAGCACCTGTACAATGATGTTTTTTTGTGAAGGATTGTAAAAGCACATGGCAAGTTAAAGTGTGCAGCATTTGGGACACCAAGAAAACTTTCTGGATGGGCTGTTATCTACTTTTCTGTTATCCCTGTACTGTACAGGCATGTTCAGTCCCTAATGAAAAATGTGCAACTGGATCAGGGTATCGATAATTTTTCAAGCTGCTTAAAAGGGGTAGAGGAAAATTTCAGCAAGTCAGCCATACCCTCTTCTATTGACCTTCTATTTTCATCAGTAAAAGCAGCAAATAAGAACTAGCAGGGGGTTACCTTCTCAGCTTATGCAAACTCTCTTGCTAGAGAGGAAGATACTTGCCTAGCCTAATAAGCAAGTATGTAGTGTTAGTTCTACGAAGAAACAAGTTTTGAGAAAGACCATGGCATTCGGAGGAAGTTAGCCTCTGTCTTCTGATCATGATAGTTTTTTTCTGTGCTTATTACAGTTAATGTCCAGGTGACTCTGGGAACTGCAGCAAAGAGTTGCTGCCAGCATCCTGTGACCCACAAATACATTGTGCTCATACTGTGTTTCCTGACTGTGATAAGTGCATATGCAGTAACTGACCAGGTGATGTCCTGCTTTTGATGTGACATCCATTAAAACTTACAAGTGACTCAGTCCTAGATAATATGCTCAAGGAAATACTGTATTGGTGGTTTGTGTTAGAATAATGTGATGAATTTCTGACATTGATGAAAACAGTATGCCATTTTGGACAACTGTGCTAGAATATTAACCCTGATTGTTGGCATAAGCCACATTTAAAACATTTTTTATTCCCTTCTTAGACATATCCTTTGTTCTTGTAATATTATTTTACCTTGCCAGAACATATCAGTTGAAGGACAGTGGGTACGAAAAATTCAGTGATTCCTATACTCCATTTTTAAAATCTGAAATATTTTTCACTTTCCATATCGTCTCTTTTCAAGTCTCTTGATACTTTGGTGATTCCCAGTGCTGCAAGATCTGCTTTTTTCATCCATGTTTTCTCCCTAGGCAGTGCTGTATGAAAGGAAAGAGTGAATATGGCTTTCTAAGCTGCAGTGTTACTAACAAAATCACAAAGATATTTTAGACTTCAAATTCTGTTAAATAGTTGAACTTACCCAAGTGTCACAAAAAGTTCTGTGACAAAGTATGCAAACTTGAATAGGTGAAGAAGCCAAACCTCCAGATCCTAAACTAGAGGTCTTCCTACTGACTGCTTGTCTCTCTGGGAAACAATGAACATGTAACCAAGAGAAATAGGAAATGTACAACCAACATTACCCCAGCCTTCTCACAGTTACACAAACCCAACTGAGCTTCATGAGGGATGCCAGCAAAGAATGAGCTACAGTAAATAGCTGAGACCAAATCTGTAACTGCAATCTGGCAATGCTTTGCATCACCAGCATGCCATTTAGGAGCTGGAAATCTTTCTTCCTGGCAATTTCTTCTTGGTGTTTTTTACATGATGTTAGTGCTAGTAGGTCTCTGAGGCACTCATGACATGCTCCAGTGTCTTCACTAATCTGAGAAGTACTATGAATGCTGTTGGTTCTCAGAGGCTTCTGGGGAGGCATATTGCAGTGGTTGGCTCGGTTGAAGGCAACATCTTTCACCTTGTCTGAAACTACAGAGTTGAATCCTTAGTTTATTCATTCCTTATGTTTACTGATTTTTTTTTTGTCTTTTTTTATACCAAGGAATGTTTTTCCTATAAGTTTTGCTAATTGAGAAGCTGATACTAAGCTGATGTTTTTGCTCAATCCCATCCTTTGAACAAAAAAAAAAAGAGTGAAAGACACTCTTTATAAGAAGAGGAGGACACTGCATGGGTTGGGGGTAGGGAATAAGGAGGGAGAAGGAGGAGGAGGAGGAGGAGGAGGAGGAGGAGGAGAGAGGGTTGTGCAGATTTCCTGCCCACACTTCAAAAGGGGCTCTCTTCTCCTGTATTATTTCCTTTCCCATTAGCCTCACTTTGTTGGCTTATGGTTCCAAAATGCACCAGGAGTCAACTCCAGTGCAAACCTGATATTAAAAACTAACAGGCTAATGCCAGGGAAAACACACTCTGCTCCTGGTTTCAAAGACAGATTTTCTTTTTTCATAAGTGCAGCCATGCTTTTCTAATAAAAATTCATTAAACAATGGTTATGAAAGATGAAGGGTGGGGGAGGGGGAAGGGATATAATCAAGTGAGTCCCTTTGAACTCACTTGAAAAAATACAAAAGCAAACAACCAAGCTGTTAGTGTCACACGTTTCCCTTATGAACAGAGGGGCCTGTTCAGGTTTGCTCACAGTCCAGGGAATAAAGATGAGTTCAGCACCTTATCTAAACCTCTCCCTCCAAAAACTGTAGGATTTCTATTCTGTAAACATGGATGCAGAGGCTCTTTTGTGTAGCTTCAGTTTACATTATTGTGGGTCTAAACGAGCCTTGTAGAGACTGCTTAATTCGTTTATGTAAAGTAAAAACAAATGTAGAAGCCCTCGCTATTTTTTATTGTTAACATCCCATTGGGAGGCAGGAGAGTAAATATTTTAGAAGTTTAAAGCAATCTACTTAAGCTTAATAATAATGCTGGGTTTCAAGTAACAGCGAAGAGTACAAGTCACTGGAAGATCAAAGATTATGCTGAGTTTTATAGCAAATCTGGGCAAAGATCTCCTGGGAGGGGTAAATCTTCAGAACTCTCCTTTCCCAGTGTTTCATGGTGATCGTTTGACATCTATGGAACAAGAAAGTGAGGAAGAGAAAATTCAGGCAGTTCTCCCATGTCCAGAGAAACAGGAGGCTACAGAACTGAAGGAAAGCTGACTTTTTGGCTAGTTTATGTCTTAAAAATTATAAATTAAAAAAAAAAAAAAGAGAAAAAAGAGAAAGAAAAATAAATGTGTCAGAAATACCCCTTCTTTTCCTGGGTCAGTCTGTAATCTTATGTTAATTGAATTTTGAGTGAGTCATCTCTAAATAAGATTTCTGGCAATTTTCCTGGATTTATATTAACTGCTTGTGCTTGTCAGCAAATATGCAGAATAATTTTCAGAATCATCTGTTGAGACACACTAGACACTCTTTGCACTCTTCCCAGCAATGCTGTCCCTTTCATCTGAAGTGAGAAGAGTAGAGTGCTACATTTTGGGCCATGGGCATGTCTGCACATAAAAAAAAAAAGGAAGGAAAAAAAGGAACACCAAGCAGAAGAGCTGATAATGAATGATGCCACATAACAATACTGTAATTTCAGGTATGTGTGTCTGTGAATGTGTTCAGGGGATTGATATTTAGAGAGCACAGTCAAGAATCTCTAACATAGGAAACTGGGCCACATTATTTTCCCATGGCTGAGAAACTTTCCACTGGCCTGGCTTCCAATTATAAAAATACTGGAGTCCTCAACCATTACACCAAAGCTTGTAAATTTCCTAATGAATATTTAAAATAACCCTATGGAGTTTTTTAATGTTAATGTATTTCAGCCTTTGACTAACACGCATATCCTACAGGGCTGCCATCATGTTTAGCTACATGGTTAATTCCATTCTTTTATTTTAATGCTAAAATATAGTGCCAGAGAAAAAATATAGTAAATCTTTGTTTCATCTTCTCCTGGTGCACATTTTATGTTTTTGTTTGATTTTTTTTTTGTGCCACAGTGAAGTTCCAGACACACAGCAGATGCACACAGCCAGCTTATTTCTAGGCTCTCTTACAGCACAAAAGTGACATGTCCACTCCCCCCACCCCCAAAAAAGCAATTATTGAAAATCAATACCATAATAATGGTGAGCAGTGCTGTGTTTTCTCCTTGATAGCCAATTATGAGCAATTTACTAAAGTTGTCAACTCGTGGCAAAACAAATAGTGTTAATAGTATAGATTTCATAAAGACCTATCTGTCTTGTTATTGCTGCAGTCTGAGCAGTGTTCCGAGTTCAGGCTGGTAATGGAGCAATAACTCATGCAGCGATGGAGAGAGTACCATCCCCAGCACTGGATGCCTTTGGAGCAAGGGGACTGAGCACTGCTGCCATGCAATATGTCCACATGTGATTCCCTCCCTGTAAATAACCAACTGCTTTTTATAGGAAAGGTGGGGGACCATAATACCTAGAAATTTCTTGAGTGCTTTTGGGGTGTTTTAAGACAGTGCAATAAGCCACTGGGGTATTTTGAGAAGAATTTTGGGACTATGAAGTTAATGCTGTGCTTTTGATTGCTGACTTCAGGCCTGAATGCAGGCAATGCAAGTTTGTCATGTGTCTGCATAGCATCTATCACAACGGGAACTTCTCAGTGCTACTGGCATGCCATTATGTGCCAAAGGAGTATGAAAGTGATGTTAATGTAGTAGATGAAAAGTTTGGTATCAAATCAAGCAGATTTCTTTCTGTTGATGACAGTTTTCCTGAGCCAAGTTCTGTCAAAGTGCTTTAACTGTAGGAAGTTGTCTCTTATACATTGCAGCAAACATGACAGACTCCACCTCCCTGAGAGACACAGAGCTGATCTTGCCATTGCACACTCACAAATGAGTTCTCGCAAAGCAGGGCCACGTCCTGCTTTTCTGTGACAGAAAATGGCAGCAGAGAGAAGGCAAATAAAAAGCTCTGTGGATCTGAGGTGTTACCACCAGGGGAAAAGGTGTGAAGGGGACAAGTTTCTTCTTTGGTCCATGGAAAATTCACAGAAATGAAGGATGCTCATGTGGGGTCAGACATGCTGTGTATCTCTACACCACTGAGGTTCTCAATGAGCAGAGTTTTTCTTTATACCCTTAAAAGTGTGTTAAAATGTATTCTGGTGCCAGCCAGAATGCTGAGAATGCTGGTGCCAGCATGCTGAGAGGAGACCCACCTCATGGTTGACCTGTCAAAGTGGCCCATGTTCCTGCTGAAAGCCCCCAGAGGAGGGACAGAACTGTGCTGAGCACATGCCCACCCAGCCCGAGCTCAGCCATTTAAATCCAGGCTTTGAGTTTGAACCTGAACTATAAAGCTGGGGTCCTGCCCACATAATGAATTGAAAGGCCCTTTGGAGCATGGGAATTCAGCCTGTCCTCAGGTTTCTTTGTGCTCCAGCTCATCTGTCCACCTCTCTAGGAAGCCACCATTCCTAGTCCCAAGCTTTGCCTCTGTGTAGGTGCAAAAACAAGGTGTGGGAGCACAAATCAGTGTCAGCAACTGTTCACTCTTGTGAATATATGAAGGAAAGTTGTTCACAGAGAGTTTTCAAGCTGTGTGCATCTTCTGGTCTCCAAGAAGCACATAAACCCACAACAGTAAGGTGTTGCTCCAGGAACAGAGGGAGAGGAAAAATGAGGCTTCTTGTAAGCTCCTACTCTTCCTGCCCTCTCAAAGATGTATGCATGTGTGTGTGTATATTTAGTATTTAAATTGAGTTTCTTCCTTTTTTGTCCCTTCCCTACTAAGCACTGGAGGAGTGACACTGGCCTTCCACTTGCAAGGATCTGGCAACAGCTGTGTCTGGTGCAATGTCTGCCACACACATGTGGCACTTCCTCGTGGCTGTCTGGTGAGGGTCTGAAGACAGCAGCAGCACTTGCTGGCAATTTTTAGTCGCTGATCTGCTTTCTTTTAGTGCATCCTGGGGTTTGGAGCAAGTGCATGCTCCAGTCTCCCTCCCTAGGAGCAGCTTTAAGTGGAAAAGGGGTGTCTACACTGGGAACTCACTCCAAATACTCCCTTAAGCTGCCTTGTCTGTTTTAATCTGCAATCCCCTTTCCCATATACTGGAACAGCTGCTCTGCTGAAATCTCCAGCTGGTGCTCATAGGGTGCCTTAAATGCCTTAAAGTGTTTCTCTGCTGGAGATTGTTTTCTAATTTTCTAAACCCAGGGTTCCAACAGGAGACTGCGAACATCTTCTTTGCCATAATCCCATATGTGTGTGACAGGGGTGGGGAGTTGGTGTCCCAACTTTTCTGGATATCTTTAGCAAGAAAATCTTTCTGGAAAATAAAGGGTTGATTTTTCTTCTTCATGCCTAATCTGTTTCTAGCTAAGTTGAGCCTGGCAAGCAAATTTTAGGTGCCTCTTTAAGCATTTGCAGATCTCACTAGCAAAAGAGGAGGAAACTGGTGTTGGGAAAATAAAAAACAGCCTGCACATGGAGGAATTGGAATAAATTTCCATGTCAGGTTTAAGGTCTGTTTGAAGGTTGAGGTTTAAAACTGAGATGCAGAATCAAACATGGTAGTGCTGAACCATGCTGAAACTCTGTTCCATGAGATTTCGTCACTAGCAGACCTAAATTCTAGAAGCCAGATAGCCTTAAGGGATTTCTATCATCTTGGATTGTAGAGGAAAGAGAGCTGGAGTTCTCAGAGTCTTGTCATGCTGGATTTGTTCTGACACTGAAACAGAAGGGGAAGCATCTCATTACTTAACAGTGAATGGATGGATATGGGGATTTATTTAGCAGATCAGAGCAATCTCCAAAGCCATTTGAAGAGATGAGGTGAGGAAGAACAACCTCTTAGAATGATTTCATAGACAAAGCTTAGTGAGACAATGTTAATGAATTTGGCCAAGATGCTGTCAGTAGTACAGCTCTTCTTGAGCAAAGAATCTTATGATCTTTAATTGATCATAAGTTGTCAAAGGCAAAAGCTGGTTTTGCCAACAAAAACAGATGAATACACTGAAGGTCTGTCACCAGTGAACTTTGCATTATTTCCAACATCATGTTTCTAGTTGTGACCAGAGCAGCAAGGCAAGTCTGAGTGATGAGGAACACAGCATAGCACGTGAGTAGTTCACTCAGTAGATCTTCTTTTCCACACACATACCAGTGTAGAGAGTCTAGAGAAAACTTCAGATGGAAAATGGAAGGCCAGAAGATCTAGGAAGGAAATACCTCATTTAAAAATCCACCAATTTGGAGAATGTTGCTGTTACTAGTCACTACATCTCTACGTACTAGTAGATGAAGGATTTTGTTACTGTTTCTGTGTTATTTTCTCTCAAGATTGCTTGCCTGAAAATCAGGTGGCATACTGCTGATCCTTGTAGACTTCTGCTTCCACATCTATAGGACAGTTGTTCCTCTTGCCTTTTCTCCAGTATCTGCTACGTGACACTGTAAGGAATATTCACAACTCTTACTCTAGGCCCCTAATATGTGTCTTAAATTAGTAGCATAGACTCATTTTCCTTCTGTGGCCTCCTCCAAAAGGCCAAACAGAATATAGGCCCCAACTAGGTGCTGTGAATGTTTCTCTGGAGCAGCATGTCTCTCCTTTTCTGCTATTTACAAAAAAGTTCTAGAAGTTCTGTTTTGGTGCCTCAAGTTTGCAGGCCAGTGTGAGTAAAGGTCCTCTATATGTTGTGTGCTACTAAACCCATCTCTTCAGTGACCTGGTCTGTGAAAGGGTGTTTCTAGTAATGCACCGTTTGGAAAAAAACAGCAGTAAAACTCTTTGTCTTATTTCATACACTGCCTCTTTTCTGGCATGTGAATAGTGTGTTAATAACTTGCAGTTTTCTCACATTTGCTGGTTATTTGAAACCATTGTCTGAATAATTTCTATGAATAATTCTTGATCTGTAGGTCTTTCACACACATTTCACTGGGATTATTTGAAAACTGAAATTCATCTTTCAAGCTGAGTTAGTTTTTATTGGTCTCATGGATCATAAAATGTATTTATTTTCATGGAATTGACTGTTGAAAAATAGCATGTATTGTCCCATGAAGAAAGACATTTGGGCGCATGATGAGCAAATCTCATTTGCTTGTAAGTTCGATTTGGTTTGTTTAAACTGTCATTCGCAGAAACAACCATAGTATTAAACAAACTCAATGGTTCACCTAGAACAGCCCCTGAGATCTCAGGTAATCATATAGTAATTCGAACATTTGAATATTGATTCAAATACTTATAGATTTTTAGCATGTAAATTAGCTGGGAAGTAATTTTCCTTGTGCTTTGGATCAAGTTGCAAGCCATGAAAACATTAGCCACTTTCTTGTGGACATTTTATTTCTCCTAAATCTGGTGGATGTTGCATGTAGAAAAGTCAGAGAGAAAGAGAAAAAAAGAACACAAGAAAGGTAAGATGTAAAACTGGAAGGAATCTCAGGTCCCTGCCATCGCCAAGTCTAGGCAATATTTTAAAGAGGAAAAGTTAAATATTTATAAGCCTTAGAGAACAGTTTATTTTGGATTAGTTTTGCATATGAAAGTTTGGGTTGGTTTCTTTTTATCTCAGGAGGCTCTGTTGTGCCTTCTAGTCACTTCTCTGCAGGAGTACCTCAAGGAACTTCCTATTGCATTTGTGAGTAAACTGCAAACATTCATATCAGCTGGCTGCTTCTTGTCCAGAAGTGAGACCATGTGTGGAAGTCCATTTTAATATTTAAGGATTTTTTTCATAACAGCAGTACCATGCTGTATGGCATATTCTCTTCATTCACACTGGAGAAGTGTTTTGGTTTTATGTATATCCCACAGTGTAAAAACAGACAGAGAGAAACTAGGGAATTAGTTCTTGCTCTTAACTTGTGTCATCAGTATCAGCCAAAAATATCTGGAGTAGTAACAATGAGCAGAACAAATGGTAGTGCTAGAGGATGCTAGAATGACAGAAAGTCTTTTATTCCAGCCCTCAAAATGTTTATCATCTAGTAACAAGCAATAAACAATTCAGTATCATCTACACCTCATCCAATTTAAATCCCAGAAATCAATTTTTATGAATCACTATTTAATTAGCCAATTCAGATTCTGCATTGTTTCTGCATTAAAAGTAGCTAGGTCTTAAAGGTTCAGTGTCTGTCTTTCAAATGTTTTGAAATCTCCACCATACTAATATGAATGCTTCCACTGTGTACCATTTCTGTGCTCACTATCCACCTTGTCTGATTCCTTTGAAGACTATTTCCCCTAAACGCAATGTCACTGTAAGACAATGAGACTTTTGGAGGTGAGTTTTAGTTCTCTTTTTATTCACAGACCCCCAGCAGATGGCTGGCTGCCCACCAAGACAGTGGGTTATAGCAGTGCTATTCCAGAAATGTGTTTGGAGCAGTATGTCGTGTCCAAACCCACAGGTTTGCTGAATTAGTTGAGCAATACTGGGGGCATAAATTACCTGCTGTGGGATGCCAGGAGACCATAGAACAGGAAGGGACCATGGTGTCTGTCTCATTCTGGTGTGTGTTTATCTGTGTTGCAGTGATGCTAACACTGTGGTCTTGTCAATCTGTTCTGGTGTTCCATGGTCCCTCCTGTTAGAAGGAGGCTCCTAGATATATCTTGAATCATTCCATCCATTATTTCTGCCCACAATCTACAAATGCTTAAACACAGGTATGAGGAAGAGATCATCCTCTTTTCACAGGAGAACTTTTACACATTTTAAGGCCCTAGCTGAGTTTCTTATGTTTATTCCCTAAGTACTTCAAGTTCCTTCAGTATTTCCTTCATTTCAGATTGTGTCCTCTAGATTCTCATCTTTGTTAGTTTTTAAATTATTCCTTCTTACAGTCCCTGAATAACAAATTCTTGTGGTGTCTTGCTGACTAATGTCAAAGGAACTGGAAAACTTCACCTTGTGAGCAGTGGTTTTTTTATATAAAGTCTGGTACGCTGATTGCTTCCTTCTGAATTGGCATGATACTGTTACCCTGATGTTAATTCAAAGATAATTCCTGATAGTATTACTAATGACTTCTGAATTAAACCTTTGCCAGTTTCTAGCTGACTGTGCTTGAGTAGCTTAGCTGATACACGGCCATTTCACTCTATCATGCTGTGCCTATCTTCTACAAAACATCGCCAAAAACTTTACAATTTCCTTTAACTGTGTGAGCACAGCTAGACAAAATATTTGGTATAGTGTTATTGGCATGAGCTCAACTTGAACAAATGCAACATATATTTATTACTTGAAAACGACCTAGACCAAATAGCTTTCCTCTGCCCCACGGTGAGGAAAAAGATGGTTTTCAATTTCTAAATTGTCAATTTGCTTTCAGCATTAGGTTCTCATAAGCTGTGTCCTGGCTACACATGAGGAAATCCCACCTGTGCACAACAGCGTTAGAGTATTTCAGGATAAGTGAGGCCCACACACAGCATTTGCAAATGGAGATTGTGAGCTGGAGGAATATAAAGTGTTGTTTTGCTGCTTGTGGACACAACTCTGTTGGGGTTGGAACCAGAGAAGCTGGTGGGGTGGGCTAGTCACCTGTCTATGCTATGGCAAATATTTGAACACCTGCAGAGAAAAGAGAAAGGGAGTTTCTCTTTTTCAAAACTTTCTGTTCACATCCCACTTGTGGCTTTTCTAGGCATTACACTAACCACAGACTAATAAGGAGGCAGACAGGACAAGAGGTTCCAGCATGAAGAAGACTCAGTGGCATGAGTCAGCTTCAGGAGAGAGGATGCTAAGTAGGTGTCAGGAGCCCTTGCACTTTTCCTTGCCTCTGCCATTACCTCATCTCCCAGCCCAGTGCTCCTCTAACCATCTTGCATGTGAGATGTAAGACCTGGGGCTTTCTCTTCCTCCATGCTTGAATAGGGAGTAATAATGGCCTGTACATATTACTGTAATATAAAGTACACTAATAAACCTCCCTCAGACACCTTTTGAAGAGCTGTTAAGTAAACAAGTAGGAAACAAGATGATATAAGGTGCAATTTACTATAGCCTCCAAATATTTATGCAGTGTGTATAATGATGTAGTGACCATAGACAGTTGACCTAACAATACACTATATTAGCTGCAGAAATTATGCCAGTTTCAGAAACAAGAGAAAACTATGATTAGGAAATCCCCTTGAAAATAAACTGGTCTTTAACTATCTGCCCCTGAGCTGCCTGTGAGTAACTTGGCGAACAAGTAGATACTTTTGATGTTGGGACTTTCAACAGGAAAGGGATCCAGCTGCTCATGCCAGTGGTTACTGTTGTGACTGCTTTTGCTCTCTTAAATATCTTTTGGTTAATTTTGTGTGAGTCTGGACTCAGCTAGTCACCAGAAACAGGGAATAATTTTAATTTTTGTTTTTAGAAGGGGAGGTGCTTGCCAGCTCCTTCCAGACACCAGATTTGGTTAATAACTGTTTGGTTAATAACCCACCTGCTTTGCCACAATACATCTGTTTCAGCTTTTGCTGTTTTCAATATGTCTGAAGTGTTTGATCATCTGTGCAGGTGTACAAACAACCACAGAAGAATGAAGATTTGGAAATTTCCCAAGGCAATAACAAGAAAGATATTTTCATCTTTTTTAGTTGCTCTGAGACCCAAAGTGTGGTAGAGCTTAGGTGGTCAGTTGTAGGCACAGAAAGGATATTTTTGAGGTTTCAGGAAACTCTGAGAGGTGACTGTTTACTTGAAACAAGACCAGATACGAAGCTCTGACTTGTGTCCAAGTTCTCTTGATGTGTGAGGAGTGAAGGGCTTGGATCCCCTTTCAATACCTCAATAGTGTAAAGCCTCACCTCTGCAACTACAGGTGCACTTCAGTCTAGAGAGGTGACTGAAGCTCTTACAGACAGATCCTCATCAGCTTTTTTGCTACTCAGTTTATGCACCAGTGACTACAGATCCAGAGGAACAGGTAATTTGGAGCTGGCTTTAACAACAATCACAATAAGTGATGGGGCATATACTTCATGAGCTACCCAGCTTTGAACTCTGTGCTGTCATGGCTAGATGGTTGTCTTTCTACCCCACCTACCTGATTTAGGGATATGCCTATGCCTTCTGTGAATAGTGTGTGCATTGTCATCCATAAGCAGGTAGAGGTGAGCCTGCTCCCAGCTGAGCCTACCCTGTCTTGGAAGGAGAGGAGAGTAGTGAAAGCTGTGACAAGTTGCATTCCTTGCTGGGCTTCTGCTGATGCTGCTCAGTGCAAGATGACTTTGGCTCAGTCTGTTGCTGCAGCACAGAGGGAGGCTTTAATTTGTGTTGCTGAGGTCAAGGAGCCTAATTATGGCTTTCTGTTACTCTGGGATTCTTGGTAGCTGAAAAGGTGTGTTGGACTTCCATCCTTTTCTTCATCCTGCTGCAAGGCAGACAAACCCAAATAATTTATTTTCTATATGGGAAGAAGGTGCTTAGTGAAGGGCATAAATCCCATGGAGCTAGGGAAAAAAACCCTAAACAGTCAGTAAAATAGATGCTAGGGAAAAAAAAATACAAATCAGTAATTCTGCCACCAGGCACCTGCTGGCATTGTCAGCAAAATTTAGTAAGAGAGGTGTACTGAGCCACGTTTTGCAAATGCTTTTTTCGAAGCCTGTTATAGGTCTCTCTGCATGTTTATTTATTACTGTCATCACAGCCCCTCATTCAGGCTTTTAAAGTGATTCTGAAAGGCATGAGGTTTAACATGCACAGGTCTGATGTCATGCTTTAACCTCCAGAAGACTACTAGCAAGGACAGCAGCTGGGTGACATTTCCCACACTATTCCAGCAGCATGTCTCTTAGTCCGCCTGTAAAACTAACTGTGTGGGGTGAGAGAAAGAGGTCATCTGCACACTCACACCATCAGTCCTTGACCTTTCTGTTGACAATATCCACGAAATGTCCTTTCTGGCAGTTGCAGCAACAGAGCTATTTTGTTATAGGGACACATGTCCAGGCTGAAATCATCAACTCATTTCATCTAAGCTGCAGAGCAGCTAGCAGAAAATTAACACCTTTTGGCTGCTCCAACAACTGCTCTGGTTGTGAGCTAGTGGCCTTTTGGTGACAGGTTCTGATGTCCTATTACCAATTCCCAAGCTCCTCTGAACACATGCACACTCAAAAACCAATTACATATAAATGTAAATGACTTCTGAAGTTCCAAGTGATAGAGACATGACCTTCACCTGGGTCGGGTGGCTTGTGTGAGACAGCATGAACTGGAGGTAAGATGACACCTACAGTTTTGTTGTCTTGGCAGTTTCAGAAACAGACTCTAGCCCCACACCTTTGCTGCCCTTTTCTTCCTTTCACCTGCACCCTCCTCATGGACAATAAAAATGAGACGCAATACATCACTTTTGTGATGACTCTATTTTCAATAGATATGGGAGCTCAGGATCTTGCAATGACTTGAGAGATTTACATTCATCTGCTGTATCAGGTTGTTAAGAAGCTGTAGCTCTGGTCACTTCAAAGCACTTGTTATTTTGAAAAATTGGCCAGAACTTCAGCTGGTGTACATCAGCACAACTCTGGTGCTTCAGTAGAGCTGATTTACTCCAGCTGAGGATATGGCCTCATATCATATGGCTGGTTCTTAACTTAAAAGTATATATAATGCTAAGTACAAGACAGGCAGAGTTCAGTATGAGAGTAAAGGATAATTCTTTGTAGGAGGATCTTGTTCCTGTATGAAGACATTTATGGTAAATGATTAGGAAATTATGTGTCCCTACATTTTCTAAGCATGCCATGTTTGGATATAATTGTGTTACTTTGAATATTATTACTTCCATTTACAAAGTGAAATTCCAGCCCTGGTCTTTGAAAATTTGTCTCTTCGTACTTAGTAAATCATAATTATACTGTCACAGTGGTTACCAGTGGACCCTGAGGGTCAATGGACTGCTTCTAAGAGAATCACAGAGAGTAACTAAGAAAATCAAACCCATTGTTAATAAAGCTGAATTCATCATGCAAGGATGTGCAGCACCACTGAAAAATGTTTCGGGGATTGTAATTTATAAAAGGCTGGAAAGCATTTTCATGAGGTTATATTTCTCACCACCTTTCTCATTGTTTTTCTTCATGTTCTGTTTCCATTTAATATTCAGTCTCTTTCTGACAGTGTGTTTATGTTTTCTTTCCTTTCATAAGACAAGATCTCGAGTCTTTAAAACGTGTCCGCCTGACCTGCCTGATGCCTATAAGGCATCAGTGAATGTTAAGATATTATCCTTGTCCTCAGAGTTTCAGAAGTGGCCATCAGTGGTTGCACCTGAAGAAGGGTTTTAGGACAGAGTCATCTGCCGAGATGTGATATTCCCATCCTAACAAGTCAAGTGCTTTGTGAGTTAGCTAGGCTTTTCTTGGGCTTTTTAGATCTTTGCCTTTCTCTGGTTCCTACCATAAAAGATCATACTTCTGTCTTTCAGCTGTATATTTATGTGCCTTACGTAACAGTGGTGATCCTGGTGAAATCCCTATCAGAAACCCACAGCAAAGTACTGAAGTACACTTAGAGTAAAAATATAATTTCTTCATCAAACAATGCACAGTATAGACTAAGGGCCTTTAATAGCTCCCTGACACAATGCTCACCTGTAAAAATGGAAATTCTCTGTCCCTGAGCCCTTTCTTTGTGCTATGTTCAAATTCTCCCATCAGCAAAGCATGCAGCTCTCTGAAGGGGTTTGCTCACTTGCTTTTTCATCCTTTGCTTCTGCCTGGATTCTTATGGCTTAGCTGGGACAGAGGGAATGCATTTCCTTCAGGCACCTCATCAAACAAGGACTTCAGAAAAAAAAAAAAAAAAGCAGCTCTCTTCTTGCTGGCTATTTTGAAATTGGAGTCAATTTAAAATTTCCAGGACAGATTCTCACACTGGCTGACATATACACTATTGAATCAAAAATCCATTTAATGAATACCAGGATGAGTAGTGATGAGGATTAAATGTACATATCATTAGGAGAATTGTAACTTATTCTTACATGGATTGTAAGGGAGAAACTTTGCTGCTAGGTTCTCTTCAGTCTGGAGCAAGAAATTGTGTGAGGATTAGGTAGAAGACAAAAAAATACATCTGGGGTTACCTCCACAGCTTCTGTGAGTTATATGCATTTATTTGCTGGGTAATAACCTTATAAGGGGTATGAAAGTGCTCTGCAACTAAGTGTTAGGAATAGCTGATCAGAGTGATTTTTGTAAAATTATTTATTTACCAAGACATAAGAATGGGTAAAAATTGGCTATTTTCAGCAGGAAAATAGCAACATTAGAAGTAGTATCCCACACAACTTTTTTTCCCTAAAAAAGGAGGATACTTTTTCTTTTCCATTCTCTCTCTCCTGCTGTCAAAATGAGAAAAAAGGACATAAAGGAGGAAGAGGGGAAGAACATGAAAAAAACATAAATGTGGAAAGGCAAAAATAGTAATATCCAAAAATAAATGTACCTGTTTTCACTGCAAGAGGAATGAATTTTGAAGGAAATTAAAATATTCTTAATGTTTTTATGCGGAAGCAATTTTTTTATAGAAAACTCTCTCCCTTACCAGACCCATTTGTGGTGTTTATAAACAAAGGCTCACCAAAACAACGTAATTAAAAGTGCTTTTGAAAAAAGTGGAGACTTGCAACTTAGACGTGAAATAGCACTGGAAGAAATCCCTCTGAACATATTTAACTATCCACCTAGAATCCTGTTTAAGCTTGTAACAAAACAAGTTGTTACAACACCATATAAAACCATTCCCAGTTTCCTTCCCAATAATGTGTTTTTGTCTTCTCCATTCAGGGCTGTCCAGAACAGTTGTGCAGTTGCATAGCAAGATTGACTGAGGAATTTATCTGGCTTAAGAGTAAGCCAGGAAAATAAAAAGAGATTTCCAGATTTCTCACCAAACTATTGGGTGGCCATCAGTGTGAGTCCTGGCACATGACAACCACCAAATATTCTGTATGGAAACACCTTGGCTTTGCATGTAGGTCTTGTCCCACGTCTCATTAAAGGTCTTTGGCATGCTGACTTTCCCTAGGGAAATTTTGGAAATGAGGTTTTCTGTATTGTACACCATGTGAGCTGACATGAGGCCGACAGAGGACCTTTGCATATGAAACAGGAAATATAATTTGTTAAGCCAGAGCTCTGCTTCTGCCTTGGCTTTGAATGCGTTGACTTCACTGGAGCTACCTTTCATTCACGTAACAGCAGGCAGGGAGATATTTAGTGTTGAGCTTCATAACACTTTAACAAAGGAAAAATGAAAAAATACATCAGACTTCAAATCCTGTGACCTCTGTATTGTTTGTTTCCAGATATCTAAATACATCATATGACCTAAAATATCACCACAGCACCTACCTTCCAGGTACATATTATCAGTTCTGCTTGCTCTGAATAGGCTGAGAAACTGAAGCACTGAAAAATTAAACCTGAAGCCACAGAGGAAATTTGTGCCACAGCTTGGACTAGAATTCAGGTCTACTTCAGGAGTATTTAATGAAATAAGCTATGCAAATATAAGTGTCATTATAAGAAGTCTAGCAGGATCCTCCTAGTGAGGACAGAAATATTTGATACTTTTTAAACTGGCATGGGAAAACAAGGCAAGCACCATGCAGTAAGTGCCCCTTGATCTGGTTTTTAACCATCTTGCACTGCTGTATGCTATTTACCCAGGCTGGGGTGAATGCCTGGCTTAAACAACTTGTCCCCAGTACATGCAGAAGAGTTTTTTGTGTACTTGAATTTGCTTTCAGATAATTTTTCACCATGTCCATCTGGACCTTTTTTTAATGTATTCCTTCAGTACCATTAGTGAGGCAGTGCAATGCCATTTTTCTAAGGTCCTGAATGTTTACTTCTCCAGGTAGGGTGATTATGGGCATGATGGAATGATGTCTTTAGTCAAGTGTAGATCTTATCTTCCCATGTAACAAGATAGCCTAATGAAATGAGTTTTATTCAAAGATCTTGTCTCATAACGCTTCAGGAAAACATGATAAATTGAATGATTCTTTTAGCAAATGCATCACACAAAGCACTGGCATATTGCTTATGAAGTTTAATTTTGTAATAGTTCATGGGGTATAATATACCTGTAGCTATTTCAGTAGAATGAATTTTACAGGCTCATTACAAAAGCAGAACTGTTGTCCCAAAATATTGCTTTTCTTGTTGAAGTGTTGTTCAGATTCAGGGCAATTTGCATGTATAACCTCCAAGGAATTGCTGCATCTCACTTTTACCTTTTTTTTTCTTTTATTGTTCTGTTATTATGAACTACAGTGAAACTCTTTTATTTAAATAATCAGAGACTAGCTGCTATTAGCAGCAGTTTCACTGACTAAATGTGGCATGCCAAATCTAAATCCAGAAGTAGATATTTTTTTAAACTAAGAAAAGTTCAGTTTTTTACCAACTGAAATAATGTAAAACTAGACAAAAGTAAAAATATTGTGATTTGGACACAATTTTGTTCTCTTGGATTTCAGATCAGTGGTGTTTTTACCATTTCTTAAGATATGCATTACCTTTAATGGGAAAATTACTGACCCAATTTACTTATGAAAATGAGAAATTACTTTCTCAATACCGCAATGTTTCCAATAGTAATTCTGCATTCCCATTACTGCAGTGATGCCTTTTCCTGGTCTTAAAATCAAGAGGCATACACGGTTAGAAGGGGAAAAGGGATTTTACCTTGGTATTTATTCTTAAGGATCCTTAGGTGTACACGTCCAGGTCATATGCATCGAGATGTACCCCACCGAGTCTTTCCCTGTGTCTCTGTGTCTCTCTTCTTCCGTGTGTTGTGTGTCCCCCCAACATTGGGTATAACATTTCTAATTAGCTATCTATCAAAGATTCCCCAATGAGACGTTCAAGTGAGCCCCCTCCCCAAGGAGCCTTCCCCTGGATGGTTCTATCTTGGTTTACAGAATGTGTTCTGGAGAGGACCTTGGGGTCTGGGGCACACTGATCCCTAGCTACGAAGCTTCTAAGATGTTTAGTCTCTTAGCTTAACAAACAAGTCTAAGAATGTAGGCAAAAAGCACTAGGAATACAGAAGCTGTAAAAAGGTATAACAGGGGTATAAAAGAAAAAGCAAAAATCTTCATGGCATCAGCAGAATAGTACGTAATGTAAGAAACTTGGGGGGAGCCTTGAGTGTACATTTCCTTGGATATTTGGACCTTCCTGAGGTTGTCTCTAGCTGTGGTGGATTGGGAGAAAAGCACTTGTCACTCCCCTGCATGCAAGACTTTCATCTGCCCGGGATTTCCAAGTGCACTCCCAGGAGTGGTGGGGTGATCACAGCGTCCCATCTCTTCCTTGCATGAGAACTCCGCTCCTACTCCAGCAGAACTGCCACACTTGTGCTTTTGACTGCTGGGGAAAATGCAAAGTTTGACTCTATAATTTGTTATCGTGGAAACGGGTGTGGGGGTGACCTAGCAATCTGTGTTGGTATAATCCAAGCGACTTAAGTTTTTGGCAAAGCCCCTGTTGAGGTGCAAGAAGCATAGGTTCCGAGATTAAGGACCTCAAAGCACTCTCAGGTAGAGCTCTTTTGACACAGATTACAAAACCTCTGGGACCATCACAGCTGATGGAACTCCTTACCTTTCTCTAGCTTTTTCTCAGCTCCATTAATTTATTCTTGCTTTTTTCTTTCCTATAATATCCCTAGAATTAGAATGCTGAAAAGTAACAAGGATGAGTTTGTGGAAGCAGGATCAAAGAGCAGAGCTGAAGTCCATTCCAATTGATGTGAATTTTTTAAAAGGTTAGAATATCACAGGCGCTTTTCGTTCTCTTGCTCTACATTGTTTGTGTTACACTAATCTTTAGAGGAGCCTAATGAAACTGGAGCCTCATTTTGTAAGCCACCAACTACCAAATACTGGCTAGATCCTCAACCTCATTGGATTCATTGGACTCACGCCAAGCCTGAGTAACAAGGCTCTGAACCCGTCTCTTCTGCAAATATTTTACTGGATAGGAAACACCTGGGCTCAGGAAGCTCAGATTTGGAGCCTTTACATTCTAGCATAGCAGCAATACTCGTTACTGCTAACATTAACGCTGCGGCAGGGGAGTTGATTGATTTGCCCTAAGTCGTGCAGCAGGCTGTGGCAGGATTGGTCTCCTGAGACCCAGACTCAGACTCCCAGTCCTTTTCTGTCTGTCTGAGGAAATGCTGTCTGAACATTGTGCCACTCAGGGAAGCAGTTTCCATGTTTTGGCAGTGGGTGGGAGAAGTCCATGGGCACAGAAACTAGGGAGAGCAAGTGTGATACCTTTGTTGCAGTCTGAATGCAAACATGAAATGTTTTGGGTTCTGAGGGGTAACAGGCTGGAAAACAGTGAGCTGTAATATTTGAGTTCATATTATTTGAAATCAGTTGTAGTGAAATGCTCCTTTTATTGATTAACATAAACCTCTAATTTTTTACTCTTGAGTGAATTAAACGAACTTTCAGTAACTTGTCTGTGAATACTGAAAACTGTCAAATATATATTTAAATTAATGTTTTCATAGAAATCTGTAAATTATATTCAATGTGAAAATGTGGACTCTCAAGACTGTTGATTCTCTTTATTTGTTTTTTATTTCATTTCAAAGCACTGAAAGACGTTTCAGGGGCTGCATCTTGTACAGTTTGGAGTCTACTTCTCTAAAGCTTTCCAAAGATTATTGGTTAGGATGTCCATGAAGTTTAGCTTGCAACTCTTTATAAATAAAACTTTTAGGAGCACTGAACATGGTAGAATCTACCGTGGTACAAAAGAGTTAAAAACCTTTATGGAAGTGAATTTGAAATCTATATAATACATGTACTGTATTGCACGTATATACCGCAGTCAGTATCTTTAATCGCATTTTGTGTTTCTGTCTGTCTGCATATACTTCACAATTTTTTCTTCTGTAGCTTCAATTAGTGTTTAATGAACTTAGCGAGAGTTAATTATTAAAAAGTGACTTCAGGGGTCAAGCCTGTTTTACATAGATCCACAAAGACACAGCATGAATGTGGTTTTGACACTATGAAAATTGTAGTGAAAAGATTGTTATTTTTTTTAATCGAGGAATAAAAAGCTGACCAGTTGAGTATCCTTGCCACGACACATTCTCCAGCATTATTGCTGTACACATTTATAAAGAAGCAATCTACCCTGTGTTCAGGTATTCCACTCTTATAAATGTAACAGCAAGCATCCATTTAAGTCTGACAGCATCATTCAGTTCTTTTTATGTTACTCCTCCTTGCTGATTTAAAAATGTTATGAAATTGAAGTAGACTGCCATAAGTACAGTGACAATATGTTATTTTCCCGTTAAGTACTATGGGATGTGGTGTTACATGCCTTGCTTCAATGCTTGTGATAATTAAACATTGAGGAGGGGTGCTGAATATAATTCTTTTTAATGACATCAGAATCACAATGTTAATACAGAGTCAACATGCCTACAACATTTTAGATTTAAATCTGTAATTTTTTACAGGCAAGATTTGTGTTTTGATTACTCTCTTGCACTGTCCTTTTAACATTTGAGCTGAATCTCAGGCTGGTGTGGGATAGACCTATGTTGCTCTTCCATCAGACCTTGTTAATATCTGAGCTGTCAGACCTTGTGCTGGCTTCTCCTGGCCAAATGGGGAGCAGTAGGTTGTCCCTTACCCTGCCTGTAGTAAGGAGAGAGAAGCGGCGGAAAGCTCTTGTACACCTCAGACCCTCCTGTGCCCTACAAGTGCTGGTGCATACAGGGTCAAGGGCAGCCTTGTCAGGCTGACCCATGACTCAGTTGTGCTTTTGAGTCACCATTCTGGTTGGCTGTTCCAGGCCACGGATAGATTTGGCTTATATGTCACTTTTCTGTGCAGCAGTATGCCTCAATTCAAACCCCAGTTTTCACTAACTAACATTGTTAGGCTGATTAATGTTGCCTGGCTGGTAATACTGCTGAAGATATTCAGATTTACCCTACTGATCCCTAATACTCTGTTCTAAATAATATTGGGAGCATATTGCATGTTTATATTTGACAAAGGAGTCCAGAGACAATGAACTCTGTGCCTGACATTCAGAGAGGTGAACCTCTCATTAATCTTCTGCTGTCTTCAAGGATCATTGTTGATGGCTGCTTAGAAGATTCAGAACTGCCACTGCAGTGGCTGATGAAGATGAAAGTCAATCTCCTTTGCACATAGGCATTTGGTGGTGCTCAGAAGGAAGATTCAAAAGTCTGACCTTTAGGTTTTCCTGCTCTCCTTATGCTACAGCCACGCAGGATGAATTTCACCTGAAGTGCCAAGGCAATTTAGACAAAAATTGCAGAGTACATGCAGTGTTTGTTACTGTGCTGTTCATCTGAGCCTGCACAGCTGATCTGAGGAGGGATGGTGAATGTTTTGTAATGATGGAGACTTGGTAATTTGAGATGAATTATTAAGGGCTGACAATAAATGAGCATAGGTATGCAAACAAATAAGCAATGACAAGGAAAGGCGGGAGAGCAGGGTAACAAAAATGGCAAGGTTTCCTGAGGATTGGACAAAGATGTTTCTCTGGGATTATTTTGACTGGTGTCAACTCTTCCTTTTATTTAGGAGCAATTTCTTTCAAAGCAATAAATATTTGAAAACTTCATATGTATTAAGTGTTAATTTTACCCCTAGGCCTTCTAAGCTAAAAGTTCAAAACACAACACTGGAAATACACACAGGCTCCATCTGTTCATCTCCTGCTGCATGCTTTGAAAAGTGTCACCCAAAACCTTCGTTATTTTTAATGGTGTTATTTTTTCAGGTTTTGGATCTTTGCTTTAACCTTCAGTACCTACACCTAGCTCCCTATAAGTGAGCTGTTCAGCAGCTGGTACAACGATGTCCGGTCACTCGCTACAACTCAGGGAGGTCAGGCCATCACTTGAAGGTGGCCAATTTCCATTTCTAATTATGGCCTGTGGGCAGGGATCTGTATTCAGGACTTTGGCCCACTTTAATCCAAAGAGAATTTCCCACTGCTGTTACTGGAAAATTACATACAAAGATGAAACATAGCAACACCTTCTTCCAGGAGCCAAATAATGAGACACCACAATTATTTAGGCACCTGTGTTGGGATTTAGCGTGTGCTCACAATGTAGATTTGGGGAGCACTATTTATTCTCTGTGTTGCTCTCCTGAGCATCTCCTAGCACTCTTCCTCAGTGTTTCCCTTTCTTCAGCAGTTCCCCAAACTTTCCCTGTCTCACAGGCTGAGATGATCAGAATTTGAATAATCAGTGTTGACACTCTTGAGCGCCATCATTAGGGATTAGGCTTAATCCCTTGGGAGGAGCAGAGCCCTGGCAACTCAGATCTTGCAGAGCACTATCTTTAGTTGTCTGCATGTTCAGCACAAAAGGGCTTACAGTTTGCTCAGTTTTTGAAGTTCTTTTTCATAATTTTGTGGCTCATTTAAAGAGAACAACTGTTCAGGTTCTGCAGAACACCTATCATGAAAACATCAAGCCAGTCAGATCCCATGAAGAGGATACAAGCAGGACCTGCTTTGAAAGGTTTTTAATTTTTCTTTTTTTTTCTCGATTGGGAATTAGGTTCCTGGTGGTAGTAAGGGGAATTTAAGCTGGTATTTCAATGCTTCTGTAAAGTAGTCTATTTATTTATATGAAATATGGATTTAAATGCAACCCTTAAAGCTCTAGATCTCACATATGTATTTTGTTCTTGCTGGGAGGGTGCAAGAATTCTGCCTCCTGTGTTATACAGAAAAGTGCATGTGCTTGAGTTTTGGGTGATAGCTCTTTCCCAGTTTTAAAGAAAGCATCATTGAGGTTTAATTTCACTGCTATCCTTGAACTTTCTAAACATTATCAAAATGACTCGAGGAGCCTTAGTCTGCTGAGAGACCTAACCTGTTAGCCCTGTGCTTCATGCTAGGTAAAAGAAATGCTTGTCTTAGAGAACAAAGAGATGTATTAGTACTCACTGCAAGGTCAGGGTATGAATTAAACTACATATAAAGGTAAAAACTCGGGGAGAATATAATCCTGGGTGGACATAAAGGGAAGCCGCTTTTGAGGAAATACTTGAACAGGCAAAGCATCATCCTAGGAGGTGAAATTGGTCTCATTAGCTAGCAAATAAAAGAGGCTCTGTAAAGACTGTTCATTTGAAAGAAAGCTGAAGATTTCTCATTTTACAGCCATACTAAACAATGTTGGTATGCTGATGTTGATCAGGATGTTGATTAGCGTGAACAGCTATTGCTTGATAACACTGGTCTTTGGCTGTAATGATCTTGTGAGTTCTGGTCCTAGGGCTTCTGAGTATAAATTGCTGAGCCAGACCACTCTGAATTTGTTATTTCACCAAGTTCAGCTTTGTTCTTCTTTGTTGTCCCATGTTTCATCTTGGGAGAGGCACTGATCCAGGCAGACCACACTGTGTGACACAGATGTATTCAGCCTTTCTTAACGGGAGTGTGCTAGGTCAGTGTCCTTGGCTTCCTTGTTCAGGCAGTGTTGGGTCAGCATATCTGTAACCTTAAACTGGGATACCCAATTTGCTCCTGGGAAGTTTGGACCTTCCCTACAGACTAGGGTGAAACTAGAGATACTTCCCTTGCAACATCTCCCACAGGATGGCAACTTATAAAACATGGAGCAAATGGGAGAAAGCTGAGTTTTACTGAAATCTCTGTCATAAGCCTGCAGAAATCACAGGGTTTCAAAGCGACCATTCATTTTTGGGTGATTTGCCCCAGCCCTAGCCATTCCTAAGGACCACAGCATCTGTCCCATGTCTGACTCTTTTCTCTTCTGGGTGCTCCTCTGCCTTAGAGCTACAAGGGCTTTAAAGGGTTACTTTTAAGATTTACAACCCTTTAAGAGTGGGTTGCCTCTCATAGGGACCCTTCTCCTCCCCTTAAATGGAATGGGCATCTTATTACAATTTTTACTGACTAGTTATAATGGATTTGCACTTAGGAATCTGAGTTCCTCTAACAGCTTTTTTAAATTCCAGACATAGGGGTTTGGGTGGAAAAGGTTGGGAAAAGAACAAGAAGCCTTTTAATTAAGTGTGTATATTCCGCTTTATACCCTGAGTTGGTTGTAAACCTGGGAACAGGACCCAATTGTTCAGATTCTAACTCCAATTCAGTCGTGCAGAACGTTCTTCTTGCCATTAGAAATATTAATAACAATGATTTATCATAATTTCACCTTCAAAGGGAACAGTGAAAAAAGACAGGTGAAAACAAGTTAATTGCTGACTCCAGATTTGACTTAAAGGTTGGTAAGTGTGAACCAATTTTTCTTTCATAAGAGAATATGTCATTTTAACAACATAATTTTAGTGGCATATAATTTTTCTTTTTATTAGCCTTTCCTTTTGTCTCATCTGCTGTTAGACTTAAGAAGCCTGTTCTCAGTACACAGCCCTCAGTGCTAGGCATCTTATATCCAAGGATCTGACTTCCCCACTTCCAATTTATACCTCTGTGCAATATGGTAACATATTGAGATATCAGTCAAGCTATTAGGCTGGCTGTAACTATTTTTAATAAAATACAACAAAATGATAGAAAAAAATTTGAAAAATGAGGATTTGACCTCTTTACATGTGTTATAGATTCTGAACATGATGTGCAAATGGTAAATTCTGAAAAGTTATCTTCCATATAATGTCATTTCTGCAGAACTCTCTTGCCTCAGGGTTGTGAATTATTGTGCTGTGAACATTATAGGAGAGATTATTTACAATAAATCGTGTAAAACCCCAAATGTTTTGCAATCAGAATATGTCAAATGCTGAGGAATGAGGAACCCACTTTGGTTTATAACTTCTTTCAAGCATGAGCCAAAAACTCTACAGTACTCTTCCTAATGGAAAAGCATCCAGACCAATCTCTATAAATACTTATCACACTCCCATAAACTAACCTATTAGAAGCACTTGACATTTTCATTTATACCTGTAAAACTGTTGGAAAAAAAGTTATATAGGCTGAGCTCTCTCATGCTTTCTCAACATTTCTTACCCACAAAATAATGTAATATAAAGAGTTGTTCATGCAATCTTTTGGCTGACTGTCTGTTATCTAAAATGTGATTTATCTGAATAATATGAGTTATGCTTCCTCCAGTTTCCAATTTATGGTGTTAGAATAATTCTTTTTTATTTCTCCAGTGCAACTGGTATGCTGTAAAAATCTACTGGAATATTCTCAGGTAATAATGTAATAGGAGCCTTAGCAGTAGCTGGGAAATTAATATAGGACCTTACATTTGTAAAATGTTAAAATTTTTTATTAAAAGGTCAGGAAATTATTTCTGAAATATCACCCATCTGCAATATTTGATATATATATTTATGCTGTATATCAACACTTGAATTTAAAAAGAGAAACAGAAAACGCTCTGCTGGAAGGATGTGGGCAGGTAGGTCAGCCCACAGATTCTCCTGGGTTGACCCAACTTGGGTATTTTGGTGGCAGATACAGAAAACTTGTAGAAAACTTTTGGGAGAATTGTTGAGAGAGGTTCAGTATGCTCAGGACTTGTAACAAGACCCAAAAGTCTACTAAAAAACCCAGAAATGGCAAGACAGAATATTAGCATTAACAGTAGGGAGAATACGCCAACATTTTGGACTGTACAGTTATGAATGCCAACAAAATATAAGATGCCTGTGGTGTGTAATGGGTCTCAGCTTATTTAATCCTTAAAACCATTGAAGAAATGGTGATCTTGAGCCCAGCAAGTAATTAAGATATAAAAAAAATACTGAACCTAATGCTAAAACTACATGACAAAGTTTCTTGCACTGTTTCTGCCATACCCTTCATTAGCACAAACTTGTGTCTCTCCTCCTTTACAAACGATTTACAGCCTGTTTCACTGAATGTGAGTGTGGAGATGCTTAAAGCACAACCGTAAGGGCAATGAGCAGGACAGTTCCTGCACCTGACTACCAAATACCCAAACACTCAAAACAACCCTCTGCCGCTTACTTCAAAGCAGTCTTTTTGAAAGGGAAAAAGAATGCAAGGTACCCCAAGAAATCTATTTTTTCATCAATCACCTGCATCTATCAGTCATGTAGATACAGCATTTCAGTGGAAAGAACAAAGTCTTGCAAACTAGGATCGATTATAACACCACATGGCTCTTGGTTTCCAGATAGTCTCCAGCCTGGTGATTGCAGCCTGGCTCACTGCAGTTGCTTTCTGAAAAGCCTGGTGCTTACATATTACCAAGGAAGTTAAGCAATTTTCTTGGAATCCAAGCAGTTGTCTTGGAAGACCACTGTACATGTTGTTATCCTACAGTATATGGCAAGAGGGCACATTTTAAAAGAAATTATGTGAAAACAAATATACAAATGTTATTTGAATTCTACATGCCCTCTCTGACATTTAGTGACTGAGACTGACTGCTAAATCCCCCACTTTCCTAAAATATCAGGTAAAATACCAATATGTAAAAAATAAGACTTGTGATATCCACGTAGGGTAACAAGTACTATTAGTTTTTCAGGAATTGTGATGAAAAACATAGTTTGTAAAATTTGTGGTAGTATATTTCAATTTGATCTGAATAGAATAAAAGTATCTTTCCAATCAGCTCATAGAATACACTCTTGCTAACAGCATTTTACTATGCAACTTATTTTTATGTTATTTTGGGAACTCCTACACCAATGTTTTTCACAAAACTGTTGAAATGCATTGATCAGAGAGCAGATTATTTTTATTTTACACAAAAATTGGTTTTTATTGACAAGCAAATCAAATAGTTATCTGCAATTTTTGGTATTTCAAGCAGAAATTTGTGTAGAGAAAGTGTAAGTTATCACTCAGAAAAATAATCCTCAGTGCATAGGACACCAGCATAAAGAATGGCAAATTACAGGTTGCCAGGAACAAAGCAGTGCTTCATAAAATTCATAGCACATTCCATCACAGGTAAACTAGATTATCAGAAGACATATTCCATATTTTATAGTTGCTTACCAGATGAGACATTTCTCTCTTTCTGTTGATGACTGCTCTTTTAGTTGTTTGGAAAATGCTGATTTTGGCTGCTGCATGGTGTGCAGGCAGCAGGAACTAACTTTCCCTGTCAAAGATCTCTAAAGGCTGTGGCATTTACTCTGGTGTTTTTCCTGATGTGGAGGGAATGGTATTGCCAGTGTTATTGCCAAAGGTGAGGGATACACAGATGCCATTCATCAGCACTTAAGTGACACCAGCAGAGATTTTCTGTGCTTTCTCAAGAACAGTTTCATGGTTTGGTTCTAGATTTGGTAACCACCCCTACTTGTAAACTACTTACCTCTGGTGACTGCTAGCAGTGTCCTCACCACAAGCACCCTCTGTGATGAGTGAAAGGGTTACAGGTCTTCAAAGGGAATCCAAGTCCTTTCCTCTGCTAGGACTACTCTCTAAAATGTTTTCATCTCTTAAATCTTTCTTGCACAGTTGAGAAAGGACAGACTTTTGGTGTCAGAGTCATGTACCCCTTTCCTCCCCTCTATATTCTGTGTTCTCTCAGTAAAAGAAATAATGGTTTGGAAATGTGTTCCAGACACAAGATTTATTCCTTAATATATATTTCTGATGCAGCCACATGCTGGGTTCCTTACATTAAACACATTTGGTGATTCAAGTTTACTTTTGAAAACAGCCTGCTTTGTTTTCTGGTCTTAGTTGTTTTGTTTACTTTTGTTTGGTTTTTTTTCCCCTTTTTTCAAACCATGAGTTTATTTTTTGTACTTCTTGTCCTTCTAAAGAATGCAGGCCTCATCTTCCATCTCCTCTTGTTTATTTAGTGCTTCATGGAAAGACACTGATCTTCACAGTCAGAAGCCCATTGTCAGCCTCCTTGGGTTGCCTCTGGCATTGTGACTTTTAAAATTATGATTTCCATCCATTAAGAGGTAATTTAGTTTTGGTTTGGATTGATCTCATTCAGCTTTAACTGTCTAAAGTTAAAGTATCTATGCCAAGCTAGTTATATGGGCTCCTTCTAAACTTAATGGAAAAAAAGGGATCTGCAGAGGTTACTCACCTCAACTCTGTCACCCTGTGTGACTCACTCTGTTGGCAGAGTGCATGGATGATGAGCTTCGGCTCTGAGTGGACCCCCCCTGCTCATGTGTGCTTCATATTTCCAAGTTGACCTCCACAGGGAAAGGGTGGGGAATCCTGTATTGTCATAATGTCCCCAACACAAATAGTGCACTGTAGGGTTGGTGCGATAAGTTTTTTATTGGCCAAAGGCTAAACACTTCTAATGCTGTTTTTCATTCTCAAGACCACAAGTACAGTGTATTTCTTCTGCAGTTTCACTCTTCTTGATTCCCTTCGTAGTATTATAGATTCTCTCTCGGGATCAGCGAAATAATATGTGAAGAATATTAGTGATATGGAAGCTTGCTTCAGGGTTATCTTTAGATATCTGAGTTGAACTCTACAAGTGAGGTGCTAAATCTGCCTTGAGATTATCAATACAAGAACAAGTGAAAATGTAGGCTTTACAAATAGATTGTACTCCTTTTGTTCTAGGATAGGAGGAGAAACTGAACAGAGCATTGAAGCTGTTGTCACACAGCTGGCTTTGCTGGGCTCATACCAGTGTAACAGCCAGCAGAGTAAGGTTACATATGTCTTATTTAAAATACTCTTAGATCAAAAAGTGTGCAGATAGCAGGGTAAGGCATGACAGGAGGTGGAAAGGACTGCTCATTTTTGCATATGACCACTCTGAGTGATGATGGAAATAGTCATGCTATTAGACTCTTTGACTGGAGTATATATAATAATGATTTTACAACAGTTTAGAGAAATGACAGTACAGTAACATTGTATTTGCCAGTCAAAGAAATCAAACCTCTGATATTTATTATGTACTCTGTAATATCTTTTGCATGGTTGGTGTTTCATCAGTGGGTTAGTAAAACTTCAGTTTTATAACTACATCCTGTTATTGAGGTCCACAATGAGCCCAGTTGTTTTCCGGGTGGAAAGCCAACCTTCATTAGCATTTTTGCAAGGAGCTAGGTATTGTCCTTCTCTTAAGACTGACTGAGTGAGTCTGAAAGTTTTACAAGAACTGGCTGAGATTTGTACCTGTAAAAATCTGTGATTTTTTCTGGTTTTTTTTTAACAGTAAAAATCCATACAGAAAACAATGTTTAACCTTTAAAACTATAAAGCCTAGGTTGCAGGGCCATTAGTATTTTTTTTTTTGCAAAGCTGAAGTATTGCATGTTTTTCACTCTGTTTCAGGAGGATTTGCATATATGAAAATGCATAATAATACCTTTTGTCTTCTAAGCTGTCTATTTTAAAATTTTCAGTTCTGTTTTCAAAATAAAAATGCAAACGACTGTTTGGTGTAGTTTGTACATAAAGGAATATGCTGGTTTTTTCATATTTGTTTCTTCAATTAGCTAGTCTGACCCAATAAATTTTAGTGTTTTGTTACTAATAACTAATGAAGAACAGGTAACAAAAGCCACAGCAGCATCTTGTACCCATTAAGAATTGGATCAAGCTAACTTGCACATCGCATGAAGCACGCCGTCATATATAGAAAGCAAGAAGTGTCTGGGGCAGCATACACTATTAATTAGAGCTGAAGCTGGACTTCTGTTGTGGCAATCATGACTTTCATGTTCTATTACTTTCATGTGCTAAAAATACTATGCCACACTTGATGTTTTATGATTTATGTATGTGAGCGGGTGGACATTAGACACATTTTGTGAGTGGCTGCAAGCTTAAATTCCCCTCACTAAAGGAATGGAGATGTTCAGCAGGGGCATGGGGATATAAAGAGTGACCTAAAGCTTATCCACTTGAGAGTGAGAGTCCCTGGGGGGCAGCAGTCCATTATGGGAACTTGAACTCCGTAGGATGAAGCTGGAACAGCTTCCATAGCCCAAGTATCCAAACATTTCTGCATATTTTGTAGCATCTTTGTTTTGTACTTCTCAGGACTGTCGGTGCCCCTGGTGTAGGAGGAGCAGCGTCCCATGCCCACCCTTATATCTGCACTTTGGCTGGTATGGCAATCCATTACCCCATTTAAGAATTTCTGCCAGCTCCTGGTTGTTCACTACAGAAATTCTCTTCAGCCATTTCGCACTTGCACTGTTTGAAAATGGTTGGAGAGCAGTAACGAGATTGATCTGGTTTAGGGAACTAATTCACTCTGTCTTGTAGATGTAATGAATTTAAGTATGAGCAAGATCATCATGTTCATTTAGGGTAGCAATAACAAGGTAGGTAACTAAGCTGTCATTGCGATGCTTTCCGATATTTGGATCCTCCTGCTGAGAAGTGGTTAAGGAAAGCTGAATGTGAGACTTTGCTATTTCCTCTCTTAGCAAGAATGGGTGCAGAAACTCAGCCAATGCACAGCTGGAGGAAAGAGTTAGAAGGTGCTCTTCTGACAGGAGCTCCATCAGAGATCAGTAGGTTAATAGGATCCAATCAAAGGTCTTCTTTGGGTCATGCTTGAACAGCTAAAACACTTATTTGCGTTCTTCAAGCCAAATAATTGTATTTTGTGCTGAAGCAGAAGGGGAACACAAACACAGATAAATACTGCCTTTTTCATGGGGGCCAGTTACCAGCAGCTGAAGGGCAGTAAATTCCTAAACTGTTGGAGCACGATCCTGGTGGTATTGATTTGGTCGTGAGGTAGTTTCAAGTAAAGGTAATCACAAGTAAAACTCCCTGATCAGGCTGCTTGCACCCTTTTTGTTGTCACAGAACAGACACTGTAAAATTAATTTGTAATATTGCTATAAAATCACGTTACTGATCTAAGGAATTTGGATATTTTTATTCTTGTAATTTAAACTATTATTTTATGGCACGGTGTTGTTTGGATATTTCTCCATATAGCTCATTTTCTTTTTAGGTGGGTGCAGACTCTTCTGTCCCCATGCAGTGAAGTCATTTATGGATCATCTGCTCTGCAAATCTATCAAGAGAGAGATGGTTCAATGACATCATCCTCATGTCGTCAGTGGGAGCAGAGGACACTTAGAATCACATAAAATTATAATGCTAGTGTTAGGCTTGAAATTCTCAGTATTAGCAAAATCAAGAAATTTAGAGATCAGACAAATTAATAATACCTTCTAAGACCTTTCCTCCTCAAACGAAACTCTAAGTGTGAATGGACTTCAACCATGTCAGGGCTTTAACGGAAATGCTTAATATATGTAAACATGAAAAAAGATGTTAATGAACTTATAATGCTTTATGAGATTTATCTTTTGGCCAACTTGTAAAGAATTTTTAAATAGTTTTGTTTTCTTGGTTGCTTAAAAGTCTCTATTTTAATTCCTGAGATCCTTGTTCAGCCACTTTCTGAAATTTCCAAAATTTTCCAGGGCTATAATCTACTTTGACTTAAGACAGTCTGAAGAGGGCTGATGTTCCAGGGAACATGTGTTTTGAATTGAAGAACAATGATACAGTTTTGTTTGCACTCATAAATAATGAATCTTGTTCTGACCACAAGTAAAATTGTTTAAATTAGTCTCCTGATTCAGTAATTGATCTGAAGTGTATGCTATGTCAGAGCTATCAATATACTGATGGCTGCATGAATCTCAGAGAGCTACGGTAGTGTTTATGAAGGACATTATAAAAAATATAAAGGCAGTTAGAAATGAGCTTTGTGGATTATCTTCAGTTAATGGCATGGCAAATGTCATTTTATGGACCTAATTTACTGAACATTAATAATGCTACAGTTGAAGTAAATCATTTTAATGGCAAGATTTATGTGAATAACACTAGCACTAATTTGCCAATGGAATTTACAAAATCCATTTAGCTCTTCTAAAGAGGCACTAAATGGATGTTATGGCTTGGTTTTAGACTGCTGCTATCATGGGAGCAGGGCAGGCCTGCTCTTTCTTTCTCCCTTGTGTTTGTGCATAGTGAAAGCCAGAAGATGTGTTCAGCAATAACACTTCAGTGAGTCAGAGAATAGTGCTGAGTGATCAACCCACCCTTTTTGTGTGTGCCTTCAGCTAAGAGCAAGTGATTAAAGTTATGCCAAAGCAATTCTGGGAAGAGGTGCTTGGAGACTGTACCTCCTGCACGGTGTTCTCCCTGTATTAAGCAGCTTTTATCTTCAGATAGCTAAGCTGGTGTGAAGTTTTGTATCCTTTAGGGGTGCAGAAGGCTACTGGGAGAGCAAGATGGGGGGGATGAAGAAACCTCAATGCCTTTGCCCATTTTGCTTATGAAATTATTATCTGCTGGTATTAAATGCGGAATATACGACAGTATCTACAGTGTGAAGATGTCCAGGATGACAGGAGGTCCTTCCTCTTCACAAGAGATAATCAGGAACTCTCATGGCAAGTAAGATGCACTGAGCCAGCAAGGGGAAGCTCCCAAGCAGTGTACCCTCAAGAGGTGGAGCAGTAACACTGCAGAACCTTCGGTCTCCGTCAAGATGACGGAGGTGGTTCCTGCTTTTTCAGGAACAAATGCAGAAGTCAGAATTTTTTTAGCCTTAGTTTTCAAAATTCACGGTCACTTACTGTAAAAAACTTGTTTGAACTCAAGGCAAAATGAGTTTAATATAAGTAATTGACAAACCTATGAACTAATAAAGCTGGGAAAAGAAAGAAAACAAAAAAAGAAACTAAGAAAGACAGTGTTGTTTCTGTTTTTAAATACATAGAAATTACTTAGACACTGTCATAGTAGGGAACCACATAAATAAAAGATAGACAAATAGATAAATAGATAGATAGATAGATAGATAAACCAGCCAGCCAATGGAAGAAAAATGACTAAAGACTGTAGCGTTTGCTCATCAGGTGTCTAGTATGAACATACAAGCTGATCAAATAGTGCATAATTATCAGCTTAAAAATTATTGCATAGAGCATTTGATTATTCATGGAAAGTTATGGGCTCAGTTGAGTGTGAGATTTTATGCATGTCTGCTGGAACTGGTTGTTTATGATGTGACATTCTTTAATGGTAAAATGAAAAACAGCACAGTTCTGTGCCAGGACACAAGAGGGTCATAGGGGGAATGAATATTTATGAAGCAAAATAAATATGAAGATGGAACTTCCCTCTTCTTTTCCCATCCCCCACTACTGATTTTTTTTACTATACAGTCCATGACATGTAATTTACATTGGCTTATATATACCCTGGGACAGCTCACATCTGTGTTTAGCTCTGATTACGGTATGGTGTTGTGGACACCCTCTTTGAGAAGTGGGTGCTGTTAAAGGTGTCATTTGTCCTTTATTGCTTTAAGAATATTCATGTACTCCTGAAATGCTGCAATAAGCCAGTTTTGCAGGGCTATAGTTCTATTTTATCCATTTGTTTTAAGGAAATGTAGATACCTGTTCCCATTCAAACCCCTTGCCATAGGATTTCCCTGTATTCCATATTGTGATCTGCAATGTACTTTCAGGGAAGGGAGGGTTTTCTCCTCATTTTGCAAGTGAGGACCAAAGACAGAGGCAACTAATCTTTTCAGAACCGGACTGTGGCAGGGTGAGAAACCAAACAGAGGTGCCTTACATCCATAGCCTGTGCTTTAAGTACCAAGGTGAATTTTGTCTTTTGAATATTCTCTAATATTCACTCTTTGGTACTTATCCACCTGCCTGTATAGGTGGTACTTAACATCTTCCCTCAGTTTTTCAGGATGTAATTTGCGTAGATTTTTTGCCATGTGTAGTTTCAGACACATAATTGAAGTGGTTAAGATAGCTTAGTGCACTGAGATCCCCTCCACAGAAAATGGAGAGGAACATGTACTTCTGAAAAATGGTTTGGCTCTCCTAAGTTTTGATTTGACTGTGAAGATGACAATCTCCTTTTCACCAGAGGGAGGTCTACACTGAGGAGCTCCCAGAGTAGGAACTTCTGTTAGGTGACTGAAGTTGGAATGGATGCATGTAAGTGGAGTTTCTTAATAGTGAGACAGAACCTTGATGTCCTGCAGAGCCTCCTGGGATCATGATGCATTCTAGCAACAATTATCAAAAAGAACTGCTCTAAGGAAATGTGGGTAAAGTGAAAGCAGAAAGACTGCTAACACTTATTTTTACTCATTCATTGAGCAGCTATTGTGCAATTTTGCCAGAAACACCTCTTTCCAAGAAGTCTGTTTTTCAGTCCTGGGCACAGACAGTTGCCGACTTATCAAATAATGAGGTGTTTTTTGTAGTGTGCACAAATGAAGATGAGAAAAGCACATTCCTTGTAAATATATTCTCAGAGGAAAAAAAAAACCCCAGAATCTGGATGAGACATGACACATGAAAGCACTCAGTCTGACTCATATTACCACTAACTCATCATCACCTTTCTCAATAAAACCAAGCTGCTTAAAAATTGTGTTTAAAATGTTTTTTTTTCCCAGGGAGGAACAATATTTCAGGTGACAGAGAGGGAACACAGGAGACAGTAAAGAATTCAATATAGATAAAATACTATGGTTTTGCTCTAGTTTTTTTTCTTCACTACAATTTTTCTTCTGAATTCTTTATGGGCTGTGTTCTATGGGGGAAAAATGGCCCAAACAAAACAAGCTTTAAGAAGCAAAGTGAATTTCAAAGACAACCTGAAATGAAGAGTGAACATTCAAACAACTGAGAGGAAGCGTATCCCTCCTTTGAACTCTGGAGGTTAGTATGAACTGGCAATACTTTCTTTCAGACCGTTCCTCACAATTAGGTACAGCACTGATGAAAACTCAGAGAGGAGATCAATGATGTGATCTGGAAAGAGATTGAACCCATAATGGAGCAATCAAGAGCAAATGCTTTCTGAACATGGGCTTTCACAGGGATCAAAAGAATTTCTTCAACAGCCTGTTTATTTACTAGCGAAGGTACTTGTATTTATTACCCTACTGAGAACAAAGAACCAGTGCTGGTACCTGGTTGTTTTATTTCCACAGTTCTGCTATCATCATCAATAGCTGAGACAAGTTCCTCAACAGAAACAAGAAATGGGCCTGCTTGCCCACAGCTAGATGGCTTGAAGGAAGAGTATTATGGTGTAACATTTTCTTCTTGTCTCCAGCTCTCTCCCACGGGAGAAAGGAAACCATCTGCACAGCCCACATCCTTCATTGCCCTAACTTCCTTAGAAAGAGCACCAAAAATCCACCAAAAAAACATTTGAGATGTTAAAGTGTAGGATCTCAGTTTGTGATCTTGCTGAGGAAAATCATAGCTGAGAATTTTCAAAAGGCAAGATAGTTTAGTTATATCACACAGATGAATTTTATTGTCAGGAGATGGGATTCTAATGGAAAGTTTTGTTTCCATTTTATATGTTCTGCATTATTTTGCTTCTTGGGATTGAGCAGGGATAATAGATACTTGGCTCTGTTTCCTTGTGCAATTTAAAGAAAATAGATCATTGTCTGACCTGAAACTGAGAGGACACCACTGTCCGTCTAATTCTGTGTTTGGATGCTTCTGAGCAGTGAGCGTGGGGCACAGGGACACAAAAACTTGAATCTCTCATCCAAGAGACCACTTAAGGACTTGTATTTAACACGGGAACAAACTTCTGGAATTAAGAGCCTTACTGGATGGGGTCAGAGCTCATAATTTGGTCTTGAACCAAAGAGGGGGCTTAGGGAAGCATCCACTCACTACAGCAGCATCAGACAGCCAGAGCCTCCTGGTGAATCTTTCTCATTGTTTTAAATGCTATTTATATATTTCAAAGTGTAACGAATGGAAAGATCATAAAATCATGGTGACTGTTCATAAAATTTAGGGAAAACAAAATAAACAGTCACAGACCCTGAGTTGAAAGAATGAAAAAAAAATCCACAGTTTTTCTCCAACAAGAGATGTATTCCCATGATGTACATTCTTGGTATAATTCATATCATATAAACTGAATAAACACAAGGAAAAGCCACAACATGAACAAAAAAAAAAAGGAACAGGAATGACTCATTCTCTGGCAAAGAGCAATCTTAAGAAAAATTACTATCTGCAGGACCTGTCCGCAGAGCCTCTTCTACTGCTTGGTTACAATAAACAAAGATTCCATCTTTTAAAACAAAACAATTTTTTAAATAATGAAAAATATCCTCAGAGACCACTCACGACTTATTAGGGTTTTATCTAGACAGAAAAATTAATACGCAAGGTTTGTGTCAAAGTAAAAATTAGTTTCCCCTATAACTTACACTTATTCTGCGTAACTACTGCTTTCATATTTCTCATTTTATTGACCTACTCACCTTACTCTGAGCAACTTACTCACTCTGTATGTCCCCAGTATTTGAAATGAGCTTCAGCATGCCATCCAACGTAAAAAATAGTTTGACATAGTAGCTGAATTGTCACAGGCATGTCAAGATATATGTGGGGTATTTTGTGATTTTTCTGCCCATTCCAGGGCATCCACACAGCTACTGAGGACCTTTGTGTTAAACCAGCTTTGACTAATGAAGTCCTTGTCTGCCATGGGGTGTTCCTTAATTGGGTACAGGGGTTATGTTTTATTTATTTGTCCTTTGTTTTTTTGAGTTTCCTTTTCCAGCACCTCTTCTCTCAGATGGTCCTAATGATTCTTGAAGATCCCCATGGTGGTAAGTTTCTATCAGGACATAGCTGTATTGTTTCAGAGGTTTGCCATGCTCCCTCTAGTGTGACTGAACAGCTATGTTAGGTAGTCCCTGGGAGTGGCTGGCAAGATCTTGCCTTTTTTTGGTCCTTTTCTCACTCTTCTTTTGGCAGCGATTTTTTTAGGATAAAAGAGAACACCCTTTGTCCCTGTTGTTCCTGTAAGTATAGATGTATGATAGGGCACAGCCAGCTGAAGCAGACCTTGTCAAGAGATTCTTGGGGGTCTCTTTGACACCTCCCCATGTTCAGGAAATGTCCAGTATATTTATTTGCTTTTTGACAAGGTACAGTGGGACCAGATCTCCAGATCTCTGGTGATGCCTTTGTGAGAAATGGTGGAAAACCACTGCGTAGTTTGGTACTCTCCACAAAACCAGAGTTTTAGCAAAGCAGTCAAGTAATAATGGACATAATAACATTTCTTCCTAGAATCAATGCGAGCAACCTACCAAAACACAGAAATTGTATTCAAGTGAAAGTGATGAGTAATTTTCACTTGTATCATTGTCGTATTTTTGTATATTTCGCTATTGTGATCTTTCCTATTATGCTTTCTGTAACATCCAGGAGTCTCTGTGAGGAGTGAATCATCTAGTAAGGACATCCCAGAGAAAGTGGGAATGAACTCTTTCCTAAGTGCTTCAAGCATCCAAGAACCTCTTTAATACATAACATGGAAGTCATTATTTTGGATATTTGCAGAGAGAGTGCATTTGCAATGTATCATATACACCTTTGGTCTCTGAGAAAACAAATAATGTGAAGGGCAAGAACACAGTTACAGCTCTGTTCTGTTTCCATATTTTTGTGCCTCCTTGGGATACTTGCATTGCAGTCTCGAATGCATTAAGTGTTATGCATGAAGTCACATGACTTGAACTCTGGGCCAGACAGAGATTAATTGATTTCTAATGGAAAAATGCGTGCCTGATGCTCTCATCATCTCAAGCCATCCTTTCCTGCCTAGTGAGTGGTAATCTGTTGTCCATCAGAAAGTTAAATCTGGAACGTTATTTACTCTTGTTGATACAAACTGTGGAAATATATCTCTTCCTTTCCACCTGCTTCATAGGGTAACTTTTCCAGTTCTTTTCATTTGGTTTGTGGTGGATCCTTTCAATGGGCAACTTCTAATTTTGAAAATCAGTCTTGTGAAGAACTGTCTTTGTTACAGACAGGGTCTGTCCTGCTGCTGTGTTTTCTGCTAGGGTATGTACCTGAGGTGCATACATCTAGCTAGTAAACATAATAAGTATCTTAGGTTTGTCAGGAACAGACTGACTGGAGTAGAGTGTGTGTGTCTGTTTTTTGGGAGTTGGTAGTGAGTGTGCCACATGTTCTGCCACCAGCTTACCCCCCTGAGGCTATGCATCTCCTGCTTCCCTCACAAGGCAATTTAAAAGTGGGCTAAGTCCACCTCAGGACTTTTCTCAAGCCTTACCCAGCACATTTAAGATGTTCATATCTGGTGTATTGCTGTTCTTACTCTTCACTGTATGGCTGGCCAGACTGGATGGAGCTGTTGTGGGATAATGTTTTGATCCATTATGATAGTGTTTTGTTGACATACCTTCATCATGACAAGGATTTGACAGATTAATGCCCTGACTTTGTCCTGCTGGACCACTTCTCTGTAACATGTTGTATAAAAACTGGATATAGTTTCACTTTGCTTTTCAGTTTCATTTTGGTCTTTTGCTACTTTTTGGTCTGTTTAGAAAATCAGCTCTTCAGGGCAGGAGCCTGCTGTTCTAATGCATCTATATAGTTTCTGTCAGTGAAAACAACAAATGAAAAGTGCCTCACTTCTGGTTGTATTCACAGAGCGTGTCTTACTCTGGGGACAGACACAGAGCATCTGAGTTACTTGCACTGACATGCAATGCTTGTAATCCTTGAAGGTTACACCAAGTCCCTCTGATGTGTGCTTGGGCAAAATATTGCTTCTTTGGCAGTGACCAAAAGAATGATGCTTTTGGCCTCTCTACCACTGTTCTTGTGATGCAGATGTCTGTTGGCAAATATCTATCTGTCCTCCATCTTTGGTGGTGAAAACACCGAGAGTCAGACTTCACTTCCTGAGGATGCGTTGTCATTCTAGAAAAATTAGAATGGTATTTCATTTCTAAGAAAATTAGGACTTCATTTCATGAAAATATGTGGTCATGGTATGTAGCTGTGAAGTGAGGGATATGTCTGAGGAAGCAATCAGCTTTCAAATAATGTTTGCCATATAGGATGAAAAGGAAGTACCTTGCCTTTTACTGCATCCCTTCCAACCTGGTTCAGTTTTGCCTGCACCTGCATGCAAGATTGCAAGTCCTGGGATGGTGTGTGCTTTTTCTCCAACTTTCCTTAAACTGAGTACAATCCCAGTCCTGAAGCTCTTATTTTTCTTGTGAAAGATATTCCAACTTTTTAAACAGCTATTGTTCAAAAGATGCTTCTACCCCTCTGACTTTTCAATAATTGCCCACCCTGTTTACAGATATGTCAAGCACAGTTCAGAGGCAGATTCTAAAGAAGTTTTCTACCATCATCATTCCTAGTAAATTCATAGATTTAATTCAACCTATCTTTAGAACACACATCATTTTGTTTCCCAATAAAGTATTCTTTTTGTGACCTCCTAATTAATAAGATTAAGGGAATTTAGCCCGGGAAACTGACAAAAGGCAACATTCTAGGACCCTCACTGAATATTAATATCCATCTTGTAGCAAAAGCAGAACACTTGTTTGTGTATATTGGAGCCCCACTGGTTTAGGTCTTTACTAGGAAAACAACAAAGAAGAGGAAAAAAATAACAAATTACAGCTGAAACAAATCATCAGCATTGCTGTTTTCAAATTACTGTATTTCTGGGGAATTTCAGCCAGTTACATGAAAAAGAAGACACCAGTTTCAATGGAGCTTTGATAGTCAGGTTATGTTAATAATGGGAACTCATGTAAAATGCATAAGGTATACCTTACAGATGAAGAAGATTGCTAATAATTATTCTGTATGCTAAGAGTGTAGCTCTTTCTGAACTGATACATAAAGACTCCTTTACATCCCAGTCTAATTACTTATAGACAGTTGAGCACAAAATTGCTTTCATCTGTTTGAACATGTGGAAGGAAAGAGATTAGAGAAGTACCTTTCAAAACAGCTGGTTGGCATGTTAAAGAAGAAAACCTACTGGTTCTTCGGTTCTGACTGAAAAGTGCATTTCTTTATAATTAGACCTATTAAAGTAAATGTCATGCAGGGGGATTCTCAGAGGAGGTGACTGGGGTGCACAGCATGAAAAGTCAGTTGCTCTCTTGTGGCTGCTCCAGAAACTGGAAGTTTTCAAAGATGGGGAAAGATAGGAGTAGGTGTTTCGACACCTTGTGTTTTTCCCTGGCCATTTTGTGATTTCTTTTGGTGCACTGGCTCCCATAAAATAGGAGTGGGAATTCCTGAGGTGATAAATGGCTGTGTGTATGACCCTTCTTGATCCTTTCCTGACCCTTCTTGATCCTTTCCTGACCCTTCTTGATCCTTTTCTTTTGCTGTCCTTAAAGAAGAAGTCAATGTAAGTGGTGTGGAAAATAATCTCTTACACAGGAAAAAATCATATAGAGTGACATCAGAATTGCGGAATAATATTTGTTGGAGTCTTTGGAGCTCTTCTGGTCCAGCCCTCCAGCCCTCCAAAAGGTTGTTTGTGTCCTTGTCCTGTCAAGTTTTGATCATCTCAGAGAATATCTCAAGGTCAAGTCTCAAGAACAAGGGAACAGTTAAAATAACCAGCTTAATCTGGCGTTCTATCCCTGGCAGTCACAAGTGGGTAGTATTTAGGGGATGATCAGTGAGAAAGTCTGAAGTAATCCTTCCTGCTGCATCCCTCAAATCTGTGAGTTTTGGGTTTATTTTATGCATATCTGGAATCTGTGGCATGCGGGTTGGTCTTTTTTTTCATCATAGGTATTGACTCTTTATAAGACAAAGATGGTGTATGGGCAGATTCTGTGTTCAGTCCAGGTTCTTGTCTTCCCTAGATGAATTTTCACACGCATAAAGACAGAAAATTTTAGATAAGACTTTACAAGACATTTCATCAAATAAACAAGAGGTCCACAGCCTTAATATGTACTGCTGCCCTTTTTCATTAGAAAAGATCCAGAAAGACACCTGCTCTTTGTGTCCATCTGGGTATGCTGATAATTGGACACTGTGGTCTCTCAGCTGGCAGTACTTGAGTAATAATAATGAAATTGCCCCATGTAGTGGCTCACAAATCCCAGCTCTTTCTGAATTTACCTTGCTTCCCACAAAGGCCCTTGGTGAAGCTATTTTACGCTGTTTAAGGAAGGATATCCCGGCCTCTCCTGAGCTCATATCAAGAGGCTTAACCTCTCCTTTGAGAAAGCAAAAGGCAATATGGTACATAGCTCCAAAAGATGACTGACCCTTTCATTAGTGAAGTTATTGAAGAGGACGTGGTGGAGCACAGAACTTGCTGGATGCTTCCTGTTAAACCTCTAGGGCAGCACAGGAGAATGACTGTCTCACAGAGCCCTGAGTCTTCCCAGGGACCAGCACCACACAGTGACCACTGAGTGCTTGTCTTGGGATGACTTTATGGTGTGTATCCCATATTGCTGCCCTATGCCCAGAAATTAATTTTTGTGCCTTTCTATGCCTTTAAACTGAGCCTGAGAGGGGGAAGGAAAAACTGAGCAAAACTTTTTCAAAGCAGTTTGCAACTTGTTCAAGGTCACACAGAGATAGCGACTTTTTTTCAGCTGCGGCAGGAGGGTGAGAAGGGAGGGAAGCACCCGGCTGGCTTTTCTTCCCAGCCAGCTTTCGGCAGTTTTTTATCCCTCAGCTCCTTTTCCTTCAGAGAGTTGAACTTTTGTTTTCCGGGGCTTTGTTTTTTTCCCTTTTCTCTCTGCTGGACTGTTTCAACATCAGGATACATGGGAGGAATTCCCACCGAGGCCTTGGCCCTGGAGATGGGCTGGGAGATAGAGAGATCTACCGAAGGACACTGAAATTTTCCCAGGTTTCTCTCAGCAGAGCAAGACGTTTTATTATTTAGCATCATTATCTTTTTCCTGTGTGTTTGTTCAATAAATAGTTTTTATCTCTTTCACTTTCCTTTGAGGAAAATGTATTTTTCCTGAACATGGTGGGGGAGGGGTGGTTGTGACCTGCCTTCTCTCAGAGGATGTATTTCTAAATTTGGCCAAACTGGAAGAGTGCTTGACTAGAAATAAAAATAACTGTGACAACATCAGTCACACTAAGTCATGAATGAGTTGGCCTTTTTCTTTTTTTTCTAACTTGGTTTGGACTTACATCAACTTTGAATTCTTTATGGAAAGAAGATACCTCTGATTAAAAGATACATCTTGATTTAAAGGACAGCTAGTGTGTTGTACATATAATACATGGCTACCAGGAGCACTACTGATTGCTGATAATTTAATTCCTATAACAGACTAGAGAAAGCTTATTACCTGGCAGCCAGCATTCAATCACTATTTTCTGAAATAAATAGCCTATCAGACAGCTAGTGATAAAAAAGCAAACATGATGTTCTTAACTTTGTGTATTTTTAAATGTAATATACTGTGCTAACAAAGACGTCCTAAAAGCTGTCTTGCTGCTAATCCTTCTCAATGGCTTTTCCCTGTGTTTGTGGCATGGTTTATTTAAGTAAGTGGTATTGTTACATTAATTTTAAAATCTGATGTATCACTAAATAAGATAATAGAGCATGAAATGCACTAAAATACCGTCTTCTCTGTTATACTCATGAGGCTCATGGTTGGTTTTTATTGTGATGTAGAAAAAGAAGCATCTTAAAATAAGTAAGTACCACTGGTTGCGTATTTTCTTTCTTTCATTATCATTGTTGTTGGAACCATAAAAACAAGTAGAGGAGCAAAGACTATAGAAACACTCAAGGATCTTGGCTGCAGAAGATTAAATACTGTAAAAAAAAATAATTCTCCCCATTTCTCCAACAACCCAAAACCACATATCCCTCCACAGAAAACTTGGTGTTTTAGTCTGGTAAAATGTAATAAATGGAGAAGCAGCGAGGCGGATAAGGGAAGTAGAAGGGAAGAATCTCATTCATTTTAATTAATTAATAAAGAAAATTACAGCAAATCTATGGAAAATACATCAGTCCTTTCAGTTATCTGTCTTTTACTGATATAGGTTGAAGTCTGCTGTGACATTGGTTATAGATCAAATATAGAGCTGACTGTGAATTTTCATTGTGACATGAACAAACATTTTTTGGATCAAAACATAATTTTTAATAAAAGTTTGGAATTGTTCAATATGCTATAAGTAGGAAGTGACATACTATGATATTTAGTTGGGGAATTAGAATAGCTCAAATGAAAATGTTTTATTCACCTAAGAGATGCAAGGTGATGTATTTCAGATTAGCTGAACATGAACCTGTGTCTGCCTAAGACACCCCATAGAAGCAGAGGATCTGCTTTTTGGTGTAGCTCACATTCCTATGCTCTTCTAATTGGGATTTTTGGCATGGTGAGGTTTCCACAATATATCATTGCTCATTCTCATTGCCTAAGAAATACATTAAATTGAAACACAGGGCAAATTAATCCATAGATCAGTCCAAGATTTCTTATTTGGGATTTGGAGGAAACAAACTTTCCAATGAAAAACAGAATGAGTTTTGAATGTTCTAAATCAAATTAGTACATAATTGAAAATACGATGTATACATTTTTGATAATATATGGCATACTTTTATTCCTCTGCAATGTATATACACTGCAAATAGGCAAAATTTTCTGTATTGAATTTAAAATTATTTGAGCTAAAAATGAGGACTGAAATCAACTTCTTGCATAATTATAACCACTTAAAAAAAGGCAATGAGAGAAAAGAGAGGAAAAAATTAGTGAAAATTGGCTCAGAGATGGGAGTATATTATTAAAAAAACCTTGTATGTGGCGATAATAATGGCAAGATGATGGAGTGTTTCCTTATAGATATTCTGAGGTTGTGGAGATTAAGGAATCTGTCCCCTTTTACCTTCACCTTCCTTCGTAAAATCTATTTTCACTGTAATGTAATGTACTAATAAACACTAAAGGCATTTTAGAATAAATCAGGTCATAGCTTCTGCTTCCTTTTGAGTGTCCATCTGAAATAATTAGCTGCAGAAAAGTATATACATAAATATATATATATTTATATACACTTTTGGAAGAAATGGCACAGCTGCTGCCAGCTATGCCCTCTGGCACTCCGAGAGGCAGAAGCTCCTCCTGGGTTTTGCAGTATGCTCTGAAGTGGAGCTGTGTTTTAATTGCTCCATCCATCCCTATTAAGGGACAGGCAGAAAAGGAAAAAAAAACATCTAATGAGAAAACAGATATTGTATATACATTACACTAAATACCTGTGGTTAAAAGAATATTAATGTTGCTAAATGAAGCACTGAAAATCCAGGAAATATATGGCTCCTGGTCTAATGTTAATTTAGCTTCTGCAGCCAACACCATTATGCTACAGTTCCAGGGATTCCTGCTTCACCTACTGTAGGATTGGCTGGTCCTTCAAGACTTTTCTACTCTTCACAGGTGGTATGGAGATCCAAGCCTTATTTATCTTATAAAATAGATACCCTGTTCTAAGTACAGGGTTATTAATTTCCTCATCATTTTTCATTTAGGCCTCCTACTACATTAGGTTAATGGTACTCATGGTACTCATGGTGCTCATTGTTATAATATGCAATGTCTTCAAGAGCATTCAATATTGTATTTCTGCAAAATCCTGGGAGGTGATGGGTGATTACTATTGCTCGTTATATGTGTTGTTATGCACACAATATTGTTCGTGAGCAAAGAAAAACTTTATATACATAGCCAAGAATTTATTTTTGTCATGTCTAAAATATTTTCAGTATAATCCAAGAATCATTTGTGCAAATTTAACTTCAGAAAAGAATATTTGAATACAGAAATTCTCATTAATAATAACAATTTCGTTAAAATTGTAATACACATGCTTAATTTCCACCCCTTCTTCTGTTATTATGCTCAACATTTTCCTGCTCCTCTTGCTCCCAAGGTTGGTGGTTTCATTTTAAGCATGTTGGGGGTGCATTGCACACTTGTCAGCTTCTAGTCATTTACTCAAAGAAATATGATGTTCATCTTGGTGGTTTCCTCAATGAAGGATTTTCTATATGCTTGCTAACATATAATTATATATTTGCTCTTTCCTCATAGGTCTGCAGCTTTAAGTTATGTCCAAATTTGCTGGATATATGCCCTTTCTGTAGGCTATATGTTATGTCTTTATTCTTAGTTATACCTAAGCCCAGTTTTGTCCAGTCCCAGGTGTGCTTTTCTTTAACTGACTGTAGGTTAGTTGCTTACAGCTGTGGGTCTTGAGTACCAAGCCTGTGTACACATTTCTTATCATCCCATGGAGGTATTCCTCTAGACTGCATCCTGTCTGTCCACTTCTCTGCTGTCACAGCAGGCCTGGATTTCTCTACACTACATCATTAATATATATTAGAGTTGTGAAATCATAGTCGTATTCCATATAAAGATAAACAAAAGTAAAACAAATCAGCCAGAGGTACCTGTTACATTAGAAAACTTGATGTTAAAGACAAATCAAGAGAAGCAAAGTTGCCAGCTAGCCAAGAAAAGCCCACACAGGGCAAGCCTGGCAATCTTCAGTCTTGAGGTCTGGGAAACTCAGTGCAAATCTGATAGTTTGCTACTAGCAAGAGCTATTCCATATTTCAGGGGCTGAAATTACAGTGTGCATCCTGAGATATAAATTAATTAGAAAGAAAATTCTACATTTCTTTAATAATTACTTGAACTCATTGAAAGTTGTGTTTTTTGAAACTTCAAGGAGTTTCAATTCATTGAAAGTACTTTTAGTTCCTAATTAGACCATTGCAATCATGCTGTAAACAAAGGTGGTGATGAGCAGACACATGCTGAGTTAGGATGTTGTCTAGTAGAAATGGACACATTAGAGGATTTTGGAGTTAGGTGGAAGCTCAGCTCAGAACCCAGAAGTTCAGAGTAAATTTCACTGGTATTGGCTGTTTTGAGCTGCCCTGGGAATGCAAAGCAGCTATAAAATTGACTTAAATGGCCAGTAAAATGGGTCTTACTGCTGCTTTGTGTCACTGAATTGCTCCAAAGCAGCTGGAATATCCCATGAATCTGGTCCCAGATGTTTATGTGGAGTTTATTCAAACTATTCTAACCTCTTTGACATGAAATCTGCTGAAACCTCATGAGAATAAGTTCTTCCTCCTTCTACTCTCAACCAGAAATGCCAAATGAATGGGCAGCTTTTAGTTTCTTTACTCTTTTCATTTGATGAATACTGTACATGCAAAACAAAGCCACCAGAACTTAACCAAGTATTTCAGAATTTCTCCTCAAACATAATTTAATTTTAATTCTAAGAAGATCCACTGTGTTTGGGTGGTAGTGACATCACCACTTATACCTAAATTGGGTTCTTTACTGTTGCTGATATATATATGTGTATATATATATATATATATATATATATATATTGCAGGATTCATTTTCTATCATGTGGTCTTACATCTAACGGTCCTGATTTTCAGCTGGATTGCAATTAACTTGTGTAATAAATTCGTTGCCTATTCTGTTTTTTTCCATTCTAGTTACTATGTTATCTACTGCTGTATTCCAACAGGTGGTCATTTGTGGGTTTGGTTTCACAGGAGCTCAGGCAATTGCAGTTCAGTTTAGTAACCTGTCATTCTCTTTAGGGGTGATGGTGCAAGATATGCTAGTACATCATCCCACTCATCTGGACACTTAATCTATGAGTTCAAATCAAAGTTAGAATTATTTTATAACAATGCAAGAGTGAAATTTACAGTACCTTCATTCACACTAAACCCAAACTCATACTAAATTGGCTCACTCTAGTCAAGGAGCACCCCTGTGGACTAAGTTACCTCTTGGCATGAGTAAAAGTGTTACAGTCTGTCCCATTCTGATGCCAGCTCCAATCTGGGTCTGTTCTGCCTTTATAACAAAATTCAGGTAGCAGGAAAGAGACACCAGATCTGTATTCCCATCCCTTGTACTGACCCTTGTTTGTACAATTAAATTTGCATAAGGTCACAGATTTCTGTGATGTTCAGGATAGTCTTTACCATGACACCTATGTCATCTTTGGGACTTTTCTCCTTATCAGAGGCAAGTCCAGCTTTTCATAAGATATAAATAATGTAAAATTGTATAAAAATATTTCTGGCTTGAGTAATCTGAAGCACAGCCAAACAAAACACTAGGGATTGCATTGGAAGGAACGTCTTTCATTTTTTGGCAGCACAGATGAAGTAGCTGACCCAACAGAAAATATCTCTAATGTATTTGTTTAAAATTCCCCAACTTTTTCAAAACATTCATAAAAATATTGAGCTTTAAGTTTACACTTTACAACATCCTTGAAGAAACATCCTGCAAACATGACTTATCACCAAATTAGAGATGCACTAACAGATAGAGAAAGGACTGTTTTTTGTGGCCAAGGTGAAGGCTAAAGTAAATATTGATTACAGACTAGTTTTTATACACCAATATTCAAAAGGAGTTAAAGAGGCACTTTCTTCAATAGGAATGTTCATTCTAATCCTCTTTTTATCCCGTGTTTGGTTGCTATATTTTATTTAATGCATTTTACAATAATAAGAGCTTTGTATAGGTTGCATAGTGAAGCTTTCAAATATCTACATGAAAGGCATGACCTTAAAAAGGAGGCAGGAGGGACAGAATAGGTGAATTGTTAACAGATGAATAATTGGTCTTGAGAAATGTCAACAGAGCCTGCTTGTCTACACTACAGCCATTCCAGGAGAGGTAAACAGAGGTAGTCTTTTTGCTGCAATTATACTTGTGACATTCAGAGGGATTCTTCTAATGACTCACATGCCTGAAATTACTTGGTCTACAGTGGGTTGAGGCCAATCTGAATCCAGTAGCACACTGCATAGTGACGAAGTTATTAGTCAAGGAATATGTTTATTTAAAATAAAAGTAGCTCCAAATTAGGTGCCAGTTATTTTTTTAGTCTGTGTGTTGGACCAGTAGATAAGACCATCAAATAGAGGGAAAACCAGCAGAATGTTCACATATGGTTTTATGAATATTTAGCACCCAGCTGATAATATAAAGGTTAAGGGCATTCATCATTTGCAAATTTCTGTTTGGAGGACCTTGTAATGTGGAGGTTGAAAAGACTCCACACTCCTGTACTACAGAATTCACTGTGTAAGCAGTCAGGATGGAGAGTGGGAGAGGATGTGGAATGTCCGTGTACACAGCAGGAGTGTTAGGATCTGTGGTGTCCTTCCCATAGGCATTGCCTGACGCTGCACTCCACTCTGCTCTTTCTCTCAGACTGAATAACTCCTGTGCTTCAGAGTCCCTCTGTGTAACAGACTTTTCATATATACTCGAAGCAGTAATCCAGTAGCTCAGGCATCACTCTATTAATATTCCATTGATTATTGTTTTATTGAGAAACTGGACATAACAATTAGGACTTCTGTCCTATTTTATCACTTGAAGATTAACTTGTGACCTAAATTGAATCACTCAGTCATGCTGAAAACTGCAGAGATTGTCTTGTCTAGCTGAAGTATCTGTCACATGCTTTTTAGATAAGAGACTTTATTTTAAAACAGGCATCAGGAGAAATTGTTTGACATGATTTAAAAGTCTGCCAGTGATCCTTGCTAATTTCCCCAAAGTGTCACTAATATCTGAGTTCAGACAAAAGAGTCTAGGGTTATAGATTCAGGTGCTGCTTTGTGTCTTTACCGAATATCCTCACATATTTGTGAGCCTGCTGTGTTCCATGCCTATATTTGCTCTCTTTCCTCTCATCACCCAGTTCAACTGCCCACCAGCAACAGCAAACTCCTGCAGTGTCCCATTTATCCCTCTTATACATCCACATTAGGCAAGGCAGTGATATTTCAAAAATGTCTTTTGACTATCAAATTAGGCCTCAAATCTCATGAGAACTCCAATTTCAAGATTACACATGTTCAATATAAGGTCCCACTTGTAGGATTAAACTTTCTGGGAAGCAGACATCAAACAGCATGGTATGAGAGATTTTCCTCACCCAGGACATGGTGGGCCATGTGTCAGGACTATGACCCACATGAGTACTTTTGTTGCACACCTTTGTCCCATAAAAGTAGGCAGATATGTTTAGTAACAACCATGTCTGTACATTGCAACTCCTGCCTGTACAGCAACAGGAGCATCCCGTCGTTTTTATGTAGTACTCAATATAGAATCTCTCCATGACTTCTGTACCTCTGTTAGGAATTACCATGTGGTATATACAAGCAAGAAACTGACAGCTTTTTGCTGCAATCACTGAGATTTTACAACTGTGCAACTAATGCACCTTTTGCCTTTTTACCAAATATTTTTGTCTCAAGGCACTATAGGATGAGTATTTTAACTGATATGAAGTGTGAGTTTTGCTTTTTAATTTCTAATTGATCACAGTCCAATTGTTGTTTATATTGTGTTATGTTAGCTGATGCGGTGTAAGAGTCCAGTTAGAGAAAACAGAATATATAAAGAATCCTACGCATTCAATAATACTGATAAGATGCCATCTATTTTTTCACTTTTGAATCTTTTTGCCACATTCTTCAATTAATTCATTGATGTTTCTTGGGGATTCATCCCCCAAGATCCTCTATTACTTTCACATAACTACACTAGGCACGTAATGTTTTTCCTGGTATGATTCCCTTTTGCTTCTCAAACACATCTCTTTTCTTGATGTTGGCAGTATGAACTGTTTGATGGGGTAGAATTTATAAACATTATCTTTTAGAACTTGCACAACTGGATGAAACCAATAATTCACTCCTTTTTTTCTTACAGAAGTGTTTCCAAGGCTAAAAATCTTTTATGGTATTGCTAGCTTTCTATTTCCTAGAAAAATGAAAAAAATTGAAAATACTAGCTATTACTGAAACAGCTTGTATTCTACTTCTCTTTCACCAGTATTCATTATTTATCATTGTCTTCACAAAATTAGGCCAGCATGTTGCCATATTTGGACACAATTTCAAAGTAGCACTGAATGTTAAAAAGAGAAGCATTATAAAACAAACCACATTTGAAACTATGTCCTTTTGGTTTCTGGATTTGAAAAAGTGTCAATAAAAATAAAGGTAGTCTGAGTAACTTTGGAAATAGGTTGAAGATTCTAGATTATTAGGTAGTTCTAGGAAAAACAGGGGTTTTTTTTGTTCATCTTAAGGTCCTCCTGCAAATAAGCTCCATCTTGTGTTCGAATTTGTGGGTTTTTAAAGGAAGGAAATGTAATTGCATAAAAATATGCAGAAGACATATTAGGGTAGCTGCACAACTGTACTGATGTTGGTAAGTGGACTGATTGTGAAGTGGGCAAAGTCACCCAAGTGTCTAGGGGTATGTCTTAGGTTGGGAATTTCTGTGAGTCACCCTCAATCCACATCAAAGCCAAACTGAGGTGTGCACCAGCTCTTCCCTACACATCTGCGTCAGCCCATTTTTGATCAAAAGAAATGGGCAAGAGATTTCCCATTTAAAATCCTGCCCCCTCCCCCCCCAGCATAGATAATGCGAGTTTATTTTCTATATAACAAGTCTGAACACTTACTGCCACTTAATAATTTGATATTAGCCAATTTGTTCCCCACAGAGTGACACAAGAGTGGTATCACAGAGTCAATTGAGCATATATGTGTTTTAGCCCTGAGCTAAAGTCTTGAGCTACAAACAGAACTCAAGGTCTCTCAAGTTTTCCTTGGTTATTATTGTGGCTATTCTTTCAGAGGGTTATGGAAATCTGAGCTGCACTGTCTTTCAGAGTCTTCATGAAGCACAGCTGTACTTCACACAATTGTTTAAAGGATTCTGTCTGAATTACAGTGAACCTCAAAAGTTGTCACAGATAATTGAATGATCATCCCTCAGGGACTCTGGAAATATCATTGCGGAACTGTCCAGCAAAAATTTCTTCAGTGAAGAGTGTTTTATATGGTGTCCACCTCAGAGCTGGTGCAGACAGGAAAGAGCAGGGTGAGAACTGGCCATAAGTGTGCTGAGGGAGAGAATGTAACTGCCTGCTCCGGGCCGTGTCTTTCCCTCTGTCTGATCCTGCAAGAAACACTTGTTCTTAGGGTCAAGCTATTGGTGTACATTCAGTTCTTAAAGATAACTAAGAAGGGAATAGATACATGAGGAAATTCAGAAATTTAACTAATGGAACCTACTGCCTGCCCACAAAATGAAAAACCAGGTATTGATGCATGCTGGACTGAACTTTGAAAAGATGGGAAGGCCACTGGAGATAGGAAAGGTGGGAAGGTCATAAGCTTGGCACCTAAATCAAATACTCAAACTGCCTCTGTCCATTATTTCCTCTGGTCTTCGATCAGAGAGCTCTTTCCTCAAAATTCTTTCATAAATTTTTAGTGAATATTTATGTGAAGGGGGTGCATCTGTGTGTCGACTGAAAAATGAGAATTTTGAAGGGAATCTTCAATTTTATTCAGTTTTATATGAAGAGATTTTGGAAGCAGTTGGACATTTTGCTACAAAACATATATTCTGCTTTCTTATAGGGATATGTATGTAGTGGAAAATATCTTTTTATCCGAGCCTTCCTTTGATAACTCTTTTACTTTTCCATTCTTTTGCCATTTTACTTCTACTGCTTTTTGACCCTGTCTGTGTTCCCCCACTTAATAATGTGCTAAATGTTTGTGTCTTCTGCAACTCTTACATTGAGACCCTTCAGTAACATCCTATTAGACACCTTGCATGAATGCCTAGAGATGAACAACAGAGGTAGCTGAAAGAGCACACAGGCAATTCCAAGACACAAGTGATGTGTGACAAACTGTCTCCACTCTGCTTACATAATTGTCTGAATCTTGATTTAAGTTTCCCCTGCTGCCAGAAAAGAATTATGCCGCAGAATCTGTGCTCTTCCTATTTGAACACTGGATTGTCATTAGTGATGATTTGTGCCAGATATCATTAAAATTATGCATAAAAATATAAATGATCTGCAAAGCAATTACAAGCTTACCGTTCCAGACCACTTTTTCGTCACCCAAAGCTCTCTGTGTTTTGAATGAGATTTTCACATGCAGAAAAATAATCCCTATTTTTATTCCTTAAAATAAATTTCAGGACTTTTTTTTCCCAATTTATTTATTTGTAATTAAAAAACAGGCAAGTTATTTAGGAGCTCAGTGAATACCAAGTGAATGTGGTGCCCAAGCACCTTAGCAAATCTGGGCCTGAGAACAACTGAAGTTGAGTGTACTTGAAATATGTGGCTCTTCCTGGAAGTGGGAATAGCCACTACTTCAAAACACAGCAAACCTCAACTGCTTGTTGATAGGTTTTGTTTCTGTGATGTATTTATTTCAGTAGAAATATGATTGCTAGACCTGATTTTAACCAGGTATCTTGTGGGCAGATATTATACAAATTTCTCTACACAAGATCTGCTAATGCATCTCAGTTTGAATTTGTAAATCTGCCAAGTTTCACTCATTCAGAGAGAGGCTTCCTCATTTGGGATTAATTTTAAGACTCTCTTAAAAAGTGTCTCCACTTGTGATGAAACATTTTGCTGTGTGTGAATGAGATGTATAAAACCTCATTCTAAAGGCCAAATTCATCTCTGGTGTAACTTCCAGGGAATTCCACGATGCTTTGAAATCTTTTTCATTCAGATGATCACAGCTCAAGAAGCGTGAACACTTCTTCAACTTGATCCCTGTGCATTTTGCACGGAGTGCCAGTCATATAATGGTTTCCTGAAATGTTCATTTGGAGTGAGAGATGAGCGAGTCACAGATCATTTTCATTTTAGCCTAAGCCAGGATGAAAACTCTACTGATGAGGTGAATTTGACATACAGCTTAGCTATTCATACATAAGAATAACATACACTTTACAACATATATAAACACACTTAAAATAGTAAAACTTCCCGTTTTTCTTTGTTCCTTTCTCCAAAATAAGCATATTAAGAAAGCAGTGAAAGTAAGTAGCTTGTGAAAGGAGCTGCCACTGGTGTAAAGCCATTATATATATATTATAACTAAGACATCCACCTGCCTTTTTGAACACAATAAATCAGCAGCAAAACCAAACAGAAAACAAGAATTAAAAAAAAAAATCCCCAAACAAGTCATGTTTGCTGATAATATTATTCAAGACTAAAGATTCCTTTTGTCTTCCGTGTGATACTAAAAAACTCTCAGGCTGATAAAATCAGCAAGGACAGGGCAATTGTCATTGCTCATTTTATGACCTGCGGCATTGCTGCAGTGTCTCAGACTGCCTTGGCACCATTAGTCCCTAGACTGCTTCTGCTGATCTTAAAGAGGCTTTTGTTGGTAATCAGTACAGACTCTGGAATCCCAGGACACCACTGCTAGTTATGCTGAGCTAAAATCATAAGGAGTGCAAGCAATAACAAGCACCAAGGCCTGTGCTGACCCTTAGCAGCTGTTTATATCCAATCATAACTGAGCAAATGACTTCCCAAACGAAAAAGCATGTTTTTGGAACTGATAATAAATCAACCTTTAAAGAATGAGAAATACTTATTAGTTTTATTCTCTGCTAGGTTGTAAAAAAACCAAATAAGAACCCCTGCCTTAGAGCCAGACGGCTTTCACATATATAGAGAGATTTAAAGGGGTTGCACATCAAAAGGGGGCATTTTTAATAGTGCTCACATGACAGAAGAACACTACTGCATTTCTGAAAGTGATACACTCCAGCCTAATGAAAGGTAACTCACAGAAAACCAACTAAATTGCCACCAAATCTCTGGCAATTAGTAAAAATAAAACTTTTAAGTTCTTAATGGGGCAAAGGAATAATAAATAACATAATTCTGATAGTGTGAATTTCAGTGTCAGGGATAATGTGATAAAGCTGTTCTTACTTCAAAATGTTTGACTATAATTAATAACAGAAGAGATTTTTATAGCTGCAGGGAAGAGAAGGTAACAGTGCCTGCGTGAAGGGAGAGAGGACATGCTGCTTCAGTGCCAAAATCCCTGAGCTGTCCCGCTCCCTGTGCCTCCAGGGAGCCTTGGTGGGAGTTTTTGCCTGTGCCGGGGCCAGCAGCATGGCTGCTGACAGAATCCAAAGCCTCCTTCCTGAGCTGATGCACCAGGGCTGATTCTGGTGGGTGAAGAAGTGGATGGACAGTCATGTGTGACATCCTGATGATGGTAACCCTTTCTTGCTGGACCACATATTTAATATTTGCAGGAATAGCTACTTTTCTCCTCTTTCTCTTCCTCTGCATCAGCATTGGAATTTAATAGAGCTTATCAGGAACAGAGTGGAGGCAGGATTCATCTGTCTGAACTGTGTGTTTACATCTGAGCTGGCCAGCTCTTCTGAGAACAATTTGTCTCGCCCTCAAGACGACAACATGTTCAAATGAGCTACACAATAGAAGTACCTTTTGCTGACCTTAAAGGGAGCTGGTGACACCTATCCCAGGCAGAGAGGTCCGTATGGCAGATATCTTGAGCTTAGGTGAATAAAACCCCCTCTAAGAGCCATCCTCATATTTTCCTTATGTTGGTTATGAATCCTGGGTCAGGAAAAGGTTGAGAATATTAGACCAAGATGAGCAATATCATTTTTGTAGCTATGGTGTTGTTTTGAACTTTTGCAGACAACTGCCACACCCCTCTGATGTTTTCTTCATAACATACCAACTGCTGTGAGATTGGCACAACAGTGTAATATTAATAGAAGAAATCTGGTTTGAATAACCTTAAAGTCAATGCTCTTGTAAATCTAATAAGTACTTGGATATTGACGTTCTCATCCCCATCTGCAGAATTTAAAAATCTGAAATTCATTTAAGTCTTATAATTAATAAACAAAAGTCCTCAGACACTATTAGTTACCCTATATTTTTATGGTGCTATCCCTAAAAGGATATTAAAGTGCTTTGAACGTGGCCAGATCCCCTACAATAATGTAAGAGGAATGTTTTTCATTGACATTCTACAGAGAAACCAAAGAAATTACTGATACAGGCCAAACTTTGAAATGCTTGGATATTTCCTAAGGACCATTCTTGTGCTGATTGGAGGACATGAAAAGATGAGAGACACTATGGCAGTGGTACTAAAAGAGCAGCCTAGTCTGTAGGTTCGATGCGGGGGATAAGAATGCTGGAGTCTGAGCATGCAAAAGCTGCTTCAGGGATGAATTAGCAGGTGCTTTCGGAGAGTCATTTAGCAAAGCAGCTGCGAAATGTGTGCTGGCCTGAACTGGCTGGTAGAAGAGGTGAGGCAGAGGCAGGGAGCAACACTGGAGACTCCAGTGGAGTCAGTGAGGAGAGTGGACACATTTGCTTTCTTCCTGGCACAATTTGCTATGGCCTCTGCCAAGTGCCCAGTAATAATTAGGATATGCTAATTGGCAAATGAAGTATGCTAATGATCAGACGAAGCAGATGCTAATAAGATTGGCAGGGGTACGGTTTCCCTGCCAGCCAAGTAGGAAAAAAAAAAAAGAAGGTGAGAGTATGGGGAGGTGCCCAGCTGACCTCTCAGAAGGCCTTTGTTCCCAAAAGCAAGATAGTAATTTAGAGGGGTGTGTGTGGGAGCTGTTGTGCTGCCCTGCAGTAACCGGCATCCCTCTCATCAGGAGACTGTCTGCAGAATAAATGTGTTGTCTCTGACAGGGATGAACATCTCTCATCTGCCCAAAGTAACTGGATGGGAAAAGTCAGACATGTGGTAGCCATAGGAATATTTGGTATTTCAATTAAACTATCCAGGAAACACAAGGGGTCATATGTTTTTTTCCAATCATTTGTGCTATTATACATGCACAATGTAGGGACTGAACTCTCCCAACATAACAACATTAAATGGTCACAAATGGGTATTTCTTAAGAACTTTCAAAAATTTTTTGAGTGTTAGACTGGGCACCCTTGTGGGGGGACAAAGACAGATTTGAGAGATGCAAACAGGTAAGGCAAGTGAGAGGTCCTGTGGTACTGTCATTTGACTTTGACAATATCTGATGATATTTTCTTCCTTAAAAAATCCCAAAATAGTCTGTGAGGCCCAACAGCTTACCTTTGGGTATATTAAAAAACCCCCAAACACACACAGGATTTTCCTATTTGGATATTTTCCTACATTTTGTAGAATCAACAGCAAAACTAGAGGTTTACTGTGGGACATTTGGAGTGAGGCCTTTTCTCAGGATCATTGAGGATTTGGGATGCTGCTGTTGGAGCTCATGTTCTAAATTTCTCTTATCTTTTATGAAGGCATATGCATACTTTGCTGTACTGAATTTCTGTTCACAACTTTGGATTTCACCTCCAGAAATTCCTAAGGTCTTAATAAAGACTTTAATGCTTGGTTAAGTCATTCAGGCCTAACATAGGAATTTTTTGAAAGTGCATTCAGATACTCCTGCCTAATTCCAGAACCAGCCAGAACCTCTAGGAACTTCATTGTTCGAATGGAGAGGTCCCCAGAGCCCAGAATCATGCTTTTCTATGTTTTCCGACCTGACTTGATCTTGTCAGGCTCATCAGTTACTATCACGCTTCTGCTTCACCCTAACCAGCTGCCAGAAAATGTTGTTTTCCTGTCTCAGTTCCCTTGAGCACTCAAGCTGTTTGATAGCAACCTTACGGCTCTCTTGAAGAGAGCTTTTAACACAACACAGTGGTAGTTACTGCTTTCTTTACAAAACCAAGTGGAAGACGAAATGGTAGGGATCTGATTTTGAAACAGTGAGAAGCAACAAAATTTGATGATCCTTTTCTTTTGCCTATAGGAACCTTTACTTCTGAGAAAAATACCCCAATTACCAAATTACGGAGTTTGGGAAAGCAATCTTCATTCCAACTCTTGAATAAAATTTTCATTTTAAAAGTGAGAGGGAATAAATTGGCACTGGAATCTTAAAGAAATTGAAAGACACTCCAGCAAGTTTCAACACCCTTGTGTGGACTTCACAGCAGACAGCCTCTAGCAGCTGTAGATACACAAGTGCATTCTGCATCCCATCACTTCAGTCAGTGGTCAAAAAATAAACACTGGGATGGCAAAAAAGACCATTAATGATTTTAACCTCAAATATTTTAGGAACGTGAGACCTGTTGCAGGCTGTTGGCCCTGAATTTTCCTTAGCTGTTCTGGAATCCCACCTTTTGGGGTGGAGTAGTATGTATGGTTCTTGCATGCTTCCCTCTAGGATTTATATCAGATTTTAGACTATCCCTGGTGAGGACCATGGATTGACAAAAGTTTGTGAAATGCTTACTGTGTTGAGTTTCTGCCAGAACTGATTCTATCTAAATAAGATTATGCAAGGGTAAGTGCTATCAGTTACTGAATTCTGAAGGAGGAGCTGATAACTTGTAACCTCCTTCCAGCTGAGGAGTTTGAGAGTCTTGCAAGATATATATGATTGCTAATGGTCCAGGGGACAGTGACAGCTTCAGTGGGATAAGCAGGATTTAAACTGGTGGAGTAGCAGTGGGACTATACAACAAGTCTTTCTACTTATGACTTTAAATGTGATTTTGGTTCACCTACTAATGTTTCTTCTTTTGTTTTCCTCTATTTTACTTGTAGATATTGAGTAGTTGGTAAACTGCTTTCTGTATGTGTCAGGTGGTTGACAAAAAGTGAGGCTCTACGAGAACTAAATATAAAAATTCAGTGACTTTGATTTGATGAAAATATTAAGAATTAAAATATGTTTCCATATCACTCAGGCCTTGATTTGAATAGTGTGGAGGTTTTTTGGTATCTGTATTATATTGATCAATTAAAGTGGAAATGGATGCTTCCTGTGAGTTACAAAAGTACATTTGGGTGGCTCTTATTGGGCATGGGCTCACCATCAGGGTCTGACAGGGCTGAATGTTGTGATGAAGAGGCTTTGGAGGAGAGCAGGAGGGGCTGAGCATTCCGCATCCTGGGACCAAGCTCAGGATGCCCACCCAGGGATGATGCTACTGTCTCTTGTGACAAAACTGACACCAGAAAAAGTGCTGGAAGCTGTATTTTTCTTTCTTTAGGCACTGAGCCTGCTTGCTACCTTTGGTAGTAGGGCTCACAAATATAGACAGGGAGGTGGACCAAAGGAGGCTTAAACAACTTTCAGGGACTCAAAGGCAAAGTGAACAAGAATATAATTTACTCAGACTTCTTTACTTTCTGCTGGGGGGTCTTTATTCTCATCCCCATCATATCTAGGTAATAAACACTGTTCTCTGCTGCATTCAGCTATGATCTTTTTCTCATAAAGAAATGAAGTGTGTGAACGAGCTTGAAGACAAATTTTAAAATATTAAAAGCTGTCCTTCTTCTCAAATCTAACTCTTATGTTAGTTGTTTACATACATAATTTAATAACATGCATATATTTTTTATATATTATTCTGACAGTAATAAATGAAACCAGATTCAGGAAAAATATTCTGGTACATGGAATCTCAAAATACACATTTGCATTGTTAAGGTACTAGTGTATATTATGTAGGGCATATATTGCTACTCGTTGTGGTTAGTGGTTAGTATGACTATCATGTTTTTGCAGTATTACGTATCCAAGAAGATGTAATTTTTTTCTATTCCTTTTAAAATCAAATTACAATGTGACATTCAATAAAATATCTTTTGTGCAGCTAATAAAAATGAGATCCCATCTCACTGCTTTGACAAATAAACCACACAAGTCAAAATACTGCCTCTGATACAGTTTATAGCTTAAGCTTTCATGTCAGCCTTTCCTATAAAAAAGCCCCATTATTTATTAATAGCCCTCTATGTCTTAAAAGTTTCTTTTTCTTGTGTGGAGAAAAAATCATTTGCCTTTTAATGGGGTGTCAGATTTGTTTTCCAAACCTTCTAAAAGGTTATCGTTGTTACATATGGACAAGTGCTTTTTTCAGAATCAATGTAAACTCTGTTACCAGGGTAATTTACTGCAGTCCCCTGGTAGCTGTACGGAAAACTTAATTTCACCATTTTGCAAAGTGGAGGGGTGGGACTCTTTCCTTGTGGTTAACTATTTTCACATGGAGTGAAAAGAAAATGCATGCTTCTAGCACATACTAAATAACTGATGGGCTCTTACCCTCTGTTTGAGTTCAGGGCACACTGGCAGTCTGGTAGGGTTCATGGCATAGGAGGATGACTGACCCAATTAGATATACCATAAAACCTTTTGGCAATTAACTCCCAACTAACCAAAAGATTCAGGCTGATACTAAGAGTGGATAATAAAAGCTTGTTAAATTTCTGTCCATTACCCGCAGACATACACACACAAATACCTGAGCCATATTTTTGATGACAGAGAAGTCTGTATAAAGAGAAGAACGTTCTATGAAAGATCCAGAGGTGTCAGCTTTGAGTCTGTCTTGAAGTCTGAGTTGAGAAATGACATGAAACACAAGTAAATATCAAGTTCAGGGTTGTGCATTTAATTAGAGCTTGAATTAGCAGCTGCAGTACTTTATTTTGAAAAAGGCAATAATAGCAGTATTTTTTCTCTAATAAACACTACCTAAAAAAACCATCCAAACCCAGAAGTCACTAGGAAATACTTATGACCTGAACAACATTTTTAGATTAAATTTATTACCTTTTTCTAGTAATTTATATTAACTTGTTTAATTGCCTAATGTATTTGGAGGTGCTGCCTACATCTGCACACTGAAGAGTGGGTTTCACAAAAGGCATCAGCTCTTTAAATGCGACAATTCATCATTTTTCCACCCCCACTGGTGGCTGTCCACCAGACTGAAGACAGTTCACTACATCTGTGCTGTGCTTACAAGAAAGCAAGCTGGTAATGTCTGCTACCAAACCAAACTGAGGAACAGATGACTAGAATTACTGAATTTTGAAGCTCACACTTGTTCTGCACAGGGGAAGGATATGCAGCAATTGGCATAATAAAATCGCTGTTTTCATAAGGTAGAATGAAAAGGGGAATATAGATGATGGATAAATCTCATGCCACTTCAGATGCTGGGAATCCCATGTTCATGCAGTGTTGACAGACCCCAGATGGATTTTCCCATGGCATGTTACACACATGCTGTCCATGGAAGAGCATGATAATGCAAAGATTCATCAATTAAATTTTAGAACAACTGTCTAATATGTTAAGTAGGGGAAAAAAGTCCAAAACCAAGCAGTCTGAACTTGAACTATGAACTTCAATAAATAGTATGAAAAACCTTGGTAAATTTGTGGATGAGATTACGTAGCATTCATCACCTGGGAAGTATGGTACTGAATTCAGTGACCCACTGTGTCATATGGCTTGTATTTTATGAGGAGCTGTCCCATAGGAAGTTTTCAGTAAGGTGTCATTTTCATCTTAAAAAAAGACTTTGTCAGACTGTCCTGGATCATTTTCAAATACGAGTTTTTGAAATGAGATGTGGGATCTAACATCCTCAGCACTTGTCTGGCTGCGCTCTGAGAAATACCACCCACTTACATGCTGAAAGCTTCTGAAAAACCTGCTGATGTTCACTTTTCAGCGAGCTCAGTCTGCAACTCTTCTCCCTCAGAGAATCCTAAATGTAAGGTGGATTTGTGTGTATAATTACTTTGGAACTTTGATTTCCAAGATCAGGAACACATTTTTGGGAGCATGTTTGCCCCACCATCTCCACACCCATGTGTTTGTGAGACACTATCACAGACTATTTATTATTGTCACTGACAGGAGAAGGAAAGATGTGCCACATGTCATTCCTCAGCTCATGTCTGGAAGCTTGACTTCTGGTCTCTGTTTCTTTCAGGATATATGAATCTACAAGGCATACTGCAGAGCAGAGCTATTCCATGAGTTAAAACTAATCCTGGCAGTGTAGCTGAATAAGAGTGGACATGGTAGAGGAAAGCTTGAGCTATATGCATTCACAGATAAACTTCTACTTCATCTAGCTCTTGTAGAGACTGCTTGGATGTTTGTACCTTGCATTATAATCTGAGTTTGCTGCCAGAGAAACTTATGACTGTACATTTATCCTCAGAGTATGAAGCTGTATTATAGTCAAACCCCAGAATTTTGGCATGTGAAGGCTGTCTGACTGCTCCGTGCTGTTGAAGTAGCGAGGTGATTATGCAAAATCATGTCCTTCAGTCTTCGGACAAAACACCTGGAATCACTACAGACCTTGGGTCTTCCTTGTGATAGATATCCTAAGTAAGTAAGAACTTGGCATAAAACAAAATCAAATCAAAGCTCTTTCCACATGGTATCATTGCACCATTCAGCTATGACATGGACATGTTCACAGTTTCTTTCCTAGAACAATTTTATAAGCTATTTGTTGTTGGAGTCTGGACTTGTTGCTCTTCCTTACAATAATGTGAGCTAATGTGTGACTGTGGCAAGCCCAGAAAAGGAAAAGTCTTTGTTCACCAGTTTCTTCTTCTCCTCATGGTTCAGGTACTACTGCAAAACTAAAGGCCACCATGGACAGAGGTACTGAACAGTAAGTCTTTTTCTGGACCAGAGCTACCACTCAGGCACTCCCGAAATGCACAGGAGCTGTGAGGGGATCAAGTGTACTTGGTTCCCCCATGGCCCCTGCCTGTTCAGATGGATGAGACAGTAGGACATTCTGTATGCTGATGGAAATTTTCAAATAATTTAGTCTCTGAAAGAAATTTATTTTCCACTGAATATTAACAAACAGATTTTTTACCAAACTGAATAATTTGTTCAAAAACACATAGATTTTCGGATAGTGGCAAAAGATGAGTTCCCAGCTGAGATGGCACTTCCTGACAAATATCATATTGCTCTACCAAAGCAGATGGCTTGTCTGTCATACTGTTGTAATAATTATTTTAACATAGTGAACATTTTTTTTGCTTGGGTTTTTTTTTGTTTTGTTTAGAAACTCTTCATCTTTAGAACTGTTCCTTAAAATTCTAGATATTACTACTACTTCTTTTGTCGCACTATGGCAGTCACACAACATGAAATATTTTTGCTTGGACTATTAGAATTTGGCAAAGTTACAATATCTGAAAATTAGGCCTTATAATGGGAAGTATTAAATAACTATAACTCACTAAGTGGCTCTATCTACACAAGCTCAAAAATATAGGTGTAAAAACAGGAAAGCTCTCCTCAAATACAGCACTGCATTTCCATGTGATTGTACTTTTTATCTGAACTTATGCTGGGGAAATGAAGTCATTGGAAGGTCAAGTGACCCACACAAGGTCACTGACTGGCAGTCAGAGACCAAGTCACTATCACTGCCCATGGAAGTTCCCAGCTCTGAGCGAAGTACAAGGTAAATGACACAAAGGTACATCTTCTCTCAGTTTCCATTATGTTTCTAATCTCTCTTCACTACAGTAATGAATGATAATGAGCTGCAATCTTTTCTCTGGGTTGTTCTTGCTGCTGCAACGGTGACACTTATTGTTACAATAAAGATATAAGTGGAGAAAAAAATTGTGCTAAGTGGTATTATGAATAAGTAAACCTAAATAACTTACAAAGAGAACAGCAGTTGCAATAACTTGTTAGAATGGACCGTCTTATTCAATGTGTCCACGTCAGGCAGGTCACCCTCTCCTTCATCTGGAATTGAAAATACTGTGCAAAAAAATAGACACGATTCAGTAAGTTCTATTTTATGTAAGCAAATCTTACTAAGGGAAGGATGGGCAAGGACAGGTACATAATTGACCTGATGATATTTACTACACAAAACCGGAAACTCAGTTAACCTGACACTGAGGATCAAGCTCTTGTCATGCAGTTGCACTTCAGTGCTATAACATTAAGCATTTCAGACTCACAGGAAACCAGTTTTCAAAATTGCTAGTAACTCAGGTCAGTTTTTTAAGAGAACTCAATATGCAGCAAAACTTCAAAAAGTTTTCAACCCTGCTCTGCACTCAGTGTCTCCTTCTGGGCAGACTGTGATCTAAGGGGATTGTTGGGTGCTGATCCCCTTATCAAGATCTGATTGAGAACATTGTGCACTTTGTCCGAAAAGAAAGGGAGTGAGAAGGAAGCAGAAAAGAGTCTTCAGCTTCCCTGTCTCTTTTTCTTCCTCACCATCCTTCTCTTGGCCCCCATGCCTTCTTCCTCTGATACAATACTTGCATCTCCAGCACAGTTCCAACCATAAAGAAATAGCATCTCTGAGGTGGAGCTGGAGAAGAGTGTGTGTTAAGGACAGTTTTGGGGAGAGGTGGATAAAAGACTGCAGTCAGCAAAGCTGATCCCCCCCTGGTGTTAGTCTCGAGGCATGTCCTGTCCCTGTGCTCTTGTAACAGTATTAGCCAAGTTGGCAGCTGGTGAAAATTCAATAGCAATAGAATCCTTTGTGTATTTTAGCAGGAGAATATTCCATATGTTTGATCCGCTTAATCATCTTATGCAATGTTCATGTTCTTGCTTTTCCTTGGTCTGCTGAAATCCTATATCTTCTGTTTTTTTGGCCAGTTGTAAGTATATGTGTTTGTATGTGCATGTGCATGCAGTTCACCATAATTAGTTTATACTATATCAGATCAATTTTTTCTCCCATCCCAAATTTATAATTTACATTTTCATCATCCCTGTAATATCTTATTTTGGTAAGTCATCTACTGTTTTCTTTTCTATGTAAAATTAGCATCTGATTCCTATAAGACCACACATACAGAACCACTGATAAGCATAACAAGTCCTGTAAGGAGTCATGAGTCTAACTGATTGCTTAGAAGTCCTGGGGATAAAGGAAAGGAGTAGCCAAAACTCACATGGTAGGGCCATCTGCACTGTCTGTACCTGTTTGGAACTGCCTAAGTATGTGATGTGTGTGATGGGGTAAGGTGCAACTTGAGTTGCTTATATTTATGCAACTCCTCCCATCTATGCTGTCACTAAGTCCACCCTCTTCATAAAAAACACCCACTAACTTGCAGATCTAACATTTTACCATGACTTTGGTCTAGCTGTTGTGCTAGTTCCTTCTGTGAATTGCCATTTCTGCTGGAGAATGGAGGGAGAGATATTATATTAAAATAATATTTTTTTATATTTAGCTACTCATTTTCTTGGTCTCATTTGAGAACATCAATTAAAAAGCCTATTATCTGTTTAAAAGAACAATTTATTACAGTCACTATTTTTCTCCTACCATATGAGTTAATTAAAAAAGTTTAAAATGTTTCTAAGATTTTTACCCTTTATTTTGATAAAGTCTGGTTTATGAAACAGGATTTTTCAGTGGCTCATTAAGGTAATTAAATTTAGCACTTTTAGTTTAAAGCACACTGATAGCTTTGCAATACCCATTCCCTCTCTCTGTCCATTCATGTTATAAAGCTTTAACTCTTACAAAATACCTTTAAAAACCTCTGCTGGTTTTGGTGGTGTCATTCATATCAGGGAGAATCCCACCAAAGTGGCCATGCTGGTGAATCATGACCCTTAAAAGAGAGCCACAGTAGAATTGCTATTTTCCACACTTGAAATGCTTATTACCTCTGTTCTGCTGTGGTGTACCAAGTGTTTCAAACCTTAGAGAAAAGGATCATGAAGGTTCTGCTTTCTTGAAGGACAGCTTCTACTCTTAGGATAGTAAGCAGCAAGCAGAACTGTCTAAACAATCGATTGAATTTTTATGGTTTCTGTGGACAATCTGTATAGAAACTTTTGGGTTTCTTGAAGACGTTTGTTTTTCTAAGTAGATTCATGCTACCCTGAAATATTTCTGGTCCTACAGATTTGTTTTGAGTATTTGATACATGAGGCTGGACCTTTGCTGGTTAATTTATCAGCTACATCACACAATATTGTCTCTGTTTCTATCTGGAATGAGCATAATTCTTCAAATTGCGTATCTGCTGGGAATACAGCGTTTCTGAATTCACAGTTTGTATTCTATGAGTATACTGTTGTATTCATTTAACATTAATTTTCCATGAATGTTTCATGTACCTTGTACTGCTTAATAACATGGAGAGACTTTATGTATCCAAAACACTTCTTGTGGTGTATTTGGGGAATTTATAAAGCTGTTTTTACTACCCTTCACTAGCAGTTTGCAAACAGAATTTTTCAAGTAGCTTCCAAACTCCTCTCTTGCAACCTGTTCTGCATCCTTCATGGGTCACTATAATGTTGCTCTGAAAATTCATACTTAAATTGAAATATCTTCTGAAAGTTGATGCAAAAAGAAAACTAAACCCACTTTCTCCTTTATTTTGCAAGGCATTGGCCCAGCTAGGGTCAATAATTAGGAGATGCTTGCTTTTTCTAACAAAAATGTTCTGAGAAAAGTAAATAATGGATTTTTACATGGATCCTGCTTCTGGCCCTTTCTGGAGAAGACTTCTTGTCTTGTTTTTCTTCCAACATGCTGGGTATATTCACCTAGCTTCTACAGACAAATATTAAGAGCTATAAAACAAACTATTTCCTCTGTCTATGTGTCTGCATTTAAGATCCATTCCCATCTTTTTTTTCTCTTTCTCCCTTCCCTTACAGGAGTTTTTCCCTTTCCTGTGGTCGTACTGGTACAAAGGGCTCAAGAAGGGCAGCTTTCCTTTCTTATTAAATTTAAGCAGCAATAGCAGCAATAGCAGTTGGGCTGGCAGTGCTGGAAGTGGCTGTCCATCCCCCTCCCTCTCTATCAGCCCCTCGTACCAGGCAAGTGCCCTCAGATGCCGCACATCTGGGGAGAAGGGGCCAGTTGAACCACTACCCTATATGTAACCCCAGGACCCCCAGTGGTGGTTTTCAACTGTATTCTGAGGGATAGGGGTCTTTCAAGGTTGCAACCTTTCAGAAACATGGCTTTGATAGGGCTGTCATCAGCCATCTGAAACAACCTTTCTGGGAATGCCATCAGAGCCTGGTAGTTAGGCAGATGTACAGAGTCACTGAAGTACCTGTGGAAGTGCGGTACGGAGAGCTGGATAATCATACATTTTACACTTCCAGTTTTTAATCATGATATACTTGCTTGTAAAGATAATTTCAATAGGGCTGCACATTATTCATCTTTAGGGAAGTCTGGTGGCTGCAGAAATCCTAAATCACAGCATTTGCTTCCTGCCTGATGCTAATTTGGGCCAGCTCCAGCCCACGGAGTTCCTTTTCCATTGTGTCATTTCATTACACATTTACCCACACTTCTCAGCTAGTAAGAGCCTTGATATACAGCCTCTTAATCTAATACTGATCTATTAAAAACTACACTCAGTATTTTAAAGTGTTAGACAACAGATGGAATTGACAGTTTTAATAGGTAGCAACTAACATCATCTCCCAATCTACACCTCTGTATTGGATTTCAAGCAACTGATATCACTGTGGACATGTGCAGATATGGAGCTTGCATTTAAAGGCAGAAATTCAATCAATAGCCTGTCTCTCAACAGAGTTTACTAGATTATATCAGTTAGAAGTGACCATCTGGCCTAATCTTGGGAGTTCTGAGATATCATGTAGATCTTTTTCACTAATGTCATTTTTATTTGGTTAACATTAATAAACTGTAGCAAACATTGCAAATCTTGCAATCTGAAGCTGTAACTCAATTTTTGCCTTTTACATGAGACAAGTCAAACATCTGCTTCTCTAGGGGGAACGTGTGTGAGAGCCAGCAAAAGAAAGATGCAATCGCTCTGAAGATTTTACTGTCTTTCTAGGTGTTTTGAAATGATGGAAAGTGGCAGTCTTTTTTATTTACTCAAAGAAAAGTGTGTTACTAAAGGGTATCCAACAACTAATGTGATTATTCCTATGAATACAAAATATGGAGGGAAATATGTAGATAGCATTCTGGGGGGTTAAAGTTTCAGAGTATTCTATGACTGCGATAAAAGAAGAATGTACATTACATATTCATCTACCAGATTTATGCTGCAAATAAAGTCTAACTTTTAATCTGGTACAGTCAATATATATCAAATATCTGTGAAGTTGTTTAACACTGTCACAGCCAGAATGCATAGACTCTGAAAAGCCTTTTTTAATACCAGAGTCAAGAACATTCTCTTTGGTTCTTTGGTCCTTTAAATTTAATTTCAAATTCTATTCTGTGTTTGGCTGAACACCATCGCTATTAGAAGTTCAGAAATTTTCTGTTCACAAAAAAGAAAAATAAATGTCAGTGTTCCAGGTCTAATTATAACTTTGTACTCATAAGTGGCACAATAGTGATTCAATTATGAAATTTATTGTCACTGGATTTTGATCTTGCAAAGTAAAAATCAGGAGTGATTTCTACATGGACCTAATGTAATCAAACCCCTTGAAATTCTGGAGACTCTTCTTTTTTGCCTTTGTTTAATTGTTGATCAATTGAAATTTTAAAAATTTCAAACAGCGAAGGGGTACATAATGAAAGCCCTTAGGTGGGGATGGGGAGAAGCAAAACAAGCAACATTGCTAAAAAAAACAGAACCAGAAGAAATTGGGAAAGAATATTTGGGAGCTTCATTAGAAAAGTATCCCTCAGGGCATCCTGTTGTAGGGTGCTGGGAAACCAGAAACCAAAGACATATGTCCTCTTGACATTGGTAGTCAGAACAGAGAGAAAGTGGACAAGTTATTTTGGCCTAGTTGCCCTCTTTTCTCCAACCAAAAAATGATGAGAATGATTTCTACTTGCCTTTGTTTTCAGAAACTGTTTTTTAATGCCTTCTAAGGATCCACACTGTGTTGCTATCACAAAGTGTTTCACTTACAAAATGGAACTAGCTGACTTTGCAAAAAAAAACCCCCTTACTCTGCCTCCCCAAAACAAAATCTGGAATACTGATGAGCCTCTTAAATCTCTAAAATAATAGTAAAAGGTAGAATTTCAGTGTTAATGTAAAAATGTTTCTAAACTGGGGTGAAAATAGAATCTGGAGAAGCTGCAGAATCATGGAGCATTATCTCTTACAAGTTAAATACTTTTTTTTTGAAAGAACAAAATTTTGGTAAAAACTGCCCCTGAAATATCCTGGATGAAATATTTTATTTTTCAAAAAAATTTTTTTTAGTTTATTTTCCTGTTTTTGGTAAAAGCTGAAAATCTGAAGTGGATTTCTGTTTCTGAATTTGTTTTTGGCAGCCTTCCCTCTCAAAATTCTTATTTAAACCAGGTAAGAAATATTGTTTCTTTCAAAATGCATCACAGGCAATGCTAACATAATTTTGCATAGGAAAGAGACTCTTAAGACATCTTTTTTTTTTTATTTTTTTGCTACCAGTGAGTCCAGCAGAATCCTGAAATTGACAATGGCCAACTCTGCTCTTCAGTGAAGATAAAAATTTTGCTGTGTTTGTTTACAAGAAAACTACTGAATACTTTTGCAGGAAGAAACTCCTACATTTACCCATCGCTAGTAGTTTATTGAATAGGAGCAGAACACAGCCAGTGGCTCCCTCCACTCTAGCAGGCTATGCACATACAGTACTTTCTTAAACTTTCTATTTCTCACTGTAGTTAATAAATCAGGATGCAGATGAGAGATTCATAGTTAATTTTCAGTAGCTAGCACAGCATGTCTCATCCTATAAAGTCCTGGAAGTCTTGGGCTGTGAATTCCTTGATACTGACAAGCCAAACAGCTTAGAAATTATAATTATAAGTTACAAGTGTCTTAAGGGTTGTTCTTCTGACATAAAACTAATTTCATGTTTTTATTCATAATGTGAAATAGACGAGAGGATGGGGCCTTATTTAGATTGAGCTCCCAGAGATATCACAGGCTCTGTGTCCTGATTATAATGGAAAAAGATCACTTACTTCGTTCCATGTAGCTAGTTGACTCTTCCTGTGTGCTTTTTTTTGACAATCAGGCTAACAAAAAAATGGGATTTCTTTCACTTTTCATTCCAGCTTTGTTCATAGACAGACATCTACTGGTGACTGTTGTTTTTTCCTTAATGGTAGTCATACCAGAGTGTATCGGGTTCTCTCTTGGTGAACTGGTTCTAGCCTGACACCTCCTTTTTCCAAGAGTGACAAGTGGCCGTGTGACTTCCTGAATAGAGAAGTGAGAAGGTGAGACCTGGAAGGATCCACAGAGAAAGCAGCTTCAGAGGGTGAGGAGAGTTCCTCTCTCCCTGAAAGAAAGCATAATGTTCTGGAGACAACTCACCACCCAAAACTCCTCCAGGGCTTCAAAGGCTCAAAGTATTCGAGGGGCATGCTATGTGTGTTCTGGCACCCCAAAGCTCATTACAGCTACATCCCCAAAGCCAATACCACTCACATTTTGGCACACGTGCTGGGATTGGGAGCTTCTAGGAGGCCCAGGGTGAACCAAAGCACATGGGGCTAAAGCTGAATCATTCCACAAGGATTTCCTCTATATAGAGGAAAACATGTCAAGCTAGATGGAGGAAAGAAGGCCAAGGGCTATAAGGCGCTAGTGAGAGAGAGAATGGGTTTCCATTTGCTGATTGAGCCTTCCTTCCGTGCCTCAGGAAATAGATTTGACTTGTGTGCACTGCTGGGGATTAGGAGTCACTCTACTCCAGTAGATGAGTTGTGCTGGCCTTTAGGTGCTTAAACGAGCTGTGATATTTTCAGTCTCAATTTTTCACATGCAGCTGAGGGTTGGCATAACTTAGAAGTCCACTTATTCCCACATAGACATGCAAGGTCAGCATTGGCAAATTCAGATATTGAATTTTAGCAAGGATAGGTGAAGCTCCTCTCATCCCTCTCAGAATATTCCGTGCTTTTATACCTGCTGGATTCAGTCAGATCTTTCTTCAGAGAGATTTGAAGTGGGAACTATCTCACAAAGATGTTGTGAGATTATGCAGAGAGAAAATTAGAAGGGTTAAGCCCCAACTAGAACTTAATCTGGCTACTGCTGTAAAAGACAAAAAAAAAAAGTTCTTACAAATACGTCAGTAACAGAAGGTCAGGGTTCCAATATGAATAGCAAAGAAGGGACTGAATGTATGCATTGGCTTTCTCACGCTGTGAGAGGTTAGTGGGAAATTTAATTTTTCTTACAGCCCTAACTTGCTTGAAGGAGTCCTTTCTTTTTTAGTCTTTCAGTAAGGAATAAGGAGTTTAAAGAACCTCGTCATAATTTCTGCGGTCATCCAGGATTAATTTAAAGAGGATCTCTGGACACGGATTTTTCTGACATAAGGTCTCCACCATAGAAAGATAGAGAACTGTACAAGGTTATCTACAATATTTGCTTGCATGTGGTACTGAACCAAGGCCTGACTGAACTGGATGCTATATTCATCTCTTTGGACAAGAAATATTTGGAATGCCTCTCTCGACATCCCTTGATGCTGTCCCTTTATATTGTCGATTATTATTATTATTATATCATAATAAATTTTTATCAGTAATAAAAATTTTGCATTACCACACCATTAAAAGTTTTTAATTGTGGTTACAAATATGCGGCTAGCAAGAATTTTTCTTGCTTCTTTCCAGTCCCATGACATATTTTTCTCTCTCATGGAAGATATTAGTAGAGTTCTATAAACTGAACACCTGCGACCTTGCAAATCTTTGTTTATAGTACAGTAGAAAAATATTTTGACAATGGATGTTTTAGGATTTTAGTCAATCATCCCAAGGGGTGGCTGATCCTTTGACCAATTAGAATACGAAGAAAAAAGTCTATAAAAGAGTTGTAAAATGATTAAATAAATCAATCTTGCTGCACAATTCCTGCCTGCTGGATCTCTCTTCTCCTCCCTGCTACTGTGGGACACCGTGATAATTATCTTGGGTTGTCTTCTTCTGTGTTACCTTTCACTTTCTTTTTCATTTTGGTCAGGTCTCTGTTGCCCTTGTGAGACTTGCTTGGATTGGACTGTGATGCATGTCTTGCTGGGCTGAGCCAGATTGTGGATGATAAATATCAAAGAAAAACAACCTGCAGCTGCTGGAAAATGTACTACAACCTCTGTGATTGCAAAGACAAAACCCTAGAAGGTCAACTGATAGAAGGTTTTCCAGCATATTCAGAAGGAAGATTTCTGTAAGGGAAATGAAAATCAATTGCAGGGTGTGTTAGAAAGGTAAGAATTGGTTAGTTTATTACATAGAGAGATCGGCTGGAAGAGAGTTCTCCATCTGGATTAGTTATTGCTCACAGAAACTTGCGCTCATGTCCTGGACTGCTGGTCCTTGCTGGGCCTATTTGCATTAATACAACTGGAACTTCTACTTAATAATAACAGGTAAAAAAATTCTCTAGGAATTTTATACTGATCCCTACGTCCTTGAAGAATACATTTTTAAAATATAAATAATTATTCTTACTATTTAAATTCTAAGAGAGAGAAAAGTGAATTTTTTTCCAAAAGAGTGTGTGCCAAGCTGATGGACAATATTAATTTAATTTAATAATATTCATGGCCTACATGATTTTGCACTACCATGGGTTTGAAAAGAAAAGTGAAGAAGTGAAAGGAAAGGGAAAAGAATGGGATAGGGAAAGGGAAAGCAAAAGGGGAAAGGGAAGGGGAAGGGGAAGGAGAGAAAGGAAAGGAAAGGAAAGGAAAGGAAAGGAAAGGAAAGGAAAGGAAAGGAAAGGAAAGGAAAGGAAAGGAAAGGAAAGGAAAGGAAAGGAAAGGAAAGGAAAGGAAAGGAAAGGAAAGGAAAGGAAAGGAAAGGAAAGGAAAGGAAAGGAAAGGAAAGGAAAGGGAAAGGGAAAGGGAAAGGGAAAGGGAAAGGGAAAGGGAAAGGGAAAGGGAAAGGGAAAGGGAAAGGGAAAGGGAAAGGGAAAGGGAAAGGGAAAGAAAAAGAAAAAAGGGAAAAGACAAAAGGAAAAAAGGATAAAAGGGAAAAGGAAAAAAAGGAAAAGGATAGAGGAAGTCTAAGATTTGCTTACAGGGAAAATACCTCAAAAGGGGATGAAATGGAATGATAGTTCCTGGGTCTACCTCCTACAGTCTGAAATAGTGAGGCTGGAAAGAATCGAGTGCCAGCTGGGAACACAGGTGACTGTGTTGCACGGAGGGGGATAATTGAGAAGGAAAAATGTTACATAGAGGGAAATAGAAGTAGAAAAAGAGAGGAGATAACAGGAAGGAGCTGCAATGAGAATATGGGGAAGAAAGGGAAACAAAGGACAAGAAGAGAAGTGCCTGAAGAGAGACTGCAGTTCTGAAAACCTTATAATTAAGAAATTTGCCGATGAGTTCAGGCACCAAATGAAAGACTGATCTTCACCTTCACCTTAAAATCACTGTGTCACATCTCTAGGATGTCCCACAATACATCCAGAGGAGTGCTTAAGTTCTTCAGTTATATTCAGCCCAATCTGATCATAACCATGGTGGAATTTAACATTCCCCACAATAATGTGCCTGACAGTTCAACTTGATATATATGAATGAAGCAAGATCACTGTCTCCACTACTAATAAATGTTCAAAGTGTAGGATTTTTGGTGGAGAGTAAGGAGAAATATACACTGTATAGCATTAATTGCATATCTCTCAAGCATGAAATTGTGATATATTATGACTTTTAAAAAATATATGACAATAATATATTGCATACATTTCAGAAGAAAATTATGTCTTTACCTTGAAAATCTACTTTCTCTGACAAGCTGATGTAATCATTTTAGTGAAGGACGAGCGCTGCAGAGAGGAAACCTGCAAATATTCGAAGGTTAGAAATGATGAACAAAAGGCTGAGGGTTTACTTTGCATGCAAATAACTAATTCATCACAAATCCATAAACCAATTAGTAATGAACTAATGATATTGCTTAACAACTGTAGTTTTGATTAACATATAAATAATTTAGGTGAGCATTTCTTTGGTCATGCCAGTTTCTGCTATTATTTACTAGCCTTGTCATGACTGCTCTTAGATCACATGCCCCTTATAAAACATTTCCCAATCTATTGCAAGGACCAGTTTGTTTTAATGCGCTCAGTTAACACTGCTGGAGCTATTAACAAGCTTATTAGCATAATCCATTGTGATATATCATTGTATAAAAGTTCAGCTCTGCAACTGAATGGGACTGGAAAATGGCTTTGAAGATTTTATGATACAATAACTATCCATTTGATAAGCAATTAAAAAGATATTCTGAGACACTAAGAGTGAAGACAATGACAACATGAGGAAAAGAGGAGGGGTTTGAGAGCAGAAGCTGCTGCCTGGTATGGGAACCATATGAGATGTGTTGCTCCTGCTCCTTAGCCACAAATTGCACACTGCTGCTGGGCTCAAAAGCTCCAGTAACAAGTTGGGCCTGACTTTGTCTTATTCAGTAAGGGAAAAAAAGAACAAAGCAGTTTAAGGTTCAATATCGTCTGCCATCTCACCCATGATCAATTTCTTGACCTCTCAAAAGAATGTTTTAATACACAGCTGAACATCTGATTTTATGTTGTCTTTTTGCTTCTCTTAAATTTCAAATTCCTTTTCTTAGCTGTTTGCATTATCCTTTGTGAACTTCTGCAGAAAGAAACAGAATAAAGGTTACTGAACACATTACCACACATTATTGTTCAAAACTTGCTCTGTATAATATGGCTGTATTGAGCTTTTAAAAATGAACATTCAATGAAAATAGCAGCATCTCTATTGTGAAAAAAGTAGCTCTTCAAGTAAGTGTTGCTTTCTCTGATATGCAATAGCTCTGATATGCTAGTACTTTGTTCAGTTCAGTTCTGACTCTCCAGGGATTATTTGACCAAAATGTCCATTGTCCTTATAATAAGAAATATTCATGATATCGTTCACCTCACATAGAATTTTTTACTAGGTTATTTCAATATCTTACATACATTAATTTTTTCTTCCTCCTGATATGCAATGGAAGAGAAAGCTGGTTTCTGAAGGCACCAAGATGGAGAAAATGGAGATTTAGTTTCCAATCTTACCATCGTTGCCAGTTTCTTACACCAATTTCCTAAGACTGCTTTTGGCTTTTTTAAAACTGGTATCAAAATAGAAAGCTTTTCAGAGTCTTCTGGTATTTTTGCATGAAAAACATTTACATCTTAAATGAAAGGTGTTACATGGAATATCTAAGGCAATAAGTTTTAAATAATTTTTCTTTAATCCCAAATCAAGTTGCTTTAAGAGGGGGGACATTATATTTTTAACTGTTTCAAATTTGATATATTTTTAAACAGTCTAAAGAGTTGTAAGACAAAAAAAAGCATACCCAGACTGAACCACTTCCTGTTTAATAATTCTCCCCACAAACAGATTCCAGTATCCTTGGGAAAGCAGGTCAGATATGCTCCTGCCCGCTGCAGTCTTGTGACCAACCACGTTTACAAGCTACCTCAGAACAGGAAGGACTAGAGTTTATTTTGACATTTGCTTTGAAGTCATCTTCCTAGGACACATTTTTAAAGCTATTTTTGTGGTTGAAAATCTAAATTTTGGGGAATGAAAATTTGGACCAGAAATTGTCAGGTTTTTAGAAAAATGTGGCTATAGTTCTGTTGTCTAAAGAACAAACACTATAAGAAAATGTTCTTGCTGTTCAGCTGTGATAATCAGGCACATTTCCTCAGAGGAAGGCAAGATTAATTGTGGTAGATGGAATATTGTTTTGCATTTACTGAATACAGAGAACACTCAAGGAAAAAAGTCCAACAGGTAATGGGACTCTTCTTCTTCTGATGAGGGTGACCAAAGCTGCTGAAGTAAAGGCGAATTAGCTGGATCTTTTACAGGTTCTGGTTATTGATAGGTCCTGGGAGAGCTTCTTAGAGTTGTTCAGAGGTTGTTGAGGAAGAGCTGGCCTGAGACTGCCCTTATTGCATTGTGTCCTGCACTGCTTTTGCACCATCTGAGAATTAGGAATGCACAACAGTGAACTAAAGCCACCTTTGTCTGCTAGTTTGAAGTCTGGCATCCTCTGAGCCTCCCTGAAACCTGAGGACTCAGGCCTTATATATCTATTTGTTTGCCAAGAGATTGGATGATATATAGGGCGTCATCATTTTAAAGCGGGTTCAGACTCAAAACTGTGGGTTTCATTTGAGTGCGATGTGAAGTATCGTATACCTCTGGCCAAGGAACTGCAGCTCATTTAATAGATAAATTGAGATGAGAAAAATGGCACAATTTAAATATCAGCTATCAACAGGAACAGGGGAGGGGGAGAGGATAGAGAGTGAGAGAAGGAGCCCAGCTTCTTTTATTACAGCCATCTTAGTGCTTCGACAACAGGTAGCAGTATTACATATTCCCTTTCCACTTTAAAAGCTCTGGTAATTTCCTTCCTCATGTCGGGGCAATTTTATTCATTGTTTCCTTGCAGCAGTGATTGATGTTCTGAGCTGCTAATCTCTCTGAGTGATAACTATTTTCATGTAAGTCCATGAGTCTATGACACAGGCTGCTCGGCCAGGGCTACTGCTGACTACTTATTTTGTGCCTCATTTACATTTCAATCTTGGCCTCATGAATGTAAAACCTAGGCTGCAAATTAATAACAGGAAGAATATTAGACTGCTCCAGAGTGGGGGAACAATGCAAATCCACCAGAGCGCAAGGCTTTACCATTGTGTTCCGGGAGGGACTCATTTATTGGCCGGCAGTGAATGACATTACAGAGAATGGCATATCCAGAGTGACACAAATTTATTTCTGTCCCCAGCGCTCCAGTATATTTTCATAGAATCAGGGGGCTATTTGTCTAGGGACAATTTAGTTTCCATGAAAAATTTAAATGGTTTCTGTGGAGATAGTGGAGTGAAATTTAATTTGTTTCTCATTTACTACAGCAGGTATGAAAAGGAGAAAAATTGGATGTCTGATGGGCTGAAATTGGTGCTGTCCCTCCCCACTATCCCCAAAAGGCCTGTGGGCCTATATCATAGAGATTGAGCAAGACTACCTCATCCCTCCCCTTAGAGAATGGTAACCTTAAACCAACTTACAGAAAACCTTTGGGGAGGCTGCCAATCACCCTGAAAACAACATTTCCATCGATCCCCTGTCTGTGTGATTTATGGCTTCATTTTACGGTAATTGAGAATTAGTGAGAAGATTAGCAAGGCTCAACACTTCACCTTGATATGCACACTAAGCACCGTAATTTGTCACTAAGGGATGTCGGACACTTTTTTAGTTACACGGAGTTCCCATCTAATTGAATTTGGAGATAACATGGAAATTAATTTGACACAGGAAAATTTTGAATACAGCCATTTCCTCTATTGTAATGCACAATACTGGGCCACATTCAGGGGCAGCTATATTGATCCTGATCACTTTCAATTGTGGCCAGCTGAAGGATGGAATACACTAAATCTTATTTAAGCTCATATGAAAGCAGTTCATCTGCAGCAATCTGTGGCAGATAAAGAATATTACCTTTCATTTTGTCTGACTGCATCAAGATGAAGTTTTGAAAATTTACTTCTTGCAGCAAATATACCAAATGTCTAAAGTCAACAGTTACAATTCAATTACAGACCAGCTCTTGTGGGCTGTTTACAGGGTAATTTGCTACTTAGGCAGCAAATGAAAATACTAACTATACTCTCTGTGCATAGAGAAGTTACAGCACACGGAGAAGCCCCAAGGAAAGACAAAGAAAAAAGATTCCAAACTTCTCAGCAATTTAAAGCACTGCACATTGGATTAGTCTTGTTATAGCTTGAGTGGTTTCATACACAATCATTTTTTGTTTGTTACTGAGCCATTTTGTGGGAAGTTTATTTTATCTTGGAGGCTTAGCATCAGAGTCACAACGAGGGGAAACAGTACAGACTCTTCATATCTGAGAGATGCTCTAACACATGACTTACCTACATTTACATTTTTATATTATTCCAACTTTATTTCCTACAACCCCCTTTTATGCTGTACTTTATCCTTCAAATAAGGACTTTGGTTTCAACAAACTGCTTAGAGAGATTATTTTTGGAGAAAGGTGGCCCCTGCTGAGAATAGTGGAAGCAGATCTTGGCACTTTATGCCAGAGGGTGCGTGGCAGGGATATTTATGGGCATTCTTTACCAGACCATCTGGCTTGCTTTGTTCATATCTATTTTGCTGATAATTGGCCTGAGATGATCTGTAATCAAGATATATTATCCACTACCTATTATTATGACATGACAGATTTTAATCTGATCATCATTACGTTGCTGTTTGGAAAGACTTTTGAAAGGTTTAATCACAATAGTTTAAAGATGTTATTTATGCAACCCTGTTCTGTAGTCGTGGGTACATACTTGATTCTCTGAACATTGAGGACATTCCTCAGTGCACAGGCATCAAGAGATGGTACTTAATGGTCAGAGATACGTAGATGTGGTCAATAGCTCTAACCTGGACCTCTGGAGATGTGGCCATACAACTTGGAAAAATGCTATGCTGAAAGCATAGCAATGACAGATGACAAATGCCCTGAAATTAGTGATGGCACATGACGATTGTTGTCAGCACTTTACATCTCTTCAGTATTCAGTCTCCTGTAGCTGTGTTATTTGGTCTCAGGAGTTCATCCGCAGGTAGTCTTTTGCAGGAGATGATGAATACCACTACTGCAAGAAGTCAAACTGTCAGAAGCTACCTTGTGAATTTTACTCATTTTATAGCTGGAAAAATTGCTTCTGAAAATAGCAATTTGACAAATCTTATGAACAATGTGCACACTGCATATGTAATTTTGTTATCACATTTTCATGGGTTTTCACTAATGTAATATTAAAGGGTGTTAACATGACAGAAATATCACTATTATAATAAGCTTAAAGGAATTTGGATCATTTTAGCCAGGATTTTCTTTCATATTTGGATGTCTTCTGGACTATATTAGAGACACAGATTTGTCCAATACAATGAAAAACATATTAACATAATCAAAAACTTAGTAATACAATAAAATATCCATACATGATTTATAAGTCAAGTTATAGCATCTAGAAAAAAAAATAGCCTTGTCTTCCTCTCTGAATAACAAGCAGTAAGGTATGATGTCATAGTTGTCTGTGTTTTTATATCTTCATGAAATTAATTTTTTTTTACTCCAGAATTTTTTTTTTCACTGCCTGTAAAAGTACTCACTTAAAGGTCTGTCCATTCCAAAACAAATTAGAGAATTTTTATTATTAGGTCATAGTTCCACAGATGTTTGTATCTTTCTGGTTCAGGGCTGAAAAGCTGTAGTCACTTTTCTTTCTTTTTCTTTCTTTCTTTCTTCCTTTCTTTCTTTCTTTCTGAAGAGAAGAGAAAAGAAAAGGAAAGGCAAAAAGAGGAAGAAAGAAAAAAAATAAGGAAGAGAAAGAGCTAAAGTATGGAAGATTGAAAGAGTGAATGACTGGAAGAAAACAAGTATGAAAAAAGAAAGAAGACAGAAGATGCCAAACCTATGGGGATGACTGTGGTTTTACCTGGAGTTAAAAATGTACTCAGTGTCTGAAGTCATATCACCTTAGGCTTTCATATTACTAGTTTTCAGAAAATGATGGTTACATACAGAGGGATTCAAACTAATTGAGTGTGTTTACTTTCAAAATGGCTATCCTCAACACCTTCACTCTGTTTTTGCTCTAAGACTGCAAGTGCTTCTGTATCAGACACACTGTGGTCTTCAGTCATGGACTTCCCTGTGCCTTGACACTTATAAATCTGTGTGTGGATGCCAGAGAGCATTTTGGTTCGAAGCATCACCAACGCAAAGCAAAGGAAAGGAACATTTAAATCCCTTGAGAAATTGGACACAAGATTTACTCTTAAAACGTGATGATAGTTCATAATTTTGAAATACAGCCTTTCAAAGCAATTGCTTAGTGGCCAGAACCTTCCCAGAAAGTAGGATTTCGTCCAATTTTTGCCTTTGCCTGAAGAAATTAAATTCCAAATCACTCACCTTATCACAAGAATGCATACTGGATGTTCTGTGCATGTGTACTTAAACATATTGAATGCATTTTCTAGCCAAGAGAGAGCAAACCCGAGCGTTTCTATCACCTAGACTGAAAATGGATCCATGGGTAAGGAGGAAAGGGTTCACTTTGTGAAGTATTTTTGTTTTCTATACCAAATTCATTAGTTCTCCAAATAAGGTTTCCAATTTTTACAGCAATTAAGTAGTTTACATGTATTTATCCAGCTTCACTATAGAATTTTAATATTTGAAATGTAGCATGAGTCAACGTGGCAATCATCTATTCTGTGTCGAAATCTTCCCTAAAGAAGACTTGCCTTTGGGAGGTATGTTCAAAGACTTTAAAAAGTGTATGCATAAAAGTGTTCTGCTTATGTTACTAAAGATGATGCCATAAAAATTTGCCCTTGGAGTGGAAGGTGATGATCTTTGCTAGGGTGATTAGATCTCCTATTATTCCTCCGAGTTGGGAAGGCTGCTAAGAATGTGCTAAAATGTGGTAGTGAGTGGTGCAGATAGCCCCCTTATCTGACAACTTAAAGCTATATTTTAATCTTGGCCAGTGCCACCAAGAGACTTAGAAATAAGGAGAAAATCTTTAATATAAGAGATAATTTAATTAAGCCTCTTGGAAGAAGCAGAGCACAGGGACATAATAGCTAATGCTGACAGTCTTGCTGATAAGATGTGGACAAGGGGGGAAGGTTTTAAGATAAAGGTGGAGGGATTTAGATTAGATACAAGAAAAAAATTCTTTGCTTAGAGGTAAGTGAGGCACAGGAACAGGTTGCCCAGAGAAGCTGAGGATGCCACATGCCTGGAAGTTTTTAAGGCCAGGCTGGATGGGATCCGGAGCAACCTGATCTAGTGAATGGCTTCCCTGCTCATGGCAGGGGTGTTTGACTTAGATCATCTTTAAGGTCTCTTATAATCCAAGCTTTTCTATGATTCTATGATTCTTTCTCAGCCAGTGTTTCTTAAATAGTGTGCTGTTACAGCATTTTGCTGTGGTCTAGTTGAGAAGGGCCATGGCCCTCATGTTGTCCGTTTTCCACACGAGGTGCAGTTCAGATAAATTAATATGAGTACTCTGATTTGAAAGCCTGATTCTTAACTGTGTTTGCAGCTTTCTTGTCTCTATTTTCTCAGCATCACCCAATGGCGTCTAAAGTATGAGATAGGATGAACTCTCTTGTTCAGGCTCTGGACTATCCAGTTGACCGTTTTGTGACTATTTGTGATGAAGGAAAGGTAGATCTAGATACCATACCTAATGATTTATAATCCTGTAGGATGTTTTAAAGCTCACCCCAAGCTTCTAGCGTAACATTTAAGTACAGATTCTGTACTATTTTGGGGTTGAATTCAATCCACATGTAGATAGGCAAAATTCTTTTTACTTCTATCAACATAGTTGAATTGCTGAAGGGCCCACAATTTTTTCAAGAATCTTTCCTAATTGTCAGTGTTTGACCTCTGCTATGAATGAACAGCTACAAGGGATTAAAATGAACTAAGGAACCACAACCTTGGCTGACATGATCCCAATTCTAGAATAAAGTGGCTCATGTGTCTTTGCTATTCCTCCTTTCTTTAGGGTTTTGGCTACTGAAATTAAAATGAAAGCGATCAGATATGTGTCATACTGAAAGATGTGGAAGATGCTGGTGGAACTGGAAATCTAATAGCCATATTGTTCTTCCAAGGACAAGTTCAACAGAAAGCGCTAAGGCAGATGTCTCCACTCCCCCTGTTCAATAATGGTCCTTCATAAGTTGTGTGTTCTAAAAACATCTTCAGGTTTGCAAATGCTCTCTTATGCACTAACTATCCTGATTTTCTCCAGTCTGGGCACTGCATTTCAACATCCCTGAATGTCCCTGTTGTTGGGTGACTTTTAATGTTATCCGAGAGAAAATAGGAGAGCAGAACCACTCGGGCCATCCCTTGCCAATGCAAATTGTTCAGAATTCAGGGACTGCAACTGAGTTGTGCTCTTCCTTTACATGTGAAGAAATTACCTGTTATTAAAAATTACTCTGCAACAGTAAACTAAAGAATGACAATCTGTGGGTCAGAATGAAAGAACAAAAGTTGCAGAAGCACTAGGAAGCAATGTTAATTAGAAAAAAGAACAAAACTAACTTAACATGCCTCAGAGCTACAGTGGAGCCAATGCAAAGAAAAAATCAAATACTTTTAACTGAAGAAATTTGCCTAAGATACTCTTTAAATGTAATTATGAAATGGGACATTGTTTATCATCATGACTAGGGACTTTACCTATCTGTGCTAAAACGTATGGAAGGGCTGTACTTCTGTAATTACTGCACCTGCCCAGGAGCAAGCACTTCTAGGATGGACATTGGTTTTGAAGTAGAAACGATCCATTATACTTGAGATGATATGGTTTCCATCAGTTTTACTCCATTTCACTAGATCAGACTTCCATGCCTGTGTCAGGCTCCAGCATTGCAAAGACAAAAGTCAGACCTGGCTTCTCACATACATCTTGTTTCCCACAAGGCATGAACTGGAGAGTTTCAGCTACCATGGGCAGCAGGAAAGCTGTGATTCTTCAAGGAACCTGCTCTAAAGTGGCTCCTGTCCTTCCCTCCTCTAGCTGTAGTGACTTTTGCCAGAGAAGCTGGATATTGCTCCTCCGTGAAGGGAAGGGAGCATTAGGAAGGGAAGATTCTGAGTAGTCTCTCTCTGCCTTTCCCTGCTCTTCCACTTTCTGCTGTAGAGAATGTGGGTCAGTTATCTCTCTGCTCTACTTGAGAGCAAAAGCTAAAAAGAGGACTTGTTCCCCTTCAGAGAATTTCTCAGATGAATGAGAAACTTCCAGAAAGAGCTCAAATAATTGTGTTTTCAACATTTTGGATGAAAAGAGGAATTAACTTGAAAACCTACTAGTAACAAATATTTTTCTATAGGTGTTAAGATAATGCAGACTTGCACAATGACCCAAGTCTATAAAGCACCAAACTTTCATCCCTCATGAGATGACTTTCAATGCTCCTCAGGTTCACAGCAGATGCTGATGCTTTGTTTCACTGTGCTTTGCACCCTGAATTTCTCAGGGACTATGAAACAACCCTTTGCTTGATGGGAGCAGTCAGAGGGGGATGGGGCTGAGCAGCAGGAGAAAGCGTAACTGAGAGACTGATAGAGACATCCTGACAGCTGGAATGGGTCATCAATAGATCCATCATGCCAGTAATTTGCAACAAATTTAACATACATCACTTTAGTCAGGCCACGCTGTATCTGTCTTGTCACAGCATCAGAGTGAATAACACTTAAATCGGGTGTCACCGTTGACCTCTCTGACCCTGGAATTGACACTGCTGTTTGAGCTTGGCCTAGCTGGCAGCAGATGTAGGGAAGATTAGTACAAAAGGTGGGGGTGTACTAAAGGAGGACAGAGCATAACAGTACAGCTTAACCAGGCAAACAAATGGTGTCCCTGGATTTTCTCCCAGTCCTGCTTTGCTTGAGGAAGTGTTGGCATTTGTTTAGACCTTCTTGCAGCATTCTTTAGTACATTAACTGTGTATATGTTTTTCATTTTGACTGATTTTATATGTATGCATGAAATATACATATGCAATAAAATTTGTAGACTACGAGGTGACCAGCATGGAGACTGAAGTCTGTCATGGAGACTAGTGAAGTAAAAAACAACAGTAAAACTAAATTGTCATCTTCCATGTTTGAAACATGAGATCCAGCCTGAGACATGAATGGATGCTTTGATTCTGTTGCCACTTTCAGCATCTCAGTGCAGACCTAGCCCTTTAGGAAATGATCAAGCTTCACAAAAAAGTGTCTCAGTTAAAGAGGAGGAGAGACCAAGACCCTCATCAAATCCCAGCATCCTGTGATGGCTTGGGACATGTTAAAAAACCTCCTAGATTATGCCATGGAGAATGAAGAGCCTCCCAGCAAGCACAGTCAGTCCTGGAACTTGGGGGGGATATTCTCCTGATGTCAAATCTGAAGACTGATTTAACTCAGAACTTATGAGCAAGGCTCACCAACCAGCTAAACGACACATTTTCATCCGTCCAAGAGAAGCTGTTTCCCCCATTTTCAATCTTAATGAATACCTTCCATAGACTTCTATGGTTGTTTCTACAGACTAGCATGGAAGTGACTACAAACCTGTTAATTCTCCCTGGTGCTAGAAACGAGACACCCTCCACAGCCAGACGGAGTCCACTGAGTCTGCTCAGCATTTACTTTTGAATCAGCACACGATAGAATTACACGATTTGTTTGCTCACCCGAAAGGCGCTTTAGAGCCATTCATGGTATGTGTGTGACTGGATGCTGGGTGGGCTTTTCCCCTGCAGGCATTCAGCCTTCTAAACAAATATGTGGCTGTGGGATAAATTCGGATTTCTTTTCTTGAGGCATTGTTCTTAAGTGGGTGACTTTTAATTAATGGATTTTGAATGGTAATAAAAGAAGAAGCTGTCTTTGAGCAGGTAATTGGAAGTCACAAAATTAATATGTATATGACTTGTATAATAGTCTGTCTTTTTTTCTGACAGTCTGCATGATGTTTGATATCTTGGTTAAACTGATTTATCACATCACTAAATATCCCTCAACTGGAAGAACAAGAAGCTCTTTGGTTATTCTGTATGTCCTATAATATTCATATATAATGATGGTTTGAAGGTGGAAACATATCAAAAGTGACAGAAATAATAAGAAAATTATAAAAGTTTAGAGAAATTAATGCTGTATGCAAGGGAAACAATTTTTTGTTTGTTTATGCATTATTTTTTGGAAAAGACTGGTAGTAAAGCAGAAGGTATTTTTCAGTTAGTCATCCAGAATGTTAATCAGATTCTACTTGTCCTTATTGCCTTCTGTGTGTGAAGCTGACACCCCAGACACCCACTGATACCACCCTGAGCTTCCCTCTGTCCTTTTCAGGATGGGGCTTCAAAGGATCTGAACTAGTCTGTCTGGATTACACCAAGGGCTACTGAGGGCAGACTATAACATTATATCTTTAGAAGGAATCGTGTCAAAATTACTTGTGTTTGTAGTCTTTTTATAGTCAACAACTGAATTGGTGTACACTGTGTTTGATTTTCTGTGTTGCTTGGACAGAGAAAGGCAAAACAAAAGGAAAAGTCAGCACCTGGCAAACCACATTTTGCTCTGTGTTTCCAGGATTCAAGAGCTGAAGGAAAGTGAATTTACTCCAGGAAGGTGATGACCTCAGCCCCATTACCCAGTTGTCCTATGGTGCACTGTGAAGTTGTATTTCAGAGAAGCTGGGGTCATACAAATGCAGGCATGAGGCACAAGTGAGTCCACATACAGTTCATAAACATATATGAACCGGGCTTAGCCATGATGGACAGTCAACTTAACCTTTAAAAGAAATTGTTTTATAGTGATCTGTTTGCACTGTACTTGAAACTGCTTCTTCCCTCATTATTTTTGATGTGAAAGGAGGAATGAAAAGAATGTGTTTGACAAAGGACCTTTGATGCGTATGTGTGGTGGTTTGGGGGTTTGCTGGTGGATCCATCAAGGAGTCATGATGGGGATCTGAAGGACAGTTTGAAACTTTCTCTGGACTCTAGGCAGCCCTTGGGAGTGTGTAACAGCTATTCAGGATAGGAGGTAAGAGGCAGACAGCACAGGTGCTAACTCTATGGTCCCCTTGGTGTCATCAGCTGCAGTAACTGGCCCAATTTACCTGTGTGAGCTCTGCGGCTCTTCGGTGATTTTTTTCTGACCATCACCATATTTCTATTACTGGGGAAAGATATTTATTAAATTAGCTGTGAATACTGTTAAGTTTGGAATATATGAGCACATAGATTTCTTTTTTCTCCAAGGGACACCAGTCTTAGACCTAACATTTAAAATTCAAGTATAGGAATACAGCCAGAGTATCTCATGAAATCAGGATTTATTTACTTCATGGCACCATTTTGCCCTTTGGCCTAGTTTCCTTTACTGGATAAAATTTCATGTAACAGATTATGAGTCCTTCTCAAAAAGGAGGCAATCCACCACTAGGCTTTCTGGCTATTGTGCACAGGGGCAAGATGAAAGTGATAATATGAAACATTTTCATTCTAATCCCCATAATGTACTCATATGACACTACCTCAAGGAAGGTATTCACTTTTGGGGGGAAGATATGTGTGGCTATGATTTTTTTCAAATATGTTATTAAATAGAAAGTTGTTAAAACAGATGATCCAATTCTTGTGGTAGCTCTACTCTTCTGGCCTAATGTGGGTAGGAGAGAGTGCTAAGGTATTAATAGCATCATAGAATCATGCCTTCCACTAGACCAGGTTGCTCAAAGCCCCATCCAATCTGGCCTTGAACACTTGCAGTTGTGTTTCATCTGCAGATACTGTGGGCAACCTTTTCCAATACCTCAACACCCTCACAGCAAAGAATTTTTCCCTTATATCTAATCTAAAGTTACTGTCTTTCAGTTTGAAGCCAGTTCCCTTGTATCGATACATGCTCTTGTAAAAAGTCCCTCTCCAGCTTTTATGTAAGCCCCCTTTGGGTACTAGAAAGCTGCTATAAGATCTCCCCAGAGCCTTCTCTTCTCCAGTCTGAAGAACTCCAACCCTCTCAGCCTGTCTTCACATCAGAGGTGTTCCAGCCATCTGATCATCTTTGAGACACTCCTGGACCCCCTCCAAGAGGTCTGCCACCTTGTTTGGTCTGGTAGGCGTTAATACCCACGTTCTTTACTGTTTTCACAGGAAATTAAGCTGAAAAACTACAAAGGGGAATGATACTGAAACTTTGCTTGGAGGACCATGCAACTGTGGCTATACCTCTTTCCATTCTCAAAATAGTTTACAGATCATTTTTTTGGCTCTGAATTCACTCCCATGAGGTAATTGCATCCTTTAGTTTCACACTTTAAAAATAAGAGTCTGGGACTTTATCCCAGTCTCTTCTTCTCCCTTCTCCCATACCAAAACAGAGCCACAGCCCTCTTCTGCTTAGAAACCTGAGATTTTTAGCAGCAGTAGTTGACAGAAAAGGAAGCCAGCTTCACTTTCTCAAATGCAGTTTGTGGTAATGTTCTTGGTAATGCCATGTGCATACCTGTAAGGGAGACACCTCATGTGGGGAAGCACTTTTCCTCTGAAACCTGGCAGTCCAGCTCCTCTCCTCTCCTCTCCTCTCCTCTCCTCTCCTCTCCTCTCCTCTCCTCTCCTCTCCTCTCCTCTCCTCTCCTCTCCTCTCCTCTCCTCTCCTCTCCTCTCCTCTCCTCTCCTCTCCTCTCCTCTCCTCTCCTCTCCTCTCCTCTCCTCTCCTCTCCTCTCCTCTCCTCTCCTCTCCTCTCCTCTCCTCTCCTCTCCTCTCCTCTCCTCTCCTCTCCTCTCCTCTCCTCTCCTCTCCTCTCCTCTCCTCTCCTCTCCTCTCCTCTCCTCTCCTCTCCTCTCCTCTCCTCTCCTCTCCTCTCCTCTCCTCTCCTCTCCTCTCCTCTCCTCTCCTCTCCTCTGTGGGTTGATCCTGGTGATGGACCCCTTTGAACAGCCCTTCAGCCCCTGGTTGCTGCTGGCATGAGAGGAACTCAAGCCATCCCTGCGTGTCCCCACCAGCCTGAGTGGCTGTGTGGGATGTCTGGAGGGAACACAGCAGTGCCAGTCTCCTGTGGGGCTGAGCAACCATGCTATGGGGGAATGATGAGCCAGCCAAAGAAGCGGAGACAGTGTGCTCCTACTTTTCCTCCTGCTCCTGGGGGACTGTTAATGCTACTCTCTGCAAGGGCTGCCAGTGGGCATGGTGCCAGCACTGAGGTGCTGACACCAGTGATATTTCCACTCACAGCCACCAAAAGGGTTGGCACATCCTTCTCAACCCTTGCGAGGGAAAGATCACTGTGCAATCTCATGTGTTTCTTAAAGCCTCATGCTAAAGGCCTCAAGGTAGACTGTTCCCACTGGCTTGACCTTCTCAGATAGATCCTTCTCTTGTTTTCTTTTTAGTTTAATGATTCATCAGCTTCTTTTCAATTTTTTTCCAAAATTTTTGCTATGTATTTTTTAAAATCAGAAGCATGGAAAGAACTAAGTGTCTTGCAGTGGTTTGTTCTCTGCAGCCCTTCTTTGCTCTTTTCTGCCATGGGGACAAAAAAGATGACAGTAAAATAATCATTTGGTCCAGGTTAATATGTCTGTTTAAGCCTAAAATTAAAAAAAATAATAAATAATTTTCTCTCGTCAGTCATAGACTTTATGCTTCAGTTTACAAGAGTTTTGTACTTGAAGTTAACCTTGCTATTTAATCCCCGATTTATACTGACATGGTTAAATCCCTGACTTATACTGAATAATTCCATATTAAAAAATAATAAAGGTGTACAAAACCTCTTTCCCAATAACAAGTTTTATTAGGTACATCAGGTGTTACTGTAGCATAGATATACAGTAGTGTAGGTACATTGCAAACAGCATCTTATAGTATCAGACAAAGAGAACCTTTTACAAACCCCATGTCTCTAATTTCATTTTAGAAAATTAGATACTAAGAATTTTGCATAAGATAACTGTATTACTGGGATGCAATTTGGCCCAGGTTTCTAGCTTTAGTGCATGTGGCTCCTTAATAAAAAGTGTCAGTTAAAATGAAAATACAGCTTGGGTAATTAAATTTAATTGGATCTTGTCACTTTAAATCCTCTTCGTTTTTGAGTGTTTCTACAGAATTGCAGCTTCTGGTTTGCTAATTTCTTTATTGCAAGCTGTGCTCTGAACCTGACTGTCCTATAATAAAGTGGGACCTTGTTTTTGTAGAGCTCTTTGAACCATGACTGTAATAACAAACAAAAGGAGGGTGGGAGCTGATTTATTGCCAAAAGAAAATCTCTCCTTTATTTCTTACATGTTCAGCTAGTGAAAAATCATGGGTCTGATTTTATTAACTCTTTAATTTTCTTGCAAGTTGATCACCATTTTGCACAAGCTCTCATGAGTACTATGGTATGATGCTATGCCTGTGACAGGTAGAAGCAGCAATTATCATACTTTTTTATATTGGAGTTGTTTGGGGAAGCAATAGGGATTAGGTGAATTGCAGTATTCATATGTAGGTCAAGCAGGGTGCAGGCAGCCACAATGCAAATGATGTGTACTGCCTGCCAATAGCCACTGTGCTGATTCGCAGGGATCACCTTCTCCAGGGGTGAGAGGTAATTCAGTTTCTTTATTACACATTGCACATGCACAGCATCCAAAGGCAAGGAAGATTTAAGTGTAGGTGATGAAGCAATAAAGTATTTGCCATACCAACAGACACATCATAAAAATGATCAGTCTGTCACAAACTGTACAACTGCTAATGTCCATATTTCAAATTAAAGCCAGTTGAATGAATTTGTGCACTCAGGTTTTATGTGTGAAATGCAGTATCACTGCATCCTTGATTAGAAGACAGGTCACTCAACGCCTACATCTCAGAACGATTGAAGATGTAAGACTGTCCTTCACAGCACAGTAGTGGTCCCCCGATTCTCTGCTAAAGCATATGGATATGATGTAATTACATTTTGCAAAGTGCTGGTGACACAAGTTTCTCGAGCAGAACTGCTATGCCAGTGCAGTCTCTGCTGTTTATAACCTTTTCCAGAGGTGTGCCTCACATCTCGCCGATATGCCTGGGATAAAATCCTCTGCAACCAGACACAGAAAGCTCTGTTCAGTTTCCCACCCATGGATGCCCAGGGTACTTGAGGTGCCTGAGGGTGTATGAGATATCTGCACAGGGCCCTTAGAATGAGATTCAGAGCTCAGCTGAAGATGTGTCTTCACACATTGGTGTCTACATGGGAAACATATTCCTAAGTGCGTATTTTAACTAATGAAGCTTTAGCGTTTGGTTCAGATGTCCACAAACAAGCATCTAGTGGCAGCTGGGATGTCCTAGTTTACCCCAGCTGACCGCTACCTGCTCTTCCAGAAGTGGATAAGGATCACACATTCCTGTCTTATATCTATTACATCTGTCTTGACAGCCCAGGAGAGTTCAGCCAACAGTAATTACCTACCTATGTGCAGCCAACTAAATCTAGGCCTAGAGATCCCTTTGTGCTGTAAAGTGAGCTCACATACAGTGACCTGTGAGTGGACACCTAAATTTAAGTATCTGTAGTTTGAAACTGTACAACTACTGTTTTCAGATCATCTCCTCACTTAGGTAAAGCTCACATCTACCCCAGGAGCACCCTGGGAACACCTGGAGCATGGACATATGCCTCTTCATGTGTCCAATATGCTTCTCTGCTGTGTGGTGACCAGTTTGCTCCCCTGAGCAGTACCTGGTTGGGGCTCATGCTCCCTCATTCCTTTCTCACTCATCTGCTGCTTGTGCCCAAGGTAAGTCACCTTGTACCAGCCCATCATGGCTTCCCAAGGAGGTAACATTCTCCTTACCTGCATGCATTGCTGCATTAGGATATGAGAGCTAAAAGTGGTAGCTGGAGGCAGGAAAAATTCATCCTCTCTGAAAGAGGTGACAATCATCATCTTCAGAAGATCTGCTTTTTCCATTCATTAGAGTGGAACCTGGATGACTAGTTTGTACTATTCATCTAAGTTGTAGATTTCTAGATTGATGGAACTCAGATGAGATGCATCCCACGGCATGTATGTCTCTGTATCTTATTAATGAAGCCACAGAATTTCTATCTCCTTAAAGTTGTACAGTTAGATCAAGGGAGTTAGAAAACACCCCAGTAATTAATTACAGGGATCAGACTCACTATAACAAAATGTCCTGGCTTGCTGTCACTGAAAATAGTGTCCAAACATCACATCACTCTTAAAAAAGCCAGAATAAATTATTTCACACTGCTTTCTGGATTTTTACAGTGTTTTATAATGTTGTTAGGGGACCACATAAGTAAAGATGGTCTTGTTTTCATACATACCTTTTTTTCATCACTGTTTTTAGGGCCTCTGTAAAGCAGTTGACTAAAAAGATCTATTTAAAGAGACTACATGCTTTATTTATACACAGAACAGATGAATGGATGGATAAAAGTAATGTATGACTTCTTACAACCACCACTTAAATAGCATGATTCACCAGGCTGTAGTAAGTCTGCTAGTAAGTCTGGTTACTTGCTTTTTTTGTCACATTTGGGCCTTGGGATCCAGACTGAAATTGTAATTCATTTTGCAGACGACATATCATTTCATATCTTATGAGAATGATAGCTGAAAAAAAATGGTTCTCGTGTTTGGTGTATGATATCAGACACAGCGAATGGACTGTACAAACATGTCATGCATTATTGATTTATTTATTTTTATTTTTTTCTTGATTTTCAAAATATTGAATCATTCACAATGGTATGGCATTTAAAAAATATTCAAGTTTCTGATGTAAATGCTGGTAAGGTACTAATTTCTGCAGTTTTACTTTCCCTTCTGCCAAAAAGAGACAGACACATGAATTCCAGTTAACTTTCATCAGGTTCTAAGCTTCAAGTTTATTTGGTACATCTTGGAAAATGCTATCTTGTATTTTTAAACTTTGGAAAACATTTCAGCTAGCTCCACTTCCTTTCTGATGTAAGAAAATTTATCACACTTCACTGACACTTGCGTGGTATCTGTTTATGGTTGAATATGTAGTCTTTATTGAAACTAGCAACTTGGCCTCTAAAAAAGGGAAAAATACTGTACCCCATAACCAGAAGTGTGGCTATACAGATTAATCTGCATTAACAGATACAGTACTGGAATTAATGCTGTCTGATTAATTTGCCTGTTTTAGTGAGTAATGTCTATTCTTCTGCAGTGATAAATGGCTCCTTACGAATATATGATTACAAATTTACAGATTGTTTTTGTAGTTTTATCTCTACCTCTTTGATCTTTAAGGGTTTACAACAATCTGCTGCTAGATTTTTGCAACATAGTGAGAGTAATTATTTTAAATTTATGGATGATTTCCTATTTGATCACTTTTGTCCTAAATTAGAAACCATCTGAATGACAGTTTAAAAATCATGATAACAAATCTTACTTGATCTCTTCTTCATCATACTTTAATATAGACTCTTAAATGAACATTTTTAGTATCTGATTGTTCAGCACTTGCACGCATTATTGTGAAACATTCAATTTCAGGAAAAGTCTCTGCTGGAAGTAGGGGGAACTCAATACATATATGCAAGAGATTGTGCATATATGCATATATACAGTGCACTGTCAGAGATCTCAAGGGACACTCGGTGACCCAGGTGTTTCCTTCTGGCCTTATGTTTTCATTTGGGCAAGCATCCTCTTTTGGGTCCAGCAATGCTGGATGTTACTCTTTGTATAGCTCTTGCCACTGCTTTTCTGTAGAACAGTGTCTGGCTTCTGCCGAGGAAGAATTCATGTGGCAATCCACATTTTGCTGCAGGTTGTGTTTGCTTCAATAGACGGTTGTAGCATTTATAAGCTAGTCTCAATGACCTTGCCTACAGTGAGTGAGGGAGAGCAAGCAACTTGCTGGAAGGGCTAACCATATTCAGGATGGTTGAAATGAGTGACCACCACTTTTTGAGTAGTGTTTGAGTGAACACTACTTTTTAAGCTTTTCAATTAAAATAATTGACTCCCATTCATGTAATTACTGCCACTGACTTTTGTGGGACTACTACCACCTGTGACAGTATCGTTTAAAGGATCCTATAGTTTTCCTTCAAAAAGTTCCACAAGCTTGAGAGAAACTAGATCAGCTACTAGTTACCTCCTGATCTCCCTGATAGCTCTGACGCTGGTAGAAAGACTCTCCCTGCAGGTTTCCAGTGCTCTATTGCAGTGCAAAGTAAATTTGCTGTACTGCTCCCACTGGCACACCTGTTTTCACAGCTTGAATGTCAGTGTACCTAGCAGCCTCAGTGCCAGCACAACCCTGCTGCTGGCTGTGTAATATTACCCAGAACTGAGAATTGTACTTGAATAGCTCATGATCTGCATGTTGCACAAGTGCAACTTTGTCCCCCACTTTGTGAGCCAACATGAAAGAAAACTGTGTACCTGCTTTGTTCAGATCACCTAAAGGCAGAAGTCACTATGTCCCAGCAGCAATTCCCTGAGTCAGGTTGTCTGTAATTCTTTATCAAGGTTGAATCCAGTGGCAGCTGCCAAATGTAATTGGCAGCATGCACTTGCTGCATGCCAAAAGGACTAAGTGCCCTGCTATGCTCTATTGATATGGCTGCTGAAGGCATGGAGCCCAGCTGGTTCTGCGCCTCACACGAGTATGTCTGGAAAAGGTAATTTTGCATGACAAACATATTCCTTGAATCTTACCCTCTATCCACTAGCAAGAAAACCTTCTATCCATTCTGGGCCATGATTATGGTGTTTGGTCTCTGTCATGCAACAATTAGGCAATTACTCTGTGTGCCCCTCTTTCTTTATATGTGTGTCTGCATAATAACTTTGGAAGCTCTAGCCAATTTTAGTGATAGCTGAAGATCTGAGAGATACTAATTTCCTCAAAGTTTGAATAAAATAGCTATATACAGGAGAAAGACCTTTCCAGAGAGTCCACTGAGAGAAAAACTCAGTTCTTCTTAGACACCAGACTCTGTGCAAGTGAATATCCCAGATGTAGGAAATGCTCCAGTCAGCCTTTGCCCTTCATAGCCAACTACTTGATCAGTTGTTTCACAAATCTGCAGGAATCCTGACTCTGTTAGCTGTGTTGGTCACTAAATTATATCTTTCTGCATTATCCATCCACCACAAGAAACTTACGTGTAAGTCACAAATGATGACCATATGTACTTTTGCAACCTATTTTCTCTAAGAAAAACCCCACCTTTATTTGGTGTATTTTTTTTTTTTTTTGCACACTGGGGGCTTCTTTCTGTAGTGCTTTTCTCCTTCTAATAACCAAAAAGACATTGGTTGGGTTAAAACCATGTCTTCAGCCACCTGGAGTAATTTCACAGGTATGTGCTTCTTCCCTGGCCCAACAGGGTAAAATCAACTAGTATTACAGATGAGGGGCATACAGGGAGATTGGTCCATGCTACTCAAGTGGCCAAACAAACCCAGAAACCAAGACCAGTGTTCATCCTTTGACCCCTAAACTCAAAAACTGGTAACAAAGAAAATGGATTCCAATGTGGGAATATGGAGAGTCAGGACAAAATCCTGAAAAATAAAGGAGGTTAAAGCTACAGAGAATTGCCGATATTTTTGAAACAGCTGCAGAACATGGCACACAGGGTGAGTGGCTTTAGGCTGATCTACCTGGGTGGAGCTGCACAGACCAGCCCAGCAGCCTGACTTGTGCTGACACAGACCCCAAGTGAAAACTTGCACCTCCTTGGCTGTGGGTCCGAGTAAAGGACCATCTAAAGGCTGGGTCCCTCCTGCGGGAGCTCCAGAAAAAGAGACAATTCACTGGGCTGTCCCACATGAGCAGTCACTGTCTGGATATCTCCTGTGCTGAATGAGCCCACCTGCATTTTCTCTGAGCTTCCTGCTCAGATCTACTGCTGTTGGGGCTGCTCACCTGTAGCTGCACCATTCAGAGGGCTTTTCTCAAGGAGGGATTCATCAGCCCCCTTTAAAATAAGGCCAACACACAGCAGCACTAAAGGTTTTGTCTTCTAAGTGGCTTGCACCCCTTGATAAGATAATGTACTGGAAATGTATGTCACTGTGATATTTTGGAATGGATAAATAATGTATGACTCTGGCAAATGAAAGTTTTGAACTCGAGAGGAATCACTGGCATTTTTTAAATAATTTAGGAAGTGCTCATAAAAGAGAAAAATGAGGAAAAGGCCTTTAATAAATGTCACTTATTTGGCATCATAACCTCTTTAGAATGACTGGTATTTTTATGAACTTCATGTGGATATAAATGTACTTAAATGTGGAAGTATCTGCTTTCTTTGCAAAACTTGAAACCACTTCTTACAAGAGAAGAAATTCTCATTGAAGTTTAAAGGGAAGATATTCAGTGGCTACTGGAAAATTAATGGCCAATATTGACAATGATTATTTGCTCATGTGGAAACACAAGTACTTGCTAATTTACTGAGCAGTTAATAGAACCCATGACAGGACTAAGTGACTTCTCAGTTGTATGCTTTCTTTGTTCTTGCATTCATGCCATACTCATTCCCATGCCAAAAAGTGACAATGGTGACTAATGTTTTATAGAAAAATTCAAACTTTGATATCTCTAGCAAAAACTGTTAACATGTTAACTCAACTGTTAACTCAGATAGTTAAAGAGACTGGAATACTTACATAAAATCCTCATGGAGTTTCTTGTTCCTGAGATAAATCACTTGAATATGGTTTTATAGAAGTTGTTTATCTCTTGCTTTGAAAAGGTTCTCTTGAGTGCCTATGCCTAAGTGACTTTTTCCTCCTCCAAACATTCTATAAATTCAGGATTGGGAAGAAATAATACATGCAGGTTTTTTTCTACAGTAATTTTAGTCCTTTAATGCTTGGTGAGGTATTATGCTATTATTTCCAAAACATCTTCTTTGGAGTAATATCACTCCAGTAGGTGAAATATGTAGGGCATCTCATTTTGTTGTTGATGGCACTAGTAGATGTCTCTATTTTTTTTTTCCAGAAATAATTTTTTTATCCTGTGTAACTGTTTCACAGTCCTCTTTTTGTTAAGAATACTGAATTTTTTTGATGTGGCTGTTTTCATCTCTTTGAATATGATCAGGAAAGACTAGAAACCTGGATAAAGCTTGCTAAATAAGGAAATTTTGCCTGAGTGATGGCTGAAGAACTGCTGTGTCTGCCTGGGGTGTCAGTGATCATGGCAGATTAGTGATTTATCTGAGATCTACTAGGATTGCATTTGAATCATCTCACATGAAGGTACCAGGCCCAATTCCCCAGAAATGTTTTTTGTAGACTCACATTCAGTCTTGTCTCCCTGTTCAATGCATGTGCACACTGATATAGAAGGTAGATGCCTTGATTGTGGGGTTTGCAGTATGATAAAGACATCTTCCTAAGAATCAGATTTTGAATTGAAGATGCCAGTTCTGTCAGATGTCTTAAACAGTGCCTGCATGAAGCTGGAACATGGGACAAGAGTTACCTGGCATAATTTTGTCATATTATATCACTTGTCTCAAGAAAAAACCCAAACATTATGAATGTGATTAATGGCTTGACATTTTTATTGATGCCTTTTGTAATGTAAATTTAGATATATTGATTAAAGAACTCAGCTTTGATCCAACATCTTTTGAATTCAATAGAAATATTCCCAATGGTTTAAAAGACTTCCCACTAGTTTAAATAACTACCAAATCCTATTTAAAAACCAATTCCATTGATTTTGGTTGCTGTTGTGCAGTATCTCCTATATAATTCAAAACTATGTTTGAATGAAGAGTTCCTGTATTGGAAGTTTTTTCAGAATGGCAATGTAATAGTTTTCTGATTTGTTTAAGAAAGGAGTCAAGGGGTGTTGCAAATTTTATGAACATAGAAACAATGACCTAAGATAGGGAAATATTTTAATTTCATACATTATTGATTTAATTTACAGGAGTCAGATCATTAGATTTTCTACGACTGATGTCTTAAAGACATTGCATACACTTTTAAATATATAAATATTTAAGCACAGTATATCTGTGCATATATACATGTGTGCAAATGAAACTTCTAACAATATCAACCATTTAAGTGCATTTCTCCATAAAGCAGACTTACGTCTAAACAGAGTTTTGATCCATGACATTTTATTTATTTCCTTTTCCATTTTATTCAATATAATTCATGTGTACTGATGTAAACGCTGTTGAAGTCAGCAGCATTTTCCCCAATGTATTTTAGAACAGGTATTATCCGGATGTGGCCTGCTCGCTTGAGTTTAGTCTTCTTTCCTTTAACATAACCTATCCAGCACCAAGCACTCCCTATCTTTCACTTTTCTAAGAAGATAAGATCCTTTCTAAAGAAAATAATGAGCAGTTCATGAAGACTTTGACTTTAAAATCTCATTAAACACCTCATAACCAAATAATAGAGACAAGGATGTTGCTATCCTAATCTAAACACATAAATCATCTCCAAAATATTTTTTTCATGAAACATATTCGTCTTCGGTCTTTTTTCCATTTTTTCTTTAAGCCTACATACATATATACACATCTATTACTGATGCAGGTAAGCTACAACTCTTTTTGAATGTGAAATTGAACTAGCAGCCTTTGATCTGAACTACAGGCTGATCTGAATTCAAGAAAAGGCTGCTGCTAAGCCACATTCCCATTCAATCCATTAAACCATTCACTTCCATGCTCCTCATCACACTGACTCCTAATTTGACAATGACAAAGAGCTCCACGGTGATTTTAAATTTCATAATTTTAATCTGTCAAGTCTGACATTTAATTAGTGCCCTTCTAACCTGTGCCCGCTCACTTGAAGGTTACTGTTGGTTTTCCTTTAGAAATTTTTCCTCTGGAAGAGTGGATTAATAAATATGTACATAACTGGCAGGGATAAAGACAATACACACACAATGGTCTATTAGTTCCAAATCTAGACAGATGAGGTTAATAATATTTTAAAGTGCTGCTTTATTGTATTAAGAGTGATTAAGCCCTTGGCTCAACCCTGTATGAGTTGTTCATTCAAAACATAAAATATAAGGTCTATTAAGCAAAGTCTAGCGAGAACGGTTACCCAAACTACAGCAGCACTGTGTTCATAAGGCATACTACAGGAGTGCAGAATTTCTGAGATATAATTTCATAATTCAGCAAACACAATGGAACATGCTAGGCTCACTAAACAGACTAATTAGATTTTGATCACAAGTCAGTCACCGAGAACCCACCTTATAGACTAAAATCTGGTGCAATTTAATGTTCTGGTATTTAGTTTTCTGGAGGACTGAATTACAATGTAACTTGCGTCCCTTGTTAAAAATGAGTTTGCTGTTCTTAGATCAGCCCCACAAGGACTGAAATCCCAATCACAAAAATATGCCACCATTTGTTAGTGCTAGCAGAGTGGTCACTCAAAGTCCTCAGGGGACAAACCTCAGCCTAGCTCTCCAGCACCATACGTGGCTACTAGTCAGTAATGTATGATGTTCATTATATTGTCACTAAATATTGAACATCTACAAGTGAAGACAGGAATAAAAGAACATCCTTTCTTAGGGCGGGCATTAGAGAAAGAACATCTGAGAGAGTAGAGAGATATCATGAACCTCTAGTTGTCAGCTGGGCTTCTCCTTTTCTTCATAGTGCCACAGTGCATGCATTTCAGAAAATGAATCTACATGAATACCATTATTTTATTTACTAAAGAGGCAACCACCATGATGCAGTATCTTATCTGGCAGTTCAGACTCCTTCTAGTGCAATTTAATGTTATTGGGGCTTCTTCAGACTTTTTTCTTTTTCCAGAAGACCGAGAAGAAGAAACAAATAATACGAACTAGTTTTCTTTAAACAGAAGTAGTCCCAAAACTAAATTGGATAGAGGTTTACATCCCACTACTTTTGCCCCAATTCCTCTTTCAGAGTAGCCTTGCTATGGTTAAATATTGCTGAAATCAAGTAAGAGTTGCCAAATTGCCTATGAGCAATCTTTAAAAAATCAAAAGAAAAATTATTCACAGAAAAAATTATTCACTTTTAGTTTTATATAATATATTGGTTTAGCTGAACAGGTGATATACACCGGTATCTCAGGATTAACCTCTCCCTCTGGATACTGTCCTTCCATTGTAGCAAGTATAGGAAACATAACAATTCTGAAAAATTTCTGTACATTTCCTGAATTAATATTTTTTAGTTACACAGAACATATAAATGTATTAATAAATCCCAGTACATTATGCCTAAAAATTTTCAGGGAAAATTTAGAGGAGACCAGTATTGGATTTGAAATGAAAGGATAACTGGTGAGCCGTGTGGCACAAACACATTATACAAGTCTGGAATTTGCTGCCATCCATTTCTCATTCTCTCTCATTTGGCTCACCAATTCTTTGAGAACATTGCTAGCCTCTATATGCTGTCACTCTCCAACATAAATCTGCATTTTTCTGGGTCTATCAATGCTGCTGTAGAATAGAAGGGTTAACTTGTTTACATTAATGCCTTACTCTCCTGCAAGCAAAACACTGGAAGGAGATAAATATTAGTGAAAATAGACCCAAATATCCTTATTAACTATTGCAGATTCCCTTTTCCAACTAGTCTTAGTAACTTTTTAACATCTTTTTAGGACTTTATGAAGAATAAGGTGGCAATGGTGTATAATATAATGTGTTCTTCTTTGTTAATACTGTCATCTTCATCAGGATACGTCACTGAGATTTTACATGCTTTTTTTGCATCTCAGCAGTAAATAGTGCTTTTCTACTGTACTCAGGGACTCAGGCTCAGCTTGAACAAGGCCTTTTTTTGTTTAGGAATTGCTGAGCAGCGTGGTCAATTTTTTGAATGAATGTATAACTATTTCAGGTGAACTTCTGTCAGGAAATGTTCCTCACCTTCAGAAACTCAAGAAAGTTAGGCACTTCCTCACAATAACTTTTAAGGGATTTTACCTCCCACATGCAAGAAGCAAGTTTGAATGTCTCTGAATGAGAATCTTGGTAACTTTTATTGACAATTCTCCATTTCATTTCTTTATTTGTTTGGGTAGAGGTTTTAAAATGTTTCTGTTTTCTGTCCACTTGTGGAAAATGAATATTTTTGAAATCTTTGAAAGTTTCCCTGGATGGGTAGTTTACAGAGTTCTTGTAGGACTTTTTTCTAAAAATTTCATTTTCCCAATTTCAAATTTTCTAAATTAGGGCAGTATTTTAAGGAAACAGTTCATCTTTGCTTACTGTTCCCAGATGTGACAGTTTATAAGAACAAATATATGATTCTGGTGTCCAAGTTAGGAGTTAACCATTTTGTCTGCAACCAAAATATGTTTTTAAGTCAGGAAAGGCTCCTTTCTATCTCCATTTCTGCTGTTACAATTGTAGTAACTTATTATGAGAGTTGGTGTGACTAATTATATAACATTATTAATGGAACACTGTTTAATATAATATGGCATAGGCATGGATTTGTTCCCAAAAATTGTGGCACATAGGCTATTACCAAGATCTTAATGTGTCCTTTACAGTTAGGGCTGAGAGAACACATACACATCTGCTAAATTATTTGTGACAAATGGCTGTCACGAAATAGTGATAGCAATGACTAAAAATGGAGACCAATGCATTTAAATAAATTCACTTGGTATATGTACATTTTTTGTATATGAGACAGCACACTGAAGACTACAACTATTTTCACACTATTGGCCAGACACCAGTTTAACTCAATGCTTGTGAATAATAGAACAGCAGCAGTTATTTGTTTGAATGACTTTCATGTGAACAGAGATATCCCTGCTCAGCTCACAAGTCCTGACTACTCCTCACTTCCATGCAGTATTATAATAAATATATTATACATTATATATATATCTGCTCACCAGATGCTCTGGAAGGGACAGTCCTTACCAGGCTGGTGTTTTGGAATAAGATTGATTCATTAAGGTTGGAAAAGAACTCTAAGATCATCGAGTTCAACCTTTGGCCAAATACCACCAGAACAAGTAAACCATAGCAATAAATGCCAAGTTCATTAATTTCTTGAACACTTCCAGGGATGGTGACTCCATTCCATTCCAAAGTTTAACAAGCATTTCAGTGAAGAAATTCTTCCTGATATTTAATCTAAACCTCCCCCACGGCAGCTTGAGGCCATTTCCTCTTTTCCTGTCACTGGCTGCCTGGGAGAAGAGGCCAACTGCCCCCTGGCTACAGCCTCCTCTCAGGTGGTTCTAGAGAGTGATAAGGTCACCCCTGAGCCTCCTTTTCACCAGGCTTAACAACCTCAGCTCCCTCAGCCACTCCTCATAGGACTCACTCTCTAGACCCTTCAGCTTTGTTGCACTTCTCTGGACTTGCTCCAGCACCTCAATGTCTTTCTTGTAGTGAGGAGCCCAGGACTTGATACAGCACTTGAGGTGCAGCCTCACCAGCGATGAGTACAGCAGGATGGTCACTGCCCTGATCCTGCTGGCCACACCACTGCTGATGCAGGCCAGGATGCCACTGGCCTTCTTGACCACCTGGACACACGGTGGCTCATGTTGAGCCAGCTGTTGACCAGCATTTCCATATCCTTTTCTGCTGTGCTACTTTCCAGCTACTCTTCCCCCAGCCTTTAGTGATGCGTGGGGTTGTTATCCAAGTACAGGACTTGGCATTGCGCCTTATTGAACCTCATGCCATTGGCTGCAACTCATCAATCCAGCCCGTCCAGATCCCTCTGCAGAGCCTGAAAATAACCAGAGACTTGGAGGTGTGAATTGGATGCGGATTAGATTCTGAAAGAAGACAAGCCTGTCACAGACCAAGCCAGGTTTTGAGATGGTGGGTCTCCTGTTAAGCAATTGGAAGTGGGGTACACATTTCAGGCATTTCTACTAGCCCTCTGCCATGTGATTTTGACCCAACTGCTAGTCACCCATTCCTACGAGCAGATAGGTGTGAGCTTTTGGGGGAATACCTCAGAATCTTTTGTCTAGGTAGGGTGTTATTTTAGGAGTAAAAACATGAATGAATGAATGAATGGAAGTCGTGAATGCCTGAAACTGCTTAGCTGAGAAGGCAGTTAAAGCTGTCTCCCACAAAAGCAGCTCCTAGCTTACTTCAGAAAAGAAAGACAAGTGGTCTCTGCTCTCATAGAATAATGGCAGGTACTTATTCTTGCAAAGGATCATGGGGTTGGGATTTTAGTCGAGAAGGGTTTTCTTCAATTTCTGTTTTAGAAGAGTAGCTCTGAAGAAGGGTGGAAATACAAATACTTCCCCCCTTAGTGTTTTCTGTTGACTGGCTCTAGTTCTCTCCTTCCTTTAGTGTCTAGAGTTATCCGGTCATCAAGCACTGTGCTCTGCTTAGAGCTGAACTTTGGTTCTCTTTCCTGGTGTTACACAAGCGGGTGCAGGTGGATGAGCAGTAATTAAAAGCAACACCCTGGACCATTTCACTCATCCAGGATACATTGATTTATTGGCAGGTTAAATTAAATGGAGTAGCAAAAGAATACAAGACTACATATGGGAAAACTTATGTCTTGCTCATGGCCTTTCTGGCCCATCTTCCAAGGGCAAGGCAAGGGAAATTTTTCTGTTTTTCTCAGAGATTCTTGTCTTTTCATTTCTGCTCAGCCTCAGTCCACTCATTTTTTCTTCCTAATTACAGTAACTTTAATTTTGAGTTGACTATACTTATATGTCCTTGGCATGGGAAAATCCAAGAGATATTATTTTCCATTTACTTTCTAAATTATATTTCTTGAGAAGTTATGGATCTGTCCTGTGTCTCTTGTTTGTAGTAGCATCATCTGGGCCTTTGTTTTATTTTTTTCTCACTTGTGTTTATTTTACTGCATTCCATCCATGATAACCAGGAATCTGCCTGAATTTACACCCCTTTATATTGATATTAGAGAGGTAAGAAAGGAAGATAGGGACACAATATGTAACCTACTCAAATAAAATAAATTTACACATGCAAAAATTATGGTAACTGTGATCATACAGCAGTCTCTGAGCATCTCTGTGGAGAAGTTTTTTTTTATTAGAGATAGCTAAAGCAATTATAACTGGGCAAAAACTAATGTAATTGATGACTGAGCCAGTTTGTGTAGTATAACACTGCTCACTAATTTTTGCATAGTTTTTGGCTTTTTTTCCTTTTCTCTACAGACTATACTTTTATGTAAGCGTGTGGTGATGCAATGTTTCTATTGCATTTTTGTATGTTCTTTGTACCCTAATGGTTCGTCCCTACCTTCCCCCCTCCTACTCCCAGTTGGTCTGCCCCAGATCCAAGCGGCTCACCCGGTGCTCCCAAATATGGTTATTCCCCCCCCCGCCCCCCCTTGTTCTGGCACCTTCCCTGTCAATCGCCCAAACCCCTCCCAGAGTTCTGGACTATTCTGTTCCTGTCACCCAAGCCCTCCCCAGATACCCTTATATGGTCCCCGTCAATCCCCCGAGACCCTGCCCCCTCGCATACCTCCCCTCTTGGAAATCCCCTAAACCTAGATGCCCCATTGGGGCATGTGACCCCTCTCCCTCCACCCACCAAGACCATTGGACCAGATGTGAGTCTTCCATCCAGCATCCCTCCCTCCTGATCCGCCTATTGGTCCCTAGTTGGGTTACTCCTCCTGTTCAACCCACCTTTATAAGGTGTAGCAGTACTGCAACTGTTGCTTGTTCATCACGGATCATCTTCTGTGAAGGTGGATCACTTCCTGTGGCTGCTACTCTTTCTCGTTCCCTTCGTCAAGGGCTGCTGACTGCTTACAGTGTCTGGAGCTGGTGCTCCACACTACAGAGCAGAGGCTTCAGAGGAGCAGCCTTAAAGCTCCATGCCTCCAGCTGCTCCCCACTCCTGCCGCACACCGCTGGAGCTAGCTTGGGCAGTGGACAGCAGCGGTCCCTGTGATATAAGGGTAAACTTTATATAAAGCTCACTTGGAAACCTGGACGTTGTTTAGTTTTATTTTCAAATCTGTGGCGCACAACTGTGTCTGTGAGATGTCAGCATATAGTTCACAAAATACTTCAGAAAACTCATTTTAGAAGCATAGGTAGGAATTGTGACATATAATCAAGGCTACAAACAAAAGGAAAGTAAATTAAACTGATAAAGAGACAAAGAAATTAGCATACTTTTATTTGTAGAAGAGGAGCAGGGTGGAAATACTGTGAAAGACAACTTGTGGACTTCTTCCAACGTGACCACATTGGTTTCTTCTCTTCTAAGATTCTTAAGAGTGGAAAGATACCTACATACATTTCCTTTGGGACAGAAAGAAAAGGGACTGTTTACATCAGGCACTCAGATCTGTTCAGAGCTATCTTGAGATTGGTATTCACATATATGTAACAGACTAAAATCAAATGAAATCTCTCTCTGTTCCTATTACCAACCTTTATTCTGTACTCTGTCCTGTTGGACACGCTGTATAAGCAAACACTGTAAGGATTTTAAATTTCAGTATCACTGTGGTCTGTTAAAGATGTCAAAAATACATACATTTCTATTAAAATTCATAACTTAATTTTCCTGAAAGCTTTTCAGTGCCATCATCATATTGCAAAAGCACTGCTGAGATAACAGTTAATCCTCCTACTGTTCACCTTTTTCTGTCTAAATCAGAAAAATAAATAGATGGAGTGCTGCTGTAGAGAGTCCCAGAAATCATTGCTTGTGTAATTAAGAGGGTTTCCTTCAGTTAGTCTTTATGAATTCATAGAAAGAGGAACATGTAGTTCCTTCAGGCTTGTCTGGATCTGACAGGGATATGTTCTTCCTTCTGCTTCCTCTGGCTCACTGCTTTCCTGGGTTTGTCTCAAGTATTCTGAATACACAGAATGTCAAGAGCACACACAGTCTACTCCAACTGCCTTTTTCAAGGAGACGGAAAACCTCAGAAATATTCTTGAAGATAGTTTTACCCCTTTCTATTAGCTGTTACAACCAGACTGTTTCCTGTTACATCATTTTAGTTTCAGAGTTTAATAAGAATTGGAATTCTGGTTTAAACGTCTAAACAGATTTGTTCTATATGAGCCAGCAAGTTTTAAAAAATTATTTTCGGCTTAATTAATCTCAAAGAGTCACTGTAGGAAGTGAAAAGTCACTGAAGATTTCTTTTTCTTAACAGAATTTCTTAAAGTAATTTTATGTTCCTGCATGTAATAAGACTATAATAAGACATGTAATGGCTGCATAAATATTTCTACACTAATATGAATATTTCTATAGTTATTATGAACCTCTTTTTCTTAAAAGACTTTTTAAGAATCAGCTGCAACACTCTACAGGACCTTATGTGCTGCACCGAAGACACACCGTTACTGAAATTATAAGGGTGTTAGGCAAACACTGTCAAAATTGCACAAAGATTTGCTAGAATTTTCAAAGAGAAGCTGCTAATATCCAGTTCTTAAGATACAGCCACAATTTGCATTCTTTCCTGGAAACATCAGCTAGACCAAAGTAACCCAACATCTTCTGTAGAATATTTTCCAGTGTTTGCTTTTACTTTGAAATCTTTAGTATATGAATGCAAAAAGTATTTTCCAGTAATAACTTTATAAACGCTGAAACTGGGGGTTTTCTGAGGAACGAATGGAAGAAAATCAGCTTTTATGACATGGCTTATGGCTCTGACAACACATCCATGCCTACCCCTTCACTTCTAAAGAGACCTCTTTTCCTTCTTTCAAAATCAGATGTCAGTAAACCAGGAATATCTTATGAAGTTCCTTCCCTGAAATAAAAAATCATAAATTACACCACGTGGATTTCTTGTATGGGGGCCCTTATTCTTTGAGAATAAAGTCTTTTTCCTTGTCTGTGTCTCAAGTGTGTGGTTCCCTGTTCTACAGTAAACTCTATGAAGGATATTTACAATTTGCAATTCCTAACTAATGCTGTGAAAAGTCAGCATCAACAAGGCCCGACTCATAGATACATTTTCTAAAATAAAATAGAAATCCAAAGAAGAATACAGATGTTCAAAGTAGCTTTTTAGACTCTATGTCTGTTTTGTGGTTAAGAGTGCCATCTTCCTTGGGGTTTAAGTGATCTTTTGGGTAACATCCATATTTTCTTTAGTTAACAAAACTAATTTGTTAGAACATGGAATCAACTTTTTCACTCCCTTAGACCAAAAACTGAACATAAGCATATGCTATTACTCTGTCCTCTTCATCGTATGTATCCTATACAAATGCCCAGTTATTTGTTTTTTAGGATTCTTCAGATTTGTTAAGATCTGACAGTTCAAGCTATAAAAGCTCCAGTACAACTATTCTGATATCAATAATCAAGATTTCTCTTCACAAATTTTTCTTATTTCCTAGGGTATTAATGTTTTAAAAGGAAAAAATACAGAATGCATGTCATGCTTTTTTGTTCCGTAATGAGATTTCAGGCAGTCAAAGAAGTGTTAGAGTTGCCTGGATCTTTTGGAAAGCTGTACTTACACAGCCAAACTCTGGATGATACTTTCCATGATTATAATTAGACTGTAATAGAAAAACATACTGCACAGTTGAAAATAATCTAAACAACACATATTTCTTGAAATTTTACAACTTTTAAATTTTAATTTATTTGAGAATGCAGACGAATATGAAAACCCAACAAACCTGCAATCTACTTCACTCAGACTACCTTAATCTTTCGCTATTTATCCACATGTTCCCTGAGAGAATAATGAGCCCCAGTGATTTGCTGAGGCACCACTTCTGTCTATTCATGTTAGGTCATCCAGTTGGGGAAAAGAAACAATATCTTCCTAATTATCATTATGGCATCTGAGTGCGTAAGTAGGCGAATGATTACAAACATCAAAATATGATTTGCGAGTCATGAATTCCCTAAATGAGCTTTTGCAGCAAACCGCTTGCAAAAAAAATGAGCTGCAAGTTGTTTGCACAAGTGTGTCAAACAACTCAGAGCTGCAGACATATTTGTAAGAATATTTAAGCTTTAGGACAATTTTTAAGGAAAAAAAAATAGACTAGACTAGACTAGAATAGAGTAGACTAGAATATATCTCTGGGAAGGGACGTACAATAAACACCCAGTCCAACTGCCTGACTATTTCAGGGCTGACAAAAAGTTATTAAGGGAATTGTCCAAATGCCTCTTAAACACTGATGGGCTTGGGGCTTCTCTAGGAAGCTGTTCCAGTTTTTGACCACTGTCTCAGTAAAGAAATGCTTCCTAATATCCAGTCTAACCTCCCCTGGTACAGTTTTGAACCATTCCCACATGTCTTGCTATTGCATCCCTAGGAGTAGGGGTCAGCACCTCACTCTCCACTTCTGATTCTCAGGAAGCTGAGAAACTGAGGTCTCCCTTCAGCCTCCTTTTCTCCAAACTGGACAAAGCCAGAGTCAGCTGGGGACCAGTTGCCAGTCACCTGTGACCCCATTCACTGCAACACTTTAGGCTCTGCCCTTCAGCCAGTTTTTTACCCAGTGCACTGTGAACCTGCTCATCCCACAGATGGACAGCTTGTCCGTGCTGTGAGCAACAGTATCAAAATCCTTACTAGAATCCAGAAAAACTACATTCACTACCTTGTCTTCATCCACGAGGAGGGTGACTTTATCGTAGAAGGATATCAAATTGGTTAAACAGGACTTTCCCACTGTGTACACCTGTTGGCTGTGCCTGATGATTATATTGCTCTTTAAATGCTTTTCAATAGCACCCAGTATAATCTTCTCTATATTTTTTCCAGGATCTGAGGTTACACTAACAGGTCTGTGATTCTCTGGGTCGTTCTTCATGCTCTTTCTGTAAACTGGAATAACACTGACAAGCTGCCAGTGAGCAAGGACTTTCCCAGGTCCCCAGGACCTCTGGTGGATTATCAAGAAGGGTTCTACCATAACCTCTTCTGGCTCCTTCAGTGCACTGGGATGATTCCCATTAGGCCCCATGGACTCTTCAACATTCAGCTGATACAACTGGTTCCTTGCAATTTCAGTGTTCACAAATGGAAAATCACTGTTAGACTCATGGACCTCTGGCTCAGGGGATTGAGCAGCCCAGTGCCTATCAGTATTACTGAAGACTGATGCACAAAATGCGTTTAAACACCTCTGCTTTTTCTTCATGGCTATTAGCCATTTTCAGCAAGTACTTGTCCAATATTTTCTTTAGACCTCAGATTTCATAGCTCTTGCCCATACCAAGCTTTCTTCTAGGAGAAACAGTGTATGAAGAAGAGAAAACTCCTGTACTAAGCAAGCACTGCTCGTCAATATTATGTTACTAACACTGCTCTGGACACAAATCTAAAATACAACACCTACAGGCTGCTATGAAGAAAAATAACTCATCACAGCTAGATCCAGTACATTTATTTAGAATTATCATACTAAGATGTTTTTTGGTTTTTTCTTTTTCATGATATTATTTGACAGTGACTGATATACTAGGTCTGTCTCCTTTTACCAAGAAAATCCAACATAGGATTTTTGGGTTTAAGGGGTTTTTTTTTTCTATTTTTAAGGGGGATGCTTGGACTTCTGTGACCTCATGAAATAGCTTATCTTTGAAATTATCTTTGAAAAGAGATGTGGGTGTGGAAACTCTCTTATCTCTTGGCAGAGATAGCTAATAGAATTACATTGGCAGCATCCATGAAACTCCATGAAAGCATTTAATATTGTGCTATGGGGTGGGTCTTGACACTAAGGGAGAGAGTCCCAGAGACGTTGGGCAGATGTCCTGAGCCTGCATCTCTACAATCTTCCTTAAAACACTTCCCAAAGAAAGTCTAAAAATGAGCTGATTGCCTGACACAGCATAAAGGAAAAGATAAGCTAAGCGAGGAGGTATTGTCCTTCCCTCCTCCTGCTCCCTGAAAAGAGTCTGGCGTCTTTGCCCTCCCTTAGGGAGCCATTGGCAATCAGTTTCAATAATGAAGAAAGCATTGGCAATCAGTTCCAATAATGGCTCCATTATTAATGAGTATGTTTTCTTCCTACGACATGTTTCTTCCTTGATTCTGTCTGTAGGAGTCTTATTCTCCTTACCCCTTCGGCTAGCATTAATTTGTTCAGGTTTTTTTTCTTTGCCTTCCCTTTCTTTTCACTTCAAACCTTAATTAATTCTGTATATTCTAGTTTAATAATACTTACCTACCTCAGAGGGACATTTTGAAGCTTAATTAATTATTGTGCAGGTATTTTTTTTCAGTGGCATCTGAAATCCCTTTTTGCAGCTATTCTGGCAACTTCTTGCTCTTTCCCTTCTTCTTTTGTAGGCCTTGTAAACTCTTGTGGTCAGTGAAGATCATTAAAATGTCTCTTGTATTCTTCCATGTTGAGGAACCCTTCCTTGCAGTAATGTCTGCTTGCTCTGGGTTCAGTTAAAAGGAAACCTACATTAATCCTGCTTGTTTGCTTTGCCACATACTGAGTCTCAGAGCCATGGTCCCTGTCCTAAGCTGCTGAAGAAATCCTAAACTGGGATGAGACTCCTTTAGTCTCAGCTGCCCTGGGAGATAGTACCTGAGTTGTGAAGAAACACACAAACCAGAGGGGAATGGAGGCACCATTTTTAATTTCTTCAACCCTTGTGACATGGTGATTTTAACCAGATGAAACAGACCTAAGGTCCTGCTGGACAGCTAAGGGTTGTGTATCATCCTTGATCTTCCCCTCCACACTCTTCTTTACCCCTCAGCAGCCACTGAAACCACTTCACTCACCATCCTTTAAGCTTTTCAGATTCCTCTCTATATTCATGTGACAGACAGACACTGTTTCATCACATATGCATATGCCACCACTCCACCACCCTCAAGATGAACCTTTAGGCAGTTTCATAGCAGAACAAAATTTATTATGTCACTATAGAGAAAAAGGATGGCTGAAACATTTGACAGTATTCCCAACCAACCTCCTCTGATCCTCCAATTGCCTTAGCAGGAGCTTAACAACAAGAGTGTTGGAGCCTTGAGATAAATAGACATGTGGGGGACTGTGACACAGAAAGGAAAAGATCACTAGTCTAAGACTTGATAATAAATTCTAAGTAAAACAACTTCTTCCAATAATTAAAAATTTCTACTGATATTTATTTTTAAAATATTAGCTAATTCTACACCTGCAGTTTTCTTTGATCTAGGACATGAAAATTCCACAGAACCACTCCAACAGAAGAGGACATAACTCCTCTAGCTGATTATATTCAAGAAAAAGAGAAAGAAGGAAGAAATCTTGTCTAAAAGCTTTGAGTGACTTCACTAATATCAGAGGGGATTTTTTTATAGGAAACATTGCTTTTCCATTTATTTCAGACACTGCCTTGAGTTTGTCACTTGATTCATGTCAGCTGGTTTAAGGACAGCAACTTATACAAGAATTGGAAAGAAACTACATTATGACTTGGAAAAAATCCTGGTTCTTGCATTAGCCTAGGGATTATGCCAAGTTTGGAACATGTAGCACAGACCACATTTCTGAAATCATGATAGATTTTAAAAGCAATAAATTTTAACTTATGTTTTAACCAAATCATTTTTTTGGCCTGAAGTGTATTCTGAATATTCTGTACAATTTCCATAAGCCATATTACCTTTGAAATCAAAAGAGAACTACAATGTCAATCCAAAGACTGAGTTTTGCTCCTAGAGCTTTGATACCAAAATAAATAGTTTTTTCTTAGAAAGTGTGGGTTTCAGATTAGCAAAAGAGTCTTTATAACATGGAGATGAGACACCTTGAATCTCATTTTGGCTTCCTGTGGGTATCCACTCCCCTTTCCCAAGCCAGAATTGGGGCCGCAGGGGGAGGTACAAAAGCACCTTTGTAGTTTCACGGAAACCAATGGCCAAACACTGTCTGATTCAAGTTCCCACCTCAGTTGGTATGTAAATTCTCTGTCACAACAGAGTCAATTTTATTTGCAACAGCTCTTCTGTGAAGTTACTAAATGGTCATAGCTACAAACCAATTTAGCAAGAAAGAATGGACACATATTCATATGTATTAAAATTACTAATATCCCCTTTCCCATTCCTACCAGTGTTGTGAGAGGCATATGTTTTGCCAGGTCTACAGCTATTTTTAAAGATGTCTACCAAAACAATAATTAAATAATAATATTTGTTGACATGCTTAAAAATTCCTAAGAGTTGTTGCAGAGTGCTCCAAACTCTGAAGGGGCCATCAAGGAAAATTTTTATTGTACCCTATGTAGCATGAGCATCTGTATTGGGTTTGCATGGCCTGGTTTTTGGTAGTGGGGCAGTGTGGGCAGGGGGAGGGCTACAGGGACAGCTTCTGTGAGAAGCTGCTAGAAACTTCCTCCACGTCTTGCAGAGCCAGTCCCCAGTGGCTCCAAAGATGAATGTGCCTCTGGCCAAGACTGGACCAATTAGAAATGGTGGTAACATATTCTAAGATATCATCTTAAGAAAGAAAAACAAAAGCTGTTGTGCAGTTATAATTGTGGCTAGAGAAGAGCAGAGTGAGAACATGTGAGGAGAACAACATGCAGACACCAAGGTTAGGGCAGAAGGAAGGGGAGGAGGTGCTCCAGGTGCTGGAGCCAAGATTCCTCTGCAGGCTGTGGTGATGACCATGGTGAAGCAGCTGTGCCCCTGCAGCCCATGGAGGTCCATGGGGATGCAAAGATCCACCCTCAGCCTGTGGAGGAGCCCCACACTGGAGCAGGTGGATGCTTAGAGAAGGCTGTCAGCCCATGGGAGACCTGTGGTGAGGAGGGCCCTGCTCCCATGCTGGAGCAGCCTGTCCTTGGAGGACTGCACCCCATGGAAGAGTGACCCACGCCGCAGCAGTGTTGGGAGGACTGTGTGCCTGTGGGATGGACTCAGCTGCAGCAGGTCACAGAGAGCTGTTGCTCTTGAGATGGAGCCACGCTGGAGAAGGTAATGGAGAAGTTTCTCCTGTGGGCAGGACCCCACAGTGCAGCAGGGGAAGGACTCCTGTCAGTGAGCAGTGGGAGAAGCCATGGATGATAAATTGACCATAACCCCATTCCCTGCCTCCTTGCACCACTGAGGTAGAAGGTAGAGCTGGGAAAGAGGGAATGGTAGGAGGAAGGTGTTTTTAAGGGCTTATTTTACGTCTCATTATCCTGCTCTGATTTTGTTAGTAATAAATTCACTTTGTATCTCTAAGTTGAGCCTGTTTTGCCTTTGATGGCATTTAGTGAGTGGTCTCTTCTGGTCCTTAACTCATGAACACTTCATTATATTTTCTCTCCCTTGTCCCGTGTGGGGGTTAGTGAGAGAGCACCTTCGGTGGGTGCCTGGCATCTGGCCAGAGTCAACCCACTACAGCTTCAAGACAGCATTTGTTTTTTCAGTTCTATCCTGAAGCACACCAGATATCTCCTTCAGCTCTGGCCCAGAGCTTGACTAAACTCTGTCATCAATCTAGCACTCACCACTATGGCTCAATAAATGTACTGCTTGGGATAAATTGAATTAAAAAAAAAAGATATTGACAGAAAATAATTTACCTTCTACAGGAAGCATATTTTAATCACAGATTTACTGTTAATCAGCCTATTTACTTCTCCTCTGTTGGACATTTGTACCATTTTTCATCATATTTTTTCTTCAGTTCTCCACTCACCCTGCTTTATTAAGGAAAAATAATCAATGATCATAATGCAATGCTACCTACAATATTTTCATTGTGCTACTATTCACCTGCTTTCACATGTAAAGCAATTTTTAAAATGGATAAAAGTGGTGACTTTTGCTTGTTTAATTTAGAATGTAGCAAAATTACATAACAAGATGAAACCATGTGGGCTACTTATTAAACTCCCCCCCATTTGTGTAATTTAGACATTACATAATGTATGAAGGAGCACATCTCATATATACATATTTCAACAATAAACATTAATAACATGTTAATATATTTATGTCTATGCTTTTCCTTTAATCTACCGAAGGAAGCTGGAAGCAAAGTTCATACCACAGTTATTTTCATTAAAGCTACCCTATTTTAAGAAAGGCCTGAGCTTTCTTCAGTGGGTTATGAATATTTTACCTTTCAGCATACACATAAATATACAAATATATGTATTTCATATACCTGCTACTTAACAAATGTTCCCCATCTGCACCAGAAGATATTTCCAGGACATTTGGACTCATAATGATAAATGGAGCCATTGCCAGAAGATCAGGTACAGGGTCATGGAAAACAATGGACAAAGTTGGTAGGAAACTGATTTGAATTCTGCAGAGATGGATATAATAGCTGCTTCCTCATTTATGTTTATTGCTTATACATTCTATATTTCTACAGTTATTATTGCAGCTATAGTCTATATTTTATAATGTAAAACCATGTTGAGACTGCTGATAATAGAATTTGATGTTTATATTGCAATGAAGCCTAGAGACGATTTCACTTTGCCCTTGCAATAAACACCAGGCAAGTGCAAAAAGATCTGTAGACTAGCATTTGAAGATAACTGTGATGTACCCAGCTTTTTTATCTGAACACACTCAAATCGCATCTGGTTTTCCTGAATGCAAAATGTAATTTAAAAAGGAAAAGAGAAAAAAAGAGTCCAAAACCTGTGAGCCAGGGGTAAGGAGAGCCAAGAGTGGATATTCCTGGTACCATGGAGTAGGGCTGGGCTACCAAGTTTGTCACCTATATGAGAATCCCACAGCTGCTGACTGAACTAGTACTGCTGGCAGAGGTTTATTCCCAACTGAGAAAAAGTGATAACTAGGGAGTGTCAGAGCTATGCCTGTTCTGGTATACCTAGAAGAACCTTTTATATGGAGTGCACAGTGTGAAAGCACAAGCTCTGCCCCAAGACCTCTGGAATAACCAGAGAGCAGATGGGGAAAGAAGCTGGTCAAAGTTAGTGGTTCACCAGGACACAGGCTAAGGCAACTTCCACCACTGAATACTTCTGAAAAATAGCAAAGTATCTATTAAGTGTGTTTTACATATCATTTATCTTATTTTGGAGTAGAGGAATGGATTATGTTCTTCTAACTCTGAGAGTATTTCTTCAACTGTATTTAAAGTGTATTTGACAGGATATTTAAAGGGTGACTCATAGTCCCTGGGCCAACTTGTATATTCGTGGCAAGATCACAATGATCAACATTCAGTAGTTTAAAGAACAGAAAATACACTACCAGCACCAACAGGATGTGAAGCATGAGATTCAGCTGTTAGTGTGGGACTGATGGACCAGTAGTGGGTGGCTGTTTGTGTTCATGGCAAGGAAATGCAACACAACTTAATTAACCAATTGGTTTAATTAACCAGCTGTGGGACAGGACTTGCCTATGGAGGCTGGCATTTCTCCACTGACTTTGGGGAAGGTCCCTTCCAACCTCAGCTATTCTGTGAAGTTATGCCTCCTTCACTCTAGGAGGGCAGTGTGCTGAGGGGCAGTGCTAGTGTGGGCACAGGCTGGGTGTCAGGTACCAACACGGGGCTGAAAGATGCCTGCAAAGAGCTCTTTCACTGCTGCCATCCTCAGCAGACCAACTGGACACAGAAGCTGGGCCACTGTCAATGACTTCAGTCAGCTGTTCTGAACCAGTCATGCCAGTCCTCCTTTCCATGGGGGGAGAGCAGTCAGCCCTGCCACAGAATGATGCCTGTCTCCCTGGGGCTGTCATCTGTTTCATGCCTGGTCACTCCTGAAGTACAGTGCTCTGTGCCCAGGCAAGAGTCCCTTCAGTGGGCGCTGCAGTGATGCCACATCCCTAGGTCCACACTGACATTGTGTGAATAAGGGCAACAGAGGAGGAGCTAACCTAAGAAGTAGTTTTAGAGCTCACAGTTCAACACCAGCTGGGAGTGGTGGTGAGATGGGTGCCAAGCAAAGCCCCAGGCTGCCTGCAGAATTGCAGTATCTGGCCATGCATATCAGTCTGATCAGTTCTGCTTTCTTGGGCATGTGTCTGGAAAACACCCATCATTAGAAAGAGTAGTAACAAGCAAATGACTACATGACACACAATTAAAATCAGTGTCGATATTATCAGAAAACCAGCTTTCTTAGGGAACAGATCATACCAGCTGGAAGACAGCAACAGTTCCTCCCTCATGACAGAGTTAGAAGCAAATACTGTATAAAAAGGCAATAAATATTTGAAAGAAATCATCAAGATATACTTGCATGACTGAAAATATCCCAGATCCACGGAGAGAGGAAAGAGAACAAAAAGTCTATTTATCTTAAGAAATTGATTAATGAAGACAAGAATCTCTATGAAGACTAATCAATAACTCCAGAAATAAACATTTTTTAATCAGTCAATCATTATTGATAGTAGCAGCAGAATCTGACTCATACCACATCTAACTACTGTGGCATGATATTCCTTAGCAATTGTAACGTAACCAAATCATCAAGCTGAAGTCTGAAACCACAACAATTAAGTGAATTCAGTTAGATAAGAATCAGTCATTCTAGATGTTGCTACAAGTCAAAGACTGGGAATAAAGGAGAATATTGTTTACAAATTAAAGGGGAAGTTGTTTTCCCTGACAGACCTGTATTAATATGGTAACCAGACCAGGGCTTGCTTTAAAGATAAATATAGCTAAACTTACAATTTGGCTAACTAATGCAAAAAAGGAATTTAATTTTATTTTGCTAGAGAGAGTATCACTGAAATATCCAACTGTAGTTTTTGCATTCAGAAGCTTAACCTTAGCTGTTCTAGTTAGTTTCTCTGAATTATGCACTTGTTAAACTGTTTGTATAGAAATTATACTTACAGTGAAATAGCAATGGATATTGCTATATATAACAAAATATTTGAAAATACCAAATGTTGCAGTAGAGGTTTTGAGGTAAAATAGACTTATCAGCATGACTCATGAAAGCACACAAAAAAATTAAGGCTTGGGGTAAAGCACTCATAAAGCACCCAACAGGGAAATAAGAGAAAATTGAGAATTGAGGATATAAACACATTTTCTAGAATTCATACAAATTTATTGTATGTATTCATACTAGTGTATTGTATGTATTGTATGTACTCACAGCTCTGTCTTAAGCACATGATTTTCTAGGACAGTCATGTGCAGCAGGCACTGAGAAACTATAATGAGAGGGTCCTCTTCTTTGAGGAACCTCCATCTCCTCCACTAACCATAACACATGTAAAAGCAGAAAAACACATGTTCAGAGATATTAATAGTACATTTGTTTGTAAATTTTTAAATTGAGGAGAATCATTCTTTTCAAAGTTGTACCATTACTGTATTTTTTAAAAATTTTGAACGGTCAAAGATTTTGCAATCAATATTCCTTAATAATATTGAACTAAATTGAATTCAACCTCAAATTCTGCAAGAAGCAAGTCCCTCTGTTACCCAAGTGTTATGCTTTTGAGGATAGCACAGGGGGTGAAGGGCAGCCATCAGTCAGAGTGTGGCCAAGTTGTACTGAGGCAGCACAGAAACTGCTTGAGGTGCTGTTTCCAACTCCCATTAACTTGGCAATATCATCCAAAATCTCAAAGTCCTGCTGAGCGCTTGTTATGTTTGAACAGGATGTACCAATTCCCCAGAACATATCTCCCCATCTATATCTCTTCTTTCACAGGGAGTTTTGACCTTTCCTTTCAGACAATGATTTGGCTGCAGTGTGTGAGCATGTCACCTGTTGCTTGTACACCCACAGTTGTACCACTGATTTGAATGTAAAAATGAAGTAAAAAGCTACAGCTGGTGAAGCCTCTCTCATTTCTTCATGCCTGATGCCTCTGTTTAATTTTTTTTTACTTACCAGTCATTTTTAGATGCCAGGTCTTGGGTCTAATCCCAGTTTTTATTTTCACAAGAATTCAAGTCTTAATTCCTGGGGTAATTCACAAAACTGAGGGCGGAGCATTTGAAGACAGGGATGGCATGTTCCCCATTCTAAACTGTCATAAGAAAGGAGCCCAGATGGATACACAGCCCCTTTGTCTTAAGAAATGCTGTGAAGCTTCCATATTTAAGTGAGCTTTTTCCACAGAAAGCAGCTGGAGAGCTCCAGTATTGATTCCCATCAGCCTTGCCTGCTCGGTCAACAAACGCTCTTTAAGCTGAACCTGTTTCAAGGGCAGAAGTCCATGAAGAAAGAAGCTTGAGGCTGCTGTTCTTGATTTTATATGAAAAACACAGATATTCCAGGAATAAATGACAATGCAAATCACCAAATGGCAAGATTATACACAAAAAAATCTGTCATTTGAAATAACGCTTGACTGTTATTTGTTTGGAAAGCACCATTGACAGCGAGTTTTTGACAAAAGTAGCCAAAATGCAGAACTTCTTTATAAATGAAAATCCTCTTTAGATTTCCATGAAGTAGTCTAGTAGTATTTGGAGTTTTGGAGAAAGCTAAAAAATTTTCAGCTAGAATGGAAAGCAGTTTAATCTTACCCAGACCCAAAGCCTGAATGTTATGTAAGCTAATATTGACAGCATAAACATCACCAGGGCATTAGAATCAAAGCTGCAAGAAATTCAGACCTGTACAGCTGAGGTTGAAATTTAATCTATGGATTCCATATTTACCCAGTGTCAACAACAGCTACTCACATGTTTTCAATGCTTTCAGTCTATGCATGGGGTGAGTGCATAAAAGATAGGAACCATGTGACAAACCATATACTAGCAATCTGTGCTGTGTAATGGACAGAAAAAAACCATTATACACCCTTGATTTTTCTATGATTGCACATAAAAATCTTATATATAAGACGACGATCAAATCTACAGCAAAAGAAAGATACATATTTAGCCATGACCACCAGGTCTTCTGGAGTATATTGCTTTCGGTACAAATAACAGTTTCAGTTTTCTGTGGCATAAAAGCAGTGGAATATTATCATCTTGGTTCAAACAGACTTCTAGGTAGAAAGATAGGTAGTTATTAAGGTATATCCATGCTTTTTGCAGATAGATGCATACACACAAAGATATACACATTGCTGTTTGCATGTACAGATATATATAGTGTATAGATCTGTGTAGAGAGAGTGTGAGAATGAATAAGAAGAATATAAATATAGGAGACAATTGTCCATGCTTTACAGTACAGTCAGCATATTACCTTCTTGAAAGGAGAAGGAAGGATTTGTTCATGGCCACAGTCACGGGGAGTGCTCAAGACAGTGATATTTCTGTCTCATTAAAATTTTCAGGGTTTAAAAGGAAATTCAGGGGGAAAGATAAAACTTTGAACACAAATTTGCATGAACATCCAACTTTAGTTCTCTCAAATTTGTATTTCCCTTTTCTGGCTGCGCTTCTGGATGAAGGATGTTGATATTTTTGCTCTGAAACTTTATTCCATCCTCTTGAGAGCTGCTATTGGAGAAATTCTCAAATTTTCTAGCTCCTGCTTGCACTTCTGTTTGCCTTGAAATTTACATAACAGATGTTTTGTTCCTTTTCATGTAATGATGGATTAATTGTGTAGTGATACCAAAGCTAACTGTCAAAATGTTAGACTCTCTTAGTTTTGAAGCTCGAGAAAATCCGAACTTTTAGAGTTGTCCTATATGACAATGTGTCAGACAGTGATAGGACTGAAATTAATCACTAAGTAGTTAATATCCTGAATGGCAGAGATATAACAAGACTAGAAATAATACCTTACAGACACACTTCCATTACTACAATGTGAAATGTACCTAGAGGTCAAACGTTTTAAAAATGAATACTTCAAAGAACTTGATCTCTGTTTTGGTACCTAAGGACATGGAATAATTTTCAAAGCACTCATAAAACCATGGCTTGCTAAAACATTCTGAAAATCTGAGAGAAAAGTAATTTCTAACATCATTAGGAAATGAAAGCTTGGGCTTATTCTTTTTAAACCCTGGACATAGCGTCCTATCACAGTCTACAAAATAACAAGATCATTATGGGCTGGACAGTGAGCATAAGAAAATAGTAGTTTCCCATGGTACTTTTCCCACTTGGCCACAGGAGATTTTCCTGTGTCTCAGAGCCACATTGTATAGATAGAAGTAGTTGAACTGTGGAAATAATGATTCACAGATGTGTGAGAATTTGCTTCAGACACTGAGGAAGATACACACATAAAATGTGCATTGTGAGAGCTGTACTATCCTTTTCCCTAATGGCATAAGTTAAACTTCTGAGTAGGTAGGATTTTACCTAGCAATGCTCTTAGTATAGGTTATACACTATTATTTTTCATCTAGCACATGTAGTGAGAGCACAAAGACTCCTTTATTGCTGAGGTTAAACTTCCTCTCCCTTACCATAGCACCCACAAACTGGGAGAAACTGCAGATAATTTCAAACTCATATATTTATAGCCTGATTTTTCAGACCAGAATACATGAGTGGAAAATTCACCTCAAGAGCATGGTCTTTGCTGGCATTCTCCAAGGTCCATTTTCCAAGGTCTATACTAGTTGTCAAGCTGGGTATCCATTACTTAAATGTGCTAAAGATAAATGGTACACTTTTTCTTCCTCCTGAGCTGCATTTTGTTTGGTGGTCCCCCAGGCTCCATCTGCCCTCAGTCTCTTTGCTTGACCAACCTGCCTCAGGTTCTTTGGATTGCTGCTAGTTTTCAATTTATTATTGCCACTGGTATGTTCACAGTACAGTAATCCTAACAGTCCAGTTAGAATTAAACAGGTTTCTAATCTAGTAATGTATGTGAGTGTTGACATAGTCATTGTTAGTGGCATTGAAAGGTAAATACATTCCTCTTCTCCTCCTACTTTCAGGTCAGAAAACAAAAGTAGTCTCTTCTTCTGCCCAAGCCCCCAGACCAGTACCTCTCCAGCACTTCAATTTTTCTGCAGTCACAAAACTCATCAAACACCTTTGAGAGCTGATCATTGCCTAGGACATTCTCCTGGCAGGAGAAGGGTCTCTTCTTGAGCTTTAACCGTGCCCCCTTCCCCTGCTTCTCCGAGATGATAAAAACTTTAGGTTTCTCATCTTTGTCTCACCATGGTCGGTTCTTTATGCATGTCCTGTCCTTCTTTCTGCTGCTTCCATATCGCATAACAATTTTTTTTATCCATAAAAGCTAACCTTCCTAGTAGATAAGGGTATCTAGGAGGCTCTCCCTTGCTGCTGCTGTGTAGCTGCTGGTTTATTTTCCTGTTACTCACATTCTTCCCCTGGCTGTGGATCACTCTGGACTGACCATTGCCATCATATAGTGCCTTCTAGGGAAAAAAAAAAAAAGATATCTGTACTCTGAAACTGGATTGTCACTTTGCTATTGAGAGAGGCACTGTGGGTGCAGTGTTTCCTCTAGGTGTCTCCTGCTGCCTCCACCAAGCTTCTTCCTCCTGTAAAGATACAGAATTCTGTGTGTGTGTGGGGTGTGTTCAGGTTGCAGTTTATTAAATCCAAATGCAACTATAAAAACCAGACCAGAGACTGGCAATCTATAAGCAACTCTTTCCCTCTGCTGAGTGAAATGGGGGGTTAGGCAATTAGGTCAGATGAAGATGTCTACCCTGTCTAAATTGAGGCGAGATAAATCCCATCAGTGTTACTTGTGATGGATAGTCTTTACTTCACAGCCATTAAATAACATCTAAAGATATTTAAAAGAACCTTAATAAAAGGTGTTGTGAAGCAAAAGACAACTGCTCTTAACATGTTGTAATTGCACACTTCAGCGTGCCTGGCAGATAAGGCACCTATTGTTCCTTTAATGCACGCGAGACACATAGCACATTTAATTACCCTGTATGTCAAAATTAATACAGATCCCAAAGCAGGCAGCGTCAATACATTTAGTTATATAGCAATTATAGTGCAGCCAGAGCCACTTAATGTACAGGATTGAAAACAGAAACTAAACAAACATGAAAAAAGGGGAAAAAAATCATGGATCAGGGCTTCAAAGAATAACCTTATAACCTTAGGAAAGCAGGAGTTGTTCATTAGTAGTAGGCTGCAAGTCCAAATAAATATGTAACCTCTCAAAAGTGTTCAGACCAACCCCAGAGCCTGTTAGGCCTTGTTGTTTTAGAGACCTCAGAAAGGTGAAGGTGAGCTCTTGACACAATGCTTTTCATTTGAATTCGCTTCCTGCTCTCTCGTTTACTGGAGGTAACTTCCCTTGGTACCTCAGCTGGCTTTCTTCACACAGAATGATTCTCTATTTGCATTTTGTTTCTAATACTGAATTCGCCTAACATGATTCAATCTTATTTTCCCAGTGGTACCATTAATATTTTAATTTAATCAGAATTTCAGGAACTTGTTTGCCATCCAGAGCAACTTGGTTACCTGTCAGCCTCCATCAGCTTGTCATATTAGAGGTGATTGTTCCTTGAATCTAATCTACTTTAAATGATTTCATTGGGTAGAGGTCTATAAATCATTTCAGAATGGGTCTGACAGATGAAGGCTTAGGTAAGTAAACAAATCAGGCTTGCTTTACTTTAGGCAGCAATGAACTTGGCTTTATCAACTTCTCATTGATTTCTGCACTGCAAAAGGTCAAAAAAATCTCTTTAACATAAGAACATTATTAATATAAGTACAGTATTACAACCAACCATAATTAAGTCCCAACATTCAGTGGTGAGGCTGACTTAAGAACATTGCAGACTGCATTTCAATAAAGCCTGTTATGCAGTTTGAATTGATGAATTCATTTCCAAAAGGTTTACTTTTGTCTTTCCAATCAAAACAGAAATTAACTAATTAAGCGATCCAGAGTCCCTCTGGATTTTGAGCCAAGATTGTAAAGGATAATATGATAAGGCTGCAGCTAGGATTCTAATGTACAGAATATTATTTAAATCTTACAGTACCTTCACATTTACTTACCTAAATCATAGCTAAAAGCAAGAAACTGGCCCCTCTGAAATATTGCTGAGGAATCAGACGTTGCATTGGGCTTCACTTCAGATGTGCTGGGGCTGAATTAATCAGTGGTTGTCAGCATGAAGTTGGCAATGACAGGGTGATACAGAGAACAAGATATGTTACATAAGACCACATTTTGTTATAGTCTCCGGATTTCGAACACAGGCATGTGTGGCCTGGAACCTGTGATAATTTGGGGAAAGAAGTAAAAAATGGGGGTAAAAATGAAAAAAACCCCTCATTTATTTAACTAATTATGTACACAGTTAACTAAAATATTAATAGGAATATATATCTAAAAAGACATCCTGTAGCAATTTTAGATGCTTTTAAAAAAGAGGGTAAATCAACATCTAGAAACTATGGCCCACATAACTCCCTCCTCCCCCAGATCTTTTCTACGAAAAGCAGTGAATGCCTTTTTCTGTTTTTGTTTAGCTTACAAAAATGCATTTAGACAAAATATACATTTAGTAATAAGTTTAAGGAATGTTTTCCTTGGAAAAGCGAATTTGGCTGCCCTAACACCTCCTGTCACATCACTGATCAGTGGAAGTTAGAGTTATGCAGACAAACTTGCCCATGGCAGTATGGCACATAGTTACAAAGTCTGAACTCACCAAAAAGGGGCCTACACTCCTCAATTTTGCATGTCCCAAGGAGATGTGCAGTAGGTAAAAGGTAATAATTAATGATTAATATGACTGTAGACATGTTGAAGTAAAATTCCTTCATGTTGATCTCTAAAACACTTCAGAGAATTTAGTTTCATACTGGGCTGACTTTTTTTTTGGAGATTAATATCCACATGCAAAGATGTATCAAAATTGTTATTAGGATTATGAAGTTCATGGATCTAATAGGCTATGTAAAACATTAGATTAATGAAAGTTAGTGTCTGTAGCCAAAGAATTGATGAGGCTTACTTTGGCATCTTAGCACAAATTATGAAAAAACTATTTACAGCTGAGATTACTGGGCAAATTTACAGGAGTTCATGACATGGCTTAAATGCACAGCTCTAGTTTGTAGCAATTGTCTTAAATACCCTGTTCCAATAGTCCTGAACCCACTTATAAGCTAGGAAGTGTTGGTGCTTGGGTGCCTCTTGGTTGGTGCCGCTTTTTATCTCAGGAAAGAGTACTGCATTACTATTTCTAGTTACGTCAACGTGTATTGCTACAGGTCACCTTCCTGCGCGGTAACAAACTGTTGTCGCGTAGGCAGTGAATTGGGCTGCAGGCGGTGATAACACTTTGTCCTGCACTGGACAATGTTCATGACTGAGGCTGACATGTAGAAGGAGAATGTGAATATTGGCCTGAAAGGACACATCTGTCTCAGCTGTCTAAAGTCTGGTGTCTGGTAGAAAAGGCAGCTGTAGGTGGTGATTTATCCCAGTTCTCTTTGATGGGATGTGTCCTAGAAATGCCCAGTTTCCCTTCCAGTTGTAAAGAGAGTCTGGACCATGTCTACTCACAGTAGAATTACTCTCAGCCTGGATGGCTAAAATTGTTGAGAAAAAAGTCCACCTTAAAGACGTAGACTGTCTCAAGCCCACAAACTCTGCTTAAGGTAAGGGACCATGTCATCTGCTGGTAGATGGCCTCTATGGTCTGAACAGAGTCCGTGCTCTGCCCTTCACAGTGTTTCATGGGCTTACGTCACATATCACAAGGATTAATCTTTTTTTTTCCCCATCCTGATGTTTTTCTTTTTGTTTTGTTTGGTTTTTTGGTTTTTTGGTTCTTTTTTTTTTGCTAATATGGTCAGCACCACACTATTTCCTCTGCAGAACTGCAAAACAAAAAGAGTTTTTTGAATTTCTTTGGGAATAAACTCTCTTACCTTGGATGGCTTCCCAGCAATATGAGAAAGAAGAGGAAAGCCTTGCATGTGGAGAATACTGTGACATTCAGGCTACACTGCACATACATAAAACCATGATTTTGTTTTGGAGCAGCTTTTCAATTGCCCCAAAATTATCTTCAGGGCTAACATTGTCAGTTTCTAATGTGCATCTATTTATTTATGGCTTTGATTCTATTAATATTTAGGAATGCCATATTTTAGCTACTTAAGTGCTTCCACCCCAGTTAGATATGCTTTAGGTATTGTTATAATTTTAAGAGTCATCACTTGTAAAACACATTTAATTTAAAGTCGTAGCTGTGCCAACATAAGAAACAGTATTTTATTTTAATGAGATTTATAGATGGTAATGATTTCCAATACTTCTTTCCACTTTTACTTCCTATTTTATTTGAAAATAGCCATGATTTGAGAAGAGTTCAAGTCCTACATGATTTTAAGCATTGAGAGCTACCATGAAAGGTGCGGTAAGACATATGGCACAGAAGAAATTACGATCCTCTGAGACTTATGTTGCTGCTGGACTCAGCTTTAGCTGGTGGTGAGTCCATCTTGCAGCTGGATGAAAATGGCTCTGTCCAACACAGGGGGCAGCTTCTGGTGTCTTCTCACAGAAGCCTCCTCTGCAGACTCCACTACCAAATTGTTGTGAAACCCCACTAGTGACAGGTCTGATGTCACCCCATTCACTGTTTGTGCCCACCTCATGAGCCAGTTGCTCACCCATCCCATGGTGTGTTTATCCGGCTGTGTGCTGGACATTCTGTCCAGAAGGATACTGTGAGAGACAGTAGCAAAATCTTTATGGAAATCCAAAAAGATTACATCAGCTGGCTTCCCTTGATCAACTGGGTGGGTTACCTTGTCATAAAAGAAAATCAGATTTGATAAGCAGGACTTTCGTCTCATGACCCCATGCTGGATCAATGATTGCATTGCCTCGCAGGTGTTTTTCAATGTCTCCCAGAATAATCTTCTCCATAACTTTCCTAGCCACTGAAGTGAGACTGACAGGCCTTTAGTTTCTGGGCTTCTCCTTCTTGCTCTTTTCGAAAATCAGGAGAATGTTTCCCAGCTTCCAGTCAGCTGGGACCTCTCCAGGTTTTCAAGACTGATCAAAAGGCATTGAGAGCGGTTTTACGATGACGTCAGCTAGCTCTTTGAGGATTCTTGGAATTAGGCCCCATAGATTTTTAGGGATCCACCTGGACCAATTTCAGGGTCAACTGGGAGTTGATTATTCTTGCAGTCATGGTCCTTCCCGCTGCTCTGTCAATGACTCAGAACTTCAGGCACAGATCTGCCACTGTGTAGATATATTGACCCAAACCCTATCACCCACACAAAAAATCCCATTAAGGGAGTAAGTCTAAGACATTCTAGAAGGTAATCAATCAATAGAATAAAATTGCCCATGTGTAAAGATGTTATGTAACATTGTAATTTTTTGCCATACTTATTGAGTGGCCAAAAAATAATTTCACTTAATTGATTTTACTTTGTCTGATTTCAAGACATGCAACTATACTGTATCTCTTTCACAATATTTAGTTATGAGAGTAAAAGTACATGCAAACTCTGTGAAATTCTCAGGATGAGACTTTCCTCGCATGTCCTCTTAAAGAGAATTATGCATGTTCTATTTTCAGAAAAATGGACGGTGGGTATTAACAGGGTATAGTCTTTGCAAAGATTTTGATTTACCTGCCTGAATAGATATGTATTTTTAATAGAAAAGTGTCAAAGTTGGAATGAAAAGTAAAATTTTTAGTGAAACCCAATTAACACCAGACTTTCATTGATATGGACAATGAAACTTCATACTCAGACATCAGTGTTTAACATAATTTGGGAGTGACATTTATCAAACTGTCACTGATTGTTCCTGTTTATAGAAGTAAGATTGCATCCTTTCTGTACAGATTTTTTTTTTTAGTTTAGCAAATGTGGCATTTACCAACACTAGTTAAAATGTTTACAATAAAACCCTTTGGTAGTAACTTCAGCGTTTCCTTATCAGACATATCTCATCTGAAAACAGAAACATTCTGACTTGCTTTAGTTTTGTTTGCTATTGCCATTCAGAAACATTTGGTGGGAAAGAAACCTATGTGTACTGAAGCTCAAACATCTGGTTGTCTTAAGCAAAAGTTAAACTGGAGGTGTAAATTTGCATTTCGGTGTTTTGCAATTTTTTTAGTATGAGATCAGTGGAGAGTGTCTAGTAAAGGGCATTTATCACTGTTTTCTATTAAAGCCTGTCTGGAAACTTCAGGAAAATATTATCAGTGAATGCACATGAATACACTAAAATAAATGGGTACATGCTTTATATTATAATATTACTTTTGCTTTCATATATTTCCAATACCTTAATCAAAGATATGCATTGGAATTATATTAAACATATCTAATACATGTACAATGAATACTTTGCATTCCATCTCTACCAGGCTTAAAATACAAATCAGGAGGCATATTGTAAATTGCTCAGGGCTGGATCCTCCTCAGCCTTTTTCATTCCAGTGGGAATTTTTCTATTGAATTCACAAGAATTTGGATGCAGGTCCTTACTACCTTTTTAGCTTTAGCCAGCAAGGAGTGAGTTTCTCATTCAGTGGTAAGCAAAAAAATATATAGGCTGAGGGAGGTGCTCTTTAGGTGTGAAAACTACCTCTTGATGGTCCAGAAGCCACATGATTCTGATGAAATGCCGAAGTAATTCTTGGATTTCATACTGAGTTTTTATCACAGTGCAAGACCCTGTCAGTTCCAGAGTTTACCAGTGGAAAAACTTGTAACTGATGAGTTTGTTTTGCTCAGCTGAAGTGTCTGTGTGTTGCACAGAATATACAAGCATAATTTTTGTGATGCTCTTAGCAAAAGATTGAAGTTTTTGTACAATACAGACATTTTTTAACTAAGCTAATATTCAAAAATTAAGGAATTTACCTGTCCAAGAACTTTATCTCACCCCCGTTGGTGTTAATATGAGTCTTCTTTACAAATAAAAGGTCTGTATATTTCTTGCCTTGTGAGACCAAACATTTTGAGGAGTCTAAGCCACAGTTATGGTTCACTGGGGCTACAAAGAAGTGGGCCTATGATCTCTTAAAAACTTGAGACAGTCATTAAAATCAATATTCCGTATGGCAAATAAAAGTACTCAAGTTTTAAAAATGTAAATTTGCTGTGGTTTGGCTCTCTTTTTTTTCTTCATAAAATTTGATACCGCTTGATTGAAATGTATGTGGAAATAAATTGTTTTCAGCAGTCCCAGTCTCCATTTGAATAACAAAGAAGAAATACTAGTGTTCTTGATTTGAAGCAATTTTCTTTTCTCAATTTGCCAAGGAAAGGGAAGGAGTGGGAAAAAAACAATTCAACAACACTATGATCTTGTTACTATTTTCCTGATGGCACAGATATGAATTAAACTGAACCTAGGGAAACATTAGAATACTTTGATTCTTATGTTCTCTAAACCTAATGCTGCTATTTTATTATATGAAAGTTTAATGCTTCTTTCCTTGTGGTTCCAAAAATAGGACTGTACTTCCCTGACTGACATCATTGCAAATTCACTAAGATCAGCTTTTGTGTTAGAAATAAATAGTGAAAGGGTGGAAAACTCAGTTAATACACAGCTCCTGCAGATCTTTTTTAGGTCAGCTGGTTGTAGTTCTCTTTTTGTTTAGTTTCAGCTCAGAGGGATTTTTGTTTGTTTATTTTGGTGACTTGAAGTAAGGAAACAAAAACTTTGGGCCCCATTCTGCCAATATTATGTGTAGAGAACACCCAGAGGCTGTCTATATACTTTCCCAAGATGAGATGATAGATACAGAGATTGGCAGGATGAACTAGATGATCTAATGAGTTTTTCTTTTTTTCTGTCTAAGGTCTATTAAATAAATTTAAAGAAGAAAGATACTGACACATTTGTCCCCTTGGCCAAAGGATTGAAAATGCTGGAGTGATTACACACAACCTCTGTTTAACAGAGATAATTCCAGTTTGGATTTCAGCATGGATTTTGCAGCAATTTTTCTGCAATGAAAAGGAAAATCATTGGCACCAAAAAGTGTAGATTTCACTGCTTGATATAAAAATATTTAATTTAAATCTTCCCTACTCACAAACGCTGGGAAATTATATAAAGGGCATCAGAAAAATGTTTTGCAGTATAGGGGATAATGGTAAGGCTAGGTTGCGAATATATTTCAGTTCTTGCTGACTAATAATATTCTGTTATTTATGATTGAACAGGATGTGAAAGATTAATATTTAAAGCATTAAAATATAAAAAATAGCAATAACAAAGATAATATTTATAAAATGTGTACTTTCATGTTTACATTGAATGTGGAGTACTGGTGTTGGCAAATTCTCTCTTAAAATTTTTGTATACATATTTAACTCCTATGAGGAATTAAATAAGTGACACTCAGAACAGTGATTCCTTGGTGGCTTGCGCAGTCAATTGTTACCTTTTAAAAAATTACTTGATAACTCACGATATAATACTTTGGAAAAATACCTTTTTTTGCCATGTATGACCTTGTAGTTTTTGCTTGGTAGATTAGTCCCAGACATTTCAAATACTCTAAAATAACACATTCTTCTCTTCTGGTAACTGTGTCAAGAACAAGATTGCTACAACATACATCCATGAGTGGGTGGTCAGCGCAGCAGGAAAACGCTAGGACTATGAGACAAATGATAGATATAAATTATTTGCAAGCTCAAGTAACAGCAATTTGACTTTTTTGAGCCTGTAACAATGCCCCCAGAGAGGAAAGTGTGAATTTCTGTAGATCATTGCATTTTCATGGCCTTGGCATTAAGTAAAGGTTGCAGCTCTAGGTTTTGAATTTCCCTACTCATAAATAAGAGCCATTTTGGGTTTTATGTCTGATTTTTGCATGAAATATGTATATTCTAATCCTTACTGAGAAGTCTTCAAGGAATAATAGTGGAGGCTTTTTGGTATAAAATTTCATCTCACATGCTTGCAGAAACATACATCTTTGGTGTTGAAGTTGCAGCACCTATATCAAGGGCTTGAGTATCAAAGCCATCCTCTTCTGTATTATAATGTTTAACAATTTGCTGATCATGACTGACAGGTTTACACAGCTAACATGTTCTGGAGCTGTGGGTGATTTATTCCAGAATAACTTGTGTGATTCAGAGAATTTAACTGCTACAGTCTTCCTTCTCATGACAGAAATGAAATGTCTATTAGGATTGATTGCATTCCCTTTAAGTATCTTCATTAGAGAAGGGACTTCGCCCTACAGTGTCTTCAAGTAACAGCAATGTAGGCACTCAAATTCTCATTGAAGAAACCCAGAGAAAGGTCTTTTTGTTAATCTTCATTAGCCTTTGCAGTTGGAGTTATTGTTATTTGTGTTGGCCAGGCTTTTTACCTTTTCTTTTCTTGAAAGGACCATTATTTTCCTATGTTCTCATATAGAGAATAAAGTTTGTATACAGAGCTCAGGAGACAAACAAATCCCTCACATGATGAAAGTGGAAACAATTCTTACAAGAAGATTAGGTAAGGTGACTTGTATGCCACAACCATAGTAAGGGCAAGATCACAGACCTGAAGTGGATGTAAGTTCTGTATATTTTTAAGTAATTTTCTTTAAATGGCCACTGAACCTGTCCTTCCTTATCTCCACCACAGAATGCCGTGATGTAATTTTATATGAGAAAAATTAAGCAGAAGAGCTAACTGCAGACTCAGTTGAAATTGAATCTGATCACATTTTTGTTAGGATTCTTCAGTAGAAATGAACATCTTTCTCATTATGGTGTTTATGACTAGGGTGAAGTTAATTTTCTTCATGGTAGCTGGTGGGGAAGTGTTTTGCATTTGTGCTTGAAACAGTGTAGGTAGAACCATAGAGTCAATCGTATCAGAATCATCGACTCATAGAATGGCCTGGTTTGGAAGAGACCTTAAAGATTATCTAATTCCAACCCCCCTGCCATAGGCAGGGACACCTTTCACTAGACTAGATTGCTCAGAATTCTGTCCAACCTGGCCTTATACATTTCCAGGGATGGAGAAAGCACAGGGAGCTGAGCAGTGCTTGCACAGAGTCAAGTCCGTTTCTGCTTCTCACCCCAGCAGTAAGCAGGCTGGGGGTGAACAAGGAGTTGGGAGGGTACACAGCCAGGACAGATGAACACCGTCTGGCCACGGGCATATGCCAGACAATGTGGCCTCATGCTTGGCATGTAAAACTGGAGGAAGGGGGGATGTTTGGAGTGATGGTGTTTGTCTACCCAAGTCACTGTTGTGTGAGGTGGGGACCTGGTCTCCTGGAAATGGCTGAACACCTGCCTGCCCAAGGGAAGCAGTGAGGGAATTCCTTCATTTGCTTTGCTTGTGTGCACAGCTTTTGCTTTACTTATTAAACTGTCTTTATCTCAACTCATGAGTTTTCTAGCTTTTCCAATTCTCTCCCCATCTCACTGTGGGTGGAGTGAGTGAGCAGCTGGGTGGGGCTTAGCTGCTAGCTGGGGTTAAACCACAACACATATTTTTTACATCAATGCTTGACTAGAGGCCCTAAGAAATTTAAACTTCTGAAGTGATAGATCCTGTGTACAATATAATAGTAGGCCAAGAGCTGAAGACATGATGAAACAGGTGGGTAAAATAACTGATGAGCAGATGTGGCACAAAAGTGGGTGTCAATCCTACCAATAGGAATGTACATGCACTTATTATTCACTTTGATAGAATAAACTGGTCTCACTCAGAAGCCTCCAGCTGGTGGATTTGGATTTGGATGTGGATAGCCTTTCTTCATTGTTGGGGCCCTCCCCCTGCCATGTGGCCCTGGGAGAGGGGCCCTGAGGGCACAGACACGGGGTTTCCCTGCCCCTGGTCAGCCTCGTTCCCATTGGTTGTTTTGTGTTTCCCTGCGCGGGCAGAAGGACCCTCGGGTCCATGATTGAGCAGTTCCTCGGCAGATCCCGGCCATGTGGCTGGAGAAATAAACATCTCTGAAACATCTATCAAGAATCAGTCCATATCTATTTCTTTTCCACGGGCCTCGTTGTTTGATACACGTGTTGCAGTATCCGCACTGTAACACTTCACAATCTTGCTTAGCCCACTCAGAAACACATGCATTTCTATAAAATTGTCCCACGAGTGATTTGCCTGATTTGGAGCTCATGAGTAACCCACACAGAGGATGAGAGAAAGGCTGTGGATGTTGTTTACCTGTTTACCTGTATCTACAGCTTTATGATATGAACTGACTTCCCCATCTCTCACTAGTCAGTTGTCAGAAGCTGGGTACAAGAAAGCATAGAATTTCAGAAAAGTACTTTCTCCTGGAAATCATACCTGAATGCACGATACTACCGACATGTGCATATATGTGGATTCTCTTACATATGCATCCTTATTTTTTATGCTGACAAGGGAATAGTAACATGGGTCTGTGACCTAGGGACTTCTAACAAGCATCTATTTAAAGGCTTCTAAGAAAAGCTTCTCACTTTTTCTAAGCAGGAAGAGGAAACTAGCACCTTAGTGAATACCTTGCTCCCATTCTAGGCTAAGTGGGGAAAAGTACCCTTATTTTCTTCCTTCATGTTAAAAGGTAGGTTTACTTTGAGGAAATAAGATCCAAATGAGAACAACTGTGAGAAACAGCTGAAAAGAGAATTGGGTGAATATCTATCCCCAATAGGCATTGGGAATAAGTAAGTGGAGAGCTTAAGACTCCCAAAGCATTATTCCTGAAGAAGGCTGTGACTGAAAGGCCAGGAAGTTATTGGGTTGGATGTTTCTAGCCAAAGACATATGCCTACAATGTGTGTTTATTCCTGGGTTAGTCACACTCTACTCTTTTTACAGTAAGAGAGAAACAAACATTTTTTTCAGTTATGCATCTCTATTACTCACATAAAAGTGTGGGAGAAGTCAGAAGAACCACATCATAAAAAATCAGTTTAGGATAACTAGTTCATATGTATTAAATGACACTGTAGACATCTCAATTAAATTGAGATTTGTGGTAAAAGAGATTAAATAAAAATGATCAGATTGAGTAGAACTAGAAAAAGGAGGTGTTAAGGGAAAAGAAAAAGGCCTTTAGTTATCATAGAATCATAGAATGGCTTGGGTTGGAAGAGACCAATGTTCATCTAGTTTCAGCCCCCTGCCATGGGCAGGGAGACCTTCCACTAGACCAGGTTGCTCAAAACAGCATCCAGTGTGGCTTTGAATACTTCCAGTGATGGGGCAATCACCACTTCTACAGGCAACCTGTTCCAGTACCTCACCATCCTCACAGTAAAGAATTATTTCTTCCTAATATCTAACCTAAATTTACTCTCTTTCAGTTTGAAGCCATTCTCCTTTGTCCTCTCTCTATATTCCCTTCTAAAATGTATCTTTCCATCTCTCTTGTAGGTTCACTTTGGGTACTGGAGGGCCACAATTAGGTCACCCAGTAGCCTCCACTTTTCTAGGCTGAATAATTCCAATTCTCTCAGCCTTTCCTCATAGGAGGGGTGCTTCATCCTGCTAATCATCTTGGTGATCCTCCTCTGGACTTGCTCCAATAGGTCCATGTCTTTCCTTTGCTGAGGTTGCCAGAACTGGATACAGCACTCCAGGTGGGCTCTCGTGAGAGCAGAGCAGAGGGGCAGAATCACCTCCCTTGCCCTGCTGGCCATGCTGCTTTTGATGCAGCCCAGGATATGTTTGGCTTTCTGGGCTGCAAGTAGGTGTTGCTGGCTCATGTCCAGCCCCTCACCACCAATGTATGTGTAGACAGTTATTTATATATATATGAAATTATATCAGGATATATATGAGAGGAGAGAGATGATGTAGGTTAAGTGATTTGAATATTTATTTCAGGCAAAGAAAGAGGAACAGACTAACTGAATTTGGCAAAAGCAAAACTATGAGAAAATAGGACAGCTATCCTAAAGTATATCCAAACGGTAATGACAAGAGAGTTATTTATGCTGAAGGACAAAGCAAGAAACAGAACATTTGTTTAGAAAGTGTCCGCAGAGAAATTAGAGAAAGGTTTCTAATTATTACAAGAATTTAACTAAGAAAGACTCTTTGCAATTACAAAGCCTATCTAGTTTAAAGTTTAAAATACCTGACAGATTTCTCAAGAACTTTGAATGATGTGGGTTTGCCTATTATATTAATGCATTCTAGCTGATCCAGTCTTAAGCCTTGGTTTGTTTTATTTTAGAAGCTTTCTGGCTGAAGGCTATTGTAAAAAAATTATGGCCACTGTCAAATTCTCCACGAACTCCATTATTTTTATAGCACTTCTACTGTTTTGTTTTTGTTTTGTTTTGTTAAGTCTTTGAGAGCAAGTTACCCAAGAGAAGGAAGCCGTTTCTCCCTAGCCTGTTCCACTTATCCCTGAGTACTAATACAAAGGCCAGCTGTAGTACAGACCTTAGGAGATTTATAACCACTTTGACCACAATGGTTGAAGAGCTTTTTGAAAATTCGTGGTTTCATCTCTAATTACATCTTCTGCAAAATACCCTCTCTCTTTTGAGGGAAACCTTAGATTTTGTTTGTAAAAAATAAATGTTTTGGTTAGATCTATTTATGTTAGAAGATCCTCTCTAAATAGAATTTGGATTTGCAAAAGTATTGAGCATTTTTAGTAGAGCTTTTAAGAATATGTGCAGTAACGGAACATAATCCAGATTTAGAATACAGATATGAAAACATGTGAATATGGTTACAGTGTCTCTATTCTACCTTCAGTACTTGTAGTTTGGTATCTTTTCCAACATTTGAAATTGCAGATAAGCCTATGATTTTCCCAGCGATTTCTCCTTAGGAATATGAAGCACTTTACAAATTTTAAAACAGATTTCTGGCCAGTTCAGACAGGCCTTCAGGTAGGAGAAGATAAAATGTTAGAGCATTATATCATCCTATTCTCAGTTTATCTCCAATTCCATTGCCAGGGCACATTCAAAATCTTTCTCAGGATTTACAGGAGCATCACTTTGAAGAGAGGTTAGACCTCTTTTCTTCCATGTCCAAGCACTCATATTTCTTGACCTAAAAAAAAAGTTGCTTGTGTATCAATTTAATTATAATGACAAACATTTTTTTCTTTCTAGCTTATTAATGAACATCTTGGAATTTTTGTAAAATTCAATGAGCTTTGAATTACAGTTCATTAATTAACGATTCCAAGCAACAGGCAGCAGCTGAGGACATTCATGCAGATGATGTGCCAAGAATAATGATGCTCCTCAACTCCTTGTCACATTCTCTCTGGAGTCCTCTGTCCCACTGTGGCACCCCAGGATGGCTGAACTGGAAGGGTAGATTTTTCTCTTGCTTTTGTAGTTTTGCTCACTGTAAAAAAATATTGAGGGCTCAGCCCTCCATTTCGGTCTCCCCTCAGACTTTCCCAACATCCTTGTCTCTTTTCTGATGGGGCTTCCTCATGGGGAAAAGAGAAGAGCTTATCAGTGATACATTTCTGGGGACATCAGTAGGTGAAAAGACCCTTGTTCTTGTGAAATATCTTCTGCCTGGATGCAGGTGAAACGTCATCTCAGATCCAGAATTCAGTGAGTTTTGAAGAGGATCAAGTGATCATCCTGGATTTTTGATCAGCATCATGAATTTTTAAAGCTGTTAAGGGTGTTAGCACTAACAAATCTGCCAGCTTCTTCCTCAGGCACCTCCATCTGAGTCCTTGGTCCTAATCCAGCAAACTGCTTAAGCATATGACTACATGTGAGTAGAAGAGCAGCATTTCTGGAGCTATGCACTGGTTCAACCTTGAGTATAAGTTTAAATTCTTCCCTGAAATGGAAGTTTCTGATGAAACAACTCCTTGGTTCATTCATATTATCACCACAGCCTGATTTAGGGTGATAAAGCAGCTGTACTGTGTATGTCCATTGTGCACAGACTTGAGGCTCAGAGCACAGCTGGAGGGAAGCAATGATTCTTCCTCATTTTTCCCAGATTGCTGGAATAAGAACCTGCTAAAAAGTGTGGAGATTATGTTCTTTTTGACACAGTGTATTTGAAATAGCTAGATGTAAGATGTTAGTGAATAATAATGATAAATATCTGCAAGTTCATGTAGCAAGTACATTTGTAACTTCTTTAATTCATTTAAGAGAAAATCATTCTTTTCCTTTAATTTGATGCTATAGTGCTATAGCCTTTGCAGGCACATCATTCCTCTGCTATCTATCTTTTAGTGGTGTTTAACATTCTTCACATTTTTGTTTTTGCTATTAGCTGAGGCATAAAAGGTTAATACATCTAATTGTACCTCACATATATATATACATATATTTATATCTATATTTGCCATGTCTCACTTTGCTACTGGTGCCAAGTAAAATGTTGGATTCTATTCAGTTTTCTTCATATTAATTTTCCTGCCCACTTAACAAAATTACATTCAATGAGCTGTGGGAGAAATTCACATCAACGGGCATGTAATGCAATTTCTGGTATATATGCAGGAAGAAAAAATCCTGCATTTTCTTTCATTTCTGTCAAAATCAATCAAATTGTACTGAACTGAACATAATCTCTTAAAAAAAAAAAAATCACCCAGGCATTTCCAGTGAAATAAGCCTCTCTTACATGGTAACATGCACATATTTAAGAGGTCTCTGTTTTATTTTTTTTTAATCATGCCTAATTAGTTTTTTTTAATCACCCACACAACTAAGGCTCTTGCCTGCATAATTTATGACATAGAGGGGCCAGTGTCAGAAATCAAATGTTGTAAATTAAAAATAACAAGTTTGAGACTAGTGATTCAATTAAAACCCTAGAAAACATTGGATTATGCATAATTGAGAGCTTGTATGCAGAGATGCATGTCATGCTTGTCAGCTTGGATGGAGGATTGGATTGGAGCTGTCAAGAGCATTTAAATCAGCTCAGTAAAAAAATTAGAAAACAAAGATGATATTTATTATTAACTTCCAGTGTTCAAAAATAAACTGAGAGGTATTTAAATTGAATGCTTAGATGACAAGGCTTTATTTATAGCAGAAGTTATAAAACTCAGTAATAACCCTAGCTGGCACAGATGTAAAGATACTACTGTGCAGCTGAGCTGCAGCCTGCAGTGGGAGGATTCAGCGGTTGGCCCCAAATCAGATTCAGCTAATAGAAAGTTGTGTTGGAAAAGCGGAAATCCAGATTCTTGAAGGGAGCTGTGAATGACCAAATCCTTATTTTTCTTCTCATTTTCTTCCCTTTCTTTTCTTCCTCCCAGAGACTGATGGTACCCCATGAAACACTTTGTGACCTCTGAGAGTATGTGAGGACATCCTAGGGAAAGACTGACTTGTGCTGGTGAACCAGTTCTGCTGGCCTACATTTCACCAGCCACTAATGTTATTTAGTATGAATAGCTGAGGACTGAAGATTAACATCTTCCCACTTCAGCCACACATCCCAGAGTAAGTTCCAAACTTTATTTGAAATTGTTGAATAAGTAATAAATTGCACTGTTGAGAGTAAACTTAAAAGCTAGCCAGGATACTTTTCACATTTGAAAACAAAGAGCGTTTTCATTCCTAGCTTGAGCAGAAAGACTCCAACAAAACAAAATTGCGACTCTCAAGACTGCAATATATTTGTCTCTAAAATGAGCTCACAAGGGCTTATCCTAGCCCTCAGAAATACACCAAAGGACTGAATGCTCAGGAAGCTCATTTAGTCCTTAGCCCATAACAGACATATAAAATTAGGCTGTATTTTTAAAAAACAGTCCAGTCCCTAATGACATGGCCTTTTGGATGACTTGAAATCTCTTAACAAGGTACCCTGAAATGCTGAATGTTCATATCTTTTTTTTTTTTTTTTCTTTTCTACAGTCTCTTTTCCCTGGTCCTTTTTAAGCAAGTCCCAAGACATGAGATGTTTTTCCCATGAAGCTTCTGTAAATCTAAGTGTGCCAGTGTACCCTGTTTCTTATCAGGGTATCTTACCAATGAAAACAGGAATGCAAAGGGATCACCATCAGTTTTAGTAAGTTTTTTATTAGCTACGTGAGGTGATACAAGACAGTGGCAATGTCAGCCTTTTTAATGTTTTATGACATTTAAATTTAAATATAAATCTAGAGGAAAATTATTGCCTCAGGAAAGGCAAAAAGGATCTCCAGAAAGGGAAGAAAACTATATGAAGGGTTAAATTCCTCTCCTTTGGTAAACTGCTCACCACTGACGTCAACAGGATTTGCGAATGCACATCTGAGAATGGAATTTGGCCATAAGTGAGGTGGAAAAATGATTGATGACTGTCTAACAGTGGAGGACTTGGATCAGCACAATCACACAGCAGAGCTGGAAGTTACTCACTTTACCCTCAGAAGATTTCTGTCAATTTTCCCTGTGAGCTCAGAGGCAGGTGGAGAATCTCCAGAAACACAGTAGCTCTTGGTACCGAGCTACCCTGGCTGAACATGACCTCCATCCAGTGCCACAGGAGACAACTTTCTGGGGATGTGACGGCGGAAGGAACACACCACAGAGTCAGGTCTGGGCCACTTTTGGTGTACCTCATGCAGGGAGTGCACATCAGCCCTAAATTTGGAAAGCGAAGCAGAGGTGTACTTAGGCAACTTCCAAGGGTTCTAGAGGGAAACACATAGTTAAAGTTCCTTAGTGAATGTAGAGGTTAGATTTTAGTGGTTCATTTCTTTAAATCTCATTTGGCAATTCCAAATCTTTGCTATACTAAATTCCTCTTATAACCTACAATCACTTGGTAGCATTTACATATACTATCTTTGTATCTCTTTCATCATCTTTCTTTGATGTTTTATTAGTTACAAGGTTTAGCCTAGAAAAGCCTGTGCATTTTTCTTTACTTAAAAAAATTAAAATGTGAAAGATTTTAATTTAAGCCATTCTGAGAATTCTCCAAATTATAACAAGACTGTAAATATGAGAAGGAGTCTTATGTAAGCAGAAGGGAAACAGAAGCAGTGGGTTATCATTTTTACTCTATTGGAAACTGGAGCTTTATTCCTGAAAGTTTAAAATATTAAAATAATTTTCCATTTTTATAAACAAAATCAACTAAATGAGAATATTGTGTAAGTAATAGGAGAACTGCAAGTGCCTTCAACACTGGCCTAGCTTTGCTCTTATTAACCTCTCTAACAGTTTTCTTAAAAACTTCAATGGGACTAGAGTTCATCCAGAGTCCCTCCATTTATTAACTCTCGCATCTGGGAAAAGGATCAAACTTTTGCCATTTTTTGGAGGAACTGCTGGTGTCAGTAAGTTAATGTGTAACATGGAAAAAAGTTAAATTCAATTTCTGTTAGAGCACAATCCACTATCAGAATTTTCCACTAAAAGATAAGCAAGCCATTTTTTCCTACAACAAAACTAAAATGAAAGTATTTCATTCAAACTGACTTTCTAGACTTAAAGGAGTAGAAATTAGAGACAATTTTTTGCAGGCGAAAACATTAATCATTAATACTGTTCATTGTCATGGGACTCTTTTCTTTACTGTGTTCTACACTTCCCATGGAAACTAAAAGTTCTTGTGTTTTCCTCATGGACTAAATCAAATGGAGGGGTACTTTAATGACTATTCTGGCAATTTAAGTCTGAGTAGATGCACCCCACAAAAATTCCTGGAAAAAAAAAAGTTGAGCACAGATTTCTAGAATGAAAACATAGGAAGAAGGCTAGCATGATGAAGGGTGGATGTGGATGAGGAAGGTCTATGAAAATGGGGAATGAGATTGTGGGTCTTTCTGGGGAGTTTCTACATTTTATTCTCTGAGATTAAGACTTTACCCTTTGCACTTGACTTCTCTACCTTTCACCACTTTCACTGCTTCTGCAGATGGAGCATGATGTTAATAATGCCAGGGTCAAAGATTTGATCCCCATATGGGCAATTCACTTAAGAACTGGACTCGATGATCCTTGTGGGGCTATTCCCACACAGAATACTCTGTAATTCTGTCATCTGCAGATCTTTGCAAAGGAAGTAAAAGTCAAACCCATGTGCAGTCTGCCTTGTGTTAGAGACTCTCGAAAGTTTTCAGATTGTCTCTGACTTGAATTTACTCTTGCTAGAAACTGCACTGAGTTTCAAGGGATGACGTGTGAGAGAATACAAAATTTTCATTTGGTCAAATGGCAAATCTAATGTAGTTGGATGGACCTCCATCTAACACTCTGTGACTCTTCTCTTTCATGGGATCCCCAGGTCTGAGTTAGATCCCCCAGCTGAGGTGGGATAGGACTTGGAAATGTGTTCAGTGAAATCCAGCCTGGTGCATAGGCAGCCCCATAAGATGCCATGGTAAGCATTTTGTCTCAGCTTTCCACTCTGTCCTTGACCTGATGCAGTGCTGCCTGCGCTGCTGTTTGAGCATGTGCAGGCTGACCCCAGAGCCACATGCAGGCATGGGCTGGTGGAAAGGTACTAGGAGTGGTCCAAAGCAGAAACAGGCATCATGCTAACACTAAAGCAGTATGGGCTATGCACAAAGTCGTTATTTCTACCTCTTAGCTAGCAGTGCAAACGTCCTCAGAAAATTTAGCTAGAGAAAAGCAATTTTCTGGATGCTGACTATGCACAACCATGAGGCAAGACGAACAGCAAAAGTGAGTCACATCAGGACACTTGCAGAGACAGAATTTTTATGTTTCCTGCAGAAAGTTTCAGGGAAAGAGTGTGACCAATGCCTGGGAGGTCAGGTGTCAGCTTAATGGACCTTCTTGGGGTTACAGTCTGGTGTAGATGCATATACATTTTTTCTTAATTTGTGCTAGAAACACCTACCTGTCTTTCTAGATGTGGTCTAACAAATCTAGAGAACATTATTAGCAGAAACTTAGGTGCCATGGGAAGACAACCATCTTCCCCTGGGGTGAAGCAGCAGCTCAGCTGGGGCTTTGAAGATCTACATTTTGGACTTAGATGTTTACAGTGGCTGTTAGGCTCCTAATCCTTTTAGCGGATCTAGGCCATAACATATAGGCAAAGCTTGGTGGAGTCAGCTGAATTTTTTCTTAGAAGTTTTGGGTTTCTTTGAAGCTGAAACTCACAATGGAACTAATTATAACTTAACTGTAGTTGTCTGCCTAATGCCTTACAATATTCTTGTTTGAGACATTATGTACAATTATTTTTTTACTTTTAAAAGTGTAGCATCACATTCTCTCTATCTGCAAAAATTAAGAGTGTTTGTGGTGAGTATGAATTCTGGATGGTAGATGTAGAACTTTATCATGAAACCAGATGCAAGACTTTTTTCTGTTGAAAAGCTTAAATTTCTGCTGATCATTAAAGAAAAAAAACCCAAACAACATTTCAATTAGTTCATGTTGGTCATATTTAATTAATAAAACACATTACTCAATGGGTGTAAATAGTCATGCAAAGATATGTGTAATAACTATATATTTTAGTAACTTAACATCTTAGTAATATGCTAAACTCAAAGATTTTTATTCAAGGCATTCAAAACCTGGGATTTTTGATTGAATAATTCACAGACTTTAAGATGAGCAGGAAATGATTCAACCATGCAGTCTGACCTTATGTACTCAAATGCTCATCTGGCAGACTGTGAGAGAGAAATTCCCATGATGTGACTTTACTCGCTATGAAAAGTGTGCATCCAAGAGATTGTAGGAGAAATACTCCATCAGAGGAATGAACTTAAATGTTAGCAGACTGCTGGATTGCCCTTTTTGATTAGCCTGAAATCACTGTATTGCACTGCATTCCTCTTAACAAGCTACAATACAAGGCTAATGTCATATAGGTAACTAAATATTAACCTTTGTACTAGTACATTTTTTCAGAAGACAATGAAAAATGAATCTACTTGTGTAGTGTTGAGGAATTAATTGGGGCTGCCCCATTTCATAAGACTCGATTAAAAATAAAAAGGAATTGCATGATGAGAAGCAAAGAAGTTAGAATAGAGAAGACCTCAGTAATAAGAAAATGAAACAAGGGCTTGAAAACGCAGGTTCCAAAATCCCAAATCATCCAAAAAAAAGTAGTAAGTGAAATCCCCAAAATACAGGATCAAAAAAACATCAAAGCAAGCACGTATACACTGCCAACAATTAGAACAGTATTAATTAGCAACAATGTTCTTTAATCTATAAATAATAAAGTGATCAAACGGTCCCACAGAGAGGTGTATAACAATACATAGAATTTTACAGTCATAGGTCAAAAAGTCTATTTAAAATCCCTGTGGCTAATTCAAACGTTCAGATTTAAAGCCCTGTTTATCGTTTAGTTGAGAGATGACTCCGAGGTGGAAGAGATGTCAAAATCAGACCCAGTGCCTCAGACAAAATACATAGCACACAATAAAGAAACTGCAGTCTCTAATCCTTTGTAATGAAGGAAAAAGGTGCAGCAAGTAAAAAACTGCAATAAGACAGAACCTGTGTTTTAGAAGAAACTTGAAGCATCCACTAAGACAAGGAGTGTACACAGTGTATCAGGAGTGAGCTGTGGCACCATACTGAGAGTTATGACAGGTGATCACAGAGCTCTAGCAACTTTAACACAGATATATAGACATCTGTGTTTCACATTATATTGTAGGTCAGAATATTTAGAAATATTCTTGATCAAGTTGTGTTAAATGACTTACATAATTAAACCATTTGATATTCTGATGAGCTAAATTAATATTGCTATCTCCATTTAAATATTGAGTCAACTGAAACAGGTTAAATGAGTAACACAAGGTTATTTTTTACCTCATTCGTCCATCTGGAAGACTGCTTTAGAATCTGATTACTCAAGTAGTAAGGAGCTTTCTTAATACTCACACAAATTCATTAAGAGTTTATCTCTAAAACTTGACTTTTTGTCATTTTGTAATACACTAAAATCACAGATCATTCACTGCCTACTACTTGATTATTTCCATACAGGGTAGAAATCTGCAGTTTTCTTTACTGAATCATACATTGATTTTTTTTTCCTGAACACTTCACTTTATCAATCTTAAAATTTAACTGTGACCTCCAACGTGTTGTGTTCTTTTCCAGATGGCTTAATCTGAAGACTCAATGAATGCATTTGCTATTCTTTTATTAAAGTCATTAATAAAAATATGGATCAGTAGGCAGTTTATAATTACTCTTGCAATAAACTTCCCCGTCCAGTAACTTTTTCACCACTGATATTTCCCTAGTTTGTTCACGAAATCACCTGCGAGTAGCAGAGTCAAAGCACCACTGAAGTCAAGGTAGATTTTCATTACAGAACAATTTGAAGGCAAAGGGGAAACAAACTGACAGAAATATATCTCATTGAAGCCTTCTTGGCATAAATGTGTCTCTTGCCTTCCCTCTTATTTGAAACTGATTAGCCCTTAGAAGAAATTCTTGCTATTACTCCCTATGTACAGAACTTATGTCACTTATTTTATACACTTCATTCCAAATATAAAATACTTTGACAGAAAACATATATTTCATACATAGCACAGAGTAATTAAATATGTTTGTATACACATATATGTACTTGATATGTTATCTGCATTTATATATTAATTTTGAGTAAAGTTACTGTCATTTTTGGATCAGGATGAAACTTTGCACAGAATTTAACTCTGTTTTGAAGATGGAATAGATGTTTTCTGGTGGACTAATAAACTGTTTTTGAAAAATTGAATTTTCATTTACATACCTTATGCACATTTTTCACATAATTTCCATAATATTAATGAATTTTATAAGATTTATAGTCTTTGCTAGATTTAAGAAGCTAACTTTTTTCAGATACCTGGATGGCCATCACTCACATCACCTTCCAGCTTAGTGTTTATTTTACCTTTAGCCACCACAATGAAGCTTAACATGCAGTGACTTTATGTTGTTGCAATGTTTGTGACAGATAATTATCATCAATATATTCTGTTAATTTTAATATTGTTTTACTACTGCATACATGTATCCTTCAACATCTGCCTCCAAACCTCAAAAGCCCTTTAATAACCCAGTTTTTCATTTCACATATTGCAGAGTAATTAGTTCTGTGTCCTTTTTAGATGGATCATCAGGAGGCCTGACCCGTACGGCCTTCTTAGAACTCTGGGCTCAGGGCTTCTTAGACCCTCCATGCTCTAGTTTGCAGTGCATTTCTCTTCAGCAGAGAGAACATCAGACTCCTCTGCTTCTGAACAAGTGCTGCCCTATAGTAGCTGTAGACTCTCTACTCTCTGCATTTTTTAACATCTTTTTCTTTGATGATGTGTGGCTCCTCTTTACATTTTTTTAGTTGAGCAAGATTTTAGCTGGTTTGAGCCTAGAATTCTCTTGGCTGTCTTTAGCCAGAAAAAACATTTCTCTTGTTATCCAGTTCATAAAAATCTCCTTCACCACTTCAGTAAGAGCACAACAAGTGCTCCTTGCAGACACAGATTTAATTTACTCAGCTGTTCAGCAGTTTTGGGCTTGTGGTTCTATGTTCTTCATTTTCTCCACAGTAAACTGTATCCAAGCTCTAAATCTTGCTATTTAGCACTACTCAGTAATGCTACTCAGTCATATACTCAAAACCAGGAATGTTGCATCTCAACAGTAATTTCAGAAACAGGCAGATGCACAAGAACAATTTAGGTACAAGTGTTTTAAGTTTGCCAATCGCAGATACTGAAAAGAGTGCCAAGGAATGTTTAGCTATGGCCTTTTCTACTGGCATTGCCTACAACTCATCCCTGAAGGTGAGGATGGCTCCCTTTTATTGTGTCCTAGGCTCTTGTGGGCTAGGAGCACTTGGAGTAGGTACTTAAAATTTTTCCTCTAGAAAAGCATGACTTAAGAGACTAATACAGCTGGGCTATATGATACGTGTACTAGCTTACCATTACCAGTTTTCTGTAGAATTGTAGGAGGTTCACTGCTTGTAAAGAACCCAGTCATAAGTGCTGATAGCTGTACGTCCACAGGGTCTGTTAGCATTCCATGAAGCAGCAGGAGATCTCTGGCACGATGTGGTCTACACTTTTTAGCTTATGCAACTGATCCTTTTCGCATTTCTGATTTTTCCACCCAGGGACTAACTAATGATTATTTGGATCGTTTCCTACTCTTCTTGTCTTGCTGTCTGCCCCTTCCCTGAACTGTAGCTCTGTATAGCAAATAAGATATGATTCATGGTACATAAATGAGCCAAGAAGAATTATCTGTTCCCTTTAAGTGAGCAAAGAGTATGTTTGTGTATTTTACAGATAACATCAGAAAGCCCCTCAACACAAAAGCATGTATTTTTCTAATGAGATGTAATTTTATTTACTGAAAAGAGGACATTATAGTGTCATCTTCATTTCAGTAAGATTTCCCCAGGTAACATTTTACTCACACTGTGAGTGTCTTGAAGTTACTTTCAATTTCAGAAAAGCTCATTGGTGCATTCCTCAATATTGATATGTAAGTAATGGAGGATTCTTTAAAATTTTAATATTATGCACAGTTTAAAGATCCCTATGCTAAGGAAACCTTGGACATGCACATTTAGATTCTTATTCAGAAACTTGGATTTTGGATGGTTATATGAATATTGTAGAACATCGTGTTGGAAAATTATTTCCTTCATATTTTTGTAAGAGACCAGGGCCAATGTTTTAAAGCTCTATATTAAATTGTACAAGGGTAAAGTGGGATTATAATTCATTTTGCCAGAGCTGGAAGAAAATCTTGACAAGACCACAAAAAAATGCAGGTGAAAGTAAAAAAAGCTTTCTGCTTCTTTTTCCTCTCTGTAGTGAAATTCATAATCAGGTGAAGAAAACATTTGCTGTTCACACTCAGACATATTTACTAGATGCTATCCCCCTTCTTTTTAAAACCTTAATGTAATGATCCTTACTTCAGTTCTGCGGTAAACAAAAAAATTGCAATCTTCTGTGTTGGGGAGGGTTCAAGTAAGTTCATGACTTTTTTGTAGTTGTTTTTGGTGGTTCTATAACAAATACATAGACAGACGGACAACAGAATATTTGCAGAAGGAGAGAGAAACTGGTAATTGCAAGCATTTGCTTAAATAAGCTGATTCTTATCTAGCCAGGACACAGGAATGTATATCACATAACCCCAATTTCACACCTCAAAATATATTGAGACTTAGGTAGAGAGGAGCAGTGCAGAATCTACATGCTGTTTAAGAACCTGCAGGATAATGAATGCTTTTTTAAAATAATGAATACATTTGACAAAATCAGTTTGTACAGAAAAAGTCCATGAATGGATAGGTATATTCAGCAAATATGATTTTTTAATGAATTATTAACCTATGACTAGTAATCAGTTCCCAAACATGGAACTCTAACATGAAGCTTTTACAAGGAGACTCTTCCTCCCAAATATTGGAAATATCCATTTGCAAAGCAGTCATTGCCTGGTACAGAAGAGAGTCAACATAGGAAAATCCGTCATTTAGTTGTTCATGGGATTTTGTGAAATATTTTGCACAAAGCACTTTTTACTCAGACTGCTTTGTTTTCACCCACTATGAAATCAAGAATAACAGAAGTTGGAGAAGCTGATGATCAAAGTTTAAATGTTGCTTTTAGCATCTCAGAGACCTCAATTTGAATTCTGCCCAGTGTGATCTGTGACATTTCCATTGTCTTAAGGACACTTTGAAAGAAGAGAATAAGAAAACTCACTGTCAGGAAAAAAGAAAAAAAAAACCAACCAAACCCCAAGCTTGAATTAAAATTTAGATTAAGAAAAAAGAGGGAACTAATCACTCTCTTCTGCTTTGCTGCTGATGGCAACACAGCTAAGACAAGTACCCACTTAATTGTACTCCTGAGTTTAAGGTGCTCCTGTAGTCTCTAATACTGCAGTCCCTACGCATATTACCATCCTTCTTGTGGATATACACAAAACTCCCCTTCAAGGTGACAAAGTTTTATTTGTTTTATTTTAAATATTAGCAACAAACAGTAAGTGAGGGAGATTTGTCTATGCTGACTGAGGTCTGAATTTATTGCACCTATTTAAGGTACTTCACTGAGACACTCAAGCTAGTACTGCAACTGCCCTTTTGTAGAAATGTACGGTCTCAGGTAGCCTCTCCCCTGATACCCCTAGGTAATTCATTGCAGTGTCTGTGGTTAGGCAAAGTCGCTCAGATAAATGGTAACGGGGCAAAGGGCTTCTCCAGCTTTCTCATTTCTGGAGTCTCCTTCCTCACTTCTCAAGTCTTTGCTTATTATTACCCCAAAAAGGGAACTACGTGGTGATGATAGGTGACTATGTGAGCTCGTGCCAGCTGATACTGTGACTGTGGGGTTACATCTGAAATTGCCCTAACACTTCAGTTGCTGCTGGCAGCTGTGCCTGAAAGTATGTCAACCAAGGGGACAGGAAATAATTTTTTTCCTCTACAGTTGCTGCACTGTAGCTAAGAATGATGTAGTGGAAGGGTATTGGTGCCTCTGTGTCCCACTGCCTCTGGGGGAGGGCAGGCAGCACTCCCACTGCAGGGCTTCTCAGTGCACGTTTTCTGGAGTGCTCGGGTAGCTCAAACATACTTGCAGGCACACAGTTTTACAAATGAGCTGTTTTGCCTACTAGCAACACCTTAAGTTTTACTAATCTGTAAGATTTCATGTCTGGGGAGCAAAGGTTTTTCCCAGTCTAAAATGAATAGTTCTTCTAACTTTAAGAAGGGTATTGGCTGCGATAAAGCAAGCAGGTTTTGGCCCTTTCTCCAACCAGTGATAAAATGTTACAGAAAACCCCCTTAAATTTACAGTTGTACTGATAACACATAACTACAATCAGCCTTGAAAAATTTTGATGTTAGCCTTTGGTGCACAATAAGTGTTGTTTTCCTTAAAAAAGAAAAAAAAAGAAGCTCCAGCTTTCACGCTGTAAATATTGAATTATCATTAATATATTAGCACAGAGAACTTAAGCCCTAAGACCTTCAGTGTCTTTGCTGAAGTCAGCAGCTTCAACCAAAGCCTATCATTGTTGTCTCTTGTGTAAATCCTTTGATGTTATTACTGCTCTGAAGTGAGGAGAGAAACCAGGATTTTAAAGGGGAAAAAAACCCTATGAATTCAACTGGCAGATGAGTTCTTTTCTGGGAAGCAGTAGGAGCAGGGTGGCAGCCTATGTGGTGGACAGCACAGAATGACAGAATGCTGTTGAGGACTCATTGCCAGCTTGTATTAATGCGTGCTGCCCTACTGAAGTTGGTGGAGCTCACAGGTTTCCACCACCTGTGCCACTGCACCTTTCTACTCTCATCTCACCTGAGCTACTCTTACTTTACCTCCACCAAGGACTCTTCAGAGACAGAGCAAGATGTAAAGATCTTACTCCTCCTACCCAGGCCGGACATCTGGAGACTGATAGTTGTCAAAACTTGGAAGAGCCCAGTGAATGAAAGAGGGATGAATGGAGGAAACCTGCAAGGAATGTATGTATATTTTTAGGGTGCTAAAAACTACTGCAGCTCCTAACACTGTCTGCAAAAACCTCTTTTGCACTCTTAGTGTCAAGATGAGAGTTTCTGTTGTGAGACTTGGCTGCATCTTCCATCTTCATTAAATTCTTAGTTTTCCAAAGTAACATTGACCCAGGTAGTTGTTTTTATGAGAAAAATAAACCAAGACAACAGGTGTATCTGAGTAAGAGTCCAGTGAGAAACCATCTCCTTATGAAAGGAGCAACAGCTCTTCACTTTGGTGGGGGGATCCAAACAGGTCTTGGCAGCTGAGACACAACAGTGTTTCTAGTGCTTGGAGCAGATGAACTTCACATGCAAGTAGAGGTAAACAGCTTTCTTTTGTGGACTGATTTTGCTTCTTAATCCTTTCTTTCCTGTAGTTACACAGCACAGAACTAACCTGATTTTTGAAGAAGATATCAGGGGAAATATAGTTCAGAACATTATATAAACAGACAAGATACACTAACTTATTAAAGACTCTGTACAACTTGGCGGGAAAATTTGTACTCCACATCCTTTCTTCTTGTAAAAGAGAAGGTTTCAACTTCTGTTTTGTAGAAATTGGAGCAATTGGAATAAATGTTTTATGTGCTGGCCATGAAGTTATTAATTTAATCTGAAGAGCTGAATAGAATTTTGCCTTTGTGTAAGTGATAATTAGGCAAATAGAGCTGCTATTTTCCTTGGAGAAATTTAGGTAGATGTGCAAGATGAGGAAGGTATTTTGTTTCTTAATCACTAACCATCAAACTTCCTGACTTATAGTCACTGCAACTTTCTGTAAGTTTAGTTGTCAAGTTGTCAAGATTTTCCCAGAGTGGCAGGACCTATGGATGAAATTTAAGGTATCTGTGCATTTTTAGTCTTCCTGATTTTTAAATGTGATGGCTGTAGGAACTGACACTGTTGTAAGGGTAAACCATGTTTCTGCAGGTTTTACTGAGGTGAGACTCTCAATTGAATTACTCTAAGTTGGACCACATACACAAAAATGGTGAATCTCTTGCAGTCCGAGGTTCCATTGAACAAGCTGGAAATAAAAGCAAGGAGTACAGCAGACCAGACCAAACTCTTAGGTACCATTTCAGAAGTGTTATGATCAACCAGGGATTCATTTTCATTGCTAGTTCAATTCCTTAAGCCTTGTCTAAACTCCGGAAACATACCATTCTAAGAAGTGGTTGGCCCTTCTGACTTGGTTGTAAAATACCTCATGTCCATGCTACACTACTGATTTGATTTGCGGAAGTGTGCAAATAAGAAAAAAAATTCCCACTGGTGGGAACCACAGGGTAGACAAGATGTCTATGAATGTAGCTATTTTTACCACCATTTTTCTTAGTTTTTTCAATAGGTTTAATGAAAACTGTGGTTGTGGCTCCCACCAGTTTTAACACATTCATCAGCATTGGAGGCAAACCTGTGGAATTTTGACCAACTGTAAATTTCCTCACAGTTAACTCAGCTAGAAATTCTTCAGTCTTTCTTTTCTTTCTTTTTCTCTTTCTTTCCTTTTCTTTCCTTTTCTTTCTTTTCTTTCTTTCTTTCTTTCTTTCTTTCTTTCTTTCTTTCTTTCTTTCTTTCTTTCTTTCTTTCTTTCTTTCTTTCTTTCTTTCTTTCTTTCTTTTCTTTCTTTCTTTCTTCCTCTCTTCCTCTCTTCCTCTCTCTCTCTTTCTCTCTCTCTTCCTCTCTCCTCATTCTCTCTTTCACTCTTCCTTTCTTTCTCTCTCTCTCTCTCCACCATCCCCACCCACAACCCCCTCGTATAATATTTACTATGAACTATTCAAACCATTACTGGAGTGTTTCACATTAAACTTGCATGGTCTTCACGCCTGTGCAAACAGAAGCCACTACCTTGCATGCATAGACTTGTCTGAAGATCACTTTTGGCCTTCCACAGTCTTCAAGACTCCCTGAAATTACGTGGCTGCCCAGTCCATCTGCAGAGTTACTGCCCCTGCTGTGACTGGGCACTGTGTGAGATCCATGAGCAAGGGGTGGCACTGTGTGAGATCCATGAACAGGATGGGTGGCAGCTCTACCTCCCCTCTGAGGGACCTGCCAAATGCCCATACAGACCACAGGGGTCAGACAAAGGACCCTGTACGTGGAGGAGCTGGGAGGTCCTTTGGCATCTGGTCAGAGAACTTAGTGGCTGGGCAAAAACCAAAGGGTAAAGTAGTTCTGAAGGAGGAATGATCCCCAGGCAAGAACAGTCCATATACCCACATGTGGGGCTCTGCTTATGTCACTCAATATGCCTTGTTCAGCTGGAAACAGCCCTGTTTGCTACTGCTGGCACACATCCAGGGTGTTGAAAAGCTTTGTGTGGGTAAGTACCGGGGAATCAGGTTATGGTCTAGCTCTACACTTTCCTCACATTACACAAATACTAGACATGGTACCAAGGGGGATACATTTTAACCTTAACACCTCAGTGATGGATAGTAGGAGGGATAGCTATGCTTTCTTTCTAAGAGGCTTTCATTTACATTTGGGGCTCTCGGGTGGCAGACTACTATTCCACTCTCTTTCCACTCTCTTTCAATGAATATGCACAATTGCAGCTTAGTTCCAAAAACAATTTTAAAGCTGAATATAAATGTTTTCTTTTCTCTAAGAGGGAGAGAGAAATCCACAAATCTAACACCCACAGACTGTGTCTGTCTCTTTAAGTTTTCAAATCTTTATAACCAATTTACAAATGACTACATTTCTACAACCCCTGTGAATAGCTATGTTTTTTTTAAGGCAAACATTGTTTTATTTGGACTATCTCTTTTTTTTTTTTCACAAGAAAACATACCACATGAAGAAGAATGTGTGGGTGTTGTGAGAATGAATGATTTTCAAGCTGTGAGGACATTATGGCCTCATGTATCCTAGGAAAAGTACTGGCTGCTGACGACTGGTGTCAACAGTGACCATGTCTGAACAGTGCTGAAAACAATTTAAGTCCTTCTGTCCCCCAGTTCACACCGTGTTCAGCAACATTTCAGGTAGTTTGATTAAAATCTGAAGAGGCACTGATTCCACTAGCCTGGTATTAACAGGAGAGTGAGCCTTAGTGTAGACAGCTGCCTGGCTCCAGAAGCCATCGACAGTGCTCTTTGTGCTTGACATGTCCTGGAAATGGCTTCTGAGCCAGAAAGCTGTCTACACTGAAGCATACACTATTTAAGTGAATACCCTTTTTCTGTGTTAGCATCAGAATGGGGTGAAAATTAAATAAGCACTGTTGAAAGATACAAATATCCTTTCTGTTTGAATTTTCTCACCAAACAGAGATTTAAGATACTTTGTCAAAATCTGAATTACTTTTTCTTCATATCCTTTTCACAGTAGTAAAAGGAAAGAAAGATTGAAAAGGAAACAAACCCAATAATTTTCTGGATGAATATTTTAAATTAAAAGTATGATCTTAGCAGGAGTCTTTTTAATTTTTCCCAGAATAAAAAAACTTTTTCACATTAGCTTCTTATGCATTTAAGAAAGGATGAAGTGTTGTCCTGTTTCTCCAGAAGGCAGTGTGAATAATCCTGTTACCTGACATATACTTCCAAATGAAATTGAAATCCAAAGCTAGTATCTACAGTCCAATAAAAAGTGTAGCAGTTGGTATCAGGACTATATTAGTACAAGTACTTTTTAATGGCATCCTGCCCACCTACTGTATCTCGGCCCATAGAATGAGAAGGAGACAAAATAAAAGTACCATGTGAGAAAACATAAGCAAGCTAAACCAATTTTTTTTGGAATAAGGATATTGTAAAATTATGTCTAAAAATTCTTGTGAAAAAAGAGCCAAACCAAATATTTGGCCCAGTAAGTGAATTCAAGGACATTGTTGACAGAATCTAACTAATTCATATTTACAGAATTTAAGATTTTGTTCTACTTTCTACAAAACAGAAAGGGGTGTCTGAAACACCCTAAATCTTAAAGCAGGATCCTACTTTAGTTCATGCCATTTGGAACACTTGCAAGGGCGAGAACAGCATATTTTACACATGGAGTAAGGGAGAAACAGGTACTCACAGGGAGCCCCTTGGCTCACGGGAAAGTGCACACACTCAGAGGTGTAATCCCAGCCCTGAATGTGCTCCAATGCCAAACCATGTCCATTCAGAGCAGCTGGTCTAAGCTACCTTCTCCAAGAGCCAACTTTTGTTTCCTGACTATGCATGAAGATGAGGAAGATCATTGACTTCAGTCACCTACAGGAGAGCAATTTGTTTTCCAAACTTCTCCCCCAGTTACATAACTTTGCACCTCTGTTGGAAGCTAAAATAATAAATAAAAGCATGGGGAATCACATCTACTCTGTTTAAAGCAAATGATGCAGCTGTTCATTTGTATGTTTTTGCATTCAGTTTCTGTCATGAGACAACATTGAAGATCTTAACAGTGGCCCATAGCACTGGAAAAATTCTCTCACTTTTAGAGCCTCCCATGAGATATAGATCATCATGCCTCATTCTTTGTACAAAACATTGTTTGGAGGCTACTGGAGGTCCTACTGTACAGAGTGAAGTCTCCAAACAGCATATCAAGCACTACACCTCTCCGTCTTTTTGAAATCCCATGTGTGAACCATGTGCATTTGAAAAGGGTGTGGATTTTCTAAAATGATTCTTACCTGCTCCTGTTGGTTTGCTGATCAGCCCCATTTGTACCATGAACATACTTGGTGCCCTATGCTTCTCCTTTCACATTCAATAAAGGGGACGGGTCATTAATGCTGTCAGTCACCAGTACATCTTGTTCTTTAGAACTGCAAAGCACATTGGGCTCACTGTCTGTTTCCCAGACTTGGGAAGTGCAGGAAGGATAGGCCTTGGAACATAATGGAAAATTTCCTTGTATTAACTACCAGTAAAAAGAGACACCCTGAAGGCCTTGTCTTCCTTCATTAAATTCATAAAAAGCTGTATAATTACAAAGCTTGTGACATGCTCATTTTCTACATAACTTTCACACTTTATCAGCTCTAAAATATATCTGAAGTGGCAGCACTGATACACAGATAGGTACCAGCCCACATATCCTGCTCTAGATAATGTGATCCACAGAAGTGTGGTGCAGTCTGCAAACAACAAATACCTCTACTAAGGAGAAATGCTCTGCTTGGGTTACTCAATGAGTGCTGACAGGAGAAGCATTAAACCAGGGCATTAAAAGACTGCAAGAATTGCAGATTTGACCCTGCTAGGCAGAAATGTGCCTTAATAACTTAATTAATGATAAATAGAACTCCCTAAAAATCACATGAACTTATTAGTAAACAATCTCACAAAGTTACATTTCATTAATAACCATAAAAAAATCTATAAATGGTGCCCATTGGAAGGATAATGTTTTTCCTTCTCTCTGAGAACATATGTTTGTAAACCGTGTAACTGGGCCCCGAGTAATTTTGGAGTGAGTAATTTCCGAACGTGCAATTACAAATGGCTAAAGTGCAATAGCTCCCCGAAGCATCATCACAATTTCTGCAGTGAGTGTTTAATTGTAGCCAGACTTTGTAACCTTACCATGGCCTGTGTCCCTGCCATAACCCTAGGCCTAAGCTCCACTCCTCAACATATGGGAAAATTTTTCAAGCTGATTGCTCCAATCTGATTAGGGGAAGTTATGTAGCTGCCATTTATTCAGAGTCTTGTTACCACACTCTAACAGCTGCTTTGTAAAAGATTCCCATTAAGGCCATTTTCTGCCTACTCCAATTCCAGCATGCCTGTCAAAGTAATTGTGATTGCTCTGATTGCTCTGAGGGTGTCAGCAATAAAAAAAATTAAAAATATTTTTGATATTGGGTTGGAAAAAGCAACTTTAATACAATGGTAAATTGGTTAGGAGAAATGCTTCCTGCCTCAGCCAGTTTTCCTGCCCTGAATCCTTTGTAAATTCCCCAGTGCAGGAAAGCACAGGTGTCTCCAGGACAGTCTGAGAGAAGGAACTTGCTCTGTATCAGGTGACTACTAAAACCCCAGCACAATTCCATTCTATGACAACAATCTTTGTCTCCAGTTGTCACTTTGGCAACCTAAAATCTTTGATGGGTTTTTCACTTCCAGCTGTAGAAATTGGGGGTTTGATAAGCAGCACATAGCTGAAATGTTGTGGTAGAACTGCAAAGAAAGCAGAGAATAAAAGGTTTTCCATCATGGTAAACATTTCCAAATAAAATTAAAAAAAAAAAAAAGTCGGGTGCTCAGGAGTTACACCTCAAACTGCTGCCAGTGGTTTCAGACTGACCAGCAGAAAGTCATCAGCCACATAGGAAAAAGAATGGGGTTTTGTCTCATTTTTTTCAGATATTTTATTATGTTCAGAATTTTAAATTAAACACATAATTAAAGGGACTTGATCTCAGTTATTTTCTGATACAAATATGTAAATGAATGAGTGGTTAATAGTTAAAAATGGTCCAGGATTTTGATCTGAAACAGCATCCACATAAATGTGTGTTGATCTCCTTGGATTTGCTTATACTTATTTCAACACAGATGCCTTTGCCCCTTTACATTTCAGATGCAATTTAGCTCTTAAACCACTGAAGGGTTTACCATTGCTTGGTTCCAGAGATACAAGATAACCAAATGTTTGACAATCTTTCTTCTAGCTACATGAGAATCAACATTAACATGATTAATGTACATATATTCATATGTTTCAGTGATTACTCCTCCATGCAGCATCTGCGGGTTCAATTGAAAATGAAACAAACAACTTTTATTTAGAATCATACCCACTTTAAGGAGCTTCAGGTTAAAAACTGGAAATTATTAATATTAATTTCTATTCCTGTAATCCATGGATTTTGAATTTTGGAATTGTGGGTTATATTCTACCTCTAATTGCAGGGATTTGGCAGAGATTGTTTTAATGTGTTTTGCCCCAGGTGAGAAGGCCTTTTGCTCTTGCTTCATGTTAGGTCAAAAGTAAAATGCACAAATCTAATGAAAATTCTCCAACCTGACTTTTAATAAAGCAAAGCATGTTTATGGTTGACATAGGTGTGCTGACTACCTCTGCCTGGACTGCATGAAACCTTTAAAATTTTACCCCCAGAATCCAGTTACAGTTTAACCATGTCTAAGCAGTTTAATTTCATCAAGGCTACGTTTTTTTAAATCTGAGGTCCTCAGATTTTTCTAAGAATTAAAAATATCCTTAAATGACAATATTTCTCCTTTACTGAGAAAGAAAGATTTGATTTTTATTATTCCTTGAAATGAAAACTTCCGAGAAGTTGACAACTGGAAAAGTCCTGTTTTAAGCAGTGAAATCCATGAAGTTATTTTTTCCCTCTTTAGCTGGAAAATCTAAATTCTGGGTATAGATCAGATAACAGATAAGGGTAAGATATCTGCAGGTGAGGTCCTATGCTAAGCATCACACCTAAACAAAATGCCTAAAAAGGCCCCCAAAGTTTCTAAATCTTTAAATAGGACATAATCCACAGTAAAAGGCATCCTTGAAAAGAAGAATTTTGCTCTTTGATTAGTTATGAAAATTGTCTTTGGTATCCATGAGGAGTGATCGCATGTGTTCCCTATTATGTCTGGCTTTCCAGGGGTCAGCAGCACAAAAGTTTGTTTGGTGAGTCGTCCATGTTCCATGTTCCATGACAACTTGTCTGAAGGGGTCATGTTCTTGGACAGAGAATATTTCACTTTCAGGCTATTTTTTATTAGTTCCTGGTGGCTAATAAGGCTTCTCAGATGTGACTGAGCCTTACTGCGTAAAATAAAGGGGTTAGTTATTCCAGGAAAAGATGCTGGCAAGGTGAATATAGCATCTTTCTGCCATCACTGCAGACAAGTCATGCTCTCCAGAATCCCTTGTGTCTCATAAGTTTATCACAGCAGGACTTTCACAGGTTTATTTCTAGCTGCTTTTCTGATGATGTGTATTAGAGGAAAGGACAGTTTGGCATTGCAGAGGCAAAAGGAGAAGACAGGCAAATAATTTAATGTCATTAATTTTACCTCGTGATCTCTTGGCAGAAAACACTTTTATGAAGTAATTTTTGGAGTTGAGGCAGAGTCTAAACTTTTTTAGCTTGAAAATGGTGGTGAATAGATTTTTGTTTCCATCCAGAGTTAAAAATGGTTTAACCAAGGCAACATGTTCACTCATAGCCTAAGGGCCCAGTCCAGGGACAGCACATATAAACACTACTTGTGAGAAATTTAAAAAACAAAATTCAACTACAAAGCTTTAAATCATTGTATGGGAAACTTTTCTTCTAAAGAAATTGATATATTCCATGGCTGCAACTGTTTTGAATTTTATAAGAACATCTCCCTCAGTTTCCATTAAAATGTTGATTTTATGATGGCTTCTTGTAGGTCTCTGTTTATTCTGAGTCCATGAGAGTTAGCTGTTGGTTAGGCTTCCCTGGGCAACATTGTTTTTGCTAGAATTCTGTTGATGGGATTTTTTTTCAAATACTTGGTTTTTCTGGGATAAGAGACTGGGTGGCCAGGCTTCTTAATGGTGGTAAAGTAGAGGTGTAACACCTTGTGAGAGAGTGGCAAAATTGTTCAAATCCCCACTGCTTTATAGGGATTAATTTAATGAGAGCTGTCAGTGAATATTGGAGGTGTGAGAGAAGTCCAAGGTGTTACAAGTGCTCTTGAAACCATGCTCTGGCTTCATACCTGCCAACATCACAAATGTTAAAAGTGGTAGACTTGGCAGATGGGCTGAGTCTGGTTCTTATGGCTGCCTGCTCCTGCAGAGCCTCCTGCCCCCTCTCTCCATGCCACTTGGAGAAGCCAGGAGCATCTTGCTCTTGTTGGCTGGCTTTCCCTTCTGAAAAGTCAAGCATTCCCTGCTTGAATTTTCCTGCTGCCGTTGTTTGAAAAAGCAAGACCTCACTGATCCTCTGAACAGCGTACACTGCAGGGAGTCCTGTGCCTGTCATTTTAGCAGCAGTAGAAGTTTTGCAAAATGAGCATGTTGGACCAGAAGTCTAGTGTTGGCAGGGGTATTTCTAGGGCACAAAGAGGAAAACTGGTCAAAGTGGAAGAAAGATGGATTATAAAGGGAAGTATTTAACAGACACACTATTAAGTTATTTAGCAAAGAGGAGCTGTGAATATGCTAGCCATTGAAGGAAAAGACCTTTTAGGCATGAAGAAAAGTAGGACAGAAGGTGAAATTGGTTTTAGATTTGAAATCCTTAAATGAGATTAGAAAAACAAATAATTTTCTCTTTGGTGGATAGATATCCTTGTGAATCTATAGGTGCTGTGTGAATCAGAAAACAGGTAAACTTGTGCCCTAGGTCCATCAAACTACTCAGGATTTATGCAGAATTTTATAGACAAAGAATCCAAGAATACCCAGGATGCACCTGATTTCCTGTGCTGTCACTGTGAAATATATCTCTGCATGCTCAGCAAGCTCAGTGCACTCAGCATGAATGTGAGATGTTAAGCAGCTTTATACAAGCAGATGACCACTTGTCTGGGATTTTCAAGTGCTTGGAAACTCAGTAGATTCAGAAACTGTGAGCAAATGACCAAATTCCTTTTGACTCCACAGGAAGTCAGCAGCAAAATGTGTAAGAGGAGGTAAATGACTCACAGAAGTGAAAATCTATGGCCAGTAGTGTCAGAGTCGGCAGTTATGGGTTTTACACAAAAAACCCAAACCCACCAAAGGAAAATTCATGGGGCCTGCACCTGGCCCATGTCTATTGTGGCTGTGGCAATGGAAGTAAATAAGAAAACAAACCCGTAACCTCTAAGTATCTGAATCTCTCTCAGCAACACTCTTATTTTGACCTCAAAAATTAATCAAATGATGAACCACACTAACAAATGTTGGCCAGACCATTCAGTCATTGCTCTCTTCAGAGACAGTAATGTTAAGAACTGCTTCTCTGGTTACTCAAGGTTGAGCTTCTCTTCCTTCAGGCAGGTCATTTTTTCCTTGCTGGTGATCTGGTTAGCCCTTAGTGCCCACAGTCAGTGCATTTACCTCTAGATACGGGAGTGTGTGTGGTGGGCAAGTACAGGATCCTTCTGAGATGGAGGAATTATCCAATTGCTTTGTCCTCTGAGGAGCTGTAGACAGTGGAAAGAGAAAGATGATAGCTGGTGTTGGACTTTAAAACAAAGAACTAAAACCCCAGCAACTCATTCTGAGCATGAAAATCTTAGTACTTGTCTCCTGTTGGGAGACACCCAGAAGGAGAGCCCAGAGGACTCTAACTCCACAAGCAGGGGTAATTGCTGATGTGCAGAACATGCCTGGAGAGGGCATCAGAGGGAGGCAGGTCCTGAAAATCAGGTGGGGCTGGGAAGGTTGAGAGCAGGAGAAAGACAAAGTGGAGTGGTGCTCTGCAAAACATCCGTTGACAAAATGTGTAGATCACACCTGGCTGTATGGATGAATCTGAATGCCTCTGGTTGAGACTTCAGCATGAGTCAACCAGTTCCTCATGAATGCTCTAATCAACAGGTTATAATACAAAAGGAGCCTAAATCCTGACATATTAAAAAAAAAGGTCGAGGCTGACTTCTGCAGAAAAAGCCTAAACATCCCACTCTAAGAGGCATTTCCAAGTCCTGCATCTTCAATTCAGACCTGTGTCTCCAACACTGAGAAGTGACAATGGTTAGCCAGGTCATGTTGCTTCCTCCCTGGCTAATTCTGAGTCCTGACATGATGAATGAGATTGACTTTTGGTGGGTCCATGCTTAAAGCAGGATGCCTTGTGCCTCATTCTGCACTGAACTTTCCTCTTCCATGTAAGAGTGGGGCATAAACCCAGCAAGGAAACCATGCTCTGCTCTGACAGACATACGCAAAGTATTCCTAATGTGAAATTATCATGCTGGTTTGTCTTATGGTGTCTTTGGTTGGTTGGGTATTTTTGTGCTGGATACATCATGCAGACAGGAGATATGTGCTATTCATCTCCTCCCTAGTCAGTCAGGTGGAGTATTTTGTTGCAGCATGCCTGTCTGGTCTGTGGCCCAAGGTGTTCTTTAATGCCAAGGGGAGGACTGAGGAATAGGATGGGGAGGAGCATACCTTGCTCCTATCCCCATTGGGAATTGGGGTCTGGCAGAAGCATGCACCTGGGCACAGGAACCAGGGAGAACCTCTGAGCTCAGCAGCACAGGCATTTTGTGTTAGGAAGGGCTTTGTGTCAGGAAGGGCTGCAGTGAGCAAGGCAGCTCCTGCCATGTAACTTCACTTCTTCCTTAATGGTGGGTGTTTGGCTTTGAAGCTCTAGTCTCCCCTGATCAGTTTACTCCATAAATTAATGTGTTAATTGTACACACAGTGTTGTCTATTAGGGAGGTGTGTGTTTGATAGCCTCCAGCTGTGAGTTTGCAGAGATCCTGTTGTAGAAATCATTTCAAGGAGCAGTTTTCACAACCTTTTTAATGCACTCTTAAAAGTAACAGTTACAGGGGCTTTAAGGTATGCAGCTGAAACATGTTTGGAGAATAGCTCATTTAGCAGCTCCAGTGTTAACTTGATGTTAGATCGAATTGCATGATGCCAAATTAGCTGTACACCACATATCATCCCACTAACATTGCAAGAGCTTCTCTTTTTCTTAAAAAAAAAAAATTAAAAAAACACAACCATTTTTAAAGCTCATACTTTAGAAATTCTTTTGTAACAGGTTCCATCTGTTCTTAATTTCTTTCCTAAGCAGGCAGGCTAGAAAGCAAACCTTTACTCACATCGACTCCTTGTGTGAGTCACGGCGCACAGAAGTGTGCAGGCACTCTGATCCCGAGATAGAGGCAAGTGCATATTATATATTTACAACAAATCTCTTTGACCTCTCAAATGCAGCAGGCACTACTGTTAATATACCAAACCCTGTGTGTCACACAGGCAGAGCCACAACAGATGTATTTTAATGTTTTGGGTTTTTAATTTGTCACCCTTCTCTCTTTGGACATTCATTCTTAAACCTATAAAAATAAGTAAATATAAGTTTGTTTCTCTTAGTAATAGGAACTAAAGTCCAGCTGATATTGGGAATGGAGGTCTACTGTCAAAAACTACAGTTTAGCAATCTGTCAGGTGAATATTACTGAGGTGCTCCAAAGTGTTCAGACATCAGTAGGTTTGAGACGGTCTACACAGACATCCACACCCACCACCAAAGTATGCAACCTGAAAAACAGATAATGAATTTTCCCCACTACAAGCAGATGTATTTGTGAGGGGACAACAAGCAGCTCAATGCATAGTTAAAAAACACCTGCACATTCAGCTGGACCTGTGTTCCAGTGGTTGTGGCTAGAAGAAGTTTGTCAGGAAAGCAGAAACAATCCATTTTTCTTTCCCTTTTTACAGTAATTTGCTCTCACCAAACCTGGAAGGGCTCTGGGTGGAGGGTGAGATGAGAGAGGAAGCAAAGCATCGGAAGGTGAGAAAATAATGCAGTGGAAGTTGAAGCAGCTTGACCCAGGGAGACACTGACCTATGTAATGTAAATGGGAAAACTTGAAGAAAGAAATGGTTTGCAGACAAATAATTGGACAAGGTTGACCTTGATACTGAAAGGGGAGGGGTGGAGAAGGAGAGAGGGAGAAAAAGAGGAAGAGAGAAACGAAGATCTGTGTAATGTAAATCAAAAATACTTCAGTATAAGCATTTACAGACCAGTTGGAGCCCAGAGAATGTACTCCTGTCATCTAGCCCCTGAAAGTTTCAGTATGCAATTTTCCCAAGTAATCTAAAGTGCTTGTTTCAAGAAAAAAAAACCCCACCTTTACAAGGGTCTGCAATTTGCTATTTAAATTGTATAGAGAAGTTTAATGTGGTAGGTCACAAGTATGCTGCCCTACTTCACCAATCCTTTCCAACAGGCAGCCTGCTTAATGCATACTGCTATCAGGCTTTTCCTGAATTTACTGGGGGCCTTCACTGATGTACTAATACAGTAGGTTCTAAAATGCTTGAAAAATAAGACGAAGATTAAGATTAAACAAAACATTTTTCTTGGTGATAAATTTAAGCAAATTGAATCTAATTGCTCAATTTTATTCCAAGACAGAGTCTGTGCTGACCTCAGACTCAAGTATTCTTCCTGCCTTTTGCAAGCCTGAATACATGACATCATTTGGACAATTTGCACATATTTATACAATTTGTCATCATTCTGTCTTTACAGTCTGGAGAGTTACAGGATTTGCCTCTAGGCTTACTTTTCTCCCTGCACAAAATGCTTTATGAGAATCATATGCTTGCAATACTATTTTTAAAAACTGAAAAATTTAAGTAAACATTGGGAACCTACTTCATATTTAAAGCTGATATGAAGAAAATAAATTGTGAACAGAGTAACAGGGGCTGGCAAATTCTAAACACAAGCATGTACTGGAGGCACAAGTGGTTTTTTCCTTAGGCTACCTTTGACATGGGTATGTATGAACAGCATGGGCCAGAATAGTATTTCAGAGATGGGGGTGGCATTAAATGAATTTTTTTGTTCTTTCACCAAATGTAATTAACTTCTGTACCTTATTATCATATCAGTCAGTTGCATGGATTATCAGGAAGATTAAGAAAGTGGTTGGTTGGCGCACAATCCAAACTTAGATTCTTTTGAGATGAAGGAAGGGGAAAAGATTGGCACAGTGGAGAGACTCAAGAGTTTGCAAACTAAATGCTTACAGTTAAATCCTTAATAGTTGGAGCATGTGAATAAATTTTCTTTTTCAAGTGGTACATAAACCAAGGAATACTTCAAAGGAAATTTGGCATTATTTTTTGAGAATTTAAGCCCTTTAATTGTGAGTTTTCACAGAATCTCAGTATATCCTGAGTTGGAAGGGATTCAAAAGGATCACCAAGTCCAGCTCCTGGCCCTGTACAGGACAGCCCCAAGAACCACACCATGTACCCGAACACACACAGGTTTGAACTCTGTCAGGCTGGTGCTGTGATCACTTCCCTGGGGAGCTGCTCCAGTGCCCAACCACCCTTTGGGTGAAGAACATTTTCCTAATGCCCAACCTAAACCTCCCCTGACACAACTTCAGGCCATTCCCTTGGGTTCTGTCACTGGTCACCACAGAAAAGAGATCAGTGCCTGCTCCTCCTCTGTCCTTCACAAGAAAGTTGTAGACTGCGATGAACTCTCCCCTCCCCTCAGTCTTTTCTTTTTAGGTCCGCCACATTCAGCTGCTAGATTTCAAACTGGAAAACCTTTTTGCTTGTTTGGGGTAGTTGTTATTTCCAAAGCAGTCTTCAAAAGAGAACAGCAGAATATGTTCCTGAAACAGCTGAGATGCTCTTTTCCTAAAGCAATGATATCTGTGAACTTTAGTTTACATGTAGACTATATCTATGTTTGGTTTCTTATCAGGGCAACACTTGCCAAGGTGCCAATATTCCCTTACATCTGCTTATTTACTCCTGCATCCCAAAATACAGATCAGAGGTGATCTATACAGCCCATTGGCTGAGTCACTATTTGAGAGTAAATATGAGGTAGTAAATATGAGGTTGACAGAGCTCATTTGCTTTACTGTATTTTTTTTACTTCCTCAATCCTATAAAAGGATCTGGTACAATATTTTTTTTCCCAAAAGGTAAGAAAAAAAAAAAAAGTGATTTTAAAAGAAGGCCAAACTCTTTCTAATTCCCCTAAAGTCATATTTTTTCCATTTTGAATCAACATTTTCTTTTGAATTTCACTTTATCATTTTAGAATAGTTATAATTAATGCACAGCTAAAAAAGAATTTTCATCTCCTGTTGAATGAAATTTTTTCTTCAAATAACATTTTTTCAGCATTATGGCTTGACCATCAAATGAAGAAAATCTGCAGTGTGTGCAGCTAGTAAGACCTTTCTTCCACAGTAAGAAACAAGCTTGGTCATTGATTTCAGCTATCATAAAATGAAGTCCTTATTGATTCACACCAACAGCTTTTAACTTTCAGAGCGAGCTCACATTTGAACGATAGACTGAAAGTGAGTGATCCATAAACCTGGTAAACAACACTTTATTGCTCTTGTAACTCTGTAGATGTGCATTGAGCTTTATAGACAAAAGCAAACCTTCTAAGTTATTGTGGACAAATAGAGAGGAGACAAACAGCAGACTCAGAAAGGTGAGGATGGATGAGGATGGTAACCATCATTTGAAGTCTATTTCCAGTGGGTAATTGGAAGCAGGGGTCAGACATTCTGGCTTCTTGAAACAATCACTTTTTTAGGGGAGTTAGAGGAATAAAGATGGAAGGCCCTAGTGAAAGCCAAAAGGGATGAAATCAGAAAGATAAACACAGAACCTTGCTTTGGGGGCATGCATTTTGGGCCCAGTGATAGATGCAGGGAAAGAGGTACAGTAGGTGTATAAAGCATCAGGACATTGTAGTTTAAGCTGAAGAACTTCTTTCTGACCTTGCAAATGAAAACGAACCTGAAGAGATACTTTAAAAGTTCCTTGGTACTGAACCTACACCACAGTTTTACAGAAAGACTCAGTTAATTAAAACCTGCAAAACAAAACACAGCTATTAATTCACTACATGGTCCTGTGGGGTAACAGCCTGCTAATGCAGCTTGTGTAGACCCTGTGCCGCTTGCTGCTTGTGACAGCAGATCCTTCAGGCAGCGATGAGGCAAGACTTTTGCCTATGCTTACCTTTATTCACTGCCACTAAATCTTTTCACAATCAGGGTCTAAGCATCTGTCAATAAGTCCTGACCACACAGGCACATTGACTTATAATCTGATTTCTATTCACTATGCACACAGGTTATCAATGCACATATTTGGTGCCCTTCATTAGTTTAGTGTGCTATCTTTAGAGAAAAGTCAATGGCCTGCCCATCTCAATGGATACCGTAGAATAAATTTGTGAACTAACTACAAAAGAGTACATAAAACCAGATGAGGCATGACAGAATTAAAGTCTTTGAGTCAGAGGCTCAGCTGTGGCAAGCAGCCAGCTGTGCCACTGCCAGTTAGGCCATGCGTATTACCATTACAATTATATCGAAGGGAAATGACTTCATGCACAGGGTATGGCTTGAATATTAAAAATTCCTTGAGCGAAATGAAAGGCGCATTACAGTATGACAGAAAAAGAGTGCAAACATGTTTCATTTTATTTCAACACTACGCTCCAGCAGATGCACTGGTAAGCAAAGGAAATTGCTAGGTCTCAGTTTCATGTTCCAGGGCTTTACTGATTGGAGGACAGATTTACAGCACATGTAAGAAACAATTAGAATAGGGACTCCACCAACAACAAAGCGAGGGAATAAATTCCGATAATGAGACGGGAAAAGTACAAGGTAGAAATGATCTATGTGCTTGCATTCGAGGTATAAAATGTCAAAAAGCCCTGTGTCAGCATGAATTGCACTAGGCAACAGATGGTGTACAGATTACGCTCTCTCTCCTCCTCTTTCTCCCTGCGTCTCTTTCTTTTATAGGTTTCTTTCCAAAAAAACTACAGATTTCCCCCAAACACTTTGCTATTTATTGGCTGTCAACTGAATAACCATAAATGTTTGGTTGGGAGATTGTTGGAGAAAGAAAGAAGGGAACAGACAGAACAAACTTTAAAGTTTTCCCAGTTACATTGCACAAACAGGAGATCCACTCTTTACATTCTGAATACTTGCTTTTGGTTAAATAGTTTAGGCTGAAAATTTTATTTTTTTCTTCCCCATTCTGGAGACAGTAACTAAGTGTCACACAAAAAAGAAAGAGAGATGCCTGCAGAGTAAAGACTCTGCAGTGCTGAAGTCATGTCTAGTATCACAGCAATGAAATGGAGCTCAAAGAAACTTGTTGCTTCATCTTAGCATCTATTTACATTGCATAGGCAGAGTTCCTGAATCATGAAAAGGTCTCATTTTGTGAGAAAAACTCATGAGCTATGGAAGGATCTGATATTTTTTGCATACTTTCACCTTGGTGAATCATAAACGATAACAGTTTATGGCTATAAACCAACCAACACTGCAGAAGCCTTATGAGTAGGGACTATTTTACCTGTTTCCCCAATGCAGCCACTTTGTGTGTGAAATTGTGATACAGCAGTTTAGGGCAAATGAAAACAATAATATGGGAATTCCAGTCACATTAGGCATTTTATGCTCAGAAGCACAAGAAACTTGAGATTTTACAGTTGTTGTTGCATTTCTAACCTGGTACACATTCTTCTGTTTTTAACAATGCTGTTTTGTTTTCACAGGGGCTGAATACTCTGGAAGAACAAGATGAAAATAGTCATCTGGATGACATTTGTCTAATTTTCCACTTCTAAATCTGAAATATTTTAGATGCCATTTATTCAGGATACAACTAAACCAATTGCTACTTTTTTTTCTCCTTTAATTCTCACAATGTATTTTATGGACAGAAAACTGCTAGGCTTTGGACAATCTAAGTGGCCAATGCTTATTTTAAAGTTCAAAGCTTCACTGTATTTTTGTGATATTATCCCTTGCACTTCCCACCCAGAACAATGCAATCTATTTAAAGCAGACTGGTTTTCTAAATTGCTTGATCAGAAAAGTACTAGAGATGCAGATTAACCAAAGAAGCAAGGGAGGGTTTTAACCAGAAGTTATGATCCTTTCATAGCCCATTAACACCTGATGAGGTGGCCCACACTCCTCTGTTTCGTGGCACTGCTGCAGCTATGTGTTAGCCTCACCCATCACATCCTGCCCCTGGGTCCTGCCCATGCTCCCGCTGCTAAGTCCTGATGCCTTGAAGTGGCTACCTGAAAACAGAGGCTAGACAAGAATAAGAGAACAAAAGTAGGTATTTATTTGAAGGGCCTTCAAAAGTACACCCTGGGCAGTCAAGGCCTATGAGGGGCTCCACCCAAGATGGACGCTGGGTCATGGGCTCTTCAGACTTTTATAAGTTTGGTCCATTTGTATATCAGGGTTAATTCTCCAGTTATAACCTCAGTTAATGATGTAATTACCCCAAATTTGCCCCTCCTCTTCAAAGGCTTTTAGTTTACACATTTTGGGGCTTTGGACAATCAAAGTGTCCTTGAAGTGCAAACCTAAGAGAGGGTTTGTTATGTCTAACCAGCATGAGAGAACAGCAGCTAACAGGACTCACGAAACTTCAGACTTACACACTAGGCAGTACAGGATTTGAAAAATATAAAAGTTAAAACCTAAGGCATCAGTCCCACTGGCCCCATCTGACAGAAAAGGGTTATGATTAGAGGTATTTGTGAAGTAGGGACAAAGGATGCTGTAAGTAAGGGGCAATGGTTTCTGAGATACTATTTGTGATAGGTACTTTACCATCAAGCAAGGAAATGTGCCCAGAGGCAAAAAACCCACAGCTGAGCTCTGAGGTTAGTGCAGTTACAGAAATATCTTCAATCAGAAAGGATAGTTTCAGTGTCAGGCTCAGGGTGGAAGCCGAGTGAGTATTAAAATCCACTGGAAAGGAAACTATGAGTTGTCTGGCCTTGTGTATTACACGTAGTGGACCAGGTTGTCTAGAAACTTTCCAAACCTGTCTAGGATGGCTGTGCAGGTGTTTGTGCATCATGTAGGTATGTGCTTTCAGTTTGTAGATATAACCCACCTCATTTAATTTACCTGTGGAGCAGGGTGACAACTGTTACATGTTGACTCTGAAAACTTGCTGACTAAGTGCCATGTCTATGGATCATCACTCTCCCTCACCTCTGCAGCAGTGCAGAGAACACCCCCTTCATTGTGGGGTTTCCTGAATGCCCACCTCTGAGGGAACCTGCCAAGAGAGATAGTTGCAGCAGTTTTGATCTACCTTTGCCTTGTGGGGATTATATGGAGGTCATGTCCTCACAAAAGCAGGAGGATGTGTGCCATCTCTAGTGTGTCTCAGAAGGATCAGCAAAGGAGGAGTAGCTATTCTCCGGCAATCTCCAATCACATAGGGCTTTTGCACTCGAGATTTTAAAGAGGCTATTTCATAGTGGGAAAGTGAAACATTTAAATAACTTTTCCTTCTAAAGAGAAGTGTGTCAGAATGCACACCACTACCCAGACTTACACGGATGTCAGTCTTGACCATGCTCAGACAGAAGTAGTATTTCTTAAGGCACCAGGAAACGATGAAAAAAAAACTATCATAAAAATGCCTGTGTTGTTATTGAAAGGAGGAATTCTGATGAGATGGAAAGAAGACTGAGCAGTCAGAGGAACATCTACAAGTGGCTGACAAAAAGAATCCTAGCGAGGAATAATACTAAAGACTGAAGACTGAGACTACTGGACATCTTGTTACAAAACATGAGCAAAGAGTTTTCTAAATACACAAAGATTTTCCTCATTTCGCAACTTAGAGAGAGAGACATTTAGCTCCCGATCATACTGTTAGGAGTTAAAAGTTCTGTATTTTCAAGTGGTAAAAGTGGCTACAGGTTCACAGTCTGCAGCCAGAGGCTCCAGAGCACATGAGGATGTTATTTCTTTCCATTTCTTCCATCTCAGGATCCTGAATTAATTTCTAGAACTTAATTAAAACTTCAGAATACCTCTGTAGTATAGCTATTCTAATCACTTCCCCATTATACAGATTGTGAACAGAAAGAGAATGACATTTTTAAAAATCCTTAGCATTAAGCTAATTGATTCCTTTGAAGTCACTAGGAATATTACAAAGAGCATGAAAGCCAACAGAGTTAAGCCAGCTCTAAGTTCCAGATTTTCAGAGATCTTATTAGAACTGCTTAAAAAAACAAAAGTTCCCTTTGCTTAGGAAGCTCTGAAGTTTATTTTTTATATCAAATCAAAACACAGATTCAAAATTTCTCCTAGTACTAAAATTTCACTTTGGAAGCACCAACATATTCAATTTTCAGGTTGTTTGTTAATATTGTAACATAATTATGTTTGTTGTCTAGCTTTTTATATTATTGAATATGTAATAAATTTTCAAAATTAAGTATAAGAAAACAGTAAAATTATACTTTTCCCTTTATTTGTATGAAATAATGTCTACTTTAATGAGATGAGTTCAATCCAATTTAGTTTGACTTTCAGTTGTAGGAAATGTCATACACTTTGCCACATCTCTGTGAAATGCTTTGAATCCGAGAAAAAATGCCTTTGCAAATGGAAAACCATTTCAGCTAAAGTGTTTAACCATTTCTAGCACTTAGTTCCTAAAACATGAAAATTAGTTGCCTTGGAGGATCTTGGTAAGTGCCTGAACTGGCAAGATATGTGTCACTCAATGAACTGTATGCTTGTTTATATCTTCAGATTTCTAAAGAACTTTATAAAATATAGCCCTCATGTTCTGGAAAATCCCACCCAGGACCACGTTACTTCAGGCCACTGAACAAGTAGGTGTTGGTGCCAATGAAACATGAAGCAAAAATCTTAACCATAACAGCAAGTGTATCTGTCCTTCCTTTTGCAATTAGAAAAAGGAGATAATAAGGGATTTGTGTAGAAGGCAGACAAAAACTAGATTAAAAAGAGAGCCAGACACATTAATTTCATCCTGGTTTCATACTTTTTCAGCTGGCAGTGGAAAGAGAGGTATATTTTTCCTATGGAGCCAGAAGTCTGTGCAGGTAGCAGTCCTCCTGCTACTTTTGTGTTATGACAGGACTGCTCCATTTCATTTGCACTGACCTGGATACAATGGTGATCATGCCAGGAACTCTTGAACTAGAATCTGTGATTGAGTATTGCTTTCTTCTTTTTTTTTCAGGGTTAAATCTTGTGAACTTCTCTCCTTTGACTGCCTCAATTTCTCTAAAAATAAAGTATGCACCCTGTAGAGAAGTTGCGAATACAAATTAATGAATACCAATTAGCATACACACTGAGGAGAAAACCCTTTGTATTTAGTAGCAGATTGATCAGTTTTCCTTTTTGGATCACTTTCTAATTTTAACCTCAGTTTACTTTAGAATCCCCATGCAAATCACTTTGTTTTTCAGTTTCAAATATACATATTCATCATCAATTATTTGACATTGTAAATTGTCAAGCCTATGATACATTCAAAGTTTCTTTAAAGAGAAACAGATAGATGTTATTCTTTTACCCATTGACCCCTGGATCAATGGAAGTGAAATTCTGAAGGCAGTCCAGTTAGAGACAAAAAAGTACATGTGTGTGTGTATAGATATATGTATATGCATATGCACATGCATTTCTTATGAAAGATTGTATTAGAATTGCTGTTTAAGTAGATATAATTGTATGTTCAAAGGAAAACTTCTCACACTGAGATGAATGTGCATGGTCTAAGACAGAGCTGTCTATTGATGCTCTGTATCAATAGGGACAGGATGATCATCAACTCCCAGAATTAAACCTGTTTATCTGAAAAAGATCTCAACATCAACATTTCTAGTCCAAGAAATAGGCAAAGTTAAAGGCAAGTTTTCAAGTCAAAACAAAAACCAACCCAGCTAAAACTGTCAGTGTCAAGCTGTGAAAAAGTTAATGAAAAGAACTGTGATCTGCACCATTAGTTTTTGTGAGAAACTCTCTTTTTCAATAGTTTGTACACTTAAAAACTGATCAAATGTAAATGCAACAGTGGGTTGGGAGCTGATTTGAGGAAACTGCAAATGTAACTGATAATTTTGATTCTAGCATGAACTTGCCATGCACTATGGATTCAAATTATAGTTTTGTGCCATTACACTGCTTTATTGTTTTTTTTCTCTGTTTCACTTTTTCTTTGATGTAGAAAATCAACAAAAACTAGAGAAATATAAATGATGGGATATGTCAGAAAGAAGCCAGTGACATTAGTTTAGTTAGGAAAAAAATGTGGTAAAAATAATCCACACCTCTCTTAGCTTATTTTTGTTAAATTATTTTGGTTGTGAAAGAAGTTAGCATGACTGTTGTACTTGGTCATTAAAAATAGAGGATAAGTTAAAAAGAAAGGATTGGGAATTGTAGGAAACAGGCATATATGAATAAATAACATGAATAACCAACCCATGTCATTTGGCAACAACCCAAAATGAGGACTTAGAAAAATTACTTCAAGGAGGTCTATGCAAAGATATGTAGCAACGGGGTGAAAGACTGGTTCTAGGCTTTGAGGAATGCTGAGGACATGGCCTAAATCAACATGAGTAGGGATAGTGTAGGTGTGTGATTAGGTGATAGGGCTCAACCATTTGGTATATTAAGTTCCTCTGACTTCTCCCCCAAAATTCTGTAAAAATTCTCTTCTCTTCTGATTCGAATACCTGCTGTTCTGCAACCACATGCTGGCTTTTACTTGCTTCCCACTTTTTCACCAAACTCTTTGGCCTCCAGCTCTGCAAAATCTGAGGCTGTGGATGGATGACTTTCATCTCTGGGCTCACAGTAACTCCTCACACAGAGCAGGAGCAGAGGCGGTACAGGTTGTACCACCGTGGGACACCCTGAAAAATGGTGCATGGCTGCACCAGAGTGCACAAAAATGCTTGTCATGCCATGTGCTGCTAACAGGATTCCATGGAAGACCTTCACAGTCTCTGTTTTCCTGACAGTACACCTGCATCTGTGAAACTCATTTCTTCCATTGCCAATACTCCTGCAAAATGTATTTTCCCATGTGGCTGCCAAAAAAAATACAAACAAGCAAACAAACAAAATAATAATTTAAAAAAAAAACAACCCTCCCCAAACAAACAACAGCAAAAAACAAACAAACAAACAAAAACAAAAGGAAGAAGGAAATAATTTTTAAATACATTTTTTTCACAATTGTCATCAAGAAAATTCATATACTTACCTGGACAGTATGCCTCTGAAAAGGGAGTTTTTTTCTGTAAATTCCACCCTCCTGTTCACAGCACCAGTGCTTCAATGAGTTTTTTATAATATCAGTAATTCATTAATAATTTCAGGATTCAGAAGAAAGCCTGCTACAAAAGGTGGTCTATTATGTAACTTGTTTTTAAAGTTTCTTTTTTCATAAAAGAATTTATGCAACAGTGGTAGTTGACAATGCCACTCTAAGTCTCTGCAGTTTGTTCCTTCTCTGAGACACAGATCAAACAAATAGTGCTATTTATTTTTGCTTGAAGTAGTAAATAATATCTCTATTACAAAGATACATGACAGCCGATGTGTGATCATCAGGCTGCAGTCTCTCTTGCTGAATCTATGGTAGTGCTGATAGTGTTACAGCCTCTCCCTTAAAAACCTGTCTTTCAAAAATATTTTATTGCAGGCATAAATGCAGGGTGTTGCTGTCCTAGTTTGTACAACTCGTGAAGTAAGCCTGAATTTAAATCTTTAGCAACCTACATTTTTTAATAGTAGACATTATCTAATGCTGATGCCAAAATTACTTCCTTTGAGTTTCTGACAGGAGATCCACTCAGCCTGATGCAGCCAAGTATGGGAAAGCTGTGTGGTCCCCTGCCAGAGCTGTCACTGATACCTCTGCTGCTGAGCTTACTGCACACCAGGTCTGCATAAGCTAAGAACAGGGCACCCAAGGAGGTGAAATCCTGACCATCGATCAGGGCATGAGGATTCAGCAAGGGATGCTGGCTCCCCTTTGTTTCCTCCCCACAACTGTTGTGAAGAGTTATTAAAAGTTCTCTGTACTGCTCCATGGGAACCAGTATAAATGCCTATGTAAATACGAATGTACATGTGTTTTTCTCCTTTGGCATCACCCTTTACCTGCTCTTACTAACAGCTGTGTTTCTCAGAACATTAAGTCAACTAGAGACCCCGTGGCCAGTGGCTGCCGTGCCAGTACATCCACAAGAGGTAAACTTTTTCAGAGCACTTATATGAATGACAATGATTATATGAAGCCTTGAACATGCTATTTTGTGATTCAGTGACAGGTTCCACAAAAAAGTCTCTTCCAAGGATGCCTTGTTTTTTAAATGGTTGAGTCCTTTAAAATAGAATAGAATAGGTATTCCAACAAGCTAAAGAGAAAAAAATCCAAAATAATCTAATTCAGCTCTACAGACATTAATGCTATTTGTAGACTCACGCTCCTCCAAGTTTTGTTTGTTTGAAGGAGTAGATGGTAAAAGACATTAGAATGCAGGTGAGCTTCCACTAATGGAAAATTATTTCTGGAAAAAAACCTCCTACATTTGTTTGCACACTCACACATACAGATGGGGTATAGCATTATGCCATATGGAAGATAACCTAAAATATTAAAATACATTAATTCTCTTGCCCTGAAGGCCTGCTGGCTGATTACAGACAACTCACTGGGGGTTTACACTCCAGTAAATTCACTTAGTTTCATAACATAGGTATTTTGCTGGTGCTGTGATACACTGTAGGGCAATGAGCCTATTGATCTGCTGTTATTAGATGTGTTAAGGCTCTGAAACATATTTAAAAAATAAAGTAATTGAATTCTAAAATTTTTCAAAAAGTTAAATATTATAAAGCTGCAGTGGTGCAGCAGAAAGTTTAGCACAATGTTGTCTTATTTCTCCAGCAGTTTCAGGTATTTTTTTTGTTCTGATTTTCCTTGCAGACCAGAGTGCTTATTGCTACACCTCTTTTTGCTGCACATATGTGCTTGTGTACTGCAGCATTACAGCATCATGACAGCAAAAGGGGATGTTCAGCCTTTTCCAACCAGATTCCAACCCTTCTAGCTGCCTCCTACCTGTGACTGTAACTTAGATTTGTTGAACTGGTACTTAACAGTGGTCAGAGGAGGCTGTAAATCCCACTCTGGTGATGTTCCTTTACTCATTGCTGGTCTGAAGCAGCTGCATGAATTTTGGGTCCCTTGATGTATATCAGCTTCAATAAGGAGAAGATAACTGAGTCCTTTCTGCTGTAGGGAGATACCACTCACAGGAGGACAATAAATTAGCAAAAATCATCTGCATTTTTAGTGAACAAATATGAAAAAAAAAACCAACAGAATGTTATCATGAGCAGAAACAAACACACTGTTGGATGAAGCTACTGATGTTGGATTGGCTGCCTAGCTGTTTCTGAACATAAACACACTAGTAAATGAAATTTCAGCTGCCATGATGCCTGCATGTGCTGGTAAAACAGGCCGCAGGGGAACTGTAGTTGCATAAAGCAACTTACCTACAGATACAGTGGGCCAGATCTTCAGAACTTCTGTAAATCGCTTTAGTCTGACCAAGTGTCTTGCAGTTATGGTTCAGCCTAAGGAAACCTCCGACTGAACCACAGAAGTTTCACTTCAGGCCTGTGTTTTATGTTCTTATAAAATACAGTGTATTTGTAAACAGTGAGGTAATCTATTCTTCATACACCACCTTTCAGATGACAGCCAAGCAGCCTTCTCTTGTTGTTAGCCTTTGCTATTTCAGCAAATTGATTTTTTTCCCATGCACTCTTTTATTTCTAGACTGCTTGGGCCTGACCCAATTTCTTTTGAAATCAGTGGAAGGATCTATTGTCAGTGGGAGCTACCTGAGGCTAATTTACCCCTTTGGGAAATAAAAACCCCCAAAAGAAACCAACAAAATAAAAACACCAAAGAGAAATTCTGTTTTCAATGTCAGCTCTTGATAGATTTATCCTGAAGAAGACTTAAAATGTAATTAGATCTTGGTCACTAGCCATTTTTAATCTCTTCCTTAGCTTTGCCAAATATTCACCAGAGACAGCCTGACCTTGCATTTTGTCTTCATGTGTACATGCTGGTCTTATGGCTGAGCATCCTTCCCTTGTCTAAGTCTCCATCCACCTGGTTTGCATTTGGGCAGGGCTGACACAATAACCAAGGTTATCAGTCCTGCCTCCTGCTGTCTCCTTCCTCTGGCATAGCCTCGTGGTCCCCCAGTGCTCTTTCCTTGGCTGCACAGTGCTGATGTTCCCACTGATGTTCAAACAGCTGTATCCACATCAGCACTTCAAATACACTCCTCTGGAGGGTGCCAAGCTGGTGCCATTGTCTATGTCCAGGAGGGGCTGAGTGGGAACAGCAAGGGCTCTCCCTGGCTAATGGGGGGATGATGGATGAGCTGGGCAGCACCCACCCCTGCCTGGCAGCACCCATCCCCTGTCTGGCAGCAATGGCATCTCCCTGCTGCTTCAGAGCAGGTTGGTGTGTACCACCCTTTCCATCAATGGCACTGTTGCAGTGAGTCCTGGGTCAAATATGTTCAGCCTGTGGAGAAGAGTCACCTGTGCTTGCCAGAAATTCAGCAGATGACATCAAAAGGATAGTTCTACTCACCTAACTGCTTTTCTTCCACTATCAATTAATCCAGCACATGAAGCACTGCTGTTTAAGATGGCATTAAGCATGGTGTAATATGTACCCCTGGTAAAACTATTTTTTATCAAATTATTCCTTTTATTCAAGAGTTTTTTTCCTGGTGAGTGATGGTCAACTACTTGCATTAACTAATCCACAGAAGACAGCCAAGAAATGTCATGGCATTTGTCATCACTGCATCTATGTGAGTCACTTCTTCCAGGATCTCAGTTTCCTTATTTTCAAAAGTAGAAATAGATGATCAGTGGTTATTTCTTGAGTAGCAGCCTAAAAATCTTCAGATATAGTATTTCCTAACTACCCATATATCATCATTAGTTGCTACTATATTAATTCCCACATTTACCACATGACCTTGTCTTGGTAACCATCTCATTTCTAATGACTGAACTTTGTACATCTGCTCTTACTAAAAAGTACCATTGGTTGATTACAGTACTCACTGCCATGGCATTATAACACACAACCAACCCAAAAAGTATGCAAGTCCTATTTCACAAATCAGATATCCACTGATATCTACTGTAAGGTAGGATCTGCCACCCATGTTTTAAAGCATGTAAAAAGTTTCTTAAAAATAAAGATTACAGTCACTTCACAAATTGCCAAGAAAACTGCTCTCTTTTAGACAGCAAGGCACACAGATTGCGTTCAGCTGAAGCAGTGCATTAAAAAAGAATCCCCAAAACCTCTAAACAGACTAAGATGTAAAAACAAGAGATTTTTAATTTTTCTGTGTAAAAACTTTCCTAGCCTCTCAAGTATGGAATTTCTGATTTAATCAGAAATATTTTCCTGAGTGTAATGTCATTTATGCTATGGCTCTAGATCTTCAGCAGTAAATCTTTAAGTTAGACTGGTGAACTCTTTCCTACAGCTGACTTGACACTATAGTAGAGAAAAAGTAGGCAGGACAAAAAAAGAAGGAAGTCTTACATTTTACCATGAAAACAGTTAATCTTCCTCTGCAAAACCGTAAAAATTCTCCTATAAATCAAATACATTGATTTATTTTTAAAGAAAAAAATCCCTTGAAGCAAAGGCTTTTTTTTTTTTTTTTTTTTAAAAGGGAAAAGTAGTTGTCCACTAAAATGTGTGGGAAACTATTTGAGCCAACTGTTGTTTTACAGATCCTAACCTTAAGGCCACATCAGCCTTGAAGTTCTGCTGTACAGCTTAAGTGTCTTTTGGAAAAAATGGATGAAGATCAATGTGCCTCTGATCTAAAATGTTAAAAATCCTTTAAAAGAAAGACTTCTAAATCCTAAGGTATGAGAACATCTTAAATACATATATCCATCATACTGTGTATTTCAGATAATTTAAGACTTTTAAAATTAAATGTGATTCCTTTGTGAGTGCCATCATTTTTGCACTTTGGTGGAGAAAGAAAACTTCAGAGCCTGTGGGTGCAGTTGTGGCAACTCTTCTTACACTGAGTAGTACCTTTTGCTGAGTGTTGTCCTACAGCCCCTTCTAGGTATAGCTGTAACATATGTTGGAGAGCAGCATCCTAAATGATTAATATTAATCTTGAGACAAAAAGCAGACCCATTTGAAGTGGTCCTAAGTTTTCTCATTGCATTTTGTCCCTGGGACAGAATATGGCTGTTGCATCTTTCAGGTATTTGATTCCACTCACCCTTCTTCGTCCCACCTTTCTAGATATGTTTTAAGTCCACAGTTTGAAGATATTATTCAGCCTTCTCCTAGTGAAAAGGACTGGACGAGAATCCTTTTGAAGGCTTCTACCTCTTCCCTTAATCAGACGAGGCGTGGTTGGTAAATGATGTAAGGCTTGCCTTTCCCTAGGGACTGAGCACTCAAAGCTCCTCCTGATTGCTTGGGGAAAAAGAGAGCCAGAGGGGATCCTAAATCAAACCCTGTCTCTCTCTCACCAATGCACCGATTGCTGCAACAACTTGCTTTCATTAGGAACATTTTCTTCAATTAAGGGAGACATTGTCAAGTATTCTACTTTTAGAGCTCTTAATTTGTTATTTTTTACTGGTAGAATTTGTAATGCCATCTCAGAGTCCATGGCATCTGCTGGGACAATATATTGTCTGCTCCTGTGCCATGACACATCACCATAAAACACAGGGCTATAAGAGCCTATAATAATTTATGAGAGTACATTAGGTACCCATGTATAATTAATCAAATGGGCATTATGGAGGCAGGACTATGCCTGACTGACAAAGGTTACCTCTGTACGGGTGTCTTGTGTAACCACACGGGGAAGAATCCAATTGCTAATGTTCACTGAATTACAACAAAGCTTTTACTCCACAAACTGGCACTCCAAGAAATGAAGTTGAGAAGCATGAAAGCAATCCCTGATCTTAGTGTTTTGATTCCAAACTGATACTCTCGACAAGATTCAGGTAGGGGTTTCAATACACATGAAAACTGGAGGAAGCTAAGTTTTTCAGGGAAGAGTGATATGAAGGCCATTAGAAGTTGAGCCAGGATCTAGAGTAGATTTAGCAAAAAAACCTGTGGAACACATTCAAAATTCATTCAAAACTGAAGTAAGGAACCTGTTGAAACGTTGAGATTCCCATTTCCTAGGACCTGCTAGGCCTACAGTAGTAGCTTAATTGTGACTTCACACAGCTTTTGGGGCTGGGCACTCTTCTACTCAATTATGCTCCTGCTGAAGTGAGTATGAATTGACTCATCTTGCAGAAAATCTCAAATGCCATTGGGTTTGATTCAAAATAAAGGTCTGAATGTTATTCACACTGTATTTTTATTTTCTAGGCAGAGAAGTCTGAATAGAGCCCTGAGCAAAGCCTCTGCAGCATGGTGCAGTACACTTGGCCATATATATGATGATATATTTTTCAGAAAAAACTGGCTACACTCTGGGTTGAGCCAGCAATTTATTCACTGGCTGTGCTGCCATAGCCTTTCTTCTGGTCCTCCTGACCGGACCCACTGCCAGTAAAATCAATTGATCACACAGCACTGTATGTCTAACTTTTTATCCAGTCCTCAGAGAAAGGGAATTATTTACAGCCTGAAGTTACCAAGCATGGCTTCTAGATCAAAGTTCAATGGCTGCAGCTTTCAGGTTTCTTTACTAAAATCTCTAATTTTGCTATATATAATAGCAGATAGAAGCTGATAAATTCCTTTTGAATTGGATATCACACAGTAAAAAAAATTGCTCACTGCTACTCTGAACTAATTTTTTTCATTAATTCAGGACTGAAAAGATGCTAATATCCTTAGGAATCTGAATTTTGTGCACTAATATTATTTTCATGGTATCAAAATTATCTGCTTCCTCTGGAGAGGCAAATAACTTGGTGGGTGGGCTCTGGTCCGGGAGTTAGGGCATTTGAGTTTTCTTGCCTTGTGAAACCAGTTGAGAAATACTTCTAATGAGTAACAATTCTCAGAGTACAGTTTTGTTTCCTTTAAAATACTGGGGTTTTCTTCCCCATAAAAATATCATTCAGTTGTAAGCAAAAGCAAAACAAAAAGGGTTTATTTTTTGAAAGCTTGTATTTTACTTACCAATTTCCTTTTATTACTTGTGGAGGGATCATCTTCCTTTCCTTGCTGCTTTTACCCTCCAAATTTTGAGTGATGCTACCTTATTACTTCTTCTGGGCAATTTCCACCAACTATTCTTGTATCTACCTACAAGTACACAGACGTGCCATTATCTGAGCCCTTCGTGATCAGACCCATCTTCCAGTTCTCTCCCTGAGGCAAGTCATCTTATCTCCATTATCTTCAGAGATCACAAGACACAGAAATCTAAGATTGCAAACTCAGACACCCCAACTCATAATAAGAATGGATGAATCAGCTAAATTTTAGGTTAAAATCCAGATTTGAAAATGGCTTAGATGCGCAGAAAAAAACATGAAAATATTGGTTATATTTTTTCCTGCTGTTATATTAGGTAGATTTTTGTGCCCATCTTGAATGAAAAGCAAGAAGGTCTGGAAAGGCAAATATCCCTCCAGAACTGAAATCCCATTTCTTGCACATTTATACGAATGACACATCTGTTAAAATACATATCACAAAGAGTCCAGCCTCAGTTGAATACAAATAATTAATATGAATAATACATAGAAATTTCTCTATTTCTTACATGTTAGCTTGGCTGTGTGGTCCACAAATAGAGAAAATGATCCTGGCCAAGTTCCAGCTGGCTTGTGCAATAACACAGGTAGTCATAGGAGTTCAGATTTATAATGTTCATTGGTGGCATATTCTCCAGAAATCAAAATATACTTTTGAAAGGAGTTTTGAGACCCTTGTTGGAAAGCATTAAGGAAGAAGCGAGTTTCTTAAAATAATTTAAATCAGATTAATAGCCTGGCTGAAGAGATGATAATTCCTTGGGATCTATCTGCAGTACACTTTCATGTTTTGTGAGAGATCTATCTAAGAGATTACAAATTACATGCAAAAAACATCTGGCATTTTTTACTATTTAGAGGAGAGGGGAAGAAAAGAAAGCAAGGGCTGGATGCTGTTGACTAGAAGTGTGTACACTTGTTTATTTTCAAAAGTTGGTTGAGGGCTTGCAGGGAACAGCAGGGTAATGGAATATTCATGAAGCAGATGCCCTTCACTTAGCAGAGGGCAAAGGAAAGCAGATTGCTAAACCCCTCCAAACTTCCTGTGCAAGAAGCTCACACTACAGAATAATGAAACCTGTGTTTGCCACCCTGCAGCACAGCAGTGCTAACCTGGCACCACTGAGCTCTTTCACCTCTCCCTTGCCTTTTGACTCCTCCTCCTATTATCAGGCATGGATCCCTGATGCTGCTGCACAGTGCCCCTCTGACCGCAGCTGCAGCGGCACAGACCTGTAGAACTGATCACAGCCTCGCGGGAACCCTCCTACTTTTGCCCCGGGGATAGGCTGAGAAGATGCAAAGCCCCACGGTGCTGCTGCAAGCATGGTCCTCACCTGTCAATACCTGAGCAGGGGGCGGTGAGGGCCCATCACTTGCTGGCCCAGAGATGGAAGCTGGTTTTCATGTTGGTTGATAGGTTTACTTTAAGAGCACTGCAACAACCAGCGGCAAACTTTATCTCCATTATCACGGGACACAGACTTCAGGACTCAGCCAGTTGGTCTCCCACTGTACATAGGTGCCAGCCATTTTCAGCCCTACAACCGCAAACACTTTGAACGCCAGAAGAATCCCCCAGCATTACAGCATCCCGACAGCTCCAGCGCCCCAGCGCAGGCAGGCGCAGTGAGGCACCCAGGGCCAGTGGCGCTGCCTGTCGCGGCTCACACAGCAGCGGCGGGGCAGTGCCCTGCGCTGGCCGCCCGTGGCGGCTCGGCGTGGCCAGGCGCGGCCAGGCGCGGCGTGTCGCTGCCCGGCTCGACAGATTGGTGTCAGCTGCCCGCGGCCCCGGGCCGCGCTCCCCGGGGGCCCCGCGGGCAGAGGCGGCCAGCGCACAAAACCGGCAGGCACGAAGCAGCAGGTGGCCCCCGCGGAGGTAATCAGGATCACATTCAGCGGGAGAACCGGCTCAATTTTCAGCCTCGTGTATGCCGAGGGGCCTGGAGCTGCCTTGTTAATGCTGCAGGGAACACGTGGGACACATTGACTGCATTAATTGTCCCCACTCATTCAGCAGTGGATGAATTATAATGTTACCACTCCAGGGTAAAGCAAACACCTATCATAACAATCATGTCATTAGTGTGCAGATGCCGGCTGCTCTGCTTAACCTTTTGTATCGTTTTTTTTTTTTTTTATGGCATGCAATAAGAATATTTTTATTGTTTTTCTTATAATTGATTTTTAGGTTGCAAGTGTAAACCCTTGAAACAAGCTCGGCACATTACTCAACAGCCAGGAATAACCGCGTGGACTGGCAAAGCACAGATTAAAGTTGCTTTAGAGAGAAACAGCAAGGCTTTAAAAGTTTATGTTTGCGGTTTGGTTTATCCATTGCAGTATGGCTAATGCATTTGTTATTCACATAGTATTGAGCTCCAGAAGAACTAATGGTCCCTAAAAAATGTAACAGCCTTAGAAATGCTTCTAATTTAACTACAGCTACTAGCAAGCAAAGATTATATATGCACACCCAGACAAATGCCACATTCTGGTTTGAAAATTCATATCTCTGCAGAAAATCTTTTTGTTCACTGTTATGTATGTGCACACACATATGGAAACACACACGTAGATATATATACACATACAGATGTACATGTGTTTGTATATGGAAATTCCTTTTTATACATGAAACTTTATATTAATTAATATTAGTATGTATATTAATAATCTACATGTAAAATACTATCTTGGCTTTGAGTTGCATTTACTCACACATGCAGGAAAAAGCTTCTTTGAGTATTGCAATATCATTATTATACAATAAATGACCCTGAGCTGGTGCCACGTTCTCATTCGTCTTTAATCGAGCTCTATTCTGTTTGTAGTGGTATCCTTAAATGGCATTGCCAAGTGTGTTTGGAACTTCCCACTATGTTTTCCTAAAGCACTCAAGTACTCTATCAGATGTTCCCTGTAATCTCTTGCCTTGGTGATTTGCAAGCAGACACCCCACTCCCAGCAACCCTTGTACATGTCATTAGCAATTGTTCATCTAAACCTCCAGAAAGCATCACTGGGGGTTTGTGAAAGGGGTTTGCATGGCTTAGCAAAGGGGTTTGCATGCTTTGGTCCTGACTCTGCACTGATGTTTGTTAAAATGTGCAGATCCCTCATGCTTGTGCAGACCCTGCTGGAGCCAGCAGCTTTGTGTAACTGAGTATTGCAACACCACAGAGAAACTAACTGTTCATTCATCTTCCATACCTGAGCTTCAGCATGTGTTCTTTGTGAAGGTGGAAAGATGATAATTCCCCATCTTCCTTCTGCCCTCTCCCACCACTTCTTCATGCCTCCTTCATTAGTTAATCAACTCAGATCCCAGTCTTGTAGACATTAGCCAGTCAAATGCTTTATATTACCTGCTGCAAATAATTTCCAGAGGTTCAATGGAAATAACCACATGGTGTAAAGCCAAGATTGCAAACTGATCTTTCAGTCATTTGCACCTAAACCATGGTGCAAGAGGTGGGAGATGTGCATGGAGAATATCAATGCACTGTTTATACAAGCGTAGAGTTGCATTATTCATTGTTTGATACTATTATAGTGAACTGGGTTTAGAATGAGATCCAACAGTAGACACAGTGTCATAAAGCAGATCAGAGCACAGGGGAGAAACGATAGAGTAGTATCAATAAAATTACTGATACTAAATACACGTAAAACTATAGCAAGAGTAAGCGTATGGCAGGATGAGGTTCAAGTTTTATGGTTATTGTTTGGGTGTTTTTTAAAGTCATCAGATGCTGACTAATTTTGTGTAGGTGCTTGCGGTTTGTGAAATGGGGAAGCCATTTAAAATGGTTTAGTCACATTTTAGCCTTAAATGAGTATTTAATTTTTACATATGCATGTAAAACCATGTTGTTTATTGGTATTTCCACTGAAAATTGCTGTGATTCAGCTCTTTTGGAAGCATTTCAAAAGTGTAAAGTGGATTTATGTTCCATAATCAGTAGAAGGTGTATTTCCCTGAAATCAAAGAAGTAATTTTTTATTATGATGGTGGATTCATGTGAGAATATAATAGCATTTTCTGGTATGCTATATTTCTATAAAACCAGAATACAGTCTTACATAGCCCTTATAATGCTATATACAAATACATTAAACAGTATAATCTTTTTTCCATACTTCCCCTTTAGATTGTTTGTGAATGGGAGAATTCATCTTTCAGACTTTCATTTGCTTTATATGTGCAAGTACACACTGTCAGACTAAAAATTCTGCAGTTTCAGAAAAGTGTTTTTATGAATAAAATAAAATCCTGCAATTGTAACCTGTGTGATCATTTTTTTCCCCACCTGATGATATTTATGGCATGTTTTTTCAAGCATGCATATTTGGTTGATCAAAACCAAACAGTAGTACTTGGGTGTCTGTGCATGTATTTTCCCCCACAGTAACCTTGGCTGAAATCAACTTTATCCAGACGTTTTTTCCTCCCAGTCTCCAAAAAAACTACCGTAAAAATGAACCCATATGAAAATGAGTTCTTGTATGTAAAATAGTTTCCCACACATTGCTGCTGCTGGATGTTTTTACTTAGCTTGCTGAAAATGGTGTGTCTGCACAAATAATGAATGTGTGCTGCCATCACACCCATTCTTATATTTTCCTATTTGAAAAATATGTGTAAAGTATGGTCATGCTGTAGATCGGGAAATAAGTCCTTTCTTTTTTATTGCATAGTATTCTACTGTTAATTAGTAAAACATTTGCTGGTAATTTGACCCGCTGCAATATATTGACATTTGATTACCAATTTTTGAACCTATGTGTGTTATTTGCTAGCATATGTGCTCATATTTATAGGCATTCTGGCACCATGTACCTGTGGACAGGATTGTATCTATGGACATAAGAATAATAGATTGTTTGGCACACTTATGATTTATTAGATATTTTTGCTAATTCCTGGATGATAACGAAAAATCTAACCCAAAGATGAGCTGTGTTCCAGTTTGCTATAACAGTTACTGTAAGAATATTATTCAGACAAGAAAACCACTTATGGTGAAGTTTGCAAGTAAATAAGCTTATAAACTTAAATACTGAGTTATACCAGCTGAGATTCTGCTCTCTAGGACATTTTTATTTTTCTTAGTAGTCATGGATTGTTTTATACCCAAGTAACTGGATAATTAAAATAGCTTATAGTTCCCCATATAATATCCATTATTCTATTAACAACGCTTTATGCTAAGAAACATAAAATTAAATTTAGGGCTGTTTTCTTAAGCCCTTCATAAATATTTTAGAAGTTAATTAGGAGACTACAGGTATGAATAGACCAAGATTTATTCATAATTAAAAATCAGATATCACATGTCACCTCTTCTGATAGAGAAAAACCTTTAATTACCTGTAATTAGGCAATTGTCCCTATAGTTTGCTAAAGAAGATTGAATTGGAATGAACATGGTAAAAAGAGATACTCATGGTAATAAGTTTCTTGCATTTTCTTTGTTCAGTTTCTTTTTTTTTTTCATGTTGGTACAGAATATGGTAGAAATAGTAAAATATGCATATCTTACTGATACATTAAATCACAGGAAATACCTCTATGTATAATTTGATATAATTTGGCATCTGACCTTTATCTAATGCCTCAGAACTTTTCATGCCAATTATTTTGTCTTCCTTTTCCAAAATGTGAGCAAAAAAATGAGCTCATGAATGACAATATATTCCTTCAAGAGACCTAAGAGATATTTTTCCAAAGTTGTAATTAGCATTCCAGTTTTCTCAATACATTTTTAGAGCCCAAATTCTCGGGGTAAATTACTGATCCAAAAAAATACCAGACACATTGTTGCTCAGGTGTCTGACCCTGAAGTATGGTGATATGATATCTGTGCATAGCTAGAGCAGTTCCAAGAAGATATGGGGTTGGCAAAAATTTATAAATCTACCTTCTTTAGGGCAAGCACTTACATAAAAACATCTTACTATAAATGGTGTCATTTCCTGCAATATGAACATATACATATTTTGCCAAAATCAGTCAGGACTACATATGCTATTTGATAGTTAAGGCAGTTTTAATGAAGTTTTTACATCCTGTAAAGGCTTGTCCACGTGCTTTACCTGTCATACTGACTCCCTTTGGAGTCACTGGAACTTCTCACAGTGCACAAAGCTAAGTCTGCAGAAGTTGTTGCTGTGTTCAAGCCAAGGGGTTGACTCTGGAATATTCTTGCCCCTATACTGTGTCTTTCTAATCAATATGATATTTTATTTTGCTTAGAAACTCCAAGCTACAAATCTACTTGGACTTGACTCACCCTCTATGATTAGGCATGCAATTCTTACCTCACAGACCTGCTGGCCCTTGTTCTTTTGGACTAGCCCATGGTTTGCCAAATGCTCATTCTCATAATGTGACTGTGCTAGTCTTGTGCCCGCTCTCTTAAACTAAGTAATAAAACAAAGTATTTGTTATTTAGGACAAAAGCATTTCAAGGTATTTCATATCCTTCAGTTAATCATACTTTTCTGCTCAGGTTCAGGTCAGTAGGCATCTTTTGGAAGTTCTTCCTACATTCATCTATCTATCTATCTATCTATCTATCTATCTATCTATCTATCTATTTATCTATCTATCTATCTATCTGTTTCTTTATCTATCAATCTACCTACATACCTTGCTCTGTAACTTTTAATACATACACGCATATATATATATATATATATTTATATGTACACCATTGCTTATACAACTTCTGGATAATAACCCTTTATTTTGCCCTTTCTAAATAACTTTTAGCTCTTTACTTTCTTTAGGTCTCCAGGATTTAACATCTAGGCTATTGGCAATGCTCTTTATTTTCCTTATGATTTTTTGGTTGTTGGTTTGTTGCCTTTTTTTTTTTCTTTTGCCCTTTGTAGCACCTGTGACTTGGATGCTTTTGTACAGATTTTTAACATTTGTTATTTCGCATTGGCAGGGACTTTGAAATTAGGCCAGACTGGTTGTCCAGAGCATAGGGTTGCAAGCAGCATCAAAGGACCATACTGAATGTCATGAGTCATTTACAGCCTTGTGTTTTGAAGTCTCTTACTTTAACTCTGGAGACAGGATTCTTGAAGCCTGCAGGTCACCTCTCTGTATTTGCAGTGTGTACTGCAACCTCCTTGCCTTCATTTGTCATGTTGCTTTCCAGATGGCATTTCTTTTCACCCTTTGGCAATACAGGAATACTAAAACTTCTATTAAGGAGCAGTTGCTAAATGTCAATGCTGCCTTCCAACTGTGGGTTTCTGAAGTTGTTGGGAAAACATCTTATTTCTTTAGATTACTTTATATCTGTTAGAGATACATCTCAAAGACATTGAGAAACACATTAACAGGTTAATTTTTGAGGTGTTTCCAGCCACCTTTCCTACTTAGTACAACCCGAAGTTGGAGTTCCTTAAGATGTATCTCAGCAGAACCAGAGAGGCTTAAGGATCTTTTAAGAGACTTGTGATATTAATGAATTTGTCTTGGCAAGAAATTCTTTTTTACAGGTAGGATATGTCTCAGCCTAATTTCAGCCATCCAGCAGTGGCGTGTCCTATTTCAAATGGTCACGTGGACTCCATTTACAGTCACTACAGTTAGAGACACACATGCTTTTGGAGGCAGTTCATTATTTTAGATGTTCATTTTGAGGATCAATTGCCCTCTACAGGTTTATTGCTCCTTGCAGTGACATTATATCTAGCCTCAGTGAACAGCTTACACTGGATGCTCAATTTTCACATCTCTAAAAGTAAGTGAAATTAATTCAACTTTAGTTTTGTCGCATTTGTAGAATTAAAAGGATTTTATTGATAGCCTATTACATAAAAGACAGGGTCAGATTCTGTATTTCTCATTTTGTTGGCAAAATCTGATCTTCATGTCCAAAGTTAAAATTCAGATTCTTAATTAGCCCTTCCTGGAAGTAACTGAAATCCAGATATAGCAGGTTACCATTTCTAGATAAGAGAAACAGACATGGTGCTGAGCAAAAGTGAGACGTGGTCCAGAACTTGTATTGTATATAAACATGTGTGCAGTTATATTCTTGTAGAAATACATGGAGATACAAACTCATATGCTCAGAGAGTCATAGCCCAGTTCTGCTGATAGTGTTGTCAGTAAAATGCATGTGTGCATGGTATGAGTGAGTGCGAATGTCTGAACAGTGAAAAGAAATAAGGGCTGTGAAGCCATTAAATTTTACAGACCAAATATTAGTTCTCCTTTAATCAAAGAATGCCATTGATGGTCTTCCAACAGTCTAATATTCTGTATTTCACAACATATTACAATCAGTCACAGCACACCTGTAAAGAGTTAGCCTAGGCATGAATAATTTCCTACTGGTTTATGAACATCAAGATTGGTGAATTGTAAGGCATTAAACCTTTAGCAACACTTAAAGGAGAGTGACAAGAACCTGTGTACTATATGTATGATCTACAAGCCAAACCACTCTCCATGATACTTGAAAAGTCATGGAAGTCAGGTGAAATCCCAGGTGACTGATAAAACGGAAACATTGTACCCATTTAAAAAGGGTGGAAAGGAGGACCTTGGGAACTAATGACCTGTCTACCTCACCTCTGTGCCTGGGATGATCATGGAACAGATCCTTCCAGAAGCTATGCTAAGACACATGGAGAACAGGGAGGTGATGTGAGACAGCCAGCATGGCTTCATCAAGGGCATGTCCTATCTGACCAACCTAGTGGCCTTCTATGGTGAAGTGACTACATCAGTGGACAAGGAAAGGGCTAAGGATGTCATTTATCTGGTCTTCTGTAAGGCCTTTGACACAATCCCCCACAACATCCTTCTTTCTAGGTTTGAGAGAGATGGATTCGATGAGTGGACTATTTGATGGGTAGGAAAGTGGTTGGATGGTCACATCCAATGGGCAATGGTCAACATCTCTGAGTCTCAATGGACACCAGTGACGTGCGGTGCCCCTCGGGAGCCCATACTGGGACCAGTGTTATTTGATATCTTCATCAATTTCATAGAAAAGGGTATCAAGGGCACCCTCAGCAAATTTGTAGATGACACCGAGCTGAGTGGTGCTGTTACCACACCTGAAGGATGGGATGCCATCCAGAGGGGCCTGAACAAGCTCAAGAAGTGGGCCCATTGGGATCTCATGAGGATTAACAAGGCCAAGTACAAGGCATGGCACCAGTGTCAGGGCAACCTCCAGTATCAACACAGGCTGGGGAATGGACAGATTGAGAGCAGCCCTGCTGAGAAGGTCTTGGGCTTGCTGGTGGATGAGAAACTGGCTATGATCCAGCAATGTACGTTTGCATCCCAAAAAGCCAATTGTGTCTTGGGCTGCATTAAATGCAGCATGGTCAAGAGGGCAAGGGAAGGGATTCTGCCCCTCTGCTCTGCTCTGGTGAGACCCCACCCGGCCACATTTGATGGTGCTCAGAGGAACCTGGTCTAGTGGAAGGTGTCCCTGCCCATGGCAGGGGAGTTGGAACTAGATGGTCTTTAAGGTCCCTTCCAACCCATGCTATTCTATGATTCTATGACTTCATAATTCTATGATTCTATGACCTAAGAAATCTGGAGGCAAAAATGAAAATTCTAATAGAAGTTTGTTTAAGAGAGAGGAAAGAAAACATGCTAGTTTTGAATGGAAAACTCTTCTTGTGAAACCCTGAACCCACTGTCTCTCTCAGATAGGAGTCATGACTGGTTATGTTACGATTAAGCCTATACAGCATTTTGGGGGACTTCACAAAAAGTTGAGATGACCTTGGCAAAGAAGCCTACAAGTGCTATCTGCAGTGCTACCATTTCCTGCCACCAGGAGCATTTTGGACCCTGTATGGTCAGGCACGTCCTAAGGGGCAATTAAAATGTTCTATGTCACTTAACATGCCCAGAGACAAAACTGACTGGCCACTCGCAGGCTGTGGTCTGCCAACAAATCTGCTCTCTGGGTAAATGAGGTGAACAGAGACAACCCTTGGAGACCAGCAGAGGTACACCATCAGATACTGTATTTGTCAGCCTTCTGCATAAAGCCAGTTACAGCTGATGGCACAATCAATATGGAGGCTTCAACAGGCAAACCCCTGGCTCAGAGGTGAGCCCCTAATCACAGCCAAAAGGCAAGGCCTCATGACCTCATCAGGTCCTCCATGTGAAACCCAGCCCCAGCAGAGTATTCCTTTGAACTCAATGTAAATCATCTGCTGTTCACAGGCTTAAAGGGGAAGTCTGTGTCCACACAAACTAGTTTATGAAACGGTATTTGCACACACACCTTCCTCCCAAACTATACCTCTGCAGTGATAATCTGTCTGAGGTGTAGGTTTGTTGATGTTAATGATGCTGATGAGAGTCCACAAATGGCAGATATATTTTTAGTGCTCTCTGAATGTTATGAATACCCAAACCATATGCTTTGGATCCTGTTTCTTGAGGTATTTCAATACTTGTGTAAAGTAGAATAATATAATTTTAATGTGAGATTATAATATATATGCATAAATATATATTTACATATATTTAGTGTATATTTACCCATACACACACACACACACAAATTGCTTATATGCACATTATTCATAAATCCAACTGAAGTGAAAATTCTCACATTTGAGGAAATTGAAGGTGTTGTCTTTCAGAATTCCATTGTTCTAATGCTTTGACTTTTATGCTGAATGTAAAAGGATTTTAATGAATTTCAGTTTGAAAAAAAAATAATTTCTTCAATGCCTATATGATGTGCTGTGTTTCTTTATATGATCTATATTCTGCTTAAAGGGAAGATTTCTAGGCTATGATCACCCAAAATATCTGTTACATTCATATGACCTGTATAAAAATACATCATATAACAGAGGGATACTGCCGCTGCAGTATTTTTTTTTCCTTCTCCCCAACAAAAGCACATAACGATTTTTCAGTGTTTATGAATGAGGACAAACCCATAGCACAAGTCTGAAAGCCACAATTCTGTGTTTTATCAGAAGACAAGGTATGAAAGGGTAAATGAGCTTTCAAGGAATCTCTGCAATCTGTAGGACAGTATAAAAGAGGCAGTGATAGTAATTAGCCTTTTTAAATAATTCCTCATATCCTTAAGCACATTATGGAAATTTACAGTACACATCAGATGTCTGTGTGTGTCTGTGGGGGAATGCACGTTTATGTGCATGTATGGGCAAGTGAGAGTGAAAGAGAGCTTTCCAGCCATCTTTGCATGGCTGCATTTGTAACTGAGCTGAAATGTTGAAGCAATTTGTAATAGTGTCATTCACTTCTTGGGGGAAGCTCAGTGAATGCATGCTGTCAGGTGCCACACAATTCCCTTGGCTTGTTTCTCCCTTGTAACACCAGTTCATGATATGTTCTTAAAGATTATAACATTCTTCTCTTTAGTTTTACAGGTATTAATGTTTGGTTAATCTTAACTAATCCCAAATATTCCACCACTCCCATCCTACCACTGCCTGCTCAGCAAGCCAAAAACCTTTTCTGCTCTTTGCAAGACAGTTGTTTACTGATGTAATTCTATTATTATATTAATCAATAACACATACTAGAGGACAATAAGGTGATGGCCACTTAACAATTCCAAGCTTTTCACCATAAAAAAAAAAAATAAAAAAATCATAGAATCAGAATAGTTCAGGTTGGAACGCTCCTTAAAGATCACTTAGTTCAAATCCCCCTGCCACAGCCAGGGACACCTTTCACTACACCCAGTTGCTCAGAACTCCATCCAGCCTGGCCTCGAACACTTCCAGGGATGGGGCATCCACACCTTCTATGGGCTACCTCTTTGAGTACTTTACCACCCTCATTGTAAAGAATTTTTTCTAATATCTAATCTAAACCTACTCTCTTTCTGTTTGAATCCATTTGCCCTGGTTCTGTCACTACATGCTCTTGTAAAATGTCCCTCTCTGTCTTTCTTTTAGGCTCCCTTCAGGTACTGGAAGACCACAATTAGGTCACCCCAAAGCCTTCTCTTTTCCAGGCTGAAGAATCCTAACTATTTCTGCCTTTCCTCATAGAAAAGGTGCTCCATCCTGTTGCAAAATGATTAGAGGATCAGGGACATGGATTATTGATAAAACCAAATCAATAGAAGAGCTGTGCAGGCAAAGGCCTGCAAGCAAAGGCCTGCATGAGAAAAAGCCTCCATGAGAAAATCCCTGTGTGAGAAACAGGCCTGAGAAACAAAAAGGGAGTTTTAAGGAGGTACAGTCCTGTGCTGATAAGATATACTGACCATGAGAAGGGAGGAAGATTTTTGATCTCTCAAAACAAAACATAAAGCTTGCCAAATGTAGTCTTTTATCTAACCCGATTATGTAGAAGAATGTGCTTTTGTAAGCTTAAACCAATCAAGAACTGACAAGCTTATATACTGATACTATATAAGTGCCTCTGTATTGCCAATAAACAAAGCTTGCTTATCCATCATATTGATTGTTCTGCATTGCTTCCCCCACCTGAAAGTCGGCACCATCCCACTAATCATCTTGATGACCCTCCTCTGGACTTGCTCCAACAGGTCCATGTCCTTCTTGTGCTGGGGACATCAGAACTGGATGCAGTACTCCAGCTGGGGTCTCACCAGAGCAGAGTAGAGGGGCAGAATCCTCTCCCTTGCCCTGTTGGCCACGCTGCTTTGGACGCAACCCAGGACAAAATTGGCTTTCTGGGCTGCAAGTGCACGTTGTTGGGTCATGTTCAGCCTCATTGTGTGAGACCATGGGATTGAACTACCACATATCCATAGACTTACTGTGCATATAGTAGCTGTTTGTCTAGCATTTTTTGACACCTGGACTTTTGGTAATTACCACCCAGGATGTCACCTTTAGAGAAAAGGATCTGGGAGGTCCTGGGGGATAAATTGAGCATGGGCCAGAAATGTGCCGTTGTAGAAATGGAGGCCGGGGGCATCCTGGGCCGTGTTGGCTCTTTTCTTACCTAGTCAAAGGTGGAGGAAGTCACCCTTCCCATCTATCTGGCCCTTATGAAATATTGTGCCCAGTTTGGGGTTTCCCAGTCCTCACAGCAAGCTCCATGCTGTATGGGGAGAGGCTGGGGCAGTTGGGTCTGCTTATCCCAGAGAAGAGAAGTTTTTAAAGGGATCTATTTTCTGTCTACAGCTGCCCAGCAAGAGAGAAGACCAAGCCAAACTCTTTCCAGATGTGTGCAAGGATAGGACAAGAGGCAATGGACATGGCTTGAAACACATGAAATTCCAAAAATTCTTGATGTAAGACATTGTTTTATGATCAAACATGAGGTTGGTCAAACACAGGAAGAGGTTATCCAGTGAGTCTATGGGATTTCTGTCCTTGGAGTTGTTCAAGATTAGACTGGACATAGTCCTGCACAACCTGATTTGAATTGACCTCCTCTAAGTAGAAGGTGGGCCCAGAGAGCTCTTGAGGTCCTTTTCAGTCTATGTAGTTGTGTGATGGTCTGATTCACTGAGTCCCTTCTTCCCCATGTCCCCTATGTGCACTTCCATGAAATATCCTTCATTTCAGAAAATGAGATTAACAGATGGCAGAAGTAGGTATAGACTGGGAGTTAGTCTATACATTAAGTTCTCACAAGTGGTGTGGAGTGCAGGTCTCCTGTGTCTTATATGATGCTTTAACTACTGGGCTCTTGGATAAAAGGAGTGAACCATCTCTCTCCTTCTGGGACCTGTCTCTTTGCTTCATTTGCTTTTATATGCAGTGCCTCTAAATGAAGTGTTCTCTTCCCAATTGACCCAAACACTTTTTTCCTTTTTTTTCCTTGTTTCTTCAAGAAGAAAGAAAACCTGTTTAATTTAGTTCAGGCTGAGCCAGCTTTTTTAAAAAAATGCTTTGGTTTGGCAGCTACATGTGAGTGATTCTCACTGCCCTTAAAAAGGAATAGAAAGTTCAGTGGCTTCATTCCCAATTTATGGGCCAAGACAGTGGCCAGGAAGGATTGCTTTACAGCTTTAGACTCCAGCCCAGGGGCTGAATTTCATTCCAGTTTATCCTCTGCTTCATGCTCATGTTACATCCAATTTTATACTTTTTTTTTATAGAGATGAAAACAAAAATTAAAAAGATTAAAGTACAAATCACCATTGGCAGCCTACTTAGCACTTAAATAGAAATCTCCCTCCTTTGATTGCTTTATGCAATAAAAATAAAATGAATAGAGAGCAAATATCTAAGTGCATTTCACATTTCTAGTTGTAGTTCACACATTTTCCAAAAACAATCTAGAAAGTTCTAAACTAAAAAATTTCTAATCTGGATTTCTTTTCTCCGGTGAGAAATTATAAAAATATCAGTTCCAACATGTATATATGCCAGTATTCAAAGAGCAACAATCACCACTCTTCTTTCCTGTAGCTTGTTTCTATACCAACAAGTAATTCTATGTTATAGGCAAGCCCCTAGGAGAAGGATCTATAACATGACCCTTTTATTATTAATTATTATTATTAATACTATTAAATGTTTTAAAAAGAAGGATTAGAGGCTGAATTAAAACAGTAGAAAAAGTGTGCTACATGAACATATGCTCAGATGGGAATTGAAGAGCATCTGTTTCCTGTGGCCTCAGCTGCCACAAAAGAAAGCCTAGCAACTCCATACACCAATTCTGGAAGCTCAAGACCATTGGTTTTATGTTTTAAAAGCATTGAGCATAACTCCTTTTGGGGAAGGGGCCAAATAGATGTGTATCAGAGTACTCTCCCTTCACAGAAGTACTGGCCAGGGTTGCACCTTCACTGCTTCCAAACTGATCTTTGGTACACTGGGACCAAAGTAGTGGAGATTAGGAAGGCTTCAAACCTGGCACTTTAAGGTTCTTATTTGATGTAGCAAGGACTGAGGAAGGTACAGGTAGCAGGGGGAGTGCCTGAGATGTGAGCACACCATTATGCCTTGACACAACCCTACAGATTAAGATATGCAGCATCTTCATACAAAACTACCAAGAGTTTCTTGGTGGGTTCTAGACACAAGGGAACCTCCCCCGCAAGGGATTCTGGTCCTGGAAGGATTTTGGGAAGGCCTCAGTACTGCAAACTGAAGTAAATCTGTTGAAGCTGTTTGCAGTAGCAGTGGAACTGCAATCTCCATGTGCTGAAGGAACAGAGTTCTCCAACACTTCCATTCCTATGACGGGCAACAACTCCTTGGACACGTAAACCATTTATCATCAGTTTTCTCAGCTATAGAACAAAAGTAAGAATGCTTATTTTTCTTGAACGAGTTTTTGAAGCCTGCATACACAAAAAAATTTGTAAGTGTGGGTGTTGAATTGCATAATACTGTCTTTCATGGCTGCTCTGGTAGATTTTGGTATTATGTTTAAGTAAAATGCACACTTGACAGGCTAAACATAATTTAAAAATAAATAAGTTTAAAAAAACCCAGACAAAACTATCTGAACAAAATGAAACAAAACCAAAAACCCAACAACTTTTCCTTCTATTTATTCATTTTGTGTTAAGAATTTATGTTATTACAATTTATTTCCCCTCTTTCTCCCAGGAGAAACACACCTGAACTTTCTGAATTCATGGAGTGTGAGAGATATTTTGACTGGGATAAATTTTGTAGAAATTTTTCTAGTGATGTCATAAGTTTTCTTTTATTCTTTTTCTTCTAAGAATGCTGTAATTCTGTGGATTTTCCCTGGGAAACTGCTGGGTACTTTCATATTCCTGCCATATACCAGGCTTGATAAGAATACAAGCAAAGTATGGTGTTGTCTCTGTACGAGCTCACACCAAAACAAAGGGGATATCAGTAATGTGAGACTTTAATATGAAACATTTAATTTATAATTGCAGTATTAAACAGGTTTTTCTAAATTTTGTGTTTATGAAGATTAATTATTTAGTAATTGCATGAGGTCTGAATATTTGTGTAAAATATGCTTAACCTTCAAAAGTACTGAACACCATGACAAAAAAGTAATCAGATTTGGAAAACAGGGAAAGATTTAGCTGGAGAGCAATTTTGTATATGCCTACCTCTAAGTACCTAAGCCTGTACTTTGTGCTCGGCCAGTCTGGGGTCCTGGTGATCAGCACCTTGCTAGATCAAGGCCTCAAGAAGGACAGATTACCCTTAATCCCTTCCTCCTTGAGGACATCTTGTCCCAGCTGCAGCTCTGCCTGGCCAGACCCATCCTGTTAAACAGCTTCAGGTTGAGAAGATGCTTGGCTAAACAACAAAAATCTCACACCTGTTTTTCTTCATGGCCATAATGTACTTTTCTGCTGCCACTCTGATACCAGGGCTTTCTGTAGCCTCTCTATCTGTCTTTGCATTTTCTCACTGTGGGGAAGGTGGGAAGCAGGCTACCAGGAGCAGCAGAAGGCTGCAGCCCTGGCGCAGCCCTGGCTGGACTGCAGGAAGCTTGGCTGCCAATCACCCCTCTCTTTAAGCTATGCTACCCTTGTTCAATAGAGGTAATGGGTCCAGTGGGCAAGTAATAGGTCCAGTGGGTCTATTACACATTTTTATTGAAAAGCAAAATAAATAGCCCTGTAAAACTCACACACTGCCCCAGGGCTACAATAATTTATGCACCTTCTTTTTCCTTCTTTTTCCCTTTGCCTTTTCAGAGTTGCTCGGGTGAACCTTTCCAGAATGGCAGGTAAGAGCCTTTGTAAATTCATCACCAGCTGCCTGAATAAGATAGTATTTAAAATACAGCATGTTATGTGGAGAACTGTGTCAGGCCTTTGATTTGATTATACACATGTGTAGTGCCAAAGGAGATCACATATTACTCAGCTAAACTTGTTTAATAGAAAGGGTGTAAAAATCAAAGTATGTATAGTATCAGGTTTACTTTCCAGAGAGAATGTGTTTTTCCACAAAACTATGGAAAGGGTAATTTACCTCTCCAACAAGCTGATAAAAAGGAGAACATTCTTTCCTAAACAGCAACAATTATGCATTAGGCAGGCAGTAGTAAAAAGCAATTCTGCTTTCCTTCTTACACCATAATAAATCTGTACCTGGGACTGATTAGAGAGCAACTGGAGAGGTGCTGCTTTTCTTTCCAAGGTTTATCAATGATTTTTTTTCTTTTTTTTTTGTTCTTTCTGAACATGTTCTAACAGTGGAGTTAAGACCCTCCCACAATCTTTGTGGTTATGTCCCACTTGTTCTTCGTTTGTAGAGGTACAGATTTCTTATAAGTGGAGGAGAGAAGAAACCCCAATGTTAAAAAATCAGGATGATGTTTCAAAGGACATGATAAAGGAAATAATCCTGATGGGAATCCCTTCATGCCTGCATAAATCTATGCTTTCTTGAGTATCATAAGAGCAGTAGTTTGAACTTTGCTCCAAGCCTGATCCACATGATATGAAAATGCTGCAACTTTAAATCCTTTAGACAAAGCTTTAGTAAGGTAAGTATAGCTTTGCTGTACCAAACTAAATGACTCATTGCTCTTCAGCACTGTCTCTTAAACCTGCTGCTTCGTTGATGGCTGCATTAAGCACCATTGGAAAAATTTACCTTTGCAGTGAAGGGAAAAAAGCCTTACCTTCATTAATTAAAGGGTAGCATATGCCCAAGACCAAAACAAAGACATATTTTCTAAAAGTCTTTGTTGACTTTTATCCTTACTGTTAACAATTTGGATAGTCTCATTACCAGGTGGCTGTTGTGCAGGATGATTTTATCTCAAGCAGCTGTTTCCTTTTCTATTTTACTCATGAGAGCAAAACAAGAGGAAAAAAATCAATTTAAAATAAATAAATAACCCTTCCTAAATTCAATAGAACACTTTAGGCAGAGCACTTGAGACAGATGTTGAGGAAAGAGAAAACACAGCCTCTTTATGATTTACTCCTTCCCCTCTCACAAAATTGTCATTAACACCTAGAAATTGGGAGACAGTAGTAATTATTGCAGACTGCAAAACAGTGAATAAAACTTTATTGAAAAGCTCCTGCTAAGATTAGTTCACAGCTGGAAACTGAGATTGCCATGTGGACAATGCCATGGCATAACATGCATGAGAAAAGAGGCAGTGGGGAAACGAAACAGGTATCCAGCACATGGGAAGTAAAGGGGTAGTCCTGAGACTGTATCGGGTCAAGTGTCTAGTGTGCTGTATTAGGCCTCTGCTCATGCAGAGAGGGTTTGGAATAGGCAGCTAATGGTGGAGAGCAGAAGAGGAAGCAATTAGAACAGACAATGTGGGAAGTTAATTACTTGAGGTTAAACCAGAAGACAAAGTTTAATAAAGTAAAGAGGAAAGCTGTCTTTATGGTGGTATTTTTCTGAGGTGTTTGGTCTTCATATTTAGTGAAAACCACCAAGCTAATAGTCCTGAAATGTGATGTCTCTTGGCTTCACAAAAGTAAGTAGGTAACTTGTAATAGTCTGGTTTCCCTATCAGTATCAGCCTGAAAAAGATTCCCTGAAAGACGCAAAAGGATACAGATTACTCTCAGCAGTCCTAAATTCCAAATCTAAATTCTTCTTAATGTTTCTGCTAGGCAACCCCCTTGTCTGAGGTGTTTTTCTGGCTATTTAAGTGATCAGGAATCTCAGAGGGACCTTGCTTTCTCTGTTGGCAAGAAGTACAGGGGACCTTGGTGGAATGCAGGTGAGATAAATTTAACTTTCTGTGCTCATTCAGCCCAGGGAGCCTTGCTGGAGACAGTGGTGCAAATTAGGCATTTGTCTACTAGGAGCTGTATTGCACTGTCAGTGCTTTAATGTGTGAGCACAGCATGAGCAACCTGATTACCTATTGTGATTCTTTACAGGACAGATTTCCTTCTGTATGGAATAATGACTGCACCACTGTTCGGGAACAGTTGGGAAGTTAAAGCAATAGGAGTGCTATAGGCATGCAGAAGGAAGTCCCCAAAGAACAGAGGACTTACAGATGGACTAGGAATATTCAGGTCTAATGTCTGGATTTAATTTAATTTTTATGCTGTTGTTAGAGACAGCCTGGAGTTTCTCTAAAGAATAAGCAAAGATACTGTCCTTTTACACTCCCAGGAGCGTAATCTTAAAAAATGTCTTCACTGTTTTTCCAGTGGCTACAGCCTCCCATCACATTGAGTTACCCTGTATAGTGAGGACATGTGGAGGGGATTCAACCCTCTGGCTCCAAGTGAAATTGGTACTGGTTGTCTCTCACCTTCCACTCTTAAAAACACTTGACAATTTGACATTCTCACTGCTAAATGAAACTGACAGAGGCTCATCAGCAGCAGGACATTGTTATCAGCCCTGGCAGAAATCATACCAAGAGCCTTATGTGAAGTGATGACTTGCATTTTCTTCCAGCAGGATGAATGCAATTGGGTGTCAAGTGTTGCCAGTGTATGACTAGGGAACAGTGAGGAAGTTACTTAAAGAACTTGTGTTCTTCCTGCTTCCATCTCAGTCATCTTGGAAGTAGATTGCAAATTGTTTAAACCCTAAAATACTGCAGAATAAATGTCTTATTATTACACTGTAGTTTGATACGACTTGGGAAAAAATCTTAATATGCTTCAATGATTGTTTTCAGATGTTGGTCTTTATCAGACTCAAGATGCTGGGCAAAAGATGAAGGCAAATTGCTAGTACCACTCTGCTTGCCAATAATTCCTTCCTTCTTTCTTTTTTTTTTTTTTTTTTTTTTCTTTCTTTCTTTCCTTCCTTTCTTCCTTTTTTCAATTTTTTTTTTTAATCCAGCTGTGTTAATGAGACTAGTTGAGCAAGGCACACTGCACTGGCCCCTCATATCTGGGACAGGCATACAAACCCTGCCTTTGGCAGAGTGATGGAAAGCAATTCAGATCTGAGGGCTATATAATGTCAAGCTGAAATGAATTCTGTCAAGACATAGGTGAATTTTTCTTGCGGAAGAATTCTCCTTTCCCTCTACCACTGCCACCCAGCTCTTTTTAAATGGTCCGGAATTGGCTGTTTAATATCTCAGAGTTCCAGAGTCTGAGACTGTTGGGGATGGAAGGGTTTTATTGATGCCAGCTGATGGTGTTCTCATCAGGTGAATGGAGGTGTGTTGACAGCCCTTGGCTGTGCGACTGAGAGATATTCAAGTCCCTCATTGAACAGTGACCTTGGAGAAAAGTGTATGAAGAAATTAACAGAAAAATTTCAAAAAGGTTATGTTTCCATCCCTGTCATCTTATTTTGTGATACTCAATAAATAAAGAGATAGATTAAATATTTTTCACTTATTGCCCTGTCACTGTGCAGACCTGCTGACAAAAATAAGTAATGTGACATTTGACTTAAAATAAAAAAGTAGGGCCCACTCTACTTAAATAGAGTCATTATCACACTGCATAAAATCAATTGCTGTAAAAACCTTAACTCGGCAAGTGAGAGTTTTTCATCTTCTTCTTTCCTAGCGAGAGGTTCTGGTTTTGGTGCTTTTAACCCTTAATTTACAAAGCATTTCTAAAATAGAGGTAGATTATTTGAAAGGACATCTCAGTAACAAGAAAATAAGAGCCAAAAAGACCCTCCCAAGGAAGAAGCCATCCACTGTTTTTTGGGTTTTTTTCTGAACATGGAAACTGCAGCAAAGGCTATGGGTAGGAGAGAAAGGGTGTCAGAGACTGAAATATTATAATTTATAACTTAAACATTTTCTTGAAGGACTTTTAAAACTGTATTACAAAAGCTGCAGAGAAGACTACTGCACCCTGGATGGGGCCCTGACTGATCCCTTACACCACTTGATGATGACAATAAGATAAAGTAACAACTCAGGGCTGGGGACATTCACTGAGCACAGGCTTAACACCTCCAAGATGGAGACCACAGCCCCAGGGCTATCAGCTGCCAGGCTCCCACAGACCCCCTGCACCAAAGGGTGGAGGGAGGAGAGGCTTTGGGTTTCTTGGAAAAGCCTCTGGTCAGAGGTGCAGTGACTGCCCATCCTCCACTGTGCAGAGGAGCCCAGCTGAGGGGTCCTCACCAGGGGGGGAAGCTTATCCACAGCAGAAAGGGGTGACATGGCCCATCACAGGGGCCCCCCTCAAAGGGGTCCCCAGACCCTGCACCAGAGCACCAGAGATTATGCAACAGAGCCTCAGGGTTGCAAAGGACAGTGTGTCAAGCCACTCTCCAAGGGGAGACACGTGGGCGTTCCCACCTGGCCCACAGTGTATATTAATCCACGGGATTCTGCACTCTCTGGTGTGTGCTGTGGTGGGGTGTGGCGGCGTGGCCACGGCAGCGATGGGGGACCCTCACCACCAGCAGACCAGATGGAGGGGAGCAGTGAGACATCATTGGGACCCTCGGATGGGTGATTGCTTCCACCTAACCCCTGTCACCTCTCCCTGTCCCCCCACCCCCCATGCACGCTTCTTTTTTCCATTTCTTTCTCTCTTTCTTTTCTCTTCCCTTCTCTTTGCCTCTTTTACTATTAAATAAAATACATCCATTTTTTGGCACCAACATCTAACCTAGTTTGGTTTTAATCTCGTTTCTGGGAATATTTTGAACCTTCTAAGTTCTTTCCGGTTTATGCACAGAGACTTAGCTTGCTTTGCTTTTCTGAGTTTAAACCGGATCGTAACAGAGGGTGAGGTGTCCAGATCTGTCTTTTGCCATGGCTGTAAGTGCCATGGAAGTCCACCAAGATGGGGTTCTCTGCTGGCCAAATCTAAATCCCCTGAGTTTCAGAAATGTAGAACTACTAAGTTCTTCTTCATTTCCTTGGCATCCACCGGGACAAGCTCGAGCAACACTAACCGAAATAAACAGGTGAGAGAGTGCCTGTTACCCACATTATCCTTTATTTTTCCTGGTTTTTTAGATGTGTGGTGCTGTAGGAAACACCTGCATGGGGCTCTGGTCTCTTTCTACCCAGCTGACTTTTTTCAACCATGCACTGGCTTGGGGTCAGCCCTCGCAAGCAGGTGTTTTCCTTCAGAATAGCTTTCTTGTCTGAATCCAAGTGGATCACAAGGGCCGAACTTCACTGCCGGAGGTCACAGGTCAAACACGGCAGCACAGGGTCCCTTGGGTACTGTGCTTACCAGGTGTTTAATATTATCAGAGGTTATTTGCTGAAACCGTGATAGAGTGTTCTCAGCAATTCAAAATAAATTTAACGAGAACAGTTTTAAAAGCCCCCACATTAGAGGATGTCTGTTCAATGGACAGAGAGGTTAAAGTTAATTCGATCAGGCATGTGTACTTTCTCCAAAAAGGAACATATGCACTCAGCGGCTTGGCCCCATTTGTTGCAATTTTGGGTCTCATTTCCATTTGCAAGAAAGATAACTACTTGCATATGGAAGCAATAAATAAGAGAAGTCATTAACATTTCTCTAATTTAGGGGAAGAAAAAAAAGTCTTAACGAAGTAATATCTTTGCCAGGGCAGACAGAAATGTAAATTGGAGATTGGAAAGAAACCTATTAAAGGAATTGCTATGTTACTAGTCTTTTTTAATCTAATGAATTTATGAATTGCCACTTGTTAGGTCACAGACTTCGTTAATTTCCTATGTGTTTAGTTAAGGAGAGAAAGTATGGGGCAGGAGGAAGGAGGGGTGAAAGGAAAATGCTTGTGAACAATGAACCTGAGCAAATATTTTTGTACAATGTGTTAAGGCTATTAGGTTCAAAATTTGTGACTAAAACCAGCTATATTTAGAAAATCTGAGAAAGATTGCTCTGTACATCTACTGAACAGGATGATATAAGTTTCTAAAACTTTTCTTATGCTTATTTTTTCATATTCCTATGTTCTTGAAAGGTGTAGAGGGTTAAAAGGTCATGACATTTGCTGAATAATTTTATTGAAAACGAGAAAAATTTAAAAAAAGCGGTGTTACATTATGGTGCCAATTTACTGTCATAGATGTCACACATCTATGGGCAACACTGTCAAAAGTTACAGTTAGTCAGATACCTCTTGGGCTTTCTTTGGTGCAAAGCATGAAGAGGAATTTTCATTCTCTTTTTTTCCTGTGGATTGCAGAAGCTAAAATAGATACTGAACCTTGGTTCTCAAGAACCTTAGTACCCAAAGGTGGGAATTCTTTCTAGCTTTTTTTTGAAAACTCAGCTTTTGTTTTTAAGGATATGGCAGGGGAGGACAAACACCAAAAATATTAGAGCAATCAAAGAAGAATAAAGCCTTGTTATCTTTTGTATAATCATTCAAAAGTGGTTGGCAAATTAGTGCTTTGTGCAGCGGATAGAATTTTGCAATCCTACCCTCTCAATTCACTGAAAAGGCAATGGACTGGTCCTACTTCCATGAGTCATTGCAGGCCTTCCCATGGTGCCCTGTCCTGACGCACGTAGAGTGAATGAATGATGCCAATTCAGTGGCTCTTTAAAGTGTATGACTTAGAGATAGCAATGCTAACAACCGCATCAGCAATTGCTTCCTAAACATGCAGCAGCGTCCCCTCCCAGACAAACAGCTGAGTGAACAGCATACTGACCCTGCCGACATCTACGCTGGGTAGCTGCAATTTCCTTCAGTTGTGGAGGCAACCAGGTATTGAAAACAATTTCTGAGTTGGTGGGATTCTTGGGTGTTAATGAAAAATGTTCAAATAGCAATATGTTGAGGTACCAGGTGGCTACTCTCATCTCGGGGCTGTGGGGAATTAATTGTAACAGTATCCCTTCTGAATGAGCCAGCAAGTATAGACTGAATAATAAGTTACACACATATGTGTGCAAGCACAAACACATACACGCTCTTGGAAATTCAAACCAAACCTTGATGAGTTTAGATAAAGTCTCCACTGCACTTTACTTCAGAGTAAATCTGTGCTTCTGAGTGATGTTTCTGGCTCCACTTAGACCTCTCAAGCCAAAGAAGAAAACCAAAACACCCAAACCAAAATACAACGCAAATTCAAAACAAAGGCAGGTTTTGTTGCATTTCTGGCATAAAAGGAAACAGAAACTAATAGAAATCTAACTAAAATGTCTGTTCTCAAGAGGCACATGTCTGCATTCTTGAGGGCTCAGATCATTTGGATAAACTCTGTACAAGTATTTGAACTTTTTGGTAGGTCTTCAAACTGAACCTCTGAACCTTCTGAGGTTCACAGGCAGCTTGCCACCTTTGTGCTGCTATGGAGCTGGACTCAGTTTGCTTTCTCCAGCTCTTGGTACTGAACATATTTACCAGGTTTTCAGAACCCAGAGAAATCATGAGTGTGCCCTTTGGGTTTATTTCACCACTACAAGCGAAAAGTTTCTGCTAATGAATTAGTCATCATGAAATTAAATAGGAGTTGTTCAGATACAAGTCCAGTCCTGGGAAGATCTAACCTCCCAGTCAAGTCCTGTTACTGACCTCCTATGGAATTTAAACTAGCCACTCTGAACTTCATTGATGTGTTTGCTAAAGGGGATTGTCTGTGTTACAACACTGAACTTGTTATTTGTCAGATAGTATGGAAATGAGCACATCAGAAAGCCTACAAATCTACTAAGTAATTCCAGAAGGACGAGTAGAATACTGTGGTTTTAGTTGGCTAGTCCCAGGTACAATCCAAGAAGGAAATTCTTAGGAAGCCTGATGGACTTAAGTTACTACTTTGTTTGGTGCTCAGTAATATTTAAAACAGCTTGGATTTTAAACCACATGAAAAATATGCCACCCTGCTCTTTCCACCGGCACGAGCCAACAACTCAAGAAATTACATCTAACTCACGTGCCAGTAATACATTGATTATTTATGTTTTCAATTACATTTCATACTAACTTCCATGTGTAAAACTGAAAAAATATAAGCATACACCCTCAAAGAATTACCCATGCTTTTCTTAGAGCAGGCACTGTATCTTTGAAAGAGACACCTTTCCCCGTGACCTAAGTGGAATAATTCCCAATGAAATTTGTGTGAGTCAGAGTGGGAGTCCTTTTCCTCTCCTCAAAATGAGCAAGCTACAGTAAAACCTTCTGATGCTGTAAAAAGTCAGAATCTCAGCTGATGCTGTAGTGATTATGGAACAGGTTGGGACTAATGACTATTAACACCAACACTGGAACCAGCATGATGGCCTGGAAATAAATTAAATATGTCTGTGTTTAAATGAGAAAGGCAGTGAATCTGAGGTAAGGGGCTTTTAAGAGCAATGTCCTGGGCTTTGATAATACTGAAAGTTTTCAACTACTAAATACTGTAAATTTAACAAGCAACTCATTCATCTGACATAGAAGACACCATCAAAATTATCTAGGTCTGAAGCCTTAGCTTCAGTGTCTTACATGACCTTACGTAAGATAATTTCTAAGGAATCTTGGCCAAAGGCACAGTGGAAAAGACGTCATGGTCTTGTATATCATGTCCTAAAAATATTAGTTGAGACAGATATCAGAAAATTTTGGGGATTTCTTCTAATTTGGATTTCAGGATGAGTGACCCTTCAATGCTGTAATTGTAGATGTCAGACCTACCTACTATAAATAAAGAGCATTTTGATGGATTAGTTAGGTTTCAAGCACTGAACTCAGCAAAACCTGTCATTCATCATGTATCCTTCTACTCTGAAAGTAACATATATTCCATACATTTAGTATAAGAAAACCTCTGTTACACTTATGCTTAAGTACATGTGACAGTATGAATATGCATTTAAAATATTGTAAAATTACTTTGTCTTTCTGTTACATTTTAAAGTACTTCATGGCACAGTTTAGATTATAAAGTATTATCACAATCCTAGTGCCATGCTGCATGTCTCAAGTAACAGGAAAACTGATGGCTTTTGTAGTATTTTGTGTGTGTTCTATCCAGCCATGTCTTTTCCATTTGTTGCCTCTCTAGTACCTTACAAAAGATATGTGTAATATATATTCTTTCTTTTCAATATAAATGATCACTTATCTAATATTGAATTTCTGTGCTGTGATGTATTAACACTGAAAAATAATCTCAGTATAGGAAGGGAAAGAAATCCCAATCCCCTGGGAGACTGATAGTGCAAAAAGTTAGGAAAAAGAAGAAAATACTGTTCTCATTTTTCTGGAATACAAACACATTACCTTTTTTTTTTTGGTTTTTTTTGACGATTATTTGAATCTGTTTTGTTTACAGAGCTCTAGGCACTTGCTAGAGGTTTGATTTCTTACTTAAGCATAGTTTCACAAACAGAAGCATTGTACAGTTGCACTATTCTAAGCACCAGTTAAAATAGTTTTAAAACCTGTTCACAGATATGAATTATTGTGTTTGGCATTTACTAAAGAGAAGAGCATGGAAAGATGTAGAGATGGGGAATATCTATTACATATCTGCAACTGGCACTTCAAATAGCATGTAGCTCCCATGAATGAAATTGGTCCTATCTTCTTTGGTTTCATCATCTTGGAATGACTGTTTCAAAAATGAGATTGAAAACAACACCTAAATTGCACCTACTAATTATCTGAAGTGAACTGAGCAGTTGTAGTTTAATGTAAGATGTTTCATTGCTGGTCCAAATCCAGTGGTCCAAAGAAGAACCTTTATGCTTCTTGCTGCCTATACCTCTATCTGTTGTGCTATTTGGTTTTTAGCAGTGGTCTTCATTGGTTTGGTTGACTAAATGTAAGTGCTCAGTGCTATTTGTCATATTCTAATACATGCAAAAAATCCACATGGCAGGTCAAAACACTACAGAAACTTTGGGTCACACATGCCCCCTAGAGCTACAGATGGAGGCCAGGTGAGGTAAGCTAGGATATCTCAGGGGATAGTAGACAGAAAACTCTATTTAGACATATACAGTTTCAAACCTATATTATTAAACCTACTTGGAATGTGCAAAGGTCTCCCCAAAGCCCTGTATCTTATCATCAATTTATAAGCAGACATTTTGAATACTATGGGGTGTCTCATATGGTGGCCAGTGGCAGTGTTTGGGAACACAAATCTTGTCCTCTGGAATTACTGAAAGGATTAACAGCATTAAATTTATTTAAAAAAATAAAAAATTGGCCTTCTAGCACTCAGCCTAAAGTGGACCCCTGTTTTTCATCAGTTGAAAATCCCTCTAGATTTCTTTGCATCTAATCTTAGATGCCTTGTGCTACCTGAGATGCCTTGTAGTAACCAAAACATCTGCATAAAGCTGGCAGAGGTGGCACTGGATCCACACACTACTGATGACCCATCCATTAGAGCTCCATTACTGGAATGGCAACTGATGACGATATCAGGAGACATGCTCTGCAGCCACATCAGCCACATCAAAGGGAACTGGGTGAGCAATGTAGTGAGAACAGTTGATTGTATTGACTACAATGTGAGCACAGAGAGCAATCTAGGGACGCCTGCATTTAAATACCTGTTGTTTCAGATGGACTCCTGCCCCAACTCCTGTCAAGCGACAGGGTGTTTGTTCCAGCACAAGGATTTGCTGTCTTCAGACTACTGCCAAAGTTACCTTAAGTTTTAATCCAGAAAATACTGGTCCTCTGGCCATCACAAAAATATTTTAACTATGGGCTTAGCTTTAATTATCTGAAATCACTAGGATTGTTCATTAGTTTGCAGGAGTTAACCTGTAAAACTCTTTTTGATTTCTTTCATTATAGGCCAAACCTAAGTCTGATATCACATGAACAAGCTGCCAGAACAAGAAAATCTTGCATCAGCTGGGGTGGTTCAGTGATTTGGGATTTGATTTGAAAAATCTTATTGTCCAGCTTCAGTAACTGAAGGAGGAGTTTCTAATAGTCTCAGGTAATTCTTTACTAAATTGCCCCCTAGACAGTAAAAAGTACGTGATTGTTCATCTCTTTATACATACAGCTGCCAGTGCTATTTTGTGTTTCAATGGTAAATAACAACTTTAATAGCCTTCTCTGTGGGGACTTTTGGTGATTTATTAGTGACGTTCCCCCATACAAATTGTTGCATAATATTTATGTATATTTCCATGGACCCATTTGCTGTCAATTGATTTCACATTCAGACCATCTGTAATGATTCATTTGTTAGCTCTAGAGCCTCATTATTTGCATGGACTACTTGTATTGATATCGTTAGCCTTGAACAACCTCAGTAGTCCTGTTCATGGTCATGAGCTTTTAAGTTATAAGCTCAGCTCTTATCAATGTTCATCTGTCAAGTTTTCAGTCAGTTCAAATTAGTCTCAGGTAAAAATAAAAGCAACATAGCAACAAAAACCCCCCACCAAAACGCCAAACAACAATTGTGACACATCCTTACTGGCCATGATTCCTTCTTTGTCACACACTCAGACAATCATTTCCATGTCAACAGTCCATGAGCATTTTATAATGTCTGAAATGCTTCTAAATATGAATTACATATCTGAAAATTATTAATGACATTCTTGGCATTCCATTAATGTTATTTATTATTTATCGTGTGTGAGACGGAACTGCCTAGAGGCCTTTGCAAAGGATCAAGGGCCCGTTGAGCTAATCTCTTGCTAGGCATATCAATCCAGATGGATGAGCAAATGCAAGAGCACATGGCAAACAGCAAAACCTGTTTGTCAGTTCAGCATGTCAGCCTGCAAAATACAGCCGTAGCACAGAGGCAGTGGCACAGTTCATGCTAACTGGCACCATCAGCTGTCACAGTTGAAAGGACACAGACTGAACAAAATCAGGCTGGATTTAGGCTTATTTGCTATGAATTGACTCATCTGTTCTTTGGCCTGAATGATCATGTTTTCTTAAGAAGGCTTTGCAGGTAGGAGGAAGTGTATGGTTCATTTTTGAACATGTGATATAGAATCAGAGTGTGGCTGAGTGAAATAATCAGACTGGGAAATGCAAAATTCATCCTTTGTAGCATATTATTACACATTTTCTTATAGACCTCTTAATTCTGACAAATGAAGAAACCAATACTAATGTTGTGTTGCACTAATTTTGTGAATCACAGAATCTCAGAATTGGTCAGGTTGGTTGGTACCACAGTGGGTCATCTTGTCTAGCTTTCTTGCTCAAGCTGGGTCATCCTTGAGCACATTGCACAGGGTTGTATCCAGACAGTTCTTAAATATCCCACAAGTGGACTCTCTTTGACATGGGTGGCGTTAAAAGAACTCTCTAGTTCCCCACCACCAGAAATTCCTTCCACCTGCCATCAATAATGTATTTGTTGATATTTCTAATTTCGAGCTCTCCATCTCCTCCACACTGCGCTACCAGGACCTACCCAGTGACCAGGAAGAGTTGGTATCAATGATTTGTTCTGTTGCAGGTCTCTGCCATGAGCTGGGCATTCCAGCTGGGGTCACTTGTACGGGCTTTCTCAGTCTTTTTTTTCCTTTTTTGTGAAGGATGATGCCTTCCTTTGGGACCGTGAGTATTCATGAACTTGTTATTGATAGGTGGCCTCTGCTTTTCATCTCCTAATCTCCCACATCACTTTTAGCAACCTTTGTTTCATGACGTCGGAGAATGAAGGTTTAGGATGCTGGTGATATCGGATACCAGGAGTTGACGGGTGGCAGCAGGGCTGCTGTGTGAGGCTTTTGCCAAAAGCCACAGTCTTTTATTAACCATCAAAGTTTCTCCCTTTAGACTGCTCATGCTCAAAGGCCTCTGAAAGCAGCCCAGAAAATACAACTGAAACCAGGAAATTTCCAAATAGCAACGAGGCCCAATAGCCAAATAAAATAAATGAGCTGGCCTAGGAACTCCTTGTAACTTGCCACCCAACAACAATAAACCAACCCTACAACACACAAACTAGAAAGGAAACAAAGAAGTCTTTTAATTATTTACAGTAGTCTTATTGTGGCTCAGTAAACATAGGTCAAGGACTAATAAATTTAGCCTCAGTAAAGTGGGCTTATGCAGCCATATATAGCCTATACATTTAACACAGCAGCTTTTTTAACTGGTTCTAGCCTTGCATAAATAAAACCTATCTAACAGAAAAGCTGTTAACCTGGGAGATGGTTTTCTACTTACTAGTTTCACTGCAGTTATTTTGTAATTAGATATATTCATAATGAATTTTTGCTTTAATGCGAGTTGTCAGGGAGTCTACTTTAGAGACAGCAGCGTGCTGGCAAAAGAAAGCTTCCTGTGGTGGGGACAAGGTTGTCCTACTGCATCCACTGGTTTGTCCTAAGTCTTTGGTCTCTTCTCTGAGGTGACTGATTGTACCTTCTAGGCATAATTTTGTGTCTCAGCCTCCTCCCAGAAAACCCTTGGCTGGCATGACTCATCCAAGGGACAGGGCACATGTGGCATTGAATGTCTCTGGCATGCTCTGTGAAGGGCAAGGCAGGGCACTTGGGCCTGGTGGAGCTGGGCAGAAGGGAGACAACAAAACTCAACTTGTTCGGCCCACAACCCACATATAGTAAACAAGCAATTGAAGAAAATAGGAATCTCCAGTATATGTACTAATTTATATAAAAACCAGCAAAACCACAGTTCCACAAACTCTCAAATTAATATGATTTCTTCTTTATTGGAAATAACATTTTATTTTGACCACACTAATCTTTCTCGAGTCTTTTAATAGATTGTTCTTTCTTTTGCATCAAAATCTTCAGCCTTAGCTTTAAGGCTCTTTTTGGACTTCATGTTCTTTAATCTTCCTTCACAGAACATGACTTCCTGCAGACCTAGTCCTGGTCTCCTGTCCCCTAGTTTTAAAGTTATAGTTGGGGATATAACAGCATAAGAGCAGCAGTACGTTTCCTCCCTTCCTCCTGTGCCGAAGAGTTAAAAAGTTGGGCAATAACCAAGAAGTGCTGTTTCACTTTGCTGCTCATGGCTTTTGTGGGCAGCATCTGTCCTGTTGAATAGACAAAGTTATCACAGGAGACAGGGCATTATGCATTGCAAATCAGGAACTTGATATTGTGTAACAATCTAAAAAATATGCAAGTATGGTTTGAATAAGATGCAACAATTGCTGGGCTACCAACCAGGCAGCCGGGAAAGTAATTACAAATATAGATAGAAAGCAAAAAAAAGAGAGACACTAGGGAAATGTCTTACAATATTTTCTGGTAATCAGTCAGTAGTTTTCTGTCCTTAACATGGGTCAAAAAAAATCCTACAGGTTAAATTCCATTGGGCTTTATGTTATTTTTTAATAAAAAATAATTTAGACAAAGCCCCACAGGAAAAAAGTCAACAATGTAGTTATCTTTCAGTATATTCAGATGATAATTGTTATTTGGAGCATAGGATATGCCAGATGGTATCACTTCAGCAGTTTATCTACTTTCCAGTGACAGGCTATATATGATACTGATCACAGAGAGTTTTTCTAACAGCCAGCAGAAAGTTTATAGTAAACACTTTTAGCTCTTTTAATAGCCTTTCTCTTAACCAAAGTGTCATTTTCATTGAGTTTATTTAGCACTGCTGTTGCTTTGGCAAGAAAGAGAGGAGCAATATTTTTAAAAAGTGTTCACATGGAATAATTTCAAGTAAATCTATGCAGAAACCATTGACTGTGTCACAAGGAAATCTAATGCAAAAATATACTTTTAATCAAATGAATCTTATCCTTGCCCATGTTTTGACAGACTTAACAAACTCCAGAAAGGACCCGAATTATTTCAAGGAGAAAATCATCAAATCGATTTCAGTTTGCTAAAAACCCCCACCATTTTCATTTCAATGTAATTTGTTTGTTTTCTTTTGAAATATTGCTTTGTTTGGTTTATTTCCCCAAGGTAACTTAGCAGTGGAAAGGACTTTTTCATCCCAGTCAACCTACTTTGTTCAGGGATTTTTTAGTCTGATAGCTGATTATATGGAAAGGAACTTTAATAAACAAAAAAACCCAAAAATTCATTCTTCCATAACTCTTATTATCTGATGTGGCCAATTATTGGTATTAATTCATTTGGTTTATTTAAATTGGGACAAAAAAAGCCCTGATAATCTGAAAAAAATGTGAACCTGGCACTCTTACATGGCCGTTGGCTGTTAAGATGGATCTCCATCACTACTTTGACTCTGCACATTGGTTTGCCTCCTGTTCCACATAGAAGTTGAGAATTTAGATCCCCATTTTACAGCAACACCAGGTTTGGAGGATAAGAATAATATTTAAATCAAAGATATTCTCTCTCCTTAACATTTCTTACTGGCTGCATTATTTGCCCCATCTCACTTCTGCTACCTGTGAAGCCCATTCAGAGGCTTTGACTTGCACCAAGACAGTCTGGGTGACAGGAGAACAAACGGATGTTATGAATTCTGCTGTCATAGAGAGAGCCTGACAGGGAACACCAATTTCTCTAGTCTGTGTTGTACATCTGTTTGGCTCTGATATGGTCAAAGCCTAAACCCCAGTGAAATTTGGAAAGCCAGTTTTTTCTTCTTGAGAGATAAGACTGCTACCTCTCCCTTTCTATTTGTCACCATATCGTCGTCTTTTGTAAGCAACACTCAGAAAATTCTGCAACCAAAAAAAAGGTTAAGCACTATAAAAATGGTATATAACTTACCCTCTGGATAGATTTTCTTTCCCCTACCTACTTTATAGCAATGCCTGAGGCATATGACAACAGACCCTCTTCTTTTCTAGTGATTTATGGACAGCATTAGACCACTAGCATATTTTTAGTTCCTCTCTTCACTCTGTGCTCATGTCAACTTGTAAAGATTTATTTCTCTTTCATACTTTTCCCCAATGGGAGTTAAAAAAGCTGGAGATTTAAGTCTGACCACCAGCATGATGTGAACACTGTTCTCTGTCCTAAGTCCTTAAATTTGTGCTACATGTGAAAAGGGAGGGGGAAGGGGGAGGGAAGGGAAAGAGAAAGGGAAACAGGAAGAGAAGAGAGCAAAAGCAAAGAAAAACACCATTTCACAATGGCCTGTTATTTTAAGTAAGCATATACATTTTAACTGGTAATTTAATTTATATGACCAAATACTAGTAGTTGTATTCAGTCTTAGTTATTTTGATTCCGGTATGCCTTTCGTCTAGTTCCATAATTTTAGAACAACTAACACAGGCTGAAATATACAGTGAGTTTCAAAAAACTTCCAGTTGGCCTCAAGTGCCTTTCTCGGCTGGTGTTATTTTTCTATAGCTTCTGGATCTGAGGCAGACATTTAAGTTTGTCTTTAGACTTATGCCAGGAAAAGTATTGGCCCAGATACCAAGTTTTAAGACACATCAATTTCTCTTCTCTCTTCTCTTCTCTTCTCTTCTCTTCTCTTCTCTTCTCTTCTCTTCTCTTCTCTTCTCTTCTCTTCTCTTCTCTTCATAAAATGGGGCATTATTTTAGTTTTACAGAAATAATACTGTTTTAGGAGGAAAAACAGTCTGCAGATAGGTATTAAATACAACTGTAAAAACTTCTCACTCCTAAAGCTGCTGCTACTATCTGGCTGTCTGAAGAGAGAGTAGATAATACAGGGAAAATGGTGGAAATAAAACTACATATTGCCATGTAATGTGAGAACATTTATTCTCTTGGCTGAGTCTTTGTAGTCTGGTGAGATTTTCTGAGGTCAATATTACTGTCAATATTACAACGGCTGGAAATCACTAACTCTATTCTTCCTGAGCACTTAGTGCTAAATCCCACCTTGGTTACCCAAAAGAGACTTTCGCTGGACTCAGTTGTCAATTGCTGAGACAGCAGTTTTTAAAGAGAATTTAATTTTCTGCATTATTTATCACAGAATAGTACAATTTTAAGGCTATGAGAAAACCAAAATATTTCAGAGTTAATATAATAAACTTCAATGCTATGTGCAGTGGTCAGTATTACACAAGAAATTCAGCCAATTATGTTTCTTCCACTCAATGTTGGTCTATCACAAAATGAGAACTCAACCCAGAAAGAGTGGCTGACCAATTTCTATAGATGAGTAATTAATTTTCAGTTTTATTTACACTTTCCATGTGTTCACTTAGATTTTTAATGAACAATATGTTGAATTTCAAGCAGTGCAAGATATTGTCCTTCTACGAATGTTCTGTTCTTGCACAACTGGCCTTTACAGATTATTTTTTCAGAGAGAAAGAGACACATTTTTGAATGTTTCTTCATTTCTTATCTGAAAACTCTGCATTATTCAAAGGAAACTGAAAGATACCTGAGTACAGACACCTTCACAAGGTTTCCATGTTGTCCCAGTCTTGTTTTTATAGAATCATAGAATGGTTTGGGTTGCAAGGGACCTTTAAATGTCATCCAACCCCTCTGCAATGACAAGGAACATTTTCCACTATATCAAGTTGCTCAGAGCCGTGTCCAGCCTGACCTTGAATGTTTACAGGGAGGGGGCATCTACCACCTCTCTGGGCAACCTGTTCTAATGTTTTACCACTCTCACTGTGAAAAACTTATTCCTTTTATAGAACCTAAATTGACCCTCCTTCAGTTTAAAACCATTTCCCCTTGTGCTATCACAACCGGCCCTACTAAAAAGTCTTGGCTTGTCAAAACTGTAATGTCACCTTAGATTGGCATTTCTGTTTCCTGCCTTGGCTGCAGATGCTGAAACAAAGGAGAGGAAGTGCCATTAGGATATTTGTTTTGTATAAGAGGAAATTTAAAAGTGCAAGATTTGGAATAATCTCTTTGTTTTCTTCAGTGATTTTTGTCTAAACATGTTCCCCCTTTCCCAACCCTGTCTTGAAACAGAAGTGCCCTCAGCTGAATAGCCAGAAATAATTATTCAGTATGAGTTGGATTTACCTCCGAGTATGCTGGATTAAATTTATTTCCCAGAGATAATTGCAATCTAGTTGTATTATTGCAGTTTCTTCATGACTGTTGTCATGACTGGCAACAAAACCAGGTAGCTGGCATGGAAAGCTCTTCCCAGGAGGCATTCTTCTTTCATTTTTGCACTATTTCCTTGATTTCCTAGAAGAGTGGTGAATCTGATGTGGCCTTGCCAACGATTCTAGGTGCCCATGCATTAAAAGCTTCAACAACTATTTTGCTGATGTCTGGAAGGATCATAACACTGTATTTGTTATGGCTATGGCAGTGATTTCAAGCTCAGTTCCATATGTGCTGTGAGTAGATTTGGGAATTAGATTAAATAATTATTGTACAGACCTACTTGTTGCAGAATATTTCTTTTTTTGGTGCATCTTTGGCTGTGCTGAATCCTTTGTTCTGAAATTACAACAGAAGTTAAGTCCAACCACAAAGTCCAACTTACTTCCTACACTGTGGATAACATCTGCAGGAGAGTGGAACACCACCTTATTGACCATAAATAAAATAAAGTAATATGCTATGAAAGTTGCAATAAATTTGTGATCTTCTGTTAGAAGTATCACAAATTTTCCAGTACCAGAAGAATGTCATTGCAGCTATGGTGCAAAGCTTTGCAAGATCTCACCTATAATGCTCAACCACTGCCCAGTGTTCAAAACCAATAAATTCATCTTGAACAGGGTGAGTTAAGATGGTCAGAGGATGAGAGATTGTTTAGAAGAGAAAGACTATAACTTGCATAGCTTAGTGGAGGGGGGTGTAAAGAGGATGTGATTACATCAAATCATAAAAATGAAAGAATGTGTATGTGGAAACACACAATAGAGAGGGAGAAAAATTCTTTAGACTAATTAAAACATTGAGTGAAAGAAGGCCCTGATACAAAAGTGAGGTTGTGGTGTAGCTTTGAGAGGATAGTCGAGTAGAAAGGACAGTAAACCCTAGTCAGTCAACTGGGAAGCACAGCTGATGACCTGTGAAATCCCCCCTGGTGCTCCTTATTCCTTTTGAAAGTTTTCTGTCTAAAATGCAAACATTTCTGTATACTCAGTTTTATGTAGTCATGACCTACTAGGGCCAACATAAGGAAATTGCTGGACATGTGATGTTTGACCTTTGTTTCATCCCCAGTGTAGTCAAGCTATGTTTTAATTGATATCAATAGTATTGTCTTCATCGTATCAAAGATGATCTAAATTACAGGGAGGGAAAGGTCTATTTTTTACATCTTGCTAGAAATCAGTGGTTCAGTGGCTGCCAATATGTATGCAGGTTCCTTACAAAAATTTTTATTTTTATACCTCCCCCAGGGTTGAATGTTGTTCACAGTCCCTTGAAATATCCACCCAGTGAGAAGCAGTGATTTCCAGCAAGACATTTAAATTTCACTGGTACTGTCCTGCTGTTTCAGAACAGTGAACCAAGGAGCACTCAGCTAAATCTCTGGTAATAATGACAGCTTAGGTTTGATAAGCTCTGTCCTTCCTCCCTTTCTTTTAATTAGGTAAACTAGCATTGTTCCTTACTGTTTTGAAGAGAAGGATGGTCTTTGGTTCCTTTCTTGGGTTTTTTTGTGGTTGTGCCTGGCATTATGACAGCCTTATAACTGGTGACTAGAATATATATTTTTTTATTTTTCCTATTTAGATACCTAGATCTCTAGGGCAGACTAGTAGTTCTGTGTACAACACTAGCTAAAAAAGTCCTCACAGTTCAAGTGAGGCCCATAATGATATAAACTACAATTCTGACTGAGATTTATTCCAGAACATTCACATTATTAAGGTCATTTCACTAAATGCATAGATGATTTTATTTTTAAGTCTTCAGTACAAAAGGAAGATCTCAAAATTTCTCTGCAGCTTAATACCATCACTATACATAAATTTCAACTAAACCCAAATTTTATCTCAATATTTATTTTATTACCAGTTGATGAGTCCATGGGCTGAAGTGCCATTCACAGCACAGGGGTGCTTCATAATAGACTATTTTGCATAAGTACTAAATAATTTACATATATAAATTATATATCAAAATGCTCTCTAGAAACTATTCAATTCAATGATATTGTTGTTTTGTAGCCTTTAATACTGTTGAGTCTTTAATATTTAAATCCAGCACCTCTTCCAAAGTAAACCCACAGGAATTTAAATTTTTTTTAAGATTTGTACTGACTTTGTTATTAAGACAAAAAACTTGAACCTGATTTTGCAGCATTAAGAGAAATACAGATGACTCCATCAGAAGTTTGAGCCCATGAAAAAGCTTCACATGAAAATTATCTAAATATTAAAAAACTTAGTCATCTACAAAATTGTAGTTGTTCAGAAAGGTAATTAGATGGTCATGGAGGTACTGCTTCAGTGATTTCAAGAACCTGCTCTGTTCAATGAGCAACAAAAGTATTACACTCAGAAATGGAAACAAGAAAAGCAGCCAGCCAGGAGAAGGATATTATCCCATCCAAGTTTACAAAATTTATAAAATACCAGCAGAAAATTAAGTACAGCTGGCTGGATTAGAGAAGATCTTCTATAGTTTTTCCAGTCGGTTTTGGAGTTGAGTGGATCTTCACAATGCACATTATGGGGTTTTCATTTGTCAACATAAACTGCTGAAGAAATATTTGTTTTAGGTGACTAAGTACACTGCATATTAATGATGCATTGAACATATAAACCAAATCCTGGTTTAAAAACAGTATTTAAAATTGTTCTACATATATAGACAGAGCTATTTCTAGGCTTCACAATTAATCTGTTAAAACATTGGGTTAGACCTGAGACACTGTGTTCCGGTTTGGCCAAATTTAGAAATATATATATACTCTGAGAGAAGGCACAACCACCTCTCCCCCCACCAGGTTCGGGAAAAAAAATAAATTTTCCTCGAAGGAAAGTGAAGAAGATAAAACTATTTATTTAACAAGCACACGGGAAAGGAAAATAATGTTAAATGGTAAAATCTTTCGCTGTAGAGGAAAAACCTGAGAAAGTGTTCGAGTCCTCCCTTTGGTCTCCTCGGAGCTGGGGCTTGGCCCAGGGCCAGGCCCTCTGTGCCCGGTGAAAAGTCCTCCCGATGTGCTCTGATGTTACAGCAATCAGGCAGTCCAGTAGAAAAGGGAGAAAATCCGAAATTCCAGAGAAGGAAAAGTTTAGCTCTCAGCCTCTCTCCAGAGAACAAGGAACTGCCAAAAAACTGGCCAAAAGCTGACTGGAAAAGCTGCCAGCCGGGTGCTTCCTCGTTCCCCCCTGCCCCAGCTGAAAAAAAAAACCTGCTATCTTTATGTGACCTTGAACAAGTTTCAAACTGCTTTGAGAAAGTTTTGCTCAGTTTTTTCTTCCCCCTCTCAGGCTCAGTTCAGAGGCATAGAAAGGCCAATAATTAATTTCTGGGCATAGGCAGCGATATGGGATACACATCATAAGGTCACCCCAAGACACACTGTCATTAGCAAATTTACTTATTAGTATCTATGTAAGTCAAGACTAGACCATGGTTCCTTAACCATGCATATTTTAAAGCTTGAAATTTTAGGCACTTCCAGCCGTGGAAAAATCTGAAAGTCCTGTGTCATGCCCTCCAGCCCTTGTGAATGTCTCAGACAACACAGGATACATAAAATATTACTGTGTTCCTCTGAGTGATTCCAGCCTTCGATGCCCTTTTCAGGATGAGCACATATCTCTCTGCACTCCATACTCTGCATAACTGGGCATGCTATGATTTCCTACACACAAGTATCCATTGCAATCAGGCATGGCTTAACATGCATGAGACTTTGTTCATCAGATGTAACGTGTCTGCAGAAGATTGGCACCCTTTGGTAGGAGGTGAAATAAGATGTTTTGTGGTGTGTGTAAATTGATCTCTAGATCCTGTTTACTACTGTGAGAGCTTTCACACCTGTCTCAGATGTAAACACCTACTTACATTTGGTTCTTAGCTATCTGCAATCTGGTGCTGAATCCTTTTTCCAAAGCTAGGGGGAATTAATTTTGTTTCTAGTAAACCTGTAAATAAAATCTGTCATTTTAGCAAGCTTTTGCTTTTACAGATGGTAGTCTGCCATGGGGTTAGAAAGCTGAGCTACCTGTTTGCTTTATTTTTGACTTACTGAGCTGCATAATATTTTATATTTTGCATAGCCTCCAGCAGAGTTAAGCATTGCAAAAAACCGCCTTCGCTTAAAAAATTTATCTTACAAAAATGGTAGTGAGTTCAAGTCTGCTAGAAAAGGTTCTTTAGAACAGTAAAAGAAGTGGACAACAAATCAGGAAGACTAGTGTAGTACGCATTATTTTGGCTATCCTAGCAGTCCTGGGGAGGGATTCAGTAGCATGAACATAAGTGTTAATGTCGTTTGATATACCCCAGGATACCCAAGACATCTGCATTGAGCTGACAGGTATGTCACAGGACTTACAAGAGACCTGTGTCCTCCCAGACAGGCAGCTGGAGACCAGGTGGGGTGGCCTGAGATGTCTCAAGTGGCAACAGATGCCAATGTTTAAGCAATTGAATTCCACCTTTTGTGTACAATAGAAGCCGGACCACCGTATGTGCTGCCTTGTCAGACACAATGCAGCTAGCATGAAAGCTTTCTCTCTGACAGGAATCACCATCAATGATTTGTCTTTTAAACCATGCTTAATAAATTATTAAGAAATAAAACCACATGCATTAAAGAAGCTTCGAGTGGGTTCTGAGCTAATATAAATTATTGCAGCTGTACTGACTTCAGTGAACTGACTCCTTTCTTTTAATCAGCTGAGGAGCCAACTCCTAATAGAGCGTATGCATGTCTTTTACATTTCACATCCACTGACATGGGATTTCCTGGAGCCCAGAACATGTGCTGCTTGGCAAAGTGGGTTGGGATACAGTTGCTGTCATTTGGGTGGCTTCAAACATTGTACCTTCCCTAGGCAGCGTTAGTGTGACTTGCAGCTGCTCTTCTGAGTCACATAGAACAAAATTTAAAAAAAAAAAGAAAGCAAAACTCCTTAACTATGTGTGGGAGCACATGTTCTTCAGCCACTGCAAAATGTTTTCATAGCAATTGGGTCAGATTCCTGAGGGCCTGATCTTTCAGGAGGATGTGGTTAGCGGCTGTACTCCTTATTCCTGTGAATGACTCCTGGCACATCTGGTGGAAAAGATGTATGGCCCCATCCAGGGAGCATCCCACTGTACAGCTTTCTCTTTGGAAATTAATTCCTCCAGCAATATACATGTTGTGTATCCATCCTGCCCATTTTTCAATGAGAGACTGCAAAATTTGGGGTTAAAAATACGCACCTGTTACAAAAATATTGTTTCTACTGCAATGTCAGCAGGATGTTGGGACTGAAAGGGAACTTTTCCCACTGCTTGATTTTAGCTTGTTTTTAAAAAACCTGAACTAGTCCTTGGCTTTATAATTCTAAAAAATTCCCAAAACTTGGCCTAGATTGCTTTCGAGATCAGAGAAGGGCAGGTCAGATAAACAAAAGAAAAAATCTGTGTCCATCTAATGAAATACAGTCTGTCTAATTTAGGCTGAAAATATGGGCATCTGCCTGCTGGAGGCATCTGCCTATTTCTGCAGCAGCTCTAGAGAGCCTTAGACATCAGGACTGTGCGTCAAGAAGAACATTTTGGGCATACTTTAGGTGTTAAATTTAGTTGCTGTGGATTTCACCCTAAGTGTCTAAAGCCTTTAAGTATGTACTCTATCTCTTGCAATGAAGAGCTACATATGAGTGACCAGTTTCTTCATTTTTCAGTATAAATTGTCAATACCTTTTGAAAAAAAAACCAAACCACACTATAATAAGAACTATTCTGATTCTTTTGTCTTTCTATTGGTAGTCAAGATATTGGTGTTTTAACCCATTTTCCCCTCCCCCCCTTTGTAAATATAGGTAGCATTTCTTCAAGAAGTATATGCTTTTACTGTTATAAATGGAAAAGGGAACATATATACTGTGAATGTAAGACATTATTGTTACCTATAGAAGAAAAAACCAATATTCATGTTTACTAAAATGACTGTCAAGCAATGGCAGCTGTCAGACCAGGCGTGACAGTAGAGCAGAGATATCACATGGATTTGCAAAAGCCCATTCCCATCAGCATTTAGAATTACAATTTTCTGCAGAATTTAGCTGTTTATAGACTATTTTAGGCTGAATAGCAATTTCGGTTTTGACCTATTACACAGTCACCTGCTTCTCTGCTCTCCACAAAGGGAGAACTGGCTTGGCATAATATTTAGTTACTTTTCTGAACAGAGCTTTTGTCTGAGTAATTGGTTCTTGTTAACGGGTGAAGGCCCAGACATGAGCTCCCTGAAATTTATATGCAAGTTTCAACTCAAGGTGAGCTAAATGCCACTTGTCCATGAATGATGCATGGATGACTTGGGTCTGCTGCTGTCTTCAGGTCTGTAACACATCCTGTAGCAATGTTTGGTGATGGAGGACTCAAACTCTGTTTCCAGCACGTGGGCGAGGTGGAGGCTGCTCCAGCACTTTAAGGTTTTCCGCAATGTTCGGTATGCTTTGTGTGGTGATAAGATTTTCAGCCAGTGAGGGCAAACAGCTGGCATGTTGCTATGCTATGGTGTGCCAACCTGGAGAAGAAAAATATGTGCCTACTTACTCAGCCTAGACTTAGGCCAAAACCCCTGGACACACGGCTTCCCTTCTTTGGTGTACTACACAAGTTCTACAGGGAATGAGTCTTGTTAATATACTAGTAAAGCTGGACACTTTCTCTGCAACAAAAACAATGCCATCCTAGGTACACCTCTAAGCATGCCAGGAAATTATTGAGAGAACAAGCACTATCAAGAGTTTTCTTAAAAGGCAAAAAGAAGTTTGGATTTGATTCACCAAAAACTTTATTCAAGGTTCACAGAATAAACTAGTTATTTTTGTTGGCAATACACGGCTGTGAAAAATTGTGGCCATGTGAGGGTGAAGCCTGATGGAAGTTCCCCTACAGTACTCACCTGGTTCTAACAACTCAGCCTTCCTCATTTCACTTCCCACATTGGATTATTTACCATCAAAAAAGGCAGGTTATACTATATTTGGATATGATTAGATTATGATTTACTCAGCCATGGCCTGATTCTACATTAAGCAAGATTTTCCTGATTACATCATAAGCTATTCAGTGTGATGTATACATTTCCTTGTTTTGCATGTCAGATATCCTTCATTTCATAGTAAAGGATATATAAGAAATGATAAGTTTACTCAGGGGAAAGTGAAAACTAAAACTAGATGTGAGATGTTTTTGCATGAATCAGAGCAATTATTTTTCCTTATTTGACTCTCTTCCTTCAAGACATACTCTAGACTTCTTTTTTTTTTCTATATAAGAAGTTCTGTTCCTAATTTGAAGAACAATGGCATATGTTTACATGAGTTTAGTCTAAGTAAGAGAAACAGCTTCTTTAAAACCAGCTGCAAACTGTGTTTAAATATCTATCCTTCATATCAATTGAAAATTGAAAAAGCATGAACCGAAAAAAGATTAAAAATACACTAGAGACTTCTTCAATGAAAAGCTGATAAGTACATAAGAACTGTAAAGAACATGAACCAAATGTCCAAAGATATGATACTAATCTGATTTAAAATTTATCTGATAAATTCTGGAAAAATGAGAGGCTCAAGGTTAATACAGTGTTTCCATGCTGAGATTTATTTTCTAGATTTTTTTTGTTATAGGATGGCAATAATGAAGCCTAGAAACATATGAACTCCTATAATAGAATGATTGGCTAAAAAGGCAAAATACTGTATATATACTCAGTTATGTCAGTTTTTAAAATGTGTTTGAAGTTATATATACACAAAAGTTCTGCTACAAAATTATTTTAGAACTTGAGTGTGTTTTTTCCTTTTGCAAGACAATTGTACAATCTGCTTGCAAAGCTGGGAGACAACAATCTAAATTAAATAATTTTATTAAATGTATCTAATTCTGTTGATTTACAGTGGAATTAGACTTAATTAGTGGAATTAGAGCTGATATTGGCCTTTTAACACTCTGCTGTGGTGGTTGATCGTGTACTTCCAGGGTACCATTAATTCTTTTGGTATGTTAGAGAAATTATGAAGGATGTACCCACGTCAACACTTGGATCTTATTTGAACGATCAGAAATAAAGAAGAATTTAAATTTTCTTCTTTCTAATAATTTTTATAGATCCTTGAATCCAGCAGGCCTCTTTTGATGTATTATGCACAGATTTGGTACCTCCTTTATATGAATATTCATTTGTACCAGTTACAGTGCTAAGATCTAGGCGAGTGCTCGGAAACTAATGTATGGTATGGTTCCAAATCCTTCTTCTCAAATAGAAATCATATAGATCAAGTTCATTCCCCACTGGTTTCCACGGAGCTACATGAAGAATTAATTTATCATCAGACACCTAAACGGAGTTATTAGTAGGCACTTAAAAATTTGTTTATCCATTTCAAAGTAAATAAACACTCCAGTCAAAATTCATGTTGAGTGTAATTTAACTAAAAGTGATTAGAATTTGCTAGGAGTAAATGCAGTCTCCTACTGTCAAAAATGTTCTCTGATTTACTTTGTGAGCTGAATTTAAGTCAATGATCAAAACTTCCCTTGGAAGATTATGGCCTAAAACAAGTGATGAAATAAAGGGTTATATAACTAGCTCATTGGACTCATAAAAAGCAATAAATTAGTATACATAGCTTTTATTTACACAAAGTTTTCATTTAATTGAAATTCAAAGACTTGAACCTTAAAAAATGAAGAATGTGTGCAGGAAGAAAAGACAAATATAAAATTAATGAGGTCCACAGTTTTTCAAACTGCAATGCCCCCACTGATCTGGTTGGACTTTTTAATGGAAGTTTATAGAAGGATATTTTTTCTGGACAGTCTAATGCTTTTTCAACAGCAGCTGACAGATGCTTATCAAAGACTTTCAAGCAGATCACACTTACAGTAATTTCTACCAAATACAGGGTTTTTTCTTTCAATTAGCAATTTAGAGACTTCCTGAGGCAGAGATCATACCATCTCCCTGATGCTGATAGCCACCAATGCGTGTATGCTCTAGGTACCCATATAATGTTTGAACATATATATATATTTGGCCTTCCTGGTGTCCTGTGCCCATGCCTTCCCTGGCAGAGTCGTGTTCTGTGTGAAGACAGACTATGGGCTTCACAACCTTTCACACCTCGTGCCTGATCAGTGCATGCCCCTTCAGTCGTGCAGCGGGGTTAGAAGCACAATGTGCTACCTTTTCTAAAGACAGATCGTGAATTCAGGACCATGTACCTTTTTCAAAGCAGGTGATTGCATTGTACCTCAACTTCTTTCTTAGCAAAATGGTGCTGAGTAACATCTAATCACCTTACCAAAATACTTTCAGATATCCTGATTAGTAAGGAAGATGGGTAAACACACATATTTTTATGCTGTATAAGACCGTTTTTAATTACATGGAAGTTGTACATATTAGTAACATTCAGTGATGTCCTTGTGGGGGTGGAAGGTGGCATGATATACATAATAATTAACCCTTGGGGTGATACCACTATACCCAACATGAGCAAGGAACTTGAGCAAGTCTTGTCTGAAGAAAATAGTTTTAAAACACTAAATAACATTTACAGAGTTAGTACAGCATTGAAAAGCTCATGTTTCTCATTAGTTTTTGAGGCATATTGCCTGTAAGTGGTGTTTGTCAGCTAAGAGATGGGTAATTGAGCTCTCTCATGGATTGAGCACGCAGTACTGTGATGTGAGCTCATAAGTGACTTCCATTTACTAAACTGACATACAGTCCTCAGATGGTGGATACTTCTCTAAAATCCCATCTAAGATGGATGATTTCCTTTCAGATTCACTTAAGCAAAGATGTTTGGCCATGATTAATTTGCTAAAGTAATTTCCAGATGAGTAGTTTCCTGCAATTGTCCATTAACATTAAGTGAGATTAAGGGAGCTATTAAATACTGATTCTTTTACTCAGTAGATGTCTATGCCTAGACAGCTTTCCTGCTGGTATTTATGAGAACTCTTATGATATACTTCATATGCTAAATATTTTAAATTCCTCCAAAGAGACAAAGCAGGTGGCTTTGTACTCATTACAAGGAAATCTCATTTTGCTGTCCAAATTAGCTGTGGAACCAAAACAACATAAAATGTATGCCCATCTCCCTGATAAATGTTGACAGAACCCTCTAGCCAAAAATACATCCATTTAAATCCAAAGTATTATAACTAGTTGTATTCATACAGCTTTTATTTACAGTGGGGAATTCTTTGCAATGATCTCTGACAAGCTATCAGACTATGATAAGTGATGGGTGAACTTCGAGGATATAGTTTAGTCAGACAGCTAAAACACTGCTTGTTTATCCACACTTCGTTAAACCTTCTTAGAACATCTGATAAGATATGGGATTCTCCTGAGATTTTCAGTACTTGCCAATTCTGGCTGAGCTGTGCATGGGAAATATTCAAGAGGTTTCTCACGTGTAGGTGAGATAAGTTTGAATGGAGGAAATTCAGGCTGCTGCCCAGTTTATGATCCTTGTGTTATATATGAGGTGTCTAGATCTTTTCAATGACCAGTGGAAAACAAACAATGATAATAATTGGTTTGAACATGAAGAGTTACAGATCTTGATGAAATTATTAAAAATATTTTGCAGCTCTAGGCACTTTGAAACACCTCTGCAGACTGATTTTAGTTAATTACCCTGAAATATTTACTCGCACCTGCAATTTGCTACATTTCCACAACTGTGACTAAAAATACATTTCCTTTCTTTCCTCTCTCTGCACCTGCCATTACAGTAAATGGGTCCGCTGCATAAAGTGCTTGATTTTTCAGGACTGTGGTTCTGACATCTTGAGCAAGAGAACTGCAAGGGGGCAGGGAGAAGGTCAAAATGAGTAGGAAAGAGTCTGATAAGAGCACCTATGTCCTGAATAGGAGGTGCAGAGGCAGTGCACACCAGCAGCTGGGTGTATGTCCTGATACACTTGGAGGATGCAGCCTGCCATTTGGGAGGAACCCAGAGCAGACCCCATTTTGAGAGCAGGATGCAGGGGACAGAAAGCAGAGACAGGTTCCTGTTTCTGCCCAAAGTGGTGGCTGATGCCTGGCGCATGGCAGAAGGGATCAGATCTGTGTCTGCTGTTATGCTGTACCATTAACACTGGTGTATGGAAGAGGCAGCTGCTCTCTGCAGGGATGGCTGGCTGGTGGCTGCTGCTGCTCGGGAACATGGCTGTGCACAGGGGCTCTTTCCAGCTCTGTCCTGACACACAGGGGCTTTTTGGAAAAATTTTCTTCTTCGTGTGGCTTGCCTAAGTGATTTGATGCTGAGTCTTTTTTTGGAAACTGTAGTGAGAGGCACTATACCGCCTCCCATGTCCTTTGCCTGGCAGAAGGACTGGGAAATCAGATGCTGGAGGGTAACTGGAAGGTCTATCCTGCCAGGCTCCACTGAAGCAGATTTCCATATCTGCAGGACCCCCCTTTTCTTTCATTTTGATACTTGTTGGAAGAGGTTATACAGCTTTCCAAGGAGGAAAGTAAAAAATGAGATTTCTGCAGGAAGCATGAAAACTTAAAATTGCTATGAGTAGTTGACTCTGAGCTTATTAAACACAGATCATTCCGTGGTGTGAAATGGGTTGTTCCCAATCTTAAAAGAAATGGGTTTTCTGTGTTGAATCTTTATGAGAATTGCAAATCTTTTTTTGCTTTCTTGTGTAACAACTGTAAATAATTGAATTTGTTTCATTCTAGAATAGATTCCCTGGATAATACTCAGTTTGGGGTATGAACATGCTGGTGATGTTTCTAATCTATGGCCAGTAAGTAATCAATACTTAGATTCTTCTGCTAAAGTTGGTTATATAAATACATTTGTATTTTTTATCTGGTTTTTTTTTTAATGTCAGAACTAGAAACAAATTTCGATTTAATTAGGTTTTAACTTTCTGCTATAGCAAAAATTTCTTTTTTTCATTTACAGATGCTGGCTAGGTAATCCATCAAGTATTTACTTTATCTTATCATACTTACTTGTATTGATTATAAATATATAGCTAAAAAAAGTAAAAGCAGCTACTCATAAAACGAGAGGGGAAATGATGTTCCCCTCATAAAAATTCCAAGCTGTTAAGAAATTTCCTGTTTCCATTCCAAAATTTTTTTAAATGTTTCTATGAAAAATGAGAACAAATCGCACGAAAGGAACTACTCTTTGAACAGCCAGGTGATGCCTAAGGAGACCTACAGCTGAGTTCCTGTTCCTGTCTATCAAGAGCAATTCTTTGTGTTGGATCTACTGCAGTTTGTATAAAGCAGTACCTCTCAAACTGGCTTTGAACCTGACTCATCTATGCATCTCCTAGACAAAAATTTAAGAGTAGATGTAATTAGGTGTACAGAAGGTTTTAGAAAACTTTGGAGAGCAAAGTACTGGCATCTGTGGCATGGTTCTATTCTCTTTTCTGCTGGTGCAAATGTTGTGGCTTCAGGTAAATAAACGTGCATATATTACCTCTGTATCATAGCCTTTTTTCTTTAGTTTCAGCTCTCCTAAGGTACAAACTGTATCAGATAAAATTCAGGTGAATCATTACAAGTTATTTCAAAGTTATGAGTCATTAAGTCTCCTGTTCTTCAGTAAAAAATGTTATTAATAATATTAGTAATATTATTAATATTACTAATATTATTAATATTGTTATTAATGATACTATTATTCCAAAGGAAAAGGAGAAGTTGAAGGCAAGATATTCTGGAAGATGGTTTATTTGTAAAGAAAAACAAAGAGCATCAGATACTAAAAGAAAACTCATTTTGTAATAGTCATTACAGATTTTGAAAGAATGAGAGTGTCTAAAAAGGAAGGCCATCTTACTTTTCCATTATTTTCAGATAAACAGACCAAAATATGGACGAAAATTCAGCTCTAGGGAATGTGGTAAGAACAGTGAAACTCTCAGAGCTGTGCTTTTTTGTGCTACCTAGTGAAATGGAGAGGAATAGGCACTCTGAGGTCACTGTTCATCTGACCTGTTTCAGACACTGTTTGGAAAAGAATGAAGTGCCTGCTTCTTTCAGTTGTCTGTTAAGACGAGCCTGGAGTAGCTAACTGAGTTATAGAGATCCGGATTTTCATTACTGAGTCAGGTAAACCTCCACCATTAGAAATGTTCTAGCTAAGTGTTGCTCAGGTTTAAAAGTGGTCTCTCACACTTTGGAAGTGTTAGAAAATATAGCAGGGCCATAATTGTTCATTTATAACATGATGACTTCTGCCACATGATCCTCTGATCACTCTGGCATTTGTATAATCTATAATCATTGTCTTTTCATGAGCAACTTGAATTAATTAAGATAATTTTCATGAGTTATGTTTTACTGGTGTGCTAGAAAGAACTTGTGGAATTATTTGATCTTAAAAAACAGCTCTTTTTCAGATGTATATTGACCAACTTCTGCTGACTGCTGTAAAAATTTGTGAATTGCCATTTCTGGTTGGCTCAGAATTCCATTCCTGTTGGTTAAATGCGGATCCTGAATTACGATGGAAATTAACTAAGTAACTTCAGTATTGCTGATCATTTTTTTAATAGAGAAAGTAATGGTTCAAAATTAAACTACCAAACTATTACAGTAATTTAAAAAATAAATCCATTTATTTACCATTGTGAGAGATTGAGTACTTTCCCATGCAAAAATATGATTAAGGGAACGAGCTTTCAGAGTATCCAAGCTCAATTCTGCGAACACTTAAGCACATCAAACTTGATTGTTCTTGCTGACAGAATTATATAATGATTAGATGAAAGGAATGCAGCAGAGGTCATATGTTTGGAATTCAACACAGCATATGTTCTTGTGCCTCATGACATATTGCAGTGAAAAGTAATTTACAGATTTGCTATAAAAGGAACTCTAGTATATATGAATTAGATACCATTCCTTTAAATAGACTTTAAATAGTCTTTACCCTGCCTCATGGGATTCCCTCTTTTCTATTGTTTGCATTTGTACATTTGCTGAAATTACTGATGTGGTTTCTGGAGTTCAGATGTGATACTTTGCGATATCCCTAATATTATGTTGGATAGAGAGCAAGGACACAAAACCAGTGTTTTCCTACTGTCTAAGATCTAGAAGACTCTCAAATCTTCCAGGGATCCAGTCACTTTACAAACTGAAAGTGCTAATGTTGTCAGTTGTGTGCAAATGCCATGATCATGCGGGAAAAGGTGTATTTCTGACTCTGCTTCAACTGATCTTAAAGTGTTCATTTCAGTCTTGAAAATGTCTAGTTCTTCAGAATTTGAAATATCTTTTAAAAATATTCAGTGTCAAAATTTGCTGGTTTTCTATCCCATTGGAAATTTTCTTAAAAGGCAAAAATTTGATAGCATTGCCAAATGCACTGTTTTGTTTCTTATCTTTCATTTATTTTTATTTTATTGAAAATGCCATTAAAAAATCAGAGAATTTCAAATGCAACACTACACACTTCATAGCAATCCCCTCAAGTAAAAATTTTCAATCAATTTACAATCCTATTTCAATAGTACTTTTGGAGATTTAATCTATTTTCAGACTGTGAGGTCACGTGTTATTCAGTTGTCAGTTGAAAGGAAGAGCACAATCATAACTTTAGCGGATCAGACCAAGGCCCAACAAGCCCAGTGTCCTTATCCACATACAGCCTGTAACAAATGCCTAGGGAGTAATCCAAGAGCAAGACTGATATATCATTATAGTTTTCCAAAATCTCCTCTCATCCTTTCTTAGTGATTTATGGCTTCCTTAGTGATTTGTGGTTCTAGGACTTTCTTAGCCATAGGTAATGTCTTTGTATTCAAAGTTATGTAGTGAAAATTTAAAGACCCAAGACGATATTTTTCAATGTTTCCTATGATTCCATCAGGAAATTTAGACAATAATGTCTCAAAAAATATCATTTTATTTTTAAAGAGCTGGCATTCATTTTCATCTGGTTAAATATTTCTATTCCCATGTGTAGTTATCCCCATGTCATGAAAAGTCTCACTGAGGCAGAAGGGAACATGTGAGTCCCCTATGTAATAAGATGTCATTGCTCTCAGATGTATGTCAACTGGCAGTTTAATTTGGCTTTTGCTCATGGCTTCTTTTTGTTTTTAATTATTACACAGATAATTTACTCATGAATTGTAACACTTTACTATGGGGTTTTGGTTTTTGGGCTTTTCTTGTTTTAATCCTGAGGCATGATAAATACTAAGAAAAAAATTCTCTTACGCCAAAATTCAAACGAGCAAATGTAGAATTTGATTAAAACCTCTGTAAGTGTCAGGTATAATGTAAAGGCCTTGCAGATTTTTATTACGTACTGGTCTCTTTTGTCAGGTGGTATAAATCAGTCAGCTTCAATTTGTGTTAATAGAACTAGTCTGACTTGTACCAGTTGAGGAACTGGCTCTTTCGGCTTCAGCATATGTACGTTAAGTATCAGTGTTAAGTCAATCAAAAAATTTTCTATGACAAATGATGAGGTATGATAGAAACTAGATGGCAGTGAGTTGTGTTATATGTTGTGTTTTAAAATTCAAGGTCAAAGGTGTATATCCTGTTCCAATCACAGTGACTGAGTCTTGAACATCCAGACATTTCCTTTAGAATAGGGGATAAGAAAATAAAAAAAAAATAAAAAAAAAAAAAAAAAAAAAAAAAAAAAAATCTGAAACTGTCTGACCATCCCTCTTTGATTGCTGCCCTGAGCTGTCACAAAGGACTGATAGCTCACTGAATTTTTGTGAAAATTTGTCATATAAAAATGTCATTGCAATGTCTAGTCCTGTCATCACTCTCAGTGAAGAGACCAAAAGGGTCACAGAAGCTAAACTGCTCCTCTCTGGAATGTGTTCTTCCAGGCCAGAGTTAAAAAACTCTGGTCACATGAATTAAGATAGTCTGAAAGATGTTAATTTAACAGCTATTTAGCTGTTTTGCATAAGAGTCATTCCACTTGACTGTGGTCTTCTAAATCTCAGGGTGTTGTCCTGGGCTTTCAGTGGTGCAAACAGAGAGTCTTTCCAGACATTTAACACATCTGCCTGGGAAGTTATCAGGTTTTATGATGAGTTGAATCTCCCTCCAGTGGATTTTGTTTTTCTCCTTGAGTACAGGAGTCTAGAAGAATGCACCAGCCTGCCCACAGGGTTTTTGTAGAGTGGAGAATTAAAACCTGGACACAGAGAGCAGAAGATGAGGTTTCTCAGCAGGATTCCTCACGGTAATAGGCAGAACACATCTCCTTGCCATGAGGGTGTTGTAACCACACAACCGTCTTGGGTAAGAGCAGCCACTGCCAACATTTTGGAGACCAGCCACAGCCCACATGCAAAAGTCAGTAGGCAAAGGACACTCTGAATTTTATGAGTACTGTATACAGCCAGTACAAGGTCACCACTAGGGTTCAGGTTCAGCTCCCAAAGTTGAGACCACATTCAGTATTAAACTTTGAAAAAATTGACCCTTGGGGAAAAGCAACACAACCCCTAGCACTGGCAGTCCCATAGTTCTGACTGGATGGGATGTGGAACTAGATCCTCTCTGAGCCCCAACTGGTTCTGGTGCCATTACTTACTGCAACAAAAGGAACTGACATATTTCTGTTTCACTGGCATTAAAAAAAAAAAAAATTGGAAAATCTTTTTTAAAGATATCTGTAGTTGGGAATAAAAAGTTATAGTGATTTACCTTGGGAAGAGGGAGAGCAGTTCATTAACAGCAGTTGTTATGAGGAGTATGTGAAAATTTTTTAATGCTGTTTTCTTCTCCTGGGCGAAAGGATCTACTAGCACCTCCCACGACCTCCCCCCTTCTCCATTAGCAGCATTCCAAATGGGTTTAATGTTTATATGGATGGTAATAGTTTATTGCTAGATTTTAAATATGTTACATAAAACATGTGTTCTGATTTTCAGTTGATCATGCTGTACCAGAGGGGAGGAAATGCAATTAAAATAAAAACGACACACTAACTGGTATTTCTGAAGGCAGTTTTTAGAATTTAAATTGTGACCTCAGTGTAGACCATAAATATAAAATTCATATGTGCTCTGCTTCCTGCATATAATTACCTATCACAAGGTTCATAGTTTAAATGAAATTCTTTATGAAGCAAGAAATAGTATAATAGTGTTTTCTGGCTTAATGCCCAACAGGATGCATCAAGCAAAGATACTTTTTCTAATTTTAAAGAGAAATAAAAACATGTGGAACACATGCACTTTTGATGCCGTAATCCTATCAGAATATGTTTGTTTTTATTAAATTTTCCTCATTGAATGCTTCCTTTTCTCAGTGCATTCAGGGGCTGACACCATGTTCCACATGAGTTTAATAGTTATGTGAGCAATCTGAAGGATCTTTCAGATCCTTTTCTTTCCCTCTGTTTATAAATATTTGAAGCCTGCAGCCTGCCTATCAGAAATACTTCTCTCATATTGGCACAAAGCCTGAACAAACGGGATTTCGGTAGGTGAACAGTGCAAGGATTAATCCTGCCAGACTGTAGGTGAACAACCTAATTTTGCCTAATGCAACCTTTTTGCTCATTTAATTGCCCTATCCTGTTTTTGCAGCAGGTTAAACCCGTTGGATGTGAATGGGCACAGATTCATCTCTCCATCACAATAGTCACCATTTCTGACTGTTCATCTTTGCATGTCTGTGGCTCTGCATCTTTGAAAACCATTTTTAGGGACACTTTGCTGCTTTGCCCCCTAGTGCAGAATGTCAAAGATGTCCATGTACCAGCTAACATCACCGCTGGGATTTAAAAGGCACTGCTAAACTCCAAGTTTATCCTCCTTTTTCTTTAGGCAAATGGGTTAAGCTGATCAACGTAGTTCGTTGTCCACATGCAGTACATCAATCACCTATTTCCTGAAGAAGTCCTCTATATTTTCACACTCTGAGACCTACCACAAGGCATCAAATCATCAATGACCATGTGACATAAATGTCCTTGTTCATTTTGGTCACTAAGGAAGCTAATTTTTTTAAATATTATTTGCTCTTGCTACATTGGTCCTCGCTTTCAGTCTTCTAAAACTTTTCTCACTTAAGCACAAGGAGGTGTTTTGGCAGCTCCTACAGTCTTAATTCTAATTGCAGAGAATTCAAAAATATTTACAAATCATGTGGGGTACTTTCTCTCAAAAATTTTTTGCATTCTGTTCCAGCTTGCTGTTTAAATTTGTTCTCACTATGTATACAAACATATCAGGAAAAAAATAATGTTAAAAAAATAGTTTCTCTACATCTTTGTCATGGAAGTGGGTCTTTAAAAATCTTCAAATGTACATGAAGAAATCTGAAGCTATGTTTTTGTAAGGGTACAGATTTTAATAGATGCATATGACTACATTAAAGGCATTAGAGAATCAGCAAAATAAGTGTGTGATAAGCAAAAAATTCCTAGATATATTAGATGCTATTTATGCTCTCAGAATTATTATGAAGTCCACAAATATATTTTGCTTAAAAAGTCCTTGAGTTACAGTAACACTTTTGCTCACTGTAATCTTATTCACATGTATTCTAAAGCTGTGGTAATCTGTTTTGTGGTGCATGCTCAAGGATGTCTGTGCCTATTATGTGTCCATGGCCACACAAAAAAATGTGGCAGGTAAAAAGAAATGTATAAAACTTGTGTAGAGATGGCAGCCTACAAAGATGGCAGTGACAGATGTTCTTACTGCAGTAATCTGATCATGGCAGAATGACAACAGTGAAAGAACAGGAAGAAAAATGTTTAGAAATCACAGAAATGCTAGCAGTTCTACTATCAGTGGAACAAATAAAGTTTAAGATAGTTTTCAGAGCTCAGTTCTGTTGCCTAAATATATTTGTCTGATGCCACAGAAGACCATTGCTATTGCAGCCTATGAACATCTAGTCAATAAAGTCAAAGTTGTCTGAAGATGCTCTCAGATCAGCCTAGAGTAGGCACCAGTGGAGGTCAGCTGCATAGCTCTCCAGACTGTGGGGAAGATTCACTAGATCTTCACTGATGAGAGTTTGGAAGGCTTCCTTGTAACTACATCTGGACACAAACTTCTCGGACTCATCACTCTGCAGTTGTTTGGGTTTTTTGTGTGGATCTTCTTTTTTTTTTAATGAATTAGTTCCTTGTGTTTATATTGTCCAATATCTAATAAGATACAGTCCCCTGATCGAATTACAATTCTTCTTCCATAATTTTAGCATTGTAATATCTTTCTCCTGTGTGCATTCAATTTTGTGACTCATCCTATATTTTTTCTCTGAGTAGGATATCTCTCTTATCTGAACATTTATTTTAAGAATATGTATAGATATGTAATATCTTTGAAATATTACTCCCCATCAAGGACATTGAAACTGAGCAATAGATTTAGGAGTTACTGGTAGAGTAGGTGGGAAGGACAAACAGAGAAAAAAATGTGATGACATAAAAACACAAAATGCATTCTCACTTTTTTTTTTTCAGCCTGATAACTCTTATGCAGCTGATATTTATACATAAAAACAATTCTGTGAGTGAAGCCATTCTTTCCTTTTCCTATGCATACTTTGGCAGCACCATAAGCATGTAGAGGGAGGATCTTGTCTCATGGTTAGTATTTCGCTATCATACTGTCCTACATTTTGCAATTCTAGAAGGAAACCCTTTGCCTTTTTTTTTTTTTTTTTGATTCTTGTACCTTTAAGATTGTGTGGTTGTTGATAATAGCTGCACAAAATTTTTATTTGTTTCATTCTTCTAATCTGTCTGTGTAACAATTAGCACCTCTATGGTCACCTGCGTACATTTTGTGGACTTTCCTAAATTTCTTTCAGTTTGTCACTAATGTGGACAGTGTATTACCATCATTCAACTAAAATGCATATGGCATGTGTGCTACCCTCATGTATGCAGCTGTCCCCTTGTAGATCTGATATCTTTTAGTAACATCAGTGGGACAATGGTTGCTTCTCGTTTTCCAGGAGCAGATGCAGGCACCACCTTGTTCTTGTATGCCAACATAATACATAACAGAAATTGCCAGTCAAAGTTAGAGCATTGTGACTAGGTAACTACCCCAAATCAGAGCATCTTCTGGCCATTTACAGCAGCATCAGACCATATATTTCTTACTGTTTGTGTTTTTATTGGTAGCCTTTATCATATCTGAATGGAAGAATTGTGTTTGTCTCCTTCAACACCGAGTCAAATCATGTTGCTTACTACTTATTGAAGAAGTAAATCTTTCTCTTACCTTTGCCCCTCTGCTCGATGTATTGTTTGGAGAAATAAAGCTCTTCACTAAAATTGTCTTGCCTGAGACTCACCTTATTTCTTTGTATGTTAGATATGTATCTTTCTGTTTTAAAATGCAAGAACTAAAAGAAGGTGCTGCTTCTGTTTTTCTTCTGCTCTAGGAGCCATTTAAAGTTTTATTTGGGTTAAGCATATTTTGATCAGTTCACAGAAGACAGGCCAGGTACTCATCATGTCAGACGGTTGTCATTAGTTTTTAGTTCAGCCCTTCAGACACCTGTATAAACCACTTTAGCCAGAATCAAGCTCAACTATAGCACTGTATTTTTGCTGTCTGGTTTGCATTTTTGTCCTGGATCTTTGCATTATTTTCAAGTGTTTGAGTAATGCAAAGCTGCTTACATTTGGGTAAATTCTATCTGGAGGGGACATTATTAAAGACAAACATTATTCCTTCAGTGCATGTAATAATGTCTGGAAGTCTCCACGTGTTGTGGAGTGATCCCAGGCTTTCCAGGCATGGAGGTATCAGTTGAAAAACTCCTTATCTCCCCCAGGGAGGAAAGCTGGGATCCATTTACGTGTTCTTTGTAGTTGATAAAAAGATTACAAATGGCCAGTTAATATTTCAAGATTATTCTAACTTACTGATTAGCATGGTAAATTTCAAAACATTAAAACAAATGAAGACATGCTTTTTAAATATATTTCCTTTAATACTCAGAGCTTCTAGGGCAGTTAGTTATAAAAGGCCAAAGGTCAACCGATTGGTTCCAGTCTGGAAATTTAGACGAGGGAAGTTCTTTAAGGCTCCTGCTTTGGATCAGGACCAGTTTGAAAGACCAACAAGCTTGCTTTTTGTTGTTTCCCCTCCCTCACTCCCATCCCCCCGGAAATGGATTAAATTCTTCTTTGAAGAAGTGACAATAATAATACTGGGGATCCTCACTCCCTACCATGTGGTAATTTACATCCATAATATTTTGATATATCTCTTTCTATTTCTCAGAAAATATATAATAGCAGGGGGTCGTACTGAGGTTCAAAACCATTAAGACTACGAGCACTTTAGACATGGAATGGGACCAAGAAGAAAGACCCTGACCATCCTACTTAGATGTTCATTCAATAAAGAATTAGCCTATACTCTCTACAGCAATTGCTGACCCTTTCACCTCTTTTATTCTCTTGCCTCTCCAGTCTTCCAGGACAATATTCTGGCTGACAGGGAATAACACATCATGTGACTGAAGCTCCTATTTAATCTCTATCTGTTGACCCTGTTGGCAAGTAATATAATCCGTTTCCACCTTAAATCTAAATTATTTCTAATTAATTGCTCCATTTATGTCTTCTCTTCATCTCACCAGCTTACTGGCCAGGGTCTATTTGAACGTATTGATCACCTATTCTCTGTTGCAGGATGGAGGGCATGCCACAGGCACTAACTTACTTAACCCCCAGCAACAAGAGCACTTAGCAGCGCAAGGAGCAGGTTCTTCCTTTCCTCTCCTCTGCCCCTCCAAACTCAAACTGAAATGCAAAGATACAGCTTCTTTGTCCTGATTCTCTACCTTTCTCCTCTGTGACTTTCAAAGGAGTTTATTATTATTACTACAGTGCTTGTTGTCAGAGCCCCTTCTTCTGTCTCTTGAAGTACCTCCCACGGTCATTGCTGACTCCAGGGCCCTTTCCTGTCAGTTTTTACATTAATGACATTCCCAGTGTACCTGAAATCTGAAATATTTATGTTTGCAGATGACAATGTTCCTCTGTTTGCTGCTAATGTCTCCCTCTCTCCTTTGAAAAGACATATGTGATCAAGTAGCTTAATAATATGCAGTACCTCTTTCCTCTCTACCCCTCTCTCTTGACAGAAATGTGGCTCTACTCTTTTCCTGCTCACAAATTAGTTACCCTTTCATGCTGCACAAACTTTACAGTTCTAGAAAAATAGCTTATCTTCTTCCTTAATAAGATGCAAATGTTTTGCATCTACAGAGGGGAGCTCTTCAGGTCAGGGCCAAGGACTGTTGGCTCAGCAGTGTGGGAGGCCCCTGTGCTGCTTTGGCTTTGTGGAAGGTTTGGATTTTCAGAATGGCCAAATACATAAGTACGCATGCAAACATATGCAAATCTGTAAGTGTACCTATGTATACACACAGATGTCTTCCTCCCTCCCCCTAGACTGCAGTGGAGCATCCAGGCCTTTCCAAGGGTATTGCATTCATTTGGGGAGGGGGTGGGGAAGGGGAAGAGAAAGCTTCTTGTCAAATATTATGACTACTTCAAAGGAATGGAGTTCTAATCTATTTAAAATACGAAGTACATTTGGATAAGGCATGTAAATTAATGTTAACTTAGGGAATACTATGAGTAGACAGCTAAAAGGGGTGGAGATTGTTGAGGAAAATTAATTAGGAGGGTAAAAGGAAATCAGGAATTTTTAGTGAGAAAGAAAGAAGGGAACTTTCAGCACTAGGATATGTATAATTTCTTGCGAAAATAAAAATGTGACCAGCCAAATTGGTGGACAAAACTGTATGGATTAAAAATGAAAGGGAGTAAAGGATAGCTCAGGGGAATGATAACTCATCTCTAAGCTGCTAGTTCAAACGAACGCAGTCAGTAAGGACAAGACAGCCCGCCCAGCAGTCACTGGAGTATTGAACAGAGATCTGAATGGAAGTTAGCACAGTTTACTGTTTCCAAGGTTCATTTGATGTCTGCTTCTGAGCAGGTGCAAGGGAACATACACAATAGTCATAAGGCAAATAGAGTGAAAAGGATAACCCCAAGAGATACATCTGTGATGCTGAGAGAAGGCTCCTTTTGCTGGTGTGAAAATGAAATCTCTCTGAAGACCTATTGTGAAATGAACAGGAATGAGAGGTCTCACAACACTTCCTACTCTGTCATTTTCTAACCCCTGGACTTTTTGGAGAAGTGAGAAAAAACCCCCTCAACAACATTGAAGTGTTATCCCTGTCTGTTTGCTGGGGTTTTATTTTCTCTGGTATTTATTTCTGTGAAATATCTGAAGACCGTACATAGGAGCTGTTTGGCAGTGTGGGCTGGAAGGAGTGCATCAGGCAACATGGAAGGTCTACCCAGAAGAGTGCTGTGGTGTGCAGAGACATCCAGGTTGTCTTAAACACCAGCAGTTCTCACCACATGAGTGCAGCAGACTCTCATTGAATGTAATGAATACATTCTTCTCCCCTCCTCAGCCTGAACAGAGCACTTAGCTGATGTGAAGACTGCTCCCACTTCTCTGCTCAAAGGCAAAGCTGAGGATACAATATTAACTCCAGACTCAGGATTACAGTCCCTGAACTGACAAGAAGTGAAATATTACTGAAGCAATGGAGAGGACGTACGTAACTTATCCTTAGAAGGAGGATGAAAAACGGAGTTGATGTGGCCACCCCTTCCGCCTGTGGAGAATGGCTTCACCTACACAAGGGCACTTGTGGTCTTCCCACAGAGCCTTTTCTCAAATGAACTCCTGTGCCTCTGAGGTTCTTCTGCCCGTGCTGGGTGGTCTATATAGGGAATTGCTCACTAGTGCCTAGGCTAGGCAAGTAACTGCATTGTGCGTTTTCTTTATGGGGGTAAATTGTTTCAGTAAGACAGATCACATGCAGAAACATACCTACTTTGCAATATCCCAGGTGACACATGCATCTCAGACTTATACAGATGTTTGCTGTTCTTTTTAGCTCTTCCATGTTTTTAGGTTCAAATGAAAATAAAATAAAATAAAATAAAATAAAATAACCACACAATTCCACCCATAACTCACTAGAACATTGGGCTACATCCAGTTCATCACAGATCTGACCATAAAAGCCAATGAGTGCTTCTGTTGTGTTGAGGGAGGATCCTTGAATTCAACTTGAATGGGGGAGCCAAACTGCTACACTTTAATCCAGTCTTCTTGGGGGCAGTTGTTACCAGTGGAAATTGGATTTTCAACGACCCAAAGGTGACACATCCCTAACCAGTCAGAGAGTGGTTTAACATCTAAAAGATGTGAAAGGTGAGGATAAGATTGCTCTCTGAAAGTAGTCTGATCTTTGGCTCTTTTTCACTCAGCAGGATAAGTATACACAAAAGTCATTTTAATCTTTTGCCCTCAAGTGGGTAAATTATAGAAATTCTGCTGGATGTGGAAGATTACAGGTGTTAGGTTTCCATTAAGCTGAAAGAATTCCCATGTCTACCCATGTCTCAGGGGGTTTGTTCATATCTAAATACATGCTATATATATATACACATATGCCATATATATATATCTACTGTATATATACATCTCAATGCTATTAATTTATCTGTGTTTCCACAATAGGCAGGAACATTGAAGTGGTAAGCATAGTTTGGGATAACATGTAAAATCTCTGAACTAACTTTTTGTGGGTACGAAAATTTCCAGCATAGTTAAATAACATTATAGTTTTGAACTTCATACTACAGACATCTTGTCCAAAAGCCATTGCTGTAATTTTCAACAGTATCTGGAATATTATCTAGAGATTATATAGTTATTCCTCCCTTTTCCTAACCTGTTGAAAAGTATTATTTTCAACTGTTAAGCAGTGATTGAATTTGAGAAAATGCTGTAGTGGTGGATGTAGGGTATATGGCTTTTTAATCACTTCAGGACAGGCAATATTACTGTGCATCCTCTGTGCCAGAAACTATTAAATAATTGCTAGGCTACCTGCTGCACCTTATAATAATTCTAATTCTTTTTTTACAAATGTTTGCTTTGAACTAGTTTCAGCGTCTGTTGCATAGCAGATTTTTAATCTTGGTTCTTACCCATGCATATTTACCTATGGCTGTCAAAGAGTAAGCACATTGGTTTATTAGCTGCTCTGCTAACCCAATCAGGCTGATAAATGTAGTCCTCAAACAGTAGCAGTAAATCAGAAAGCATTTTGGATAAGATATGACTTTGTCCTGTTCAATCAGCTGTTTGAAATCATTACATTTGAATATCTCCATTGTTGTTCATATGGGAAGCAATGTTTAAAATGAAGGTCAGTGAAGCCTTCAAAGAGCTGACAGATAACAGGAGATGAGACCAGTGTAAGCTGAGGTCAAATATTGCTGGGGTTGCACTATGCTATAATAAGTTGAAAGAGAAGGAAATAGAAAATCTTGAAAATTCCTTTTCCTATCAAATCTGAGACAACTGCCTCAAAAGACACACAGTGTAGTGCTTTGATTGCTCCTTAATTCATGCTGCAAAGCTTTGTGGCAAGGAGACATGTAAGACATACACCTGGAATGGTGTGGGAGAAAAACATTTATACATACATTATAGAAATGGTGGTGAATTAGACAGCGTTATGTTCCTAGAACGCTAAAAGTACATCCCAAGAGTAACCTTATTTACTCAAATAAACACAGCACTAGAATAATGGCTACAGTTCACTGTTTCACACCCCAGTATAGAATTTGAATATACACATGTGAAGTCTGGATCTATTGTCTTTTTAACATTAGACTTACAGTTAATCTACCCAATCTTTTGCTCACTTTCCTATCTCTTTATGCCTACTGCTTTTAGAATAACTACCTATTAACTGGAGGAATAACTACCTATGAACTGGAGAGGCTGTGCTAATATTAACATAGTTCACCCAACCAGGAACACTGCACAGTGCATGAGCAACATCCAGGACTCTTCGGTGGTCTCCAGTGAGCCTCATGCACGAAAGCAAACAGAAGTTTACCCTGTTTGCTGTTGCTGACATTTTACAATAAAATAATAAGAAAAAAGGAACTTAGATTAAGAAAAATGAGTATTATTGGAGTGGAATGTAAAAGATGTTTGGAAAACCTTACTGTACCCAACATAGGTAGCCAGCTGGGGACTCTAAGTGATTCAGCTACTGTTTGAATCTCTGGGCTGGAAAGAAAAAAATCTGAGGAAAACAGTGAATCCTTTTTGACCAAATAATTTAATTTAAATCTGTAAGCCTGGAAGCATTCAAGATTGCAGAATGTATGAGTTGTTTTAAAAAAGAGTATTTGTTTCTATTTTGTGAGATATCATTCTGATAGCCTGGAGTGCAGTACGAGTTTGTGTTTTCCCCATTATTTTCCCACTGAACAATTTCATTTGCTGCTCTGATTGCAAAATGCATCAGATGTTTACTCAGATTTTTCTGGTGATTGAGATTTCAGGAAGCATGTAATTCACACCTTTAAGATGTGTTAGTCTAAAGTAAAGCATTCTGTTTCCACTACAAAAAAACCTGGACACCTGGCCACAGGAAGATGAAGACTGTAGTGGCATCTGATTAGCTTAGCAAAAGAGTATACAAACATTCCTATGGCAAGAGCCAGGAAATAAATATACCAAATATTGCAGTCTAGTCTAACATGGGTTAATACTTCTATCTTTATAATCTTGCAAACACATTTAGAGATGTACCCTTGTGCTATTTCAAATTATTTCCTCATTGTTTCTCCATGAGAAATGCACACACATAAATTGTTTATGAAAGCTCATCTCCGACACCATTTATCCACTTTCCTTCAGATATCTGATTTGCCAAAACCCGAAACCTTGCTTTGTGGTATATGAGACACTTCCTGACAAAATCCCCATTTAAGGGCTAGAGACGGGGTGTCTCTTGGGGACTGGTAATGAGATACAGAACAGAATTCTGCAAAAGTTCAAAACAAAAGTACACGCCATGTGAATCAAGCCTGGTTTAATGCCTTGCTGCAATGAAACATTTCATGTTTCTGTGCAGAAATCAGACACAGCTCATCATGTGGTCTGATTTGGATATGAAATCGGACATTACTTGAGCTTTAGCATTATTTCTCTTTCCAAATGTAATTGTACAAAGCACATACTGTAACTGAAAAGATCCTGTCAGCATATAAGGAGCTGCAGAGTTGCTGCAGAGCATAGTCATGTATAACAGGGTGCGATGAAGCCCTACCTGTGGAAATGGTTAAAAATCTGCTTTCCAATTCAAAGTAGTGAATGAAACCCTTATTTTGCTTTGCTTGTGTGTGGGGCTTTTGCTTTATCTATTAAAAGCTTTTTATCTCATCCCATGAAGTTTTGTGCTTTTACTTTCCCAACTCTTTCCCCTGTCCCACCTGATGGAAGGAGTGAGCAAGCAAATAGGTGGTGCTTAGCTGCTCACATGGGTTAAACCGTAGCCAGTACATAGAGGGTATAGGCTTCAAGATATATGGAATGGTGAGTGGGCTACTCTGAGGCAGTCTCACCGTCCTTCTGTTGGACTTTAGACACCAGTCCTCTCTTCTCTGCTTTTCCTAGTCCGGTAATCTGGCATTTGCTGTCTTTTGGGGCTCATACCTTGGTTCACATTCAGTGCAGGTATACCAATACTTAATGCTGGAAGTGTCCATGCACACGTAAATGGAAATCACAATCCTAGTTCACAGAGTAATCAGCATTGCTGCGGGTGTTGATTTTGGCAGGTTTGATGGGCATTTTTACCAGAAGTGACTCAGATTCACTTGAGCCTCATTTTATGCCTCTGGAAGGCTCTGAGAAACTTTTTCTTTCTCAGGAAAGACATTAATGGATGTTTCCCAAGTGTGGTTTTGCAGCCATTCTTCTTCATGAATATATAGGATACATAATACTTTTTTTTTCCTTGTGTCTCCCTGTAATAATATATCACAAATGGAAGTCAAATTCTCTTTCTCAGTTTCATGTCCTCAGTTTAGAAGGTTACTCAAATCCAGATAACTCCAGATCATCCTCTTTTCATCAGTCCACTTACAGATTTAATTCCATTTCAAGAAAAAAGAAAATGAGATATTTTGGGTTTAGGGAAAAGCAAACAAATTGAGAATACAGATTTGGATAAAAACAAAAAAGCAGAAAGCCACATTAAAACATCACATCTGCTTCCAAGAGAGACCCAGACAACGCAACATACCTTGACACGTGACTAGAAAAAACAAGCCTCACAGTTGGCTTGCAGTCACACACCTGCTCTGAAACCCATGACTCAGTGGATCATTGTTCATTAGCCCACTCAAACTATTTTTTAATTATTGTCACATATTATCATTCAAAACCTTGGCGACTTCCCAAGAAAAAGGATCATCCTCCAAAAATGTCCTTGAATTCTACTGAGAGGAAAAGAAAAGAAGAGAGGAACTTGGGGTAAAACCAAATTAGGTTATGTTATTGACAGTAAAATCCCCAAATCTGGACACGTCTATATTAATTATGAGATTTATCCTGGATATATAGTTCAGTGGGGAATGCTCTTTGTGACCAGAAAAAAGCAAAACTCTCTTGACAGTGTTTCATTTAATTTTCAAGTATCTTAAGACACTTGAGAGAATTTTTGGTAACCAAAACAAACAATACAGATTTTTTGTCTTTTTTTTCCTAGGGAATTATGTATCTTCCATAGACATCCATATCTCATGTATTTTTGGCATGAGGTATGATGTAGCTAACTGTTAGTTTTAGAACACAATTGCTCAAGAATGCTCTCATCTCTTTTCCTGATGAAACAGAGCCATTAACTTCCATACCAACTAAGTTGTAAATGTAATGTGTACCCAGTGAAAAAATCTTAGATCAGTAGAGACATATTGCTGTCTTTTAGTGTTTAAAATGAAACATCAGAGAAATGTAAAACCTTATCATAGGGTAGTTTTGCTTAGATTTTGCTCTAGAGATAACAAAATTCAGAATAATTATCCATTTCTAGGCTTTCAAGTTCTGTATATTGGGTACCTTACCTAGAACAAAGTACTTGGACTTGGAGAAGTAAGAATCTCACTCTCTGTAGGCTCCACCACCTATCAAAACTGTGTAGAAGTCTGAAACTTTTCCCAAGTCCAACAGGACTCTCAGGTCTTTATCCACAGAGCTGCTTTCCAGCAGGTAAGCCCCCAGCCTGTGCTGGTGCCTGAGCTTATTCTGCACCAGGTGTAGGACCCTGCATTTGCCTTTGTTGAATTTCAGATGGTTCTTCTCTGCCCCTCTCTCCAGTCTATCAAAATCCTTCTGAAGGGCTGCACACACAACTCACTGGAATATCAGCAACTCCTCCCAGCTTGGTGTTGTCAGCAAACTCAATGAGGAGGCATCTGCCTCTTCATCCAAGTCATTGATAATTAAGTTAAACAATACTGGGCCCAGTATTGAACCTTGGGGGACACAACTGTTGATAGGTCTCCAACTAGACCCTGTGCCATTGATTATGACTCTTTTGCATTTGTTGTTCAGCCAGTTCTCAATCTACCTCACTGTCCCCTCATCCAGTCCACACTTCCTGAGTTTGTCTACGAGGATGTCGAGAGAGATAGTGTCGAAAGCATTGCTGAGGTGGTTGTAGACAATATCCATTGCTCTCCCCTCACTCACTGAGGTAATTGTTTCATTGTAGAAGTTAGGTCAAGCATGATTTACCTTTAGTGTAAATCAGTTAGTATGCTGACTGCTCCTGATCACCTTCTTGTCATCCACATGGATAGACATGGACTCAAAAATGAGGAACTCTATCACCTCCCCAGGGACTGAGGTGAGGCTGACCGGCTGGTAGTTCCCTGCCTCCTTCTTCTTGCCCTTTTTGAAAACTAGCATGGCATTTTTTTTTTCCAGTCCTCAGGCACCTCTCCTTTTCTCCATGACCTTTCAAAGATGATCGTGAGCAGCCTAGCTATGATGTCTGCCAGCTGTCTCAGCACTCGTGGATGAATCCCATCAGGGCCTGTGGACTTGTGGGTATCAAGTTTTCCTAGGTGTTCTCTAATGTAATTCCTCCTTGACAATGGGAGAGTCTTCCTTCCAACATTCCTTTACCTTGGTCTACTGGGTCAGAGATACCTGTGGTCAGCTGCTGGCTCATTGTAAGTAACCTCATATTCACTTTGTGAAAGCACAGCACTGATGGATTTATACAATCCATGTTCTAGTTGAAAACAGGAGAGATCTGTGCAATTTTTTGATTGTTTAATTGTGTCAGCACACTTCATTTTTGGAAACCTCAGCCTTCAATGCAGCTCAAAGTCTTATCTGTACACCTAAATATGACTTTTGAGAAACTCTAGGGACAAAGAAGGAAATTAATCAAGAAGTTAGCTTATTTTTTTAACTGATAGCCCTGTTATAAACCAAGATTAGAATATAATTACTAGTGGTTAGTTGTAAATAAATAAATTAAATCTTTTATTTTAAGGACATTGGAGAAAAAAAAGTGTCTGAGATTTGCTTCTAAAAAAGAGAGAAATGAAATACAGGTGTAAAATTGTTTATAATAAAAAAATAAAGTAGGACAAATCTCAGTAAGACTTGTATTCATGATTCCTAGAGGTTGGACAATGTCTAGTTCTATGATAGAGGAAGAACTCCACTTAGTATCTGCTCCTTTTTATTTCATGACAGCTTTCAGAGTACTGGCAGACTATCTTTCATTACTTTGCAGAGAAAAGAACACATTCCTTTACTAGTGGAATTAATCACCTTTCCGGAATCTCTGGCTTTGGGAAGGAAGGATTTTTGCAGTTATCTTTGTTCAGTCTTAAAAAACTTGTCAGGAGATATGTATTTGTATTCCATGCTAAGCTTACCCCTATATAATACTAATCTTTATCCCTTAAGGTTTTGTTCTTCCTCTTCATTTTTTTTTCTCATTCAAATAATTTCTCTGTCTCAGAGGGTAAAACCCTGACCTGTCAGAATGTGCACAGTAATTTTAGATTTTTCCATAAAGATTTTTAGTGGTTGGAAGTGTAGAATTTAGCAGCTGACCTTACTAAGTGTGTCATTACTTCTGGGGTGTTGTTTACTCTGAGATGAGAAAAATGGAAATTATTAAAGTAATATTTTATTGAATTTAGTAGAGGGGTGATATGAGATGAGATAGCATGGAGATGATTAACTGTAAATCAGTCATGTAAGGTATCAGAAATTACTGGAATAATAAAAAAATCCTCAAAACCACTCTTGCAATATGTCTAGAAAGAGGAAAAACATTCTTTCCAACAAGTAGTATTAAGTATTACCTATCAGTAACTTTTATTCAGATTTTTGGCACAACTGTATTGTCTCACTGGGGCTGGAGTTGTAGTCTTTGGAAAACGACAGAAAGACTCTGAACCAAAACACTGACATCAGTTAAAATAATGTAGGAGACACAAGGTTTCTGGCTAGGCTCATGCAACATTACCTATTGGCCCTGATTTTGGCTGGAGTGTACCATTGTTCACCCCTAGAAAATCCCAGCTCCAGCATTATTCAGGTTTTCTGCCCTTCCCTAATGTAGCCATGTGGGCTGGTTCACGAGGCTGGAGAAAGAATTTTACAAAGGCTCACAGGAGAACAGAAACAAGCTTTGTGGGGGATATGCTGTGGTAATTAAAACAAAATCCCAGAAGAACCACTTTCCCTCGAAAATACAGGCCAATTTGTAAATAAAAGCAAAGTTTCTTCTTGAGACCTACAGGAGAGAGAAAAGAGGTTGGTTTTGGAAATGAGCCTAACTCCAACAAACTTCATCTGATATTTACAAAGCTACTAAAGTGTAAATGAGTAAATGACTGGACAAATCATTTCACTGCAGCAGCATCCTCATGTTACTTAGCTACTTGTCAAAAGACTAATTTCTTGGGAAAATATGTATTCAACATTGCCAAAGATAAATAATCAATTCATGAGTATTTCTCTACAAAAGCAAATGGATGCTGCAAGAAAATTAAGACTTTTGCTCTACTACTACTGTCCCATACTGTGCTCACGGGTATTTTGCACAAAATCTGTCATTGCACAAAAGTACTTTTAACCTTTCCATTTTTGAAAGTTCCACTCAATTCTGATTATCTTATTTTATTATTTAATTATTCTGCATAATATGACTTTGAGTGGGGAAACAAAAATAACCTGGCTTTATGACCGGTCCTGAAAATTACTAATATGCTATTTTTACATTTTTCTTTTTTCTCAATGAAAAATGCTATGGTTTTGGCTTGTCTAAGGGTTTTTTTTTTGGGAGGGGAGGTGGGAAGGTTTACAGGACTACAAGTGTAACCTGTCTGATATTAGCAGTTAGTATAAATTAAGAACTTGGCTAGAGAAGTTCTGCTCTTGGTGAAGAAGTGAGGTAGCTTCATTTAGGATGAAAAAATTTCTTAAGAGTTTATTATCAACACTGGACAGAAAGTGGGAATTTTGGGTTGGACATAGGAGAGCATAGGCCTTCTAGGTAAAAAAATTCACAATCCAGCAAAAATGTATTATAAATCTGTCTGGAAACTGAGTATTAAGAATTACTGCAATACTACTAAACATTAAATGGTATTCAGAGTATTGATTAAACAATAAAAAATTTACTTTGGGAAAAGTATGTGACAGAATCACTACACAACTGGAAAAAATTCGTTTCAGTTATAACTTGAGGGTTTTACTGAAAAGAACTTTAAGACAAAATTCTAAAGATCATACCAGCATTTTATACTGCAAAGTATTTGCCAGTTTTCACTCAGGTTTATAACTGAAGGAGTATGTTAGAACTGACATCAGTCCTTTTAAGTAACAGCAAAGGATAGGAGCTTTTTTCCACCTCCATTTGGTAAAGAAGATGCAGCTGTTTCCTCTAGCTGTGGAGCCGAAATCCATTGCCTTTTTTTTTTTTCCTTCTTCTCTTGTTTTGTGGGCTTGCTTCTTGTACTGTTTGCTTGGAAACCTCATACCTTGGTATCAGAAGGAATGAAATGAGGATCATTCCTTTGGAACTCTCATTGGGCATTTTTTTTTCATTAATGCTTCTCAGATTTACATCAAAACTTATAAGCAGAAATTCCTGGAGTGAATTCTGTTTGTGCAGATCAGTTTAAGTCTTTAAGTTGTTTAGAATACCTTTTGGCCAGAATTTCAATAACCATAAACAGTCCAAATATTCAAGATAGGATTCTATTCTGAAGCCCATGTAAAGCAGGTTTAACTGTCTCAGCAATTAACTTTCCTTCATTGATGTGCCAGGAATGATTTGTTGATGATGAGAACATGTTGCAAAATTCCTCTCTAGTGTGGTAGGCAGTTTGGGAAAGGGAGAATGGACATGTAGGACAGCTGAAAGAGTCTAAGATTTGTTCTTTTAAATGGATGACAGATGATATGTGTTTAATTAAATTCTTCATAAGTGAGTTTGGTGTGGAAATTTTTGATTTATTCTACAGATATACAGAGTAATAGATACATGCATGCTATTGTAATGAATTAAAGATATACAATATATAACTATGCTTATGATTTGTAAAAGAAGCTACAATAAAAAAAGGATTTGTTCAAATAATTTCGATCTTGAGGACAGTGCATGTCATGAGATCAATAAGCATCATTTATTAAGCAACTCTGTTGTAGAAGAGACAGAATTCTGGCTTCATTGAGATCTCACTGGAAATGCAGGCAAATGGATGAGGTGGAAGAGACTAAAGGTTAAACGACTAATGTAGCTAAGTGGAAAAAATAAAGCTATTGAAATGTGTCTACTTGAATTATAATTTAATCAAGATGTCATTTGTCCTCAATTACATAAAGATACCTATAAAAATACCTATACTATGTCCGGTGCAAGTTTATTACTTTTTAATATGAACCCAATTGGCAGTCATATCCAGTTAAAGGATGAAAAGATGTAAGATGGAAAGTCTTATTGAGAATATTAAGGTGTGTAGATCTGCGCTTTTACATTTTTTACCATTTAAATCGCAGTGGAATGCAAGTCTTTGATGCCTGTTAGATCCACTTTTTATGAGACAGAATTTTTAATATTAGAAGTTGGATAGCACTACAGCAACTTCTGAATCCCTGTTGGTAGGTTAAAAAAAAAAAAGGAAGAAGAAAACAAAAAAAAGAAGAAGAAAAAAAAAGAAAAATATTTGAGGAATTTGGTGATGAAAATAATTGGAGCATGCATTAAATTCTCATTTCAGCCAGTGGTGTTTCAACCCATTTTGGAGTATTTACAAGTATTAGAAAAATTAAGCTGTATTTAGTGAATATCCACACTTGGAGGGGGCTGATAAATATTTTCTTTGTGCGAAACTAGCATTTGTAATTGGCTAGTGCATTTTTCTATGCCATTTTGGTATATCTTAAAATTATGGGCATCAGAACTTTTTGTGTACATTACCTCCATGTTGAAATATATTCCATATTGGGACTTCTGCATTCTTTATTTTGCACTGTATCCAAATTGTGAGGAAACATATGAGTCGGGAAACCAACCAGCAGGGGTTCAGTGGTTCAGTTCTGTTACTGGAACACGGACATTGATGACACCTGGGATTACCTGGGCCACCACGGATATTGATGCCTGGAAAATACACTCATGATCTGTAGAAGACCCCAGGGACATCTCTGGGCAGCTGGAACCCAAGGGAGACACTCTGCAGTATATCCACTTGTCACTTGACGGGCAGCTGAACCGCATACCGAGAGTGGAATTCAGGCTTTCGATTCTGCAGCCAAAATTTAGCTTTCCATGCTGAAGACATCCATGTGTGAGTAAGGTGTCTATGCTCCCACTGAAGACAGATTTAATCTATCTTAAGGGCTATTCAGAGCAGCCAGAAATATGCAACTTAGACTTCAATTTATTCAGCCACACTTGAGTGTCTGGTGCTTTTTTTAATGTCTACTGGAACTTTGATTGGCCTCCAGCTATCAATTCAGAAAGGCAAGGTATCTCATAGGTTCTACAATATGTCCAGGAGGTCTGTATGGATTACTGTGGTGTCTCATATGATGTTAAACCACCCTGTGTGGACAATCAAGTCCTCACATTTAACCAGCTTAATAGCTGTCTGTACCCCATTCATTGTAGTGTTTGTCCCTCACTGACAATGTATGGGTATTTGGACATAATGGCTCAGATGTTGACAGTCTTATTTACATGTTGAATCTGGAACTGGATGCCATCCCAGTTTTTTTCAGAACAGTCACAGAATAATGGTGCCCATGGAAGGCTTAGCTGCTGATGGAATAGGGTACAATAGTTCAAATTGTTTACACAGGAGTGAATTCCAAACAGGCACCAAATAACAGATTTAACATGCCCATTTTCTCTACGTGTCATGAGAGCTCAGCTGAATGAGTTGAATGAGCATTTTACCTGTAACACAGTGTAGCATTAGCTGCAGCTAGATGGTTTCAATCTGGAATTAATTTTCATCCATGTAGCCTGGAGTCTAGGAAGAGAATGTTTGTGATTGCCAGTAAAAGGTATGTACATCCTTGAAAGAACAGTATCTGCAACTTTCCCCTTTGAGATTCTACCAACAGAGGTGAACAGAGTAAACAAACTACCTTCTTCTGGCAAAAATACTTGTTACTCTGCATAATAGCAATGAAATTTTGGAAAACAGAGGAGCCTGGAAGATAGTCCATGTTATACTTCTTTATCTCAAGGTTTGCCATCTACTCTTGGAAAGCTGAAAAGACCTCACTTTCTTACTATTCAGGCATCTGTGCCTGTCTGAGGAATTTCTGAACTACAATTTCTCAGGTATTAGACAGAACTTTTATCCTCCCTGAATTCTTTATTTTCAGTTCCTGCATTTTGGTCTGTTTGAGTAGGGCCACTCAATCTCCTCCTGCAGGAGTGACTCTGTCCTCTAAAATAGGGACTAACCTTCACAACATTTTGTTGGTTTCTGCTTCCACTCTGTTATTCAGTGATGTGGACATCTTGGAAGACCAGTGACTCCACCACCATCACAACTGTGCACGTCTAGCCTTACTTAAAATCTGAAGAGTAGAAAATATAGCCTGTTACTTCCTTCAGTGATCATCTCTTTTGTTAGTCCCCAGCACAGGGGTCCTGACCAAAAATTCTGAGCATTAGGGCAAATTTCTTGTAATAGTACTGTTAAAATTCCTACTGCTGCTACTTACAACTGCTACTACCTGAACTTCATTTTACTAAGCTAGATAAAAGTTTTTAAATACAATAAAATCATCTTTATATTGCCAGATGTATTAGATAAAACCCTTTTTAAAAATGAAAAGAACTACTTTTTGTTTTGGAAAATGCCCTTTAATAAGAAAGGGTTTTTTTCCTTTTAAAAACATTCAAACTGAAATTTTTCATCAGGAGTACCATGTATTATCAAAAAAGAAGGGAAGCAGGATGGATGGCCACTGCAAAAAAAAGTTACTATTGTGATTCATAGTCACCAAAGAAACTTCAGCTTTATCATGGTGAACGGTATGCACTTCCATGGGTAAAGATGAAAAATAAAATAAACCATAGCACACAGAAACTCATTGTTGCAGTATGATGACTTGTCACTGCTAAGGCAAATGCTGAATTATCTAAAGAAACTCACACAGAACAGAATGACGATAAGAGACAGACTTGCATACAAATGCTCATCTTCATTAATGCTGAGCTGAAAATAGGCAGTGTGCCAGCTTAGTACATGAGTATTAAGGTCAGATCATAATCTTTTCCAATAACGGCTACAGGTACTTTAATTAATTGTAAAATTACAGTGGAATTCCTACAATGCTGCATATCACATTTTCATGAATACCACATTCATTTTTGTTGGTTTATCAAAATAATAGCTGCATTAATAAGGACTGGTCATTTGTTTCAAAGTGATCCTGTCAGCTAACACATGGAAAATCCTCATTCATTCCTTCCCTCTTCATTGTATTAACATTATTCATGCCAAACCCTGCTGGCATGCATGCAATAGAGTATGGAATGCGAGAATATTTTGGCATTGAGCAGCACCCAATTATGAGAAATTATTGACATTAACAGAAATGACGCTGATCCTCATTTTATCAGCAAGGAGTACTTTGCCTCAGTTCTAGCCACATGATAGCTCTCGTAGCCTCCCCATTCTCTTTGTTGATTAAAACCAAAGCACAAGTGGGTGAATTTTTTTCTCCCCCCTGCCCCACCACCCCGCCCCCAGCCCAGTATCCTGATATCTGACTAAATTAACACTGCCCTCTGATCACCAAACGAATGGTCTTTGTGGAACCAAACCATGGGTGATCAAACAGAACATCCGCCTGGTTTGACAGGTACAGAGCTGAGTTGCACATGTGCCTCTCCTGTGCCTGACATCAGCAGCAGGAGGGGTGGAGCAGTCCAGGGAGTCAGTGCATTTACAGTTGTTACCAGGGAAACAAGAAAAATTGCAGACGTTCTGTATTATAGATAGTGTGATCTGAATCTGGCTGTATCACAGCAGCATTTGGCTAATATAGCAATGTACTGCGCAGTATTAGCAAAAAAGTCCAATATTTTAATGGCTGTAGCGGGGACCTCTTATGTAAAATGTTAGTCATTAGAATTTGAATTAGACTTAAAAGAGAAGAAAAATGAAAATATCATGTTCAGCTATCTCCTCAGAAAAAAATGGCCCTACACTGAATTTCCACTGCAACTTCATTCATCTTCCCAGTTTTGCATGGCCAGCAATGCAGATGGTGCTTTACTCTCTGAGAGTTCCCCTTCCAGTATGCCCCATATTCTTCTCTCTGTGCATGGAGCCTAAATTTCTCCTTAGTATTGCATAATTGTCACCAATTTCATTCCAATTTAGACCTTTCTGTTCCCTCTGACACAGCTCACAAGCACAAATAGCTTGAAAAAAAAAAGGTTAAATGAATAACTGAAGATAACTGGAATCAAATTTTTGACATGGCAGAAGAAAAGCAATTTTTGCAATCTCATTCCTGCCTTCTGTGGTGTTACAGAGCTACATGGTGTCCCACAGTCAGGACAGTAAAGATGAAAAGTAGCAGGTCTACCGAGTGAAGCAGCTGGGGCTTAAGAACTAAGGTCCTCACTGTATGAAACTTTGACTTAAACTGTCTGGGAACTAACTAAATCAGCCTGTAAACTAAATTCCTGCTAAGGCTGCACTGTGTTAGACACGTTCCTGCACTGCATCCCTCAGTTTAGTTTCATCTGATGCAGTTTTAGCACTCTGAGCCATTCTATGGTATGAACCAAATAACAGCAAATGGGGAAATTGGAGATTTTTTGGTTGAGAGATAAACTCTAGATATGAATTGAAATGCTAATGCAGATACACCCTAAGTAACCCACTATCTTAATTAGCCAGTGAAAAAGCACAAAAAGATATTCTGCCACTTACATTCATCTATCCTTTCTGCCATCTCTTCTCAGCAAAAGTGGTGTGATGTTATACTTGAATAGTGTATCTTATGCCCAGAATAACTAAACCAACATATTTCTTATTTCTCCTAGAGCAGAATGTCTCTTCATTTTAAGCTTTGTTTTGTCTTGGCTATATCTTTAAGGTTTTATGTTTATTTGTTTAGGTTTTTTCAGCAAAGCTGTTTTAGGCTGAAAGACAAAATTGTTTTTCAGCTGTCTGAATCAGAGATCTTTTTTAGATCCATCATAGATATCTCTATAATTTAAGCTAAAGCAGTAACTGGTGGAAATAGAAAGCTGCCACTCTCCCTGAGTTATAAATACTTTCTCAGTGCCTTGTGCCAAGCCTTTGTTATATGTCAAAGGAACATGAAAAACCATGAATTTCAGCTTTATCTTTTGTAGCCTCTTTGCTGTAGAGAGCAGTCAAGTATTTTTCTTGATAAATTCATCCTGAATGGGAGACACATGCTCCAAAAGAACCACCAGAAAGGGACTCTTAGCAACTCCACAGATGTCTAACTTTGTAACCTAATTGCGAGATGCTAGCAGGGTGCACTTCAGAAGTGAGAAGCAACAGAGTACAATTATCCACAATCAGTAAAAAAAATTTCACCATTTCACTGTTTTTGAAGCATCAAGATGATCACTTTTGATATGAGTTGTGATTTTTTTTTTTTTTTAAGATGGATGTTGGGTAGTTAAGCAAAGGCTCAGACACCAGGATTTGGGACTGGAGCCTGCTCAGTGCAGATTTAGAGATAAGAAGTCTCTAACAAGCCCCACTGCAGGTATACAGCTGCAGTATATAAACTGATATATCTACCTGTTTTAAAAGTCTATAATCTAATCGAACCCATCTGGTTTTCAAGGTGACAACAGAAGAAAATATTTTCTGCAATATTTATGCTAACTTTCATCTTCCAACCAGCACTCCCCTGAAAAAGAAATGGAAAATTAATTTAACACTATCAAAACAATCAGTAATTCCCTACCTTTCTTCTTATAGATGGTTTTCACTTGTTCCTGGTGTTCTACGGTAACTGAACCTTTATGAGAGGAAATAGTGAAAAACTATAACCAGTTAAATTTGCAGAATTATTGGCTAGAGAAAGCAGACTAAACTAAAAAGTGATAGACCTGCTCTGTGCCCAAGTTCTAGCTGGCATTTCTATTTCTGTCCAGTGAGTAGAAGGTGGCTTACAAATGTTCAGGTGTTAAAGTTTAGCACCATCACTCTGACAGGACACTGCAGTGACAGGCGGGGAGACACGGACTGCAGCTGCTGTAATTCATCGGAAGTGCTGGGATGGGAGCTTTGCTGACTTCCATCCCCTCCCCACCACCCTCCCTTCTGCCTTGATAGTGGGCCCATCTCAGCCTGCAAAGTGCGTTAAACACAAACACTATCCAAATCATGCCAGATCCCTCTGACTGACAGCAGCACTTTGTCAGCCTCAGCAGCTCCCTGTGCCTGCATCACAGGAGGGGTGTGAAAAGAGGATGTATGGAAGCGTATTTTAATTACAGACATTTTTACTCGAGGAGAGGAAGTAAACATGAAAAATGTAGAAGTATGACAGATCTACATAGTTAACTGGGGCCCCAATGAGACTGACTCTGGGTTGCTGGCAGTCACTGGACTTAGTAGCAATTTGAGGATGAGGAGAAGAAAAAGGAAAGGCACACAGACACTGGATTGTATGTTTAATTGAGAGCATATTAAAACATCTCCACTATACTTGGTCATCTCACCAAGCTACATGTTCATTTAAAAATATAAATAAAAAATTAAAACAGTTTAATTATTTTCTTTTAGAATTAAAGTCATAAAAAATCCCTCTGAAAGACTTTTTAATCAGCTTCCAAGAAAGCCTTCGAAAAGCAAGCTCCCCCTTTCACTTTTTAAATGGAATTTGTAATCTAATGAGGAAATTATTTATGAAGTATTTGCTCTGCACCTGAAAATACCTCCAGTGAAATTATGTTTGGCAACCTGAAGCACTTTGAAGTCGATGGAGTGGCAATAAAAATTAGGCCTTCATTAAAGAGCAATGCTTTTTCTCCTGTAAACTGGCACTGCTTCAAGAGGTCAAACTCTGGGAAGGCCACAGATCTCTGCCCAAGCTGTGCCTCTGCACCACACATGGAAGCAATTTTGTCCATATTCTCTGCTGTTCTTTATGAATTTCTTCTTCCCCTCCTCCCCACCCTTTTTTCAGGCTTCCCTCAACAGCTTTCATGTTGCATTTAGGAAATTAACAGTAACTGTCAAATTACTCTGCAAATAGGAGAATATAAGTTTGGAAGGAGTAGAACTTGCCTTTTGCCCTAGGGCCAAGTCAGTGGAAAGGCAACAAAGGGATCCTTGAGAAGTGTTTGGATAGACTGTTTTAGCAAGCCAGGCTCTTATTTTATCAAGTGCACACAATTTTTCCATTGGCAATTTTTCCCCCCTTCCTGTAAATTATTCTTTCCCCTTGCGCACCCCACTTGCTGCATGGATTGGGAAAAGTACTGGGAAAGATTATACCTGCAAAGACTGGCAGGGTGGGTATTAACCCTTGGAGAGAGATGGAAGAGGTCCGGAAATGGAGGATCCTTGTGGGATTATGTACAAAAGGTGGTTTTGGTCGAAAAAACTACCCCACTTCTGACATGTGTGTACAAAGACGATGTAAAGGAGGGAGTAGTTACTTTAATTAAATACTGAAATCTTTTGGGAAAAAAAGTGAGAGAAGAAAGCTCAGAGGAATTGTAATCTATGGAGATGTAAGCTAATTACTTAATCACTTGCATTTGTAAATCTTATTATTGGAAAAGAAATTCCTGTAGTGATTAAATTACAGATATTTATCTGCTAATAGCCCTGATTAACTGGTGATGCTAATCTGTCATTCTGAAAGCCAATATTAACGGCATCAATCTCACAGAACAATAAACAGTTTATATGAAAGAAAACTTTGTCTGTGCAGAGTCCAGATGTGCGAAGGGAATGTAGGATGTGTGAGATTCTGGAACCAGTTTGCTGGACCAAAACAGCCAACACTCTCAAAATGAGTTGTTTTGGCCCATTAACCCGTTGTCAGGCACAATGACTTACTTAGCTATGAACAAGTGCTGTCTTATACTGCAAAAGCAATTTAGTTAGCAGAACTTCTAGAGTAAATAAATAAATTCCAGGCCTAATTTATTACCAGAAAGTTATTAGGACTACGGCAGGTAAGCCAGAGTGAGTTGTTACTACATCTTGTTTGCAGGTCCTGAAAAGAAAAGGTAGCTGATAGAAGGCAAAGAGAGGTATAATTTATTTATTTTTAACAGATACCTGACTGATGCTATTGATTTTCACTTTGGCTAAATAAACTTTTTCTTTTTAATCAGTGTTTCTTACCACGAGGGAAAGTGATGAAGAGGAAAAGTGGAAAGACCAGTACCTTAATTTCCTCTCCATGTTGCAGGGCAGGTTTTACAGGGAAATGAAACTCCAGCAAATAAACCCAAGTTAGGCCTTCAGAGGAAATTTGCTGTGAAGCAGACAATGGCAAAGTACCCAGTGAAGATCAAGTTTCCTATTTAAGCTGTTCAAGAAGTACTGCAGGAAAAAAAAAAGTGAAACAATTACTGTAAGTGCTCGCCGTACAGAGGTCCTATCTCAAATATAACTGGAATTTACCAATGTAATCTTTATGATGACCAGATGTTACTATTTCTGGGAATGTCCTGAGTTTTCAAGGGCTGCTCGAGTTTCCTGGCTGATTATATTGAAACTGGTGTTTGCCTTAGTTAAAATAAAATCTGCCAGCTGGCTCATCTCATCCTACCAGTGCCTCCCATTGCAATCTCCTTTATCCCAACAATTTAAGCAAACTTTCTTTGTGCAGAAACCACTACAATAATCTTTAAAAAAGACTCGAGACCTTTTGATTAAATTGCATTGGGTTGAGAGTTACTGGTAAAGGAAAAGGAAGTATGGAAGGTGAGAGAGCATGTGTTCCTTGTGCTGGATGCAAAGACAAGGGTATACTGACGGCATCGACAAGAAAGGGTAAGAAAATGCATTCACTTCAACCCAATACACAACTAGTCCTTTTTTTTCACCTCATTATTTTCTGTGGTTTGTCCTAATGAATTTTCTTTTTTTTTTTGTTTCTCCCCTCCTCCAAGAATGACAGAGATTTTGCTGAAACTATCAAGTCAGATGTAATTAGGCATTTACAATAGGTCTGAAAGGCTGCCAGAGAAATCTGCATCACCCATTCAATACAGTTCTACAGTATGAGCTCAGTGAATCCTTTCAGAAAACACCAGATTCGTGGCCCGTGTTAGGCCCAGTCTTTAAACACCTGCCCATAAAGTTGCCTGTACAGCAGTCCCAGATAGCACTTGCCATGATGAAAACACTCCTTGCAATGAATGTAGGCCTATGAAGTAAATCTGAATTATCTCAGACAATGTTGGCTTTATGGTCTGAGTGTAGGCATCTTGTGTAGGCATCTTGCGTAGTGCATGCACCAGTATTTTTGTGTCATAAGTATTTAGAGGAAGCCCAGTTTTCAAAGGTTTTGTACTCAGTAGGAAGAACAAGCGAAAAAAATGAAAGAACAATACAAAAGATTCAAGAGCCTGAGCATTCAGAGAGACTTTTTGAGGAACAGAACCTTGCCAGCTATCTGGTGGGGTTAATAATGGAGAACGCTTCCATTTTGAACTAAGTGTGATACACACCTATGTGGTTAGGAACATGGGAGAAAAAAATACAGAACTGCCTGCTTCTATTGCTCCAGGCATACACGAGGGTGATAGTCTTGATACCTAGAAACCTGAGGTGGTTGGTAAGGTTTGGTTGAATAATGGTACCTATTTGGCACTCTCGGGCAGCTCAATGTGATCTGGATGTCACCAGGAGTGTGAGACAAGCTCAGGGGTCAGATAACTTGGGGCCTTCTGAAAACCTGCAGTGGTAGGTGAAGACAAGGTTGGGGGACCCTCCCATTATCAGACAAACACTGGTAGGGAAGAGGAGACCATGTTTTCTTGTAATGCAGAAATGCTCTCAATTTATGACTGTGCAGACTGGGAAGTGGAATAGAGGGCAGCTCTCAGGTTCCCTGTCAGGTTTCTCTTCCAGAAAGTTGGAAAGTGCAGAAAACCCTGTGACTAAGGAGTGATATTTAGTGGCCATTGATGAATGTTTCTGGTTTCTGTTGGCTGCAGTTTTTTGTGTATGTGGAATTACTTCCCCAACAAATAGCATGCCTGCTATGTAAAGGTTCTTACCACAAGATTCTTACCACACAATGACAAAAACTTTATCCTTGGCAGTGGTGACTTGATTACACAAAAACACTCAGATAAAAGGGATCTTCTATTTTTTTCATCATATTTGAATGAATATGTGTTTCATTGGAAATGAACCACAGCAAGCAAACTCAAAAGAACGTAGTGTAATGGAAGCTCAGTGAAGTTCAGAAAGATGAATGGGAGCTCAGTAAGACATTATCTTTTAGTTCAATAAATTATAGGTGAAGCTCAGGAAAAAGAAGGATCTCCAGTGAAGATTTCAAAATAATTTTCGTTCACGTAAGGGAAAAGAAAGGCACATTCTTTATTTTTCCTGAAATACTTTAAAAAAAGGTCTGTTTTTATAAAACCTTGGTGGTAAATGAGAAAATATAAAAATTCTTCTTTTTAAATTAGGCCCTTCATTTTCCTTTCCAAGTGTCTTGTTGGCATATTTTCTCTTCAGTGGTTGTACTAATTATGGCACTATTATAAGCAGAGTTATCCTTTCGGTAGTAAAAATGACAATTATGACAAACAAAAAAGCTTTATCTCATTTTCAGTTTGTCTTGTCTCTTTTGACTGGGAGCTCTGCAAGGCACTCTCTTAGTCTCTGCTTACGGAGTAGGGATACAACACAATTCTGCTGTCAATGGGAACTGCGGGAATTCTGTAATTACTTCTAATGTTCCTGTTTTGCTGGTAAGGGAGCTGGAACAGTGTTAGAGCCAAGCACACATCTTGAGTGTCTTCTGAACATTAGGAAACTGAGACTGCTTCATCCCCCTGCAGTCCTCTTTAAACAAAGTTTTATTTTTTAAAAGAAATACAGTTTTCAGGTTTTGGTGCAGTAATGGTTCATCAGTAGAGATGATGGACAAGTATGGAGGAAAAGGATGAAAATCTTGTTTTCTAATTTATATGGTATGTGCAGCAGGAACTCTTATTAAAGTTGAAATATTTGGGCATAAAAGAGGCACATCAGTTTTTATCTGAGCTTAATGGTAGTTTCCCAGTTTTGTTTCCTTCCTGCAAGTAGTAGTCTTTCAACCATAAAACACAAATTCTAAGGGGCTTTACAAAACATTGTCAATATTTATAATGATGCCTAAATGCAAACCTGCAGTCAATGTTTGGACAACAGCTCTGATGTTATCCTTCTTTTTGAATAAACAGGTCTAATAACATACCATTAAATAAATGATTTTTCACAGGCTTTACCAACTGTAGCTGCCCAAACAGCAACTTGAGCAGCCTTACACACACAAATAGTACGTTATGAGCTATAAAACTGCCATGAATTCATTTATGAGAACAAAGTCTTTACTGTGCAAAATATCAGAGGATAAAAATATATTTCTCCATGTATCCTCCAGGTCTGTGATTATAAGATGAACTTGCAGAAGTTATAATTTTGGTTTTGCAAGCAGGCCCATAAGATTTCAGTCAGTGTACATGCAATGTGCCAAAACATTTTTAGAAGTATAGCCTATTCTGGGGAAAGACAAATCCTTCTAAATCTTCTGGATCTGGATGAAGAAAAACAGGTGTTAAGAAGAAGCATGAGATGGGACTAGAGTCACAATCATCACTGTTGTCCAAATGTTTATGTTCAAAATCTTTCTTATATATTATTTGCAAGAGCTGTAGAACTTCCTCAAAAACAGTAACCACGCATCGTCATTCTGTCACCCCATTATAAGACTGTCTACTGAATTTGAATACCTTGACTTGCTCAGGTTACTGGTCCAGTTACAGAGGCAATTTTCAACCATTTAGATGTGGGTGCAGATCCTCTGACCCTGGTAGCTGCCTGTTCACCACCCCAGAGATCGATCTTTCCCCAGGCACACTGGGGCACTCCAACCTCATGGGTGTGGCATGACCCAGCATAGCAGAATGAGGAAAGCGGGCCCTGCTTTCAAAGATTTGTAAGCAGAGGCTTCTTAAGGAAACATGCATGAACTAATCTTTGGTAGAAGGACAGTCTGGAAAATTTATTCTGGGTCTGAATGAGAGATTACCTTCTGCCAAGCTGAAAAGAAGACACTGAGATCCTAGAAGTTAATGAAGAGTGTTTTCCCTGGATATGACTAGAGCACCATATTGGTGATCAGGGTCACAGGTATCTGTGCAGATAACCAACCTCTCGTGTCAGTGTTGGCAGAGTCGTTGAGATTTTTCCGAGGAAACCCTGTAGCTTGGTCCATGTTGGAGAGCAGTCAGGTTATAAAGCACCTAACGTCAAACACCTTTCATGCCTGACTTGGAGGAGGTTTCCACTCTCTTGTGGGTATCTTACAGGGGTGTGATGGCGCTTTCACTTCCTTTATCTTGTAAAAAAACACCTAGACCTGTTCTGAATGTACCTCCCAAAATGTAAATGTTCATTTAGAGGATGCTGTTTTCAGGGTCAGCTATTAGTCAAGTTTAATTTTCACACAAATTAATTACAACTATTGTGATAATTCATACTTAAGTGAGGCAAACTTCCACATACAAGAAGAGGGGGCAAAAAAGGGTGCACCCCATAGCATCACTGTAGTAACAACTGCATAAAGATGTCCCAAACCAATAATGTGTTAATTCTGTCCTTATCAAGAAATATTTTTATTCACCTAAAGTCTTGTTTTACCTATAAATAACTGTGTCCCAGTTAGGAAGTGCATAGGAAGGTAAGGAATTGGATAGTTTTAACCTTGCCTGTACATCTTTTCTCAACAATCTCTCTAGCTGAATAAAATCATATACTTTTTCCATCTTAAAAAAAAGGAAGAATCAGAAAAAAGTATATTCCTGTGGATAAATTGTTAAGTATAGAAGATCTGCTTTCCTGTACTTACCAAATACCTCAATTAGCTAAAATTATGCTAAATTTCTAGAGATTTCAAATGGTGATGTTGTGTCAAAATAGATTTTGCTTCACTGTCACACAGTTTTAATTGCCTTTCAAAAATGTAATTTTACTCCTTTTGATTCTCAGAAGTGAAAACTAGAACTAAGAAAAGGCAATACATTATAACTTAACCAAAATAACTTACATTATACGAAAAGTGCCCTTTTCCCATAGCAATTTTTAAAAACACCAGGAAAGTAAAAAATTTTAGTTGGCTGGGAAACAATTTCTCAAAATCATTAAAAAAGGTCTAAACAAACCCAAACAAAACCTCCTAGCAGACCACAGAAATGCTATTGATTGAAAGCACAAATTAAACTCTTAAACAAAGTACAGGAAAGGAAATTAAAGACTTAGTAAAGAAAATCAGTAGTACACATAAACAAGGCAGAAATACCAATACAGTTTTGTTCAGTTTTGCTCATTTTGTACTGATCTGCTTGAAGAGGATAAATAAACGACAATGTCTTGATTCTTACTGCGCTGTCAGATTTTTCTAACAAAAACCAGCAAACCCAAAAGCAATTTTTTAAAAAGGCCATGTGTCAATTCATGTAGGTATGTGTGCTCCAGCTGGGTTAAATTGCCAGTGATATTTAGCCATCAAGAAATAGAGACAAAGTCTGTAAGTATGTAAATATATACGTATAGTATTTGGGAAAGCAAAAATGATGCAGTTGCACAGCTAAAGGAAAGAGGGCACAGTTTTCCCATGATATAATTCATTATTTTCCTGAGTTTAGTTAAGTGGGAGGTCTATTTATGTGGTGGTTGAGGTGGCTGTCAAAAGGGCGCTTGGCACTTCTCCTCCTTTGTGCTTTGAAGTTCACTTCCTACAGTAACAGGTTCCAGTCACAACACCTCCTTCTTCACAGCTAAAGTCAAGTCTGCTAGTCATCCCCCTGTGCGTCAAAATGTAGAAACCATAATTTAGCCCTAAGGAAATAAACCAATTACAAGGAACCTGGTTTAACTTCCTGCTGTGGCAGACAAATGGAGATCTACTATGAAAGTAAGCCTGAAAGCTTAAGAAATATGTGTAGGTATTGAGCAATTACAGTCAACTGGAACATGCTAAGCAACAAACCAAATCCCCTCCTGAAAGGACCAGTTGCTGCACGTAGCATCTGAGGATAACGAAACCATTATGGTTGCTGCACTCTAGAGAGAGAGGTGTCTGAAATTTCCTGTTCTGGTTGTAGACTTTGGTGTTTTCATGATAATGAAATAGAAGACTACTCTATAAACTGCAAAGAATGTGGGTCAAAAAAATAGTTTTTATTTCTGCCAACAGAAAAACAGAGGTATCCTGCAGAACTTCATAAACATAAATGTTATGGATGTATTCACAATTAAAGGCTTAGTCTAAAAACGAGTAAAATTCTGTAGTAGAAGTTTAAGATACTCATTGCTTGATGCCTGAAAATTTAATATTTTATCTGAAACCTGGGAAATATCATAAATTCTATCAGTTAATAACATCAGAAGTTAATAACCTTCCTTATTTCATCTTCTAATAGTGCTGGTTTAGGAATGGTAGTCCAGGAATACAAAGTAAAATAACCTTTTATGACTTGTCTCTACAGAATTTTCTAATTTATTGGCTGGGTTTATATCACATGTAATCCCAATACTATTAATTTTTTTTTAACATTTAAGAATTTTTCTTAGAAATTATGGATCACTTTTATCCCAATAAATAAATAAGGTATACTGTGTGCACTCAAGACAGACAAAAATATGAATACATGACCATGTCATACTATATTAAGAATCTGGTTTAAAACAATATTTTTTAAATTATTGCAGTCAACCTTCTACAGATACTAATATAAATATTCAATATATTCTGCAAACATTTGCAAAATGCCTAATGATATCAGCAAAACTGGTTTGCTAATGCTGCTTTCTTGAGAAAAAATGTTTTAAACATGACCAACTAGTGGTTCATAAACATTTTTGAAAATACTCTCAAGTTAAATAGGCTGTGTTACTTATTTTGCTGTTGCCTTTTGAGATGTCACTATATAGTGTGCTAAACAATGTGGTGAATAATGTAAGCAGTGCATAACAAAAGGCAATATAATGCTCTGGAAAGAAATTATTACATTTTTATGAGTCCCATTTTTTGGGATTTATTTTCATTCTAAAGCATAGAAAAATTAAACAACAAAGTGTCAGAATAAGGCGAGGTGGAAACTCCAAGCTTCAAGATATCCTACAAATACTGCAGAAAACTGGTAGACATTCAATCAGATATCTCCAACACAGGATTCCTCATTTCTTGTTTACTGGATAGGCAGCAAGCATTCTTTTTTCCAATGGAATTTATGTAAATTCCTTTAAGCTGAATGATGCCATATAGGGCAATTGTACAATCCTTCATCAGCGCTTACAAGTTAAATGACATCAGGGTCAGGCTGAGGATTAGGATTGCACTTGAGGTCTCCAAAGAGAGCTCAGGATACAGCAGGAAGTGGTCAGGGTCATGAGGCAAAGGGACACATCTGACACACCCTGGCCCTGATGGGAAGCAGTGCCCTGAATGTTTGGAGCAGCCTTGCAAGTGGAGCTGCTGTCTCAGTTTGAAGCGAAAGCCAATGTCCTGCCCCTGTAAAGGCTATATCCAGTTGCATACTTGGCAAGCTTAAAAAAACTCAAGCATTAATTTTTTTTGGCTAAAAGCTCATCTGGGATTGTGGCTATGTTAGCCAAATTAATTATCTGTAGTTAAGTTGGCCAAATTAATTAATTTAGCCAATTAATTCAGTCTGTATATTTGTTTGTTTGCTTGTTTTTTCATCATTTATTTTCCACTTAAAGCATGAACAAATATTTACCTTTTCAGGATGTTTCTGATGAAAGGCTTTTGCAAACAGGTTTTTTTTTTTGTGATCATGTTATGAACCAGATAATGATGAACTGTAATTTTCTAAAGAACTATGCATTTAATAGACTACAGCCATGCATGCTGTGGAGACTTTCAGTATTAGGTAGTCATGATAAAAAAAACTTCAAGAGAAATACATTTTTAATCAAAAAACCCCCAAAACCCTAAAACCCGAATATGCCCAAGCTGAATTTTTCAATCCCAAAAGCTATGAACTTAGAGGACTATGCTGTATATTCATCTCACTTGTCAGTCTTCTTAAGTAATTTCCCAGCACACTGGACACTGGATACAGCAGTATTTTATTTTATTTTATTTTATTTTATTTTATTTTATTTTATTTTATTTTATTATATTTTATTAAAATAGGTGAAGAAAACTCAACCTACCAACCAAAAAATCCAATGCCCACAAAAGGGAGCAGATGATTCAAAGTTAGTTACATTCTATAATTTTTAGGCATACCAGTGTCATGTCAGAGGAGATTGAAAGCACACCTCCACTGCCAGGTATGACTTAACAGGCACAAAAGGACTGCTCATCTGAATATCAGGCTGAAAACCTGAAAATAACAGGTTTATCTCCAGGTGAGCCAGGGGTTGTCTGTGAAACAGGGAACACACAGAAGGGAATGGAAACTACTGTTATCATGAGATAGCTGATGACCCAAAGATTATAAAACCACAGGATAGGAGGCTACATTAATTCCAGTGATCATGGACTAACCTTTGCTTTTATATGGAAGGAAAATATATCAAAAGTTGGCTTTGTAATTTTGATATGCCATATGAGTAAATCAAAATTAAATTTATACAATGATTTAGTTTTCATTTTTGTATTGTCTGTTATTCATATGTTATTTCATAACCTGCTGTGCCTGTATTGATCAAAACAGGTGTCAAAATGCCAAACATTTTGTGCTCAGTGAGAAACCTGAGTATCTGTCTGGCTTTGTTTAAGTATCTGTTTTGCAGAGAAGAGTAGAACTAAGCAGGCAGTTGCTTATTTATTGCTAATTTTATATTCTCTTACCGTATGTTATTTCATTTTATTCTTCCATCTGTGTTTCATAGGGAAATAAGATAATTTCCAGATATATGTGTTCCTGATTTGTAGTCCTCTTGCCAGATCCCCACCCTCAGACCACAGCCTCACAGCATCTCCTCATCCATCTCACTATGCAAGTCCCAAAAGGCTTCTACCTCTACATCCCACCAGTTTTGTGACCATGGAGAGCTGCCTCCAGCATTGCATGTGGACAAAGCCTCAAGCCAGGACTTGTGATTTACCCATTGCTTCACCAAACTGGTTCCCACCTTGCAGCCAGCATTTTGTCTTGCATTTTCACACTCCCAAGACCTCAGGAGACCAGATGGAGCTGCTCCTCCAGCAGGAAAATTTTCATGGATATCTTTTTTTATTAGGTACTGTTTTCACGATGATGAAATGACAAGGAAAGCAGCAACTGGGGCAATGCTGGAACAAGAGCCATGGAGAGTGGTGAGGCAGCACCTCAGATTTAGACTGTTGTCTCAGAAGCTGTGGAGCTCCCACAGTGGGGTGTCTGTCCTCACACTGCTTTTGTCTTGACATTCACTTCATAGTGAAGGGCTTGGCAATGAAGCAGCAAAGTTACATGCCAGCAAAAAGGACACAGGCAGTGATGTCTTGGCTTCATAAAATGTCTTATTGCTCTGTGGTATCTCACCCTGCAAAAGCAATTTTTGTCACGTGTGAAGGAGGAAGGGCCGACTGAGGAAGTATCTACAATGTGGCTGAGTAGCTTATGATAACAGTGCAGTAACTATTGCTGGCAGTAAATATGAATAAATCTAGGCAATGATGGCAGCCTGTAAAAACTTTCCCCAGTCAGGTGACTCTATCAGCACACTCCTGGGTTCTGAAATATTTTTAAAGTAGATTGTTGTTATTTTTTAAATTTTCAGTTTTCTTTTCTTCCATCCAAACTTTGCATGTCCCTCAGCTTCCATTAAACACACTCAATCTGACCAGTAACCCTACACATGTGGTGAAAAAAAAAAGTAAATAAGTAAAGGGGTCAGGGAAAGGTTGGTTGAATAGGCAATTAGTGGGAAATTTCATAAACAATAAGGGAATATTGTTAGAAAGCAGCCTATTTTTTTCTACAAAAGTCTCCATTTCATCTCCAGGAATATTTTTTAATGCATATTTAGTTTAAGAAGAAAATCCCATTATACATCTTTCAGGATATTTTTCATTCTTCATTTATGATCCTATAAATGTTTAGGTAATAATGCTGGTATTGGAAACAAGTCAAATGAGTGCAATTCAAATTAGTGGGCAAACTACAGCAGAGTCTTTCATTTACAGTCTGCTTGATCAGACCACATTAAAATCAGCAAGAGTTAAGCCTACTCTGTTTACGGCCCACAGGTTGTTATCTAGTTTCAAACCTTTCTGTTCAGAATTGTTAAACCAGTGCTGTACTGCATGCAGCTCAAAATTAATTGGAAGCTTGGATTCTAATGGCTGGTTTTTGGGGCGGGAGTTGGAAATCCTGAATTCCACACTATGCCCTAAAAATGTATTCATTTAATTTAAAACCTTTACATTAAATTACAGGTTATTTGAAAGTTAAACACTTAGTCACAGCATTCTGTATCAGATGTTGTGAATTTATTCACATCTAGATTTTAAATTACCTCCTTTCCATTTCAGATGCCAATTTCACTAGGCAACCTGAAACATCATTTACATAGAGTTATTACATCAGGAAAGAAAAAATCCTCTCTTGTGTTCAGTGCCTTGTTTCTCTAATCTCCACAGACAGTGAGGAAGAAAGGTTGGCTTTATACTGTCAATTTCTTTTACTGCACCCATTGGCACTTGTCAATATTCCTTACCAGACAAAACACTCAAATATTCTAGGACATATAACAGCTTCAGAAGTTTGCTGCCACTTAATGTGGAGGTACTGTAAATGTCTACACATTAATTAATGGAAAAATAGGAATGTTTTGATGTTGCAAAGCCACAAATGGATCTCTACTAGCTGAGCTAATGAATCAGTTCCATGAAATGTTCATATTTCTATATCACTATCACATTTAATAAAAAAACCCCTTCTGGTACTATTTAGTGGGGAAAAGTCACTGTATAACTAACAGAATCTTGTAAACATACAGTTCCTTAGGGCTTTTCTGGGAGATGGAGTAATATATGCTTCCATAACTCTCCTGTTATTTTTAAACATGGATTCAAACTGAAACAAACACAAGATCTGGGGCCATTCAGCACTGGATCTGTACCTTTTCCCATAGCTCAGTGCCCTAATTTATATACATTCTGCAGTCTCTTGGTAATGGTATTCATTCTTCTGCAGTTGTGCAAATATATGCCCTTTCAGTCAGACAGGACTCAGTCACACCTACTTGCAGACATTCTCTTGTCACACTGAGTTAGAGTGACCACTAACAAATGAGAAACAATTGAGAATCATGCCAGTATTTTTTTTTCTTACCTGACAAGTCCTCCTGAGAAGCCCTAGATGTTAGACCTGTCTAAATGTAATTTGAGAAACTGAGCTCTGCTTAGCCAGCTCTCCCCACAGTGATAACTCAGTGATGCAGACTTTGCTCCTTGCTTTCTACTCTGAGCTGGACTTGTTTTGTGTACCATTTCTCAAAATACAGAAAACAGTTCTACTCTGGGATGTCATTGAGACAACCCTTCCTGCCACCACCTGCTTAAGCTTTTAATGGTGAAAGCAGGTCTAGATGATGTATGGTGCAGAACATCTGAAAAACTTAATCCATCAGATGCCTCCGCTGGGTACTAAAGTGAACTGCATCAGGGCTCCCATCTAACACACCATCCTGCACCTTTCCAGAAAACAAAACATCAAAATGGGGCAGGAATAGTTGAGACCAAAAATAAAAGGATATTTCTCTCTATATATCTAAGGTTCAGTTAAAACGTGGCAGGCGTGTGTATATGGACTCATTAGATCAGAAATATTTCCATCTCCCACAACTTAAATCAAGTCTTAGAGATCAAGTACTTGAACTTAAATTGAAACCCTGAATGGAGTGATACACCCTTTGAGGGTATGTTGCCTTTGAATTATTCTGAAAATTTAGTTCTTAGTTAGAAAGAATGGTGAAAGAAATTATAAAGCTTTTATAAAAATAAAGTAAACAAGGATGCAGTTTCACAAATTGGATGAAGACAGAAGTTTTCTCTAAGCTTTTGGCTACTAGGAAGGTTTTAAACCTAGGGAGCTCTGGTAATGAAACACCCACATGTATTCCTGAACCATCATCCTATCATCCTTCTGGTGTTAGCATCCTTACCTTCTAATGCTCCAGTCCAGGATGAGGCAAAAGGACAGAAAAGCTATAAAAGAAAGTGTAGTGTTGTTGAATACAAGACTTTTTGTAATTGAGGAGTCTCTGTTTTAAATTTGCACACCATTTAATATCAAGGTATATCATGCAATTTGGAACAGCCTATACTGTGCTAAAGCTGCATGATAACACCTGACATTTAGGTCATTTGCACAGAGGGCATGAAAGAAAATCTTCACTACCCTGACTTGAAATGTCTACATCTGATTGTGGGTGTCTATACACGGCCTAATAATCCTGAACTCCCTCTACACTAATGAGAGAAACACAGTTTCCAGGGGTGACAGTTTTCACTAAATATAGATGTCTACTTTGGGACAAGACGAATGACTTTCTAGAAATGTCTGTTTCTTTCCATTAGCTATAAATAGACCCACACTGATTAACAAAGATGTAGACATTTAGGCTATACCTTCTGACATCCATTCAGTTGAATCCCGTGCAAACACTTAAGAGACACTTATGAATAAAATAATATATTATACCAGTAATTGACAATGAATATTACCACATTATCAGATAAATCCTTAATTTTTCTCTGAAATACAAGAGAATTCTATCTTCCTGCATTGTATTTTTGTGCTATAATTTTAATATCAGAGGAGTGTATGAATTTGCGTATGTTTAAATGCTCTTCCTCTAAGACCTTTTAAATTGAGAAAAGAAAGAATCAAAACTTCACAGAGTTAAAAAACCCACTAATGGTTGGCACCTTTTATACTTGTAGAATTGTACTATCTAATTACTATCTAATTTTTAGTAGGTAGTAGATGGACTTTAAATGATGTCTCCTCTGCACAAGAATAATGATATATTTGTATAATTTTCGTACACTGCATGCATGACACGGTTTCCCCTCTACCACTCTGTTATTCTCATTCATATCTCACAGGACCTGGAAATCCACCTGGCCATGGAAAATAAAAAAGGCATTAAATGTTGAATGAGAAAGCTGAGTGAAGGTATGCATGGTGTGTTTGCTAACTTTTTGTAATTATATTTACCAAAAAGTCAGATAAACCGGGTAATTCATTTGCTCTTTACAGCAAAATATATGTATATTGTGTGGGGCTTGGCTGCAAGTACTGTGTTAACAACTCTGTGTCACAGAATTTATTCCCATAAGCAGTTAGAATCTTTGATGACCACTTCCTAAACTACTGCATTGTCTATGACTGTTTCAGTGCTGATGCTCTGAATATTTGCCTGGCTGGAGGGGATACAGTCTGCATAGGAAAGACAGGCAAAATTACCAGACAACCTGCACAGATGAACAAGGAGCTCCTGGCCAAACTTAAAAATAAAAATAAAGCATACATGGAATAAGGTATAGACAGTATGAGAGTGCAGATGCACTGTCCAAGCATGAGATGTGGCTAGGAAGGCCACCTGAAGTTAAATTTACTAATGGCTGTGAAAGACAAAAGGAAAGACTTCTGTACATACCTAAGTGGCAAAGGGAAAGATGTGGAAAATGTGGGTCCATTGTTGAATGGGGCAGAGGACCTGGTGACACAGGTATTAAATACTTTCTTCACCTCAAGCTCCACCAGTAAGACTAACCTTCATAAAACCCAGGCACTGACAACCACAGGGAAAGCCTGGAGCAGTGTAGACTTAACCTTGATGGAAGAGCACCTGGTTAGAGAATATGTGAGCAAGTGGGACACATTTAAGTCCTTAGACCCTGGTGGGATGAATTAATGAGTGCAAAGGGATCTGGCAGATGTCATTGTGGAGAACAATCATGAAAAATAGGAGAAATGCCTGAGGACTGGAGAAAAACAAGTGCTTACCTCTGTCTTCAAAAAGGTCAGGAAGAGTAAGCCATGGGACTGAAGGTTGAACAGAAATAATATGCGTTCTTTCACAGGATAATATAATGAATTTTGCATTTATCTTTTGTAGGTTACGGGCGGGTTCGGTCGGGACGGAGACGGATGGAGACGAGAGAGATCTCTATAGGCAGGTCTTGGGACACATGGGGTTTATTGTAAAAGGCGTGGGTATAGGGGCACTGCTCAGAGCTGCCAGACTCAGCTCTGAGCAGGCCCAAGAAAGCAAGAGAGTAAGTGGGTGAGAGAGAGAGAGAGAGAGAGTGTAAGAGCAAGAGTAGAAGTGGAAGTAGAAGTAAGGAAAGGAAAAGTGTCTGAAGTCCTGGTTACAATACAATAAATCATCTTCTGTACTGAATATTCTAATTGTCACTAACCAATCTAATACAAGATACAAATCCTATAGCATTTACATACAGCCTGTAAGAGTTCTTATATTACCATAGAGTGTTACATCTTAACTTCTAAAAACTACTCTTTGGACCCCTTCTGCTGAGCTAGTAGGGTCTGCTCTGACCCTTGGACCTGTCTGCAAGCAGAGGGTATTGTTCCATCAAGAGGGGATTATCTTCAGTTGGCCATACCATTGTTTTCTAGTTGTTCAGTAACTAAGACTTGGTATTTCAAAAGTGGCTTTCATTTCGATGTTGCCTGTAGTTTTCATATTCCCAAAATCTTTTGTCAGGCAATCATATTTATAAGGCTTTCCTGTTTCATCTTCCCCAACAATCTTTCCCATCTCCAGTTTTCTATCTTAGCTTTAAAATACCGTCAGCTTTAATCCCATCCCTTTCATGGAAGGACCATCTGCAGCTTTCCCTTGGCCCTGGATCAGGCCTGGTGTGCTTGTCCATCCTTGGAATATATTATCAGCTACAGTGAATGCTGTCTTACTAGATCATGAATTGACTCACCAAATTAATGCCAGGGGATTTTATTTTCTTTTGAGCTTTTTTTTCCTTCTGAAATTGGCTTCCATTTACTAAAAAAATATTGGCCCTCTACTGTAGACAATAAATCAAAGCAAGCCTGCTGTGTTGCATCCAAGTTGCTTATGTACTGTTCCAACTAACAATAGAAAGTATCACATTAGGGAAATCTATTGCCTCATCTGTGGAATCTATCCTGAAATTAAAAAATGATTGGTTGCTTTCTGAATCAAATAACGAAACCTAAACTTGCAAATTTTTGAGATACGGGAGAAATGCATTGAAGGAACTCATCTATAAAATTGAGGAAATAGGTTTAAGTCATCTCCTAAGTGAATTTTTAATTTTGGAAGGGAAGCCTGGTGTTTTCAGAATTCCCCTAGATCTACTCCTTACAATAGATTATGAGTTTTGATATGCATATTATTACATTGCTTAGGAAAGATAAAAGAACAAATAGATACCTGAGATTACTTGAAACATTAGAGTGCTACTGTGACTTGTGAACCAATGAACTTCATGGACTAAGCTGGGATTTTAAATTTTTTTTCCACTATATTCTCTAGTTCTATTAGCAAAGTTCCAAGAGCAGCATTTAGGAATCTCCCCTTGCTGCACTGCGGGACTCAAAAGGACAGCACAATTCAGCTCAAAGATGGGCTTTGCAGAGGAAATGGGTTGAATGTAGAAGGTTTACTTATCTGGAAAAACGAACCAAAATGAGATGATGAGGGGAAAAAAATGGTTTAGTTTTAAACCATAGAGGCACTTGTGATTACAGGTTGAATTTCAAAAATAGTGTTGAAATTTTCTGACAAGTTAAAGGAGGAACTACAAAGATATTTTTCTGGCTGAAGGAAAGAACCTTGAAAAACTTATAGCATATGCTTGTAAATAAGTAGCTAGGTGTGAACTTACAGAGAAGTAATTAATGATTCACATGTTAACTTGTCTTGTTGTAAATTATTTATATGTCCACACTAACAAGCATTTCTCTTTTGTTTACTTGTTCTCCATCAAGGACCACTTTATGTAATTGCTCAGAATATATAAATACTTCTACGGGAAGAAATTACTGAGGGTTGCAGTGAGAGAGAGACTTAAGTGTCTGGCACTGAAGCTTCTCTTCATATCAGAAGACCATCCCTCAGTGGTCATTGCTTACTCTGCTGTAGTGCATACTACATTTCTCCTGAATAACTGCTGGTAAAATATCTGAGATTAAACTATCATGAAAAATGTGTTAGTGAATTTGTGAGGCTGGAAACAACCTCCAGATGATACCATGTTCTTTCAAAAGCACTAATGCTCCTTATATTTCCCATTGATTTTTCTTTAAATAACAGGAGCAAGCCTGAGGATGTTAGAAGTCTTTATATCTGATTGATTTAAACAAAAAATAAAAAACTTATATTTTCCTCATGTTATTTTTAGCAATTGTTTTACCTTGTCATAATACATCTATCATCACTTAAATGTTATTAAGAGGATTAATTGAGCCGTTAAGCATCTTCTCCTTTTATTGGTTGGATTGCACACACACTCACACACATAACACTAATAGCACCTCACTATATTTACTTTAAGGAAAATATTACCAGACAGTATTATTGATGTGACTTAATAACAGAGAAGAGACATTACAAGTGCTGGATCAAATTTCCCATGAGAGTAATCATTTCCTTATACCAAAAACAAGTCTTTTTTCCTCTCTTCAAAGCTTTACATTCTAGAAAACAGAGCTGAGAGAGCTCGTCATTGATCCATCCAGCCTTCTGCAGCTATCTGTGCATGTCATCTGGCTTCTTAATATTCACATAGCTCATACACTTGCTTTGGGGTAAAATTCCTGTTTAACTACTCCAGGATGTTTAACTTCATGACTGGAACCTTATAGTAATCTATTATCATACAGGAAAAAATTGACATACTTGTGCTACTTATATATTTATAATATATGTGTACTTTTTTCATAAGCGATGGTATTTTACACTGCCATATGACTGGAAAATATACTGTACAGATCAAAGTAGATTTTTCAGCTAATACAAAAGAAATACAGCAAATAATATATACGGCTTTTATTTTTTTTTTTTATAATAAGTACTTCTGCATTACTTCCTCTCATACATACTTTGTTGGAGCATCTTTCATAAAACTACCATTCTTTAGTACTTATGTCTTAACGGGGAGGTTTCTAGGCCGTACTTCAGCAAAAATTTTCAGATTTTTTTTAACTAACTCCAAAATGGGAACTGCTCCTGTATGGCTTCCAGAGTGCCCTAAATATGAAGGTTCTATAATTTAAAAAAATCAACAATTATGCAAGGAGGGCATCCAAAGTAAGAGAGGACTTGGAAGAATAGGGACTGTATGGTAACATACATGTCAAATATTTTAAAAATTTAGCAACTAGACAGATTTTTATTCACTTGATAGTAATAAGTAAAGCACTTCCTGGTTAACTGTGTTCTATAAACTTGAAGCCAAAAAGAAGGAATTTGAAATTACAATAGCTAAAAAAAACCTCACAGATCAGGAATAAATGTGTTGCTGCATATAGACAGAAGAATTTGGAGCAGTGACATGGAAGATGTGGGAGTGTTCATATGGTACTTTTTTCTATGTTTGGAATGAAAACATGTTTGCAATGAAACCTGTGTCATAGGAAGTACCTGTGGCACTACTTTACACTAAAATCAAATCTTATTTGGTCAATGCACCCAGAAAAAACCACTCCTTTGAACCCTCAGGAACTAGATAAGGAGCTGTCTTAATCAAAGAAGGGCTCAAAACAACAATTTGCAGAAGGGTTGAAGGGTATCTTTTGTTCTCCCACACTCATTGAAACAATGAAGGGTTCATTATGTGCTGAATCATGGTGACACGTCTATAAACTGTGGCTGAAGCTAAACAGGCTCTTAAATAATTTGCAGACTCCTTCCTAGAAAGATTTCATTAGGTAGGCAGTATGGTTTCCAAATTATGACCAAGGCATAACTTTGCTCTTAAAACCCAAAACCCCTGAAATTAGAGGACAAATGGTAGTACTGATGGATCACATCTGAAGCTAGGAGAAAATGGGGCCAGGGTTTGAATGACTACTTACTTCATCTTTTCAAAATCACAATATTAACAAATGTTTACAAAGACATGTTCTTTATCCTTGCTCCTGGTTTATAAATGACAGGATATATATTTTACTTCTGAATCAAGATTCTTTGCTAGTTTTGCTGTAACAGTGGTAGTAATTTTGGAGCTCTGCCTGCATCCAAACATGTCCAATTTTGGCAGATGCTTCAAGGCCCAGGTCCCACCTTTTTTTGCAGTTATCTCAATCAGATCACAATATTTAGCATCCTTGTCACCTTAATCAGTTGTAAACATAAACCACCAGCATTTACTGATCTACTTCTCAACATGCTTCTTAAGCATCATGGATTTTATATCTCATGAAAATACAAAAGTGTATTCTGGCAATTTGGTAAGTCTGGGAGCTCAAGACACCTGGGATTTAGTTCCAGCACTGGTTCTGTGTTCTAGAACGAAGTTCCAGACTTAGTACAGAATAATAAATCTGAGAAGTTATTCAGCTCCTCGAAGATGCGTGTCCATCTTAGGCAGAGTGAAACATCTCTTCAGGCTCTGTATTAATGATAGTGGGGGAGTAGATATGTAGATCACACCTAGACACGGCCGCTGGTGACTTCAGTGTCCAGGTGTCTGAATCCTGAGCTGCTACAATCCAGACAGCATGCTCTTGCATAAGGAATAGGCACCCCAGGCCATTTGAGTTGCTTTAAGAGCATCAGAGAAATCTGCACAGATTGGCAGGTATGAAGAAAGAAAGGGAGACCCACACCTTTCTGCACTCCATAGCACCTGTTTAGCTGACTGAATCCTACTCTTTGTGTTCAACATATTGTTTTAGCTCACATGGTTGTCTTGGATCTCTGTTCTGTTAGGCTGCCTTTCAAGGAGTGTTGCAAATCAGAGTGGGGATCATTGCACCCAGCTTTAGCCATATCCTCAAAAACATCCTTGTATCTACTCAGAAACCAGCTGCCCTGGGCAACCTTGTCTAAGTTAGTGGTTGTCTCAGCAGGAGCAATGATCCACAGGGGCCCTTGCCAACATGTCAGACTTCGTGGGTCTGCTTACATCTGAAATTACTACCCTGGGGGCACATCTTACAAATGTAGGCACCAACCCTAGGGTGAGGTGATTCACACCCTCTATGTGCCTATTCCTTGCCACTGACCTTAAAGAGAGTGTATAGTGACAGATTCAGATGTCCAAAAAAAGACAAATTATTTCTATAGCTTGTCAGGTAAATCCCTTCCTCAATAATTGTGAGATCACTGTCTTCTGAAATTTTTCTGTCCTCATCAGTAAGACAATAAAAACCCTCTGTGGTCACATAACACTTGTTTCCCTCAGAAATAAAGTTTAAAAATGTAATGGGGTAGCAAAGTTTAAGAGAATAGTGACAGGGAGTACATTTAATGGTTAGTGAGATGACAGATTTTTTTTCCCAACTTTTATCCCCACTTGCTGTGTGAGCATAGGCAAGGCACCCTGTGTGCCTCAGTTTATTCAAATGTAAAATGGTTATAATTAATATTCAGCATAATTAATGATTAACTGCCTTGAGAACATGTGATGAAACAAACTCTAGAAGAGCAGAGTATTTTTGCTTCAACCTCTTTAAAACTGTATCCCCTCGCCACATATTTTCAAAAAGTCTACAACTCCTTATTAGAGCTAAATGACTAATTCAAATGAATAATTTATCTGAAGAATTTTGCTTTGTTTTCTCTTTGCAAATTGTTCTCAAATAGACGGCAAAATTCTTGGGCTTATTAGTTATTGCGAAATTATGCACAGATCTCTTCAGTGACTAATTCTGTGTCTGAAGCTCATTGAATTTTTTCCTGAAAATGTTAGTAATTTGCTGTTTGTACTGTGCTGGTAGTTCTTTCCTATTATTGAAAAGCATATGTAATTAATCAATGCAGTTTTACCTATATGTAATGATATTTTATAAATAAATACATATATATGAAAAATTCCTGATTCATGGACTTTAAAGGTCAGAGAGCACCAGGAGACCACCTACTCAGAACATCTGTAGAGTCAGTTTCCTCAGAATTGAGACTATTAATTTGTGCTTGACTCAAAGTGGCAGACCCCTTTTAAGAGGATCTGCAAAAGATTATCGAGAAAAGGAAGCATATTTTCAATAGACTTTATATTCACTATATGGGGATTGATTCTTTCTTCTCCTTCTACTATGAATCAAAGACGACTAGAAATGATTGGATTAAATTACATTCTCTGTTCATTCTTGATTGGGTGGCTTTAAGAGGCAGAAGACAATGCACTGCTCTTGGTACGTTTTTCCAATACTTAATTACAGTCTCTGTTAGAAATGTTTCTTACTAATAATATGAATTTGTCTCAAAGGCTTTAATTTCCCTTTAACAGCTCTTATTAACAACTTACACATAACAATCATGTTACCTCTTGATCTTTTTCATGAGCTAAACAGATTGAGTTTACTGTAAGCCTGTTTTGAAACCCTCAAATAATAGTTTCTTCTGAACACTCTTAAATTTGTTGACATGCTTTAATATTCTACTGTCAGTCTCAACAGTGCCATTTATATAGCTAAAGTTCATGACATATTGATTAAGAACATCCATTTCCTGCCTGGAGATCAGGAGAAATATCATTGTGACTGATGTCAGACAAATGATGAATCACACACACTTAAAAAAAGTTGCAGTCAAACACACCCATAACACATGCACACAGAAATTCAATTTGGGTCAATGCAAATGTTTAATTTGGCTGAAAATTCCGTTTTCTTTTCTAGTATATATTTGTGTGTACTTGATCTATTTAAAATACTTTGGTTAAAATTGGCATATTTTTAAAAAGAGAAGGAAGCAAATATTTCATTTGTGAAATAAGTAAGTATAGTGGTTCATTTTATGTGTTTTTGAATGAAATGCAGGACCCAAATTTTGATCTCTTTCAGCTTCCACTTTTCAGTGATGTTGAAAATGATCTAAATAACTTTTATCTGTCTCTCTCTGAGACTTATGCCATTAACTGCATGAATTGTTATTGTTAGGGCACAATATACAGTGAGACATTTTTTCCAACTAAGGTTTGGAATTGAAATTAATTCTACAGAAACAATTTTTATTTACAGGAAAGCAAGCAAGAAATAAGGTCACCTATAGGAACCTGAACCAAAATTTGCCTTAAAATCAGAAAAACAATCCAACTGTGAGAGAAATATACTCGTCATGTACACATCAGGAAAACTGATTCCAGGAAAGCCCTGCTCTGTGGTCTCCTCCAGACCCCTGATATTCAACAGATACACTCGTGCTGGATTCTGTAGAGCTTGGATCAAGCTCTAAGCACAGGAATTTGCTGGCATCACGTAGCAGGTTATATGAATGGACATTTTCCTTTACTTTGTGCCTTCACCATCTGTTCTGCCTTCTAATTAAAAATGCAAAATGAACATAATTAAATACTGGCATCACAAAAATAAGCTAGAAGTTTTTTCAATGCATATGCATGTTCTTTATTAAATGCAACAAGCATCTGTTTTGTTTTCTTATGTTTCAAGACACAGATAGAGGGAAATTGCTCTTTCCTGACAGAAAGGATATATTTTATTAGTAAATTGGAATTAAATAGAAGAGGTAACACTTTATAACAGTTGGTAAACAGCAGTTTCTGTAAACAGAGATTCAGGTCTGAGTTCTTTTCTGAGGAAGCACAAGAGGAACAGGAAAAACCAGGAAGGAAAGCCATTAATAAACATTGTTCTAACTGGCTACTGAAGTCAAGCACTCGCTCTTTGTCCAGGTTCTACCAGAGCTGTGAAATTCAGGTATAAGTTACAACTTTTGAGTAGGCATCAAGACTTGATCCATTTCCTCCAAGAGCTGCTGAACCAAACTAGTGTCTTTCACAACAGTGTACGCTTTGTGCTTAATCCTTATAAAGGGTTACTAAATAAGTGTCTTGGTACTTTACAGCATCTAGGTGGGGTGTAAGGAAGTATAACCACTCCAAGTTTTCAAATAAAGTGGGGCAACTCAAAACCATTATGATCTGTATGTACCACATATTGAAAACTACGCAGATGGCCAAGAAGGCCAGTGGCATCCTGGCCTGTATCAGCAATAGTGTGGCCAGCAGGACCAGGGCAGGGATTGTGCCCTTGTACTTGGGACTGGTGAGGCCACACCTTGAATCCTGTGTTCAGTTCTGGGCCCCTCAGTACAAGAAAGAAACTGAGATGCTGGGGCTGGCCCAGACAAGGGCAATGGAGCTGGTGAAGGTCTGGAGCACAAGTCTGATAAGGAGCAGCTGAGGAAAATGTTTTTTTTTACCATGGAGAAAAAGAGGATTAGGGGAGACCTTACTGCTCTACAACTACTTGAACGGCAGTTGTAGTGAGGTGGGTGTCAGTCTCTTCTCCCAGGCAGCACTGACAGGATGAGACGAAATAGCTTTAAGTTGCACCAAAGGAGGTTTAGATTAGCTATTAGGAAAAGAATTGATGGAAGGGGTTGTAATGCATTGGAACAGAGTGCCTAGGGAACAGATGAAGTCACCACCCCCACAAGTGTTCAAAAAACTTGTGGACAGGGCACTTGAGGACATGGTTTAATGGTGAACATGGTGGTGGTGCTAGGCTGACGTTCGGACTTGGTAATCTTAAAGGTCTTTTTCAACCTGAGTGTTTCTATGATTCTATGAGATATCTATATCAGCGAATAAAAATAGGGAGAGGGACTCACCTCTGGGCTTGAGAACATGTGGCATACAGTGGATGTGTCCTGGCCACTCGGGATCAACCTCCTCTAGAGCTGCATTGGTATTACCTAGTACTTGGTCCTATATTTCTTCAAGGTTCCAGTGTCCCAACCCATGATACCTATTTTTTGTGTGATTAGTTAGTTCAGAGTGCATGAAATAAAGAGGCACTGTGGTGAAGCCAGCCAGAGCAATGTTTGTGTAACTCGATATTGAGGGCACATGCAGCATGTCCCAGGTGTAGCCAGAAAGTGTGTAACCAGTGGTCAGTACAAATTCCTCTGAAATAGTGTTGTGGTGTCTTAACTAGGAGAAGGCAAACTTGATGCTAGCCTGTCCAACCTGCTTTCCAGAGTGAGCTGTCTCCAAAGTGTTCCAGGTTTTGTGTCAGAGAGCTGAGGGAGCTACCTCAGACAGCAGGAAATAGGTGGTGAGCCCCAGGGGCTCAGTGGGTTGCACACAGCTGAGTAGCAGTGCTCACTGAGACTAGACCCACAAGAGAAGTCAGTGGCTATAGCACTTGCCCTGCAATAATCATCAGGCCTTTGGTCACTTGACTAATTCAGAGTCCCAGATTAGGTTTATGGAGTTCCTGTAGAGGCTCCAGGAAGACTGAGGCATCCCTGATTGGGATCTGCAAAATGCAGCCTGACAAGAGTTTCTTGTGTTATTTAGTAGGGTGGCTAGAAAGAGAAGTTTGTTTTAAAATAAACTGCACTCTGACTGTTAATTTCTGAAATCCAGGCTTCACTTTGAATTCAGACATTAATTTTTTCCAGTAGTGTTATGCTGAAACTATTCTTCCACCACATATTTCAGAGTAAACATTTACTGGATCATAGACTAGAATTGAAGTGTCCCAGTTCCCAGGCTGTGGGACAACCTGGACAGAAGCTGCTCAATATAAAAATATAAAATCCATGAGAGTGAACTGACTAGAGCATCTCATCTTGTGAATCAAGGCTTATGGTCACTCTTGAATAGACATGCACTCCTACACGTTAGTTCAGTGCTCCAAAAACAAAGCAATTGGGTAACACTACTGCAGCTCTTGTTTATTGCAGTGCTCAGTGTTGACAATACTCACTCAGCCTGGACTGGCATGAAAAACCCAGGAAAAGAACCTGGTGTTTGTGTCCCAGTGGGACTCTAAGATAAGTTAGATTGTCAATGTGAAACTTACTCTTTGAGTGGCAGGGGAGTGTACCCTGCTGTAATTTTGATTTGGTATTGTTTTCACTTCACTGTTCTTCCACCTGCACCAGCAACATCTTGCTGGAACTGAACCAAATGACTTTTCAGTGAGTCCAAAACCAGGTCATTAGGCTCTTTCAGCTGGATTTTCTATGCCCTAACTTCAACTCTTAAAAATTGGGCGTGTAGTCCAATTTTGTCATTTGGGCTCCCTCTAGAGCCAACTGAGGAAGAGAGATGCTCTACCACATTTTTCCAGGCACAGGATGTGTGTTGAAGACAAATAGGGTGACTTGCTCAACACGTATAGAGGGAATCTTGCTCATTAGCTCAGTCTAGATGCCTAAAATTAGGAGAGAAGAAAACTACCCACATGGGTTTTCCTAATGAAAAATGAGGAATGTTTCAAGTTAGTTTGGTAATTTAACTTTTCATCTAAAATACAACTCAGTATCTGTGGCTATTGGTGTACTAAATGCTAAACCAAGTAGTATTAGATCTTTTTGTGAATTTTCTGCTGCTACTAAATCAGCGGTAGATTGTCTAAACCAGTCCCCATGTACAAATGAATGGGATTCCTCTCTTCCTTGATGATCTGTTGAAAATATATAGTGACTATTATACTACTGCAACTCTCTTGCAGGTTACATCAGCTGCTAAAGGTCTAATTTAAGAATTCTATTTAAAAAAAATAAAGTTAACAAGTCCTATTTTTATATTGAATATTTGACTATAAATGAAAGTTATAGCAGAGGACAGGTATAAATTGCCCATATCTCCCTGAGAAGTTTTTTCAAGGAAATCTCTTCCACATCTGCTGACCAGAGCCTATAGAAGCCCTACAGAAAGACTAAGCAATATTACTTCAGAAAGTTCATATGGATGATGAGTATCTGGTAGAAAGAGAGAGGGAGTGTAATACCGATATGAAGTATGTTTCTAGAAGGAGGTGGGAGATGCAAAATTCATATTCAAGGCACTACACACTGTAATGATGCTCAAAATCACTGTCCCCATTTCAGGCACTCCAAAAATTGTTCATTATATGCCCTTCTGTGTTGTTTTTTAAATGCAGTTTGTCTTGGGGAGGATAACAGCAGCTTGGTACTGTACCTCACACGGTGTGAGGAGGAAAGAGTTTGTTTTTCCTTGAGTCCTGTTGAAGTGTTAATTTAAAGAAGTAATAATGTAAATCTTATTTCAAACATTCTTTCTCCCCGGCAGACTTCTATATTAAGACATTTGGGTAATTGACCAACGTTACTGTAGCTCAGCAGGCATTATTTTCTTTTGGTAAAAGGATACCATAGTAAATTTCAATGAGAAGGAGCAAAAAGAAATGAACAGACTTAAATAAGACTTGAATATGAAAGGAAAATATAAACCAGATGGGAGTGATGGAGACAGGTTTTCATATCTCTCTTTTCTTTTAAGATTGGTTTAAAAGTTTCCCTTCACTGCATTGGCTTTCTGCCGCTGAGTAACATGAGGCAACACATTTGTTCAGCAGCAGCAGCTGGGAGTGATTCCCTGGCTGCAGAATGCTGGCCAGCCACAACAGGGATGGATTTGGTGTCCAACACAGCTCAGTGGGAACGTTCCCGCTGCCTGCTGTGGGTGCTGGAGCAGGTGCTGGAGGGAAATGGTCGGGTCTCCCTGACATTGATGGCAAGGTCTTTGGTGAAACCAACCTCTCCTTGGGTCCTGAAGGCAAATCTGGCAACTCCATTGCCAGTCTTTTTGGGGAAGAAGCCTTTATAATGCTCCTGTGCTATCATATGCCTCTCTGACCATTAATAGGTTTAGAAGCTGTAAGCTAAGTAGCTGTGGGGCCTGGCTGTAACAGTGCTGGACACTTCATCCCTCTTACACCCACTAACAGAGAGGAATTTTCATCTCCCTTCCTGCTCCTCCTAATTAAGCCATAGCAGCCATGGTGGTTCTGGGGCTCTTTCTTCATGTCGTTGTTTCTCACTACGGTTTTACTGACACATGAAAAAAGCTCAGGGGCAGGAGGCACATGGTGTTTTCTACTGAAGCTGGAGCTTTAAAGCTGGGACTCAGACTGCTTCACTCCACTGCTGACAATTTAGCAAATGGTCCATGTTATGCCGCTTTGATCTTGTGAAAGTTTTCAAAAATTTCATCCTTGAAGAAAGCTACAGGCCCAACAGATCCCCCAGTTCATTAGCAATCCTTTAGCGGTTCCCAACAATTAGAGCTGTCAGCCAGTCGAACTCCGTTCGGAGGCCGTGCATTCAAAATCCCTGACTAATGACTTGGTAAAAAGACTTGACAGTGTGTTGCAATTTGTTATAATTGAATCTAAGCTGCATCAGCTGTTTGAGGGGCTGAAATGTTTTCAAACATTACATTGATTTAAATTAATGCCACAAAAATATTCAGAAATAGTGTCTGTCAGATTCAGTGCTAATAATCATGTTCTCTTCAGATATGAAGAAGACATTTCATCACCATTTGAAAGCATTGTCAGGCAGGCAGTTTAAATTCCCCCTCCTCTTCCCCCTTAGTGGAAAAATAAGTTGATGATCATTATATTCATGAAAGGAAAGCGCTTGGGAGCTGGAATGGGACAGGGTAGAAGGGAGATACCTCCCAAACTATGGCACCTTTGGGAAGAAAATTTGAAAAGCCCATTACAAGTAATAATTTTCACTGACTATATTTCAAGATAAAAAAAAAAATCCAAAAAATTAAAACCACTTCTGCAGCAACTGTTGGAGAAAGTTCAAAAAAGAATCATATTTTCTAACTCATTCTCTGCCTTTATTTTAACTGTGGACACATAAACTGAACAGTGGGACATTTGGCAAGCAGACTTCCAGCACAAGTTCTCTGGTTAAAACTTGCATCTGTTTCCAGAATACCTTTCATTCAAAAGCAGTGGGATGACATGAGATATCAAGGCAGCTTTACTTTCCAAATAAATTGTTTGCTCTGTTTTTTTTAATCCTCTGATAGTACTAGAAAGCTTTCCATTTAACTTAAGAGGGGCTCAGACTGTAAGCACTAAACCTGAATTTTCCTACTTTGAATGCTCTAGGGTCTAAAAATGGAATTTAAAGTCATTATTCCATTTATATGAGCACTATTTAAAAGCCAGATCCAGACAGATCTTGTGACTTTGACCATCAAGAAAGTCAAGACAGTTTGGATTCTCTTTTTTTTCTCTTTTGAAGTACAGAACACCTTGAGTGTACAAAATAATGAGTTAAGGCTTAATCAGTACAGAAATTTCTGACAAATCTGTACAGAATTACTGACAAAAAAGGCCAGTGAAGGAACACATTTCTCTCTAATATACCTATGGAAACTAGGCTGAGCTGAGACACTACAGGTTTTAGTTATCATCACACTATTTTGCCTAATAGACAAAAAATCTATTGACAAATCCTACCATAAAAAGAACAAATGAACTTTTCTGACCTCAGAAACTGATAGCAACTTTCTTAACACCAGTTTTACACCTCTGTGGTTCTGAAAGTCACAGCATTCACCTAGCCAGCAGTGGATATCTACTGTATACGTACCAAACTCTGAGCTGATCCATGGAGACACCTGATGGGAGTAGCTGATAAAGCTTGGCTTGAACTGTAGGAAGCTGAGATAACCACAGTTCCCAATCAGGAATTAGATAGGCTTAGAAAACTGGCTGATTGCCAAACCAGGCAAGGAAAGAAGCAAACAGCACCCACTCTGAATCTCTTCACACTAATAAACTCTTCAGAAGTCCCATTTCTTCTTTTTGAAGCTCACATAATTTTCCTAACCAATGTATTATGAATAATCCTTAAAATTAGTAATTACATTTGTCTCTATACTTGTTATTAATATTATGGTCTGGATTTTTAATAGATTGCTAAGAAAGTCTAAGAAGAGTCTTTAGTAAAACTGCAAAGACCCTCTGATACAAGTATATGAACATGTCTGTGTTATGTTAGAGGTAACTCATCCTTTTCTGTTCCTTTCAAAGTTTTGCACATTTAGACTTCTGTATTAGTTAGATTGTATGTGGGCAACTAACAACATATTGGTTAGTCTTTTATTCTTGCGGGTTTCACAAAAGAGTGTGGCTCATAAAACTCCTTATACAAAAAGGCTTTTATACAATATCTGACTATTAAAAAATGTCGGTGGACAGCTTTGAGTTCTTATGCTTCATCCTTCCCAGATTTTACAAAGATGTGTGTTCCCAGGATCATGGTTATCATTAAATAAATCACAGAAGGATATTCCACTAACACACACTATGTTCATTTAACATATTCATTTTCTTTAACTATTATGGACCTGATTCTACTAGGCAGGTATGATTTCAGGAATGCTGATGTATGGATCATATTGAGTGCTTCAGGGTGGATTTATTTCAATAACCTGATCTATTGAAGCCAGTCATCTGGGCTCCTCCTATAGTCACAGTCACATGAGAAGCATCTCCAGACAGTGATTTACCTTAGTACCTATCATACACAACCATCTCCAGATGCTGCTCCTGCCATGGACATGTTGTTCATTCAGATGCCTTGCAAGGTCAGAGAACACTGCAGCTTTTCAGATACTGATACAGAGAAAATTCCACAGGTAAAATCCATGAAACTTCCCCTGCCTCAAACTGACCTTCTGTATTTTCATACCATTAGCTTGTGAGGACTTGCCATTTAAATCCACCAACGGTTCATGACGACATCTAAATTCCTTTTCATGGTGTCCTGGCCCATGGCATGGGCTTTGAAACTGGATAATCTTTAAGGTCCCTTCCTGTAGGGTATGCCCAGCCACTGCCCTGGAGGGACGTCTGCTGAGATAAGGAGATTGCTCAATCTCCCAGCAGGACCCTCCCTGGGAAGGCAGCTACTCTGCAGTTACGGAGAGAAGAAGACAGACTCAGAATCCTCTGGGAGACCCTATGCAGATCCTTTGTGACCCATTGGCCTTTACCCTCTGACACCCACCCCCTGTAGCCCTATAAAAGCTAGCCCTCTGCCCCTGTGAGACTGAGGCCCTCTGCCCGTCCCTCACCTCCCCTTTGCCGGAGTACGGACCAATAAAGCTCCCTCGTGCAGAACAGCTACACGGGCCTCTCGTCTCTCTCCCTGGTTTGGCCTGGAGGCTGCCCTGCAGAACTGAGCTGAAATCACAAGCTGACAATCACTAAAGAGCTGACAGCTCCTGCATGGGCCCTCCTGGCCAGCAGCTGAGGGAAGACACCGGGCCTTGGAAGGCGATTCCTTTTGGGGACATCTCTCCGACCGGTCACAGCTTCCTCGGTCAGAGCTACTGACCCCACACCAGCTGTCATACCTTCCAACCCAAATCATTCTCTAGCTATCTTCAGTTCATTTGAACCATCCCCCAAAGTTCATACTGTAATAAAAAGGAATTTTCTGAACAGATAGAACCTGCACAAGACTCTTCAACCCCTGTTTGAGCATTTCAGATATATTCTGGTATACTCTGAGTGCATAACAACATCTGATGAAGTCAGAGGGAACATCTTCATACATGCTTACCAGTAAAGGTGTGAATCTAGATACAACAGTGTGAATTGGGCAGCTTGATATTATATGCTATTTGGTAAATGTATAGAAAGTGAGCTTTCTTCTTTTATGTAGTTATACCTTACCTACTGTATGTTGTGCCAGTTTCTTGCTGCGGTCCCCATATCATCCTTGAATCCCTGCTGTGAATTGCTACCTGGTAATTATTTCTAATGTGCTTTCATGTTTCTTATTTTGCTTTATTCTGTAAGAAGCTTGTCCTCTAAAAAATGTAGTTTTGCTTCTTCTTTCATCACAATCAAAATATGTAAACTAAGGCAAAAGCTATTTTAAAAAGGTGGGAAAGAGGGAATGTTAATTATCCAAAGGTGTTATATCTACAGAAAGAGCCAAGTCACAAAAGGGTTATCCATTTAACCTAAATAGCCAAGTCAAACAAGACACAATTGGGGTTAATTTAGCTTTCCAGGCTTTCATAAACTCATACTTGGGAGGTCGAAGGAGGGAAGTCAATTAGCCCCAATTGTGTCTTGTTTAACTTGGCTGGGTGAATCACTAACCCCTTTGTAAGTTGGCTCTCTTTGTAGCTATCACACCTTTTGTATGACCGTACAGTTTTCTAACTTGCTTTTTTTATTGATGTCAAATATTTTTTATCAGATATCACAGTTTCTTGGGGGCAGTGTTTTGATAGCAGCATAATTAAATAGCAAGAATGCATTCACCCTTTTCAGTGCTCATAGAAAGCAAATAAGTATGGGTAGAACTTTGTATGAAATCACATACTCAACAGGCTTTGTATTCATAGATTCCTGAAACAAAGCCAAGTGCATAATCCACAGGGCTGTACGAAGCAGTCGGTGAAAACTGGCTGGAATGTCCATGTGTTAAATTAGACACCAAAAGAAACATCAACACTCCCACAAATGGGACAAAAAACCAACACAGACAAAAACCTGTTCAGCTTTGTAAAATAAGCCACTTACTTGGAAAAACGTGTTGTGCTACTTTAGAACTCTTGATTGAACATCTTCTTGAATACTACTACTGACAGTTGTCAGTTTTGTTTTTTTTCTTTGGTAATCCACAGTCTGCTGAATTTAGTTGTAGGAACTGTTTCCACCCAAAGCAATAAAATGTACCTGCTGACTGGGAGCTGAGTTATGGCCTATGTAAGTAAGATGCAAATTGTGAATAGAGAAAAAAATTTCTATTACGATGTCATCAAGCAATAATCCTTCCCTTCTGAAACAGAGTGGAAACATGGCTGAAACACACAGGCAGCATGTCTGCAGCGGTTCCCCTGTCAATTTATGTCATTGCAGAACATATGTATTCCAGGAATTGCCACTGCACTGGCATTCATCCATCATCCACCACCCACATGAAGGCTTCCAGTTCTCTGTGTATGTCATATACATGCAAGCTACTAACATCACTTTAACACAGTATTTGTGTCCCAGTAGGGTGCTGCAAATATTTCAGCATTGAAATCAGTGACTAGACAAACAATATTTGAATAAATAACAGAAGTGTAGGATCTGGATCTTGAGTAAGTGTTTAGCAGTTATGTTAGATAATAGTATATCTGATATCAGGTGCCTTTTCATTAATTTCATTCAGGTGATACCTAGATATGAGAGTTTAGCAAGAGTCTTTCCTAAATATTTTTTGCTTTAGAATTATCATTCTTCCTTGCAATGTTGCTGTGTAATGCTGCATTTCTTTCTCTGTATGTGTTATTAGAAATGTTTTTTGGGTGGGTCTAGAAATTATCAAAATATTAGAATTGCTCACTCTCCACTAGTATGCATATTAATTCTCTTTAAGCAGAAAGATTTTTGGCAGTTTAAAGAGAATTAGGATGAATTGAGCTACTGTCTGGAATTAATATGACTAAGGTGAATACAGCTCTCTTCAATTTCTGGATAGCAGGAATAACTCAGTATGAGCTCTCACTGGTACTTAGTATGTACTGTGATGGATCCATCCAGTTAAACAAGTAATTAATTAATTAAAGTATAAAGAAGCCAGATAAATTCAAAATGTTTTCCTTCTGACAGTGCCTGTTTGAAAACGTTTACTGCTAGAGCCATTTATTAGGTGTGTAGATATTTACATACACACTTATGTTCCATGTGAGCTCATAGCCTTGTAATGTACAGTGCAGCACGTGATGCTGTGCTTTGCTCCTCTTGCATCCACACTTAGCTGATGGATTTTATTTTCCTCACTTTAAATGATCTTCCCATGTTTCTGTGGTCTCACCTTCCTAAACCTGAGTTGCACACAAAGAGATTTCAATAATATTGAATATTATTTTGATATATAATATCAAGCATTTTGCTTTTGCATTTTTTGTAGCATGAGACAGAAGACATTAAGGTAAAGAAAAGGTCTCTGCTTGGATATCACAGGACAAAGTAGCTGTCACAGCATGTGCTCATTTAAATTAAGATTTTTTGTCTTAAATTTGTGTTATGGTGATATTTGACCAGACTCTTTGGGGTCGTTTATCATCATCCATTCTTATTGTTTCAGTAGATTCCATCACTTCTTTGATCTCATACGGTATTTTATGCTGATCCGGAGGCCGGTAGCGTAAGACCACCAGTGTATTTGTACAACTTAGTGAGACTCAGCACACTTAAAATAAGTGCCAAAATGGCATTTGATCTTGTCACTACCACCCTCAGCAAAGCAGCCACAAGAGTCAGAGAGGCTTTTTCATGTTATTACACTCAGAGGATCTCTGCCTGCCAATAAGGAAAAAGGTGATTGTGAGTTCACATGCCTACAATGGCTGTAGTTTTGACTATTAGCGAACTCCAAAAGCCTTAGCTACTTTAATGTCCCTTTCTTTCATTACAGCCAAGGTCACATAAGTGCTGTAGAACATAAGTTCCCTGACCAAATATGACATGGTTTTCCTTTGGAATATAGTTTCATGTTACAGCGCTTGAACTGAGGTGTACAGTGCTCAATAGTGTATGGTGCTTGCCATTACAAAAAAAAAAAGGGAAAGGAAAAATCAATACAAACTTTTATAATAGTTCAACCAAAACATATTTGTTTCCAAATGATCACTGTAATAGAACTGAGACTTATGTTGAAAGAGAATAAAGTCATTTATTTCTGTCATAGAAAATAAAGATGGTAGATATGAAAATCATAGAATGACAGAGTGATTTGCATTGGAAGGGACCTTAAAGATCATGTAATTCCAACCTCTCCACTCTCCAATTTGGCCATGGGCAGGGATGCCATCCACTAGAATGTAATACTCTCTCTTGGTTTTCTGAATTTAATCCCCAAAATCATGTTCTTTTATGGAAAATATAAAATGCATGACAAAGGCAATGATTTCCCATTGTTTCCAGAGGTTTTGTAACCTTCAGTGTATGTCTCCTGACACTCTGAAATCCTGTTCAAGCTTTCTGCACTCTTTCTTAGCATGCTCAGATGACAAATTTGGAAGTCTCTTAGTACTCTGCATTAGATGGACCATATTATAGAAAGGCCTTTTATTAAATGAACAACTGCTTTTGGAATGATTTCCATCATATGGGGAGATTCCCATATAATTGAGGGCTCCTCAAAATGAATAAAAAAAGCAACCAGATCTTTAAAAAAGTTATGTTGTTCTAGGAAAATCAGGGGTATCCAAACAGTATGGATTGGGTTCACAAATAGGCTCAGGCTAATGTGGACAGGGAAGATCTTGTAAGAAAAAAATCAGGGCACAAGTGCGCCCACACCAAATAACTGTGCACAAGAAAAGAAAATCTAAGAGGCTGACATGGCAGGGAGGAAAAACATACACGCTTTGCCTGTGAAATTAGCACAAGAAAGTACCTTTCTGAAGTGCTACACACTAATGTCTGCAGCATGGATAAAAAAAGAGAATTGGATGTCTATGTGCAGTTACAGGGCTATGAACTCACTAGGATCAGGAAGATGTAATGGGATAACTCACAGTTGAGTCCTGCAGTGGATGTATACAAGAAAAACATAGACATACTCGAGTGAATCCAGTGTAGGGTCCTGAAGAAACTAAGGGATTGGAGAATCTGTCATAGAGGAAATCTGAAAGACCTGAAATCTGAAAGGCTGAACCTTTTCAGCCTGGAGAAATGAAGGCTCAGGGGGTTTCTAACCATGTGTGTGAATGCCTGATTTGGAAGGGAAGGGTGCTAAAGAAGACGGAGCCAGATTCCTCTCCAAGTGCTCACTGACAGGACAAGAAGCAATGGTCAAAAACTGAAACACAGGGAATTCCATTTAACTTAGGAAAGAAATCTGTTATGATCATGGTGGACAGAGAGAGGAACAGCTTGCCTAGAGAGGTTGTGGAATCTCTTGTCATTGTAGCTACTCAATTTCAGATGGACACCATCCTGGGGAATCTGTTCTAGCTGACCCATCCCTGAGCAGGTGTTGTACTGGTCAAGCTGCAGAGGTGCCTTTGAGCCTCAACCATTGTGTGAATATCAAGATAGGTGTGGCCAGTGTATATTTTAGGTAAAATAAGAAGCAAATATGCCCATTAAAAGGCAGAGCAAGTAACAGTTGCTTCAAGAGAAGAAGAGCCATTGTAAAAAAGCATCAGATTCAGGGGTAAGAAGGAATTTACTGTGTATGTGTGATACAGCTCATTGTAGCTGGCAGGAGATAACCATCAATTCAGTGGGTCAGTAGAAGGCAATATAAAATATGGCTTCAATGTATTAATTCTGTAGGAATATACAGAGCATAAAATGAAAAAAAACCCACCTCCTTCCAAAAGACAGGCACATATATATGTTGTGATGCAGAAGAAAAGCACCAGATAGTCTGTTCATCTTTACTTTCAAAAAAACCAGCCTCTACATTCACTATTTCCCACCAATACTAAACCTTGAAGTGCCTTCTAACTCATTTAATTTTTACCAGTCATCTTGTTCTTGAAAGCCATCCACAGGTCAGGGACTAAATGCCAGCTCCTCAATGGTCCATTAGGGTAACAATGGTCTTTTGGCAGTTCTGTTGTTGACAGACACAGGTGGTTATGGAAACTGTTTCTGGCCAGTGGGGTGATGCAGTTCCCACTGAAGAGCAGATTAACTCTGTGTGTGGCACCTTTCAAGGAAACCCTTCCCTTTTAATCAACCATTCCTATTAGAGTGGAAGGCAATGAATAAGGAGAAAGGGAGTAACTGGAATTCCTTGTCCATATGCGTCCCACTTCTGTTGAGCATTCCCCAGAAACTGAATACCTTAGCCACAGGGGTTTAATAGGTTTCACCTGTACCCACAAACCGAACTACAAAGATGAAAAGGGAGCAAAACATACAATCTCTTTCCTGTTATTGCAAATTTTGTACCTGGCAAAGCCCACATTGTGACACTGCTTTGCAGCAGCCATCTGCAGCCACTCTCTTCTCTCAAAGATATTAAAAGTCATGGTGAGGGTGGAAACTGCTTCTGTGTAGCGTTGCCTGTATTTTCCTTCAGCAACAGGACTTTGAGTAAACTTCACAGAGCCTGTGAACAGACTCACATGCTGATGTGCAAATGTCCATAAGTGTAAATTCCTAGCAGAGACCCTGACGAGGTTCTATCCTAGATCAGATAGCTGTTTCCTGAGTTGGCCTTGAGGAATACTTAGGGACATCGGGTATCCCTAAGATAAAGACTGTCTCCAATAGGCAGTTATGAGATTATCCTGTTCTAGAGGAAGACCATTCAGTCATATGTACAGGAGGAAGCCTGCCCTATTTTCATATGGTGTATTATATCAGTATAACTATAACCCTGAGATTCCAGACAGTCCTTTCCTTTTTCTTAAACTGTTCTTATCCTTGCTATAAGGTGAATAAGAGAACACAGGGTGCCTACATACCACTGCTGAGGGAGGTAAACAGAAAATCTCACAAAATTTTGTGATAGGAATTTACTTAGGTAGCTTTCAGATATTAGACTGGATTTCTTTTTGAGAAGCATCCCCAATCACATAAATCTTTTGTGTTGTCTTCGTATCAGGCTGTAGAAATACAAATCATCCAAAAAGAAGAGCCAGTGTTTCCTCCACTCTATTTATTTTTGTTTGTGATCATACAGAAAGTAATACAGCTTATTTGTATCAAACCCACAGTTAATTCATGGTGCATTGTCAAAGATTTGCTATAATTGTTCTTGTGCCTACTTCTCATTCCAGTGCAACTGGGATTGTGGTGGTGATTGCTTCTGCAGTACACTTAAATATTTCCAAGAACTGTGTCTTTTTCTACCCAACAACTGTAATCTATCACGCTTTGCCCTTGCTCTTTATATTTGTGCCATGACTGCAGATGTCTTTCAAGCAAGACTATCAAGACGATGCATTTGCATTCTAGCGAGCTCAGCCGGTGCTGAATGATGTTTGGCCTATGGAGTGTCACCTCCTCTCAGCCAATCTGTGTGATTCAAAAGGCACAGCTGTTGTGTAGAGGGGGAAAAAACCCTCTCTCTTCTGGATGTTCAGGCATTCATCAAAAAATATCAGCCACTGAAATGTAATAATCACATGTTATAGGTACACCTCAAAATGGGCATTTCCTCTTCCATCAGCTGTGCTATCTCACTGTGGCAGTGTGAAGAATGGGCAAGTCTTTTCGATATATGAAGTCTCAATCTTTTATTCAGAAAGTATATCCTGATCAGTGTCTAAATGTGATAAGTTACCAAATGAAGACTCTTACTGTTTAAATTGCAGCCTTCAAGGCACAATGAATCCGTTAATGTCCCTGCATAGTTACACTACGGCAGCTATCATGATGGCATTTCTTCTTATCACACTCATTTGATCCAAGTAGAAACTCTTGAAAGGTAATTTCCCCCATCTTTGATTCTCTTTCATATTCCTGGAATATTCTAGATTGAGAGGTTGCCAGCTATCCTTGTTCACCCACTTTCTAGTCAGCCTTTTACATTTGTGCCACATCACCCTAATTAATTTGGAAATTTTTATTCAGCTAGAAAAGCTAGTCCTAGATTCTCTTCTAACAAGTCAAGCTAAAAACTAAAAAAAACCCCACTGACATGGTTGCTTACAATGTTCCAGAACCAAATATCAAGAACGTAGAATCTCCTGCATTGCCTACCAGACACGTCATATGGCAACCTGCTCAATTAACCTTTTTAACAGAAACCTTCAGACATAAGCTGCTTCTTCTACTTGAGGATTTCTAAGCCCCCAAAGTGCTTGTGTTTGTATGAATGTATGTTGTCATACAGAGATACCTTGGGATGCTTTACAGTGGGAGCAAAAAGCCAAGCAGTTGATTCTTTAAAAATCATAGAAAATTTGGAACTGTTTCTTCATCATGTTTTAAATTGCTCCAAGTGATAATGCCAGATATTGCAAAACTTTATCAGTTGTATTCTCATCAGACAGCCAAGCATACCTCAAACTATGCTACTTTTTTTTTCCAAAAGTCAGAGGTCTCCAATATTGATCTAGAAAGAGATTGCATTTCACGAATTGTCCCGGAAAGAAGGTGTTTTCTTGGCTCTGTTGGGCTACTTGTCCTGTTGACCTGTAAATGGGATATTTTTATATTTGCAGTAACAGAAACCGAAAGTTAAACACTTCCAGCATAGGAAGAACGAGATACTCAGATCAGCATTGGCAGGCTGCTAAAGACATAACCAAAATTGGTTCGACAATTGGTGTGGATGGCTCAGTCTATGTTTTTGTTCTTACCTGTGGTTACAGAAATTAAATAGCTGTAGGCTAGTGTAGGGAACAAAGGAAATGGTTTTCTTTCACAGAAGGATAGATTTCACTTCACTTGATGTTAGTTTAATAGAAATAAGGCAATAAATAAAATAGCATCATGTAGTATCTCACTCTGGAAAATGACAGGCATCATCAGAGAGCAAATAGTTATGGTAAATTCCTCAGATAGGTGGAATGAATCACCTGCTGGAAATGCTTATCTACTTCTACTGCATTTAGGGCAGAAGCTGAGCTCATTGGTTTACTCAAGATGTTTAAATTTCAAGTGGCTAAAAGTCAACATTTTTATTGAGCCAACTCCATTTAAGTTTCAAACTTTTCAGTGGAGAATATTTCAACTTGCATTTCTCTGGCAATGTGTGCATGTACCTCAGCATAAAGTCTGTAAATCTGTTGCAGTTCTGTTGTACATCGCTTTGTGACATACTTCGTGTATTATAGTTATCCTCTGCCTCATTTAAATCAGGGGAAAGCTAATACAATAACATAAACATGGCTATGCAGAATTATACATTTTTGATGTCTTTCACATAAAAGTACTAGTATTTACAGACACACATAAAAAAGGATTTTCTTTGTCCTCAAGTAGCTTTTATCTACACGAAGTTGTGAAAACATACTGAATCCTTGACCGTTATATTTCATTTTAGAAAATGAAATATTTGTGGCTGCATGTGAATTACTTAAGTCAAATGGCAACGGCATTTGAAAGAGAATGTTGTGCAGTTACAGGAATATTCTTGAAAAGAACACTGTTCACTTAGAAAGCCCATAAAACTTAAGGTTGTTCATGTAATATTAAAAAAGGATCTCTCTCACTTACAATCAATGTGTAAACAATTAATAATTAACAGCTAACAAATGTATTTAGTAACAATTCTGTTACAAAGAGGGAAGGAGTAAATGTAGAAATGAAAACCCCACTGACTCCAGATCCTGTTGTCATGGAATCAGTTACATCACAATGAGCATCTGCTCACAAACTCATGAAATTCCATTGTTAGTTTAGGTTGTTGACTCCCTACATGTCTACTGGGCATGCTGTTCAGATTCTCACTCCTGGGATGTTTATACAACTTCTTCAGATTTTAAGCTTCAGTATTTTGTGGTCAGTTCATATCTGTTTTTTTCTTATGCCAACACTTTCAAGGTGGAGAAACAGTATTCCCTGTATTGTTAAACAGTCACTGAAAGTCAAGGAGGGGGATCGATCTCAGGAAAACAGTTTGGAAGTTGTGTCTTCACTCTACTGAAGCTTCATTTGCATAGGTAATGTAATGAAACAATCAGCTCTGGAAGATATGCAGCCTCATTCTAAACCAGACGTGTTAAGATCCTTAGATACCTCTCATGACTTCTTCACCCAGTTAGTACTGGTTGTCACATACATGCAGATATGTCTGCAATGTCTTTTTTAACTGCAGTATCTATTTTAGCAGCTGAAATTCATCCTGTATCATCTAATGGACATGATCTGGCTCTTCTATCTTAAAGCAAGAGCCTTTTGCAAAAGTTCTTTTTGGTAGTTCTTACTTTCCTTGATCTCAATAATAGTCTGCTTACTCACATTTCTAGTTCTCTTGCTCTTCTGATCAGCTGGTTCTTCCTATGTGTTCCTCCAATATTCTTCTGTAATGAGAATAACAGCCACCTCTATGTCATCAGCAGTTTAATTGAAGAACCTACCAACTCCCTGATGTTATTATTGAAAATAACTTGCTGAAGTTATTATTGAAAATCCTAAATACAAAGTACTAGATATTACCAGTCCCAAGATCAAAATTTTGGGATTCCTATTAGAAATCTTAATTCAAATCAATAGCTGTCTCTTTCAGCTCAACTGATTGTAATTTTTTGTTTATTCCTTTCTGCATCTCTGTCATTCTGTATCTCTCCCATCTTCCTCTCATAACTAATACCTTCCTATCATACCAGATGCTTTATTGTTGTCCCAATAAAAAAAATTAAATTCAGCAATAGCAGCATTTTCTGTTAGTCTGATACAGAGTAGACTACTTCTCTTGGGGTGACTTTATGATGTGTAACCCATATCACTGCTCAGGAATTAATTTTTATGCCTTTTTATGCCTTTAAACTGAGCCTGAGAGGGGGAAGGAAAAACTGAGCAAAACTTTTTCAAAGCAGTTTGCAGCTTGTTCAAGGTCACACAGAGGTAGCGACTTTTCTTTCCAGCTGCGGCAGGGGAGCGAGGAAGCACCCGGCTTGCAGCTGTCCGGTCAGCTTTTGGCCAGTTGTTCAGTTTCTTTTTCTCCAGAGAGAGACTGAGAGTTGAACTTTTTTCCTTCCCTGGAATTTCGGATTTTCTCCCTTTTCTACTGGACTGCTTCAATATCAGAACACATCGGGAGGACTTTCCACCAGGCACAGAGGGCCTGGCCCTGGGCCAAGCCCCAGCTCTGAGGAGACCAAAGGGAGGACTCTGACACTTTCCCAGGTTTTTTCTCCACGGCGAGAGATTTTTATTATTTAGCATTATTTTCCTTTTCCCATGTGTTTGTTAAATAAATAGTTTTTATCTCTTTCACTTTCCTTTGAGGAAAATTTAGTTTTTCCCGAACCTGGTGGGAGAGGGGTGGTGACCTGCCTTCTCTCACAGGACATATTTCTATATTTGGCCAAACTGGTACACTACTTTTGCAGAATTCACAGTTTGCTTTAACTCAAGAATCACAAAGCAATAGACAAAGATAATTAATGATAATAATAGCAACATGCAGCTTTATTTAGTCTGCAGCCAACCCCTGAAGTCTGTCTTTGAGGCATAAATCAACCAGAAACTTTAATCAGAGTTTCCAGCTTATCTGTGAGCCAAGTTGACATCCAGAACTGGAAAGCAGCAGTCTTGTAATTTTCTTCCTTGTCTTTCCTTCATTTTACAGACACTTAGTTTTTATATTTTCTAAGAAGCATCTCCAATAAAAATCTAGAACTCTACTCTTCTGTATTTTCTCTATATAAAAATATTTATAGGAAGAAATCATTCTCCCCATTTCTCAGGCAAATACTCAGTGACTGGCATGATATTTTTGATTGCAGGTAACTTTTTCACTAGTATCCACTAATATAAATGTTCTATTTTGCAATGTTTCTAAGGTACTTTGCAACATTTTTAGATGTTTCTATGCGATAAATCTTTTTATCCAAGCATAAAAAAAATTGTAAGGGATTTCTTTGTTAACCTTTTCCCCAACAGTATAGTGACAGTTGATAAAATCCTACATTTTTGAATAATGACATTTAATGATAGCATTTCCATTATTTTCCAGAGAGTGACACTGGTCTAATAACCTTTACATTTGCCAGTAATCTGTTAGTTTTCGAATACTGACAGAAAATTTACCGTCTTCCTATTTTTCATATCAGATGCTAACCAATGCGCTGGTACATACGAGGGAACCTTCTGCAATATGTGTAGTATTTGTCATATAATCAAAGCATAGTAGTGGAATTAGGAGAGTGGGGCTCAGCTAAAACTGAGCCATGGTCCCTCTGTTAGCAAATACAGCCACACAAGGCAGATGTCTAAATCTGAGTGAGTCACCTTAAGAGTCCCTTCACAGGTAATGCAGAGAAACAGATAGTTCTACAGCATCATTCCTTTCCTTATAAATAAATGTATAAAATAGATTAAATGAGTCACACCTTAAAAATTCTCATTTCCTTCCCTGAATATGAAGGAGAACTGCAATAACTCACTCATCTGCAGAAATGTAAAGCAAGGTGGAATAAATTGTAGCCTTAATATGTTTGCCCCCATCTGTGACATGAGCAACAGCATAAACACAATGACTGAATATTTCTGAGTCTTTATTCATTAATATTTATAAAGTACTTTAAGATCTTGGGATCAAAGCAGTAAAAAGAGGCAATCAGCACTACATGGCCAATCCACTCAAGTGTCAAAATCTTATTTTATAGAGTATTGTATGTCTAGGTAGCCCTTCCTTAAAAATCTTATGAATTAATTGAGAAGATAGTTGGACAACAGAGGCTAGGTGTTTCTGTTCTAGCACACGAGGATAGTGCAGGAGCTTTCAGGGGGCATCTTGCTTCTCTTAGCCTTGTCATAATATCCAAAACATTATCCTCCACACACGTCGTACATATCCTGCAAGTTGTAAGAGTTGCCTTCAGCCACTGTGCTGTCCTGCAAAGCTCACCAGCCTAACAAGGGGATCGTAGTACAGTCCTTTCCATCTTCAGGCACATAAGTCCCCTGCTCTGCTTCACTGCCATGTACTGTGACTCCTGGGTACTGCTGCCAGTCCAGCAGCAAAGGCTGGCTGTTTCTAACTGGGGGAAGCTACCTAGTGATATACTCTGGACCTGAATACTCACTTAAAAAAGGAACAACCAACCCACAGCCACTATCCCCACACACCACCCCAAAGAGCTCCATTATCAGTCACACATATACGAGAAGTATTTTTTAATCACTGAATACATGTGGAAAGCTAAAGGGGGTTAAGGGTTGCTGATTTCGCCTTTCTGTATTTGGGAGGGCTCTAACCACCACATAATGGCAATGCAAAGTGCTGTTTGCTTATTTTTCTGAAAAAATTGTACACTTGGCACATGGATCCTTCTGATTACATTGCTGGAAAGGTAAAAGGGCTCTATAAATCCACACATCCAGCCAACACACACAAATGTTCTTTTAGGTTTTCTTCTTTTTCAGTCTGAGCTAGTTTTACACACACACACACATACACAGACACACACATATTTCCTAGTACATTTTGTATAATTTAAGTTATTTTTGTGTTATATGCTCTTTCTGGTGTTCCCATGGATTCGTTAGGATGAATAATTTCTGTCAATAATGAACACAGGAACCCAGTACATGAATACTTGACGAGATGAATATATGCATAGGTTATACATATCAATTTGTGGTGAATGCATGAAACAAATGCATAAGAAACTGATTTAACTAGCATGAAACACAGATGAAATAGATGGCATATAAATGTAATTATATTACTTTCAGACAAATAAGACCGTGTAGATAGGAGGGTGATGGGTATGTGGATTCTGTAATGAACAACAGGGCAGTGGAGAGGCCCCTTGCAAAGATAATGCATCATTTTATGTCTTTAAAAAAGCCACAGTCATACAAAAAGCCAATAAGAAAGCACTTCTAATAGGTGGAAAAATAAATATATTCTGTGGGTTAAGAAGCTAGAAGGGGTATAAAAATGAAAGCATGTGCATGGAAAGAAAACTAATGAGAAGTATATGAAATTACTATGAACCTACCAACCAGGCAGAATTTGCATTATCACCTTCAGTGGATTTTGAACCTGCCCCTAACAGATCAACTGACATGCAGCATCAGCATGACAATGGTATTATTTATTTTTATTTCTGATCAGAGTAAGAATAGAAATTTAAAATAGTCATATTTTGAAAATTTCTAAACACTTTAAAATCCCTTTTTAATGACTTGACCTTTTTCTTTTTCTTTTTAAGGAACTTGAACCCAGTGTTTTTTAATGCTTAGACAATTTTGATACTAGGCAATAATATTGTATGATAAAGTTCACCATGCTGAAACGCCTCTGGGGATGTGATCTCTAACAGTGTATGTGTGGAAAACCCAGTCTTCCAGCCGATTAGTTTTATTTTCTCCTCTCTTCTAGTGCTATAAAGCATCTCAAGTTCCCAATAAAGCAATGCACAACTCCTTATCTGCTCCAACATATATCTTTCACCCACCAACATCTTATTCACAACTCTTTTCAGGCACAACCCTAAGCCTACGTTTCACAATCAATTTTTCCTTGGTGCCTTGGTTAAGCCTTACACATCTTTCAGCATTTCCTCAAGAGTTTTCTAAGAAACCCATAGTAAGAATAAGAGGTAAAATCACTCATTCTGTGATTGCCCCTCATTTTACCCATGGTGTTCCCCGTTTCCTTCACTTCTGGATGCCAAGGCACAGAGCAGCTAGCTTTAATGGGAACCTCGGTCCAGAGCTCGTCACCAACAACCTCATTCCTCTGCCAGAGGAATGACCCCCATCAAGCATGTGATATCTCACAAGGTTGCCTATAATGGGCCTGTGGTGTCCTGTGAACTCTTTTGTTATCAGAAGGGTTATGCTCCATGTCATGCAGCATAAAAGTGAACACTCTGAGTAGTCAAGAGTTAAAACATACCTTGGCTGTTTCAATAAAATGCAATTTAATACGGCAAGAAACACATTTCATATCTAATGTTGACATTGAAGGATCTTGTATTGCTTTTTTACCAATAGAAATGACAGTGATTCATCAGCTTTTATTCCATTTTATATTGCTCTGGTGCTCTATCAGCCAGAGAAATGCTCTAATTTTTGGCAAAGTTTATCCACTGAGTTCTTTTCCTTGCTGCCTTTCAAATAAAAAAATATTTCTTGTAGAAGGCACTCACATTTTTTGCTATACTCCTGGTCTTCCCACCTTATAGCTTCCCTGTCACCCTGGAATCCACAGCTCAGTATTTCCTATAGCTTCTTTTTCAAAATGAACATATATAGGAGTGTGAATTCTTTCAGACTTCTTGACTATTTTTCATGTCTTTGCATCCTCTGTTTTATTTTTAGAGTTTCAGCATGCATTCCTAACTTTATATGCTGTGCACTTTGAATTGCCCTAGACTCAGAGGATTTTCAGAGATCAAACAGCATCAATATTAATTACTAATAGAGTTTCCCTTTAAAAATAAACTTGGGTTTAGAATACTGAGACAGCATGTTAGCAATTAATACATTACATTTACTTTTACACATGATCCATATATTTTAAACATGAGAACAAGAAGTGCTTAGATTCCAGTTCTATATTGAAAGAGGTTCAACATCAGCAGTTGAATTGGTTTGTAGATTTGAGGTTTGGACTGAAATTACATAAAGTGTAAATCTCACAGAGGCAGCTGTCATGAAGCCTTTACTCTATGAGTTAAGGGGAGTCTTAGTCACTTCTACATGTTGCATTCAGCTAGAATATTAAAAAAAAAGAATATCCAGAGAGAGAAGAAAATTAAAAAGAGGTTAATATTCAAACCTAAACCAACTTAGGTTCCTTTGTGTACTTAGTTTTCTTTTGCAAATTTGACTCCTCTACTTTCACCTCTACTTGTATTTGAAAGAATTTGGGATGTGGAGGTTTCGATGGGTTCACATTCATCAAAGAAGAATGAAGCAGATCATATTTATAGGAAAACACACACCAAACTGTTCATTTTGCAAATTGGGTTGCATATCCACATCTGACTGGAAACAGAGACAAGAAACAAGAATATTTAGAAGAGCAGGAAATGTGGCAAAGTTATCAACAGTCAAAGGCTGTCCTCCCACCTGACACGGTCTGAGTGGCAGGCCCTGGCAGTAAGAAAGAACAACTTCTCAAGCACAGTAGTAAAAATAGAAAAGCCACAGCTGTCTACTCAAGATGGCTTAGAAGTTATGTATAAAGCAATAAAATAGAATCTCACTTTTCTAAGGAGCATTCATTTTCTAAAATGATGCAGCCTATTTCTGTGAGCCATAAGCCTACTCTACCAGCTAATCCGCAAGATCTAAGGAATCTCGATACAACACCTCATGGTACCAAAGTATTTTCTTATGCTCTTTTATTCTGTCCATTTCTCCTCCTCACTAACATCTCCATTCCCAAACCAGCACCAACTCTAAGAAGATACTCAAAATGAAATTTCTCCACTCCATGCTTCTTCTAGTAGTCAAGCTGTAAACCCACTTTCAAAACAGGATATAATTTCCTGAATATACTTTGCTCTGGAAAATATAATGTGGAAAGATAGAAAGAAAAAGACAAAAGTACAGCCTCTGAGCCGGAAGAGGTGTTATTAGAGATGCCAAAGAAGGCAATTTTAAGGCATAGTGAACAGATTGAGGCTTAGAAATGCTTAAGCATTAAGTTGGAAAACAGCACGTGCGTGAGAAGCTCTAGAAAGGCACTTGGTATGAGACACACCCAAAAAAACCTATTCTCCCTTTTTATGTCTGAGACATCATAGAAGAAATCATAAGCTTAGTGTGGATTCTTTATGTTTTGCCAAAGGTCTGGCTGGAAATGATTCTGCTGCCATAAAATCTGTTTATGACAGTATTAAAGTAAGTATATCACTCTGAACGTGCTGTCTATTCTACCCAAATAAACGCAGCAGGGAGATCTGGAACTCACATTAAAAACGGGTAGGGAAGAGACCTTGACAAGAGCATTGGCACAACCTCACCACTGTATCATGCAAGGACCATGGGCTGCCAAGAGGGAGTGGGTGGTTAGTCCTCTTTCAGAGACCAGCCTCAAGAGCTTTCTAGGAAAATGTGAAACAAATTTACTGACAGTGTCTGAGCTGCATGTATTTTGGTGCCATGGGAGCAGCAATAACTGTGGGACGGTGTGTCTGTTGCTGCGTTGTAGTGTCTGCAGTTGTCACAGTTGGTAGTAAATGAGTATCCAGTGGGCTTTGCCCATTTTCCCTTCAGTGCTCACGTGTTTTATGGGTTTGAAAGTTAAGGAGGAAATAGAAATGCTTGTAGGAGGAAGTGCTTTTAATACATCATAGTAATTTTTTACTTGTGACGTTAGTGTTAACATATTTTGTAGCTCTTTCATGTTCTCCTTTCATTCTCTCTCCCCTGATTTTTGCTGTGCAAACACTGATATTTCCTGATAGAAGGAGACTTTAAACAGTCCACAAAGATCGACTGCTTTCATGCTTCCAAATTTTCTCAGGCAGTTAAACTCAAGAGACTGGCGCAAGAGCATCATGGATCAAGTAACTTATTGACACACATTCAGACATGCACTGGAGAAGGGGGGACATGAGCCAGCTGCCCTGACATGAAAGGGCAATATGATTTTGCATCACAGGGCCATCATACTACTTGACCCACGTGAAACCAACCTGGGAAAGTCAGCTTCTCTGTGCCAAATGACTGCCCTGCCTCACATTCCTAGGCTAGTTTAGAAGTAAAAACCCAGAAATACCACACAAGCCTTTTCAAGGAACAGTCATCCTGTTAGTAAAGAGCAAAGCTATTCCTAATGGTCATCCCTCCCGCGTCTGTGCACCCTGAGTGTACTCATCTATACCAGGATGTCTGTATCTATCTATCTATCTGCATACATGTACAGTGCTCTACTCCATGGAAACAAATGGTACTGTAGAGTGAAATTGGAACAAATTTAGAGAATAGCAAGGGAGGGAGTGAAGTCTGTGGCTACTTCAGGAAGGAAGGAAGGAAGGAATTCGGAAGGAATTTGGAAGGAAGGAAGGAAGGAAGGAAGGAAGGAAGGAAGGAAGGAAGGAAGGAAGGAAGGAAGGAAGGAAGGAAGGAATTTGGAAGGAATTCGGAAGGAAGGAATTTGGAAGGAAGGAAGGAAGGAAGGAAGGAAGGAAGGAAGGAAGGAAGGAAGGAAGGAAGGAAGGAAGGAAGGAAGGAAGGAAGGAATTTGGAAGGAATTCGGAAGGAAGGAATTTGGAAGGAATTCGGAAGGAAGGAAGGAAGGAAGGAAGGAAGGAAGGAATAAGGAAGGAATTCGGAAGGAATAAGGAAGGAAGGAAGGAAGGAAGGAAGGAAGGAAGGAAGGAAGGAAGGAAGGAAGGAAGGAAGGAATTTGGAAGGAATTCGGAAGGAAGAAGGAAGGAAGGAAGGAATTCGGAAGGAAGGATTTCGGAAGGAAGGAAGGAAGGAAGGAAGGAAGGAAGGAAGGAAGGAAGGAAGGAAGGAAGGAAGGAAGGAAGGAAGGAATTTGGAAGGAATAAGGAAGGAATTTGGAAGGAATAAGGAAGGAATTCGGAAGGAAGGAAGGAAGGAAGGAAGGAAGGAAGGAAGGAAGGAAGGAAGGAAGGAAGGAAGGAAGGAAGGAAGGAAGGAAGGAAGGAAGGAAGGAAGGAAGGAAGGAAGGAAGGAAGGAAGGAAGGAAGGATGGATCTGGCAACCTGGAGTGACTTTCACATTTCATCCAAGAAGATGTTAAAGCAGTGGTCTGAGCTATCCTGGTCTGGCAGATCAGTATGTTGCCTCTGAGTGCAGTACACAGAAGCAAAGAAGTAAAGAAAAAAGTTTGGATGTGGTCAAGGGGAAAGTGGAAGAAAGCTGAGCAAATAGTTAACAGAGTCTAGCAAATGCTAGTAAAGGCATGAGGGCTAGAACAGCAGCTAATTAGGACTAGCTATAAACATACTAGGGAAAAGCTCTGCTTTCTCCAAGAAGGTAGCTCAGAAGTTGAAAAAGTCACAAGCTGACCTCAAATGCAAGGGCCTGAGCTCACCCTCCAGGTATTTTTGACCACTAAGGATATTTCTGCTAGAGTAAGGATTTTGTTTGTTTCCATTCCAATGACACCACCTTTCTGTCAACTGATAGAAGAAATATAAGCAATTTTGAGCTAGAGGTTGGGTGTATTTGTAGTTTAGTTTCCTTTTGGCATGAGCTGCTGCTGTAGCTGAGATAGTTACAATCAACAGGCATACAACAATTTCTTTCAGCAATTTCAATACAGATGGGATTTGAGGCTAGGTACACAGATGAATACAGACAGGAATATTCCTTGGTGCACTCTGGAATTATACTTTTCCCCCACACCAATCCTGCCATTATATGAGAATGTGAGAGAAGATATTCCCAATAGGATAGAACTGGTGGTCCAGCCAGTCTGGCCCTCTGTCTGCATAAACAGTGACTGGGCATTTAACACATGAGCATGGCCACTTCATACCAGACCATTTCCTTCGCACTGCAGTTGCTTCTGCAGTTGTTGGATTCAAGATGCTAGAGGTATTTTCCTGTCTAGTTCTCCTGGTATCTGCTTATAGACCTGTTGACCATGAACTGTTCTTCTCATTTTCTCATGCTGCTGGTACAGCTTGCCTTCGCCCTCACTGTGGGAACAAGTTGCAAGAGTTCATATGCATTAGGTAAAAGAGCACTTGCTTTTAAATGTCAGCTTTTTGCTTCATAGAGTTCAAGGGCTCAGTCAGTAACAGCTTTGCATCCAGCTTACACAGCACCCTCCTGACAGTGACGTGTTTATTCCTCCTGTTCAAAATGAAGGATCCCAAAACTTTGTATCCTTCTGGAAGCCAATTATTTTATCCCCTGGATCCTTTTTACTGCTTCTCTCTGGTATGACCTCCAACTCCACTAACACCTTCCTGAATCACAGAGCTGGGACTGCACACACAGCACTTGAGGTATGACACATTCTAGCTTAATATGGTGGCAAAAAGTCTGTCTTGCTCTCACTGATAATGCTTTTCTGATGTTTTGGCTCAATGGTACCTTCAGGGTTTGGGAGCTCCCCTTCTGTTCTCTTTTTTCCCCTGTGAGGAATTTCCCCCATATACGTTGCTGGGGTGACAAATTGCTGGGTGCTTGAGAGGAACAAAGGACCTGGCCAGGAGAGAGGAGCCATGGGGGGCTACTCTCTTTCACCTGGGTGTGTGGGCTAGGGTGTGTGCTCTGCATTCAGAGAGAGAGGCTGCTGCCATCTCGTCAGCACTGGAGACTTCTGCTTTTTCGGCTGCCTTCCTTCTACCGGAGAGACCCCGGGATCCCAAGCCCGCCTTCCCTGCCCTGCTGGGAGTCGGGCTGTGGCTGACCTGCCCTCGCCCTGCCCCCGCCGTTGCTTTGAGCCTTCACTACTCTGTAGCCCTGCTCACCCTGCCTGCCCAGACCTCCGGGGGTTCCCACGGCAGCTCCGCAGTTTGGATACATCTCGTCTGCCACCCGGGATTTGTGCTTGTCCCTGCTGTTCCAGCCTGCTGTTCCCGAGGGTCTGGCCGGACACCGGGATCGGCTGCCCAGGGGTTTGTGAAGCCTTTGTTCCATCCCTTCCCGGGATCCCAGGGCACCGGTGCCGCGTGCTCCCCGAGCTCGCTCCGGAGCGCCCCCTGCAGCCGCGGGGGAACCATCGCACCTGCCCTGCTCACCGGGAGCCGCCAGCGCCCCTGCCGGCTGCGAGCGGAACTGCACCCGAGGGGAAAGGGCCCGACAGCCGAGAAGGCTGGCACTGGGTTTGTGTTTGCTGTTACTGCCATAGTTATTGTTGTTTTGTTTGACTTGTTATACACATATAGATACATAATAGTAAAGCACTGCTATTCCTGTTCCTCCTGTCTTTGCCTGAAAGCCCCTTAATTTCAAAATTATAATAATTCGGAGGGAAGGGGGTTGCATTTTACCTTCTCATTTCAAGGGAGACTCATGCCTTCCTTGGCAGACACCTGTCTTTCAAACCAAGACAGGTACCCAATATTCCCTGTTGCATATTTCACTGTCATTTGAGACAATGATTTAGAAAATCAGCCAGTGATGATTCCAAGGTCTCTTTTTGGTAGTTGAAGCTCAGTTACAGCTGGCATTTACAGCTCAGGTTTCAGTGCCCTAGAAACAAGGTTTAGATTACAATTCCTGAGATGCATTATCCTGCGTTTCTTGGTGCTGGAGCTCATCTGCCCCCTTTTTTCCAACTCATTCAGTTTGGTGAGGTTTTCCTGGGGTTTTTACAGACAGTGATCTGTTGCCCACACAAGACAGACTTGCAGTTTTTACTGTGCATCTGCTTTCCCACGTCCTTGCTGAACACAGCCAGCACTGGCACGGGTGGTTGGTGGGCAGAACTGGAGGCAGAGCCATGGCTTCCAGACCCCTCCAGGCCCTTCAGTACATGGGACTTACCCTGGCCTCTGTCCCCTCTTGGCACTTTGGTGGCCACAGGATCTCACTAATCCCCTGGACCTTCTTCCTGCTACGGCTGCCTTTGGGGAGCTCCTTATTATACTCTTCGCTTTCTTTTCAGCTATTCTTGTTTGTTTATTTACTTTCAGCTTGCTGTGTGTATGGGTTTTACTGTTCTTCTTTTCTTGGCCAGATTTCCTTTTGTTTCTTTTTTTCCCATGCTTTTCTATGTGATAGCCTGCACAACTTCCCAGTTAAGGCATGAAGGGATTTTCTGGATTGCATTGTTTTCTTTCTGAATTGTGGTACACTTTTTACCTGGCTTCTAGCACTTAATTTTTCAACAGCCTCCAGGCAGCTCCTAGGCTTCTTTTGTTTTGGAAAGCTGTTTTTATGAGGTTTTTCCTCTTTTATTTGTTCTTTTTTGACCAGTTACCCCATTGTTTACACAGTTTCTCTTCTTGAAATTCAGTACTGTAGTCACTATTCTGTCCTGTACATCACTCCAGATTATATCCAAAAGACCCTCCTTTCTTGTGATTTCAGAGGTTTTTGTTCCAGGAAGCAGCCATCTACTGTCTCCAGAAAATTTATCTCCTGGCTCACTTTTCAGTATTGATGTGTAAAAGCACATGTAATTTTTGTTCTCTTGCTTAATATTGCTCAAGAAAGTCAAATGGTGGTCTAATTTGCCTTTATTTTTTTAATGCAGTTGTGGTTTTTTCCCTCTTGGCCTTTTCAGAGATTCACTGGACACTAGACAAATCCAATTTGTACGTTGCATTATTCCAAGTGTTTTTCAATATCTATGCGTTGTCTCCTGTTTCTAGTTTAGAAAACCTCATAGATAAGTGTTAAGTTACAGTGACACCTTGTGAAGTCTTGTCCCTTTGTGTGCAAAGGCCAGGTACTGTGCCATCACAAGAAGTTATCTGTCTGATGGTTGATTCTCCACGGTCATCAGCTGTTTCTTTCTCACTCCTGCCACAGAAGCAAGGGCAGAGCAAGATGACACTAACGTCAGGTGGAGTGAAGGGTCTCATTCAAAAAAACTAGAACTGTCCCTTGGGATCTAGTCCCAGGCATCCCAGCAGACTCACATTTGCTTGGCACACAGGGTCAACATCATAGGAATGCAAACCAAAAGCTTCACACCCTTTCTGGTCTTTCAGGAGCCAATATTTTTTAAAATTTTTTTTCTTCCTTGTACTTTTCCTGAGCAAGACTTCCCTGCAGTTGTCTCCTTTGCCACTGGCAGCAATATAGCATTTCTGCAAAAGCCAATGTCACTCAGGGACTGCATATAGCACTGCCATATTGGTGAGTCTGACCAGGAAAATAATAATCTGGTGGCACAAATCATTGCCATATATGGGTCATTGACTACAGTCAGAAATGTTTAATTGACTTTCCGGACTATTTCTATCTGAAAAATTTAGAGAGCAGCTCAGAATTTCCACCCACTCTTTACATATATTGAACAGTTCATTAAAACCAGTTTAATTTCTCAGTTTGATGCAATAAGCCCCTTATCTAAGAGACTTATGTTCCTCTGTACTATTTTTTCTTGTTTGCACCATCCTCTCTATTCTCAATATGTTAGACATAAAGTCCTAATTCAGTAGTTCTTGAAATAGATAGGAGCATGCCAGAAATTTTTTATCCATCACTTAACATAATTCTGTAATATTTTATACAAGGATGTCCTTGTTCTCTGTAACCACATGATGAGGGAGAAATTAAAGCATGAGGTTTTCCGAACAGCATTAACTGCAATTCCTGCAAATTCACATGCCTTTGCCAGATGCAATGTCTGTGACTGTTTCTGAAATGTGCATGCAACAGAAAAGCATACTCTATATGGAAGAAAAATCCCACAGTTGTATAGAAAAAAAATATCCCCACTGTAAACATTAGGAAATGACAAATACTCTTAGGACATATTTATGTATCCAAAACAATATCAATTATTAAAGCAAAAGGGGAAAAAAACCAAAATTTAACTAAAAATAATGCTGAGTGTTTAATAGATTTGTTTAATAGTAATAAACAAATAACCCATGAATACTTTAAAACAGTTAGTGTTGCAGGAAGCAGACACCCAGAAGATTTTATTAAATATTCAAACATTTATGGAGTGTGCTCTAGAGGTTAGAGCAGAGGCCTGACAGTCAATAGCGCTGCCTTATATCCCTGCTCTGCTGCACATCTTTCCTGGAGTAAGCAAATCACCATGCACATGGCTGTTCTTGTGCTGTAGTGGGGATGGAATTGTGCTGTGTCAGCTGTGCTGAGGAGCAGGTGCCAGTCTCAGTTTTGCCACAGGAGTCTGTGTGATGACAAAATGCCCCATGACAATGTGTTTCTGGGACACCTCTGTGTCATCCTGAGCCTGTCTCTATTCCTATCAGCTCTTTCAGTTCTTGCACAAGAGGCAAGTGTAAAGTTGTGGTATACTTCTGCAAACTGCTGAGGTCCGGGCGTAGGCTTTGGCCACTTTTATCCCACTAAGGCAACAACCAGGAGTATAACCATCCCAGAATATATGACAGGTCTCATATAAGCCCAGTCTTGGGCTCATGAGCTGATGCTGTTTCATGAATGAGATTTCAGTGCCAGGAAGACCAAAACACATGAGGAAAGGGGAGAGGAAACTCACTGGCACCAGGAGTTCAGAATACCTGATTGGTGCTCACTGTAAATGGAAACAGGTCCAAAAAAGCTGCATGAGACAGTTTCCACCTTTTCTCCTGCTTGCTGTGATGAGGAAAGCATGAACAAACAGCCCACGCTGTGCTACTGGTAGCTTTACAAGTGGGGAACTGGAGTAATGATTCTGCTCTACATTTGAAGACAATACCCACTGATGATTTTCCTGCATCTTCCTTTGCAATCTGAATATATGCTTCAAGTAACCTTAAAACTGGTACAGGAATCATTTTAATGCTATGTTTATAAATGAATTATGTGTGGGATGTGAATTAATTAGTAGGATGAGGGTCCATAAATATCCAGAGACTTCACAAGGATCTTTGCGTTTCATAAGAAGATCTGAGTCCCAAGTTTCCAGCTCTCCCTGGGTGCATAATCACTAAATATCAAATGAGCTACCCTCGTGGAGTTATGAATATTAGAGAAAAAGGACAGGTGGACTATCACACCTTGCTCAGAATTTTGGTTTCTCTCAACAATGCATGGTTCTCCGAAGATGTTACATAGGAAGGTGTCAGTACTGTCCATGACTGGCACAAATTCCAAAGGGTAAAGCATGCTCTGAGGATACTGGGGTTGCACCCACCCCTGCTCAGGTGTTGGTGCCCTGAGAGATGTGCTTGAGGTCAGAAACAGGGCTGCACTCAAGAGTGAAACTCTTGCCCCCATATCATAGGTACAAGTAAAACATTGTCCTCTTCTCTTAATTCATTTGGCCTGTCAGTTGATCTTCACAGAAAAAAAGTGAAGCAGAAAAGATGGCAGCAGAAAAGATGTGAACATTGAGGAAGATGTCCTCAGAGCTTTCTAAAAGTCATTTATTGCCCTCACAGATTCCAACCTAATTTTCCTTCTTGCAGGTGACTATGATTGAGGTGACTGATCCTAACAGATTTTAAATCTAGGGGAAAAATACCCAGCCTTTGATTTGTTAAGAGGTATTGGAGGACCCATAGTAGGGTGCTGTATGAGCAGGTGGGTATTCCCTGAACAGGGACAGCTATAAACTGGGTCAGATGGTGATTCTGTGGAGAAATTTCTAATGAAACAGACTGATTTATTTTCTTGTGACATCTCTAAGCCGAGGCACCCAAACACTCAACACTATGAGCTCTTAAAAAACAAAAGTGGCATTGAAGAATTAATGGTTCAGATGTCGGACCAGCACCAGCAGGTGAGTCTAAGAAGTGAACTGAGGGTTGGGGGGTGGCCCTGCAAAGTCACAATGGCACAACACCAGAAACCCTGGTGAGCTTGCCATGGACTCACTTGTGACATGGGTGAAACTGTGAAATGCAACTTCTTTTGTATCTAGGCAGGGAATGGAGGGCATAATATTTTGTGGCTGCTCCATAGCCAACCACTCGTCTGCATTAGGAGAGTGCCCATTAGGCCTCTTGTGAGTTCCACAATCAACCACTATTAATGGTAAAAAAAGAAGCCAGTTCCACAGCTCATCCTCTGCCCTCCTGGCCCTGCCTTTTTCTCTGTAAGTCTTCCCCCAGAGAGAAGGTCTTAGCAAGTTTCTTTTGTTTCTTTAGAAAACATCTTAAGGCAGTATGCAAGGCATGCATTTTTACTTTCAGAAAAAGGTAAAAGAGAAGACAAATATCCTTGTTTTCTTGTAATCCAGATCCTAAGTAGATTTAATGGCCCTGTTAGTGCTGGGCAAAATTAAGACCTTATGAAACATGTTACAAAGTACCTTTGTAGATCTCATTTTCAATAAAAAAAGGGTTTAGGTCATGCTGAACAATCTGCAACTTATTAGCACTTTGCCTTCAATAGGTTACCTTTCATGGTATAATACTCTGTTTTCATTAAGGATTGAATCCAAAAAGGCCATATTTTTAGACCTCAAGCAAAATATATTACTGATATTGTAAGCACAAAGATAAAGAAACACAAAACACTTAACTACAAAACTCATTTCTTACACAAATCTGTCAGATTCAATGCTTTTCTCTAAATGCAGTGATCATTACAAGAACAGCTTGTACTCTTTAAACTTGAAATGTTAGGTGTAAAATTTGTTGTCCAGCCAGGAAAGAAATGGGGGAAAAAAAAGCAATAAACAAAAATAAACAGAAAATGCAGACTTTGACATGTTCAATCTGCTTGCTCTACATCTCAGAATCATGAACACCTGAGAAGAAAGAATATGAGGTAATGTAAAAGTCTACTTAGATTTTAATAGATAAAAATATGCTACCTACCAGTTGTATCAGGTTTTTTATTTCTTTGTGAGTCCATTTTGTTTCAGGTTTGGTCAAGGAATAATTTTGATATTAATAAAAAGCTCTCCTCATCTTTTTTAACAGCAGTTACTTTGAAACATAAAAACCTGACACTATGCTCACATTTCTTAAAGATTATTCCACCATATGGACTTATTATTATTTCTCACCAGTCATTTTCTTTTGAGTGCTTGCCTAGTCCAGCCTCTTCTAGGACACACTTCATAAGAAGAAAGATTCTTCTCCATAGAAGGGAAGGAGAAGGACGAAGGGTAAGTAACCTTCTCCTGCTTCGTCCTTTGCAAAAGTGAGATAACACCTCTAAACCTCCTACTGTACAAAGTACACTTGTTCCTTTAGGAGTAATACATTATTTGTTTTGACTAAACAATCCTCCCAGCTGATGAGTCACATGCAAGCAGGTGCATTTGCATGGGATGCACTGACAGACATTTGTTCACTGCGGACTAAAAGAAGTACCAGTTGATGGTGAGATCAATAGTATCTGTCAGGAGAGAGAAAAGTTGAAATTCTCTACAGCTTTGCTTTGTAATGCAGCCTGAAAGCAGAAATCAGAACTACCTTCAGTCCTCTGTGCCATAAACAGTGGCAAGGAATTTCAAGCACCAGCATTTTTTCCTTATGTCAATGATGTTCAGGGGTGTATATATATATACGTTTTTGGGTTTTTTTTAATTTTTTTTTTTTATTCTGGAATAAGGTCTTGGAAACTGATACACTGTGTCTTCCCTGTTAGTGGACTAAGATGACATAAAAGACACCCCCACCCACTTTACTTCCCAAAAGAACAGATATGGGGAGATACTCTCAGTTCTCTGCATCTCACTAGTGGACTACAGGCACTGGAGGATAATCTTCCTAAACCATGTTGAAGGAGATTTCAGCAACAGTCTTCAGCAGTGCTCAGTTATTAGAATAGGCTGAAGAAGCTGACAACATGCTGGTCCTCCTTCAGACCACCAGCAGTTTTGATCTGAGCACTGTTCCTCCCATCACCCACAGAGCACCCCCTGCACCTGCTCCTCTGTGAATCTGTCTTTTGGAATGGGTTGTGAAGTACACGTGACTTCAGATTTAGCTAATCCTGATGTCACATGCAAAGCCAGCAGTTCTTGCCCTACTGGAGACACATCTCTTTCTGCATCCTCACAGTATGTTTGCCATTCTCATGCCAGTGTCTCTCTCATATTGCTCATTCTGGGGTTAAACAGACTGTGAATAAAACACACAAAAAAAAGCTCAGTATATGAACTTCAGTCAAAAGTATGAAATCTAAGGGTGGGTAGTCCCTAAGGGATATCTACAGTCACTCAGGAATAAGTTTTAGAGCTCAGAACTGGAATAAGTCCTGCACTTAATGTTGCCCATTGCTCTTCCTTCTTCATCTTCTGAGCAATAGGTTTCTGTTGCTTGCTTTGTTTTACTAACCATTTTCACATGCCCTATCAAATGAGTTATGAAAGTTATGATTAAATAGAGCTATCAAATTTCCCTTGCTTACTAAGCAAGTGCTCTTAGAAGAGGGAGGTAAGTGGTTGATTTGGAGTGATCTACCATTCTTATTTTTATCCCATTTTTAATTTACCTCAGTGGCTTACTTGTTCTTCTGTTCAAAATACATTAACAGTACCACTACATTAAAGATCAGCAGTTCATTGATTAATGTTTTGATTTCATGGTTTGTGGTTTGATTTGGTTGGGGGGCATTGTTGGCTTTGTTTTCTGTTTGGATTTTAATAGAACAGGAATCAAAGGTAATTTCAAATGTTAAATCCACTATTGAAAACAGTAGTACATATTAATATAGTAAAATAGGTAATGTTTCTTTATAAATTGCATGTGTAATGTACAAATTTGAGCACTATATTAATGTCTGAGTGATGAACAGGTAGATGATTTGTATGAGAGATTTCTTTGTGGAGAAGGAGAATTTTAATTCTGTTTCCATTCTCAGCAGATTGGAAATGATTTCTCATCATACTGTGGATTTTAACTGGTGTATACATCCTTGAAAGTGATAATCATACACGTTTGGGAAATTACTCCCATAAATGTTATTCCATTCAAGAATCTTATGTTTTAAGTATCATGTTCAGCACATATTGGAAAGAAGGTTGCAGTTAATATATGGAAACATCATTTGTATTTAATCACGCAGTTGGGAGTAGTTATAGTAACTAAGTAGATGCAGACAGTTTAAAATGCACAGATTGTTACTGCAACCTAGCTTGCCACGGGCACTTTTTCCCTTTGATAGCTCAAGTGCCGAATAAATAAAGTACAATCAATGCTAAGAACTGGTTGAAAAAGCCATTCCATGTAGGTTATGCTGTCAGTCCTGGCCCACACAGCTTAGCTACGATAGTGTGAAAACAAAGGGTATATGGGCAGCTTTATTGCTGCCTTTTGCACCTTGTCTCTGGCATCCAGAGGGCACAGCAGCAATTTCACCAGGCTTAGCTGGGCTCCCCTTTGTGCCTGGGTGTTTTTTACAGCAGATGGAAGCTGGGCTAGGATATTTGCCATGTCTCCAAGCATCTGTGTGATGCCAGCTGCATGCACGGGGTCAAAGGTGTGACAGGGTGGCTCTTGTACTGGGTCTCACCTGGCACTTTCTGTTCAGCAGCTTTCTGTTCACACACTGTTTAATTCAGTGTTTGACAAATATTGGAAAATAAACATGTGTTTTTCCAGGAATCATTCAGGGACTGAGTTTAAAGAAAAAATTAAATTAAACTGGAACCTGAAATGATTTTCTTAAATATTGTCAATCTACAGAAACAGATACAACAGTGGTCAAAAAACAAATGCATAGACCTTTTTTCTTATTAAACTTACATAAAAACTGTCAGAATAAGGATGTTTGGTTATTAAATCTTAATAGACTTTCTCAGAAGAAATAATACAAAATATATGCTGTTATATATACATATTGTGTATATGTTCTGATATGCGTGCAGATACCTGCACATGCAAGAAAGCCCTACAAAGGAGGAAGAAAATGATTCTGTGTTTGTATGAATACAATATAATTTGTTCTAAGGCACTTACATACTGCAGAAATGGCCATCAGAGAAAAGATGAAGCCAGACAAATCTGTCTGTACATGCACAGTAACATGCCTAGTTGTTAAAGGCTCACTTGTGCAAGCTTCGATAAAACACTGAAACACATCTATGCCCTTCTACTATGGCAGAATTGTTGATACAAAATTTGCTGCCTCCTACATTATTGTTACACATGATGTTTGTTTTTCCTTCCCTCCTTTTCCAAGGTATAAATGAACTGCTTATGTGGAGTTCAGTAACATAACTGTACAAAATTAGTGACAAAGAGAAATGTCAGAGTTGATATTCCTGACACAGCCTTTTTAACTCTTGTTATGTCTTAGGTTTGCATATCAGAGATCGAATAATGCAGCAGTCCAAGATCCCAGGAGGCTCTCACTACCATTGTCTTTTAGGTTTTTAGCCTGTGGCCTTGATTGAAAGGAGAGCTTCAATTGGGACTACTCATTCATTATTATTAAAAAATGGGCATCCTGGCATGCCTCTGTGAGGAAAAAAAAAAGGGAAAAAAAAAGGAGAGGAGTTTAAAATATTTGCTCTCTGTTCCTGTGTAAAAACTTCTTAGATGGAGTTTGGCAATTGATGTCGAAGTAGAGTTAGACAGCCTTTGAAACACTTACCTAGTTCACGAACATTATGGAGGATCTAGTTCACTGCAGTTTAGATTCATAGACAGCATTTTGCTTTTCTGTGATCAAAATGCCTGTACAGTTTCAAGGGCTTATCATCAGAGTTGAATCTACACAGAGCCTAACCTAGGAACAGCCAAGAAAAGCATACATTTGAAGGGCTTTGATGCTCCATCACATAGCCATTCAGTGGCTATAATGGAAGAGGAGTACATGACAGACTTTGGTCGTGCCTGTCATTCATAAATCTCAGTAACTATACCAAGTGTTCCAGATTTTACAGGGCAATTGTGCCAGTACCTCATACGGCTGCAGAATGAACTCTCACTGCTTTAATCATGTACCTTATTTTTCTTTACTCAAATTACTGAAGATATATATATGCTAAAATTAGATTATTTTATTTTCGAGGAGATCTCTTTAAATTATGTATTTACATAATTTAGCAGATGGTGTAACCTACCAGATCACAAGAAGCAGGAATATTGATGTGTTTTATACCTCTGGTTAAGGAATAAATATGTGCAAGCACTAACAGTTGAGAAATAAGCAGAAAAATGACAGATTTAGTATTATATGCAGGATAATATTTTTCTTATTTCTTCAGTCAGAGTAAAGTCCTTTTTAAAGCAGTTTGGAAAAGGATTAGGACTTGTAATATAGATGTGGTTGAGACAGTAAGTAGGTTAGCCAGAAGCTAGGATATTTTTGTCACAATCTTCAGCAGAGCCAAGATTTTGGCCCATGGTCTAATTCTGCATTCCTTCATCAAGAAAAATGCATGAGTATCAAATGTATCAGAAGTGTTCCTGCACAGCTCATCAGCAAGGCTGTGAACACACAGTAAATAAAATAGAGAAAAGGGCAAACTTTTTCCCAGTCATTCAGATGAGTGGCCATAGCCAAATGCTGCTCTGTTTGACTTTCTCAATGTCTTCAGATGTATTTCTGGTAATACAGCTCTCTCTTTTGCAGCATATTATCCTTTCTTAATCCAAAAGCACATGTTACTTCTGTATTGTTCTATCTATTTCTCTGTCTGAGATGAACATTACCATCTGCATCGCCTGTTCCTTGATTCTGATTTCTGTGATGGGTTTTATACATAGCTGTGTGGCTTCATTCTGGTGAACATGTGCTTTTATACTTTTATTTTAAATCCTTAAGAAGAATCTTTTAATTTTATTAAGAATAGGTATTTCAGCCCTGCATATTTCCCTCCTATTTCTCCCAGTAATTCAGTCTATTGTTCTTATCAAAACAATTAGCAAGCATGCATTTACTTTTATTCCTTTGATAAAAAATGAACAGTTAAATTATTTTAGCAGAGGAAAAATCCTGTTCTGTAAAGGCGTTTTCAATTGTTTAATTAAATAATTCTTTCTGAAATGCAAAACAAAATCTCTAGATGCTCATTAGTTGTAAGTGTTACTAGAGATGTGCAAGTCATGTCTCACATTCCCTGAGAATGAAGATATTCATCTCTGTTAAAGAAGTCCTGTAGCCTTTTGCATCCAAATATGCGTATTGCATCTCTCTGGAAAGCACACAAGGTGAGAGGGTCCTCAAAACCTTCAGAGAGGAAGAATCAAGAGAGGGTGCATCCTTCCCTTGTGCTCTTCCCTCACTCCATGCCCCATCCCTCCCTGGATGTCAGTGCCCAACCGCAGCCCTCCTCACCAATATTTCTCTGCAAGGCAATTCAAGGAGTGCCTCTCTCATCTGATATTTTTAGCAGGCCTTCTAGTCTTATCCTTGGAAGATGTCCACTAAATCTGCTCTCTGGAGGCAGCACACAAAAAACTTGAAAAAGTAAAAAAAAGAAGCCTATATATTTGTGTGGTAGCACAAACAGAAGTGGTCATTGGAGTCAGGGTCAGGGTTTCACTGCTCATCGGCACAGATCTGAGACTGAACCTTCGTTTTCCATTCACGCTGGCTAGAAGGTTCCAGTCTGGTTGACGTATTCACGTAATCCACACCCATCTGAGTAATCTTTTAGTCCCTGCCAGTGCAGATGATAACTAAGCTTGCTAAGCCCCCACTTTTACTGAGATATGAGTGGTGCTAATTGCCTGTTCTTTGCCAGACTGAGCAATATGTTTTCCAGATTCCCTAAAACGAGAGTGACTTGTTGGCTCAAAACTTCTCGTCTTCCTTCATCACTTCCAGTATTTATTATCATCTAATTCTCCAGTAATACCTTGGTTCTAAATTAGGTCAGTGACTCAGTAATTGGCAGTGTTTCTGTGACACTGCCACTGAAATGGTATGGCAGCTGATTTCTTAATCACTTTTATATAACCCACACTATACACAAGTCAGGTGAGGAATTTTTGCTCTTGCAGACTAAGCTCCAGGTTCCAGCCTCTACTAAAGCCTGTCAAGTTTCCCCCTTGACCTGAGTGATTGCTGGCCTTAGATTCAAAATAGATTGTCACTTGTTTTTATAAGATCTTTGGATTTTACAGCCACTGTCTTTAAATGTGTTTTCAATCAAATTATATTGAGTACTCTGCCTATCTATTCTTTTATAGATAATATTTTAAATATTCTTTGTAAAATTTCTCCATTCCACTTTAGCTACAGCTGTACTAACTCCATGGAACAGAGGTATCAACATTCTCCATGATAGAGTTCTTGCATCCCTCACACAGCAGATATTTCCAAATGGCTTATGGGTTTCTGGAAAGCAAAACATTCATACAAATGGTACTATCTGTAATCTTCCTTGATCTCCCACTCCACATGGGAGTTCATAAGATCCTACTGTTGATCTACAGGAAAAACATTGCTGGATTTGACCTGTTCATATTCACTGTTACTAGAATTAATGTGAGAAAATCAAAGTACTGTAGTACAATAAAGTCACTCATGAGTGGAGTTGCATCTCTCCCTCACAGGGAAACTTAAAAGAGTTGAGAGAGTTTAATTGTGAGTCCATGTAAGGTATATCATGCATGGAAGCAAAATGAGGGGGAAGGAGGCGTTCCCACCTGAAGGGAATTTACAATATAAAGCCACAGTGAAAATACAAAACTTTCTGAATTACAAAAGAAAAAAAAAGAAATGGGAAATAACATGGATCAATTTACTAGAGGTTGTGAGGTGATCACATAATCAGAAAACATCTTAAGCTTATGATTCATTGTAAGCATGTAGGTAAATCATGTCTCCCTCTCTCCCCCCAAGAATAAAAGGATATTTACATTATTTCTTCTGTAAAATATTGTCAGGCAAATCATTAAAGGAAGGTTTTTTTTAAAAAAAGAAAATCCAGCACTGAACAGAGAGTGTTGAGACAACATGGGATCTGGGTCAGCCAACCACAAAAATGGAAAACTGTATAGCAGTCTTTGTCCTTTATCTCAGCATAATTTCCTTGTTTCATAGCTTCCCATGCCTCACGTGTCTTGCAGAAATGTCACACATGATGCTGTTACTACTCTGTGATTTACTGCAGCTGCAGAACAAAGAAATGGTGCCCAAAAAAGTAAACGAGTGAGTGAACTCCTTCTGCAATACCAAGCACTACAGGTTGTTAGCCTCATATAGAAAATACCTAGCTTGAAATAAACTTAATGCAAAGGAGACTACTAGTAGATAGTTCAGTCAGTAGTTCTGTCACCCCAGCAGGGCCACCCCTGATGCCTGTGGGTTGCCTCTTACAAGATGTCATTCCCTCTCAAACTGTGTTTTGGTGTTACTGCTGTCCCCAGAAGAAGGAAAGGACAGGAAAATTACTCCAGAGTAGGCACTGCTGGTGACCTTGACCCTTAAAGGATGGCAAAATAAACTGGAAAGGTGTGCAACCAAGAGGAATGAAAGGGAAAGGTTTTCTAGAATAATGTAATTAGGCTGTGTAATTCTCTGCCATATCTGTTTGTAATTATTTCAAAATGGTGACGAGATGTGCATACCCTTAACAAGAATATTTGGTTATCATCACTTGTAACAACAGTTTGGGATGAGAACCTTGAAGATCCTGGTACATGCCTTTGGCAGAGATGGGGAGAACCTCATGATTGATCCATTCATATGATTTCTGACAAACCTAACCACTCCTTAGATCAGCTGTCATCATTTCAGTGTGCTCTAGAACTCATGGAATAACCAAATAAATAAATGCCTCATGACTGTCAATGCCAGAAGGATACTAAACAGATGGGATTTTTTTCCATCAGAACACCTATTACCCCTTTGAAAATAAAAATGTTAAAGGGTTAGGTGAGACTGATTTGCCTTTGATGCTTTGTCCTATGGAAAGTTGGTTAAAAAGGGTAATAAGTAGACACACAACATGGATCAGCTGAAAGATTTCAATAACGAAACATGCATTTAGGATGCTTTCCCTATCAGTGGCAGATAAGAACAAGAAGTTATTTTGTTATTTAATATATATATATATTTTTTTTTTTAATAGAGTATTTTTGTTTCTTGCTTTTGCTGAAAGTTTGCAGAGGGAAAAAAGTTCCTTCTCTATGAAGCTGGCTTTATCATTTTGCCAGATGAAAGTATTACAGTGGTTGGGTGTGTGCAGTAGGTACAATCAGTGACTAGTGCTGCTTCATATTTTTTTATATTTTTAAAATAAGACTGTTGCTCGGTTCCTTTGGAAATCATACGGAGGATTATCTGGATTTTAAATCAATATCAATAAATCTGGGGCAATTTGCTTGGAACATCTAATTACTTTTCCCCTCCCACTAGATTTTCAGACCAGCTTGTTACCTCAGGGCTTCAAATACCTTGGGATCCATCTTTCTCTCAGAATTGTCCTCAATTAGCTTTTCATGCCTGTTTCAAGATCTTGGAATTGGCAGTCCTAGGTGGCAAAATCTTATATTAATTTATGGGCAGAACCATTCTAATACTAGAGTACTCATTTGTTCTGTGTATTGTATTTTTTTCACAATATGCAAGAGTAGCTTTTAAGATATTACAGGAAGGAACTGAGAAAGCTAAATTACAATTTTCTCTGGTAGAGGTGAAAAATCCCCAAACAACTAAAAGAACACGAACTTTCTCTGAATCATTTTGTTAAGACTACAATATCTAAAACTAGTATTAGAGTTCATCTAAATATCTATTCTGCAAATACTGTGTTTAAAAGACTTTGGCTCTATTGTGATGGAAAATAAAAAACTGGCAGAGCCTCATTTGATCATTCAGTCTTGGTTTCTTCTAGCAGTATTAATCTTCTCTTAATCTGGGGTAACCCACACTTGAAAGTCATCACAAGGACTGCAGCAACCTGTCTGCTTTCCCTTCCATCACCTAAGGCAGCTCCCTGGGATGAGTTCTGCCAGAATTCAGAATAGTTCCCCATAGGATGTGTGGGGAAGCCTCACCACCATTAAAGCTCTCTTTGTACCAGTTACAGCACTAGGAAAACCACAGGGATATCCTTTCTCATCAAGGAAAGGAACTAAATACTCTATGTTCAAATAATATCTAGATCTGGGAAAAAAAACCCACAAGTGAAGGAATGATGGAGATCTGAAGAGTTTTGAAAGGAAAGTCTATTTGGAGCAGTTCACTGCCTCCTCCAATACAGGAACTAAGTGGCGTCAATATGCTGCTGAGAATTTCAAAAGGAAAATATGGGTAATTTCTAATTTTATACTTTCTTGTCACATATAGTGTGGAAAATAATGTGAAAGCATACCTGGGTTCCAAATAGCTGCTGAAGGAAAAAAGTTTTGTGCAAGACTTTGCAGTACAAAAATACCAGTTCTTGCTCAGGAAGATCTCAAACTTCAGTCAGCTGTTTTCTGTAAATCTGTACTGGGGAGGAAGCATCATTACACATGTTCTGATTTTCATTATCTTCCCCAGATAGCTGATATCATTCACTGACAGAGACAGGATATATAACTAGATGGTCTGACCTATTCCAGATAATCTTATATATTTTATGTGAAATATTGTAACTGACTGTGAACTGAAATATGCTCTGTGAAATATGCTCTCTTTTGCTTTTAAACAAAAGGTTTTGAATGAGTCTCATCACTATAAGCAAGGAACTCCAGGATGTGGGCCTAAGGGAGAGCCTAGTGAATTCCACCAGGATTTCTGCACAAGCTTTGTGGCCTGGAGGTTGGGGGTGGGCAGGAGAGAAGGAGAAAACTCAGAGTTTAAGGCTAGAAAGAATCAGCCAAGCACCTAAACTGCTGCACAGATAAACTTGTGTTAAATACAGTAATTCACAAATCAAAAATCTGATTTTTAAGAAGCCAAAGATGAGCTATTGATAATTTCTTGGGTTGTTCTAGTGGTTAATAACAATTACTGTTACAAAAGCATACCATAATATTCTTGCCTTCAAATTCCAGCCAGTGGTCGTTGCAAGACCTGAATTTTTAAGTGTTGAGTCTGACAGAAGCTGCTACATTTTTCCTACAGACACTCTTATATATTTGTAGTTAATCAATCTTTCAGTCTTATTTTTCTAAAAACTCTAATTCTTGCTCTTTGTTTCTTAGAGAGGACACTTAACATGTCTTTAAACATTTCTATGACTCTTATGTATGTTTCAAATTTCTACCATTCTTTCCAAACTGTGGGTTGCAAAGTGAGTAGATGACCCCATTTATAGCTCCTCTCCACTTGTAAAGCAGCCTCCCTACCTTTACAGAGTGGGATGGGAATATCCTTTGGTATTACAGTACTGAATGGATGGCTTGTCTTCTGTTGTTTGCTTGTTCTGAGCTCTAGGTCACATAACTGACCCCAGTTCATTTTACAACAATGGACGAAAGATACAATTACAGATATACAATGCAAATAGAGATTTGATTCTGTGTGAAATTTGGAGGGTGTTACTAGCCTGATAATGACGCATTCCTTATTGCTGTGTTAAAGTCAGCCCTCTAGACCAGTTGGTACAGTTCACTGATAGTCAGTAGTTTATAAACACCATTTCAAAAACTACCCAGAAAGCAAATGCCAAAAGCAAAATCCACCATAGTCCTGATATGTGCAAGAGCTAGTTATGGAAAAGTTGCAATGCAGACGAATCTTGATCCCTAGGTGACTACTTGAGACTTCTAGTTTGCAGATTTATTCTAGGACCCTTGTGAATACGTCACTCAAAATAAACATGCCTGCTAATTAGGTGCCTCATACCACTTGGAATGTTGCACATGACTGATCTATAAACATATGCACAACATGATAACTTTTAATGTCTGAAGGCAGATGTATTTACCACAGCTCATCAGTATTGTGATGTAGTTTATCAGCAAGGGGATAATATAGTGATACTGCTGGGACTTGAAGAGGAACAACAACCAAGTCTGTTGGTATCTGAATGGCCGGGCCTTAAGAGTAAGCATAATTTTTACCCAGGTTCATTGGAACCTGAGGAGGAGTGAGGGTTGCATCCCTGCCCATTGGAGTGATGGGGGAAAGGCATGCTGTCCTTGTATGTTATCAGTGAAGCAAGAGATGTTTCACAATACATTGTTCAATGTTTGTTAAAGCAGCAGCAGTGAAGGAGACAAGGACTGAACGCTGAGGCTCTGAGTTTCACTTCTCTTGTAATTATTGGTAGCTATTGACAGGAAGTCAAGCAGCAAGCTCAACACCTTGGTGGTACCTGTAGAGTTTCTGGATTTCTTAGGAAAGAAATTGTTGGGTAAAGCCTGGTGGGAAACATGGACAATTCACATGCAGTCAAGTTTACTTTTACTCAACCAAGAATATTTCTTAAAAAAAAGTAGTTCCCTTCAGCAGCTTGTAAAATTTCAGCCATTTTATCTGTCATTTCTGTGGATTACACTGCATGCTGCAAAAAAAGCTAAGTCGTGAAAGAACTACCTGTCTCTTCCTGCAGGAAGAGGAAAACATGAACCTGGCTAACGGGGCATACTGGGAATATGGAAGTTGTCAAGAAATTCTTGTTTTGAGGTTACCAACACTTTTTGCTATAACTTCAGTCCTCACCAGCTCTAGCCCTCTTTCAGCACACCGGTCAATTCTTAATTGCACATTGGGATATAACATGCACTTTTGACATGAGAGTCTAATCTAATGAAAAAGTTTGCCATCTTTTTGGCTAGAGAATGTCAGAGGTGTCCTTTGCATAGACACTGTTTTTTTTTCAACTGGTTTACTAACATCAGTTTGCTATTTGTACCTAGGGGATTTAGGAAAAACACAGTTCCTGACACAGTTACCATGAAGGCCTAATGTTCATAAATGCCAGGTTGTCAGTCTCATCAGGTCTAAGCAACTGAAATAGAAGGTGCTTTTTAATGCTACCCCAGAGTCAATTAAAATACAGTAATGCTGACATCTGCAGAATACAGAATGATCAAAGTAAAGAATGCCCATACAGCTTCTGACATAAAAACAGTGTGTTTGGCGGCAGAGTGACACAGTGTAACAGGTCAGATAATTATGAGAAAATCTATGATGTATCTGTTGCAATTGCTTAGCTTCTTTCCATTATCAGAGCCATCAAACAGAACAGTGCTCTCACTTCTCCTGATGGATCGTAAAGCTAGTGACACCCTCGCTCTCCTGATACAGATGGCATCTCAGGAGCAGCTGAATTAATTTGACAGTAAATAGGTGATAGCAATTGCTGTCTTCTCTCTCTCTCTCTCTTTTTTTTAAATATTATTTTTTTAATTGCACCAAGACAGCTTTTAACACTTCTGGGAATACCTAAGAAAGCCTATGCCATGATTAGCAGTGTACCCTCCTGTATTGTAAGTCCCTTCCAACGCATTTGCTGCTGTTTTATTTACATGATAATTGCTCAATGGCAACAAAATTTTACTCTCTCCCATCTCCCCACCCTAAGTCTCAGTCTGAACTATGTGCATTAATTAATTTTTGCCTTGATATGTTTATTAAATTAATGGAGGAATCTGACAGATGGGTTTACATGCTTAGGGTACAGTTATGCAAAAGTCATGGGTGTATTTTAGATGGCTGTACATTTTCTGCCCCAGTAACATTATAATTGGCTTAATGGATTTTCAGTTATGTGCATTGGCTTTCTCCCCTTTCTGAAGCAGACTAATTACAGCTTTTTACATTAAATTCTAATAGATATCCATTTATCTTCTCTAAATTATCACAATAATTACAGTAATAAATTAAGCATGTAACTGTCATTAATCTAAACAATTTTAAGTGGGTCTCATAACAGCATGACACAGACTGTATTTCCTAAATGTGTATTCAAATATGTTTCTAACTGTATAACTACTGTGTGGGAGGGTCTTGTTTCTCAACAAGCTGCAAAACCCAGAAGGCAGAATGGAAGAAGAGAGGAAAGGAAGGGGCTTTGGGGGCGTGGAAATGGGATGACAGAATGGAGTAAAAGTCAAAACAGACAAAATTTGAGGGATCACTGCATACAATTAACTATGTCTGAAGAATTGTCTTGGACGGTAACATCCTGGCAGACCTCAGAATCCATCAGTAATCCATGACTATTTCTTTCCATCTTATATAAAAATGTGTTGCAAATGTTTCTTTACTCAAGAACATCTACTTGAAATTATAGCTGGCTGAAACACGAAATTTTACCTTTCACAGATATTTTGGCAGAGACAACTTGGTTTTGTTTCTCACTTAGCACAATTTCCAGTTATTCAGAATACATCACATAATGGAAATTCTGAAAAATTTTGTGGAGGAAACTCATGTGATCATTGTTTTTAAAGTAAGACCATTCCTTAATTTTATCTTTCCCTCCATAGAGAGCTAGTGAGATAAATATTGACTAGACAGCTGTATAACTGCTCTTCAGCAGAAAGCTGAGGCACGGACATGCTCATGCCACTTTCATTGGTAGCTGTCAGGCTTGTAGGGTTGAGGGTTGGGACAAATCCCTTTGTATCCCTCTGTTTCTTCCCTTCCTCCCTGGGCATCTGGACTTCCAAAACATCTGGCTCTCCATTTGTGTGAAAGCCATGCAGATGGACCCTTCATGTAGCTGCACAGTCAGAACCATGTCTGCCTCAATAGCAGTTCAGGCAGGACTGTGGCAAACTAAGACCAACAGGCAAATCGCTCCCTGACTGTGATGGATGTTGGCTTCTAGATTCTTACAGGTGTGCTGTTTCCTCCTCCCCAGGAGGTTACAGCTGGTTTGGCTGTGCCTACCCTAATGCCCTGTCATGCTGACGTGTTATGAAGAAAGGCCACTGTTCAGCAGGATAGCATGGCCAGGGCCTTAGACACTCTTCTGGGGAGACAGCCAGCCTGACTCTGAAAATGTGAAATTCAAGTTCAAAGCGGCAGCTCCTTCATAACTACAGTTATGAGGATGGGTGGGAGCACAAGAATTTGCTGTCCTGGCAAACCTGTGGACAGAAACATATGTGTGTTCCTACCTGTGAGGACATGTATACACCTTTCACTGTTACCAAAAAGAACCTCTAGGCTGGCTCTTCCTCAAATGCAAAGCACTGCTGGTTCAATTAAATGCCAATTTCTTATGGCACCTCATCTGCCTGAGTACTTTCCAATCAGTTCCATTGAAAATACATTTCAGTAGCATAAAACACTGGGGTACTTTTATTCTGGAAAGGGCAGAAAGATTGAGATGTGTTTTTGTCAGCACTGCTTCATTATCACAACATGTAAAAACAGAGGCAAGAAATCATGAAACACCTGGAAGCAAATTTGTATATACTGAATAATTATATGTTTTCAATTATTAAAATATTAAGTGTTAAATATCCTTATATGGTACGTATCTGTGAAGCTTTTGGCTGTTTCTGTCACGGGAGGGCAATGGAACTTGTGTAAGTATTAAAAGGATTAGAAAAGTGAACTTTGTACAAAACTCCGAATTTTAAACTGCCTGTATTTTAAAGTGGTCTTAGAACACTGATACCGCACACACACGTGTGTGTGTGTGCATGCATGTGTGTATGTTAAATAATGTCAACAGCTTTCCTCAGCACTAGAAGGGAACACCTAATGTGTAGTTTGAATTGAGTTTCAAAATATAAAAACACTTACTACATTTCTTTTGTACCTCTGCAAGATGAAAAGGAGTCGCTAACATTTTTCTTAAATAATTTTGCAAATTCACACTGTTCTGTGAATTTAGGAATGTTTAAATTGGTAACACTTAATAGCACGCTGATTTGTGCAGCTCTGCAGTGGAATTCCTCTGGAAGGATGTATGACCTCTCCATTAATATGAAATAAGCTCCTTGTGATACCTTAATGAATATGCAGCGTCCCCTTAGTGACATGAGTAACATTTGAAACCTTTATGCATTTTCAGCGGGCATTCACCTCATCTAATCCTCAGAGCAGGTTCATTCATAGTCATATTTCCTGTTATCTGCTTACAAAGTTAAGATGTTCTTACAGTTTGAAATTTGTCACTTATTCCAGAAGAAGAAGGAAAAGAAGGAAGCAATGGCTTTAATGGGCAGTGTGCCAAGATAAATGGTCCCTGCTGTGCGTGTTAGATTTGATGCAAGTGTTCTTTCTGTAGATATTACTTCCTGAACAGAATATTGCAGCCTTATGGCAACCTTTGTCCTTTGTCTTGATGATTTTATGAAATATTAATCTCTGAAACAGTAATGCTAAAAAGAAGCATTCTGCAATGTATCTGGTGTCTACAGCTGTGGATAGGGATTCAGATGCTGGATCCTATCCCTGTCTGCACCATAGTCTCAATGGGTACGTTTTTCTGTGTTTCAGCTTCCCTCACTTGACAAAGAGGAAACATTATTGTTACAAAAGTCCTGGGGGTTTTCTGCACCCCACCTAGATAAGCTGGTAAAACACACTGAGTCCATGTGGGACTGGGCAGTAAAGCTTTCTTTACTTATTAAAATATTGGACACAGAGAGAGCAACATTTGACTGACCATAATGGTGAACACTAAACAACCCGACCTAGGAAATACTTTCCAGTATTACATTCTTGGAGAGTTGTTGCACTTATTGCTCAGGCTAATTTAGTGGGTTTTTGTTTGAAGGTGCATCCATAAGGATGTATTTGGGAGGCTGACAGTCTCGCAGTTTATTTTCATCTTTTGGGCATTGACAAAGATCAAAGAATGGGTACAAATTTTCTTTACGTCCACTGATAGTAAAAATTTAGACAGGATAATTTTAGAGATGATGGAAAAAAAAAGCCAACAAGTTTTTTTGTTCTGCACATCACTCATGGAGGGTATGAAAAGCTGTTGCAGACTGTTATCCTACTTGTTTCTATATGCCTAAAGAGAAACACATCAAACCAGGCATTTTCTATATCTACATACCCTACATGAGTCAGTTTCCTTCTGTAAAGCCTTTTACACTCTAAATAATGTAGTGAGTACATCAGTTGAAGGAAATAAAGCCATTTGCTTCTTTTGGTGGTGGAGTTTTTTTCCCCACCTGATGGTCTCTGCCTACTTACATCTATCATTATTTTTTTCTCTTAAAAAAACAAAAAAACAACAACTCCATTTATTACTTAAATTTTTGGTGGGTTTTATTGCTCTCCACAAAGCCTCCTAAAGCCTGGAATAGAAAGCAGGACAAAAAAGGGAGAAGGGAAAAACAGGAATGAGATGTGTTTGGATTTTTTTCTCATTTTTCAGCAGTACAAAGCTTACAACAACCATTCCTGCTTATATGGCTCTATTTCTACATTGTTTATAGCCAATGGACACAGGGATGAAAGGCATAAGTAAAGGGAGAGGAAAGAATTGCATAATTAACTTTTTAAATTAATTCATGACCCAGTTAAAAGGACAAGGAGGGGGTTATTAATTAATTAAGGTGGGAAACCCTGTGGGCATGTGAGATTTAGAAAGTTTTAACTTACCAGCCAGGTTAAAAGGCTTTCTAAGGGTGCACTCAGCACTCAGTGAATCCAAAATGCAGTTAATGCAAAAAGAAAAGGTGAAAATATATTGTAAAGGTTTTTTCAAGGGGAATAAAAACTCTAAAAAGACTGAAAATTAATTAGGCAAAATTCTGACAAATGTTTCATCAGAATTTGAAAAGAGCCCAATCCAATTCTCAGTTTTTAAAAGCCTGCTTAGCTCAATTGAGCACACTGGATGCTTAATGCTATAGAAATTTGGACCTGAAATATATTTTTTAAATCTTCTCAGGTCCTAAAAATTTCAGCAGAACTGATGGATTAATAGGTACAGCAAAAGTAGCAATATCTGATATTACTCCAAGTGAACTTTTTTGACTCTCTTGAGACATTCTAGACTTCCTTTGCAGATGTGGCACTTCTCAATCAAAAAATGTTTTAAATTGGCCATCATGGGTTCCCTCTTTTCTCAGGTATCTGTGACTGCAAATGCCCATTTACTGTAATATTCATCTTTATCACCTTAAAGGCTCACATCACCCCTGCTGCTTCCAGCACTTTTCCAGGTACCTCAGGGTAAAACTTAGAATCTAGGTGAGGTCAAGAAGTCCTTACATCTTGTTTTTTTCTTCCTATTATCTTTCTTTTTTATATTTTGATGTCATTGGGGTTTGCAGTTTTTAAAGTCAGGGATAAACCTTCCATGAACTTGTGCCACAATCAACAACAAATATGTTATTCAGGAGTTATTTTATGAAGTTATGAAAAAGAATGTTTTTTCTTACCAACAGTATTTAAAGTGGATTGCATGGTTTACTACTTGTTTATTTAGCCAGTCTTATATTTCAATTATCTAAAGATAGATATCAAGACATAATTTTCTGCTGACTTTAGTTAGCTGATACTGGCTATGTGTCTTTGTCTCACTGGTGTTTGGCAAAATCTCAATCATTATTCAGACATTGTCAGAAAAGCTAATTAAGCAGTAAATCTTTGCTTTTTTTCCAGTTGCCACCTTGGAATAACAAAGATTTGAAAAAATCCCCAAACTAATAACAAAAAGATGTCAGGCAAAGTGGTATGAAAGTGTTGCTGCAGACTATTTGAAAATTAGGGGGATAAGAAAATTATGATCAGTAAAGACAAGTCATTGCTAAGGGTATTTGGGTCTCTTTATGCTCAAAAAAATGTCCTACTAGCTGTGCTGCATTACTGCTCCCTAGGCAAGCAGCAATCTTCATTGCTTTATGATTCTCTTTTTTTTTTTTTTTTTATCATACTGAAGCATTTTGGTGTGAGAATTTTAAAATTAAATCTCCTTATTGTGCAGGCAGGATGTCCAGATTTATTCTATCAAATGCCACAGAAACAAAGGGAACAATCCATTTTTCCTGATAGAAGCCAACAGTTCGTAAGAGGTTTGAGATGAGTGTAAGGATACAATTTGCCTAGAGAGTGCCTGAGGATCAAGACAACCTGACTTTCCACGGAATGAGTCTGTCAGCTGGCATCTTGCAGTAATTGCTTCCCATGGCAGGACCTTACCAGCCGAGGGAGGACTGCTCTCGTCAACCCAAGAATCAATTTCTACAGTAGCTGAATGATAATTGTTTGCTAAGGCTCGGGGAACTTGTTGCCAAGCCTGAAACGGGGGCTGAAGCTATGATTGGCATTCATTAACCCGGGATTTGGATTTGATCATTTACCTTAGTAGAACAATGTGTGGGGGTAAAGAAAGGAAAGGACTGCAGAATGTTCTTTTGTTTGTAAGAAACAAATGAGATAAACTGCAGAACCAGTATCTGAATATCGAGCCTGAATCCATATCTGCCTTCACGCAAAGGAACCAAATAGCAGGACTAGGTGGCAATTTGAATGCTTTCCTTCAAGTACGAACGTCTCCTTGAATTTTTTTCCTGATAGATACTTCTGCTTGAGTGTTTTGTTCATTACGGTCAGCAAATCCCAATGATTGATGCATGAAGTTAGAATGGTGAGTTTCACTGCAAAGAGAGTGGGAGAAGACTTGCTAGAGGTCCAGAAGACTAACTTCTGACTTCCATAGTCATGCACGTGTTTTTGCAAGAGGTAGTCACCTCTGTCTATCCTCTGTTGCAGACATTTAGGCACCAAAAATTTAGCTGCAGTAGGGCTCTGAAATGTTATCTGGGTAGTTGTATGTGGCATGTTCTGATCCTCACTGAACTCTGCCTAGCACCAGGTACTACAATTGCCAAAGTCTGTGACACAGCATTTTGTCAGGTAGATGCCTTAAATGTGAGTTAAGAGTATCAGCCTCTGATACTGCCTTTACAGTAGTCTCTCCTAGTGCTTCTTGATTATTTATGTGACCTTTCAAAGTCATTTGACTGACATACAAAGATTTTTATTTCTGTATGGCAGTCAGGCCATTTACTTAAGTCTGGTGGTGCTGGTTCAGGGAGAAGAACATGGCAGTGACTAAGTGGACAGTATGACATTTAGAAGACTGCTTCAGAGTCATGCTCTGTCAGGAAGCCCATATATCATATTTAGTAACGATCAGTGTTTTGGCAAATTCCAAACAAATCTCAGTCCCTTTACTCTCCATGTACCTGTGCATTACTAGAAAACAAAAAGGAGTCTCTGTTCCATGACTCTGGTCTTGCCAAGGCTGTTCCTTCCAGATCTTTGTGTGTTAGGCTCTCTGGAACAGCAAATCTGTTTCAGTATATGGCAGCAAGAAAGTCGCTCAAGGGTGGCTTTCAGTGGTGGCTCTAATGAGTTTTAGCTCATGGAGATCTCAACAGAAACTCTTGCAGTTTGCGTTTCAGCATCCTTATGTTGTATAAAGCAATGAAAATTAAAAATAACAATATTGTGCACAATATGAACGGTACAGTTTGTTCACTATCAAGATAATACTCACATGATAAGGGTATTTAGCTGTTAAGTGTCAGAAAAAAATCCCAACAAATCAGCCACAAAAGAGCTATTGTAACTTTCTCCTTTGCAACCTTAGTAGTGATCATTCCAAGTTACCTCATGCAGAGGCCCTTGACACTAAACAAGAAGAGATGGTATGGATCCTGCAGAGACAAGAAGGACGTCCTCTCTTGCATAACCTCACAGCACTGGAAATGCAGCAAGCTTGTAGCTCTTCTCTTCTGGTTTGCAGCTCTTTCCATGCCTTGTTTAATGTGTGCACATTAAAACTCACTTGCCCGTCCACATTTTTAATAGAAAGATCTGGGGGACTGTTTCATCATCAAATGTAAAGTATCTCTACTCAGCTGCTGTCCTATTCCACACCTACAAACCATGTCTATGTCTTCCATTTTTAGCCTGTCCATAGATAGTTCGGAGCACTTTTTCAGAACTTTCCATTTCCAGGAAGCTCTGAAACTTATCAGGCTGTAGTTTCCATTGCATTCTGAATGCAAACCTGGTTATTCAATTCACACTGCATGGTGCAAACAGATGCATCACGTGTAGTCCCACAGCAGATCAGTTGTGTCCTCAGTGGCAGCAGTACAAGGGTATTTGGATGTGAATTAGGCAATTAGAGTAACTAATCAGTAGATATGCTAGGTAAAAGACAAACATCCTGCAATGAACTAGCCTGTGGAAGCCTCCATCTTAGAAAGAACTGCCCTGTAATGTGTCCTGATTTGGGCCAGTTCATGTAAAATGCTGGATGACTTGAGTGGAACACGATAGGTTCAATGGCTTAATAGATCAGAGTTCCTCAGATATTGCAGACTGATTCTTTAGCTCATGTGACAATTATATCTCAATTTGATCACAGGGGAATACATTTCCTCTTTTCTAAGACTTTGGACATTACATGCTATCCCTTCAGAGCAAGTCTACCTGCAAATCAATGTGAACAGATGTCAAGTTACAGAAACCCAACCTGGCAATGGGTTTGCATTCAGATTCAACTGGGGGGAAGCAGCTTTGTAAAAATGCCAACTTTTCTAAGATTCACAGCCAAGAAAGGTACATTAAATGAATCTTGCACTTTCAAAAAGCTGACATCCCTTATTAAACCATTCCCAAAAGAGCTCATGTCCTTTAACTAGAAGTATGTATTATCTAAGGTACACGATTTTCAATCTCAGTCTAGGGACTTATGTGTGCAATATGTGCACAACCAATGTAAACAGAAATTTTATGTCTGACATATTTTCTTATGTATTTTTCAACTGGTTATGAACTGCTCCTTCTTAGAGAGTAGATATGGTACTTCACAAAGGATCTGGATTATGAAAGGTTTGTTCCTTATACTAGGAAAGAAAAACTACAAGCTGCGTTCTTCTCATCATGCGCCCAAACGTTTGTATAGAACAGCTAGGGTGACATGCCTCTTTGATGTATCAGACATATTTAATCTATAGGCCTGATATTTTCACAGAACACAGACCTTAAATAAGTATCTTCAAAGGATCTGTGGGTTTCCAGCTGTTCTGGAGGGGCATTGCCTGCCCAGAGATGCAAGAGAAATAACACCAGGTCCAGGTAATTTGTCTTACATTGTGGGTTTAAGATCCATGATAAGAGAGGGAAGAAACCATGCTCCCCAAAGTTATGTCAGAGTGTTGCCATGGAAATATTTTGGGACAATGCTCCATTTTGATGGCTGGTTTGGAAAAAGCAATAGCCTCTCACCTGCACTCCTAGCTCTGTTGGGACTCTTTATTCCCAGCAGGCAGGCCTGTCGCTCAGAAGAAGCTGTATTTTGAGGGCTATATTATATAAAAAAATGTAGAAGCCCACTTCTGTGTCTCTCATGTTCCTGTCTCTAATCTGCTAGTGGAAAGCAACATGGCACTGGTTATCCCTGATGAACATTTTTCAGTCAATAAACATTTGCATTCCATACCTGTATTTTCCACATTCCTGTAGAACTACAGGAACCTGTGCTTTCAAATAACTTATACAGAGTTTGAATTATGTAACTCACTAGGATGAGGATAAATCCCTGCACACTACCTTGAAAATATTAGGTTTAAAGTGAACATTATAGTATAAAAGTATTGCACAGCCAAGGGTCTTTGAAGGTTAAATTGATGAAATACAATGAAATTAACAAAAATAAACCTTATGCTTTCTTTGTTCTTGAACAGAACATCTTACATCAAGATATCTATTTGAATGTCCTCATGACATACCAAAATAACAGTGTTAGGAAAAAGCCCCATCAAGTTATATATTTTGTGGTTAATGGATTTTGCTGTGTTTCATTTCAGAAGAGCAGTTCAAGAAATGCTTTCTAGTTTATGTTCTCCTTGGGAGAATTCCTAGTCCTAAACTTGTATTAATTTTCTTCTAGTGTCTAAATCATCCTCTGTACATCCTCTGTTCCATTTATGTAATTGGAAATCATTGCAGTTATTGTGTATCTCTATCTCTTCAACCTTCTGCTGCACCCATAACCCATGACATCCTCTCTCTGTTCATGTTTGTCACTGCACTCTCCTGAAATGAGATGTGCTAGAGACACACATCACCATCTTAATTCCTAAGGGCTGCCTAAAAAGAGGATATAAAGTCAGCTCAGATATGGCTGGCAGCTAACGAGGTATTTTCCATCTCTTCAGGTGTTAGCAGGTGTCGTTTAGAGAAGAACCTCCTATGGCCACGGTGAAGCACAGGCAAATCGAATTGGCTGTAAATCAGGACTGTTTCTCTAAGGGTGAGGTGATTCCATGGTGCAGCCCCAGTAAGCAATCAATTATGGTGTCAACCTCATGGTGTGAACACTTACAACATTGTGGACCGGTCGCCTCTTCCTGGGTCAGAGCCGCTGACCCCACCACCAGCTGTAATACAACATTTCTGGTTTTTTCTTGAATATGCAGTCAAATTGACCTAAAAAATGGTAGTGTTTCTTCAGGAAAAAAATATGGACTTAGAACAACATTGATTTAAAATATAGATCAATAGCTCATGAGGGGTTTTTTTCTGTGAGAACTTATGACTTTTTCCAAATTTTGTGTGGGCACATCTGTTAGTGTCCCCTCCATGTAGTGGATTTTGAGTCAGCAGGACTTAAACTGTCCCCTGTTGCCAAAAAACACATAGTTGCATGAGTGAAGTGCCGAGTCTGACATTATAAGCCCAGCTGGCTTGTGGGCTCCTTGGAGGGTATTTTTATTCTAACAATGATATTTGTTTTCTTTAAGCATATAAATCATTTCAGGAAAAGTCCTCCATTTACACTGATGGTCATTATGTCACTGTAAAATGTAGTGTTATTAGCTTGGCCCCTTCACTGTTGTTATGTAGTGTTATGGCTCTTGAGTTGAAGATGGCTTGTCTCCTTTTGGCTTAGGCCACAAAGACTCATTTGGATGCATATCTCTCCATGGACAGTGGTGTAGGCATGGGTTGTGCCTAAGGAAAACTAGGCCAGTGGAATTACTAGTTTTAGTTGATTTCAATTTTGATTGCCCTCTTCTTCAATTTCTGCCCTTATGGTTGTGAACCACCAGGTAGCAATCCAACCTACACCAGTTTTATGATGGTGTTAGAAGCACGCAGCGCCTGTTTATTCCTCAGTGGTGAATAGTTCTCTGTTTAATAAAAAGTCCACACCACTGTTTTCAAGTCGTTTACTATGAGTAAAACTCATTTCTCTTTATTATGTGGTATATGTTTCTTACCTCTTCCATAACTCAGCAAGTAAAGCTCTGGAACTGGGCCATGGGAGCATTAATAGCATCCTTATTGCAGAGGTGGTGGTAGTGAGATCAGATGAACAGAGACAGGGAATTACGCTGTCTGCAGTGCCAGCCCTGCTGAGCTCATTGCAATGCCAGCAAGGCTATAGCACCTGTAAAGCCAAGGGAGCACAGGGGCTCCTCTGCACCAGCACTCTGGTAGCACATCACTCCCGAAGGACCCAGAGCCTGAAATTTGCCCTCTGTGTGCTCCCTATGGCCCATGAAAAGGCAAAGAAAGGCCTCACTTGATTTTTTTGTTAGAAATCCCAATGAGGCAAACTCTTCGAATATACACTATGTGAGGAAGATTTAAATGTTTGGGAAAGATTGTATTCCAGCACACATCACTGGAAGGCTGCCAGAGGCAGTCTGGAGCCAGTGAGGAGAAAAGTGTTTATTGCGGTCAGTGTGGTAATATTGAGGGCAGCAGGGACAGGCCAAAAGGAGACTGAAACCAAAACAGCTGAATGCTGAAAGTACACAGAAATTATAATCTAATAATGAGCCTCTGAGAAGGCAGGTGTGAGAAGGAGATGCCTGACCTGTGGAAAAGCTCAGGTAGCTAATATCAGGAGCCTGGCAGAGGCAGAACAGCAGCTCTGGCAGGGGCAGTGATTTGTTGCCAACCTTCACACTAGCAACAAGGGTGGGAGCAAAGGGCCCTATCCATACACCTCTGGAGCCTCTGGAGCCGTTAAAAACTCTGACCTCAGCATCTTCCCCACTCTGACTGAACCTGCATCTGACAGCAGGCAGAAATGTTCTTCCGTGTTTTCCCTGCAAAAGGGCTTTACAGCTATTTTTCTGCTTCCTTGTAGTTGCCTTAGTTCCCTTCTTTTTCTCTTTTTTTTTTTTCTCTTATTTTCGTCTTTGTAATGGAGGAAAAAAAGGTTAGATTAGAAAACTTCAATTAAGCCTTTAAAAAGACCATCTGCTGAATGCTGACTGGGGTTTCATGTAAACAAAATGCCTGTGCTGGTTACAAACAAATGATCTTATCTATTGTATTGTGTTACAAATTAAAATTAGATTAAGCCACCTACATGGTACCGCCGCTGAATCTTAAATTTCTTATGGAAACTGAATGTTTGCTGCAAGTATTCATTCGGCCTGATGAGAGCCTCATTATTTTTGTACCAGCAGTACACACTGGGTATAGCATAATCAAAGCCTGGGGGTACGTATTAATTATCCTTTTGAATAGTGATGAAATTTTAAAAAGATCTCCTTTAGGCTCACATCATCAGCAGATGAAACAAAGCTTTGCACAGCTTGTGAGCAGTGGCTCACATGTGTTTTTACATCTGTTCAGGATATTTCAATTTGAAGCGCAACAAGCCAAGTCTGGGATTAAAGACCTGGAGAAAGAGAGGGGAAAAATCTGCAACAATAACCAGACCCCTCCCCTTCCTGTCTGCAGCGAGAGGGAGAGCGCCTTCTTGGTAATAGAACCCGGCTCCATTTTGCTTTTCCTTTTGGTGGCAGTGGTAATGTTATTTAGAAGAGGAGTTTAATGCTGTGAGCCAGTGCATGGCCTGTGGGTGCTAGGGCTGATTTTACTTGTCACCTGTTCTTGTCACCTCACTGGTTCTTTGTTTAGGCTGCCAGTACAAGGGGTTCTCGTGAGTTTACTGATACTTCCTTCTCTAGTGTGGATTACAGCCAGGTTAGAGTGAAGAAATGGTTGTGCTCTCCTAGATTCCTGCAGATCTATATTTGTGAGCTTGTGAAAAAAACAGGGAAATGGGAGTGTCCCTTGTCAAGATGGTTATGTCATCCACTTTGAATGGTGGCATGCACCATAATAGCTTTGCTAGAATTTAAAAGGATAAGTTTGAAATACTTTTTAAAGCAATGAATGTCAAACGTGCAACCCACAAATTGCACAGGTTAAGTCCTACTGCTGTGATGAGTAAGAGCAAAAGCGGTCAGTCAGAATGGAGATGTATTAGTTTCCAGTGGAAAAGGATTGCTGTGGTTCGGTTCTCAATCAAAGTACCGGATTCTCAGGAGCCATAGAGCTAGAATCCCTCTGAAGTCTGCATGAGCTCTGAGTTGATAGACACTTAGAGATCAAGCTGATCATGTTTACAAGTCTGTACACATATTGCTATTTAGTGGGTCTTCGTTTCATTTTTTTCCACTTCATCTCTTGAGAGAGAGGCAATAGCCATTCAGCCAAATTAAAATAAGAGAAGCACAGTTAGGACATGAATGGAATCACTGCTGTTGACCAGACATGAACTTAGATCAGGTGCTTTTTAAAAGTTTATTCATTTTTCCTTAGCAGACCTGGCAAAATTCTGCATCGATATATGCTATTTCCTAAAGACACATCTTGACTGTTGCCTAGAAAGACATCCAGAGCTTAATTTTATCAATGGACTTGAGTGAAAGTGACATAAATAGCTAGCAAATAATCTGTAGTTTACAGGTTAGACACTTCAGTTTTTATGACAGATCAGAAATATTTGTTTTAAAAGTACAAAGAGAAAACACCAAAGGTAAGCTATATAATTACATAATTTATTTAGATTCTTATTTCCTCGGCCATTTATGATGTTTTTAAAGCAGAAGAAAATCTTGTCAAAGGATAGGATTTATAATTCATTTAGTGGGTTGAGGCTGGAAGAGTCATAGCAACATAGAATTACAGAATCTCCCTATGTGAGCCATTTTGAGATACCATAAGCATCTCCCTATTCACGTATGTGGTAAAACAAGCAGGACTCAGGGAGGGATCCCAGACTTGCCAGAACCTCTGTTCCCTACGGAGCCATTGTGTAGGTGCCAGGGCATAACCGCTTACTCAGGGAGAGAGCAGAGTTTTGTTCACAAATCACTAGTGAAGGATGTGAGCCCTTTTCCACTGATGCGATAAAAGTGAGCTGTCTAAGTAGGGACTGGTGGGAGAAGGCCCTACACTCAGGAAAAAAATGAATGGTGTCATGATTAAAAATTAATTATGCTAATAAGCTGAAGACTACACTCCAACTTGTGTGGGTTTTGCAAACTAACAGCTGTTGTGGTTCTTTCTCTGCGCTCAAGCCTACATGGCCTCTCATTTACTATTCCTTACAGAGTCTAGAGCATGGATCATAACAATATAAATATGGATATATGCTTAAAAACATGATTAAAAATAGTTACTGCTTATGGACAGTAGACAATTTGCCAACATGAATAAAAGAAGTGCTATTTTTAAAAATGCAGCATGACATATAATGGACAAGCTTGTAAAATTCAAATAATGAAACTTTTTCCGAGTTAAAAATGACTGATTGTTAAAACCTGCTTTCCTATAAAATAAAAGGTGACCAAAATTTTTTTGGGTTTTTGTATTTAAAAAAAAAATTTAAAAAGTGTTTGCAGGCTGAGGCTTTGCATGCCAAGTTTCAGCCTAAAGCGAAATTTAACAGCTGAGTGATAAACCCCTAAAAATAGGGGTTTTTACTGAAAGTGCTGACACAGCTTTATCTATGGCAGTAAGAATGGCACAGCTATAATTAAGAGTATGTAGTGTACTTTGACTAACATAAATAGTTGTCAAGATGGCCTTCGATACAGTTTTCCATTTTATTTTGATTCCAACAAAAAGGATGCAATTCCTTATTCCTACATGGTGAGACAAGTTATCTAAAATGATAGGGTTCTTGGATTTTTCTACAAATAGCAGCCAAACACACTCACAGGTTGATGTCAAGTGGCACTAAGAGCTCCAGCTGTTGTAAAGGACAAGGATCTTACCTTGATGCAGCCCTATAAGACCGAGTTGCTTGCTTTTTCTGCTCCACTTCATTATGTGGATGATCAGTGTGTTTTCACTGAAACATCAAGGTAATGCCTATCAACTAGACCAGCCTTTTGGTTTTGGATGCCTTTAAATTGCTAGATATCACTGTGGCTTCTTGCTTTTGCAGTGACTTTTGTTTTTAGCGATATTTCATTGAATATATGATTTATAATGAAACTTTTTTGACAAAGCTGCTCCTTTCTGACTTTTTCCAACTATTCTCTTCTAGGAAGAAACCCCACGACATATTTATATATTTAATGATATCCTTAACTTTGAATCTGGTAAATCATCTTGTCAAGTTGGTTTTGCCTTCCATTTCTTTCTCCTGTTTCTCTCTTCTTCCCATTTCTCTCTTCTCCCTGTGTACGTTGCTCTCCCTTTACCCTTCTTTGCCCTCCTTTCTCTCTCTAGGGCTCCATTTCCTCTAGGGCTCCCATCTGCCTCTTTTCCCCCATATTTTGCATCTGCATCTGGCTTTTTCTAGTAGGGCTTCATTCTGAGATTTTCACACATCCAACTCACTGAGACCAGTGAGTATTTTGACTATTAGGTGCCAGACTCCTGACTTCTGTCTCTCCTTTCCTAAAGCACTTAAGTTTAAAACTAATAGTTGAAAAAAAACTTCAAAAGTCAAGCTTCTTATTTTGCAAACACTTCCACACATGTGTAACTTTGTGTAAGTCGCATCTGTTATGGCTTGAGTCTGAGAGGTTGGAATCAGGGCACATCTTTGCAAAATACTTGTGATTAAACTGGTTTATTTTGCAGACAAAGAGTCAAGGTTTCTCTGGCCCTCGTGTACATTGTATAACTTGTGCAGTGTGCTGCCATCTTCAAAGGTGGGCTTTAAAAGTGAATTCTGTCTAAAAAGAGGATTCCTCCCCTAGAATGTGCTCTCAGAATAGGGAAACTCCTCACACCTCTGCTGATGCAAACAGGAACAACTCCTTTGGTTTCTCTTCCAGGAGGTTTAACTGATTTTACTGTTTCTGCAGCTATTTAAGCAGGAGGAGTGTCTCAGAGACAAATATGGGATACACATTGTTAACCATCAGGTGAGAAGAGATAGAAAACAGACAATATGAAATATAATAAAATAGCTCATAGAAGAAACACAAGAAAACATCCTTTTTCCAAATAAAATATTCTGTAGGAAGGAGAAGACTTGCATTTCTGAAAATCAGTGAAAACTGGAAACAAAACTCCAGAACTTTACCCATATGAAGTTGAAGGATTTAAAGAATTTTAATTCTGTTTTACATATGTTTAGTTTAGAAATCTGTGGAGGTTTTATGAAACTGTAGGATATTAAAAAAATAATGAAATTAGGATATTAGAGAATTAATTAATTTTAATTAATTTATATTGCTTATTTTTCACTTTTAAGCCAGTAGGGGGAAAAAATTAAATGAAGATTAAATAAGAGATGCTCTTTTATGGCTTATGGCGCAATGAAAAGATGGAAATTATATTTTTTGTGTTTCTTCCTTAATTCTCTCTTCTTTTTTTTTTTTGTCCTGAGCCTACTCATACAGGCCCACTGGATGATGCCGAAAACTGTGCAGTATCCCGGGACAGACTTTCTTTCCAGGTGGTTTCAGCTTTCAATTTTCGGCCTCCTGCCTAACACAACTCACCCGAGGCACGGCGACATCCCAGCATAACACAAACCTTGTCATGTCTCATTGCTTAAATAACACAATAAGGAAATTAAAATCCTTGCTGGTTATGATTTTCATTGTTACGGCTTATGAAGCCTTGAAGAATTTCAGGAAATTGATTACCCGCGGGGAGTTTGGTACCTATGGTTGAAAAAAACCAAAAAAACCAAACAAAGAACAACAAAGAACCTGTAACTAAAAGCGTTTTGATATTACTGGAACATACATACGCCCGTCCGTGCTGGCGGAGCTGGGGTCCGGCGGCGGCTCGGGCGCCGCGGTGCAGCGGGATCGGCGGGGGCCGCTCGCCCTCTGCCGGGCATGCGCCGCCCTGCCGCCGCTCCCGCCGCCGCTCCCGCCGCCGCTCCCGCCGCCGCTCCCGCCGCCCTGCCGCCGCTCCCGCCGCCTCTCCCGCCGCCGCTCCCGCCGCCGCTCCCGCCGCCGCTCCCGCCGCCGCTCCCGCCGCTCCCGCCGCCGCTCCCGCCGCCGCTCCCGCCGCCGCTCCCGCCGCCCTGCCGCCGCTCCCGCCGCCGCTCCCGGAGCGTGGCGCAGCGCCTTTGGTGTTGGAGGCGCGTTAAGGAACACCCCGTTACAGCCCCCGTGCCATGGGCAGGGATGCCACCCACTAGGCCAGGTTGCTCAAAGCCCCGTCCAATCTGGCTTTGAACGCATGCTGGGATGGGGTGTCCATAGCTTCTCCGGGCAGCCTGGTTCAGTGCCTCACCACTAAATAATTGACATGACCCATTTTACCTACACCTAATTCACGCCAAAATATAGTGGGAGAGAAGAACAGGCAAGACTAATAAATGCCACAGCCAGGAAGGAAACCAGTGTGGCTCGCAGCTGCACTGCTTTAGCGAGCGAGGGGGAGGAGAGCACATCAACCTTCTCTTTCCCCACTCTTGCTCCTGGCATTGCCCCACCATTGCCCCTGGCAGGCACCTGCCCCAGTATAGCCCTGCTGCTGGGGCCAGGAACTTCTCCCCCAGTTTCATGCACCACACACCACTCATATGAGTGAGCTCTAGGCATCTGCACTGTCTTGGGACTCACAAGTTTAGTAACACCCTTGAGTTTCATTCTATGGTGGGGGAGGGAAACCCAAACCAAAGATAGGGTGGGGTGCTGACCATGGTGAAAGGTAAGAAAGATGGCTGTGGGAGAGCTGCACATGGTATGGTGCTGCCTGCCCTGCCCTGCTGCTTGTGGCAGGTCTGCATCCACTCATGACACCTTTCCTTCCCTCTACCCTGGCCCAGCAAGGGCAGGTGGGAGGAAAGTGCCAGAGGGTTCTGGGAGGGCAGTGGTTCACGCATGAAAACAAGCCCAGCCGGGGAGAGGCTGGTCTCTGAGTGCCTTCCACCTCCTGCAGGAGAGGGGGCCTGAGGCCTGCTGCCAGGTTGGATGGGGACCATGCAGCAGCAAGAAACAGGGTGAAAAGAACAGGTAAGTGTGTGTTTCCAGTGGGGAAGCACTCCCTGGGTGCAGGTGGGTCCACAGGTTCTCCTCTGGCACCCAGTACAGCTGTGCTAAAGACACCAGCTTGGCCTAGGCCTCCTTCCCAGCAAGGGGGTGCCCCTTCCTCTACAGGACACCCAACCACCGCTGCCAAATCTCACTGGCTGCATGATGTCTGGTTTTAGCCACATAGGCAAGAAAATTCAGTCTTTGTGCAGAAACTCTCATCTAAAGTCAGCAGTGCACCCTGCCAGCATAAAACTGGGTGGGATGAGGTTGGTTCAGCCTTACCCCAGGATCTGATCCCTTACAAAGGCTTCAATTAGATCCATCATGTTATATGAATGGTTATTTTGTGACTCAATTCCCCCTGCTTTTTTGCAGTGGTAATTAAGTGATTGAGGGAAAAAAAGAGACAGATTAATTGATTGAACTGATTCCAGGAGAAACCATTACTCCCGTTCCTCTTCTGCTCTATACAGTGTTTAAACAACTCTGAAATAGAGCTGGGTGAATCCTGCCAACATATTTCTGTGAGCACTGCTTTGATTTTCAAATGAATTGTCTTAATCTGCTTTTATCCCCCTATTGCCTTGGCTTTATGTGAACATTCTTACAGCTTAGTTTGCTCATGAAAAGGAAAAAAGAAAGAAAAGCTAGTGTATTTCAATACAATGGAAAATTAATTTCATTTTCATGAGCTCAAGAATTAGGTAGTGACAGGACAAAAGCAGTGTCATGTAAAAGACCAATAATCAGTAATGACATTGTTCAGATATGCCACAGTGCAAATGAATACTACTACGTCATGGATCAAACAAAGTTTATGAAAATTATTTAACAGAACTGCCAAAATCGTAAAGTACGGAAACTCGGCATTTAGAAAAAAGAGGTGAAATGTACCAAACACTGCCGTTATTACCAGTTATTCCGTCTTTTATTGAAAAGATTAGGAATATTTTTCTTTTAAATTGCATTCAGTTAATGTACATTTATAAGTGTGATGGCAGCGAGTATAGAGCATATTAGTCAAATCTGTGTTTAGGGAATATGAATAATGTGTATTAATCATGAAAGTCCCTTGGTAGTAACAAATATACTTACAGATTTTTTTAAAGTATTTTGAAAGGAAGGAAGGAAGCAAGAAAAATCACACAGGAGTACACTTTTAAAGGAATTTTACAAAACAATCATCAGCATTAAGGAAGTGCCATTTTTCATCTGGATCTAATCTATAGCTCCATAAAATTTCCTTGTTGAGCAATTATTCAGAAGGAGACTAAATAAATATAGTGCTAAAAATAATAATAAAGGTTTCCAGGAAATTTGAAAAGTAGGCAAAAAACTACATGTAGTTACCTTCTCTTCCTCTGTAAGAAAGATCACTATTTCAGCTTGTGCTTACAGGCGACTTTTCTTTTTCATAAATTGCTCTCTAAAACAATATCAGATTATACAAGCTTACAGAATGTTTGAGATTTTTCAAAGGTATATTTTGAACTTATTTAACAAACAGATCTGATATTTAGGACAGTGCATTTTCCTAACTCCTTGTTTTAATTGGCAGTACTGGGATTTCTGTTTCATCTTGGATGATTGTTCACCTCAGGAATGTACTATGGATCCTCTTCCTTCCCAGACTGAGCTACGTTTGGAGAAATCACTGTGATTTTAATTATCACAGAAAGAATGCAAAAGGCAAATTAGAAAGGTAAAAAAATGCAAGGGAGCTAGGGGAAGGTTTTTCACTGTATTCTTTCACTCAGGGTGTAGCTGAGTATATACACAGCATATACAAAATTCTCAGTTTTTAAAATAACTGAGTTTCTTCAGAAATTATGTAGAAAACAAGATACAAAATTGGTTTTATTGTAAAATATGTAAGCTTCACATACAGTTTCCTGTAAAAAGTGACCAGACTGATACACAAAATCAGTATGAGGCTGTGCAAAGGTAAAAAGACCCCAACCAAATCTTAAGGTGATTTCAGTTTTGACATGAGTATCATATGTAAGTCAAAAGAGGTGTTATCTTACTTATCAGAAAGGTTTTTGCTGCACTATCATCTTGGGCTTGATTTTTTTGAGCATGATGTAGCCAAACAAAGGAAAAGTTCCAAGAGGAAAGTCTTGGAAAATTTGAGGAAAAGAAAAATTTTTAAATGGTTTCTGATTTGTAGTAAATATATGTTTATCACTTTTTGTTACTTTTTACACATTTTTTTTCCATGTTTGTGTCCATAAGCAGGTTGGCTAGGTGTTGGGATTTTTCCTAAATCAAAAATAAACTTAGGAAATGGGGCTTTAATCTTTGATGTCCCTAAGCCCTGGAAAATAAAGTCTCCAAACCTTGCACTGATGGCCCCCACTACCTATCTGCCTGGCCCAGTCAAGAGCCCTCAAGTGAGAAGACAGCAGTGCAGGAGAACCTCTGCGTGGGAGGTATCTTTTCTTCTGTACCTGCACGGGTGGCCTGAATTCAGGCAGATAAGCATCATCTGCAAAATGTATGCGTAACACAAGGGGAAAAAGAAGCCTCATTTAGCTAGAGAATTAAAATGTGTTGTTTGGAAGTAGCTGATAAGTTGGGGCTAGCTGTGTGTATGAGAGTTTATAAAGTCATTATTACTGAACAGTGTCTGGTTGCAACCTGCTGGCTAGTAGGGCTTTTCAGCCAAGAAGGAGGGAAGAAATGCCTTCTGGCAGAGCACAACTAAATACATTGGAGAAAATAGTTGTTATTTCAGGTGTGCAGTTTCCCAGTAGAAAATAAGTTTAATTAATTAATTTATTTTTCTAATTTGTGAAAATATGTGTAGGGTGACCTCTAGGCACAAGAGCAAAAGCTATAAAACCAGATTCATTCATTAACTAGCTGATGTAAAGTCAACCAATGATAGTCAAATAAGCAAATAACATGTGAAGAAAATTCAGGCTCCTCCCTTTCAACTCTGTAGGAAAAAGCCTTTGAGTGTGAACACTCTTGGCAGTGTGCCTTGAGCTCCTTGCTCCCCACCTTTTTTGGGTGACAGAGAGCATGGAGTCTGAATCACAGTGATGAACCATCTCAGTTTTTATTTAATGTTCATGTAATTTAACTAAATACCATAAATGTACCCTTTTTTTTGTCTCTTTATTATTTCAAATGTGTTAAATGTGAGATAGGAACCAGGTACAAAAAAGAGTCTGTAAAGTGATTAGACCTCTGAGATTGGACAGAGAACTAGGAACTAGGATTTCGGGCTTCTCCTAGACTGTGACCAGGGTGGGGGGGAGGTGGCTACTTCGCCCAAATGGTTAGATGTGTAAATTTCACCACACTGGGCTCATTTTCTCTTAGCAATTCCGTGTATAGTTCTTTTGCCAGTGTGTGCTCTTTGAGCTTCTCTCAATGCTACAGGGTTCTATAAACAGTAAAATCAGCTGAGGAAAAGGCAGATGCGCCTCAGTAATGGCATTACAGAAGCCATGGAAGGAGTCTAGCCACTCCTTGAAGCACTGGGGAGCATCAGATTCCTGCAGGTAGGTGACAGTGGTGCTGAGACATCAGTGCTTTACACCTTTCCCATCCCTTCCACATGATTGTAGCGACTTTGCTGTTGCCAGCATCTTTGATGTCCCTGACAAAGATACCTATCAGGACTTGAAATGCCACCATTGTGCTCATTCACTGTTATGCCCCCAGAAGCTACAGCTTCCTCACAACATTCTTGTTATGCATTGTGAAATAATGTGCTATGGCTTATGTTACAAGCAACAGATTTTTGAAAACTTATATTTCAGCTGTTTGACAAGCACATTTTTCCAAAGTAATAAAAACAGGTTTGTGTCCAAACATGCCTTATAGCTGCTTATTTATAATCATTGTGAGTAAAAAAAAAAAATCCTTTCGGACTACAACTCTGTATTTGAGTTCTAACAGATGAGATTCTGTTCAAACCGGAGCGCTGTGGCTGTGATGGACACAGAACAGGGCAAAGCATATCTGGTTTTCAACCTGAGAGGAAATCTTCCCCCTACCCTGCCCCCCTCAAAAATGTTTTCAAGAAAAGATCAGACACAGGTTTTTAATGCCTGGGGAAAACCAAAACGACCCACAATAGATTTAGGCAGTTCCATTTTTGCTTACTATTTTTGAAAGCATACATGTTATTTAAAAATAATTAGCCTGAGCCAATTTATGTGCAATGTATGTATTGCACATCTGTCCAGAGGAAACCAGAAACAGGGTTGTATAATCGTAATCTTACTGCACTGAAGGCCTGGCATAATTACCATAGTGAGAGAGAAAGCCAAGGAGATTTTATCTGTTATATTTATTTCCCCCATGTAAATATATTAAAACCAAATAAAAATAAACTTTTGATGCAGAGCTTAACCCAGTTTATGTAGTGTGCATTTCATTCTTTATTATTATTCTTATTATTATTAATAATAATTTCCTACATATTCGTGTGCAGTAAAGCACTTGAGATGGCAATCTGGAAGGCTGTTTTTTCAGCAGCTGAAAATTTCATCTGTTGCTCATGAAAAAAAGGCATCTTCAGATATGCACAGGAATAATTCATGGACTTTATCTCTGAATGACAAGTGAGGCTGCATGGGATAAAAGTATGTTTTACTGTATAAATGTGAGCATGTGCATCTGCATAGCCTTCTGGCCCTTTAAAAGGTAATTAGCCAGTATAATAAGGCTGTTGTCTATGTGTAATATCATCATATATAATGAGTCGTAGGACTGAATGTGAGGAATAAAGTCTATTGAGTCGAGATCTCCCAGAGGCTTTGCTGGAGCTTGGGCTGGCACGACTGAGGCTTTTCTGTATCCTTGGATTCAACACCAAGGCCAACTTTACTTGCAAAGATCCAGTTAAATAAAAACCATATGAACCCTGCTAAAATAATACAATTTGAGTAAATCAATGCCTTAAGACTTTCTCAAAAGTATCTTAAGAAACTCACTGGAAGGGAACAGTGCCTTTCGAGCGAGTACCAGTTAGGGACTTTAACTTTCTCCACTTTATCTTTGTGATCTTGCAGGAGGTGGGATAGATTTTCTCCACACAGAGCACACGTTTTCATTTTTGCAGCACATTGTAAACACACTTTTCATACTAATGCCTTGTTTTGTTTCGGTTCTTTTCAAAGATTATGCATTAGTAATTTGTGCATCACATGTTGGCAACCGGAATCACAGTGTATTATGCACACTACTAATGTGACACAGAAACCTCAGCATATTCTAGCTCTCTTCTCGTATCTTGTTAGCATCTGTTTGTGGTAGGCTGGGATGATGAGGTGCTAATATGATACAGTGAAGGAAGTGTAATCCATGAACATTTTTGTGTCACATTTGTGTAATATATTACACTAATCCAACCAGACTTTCATGTGCTCTTGCCCAAGGAATGCCATTCCAGCCTCCTCCCTTCCCCCATCAATGCCTTTGAAGGTTTGTGAATGATTTCCTGTACACAGGCTGTGTAAGAATGTGCTCACATTCTTTCCCCGGTTGAGGAAGGAGTTCTTTTTATGCCCGCTTGCTTTCAGGGTAACAATGTTCATGAACAAATTGCTCTAAAGAGGGAAGCATGTTCAATTATACTCTTCTTTCTCAGCTTAGAGGTAAATGAAGTAGAAGGTGCATTCTTTCTAATAAGCATTGGATCCATTCGGAGTATTTGGTGCAGTGTCTAGGGGCTCTTTGTGAACAGAACCCTTCTGCAGCAACCATCTGAAGTTCGCACTGCAGTAACCAGGATGTCGGAATTGGCAGCCACGGTTTCCTCCTGAGAGGTACCATCAACCAGTGCCATCTTGCAGACTGGTTCAAATTTTTCACCTTGTTGGCCGTACACAGCTTGCTAGGTTTACTTTTCCTATCCATGATAAGTTTTGCCCTGGATTGTTCTTCAGGTGATATCTACATCTTTCTATGTAGGTGTTCATGTAGGTTTAGCAGATTGGGATCCTACTCCTGACTGGAACTTCCTGCCAGTATTGTGATAGAAATAAATACAATAGCAAAGTGAAATCATAAACTCCAAAATTTCCTTATAGCTATAGTATACAATTCTACATCTTGCCTATCTGATTCAGAAGGCAAAATCCCAGCAAAAGTCTGGATGGAAGCCATGAAATTAGAAAGCAATCTTTGTTTTGGCAAGTCACTGGGTATTTTTCTTCTTTGTGTATCCTCAGCCTCAGTTAGAATTTATAAGGAGTAGTGTAGAAAACATATCCAATAGTGAAATCTGACTGGACTGTGGAGTCATCTGAGATGAGAATGCCCTGACACCCATTGTGTGGTGTAACTCTTTAGGTGGGTCGTCCTATAACTTCCCAAGTGCTACATGTGATGCAAGTTCACAGCTTCACTATCCCTGTGGTGGACAATGCAACAGATGCTCCTTCTACTGTAGGAAAATCAGTTTTGCTGTCTGGTATTATACATTTTTGCCCTTTAGATAGGCTACAGCTTCAGGAAGCAACATCTCAACTGTCTTGGCACTAGGGGGAAGACTATTCCTGTTGGAAAAGCAAGGAGGAAAGCAGGTGCACATGTTCTAATAAATTAGATGGTGTCTGTAAAATTTCATAGTCCTAAAATGCAGTCTTGTACACTGTCAAATTGTTGACATGGTTTGCCTTGTACTAAATAACATTTCTTGAGCAACTCTCAAACAACAGCCACAAAATGAAATTGGACGACCTACCCAGCCCAAGATGATTAGCAGACTTCTGCTTTGGACTACAAGCAGCTCTGTGAATCCCTTCCTTAGTAGTTCCTGCTTGATTTGCTTTTTAGTTTTTATGTTTTGCCAGATATAGCAAGAACAAGCTTGACTTTAAGTGACATCATTCATTGCAAAGTGAAGGTGGGTTTAAAATTATTTCTCCTTTTGTTTTGAACCAAAATTGGGTAGTATTATCCTTGAAATACTTGGGGAATATTTATCTAGAATAGCACAGCGTGGCAGTATAGCATCTAAGGGTGTCAACTTGCCTCAGTGTAAAGCTCTGCATTCAATATAGTAAGAAGTCAGAAGTCTTATGCCCAAGCTGTGGTCCTATTGTGCTTCTCAGCTATGTTCTGCAACTCACACTCAAATCCATCCAAAATTTTGGTTTAGAATGGCACCCAGCTGCACATGATCCCCTCCTGAACCTTGGTGGGTTTTTTGTTTATTTGGTTGTTTGGTTGTTTTGGATTTTTTTCTTTTACTCGTGAGAAAAACCAAATCAACACAATAATGCAGAGTGAAAAAGAGACATGATAGTTTTCCTGTCCTGAACAGTCACCAGAGTCACTGGTTGTGCCATGCAGCAACTTTTGTCCTCAAAAAGGAATAGATATTGCAATGCAAAGACAAGCCTTGCTCACCTCTTCCCTAAGCAAGCAAGCTGTACATTGTAGAATTTTGGATTCATGAAGCATAATAATATTAGTTATGAGAATTAATCTCAAGGGAAGAATGACAAAGACCTCAAGTAAAATGTTTGAGGGTAATGTTGATGTAAAAAAGACAAGTGAGTATGTACTAACAGTACATTTACTTGTTATTACAATATGGAAAAATAATGTATTTTTGTTTAATGTACTGACTTCCTATTGATATGATGAGGATTTGAGCATAGTTAGTTTACTGAATGTCCTGGTAAAACAAAGATGAATAAAATTAAAATAAAGAACATATAAATTGTAAAACAGAAAAAAAAATGGAATAGACAGAATCTTTCAGAGTCCCATGAGCTGTTCTTAAAACATTTTTTCTCTAAGAATTACTCTTTTACTTATGTCTTTCCCTGACAACATTTTGCTTTTTATCTCATTTTAATAAAAAGATAGCATTTGAGAGCATCTCAGAATCCAGCATCTCAGCCTCTGCCTTTGTTGTTTAAAATACAAAAAGAAAGGAAAAAAAGAAGAGCCAAAATCCAAGCCCAAAGCCTTTCAAGGAAACCTGATCAATGTGTGTTTGGGCCTCTGCTTTATGATTCAAAGCTTTTTCAACAGCCATTAAAATCAGGAATCTTGATCATCCATTCAAAAAAAAAAAAGCCATTGTAGCAGGACTCCAGTGCAATAACAGAGAACAATACTTTATCTGATGCTATCTGTTGTGAAGTGGAGGTTTAACAACAATAGGAAAAGGTGCTACCCCCAGGCTTTCCCTGAGCCAGTGTGTGCCTCTTTTCTCTTCACTCCTCTTGCAGAAGACTTGAAAGCAGGAACATTCCCAAGAGGTCAAGTGTTGGGCTATTGAGGCTATAAAGATCTTGTGACTTCTCAGAAAGCCCTCTCCAGGCCATGTGCCACAAGCAAAGGAGAAGAATGAAGACACAAAGACTCTGCAGTGTAGAAACATGCTGGAGGGATGGAATTGAGTTGGTAGGGAATTGCCTAGAAGGAAGGGATGCTTATTCTTCAGATACCAAAGACACGTTACCATGGCTGCCCAGCTGAGAGTTTTGTAGCAGGGCTGTACAGGATTACTTCAATATTTATAAATGCTTTGGAAGGAATGTATTGTTTCTTTTGCGAGGTTTCGAATGAAGATAGTGAAAATTGTTATTTAGTCTGGGAAAACAGACAGAATCATGTTTAGATGGTCTGGTAGGTAAATTTTATTTACAGGAGAGAAAAAAAACCCCACCGTGTGGGAAAACCCTGCCTTTTCCATGTTGGCTTTGGACTACACTTGTTTGCACTTTCAATTTGTTACTTTTACTCTCATGTTAATAATATGGAAGGAAATGTTTTATCCCAATGTCTGCTTTCTTAGTATTTGATCCTAAAAGCTACACTTTTATGTGGTAAGAAGTGGCAAATGTTTTTTCCAGATCTTAGGAGAAAATGAGACCCCTTTTGGCCATCTAAAATTTTGAAAACACTTGCTTTCACCATGATGAAAAAATGCAGGTACATATGGAGCAGAGATATTACACTGCTTAATTAAATTATTTTATTTCTGGTCAGCATAATTATTTGCTGGAGGCAGACAGAATTAGGGGTAGCTGTTGACCAAAGGTCTGTATTAAGATCTGAATTTCCGAAATGTTGCTGTTCTGTGACATATGACAGGGAATAGAGCAGAATTAGTCGATTATCTCTACAAGTTCTTTCCTGATAAGCAGGGACTCTTTTAAAGATTAAGCATGTCAATACACTGTTCAAAGCATATAGGCAGTCCCATCTGCTGGGAGAAGAGATCTTTGGAAATATTTTTGTATTATCTCTGATGTTTGAGCACACTTTAGGAAAGGAGCCTCCAAAAGTTATAAAATTATGGGTTCATTAGCCATACTAACTGTCAACAAAGGGTAAGTGATTTGTTTAAACAATCAAACACTACACTAATTAGCATTATAATACAACATTCAGGAAGTCTTCAAGTCCTATAAATATGTGTAAGACATGGGAAATTGGTCTTTTGGGGCTGATTCGATAATAGAACAGTCCAGATAATTAAGTTTGTGCAGTAAATGAAATACAATATAAAAGGATTGGGTTGTAACATATTCAGTCTTCAGTGGTGTAGACTGGTGTCTGCCTGAAGGGCTATTGATAATCCAGCATGACATACAGGAAATCGCTGAAGTAAAATTTAAAGATAGAAAGTTCAGGTAAGACAACATCACATTTTCCCTTAAAAAAAATGAGGAAAGGATGAAACCAAAGTTTCAGTATGAAAAAGATGTTGCCTAGATCCACTTTCCCACTGGAAAAACTGAAAAGAAAAAAAAATTTTAAAAAAAGTCAAATTGGTAATGCTATGTGCAAGCAGTAAACAATTTTAGCAAACATATTTATCTTCAATTGCTTTTCTAAGAATGAAAATAATGTGCTGTTTTATACAGATGAAACAAGCATAGAAACATCTGTATTCATATAATATTTATAATAATTTTATAGTATATAATTTATTATATATTATTTATGTAATTTAAAATATTTATTGATAATGCAAAAAAACAAAACATTTATTGCTAATATTTTTCACGTTTGCTCACTCAGACAGTGAAGAAAATTCAATATAAGGAGAATACAGGATGGTCATAGAAGTGAAAAAAATTCTAATTCACTCGAAATAATGCACTTTATTTCATGTGAATTATGTTGCCCGAAATAAAGAGGGAGTTCAGCCCAACTGGACTTTATATTTTGCATTACACTCCACTGCTCCATAGGATGGTTAAGTCCATATTTTATGTTCACACAAAATAGGATTCTCAAATGATAAAGTAAAATTTCCAACTCATAGCACACAGGACAGAAATGAAGAACAAATTGAATAATATAATTTTCTTGCTACAACAAATATTGTTTACATTTATTCCTATGTAAATTTTAGCTTTCACTGTCCCACTGAAATATTTGGCAGAAATTGTTTGACCTTGGAGGAAACAATCCTCTCAGGAGTTGTGTGATCAGGTTTACAGTGCAGAGAACCATAATTTCTTCGTTACAGTTTTGATAAGGATCTTTGTGGTTTTTTTCCAAGCTGCTTCATTTTGATCTCAATGGAGCTGAGCAGCACACTTACTCAAGCAAAAGGTACCAGGGTAAAATTTAAAGATCCTTGAAGATGGCTAAACAGAGCTGACACAGGAGCTGCTGAAATGCTCGATGGGAGCAGGATTGTAGGCATGAAAGAGATCTAAGGGAGGAAGTTCTTAGAGAGTTTCCTTCCTCATATTTATGTCCCAAGAGTTTTGCTCATTATTCAGTTCTCAGAGGCAATCTAATCACTGTTGGCATCACTTAGCACTTCTGGGTTCAGTTCCCCAGTCTGCCACTTGCACTTAGAGTAGTTTTCTCTGGTCTCCTAGTTTATTTATTTTAAATAAAACCTGTTTTGTTATTCATTCTGTTCACTTGAGTTGAGTAACATTAATTTATTTAAAACATTTACATAAAAAATAAACATTATATATGTAGGAAGCTACCTATTTAATTTTACGTAAAATAGCATAATATATTCTTCTCAATATATTATCTACTTATAAAGTACATAGACAACTGCAAAGAAAATTACACACATATTTATGTAAACAGATGTATGTGTCTATCTTATTTGAAATTAAATTGGTACTTGTGAACAGACAAAAAAGTCACTTCTGACATTATGGTTAAAGTCATCTAATCTTCACTTCTTTCTTCCTCATTGAGTTGTGTTTTTTAAATTGTCCAATTTTCTCTAAGTAAAGACTTTCAGTGAGGAAATGTCTTGCCAGTCTCCAAATTAGGGGCGAATTTCCTTCTCAACTTGTTTGATTAAAAGAACCATTGGCCTTACCTCCGTTAGAGTAAAATGTATTTGTCCCAGATGTGTATGTAAATGTATTATGCATTCAATATTTCTCATCAGGCAACTTGAGATTTTGAGGACGCGATTTTTAAAGTGTCTCTCCCCAGATGTTCTTTGTGCTCATTCTTACATTTCTCTATCTTTAAACATTTTACTTTACCTGTTTCCATGAGGATTCCATTCACAGGAAACTTTGAAAGCTTTGTACCAGTCCTCCTGTTGTATAGGATGCAAGGGGACCCTGTCGTCTCAGCCAGCATCCCTGCCGTGAGCCATTTATTGCAACAAAACCTGCTGTGTGCATGACACGGCTCATCATCAGTCAGTCCTGGTGTAGAAGATGTCAGATCCACTGCTGAAGAACAAAGATAATTTGGACTTTGTTTTTTGAAATGGAAAGATGTCAGGGGCTGCAAACAAAGTCATCTGTAAATTGGTTGATGATTTTCTACTTTTTTTCACAGTAAATCCCTGCTCTGATCCTCTCCTTTTTTTCCCTAATTTTGCCTTTGAAAAGCAAGCTAATTTTATCCAATCTGGACCTTTTAGTTTACCCTCACATTTTAAATTTTAAAATATTGCATGCATTTGAATTCCTGTTCTGGTGTGTAATGCTTTTTTTCATGATGCTGTAATTGAAAGGGCTGAGAAATGAGTGCTATAGAAATTGGAAATATTTTTAGAGAAGTTTACAGTAAACGATAAGCCTGCCCGACACTGTCATATATCTTTTAAAGTTTTGGCCTAACTTTTGACAACTTCAGCACTAATGTTGGCAAGAACACAGCTGCATGTTCTGATAGGAGAACATCAGTTTGATCTTTAGTTTGGGTGGGAATAATTGTACATGCTATTCAAACGTTCTTTCTCATTTCTTTTTCTTCATGAGTTTTATGTAAAATCTTTGGTTATTGGTGTGTGAGTTTATTGTTTTATCCTTTATTACTGCACTATTTCTGAATTTTTTTCCCCTTAAATATACTACTAAGGAAAATTGAGACTTATCTGTCACTGAGAATTTAGGCATGATATATAGCTCTTTGCATTTAACTTTGGAGGGATTGTATTCTGGAGATAAAGATGTGAAGTACAATAAGACCCCATATTTACAGTAAGCATTTTTGAGGCAGGAAAATATACCACCATCTTGCAAGCATGTGCATGACTCATTTAACTGCAAGTAGCATTTACTTTCATTTACTTTAAACACATGCTTAAAATTAAGCATGATCGTAAGTGTTGAAGAATCATTACCTCCACAGATAAAAGGGAAAGTGAGACATATAAGTTATTTGCATTCAGCTAAAGCATTCAATATGGAGTCTCATGAAAATTGGACTAAAAAATTAATTCAGTTTGGTTTGAATATACATGGTCTTCTGTGGTTTGAAGAGTGTTCAAAGGAGCTTGGTAAACAGTTAAGTAGCAAGTATCAAACTAGGTTAAAGTGTCTAGTGAGGTACCACCGGGATCTCTATTAGGTTTTATTTATTTAAGTGTCTTTAAAAATCAGAAGAGGGTTTCAGTTAGTGAGGCATATAAAATGAACATTAATGACCACAGATTAATTAAATTGGAAATTTAATGCTAAATTGGAAAGAAGGTGCAAACAATAGAGGAAAAATAAAGAGAGGGAATCTTATGGACAGGACAAAATAAACTGAGGATCAGTCTGAGAAAACTGATACAAGTGGGGAAAAATATTGCAATGCCAAAGGCAGATATTCTATAGGAGGACGAAAAAAATGATGCAGAGAGTCTTAAGAATGACAGTGAGTAGCTGTAAGAGACGGTCCGAAGATCCCTCATCTGCCTCACGATCATTGCCGAAGACAGAGACTGAACACAGCAGTCCTGGCCTGGCTGAGGTGGGATTGTCTGCCAAGTGTTGCCTACGGGTGTGCCCACTGGGAACTGGTACGCATTCCTGAGGAAAATTAGTGCAGGTCACAATGGACTGCGCTGTTCTTGCTGCCCAGGCGGGAAGGACTGCGCTGAAGCGGAAAGGAATGACCTGTCCTGTACACCTCTCCGGTACACCTGTCTTGTACGTCTGTCCTGTACCTGCTTCCCAAAGCAACGGACCCCATAACAATGGCTGTAGATTTCCCAACCTCTTGGCCAGTTGCCCCTCGCTTCTGAAAAGGACTATAAAGGGACCTTCTAAAATAACCAAGTAGGAGATCTCCTCACGGAAAGAAGACTAATCTATTGGCGGAAGACCACGAGGACTTCGTCTCATCCGTTGGTAGCTATTGCCCCTCTTTTTCCCCCTCTCTACTTTGTTTTTCTCTCTCTCTCTCTCTCTCTCTCTCTCTTACTCTCTTCTATTGCATTACTGTGTTGTGGGCACTTAATAAAGGTGCACTGTTTTGATTAAAACTGAAATCTCTGTGTCCTTTTACACTCTGAGATCGATAAACGAACCATCACGACCCCTGCTTGCATTAGCGGATCGTGACAGTAGCACAAGGCTCCACATTACTTCTTCTTAGTATATCTGTGTTGAGAAAGTATTATGCCATTGGGCTGTTTTGGGCACCACCCTATGATATTTTGTTCCTATATTGAAATATTTTTATTGAAATAAATTGATTGGTTCATTTAATGGATTTCAAGATACAAAAGCACTGTCTCAGAATGCTGGAAGAAACAAAAATTAGATATGCAAGTAGTTACCTTGAGACCACCTGAAGACAGAATGGATTTTACTTTGGACAGTAGAAAAGATATTATCTATAGGTAAAAAGGATGAAAGTAGAAGAAGATCTGACATGGATTCCTTTTTAGGGTGGAAGTATGTGTGTTTGGGCAGGGTGAGGGACTATGAGGAATGATGCTATCTGACTGAGAGTCTTATCTTACCAAAAAAAGCCCTAAAAGTTTATTGCTATCAGCAATTTCCTTGACAAAGGACAAACCCTTGTAACAAGCCATACATTTTTTGACTCTGACTCCCATGTTTCTACAACACAAATCATTGCTACACATAAAATGCCAGTGAGGAGTCTAGGTGCCAGGTTTATGTGGTTCTACAGTCTGCTAGGAGACAGGATATTCTAAATTTCATTAATTTTTCTTTGTTAGTCAGCCATGCGTTCTATAGCACTTGTAGCTTTAGCGCTGGCTGGGCATACACAGAGGTGATCCTTGCAAACTTTGAAAACTCTTTGAAAGTTTGTTTTCCTTATTATGTAGCTTTGGAGCACAAGACACTGAACATTTCAACATGAAAGTTAAAAGGGGAACTCATTTGTTATTTTCTGCGTCTTACTGATGTCCGTTCCTTCCATAGGCCCCTCTGATTTATCATCCTAAAGCTACAGAATGGCTGTAGTTGATGTTCTGTCAAAGTTGCAAAGAGAATAGCTTACAGCTGTGCATGAGTTGTATTGAAAAAACCCAACATCCTATGATTTTACTTGTTCCTTTCTAGTTGCAGTTTAGTAGCCTGGGCAAATCATGAGGTTTTTTGTCTCAAACATAATGTGTGCAAAGGAGTATATAGAATTGATGGTTTAAACAAGACAGTTAAAGCATAACTTATGAGCGGTAATGCACCTAATGTTAACTATTAGCTCTGTGTCTACTACCTAACGCTCTTATTTTCTTTCTCCATTTGCTTCTCAGATTTGTGACTCTCAAGATGGTGTCCTTTGTCTAATGTAAGTGTACATAGCACTTGAGATCAAGTTCCAAAGTGAGGCATTAGTCACATAAAGGAAATTGAAAAATGATTGAAAATGCTAATGGAGCTGCCCGCAGCTGTGAAGATGTCACAACTTTTTCTTGCTGAAGGAAACCAAAGCAGTGTCCAGGCTAAGAACTACAGTTTAGCTGGGCTCTATCTCATAGCAAAATCTGAGGAGGATTCAGAGGGCAGTTTTCCTCTGCCAAGGCCTCTGAAGCTGCCAAGCAAGCCTGTGTTCTAAAAACACACCTAAAGCATTTGGACAGAAGTCCTTGCATATAGAAAAAACTCAGGACAGATCACAGAGAGACCATAGCAAGACCACGTACTCATTGTACACAAGGGTGATAGCTAGAGAGCATTTGACCAGGTCATGGAAGGCCCACATTCATTCTTTTCTGTTTGACAGGATTCAAATATCCACACCTCCATTTATTCTAGGAGTGCCCTGTTTATGTATTTTATCCAATGACAGTTTCAGCTATAACAGATAAATACTCCTTTATATCAAGCAATCATTGAACAAAACACAAAGGAAGGGCTTTTGATATTCTGACTGGAGTCTGAGATTTCCTATTTCTTCTCTCTCTCTCTCTCTCTCAATCTCTCTTTCCCCCGCTCCCATTTCCCTTCAGCCAATTCCATCTCATCTATGAGTTAGCTCTAGTACACTGGGTGTTTGGATTCACATTATAAGACAACCAATTCTGCATGCATTGGATTAAGTGCTTTTTGTCCAATTTGTCTTCAAGATTTCTTTCTGGGAGCTGAACAAACTTGCAAATCTTGGTGATTGTGTTTCAAGGTGTCTATTTTGAATGTATGTGTTCCTACAGGGAAGCAAATAGCATCCCTCAGAGAAACAGTGGTAAAGAATATGTTGTGAGCCGGCTGATAATGCAAATATATATCTTCACCTAGATAAAACTGTGAAAAACATAACAAAAATCTTATGTTTACATTATGTGAGCACTAAATTCAAGTATTTTCTTGGAAACATTGTGATTAAAAGGATAATAGCCAGTTGTAGTCACACAGTGAGTCATTAAAATTGAAATGAGGAGCAAACAACCTGAATTAGCCGAAAGCTTGACTGTAGCTACCGCTTTAGGTTTCAGGGTTTTTAACTTCTTTTTCTTCTGATGTTTATGATAAGTGACAAAAAAAATTCATTCCTGTTTTTTCCTCATTATACTTTCCTTTCTGGCTCCAGGATGTCCCTCAAGGTACAGTCTGTAACTTACAGATATTTGTTCTTTCTATTATGAACATTGGTCTTGACTTTGGCAGGGGAGAGATATTCTCCTATAGTAAAGTACAATTAAGTAATCAAAGGCAAGAACAGACTGTCCTTAATAGGCTGATTAAGATCAGTATCTCATTTTTACTCCACATGTCAAGGTCTTATCTAATGCAGAAATTTGGCCAGCTGTAATGAAATCAAGATAAAATGTCTCCATCGTAGGGTAACAGTCCACTATAGAACTTGTACCAGTTTAACTATTTCAGAAGGAAACCAAACACCTACAGCCACGTCTGTACTGATGTGAATGCAGACCAGGCCTGTACAAAATGTTTTATGTTCATGCCAGGAAAAAAAATTCAGTGGGTTTTGACAAATATGCAAGAAAGATAAATTCAACAAAAAATTATTTCGTAATAATTAAAAAGAATTGCTGAAGCACACTTTTTAATTTAAAAGAGTAACATTCTAAATAATTCCTGTTAGTCATCGAAAAAGGCTGGTTGGAATTTCCCACAGCTGTGATTCTGTTTTAAGCTCATCTTCCCTTTCACTCAAAGGAGTGAAGAACCTTGGGCTGCCATTGGTTTTACACTCAGCTATGAACAGCTTGTGTGTGTGAGTGTGTTGGGAGCCTCAGGAAAGAGAACCTATAGGCGCAGGACACAAACTGTCAGCACAGACAGTAAGAAATGTCAGTGCCAGCAGGAGCAGGACCCACAAGGAGCAGGATGTTGCATTGCATGCAGACACTGCATCCAAGGATGTGGTGCAGGTGTAACTGAAGTGGCTTTAACTTCCTACTGCCCCAAAAGTACCATACCTGTGTTCAGATGGCATTCATCAGCTGAGGGCATAAAAACATTGTGGAAAGCATGGCATCTATGCTCAGCTCCTTACCTTCACAATAGGACAGCTGATAATGGAATAACCTGGTTAAATGTAACTTTGATATGTCAAAGTCACTGCATTGGATCTTGGTGTTCTTATATTTGGATTTCAGATTAAGAGAAGGGACCTTCTGCAAGCAGTGGGCTGCCAACAGCTTTGTTTTTGGTTGCTGGCTGTGGGGCTCCAGAGTAAGTCCAGTACCCTGATTTTTTTAACAAGAACACACTCATACTTCCATCTGGAGAATTGTGTGCCATAACGAACCACATTTTACCATGTTCCTTTTGTGGGATTTGCCAGAAATTCTTCTTTCAGGAGCTAAAAATGTAAAGTTAATGGCATTTAACCGAAGTGAGGAGCCAGAGAAAGTTGCCTATTTTGCCTAGGATGCATTGTGGACATAGCTGATTAGGTGAATCCCCGTCACTTTCCCATTATCTTTTGTTCTCTGTGATTGCATAGGCAAACAGAATTATCAGTACCTACTCAATTCCTAGTTGTCCCAGAATCCTCTCTCAGAAGAGTGAAGTAGATGTCACAACAATTTCATCACAGCTTCCGTGTCAGTGTGTTTCTGCTGGCTAAGAGGGATGGTCCATGTTTCCCACCTTCCTCCTATCCATCCAAAGCACATAAACTCATATCTGGAAAGTCCCTGGGAGAATGACAGTACACAGAAATGGTGCATGGCTCTCTCACAGAGCTACTGAATTTTGAATGAAATGTATCTCTAAAATGACCCTTTAGTACAAACTTCAGGAGAAACCCCAAGTGCACAAACAGAACTAGGTATAAAACTTGAGTCTGCCTCTTGTATTTTAATTGAAGCTTCATATTGAAAAAGGTTGGGGGAAAAAAAGGAGTGTAAAGGAATATTTCATGGCTCAAATTAAACCATTGTTTTTCAAAGGAAATGTAACTTGAAATAATAATGTATTTCTTACTAAGTGGAAGCAAGTGTTATGCAAACAAAGAGTCATGTGTGAAAGTAATTCTTATCTTGCTGCCTGGAGTAGCTGGGGAATGAAATAAAATACAATAAAATAAAATGAATCCAGGTCAGGTCCAAATAGGAAAATGGAACTCAAACCTCTGGAGCACATGGAGCAGGGAGTGAAAATGCTGTAAATCAGGGGAAGTCAATTGACTGCAGTAGGAAACCTGCTCTCTTTGTGCACACCTGTAGGTCAGGACCAGCAAAAGAACTATTAAAAACAATATCCCTACTTAATTTTTAAGGATTGTTTACAGATCAAAGTGCACTCATTATAAATATGGATGTCATGTTTAAATAGTCCCTGCTTTACTGCCATAGAAAGTACTCTTAAAATATTTCCTTTTTACCGTGAAATAAAACATTCTTTTCACCACTAGTCCTTCCCTACTCTAAATATTGCTCCTACTAGCAAATAGTAGGTATATAAAAGAACATGTTTAAAAGCTTTTCACTGTAGTTCATATCATCTCAACTGGACATCAGAAAATGTTCAGGCTACATCATCCAAAGGACTCAGAAAAAGTTCTGGTTGTTTAGGAGAGCTACTGAGCCTGATACAATAAGGGGGTAATACTGTACTCTGTAGATGGTCTCACAGATTTAATAAGAGTTTATATGACAAGAGCTACACAATTCTATGAGCAAGAAAACAAATACCAGTAAATCACAAGTGCATTTTCCCTGTGCTTGAGGTCAGTGTCCCCATTTTATTGAAACCAGGGTAGATGCCTTCTCTCTCCTCCTGCTCTTAACCCCTCTACTGTGTTCTCAACCATCCTTTCCCCTAAATGCTTGCCCTCCCTTCACTTCAGGCAGTACAGCTTTTTTTTAATTTAAATGCAAAGATCACATGCAAAGGCGCTCTTGAGCCATAAATCAATAGAGACTAGAGAATGTGTTTCACAAAAGTATTGTGATTAATTTTGTCTTTTTTTAAGTTCCTTTAGAAGATATTGGAATGGACCTTTGATCTGACATACTATGACAGTCTTAGTTTAATGTGGTTTTCCTCATCTGTACAGCCTACCTGTATCACCAGTGTTTCACTTCTAAATAATTTAATTCTTAGATACAAAAACTAGTAGCGAAAAGAAAGAGCAAAATTATTCCTATCATGTTTTTTTCAGATGGTTGCTCTTCTCCAGAAAACGTATTTCAGAAAAAATGGCCTTTGTGGTGTGTTTTGAAGGTGGGTGCATTCAGGTCAGGATGAACTAAGGCAGAAAACGGAATCCTCATTATCTTTTGGTCAAATCACTCTGCCTTCGCCAGTTGGTATAGTGTGGGGTTGTAGCTCAAGTGTCATAGCTTGAAAGAGGTAATTACGACTTCTTATTTCTTGCCCAATTTCCAGGTAAACAAATGCTGAACTTTTGATAGGCTGTCAGAACTTTAATTGCAGTTATTCTCTAGCACAAGTCTACATCAGGAAAATTGTGACTGGAGTCGATGCAACCATGCACGTGTAAAGACAACATGACACAAAAAGAGGAGACTGACCTAGAAGTCGTTTCTACCAGCATGAAGTATAACACCTTTTTGTCATATCTAATTGGAACTTAGTTTTGTACTTTGTGCTTTGTGTTCATATTTCTCTGTAGAGCTATGAGCATAATAATACATTCCTTGTTACTTGTAAAAATCATGGTGATATTTATTTTTTTCATTTAACCAAGAGTTTAGTCAAACTTAGAAAGCAACTATTTAAGTATGATTAAGTCTATAAATAATAGTAACAATCAGCTCAGGTTGTTACCATTTAAAAATAAAGGAGTAAATGGAAATGTTTTTATGTCATAATTATAATGCAAGGGAACTAAGCATCCTGTAGTCTTATAAAATATCTCGGGAAAAAAGACACTAGGAAAGAAGTGGTCCTTATTCTTACCTCAGGTTTAACCCCCAGAGGGATAAAGTGTCTTTAGTTCATATGAGTTTCAGTTTGAGTTGGTAGAGGTGGACTCAATGTCTCACAGAGTCTGCCCCTCACACCTCCTTGGAGTTTCTTTCATCCTCTAAGGCATGGATAGCCAACTTGCATATTCTACAATCTATTTTTATTCCCAGCCAGGTGTTATGAGGCCAGAGAGATTGCTACAGTGCTGCTCCAGTCGACCAGACCAAACCCGGATCTGCACCTTTTCCCTCCTCCAATATGATATAGAAACAGGCCCAGTCAGCACTGGCCAGTGTTCCCCAAGGTAGGAAGATGTCCTTACAGGCCGAGTCCTGGCCCTGAGCCATCTGTTGACTAGTTTGGCACAAAACTCTTCCAAATCTCTTTCCTTTATTCTTCCTACCTCAAGGATCTGAATGATTAAATTCCAACCTCCTGTCCAAAACCACCTTTTTTAACAATACTGGCACTGTTTCTACTAGTGACATCCCCTTCCTAAAAAATGAACTTCTTCCTGTAAATTATTCTGAAGGATTTTGTAATACTAATCTGGCATAGCTCCACCAAACAGCATCACCCTTTGAAGCCTTTGCTAAGAACTGCTTGTCTCATTATTTTCCTCTTTTCTTTTCATGCCAGTGGTTAGGCCTTTTGTGTGTTATCCTTCATTTCAACTGAGATGATGTTTTAAAAAGGATCTACTAGAAATAGTCTTTCTGAACTCTCTGCCTCTTCGAGGAAGGAGGAAAAATAATTTTTATAATAATTTCTACAAAGTATATTATATTTTAATTATACTCACAGTAAATTAAAATAACCATCATAAAAATTAAGATTGTAATTAAATTGAATTAAAAGACTTTAAAGCTAAAGGTTAGCTTCTGCTTTTAGTTATGTGAATGGAGAGCCATGTAACATAACTTCACTGACAGCACTGGTGCTGAGCTCAGTAGTATCCACTGAAAAGCAGGGGAGGGGAGGTGGGGAGTCCTTAACATGAGAAGCTGGTCACGAAAAAGATAGCTATCAGCTTGATCTGTACATTGTGATTTATTTCTTTAACATTGTCCAGTGAAATGATTCTTATCTGAAGCTAAGTTCTGAATATTGACAAATTGAGAACTTGAGAATTTCCTGATGGTTGATGCAAACTGCAGAAAACTGTAGAGTGCAGGTTCCAATGCAAATATTCATGGACAGATGGACAAGACTTTCCATTTCCGATTCTAGATATCTGATACCTTTTTGACCAAGTCTCTGTGGTGTATTAAATTATTAACTGTCCTTGTTACTCTGTAGCTGCTTCCTTTCCTGTATCAGTTAGGAACATCAACCTGGAAATTACAGTGTTTAACTGTGCTGATAACTAACCATGAGGACTCCTCCTCTACCTCCCATGCAGTCCTTAAGTCAAACCTGGTTATTTTCATAATAGATGTATTTTAAATTAACCACCCACATCACTAGATTTGATGCAGTGAAAGAGTGTGCCTTATGTTGTGGTCAGGTAAGAGGCTCACGCCACTCTTCTTTGGATTTAGGTATCCATGAATCAAACCTGGTGCTTTGTTTTATTTCCAAAGGAACTAAATTAAACATTCAGAGACAGTCCTCGAACAAACAAAGCTGGCTGCCTTGTACCAGCGGAAATAAATTCATTTAAAATGTGTTTTGACACCTAAGATCAACCTAGAGAAAGAAAGCTTCCCTTCATCGGTAGGCTCCACCTCACCTGCTTTAAAATATGTACACACAGATGAAGTTTCCCTTTTTAACAATACACTATTTAGTAAATGCTGGGCTTCAGCTTCTCACCTTTACAGCTAAATCATTAATTATGACCTTTTTAGTGCTGTTATTAAGCAGTTTCCTCCTTCCCCTTCGAATTCTTTTCCTTCTTAACAGTGAACCTTCTGTGTCAGTGGCTCACAGACTGGAGCAGTTGCAATGTGTAAGTAGCATCCACAGATCAGAACTAAAAAAATAAGTTTACTGAAAAGGGCAATGCAGCAAAACCAGGGAGAGGCAGGACAGAGACAGGCACATCAATAATTCCTCTTTCTTTGTACCTGTTATGAACTGGAATTGTTTGGGGGTGCCTCTGTGGACACATTTGTCAGGATTCACAGGAATGTAGGATTTTAAATCCTGAGTCTCTGCTTTGTTAGGGAAGATGGGAAGGCTGCAGGCATCTGTCCATCCAGCGAGCACCCAAAACAAGCATGATGGGCTGCCACAAACATCTGCTCCCAGTCCTGACCCTTATGTGGCCTGGACACTACCTGGGGACTCCTGTGCAGAGGGAAGGCTCCCCATCTGAGGAGGATCCATTGTGACCCTCCTGCAGACTTCCCTGAACACAGTTCACAGAAAAAAGGAGCAACTTTTCCCTTTGAATAGAAGAAGCCCTCCCTGTACATCTGTCCAGGCATTGTTCCCAGAGGGGATGGAAAGGCAAACGGATTCTGCTCCTGGAAGGGATGACAGCTCATTACCCAATCCATTGGCTCAACTACAGATGCATCAGGCTTGTGTATAACTGTATTTGTTTAGTGTGAGCAAAGATACGATGCTGGTGTGTTTAGTGTGAGAGCTGAGGCCACTTTTGCCCTTGGTTGCATGTTAACTGAGGCCAGACACTGTCTGGCCACTTCCCAGGCTGCCATTCACACTGGGGATGCTTCCCTTTTTCTGCTGAATTTTCAAGGCATTTGGTGAGGGACCTATTATTAAATTAGTGCAATGTGATCAGCAGAGGTGAGCGACAATCCCTACATAGCTACCTGTGGCATTAAAGTTGAGATACCATTCTTCTTCATCGAGTTAATTTAAAACTTTATTCTTTCCTTTCTTCTTTTCTCTTTCCGAGAGGTTAGCACCTCAAGAGAAATGAAACAGAGATCTGCTGCCACCTTCTGATCACTTGGAAATCATTCCATGTCCCCAACACAGAAAACAGCGCTGTGGAACAGAAGTGGCTACATTTCACTGAATGGTGAAAATATCCTTCTGTCACCTGCAGCCGGATGTTATATTATTAGTTTTCATAAATACACTAAAAACTTTGAAATTAATACAAAACTGAAGGAAATATTTAGTGAAGGGATCTCACTCTTATGTATATAGCATAGCAAACAATCACATGCTCAGCTCTAGTGTAGGCACACAAAGTTTCCAGTGAGCTCAGTCAGTGTTAGAGGTGGAAATACTTTTCTGTGACATGCCCAGAACTGGAAAAAGACACAGAATTCACCTTACCCTGAACAATCACAAGAACTTTAAACCAGTCGCTATTTTCATTTGTCAAGAACCTCTTAGGTTTATAGTTTGGAATATTTGACATGGCAGGGATGGAAAAGGACATGTGCACACAGCCTATTCCCATTGATGGAGTCTTTAAGACACTCAGGGGAGCTATCCCTTGGCTGCTCTGTAATCACTTATTCCAAACCTTGAATTACTCTGGTATGTAAATACCAATAATAGCTAAATATGACAGAAAGTGGCCACATACACGTGTACACCATATTCATATGTCAGGATATTTTCCTGGGTCTTCAGCACCAACTCCCTGAACTTTAGCACTTGAAACAAAGGCTCTTTTGTCTATAAGCAAAGTAGCAGGCTGAACAGTAATTTGCCCAACCACAAGAAAGGCAGTATTAAGCATTCACCTCTTAGAGGTATCAATATTGCTAATGATTTCAAACCCCTGACTCAGGCCTCCTGAAACCATTAGACAGGCCCTTACAACCATCAGAACTTAAGACAACAATAAAAATGTAAGGAGCTTTTTTAAATTTTATTTTATTTATTCATCTGGTTTTTGAATCTTTACAATCCTGTTTTTTAAATTTCCGTCAATCATTCTGGCAGATAATTTTTAGGAGGAACTCAGCTTCTCCTGCTGCAAGAACTGGGGCTTGAAAGGGGGCAAAAGTCACACACACACACAGAAAGAAAACCCAATGAAAATGTTAAGTATTGGATGGCTATGAAGTCAGAAAACTCAGCAGCATGAGCACAAGCTTTTTGTAACCCACAAAAGAGTGCAGAATATCAGAGCCTGGTGAGGCTGACATTTTATCGTGGGTACTGCCCCGTGATGTGGGCGAGGGCAGCCCTGATTCAGCCTGACTGCTTGGGCTCACATGAGGTTTGCCATCCTGACCTGGCCACCAGACAGTAAGGCTCCTGTCCTTTTGCAAAGGAACAAACCCTGGTACCTGGGAGGGGTATACCTTGCAGCACCCCTGCTTAGGCATTGGAAGTCCTCACACCTCCTGGCTCCAGCCCTGCCCCTTGCCCAAAGGCAGAGGTAGCTGGATTGTATTCTGTGCCTGATCCAGTTGTGGGGGAAAACATGCTTGAAGAGCCATGTCCTTCTGCATGCAACCAGCAGCTTAAACCACAGAGGTAAAATTGTATTTATCTGACAGGCAACATCAAGAAAACTGAACATCAAAACTGAACATCTTCAGCGAGTTAGGGGAAGGGACTGGGGACCCTCAGTTTTTGTTGCAGGGCTTCACAGAGATTAATATTAAGAAAACGCTCAGCGATCACTCTTGGAAAATCAAAAATGGTGATGATCCCTAAAAGCAAAGCTCTGACAGCATTAGTCTCTTCTGAAAATCTCAGCTGGAGTTTTTAATCAGGGTCAGCCTTGAAACAAAGAGACAAGTAACGATTTCCTACAATCTGTAAAATTCTGATGATGGTAAAGTAAACACTGCTTTTACAGGGTTACAGAGTCAATTTCCTATCACTTTTCACTAGGACTATTGTAGAGAAACAATTGAGTAACCACATGTTGTGCTAAAAAAGTCCTAAACACTAGCAATATTTCCTTTTTAGGAAAAGAGAGTTGTGAATGATTTAAAGCCTGATTTGGTAAATTGGGCTCTCTTTTACTCTGAAAAGGAGTGGGGGAAAAGGGGGAGAGTGCCAAAACTATATTGTGCATTTCCAGATTTCCAGTATTCTGCATTTTCTTACTCATTAAACTTCACATTGAATATGCATCACTTCTCTGCACACAGTTCCAGCCCTGGGGATTGCACAGTCCAAATGTATTTTAATTACATTATTTATTATTTAAATTAATTTAATTACAAAAAATAACAGACTCTGCACATGTTTGAAAATGCCATGCTGTACAACTAAATCTTGAGTAATTGTTAAATTTCTTGCAGGCCTCCTGCTAGGAAGTACTGTTTTTCTTTAAAAGTGAGAACACTATTATATCCGTCAGTGGAAAGTTTACACATTGTATTTCTTCTTTCATATGCCGTTAAACATGAGGCTCTCTCATTTCCCCCTTTCTTCAGAAGGCAGGAGACCCATCTGGTAATATTCTGCAGATCAGCATTTCTTAAGGAGAGTTTGATTTAAGTAGTGGTTTTGTTGAAGCAACGAAAAAGAAACTTATGAACCTGGGTTATAGTACTACGTCTTGTGTTGTTATTAAAGTTGCTCCATGCTTGATCCATGCCAAATATAGACCTGTCTTTAAGCTGTGGAGAGTAAGTAAGAGATATTCTCTTCTTGTCCCACTGTGTTTTGGAGTTGAAGCAAAGAAAAAAATGTCCAGTGTTTGCATAGCTGTTGACTTGCCAGCTAATTTTGTTTGGAGAGTTGAAAATTTATGTGGATAAAATAAGAGTACCTTCATAAGCTCAAGTATTTGGGGAAAAAAAAAAGAGAGGAAAAAAAGAATAATTTTCAAAACTGCTGTCTGTGTGCCTTTTCATTTCTGTTTTCTGGCTGGCACTGGGTGCACAGGTTTTGAGATGCTGCAAGACAATATTGCCATCTTTTCTCCTTGGAAAAAATTTAGTGGTTGAGCCTCTTTTCCTTTCTCTCTTTGAGCCAGGAATCCAGAGCAAAATGCGTGAAAACTGGGAATAAAGCATCTTGGCTGAGAGAATGCAGCTAAGGGATTTTGCTGTAGAACAATGTTCCAACAAAGATCAAGAAACTTTTGAAAAACTTTCCTCTGAAAAAATCCCAAATGTTTTGAGCAGAAGTCAGGTTCACAATACATCTGTATTCTTCTTTTCTCAACCCCTAAATGCCCCAAATTACCCCAGACTTCTGTCTCCTTTTCAGCAGGACTTTGATTCCCTAAAAGAGAGCAATGTGTGAAATACACTGGAGAGTTTTCTGCTGCTGTTGCTGGTGGGGTTTATGGATTTTAGTCAAGAGTGATAGAGGCTCAGTATCAGCATCAGGCAGGGAGTATGCTGTACAGGAAATGCCAAGTCAGATCAGCATTCTACATAATTCATATTTTGTTTCGAGAAAAGGTAGTGACAGATAATTCAGCCCTGGTCATTTAAGTAAATGCATCATCTGCAAATATTACCATCTCAGTACTCAGCATCCTAGCCAAATGACTAGCAATTATGTTAAACAGTTCTACTCAAACACACTGAGGCAGCAAAATGCTAAGGTATGCAGTGGTGAAAAATGCACTTTAAATTGTAGCCTGATTTCAGCCAATCTAGCTTTAGGAAATTAGCTGAGGTCCAAATATATAACTGTATTCTAGGCTGTCTTTGCAGCTGTTGTAGAAAGAAAAGCAGTTGTAGAGTTGTAGAAGCAATCCAGCCTAAGTGTCCTACTTGCAATCTATAAATAGTCTACCTTGGAAGAGTCTACCTTTATCCTCTCTTCTGTAAAAAAGGGACAGAAGGACTATTCTCTTGGCAGAAGTAAAGGACAATTTATGAATGATTGTTTTTTATTCCACACCATAAACCAGCTTATTTGATGGATTTGCTTCCCTCAGAGACTTAGACAAAGACTTTTCAAAAGTCCTTTCTTTCCCCTTTGTAGAGAGAGCAGTGGATGTTGTTTACCTTGACTTCAGAAAGGTCTTCAGTACTGTCTCTCATAACATTCTCATAGGGAGGCTGATGAAGCCACAGGGTGGCTGGATGAGCTGTGATGTGGATTGAAAACTGTCTGAATGGCCAAACCCAAAGGGCAGTGCTAGTCAGAGGCCATTAACAGGTGGTGTGGGCCAGGGATCAGCATGGGGTTCAGCCCTGTTTAATGTCTTCATTGATGATCTGGATGATGGGACAGCATGCCCTCAGCAAGCTGATAATGACACAAATCCAGAACAATACCACGAAGCCATATATGCCTCATGCTGTCCAGGCCAAAACAGAGTTTCTCTCTTTCTGGAAGTTTCATCTTCACTCTAAAAAGATTTGTCCTTAGTCACCACAGAAGAACTCAAAATTTATAGGCCCAGAGGTGAATGTTAAGAGTTTAGTCGAAAGCCTCAAAGCAAGGCTTGAAAAGGTCTCCTCTCTCATGAAAAACTTGAGATTTGTGGTTCAGTGAGATTTTCCTTTCCTTAACACAAATAACATGTAAGAAATTAATCTCTCACTGCTAGATTAAACACCTCCCTACTCCTCAAATCTAGCTTTAGTACCTGGGAGAGTTATGAAAGCAGGGATGAAAATTTTAAAATTCTGGATATATATTTTCAGTACTTTTGAACCCACTATAAATTCCCAGCTGTGGTCCTTCATATGTCTCTTATACTCCTCTTTCCCAGTGTCAGGGTACACGTGATGTGATTCCTGCTACCTTTGGCTTCTGAGGAGGGTTTGGCACCAGGCAAGTTGCAATGTAGAACAATCCTACCAGATAGAGCCATGCTTTAGAAGTAGCTGTTCTTCTCAATGAGAAAGAAAAGTCTGGGGAAAAGGGAGGATGAATGAATAGAGGGAAAAAGTGATGACTCCACAAAAAACAAGTGGCCTTTGCTGAAAATGAGGTGAGTCTTTGGGCAGAGTAATAATAGAATAAATTGATAAAATACCTTTCAGCATGGTCTCAAAGCACTACACGGTTATTAAAATCTAAAGCCAAATTTAGCACTACAATAAAAAGACAAAACAAAAGCAGCTTCACAATATAATGAAATGTATATAAAATACCAAAATAAAGTAACTCTTAACCCCAAACAATCTTACTTTCACCATAAGTTTGGAAATATGAAGTGATTTTCAGGGCATCGGGTACTGGGCTGTACTGTTTTATAAAGAGGGCTGTAAAGTAAGTAGGCAATACATATTTTTGGGTAAGGGGCTGAAAACAAACCCACTAATTGTGTCATGGAAATGTTCCAGACTCTAATAAATAGCTTTTGAACATTCCATTTTGACTTTAAATTTAAGATGATCTAAGAGTTTTATCCCATAGGAAGAAGAAGGCAGATAAGGAAAAAATGGACTTTTTTCACTGGGTCACAAGTTATTTGGCTCAGTGAAAAGATTATCATGCAAATTACCAGGTCTGGGTTATTCAGGAAGTCAGATTATGTGATTGTAGTGATCCTTTTCAATTTCAAAAACATTCACATTGGCCAGTAGTTAATATTATTTATTGTGTATGTAAGTATAGCTGAGACATATGGGGGATTCTTCTTGTATCCTAGACTTTCCTTAAAATTAATAGTGGTATATGGGCTGCTTCAATCATCATTCACCTGACTCACTATGGCTATCTTCACTAAGAAAAGAAGAATCATGTCCTAGAAGTCCTTGTTTACCTGCGTCAGCTTTTCAAGGAGTTTTTTATTACAGTCAAACAACTCAGTCAGATGAGTTCTACCTTGGGCTGTGGGGGTCAGGAAAAGAGAAATATTTTCCATTTGTGCAAAAAAAATAAAAGAGGCAGAAAATACTGTATTGACTGAAACTTGAAACACCCAGCCTGGAAAATACGGAGTTTGGTTGAGGTATTTCTCAGATGATATCAAGTAATTTTGAAATATTTTATGTACATACCCATTTCCAGGTAATTTGTGCAAACTGTTTTTTCTATTTGGTCAAACTAGAAATGCAGTTACCAAGATACTTATTTATCTGCCTTGCAATTTATAAAACAATCTGTGTTCTCTCTCCTGTGCTCTCCTTCCATTCCTTCTCTCTCTGATTTGTTACTGAGTTGTAAACAAAAGCATGGGGAGTGTAATGAATAAAACAGCCTGTTTCAACAGTCTCTCCTTTCTGATTTACACAAAATGAAAAATACTGTCAGAACTATATGAAAATGAGCATCTTTGACTTCATACAACTTGAGCAAATATATTGTGATGGAAACCTGAAGAAATACGCACAACCTAAAACCCCTTAAAATGGATATCCCAGGGAAAATGCACTATCCTTTCCTCTCTGTCTTAACTTCAGTAATCTGATACCTAAACTGCCAGTGCAATCAGGATGTGATAGGTTTAAAATCAATTAGAAGGAACTGGAAATAGGATTGGTAATCTATAAATACTGAAGAAAACTGCAAAACTATAATTATGTATGGATCTGGAAGATGAAATCTTCTGTTCTAATATCTTCTAAATTTAGAACATTAAGAAATAAGCTAAAAATTAGCTGTGTCCAACAAGGCACAAGGGCTACCATGAGGAAAATAAAGGAGCTGAATGAGACTACTGCCCATATTAAAATAGTAAGGAAAAAACAGAGGCCACTTTCATTTCAATGCAGTTTGCATTTTAATGTATTTTACATTTCAAGAACATCAAGTGGCACATCAAAAAGGAGACTAAAGAAAGGAATGCAGTTCTACAGAAACTGATTTTAGTTCAGGAACATTGTGAGCCAAATTTGTCAGAAAATGAAAGGCTTCACCATTTTAGAGAAGTGGATGTTTTTTAATCCAAAACAAAGATGGCATCTGTAGCACAGAAAGGAAAAGCGGCAAATAAAAGGAATGAAGTTATGGTTGGTTGAGGGAATTTAGGTATAACTGAGCAATAGTATGTGAAACAATAAAAGTACTGCTGTTGGTAACAGACTGTCCTGGTTCCTGCCAGGACAGGGTAAATTTTTGCAGTACCCAGGAGGGGGCATGGATGGGACCCAGAGGTTATTGTATACCACCTCTTGTCATTTCCCAGGGATGGAAATCCTTTGAACGCACATGAGTCACTCACCTCTCTCTTGCACACTTTTGTCATTAATATTGTTGCTGGTGCTGTTCATTTTCTTATCTCATTGCTGTTTCCAGTAAATTGTTCTTATCTCAGCCTGTGATCTTCACCTTTTGTGCCTCCAATTCTCCTCTCCAACTCTTGCCAGAGGGGGTGGGAGGGGGAAGTGAGTGAGTAGTGCATGGTTTCAGTGGGAACATGAAATTGAAGAAAAGGATTCCTGAACCCCAACACAGGCATATGAAGAAACATGGGTATTGCAAAGCACCATTCTAAATCCAAGAAGAAAGAATAGAGAGATAAGAATAGATTAACACAGGAAAGGAGAAGGAGGATGACCTGCAACAAGGAGAAATACCCTTTCAGTTCTGCCCAAACATCGGTGTCTTTATACAATACTGCTTCTTCACCCAGGTGCCAGACTGAAACCCTCCAGGTGGCACTTCATCTGGAAGATGAAGAGAGGATGGTTGTTCTTCACCATTCCAGGGTGGGGGTGAGTTTCCATGGTTAGAGGTAAAATAAAATAGATTTGTGGAAAGGATTATTTGGGGATCTCCATAGACGGGCATAAGGAAGCAGCAGGGGCTGAGGAATTGTCTGAGAAGACATATTTATCTGTTTGGGACCATGGTTAAAAAGTTAATTTTTAGAGGTAGTTTTTATACAATAATGAAAGAAGATAAAAATAGAAATCCATACATACTAGGAGACTGAGAAATTACCACTAAATGTATTATATCTTTATTGTAAATAAGTGAAAGTCAGTTTTAAACTATATACTCAGCATTACACCTTAATACTATATTGGCAGGTCTTAGTCTGACAGGGTTGGAATTAAACTGTCAAAACAAAAAGTTTAAGAGAATATGGGCTGATGAACTGTGGATTTTTGAGTCAATAAAAATTACATCTATAAAAGTTAAATGTCCAAATAGCCCCGTCAAGAAAAAGAAGGTTTTACAGGCAATACAGGTAGATATACTGGGTAATGGACTGTAAACCAAACCCATTTGTAAGCTGGGGATACAAAAAAATAGCTAGGAGCAACATACACGCACAGCACATTGTTCTCTACAAGATCTAACTGAGAAAATTAAAGTCACTTTATTAGCTAGAAGTCACTTTGATTTTAGGAGATAGTCCAAAGAACAAAGAGGCAGATTAAAAGAGGAATGAAAAGTAATAATTTTCCTATGAGCCTATAGGCAGAATCAATTATTTTCTTTATATTGTTTTTAAGGTGTCTTAATAAATTCAGAGAGCAAGGGACTGCTGAAATGCCATAAACTGCCCCTGTAGGTCAGCGGAGTAGAGAACAGGACAAAGGAAGTGACACAAAGAACTAGTAAAGTGTTAGAAACATGACTTCTGAACAGTATTTGGAAAATTATTAACTTTGAAATTAGACCTCACTCATACCATTCACTGCCACAATACAGAATATATGGATGTCCTCCCTCCCAAATTCTTCTCAACAATTAGCTGTCATCATCACTTACAATTGGAGTCAATATGCTGGTAATCAAAAAGCAAGCACTACAAACAAAGTCTGGGCAGAATGATATCCTGTGACCTCATAAAAGTACAAGAATTATACAGCTGCTTCTTGAAATTTCCAAAAGAAAATACTAAAGATGAAATAGATTTAAAAATGTTGTGTGTTTCTGGCAAGCAGTAATGAGAGATATCTTTGTTACTGAAGTTTTCCATCTTTAAAAAAAGAGAACAAGAACTAAGAAGAAACAATATCTGTCAGAATCCTGGAATTAGAATAAATTTAGAAAGTTCAACAACTATACAAAATTAATGGAAGTGAGAAGGAATTGGACATCCTGCAAATTAGTAAAATGGAACAAACTTTAAGATACAGGATAAACAAAAAATGTGACAAAGGACAGGCAGATCTGTAACAAGAGGGCTTCAGAGAAAATGCCTGATTTGGCAATCATTTTAATTAGAGATAGTAAGACATTAGCATACAGTTCAAAAGAGACTGTGGTTTTTTTGAGCAACTCTGCAGATATAAAATTTTCAAAGCTAGAGGCTGGGGGAAGAGGTTGTGTTGTTTTATACCTGCTTCAGCAGGTATAAAAACTAAAACAGAGACTTTCTGCAGAAGTGCATTACACTGGACATCCTTATTAGAAACCTGAAGAGAAACATGATAACAAAATTTTACAAACTGCTGAGAAAGGTGATGATCTAAGAAATAAACTCTTTCCTTTCCAAGCAAGACATGTATCTGTCAGAATCCATAGCTGCAAAATGAATGAGCAGCTTTGGAAAAGTTGAAAGTGTATCTTTCAGGGATATTCTGTTTATGAAGAAAAATCGTTTGATGTAAATAAATTATTAATTTATAAAATATTTTGGAGATAAAATGAGGAGCTACTTTTTTTCTGATTTTTTAGAGATCACAGATTTTTTGTGGTTGGGAGTGGAAATCTTCTCAGATTTAATAAGAGTAATGCACATTTTCACCATTGTTGTTTGTGCGACCTGTGAAATTCTGAGCTTTAGCAATTTTTGCATGAAAGCAACAGATGAACATGAATGGATCATGTGATCTGTACAAGGTCAACTTCTTTAAAATTGCAAACATTTAAAGAAAGCTGCACTTCTCAATCTAAAATAAACAGTAACAAACCAGAAAAGTTAGATGGCTGCATTTTTAAGGAAATTTAACTAGAATGCAAAAAAAAGTAAGGAAAACTACAAAAACAATTGAGTTAAAAATGCAATAAGATGCCTAGATAGAAAACTTACAGGAAAACTTGGCAGCATGTACATTTTCTCATCTATCTGTTGCAGCCTTCTGAAGAGACAGTGGTTAACACTTATTTGCTATATTATGAAAAACTAAATCTTTCATAAGGATCACAACCTTTTTGTTCTCAGTCACAAATAAAGAGTAACCATGATGCAATAGTAACATCATAAATTAGATACTTTCACAAAACAACTCTCCTGGTACCTGATGCAGGTTTAAAATAATGACAGGTGTTAAGTAATGGGAAGAAAGAAAGATCTTTTCCAGGGGACATGTGTTTCTTAAATTTCTTTTTCCATTTCAACGTTGACCTTTAAGTTTAATAGATAGGTGCACCGTTAAAGGGTAGGTATGTATGTCACCTGGAAGAGTAACCAAATAAGACCAAGCATGTAAAGATTGCATTGTACTGATTTTCAAAGATAATTCTCACAGCTTTCTCAGCCTAGTGAGCCATTATTTCATAGAAAGTTGAAGAATGGCATAAATCCATGACTGACAAACTGTATTCATAGTATTCATAGGTATGGGCTGGAGCAGAATAATGTGACGTACTTTGTTTCAAAAAAAGAAAAATATTTGTTAACAGAAAAAAAAGATTAGTAAAAAGTAAAAGCTACTAATTTAGTCAAGTTATTTGAAAAGCATTGAATAACTACAAGAAATTGCTTATGCATACTAGCTAACTTCATTAAAAAAAATGAATTCTTAGCAAGAAACTTCTGATGACCTCCTTGAAGGGAAAAAACCCCCAACTTCATTTCAAATATTTTCAAATAAGAATTTCTAAAACCAAAACAAACATATTACGCTTACTGAAGTGCTCCTATTGAACTACACCAATGAATCAAAAGGAAAAGCATTATTCTTTAAAAAAAAGAAAGAAAGAAAAAGGATGGAATAGGGAGATTTAAGCAGAATATGACTGGAAAAAGACTTTAGGGAAGATACTGAGATGGAACTGGAGTAAGACTATGTATTTTCCACTTCTTTTAGACAGAGAAAATAGCATGAAATAGGCCAGTAAAAGCCATCTCAAGTCAGTGTCAATGCATTGCCTATCAGCAATGCAATTTTCTGGAATAGCTGTAGATAAAAAATTTCCTTTTTCTGTTTCTGGAGGTTATGCTCAGAAGTCCAAGGGTGCTGGAAAAGAATTACCATTATAGTTGATACCAATGTCTCCTAAGCACTCCTGTAAGAAAATTCATTTTGTGCAGAATAGAAAACAAACAGAATCAGCTATCATTCCAGTGAAAAACTTCTAGTAAAAATTCTGCTCAAATGTTTAAGGAAATTTTCATGCCTCTCTCTCCCATTAGTCATGAAAATAAATTATGGGATGTTCTGATATTAAAGAAATGATTCTGTCAAGGCAGATTGTAGAGAAGAGGCACAGATACTTAGAACTATGGAATGTTTGTTGAAGAGGCACAAGACATACTATTGATTCAGTAAACCTAAATCCCAAATCAGACAGTTTGAATATAATAGTAGTATTGAATGATATAAAGTTTCCCTAGATAGTGGAGATGATTCGACCTTCAGAAAACTTGTCACCAATGATTTCTTCTATAAAATTATAACTTCAGCCTTAGGCATTTGTCTAGTTGTCTGGTGTGTTTGTAGGACTGCTTGCTGGTGTTTCTTGAGTTGTCTGGATAAAAATATCATTGAGCTCTTTCCAAGAGATACACTCACTGTTCCCGATTGCCTTCCTTATCATACCTGTGACTGTGCAAGTGTCCTCAACTTCACTGTGTGGTTACTCTCTCATTCAGCCATAAGGCAGTCCCAAATAGGAATTGACCTGAGGATATTAAGCACTTTTCCTCTTTGTCTGTGCTGGAAATAAACTATATATTCATTATATCCTTGTGGAATTCATGGATGTTTACAAGAATCATGGGGTCATAGAATATCCGAAGCTGGAAGGGACCCATAAGAATCATCAAGTCCAACTCCCTGCTCCTCACAGGGCTAACTAAAACTAGACCATGTAACTTAAGAGCACAGTACATACCCTCTGTGAACTCTATCAGACTTGGCTCTATGACCACTTCCAATGACCAATCACCCACTCCGAGGAGAAACTTTTTCAAATGTCTCATGTTGCTAAATATCTCCAATGAGGATCAACAAGCAAGTTCTATTCCCAAAACCTGGAAGAAAAATGTAAAAGACCAAATAATATGCATGAGGACAAAGGGTGATTTTGGGATTAATATTAATTTTGAGAAAATAGGTATTTCCTGAATTTATATATCCTCTGTTTTAGTTTGAGAATCAATGCCTGCAATATGGCATTCTCTTTTTTGCTCATTTTATACTTTTGAGAAGTATATATAATTCACTATGAAGGTTTTGATATTAGAATACAACTACTGAAATTTTAACTTCATTAATGCCCTATCAAGGAATTACTTATTTCTTTCTTCCCTCTTCAGAAATATATAGAAATCATTAAAATCACCTCTACTGCATTTTTTAAGGTATAAATGTAGTGTTTGATGACTATCAATATACAGAGTTGTAATAAAATCATGAGACAGTTCTTGTAGGAAATAAAAAATTATCTCCAAGCAACAACACAATGTTCAGAGCACCTAGAAACCAACCCTAGAATAAAAAGAGTAGCTGACCAAGCTTCAGGTCGGTTACTCTTCGGTCAATTTAGCTATCAATTGAACAGAAAATGATAACACTGAAAGAGAGATCCAAAAGGGCCAATCTCAACAGTTGTAGGGATTGATGGGGAAATTCACATCAATCACATGTGTGGTCCTGGTTGACTATTAAAACTTCAATGCCCCATTTTTCCTCTGCAGTAGGTACCAGTACACCTCACTTCCAGTGATCCCTTCGGAATGACAGTCTAACACTCCAAGCGCTGTGTCAGCCACGAGCAGGGAGGGCTGAAAGGGCACCTCTGCTTCACACAGGCATTTTAGGTTCCATTTCTCATCTCTTGCAACCCCTATTCTGATTCAACCTGTGCCAAGGTGCTTTAGGAACACTTGATTGATTCTTCATGGGTAGCAATGCCAAGCTGCCCCTGGTCTTTCGAGGCAGTGTAACTCACCATGTTTGTAAGTACGTCAGGGTCCCAAGCATCTTCTTGCTCTTCCCCCATCAATTGGGGCTCCTTCCTTCCTTCCTTCCTACCTCCCTCCCTCCCTCCCTCCCTCCCTTCCCTTCCTTCCTTTCCTTCCTTTCCTTCCTTCCTTTCCTTCCTTCCTTCCCTGTAGTGATTGTTACAGAGATTGGAGACACCAATCTGAGCCTAATAAACATTAATAGCACTGGAGCCTAATTTCTCCTGAACTGACTCCTTATTTAGTTGGATTCTTTTGTCACATCATTCATCACAGCCATTGGTTTTAGCCTGTTCCTGTGACTTGGTTACACTTAATGCAGCAGTTCAGCTAATTATTTGGCCTTGTACACAAAGCAAAAGTTTTGTCTTATTTCTTTCTGCTGAATTAGCATTTTAGGACCAAGCACCAATGACCATCGCTATTCATCCTCCTGACAAAGAGGAAAATAATCACTTACACCAATGTCACATTAGGAATGTAGATCATTCAAGGGAAATAAGCAGCTCAGCTGAGAATTGCTACATGGACTTGTTTACAGGATGAAACCTCACATAAAGCAGAAGTGTCTATTTTATCAAATATAAAGACATAACAGAAATAAACTTAAAACCAAAACAATGTGTTCCCCTGCATATTGCTTGGCAGTTTGCTTTGTTGCTAACTTGCTTAATCTGGAAGCTCAATGCAGAAATGTTCATTTTATGTTGGAATATCAGCATGTCTATAATTCCATGTTGCAACCTTTCCACATTTTAGTTAAAACTGGCCCTAGTCATGCTTATATAGTCTTGAATTTATTTTGATGAAGTCTAATGCTATCCAAATTTCCAGAGGCAGTTGGCTACTATTACACTAATAAAAGGCGGTCTTTGGGATGTTCTGCATTATCTTTATAAAGCTTGATGAATAACCACTAAGTTACTAGATGAAATTAAGCTTTTTATATGTACTGTGTATACACATACACATGCATATTCAAACATACATTCCCACACACATTAATTTGTAGATAAAAGTATATTCATTTCCTCTCAAGAAAAAATAAAACTCATGCCAAATAATTTTTCTAGAAGGAAGTATATAAGGTTAGCAGAGAAATTGGTTACATTTCCAGCACCATGAGAAATTCAGGTATGAACAATTCCAGAAGAGCACATACGCACGGAACATTTTAACAAATGGATTTCCTGTTTGCTTCAGGCACCTAAGCATGTGAGCCCTCCCCTCAAGGAGGGCTCTCAGAAGTGCTTTACCAGCTCTATTCATTTAAAGGACTTTTGTTACACCCAGGAGGTAATTTCCTCATGTTTAAATACTTACTAAGATTAGCAAATTTGTCCCCACTGCATTTTGGAGAGAGTATTAGGAGGATTATCAGTGGGCAGTACTTCAGAAATTAAAAGAAAAAAACCCCAAAACACTCAAACCATTTGTTCACAGCATTTAGGGCTGAAAATCTACTCTGAGCCCACTTGCATAATGACCCTCTTGTACACTCTCTTCTACCTAAAATTTTATTCAGCTAAGAAATATTAAAATTTGTCTCAAAACCTAATCTAACCCTTATTCAAAAGAAGGCAGGATGATTTGATCTTAGTCTTGTCTCTTCCAGCTACTGAGAGCCAGCCAGCACCCAATCCCTGCAGCTGATGCAGGTACAGCTGATGAACTCCTTCAATCCCTGTGGTTGAGAAGATCAGTGCGAACAGATACTCTCTGCAGTGAAACCAATTTCAATTTCTTTTTACTTACTAAGGTGAGCTTTGAACCAACCTGTCTGGCAGCTTGAAGGCAGATGTTTAAAATCAGTTAACCTGGCAAAGAGATGTAATCAGAAGGTAGCTTGGCAATCAGCTACTGAGATGCTGACAGAATAGTCATCTTTATTGGGAAGACCTCAGAGCCGTTTGATGTTCATTATGCTTGTCTGAAACCTTCTGTGATGTTTCACAACCATTTTATCGTGGGTGGCTCTGGCAATAACACAGTTTCAGACTTGTACTACCTTTTCCTGGAAAGCTGCTTTCAGTCACTTTGAACTGTATTAACTTTTCTCCTCTGTCTGCTGCCCAGGCCTTCACCCCCACTTCTGTCAGAAACTTGGGGAGATAGTTCAATATTAGAAGTGATGTAAAATTTTTTTTCAAAGATTTGAAAGGAAAATAGAGCTATTCCACTTCTAGTCTGTGAAAATGGCTTGAAATTCTAAATAAAATGTCATTATACCTAAGAAATAATTATTATTTTCCTTGGGGAAAGAAGAAAATTAATTCATTTATACTTAGGTTATAAAACTCTGGAAATCCCTTCTTCAGAACTTTTTGTGAATTTGGCTCCTCTAATCTCTGAGTAACCACATGCAAGTTCTTCTGAAAATAAGGCTCATACAAACTCCAAAGATTTCTTCACCTTTGTTTTCCACAGAGTATGCTCAATGCCTGCGGCAGCACTTTCTGCCGGCTAGCTCTTCTCACCTTGCTCACCTTTTTGGACTCCTGTTATATACAGGATGACCTGAGCTTTATTTCACTCACAAAGCAAACAATACTGCTGCAAGAAAAGGATTAATGTTCATGCAAGATCATCCTTGCATTTTCAGTGATATCCAAAGTCTATTCCTTCTGGTTTTCCCACAGATTTACCAGGTTATACTGGATAAAGAAATTAGAGAAATCCTAGAATTTCTCAAGATGGGAGATATCAATATCCCATCTGTAACATTAAGCAATTTATTTCATATTCTAAATACACGTTTATCATCCCATCATGTACTTAGTAAAGAAATGTTACAGTTACAAAGTCACAAAGGAAGATAATTACAGTGGCTTGTGTTAATGCAGTCATTAATTGCACAGTTATGTCCACTCACAGGGGTCCTGCTTCACTCAGTGCACAAGGCAGACTGTGTTCCCAGAATGATCAGCCATGCAGTATTCCTTTTTCTTCTCATCACTTAATATATGTCCCCATGCCTAATTTTCTGTGCACCATCCAAACCTTGCACTGAATACATAATTATTCATTTCCTAATGGGCTTTTCCCTGGTGCTCTTTTTTTCATAGTATCCTACTTATTAACAGAAATTAATTAATTTATCTTCATAATGTCCCTGTGGTATTTTTCTCCCCATTTTACAGATAGGGAATTGTCGAAAGTGCCAGCTAATTTGGGGTGGTAATTTGAGCTGCCCAAGGTCTGATTTCTCAGAGTATGTAGCAGCATGTATGCTCAGAGTAGTGCTCCTATTTGTCTTAGTGACTGCTGCAAAAGCTCAGCAATTCCTCAAACAAAAAAAGATTTCAGAATCACAAGTCGTAAGTCCAAAATGTGAGAATATAGAATTTATATTATTTAAAAAAAAAATGTCTGACAAAGACAGGATGCAACTGGTTTTCTAGAAACATTTAGTGACTTTTATCACAGTGGCTTTTGTTCATCATGCAGTGCCTGTTTCCAAAGCATCAAGTGATCTTCAGTCATGACATAAAAGTGATTCATGTCCAAGCGCTGTTCATCCTATATTTTTAATGAAGTGGGAGTCTTATGATCTTTAATTTCAATCCTGAGGCAAAACACATATTCATATAGGGATGAATTAAACTTAACTTTATGTGAACACGTCGTAATGTCGGACTGCTGGGCAATTTTCCAGTTTAAAGATTCTTTCAATGTAGCCTTGTGGCTTAGAACTAATTAATTTGAACATAGAGAATGTGGTAAAAAATGTGTTAAATTGAACAGAACCCATGTATGCATGTGTCCCCACACAAGCAAAACCATTGAAGCAGAGCTGGGGTTGTCAGGTGTGCTGAGCAGCTTTTTATTATTCAAAGTGTGGTGGAAACCGGGAGAGGGAGGAAACACTTGCTGTGTGGACCTCCCACTAGAGGGGGGTGGAGGAACACATTTGACCAGTGAGTTTGGTGCCTCACAACACAGCAGAAAAATTTGATATTCAAAAGCTGTTGATTTTGCACTGTCAGACTTGTTAAGGGGTGTAGATATCTTGGAGAGCAGTAGGAAATCTGTGGCACTGACCTTTTCCTATACTCATGTTCTATATGGCTGGCTAAAGGATACAGAACACAAGTAATGTTCTTCTCTATCCTTCAAGGACAAGAGGAAATGGCCTCAAGTTGGACCACAGAAGGTTTATATTGGATATTAAGAAAAATTTCTTCACCACAGGGGTGGTCAGACATGGGAATAGGCTGACCAGAGAAGTGGTGGAATCACCATACCTGAAAGAGTTCAGAAAATGTGTAGCTGTGTCACTTGGGAACATGGTTTAATGGAGGACTTGGTAGTACTGGGTTAGCACTAGACTTGGTGATTTTAGAGGTCTTTTCCAACTAAGTGATTCTATGACTCTGTGATCCAGCAGCATCCCATTTAGTTGTGGGACTGGCAAGACTTCTCAGTGTATGAGGTTTCAGAAAGGTAGGAAGTTTAGGATTTTTCCGATTTATAATCGGCCAGATATGGGCAAATTTGTATAGTACAAGGCATAGTCCTTATATGAATTTATACAAAATTTTGTAGGAGCCAGAACACATCTGAGACACAATTTTCTCTTTTCCTTTTTTTATTTTTTTTAATGTTATCTAAAGTGTATTTTATGCAGCATGATTCTCAGAAGTAGCTACACCATTTATACTGAACAAGAAAGTAAACTCTCTTACTAAAACCCTAAAACCAAAAAGCCTAACAGAAGCAAAACCTTCCTTCAGCAGTTCTATGGCATGGGATTTTTTAGCTCTATAGTTGAAGTTTGCAAAGCTTTAAACATCTCTTGAGTTTCAAACTGTGTAGTGATATGAATTTTAGCTAACATCATTTCTGTTGCAAACTTCCTGCACTATAAACCCACTCTGAACATTACCAGACCCCCATTAGAAACTAAAAAAGTGTTTTCAATTGTATTTTGCATACTTACCACAAATCATGAAATAATATCAGTGGCAGGTATTTGCTTAGATAACTACTCAGTGAAGACCTATCCACTGATGGCACGTTCTCGATTCCTATGTTTAAAACTGTTTGGCAAAATGCTCCATGTCCTCATCATAGCAAACTATGTTGGTTCCTCTGTCACAGAAACATGATAGAGTAAGTGAAATCATATAAACAACATATGAATATGTCACTTATAACCATGCTGTGCTTCTGTGGGAGTGAGACCTGTCACACAACTGAGATTTTATAGACTTAATGATCTTAGTTTTGGCCAACAATGCTTTTAAGAAACTTGAGTGATATTCCAGCTCTGGTGTCATGGACCTAGTTTTAGATGGCCATATGTGGAGATAGACTCATAAAAGAAGATATTCAGCTTTTCAAATTTTCTGAATGGTTATAAAGGCTTTGAAAGGATAAAATAGTCAGATAAAAATATTTTTAATAATCCAGACCAGAAAAGTTCTGTCTCAAAAAAACACAAGTAAAAATAATGTGGAATGTCTCTACCCATATTAAAAATATTCATATTTGGTATGTTTTCATTTACTATTATTTATTTTCTTTTTTCAGAGAATTGTATTAAATTATTATAGTATCTTATTTCTTGAGATCAAAAGAATCTGCATTTAATATTTCATTGGGACAGTTGTGTGGTCTCATATTATCTTATTGGAAAATCAAAACTTGTTTTATTTTTCTGCTAATACTCCCCTGGGCAAATCCCATGTTCACATGGAAACTATTGGTTGAGATGGAAGACTGACTTTTAAGTGGGGGTAGAAGACTATCTCATACCTATGAATGGACCACCGGGGGATGCTTTGAAGATGGGATGGAGGCAAAACATACCCTATGTGTGAATGATTACTTAGGAACTTCTTTCATGTGACTGCTGGAAAGAAGTTTTGTTTCTAATGGTGAAACCTGATGACAGAGCTGGGGCAATTTGACATCTCCATATGCTTTCTTTGCTATTTTGCCTATGAGTGTAGGCAAATGTTCTTTAATAAGTAACTGTTGTATATGGGAATGTCTTCTTTGAAACTTTTGTGCAATGGCTATAGACATTCATTGTACATATTCATTAGAAACTTCTGATAACCTCTTAGTCTATAAGAGTCCATTTTCAAGAAGTATTTAACCTAATTATGTAAGGTTTCAGTCCCTCATGTATAAAAAGCAAAACACAATAACCAGTGACAGCTGCATTTTTGGACATTCAAGCAGGAGCTGGCTGCTTTAGCTGCACTCCAGTCAGTGGAGAGAAAACAGGAAGCCCCAGAAGTTATTCAAACTGATTGGTATCTCAGATGATGTGGACTGCTCCCCACATATATCTGTTGCTTTCCATGGGGATAGCAGTAGATAATCTCCTCTACTGGATATGTGACAACCAACACTTGGTCAACTCAGCAAGATAGATGTCATGCTTTCATACCAATTTGCTTTTGGACAGAATGCTAAGAATGTCACACTGTTTTTCTAGAATGCTGCTCCTGGACATCAGGGTGAAAGTACTACCAAAGACCCATCTTACCCAGATCAAGGGCAGTTACTGACATTTTTCATTAGATATTAGGCAGAATATTTCCTCCTTGCTGAAAAACTGTGAGGTCTGGTGTGACATTTGGAGACCAGGAACAGCACCATGAGCATCTTAGGTGATGCCAGATACCTATGTGTGTACAATTAAATCCAATCTCTGCATTCAGATACTTACATTTAACTACTTGCATCTTGATGCTCAATTTGACCCACACTGCTCACCTGGCTTAAAGGAAGAAACTTCCTTTGTCATTGTTGATTCTGTGGGGTATGTATCCACTGAAACACCCAGCCATCACTGAAAAAGGGTACTACACTAAAAGGAACCTCAGGTAGAACTCATCCAAACTCAGTTTAACTACATCTCACATCTGAGTTAAGTGTCCTGAGCCTACACTAGTTTCATCAGAGAGAGGGAGAACTCTGGTATATAATTCACCTGGCCTACTATTTATATGTTCTTTAGGATGAAATTAATAGTCCCCTGAAAGTGGCAGGTTTTCTGTACTGACTCTGAAGAGAGTGGAGGGTGACTAGCTCTGAGGTAATGTCTGTACTAGAGCTGGCTGCCTCTGTGGTATGAACCACACTGACGGTGACCACCACCCAGCCAGCAGCCCTCTGCAAAGGGGTTCTCAAACAAACCCTGCTCTACAGGGGCATCACTAATCCTGAAAGTGGTGAAAGGAGGCTGTGACAGCTGCCCTCTCTCTGCAGCCTGAAGTTACAATATTGGTTTAGCAAAAAAGCTGGGCTTGCTGTATTTGCCCAGCCCTAAATCTCTTCAGGGAGGAAGCAGTAGGGTCTAATTCAAGCAACAATTTTTACCTTTTGTCACTACTTATTCCCTCTCACCCTTGATTGTGTATGGGCTCAAAAGTAAGAGAATCCCAATGAATCTTTCTGTAGTTTTCCACAATCAGATTTCTTTGTCTTGTGTTCAGATGATGGCAGTTTCTAATGAACAAGAGGGCTTGTAGCTCATGGTATGGGGTCCTGTAAGACTGATGCATGTCCATAGGGGTATTTGAACCTCTTCAAACTTCAGTGTTAAAGGCAAACAAGAACATAGGAATTATCATGCTGAATCAAACAAAAAATGTTCTACCATTACCAGGATATAATTTATAATAAAAGGTGAAAAAAATCTTCAAGTAGAATAATGGGGTACTCTTATGGTAGCACTCAGGCTTTAATCTGAATTTAGAATAGGCAGTAGAAATTTAGTTTATGTGCTTACAATTTCTTAAAATAATCATTCTATTTTCATATACTATGATGATATCAGTGAGACCTCTTTACTGGGAACTCTGGAAAACAAAATAAGTACTAGAGATTCAGAAATAAAAATATTCTCCTGCAGTATGCTATAGTCATCTACATTGTATATAGAATAACCATGCAAACATAGTTCTCTCCTTTCAGAAAGTTAGAAGTAAGGCTGTACAAAATGGAGAGCACATTTTCTCTTATTTGTAAACACCTGAAAGATTATTTTGGCCTTATTTTTTCAGTATTTGTCTGGAGAGAACATTGTGGGGACTTTCAACATCCTTTCACATGTTATAGGGCTTGTATATAGTATTTTGCCAGGAAGAAATTTAAAGATAACATTCTTGTGTATATGTCCCACTGAACTGTAAACATAAGTAGCATGAAAGTTTTTATCCCTGAAGATTTCATTGTACTTGGTGGGATTGTTCCACCATGGAAAATCACCTGTTCTGAGCAAAAGTGTCCTGAGTGGTTTTACGGGGTTTGGTGGAAAAAATACTGACTGCTTCAAAATATTCTCACTATGTAACCAGAGAGAAAATAATATCCTATTTTGAGAATATTTTATGTGCATGTTGGTTATTGAATTGATTTTTAAGCAAAACCCTACAGAAATCAAATTACCCCTTTATTTGCACCCAACATAGTAACTTGCTATGTCAGTTTTTCTGACCAACAAGGTTGTCTTCAGCTCTCTAACACTTTTTATAGGCCTCCTCAGTATACAGTCTTACAGCTTATCTAGTCTATAACAACCCTTAAGGCTTCTTGCACTTAAAAGTCAATATGCTGAAGGATTAAACTGAACTTCTTTTCAAAATAAGATAGGACATTGTGATCATGATATTTTTCCAAAATACCCGGAGGCAGCTGGCTGTATTGTCAGAGTACTACAAGAACAGAAACACATCTGATCATCCTAAGATGCATTCTATACTGGTGTGTGGTCCAATAGCTTATCTGTGTCCGAGAGGACTTATTTTTATTAGATTTGCTAAATCATTTTGCCTCTCAGGCTGACTTTGTTTGCAAAATTTCTTTTGAGTCTTCAAAGATTGAGCTGCAAACACCAATGTAAATGCTGACAGAATGCGTGAGTGATGTCAGCGTTTGTATTTCATCTTCAGCTCGTGTTTCTTTTAAAGCTATAAGAGTAAAATCACATCAAGACACCAAAAGGATTTGTTGTCTACTGTTTGAGAGCTAAGTTTACTACAACGTGTGCTATCCTTTCCTCACCTAAGTCCCTGCTTCTTTTTTAGTTCAGCTTTTTCCTCTCTGTCGATATCATCTATAACTCTGTGCATTCTCTGCATGGTTTCTATTATAACAGTTTTCTCTTAAATACTACCTCACTAAACATAATAAACCACAATTTATTATGCTGTTGTTATAACAGTGGGTGTTATCAACCACCACCCTCCACAATGTACTATTTCTGATGCCAGTGCAGATCAGAGAGTGGATGAACCATGCCTTTGATACTGACATAGAAGTGTCACCTGTGCAAAATCAAATGTGTACCTTTAGACAGTGATCTTAAAAGTCTAGAGAAAAAGGGTGATAGGAACTTGAAGTTCAGCAAAAAGACATGCAAAGTCCTGTTCCTGGGGAGCAGCATAGGCTTTGGGATGACCACTAGAAAACAAACTGATCATGAGCCAGCAATACAGTCTTGCAGTAAAGAAGGCCAGTGACATCCTGGGCTGCATTAGACAGAGCTTTGCCACCACAAAAAAGTAGGTGATCCTTCCCCTCTGCTCAACTCTAGGAATGACTAAGTGTCGTTTTTTGTCATGGTTTCAAATGCAATAGGGTTCATTTTCTCCCTAGTAGCTTGTACAGTGCTGCGGTTTTGATTTAGGATGAGAAAAATGTTGACAATACACCAATGTTTTAGCTGTTCTGGGTAGTGTTTACCCTAAGTCAAGGACTTTTAAATTTCCCATATTCTGCCAGTGAGCAGGTGCACAGGAAGTTGGGAAGAAGCATGGCCAGAACAGCTGACCAGAACTGGCCCAAGGGACATTCCATACCCTAGAATGCCATTCTTAGTATATTAACTGGGGGGCAATTGGCTGATAGGGACCAATCACTCTTCTGGGCTCAGCTGGGCATCAGTCAGTGGGTGCTGAGCAACCCTATTGTGCATCACTTTTCTTTTTTGGGTTTTATTCCCATCTCTCTTTTTGTTGTACTCATTTATTATTATTATTACTATTATGATTATTATTATCATCATCATCATCATATTTTAAATCAACAACTAATTTTTTCTTATCTCAAACTACTGATTTTACGCTATTTTTTGCATTCTCCTCCCCACTCCAGCAGGGGATGGGGGGTGTGAATGTGAGTGAATGCCTGCATGGCACTTAGTTGCTGTCTGGGGTTAAACCACAACATTCTTAAACAATATATGGAATAAAATTTGGATTTTAACAGCTAAGGGAGGATGTCTATATTGCTCTGGTTATAAATTTTCTGACTCTCTGGTGCAGTTAATGTACTTGAAGTACAAAATTACAAAAAAACTTGTATAATCAAGATATCTAGTCATCACTTTCAAAAGTATCCTTCCCGTCAAATTGCTCTTCCTTTTCTTAAAGGAGTAATTTAATTTTTCTATGAATTTCCCTGTTGCTGTATAAGCATCATTGGAACAAAAGGTTATTTGTGCTCTCTGCCTTTCAACTCATTTGGTTCCTCAGCTTCATAGAACCACATCAAAATATCTTGCCACAGAAAAAACATCAACTGGATTTTCTTTCTGCATTCAACAGATATCAGATTCTGCCAACTGCCAAGCAGAATACAGGGAAATGATGCTAAATTAATCCTTGATGTATAACTGAGCCCATTAATACTGAAGTAGATTTATGGGTGTGTTGCAAAATATTTTGCATGGTCTCTTTAAACACATAGTCACATCAAACCAAAACGTGCCATAAAAGGCTGACACAGAACATTTGAGGTACAACTGTACTACTGAAACACATTCAATTGTCCGTGCTTTGTCAATGCTATGGCACTTCAATGCTCCCACTTTGTCTCCATTCCCTTGAGTTCACTGCTGAGTACAGTCCTCCCACTGAGTGCCATGGCAGCAGAAGGAGCACCTCAGCCAGGGTGCTAATGTTGAAAACAATTCTGGCTTAATTACCCAAGATGTAGAATAACTTCACAGTTCTTATGTAATCAAAACTGAGAGGAAATACAGACTCTTTTCTGACAGCCTCTTTTACCTCTTGTTTTTAATCTATAGCATATTACTTGTGCTACCTGTTTTAGTCTGTGAGGTGGTAACCACTGAGTCTTTTCTGATGTGGAGATCTTCTCCAGGACCTGGGTGTTGAAATCCTTTGTGCTGTTGATTGTGATCTAACACCTGCTATTTCTGCAAAATAGCATGCAAGAGACAGGAGATATTTGCACGCACTGAGATACCATGAGCGATAACTCTGCTATCAACCATATGCTAGACCCTTTGTTTACTGCTGTTCTTTGTACTGAAGTTCAAATATTTTGGAATGAATGGGGGGAAAATTTCACAAGAAGCTCCCCAACTCAGCTTTAGTTCCTTTATGAACAACATGTGCAGAGTATGATAGGAAACAAAAACATCTGTTTCCACTGACTTTGCTGTATTCTGCTTTTCTATTGATTCATACGCAAACCTGAAGCCAGGCTATTTGGGGTGTTGTTTCCTTGTTTATAATGCAAAAACCCCAGGCAGGCTCAATACACAAAGGTAACATATTCAAAAGTGGAGCAGATATTAGTAGGCCCACAGTAAGCTTGAATCAACTTCATAACTTCTGGATGAAGAATCTTTCATATGGAAATGGAAACTGAGCTACCTAAAGAGAGAGAAATCCCAAAACACATCCATTTTCTAATGGTAACACCATTGCTCATGGCAAGATTTACTATAAAGTAGAGGTGAACTTTTGTCTGTATTGATTAGTTTCATCTGGTCTGTGATAATTTAATGCACTGGAAATGTGGTTGTTTGCCTAGCAGACCAGCATGCCTGGTTCTGCTGTGCTGGTCTGCGTTTCTCTTGGATATCTGAGAGATCCTGGGCAATGCCTGTGTAATCTGCATAAGTGGCTGTGGTGTCCCACTGCCTCTATGAATGCATTTAAATTGAGGTAGAATACTTGAAAATCATCCTTTAAGAATTTTGGGTAGAAAGCATTATTTACTGATGTCGTTGACCAATCATAGCTTTAAACAGGCCTCCTTGTGCATGCAGAATAGAAATTTTCCCTTCATCTTACAGGGCCTCCTGTCTCCGTCTCTGTCTCCGTCTCTGTCTCCGTCTCCCTCTCCCTCTCCCTCTGCCTCTCCCTCTCCTTGCTTAACCTTATAGCTCAACATTTAAAGGATTCACAGGGTGTGTAGAAGTCAGGCTCTCACTGCTCTTTTTAGTAAGAAGGGCCTTCTATACTCATTAAAAACTATGGTGCATTTGTATGTGCTGTTTCCATCCTTCTTTGGAAGCTCAGCTCTTTCACAGAAAAAAAAAGCCCCTTTCCAGACTGGCTGGCTCAGAGGGGTAAAAGGATATATGACTCCACAGCCCAGGGATACAGACACCCACCAAAAAGGGAATTGATGTTTTTTCCATAAACCTCATCACACTAAAAGAATCACTGGACAAAGGAGAGCTGTTTATGCCAAGACACAGCAGCACAGGCAATACCTGTCCCTCTCCATCTTCCTGTTAGTGACTTTAACCTCATTCTGAGTTAAGAGATATACTAACAGCACTTCCTAACATTTTTAGGAATATCTTATCCTTTAAGGGGGTTGTGCTGAAATGCTTCCTCTTATTTATAAAGTTTCCTAGCAGTGCAGAGAGTTAATGCAGAGAGCTCATTCTGTCTGTAGACCCTGCATGACCTATTGCCTACAATTTGTCAACCCCTTTAGCTTTCTTATCAAAAATCTGAAACTGAATATGCTCTTGCTTTAATAACCTTCCAGGAACACAGTGATAAATGCTACTTTTTAACAGAAGACTTTTGCAGACCAATGTAGAATAGGAAAACATTTATCAACAAAAGGGTGATACTGGGGCATACTGATACAAAGAAAAGAGAGAAAGAAAAAGTAATAAAATAGTCACGAAACAATATTTCCCCCTCTTTTATTAAATATAATTATAATATGAAGTACTTCAGAAATGTAAAGATATTATTTGGCCCATCTTCTGACAACATTTTCAGCCTGCCTAGATTTATATAGGGAGATTTTTTTTAATATGGTGCATATTGTTTCTTTTTCACATTCATCTTCTAAGACTAGGAAATTAGAAGCCCCAGACAAACAGCAGGTAAACATGAATCTTGTCACTTATCCAGGGGATTTTTATTTGAAAAAGAAATTGTGTAATTTCACTAGGGAGGGGACACAGGGCTCCTTTGTCTACAACCCATGATAGAGCATTCCCTTCAGAGATGCAGGGCTTGAAGGGAAGATAGGTTCTGCCTCTGCCTCTTCTCTTGACCCTGATGCACCCAGGTAAGGAGGAGAGAGGACCCCCAAACAGATGTAACTTCTCATGTTACCAGTTTAGGGCTCCTCTCCAAGCTTGCAATACAGCAAGCGTGGAAGCATGCAGGGACCAGTTGTTGGTCAAGGTGAGTGTGCAGTTATTTCCCACCCACAAAATCTTGTGCCAGCAGTTCCCAGTGAGAAACCAGGCAGGAGCCAGCTGTGCAGGTGGCACTAACCCAGCTCTCAAATCATAAGTGCTACAAGAAATTTCCAGGAGAGGAGGATTAATTTTTGCATTTCTTCTCTTATTGCACAATACAGCTGTTTCGGCCACTAGGTTAGTCAGTGACAGATCTGTACTTAGATATTCAGTGACAAAAGGTCAGTTAGGGTCACATCTTCTTTTCCCACAGAAAATGCTGACTTCTTGCCCTTGGTATTTTGGCAAGTTTAGGCCCATGTGGCTTTTTCAAAAAAAAAAATAAAAAAATCTATAGTCCAGTCTTTCAAGCATTTAATGAGCATGACCCTCTGGTTTCATCTTTGCAGTTTGCATTGTTTTCTGAAAAAGGGAAAAGCAAAATAAACTATGTTTTGCATGGCTGAGTTTAGTGACAGTAAAAATGTAAGCTACCAAAAAATAAAAAAGGAAGAATGGTTTTGAAAGCTTTTTTAAATACACTCCAGGAAGATTCTAGGTTTATTACAAAAGAAGCAACTATTTTCTGGTTAAAACTATGTATTTGATAGTTGAGCAAAACATATTTCCAAATAATTTTTAAAGCACCATTGTAAAAAGAAAAAAGCAAACAACAAAAAAAAGGAAAGTAGAAGTTACAAGACTGGCTCCAGTAAGTTCTGTTACTTATTTTAACAAAAACATTATTTCCTCCTATTTTTCCTCTCACTGAAAATCAGACATGAAAAGCAAAGCAAACTGTAGAGATGTTCAATCTTTCAATGTGAATTGGCCTGGTACTGGTATAGCTAGCACATAAATTACACGAAGAAGGAATACACAGTATGTTTGTTCTACTGTTGAGAAAATACAGTTCAGTTAGTCTGGACTACCACATGAAGCCTTTCCCTTTCTTTGGGATATAATGTGAGAACAAGATGTGGCATCTGAGGGACTCTTGCCTTTGAAGAACATTACAAGTTTTGAATAAATAAGAACAAAGCTGTGAAAGTTACTGTGTACCCTTCTTCTCATTGTGGGGAACTGAATAGGCCTTTTCCTGTCTGGCTGTTAATTGGCTAATTTGTAGAAGTCTGCTCTGAGAGATGGGATGCATATTTGTGTGACTATACTGGGGAGGGGAGGGGAGGGGAGGGGAGGGGAGGGGACGGCAGGGGAGGGGACAGCAGGGGACGGGAGGGGAGAAAAAGTGATGACAAAGTGGTGGAAAATGGCAGATGGAAAGGGGTGATTAGGGAAGCCTCCAATACCCTCAAACAATGAGTGTGGTTAATACGGTATGTGTCTTCTTCTACCATGTTTGATAGAATCAGCATCAGTACTTGGGGGAAGACCTTTCCTGTTCCTTTAATTGTGTGCTTCATCACTCTGTAGGCATTCTTGTGGAGTTTCTAAGGAGTGGAAGGCTTTTTTTCCTTTTTTTAAGGTGGGGGGAGAGTTTTGTTTTGAATGCCAATAATGTTTCATTTTCTTCTTCGGGGATTTTTTAAAAATAAATATTTGAGATATGTGGGTGTTTTATTTGTTTTATTTCTAATATATTATATGCAATGTAAGCATGGTTGTATACATGCACAGAAAAACCCTTTCCATCTATAAAATATAATACAAGATATAGCTTGTACTAAAAACTTACATGTTTATAACATTTCAGGAAAGCTGCTTAAACAGAAAAATTCAACATGATTTTCTCCTCTTTTTTTCACAGTAAAATTTCAGAAAAATGTACTAAAACATTTTGAATTCAGACAGACAAGTATTTACCCAACAGAAAGTGGTTTAATTAAATTATCTAGCTAGCTTTGCAGGCAACCACATGATGTCGATTGAAGAGGAAGCAACTAAACAAAATATTCCGAGCCTTACTTCCCTCTTTATTCATAGAATCATTACTGTAGCAGCTTCTTGTCTGTTGTAATTCACTGTAACTTCTTTGGTTCTTATGCAATAATGGCAATTGATATCATATAAGAAGAGCTGAGCTGAGATAGTTTCTGCTCATCAAATTTTACAGGGCTTGAATTAGGTTAAAATTCAATGCATCCTTACTTTCAGTGCTACTGAAATTTTGCATTGTTAGCTTTCAGAAAAGTTTTCAGAAGTGTGCAGTATACAAAGTGTCCCCCCCCCCCCGGCCAAACTTGCAAACACCTCTTTTAGATAGGACAAGGCAAAATTGTTTTCAGGATTATGGGAAATTCTTTGCTAGCATGTTAATCTTGTTAGTGAACAGTCAAATCTGAGGCAATGTCAAAAAAAACCTTGGGGAATGTGGCTGAACTGTCCTTCCAATTAAGTTTCTCAGTTGTTGTCCAGGAAATTTCTGTATTTTTCTTCTTAAAACAAACTGGAACACCTAGACAAAGATTTTGGCACATAATGATCCATATCATTATTTACTATTCTTGAAAAGATCTGGAATTGAAGTTTTTATAGAACTAAATTAAAATATTTTAGTTGTCACTGTAACTTTCTGATCATGCAATTTCCAATCTGCACAATAAATCAGGGTGTTTGCATAATGAAAACATGTGATTGGCAAAGGTTAGCCAACTGATAAAGTCATTTAATGACTGACTGATAGGTAGGTAGATAACTGGAGCTAATTCAACATATAATCACACTGTATCTGCTTAACCAGGTCATACATACTTTTAACACTTAATTTTTTTTTACAAAATTTGCTTTCAAACAGCATGTAGCATAAGTGATATGGAGAAACTCAGAATAGTCAAGATTTTTTTTTGTGAAGTCTGATTGCTTAGTATATTGCATTTTAAATTTGAAATTAAATGTACTTTAAAAGATGGCATGTTTAGAAAACTTTAAAACATTGTTCTAAACTTATTTTTTAAAACTTGTTAAAAAAAAACCCCAAACCCCCATTTTCTAAAGAAAAACAAGAGATTAGTATATGCAATATGAATAAGAAGTCCTAATTTGGGTCTACAGCTTCTGATTGCACCAAACCCCAGTTTGAAATACATGCAACTCAGTTAAACACAAATACTGTTCAAAATGACCCTCAGCTTTCTAAAATAAAGGCTGTAATATGCTGACTATTCAAAGGCTGTAAGATACAGAGAACACGACCTTCAGAGGAAACACGTGAAGCCCTGCTGTTCTGGAGGAAGCTGCCTACACAGCAGTATCTGCAGGCTAAAATGTGATTCAATACTGTACATCCTCACTCTTCTGTTCTTAGACATGCGGCTTATTCCTTCTCTATAAAACCTTTAAGGCGTGCCATGAAATGCAAAGTTACACAACAAAAATCTCTTTACACAAGACAGCAAAATCTCCTCATTTTCTCTCTTCATTTGGGAAGAACAACAGTGCAGTTTGCTCTGCTTTACACACTCCATAAGTGGAAGGACTAAGTCTCAGCTCTGCTGACAGATATTATGGAGGAGCTCTGTCCTCACCTGTCCACAGCGGGAAAATGGGGCTTAGGGATAAACCCCAATCAGAAGAACAAATCCTAACTCTATAAATTGTCAAGAGTTTGTTTCAAACAGTGAGTCTGCCCAAGAGATCCTAACTTGGGAAAGTACAGATCTAAAACCAGATAACACAGCCCAGTGTCTTTATTGATGTGAGTCTTATCATGACGACCTTTTCTATTCAGTCACTCCCCCAAACTCATCAGGATCTTTTATGGAATTTCCTAGCACCTTCTGCATTATGCAGCTTTTATAACATCACATAAGTGTCATCATTGCTTAAAATATGGAAGCCAGCAAAGGAAGTCATAGTGTTGGATGTTGGTTTCAGGCAGGCAATCTCAGCTGCTTTGACGTCATTATTTTCAGCTGCTCCTGAAAAAGTGAAGGTTTTTTCCAGAGGCTCCTGTTTGTCACTGTTCTTCCCATCTTCTTGCTGGCTTTCTGCCTCAGTGATGGACTCTGGCTCTTCATATTCTAGCTTGGTTTGCAACACCACCTGGTTATTTTTGTCTAACCATTCCTAGAAAAATTAAAATGTTAAGGTTGGCGGAGATGAGTTATCTATCAAAAGAAACCTGGTTGTACAGACACTAATTTTCCTTTCATGTTGGCATCTTTCCAGGATAAGCCACAATGGAGAAGATGAAAAGGAAGCAATGTAGAGAAGCAGGACATAAGATAGCAGGAAAGAAGACAGACAGAATGACAGGAAAGCAGACAGGATTCCAGAACTGCATACAAACTCCTACTTATTTTTGAGACCACATTAAATAAATACATCTTTGTATTCAAGGAGGCACCTTAGAAAACCTTGGATGTGTAAAGTATCTGGTGTACCCTCTTTGATAGACTCATGCTTTCTTTCACCCAAACCCTGACTTAATCTAAATTAAGAGTAAGTTTAGATGAAGATTTAGGCTACAGAGCATATCTGTATTAATGCTGCAGTACTAATTTGAATTTGTATCTTTCTTCTTCACTTTGAGTTTAAAGCTGTCTTTTATAGAAAAAGTTTTCAGCTTGTCACTGAAAAATTATTACTGCTTTTTGATATTTCATTTGGTTTGAAAATGTAAATATTTAACCTGTTTCCCCTTTAGAGAAAACTTACTAGCAATTAAGGTAAACACTAATACAGCTAATACAGAAAACTACACCACACATGTGATGTCAGGGACTCACAAGAAGCATTAAGAAAACAAAACCAAAAACTGCAATCTATTCATTTGAAAGCCATTCCATATCTAAAGGGTTAGTGAACCTGCACCTCCATGGCTAAGAGAGGATGTTTCCTACTGTGACTGACACCTCCAAAGTGTCTCAGCACTTCACAAATATAAAGGACAAGATCAGGTTGAAGCAAGCTCCCTAACCTATCATGTGCAGGAAAGGATTCAAGCATCATGATGTCATTTCAGTGGATATTGTGCCTCTGGACACCCTTAAATTCTTCTCCAGCAGTTTCTCTGTCTCTAGAGCAATTGCCTTTTCACAGTACCAAAGCAACGCTGCACTGACTGTATGAGCTCTGGTATTTGCTCTGTGGACGCTCTTGGTGATGCTGGGGAAGGGCTTTGAGGCTTTTATCTTGGGTCAGAAGGTGCTTGTCTATCTGTGCAGAGCAAGAATCAGTAGCTACTTTCAAATTATTCACAACACTGTGGAGTTCACAGCCCTGCTAAGAAGGTGATGTTTACCTGTAAGTTTCCATTATGATCATTGAAGAGATCAGCAAATAGGTATTTTGGATCTGGTATAGCAGGCAGGATTGACATCTGAACCCTGCAAAAAGAAAAAAAGAAAAAATTGGCGTTTTGTTATAGCACAGCTATTCATGCAAAAATCTACTTCAGCACAGTTCTGTACCCACATTTTACATGACAGTACTCTGTTCTTACTTTCTTTTAAATGTGTTCTAAAGTCAAAAAGCAGTTATAACAGTCTGAGAAGGCCATCAGGCTAAGAGTATTTTTTTGATGAATTTTCAACCCAACCCTAGTCTAGCAAAATCCAGACTTTACACAAACTTCCAGCTAGTCAGCATGTGCTATTCTGCTTGATGCAGTAGTCAGAGCTTGCATTTTCTGGTCACCTTTCCCTAGACAGGGAAGATGGTGCAGCAACCAGCTGTATTGGCTGACTTAGCAAATACAAACATAAATGTGAAACATGGAAATGCAGGAAAAAAATCAACTTATGAACTAAATGCGTGATTAGAGTGAAAAATACTTTCATCTCTGAAAATATGAAACTTTTGGTGCTTTTTTCCCACCAAAAAAGCAAAAATCTGGGGCCTTTGCTGGTTTACTTGTTGTTTGGTAGTTGTTTGGGGGTTTTTAAATTGTAAATTCTAAACAAGAACAGCATTATTCAACTGCCAATCTAAATATTGATATAGTCTTAAAGTTGAATAAGCTCAAGCTGACTTTTCCTACTGCAAATAGACATTGAGATTTATGGAGGTTACACAAAAGAATGTCTTTTCAGGGGAAGTAGCTATAATAATTGGCTTCTCAGGATTTAACTAGATTTCTAAAAAAGAGAAGAAATTAAGTGGAAGAGACAGAATTTTATCCTGAAACATTTTCTTTTACCAGAATTGTTTCAGTTGTGCAAATTGAAGGCCTTGGTGTTTGGAAGGCCAGGATGTATTATTGCTCAAATAGCAATTAAGCTACTGACTTCTACATCTTCACAATGATTTCATTTATTTGATAAGAATTTTGATCACTAAGAGGCTTCATCCTGAATGATAGCTCTATTTTCATGACATGGCTATTTAGTAGTAACCAATAAATCTATATTTACCTCTTCCGTTTACACAGAAGAATCAGGAGGATAAGCATCATTAAAAGGACTGCCAGCAAACAACTTAAAACAATTACTGTGTTTGACTGAGAAATTGTATCATCATCACATGAATCTAAGAATAATCACAAAAAGAGTATGTCAAAACAATTGTTTTTGCTTTAACTGTAAATGCTCCTAATCATGCTAAAATGTTGAATTTTTTAAAAAAAAAGAAAAAAAACCAGAAAAGTTTTTAAGGACAAATAAGACAAGTTTAATTGTTCAATTGAGACTGAAAAGAAAATCTCTACTTCCTCAAACCTTGCAGCAAAATAAAATTGTGCTTTTATTTATCTAAATTAACCTAGTATAGGACAGTGGAGGGGGCTTATGGGCAGTGTAAGTACATTAAATGAAGTATTTTTACTCATCATCATCATTGCCTTGACAGTGATAAAGTAACTTTGTGCTAAGATCTGTATTACATATGCCTACTTACAATCACTAAAGCTGCAAATGCAAGTTTACAAGTAGCCCAAATGTCTTTTCTCCCAACAGAAACCAAATAAACAAGCCCAGCAAACAAAGAGCCAGCAAACCACAAGAGCTGATACCCAGAAAGTAACTAGTGGCCAGCTAACACTTAACACACAGGTATATAAAACTAATGAATTTGTGCATTTTTCTGCATTCTCAGTGGTTTTCCTGCAGCTTTTGTAATGCAACTTCAAAACTCTGCCTCCTGCTAGTGACCTTCTGATCTCCTCAAAAATGCCAAAACCCTGGATGATTATTCATACAGGACCAACTGTCCAGCCTGTTCCACCTCCCTGCTCTGTTTAGCTGCCAGGAAACCACAAGTAAAATTGAGACTCCCCACCCTAAGTGACATCTTCAGAGTATATGAAATTCCTCAAAGCTTCATGGCTTTATCTGATTATAGATTTGGAGTTAATAACTCATTAAAGTCCTGAAGAAAACTGCTTGCCCCAGTGAAGGGGTTGTGCCAATGTCAATTCTGATCTAGGGGCACACAGAATGTCTTAACCACTGAGTCTCCTCTGTGCTGTCCTTCCTTGCAGGTACCTGCTGATAGCCTCTTGTCAAATGGTTCAGGTAAGGCTGGTAAGTTGTCTGCTCTCAGAGGTGTAGAGGAAGACATTGCCCTTATTTAAGGGCATTTGCCAGCCACACCTGAGGACCTGCTTGCAGGCTCCCAATTTGTGTAGTGGAAGAGTTTTCTCTGTAGATCAGCACTGTGGCTGTGAGGGCACAGGCTACCTATGCTCCAGGTTTTCATCCCACCTTTGTGTACATAGATTGTCTTCAAGTGAGCTAATACCCCATTGCATTTTAGAGAACTTAGATCTTGTTACACTGGACAACTGAGGGCTTCATAATTCTGGCAAAGCCTAGTGGGTAGCATTTTGTGCTGAGGTAAAATAAATGTGTTGGTATTGTGTACAGTCTTTTTTTTTTACTACAGCAAATGTGGGTTTTGGTTTTGATAAGCAGTAGAAATACTGTTTACATTGACAATCTAATTAAAGTCAGTCACACTCAGTTAAATGCAACTGTCTGGTAGGAAAGCGGTGCTGATAATGGCTTTGTTTCCCTTCAAGCTCTTTTTTTTGTTTCCATTCTCCTTGTTTCAATCATTCCAGCACCCTTGAGCATCAGACTTCTGTGACCTGTGGTCCTGTAGTTCAACGGGATGTACTTGCAAAACAAACTGCCTTCAAGAATTGGATATCAGGGATTTTCTTAGAGTTCATATTTGATATCCAAATATCATATGTGGGCATCCCCTTTCAACACCCATACCCACAGAGCCCTCTCATCACTGTCACTGGAGGATCCTCAATGCTATAGTAACACAGATAATGAGAACACTCTTAACTTTGCTGATTATGACATAAATTGATAGCTTTAGGGGCCATCAGCAACAAACTGGACAGGGTTAAACATGCACAATTAAACATTCACATTAACTTCCTTTGATAAGACAAGATGGAGCCCAATAGTGCAACATTCATTTGCTGCATGTCTCCAGCTTCTTTTGCAGTCACTCCTCCTTCTTTTGCACTTAGACAATATTTATATATATATATATATATATATATATATATTAGCTGTTACCTAATAGCATGCCATTCATCCAAAATGTTTCTGCTTCCCAGTCACTGGTGTAGTTAACTACGTTGCAGTATGGTACGAGCCTCCCCAGTCTGACCCGGAAAGAATAGCACTTCTTTGGATCAAAGCCTTGCTCAGCAACACTGCAGCACTTAGAAGTTCTGGACTGAGAAAGAAGGTGTATCATTAATTCTGGTTTTCAAGACAGTGCTTCAAAATGCTGCACTCAGTCATGATCACAACAAGGACAAGGGATAGGTCAATGCCAAATCTCAGAACTGAATGTTAACTTCTCTGAGTTCTGAAGAATTCTGTTTCTTGATTGACTTTTGACTATTCGTATCCATTCCTCATTGTATGGTATATTGAAGGTCATAGCCATCATTGCATAGTGCACTATGTTACAATTGCATATTTACAATATACAAAGACACTCCAATCCACAAAATATTTACATATTATATTTGAGAATGGAAAAGTTTAAGTTAGTTAAATAACATTTGGAAATACTTTACAGCTAATTTTAGAAGAAATAAAAATCCTGTGTAATTTCTTCTTTTTTCATACTATCTAATTAGTTTTTCTTCTTTTTCTCTCTTCTTTTCCCTAATCTGCTTTCTGCTTCTTTCTTTCCAAACTCATCTATCCTGAATGTATGACTTTTCCCTTAGATTGCCCTCAGCTCCTTGCATGGCAACTGTCTATAACTTGTAAAGTACATTATTTCTGGCATGGAGAAATCCAGGGTCCTAAAAATCTGGATGTTTTCTGCTACCAGTCATATTTGAAAATATAGGATGGGACAATATTTGGAAACAACAGTATTTTATATTCTGGATATACTACTTCCAACTCCTTCTAGTGCTGATTAAAAATGTGACATAGAGCTCACTTGCCACTCTTTGTCAAACTTGCTCTTGTATTGAAGCTCGAGTCTCAAGCACCTTGCAGCTCTCTCTGGTTTGTTACAGCTTACAGTAACAGTGTCCTCTTTCCAGAAGAAGGTCACATTTTCTGGTCGATTTGGCTTTACTAAGAAGAAGAGAAAAAATTTTACTATAGCTTCTTAAAAAGCACTTTACAGTTGAAATATTTTTTGTTCCTTCCTTGACTCAATATATCACTGAGCAGTAAGTGAAGAAGGTGGACTTTCTTCTTGGAGGTTTTGCTTTTGCAGCTGACCTCCCTATTAAACATCAAAATGGAGCTTGACACCATGACACTGGTCACCATTTGAGGTGCCGCATTCAAAGGCAGTAACTGTCTCTCTGTCTCATGTCAGCAACCTATTGTAACTACTTAAGGAAGGGCTTCAGTCTCCTCATGCTCCCTGAGATCCAGACAAAGAAAAAAGCTTCCTCATTGGAAATCTAGTGACAAATTGAGTACCACAAAACCTCCAAGACAGACTTGTGCAGCTGCTGGAGGCTATGCAGGCTATGGTGGGGCATCTACAAAAGCACTGGGTTCCTGCCTACACACAACTGTATCTGCCTCTCACCATTTTCAGAGGGTCTGAAGACAACTCCATGGTTTGACCCATGCAGCTGGTAAGTCTTCAGCAGTGGGAAATAAAGAGGTGAAAAGAGTGTTACTTGCTTTGTCAATCCTTTAGTTGTCTTTTTGTATTGTGAAAATTCTGCCTTCCTGATTTAAAGACTTCAGTCTGATCCTTGATGTTTGTCCTTTGTTACCTAACCCTTCTGAAATTAATTTTATTATTACTGGGTGTTTAATAGTGAAAATTTGAGGCTCAGGCTGCAGTTTTCCATAATTTAACAGATTGGTAAAATTGTGAGATATAAAAGTATTCTCAAAGTTTGATACCTTGGCAGGTTTGTGTTTAATCACTTTTGCTAAAACATTATTAATAATAATCTCACACTAATGAGAAATATGTATTTGGGGACAGGAAGGATTTAATAAAAACAGGAACATCATCTCTATGCTAGTAGTAGGATGTCCCTTTTACTTTGCTGGACTGTACCAGAGCCACTCAGCTAATTTCTATTGGCATCCAGTGATGGGTTTGTGACAGCATCTTTGACAAGATGCAGTTTTCTGCCTCGCATGGCATGAAAGATGGCAAAAGAATGAAGGTGGACAGTATGAGAAAGATCACACAGCCAACACTAAGACAAAAAAATATCATTTGTTTTCTTGATGAGCAGGCCAGCACAGGACAAAGCACACCCATATATATATTTTTAGCATTTTCATTCAGATTTTGAAACTGTATTTTGGGACAAATCTGACTGTCCTGTGTTATCTCATTTAGCTGCAGCTGCACACAAGCCTATGTAACTACTGGTGACAGCAAGGAACAAAAATCAACATGAAATAACTATATTTTTGTTTTGACATGCACACTAATAACATTTTATAGGCCATATAACTGATTTCTTCTCAAACTTAGAGAACTGGAGAATCAGTGAGGATACTAAAACTGCCAAAATAGTCATGATTTTTCATACTTACTGTAAAAATCAGATTTTAATTTTTTAGAAAACAGCTCTTCACTTCCTTTGCTGTTCCTGATAGAGATGGCAAGGGTGGGTCCTTCTGTCTTAAAAAGACATCCAGAATTATAATCTTGATCCAATAAATAGATGGTACATGACTTCCAAACTTTGTGCTTGCCTTCATCAAATCTGTAAATGAAATAATATTGGTAAACGGAAAACTTAACAATTAACACAAGTTAATTAACTTTTCTTACTGCTCTTTCTTTTTATTTTCAGATGCTCTACCAAGGAGAGCGTGAGCATGGTATTTCTTGAAGTGACAAATTTCACAGTGGTGTGAGGGAATTCATCACCCAAACTTCACTGAATTTCCAGCCCTGGGTTTCGATGCAGTCTGAAATAATCAAGTTTTGCTCATGCTGTTGTTTTCTAATAAGAGAATGACTTGCTCAAACAGATGCTCTCATGATCCTGTTTCCAGGACTGTAGTGTGAAAAGTTCTTTCACGTAAACAACCCAGAAACAAAGATAAGCACTATGACTGTCTTTAACCAAAATATTACACTTCTGTTAATCATTAATGATGTCAGTTAATAAGGAAAATATATACACATATGTGGAAAAAACACTTTCAATATTGTTATTAACATTAGCACTTAGAACAATGATGGAAGAGGGACAAATCTTTCTTATAATTTCTGTTGTGACTGATTACTCACCAGGTTTATTGATTTGTACACTTCTGTAGGTTGTGAATATAAACAGGTTTCATGCTGGATATTAACAAATGTTAAAAACATTTCTAGTTCACAGAAGACTGGAATGTACTTGGATATTTCATTCTCCCAAAGTAAATCCTTTAACAATAGAGGACTAGGCACTGACAATACTCACGTGTAAAAAAATGACACATTCTCATTGGGAAAAAGCTCTCTTGCTGCCCATGTGATCTGCATCTTCTCGTTATTGAAGTTGATTATTGTGGTGTTGATGGCATGTTTCCAACCTGCTCAGAACATTTACAGAGAATATGATTTCAGGAGTGAGAATGAAAAACGTCCCCTGACATTAGTAGGCAATCAGTATTTCAAAGATACATATGCAATAGGTTCAGATGATCATAAAATAAGAAGACATAAGAACATCCAAAATACAAGGGAAGAGATTAACATAACCTAGAGAGGTTTATATTAGCATTTCAAAATAGTGAAATGAAGGCATGCACAGTGACACGAGAGAGAGAGTCTTGGCCACATCGTCCTGGGACCAAAAGGTGAAGACTGGGCATGTTCATAAGGCCTATACCTTGAGCACAACTTTCCCCGTAATAAGTGCTGAGGAAAACTATTTGGGAGCTAATGCTACAGGGAATGTCTGTGTAAACTGTCAAATGTTTATGATAAGAAACAAGGAGCTAACACCAGAAGTACTGACCAGTCGAGACCCACAGGAACACAGAGCAGATCAGCACAAGTGGGTGCATATTTGATATATGTTGCTCTGGCCCATTCCACCTGAAATACAAGCACAATCATTTAATGTCCTCTGACTGTAGGCAGATATTATTTCCTCTCTGCTCATCTCCTTGCTAGTGGTCTTGTAGGGACACAGGATTCCACAATCAGACACTGAAGATAAACCTGACATTGAAGAAATGGAGAAATTAAGAAGGCAAAAGGATTAGAAATCCATTCTATATCAAGAATTATTTATTTTGCATTCTATAAGATGTGAAATTGTGCTTACTTGAGTGAATAAAGAAAATGTATCCCCAAGAGACCACTAGAAGGTAAAATTTGCAAACTGCTGTCTCCAGCTGTGAAGTGTCTACCACTAAAAATCTTTGCTGGAATATTCCTGTCTAGAAGGAGAATAGAGGATTTTAGCTTTGATTGCCGTATACATTTTATGCTCCTTTGGATTTTGGATGAGTTTAAAATTTTAAAATATTTCTTATGAGCTTTTCATTACATCCAGTCATCCTGATTATTTCACGGGTATCAGGAATAACTATTCTCACAGTTGCTATCTTTTGCTCTGTAATTAGCACAAAGAATGCGAGAGAGACATGGGTTCAAGTAAGCATTTTGCCTATTTTCATGCCTATATCTCTGTGTCTAAGTTCCTTATGACTACTCTAATTACAGTTAGCCAGAACATTTTAATAGAGATGTATTTGTGTTGTAACACATAGTTTTGTCAAAACCATTCAAGACAGTTATGACAAAAATCCAGGACATACTAGGTAGATGTACCTTCAGGTTTCTGCTTTGTGGCTCATGGAGCTGTGGAAAAAAGATTCTGCTCTTATTCAAGAAAAGGACTTGAAACTAACTCCTCCATCTCTTACCTAATGCCTGCAAGCTTGTTCTGTATTGCTTTCTCAAACAGAAAAATCTTGTTTACATGCTGAGGCAAAACCAGAAGTTGAAAACCTTAAAAGGTGTAACAAAATGGAGTTTATCCAGCCAGTTCTACCTCTGTTGCAACAAATTATCTACGTAGCTCATTTTTCCTAAGACTTTAAGCTCTTCGTAATTCCCTTCTGCAGGTCTAAGAGATGATGTCTTTTACTAAAGCCACTAAGAAATATGATGGCAAAGTGCCTAACAGTGCACTTGGTCTGCGATTGCACTAACACATTTTAATTTTTATGGGCTAATTTAGCATGGTTCTGCTGTGCAGTATATAGTGTAACTGAAATCCTTTACTTCTTGGACTTAGATTTTCTAGAAAAGTAGTTAAATGTATATTTAATGTGTATTAAGTGTATAATTACATGTTCTCCATCCTTAAATAAAATTGACATCATAAAAAAAAAAAAAAGTTAGTGAATGGAGAATATTGTAATGTCCTGAGATAATTTTTATGACTATAGAATGAATCCTTTCAATTCTCAAAATATATACTTTTTACTTTTGTATAATTAGTCTGATTGCCTGTATCTTCACTTTGAGAAAGATCTGTTAATAATCATCTTTCAATTATAAAAATAAGAACAGGAATAGGACTTGCTTTCTTAATTAGATATTTTCAAGGGTAATTAATTTCAAAATTAATTTCTGATGCTGTTTCTATGTGTACAATAGTTGGGCACAATGACAGAAAACAAAATGCTGTTTGTAGGGCATGTTTTTGAACCTTCCACTAGACCAGGCTGCTCAGAGCTCCATCCAACCTGGCCTTGAACAATTCCAGGGATGGGGCACCCACAGCTTCTCTGTGCAACTTGCTTCAGTGGCTCACAACCCTCACAGTAAAGAATGTTTTCCTAATATCTAATCTGAATCTAGTCTCTTTCATTTTAAAGCCATTGCCCCTTGTCCTGTCTCTACATGCCCCTTTCAGAAAGTCTCTTCCCATCCCAATCGATCTGAGGTGTTCAGTCAATTTGGTCACAAGGGCTGTACAGGTACAGAAAAAAGGAAGGAAGAGGGAAAAAGGCGTTTATAACCTAAATACAGAACACCGTAACAGAAGCAAGGAGAGGAAAAGCTTGGTTTAAATATCTCAAAGAGGAAAAAACTGCAATGCTATGATTTTTATCCCTCCAAGTTCAGAGTGCTAAAACAATATTGGAATGCTTATTCTTTCTGAATTAATTTTATCTTACTGGGCAGCATAAATAACTTTTTAAAATTTTTTGAGAGTTATATTTATGGGGAAATTGTTAGAATTAAGAGGCATAGCACAGGTTCATTAATTGTGAGAGAGAGCACACAGAAATTGCTTATCTAAAATTTTTTTGCTCATCTGACAATAACTATGGTGACAATAATTAAACTGAATTTGCTTAAATATGTGATGTATGCTTGGAAATCTCCTTGAACCTGTAACTATATATCCTACAATCTGCCAGCAGAGAAATAAAGATTTTGGTAAAGTTGCAAGCCACCCTTCCATCTCTGTGCAGGCAAATTCTTGAAATCCTTTTTCAGGGTGCCACATTTTCCCTCAATACCAATGTGAAAAGGACACCAGCATTAAAGATCTGAATCCCATAACATTCTTTCAATAGGAAGTTTGATCTCTTCAAACTCTCAATGAGTTAGTTATGACTGGCTTTAGAGATGGATAATAGTAAGAAAACAAGAGGAATCACATGGAATTTCCACAGAATACAAAGTGGACATTAAGTGAAAACTAAGGGTCTGTTCTGACTAGCCTGCTGGAAGGTAACAAAAGACACCAATTAATTCTGAACCTTAAATAACACTCATTATTCTCTATTTTTTCAAATGTATTATAACTCTCTTATTATTAGAGGCTGAAATTCAGAGGTGAAGACTAAATCTTGGGTTTGGTGATGAACATTTTTTGTACAGCAAAGAATATCAGATGGGCTCCAACCCTGCAGTGATTTATTCACGGGCCTAACTGCACACACTCTGAGTAGTTGACTTCAGCAGGATTGGTCAGATTGTATCAACTTAACAACATAAATAAATCTTTCTAAGATCAGAACCTTTTTCTGCAAAACATCCCTACATATTGTGAATTGAAATGCTGGGATTTTAACATAAAAATGCAAACTCCAACAGCTGAAGTTATTTATGTACTAAAATGGAAGACAATACATTATTAAATTCTTTAACAATAAATAAAAAGTTAATTGACATGGAATAAAAATTGTAATAAAACCATCTGGTGATATGTACATAATCTTTCTTGTGCTCTAATTTTAAAGAATTTTATAATAAATCAGTCTCTACATAATTAAGTAGGTATGTAGGACAGAATCTTGCCAATCTTTTATCATTAAAGACTTTGTTTTCAGAGCTCTAGTCAGAGAAATTTTCTTTTGTGTTTCCTAATTTCATGAGTTTTGAAGCCTTTTTGAATGTAGTGTGAGTCGTATTTTTTGTAAATGTAGAGTAAGTATTTGCATGTATCTTTTCAAATTATAACATGTATATGTTGCATAATTTAAATTTCAGCATGAAGAGATGCATAACCTAAGTGAGTTTCTTTAAAGCTTAGATTAAATTGACATAAAATCCTCTGAGAATATGTATTTTATCTGAAATGTATTTTTTCTTTTTGATGATGTTTTCCTTGCCATTAACTGAAAAGGTGTTTGGTTTTAAGCAACTGTACAGCTATACTTCTGCAGGCAGAATCATTTGTATCTTCTGTTAGAGGAAAGAGAAAAAGAATAGAGGAGACCATTTGTCTCCCTATTTATGATGGAATTTTTTTTTAATTCAGACCTGACATCATGGATCCTTCTCAGCTGATATGTCAGCTCTCCCACAGTAATTGCAAAAGCCTCCTTCTAATTATGATCTGGGAGGCATACAATACACCAGAGCAACACATTTATAATTGTTCTTTCTATTATAATAATGGACAGATGAGAAGGTCAAAAATATTATGAATAATGTCATGGGTTAGCTAGCCTAGTCTTGGAAATGATGTTCTCGCAAAGGAGTGCTTACAGCTTTCCCCATGACCTGACAGAACCTATCAGCTGGCCAGTTTGAATATGGACAATTCTTTAAGCCACTTAAAGTTGTGACCACCTCTGTGATCCACACTTAAGAATGGACAAACTCTCCCCCAAGCTCTCTCTCGTTTCCGGTGCTGGGACAGGTGGCTGCGGGGCCCGAGCGGGGGCCAGTGGGCCTGGCCCAGGCCCTGCTTGGGCCAGGCTGGGCCGGGCCATGGCTATCCTGGAGCCGATGGGCCCTGTTCCACCCATGGAACCCCCCCACAGCCCTGCTCTGTGCCGCCGGAGCGGCCCGGCTCCCCTCCCCCCCTCCCCCCACTGTGATAAGCCACATTCCAGCTGCAAGGCTGAGGTGAGATTAACCCTTTTACTGCTGTGAAGAGCGGAAAACCTGAGGGAAGAGAAAGAGGAGATGCTTAAAGCTGAAATTCTGTTTTGAAGCTATGATATATCAGAGTATCCCGTTGTAATTTCATGAAGATATGGGAGGTGGAATGTTCAACTCGTAAGCAAAAGCACCTGCGCTGAGATAGGCAGATGCTGACGCAGCTGTAATTTCATGAGAAGTTTGGACAGGGAGAGATGAACCAGATGAGGACTTTTGCTCCAAACGGGAAAGGAGAAACCTCAGTTCCTAGAGATACTCCCAGAGATAGTCCTAAAGATGAAGATGATGAAGACCCTTTGCTCCCAGGGAAGGAGAAGGGCGTCTGTTCTTAGAGATGAAATGCTCCCAGAGATGGGTGAAGAGAACTTTTGTTTCTGAACGGCTCAACCTTAAAATTGTACCCCAAAAAACTTCAAGAGTGGACCCTCGAAAGCAGTTGCAGGAAAAGCTGCAAGTCGGGGGAAGGGACTCACATGCGAGCAGAGAGACTTCTCTTCCTGAATGGACTGAACAAAGTCATTTGGAAGTGGGCGGCTGTCTCGTTGTGATAATGCTTTCATAGCATGAGCAAGAAGAGACTTCTCTTTCTAAATGGACTGAACAAGGTTATTATGGAAGTGGTAAACAGACTGAACATTTTAAGGGTTTTCTTTTTACATTGTCAGTGGGAGAAGGGTGGAAGGTGGGGGGAGGAGGAGAGTTCTAAAGGTGTGGTATAATTTTTTTTCCTTCTTTTAGGTCTGTTAATAATCTTCTTTATATTCTTTCAAGTTTGGTGCCTGCTTTGCGTTTCTCCTAATTCTTATCTCACAGAAGATAAATAGTAATGAGTATTTTGGGCCAAACCACTACACTAAATTGGTGTTTCTGCCCGGTTCAAACCGAACCCGCTACAATAGGCAGTCCCTGGGCTAAAAATGGTGGCACAACTTTCTGTCTGAGGATGATCTGCTAGTCTAGCTGGGTATGCAGCATGCTGCAGTGCTGCAGGACACATATCAGTGCCCTGGAACAAGACCTTCAGAGAGAATTATCCAAGTCTATACCTTCCATTAAACCAGACAGGGACTGGTAAGGTTCCACACAAGACTTTAACTTCACAGGCCCTGCTGGGAACCTAATTCTTCTCAGGACAGAGAAGCATGGAAAATGCCACTATGGTGTGTGGAGAAAATACTTCTATGGGGGAAAAAAAAATGAAATTTCCTTGAGCAAAAAATTATGCAGATACAACCATGATCAAGAATATGAGCAAGTATATTCCACCTCCTTTCTATTTTTCAAAGTTTATTACTGAGAAAAAATACTGCTGAAAGGGAACATATAAAAAGTCTAAATGTCATGGAAGAAATTAAAAAAAAGAAAGGGAGAGGCAAAATATGAATCTTCAAAGATAACAGAATGGAACATGCATGTAGTGGAACAGTTGCAACCTCATTGATGCATAACAAAGAAGATAAACCACTTTTGATTTCCTTACACTGACGAAATCTGATAACTAACCACATGTTGAGCTTCCACATATTGCAGTACACTGTACAGAAACTGCTGGAGAACAAGACCCAGATCTGAACCTATAGTCTTTAGTGACCCTTAATACTGTTGGTTGATGAAGGACAGTTTCATTGTTTTAATAGGAACAAATGTGGGTGAAATTGCCATTTGTGCACAAGACTGCTGAATTGTATAGGGCAGAGAATGAACAGAAAACATCTTTTCAAGAAGAGGAAAAAGACAGCAAGTGAAAGTTTTTTATAGACATTTTGAGACAAGATATAATTTGCATAGCATAATTCTTAGAATCCACCAGTGCTTTGGGTTTTTTTTCAGATCACTGACCATTGCTAAGCATCACAACACTGCATAAAATATGCATCACAACACTAATTTTCAAATTTTGTTCCACAAAGGCATGCCATCAGCACAGCATGGCTATAGGTGATTGCATATGAGGGCAGGGAAATCACCTTCCCTCACAGGACAGCCAGTGACTCACAGGGACAATAAACCCTGGAGAATCAGGTGATGCAGCATTGTCAAAAATGGTATTTACCATATGTATGGCAGAACAGAGAGCTGATTTATAGGTCGATAGGATGAGATCATAACTTTAAAGAATTTCTTTTTCCTTATAAAATTAATGACAGGGAACTTGTGGGAAATTAAGTAGAGTGAGGATTAGATTTTTGGTGAAGGTGCTGGGCTTTATGTTTGATTTCTGGAATAATGCATTTATCTTTGATGAGATATAAGTAATGGCATTGCAGACAAACACCTAAAATAGAGATGTTCTTAGGCAGCCAAAAAACTGCTCTTTAATAATTTTGCTCCACAGTAGTATTTTTACCTTGATGCTTTCTCAGGAGCAACATATTGCTGATCTTTTCCCATAGTGTTCATTCTTTCAGAGTTTTAAGTGCAGAAATCTTACCTTTAATGTGTTTTACCCTTCTCTGTTCAGTGAAGGCTAGACTTTTTTGGGCTGCAATCTACTGTTACAAAACTTTCATAGAAATCTGTTATCTTTTTTCTTTAAGAGACCACTTTAATTTCTGCTAGATATTAATTTTTGTTTGGTTAATTCTTTTCAACAAGAAAAGCACTGAATATTGTAACACATGAAGTAAAATATACACAGAAATATTGCTAGCTGATAAATCAATTTCTTAATTAAATATCTGGGGATTTGAACTTACCAGAAGACTGAGAAGCCACAAGGTTGCCCAGTATGAAGATCATTAAATATGCCTGAAAGATGGGTCTCATGGTTGGAATGACACAACAGACTGTGAAGAGATGAGCAATCATAATATCTGGACTCACTGATCACTTTATATCAGATGCTGGAGGGAACTGGAGGAAATGACTAAAGGAAATAAAAAATGGCATATCTATAGCTACAAACAAATCAGAAGTTCAGGACCTTCTCCGTACAATGTAAAAAACCCAAACCCTCAGAATATGAGTATCTCTTTTGCTAGCTTTATCTTCTCACAGCTGTATCAATCAGAGGAGACCATAGCCCTGATGAAAACCAGGACAAGGTAGCTGTGCAGAGATGTGACCACACAGAATCACAGAATCAATCGCAGAGTCACAGAACAGGCAAGGTTGGAAGGGACCACAGTGAGTCATCTGCTCCAACCTCCCTGCTCAAGCAGGATCATCCCAGAGCACATCATACAGAGTTGTGTCCAGATGGTTCTTGAATATCTCCAGTGAGGGAGACTCCACACCCTCTCTGGACCATCTGTTCCAGTGTGTAGTCACACACACAGTAAAGTTCTTCCTCATATTCAGGTGGAATTTTCTGTGCATCAGTTTCTGCCCCTTGCCTCTTGTCCTATTGCTTGGCACCACCAAGAAGAGCCTGGCTTCATCTTCTTGGCACCATCCCTTCAGATTCTGACAGACATTGATGAGGCCCCCTCTCAGCCATCTCTTCTCGAGGCTGAACAGGCCCAGCTCCCTCAGCCTGTCCTCATAAGAGAGATGCTCCAGTCCTCTTTGTCACCCTCTGCTGGACCCTCTCCAGCAGCTTCACGTCTCTTGTGCTCACCAGCCCAGAACTGGACACTCCAGATGTGACCTCACCAGGGCAGAGTAGAGGGGCAGGATCGCCTCCCTCGACCTGCTGCTGCTCTTCCTAATGCATCCCAGGACAGCACTGGCCATCTTGGCCCCAATGCTGGCTCATGGACAGCTTGTGGTCCAAGGACCCCCTGGTCCTTCTCCGTAGAGCTGCTCCCAGGTAGGTCAGCCCCCAGCCTGTGCTGGTGTCCAGGGTTATTCCTGCCCAGGTGCAGGACCCTGCATTTGCCTTTGTTGAATTTAAGACTGTTCTACCCCACCCATCTGTCCAACCTGTCGAGGTCCTTCTGAAGGGCTGCACACCCCTCTGGGGTATCAGCCACTCCTCCTGGATTTGTGTTGTCAGTGAACTTGCTGAGAAGGCATATTCCCCTTCATCCAAGCCATTGATAAATAAGTTAAACAATATTTGGGCTAGTATTGAACCTTGGGGGACACCACCAGTGACAGGCCTCCAACTAGACGCTGTGCCATTGATTATGACCCTCTGGGATCTGCAATTCAGACAATTCTCAATTTGGTCATTTTTCCTAGCTGGTCTTGAGCTTTTTCTGTGCTTGCATCAGAAAATGCACAGTAACCTCCTTCTCACACATCTTCTTGGGCAGGTGATCAAGTCACTCATGGTGCATGTGAAGTGCCCTGGGCACACACACCACACAGCCTGTCAGAGACCCCTAGACTACATTTTGCTTCAAATTTCTCAAGAGTAACAGCTTGTCTGCCATGCATGGTACTAGGTATGGGTGGCTGGGAATACACCCAGAAGTGCTGCCATGATTTTTGTTTAGGCTTGTTTTCATTCCTCTTAGATCCCTCCCTAAAATGTTCACTGTCATTTTTAACCCAACAACACTGTTTGTCCAATGAGACCTCTTTCAGCTTGGTCACATCATCAAAATCTGCATGTCCCAGGAAGACCCATTCAAATCTCAGTAATTCTTGGAAACCTCAGCACGACTGTCTGACATACATACAGCATTCTGTTAACTGTCTGGTCCCTGCTTTGATCAGGTTCCTTCAGGGAGTCATTAATTCCTGGAACTAAAGTAACAAGCAACACAAAAGTGAAATACTAAACTAGGTCTTAGGTGATAGTTAATGGAAAGCTAATATTACTCATGGTTTCCAGAGTCAGCATTGCAAAAGTCAGTATCGTAAACAAACAAAGGCAAAGGTCAAAAATCATCTGGTTCCCCAGGACGTGGCAACACCCACATGTCCCCATCTGGGTTAAAAACACATTTTTCTTCCAAAAAACGAGTCATGTCTTTCCTTAGAGAACATGTGAGTGTGACGGAGCCAATTTTGTCCCTTTCTGCTTTTCACACAGGTAAAACACAGTGGACTGCAGACCTCCTAAGGCAGTTCATTGTTTGGAGGGAAGGGATAGAGGAAGACAACAGACAAAGGAAAGATATCTAAAATACCTTCTGGATTATAATTATTTTGATTTTGAGACACTACATCTAAAACAAGGTCTAATTCTCAAGTGACAACACATTTTCACTCACCATTTCCTTCTACTGGGTATGTTGGTACCACAAGTAATTATCCCTCTCACCAGTCTTGTCTTCTTTTTCATATACTGAGGTCAAACAAAAATTAGTCAAACAAAATTTCTCTTTTTACTACTTTGGAACCCAAACCTAGGGCTGAGGTGCTGGGGAATAAAAATGACAACATCTAGGTCAAACAAGCTGCTCATATTAAGCCGATGCACTGTTGAGCTATTTTTGCTACTGCTGAGAGAAATATCATATTTGGCACTAGAGGGATGTAGGGCTTTAGCACCTCCCATCTCCCCCCCCGTGCAGGCAGCCACTGGCCCAACCACCTGCCTCAGGTTCTGCTTACTGGAAGCCAGCTCTGATTACCTGATTTGATTTTTTTCATGATCCTAGTCCATGAACTGATGAAAAGCTGAGAGTGATACCATGGGATCTGTTCTCTCTGAGGATTTTTTCTGGCTGCCTGCAGGAGTGTGGTTGGTTAACTTGTCCATGTCCTCTGGGTCATTGCTCCCAAGAGTACAAGGACAGAGCATTGTCACAATGTGGCTCCTTTTCAGGGCTCACGCACAGTGCAGTTTTGGATTGCTTGGCCTGAGGAAACAGTATCCATCCTGCAACTTCATGGAGGAATAGGGAAAGCAAATGGTGAGGGTGAGCTGAAAAGTAGCAGCCAGGGCTTCTGATGCTGACTGTCAGAAGAGAAAAGTCTTAGGAAGACACACAGAGGATGAGAATAATGCAAGTAATGCAAGTGAATTAAAAGAAGCCATTTTGACTTCATTTTTCATTTTGGATCAAACCACACAAACAGATCTTGGCCCTCTGCCAGCTCCTTCACCCACAGCAGCAGCTCTTGGGCAGCTGCACTTGTCAGCTGCAACCTCCAGCACCCTTGCTAACTTTCATCAGTTTCCTTCCTCTCTTTTTATTCCCCTTTCTATTATTTCATTGGTGGTGTTAATTGGGTCTTGGATCACCACATAGTTCAGCAAAGGAAATTGTCCTAGTTTCTTTTTTTCTTCACTTAGAATGAAAACAATCAGTAGCCTGTGATTAATTTTCATTTACTGTTATTTACTTATTCATGGCCTTGCTAACAGACTCCACATGCCTGAAAAATAGCAAGATTATTTCTTTTTGCAGAAATGACCCCTTTTAATTTTTAGCATTAACAGGATGTGATTTCAGTGTGCTTTGAGTGAGTGGGATAAAGGGAACAGTGACACATTTATATAAAACAGTGAGTACCATCACTCCATGACAAATCAGTTTAGTCAACTTGAGACAGTGCAGCCCACTGTTGTGACAGGAGAACCTGATTCCCTGTTTTAATATGCTGCAAAGTGCACATGTAAAGACCTCTACTGTACACTTTGGACCCAACTTCTACCCATGGGAAAAGCTTATGGGAGCAATCTTCAAGTGTTCCTGGTATTTTTAAAATTCACATTCTTGTACAATCACTTCAAAAAGTGTCACTTGGTGGTCTTTCCTTGTATCATCATGGCTTGGCCTTTCTGAGCCTTTTTATGAATGACAGGAAAGAAGTGAAGGGAAAAAACCAAGCAAAGATGACAGGCAGACTGCATGGATGAGCAAGGAGATCTTATCTAAAATCAGACATGAAATGGATTCCACACACAAGAGGTGGAATCTGGTTGATCTTGCAGGGACAGGGTTAGACAAGTCAAGGCCAGCATGGAATTGAATCCGTTAAAGGACATGAAAGGCAACAAGAAAGGATCAACAAGTACGCAAACAGTAGAAGGAAGACTAAGGAAGACAGACTTGCTGCTGTGTGAGTCTCATGCTGTGCAGGGCCTTTGTCTATACAATGGAAGTTCTCTTTGTTACTGTCTGGTACTGACATTAACTGATCCCATATAAATTTCATATCCTTACCTAAAACAATAAGCATGTTTGGTCATTACAAAAAAAAAGTAAATTATCAGTATAAATGTCCCATCAACAACTAAAAAAAAATTTAGTCTTTAAAAAATAGACTACATTAAAATAGAACAGAATAGAATATTTCAGTTGGAAGGGACCCACCTAGTTGGAATGACCATCTAGTTCAACTGCCTGACCACTTCAGGGCCAATCAGAAGTTAAAGCCTGTGATGAAGGGCATTGTACAAATGCCTCTTTAACACTGACAGACTTGGGGTGCTGACCATCTCTCTGTAAGAAGAGTCTGTTCAAGTGCTCCCTCTCAGTAAGGAAATATTTCTGAATGTCAACTCTGAACCTAAAAAAAAAAAAAAGAAATCTGTTGGCTGAAGTTAAACATCTTTTTTAAAAAGTCAGAAACGAGCAAGGATCTATACAAAACTAAAAATGAATAGTTCAAGTTATATAGCACTGAAATATTACACTTAAAAAAATTAATGGGTAGTTTACAACAATTTGTTTATTGGATGGGATTACCTGTTTCATTTAGAAAAAATCTTTTTATTATTCCAGTTAATAATGCATGTTCCATTTTTTACTACATTGCTTTGTTAAATTTTATCCTTGCTGTGTGTATCCTTAAAAACATTTGTAATAAGTAATCCATTTTTGTTCTTCAAGTTTGTTTTCTGGAGAAGAGAATAATGAAATTATAAATTCAGGGATGCAGCCACAATTTTGGGAGTATTTTGCATCAAATGGAAACCTGACAGTCATTTATACTTCTATTCTCTTTCTCTTTGCTCATCTACTTATGTCAATGTCACATGTTGGGTCCTTCAACTACAAATCAAAATGACCAAAGTAAATTTTACCATATGGTCTAGAAAGCAATCTGTAGAAGACAGAGTAGCTGTATACAAGTGAATTTATGAAGACTTTTTGATTGCATAATCCTTAATATTATGTAAGGTTAGGATTCTCATGATTTAATACACCTTTATATACATGAATAATAAATAAGACTATGTAATTACATAATTGCAGTATTACACTCCTGTAATGCTAGGAAAGATTAGAGGCTAAATATAATTTCTGTGAGTTTCCGTTACTGTCCTTTGAAGACGTCTGCTGCTTCCATCTCCCATTATGGAGTGTTTTGACCTATTTTTGAGATTTCCAATCCTCTGGCACATTCCTTTTCAAAACACCCACACATCTTCCCTTGGTCTTTCCTGGTAAAAAGTGGGGCTCCTGTCGTCCCAGAAAAATTGTGTTGCAGGTGAGGGGCTTTATTCATGTTCCCTGAAGTGGTAAAGAAGCTGAGAGGGATGCAATGGGAACTGATAGTGAACATATATATAGGAAAAAGGTCTGATTTATTAAAGAATATATAAGCCATAATAGGCAGGAAACTGGAGGATTACATGGGAGAAACAAAAACCTAAATATTCATTTTGGAATACGTTTCTGGAAGAAAACATATTTTACTAAAATAAGTACATCTTTCTATCTAGGTACCTTTCCCACACTTAAATAAAAAAGTAAAACAGGAGACAGCAAGAAACTTCGAACTAGTCACTGGTGTTTGCACTGCTAAAAAGAAAGAACAAGTAATGGAGCCAATATAAAACCAGTAATCTTTCCTTCTCCCACCATAAAGCTATTTTCAGCTCCTGGAGTCCATAGTGGCATTCTGTTCTCATTTAACAAGCTCGTGTGAAACTTGACTTCAGTGAAAGCTAAGATGTTAAAAAGGGTACAGGAGGAAAAGAATAAGATTTGGTCTTGATGCTTCTGTGTTTATAGAGAATAGAGACTGCCCCAAGGGTGACATGGGAGGGATAAGACTGCAAGGAAAGCAGGTGACTGCCAAAAGGGTTTTGCCTGCAACATGTGTACCATCTCTCGGGCACAAAGAAGATGGGGCACCAGGCAGGCACTGATTTCATGCTGATGGTCTCTTAAGGTATTAAAGGCTCTTGCACATACTACTGAGTCCCACATGGTCAGGAAACTCCATGAAATGCACCCTGGGATTTCCAGCTGGCTTCCCTCCCCCTCCTCCCCCAACTGCTGCAGACAGTGATGGGGAGGAGATAAGGATTCAGTTTAAGAGGTCTTCCGGAGAAGCATCTGCACATGCAGTTATACAGGAGATACTGAAAGCAAGATAAGAATATTAAGAATGAGTTTTTCCATACTACTTTTAACTTCTTATGAATGCAGTTACTTTCATATGTTATGACTAAATGCAGTTGTTGGATTTTTCTGCTGTTGAGTGCCAAATTTGACATTGTGAGTCAAATTAAACTATTGAAGTAGATCTATTTTGTTGTTTACAACTGTTTGAGATTTTCATTGGAAAAGGACAAGTAACAGGCTGTTCCTGCAGCATCTTTTATGACTGCAGTCATGAAAGCTACAGCACCAGCAGCAAACCAATGCTCATATCCTTCCAGCATGAAGTTAATTTCAAGAAATTGGGATCCAGTTTCAACATGCACTGACATAGCCTTGAAAAGCCAAACATCACCAGATTTTACCCATTGCTGATATGTTGGTATTTCAGAAGCTTGCCAGGTGGAGGGTGTGTTGAAACAAGCTAAATGCTTTCCACACTTAGTCTGTGCTCAACAGCAAAAGCTTGTGGCATCTGTAAGAAAACTTTTTTTTTTTGAGAAAAGAACATAACAGTGTGAAATAATGCTAGACTGAGTAGTCAATAATCTCAGAATGTACTGAGATGACTGCAGATTCTTATCTATGAAAAGCATTTTAATCCTTGTCTCAGGTATTTGTTTTGCAACACAGGTACCACACTCATTTCATTCCTCAGACAGTTTATTGCATTGACTTCTATATTTTTTTAGATAAGAAAAAGCTACCCAAAAATTACAGCATACTAAAAATTCCATTCTTTTGAAATTACCGAGCGAGGAATTTTGGAAACATAGAATTTTATTTTTTGAAATGTAACCGATCTCTGTTGGTATTTTCTTATTGAGAATTTTTATTTGCTTACTCATATCGTTACAATTCTTATTCCACATGGGCTTTGAATAAGAATCATCACTTTTCACCTTTAACATGCCTAAATTCAATCACAGAAAGACCTGCAAAGCTGGTACTTGGAATTGAGCGCTGTGAACCTGTCATACACTGAACAGTTCATTCTAATTTTCGTAACAGAGTAAATCTCTCATGAACTTTCTTCTCCTGAAAACTCCCACATTCCACCACTGTTGTTGGCAGTGACCTAAAAATATTCCAGACTGCAATCACTGTTTAAATACATTTTAGTTTGTGTTTATGTTTCAGCCGTGAGTTTAATTCTTGCACAAAATCTGATAAAATCAAAGCTATTTTGAACAGTGTTCCCTTGACCTTGAAATCAGGTATTGAATTAATTGAATTAAGATTAAAATCAGTAATATTTTATGCCAGTCACAGGGCAGTGCAGGAATCAGAATATAAGAGCAGGGAACCGTAAAGGAGAAATATGCAGGGAACAGAATCTCCTTATGGTGATGCTGCTCTCAGGAGAAAAACACACCTCAGTCACAGTGGTGGATTTGTACCCCTACCTGAATCAAGGAAATACAAACAGATCCTTTTGTGCAAATAGCACAGTGCACTGCACAAGAAACATTTGCTACAGATGGCAAAAATCCTTAATTTTCCAGGGTGTTGAAGACTAATGGGTTTTGCTAGGGTATAAGGCCTGGGAAGGGCTTTTGAATCAAACTTTGGAGGACCCTGAGAAGAGCTACAGATTAGCTGTTGAAGTTTATCTAGAAAGAGTTTGCTCTGAAGATTGTTATCTGCACTGAGCAGCAAGCAGGGAGCAGAGACCCCTGACCTCGCAGACCAAGGACTCACCTACAACATGTCATCTGAAAAGAGAAACAAGGCCTTTAAGTTTTGTTCTTGCTCTAGGAAGATCGTATTGTTTATTTTCTTCTCTTCTTCACCCAGTTCTTTTAGCATCAACTATTTTGAACGTGCCCTCCAGAACAGACATATTTCCACTTTAACTTAATCTGTGTTTTATGAAGGATGGTTTCGATCTGACTAACAGCAAGCACTTTTCACAAAAGCCTGCTGTGATTCTTAAAACAAGCAGTCAAGGCAACCTAGCAATGCCCAGCTCTCTGAAGCATTGCTTGAGGCTGTCCAGGAAGAAGCAGAGCTTCTTCTACAGCAGCAGGTGGTGTGAGAGCTGTCATTGATGGGGGATCAAGGGAAATCATGTCTTCCAATGACGAGCAATAGCTGGGAAAGCCTCCAGCATCTGGCAAGCTAAATGCAAGCAGGTTTGGACTCTGATGGGTCTCAGTAGGGTTTTAATAAATGAGAACTACTGAAAATTTGCTAGGTTTGATATAAATGGACTAAAATATCAAAAGTAAGGTTTCCTAATATTCACAAAGAAACATGAAATGACCACTTTTTATAATTTACCCAAGAAATTGTTTCCTTGTTCTTTTGAGGCATCCTGAATTACACACCTGTCTTCCACATTGTATTAAGGTCAAAGCAGTTTTTCATTTGCAAACACACATAATAAAGTTATTTGTATCTTGTGGACAGCAGAAGGGGGAAGACAAACCAACTGTGCCACCTGGCTGTGGGCTGTATTCCTAGTGACCGTTTCCTGCTGGGTTATGTGGGCTTCATTCTGCTGCGTATTTCTGTCTTCAGCTCAGGAGCTGGTTATCCTTAGATCTTACTATTTAAGACTGAGTTCTTTCTTAGTGTTTTTATGGCCCTGATTATGTGTGTCTGTGTGTGCATAAACACACACCTGTATGTATAGCTTCTATATAAATAGATGCATAAGTACTTGTGTAACTATTTTCCATTACAGATTATTGCTATGTAGACATAGGAGCAGATTCATGTATGTTATTATTTTACCCTGGGATTAATCAGACACTTATAGTTCATATTTCTGGATCCAATGAAATCAGATTTCAAAAGTGATTTCAGTGTACGTCTGAGAACATTGCATAATTAATAGCCTCTGCTGTCCTGGAAGTCTAATATGGCAGTTAATTTGCCTTCCTGGCTCACCCCCACTTGTTAGAATTGGTTCACATTTGTAAATTATACACACACAGCAAGTGAAAGAACTCTCATAGCAGGTGGAGTCTGTGTCTATGCTCAAGTACCTTCAGATGATGGACTTTATACCATAAACATCACAGATTGGACCTAAAATGGGTATTTTTTTCTTGGATTTGACCAGATGTGAAGCACTAGCTGGGAAGAGTCCTAACTTACTGACTGTAAGTGTGCCAGGGGAGGTCTCAGGGAGGCAGTGCTGTCCACTGACACAGCCTCTGTCCAGTGCTCCCTGAGACCCCATCCAGTGTGGGGTCAGGAGCAGCTCTGAGACGGCAACAGCTCCAGCTCTGCACTCAGCCTTCAAACTCAGCCTCTTCCACAGGAGGACACAGCCACTTGAACACACATTTTCGAGTGTGAGAATGGGGATGAGTGGGGTGTGTGGTGATAAAATCCTCCACAAACTCTATTACAGCTGGTGAATTGGGGTCAGCGGCTCTGACCCAGGAAGAGGTGACCGGTCCGGGGAGATGGTCCCGAAAGGAATCGCCTTCCTGAGGCCCGGTGTCTTCCCTCAGCTGCTGGCAGGAGGGCCCTTGCAGAGACTGTCAGCCCTTTAGTGATTATCAGTTCGTGATTCCAGCTCAGCTCTGCAGGGCAGCCTCCAGGCCAAGCCAGACCAGAGAGAGAGATGAGAAGGCTCGTGTGGCTGGTTCCACACAGAGGTAGCTTTATTGTTGGTCCCCTCCAGCGAAGGGGAGAGCCAGGGACGAGAACCCTCTCTGAGAGCCACAGGGGCCAGAGGGCTTGCTTTTATAGGGATACAGGGGATCAGTAAGGACCAATGGGTTACAGAGGATCTGGGATGGGTAAAGAGCAATGGGTCACGAAGGATCTGCATAGGGTCTCCTAAAGGATTGTGGGTCTGTCTTTTCTCGCTGTGACCAAAGTGGTTGCCTTTCCAGGGAGTCCTGCTGGGCAATTGCAAAATCTCTTATCTCTGCAGACATCCCGCCAGGGCAGGGGCTGGGCATACCCCACAAAACTCCTCAAGAGAAAATAGAATCTACTTTTTAAGTTAATGCTCCGCTGTCACTAGTTAAGATGTTGGACTAATGAGTAGCAACTTCATGGATCCCAAGTGTGGATGCTCTGGGGGATACAAGAAAATAAGATGGCTTTGAATGCCTGAGTGCTGAAAAGTTGAAAACTGGATAAATTTTAAAAATTAGCAATTGGTTTCATGCAGAGCTGAGCTGAAAAGTGTGATACAGCCAGGCACAGGCATTGAAAAAGAAGAACCAGCTCCAGCTCTCCCATTTTAGCAACACCAGCAAAGCTACAGTTATCTCTATTTCATGTTAAATTATTCTAGTGCTCTGGTTTTGTCCCGTATTTTATTTCAGAATGAAATGAAGCACAGCTTCCTTTAACTCATCCCATCAATAAGAGGTTCAGTCTTTTTATTTTAATTTTATTGTATATATATTCAATTGGCAAACAAAATTCATATGAAAAACATTATTTAAATGTATATATAATTAAATCTAAAAACATTTAAATCACCAACTGTAAAGCTTTCAAAAGTTAAAATGTTAATTTCTCCAAAGTTCTTATTTCATGGAATGAAAAAATTAAATTATAACTGCAGTAACAGATTAAATAGGTTTTAATAAAAAGACAGAAATAAGAATGTAAATAGTTTGGAAGGCCAAATACATAGTCCTCCAAAATCTCAACTATGTTTAGAGAAAACTTGCCTCTACACAAGATAGCCATGCCTGGATGAAAACTCTTCAGCCATAGCTTATTGGAAATGCTAGGCCTCTTTGAACACACATGGAAGTACACAAGCACCATTTAGCTGACACAGGAGGACTGTGGGAATTATGCATGAGAATAATTAACAGTCTTCTACAGACCTGATTACAGGACAGTGAGCTAATGAAAGCAAAAGTAAATAGACAAACAGAAGTAAACGCACAAGAATGCAGAATAGTACCATGGAAGGAAAACATTTTTAAAGGTGAAAGCAAAAGATTATTGATTTAGAAACTTGTGTTGTGCCTCTGTTTCGCATTTGGGTTTCAAATGTCTTGAAAAATATGCACATGATTTCATGCATAATCAGTGTGACATGAAATTACAGTGACTGCTGATGCAAATGAGGTAATTGTGCACACCAATTATGTGTAATATGCCTGTTGCCTTGTTTGAATAAGCAATTACAGAATTTATAGAGACAAGCATGTTAACTAGGAATGCATATTAGGCACAGAATTACCACCACTTAATTCAGAAAATCGGGCAAAGTAGAATTTAGCTGGGGAAATGGTTATGAATCTTGGCACTTTTCCTAGGCATAAAATTTTAGTTTCATTATATGAATTTCCTGCATTTATACCAGCCTATGTCCCAAAGTGATTTAGAAAATAAATAAGCTCAGTAAATTAGACACAATGCTTAGCTAAGCATATGAACAGTCATTTTGATTACCTTGGCACTCCTCAAATTTTTGTGCAAATCTTTTGGAAGCAGACTTATCTGTGGAGAGCTTTTAATTTCTGCTGAATTTTGGTTGCACCACTGGCAGATTAAAGAGTCCCACATACTGCCCAGCAGAGGAGGGAGGGAAGAGCCAACACACTGCAAGCAAGCTTTTAGCAGGAGCAATGCCTGATGCTTTTTACCTTTGGACGCTTGGAATCCTTAAATTGCCATTTTTCTGCCCGGACTGAGATGTGCTGTCAGACAGTGCCACAACATCACTCACAGAGGGGTGATAACTCCTGGATCACCCAGAGTCTTTCAGAATGCTTTGGCCATTGGCTGATTCAGATAGATTCATCAGTGATTTCTAAGTCTCAAAATATCATGCATATGTAAAATTTCAATTCTCTTTTAGCATTTGTTGCAAATGAAGCCATAATGTGCATTTGTCAACTTGAAAAGCAAAAGTTTTTTTCCATAGTCTCAATTCTAATCAGGTGTTGATTATTCTAAAACAAAGATGGCAATATAAAGAGAAAATTCAGAAAAACTTTTTTTATACTATATAACCTATTTCTAGATCATTTTTTAAAATTGGTTTTTCACATTTTTTCAAATTACAAACATGATATTTTATAAGAATTTATATCTATTCCAAGTGATAAAATCAATAATTTAGTACTCTTTAAAGAACCCTCAAATGAAGGCCACAGAACTGGCAAAATATCACTTTGAGACCCAATACCACAAATTTGTTTTTAACCCACTGAGGATATATCATTCCTTTTAATTGAGCTGCTTGCATGTGTAAGACTATGTGTGCCAGTCATGAGGCTAAATCATGTATTTAGGAAATTGCCTGGAGTTCCGGATTGTGGCTGAATTATTTCAGCTATTGGAAGTTTACGTTTTACGTGTTTGCAAAACCAAGAGAATATGCTGGCAAAAACCAAGTCCCCAGAATACCTAACAAAGTATATAGATTTGGGACCAACCCTTTAACCCTCATGGGAAGCTCAGCAGAAACCTGAAGTGTATCACCTAAGCTGTCCTTCTTTTGGCCCCTGGTGTTGATACCATAAACTCCAGCATTTCAGTACCTGAGATTCATGTTGCATAATTATGTTTTTAATACTGGTAGGATTGCAGAGATGTGGAAACAATCTAGTTCTCTTTAAAAACGAAACAAAGCAAGCCAAAACAAAATCCTAAAACACCCTATCATCCCTTCCTCCTTCCTTTATCTCCCTTCCCCTGTCCTCCAAGGAAAACATGATGGATCTGATCAGCCTAATTTCTAGTTTCATCTGTATGCGAAAAAGTCACGCTGTCTTATAATTGGTTCAGAAAATAATAATCATCTGTTTTGAGTTTCTCCAAGAGTTAGTCTATTTTATTCATTCAAGTTCATACTTAACATCAGTTCCCCCTCAGTATGGCAAGATTTAAGGCCTTATCACTTCCTCCTGTCTGTTCACTACAACTTTCTGATGAACATACTTATTTTAAATGCATAGGAATTGTTTGCAACCTCTTTGCAGCCCCAGGGTTCCTGTGTCCACTTCAGGTTTGTAAAAGGTTTCAGTGTTTAAAAGATTCTTTGTGATTTTTCCCAGCTCTGTGAGTTTGTCTTTTCTGACAAAATTTGTGTCACTACATATTCCTGCACAGACTTCAAAAAAGGTTTTTTTGTATAAAAATCTTCCTGTTAAAAATGGGAATATGAGAGAAATATATTTTTTTTATGGGTAACTGCCATTTTCTTACTTTTCTTGTAGAAAAATTATGAAATCTATTTTTCTTTGGTTTTTTGTTTTTTTTTTTTTTTAAAGCATTTTGCATTGTTGTGGTTTTTACAAAGACAGAAATGTTTCAAATCAGAAAGATCTGATTTCAGGTAAACTTTCGGAACACTCGTAAAGTGCCACTCTGGTAAGTAAGTATATGTAGTATATAGTGTTTGGTTTTGTCGTTTGGCAGCTTTTCCAGACTGGGTTCTGGCTGGAGAAGTTCAGGAATCTATGTTTACCCAGCAGTGCTGCCTTCATGAAAATATGTGAGAATAACACATAAACATCTGTGTCTCACTTGTTGAAGAGCTATGATTAGTATTGTGTTTTTATCTACAGTAATATATTTTAATTAGTTCTATATTGCTAAAAACTACTATTTAGTGTAATAGAGTAAGAACAATTGAAATTTTTAGTGAAACATGTCTCAGAGTCTTGAGATTTCAAAAACCCCAGACTTCTGTTTTACATACTACTGGCTGATGCAGAATGATGTTGATTCATGTCAGTCTTGTGATGTTTTACCACTTCTTTCATCTGTTCTCAAGTGAACCCATATATGTAAAAGTTTATGAACATAATATTGGAAAGGAAAGTTAACTTCATGCATTTCGTCTTACCTCTGGTTTGTATTTTGAACTAAGAAATTACCAACTGTAACCTGAACTATTTCCCTTTGTTTCAGTCCATGATATCAAAATGCAGCCTCTTCAGAGGATTAAAACTGTGATGAAAATTCAACACCAAAAAAAATTTTTAATACATATTCTTTCTTTCCATTGTCATAAAGAGTGATAGTAATCCTACGTATTTTTTTAAAATTCTGTACTGGAATTCAATATTTGTATTTTATGACTATGGGTTTAATTATGTCTCTTTTTTTATGTGTGTTTCATTGAATAAGATTTTATTTCATTGTTTTCTTTCTTGTGTTGATTAGAAGTGAATTTCTAGTATAGAGGAAACTCCTCACATCCACCTGCCAAGCCTTTCTAAGAAGTCCCATGTCATATTCATCCAAAGTTTGAGGTCTCCCTAAAAATGATGCTGTCTCAATATGCAACAGGTGGTGCTGGGCACTTAGTGAGAGCTTTCTATCCCGTCTCCCATTATCTTAGTCCAATACAGCAGAATGGGATATAATGGCCTGGGGAGAGCTTGGATTCTTTGCTACTCTGGAAGTCTTTGTAGTGCCAAAGAAATCAAGGAGATAAGTGGGCATTTAATGACACACCCTTGCGCTGAACAAATGGCTGCCCATCATCAACTAGCTAAATATGTTTCTACTCCCTTGGGTCCCAATTTACCTGTATTTCTGAAAAATTGTATCAGAATCGCAAATTTCAGAAGGTAATTGTTCAGTTACTCTTAGGTTATTTGTGCCCCAAGTAGTACTGAAGATTTAAAGCATAGGGCTGGAGGGAAGAGCTGCTCAGGCATAGAGGCATGAGTCAAGTGAACTATTTATATACTCCAAAGGTGATCCTTTAAAGAGGATGATCCTGTAAAGAGGATGGAGATGCCGTCCATCTCTCAGGAGATCTAACAATTGTCTGCCTTCAGGGAAGACAATTTTTTATCCAGGAATGAGGTCCATGGTGTTAACCTTTTGTTATCTGAATTGATATTAACAACAAAATGTTCTCATGCATTTTAATGGCTGATTACACTGAAGATTGCCTGAATCTAGAAGAGCAAGAATACAAAAATACTCAAAGCAAGGTGATATCTTAAGCTTCTCTGTCTAGATAGAGTGTATATTAACTTTTTCACAAATGCTAGTTATTTTGGGGCAGAAGGGGGACTCTTCAGCCAGGAAATTTTCTTGCTTTTTTATCCTCTGATCCAGCTGCAGGTTCTACTGATTGCTGAGAAGACCCTTCAGTACAAAACTAACTGGAAATGAGCACAGAACCATATTCTTAAATGGGTAAATCTGCTTAAAGGATGAAGGGGAAAGCCAGTCTCTAACAGTCTTTTGCACTAGAAGCAGCTTGGGTTTTTTTCTCAACAGTCCCCATTTTATTTTCTTTGTGAGTTGTTTTAAAAAGGAAGCAGGGGCCCTTCTCAGAACTTTAGCAAATATAATTGGATTTCAAATGTTGTTTTCAAACAAACCATAGAAAAGTTGAGGATGGGGAAATATAAGCAAGGTTTTGTAAAATGCTGTTGTACATGCAAACGCATGTTTTGAGTTAAGTTAAGCTCATTTCTGGTAACAATGTTAACTTTGTGATGGCCATGACCAGAAGGCATATGGAGAATGGAGGGTGGCAGTCTTTATCAAATTAGATCTAAGAGGAAGAACATGTACTTAGGGGTTGGAGTGAAAGCTTCTCTGGACTCAGGCCCAGAGGAAAGCTAAAGCACAGGGTTGAATTAAAACCTTTGGATAAGCTGAGATCCATGCAGTCACACCAAAGTGAAATAGAAATATAGATTTTTAACTTTTAGTAGAAATATATGCTAAGTGCCTTAAACATTAAAAAGTTGCAGCAGAGATCTTAAACAAAGTTCTTACTGCAGCAGTGTTACCTTTTCACAGAATTCTTTACTTTAGACAAAATACAGATAGAACTATACCGTTCACATTTTTTTAGATAGTGTTCACATAAACAATAAGAGCTGATAGAAACTGTATACGCAAATCTGTGTACTACCTATGTAACACTTGTGTAAGACTTACAACTGTTAGACCAGGATAGGTTAAGAAAAGGAAAACTAGAATTGTGTGTTAATCTTATTGGTCAATTAACAAATATAGTCCACACTTCTGTAAGAAAAAATACAGAGCATCTAGAATTAGAAGAAGAAGCTGTTTTCTGCCTGCTGTTTGCTGTTGCTGCTTAGCTTTATCATGTAACCCCCTTTGAACTCTGCCTTCAAGAAAGCTATGAGACAATGAAATAAAGAACTTAGCAGAACAGCAGTGTCCTCTGCTCTCTTATCCTGGTCCGAGAAGGAAGGGTATCCCGTCAAAAGCTCAACATTTGGGGTACTTTTTTTTTTTCTCCTTACTATTTTTCAGAAGGAAATCTGGAAAGGGCAAGTAGAGACTGGGAGGGCTTATGGAAAGATCATATTTTTTTGGAGCTGGAAAGAAGGATTCTGCTTTTGTTAAAGAACGTCTTTTCAAGATTAGTTTTTCTATTTACTTCTGTTTAAAATGTGGTACTGGTATGGAAAATCAAGCTGAAAATTTGTATCTGCTTTTCCTGAAAATTTTCTCTTTTGACTTGGTATGACTCTTTTAACTTTGGGTATGATAGAGTCCCTGTGCACGTGAAAGGAAGCAAAGTAGTTTCTATGCTACATTGATATGTCATAACTAGATAGTTATATTCCATGCTTTTCTTTTCTGAAACCCATTCAGCTACAGAAATTTTCATGAATCCATGGATAGCTGCAAGGAAATACTGTTTGGCCCAACCTTTTGCGCAATCCCAGTTACATGCTTACTGTAGAAGGTGCTTCAGGGATGTGGAGTATTATGGAAGAAGGCTTCGGTGGATTGTTTGTCCCTACGGGGTCCTCATGGACCTGCTCAGGCGGCGCTCTCCCAGCACCTACGCGTGCACACGATCTCACCTTCGCAGTGGTTGTGAACAGCTGCTCACACACACGGTCTGTGCACGAACCGGAGACAGAGATGCGAGAGGGGTTCTCTGCAGGCAATTCTGAGGTGTTTAATGGCAACACTGCGAAGGGAACAGAGGCAGGAAAGAAAACCCAGCTGAAAGCCTGCACTTGTTTTATCCTGAAGACTCCCAAAGGTGGGCAGAGCATCCAAAACCAATAATCTGAGGGCTAGGGGGCAGAGGCAAGGTTGAATGGCATAAGAGGGGCCAATGGGAAAAGGGATAGGATGGGGAGAGGGCCAGTGACCAGCAGAATCTAGACAAAGAAAGAACTTCCTAGCACAGTGTTGTAAGGGGAGACCACTTTTAAGGCATCTCTAGGGGTGTACTGTGGACTTAGCCACCGCAACAGAGTATCCATAAAAACTAGTTGTGGAGATTCCAAGGAAAAAGGGCTTCCTCTGATTGCACACTCACACAAGGTGGGACTGTCACATGTCTATCAGTTTGCATAGCACTTCTAAAGCTAGCAAATTCTATCTTTAAGAGATTTAGAAGCAATAAATACAGGCTTCTCACCTCTGCTGCTCCTCTGCCCCTCTCCCATATAAACCCATTAATGTTCCTTTAACTGAGTGACTTTCAGAGCAGAGGCTTTCTTGGTTCATTACGTGACAAGAGGACCAAACTCACAGCTAAGAAAGGGTCAGGAAGAATGGTCAGTGTGTTTCAACACAGGCATTGATTCCATGCTCTTCTGCCTGAGTGGAAAACAATGCCATAATGGAACTGCTTCAGTTTTATCTTACTTTCCCCTGGTGTAAATTGTGTGAGCTTGAGAAATGGAATTTTTCTGTTTTTCTCCCCATCCTTCAGTTATCAGCCGTGAAACTACAAAAGACAATATTTTCATCACTGTTTTGCTAATTAAAGAAGCCCACCTTATGCTGCAAGGAAAGTTGTAGGTGGCTGCAGCCCACCTCTGCCACCTCTCTCACCATGGATAGCAAACATAGTGTCAATCAAGTTCATGATCTATCTCAGTTCCGTGTTGAAATACAAACATAAATCAGGGATGAATACATTCAGATTAGTAGTGATGATAAACTGGACAATAAGAAAAGCAATTAATAAATTCTGCTGGAATCAATGTCACATTAAGAAAGAGAAGCAAAGTTTAGTGACATGTAATACAAACTACTTACAGGGAAAAAAACAAACAGATCAAGATACAACTTTTTTCTTTTTTCTCTTATCTTCAATTTTATTATCTCCTTTATCAAGCAGCAAAACAGAGAAAGCAGAACACATTGAGCAAGTTTACAATTTTGTTTTGAACACAACAGATTCTCTTTGTTCCACATTCACGATCAGGCAGCACTTTTCTTTGCAAGGGTGAAGGAAGAAGGTAGAGGAGGGAGTTCAAAAGATGAAATGTGCCCTCCAGTTCTGGCTGACACACCTCTGAATTCACATGCAGATATGGAAGCTGCTGCATCCAGTGATGTGCCTGCACCCACAACCCATCAGTAATATGCCTGTGTGACCATTTAAAAGGGCCACAGAAGGTCATGTGTCTCTGTTCAAAATCATGGATGGCTGTTCTGTATGACATTGTTACTGTGCCAGGTTGCATTTTAATGATCACCATTTTTAGGAACTTTCTACAGCCTTTCAGTGAACAGATTCCAGGAAGAAGATATAGGCCACACCTACTCATACTCCTATCAGAGGTGATAAGCTTATCTACTACACATCAAAGAGTGCATAGTTTCTTCCCCTTGCCAAGAAGTACACAAGCAAAAAGAGGTAGGAGCTCTGTTCCAAATCTCTTCTCTATTCCCTCCCAGGGAGAGCATGGCTTGGTCTCCCAAAAGCCCACTCCTTCCTGGGCAGACAGGGCAGACCCTTAGCCCCACCATATCCAGTCTGGAAAACTCCGTGCCAAGGATGAGGTCCCAGTACTGGTGAGGAGGACACCTGGCACTGCCAAACCAACCAATCCTCCAGCTGGCATACCTGGAAAGGCCAAAGGAAAGATGTAAGAAATGTAGCATGCAACCTCCTCCTCTCTGGTTGGCTAAGAAGAAAAATAAATCTATCCCCACCAAAAACAGGACAGTAGCTCAGTGGCTCATTGAGTTACAGGAGTTTGTTTGATAGTTCTTGATGAATTAAGGCTTACCATATGAGATTGTTGAATCACCTTTTGAACCCATGTTCATCAACGTTCACAGCACTCCTTGGAAAAGGTTTTTGATTATTAAAGGTGCAAGTTGTTGGAAGAGAATTATCTGATTTGCTTAGTTTATAGACAGTTCTTTAGTTTACAACCAGTATAACCATCCTTCCACTTATTCTGTTCCAGGCTGAAGGAGCCTAGGCCGCATAGTTCTTTCTCAGGTGCAAGTTGCTTCACACCTTTTTCCTATGTTGCCTTTCACTTTCTAGATGTATTTTATGCTTCTAGGTTGGACAAACAAACCTGCAGGCGGTTTTTGAGCCACTGATACACCCTGAAGTTTTACAATGTCATTATAATAATGTCATATTCTGGCTTGCTCTTTTTTACTTCAGTAATTCCAGAAATTCTTGAAACTAGAAAATAAAACATATCCATACACTACATTGGAAAAAAAACAGATAGACCATCAGTTTGTCTTGACAGGATGTTTGTATTATGATTCAACAAATCAAATTGCTGCTTTATATCACATATCATCTGGCTTTGGAAAAAAAGAAAAAAGAAAAGAAACAAAACAGAAACAAAACAAAACCCCAGATAACCAACCCCAGCAAGAGAACCAAAATTAATATACTTTAATCTTTTCTACTATGTGATTCTGCAATATTTAAATATAATTTGTTTCAAGAGCTTCAGATTTGTTTCGAAATAGTTCTTCTTTGCACAATTATACTGGCTTTTTAAGCCAAGGAAAATTTATCTTCATTTTGATGTGATGCTCAGGTGGCACCTACCTCTCCCTCCTTCTGTGGATGAGACTGGACTCTGATATCAGTTTCTACCTTGCTGTGCTGAACAGACAGGCTTTCTCCAAGAACTATATGTACTTCCCAGTGTTTCAATGGAATAAAGAAATTCCATGTACCGAGTGAGAACTTTGCTAGCGATTTCTTTGAGGGGAAGGTTGGTGTGCCCTCATAAAGATTTCATAATTTTTTGATTTGAAGTCAGCAAAAGTCCAAAAATTATATTTTAATGAGAGAGCTGAACACATCCTTAGGATGTGTGCAACCACAGTAATGAGTTACATGCTTTTCAAAACAGATATTTAATAAACCCATGTTATTTCCAGTCAGGTCAGTGTTTATCTCATTTGGTTTCCTTGACAATTTCCTGATTTTAGATGCATTGTAAAACAATTGATTTTGTTTTTCAGAGAGTCCTTTCACTCAGTGTCACTTAAGAAAAGACCTTTTACAGAGGAAAAAACCCACAGTGAATTCTTTTATTTTTTACTGACTACAAAAATAAAATGTAGCCTTCAAACCTATTAAGTATGAAACATACCAATCAGCTCGTTAGCTGAAGATTGCTTAGTATGCATGAGACTGATTTAATTGAGTTAAATAAATAGAACTAACCTATTTACAAGTCAGATTGTATACATGTATTTAGTATTTTGATAATTTCATTTTTCAGAATGGTAGTGTGTCTTCAAGAACTTTGAGCCTGATTTATTAGGTAAATGAAGTTGGATTGATCCTACTGTGTGGATACAGACCTATGTCTCTTAACCACCTCTTTTTTCTTCTTAATCCTACTCACCTGATTCAGCTAGAGTTTGACTGAAAGCAAAAGACTGATAAATATTCAGTGTTCATAAACATTAGAGAAGTAGTCATCAAGGGATAGGGCAGACTCTGTGACAGGCCAATTCATTCAACCTCCATAGCCATGAGAAGATCCCCATAGACAAAGAAAGTAGAGTTCTTTGATTATGGTGGAGTTCTTTTGTTCTACTTCAGCAGTAAAACACCAAATTCAACTTTGTATAGCCATTTTGGAACAAAAGATCCACATGATAATTTGGAAGGACATAATTTTTGCTTATGACTGTATCTCGTAGATCAAATCAGCTTAGCAGCACATGCTCTGGTTCCGAGTGAGGGAAAGACAACACTTGTGACACCAGGTCAGTCTAAGGCTTCAAGCAGAAAATAAGTTCAAAATTCATCCACTTTTCTGTATTGACATCAGAGTCATAAATGGCTATTTCAAGCACTCAGAAGGACACTTTTGGTGGTGGTTATAAGTCTCACAAGTGCCCAAAAGAGTTATAAAAATAACAGAACTTGAAAACTAGGGGGTATATATGGTAAGATAGATCTGAAGACAGAGGGCACCTGAGAGCCATTTTCTTATTCATTACTATAATGTTTTCTCCATCTTTGTATCTTCTACATTTTAACTATGTTTTCTATTTGTGCTGTTTGATATAATAACTAATGTTTTTCCTTTATTTAGTTTCAAATAAGTTTATGTACTGAACCAGAGCTCTTGCAGTAAGAGTGGGAGCAAGAGGGAGGTCTTGCAAATCCAGGGAGAAAAGTAGAAGAAAACAGCCATCCTCATGTGGCATGAATCATCCTTTGGTGGTATCTGTCTTTCTCCATGGGATACGGGGGGTTCTGGTTTTCTAACAGGTGCACCTTACTTAAGCAGAATGAATCTGGGTATAGGTGTTTACATGTTACTCCCCAGCAGCTGTTATCTTGGTAGAAAGTTGTCATACAAATATGTCTAGTTTTCATTGATTTGAGGAGTTATCATGGCCATCATGATGATGTGCAGCTGCAAAAGTACCCTGAAGTAAAGGGAAGAAGAAAGTGATCACAGTAGGAGGACAGGTGCATAGATGAGGAACTCATTCATTGCTGTTTCTTTCCATCACCAGGAAAAAAATTACTAAAATCCTGATGTGAGATGAAACAAACGAAATAAAATTAAAAGACCCAAAGATAGTGATGATCTAGACATCAAAGAGGCTGATTCTCCAGTCCTCTCACCTTCTGCACTGACCTATGCTCAGTCAGGACGAGTGAAGAGAGGTTTAAAAGGCAACTCTCTCATGGTGGAGCCCTGCACGTGGGTGTATTCTCTCACAAAGTACAGAGCACTGAAAAATCCAGCTCTGTTCTTTTGGCCTGAAAGTTGTTACCTGCCTTCTCTAATGACATGTCCTCAGTGGTCCTTGAATCTGTGGACTGACACATGGAGAGAGCTACACTAATCCAACCTTTAGTACTCCAAACAGTCAAGATCATTATAAGCCTAGCAACCTGGGATATCACAGGTTGGGTGGAAAAATTGTATATAATGGAGTCAGCATGTCATAAAAGTCATTTCTCTTCAGCACCTCACAGCAGACATGCAGTAATTTTAAATATATGTGTAAAAGAATAAAGATCATGATTGCAAAATACATTTCTTCATGCACTCTAGAGCAAGTTTCCATTCAAGCTACACAGTGCCATTGTCTTAATAGTTCAGTATTTGAAATTACACACATATATGATTCCAGGGAAGAAAGACAGTCTGAATGTGTTTCAAGAATGGGTAATGTATTTTTGGAGGACTATTGAGATTACTGAATCAAATTGTAGCTGACGAGATTAATGAAAAAACCTCGATAACTACAAAGCCAAACTGCAGAAACTCTTTAAATGACCAAGAGGATATATGAGCCCTTACATCTAGTGGAGCTGTGAGCATTTGGGAAAGGTCCATGAAGCAATCTGAAGGGAAAGCCTTGTGCCCAAGTCACACAGCAGAGATATCCTAGATATCCCATGCTGGGGGCTGAGTAAGGACATACGAGTTTGTGTCCTGAGGCAGTATGTCTGTAGTCACAGAGCAGTGCTTAAGCAAAGAGCTCCTCTTGTATATCAATATTCTATGGAGACAGCTCTGTTATCTGCATCTCTTAAGGTATCAGATCACTAAAATCCAGATCCACAAAACTGGAGATCCTCAGTGTGGATCTGCCTGAGTGGCCTGACCTATTAAGTCCAGTGGCTCTTGCTGCAGCTTGACTCTGTAAAAAAGTACTGTTTGAAGAACTGGCAAAAAGAGCAATACTCAAACTATTGTCAACGTAAGCATTTTTCTTAAACTGCCTTTGGCTGTCACAACAGCTTGGTTGCAGGCATAAGTTTCTATATGCCAATGATGCCCTGTGGGGAGCAACCTCCACAGGTCAGGATGGGTGTCCTTTCTTTTGAAACATAGGTTTTTTAGAAATGGTACAAAAGCTGAAGTATAATGGGTGAAAGAAAGAGGAATTTATCACTCACCTGTAGCATTAGACAACAGATTAACAAATATTTTATCATGACAGAGTGAATACTCACCACAGAGTGTACAAGGGTCTTTCTACAAAAGGGTTTTCTTGACATTTCCAGGCTCTGGGATCTGTCTGTCTGCTAAACAGACCTATGGAATAATTGCCTCACGATTGTAATTATTATTAAATGTGTACATTATTGTACATCATCTCTTTAAAAGTTTTTGCTGCCAAAGACAAATGTGCTAGTGCTTGAGATCATGCTTTTGAGAGGTGACTGACTGACACCTAGTGTTTAAAATCCAGTCACATTAAAAAAAGAAAAGAAAGGTACACAGAAAGCAACTGAATAGTGTTACTTCTAGCAAGAAGAGCTCCCACTTGTTTCAAAGTACCACCTCATCAGCAGTACTCCAGATCAAGGGCTGAGATGTCCCAGAAAAGTGGCATTTCAAGAGATCACAGGACATACTGTCTTACTAAGTCAATAATCACCATGGTCTGATAATCATCATGTTTCCACTAACTTAATCATCTGAAGTGTGCTGTCTCTACCCCAAATCTCCCTGTGCCAGTACATCTAACCCATTGCTCTAGAGCTGGGAGGGAAGCAACCTATCATTCACCACTGGAGTGGCCCTGACCACTCCGTGCTCCCACAAAGCCCAGCAGTGCCCTGCTGTCCACTGTGGGAAAGTGGTTTTGTCAACACTTTTATTACAAGTCCCTGGGATAGAAATAGGGCAGGAGTTTAACAAGAAAAAATCACCAAACAGCTTATCTTGAAGCCTCTTAGTTTCAAATTACGAGCACTAGCCTTCTCACCAAGCACAGCCCTTCCCTATAACAGACACTATCTTCAATCTCAAGGAACCCAAAATATATGCTGCATACGACATAAATATTCTGTTATTTTATTTTTTATTGGTTTTCACAAAGAAATAAATTGAAAGATGTAAGGATGCCAATAATTTACAGTTTATATAACCCTGAAGACCTCACTCTTTCCATACTCTTCAGTCAAGTAGAGCAGGTTTACAATGAATTAAAGCCGACTGTATTAACAATATAATGAATATATGTTACTGTAAATTCTCCCCAGCCTGCAGAAAGTAGGCACAATTTTGCTTGTGTCCATCTTTTTCTATTGTTGCCAGATGTTGAAACAGGCCATAATATATACATCACTATTTCTTTTTATTAAATGTCCGAGAGGGATCAGGGATAAAGCTTTCCTGTCCTGTGTGTTTTAAATAAAACATTTTTTTTCTATAAAAAACACCTTGTAAATCAAGATGCTACTGAAGTTATGTAAGTGGAAAAAGACCCTTGCCAGACTATCACTGAAAGTCTGGGCAAATAAAGTTTGCCTGGAAGATGAAGTTCATCAGTGAAGATGAACTGGGAGATTTTATGAAGCCACAGAGTTCTGCTGGTTTTTGGGTATAGGTGTTAGCTGAGCAGCAATTTTTGCTATTCTCCTAAAGACAGAGGTTGGAAACTTGGTTTCAACATTCGGAGTGAACTCATTAATCCCTCAGTCTGAAACACATCCAATGCCTCAGGCATCCCTCCAGTTGCACCAAAGATATGTCTGACCTTGACCAGTGGTCCACTTTCTCTCAAGTAGTGCCTGTAGCAGGAGCCCAGGGAGAAAGCAACAAGGGGACAGCAGTATTCTCCCTGTGTCTTGCAATTTTTGAACAAATAACCACAGAAGTCAGAAGAGCTGACATTGTATCTAACAAGTCTTTGATAGGTATTTCTTCATGGTTTTGTCGAGTTTCCTTTTGAGCTCATGTACATTTTCAACATCCTGTAGCAAGCCGTTCTGGAGTTTAAAAACTGGAGAAAGATTTCCCCACATAGTAGCCTTTTGCACAAAATCAAGGATGAAATGAGTATCTGTTAGCTATTGTGGTCTAGAAGATTTACATAATCACCCTATTTCTCTTTTTTGTCATTGGTTAAAAAAACCAAATGACAGCCAGAAGCCAAAGCAAGCTTTAAAATGCAATTATTTTTCATCTATATGAATGTAAAGTGACAGCTTGCTGAATCCAAACTAATTTTGTGAGTTAATGAAAACACAGTAGTGCTGTATAGTCTGGAATACTAATTCTTTTAATTCTTCCCCTCCACTTTCATCTATTCTTTCCTTCTTTGTTAATATCTTGCTTTGCCTATCTGTTACACTTTGTGTTTTTTAATGCTTGCATGTTTTGATTTCGCTGGAGCTAGATACATATGATTGTGGTTTCTTTAGAAGCTTTTACAAAATTAGAGAATATTAAGAGGAAAGCTGAGTAAAGCTATGGTAGTTTTGGCTCAAAGATGTCAATTGCTTTGCTGGTTCTCTGTTGCTCCAAGTGTCTTTCTGAACTAAATACCAAAATCATATTCTCTAACTATTTATCCAAAGGGTAGGGGTTTGATTACCTGCCAGGTTTCAGGAGAACCAGAGCATGGTGACAGGCTTTACAGGAAATTGGCATTCAAAGCTGTGACCTGGAATTTTTCTGAGATTACCAAAAATAGGCTGATGTATATATTTTGATGAGCTGCAGTAATGTAACTCTAAGCACAACCATGTGCTGCATCAGTCACCAAAGCATTGTTATCTCCCAATGTCACCTTTATCTTTAAAGTTACTTTGTAGGAGCCATCTTGTTCCTTTCAATATAAGTAGACCAGGTTGTAGCAGTCAGCTGGCCTTGGCTGATCAAATGCCAGCAGATGACTTGAGCATCTGCAATGGAGAAATACAGGGCAGTATGCTAAGAACACAATATGCACCATACACTTCTCCCTAAGGAATACTGGGGCCATTTTCCATACAAACAGCATTTCCTTGGCCATGCATGTGTATCCATGTGCATACACCACCACATTCCTGTGCTCTTCATGTGTTTGATACATTTGTGTTGCATCCTCCAGCTTCTCTACTTGAGAGTGATAAGAATAAAATTGTGAACTGAGGCTTCAGCCTAAACACTGTGGCCCAAGTTTCTCTGCGCTTGCTCTTGAACAAGGATGTTTCTGACCAAAACTACTACTGCTGGCTTAATAATGTTGGTCTGAAACATTATGAGATATGAACTATGACATCTTTAACTGTGCTGGGAAGACTCCCAAATGCAAAGGCTGTAACTGCCAAGCTGTTCTTTGGCCAAAATATCTCCTTTCACCAGGTTAGAGAAAGCCAGAATAACTAGGTCAAGAAAATGTGGGCATCTACTCTGAGTCTGATTATCTAGTGTTCAATAAGAAAGACATGGTCATCCTGTCTCGGACACCTGTTCTAGACCGAGATTGCTGGAGATCTTCTCTAAATATCCCAGGGCCATGGCCAGCTCTGTTTCATTAGATACCCAAACTTGACGAAGCAAAAATTAGAATCTTGTATCTTGTAGTGCATCTTGTGCCTAATAAAGGCCAGGTCTTCAAGTTAGACCAGGAGGTGGACTTCTTTAATTCTCTCAGTGCACTTAAAACAACAGACTTGCTCCTAATTAAAGCAGTTTGAAACCTTGAGGAACATTTCTGACTGGAAGAAGGTTGTTTGTACGGTAGGTGGCAGCGTTGGGCAACCAGACCAGCCTTCATGCTGAGTCCCAAGACTGAAGGTTGCTGTGCTGACTCTCATCACCCTCTTGCAGTTATTCTCCTTTAAAAGCAAAGGGAAGGGACTATTTTTCCTTCAGAAGCTTTAGTAAAGTATGTCTGATATCTATATAGTCACTGATGTTAGGAAGAAACACAAAAACTAAATAATGCTCCTAGCCCTGAGTTCCTGTGTGCTATATGTACTTGACTGAAGTGGGGGCTTGGAGTTGGAAGCATAAAAGCAGACAACCATGACATATCACCAGGTTTTATGACCCCGACAAAGGGATTTTGACTCTGTGAGTGCATAAGTGGAGAGGAAGAGCAATCTACATGCAGTGCACTGCCCACTGTCTCATCAGGTCCCACTTCAGTGCCAGAAGGTGAAATCTTAGACACAGGAGAGTCATTCACCAGTAAGGTAAAGGCAAGAGCTTCATTGACAGGAGCAAGCAAGCCAAGCTGAGTAGGATTTTCAGAGAATTGTAGAATCATTTGGATGGGAAGGGACCCTTAAAGGTCATCTGCTTCCAACCTCCCTGCCATGGATGAGGACACATTCCACTAGACCAGGTTGCTCAAAGCCTCATCCAACCTAAACACCAATAGGGATGGGGCATCCACAACCTCTCTGGGCAACCTGTTCCACTGCCCCACCACACTCACAGTAAAGAATTTCTTCCTAATAGCTAATCTAAATCTACCCCATTCCCCCTTGTCCTACCATTATATGCTCTTGTAAAAAGTCCCTCCTCAGCTCTCTGGTCAGCCCCCTTTAGGTATTGGAAGGTGCTATAATGTCTCCCTGAAACCATGTCTTCTCCAGGCTGAACAACTCAAACTCTCTCAGCCTGTCTTCTTAGGAGAGGTGCTTCAGCTCCCTGATCATTTTTGTGGCTCTCCTCTGGGTCTGTTCCAACAGGTCCATGTCTTTCCTGTGCTGAGGGCTGCAGATGTGCATACAGGAATTCAGGTAGGATCTCACAGGAGTGGAGTAGAGGGGGAAAATCACATCCCTTGCTCTGCTGGCCACACTGGTTTTGATGCAGCCCAGGTCACATTGGCATTTTGGGCTGCAAGTGCACATTGCTGGGTGATGTCCAGCCTCTCATCCACCAGCAGCCTCAAGCCCTTCTCAGCAAGGCTGCTCTCTGTCTGTTGATTCCCCAGCCTGTGTTGATACAGGGGTTGCCCTAACCCAGGTGTAGCTCATTGTAGTTGGCTTTCTTAAGTTTCATGATGTTCCCATGGGCCAGGTGCTACAGCTTGTCCAATTCCTTCTGGATGACATCCTGTCCCTCAGATGTGTCAACCCTACCCCTTCTCTTAATGTCATCAGTCAGCTTGCTGAGTATTTTGTATATATTGAGGTGTTTAATGTCACGCTGACAGTGGTATAATTTCACTCTCGGATCCTTACCTTTCTTTATGTATGTATTGCACATTGATCCACTATTGGAGGAGAGGTCTTGGATAGGTTTATTTTAAGGAAAAGTTATACCATTTTGTGAATACAGTGGTCAAATATTTCTTGGAAGGTTCCAGATAATAGATTTTGTATTATCAAATTTGCACTTTAGGGTTAATTTTCAATACAACTGATATTATCATAATGTTTCATGTGATGTGTCTCTGGAGCCTGTCATGTTCATGCAGGCAAGTTCTGTGTATTGAGCAAGGCCTCTTGTAAGAAAAGCAATTTTAATCTGAAAGAATTCTATTTAATTCTTCTATTTTCAGATAAAATAATGAAATTCCTTTAATCTGTATGTTCTCTGTTTTATTTTAAATCCTGGCACTGCTTTAGGGCTTCAAGCACTCCAAGCCAAAACTATATAAAATATATGTACAAAAATATATATTTTAAGGAACAATATAATATTCTCTGTGTCCTGATTTCACTCTACGATGTCTGTGTTCCAGATGTTGAGTGGCCAGTGTAGTCCTCCTCTACCCCTCTTACCTTACTTATATTGTGATTTTTTCATTTTATCCACTCTATATTCTCACCAAGAAAAGAATTTATAAGTTCATGATGCTTTCTAAATGCCTCCTCTAATGATTTTTATCAGAAAGTAGTAATTCTTTCCCCTCTTCTTGAGAAAACATGTCTGAACATTGGATAATGGGATAAATTGTAGCCTACCTACAGAGATGGTGTCTGATCATCCAAAAGAAAAATTATGATGTTGACTGAGGGTTTTCCCCTCAGCACTCAAGACAGAGGAGATACTACAGGAGTTGTCTCACTGAAACTTGACTCAGTACCTGATGTCTGCAATTTACCTTCTGCCTGATGATTTGTGTGGGCATCAGACTGACAGGTATGGAAGGAAGAGCACTGATGTTCAAAGGTAAGGCCACCCTTACCTTCTGTAAAAAGTACAATGCAAGAGGAAATGTAACATTACCTACTAAAGCTGACTGTTCTTTTGATGTCATTAACCTGACCTTATGGCAAAGTAATCTATAGTCCTTTTGTTGCTTGACGTTTCTAGCTTGAGCTTTCCATTAGTTGCCAGTCATAATAAAGGAGAAATACTGCAATCTTCTCCATGATGGACCTTTTACTGAAACAAAAAGCACATTCAGGTGAATTAAGACTCTGCACTGAAGTATATCTGAGAAACTTTATTTTTCAAAAGCACAAACAAAATTTTTATATCATTATTTCTTCCAATCAGTATTATTCTGACATAGAAAACTATTACCAGCAATGAAATCAAGTTATTTTTAGGTATCTTCCAAACCTTCCAGAAAATTATGTCCATCATTGATTTGTAATTTCCACCTACATAAAAGAAATGTCTTCCTTGCAAAATCAATTCCTTCTCTTCTAGTCAAATAAACGCTGTCCCAACTAAGAGTTAGAAAAATCTGCCCTGATTGTGCCCCTGAAAATGGACTAGCATAGCTCATCACCTCATGGAATCAGTAGGAAAGATTCTTTAAAAGGACAGGGAAAAATAAATAACAAAAATTGGTCAGTTCTGAACTTTAACTGCTCTGAGTTAAACTTATTTAAACAATCACAATACAGCAGAAAACTTTGCTTTCTTTACCTCATTTAAAGTTTTCTCATTTTACTTATTCTACCAACTGCAAAGTCCTCAACATTAAAAGATGTTATGTGTTCACACATATCTCTTCTTTCTGCTTGATATGTGCTTACACAATGCAGTGACTCAGGGATCTTTTTTTGAGTTTTAGAGAACACTTGTGAGATTCTCTTGCTGTTTCCAGAAACGTTCACTGCTTCCACCATTTCTCATGACCTGTCCAATCAGATGTTGAATAGCTAGTATGAGATTTGTATGAACAGCCAATCTTCTTGGCTTGTCTTGATCTATCAGACAGTACTTGGAAGCTATTGTAGCATTATGAAACACTAATTTCATTTTAACCCAAGTGGACCTCAGTGTTAATTCATATTTTCTGAGATGCTGTAATTTTGGTGGGCTGAAGATCAGGTTTTTTGGAGACAAACTGCAAGATACTGCATTGTGTTTGTGATCCAAAGCTAATTTTAAGAGTTTCATGTTGTCAGAGCACAAAATACTTCAAGTTATTGGGCTCAGACAAACTCCCATATCAGCTGTTCTCTGATCTGTTAGAATATTGTCCACCTCATGGACAGGTACACTTGCATGCAGATAAAAAAGTCGTATCATCTCTGTAGATCTTCTAACACGAATTCCTTCAAACATTTCTGCAGTTGAATGTTCTCATCTCTGTTCTCTTCTGGCCTTCCCAGAGTAAACTCTAAATGCATCTCCATTTGCATTGACATATGTTGCTGTTGGATAAAAATTACATTATGCACAACGTCTGCATTCAGTGATATTAAAAATTCTGTATATTGTTACAAGCACTCTACTTATTTTGCATATATCTGGGATTAGTACAGGTTACTTACTCTGCTGCAACTGGAATACAAGGATTATATTAATTTCTCTCTCAATCTATAAGTTGTTCTTAGGCAAATTTGCTTAGTTTTTATGAGCCTCAATTTTATTGCTTGGCACTCTCCAGGACATGACTCTGTACCTAGGGTTTATGTCCAAGGCACAGTCTTGCTTTCAGGGGTTATATTTATTTGTTGGATAAAATGGATTATCTCAGCACCATTCTCCACAGTTGTCTTGAATATTTCAGAGTGTCCAAAGCCAATGTATTTGCTACTTCGTGTGTCAGCAATATATGAGATACTGATATGTTCCATAAGAATTATTTAATTTATCTTTCCTAGAAGTGCCATCAACAGTCACTTGAATCACAAGATCACAGTGCCATCTGAGTCATTTGTTGCTATCATGCAGACAGTAATTACCCAGATTTGCTGAAGTCTTCCTGTCAAAGGTTTATTAGTGTTTGTAAGAGTTTGGGGACAGAAATCGCTTCTTTCTCTGTCAGTAACATTAAATATAGTTTTTGTGGTAATTATTGATTGTGGTGGGATTTTGTTTATATATGGAGTACAAAGACCCCTCTACATAGCAGTTTACCCAGTTCTAACGTGAAGGGAGACGCAGAATATAAACTGGATGGTGACTGTCTTTATATTCTGCCAGCCCATAGCCACAATGGGTATTATCAGTTCATTTGCTCACAATTACTGGTAAAAATGGGTGAGAAGGACTTTTGCACAGGAGAGGTGGTAAATATACTCTTTAACCAGCTGGGATCAGGATCAATATTGCACCTTTAGCATCAAATTTGGTCAAATTATATTGACCAGAAGTGTCATAGAATTTATTCTGAATCTTGAGAATAAGAGACTTGGCTTCAGGCCAGTTCTGCAGCTCTTGAGCTTTTCTGAGAAGATGACTGCAGTGAAGAAGAGGAGCACAGTCTGCTCTGGGGAGCCATCCCAAGGCTTGTGGAGTGAACTCTAGGTGCAAGTTCAAAACACTTCAATATTGTAATTAGTCCTTTGATTATATAGAATATGCACATCGTTTCCCCCATAAATTTGTTTTGAGAAGATAAAATTAAACAAAACAACCCATTCCTCTTGCCTCATGACTCAAATTATGATTCCTGGATTGAGATGATCTGTGGTTTCTGTCAGAGTTTGCAATCACATAGATATATTATTTAAAAAAAAACCCCTAACCACAATATTGGAAGGCGTACATACATCTTTCCCTTGGGAAAGAAAACAGCAGAAGGGAACCCACTGGGAATTGCTAGTTAAATTGCTGAATGTGGTATTAGAAGATATTTTGATATTGCAGTGTAAGTACAATAGTATGGCAGGATAGAGTAAAATTAACAGAAATCCTGCAGAGGCTCTGAACAAATATTTTGAGCACATAGAGCAGAGAAAATCCTCATTACAATTTTCTATTTTAATAGTATTTTCCACCAAAAAAAACACAGTTTGGGCACACCTGTGCTTTCTCCTCATATGTTGCAGAACCAGGTAAGAAGCAATCTTACTGTGCCTTCTAACACGCAATTCACTGTGTGGTTTCTCTGGAGTCACACAGATCTAAACTACTGCCTGACTGGCACTTTTTTTCCTGCAACTCACACAATGACAGAGTGCAATAAGAAACATTCAATGTGCAAGCTAAGGAGCTCCATTAATGACAGTCACAAAATTATTGTAAATATTTAGTCTTTTTTTTGCCAAGTTGACTAAAGATTTGTAATCTGACATGGGATAAGACAGCATCCAAACTTAGAGGGCATCAGCTCTTCCAAAGTAAGCACCTCTGCATATGGCTTTGTCCTGCAGCAGGGACACAGGTGAGTTATATTGCACACATTGTGGAGCCTCCTCCTTCTTGCTGTAAGAATGCGCACATTTACTACAGCATATGCAATGACTCGCAGATCTCCACAAAAAATTCCTCTTGATAACTGGCCTACATGCTTACATGTACAGTATCCCATAACTGACTATTCTTCAGGGACTCAGGGTGATCTCTCCTTAAAATGTTGCCTCACTGAGTGTGGATATGCTGAAACACCTTGAGGCACACTAAACATTTTAGTCCCCTGAGGATTTTCTCAATCCTGTCTACTGAGATCATTGTCCCATAACCTCCACAAGTTCTCTGCTCTCTTCTGACTTCACTACAAGTGTTGCACATACCTTTTCCCCCCCCTTTTTTTTTTTTTAATTACTTGCTGCTCCAAATGCAATGTTGTACCATTCTGATTGCAAGCAATACCATGCATGTCAATGTAGTGAGAGAAAAAAGCCACACTACCTCGTGGTGAGTCTCATCTGCTAACCATGTTTTGATATTATCTGAAGGATGTGGAACAGGCGTGGTTATAACTTCCAGGCATCTATACCTGCAAGACAGTGATACAGGCACATGACTATTCTTGTCTGCTGGAACAGATCAGACATTAATGCTTTGTAATATATATTCCAATTCCAAGACAGGCATCTACTATTTCTAAAGCCATTAAAAAAAAATTTTTTTTCACTGTAGACACTTTTCTCAACATTTTCCCTGGCTCTTCTTCAGCCTGACTGGTTTCTAACCTGCAAGAATTTTGAAAGGACTGGATGGGTATATGAAAACCTATGATTTCTACACAAATATTTATTTCCGAGCAAAGTAAGAACTTGTGGCCTGCTACTGTGTCTATAGCTTAACAAATTAGTCCGATGTGTTCTTTCCATAATTAAAAATTGATAACTTCTTCTATACAAATCAGGAGTAATAATTAGTCATTAATTAAAGAATAAGTTTACTTTTAATAGAGGTTTCATTTACATATTGTACCTTCCAAATATAAAGGTATCTTGAGTTATCATCCTATCCTGCACAAGTTTATTTCTCAGTTCAAGAAAGCCTTTGCTGCCATGCCAATAGGAAAGCTATATAGCCAGGCAGAACAGTAGTGGCATAGAGACAGCTGGCAGAATTAACTCTTCGTGGGTCTAGGGCCACTACTATTACTTTGCTCTACTAATAGTATTAATAGCACAGCAAAGGAAATTCCTTCTATCAGCCTGACTTCCCTTTTTTATTTATTTCTTGTAAACTGTCCAGCTTAGAGTGAAAGACTTTTTTCATAACACCCATGGATTATGAAATGAAATTGGACAGCATGACATGCAGTTCATCTTTGGCCTGATTAATATTGGTGGCCTTTAATGCAGAACCTGTGAAAGCATGGGGTAAAGCCACACTGAGGATAGAGGGGCAGCTGTCAGAGTAAGATTAAAAGATGTCATTTATAGTGGCAGAAAGGCATCTGAGAGTGAGAGACTGAATCTGCGGGGGATTGTGGTAGGAGCTGTGAGAGAAGAGTTATAAGTCTCAGTGTCTTACACTAGGTCATAATGCCAATTTGTTACTAGTTGGATATGCACAATTAACTGATTCGTGTAAACATAATTTATCTGAGAAGATCTGTGTTTGACTTTTATCCACTGTATGGTTTACCCTCAGCCTGACCCCTCTTCCACCAGAAATTTATACAACCACCCAGAAACGTACAGTACCTTCTACATGCATATATCAGCAGACCTCCAAGAAAAATCAGAGGACAAAACAATGCGAGGCTTAGCAGCAGGATATCTACTGTCTTTTCTTAAAAATAAAAAAGAAAAAAAAAGGAGAGGGAAAAGTAATGTTAAATATATGGGAGAGGCTAGGGTAGTTCATAAATGGTTGAATTACATATGGATACATAAATATTGCATTATTCCTGAACTGTCACAGATTTAAAGAAACATTTCCTGGAAATTCTTTTTAGGGGGAAAGGGCTTCTGACTTCAGCACTGTTCCTTCCTCATTTTAGCCCTTGGCCTTGCTGCTGCCTTTGTCTAGCACTTCCTCTTGCTTCATTCCTCTGCAATAGACTCCATTCCCTCCTTTCCTGGAATTCTTCTCTCATATGCGGGCATGGCCTGTCCTGCCACTGGATACCTCCATAAGTCCTTAATTCCTCTGAATCAAACCCTCTGTCCATCTACTATTGGTATTTCTGCTCCAGCTGCTCCTGAGTTCCTACTGTTGCTACCTCCCATCTCCACACACCGTGAGTTCCTGCTCCTGCCTCCTCACCACTTCACAGCTGTAACTGATTTAGGACAAAATGAAAATAAAAGCATTTTGTCAAACCAAATATTCTCTTTGATTCAAGAAGCAGCATTTGGTTTCTGTTACACTTGCCTTTTTAACCCTGCTTAGCGTAGTCCTAAAGAAATGGCATCAATACATATTTACACTGTTCAACAAATACTACTGCTCTTTACCTTGCATTTCTTCCTCCAAAATACCCAAAATACCAAAATAACAATGTATTTGTTTGACTCAGAAATGTTCTTCTGGCAAATTTTCTGGCAAAACTATTTAGCTTTAGAACCACAACTAGTTTGGATTGGTTTTAACAAAGTACTTTGAAGAAAAACAGGCAAGGACAGCTCTTAAAATGGTAATAGTCTGAGGCCAGTTAAAGCGTTGTTTTAGGATTAATCTAGATAAAAATCAAAGAACAAAAGAATGGAACAAACATTCTGAGTTTGAATGCATCTATTTCCACAAGTTTGGCATGAAACAAAGAAAATCTTGTGGGCAGAACTTACCAGAATATGCTTTATCTTCTGTAAAGTACAAAACTACTCTTTATTCACTCTAAGAGGAAAAGGAAGTTATTTTCTGCTTGCTTTCTGAGATGAGGGCTCAGAAAACTTATTCTGAACAACCTCTGGACTGTGTAGTAGATATGTTTTTTGTTTGTGGTAATTGCTCTGCATCATTGTGCTAACCCTGTATCATGCACACACCCAGGAGAAGAGGAAGCTCTGTTCTTATTATCAGCTGAACCACAAAGACGTTTGCTTCTCCTGCTTTCTTGCTTCTTGCGTTTTGGAAAGCAGTAAGAAAATGAAGCACATATATTCTTCTGGGTAGACCATTTCATGGTGGGTTTTTTTCAGATGCAAATGCTTTAAGTTTGACAGAAATAACAGAACTTTCAAACCAAAACAAGTGGCTTGGTTTGCAAAAATGCAGAATACTTCTGAATTACTACTAACTTCAAAGTGATCTATGAATGCTCATCAGCTCTAAAAATTAGACCAATTATTTCAAGTTTCTACACATGAATAAAGCTGATTAAACAATTCTTTTTTTAGCAGAAAGTTTCTCTAGTAAACAGCTCAGTTCAGGTTAAATTGTAAGGTTTTTTTTCAAGGGCATATGCTAATTCCAATGGAGAATTAATGTTTTTCCCATGAGAAAATTAGCAAATTCTTTTCATGTCAAAGGAACATTTCAGAACAAATATTTTAGTTATGTTTTGAATTATGTTATTTCATTTTGATGTTTCAGCTTTTTTTAAATGAAGGCTAAAATGCCTTTTTAAAATGCATTCTTAAAGAAATATTGCACATTTCCTAGATGAAGCAGTGGAATGTCATGGAGAAGCAGACAAAATGGCATAGTCATGCCATGCTTCTTCAAGACTTTCAGTAGAAAGAGATCCTGCACAATTGATACATCTCAAAACAAAAATACTGAATGGACAGTCTTCTTTTTGGGTTACTTGAATAATGTTCATTTATACATGTTCCAATTAGAAGCAGACAGAATAATTTCCACAGAATACAGAATAAAATGGACAGAAAAATTTGTTTGGGCATCAAAGAATGTATTTAAAGAGATTTGCCTGAGCACCTGACCATCCAGTGGAATATCTCCATAGATTCATTTTATAAGAGCCACTGATTCTTCCTGAGTAGGAAGGAGGGAAATGGCTGCACCACATGTGCAGTACACTCCAGGGTAAGTCATCATGCTGCACTGAACACATGCAGATTTTACAGCTTATGCGCCATGGTGGTCTTGCCCATCATAAACTTTTCTGAAGTGGAGGAAACACGCTGTGATCACTGAACCTCAGCAACATCTGTAGAGGAAGCTGGGAAAGCAGCAGTGTTGAAAACAGCTAAAAGAGAGTGACAGATGCTGGGAGCAAGGTTTGGTAGGCTGGAACTGGAATGGGTGACTTTTCAATTCCATTTCCTTCTTCTGGTGAAAGGCTGGCAGGGAGCAAGTAAATCTATATGCCTCCACCCAGAAAAACTCTTCTGATTTCCCCTATGACTGATGCCAGACAGACAGACCAGGCAGACCCCTCCTAGGCCATGCAGTGGTCCTAAATTCTCTCTGTCTTTACTGAGAAGAAAGGGGAATCTCTAAAGAGGAACTCAAGACTCTTATGGCCTGAAAAATGATTTCCTTCACCACAGTGAGCATGAAGGGCAATTAGGTATCTCTCTCTACAGCAATTTCACAAGTGGAATGCTTTTGAATTAAAATGAATGAATTTGGGACAAAAAAGGTTTCAGCAGACTAGTGGGATATAGTGAGGCATCTGATGGAGTAGGCAGCCAATATCCAGAAAGTCTATAACTGAATTTACATTCAATCCATTTCAAAAATAATAATGTCTGGCCTGGCGTTTCCTGTCCTCAGATAAATATGTATTTGAAGCTCAAAGATCAAAAAGACATATTCCAAAATACACAGTCTGTTGCATTAAATAACAATACTTGTTTTGTTTTACTACCAATAATACTGTACTTTTTTTGCATGTCAACACACAGACACAAGCTTCTTTCTATAAATACATAATCACACATTGTACTTCTTGCCCTCTGCCTAATCTGATGTCAGGAAACTTCTGCATGTGGAGGCATTTTTCTTATCAAGGAAGGAACAAGTTTCCCTTGCAAGCACACCAATGTTAAAATGTCCTCATAGAGGGTGAAGGAAAACTATCGCAAGGCTCTTGGTTACTTTGTGCTGTAGTGAGCTGTGGGGGCCAGAGCACATATGTTTAAATGAGAGCTAAACCGTTTCCTACCTCTGTCAGATAAGAAATTTTTCCACCAGTGTAATGAAAGAAATCTTAGACTTAGTCCTTAAAGACTATGTGGTTTGATGAATGTTATGACTTTTGTGGATTTCTTGGCTTACTAACTGTAGTTGAAAGCATTTTTAGAGATGCTTGGGCTGTCCTTTGCAGGGCAATGCAGCAGGGTGGGGGGATGGTGGTGTTGGGATTTTGTCAGCTGATGGCCATTATTGTTTCCTAAAGGCTGTCAAGAGTCAGGTGTAATTTAACTCAGGAGAACAGCTCTGTAAAGACCAGGGAAGTAGAACTCAGACTAAGGACTCTCCTTCCCTACAGCAGAGCTGTGTAAGCCTCGTGTGTGCCGTGGACCCTTAGGTGCTGTTATGACCCAATAACAGCCTGGAGAAGAACAGAAGCAATAATGAAGTAAATATATTGAATGGTAATAACATAACTCATAATAACAGTTATGAAAAGTAAGTACAAGATAACTTACCATCATGAATAAATACTGGTTCGCTCCATTCACTCCAGATCTTGTTTGCTATGCAAATCTCTTTCTTTACCCTCACTTGTACTGCACATTTTTTTGCTGGCTTATGAAATGGATACTTATAGTTCTCTGCAGTGACATTTACAATCTATCAAGAGAGGTTTAGGGGATTATTTTAAATGATTTTCATTGCACTGCAAACAGATATAAACTAGAGATGCCAAATACTACTATTTACATCTTTAACTAGTAGGAAGAGATTTTTCAGAACAAGTTCTTATGTCCAGACACAATTTGATTTTTATCTGATGTGTGTTAAAACTCAGAACTGAACATGAAGAGAGACTGGAACTGATAAGGTGGAAACAGTCTAATTTATGGCAGGAAATTAAGAATTTGAAAACACCGATTCCCCTTTCATTTTTTATCACATCAAATATAGGACGAACACAGTAACTGTGGAACTGTAAGTTTCAAGATTTTGATGTGGGTGGTGTGCTATACTTGCTTCTTTGGTAGAATAAAATCTTGCATTTTTCAGCTGAAGGATGTCCACTATTTTTGTGACTATCCTGAAACATCTTTAATTGTGCCTATGAAAAAAACATCACTTCAAAAGATCAAGCCCAAACATGGAGTGGTGGAATTTAAAGCAGAGGGATCTCTAAATCATCCACCACTTTTGAAAACTGAAGCAAACTTCTTTAAATAAACAATGTTAAGAATTTAAGAAGGAATGAAAAAAAAAAACAAAAAAACCCTCTTGCTTGTAAAAATGAAAAGTGATGTTGGAAGGTTGCAAAGAAGTAGAAAGTATGAATCTCATAGACAGAGAGAGGCATGGAATCTTTGCTTCCTTAGTGTCTTTTTCGGTGACTCTTCTCCTCATACTGACTGGTGTGGTGTGGATTTGGCCCTGTGTACCACGGCACTTCTTTCTCTTCCCTTTAAGACTTTCCCAGTTCTGGTGTCTATTGTTATTTTGTGGTGCCCAAAGCACAATATGAAACTTCAGGTGAAACTCAGCATCTAGACAGGCAAATTAGTCACAACCTACATCTTACATGTGATGTGCTGGTCATATAAACTTGAATAACATTTGACCCTTGCCTAAGAACACAGAATGATTGACTCAGTTTGTGGTTCAGTGTAATCCACAGACCTTTTTTCTTCTGTGTTGACGCCTATATTTTAATTCCTCATTTTGTGTTGACATATTTGACCTGTATTTCCTAATCATAGGATTTTCCTTGTTACTGAATTTCACTTTGTTGATTTCAGAATTAACTAACATTTCAAATCCTAATCTTGTTTCCCATGGTACTTGACAACCTTTCCTAGCTTTCAGACAACACTTCTTTTTCTATAATAAAAAAGTCAATACAGTCTATGTGATACTAATGTACAATTCAAATTTAATTTAGAAGAAAAAAACATTCAATTTGCTTCAATGCAAGCCTGACTCTGAAAGGTTTCATAAAATGTATTGATTTTTCACTTTTTTACCAGAAAGACAAGTAGGATTATTCATTAAAGACAATGGGATTTCTTTAAAGTTTGTTTGAGATTCAATTTTTGTTTGAGGGATGCCTTGTTTTTATGGAAGTCATACTATACAGACTAAGTGTACTAGAAAAGACTGATTACCTTATGATCTGCTATTTTCACTTGATACAAAAAACACTTTTTCCTTGCCGAACCAATAGTAGGTGGAGGTTTCCAGTGAATTTTAATATTTCTGTTTTCAAGGGAAACTGAGACGTTGATTGGTGGGTTCAGCTTCTCTGAAAAATAACCCAGAGAGACCTTCTGTACCTCATGGTCTTTCTCATATTTAAACTGATGTAAAACAAATGAAAGTACATAAGTACTTAAAATACACAGCTGAGTATTTTGTAGCTGGTCACACCCAAATGAAAGGAGACATTCAGTGAGTGACACATTTTCTTTGAAGTTGCTGTTCACTAAGCATCTCAAAATAAAGGGACAGAGTGGGGGGTTTTCACATATCTTTCTAGGAAAGGCAGCAAGAGTGGACAGGACAAGCAGGCTCTGTCTGGAATCAGTGTTGAGGACACCTCGAGTCTGCTACTGGCTCCATTTCATGTAAGACACATGTGTTTTGTCTACCCACAGGCCCAGTGTTATTACTTCGAAAAAAATGGAATTTCATCTCTCACAGAGGGGTTACAGAAGAGCCACTTGGAAAGCCCTCACAGAATCTCAGAAGGGTTTGGGTCGGAAGGGACCTTAAGGACCATCTAGTTCCAAATCCCCTGCCATGGGCAGGGCCACCTCCCACTGGACCAGGTTGCTCAAACCCCCTTACAACCTGTCCTTGAACACTTCCAGGGATGGGGCATCCACAACCCCTCTGAACAACCTGTTGCCCAGAGAACTTGTCTGATTCAATACATGAAGATTTCTGCAGATGCTAAAGAAATATCTCTCTTTCTCTCTCCTGTAAAGGAGCAGGCAAGCACTTGCTATGGAGGAAGTACAGGATTGGAAGCAAGGGGCGTTTGGGTCCCTAGGATTTTAGCCGTGGATTTATATCAGCAAGTCTACAGTTTTTTAGCATGTTAGGGCACTGATCCTCAGTGTGTGCTTGGTACTCAGGCATCCTCAGTCCTTCCCAGCTGCTGCTACATTGCTGTGAAAGGAAGGACTCCAGCTGGAGTTTTCTGAAAAAGCCCTCACAGCAGAGGCAGAAGTTCGCGGCAAATTTCTGCAGACAGGGTCAGCGTGGTCTGGGGATGACACAGCTGCAGTGTGGCACCAGTGAGAAAAGCCAGGGAGAGGCAGAGGGGGAGTGGAAGCACAACTGGTCCGTGCAGCTGCTGTGCTTGCTCTAGCAGCCTTTGAGGGTGGGGGCACACCATGAGCCATGAAGAGTCATGGGCCATGAGAAGAGTAAGAACCAGGGATTTTTTGTTTAGTGTCTGCAGCACTGTTCCTAGACCATGTGTCCCTTCTGTAAGGATATCAAGAATAGGCAGCTTCTCATCCTTTTGTCGTATGTCAGCTTATAGCCAGCTCTGATTGCAGTGTAAAGCTTTAGGTAAAGCAAACAATTCTAATGTCTTAGAAAATATTAAATGAGATCTAACTCAGAATAAATTTTTAGAGTTTTGAATTATATTTTTGCTATCCCGTGAGCTATAACTGATTCCCAGGTTTCAGGTCTGGAATACGATCAACATGTTAATGACTTAAAAGGCACTTGAATCTGCAATCTTTGCTAAAATTCAGGTGAATTTCTTACCCATGAGATTAATTCAAACTTCCCAGAGAAGTTAGGAAAAGTAATTTTATATGATTATTCAAAACTGTCGATAATTAAAAATAACTGCCAAGATATTTTTAACTTAAAAAGTAAATAAAAATGCTACTAATATTAGAGAACATTCATATTCTTAAATTCAGGTTATAAATGAGACTTGTGATTATTTATGCTCTTTTTTTTATCATACTTGCTCAGCACTATAAAAAAACAGGATAGAAAAGAAAACACAAAGAGAAACAAGGGTATAATGATTTAAAATATTGTTTTCTCACATTAGCCTATCTTTTCTTTTAATTAAAATTATAGATAAGCAACGTTATTAAATCAGAGAAAAAAAATTAAAAGCCTTCAGCCATAATCCATTTTATTTAATCTTTGTGTAACATTCACACTGAGATGGATGCCTAAATAGTTAGAGTTAATATTATGACTTTGTCATGCCTATTTCCTTTTTTGCTTTCCATGAAGTAACCAATTAATGAACTTTTCATAATAGACAATAATAGACAATAATTACCTATTGTCTGAGGTGTGAAAGCTTTGCAATAAGACAGTCCTCTTGAACTATTTCTCAAATTTCTTACAGTTATATTTAAATTTATTTTCCTTGATGGTTGGAAGTGCATTTTTTTCATGTAGCATCCGATATTTTTCTTCCATGCATTTTTTATATACTGGTGGCATGCAAAAACTTTTCCTGCATGTCTGTGAGAAGGAAATATAATTTTTTTAAAAAAAGTCTTAGGTCCAAAATCATGGTTTCATACTTATTTTGCTAGACATCCTTACCTGTATGAGGTAAAGATCTGGATATCTTCAGGAGCTTCTGCTTTGATGTGCCAGGTGCAATTGAAAAAAGAAATGTTGTATATGATGCACGAAAGATTCTGAATGTAGACTGGAACAAAGAAATGTAAAAGGAAAGAGTCATGTTTATTTTACATTGATTTCCTAATAACAGCATGATGGTTGCCTTTACAAACCCATTATATAGGCTTATTTCTAGAAGCATGAAGAAGTCCTATGTGAGAAAAAATAGGTCTTTTTGCTTTTTAGACAGTGAAAACTGGGAAGCACATCTGCTACTACCACAAGAGCCTTACTAACCCACTTAAATTAAAAGCTCTGCTCTTTTAAGATTTGCTGAAATCATGTGATACAGAAGGCAATCTTCATGAGAAATGAGTTGCTAGGGAAAATGGAAAGAGTGTTTGGGTCATACTGACATCTTGCTCAGCAGAGCTGGAGTTTTCTGAATCTGGACACATCTAAAAAAGGAAATAATTCTGCAATATCTCAAGGTATTATGAACCGTATTCTTAACATATCTGTACAAAAAAATAGTAGCAGAAGATAATAATCAAATTTCAGAAATTCTCCAAGTAAGGCAGGCCATTATCATAAATGCTTGGACGTCTTAACAACAAGTAGGAAATAGCTGACCTGGAGGTGCCTCGTAAGTAAATTCTGTCCAGTCACTCTCCTTAATTATGTCTTCTGTTTCTTTTGCAAAAAGTTGCGTCTTAACTTTAGCATTAAAACCAGAATGTAACTTAAGATGTATTATCTTTTCCTTCTCCTGCAGTCTTTCCTAAAAGGAGGAAGAAGAAATTCGATGAAGGTAGGCAGTTCTAAGTATTGAAAGGGAAATTATGCAAATTCATCTACTGAATGATGCAATATATTATTTCACTTTGAACTATATGCAACCTCTGAAGAACTTACTTTCCTTTCCTTAGTGGTATTGAAGAACTTGTAAATCAAAATATACTTCACAGTGTATTTCTTGGTTTCTTCTTTTGTCAGGTTATTGTTCCAGGACAAAATAACTCTTGAATCATTCTTGGTCATCCACAGGACATTACGTAGCCCAAGTGCATCTGCAATTACAATGGTATTGCACAAAGAAAGAGAGGATCCTCCACTGTGTACACAAAGGAATTGTCTATCAGCGAGGCTTGCATGCCCAGTAGCCCTACCAGGACCACTGTTCTTGCGTGGAGCAGGAATTTCTGAGCTTTGTGGAATATGATTTTCAGCAGTGAGAATCTTTCTGCTCTTTGCAGCTCTCAAAATTAACTGATTCACTTTTGCCTGTCTTGGACACCTCTCCTACTGCAGGTCTCTGTTTCTCTCTATGGGCTGTAGAAAATGACTTGACAAATTCAGATTAGACATCTGGGACAGTTAACACAGGATGAACTGTTACATAATACTTTACTTACCCTTTATGTCTTGTTGTCCACTTGCCAGAATAGTGGAAAACAGTGCCTTATGCTGGAAAAAGCTTAATATCAGCAGAACAGGAACGACTGTAACACGTGCCATAGCAAATGCTTTGGGCCACAGGTCTGAAGAAACTGAGACTCTTTAGTTCCAAGTTTGGTTGAAAAAACAGTTAGAGCATGACATTTTCATTTTTTATCTGTAAAATATTAGGAAAGGGTCACATAGATGCTTAAAAATGTCTAAAATACAAAAAGTAAATATGAAATGACATATGTTTGACAGGTCTTGTTGATTGGTGCCTGCTATTCCCAGGATGTTTGCATTCAAGACCACTCTTTAACTGGGTGCCGGGGCCAGAGAGGACGTGTGCCGTAGTGCACTGGTTTTGAGTGACAGCACAGCTTTGATTGCAAGCCAAGACCACAGATACAACACTACTGACACTGAAAGCAGTTTAGGTAGGGCCCACCTGACATAACCATCACTAGATACAAGCCCAGTAGCTCTACTTGTGTGTGTTATCCAGCCTCTTGTGACTGTACAGAGCTGTCATTTCTAGACTGTGATTTGTTTTATCTGGTTTAGGAGCATATGAGCTGTAAGAAGAGATGAATCCTGCCATTTGAAAAAGTGAGTATCAGCAAGAGTATTTCAGGTGTTTGCTAAATTTGGAATACAGTGAGCAAACAGATTCAGACTGATCAAACCTGGTTTTAGCAAGACAACATTGCTGTTTCTCTGAAGGGTGAGTATTCATCCAAAGGTTGCTTAATGTAAAACAACATTTGAGACCTCCTGTGTTCATATGCCCCCGTGTTCAGAGACTTTCACTCACTAACTGATTTATCTTGGCTCTGATTTTCTTCACTTTTGAATTCCCAGACATATTGATTCCAGGGATCAACACCTGGAATCATATCAAAATGTTCGCAATACCTTGGCTGATAAGGGGCATTGGTCATGCAGAGGAAAATGTGGGAATGTTCAGCACATAAAAAAAATCTGCAGTGAGGTTTCCTGGAAAAAAAGAAACACACTTAAAAATACATACATATACAGATTTTATAATGCTATTTTGTCACAATGCAGTGAAAAAGAGACCACTTAATGAATGCTGCCATCATTTATGAAATGCTGTGAAAAAATCATAGCAAAAAATGTAAGGCAGAGGTTTCCCCATCTGGGTCATTCTGGAGTGATCTCAGTTGTAGCACCAGCAGCAGCTGTAGTATGAAAGTCACACTATGCACATGGCCAGTGAAAAAAAGAGTAAATTCTCCTGCTTGATGTGCCCAGGTAAGAAGCCAATTCTAATTCTCTGGAGAGGGAATAGTATGGTGTGTGGCAAGAGAAGAAGTCAGGGAAAATATAAAATAAAAACAAGGAGATTTTGATGGTTTACTATTAAACATGTAGTGGCTCATCCCTCTCCATGGAATGGTGCAATCAAAAACAGTCCTAGGAACATGTAAGTACTTTATTTAAATTAGCAGAAAGGGAAAAATGAGGATGGAAAACACTAAGCCAGTTAAAATGTTTGTGGCTAATATTAACATGACCTTTTTTTGAAAACACAAGTCAAAAGGGGATGTGGAACAGGAAAAGGAACAAAATAAATCTTACAGTAGCAACAACTTTTGATGTTAGAAACAAAAATGGACATAATCTGTGCAGCAATATGAATGCATTTAGGTGGAGAGAGGACAAACAGGGGCAGACAAGGAAGATTTTTAAATCTTAGGAAAAAGCCAACCAACCTGAATCAGAGAAAGACATGTCAGGTGAGACCAGTGCTGTTTCCCTGAGATGAACTGCTCCTAGGAGTACCTTTTGTACAGGACTGAGAGGCACTTCTCCACTCAGTGTGCAATGAACTCGTGCACCTTCTCCCACTGATGCTGTGATGGTGGCCACTGTGAGCAGGCTGCAAGTAGGACCAGGCAAATGCATTCAAAGCAGGTACATGGAAAGCTACCAAAAAGTATTAGAGATGGATGCACAAGCTCACATCCCTAATTCAGGAGCTGTAGGTGCTGGGGGACTGCTTAGAGAATGGGCTGCAGGAGGTGACCAGAGTCGTGGATTATTTCTGAGTAACTTCTCCTGTCGTCACTGCTGCAGGAGAAAGAGCAGAAGGACAGCTGGGCTGACCCCAAAGGGTATTTATTATATTTATATACAATTAATTAGTCCACAGAAAACAGTGAAGTGAAAGCACTGCAGCATAATTGCACCCAAAGTGACCTGGAGGGGACAAAAAGCTGTCCATACATAAAAAGCTCTTGATTCACAACTTGTCAAAGAACACATAGTTTCATTTATGCCAGCATAGATGAGCTGAAAGACAGAACATTTCTTCTCAGACATGTGCAGACAGGACTTTGCGTTCGTCATTCTGTGCTACAAAGAGCTTTGAGCATGGTGCTGAAATTCAGTCAATGATGTGCAAAATAAAATTCATTGCCTGACATATTTTTTTCTGATAAGGCTCTCTGGTTCTTTTGTCTCTGAGAAATTGCACACTAGCCAAATATACTTGCAGACAGTCCAGTTAATCTAGTAGGATAGAAATTATCTCAACAGTCTAAATCATCTGAAAAATAACCATAAAGAAAAAAAAAAAACCAAAAAAAACCCCAAGTTCTTTCCAAGTAGAGTCCTGTCAAAAATGGGGTTTTCTTAAAAAATTATTAAAAAAACCCAACATATTTTACTACTTTTTTTTTTTTTTTAATCACATTTCTTTCATTTCTGATCTTCAACTACAGCCAATACCTATTAGTTGGTGCCCAGTAATGTCTGGTTTACAGTAGTGGGTTGTTGGAGTAAGAGAAAGGGAAGGGAAGGGAACTGAGGGGAGCTGCCAGCCCATCCACCACTGCAGCTGCGGACATTGTTTGTAGAAAGCCCACCTGGTGAATTTGGGAAGTAGGCAGTCAGAGAGAGAAAAAATGAAAATAGCTAAAACAAGTTTTGAAAAACTTAAGAGCTGTTAGTTCAAGTGGCAGGAAAATAAACTGTTTAATTTTAAATCCACACCATACATGTGTTAGAATAAAGCTATTTTTGAAAATTTTCTGGGTCTGACTATTACATCCTCCTAAATGCAAAAGTTAATTTCTTAAGAAATAGTTTTTCTAGGCATATATTTTCTTCGGAAAAAAAATAGTAATATTGTCAAAAAAGAAAATTCCAAGTGGTCTTGAAAATTATATTGTGCCTAATTTGGAAAGTAAATTCAACCATTAAACAAAGAAATCTTTTATTCATTGTTCCAATACACACTCTTAGATAAAGGGAATCACTGGGACTGTTTGTCTGATTAAGACTACCTAAAACTTACACTTCACTTAAAGTTGTTGAGTCATACTTTTCAACACTCCTCAACCCCCATCCCATATTTGATAGTAGACAATGTAGAAATTGATCACTGAATGATGAAATAAACAATATAGGTCAAATAAATTTTAAATCTCTTAGTAGCTGAAGAGTCAGTGAAAGAGGAGTACTACTTACATTCTTTTTTTCAAAACTTACCTTAATTTTAATGCTTGTTAAACCCTGGGTACCTATGCATCGTTTGGGCTGAGAAGCAGGACAGATCAGCACTGGAGAATGTCTTGATTTCGGACTACAATAAGAAATTGATTCAAAAGACTTCCCTTTTCACAAAGCACTCCCTCAGAAAAGCCCATTGCCAGGGCCACTTCCCACTGAGGGGCTGAAGCACACCTCTGAATAGCAAACACTGACTGAACCTTACCCAAGGTCTTTGAAATACCTCTAAGGAGACACATCTCTGCATAACTAACTCAGAAGTCAGAGCTGTTACTATTTTTCCTTTTTGTATATGGAAGAAAAAGGTTTCAAAACTTTTGACTTATTTTAATAAGCTTTTATCTTTTAAGAAGAAGTCAGATTAAAGAAGAAATTCAAGTGTGACTATGAAATTAAAATCCAAGAAAGATCCTACCTTACTTGCCATTCTCCTGGTTTTTAGTGGTTAATATGCATCTTTCAGTGTGCACCAAATTGAAAAAAAAAAGTCATAGAACTAATAAGGAAAAAGAAGAAATAAATCTTGAATTTTGAACAGGTAGGACTGTCTGTTTAACTCTTCAGATCTGAAGGTTTGCCCAGCCTAGTCTCTGAAATTGTCCTTTTGATTGGTTTCCTTTGTAAATTATGTTAATTTGCAGTTATCGCAAATGCAATTGCAAGACATACTGACAACTTATGAATGTCATTCTGAGGGGAGTTGACTGACTTGATAATAAGTGGGTTTGAAACCAACCACTTTATTCATACACACTGATCTTTTGCATTCCAATTTTCAACTGGATTTGGAGGGGCAATAATGGATAAAAATTGTTCTTTTTTTTATTTTTCTGGTAATGTGGCTTGGAACAGCTATGCCTCATTGTTCACATGAAAAAGTTTATTCACTAAGAATCTGACCCCAGGTTTTGGTGCAAAAATGAACTTAAAGTGTCAAGAACGCATTCTATATTGCCTTTTCAAAAATTGCCAAATTTGGACAAAATATTTCACAATCCCTTCTATAAAGGACTGAAGAGATCAAGGAATATAGTTTTTATCATTTGCTAGCTGATATGATCCTTTCCAGAGCATAGAAACTGGCTCTTCTGCTTTGCTTTCCCCCATCTTTAGATACCAGACACAGAGCAGAGAAATGCTGAAAAAGGAAGGATCCCATAAAACCCCCTTGCTTTGATGGCTTATTCAGTGAAGTCGTAGAAACGTTAAGATCTTCACTCTCATCCCAGGCAGAGACTGTTACAGTTATGTATGGAAATAGATTTATTCTGCTGCTTTGTCTTTTGGGTGCCTCTTTCTTTCAATAAAATATTTTTGACAGTGATTACTCTAACTGACTTACATCTAGATTTTCCTGATACATAGATTTAATGAGCTAATCTTGATCTTAGATTAGAAAAGGGTATATTTAGGTCCATGTGTTTTTTTGTTTGTTTGGGGTTTTTTTTTTATTAAAGCTAAATAATAGAGTTATTCAAGGTAAGGCTAAACCAACAACATTTATCTCAAATACTTGAGTCCAATTGCTTCCTTGTTCTGGTGTTAACCAGACATGATCTGGTGGGGATGTCCAAAACCCACACTTTTCTAATGATGAACTAAGATAAAGGAAGGTAAATGTTTCTGGAGAATTTTTACTATATTTAGAAGTATGTTGTATTTAAGTGATATAGGGTGACTTGGAATCTCAAATCCAGTGGTAATAGTGGCAAACCTGACCACAAGCCGAGTACTTAATTTTCAAAATGTAGAAAACTTCATTTCCCATTGTATCTTTTTTTTATTAGAAAAACGTAAATTTTGTCTGGTTAAGTGTGGTCTGTACATTGAATCGATGGTAGTACCTCAACAATTGCAGTATGTTTCTTCCTCTTTTCTTACAACATAACTCACTGCTACTGCTGACTTCAGAGAAAGGAAATTTACTTTACATATATTTTCTGGAGTTCTCTTAAAATTTTAAATAATTAAGGATTTTTATTTTAATTTTTAAATTTTCATATGTTGTTAACTTGTTCAGAAAAGCAGGAATGGTAGGAATTCAACTTTTTTTTTCCATCCATTCCTCTCACACGGAGTTGCATAATAGTTTCAGTCCATCAAAGTGATGGATTGGAACCTCGTGTGGATTTGGGCTGATGGGAACAGCCCAATGTAATGATGTAATTAAAAATATCCATAAAACCAGTGCACTCTGCAGTTACTTCACCAGGTTTCAGGTGCCTGTGGAAAGGAATGACTGCTCCCTCTCCATAAAGCCTGTGCTCTGAGCAGTGTGTAGTACTTGACAGCCTTTTTTTCTCAGTCCTCTGAACCCTGTGTGGAGCCAGTTCCAGTGAAGTCCCATGCCTGTGGCTAAAGGACAAGGTCTTTCCCTTCTCGAAGTCCCTGCAGTCTAGTTTGTTGTGTCAACACAGCTAGTGTTTGCAATCATGTGCTGGGGATATTTGGGGTACTCTTTTGTTCCACCTCTGTTTATGCCAAGAGAGGAAGAAGGGAAAATCTCATCTTTTGCTCTGTACTGAAGTGAAAATGAAGTTTCAGAAACCTGGGCTGTTAATGAAGTGTTTCACTGCAAAGGAGTAGTGAGGAGGCTTGAAGGATAGCAGTAAGATAAAGGGAGTGTCCTGAAAGTGATACGTGCTTGTTAGCAGAAAGGAATTTTGAAATCACAGCTTTCTACTTGCAGTGACTAAATTGCCACCATCTGGGTCTCTTACTTCTGTTTTAAGGCTGATCTCGTTTCTGTTCCATATAATACAGATGGCAGTTGTGCATGCAGTCTTCTACTCTGCATCTGCAATATCAAAATGTAACATTTCTTTTGTCGTGGATTACTTTTGTAACACTTTTCAAACTATGTGTATGTGCATATACCACCACAAGGCTTGAGAAAGGCACTTCTTTGTTTTCTGAAAATTATCAGCTGCAACAAATAGCCGTCTGTTGACAATGAAAGTCAACTTTAGATACAATGCCTCTGTTTCAGTTCCTCTCAAATCCTACAGGCAGAGATTTATGAGATAGCAATGTGCAGGTTTGGGTACACTGTGGGGCATGGTGACTTTGCATCAGTGGTGAGAAAGAGTCCTATAAAGGGGTGCAATACTATGTAGGCATGCTTGGACTCAGCTAATCAAGAGGAATCAGTGAAAGATTTCAATTATAAATATAGTGCTGTTAGTGTTGTGATTACAAAACCATTAGACTAAATCAGACCCATTTAACACCTCCCTTAGGATATGCACTGCATTTAATGGGAGAGGTGGGGGAGGGCAAGAATACATAAAACCAGATCCCTAATCTTTCCTGAGTGAGAAACAGAGAGTTTATACAAATTTTCTAAATCACACCAGATATATCTGAAATAGCTAATTGCTACTATTCTGTCATTGCCATTTGAAATTTAATGAACTACATAAAAAACCCCTCCTAACACTGGTCAGAAGCTGATGTCCCATTATGCACACAAATTCCCTCTGGGGTGATGGTCAGACTACTGATGCATCACAATAGTGGTGATTACAAGAAGTCTAAGAGACTAGGGCTTGAAAGAATGAGTTATCTTTTATCATTAAAATATCAGCTGTGCATCCTGAATATTTCTAGGAAGAGATCCTTCTGTATTATTTCAAGGGAACTGGTAAAACATAGCCTAATACAGAGAAAATTCCAAAGCACTTCAGAGCGTATATATCGTCACGTGATTATTAATTTATGCAATTATTCCTGATCAGATATTCAAGTGCTGACAGCAGTATAGTTAATGCATATACTTTATCAGCTACAGACTTGTGGAACCAAATAGGAGACTAGCAAAGCGTGTTGGGCTCACCTTTATTTATGCTTAGCTCTTGGAGTCAGTTTGAATCATTTGATGGCTGTTGTGCTGCAAACAGCAGCTCTGCATGGGCAGATGTGTGGGATGTGCCTGTTTCTATATGAGTACTAACAAAAGCTGCATAGTTCAAGGAGGCAGAGACCTCAACGCCTCCTCTTTAATTCTGTTTATAACTCAGCTTTCCAAGTTACCACAGTTAAACTGAGCCACTAAGCCACCATATCAGTCTGTAGAGCATCTTCCCACGAGACCTGTACTCCCAGGACTTTCACTACCTGGAGCGCAGTGCATATGATCAGACAATGAACAAGAGACAGGCCTTGCTGGGAGGACTGGGCAGCTGGGAAAGACTTAAGACAGATGGCTCATGTTTCTTCTCGGTCACAAGTCTGGGAATGGAATTAATCCTCCATTTGGACTCCTGCAATCTAGGACTGGTATTCTGACTGAAAACCAGTGTCTACTAGGAGGCACTTGTGCAGGTTCCTGTTACAGCTAATGGAGATCCAGCTAAAGTAATGAGTCAACTAAAAAGAGAGAGAAGACAGAAGGGGAGAGGGGACACTCACCCCACCTTCAGATAGACCCATATAATAGATCTCATAAATCACACTGTAAACTGCTTTAATTAATTCTCTGCTCACAAAAATGAACTTCGGACCCCTAAAATATTTAGAAATGTAATCTCTGCTCTCCCCCTGTTAGGATAAAACCTTTAAAACCAAGCAGGTTTAAAAAAAACAAGGGACTCTAAATAAGAAACATTTTCTCCACTCAACTCCTATCATGGAGCATTGTTAAATTACCTCCATGCTGCTTCTATACAATTCATATAAGATTGTCCTTCAGCATAGTTTATTCTATTTTCCTTTCCTGTTGGTATGCAGAAAACATTTCAAGTGCTCAAAAACAATCCTTAAAGCATTTTTAAACTTCAGGTCATAATTTTCATAATGCCACCATGAAGAACTAGGAAGGACTGGCACCTGCAAAGCATCTATTGATTTACAAATAGTTTTATTAAAAATCTGCTTCCTATCTAGATTTTGGATATTAAATAAGGAGTCTTCTAGTACTACTATGGGGTGCTCGTGGCTTAACCAAGTATGACAACATATATGTGCAGATGACATTCTCCTTGGAAGCAAGTATGTCAGTGGAACTGAATATGGAGAGGAAAAAAGTCTATATGCCTGCTATAGCCATCGTTTTAGGCAAAATTTTCTTACCCTTGTGGCACTCCTCCCTACCAAACTCTATCTGCCCAAGAGCACAGTAGTGAAGAGCAGCATTTAACACTGAGTTGAAAGAAAACTTACTCTCAGCCGAACAGTCTGGTGATATAAAATTCATTAGAGACAGGCAGAGGGAAAATGTCCATCCATCTGCCAAGTGAAAATAAATAAACTACTTGTTTGTGGAACAGCTTTTGCTCGCTGTTTCAAAACATGTCAGCTTCTTTACAACTGAGCCATCTAAGAAAATAATTCCTCTTGGTCACTTCACCCAGAGAGATATTCAGAAATTCATTCTGTATTAGAGAAAGATATATTTCTAGGCACTCTGCTCATCAGCCTTAATTATTGTTCAACATTGATAATTGTGTTTGTTCAAACTTCTATCTTCTTATTACTAGCCTGGAGCTCGTTAATACAAATTCTTCCATTGAGGTCTTATGGTCTGTCAGCCTCTGTTCAGGGTCAATACCCTAAGAAAGCCCACTGAAAGGCAGTTGTGAGAGACTGGAATTTTAAAATGGTTAATGACTCAAAATAATTGGCCGTTTGCAAAAGCTGCAGGTGCTTTACTGACCATGCTCAAAGTAATCATGCAGGTTCAGAGGGGGTGCACACCCACCACCAGAGGCTACAAGCTGGGGTTTGAGCCAGATAAGGGAAGAGGTGTAAAGGAAGCAGATCATATGAGGTGGGATAGTGCTTTTAACGTCTTGTGTCCTCCCTTACGCAAATGACTCAGGAGTGAAAACTCCCTTCCAGGGAAGAACTGGGACACTCAGATGTGGCCTGAAGTTATTCATCCCTTCTGATGGGCCATAATTGGCTCAACTATGGCAGAGTGAGAGGAAGCTGTAGTATCTTAGAATGTGTCATAAACCATCAAAGACCCCTCACTGCCCCTTGAGCCACAGTCTTGCAGTGTAAGACTCCCAGCCCCATGGGAGGTATCTTGGCATTCCCACCGAACCTGAGCGTATATAAATCCATCTGTGTTTTGTGGGTTTCCCCCATTCCCAATGGATCAAGACTGTGACCATCACTTTGACCAGCTGGCATCAAATATATAGAAATTGCAATGATCAAGTCTTGTTTCAGGACCCAAGGGTGATGATATCTTTCTACCCTTATCCTTTCTTTCTTTTCCCTCATACATTTTCTTAAGTGATATTTTTCTGCTTTTATATTACTATGGATAACAACGAAGATCTGCTTTCCATTGCAACCAAGTTGTTCTAAAATAAACCCTACATACATGTATATATAAACACCTATCATTCAGTGTTGTTTCACTCTAATCTGCCCCAAGAGATCTATTAATAAGAACCTGGGTTACCCTCACCTTCTGTGGTGGGTCTTAACAACAAAGAGCTTTGAAACAACTATATTCTCACCCAAAAGGCTGACCTTTCTACAGACACTGTTGATTGTCATCATTAAAAAAAAATCAGGAAATCTTTTGACAAAATCCTAAAATGTTAGATAGTTAATAAATCTGTTTTATCCTAAATTTTAGAAAGGTTAGTAATAAGAGCCATCTGAAACCTGCACCTTTGCTTGAAAATAATTTGAGTGCAGAGTGGGGGTTATTTTTCAGTATCCCAGTGGAGGGTACTTGATTTTTCTGACTAAAATATAATTTTTTGCTTGAGGATTGATAGAAAACAATGAATGTGGAGGAGAAGTTGGGTTTAAATCTGTCAGACAGAGGAGAACTGCTCCAGCACAGAGGTAGGAGGGAGGGTTCCTGCCTCTGGAAACTTGAGAGAAGTGAGTGAATTTTCCTGACATTTTAAAAAGTAATGTTGTTAGAACTTACCTTTGGCAGAGGTTCACAGCAGTTGCAGTCCATCCATGAGTCACTCCTTCAGCACCACAGGAAGGACTCATGCTTTTCTGATGGAGATGAGAGGATGCAGCCCTCTATGATGTTATTTCAACTGTGAAGCTTATATCATTCCCCATTTAGTTTTCTGGGGAGTCCCAGTGAGACATACTCCTCATTCTGAGGTGATTTCTCAAAACTCTAGCTTCTACTGTGGATCAAGCTTGCCTTAACATTTTCAAATCCTTTCCCGCACTCTGTCCAACGTTACTTCCCTTTTCCCATAGATCAGCTTACTCACCTCCTTGTGCACAATCAGATCAGCTAATTAGTAAATCAGTCAGAACTCTGCCTTTTCAGTCACAGACATTACTTTTTTTCTAACCCTTACCAGTGCACTTAATCACACAAGTAGTACCACCAGCTCTACTGACGTGAGAGTTCACATGTTTGCCCAGCTGATTCAGGGTTGTCATCACTCTTTTAAACTGTTCCCTGCATTAGGCTGAGTCACACTAATTTAGCCACTTCCACTTCGTTGTTATCTGAAAATTTTATGTGGCGAAATGTTTTCTTCCTTTTAAGCCATTATTCCTCAGTTTAACAAGGTTTTGTTTCTGAAGAACCGTAGAATCATGGAACGGTTTGGGTTGGAAGGGACCTCAAAGATAATTTTGTTCTAACCCTGCTGCCATAGGCAGGGATGCCTTCCCCTAGACCAGGTTGCTCCAAGCTCCATCCAAGCTGGCCTTGAACACTTCCAGGAGTGGTAAGTCCACAACCTCTATGGGCAACCTGTTCCAGTGATTCACCACCCTCTCAGGAAAGAATTTCTTCAAATATATCCAGTCTAATTCTACCATCTTGCAGTTTAAAGCCATTGCCTTATCTCACATCGAGTTACCAATACCTGCAGGAGAGCTTGCTAAAGAGGTATTTTTCTTCCAAACCCAGCCGTTCTGCTGGGTGAAAGACTAATATCCTATCTCCTATTAGATGAGACCCATGATTACATGGCTGGGTTTTGGACATGTCCTTTGAACAAAAAGATTAGCCAAATCAGGAAAATTTGTGGTCAACAGGTCAGTAGAGAAGGCTGCTAAACCTGAAAAGGACATGTCAGTATGATGAAGATGGACTGCAGTCAGACTTGAGATCTTTTCAGCTTCCTTTACAGCTAAAAACAGAGTTGCTTTAATAGAGTGACTGCCCTCAATGTGGGTGGAAAGCATACTAAGAATTATTCAATATTTAGGGTTTTAAAAGTGCTGTATCTTTTCTAAACATCTCATAGGAAAAATCACACCAACTTGAAAAACACAGGGCAAATAGTTGTTAAAAAGTCTTGGAAAAAAAAAAAGCAAAGGAAAATTATCTTGGATAGTGCATCTCACAAACTCGAATAATGAATCAATGAATGAAGTACATCTAAGAATCAAATAGCTCAAATGAAAAACTTCACTATTAGAACATGAGAAGCCCAAGTCTTCTATAAAATACAGAAAGACTGAAGAAGCACATAATTTATTTACTTACTTAATATTTTCTCACACAAAACTCAGAGTAGCCTAGTCTGGAAGCGACTTTAACACAATTCTTGATCAGTGAGGATACAATAATGAGTGCATGGTGAAGAAATTAAAGTACTTATGTTACTGCTGTAGAACTACAATTTCAGACTGATGCATCTCACCTTTCTAGGAATAATCAGGTAAATGTCACTGTAACTTAAAAGGCAAAGGAATTCTGTATTAAAGAATTTTCAGTCTTTTCTGTCGAGATATTTTTATCTACACAAATCCAGTTCAGCTCTCATTATTTTCAATGTAAAGAAATACACTCTGACAAAACAAAATCCCCCCAACCATGTTCATTTGCACCCAGAAAGAATCCATTTCTATTCACAGAGTCTAAAATGAGCACAGAATCACGTAACGAAATTATAGGTGAATGCAATATGCAGTTTTATTCTACACTTCAGAGATGAATCCCATCTTTGAAATCTTGTTTAACATCCACTGTATGGACCTTTAATTCTGTTAAAAATATTACTAAATATTAAAATAAAATAAAATAAAATAGGAACTAGGACTAGGAGCTAATAATGTCTGTAGCTAAAAATGTTTATCTAAACGGATACTGAAATTGGCCAGATAGAAAGTTTCTAGCACAGTTCTGAGTATTAGAAAGCAGGCATTCTTTATTGCAGTGCGCCAGTCACTCTGAGGTTATTTCCTCTAATCAAGTGCACTGAAGGTCAGGTGAACAGAGTTTTTATCATACACACTGTTTATGCATTCATTTGCTATCCCCACTTCCTTGGTTTTATTTTACATAGTCGCATCCCTTACCTGAAGTCCTATATGGTTCTTTGGGGTCTGTCTTCAATGTCCGGTGTCCTTTTTAGGGGACTGTGCCTCAATGCCCGCATTTAAGTGTTGTTCTGCATAACTTCTGCTTTGTCAGCCTTGCAGAGCTGAGCTGGCATCCTGCTTACATTTTGCATGATTTCTGTTTTTCTAAGTTATATCGTTTATCTGTTTCTTCAAGGCTGTGTCATTCTGTTCTACTGTCCTTGATAAGAGTAAGATGTTGTTCTGGTCTGCTATCCTTATCAAGTGAGTAAAATGCTGTTTTACCCTACTGTCCTTATCAAAACTATTTCCAATTTTCCACTTTTTAAACAATTTGTTGTGCATGGAGGAAAAGGCTAAGGTGGAATGTTAACACCCCGATAAATATCCCATTTGGTTGGAGACTGGATTAAGGTTTCAAATTGTGGTAGACTCCAACTCCAACATGGACTATTTCCTGAAGTGCTCCAAAAAAGAACCCAAGTTGGTTCTGCAATGAATATATTAAACATGTAGTTTCTTTTAAAGTACTATTTCTATCATTCAATGAATAAAAATTGGTCCAGTACAAGTACCTTTACTTGGTGCAAAGTTTTCTTCACATTATAGCCTTGTGTGACCTGGAGATCTCTGTTCCTACCCTGACAGCCACAAATACGTAGAAACAGATGCTTCCATATTTGAGTCCCAGTCTGAAATAATAGCTCAGAAGCATGAGCTTTGGAGAGCGTTTACTGCAATCCTATTTTATAGAATACCAAAATCACAGAATGGTTTGGATTAGAAGGGACATTTAAACACTGTCTAGTCCAACATCCTTGCCCCCAACCTGGTCTTGAATACTCCCAATGAAGGAGCATCCACAGCTTGTCTGAGCAACCTGTTCACAGAGATTGGGGATTGCCCCAGCCCAGGTGCAGGACCTTGTTATTTCCATCAAGTTTACATAAATCCATTCCTCAAGCCTCTCAAGCTCCCTCGGGATGACATCTCCTCCCTCTAATGCATCAACTGCACCACTCAGCCTGGTGTCATCCACAAACTCACTGAAGGGTGCACTTGATCTCACTGCCCATGGCACTGCTGAAGAGGTAAGATAGTGCTCATCCAATCATGGACACTTGTGGAACACCACTTGTTGCTGATTTCCACTTGGGCATTGAGGCACTGACTGTAAGTCTTTGGATGAGCCCATTCAGCCATCCAACCATCCATCTGTCAAAGTGATGTCTGTTCAATCTAGAGGGAAGACTGTTGTGGGGGACCATATCAAAGGACTTACAGAAGGGATTTACGTAGGATAAGTGAGTAGAAATGCGTTTTAGGTTTAATGCATGGAGTGACCTAATGCTGCTACTTAGAGAAAAATTTTCCTTCTGAAATTAGGGTGTGTTTTTTCAGTATTTGCAAGGGAGGAAAATTAAAGCAGAATAAAACAGACACAAACCAAAGAACGGAGTGTCTTAACAAGGGATGACTGAGAAGCAAAGTATCAAGACACAAAATTAAGCCCTCAAAAGATACATGCAGCCTTCACCTTGTATGCAGGCAGTGCCTTGCTGCTTTCTAGGCTCAGTGAGTAATCAGCCTTTGTTTCTGTTCCTTGGGAAGATTCTCAAAGTGGCCACATGATGGTAGCCTAGGATCAGGTACAAGAAGCTAAATCATGAAAGTAAAGGAAATAAGGAGGAAAATTAATACTTGTAAACTGAAATAAATGTCTGGATGAGTCATCTCCACAAAGTGAGGACCTGAGCTATAATTCAGCTTTCAGGTATTGTAATATCCATAGCCCTATACTGAGATATGCTATATGTTTGGAGCTCTGCACTCTAATAGACAAATGCATATCTAGTAAAATTCTGCTTACACTTTCCTTCCTGCTTCTTGGTATCTCACATAAAAGGTGACTGGTTTAAAATAGATTAAACTAGAGAAACAAAATCAAAAATGAATGAAAGATTCTCTTTTGATATTTAACCTCTTCATTACTATAGCTGCAATGTTTACTCTTGGCATTAGCAATGAAGAAGACTAAATGCAAATCGTGGAATTCTTATGTTTTAAATTAAAGTCTACAAAGCTACTTATTTAAAAGTTGTACAATTATTCTGGTTTTAAGAAGAATACAGACTGACTTAAAAAGTTGTTGTTCTGTTAAAATGTGCTCATCTTGTAAAATATGCCTTCAGACTACTCTGGCATGCAACTCCTCTCCCTTTTGTTAAGCAAATCAAATCATCCTTCAGACTGCAAAGCAGCTAAGGAGAACTTCATCATCAGGTTGACTGCCTTGGTGAAAACATCCATGTCTAGGTCAAACACTGATTATGAGACTCTAATTGACAAGACTATGAGAGATGCCTATGTAGTACCCCAAATCCTCTGCAGAGGTGATCTTGGGCATAATCATGAAGTCTTACATTCCACACAATTAGTTAAACTGCCTATACTGAAATTGATTGAATACTGTTTGCTCTGTATAAATATTGAAGGTTTCAACTTTTCCAATCTATATGAAAAATTGTATTAAGAAAAATGACTTGAAAATAAATTAAGGCTTTTGTTCCAGCTCAGTTTCCAGTAACCAAATTCACTGTAGCAGTTACAGCATCACCCAACTTCTCTAGTCCTGGGACTCAGGGTTCCAAGAATAATTCTGTTCTGAGAACAGAAGAGGGTCCAGTTTCAAGAATTACAGAAACAGAGTAGTTACAAAAGTCTCAGCATTATTGCAGTCCTCCAGCAGACCTCTTTCAATTCCTCTACACAGCAGTAATCAGAAGTCCTTACTTCTGCAGATCCTGAAATGAAATGTCATAGCAGGGAACATGGTAGTGTCCTGCTGTTTACTCTATGAATAAAATTGAGGAATTGAGACCTGAAGAAGAGGAAACATCTCAAGGACCATCCCCTACCTATTTCTCCTCTGCTCAGAAGAGCAACAAGAACAAAGGGTGATGGGAATGAAGATGTACAAGATACAGACAGAGAGAAGGGGGGCAGATTTGATATGATTTACCACTCCTCCAGTGAGATAGAACACCAATGAGTAGTGCACTCATTGAACATTATAAATAATCAGATTTAAATGCTGTTGTCTACTTTAATAACTTCATTTTCCTGTTAAAAATATTTAAAGATGAGGAAGACTGGGGGCTCCATACTCAGACTGTATCATGGGGTACATGAAAAGGAGATTCTATGCTTCTCAGTTCCAGGACACCAGCACAGACAAGTGACATACTGTTGATTTGATACACTCAGGACATTTGCACACATGAAGAAACTTTTCCTGATCTGTGCATTGATTTCACCCAGCCCAGAAAAAAGTGTACACATGTCAAACAGGAATGTAGTCAAGACTGGTGACATAGTTTATTACCCATCTACAGGGAATTGGGCTGGCTTGTGCAAAGCTGGGAGCAACTCTTCTGCAGGCCAGAGCATTGGGCTGATAATTCTGTACAAGGCAGTGTCCCTAAGCAATAAGCAGAAAACAGTGGCATGGCTTGAAGTAATGGTACCTGACCTATACCTGAGCCAGAAGGAAGACTCATGTTCATCTGCCTTTCAGGTGGTGACCTGTACAAACATCTGTATGAAAAATGTGTGAAGGAAGTGAGTGAAAATTATGCAAATGAAGTAATGAAGAGGGCATTATTCTATTCTGATTTCTTTGTCTCCCAAGGCAGAGAGTGACCCTGCTTCTCCTCATGGTTTAACGGAAGTAAGGATAAGGGAAATGAGGCAATAAAATCACACTGTCAAAGCATGCAAAATATACCAAGGCAAGGTCGTAGTTTCTATCCTTTTTGTTCTCCATTACTGTAAGCACCACAAGGAAACAGGTTTTCAAGGAGGAGGTAGGTTTAATTTTGTCTGGTTTTCTTTTCTATTTTCCTCTCTGTTTCTCTTTTATTTTACTCCAAAGAAGCTAGGCAAAGAAATACTGAGTTTTGCTATTTCTGCTAGTTTTAATGTTAAAATAACTGTGAGGGGTGGATAGACACTACCTACAAATACCTGCTTTCCTCTGATTAATGTCTAAGCCAATATTTTGATGGTATATTTTTTCTACAGTCTGAAAATAATTGTATAAATATATTTTAAAATTTGCAGTTTCCAGTGTTACTGGCCTCATCCACGTAGAAGTATTTTGTTTGTTAAGTTAAATCTGCATTACAGAATTGGAGAGGGCCTCTGTCACTTTCTCTTGAAAACACAGTCAAATTGGAAATGCTTGGATTTTAGGTCTTTACATCCACAGAGTAAAATCACAATATGGAGTGAATCTCTTTTAGGAGTATTGCATTTAGGCACCAGTAGAATGGAAGTATGTCAGTGTCTTTTCTCTTCTATGATTTTAATACTTTAGAAGATTTCATATACAAAATTCCCTGAAAATGTTGCAGGAATGTGGGCATAATTTTACCCTCATACCACATCCAATATGTAAGCAGGAATTCCATTTTGCATTTTCCAACTGACAAAAATGGCTTTCAAAATCTTTCAGAGGCAAAGCTGGGAAATAAATCTCAGGAGTCTAGTTTTATGTACTATACTCAACACAGACTTTCACTTAACAAAAAATAGTCGTATAAAAACAAAGTATAAGTTTTGGGGTTTTTTTTTTCAGTTGCAAACCTTCCTTTTCATTGGCTATAAAAATAATAGCAGGATCAAAATATGATAAAATTTATGGTTATGTGTTACTCATAACCAGCAGATTACTGGACAGTTTTTATTCTGATCTAATCACCTCTCTAATCAACCTAGATGAGATTAGACACTGCAGTAACGTTTCAGCTTCTGAATTCCTAACATGATTATCCCATGTGGAAGGGTGTTAGGGTTCAGGCTTCTCTGAGAAGTAACTGAGAGTGGCTTGTGCTGTAGCACAGTCTAGCAGTAGCCAATTTTCATAGAAACTTTATAAACTACAGTACAGGAAGGAAACAACTTCACATAGAAATACTTTAATTTTCCTTAATATTTTCTGCAATAATCTGCACAGGAACTATTTAATATGTGGAAGGAAGTTTGAAACATCTCTGGAGAAAATATTACTGTTCTTCTACTGCAGCTGTTTTTCTAAAGACAAGCAGCACATGATACTAGCACAGGTATAAGAAAGAGGAGAAAAAGACATTTTCAGTAATAAGTTTTCAGTTTTCAGTTGAGAAAATAATAGTGGCAGCATTTCTCTTTAGTAACTACATGTGACTTCCAGATGATGTAAGAAAGGAAGGGAACAAATCCTCTTGGATTTAGCTGACAAAGGTGGATAGCTCAGAATTAGAGTTCCCTCTGGGCTCTATTTTCAGTGAATGGCAGAAAATAAATACAGGGAAGCTTTCATTCATCTTGTCCTAGACTAGATTGAATAAACTGTGTCCAGAGTAGCTGTTTTTTCTCCAGGCAGTGGTAAGGCAGTATAGAATTACTGGTTCTCCTATGAGCATCTATACCGCTTTTCAGTAAGTTTAGGTAAGACAAACTCCACCTTACACTTAGCAGCATTTTCAGAGTTAGGTTAAAAGGTTAAAGTAATTTAATTGGGTTGGGGTTTTTTTTGATCTCTAATATTGAGTATGTTCATTCACATCCTTTACAAAGTATCTGGTCAATTATGTCTAAGAATCAAGAAGAGTTTATGAATTTTTTCATTGAAGAATCACTTTATAAAAGCAAAAATTCTCTTGGGCTCAAGACCCAAAGGTGAGATCCTGTCCTTCCCTGTTAGTAATGTTGGTTACCACAAAGGATTGCAGAGCAAAATTCTTTTCTCTCTGATATTTTTCTGAAGCTAAATTGCCTACATTGTTTCTGATGTCTGCTCAAGAGATAGAGATAATCTAAGTTGACACAAATAAACAAACAAGCAAATAAATGAATAAATAAAAGCACTGTGTGTACTTGAAACAATGGGTTGTTATGAAGTTGGGTGCAATCATAATTGTCACATCTCAGTTAAATATCTCACCACTTCCATGAAAAGAATGTAAAACAACATTTCAAATATATCTAAAGATTGTAAAATATGTGAAAATAAGCTAATTGTGTCTGAAACAAAGGATGCTTCGGAGGATATTAACATACTTGCATATACATTTTACTATCATGATCAAATAATACAGGAGGCAGTTCAGAAGGAGGAGTGCAATACAGAGAAACCAGATGGTTTTTTGCATCACAGCTCACAGAAAAGAGAATATGGTCCTGCCATTTTTTAAAGAAATAAAGATAAGTAAGTGACAAATATGGAGGTTTTCAAATGGGGGCGGTTAAGCAAAAAGACACTAGAGCAATTTAGCTAGTCCTCAGTATAAACTGGAGGCAGAAAAATATCAGTGTCTCTTTGAAATAATGTAAGATAGAAGTCTCATGAAGACTTAGCTCTATTCCAGGTGTTGCTAAAAATAAAAAGGCATTGCTGACAGTGTTGAGTGAATGCAGTAGGCTCAAAAAAAAACCTTACAGGAAGGGTGGTCATATTTATCTACTTTGCTAGATTTTTTTTTGGCATAACCACAGAAATGTGAATAAATAAAAAATGAAAAATAAATGCCCTCAAAACCTTGGAGAAAAGGTCTAGTCGGCAAAGTGTATAGGGAGACCCATATGTATTCACAGCATATGCTTGAATATTTCCTTTGTTCTTGGACAGTTCAACTGCTTGTTGGGCCACGCATGAACCAGGTTGCAAACTGATTTTAAATCAGAATAACCCTTTTTTTCTTTAGACTTTCACCATTGCTAAAGGCTTGAGGAAGCTCACCTCTCCAAGACCCTTGCACAGCACCTGTGATCATACTTCAGACTGCTGCATTTACCTGGCAATTTCTTCATGGGAAGAAAAGTTCTCTATTTGTTTTGTAAATGAGGAAGTGAAGTACATAGATTTGGTTGGCCCTGGCTCATAAAGTGAATCTCTGGCAGACCAGAGAACTGATCCAAGCTCTCCATCACCTCATCACAGTACCATAATCACTAAACTCTCAAAAGTAGTTTTTTAAATATATAAACTTACACATAAATTGGATATAAACAACTCTATGCTGAGAGCTTTGATACCTCTAGGACTAAATATGGGTCAATATTTCTTACAACTACAGAAATAGCTTAGACAGCTCTTCTCTTAGTTGATAGCCCACACTGATGAGATTGTTCCACTGTTTCTGATAGAGGATACTAAGCCAGATGAAAAAAAACAACCAAAAAGAAAAAAACTGCTGAGAGGAGCATTAGTTGTAATGATGATCACTTGTTCAAAGCTACTCAGTACAGGGCCCCACAAGGAGTGGCACTACCACAGCCAGGGAGGCAGGATGGAATCAGGGAGGATCCATGAAGGATGGGAAAGGACAGGGCATGCTTAGGTCAATACTGCCGTTGAAAGAAATGCTGCTGAACCAAGCTCTTGAAAAAGTTTTAGTCTTCTTCTTGAAAGAGAGAAAGCTTTCCAGAAATCCAGGAGTACACTGACAACTTTCTCGTCTCTGGAAAAATTCCTCTTATTTCCAAAGATGTAAAAATCAAGTGTGGAGTTTTAAGGCTAACTAGAAAGGTACATGCAAAGCTTGTATGTGTGGTGCTTAAACTCGATTGGATTAGTCTTGGAAAGCTGTGGCCCAGTCCATCAATTCACAGTGGTAGTTGTTTAGGTACTGAATGTTCATCATTTCCTGTTGGAGGTCTCACCTTTTGATAGGGGAGAAACACACAAGGAATTAATTCAGATTGTGAGTACAGATTGTGAGTTAACTTAAGCAAGCCATAAACTTCTGCTTCAGTTTTGTCTTGATTTTACACTAATTATATGGATATTCAGTCCTGTTTCTATCAAGTTCAGTGCTAATAAGATTCCCCCTAACCTTGAATCCAAAGTACTGGAAGAGATTAACAGCCAATTTCAATTCCTAATTGAAAAATACATCATTCTCTCTTTGAAATTGCAACACTTCTGCAAGGACTAGCTTCAGGAAGCAGTCCCAGGGTTAGATTATAACCGTCCAGCCGTTGCACAGAAGCATGTGGTGAACATCTTAATTTAAATTACTAGTGCTTTATAACTAAGGGTCAGAGCACTTAAGACAAGCACAACAGAGAGAACTTTGCAACTTTGCTCATTGTCGTAGAATTTATATTCCATTGTCGACTGGGCCTCAGCTAAACAGGGGATCTAAACAAAGGACACCACAGTGACTGTGTCTGTTATTAACTTCCACTAAATCATCATGCTTGAGTTGATTAAAGACTCAGTTAAATCCCAGTCACATCTATGGCTTCTGGAGCAATGATAGATAATCCTTATGGCTCAACACAAATAAAATCATTGCCCATCTTCAAGTACAGACAAAACTACAAGACCCAAGAAATATACAGTTGGATTTGCTAAGCAGATAGCTAAAAAATGCTAAATGACCTTGCAAAGATCTGTTTTATCTGAGCAGTTATTCAGTCTTTCTGCAGAGTGGACACGAGATATTCTTTCTGTGTTTGCAGACATGAATGGGACAGCCATTGAAAATTTTGTCTGTGTCATTTATAATGTTTCCTTCATGAACTGCACCTGGCATGTGGGCAGGACTGCTACAGAAGATACCCAGTACTTCCTGTACTGGAGGCCCTCAAAGTAAGTAGGTCTGCTTGAATCTTGGGAATTTTGATTTGTGGTTGGACATGTGACATTGTCAATTTTTAACTGATACAGTATTTCATGTAAAGGAAAGAAGATCTCACAGAATGCCAAAATTACATCAAAGATGATTGTGGAAGGCACACAGGTTGTCGATTCCAAAATGTGACAATAGAAAATAAGGATGCTTATTTCCTGGTAAATGGGTCTAGAAGTGGACAAAACATTCAGTCATATGAGAAGAAGATACTGCTGTACCGAATTGGTAAGGATTTTTTATTGATTGAATTTCCAGTTATATGTTAAAGGAATGAAGAAGTCATCCCTAGGAAAAAGCATGCATTTTAAAAATATTGCTCCTCATAATAGGTTTGGGTTTTTTTTCCTTTTTCTCAGCCCTGATGTCTGAAAAGTGTAAAGTATAAGAATGGACAAAAACTAATGAAAACAGAAACAATCTGGAATCATAGGTCAGAGAATTGTGAACACTTCAGTCAAATATTTATTCTCTGAAAGAAATGTGTCATCTATTAGAATTAACTAGCTAAGGATTCTTGAGTGGGACTGTCTAGATGTTGGTCTTATTATCTTGTAATTACAGTATTAAAAAATCTTAAACCCAAGAAACAAAACCAAACCTGCATAAATCATATGCTGAATTCAATAAAATCTAATAAACGGCTTGTGTTTTTTAATTTTCCTTACTGTTGCAGCTAGTGCTCTAGGCTCCTCAACTGAAATGTTAAATCAGGGAGTCCTGCTTCAGAATATAGGGAGAATATAGTAATTCTGCTATAGTAATTCTGCATTACATCTTTTTAGACAGTTGTTTGAACATCTACCTAAGTTTTTAAAATGGCAGAGTGAAGAGAGCTGTTACTAATCAACAGTATTTCTGATTATATTATTGTAGAAAAACTCACCCCTCCATTAAATGTCACAGTGAACTGTACAGAAGCTTCTCATAGATGTAGTATTTGGTGGCAACCACCTCGCACAAGTCATGTGAAAAAAAGAAGTTGTTTCAAATATGAAATTGTCATAGAAAACAAGGTAAGAATAATTATGACATTTAATAGCATTTTGTATGTCTCTATTTCCATACATAACACCATACAACCAGTACCCTGTTCTCATCCCCTTCTTTAATAACTTGGATGAATATGGAAAGTAATATTACAACCTTCAAAAATAAAGTTCAAAATATTTGTGGGAGCATTTGTGACCTTGTTGTTCCAACAGTAAAAAATAGAAATTAAAAAAAGAAAAAGGAGACATAACATAGCTAAATTAAATGTTTAAGAATGCAAAAGATACACAGGCAAAAAAAAAAAAAAAGGAAAAAACATTGTCTGAGTTTATTCATAAATTTTAGACACTTTGTTTTAACAAGTAAAATGTAAAGATTTTGTCAACCTGAGCATTTTTTTGTTTAGTGCTTTAATACTCAATTCTGCAATCAAATTTAAATGGTACAATATTTCAGAGCATTATCAGGGAGGAAAAACCACTTAGAGGAAGAACAGCTTAATTTCACAGTCTTCAAAGGAAGGCATTTAAAATATTACATACACTTTTTTTTCTGAAAATCAAGCATTCATGAGAGAAGACTCTTTAGTATACAGTAATAAAAAGAATAATCTTAAAAATTAAACTTTTCTCTTGTTGCTAGGCTGATGCTGAGAAAAACACCAAAACCACATCTAAAACAGTAAGTCTGTATTAATGTAACATTTATGCTATATTGAAATTTCTTCTGTATCAGAGCATCCTCCAACCAAATTGGTTTGGTTTCACACTGCCTGTTTCAATGTGCTGCACATTCTCTTTATTGATAAGTTTTCTAAATCTGAAGTTTCGAAATGTTGTTTATAAAACATTGCACAAAAACACCTGCACATGTGGAGCTTGATACTGTTTCACAAAATCTTCCATTTTACATTCTTTTTTACTTCTTAGCAAATTCATATATATGTAAAAGTTGGGTCATGATTCTTTGTAACACTTAGACACAAAAAATGTGGAGAAACTTTTCTTTATTAATGCTCTGTGGAAAGGATTGAGACACAAGAGGTGAGAAAATATTACCTCACAGATTAAGCCAGTATAAAGATGGCACGAAAAAAAAGAGTGCCAGGTCTTTAGTGGAGTCTAAGGAGCCAAGAAGCATACGGCAAATTCGATCTTCATATTACCCAGTAATAAAAATGTTAGAACAAGAGGAATTAGGATGAAACAATCTAACTTATTAAGGGATATTTTTCTACTTGTGATTTCACTCTAGTCTGTACACAGAAAGATTATAGAAATGTGAAATGTAAAATGTAAAATTTTATCATAATTATATAAAAATAATACAAAAATTCTCATTCTACTTGTTTTGCATTTAGGAAGCAATCATTGAAAATAACTCCTACCTATATGAAAGCTTCAGCTCAGAAAAAAGGTACAGCGTCAAAATCAGAGCAACAGATGGGGGCCTTTGTTTAGTAAGCCCAGACTGGGGAGAGTGGAGCACCCCTGTGGAGTTTGGTAAAAGTCCCTTCCTTGACCTAGTTCAGTAATTACCTGTCTGCCTTATTTTTTACTTCATGCTTACGGATGGAAACACATTGATTTGTTAGGACAAAGAGAGTCAAAGAATTGGCATGTCTCTTAATTTTAGGGAGTTCTCCAAGCATTCTTGGGAGACAGTGCTTCTTGCACTGGAATAGTGAACAAAGCAGACCTTTTTGAGGTCTGTTGCCAGCTGTTTTACTTTTTCCATCTTTACTCCTGACTTTATAAACTTCTTTTTCCTGCTGTTGCTCTCTGCCACCTTGGATACTTAAATACTGTGTAGGACTCAGTTCCTCAGGTCTTAAGTTACTGTAGACAGTCCACGTGCTGTCAGCCATCCTATTACTTCATGTGCTACAGAGCAGTGAGGTGCTAAGCTAAAGGAGTCATCCCTTCATACAGTGTTTGACACTCTGATGCAAAGCAGATTGCACATAGCTGTGCAATCTTTCATGACCTGTGATGCTAACCAGCACTTTGATGATTGCTTGATTTTCAGGAACACAACAACTTACGTCTACTTCACCTTACGTGCTATTTCTGATACCAGGGCTGGCAGCAGGTCTCACACTTTTTCTCTGCATGGCAGTGTAAGACTTTTATTTCTTGTGCAAATTTTTATTCTATAGTTGAAATAACACTTCTTCCCCCAACAGAAAATCTGTGGCTTCTTTTTAAAGGAGATAAGAGAGGGAGAAAATCGACACTGAGCTACACTAGGAATCATCTCCTGGATGTTCCTCAAGTGTGCTCTATACTTTTGATTCCAAACTTTCTTATCCACTTGGTTAATGTAACTCAATGCTTTCCAATACTGGGACAAGGCCTTGTATCAGTACCACTTTCCTGCCATCAGACCCTGCAATGCAGATGGTTGGTACATGAAATTGTTTCCATATTTTGATAATATTTCCCTTTCATATACTTAAAAAAACAGCTTCTTATGAGGCTTTAGTAAGTCATAAAATAAATTATTGTCATCCAAATTCTGAACAACAAAATTATAATATTGTAATCAGCCTACGTAATTCTTAGCTACTTTTGACGTAGAAGAATACTGCTTATCTTAGAGAAATAAAATAATACCTCAAAAGCATTATTATATAGTATGTGTTCATATCACATTATATAATATGTGTTGCATATTAACACATACTATATGTGTTAATATGCAATATTAACATATTGCATGTTAAGTCTTTTCTTCACCAAACCTTTTTGTCACTGTAGAAGGGCTTATTTGAAAAGAACATCTGTTACTGTACCACAGCCAAAAGACCCATTCCATGAGCTCTCTCCAATGGACTTCCAGGTATGTTTTCTTTCCATTTGCCTGAAATTAAAAAATTTAGTTCCAAAGGTATGACCGTAGTGTTAGAAAGATGCAGACAAGCAAGAATCAATTTTCTTTCTTTTTCTTGTTCTTAGGGTATGGAAAGAGAAGGTCGATATACAAGTAATTTGTCTGTTTTACTTTTTATGAAATAATTGTCATCTGTCTACCTGAAGCACTGGAGAAAATACAGTTTCACCCTGCTCTCCCTATAAGCCATATGCTATCACTAGAATAATGTGGAGTGTAAGTTTCTCAGCACAATAATAATGCAGAATCAGGCAGGGAGAGAAGGGACAAAGAAATCTACAGTAGTTTTTCCATAGCAGATATTTAGATCCATGATAGTATTTGGCAATGATGCTAAAGGAGAAAAAGTTTCTAGGGTATGGTGAGCAAGAAAGTGGAGCAGAGTGTTGAGAGGCGCTAACTTACGCAGAACACTGGAATGACTCGTGAGAAGGAACAAACAGACAAACAGTGCAGGAACTTCCCTTCTAGAGAGCATATTGCAGTTTGCTGCAATTTTCAGTCTTTGGATTGGCAGCAGACAGGTCTGGAAGCCAAAATTTGTCTGCAGGGACACACTGAATTTCTGGCGAGCCTTTATAAAATCTTTTACTTTCTTTTCCTTCATCATGTTAACTTTTCTGTTTTAAAAGATGAATTTTCCAGCTTTTTAGTAAAAATGTCTTTTGTTCCTCTTTGGGAACTATATGGAGAGAATATCTAGACGTGTTTACTTCGGTCTTCTAATTGACAGAATCCTGCTATAGCTTCTACACAATAAATAACAACTCTGAATGACAGGAGATTCATAAATCATGACTTTGTGACTAATCTCATGCATCAAACCCTAAAAAAAATGTTACATTCTTCCTTTAATAGACAGAAGATATGGATCTATTAAAAAAGCAAGACACTGAAGAAATAATAAGTCTTGAAGAAGTGATGGAATGCAAGTGAAATGAGCAACTTGATTTTTTTAAAGCATATATATCTTGTTGGCAAAAATTAACAAGGTTTTCATATTCTGTCACTCCTGGAAGCAGGGAGAAGAGTATTGACTGTAGAGGAAATTCCCCAAGAAATTATCTTTAAAAGCCTCTTTGTATTTGGTTGATTTTCTATAAACATTTGAAGTTCGGACTTTTTCTGTTTTTTATTATGACAAATACTACAGTATTTCAGAAAAAAAAATTTCAGTATTGCTTTGGAAGTTATTATATTGGTTTTCAACATGATGCAAAAGAATAAGTAAGAACAACCAAACTTTAGGGTTTTATTCAGGATCTCCAGTGGTTTAGTGTCTCAAAAAAGGTACATCCATACTGCGATTGTGATCAGGAACAAAATTTGACATCTGTTTGAAGGCCCACTGTATGAAAACTAGCCAAGATCAAGCCTGTTAAGAAACATCACTTGCTCATACAAAATGACTACTATTAAAGATCATCTCTTCATATCTGTGTTAGATGAAAAAATTACTTAATATATGATTGCTAACAGGTAGCAGATGTATATGTGTATATGTATTGAGTGGGAAATGTTGGAAATTGAACATTTGAACTCTGCAGCAGAAGCCTGTCACTTGCTAACTGCAAGTGGTTCCGGCTGGTTATGTGTTTTTATAACACCTGGATGAAGCAGAAGTATCACAGCCTGAATCTTCCAATTAATAAGGAGATATGAGAGAAACCTCTCAATTTAGAGGCTAATCACATATTTTGACCTTCCATTTGCTTGAAATTGAATATGAGTCAGTGGTGCCCTGACAGCCAGGAGGGCCAACCTTGTCCTGTGGCACAGCATCACCAGCCGGGTAAGGGAGGGGATTGTCCTGATCTTCTCTGCACTGGGGTGGCCTCACCCCGATTCCTGTGTGCAGTTTTTGGTGCCACAACACAATAAAGATATAAAGCCATTAGAAAGTTCCCAAAGAAGGGCCACAAAGACGGTGAAGGGCCTTCACCGTGTTTGTTAAGATGGGAAGGTGTATGAGAAGCGGCTTGAGGTGACTTGGTCTGTTCAGCCCGGAGGAGACTGAGAGGACACATCATTGCAGTTACAACTTCCTTGTGAGGAGAAATAGAGGCGGAGGCACTGATTTCTTCTCTTTGGTGACCAGTGACAGGACCCAAGGGAATGGCCTGAAGCTGTGTCAGGGGAGGTTTATGTTGGGTATTAGGAAAATGTTCTTCACCCAAAGGGTGGTTGGGCACTGGAACAGCTCCCCAGGGAAGTGGTCACAGCACCAGCCTGACAGAGTTCAGGAAGCATTTGGACAACACTCTCAGGCCCATGGTGTGACTCTTGGGGCCAAGAGTTGGACTCATTGATCCTTGTGTGTCATTTCCAACTCAGGTTATTCTATGATTCTATAATTCCATCAAGTCTCAGGATGGTTAAAGTCATCTCAAGTAGCTGAAATCCTATCATGGAAAATAAAGTCCTCTCAGTAATAAAATTCCACTAGACTAGGTTACCATCAAGAGAGCATCTTTGAAACTAAATTTTTCTATAGTTCTGTGTTTCTAAATGAGCTTTCAATAAAAATTTATTCTGAATGCGTCAGGGAGACGGTTCCTCGCAGGACCATCTCTCCAGACCGGTTATGGTTTCCTGGGTCTGAGCTACAGACTCCGCACCAGCTACCACAAAAATTTATTTTGAATGTCTGTTTAAAACAGTGCCAGAGAAGGATCCTTCTACTTGAGTTATTATTGCCAAAAGATAAAAGCACCTGCATTAAATGTGGATAACTAAAGCCAACACTTACTTTAATCTAAGGACAATTAAACAGATACAGTCTACTGGATCCTCTCCATCCTGCTTCACTTAGAGTTGATCATGCCCATTGAGGCACCCCTTACATACCCACTGCTTTCACTGTGGAAGCTGCTGAGACAGCAAAGTCATTTAAGAAAACTTGTTCACTATCAGCACACTAATGAGAAGACCATAAATCATATCCAGGAAACAGCGGAGATGGTAGTAGGAGTGGGACTAAGATATCACTTTCCCATCCCTAGGCAAAGACCCCAAAGTCAGTGGAAAAGGATGGTCAGGCTTTACAACCTTTTAACTAAGTGGCTTGGATGCTCACACAGGAAGAAGTCCTTTATTCTGGTCACCTATGGCTGTTCCTCTGTTCTGTGCTAAAAACTAGAAAGATCTTGCTCCAAGGAAAAAATTGAGGATCTTGTTTACCATTTGTATTTTTGTGATATACACATAAACTGTAACACACCAGTACAGCAAAACAGCCAGACGGTTCTTGTGAACACTCCTGTTTTAGTTGGAGCAATAAACTATTCTTCAGCTTTTTGTGATTTTTGAGAAAATTTGGGTTTGATCCTGTTTCTGCAATGACTTTACTCCCATTAGAGCCAAAAGTCTGTAAACAGCCCTAGTGTCTCTGTCCAGGTTTCTCTTCTCTCCTTTACTCTTTCTCTTTCTCTTCCTCTTTTCTTCTCATTTTGCTTCCAACTCCTGGGTCATAGCAAGGCCACTCAACACTAGTTTTCTGGCCTCTGAAAGATGACAGACTTTGCTACCCTCAGTAGCACCATCTTTGCTTGGGAATTTTTAAAATGTTTTTGATTTGTTAGCATTTTTGAAAGCCTTAGGTAAGGAGTTGCCCTAAATATAGACAAGAAGTCCCCTGGGTAGAACAGTTCCCTTTTCTGCAAAAACACCACTGTCCTTGTGGGCTGTTTGGATTGTTTTGCTGCAGTATGTTCCAGTTTAAAAACAAAGTACCCAAATCCAAAAAAGACAAGCTCTAGTCTTCCTCATTGTGTTTCAGAGATACATAATCTGACAGAGCACACAAAAACGCACTGCTTCCCCTCTGCCTTCTCTGCAGGCTCAAGAGATCTTCAGAGTGGAAGCATGGACAGGCAGGCAAACAAAAATTCTGACTTCCTTCATTTTCCACAGTCCCATTTGGCTCTCCATGGCATTTCTTACAGCTCTGATTTTATTACTTGGGTACTTGTCACTACCCTACTCCAGGAAATGCAGTGTGTTACGACCACGAAATTGAGTGCTCATCTTCCAAAGATGAGGACACAATAAATGCGGCGTTTTTCATTCTTTGTGATCAGAAGTCCTTTCCTCTGTCTATACAGCACAGTGAATGTTCAAAAAATTCCCTACATGGTTATGTATGGAATTTATTTAATCTGGAAGTACAGTGATACTTCTGAAAATGGACTTCTTTTACCTCTGAATGACTACCATGGGCTCAGACCTGATGTCCAAGCTTTCAGTTGCTTTGTCTGTTGACATCTATAAAGTGATAGGGTAGTCATAGTGATTCTTACCAAAATGAGCTGCTTATTTGACTAAACATGCTTTTTGGTAGAATATCCACTTACACCTATATGGTCATCATTCCCACTCTTTTTTTCATAACTATGCTTCAGAAAAACTTTGTCATACTGTTATTCTCTACTAGCATATGAAGAGAGTCAATGTCCATGAATTGGTCCTTATAAAGCCACCATTGCCTTAGATCTTTACCTCTGAAACCACAAAAGACCAGGCCATGCTCTGTTGATTCTCTCATGATTCTTGATTCTGTGGACAACTGGAGTTTTTTAAGTTCTGGATGCTCAAAGGGAGTTGCTCATCTCCCCAGCTAACACCGAGTTATTAACAGATGTGATCAAATGCGTGAACACAACCATTGAGTGCCACTTAATGCATTGGTTCTTTTTTCATGCCTTGCTCTATGCTTTTAGTACTGCATGTGAGCAGAAGTGTGGTAGGTTCTTTTTCTTTTTTTTTTTTTTTGCTAGAAAATATTTTTGCAGACAAAAAGTTTCCAGTAGGATGAGTAGACTTGCTTCACTACACCTGTGCATTTTATACTACATGAGTTGAGGAGAAAAAAGCAGGTCAGATGTCCTCTTTGTGGTGTTGGCTGGCCTCAGTGACAACTCAGTATAACTACTATTGACAATCAATGTAAGAGAATGAAACCAGAAAACAACTGTCCACTTCGAGTTCATCAGTCATCAATCTCTAGCCAGAATCCAGGAAGCAGAAATACTCATGAGCCCAGGCATTTCTGGGTCTCTAGAAAGTAAGCCCTCTTTGTCTCCAAGGAAAGTCAGCACTGCACTACCCTCAGCTTCCTCCCTTGGAAATAACTGTATCCTAGTTATGTAAGAATAGCTGATATATAAGAACTACTGCTCATATGGTTAAATCATTCCATATGTCAATAAAAAAAGCTCTAGGATAGGAACGACCATGGGATTTTGATAAAGGCAATTCCTGGAACATCCAGGAAAACTTTTGGGCAGCAGGTGAATTTTTCCAAATATAGTAGCCAAGAAATGGGAGTGGTAGAGAAGTACATGGACTGTTCTCTTTCCTACAGGTTTTTAACTCCAAGCAGAAAGGATCTGCCTGTTCTTAAGAGGAAAATGTTGAAATATCTTGGTATTTGAAAAATGTCATATTTTCTTGTGATGCTTCAATTTCAATGTGAAGAAATAAAATTACTTTACATGGATTTTAAATCTCCATATTAAGCAAACTACATTGTCTTCTGTGAAACAAAGGCTTTCAGGGTATAAGGGAGGTTTTGATGTTTTATACTGTTTATAATAACCCTCTTCTTTAGAAAATGTATGGTTGTGACCTGAGAAGGTAACAAATGCTCAACAGAATGGGCCTGGAATGGCTATTTGTATTTGGATGCTTACTACCTACAATTTTTTTCTGTTTCAGTGGTGGTTTGTGGTTTGGCTATTTTCACCCTAGGAGAAATGGACTGAGGACAAGCCCACCTTTTGATAGTGATATATCTTATCTGAAGACATCATACCCAAGATTTGAAATCCCCTTTTTCCATCTGCTTTAAGAACATTTACAGTTTGCATTGTCATCTCCCTGAGAATCCCCCCAGGCCTGCTTACCCCTGCCCAACCCCCAGAGCTTCCCTCACCCTGCCCAGAGCCCTGAACCCCACATCAGTCCCTGGATCCATCAGCCCCTGCCCAGTGATACCACAGCAGGGCCAGTCTCTGGGTTCCCACAGCCCTGCCCTGCCCGAACATGGGCCCTGCCAAGCTGGGCCCACCCTCAGGCCCATGACCCTTCCCAGTCCCCAAGAAGGTTCCTGGTGGTCAGGGTTGGGGTTGCCCTGGGTCCCCAGTTGCCCTGATCTGGACTGGAGTTGGGGTGGGCTGGGACTGCCAGGCCTTGCCCCGATGCCTTCCATGGAGAAACCCCATCCTCCATCCCCCAGAGATGACTTGTATAGAGAGATGCTTTGTACTTCTCAGTATTGTTTAGAGCTAGAGAGAAATACCTGTAAAAGTAAATATTTTTATGCACTTGCTGGATTCCCAAGCACCAGCATGCTCTGGTGCAATGAAAAGAGAAATTTAACCAGCTAACTTCTTGTTCGTGTTATAAGAACTCCCGGGTTGGGCAATTACAAAAATTTGCTATGAATCAGGGGGGAAGTGATGACCATTTATTTTGCAACACTTCCGATGTTAAGACGGTTCCCCAAAACACAAGCAGCAAGGGAGACAGCCCTATTTATAGTTATACAGCCTTTTAAAATATAGTATTTCCATCTTCTCTGAACCTGAAGACTATAATAGATAAACAAGGTAAAGACATTTTGAAATAGAAGGTAGGTCCATCTTTTTCTTTCCAACTGTTTTGTTTGATGAGGTATTTACTGAGTCTCCAGGAAGTCCAGGACTGGAGGGGTCATGTCCCAGACAAAAATCTAAAAAGCTGTCAGAGGAATATATGGAACTAAGTTGAATGAAGATTTTTTTGCAAATAAAGTACCTGCAGCATGCTAAGAAAGAACCTAGACAAAATTTTGATTTTTTACTGGGTTTGATACTGAATTTTTAAAAGTGAGAGACTGTTCCTCAGTCATAGAATCATATTCACAGAATGATTTATGTTGGAGAGGACCAAACCCTCCATGGACATGTTCCAGTAGACCTGGTTGCTGAATGTCCCATCCAACCCGGCCTCAAACACTTCCAAGGATGGCGCATCCAAACTTCTCTGGGCAACCTGTTCCATTGCCCCACTGCCCTCACAGTAAAGCTTTGTATCTGACCTACATCCTTAAAAGCACAAGAACTAACACCCTCAGCAAACTTACCATATTCAACATTGGGTAACTTGAGTTGATGGATATTGCTGTGACCTATTTTGATATTTTCTGCTTGCAGCTGTTTACCCACCTGCCTGACATCTATTCATCCTAAACTTTATATATAGGAGATAGAAGAACAATCTTTAGAACTTAAAATGCTGTCACCCTGTATGTCAATGTATGTCCATAAAGTTTATGCAATACTTCTGAGATCACCAGCTTTTGTTTCACACAAATTGTTTTGTTGCAGCTATAATACTATCTTTGGAGGATTTATCCATAAAAAATTTCTTCATTGAATCTTTCAGGGCAAATATCTTTCATTGTTAGCAAACAAAATGAAATAAGTATTTCCTAAACTGAGCAATAACTAGCTGGAGTCTAACATACCTAAGTGTGTGCCATGATCCTCCAGCTTGAAGGAGTCACATGATTTTTCCTCATCATGGATATTCCTGTGTTTGCAGGCATGAATGGGTCGGCCATTGAAAACTTCTCCTGTGTGATTTATAACATTTTCCTCATGAACTGCACTTGGCAGGCAGGAAGGCATGCTCCAGCAGATACACAGTATTTTCTCTACTGGCAGAATTCAAGGTAAGTAAATCTGCTTGAGCCAGGAAATTCTGAATTCTCATTCACCACATCACAGTGCCCATGTTTAACTAAAATACTTTGCTGTATGCAGAGATGAAGAGGAGATGGAATGTGAGCTTTACATTAAAGATGAAAATGGCAGAAATATGGGATGTATCTTCCAAAATGTGAGCATAGGGACTGAAAAAGCTTACTTCCTGGTGAATGGGTCTAGCAAAGACTCCCTGATCCAGTTCTATGATGAGTACATTGACCTGTATAAAATTGGTAAGTAAATAGTTTATTTTGGCTTTATTTTAATTATTGTATTAAAATAGTAGAGCATTTATCCCTGAGAAGGAATCATGTACCCTGTCTTACCTAGAGTTGAGAGTAAGAGACTGTGGCCTTCTCAAGAAAACCTATTCCTGAAGCAGAAGACAAAGAGGGGAGTCAAACAGGAAAGCTCCACAGCTGCATTCTGTCTCAGATTCTTTAGCAATCTTCCCTTATGGTATTTAGGTTTTTCTCAAGCAAGGTCCACAAAACTTAACAAACTGTACTTTTCCCTGCTGTCCTTTCAGTGATGGCCAAACACCTTTCAACAGAGGAGAGGGGAGACTTTTTAGAAGTTTATCTGAGCACTGATTTCTGCTTTTCATTACCAATGGGGATGACATATAGGACACCATACCCTGGAGTAAATGAATTAAGATACGTACAACATACCTTATGCACATGGTGCTGTACTTGAAAGCCTCCTGTGCAGTTACTTTTACTGTGGCAAATTCTCGTTGGAAATGTCACACTGGTTTTGGTATTGTGTTAAAAAAATGCACAAAAAAGGCTTCATTCTATAAGAAGAAATTGACCTGTAACATCACTCATGGCAGATAAAACAAGATTGTTCTTAGACCAAGTAGCCCATCAAAAATAGGCCAGGCCTGTCCCTAAAGACAGTAGTGTAAAGCAGTAGTGTAGCTGATATTAAACTTTCCTCTATCAGCCTTTTGTCACCCTTTCTGCCATGAGTGGCTGTCTTTTGCTGTTCCATTAATCATGTCATTGGCAATGATCAAAAGATAAAGGTCCTCATAATTTTGCTTACATCTGTGAAGTGAAGGGAGATATATGAAGAAGTTGGCTAGGCTGTTAAAAATGGAGTGTCTTTCTTAAACTTGTATGGCTACTTTTGCAAGGAGGGAATAAACTGCAAAGTTCACGACAGACTGAAAGCAACACCTTCGTGTCACAGAAACATCATGAGGAGGCTTAGAGAAAAAAAGATCTTTGAATTTCGTACTTTAGGGATAGCAGCAGCTATAATAATATAACATAATAATATAATAATATTACTCTGCAGTAATAAACATCATCTTAGAAAGAAGACAGTACTTTATCTTATTCATCTAGAAAAGTAAATGGAGGGGGAGTTGTGTCTTCTTATCCTCCTATATTATGTTCCCTGCCTTAGTCCCTTTTTTTTTCTCATCCTGTGTACATGGTTTAGAAAACTTTTGTCTTTCAACTATTTCTAATTGGTCCTAAGAAAAATAGATATGAACTAGCATCTTTCTTCATAGAGTGTTACTTGCAATTTCACTCTCTTTCATAAAATCAAAAAGAGATCAAGGGATTTTTTTTTTTTAAAAAGTGAATTATTTCAATTCTTGATTATATAATTTCAGAAAAGCTCATGCCTCCATCAGATATCACAGTCAACTGTGATGAAATGAAAAATGATTGCATTATTCAATGGCAACGACCCCAAATAAGTCATTCTAACAAAGGCAAGTGTTTTAAATATGAAATCAACATAAAGTACAAGGTAAGAATGTCCTCACACAATATTAATTCATATGTTTGCATTTAGCAATGCACATGGGTGGAAAGAAAATCAGTCTCTCTTCTATGATGTAGCCTTCCCCATACATAGCATCTTATTCCTTTGTGACTGCACTTTTCAGGTCCATACCAAATCCTGTTATGCCATACTGCCCCATTTTTTTTTTTTTTTAAATCCCTGCTCCCTTGAGTAAGATGCTGCTGGAGATACACTGGATGACTGAGACAGTCCCAGAGGAGAAGCATGGTAAATCAAGATTCAAACATATCACAGCTTTGTGACAGCAGTCAGAAAAGGCACTTCTTACACTAAAACCTGTTGGAGTTGTCCTGGGTTGGACTATTTCCAATGGAGACTGGATCTCTGTGGAAGGGCAGAGCTGGGTTTTAAATAGTGAGAACTGCATTCACTTAACAAGTTTCAGTTAATGGAAGTGAATGAAATTTCTCCATAAATGAAACACAAATAGCTTATCGATATATAAGCATCATGCCTGTTGGTCCAGAAGTTGAAGATTTGCAACGATAAATAAATGGAAAATAGATGTGAGAGAAAGCAGAAAGGCCGTGTAATTAAGGACAGGTTAGTGGGGGTATGACCTTGACTTCACAAGTCTTCGGGCAGCAATAGGGAAGGAATGAGGCTGCCGTGTTCCAAGAGTAGATGTAAACCACTGTGGCAGAATTGCATCAAAAGGCCACAGGGTGGCAGATAGAGACTACAAAGGAAAAATCTTACTGAACTACAACCGGATTTGGCCACCCACTTAGTGGCTGATTGAAGGCATTCCCTAGGTTTCTGAAATTTGGAATTTCTTAGTCTGGATTGGGCTTGCTATTTCACGGATGAATTTTTTTGCAAGCCAAACTATCTGCCATGAAACAGCATTACTTCTCTGAATCACTTGGCTGTTTTAACAAAGAAACCTTACTGAAAACTCTGTCTGACATTGGAATAAAAGTCTATTGCAGTAAAACAATACATTTTTAGTAACTTTAATATATGTAATATCCATTTTATAAAGAATACTCAATTCACACCTTGTCTGAATTTTCTAGTTTTTTTTCCTAATCATTAGTGCTTTTCACCTACCTCATTATGTCAAAGTCCAGCATTATTCCAGCAACTGAGCAGTGTAGGCTCCCTTGAGACTTAAAAGATGCAACTATAATCATATCTTTGGAGGATTTAGCCATAAAAAATTCTTCTGCCAAATTCATTTCTTTATCACTGCCAGGTCTAAACTTGCGGGTTTTTACCAATACACTATGAGCAACAAATGCTGTACTGCAGTCAGCCTTTAAACTTTACTTTTCACAATTGAAATTTCTTGCATTGGGAGCAAACAAAAAAAAAATTTAAAAAGGATAAAAACATGAATAACATAATTTCAATCACATTTTTTCATGTTTGAAAAAAATGTTTCTTCTTCAGTAGTGTTTCTTGTTAAAGCTTTATGGATTAGGATATCTGAGAAAACCAAAGGCAAAGACTTAGCAACGAAAACCGAGCTAAAAAGGCACCAAATACCTCTACCTCCCATATGTTCTTTGTCACTAGGTTCTCCCAATTCAGTGAGCAATAGGCCTGCTTTCTTCTTAACCTCTCTTGTTGTCAATGAACTCATCAAAAACTTTCTTGTAATCACCTCCCTTGCTAGTCTTGACTCCAGCTAAGCTTTGTCTTTCCTGACTCCATTCCTGCATTTGCAGATGATGTTGTTGTATTCCTCCCAAATCCCTTCTTCTACGTTTTGTACAATTCCTTTTTGTCTCTGAGTTCAGACTCAGTCTTCGTGTCCTGTCATGCTAACCTGTCACACTTGCTTGATTTTCTGCACACCAGAATGGACCATTCACGTCTGTCCAGAGAAGGGCAGTGAAGCTGGTGAAGAGTCTGGAACATAGGTTTTATGAGGAGCAGCTGAGGGAGCTGGGGTTGTTTAGCTTGGAGGAAAGGAGGCTCAGGGTAGTCTACATCCACCTGAAGAGACATTGTAGCAGCTGGGAGTCAGTCTCTTCTCCCAACAAACAAACCACAGGACAGCAGGAGATGGCCTCAAAGTTGCACTAGTGGCGATTTAGATGAAATATTAGGGTGGTTAGGCATTTGAGCAAGCTGTTCAGGAAAGTGATGGCATCACCATCCCTTGAAGCACTCCAAAAAACATGTGGCTGTGTGTTCAGGCCAGGTGTCAGGATCAGACTGGCCTCCACCAGTTGCTGTGCCTGCCCGGACTCAAGCAGCATCCGATACACCAGCATGGAGCAATGGTCAGAAGACTTTCATTACCTCAGCATGCCAGCAAAGGTTCCCAAGTAGTTTCCTGAGTGAGGTAAAGGGGCAAGTGAAGAAATCCCAGGCACTGTAGAGCAGCAGCCCTTGGCAGAGGACAATGGGCTTGAGTTTATGAGATACCTCATGAGCACCAAGTGTGATGCCTACATGAATAACCTTGTGAGCTGTCACACAAAAAGCGCATGGCTGATTAGGGTAGAGCACATAATACGGAACAAGTTTTGGGAAAATCCAGCCAAAGGCAACATAAGTAACAATATTTATTGCAATGTAGAATAGTGATCTTAACAAAGCGTAAAGGGTTTCATGATAAGCATAATGTGGGTTATTGCTATGCTTCCATCACCTATCCCCTTGTCATTCTTACACATTTAAACCTGCAATGTGGCACTTGCAGACATGGTTTAATTGTGAACATGGCAGTGCTGGGTTAATGGTTGTACTCAATGATCTTAGAGGTCTTTTCCAAGCTAAACAATTCTATGATTCCATGATTCCTGTGCTCTGAGGAGGTTGTCCTTGTAGATCAACCAGTAGCTTGGCCCTCGGGGGCACTTTCCCTTGAGTACCAAGGCCTGTGACTATGCAGTTTCCTGTAGAGGGTCTCATCTGCTTTTTCTTGATCATGAGATCTGGAACAAGAACCTACTACATTTACACCTCTGCTGGTCTGTCCTCGGATGCCTTCTCTTACTGGCTCATTATTTATCCCCAGACAGAGCTCTATGCATACAAGGAACTCCTTTACACACAGTAGAAGGACCGGGTTACCAAGCCTGTTTGCAAGGACACAGTCACCCTCCTTGGTTCGATGCATCCCATGCCTGTCCAGTAGCCCCCATTTCTCAAAAAGGATCCCAAGGTCATAGAAGACAAAGCCCTGCCTGTGACAGCAGTTACTCAGCCAGGTGTTGACCTGTTGAATGACTGCAATTCTGCTCAAGGCTTTCCCTCTCACTGGAAGGCCTGAAGAGACACCATCTAGACTTCCTGCCCTTCGCCATCCCCCCAGTGCTCTGTAATCACCCTTGAAATCTTCCAGGTTACCCCTGGGCCTATAAAGAAGAACAAAAAGGGGTTCATTGGCCAGATATTTCTCCTAGATTGATCCCTGTGCAAAATTATCTTGATTGCAGATACTAGGTGTCCTGGACAGCAGCTTGCTTTATAAAGTTTTAGAGTGGTTTGGGTTGGAAGTGTCCTCAAAGACTATCTAGTTCCAATCCCCCTGCCATGTCAGGGACACCTTTCACTGGACCAAGTTACTCAGAGCCTCATCTAACCTGGCCTTGAACACTTCCATGGATGGGGCATCCACAGCTTCTCTGGACAGTCTGATCCAGCTCCTCGCCACCAGCACAGTAAAGAATTTCTTCCTAATACCTAATCTAAACCTACCCTCCTTCAGTTTAAGGCCAATCCCCCATGTGCTATTAATACTTACCCTTGTGAAAAGTCCCTCTCCAGCTTTCCTGTAAGACCCTTTAGGTACTGGAAGCTGCTGTAACCTCTCCCCAGAGCATTTTCTTCTCCAGGCTGAACACCCTCATGTTCAGATGCCACAGGTGCATGCATGCAATTATTTGAAAAAATAAGTCTGGATTAATTAAATTTTGTTTTAAAATGGTGTATTGCAAAATAATTACAAAAATATATAACTAGTAGTCTAATGGAGATGATATAGTCTGGAATCAGTTGTGTGTTGTCAGTAAATTATGTGGTAGTTATTCAGAAAAGATGAGCAAATTGTATTGTCTGTCAAAAATGTAGTGGAGGGCAGCCTAAAATACTTGTGAATCCATGCCAGTACCAAATACTTTCATCTAAAAGAAAACAGTATTTTCATCGTATTTGCAATTACATACAGTGACACTTATTGTAAAATTAAAACATTAGATGTAAACTAAAAAGTTTATTTCACAGATTTTTTTTAATCATCTTTTTCTCCCCCCTGGTGTGTGTAAGAATAAATTTATCATTTCCATTCAGGTCAGGCTCAGTTGCATTTCAGTTTAATCACCAGTCTGAAATAAAATTTATATCTCAACTGCAATGATAAGGAAAACAAATATCTTTCCATAGCAGAATTAATCGGCATTGTAGATGAATTAGATATTAGATACTAAATGTTAGAGAAATCATTAGTTCTTCTGAACAAACCATAAAGTACATAAGAAAGAGAATGCAGAAAAATGGGACAGTATATAAAAATTAATTGAAACATAAAACAAGCAATGATAAAAATTAAGTTAGTTGCTTTTCTTTTTCTCTCAATTTACAGGATAATCCTAAAGGAAAACCCATATATACTTCTATACAAGTGAGTCTGTTTGTTCTATTAATTAGCAATACATGTTCATTTCATTGTCAACTGTGAAGAGTAAATAGTATGCAAATACCTTTAAATCAGTATGTCCTCAGTATCCTATGCTTTATGGGATCCTTATTTATAGATTTCATGAATGTGTCAAACTGCTAAATCATCATGGCATATGTAATTTATTATACATTCAAGGGCAGAACTTTATTGTTTTGCTGTAAGTATTTCGAAAACTCTTCCACTTTTCATTATATTGTCCACTCTCCCTCTCAAATATTGGGAACAGAGTTTGAAGTTACACATCACTGACAGCAGAGAAACGATAAAGCATCTCCTAGGAATTTAATTTTATTTATGAAAAACATAGACCACAAAAGTCCTTTTAGGATGGAGGCTGTCATCCAGGTATGCCACACCTCCTTTTAATCAGTGCAGCTTGCACGTCCCACCTCTATGCAAAAGTCTCCAAGAGCAAGAGTATTGCAGTAAATTCTGGTAACACTAATTATTGCAATCTTCTACTTATTTTACAGTTTGGCTGGAAAGTTATGCTTTGTCTGAAAAGTCATAATGCAAAGACTGAGGCAGGTGCACAGACACCTTCCTCAAATCACTCAGTGCTAGCAGTACTGACATGAGATGGTTCAAGACCTTTTTCTACCTCTCTAAGTGCTGTGGGAAATTATCAATGAAACAAATTGTATCATAAGAAATCATAGGTTATACTTTTACAGTGTAAAAGATGAAATGCTTCTAAATGTAAAAAGTTTAGCAAGTGTCAGGTTATTTTTGAGATGCACATTTGGGTAAATATTATATAAATAATAATGATGATTTTTTTTCCTCTGGAACAGCAACCTACTTTAATAAACAATGCTTTCATAGCCTCTTAAAAGTTTCACTGGTAAATGGCACATGTATATTTTCGACACCTAGGCATGGAACAAAGAGAACAATTCAGTTTTCTGTTTTCTTTAGGAAGGGGTAAATAGTCACACATTTCCAAGATCTAACACAAGAAAGAAGTATCTCTTGAAAATGAGAGCAGCTGGCAGTGCCTGCCTTGTGAACCCAGCCTGGGGGGAATGGAGTGCACCTGTTGAGTTTGGTAAGAACAAATCTATGCCCTGGGCTACTCTTCCCCCAGCGATGTCCTGTCCACCTCACACATTGCCATGCACATATGGACACACAGATGTACAAAGGATTGGCAAACTTTTTGGTTCACACCAGGCTACAGAGAAGAGCAGGAAGAGACTTTATAGATTTCTTAACATTTTAACACTGGAAATAACATTAAAAAGTTACACATTTGCAGCTGTAGTGAGCTCCTGCTTACTGCAGGGGGTGTACAAATAGGATCAATGTTATTCCTTCCCATCAGACATTTCTGCTGAAGTGATAAATTACAGAGTTCATTTCATACCAAGCAAAACCTTTCAGACTGGCGTTCACCACAGTCAGTCAGCACAGTAGACGTTTGGCACAACATGAAGTTCAAAAAGTTCAAGGCACTGCACCTGGGTTCAGGGCAACCACTGGTATCAGTATGGGCTGGGGGATGAAAGAATTGACAGTAGCTTTGCTGAGAAGGACTTAGGGGTGCTGGTAGATGGCAGGTTGGACATGACCCCACAAGGTGTACTTGCAGCCCAGAAAGCCAAACCTGTCCTGGGCTGCATCAAAAGCAGGGTGGCCAGCAGGGCAAGAGAGGGGATTCTGCCTCTCTACTCAGCTCTGGTGAGACCCCACCTGCAGTGCTGCATCCAGCTCTGGGGTCCTCAGCATGGCAAGAACATGGATTTGTTGGAGTGAGTCCACATGAGGGTCACAAGAAGGATCAGAGGGCTGGAACACCTCTTGAAGTCTAAGAGAGTTTGGGTTGTTCAACCTGGAAAAGAGAAGGCTCCAGAGACACCCTCTTGCAGTCCTCCAGTACTAAAGGGACTACAAGAGACCTGAAGAGAGACTTTGTGCAAGGTCATGTCGTGATTGTTCAAGAGGGAATGGCTTTAAAATTACAGAGTGTAGACTTAGATTAGATTTTAGGAAGAAATTCTCCACCATGAGGGTCATAAGGCACTGGCACAGGTTGTCTAGAGAGACTGTGGATGCTGCATCCCTGAAAGTGTTCAAAGCCAGGTTGGGGCTCAAGCTGGTCTAGTGGAAGCTGTCCCTGCCTATGGCAGAGTGGCTGGAATCAGATGATCTTTAAAGGTCACTTCCAACCCAAGTCATTCTGTGTACTGGAATTCTATGATCTATTCCTCGTATAAAAGCAACAACAACAATAACAACAACTATTATTATTAATAATAACAATAACAATAACAATAATAATAATAAATGTTTCTCCTTCAGGAAATGAAGAAATTATATATTCTTCAGTATGGATTTTACTTGTGGTAGCAGTTGTGACACCCTTAATTGCAATCATTACAGTTTTGTTCTGCAAAAGGTAAACTTAATTTATGCATTTATTTTATTTTCTGTGGGTGTGTGTAACACCTGTAGTGCTTAAACAAATAAGGTGTAGGTGTCTCTGTAGGATACATAAAATAAACCACATGTGAAACAGAAACAGAAAGGATGTTCTATGATATGATGCACTTTGCATAGAAATATACAGTAATTCAGAAAAGATACTGCTCTCTCAACTTGTTAAAATTTTTCCCCCACTTTTCACTGTTTGTAATGACATAGGACAAATTCCTTTTTCTTTCAGTGAAGGAATTTTACTACTAGTAAATCTTGAATCAAAAATGAATCTGTTACCATCCAAATTATTAATGTTTTCCTGATATGTGTTCATTCTGTGTTGAGATTATATATATTTTTCAGTTCACTTCTAAGACTGAAGAGGAAGATAAGAGCTGCTTCAAGGGTGCAATGGTTTTGTCATATTACAGTTATTCGATTTTAATTTTGTATTCAATACCCTTTGATTTCCAGGACTGGCTGTTGGAAGGCAGCATTTCCACAGATCCCAGGACCAAAACCTGCTTTTTTGACACTGGGTGATACAAACCTAGAGGTATGTTCTCTTTCTATTTTTATATCAAATGTGTGAAATACATACAAAGCTCTACTGGACGAATTTTTAAATGATAAGGTACTTATTACAAAGGATCACTCTTCTTTTTGCCATATCCTGAAGAATTACAAAGTAAAATCACCAGGCAAGTTTGTTAAGGGAAGTCAAACGTAGTGCTCTTCCGGAATCACGAGGTTTCTCCCATTCCAGTCTCACAGGTGCACAGGTTGATGGTCCCATTGGTAGACTCAGGCAGCAGGAAGGGCTGTTCACTTTCCCAACACGAGGCACAGACATGAACAATGACACAACAGAGCACAGTGAGGCAGCCGGACACAAAACCAGCACAGCTGCCTCTACCAGCACCACAGCAACACCATCAGCAATCTCATAATTAGAGTCCCAGACATCACAGCCCTCTTGCCACTCTCCAGCTGAGCAGGGCTGAATTTGCCAGTGAGACGAGTACACCTCCTTGCTCTCTTCATTTACAACCACCACAGAGTTCCTCACATCTGATCCTGGCGTCTGAGCCCTGTGTCCCCCCCACCAGGTCCCACCCTCCAAGCTGCCACCTTGAATCCCTCCAGGTGCACACCTCTCCTTCTTACCCACTAGCAAGTCATACACACAGGATAGAAAAAAAGGTGATGCAGAAAACGGTTCAAAACAGGGTTTTGTAAGGAAACAGGACAGACTGTGGTGGTGACACATAGCAAAAACAGGTGAAATACTTTCAGAATTGTGCATAAGTAGATGCTAACCTAACATTATGTATAAGACTGATGGAAGTTTTTATTTTCCTTTCAGCTGATGGAGAACAAAATTCAGTCAATAACATCTGAAAACGAAGAGATAGTATTAGTTGCTGACATTGTGAGATAACCAAGAAAAATGGAGGGGCCTGAAAGTGCATTTCTTAGACAACTCTATATTCCTGTGGAAAGTCTGGAATAATACATTGGCTTTCTCCACTTTCTTCTTTTTCTTGTATAGAACTGTGATGCAACCAAGAGAGAATGATATCTCACATGCAATCTTTCTAAATGCCATTGTATTTGCTTATAGCTTTGGCTAATTTTAACTGTTTGGGTAAGCTGTCCCTATTGGATATCTTCTGTTTTGTAAATAATATGGAAATATTTCATTCAAGAAGTTTTATTTATATTTTGATCTTAAGGAAAAATGATTGGTTTTCTGTCTCATATTAAAAATATTAATAATTAATTTATTGAGATGAATACAATTTAAAAAATTCTGATGCCTGAATTCCATTGTTCTACTGTCAAAAATGGGTCAATTCATGCTAGAAGTTTCTTTGGAGCTCTTCAAGTACACATGGACAACTAGAAAATTGAGATTGGCTCAGATTTTCACACTTGACATTTGAACATTGATATTTCATTATTAGACTAGTTTTATAATGATACTAGACATTTGATTATTAGACTAGACATTCCCAGGACTATTTTCTTGCACAGAGGCCAATTTACTTGTAAGAGTCCAGACACGCTTTCTTAAACCCCTAAATAAGGTGGACACATGCAAACTACCTTTAGAAATTAGCCCTGGCCTGAGCTAACCTCTGGATTATGTCCAGGAGTTTTCAGCACATTGCTTGTAAATCCTGGCCAAACTAGCGCTGGGAACAGTTGTTCCTGGATGTGTTCCAGTGCTGGGGAGCCTTCCAGAGCTGTACTTTCTCCAGCTTATACAGTAGCTGAACACAAACAGCTCTTGGCACACTTCTGCCTTTGGCACAGCTAATGATTAGCTTTTGGTCAAAGACTCACCTAGGAAGCTTTCTGCAGCAGATCAGAACAACAAAGCAAATATCTTAAAGAGGCTGAATTCATGCTGGACACACTTGTAAACCATCTTTGTATTTTTCCCAGTATGCAGCAGTGGTCAGAGTGGAAATGCTCACAAAACTTGCTGAAAGAGTGATGGGGTTGTAACAGACTGCACTGGTTTATAACCTTGCACAGTAACTTTCCTCTTGGGCAAAATTGCCAGGGGGAGGCACAGTTTGGATCCAGTCCACCAAAACCTAGCCATGAGCCATGAACAACCATTCAGTGGCTTGCTATAAGGAGGGGAATAGTAAAGTACAATAAAGACAGTATCAAGACACTCAAGAGATGGCATTGGGGTCTTTTTAAATAGAACTTAAACAAGCTCCTAATTTGTTTCCTGCTTTCTCCTGGAAAGGGATAACATACTTAGCTGATTCAGGAAAGGTGTTACAGACAGAACCCTGATTAATTAGTCCAGGTTACAGTTCAAAATCATTGAATCACAGAAAGATTAAGGTTGAAAAAGACCTCCAAGATCATTGAATCCAAACCTTGGCCTTAACATCACCACCTTTTCAACTAAGCCATGCCACTAAGTGCCACATCCAATCATTTCTTGAACATTTCGAGGGATGGTGAGCCACTCCTCATACGACTTACAAATGGATCAGTTAAAACTAATTCAGCCACTGTTTGGGCAGCCTGAAGGTGCTGGTCAGGTGATACTGTAATACTACCTTCACATCACCTAGAACCTTACCAGACATGCCACCACAACAGCATGCAAATCCCTTCATCAAAATTGATCAGGCACACTGACACATACTTTGAGTCACAATTATGTGTGATATGGAAGGATCTTTACCGTCTATCTAACTTTAGAAAAGTTACTCAAGGTGGCAGTGGTCACTGAGGTGGGTGGTGGTACCCAAGTAGAGCATATTTGATGACTAGACAATTTCAGACCACACTGAACTGTGACTACAGGTGTACTAGATGTGTTTCTTTTAGGCTACATAGCATAAGTAAATTAAGTCCTTTAGTGAGTAGAAGATTTGAAACATGCATGTCCTGTTCCCAAGGTACTGAAAAAGCTGACAAGGACTGAGCCTAAATTAGTATGTGGTTCTAGAGACAAAATTCTGCAGCTCATCCCTGCCCCACATGTGCTCTGACTAAACTGTTAGTCATGTCACTTACCTAGTTTTTTCACCCAAGGATTTTTAAAATGGAAAAAAATATTAACATGTCTTTCTAGTGGGAATCACTGGCTAAAGGCAAGCAAGACTGAGCAGTGCAGACTGAAAACAAAGACGTCTAAAATTTGAAAAGTCTGTGAAGTAGGTTGCTATTGGTGGATCTGAGCACATACACTAGCAAAAAAACCCCAAACCTACCCTACAATTTTGGTTCAATGATAGCAGGGTAAGAATAAGGGTAGGAATAAAGTTCTTCCTTTAACAGACTAACTACTAAGGATCCTCCCTCACTCCTAAGAAGCCTAGGGAATTCTTCGCTTTCCTGCTATTGTGCCCATGTTGGGAGTGGAAGGTAGGGGCTAACAGAAATTCAGCTTGCTACAAGCATGCAAGAACAGCAGGAAAAAACAAAAAAAAATCCATTACATGCAGATTATGTAACTGCATGTCAGATATCATGTAAACAAATGGGGAAGTGGCTAACACTCAGCATAACCCAGAGCCACTTCTGAAGTTGCTGGAAGTTAAAGCAAACAATACGGATTACACTCTCATATTTATGTAACTGCAAAGATTTTTGTGAATGTGACATTATCTTATTCAGTAAATGCTTGGGATATTTTCTTTTAATTTCTGCAGTCAGACAGTTTTGCACCTAATTTATGATGCTGCAGCCTAAGATGAACCAAACAAAAACAATCCACAGCTGGGCAGTGAGAAAGTTCAGAAATTTGGGTCTGGTATTTTCCTTGGCATTTCTTTGCCTGCAAATATGCAAGACAGAAATTTCTTGGCTGTTTGTATATACATGCTAAGGATTTATCTTCCTCAAAGGAGAACCTGGGCCTGTGCAGGGGCCATAACCAACATATACAGGCAGTCACTTTAAACATGGACTAGTCACACAACACTGCTTTTATTTCCAGTACATATTATTTATGAAAATCTGTTTATTTATAGAGGCGGTATTTCTATGAGCATATTCATATACTGTGATTCCACTGAGTATTCATGTATTTTTTGGGTAATGTGTTTGCATATTGTGACTAATAATGCTTAGTTCATCTGACATAACAGGAAGGAAGAGTCAGTTGCATGATCACTTCATGTGAAGTTGTTAACATCTGCCAATCAGGAAATTTAAGGAAGCTCAAAAGCAGTAAGGGAAATGATAAACTGAGCAGCTTTCTAACTTGCAGCATTTGTTACTTAATACTGTCATGCAGTAAAAAAATAAAGCTAACTGGCAGAGCAAAACACTTACTGATTTCTGCATGTGATTACCAACTACACATTGCTGCTTGCAGACCGAAATCAAACAAGGTAAATGAGGAGAGTTTTTTCAAGAGGAGGTATGTCTCTCTATGTTGTGTGTTGATTTTCTTGTGCCACAGAAGATTTTTTACAAGACGCAAATGTTTGCCAAGGATTAAGTTAGGTACAGTCATACTTGAACATGTACAAAATCTGGATCAGCTTCCTTTGTGTTTGAGGAATTCCAGAGAAAATTTTGAGGATTCTTTAGCCTAATTGATTAAAAGTAGAAATGTGTGTATACAAAATTTCTAAAGATTTCTGCAAGATCCAGGAAAGACTATGAAATGTCTATGATATCTGTTGCACTATTTGATATTTTTTCTGACATCTATTTTTCAATAACTGAAAGAAATGCTATTCTCTTTACACTTTCTATAAATTACTTTAACCAGAAAAATGTGGATTTCTACTTATTGGGGGGGGGTGGAAAAAGTGAATCACAAAATCATGGGATGGTTGAGGCTGGAAGGTAATTCTAGAAATTGTCCTATCCCAACCCTTGCTCAGAGCAGGGTCAGCTACGGCAGGTTGCTCAGGGCTTTGTCCAGTCTCTGCTGGTGCCAGGGATTGTTCCTCCCCACATGCAGGACCCAGCACCTTCCTTTGCTGAATTTAAAGAGATTCTTGTCACCCCATTTCTCCAAATTCTCCAAGTCCCTCTGAGCAAAACAGTTGTATATCACCCACTCCTCCCAGTTTTGTATCATCTACAGAAATCAGAATACTGAACTAAAAACTGAAATAGTTGTATTTAGGCAGTGATTTGATAGTAATATTTCATTGCTTGGTATGCATTGTAAGGTTTCTATTCCTATTTCAATGCTTCCAGGAAGGCTTAGCAAGTTTATGATATTCTCCTTAGCTCTGTAATGTATAATTATCAGTTTGTGCTCACATTACACTGCAAGTAAAATACAAAGTTTCATTTCTGGAAGTGTGTCATGGGCAGGAGTAATTTTCCCAGAGACACTCAAGCAAATAAGTCACTGGTCTCAGGGGACATTTTCTGGTACCAACCCACACTTACAGCCTAAGAGCAAAGACAGTAGGTTGAGAGGGTAAGAATTGATAGTGCTTAAGTCAGTATTTTGTACATGATTTCTGTAAAAACTACTATAGACTACCTGATTACTTTACTTCTGACACATTGATAAGGTGGATAGACTGGGTTTATAACAAACTGTCCTGGAGAGAGCTAGGGAGTGAGCTAAGAGCTGAGGAGTGTGGAAACCAGGTGCTTGAGTTCCCCTCCTGGGGCCCTCCCCTCTGTAGCAGGGTAGACACACATCTGTGAGGCTGGCCAGGGGAGAAAGAAGAAAGAAGCAAAGCAGAAAAAATCATCCAGTTTGGCCATTTTCATCCTAATAGACTCCATTTTACCTCCTATTTTGATGAAATACGAGGAAATACTGCTTACAGTAGAATATGTACGGTTCTTCTGGTCTGATCCTCCAAATAACACAATCATTTTGAAATAAGTGTTCCTTCTGGCACCTTCAGTACTGAGGTGTCTTCAGACCAGAGAGAGCTTTACCACATCTGTCTGCAGAAGACCAGTCTGGGAGAGGGTGGAGGTCCTGGAGGCAGAAAATTCCTAATAATACGGTGCTAGAGCTACTTGCTTGGCCACTGTGCAGAAGGTCTGGATTGCTCAGCTAAATGGCTTAGGGCTCACCACAGCTCCTACATCTCTTATCCTGCCTGCAGGCAGATAAAGAAACAGAGGACCTGGCAATGTGTTGGGGCATTCAGCTGGAATGGTCATTTCTTATGAGGAAAGCGAATGCTTACAGCTCTTTCCACTGCAGGTCCAGTGAAATGTCCAGAGTGTGCCAGCAAACACTTCCCTAAGCAGACAGGGCTGCAGACGATTTTTATGGCTGTGTCCCAGATGGGTGTTTCCATGAGAAAGTGTGAAAAGTACTTGCAATATGGGGCTGCAGTCATGTGTAGGAAACCTGAGGGAGATTTTGAAAGCACAGGAGTAATCAGAAAAGAGAGAGGGAGATGACAAGAAGAATGAAACAAAGGAAATAAAGGAAAGGTGAGCAGACAGTTGCCAGAGAATGGGAAAACAAATGCCTAGAAAAGGAACATAAGATGAGGAAAGGGAGGGGAAAATGTTGAGTGAACAGAACTGAACAGAAGGGCCAAAATGGAGAAAAATATGATTAAGAGGTTGACTAGAAGGGCAACAGGTCTCGAGGTTCTCACGTGCATTACTGGGGAGGTTCTTGAGAGCATGGGAAAGTGGAAATAACTTTTTGAAACTAACTAATTGAGACCAGTATCTCACAGAGGATTTCATGGTCAGTCCTCCATACTGTTTGTACTTGAGATTCTTCAGCATCACTCCCCAGAAGCCCTGGCCACATCCTTACTGCAGTATGATGATATACAAATATGGATGCTGCAAGAGATAAGCAGGTTACAGTGAAGAGTCTGTTTCTATTGCAACCCCAGCTTGGTATCCTGGCCCGGCTTGAATCCTGGCGACCACGATCTATGTCATATCAAGCCAATTTCCAGGAAATGTGAAATGCCTTCTGGAAATATTCAAGACTACAGGATGACTTGCTTGGAACATCAGGATGGGTTTTTGCTTTCACCACAAGTGGAATCAGTTTGAAAACAGACCACAAAAATTAATATAGACAGGCAGACTAGTAACAAAATATTACTATGTTTCTCTTTTTCCTGAATTTGTAAGAATTTAATTTGGTTTAGAATTATCCTTAGTACTGCCTTTAATCAAGAAAATTGCTACTATGAAGTTGCAGTACTAGGCAATGCTAAAACAAACAAAAATTTAACCAGAGTTGTTTCTTCATGTAGGAAAAAAAAAAATGCTGGGAATAGGGAAATCTCTTCCAGGATTTTAACCTCCTCTGAGAAAAGGAGAACAGCACATAAGATGAGAAATGTTTGACAAGAGCTGATGCCAGTGTTTGACTAGCTTTCCTCAGACCTCCATACCACATGAATGAGTGTGGAGTTGCCCTTTGCAGGTACTCACACTTCCTTAGTAAATTAAATTGCCTACAGCGATCTGTAACATCTGACTCCTTGGTTTCTGACGCTGCAGCAAACATAAATTTGAAGTAGACTATTCTGGCTGGATGTAAACCTCAAAGAACAGTGGGAGTTACGTAGTTTGAAAAGTGGAGAACCACTTGTGATAGCAAACAGGAAAAAATACTGTGGTGCCCTGACCTTGGCAGGCCACCCGCTGCTCTCTCACTCCCCCTCTTCTTTATTCTCTACTTCCCATCAGCAGAAAATATCCACGCACTCCCTGTGGGGGGCCTCAGTACACACAGCAGTTGCTTTGGAAGTCAAAAGCCTGGATGATGAATGCCTCCTCCCTCCCCAATCCTTCGTTCTCCCACGTTTTATTGCTGAGCATGATGCCATGTGATATGGAATATCCCTATCGGCTGGGGTCAGCTGTCCTGGCCATGCTCCCTCCCAGCCTTAGGCTCACCCCTGTAAAGAGTGCGCAACAATAAGGGGGATGCACTCTTAGTTTAATAAATGAAATTTATTAGTAATTAAGCAAGTAGAATGTGAGCAAAAGCAGCGCTGGGTGACAGGGGAGTCTCCGCTCCGCCAACTGCCACGTTTTTTAGCTTGTACAGAGTCCTTTATATATGGTTTTTTTCTTCCGCTTTCCTGTCTTTCCAGGTGGTTGTTATCTAGTTTCTCTGCGCATGTGCGTTGTGTTGCTAGGGGGTCTTCTTCTGCCTTCTGGTGGTCGTTGAGGCTGAAGCCAGAAGTCTTCCTCCATAGTCCTCTGAATGACCCCTGTTTTTCTCTCCCATATTTGGTATTTTATCTCTTTACTTACATAACATAAGCGGAAGCGGTACATATTTGGCACTACATATTTTATAGGCTGCAATGGCACATCTTTGGCAATTCATATTGTTCCGGATATACGGGCTAATTCTGCAAGCGTATCCTCCTTCAACTACAGAGGATAACTTGTCTACCTCCATAGTTTAATAAACAATTGCAGCTTTTAACACCCCCATCCTACTGGCCTCTGCAGAGCTGGTGGGATGGGGTTGGAGAGACACCCCTGATGCTGTGCCAGCACTGCTCAGCAACAGCCAAAACACTGGTGTGTTACCAGCACCATTCTAGCTACTAATACAAAGTACAGCATTGAGATGTTCACAGGATCAGAACGCAAGAAAACCTGACTTTCTGATGGTATAGTTAGGAAAGATATGTGGGAAAAGAGTAATCCTAAGTCATGGTGTCTGCCCTGGATATAGTGAGTGTATTTATCATCATGAAAGTCTGTGGCCTCTTTATCTCAAACTACTTTGTTACAGGCAGTATCATGGCTATTCAGCTCTTTCAAAGAAGAGGTGCCTGACAGACATCCTGAAGCACACCCTCTGCTTGGCTTTTCTAAGGAATATTTTTTAAAAATTAAGGTTTTCATAACCAAAATACACATTATCATGATTTTCCTTTCCTTTTTTTTTTTTGTTTTCCCTTTTTCTTTTTCTTTCTGAACGTTTCATTATCTCTTTCCAGATAAGGAAATATGTTTGTTACTCTTGGACTCATTTGCATGATTTGGTGGTATATGATGCTATTTCATCCCTTGCATGCTGACATCCAGTGTATGGAGTGTAAGTATGTTTTTGCAGATATAATCTGAGAAACAAAGTTTAACTCTTCGTTTATCAGAGATATTTGCAATGAAACTGGCTATTGCCATCTTAAGCCTAACAAATACTATCCTCTGCATTCAACAAAAGCAATATCATATCCTTTTTGAACTTATGCTGCAACACTTTCAGCAGACACATGGGAATCACCTATTACAAATGTGAATGTGGACTGGAGAAGAATGGAACTGTCCTGGGAGAGCAGCAGGAATTTCTCTAAGTACAAATGTACCATCATGAACATGAATATGGAAGATAGAGAGGAAGAGGTAAACTTGCTATTCACTGGGATAAATAATCATACCTTTTATCAATTTCACTTACTTTGAAAAAAATGAATGTTGCAGATAACATCTGACATGTGGCCATTTGCACTCTACAGCTTGATCTCTCAGGGGCAGTGGAAAGCCATCAGCAATGCCAGGGTGCATTTACTGCTAAAGGAGCATCCTAGGCATACTAAAGAACTGAAATTCTGGCACCAAAGCAGAAAGGAAGAGATAGTCTCACAGCCCCTTTTTTTCAGTAGCTACATCCCTACTCATGATTCACCACAGGTGCAGTTCAGGCTAAGTGAGACTTCTAGAGACTTTGAAGAGACAGAGCAAGAGACCCCTCGAAAAAAAAGAAATCCACAAACTGCCATGGATTTTTGTTATCTGAAGTTCTTCACTTGTTTCCCAGTAAACGGGATCATGCCTGTAGCACAGGTTATGTTATAAACCCACATTATCCAAAGAAAAAAATAGGACGCTTGACAGAGATAGAGATGACTTATTTAGCCTAGCAAAGCAGGTGCCTTAGAAATAGATATTCAAAAATAAATCACATCTTTATTGAAGATTATTAATATAACACCATAGACACCTTTTTAACACCTGGGAAGGTCAGATGAGGACTTTTATTTTGCTTAATCCTTTGATTTAATTTCTTTGTGGCTCCCCTATGTATTAGCCATCTTCTGTTATGCCACTGGGGTACTATTACACTCCTGAAATTGTTGCACACTAGCGTAGCATCCAACTCCTGAGCTGCAAAGCTTCTTGTGCAGTTGTGCTTTTGATCCCTCAGTTCCATTCTGTATCAGCCTCGAGTGCTAAAGGAGAGAGCTAGCTCTTGAGCAAAAACCATACTTATACATGGAATTACATTCCTGAGTGTTGGGGTTTCAGTTTAGTCTTAGTTTTTTTTCTGTTAAAGGAATTTTCTCCCATATGCATGTTGCTAGGGGACAAATAGCTGTACTTAAGAAAGACAAAAAGGGGGTGGGGCGGGCCTGGCTACTCCTTTGTCTACACCTGGGTGTGGGGTCAGTTCGCTCTGAGCGTCCAGAGAGAGAAGCTGCAGAGAAAGGAGCTGCTGCTGCTTTCTTTTGGCCGTTCTTTCTTCCTGCTGGAAACAACGCCGGGACCCCAAAAGCCGCTTTCCCTGCCCTGCTGGAGACCGGGCTGTGGCTGCCCTGCCCCGCTGCTGCTTCGAGCTTTCGCTACGCTGTAGCCCTGCTCGCCCTGCCTGCCTGGGCCTCCGTGGGGTTCTCCCATCTGGATACATCTCGCCTGCCACCCGGGATTTGTGCTCGTCCCTGCCGCTCCAGCCTGCCGTTCCAGCCTGCTGTGCCCGAGAGTCCGGGATCGGCTGCCCAGGGGTTTGTGAAGCCTTTGTTCCATCCCTTCCCGGGATCCCAGGGCACCGGTGCCGCGTGCTCCCCGAGCTCGCTCCGGAGCGCCCCCTGCAGCCGCGGGGGAACCATCGCACCTGCCCTGCTCACCGGGAGCTGCCAGCGCCCCTGCCGGCTGCGAGCGGAACTGCACCCGAGGGGAAAGGGCCCGACAGCCGAGAAGGCTGGCACTGGGTTTGTGATTGCTGTTACTGCCATAGTTATTGTTGTTTTGTTTGACTGGTTATATACATATATATATATATAGTAAAGAACTGTTATTCCTATTTCCCACATCTTCGCCTAAAGGCCCTTGATTTCAAAATATAATAACTTAAAGGGAAAAGGGGTTATATCTGCCACTTCAAGGGGGGGCTTCTGCCTTCCTTAGCAGACACCTGTCTTTCAAAACCGAGACACTGAGTTGCACTTCCATAGCTAGCCTTATTTAACATCAGAAAGGAAGAGCAGAGAAATAAAATAACCACACGTTCTCTTTTCAGGTGAATAGTCCACTATGCAGCTTTCCAATGGAATTGTACTTTCCTCTGCACAAAGGGGTTTTCTTTACCATTGAAGTGCCAAACACAAACATCTCAAAACAATGCACCTTTCTCCCTGGAGGTAATGTATATGGTCGGGCTAAGGTTTTCTCCATTTGAAATCTTTTAAAAGTAAATATTGCCTTTGAAAACAATTACTTACACAGTAGATAACTGCTATATTTTCTATTAAAATCTTTTTTTTTTCAGATCTGTTAAAATTATTTGCTCTGTAATAAGTCTCCAACACTCTGCAAGAGATGTATTACTACAAATGTATCTATAATTGCATTATTCTCTTTAATAATAAGGTTCCATAATGCCAGTAAATTACAGTGGTTTAAGTGTGGATTCAAATAAGTGTTCTGGCTTTTACAAATTAAGATATTAGTACTTATTTGTTTTTTTAAATGTTTTTCTGCTGGGCTGTTGGTGAGTTTATTGTGACCCATTTTTCCCTCCCTTGTCAGCTCAGAGTTCTCTACTAAAATTCCCCAGCCACCAGTGCTGCTGCAGCTGTGTGTAGCTGTGGTATTTCAGACAGGACAAAGGTGATGGATTATCTGCTTGCTCATATGTGAGCAGAGAAAATGCTCACTGCTCATCTCTTCCTCTAGACTTGACAGAGGAAACACCCATGGTGACCCTCAAAATATAAGCCAGGACTTTGGTGTTCCTCCCCAGCTGGCCCTACATTCCAAGTGTGCAGGTGCCCCGTAGGATTGCCCTGCTCTTCCATAGCGTTGCCCTCTTTACTGGGCACTGGAAGGGCTGGAGTCAGTAGCAGAGGAAGTCTCCACTCTTTCACTGAATTTAGGACATAACACAGAAAGGAGCAGAAAATTGGTTGAAGGAGAAGACAGGAGGCTGAGCATGCCTGCACAGCCTAACCATGAGGGACCTTCCAAAGAGATGAGGTTCCCATTTCAGTGTGCTCCAGAAAAGCAAAAGAACAAGTCACTGCCACCCACATGACAGTGGAAAGATCTAAGGAAGAGCCTGCTTGATTAGACAGCAGGAAAAAGTCCAACCTTACTTTTAAAAGTCTCACCTTTTTTTTTCCTCTGTGTAAACACTTCTGGAGTGGATTCCTGGGCATGAATTGCAAAAGGAGAAATACTTCTCTCTGTAGCAGCATGGACGGTGTTAAAAGACAATGTGCCTTCCTCTACATGTGGAATGCTTCACTTACTGACAGGTTTCACAGTTCAGAGGCAGTTAAAATGGAGTGAGAGTAGAGTTTTTTTCTCAGTAGTCATTCTTAATCCAAGCAATAACTAGCTGAGCTTGCAGGTGTCTAACATACCTAAGTGTGTGCCATGATCCTCCAGCTTGAAGGAGTCACATGATTTTTCCTCATCATGGATATTCCTGTGTTTGCAGGCATGAATGGGTCGGCCATTGAAAACTTCTCCTGTGTGATTTATAACATTTTCCTCATGAACTGCACTTGGCAGGCAGGAAGGCATGCTCCAGCAGATACACAGTATTTTCTCTACTGGCAGAATTCAAGGTAAGTAAATCTGCTTGAGCCAGGGAATTCTGAATTCTCATTCACCACATCACAGTGCCCATGTTTAACTAAAATACTTTGCTGTATGCAGAGATGAAGAGGAGATGGAATGTGAGCTTTACATTAAAGATGAAAATTGCAGAAATATGGGATGTATCTTCCAAAATGTGAGCATAGGGACTGAAAAAGCTTACTTCCTGGTGAATGGGTCTAGCAAAGACTCCCTGATCCAGTTCTATGATGAGTACATTGACCTGTATAAAATTGGTAAGTAACTGAACATTTTATTTTATTACTGTTTTATAAAATAAGGAAGTGGGGAATTTTTCTCTGAAAAGAAGATTAAAACAAAGCCTGTAGCCATTGCAGGATCCTGCACTGCAGGGCAGACTTTGCTCCCAACAGCTGACAGAATATAGTTCCAAAACTTGACTAAAACAAGCAAAGGCAGAGGCAGCCTGAAAAAACTGCTCAGAGGAGTGGTGTGGACGTAGTCATGGATTCCAAGTAATGAAACACAACAGTTAGATTTTCAAGGCCACCTTTCTTAAGGGCTTACTTTACCATCCCTTAATCTCACCCCTGAGAGCCACAAGAGCTACATGTCCTAAAACCAGAGTGAGGATTCAGCTTGCAAATTAGGAATGTGTTAGTCAAATAGGTGGGTACCTCTGTGAGCTAGGTGTTTAAGCTCCAAGAGAAATCAGGTCACACAGTCAGCTATATTATAGGCACTCCAATTCAGATGCCTTTAACGCATCATGAATAATACCACACATATAAAAACTTCCTTCCTTTTTCCTATGGAAACTTGCATTGCCAACATGAAGTTGGAAAACAGATATAGAAGAAAATGGCACTCTGCTGATTGCACTACTGAATTACACTAAATCTTTCATACCTTTTTTTCCATGAACTTCATTTACTTCAGATGTCCAAAAACTGTTTACCAGGTAACTTTAGTTAGCATCAGCAGCACACAGTTGTACACCAGCTGCCTCACCTTCACATGCATTTTGCTGAGAAGGTATGAGTTGTAGCCAATTACTGACCATGCCTGTATTAATTATTCCATTTTTTTTCCCCAGAAATACTCACTGCTCCATTAAATGTCACTGCCCATTGTACCAGAGATTCAGCAGGTTGCATAATTACATGGCATCCACCCCTTACAAGTCATGTGGAAAAAGCAAAGTGTTTTCAGTATGAAATTAGCATACAAAATAAGGTAAAAACAATTTCTTGGTTTGTCTTTGGTACTGTACCTATGCTCATGTATATCTATAATGTGTAAATTTCTGATTCCTTCATTTATTAACTTGTCTCTCATAAGCTGTGGTGTCCTCCTGCTCCAGCTCTGCTGTCTCATATTCCACCTCTCATGAACTTCTGCAGCTCAGAAACTTACCATGGTAGCTGTTCCTCAGACACAAGATCAGGAAAGATCAGCTAAGGTTTAAACATAAATATACAACTGCAATAAAGCAACACATCATTAAGTCTCATTTGTTTATTAAAAACAAGACCAACGGCTTGCAGGCTGTTTGGACTATCTGGATTTTTTACCTTTCATGCATTAATAGTATCTACCTTGGTAGCTATTTCAAGGAGCAATTGCAGTACACGCAGCTTTCCAGCTGGTTGGTATAATTTGACAGTAAGATCTTGGTATAATTTGACAGTAAGATCTTGGGTGAAATACTTAGAAAGTTTTACATAAAGATATAGATCACAACATAGCAATATTATCAAAACATTTATTTGAAAGAAATGCATGTTAATTCTTCTTTCTTGTGCCACAGTCAGAATGGGTGGGGTTCAGTGTAGATTTCTACATTTGGGTAAGAAATTAATCTCCTAGACTGAGACACCTTAATGGAGGTGTCTGCAAAGAAGCATGACTATCTCCTAAGAGTCAGTGCACGTTAGGGCTCCCTGCTGTGGAGCAGTAGGTGCCTCATGGCTCTTGAGGGGCTGAGGGTACCAGAGGTACCAACATGGAGACGGCAGATAGAACTCACACCTTTCAGGAGGGGCCAACAGAGGTAAGACAGCTAAAACAGCAACACATCTAAAGTTTAAGCAACTCGTTTACACCCTGCTCATTCACAGCACAGGCTGGTGACTTCCACCAGGTCCTAAGCTGAAAGCACTCAGCTGACAATGAGTGATGGGGAAATACTAGTCTGGTTTATAGTGCAAGACACACTGTGGATGTGTTTTCCGTAATGAGAAATTCCTTCCAGTTATACCTTTCTGACTTTTCCATGATGCTGGCTATTCTCCTGATACTACTTGTGAAAGATGTTTCCAGGACCTCAGCTTTTCAGTGCTGAGATCACTGCTAAATTCACTGCTGCTGAATCTGTTCACTCATTTTTGAACCTATCCTTTTCTTCAAAATTTTCAGGTTCTTTAATCCAGGCCAATGTTTGATTCCAGTTAATTAAATTTTTATTGCATAGGATGTGTAAGTAGCTTTTCACAGAAAGCCCCTGAGCATGGAAAAGTCAGATGTCTAACAGAGACTGTGACTGGAAGGAGAGTAAATTTGCTATTCACATCAATTTTCTGCCCCAGGTTGTCAAACTACTGTGAAATCACAGCTTCCAGATCTGCCATGTTTGTAGAATGATGTGATTGCTTGCGTAATTTGGATATGGATGAGAATGCATAGTGTATATAAAAATACCCTTAGTGACAAATACAGCTTCTCACACCTACTGATAAATAATTAATGTATTCTTCCTTTTCTAAAAGGAAATGTAGGAAGACAAAACTCTGAATACAAAGTGCTGTTATTCTGGGACATTACTGGAAAATAATATCTGATTGATTTTTCAGTTTAAAATAATTTATGATCTTCAAAAGCAAGAAAGTGAGAACAAAAGAGAGAAAAATGTTTGATTATTTGATGAGAAAATAACAAAAATGAAGATTTGTCTTTGTTTTGCAGGATGAGCCCAAAGAAGAGAAAAAGCTTCCTCATGTAAGCATTCTTGTCACATACAAAATTGTGCTTTTGCCTACTTAAGCACATAAATACCATTACAGAAAATAACACTTACTTCTAGAACTACAGGTTTTGTATCAAGGTAGCAATGAGAATTCAGAAAAATATTTTCCTGTGATATCTTTAAGTGTAAACTTAATGCATCCTTTTTGGATTGGGTAGGCAGAATTTTCCATGCCTTTCACAAAGCTTCATGCATTCCATCTATTGCACAAATAGATTTCGCTTCCGACAGATGTGACATTTTGCTTACTAAGAACCTGAAACACTCTTTCACATTGGTGGAATAATACCACTGCAGCTCAGGAGAGCTAGACAAAGGGAGTACAACAATCTTCAAAACCTGGGGAAGTTAATACATACTCTCAGTCTTCCCCCAAGGAATGAGCAGTCCTCTCAGCCTTGGAAGGACTTGACAGATTCCAGACTTTGTATAAAGCATCATGAGGCCAAATATTACATATCTGTTATTGTATTGTCTCAAGAACATGAAATCTTTTCAGCAAAGACAGACACCATCCATGCCTGTTTAATCCCCATGAAGGTTGCAAGGGGGGTTTACAGGGTACTTCTCCAGTTCCTGCTTTGTGTCTCTCAGATTTCTTTAGGATCCACAAAAAAAGGACACAAAAAAAGAAGTGTCCATAAAGCATAATAAAATAATTCAAAGACCAAATAAATATCAAAATTTTTTAACCTTCAAAAACCATAAAGTTTCGATGGCAGGATAAACTTTTAACTAGTACATATGTAAAAAAATAATAATTTTTTAAAATAGAAATTGTATCAGGAAATTAACCCATAAATTTTGTTAGTATTTGCCTATGAGGTGAAATGCAGTCTGATAACTTTGCTTTTAGGTAAGGAACGACAGATATGAATTCCAAAATTACAATGAGAAAAAAAGATACATTCTGAAAATCAGAGCACGTGGAGCAAACTGCCTCGTAAGCTCAAATTGGGGAGAATGGAGTGAACCCATTGAGTTTGGTAAGACTATGAAATACTATTTTTTTTTCAGCATTACCATGTTAGCTTTCCTTTCTTCCTCAAATTCATAAAAATTAATAAAATCTTAATTTTTACCCAATTACATGGAAGGAACTGGGTGGATTTTATTAACATGGAGGAGAAGCTCCAATTCTCTGGCAAGGGAGCCTTTGATTAGCTGGGATTGTGAAGGCACCAGTTACTCAGATGCCAGGGCTACAGAAACAGACCAAGCCAGACCCACTCTTGTCTTTGGTCTGATGAGTCTGCCTCTCAGTTCTCTAAGTTTTTACCATGAATATCATCCCCTTCCTTCTGCATCTTTCTTTTCACCCTTTCCACTAATTTTGCTCTGCTAATTGTTCTGTGACTCTGTTTATTCTTCTCCTTTTCCAGAATTCTAAAAAACTTTTTTTAAATTTTGAAATATTTTCTTAAAATTCTCTAAATTTTAAATATTTGAAAAGGCTTAAAATGTATCAAATCTATCTGCATTTTTCGACAAAACTCTGTAAGATAAAGTCAAGTTGAAGTCCTTTGGGACATTCAAAAAGTTTAGTGAAATTTGCATTCATTACATCATACAGTTGCAAAGGCAGTTTTTTGCCACGCTAAGATATTTCTCGGATGTTTCAGGTCAAGGGAAAGATTACTTTATTTTCGTGATTTTATTTCTGATTGCACTTGGAACAATCTCAGTTACACTTCTCCAGTATTGTCTTTTCAAAAGGTAAATCAAACTTTTTTTCTGTAGATACTACTGATAGAGTATTATCTATGAAACACATTCCTCCAGCCTCCTAGTTTCCTACCTGCAAATTTAAATAATCTGATTATCAATGTCATGAACTATTACCACCAGGATTGCTGGGGATGGCCCTTTGGCATGCAAAATCACTAAGGGAAAAAGGGGGAATGGATGCTGAAGTTATTAAGTGATGGATTCTACCAGAACCTAAAAAAGCTTTTCTGTTCTTACTTTTAAGCATTTAACATCCAGGTTGCTTTGAAGCCATTGGCTGTGTACAGTACCAGACAAGAGGGAATCCAAATTAACATATACTTATTTTGATAAAACTTCTCATTCAGTGGTGAAAGTTATGTCACGTGACTTATTCAAAGTCATTGACTAATAATGTATTTACTGTGATTCTAACCACAAAATAAATTTTAGTAACCCAAACAATAAGTGTAATAATAGTTACCCACCACTTACCCCCCTCAAAACATTTTATTTCTCATTTAGTTTGTAGAGCAATAGATGTTCAATCTTGAAAGTAAAAAATGCCCTTAAAAATGTTTGTGTAAGTTATATTAGCAGTATTTTCAATTTCTCCACAATCCCATTTTCTACCCATAGGTATTGCAGTTACAAGAGCCTATTTCCTCCCATACCACAACCAAGAGACAAACTTAATGTATTAACTGATGAAGATATCCAGGTATGCCTTCTTTTCAATTCAGTCAAATTTTTTAACTACAAACCACAACAGGCCAAAGCCTAGAATAACTGACTTATAAAAATGTTACATTTGGTCCAAAACTAATTTCTGTCATGGAAGCCATGCTGCTTTGAAACCTGAAATGCTCTATGCCAATGTTAAAACAAATGGTTTTCCTGGAGGTATTTTAAGACCAGAGTTTTCACTTCTACTGAGACCGGTAATTTCTGTTTGTACCAGATTTCAAAGATTGCTGTTCCTACTTTAAAAATAACCTAATTGAGAAAGCATTTTCCATTAGCATTTTTAAACATCAATGGCCATAATATAACACGAATATATATTTCAGAAGCCTGACCTATACCCATGTAAAAATGCTGTCACACTGAATGCAAATCAACGCGGCTGGAAGGACTTGACAGTTAAACTAACCTTCCTCTTGCTTCAACACAGGATTAGCAATTTCAGTGTTTTGTGCAAATTGTATTTGATCAATATACTGTAGCATCTCTGTGCAGCCTATTCTGTGTGTTTAATTAGCCTTACTTTTAAAAAGCCTTTTTAATAGCCTGGTTTAATGCACTTAAAATCTGTTGCTTTTTACCCTTATTCCTTTCCTGTTTACAGTATCTTACACACCTGCACACTGTCAACAGCAAATAACTCTTCCTGTCTTTCTGCACACATCATGACAACCAGGCCTCAAACCACTCATGCTTCTCAAATCTGTCCATTTGAGCAGTGACTGCATAGTGAAGGGATGCTTTCTCCCAGCTGGCTAAAGCAAAGACATACTTGAAGTCAGTAAATCAGGTCAGTCATTAATTGCCTACAATTCAGTGGGCAACACCACGCATTCCAATGAGGTGTCCAAAAGTGACACATAAATTTTCCTTTAATTGTTTACAAAGAATCCCCAAAGCTCTGACTACTAAAACTCTCTAGTTTTGGTAACTATATACCAGCTTGTTGTCCTGATTCATTTGTCTTTGGTCCTACCAGCTTTGGCTTTCACGGAAAGCAGGGAGGAATGTAACTTGGATAGGTTTACTCACTTCCTACCAGGCTGCCAGAGCTAAGGCTACAGAGCAGCAGCAGTCCACAGTTCATCATATTAAATAATAATAGCTAGCAAAGTAACAAGCAGTTTTTGGAAAATTGCATACTGATTGCTTGCTTTTTCTAAAGTTGAGAGGCTTCCAAATTCCTGTGCATATACTACCAAACACATTCAAACCACTCCACTACAACCCAGAGGCCTTTGTGGATTTGGTCTGCAAACCGTGGCAGAGCCACTTCCATGCAGGGAGCAATGTAGCAGCAGCAGTTGCCAGAGTTAAGTGAAGCCCTCACGTTGCCTCATACCTGCCAACAGGCACTGTGAAGGTAATTCATATGATTCTGACATGTTTAAACAGTTTGATCTACTCTTAAAATCTAATTTTATTTTACCTCTTCTCTCCAAAACCTTTAACACTGACTGAATGCTGTAATTCTTCAAAATAACAATGAAGTACAAAAAGTACATTTTCAAAAGCTCTCCACTGAACACCAAACACTCTCCCTGACACTTAGTGCTAATGGATTTATGAGCTGTTTTGAAACTGGCAATGTCCTTTGCTAATCACACCCTTTTAAAGCTTGCGTTTCCTCATTTTGCATCTATTTACTCAACAACCTTTCACATTTTCTCATTTTTTCTCCTGTTACACAATACTTTTCCCCAGACCACTGAAAAAGCTCATGATTTAAAAACCCCTAACTTTCTGCACTGCATCCTTAAAACACTCATGTTAAAGAACTGCCCATTTTATTTGCTTTAAGATCCTACCAACCAAATCACTCAGTGCATCAGACAACTTGCACTCCTCAAATCCATTTTATTTTACTCATCTTACTACAGACCAATGACTTTCTAGTCATTCTCTCCCCATACGCTTTCCTCACCAAGTTTTATCGCCTCTTGACTGGAGTTAAATATATTCCAAGAACTTGCAAGACACACTCTTCGTACATTTTCCTTGGAGAACAGTAAAGCAGCACAAAACACCATGACCACAAAGCCCTGCAGTGCTTTACCCATTCTTCAGATTTCCTAGAAAAGAAGTCCCCAAGACATCTTGGTTTGATGTTCTGCAACATAACCTCAGTATGACAGCAGGCTTGTTTTTTTAACCTTTCCTCCCTGCCCCCAGTACTATCCCTCCTTTTTTTTTTATTATCTTCCCTCAATACTTAAACTCCAAGGGCTCTGTGAGTACTTTGATCTCACCTAGAAGCATGCATTCTCCTAGTACTCCAGGTTAGCCAATGTAAAGATGTGTGATAGCAACCAAAATATTTTACCTACATGTCTAGCCAATCCTTACATATGGAAAATTCAGGCAATACTGACTGAATAAATTCCTTCTATTGTCTCAGCTAAGGTTGTCCAGCATCTAAACCAACTCCTGTTTTTCCTCCTGCTGACAGCTAGTACTGATCATGCATATTAAAACATTCCTTAACTTAACCTTAAAACTGGTTTTTCCTGTTTTGCAATCATTTCTGAAGTACTAAAAGAGCAAGACAAGATGCCTTTAGTACTGCTGAAACTAATGCTCAGAATGATACCAACAGCAACTTGTAGCTTACCGCATGGTGCAGAATTTTCTTTCTCTTTAGACAGGATATGTAAATCTACCAACAAAAAGTCATACTGAGGAAATAACTACAGTTGAAGAATGATCCAACTTTCCAAAAACACCTGATTCCCGACAATGAAACAAAATTACGGATCCTGCTGACAAGTACTTCAAACCAGCCTATAAAAGAATTTAATCACCTATAAAACTTGTTTGTGCCCTTAAAATCCACTTAAAATGGAGCAGGTAAAAAAAGAACCACTGAAACTTGTTCTTTTCCCTTTGTTCAAACCCACAATGCCTGGCAGCTAAGCTTTTCTGCAAACACCTACTTTGAAGATGTGCTTAAGCCTTGCTAGGAGGTTCTTCACACTGTGAAACAAGGCCTCCTATTCAGAATAAAGCTGTCATGATTGCTATAAAGTTTCTTTCCTCTCATTATAATGATTACCTGTAGGCTGACAGGCCTTCTGTACAATGCCACTGTAATATTACCATAATATTTGTATGTCCAGTTATTTTCTAAAGCAGAAACTAGCTATTTAGAATGTGTTTAAATTTGCTTTCATGTTCCAACCAGCAACACCAAACTATCCAAATATATGCAATTAACCTTATGCAAGACAAAAATGGAAAATAAAATTTTACTTGTCAATTATAACCATTAATACTGGTCTCTCAGTCAGCCATTTCACAAGCTCAGTACTGCCACTACAAACACAGCCACCTGTGATCCTGTGCAGTTTTAGTACGTACCTGATTCACACAGATAGCATCTAAAGCCTTTAAAAAAATCAAGTCTAACAGTTGTGAGAATTGAAATAAAATCTAGTAGCTGATTTTAAATGTAAAATTTCCCCACAAATGTATTTTAGTTATTCCCTTCAAAGGGTGTAAATGCTATTTCCAATGCCTTTTAAAAATAATACAGGCTTTAGACACCAGTATTTTCTTTTACAAATGCTGGATGTTTTCCTGTCCATATTTTTCAAAAATTTCAGTGTTTCAATAAGGCCAGAACAAATGGGTTTTTTTAAAAGTCTCATTTATTGTTTGCCTCTTACATCCCTAAACTGCATCACACACTGGAAATTGCTGCTGCATAATTAAGGGAAGCCATATATTAAAAAAAACCCCAAACCTGGACACCAGAAATTAGTTCATGTTGAACGTACAGCATAGGGAAAGTGCAGTTCCACTTAAACACCTACACTTGCCTTTATTTCTTTTCCTATTTCTTTTGGCTAAAACCTTGTTCTGGAGGGGAGATTGGGTGTAGAAGTCCTGTCCCTGTTAGGATGCTGAAGTAACTGCCACGTTTGGTTCCTTTCACAAAGCTTGGGCCACCATACACCCACAGGGAGGTATCCCATCATTATCTCTACCCTTGCAAGGCACTGATACAGAAAAAAACCTCACCAATGTGTTTATATAGACAAACCATCTTCCCCTGCTCCGCAGCAAACTGATTGGCAGGGTGAACACCAAATGACCTGCCTGCACCACAGGGAGCTGCCACTGCCACACAGGCTGTAAGAACCACTTGCAGTAGGTACATGAAGTTTGCCATTAGCCTGTATACAAAGGAGCTGTGTAATGTCCTTACACTCACATACAGATGTTGAAAGCAGTGCTTGTGCAACAGTGAAAGGAAAAACACAAAGTATGCTCAAGAGGAAGGTAATAACCAGCCAAAGCCAAGCAGGTAATTTAAATTCTTCATCTTGAATAGCAATCTCAGAAGGCACACAGAAGAACTCAAGACAGCTCAGTCAGCCTTCAATGAGTCATACAATAACACACTTTTCCTTTCTCAAGATATAGGGAGAGTTCATAAAACATGAAGATTAACACCTTGTTTTCCTTTACTGGTCCCTCTACCATGTCTTTGCAGATTACAAAGTACAAAAGATTATATACATATGAAGAACGGCACATAAGTATTACATTATCTCAAAGATCAGTTATGAGAAATTGCTCAATCTGGTCTTCTGACCATCCCTAAACATCAATCAGTTAATACTGAAGGCTGACCTACCTTGATCTATTATTTTACAGCTACATAGAAGCACACACATTCCCTCCCCCACACCCCTTCAACTTCATTAGACTGCAACTCATTTCAGATTAAATTCAGCCTTCCACAGATCTACTGACCACTGCCACAAATGAGGCCAAACAGTATCTTGAATGGCACAATCAACATTTCCAACCAGCAGCAACAATACAATACATAGGTCACTCAGAAGTTGAAGGCATTTACTGGGTTCCCGGGTTTTTGCATGAATGCCATTTTGCTTTCCATACTGACTTAACAAAAAAAATATTTACTTTAGGCTGTTTTACCAAGGGCAAGAGCATTACTTTTTGACAGTCCTTGGTACTTTGGGGTTTCTTAGCACTACAACTGAACCCCCCTCCCCCCTGCCATTTTAAATCACAGAAGTTGTAAATGAATTTCTAAGAATCATGCAAAAAGCCACTTGCAGCAGCCCATCATACACTATCAGGCACAAAGAATGGGAGTGGTTTCTGTTAGTACAACCCATGCTTCCCCACCGCTCCCCTCTAAAGATCTCATATTCAATTATTTTTTTAAAAGCTTATTTTGTTACAGAATGCAGTGTAAGGGTATCAGAGGACCCATGATCTGAAACAAGTTTTCAAATACAAGAGGCTTTCCCAAAGCTTTTATGTAATAATTTCAACGCAGACTGAGTAAGTATGTTTATTGTTTTACAGCAGAATGCCCCAATTTAAGAACAAAATTGCTAGATGTTCAGCTGTGCAAAATGGTACATAGTGCTTCAGTACAAGTGGAAAAAAACATGATTTGTTAGCAAATGCTTTCAAATACAATTTTATGGTCCTATAAGATAGGACTTGAAACTGGGGACTGATCCACAGGCAAATGAGTTTTTTCTTTTTAAACTGGACCTAGCTAATTTGGACCCAGAACCAACGCCACTCATTCCTCACTGCTGTAAAGAAAAATTGCTACACTGAATTGCCAGATTCAGTGTCTTCATGCACATTACAGAGAAATGGATCAGTCCTCTATGTCAGTTTCTAGCCCCATCTAGAGGTATCATCTGGCTCCGATAAATAAGACTCACAGGAATTTCTTGAAGGTCAATGGTCCATAATGGTAGTTACTCTACATGATCTGCTCAACTTGATTTCCAATTCTATTTAGGCTGTTTAAATTACTTTCTTGAATTCATCGTACAGCACAAGCACAAAAGCACCCCCCATGCCTCTGAGAACATTAGACCATGCACCCTTGAAGAAGGCCTTTCCTCCCTCATCCCTTGCAATCTTCCGCCAGCAGTCAATTGTTCCAGAGTACATGATATCAGCTGCAGGAAAAGAGCAAAGAGTTATTCTTAATTCCTATTTTATCTCAGATAATTTTTAACAACTGCCCTGTTTCACTTAACTGCTCTGTAATGTCCCAAACCACAATTTAAGACTGTAACACAATACGTGTTAAAAATGTTAAGCCTTCTTTTTCATACCTTTGTTTAATCTAACAATACAAACGGGCAGTCCGTTTTTTAAATTTCATATTCCATAATGAAAAGTCCTCAGCATAAATCCTGACAATCACAAGTTGAACCTTACTGCATTTCCTCATTTGAGTGTAATATAACAAAACAGACTTATGGAACAAGGAATGGTAACTGCTGAGGATGGCCATTAGTAAAAAAGAACTCCATCTTGTTAATGCTGTTAAAACAGCATTAACAGCTCCATGGATTTACAGCCTACCTCCTTTGCGTCCTGACTGCATCATCATTCTACGCCGCACTGTATCGAAAGGATAGGAGACCACGCCGGCCACGGCAGTCACCGTCTGGGCAATCATCCAACTGATAACAATGTGAGTATTTCTGGGATCTGGGAGCATGCCTGCAATAAAACAAAAAAGGCAATTAGCTTTTTATCTTCCACATCCTCCTCTGGTTCACTCACTACATGACAGCTATTTTACTAGATTAACTAGTATGAAACACTGGAAACCCATACTCTAAATAATATTGCAGCAAAACACTTCACAAACTTTAAACATACTGAAGCAATATTTAGAAGACTTTTTTCTCAGGAATCAAAACAGGTTACCATTTAAGCACAAGCATTCTTTTTAGACTGGCATGAGAAAACTTGACCATTCACTGCTCTTTTAGTAAAAAAAAGTCACTGAATTAAGTCACTGCTCTGTGGATAACATTACACTACAAACTAGCATTAATGACCTATATGCCCAAATGTCAAGCTTAACAGTTGCTTTGCAAAAGCACTGCTCAATCCCATTTTGCTAAACACACTTGGACTGGTCCAAAGTAGATACAGTAATGCACTGAACAAAAAAGAAATTATTCTAACTGTGTATGGTCACCGACACACTCTCCTGGCATTAGGAGCAACTGCCTTAAGTACAAAACCAGTACTTGAAAGTGGGCTGCTGCCATCAACACATCCCCAAGTTTTCCCTTGAATACAGCAGTGTCATGGATGTAGCACCAAAATCCCCCTTCATCTTCACATATCCAAAAACAGACAATACAAATCTAAAACCAGGTTTTTCAGATGTCTTCTGAAATATTACCTTTTGCCGTATCATAGATCCCAAAGTAGGCAGCTCTGTAAATGATGATGCCTTGGACAGAGACATTGAACCCTTGGTACAAGCCACGCACACCATCAGACTTGGTGATTTTAACTAGACAGTCCCCGAGACCAGAGAATTCTCTGTCTGCACCAGCTTTTCCAACATCAGCAGCCAAACGGGTTCTTGCAAAATCCAAGGGGTAGACAAAGCAGAGGGAAGTGGCTCCAGCTGCACCACCAGATGCCAGGTTACCAGCAAAATACCTCCAGAACTGAGTGTGCTTGTCTACACCTCCCAGAAACACCTGCTTATACTTATCCTTGAAGGCAAAATTGAGAGCTTGAGTTGGGAAGTATCTGATGACATTTGCCAAGTTTCCTCGCCAGAAAGACAGCACTCCTTGTTCCTTTGGAATACGCACTACACAATCGATGATACCCTTGTACTGCTTATCAGCAGCAATCTGTTTACTTGCATGTTGCACCTGCAAATAAAAATATGAATATTGACCACATGCCTCAACAGGTCTATGCTACAGCTGGGCTTAGACCTGCTTCAAATGAAGTCGTTAATTCTGAATGGCCATGGTTGGTATTATTAATAAATAGGCTTAAAATTGCTTGCAAACTTTCTCAGAGATCAAGACTTGCCAAAATAGGAATGGACAGCTGCGAGCAATTCCTCTAAAACTACCTGAAAGGAGAGTGTAGCAAGGTGGGGGCCAGCCTCTTCTTGCAGGCAACTAGTGACAGGACAAGACAACATAGCCTCAAGCTGTGCCAAGGAAGGCTGAGGTTGGACATTAGGGGAGGAATTACTTCAGATAAAAAGTGATTAGACATTGGAATAGACTGCCCAGGGAGGTGGTGAAGGCGCCATCCCTGGAGGTGTTTAAGACTAGACATGGCACTAAGTGCCACAGTCTAGTTTAAATGGTGGTGTTAGGTTTGGCTTCACGATCTCTGAGGTCTTTACCAACCTAACTGATTTTGTAAGGAACAAGGGCCAATATAAGGCAAATACATCACGACCGGGCCTACCTAGAAGCAAGAGCGTTTACTGACAGAGGCGGATCTGCGGGTGGGAATCGCCTGAGGGAGCCGCGTTAAGCCGAGACAGCCGCCAGCCAGAGGAACAGGGGCTGGGGACGAGGGAGGAGCCACCATGCCGGGGCCGGAGGCGCCACGAAGGTCACTCGAGTCACCTTGGGGCGCCACCGGGTCACGCCGGGCCCCGCGCGCCGGCCGCGGCCCGACCCCGCCCCGGGCGCGGCCCAATCGGGGCCCGGGTGCGCGTCACGTGAAGGTCGCCAAGATGGCGGCGGAGAGCAGCCGCCCTCCCCTCCCCGCCGTGCCCTCGGCGCCGGGAGCGGGGGCGGCAGGAAGTGACACCAGCGGCGGCCGCCCCCTCGGCTCGGCTCGGCCCGGCGCTCCCTCCCCTCCCCGCTCCGCACGGCGGAACCGGCTTCGGCTTCCCCGCCGCTGCCCACGTGACCTTCACGCCAGCCGCTGCCGCCACGCTCGCGCCCTTTGTCCCACGCTGGCCGCGGCCCCGCCCCCTCCGTCCTTCTGTCCTCGCCCGGCCCGGCTCCCGCAGGGGACGGTGAATGGTGCCGCCTGCGCTACCCGCTCTCGCCCGCGCCGCTGACCTGGAGCAAGAGCTTCTCGATGGGCGCCACCGCGGTCTTGCTGATGGCGGCGGCGACGCCGCCCGCCAGAAAGTCCTTGAGGAAGGAGATGGCCTGGTCCGCCATGTTCGCGCCGCGCCGGAGCCGCCGAGAGAAACGCCGCTGCCGCTCAAGACGAAAGGGCGGGAGCGCCGCCGCGCATGGGCTTAATGCCGGGCCGCGCCGGCCGCGCCCCCGCCGCCCCATTGGCCAGTCCGCTCCGGGGCGGGGCGGGTGCCGAAAGGGCCCCGCCCCCGCGCCCTCCCCCCGCCCTCCCCCGCTGCGGCGCCAGTGTCGCAGCGCCGCGTCACCCGGGGCGCCTCCGCCCGCCGCCGCCCCGGCCCGGCCCGGCCCCGCCCCGCCCCGCCACCTCGCCGGCCCGGCCCCGCGGGGCAGCCTGGCTGTCATCGCGCTGCTCACACAACTGTCCCCACTACAGTCGTCTTCCCAAGCGCTCTCCGCGATCGCTTTCTGTCGCTGTCGGTAGCGCCCGCACCAGCCCGCACAGCCCAGCGGGTCTCCGCACCGCCCGGCACGAAGGGTGCAGAGGGATCTCGACGGACTGGATCGATGGGCGGCCAACTGCATGAGGTTCAACAAGACCAAATGCAGAATGCACCTGGGTCACAACAACCCCATGCAGCGCTGGTGGCAGACTGGCTGGAAAACTGCCCAGCGTAAAAGGGCCAGGGGGTGCTGGTGACAGCGTCTGAACGTGAGCCAGCGCTGCCCAGGTGGCCAAGAAGGCCAATGCCATCCTGGCTAACAGGACCAGGGCAGTGGTCCTGCCTCTGTACTCAGCACTCGTGAGGCCACACCTTGAGTACTATGCCCAGTTCTGGGCCCTTTAATCCAGGAAGGACACTGAGGTGTTGGAGTGGATCCAGATAAGAGGAATGAAGCTGGTGAAGGGTCTGAAGCACAAGTCCTATAAGGAGTGGCTGAGGGAGCTGGGGGTGTTTAACCTGGAGAAAAGGAAGCTCAGGGGTGACCTCATCGCTCTCTACAACCACCTGAAAGGAGGGTTTAACCAGGTGAGGGTCGGCCTTTTCTCTGAGGCAACCAGCAACAGGACAAGAGGACACAGTCTTAAGGTGTGCCAGGGGACAGTTAGGTTGAACATTAGGAGGAATTGCTTCACAGAAAGGGTGGTGAGACATTGGAATGGACTGCCCAGGGAAGTGGTGGAGTCACCGTCCCTTGGTGTGTCTAAGGAGACTGGATGTAGCACTTGGTGCCATGATCTGTTGACATATGGTTTTGGGTCAGAGGTTGTACTTGATAATCTGAGAATTCTTTTCCTACATAACTGATTCTGTGATTCTATGATTCTGTGAAGCTGAACGTGAGCTGGTGGAGCACTGGCTTTGGGGTGCGGGTCTGTGGGCCCGGGCAGTATTCAATGAGCAGCAGAAGCAAGCGAGCTGGGAGGCTCCTTCTGTGGCAACTCCTGGAAGCCAGTCTAGGATGGAGACACAGCTTTCTGCAGAGGATCCTCGTGGGGCAGCAGCACCTGTCAGATGGAGAGGAGCAGATTTGGGGCACTGTCTGGGCACCAATGGGTTTTGCTCCATGCTCACCACCCTCTGGATAATGCTGATCCATGGCATATCCTTGTTCCCAAGTTATGTTCCTGCCTCCTCCTTAGCACTGCCAGTGCCAAGGATCACATCATGGGGTTCTTCTGTATGTCACTGAACTGATCCAAGACAATGAAATGCCAAAGGACTTAGCTGCAGTTTCCTGTGGGCAATAGAGGGACAATAGGAAAGGGTGGTTCAAGTGTCTTTTATAGGCACTCAAAGTTAGATGTTGTGAAAACCTCCTCTGCATGCTGCCAGGGTAAGCACTCATGGCAGGGCCTCAGGCCCTACCAAGACAGGCCTGGTTTCCATCAGTAACTTTGCTAATTTTACTGTATGCTGAAATTGGTATTTTTAACTTAATGGTCAAACTTCTGTCCAAAATTATACCTATTTCTAAAAGTATTGAAATTATGCTAGCTGGAGGGCATTTGTTCACACTCACCTGCTTTCATTTTTAATGGATGTTTCCAACCAAAGTAAATAAGGCCAAACCTGTTTTTTAAACAGATGACTGGTAAACCACAAAGCTGCAGCAGCTGAGGTGCCAGAAACCACTGCTTACACATGTATGTACTTTGTAGGATTTCAAAATGAGAGCATCTCTCTCAGAGGGCATGTTGTGAGAAGATGTGCCAGGCATAGCCTTTGTCTCTGCTCTAGTACAATATACTGCGTTAGATATGTCACTATACTTTTTTTTTTTTTGCACATCAAAAGATCCAAAGTAAATTGTGTGCTCTTCTGTATTCTACATCATAATACAGATAGACTGAAGTGAATCCTGTGCTCACAGAGGGTTATGCACATACAGTGTTACAAGACCATTATTTTGGACATAATTTGTGAAAGGCTGTGGTACATACATTCAGGAAGGCACACACAGCCTAACATGGTATTTCTTCCTTTTAAAAAAGCTCATAACTGAATGTTAATACTCTCTTAGCATAATACATTGTCTGCAAGACTGAGATTTTTTTCACCATGAAATTTTCTATTGATTTAAAAAGAACTTTATACTCTAAGACTCTTGAGTATCATCAGTGTGAAAAATGAAGGTAAAAGGCACAAGTAATGGGAAACTGTTCAGTCAGCAGTCGTCATGTTCTGTTCACCTTGGGAGCTCACCTGCATATGGCTGGGGGAAATCCTTTTTCCTCTATCACCACGCTTTTTCTTCTGTTTCTGCACCTTTTTTTTTTTTCTTTATCTAATCCCATATTCTGCTATTCACTTTTATAGGAGCTAACAAATTAAGTAGGACTAAAAAGGTGTAGGATAATGTTCTTGAAACAAACTTGGTGCCCTCACATTTAATCTCGAATTACAGTCACAGAAGAAACTTGTGCTTTTATATAACTGCCTTTTTTCAGAAACCTCTCTCAAAGCAGAGCAGTCTGTCTTGACTCTCTCAGGAAGCTGCTGCTCCAGTTCTCATTTCCAATCTTGACTACACCATTGCAGTAGCAGTTTCCAGACTTGATTAGAGAGTGTTTATTTACCGTAGAAGGTGTAACATAAAATTGTATTAAAATGGATGTTGATGGGGCCAAAGGACATTAAAATGATACCAACATTAACCTCCTGGAAGAGGGCAAAGCAATGTGTGCTGGTCTAAAAACTCTACTATTCTAATTGCACCAAGTATGAAGAAACAGTGATTTCTCAGAAGTGTGAATACTGCCGTCAGGCTGATGACACCATTTGTGTCCTTCATGTGTTGTGCAGCCACAGAATCCTCTGGCATCATTTTACTGAAGTCTAAAGTAAATGTAATCAATCTTTCTCCCTTTTTAAAAGTAACACCACAAAGCTGATATAACATTTCTTGTTACATTACTTGTATATGGTATTGATAGGAAGCTGAGAATGTATTTGCATGATTACAAAACATCAAACATAAGACATCCAGACTGCTACTTAATCCATTTTTTCTAGGTCTTAACACAGAGAATGACATCTAATAAATTTCCTGTTATTCTGATTTTAACATTTGTGAATCCATGTTGTTCCAGCAAGGCTTGATATTCAGAGCCACTTCTCTCCTTTCCCTCTGTCTGCACAAGCATGTTCAAAGACTGCAGCAGAGCTGTGCTCCTGTTCTTCTTCTCATCATCCAACACCATTTCCGCCAGCAAAACTGCACACCCTGATTTAAAAACAAATGCATGCAACAGTTCTAATCCATTGTCAGGCAAGAAAATTTCTGCTACCATATACAGGGGTGCAAACTACAAGACCTGGGTGATTTCCTTTATCATTTATGGATTTACTGTGCTATTAAAGGACTAATGCACTATTAAATGAATAATCAACTCCTCTTAACAAACCCCAGGAAATTCCCTTTCACAGTATGGAGTGACCAAACACAAGTCAAGGCATGTCTCTGTTTTCAGGGGAAAAGGGGATGACTTCTGCAGACTTGTCATGAGGACTATAGAAAACAGTAAGACAGGAATAGAGTTGCATGACTTTGGGATATACTGCTGCTTCACATTCATAATGAAATGATGCCAAGCAGAGAGAAGAATGGTAAGCATTACAGAAGCAGAGGAGAAGTCAATGTTTCTGTTCAATACATTCTGTACATTATTCTGTAGGACCCAAGTTCTTTGTGGTGGGACTAACCTAAGGATGAAAGCAGAACTTAAATGATCTGACTCACAGTCTTTTTCTCCATATTCACACCTGTGAGGGGAAAGGGAAGACAAGAGAGGGCTACTGACAAAACAAGCATTGCTATACATACTTGCCTTTTGGCCTTGCACCAACTCAGATCAAAGTAGCAGCAGTTCATGGTGATTTTATTATTAAGTGCTGCATACCATTCATATCTTTCTGACCTTTAAGACAATCTCTTCAGAGCCATTCCAACTTGTAAACCTCAGACATTTAATAATCATCAAAAAGTTTTGAAGTTTAACCCCCCTCATTCTTCATGTCAGGACAATTTTCCTCAGTTATGCATATTGCTTAGAAAATCTTTTTAGTGTTAGATGATTAAATCCACTCCTTCTACCAGTCAGCAAAAGATATTCAGAGCAACTGGAAAACTCATTTTGTATATTAATAAGATAAGCTTATAATTCCCCAGGTGTCCAGGCTGCATCAAATGATTGTAGAACAGCTGAGACTGAAACAGACCACAGGAGATCTCTAGTCCAGCCTCCCACTCAGAGCAGGGCAGCTCTACAATCAGCTCAGCTTCTTCAGGGCTTCTCACATGGAAGCCTCCAAGGACAGAGATTCCACAACATCCCTGGACCACCTACTCCAATGCTTAATTATCCCAAGAGAGCAAACCTGTGGTGCAGGACAACAGACACCATGCCCAAGGAACTAATGCTTAGTGTTGTGCCTTAATGACAGAATACATGAAGGCTGTGTGGTAGCCAGACACATTCTATTCAAATTTTACAGTCAGAGACATAGTACTTAGGGGCACAGTTTTAAAGTCTGTGACAGTTACAGGTGTGCCAACTTTAGGATTTCATTGTTTCTGACTCAAACAGCTTAGAGCAGCTTAAAGCACAGCATTATGAGCTTTATGAATAACTGTGAGAGATCTGATTGCAAGAACAAGTCTCTCTCAACATACAAACCTGTTAAGCTAATAGCAAGCTTCATGTCAATGTGGAAAAGAAACATTTCAAATTTATTCATTTGTTGAATATTTGGCCTTTTCTATTTTAAATGTCTGCACAGATGAGATCAGTCAAATTTCCATTCATAGAAAGCTTTTGCTAAAAATTAAAAACCCCACTATGGTAAAGTCTTACATTTCCCTGATTTTTACACCTAAAATGCTCTGTAGTAAGTGTGTTTCTCCTGATGAGTTGAATCTGTGGCTTTTTTTCTTTACCCATTAGTCAAGGAGCAAAGTAACTCCTGACTAAGTAACATCTGGGCAGATGGAACTCTTAACCTTCCTCACTGACCCTCTCTAATTTGCTGAGGTTGGTGATTCAGTATTGGCACAGCCTCTTTCACACTGGTTTATTGGGACTATTGCTGTACAAGTGACAAGCAAGAAACTCACAACTGATAGAGAAGAAAGCTAGTTTGAAAGTGCAACCTTTATCTCCAGAGAGGCTTCCACTAAAAAGTACACTTTAAAAAGAAAAAAATAAATTTCAATGAAGTATCAGGAGAGAAATAAACATTAGGAGAGGTGACATTAGTGACAAATCACTTGAAGCTATAAATAGGTTCTCCAATTAAAGACTGAAGCATGAAGAAACATTTATTTTTTAATTTTCATACAAGGGTTTATACATAAATCCTAAAACTCATCTCAGTTAATGAGACAGAAAGCATATATGGTCATTCAACCATATTCAGAAAACCCCAGAAGTGATAGTACACAATATGAACAGCTCTCAGCTGGAGCCTGTGCAGGTACATACTGTGGCTGGAGGTCAGAGGCTGCTGAAGTTCCTCTGTGATGTTATAGCTGTTGTAGGAAGATGTTTGAGGTTTGTTCTGTTTTCACTTTTGCTTGTAGAAAAAGTGCTTAAAAGAGACTGTCCTTGAGATATTTTTGAGTAAAGTCCCACACAGTAGTAAAAAACAGGACTAACATGCCCAAATCAGGCAGATGGTACAATATTTAATATTAATATTATCTAATTTTTCATTTCTGATATAAATGAGCAGTAACCACTGAATACACTGCAGAGCAAGAATTCTTTTTAATTTTAAGGTCTGAGAAAAATAAGGTATTAATGTAGCTCAATACAAGCTGGCAGTTTTAACTTGACATGCTGTACACAGCTAGGTCAAGTCTAAGCTTAATGCAGTCTGCAGAAGAACTGGATATTAAGGTATTTCACATGCAGGAGTTTTGGCCTGTCCCAGACACTTTTTAAAATGCATAGAATTCACTCCTGCAGAAGCTGCACTCCAACTTGTATCCAAGGCCTGTAACAATTATACTTCAGATAAAGGGCCAAAATGCTCCTAAACTGCCCATACAAGCTGGTTGATGATGGGTGTACTGCACAAGGGGGTGAAAATTCAGCATCCCACATTGCTTCTGGGTACACTACAGTGACAGACTCTTCTTGAAGCACAGAACCACATCTAGTAAGTTTCCTGTAATCTTAATTTGTACATCTGTGAATCCGTATTTCTCCAGTAGCTGTTTATATTCTGAGCCGCTTCTCTGCTTGCCTTCAGTCATACTGAGGGATTGTAGCACAGCTACAGAAGGGTGTGTCTTCTGTTCATCAAGCACAGTTTCTGCCACTAGCAAGGCATTTCCTGCATTTCCAAAACAACCAAAAGTGGTGCTGTTTAAGTATTTTTAGCTTTAACTTAAATGTTTTGCTCAGAGACATTTACAGAGGTCCCCTCAGACTGATTTTTAAATGGTCTTCAGTGGAAATCAGTGAAAGAAGTTTACTTTCAGTCATCTGTTCCTGGAAGCAATCATTTAATTGTTAAAAAGAAGGGAGAGTTTAGAGCAGTGTCTCTAGAAGTTCAGATCACTTCCTGCCTATGCTCTTAAACTCAGCCTTGCTTTTATTTGAGCCAAACAACTCCTTGTAAGTATCTGTCATACCCCAGTCTTTGCAAAAGAAGATTAAGACAGTCACCCACAAATTTTTTTTCATAATTCATAATCAGGATTATAGTTTATGGGCTAGGTCTTATTTTGCATGCTCTCCGCTGAAACAAACTTCAGAGCTACAGTTGGATTAAGGAATCAGATGATCTTAGTGGTCAGGCTTTTCTGCTTTTTGTCTTCTTTGATCTTTAATACTGCCTGAATAAGAGTCAGCAGTGTGCCCTGGCAATCCAAAGGGACAACCGTGTTCTGGGGTGCATCAAGCACAGGATGCGAAATCACTACACTGGCAATTGTCTCACTCTGTGCTGGTATTGCCTTGCCTTGAGTGCTGTGTGGGGTTTTCGGCACCACAATATAAAAAAGACATTAGGCTATTAGAGACCATCCAAAGGAGGGCCACAAGGATGGTGAAGGGCCTTGAGGGGAAGCCTTAAAAGGAGCAGCTGAGGTCACTTGGTTTGTTCAGCCTGGAGGAGACTGAGGGGAGAGACCTCACTGTGGTCTTCAACATCCTCACAAGGGGTAATGGAACATCAAGTACTGATCTCTTCACTCTTGTGACCAATGACAGGACTCAAGGAAACAGCATGAAGCTGAGTCAGGGGAGCTTTAGGTCAGGTATCAGGAAAAAGCTTTTCACCCAGAGGATGGTTGGGCACTGGAACAGGCTTCCCTGGGAAGTGATCACAGCACCAAGGCTGTCTGAGTTCAAGGGGTGTTTGGACAATGTTCTCAGGTACATGGTGTGACCCTTGGGGTATCCTGCATAGGGCCAGCAGTTGAACTTGAGGATCCTGATGGGTCCCTTTCAACTCAGTGTATTATTTGATTCTGTGTGCAGTTTTGCATGCCTCACTGTATGTGACCAAGATGTTGAAGGGCCATGAGGACAACATTCATGAGGTGCAGCTGAGGTCCCCTGATCTGTTCAGACTGGAGAACAGAAGGCTGAGGTGTGACCTCATCACCATCTACGACTTCCTCAAAGGGAGCAGTAGCAGGGGAGGTGCTGTCTCTGGTGAACCAGTGATGGGACACAAAGAAATGGAATGAAGCTGCATTAGGGAAAGTTCAGACTGGCTATTTGAAAAAGGTTCTTCACCCAGAAGGTGGTAAGCACTGGAACAGGCTCCCCAGGGATGCAGTCACAGCACCAGCCTGACAGAGTTCAAGGAGCATCTGGATGACATTCTTAGTCGTATGAACGAGTTCTGGTTAGTCCTTCAAGAAGCAAGGAGTTTGACCTGAGTATCCTTATGGGTCACTTCCAACTTGAGATACTCTGATGATTCTATGATTCAAATGTAGTAGAAAGTCAAAGAGGCTACATATTTCTCCTGGTACGTGTGCATAAAGTCGTACAGAATTTCAGCCAGTTTACCATATTCTGGACGCTACTGAGATAGCAAACCAACAGCACAACAAACTGCTGCTTCTTGATTAACCCAAAGGAGCTTTAGTTAGGCTAATTTTATGTACAGAAATAAGCACATGCTTAGTTAATTGATTATACAGGGCTTAGTAAGACTGGGCATGGCAGAGATTGGGGAGATGATATAGCTGTATGTGAAGCCTGCAATGATAGTAAAAGCTTAACATACATAGTTTTATTTGCAGCTTTGTTTCCTTCCTTTTTCTTAGTAGGTATTATCATAATGCAAACCTAGACATTCAAGCAAAGGCTACTACGATTGAACAGAAGAATATCGTACATTCGTATTAAAAAAGCATTACTCAGTACTCATTAAAGGTACATTAACATGCACCTTTCATCACAAAAACAACATACCTGGTCTGCAAACAGCTGATACCTTGCTTAATAGCACATGTATCTTTTCATCAGGCCAGTCATGAAGAACACGAGAAAGGATGTAAAGATCTGCTTCTGGAAGACTATCCTTGAAGAAGTCACCTGTTGGAAAACAGAGTACATTCCTACAGAAACCACGGAGCACATACTACAAAAACAAGGTGCTCAGCAGAGTACAAAAGTAACAAGAATGAACAGGTACAGGTATGCCCTGATTTGCAGGCAAGAAAGTGTAGTTAAAGAGCAGATCACAGGCAAGAATTCTGTTACAAAAAGGGAGAGCAAGCCTAAAGCAGGGAAGGAGACAAAGTTCTTTGTAGTCACCATGTTAAACTTGTCTAGAAATGAAATGCCTCAGACAAGCACATGCAGCCTCTGCTCCCAGTGGTATTCAAAAAATTACTAATTCATACTTATTTAGCCACATTCTCCAACCATTTTTTATCCCCACCAACTAAAAAATACAATGTCCCCATTTAGCATGGCTGAACCTACATTGCCCTGTACTAAGATATATTTGGGGTTGGAAGAGCAGCAAAAGAGCCTGTTCTATGCTCAAGGATAACAAATCAGACAAAAGATCGTGTGCTACATTTACCTGATACAAATGTCACTGGAGCAGTGTGTTGTCCTGAAGGCTGAAAGTAAGAGGTGTTTGCAATGACTTCTGGAAGGTCAAATACTGTGACCTTAAGATTTGGGTATACTTGTACTAATTCATGAGCCAGAGCTCCAGTGCAACCTGTTAAAAATTTAAAGAAGTCAAATCAAGTATTTTCTCCCAGAATTTACAGACATTTTTGGGACAAGGCTGTATATAACATTAAAATAAAGACATCCCATCAGAACTAGAGGTAGACAGTCAGCTCCACAACTAACATGGGCAACAGGACTTCCTAATTGCTAGAGCAAGGTTTTATAGCTTGTGGAATGCAGGTATGACTCCTTGCTGACACAGAACTGCTAATGTGACCTTTGATATCGGTACCTCAGGCTTTTTTTGGGAGTATCAAAATGTAAATGAAAACGCAAAGACTTCTACTTGTTGAAGAGCACCTCTAACTGTTTAGCATTTACAAAGCAGTGATACATGGAATTTGACAAACTCTCCAGCACAGTAAAGATTGTGAAGCTTTGGAGTCTCTGCACAAGTGGCAATGCTTGTACTGGTATGGGCTTAATTCCTCTGACATGCTGTCCACCTCCCCAGGCACAAAATAAAGTGTGCTTCCTTCAGTGGATCTTTCCCTAGGCAATAACATTCCCTCTCGCCGCTCCAAGCACAGGGCAAAAAAAGGAATGCTAAAAATAAGTTTCTTTAGGTATATCATTGGTCTTCAACATTTTGGTGGACATCTTAGATATTAATAACTGTAACAATACACACAACAAACCCACTAGAAAAGAACCCAAGCTTTTGTTCTAGCAGTGCAGTGTTTCAAGTTTGACACCCCAGTAGTGGCAGTTCACTACTTTCATTACTTTTGAAAATCCTGGATATGCTGTAGTGGAGAGCAACTCTCCTAAGGAGAGTTGTTGTTGCTCTCTAAGGAGAGAACAAAACTGCTGAAAATGGCACTCTCAGCCCAGTGCTGTATCACCTGAGCCACAAACTCTCTTCTTTTCTGCCTTGAATTGTGTAACTGATTGAGACAAACATTCACTTATCTTAAACCATTCATATACCATTTAGATAACTCTACTTTCAATTAGCTGCACTGTTCTTTTATTCTGACATTGCAATATCAGAAAAAAATAACAGTAGATAATATTACTGCAGTTCTAGTAAAAAATATACATATCTTTTAAATAATAAAATATGGAACCGAAATCAAGCTTTTCCCTTTAATTTGCATAGAAGTTCAGTTACAAGCCATACCTCCTAAATCACAAGCAGATTTAAACTGTGAAAGATCAAACGCTGTAGCCACATCTCTTGCTGTCAGGTGAGCAATGCTGTGCATGGCACCCATAAAACGTTGCTTTACCTCCTGGCTGTGATAATAGTCCTAAAAAGGGGGGAAAGCAGAGTAATTGATGTTTATTTTCATTAATAAACTAAAACTATGTACAACCAAGGATGTAAGTGAATGTGGTGAACATAAGAATTCCCAAAATGAAAAGGTCTTTTAAAAGTGCCACTGACTATTTGCTCATGCAAATCCTTTGCTGTAGTGATAAGCAGATTTTTGCATCCCCTCAAGAATTCTGATCACACAGACATCTTGAAAGGATAGATTTAGGAGACAAAGAAAAACAAGAGTGTTCCTTCTTGATAACCTCACAAATTGCTTTCATTTCATTCAAACATTTATTCTCCCATGATGGGAAAATAACTAGATAATTGGACCATACCATAAATCAGAAACATTAAAAATCATACTGTTTTTTCTGATTAGGGAAGAAGCAAGCATTCAGTACCAGAACCTCAGGCCTATACCTTTTCAAGGATACATACACACAAATCCCTTTATGTTTCACTTTTATACAGATTTCACCAGTTAGGGCTGGCTTTGACTCTGTCATGAAATGGAAGTATCTCCAGGCTGTGATGCACACAGTACCACAGACAGGCCATATATTCTGCTCAGACATACCATCCTGTACACATATGGAGCCCAGGTCCAAACTGGACACAAGCATCACCCAAGCAAAGTTGATAACCCAGATGTTTAACAAAGGATGAGATTCAGTTCATGTACATTAAACCACTTAATTTGTATATAAATTTAGGCATCTACTGCAACAGCTATCCTGAAGCAAAGTACCTTAACTCCCTTTAAAGACTCTGAATGATTTCCAAAGGAGTTTCTGTCCTCCAGTTATTTAAGTACCAACATGAGCCTAGCAGAACTTTTAAGTCTCCAGAAGTCCTTAATTCATTCCATTGACTATACATGACGGATGTAGACATCTCCTTCAGGAGAAAGCCTTCATTACCATCTTGAAGTTAAATACAAATTAAGGACATCAGGATGTAGTCTGAAGTACAATTTAAGCCAGCAGTGCTGTCAGAGATGAAGTCCTGACATATTCTCCTGCTCACAGTACCAGCTCTCTGCTAACACAGGTACAAATATTTATGCCTCTCAACCTGCTTCACAAGATGGGTAATCGACAAGTTAGGCTAGTTAGAACCCTAAGTGATTCTCCAGTCTGATCACATCCACCTGGGCTAGCACTGGGAAAGGAATGCCACAGATTGAAACAGATGGCAGAAGGATTACAATTTTATCAGCAATAGATATCAGCTTGAAGCTTATACAAAACTACAAAGCTTCATAAAGGAGGTTAGATCACTTCTCCACTGCATCAACACAAACCAGCTTTGACTATACAGCACAGCCTAAACTGGATGCACATCAGTATCAACAGACTGGCATCCAATATGGAAGGAGTGCATGTGTGGTAAGGTACTAACTGGTATGAAACTAAACAGGCCCAGAGGTTGTTCTGAGAGTGTGTCAGTGGGATGGGAACACTTCATCTGGAGAACTTCTCTCAGCACTTGAATTTCCCAATATATTCTGTGGTTGTTCCACTACTTCTACTCCACTACATAGCCTAAAGGTGAAGGGAACAGAAGCCTGGGATTAGTGAATTACATTGTAGTTCTACCATTTCTGAGATTGACAAACTTTGAGCTCTGTCCCATTTGCCCGTAGGTCAGTTCTGGGCTCCTCACAGCTGGTTCAGATACTAGTAAGAGTTTATATTACCTTAAATAGATCATCTGCTTTCTTTCCAAAGGCTCGATGATTCTGCCTGCTCCCTTCTTTGACGGCAGATTCCAAGTTTGTGAAGAGAGGCCAAAGGTGATCATTAGAATGGATAATGTAGCCATGAAGTGAGTATTTACCATCTGAGGCCAGGTAGGTATTTGCTGAGTCTGTATTACTGTAACCTTATGGAAAGAAAACAATTGAAACCAGTTTTGTTTCAGTTCTTTACAACTGTTGTTTAAAATCTGAAGGCATATTTTCCTGCATAAATAGCTAGTAAATCCTGATCTTATGATCTAGTAGTACAAATTTTGCAGAAAAAGTAATTAATTCTAAAAGTCTTGTCATTCTTAAAAGAGTAAGTACTTAGTTTATAAAAAGAATTTAGATGCTGGAAAATATAGATACACACTGATTTATTATTTTTATTTTAAACCAGAGTATCTCAGATACCTAATATTCAAGGGACAGTATTAGAAGTTCCTCATTCTTGACTGTATTTTTGTTTAGATTATGGCTTCTTCCCTGAATTCGAGCTTTCTCCACTATATTTTGCCTTTAGGGCTTTTTCATTTGTCTTGTCCTCTAACAGAGTTAAAAAGACTCCTTTACTTCCTTTTCTTGGCACTTCACCATTTCAAGTCTTACTATGTAAAACATGCACTTGGAAACTTAGAAATACATAGTGTGGACTGAAAAACTTAATTCTAATACTGACTCCCTCACTTACATACACCTTCAAGGACTGTTCCAGTTAGGAGCACTAAAATTTAAGTTGCCCATGAAGAGGGACACACTGCAGAACTCTCCTTATTAAAACCCTGATCATCTGTTGAAGACTGACTGTACTGCTGCAGCAGGGAATGGAATTTAACATTTATTTTAGCAAGAAACATAGAATCACTTCAATGGAAAAGCCTCTAAGATTATCAAGTACAACGTTTAACCCAGCACTGTTAAGTATACCACTTAACCAGGTTCCCAAGTACCACATCTACACACCTTTTAAATACCTCCAGGGATGGTGACTCAGCCACTTCCCTGGGCAGCCTGTTCCAATGCTTGACAATCCTTTCAGGGAAGAAATTTTTCCTAATATTCAATCTAAATCTCCCCTGGCATAGCTTGAGGCTGTTTCCTCTTATCCTGCTGTTTGTTACTTGTAAAAAGAAACTGTCTCCCACCTGGCTACAGCACCCTTACATGTAGTTGTAGAGAACAATAAGGTCTCCTCTGACCCTCCTTTTCTTCAGGTGTAACACCCCCAGCTCCCTCAGCCACTCCTCATCAGACTTGTGCTCCAGGCCCTTCATCAGCTCCATTACTCTTCTCTGGACATGCTGCAGCACCTCAGTGTCTTTCTTGTCAAGAGGGGCTCAAAACTGAAAACAGGATTCAAGGTGAGGCCTCACCAGTGCTGAATACAGGGGCACAGTCACTGCGCTGGTCCCGCTGGCCACACTACTGCCAATATAGGCCAGGATGCCATCAGCCTTCTTGGCTACCTGGGCACACACTGGCTCACGTTCAGCTGCTGTCAACCAACACCCCCAGGTCCTTTTCCACTGGGCAGCCTTCCAGCCACTTTTCCACCAGCCTGTAGTGCTGCATGGGGTTGTTGTGATTCAAATGCAGATGACACATCTGAGCTGTTACACTGCTTGCTGTCTGTGCAACCTTTTCTTAGCCATTTGGTCAATATTATGTCCAGAGAGCAAAAACAATCTAAAGTCTCCATAAAGGAGACCTGAATGTGTTCATTACATAAAGCCTACCCCCATATGAAACAATTCTAGCTACTAATAACAAAAGCAAAGGAGTAACAATCCATTCCCCTCTTCCCCAAATCCAAGTTACCCACAATATCAAGTCAGAACCTGTGACCTTAAAAGCATCTCTTCCAGTCCTGCCTGTCTTTCAGTACCACATGCAGTTGCAGGGAGGATACATTAATCACCTTGTGGTGTTTTCTCCAGTAATCCAAGAGAAGCACATGCATCAAGGAGTCTTTCAGTTCCACATACAGAGGTTCCAACATCATTTGCAATATCCACAGCCTTCATTGGACCTTTATCTTTCAGATGATCAAATATCTTCAGCTTAGAGGCTACAAACAGAGCCTATGTGTAGGTAAGAAATTGTTATCATGATGCATTTAAAAGACTGCAATCAAAAAAACAGAACTATACTGTTTGCCTAGAATTATTCTACACAACTACTGTTAAACTACTGCAATGCAGTTTAATGAACCTCCTAAAAATTGCTCCCTTCCTTCTCAGAGGGTTTCAGTATCTTGGCCAAGTAACAGCACTTTTAGTAACAGTGTTTGGGAGAGAAGGGAACTCACAGTATTCTGGAATGCAGCCTACAAATTTTGTATGAAGACGCATTTCTTTATGAAGACCCATTTCTTTATTCAGCTATTTAGCACTTCCCCATCTATATGGCTGTTTGACCTTATGGAACATTCTTAAGCATATGAACCAAGACCAAAAGATCAAATTAAATTTTATATACCCAACACATAAGGAACTCAAAGCTCTCCACTAAGCGTAACAGCTTCAGTTGCTAAAATACAGGTCTTTATTATATTAAAATTAAGAAAAAACCCAAAAAATATTAAGAACAAAAAGAATAAAACTTCCCAGGACAACTTTACTCCTGGCACACCTTAACAGGACGTGTACACATGGAATGGGAATGAGAGAACAGCTAGTGCCTCATGGTAAAGAAATGCTCATGGGCAATGGCAGTCTTAAGTTGAAAACCTTAGCCGAACCTTTTTTAAAAGATATGCTAACTAAACCGGAAAGTAAAGTTAATGAGATGTGGTAATATATATCTCTCCATGCAAAATTAATTTGCAATTTCTGTATTCTGAAGTAGGTAAAACACCTAAACCCAAAGAACTTATGGAGAGCACAACAATGGAGGCAAATGCAGCAATCACAGAATCCACTTCTTTACAACTGCAAGTAACTATAATGAAATTTAAAACTAAAGGTAATCAAGGGAAGAAGGGCCTTGACATTCTGCTTAATAAAATCAAAGGGAAATAACTTTGAGAGGTAGGTCCGCTACTGGGTGTCTATATATTCTATCATCTTCACCTCTTTTTACAGTTTCCTTTGTTACTCTAATAAGAACATACAGGTGGGATTTATTATAATTCAGACTTTCACAATACTGAGCCAATTACATCTAGTTTGCAACCAGATGGCTTCTGAGACCTGTCCAGGCTTTAGACTGATACCAACTGTAAACTATTAGAACAAGAAAAAGAAGGTGAGAAGATAAGGCAGAAAGCTTGGCTGACCTACCATTCAGTAATTCTCAGGTGGGAAAAAAAAAAAAAAAAAAAAAAAAAAAAAAGAAAAAGAAAAAATGTGAAAGATCTGAGTACAGATCAGATTATGTAAATTTGGAACATGTAAACTTCAAAGTTTTTTAACTTCGAAGGATTTAATCCTGATCCCCTCCTGTTCTGCAACAGAGCTGTTCAGAGTAAAATAGGCAGCAACATCTTCACCTGCAGGAGATTCTAGTCTGCCTTATAAAGTTCTTGAAGCAATATTCAAGAATCAAAATGAAAAAAACTTGAGAGTTTTTGTGGAAATAAATGCTTTTGTTTGCTCAAACCTATTCCACAAATGGAAAGATGAGTTTTGTCACATCACAATACATTGCTACTGGTAATTTTACCAAGACCCATGATGAAGACCAAAAAAATAAATCCGACTAGTTCAACACACCATTCAGTACTTTATACTATGACTTTACACTGGAGTAGTGGGAAAGCAAAGCTCCTCCTTTTATTTCCTGCCTCCACTGTCTTTCACTGCACAAAATGGAATTCAGCATCACATCACTGTAAACAGTATAAGTAATATACAACCACATGCTGATGATTTTCCGTATTTATTTTTATTTGAATTGAAGAAATGCTAAGCATCATCTCACCCATTCAAATACACTGCTCCCTATGGATACACAAGCAGTTCACAAATGCAGCAACCTCAAAGCCACTTTATTCCAAACCTCTCAGCATAGCTTTGCATGCCTGCAAGCAGCACATGCCTGCAAGCAGCATACCCACAGATCTACACCACATGATCACACTACAGTCTTCCTTCAGAGCTGAGCACAACTCTCCACTGTTTCAGCAAAACTATTGTTCACTGTCTGGTGTGCCTCCCTCCATTCACCTTAAAGCTGTCATATCTTTATTTCCAAGTTTGCATTTCACTGCCACTTTAGCACTTTTTTTCACTTCTTCCTAAAACATAAATAACTTGATGGAGACCAGTGATCTATTAGAATGATCACTGTTCATTTCTTCTTCACTATTGTCCTTGCTACACTGGAACTATGAGTAGAAAATCTGGGAGTACTTAAAATGTCCACCTATGCATTTCTCATCATGCTTGGCTGATGCACAGAGCATGTGACCTTGTTTGTGAGCTGTTATGAGTATGCCTCCATCAGATACAGCATGGATATTCAGTTAAACACACATGGAACATGAAACAGGTTATTAAAAAATATTATTCTTAAGAGGCAATAAAAAATTAGTATCTTCCACAGAATTCTAATGCAAAGCATTAGAAGTTAGAAAGGAAATATAATATATACAATTTTTGTCACAGTTTTAAGTCAGGTAAGTTAACCACATTAAATGTTTTCTCTGCAGAATAAATTCCAGCTTGGTTGTACACTTCTGATCAGCAAAAAAAAAAATCTCCAACTTCTTTTCCCTCTCAACTCAAGAGAAAAAATTATCAAATAGGTAACTGACATTTCATAGAACACATAAAAACAAATACAGAAAACCAAACCCAACAATGTTTGCACTGCACCAGAAGCTTCAGCTATCTTAGATTCTCCAGAACTTCAGTGGTCCTTTTTTACTAATTATTAATACATTCTTTCCCCAGCTCAAGTATTTCACATAACTGGTACATACTGGAGTACAGTGAAACAAATATATCAGACTACAATGTAACAAGTAGTTTTATATTTTCTTCCCTTACCTTTGAAGCTCTAAAACCGTCCATCAGCTCTAGAATTTTGGATGGAAGTTTTGCTGCACTCTGTGACACTCCATTCTGATTTTCCAAAGGCACTGTAAAACCAGTTCTGACACCAGAACTGTTTTCAGAAGTGTAAACAGCTTCTGAGGAATGCATCCCACTGCTGTCCAACTTACTAGCACCTTTCTGCTTTGTGAAATTTGAAGATTCACTTTCTCCATCACTTTGGTTCTCAAAAGTGTCCACAGAAGGGATAGAGTCGTACTTTTTACGTTGTACATTATGTTTAGAGGGCGGATAGTACAATTCTGCTAGCTTTTTGCAGAAGTGATTCAGAGGAAATCCCACCACATTCAAGAAGTCTCCATGGACATACTCAACTAACATTCCACCAAGGGCTTGGATACCATATCCACCAGCCTTGTCCCTGGGGAAGAGAAAACAAAAACAGCATCGATCTAATTAAGGTTAAGGGTGGAGGTATCACAGAACACTAATAATCCACCAGTACTGCAGAGGCTGGAATAAAAACTAGTGTACCTGAGTTAGAAGCAGATTAAATCTACTAGCTAGGCTGAACACTTCAATTTCTAAATCCCAAGATAAACATAAGCATCAGTATTTCCACTAAGGGTGACTAGCCAAAGGTCTTGATGCTTCAGTCAGCGCAAGTGCCGCAGTCACCTAAGCAGCAGGTGACTGCAGTCAGAGTGTGTTGTCACAGGGTACCCAGCATTTGCCAAGTCGTGGCTACCAAAAAGGTAACAGTAAGTGTCACCAAGACCAACACTGCCACTGGGTCACCAGATGCATACTGACCCTCACTCAATTCCACAAGAGGCTGAAAAGCCTTTAGGAATGTTAGGTCCCAAAGGAGCTCAACAAAGATGACCCCTTAGAATTCAAATGACTGTAGAATGTGTCTTGCAGATCTCAGTCACAGGAATACCTGAAATGAGGATTGGGAAGACAGCATTTTCTTGGGAAAGAGCAACTTATTCAAACAAGATCCACTACTCCATTTAGCCCTATCCATCTCTTGTGCAACCACCGAGATAGAAGCAGAGTTGTGGTTCACAACACTGTGCTCTTAGATGTCATGGTAATATTGGTAATTTGGCACAATGGGCGTAATTACGCAAATTCCACAGAGTGGAATGGAAATACATACAAGTCAGATAAGCTGCTGTAGACCCAACAATTTTACTGTTCTCGTACAAGGAACAAGGCAGTTAAAAGTATGTTTCCTCATAACAACAGAAGCTGAAAGCTACATCAGCAAGCTTAGAAACCAAAGGTCAGTCAGCCTCAGATCCATTAACTTAAGGTAGCACGGAATTATGCAATCTTATGCATGAGAAAGAAGGTTACTACACAAAAAAATATTGCTAATTTTTTAACCTTAGATTTGATCAGGAACAGCTCTTTATTTTTAGTACTTATCTCTGGATTCCATTTCTAATAGCATCCTAAAACAAACAGAGGAATTGGTGTCCCAACAAGTAGGATTTTCTGAATTGCTATAAATTGGGGAATAGAGATTTTCCTTTAATCTTGCATTGTATGCACTACCTTATAACTTTGTCATTGTTTAAATTATTACTTCTTTTTTAACATTCTTATGACTTACATCAACTAAATTAGGATTATTTTAATGACTAAAATGTCTTCTCATTTTTAAATGAAGTTGCAGTCATTTTGGTATACGCTTACAGGGAGGCAAAAAACATTAGGACTATCAAAAGCAGCAGTATCATACTCCCAGCAAGAACATTAACACAACTGGCCACACGTTTATTTTTCTACAACACTCTATGTTCTGGGATTGGATCTTGAAGAAAATATTTACATTCTACATTTTATTACTTCCCAGTGAAGTCAAACTGTAGAGCTCTAGGCTCTGTCATCACCTTCTTCCCAGACTGCAGTAGGGTCCTCTGGTTTCACTGCCATCAGATGAGAGCTACTAAAACCACATAGGATTTTCAGGCTAGAAGTTGTAAGCAGAGAGAGAAAGTTGTTCATAAGGGAAAGACTACAAAATAAAAAGCTGGGTCAAAGAGGCTGGCAGAAACTAAGTCTACTCATTATACAAGCCCAAAACAGTTAGGATTACCGTGGTACAGCCTTCTTTTTACAGATAGACAGAAAAGAAGAAAGAGACACTGCCTGCAAGCAGAAAATCCTTGGTTAGAAAGAGGAACAAGAATAAAACAAGAAGCAAAACATCTTTCTGCAGCCCAAATTTAAGGGTTTTTATAGCCTCACCAAAGACTACCTTGAGACAGCAATTTCCCCGCCTTTTTTTACCCATACTTTAGGTCAGCTATGTATTTCTAGTATTAGTCTCTGTCACCAGTGATTGACTTAAATACTATATGCCAATTTTCTTCTTGCTACAAGAAGAACTCAGTCTAATCCTCAGTAGCATTAGTAATTTTTCTTTTATTTTTTCATGTGATCATTAAGTCTTATATTATTACAGAAAATTACTTCGCCATTTAGTTGGTTTTTTTTAAAGTAAGAAATGGTCACTTGACAGCAATACAGTGTTTAGAAAAACCTGTATGCATATAGGTGTGTAACCTGTATGAGTGGCCATGGAGGAGGGAACAAAAACAGACAACCAAAAAAAAGTGCTGTGAAATACTTCTTAGTGCTTTGCAAAATTTATAGGACACTGTGTTTAGTAGCTCCTTTGCAAAGTCAGAACAAATTCCTATCCTCAGGATTATATAAACAAAGATCAATTGGCTTCTGCCTAAGAGAGTAATGAAATACATTCTCTGAACCTTTGGTCCCTGAGAAACCCTTGATGTCACACAGCCTGTTTAGCAGAATGAACAGAATGACCCAGCACTGCTCATGGGCCGTTTTGCTGCAGCAAAGCACTGCTAAAGCATATTTGCTCCCAGAGGAAGTACTCAGAATATTCCAAAATTATTTTCAATCTGACATTCTTCCTAAAAATCCATGGTAATTTCTCCTTCAAACTGAAACTTTATGACCCACTAAATCTAAGTATCATACTAATTAGCATAGTAAACATCACCTTCCAAAAACCTACTTAGGAATTTGTTTCAAGCTGTAGTCTTGCCAAAACATTCTCTCCATATAATCCAATTTAATATCAGTCTATTCAATAAATGGTGAACCTTACATGTTCACAAAGTATGCCTCATTTACAGATAAGCATTGAAGTATGACCAAAGTCTACACTGGTTTCTCTTTCCCTAGTAAAACATGACTTTATTGTTTTATAGCACAAATGAGTTTAAAAACCACCACGATTTATATTCTTACATGGCCAGAATTGAAGCTACAGAGACAAAAGTTCATATCAGATCACTTGATATGCAGTCCACAGTCCTAACTATGCCTTCACAAGGCTTCAGCTAACGCAAAAGAAAGACAAAGTCCTTTTTTCCCTTGTTGTCTCCAAATAAGTACTTTTTCTTTTATATATATATATATATTTTTTTTTTTTTTAAGCAATCTAGTGAACTTCATCTTAGGAGTAGTAATAAGGCATTCTGTTCTCATCCTATTTCTTCCATGGAATCACTGTTGTCTGGTATATTGTCTTTGTAAATGCTGCCTATATAGGTCAGTAATCTTATTACCAGTGTAGCAGGTACACATAAGCTAAAGGACAATTTTGGCATAGGAACACACAAACTGTGTTTTCACTTATCACAAGGATAAGTGAAAATTAAGCTGGTGTTCCTTGCATCAGAGCAGTGATTTTGATAGACTAAATACACTGAGTTCTATCTTCTTCCAATACAGTTCCACGATGCCCTGATTATCCCACACTCACTCTTTTCACCTGTTTATAATGAAAACTATACCTTGTCTCAGGCATCAAAGATCCCTGAATGCCTCTGCTAACAGAGAAATAATTGTATACTGCACAAGCACTTGCTCTAATCCAGAATATTTCAAGACTTCACTTTACAGATTCATTAGGGTTCTAAAAAGGTAGCTCACTTTCACTGAAGAAATGACAGCTTCACAAAAGAACAAAAGAATAGTGACCTTGCATCACCCATGCTATCATTTATCATACACACAGCAAAATGTCACAGAACACAGGACAATGTTTTACACTGGTGGCTTAATGTACCCTAAGGCCTATTCTCAAGTGTTGTGTGGTGGCATCAGGGTCTTACTCACATTGGCTCCCCGCTATGAATGTACTCCCATAAGAGCTCTTCAGACAGCTCAGAAAATTTTACTTTAGTCTCTTCATAGAAATCAGTGATGTCCATCTCTAGCTGATTGTCTACAGAAAGGAAGAGGCCTTATTAGAAACAGGAATTGTGGCTTAGAGAGCATAACATCTAAGTTTTATTTCTTAATCACTTAACAATTCTGCTTGAGAAAAATTAAATATATTACACAGATGTATGAAATGACTAATAATGTTCTTTAGGTACAGTGGACTCAACTTTCCCAAGACAGTAAAAGTTTGCATTTTCAACCCCTGCCATCCTGGCTCAGGGCTAACACACTGCTCTTCCTGTGTGGAAGATAATCTTAAATTAACAATGCTTACACAAAGCTATTTATGGGTGCTGGCACACACATCCAGCAGTGAGTACAAAGAAGGCTATAATCACCCTTCCAACTTTATGACTGTTGTCGAAGAACTCTTAACAACACATCAGAGTTCAACATGTAGCTGCAATAAAAGTGGGAACATGCAGCTGCACCTGCACTTCAGACTTGGGTATCCAGCAGTCCCATCAGGAACCATCACTCATCTTCATATCTCTCAAGAGATGACAAGATTATTTCAGACTTCTGTAGCTGGAAGTGGCTGAGGGAAGGTGCAATAAAGTACTGCACACCTGGGTATGGACCCTGCTGCACGTGGTACACTGTGACCCTGCTGTCACTGTAGACAGAGGCTTTCCCAAAACATGTTCAAAAGGTAACAGCCTTGCACAAATGAGTGTGCACATTACAGATTAGCAGCTCTCTCTACTCTTTTCTATAAACACCAAGGTCAGCATCTCCTGTTACCACAGTTCTGGTAGCAGTGGAAATGCTTGAGGAGGAGTAAGAAATATCTACAGTACAGACCAAGGGAAGAATGCTAACCAACTTCTAATGGTGGTAGTGTGAAAAAAAAAAACCAGCCAAACATTTAATGACCCAGATGGAATAAGAAAATCAGTGCATATGGAGACAGATTACCATGTCTTTCAGTAGGGTAAAAAGTTCTAATCAGCTCAAAATGGAAATTTCATCTTTAACAAGTTAAGAAACACATTGTAACAATAAACTGCAACTACAAATGTATTCTACAAAACTTCTTCAATTGATTGCATGTCTTGGGGAATATGCAGACTAAAGGTATTTTTATTCATCTGACTGTGATGCAGTTCAAATTTGTAAACTTCAAATGAGATGTGCTGTTATAGCATCACTGCTACAGTTCAGTGCACTTAACTTTCTTCCTAGAGTAAACAGTTGAAGGCATTATTTACATTGCTGGGTTGCTCACAGAACCCCCTTGGTAACGTTTTATTTCTTTTGCAGCAGCTCTCCCTCTACTATACTAGCAGTACCACATCACTAACTTTAATTCTCTTTTACAAGAGTTAAGAGAAATCATTCCAGAAAAGAGTAAAAACTGTTAATTTGTCTACAGAAAGACTTTGTCCAGTGAAATGTCACAGAAATGATGCCTGCAAAAGCTCTACTATAAAGACTATTGACACAATTATCAGATGATGCCCCTCAAACACTCCTCAACTTATATTAATGGTACCGTTTACATAAAAACCACTCACTTTCTCAATAAACTATCTGATAAAGAACATTGGGGTATTGCTCCCTACAGCCTCTTAACAGTCTGAGACATTAAGCCTCACCTGGTGTAAACACAACACAGAATAAAGTTGATATGGATCCCATTCAGCTCAGTCTCAGAGTCTGTAGTACCTTACTTGAACTTAATTTAGAATATTCCACAACTTACACTGGCCTTTGGAATAGTCTCATAGCTTTCAGAGACAGTATTTCTAAACTCCATTGTATTTTGTCACTTTCCTTCCTGTGTGAAAACTGAATAGAGGAAGAAGTTTTGCTTTAGTGGGGAGTCTTTAAGTTATATTTTGATAAGGTAATTCCTGAGGAGAAAACCAATTCAGACTGTATATGAAACATCTTCATCCTGTTTCTTTACCTGTACAAGCTATAATGGGAGAAATTTTTAATACAAATACTGAGTTGTAATAAAATTATGTGTACCTTTACTGTGGCAGTGTATAATAGCCACTCCTGTGAAAACACTGTGCTCTTTCCCATTCAACCTGTCAGGGAAAAAAATATCCATTAAGCAACAGTCTTATTAAATGTTCTACATGATTATAATGCTACAGCCTGAGAAGCAGATCACTACACTAATATACCATTCAATGAATCTGACATGTGCCCCAAACAAATACATTTTATTTCAGTATCAGTGAAAAGACATTGTCAAAACAAACAAAAAAATAACCACATAAAAAAACCACTATCAAAAGCTGCAGTCATTTCAAGTCTCCAAAATACCATTTGTATAAAAGTAGTCCATGGTATCAGCTCAATCACTGTACATCAGGAAAGTGACTATTCCAAAAGTATTAGAAAAGGCCAATTGGCATAAACACTACTGTTACGACCATCTTCACTGAAAGCTGGTAATAAATCCTAGGTGATGCAACTCAGACTAAACATGTAATGGGGAACTAGAGCATATGTTCTCCTTTCATTCAGACTGGCCCCCAGAGATCCCATGGCAAGCTAGAGTGTAGAGGAAGAGCCCAAATTTCCTTGTCCCTGGCTCTCTCCTGTAGTGGCTCTGGAGTGCCACGCTGTGGCCAATTAGTTCTGAGGACTTTTATTATCTGCTGTGTAAGCAGTAGATGTATAATAGCAAGGCAATGTGAATCTTTGAAGAGACTGTTTAAAGAATAGCCTCATAAAGATTAGCCAAGATATGTTTGGATGTGATCAGAAGCATCTCACATGCTCTGTTCCCCACAAGATTCCACACTAAATTGTAAGATGAAACACTGAAAATTTTCATTTGACACTTTGGATAGATGCAAAGATGCATCATTTTGTCTGCATTTTTTCCAGGAGTTCTAAATAGCTAAATATTAAGTGCATTTCATATCCCTAATTAAGAGATTGACCTACTAAACTTACAACAAACAAAACAAAACCCAAGAAAATTTGCATGTATCCCTTCTGTGGAACCCTTTTGAGAATCTAGGTGATGGAGAAATTGAATCTTCAGATTTCATCTCTTACTTAAAACTACAGACCTTGATAGCATTCTGTAGGCATCTTGCTTATCAACTGGTTTCTCCAGGATCTGCTCATCCACAGACTAAAACAGAACGACAGAGTGAGTGTGCTGCTTTTTCTTACTTTTGAGTCAGAGTATTACAGGATTGAGGTCATAAATTATGTTTAAACCATGATTTCAGCCAGGGCTTCAAACTTGAGTTTATTGAGTAGAGCAAGAACCACAGACACTTTGGTAGAACAGGTAATTTAGTGTCAAGTACAGGAGTACCACACTCTACTCTCCAGTGACTGCAGCTCTCAAACAAAAGAAAAATTCAACTTTTTCTGCCCTTAACAGGTCACTGTCTCTGTGAAGATGTCAGGTGTAGTGACCTCCTATAAGGCACAACACTGAACAGTTCCCATGATCTGGACTTCTTGACAGGCAAATCACCTGAGAATTTCCATTACATATAAGATGATCCAATGCAATACTTACAGCAGTGTTAGTATCCCCAAAACCAGTAGCAAGGCTTCTAGCTCTCAAGATTTCAAAAATTATCTTGTTGGGGAAAAAAAAAACCCTAAAAGCCACAGCCACAAACCCCAAAAGATGTAATATAATGCAGATATAACTTCAATGAAGGCAGCTTTCAAACTTTAAACCCAAAGATACAAGTATTTCCTACGCTCATCATAAATTAAAGTAGTGCTAAATAACTGAAGACTTCTTACCACAATAGTGTCTGCTCCTATGACAACATCAGGTGTTCTCAGGTGTTTCTGCAAAGGCATAAATAAAAAGGCATTTGTGAGAAGATGCAAAGAGAAGAAAACCTTTTAAGGTAAGAAAATAGCAGTTTACTAGTTTAGAAGTAGGGCTCTACACTGACCTGAAAACAAGACACTGTTTCTCCTTTTGCACTGTTTCCAAAATAGTAATCATTTACATTACCATAAAAGTGAGGCTTGAGCAGACCATTCTCAAACCACAAATTTGCCCAAATATATTACTGATGAATAAATGCATCCAGGAAATAAAGTGCATTCTCAAAACTCCATCTGGTCTTCAAGGTGGCAAACAATTCTTTTAAAGGAAGTACCTAATGTTTGGAAGCCAGAGAATACAGCCCTCTAGGATCATTCTTCCAAGCAAAATTTTACTGAAAAATAAACCCCATTTTTTTAGCTACACTTTTTTTCTCTTGAAAGGGAACATACACAGTCTGTTTTCTGAATATGAAAGGTAGTGGCATGTAAAATTCCTTGTAGACTTTTCTTGACTTTAAACTGTACCTGTCCTTATAGCTAAGTTTTTATTTACTTTCATATTATAAAGTACATAACTCTTACTTAACACAGCATGACATGAAATCTGTCTGCAAGTGTGACTACCATAATACAACATTTATAGGGAGGCTACTCTTCTAGAGAAAGACTGTTGATGTGCTTTAAATTGTTTAATGATGCCTGGAGTTAATTCTTGTAATTCCTGTATGAAGAAGCATTTTGAAATCCACTGAACTAGCATTATCACCAGCACAGTGTTTTGCAATGAAAGCCCAAAGTAAGTCATTTAGTGAGGGTGGGTTTAAAATCCACTCTCCGATGTTGTGCCATTGTCCAGAAAGTAGTTGACAGAATCCTGGGTAACGATTTACATTGGAGATCATGCAATATTTGCTTTGAAGAATGGTGACATCTGGCAACACTGCTCATTTAAAGTGTTCAACATTCTTTTTCTGCCACTAGTATAGGATCAACAAACATACCCCTCTCTTTCAGAGCTTTGTTACTAAGAAATTATTACAGTCCATTTTGTGAGATTTAATCAGCTAGACTTTTAAATAGGTTCTGGTAGTAAAGAGCCTTATGTGCTCAAACAGTGATCACAGCCAAGGGCATAAGTCAAATACCACTGATAGTGTAAGTTGCATCACTGGTTTGGATAAAATCACATCAAGTTTTCCCTTCTTAAAATTAAAAAGACAAATTCTGGTTTAAAACATTCTGGCAAAGCAACAGTAATTCTTCTTCTGCTTTCCTCCAGTACCCCTATACTCAGAGTTTCTGAGTTACTCGTCACTCGATCAGTGAAAGATACAGCAAAGCACTGCAATCACATCAGAGTTTTTCCATGGAGTCTGTCTCTACAATCAACAAATACCTAGAATGAGGTCAGCCATATACCTGACTGTTCAAAGGAACTATGGAATATATATCCCACACAAGACTAGGTGTGATGCTGACAAAAGATGCAGGCCACTTCAGTTTGTGGAAAGCCTGAACTGCAGGCATGAGACTTTTGATTAGGCAATTTCAAGACACTGTCTTTCACAAATGACAGGAAAGCATTCATTAGCCTTCAGTGGAGAGAAAGGACTCAGGGATCACTTAAACAGTGCAAGCAAATTAAGTCACAGTAAAATGCATCACCTAAAGCCAAAAAGCTCATTGCTATAATCATAACTTACTACATGCATTCTGTTTGCTACTTCAAGAGCTTTCTGTTTTGCTGTTTCCACAGCATACTCATAAGGGGCTGTAAAAGATGACTTTTCAAGTGTCTCCTTAAACCAGGATGGAACCACCTCAAAACGCAGGCCCTGTAACACAGGAAAGTGATGCAGTCAATCTGACCTCGTTATTAAACATTGCTCCCAAGGCATATTAAACAAGTAGAAAGTTTGACCACTTTAACACACCTCCCCCCAAACACACACAGAAAAAAACACCCAGTGCTCCTATCAGTGTTTAGTGCATACGTACACTTTGCAAGCAATCTAAAACAAAATCAGATAGAACGTCAAAACAGGTGTGTGTATTTGATTCTACCCTTATTTATTAGAACCTAATCATCACGTCATTATTCTCATCATACAAAAACTAACAGTATAAACGTACACACTTCAGAAACAAAAGATTATACTACTGGATTTTTTTTTTTATTGAATCCATCCATAACACTTTACTGCAACAGTGCAAATTCTTACAGGAGCTTTACTGCACTTTATGTGCCTTTATACACACGATAAACAGAAAACAAAACCGGACAGTTTCTGATTGGTTTTGTCAAAAGAAACCCCAACTATTCTTCCAGCTTTTTGCCTCTATGTTACACTTGTACAATTACTACACCCAGCAGGCAGGCTATGTTTCTAATAACTCAGTGCATGACTGAACCTCTGTGCTTCTCCACACATCTGTATTTTTAAGTTATTCCTTCCACTTAAGCTCAATTTATCAGTTGAATTATTAAGAATGGTAATACTAAGCAACCTAAACTGGGCAGGTAATACCCAAGTACTAATCAAAAGCCTCCCGCAGCCCGCCCGGTGAGGCCGACACGCTCCTCCGCAGGAGCTGAACGGCCTGACTGACAGGTTACGGCCTCCTTTGCTCTCCACTAGTGCATTTCAGAAAGGAGGCATCTCCTTCATGCCGCCCGCTCCCCTCCCGCTGGTCTCATGGGGCGGGCAGGCCGGGAGGCGTCGGGCCCCGCGGGCCCGGGCCGGCAGTGGCAGCCGCCGCTGCCCACAGTCCCCGGCCGTGCGAGGCGAGCGGCTGCCGGCCGCACTCACCACGTTGGTGAGGATCTCCTGCCGGCGCGGCGAGGCGCTGGCCAGCACCACCCGCTTGCTGACCAGCTTCCCCAGCACCGGGTTCAACACCATGGCGGCGGCCGCCGGTCCTCAACCTCTGCTCCGCGCTGCTCGGAGGCGGGGAGGAGGCGGCGGCCTTATGTGACGGCGGGGCTGCGGGGCGGAGCCGGGCCGGGGAGGGAATGGAGAACTTCGGGGCCGTAGTCCTGGAGGCACGGGGCGTAAGCCCGTGGGGAAAGCGGTTCGGTAGTCGCTGCGCCGTGGTAAGAAGGGCTGCAGCTGTGCCGGTCATCAGCTGCGCACCAGCTGACGGCAGGCTTGAAACACAGAATCAATCAGACTGGAAAAGGCTTCTGAGATCGAGTGCAAGTTATGACTGAGCACCACCATGTCAATAGACCATGGCACTGAGTGCCACGTCCAGCCTTTCCTTAACTATGTCAAGGGATGGTGACTCCACCACCTCCCTGGGTATTCCATTCCAGTGTCCAGTCACCCTGCCTGTGAAGAAATTTTTCCCGATGTCCAACTTAAACCTCTGGCACAGCGTGAGGCCATTTCCTCTTGTCTTGTTGCTGGTTGCCTGGGAGAAGAGGCCGACCCCCATCTGGCTACAGCCTCCTTTCAGGTGGTTGTAGGGAGTGATAACGCCCCCCCTGGGCTTCCTTTTCTCCAGGCTTAACAACCCCAGCTCCCTCAGCTGCTCTTCTTAGGATTTGTGCTCCAGACCCTTCACCAGCTTCATTGCCTTTACCTGGATCTGCTTCTGCACCTCAGTGTCCTTCCTGAATGGAGGGGCACGGAACTGGACACAGTACTCGAAGTGTGGCCTCAGCAGTGCCGAGTACAGGACACGCCTTGTTTAACATCCCATCCCTTCTGCTCCACTAATGCTGGCATGAAGTATTTGGAAAAGAGGTGTTATAATGCATTTCTTAGTCAGAAGGAACCCCAACATAAGAAGGACATGAAAGTGTTGGAGCAAGTCCAGAGGAGGCCATGAGGGCTGGAGCACCTCTGCTGTTAAGACAGGCTGAGACATTTGGGGCTGTTCTGCCTGGAGAAGAGAAGGTTTCATGGAGACCTCATAAAAACCTTCCAGTACCTGAAGGGGAAAAACAGGGAAGTCAGAGAGGGACTTATCAAAAGGGCATGTAGTGATAGGACAAGAAGTAAGGGATACAAACTAAAAGAGGGGAAATTTAGGTTTGATATGAGGAAGAAATCTTTTACTGTGAGGGTGGTGAGATATTGGAACAGGTTGTCCAGGGAGGTTGTGGATGCCTGATTGCTGGCAGGGCCAGATTGGATAAGGCCTTGAACTACCTTGTCTCATGGGAAGCGTCCCTGCCTATGTCAGGGGGAGTTGTGACTAAATGATCTTTGAGGTCCCTTCCAACCCTTAACATTCTATGATTCTGTGACTCTGTTGTCATCATCCCCTGTTGCATTATCATCGTGCTTTAAATATCCCCTATTTGGCCTTTTAAGTGAAAAAGTAGAAAAAAAGTAGTAGAAAAAGAACATAAAAACTCAGATTACTGTCAAATAGTGTGATGCTGCATGCTTTCTCAGTTGGCTTGGAAGAAAGTGAAATGTATCCTCCAGCATTAAAAATATATCCAGTCATCAAAACAGCAGTTGGCGTTGAATAATCGGATCTTTTGACACCTATCTCATGGACCATGTGTCTCATTGGTGGAACCAGGCTCTTCTCAGTGGTGCCACACTATAGACAAGAGGCAACAGGCAGAAACTGATGCTCAGGAATTTTCACCTGAATATGAGAAAGAAGTTTAATGTGCGGTTGACCATGCACTGGGACAGGCTGCCCAGAGAGGTTGTGGTGTCTCCCACATTGGAGATACTCAAGAGCCATCTGGACACAATCCAGTGCAATGTGCTCTAGCATGGCCCTGCTTGGGCAAGGAAGTTGGACCAGGTGATTGCTTCCAACCTTTCCCATTTTGTGATTCCATGGTTTCTTTTAGGGGTTGCCAAATCTGACAGCCCAGTGGAGGTGAGGCTGCCACAGCCGCCTGCCCCAGGTGGCCCCAGCAGCAGGGCTGAGCGTGTATTGCATTGCCAGCAGGAGACATGCACACACTGTATGGCGTGTGTACATGGAGGCATGGAAAACCCCACAGAGCAACACGGGCAGGAACACTTAGCACTCACACAGGCACAAACAGCACCAGAGGTCTCTTTGTTCCCCTATGGCTGATCAGGATGAAAAACTGTTTTGCGTGCACACACATCCCCCTACCTACCTATCCTATATGCGGACCCTCCCAGTAGCACAACTTAGGGCTCCTGTGGCACCTGGAGGGGCTGGAACAGGGGGCTCTGTTGGCCTTGTGAGGCTGCTGGGGCTCCTCTCAGGCCTCGGTCTCCTGCTTCTGTCATGGTGCATGAGGATCAGCCATTTGTCACCATAATTTGACAGGTTGTACATCATCCTAGATACCAGAATTTAAGGTTTGAACTTACTTTTTTTTTTTTTAGTGTTGATGGTAACTTGAGAGCAGAATTGAAAATTTAAAGATTTTTTTTCTCAAATAATTACACCTAGGGAAATCTTGCTGAATTGAAAACAGAAATAAAAACCTTAGATTAAATACAACTGTGAATGTGGACAGTCCTCTGAAAATCCGTAATACTGAATATAGTTCTGGGCTATCTGAAGAGCCAGATTGGAAGATAGGGCCTGTGTGAAAAAGAAATAGTCCATGCTTGTCCTAGAGCTTGTCAGAACAAATTCACTGTTCCTTTTTTGGGGCTGTGAAGTGTGACATTGCTCCAAGCAAATGACAGGTCTGAAAGATATTGCAGAAATTAAAATCATAGTATCTTTCATATGATACCAATATAATTTTTGATGTAATAAAAGGACGTGGATCTCATCAAGTAACAGAAGCTTATGTTTCCTGGCACACATAAGAAACGATGCGGAGTTATTCCTCTTAGAAAAAATATTACAACTTTGCAAGTTTAATATAAATGGAAATCCTAATATATGTACATCTTCAATGTGACTGCATTACTAACCAAAGAAAGGGAAATTGCAATGTATGGATGTTCCTAGAATCTGGGACACATTTCTTATCCAGAGGTATCTTTCTATACTATGCCTTGCTTTCTGTTGAATATAAGCAAGCACGATAAACTGAATTCAGACACTCCAGAGGACTAAAATGATAATGCAAAGGTTTACATAGCAAACCAATAGGCCAAATTTTCTTCTTTTCCTCATTTTATTCAGTCTTCCAATATAGTTTGGCTAACATAGCAACAGAGCGATGAAGCTGTGACTCCATCCCAATCTCTGTGTATGTGTAGAGGAAGGACTTGACATAAAAGAACACCTGTTCCTGGCAGCTTGTTTTGAGAGAGAGGAACAAAGACAGATCTGTCTCTAGATACCTGTAGAGCCTTTAGAGATGCATCCAACATAACTCCTCTTTCTTAGGTGTGGCCTCCCATTAACTGAAGAGTAAAACAAGCCTGATTTGTTTCCCTTAACTGAATTCTGCTTTGCATGACAGACTTTTTGAAACTTAAATACATAAATGGGAAATATGTGTAATTTCTATATATTTTCCATGAAAGTTCAGACAATGCCCAAAACCAGAGACCACTAAAAGAGTTTTTTATTTGAAGAAAATGAGATGTGGCTCCTGGATTACTATTTGTAAGGAGTGGTAATTACTACATTTGTTACTCTGTTAAACTTACATGGCAAATGGGGATTTTGTTTATTTAAAAGACAAAACCACAAACCTGTCGAAACACATATTTTCATTTACCATCTTTATATGTTATTTCTGCTGGTCTAAATGTCAAACTAAAGAACCCTGTGAGAAAAGCTGAACCACATCACATAAGCTGCCGCAGCTGGGAGAGGTTTGACGAGAGCTGTTAACCGCTCCATGGCAGCCTCGCAAGCCAGACACAGCAAGTGTGAGGCTGCAGCGAGCTGACCGAGGGGAAGATCAATGACACCAGCAGTTATCAGAAAAGTTTGTGTCGTGGTTGACTGTGCTAGTCAAAGATTAGCTTGTCCAAGGTTGGTTATGAAACTGTTGACTTTTTCAAATATCCGAGGTATTTTGAACAGAAGCAAAACAGCAGTAAGTGTTCTGAACTGCAGAGACCTCGATATTTTTGTTCTGGACTTCTTTGCTTTCTTGTCCATTCATTTACTCTGTGGCCATCACAATAACACCTTCAAGCATGTAAAGAGCACTACGATCATCAAGTTCTTGTGCCTACTTTTATGTGTATTGTGATGAGCGTATGTATTTCAACCGAGATGTATTATTTGCCTGAGCCACCTGTGCAAGCACAGGATCATCTTTTTTGGGGAACAATGCATTTCCAGTGTGAGGAAACTAGTGAATCCTAGGGGCTTAGCTATAAAGTTGCTATGAAGGGAATGAGTATTTCACCTTTCACAGGGCAGCTTGACTTTTCTAGGATAACCTCATCAATTCAAAGAGCTCAGACTTAGGTTTTTCAAGGAACCTTTTTCTGCCACTGAAATCCTTGCCATAGTCTAATTTGTCTGCCCAATTCATGATGTAATTAATACCTCTTGTTTCTATTATGGGAAAAGATCTTTAGTTGTTTGCAGATGGATTCTCTTTCACCAGCTAATCATCAGTAACTCTGTTTAAAAGCATCATGATGTCATTTAACATTTCCTGTCCTATGTTTTACTTTTGTCTTTTTATATACAGCTTGTATTTAGCTAGCAGCCTTCTGAAGAGTTACCGGCTTCATATAACACTCCATCTCCTTGATATTTTAAGATTGTTTTACATGTTCAACTAGATTCGTGGTTTATGAAAGGGTATTCTAGATTTTTTCAGACTCAGAGAGTGCTTTCAGAGCAGATACCCTAGATTTCTTTCACCAGTCTCATTGCTTAGCTCTGTCTTCTCATAGGCCATTTTTAAGAATCCCTATCAGTTTGTCAGCTCAGGTCCGAATGCTCCTTCCTCCTCTTCTGTCCAGCTTGTAATATCTCGATGTCTCTATGTAACCACTTCCCAGAATTTCCTTTCTCTTTGAAGTAGAGTAGTACTACAATCATATGGAGACATTTTATGGAGACCACAGGAAGTCAGATGAAATAAGATTTAAATATACAGGCTGTAGGATACATAATGTCCCTGTAAATGTTTTTACGTACATACTTTGAAAATCTTTATCTTCATAGCAGAGTTATCAAATTACATCATACCTTGGGTAGAAACTTCACAATTGCTGAGGGAGTGCAGTATAACTAGTATCAGAAGAATACCAGCCTGTTTGTCAGGCAGCTCCATGTCCATCTCCTGGGACAAGGAGAAACAGCTACATCAAATATGGATGTAGCAATGCCCAGGAGGAGAACATGGCCATTCACAAAGCATCTTTTGACAATACAGAAATCATTATCCAAGCCCCAAAGAATCATCCTTGGCCAGCACATTTAGATAGTGTACAGAGAGTCCTGACAAGAATAATTGAAGAAAGGATGTCAGGAATTCAAACCAACTACTTTGCTTTTGGCCTCTGCCACAGAAAAGATATTGCAGACTGGAGAAGCCTAGAGCCTTGAAAAAGATCTCAGTGTGAAGACAACTAAATCCTTGTAAGAGGAGCACAGAATGACAGATTTTGTGCCTGTGCTGGCTGAAAGGATGAGCTGCTACATCCACAGCAGCAACATAGGATAGCAGAAAGGAAAGAACACTTCCTTCCTTCTAGTTTCTAGCTGATATCAAACATGTTCTATAGCCTCTTCCAGGATAAAGTGGTGTGCTGCAAGTGCATCCTGATTTACATGACACAGAAGCAGCATTACAGTTACACACGCTGCCAGTGCTGTCTTTCCCAGCTGTTGCCAAAGCCAATGTCTGCTGCTGAGAGCAACTTCTGGTCTGCAGCTTCCTTTTGCTGTGCTATGGGCTTGAGGCCAACAAGCAGCCTCAGAAGGGGAGACTGGGCAGAGCCTAATAACCCTGTAGACTCTGGGACAGGAGATATCTAAGATGCTGACAGCATCCCTAGCTATCTGTGTGTTTGTGTGTTTGACAGCCAGTGGATTATATTGAATCCATGAGCCCCTTGAAGTCATATGGCTGGTTTGTGCTGCTTGTGCAGGTTCCACCTCTAATCCCAGTTTTCCCCAGTCTCACTTCAATTAACACTTACATAATCTCTAGACAAAAAGAAACAGTGTATCAACTATAAAAAACAGTGGTTCTGTATTATTTAAATTTGAAAAATGCATAAACAAGTACATAAAATATTTTGGGGAAAATGTGTGTATACATAATATATATATATTATATATGCAGCATACACATGTTATCTTTATGTGTGTGTGTGTTTATAAAAAAATGCATGTACACATATGTGATGTAAGATACAAATACATAGTTGCCTAAGTATGGAAAATAAGTCTTCCTGCTTCTTGTACGGTATAACGATAACTGCAAAGACAACAGTATAAAGTTAGGGAAAATGAAAAGAAGATGCAGAGAAGAGAATATTGATTGGCTCAACTGTAATCCCACCTCTTCCAGAAAGTAACTTCCGAGGCTCCAAGGTCAAGAACATCTGTGGAGCTCTTACATTTATTATCTGTATCTCCACTAGAGGGCAGTGCGTCCCGTCATTTTCCTACGTATTTGATCACGCACTTTAGCTATCGAGTACTTCTAAAAATGCTGCAACTTTTAAGAACTAAAGAGCGCACACCCCAAACGCTCAAACCCCTGGTTTTAATTTTAAGGATTACATAACAGAACAGCTTCAGGCCATTCCCTCAGGTCCTGTCACTGTTGACCACAGAGAAGGGGTCATTGCCTGCCCCTCCGCTTGCCCTCGAGAGGAAGCTGTGAACTGCCATGAGGTCTCCCCTCAGCGTCCTCTTCTCCAGGCTGAGCAATGGACACAGATGTGTGCGTGCAGGTGTGTACTTTTAGGGACAGTCAGAGCCGATGTGAATGGCAATAGGTCTAGCAGTATCTTGAAAGAGATGCATTGAGATTGGAGAGGTAAAGAGACACCATAACTACGCTAATAAGTGCTAAGATACGATTGCCGCAGAGCTTAAGGCTCCTCCAGCAAATTTTCTTGGTTATAAGAACAGGAATAATTCTACGCTATGAACCAAATACCTTTATTGAATATGGAAATAAATACTGTCAGATTTCTGTCTTCTATTATCCCAGTTTTATCAGAAAAATTGAAGAAAAATTATATGTTGTATTTTACCTTGTTTTTGTACTCGTTTAAAGATTTAAAAAGTTCAAACATATGGACACTTTGTGTGAAAGTGTACAGAGAATTTTGCATTACTCATCAAAATGGGGTGGGATACCAATACATTCTGCATATACTATGGAATGGAAGATGAAATAGGAAAAGGAGAAATGTCAGCATGTTGACAATAATGAGGAACTGGGGAAACCAAGCCAGAGGTGTTGTGGTGCTGAAACATTTTTAGAGAGAAAAAGCCATTGCACTCCATAGAGAGTTTCTAATTGAGAAGGTAGACAGACGCTTTGTAGAGGTAAATGATGGGAAGAGGCTCTAACTTATACATTAACTTATTAACTTTTATATTTTCCTTTATTTTCTGAAGCCATGTGAGTTTGGGGAGGTAACAAGACCTACAGCCTATTTAGGTGCTTGCTGGGATCCCCAGGAATATTATTGTAACCTGCTGTTACAAGCGTGAAGATGGCAAAATCCAAAGACAGCTGTAAAGATGAAGATGGTAACATTTGTGGGTTACCAACATTGCTTTTGTAGTGTGTGTCTATGATAACACACAGGTCTGTCGACATTTGGATGTCTGAATGCAACCAAAAACCAAAGCAGGTATCATGTATGTTTAGGAAACAAAGGAGACAGTCATCATGAATGCTGCCAAGCAATAGGATGCTTAGGGTAACACTTGATCAGGTAAGTTATGCCTTTTGTGCATGGCAAGCCCACATTTCCAGAGGTTTGAGTCACTCTGTGAGGTGTTTGTTCTGTATCTCGATAGTGTTTATTTGTCTGTTAATCACATTCCTTTCCTTCCAGCAGAGATCTGGAGTTTTACTGCTGCTTCCAGCTTTTCTGCTGAAAAGGCGCCATGTTTCTAAAATGAAAGTGGCTGTTTATGAAGAAAACTATTTACAGACACTCTCTAACTGTAGATAGCCTGTTGCAAAAACCAACTTCCTGTGTCCCTCTGCAGTTACTTAAAGTATTTCTCTGCCCAGCTGCCACAGATTTCTCTAACCCCTCTCCAGCTTGAATCTGTTTATACTTCATGTAAGTCTGTTGTCCTTTCTCCTTTGATAAAGCTGCTCAGGTACACAGCAGAGGAGAGAAAAACCTTTACATTTCCTCAGATTTAAGGCACTCAAAAAAACACTTCTCCATTTTTCTGTTACTTCACCATACCCAACAACAACAGTTAAGATTGTGGAGCATACTTGGAAAAGCTCCAAAGGACAATTAGCCTGGGTAGCTCTCAGTAGGACAACATGCACTTTTCTTGCTGCAAATTGAGGCGTGCCAGAGCCAGGTCATGTGGGCAGTGGTGCAGAAACTGCGGAAAGAGAACCATCAGTGTCCCTGTGCTGAAAATTTCTGCAGAAGAAAAAGATTGACTGCAAGACATCATCATGAGCTAAGACAGTCAAGAAGGGAGTTGAGGTATTTATGCTAAAAGCTAGAAAGGTATTCTGTCTGGCAGGTCTGAACATCTTGTTTTATAATTAAAGAGGCTTGAGAGTCTCCTCATTTGATAACATATTCCAGCTGTTTAGACTTTAAGGAAAAATACTAGAAGACTTGCAACTGAGTCATGAAAGACCAGGAGTTCAGTAGCAGTCCAGACTTCAGTTATGCAGGGTTGGGGTTTTTTTGTCAAATAAAAAATAAAGCTTTAAAAAAGATATTTCAACTAAGCATTATGCTCTGTTATGCACTCCATAATTCCACTTTGCAGATTCAAGAAGAAAACACTTGCAAAAACTTAATCCAGAATGAAAGTAATCCAGATATATCAAAATTAATAGTATTACTTAAATTTTGCTCTCAATAACTCCTTCTGAGACTATGACCTGCAGCATAAATGAGGAAAGTACATTTATTCCTATAAAAGTTTCCTGGTTTTTTTCAGGATGGATTTAATTACTAAGTACAATAACCAAGGCTTATATCCTACTCATTCTGTGAGAATCATTTTCCATTAGAATTTTCATTTGGGGCTGTTAAAAGAATTGTGGCTTTAGATACATCTAAAAATTTTACCAATAAAACTGATTATTTTAATGGACTTTGTCAGGTCATAGCATCTTAAATTAGCTTTTCTAGAGGAACTTGTCAGGTCATTGAAAAAGATTTTGTTACCTTTTTTTTCAGAAAAAGTACTCTAGAGTGTGTTTGCCAATGTATTTGTGACAATTCATGCCAGAGAATTGCACTCTTCACTAATACAGCTGTGAGCTTTAAAGAGTAGACTAGGCTGCTGCCTGAGGAGTTAAAAAAAACCAGCAACAGTGAATTGCCCTGCCCCAAGTGGACAAGGAGGTCTGCTGCTAGTCAGCTCCAACAGCAGCAGCCTTTGAGAGAGATAGGTGATGGAAAAAATGAGACCAGAGGTGAGAAAATATGTCAGAAATTAAATTAATAATTATGTGTTCTGAAGCAAAATTTATTAATTGTTACAAGCACCTGCAGAGATTTGTTGAAGGGCTAAACACAAGTTCATCTTTACCTGAACGTGAGAGATCGCTTGGTTAGAGGGGTTGGACATGGTGACCTCCAGAGGTCTCTTCCAGCCTCAGCCATCCTGTGGTTCTGTCTAAAGGGCTAAGTGACAGACGATCAAGCTTGTGCCCCAGGCTCCCCTGACTGTGGAATAGCCTCTTCCAAGATGGTAGCAGGCTGAATTCCCACTGGCAGTACTCCAGCAGGCAGGGTGGAAGAGGCCACGCTCCGAGGTGGTTCTGGCAGGCCTTAACTGGGAGTGTGAGACGGAGCAGAGTGGAGCCAAGAGGCTGTCTTGCTTATGGTGTCCTGCCTCAAACACTGGCATTCCAAGAGAAGGGAGAGCAGGGCAATCACATAATATGACTTCTTCTTAGTACTCCTCCAGCCTTTGACAATTTTAATCCTCGGTTTTTTCCTGGGCCTGTGGTGGTTTGCCTCTTTAGTAACCTATAGTGGATTTCTTTTTCATGTTCTTTTCCAGTCTCTCTGGGCTGGTGTACTATGTGCATCCACAACATTCTTGGCAAAGTGTTTTTTAATTATACTATGTGTTGTAAGAAGAGATACTAACTTTTTCTGGTTTTAAGCCGAGATCTCATTAGCTTAATATGTTGTTCACCAAGTGTTGCTTGGGCAAAGGCAGTGTAACTCATCCAAGTCAGCTGTTGTATTTCACTGAGGATTTTGTAGGTCTCTTTCCTACCTACCTTATACCGTCTCTTTTCTGAGATGAAGAGTCTTAAACTATTTTACTTCTAAGATTTTAAGTTAATATCTTAGATCATACCATATGCTCTTGCCTCGATCTTTTCCAGTCCTTGTTGGTCCTATCTGTGACAGAGGCCAGAAGTGCACAGAGTAAACCAGGTGTGGGTGAGCCATGGATTTCTATGATGCTGATCTGATGAATCGAATTATGGATTATGATTCATAGTGGTCTCTGACAAGCAACATCATTTTATACACAAAGCTCTGACTGGATTTCCCTGTGTGCATTATTTCACACTCACCAAAACTGAATTTCACAGACAAATGTTCGTGCTATCCTTCCCACCTTTGGGTATGCAGCATATATCCTAACTGTCACCTTAGAGAAACAACACCCTTGTGGGTACCAATGTAGACCTCATGTTATTTTAAACACTTTGAACTGCAAAAAATGATGAGTTAACTTCAGGATAATCTCTGTCCCTCTCGTGTATCAGCATATATGTAGCCAAACAGACACGGAACCAAAATGGAATATAGTTGGTCTAGGGAACCGTCCAGCATCGCCAGTCAGTTGAGGGAGGTGATTGTCCTGCTTTTCTCTGTGCTGGTGTGGCCTTACCTTGTGTCCTGGGTGCCACAATATAAGAGAGACATAAAGTTCTTAGAGAACATCCAGAGGAGGGCTACAAAGATGTTGAAGGGTGTAGAGGGGAAGCTGTATGAGGAGTAGCTGAGATCACTTGGTCTTTTCAGCCTGGAGAAGAGGAGACTGAGGGGAGACCTCATTGCAGTTCCAACTTCCTTGTGAGGGGAAGAGGAGGAGCAGGCACTGATCTCTCTGATGACCAAGAATAGGACCCAAGGGATTGGCCTGAAGTTGTGTCAGGGGAGGTTTAGGTTGGGTATTAGGAAAATATGCTTCACCCGGAGGGTGGTTGGGCACTGGAACAGCTCCCCAGGGAAGTGATCACAGCACCAGCCTGACAGAGTTCAAGAAGTGTTTGGACAATGCTCTCAGGTACATGGTGTGACTGTTGGAGATGGTGCTGTGCAGGGCCGGGAGTTGGACTCAATGGTCCTTGTGGGTCCCTTCCAACTTGAGATATTCTATGATTCTTTGATTCCATGACTACTGATTCTGACTGTCCCTTCCCAGTTTCCTCCAATGCCCTGCTCCAGGCTGGGGGTGGGACAGGCTCTGAGGGCTAGGCTACTTCAGAAATGCATAGAAATTAAAAAATATTTGTATTGGTGCACCTATTGGGCAAGGAGAAGGATTCAAGTTAGCCAACATCTCATTAAAGTATTGATACTTTTAAAATTTTTGTGAAGGGGCTATATGTGAACTTCTAATATATATATAAACAAACGTGAAAAAACCTGAAAAAAACCCCACAATAACAATGAGAAAGAGACTAATTTTATTTCGTAACTTGATTTCCCTGCCCTCTTCTATGTTTGGAAGTTTTTCACACATGGTAGGTAAAAACAAGGGAATGAATCTTAAATCATGTTCTTTTTTCTATTTTTTTAATTATTATCATTATATGTACAAAAAAGTTCAAGCGCATTCATAGATTAAATTTCTATACGTTAATTAAAAAAACAAAACAAAACACAAACTCCCCTCCCAACCCCAAAAATAAACAGAAGCCTTTATATCTTGTCTTTTCAATAAAATTACATTAACTACACAGTAATGCTTACAAGTAAGCAAGCTGCCCAGGGCTCATATTCCCCAAACTGAGGGTAGTTTGGACATGAACTTCTCAATAACCTCACAAATTGCAATGTACATATATGTGTATGAATTTATATGTTTATATATATAGATGTCAACTCACACCCACTGATCAGGGAGGGTAGAAGTCATTATTCTTATGATGTCCCAGAAGAATATGTTTCCAGGATTAAAGAACAGTATGATGGGCCACTTTTAATAATAATTTATTCTCGTCTCTCTAATAAAAATTCTCCAAGGCTTCACAGTATACACCATCAGACTCGAAGGATTGCTGTTGCTGGGTTCATTTTTATATTCCTTTCTCAAGGAACAATGCCACTGACCCAAAGAGGAATCTGAGCTAACTAGAGGCTAGTTAGTGAAATGGCATGAAGTGTACTTGAATGAGGCATCCTTCCTGTTCCTTTCTAAACATTGTCAGAAGAGAGATGAAGAGCTGCATGAGGCTGGAGGGAATATTTTCAGTCAGCTGTGAGCATCTTTTTTCTCCTGAAAAAGGAACAATTAACTATTTTTTAAAATATAGCAGTTGATGTCCAAAGTGCAAGGTTTCTGCCCTTTTGGCTCTATTTTGTGTCAGTTACAGTTCAGGCACTTTGCAGCATATTTTAGGAGGGACTATGCACTTGAGGACCATGTTCAAGATAAAACAAAGTCTGCATTAGATGTAGGAGAAATAAAGGCTTTCAATGTAAAAATATTTTGATGTTAAAAAAAGAAAAATGAGAGAGATTTCAGTATAAACTTCAAAAAAAGTTTCTGCCACAACAAAATGCAGAAAACAACTAAACAATTGTGATAGTGAGAAAGCTGGAATCATGTGAAAATTAATAGTGAAAGGTAGCTTCCAGGCAAATTGATGGGAGAGTTTAGGTGGGTTACGTATCACTAAGGTTGGCCTTGTACACAGAAAATGTGCAGATCAATTAAAACTAACACTGTGAAATGCCACGAAGCATTGAATGTTCACATTGCCTTGTAAACGGTAGTCCTAGGTCCACTCACATTTATTCTGCTCCAAAAACCTGACAATACTTTAGCAGAAGATAGGACATTCAAATATCTCACTGTGCATGTTGTGGTTTTCCACAACATTGTGAAGAAAGTCGTGGTAATTAGTGGTGGAAAATTATATTTTAATCATGAGATACCCAAAGAAAAATGGCAGATTTTAAGGGCCTTGGCTGTTGCCTATTACTTAGGCACAGGAGCTCAGGAATCAGTGCAGCATGTGATGTCTGAAACAACTATCCACAACGCTGCAGACAGCTTCCTGCTCAGTGTTGGATGGAGTTGCAGCACAGCAAAATATGGAATAGCTTTGCCTTGCTTGTGAGGGGAACTTGCCCGGTGTTCTCAGGTGGTTTGTGGCTCTCCTCTGTCCATGAAGGTCAAATGTAGGTAAAGAGCTGTAAGTATTACAAGAAAAGCTTTTCTTTTGTCTATTCCCAGTGCAACTTCTGTAGCACTTCTCTTTCCAAGCACACAGGCATTTGTTGAGAGGTGAAAAGAATTACACATGGCGTGGAATATGCAAACAAGCTGTAGAAAGATATTTCAGAGAAGGGTTCCAAATACGCGACCACTCAATCTACCTGCCATAGCTTTTTTTCAGGATGTTTGGTACAGCTCCCATTCTCAAGACTTATTTTCTTCTTTCTTTTCTTCTTTCTTTTTGCCTGCCTGAAAGAAGTCAGTTTCTGACATCTGGCCATCGTGAAAAGTTTTCAGCTCGTTTCTGCTGGCACAGAATCACTCTCCAGTCTGTGGTTGAATTTTCATTTATCCAGCTGAAAATCTGGTTTATAATCCACACCATCTCTGTAAGGAAGGAAAGCTCACTCCCCAGGCACTGTGTAAAGCTAAAGTCTGCTGAGGGGATGGTTCTTCTATGCATAGCCAACAGTGAACTGGTGAAAATGTCCAGTTGATACTAACCACATACAAGCAGCATTGGTACTGTAACAGGTTAATGTGGGAAAGTCTGTTTCCTTAAAAAAAATGCTCACCACAGTCCTGAGAAATTAATAACTTCAAGAAATGCAGAAGTATTTGCAAACGTTGTTAGTTGTAGCTTTCCTTTCATTGTATGAGATGTTTTGCTGTATAGAATTGAAATAAATAATATGAGTCAACCTAACCTTTTCAAGTGTCAGTGTGGTTTGACTCTGATAAGCAGTTGGGTGAGTATTGTGGTGAATTCACAGTGGCTGTGCATTATGCATTAATGGTAAAATGCCATGCTACTTTTATTCTTTCTTTTATAGAAATACAAGAGAGAAAAAAATATAGTAAAAACAAAACCAAAGATTAGCACTTTTCTTAGAAAAACAACTCCCAAACCAGCTTTGGTGTATGCTCTAATTCATGTACAGTAGTATTTCACATTCACTGAGAATCATAAGTCTTTGGTTAACTATCATACAACCTGAGAGTGACTTTTGTTCTAAACCTATCCCTTGGTCTTATGCAGCAAGGCTATTTCCAGGCTAACCCTGTTGGATTTGCTTCAGTGCCTTCTTGAATAAACTCCGTTCCTTTAGGACTTCCATTTCTAATCAGAAAATGCTGAAGTGCAATTTAAGTATAGCTTGAGTTCTGTCACTGGAGCAAGGTATTTTGAGCATGGCCATTCAAAAGGAAATGTCTTCTGTGTCTACTCATGAGTTTCACAGGTGTCTTTCTTCTGGGAATATCTAAAGCTAAAAAACACTTTCCTGCCTTTGCAAATTGACCTTTACTCCCTCTAACCCATCCATAGGTCCACTTGACATTGATCTGACTGACATGGTCCTGCCAGAGAATAAACTTTCCCTTCTGTTTTCCAAGCTGTCGCTGAGCAGCACCGTAGGGCAAAACAATTGCATGAATTTCTGGTAAAATTCTTTTGATGCAAAATAATAAATGAAGGGGTCTATGCAGTTGTTGAGGCAACTGAGGCACAAGGTGAGCTTGTAGGCAGGGTACAAACTGCTGTTGTAAAATAGGCGGCTGATCATATGTGCAAGTAGGATGAAGTTATTGGGGGCAAAGCAAGTGATGAACACCAGAAGGACAATTGTTGCCAGGTATATGGATCTAGTCTTCTGCTTATTACCATATCTGCTCGATGTCTGAATTAGCTTCCTAATGATACCAATGTAGCATCCAACTGTTACAATAAAAGGGATCAGGAAGAGCAAAATGAATAAAGTGAGGAGAAAGGCTACCCAAGCTGCAAAGGTGGGCAGCATATCCCATTTTAGGACATCAAAACAGGTTATAATCCCTAATTCTTTCACTTCATAGGTCAGATCTGTAGTTTCTAGTGGGTAGAAGGCTAGTAGCAAGAAAATCCACATAGCTAGGCAGGCAGCCAAGGCATACCTTTTTCTTCTCCACTTGATCAGCTTCAAGGGGTGTACCACACCCATGTAACGCTCCATGCTGATAAAGGTCATGGTCAGTATGGAAGAATACATGTTGGAGTAGAACATCACTGTCACAAGGCTGCAAAGAGTCTTGCCAAATGTCCAGTCATTGTTTTGGATGTGATAAATAATCTGGAAGGGAAAACAGCAGGCCAGCATAAGGTCTGTGATGCTTAAGTTGATCATGAAGATAACAGAAGGTGTTTTCGGTTTGATGTGACTGCAGAGCACCCAAAGGGAGAACAAGTTGCCAGGGATGCTGATTAGAGCCACCACTGTATACACAACTGGGAGGGTGATGGAGACAGTTTTATTCTGGAGCATTGCCAGCGTCAAAACGTCCAGGTGGGATTCGTTTTTAACCATTATTCACAAGTGGGTTGTTGATCCCTGTAAGCCAGCTGGATCGTATCATGAAAACTTGGCTTGAAAACCTAGAGGAGAAATGTCAAGTGAGAAAAGCAAAATGTCAAAACAGAAATTAAGAACAAAATTCCTCTATTAATCAACTAACAAAAATTCTTTAGTTTGACAGATTGTCTCTGAATGCACTGAATCCATTAAAATTACTTTCTGAAAATTCTTGCCTCCCTCCAAATCATCATAATATTTTACCAGTCTCACTTCTTCCTATCTTGGAACAGCTACCTTTCCCCTGCTGAATGGTTTTCTGATACTTAGAATCACAGAATTATTAAGGTTGGAAAAGACCTCCAAGATCATAGAGTCCAGCCTTTGAGCAAACACCACATGTCAATTAAATCATAGCACTGATTGCTGTTAACCAGCACCCCCAGGTTCTTTTTCACTGGGCAGCTTCCCAGCCACTCTGCCCCAAACCTGTAGTGCTGCTTGGGGTTCTTGTGACCCAAGTGCAGGACTTGGAATTTTGCCTTATTGAACCTCACACCATTGACCTTGGCCCATCAATCCCTCCTATCCAGACTGCTCTGCAGTCTATTCATTATCACACCTCCTATGTTACTGTAATATAAAGAAAATCACATATCACAAGTTGAAATTCAATTGATGTCTGCATGTGATCACTAGTCCATAGATTCTTCATGAGCTAAATCCATCATATCTACTCTAGATGTCATGACCTTGATTTCTGTGGTGCACAGTATCTTCTGACCTTCCCCCCCCACAACTAAAGAGTGATCCATTTCAAGTAAGGGCTGGATTTAAAATTTTTTTCATTTGTTTTCAGCTTAGGGAAAGGAGAACATGCATTCAGTGACTCTTGCTATATTTATAATATAAACAGAATGTAAGGAAAAAAACCATGAGAACCAGGGACAGATTGCAGTTGCCGGACTGGTTTACAGGCTGGAGAAGCTTCCTTCTACCAAGAAGAAAAACTATTGAGCTTCAGTTTCTGCAAAATGTAAGTTATTTAAAAACGTTCTGTTTGCAGCTGTCTTATTTGCATCATCTGTAATTCTGCAAAATTAGTTTCAGTTTTGCAGTCTGCAAAGCAAACCTATGCTTTCACTGTCTGGTTTACACAGATCTTTCTTGGCAGATGCAATAGCTCATGGTTTAGCCTATTTATTTCAAGCAGCATAGTAGCATTCAGCAGCTGCAGGAAAGAACCCATGCCTCAATGTGCTACTTGTGTGCTTGCTTTCGTTAAGCTGCAAGTACAGAGAGGCAGTTTCACAAAAGTAGTGTTGAAAAAGTGAAGAAATGGCAACGAATGCCCAGAAAGGCAAAGGAGAGATCTGTGGTAGGTTCTGTGAAGAGTTACAGTAAGGGCTGAAGAGGTGCCAGGCCAAGTCAGACAATAACTGTGGGCACATCTCTGCTGTTTAATAGCAGGCAGAGAGTGGGTTCAGGCACACTCCCTTGTGGACTCTCATCACCTGCGCCGTTCATTCCAAGCATCTTGTTGCAAGACAGCCCTGCTGTAGGAGGTTAGCTAAAAAAACAGAGGTGCCAGTTGGTGTCACTTAACATCATATCTTGTTAAAAAAGACCTTTAATTTGTGTGGTCATAGACCATGAGCAGTGTAGCTGGTCAGTCTCTCAAAGAGCCCAGCCCATGGTGCTGGGAAACTCTATAGCTGGAATGAACTATTCTGCCAAAAACTGTGCTTTCTGAGAGAGGCTTTTACTGAAAAGCTTTATGAACCATTGGTGGTTCCTGAGACCTGGCAAATGTGAAGTCTCTACTGGAGGCTGCAGTGCAGTAAAGAGATAATCAACTCAGAAAAACCCAAGTGCAAATCCAGAAAAAGGTACAGCTACAGCAGCAAGCTGCTCAGTGGGGGCTTAGTGAGGTTCTTTCTTGATCTGATCTATGTGACATAGTGCTTCAAATGTCAGCTAAAAATATTCAGAAGTGGTGAGAGTCAGTTTCAAGAAAGTGACATTGACTAATGTTGCTTCCAGCTGAGTTGTTGGAAGCCTAGAAAAAGGAAAAAGAAAATAGGAATTGCAAAGATGTCAGAGATGTACATATATCATGCACATGACACAGAGTGAAGTAGTGAAGTGATCATCAAATGGGCACAATTGCAAAAAGCCCTTTGAGCCAAATCTGTTGCAAATGAAATTCAGTTCTTGTCAGGGGAGCTATATCAAGAATTAAACTAATTCTTCATTTTTCAGGCTAACTTGAAAAAGCTCTCACTGTCACATAACTCTTGGGGAAAAAGCCTTAATGCTTTCTATTTCAACTCATCTGTCTGTGTCTTACCATAGCAAATACTTATTCATTAAGTCTGTTGCCTCAAAAATCCTTCTCAAGTAGCACCCCTTTGTGCCTAACAACTTAGTACTTCTCAAAACAAACAGAAAATTGTTGTCTATATCAGAGTATTCACAGAGCTCTAATAATATACCTTTGCAAGTGAAAGGTATTTGCTGTCACAGGCCCCTAGATACTACTCCTATAGAAATTACAGGTACTTGGGGAGGTAGGAGTATAGGTGAAAATTTCCATTAAATCTGTCACACTGGTCATAAAGCTATCTAATATGTTTTACATTTTAGTTTGTGTTAATCTCAAATGTATTTTCTTTTGTACTTGCTTTTTCTGAGAGTACATCTTGATAAGAAGGAGATAAAAAAATGCACTCATAGGTGCTGCTGAATGCAAAGCAGTGTCAGCATTCATGGCCTGGCTAAAGGCAAATTTTATGCACTCGTAGAACGCTACTGTCAATAAAACATAAGTACCTCCAGATGCTGGCACCTCTTGAAGTTGAAGGACACCAGACTTTGTGGTTATGTGCCTAGAAGAGTTCTCCAAAAAGACCTACCCAGGTCTCCTTGACATGGTTTTCAGTAATAAAGATGTCCATCACAATGAGCAAAAGAAGAATGCTGTGGTGTTTCCTTTAGAGTCTTCTGCAGGGGAGAAGGGGGCATGCAAAGCTCACAAGACTGATGTCACATGTCATTCTTGAGGGCAGTTAGTCTCTTGGGGAAATGTGGAGTACAGAAAATCCTCCTCCCAATTTCGTTTTTCCTTTTGCCAGGTTCTCTCAGGATCTAAACCCAAATTTCTTGTCAGGAAAGCCTGGACTAGATGAAATTTCTGCTCTGATTCACCCTTACTTGTAATAATTTGCTTTTTAAATGCCCAGCAGTGTGGGGTTTGGCTGGGATAATTTTCTTCACAGTGGCTGATATGAGACTATGTTTTGGATTTTTGCTGAACACAGAGTTGACAATAGAGAGATATTTTTGTTATTGCTGAGCAGGGCTTACACAGAGCCACCACACTGCTTTTTGTAGTGCCACGCTGGCAAGAAATTTGGGGCTACATGAGAGAGTGAGAGGAGACACAGACAGACCAAAGGTGACCCAAACTGACCAAAGGGATATTCCCTACTATACAAGATCATTACCAGTATATAAAGTAGAGGGAATAAGGAGGGACCATTTGGAGTGATGGTGTTTGTCTTCCCAAGTAACCCTTTCATGTGATGAGGCTCTGCTTTCCTGGAGATGGCTGAACACCTGTCAACCCATGGGAAACAGCAAATTCATTCCTTGTTCTGCTTTGCTTGTGTGCACGGCTTTTGCTTTCCCTATTAAATTGTCTTTGTCTCAACCCACAAGTTTTCTTCCTTTTACCCTTTCAATCTCTCCCCAGTCCTGCCTAGTGGGGGCTGAGCAAGCGACTGTGTGGGGCTTGGCTGCTGGCTGGGGTGAAACCATGACACCAGGTTAAGCTGCTGGAACCACAATGTACCATTTCAATGTACTTTACTGCCCCCATTGCTGCATCTATTGGGGTTTAGTCAATGCTGTGTTTACATTTTCATCTTGTTCAGGTTAATTTTGTGTCCTTCCCTCACTGCACCCACAATCTCTGTCTATCTCTTGTGGTTTAATTTGAAAATGTAATACATCAAGAGAGAAAAGATTCTCTCTTTAGAGGTTTAGAGTTAGAGTTCTCTTACTTTTTATGAGTTGTTTCCTTTCAATTTCAGGTTTCAAACACAATTTGAATCAGTGAAGCTTGCATGGATTTTAAAACATCCACCCTAAGATATGGTTTCATATGCATAATCTGTAAAAATATAGTTCTGTTACATAAATTTCCCTGTTGGAAATACATGGTTTTGCTTTGGTTTTGGGAGAGCTATATTTAAAATATGACAGACCAATGGACATAAAGATAGACTGAAACAAAAACTCAATAAGGATTCTTCAAGTGACATGATCCAGTGTTATTGACATTTACATCAGTCCTCAAGCTTCTGACATAGAAGGAGAAATGTTAACCTATTCTGCTTGCCTTATTTCTGAAATATTTAGTGGATGGATGTATATTAGTCTCATATGAAGTACTAAACAACCTCTGGAGTAATACTCACTAAATCCATGTAGGATTTTTTCACTACTCTTTGTACTCACTGGCTCATGGCACTCGGCACAGAAAACTCAGTTGGAAATTCAGTGGCATCAGGTTTTCATCCAAGCTGTAACCATAAGCTAAGGTGATAGTTGCTTAACACTTTTCTGACAGGAATAGTGATTTCTTTCCCTTCAATTGACAAAAGATGATAAATAAAACATTAAAGGGTATACTAAAAATCAAACAGTAAAAAATCACAAGATATCTATGTTATTTCTTTGCGATGGAAGGGTAACCATAGAGATGTCTCTATTTTTAGAGAACTGCTAAATTAAACTGATGTGTTTTCTCTCTTACATCTATTATCTTCCTGTTGTCAATGTCAAGTGCACCTGTGAAAAAGACTGAAAAGCCCATGAGCAAAGTCAAAATGGGAATTGCCAATTTATAAAAACTTTTGAGATCTGTTTTGTAATTTGAGATGGAAAAATAAATCTCAAAATATATCATGCAGCAGAAAGCCTTTCAAAATCTATTGTGTTTCATAATTTTTGGTTCACTACCTGTCAAAGCAGTATTGCATAGGGAAAAAAGTTCTTGTGGAATAAACTCTTTGATATTGTTACACTTTTAGAAAGACACCCTTCTAGCTGAAGAGTGTAGGATGGCATGCTTCAGATTACAGGAAAAATAAGCTGAAATGCTATTTCAACTCAATTGCAAATAGATTCAGAATGAAGCAAAGTGAAAGCACAGATTTTATTGTAAGCACTTAGAAAAATCCTCTTAATAGTTTTTCTTCAAGTGTAGCTGAAGAATGTATTTTGTTTTTTCTTAAAAGACTGCTTTTTAGAATATTTTTATGGGGTTTTTTTACTTACTCAGTTTAATACTATTACAAAGCAGTAACAAGAGCTAAAGGATTAAGATAGTTTATGTCTACCTAACTGTAGATAAAACTGGAGAAAACTTACGGATTCTCAGTACAGAGCTCCTGCTGGGTTTTCAACCCCTCCTGGACTGTCTGAATTACTACTGAGATGAGTGAAGTGAGTAAAAGCACATAAAACAAATGCTTAATTTCTATTGTAGACTGAGTATGAGGAGAAGAAGGAGTCAGGAAGGCAAGGAGCCAAGAGTCAGTAATCTCGAGCTGTGGGAAAAGTGACAAACACTTTGATACTTAGATAGAGTAAGGGGTTTTAATATGAGGAACAAGAAGAAAAAGTGCACTTTTGTAACACTTCTCAAGTACAGTTCCTAAAGCATCATTCATGCGATTCAGAGAAACACTTCTGCAAATGTTCAAGTTCACCAAACTGAGGAATGTAAATGAGTTCATCCCCGATTGAATGTTTCCTAAACTGAACGTGGGCCTTACCGAAAGAGGCTGCAGGTTTTGTCTTGATGGTTCTTTCTCACACTTGCAATAAACTTTCATGCAAATTTTAGCTTGCAGGGTTACATCTCTACATCTCTAAAAGCCAAGATCTTGGTTCACTTCGTGAAGATGTGAACCTAAGTCTTTTAAGAAATTTCTTTGTATTTGGGCTTTCTTGTTCGTCTAGCCAATTGTTTTCCTATGGTTTTGTTCTGAGCATCATTATTACAAAGGTCAGAAACTGTTGCCAAGCCTGTAGTTATGTTATCACACAGGCATTATTTGGTGTTGTAGCTTACCTTCTTTTAAGAAGAAATACATTTGGGAAATGACACTTCTAACCTCTGTGAGCTTGTGTGTGCAAGTATTACCGAGCAAAACAAAACAAAACAAAACAAAACTGAGAGCATCCAACTAGCTCTGATATTCCTGGCCTTCCATGCCATAGATAACTCAGATAAAGGACATAAGTAAACCATACGTATTCCTTCACTGCAAATTTGGCATATTTTTTACAATGAAAAAGTTACACTATAATCATTATATTAATCAAAAACTCTTTCAGAGACAAATGTCAGTCTTTATCTCAGTACACCCAGACAAAGCAAACCCTATGGTGGTTATAGCTCTGACCTCAAACAGTCAGGGCAAGGTAAGACAAGACTGTCTTCTCTCCACAAGGGTTTCACATTGAGAGGTAAAAACCCCTCTATTTTTTCAGCAGGAAAATATAGGAGCATTACCAGCTTTCATGCAGTGGAGGGGTGCATACCTCCACCTGTTAGAGCATGTTAGCTGTATCACTGCAAAGAAAAACCACTTTATTCAAAAGTGAAGAAAAATAATGCTGTCATTTCTGCCTACTAGGGAGTGCTTCTGTTCTCCAGCCTGACAGAGTGCAAGCAGGCAGTTTCCAAGATTGAACCAGAAAATTCTTACTGTGAATTTTAAATATACAGATGAAAGACAAAGAAACTCCACAAGCAAATACTGCACTGAATCTTCAGAACTAGCTAAGTAGTAAAATTAACTGTACAAGTCTACTTTCAGATTTCCTGTGTCTGTCGTGGACTATGCAGTTTTGCTGATAGTTGAATTTTAGTTCACTTGAATCTTCACCTTTTCTAACTATAAATCAGCAAAGTCAGGATTCTGTGCTGGTGTTAGCAACATTTACCCTAATTTAGGTATGATTTGCATAAACACAGCCACTGTCATCTGTGTCAATAAGCCAGTTCAGAGCGAAACTCATCAATGTGGTCTTTAAAAGTTTATTTCTGCAGTAGTCAGGTTCTTGGAAATAGTAAGTCTGTGGGCCAGTATTGACAACTCTCAGCATCTAAAGTATGATTTTACAGTTCAAGTGCTAGTTAGATTACAAAATAAAGCAGTTTGCAATTTTCTTTATCAGTGTGCAAGTCAGCTTATAAAAATGCTATGAGCAAAACCTTAGGTCAGTTGAAACCCAAGCTGTGTAACTCTACTGATAGATTTTTTAGGCTGGTTTAAATTTCAGCCAGAGTAAGCATCCTAAATGGGATTTAAAGAGGTTCCAATGTAGGGGCTAATTGCTAGAATATTACATATATGTTGGTCTTTCCTACATAAGCAGACTTTTTAAGCTCAATTTTTTGAAGACTGATATTTTAAACAAGATTAGCAAAGCTAAGGCAACAGAAGAGTTCAACATAACAGCTCAGGAATTCGTTCTATAGGACACTCTGTGATCACTGCCCATATACATACTCGTATTTCCCAACAGCACAAGGTAACTTGCCTCTGGGTGAAACAATGCTGTCTTGCACAGGGAGGAAGAGCCATGCAAGCAGTTCCTGAAACTGCTGATTCCTGGCAGGGAACCTCCACTTAAACGGACTGCTGTGTTTGTCAGATGGTGCATGGCCATGAACAGCCAGCTTGTAAACCTCCTTTTAACTACTCTGGCAGACATCCTGCATAGTGTGGAGTTATCCTGTGCCAGAGGGCCCTCCTGCAGGTACCTTGGCCTTGACTTGTGGCAAGATGGTGAAGAGACATGTTTTTATAGAACTTTGACCACAGAAATACCTGATCTAATTGAAATTTAAATAACACATGAACTGATTTCCTTTATAACTTTAAATTTTTAAATATTATCTGTATCCAGGATTGACAGAGAATGACTTCTGGTCAGTAACTACTTCCCTCTACAAGTAATTGCCTCACATAGCTGTTGTGAGAGTCAGAGGAAAAGTGTAGTTGATCATTTCCCTTCTGACCTCAAATTCCAGGAAAAGAATTTAATAGTTTATTGGCACAAGGCATTTGTGGTAGGCAATATGACAGATTCCTAAGAGAGAATTCCTCAATCTTGAGAAACTTGGTGGTCTTACACTGAATCTGTATGGTCCAACTGGCATTTTACAGCAAGCAAATATATATAAATATACACATGTATAAGCATATGTGTATATATATATTCTATTTGAAATCTGTACTTTCTATCTTTTCATCTCTCTTTTCTGTGAAGCTCTCTGCGTTTCCTCTCCTGTTCAGTCCACAAAGGAATTGAGGTAGAGTTGCCTGAGTGCTCTTGAAGATTATCTTTAGAGATTAAAAAAATAAATAAATAAAAGGAAGAAGAAAAAAAAAGGAAAGAACCTCAGATGTTGTTTTTTCTCATACTTGCACTAAGGATATGAAGGTCTGTAGCTGTTGATCAATTCAGCTTATGATGGAGCTCATACACAGGAGCTCATACACAGGCCACCAAGTTTTGCAGGTGTACTTGGAAGGATAATTTGGTGTGGTATTTGGGAAATGTTTTGAGCAAAACATGTAGAGTAATTCTAACATCCATATAATGTACTGGGGCCAGAAATTGGAAGCAATATTTTTAGGGATGTATCAAATAACTTGGTTGAGCATGTAAGCTGTCTTCAGATGGGCCTTCTTCCACTGCTTCCACTAGTTGGTCTCAGTACATTCAAAACATCTTTCTACCTCCTAGATAAATAGACATGTCTCAAAAAGCCTGTGCTGGATCCATAACAACTGATGACTTGTAAAAATACAGGATGAATTATTGTTCCTCCTATTAAGTAGGAGGAACATGAAAATGCAAAACTCTTTCCACAGCAGTAGTACTAAGTGGCAGGATTTGGGTATAGGTGGGCTTTCCTGCCTGGTCTTTGCTACAGCTATGGATTTATCATCCATAGAAATCTAAGTATCTATTTTAGGGTGAGTTGGAAAGTGTTTACTGTACTGGGTGGATCTCCAGTGACTGCAATATTTGCATACATAGTCACTTCCACAGTAAATGCAGGTGTTTGAATCTGATTCCAGCCTGTTTTAAATATCCTGTTGATTCAGATCCCAATTTCCTGGAGACCCATAATTGCCTAGATTCTGTCAAAATCTGGACTAGTTCACTAAAACATAATTGACCCCTTTCACACTTGAATCACTCAGCTGGTACTTTTAAATGACCAGGTCAGCTTCTGTGTGAAAATGAATTGGAACAGGATAGGATCAAATGAATTGTTTTACCTGTATCCATCTTCTTCCACCTGTGTGTTGAAACCCACAGTCAGTTTTACATGATCATAAGGACTCAGAATAAAATTTATTTTGTCTTCTGGTCCTGCTGTAGTCCTTGCTCAGCACATACCATTTAGCCCTTACTGGCAGGCCACATACTAGACTGACCACTCTGCTCTCTCCCCAGGTGCCTTCTGCAATGTTCTGGCAGTGAACTCCTGCAGACTGGGCATTCTCCTGACTCTCATGTCAGTTTGGAGTAATTCTCACATCAGCACTAGTGAAAACAGTCTTGGCTGAAAAATACGAGACCAGGGGCTCTGTAGGAGCTAAACTGATGTGCACTGTGCAGCTTTCTTGCATATCTTATTCTGTGCTCCCGAAAGGGCAAGAGGAGTTAGATATACAGAAAGAATGAGCCTCGCTTCCTGTAAAACTGTACCTCTTACTGGAAGGCTTTGACCCAAAAATGGGCTGCTGGAGGCACTTTGGTATGACTGGAACTGATATTGCGTTCAGCCATTTGCCTGTACCTCTTGTCAATTCCCACTGAAAATAGGTGCCTGCGTATATTTCAGGAGGAGAGGTGGGCCTGGGCTGTCAAAGGGCTAGGAGGCAGCAATGTATGCGATCCAAGGCAGTGGGAAATGTGAGCTCATTTCCCAGCACTTTAGACTATGCTTCCTTTCCAGCTTGGCCGGAAGGGACTGGTGGTTAGGGCTCACCTCAGGTCATCTCCATGAGAAATCTTGCGCTGTCACAGGTCTTTCTTTTGCCCAGTTTCTTTTACTGCTTATTGTCACAGCTCAGAATGTGAACCCTGAATTGTACTACTGAGCTATGTATGAGCTGTATTTTTCCAGAGTGATGTTCAGTTGCTCACGTATATGGTCACATATAAGTGGTTGTGGTTCTCTGCTAGAAAAAGTTTCTTCATTTTTTCAACATTGCCATCAACATTCAATAGTATTCAAGCTACATCATGGGGTACCATGGCTGATTCTGCCTTTTAATTATGATCATATAATCAATGGAGGCCCAGTGGCTTGACCAGGATACTTTTATCTTAGGAGCAGACCTGTAAGTCTGGTGTTCATGCAGCTCGCAGTGAAGTCTGAGGCAGCTCTGTGTGTTGTATGCACAGCACCTCGGAGCTCTATGTTCCATAGGTAGGAGCAAGATCATCGTTTCCAAGCTTGTGCAAAATCACTTTGTTCACCTGCTGAAAGAACTGAAAATTGGCTTCTCTTCTCACAGCTTAAGCTGAGCATCAATAACTGCAGCTGTGCTGGTTGTGGCTGGCACAGGACACAGTATGGATTCACAAGTTCCTGAACAGTGCAGAGCTCATCCACCCAAAGGCACAGTGCACAGGTATCAGGAACCTCAGAAACAGCAGCCTACAGGAGCAGATATGACCTAGTTTTAAAAGCAGTGTCGTATATGCACAGAAAGGAGGAGCAAGGAGCCAACAGTATTATTACTTTCTCCCTGACCAACCCTTAACATGTTTTTCTTGACTTCTCCTCAGCTTGGAAAGGTGATACCAGTTAGAGGTATGACTGGTAACATACAAGAAGTAGAGATTATAAAAAGGGAAAAAAAGGAAAAATATTTCTAAGAAAAGCTTCACCTTTAATCCAGTTTCTTTGTGACTACTTGAGCTGTCACACTAATACAAAGAGATACAACAGGAATAGCACCCTGAAAACACATCTGCTTCATTCCTCTCAATATCCTTGAGTGCAGGTGAGACAGCAAGTCAAAGTTCAGCTTTTCAGCTGAACCTGACTGCAAGTGCCATAGTATTCAGGGTTTGGTCTTCCTCTCCAATCCTCTCTGCACTTAAATAACTTAAATGTGAAAATAAGAGAGAAATTGGATTCTATCCTTGTCTAAGATACTCTTTCTGCTTGGAGAAGTATGTAAGTGCCCTCACTATAGTCAGATATATGCCAATACATTATTATAATGAATGCTACCTATGAAATAATGTCAGAAGTCAAACATGTTCTGCAACTGGTTTTTGTGGGAGAGTGAGTATCCAAAATCCATTAGAACAGCTTCTTATTGGCATTACTTGAGTTCCTCTTTATTGCTAGCAAAATGTCTTGATATATCTTTATTTTCGCTGTTATGCAAATCATTACTGGAAATCTTGCTGTCTTGAGAAGAAGTGCTGCTGAATACACTGGGCTTTAAAGGGTGTTATTTATTAACTGTGCACTAAAAATTAGTGTCTTAATTATAATTTTTATGACCTTGGTATTTAGCCCCAACTTAATAGAGATAGTTTTGTGTATTCCATTTGCCAACACTCTGTATCTCATAATCACTTCTATTACATATATCTTGTGATCTGCTATCTTTAGGCATATGGGCAAACAAACACATTCTTGCAATGAAAGCAGAGGTGTGGATCCATATCTCATCAGTCACTCTGTGTATTTGATTGCACTCATACAAGCAAAGGAGGTTGCATACCACTTTTGGATGAAGTTTTGCAAAACAGCTCCCGGTTACCATGTGAGAAAGTGTATCTTCATTACTATACTGCAATCAATATATTACTTCATTACTATACTGCAATCAATATATTACCTCCTTACACCCTTGTCTCTGCCATGAGTTGTCTGCACGTCAACACAGCACTCCAGTTGCACCTCACCAGGGCAGATTAGAGGGGCAGGATCACCTCCCTCGACCTGCTGGCAATGCTTTTCCTAAGGCACCCCAGGGTACCATCGGCCTTCTTGGCCTCAAGGACACACTGATGGCTCATGGACAATTTGTTGTCGATCAGGGCATCCAGGTCCTTCTCCACAGAGCTGCTCCCCAGCAGATCAGCCCCCAACCTGTGCTGGTGCATGTGTTGATTCCTCCCCAGGTGCAGGACCCTGCATCTGTCTTTGTTAAACTTCATTCGGTTCCTCTCTGTCCATCAGTCCAGCCTGTCTAAGTCTTGCAGACTGACAGTACAGCACCCTGGTATATCAGCCACTCCTCCCAGTTCTGTATCACCATCAAACTTGCTGAGGCTGCACAGTCTGTCCCTTCATCCAGCTCATGGATGAATAAATTGAACAAGATTGTATGCAGTACTGACCCCTGGGGAATACCACTAGAAACAGGTTGTGAGCTAGGCTGCTCTAAGGCAATTTTGATGACTGGTACAGTTATGCTCCAATAAGATATGTATAACAGTAGAGCAGTGGGAGACAGTTCTTTGGAGACAAAATTTGGGCTGCTAGGAGCCCTAGAGATCTCTAAGTGGTGTGGTCTGAAATATTACCACATTCCTGTAGTTTCAGTGTGTAACTTGACAACAGATGCATAGAAAGATGGTATAGGTGCACTTAAGAATAAAAGAAATGTTTAGTGCAGATGGTGCCATCAGAAAAATATGGTTTGACCTAAACTAAAATAGGGCAAGGTTTCTGTTACTAAAAATTAAGGTTATGGTTTTTAAACTAAAAATTAGAGAGCCAACTGTCACAGAAAAGCATATAGTTCAGGATGACACATATTTAGTGGTGGGAATGTTATTAAATTCCCTGCAGTCTTAGTAAAAAGGACTGGAGAAGGTGTTAATAAAGCCCAAGAAGGAACCAGACAAACAGTTTCTACATGTGACGTAAGTGAAGCACATCACATAAAACAGTGAGCCACAAAAAAAATCCAGACACATTAAAAAACCAGTTAAATCAAAAGTGTAAAAATGCTGAGGCTGATTGCCCTGGTTTTCAGCTGGGAATCTGACCTAATTTAGGCATCTGAGGAGTCTGATGAAAGAAAGTGATTGTTAGGAATGGTATGGCCAAGGCACACACTGCTACAGCCCTGCCAAAACGGGCCGTGCAACTGGAGGATCGGTACTGTTGTATTACTGGGAGCTTTGTGTCACATCCAGTAAACAATTCAGCTGCATCAACACACAACAGAATATTCGTGGGCTGAAGGCTGTGACTGGAGGACTGCATCATCAATCACATAACGAGGATGGTAAATGTGGCAGCAATGTTCTTGGGATAGAAAAATCAGCACCAAACAATATGGAAATAAAGCCTTTCAAGTACCCCTAATCAAACTAGGAAAATGCACTATGGTGTGATGTGTGTCTTCAGGCACATCAAGTGTGATTCCTTGTGGAAACCAGCTGTTCAAGGTCCAGCGGGGAGCTCCTCACAAGATGAGAATTAGCAGCTCTTGGCTCAGGCCTCTGTCACCCTGAGTCTCCACAGCAGCAGGAGCACTGACCTGGGGTCTCCTTCCTGATTGAGACAACAAAGAGCTTTGACCTATTGACTATTTCAAATAAATTTCTACAACTTCAACTGGTTAATTGAAACTTGTTAGCAAAAGGCAAGCTTGAAACTTGGGCTCTCATGAGGAGTTCCCTATCAAAAGGTTTTGGTTCTCTTTTTCAGTATCTTGTAGTGCCATAGATCATGAAGGAGAATTGCCTCTGGAAGCTCCTTTGCTGGCAGACACCTGATGCTTTGGCAGTGGCTGAGATGTGATCCCAGCCACCACAGCAGCCCCCTTCTCTTCTGAAACCCCAAGGATGCCCTCAGCTACCTGGGAGTAGAGACAGGATGGTGCTTTTGAAAGTGCAGCCTGCTCCCCAGCTCACAGTGAAGGAAGATCAGCACCAACTACTTTCTCACTTCTCTTTCTGAGAATAGTGGAGGTTATCTATTTTTCACTATTGCTTAGTTCCCAGCTCTGTTTCGGGACTCATTGGTTGTGCTTGCTCATGAGAAGATCAGGGGCTTGGAGCCATCTCGGGGTTTTCCCACCAAGAGCTGCCGAGACTATGCCCTCCCCAGCCCTGCTGAAATGCCCTGGAACCTGGGCACACTTTCTGCACGTGCACATGGTGTCCAGCCAGCATCTGCGTGTGGCATCAGCTTAGCAGTGGAGAGGCCTGGTGGGGCATGTGAGATGAAGTCACCCATGCTTGTGACAGTCACTGAGCACTACAGCCTGCGGTGAGGTTTAATGTGGTTTGGCAAGCAAATGATGGAAAATGCCAGTGTTTTGAAGCTCTTTCAGGGAACTGAAGGAAACAGGCCTGAGTCCTTTTAATTTTAACATCTCAGAAAGACTTTTATAAAAACCTAAAGGCAATGTACATTTCAGGAGAGCAAATTTAGTTTCCTTTCTTCTTCTCTGTGTATTTCTCTGTCTTACATTGTCTTATCATCATACAAATATACAGAGAGAGAGAAAGAAAGAAAAGGAAAGGAGAGTTTTAAGATTTAAAGTAAATCAATTTTCTTGAGGATTGTGGTTTAATAAAGGTTGTACATTACATTTTCATAAAAGTCTGGAAAGGCAAAATAAATTCACACAATCCCTTCTAGCCCCATCCATCTATCCATGCAGGTGAACAAACCATAGTGCCAACATACTAAAGATAAGAGTGCAGTGATAAAAGATGTTTCACCACATGATGTGGGGAAAGTTTTTTACAAGTTAGGCCTAGCTGCTCAGTATAGGTTCCTCTTTCAATTCTCTGAAACTCTTTAAAAAAAATTGCACACACAAAAAAACAACTTTCAAAAGCAGTTTCCTCAGTTCAGCCCTCCCTCCACTCCCACACCATCTCTTTAGATGCTTCTAAGATGTACTACAAATTACATGTAAAAGTTACTTGTGTTTGTACTGCGTGGGCTGATAGTTTTTAGAGCATTCTGTTACAGCATGATGTAAACTAACCTACACAAAACCCTCAAGGCTTTTCATTTAGTTTTGTTTACCTGTTTCTTTAATGCAAAATAAATCTATCCCTTTTTTTTCACCAAGACCAGTAGAAAGAGAAGACACCTAGCAATTCACCAGCTCAAACCTATCCTTTCTTTTTAAAGGTTATACAATCACAACAGGAAATATTTTGAAATGGTCATACTAATCACAAGACAGTGCATTTTAGTCTGAACATGTGCTTATACTAGTCTCCTTTTTTTTAGGCTGCATCACATGCCAACTCACTGCCATTGCCATTTGTATTAATAGTAGGTTTTGCTGTTTTTTTTCTCGTTTCTTTACACACCTGATGCAAAACAATATTTGGAAAATATGCTAATTTTGGCTTAAGCCCTCAAAAGGAATTAGACATCCAAATATTTTAGGAGTCAGTCCGTAGTAGTGGCATTCCTGACTAGTTTCCCTGCACCCTTCTGCAAAAACAAAAGCAAATGCAAACTTGTCTCCTGCTGCAAAAACTGTCAATGAGAACGTAGCAACAATACTTGGACCAGTATGTCAGTGGCCTCCCCACAATGGCACTGCATCCAAAGCAATATGACTTTCTAGATCAGATCAAGGAGCCACCTTATTGAACATGCCTGTGTAAAAGGATCTGGCACTCCAAGGGCACTTCTAAACTGCTGGGATGAAGTGGACTGAAGACAACAGTCACAAAGAGATTCCTCATTATCACTCCTGCAGAGAGCCATGTCAATAAGGAGATGAAAAGTTAATGACTTCTTTGTATCTCTTTGTGAAAAAGCCACCTTGAAATTACAAGAGATAGATCACTAAGAATCAGGTTGCTTCTGAGGGTTGACTGGATTGACAAGAGTTGACAAGACTGTAGGTGTGTTCTTGAGGATGATAAGCAGAACATCTTCAATTGCAGTGCTCTCTCTTTCACTTACTCAATGCCTTCTGAAAAGTCACTTTCCAACTCTGATATAATTTTTTCTTTAAATAATACTAATATTTTTGCACAACTCAGTTACCTTGCTGCTGATGGTTCAAGGAATATTAGTGTCTTTGGAAATACTACAAGAGTTATAAGGAGAACATTTTAAGTGGCTTTTGAAATTGAGCACTTCCTTGTACTTTAACTAATGTTATCCAAATAATGAGACTTCCTGAATTCATTATCAAAATTTAAAAAAGTCTTTCTTTAGAGGTAGTGGATTCCTTTTTCTGATGAATTATAATAATGTAATAATATCCCAAGAGTAAAAATACCCACAAACTGCAAGGTACAATAAGTTTTTCTGGTTCTCAAATGATTGAACACCTCATATTACAGAATCACTGTATTATTTTGTATACTGGATTTCTGATATCTCGTTCTTGTCACCAGTGAAGACACAGTTCAGCTGAAAACCGGGTAAAAGACTTTCTTTAGAAACTGGGTGTAAAAAGAGATTGTGGTTAGATTTGCTCAATCACCCAAAAAAAAAAAAAAAAAAAAAAAAAAAGGAGAGCAGCAAGTACCTAGAGGAGTTAATACAGAATGTAAATCCACAGAGAGAGCCCAGTGCACCACCATCTACACCTACTCTGCCTCAGGTTGTAGAAACATAAGTTTCTACCTGCCCAGGAGTCTCCATCGCCCCATCTGAGATGTCCCCACCTCGTCAGCTCACAATTAGGCCTTTTACCATGAGATACAGAAAACCAGAACACTGAGCAGCAAGAAAGCTAGACAGAAACACCTCAGTCTCTGGGAAAGCTTCAGCTTTTGACACTTTGTGGAGGGTTTCAAGGAGACCTCTAGATACAACCATGTATTACCACTGAAATTTCTGCTGCAGTGAGATGTTTGCATCCATCTTATCTCATAAAACCCAGAAGTATCCAAACGAGAAACAAGAATACTATTCCCACTTCCTTAATATCACACAGTGAGGATGTGGGAGATTAGAATTTATTTCTCTCTTCAGAGTGATGAGATTTCAATCTACATGTCTCACCAAGCAATTAGACTTTCTATTTGTTACTTCCTCTAAAATATATAAATTACATTTAAGTAGGAACTGCATTTTGGATGTCTTCTCCTCTCAAGTGCTAAACAAACACTACAGTTTGTTTTTCTCACCCATGGAATTTATATCCCAGCGGTACCAGGCAAACTGAAACAAATTCAGCGGCAAGAGTAAAGACAAGTTGTAGATAAATAACATTATGGTCAATGCATTTCTGCAAGAATGCTTGGTTCCAATCAGGCCAGCTAAACATCCATAGTCTGAAGGGAGTGCCCTAAGTATCCACAGGATTAAAGGGCACATGGCATTGATGCCTTGCTTCTGGCTGTATCCCACGCAGGATGTACTCCAGTAAGTCTCCAATAAGTGTTTTGGCTATTTATGGTGTACTGGGTCCTCCAGCTGATGCAGCTCAAGGAACAGAGTTCTCCCCACTCCACAACTGTGGTTTATTTCAGGCCTTTAGCCTGAGCTGGGTATTAGTATATCTGGGCTTCTGAGGATTTAGTGACTGGGGTTCATAATTTTGATAATGGCACCTTTAGCAAAAGCTGAGCAACTGAAGACCTCAGTCTTGAATTTCAGCACTTAATGACAACAAAAGAGTATTTAGGCTCCTAAAGCCTTTTTCAGTGGTAGTGTAAAGGTCAGAAATTGGAAATTCCACCTGTGATGAAGATTTTCTCCTTCAGTGTAGGGTTGGAGTGGATCCCAGCAAGTAGGTCAGGCATATGAACATGCAGAGGCCTGATGCTAGGCATATAATCTGAGTCACAAATGCACAATTGCTTTGTTCTGCCTTCTGGGTTTATGCCCCTTTTGCAGAAGAATCTCCTGTGCTCCTAGCTAAATCATTCATTGGTGAGCACAGTCCCACCCTGGATGAATGGTCTTCATCCTCTGTTGTAAGAACCAGTGGCAGTCAAATAAAAATACTTGCCTTTACTGCTTTTATAGCAGTCCCAATTGCTTTTCTCTAGGTCAAGAACCCTGGTAGGTCTCCATAATGTATTGTCACTCAGTCAGTCTTTGAGATCGTGGAGATAAAATGTCTTGCTAAACTCCTTGAGAACAGATATCCTGTCCCAGCAGACTAGGAAAGACATTCAGCATAGAAGAGCTACCTGGCCCAACTCCACATTTTTTGCACCATTCTCCCAGGCAGATATAAGGTACTTGTGGAAGTGTGTGAGGGTGAGTTTGGCAGGTGGGTGTGATGCCTTCACTGCAAATCACCTGGCTGAGAATTCATGTATCTTTCCCCCCACCCCAACAATCAGGGGTGAAGTAGGGCTCTTTCTTGTTGAATAAACATTCCTGATTTCCTGGATTGTTTAGGCGGATGGCGTCGTGGTGACGAGCTTCCGCCTACAGGGATATAAGTATCTACTTGCTCTATGTCTTGCTAAGACCCTTTACATATTCCCCTTCCTGGCTGGAATGGGAGAAGAACAGTATAAAGATCCTGTACTTACACTGACTACTTTTTCCTGCCAAGGGGGGCAATTACACAGGGAAATACCTAGGAAGCCAGACCAGAGAAAAGGACTCCAGTGAGAATGAAAGTTGTGCTCATGGAGCTACAACATACCCCAGGCTGGCCTCAGAGTAGCACCAATCCAATGTTTTTTTAACAGAACGAGGCTCACAGGACGTACATGGAGGAGCTTACACACACTTTCTTGTCCCAGCACGAGACCTCAGCTATCTCTTGTGACATCCTGTCATTGCTGGCATGATTAACTCCTATCTGTGGGTATGTGGGTGCATCACTGAAGGACCGGGTTTGAGGAAAGCAACAGATGATCGGGTCATTTTCAGTGTTGTGTGGTGACAATACGATGCTTTCTGTGATGCAGGCTGTCAAAAGAAAACTCGTTAGAAGGATGAATGAGAAGACTATAAGATTCTCAGTGGTAAGAGCCTCTCCCCCACTCCTTGAAAACTGTTGTCAACTCTTCAACTCTATCTTGCTGTTCTGATGAAAATCTACCCTAAAGTTTGCTTGGTTTTCATACTCCCAGTTGGTTGGGAAGATGCACAGATCTGCTTATTCATAGACTGTACATGAAAAAGAAAAGCACAAGTAGAGATTCTCTATTAAAGAGTTAAGAGGAAGGGAGGAGAAATAAGGAAGTAGTGGTTGAAACAATCTGCTTTTAAGTAAAGAAAAGAGTTAAGAAAGACTTGATAACATTTTAAATGGTGTATAAACAACAAGAAGAGCCCCAAACTAGGCGGGTTTTTTTGTTTTTCCTGGGGTTGTGGGTGTTCATAACTAGTGGAAAATGCAACAAGAACTTCAGCAATTGGAACACTACACTTTTTAGCCAAAAAAAAAACAAGCACAGTTTTCTCACCCACCCAGACTGAAACATGAAGTTGAAGGGATTATTTCTAATAAGGAGAAGAGAGGTTGGTTTCTAAACCCTTCCAGTGTAGGGTAGAACCATTTTTTTTATCTAGTTATTTAACTTGAGATCAAGTGGGTCAAAAGTACATAAAACAGAACAGGCACATTAAAACCCTTTGTGAGGTTTGCCACAAAGGACAGCTGGACTGTCAGTGTAAAAAATATAAACACGAACTGATTTGCAAAGAACCTTTACATACTCTGTAATTCTGTTCTGAGAATGCTCTTCTGGCTTTTAAAAGTTGTATCATATTTGGCTGTTTCTCCACTGGGGAAATACTCTTTTCATTTTTCACGATTGACAGTAGTGATTCAGCAGCAATACAATCTTTGTAGCCCTAATATATAAAAAAACCCCTAATGCTTAAGTCAATGCCTTGCAGCTATATTCAAAAAAGTGTTGTAATTTGCAACTGTCTGTATGTAGGGCCTTGCCAAAATTTATGGCATAATTTCTCACCAATGTGAGTGGTTGTGGAAAGGATTTAGATTAGGGATGGTTTAGGACTAGTTAATTTAATAAGTGAACTAAATGTGAATAAAATAAATACAAAATAAATATATAAAATTGAAAACATTTAATCTCAATGTTCAGAGCTATTTAGAAGTTTAATTGCTGCAAACTTAACTTTCTGCTTCTATATAATCCCATTTAACACTGTGCATGAAACAATAAGGCAGTGAGCAACAGTCTGCAAGATGTTTATTTACCAGCACTACTGTGAGTTATTTATTATCTTCAGTGCCTTTGATGGCTACACATCAAGAGACTTAAGCTTTGGCTCAGATCTCAAAAAAGGAAATAAACCCCCACAAGTCTCTACAGCACATTTCTCTGGAGGAGGAGATGAGCATTGAGACATTAATGTCCACGCAGAAAGCTCAACCTGAATCTGTTGTCTTTCTCCCAGAAGAAAGTAAAAGGGCACAATGACATTGGGCTGCAGAAATGAAAGGTGAGGGCTGGGGCTCTGTGGAGCACAGTGGGGATAATGGAGATATCCATCTGCACTGAGATGCTGGACTAGGCAATTCTTTCTATGAGTCAGTCAATGAATGCTGTTCACAGAAACAGGAGCGGGCTGTTTGGACTTAGAAGTGAAAGACTCTGGTATTTCAATACACTTTCTTATCAGACAAATGAAGTCTGTGGGTGAGCATCCAGCCTCATCTCTAGGGGAAGGATGTGATATGGGAGAATCCAGAAGGGAATGTGGCAGTCCTGGGTAGCTGTCAGCCAGAACAGGTATCAAACACTTTCACTTGTTCACTTTATCATTAACATGGAAGCAAGAATTTAAATGCAATCCAAAGAACTACTGAGCCCAGCTGTTGTCCAGCTTTGTTTGAAAAGGATCTTTGGTCTATATACATAAGTCTGTACTTCTCCTCTCTCCCTCAATAAATGTAAATTGGCTGATAAAGGGTGAAAGTCCCGAGATTAACTAAGTTTCTGAGCATTGCATAAAGTATTTGGACAACTGGATAAAAGCCTGGAATTCAGACATTTGTAATTCCACCTAATGTTTTTCTGTTTCTTTCCCTGATAAGTGCAACTGCCCATGGTTTTATGTGTGTAATGGCCATAATAACTCAGGAGAAGTTTGCAGACGTGTGCAATAGCAATAAGGACAATATTCATTATCTATTAATCCATTGTAAGTCATAGTAAAAAAATAAACTAGTGTTTTCTACTGTCCCCAGAGCCACTGGATCCACACATGTTGGTGTTGTCTCTGCTTATGGGGCAGTGTCACCGTCTCATCCTAACTGTTGAAAATGCCTTTCACCCATCCCTTTTTTCAGTCTGGGGTCAAAGCAAGGAAAGTGCAGCCCAGAATAGAAGACAAAGTATTTCATGTGGATACAAATATCAGTCTGCAAATCCTACACCAAATCTGCTTGACCCAACGTGTGACAGACCATTTTATGAATGGACCATACATTTATCTTCCATTGAAGGAAGTGAAAGCATTTAGCGTTCAGTTCTCTTGAGCCCACAGGTGGACACCAAAACATCTTTAATAGATAAGCATGGTTTTATTTCTAACACCTGGCATGCTTTGAATTTCTGGCCTGTTCTTTGTGAAGAAGCCCCTACTTATTTTCTTCAGATTTACTAGAAAAGTTTAGGCTGATCATGTATAGAAGGTGTAAAATTTTTTACTTTGCTGTGGCAGGTGGGGGCAGGGGAGCATTTACAGCTCCTGTAGCATGGTAGTGTGAACAACAAAATGGTTGGCAATGGCAAGCTGCAACACTGAGGTTTTTACTCCAAACTTGAGGAAGTCAAATCTCCAGGTGACCACATGCCCTTTTGAAGATGGCAAAGATTTTCAGTTTTGGGTCCCTTACTGCAAGGAAGACATTGAGGTGCTGGAGAGTGTACAGAGAAGAAACCAATGGAGCTGGTGAGGGGTCTGGAGCACAAGTCTTACTAAGAACAGCTGAGGGTGCTGAGGCTGTTGAGTCTGAAGAAAAGAGGGGACTTTATCATTCTCTACAGCCACCTGAAAGGAGGTAGGACCCAGATGGGGCTCCGTCTCTTCTCCCAAGTAATAACTGAAAACAGGAAATGGTCTCAAGTTGCACCAGGGGAAGTTTAGATTGAATAATAGAAAAATTCCTTTACTGAAAGGGTTGTCAGGCATTGGAACAGGCTGCCCAGGAGAATGGTGGAGTCACCATTCCTGGAGGTATTTAAAAGATGTATAGATGGTGCACTTGGGGACATGGGTTAGTGGCAGACTTGGCAGTGCTGGGTTAAGGGCTGGACTCGATGACCTTGAGGGTCTTTTCCAGCCTAAAAAGTTCTGTTTCTGACCACCTATTTTTCCTTCTACACTCATGACTACAGTAGTCCCAAAGACAAGTTAGGGCAGTCAGAAGAATTGGCACAACCGAAGGAACTGATTTTTCTGTAATACAATTTCTCTCTCTGCTCTCCTGCTGCTAACTGGCATAGCAATAGTCTTTCCACATGCTGGTGTTTCCCACATGTATAACAAATCACTTTTGTATAACAAAGTGATTTCCAGGCACTGCTGTGAGAGTTTGCAGTTGGTTTTTGCATTACTGCAGCAGCAAAAACTGGGAGGTGCTGAGAATCAAGGTAACCATTTCCAAGCTCAGGGCAGATCAACCATTTATGTTATTGATATCCATATTGGCTATGATCTCTGCCCCTCTCGTGGGGGGTAATTCTGTACTTAACCCAGAAACTTTAGCAGAAATAGACATGTGAGTTGCACAAACCTATCAGCCTACTATAACATGTAAAACTGTGCCATGTCCTGTTAGTTTCTCAGAGAAGAGCTGTTGGTGGAAAACATTTCATTTCATTTTCAAAAATAACTTTCCCAAGTATATATGGTTTTAAATGTCAAACATTTAACATGCATTTAACCATAAAAGAACTCAGTAATGATTTTGTGAGGCCATTTTATCCACCAAGACCAGATTTTAAGATGATGTATCTGCACTGCTGAGAATTGTTGAGGTTGCAAAAGCCAGACATGTAACAGGAAACTTCATTCTTCATCCTCTTAGAGCATTAAAGATATGTTTATCCCCCATGGGAGAAATCTGTGACCAAGAAGACACATCTTCACATGAAAGAGTGGGTTCCAGTGATTTTCTTTGACAGGGATATACAGATTTAGGTCACAAATTGGACTGATAAGAAGATGTTGTATGCAATGTGCAAGGCAGAGTTTAGTCCGGCTTAAGGGCTTGATCTTGCTTCTGTTTAACTCAGTCTCACGTTCACATGCTAGCAGCCAACTTCTGTTAGCTGCAATCATGGATAGGTTGCAAACTTTTTGAGTAACTATGCATTTCTAAAGACCCCAACAGCCACTGAGGATCAGTGCACTGAGGATTTAAACACTGTGTAACTGAGATCACCAGCCTTGCAGAGACATGTGATTGAGGGGAATGGAAGGTGTCCCTTATGAAAATGTTTTGTCTTTTCCTTCCATGTTGAAATGCTCACAATGCCCATTTATCTCAGGAAGGTTACTGTTCTAGAAGCCTAAACAAATAAACAGCTGAAGAGCTTGGGAGCCAGAATTTCATCAGCAGGTTCCCCTGGCTGCTTTTCAGCTGAACGATCCTACTAGTGAAATGGTGGAAGTCAGCAAGCTGAAGACAGGAAATCAGCCCACCTGCCAAGAAACTCTACAAGACACAGGCTGGAAAATGGACATGTTTAAGTCTGCCCTTTTCCACTTGATCTCTGTTGAAACCAATGCCTTCCCAGCAATTTTCCAAAGGCAAAATACCCTATCAGAAAAATTTAGACTTTTTTCTCATGATTGTTCAATGAATGACACTATTCCCTATGTACAATGCACTGTTCAAACTTGTCCTAAATACTAAAAAAACAACTGATTTTGTGGCATTTTTATGGCATCCAGTTTTGTAGCATCAAAGTGCTTCAGGAAGACCTGTAAATTTCTTATTTGCAGCCGTCTTCTAATATGAAGATTATTTAACCCCATATTATGAAGAGGAAAATGAGGAATGGAGGCCCTGAGTTACCCAGGATGTGATTTTTAAGAGCATTTGGCATTAAATAAAATGTTAGTGTTTCAAAGCCACATTTCTATTGACCATACCTGGATTTGTGAGTAATCGATACTCTGCAAGTCAGATCCAGATATCTTTTCATAAGCATTTGAAAATTAGGAGTTCAGAGTTGGTGCCTGTTTCTGAAAGCTTAATTCCTTGAAGCTAGATCTGAAACAGAATTTCAAGTGCTGTAAGATAAGCATCACATGGGTGGAAGGATGAAGACACCAGTGAAGGCTTAGGTGTCTCAGAATGGGATCTGAACTAGTCAGCAAAATGATATGGAACAGTGTGAAGTCAGCACTCTTCGCACGCCACACACATAGATCATCCAGTGCAGACAAAGGATGAGCCCTAAAAACATGAAAAATTGAGGAAAAAATAGTCTCACAGAACCTACTCGCTCTCACAGGGAAACTACGAGACCTGAGCCTTGAACCTCTTTGCCAGAGCTCCTTTTGTTAAAATTCCTGGTTGCCTTTTCTTTCTGGGGACTAAATTTAATTTGCTACAATCTTTTAAGGTGGTTGATAGAAGAAAAACACTTTTCTGCCCTGTCTGAATGATAAAGTAGTGGTTAATTTCAGGAAATAGATGCCTTAAGATGTCTCCATGGGACTTCTTATCTGAGCTGGAGATTGCTTTAGCCACAAAGCTTCTGGGTACTGCCCATCTTTCACATCAGAGATGCACACTAAAAAATTATCAGTACAACAACTCAGGGAAAGGTGAAAACACCATGAAGGAGGGTAAGAGATTCTCTAGCCTAGTGACAGAAGCAGCCATCAAGTAAGTGGACACGGCCTGGAATCTACTCTTTAGTTTGGCCTTTGGAGCTACCCAGTGATTAGTGTGAAACAGTGTCTCTGAAGACGAGACTAGAGACAAGATCTTTAGCCTTCTACCTGAATGGTATTTCAGGCTTCTGACTTTTTTTGTCCTTTTTTGCTTGCTCTTCCAGCTTCTACTGGCTGGGTGCAATTCAGCCCAGACCATAGTTCTAGCATACTACCTAGCAAGGAAGGAGGTGGATAAGCCTTTAAATACTTTCCAAAGACAGAGCTGAGTGTGCATGCTCTTTCTCCTATACTCTATAGAAGGAGTTACACTATTTCCTACTCTTTGACCTTTTGAAAAACAAGCACTTGTATTTGTAAAGAAGAAACATAGTTTTACTGATGTGCTTTAAGCATTCTCCTCAGTGGCACCAGACCAGCTCTTTCAGTCCTGTAAAAATCCTTTTGTTCTATAATTGCTAATGGATATCTTCTCTGTATTTGTCTCTAAGTATCTTTAAGTACTGCTATCTTGTGTTATAAGACGCAACTACTATCTTATAACTCGCCAGCAGTCAGAGGCTACAACAGAATTTTCCCTGTTTGGAGCTGAACACCTGAAGTTCCATTTCAGGCAGTTCACGTGTATCCTTTTCTTAAGAAGGTGACCTTTTCTCAGCATCACAAAAGCTTTTCTCAGCATCTACTTTCAGGTAGAATCAGAGGCAAAATCATATTTCCCAGAACATCGCTCAGTCACTAAAATCACAAGGCTGCTTTGCTTTTTCCTGTAGCTCTGCGTCTCAGTCAGCATGTGTTCTCCAGCAGCAAGCAGATGAGAGCTGAACAATGAGACAGGAAATGGTCTCCCACTAAACAGGTTGTTCATTGATTTTTTTGTGCTGAAGTATTATTCTGTGATATTTACACTTAGGACTCTGAGGAATATACCACCTGCACAAGGGGGACTTTACTACAGGTAAAGTATGTCAATATTAGTAAATTTAACACTGTCAGAACAATGCTCAGACCATGAAATTCAATTGCTTGGGCTGTTACAGTTCTGGCACAGTTTTATCTCTCACCAATTAATGCTCCCTCAAACAACTCTGAGCCACAATGAACTTCTTGTATAGTTCAGGAGTTTTGACAGAGAAAAGACCATTCCAAAAAAGAAGTTTGGATGCAGCCATCATGTTACAGAGGCTGAGAACAGTTATTACAGGTGTGTCAAATACGCTAAAGATCAGGATATGACTGGTCCCAGCGAATGAAGTGGGAAGTTACTGCTGGGTAAAAACATTTTCTGTGTAGCCCACTAGAGGGTGCCGACGCGCCCGTGCTGCCTCCAAGATTTATGTTTCTGAGATCTGGATATTTCAGGGGTTTCTCCAGAGCATTAGAGGGAAAGAGCTGAAAGAATCACACCTTGCCATCCTCTACAAATCCACTTTAATCATCAGCAGCATGTAACCCAAAGTCTGTCTTCCTCTTGTCAACTGCCGTCCCAATACCAACCACCTTCTGTCCTCATCTACTTCGAGACTGTGTATCTAGGAGTCTGGGAGAACAGGACTTCAATCGGGCATCATTTAGCAAGTTTCAAAGACCAGTGATGTTTTTTAGAAGAGAGGGGAGGAGGGGGAGCGGGCGAGGGGAGAAAGAAAAAGTCTTAACAAGATTATTTCTGCCTTTGTGCTTATTCACCTACTCAAAGCAGAGGCTTGTGTTCCTGAATGTTCCCTTATTGCCTCAGCAATTGCCTCATACAGCTAAACTCTGCATGCAACATCCTGCCAAAGAAAATGCAAAACTTTTCATCTTAAATGTTGACCAGACTTACAGGCAGTTCCCTAAGGAATTTGTCTCGCCATCTCACCGCTGATGTTTCCGTGCTGCAGCAGATCAGATTTCCTCTATGAGTAAGAGCTGCAGAAAGGAAAAAAAAGAAATATTTTAAGAATCAAAAGAAAACAAAAAAAAAAAAATAACATATCTAAAGATAATTCAGTGACAAGCACTGATAACATTTTCTTTCATAGCCTTAAATATATGGTTCACTAGCTGTAAAACATACCTGTGCAGGACTACTAAAGTTTCAGAATACAGGTATCTGAAGATGAAGAGAAAAGAGCACATACTTCTTGTTGGTTTGCTATTTTCCCTTTTCATTTTTGCAGCTGTGAATCAAGTACAGTGTATCTCACAGTAAATAGCCCTAGCTTCTTCTTCACAACCATACCAAGGTGTAATTTCTGTTCTTATTTCAAGTCTTAGTCAGCAGTTGGGAGAGCGAGGATTTTCAATTCACCAGCTGCTGAACTTGAATTTCTCATGCAGTAGTGTGAAAATGTGACAAAATTGTGCAGCTCTTGATGACCAAGCTTACAAATCCCTGGCCCCAGCCTGTACAACTCGTGGACCCTCATCACTCTGTGCACAAAAAGGCAGAATCTCTGTGTTAGGATATCAATGAGAGCTAAAACCCAGTATTGAAATACTGAGCTGTTGCACGAAGCATACACAGATTTCTCTCCCTCTTTCTCTGAGTATTTAACTTCAGTTAAGTATTCATCAGCCCTGAAAAATAAGATTGCCAATGGAGAATTTCCATAAGGACAGAAGGCTTCCAATCAGAAATATATGAAAATTGACTGGATCAAACTGACACTACCAGATTCAAAAATGTAGAAAATTAATCCTGTGGGATATTTCTTATTGATTAGCATCTAAATTTAGGCAAAAAATTGGACTATATTACCCACTTTAAACCTATTTTAAATAACAACCTTAGCTCTCAGGCTGAGTCCCTCTCAGGTTTCCTGTGTATAAATAGTAAGCCCAAGAGGAACACCAGTTTGACTTTCCCATTTGAGAGCTGGCAGTAAGAATAATCAAGCCAAAACAACAATCCCACAGACATTTAATTATAAATAGAGCTCATCTCATCCAGGAATTCTGGAAGCAGTAGTCAAGATCCAGACCGTAATGTCATTTCTGTAATGTCATTTTTCAGAGGAGAACTACATTTTCAAGCTCCTTCTGCACTCTGTGAAGAGCATGGGAACAGTGTCAATAAATATGCCTGATAAGAAAACCTCCCTTCTATCCAGCTGAAATCTTTGCAAACATTAGTTGTCAGCAGTGAAGCCCCCTGAACTTCTGTTTCAAAACAACTTTTTATCTGGAAACTATGCAAATGTGAAGTAAAGTTTTTAAGTGGCAATACATGTGCAAAACACCAGCACACAGTCTTGGTGTGTCTTTATTTTTGAGCAGGAAAGAGGAGTCTACCACAAGATAACTTGTTTGTGGCTGAGTTGTGTCTGGGTTTCCCCCTCTGGCCACTTGTCCAGAACGCAGCAGTTACTGTGGCAGACCAAACCTACCATACAAGGAAAGACCTTTCTAGTATTTGTTTTCAGTGCTCTTACACATAACCGCTGCACATAACGCCTGCTGCCCTCCGACAGAGAGACAAGGAGTGCACCCTTTTCCCACATCAAACAAAGATACTGATGCTGAAAGAGAGCACCGAGAGCAAACATTTTAAATTACCTAACCTGGCCTTTTCTGCACTTACAGTCATCAGTGAAAGCAAAATTATCTGCACAGGCAGATGCATCTGAGTTGAACCCAAACCCACGCTGCAAGACAGAAGGTGAATACACATTTTCAATAAATGTGCCTGAAGGGATGCTAAAAACTGGAGGCAGAAGCAGTGGGTAAGATGCTGGTTGGTGACAGGGGATGCCTGGGTTCACCTTGCTCTTCCCACACAAAGCTGCTGAGCACTTTCCCTTGAGCCGTGCCTATGAAGTAACTGAGAAATGTGACTGGAGGATGGTAGGCACACTTTGGCCAGCTTTCCTCCAGCAAACCATGGCATAGGCTGCAAGTATTTACCAACTGAGGCCACACAGACCTGTAAGGAACAGCAAATTGCTTGGCATTGATGTTGAAACTGAGAAGACATAAGGCTGATGCAAATGCTTCTACCCATGCCATAGCCTCTGCCCTAGCAGAATGGTAACATGCTCTCTGGTTGTGTATAAACTGACACAGCTGTTTGCAGGGGAAGACTAGGATTCTTGATCAGATTGCCTGTGCTGGGGAGCTGCAAAAACCAGGGCACAAGTCTGGCACCAGCTGGGATTCATCTGAATTCCTTCTCCATCTGTAGGTGCAGTGACAAAACTTCAAGTGGCTCATTGAGTCTGTTGAGGGTGAAATTCATTACAGAGGTCCAGTTGCTGCTGTAACAGCAATCTCACAAATAAGGTGGAAGTGATTTAGGTATGAAGCCCCAACGTGGATGGAAGTTTTGTGTCTGAATCAAACCCATGCTGTTAAAAGTCCTACCTAGATTCTTCTGACAACTATGTTTAAAATCCAGAAAGTGTTTACACCAACATTCAAGGAGTCAATGTCCAAATATTAAAACTGATTACAAGCAAAGACTTAAAAAGTCACAAATGCCAAAAAACCCAAGTCTTAAAAAACCCACAAATGCCATATTAGTGTATGATTTCACTCAGCGATCAGCATACCACATACAATTTCCCTTTCTCTATGTGGCCCAATGACAGCACATTATTACAATAACTGCCCCACTGATGGCTATTTTATTCTTGTTTCTGAACTATTAAACAAAAGTTTTTCACACAAATAGTCTCTCTCCCTGTCTATTAAGAGGCAACAAATGCCGTATGCAAAAGTGCACTGTGTTACAGGACTTCCTTCTGGTGCCTGTCTGTCTGAGTTCAGTTTTTATGCATCAAAAGACCCTGATGAAATTATATCATTTTATGATATGGTTCCACAGTCACTTCTGTGTGTGCTTGACTGCTGCAAACCTCCGGAGTCTCAGGATGAGTATAGTACATGACTGCAATAGCTAAAGATAGATATCACGTCCAGATTTACAACCAAAACTGGTCAAAAATTATCTGGGTTTGATTTTTTTTCTGTCCCCCAATACATAGAAGCTCATTCTTCCTCTTTTTAAAAACGGAGTTGAAGAAACACTATGATTTTTACTACTCTCCTCACTAAAGCAAACTGTGCACCTGAGAACTCCTTTTTTTGATAGTGGTTTTTGCAGAGTGAACTCCTTAAAACTAGCGATGAGTTTTCTTTCTCTTTTACTGCAGTATTTGCTGTAATAATTCTGACTTCTAAATATATGCAAAGTAATTTCTTCATTATCTTTGCTCTATTATTAAGCCATACAGTTCTTCCTTTATTTCTACAGCTCACAGTCATCTGGCACAAAGAAACACATGTACTTCTTGGACTGCAATGAACTCTGTTCTCCCTTCAGATGTAAATAATAGGAGGGAGAAAAAATCAGTCTTGTACTGACTCTGGCTCCTCTGAAAAACTATTACCAATAAACAATGAAGAAGAGAAAAGCTGTATTCCTTACCTGGTCTGAGAGGTACAGTGCACCTTGAAAGCCTCTTAAATGACACAGAAGAAATAGAAATAGTTGAAAGTTTTTACTCATCCAACCAGAGGGCTCAGGAAATGACTATTTTGCAATGATTAACTCCTTCCTCACTTCGAAGTCTTTCAAGTACAGTTCCACTGCAGTTTGGTAACTCTGCCCTACACATGATTTCTGTTTCACACTGAGAATATGCAGGTGGCCAGAGAAGACTCTGATAACCTCAGTGGAAGAGAAAAACTGCAGTGTCTTCTGCATAACTGTGACCAAGTACATTTTACTGTTGAGTGACGCTTATGTAATGAAGTTTAGAAATGACTGAGTAATGGCTTGACCTCCCAACTCTCATTTATAGAAGAGTTTAGAGCAATGGAGCAATATTCTCAACATGATTTCAGTGTTGTGGTGCCCAAGAGAGCAAGGTAAAAAACCTAGGTTATTTGAAGGAGTGGCATCCATTGCAGCCTGGACAAGCATTTGATGTACGTATAGTGTATAATACTTTTATACACAGAGGGTCTCCAGCTGAAAGTCAGGCATCCTGGAGCATCAGGAGTTAGTCCTCTGCACATAAAAACCCCCTGTGCCTGAAAACCTGTTTTCCCTTGCCTAAATGTATCTGACTAAAAGGCATTTCTGAGACTGAGCTTATAAACATCCACTAGCCTGAAAGCTGTTAAAGGCCTGCTCCCCACAGGAGCACAGGCTACTTCTGGGGAGTGGACACCTCCACACAGAACCCAAAGTGGAACCTGGGCTTCTGAGCCCGTGGAGAGACTTTGTGTTGGGGTTTCCTAACACAGGGATGGAGTTGTCTTACCTAGCCCTTGGCATTTGCACTGCAGGTATCTACACCAGAGCCCATCATTCAACGCACTCTTGAATATAGGCAGTGGAAAGAAACAGACCTTTGCAAGATTGTTTATCTGGGAGTTTTACCATCCAAATAAGAGTTCCTTCTGCTATATATAGATACATAGGCTTGCATGATTTTTTTATGCAATCAAGATTTTATAAAAACTACAAATAAAATCCTTATTCTCTGCAAGTTAAGTTTTACCTTTGACCTCCCAGTGATTATTTCCAGTAACAACACCTCAAGAGGCATGCTCCCACATGACACTGATGAGGCTGGTCTGCACTTGAAGTTTATCCTTTTACAGTCTACCACAAAAACAATAAAGATACTCAAGATCCTTGGTCGGAGCAGGTGCTTAGTTGCTTTCTTGGAATGGAGGCCAAAACATCTGTGTGGCTTCTCAAGCTACGGCTATTGATGATACAGCTTCATATGCAGAAACACCAGGGCATTTTACTTTGAACATGGTTGCAGGACAGAGACTCAAGTTCTTGCTTTAAACTCCTCTCACTTCCACATATCAAAAATTGAAACCCAACTGTCAGTCTTCTCACCATGAGCCCACAGGTAAACAGGAAGGAGTTTCAGTCTCATAGCCTCAAAAACTGCAAAATATATTGAATCAGATCCCCCAAAATCTCCTAGTAAAAATGAGATTTGCTTTGCTTCTTTGGTTGTTATTTTTTTAACAAAAATATTTTTAGTTCAAATATAGCAGGCTAGAAATAGAGCACTTTATTTTCCACTTTTTGATCCTAAAGGCTACAAATATTTAAAATTTTGCAACTTTTAATTCACTCCCATTTTTAAAGAAGCTTTCCCCTCTAAAACTGGGGAAAGAAACTTTCAGAATGAAAAGACCCAGCATGCACTTTTGGTAAAAAACCATGAAATTCTACAGTCTTGGAATATTATAATGAGTACATGCAATAATTAATGCTGCAGCACAATATACTGTGGCATATCATAACATATTATTATGAAAAGAAGATTATTTAATAATTAAATTATAATAATAACTACTGCGTCTACAAGGTAATCAATTTGATGACATTCATTTGGCCATGCTAAAATTTCCTCAGAAAGCAATTAGGTGGTAAGAAAGCATCACTCTGAAGACTGGTCGTGTCTTTCAGAATGATTATGAGCAGTGGTGTGCATTTTTATAGATGTGTTTCCTTTGGGCGGTGTCCATATATAGCTTCTCACTCAGCTCAGCAGCTCCGGAGTTCACTTTGAGAGTCTTCCCTGGGGCTGTCTCAAGCAGTCTATGAGCATTTGGGTTCCTGGCTTTGTTGGTAAAGAATCTGCAGTTCAACTGTGCTCTCCTGGGAGACAGGGACATGACTTTTGTGTAACATATTTTAGACTAGCCTGGTGATGTTTCAGACTTTTTTTTTTTTTTTTAAGTGGTGTTAGAAAGCTCCTCAGTATCTCTCCAGTGCAGAGGTCTTCCTGTAGGGTCAATCTGCAACAGCCTTGAGGTTGACCTGAATGTGGCTCTGGTTCCTGGAGCCCAGAGGAAGCAGATGCAGATGGGGATCTGATTTGCACGAGGCCCTGAGGGCTACCCAGCCTCAGGCCATACCAACCCTTTGCATAAAAAATGGTGAAAAAATAAACGGTTTTGGGCAGCTGCACTAAGGCTGAATGTGATTATTCATTAACAGAAATGTTATTCCCAGAGACGCAAACACTAGATTCTCTTCTGCAGCTGAGGAGGGTCTGGAGGAATGCAGAATTGCAGGCTACATACAGGACCTGCTTTGGGGTCTCTCTGACGGACCTAGCCGGTCATGCCATGAGCAGAGGAAGGTCTAACCACAGGAGGACATGGCACAATGTTAGCTGTGACATGAAAACAAGAGAGATGCAAGCTGTCATTTCACCTTCCCAAAGGGTTCTTCATCTCAGCTTGAGCTGAGCTGTGCAGCTCTGGTTGGAGCTCAGCTTTAGATGCACTGGGAGACAAAGAGATCAGCAGCTTGCACAGGTGGTGGTCGGAGGTCTGTAAGTACAGTGATATGGGAGCGTGACAGTGGGCAACCTCAAAAAAGAAGTCCTGTGATTTGGGAGTGAGAAGGTGGAAGGGTAAATCTGTATGGAAGTGAGAGAAGGTGGCAGGAGCAAAGGAGGCCTCAGCTGTGGAAGGAGGACAAGCAGAACAGAGAGGGAGGAAAGAGGGTCTGCTGACATCGATCCTGTATCATAGCAAAGGTGAAGGAAAGGAGAAGAGTTTTCTGAGAATTTCTGCTTCTCTGTCACCCAGCACCAGGAAGTCTTGAGCAGATCTCCAGGGCTCAGGTGCTTGGTCAGTTCTAGGCAGGTGAGATAACCATGGCATGAATTGTCCCATAACAAGGTGAGCTTTTTTGAGGGATGAATGGCAGGCAGGCAAGCAGTGAAAAGAATGAGACCCCTGACTCACAACCAATCTGATTATCTCCAATCTGTGTAACACCCACCCACCCTCAGAACTGAGTTGTGATGCCAACAATGTTAGGAAAGACAGAATACATGGCAGACAGAATACATGACTTTGGTGCTCATCGTCCAGGTGGCAAAACTCATTTTTGCCCAGTGCTGTTGACCTGTGTGCTATGATGCCATTATACACATCTGAAGAAACTCCAGTTCTCAGTTATCACTGATTGTTCATTTTAGCGCTAACGTGAAATCAGCAGTGGAGCTCTCCAGAAAAGAGACATTCCTATCAGCTCTTAGAGAATAAGCAGATGATCTTGACCAACTACTTCTAGCTAGATTCATTACAGATATTCTAGGCCCATGGAGGGGTGGTATGGTGAGAAAGAAAACGTACCAAACAGTTTTTCCTTGCACATGAGGTGTTACCTGGTTCCTTGCCCAATGTCACAGCCTACAAGGGTCAAACATTTTGTCTGTCAGTTATTCAACCCCCAAATTGCAGGTTCGTGTAATATTGCCCAAGAGCAAATGAATGGGAAAAAAATTCAAAGCAAAAAAATTCATGTCAGTGTTTTCAAACTGACAGATTTTCATTTCAGTATAGGAAATTTCTACCACAGGAAATGAGTGCTGCTGCATAATTCAGTGGCACTGGTAGTAGTACATGATATGGGTCTTTGCTTTGTCTGAGGTGGGCCTTCCATCCTCTGGGGGACCATTTAATTCACTGGACTGCAGAGTCTTCTGGGGCCACGATCTCTCCAACTAGATCTGTCCTACCACAGCCAGGGAAACTTCTTACTTTTTACACTGAGGTGAATGTCCTAGTCACACCCCTGAACCAAACTGTCTCAAGACTTTCCGAGTCTCAACATCTCCTTCCCCTCCAAACACACTCACACTTGCACCTTGGTTTCTACGCAAAACTGGAGGAATTCTCCAAAATAGACTCCTGGCATATGTGTTTCTTGCAACAAAGGTTCAGGTGAGTGAGACCTTATTGCAAGCAAAGGGTGAGAAAAAGTCTGGGAAGGAATAGAGGGAGAGTGATGACAGATGGCAGAGCAGAGTTAATACTCTCTGATGTGCAAGGGGGATGGAGAAGAAAGAGAGCAGAGAGAAGGGGGGAATGCCCTTAGGTAGGATGAAGCAGGGGGCACAGACTGCAAATCAGGAATAACCAGGGTCATCAGTGCATTGTGGCATGAATCAGAGTGCAAGTTCAGATGCACCATTTGTCTTTCCTCATCAATGTTGTACAAAATATTGAGCTACTCTCAGTGCAGAATAAATCTGTGGTCTGGTGACTGTTCCTATGAGGGAGGTGATGCTTAGATCGAGAACCAAGAGGTGTATAGTTTCCTGCAGCTGAAACGAAACCCCACTTTGTGAAACACCAGAGCTCTGCTTTCAGGTCTGTAGCTGCCACCTCACAGCACTCCTGTGAATCTAGCTGTCCCTAAATTCCCTAAAAACATTTTTAGAAAAGAAACCCAAATGAAAAACTGCACCTGGACTGAAATTAAAAATTTAATCAGCACAAAATAAAGTACACATTTCTTGATCTACTAGAAATTAATGAAATTTTTATCCCTGATCCTCACCATGTTGGGGTTTTTAAGGTTCTAATCACTCTGTCATTGCTGTTTTGATCACTGCCTCCATTGTGGTGGTTCAAAAGCTGAGTCTGAATAAATCTACCTGCACAGCACGAAGCAGCTAAAGCTTGAGCTTGAATTGACTCAGCTTTGAGAAAACCTTTAACTGCTTTTGAAATAGTTCAGAAAATTGCATGTTTGCTGACAGACTGCTGGTCTGACTAACCCTTACAAGGCAGATTTCAGTTTGATAATCCTGATACTCAGTCAGCCTTTAAAACTGACTTCCCCTCACTCTTATTTTTATTTCATTTATGTAGGATGCTATCCCTACATAAATGAGTCTCCCTTAATTTTCCAGTCATTGTAAAGGAGGAGAAAAAAAAAAGTGCAGGGATCAGAATTTCTTACCTAGTGGGTAGTTATTGGAGGTATTTTTCCACCAGTCATGTAAAGTTCAATTCTATTTGTCATTTGTCATTTAAAAAAAAATGCATCTAAATTTCAGCCTAAGGCCCAGAGTCAGGACTGAGAACTTCAGGTGTTAATGTGTTAATTCTGTGGGAGAAGAGTCGGAAGGAGGCAGGATCCAAGACCTTGGTCTATCAGGTTACTGCATTTCACAGAGGGAACTTTCTCTCAGACAGATGAGCAGAGTGATCATAAATTTACCCAATGTAACTTGGGTAGGGAGAAAATGCAGTCAGTTGTTGCCATTTTCCAGGCACCTGTTTGAGCTGAGCCCCTAAGAACAGGCAGACATGGCCACACCCCCACTGCTCTAAAGCCCTCCCAAAGTGTGGGTCAGCTCAAGAGACAAATCTCTGTGGTCCTGCAGAAAGCAGTGGCCCCTCTACTCTCTATGGTAGAAGGAATTGAGTGTTACCCCAGAACTGAACTCTGTCTTGGCTCTCTGCCCCATAGTTCTTAGGTGATGCTGGTAAAACCACATCAACCAAAGTAGACATATTCTTGGGTCTCAATTTCTGGGATCATGCCTTGAAACACCTAGGGACTGACCAACTGAAATCAGTATGGGCAAGGCTTTGGTTCAAAGCTGTGTTACGAGGGACACGTGTTCCTCCAGCCAATTCCTACTCCACTGAATGATCCACCCTTCGAGTCCATCTCTCTCCAGCTTAGAGAGAAACAATGTTGGGAGGGACCATGTCAAAGGCCTTACAGAAGTCCAGACAGACAATATCTCTTCCCTTGTCCACTGCTGTAGTCACTCTACTGTCAAAGGCCACTTGGTTATTCAGGCAGAACTTGCCTCTCGTGAAGTTGTGCAGACTGTCCTGAGTCACTTCCCCATCCTCCATGTGTCTTAGCATAGCTTCTGGGAGGATCTGTTCCATGATCTTCCCAGGCACAGGAATGAGGCTCACAGGTCTGTAGTTCCCACACTCCTTTCTAACTTTTCTAAAGATGGGTATAATGTTTTCCCTTTTCCAGTTACCAGGACATTCACCTGATTGTCATGACTTTTGGAATATCATAGAGAGTGGCTTGGCAACTACATTGGCCAATTCCCTCAGGACTCTGGGATGCATCTCATCAGGTCCCATAGTCTTATGCACAACCAGGTTCCTCAAGTGGTCACAAACCTGATCTCTTACAATGGGAAGCACTTTGTTCCCCTATTCTCCAGTTTTAGTCCCCAGTACCAAGGCTGTTTGGTCCCTTACCCACAAGACTTGTTTCCTTCCAGACCTCAGTAGCCAGCCCAGACACTTGAGTGGCTGACAGGAAACCATTTCTTCCTGTCTGCCTGTTCCCTGATTAACCAAGGTCATCGATATAATACAAGGTTTGGGTTGGAAGGGACCTTTAAAAATCACCAAGTCCAACACCAAAAGAAGGACAGGCAAGTGGGAAAGCCTTTCTTCAGGCTGACCAGCTTCCTAGATCCTTGTAATCACTCTGTCTAACTCTTGGACAAAGCTGTCAGATAAATGGTCAGCTCCTGGAAAATTCAATACCTAGGGAAGCAAAGTATCTTCTCTGGTTAAAAAAAAATACTTTTAAAACGCTCTGGGTTTGTTTTTGCTTTTTGTTTTATCAACTAAAGTGTTTCAATGGTTTTTTTGAAGCTATTTGAAAAGTGGGTGTTTTTTGTTTTGTTGCCCAGATGTAGATGTGACAAACTGAAATATGGCCATCTGCTCTCAAGCAGAGGGTGTTGAAAAAGGAGGCTGTGGCTGTTGCATACAGGATGATGAGATCCCTGTAGGTTTCGGTTGCGCTTTTTTCCCCTTTGTCCCCATCTTGCATCACACAGCTGCTGGGAAAATGTATTCACCCATGTTTAGGCAAGCAGATGCTGTCAGGTCTTGACTGCAACCAAAAATCTCTTGAAGACACATCTACTTCTACCCCCAAAACAAAGTGTGCAAGAAGCAAGCCTGCCTACTGAACAAGAAGAGAAAACTACAGGTGGAAGAGTTACCAGCTGGCCAGCACCAGCAATTCCACCTACCAAGACAGGGGGTTGTTATCTGCGTTTTTAAGAGGAGTCAGAATTAGGCCCACCAAGGATGTGGGAAAACCTTTCTTTCTTTTTTTAACTGTTAAAATGTTCTTTTTCAGACGTTGCATAAGACATCCTATTTGGCTCTAACTTTGCACCGATTACAAACAGATTACAGGAAGGAAGCACTCCACCCAATTTCTTAAATTATCATGCACCATTGCTTAAAGGTGTCACCTGTGTCTCAAAAAAATTCTGTTTTTCCCCTTCTTTTTAAGAAAAAGAAGAGAGGAAAATAAAAAACCCCAGATGATCTTACTGCTCATTAATAATTTATTGTGTGGCTGTTACACCCAGAAAAGCTCTTGATTTTTCCAGACACACATTTGATAAGAAATCTTTTCAGCAAGATACAAGAAAATTTTGTGGTATTTCTTGCAGAAAGGGAATGGGGTGTGTGAGACGGGGAGGTTAGGTCGTGCATATTTCCAATGGGCTCTGTGTTGCAGTTTAAATCAGGAACCTGGATTCTGTTCCAATGACAAATGCCTCAGTCTTGTACTTTTAGTCTTGTAATTAGTCTGGAGGATCATCACATAAAAAAAGTGAGGGTCAAATTATGTTCCCAGCTCTGCTAAGGTGCAAATAAAACCATGGCAGCTCCTTGAATGATTCCAGTCTTCCTGACATACTCATGGGGCTACAGCCTCGCTCCTGACATCCTAATTGCCTTTGCATTCAAAATGGTCCCGTGCAAGGGCACGTACTTCGAGGTGACTCAGGCAAAAGCCTCCTTGCTTATGGCTCTTGTGATGGAAGGGCAGTGGAGAGGGGAAAGAAGTGAGGAAGTAAGCAGCATGGCTCGGGAAGGTTTTGCAGGAGTGCCCAGGCAGCTGGGGAGGAGCCGTCTGGGGCACTTGGTGTGACAGGTGTCCTTTCAGCTGCAGGTTTCCAGAGGAGTGGCAGCCTCATATGTAAACCTGCTGGCTTGGATGCCCACAGTGCTACAGCTGCGGCTCAACTCGGGCTCCCATAGGGCACAGCTGCGGCCCTATGGAGCTGCTTTTGTGGCTGAGGCTCCCTGGCAGCAGTCGTGGACCTGGGACCAAACCTTGGGCAGCAGGTGAGGCTGTAAGGTCAGTGCCTGGAGGGAGGAGAGATGCAGAGCAGCAGTTTGATTTTCTGCTGTGCCGTGCTTTGCCCTACAGTTCAGATACTTGGGGGTACATGACATGATGGGCCGTGGCCAGAAATGGCTGATAAAGCACAAACACCATTAGGAAATGTACACACAATGTGTTAACACTCAATGCATCAACAGCGCAAATACTGATTGCAAAGAGGAAGCTAAATGTACGTAGACAGATTAAAGATAATCTGTGGATCTTTCTGCCATTCAGTTTTTAACTGCAGGCTCTGTCAACTCATCTGCACTTACCCTTGACCCAGGCAACAATGTATTTTGCTCTCAGTCCAGATATTTCTTTGCTGCATGACTGAATATTTATTGTATTGTCTTGAGTCATTTCCTTTAGCAATGCAAAAGGGAAAGAAGCTTTGGAAGAATTTTTTAAGCTCAAGAAATGTAGCCCAGCAGGGTGCAGGGCCCCTGCACTAATGTACACCTTGCATTTTTAATTCAGAGACATTCATATGCTGGAGTATGCTGATGCCAAGGAAGATCAGTTCTTTTCTTACTATTCATAGTGAGCTATTTTGTGATGATAATTTTCTTCAAAAGAAGTTGCAATTGTTCTGGCAGAGAGCAGTTTGCTGTCTTTTTTGCAAGCTGAGCTCTAAAGTAGCAGTCTTTTCAGGTCCCCAAAAAACCATGAAATGTGCATCTATTCCAGATTAAATGTATTTTCAGTTTTGTAATTCTTTTCTTGGGAAGATCTCAGCATATCTTCATTTCCAATGCATGTCTCAGGAAGGTATCTGCAGATCTTCGTTTGTGCCTTTCATTGAAACTCTTTGCAGCACAGTAACAACAGCAGGATCAAAGCGGAGACTGTTAAATGCCAACAACAGCTTATACAACCACAAACAAACTCTTCAGTTTGGCAATATAGGCTAACTGGATTGTTATTATCACTGTTTCAGGCATATAGCACATCATAAAAATCCCACACAATACAAAGTCGAAAGCACCAGTGTGCTTTTTGGTTTCCCTGAACTGTGTACAAGGGGAAGTAAGAAGTTTTTGAATAATTGTGATGCCATTGCTAGTGAGCAGGGAGAGAGCACAGAGACCTGTGAAAAAGCAGCATCTTCAATGTAAACAGTGTTTCTTAAGGAAATGTAGGTCAGGGCAACAAACACATCAAAGTGAGCTGCTGTCTGTCATTCCTGCACTGAAAAGTGTGATGTGTCTTACTAAATTAAAGAGCTGAAGAATGTGCACACCAGAGGAGCAGATTTGAACACCTGAAATGGTTGTAATCAAACATTTCAATTGGTCAAGTGACCAGTTCTTGGGCAGTGCCTGAGGCTTCTGTGTGCAGCCTGAGCTGGAGCATCACCTCCTTCTGCAGAAGGCAAGACCTGCAGGGTGACAGAGAGTGGGGCTGAGGAGCTGGCTCTTTCCTGGGGACAGCAGGAAATGCAGGCACTTGTGCTGTAAAATGAAGGACTGCCGGTCAGTTTACGGGGGAATTTCACAAAGGGAGCCCAAGGCATCAGGCAGCTACAGGATCCTGCCAGAAGTCTGGGCTGGCAGGAGAATGAGCAAGCAGAGGGCTGGAAGGGCAGTGTGCAGCTTTTGGTCTTGGGCATCTCCTCTGTTTTGGTACCTAATGCTACAGTCACAGGATGGATTTGGTGACTTCTACTCAAATTGCTTTACAAGGTAAAAAAAGAAAGCCCTCCTTTTTTTTTCCCCCCCCCTTTTTTTTTTTAATGGAAGAAAGCCAAATGAGTAAAGAATAAACCCACTTTTATTTCTTTTTAAAATTTATATATTACATGTTTTTAAGGAACAAGCGCCCTTACAGAGCAGAAACCTTTTCACTTCTTCATTTTCATCTCAGAAAAGAATATACATTTTCACCCATAAATTTTTTTAACAGTTATTTTCTGCAGTATTTAATATGTGTCCTAGTTGTAATAGCAATTTAGGTATTGGTACATAATGCATCACAAGACTGTGTTCTCTTAGGCACCCAGAATATCTGTTCCACCAAATAAATGTTTCCTTTAATGTACATTTTTACCCCCAGTCAAGTTATTCTTTCTCTCTCTGGTGGGGAAGCACATGCTAGCACTGTGCTGGGAATAGCTTTGTGGCACCTGCCTTGCTCTGTGCTGGAGGTGTCGTTCTCAAGAGCAGAGATGGGCAATCAGCCTAAAGGCAGCCTCTGCTTTTACACCACCCAACTGCTCATTTTCCTGTGGTTGCCATCACCCCTGTGAAGGCATGCAGGGTCCCTGCTTGCTGCTCCTCACCCCACAATTTGCCACAACACAAACTGGAGGAGAGAGATGAGAAGGATTTGGAGATTGAAAAGCACCATCCCCGTGTGAATGCAGTGAAATTCCCTGCACCCCTCCCTGGGTTTCCTCCCTGTGCATTATGTGGGTTTTCACTTTTTTCATCCATCCTCCAAAGAGGACCCACTTGCCACCTCAGAAATTCTCATTTTCACCTACCACAGCTCCTGCCGCTGCAAGGTTAGTGAGGTGTAGAGGGAGTCTTGGACCAGCATGAAAGAAGACAGGTAATGGTGTATCCTGGTGACTTCTGCCATGATGTTGAGTTCCTGAAGCCACAAACACAGGTGTCCTCAACTAACTACTGGGCACCACAATAGAAGAAAGATATAAAGCTATTATAAAGTGTCCAAAGGAGGGCAATGAGATGGTGAAGGGCCTTGAGGATAGGCTGTGTGAGGAGTGGCTGAGGTCACTCGGCTTGTTCAACATATTTTTGTAGCTCTAATGTAGACACAGAAAGCAGCAATAGCTACACCAGTTAAGATGGGCAACCTGCTGGCCCACTATAAGCTGCTTCTTCTCCTACATGACCTGGACACTTTTGGGGATGTAGGACCCAGTGGCAGAAAAACAAGCCTGTTTGGTTGACTGGGAGCAAAAATTCAGTCCAAAAGCATCTGCAGCAGCATTTTCTTTGGTTCTCATTGACCAATTCAGCACTGAACAAATGGCTAGAAGCCAAATGAGAAAAGTGAAAAAGAAAATATTTAAGAAGTTCTTTGTTTCCTATGTAGTCAGGCACTATGGCTTTGTGAAAAGGCTAAGATCTGAAACAAACTTTTCTCAGGTTTGATTTCTTTTTCCACATCGAATCTTGATGTATCTTTAACCTTAATTTAAGGCCTTGATGGGAAATGTAAGGATTTTGAGTTTTGAACTTACAGTGGCAGCTAGACAGCAGGTAGATTTTCAACCCTCTGAGCACATGTAAGCTTCCACAAGACCAAAATATTTTGTGTTTCCCCAGTTCCCAATGCATGAACTAGTTTGTCCTGGATTTTCTGTCCTGCAGATTTCTCCTGCTTCCCCTCAGATGTGGCGACATTATTGACCTTCTTTCTCAACTTCCATACACAGAGATGAGAGGCTGCCTCAGCTTTCATTAACGTATGTAGTGATCTGTTTGTAATCTCTGTTCTTAGAAACGTACCTGCAAATGTGAGAGGCTGAGTCTTTAACGAGCCCATGACCATGGATGATAAGGGATACTTCCTGCAGGTTTCAGCTCCATCTATTGTGTTTTGTAACAATGGAGAAAAATGAAATGTGTTTTTGAAATCAGCAATTTTATGACACATTTAGTTTGCATGTCCTAATGAGGAAGCATTAGGGAATACCAACATTTAGAAAGGAGAAATGTGAGCTAACACGATTAAAAATAAGGCTAGTGCATCACTAATTGCAACTCATTGAGCTACACTGCATACAATTAAATTTAATTATTCGGTAGGCTAATCACACATGTAGAAGCCTTGACTGACACCCTGTACAAAAGCATGGACCTTCATGAGCATCAAACCCTGAAACTTTGCTCCCACCTGCAGCAAGATCCTCCTTCTGTTTAGAACTTCCTAGCCTCCCACTTTTGAGATGAGCTATGCTGTCCTTCCCTACAGCAACAGCTGGCACCACAAACATCCTCCTGTTCCTGCCACAACAAGGCAGGAGCAAACAGATGCTGTCCCAAGGAAGGGAAGAGACACAGCAGGAGGGAAAGCCAAGCCAGATGCTGTTCCAGGTGTCTGCAGTGTTCCTCTGTTGTTGGCCAGCTCCAGGAAAATCAAATTAGCTGACTTCCAAGTCTTTTCTTTTTATCCACATGCTCCCCAGCTTTTATCCCTTCAACAGGCTCTGACTGGACGGAATGTGGGGCTCTGTCCCACAGAATATATTTTCAAACTGCTGCCCCATGAGCCCAATGCCAAACTGAAGCGTGCCTCTCTCAGGGCAGCTGAGACTGACTTGGAGAGCCTGGATGTCTTCAAGGACCCCTGTCTGGGCCCTGCTTTGACTGTCAGATGCAACAGAAACTAGAAAACTTTGACCACCAGCAAGGACCTGCCTCCCTCCTCTCCCCTCTCCTCCACTTCCTCCTTGGCAAGAAATTAAATGTGTTTTCTAGAAAGAAGTGTCTAGATAGAAGTGTCTCTCACTCCCCAGTTGTCAAGATTAATCCAGACTCTTCCATTTTAGACTGTTTAATTCACATGAGCTGAATCCCATCCTCTGTGACTTACTCCACAGAGGCAAGTCTTAACTTACAGTTTTTTTAATGAGTTAAACTCATTACAGCCATTGCTGAGCTTATATTCAGGATGTAGGTTCCCAAAACAAGCCTTGGTATACTTAGTCTATTAAACTAAACTATTTTAGACTGAAGCTTAGATGAAGTATGATAACAGATGAGTAAAAAAGTGATTTTCTTTCTCCCATCCCCATTTCTCATAAAGTTATATGACATTTTTGTGGGTGTACACATTAGAACAATGGAAACAAGAGTCTGAGTTATTACCATCTGCAACTGATGCTCTAGCAGATTAAATCTATAATACTGTTAGCTATGTGTAGAGATCTTTCAAATTAAATGTGGCAGAATTAGAGAATGGGACCAGAAAGTAATGCTTTTTTATTCCTTCACACTTTTACCTGGAAGTCCTACAGCCAGTCTCATGCATCTAGAAATCCTAGATGTGATAAATACTAAGAGATGGTTTTAAATAATTTATTTATTTATTATTTATTTCTTAAATAATTACTTTATGGGTTGTCATCCACTGAGATCCATATTTTGAAACCTTTTCCTGCAACTATGGGGATGGAAAACTTTCTCTTAAGAGCAAAAAAAGGTGAAGAAGAAAGTTCAAGCTATAATTAAAAAGAACCAATTAATGCAATTTTAAAAAGGATTTAAGGTGATATGGAGTTGAACCTAAACCACTTTCATTTGTCCACAAAAGATTTCCCTCCAGTGAAATGAAAAAATCCAGCATCATCAATAGTTTGGAATATGCCCTGGTGGAAGAAGCCCATGACATGTCATGCTGCTATTGCAAGATGTAGGAGAATCCTTCTCTGGAGGATATTGTGGCAGCTGCAGCACGGAGATATAGACTGCAAGCTAAATGTTTCCAGAACAACAGGAAAAGCCAAAAGGAAAGTGAGCACCCATTATGTGTAAAATTACACTTGTGAAAGAAGCTTGGAATGTCAAATTGTGGAAACTAGGAGATAAGAGCATGAAAACCACTCTCCCCCTGCACAAACACTGTGAGAAAGTTTGCTCTTTAAGTACATAACCATATTCCTCCTCTTCCCTTGACCTCAGTCAGAGGATGGCTATTTCTAGCCTACCTCGGCTCCACTTGCCTGTATGGATGCAAAGGACTACTAATGTCAACCGTACATGCTATAAAAGCAGGTTTTGTTGATACTGCTCATTGAAGCAGGAGCTTCATTAATGCACTCCCAGCCTCACAATTCCATTTCTTTTGTGTCTGCACACAAGACTAGGCACAGTTTTGGCTCAGTATCTATAGATATTCGGACTCAATTTGCAAGGGGACGAGCCTGGAGTTCACTTGCCCTCACCTGTGCCCTATCCTTCTGATACCTGGAGAAGAGACGGTCACTGGGACAAAGTTTAGAAGACTTGGCTGTGCCCGATCATGGATTGGGGTGCGGGTGTATCTGGGCTCCGCTGAAAAACCAAGTGCAGGCAAAATGCAAAAAACTCGCTGGGGAATTGCAATCACACGGGAGGGATTTGGAAGCTGCAGGGACAAAGAGCTCCCACCAGGTGGTGCCATGGAAGTACAGGAGTTGCCATCCCTGCTTTACCGTGGTACCTCCAGCAGGACCTCGGCTCCTCCACACTCTACAAATGTGAGAGGTTTTTTTGTTTTGGCTCGGTTTTGTTGTTGTTTTTGATTGGGTCTGGTTTGCCTTTTTGTTTTGTTTGGGTTTTTGTTTGTTTGTTTGTGGGGGTTTTTTTTGATTTTGTTTTTGGTTTTTTTGTTTGGTTGGTTTTTTTAATGCAGAAATCAACCCTAAGAAATAATTCTTACAAATCTGTTTCTGCCCTGCTCTTTGGAGCTGTATTCTATTTTTCAAGAAACAATGTAAAGTAATCATAAAGGAAAGAACAAGAAAGAAATTATTGATATAATTAATAACCTTTTGACACTATCTCCATGTACTTTTCCTTCCCTCAGCATTGATGAACATGTATTCAGTCCTGAAATAAAAGTTTCAGTTGATGATTCAGAGTTGAAAAGCTTGTGCTTATCAGCCATGAGCAGGAACACAGGTGTTACAATAATGGAAAAGTTTTGGGTTTTGGTCAGCAGATATCAAGACTGATAGAACACAGCTTGGGATAGAAATATGTTTATCTGCAGTCCCAGAGGAGGAGGAGAGCTCTGACATCCAGTAATACACTCTCTTTCTTCCACTTGAACTCACAATTACTTTTACTAGCATGCCCTTCCCCTCTTCCTCTCCTTCCCCTCTTCCTCTCCTTCCACTCTTCCTCTCCTTCCCCCTCCCCCCACCTTAACAACCTTTTTTTCGAAACCAAAAAGGTTATCTTCAATCCTTGGCCTTCCATCTCCTTCCTGAACTCCCCAATAGGACTATTTACTCATCTATACCAAGCATTTGACTTCCTTTTCCATTTGACTCATTCCTCCCAAGTGTCTGGCATCCCTTTCTGGATACAGCTGATCCTCAGGGCTGAGGACCCACAAGCAGCAGGAAAATCTGGTAATTTTGAAGGCAGGAGATAAATAGTGAAGTATAGGCAGAAGGTGAGAAAGTATTCTCAATGCATCTCACTTTGGGGGAGTTCTTTGGTTTTTTGGAGATTTGATGCAAACGAGAGGAAGTGAGGAAAAAAACTGACAAGTCCAGATAGTTTCACCCAGATAGCCCTGAAGTATAATTCAAAAAGCTTTAATAAAATTATATGAAAAATCTTAAAGTCCAAGAGGCAATGGCCCACAGTACAGTTCTCAGTACTGCCCAAAGAACAACTTCAAAGGGAGTCAGTCCAATTCAGAAATGCTGCAAGGGATCCCCAGTCATGCAAAATACTGGAATAACATGCACATAGCCATTTTGAAGGAGGACCCTAAATCCCCAGCTGAGGAGTGACGGAGTTTCCAGATGCTGAAAGCAAAACACTGCACCTACCTCAGAGCTCCTGGGACACTAAAGGGCCCAGGGTACAGTGCAGCTGGCTTGGCTTCACATCAGAGGAGATCCTTGGAGGAAGGTGCCTGAGATTCAGGGACAGAGAGGCAACATCCTCATCTCAGCTGGTTCAAGGGCTGCCTCAGTTTGAGTGGAGTCATAGCAAGGGGTGCTGCTGACTCAGTTTTAGATTCCTGAGGCTGGGGCAGTGGCACCTGCTGAAAACCCCTGTTGTTCACTTCCAGGGAATTACTGCCAAGGCAGGGAAGGAAGAATATGTTTAGTGCCATGGCTTTTTTGTATGACTGAATTGTCTGGTTTCTGAGCCCCAAGTGGAGGGTTGTAACTGAAAGCTCATTCCCATACTACTGTTCTAGTGACAGTAATAAAACACCCGAAACACCTATGAAAAAAGGGACTTTTTTTACTCTGACTGAGATCAGGTGCCTCAAGACTTTTCATCTCAATGCCGTGGCTTCATGCTGATTTTATGCTGTACTTTAAACTCATACATACAACACAAGGCAAAAAATAGCATTTGTACTTCCTTTTGCACTTCCTTTTGCTAGGTGTTCTACATTGGTAAGGACCATGAGCATTTTTTCAGATGCTTCACAAACAGAATTTGAAAAATGGACTTTGCATCACCTGTACAAGAAGGCAGGAAAAACAGAAGTCCTGGATTGTGAATTATTCAGTGCTTCCCTTTTCCCATCCTTGTGCCTTAGCAATGGGGTCTTTGACCTCTACAGCTAGCTCATGACTTGTCTCTAAATTGCAGCCAGGACTTTGATTTACTACCAAGACAGTTAAACACCCAACAGTTAAAAACATCAAGACATCTTTATCTCTGAGCAGCTTCACTGGCATAGAACCAGTTTCAAGCTGTTAAAGCAAGGACACATCACAATTTAACAAGCTCAACATTCGACCAACATGTTTAAGGCAGGACTTATTTCCTATCAGGTACAGTGGAAAAGAGAGTTTCCACTGTACATATGAACATGAGGGCATAGAAAGTCAAATCTATTGGCTTTCATGTTATGGCATGGCTACAATCTCAATCCATAAGTGAAACTGCACTTACACTGTCAACAAAGCTCTGTTTCCTCCCTGTAGGATATCACCAGGAACAAGATGATGTTAATTTTTACTTTGTTGTATCCAACTGAGGCTAGAACCCCATCCCTGTGGCAAACTGCCTGAAGTCAAAGCTATTTAGGAGGGGTCAGACAGACTATAGAGACCAGTTCCTGGAATCCATTAAGACTTTTATACTGATGTGGTTTTGGCAACGCAGATGCTACTCCACAAGATTTCATCCAGATAATATCCCTACACTTGCCTGTGCATGGTGAGGTAGGGATAAATATACAAAGCATCAAAAAGCTTCTCTGATGAGAAACTGAGAAGCCTTGCACTGTTTATATTAGATCTTTTACCTGATTGTAACTTGAGCTCCATCACTGCCTGGAAAGAGACTTTAACATCTAAAACAAGTGATATGAGGCCCATTCACATGCTCATGACTGTTATATCCATAGCAATATTTTTTCACACTGAAATATCAGGTAGCACATTGAAACTTTGTACTGAAATATAAATAAGCCACACTGTTATCTACTAACATTTCTGTTATGGTCTAACCACTGTCTGGAGAGAGAGATTTTAAAACTGGCTGCCTTTATCCCCACCTGATACCAGTACCAGTAAGTCCATACCACAATAAAAAATGGGTTATCTTTGTGGCTGTATGAAGTAAATGTAAATAAGAGTGATCTCAGCATTCAAGGCTTTTACCTTGCTCCAATGTTCCCTGCCTCATTACAGCTTTAGAGTCCTCTCTTTTCTCTACTGTGAAAGTCTTTTTTTTAATATATATTCAGTGCTGTAAAGTTCAGCTACAACCACAAGAGAACAACATGTTTCCTGAAAAGAACTTGTGCAGAAATCAACTTTTTTTTGTTCTAGAGAAAAAAATGGTGAGTGGCAGAGCAAGCCTTCCTTCTGAGATGATCAGAAAGGGTTCTGAGGTTTCTGGGAAGTTCAAGTGCTCTTAAAATTTGGGTTTGGTCTGAGTCAGAACAAAACTATATACACAATGATATCCTTTTTCCCCTTTATTTCTCACAAACCAAAGATTTCAAGAAATTATGATGTTTCCTCCGAGGAAACACACCTTGGGTGGTGCCCTTCTTCCAGGAGGTTGATGTTTCTGAAAGTTTCAAACCCCCAAGGATTTTATTGAGCTACTGAGTATGCCCCTTGCCTGCTGCACAAACACCTTGAAGCCTCTGCCCCCAGTACAGGCTCCTCAGGCCGTGGCCACGCTGGCCACTGCTGGACCCTAAAGCTTTTTTATGCTGCTGGCCCCATGCTCCGGGACCCAGAGAGCTCTGTTTGGAGCCCAGAGACTGTGCTAATAATGCAATATGCTTCCAAGAAAACTCTTCATGTAATACAACAGCATTTCTCAGTGATCCAAGAAAAATTCAGTCCAGCTCTGCTGCTGAGCCCCCAGTCTCCCAGGCCCTGAGTGCTGCCCTGGCTCTGCAGCCTGGCTGGGTTCACTGCTGCGAAAGGCTTAGGGCAGAAAGAGCCAAGAGTACCACTGGGGTAGCTTTACAGCTCCCATTTTCTTGGGAACTGCATCCATGACCAGATCCTCAGCCATGGCCCTTTCCTGAGCTACACCACAGTCTGTCCCCAGCCTGTACCTGCTGGCCATCACCTACTGCCCCCACTGGCCCTCGCACCTGCCCCATCACTGGAGCCTTCCAGATGTTTGCAGGGCTCTGGGCTGGCCATGATCGCCATCCCTGTCTTATCTCTGCTCCCTTGCTGGGTACTGATGCATTGACCTGGCGCAGGAGGGCATGGCCCTGCCAGCCTCATGGCCCCTCTTGGCTCCTGGCTTGCTCCTGTGGGGCAGCCCACCCTCACAGCCGCTTATGGAACAGTGGAAGCACAAAGGATGCTCTTTTGCTCACGTCACAGCTACTGTCATTTGTGAACATACCTGGTTTTACAGGTTCCAGTAATTTCCTAAATAAAAGTCAGGGCACTAAACTGAGGGAAAACCCCCAGAATACAGCTACTCTGTGTGTGCATGAAGATGCAAGCACATGGTCAAAAGAGCACAGCTGAACAGAAGAGGAAGTATTTTGAACATTTCTCATTAGAACTTACCCTTTCAGCAGAGAGGTACAGGTATAGGATATGATGTGAACTCACGGGCTCTGGCATCACATCAAACAGAAGTGGAGAGCAGAATCTACAAGATTTCAAGCTCTGCTTTAGTCCTCTAATGGGAGTTTTTACAGAAGGTATCCATTTCCTTACATAACATGTTATCCTTCTAAAAAAAAGTCATATAAAAACCAGTGAAAACCATTGGACTTTTTCACTGGCTCCCTGGGGTTTCTCCTAAGTTATCAAATAACTGTCCTGTGAGGAAAACAGTGGAGGGAAGATAGAAACCAGAGTTTTTCACATTAACTCTTTCACAAGAAAAACAGCCACCAAAAACTCACTTCTGTATTAGCTTTTCTCTGTGGAAAGAACCTTTTGCCAAGTTATAGTTGATTTCTTTATCTGAAATCCTTGAAAAGCTCTGTATATTGTCAACCTGAGTATTCATAAGCTCTGCATGCAGTGAGTATTAATTCAATAACGTCTTCACAACGTTCAAAGTCACAGATGTCTGTCCAGGACAGTGAAAACTTTCCACAGAAAAGTCAATTTTCTCCTCACACTAACCAGTTGACCATAGTGTGTTAACACCAATACAGGTCATCTCCCTGTACTTCACCGTCCCTCCAGCATCCACATCTCATCCACCTTCCCTTGTTCTCATCACCTCAATTTGACTTTCCCTCTTAGCAGCTTGTTGAATTCATGTGCATGCAGGTGGACAACAACAGCCCCTCCCCCAGCAGCAAACCCATGAAGAACAAGCAAAATAAAATGAGCAGCTCTCTGAGGTTTGGGTTTTGTTGTCACACAGTCCTCATCCTACTCACTTCTGGTGTTATAGGCACCCCACCCACGTTTCACACTAGCAGGTATTTGGAAAGAGACGCTGAGGAAAATGTTTCATTATGAAGCCTAAGTGACTTCAGAAGGCAAAATCTGTCTTGGGCTCTTAAATTAAGAAAGCAGTTCTGAAAACTTCAGCCTTTTCCTGAGATGGATTTATGTATGCAAAGTACTTGGCATCATAAAACACAAGTGGAATTACACAATTGAGTAAGGGCAAAATACATAGTTAGCTAAATGAATTAACTAGATCTGTAGTTCTAACAATGAAACTCTGTTTTCAGAAAAGAACTGTTGCCTTAAACAGGCATTCTTTCACAACTTTATTTCACCGTGGTCAAGCCTGAATTCCATACAGACACTTTCAAGAAAATGTGGCTTGTTACAGTAGAGCTTTACATAATTACACAATCAATATAGCAAAATAAAACCACGTCACTTACAATCCATGGGACTTTGGGTAATTTATAGATCAAATATTTGTTGGGGGGGCAGGGGTTTCTGGAATTTGTTTCACTGACAGATGGAGCAAAGGTAGACCAAAACCCAGATTTAGCCTTGTATAACTCAAAACAATATAAGAAATAGCAGCCACAGTTTCACAAAACAAATAGGGCTGGATGGGGTCTTATTTCTTCATATCCTTTCCCTATGGCAGAATTAGCTCAATTTCTAATATTAAATGTTTATCCAACATTTTCTTAGACAGAATGATGGAAAGTATAAGTTTTTCAGGCAATTTGTTCAAATGCCACCTATAAATGAGAAAAAAGAAAAAAAATCTTCCATATGTGATTCTTTACTCAGTCTGGAGCCTGGAACTCCTGTTTAGCTCACCCTGAACACAGATAATGAGCTCCTTCCTGCATAAGCCCTCCAAATATTCCTCTTCTCCAGTCTAGACAAACTCAATCTTTTCAACTACAGATACTGAACAAATACTACCACAATTCATTTAGTCCTGTCTGTCAAGCAAACTGTGGAAGGGGTTACTTCTGCTCCTAATGACTTTATCAATTCTAAATAAATAAATAAATTATTGTCTTACCTGATTTTTTAACATACATTGAACTTCTTCAGTCTTTTCTCACTGAATGCATTTCTGCTGTAGGATGCCAATACAAACATTTGTTATACTAGTGCACCTATTTCCTCTTTTCATTTCTTTTAGTCACTGACAAAGCTATTTTAGAGAATTTGCTAAAATATTCCAGTTCAAAAACCTGTATTTGGATGATGAACCCGTTACTCAGGGAGCACTGTATGGCTGTTTCACTCACCTTGCATCACAAATGCTGGAGTCATCACCAGAGGTATTTTTCCAGAACTGACATATGGTTTGCAGCACTGAAATTCCAATGTATATGTACCTCCCTTTTAAAGAAAGGAGAACTGCAAAGAATTTCTTAAAATATTAAGTAATATCCAAGAAGAAGATGGAGATGAGAAGGAGGGAAGCAATATGTTGTCTCTGTATTAGCAGCCTGATCTGTCCCTGTCACTCAACCATAAGATTAATTTTCCATAGTGGAAAAAACAGGTAATCTGTTTCAATAGTGCTACTTAATGTTCTAATCTGTACTGAGGCTCATGCTCTGCAGCTGATAAGACAAACGACCAGGGCAGGATGGTTCCAATATGACACAGGTCTCCAAACTTCTTTGATCATGTATCCCAAGTAAAAAAATTTCAAGCACAACCCTTCAATATATGTATGTTTATTTATAAATAAGTTATATAGATGCACTATTGTATTAATGTATTATGTACATTATAAAACCTACAAGAAATAGAAACTAAAATGGATGACGTAAAGATGAAAGAAACACTACTTTAAAAACTCATATTTTTATTTTATTTGTTAATGGTACAAAAATATATTCCTCCTGCACTCTGCTGAATTGTCTTTCACACTCCTTGGGGTACAGATACCCTGTTTTGGAGACAACTAGCAAAGACATCACATTAGGTAATGCCAGCAATGCCTACAGGGTCCATAGCAAACCTCTGTCACCCCTGTAAAATCCATTTCCATGCTAAAGCTTTTTCCTAATGATAGCTTTTGCATTTGTTTTCCTTATATATTAAACCAGAGAACCTGTCTGCACTGGTAGTAGTCCCCGTGCTGAACAGATCAGGTAAGAATCCTTCCTGACTGGTGCAAATGTCTCAGATTGGGAACAGGCTGTCTTCTTCAAGGTCTAGCTGGGATGCTGAAAGAAATTATTACCTCAGCTATTCATTTGTTCCTTAGCAGATTGATCATTTACCAAGAGCTCCTCTAAGGAAATGTCATATATTAAGCAGTAGAAGATAGAAGCAAAACAGATTGGAGTAGTAATATACATGCAGCCTCCATAAAATTAGTAAAAATGAAAAAAAAATTTCCACATCCAGGATGGCCTTGTTCACACAAATAAGAAATACAAGAACCTGAAAGCATCAGAGGTGAAAAGAATCAGAAGTGAGAAGTAAGCTGGGGCTTTCCAAAAAGCAGAAGTCAGAAAGCCTGATGATTAAAACCAGTACATATTCAGAGTTCTTAATATAGAGTCAAAACCTCAATGTTAGTTTTAGGTGTATTATTCTTGATAAAAATTAGAAATACCTGGTAAAAATAGTGGTGCTAATAATAATTTCCCATAATCAATGCAGTTCTGAATTAGTAATAGAAGTGTTTTACTTGCAGGTATTTCATTGGGCTAGAGTCTATGCTACAGCACCCAAGTCTAGCACTCCTCACCCCTCTTGAGGTTTAGTCACTCAATTTAAGTTACATTCCATTTTTCCTGTATTAGGCTGTTCTCCTGTTAGTGACCTTCAAGGTGAAACTTCAGTTCTGAATATTAATATTTGTCTTCTTTCTTGGCCATTATCTATATAAGCTAAATTTTATACTATAGCTATCTACGCATCCTTTGTGTTTTGCCTGTATTTCATCACACTTCAGTGGAGCGCTGGCACAGGCTCCCCAGGGAAGCAGTCTCAGCACCAAGCCTGCCAGAGTTCAGGAAGACTTTGGAAAATGCTCCCAGGCACAAGGTGTGACTCTTGAGTCTTGTGGAGGAGTTGGACTTTGATGATCCTTGTGGGTCCCTTCCAACTCAGGATATTCTATGATTCTCGTTTTATCATAACTCAGATACACCTCTTTTCACCTGTTGCTGTGAGAGCCTAGTTACTCTGGAACACACTGCTTGAACCCTTGTGGTTTTTAGATTATAGATGAAGGTCAACAAAGAGAGAAACATGTTCTGTGTACAGAAGCCTTTCTAAAGACTGCTGCTCTATACAAGAAATTTTATTTGCTTTGGTGAAACACCAAAATTTGCAGCCAACTTCCTGCATAGAGAAGTTGTGAAAGGGAGATTGAGAAAGAACAATGCAAGATTTGTCTTTCTGCTGTTTCTCAGATCTACTTCAGTGCTCAACTTAATTAATGTGATTTTGAATCTGGCAGCAGTGCAGAACCCAAAGTCACATGCAGAAGCATTGACCTCAATTGCTCAGTGTACACTGTAGTGCACTTACAAGTATTGGCTGCAGCAGACTAAAGTGCAGCATGTGCCCCAGCTCCCACAGTTAAACAAGTTGGGCCGTGCATGAAGACAGCAGAGGTGTAAACAAATACTCATTTTTCCTTCTTCTACTTGTGGTATTTAATCTCCAGCAGAGAGGCCAAACAAATCCGTGCAGCTGATAACATTTAACCTGAGGTAGTGGCTTCTGCCTGACACTGGCTGGGGAGGAGAAGGCATGGGGCTAGGCTCCCCATGACCACAGACAAAATCAATTAGGTCAGCCAGGCTGGAGCTGGCTGACTGGCATCGGTCTTCCGTGTGGGAAAGGGCTCATAGGAAGTGCTTCACTGACAGATCAGCAGATGTGGTTGTCTTTGACATCACTGAGCTCAGCAGGACCACCCGGACTTTTATCTGAAATAAAATACATTAAAGAGTTTATGACAATGTGAAAATAATTGAAAAACACTGTGTATACAAATAAAAATCTCCCCAAGTGCTTCTTACAAGTAACATCACATGGACTTAGACCTCATCTTCACACAGGTTGTAGAATATCCCTCACTAGATTCATGCCCCAAGATCAGTAACTGCTGGCTGAACAGCAGACATCACAACAAATTTTGCATACTGGGAAATTTAGGTGCTAACCCAAATTTCCTTTATCTTTTAAACTCATCAGTTAACAAACACTACCACCTTTCTGGTGCCCAGAGCCTGGACTGAAAAGTAAAGCTTGCTAGAAATCAAACACCTCAGGCTCATAACAGTGAACAGTGGCTTCTGTGTTAAGAACATCCTGTTTTGACTATGTCGGAAAAATGTGCCCTGACAATTTTGGTTGTGGTCTTGTTTCCCTCTGGGCTGAAATGGAAAATGAGGTTAGGCTTCCTACCTCACCTGAAGAAGCTGATGAATCATGAAGGTTCTGTGAACCTGTCACTGAAAGGATCTTAACAAAAAAATCAACTGTTTGATCCTCAGGAGAGAGAGAGATTCAGCACTCATCTCCTGCAGAGAGCTGAAATGAAGACCTCAAATCTGTACTTGACTTCAGCCTTGAGTAATTTAAGCTTATCCCAACTGATTTTTAAAACCTTACCTGAGGTGTTTGAATTCCTCCATGCAGGTGTGCCTATAGGAAGCAATAGCTTCACACTTAAAATTTAACCACCACCATGCTTAATTCTTTTAGCTAGAAAGTCTTTATAAAGAAGTTTTGACAGGGAGAGAAATTCAGTTTCAATCTGTTGGACAAACAGTTCAACTATCAAATTGCTTTTTCTGTGCACTGTATAGTCACTATCAGCTGTCATGAACTTGGACTTGGCAGGCCTTGAGAGTTTATCTTACCAGGATGCTGCTTTATTCTCAAACTGATGTGCTGCCATATCCCTAAACTCACTATTTTAGTAAGAACATGCCAGAATGCCAGTGAAAGAAAGCTGAGTGCAAAAAAGGAGATGAGCCGAGAGTCAGGGCAACTGCAATTGTTTGCCTAAAACTATACTTCCCTGCAATCTTCTGATGAGAAGAGCTTGCTTAAAAAGAGCCATGGTCCCTGAAAAACTGATTGAGATCACAGGAGCGATACCCATATTTGTAAAGAAAATTGGGGTAGTCCAGCTCTGTAGGGAAGGGTGATAAAGTTGAAGATAATCACTGTCATAGAATTTAAGTCCTCTTATAATACCATAATCCACAATATACAATGTTTTGGCCATTGCGCCATATATATGTAAAATATTTAAACACATCATAGGATCACAGAATGGTTTGGGTAGGAAGGGACCTTAAAGACCACCTAGTTCCAACCTGCTGCCGTAGGCAGGGACACCTTCCACTAGGCCAGGGTGTTCAAAGCCCCATCCCACCTGGCCTTGGTGGTGGAACATTCCAAGGGATGGGGCATCCACAGCTTCTCTGGACAACCTATTTCAGTGCCTCATTCCCCTTACAGCGAAGAATTTCTTCCTTATACCTAATTTAAACCTATGCTCTTTCAGTTTAAAGCCATTCCCCCTTGAACTATCACTACATGCCCCTGTACAAAGTCCCTCTCCACCTCTCATGTTGGCCCCCTTTAGATGGTGCTATAAGGTCTCCCCAGAGCCTTTTCTTCTTCAGGCTGAACAACTCCAACTCTTTCGGCCTGCTCTCACGGGAGAGATGCTGCAGCATTCTGATCATCTTCATGGCCCACCTTTGGACCCATTCCATGGATCCATGTCTTTCCTGTGCTGAGGGCTGCAGGGTGGATGCAATATTCTGTGTGGGATCTCATGGGAGTGGAGTAGAGGGGCAGAATCCCCTCCCTTGCCCTGCTGGCCATGCTGCTTTGGATGCAGCCCAGGACATGTTTGGCTTTCTGGGCTGCAAACTCACATTGCCAGGCCATGTCCAGCCTCTCATCCACCAGCACCCCCAAGTCCTCCTCAAGAGTGCTCTCAATCAATTCTCTGCACAGCATATATTTGTGCTTGGAGTTGCCCTGACCCTGGTGCAAGGATAGAAGGAAAGAAACATTAAAAAATGCCATCCCTCAGCTCATTAAGCAAAAGCTTTCTAAAAGAGGTAAAAAGTTCTCTGGAATACTAGCAAGCTTGTGAAGACAGAGAAATATCACTGAAATCCAGTGGACATACCCATGTATGCTTACCAGTAAAGGGTAAAGCAGGAAATTGAAGCTAAGGACAAAAAGTTTTTAGGCTTTGCAGCTTTGCCCACAAAGTCTTTCAGATAAAACCACCTGGCTGTCATGATGCCTTTCCCTTTTTATAGGTCAAAGGATCTTGCAGTCATGACATTTTCCCTTTCTAAATCATACCTAATGACTCATAGTTAGGTCCCCTTGCACCAACCTAAATAACTTTTCCTTTGGTGCAAAGCTTGCAGCATGTGGTTATTTCATACCAAATTAGAAGTAAGACAACAATTAAACTGTAGTGTAAGTAGCTGAAAATACACTGTTAAGTTAGAATTAATTACTTCTTTTATACTTAAAATTACTTGATAAAGTCTTTTTATTCTCTGCCCGCTTGCGGAAAACTGTCACTTTATCCTTGAAACAGGACTGTCATTATATCAGAGATAACTACTGCCCAAAGAAATGAAATATATGGCAACCTCCCTTCTCCCTCTGTCTTCTCTTCCCATCATGCCTATAATATTACTGCCAACAGAATAGAGAAGTGCAGGTTAAATAGAAATAATGAAAAAAATGCTTATTCCATCCAGTCATTGCGCTGTTAGGAAAAATAGCTCACTTACAGTGATGTTGTGGGTGTTGCAGCCATAATACTGGAAACTCTCAGGATTTATGTGAGTGTCTAGAGGTGGACAGAATAAGTAAATTCTACACAGATATGGGTCAGACTTTCCTGTGGTGCAGGTCAAAACAAACTACACTACACCTAAAGCTGATGTCACTAAACCAGCCTTATGTCTCCTTACTTTTATATTTTCTCCTGCTTCCAGGTGACACAACAGGCAACAGTACCTGAATATCTGCTCATTTGTGGCAAGTTCAAAGTTCAACAACCTAATCTTTTTGGAAGCTTTCAGTCTCTGGCTGGAAGCTGTTTGCTCTCCAATATTAGTAGTATGAAGCATCTACATGACTTTCAGAATTTCATTCTGACAACCCAGTCTTTTTTTTATACCTAAATTGTCTCTTTAACTGCTGATCTACCTGGGGAGGGAAGGGAGGAGAATATTTGCAAATTAATCTTGGGTGACTTGTCATTCTCTAGCACAGAATCACCAGACACCTGAGGACTCTCCCTACACAAACTTGAGTGTCTCTGTCATCTGCAGAAGGACCTTAGGAGAAAATCAGTTTACATATACATATATATATATGAATGTTTGTATAAATAGATTGATGTATAGTGATGGGTATAGAAGTATGTATACATATACATATACATATACATATACATATACATATACATATACGTATACATATACATATACAATGGGCCAGAAACAAACTTTGATAAAACTTTGTCATAGATTTGGGCTACCTAATGATTATTTCAGCTCTCTTAATCTGCATCTTAGTATAAACTCAATATCTGGTAATAGGAATGACTAGAAGACATTTTTAAAGATGTAATTAATGAGTCCTGGCAGCACACTCTGGAACATATTGACAGTACCTGTCTGCATGAAAAGAGCAGTGTTATGTGCAAATCAAATGTGACCTGGCTGGGTCATCCTTCCTTTGTTTAGCTTTTCAGATTTCCCAATCAGGCCCTGGAAAACGAAAAAAAGGTTGCCAGGAGCAAAAAGAGTGAAAACACAGCAGAGCATTCTGCCACTGATTCCACTGACATCCCTGATGAGTGTGTTGGGAAGCAAGGCTGGGCTATAGACATTGCTGCTGAAACATGGAATTGATACCAGTCATTTATACTTATGTCAGATCTACCAAAATATCTCTGGTCTTTCTGGATTAGGTGAAACTTATAGTGGGCAGGGCAGGCTGAACCTACAGAGGGGATCTTGTCTGCTTAAAAGATCTTGTCTTCCTCAGAATTGTAATTCTTCAATTGTAGTAATGCAGTTTTACCTCTTTAAAAAACCAAACTCTTTAGGGTGTCAACAGTTGCACTAGCAATGAATCTTCCAGAATCTGTCACGAGAAATCTACTGCTGAGGAAGGTTAGTGTTATTGACCCACTGCTCTCTTCTGCTTCAGAAAGGCCAACAGCTCTTGCTTTTCACTCCATAAATTATTAAGAAAATTTTTGGACTTAAAAAGTGCACATAAAAAACATGAGATGCTTTCATGATTGGTATCAACCTGTAAAATGTAATACTGCGGAGGAAATACTTAATTTTCAAGTGTTAATTTCAATTCCATTCAAATATTTTCCCCTAAACAGATAATGGAAAAAAAAAAGGAAAAAAAATCTAGATCTTTTACTTTTTGATTTATTTTAAGTGATAGTTTTTGAAATCTGCCAGTATGGGAAAGCATCTCATGGATGCCTGTGTAAAAACCAAAATAACCAGTAATGCATCTGACAGCAGAGTACTAAAACTTTTTAAAAAACACATTGTGCTAACAAGTACAGTACAATGTGTCTTGGCAATTAAACCTAATTTTTATGTTTTATAGGCTACAGCATACTATAGTTTGACCATAAATTGGTTCATAAACCAATACCACAACAGATGCCAATTCTCGATGAAAGCAAAAAGCAGAAATGTTGCCATGTCTGTTTAGTGTGAGATAGATGGCAGTGGGCATGGGCAGAGGGATAAATTAGTAGAAAATTATCTTGTCTGCATCCTACACAGTGCTAACAAGGCTAATTCTCTGCCATAAGGCTGAGTCAGAGAGAGTAAAACTGGATCTGTGTATTTTCATATTCTATTGCTTTGAGCAGAATGCAGTAGCCAGACCTGTAGAGAATCAGGCCTAGGAAGTGATTATTAATTCTAGTTAATTGAAGTTGCCCTACATTAGGATATGTATTACTTCTAATGTTGTGTGTTGTTTCCAAGGCAGATGATCTGTCACACCCACAAACTTCACTGACACACAGAAAAATCCAAACAATAAAGAGCGGAGCTAATGGAAGGAAATGGAATTATTTGTGGAGCTGTTTCTTACCATGGAAAACAAACCAATATATTTCAGGTTCATTCCTCTCTACCTACCCACTTCAGGGATTAATTTTGCTTTGTGGGGAGAGGCTATTTAGAGCCTAAAACCAGCATTGTAATGTGTCTTCAACAGTTACGCAATCTTTTCATCTGAGAGATTCTTCTGTGCTTCTGCCTCCACTTTCAAATTCTATTTATAAACGGTTCAACTGCACAGTGAATCATTCAGTTTTCCCTCTGTGGGAGAGAATAAAGAGATATCCTCTGTTCAGTGACAACAGAAAACAAAAATGATATGCAAAGGAACTACAGGGTGCCACATACTCTGTTTCTAAAAAGATATGTACCAGGACAATTTCTGGAGTAGTAGAAAAGATTTAGATAAACACAGGAGATAAATCATTCTCCAAAAGATACAGCTAAGTTTTACACTAAGAATAAGTTTTCTTCTTCTTCTTCTTTGGTGTGTTTTGGAGAGGAAGGAAGATGGAGAGTAAGGAAATGGAATTATACTGGGTTGTTGTTTCATGTTATGTAAACACCCACGTAACATCTTGCATGCATTTCTGCAAAAGACCACTAAGTTCAAGAAAACGGTGCATTTCAGGAAGAGCAGAAGTACACAGATAGGACCGTGTGTAGTTGGGAGGATTACAGCCTCTTCCAATCTGTATTCTGGCATGAATACAAAACCTAGTATCTGCTGTTTATAGCCTATTTTAATTGTGTTTATAAACAGATCTCTTTTATATATGTAAGTAACAAGCACTCCCTCTAGTGAACTTTTGTGGGATTTGGTGTTTTAACTACTGAAGGTACAGATGAGAAAGTTCATAGGTAGAAGTGAGATCTCCCATAAGACTATCTACTGAATTCAGAAAAAAAAGGTACAAGCTTTTAGACATGATAGATGGTTTTTAAGGTCAATAGCGCAATGTATTTGGCAGAGTTGGGGAAAATAAATGTCTTACAGTAAAAACAGATTTACATGCACAGTTGCACTCAGATACTGTCCCTCACTGATGTTTATGCTGGTTCATCCTTCTGCCTCGCTGGTGTCATATCCTTGCTTTACTGACCTTCACTTCAGACTCTGAAAGCCAAAGGGAGACATTTCATTTACCCATTTAGATATTTCACCAAAAAAAATAAAAATGAGAATAACATATCTGCCCAACGCAAAGGAGTTCATTTCAGCAGAGACAGTTTACCCTCTCTATACTGCAGTATTGATGCTTGATTACATCTTTTAAAAGTTGTGTACATTATCAATACCTCTTCTTGCCCATTTATCTTACGATATCATTAAATATAATACTTATAACCATTCTTTCAAGTATATCAGAAAAATAGTCTGTGATAATTTTTAAAGTTGCGGCTGATGTCCTGTCACGAGTAACCTCAATGCTGGTATTTTGTAACTTTTCAGAGCATTGTTCTAGTCCTTGGGTTTAAAATACAGAATATTGACTTCTGGCTCAGTCTTGAGCAGTGGGGCTATCATTATGCACAGGATTCAAAACATATCTGGAACATATCTGGCTTAGCTTCATGTGCTCCCCAGGGCAAGTTTGTAGAAGGCAAGACATGCAGGGACTCTCAGAATATAAAACCCACGCTGTTTCAAAATGTTGTATGGTAGCAGTAGCTCCTGATTCTATGTTTATAGCACTACATAACCATAACAGAAACAGAGTAGGGCCAGCAGTTACCAGCGTCTGCGGTGTGAAATAGCACCTCTGTGCAACAGCTGCAGTCTTGCTGCAGCTGCTGGATTGATGGTGACCTCCTGCACTGAGGTCAATGGTGCTTCAAAGCCATTATTGATATCTAGCCTGCTGCTGAAGGTTACTGCACTCACAGTTTCTCAAATGGTGGAAGTCTATCCAAGGCTAGACCTGGTGCCTGTTTTAAAATGGTGGAGCAGGGGCAGGTGACCACAGTCACCCCTGCTCTGCCTTCCAGGGGCAGAGTGGCCTTGGCTGTGCCCTTGCGTCCTGGGCTGACAGGGGGAAAGCATGTCCTATGGAGCGCATGTCCTGTGCTGTACATGTCCTGTGAGGAGCGGCTGAGGGAGCTGGGGCTGTTCAGCCTGGAGGAGGGTCGGGGGTGACCTTATCGCTCTCTACAACCACCTGAAAGGAGGCTGTAGCCAGGTGGGGGTCGGTCTCTTCTCCCAGGCAACCAGCGACAGGACAAGAGGGAAAGGCCTCAAGATGTGCCACGGAAGGTTTAGGTTGGATATTAGAAGGAATTCCTTCACATAAAGGGTGATTAGATATTGGCAGGGACTGCCCAGGGAAACAGTGCAGTCGCTGTCCCTGGAGCTGTTTAAGGAAAGGCTGGACGTGGCATGGTCTATTACCGTGGTGGTGTACAGTCACAGGTTGGACTGGATGACTCAGAGGTTCTTTTCCCACCTAAGTGATTCTGTGAAAGAGGGAAGCTGCCATGCCGTGCCCCAGCCGTCCCGAGATGCCGGCTGTCCGCTCGGGCAGCGCACGGCGGTGTCCCTGCGGCCGCAGCTCCCCGGCGCCCCGGAGGCCCCGCGCCCCGGACCCGCCGCCTCCCGCCCCGCCGCCAGGCGGCGCCGTCACGCCGCCGCGAGGCGCTCCCGTAGGCCGGGGCCTCGCGCGGAAGCGGAAGCGGAAGCGGCGGCGCACGCGGGGTGACGCGTCCCGGCGGCTGCGGGTGAGGCGGGCGCGGGGAGTCCCGTCCGGGGAGCGGGAGCGAGGGACGCAGAGCGGGGCTCTGCCTGCCAGGGGACGCGTAGGAGCCGACGGCGGGGGGTGCGGGTCACCCTGGCATCGGCGAGGGCCGCTTTCCCTGCTGGCGTCTTCCCGGCGTTGTCCCCCGCCGCCCGGGCTCCGCCCGCCGGGGGCAGCTGCCGGCGGTAGCCGCTGGCTCCGGTGTGATTCGCGGTGCTGCCCAGCCTTGCCCTGCGGAGGCTGCCGGCAGGGAGGGGCGGTGGGGCTTCGGGCTTTTAAATAAAAGGGGCGCTTTTCTTTCGTTGCAGACACCTTCGAGGTCTTCCTTCCGGAGAACGTGAGATCCGCCTCGGCACCAGCCTGCTGCGGTTCACTGGTTGTTAAGTAGATTTGGGAGCGGTGTGACATCGCGCCGCCAGTCCCTTCCTTCCTGAGAAAGGGTAGCTGCTTTCTGAGCCATCACATACCAACTTCATGTATTCCTAAGATTGTCATCAGCTTCTTGTTTTCTATTCAGAGGCGTTACAGAGGTTTAATTACTTACAGGTTCTAGTGGTTGTAAAGTAATTTAAGATGTTTGTACTACTCGGTTGTAGTTATCTATTTCACTCTTGTGTTAAGAGACATCGTTTTAACTTGGGAATGGTTAAATCGCCAAAGAATTAAATTATTTATGGATAAGGGCTATTTTATTTGACTACTGTTGGCCTGCAACTTAAACTTGCATCTTTTATTTTTTTATCCTATGCTTTTTCTTTGTTATGGCTGCTGCAACAATAGTTCATGATACATCAGAAGCTGTAGAGCTCTGTGCTCCCTGTGGGTTATACCTTAAACCCATTACCAAAATGACCATCAGTGTGGCACTTCCTCAGCTGAAGCAACCAGGAAAATCCATTTCGAACTGGGAAGTGATGGAAAGATTGAAGGGGATGGTGCAAACTCATCAGTTTTCCACTCTGCGGATTTCTAAAAGCACAATGGATTTCATTAGGTTTGAAGGAGAGGTCGAGAACAAAAGTTTGGTTAAATCTTTTCTGGCATGCCTTGATGGCAAAACAATAAAGCTGAGCGGCTTCTCTGACATTTTAAAAGTGCGTGCTGCGGAATACAAGATTGACTTTCCTACCAGACATGACTGGGACTCTTTTTTCCGTGATGCAAAAGATATGAACGAAACCTTGCCGGGGGAAAGGCCAGATACTATTCACTTGGAGGGCTTGCCTTGTAAGTGGTTTGCAGCCAAGGAGACTGGCTCGGAAAAGCCAAGTGAAGAAGTCCTTATAAAAGTTTTCCAGAAATTTGGAGAAATCCGTAATGTGGACATACCCATGCTGGACCCTTACAGAGAAGAAATGACTGGCAGGAATTTTCACACTTTCAGTTTTGGAGGCCATTTAAACTTTGAAGCATATGTTCAGTACCGAGAATACGCAGGATTCATCGAGGCCATGAATGCCCTGCGAGGGATGAAGCTGATGTACAAGGGCGATGATGGCAAAGCAGTGGCTTGCAATATAAAGGTGAGAGACTGCAGCCTTTTGTGTGGGAACCCACATGAAAGCCCAAGTACAGCTAAATGTTATTTCTATAGTGCTTGAAACCTTTATCTGTAAACCATAGTGATGACAACAGGCGATACTGGTGGCACTAATGTAGCTTTATGGGACAGACATAATACAATTTTTAAAGGAAAATGTTTGCAGAAAAATATGTTGTTAGACTACATGAGCAAAGTGAGTGGGTTTTTGCTTTTTTCTTGACAAGACAATTCTAGAAATGAGAACTGCTTATGGAAGGATCAAGTTCATGAACACGATTTTCTAAATTTTTTAGAAAATAATATGTTTTTATAAATCGTGATTTCACTTAAAATTCCAGTTCTGAAAAAGTTCAGACAAATTTCACCAGAAGTTTAATTGTAAAGTGCTTTATTCTTCCATGTGTTCACTACAGAGAGACATTTTGGGGGAGAATTTCACGGCCTCTGTATTTGGTCCCTGCATTAAGAACTAGGTCTACCAGTCAAGGGTCAGAACTGAAAGTTTTAGTAGCATGTGGCCTGTATGGCCTGGGAAATACACAGTTAATCATTAGCATACCTTACATACAGGAAGGCCCCACAAAAATTTAAATGATAATTTTCATTCCTAGCACAGCTTCCTGTGAATGCCCTATGCTTATTTCATAATGTTTGCATACGGAGTTTTCCAGAAGTAATTTTCTGTAACCTCATTGTCTTAGAAATTACAGCTATGACAGAAGGGAACAAGGCAGTCTGTTCAGAGGTAGTATCTCTGAAAGCATGGCCTCAAGAAAACTTACTCTGTTTGGAGGTGGTCTGTGGATTTATGTGTTGGTTGAGTGAAATGTTTGCGGAGGTATTTTGGTATGCCCAGTAGTCATTCATCAAACCAGGGAGTGTATTTCAGAAAAAAAAGCTTGAGTATTCCTTTGTGCAATCTGGGAACATGCAGATACTTATTTAAATTGTAGTTTAGTCAGTGTAAATAAAATACTCTAATCTTTTATCTTGTTATCAAAGCTTCTCACTTGCGGGATAGAAATTGTGCCTTGACCTGGTGAAATTCAAACTGTCATTTACATGCAGGGGATCAGGGTTCCCAAATTTAGTTTGGCTGTGCAAGAGGAATCAAGCCTTCCTGGCAGCTGCCCTGTCAGGACAGCAGCTCTCTTGTCATACAAGGTCACAACACCTTGTCTGTTTGTACCTATTTGTCCTTTTAGTCTGTTAGTAAAACATCATTTTGCATAGAGCTTGGGTAGATTAAACTGCAGAGGATGTGCTCTTTGTTCTCTGCCCTGTGGTTCATGACCATGGGTCTGCGGAAATGTGTTATAGATCCCTGCCTGCCTGCACTCAGAATTGGAGATTAGGACACTGGGGCTGTGGTGTCTGGTGGTGTCCTGTTCCAGCACGCAGCTGGATGTGACCAAGGTGTGTTCACATATCCTGGAAGCTGAGCCCCTCTGAGGTCTCATTTTTCAGATGTGTGTGTCTTTCTTTTCTTTCTCTTCCCACGACTTGGGATCTTAAGCCCAGTGTACCTCAGTTTGGGTTTTAGAACTGGTGGGGAGGCTTAAACCAGGTGCTGAATGTTTTAGAACTATTTCTTCTGCTGAATTTAAGTATCACAGTTTTAGACAGAAAGGAAGGCTGTTACTTAAAACTATTTCTACCTAGTGCTGTACAGTCCCTAACAGCATTCATTAACTAAGAGTTTTGTATGTGCCCGTTCTGACACATGGGACAAACAGGGTCTCAACCACTGAAAACATTGGATAGACAGAGCCTCAATCACACTGGGGTTTATTTTTGGTTGTGAGACACACAAGTATAAAGTGGTATCTGATTTTGCTATGTGTGCACACGTTTAGTTCCCAGCTACCTGGTTACAAGAGGTGGAGCTTTCTCTGGGCACATAGAGAAGTTCCCTTTGTTTTGAAAAAAAGTTTTACGCACCTGATTGTACTTACACCAAGGTCTAAGTTAAAATTGTGTGGGGTTGTCAGGTTGTAATTTTTAATTTTTTTTTCTGTCTCCTTAAAACTGTTTTAAATTGTATCATGTAAAGGTTTCTTTTGATTCAACAAAACACCTCAGTGATGCATCAATTAAGAAGCGTCAGCTTGAAAGGCAAAAGCTTCAAGAGCTTGAAAAGCAGAGAGAAGAACAAAAACGTAAAGAGAAAGAAGCTGAGGAAAAACAAAAAGAGGAAGAAAGGTATTTATTCCTTATTGTTCAGTTATATTTTTAACAATCAGGCATAACAAAATTACTCCCTCATATCAACTGATATGCATCAAAAGATAGAAAATAATTAAACACACGTTTTCTGTAGCTAAAGTGAAGTACTTAAAGCCAAGTGTGGTTATTTAGTTTACCACTTAATGCTTATGTTCAATTCAAAATATTAAAACTGCGAAATTCTTAATTTCCTAAAAATCTTGCCATTATACACCTAGTTTCAGAAACCCTTGGCCTTTAGCATAAGCTACCATTTTGTCCTAGTCACTGAAATAAAACCCACCACCACTGCACACGTTCATTGGCTTGATATTTTTCTTCTTGCCATGGTAATTCTCTGCCCAGCTGCCTCATGCATTGTTATTGTCTCTGGTCAAAGTAGTTCAAAAATAATTCTTCGCTGTAGCCATTTTTGTCTTTGAATTCCAACTTGTTTTTAAAAATAGACGGAATATGACTGTTTGCTGTCACAACTAAGGGTTAAAATATTCTGTGTTCTACTTTTGTTCTGCAGTAATCAACATGACTTATTTAGAAACAAATTTACTTGAAGTATAAAATGTATTTTACATGGAGTAGGAGTTTGAAATTGTACTTGGCCTAGAAAAGGCAAAAATATTTGTCTCTTTAGGAAGCAGAGAGAGCTTGAAGAATATGAGAGAGAGAGAAAAAGAGAAGAGAAGTTGCGCAAGAGAGAGCAGAAACAGAAAGATCGTGAAGTTCAACGGAACAAAAAGCAACTTGAAAAGCTTCAAGCTGAAGAACAGAGAAAGCTTCAAGAAAAGATAAAGCTAGAAGAAAGGAAGCTCCTGTTAGCCCAGAGGAATCTTCAGTCCATTAGATTAATTGCAGAACTGCTAAGCAGAGCAAAGGTAACTTCAATATTTATTTCACAAGCTAATGAAGAACCCAGCAGAACGAAGCCCTTTACTGGCTTTAAAGGAGGTGGGGAGCACTGTTCATTAAACAGGTTTACTACCTCTGCAGCTGCTATTCCTTAGACCAGAATTTCAGAAAAGCTCAATGAAACAGTATTTCTCTCTTGGTAAAACATGCACTTGTAGGTAAATGGGAAGTGAACTTGAACCTATCGTCCTGAATAGCATTTTTTACCTGTAAATTAATTGTTGGGTTTTCTTAAGTCCAGAAAAAGAATGTGTGAGCATGATGAAGTGAACTAACCACAGAGGATAAGATGCAAGACTCCTTCCCTAGTTCCAGTTTGGATGCTGTTTCCCATCTGCCTTGTGATTCTGTTCTCTGTTCTTTGCAGTTTCAGAGATTGAACTTTCATTACTCAGTGTTTGAAATGTGCAGAATGTTTCTTCTGTAGGAAAAGTACTGTCAGCAAAGGTTTCAAATGTTAGATCCTGTCTCTAACAGTATTTTTGTTTTTCCACTGAAACACTGAAGCTTAAGACTTGGATAAAACCTTATTAGGGTGTACTGTATGTGAAATATTTTCTGTAGAAACAAAAAGCTGTGTGGAAAAGCGCAGGTTTTTTCTTGATTCCAGTGCACTTCAGGAGTGTTTTTGAACTCACAGTGCTATGTACAAATCAGTTATGTACTAGAAGAAGGGAGAAATGCCTTTCACAGACTTTTTAACTTGGTAGCTGTGGGATAGAAAGGTTGTCTGATGAAACAGAGAGTGTGTTTCTTTCATTTAGAGAATTCTGAGGTCTGTAATAAGCCACTTGACTTAGGTCAGAATAAAGATTGAACCTTTTCCAGTATCATGAATTTTTAAAGTGGTTGACAAAATGACAATCAGTTTCTACATAATTTTTGTCCATTTAATTACTTGCTGTTTGTATGGACTCATTGTAAAGTCATCTATGAACCACAAATGCCAATCATCTAAGAGAAGTTCTTCTCAATAAAATTTAAAACATTTTTAATTTGACTGAAGCCTTCAAGTGTTGACCCTGACAAATGTATTTCAATATTGCAGATTTCACATGGTGTTACTTTCATTATATTAAGGAGCCATGAAGACAAAGCTTCTACTCAAGAATTGTGGACCAGTAGTGTTTCACCTTACAGCAGTTTTGTATTAGTGGGTTTTGTTGCTTGATTAGTTTTGATTTTTTTCCCCTTTAAGAAGGAAACACAATTTTATTTTGGGATGGTTCCGTTTGTTAGATTTTATTTTCTTGCCATATTGCTGCCTTTGTGTTGCTGTAACTTGGAAATGAGCAGGTATTTTTTGTTTACTCTTACCTTCCCTTTGACTGTCTTTCAGACAGTAAAGCTTTTGGAGCAAGAACAGAATGAAGAAAAGATTTGTCTTCAGCAGCTAGAAGAGAGACGAAGGCTCCAGGAGGCTGAGCTTAAACGTGTGGAAGAGGAAAAAGAGAGAGCACTGGGTTTGCAGAGAAAAGAAAAAGAACTGAGGGAGAAACTACTGAACAATCTTCTGAGCAAGAAAATGGATGCAGTTAATCAAAGCAAAGAAGAAACCAAAGCATCTCAGACTGACATGCTGAAAAGCCCTACTGCCGTTCCACACACTGTGTCATCCAGCTGCATCACTTCTACCTCAGGACAGGCTGTCACAGGCAAACTGGCTCCTGGCTCTCAAATAGAAGTAGCATCCCTTGAAAGTGGAAACACTCAATGCAAGTACTTAAATGGCAGCATTCATGACAAAGTTCATGTCAAAGAAGGTCAGAATCTCCATACTACAGACTCTGAGAGGTGTTCTGACAAAAGAGGTTCGGGGGTACTTTCATGTGTTCCCGCCAATAACCAGGACCAGAAGAGCCTCTCTAGCTGTGACCAGAACACGTGCAAGAAGGACTTGCACTGTGAGCAGGACAAACGTGGCACAGAGCCAAGAAGAAGAAAGAGCCGTTCATGTAGCAGCATAAACAGTGATGAGAGTAAGGGTAGACGAGAGAGCAGCAGACACAGAAGAGATGTGAGTTACCAGGATGAAAAGCACAGGAAAGAAAGGAGGTATTACAGACGCTCCAGCAGAAGTTACAGCCCTCGCCGAAGCCGCAGTCCTCGTCGAAGAAGTGCCAGCCCCAGGCGTTCCCGTTACAGAAGAACGCGCAGTAGGGAACGTAGGCGGGACAGGAGAGAAAGGAGTCGTAGTCGCAGAAGTGCGAGCAGGAGACGAAGGCACCGGAGGTGATCACTGAGTAAGCAAAGGAGCACTTGGAGTGGGTAGTGGAGGCCTTGGCTCCTTTGAAAGGCTGTGGTAGGACAAAAGGGCCAGAAAGTTGTAAACGAGACCTCATTGGTGTGACTGCTATAGAAAAGACAGTTGCTTTAACCAATTTTTAGCTTGCATCTAGTCCCTGAAATCAAGAAAAGAGATGCCAGATTTTTTTGACCTTCCTTCCTTTGTTGTCTCTTTCTAGGTTTTTATGACAATGTAGCTATAATCACCGTGCTTGTGCTCAAGTTCCTAAAGTGCTAAAAGTCAACCTGTTTCAGTTTTCTAAACCTTAATTTTAGCGTATTTAGTTTTTATCTCTGTATCACCTAATTTGGCTTAAGAAATACGTGGGTGCCAGTTATAGGAACTTCAGAGGTGACAAAGTATTACAGATTTGATTTAAAGTGTTTTCTGGTGCATTCAGTGAAATCATGTTTAACGAAGTAGATTTTTATTGATTGAGGTGGATAGCAGGACTTTCACATTTTTCTTAAAACTGACTATAAAGATATGCAGGATACCTTTTAAACTGCTATGATTCCTTCATATGTCTGTATGATGCCAAGCTTTGTGGCCCAAGTTATTCTGGCATGTAATGCCTTTGTATAATCATACTTTCCATGTAAGAGAGACACACTGGTGTAGGAAGTAACAAGCAGTGGTAAAATGGTTGAAAGTTGTTCTCATATTTTGTTGACATATTTGGCTTTGTAATTATTTCAGGTGGCATAGGGATACTTGAAACATATTTTCAGGTACATAAAGAGCTAGACATTGTCTTGAAAAAGGGGCCTTCTTGCTAAATTATTTCTACTTGTGTTGTTGGAAAGTAAGGCTGCAGTGTTTCTTGTTAAATCCATTTAAGAATACTTTTGCTTTTAAAATGCAGCTCAGGAATATTAAAAGCTATAATGTTACAGTGAAAGAGTTTATTTTGCATTTTTACGGTAAAATTAAAAAGAAAACTGTTTCCAGTGAAGTTGCTGTTTTCATGTGTCAGTATATTAAAATCTGCAGAAATGTTGTTTAAAGAACCTGTTTGTTGAAAGTGTCACTCAGCACATTTGAATAATGAAGTTCAGCTTCTCTTCTTGATGGTCCTATTGTGTTACAGCTGTGTCAACTGTTAATTCAGCAGGACGTGTGCTCTTTAACTACAGCCTTCAGATGCCATTTTCCTCACACTGATGCGTGAAATCAAAGTGCATCCATTTCCTGGAGTGTCTGAGAAGCACATTAGTGCTGGAGCTCAGCTGGATCCCTGGCTGACTGAGTTTGTCTGCTTTACTTTCAGAGTCTATGTGGGTTTGTTTCTTACTAGACCATGCTGCTGAAATCTTTGTAGTTCCTAGCTGTGAACAGAAAAGGTAAGAATTGAGAACACTAAATTGTGAGGAGTTGTTGTGTCCCTTGAAGGCAGAGAGGCACAGACAAATCAGAGAGCTGGGCACTCACCAGCCATATGAAGTTTAACAGGGGCAAGCGGCAGATTCTGCAGCTGGGATGGGGCAACTCTGGATGTATGGACAGACTGGGGAACGAGACTGGAGAGCAGCCCTGCAGAAAGGGACCTGGGGGTTCTGATTGACGGCAAGTTGAACGTGGGTTTCAGTGTGCCCTGTCAGCCCAGAGGGCTGACCCTGTCCTGGGGCACACCAATTACAGTGTTGCCATTTGGTCAAGGGCGGGGACTGTTTCTTCTGTGTCCTTTCAAAATCTGGAGTCTTCCCTCATGAAGCTAAGAACTCAATTCCCAGCTTCTTTCCCTGTGTCAGGCAGCCACACCTGTCAGTTTAAGTGTACTCTAAAATCGGGCTTTGTTGCTGGGGAAAGTTCAGGTTCACTCTTAACTGATATGTTTGTTTTCCTTCAGTAGTGGAAAAATTTCCCCAATTAGCGTGATAGATGTGGTATAAATACCGGGTGTAAATCCCATTAAATCATGGGTTGGGCAGCTTCACTGTACAGCCCTGTGTTCATGCCCACTGGAAAGCCCAGCAGTGAAAGAGACCTCTGAGCCCTATTTCATATACTGAGTCCCAAGAAATGCCCAGCGTCATGCTGCCATTCTTGATCATTCTTAAATCACACGGTGAGTCAGGAGGAGAGTTTTCTCAGTTGTGAGAATACACCTCTGTTTTTGCACTTGGTTCCAGGAGAGATTTCACATCTGTCACCACAATGTCTCCTTTATATCCTTGCAGAGGTGCAGGAAGGATAGGAGAAGTGGGAACCCACTTTGCTCTTGAGGATGCATGGGTTTTGGAGTGTACTCATCATCTAGTGATACAAGGGAGCATGTGACCTCCTCCTGTTGGAGAAGGTGAACCCTGCTTATCAGGCTGCTTTTAGCAAGGTCTGAGCTGAAGCAGGTAGGAAGTTTGTGGGCCAAAGCTCTTGAGCTCCTTGTTCTGGGCAGGAGCTGTGCATCTGCTCTCTGCATGGTGCTGCTGCCTCATTGTGGCTGTTGGCAGTGGCAACCGAGAGTTGTTTTTCTGAAGCCCTTGTGAAGCAAAGAAGAACAGGAGTCTCAAAGGGGTAAGTAATCTAAGTTCCTGTTGCTATGGACAGTGTTACTGCATAGTCCTGTTCTTATCCTCAAAGGAGAATGTCTCTTCTTGTATCTGAGAGCTGATGAGCCTCTCCACGTACCAGACTTTCGACCTGCAATTTTCTTACCTTCTGGTCTCAGCCTGCACTACGTGAGTCGGGAAGAAGCTCAGTCAAACAACAGCTTTGCTACAAGAGCAGGGCCAAAGCCCTTCAATATGATTATTGTGATGTTTTCCATCTGATTACTGCCCACTGTGGTAATTTTGATAATGTATGAGTCAAATTGCCAGAAGTAATTGATATTACTAAAAAAACAATTACCAAAGCTGTAACCATATCCAAGTCCTGTTTCTAATTGGTTCTACCTTTGTAATCTATTCAGTGACCTAATAAATAAAGACATAGACATAAATAGGTATGTGTATAAAAAATATTTAGTATGTTATCTGGAAGCATCTTTTAAAGCTGACAGAGAAAAGGGGAATTTTTGCAGTTGCTCCCAAAATTGTGAACACAAGATTCCATCAGTGCCACAAGGCTATAAACACAAACTAATGAGAGTTGATGGGTGATCAGGACTACCTGGATGTCGCACCAATGTCAGCTTTAGGGCAGTCCTTGTGTAGGATCATATAGCAGACTATTGTGGCTACTCCTGTTTGATAGCAGAGGTAGAGATGTTGTTACATTCTATATGACAGCAATTAAACCAACTAGTTCGGCAAATACCTTAATTTATAAATATGTGGGCAAAATTGGCCACTGATGTCTTGTATTAAATCAAATTAGTCTTTATTATGTATTGCCTGTGTCTTGATCTGGTATTCTGCTTTTGAGGTTTGGTTGTTCTGGATACAACACCCATTTCAGTAAGCTTACATCGCATTGATCTGGCCTTTCCCCGGCCTAATGAATATATTATTTGCAGAAGGTATTTTTTGCTGCTTCACAATAAATTTGCAGTTGTCTCTAGTGTTTATATAAAGCAGCAATCTAGTTGCAGTTGATTCTTCAGAACTGGGTGCACAGAATGAATGATCAAGTATCCTGTATTAATCTAATACTGGGCTATTGAGGCTTGTTTGAAGTGATGTGCACCAACATTCTTTCCTCTATAGTGGCAGCACAGAAAATGAATTTGGCCTGGTTCCCTGCCACATGCTGCACCTCCTGAATCTCCTGCTGCCTGAAAAAAAAATATAATTCATATGTTAGCACAGGCTAATGCTTTGCCATAGCATATGTTACAAAACTTTTAAAGGGCCAAGGCTGATTGGAATTGCTTTCTGATACCTCATCTAGCTGCATGTGCAGTGTGGCACCTGCCAGGTGAGACCTACCTGCTCTGCAAGGGATGTTCAGGAGTGCTGTCCATGATATTGGACTATTTGTAGGAGTATGAAGCAATGTCACTCTCAGGCACTGACAGCAAAGTGTCTGAACAAGAATTGATCACCTTCAGATTAGATTTTCCCTGCAATTCTGCATATGATCCTGGACATGTGTTTGTCAATGCTCTGAAGAATTGCTTAGTGGTGTCTGTTTCTCTCTACCTTACCTGTAAAAGGGAAGGCCTGGAAAAATCTCTTCTGCTCACTGCACATGGCTTGCTGCTGTGGTTTATAGCAGCTGGCAGCTCAGCTCCATGCAGCTGCTCATGCACCCTTGGTGAGATGGGGTAGAGAATTGTGAGGGTAAAAGTGAAAAAACTCGGATTGAGATAAAGATAATATAAAGGTAAGGCCAAAGCTGCATGCACAAGCAAGGGAAAATGAGGAATTTATTCACCACCTCCCCTGGGCAGGCAGGTGTTCCTGCCTTCTCCAGCAAAGCCAAGCCTCTAAAATGGTCTGTTTTAGGCAGCTGTGTATCCATAATTTTCCTTTGTGATGCTTGACAGAGCACAAATAATTTCTGAAATCAGAGCCTGGCTCAGCTGCTATCCATCTTGGTTTTCTGTTTGTATCTCTCTCTCTCACTTTAAAGTTTCTGCATCTACCACTTTTAGCTACTGTACCTGGCTATTGTCAGGAAGACTATGACTCTTACCTGCTGGGACTTTCTTCTGATAGAAATCTCAATGACTATATAGTTGAATTATTTGTTGAGACATTGTTTGCAGTCCACGAGTTAAACCAAGAACAACTCTGGATTGCCTGAGATGCACTTTAAAAGATGTTCTCAGTCAGAGTTTTTACTGTAAGTGAATGTAAAGAGAAGGGAGGGTTTGCTTAGAAAATGAGCTGGATATACAGATTTTCCTGCTCACTCCAAGTGTTTGCCATTAGTGTATGTGATGAAAACAGGAAAAAAAAATTGGTCAGTGCCAAAGTGATGGAAATAATAGTCATGTTACTAGGAAAAAGCATTTATTGTAAAATATGAGAATAATTAGAAGCTACAAAGAAGAAAAGGAGCATCTTGTTAAAACTGGATATTTTATTTCAAAGAAAAAATATGATACTGAGTATCTTGGCTTTTTAGGATTGTTAAAAAAAAGGCCCCAAACTGTATTATTTTAGTGCTCTTCCAGGGCATCTGTTATAAGCTGGGCATACTTAGAGACTTAGTAATGATAGCAAGGCACAATTGTCTCCTTCCTGGCATTACTGAAACTCATTGTAGTCACATCCCTGGGATTTGTCGTTTTTGCTTATAAGGAAGGTTTCATGTATGAAAATAGTGTCATCTTCCATTTTTCACTGGCAGACACATTCATTTTGCTAAATCTCCTTTGTTCATAGATAATTTCTTACTTTCAAATGTTATGCAAAAATGACATAATTGTTTTTTGTATAGCATTTGTCTGTAGTGAGTCATTTAGGTAAAGAAAAATGCATCACTGAAATAGAACTGTGGTGGTAAAATAAGGGCTTTAGCCTGTACGTGGTCTATGCCCTATGAGAGAAAACTCGATAGGGTTTTCAGAGAAAGCAAGCCATTGCAATTTCATCTTCATGAATGCATTTGTAGCTTAAAAGGAGCTTAAGCTTTAAGCCTCACTAACAATTTACTTGGAAACAGCTACACACTGCATGTGGCTTTTTTCAATCTGGTGTGGGTTATCTGCAAGCCTCCTCCCCTACATCTCACTACTAGTAGTAATCCCATTAGATGATTATAACTGGTGTCCTCAACAGACAGATTTAGTCATAATTGAAAAAGAACTTCAAGAGTGTTTAATCAACTGTGTGGTCATTATATTAGTGGAGACTCATGTACCATATAACTTTGCCTTAAGTGAAGTGCATTTATGGCCTGGGGCTGAAGAGCTGTTATGATCCCAGGAGTGGGAAATCCTTATGCTTGTGTGAAATTGCACCAGTTTCTCAGTAGCAGGTAGAATTGGCCTTTAGAAGAGAAATATTTTTATTTTCATACAACTTTCTAACCTTTTTGTCTAACAATAGTTATCTTTGGCTGGTGATGTCTGATTATGTACAATTTAGTTCTCTGTTTTCACTGGAAGAGAGGGAATGTTATTGAGGGAAATAAGTTGACTTGGTTACCCGTGCAGATGGAGACTTAGGGAGAAAGTTTTAAACTTTCTCCATCTACAGAGCTGTTTTAGGAATAAACCAAAGCATTGGAAAAGCTGTAATGTGTTCACCAAGAGCGGATCTAGATTTGTCCAAATAAATGAACTCTGCTGATAGCTTATTGCATATGCAGACAGAAGTTCATAAATAGTAACTGAGCTCATGTGCTCTCCTTGAGCTGGCGATAGCAGGGAAAGGTGTCCATTATGAATATAGCTGTGTATTTGAAACCTTCAGTGTCTTGTTGAATGTAAGCTGCACAGATTCACAGTCACTCTGTCAGAGGTGTGCTGCTGCTGGGATGTCCAGCCTGCACATACAAAATACACAGAATATTAGTGTCTAATCTCTACTGAACACTGAATGTGGTGCACTAACAAGACAATAGCACTATGTTTATAGGCTGTGCTGGCCAGGAGGAGCAGTTCTACATGTTTCTGCAGTTTGGTGTTTGCTGTAACTCTTGTTATGTTCATACCTAGGACTCCGGTAACACAGGAACTGTGGTGTTAGAACCTGGGGAACAGGTACTGTGTCTGAGTTTGCTTTCAGAGGGGGAAAAAAGCTGAAAACTGTTACATCTGCTTGACTAACTTTAACAGCTAACTCTGAAAGAAAGTTGCCGTTTCACTACTCGCTGAAAGAAATAGAACATCTTCTGGCTGAAAGGTAAGAATTTCAATGGAAAATACAGATTCAGAGAAGGATTATACAGTGGAATCTGAAGCATGGAGAAAGCTGCCACTGAAAAAAATTCTGGTTTGTAACATTTGCCTTCAGTGTATTACCTAAATAAGGTCTCATTTAACATTGTTTCCTGAAGGGTCACTAAATGTGTGATATAAAAACTGAGTCTTTTCCTTGATGGAAAGGATCTTTCCTCACCTGAGCGTTGTCACATCTGCCCCAAGGTGAGATGGGCAGGATGTCAGGCATTTACAAGATGGAGAAATGAACAGTGGGGCAGCAAGATTCCAAGACAGTAAACGAGGGGTTTAATATCTGATGAAGACCTATGAGCTATGTCCTGTGTGAAGCTGAAATCCATTCCCCCTCTTGCACTTGGTAATCATTTCACTGTTTCTTCCCAAAGGCATTCTGCTGCCTAGGGTTAGTTTTGCAGAGAAGGGGAGGAAGACTGTAGTGATCAGCTGGAAAAAGTAAAATGTATTGTCATCCCTCAGCACCCTGCTCTGTCAAAACATGGTGAAGCACAAGTAGGACACGCCTGCTGAGATGCTGCTATCAAACAGTTCATATCAAGAATGCTATTGCTTTCTAACCTGGTATCAGGGTGGGTGAGAGGATGTGCAAAACACAGAAAAGTAACAAGGGTAGATTTAATTCCTCATAGGCTTCACCTGAGTGATCATCATCAGAGCAAACTAGTCACAATGAGAAAACAGCAAACAGACTCTTACAGCTTCTCTGTGGACTTGCTGCTTCTGCACTTAGGGATGGGGTATACCCTACTGCCAGCCCAGGGTCCCCTGGACTGTGCCCATCACAGCAAGTTTCAAGTCCCAAGTAAGATTCTGTTTTGGTTTGTGAACTCTGGTGCATCGCACTGAGTTCAGGTTCTTGATATTCTTCTGTACTAATTCCTGTTTTGCTTGTCACAAGGTTTCAAGTGCTTCTGAGGTACTAAGGTGTTGCTGACTGATGAACTGACAATGCAAGCTTTAATCCCCACTGCTTCTTTAGCCTTATACTTATTTGATGATGGAAGAAACAGCTGAACCTGATAGAAGAGCACATCAAAGCCAAATAACTCAGCTAACACATTTTGTAACTAGTGTGTTTCTCAGAAGCAATAAGATTATATGGATCAGCTGGTGTGCTTTGTGTCTGGTGAAAAGAAGCTTATTTAAATTAAGAGAGCCAGGAAATCTGTGCCTCAGTCCAGAAGGAAGATGGGTTCCACAGAAGACCTTGAATATCCTCAAATCATCATGCAATACAGCAATGGATTTTTAATTTCAAAGGTAAGAAATATAACTCAGTCTTAGAAAGAGTATGCCTCTTTAGACAGAAATATTCAAGGATTTCTCTTTAGGTCCTAAATGTAAGTCTTTGGAAGAGGTGAAAGCACTGGTATAATGACTGTTTTTCCAAACAGCATATTTTTAAGGCACAAAGGTAAAACTAGTAATTCTGCACTTCTTATTGTTTACTGACATTATTTGCTTAAGCTCACAGGCATAAAATTATAGTATCCAGTGCAGTGGATGATTTTTTCCTCATTTACTACTTAGTGTCGTGCTGTCCCCTGCTGCATCTCTGGCCAACATGGTAACAGAAGGAATGCTCTTCAGGTTGTGCAAATACTACTGCACCTTAAGCTCCTGAAAGGCAGAGCTGACAATTAAGAGAGAAAAAATAGATAATGAAAAATCACCTTGTGAGAAAAAGAAGTGCCCAATGCTTTCCAAATTAACAGTATTAGTACCATGTTTTTGAGAAACAATTTCAACTTTGATTAAGCCATGTTCTTACTCAGGGTAAAAGGAGCTTCATTGTACAGGAATTGTAGCTCAAATGATACAGGCAATCAACTGAATTGATGTCTTTGTTACCGTTTCAGGAGTGTTTATATGACCAGAGTAATAGGCTAATACTTGTAAAGTTGACTGTGTATAGCTAAAGAAGGATGGTGGTGTTTTTTTTTTTTTTATGTAATGGTTAGCTATGTCTGTCTGAATGTTGACAGATATTGCTGGAGAAGTTACATGCCTTCTCTATGGAAACACTGGGCAATTTGCTGGCTTGAATGAAGCAGTTCTTCTGGATGAGAGGAAACTCCCTGCTTCTGGAAGACCACTGTAGTCCTTCACATCAGACCCTGAAAACAAGGTCCATAGAATGGGATATTACTCCTATTGCAAGCCATGAGAGAGTCTCCAGGGTTCACCGAAGCATGTGTTAGACTCTTAGTTAAAGAACAGAAACATAGACAGAGAGCAAGCCCCCCACCACCAAGTCTTGCCTTTGTTCTTTCCAGGAGAATGTAAGAATGTGCTCCTAAACTAAGGAAGTGGCAGGAACATTTACACACAAAACCTGATCTCTAAATGTGGACTTTTGGAAGCCAAAAAGCATTGGCTGGCTTCATTGGAAAACTAAAAAGGAAATGCATGCACAGTATATTATATCAGTGCTTGGATAAACTACAGTTTAGTAATTGGACTTGTTTGTATGAAATACAAGTTCATCTGAAATAAAGATTATTATATGTATATTTTTTCTAATTAAACAGCTTGTGAAATGCAGTAGGCTTTAGTGCTTTCACCTAATCCTTCAGTCCCACCTTTCCCTACCCCAGGTTATGTTCACTGCCTGTGAGTTGGGGGTGTTTGATCTTCTTCTGGAGTCAGGAAAGCCTCTGTCTTCAGACGCCATTGCTGCACATCTGGGGGCCAGCACCATAGGGATGGCAAGACTGCTGGATGCCTGTGTGGGATTGAAGCTCTTGACGGTAGAGATGACACAAGAAGGAGGTAATGAAGGCAGAGAAATGGGAATAAGGTAAAAGACAAACCTCTGATGGTTTTGAAAGTGAGGTAAGATGTGTGGGCAAAGGTGATACCAAATGTTAAGTCAGTTAATGTAGCTGGAAGAAAGAGAGAATCACTCTTGGGATTCACTCTTCAGCTGAAAGAGAAGAGGCAAATGTCAGCATCATCAGAGGAATAAAGTGAAACACAGGTGCAGGGCTCTATATCCCTAAACTTCTTTGTGCATGAGCCTCATGTGACCTTGGAGAAGATATTCAGGATCTCTTCAGAGCTTGTCTCAAGAAATCTCTGGAGTATGGGCAGGATTTTAAACTTTAAAAGAAAATGCCAGGGTTGATGGGTAACAGCATGATTTAAAAACAGGCTTTGGGGTTTTTTTGGTTTTTACTACCATGTGAACTATTTTGTTAGGTTATTGATCAGAATTGGAGGTGATGTAAGTTTGTCCTTATGTCAGAAACATGGAGTCCACTTGGACAGAAGGGATCTCTGGCCATCAGACAGCTGGTCAGGACTAGCTAGAATCTCACAAGTTGTGTCTCCTGCTCTGCCTTGTGTTGGCATGCTCTGTTTTAGGGATTATAGCTGTTGCCCAATGTGTTTGGGGAGAGCAGGATCTATTCCTTTGATACGCCAGTCCTGTGGGTGAGTGATGCCACTGCAGATGCATTGGAGGGAGTGGGGGAGATTTCTGGGAGTCCTGTCTGCAGAAAGTTCTGCCCTAGTGAGCTGAGAGAGGGTAGGGGTGGCTGGCCTGATGTTTTGGGGACCTGCTGACCTTGTCGATCAGAAAAAAAGACTTGTCTGCAAAGACTTCTCATTTAAATAGAGCACACTGAAAGCTTCCTCTGAGAGCAGAAGACCATATGTAAATGATAACACTTGTAGGGCATTTATTTTGCTCTCCTTGAAAGAAATGTTTGGTGCTGGAGTTAGTTAGGGAGATAGTGTTTACCCAGATTGATGGGGCAACACACGTTTCAGCAGCCCTCACTCACTGGTCATTGCAGTGGAAGGATTTGGTTGTAGAAGTAATGTAACTGTGTCTTTGGCTCTACAGACATCTTGTGGTGATAAACACCAAGCTGTACAATAGACCTGACAAGGTGTTATATCGTGTATGTTAGTAAATAAATGTATTTTACCCTTTAGCCCTCTACAGAAGCACAGAAATTTCCAACATCTACCTTACAAAATCAAGTCCAAAGTCTCAGTATCACATTATGATGTATTATTCCAACACAGTCTACTTGTGCTGGCAGTACCTGGCTGATGCTGTGAGGTAAGAAGGAATGTTGTGTGCTGTCTGTTGCTTTTCAGCATCTGTGTTGCTGCTCTGAGTGGTGTGTTTCTGGGGAAGAGCTCAGTAAAGATGCTGGCTGGTTCTCAGAAACTAAAAGCAACAGATAACATGGCAAATATGTGTGGATTTTTTTCCCCCTTGTTTTCTATTTGTGTATGTTCTTATTTTCCTTTTCCCTCTCATTATAGAGAAGATCTAGAAATCATATTTCTTTATGTTTCACCTCCAGGAAAGCTCTTTATCATTACAGTGGCTCTTACTGGAGGTGGCATCAACAAAGTAAATGCTGAGTAATGGTGGCTAAGGATCCTTCTGTTGCAAAGGCTTATAGGAGCAGTTAAATATGGATCTGGAGTCTCACTTGTTCCAGTCCTTGCAACTGATGACCAAACACAGTGTAGATGATGGTGATGATTGCACCAGTCTTGTACCTTTACTTCAGGTGTGTTCTTATAAATCACAAAATCATAGAATGGTTTGGATTGGAAAAGGCTCTAAAGATCATCTAGTTCCAACCTTCCTACCCTGGATGCCACCCACTAGATCAGGTTGTTCAAAGTGCCGTCCCAACCTGACTTTGAAAGGGTCATTCTTGTGAAAGGGTGAGAAATATATCAGCACTCTCACATGCTTTTTAAATTGCTATTTTAGAGAAGGAAGGAACCAATATGAAAGAGCTTTTGGCATTTCATCTAAAGATCCTTTTGGAGTGATGTACAGGTAATCATTAGACTATTTATAGAAATTTTATTCCTCTTATTTTGGATAAAACTAATGTTTTTAGTTATGGCTCAGGACAATTAAATATGTGAGAATTCCTCTCATCAGCATCATGCAATGTTTTTATTTCTCAACAATATTATTACTGGGACACTGTCTGATATTTTGAATAGAAGTATATAATTTCCTAATCTGAAAAACATCACAGATCTCTGACAGAGGCAATGGTAGCTGAGGGAAAAAAAATCCCTTGGAAATTCTGAGAATGAGCAGCGTAATACATGGTTGGATGTCACTAGTCTTAATTCCCTATTTAAATGCATGAATTCATAGCTGTCCCCTCCTGCTACAGTAATACTCAAGGTAGGTTTATATGCAAAGAGGACATATTCTGTGTCAATAAAACCAGAGACTATTGTTTAAGCTAAAACATGTAGTAACAGTTATATGATAGGAATCACCAGGGATATGGTAAGGAACCTTTTCTCTGTGCTGTGTCTGCATTGCTAGATCAGATGAAGAAATGCTAAAATTCATGGCTGGCCAGAACTCGGTATGGAGTATATGTGGCAGAGATGTTCTTGCTGCATTTGACCTTTCCCCTTTCACGCAGATCTATGACCTGGGAGGTGAGTGTCAGAAGATCTTCTTTAAAAAGCCTCTGAACTGTCTTTTATAAGCTCTGTAGAGGAAAACAACTACTATGTTATATGATGGGCAAAACAATGGAAAGCAGGACAGATCTCAGCAATATGAGGAGCATTTTACTGATTTGGTTGGGTTAAAAACAGAAATGTGAAAATGCTGAGAGCATAAGGAAGCTGAATGCTTTTCTTTAAAATCTCATTTATGTGAGTAGTCACTCATTCCCTTGTGGCAGCTTTAGCATTTTTTCATGCCTTGCTTGATGCATTCTTCTAATGCTAGACCCTTTCCTTCTTCCCTTTCAGTCACAGTTGTTGAGGTACTGCCTACAGCCTCTTATCCTACAGCACTCTGCTGTCCCAGCACCGCTGAGAGCTGCCAGGATTCATGGGATGAAGCAGGCTCCCTCCTGGCCTCCCTCACTTCTTCCCCAGACCCTGGTTTAGTGACTGTTTCTTCATTTTTCACCTTCTAGCACCCGCAGCTGGGTCTGGCTAGTAGGGAGCATAAGAGCTGTAAGGGCTGGGGCTGACCCCACATGCTTGGGTGCTGCAAGCCGTGGAACTTCCTGCAGAACACATGGAGACCGTGGCCTCTCCTGCCCCTCCTCTTCCCTTTCAGCAACATGTGGGGTGCAAATGTACATTGCCAGCTTCCACGAGGCTGAATGCACCATTGCCTATATGATTTCATGGGGGTGTCACTGAACAGGTTGGTTTTGTGTCAGTGCTGACCTTTTTTTACTGTCCCCAAAGGAGGCGGAGGAGCTTTGGCCCGCGAGTGTGTTTCTTTGTATCCAAATTCTACTGTCACAATTTATGACCTGCCCAAAGTTGTGCAAGTGGCCAAAGAACAATTTGTTTCCCCTGAGGAGTGTCAGATCGCTTTCCATGAAGGTAGGTGTGGACAGTGGTGTGGTGTTCTCACAGCTGATGCTCCGGAGCCCTGGCTCTGCTCAGAGGAGTCATACTGGAGGCTCAGGTCTCCAGCTGCCCCTTATGGGGACCGTGTCTCAGGCTGCAGCCTTCCCAGCCTAGGTCTGCAGCTGTCTCAGTTGTCTATCAGAGCTATCAGAGACACAACTCAGTTATTCAGCAACAGAAGTTCTTTATTCCTGGAGAGAACTATTTAATTTCTTCAGAAGAAGGTACATTAGAAATAAAAAAAGCATCCTGCAGTTTTGAAACCTGCCATGCTTTTTTATAAATTTCCCTAACACTCCCCTTTTCTCCCATGCAAACCTCCTGGTAGATGTGAGGGATGCCAGGCATGCTCCTGTTTTCCTTCTCTGGTCATGACTGATTTACTTTCAAGTCCTAAGATATTTTATACCATGAAAATGGGTGAGCTAGCTCATGTTCCTCTTGCCCAGGCCACTGATCCTGCGTAGTCTTTGTACCATCTATGGGGAAAATGATTATAGGGAGATCTCATTTTTAATGTTTACAAAAATTTTCAAAGTGCTGGAATTGCTTAGTAGTGCTCAAAGCTCAGAGAGAGAAAAGAAGCCTTCAGGAGAGAAGGGAGTGTATAAAAACGAAGATGCAACAAAATGGGAGAAGAAATGACACATTAAAATGCTGAGAGAAAAATCTGAATGCAGTACACCAGGTGCTAAACAAAAGGCATGACAAAGCTAGTGCTAGGAGGTGAGAGATGTGTATTTTTACCTACAAATTTATGAAGTAACTCCATGATTACCAAAGATCTTTGAACATTTTCTTAGATAAGGCAATATTCTTTCCTTCTTTTTCATGACAGAAACCATGTGAACCTATCTCCTTAATGCTTTATGAATCTGAATTTCTGTCACTGGAGAAAGCCTAAACTCAAATGCATTCCTGTGCATCAAAGGCTATTTCAGGATGAGTTGCTGCCTTTAAATATTTTAGATCTTCTTGAGACTGAACAAGAGCAAAACTCCCTACCCAGTGCAATATAGGACTTTTACCTGGTAATTCCATCGCTGTATGATATATGTGAAGGACATGGCAAGCCCAGAGCTGAACAGAACTAAAAATACTTGCATAACTCAGCTCTCAGTGTTGTGGGGATATAATGTTTTGTAATGCGTGTATTCTTGCTTTACAGGAGACTTCTTTAATGATTCAATTCCTGAAGCTGAACTGTATATTTTATCCAAGATACTGCATGATTGGGATGATGATAAATGCAAACAACTGCTGGCAAAAGTCTACAAAGCTTGCAAACCTGGTAGGTAGGTGTGAGCTCTTGAAGAGCAGAGAGTGTCTCGCTCATCAGTAATGTGAAGCACACCAGTCTTGATGCTGAGTTTGCGTGATAGACTTTCAGTGTGAGTTTCTTGGTTCAGTCCTTTGCTTCCCTGAGCTAGCTATGTGCAGCTGAGACAAATAGCACCTGGCCTAAGACCTCTTTGTTTGGCTTCCAGTTTTTGTCTCCTTTTCTGCAGGGACTCCTCTTTCAAGGCATGAAGTGTAAGGATTGAGAATTTTGGGTATTGTTTAGATATGTGTATACATCATAGTAAAATATCCTATTAAGCATCCCAATGAACCCTCAGAGTTTCAAAAGCACTGCCTAAGAGTCAGCTTCTGTGCAAAATCAGTAAGGTCCTGCGAATTTCAGCTGGGGAAATGTCAGCTTAGCACCCCTTTATCCCTTGGACATCAATACCTACATTGCCAAGCAGAGACATGCTCTGATGCTTTGGCTCTTTCAGTGTCTTCTGTGATGCTGAAATATGACTTAATGTAGAGGCTGCTTCTTCCTGAAAGTAAAGGTTAGGAACCTAAGTAACAGCTCAAAAATAGCTCATCTTTTCATCGGTCAGGGTGTGGTTTTCTCTTCATTCCACCAGGTGGTGGAGTGCTGCTGGTTGAATCGCTTCTGAATGAAGATAAAAGTGGGCCTGTAGAAACCCAGCTGTATTCAATGAATATGTTGGTCCAGACAGAAGGGAAGGAGCGAACAGCAGAAGAGTACAGCAAGCTCCTGGAGGCAGCTGGCTTTGGAGTGATTCAAGTCAAGAGGACTGGAAAACTCTATGATGCTGTTTTAGGAAGGAAGTAGTAGTATGTGTTTTATGTATGTAACAAGACAGAAAAAGTGGAGAAATATGCTATTCTCTTCTTAGGGGGGAATGATCAATTTAGCTTTTAGTTAAGGCTGACAACTTTTTTGTAAGCTGATACATTGTCAGAAGAATTACTAATAAAGGATCTTGAACATGCATGTATTGCAAATGTGGCAGTCTTGCTAGGCTTGCCTTTGGGAGGGAAAGAAAGAAATCAACACCTGTTCCACAGGAAACAATCCACAAAAGAAATATGTAGTGGGCCTGCTTCAGCTTGTATCAGTCTCTCTGATTTTAACGAAAAGCAGAGCTGAATTTGTACTTGAATTCCTGCAAAATAAAACTAATCCCTGAACTGAGCTCTCTTGCCTGCATTTTTATTCCTGAGGTATTGGTATAATAAAACATAGACCAAATTATGTCTCTTTGTGGTCTTTTCAGAGTTCCAGAAGAAATCTTGTCTGAGCCTTGGGGAGTTTTGCATGAAAAAAATGATATTAATTTTTTATTTCCTGTAGACTTTGATTTAAATTATGAAAGAGTGTTGCCACCTTAGTGACTGGTTGAAGCCCAGGGATTATTATTACAGAACAGGTAGGAAGATTATGCAGCCAAGTCATTCTGTTATGCACTTGGGTAGTCCTTGCTGCATGCCTGCTGGTATTTCTTTAAATCATTTGATCAAACATGGTCTGCTATTACCCACCCAGTTCTTTGAAACAGAATAACACATTACTGAATTGAGAAACATTTGGAGAAGGTACTAGAAAGTCACTCTGCCCTTGTTTCTTGAACAGCAATTGTGTTTGCCCATTAAGCTGGGTACTAGAGGAACTTGAGACGGTTTACTCAGTACCCATCTAGAGGAGCCTCCCACTTGTATGACTGTAGGATGAGGATAAGGAGAAAGTAGCCTCAGTACACACAGGAGATGCAAGGCATTAATGTCATCACAATTACAGAGACATGGTGGGACAGCTTGCATGATTGGAATGTTGGGTTTCAGGGAGTTGTTTGTTTTTTTTCTAAATAACAAACACTGTGAAGAGAACCTGAAACAAGTGCTTTGCTGCATGCAGGCAAATTAAAACCCTGTTTGTTCTATAGTTTCCATGTTCCAGCAGACATTGCTGACGATACCTTGCTATATATAAGAGCTCTTGTCTGTATTGCTTGTCATTGGATATGTTAACTTTTAAAAAGCTTGTGTAGGAACAAAGGAAATAAGGTGGAGGTTCCCAAGTTACTCGTGTTTTGGGTAATGAAAGCTATTCCCAAGTTCGTACCCTTTCATGGTGCTGCAGTGGGATGTTTTCTGCTTAATGCAGATGTCTCTATCAATAGAGTTTTTTCCCCCCTTTCATCGAGTATTTCACCATAAAGACTGAGATAAATTTTCTAGCTCTAATATAGCTTAGGAACAATGAATGAAACCTGGCCATAGCTGGCGGGAATCAGCCTAGAGCAGAATGCACCAGGCAGGAAACATAGCCTGTGAGCTGAGACTGGCTGTGCTTGGCTGGGCTGAGTGAGGTCAGCTGCTCCCTCGGCCGCTCTCCAAGACAGAAACTTCCAGCAGGTCCTTGGCCTGATGGCCTGGGAATTACATGAAACAGCAGGGGGCAGGAAAAGCCAGGAAATTTGCCATCTTAACATACAAACTGGAAGCTGGTGGCTGCTGCTTTTCAGAACTTGCTGATAGTCATGGGTCATTGAAGAAGCACAGCCTTGAGCACTAGGAAATTCTGCTTCAAATATAACAAAAGAAACAGTAACTAAGGAAGGAGAAAACAGGGGAGGAGCAGAATAAGGAACTCCTGCTTAGAAAGAAAACAGCCCCATTGCAGCAGGATCAGGCAGAGGCTGGGGGCTGAATGTTGCCTAGAAACATCCTGTCAAAGGAGACCTCAAATGGAGGGCAGAAGGGTGGGAAATTGTCCCACAGGATCTGTGGCTGTAGAAGCGCTGTGGGACAGTAGGAGCCACATTCCAGGCTCCCTGCTGGCTCCGAGGTCCAGCTCTCCCTTCTTCCACTGGCCTGCTCTAGAGAACCCTTGAGGCATCGTGGACTTGTCCACAGGTTGTCCTGAACTGTGCGTGCTTGTATAAGCACGTGGTTTTTCCCCCAAAATTATCCACAGTCCTCCCTTCTAATGCTTTAGCCCTTCAGAAAAGCCTTGTTGCAGACTATCTTAGGGTAGGGGAAGGGCAACATTTTGAAAGAAGCTCTCCCATGATTATGGAGAGTACTCTACACTGAAGGCAGGGGTGCTTTCTGGAACTCTGGAAGCAAGGCCTGCAACAAAAGGCTTGATAAAATAACTGTTTTAACAAGAAAGAAGAGGGATATAGATAGCAAGTAAATCTTGATGTAACTTCAGATGCCAGGCACCTATGTCCATGCAGCATTGGATGGAGCCCTGTTGGATTTTCCCACAGTATGTTGTACAGACACTGTCCATGGAAGGAAGCCCCTCATTTTGGGTCGTTTGGGTTATTATTTTCTTTCAAGAAAAAGGCCGTTCTCACAAGAACTAGTTGCTGCATTGTTAAAGGCAAGGCCGTGCAGGTGGTGCAATCACTGGCACTGAGTGGGAGCTGCCTGAGCCGCTCCTGCAGCTGAGGGACATTTGTGGCACAGCACAGGCCTGGGACCACCCTGGACATGCAGCATGGCAGCTGCCATGGGGGGCACTGACTCCTGGATGTACAAAAAGTTCCTGCTTAGGATCAGTGCATTCCATCCCTTGGTCCACATGAAGCTTACCTTTCCCAAATAATTTATGGGTTACAGATTACCTTAATAGCACATGAGTGCCTCAGACCCTAAGAACAAGGCCCAGCAGAGCAGACGTGGCCTGTCCAAGACACTGACTCCCTGAGCACAATGTCCTCTGCAAGGCTGCCAATAGAGCAGCTTTTTCAGAAGAACTGGGTGTTCTCACACCGTGCAGCTTCTGAAAGGGTGTAGTATACGTGTCCAGGCTTGCTAAAAGCAATTTTATTGTTACAGGGTGAAACAGATCTCTTAAAACAGGAAATATGTCTTTATGCTACATGTTAGTGCAATCAGGCTGTCAAGAGCTGACTTAAAGCACATAAAACTTACTGGTTTTTCCAATGTCTCAGTATGAGATTTGAGAATTACTTAAGACTCATGTTGTTAGAAGGATACATATTATGTCTTTATTCTGTGGTGTATCTCGTACCTTTAAAACAGGTAATACTTTTTTGAAATGGAATACAGTCTTCAACCCATGAACCTTCTGTGTGATAAATGAAGCAGTGCCTGTGTTACACGTTGCTGATTTCTTCTTTCAGCATTTATAGTACAAAAGGAAGAGTGCAGTTCCAGGCTGTGATAGGAATGCTAAGGATGCCACAGAGGGACAAAACTGATCACGTCTCAATGCTTATTAAAAACATTTAAAAATTAAAATGGTGTCTTGTTAAAAGCAAGCTGCACAGATTCTGTGCCACATTGTCCAGAATGAGGAGTTGTACATTTTTCTACAGTTTGGAAATTGTTCTGACTTTTGTGTGTTTAGGCCTAGTTTTTTGGTAACACAGGACACCCTGTAGTATTAGAGGCTGGGAAACAGATACTGTTTCTGATCTGTATATTGTAGAACATTTTGAATGCTAAGGATATTTAGAAATCCATAATGTGAGGGTACCTTAATTTTGAGACAGATGGTTAAGGGCTCTTTAGCCTCACAGACAGAGGCAAGAGACAACCACATCTAGGTACAAAAGCTGGTAAACAGGCAATAAGAAGCACGGTGACAAACATTAAAACTCCCTGTCCCCTTAGTGGAGGACCACTGGAGGATGCCCACAAAGCCATGAAGAAGTTCAGCCAGGTATTTTTAGCTGAGAAGAAGAGTGATAACAAAATGATCAAAGGGCTTATGTGAGTGAAAATATCATGAGAAGTTAAAGTGGGCTTGTGGTAATTACTGTGGGACTTGTGGGAAACTTGGAGTATTTAGAGACAGGGCCAAAGGCCGAAAAATGGAGGAATCAAGGTGGGTAGGGGAGGAACCAGCCTAGTGAAATAGAGAAAAGATGAGGTAAATTGTACTGATTGTGTTTTACAAGCTTCTGTTCCGCACACCTGTCTGGCCGAGCTGTGTGCCAGATCAATAGGAGTCTTCTTCATATTAAACTCTATCCCTTGCAATCTTCTGTTTCTTTTTGTGAAGCCTTCCCACATCAAAAGCCAGTTCAGTAGAATAGATCTGCTTTTGACCAAGCCTAAAGAAAGATTCTGCTTTGGTTTATGAACTCTGGTGCATCGCACTGAGTTCAGGTTCTTGATATTCTTCTGTACTGATTCCTGTTTTGTCACAAGATTTCAAGTGCTTCTGAGGTACTAAGGTGTTGCTGACTGATGAACTGACAATGCAAGCTTTAATCCCCACTGCTTCTTTAGCCTTATACTTACTTGATGATGGAAGAAACAGCTGAACCTGATAGAAGAGCACATCAAAGCCAAATAACTCAGCTAACACATTTTGTAACTAGTGTGTTTCTCAGAAGCAATAAGATTATATGGATCAGCTGGTGTGCTTTGTGTCTGGTGAAAAGAAGCTTATTTAAATTAAGAGAGCCAGGAAATCTGTGCCTCAGTCCAGAAAGATGAATTCAACAGAAGACCTTGACTATCCTCAAATCATCATGCAATACATCAGTGTATTTTTACTCTTCAAGGTAAGAAATATAAATCAGTCTTATATAGATGTCTAGGACTGAAATGCTCAAGGACATTCTTCTCTGAGAATAAAATAGTTCACAATAAAGCATCATAATATAAACTGACTTTGAACTTGAATAAGCATGTTAGAATTCTAAAGGAAAAAAACCCCAACAAACAACTAAGGCACATCTGGCCCTCAGGATGGACCTAACATTTGCTGAGACCTCACTGACCTTTGAAGGCTTGGATGATTAGACCTTGTCTCTGCATGAAGGTTTAAAAACATAGGGGTTTATACATGAGGGCTTGTTGTCTGACTGCCTTAAATGTGGAAGGTTCCTTCTGTGGTGAGATTTCTTCCCACTTTTAATTATTGAAGTTTGAGAAAGAGAGATGACTTCAATTGCCTTCCCCCCTTCTTTTATACCATGCAGAACAAGATTTTTCAACTATTTTCTTCCCTTTCCTAATTTACCATGCAGATGGCTAAGTTTGATAACATTTGTATATTATGTCCCTTCAGATGGAAGGGACTGTGAATACAGAGTGTCTTATAATGACTGTCTCCCAGACAGCATATCATTAAGGCAGACAGGGAGCAGTTTCAATTTCCTTAATGTTTGCTGATGCTGTTTTCCTGTGTGTATGTGCATTTGCATAAAATTCCTCTATTCAATTTCAGTTTGAATTTTCCTCATTAACAATCTATAGTGATTTCAAAATTCACATTCTTGTCATGTTTTTGAGAAGTAATCTCAACCATGTTCTAACTGAAGATAAAAGAGTCTTCCCTCTCATGGATGTTACCAAGTTGTTTGCCAATGATGCTAAACTAGGTAGCTTATGATGCTGTTAGGGGGAACCACAGAATCCCTTGAGGGTAGAGAGGACTTACAGAGTTATCTTGATAGATTAGACCACTGCACAATCTCCAGCCACATGAAATTTTAGAAGGACAAATTCCAGATTCTGCACCTGTAATCCTGGATGTACTTATAGACTGGGGTAAAAGGGCTTGAGTGCAGCTCTGCAGGAAGGTATCTGGGGGTTTTGGTCGATGATAAGCTCAACAAGAACCAACAATTTGCTGTGGTGGCCAGAATGGACAATTGCTACATTGGGTGTATTAAGCACAGACTGAGCTGTTAAAGGAAGTGGTTGGCCCACTGTACTCAGGGTAGGTGCAGTCTCACTTTGATCACTGTGTGTAGCTTTGGGCTCCACAATATAAGAACTATATAAAAACAAATGTTTTCCAATTAAAATAATGCTGAATAGAAATGATGAAATTCATGACTGGCCAGAACTCTGTAGAATAAATGTGGCAGAGATGTTCTTGCTGCATTGTACCTTTCCCCTTTCAGACAGGTCTGCGACCTGGGATGTGATTGACAATGGATCTTCCTTAACAAGCCTCTGAACTGTCTTTTACAAACTATGAAAAGAAAAATTAACTCCTATAATATATGATAAATACAGCACTTGAAAACAGGATGTACGTCAGAATCTTGTAAGCAGTAAAGGGAGCATTTTACTATCTTGGCTGGGTTAAAAAGAGGAAGGTGACAGTGGTGAGAGCTTTAGGAAGCTCAATGTTTTTTCTACGGTCTCATTTGTGTGAGCAGTGGTTTATCCCCTTGTATACATGGCTTTTTTTCATGCCTGCTTGATATGTTTTTCTGGTGCCAGATTTTCCCTTCTGCCCTTCAGTCAGTGCCATTAGGTTGAGAGACTCTCTGCAGCCTCTTACACTGCCGTCCCAGTGCTGCTGAGCACTGCCAGGATTCATGAGTCATACGGCTCCCTCGTGGGCTCCATCACTGCTTTCCCAGTGCCTGGTTAGGGGCTCTGTTTTAATTTCCCAACTTTCTAAATGTGGAAAGAGGAAGCTAGTCTGCAGTGACTCCTTTCACATTATAAATACCGAAGTTGTGATTGCCAGTGTTTTGATGCCAGGGGCCACTAAGAGTGTTACCATTCGGCTGGAGGTGACGTAGTTCCCTTTCATTAGCCTTTTTCTCTTTGCTCTCATGAACTCTGTGTCTGCATGTCTGGCTGTGAGGGCTCCGTGCATGCCTCTGATGAGGTTCAGCCATCTCCAAGGGGAGATACCCTGCAGTGTCTTTGTGCTGCAGGTTCAGTTGCCACCTTTTTTAGCTTATTTTTGTGCAAGATAATGAAATGTAACAGAGTGGTTATCTAATGTCTACCAACGTTCGTGCTTTTTTTAATGAGAAAATTATGTGGGCTCTTTAAAAGGCATTTTGCTCAGAAGGATTAACACTTCTATCTTTTGTGGTATTTTATTTTAAAAATAACTGGTCTCAGAAGGAATATCAGATATGTGCCATAACACTGTGCTGTTACACAAGTGTATACATCATAGTAAAAATCCTATTAAGCATTACACTGAACCCTAGGAGCTTTGAAAGCACTGCTACAGAGTTAGCTTCTGAGCAAAATCAGTAAGGTCCTGTGAATTTCAGCTGGGGAAAATGGGAAATTTCTGTCCCAGCCATGGCACCCCCTTCAGCTCTGAGACATCAATTCCTACATAGCCAGGCAGAGACATGCTCTGATGCTTTGGCTCTTCCAGTGTCTTCTGTGATGCTGAAATATGACTTAATGTAGAGGCTGCTTCTCATTGCTCAGGGTGTGTTTTCTTTCTCTTCACTCCACCAGGTGGTGGAGTGCTGCTGGTTGAATCGCTTCTGAATGGAGATAAAAGTGGGCCTGTAGAAACGCAGCTGTATTCAATGAATATGTTGGTCCAGACAGAAGGGAAGGAGTGAACAGCAGCAGAGCGCAGCAAGCTCCTGGCTTTGGAGTGATTCAAGTCAAGAGGACTGGAAAACTCTACGATGCTGTTCTAGGAAGGAAATAATTCTCTCTTCTTTCTTCTGCCATCTTGCATACATAAGTGGGAAAATGAAATATGCCATCCACTTAGTTTTTATTTAGGGTAATCACCCCTTGAGTAAGCTGATACGTTGTCAGTAGAAACACCGACTGTTGAGCACATACGGATTGTTTGTCTGAGAGTGGGAAAAATAAATTAACACATACTCCATAAGAAATTACCTACGAAAAGGTGTGTGCCAAGGAGAGATTATGCTTCCTTATCTGTTCACAGTCTCTGCTTCACTTTTACCCCCATTTTTTCGAAGTGTAACACAGTAATTGACAATTTTCAATTTGTACTCTGTTTGCTTCCTGTAAAATAAAACTGTTCACTGTGGTGAGTTCCCAGTTTCTTCACATTTCCTGTGGACTGATGTAACACAGAGAAAATTCTAACTCCTTGTGATGAGCCTCTTTTGAACATGTAATTCTGTCCTAAATCATAGGAATGAATGGTAGTTGATATAGGAAATTAAAAAAAAAGATAACTTAGCAAATGAGATATGTCTCTTTGCTTTGCTGTGACATGCATTGGTGCAGGGTGTAGAGCAGGATTTACACAAGGTCTGGACATGGTTAGCAATATGATTTGTTATTAGAGGAATAAACATACTCCCTGAATATCCTCCTTAGGATTTAAGCACCTGATTTCTGTATAAGAATAGCCTACATGTAGCAGATTTCAGGAGGAACCTTGCTGCTGAAGACAGTTTTTCTCTAATCAGAAATTGAGTAGAGGGACGAGATGCCCTTTTGCTGTGGTTCTTCTCATGTGTAGAAAATGTACTTCATGGATAAGGAGTGGATTTGGAGGAACACAAGTCCAGACTGAGTTTTGTTGTGATAATTTTGGAGGGTGGAAACTCTGGTTGTAAGTGATCAACTCAAGGGCAAGGCAGCATCCAGGGATAAGTTCACAGAGAAGCCAAGACACCAGAAATGTCCAGGGTAAGCTGATAGGAAAAATGATGCTGTATTTCCTTTAGTATACAGTTTGACTTTTGAAAATTGGGAGCTTCACAGGAATATCACAGCAATATGTGAAATATCACACTTGGTAGTTCTGGACACAGTGTAATGTGCATATTTAGAATAGGATATGAAGCAAAAGAAGCTTGGTTGTGGTGAGTTACCCTGACTAGCAATCACACAACAGACCCATTGCATGCTAACTGCCTGCCCCCAGCAGTGTGTGAGAGATAATTGAAAGAGGAAAGACCTTCTGGGTCATGATAAAGACAGTTAAACAAGTGAAAGAAAGAGGCAAGAAAAAGCTCCCCCCAAAAACCTCAAGGTGGGCAAAGGCAATCTCACTCACCACTTCGCACCAGCAGACTTATGCCCAGCAACTCTCTGAGCAGCAGCTGCCTTGGAAAGACTGCCCACAGTTTTTACAACTGAGCATGAAATTTCATGGTATGGGATATCCCTCTGGTCTGTTTGGGTCAGCTGTACCTACTATGTCCTCTCCCAGCCCCTTGCCCACTCCAAGGCTTATCAGTGCAGGGTCAGAGAGAGAAACAAAGAACATTCTGATGCTGTGCAAGTACTGTTCAGCTGTAGCAAAAATATACCTGTGTTAGCAACACTGGTTTGGTAACAGATCTAAAACAAAGCACTATATGGGCAGCTGTGAGGAATCTTAACTCCATCCCAGCCAGACTCAGTACAATGGCAAAGAGGAGATGTAGCTCAAGTGCATGTCCTAACTAAAAAAATAACCTATCTTGAACAATGGTTGTTTGGCATACTAAACACAGGACTTGTTCCAGAAGGGAAAAAGAGGGAAAAAAAAGGGAATTGTTTTGAATCTTGCATAGGGAAGACAAGATAGAACCCTGTCCTTGAAGGAGTACTGAATGTCTTATTATACATCTGATGTTTCTCTCATGCCTAAGGCATCATAAGCTCACTGCCTGAGTGCCTAACAAAACCATAATTGCATGTGTAATCTCCCTTGAAATTCTGCTGTTATGTTTCTGATGTGTAAAATCTAAGCATGTTAAATAGAATACAAACATATTGTCATCAAATCAGTTGGTGTTTGAAGTAATGAGTGCTAGTAGTGTGAAGCAAAGGAGGAGTTAAGACTAGTTTATATTTGAGATATATATATTCTATATGTTATGTATGCATGCAAACATGATAAAACTTTGAAATAAAAATTATTGCAGAAATTTTTTCTGTTTGCTACTTTCTAACCTAGACCATTTGTGCCTGGTTTATACTTCCTTAACTGGGAGGTGGTTTCTGCTTTGCTGCAGCCACCAGCCCACTTGCCACTAGATGTTGCTGTTGCTGCACTTGTCTGATGAGAGGCACTCGGCCGCGGAGAAGGGGAAAGCACCGAGCTCTGCGCGGTCCTTTGCGGTCACAGACAAAGTGCCACGTAAATGAAACAGTTTAGGCACTGAGGGTCAAGGTAAAAGTGGTTAAAGAGTCTCTGCGCCCAGCTGTCAGTGAATTCAGACCTGTTTTTGTCACGCAGCTCATGCGTGGAAGAAGGAGCAAAACCTTCTTTGTGTGTGTGCAATGATGCCGATGACAACATGAGCCCATCCTTCCTTACTGTCAAGCTGGGCCCAGGGCCCTTCTTCACGGAAGGTCTGACAGAGCTGGGCTTTAAAGCCCTGTTATGGCACCATAGGAAAACCAACAATGGCCCTTATGTTTAATTTCTTCTCCTTACTCTGCAAATGAAAACCTCCTTGCAAGAGCAGAGCCAGGTAACCCTGTGAGGTTGATGCTTCTCAGCCAGTGCTGCCTGGTGGGGGACAGCATATGACATGGGGACTCCAGGGTCCTCCTCTAGGGATCCCAGGGTCCCACGCTGGCACAGGGAGACATTGATGGCTCATCGAGTGCTCTCCCTGGCCATGGATGCTGGTGCTGGTGTGGGTCATCACCTGACCTGGTGTGGGTTACTGCCTGGCCCTGGCTGAGTGGGGACCCTGATGATATCCTGTGTCAGCTGTCAGCATGAACCGCTTTCCCGTAGTTGTTGCAGCCCCTGTGGCCCTCATTTCTGTCTCCCCATGCAGGACCTGCCTTTGCTGCCTCCCTGCAGTACCTGCAGTACCCTCCCATGTCATTCCTAACATCCCTGGACCTTGGTCGCCCCTCCTGAGAGGCTGCTTCACCAGGCATGGCTGCCCCCTGCCCCTTCCCCTCTGTGGAGTCTGACTTCTCTCACCAGCCTCTCTGCGACCACAGCTACTCCTGTGGCTGTTTCTCAGCATCTGCTTGGCCAGCAACACCTCCAGCCAGGGCACTTTCATCTGCCATAAATGCACAGCAGGTGTTCCTAGATGGGTTACTGGTGCCCAGGACACTTCAAGGCATCAAAGCAGTGTGCAATGGAGGCTATGGCCCTTGCTTGTGGCTGTAAACAGCAAAGGCAGGTGATGTGACCTGCTTGGATTCATTGCATTGTCCAGGGTGAAGACAGCAGAAGAACCAACCCCCACCAAGACCATGTGAGTGAACTGTCACCAGAGGAGCTCCACTGGTACGTGTTGTTGGCATGGTCTGATCATAATACTTAGTCTATTTTTCCAAGCACGTAGTCATACCAGAGTTCCCCTACTCTGGCATCAACACATTTACTGTAGACAGTGGTCCGTATGATGCAACTGGAATATTTTAGAAGTTTTTCTTCAACTTTCTGTACCCACAGTAGCCGGCGATGAGCACACAGTGCACATTATTTGAGCACATCTTTGGATTCATGTTGTGCACAAGTCCATGCGGTGTAAGACTTTGTCTCCTACAGTAGTTGAGTTCATGTTCCTGCATTCAACAAAAGCAAGTGAACAGATGCAAACCAGAACTCTTTTACTTTTGGACAATTTCTGACTTCTTTTGAAGGCAAAGAGCATAAGTGGAGGGAGATTGTGAAGAAACTATGTTTTCCCCTGACTCAAATTCATCCCAATTACAGTGTTTTGACCTTGGCTAGCAGCTTAGCCCCCACAATGGAGCAGGGGAGAGAATGTGAAGACAAAAAGTTAGAAAACTCATGAGTTTAGATAAAGAGATAAAATACTTAGAGCAAGAAGAAATAAAAAACAAACTAGTAATATAAAGGTAGTCACTCACTGCCTCCCACAGGTAGATTAATTCCCAGCCAGTTTCCAAGCAATGACTAGCTTCCCTAAACCATCCACCCCTCAATTTTTATTTCTGAGCATGACATTATATGTCATGCAATACCATGTTGGTCAATCTGGGCCAGCTGTCCAGCCTACTCACTGGGGGAGCAAAGTGGGAAATAGAGGCAGCCTTGAGGCTGTGCAAACACTGCTCAGAAATAGCTAAAACATGGGTGTGTTACTGACACTGCTTAAATTGCAGAACCAAAATACAGCACCATACGGGCTGCTATGAAGAAAATTAAACACATCTCAAACAGACCCAGTAAACCAATTTAAAATATAATTCCACTGGGATTCAAGGTCATGATTTGGTATTGCCAACTAAAGTAAACATCTGAAAGATCAGTGCTTTGCATCTGAGCAGGTAATGTCTTCTCCACTTTCTTTCATGCCTTATCCTTCATTGCAGGTGGTAGATGAAAGCACTGAATGGGAAACACATTTTTATTCTGTGTATGTGATGACCATGTCAAAGTTTAGGCTTCTAGAGTGATCTGTGTCTAAGAATACCTTTCTTAATTTCTAAATACCTTTTAATTACCTTATTTGAGGGAAAAATCCAGAAAAATGCAGTCTATGTGCATGGTAAGGATTAACAAACCAATGCTAAATAAAAGAGAAAAAATCTTGAATTCTTCTAAAGAAAGACTTCTTGTGAATCTAATTAATGACTTTTGAAGTGTAGGTTTGAAAAGGCTTCCCCTGTGCCTACCTTCTCAGGATGAGCTTTTATTAATTTGATGTAAATTTTGTTATTTATGTATATGTACCTTTAAGCTAGTCCCGTTGTCTTAAAACCTAATTCTCTGAGCACCTGGATGTACATCAGGAATCTTCTGGTCTGACACACCTGGAACTTGAACCTTGGAGGATTAGTTCATACAAGGCTGCTGAAGGAGACACACATAAGATCTGCTGAAGATGGCATTATAAGTATCAGGAAGAAGGCCAATGCCAGATGCATGACAAGTAACTATCATGGGGCAATTGAAATAAGGAGCTGAGCCTGGACATGCTGCAGTTTGCTTTCCCGGCTCCTTCACGAAATCAATACACCCTATCTGAACAACGATGGCATAGTACAGATAATATAGAAAGTGGGGGTTTGATAGAGGGCAATCTACTTGGTTAATTTAGGGTTTGGGCTAGGGATAATGTTTGGGCTGAGAGAAGAACCTAGAGATCCAGGTGCAGTGATTCTGGAAATGGGCTGTCACCAGGAATGATTGGCTGCAAGGAGAACTTTACTGCAAGAGGCTTTTGGTCATCATAATTGCTTGATGACTTAGTTGAAGACTCAGCCCAAACAAATTCTTGTCTTTCACCTGCTGTTCAGACTGTAGATTTGGAGTTTCTTCTGGATCTGTTGACAACGTCTTATATTTCTCTTTTCATTCCACTGGGGCAGATGGTTGAAATGTATTACTACTCTTTCTTAATCTGCCTTGTGGATCTGAAAGGTTGTTTTATGGTGTAAGCAGATATTTCAAATGTGACACCTTTATCCTGAATGGCTTATCTTGTTTATGAACTTTTTGACAGGAATTTAAGGTAATCTTTATTTATCTTTTGTGTCATTCTGCATTAAACTTTAAAATTTGCCTTGTATTTTTGGCCAGAAGCTGCTATTTACAGTGTTGTCAACCTTAACTGTTCAAAGATTAGGAAGGCCTGCAAATCATGAGATTTATTTTAAAAATGTATTGACATTTTAAACTTTCACACTTACGAGACTGTAGGACATGTTTTTCATGTTTATGAGCACCTCTGCACAGATTCACAGGCTAGAAGCCTCTCTGTTTCTCTCTTTTATTGGAGGATGGTATTTCACTTGCTTGTGATTCTCTGGCTTTCAGGAAAAACCTCCAACCAGGTGAAAAAAGAAAATTAAATTTTAGGGATAATGGAAGCAGTGAAGCAGTGGTGTATTCAGCATTTTTTGAAGTGGACTCATCTCACCTGAGCCTCTGAAAGTGATCTCTTATGTCCAAGGCACTCCCGGGTACCGTTTTTCAAAAGTATTCTGCATGCCCTATTTTTCTACAAGGACTAGAAAGCAAAGTGAGGGTGACTGGCTGAGACAAAGATATCAGATAATCTTGTCTGTAGTGCCTTCAATTCAAGAAAAGATGCCTTTCTGAAATGAATGTTCACTAAGTTGTTGAGCTCAGTAATAGACAACAAAGCATGCTTAAGAAGTCTTTGCAAAAGCTATTAACTTTGTGGGGCTAATCTCACTGGGCTCTCATTATAATCAGAGGAGACTGAATGAATCAGGTAGAGAAGGAGTATAAACTCATAGCCATCTTTAGGAGCCTCCTTCTCCCCTGGTTGTAGGAGGAGCACAGGGGGAAAGTAGCCTCAGAAGAGAAATTTGGCCATTTGTCACATTCTGTGATAGGCATAAAATTAAATCACAAGGCTATAGTGGTCTCTTTTATCCCGACAAGTAACAGGACACAGTTCATGAGCCACTCATGCTCAAGTAGAATCTCATTCTGCAGTTATCTGCAGGATAGTGTAGGAGTTGGGGCAAGTACTTTTGGGGAGTTGCCTCTTAAGCTGCAGTCCTCGTGCAGTGTTTCCTACCTGCCAGTTATGTGGCATGAAGGTGACTTTGCCAGGAGCTGCAGCCTGTGAGTAATGTGTTCTGAATGCTTGCTCACTTTCCAGACAAAGTGAGGTGTCACATCCTGCAGCAGCCAGGCACGAACACATACAGTGAAATGAGGCTGACCAAATAGCCAGCAGGGATATGTGGGGCTTACTCAGGTCTTTGTCTATTCCCTTACCACCACCTTAAAATAAAACAGTTCATAGAAATGATTCTGCTTATTTGATGGTACTAGTTATATTAGTTTCATGCTAAAAAGTAGCCTGAAGGAAATGGTGGTATCTGTGAATTAATTACTCTTTTAAGTGAATGAATTAAGTGGCTAAATGTGAACCCTCCACTATTTTGACGAAGGAAAAGTTAATTTACTCTTGATTGAAGATCACTACAAAAATCAGCATATGTTATATGCTGGGGGGAAAAGAAATCCTCTACATGTGTGCCTGCAAGGTCTCCCAAACACTTCCTTCCCACAGTGGACACACAACATCAAACCCATCTCAGTGTCTTCCATGCTTGTAGTTCCTGTCCTCTTGTACCTTTTTCAGCCTTGCCATTACATGTTGTGGCCCTTGCTGTGTGAAGCCAGCTATAAAAAGTCAGATATTTAGGTTATGGAGCTGTCACTTTGTGTGCTTGTAAAACACCCTTCATGCCCATGGAATGCTGCAACTCAAGAGTAAGTTTGGTCTCAGGGTGTGGTCTCAGTCCTGAAGACCTTTACACCATAAATAAGAAGGCTTGCCAAAAAATTGAAACAAGGGGCCTTTGGTTCCCAGGATGAATCTGGAGGTGTGCAAGGAAGTAAAGACAGAAAAAGAGGTAAAACCAGGGCATGCCCATGACTGTCATTTGCTCTTGTTGCTGCTTTGTTCTCTGAGTCAGCAAATAGGTTAGTCATAGTCAATATGCTAAGATGCATATATAAACTGATATCTAAGCTTGATGAGTGAAAAAATTCCTGTCTCAGAGTCAGTGGTAATTCTTCCCTTGTCTTCAGTAGGTGCAAGAATGGGGCATTTTGATTTGTTGGACCAATTCCCTAAACACACAACTTTTGTGAGTTAATTTATTTCAGTAGGAAATGGACCATGTCATGGACTTACCACAACGGGGTCTTTGCTGGGAAAATTTTACAGAGTGAGCTCTGAGTCCTTTCTGTTCTTTTGGATGCTGAAATTATTTGCTCTTAAAGGTATCAGCATCTTTATAGGGAAGGTAAGTATCAGCTTGGATGGATGAGCTGAATCTAAAACTCTGCGACTTCTCCTTCAAAAAGACGCTTTTCATTCTTTTCTTATTTTTTTTTTTTTTCTGCATGAATTCTGTATTGAGGATCTGAAAGAGCCTGAAGTTGTGCTGGCCAGATCAGTGACAGGGTAATCCCTGGGTGCTCTGCATTTAAAACACAGGCATTGAGGTGTCATCAGTCTCACCAGAGATTCCTCCTATTTTTCTCAGTAAATGACAAACACTGAAGAAGAGCTGTTCCCCACATGGGGAACACACATGTGCTTAGCAGAACCAAGTTACTTCTTTTGCTTATGAGGACATAACCGTGTGAGGACCAGCCACCCTTGCATGGTTCTGCTAACACTGGTGACAAATCTCAAGAAAAACCCACATTTCCGGGGATCTTTCTGTGTTACAAGTGGTTTGCTGTGTGCAGGGAAATTAAAACCCTGTTTGTGCTATCATTTTCATGCTGAAACAGGGATTTCTGATTGCACCTTTTTTATATTTGAAGTTTTTCTGTTGTATTTTTGCCTGTCATTGGTCTTTTAATATTCCAGCAATAGACACACTGGCATCCTTCCAGCAACCTTTAACCATCCTTTAAGCAAATTGCAATTAGCATAACTAGTTTTAGCAGAACTTTGATTGAGGAATGTGGTGTGGGAGGCTCTTACATATGGTTAAACAGTACAATTTACAAGATTCTCACTAAAATCATTCTTGCTAATAAGCAAGTAACTTTGGACTTAAGTTTTCCACATGGTGAGTTTTCAGCTGTGTTGAACTATGAAACCAAAAAGCAGTGCCAAGCTTTGAACAAATATGTAGGCTGAGTGTGGAAAGATGCCTTGAATCAGTGAGGGTGTTTTATTTCCATAGGAAATGATGAAGGCTTTTTTTTTTTTACAATGGTGAAGGTATTTTCAAAGGAATATATCCACATTATTTTAGCACAGGCTTTGCTGACCCTCTAAGCCTATCTCGGTGAAGCTGAGAAAACATATTGGTGTATTTGAGTGATGAATTGTGCTCAATCATTCTGTATCATTTTGGTTTTCTTGGCTTCTTCCTAGAGTAGTGGAATGGAGGAAGCAAACTGGCTAATCCCATACTTAAGATCTCCCCCTTGCACCTTTTCTACCCTTATATTTTTATTATATCTTGGGGTCTTTGCTGCAGAGGAGGATCAACTCTTCTAATGTGTCTAGAAGGAACATCGCTGTTGTTTTTGTGACTGTATAAGCAATATGTCATGCATTGGAACTGCTCACTGGAGTGGGGCGCAGGTATCAGTTACCCATTGAGTTTCATGGCTCTGAAAGCATGATGCTGCTCATGAGTCCCTTTTCTTGCACACCGGTGCAGAATGGGACTGGAAAATGCATCTATGATCTATACAAGTTCTATAAGGAACTATAAGGAAATATGCAAATTCTAACCTTTCATTTATTTAATTTTAGAGGAATTACCCTTAAATTCTTTGTAGTGAAACTTAACTGAAAATTGATATTTTGCCACTTTTTCTGAGGCAAAAATTAACCCATCAAACTTAAAGTAGCTGCGATGAAAAAACAAAATTTAAAAAAATCTTAGTATGGAGGTCTCTGCTTTTCACCAGAAGCAGAGATTGAAAGTCCATTGTTTTATTTCTTTCTATTTCTCAGTCCTTTCTTTGACATTCATTATTCATTCATGTCAAAATTGTGTCCCATGCACTGTTGATTCTAAAATTTCAGGCTGTGATTTTCTTTATTTTTTCTTGGTCTGGTTCAATTAGTAGCAAAGCTCCCAAATGTACTTCTTTCTACTCAGTGTATGATTCCGAGCAACTATGTAATACGATTTTTCATTATCCTTAAAGCAAAATGGAAATTTTAAACTTCCATTAAAATGTTCTAACATTGCAGTAGGAAAAACTAATAAAATTTAGAAGCCGAAACCTGGCTCCCCTCTTTATTTTTTTATTGGTTTCTATAGTCTCAGATGCTAACATGTTCTACAGAACTGGAGACATTTTATGCATGTTAGAGCATCACTTCCAGTTTTCTTTGTAAACCCAGAATGAAACATAGCAGCAATTCCTGTGGTTAATAATCTGGAAGCTACATTTGTCACAACGATGGAATAGACATATCAAAACCTGAGAATCTGGTAAGGAGAAGACTATGTGGCTCAATTCTTTACACTACTCTGAGTGAAAATCATAAACCAGGCAAACATACTGTTGTGCATTAAAAGACAAATTGCAAAAAAATTGAACTATCAAAGATTACTCAATGTATCACCATTTAAAAATGCATTTATCTTCATGAAAAAACATCTGTTAAAAGTGGCCTAAGTATTTCTATTTGACCTTGCTTGTTGAGTCCCTGGTAAGAAAATCCTAGTTTTCTTTGAAAACTAGCAGTTAATGGAGTTGCCATTGGGTGTAGCTATTGTGTTACTCTCTCCCTAGATGATCGTATAACAAACACAGAACTGGTTATTTTTGAGAGACAGCCCATATAGAAAAATTATTTCTCCATAATAATTCCTGGTTTAGAGGTGTTTTAGAAGGATGACAGAAATCACACTAATTATTAGCATTCCCTACAGCAGGAAAAGAGAGTTTGCCATAAAACCATTGTTGTAACTGATGTGTTATTTTAATAATTGGAAAAATACATATACAGTACATTTTGTGCTTGAGTTTGAAGTTGGCCTACTTGAAGAGATGTGTCTTTCCCTAGTTTGAATAAATTTGTTTGTGAAATAACAATGATCTGGAGGAGTGGAAAAAATCCACTTAAAGCTAATGAAACCTCGAGAGCATGCAGAGATGTCTCATAAGCAGGTTCTGTGTGCCTAGCAGAACTTGTTGTTCTACTCCCACCTGATTAGTCGTTCTCATGGGAATAAAGGCAGCAAAATAAATGGTTTTCCCTCCTTCTCCCTCCTTCCCCAGCATATAGGACACTGAGATGTAAGCACTCAGCTGCTCTTTTAAATGTTAGCAGAAAAAGTAAAGAGGAGTAAGAGGATCACAGGACTAGGCCAAAACGACAAGGTGACAATTGAATCTTCTCAGATCTATTGAAGAGTTCACCACAATTTAACTGGTGCTTATGTACAAATTTAAAAGCCTGAATGTATGCTGCTTACCAAACTTTGACTTATTGAACATTAAAAGCATTGCTTTTAAGATAGGGGTATGATGCAGCAATAAAATCACTTGAAGAGTGGTAGAAATAAGAGCTTCTAAGATTTTTATGTTCAGATGGCAGGGAGAAGGACCTTCCCCCTGTATCAAGGGCTAGTCTGTTCCCTGCTCTTCTTCCACAGTGCAAGACATATGACTTCCCAGGGGAAGGACAGAAGAGTCACATTCTCTCTCTTGTAGCTTATGGAAGCAGATCTTGCAGGATGGAAATCACGGTGGCATAAGTGAAGTCTGGGAGACCCTTTGTGAGGGTTCATCATGCTATGTCTTCACTTGAAGCCATAGCTGCCTCCAGGCAGTGATATAGTCTCTGTAATCATACTGAGGGGTATCAAACACACTTCTTTTAGCATTAATAGCTTCAGTTTTCAAACTGTTTTTTAAAAATTATCTAAATCTGACTTCTGAGCTCTTGAAGCTTTAGCTGACACAGTAGTTTTGGTTTTGGAATACCATAAAACACAGATGAGAAAAATAACGAACTAATGCTGTATCTTGGTTTTCATTAAAGAGAGGGAGTTCTAGCCCTGACTTGCACTAGCACAACCAGGTGTTTTCATGAACCTTCACACAAGTCTGCAGATCCTTCAGCACATATAACTATGGAGTGCCAGGGAATGACCTGTGCCAGGATGCAGGGAAAGATCAGACTCCAGGCTAGGATGATAAGGAAAGTGCACAAGTGACAAATGAATAGTCACTATTCTTGTCTTAACCAGAAACATTTCCACAGCCATTTTAACTGGGCAGTTATCTGCTCAGCTATCAAGAAGTTTATTTGTGATCCAAGTTACCGAGGACAATCAAAATAGCCAGTCATTCACAGTAAGTTATTGCTTTCTTATTCACAGAATTTTTTAGACAGTCAGCTAGAATATCCATAAGACTCAGATGCATATTAGTACTGTAAAAGAATGTAAAGAATTTTATATTTGAGCAAGAGAGTTATAGGAAATGTGGGTATAGATGCAAGAGTTCCAAAAAGTGAAACAAATGTTTTGTCTTTTTAAAAATATTAACTCTGTCCACAGATTTAATAAAGTGTATTACAAGATCCCATGATGGACATATAGCACTGGTTATTTAATATCAGAATATTGAAAATCAATATGCAGCATAAAATATGCATTTTTTTATGGTGTCCATAAAAAAGCAAAGTGTAGCTACAGGGCTACTGCTGAATTATGCTCTGGCCATTTAAGTCATTGCGAAGACAAAGAGCCTTTTTTCCTTTTTTTCTGCTCTTATTTGGGTTCTCACAGTGGATCTGCTACCTATTTTAGCCTTTTATCTTTCTAAAGGTGTTAATCTGGTAAGACGTCATCATACTTCTTTTTTCTCAGCCTCAGAAGAGCCTGGGAGGGCCCTGCAGTTCCTCCGCATTTGATGGCATCATCAAGTTAGCATGGACAAAGGGAGCAGCTTTTATTTATGCTCTTATGACATTTTTAACACTAGACCTTCTTTGTGATTTTGCATTGTACCTTCAGACAATTCCTGCTTCCAGGGCTCTGGCTGTGATGACTTTTTCAGTTGCTCTGCATTAGAAGGATACTTCAGAACTGTGGCACTAAAAGTTACATTGGACAATGAAGATGAAAGAAAAGGAAAGGAAAAAAAAGTAAGTATGGCGTTTGTAAGATCAGAGGACAACCTGAGAACCATGTTAGACACAATGAAAATGAAAGTTAAAAAGAATTGCTTACAGTATTTAAAACAGTACTCCACTATGAAAAAGGGGGTGGGAGAATTACCGGAGACAATTTTTCTAAATCCTCTGTATCCATTCAGGAATGGTTTCTAAGCAACCAGTACATGCAGATAGCCCCAGGAGTAAGAGGTATTATGAATGCTTGGAGATGCAAAGAGGAAGAGAAAGATGAAACAGAGCTGGAATGAGGCTGGGAGGATGCTGGAGTGGAGGGCTGTCCCTATGCAGCACCAGCACTGCAGCTGGTGAGGCAGAGGGTGATCTGCCTCACAGTGAGAAGATGCATCAAAAGAAGTAAAATGAAGGATGTAACAACCTAGATGAAAAGCATGAGTTTTGTATCACTCGTTCAAACCTCCCATTAAAAATGGGCAAGCGTGCATATCTTGCTGTATGTAATTGTCCTTATTTTGCAGAAGACTGACATTTACAGTTCCCCTGTACTTTATTCTAGTTGTTTAAGAAATGTTCTTGTCAGCTTTTGTCCAGAGAAGTAATTGTTCACTTCTTATTCTGGCAAATCTTTCATTAATGGATGTATTTAATCACTAAGGAGAAAGATGAGTATCTAAAAAATTACTGGATGACTAGAAAAATGGAAAAAAGTGCACAATTGAGTGAATGTGATAGAAAACATTGAAAGGCGGGGCAAAATGGTTGTATATTGTCAACTTGGATAAAAACTGCATTTTTAGAGTAGGGTTCTATATATTTTGAACTATTGATAAACAAACCACAAACCTTCTTGTATCACCCTTGGAGAGAAAAATTGGATGTGCTTTTCAGCATCCATATATAACCTAAGAAATAACTCCTCTGGGTCACACAGGCTGCCCAGAGAAGTTGTGGAGTGTCCATCCTTGCAGATGTTCACAACCTGCCTGGATATGGTCCTGGGCAGCCAGCTCTAAGTGGCCCTGCTCGAGAAGGGGAGCTGGACCAGATGATCTCCAGAGGTCCCTTCTAACCTCAAGTGTTCTGTAATTCTGTGAAATACATCAACATATCAACAAGTTTTAAGGAAAGACCTCTTGTCTCTTTGCTTTACCCTGTTTTTCCTAAGTAAATGGCTTTCCTAAACTCTCTTTTGAGACTCACTAAATGCAGCCCAGGAGACTCCATCATGGGACTGGAGCCTCCTGAAAGGTGCTTCCAGTTGAATCCAGTAGCAATACAGTTAACCACCTGCATGCCGGGGATCCAGATCCCATCCTGGCTATGTCCATCAGAACTTACTTTTGCTCTTGAGTACGTCTGGTATTTGCCATGCATGTACATATCTAAGCACATTTTCAGCTCTTTTTACTGTGGAAGATTCCAATGGCAAATTTTCCAGTCTTTATGTTATATAAATTCTCACAGTAAAAAAAAAAACGTATGTCTCAATACTGACACACTTAACATCAATGCCACCAAATTAAGGACTGCCTGTTTTCTCACATTTATAGGAATCACATATCTCGCTGGCTTTTTCCCCTAAATAATTTCTTTTTAATATAGGTAACTGCAGTTGGTTGTTACTAGGTGAAAGGATGGTGTGTCATGCTCTACACAGGCCATGTGATTGTTTATTCTAATTTTTTGTGCAAGTGAGGCTAAAATTATTATGTTTTCATCTCTTTTGAGGGGAAATTGGGAAACCTTGGACATTTTTGTTAGATACCTTTTATTGGAGTGTATTTTAGATCTGGGTAGTCACCTGGAATCCTCTACATTTCAGTTCTTATGGACAGAGGTAGGAGTAAGTGGTAAACATCTTCCATTGTCATCTCTTTTAAAATGTCTGCTAATTACTTAGGTCAAGTAACAGAGGCTGAGATGAACACATTAAGTCTGAATGGAAAAGGACCCTCTCAGAGTAGATGGAAACCCTTCTACAACATTCATTGTCTTGTGACTTGCATGATGCCATGTAATATGTCTCAGGACATGTTCCCAGCATGAAGAAAATTTAATAATTGTTTTATTTAATATTTTCAACAATATATCGTTTTCAAAGCTTGTTATTAGTTAAAAGCTCTAAAAAAAAAAAAAAAAGAAAGTCATAATAAAAATAATTGAAATTTTTAGGTTAAAAAAAACCCTTTAAGATCACAAAGACCACTGCACTGTTCCTGCTGGTCACACTATTCCTGACACAGGCCTGGAAGCCGCTGGCCTTCTTGGCCACTCGGGCACACACTGGTCCATGTTCAGTTGCTGTCAACCAACACCCTTAGGTCTTTTTCCACTGGGTAACTCTCCAGCCACTTTTCCCCCAGCCTGTAGTGCTGTTGGGGGTTAAAGTGACCCAAGGGCAGAACCCAGCACTCTGCATTTTTAAACCTTGTATCGTTGCCCTCAGCCCATCAATCCAGTCTGTTGAGATGCCTCTGCAGAGTCTTCCTACATTCCACCCGATCGCGGGTCCAGCCCATCTTGAGGCTATCTGCAAACTGACTGAGGGGGCACTTGATCCCCTCCTCCAGACCGTTGATAAAGATATTAAACAGAGTTGGCCCCAATATTGAACTCTGGGGAACACCTCTGGTTACCAGCCCCTGCTCCATTTTGTACTACTCTTTAGGCTTAGCCATGCAACCAGTTTTTTACTCAGTGAAGAGTAAAGTGAGCTACAGTCTGCAGCAATTTACCTTTATTTACTTACAAGTTTTCCTGTTGGGGACCAAGAAGAGCTAATGGACCATTTCAACAGCTAATGGAAAACATAAATCTCATCCTTCTTTGATGTATCTGAAATGTGTATCTAGACAATGATTTAATTGCCAAAAAGCACTTTGAGCCTCTGATTCATTTCTAACTTTTTTTTGAAAGTCCAAGGGTTCTGTAATAGATACTCTTGAGTTAATGGGTGATGGCCAGCTATGATTTACATAGGCTGTTAACTTGTTAATGTAGTATTTGATTTCGATCTCAATTTCCTAATAGTTTCTTACCTATGAGTAAGAAGCTTCCTACAGCCACTTCAGCTTATACAACTTCATTTCTGCCTGTCCAAAAAGTTTTTCTCCATTCTGGGAGTGATATATATGATAGGCAGCTCACTAAAACGCAGCAAGAGCACAGTAGTGGCTGAGCTGTATACCAGGTACTTCAACAGCAGGCTTGAAGGGAATAATTTGGAAGAATAGCCAGAAACAATTTTGAATGCTTTCAACTGAGTTAGGAAAAGATTTGGCTTTATAAAAATCAAATGAATATAGATCTGATTCTCTAATGTGTCATCTCAAGTTTTTATTGGTATAATCTCTTAGGCTTGCATGGAGTTAAACCAATACACAGCTAAAACAAGAGAGATGAGAGTTGAGCTCCTGTGAGTTTTGGGAAGCATGCTGCAGTGCAGTGCCGGATCTGCAGTATTGAATTCAAAATGCAAAAGAGAAAGCACTCATATTAAACTGTCTAATCCCACACCCTCACTCCCTTTTACAAATATGAGTAAGATTGTCATCAGACAATTTAGAGAAGAAACATTTCAACTGACGAGAAATTGCTGAAGAAGTCTTGTTTTTGTTGGAAGGAAATGTAGTTAGTTTCGAGCTGATAATGATTAAAAGAGATTGAAAATATGGTGGATGTATTTTTATTATTATGCAAAAGAAATTTTGACTAAGAATATCAGAAGTCTGGGAACAATAATGGGAAAACCTGGAAAAAAACCCCACAGAATAAAAAAGCAGTCAGATTGAGGGAAAAACCCCAGCACCCAAAAAAGTTAGCACAATTCTTTTCCCCCTTAAAAACAGAAGTCTTGGGTAGGCAACAAAGGAAAATTAGGAAATGGGCCAGTGGATGCAGGTCCAGGGAGCGCCACAGATCTTTGCAATGATGCTGAATGTACAGACTATGGAGGGACTCTGCACAGACACTAGTCTGCTCTGATAAATCTGATTACACGAGAAAGATTGCATATGGGTATTCACAGAATGCAGAATCAACGTAACGATGACAATAAGCATTATAAAGTTATCCTGACAGGACCTTGGAGGACTGTGAGCCTCATGCCTAATGACAGGCCACTGTAGGGTCACTGGGTAGCGGGACCCCTCGGTTTCTTTTAATTATGGGGGTTTTTTTGAAAGTGCATTGTTTCCTAAGTCATTTGGGAAGAAGGGGTTTGTGGGCAGAAATAATTCAGCATTAGGGGGAAGATCCCAGTGAGAAACTATTTTTGCATGGGCAGATGGATTTGAAACTGCAGTTGGCTCAGTGCTGTTCCTAATCTATATTAAGAAACTGTTGTTCTGTGTGATATCCTGGCCATATGCTAAAGCCAGAGGATAGTCTATGATAAAAGAGTAAAGAATAGTTTATCTTTCTGAATTTGTTCATACACTCTGTGGCTCATGTTTCTTCATCTGACAAGGAAAGCTCAGAGGACGGTAGCAGATATTCCTCTTGATTCCCATCTTTATTGTAAGAATGGAACATTTTCCATCTTTCCTGCAAAATATGGTTTTCAAAACAGAAAAGAATGAATTGAACTTTCAGGCTCAGAGGTTTTAAATAACTCCATGTCTCAGACCTGTACTCTATTTTAACCCATGCTAGTGGGAGGAGGCACAAAGCACTTTGGTTTTGTAGAAAATGCACAGGCGAGTAGGGAGAAAAAAAAATCCAGAGGATTTTCTCTTGGTGCCGTTATATCAGACCTTTTTGCACCTACTGTCCTAGAGAGCTGTCATTCTCTTGTTGACTCTTCTTCCCAAGAAACACTCTTTTGAATTACAGACTTTTTAGCCTTTTGGAATGAAGAAACAAGCTGGACATATGAGTAAAGTCTTGGTGCCTTGAGGAAAACAGAAGGACAAAAGTGAAAGCTGGATTTCTAAGTGTCAAGGGACGAAACAAGGATCCTGCAAAATTATGTCACCATGCAGGACATAAGGAGCTGCTACAATTTAACAAATAGAAAAATTAGATAATAAAGCACCCTAGAATCATTCTTTCCTTGGAAGGGATTTTAAATAGCCTAGAAAACTGAATTGGTATGCTAGAGTGGGTATACAGATTCACTGAAAGAAAAGTGAAAGTTAAATTCAGGGGCATTCAACAGTTACCCCAAAAACTCCATACAGTCCTTCTGGCTTATGAAGGAGACTGGCTGCTGAAGAGAAATTGCTTGTGCTTCCTTAATATGTCACTATAAGAGTCTGTAAATAAGCCAAGGGGAGATCACGGATTTGACACCCACTGACAGGCTAAATACAGCAGGGGACAATGTCCTCCTGTCTGCGGGTACCTGCAGAACCTGGCTAATGTGGGACTTTGCAAGGAACCTGGTGGAGTACCTCCATTTTCACACATTGCAACAACTTCCACAGTTTTGTAGTTGCAGAATTTTACTTGACACTGAGTCACTTGTAGAAGCTTCAGACACAGTAATTGGTAGATGGTACTCTTAATATGTCTTTATGTAAGTTTACTTTGCTTGTTTGGTCCTGTGATGGTTTTGTTAAGGAAAGGAGAGGGGGACCTTAAGAAGACTAAGGAGCACTTGTGTGGGGTGGAGCTGCTGCTTCGTGTGTCAGATGTAATCTCAGATTTCCAAACCAAATACTACAATACTCTCCTTAATCAAAACATAAAATTTAAGATAAGATCTGAATATTGCTGAGACATGTACATGTGTCAGGAGGCACACAGAGTTAGTTGAAACATTTCCATTGAGATATGAAATCTGTAGATTTGGCTTGTGTCTTTCTGGTTTAACATCCATTTTTCAAGTGATCCATTTGCTGAAAGGAATGTTAAAACTCAGAAATGTACATACAATTTGAAGTGAACTAGGACTTACTACAGTTGTGGTATCACATCAAGGTTCAGGAATTCAAGTTAGATGGCTGAACAGGTGTATTTCAAAAGATGGCAGCTCTAGAGGCAGGTTGGCACACATGGAAAATCATTGTGTAGCATTTCCAAGACAGCTGCAAGTTAAGGAGTGCATCCACGCTCTGCAGGACAATGCTCTGCAGGTGCCAGCACCAGTCCCAAGGGTAGAGGAGTTAGCACAGTGCTGACCATGACCTAATTCACCCTACTGCTCTGGACAGCTTATTCATTCAGACAGGATGTCTCATGGACTGGATTATCTCCTTCCAGGCCATCAGCTGACTGGGGGAACTCAGCGTCCTTCTTCACTTTCCAGGGCACACAAAAGCTCTGCAAATGCCAATTTGGTTTGAATTTAGCATGTTTTTCTTCTAAATCTCTTACTGACATCACATGCCTTTTAGTTGAAAAGGATTTTTAAAAAAGGAAATATATATCTTTGTCACAGACCTAGGAATAGACTGATTTTCTTGACAAATTCTATTTTTGACTTTCCAGGCATAACTATTTCCAGTAAAATGAAGTAATTTTATAATAATACCTGGCCTGTCTTTTGGGCTATTTTGACTGCAGAATGAGTTTTTCTTATATAACAAATATGATTTGCATTTAGAAAAGCTGAGGGATATACCTAATTTTAAATGAAACACAGATGAGAATTAACTCATTTATTGCCTAAGGTCCAGAGAAAATTCTTAGATCTAGTAAAGAAAAAATAGGGGGAAATGGTTGGGAATATTCAACTTTTCTATTCCACTGGTCTGGAAAATGTTGCTTATACAACCAAAAGTTTTCAGTTGAGATTTTACAAAGCTGAGGTTTTTCCCACACCCATTTCTGCCCCCCCACCTTGTTTTTCTGTTTCTCTAATGCTTTACTGAATAAATATGATGCAAAAGATTGAGGTGACAAAATAGATTTTCATGTTTTCATTTTCTTGGAAAAATGTGGCATGAAAAAAAGTTTTATCTTAACATAATCTCTTCTAAAATGAACATTTATTGGAAGAAGTTCAACCACCTTCAAAACAGTAAAGAACTGGCTGGTAAAAACAGGATGCTGTCTGTCCTGACTTTGCTTTGCAGTAGGGTTGCATGCTGTAGCATGAGGTTGCTCATTGGGATGGGTTGTAAGAAGCAAAATATCACTGTCCCTGTCAGACTGCTGTGCTAGAGAATGTCATGAGTCTCAAATGAGACTTGAGATATTATGAGATCTATTGTCTTAAATGGCAAGGCATGAAGCTTGTATGTTAAAATAAGGAGGAAAGAAATAAAAGAAATATTTTGAGGGCAGAGGGTTAGGGACAGAAGCATCTGTGTGCTTTGTTTATTCTAATTGAGAAAAAGTTTGAACCAAATTAAAGTTGAGTAGGAATGAACTGCCTAAAACTCTGAAATAACAGAGGGGATTTTCGGACATGATGCTGTAAATAATTAGTTTGTTATAATAAATTCAGGGAGGTGCCGTAAATTAGAGAAGTGATCCTTCTGGATAGACATAGTTTTCCTCCCAGAAGAGCCAAAATTGGCCAATGGCCTATTCATGGTGGACAGACTAAAGAATACATTTTTAGAGCATGCAGAACTGGAAAAAATACTTTAAAAATTTGAAAGCAATGAGTAAGAATAAACTCACTGGATGAAAGCCAGTTGGTGGGCCTTTTGTGTGAGTGTGCAGGATATGAGGACACAATCCCTTCATATGAGCTATTTCTGACCACAGCTATCAGGTTCTTTTGCAAGGTTAAGGGGAGGACAGTAGTGTTTGGACACAGTAACTTCAATGTTTATGGAAATGGATAAAACATAGCTTGACATCAAGACATTTTCAATCTGTCAGAAGAAAATTCCTAAAATTAGAGAATGTGAGACATGTATAGGAAGGCTTCAGCCCTGGAAGACAAGAGAAAGGTATTGTTTACATTTCACAGGGGAAAATGTTATTTATTTTAATTCTGCTGGAGTAGGAATTCAGCTATATAGACCAATGTAATGCAAACAATAAACATGATGAGAACTTTAATTCTGAGGTTACGTTATTCTGAAGAGAGAAACCTATGAATTGATGGCCAGAAAAGTCATAAGTTATATGACACTAAGTTACAGAAGCTTACGAAACCAGCAGAAACCAGTACAGCCATACATGAGATGACTGTAGTGGAGCACCATAAAGGGAGTTATCAATTTACCAGTCTGACTACAGGGTAGAAGTAGTTAAAAATTTATAAGTCTGACCCAGAGAGAGATAAAGTGCTCTAGAAAAAGAAGTGATTAGATTCACTGATTAAAAGTATAAAAGAGTGGCTTCAAAGAAAACAATTTGGTCAGTATGGTAGCACCCAATGCTTCAAATGACTGTCCTGCATTTGAAACACTGAGGCTTCCTTACTTACGTAGCACCAAGGACAAGCATTGGTGAGACAAGACACCACTTTAAACCCTCTCTCATTACTATAAATCCTTAGGGCCAGAAGCACATGCCTTTAATCATACAGGCTGGGACGCCTCATTCCCAGTTCTACCAATTAATATGTGTTAGTGTTCTGAGAACTGCTTTCAGAATTGTGTGTGCCTCCACAGCATTTGAAAATGTCCTTCAGATTTAGAGGAGACAGAAGCAAGAGATTTGTATAATCTTACAAGTTTTTCAAGGCTTTCCTTTTTCTTTTTTTTCCTGGGAATTCATCATATTTCACTTTTCTTAATAGCATAATACTTCCATTCCCTTTTAAAAGATTCTCTTCCCCAGCTCTTCCTTTTTTATAAACTAAAAATTTTATAAAATAATCTTACCTACTTCTTCTACTCTAATATTCTCAAAGGTGCCTAAGGGGAGCTGAACTAATTTCTGACGGGAAGCTAGCGAAGTCCCAGGCATAATCTGCAAGATTGTAGTGAATAAGAAATGGAAATAATTTGTCAAAAATGAGTCTGGCAATGAATTCTTTGAAAGCTGGAAATTTTTTTCCTAGCGATGTGAAAGGAAGAGCAAGAACTCTTCAGAGGAAAGGTAGTAAAAAGGACATAAATTTTAATTTTTAACTAACTTAAAATAATAGTACTAAGGATGACAGCATTTGTTGAACTGTTTTCTCAGCTGTGTTATACACTGCACCTGGGAAAAATCAATGCAAGCAGAAGTACCCCTACTCTTACTTCTTGTCATCAGAGGTTAATCTCAAGGCTTCCCTTGTCTCATCTCTGCTCAGCATTATCTATTTGTTGGTAAGCTAGTCATTCAGCAGGTTCTTGTTGATCTTCTACAGCAAATTCCTTCCCTTTTGTTTCTCTGCAACTTCTCAGCAAATTTCTCTGAAAAACTCCATATGGGGCTGCTGTTTAGCACGTCCTGGGGGCAAACATGGATTTACAGGCTTGGAAAGCTGTTGTTGCAGACAGCACACTACGTGGCATGCAGGGACAACTACTCTTACCTCTTCCTCTGCCAACACAAGCATATTCCCAGTGTAGCTGGGTCCTGCAGTTTCGGTTTAGTTTTAGCCTCCTGCAGGACACCCACTCCAAACTGATGGGGACCAGGACCCAGCAGAGGTTTTTCCTGAGGGTCATGATGCTCACCATAAAAGGAAAGGTATATGCAGGGGAATCAGGGCTGAAAGCAGATGATTCTAAGTGTGGAGAGTAGGTGGAGACTGCTTCAGTGAAGGATGATGCAGCAGGGAATGACAGAAGATGGGAGTCTCATATGTCCTTGGTCTTTCTCAGACACTCAGTAACTGGGCTTGCATCAGGCATGGTGGTTCAGACTTTATTTAACTTAACCATTGCCCTTCTCTATTACTAATCATGCAGTGACACTCCATCTGTCATGTCTTGACAAGCTGGAATGTTGGAAGTTGTGACAAATTTCTCAAGAAAATTGAAAAACTATTTGAAAGGGCGTATTTTCAGATGCATCAGAGCAGAATTTTCATTGATTAACGCTGACTGCTGTGTATGTTGCAGGGTGACATATCATCATTGTCCCTTTATCTGTCTCCATATAGTGTTTATTATCTCAGATGCAGCAGTAGTTTACAAAATGATTAAATGTTCTACTAAATAAACACAAAGGATATGGAAATTATTATATAATTGTTTTGTCACCTTGGCTGCTATTTATCAGCTCTCTGATAGCTATTATGAACACATTTACCCTTCAGATGAGACACCTTCTATAATGTCAAAGCCAATGCCTGCAAGGACTTCTGTAATACCAGCCATTTATCCTGGTCAATTTTTTCTGTCTTTTCTTTCCTACGTAAAATACATACAGTAACCTCTCAGAAGACAATGTCAGTACAAATCTGTCAAAATATTTCCCACCCTTGTCAGTTTTCTGATCACATGTTCAGGCCACACTTACTTTTCTGCTGAATCCTTTTTGGACCAGGTATGGAAGGAAGAAGGAGAAGGAAAATCTTACAGGAGCCAGTGAGTGCTCCCTCAGCCATAAGCCCAACCAAGCAGAGAGCAGAAAAGCCTGTGCCAGCCAGGGTAATCCAGCATGAAACACTGCTGCTGAGGGCTAGAGGAGCACAGAAAAGTATCTCAGAGCGCTGTCTCCCTTCCTCTCTTTTCCTCTTTGAGGGAATTGTGATTAAAAAGCAAGCAGAAAATCTCTCTCTCTCCCTGCAGGGGCACTTGTTTATTTCAGAGGAACCCTCACCAGAGCACTTCAGATAAGTCTCTTCTTTCTTTGCTTTGATCTAAAGAAGATGAAGTCAGCAGTAGATCTGCCTTATAAAAGCTAGGAAGCCTTTTTCCTTTTCCTTCCTCCCTATTTTCACTGTTAAATGACAATGAACCAACACAATCAAGCAGAAAATTCCTTCCTTTAGTTTTGCTTTCTATCTTTCTTTCCAGTGGAAGTGACTGCTTATTGGTGCAAAGCTAACAATTACAATAATTTGTCCCAGAAGGGTTTTCAGGGAAATTCTTTAGAGCCAAAGCTTTTCTTTATGACTTTAAAGTTTGGGGTTTGGGTTGTTGGTTTTCTTTTTAATTGAGGTTTTCAACCCTTCAATTTTTGTCTTGCATTTGAGACATTGTAGGATGCTTCAAAATCGTGCAAGCTAAACTTCAAACAGGGGGACCTGTTTCTACTCCCTTTGACGTCATGACAAACCTCCTGTTGATTGCAGACAGGGAAACTGGACCAAAACTACCAAGCATATTTATTTCTTTCTTATTTCCTCAGTTATCCTGCTATTGTACCATGTATTAGAAGTGCTGCAGACTTTTGTTGGCAAAAGAGATATATCAGTAAAACAAGTTCCCTAGCAGCAATTTACTGAGCTGCTGCTTCAGCATAGCTCAATAAGGTTCATTCAATGACAACTTTTTCTGGTCTCTGCTAAACAGTCTATACAATCAATCTGTAAGATCTTCCTCTGGCCCATTGCAAGGAAAATGAGAGCACCCAGAGGTGCTGGACAGGCTTCTGAGATCAGTGGTCCTTGAGCAGGCTGCCGGGCAGAGCTGCCCAGGGAGCTCCAGAGTTAGAAAGCACAAACATCCATGGAACATCTCTCTTTCAGGTAATATCATAGCTTCAGTGATTCTCAAATCACACTTTCTCAGAATTTCTGGTTTTGTAAGAAACAATAGAAAAAGACAAGGACTTTGGCTTGAATAAACTCAAAAGCACTCATATTTTCTTTTAAATGGCATTCCCTGCAGATTGACAACTTTGCTTTCCTGCCAGATCTAATCAAAAAGACACCTGAAACTGATCAAGTGGGAAAAAATGCTTGTTCTGAACTTAGAAAACTTGGAAAAATTAGATGCTCTACTCTGACAAGACTTCCTTGATAAAAGCCACCAGAATGAATGAAATGACACCAATTGAAAATGAAAGTTGTCTCAACTTCTTTAACCAGGTCATCAGCAGAGATAAGTCTACTTGCAATATGTCAAAGGAGGAAGACACACTTGGGGGTTGTCAATGCCAGGATGTTCTGTTGATGAAATGACTGCTGGTAAGTTTCTTAAAATACATCCCACTGAAGTTGCACCAGTGCTTGCAAGATGATTCTCATCTGTCACTCCTTTTTCTCTATATTCCTGTCCTCATCTTTCTGACTTACTCCTTCTCTCTCTTTTTTTCACATGGAAGTGCAAAGACTTCGTCCTGCTGGAAGGGAATAAAATAGAGTATGTATCCAGAAATGTGTCACTGGGGTAGTGACTGCCATTAGTGAGTGGTTGGCATAGGAGGCAGCTACAGATTTCCAAGAGCTAGTCTGGCAGTTCTCCACATGGGAGAAGAAAAGGAGCAACTGCTTCTCAGGACTTTGGGATATTTTTCCAAAAAAAATCCCCAACAAACTAAACATGTAAAGAAAAATGTAAAACCATGTACATAATTCACCAAAGCTGCCAGGGTTGAGGTCCCTCTCACTTGCAAAACCGAGCTGCGCACACTCAGCTTCCCAGATTGCAAACAGAGAGAAGTAGGAGCCTATTGGGTGATTCACTTGACCTATTTAAATTGACCTAGGATAATTGTCTTTAATTGTCTTTTAGATGGAATTGGCTGCAACATAGATATTCCTACTTTTGTCTGTTGCTTGTAAATTTGCAGTGAACACTCTGAATCCAAAAAAAGAGGATGAGCCATTACAGCTATGGCCAGGTTGATCCTACCCCAATAGCCATGAACAGGGTGACCTGGAAATTGCTTAAGAGGTTAGAGTCAGCAGAAGGGTCTGTGTTTAGCAGGCCAGACTGCAGCATGGATAAAGACAAACCTCTAATAGGAATATTTGTTGGAAGACAATTGCATGGGATGAGACATTTGAGCCAGTCAGTTCATAGTCTATTTTACAGATGATGAATTCTGGAGTGGTCATTACTGGATATGGTAACTTTAGGTGTCTAAATCAATCAGGGAAACGGCATCTAACAAATGGTGGTGTCATGATCCATGTTGTTTTGCTGCAGCCATGAAAGACAGGGAATTTTTCCTCAAACACTGTGTATTTGTTATGTATCTTCGCTGAGCCTCTAAAAGCACAGACTTTTCACCCAGTCACCTTCATTGTTTAAATCTGACTTTTATTTATTAAAAATTCTCTCCTTAAAATTTAAGAATTCTGTGAATAAAAAAAAGAATCTGTATTATAAATTCTGCTTTGGCTTCGGAAGCATTTCAAGATATGTATGTCATAGAAGAATTTTTGCCAGTATATGACTTACCAAGTAGATATATCTCTAAAGAGTCCAGACAGCATTTTCCATTTAGGAAGGATGTGTGGTCTAGTTATTAAGGAGACAGATTACGAGACAAGTGCCTGGTTTGTACTCAACTTTGCATGCAGCAGTAAGCAAATCCTACAGTTTCTCTGTAGCTTAGTTTTCCCATCTGTAAAATGAGAGTGACAGAATTCATTTATTTCACAGGGGTGAGTCTTAATCATTGTTTGTAGAACACCTGCTGAAATTGATGTGAATTCTTTCTTCTGCTATAGCCAGTAGAGGTTTTGCAATGCTGAATCCATTGCAAAAGGATTGAAATGTCATTCTTGAAGCTGTAGCAGAAGAAAACTTTTTTCCTATGTCTTGAAAATCCTCTCTCCACTGCTCACATATGGCTCAACAACTCTGTTATCCTGTTGATCTAATTTATGATTTTATACCACAAGAAAAAAATTAAGTTATTAATAATATATTAATTTTCTGGTTTCTATTTTCCTTTCTTTCTTTCCCCCAACCGACTTGGCTAAAGATGGCTTATCTACCCTGAGTTTTTTTAAGTCCTCAAGAAAAGTGTCTTTTAGAAACCAGCAAGATATTAAAACTCACTCTGCACTGCTGAAGATCCTAAAGGCATTAAGAGTTTTCAGCTTTGCCCATCATTCAAGATAAGCTGTTCCACAAAGAGTAATGGGAAACCTGAAATCAGGGAATTTAATTATCATATTATCTCCTCCTTTGAATACTCTACAAAAATTTGAGGAGGCAAAGCTGTCAGTCACCTCTTATGCAACTAAGATGGCTGGGCACAGATCTTGCAGTTGTCATAGAGAGAAAATCAAAGCCATTAAATATCAGACAAACATTGAGGAAATATCCAATGACAGAGATTTAAAGATGATTTAAATATAGATATAGGGTATTATCTTGTAAAAATTGAGAAATATCTAGATTGAAAGATTCAATATCCAAAAGAGTAAGAACCCGAAAATTAGCATCTTGCCAAGAGGATGGGAATAACATTCAAACAATAAAGAAAGGCTATTTAAATAATGTATGATAGTTTCTTTTGGCACTAAAGGAACATCGAGGAAAAAATAAAAGAAAATTATGGTTCTTTTTCCAAAAGAGAAAAACACTGAGATTTTTAGCACTTGTATCTCTCTTTACTTCATTAAAAATTAAATATCAAGTAAGCTCATTGCTCACCAGCAGACTCCTGCCTTTCTGCTCCTGGTGAAACCTGCGCATTACAGAAGTCAGAGCCTGCTGCTTCCCGAAGTGCTTGGCTGCACCTTTCCCATTGGTAGACAGCCAGGGAATTCAGTTCCCCCAGCATCCAGGGAACTGAATTCTCATGGAACAGTGAAATACACCTCCTCCATATAGGTTAAAGTGAGAAGGACAAGGTTCTGATTTGTTTCAAAAAAAGCGTATTTTTACTTCCTGAGCAATTTCTGAAATACTACCAACTTATGCAATGAAGAATCACCATTGGCCAAGAAACAAAGAATAAAATAAATACAACCTTCCATAAAGCTTATGAAAACATAGGAAAGCAAACTTTATATTTTCTTGATGACTTATGTATATGGTTTTTCTTTCATAGAATTCCTGGTCTTTACATTATAGTTTGGGAGTGAAGGTGGCACACAGAAAGACATTCCACATTTTCACCTGAAGGAAATTTAATTTTCCTAATTATAAGCCAGGGAAAAAAAAAAAAAGCAGCAAATAAACAACACTGGACTTTTAAACACAGCTATTAATATTAATCAATAGTAATACATTTGTAAAATTTTAACAATAATAAGGAAAGAAGTACTTTAACTCTTTCAACAAACACATCAGATGTATTCCTCAAAAAAGGCCTGGTCTAAAGCATACATTTATGAATGTTACAGAATTTCATATTCATTTTGCAAATATAGGTGCAAACAGTTCTCTGGAAAAAAAATTGCATTTCTGGGAACAGGATGTGTTACTTATAATTTTTGTATATCTGGGCTCAATATTTTTTTTTTAATTGCTTGAATTATTTAAAAAATCACATTTTTTATCTCATTTTTTAATCTTTATAAATATCAAAACATCTCCCTCTTCCAATTGGAAATTTACACAAGAATGCTCATTACATTCAAAACATTGGATAGATCCAAAGAGAAATTCAGGAAGTCGGGCAACCCAACTTGTTTTACTTACAGGTGACATTTTCCTACTTGTTACCAACCTGGATGAGTTGTTTCAATTATCCTACAAATAATAATAAGCTGTGGCAAGTCCTCTAACTGAAAGTTAAATCATGTATAACCAGAAGCAGTGAGGATTTTGTTACAGAGAGATAGATCTGCATCATACGGAAACATTCAGAATGCAGGAGGCAAGACAAACATCAAAGATTTAGACATTCATTTTCCCTTGGCAACAGAAATAGAGCCAAGGTTAATGCAGTCCCAGGAACTGCATAGTTAGCAATGATATAAATATATGGCAGGCACTGATTTTTTTCCTTTTGTGAGGAAACAGCATAAGCAAAATGAATGCCATTTCTAGATTTCCCTTTATTCTGAATGTTCACCATATCCTACACTCCTGCTTTTAACACTAATTGAAAAAAAATGGGCAAAACACCAACTTTTCAGGGTTTCATTGGGCACTGGAGGCTTAAAAACCCAGAATTTCCTTGCAACAATATAAATATCAGAGTCTATGGCTTGTTTTTAGATTTCAGCAGTTTTACGTATTTCTGACAGCTTTAATTCTGAGCAGGCAAAACATTAGTTTAATCTCATGGATTATGGAGTGTCCGACCAGCCATAGTAGACCTGGCTTCTTTATTCCTTCCCTATGTGGTGCCCTCAGCCTGTCACCAAAGCCCTGCAGTGGAAGCACAGCCCTGAGAAGCAGTGTGACAGTCTCCAATGTCTTAAAAATATCTTATCTTTCTGCATGGTAGGGGAACTCAGGACTCTGCAGAGGAGATGAAACTGTGTTTTCATTTTGGAAGCTCCTCTATTCAATGAACTGACTGCTAATTGGTATATGGGAAAATATGTTTTCCTTTTGCAGCAGTGAAAGAAATACTTTGTCCAGAGAATAGCCAGAAGTAGCAATATTTCCAGCAGAACTAGGGTGCTGTCCTTTCAATAGCCTTGTTACATCTCTCATGGTGTCCCACAGAATGACCTTTGTGATCCACTGAGGCTGCTTGCTTTGCCACAGTGTGCAACAAAATTACACATCACTCACCAGGATGTTTGAATTAAACATGTATTTCAGAGGAGAAGTTTGGGAGAAGGACCTCTGTCACCTCAAAAACAATAGAAACATATTTTCACCTGTGTTCTCACCACTCCTTGGAGATTTGCTTAGGAGTAATTCAGCAGAAAATTGCTTGAAAGGTTGTGTGGGGACCCCTATTGGCTATGTAAAACAGATGATGCAAATCACACTGGAGCTGATGTTGTGACTTGGCAGGTGCTAAACTGCTGCTTATGTTGTGGGAATACCTTAAGAACTCCTTGCTACATGTGGAGCTGGGTGACGGGTTTATATTTGCACAGTCACAACAGTGTCATTGCAGCATCACTGTGCATCCTACTAAACAGAAGTTAAATGAATGCGAGAAGGGTGGGGCTTTTGGTTTTTGGCACTTTTTGTAGTTTTTCGGATTTTTATCAAAGAAACATTTAATATTGTCCTCTTTTCAATGGTATGTCTTTTCTCTGGAGTGCACAGATTTCAGTGTTATTGCCTCAAACTGAGAACGGCCACAGCTTGCAAATACACATGTATGGAAATCAGTGGGCAAGCATGAGGAGCTGGAAGAAACTGTCCCAGGTGGAAGCCAACTACCTTGTGCCAGTTGAAATGTGGAAATTCTGTTTTGTGTGGGACAGGATGGCTGCATGGTTCGCTACAATAACTCACCAGCAGCATCTCTGCTTCCCTGTTAACGTGCAGGTGAAAATTTGGAAATGGGAAGTCCCAGGACTTTGAGGTGGTGGTGAATAATCAAAAGCTGAGAAAATAGTGATTGGTATCTCATTTGGGAAAAGGCAGGAAAGAAAACCAGAAGATGAATATAGAGTTGTCTGCTAGGTGAGGTTTTTTTGGCAAAGGTTCAAAAGTTCTGGCTTCCCTGGGAACATATAAAAATCAGACTGTCTCTTGCTCAGTGAATACTGAATCAGCCTCAATAAACAGTACTAGAGGAGAACTCTGACATATCCAATAAAAGTAAGAGCTTTTATGGTATAAGAACACCAGCAGGATGGGAGATCAAGGCCATGTGTCATCTAGATTTACATACCCTAATAAAAATATTATACTGCTATGAGGAGAAGGGAAAACTGTGTTGCCATTATCAGGTATGATTTATATGCAGCAGAAGTTACAAGAATGCCTGACATTAAATCTGTGACAAAGCTCTTTTGTCAGATATGTAAGTAGCTCTAGACATCACAGGAGGACCCAAAGGTATGAAGAATAATGTTATAGTCTCTGTGGGTATTAAAAAGAAAATATAAAGACCTGAAAGGTCAGTAAACAAAAAAGAGAATAGGAAGTTCCTAAACAATTTGTCCTTGAAGAGAAGAGGACCAGTCTTGTTCCTTGTGGGTCAGAGCTCTTTTTTCTGAAGTTTTTTCATGTCATCAGAAGATGTTTTAAGCAGAGGAGGAATCACCATAGAAGCAGGTGGCTAAGGGCACCGAAATGACCTCATAATGGAAAGTCTGTGCTCTGCTAACTGTGCATCTGGTGCTGCCCTGCACTTGCCATCATCTCCTCCCTCTATGGCGCTGCATTTTGCAGGTTGAGTGACCCTAATTCTCTTGTTCCACATCTGGACTTCACACTGCTGTTTGGCTTCAGGATGCAGAGTGGGGAGCATGCCTTTCTGTAAGCAACCCCACACTCACACCACCAGTGTCCCCGGCTCTGAACCTTCCCTTTGTTTCAAAGACTCAGTGGCATGGAAATTGGGGTATGATTCTCCAAGGGAAAGGCTTCACGTGAAGAGGACTTCTGATAAATAACGTACACTTAAATTCTTGGATAATGGGAGTACAGGAAGAGGAAAAACTTGTAGAAAGGGGTATAGCAATGGATGAAGTCAGGATGAGGGACAGCAGAGAGAGATTGCTGGTACTAGTAGAGAGATGTATATCTGTGAATAGGGAAGTGAATATAGCATATTATGGAGGCTAGAGAATTACTTAAGCCAAAGGAAGAAGATGACATAAGTATAATGCAGCACAGTTAAGTCACGGGGAAAAAGACACCAACTGATCTGATACAAGAGGAGAGTTTTCATGTACCAGAGAGTTAAGTTCCTGGAGAAACCTTTGGAAGGTGACCAAGTAGTACTAGAATAAAGCTGATGTAATTATGAAAGAAATTAAATAAGCTGGATATTACAGCTGGCAGGAAAGTGGCCATGCTGGTTAAAACATCCTCTGATGGGTCTATCTGTCAGTGCTACCCTAAGTATATATCTTATACAAATGAAATACCTGAAAGGGGCCTCAGTCTTGAATCCACACTGTAGCACAACATGGGAGAAGTCCTTGTCCCTGGTACCTGTTAAACATGCACCAAAGCCCTTCTCTACCACTGCGGAGCCCTTCTCTACCACTGAGGCTTTGCCACACCTTGCTTGGCCTCTGGCCCTCCCTGGGCTGAGTCAGCTTGGTCCTGACACAGGTGCACTCAGGCTGGGAGGTGGTAGTGTGGATCCATGGCACTGGACTCAGGGAGTCCCTAGTCTCAGAGCCCCCTGCTTCTCCAAGAGAGCAGCAACAGTCAGTTTCCCACCCACAGAGCAAGTCAGCCTGGGCTGGAGCAGAAACCTTGGGCTGAAGAATAAAGGGTAATTAACACACTGTAGTTAGACAAAAGGGCCCAGTAGCCAACGTGTAGGTTAGAAAGCCAAAGCATACAAAGCCAGAAGAGTCATCCATGTGAGCTGCAGCTAATGTATTACCTATGGTTCCTAATAACTTTGGTTTTAACTGAGAGACTGATCAATTGCCAATTTAACCGACTGATCAATCAACTGTGTCTTGATTGCAGGGATGGTTAGGTGAGGAAAAAATACATCTGGTAGCAAGAAAATGCTGTAATTGCCTGGTGCTGGCTAGAGATGAGAGCTGGTTTGGGCTGTGCATGGTTCTTGCTACAATTGTGTTGTGCAAGTGTTGAGTTCCGTTTCTGCTGCTGCCCTCTGATAATGAAATAATTCGAATAAACATATTTTCCATTTCAAAGGAAAACCAAGCTTCTTCTCATCCTTTCTACAGCATACAACATTTTTCCATGAACTCCTTGACTTCATAACAGATCATTTTAGAATTATTTAGGCAATACAAATATAAAACAATTTAGGGATATAGTTGCATATTTCACACTAGTTTGGTCTTATTTTCATAGAGTCATGATGAAAAGATACAGAATGGAATACTCTATATTTTCACAGAAATGTACCTTTTATGTATTGTGGGTTTTCTGCATTTGCTGCTCAAGAGCGTCTTACTTTTCTTTTGTTAAATATCCAGTTTCCTTTGGAGGTCTTATGAAGGTTCAGCTAGAAACAACTTTTTGTCGAGTTATTAAAGTATACACTTGACAAGAATAATCTATTGTGAGTAATTTGTAAATATTTTTTTCCTTTTATAGGCTGTTTACAGGTTTAATGCTGGAGTATTTTATGCATACATAGATGTATTTTATATATACATTTTTGACATTTATGAGCTCCAAAATAATTTTCATGATTTTTAAAGCTATTTGGTGTGATAAAATAGAGAAATTCTTGTGATATAAATCAAACCTTTCCATAAAATTTAAACCAAACTGCTACGTGAGACTGGTCATAAATATATTGTAGGTCTTCACAACATTTGAAATTATGTACAGTATTATTTCTGACCTGAGAACAGAATAAACAACATCTGTATTGCCACAGTATATATCACATTTAGCATTGCTGCCTGTCCTCCAATGTCAGCCGTGTTTTTCAGCATTCTCCATGGGTTTGTGATCAATGAAAATTACTTGAAAAGCGCCAAATAATATAAATGTCACCACTGATATTTTTATGAATTATCACAAATTCTCCTCACTGCCAGAATGAAATGCTCTTTGTCCCAACTTTTTGGATCTATGGAGACCTCATAGATTTCTGTTGATGAAGAGGAACTCTATCTCTTCATTAGCCTGGTATCTCAAGAGGTGCTACCACTTGCAGAGGTGCAGCAGTATTGAGCAACATCAGTGTCCAACTGCAAGAAACTCTGTTTTCTCATCCACAGAAAATGTGTCAAAGCTACTTGAACTCTCTCAGATCACTCACAATGTCTTTTTAATATAGAAGTGTCCCTTAGAATTTGTTTGAGTTACACAGAACATAGCTACTTCCTGGGAGGGAGGAAATCAAATCAATGGGGAGATCAGTTGGAGGTTTTTCTGTCCTGCCTGTTGCAATTGCCATCATTGCAACAACGTGGCTTTGAATTTCCGGGATCTGAACATTTAATCATGCCACAAGGCAATTTCAGCCATGCTGAGCCCATCTGCAATTGGTTGTTTATTCCCCTTCAAAAAAGAAAGACGGAAGTACAGCAGCAGCTTTGGAATAAATGTAATATCATATCCCATCATCTTTGAAGAGGCAATACATAATTTTTGTGACAATGGCACAACATTTATTCTGCTATTATTTTCCTGTAACTCCTCATCTAACCAATTTTTTTTCCGTTCTGTGTCATTGACATTGAGCTGACCTTGATGATAGCTTTATTATGTGAGTAATATTTTTCAGCATGATCTTATGCAATGAATAATGTCTCTTCTAACATTAAGAGTTGAAGATATGACCTTATACCACAAAGCCATGAAATGGATTTGTATTTTGATAGAAGGAGTTAGTAAGTGAGTAGCATTTTATAAACCGGTATTTCTGCAATGAAAATGCTGAATATTTTCAGAAATAATTTTAATATTTCTATGGCATCCTGAGTACACAAGCATTCTCCACTGCAAGGCTTTCCTGTATAGGGTAGCTTCTACAGTAAATCCTTTTCATCTTGTCTTTGTTACATGTAATTCCCCCTCCCTTAACGCTAGTATGTGCAGGGGTTGTAAATAAGATTCGTTTTTTTTAAACAATCAGTCTAAGCATCAAAGTCTAAGCTCTCTTTTGTGCTGTCACCTACACAAAGGCAAAGTAGCCTGTTGCATAGCTAACTTAGTTCCAGTTTCTGACTGGTTTTTTTTTTCCTGGAAAAATAATTGAAGTTCGTAACACAAAGCACTGTAAGGCAGTAAAGGAAATAATATAGAGAACTTTTAGGAGCATATACTCTGAGTAAGCACTTTCATTAATGAATTCCTAGCCTTGTTAGTGGTGGTCTGTCTTTTGGATATTCCTCCTGCCCCCATGAATGATTCATCAAAAGTCAAACCAGGCTTATCTGACACATAAACAAGGTAAATTTTCACCTCTTCACCACGTACAGATGTCTTTCATATCATGACTGAGGTTGATTAGATTAAAGGGATCCTCTGCATTTTACAGCTGTGCTGCAGTTGTTCTGTGTACCTCATCTGGAATCTTGGGGCTTGTCAACATGGAGAATTTAGTGCACAAGCTATAGTGTTAACTTACAGATCCATAGTTGCTCTTTGCTGATTCAGTGTGTGGACCATAAGTTCACATCAAGTGTAGGGGAGAATTATCCTGTCTCTGTGGGAGAAACATACCTTACAAATCATCGTTATTAGGATATCTTCTGAAAGAACTTGAAAATGTCAGTGCTCAAAATGTCCTACTGGCTATTATACCTGGCAGGAGTAAGTTTGAAGGACCAAATTTGCCAAGGTCAGTTTGTTCAATGTAATTAAGACCATAATTAAATTTTTGGTGAGCTGTGGAGCTGCGATAGTCTTAATAAAGACAAGTAGATATACAAAAGGCTTTATCCTTTATACTTGATCATTCTTGGTAAGTGTTAAATACTCGATCAATTTCCTTGGCTGTCAAAGGCATAAGATCTCAAGTATTCCATATAGAAATATTTCAAAAAACTAATTCCTAGCTGTTCTGTAATTATTACTTACTGTAATATTCATGTGCCTAAGGTTCAGCAACGTATTAGAACATCATTGCTTCAGCATTAGGTGGATCTGTCTCTCACTTGATGGCTGGAAAAGAGATGTAATTCTTACTGCAAGCCAATATATATAGCATACATCATTAGGTAATGATCCACGTGAAGACTTGGTGCAGAGTTCTTAATATGCTGTAAGTTGCATTCTAATTTACTCTGCAGTAACAAGAAAACAGTGTTGGGTAGGCAAGCCTCACGTAACACCAGGAGCAGAACATCCTGAGTGTAAGGTTATATGTGTCCTGTATGTAGACTGCAAAAGAATTTAGCACAGCCTTTAGCAGAAGGTTTACAATAAAAATATAATAAAGCTGATCACAGAATTTCTAAAACTTGCTTCCCTTCCAGAGTATTGCTATTTAATATTTTTGGGTCTTTATTGTTTATGGTTCCATTGAGACAAGATCTGGAGCTTTTGTGTGGAGTGCTTGCATTGCCTAAGGAATGGGAAGCTGTAGATAAAAGCACAATCAGCAGGCAGTGGAGCATAGGCAGAGCTGGTGTGCCTTTAGCACCTGAGACTTCATAACAGAAACAGCCAATTATACTCATCTAAAACTTTTCCAAACAGGAATCATATGATGTTTCCATACTCATTTTCTAACCTTAATAATGGTCTTTCAGAATGAGAAAGAGGTTTCAGAGAAGAAGTTTATGATTTATGTACGATTTCCCTGTTCTTCCTAGGGCAAGTCTTACAAGGTCAGATGCTCATGTGATGTTTTTATTAGTTGAACAGCTGTACTTTCAGGTAGGAATAAATAGCCTTTTGACAGCTGATTTGGCTTCTTTTATTTATTACTGCAAAATGATGTTGGAGAAGAGCTCATGAGAAAATGAAACAGGCTTTTACTGAAATGTTATTTATTTATCTTCTAATAATTATTGTAAATAACCATTCTTCGTATTTTTGATGACTTGTTTGCCTGACTGAGTGAGCTTCCACAAATATATCGGGCATATGTGGCTGTGCACAAATATGTCTTGGACTCAGACAGCTGCCCAAGAACAAGACACTCATCATCAGAGATGAGGGTGGGTAAATAAGGTTGAGGTGAGAGTGGGCAGTGGATCTCATCTAAGTGAAGCTTGGTCGTTCCATAATGAGTGCTAGCAGTGCTTTAACCATGGTGAGGTACTCCTGACTTACTCCCTCCACACCTCCTGTTTTCAGGACATGAATGTGGACCTAACAGGTATCAGCAAATGAACGCCTGCTCTGGCTGCTTCTCCCATGAGTAGGGACAGTTAAATTCAGGCTTTGTGGGAAAAACAGATCTAAGTATCAAGGTGTTTTCCCTTAACAAGAGCTTTCAGTCATCCTCCTACATGTGACAATGCTTCTGTGCAGCTCTGTGCCAGAGCTTTCTTCTGGTCTTCTTGCACTGCACATCAAGGCTTACCAGTACATCTGCTCCATTCTGCTATGCCCCAGAAACTTGTGTAATAAGCCGTTATATGACTCAGGATGACACCACCAGCTGTGGCATGTTCTCACAAACTGTTTTGAAATTATTTATTCAATTTAGCAAATTTGCTGGGTTTTATCTTGCTGATTGTGCTGTTCACCTGTGGAGTGTTTTAAAAGCTTATTTACCACTGTCCTGCTCATTGTTGCATTTATTTTCACTTTTATTAAATTCTGAAATTTAAGAAGAAGAAAATTCTGCACAAGTAGTTCTGACTTCCTTAGAGAGATTTTATTAAGCATATAAATTTATGATGATTTATTTATGTTACTATAAACCCTAGTCACAGCTAGTTCTAAATGTAGATCTCTTCTTAATTTTTCTTATCTCTCTGGTCCTGTTCTCATTTTTCTTGCAGTAGCATTAATCCTTTGACATGGGCATCATTAGTTTGCAGGACCTGTAAGAACATTTCCTTTATGTCTGTGTACCATGCAACACTAATTCATCCATTGGTCTGATTGTCAGGGTTAATATGTTAGTATGAATAATGTTTGCTGAGAAACATCTGCATCATTAAAGATTATGAATAAACTGAAATGAGGGCAATTTATCTGATGAAGAATAACAGTACATTTCATGAAACAGCCTTCCATTTGAATGATAACCTGCAAAGGGGACAGTGCTGCTCCGCTGGAGTGAGGGCTCCCATGGAAACTTGTCCAGGGTGCTGTTGGAAAACTGGGGCGTTCTGCATCCGATTCACACAAACTTATTCAAAAATCTTCCTCAGACTAAGTTTCAGACCCAGAAGCTCCAGATCTAGCAGCTTATCCTGCTACTTTCCTGCCATTTCAAGAGCAGGCAGGTAACCTTGGTAGCTCTGTTGATGGAAATCTGGGGCCAAAATGCCCTGGGAAAGTCCATGCTGCAACAGCTCAGTGGGACAAGCTCTGGAGGAGCACCTGACCATCACATCTCTCATATTTCCAGTGCATGAAAAAGCTCAAACACATCTACATAATCCTATGCAATGGAAAGACACACTGAGAAGAATATTTTAAATGTGATGAGAGTATTTAATCTAAATACATACAGACAAACAGAGGCCACATCTCTCTGTGTGGCAGCCTGGCAGGCTGGATTCTGTGAGAGCTGTACACAGAATGAACTGTGGAAGGTCCTGGCCTGGCATAACCAAGTACTTGATAAAATTCTTCATTTGGACATCTCTCCTTTCTCATGGACAAAGCAGTCTGTATTATAGAGCAAGAAGGGATAATTTTACCCTTTTATTGAAGACAAACCAAGGACTTAAAAAATAATTAGGCAGGCAGACATATAAATGGATGTGGAACTTTGCCAGATGTGACTACTGATATATCTTTACAAAATAATCTTCAAGATCAGTCAGACCAATTACCAAGTGAACATTTCAGTGAGCATTGCATGATTATATTTCCCATTTGTTTTCCATGTCATCTTATATCCTTCCCATGGGAGTCAACCTTATATGACCCACCACTAACACCAGGTAGATGCAAGATAATTAAAACAAAAATGTAATTGCTGTTTGCAGGAGTATGCATTGTCTTCTGTAAGTAGAGTACGCCTATGATTTCTTTATATCCTACTGAGTATGCATTATAAGCCTAGAGACCAAAGGTGTAGCATAGGATTAAAAGATTTATTATATCACCTTATGTTTGCCCTCTTCTGACTCCAGTGTATTTATAATTGTCTGCTGTGTTACCCAATAACCTGTTTTATTCATGACAGAACATTAATCAATTAAACACAAATTAGACAGGCCTATAGGTTTTTTCCCTTCTTTCCTCCCTCCCACCCCACTTCACTATTCTGCATTTCAGTGTCTGAAACATTCTACTTGTATTTAATATGAATCACTGTTGCTGTTGGAAACTGTGGAATGGCTGCCTGTGAGCCTTCCTCTTTGCTGTCTTAGAACTCCATATTAAAAATGTTCTATTACTTTGTTGGCCAAAATTTCTAGTGGAAGAATTTAACTGACATCAGTAGAATTATGCCAGCATATAATTTTCCCTTAATATCAGGCTAGCATCAAATACCCTTACAAAATCAAAGTTAACACAGAACAGTCTTGTTTCTCTCTGTTCTGTGTTCCTGTGCACATGGAGTTACTTTGCAACTGTATTATTGAATATCCATGAGAGTCAGAAGGCGTTCACATGTTGGTTGCAAGTAGTTCTTATTTCTAATACGAGAATCATAAAGCATCACAAGAATGTCTTTTGCTGGTTGTCTCAGTTATTGTTGATTCCATGGAACATGGCAAAAAATTTGTGTGGTTGCGAGTAGGTCATGTCCCATGCTGAGATTTCAAATGTCGAACTCAAAGGTTTTGAACTTGATTGAGTTCTCAACACAAAAAGAATTTTAGAAAGTAAAGAACTTGGTTGAGTTACGAGTATCAGTTAGACCTAGATTATGAGTTTTCTTCATTTTAGACAGTGAAATTTCTGATTCCTTTTTCATTGTTAATACTCAAATATACTCATGGCATTAAAAGCTAGAATAATTTCTTTAAAATTTTTGAAATAAACCAAATTTTTTCATCTGAAAAAACCTTACAGATTTTATTACAAAGTTGCTCCTGTTATGTATTTAATAATTATTTGCACACAGTTGCTGTATCCCTTGCAATACTTTCTTTAACAAATTTTAAATTAGTATTATCTGACTGTGCACCACCAGTATTCACATTATATTTTTTCAGCCATGCAGTAGGAGCTTTTGCAAGCAAGTAGTCTTGATATCACAAGTAATTGTCCAAGCCCTCAAAAACAACTGATACAATGAGACAAAGGATATGGGGCACTGCAAAAATCACAAATGAAACTTATTTGTGTGTTTTTTAATTATTTAACCACTTCTGGTTAAGACCTATTGAACATTACATGGAAATTACAGAAGAACGGACTGTATAATAAGAAAGTGCCTCCCCTTCCTTGCCTATGCCTTCTGAAGAGTTCACAGCTATCCATCTCAGCATTCCAGTTGTGGGAGTCATCTCACCACATTTCCATGATTGTGTCATAGCTTTCCTGCTGCACCAGGGCTTTCGTCTCCTCCTGTTTGTTGCTCATGCTGAGTATATTGGTGTAGATGCAGGTGTCCAGCTTTTATATCTGAGTCAGATGCTGAATGTTGAAACAGATGAGAGGTGAGGAAGGCACAGCCTCTCCACACAGTCTGTCAGCTGTACTATTAACATGGCATATCCAATCTCTTCGAGAAACTGGAGGCAAGGTGGTGAGGACGTTTGATAATATGGAATATTTCTTGTGAGATGTCAATGAATGATACCATTACCTATCCATGTAAAGATCTGTGAAATTCTTGAATATGCTTTAACAGGAAAAAGTTTTATCAGCTGGATGGATTGCTCTGTGTAAGAAAGGGAGTATTCTAGCTAGGCTACCCTGATTGATATTTAATTTGAAGGAACATCAGGACCTTAACTGTCTCATTGCGCATTTAGTATCCAAAGACATGATGCAGAGAAGAAATAGTACTAAAATTGCATGTGATCTCACCCCATAAGCTAATTTTTTATTGGCTAAAATAACCAAGAGGGAAAGTTTTTAAAAGGGGACAGATTGTATAGTAAAAAGAGAGGGGAGAAAAATACACACAGAAAGTACCTCAGTGATATCAGCTCCCCAGGGTGAAACAAGGAGATAATTAGTATTATTTTCTGCCCTAGGATGTCCCTTACAGGACTGAGACACTAAATCCACCATTTAGGAACCTTTTTCTCAGATACAATATAATTTTACAACATATTAGATTTGACTGCTGAAACTTTCAGCTGAGTTTATAACCTGTTAATTTAGACTTTCTCTTTTGCTTTGAAAGAGTAAACAGCCTGTTTTTCTTTTGTTATGCTTGTCTCATTTTTCAAGTGAGTCCAGAGTAATTTAACTCATTTAACCTGTTCTTACTTCCAAAAAGAGACTGCATAGAAAGTGAAATACACAGTGCAGTCTTTTTTTGGAGCCTGCAATAAGTATGAGCTGTTTTTCATAAAGCTGTGAGAGTCAGCTCAGACCCAGCAAAATTCTGGGAGAAATTCTCTTTGGTGAATTTAATCCAAGGAGCAGGCTTGTCTGTGCAAGATGATCCTTGGCTTCAGGTAGCTCCCAGCTATCAGAGGTAGTGCTGGCATTTGGCTTTGCATCTTTCAAACTGAGGGCTGAATCAGTGGTTTGGCAGGATTCAGGTTGCTGCTGCACTCCAGCTTCAGCTCTCACAGCCCACAGAGCAGGTGGTCCAAGAGTTAATGGAGCTAGGGAATTTTGAAGTGCCCAAGCAGAGGCATATGCTGTTGAACAGCTGGAATCAGATTCATTTCAGCAGGCTGATGAAAGAAGACACATACTCTCTGCTCTTGAGGGGCTGTCCAAACTGATAGAGCTCGTTGCAACCTTTTGCAGAGGGCCTGGACAAACTGCCACAGGCAGACAAACAGTCACAGGCAGCAAGAATGATGGAAAGACAAATAAAGAGCTTAGCTTGCACTGGAATACACCCATGTCTTCAAACTGCTTTGTTTGCTGGAAATTCTGAAAAATAACTTTCTGTAATGGCACCAGACCTGAGTCCTCAATCACAAAAACCAGGTGTACCACTGTTGCCTTTTCTTGGTCTTAAAATTAAGAGCCAGATACAGTTAAGAGGAAGAGGGGTTTTTATTTCAGTATTTATTTAAGGATCCTTAAGGTGCACGACTGTGTCCAGGTGGAATGCACCGAAAGGCACCCCGAAAATGCACACATGCGATGGATCGCATACACAGTTTATAGACCTTGCAAAGTAGCACATCTATCAAAGATTCCCCAATGAGAGGCTTGAATGAATAGCATGATATCCCCCCATCCCGAGGAATTCCCCCCTGGATGGGTCTATCTTAGTTTACAGGATGTGTTCTAGAAAGGACCTTGGTTTCTCAGGATAGCATAGGGCTTTCTGGCCCCAACTGTGAGACCTCCAGGATGTTTGGTCTCCTGGCTTAATGCAATATTTAAGTTATCAGGCTTAAAGAATTATAAGTATGTGGGCTAAAAGCACAGAGGATACATAAAAGCTATATGAAAGGGTATATAAGAGGTATATAAAAGAAAAGGCGTAAAATCATCATGGCATCACCACCACAAAGTTTTTCTGCGAGCCTTCTCCTCATCTTCCACCAGCAGAGCAGTTTGACCAAGATCAGAAATATTTTGGAGGCAGGTGCTGGGCAAGCCCTTCCATTCTCCTGTCTGAAGAAAGACATTGAACCATACAGTTGAACATGTGTCAGTGACTAAGTTTTAAACAGACTATCACTACTGTCAGAAAACAGAAGATCATTTTCTTTAGAGAGACAATATATTAAGAGACATAAACGTACAATGCAGTTTATTCAATGCTCTGAATCATGAATACATACAGGAAAAGAGAAATCTTATTTTTCAATTTGATTCCAATGGAGAAGGAACTTGTTGCTACTGAAAAGCCTGAGGATATATAATCAAGCCAGCAGAATTGCTCCCGAGACAGCATGCTATCAAACATGCTACACATCCAAATTTAATAGTGAATAGTCTTTAGATTGCTTAACAAAGCAAACTTGAAATGTGTGAAATTCAAAACTATTCTGAAAAGGCATGTTTGAACAGTGCAGGAGAGATAAGGATCTGGTTTCTACTGCAAGACCATATATCAAAAAGGATGATTACACAGTAGGGTACCTTTCTAATAAGGAAACAAGTAAAAAACAATCACTGAGATGTAGTGCCCGCCTGAATGAAGCCCTTTAAGCATTGAATTTGCTTAGCAATATTTTGTTTGCTTTATTGCAGACATATGTTAGGACTAACTTAACTCTTCCGTGGGCTAGAGAAATGACTCTATCATCCCATGAAGCCCTTTCCAGGAGGACTTTCCTTTGATCCTCTGAGGTTTTTAGCTAAATGAAGAGGAATGTCTGTATGAAATGGTCTCAAGTGACTCTGAGATTGGATCTGATCAGAGACACACAGGGGTTTTTTTTGTGTCAGATCATCTGAAAGTGGGGTTGTACAGATCGCGTTTAATTAATGCTTCCAGTAGAAGAGTTTACCCAGCTTCTGGATATGCAACAGAGTGTGTTCTCTACCCATGGGAAAGTAGAAATAGCTTTTCATGAGAGATTACCAGACTGCAGGCTAAGAACTCTTTAGAAAGGACATTCAAGGAGGGAGGGTCAGGAAGGCTTGCCCCGTTTGTAGAAGAATGGATGGACTGCACAGAGTTGTCTTTGAGAAAGTAGTGACAACTGACATGGACGAGACTAAGGTACTCAACAATGCTTTTGGCCTCAGTTTTCAAAGGTAATTTCTATTGCCATATATCTCAAGGCCCTGGACCTCAAGGCAGGGACTAAAAGAAGATCACCCAAATAACCACAACATACACAAACCCATGGGACCTGATGAGATGCATTCAAGGGTCCTGAGGGAAACGTCTCATGCGTTTGCCAAGTCACCCTTTGTCATATTTGAAAAGTTGTATCAATTAGGCAAAGTCCCCAGGGACTGGCAAAAGAGAAACTTCACACAACTTTTACAAACAGTAAAAACTATGATGCTGGCAGCTACAGACCTGTCATCTTAAACCTTGTGTCCAGTAAGATCACTGATCCTCTTGGAAGACATGTCAAAACTTATAGAAGACTGGCAGGTGATAAGAGACAACCAACATAACTTCCCCAAGGGCAAATTGTGTCCCACTAAACTAGTTGCCTTCCATGATGGAGTGACAAGGGAACATCAGTAAACAAGGGAAGAGCTACTGATATCATCTACCTGAAATTCTGCAAGATCTTTGATGCTCTCCCACACCATATTCTAAACTAGAAAAATTTGGGCTTGATGGATGAAAAATAAATTGTCTGGATGAAAGTGTCCAAAATGCTATAGTCAATGGCTTGATGTCCAACTGGAAATCAGTAACTATAATGTAGAAAAGTTACATGCTTCACACTTTTTAGAGAAACAAAAGATACAACTTTTTTTTTCCCAAGTCAGAATAGGGAAAGAAATAAATTTTAAAGACATCGTACTTCAAGGGGTGCCAGAATTTAACACCTCCTACCATGATCTTTTACTTTCATTTTCCTTTCCTCCCAGAACATAATTGTGTGCCCTCAAGGTGAGGAAAATAGGTAAAGAAAGTCAGGGTCAATTACTTGCAGCAGGATTCATCTGTCTGAAATCTTATGTCTGTATTTAAGTTACCTAACCTTGGTTCACCTTAGAGTAAATGAAGGGATATTCTCAAGTATATTAGAGAGATATTTAAGACAGGTTAGATGAATTGCATACGAAATTGCCACTTTCTTTCTACTGACTTTGAAGGGAGTCCAGATCTCATGTAGACATAATTAAGTCAAATGAGTGTCACTCTAGATGTTTCCTTTCTTGCCAGCCCTCCAGTAGAGGGCTGCCATAATCCTATAAAAGAGATTTGCAAAACTGGGGAAGGCCAGAATGAGGGTGTAAATGATGCCCTTCAGAGGTAGTCACATGTCATGTGTTTAAAAAGAAAACACTGCAGCTAAATTAATTCTATTAAATCATTATTTCATACAGTAAAAAAATGGGCAGTAAGAATTCCCCATGTAGAAATGAAAGGTACTGAAAGAATCAGCAGGCCTACTGAAAAGGGGTAGGCTCATTTCTAAATTTGCTTTAGCATGATTAACAACGGAAACAAACTCTAAGGGCAGCGATTGGTTCACACTGCCTTCAAAATTAGATTTTACTTCTTTCTGGAAGATTTTGTAGACAGTGCTTTGCATCCAGTGAGACTAGAGGATCTAATGGTTGTCTCTGGCCTAAGAATCAATGAACCCATTAACAACTTGGACAGCACATTAGAGTTAAGACATTACCCTGCAATCAGACAATATTACCTTTTCTGTGCTCCAAATTCATGCACTGCACTCTTACTCCCTGCCTCCAGCTTCAGGTTATCTTCTTGATGATCCAGGCTACTTTTCCTGCTGTGTTAACTCACATAACAGCTCAGTACCAGCAGCAGCAATCATGTCGTGCACTTCAGCTGGTATTAACCAAAAAGGTGAGTGTGAGCGACAGTGAATTTCTAAGTGGCTGGAGAACCTAATACTCCCTGCTACTTCTGTCTCTTGATACACTGAACCTCCACTATTTACTTTTTTTTTTTGCTTAAAACTGAAAAAGTTGTTAGGTTTTGTTGTTCACGGCAGTGGAAGAAGAAACTATTTTCTTTCAGGGAAAATGAAATGAATATGCAAGGACTGTTCACAATTGGTAATATCACCCTAACCATCCAGACCTCTGCTTGTCATGCCCTTCACATTTTTTCATGCCACTTTTCATATAAAATTTCCCTTCTGCATGGCAGGTGCTCCCTAAGTCTGCTTCAGATCCCTTCTTGTCCGTTTTCCGCGCTTCACGTGTAGGAGGAAAATAACTTTAAGGGATGGGACTATGCAATTATGCGAATTTATTGTTTAAAATAACAAACGCATCAGTCGAGGTGTGAGATTTTACAACACCCCCGAGTAATGGCGACTAGTCCCAAGATTTAGGGTTACATCATAATTTATAACTTTCTAATCCAATAGATACTTAAAACGACACTTTGTTTTAGATTAATGACCTATCACCTGTGGCGCTTCTCACTGCAATGCAGCTATGTCTTGACCAATAACTTCTCATGTCACGTACACACAGATGTCTCTCTTATACCATCTACATTCTTAACTTCAACTATATAAAACCACACTATTATATTTTAAAACCCTTCACCAAAACACCCAGTGTACAATTTTACTTATAATGATAGGAACACAAGTTTGTAATCCTTTTGCTTAAAGTCCACAAATCTCTGTCAATTAAGCCAGACCTAGTCTCTTCCAGGGTTGTAAATCAAAGCCTCCTTTAATTGCAGGAGTTTCTACTCCTCTGTCTCCCACACCTTTTGAAGCCTCTTTTCTTAGTGGAACTGTAGAGCAGTGAGTCAAAGGCATTAACCGAAATTTTCTCTGTGGTCACAGAATTGTGCAGGAGGGCTACTCTGTGCCAGCTGCCCTCCCTGCGAAGTCATGTATGTCATATATCCTTGTAATTATTCTTGTGTACTTATTCTTTCATAGCCTTTCCCCTCTTTCTCTTCACAATCCTATTAATTGTAAATAAGGGTGTCTGTGGAGGATTTGCGTATGTATGAAGTTTTTCCCAGTCATAGTTTAAATAAGGAGAAGGAGTTTAAATGAGGAGAAAGTCTGAAACTAGAAATCTTAAGGGGAAAATGAAATACTGGACTATTGAATTTCATTAAATTCAGGGGACATCCAGTTGCTATGGAGAGTTATTTGAATCATGCTGACGAGGGTACGTACACATGGTCAGCTGGAGATCTCCCTAGGCTCCACTGACTTAGCCACTTCATCCATATGGAGATACCTACACCATGGACATCTAACATTAATTCCTTGCTTACTGTCATTTTCAGTTGTCATTTTCATTGTATTTTCACACAATGGCCTCGGTTTCAACAGAAGGCTTGAAAAGTGCCTTCATTCAGGCTAGTCTTGGTGACAGACATCTCTGGTGGCAGCTGCCCAAGTTAAGGATGCTGATAGATTCAAGCTTTTCACTTTCAGGGTAAGTACTCAGACCGTTGTTTTGTAATAAATAAAGGAACTATAACACCAATATCTCTTCTTTGAAAGAAAACGTCATCTTTTTGGTGCTGTGAGGTATTTTAGGTGCATGAATGTCTATTCAGTAGGGTCTTCAGTTGACAGATAAAAGGAAAAACTCTTTTGTGGATCTTCTTACTCTTATTTTTGCCATTTGAAGATACACGCTGTACTTCTCTTAAGCACCAAGGGTGTAGAGATGGGTACTGAACCTATTTTGGCATCTCAGACATAAGGTCAATTTAGCCTGATTTTGCACCAGAAGCTGGCTCAGTACAAGGATCCAGGACCTATTCTCATTTATAGTTTGACCCCATTAGTGCCTCATTTTCATGCCCCTCTTTTTTCTGACATTGCTGTGAGTCTTCCTAAGACCTTCCTTGGTCTGACTCAGTATCATATTACCTGACTCTTAACACATTCTGTAGTGAACTATTATAATATCAAGTTTCATGGTTTTTTACCTGTGTTTTACATGTTTTAGGACACCAGCCACAGAATCATGGAATGGTTGAGATTGGAAGGGACCTCTGGAGGTCATCTTGTCCAATCCCCCTCCTCATGCAGGGACACCTGGACCCAGTTGCTCAGGACTGTTTCTAGACAGTTTTTTAATGTCTTGAAGGAAGGAGACCCACACAGTAAACAAGTGTTTCCTGATGTTCAGAGAGAACCTGCCATGTTTCAGTTTGTGCCTGTTGCCTCCAGTTCTGCCATGGGACACCACTCTGGAAAGGCCTGCTCTGTTCCCTTTGCACCTTTCCTTTAGGTATTAATTTCCTTTAAGCTTCCCTCTGAGCCTTCTTTCCGCCAGGCTGAGCAGTTCCAGCTCTGTCAGTCATTCCTTATAGGGAAGGTGTTGCAGTCTCTTAATCACCTTGGTAGCCCTTTGTTGACTCTCTCCAGTATAGAGATGTCTCTAGGGAGGAGCCCACAAGAGGACACACCAAACAGTAAGTTCTCATTCATTTTATGCTGGCACAACCTACCACAAATTATTCTCTGGAAAGTTTCAGCTCTTTGCTTCTAGATTTCACTGAAGTGGCATTTGTCAAGCTTTTCTCAACTTTAGATTACTTAATCTTAGTTCACTTCTTTGCTGAATAGTAAATCAATGTTGGAAAAGGTTTGTAAATGTAACAGCAAAAAGCACATCATTTAATGAAAAGATATGAATAGATAATTAGGTTAGAAATCAAGTCAGATTTTAAGATAAAATTGTAAACCATGTGAGTAGAGCCTGAATGGTTTAGTCATAGCTTCAAAAGCTTCCTCTGTAGCTATCACTTTTCCAAAATTCAGTTACTGTTCTTTGGACAGGGTCATGTTTGTGTATATGGTCTTATGTTGTCTTGCCAGATTCCAATCTAAATAACTGAATTTGCATACATCAGATTTTCTGTGATGTTTCACATCATTGCCCATTTCCCTCTCAAAGGCTTTCATAAGAAGAAGAAAATGACAAAATTCTGTTAGGTTGCTAATGAAGTCAAAATATCTTGAGTTCAATGATGAAGTAATTATCTTTTCTGGTAGGTATAGATACAGATATATCGATTCACCAACATATTATGTATACTTTACCAGTGAAAAGCATGACCAGGATGGTCATTATTGGTGAATACTTATCTAATTCCTGATCTATAAGTGAATACATGCTGCCCTCCAATTTCCATCTCCACTTTTGCCCACTGATTCATTTCTTCTGCAGCACTAGTCTGACAAAGAAGAGGCAATACCAGTAAAAAATTAAGATCTAATATTAATAGTTGTATTTTTAGAATTTATAGATTATTGTAATAGTTCAAAGTTAAAATCTTATCATTTTGGCACATCTTGCATTCATGTCCTCCTTCTAGGGCCAGCTCTGTTCCCTGTATCACCTAAAGGTAGTTACAGCTTTTCTCATTGGTGACATAAATTATGGCAAAATAAATGTAAATTGGGATTTCTGGAAATGGGAAACCTCTCTGAGCATAGCAGGACTGAAATAATCGTCATTGATAGAAAACTATAGGGTTTGATCTTTTTTCCATGGAAGTAAATTGGGTTATAATCTAAGTGATTTCATAGGCATGTGTCAAGTAGAATTTTTTATTTTCAGAGTACATAGTGAAGTGAACTGTATTAAATTGATTTCCTCATGTGTTAATTAATTTGATTTTCCTAACCAAATACTTCAAAGGAAATTAATAAAATTAATATCCGCACAGAGTGACAGGTTTCTCACTCATTGTTTCAAACAGCTATCTGTCTCCTTCCCTCTGGTTTTGCCTGTATCCCAAAAACATCTTCAGTCTGTGTGGATAGATTGCCCTTAGAGTAATGCAGTGACTCAATCCCACACAGACAGCTGAGAAACACCCTCGAGACTTTCTCCAGAGGACATCTAGATGTAAGTGGTCTAACTCTGCTGATTATGATTTGTCCCTAGAAATGTCATATTTGAAAGTTCACTGAGTCTGTTGGCAAAGACATTCATGCCTTTGTTAGATTTCATCAGAGGCTGGAAGGGTGGTACATTTGCTACTGTGCTACAAGTTTGAGGAAGATAGGACCCCATCTCTTGGAAGCACAATGATGAGTCAGACAGAACTTTAAAATCCCTCATGTGACAAAGGGGAAAATGAGTAGAGATAAAAAAATATTTTTTTTTTTCATGCCCAAAGCCAAAAAATCAAAACAAGGTTTTTCTAGAAAATAGCTTTCCTTACTTCTTCACAGTCAAAGGAAAGGAATTGGAAATCGATGATCCATGAAAATATATATTTTTAGAAGCATATTAAACTACAGGAAGATAGAATTCTGTTGAGATCTGAAATGCTGGTACAGTGGCTTATTTGCAACAGGATGAAACACATTCCTTTCACCTTCTGATTTTGCCACAGAGATGTGCAGGGGTTTTTAAACCTAATTTTAAAAATAATTTGAGTTTATTTTTTGTAATGTATAAAAGTTAAGACAGATTGAAATTATATCAGTCTATATAAAACCATTGTCTTATTGATTAAAATTCTGTATGGAAAGATTTTTCTTCTTGTTGTTGGGGTTTTTTTTCAAGTGATTGCATTCTCCTTACAAATAAAACAATATAAAGGATCATTTTCTGAACAGCTGGAGTACATTTCAGCACATATTTTATCTCAACCATCCAAGAAGTGCAAGCAATTCAGATTCTGAAAATGTACATTGATGCCTGTCAAACTCAACATCTCCTAAGGAAAAAATAATACGTTGACTCTGATTTTTCATTTTGAGCAGATAACACTCACCAGAAGGGCCTCTGTAGAACATGGAGTTTACCACTGAAGGGAACTCAGAAGATCTTCATCAAAGACAGTGAGGCAATCAGAAAGCTGTTGTCGGTTATTTTATTAAAGCACAGCAACTTCATTCTCTATGTATTCTCAGTATCACCCAGTGAGAATTCTCTGGAACTATATGAGCACCAATGACTATCTTTGCTTCACTCTTCATCCTCCTTCCTTTGCAGTTTTTCTTAACACAAGTTATCTGTTACCCCTCAGGGCATCTTTCTCCTCTACCAGAACCAATGATAACATAAAGGCATTCCTGTTCCTAAAGAAAACTATTCAGGGAACTCCAACTGTATACATACTCAGGGCTAGCTCACAGAGGGAATTTGTTGTTTGCAGGTTCTGATTGGTAAGATCCCCACCTGAGGTGCAGAGGTAGCTGAGTGCCTGCGTGCAGGGAGCAGAGCCAGCCGGGCAGAAGGGCCAGGGCAGAGCTGTTTGAACCAGGCTCCGAGTGATGCTGCGCTGTCTCATGTGGCTTCACCACTTTGATCTCTGAGAGCTCAGTTTCCTACACCACACCACACACTACAGGCTATGTACAAGCCCTTGCAAGCCAAGAAAGCACCCTAATTAACAGCTAAACAACGGTCACTACTAGAAAGAAGTTGACTGATTCAAATATTAAGCCAAGATTTAACAGGAATCCTGTGCCGTATGTGCTATTTAATAAAAAAGGTTTGTGTCCTATTTTCCACCATTGCCTACAACACTCTGTAAACACCTGGCCACATGATTTGCTTTTTAAGAGTACCTGTAACAAAGGCTTCTTTTTGAATCTAGCTTCAGTATTGAATCATAAATATTGGATGATAAATATTGGATCATTAAAGTTGTTCTCTTGCTGCACTTCATAGCTCAGTTAGAAAATTGTATTGACAGCAGCTTAGGAGTGGATGAATTTTCAGTCCTCTATTTTCCTTTTCAGGAAAATACATACTTCTACACATGATATTGCCCTGCTGCAGAGGCATTGGTGCTTCTTCCTGTCTACTAGAACGATGTTACCCAGTAACTTTTGACTCTTTCATGGTCACATTTCATGAGCTCTTCACATTCATTTGCATGGACAAGTAATATATCAAAATATTCTTTTCCCAGATAGCCTTCTAAATGAGGAGCTCCTGGTTTATAATTAAGCTTATTTTAGCTCCTACATGCATGATCTTCTACGCTGTTCCTACAGTTCCCAGGGAATTGCACATAACTTACTCTATCTCCTCATATGCAGTAATGTACCCCAACCTTGTGTTAGTAGCAGTTTCTCTTAGGATAGTCCTGCTCTTTTGGTCCATTTCATTAATAATTCTAAATAAATTCAATCTCAAAGTTGATATTTGAGTGACTACACTAACAAGAGCCTTCTAGTCTCATACTTTCTCTGCCAAGACAACCCACCCTTGTGTCCCAGCATTCCTAATCAATTTGGATGTTGTGTTAACAGTTCCTGTCTCCTCATGTTGCTGTATGTTCTATTGAAGCCCATGTTCAAAATTATCACCATAATAAAACACACTCAGGTATTTGACTCTAATCAGATATGACTTATACAGAACAGGTACTTCAAGATCAGCAACACCTCTTGAAAAAAAACATTTCAAAGGTTTTAGAAACATGAGTGGAAACTATTTTTATTTATTTTCTGATCTCTTTCCCTAGGGAAATGAGTGCATTAGCTACCAAGAAATCAATTACCAAGACTTCTAAGGGAGAGGAAAATTAAAAGAATAAATATAAAACACCAAAATGATCCAAATATACTTGTGATACAAGATTGTGTCAGCTTTAACTCCCAGTGTCCTGGAATTTCACAGCACTATTCTCCCAGAATACAACACTTGTTTTGAGAAGCTTCTTTTGCTGACTCTCATTGATTGAATTTATTCATTTGTTATTTGTGTTCTGCTTGGAATGGTTATGAAAGTATAAGCCATGATTATGTTTTTGAGGTATCTGTCTAAAAGTTAGTTCCCACAATAAACACCAGGGTATTTGATAACAACAAAGAACCAAATGAGAGCCTTGGTTGTAAATTGTACAATGGTTTTTCTTTAGTGCAAAAAGGGTGTATAAAGTCTGTTAGTAGAGTAGCTGAAAAACAACAAAGCCTAACAAAGCAAAAAGTAAAAACCCCTTCATAATAAGGTAGTACAGTAGGTGTTTAAAAAAACCAAACAACAAAAAGCCCCCCAAACGCTAAACAAGACAAACTTACAAAAACCCCAGATATTTTCAGGTGAAGACACCTTATGAGGCATTGCTGAAATCCAGCTCTGCTTGCTACAATTTTTTTTAAATTAACATTTCCGAACCCTGTGACCCTAAGAATGTTGCTGATGAAAGAACATATATTAACCAGCAGAATAATACAGTGCAAGCATGCTACAAAGAATGTGTAGATGAGCTGTTTCTACAAAGAACAGTGAGAAAAGAATACTGATATTTTCATTTATCCAATTCTTACCAAGTGAGAGGTGTGGTCTGTATAAAAGTTGTTAGTTTTGATTTACTAAAATACTTATATAATATTAATAATAGTGTTAATTACTTTTTTTGCTTAATGTGCACATCCTATATTTCTTATAATTTTTTTAACTTTCCTGCCCCTGTTTTAGAGAGATGAATCTCCTTAAAAAAGAGGTTTAACTGACCTCTCTCTTTCTAACGCTGAAGAGCCCTGCAGACTGGGAAGATTTGGTATTTAAAGCTGCACTATCTGGCACATATAAATCTTGTATTATCAGGGATGAATCTCTAGGAACAAAGCAGGAATTTAACATTCAGAGGAGAGAGGAGTAATTTCACTGAAAGGCTGAAGCATTTAAAAAGTAATAAATTATTTTAATAACTACCTAATGGTAGACATTACAGAGTGTTCTCTAATTATTAATCGACTATAGACATGTTCACTGCTCTGAGAAAGAAAGATGTTTTGGTGCATAACTTCCTCCAGTTTGATAAGGTCATAGTTCTTCATTATTTCTAATTTGAGATTTGGAACTGAAGAGGTTCTCTCATGTCTTTGCTGCCTTCTTCTGCTTGGATATTTCAGATTATGTATATCTTCCCCTTGCTTCACTGTGCAGTAAGTCAGATGCTGATATCAGATATTAACTTTTCAGGTCTGTCACCCCTCGAAGCTCTGGTACATCAATAATTCCCCTTTGCTTCCTTATCTGTAATTTCCTTTCTTTCTATGCAGAAAGACTCAAGTCTTTCTCAAGACTCAGTCTTTTGTGTTTACCACATGTATTATTTCTGTTACATATATTCAAACTTTTTAAAAATATAATATTCCTTAACCAAAAATTCTTTATTCAAGACTTTTATTAAGGGACAACAAATCCATAATGTCTCTCCTAATTCCTGATTCAAAACATAGTCAGAATTTTTGTCTGAGCTTTGGCTCTATTATGAAAGGCTTCAATAAAGATACCTAAAGGTTACATAGTGCTCAAATGAAGAAGTGCATTTCACATAAATCCAAAATTTTCAGATTTGTTTTGCTAATCCCCAAACTTCCCCATCTCCTCTGTCATGACAATATTTTCTTCCTCTTTCCCAGAGGAAGCTGGGACCTGCTAAAAGCCATGTGTGGTCAGAGGAGTGTGTCAAATAATTGTTTGTAATTTTCCTTCTTTTTTTGCTGTAAAGGGTTTTTTACTGCTTGTCTTGTCTCATTTTCTTTGTGGGTTGTTCAAGACCATGTTTCCCTGTACCAGAAACCAGAATGGATTTTACTGCCTGTGCATTATCGTGCATATATTTCATAGAATCGCAGAATCAAAGATTAGTCTGAGTTTGAAGGGACCCAGAAGGATCACTAAGTTCACTTGCAATATATCAAAAGATCTTGACTTCAGATATTCCAGAGGAGAGCCACGAAGATTTCCCTTCTGCTTAATGATGCAGAAAATTTTCCTCTTTGGACTGAAGAAATTTTAAAGAAGATGGAAGTTTTGCTATGAAGGATCAATCTTTGTATTTTACCCGAATCTTTCAATCTCATGATGCAGAAATGTCATGCTGCACAGTCTACCCACTGGTCAGCCTGGGAATTCAACAGTCTTTGTGAAGAATTTAGAATGAAGAATTCATTCTTCATTAATATTACAATTTCATCCTCTTTGTCTAGGAAAATGTTGCAGTAAGAGTTTAACTACAGCGCTTCATACTTATTTTCCCTATTTAATATCTAATGCCTCTTTCATATATTATATACACATAACAGTTATAAATCATAAGAAAATATCTTCTGGTCCCTAGGTCTCAATGATCAATGATAGCTTGAAATTAAAACACTCAAAGATAGTTTAAAGAAAATGAAGGTAGTGAGTAAAGTTGGTAAATTTAGTTCAAGTGAATTTGAATTCATTTTATTAGAACTTTATTAAATGCAGTATGATATTGCAAAGAGTATGCTTAATGAGAATAAAAAATACATGAAAGTTTTGAAGAAATACTTGCAATTGATCTACATCTAAAAAAATTTACAGTCTAACTAAACAATCCCAAACAAGCAATGGGATAAGGGATGGATATGTCAGTATCTGACAAACCGTGACACAGTCACAGACCATCCCCTTGTAACCAGCATTTTAGTGCAAAGGTGCAGCAATGGCACTGGTCCTGTTAGAGCTGCGAGGATGATTTCTGTGACTGCAATCTGCAGCAGAGCTGGGATGTAAGGGCTGTCCCTCTTCCTTCATCAACAGCACGTGGTGCTTCACAGACTTTCCTCATGGCTGAGTATTCAAACTGCCCTTCCCTTTGGAAATGCACCCTTCATCAAAACAGCCTTGTCCAGGTGTTGGGGGGAAACTCTGTTGAGGGGAACAAAAGAAAGAAGTGATCAGTTTTATTCAGATTTAGAGGGAAATAATCTTTTTTATGTGGTAGGTGTTGCTGAAATGGTCTTAGCAGGAGGAATCCAGGCTGACAGAGCCACCTGTGGAAATGTGCATGTGTTCTGTGACTTGTCAGCTTTTTGGAGAATTGCAGCCAGATTTGGCAAAGAGGGAAAAAAGAAAAAGGAATAGGAAAAGGAAAAGGAAAAGGAAAAGGAAAAGGAAAAGGAAAAGGAAAAGGAAAAGGAAAAGGAAAAGGAAAAAAAAAGAAAAAGTAAAAAAGAAAAAGAAAAAGGAAAAGGAAAAGGAAAAGGAAAAGGAAAAGGAAAAGGAAAAGGAAAAGAAAAAAAGAAAAAGAAAAAGAAAAAGAAAAAAAGAAAAAGAAAAAGAAAAAGAAAAAGAAAAAGAAAAAGAAAAAGAAAAAGAAAAAGAAAAAGAAAAAAAAGAAAAAGAAAAAAAAGAAAAAGAAAAATACAGGCTTGCATGGATTGCATGAAAACAAGCTGCTAAAAGAGGAGAGACTGCCTATGAGTGCCTTGACTGACAGAGGGGCTGGTGTCCTTTGCAGACTCTGTTAGACATAAAAGAATTCATAGCTTATAACATGCAGGTGTGTGTATACATATACACATATATACACACACACACACACACACACACATATAATTATAGCTACAGCAAAAGCTGCAGAGGAGTCCACGCTCCAGAACCAGACATAAAAAAATTCCATATTTCTTAAGCTTAGATTTTTCATCTGGAAACTTTTGGGAACAGCCCTTACAATTAATCAATTTTGTACGTGTTGGAGCACAAACAACGTCACCAACCCAAACCAAGGCAGGTGAGCCATCCTGTGTGAACTTCATGGGGATCTGAGCTGTCCCCACACACCAGCAGAGGGGTCATGGTCCATGGCTCAGGGCACCATGTGGGGTGAATGGGACAGAACGTGCTGTGGAGTGTGAGCAGGGGATGGTGAGCGGTAGCTGTGACAGTCTGGAAGTGCCCTCAGGGCCCCTGTGCGTCTTAAAAAACCTGCTTTTCTGAGGAATGCACAGTAAGCACAGATTAATGGCAGGTCTTTTGGAAACTGCATCTCTGAAATCTGTCTATAAACTTTTGGTTTCATCCTTGATCCCTGAGATGCACTTGAACTCCTCGCGAAGAAATTTTATATTAAAAAATACCTTACAGCAGTACACAAAATGAGACATCGGGGGGAAAAAAAGTAAAAGAAAAGCACCTTGCTTATAACCTAAAGAGCACATTTCAGTGTAAAATGCTTGATGAACGCAGTCTCATCTGAGCCCTTTCCTCCAGTGCGCAATCCTACCTGGTTACCCCTGTCCTTCAAAAACCAATGCATTTTGATTGTATTACAAGATAGAACTATTGAAAAATGAACATACGAACAGGCAGAAACTTGACAAGACATCCAAGAGAGGCTTTCAGCTGTGGCTCATATGTGATACAGCACCCCATCAACTTTCTCAGCTTGGTTCTGTGCAGAAGTAGCGCTTTGCTCTGCTGGCTGAAAAGGGAAGCAGCTGGCAACCCTGTGTGTTATCCAGATATGACAGAGATCCCAGCCTTAAATTCTCTCTCTGCAGTGACCTGTAATTCCAGTTTTCCATTTGGACATGACTCTATCCTTTTTCCTGACAGATACATGCATAACTAGCTACTAAATCTCCACACACACACACAAGAATTACCTAATACCCAGGAAAAATTTTCGAACTTCTCTAATAGTTTCACACATGAAAAATTCATAAAGTTTGTAAAAAGCCTGCCTGTACTTTTTCTTGGTAGCTGTGGACTCTGTAAGACTAAATAAAGAAGAGGAACAGGAAAAAGCATCATACAAGGACAGAGTTACATGGTATTTATACAGAATTTGCAGAGAACCAGGGTGAACACGTGACATCTCCTGAGCTAACCTCAAATGCAACATCACACATAGTTTTTCAGGGTCACGGAAAAAATACCTAAATACTTTCAAAACTAACTGACAAAAGCAGCTCATGTTTTCTTCTAAATTAAATGATCATGCAAGGAAATGTCCTGACTGAAATACTAATTGGGAAATAAGAATCAACTTTGAAATTAAATGCAGCCAGCTGCTGCGACCTAATTCATAAAGAGATAAGTCTCCAAAAGATTTAGTAGTCCCATTCAGAAGAGGGTTTTTTGGCCTTTTTTATGTATTTTTAAAAATTTCATTAATTTTTAAATTTTATTTTATTTTTAATTTATTTTGAAACTTCTGCAATATTGTCCTGCAATGATTTCCTTTTTCTTATTAAAGTTTATTTCTGTTCCTAACTGCCACTTTCTATGCAAAATATTTTTTGTCCCACATCAAATTATAGTTCTTCCTCCTGTTATTTCAATTTCACCCCACTTTCCCACAGGATCACTCTTTAGCCTGGAGTTTCTCCTCAGCTGTAGTTATGTAAATATGGTCATGTATGTAGTCATTTATTAAAGCTCCTGTAAAAGATAATCTACCTGCCTTAATTTTCTCCTTGGTTTTCTTGCTCAAAGAAGACAAAACACACCCATTTTTTCCCCTTCGATCTAAGTAATGCTTCATAAAAAATAAATAGACTCCAAAGTTTCTTAAAAAAAATCTCATCGTATGAAAATTTAGGAGTTGTTGACTCATTTCACAAGTGTTATCTGGCCTTCAAGATGCAGAAATTTTGTCTGTTCTGGTGGGCCTTTGGCACAGTTGCAAACTACTCCCCTGTAGATTACGAGTAGGCTAAGAAACACACGAGATCTAGTACAGTAGGTTCAAATTTGAAAAATCAGCCTGAGGTTTAGAAGCTTTCTTGCAGAGGATCTCAGGAAAATTAGAAAACGGACAACCTAGTTAAGTCGGCAAAGTCTGTGCAAATCTTTGATTCCTGTCCTAAGGACATTGGCCAATTGACAGAGGACAAAAACCCCAGTGTGGGAAGCCAGAATACAGAGAATACTTCTCTGCCTCTTTTGAAGGGTTCTACCCCCCTGGACAACATTGTCTTTGACCTTCGGCCATGGAGAAAATTGCCTAGCCTCTGGGAAGAATTAGAATCTACAATGGTGTGAATTAGGTGACAGAATACTGTGTAAGATTGTCACAGGGTGAAAAATTTAGAGGTTTTGCGGTTATTAGTATAGTAAGTAGATAAAAGCAGAAAACATCAGAATGGAGGATTGTTATTGTTCTCCAGACCTTCTTCTTCTTCTTCATCTACTCCATATTCTGTGGTAGAAGTGGTCTGGGATGATTGGATGGAGAATTCCGCAGTTCCTGCCTTCATGACTAGATGATTTATTAGACATTGGTAGAAAAGTTAAAATATCTTGTGTTTTAGGTTTTCATTGGGTGATTTACCTTTAAAAAAGCTGTGAAATCTTGATAATTCAGGTTTTGCTGCATCCTCTGCTTCATGCTATGTCTGGGTAACATCAGTGGCTTGTGCTTTCCTGATAAGACTTAATAAACAACTATCTGAAGACTGAGAAAGCAAAAGGTCCTGTTGCAGTGGGGATCCTGCAACATGCATATATCAAACCAGGAGTCCCGTGGAAAGGAAATATATACGGACAGACAGATTCTTGCTAGATGTTTCAGAGATGTTTATTCCTCCAGCCGCATGGCCGGAGCTCTGCCCAGGAACTGTTCCAGTCACGGGACCAAGGGTCCTTCTGCCCGCGCAGGGAACACAAACCAACCAATGGGAACGAGGCTGAGCAGGGGCAGGGAATCCCCGTGTCTGTGCCCTCAGGGCCCCTCTCCCAGGGCTACACGGCAGGGGGAGGGACCCCAACACCTCACCCGTTTTATTTTAATAAAAGGAGAATGAAAACAACTGGATAAACATAACAAGAACCGTTTCAAGACAAAACAAGCCACCCTCCTGAGTCTTTAAATGTCCAAACAGATTCTGTGGAACATCTTAGGGCTGACAGAAGGGAGACAGAATTCTCTGAGCATGCTTTGTGGGGAAACTGAGGCAGGAGAGGGTTTAACTTCTTCCCTCCCCCTTTTCATCCCCCACTCGGCATTGGAAAGGGATTTTTGGGGAAACAATTGGCAAAAGCATGGTTTTGTGAGGGAAACCATGGATGAAAAAACGGATTGGGAATACACTGGGGGTAATAGGACATAGGGTAAAAGGGAAAGGTGGGATTAGGAAAGGGAAACTGTAGGGGGGGCTTACAATAGAGATACTGTCTAACATGACTACGATTTTTTGCATATATACTGCCTTTTACAGGAACACCATCAGGCCCAGTGACCTGCGATGCTTGTAACCCTTTTCTCCCTAGTACAATATTAAATTCCACCACCTCTCCATCTCCCAAGCTTGGGATGCATTTTTCAGGGTTATTCTTTTTAATAGCAGTTCTATGCACGAATATGTCTTGCTGGTTGTCACACCTTGTTATAAAACCGTAATTTTGCTTAACATTATACCATTTTACTATCCCTAAGGTCTTAGTTACTATGATCTTTTCCTTTTTCCGAGTGGCTGCTGTTTTCTGTCTTGCTGCGTCTTTGCTCTTTCTTTCGGTCGCTCCCGTGTTGGAATTGTCGGAGCTGCTGGTGCCCGCGCGCTCTTCCCGGGGTCACGTTCGAGGCTGCGCGGGCCGGGCCGGGCCGTGCCGCTCAGTTCTCCGTGCGTCGCCTCCTCTGGTCGCAGCTTCGCTGCCGCTGCCGGGCGCTGCACCCACATCTCGGCCGGGCCCCCGAGCGACGACTCCCCCACGCCCTGCTCCAGCGCACGTCTCGGCTGGGCGCGGCTCCGCTCCACCGCCACTGTCGCCAGCTGCCGCCCGCGCGCCGCCCCTCTCGGCCGGGCATTCACGGGGCTCGCTCCACCACGCGCTGTGCTGGGCCGTGCGGGCACCGCCGGGTCCCGCCGCGCCTCGCTCCGCCACCGACACTGCAGCTCACGTGGCTCCTCCCATGCGCGGGAACTGCCTCGCTGCTGCTCGCAGAGCGCTCGGTGCACGGGGCCTGGGCCGCACGGTCCCTGTGCCAGGCTTCCCTTCGCCAGGACACAGCTGACATTGCTCAACAGTCTCGGTAACTAAATAATATTCATGAAAATATTCTTCCATCGGCATATATTTTGACTCCAATATTAACTGTGTCCAAACGGTTTTCCAAAAGCCCTTGGTAAGAATTAAATCCCAAGAAACATAGAAAAAGTTCTTAAACAACCATGCCAGGAAGTGTTTCAGTTCTTTTTGAGCTTGAATCAAGCTAAAATTTACAAATCGTTGTTCAAGAATCATTTTAAGTTTAAGATAAATGTCCATATGCGGCTCTGAGAGCCAAGAGTCTTCCCACGGTTCCTCCATAGTTTAGATATGGAACAGCAAAACAAAACCAAGAAGAGGAATCCAAAGTTTCCAGGGTTTACTCACACAAATCAGTTGCTTAGGGATCGGGGATCGTTCTGCTCTCAATTCTCCACCATTTGTTGCAGTGGGGATCCTGCAACACGCATATATCAAACCAGGAGTCCCGTGGAAAGGAAATATATACGGACAGACAGATTCTTGCTAGCTGTTTCAGAGATGTTTATTTCTCCAGCCGCATGGCCAGAGCTCTGCTGAGGAACTGTTCCAGTCACGGGACCAAGGGTCCTTCTGCCCGCGCAGGGAACACAAACCAACCAATGGGAACGAGGCTGAGCAGGGGCAGGGAAGCCCCGTGTCTGTGCCCTCAGGGCCCCTCTCCCAGGGCTCCATGGCAGGGGAGGGACCCCAACAAGGTCCCGTTCGTCTCTGACTCCTGGCAAAGACTCTAAAAAGTCTCCCTCACGAGGGGAGACACAATTAAAGGCACAGACTGTGTCACCCCAGTATTCTAGTAAATGAGTCATCTGTAAACTTTATCTGGGGCACAGCACAAAAATTCTGAGTAAATACCAGTTTTGGACTTAGCATGGAAGAGGCTAATGAGCTTTCTCTTCCTTCTCGGCACAACATGGAAAGCTGAATAATATCACTTCAGCTTTTAGTCCTCACCTCTTACATTTGACACATGAGAAACACAATTTTGCTTCCAAGAAGGGGGTTTGCTTCACACTTGTTCCTGCAGTCCTTGAGAAATTACTGTAGCAGTGACATGTTCAATGCAGTGCTTTGAAACAGGCTTTCCCCCTCTCCCCTCATTATTTCTTTAAAATGCACAGGATAAAAGCATAAACAAGAGAATACACTTGCTTGGTTTGTAGAGGTATCGTGGGAGAAGTATTGAGTGAGGTTATTCCTTCTGCACACTAAACACCAGCATATCTTAAAAATTCTTCATTCTCTTTTCTTTGAAACAATAGATCTTAAGGGGAAGGAGGCTAAACCAGAGTAGAGCTGGAAATGAAAATGTCATTGGGAAAGAGAAAATATAGTGAGAATGGAGTCAAGAATTGTGTTTTCCCGTGTCCCGTCCAACCATTAAAAAATCTAAGTTACAAAAAGTGAGTGAACAAAACCACAAATCCATTCATTTTGCCTAAGTAGTTCACCCATCCCGTTAATGCTTCTATACACATTATTGCAGCCATTAATCTATTAATGACACTATTCTTATTGTAAAGCCACACTTGTTCCATAGCCTTCAGGGAAAATGTCAAATGCTCTTATTTAAAAGAATAATCAGGGAACTTACTGAGTTCAATTGGAATGTATACATGAGGCAGAAAAAAATTAACAGTGGCCTTCATAAATTTGAAATCTTTATTGACATTCCTCCATTCTTCCTAAATGCTACAGCTTTCCTATTGCTCCCAAGAGTGGGAAACAGCCAGCAAATATAAGACAGTTACCAAATAACAGTATTGGTGAGGTATTACATTTTAGGAGATGTCTGTTGGGCAACTGATCCCAAGCACTGTCACAAACACAGACTGATCTTACTGCTTGTGCAGCGACAGAACTGTGCCTTACCCTCAGCTAACAGGGCTCCTCAATTCACCTGGCTCCTAGCCGTGTAAGGCATCCTTCAGTTACAAAACCCTCTGCTATGGAGGTGTGTGGGACTTGCATCTTTATAGTATCTCTCCAAGAACAGAACACTTCCAACCATAAGAAAACTTCCTGGTGCCATTAGTTCAGCATGTGCGTTGCAGGCCAGAAGTAGTTCTCCTGCACAGAGGTCAGCTTGCCCAGGGGTGGTTAGCTGGGTAATGTTAACATTGGGAAGAGTGGGCAGTGTTTGTATAGAGTGCTGTTGCCTTGGTTAAGAGCAATGTGATCTTAGTGTTTCTGCAGCTTGAGAATAAGGACTTATTTCCTTACAAAATTATTTCAAATGTGTTTGTCTCTGTGAATTGAATCAAGGAAATTACTGAATACAGAAAATCCTGCCTTTCCCCAGACATTTTTCACCCATACCAGTCATTGGCTTAGGTTCATAAAAGGAGTTTCAAAGAGCCCTATGGGGAAAAGCAAAGACAGCCCCCTTGCTTAGGGGCTGGAAAAGGAGGGAGAGGAACAGCATCGACACCATGGTAGGAATGCCTAATGCTAAATATTGGCCATGAATCTGGGCCTTCACCATGTATATTTTACTGGTAAAAGCAATAATTTTTATCTGACATTTTACCTACAGGCTCAGAGGTTGAGGTTATTGGCCTGTGGAGCTACCTGAGCTTGGCCTCTGGTGTAACAGAGCGTGTCAAGGAGCACACCAAGACTGCAAGCCCCAGAGCAGCCCCAAGGTGCAGCAACACTCCCCCTGCACCACGGACCCTGCTGTGCAGCTGCAGCAGGGCTCTGCTCCGTGTGCCATGCCAGCCACAGCCACACGAGTGCTGCTTCAGACACAAGGTGGGGAACATATGTCAGTCTGCAAAAGGCTATTAGACAGTCTCAGCAGGATGTGAAACACAGAGTGAGCAGTAGTAAGTCCTGGCACACATGAACAGAGTTTCAGGCTAGATCACGAAGAGCAAATAACAGATTTTATTTCTTTTTCTACATTTCTATGCATGTTTCTCTAAACATTCATGCATTGCCCTGACATTAGCTATCAAAGGCAAACACTCACTGAAGATGAGCATTTTATTTATACTGTAAGCACCCTTTAGTTTCCATGAGTACACTTAATGAGCCATCAGAAAATCCACAGCATTCTAAGGCTGCTTTTTTACATAAGCTAAGAGGCCACATTATTTTATCACTAATCCCTACTCCATCTGTTGACACACTCAAACTGAGGAATGCATCAGAAATGAGGAAACATTCTTCCCTCCTGTTGTCTTCTAAAAACCTGATAGTGCCAACTTGACCCATCAGGAAATCAGGGGCTTCTAATAATGCAAGCAGCCCCCTGGAGTCTGTGGGGATGGGTTTACTGGTAGAGTAAAGCACCAGGCAGCATCAGCAAAGGTGGCAGAATTATGCCATAAACCACTTGTACAAGTGTCTTTTGGGGGGCATATGATCCCTTAGTGCCATGCTAATGGTGGTGGTTTGGAGCTGATGGTAAATTATGCTTTTTCAGGGCTGAATTTATCAAGGTTAAGCTCTCTATATGGTTACTCCTACAAGGTCTTTTACTTCTTGCTAAGTATTTTTCATAGTATTTTATTTTCAGAAATTGAGGAAGGAGAATCTCTGGGGATGGTGAACAATCTCTGTCTGCTCCTGGGCTGCGTAAACACTATGGTGGCTCTGGCTGTAAATGGGGTACCTTTGGTTTTCAGCAGAGTGTTCCCTCTTTTCTGGAATGCAATGATATTAAGAGAGCACTTTATGAGCATCATATGTCTCTAGGTGGTCCTTCACAGAATCATGCTTTGGGAAGTATTCTTTCTGTTAGGGTCACTGTGTTTGCCAGTGTTAGTATCAGTTGTGCCCACTAAGTACAACCCAAATAGTTCTCACTCAATGTCTTATCCACCAGAAACACCTTCAGTGGAGCAGTTTATCCTGACATGTTTTACTCACAGGGAGTCAGAGTAAGCACAAGGCCATGCCATTGCTCTGTTTTATGCCTAGAGCAGTAGTTTTCATGCTGTGGTTAAAAAAACCCAGCAGTCTGGAATCTGTGCTGAAAGCACTGCACAGTAGGCAATGGAGTCTGCAGTTCAGCACATCCATTAGATCATCATAAGCCAGCACCTCCAGGAAGGAAAAACCCAAACAAAAGCAACCCAGCCACTCATTTCTGTCCACAAATTAGCTTTTACACTGTCCTGGCACAAATGTTTATGTGGTTACTTGGTAAGCCAAAATGAGGAGCTGCCCTGACTGATTTGCTCTAGGACAGGTTGCTTTTCAGCCAGATTGGCACTCTGGTCCAGTTCAGTAAGCAGTTATAAAAATGGACATGCTGACTTAAATTATTCATCAACCAATAGATGAAAAATACCCCAAAACAGTCCGGTGTTAGTAGATTTAAATTCACCAACTAGAAATTCATATACCCCAGCTTGCCATATCTAGGACCTGTAAATGGAAAGTATTGAAGACTGTGAAGATATAAAGCATGATGTGCACTCATCTGCAGTTGCAGTCAGTGCTGTGATCAGGGACCTGCTCCGGGCAGGGAAGATGGGAACCTATGGCAGTGAGCGCTCACAATGAGGTTACTGCCTGACACACTAGTTATCTCCCACAGACAGTTTGCTTAGAGAAGAAAAATTTGTCACTAACCAGGAGCCAAGGGTGCTAACAGCCCTGTCCATTGGTTCTTGTTGTGATTTAATCCCTGCCAGCAACTCAGTCCCATCCATCCACTCCCCCACTCCTGCCTCGTGGGATGGGGAGAGATTCAGAAGGGTAAAAGTGAGAAAACTCATGGGTTGAGATAAAGACATTTTAACAAGGAGCACAAAAGCTGCATGCACAAGCAAAGCAAACTAAAGAATTCATTCACTGCTTCCCATGGGCAGGCAGGTGTTCAGTGATCTCCAGGAAAGCCATGCGCCATCACATGCAAGGGTGACTAGGGAAGACAAATGCTACCACTCTGAACACCTGCCCCCTTCCTCCTATTTCCCCTTTCTTTATAGCTGAACATGATGCCATATGGTTATGGGATATCCCTCATATATCAGTTGGGGTCCCCTTTCAACTCCTTGTGCACCCCCAGCCTCCTCGCTGGTGGGATGGGGTGTTAAGCAGAAAAGGCCTTGGCTCTGTGTGAGCACTGCTCAGCAGCAACTAAACCACCCGTTGGTTATCAGTGCTGGTTTTAGTCCAAACTGAAAACAAGGCCCAATAACAGCTACTGTGAGGAAAATTACACAGCCAAAACCAGCACACTCTGTAAGGTTCCCAAGTGACCCTCTGTGGAGGCAGTGCCTTGTCTGGAGAGTATTCACGTGTGCTACACCAGTATGTCTAACAGGCCACCAGGGCATTCAGAAGGTTAATCTTATCTTGGAGCCTTTTAGTGTTCCCATGGGACATTTTTGCCCATAAATGCTGCCAGCACCCTTGGGTTGTGGCTAAAGAGAGGCGTGCCCTTCAGGGATGTGTGCAGGTAGAATCCTGTGAGCACCAGGACTCTGGGTTCAGCCCTCATCTCCTTGGTACTCAGGAATCAAGACTTGAGACCCATCCATTCTGGAGTCAGCTACAATTGGGTCCTGCTAACATCTTTCATAATAGTTATTTTTTACCTCTGCTTTCCTGGGATAGCCTTTTAATGACAAGAATAGAGTTCAGATGAGATTACCTGCCACCAGAACTGGGAGTGGAAATATCAACCGTGCCCTTCCACAGTTACTTTGTTTCCCTCTCTCTTCCCTGTTGATTAAATGTCAGCTCCTTTCTTTGTTCTCTTCCCAAGGAAGTTAATTCTCTCCTCCAGCTGCAGCCCATCTCTTTAGTAGCACAAAGCAGTGCTGCCCAGTAGTTTCACAAACCTTTCCAGCACACTACTCCTTCCTCTGCCTCTCCCTAGCCCTGCGTGTGGCAGCTCACAGAAAAGACCAGGCACTTCTCTTTTATGATATACCATGGATATGTCACTGCAGGACCCAGATGGCTAAACAGATGAGAAAAGTGCAGCAGTGACTGCCCAGAAAAATTTGGTATAATGCTGCTTGAAGAGCAGGGGCCAAACTAAGCATTAAACATGAAAGTGCATATAAAAGCCTGCATCCTCTTAAGAATATAATTTATAAAATTGCCATTTTGATGAAAATTTCCCTTTCTGTGAAAATTTCCCTTTTAATAAAAAATTCTCTTTTTATAGCGCACCTCTCCTCTTGTGGATTAAGTTTAGTGACATTTCCTAAACCTAATCTTAGCAAACAATTTACAGTGAGCAATTTCATCTAATTTCACTTCTGTGCTGTGTGGAGCAGTTGGGCCAAGGTCCAAAGAGCACTTAGCAGCTTCCAGAGGCATGTGAGTGAAACTCACACACCTGAGTGATCCCAAGTATTCCACTTACCTGACCAGGGTGTACTAGAAACCCGCCTGAGATCCCGAAGCATTGCCTATGCAATCGAAACATTGCATTTTCACTCTACCCAGGAGGATTGGGGGTTTTTTTGCATCAGCTAAGCAAGTACACAATGGAATTCTCAGGTGGGTATCTGGTTCCGGGACTAACTTTTCATAATTTTTGAGGATTATTCATGACTCAAAGCACAATCTCTTGTCTCATGTCACCTCCTGAGAAGAGGATATATGCTTCTCACATCATTGTATACTGCAAAGAGCCCTGATCCACGATTTGGGAGGCCTGGCTTCTTAGCTGTAACCACAATCTCAACCAGTAGGAATGTTTCCTATGCCAAGATATTTAGAGCAAGAAACACCTTCTACTACTCCCACTGGAGTCTGGTTATTTTGCAAGAAGTATCCTACCTCTGGAAGCTGAGGTATAAGGAAGAGCCTAAATAACAGATAAGACACTCAGGTAAGAATATAAATAGCTTACCTAGGTTTTACTTAAAGTCTCATATCTCAGCAGTTACCACCCATTTCACAAATCAATTAATTCCGTTTTCTCTGCAACCCAATCCCTGCCTGGGAACACAAAAAAACCCCCCAACCAACAAACCCTTATTGAAAAGTTGAAACGAGGAGAAGTTTTAATAACTGGAAGTGACACTGTATAATTGGAACACTTTAGAAATACTAATGAAGGATTTCAGTAGTTACAGCACCTGCAGAAGAACGATCGCATCTCATGCTGGTAAAATCTCCATGGATTTTCTCAGGAGACCAACACAGATGGCATTCTACTCCAATCATTTTATGCAACATGGTTTCAGAAGGGAAATGAAAAATAGCTTCTTTAATTGAAACAATAGGGGTGGAGATGATTTTTTTCCTAATTAAGCAAGCTGTTATTTGGTAAGGGTTTAATATTCATATACTTCATATACTTTATATACAGAAAGATGTGATACAGTAGATTATCTAATCGCCCCTCTTGGTTTTCTCTTGTACATTTATACATTTATATATTTGAAATCTCTAGTATAATCAGAATAGAAGGAGTTTTTGTTATACTTCTGCAGTGTTTCATACAGCATATGCAAGGGTTCACAATGGAATGGGTGAGCGTCACGCAAACCAACACCAGGGAAGGCAGCATACTGTGGCATATGACACATTCAACACTGATACTCAAAAAGATTACAAGGTCCTACTGTCTTCTTCAGTTGTAGGTTGCATCAGAAACTTGATTCCTTGCAATAATAAACACAGCAAGTCATCAGAGAAAGAGCTGTATGTTATTTTTATCAGCTTTGCTTTGTACACTGCTTAGGTCCTTCTTGCAATATCAGAAAAATAACGAGTTGTTGGAAGAGCAAGAATGGTTTGAGCTGCATTCAGGGAAAATCTTACAGATAGTGATAGGAGGTCAATGCAATATATATATGTTGGGAAAATGTATAGTAGTAGGGATCCACTTACATAAAGGTAGTTCCTCACAGGAATTATGCTGCAGAAATCAAAATAAATCAGTGTTTAAATACCCTTTGTTTGTACTGTGCTTTTTAAATATTAGTCAGTAACCTGTCCTTCACTAACCATTGCATCCATTCTCACTTACTGGAAGGAAATTATTTTGTAGCATTTGAAAGGTTAAAATGAAAACCAAAGAGACTTGCATGGCGCAGTCCAGTTCCAATGAGTTTCATAGAAAGAGGCATGCATTATGGCAGGAAAACATATAGAAATTAGTAGGATTTGAAGGCAGCAAGAGGAGTAAACAGCCAAGAAGTCTCTGCAAACAGTTGTACATAGTTTGAAGTCAAAGAACCATATTGAATTCAAGGGTAATTAACTTCCATATAGTCCTATGGAAAATTTAGGAGACTGAAGTAAGAGAAGGTGAGTGTCTTCTTTCCATGAATATTTGAAAGGTGAATCTCCTAGGGATGAATCCTTTCTTACCTGCTTTCTTTCCACCTACCATTCCCTCTGCCTCTAGTCACACAGGTATTAATTTACAGGCAAAGAGGAAATGTGATGGTATTTCCTCTCCTCAGCTCCCATCTTTACAGCTTGGTGTGTTACATATAGTCTAGGTAGTACAATATAAGCATGGAGAACACCTTTCCTTTTTCTAAGTCACCGCTGAGGCTGGTCATGGTCCTTTTCAGAACTGTACTGAGTTTCTCTAGGCAGGGTTTAAGTCTTCAGTGTCTGGCAGACTTTATTATAAAGCAGCATTGCCTGTTCTGCCAGTGGCACTATCTCAAGAAACCTCTCTGGGAACGATGTCATCTGCAACACAGAAAGTAAAACCTGCTGAAACTCAAGGCACAGATTCAGTTAATAGCATGCAATATTGAAGAAGTGATAATAAAAAACTGTAGGTTAGGGACTGATTATTTTCTAGTACTGCTAATTAGGAATTTTAGTAAACAAATGTCATCAAGCTTCCTGCTAAACACATTTTCTTCAAAATTATTTTTTTAAATACAAGATTGTGTAGATTTTTTTGGTCCAAATATGAAGTTGCAAAAGATCAGGCTGTACAAGTTCGTTTTCTGTTTAATTATAACATGTTTTTAATGAAAATAAATATTCCAATCTCCTATAATTTTATGGCATCATGGTTTTATCCATTGAAAGTTGGTGAGAAACATAACATCACAGTGGAACAGTGCAATGCATTGTAAAATCTTAAACCTATTAGTGTTAAAGTCTTGTTTACTTCAAATTTATATATATAATTCAATATTTCTGAAAAACAATCATCACAGTCAAAAGCCAGTGCTTTCCATATATAACATTTTTGGGTTTAAATTGTCTATTTATTAATTTTAACAGTCTAAAGCAAGTGTCTTCCATATATAATAAAGTATTATTTTTGTGTTATAATGTCTATTAATATTTAGAGATGATTTTTAGGGATAATTCTTTTGCATAGACGAACATTTACTGTATATATAAAATTCAGTGCAGTAAACCAGAGTATAAGTAAATTATGTATTCATATATAAGAAGCAGTCTCTGTCTTTTCTGAATGAAACTCAAAAGGCATATTCACTGCATAGCTGATATTAATCTTATGATTTCCCATAAGATTTTAGTACAAGTGTGTCTTAGCACAGTTAATAATTCATGTTCCCTTGGGTTTCTAGGATGACTTGTTTTGTAATTGAAAAAATGCAGATGAGCTTAACAACAAACAGCAAGTACAGGTGCTGTCATTTTCATAATTCTTTAGGAAAGAGACTATCACATTAAACAAAGAACAAGGGCTTCAGTTCTTTGTTCAGTATCCAAGTAGCTAATCTCCATAATCCATCCATTCAGTTTATCTCCCTCTCTATAAATTAAAATAGTCAATAACTGGGCACAAGCCTTTGAGCACTACAGGGGAGATGAAAAATATATCAATTTAAAGACGTAGTTCACAAATCTTGTTTTCTCAAGTTTTTAATTTAACGCCATGCAGAAAATGACAGAAATTGAATAAATTTTCAATTATGCAAGTGTTTAGAGATTAGTTCAGTTGGTGGCTTGCTTGGTAAAAGGTAGGTGCTGTCAATCCTAAAGTATGCAGTGAAGGACAGAGTTACCCACACTTAAATATCCAGGAATTCCAGTTTAATACAATGTTTTTTATTGATGCTGCAATCAACAGGATACTCAAACAAATTTCAGAGAGGTAGCTGGATGAATTTATACACCATAGTAATGGTTATAAAAGTAATAGTAAGAAAGATTCTAAGAAAAGGACATAAACAGAAAAAGAATGAAAACTGAAAGCCACCAACTGGTTGTTTGCTTTATGATTTAACCCAGAGGTTTTCACTGACACTACCTGCCTATCCCTAGTTACTTTCCGGAAGAGCTGTTGGGCCACAGTGCATCACAGGCAGATATTTCATATCAGATTGTGGAGCTGCTGTTATAAGCAGATCTGTAATTTTACCAGCATCTTTCTGATTTCATGGAGAAAGAGTGACAGGCCTTACAAAGTGATATAAATCCTATGGAAGGTAATATTTATAGCTCCACACATTTTTAAGCCTGGATTCTGGCTTATTTCCATAGTTGAGACCCTTATCTATTTTGCAGTCCTATTCTCTCTAAATACAAAAGGAGAAATATGTTGAAATAGGTCTCTCAGAAAAAAAAAAATAGTGCAGAAATAGTGAGGGAAAGTCAGTAAGCAATCTGAGGCCATGCCTATACTAGAAAGTTTTAATAGCAGCATTATTTTTGACTTCTTTTTTCTGAGTATATCTATTTAATATTTATATTCTTTGAAAATATCTGTCTTCAGAAAATTGTCTTCCACCTGTGCAGTTCACAATCATAGAAATCACATAAGCTTAGAGGATACAGTTTACTGTGTGGTAGGGAGTCATCCCTTGTTCCTCACTGGGCTCCATGTCTTGAAAAATGGTGGAATATCAGCATTACTTCCAGGAAACTGTGAGATTTTATGTTCCATTTCCCATTATCCTACTTGTTCCACATCATGATCTCCACTTTTCCTTTTCTGTATTTTTTTAGAGAGTCCTTCTGCTTTACACCAAATCATTTTCTCAGTGTCAGTCTGTCACATTGCTGCTGTGTTCATGAGTGAGTCAACACTGAGGACACTGCTGCCTTTTTCAAGTCTACAGTACCTGACACTGTCAAGCCATGAAACTTTAACTGTTACCTTTGAAACTGTCCATCATGTTACATCCTACTGATCAATCAAGATACTAAATTTTCAGTTTACTAAACTCCTGTAACTATCTGGCAATCACGCTACAGACTTTTAGTACTGAGATAGTAAAATAAGTATTTTTTAAAAGATGCAACCACAGTAGAAGCATAAAAATTCACATTGCTGCCAGGGAGTGGGCGAGCAGTTTAGAATTGGTTAATCTTTGAAAACTGGTGAAAAGTTGAAAGAGAATTGGTATCACTCCTGCAGAAATTCTGCTTCTGGACAGAAAACAATGCAAAATTAATGGGGTCATTTAAAGATGGAAAATTCAAAAATCTTATACCCAGGGCTTTCACCTGGTGGAGTAAAAAGGTAGAGACTGTCCCTACTTCCTGCTGCTGATATTGTTTTTGCTCTATTAAAGTATTCACTGCACAGTATGGAGACAGACATTATTCCAAAGGTGGAATGTCAGACTCTCCCTGCGAGGGTCTTAACCTCCAACTTTGAGTCATATGTGTTCTTGCACCCTGTCTTCCTGGCATCATCAATTTGTGTTCTTGCCTGAACTGGCTTACAAAGGGAATGTAGGGCTTTTTTTTTAGTGGATACAAAAGTGAAACTCTACTTTCCAGGAGAAATGAGATAGATGAAAGTAACTGCAGATGTGGATAGACCCAGAGCACCAGACTTTTCATGTTGTTTGTAATTTAGGCACTAAAACCTGACTGGATTCAGCAAATCCTGGATTTACTGTGTATGCTCCTTTTGACTCTAAACAACTAGCTATAGAAATCAATGACAGAACTTAGAACTCAACTGAGATCTACTTTTTCTCAATGAAGTTTTTCATTTCTAGAAACAGCTTCTTGTGTAGAGCTCAGAACCTTTCAAGTTTACTCATGTCCTGTATTATGATCTGCACACAGCTAAGTTTGTTCAACATCAAGGTTATATTTTCTTTCAGAGTTTTTCTTCTCTTTTGTATCAATATTGCTCTTTTATTTTTCACAGTGTAGCCCATCTTCAGCCAAAAACCCTTGCTAGTGCACCTAGTACATTCGCTTCTTACACAGCTGAGAACCTGTGTAAGTGATACTGCTTTATTTGAAGTTACAGGGCAAAGCCACAACCATTTTATGCTGGGGCCAGGAAGAACCAGGATTGGAACGATCAAATGTAATGGAAAAACAGAAGCCTTAGGACTGTTCTGAGAATAATTACTACTATGTCCTAAAGACAGACTAGTAGAGTTTGACAAGTCACTACAAGCTATGGAAAAGAGAGTGAGTTTCTACCTTTAGCTTTCTCGATATCACATATGCAGATTAGCTTCTGCCACTATTTTTATTTTTCCTCTCTGCAGTTGACATAGCTATGCAGTGAAAAAAGTGAATCAACATATAGTGTGGAAACATCAAAATGCAATTTTCACCAAATAAAAAAGGGTTTTAAAAACTTTTTTCTCAAAATTATTATTTTAATGAAACTGAAATTGAATTGTTTGTTAGCTAATTCAAGTAAATTGAATGAAAGAGGGAAAAATTAGTTTGAGCAGCTATTCCAGGTTTCATGACACACCCTTCCTAAAATGCTTATAATCATCATATACACATTAAGAAAAACCAAAAAACCCTCAATCCAGACTTTTCATAATAGCTTACATTTTTGACAGATATAAGGGAAAGGTCACGTTTCAATCTCTGTTGAAGAGAGGCCTTGTACTGCATTCTTTGTTCTAGTGAAACTCCTACAGAAATGAGCGAGAAGTATAGACATGTGATTTGGCTAGACCAATGTTTAGCTAAGTAACTGGAAAACAAACTAAATATTCAGCAGCATTTTCCCCAGAGTTCAGGTGCTGAAGTACATGCAACATTTATCTGGGGGGGGGGGGTCTCGATGGAAGTCGCTGGGTAAATCCTGTCTTGTACTCAACTGCAGCAAAACCAACCACTACAGGAGAAAATGTGATACACTTATGCCACAGAGCAAGTGGAACAAGGCAAAGGAAAATGTAGAATAGAGGGAGATGATCACATTTTACTAATTTCAGTAACTGCTGTGTCACCATGGCAGCATGAACAATAGGCACGTGCTCTCAATTAAAGTAATTCTACTGCCTGAGACAGAGGTGCATCTAAAATACTGAAGATAAGTACTTGTAAGGGTTCCAATACTTGAAACAATTCAGAATAAACTTGAAGAGGAGTTTAGATTGTTTTATTCACCAGCAATGCTTTGAACTGGATCCTGAAAGTAACTCCACAGACTAAGACTTTTACTAGGATGTTGAAGACGTGTACCTCAAATATTGTGACATGGTGCAGGTTTCTGCTTTGTACAGTCATGAATGATTCTGATAAAATTGATAGCAAACTGTATTTGTCACAGGAAGTATTTTTTTCTTCTTCAAGGCTAAGGAAAAAATTTTAAGGGTAGCAGACTGGGAAGGGATATCTCTGTATCTCTAGCACAATACAATATTGTGCAGAGAAAGCCAAGTTGAACCAGTTGCTGCCATTTTGGTTTTTGCTTTTTTTCTTCTTATATATTCTCTATATTCTTTGTAGCCTACTGTATTAATGGCTAGTTTTCCCAGTAATTTTCCATGCCCTTTCCCTAGGCAGAAAGACAAAACAAATTCCAAGACCCCTGTCCTATCTTGGTTCTTCCTGGCTACCAATAGCCCTTCAAGACGCATTTCCATAAACAAGGTACAGCTAGTACCAAGGGGGTGCTCCAGAGAAGGGGCTTGACCTGGGTGGGAATTGCATCACCACTTGTCCTCCTAATTGGTACTTATTTGTTAATTATGATAATTTGCAATACTTACAAAACTGTTTTCACCCCTGTGGGGGTGGGCTTTTGTGGACATTGTTCCATAACTGCCCCCAGAGCTCCAATAAAGATCCACTTTTTTATTACCTCCTATATTAATATTATCTTGAAAGTGTGTATTGTTTCATGTCTAGGTTGAAAAAGGCAACACAGCTACTTCCTCATAAAAGCCTAGAAAAAAAGGGAGCAAATGTGTGTGTCTCAAACATTGACAGCCAAATAGCTGTGGAGCCAACCAAGGATTGTTGGTAACAATGCACTGTGAGAAAGAACAGGATGTGGCTGAAGAAGGGGCCATAGGACACAGGGCAGCACTTTTCTGGGACAAACATCCTTGTTCTGGCCCCTGGACATAACCACAGCACAGTACAGTGCAGGCGCAGAAATGAAGTCAAGAAGTGGCTACAAGGGGATCAAGACCATCAATGATCCCAAACCTCCTCTGGCACATTTCCAGAAATGTCTAGAAGAACAAACTGAACATGATAACTAATTTGCATAGAAAGCAAGAAACCTATCTCCTGCATGGGGAAGCTTATAAACAAAAAAGTAGCCCCACAAAGCCCAAGGGGTATCTCCAGCACCCTGAACACTCCATCACCTGGATTGACACTGGATCCAGGACTGATGTATGTTCTTTCTTTCTCTTTAATTTCTTTCTCTTTCTTCTCTTTCATGCTTCCCCTCATTCAAAATCCACTGCTGTGTGGTCATAGTAGAAGATAAGGGACTAACTTATACCAATTTCCATGGCAAGTATTTACTTTTCTAACAAAACTTTCTAAGTTTTTGTGGGCCCTCTGACTTTTGTCATTCCTTTTCAGCCATGGGCATCTATGAATCTTGGGTGCTCCCTTCCCCTTAGGGGTGAGATGACACACTTGTTTACCAGTTGCTACGTTAACATAACCTTTCACTTACATTAATGATCCATTCTGATGAGCTACAAAGAGTGGGAAAACCTTTGAAGGTTACAGGGCAAAAGGTGAAGATTACTAAAGGGAAAAGTAAAAAGTTAGGAAAGATGGAGCAGCAAAGTGAGCTGTTTCCATCAAGATTTCTTATAAAGCATTTGACTGCTAAAGATAAATACGGAGTAATTTCAGTAACACGTGTATCAGGCGGAGTGCAGCAGCATGTAATGAATTAGGAAATTAGGCTGTCCTCTTTTCCTTGAAAGCATGGAAATTGCCTTGTGACATTGTTTTATATTACAGTTTATAATTCAGTGCAGATTTACATGGGCCCATCTTATTTTAAGTGTTAAGTGAATTTTCACTATTGCTGAAAGACAGAGTACCTTTGGGAATGGGGGTTAATACCACATGCATACCAGAGTTTGTTATGACCTTTTTTATTACATTGAAAACCAAGTGAATCCAAATGTTAAGTATGACTTAACTGTGACATCAGAGAATGATGTTTTTATGAGTATGCCTGCTGCATGCTGTTAAGTAAAGACATAATCAAATTTCCACTGTTAGCAGGATTTCTTTCATTTGTTGTAGATGATATTAAAGAGTTAATAGGTGATAATTTTCTATTACTATACAGTAATTTAGAGTTTTCATAATTAAGATTACATTCCCATTATAGTCAATAGAGAGAAATAGTCTGACTAACCTTTGACCATACGAGGCATTGAGGTGACGGGATGGAAGGAGATACCTGTATTGTATTCAAAAAAACCGCAGCTTCAGCAGCTGAATCTTCCCTGATCTACCTATTCTTGCCTGTTCTCTACTTTTCATTGTGTAACAACCTTTTCCACTGTTTGCAGTGTCTACATCTATAGTTTATTTGCTTTATTTTGTAAGATAATCTTCATTTTTACATCTTCACTGCTGTAGAAAGCAAAGGTAATGGAATAAAAAAAAAAGGGATCTTGTTTCTATTAGACAGCACTACCACTCATCTTTTTAAAGATGGCTCTTCCTCGTTGTTCATGGTTATCCACTCATGTGAATCAGCAAACACCATATCAACCTATAAGAAATCCTCAGCCCTCTGTTCACCTGAGTCATGTGAGCAGATACCCAGAGTAAAAAAGAAAGAGCTCTCTTTAAAGCTGTCAGTTGCCAGTGAGCAGAAAGAAATGGGATCACATCTGCTGCACTCCTGCCAATCCGTTCTCCCCCTGCAGCAAATTATACACATATTCATAAACACTCCAGAGGATTTATCAGCTCATACTGTGAGTTTTCCAGGAATGCACAAGTGAGCTATAATGTTTTTACTTAAGAGAAAGACAGTCCATTTCTTCCTTGTTTTCCTCATTTCTGCTGCTCAGTGTGCCACACTGCATCAGATATTGTGACAATTTCAACAATCCATGCTTAACAATAAAGCCATCTGATATGCTTCAGAACCTAATCTGAAATTGCTTCACAGACAAGCTCTGCAGAAAACTGAGGCTGTGTTGGTTATGGCAGCCGTGTGTATCACTGCTACCAGTGCAATGCATTGGTGCTAACCCAGGAGATCTCCATCCTACAGAGTCCCAGAGGGAGAGATTTAGTGTTCCTGGCATGGCTGGCTGAATGACTTCACAAGATTTGTTTACCAATAACTTAATCTACAAAGGCTGTATTTCTCTTAAGTTATATCTGCCTTCTTGTTTGTTTTTTCAAATACGCTGCTATTACCCCAGTCTCTTCACCAAACTGCTTAAATATATTGAGTGAAGTTACAGTTCTCAGAAAAGACTATGAAAGAAATTAATTTGATTTTATGTAATTCAAATTCAACCCACATAAGCCGGAACATTTACAACAGTTCAAATTAGAGTCAGTGCAGTTTTAATTCCTTCATCTTCACTTTCTGTCACAACAAATTAAGTTAGATTTGCTGTTTTGAGATTTTTATGGCTGTGTTCTTGCTACTTAAATTAAAGATGTTTCTAATCCAGGGCATGATGTCTAACAACCTCAGACATAAGTTATGACATCAATAGGATTATGCTTTTATGAAAATGATGGGAAGCCACAATCAGTAAAGCATTCCATAATGTTATCAGCTAAAGGGAAGAAATATGAGAACTTAAACACAAATCAGAGCAGAGTAATATGAATATATATGTATATTTTCACTTGGTGTTTTGGAGGTTACAATTGTAGTTAAAACCTAATAAATGATCAATGGAGCAATATATTCAACAAATTAAACCTTTTTTTTTTTTTTTAGAATAACCACAAAAGGATAGATATGGCACCATAAATATTAATTATTCAATCTGCAGTGCCTGTATGGTTTGTTCTGAGTTTGATTCATGTATTCCTTAGATGTACTGGGTCAGAGAAGATATATGTTATGGTTCCTACTCATTATTGGGTTAAGTAGCTTCCCAAAACTTCTGAAGATCACATCTGAATTTGTGTTTTCTGGATTTCTTCCAAAATGTGAAAAAAACCCCTTTTACAATGTTTTCATCAGTAAAAAAAAAATACAAAAAAAATCCTTGAATAATTAAATGTGCCCTTTTAAAATATATTTCCCTTTTCTTTTATTCACATTCAGCTTGCTAACATCCCTAGCACAGAACAAGCTGTCTGGACTTTATCTGGCAGTTTAGTGATGTGTACAACACCACTACATTTCATCAGCAAGCACAATGACAGATCAGGTGTCCTCTGCTTGTAGTTACATGTCAGTGCTCAAATGATGGGTAATTACCAGTGACAGACCCAACACTGCAATGGGAGGAATCAAGGGTCGGGAGAAGAGATGGAAGTGACAGTGCAGAGCACTCAAGGCACTGGGCATAGAGATAAGCAGCAACAACAATCTGTACACTGACCACATTTTAAATTTTTTTTTTTTTCTGGGAGGTGCAGTATCATAAGCTAGAAGCTGCTCATTCTGCTCATATTTGTGGTTTGTGGTTCAGAAATTTCTGACAAGGGGAAATCATTATTTTATTCTTGCCTGTGTAACTGGCAGCAATTAGCTGCAGCTGAGAGACCACAGGCAGAGGCAGCTGTAAAACTTGTCAAGGAGATTTTTCCATTGATAGCAGAGGAGAGACTAACACTTTCCAATTCTAGGAATATGATAACTTCAGGAATACATCTTACTCATAAGGACAGAGAACCTTTATGGTATTAAGAGAGTGTTAGCAGACATAAATTATGTATTGTTCCCCATGAGATAACCCTGCCTGATCAACATGCAAGCAGAGCTCCAAAAGCACTCTTGACCATCTAGTGTATGGAACTCTGAGTGAAAATGTGTTCTGGGACTTGTTGACTTGGAACTGAAGAAGCAGCCTCTTCAGGAAAGAAAAATTGAAAATTGAGAATTGAAAGCACAGCTCTGGTTTTATTGGCACTTCCTAAATAAATATGAACATCTTCCTTACATGGGCTACTTGATTCTACACATGGAGACTAAAGATACTATTTGGAAGAAGGACACTGGAAAGGTTGTCTTTTGTCCCCCAGACCTGTATCATGCCTGTGTACTTGCTGGGCACAGAGATTGCTTCTGGCAAGGAGAGTTTGGCAGTCATTTGCCTGCAGTATCAAGTAGAAGGCAACTGCTAATAAAATTCTACCACTCTCCTTTAGTGCTCTAATTAGTGAAGTCTGACTAGACAGGTGCAAGTAGGAACTTCTGCCTCAATCTGAAAAAATGAGGGTCCTTCCTATGATTGAATGCTCTGTGCATTCCCAAGAAGATCCTCTTCCCTGGGAAATCCACGTACACACATGTTAATGTGGATGATTGCTTACAGTTGTCAGGGTTTATGTCAACTATGACAGAAAGACTTAGCCAGCAGAACTTCTCAAAAATAGCATATATTGGTACATCCTAAAATATAGTGTATAAGTGTAGAGAGTGAACAACATAACCTCCCAAAAATCCATTCCTACTGGTAAGTGTGAAGACTTTTGCTGGAAATCTCCACAAATTTCAAGAACTGCCTCATCAGTAAAGCTCTCTCTGCAGAGGAGTGCTATGATTTACCAGCTGAACATCACGAGGCAGAAGAAATTTTACGAGGATGGTGACTTTCTCTGTGAATTCTGCACTTTTTCCCATGTGAATCTCTTTGTTTCTTACATCCTTGGTCTGTCACCATCACTTCATGACCTTAGAGAAACTAACGGCCCTTAAAATCTGTGGGGGGAGGAATGGAAACCAAATGACCCAAAGCTTGCTGGAACAGATCCCTCCTTGCCTCCTTCCTGGGTATCTGCTGTGGGACACAGCCAGAACACCCACAGTTCCTGGGCTGCCTTGAGGCTGGGGTACCCCAGGCTGGTGGTACCCCCAGCTCACCAGCTGCCCCCAACACAGCCAGAGGAGCTTTTCCGTGGGGTCAGGTGAGTGCCAGCAGTGATTGCTGCTGCTGCTTGGCACACAGGCAGATACTTCCTTAAAGTTAGGGAACAGGGAAGGAGAAAAGAAGCTTTGAAAGCATTGTCCAGCAGTATGGAAAATAATATGTAAGCCAAACAACAGTTTTGTGTATAGGAGTGCTAAAAAAGAGCTATCCTTCAATTTTATGGCCTTAACACATCACTCAGAATTTGGGAGATTAACATCTTTACTGCACACCAAGGGGCAAAAACAGCATTTTTAAAGAGAAAATGGTAAGCTGCCTGGGTAAAATAAAAAGTGTTATTCAAATTAAAATATCTATTAATTAGCCCTATTTCAGTGGCAAAATATTTCAGATAGCTCCTCCTAGAAACTCTCAAAAATAACAGGAGATCATTTCAGGTATTTGACTGTTCATAGCACAGACTTAAAAGGATATTCTTTACATTATTTCTCTTATGTATGTGGTGAATAGCTTTTTCTCCCTTAATTTACAAGGTTATGTTAATATCTTCTTGCCTTTTTTTGGTCTCATTCTCAGAATTTAATTTGCCTGAGAGGATTTATCGTGTGTTTCTCTTATATGTATTGTATCTTATCTATCCTAGTATTTAACGCTGGGAATTATCATTGTCACTTGATATATAAAGGCATAAGGCAGGACCAAGTTTTAACTTATTTTTAAAATGTTGTTTCCTTATTGCTATAATTGCATAACTTCTTGGACGTAAGTGTTCCTTTACATCATTACATTTCCTTCTGCTCATTGCTTATCTATGCTAAATGAAATTCCCTTCATTCACAAACAGAGCAATGTTTAGTTGTTGTTTTGCTTTTATTAATTTGTTCATGACCCCTAGGGATGCCTGCTACACTCTCATCTATGCAAAGGAAATTTAACTATGTTGTGTTTTCCTAAAGGCCATAATTATTTAATTAAAGCTTAGAAGATAAACTGAAAGCTTACAAACTCTATGCATAAGTTGGTTTCTCATTGCTGAAAAAATAGGATGTTTAAAGAACACTTTTCTGAAAAACAAAAACTTTGAGCAGAATAAAGAGGAAATGGCATGCTGATTTTATTGTATTAGGAAAATGCAGATTGGAGCTAACAAGAAAACCTCACATGTGGACATGTGTAAGGGTGTGAAAAGCTAAGTTTTTGGGCCACCATTTCTGAAGAAAACAGCTGACTACATTTTGGACTAAGATTCAGGTCCAACACCTTCTAAAATAAGATAATTTTCTCCCAGGCTTGAAGATAAAATATTCTGTCCTGAAAATCTTCATTTTCTTCCAGCATACCATTTCAATATGATTCTCTTTTTTTTTGGCACTTCATTGTATTTGGATTACTTTTCTTCCAATTTCCCTATGATTACAACATCCTCCGCTGGCTTCCTCAATTGCAGTTTTCAAAAGGTGAAAGAAATTAAATTGAATTTCATATCCAACTGAAGAATTTTCACTTGAAGTCAGAAGAAACATATATCCTTCTAATGTGTATATATATATATCAAAGAACTAGAAAACTGTTGAGTTCCAGAGTGCACATAATGCTAAAATGCTCTTTGACAGAATCCATTTTCAGAGTGGAAGCACATTTAATCTTAAAAGATATCACGACACATTAACAATTTGCTTACAGATTCCTGGTAGTCTGAATAGTCTTCGTGTAGACTCCTGAGTAGACATTAACTTTCAATGGTCCCTGTATGATTTTGACAGTGTTTTAACTATTGTGATTGAGAATCCGTTTCATCCATGGATACTGTTTATCTGAGGAGACATTTCTTCTGAAAGACTCCATACACTAATGCCATTCAAATACTAAGAAGAGCTCACAGCTGAATTTGACCTGAATTCCTCAGGAGTATCACAGCCCTTACAAATTCTAAACAGTTATGTTAAGCTTAATTTTATAATGACCATTTACAGAAAATGTAACAAATCTATGTGGTTTTTTATATGTTTCTTGTTCCCTATTTTCCTAAAAAAAATCATATTGATGTTTTCTGAATATGATTACTGGCTGGAATATCAGTATTTTCCTATTTCTCTATGCACAGAATTACAGATTTCACTTTTTCCAAACAGAAGAATCTTGGTGTACAATTTCTTCTGTAAGGGAGCAAAACGAAAACAATTTAATTATGTCCCTCACACTGTCTTGAGACAAATTTCCATTAGAGTTTGGCCATAAGGCAGATGAACTAAGTGGTTTATTGTTGGGGATTTTTGAGGTTTTTTTCTTTGATTTTTTTTTTCTGATTTACCATCACTTCAAGCATTATGACCTACACAATTTTTATGATTTTTACATTTTGAAAACAACAGGAGATACAAGAGAGCAGAAGAGGTCACTGTAATCAGAGGAATATGGAACAACATCCAATATATTAGGCAATTTCTGAAATTAAATAAATTCCTCTTTTCCCCTTTTTTTTTTTTTTTTAAGGAAGGCTCAAGAGAAATAATATGTTCATGAGCAGCAGTATTGAGTGCAACAGGAATTGCACTTGCTTAAGGATGAATTGGCATGGCAAGATGGGTCGATGAGGGGAGAGCAGTGGGTGTTGTGTACCTCAGCCTCAGCAAGGCTTTTGACACTGTCTCCCATAACATCCTCATAGGCAAGCTCAGGAAATGTGGGTGAGATGAACAGACAGTGAGGTGGATTGAGAACTGGCTGAATGGAAGAGCTCAGAGGGTTGTGATCAGCTGAGCAGAATCCAATTGGAGGCCTGTAGTCAGCGGTGTTCCCAAGGATCAATTCTGGGTCCAATCTTACTCAACTTGTTTATGAAAAACCTGGATGAAGGGGTAGAATGCACCCTGAGCAAGTTTGCTGATGATACAAACTGTTGGGAGAGGCTGGTCCACCTGAAGGCTACACTGCCATTCAGTGGGACCTTGATAGGCTGCAGAGTTGGGTGGAGAGAAACCTAACGCAGTTCAACACGGGCAAGTGCAGGGTCCTGCACCTGGGGAGGAATAACCCCAAGTGCCAGCACAGGCTGGGGCTGACCCACTGGAAAGCAGCTCTGCAGAGAAGGACTTGGGAGTCTTGGTGGATGATAAGTTGCCCCTGAGGTGTCAGTGTCCTTGCGGACAGGAAGGCCAATGACACCCTGGGGTGCATTGGAAGAGTGTGGCCAGCAGGCCAAGTAGGGTGATCCTGCCCCTCTACTTGGCCCTAGTAAAGTCACATCTGTGACATCCTGTGTCCAGTTCTGGGCTCCTCAGTACAAGCAGACAAGGAGCTACTGGGGAGGGTCCAGAAGAGGCCACAACATTGATTAGGGATCTGGAACTTCTCTCTTATGAGAGCCTGCAGGAGCTGGGACTGCTTAGTCTGGAGAAGACCAAGAGGGGACCTCATTAATGCATATAAATGTCTCAAAGGTGGGTGCCAAGAAGATGATACCAGACTGTCTTCAGTGGTCCCCAGTGGCAGGACAAAGAGCAATGGTCATAAACTACAACACAAGAAGTTTCACCTCAACATGAGGAAGAACTTCTTTACACTGAGGGTGGTAAAGCAGTGGAACAGGCTGCCCAGGGAGGCTGTGGAGCCTCCCTCTCTGGAGACATTCAGAGCCCACCTGGACTCTTTCCTGTGTCACCCACTCTAGGTGACCCTGCCTTGGCAGGGGGTTGGACCAGATGATCTCCAGGGGTCCTTTCCAACCCTAACAATTCTGTAAATCTGTGAATTCACTATGATATACAGTAGTGTAGTACTGCATGGCCACTGTGGTACCTGCAAAAAAAATTTCCCTTTATCCCAACACATTGCCTTTGAGACCTGATAAAAGAGAACCTCTCATTTTTTGGTGTGAATTATCCATGTACAAGCACTGATTTCAGTGGACATTCATTTTATGCTATTATTGAGGAACAGCATTTCAGTCTTTCCATTCTTCACAAATCCTTTGTCTGATCTGTATAGCAAATGTTTTCACATGATCAGGATTTAAATGCTGCCACATTTTCAGTGTTAGCTCTTCTACAAGCTGTTTTCTTTATTGGATTCATTTTCCCACATAATTCACTCTAAACTGCAATTTATTTAAATCATGGACTGACTGGACAGATAGGGGTAGCGATTCAGACGGTTTGAGATTTTTCTGTCTAATATTCATTTCAGTATTTGCCAAAATCCCCTTTTCTAAGTGCATATTTAAAACCCTTTCATTTACTGATTTACTTTTGGCTTCCTATAAGGATTCATACTGATCTAGCTGCCTTAATCAATAATTCATTATGCCCGGGAGTAGAAGTTTTTTTCCCTTTGGCTTCAGTATGTTGCAATACAAAACCAAAATGAAATAAGTAAAAGGCAAATTTATGGACCCAGATGTATTTATTGAAATTAAATTGTATTTTATTGAAACTGTTCCTATTTGAAGTTGAATATTCCTGTAGAAGTTAAAATGGCCATACATTTTAAATATATATTACTATCATCCCATTTGAGGCAGACTTGGCACACAGCAGAATTGCAATTTGGCTACCGTAGTTTGAGGAGTTCATGTGCAGTTTACGGATTCTGTTTGATATGAAGGACTCTTTGTGATGTCCATGTGACTGAAAATTTCATTTGGAAGAAAATATAGGTTTGTTCACTTCACCCATTTAATGGCCCTACTCCAGTAAAAGACTGCAGAACACTGCAATTTCCTATGAACCATCAAACTGCAGGAAAGGTGAAATCTTTTCTGCCCATACGGCATAATGCTTAGGTAAGGATCTCTCAAGGCTGACTTTTAGGGCTTGAGCAGGCACACAGGAGATTACTCAGTAAGTCCAGCCATGTGTCTCATCTGACAAAGGTTATGTGTGTCAGGACATGTGAGGGGAGCAAGAAGAAACAGAACAAAAGGAAAACAGCTGAACAGAAAAACAGAGAGTCCATGATTCGGAGAAGAAAAAGAATGAAAAAGGGGATTAAGAGAGTCTTTGTAATTATAAGTTCAGAGAGCAAATAAGAGTAAAGTAAGTTTTTGTGTGCAGCCTGGCATAGGTATGCAAACACACATTGCGAAAGAGCAGTGTACCATGGAGATCTAGAGAACCTTTGTGGGTAGGGAGGAGGCAGAGATGAAAGCTGAAAGCCTTGCTAAAGCACCTAAACCACTTGTTAATGCACTTTCCATTGTGCAATAGGGCAGAGATTGCATCTCCACTCAGCTCAGGCTATTGCTACTGCAGGATCACACTGGATCAGACTGGATTTCTTCCACAGATTTTGTAAGAGAGAATCATGCTTTTAAGTTCCTCCTTGGCAGGCACAGCATCAATCATCCAGAAGGTTGTTTGTCTTCTCTTCACCGCTGAGACATTGAGAGGGATTCATCAAGTATTAATAAGTCCTCTAGGTTGCTTGCCGTGAGCTATAAAACTGCAGCCTGTAATTCCATGCTTTGAAAAGAATATATCTGTTTCAATATATGTAAAAGGCTCTTTGAAATAATTAAAAAGCAGAAAGACAGGATACGGCCAAAACCTTATAAACAGGAGCCCAGTAGCTATTTATATTATTCTTCAATTACTTTGTTGAAATATTTTAATCTCTACCCATGATAACACCTCTACACAGATGTGCCAGACAGGACAGGCTTGCCAGTGAAATCATATCCAAGAAAACTGTGAATTGGTGAGAAACAGCTTTTGAAAAACACTGCCCAGTGGAAGAAAAATACCTTATCCATGCATAATAAATGACACTCTATTTATACAATGACACTCTGAAAATATAAGCTCTTTGGGCTTATTAAGTCATTCAATAGACCATCAAAATACATTAAAAATACTAGTGACTTCTGATAAATAGACTTGTAAAATAATCTCTAATTCAAAGCCCTATGTGTGAGCATAATGTGTGCATGCTCATGTGTCTGTTCACATATCACAGCACGGATGAAGAGAGCATGACTGAACAAAAAGCACTAGATGCCCTGATGTTTCAAAAGCTGGCGACTAAAAGAAGGTCAGAGGTAGTTCCTGTTAATATTTGAGTACAATGTGTAGGTTAGAAATAGGATTCTGGGATCAGAGCCACATGGTGCTCTAGGGAAAATACATGTATTAGTATTCTCTTTCTGTAACACTATTCAGATCTTCCAGTCTCATTCCATTTGCAGAAAATATAAATGAAGCTGTATTAAATAAAACACTCTTAGGTTTACTCTATTAATTTTCTTACTCCCAGTAAACCTTCTTATCTCAGTGATATTGTTGTTCAGACAAACTGTCCTTGAGGACCATATCAGCCTTCAGAAGGGTGCACAGAAGGTAGGTGAAGTTCTATTTTCTGATGGCTAAGTGATGCAATAGCTGCTCCTGCTACTGTAGCATATTGCCAAAAAGTGTAGCCAACATGCAAGGTTTTATCCCAGTGCCAGAAAGAAGGACAGAGTCAGCAGCAATATTTAACACACTTTATATTTCTTAAGTCTAATTAATTTAATGTTCATATAATTTGATTAAATCTCACACTGCTTATCTTTTCCTTAAGTACTCCAGTAGCATTCATTTTGAAACAGTCACCAAAAGGAGAGTCATTGAAGAGCAGGGGTAAATACTTCTCTCCCTAGAATCCAATCACAAACATACCATCATTGTAAAAGCAGCATGAGATGAACCGTGATAAAATAAGAACACTTTGAGGATAATCAGTAAAATGAAAACAGCTTACCTATTGAAAAGAACATAATAATTCAGCCCAAATTGCATATCTGGACTTTATTTTCTGTTACTGACTTGCTATTGGGGACAAAAATGAAGAAGGGTTTTATCTTTGTATTTGTATGGTTCACAGTAAATAAGCTAAGTCAAGAAATGACAAAATAATGTAATAAAATGTTTAAACCAGCATTAATGCAATTTATAGATAGTTTCAGAATTTTACTATACAAACATGACCATGGATAAGATACTAGTTATTCATCACATTTTATGGTCCTTTATGCTATTAAATGACAGGAGTATTCTAAAGGTCAAATGTGAAATGCAAAAGGCAAAAAAAAAGCCAAACATCTTCTTGTTGTTGAACATTTTGTTTGTGCTGTGCTTAAGTTGCCCTAAGGATTTCTTTCTGTCCTCAGAAAGTCAACAAGCAAACAATTTGAAAATGATTAATATTGATTTTACAGAATACACCACAGTTCTGCTGGAATTCTTCTGTCTTCAGCAGAAAGTTATATTTGTTGTTTTGAAGAGAGGATAATTAATATAGTGGAAGGAAAAATGGGCAGAAAGTACTGTATGCCCCTGAGGCTGACACTGATGCCTCTCACTGCACCTTGTGCAGGCCCTGTTTGGCTGCAGCAATAACAGATACCTGACTTGGTGTTGCACACATGCAGAATGCCCTAAATACGCTTCCAGGGGATCTTCTGCAAGGGCACTTCCATGTCAAGGGCAGGAAGTGCAAAATTGAGTCGATGGATGTCCTCTTTCCATAACTCCCTTCTGGGAAAGCCCTAGCTCAGCCTTGTACTGGCTCAGCTGCCACTGCCAACAAGTGCCAGTTGCCTACATGCAAAGCCAGGACCCACGGGGAGAACTGACAAGCACTGAGAGAGAGAACCAGGGCTGCAAATTGCTTGCTGCTCTTGCATTAGCCCAAGGGATGCCAGAAACAGGGATTTATTGTATGGATACAAAGGCTCTGCAGGTTCATGGGTCCTGGCATGTCTTACAACAGGCTTCACCTGCCCCAGTCCTTGTAGCTTAGACACACTGAAAGATATCAGAAAATCTTGAGATGTAGCTTCCCACAAGTTTGTTTTAATTTTCCCTCAGAAATACTGATGGCCAGCTAACAGCCTAAAGTTTAGCTTGGCTTTATTTGTTTTTCCATTAAAATTCTTTCAGAAGATAAACAGTTATTTATAGCTTAATTTAAAGAAGATTTAGTTCCAAGTGTAAGGTTTCATAGGAGCTTCTTCATATCCCTTGGAGAATGGGTTCTTGCTAGCATTACCAACATCCATCAGTTGTATCTGTCAGCAATGGAAGAAAACGATGTAGAACCAGGGCTCAGTCAAAGCAAATAGAATAATCCACCAGCTCAACAAAAAAGCTTTGTCTATGGAAATCTATTTTATCTGTGGGTTTCTCCAATGTAATTGTAAATTTACACAACCTTTACACTGGATAACAGCTCAAGAAGTAATACTTGTAGATAAGCTCATTGCAATTTTACACTGACTATTCAAAAATCCTACTTTCTCTAAAGAAAGTATCCATCCTTCTTGGATGCTTTCTGTCCATTTTTGGTGTTTCCTTCAAATAAGGTATATAAAAGATAATAGCAATTATGTAATATTTAAATATAGGAATTCAAATAGTTCATGTTTTCACAGCCTTAGTTCCACCAGCAGACACCTTTTGAACTCTGTTTCAAATACTGTAAGTGGAGGACAGCATTCACTGGTTAAAAACGAAAACTGCTTCCATACAGTGACAATTTCTTGTTTTATACAGCCTTTATTTTGGTAAAAGCAAAGCAAAAAATTTTGCCACTTCATTCTTCCACTCATACTTCCGTCCACAACCAGTGAATTAATTACTAATTTGAACAGGAATTGGGATTTACACCATGTCATATGTTTTGCCTCCTTTCTGTCATACACATAAAACTTTTTCTTTCTATTTAATTAGCTCTCACCATTATTTAGCACCATTATTTTCTACAAGTCAAGACGCTACCAGTGTTTTAAAGTATGTCATATCAGAATATCCAAGATAATTAAGGAAGTCTGTTATTCCATATACTTGTCTACTGCTTTCAAAGAGAACAAACAAACTTTTATAAAATGTTAATTCATGACCATGCTAAATTGGGTATCAACAAGATATTTTATTTCTGCCCAAAGAACTATTTTTTTGTCAAACCAACAGTATTATCAGCTTGAAACTGGCACTATCTAAAATATCAGAGTACTTCAGGAATATTTCTGAGGACTGATGTACTGTATTTTAATTTGTGATAAATTAGTGGTTAAACACCCTTGAATAACATCACAACTTTAACATTTTTGTCTGCATTGTTAAAACCAGATGATAATATTACCTGTTTGTGTCGATGACATCTTTGAGAACAAGCCTTGAACCTTAGGAAGACAGGATGGAAGTTGTTTTGGTTTTGTGAGTGACAATACGGGAAATATGAGACCACAGTTGTTAAAAAGAAGCTGCACAAGAAGCAGTTCACTCTGATAACACTTCATTCTTCAGCCAGGGACTTGAATACGCAAATGGGACCACCAAACATACTGCAAAAGGATTTACAGGTAACATTTGTCCATCTCTGAGCAAGGACATTGGGCCAGATGACCTACTGTGGTCCCTTCCAACACTACCCATTGTGCAATTCTGTGATTCTGCGGTTCTGTTACTCTGTAATCTTTGTTTATGGAACACGTACTTCTAACAGGAAATTTATAAATAGAACATGTCAACACTCTGATGCACAATTTCTCCTCCACTACACATTGCTTTTTGCTTCACTAGGCTGACTGTCAGCTGCAGACATTCACCATGCTGAGAGCACAAGGCAAATGCCCTCAGCGTATCTAAGATCTTCTTTAAGCAAAATTGTGTACAACATAATATCACAAACAGCTGTTTCTTCCAATGTGTCCATCAGCTGAGAACAGTCAGGACAGGCAGGACTTGGCTGTGCCATGCACCCATGGAAACTCAGGAAAAATGACATTCAGCTGTCATTCACACAAACTGAGCTTTCCCTTCCCTTAAGGAGTTCTTTCATCAGTGTAACTTCTTCACTGGGGCTTTGAGTCACTTCCTCAGGTGTTCTAGGATTGCATGATGTGCTGAATCAAGTGCTTAACAAGAGACAGACAAAAAGAATGGGGTATGTCTCATTAAACCCAGTTATTTCCTCAGAAAACATCTGTAATGTGCAACTTCATCGAAGACAAAACATCTGGTCTAAATCCACACCAAATTTTCCGTTTTTGTCCCAAGGTGTGCTGCTAACTGAGGCATGGATACAAAAGCAAAGACACTCACTGTAGCTGACCAAATTATAAGGCTTCTGCAGATTCTGTGCAAGTCCTGCACCTCATTTTTCAGCAGAACCTTTCTTGAGATCTTATGGAAGACAGAGTACCCACTGAATATAAGAACATTGCAGAAACCCCACAAAACCACCTGTCACCAGCAGTGATCTTATCAGCTCTGATACCTTACCAGGTTTTGGGGAGAGAGACAGGGGTGTAGGTTGCAATCTCACATTCTTTCTGGCTGGGGGAAGCTTCCTGCTCACATAAGCACGATGGTATGAATAAGTTGCTTCAAAGGGATTTTCCCATTGATCCAGTAGATTATACAGCCTACCACTCTGCCTAACACAAATTTCATTGAGCTTGATGAAAGCTACAGAAACTATGTCTGGCTTTCAGATGGCATTTCAAATTGAACACAATCTTTCCTGAGGAATGAGTTGACAGTATTCTAAACTTGAAACCAAATGACCTTTCTTTTCTTTCTTAATAAGCATCTGCAATGACACTTACTATATGGGAGATTCTTATTTGCCATGGCTGCTGCAAAAATCACCTCATGTATGATATTTGATAGGTCTATTAAGCACTTGTTAGCACAAGTGGTCTGAAATAACATTGTTTAGAAATTAAAAGAAACTGAAAATTCAGACTTTGTGAATGTCAGAAAGCAGGTACCTGACATCTTGACTCTAACATGATCCCTCCAATAAAACCTGTTAGTTTACCTGTGGGGAGAGATAAGATAGAATTGGGTTGCGGGCGGTGAGACTGCCTGCAGAGGCACATGGGGGCACAAAGGAGCACATGGTGGCACAAAGGAGCCCATGGCAGCACACAGAGGCTTGTCTCCACTGGACCCTGGGGGGAGGAGGTGTCACAGGGCAGACCCCTACGGAGAGGAGCCTGCCTGGAGCTGATGGACAAGAGAACAGCGAGTGACCACCCCATAGAAGGACACTGAGAAAGTGTGCTGCTGATGTGGCAACACGGGATAGGTCACGTAGTGAGAATTACCATGTAAGGAAATACTATGCCTTGGAAAAGTGTATAAAACCAGCTCCCTTCTTTGAAAAAACAATTCAGATTCCCTGCCGGTCTGGGTCCGGGCCTCAATCGCTACATTTACCTACCAGAATACCAAAACTGGGCAAACCTTTTAACAGCAGAGAACTATTGCCAGTATCAGTTTTTCTGTCTATTCATTAATTAAAGTCAGTTAATCACCAATCTCTTCTATTGACCAATAGTAGTCCAAATGCAACTGTTCGGTTTGGTACCAATTCTATTGATTAAACTTGAGGTAATGGAAGAGTAATCACTGTACCACTGGGAAACAGGAGAGCCAAAAACTGCTGCCTATATCTACTGTTTTTCTTGTCAGGTTTCTCCAGTGTAACTGGCTAGGTGCCCTATTCCCTTTCTACACGCATAATAGAATAATCCTAAATAATGATGACTGATCTTTCCAGGTATCATTAATACTAAATGCCAGTTGATGGCAAAATAGATCACAGTCTGTATTGCTAGCCTGAATTTAATAAAAATAGAAAGACATACCACAGGGATCTGAACTGGTCTGAAATAAAATGTTGATGAATACTGTACACTGTAAGTAAATAGGCCCACTAAATATTCAACAAGGCTGAAATATCATTTTGGCATAGAGAGAAAGCAGAGCAGCCAAGTTGTACTGAAGCAGTCTGTTGAAGAGGCCTAAAACCAGAAATGACTGAGTACTTCTGTAGGTTTCTTTTTATAACCAGTAGTTTTCTTCTGTTATCAGATGAATTTGTTCGAATAGGTGCTGATAAAAACTGATTTTTTAAGTCACGATAGCAAATCTCTCTTGAAAGACCCTAAGTGACAGACTAACATGAATTCAATGTACTTGTAGCATGTTAAAAGTAAACTCCAATTATTAGGGGATTAAGGCACTGAGAAAAGTGGCATCCAGTCTGAAATTGTGAGCACCAAGTTTGCGTGCATTTTCATGTCATTCATTTATTTTGTGCTCATGCATAAGCTATTCAGTCTATATTGCCTTCCACCCCTTTATAAAACTTTTTAAAGGAGTTTTTAAATCTAAAATTCATAACTTTATTGTATTCATCATATGTAAAAACATTTTCTCAAGCAGATATTCATCATTTCTATGGCAGGATACTTCAGTTCCAGCTTTTTACCTAATAAAGGCAGACACCAGCAAGTGTTCTGATGAAAGGCAGCACAAATCCCAGTTTTATATTTTGTAATTGATATGCTTTTGACAGAATGATAAGTTTTCAAGGTCTTCTTGACCATCTTGACCTCAGAAAGAGATAAAAACTCCTGGCTATTTTGGCTACAAGAAAAACATTTAGGGGGTAGTGGCATTTGACTAACACATTATCATGATAAGACAACATCAGTCATATCCTGAGGGCTGGAATCAAAGTACATCAGATTAATTATTTTGTAAGATCAAAATAATTACTATCTTCAAAATAGTTTATTTTATCTGTGGCACTGTTGTTTTGTTCATATACCAACATAAACAGTCAGAGTTGTAGGAGACATTATGTTCCTGAAATCATATTTCCAGTAGAAAACTAGGGGTGGTAGAACTGGAGATAGTGTGAAAATAACTAATTTAATTTGCAACTAAATATTAGTCATGGAACAGAGAGTATTAACCACCTTGCTGTGAATCCATCCTTTCAGGAATTTCAACACCTTATTAGAACAACACTGAAGTAGGAGCAATGATAACCAGAGACTGAGGCAAAGAGAAAATACTTCTGTTGCTCACTGCAAAGACTCAACACTGTGTAAAACGCAGCTATTTTGGCAATAGTACTTATTAAGTACTGGGTATTTTATTTTTACGGGATTTTACATGCAACTGATATTTAGTTAATTAAAATAAAATCCAACTGAAAAGAAATATCTTATTATTCTTGATCCAGCTCAACAAAGTAACATAATTGTTTTATCTATACAGATGCTCCATAAAATGACAGCTACACAATCCAAAATTAAATGATTAATTGGAACTGAGTAGATAGAAAATGGCCCTTTCCAGACTCCCAGTTTTCAAGAATTTAAATTTTTCACTAAGTGAAATGTTCAGCATTTGTTTCCATTTCTTTCTAGTGAAAGTCCTTTTGGAAAAGCATAGTGTGGAATAATGTAAATTAGTTTCCTTGTATTTATTTGGTTTAGGGCTTCTATAATTTATTTTTTATTTTGACTGAAAATTCCATTAGTCTGTCAAATACAATACTGGTCAACTGCTTTTGTTTAATCTGAAGCTATCCTTTTCCCAAGAAGACATTAATATACCTTATCTTGTATCTGTGTGTTTTCACTCTGCTCTGGCGTTTTTTATTTACATTTAATATTTTGTAGATATATATGATAATCTGCCTTTTGCTCCTTCCAGCAATGCAATAATTTACAGTTTATTTGTGGGGTTTTTTTAATTTCTAGGCTATGTCTTGACCAAAAGAGTGCTGTTAATAAAATGAGGGCTCTCCCCTTTTGCTCCAGTCTATCTTTCTATACCAGATCTACCTCAGGTCTTTGCTTCATGATCCAACCAAGGGAGGCTTTGCTTATTTTCTGAACTTTGCCTCAAACCTTCTTCTCAAAACTTCTGCCAGCACTTTCAGCTCTAAACATCGCACAAAACCATTGCTTTTTCTAAGTGGTCAATTTAAAAGCCTTCTTCTACAAAAATAATGTCATTTAGTGGAATCATAACCATAAATCTATGAGTTTCTTTTGCTTGTCTATCCACATTTATTTCCAGAAATGTATTATAAACATACCTGGCCTGCCTTTGTTAGGTTTATTTTGCACATTGTACCTTCAAGAAAAAAAAATAGATTAAATTTATATATTCATATATGTATAATTTAAATATGCTTACAAAGGATGGCTCCATTGAGCCACTACAGATCTCACTGGCAGTTCTATCACCATCCTCAGATACGGATCTTTTATATCTTTTAATCACAGTTTTGCCTTGAGAATTTTTTCATAGCAGCAGTTCTTGCCAAGTCTGATAAAAAGCCAGTGAATAGAAATACTGTATGTCTGTGAAATCTAATCTGCAGTAAAATTGCTCAGACAAAGAAACATTCCAATGCAATGGAAATTTATTATTTTAAACCTATTCTTATTATTTTAAATCTAACATGTGGACAAGTACATAATTAAATAACACAGAATAACTTTTTTTCCTAAAATTTTTAATTGAAATCTGTGTAGTGCTGAACCACTGCAGCCTCTCAGATGAGAATCTAAATGAGTCCACCCAAGAAAGAGGATGATGCTTTTTTCATTACCAGCATGCAGGATCAATTTAACACTTTTATTAACAAATCTAAAAGTAATTGCCCCGGGCTGTTTCCTCTTTACCTAGCAAAGTAAATTAAGAGAAAATTCAGGTTCTCAGGTGGTAATGTGATATTAAGGAGAAATTAACTTCATGCAGATTTGAAAAAAGATATACAATAATATTTTGGGAAGGGTACATTTAGTGTTTGTAAATATTCAACCATGCCCATAACCAGAGATTAGCCAAACTGTTCCTGTGGCAGTACATCCTTCCCTGACACTGTGGCTGGGAAATCACACGAAGATGTGAAGGGACATCTTGGCATTTAAGCCTTCTTGGTGAACCAGCCCTGAAGATGCCTGATGTTGTAGTGTCCTAGTAATGTGGGTATCATCTATTCACTAGGGTTTGGATAGAGCCCACTAAAATTTTCTGTACAAGCTTCTGAACACCTCACAGCAAAACTTTTTAATCCAGGCCTTACTGAGCCAGACAGTACTTGGATATGTTGCAAGCAGTGAGAAAAGGAGCAGGACAAATCTAGGGGAACCATTACTCGGTTGTTACATACCCTCAGTGGTGCCATGCAGAGTTCACTGAAGACCTGCCTCTTTTCCCCACAGGCTGATCGTTCTAAAAATTTAAAATTCTCTTTCTTTGCCAGTTCACCCTAGAAAAACATCCACCCAAGATGCGCTCTTTTGATGTCTGCATTTTCACTAACAACTTCACTTATCCAGTATTAATTTTGAGGGGGAGATGGTTAAGACTCTCATACTATCTGGAAAACAATTTTATGCACATGGTTTATTTTAGTCCTGAGAAGTGGCAGAAGTTATACTGTTGCTATTAATTTACTCTTCTGATGAAAATGAATATTTTTTGTCTCATATCACATTTAGTTCTCTCTGCCTCTCCTCCCTCCCTGATATGGCACTCTTAGAATCACAGGAACATCGGCACCAGCTGGCTGCTGCTACCTTTGGCTACCTCCCTCTGTCTCCCTTTTCATGGCTGGTTTGTGTGAGTCACTCACAGCAAGTGTCCCTCTAAGATCTGAATTGCCAGATCTCACACAACACATACAGAAAACGCTGCTATAGCACCCAGTAGGGTGTTACTAGCTGCATTGCAGCTCACAGTGTTTTGCAGAGTCCATAAGATGATTAAAACTGTAAAGGTACTGAATTTTGGATAAAAGCTCTCTTTTTGCAGTCATCCCCAGAGGATGAATGAGAACTGCAGAGTTTTCATTTGGGAAGATCTTGGCAAATAATTTTTGTCACATTCCTGTCACAGTTTTGCTCCTATTTTCTACTTATTTTAAAATTCTTTAAATACATCTAAAGATAAATGCCTTCATAAGCAAAAAATTAAATAAACACATATAATAGATTCCAAACTGAGATAAAGACTACTCCTGCTCTTACTGAACTCCCTGAGGACAATGTGAGACAGGTATTTCACAGTCTAAAAGGCACAGTAAGACTTGATAATGGTCTTGTGGCAATAAAGAACACTAACCTGAGATACAAGAGACCGTGAAGTGTATCTGCAATAAATTGTAAATGAAAAAGTAAGGCAAGGACAAGTATATTAATTAAGATTTAACAGAATTATTATTAGAATGAGGAGCTGTTAGCTTAATGAAATTGTTATTAGTTTTACCAACCAAACAGAGTATCTCTGCAGGAGTTACTGTAAGCAATGCTACTGGAATCTCTGAGCAACAATGGATTAATTACCGAAGCAATTCTTCTTTCTTCCCAATAACCAGACTTCCTTGTCAGTCTCATTAGAAGACAGTACTAGTCTTGTAACTTTATCATCCCTAATTGACAAAAAAGGACAGACAGAGTAAGATGGTGCTGTGACATCAGGTATTCCATCACAATCCAGGGATATATAGTACATCCTGGCTTGTAATTCAAATGGAGAATAAAGCATTTGAGTTTCTAATTTAGCCACTGTTCACTCTGACTTCTCTTTTTGCCAGTGTTTGGGGTGCTGGGGTTCCTGTCACTGGCACAGACAGCCACAAGTATGTTGGCCTCAGCAAGTCACCTCAGTGGTTAAAAGACATCATTTTGACACCACCTTGCTAGGCACCTTAAGAGTAGAATAGACCTGCCCTTGCTCACACCCACAGCCTTGCTTTTTGTTCTTGCTCTCCCAACAGCCCCAAGGCAAGCTGCTGGTGCCAAGGTGGCCCTGTCTGGGTCACCAGGCCCATGGACATGTCCTGTCCATCCCCACTGACAGCAGTGATAGTACTAGACTGTACTCTGAAATCTGGTGAGGTGTTCATGGATCTTTGGAACATTCTTTTCTAAAATGTTGATGATAAAGAAAAATTTAGCTACTTAGTGTTGGATTAAAGGCACTTTCATACAAATTAGATTTAAGCCATTTTGTCATTTATATTCAAGGAGATTTCAGTATTTAGATCAAGCCTTCACTTCTTAGCAAAAAAAATTTTTGGAACATCTAACAGAAGTCTCATCTTCTGATAAAAGAAAATGCAGAAAAGTTAAATCATACTTAAACTGTTTATAATTCATACAGAATAATTTGAGTTTGATTACTCCTTCTTTATTAATTATGTTTTTTATTAGTTAATGACTTAGATATCAGGTTTAATTATGTTTGTCATCCATACCTGTCACACTCACAATGTATTAGTGCAAAATGTATCTAATACATATGCATGCTTGAAGGAACAGTTCATAATATGTTTCAATTATTCTCCACTTTTGTGTTTGAATATCACTCCATACAGGATCTGGCAGGGGTGGAGTAAATTTCCTTCCGAGCGACTATTATGTGCTGTATTTTGGATTTGTGAACAAAACAGTGTTGATAACACAGGGATGACTTGTTTTTTTCTGGTGAGGCAGTTCTGTGGGATACAAAGCTTTTAAAAAAGAAAAATGACATTTGTCTGAAGCAATGAAGTCCTTGGAAATGTTTTGGTTTAGAGGCCTGTGTTTAAAAAGGCGAATGAGGACCCTTATCCCAGACCCTCAATACCTAACTTTCAAGATCAATATTCAAATCTATGTATCAATATCTAACTCCTGGTCAGAGTTCCCCAACAGCAGCACATAATAAGCAGTCAATAAGTGTTACAAACATTTCTTAAGCACAAACATCTGTGCCTGTTTAAAGAATAGTGTCATCTGTGTCAAATAATGCAGAGTATTCCTGAATGGTGCTCCATGTCCTCAAAATATTTCTACATGGAAATTTTCTGTAAGGTCAGGCCTGTTTTCAACTGCAGTGGTCACAATGGTCCCATTCAGTATTTACCTGTCATGATTTCCTGCTAGTTGCACTTCGGCTGAAGTATGTTTATTCCTAACAATAGTAAGAATATAAATTAAATCAATTATAATGTATTGTCTTCAAGAATAGCTTAAGGCTCAAGACTTTTTTTTTTCCCAGGAGTAGAAATCATTTGGCTGTTAAAATTCCATTGTTAAAATCACTTCACTCCAATTTCATTATGGAGAAGAAAGGGCCAAAACAAATGGTCATCCTCTTAGAGGACTAATCTTCATTTATAAGTGAGTCAGCAATTTAAGTGGCTAGTAAAATAAATCTGTATATATATTAAACATTTGTTTTGGGGAAAGGACAAACAGTGTTTTACACATGATGAAAAATACAAAATAAAAACCTGTTGAATCATTGTTCTGAATACAACACATACCTAAGAATCAGAAAGGGTATTACCACATGCATTTCTGATATCAACAACATACAAAATAAAAACACTGTACCCAGAAGCATTTTTTTCATTTTCTAGTATTTCAGACTTGATATTTGATATATCTCCTTCTGGAGTTAAAATAAATTTTGCATAATTATTTTTTGCATTCTTTTTATTCTGATGAGTGAGATCTAGTACTCAAAACCTAAGATTTACTTTGTTATTGAATATTTTTGTGGGCGTTAACTTTTATGGATATGCAAATAATCTTTTGCTATTTTTTAATTCAAATGGCGTACAACCAGTTCTAGTTGCAGGCAAGTTTGTTATGTTTGGTTTAATTAGCCTTCATATTTAGAATGGATTACTAAGAGTTACAAACAGTTATTGCTTAGATTCATTACATTGAATTTAGAAATACATAATGTTTCCAGACCTGGAGGCCTAACCAGAGAGACTCAGCTTCATCACTGATTTCCCAGGAACATTTTGATTGATCTTTTGATGTGAAACCAGAGAGTACTGCCTGTCTAGATCACTTGAAAGGTATAAATGACCAATTTGCAGAAGAGTTCCTCTCAATGTATATGATGGGGAAGAAGAGCTCTCCTGATACATCCTTTTCCACCACTACAGCATCAGGTACATATCTATGAGGCATTAAGTAGAAACTGAGGGGTCTGTAGCCGCACCTGACAAGCCCCTCCACTGATGAGTGGATGCAGGAGATCCTCCCCCAGCAATGGCATCCCAGAGTGGTACTCTTTTCTGTTCACTGACATGGGATGTAGTTCTACAATCTACAACAATGTGTTACAGATAGGGCTTGTTTACCTTGCTATGCAGCAGTAAACTGTGATTTAGGGAGCTGCAAGGTGCAGGTTGTGTTTGAAATAACAGCATGAGCAGAGAGACAGAAGTGCTGCAGTAAAGCGTTAGTTCGCCTGTGAGAAACTTGGACATTTCTCAATTGATCCTGGGTTATAAGGCAATTTAAATATTTCACAAGTTTCCTTAGATCCTCTGGAAAATGCATACAATTATCTTTTAAGTACCTGAAAGAATAATACATAATCATAATATGTGATTAATAGTTGGTAATTATTTTCTTCTTCTATAAGATGTATTTTCAACATCCCTTAATCCTAATTAATTGTTAGTTGGAATACAGATGCTTAATAAATGCCAAGTACTGGATCTATTCCACTTTTTTCACAGTGTAGAATATGCTGCACATGGCAAAAACAGAGCTTCTTTAAATCCCTGGGCCAAGAATCTACCAGGAAATGGGAAAACCCAAGGCTTTAGAATGCAGCTTGAATTACTCTGGACAACATGGAAAGCAAGCACTGTAGAAAGACTGTTGTCATGGGAAAACACGAGTTAGGACATAGTGGCTAGTCACTGGTGACAGAATTTGATGTGACTTCCTAGTATTAGATGCGTAATTATTATGCTGGTTACTGAAGGGAGAAAATTTGGGCTGCTATGAATCACTATGCTAAAATGGCCCTGGAAAATGGAGAGATGGATAACTGAAGCACTGTCAAAGAAGCTATGTAAAACAGGAAGGGGCCACACTTATTTTGCCATTATTGAGAAGTTAGAAGCGGCATGGAAACAAGATACCAGGGGACACAGCTGCTTAGCATTCATCTGGAGCAGAGATTGCTGTTACATGAATCATACAAGGCTATGCTTTTTCTCCTAGAAAGCAACCAGGAGAGTGTCACACTGTGACTGTCAGTGAGAAACTTCCCACATATTATTCCCTCTTCCCCTTCCATGCCCCTGAGATATCAGTCCTTATCCATCCCAAGAAATAGAAGGGTAGCAGTAAAAGATGGTATTCATTGGCATTTATTTTTTGAGGCATTTAAGACTTTTTCCATAGCATATTGCAGCTGAATAGCAATTTCATGAATTTCAGAGATGTCTGAAGCTTGGATGCTCAGAGTGATGTTTACACAAAGAGATTTTCTTGTCAGGCTAATGATTTATTTCTAGGCAAACCCATGTCTCAGGAGTTGTTTCTATAGGGTGGATGTTGGGAGCACTCCCAGCCATTGCAAGCACAGGCTAGATGCCAAGGCTGTGACAGGGCAAGACCAAGCTAGCCCCATCCCTTCTCAGCCCACACCTTGCTTATATTGAGGAAGAAAACCTGGGCCATGAACACCTCCCATCAGATCAAGGCACCAGAACAGGTGTAGTTTGGGTAACACCAGGCATTGAAAACTTCACAGTTTACTAATGCCTCTTCTGCATGCCAGGAAATGAATACCATGCTTGCCAGGTGTAAGCACAGTGACTGTGCTGTAGAAAACACCCCTGCTGTGACAGCCTCTTCTGAGGAGCACATATTTAGTTAGAAAATGTAGCACTGCAAGCAAGGGACCAGGATGAATCCCCTCTCTTTCCCACCAGGCAAGTGGGATTTATGCTACATATGCTCTGCAGATTGAAAAAATTATCTCACATTTCTGGGGGTTTCACAGGACATTGAATAGAGTTAACGAAATGAAAGCAACTAGAATGAAGAAGGAACTGAAGCTGAAGTTTTTAATTGTCCTCTGCCTCTTATGCTTTCTTCCTTTAAGACAAAGAAGTCAGCATTGGCTGTTGTGTGAAATTAATGCAATCCAGACACAATGCTTGAGCTCAGGTGTAGACTGAAAAAAGCACTTTGAGTAGTGAACACCTCATTCAGTAAGTGCTGGGTCAGAAGCCAAGCACCATCATGGCTGGCAAGAGTTTCAGTGTCTGTCAGATTTTCTAAGACCCAGAGGCACAAAGTGCTGGATTCAAAAGAACATATAAAAGACACTTCTAGGTGTTGTGGCTCATGTGCAAGGCTTGAAGATGTGATATAAGAGTTTCCTAAACTCTAAAGCTAGAAAGTGAAGTAAAGGATGTTGCTGATATTTTTGGCTGAGGATGAAAAAGGGCATTAGTTGAGAACTGAAAAAAACCTGGTCAAATTGTGAGATATTTCGTTGTCACTTGCAGCGTTTCTGGGAAGTGATAAAAGCTATTAAATGCCATGACAGTACTTTGTGGGGAATATGAGTAATTTCATTTTCCTGTGAGAGGATTCAACATTCAAAGTCTAAAACTTGAAGCCTTAATTGTCATCCTGAAATTAATAAGGCAGCTAGCAACAGAACTCCATCTCACCCAAACTTTCCTCTTCTCCTTTCAGCCCTCTCTTCCTTCTCACTTCTCTTCTGAGAAAAATTTATCTCTGAAAACTGTCCAGGTACCTCCTGTCTTTCTTGGATTTCATTGCTCAACATCCAGTGTTGCTGCACTTCAGTAGAGGCAGCGCTGAAAGGAGAAGGATTATTTGAAATGTCCTGTTAGCTATGACAGTTTATTAATCATTGTGAGTGATTAATCGCATGGGCTTTGCATTTACACAATCCTTGAAGCTATGATTCACAACAATTCTAAATATACTTCTAGAGAGCTCTAACTCAGCCCTTTGTTTCCTTCCCTATTTTTGTGCAGTTAATTGTTCTTACCCAAGTTCATGGTCTGAGAGTTGCACATGTTAAACAGCACCTTTTTTTTTTTTTAATATCATTTCCCTGTGTATCAGGATTCCATTGAACTCTACTCCCATTTCGCAATTACACTATCAGCTTATTGGTGTCTTCAAATGTAATCAAAACATTTTACATTTGATCATCTGGATCATTGAAAATAACATCTGATGATACCACTTCCTTAGGACTGATCCTAGTAGAACATTACTAAGTCCTTTTCAAGGCGAACTTGAGCCACTGATAATGAATTCACAAGCAGAATTTTCCCATGACTTTAGAATTTTTTTTTCCCTACCTAAATATTCCTTAGCTTGGCTACTGGATTTCTATGCAACATAGTGTTAAAGTCTTATAAGCGCCAAGGTATATGGCATGCATTGCTTCTTCTCTCTGCTACCCTGAGTATAAAGAAACTGATTTGATTTGTTATGATGTGTTTTTATAAAATTCATTCTGACTATTACTACTCTATGTTTTCTTTTAGGTGCTTAGAAGTAGTCTGTTTGTCGTATTGGTTTTGGTAGGAACTATGATGAGATGTCAGTTTCTGGATAATTATTTCTCGCACCTGGTACCTGGCAGCAGGCATGTGAGCACTTCTAGCAGCAAAATCCAAGTGTCCCAAGCTTAGCTGTGCACAATTAAAGCTGTTACCAATAAAGCAAACTGTACTGGTTAGCAGTGTGCATTTAACCACATTCTGGACATAGAACCTTAGAAACCTTAAGGTTGGAAAAGACCTCCAAGATCATTGAGTCCAACCTTTGATCCAACACCACATCAACAAAACCATAGCACTAAGTGCCATGTCCAGTCATTTCTTGAACACTTCCAGGGATGGTGACTCCCCATCCTCTCTAGGCAGTTCATTCCAACGCCTAACCAGTTTTTCAGTGAAAAAATTCTTCCTGATGTCCAAACTGAACCTCCTTTGGTGCAACCTGAGGCCATTTCTTCTAGTCCTGTCCCTGGTTGTGTGGGAGAAGAAGCTGACACCCAACTTGCTACGATCTCCTTTCATGTAGTTGTACAGAGCAATAAGGTTTCCACTGAGTTTCTTTTATTCGGGGCTAAAGAACCCCAGTTCCCTCACAGGACTTGTGCTCCAGACCCTCCACCAGCTCCACTGCCCTTCTCTGGACTCGCTCCAGCACCTCAGTGTCTTTCTTGAACTGAGGGGCCCAGAACTGAACACAGGACTTGACATGCAGCCTCACCAGTGCCGAGTACACAGGGACAATCACTGCCCTGGTCCTGCTGGACACAGTGTTGCTGATACCAGCCCTTCTTGGCCACCTGGGCACATGCTGGCTCATGTTCAGCCCCTGCCAACCATCACCCCTAGGTTTATTTCCACTGGGCAGATTTCTAGCCACGTTGCCCCCAGCCTGTAGTGCTGCATGGGGCAGTTGCGACCCAAGTGCAGGACTTCTTCACCTTAATAAACCTCATACCATTATCCTCAGCCCATTGATCCAGCCTGTCCAATCCCTCTACACAACCTTCCTAACCTCCAGCAGACCAACGCTCCTGCCCAGCTTAGTGTCATCTACAAACTGACTGAGGGTGCACTCAATCCTCTTGTCTTTGACCGCATCAACAAAGGTTTTATAGTAGGCAGAAATATAGCAACATGAAGAAGAACAAGCCTAACACTTCATTCTGTTTTGTTCAAATGAAGATAAAACTTCAGTCTTTGAGAATGAACCTTTGCTGGTCCTTCACCCTCATCTGTGCTCTGCATTTGTTCTAGGCAGCCTGCCCCTCCAGTGACTGATGGTTATTGCCATTCCACTACAAATTCAAGCTCTTTAAAAATTAAATTGCAACACCTTCTAAGCCTGATACATCACTAAAAATTGTTTCTGTTACAAACCATTCTCTCAACTCATATGGTGTATGTGGATCGAACAGCCTTAAGATTTAGCCCTGATTTTTATTATTCTTTCTAACTTTCTACAGGTAGTAAAGTATGTTGCAATATGTATTAAACTATTAGCATGCTTTTTCAGAAATACAAAGCTTATGCAATTCTGTTTCAGCAAATCCTGTTTGTGACTACTTTGTAAGATGCAAGTTTTAGTAAAACTAAAAGAAACCATTGATCCAGAAGTATTCTCTATTCACCACAAAGTAGGGACAGCAAATTTGATAAAGAGATTGCAGGAAAGAGATGTATTCTTGTTTTTAGCAGTCTGGAATAGGATTTTAAAAGGATTGAATACTTTCTCTTAATACTGAGTTTATCTCTGATGCCAAGCACAGTCATTATCATGTACACTGAAAATATCATTCTTAAAAATGGGAATTCCTGTCTTCTGACTGCTTAGTGAGCAAGACTACTGTTCTTTAAAAAAGGGTATTACTTTTGTTATTTTTAATACTATTTTTTCTTTGTAGATTATTATTTGAAGCAGTAATATTTCTCAAAACAGATTTCTTTCTGCATTCGTGGATCTGTTGAGTTTTTAACTATACCTTTCTTGGTAATATTTTTTTTAATATTTTCCCCTGTAGATAGAGAATGTTTTTATTTATGCATAGGAGTATAGGTTACAGAAATATTTTCCAGACTCAAATTAAAAATTATAAGCTATCCTATTCTCTATCTCTGCATCAACTGTAAGAATACCATAAGATCATTTTCAATCTTTAATAATGTTTGAAAAGTGCGTTGTACTGTGTCAAGTTATGCCATGGGAGCTGACAGTCTACATCCCAACTCAGCCTTTATGTTTTATGATATCCATGAACTGCTGTGTCAAGACGTACTGCATTTATTTATTTATTTATTTATATCTTCATTTATTTTTCAAGTACTTTCAGATGCAGAAAAAATAGTTCTGTATTTTTGATGCTACTGATTATATGTTTTAAAATATTGATTACTGGGAATGTTGCAACATACAAAGCTAGAATTTTGGTATTGAGAAATGAAAGCTTGTTGGTTTAATACAAATATATTTTCTAAACCATAAGGAACATTGAGAAAATTATTTCCAACGAATTTCATATTGTATACAATAGAATTACATATACAGCTCGTGTAGAAATTCAGTGTAGAGATTCAACCTATTGTTCATACCAAATGTGAAAACAATGTAGCTTTATTTACATGTTGATATGGGAATGAATACTTACAGCTATCAGTATTTAGTAACTGGGCTTGGTTCACTGTACGTGACTCGAAATGGAAAATGGCGTGGCATTGTACTGGCTTGATAAGGCTTGCCACAGTATTAGAATACATTAGTTGGTCTTTAGCAATTTCAAAAAGACATTAGGAAGTTGCCTGGGAGACAGGAGATAAAATGTACACATCTGAGGAAAACTGCCTCCTCAGCAGTCACCATTACAGCTATGTCTTGGCCAGCCAAAACATTGTTTAGATCTATTGCTTTTGCTGCTCCTGCAGCTTTTCTTGTTGCTATAAGATGACATGACAAGCTCATTCTCCCTAAAATCTTCAAGAATAAATTATCTACAGAAGTAGAGAATATTCCAGTACAAAAAGGAGAGAAAACCATTTCTGTTTGTCTTCCTCAGTCAGATCAGTTCTGCAACATATAAGGACCCACTCGTCATTAAGATTAGAGCTGATAACATAGTCATTAACACAGTAAGCTGATAATTCCGATTGCAGCCATGCCACTGGCCCTTACGTGGTTTTTGTGGTTCAAAGGCTGCGAAGGAATTTCGAGCCACTTGTGCACTCCCAGATGTTGTGAAGGACCAACACAGAACAACAAAAACCACTGCAGAGCTGAGATAAGAAATCATCTGCCTGAGCTGATAGTAAAGATCATTTCATACCTTAGGATAGTACAAAAATGGAAAGAAGTGACTGGCAGGAGGGGAGCCCAGCAGACACCTCCTGCCATGTTCAGAGCACACACCTGGGCACACGCAGCTGTAATGCTTCCCTGAGCATGAAAGCCATCACTGATCAGGCCCAACAAAATTCACCAGTGTAGATACACCATTGTTGTATCTACATGGATAACTGAAACAACTTTCCCTGTACTGTGGCCCAAGCTGATGAAAAACAGGGCACCTCCAGTCCAGCTGTAAGAGAATGGTGTTGTGCTTAGGCTCTCACTGGCATTTGGCCAGGCAGAGCCAAACCTGTTCTGTGCAAATGCACCCTCCTTACTCAGCAGGCACTGCGTCTAAATGCTGCTCAGCACAGCATAGAACTCAGTCAAGCTCTGAGTGTACAGTATCCTAGTGAAGGCTTCAAAATACATTCAGTATCAGGCTTGGAAGATAAGCAGTAATTACCAGCATTGGGACACGGAGACAGTCTTTCTAACTGCTAAGGAACTGAAATACTGACATATTTACAATTTTGTTTTGGCGGTTACCCTGGATTGGTGACATTCTTCTCCATTTTCCATTGCACCTCTGTTTTAGTTAAGGCTGTTTTCCTCATTATAGGCAGCTAAACCAACACACCTGTGTCCACTGTGGGGACAAATTTTTTCTCAGGGACAGTTGTAAAAAAACAATCTTCCTGTTTAAAAATGAGCCTGGTCCCTTGCACAGCCTATGAACAGAATACCCCACTCTTGTAACTCGGTGCAGCTGCAGGGGCACGAGACAAATCTTGTTCACTTGCTGCATTTCCTGAGCAGGTGAGTTCACCACATTGTCCTTCAATACTCCTAAATACAGTGTCACAGCTGTATTTGACTGAGGAAAGTAGTGCCCAAAGTATAGTAAAGTAAGCCAAGGGAACATGCAGGAGGTAGAAGATGTTGAGATTAACGTTGTCTCTGCATCGTCAGAGGCAGGAGCTCTCAAGAGATGTCCATGTAGCTGCCCTCTGTGCAGCATGCTGTGGAGCAATGCCATGACAGAAGCACTCAGTGGTACTGAACTCTGCCATTTCCTTAATTTGACTGTCAGGTCTTGCCTGCACAAGATATGGATTATTTAAGAACACCCTTGTTGCAGTTCTTTAGGTTAAAACAGCTGGGTAGAAAAAGGGTCCATTGTATGATAGCACACTGATTCCCCACAGCCACTTTCACAAGTTTGAGACAGTTTAGGATGAGCCAGATGTGGTTCAAAATCTTACTCAGATGTGTGTTTATAAACATATAGAGACTTCTGCCTGGCATTTGGCTCAGTTGTGTGCACTGCTCCTTTAAGACACTCCCAAAAAGGAGTACAGCACGACCTTAGGGCTTCCTGCTGTTTTTCAGATTGGCTGCCAGTGGCTTCAGCACTTTGTGTGCATGTAAAAATCTCATTCTGGACCCAGGAAACAATAACAGCATGCTTTTCCCTGCCTTCTCATCTTTCCTCTCTTGGCAGCAGTGCCAGCAGTGTTCCTAGGGCAAAACCCAGCCATAGCTAGCTCTCTGTCTGAGGCCTGTCACCCCAAGCGTGGTCCCTCTCCCAGTGCCTCTGTCTGGCTCCGCTGGTGGTCCCACAGGCAGTCATATGTTGGCACCAGGGCAGCCACTGGGATGCTCACAGGGTCAGGATGCCTTGGCAGCTTAGAGATAAGTTATGCTAAGGCTTTGAAACGTGTGCAAGATTTTCTTCAGTATGATAAGCTCTTTTCCATTTTTGGAGAGAAGCTCACTCCATGGATCTACAGAGTTATAAAGTGGAAATCTACTTTACTTAGGGCAGAAGCAATGTATGTCTGCATTTATTCTCTAAGCAGTCACTTCCATCTCCTTACTAAATCCAAAAGAAGAGGTGGAAAATTCTTTATGTTTCTTTCATGTTGCTTAACAGGCTTCAACACTGACTGATTTTATAAAAACCAAAATGTTATTGCACTCATATTTATTGTTAAAAGGGTATTTGCACCATTTCAGTGAGTTTTATTATTGCATTTATTAGAGTTTGTGCTCTTTATTTGTTTAATACTAGATTTTTTTGTGTGTGCAGGAAATCCAACATTCTCTCCTATACTTCATCTTCCGATCTACACAGGCATGTGCATTCCTGCAAGTAAATGAACATCAAGTGGCTAAATATTCAGTTAGTGTCAAACATTTAAAGGTCTGAAAGGCAAAATCAGAGGATAATTACAGGTTACAAGAACACAGCAAAAAAAAAGTGATTCCCTGTAATGTAGTTATTAAATAGAAAAATATATTGATTTGCAGAATACCATTAGAAGGCTTAGTCTTTACTAGACTTCCCTCTTTACAAAATGTTCTGGACTATGCTATTTAGAACAAAATAGGTACTGTTAAAGTGAGTGTTGTACCTGTCATTCAGAAAATAGAAGAAATGTGAATGCATTGGATTTTGTGCAAGGGAACAATGACTAAACCATTTACACTAACTGAAACAGAAGTTCAGTTTTGTTTGCTGTCATAAACACAAACGTTTCAATGGGTTTATGATAATTTTGACCCGAAAAGATTCTGCTTCATTATTCTAACAGCAGAGAGTTATCATCTGAGTTTTCTCTTAATACCTGATAATTGAGATTAAAATCTGAAGGCATAGGCCTTGTTTGCCTCTTTGACCCATGTTTCCCTTTCTGTTTCTGCTTTAGCGTTTTTGGAAGTCTGTTTTATAGAGGTAAAAGGAAGTAAAAAGTGTGGTGGTGATGCTGTCAGGTAGCCAGAGACGAGTGAGGTTGCAGAGAGTGAGGTTGCAGAGTGAGGTTGCAGAGAGGCATCCTAGGATTCACATGGCTCTATGGATTGAATACTACAACTGAAAGAAAGCATGTATCTGCAGACAATCTAAGATTTTTTTTTTCCATTTCTCATAATCTTGAGGGACGGAACAATCTGGTCAACTGAAACAATTATTATTTTATTATCACATACTCAATTAAGGTGTAAATTACATTTCTTCACCAAAATGTAAGCCATGAAAGATAAGGAATAATCACTTCTCTGGGTCATATTCTTTACATCTGAGACCAGTAATGTATATACCTAGTAAAAAAACCAGTTCTCACATAAGATGGCACTTCACGATACTAATTTGATCCACAGAATGGCAACTAGATAAACAAAGAAGAAAAACAACTGAAAAAGATGTAACAACAACAACAGAGGCTATAATTTAATGTTAATGTTTTGATTGTTTTCTATCCATACATTTGCATTTTATATAAACAGGCTTCAGACTGCCTCTGCCTTGGGCTGTCCTTTCTGCTTGAACTTTGCCTTTCCATTAGCCTTGTCCCTTGGTGTATTCCTTCCTCCCTTTCAGAGGGACAAGCTAAAGCAATGCTCCACTGGCTCCTCCTGGCTTTTTCCCTGCAAATGCAGGGTATTCCCACAATGAGCCAGGCAGGATTAACCTTGGTAAAGCACAAGCTGCTTCTGGGGTCATTAAGGCACAGGCTCTGGCCCTGCTGGTCACTCCAGGCTGCGGATGGCACCCACACAGACACCTGCATACACACTCAGGGTATGTGAGATCCTTACACATATTTGAGATTCACAAACAACACGCAACATTCAAACCACTGGATTTTTAAGATCTGTAATTGACACTGAAACTACGCCTTCTATTTCTTCGTTAAGTTGTTTTGATAAGCCTGCAGTGTCAGAAATACTTTGTGGCATTAAGCTTAATGAAAGGTCAGTTTAAAAAGGAGGAATGGAAGAGAACTTTCCAGACATTTGTACTCAAAATAGGCAATGTTACCATCTCACACTAAAGGAACCTAATTGTTTGTGTGGGGACCTTCATTTAGAGAACTAATTTGCAAGTCACATGGGACTGTTTGATCTCTTCATGTGGAAAATGGTAGAACTCTGTTATTTTGAAGCAGAGACAATCACATAATGAATTCATCCATGAGGAGAACAGAGGTCATTGAGCAAGTGTGCCCAGAGCTGCTAGTGCCAGGGAATGACCTCTTGTGCAGGTTTTCGACCCCCACATGTCCTCCCCAGATGGGGGAGAATGTCCTTGCCCAGGAATAGGAGACGAACACAACTTTTGGATCTTCTCGGTCTTCAGGTTGTTTATTATATCTTATCAGTAATTTACATGCTGGCAACATAGCATGAAGCAGAGCAAATACCAAAAGACAAATGGCAGAAAATGGAGTAGGTGAAGAAGAAGGAAGAGACCTGATAAACCACAGGGATCCTCCATCTTGCCTTCATCTACTTACCATACTAATAAACCTAAAAACCCTAAATTTTTCACTCTGTAACAAACTATATATCATACTACCACCTAACTCACATCCTTGTAGATTCTAATTCATTCCAAAGCCTTGGCAGCTTTCTCCATGGATGAAGGTTAAAAACAGTGTTTTCCTGGGGGGATGGGACTTTCAGGACAGGCAGAGAAACACTCCCTGCACTTTGGGTTCCAATATCCTCTCATATCTGATTTTACACAGTGATAACTGATGAAATTACATCTTTGTTCAGCAAACTTAAAGAGAAAGCACTCTAAATATTTTAAGTACAGCTTCTGTTTTGCTCCCTCAAAAAATATCTGCACCTGGCACAGTGTAGGCTTGTAAGTGTCCAGAGAGGAACGCTACCTCCACTGAAAAATTGCTTCTTCGGGAAGCACATTGAGGAAAGATAGTTACATTTTTTTCCTCTTCATTTCTTAAGGAATAATGTCACATTTTCCTCCCATGTGCTGTTCCCTGGGAAGCAAATCCTTGCAAGTAATTCTGATACCATCTTATTAAAAAAAAAAAAAAAAAGCCCCATTTATTAGTTGCAGTGATCATCTTGACAGGAGCACTGCATAAGAATAGAGCTGCTTCTTGCCACTCTTCTTGCAGCTCCCATTAGTCTCTCAAAATCTTGACATAACAGAAGGACACTGCTTGTCCTGATCTTTGTCATCCACTCTCTACTTCCAGAACCATTTACAAAAATCAGACTGGAGCTATATGCAGCTAGGCTCTAGTTGTGACAACTGACCACCTCAAATTTCCACCTTGACTTCTCCTTTCACTTCATCTACTTTAAATCTGATGGTACACAGTCTGCTGACTGGGTGCTACAATTTTAATGTCATATAGGTTAGTTTTTAGAAAAGAGTAATTTTGCAAGTTCAGAGCAATGCCAGTCCCTTCACAGAGGTGCAAGTGTTTGTTCTCAGAGAAAAAAAGGTTTTCACACAAATACTATGAATTATTATGCAATATAATAAGCAGGTAAAAAACCAATATGACAGAGAGGATACACAGAGAAAGCATGAACTAGCAGTTTAAATAGTGCAGGGGATATTCCCAGACACTGAAAGGAAAGGAGTCCTTCCCCTGCTGCACCAGGGGGTCCTGCCCATGGTAGACAGGCCTCCACGGTCTTCTGCAACATGAGTCCCTCCCGCGGGCAGCAGTCCTTCATGAATTGCTGCAACATGGGTCACTTCTTCAGGGGGTGCAGTCCTTCAGGAGAAGCCTGCTCCAGAGTGGGTACCTCACAGGGTCACAAGTCCGACCAGGAAACCTGCTCCAGCATGGGCTCCTCTCTCCACAAGGCCACAGGTCACTGCCAGGAGTCTTCTCCAGCACAGCTTTCCCATGGGCTCACAGCCCTCTTTCAGAAATCCACATGCTGTGGTGAGGGCCTCCTCCATGACCTGCAGTTGGATCTCTGCATCCCTGTGGTCCTCCATGGGCTGCAGGGGCACAGCTGCTTCACCATGGGCTGCACCAGAGGTTGCAGGGCAACCTCTGCTCTTCAACCATGTCCCCTGCCTTCTCCACTGACCTTTGTGTCTGCAGAGCTGTTCCTCTCACACATTCTCACTCCTCTCTTCTCTGAGAGCAATTACATCTTACCAGTAACTTCTTTTTCCTTCTTAAATATGTCATGACAGAGGCATTATTATCATTCCTGATGGGATCGGCATTGGCCAGGGGCAGGTCCATCCTGGAGTCAACTGGAATTGGCTCTGCTGGACATGGGGGAAGCTTCTGGCAGCTTCTCACAGAAGCCACTCCTGTAGCCTCTCCCACTACCAAAACCTGGCCACACAAGCCCAATACAGGCTGTCAACCCATTGATTTGCCAAATAGAAATAGATTTAGGAAGGATTTCCTCTCAGTCCTGTTTTGACAAACAGAGACATTGGAGCCTTTCAACCTTCTTACTATGAGCACATCTACTGTCTTTCCTGCTGGCTGGCCACTGCAGGCCTGGCCCATGTTGCAGAGACACCCCGACTCTGTTCTGTGGGGTGAAATGTGGGTCCAAGTATCAGAAAACTGCCTGACATTTTAAGTCTGTACTTCTAACACTAAGTAGTAACCCTAGATCACCGTTCCCTATGCACTCATATGCACGTTCCCATTCAAGAGGAAAGCTATGAAAGAGGAAGGCAAACTTAATTGGAAGATCTGTGTCTCTATACACAGGACAAAGGCTGGCCTTTTTTTTTATTGTGGGTCTAAGAACGCAGGGTTTGGTAAAAGTTGACAGGAACACAGGGAAGGGCCTCTGCTCTCCGCAGCATTTTCTGTCTTATCATTAAGGTTTTCTTCTTCTGGAGAGCACCACAGATATCTGTTGTCACAGATAGTGACAACAACAGAAATGGATAAACAGCAAAAACATATCATTTAACTTCCTTTTAGTTAAGAAATACAGTACAGGCCCATCAATGACCTTAGCCTTCTCACTGTGATCTCAGTTTTGGGATGTCTTGAAAATGCTCCTTTCACATGTATTACAGACTGTATCAGAGGTCTGGTAAGATGAGGCTTCAGTGAGATATAGCATGCACATAAAAATGACAGATTTCAGTCACAAGATGCTATCAGTAGCTTGGGAGATAGTGAAATGAACACTCTTTAGAAAACAGATTGCACAGAGCAGTTCTGCTGAAAGATGACGGTGCCACAGGACGACCTCACACATCTGATTCCCCGCCAGTGAAGGCAGATGGGGCTGTGTGGTGTGCTGTAGGCACTAGGTTGCTTCCCTTGAGTGATGAAATACAAGGACTGAAACAATCACTGAGGCAGAGAATTGTTCCACACTGCCGCTCCTATCCGCACACCTTCTACTGAGCATCTTATGAAAAAGTGATCGAGAGGAAACAGAAATATGCAAATGAAGGTAGTAGTGCAGACTTCTTTTGCAAAGTGTTTTTGGACCAGCAGCTTAAAGCCAAATGTGAAGCATAGTATTGTTATCAGTACTATTTGTCAAACAAATGTATTACAACATTTCAAACTGAAATTTAGAGTGTTCACTCCAAACTTTTAAATAGAAAAAACCCTCCCAAGAGACATGTACAGAGCTGTCCCTTTCTTGCAGAAGATGTAACACTGGGCATGCTTCAGAACTTTGCTTAAAACATGATTAACTCTGTTGTTTTTCACATTTTCTCCTCACATTTTAAAATCATCTTTGAAAGTAAGTGACATCATGGCTGTACCAGCTGGGGAATGGCACAAACAAAGTGTACTGGAACAGGAGTGACAGACTGCAGGGCAGCTCTAATTAATAAATGGCTTGCCTTGCCAGGCACAAAGCAGTTGGGTATTGACCTGATGAAGAAATGGAGCTTTTGCATGAATAATATAGCACTAAATAAAGCAGTGTATACATGTTTTGAGAAAGTACCTAGCAGGGGGTTGTATGGAAAAGAGAAGGTTGTTGGGGTTTTGTTTCTTTGTTTACTGTTTCTTCCTTTCTTGCTTTGTTGTGCATTTTTCAGTCTGAAACTGGAAGGGTGGCCAACAGGGAACTATTTTTCTGCTCCACCACAGCCCTCATTCCTGTGGTGCCTTCACTCTCTGCAGAGACCAGTACAGAGCACTGACAAAGTAAAAAATTCTTGCAGCAGGTTACAGTCATTTCCTGGAGTAATATATGTTCTTCAGAGTATGATTTGTCATTATATATATTTATTTTCTATGGCTCTATGCAGGTCTCTGTTAAAGTGAACAGTCAACTGTCAACGTATATTTTATTCCATTCTGTGTGTGTTCATTACTTTCTATACCTGTGGAAACCTGTAGGCAGTCGTTATGTAAGGTGATATTTGTCAAGTGTGTTTTCTGTCTCTTGCACCCACACTTCTTTATTTGTTGTTGAAATCTCTCTTGGCATCACAAAGCTGAACAAACTCTTGTTGTAGCCCTATGGGCCTTTTAAGCTCCATATGGGTCTTTAAGCTCCCTACAGATGATGCATACACCAAAACTTCAACTTTGGCTTGCTGTGTTTACAAAGTCTTCTGTCAAGGCTGTGTTTTCCTTGGGCTTCTCCCAAAGTTGTACACCCACACCTCACAAATAGACCAGTGGCTTAGCAATCCTGCTTTCTGTGTCTTTCTACTCAGGCTGGGCTGGTTTAGGAGGTTGCTTGTTCTGGGAGACACAACAGTGCATATAAATTGATGTTAGCACTAGGGAGAGATTTTTTATACAAAATGTGTTGTGCAAACAGGGAACAGACAAAATAATAATAATAATCATCATGGTCATCATCATCATCTGTAAATTGAACTTGGTGTCTTATTCATAACTAAATATTCTTTGGAGTTTGATCACTCATTTTCTTGATCCTCTTGCTCTGAGGTTTCTCAGTATTTACCTATGGCTTAGAAGTGTTTTGCCCTTTGTCCCACCTATAGCTGGCTTGCTTTGTCAGATGAAGCAATTCATTAATCAGTTCCATTGCACCTGGAAAATGACGCTTTTCTTTCAAATACACCTTATTTTTTGGGAGAGAGGAGTACTTGTTTCCTTAGTTTCTCATTTCATGCCTGTACTAGATGACCTGGTGAAGTTGGTTTCTGTCAGGACACAAACCTGTCTCAGAACCAGACCAAAAGTCATTTAGTGTAACAGTGTGTTTTGTCTCTTCTGGAGCTTCTTCATGCATCACGCATTTTTTTTCCAGGCCTAGTAGTGATTTATGTCAAATTGAAGGGTTGAGTTATATATGAAACTTATAATCACAAATTGATAAAAGGCCCTTTAAAAAAAAATAATAACAAACAAAAAAACCAAACAAATCTGAAGAAACCACCTTTGTTTTAAATAAACTTAACATAGGCCTACAAAACACTCTTCCCTAACAGTATGTAAAGGTCAAAAGTTAAACAGTCAATTCTACAGCCTCTTCTCACACAAGCAGGATTGCTTGCACAATGCAATACAAGTTACGATCATGGTTTTAGAGATGGCACTTGTCTCATCTCACTGCTGTCTTTTGCAGCCTATGCACACACATATGACCTATTTGGTCACCCCTAAGTATTTCTAGAGAGCAATTTACCTACCTATCTGCATATCCTCTTCTGTAAGTGCATCCATTCCTACCCTGAATACAGGTAAAATACAGGTGACTCCAGGTGAGTGTCTCAGGAACCTCACCTCATATCTCTATGGCTGTGCCTTGTAATTTCAAGGTTGTTCAGATAAAATTACCTGGGATTATATAAATCTTGGCAATTACATTGGAATCATTATCAAGGACATATTTGCTTCCACAATTGCAGCAACGGAATTACATTTCTACCGTAAAATTGGGCTCTGTTATATGAGATAGTGGCTTTCTACCTTCAAGGTGTTACCAATTTCCATATCCCACTTTCTGTATGCACAAATAAAAAAGGATTTTATCATCTCTCCCCTCAAACTCATCTCAGATTTCAATAGCTCTGCAGTGTTTTTTCCAGTTCATGCACCAGCACCTCTGAAAGTTCTAAGACAGCAAATGGGATTACAAATGGAATCCTTAAAAACAATGGCAAGATAACAGTTACACAGGTATAATAAGATCTGTTTTAATTTACAGAGTATGCATGAGATGACAAGGAAATTAGTCAGAATAGGGCATATCCATTCAGAAGAACAAGGTAAAACCTGGAGAGGGAGAAAATATCATGTCCAAGACTTAGAGTTTTGCTTATGATTCTACTTTCAAATACAAATATTTAGGAATTATTTCCATACATATTTAACATTAACTAGACCTTTTTTTTTTTTTTTTCTTTCCTGTAAGAAATATAGAAATAGTTTTTTTTTTTTTCTCAGGTTTCTTACAAAAGAACTATACTGACTTGAGATCTGTCAAGGACATACCTATTACTGAACCTCCCAGGCGTGTGTTGAACACTCTATTAGTACCAGGAAATGGCATAAATCTTACAATTAGGATAAAACCAATGCCAAAGATATTAACTTAATACCTAATTTTAGAACAAAAGAAAGCCATTTGGAAAAGCTTTTATCCAGTAGGAAAAAAGTGCCAGACATTGAGAACAAAGAAACAATGTAATACTTTTGCAAATTTCTCGTAATAAGTTTGTAATTGTCATTCCAAAGAGCCACATTGTTGTCATGGAGTCTGTTCTTGTGCCCTGTTTCCCAAGTGTCCTGGTTTTAGAATTAATATGCAGAGAACACTGCTGAGGAGAATCACTGTTAGCAAACTGGCATACCAATTTCTGTTACTGTAAGGATTTAAAGAGCACAGTTGCCCGTCTCAAACACTATTAAGGCCACAGAAGGACTTTGCCATGAGATAAGCACAGAATGGAGTGCCAGGGTGGTGCTAACTCAAGGCTTGGTGGAGGCAAGAGCTGCTTAGCTCATCCTGGTTTAATGCATCTGGACAGAAATTCCCACTGTGGCAAACAGTGTAAAGAAGCAATTGCTTATATGCTTATCACTGGTCAAACAAAGATCACCCCAAGTTATGGGAGAGATGGCATCTGTGACCACCAATGACCACCAAAGCCCCCCTGAATATGCCTCTGTGGATACCTGGAACCTGGCATATAAGAGAAGCCACCACTGTGGGAACTTGAGGTAAGAATAGGTGGTACTATGGTCCAGGTGATGTCTCAGACCTTGGGGGAGGTTAACAAAGCTTGGGGAGAAGAATCTGTCACTGATAATTGACTAAAAGAATGCAGAACTTTATGGGGCACAAGCAAAGCCAACTCTGAAACTGTGCTGGAATCAGCTCCAGTGGGTAAAAGTCAGTTCTGTCAGGGTGAGGTTGTGATGACTGACTCACAGCCCATCAGCCCAAGAAACCCACAGACTCAAAAGAAGAGCAAGACTGAACATATGGACTAATGAACATTAGAAGTGAGGGAATCCTTTAACAAATAGAATAGGAGAACTGTGTATTCAATGAGCCTTAATTGCTTTGTTTGCTAAGATGTATAAACAGTGAAAAGTTTTGAACAATAATGCAACCCCCCACGACTGAGAAGCACAACATAAAGAAGGAGCAAGGGGATGCCTCTCGATGCATGTGTGGTGACTATCTTCTTGTTCCCTCTCTCTGTCTCTCCTCTCTTGTCTATTTCTTGTCTAATTCTTTCTCTTATCTATTTCTTTCTATGTCTCTACGTCACATTAATTGTTAAATGAAATCTGTATTATTGATTTGCTTGAACTTTAATTTGGACATAGGCATCTTTCACTAATCACATCGTAACAATTACAGGAATTATTTGGTGCATATTTCCATCACAAACCTTGTGGTAGATCTGTAATGTGAGTAGGTCTTATCCCCTGCCAGGCTAGATCGGCTAGGAGAGCCTTGCATCCAGCAGAAAGTATTGTGGTATAATGGGAACCAATTTCCAGGGCATTAGTTGCTGCTGGAGACTTGACATCCAAACTACATGCATTTCAAGAGCTCTTTTCTATGGATTAAGTCTAATTAGGACCAGTTTGGTCCTGGTGTCTGAATACTGACTGAAGTGTGCTTTGGGGTCCTGTTTTGTTTTAGTTTCACCCGAGAATCGGAGCCTAAGTACTAGGAATAGTTTCTGGACAAGAACCAAGGTGCAATAGGCAGGGAAATTATAAGATCGGCTTCCAAACCTCGATTGCAGCCAAAATGGAAACACTAAAGCATGGCACACCCAGTAAGCACTACACACTAAAGCTAACAGCAGGTCTCCCCAAACTCCTTCTACAATAAATTGAATTAACTGGAAGTTAGAAGTGCCCTTGAGCATAAATTGTGGCTGTACCAGTAGCAGTGCCTCCTCTATAGGAGCAGTGATTGCAGGGAGAGCATGGAACTGCCATTGAGACATACAGGAGTAACAGCAGAGTTAAAAATAAATCAGCATTTGGCTGTCTTGCTGGATCAGTTTTGGTTACATTATCATAGTTGCTAAGAAAGGATTCTTCAAAGCCAGGTGCTGCATGAAAGAGCCCTGCACATCCTGGTTTCTGTTGGGCTCACAGGAGGCACCGCCTGAACTCACTTTTGGCCTGGCTCGAAGGATTCAGATCTTACGCTCAAATAAGGAACCAGTGAAGGAGATGAAGATGTTGTACTTTCTTCTCCTTATGCACTCAGAAGGCTTCCAGGGACTGAAACAGGACTTAGGACTATTGCAACTCTACCGATGAGAAGAAACAGCTGTTCATTGAACCAGGATCAATATCCTGGTTTACAATGTTTCCTTAATAAAATTGAAAATAAGAATTGCACTAATTAAGTTTATTTAATATTATTTAGATTATATTAATGCATATTAATGCACATTAAAAGGCATTTACATGTAGTTTTTTGTTCTATATAATGATTTTTATCCTTTTGAGAGAAGGAAATTTCAGTTTTCTGAACTGAGATCCTATGGAATTTCCTGTGGGTCCATGAAAAATTTAGAATTTCAACTTTTGCTTAAATTTAGAAAGGAAACAGAGTTCAGAACAGATTTCCCATGAGAAGAAAATTGCCTTCTCAGTCCATCTCTAGGCTTCCTTACCAATAATGCTTTATTATGGCTGGCTCTGGTGAGAGCTTACAGAGTGTCCTGAATCCTTCCTCTGTGTTTTATCTGTATCTCACCTCTATTTCTTTATCTGCACTCTTTATGTTCATCCTGAAGCCTTTGAAGGTAACAGTGAGAGATCAGCAGGAGCAAATCTAACGTCTAAGGCTTACAGCACTTCAAATGATAGCTCGTGAACTGATTGATTCATCCTCAAACTACCCTTTGTTTTCAAGGACACTCCACTTAGAGGCAACTATCCTCCTGTGCTATCAGTGGCAGGATCATGGCCATGGGCTTTCTACCAGTGCTCTGAGCAAGGAAATGTCCCCCTGCATCTGTCTGAAAAGTGACAGTAAAACCCAAGGATGTTGTGCCAATGAAGTAAGAAATGTTGAATTTTAACTAGAATGCACATTTTGCATACTTTCTTCTCCAAATTCGGTACACGTTTTCAAATGCATTATATGCAGCCAAGTTCAATACTTTAGAACATGCTTTTGAGAAATGTCTGCTAATGGTGTACTATATCTCAGTAAAATTTACTCACAGAAACATACATCATAAAGGTGTTTTGTTCCTTAATAAGGAATGTACATGTACAATTAATTTTGATGCACTGCTTTTACCCCATTGATTAATTTTCTTCTAAAATTTTGCAATATTGATCAAATTGGCTTGAGAATGCTGAAATATACTGCATTATGGCATGCTTATTTATACCTCCATCCTACATAAATTCACAGTTTATTTTAAAATTGTCATTAAAAATAAGTGATCTGCATCTAATTTTTTTTTTTCTGGGGTATTGGTTGGGTGTGTAATCTATTTCTACCAGGATCATATGCACCTACCAATATTGCTTTTTTTCCCTCTTTATGGATTATTTATAGGCAACCAATTTAGTAGGGATTGAATTATTAGGGAAAAAAAAAAAAACAAACGTTTTCATGCCTGGACTGAAGCCACACAAATTTTCAGATCTTGAGCAGGACAAGAAACAGGATTTGGGGTGTTCAATCAGGCATGCAGATGCAAAGATGCATCGTGTCCTTTCATTTGGCTCACCCTGCAAAACAACTGTTTCTTAATCTCCCCGTGGTAAAATCTTCATCTAACAGCCCTTCAGCAAATTAGAAAGCATGGTCTTTGAAGGCAATCTTTCCTTTAATAATGGAGGCTAAGGAGTATTGCCAGAATGGACACATCAATGTTGCTGTAATTATCCCATGTCAAAAAATGTTGTTGTCTTTTATAAATGTATTCTTACATGAACAGGTGAAAATGCCTACTAGGTTTTCAGCATATTTGAAGACTAAGTTTTTTCGTGGCACTTCTCTCATGACAAACAGGTATAAAACACGCTATCTGCATCAGCAGTCTAATGTTCCAAAATCTAAGCCTAAAACAACATTTAAAATTACATAAATCATGCAAATATTTCCCTCCAATTAGTTTTATAAATGGCAGAATCCAAACAATCTTAGCTGGTCTGCTGGAGACTGGAAAGCTTCAGCAGAAACATGAAGTTGGAAATGTGCACTGCGTTACTCAGCAGAGTTGGAAATGAGAAAGAGATTAAGAGCCATGAGGGATGTGAATGATTGTACTCAGCTCTGCAACTTTTAACCACTGTGACACTGCACACTCCTGAGACCTTACTCTTTGGAGCAAGTCCCACTCAGTTTAGGAGGTACAGCAGGAACAAGTGCTGAAACTTTTTTCTCTCTCATGAGAACAGGTGTTCCAGATGATTTTTGTTACTAAAAATTACTGGCTGTCTTTTAGCCTGAGAAACCTCTGCTGAGTGAGAATCTGGATTCTCATGCTCTGAATTGCCCTCTGGCTGAAGCTGTTTCTCTCCGTCAGCTGTGCTGGCCAGGGAGATAAGGTTTGCAAATTTGAAGTAGTCTTTTAATTGAGCTCATAAGAAGCTTCACTTTCTAGTCACTTTTCCCTGGTTTCATTTTGCTGAGGATGTCTTCTGGGACACATTCTTAGTTTCTACTTCAGCCTTGTGACATAAGTAGTGGACTTTGAATAGGATCTGCACTGCTAGAACTACCTCATGAAGCTGTTTCCTCATAATATCTATGCACTTGACTGTCTCTAGGCAGTATTATCTAAGAGGAAGTGTGACTAGAAATGAGAAAATAATATTTTATGGGTGATCCAGGAAATTCTTCTCTTAATTTTCCAATTAATTAGCCTTGACAGTCTTACTCTATTTTTGTGTTTTGTGTATGAATATTCCAAAACCCAGGATGGTAGAAATGTTAGGGAGGGGGAAAAAAAAAAAGAGCAGATTGAAAATAAATAGTAAAATATGAAATAAATTTACTATCATATTTTAACGCAGGCTATTCACTCTAGAAATCCAAGTCTGTGAGGTGTATTTAATTATGAACATAAATATGAGCCATGATCAATGGAGCCAAACAGCATATTTCAAACCAAATAGTCTTTGGGGCAAAGTTCATCTCACTTGTCTGTGACCACTGAAAATGCAGATACGTAATCAGATCAAAAGGGCTCTCTCTAGTTGCAATAGTCAGTATGGAGGAGTAACAGCTCTAGAGGGCAACTCCTCCCCACTGCTGCCGACATCTGTATGAGAAGAAGATGATGAGCTTTCTAGACAGAGGCTGCAGTGACTATTTCACATTCAGAAGTTTTAAAAACCGAAGTGAAGGTGTGACCAGTGGATAACTTCCAGCAGTGCACACCCACAAGTCCTGAAAGCTGTAATCTGCTGATGATGAAAGTCAGCAAGCTACAGCTCCAACAGGGGATCTGATCTCATCCACAGATAACAGAAAGTGCAATACAAGAGCCAGAGAAGATGATGATAAAATTATAAGGCACTCGAGAGCCTGGACAATGGGAATAGCATTACAAATTGTTTAAATAATACCCTTTATTCACATGAACCACAGGAAGGGTGAAGGTACTCATTCTACAAAGAAGGTGCATTCTTATCTTAAAGTGTAGAAACCCAGGTAGGGTGTAGCTCCTGAAGATAAGACTGCAAAACTGTTCATTATCATTCAAAATCTCATTTTTCACTGCTTGTTTCACATCATAACCTTGGTGGGAACTATCAACTGTTATTGGATTGTAAGTAGAATGGACTGGGGCAATGTGAAGGCACAATGCTTTTTAAGATGTTTCTTTGGGAACATTTACTATTTAAATGAGCAGAAACTTAACATTTACTTGTATGAACCCAAGATTAGGTGCTCTTTTCTAGCAGTGTTTGATCTGTAAACAATGTAGTACATGGCAACGCTGCTACAAGCCATTCACACTGATATCCTTGGCCACACATCATTTCAGCATGAATCTTCAACAGGATTTTATCTACTTTTGCCATCAAATTTTCATGATTTGTGGCATAACTACCCACTCATATATGGAATTTTCTAACAGATCATTCATTCTGTCAAAATAAATTCTATGAAAATGCTATCAAAACTGGAAGTTTTGTGAAGAATAGAGTAGAATAGAATAGAGTTAAAGAGCAAGTCTTATAAGAAGGCTGCAGCTGGTTAGCCTGAACAAAAGAAGGCTCAGGGGGACCATACTGCTCTCTACAAATACCGGAAAGAAGGTTGAAACATGGTGGGGAATGTCTTTTCTCCTAGGTAGTAAGTGACAGGGTGAGAAGAAATGGCCTTAAGTTGTGCCAGGGGAGATTTAGATTGGATACAGAAAAAATTTCTTCACTGAAACAGCAGTCAGGCATTGGAAAAGGCTTCCCAGGGAAGTCATGGTGTCACCATGCTTGGAAGTGTACAAAAACCACGTGGATGTGACATCTGGGGACACAGTTTAGTGGAGAACACAGTGGTGCTGGGTTAAGGGTCAAAAGCAATGATCTTAGAGGTCTTTTCCAACCTCAAATGTTCTATCATTCTATGAATTTTTCTAATTTTATTTTTAAATATCGTGTTGTCTTCATCCTCCCCTACAAAAAAAAAAAAATTAGTATTTTTCATGTGCAGAACAGAAACTTTTGCAGAGGCACAGATCTAATCACAAAGTAGCAAATGGTCCCTGAGTTGGCATGAATGTGAAACCAGCGTGGTGGGATGGGGCACATGCAAATCTGGACTCCTCGTATAAGAAGTGGATGTCCTAAGGTCCTGTGTTTTCAGGAACACTGAGCAGGTTACAGCCTGCTCTTTTATGCTCTTCCAGTCACCCTTTCCTCAAACAAAATAGAGATTTGTCATCTTTACTTTTGGTAAGTGCTCACCTTTTGTATATTCCGTTTGCCCTCCCTAAGCAATACTTACTCTGATCCTTTCCCACTACATCTACGCTACTTCTACATCCCACTACAAAGGATTATTCTAGACTGCACACACACAGAGATGACAACATATTGCTGGTTGGGACTTGTGTTGCCCTTGATATGAGCAGACAATGGGCAGAAAGCCTAAAAAATCCCTCACGAGTTTGCTCCCTGTTACTTTACTGAATAAAAATAACCAATCATTTGTCAAAAATAAAGTCAAGGGATTATTTTTCTTACACTGTTTCATGCAATGCAGTTGTTTTTCTTTTATCAAAAAGTATGAAACTAGGTGTAACCATTCAGGATCTAACCCCACAGCCTTTGCATCTAGTACCATCAGGTGTGACAGTGATCAGTAACAGATGTTTCATGTGACAGTCTAATAATAATGTTCACAAAATGGATATTTTATTTGCTCAGAAGGAAAATACTTTCCCAGTTCCTACTGACTGCTATTTGTTAATGTCTGAAGCATAAAGATAACATACTTCTTTAAGTTTTTGGTTGGTTTTCAATATGCTTGAGCATTCAGCTTTTTTCCCTATCAAAGATACATACAGTGTCTCAATCTATGTATCATTCTCTTTGCTTGTGTGAGTTTTTTCATTAGTTTGAAAGATCAAAAAACCTACTTATGAAAGAGTATGGCAATACCTTAGCTACCAGAATCTTACTCTAAAGGCAGGATGTATGCAGATGACACAACCTTTCATGTCTGGAAGCTGGGAGCCATAAAACATGACAATCTGCTGCAGGGATATACTAAGTACTTAAAAGGTATTTCAGGCTAATTCTTCATAGGACACTTCTCTCTGAATATACAGATCCTGCCTTTTTTCTCCTATTTTCCTCCCTTTCTGGATAGTGTGCACCCCAGGAGATGCCTGGAGAAATCCCTGTGGCTGTACGGAGGGTCAGGCTTGCGGCCACCCCTGTTTGTGCAGAAGCTCTGAAAGGAGTGGTAGTCCTTTCCTATACACAGACCTTGGCCAGTGTCACCCTCCTTGGACAATTATATTTCCATCTAATTTCACCAGATGTTAAGTCTTTCCATGTCAGTCAGAGTCTCAATTATGTGACCTGACCAAGTTGAAGCCCCAGGCAAAATTCAGTGTTAATTCTTGCCCCCTTTCAGCCTGCTGTAGCCATCCTGGGGTCCCATTTCTGACAGGGTAACTGACTTGGAGAATCTCCTCACTGCCCAGTCCTCTCTCCTGGCAGCAAACCAGTTTGGATACATAGAAAACACTGCAATGAACAATCTAGTTAAATCTGTCCATAGGGACATGCAGAAAACAAAAGGATCTATTAGTCATAATCTTTTCAGAAAAATGAGCATAATGGCTGCAGTTGTGCAATCATGAGCGATATAGCATATACAGTGATAACACCCATTGCAATGTTTACTGGTGTACTGGGAAATTTCAAAAGAACTTTTTTTCCATTAAAAACTTAAGACCTCCATAGCAAGCAATGAAAGTTGCGTGCTAATTTTACAAATATTTCCTGTCATCGCTGCAAGACAGTTTTTACATAGTTTTCATTGGAGCAACAGAGCAGAAATATAATTTTAAACTTCATAGCCATTCATCTCCATTATTTTGTTAATATGCTGTGCCATTGCCACATCTCCAATCAACCGAAAAATATACTGAATAGTTATAAGAGGATCAGCACCTTCCAAAATGATTGTTTGATCAGGTATGAAGTGTCTCTTTCATACAGAGTCTTTACATTAATGACTGGGTTTAATTAGGCTGGTTGAAAGTCAGAAAGAAGAAATTTGTTCTCAGCATAATAAACTGCTAATTACTAACTGCATGGAAAAGGTTATGGAAAAAGAGGACTTTGCTATTAAGGCACATAGCAGAACGACTTCCATTCCCCTCACATTTCCTGCATTTGTTACAAACAATTGCAAAAGTCTTTTCAAGGCTTATTGGTCTCTCTTTCCCTTCACTACTCTGAGATAAAGAAGCAACTTTAATGCCAAGAGTGCCATTTCCACTTACATAGAGGGTATAGAGATATTTTAAGGAACATTACCAAGACACTGAAGATAGACTCTTAGAATTACTATTTTTTTGAATTTTTTTTCATTCAGACACTTCAAAAACTCCTGTAGGAATGATATTTGCAAGCATTATTTGGGAAGCTGTTTTCATTTCAAAATACTGAGATTTGGGTCTAGAGAATGTCAAGGTAATCATAATTACAATAGTGAATGACGTTGTAATATTATCTTAAAACAAAGGTAAGAGCTGCTTAATAAATCTTTGATTATTAGATTTTTCTTCTCGAGTCAAAGTAGTTTCTAGTCACACTGCAGTGCAGAGCTGTGCCCCATGAGTCATCCCTGTCCTTCCTGAATATGCATATCACCCGTGTTTGTTTGTGTGCCAGCAAGGCAGTGACATGGCCTTCCTCTCCCCGTGGGATAATTCAGGCTGGAAGGGGCCTCAGGAGATGTCTACTGTAGTTGGATCCTAAACATTCTGCTTTACTACTTTTAACTGGGGCAGTGGTTTACAGGTCAGTATCTCAGTTCACCCCCTGATTCATACCTGAAATTGTCAGAGATCGAGATGAAAAATACTTTGGTTCCTTATATTGCCATGATTTAAGTATGTCTTCTCCAGAAACTAATTTCACCTCTTTGCCTTTATTAAATGCACTATTTTATTTGAGATATAGTTATTCTTCCAGCTGTTGCATTTGTTTTGCTACTATAGTAAAAAAGCAGAGAAAAAAATTAAGAGTAAGAGAATAACAACAAGTTGTGTTCTCACTGAGCCACAACATCAAGGAAAATCAGGATATAAACTCCATTAGCAGATTGCAGGCTTTACAGGTTTATCTGCAGCATGGAGTGTTAAAAATATACTCTATTACAAAATTTCTGTGGCTTTGCTGCTGAAAGCAATAACTAGCAACATCTGTGATGAAATGTGTCTAAAATGAATGGACACTCTGATATGCTATTGCTTTCCAGGTATTTCTGTTGACCATAGCATCCTAATACTATTTTCCCTAAGATAGTGCATTGCTGGCAGTGAAGCATGTCAGGAAGACAGCCTTGACACCCACTTATTTTCAGTTCCCTTGTTCTTCAACCTGAATGTTGAAAACCATACCTCATGAGAATGACAGAGGCTTTAGAAATATGATAAAAAGGTAGACAAGTGCATAATTAAGAAGCATTTAGAGTTTTGTGCAGAATCCACTGGGCAAATAGGCAAATTTTGGATAGCTAGAGGTCTATACAGGGTATCAACATCAAAGAAGGCACAAAACAATGTGTTACGTGTAAATTCCAACAGCTACCTACTCACTTTACATACTTCAAACGAAAACAAGTAACATGTCTAAAAAGTCTCACTGCAGTGGGTTGTAACTCAAATTATGCACCAAAACTCCATTTAATGGTAAGATGGACTTTAAATACAGTATACCTGCTCAGTAATCCATGTGTCTTTACCTCTGAGATGGCCAGATGGCGAGAATGAGCTCCTTTATGGAAGGAGTTCAGCCCTCTGTCTTCAGGTGTCTGTGCAATGATAAACAAAACTTCCCCATTACATCCCTGCCACAGCTGCTGCACAGAATTTGCTTAATAAGAACCAGAACCACTTTCAGCCATCAGAGGAAAGCTGGCAACACAAAGAGCTGCTAATGCCTTGTCCCATCGGAGGCCACAAAGGTTCATCAGGCATCTCTCAACTTCCAGGAAAGTGGAAGCTGCTGCCAGTTTGCCTTAGCTGATACTAGGACAATGTACTTAAGTTAAACCTTCTGCTTGAAAAGAACTAAACTGTTTCAGATATATAGACACATATATGTATATGTATGTGCATCCACGTACGCATACTCACAGGTAGAGATTGTACAGGTTTGTTATGCGCGTATGTGAAAGCCATCTTTCTTCCTCTCTCTAGGTAAATATACATTTGAGTGGGAATTTATTTTAATATTTATTTCTTCATATCTCTGTTTTATTTAGTGTAATTTTCTTTAAATAATGAATCCCATGAAGAGTTACATTGTCTAACATGTTTAATTCAAAGTTCACATATATAAAATCCAACATTAAGGTTAAAATTCAGGTTATGCTTTTCTTACAAGGTATAGAAAACTTGGGGATCTCTTACAGGGTCATTTCCTTTAGACCCAAGACCTTCTATCTTGGGAGACCTGCCCCAGTGCTTTTGCAACCCATCTGAAGCCGTGTGAAGAACATTGAGATGGCGTGTCCTGAAAGCTGTTAGAAGGGCAGTTTCTTCCAGCCAAACTTCAAGCAGGAAACATGGATCTTTCCTTAGAAAAATCTAACATTTGGGAGGGGTTTAAATAGCTTTAGAATATATGTGGTGTATTTGAAGCACTGAAATAGCTCTTCCCTCCCTCTGAGACTCACACCAGTGGGTTGTGAATTTTAAGCGTTTTGTACTCAGAGCCCAAACAGTGCTTCTCTCCGGGGTTTTAAGGCATGATCTTGGTGTGAGAATCTTCTGCTGACCACCACTGTAGTACGAATGTTGTGATTCTGCTGCAGAAGTGAGACACTCCCAAGGATTCTGTCTGAAGCAGCAAACAGCTGCTGTGAGAGCCAGGGCAGATACCTCAGCTTTTCAAAGGTGTACACGCGGAAAACCTCGCTTTTTTGATGACAGTTTAAAACAAGACCATGAAACACCCTTATTTCTTTCTTAGCAATGAAAGATGGTGGATCATACAGACTTGCCACACAGCCTCTGTCTCTGCTGTCTGGTGGCTGATGAATTGCTGAATGTCATTCCTTGTCCACTCGCTGCCCAGGTCCGCATCCAGCACAATGCCACTCATCATCTGAGCTCCAAAGGTTGTCTGCTCCAGTGTGCCTTGATTGGTTTATGACAGTTGCACAGTCACACCAGCCAGTCTGCTCTCCACACAGCCTTCTTTTTCCTTGTGGCTCCGTCCATCTCTTTCTATAAATGTTGTACGTCATTAATATGTGAGATATTACAATTTTCTAGGAGTTGTCAAGTACAGGTCACACCACATACCGAAGAAGCACGAGCAAGAAGAATGGGAACAGACATCAAGAGCAAGATAAACAAAAACAGACAAATAGGTGCATGTCAGAAAAATTACCAAGTATGCCAAACATCCCTGTCTTCAAGGAGTGCAATATCAGATTCACATAGGTTATGTTTGCAGTCCAGATCCCACTGACATTAACAGTGAATTCCAATCCACCGAAGCAAAAGTTGATTTAATTTTTGAAGACGGCTATTTTGTTTATGCTTCAGCAGAAGTTCAGGCAATCTTTATTCTAGATAGTTGTTCTCAAGTATATTTTTAGAGAGAAAAAAATTTTTTTAAAGTGCTTACGATGTTTCAGAAGTCAGCAGCTTTCACCTCAAATCTGAAAAATTACTGTAAAAATAATATCATAATATCCTCTTCTTCTCTATTTCTGATATCAATACAGTTAATGATTAAAACAAAAAGTACTGAACACACACCTTTAGAAATGAGGGAGTTTGCTAGAGCCACTGAAAATGTATTTTCCTGAAGTATGATCAGCAAAAGCAAAATGCACTTTGCAACTCAAGGAGAAACTGTAAGTTCCATTTATTTTTTCACACTAGTGTTTTCTTTAACCTAGGCACAAATAAGTTAGCTATTGCTTCTTCTCCAGAAAGTTTATAAGAGTAGTAAAAAAAACCCCAAAACCCATCAACAAAGATACAGAACTAGTCTCTGAAAAAAAATAAAAAAGCTTTTGTTTTTGGACTATCAATTGCTTTCTGCATATCTCTTGCCTTCTGTAGAAATGAGCATAATTTCTCCAAGTATAAAATACCCTAAAAGGTTCATCAATGGATGAAATTGGTTTAGTTCCCTTTCCTACATTAGACTTCATTTTTCTTAAATGGAAGAAGCTCAATTCACATCACATCAAGGGGACAGCGTTTGGTGCGTATCATTCCTCCAGCAACGTTTTGACGTAAAAATGGAGACTCAGATGTTCCTGAATGAGAGTGGAACAATAGGAATCAGAAAAATCATCCCATTCTATTTAATGTACTGCTCAATGATAATTACAGACAAGTATACTCTGCTCCTTTCTTCCAGACTCAACAGACAGCTGCTGTCATAAAAGTTATTGACTGTGTAAAGACCATGTTCTGGCCAGGTATAGATTATTTCAGCTCAGAAATGCAGTAACTTGAACTGTTTCAGATGCCATTAACCTTCCCATTCCTATTATAGAAAGCAAGAAAATTTATAAAAATCAACCCCAAGCTTATGCAGCTACAGGCAATGTAGTTATATAATCTGAAGTGCAACGTAGAGTACATTCCGGTGTTTTGAAAGGCTCAGAGGCCTGAATCGATGCCATAAATCAGGGGAACAAATTCTGGTACAGAAAATAGACTTCTGCTTAAGTTCAAGTAACACTCAAGACATTTAACATCTATGCCTCCATTCTCAAAATGACAAACAGAAGATAGTTGGAATTTAATTGTCAGTGCAGGTCTGATGCGTGGGCTGCAAACCCTACTGTCTTCATAACACAGTGATATCCTGACAACAGTGGGCACATTTGCTTTTTTAACATGACACGTATTACTTTTCTGTAACCAGAGATACGAAAGTAATCTGATGAAATAGTATTGCTCATGGTGACTTTATAGAACAAGTATTTCATGGTATGTACCACAGTGCATTCCATGTATTATGGATGATTTTGCTGTTAATCAACGGATTCTCTGTTTGCCAGAGAAGTCAGAATTGACATACAATAGAAAATCGTGGGAGCCCTTTTGTTAGACACAGCTTAGTATGTCAGAAATTGTTTCTGTTCCCAAAGAGACCAGTGAATTGTCAAAAGCAATCGTGGATGTTCCAGAGAGCCAGTCATCTGGAGGGGATTGCAGCCACTGGGGGCTGGCAGAAGGGGGTTTTACACAAAGAAGCCTGGAGGTCAACGCTGAAACCCCTCTGGAAGGTGGCACTCAGTGCCCAACACACAATGAAAAAGGGGCAGAGCTCCTCACCCAAAGGGGCTGTATCCTCCTGCCACTGTTAAGCAGGCACACAGGTGAAGGCAAAGAAGAAAAGAGAGGGGACTCTCCGTACGCGTTCCACACAGGTTTACTCCTGCGAAAAGACAAGGACAAAGAGGCCAACCGGTGGGGAGGGTCCAGGGATCTTATACTGGGCACAGAATAGGTGGGGAAAGGGATCTCAGCCAATGGGATAGAGACAAGCAGGTGGGATTGACAGGAAGGGAACCAATGTGAACAACACATTGGAGAGACTCAGGGAAAGATCCAATGGGGTGTCAAGGAACAAAGAACTTTCTAGAACTGATACATATTAAAGAAGGGAAATGACTATACATAATTTCATACATGAAACAGGCAGGGGAGAACATTAACCATTTGGGAGAAAACATGCAAGCAGCAGAACAAGGGAGTAATGGGTTCTCACCATGACTGCAAGCTACATGCTAAACTTGGTTGCTGACCTCCACAGCTGGTTGTCTGAGTTCTCCTCAGGAGAAAGTGTGGCTGGAGCCACCTGCACCGCCACAGTCGTCTAGGGAAAATTATGTACAGTACTTACTGCTTATAAAAGAGTTGCGTATTTTTGCTGACCTCAAGATGATTGAAACCATGGAAAATCAGTTTCAGAAGAGCCATCAAGGGTTGTATTTTAAACAACAACAAAATATTCCATTGTATCTTCCCCATATTTTAAACTGCGAGTTTACCTTTTACATTTTTCCATTTCTAATGTACTCAAAATAAAATATGAAGAAGGGTTAGGCCAGTCATCAAGTCTATCCAGCCCTGTGTCCTCCAGCAGTGCCTGGAAGGGCTAGAACCATATTAACAGTATAAAAAATTATCATTAATAATTATTTAACAGTATTACCATGCTCAGAAATACTCCCTCATAACGCTCTTCCAGTCTCTACAAGCTATGGCTCGGAGATCTCCTGGGCAGGGATAGAGTCTTTGCCTTTGGGAGTCATTAATAGAGTTTTTGCCTCCTTGATTTGTCGAGCTGTCTCTTGACATCATGCAAACTTTTAACTCCACCATATTCAGTTGTAATATTCATTATGCAAGATGTGAGAAATAGTCTCTATTTCTGTTTGTTTTAAATATGCGATTTGCTACTTTTACTAGATCCCCCTTGCACTGAAAAAGACTGGGAAAATCCATGACCTGTTGACAATTATGTCAGCCAGTGTATTACTTGTACTGTGTTCCTCTCAATATCCCACCTGGTGCGATCTTGCATCTGGTCATTCTTCATTTATAACACCATTTCTCTTCTCTGGCCGTTGTCATTGCCTTCAGACGATATTTTGCACTTCTGCTTTACTGGATGGAAACCTAAGATCTAAGATCTCTTTAAGTGTTCAAGATGCAAACGCCCTATCTCTCTGAGGCATGGAACTGCTGCTGTTTTGCTGCTTCTCCATTCATAATACTTCCCAATACTTGGTGTACCTTCTGAAAACTGCTCCCTGCTGACCTGTGAGACTCTCCCAGCAGCCCTGGACTTCTGGCCTGGGGGACAGCTCTTGCCTTAGAGGAGCCAGAGGCTATGGCCCTGTTGGTAGTTGGGCAAGGATCTAGGGAGTGGCATTATGAAAAACTCAGGATTTAGAACTTGGTTGAAGACTCATGTTTAGTGGCGGGACCAACCTTTCCATCACGTGATTTTCTCCAGAGGAAGGCGTGGGCTGTATTTTTGGACAGACTTTGGCCATGTCAGTAAACTGTCCCCATCTTTACTAGCACACTTAGACTGACAGCAGTCTAACCCACATGGCAGTGCTATCCCAGACTTGCTGTTGCAGTTTTAAATGTAAACATTTTGCATTGGAGACATATTTAATGATCTGTACCCTAGTTATACTAGTTGAAGTACTGTTGAGCACAGTGTGATGCTTATTATTTTAATCATATTAAAGCCCATTAGGGAACTAAATTGTGTGCAGTCCTTGTGGGCTTTTTATCTCTTAGGTTCAGTTTCCCCATCCCCTCTAGGAGGGTGAAAGGTTTTAATGAAGCAGCCTGTGCAGATAGCACTGGCAGCTAGCAGCATGCTACTGCTCCCTTTCAGGGCAAGAGCTATGAGGCAATCTGCTTGTTTGTTTTTGTTTTTTTTTTCTTTTTCAGTTGAGGAAACATGTTTATAGAGCTTATAATCTGCTTGCAGGACTCATGGACATGAAAAAGTAGCTGTCTTGAAATTTGAGGATCTAATCAAATTCCCTTTAGAAAGCACTTAAAGCTCTGAAGAACAGACATGCAGAACCAATTGAGAGCTGAAATTAAGAAATGAGGTGCACAAATGAAACATAGTGGAGCCATGTTGTTTCATTTAATCATGGCCTTATAGTTTATTATGCATTTCAAAATCATCATTGCTATTTAACACATTATCATTGCTGTGTTCTCTAACTAAAAAATAAAAAAAAGAAATGGCACATTTTGGTCTATTTTGCTTTTGCCATTGGGCTTTGACTTGAGCAAGAGTAATATGAAAGCATGGGTTTGGCAGAAGGGAACTGAGAGCATACCAACTTGAAAGAACTGTCTTAAGGAGTTCAATGAGGAATCTACAAAAGTAATAATTATTGTCCTTGACTATCAGGGAAAGTGTTAAACAAATACAAAAGAAAAAAAAGGGCAAAGAGAAGAATAAGGTTTGATGTTGTATACAGTTTCAACAATACTTTAATTTTTTGAATACCAGATGTTAGGGTTTATGCTTGGCTCAGATGCTTTTCTTCAGTGCTCTGATGAAGACATCTAAACAGAAGCATGGCAGTGATCCAAAAAGGTATGTAAATCAGCCATGACGAAGTAAAGCTTGTTGCTGTTTCCAAAACAGGTAACATTTTTCAGGCTTTTAATATTCCTAACTCATTTTTTCTTCTTTACATGCCTTTGGCTTTAATTTTTATGAATTTGACCATGGGCAGGAAGGTACTGAAAGTCCACACCTGGTGGTGGGAATTTCAGCAGTCAGACCCAGAACTAGCTATGGAAAATAGGGCTGACGCCATCCGTCGCTTGGCACCATTTGCTCTCTGCTTCAGATTCACTCACCTTTTAGATGAAGCCAGGGAAGAACTAGCAAGAGTTTGGCTCAGCGTGTGTGATATAAATTAAGCACTAATTTGGAAAAAAAAAAAATAGCAAAAGTATTTCCACTGGAAATCAAAAGATGCTTTGGATCAGTGTTCTGGTTTCAGTTTCTACAGTAGCTTTAGGGAAAAATTAGGTGGAATAAAATCTAATAGCTTTCTTGACAGCTGTAACTATCTATCTTGACAGTGAATAAGATTACTGTTCGTTTAAATCTGAATTTTTGTTGAAATGTATATGAGCAACCTGACATGGCAGGAAAACATAACAGTAAATGATCAGGGAGAGTTTGATGCACTTTCAACAGGAAACCAAAATTACTATTTTACTTTGCTGTCACCTTAGAATGCCTCTCTTCCCTGTGACAATCCTTTTTCTCTTTCATAAAGGCCTAATAATGATCCACCCAAGGCAGCAGAAGACTTTCCAACAGTTTTAAAAACCAGAGCACCTTAATTTCTCCATGACTGTCATTATGAAAATGGGACACTTATGAAATTGGGGCACCTGGTGACCTTTCCAAAGATTTATACTGAAAATAATAATGTTAAAAGCAGATAGACAATCTAAATGAATCACATTTTTATAAAGCTAAAGCTGTTCCTGTGTAAGTAGGAATGGAATTTGGAGACTTATTACATATACATTTGCATTCAGCCTGTACTAGACTTTTCTCCAGTGTGTCAAAGACACGGAGTGAAGGCAAAGGGATCTGAGGGAATCAATAAGTAAAGTGTATGCACACCTAATTTATTAGAAACCTGAACTGTTGTAGGAGTCCTCAATAAATATACAGTTTGAACTCTGTCTGCAGTGCTGTGCTGTTCATCAGCCAGGCAGGGGATATCACTATTTATTCAACTGCCTGAGTGGAGAGGGCCACTTTGCAGACAAAAAAGCTTTTTCACCTTAGAAATATGAGGGAAAAGAGTGTGGAAAATTATTCAATAGCAGAGAAAAGCATCCAAAGAACCCCTGGTAGCTTTAGCGAAGGAGAGATTAATATATTATCTATATATCTTTTGATGTTTTTGTACATTTCTGTTATAAGTAGAAAGAGCTTACTACTTTTGCAACATTATAGACAGATTGTCTGTGGTGTGTACACCTGCATGTACCCCTGATAAAGCTGCAATGTAAACAGCACTGACACCAGCCACATTCTCAGAAAATAATGTGCTTAGTTATTAAAGCAGCTTGGGGTTCCCAGGTTATGCCAGAGGACTAAGAAGACTGGCTAGGGTTGGATTTGACGACTGTTTTGGCCTCATTTCAGGTTTTCTGCAGCAGGACTTTGTACTGACTCCAGGGCATGTGGGAGAGAATGAGAAGAGTAAGCCTGCCTCTCTGGATGTGTAAGGCAGCTGTAGAGCTCAACACTCATTTTCTTGCACTTTTAAGACATGTCTGCATAGTAGTGTGAAATCTGAGCATGGCTGCTGGTGGTCCTGAGTAAAATTCAAGCTCCTTTCTACTATGCGTCATAGAGTTTTCACACAGGCACTTGAAGTGTCAGTTTGGTTTCCACAATCCCAAGTGCTCCTATGATTTTTTTTCTGATGGTACTGGACCACTTGATAATATTCTTTATTGATGAATACCATGCATTTTCTGTAATAATTTCATTGTTATCCCCAAATTATTCCTGACATAGTTATTCCTATCTTATGAGGCACTAAAAAGAAAATTCTGTCTTTAAACTTTACTCTCTACCATATTTGAAGAATTTTGTCATTCAGCATTTATATCTTCTACAAGGTAAAAACAAAACTTAAATGGGAGGGAGGAAAAAAAGGAATTACTGCTTTCTTGTATGTGTCACAGTTTGGGGATCTTACCAGGGAACTGGAGTGCTCTTGATGTATGAGCTCCTCTCTTGCCTTTGCTCTGTTAGAACATTTGGCACCAACAATGAAACTGGGATCTAGTGTACACAGTGTTAAGAAAAATCGCCTTTTCAAAGCTGAGTTCACAAATACGAGTCGTTCCAGCCTGATAATGGAGGGGTTTTATTGTTTGTTTAATTTAGAGACAAAGTATGGAACAAACCATAGCAGCTTAAGCCTGTATGTTTTCAATATCACTGTAGCATGATGCTGTTACATAAACCATAGCGGCTGTGGTGGGACATTGCAAGGGAGAATTAATCATGCAACCTGTGAAAACAAAGCTGTGTTTCACAGCTACTTATTGTCTTTTGTTCACTATGTAGTACTGAGAACAAGTATGTTGCAAGAGTAGTTGTTCTCTGATATTTACAAAAAAAAAATTCTGGAGTGCTGTGTCTAACTACGATTTTGAGGCTGTCTGTAAGTGTTAATAAGGTCCATTTTCTGCCACTGTCTGTCAGTGTTTGTTGGCAGAGCTTAGCACCTGGAGTTAGGAGCAGTGAATACTAACTCAGGAGCTACTTACAGCTGTTTGCACCTTGACTTTGACAGTGTCCCTGTCAGAGGGTAGAAACAGCCTTTTTCTCCCTCCCTCTTTTTGCAGTTGGCTACCACATTTGCAAGATCCATATTAATTTAGATCTCCAAAGGAGAATCAATTTTGCATGTTTTGACATGAGAAAATTTATCACATTGCCTTTTGTCTGACCCCGCTTTTATTTTAGTTCTTATTTAAATTCACACAGAGTCTTTATCACAAAGGTTATCCTAACATTCATCTTTTGTATTTATCACTGGAACAACTTGTTCTTGTCTATTGTATGAATATAGCACTCAGATCTCCTTGAAGATCTCCTTCTACAACATAGTCCTTAACAACAAAAAATAATGATTTCAATAGTGTTCCTTCAAAACAAAAATAATCACACACACACACAAAAAAAAAAAAAAAAAAAAAAAAAGAACAAATCCTTATCATTCAACAGAGATGAGGTCACAACCAGGAATAGCTTAAGAAAGAGACTGAACCAGCCTTGCTAAATCTGCTAAGTGTTATGATAAAAAATCTCATGGAATCCTGGTGTATTTTCCAAATATGGTGACTAGTGCAGTGTAGAAAACAGCACCATAAAGGATGTAGGCTGTCCCATGTTAATGGCAGCTAATGATAACAAATCCTCAAATGGCAGATCTCCTGTTGAGGCTGTGGATGAGAAGGAGCTTAGCTTCACTTAATGACTTTAAGTGAAATAATTCAAAAGTTACATATGAGTTTTTATTAAGCTTTGGAATCAATGTAAAAGAAGAAATATTACCTATTACACATTGCTGAAACTGGTCAAAGAGGATAGAAGGCATCTTTGAAGATACTGAGAAATACTGGAGTATCTTTTTCCTATTCAATGAATATATGTAATAGTTAAGGAATGAATGAAAATGTGTAAGCTGAGATGGCCATTTCCACACTCCAGCCTGTACTGTTAAGGTGCTCAAGTTTTCAGACAATTCACTTAATTCTGTGCTAAGTCACCTTGAAGTCTGTAAAAGACACGTCCAGAGGAAATAGGGGAACCTGCCCTGCAGAGGTAACTATTTTTCTCCATCGACTGTAGAGGGAGCCTAGAAACTAACTTTGACTTGATGACTGACAGGCTTGGTAAAGTGGAGGTGCAATCCCTCTGGCTGTGTTTACAGCCATGCACCACTGCAACAGTCAGAGCTGGATGCATGCTCTAATGGAAGGGAGCACCTATGACTTCGTGCATTTTTTCTTCCTTCCTGTGTCTTCAGTAGTTTTACTCAGCAAACATCCATCTTCACATTTCTTTTTACTGTCATTGCATGAGCATTGTATTCCAGCCAACTCCTAAATGATTCTGCTTAATTAGGATATTCTTAACAAGAAAAAATGAAAAGGTACATTGTTGCAGTGGGGATACTGCAACATGCGTATACCAAACCAGGAGTCCCGTGGAAAGGAAATATCTTATGGACAGACAGATTCTTGCTAGATGTTTCAGAGATGTTTATTTCTCCAGCCACATGGCTGGAGCTCTGCTGAGGAACTGTTCCAGTCACGGGACCAAGGGTCCTTCTGCCCGCGCAGGGAACACAAACCAACCAATGGGAACGAGGCTGAGCAGGGACAGGGAAGCCCCGTGTCTGTGCCCTCAGGGCCCCTCTCCCAGGGCTACACGGCAGGGGAGGGACCCCAACACCTCACCCGTTTTATTTTAATAAAAGGAGAATGAAAACAACTGGATAAACAGAACAAGAACCGTTTCAAGACAAAACAAGCCACCCTCCTGAGTCTTTAAATGTCCAAACAGATTCTGTGGAACATCTTAGGGCTGACAGAAGGGAGATAGGACTCTCTGAGCATGCTTTGTGGGGAAACTGAGGCAGGAGAGGGTTTAATTTCTTCCCTCCCCCTTTTCATCCCCCACTCGGCATTGCAAAGGGATTTTTGGGGAAACAGTTGGCAAAAGCATGGTTCTGTGAGGGAAACCATGGATGAAAAAACGGATTGGGAATACACTGGGGGTAATAGGACATAGGGTAAAAGGGAAAGGTGGGATTAGGAAAGGGAAACTGTAGGGGGGGCTTACAATAGAGATACTGTCTAACATGACTACGATTTTTTGCATATATACTGCCTTTTACAGGAACACCATCAGGCCCAGTGACCTGCAATGCTTGTAACCCTTTTCTCCCTAGTACAATATTAAATTCCACCACCTCTCCATCTCCCAAGCTTGGGATGCATTTTTCAGGGTTATTCTTTTTAATAGCAGTTCTATGCACGAATATGTCTTGCTGGTTGTCACACCTTGTTATAAAACCATAATTTTGCTTAACATTATACCATTTTACTATCCCTAAGATCTTAGTTACTATGATCTTTTCCTTTTTCCGAGTGGCTGCTGTTTTCTGTCTCGCTGCGTCTTTGCTCTCTCTTTCGGTCACTCCCGTGTTGGAATTGTCGGAGCTGCTGGTGCCCGCGCGCTCTTCCCGGGGTCACGTTCGAGGCTGCGCGGGCCGGGCCGGGCCACGCTGCTCAGTTCTCCGCGCGTCGCCTCCTCTGGTCGCAGCTTCGCTGCCGCTGCCGGGCGCTGCACCCACATCTCGGCCGGGCCCCCGAGCGACGACTCCCCCGCGCCCTGCTCCAGCGCGTGTTTCGGCTGGGCGCGGCTCCGCTCCACCGCCACCGCCGCCAGCCGCCGCCCGCGCGCCGCCCCTCTCGGCCGGGCATTCACGGGGCTCGCTCCACCACGCGCTGTGCTGGGCCGTGCGGGCACCGCCGGGTCCCGTTGCTCCCGCCGTGCCTCGCTCCGCCACCGACACTGCGGCTCACGTGGCTCCGCCCGCACGCGGGAACTGCCTCGCTGCTGCTCGCAGAGCGCTCGGTGCACGGGGCCTGGGCCGCACGGTCCCTGCGCCAGGCTTCCCTTCGCCAGGACACAGCTGACATTGCTCAACACTCTCGGTAACTAAATAATATTCATGAAAATATTCTTCCATCAGCATATATTTTGAGTCCAGTATTAACTGTGTCCAAATGGTTTTCCAAAAGCCCTTGGTAAGAATTAAATCCCAAGAAACATAGAAAAAGTTCTTAAACAACCATGCCAGGAAGTGTTTCAGTTCTTTTTGAGCTTGAATCAAGCTAAAATTTACAAATCGTTGTTCAAGAATCATTTTAAGATAAATGTCCATATGCGGCTCTGAGAGCAAGAGTCTTCCCACGGTTCCTCCATAGTTTAGATATGGAACAGCAAAACAAAACCAAGAAGAGGAATCCAAAGTTTCCAGGGTTTACTCACACAAATCAGTCGCTTAGGGATCGGGGATCGTTCTGCTCTCAATTCTCCACCATTTGTTGCAGTGGGGATCCTGCAACATGCATATATCAAACCAGGAGTCCCGTGGAAAGGAAATATATATGGACAGACAGATTCTTGCTAGCTGTTTCAGAGATGTTTATTTCTCCAGCCGCATGGCCGGAGCTCTGCTGAGGAACTGTTCCAGTCACGGGACCAAGGGTCCTTCTGCCCGCGCAGGGAACACAAACCAACCAATGGGAACGAGGCTGAGCAGGGACAGGGAAGCCCCGTGTCTGTGCCCTCAGGGCCCCCTCCCAGGGCTACACGGCAGGGGAGGGACCCCAACAGTACATAAAGCTCTCAGAGGCCTAAATGCCTGGTCTTAGGAGTAGGTAAAGAAGCTTGTAATATATAAACACAAGATTTCTTCTCCCTTTTCGTTTTTGAAAACAAAGATAAAAAAGCAAAATAAGGAAAAGAATTTTTTTTTATTTAATGTGTACCTAATTTTTCTCTATTATTGTGTATTTTGAATTATGATTTTTTGTTCAAAAATATTCCTGTGTCCTGTCTGCAAAATATCATGCAAGTACAAGAATGAAATAGCAGATGTTAATCTTGCAGGCATGTTCATCAAAACACACAGAAAACAAGACAATTTATCCTTCAAGCTGTGCACTTGATAGCTCCTTAAAAAATAAGGCATTCATCTGTATCAGAACATTTTAGCAGACTACACAGTTTGATGTATTTTACTGCTTAAAATTGATTCTTAACCTCCTGACATTTCACTGTTTGGATCTAACACGGCACAAGAATGCACAAGAATGGAACCAGGCAACAGTGATTAACAGATCGTATCTTCTCTAGTCTGCAAGCCTCCTCGAGGCGGTTATTGTGAGGCACTCTTTAAGAACGTGAAAGGTGGTCACCCAAGGTACCGATGCAGAATGAAACTTTCATTGATGATGGGGTAGAATTGATTCATTCCCATTATTTCAAAATTTCTTCCACTCCAGAATGGAAAAAAAAAGCTTCCAGAAATTCCCTGTAAATTCTACAATTATTCGTGAGCCAATAAGCAACACATCATTTTGAGAAGTGAAAACAAAATGTTTCAGTTTCTCCCCAGGTCCAGGGAGCAAAATCACCTCTGGCTTTTTCCATGATGTGTCTCTTTGTTGCTCAGCCCTGGCTCCTCTTACAAATAAGACTCCTACTGCTGGCTCCTGTAGGTCTCAGAGCAGCTCCTTCATCAACTGCAGTACAGCCTGACATCTTGTGCAACCAGGACAGTAGTCTAGTCTACAACAGCCTTTAAAAATAAAGCATTAGTGATTAAGAGTCTTTTCTGCTTTAAATGCAGAAAACAAAATATGTACACACATCCAAGCTGGCACAGTTTCTCACTTCTCTGTCTCACCACCCCCAAGATTCCTTCACTCCCTGCACCAGCTATCACCCTCCTAGTAAAGCATCCAGAGACCTCAGTCTTTGGTTTGAAGCTCTAGTCACAGCGTTTGCCTGCACTCTGCTCCCCTTGGCTGGCAGTCACTAAAGAGTCAATTTCCAGCTGTGGACTGTCAGTGTTATCTCCAAGAGAGCACCATGTCCTGTCTGTTTCCAGGCAGGCGTATCTAGATGGGTACGAGTGCACTCGGGTCAGCATGGAATTTTCACTCTCCTGGCCCAGAGAAGACAGGAATCACATCTAATGCCAAGCAGATATTAACATAAGGCAAACATACTACCTGCACTGCTCCATTCTTTACAGCTAGTATATGTTTAAAAATGGTGTTATTTTAATACAAACAAAAAACAAAAATACTTTCAATAGGTGATTCTTTAATCTTTTACCAGAGTTGATTTTTTTCATCAAAGCACATCAGATTTTTATAATTTAGTCTTAAAAAAAACCAAAACAAAACTGAAACCAATGGCCACAACAGAACCAGAGCCCCACTAAAGCACCGAATAAACCACAGCCTCTGAAAATCTCAGAACAGACCCTCCCTTGTTACCTCATGCTGGAAGATGGGAAGGGCCATATTTGCTCCTGAAAACATTTCAGGGAGAACTGTGGCTATGCCCATGGCACATCTGGCTGCTAAACAGGTGAGGGGGAGGCAGGGAAGGACCATGTGGTTCCACAGCACTGAGAAAGGATTGCTGGATCACAGATCCTCTAAAAACTGCTGGGCGCTTGCCCACTGACTATTCAAAAAAATGCAGGGATACTGAACTAGAAATGTAACTCTATTTTTGATATTATGAGGGAGGAAAATCCAGTCTTTTTGACTCCAAGCATCTAGATTTGGCCTTTTCCAGGAAATTGCCTGCAAAACATTTGATTGAAGAAACCTTAATATGAACAGGCATCCAGTTGTATGCATCCACTACCCCCTTGTAACACTGCCAAGCTGTTCAGTGGATCATGCCCATAGGATCCCATGGAGAACCTGCCTTGGTCTTGTTTTTCTCCACCCTAATCTCAGCCCTAGAAAAAGTCACTTATCCAGCCCAGCCTTTATAGTTCCAGGTAAGAGGAATCCACTTGGTTTCAGCCATAGTTTCAGCAACTCTTTGTAGGATACTTGCTCTGGGATCTTGCCTCTGATGCTATTTTTTACCCCAAGAGTTTGCACATTCTGATTCTCAGTGCATTCAGGCAGGATAATATAGCACAGACCAAGGAAAGGGAAGCCAGACAACCTTTATTACACAGAGGCACATCCTGAAAAGAGAAAAACAGTGGTTCAGAGGTAAGCAAATCTGAGCAGTGCCTAGAAATCAGCCATGCCATGATTAAATCATAGCTCTAATGTTATGTATATTTATTTTCAAAGAAATTCAAATGGGTCTTTTTGCATGCACAGTTGGAGACCTTGAAAGAATTTTGTTTCTCAGTCCTCATCACTCTTAATTGCTGCCTTTTCAGGGCAGTACACAAAGTCACCAGTCACCTTTCAAAGGTTTGACAGGTGTGTCTTATCACATCAGTTAAATCAATGCAAGAAAACCCTTGGCTAGGAAACCTGCAACCAAGTAGCAGGTCAGCAGTTAACTTCTTCCCTGCCTCTCTGGCCTCATGTTCACCTCTAACAATAAGCCCAGTAATATACTAATTAAGCATAAAATATTTATAAAGGCAAAAATAAGAACAGAGGAAGCAGTGAAAACCAACCATCAGAAAATTGTGCTGGCATTTTGTTCTTCACAGCTGATTTTCATCTAGGAGATTGCTCAGTCACCCTTACAGCACAGGCACTGCAGCATTGCGTAATGAAAAGCTGGCTGTAGGGTGACTTTTAGTGTTCCCTGTCTGTGCTCTGCTCCACTCTTTCTGTGCATCTCAGGAAACAGGACTGTATATGCTTTATAAGGAATGATGTTCAGCTGTTTAAAGGAGAACAATCTCATCCTTTATTGCTTCCCCTATGTAAGTAAAGAATATCCTTGGCTGCGGTTTGTACCATGGCTGAGCTTAGGCAGCCTTTTTAGAGTCAGGGAGAGAATGCACAGCATGCTTTGCCAGCAGACTTGAGCATCTCCTGCCCGAGTGGATACTACATTAGGAAGCCCTGCAGCTGGAGAAGAATAACCAGGACAGTGTGGTCCCGACAATGCTGTGCAGGGACTGGTCACAAGGAGGAGAACACCAGCTAGTGCCCCCTTTCAGCAGCTTTTGTGATCTACTTGTCTGCAGTCTAGGACGACGACTGCAAAGTGCGAGTGTTCATGAAAAACACCAGGTACGTACAACGTAGCAGCTGGTTAGGGGTGGATAATCCATTTGGATCTCAGGGTCCAGCACTTCACTAACTTACAGGAAAGCTATCTACACTGTAGATGTAAAGTTATGTCAAACAGTCCTGCCCTCTGCACTGGCATCTTTTAAACCACCTATTAAGACGCTCTGAATTTTCGCCAGAACTCATTTTGATGCCAGCCTGAGGGCCAGGGAATGGGAAGGAAGGCTTACATCCAGAAGCCAGGAGCTTGAAAATAGAGTTAATTATTTTTAAGCATCATGATCATTATAGCTTTTCCCTTTGAGACATCTGTGAGAGAGATAATTTATACTGGATAACTTTCTAGTTGTTTTTGGAAATGGAGGCATCATATGTCAGAGCTGATTTTCTGATAAGTTTCTGCTTTGGCTGACTTTTTCAAAGTTTCTGCTTCCCATTTGTTGGGATTCTTTTTTGTGATGAACTGAAATTTAGTTAAGCTACATTCAGGGACTGATCCCTATATTGGTATTTAATGAAAACCGGTCTTGGTTCCCAATAGTTCTTTTCTCAGATATAAAATCAAGGCAAGAGAACTGCACAGATATATTTGCTTTTAGGGCTGCAATCTGGATTTTAATACAAAAAAATACTACATGACCATTCCTCACTCCCCCAGATGATTCTGCAATTTGTGCTTTAGGTTGTGAACAGCTGCACTGTTATTGCCTCCCTTTCCCCCCTTTTGGTACTACTGATGATACAGGAGGTTTTACTTAACAGAGAATTAAGTGTTTGCAATCAAGTTTCTCAGAAGTACTAATGACACCAGTAGTCCTTGAGCATGTGCTTAAGTACATAGCTGATTGTTTAAAAATTGGTAAAATAAGTACTACAAGCCAAATTTTCTCCATTTCTTAGTTTTACAAAGCAATCTGGTCTATTCCTCATTCTGTCAAACAAAATGTGGTGTAATACCAGAGATGGAATCTGCCTGCAAGCAAAAATAGCAATGAAAGCTACAGCCCAGAGCATCAAGGGAAAGGTTCAGTCCAAAGCATCTGGGCTTAGTATTGCAAAAATAAAAAGAACAATAAGACAAGATCTTCTTACATTTAAGGAACAGTACAGTTCAGATTGTGCTTTAGAACACTGTATCAGTTCCTATTGTATTATGTAATGCTACAGCATCTAACTTAATTCAGCACAAATCCTCATATGATATTTCACATTTTAGTCAAAAGGTTAGAATAAGATTTTAGCTCCCATTTTCCAAAATGAGCTGGAAAAAATGAGTAGGCAAAATATTCTGGCTAATCCCAGAGATATTTTTTTTTTCAATTTGTTAATGTTTTCAGATACATGTTTCTCATTTCTATAAGGGTGAAATAGGTGGAATTTGAGCACGAGAGATAAAAGATCCAGGAGCTAAACATAGTATGTGGTACTAATGGTTGGCAGCTAGCCTTGCCAGCTCAGATCTGGTATGATTTGAAGGATATAGCAAGGAGTCCTCTTCAGTGTTGATGTTTGTTTCTTAAATTTTGGGGCAATTTCTTTCTGTGCTGAGAAAGTAGGTTCCATTTTCAATATCGAGTACTAAAGACCAACCCTTTCATTATTCTCTATCCATAAAGAAAAATCGTCTTCAAATTTTTCAGGGCACAATGACTATAATTCCCTGATCTAGCAGATGAGTTAGACCTTCCTGAAACCTGAGAAATTTTGTTTTAGACAGATGAGGTGCTGAATTTTCTTTCTCTGCTGAGAATCTTTTGACAGTACTAATCCCCAGCTGCAACAGTAAATACACCGAGCTTTAAGGATTACTAAATTAGATACAAATCCACAGGGGATTTCCTATTACCTTCATAAATGTAAATATCTCCTGCTGATTAAATGTCCTGTAAACATTCTTAGAGTTATTCATGCAGCTTGATTGTACAGTAGGACTAAAGAAAAACACTACTTAGCTGAATAAAATATTCTGGAAACATTTTTAAAGTAGTAAACTGGCTAGAAGGGCTACCACACTTTTAGCACTGAGACGAAAGGAACAGCTGGGTGCTGTTGGAGGGGCTGTGCATCTGTCCTGTTCATGCTTCCACCATCCAACAGTACTGTAGCTTAAGTTATCTCTATCTTGTCCACACTCTCACCAGATATTTGTACCTAGATAGTAGGGTAAAATAGCACTATTGTTCCATTTCTGTACAACTTAAAAGAATGGGAGAAATATAGTAAATGATTCCATCTTAAGTACATAGAAATAGATTGATTTGAATGGATATGTGTAAAATACTGAATACATACTTTTATGTGGAATTACTGTCACATTTTATTTTACTATCAAATTTTCCTATAAAAATTAAAATAGAATTAGTTGTCACTTAAATGCTTATAGCTCTAATGGAAATATTTCTGTTTCTCTTCAGTTTTAAGTGCCTGCTATGGGGCATCTAGATGGGATCTTTAGTTATGCAAAGATAACCAAACATGACAATGCTTTTGAAAATGAAGTCTGTAGTAAATATTTTATGTACAACACATTTCTTTATGCTCGTATTGGTTTTGGAGTTTGCTTTTGGTGGGTTTTTTTTTGGTTTTGTGGTTTCGTTTGATTTGGGTGGTTTTTTTGGTTGGTTGGTTTTGGTTTTTTGTTTTTTTTCTGGTTGGTTGGTTTTGGTTTTTCTTACAGGTCAAGAATTTCATTAACAGGGAAACAACACCTTTGAGGAATATCAGTGATGACATAGCAATTCTAAAACAAATTTGGGAGTTTAACATTTAAATTTTGCTAGGAAAGAAATATTTGGGAGATGGGTGAATCAAACAGTAATGAGTCATCTCCCACATGAGTGGAGCACAAAGTCCCGCGTGACAATATTCCCGAGTTTCCTTCACTGACATGTTCCCACTGAAACACAAAGAGTACACAAGGGACAGATGGATAAATATTCCCTCATCTCAGAACTATTCTGCATCTTCTGCTGAGCCCACAGGATCCAAAAGTCAGTCCCACTAAGCAGAAAGAGGTAGTTCTCCCCTGCCTCCTCCTAACAGGAATCTGTGATATTGATCTCAAACATGGATACCTTTTCAGGAGGTTCATATGATTTTGGAACCCTCTTCAAGTTCCACCAATAAGCAGTGGGATGGTGCAGCTCAAATTGCATTTTGCTGGTCTTTCTTCTTCAGTTTCTATTTTCTCCTTGTCCTCAAGGTACCCTCAGGGTGCTATCCTTTGAGACTTTAGCTAAATATTCGTATAGATGAGGGTACTTTGTTCTTTTATGATTCATGAAGGTGTACTGGCCCATTAGCATCAGCAAGAATAAAATACACTTTTCCTTTCATTTAAATAAATCTCTTGCATCAGTATGACTGCATCAGTCTGACAGTCTTAACGCTGATGTACCTTTCTTTAAGTACGTACCAAATCAAAGCCAAAGGCCAAAATGTCCAGTAAACAGAGAACTCTATAATTCTTTTAACTGCTGAAAAGAAAATGAAACAGGCTGAGATTACACAAGGTGTTGACATATTTAGATTGACATTTTTAGATTCTGTAAGGCACCTAAAATGTTAGACTACGCTAAATCATTTAGGAGAATGAATGATATAAAAGAAGTATGCCTTTCGTTCAAAGGATGATGGTATGTCTCTACCTATAAGGAGTAAATCACTGTAAAGGGACATTTTAAAAAATTAGATCCTTCTAGCCTTTGGAATACGACTTTAAAATCATTTTCTTATATTATTATACAACTTTCTGATATTCAAATACTGAGAAAATTGGAACCATAAAGGGAACATGGTTAGGGGGTATTCTGATTTGCTCAGAAAAGTGGAAATTTCAGCACCAGCTGAAGTGTACTACCAAAGCCAAGAAAATTAATAAGACTGCAGGACAAGCAGAATAACAGGTGCTAGCCTGGGAAAAAATTCCTCTGAAAAAACCCAGAGGTAAATATTTAGATTAACATAATTTCTCATGGAATTTTATGATCAAGAGATATGACATGATAAAGTGAATGTATGCATGAACTGATGAACTGTTTAGGGACACTGTGAGCAGGACTCAGCTGCCTGAACAGGTGTCTAGAGCTGTATGAAGGGCTGTTCAGTACCCAAAACACAAGGCCAGGGTGCAAAGATATGGCAAAGGACGTACCAGAGATAAATACCCATCTGGGTTGGCAAATAGAAGTTAAGCAAGAGACCATCTAAATTTTCACTGGACACATACAATTAGGCTAACAAACCCTATGTCTGGTACTACTAAATTTTAGTATCAGTGTAACTACTACCAGGACACGGTATCGTGCTCTACTTTGAACATCTTATCATGATGGCTACAGGAAACTCAGGAAATATTGTGAGATTTAAAGAAAAATGCAATTGACCATAGGCTGGAGTTTCCATATGGGAAAATTAAGCCTGAGAATACAAAGGTTTCCAATCTAAAAGATGAAATTCTGCTGACTGCCACTTAAAGATAGATGCATTCTTAGCAAAAACTGAAATGGTATTTTTCATACAGGTGTCAAGGGTTATAGCCTGGGGGGAGACAAAGAGTTTTGTTAGTTTTCACTTATTACTGGAAAATGGCAATTACATTTGAAGGCTTCCCTAAAAGGGCAGCTCTAGTTCAAACAGAAATTAAGTTTTGGTCCTCATGATGGATGTGAATTGGGTTTTTATTCTGAGTTCATAAGCAGGCTTCACTATACCTTACAAGAAATGCAAATTACAGACCTGGGTTCAAGTTGATAGTGACCTTGAGAAGGGGGAGAAATGGGTCAACCAGAATCTCATGGTGTCCAACAAAGGCAAAAGCAAAGCCCTTCAAATAGAGAGGAATAACCTCACATACCAGCACAGGCTGGGGATCCAGCAGCTGGAAAGAAGCTTTGCAGAAAAGGCCCTGAGGATTCTGGCAGACAGCAAGACAACCTGTGCCAGTAATGCCCCCTCAAGGCAAGAAAGGCCAACTGCTTTCTGGTCTTCGTTAGGAGGAGTGTTGCCAACAGGTCTCATCGCTGGAGAGGCACACCTGGAAGGCTCAGTTCTGGGCTGCCCAGTACAGCAGTAGAGGGGAGATATGGACATACTGGAGTGAGTAGAATGAAGAGCCACAAAGGTATTAAAGGAATTAGCACATGTGTAGAGACCCAGAGACATGCCACACACAGAAAAATGCACTGCATGGTTTCAGCTGCTTGGCTGCACTTAATGTTGATTTAAATTAACCCTAAAGTTAGACTTTGAAAACATAGGAATGAAATCAGAGACTAACCAAATGCTTAAGCATGTTCCTATGATTCCTTTCAGAGAAATACTTTTTTTTTGAGAATTGTTTGAAAAAGAGAACATACATAAATGGAGGGGTGAGGGGAGCCACAAGCTTTTTTCAATTGGTCTGCTATTAGCAATTCTGACCTTTCTCTCATATCTGAACTTTCAGAAGATGAAAGGAAAGAACCAGTCCTTGGAAAACTCCAACAAATGTGAAGCATTTTAGAGGGTAGAAGCTATTTGTGGACAGTCCTTTTTATAGATTGATTGAATTATTCTTAGCACAGAGCTAGATTTTCTGGTTTACATAAACAATGATTCATTGTTTTGTGACTTGCAGTTCTGCACGGCTGAATTAAATACTGTTTAGTGGCCAGTCATTGTGAAACTACTTTATACTATACAGGTAAATTAAGGGTAAACTTAACTCACACATAGCAAGAAGAAATGTTGATGACATACTTGATCAACTGACTTCTGGAACAATTTACAGAAAATAATTACATGAATAAATACAACAGGCTAGCAGTATAAAAAATGGCCAAGGAACCAGCCTGCCCACCTCAGGTATCTAACTTGCACCTAGCGTTTTTCCAGTCTGGTGCTGCAGTCTCTTCCAGTCCTTTTTTATCTTTGTGTGAAGAGGTGGCTGGGGCTTCCAGAGGTATAAGTGGGCTGACATAGATGCCTCTGCTGAGGAGATGAGACCTTCAGAGATGCTTATTTCTCCCTTGTGCCAAAGGAACTGAAGCATTTCAGAGGGTTCCTTCCATCTGAGTTCAAAATTTCTGTTCCTGCTACGTGCCAAAGTGACATAAAGTTTTATTGATGTTTTATCACCATGGAGTGGATCCCATATTCAGATTCCTATTTTGTCTTAAAAAATAGCTTTTTAGCTTTCATTTTTTGAAAGTTTGTCTGCAATTACTCATCCAGGAAAGCAATGACTCTCGCTTCCCAAAAGTCTTTTCATCCAGTGTCAAAGTAAAGTACTCAAGGACTCCATACTTCCCGAGATGCCTCTGCTGTAACCTCCAGTAGGTTCTCAGCTCATTTACACAGCCACCAGTATTGCCATCCTTGCACACTGAGAACTGGATTTAAACTGCAAAACCTTTTTGCATTACCACCAGTAGGATCAGTCTCATACTACTCACCTAAGACAAATGTTAATTAACTGTTTGGAGGTCAAACCCCAAAACGTTGGTAATTCCAGTTACAAGTCATTTGCTATGCAGCAGAGATATATGCTCATTGTGCCTGGACACAGCTGTTTAATTTAAAATTAACTATCTGCTCAGTCAGGGAGAAGTTATTTTCATTGGTGCTTTTTGAGAAAGGGAGGGAGAACATAAAACCACTGAGACGTTTCACATGTTGGGAGGAGAAGAGAACTGCATTATGAATGAAGCAAAGTAATCAACCCAGCTGTCCTTTCCCCATCAGCTTCAGCCTCTGTCATATAAATTAGGGATGCCCAACTGCTTGGATAAAATAAAAATGTGCCCAAAAATTCCATTATATTTCAGATTGCCTAATTCAGAAATTTAAGGAAAAAGAGTCTTTGATTTAGGTCGATTTTTTTAGTTCTGTGAATTTTCTTCAGGTTGTATAATTATGTGGGAAGCATATTTTTAGACCTTCATGTGGTGGGGAGTCCTCACCTGGGTGAATCCATCTACAAATATGTGAGTACTTACCAGACTATTCTGCAGGTTGCCCTTTGTATTGTGAAGGCTGTGGGAGCAGAAGAAGCTGAAGTTAAGAGAAGGAAATCCGAAAACAGAAAGAATTTTGAAGACACATTCATGTATTGATGGGGTTTTTTCACTCCCTTGATAATTTTGTGCATCCCTGAAATAAGGGGAAGAGATGTACTCTGAAACACGGTTTGCTGCTGCCTTCGGTCTCTGCCTTTGGTCTCTGCCTTTGGCAGAAAGTCTTGGTTTCATTGACATGGGATTGTCAACTTCTTGCAATTTAAGGGAAGGGCTCTCTATAAAAAGATTTCCAATTTGCAAAATGCCAAGGAAGTAAAAGGTGTCAAAGGTGTTAAATTGAGTGCACAGGGTTCATTATTTCGGTAATATACTATATGGAATATAAACTGAAACTGTGAATAAATTTTATGCACACACATGGTCTTCACATACCTTATCCTCTCATAAAATGACCTTTTTTATGTAAGATAATACTGGTTGCCACTACAGTTATACAGTTCTACCATTTTGGTTTGGGAGAAAACTGAAAACCCTTTATTTTTAAATATATTTGACATTTACACTCGGCAATCAGGGTGACATGATTCCACAACAACCATGAGAAAAGATTGGATTTATAATTAGGCTGCTGTGTCCTTTTTTATACTTCTCTAAAACAAAAGAACTGACAGGCTGTAGAGGGTTGAGGTTAACGCTGGCCAACAACTAAGCACTGACCAGCAACACACTCACTCTCCCCTAGAGGGATTGGGGACACAATTAGAAAAGCAAAAAACCCTTGAAGCCTGAAATGCTGAGACAGTTGAAGTGATGCAAACAGGGGAAAAAAAAACCAGGTGGTACAAAGACCATCACTCACTGCCTCCTGATGTGCATACCAGACCGATGCTCAGACAGGCTCTGAGAAGCAGCTACCTTGGAAAATCTAGTCTCCCCCAGTTTTTACTGAGTTCACCCCATCTTTTACACATCCCACATGCTATGGACCACATCTTTGGTCAGTTTGGGCCATGTGTCCTGGCCATGCCGCACTCCAGATTCTTGCCAAAGCCCAGCCTGCTCACTGGCAGGACAAAGTGAGAAACAGAGAAAGCTTTGAGAGTGAGCAAGCATTGGTCAGAAACAACTAAAACATCCCTGTGTTATCAATACTGTCTGGGTCCCAAATTCAGAAGAGTACTATAAGGGCTAACGAGAAGAAAGTTAGCTCCCTCCCAGCCACTTATCTAAATTAACACCTGAGTCACACCTGTATTTCTTTAAGTTTTCAGCCACTGTTTCCCTTTCACATGTTAAAGCATTCAAAACAAGTATAAAGTCAGATGGCAGTGTAGAGTGAAAATGGGTTTAGTGTGTTTAATTGCCTCCACTTGTATTGACTAGTTAAGCTCCTGTGCTACTTGTTATTTACCTACACTTGACTTTCTTTTTCACCACATGGTGTTATACGTGTTTTTCTAATAACAGAAGATTACTTTTCATGTTCTCTCTTCCCTTCTCGTTGTCAGGAGCATCACATAGGTCACAACTGCAGCAGCTAGAAACTGAGCCTCCTCTGTAAAGAGGCACGGACAGCCGTCTTACTTTTAAGGTTATGTCTATGACAGAAGATAAATTGCACCTCACAGAGACTCTGGAACTTGCCAACTTGGGTCTTGACAACAGTGAAGCCAAGATACCAGGAGGCTAAGGACAGACTACGGGATGTATCAAGATCCCAAAATAAATATTGATGCAGTCTGTATCAAACTAACTCAGGTATCTTTACAACTGAAAATATTTAAATGTGGTAATTTTTTTTTACCATAGAAAATAAAAAAAGCCATTCTAGTTGATGCCCTGTCATAGCTCTTCTGCATGGGAGTCTGAAATGGTGGGCAGATGTAACAGAAATAAATTCTATATGACTGGAAAAAATCTTATCTGAGGTATATAGATAATCAAGGTGTTTGGAGCTTTATCTAGGAAAAATCCAGTTGCATAGAGGATCTAAGAAGACGTTTTCAAGATGTTGTACTCAATGGATGTCTCCAAAATCTTGAAACCAAGCAGAACAGGAATGGTAGGATACATAAAGGTGTGGTTTTACATATAAAAAAATGTGCTTACAATAGAGCCTGTTGTGAAATCCAATATCAAAGGTCCAGAGAACCCAATTAACTTTCCAAGTTCTGAGAATTTTCCCAAACAGAACAGGTGCGCCATTAGCTTATTACAATGAGAATAATTTCATTTTATTGAGTTCGCTAAAAGACTTTAAATCCAGAGCATATGTGCTGGAACAGCCGTCAGTGGCACAGGAAACCCTCACACTCATTGCATGTTTTATTCTAAGGGGTACCCACTAAATTCCACTGCTTTTGCAAATTCAGCTGCTAAGGACACCTTTTCTGGTAAAGGCTTGTTTGGGCCAAGGGGTGCTATTAGTATAAAATGTGCTATATTTCACTTGGTTACATTTCTCACAGTTCTCTATCAAAACAGAACAGCTGCGCTTTGGAGGAAGGGTACCTCAGATTTGCAGGCACAGAAATGTCAAGCTGGAAGTTCAGGCCTACAGTAACTGTTGTAACCTGTTGTACCTGATGGAGAAATAGAGCTGATAGGCACTAGGCAGATGCTGAGACAGGATACCAGAACTAGGATTTGGCTCCTGCCTCCAAAAATGGGCTAACACCAAATTAAACAACTAAGATCAGATCCTCTTGTTGATACTTCTGCTCATTATCTTGAAGTTTCTTTCAGGAGATAAAAGAAAGAAATATAACTCTCCATGGTTCAGTGGCAGAAACAGTGGCCAGAAGCTTCTGCTGTCATGAGTGTACAGCGTCTGGAGTCACTTACTTCATACTGATGTGTGGATTTGTCCTGCCTTCCGAACCATTGGGGAGTGACTGCCAAAGACCTGCACAGATCCACATCCAGATGTATCATTCTACTTGTTGTATCACGTAGATGTACCATTCTACAGTTGAAGAAAAGTTATTCATGCAAATGAGTGAATATTTTTTCCCCTATGTCTTGTAAAAAGAAATTGAACAGTATCTTATTGGTTGGACATGACCAACACACTGAAACTTTTGAGCTTCTCTCTTGCTATTCACATCTCAGTTCACTGACTTCGAGCTTCCACGTCAGTTGTCCTAGGGCCATTTTAGTTTCCACTAGCCTGTGTTGCTGAAACACTTGGACATCTGCTCCAGAAGAGTCGATCAGGCTCCTTCTGTTATCAGTGGACCTGGCAGGCATCCCCAGAGCTGGCACATTCCTCTAGATACATCCAGTAGAATCAACAGGGAGTCCATGTGTTAATTTGGACTACATGCAATAGGCTAGATGTCTTCGCTGTGTGTCACATTCACATTAACATTAGTCTGCAACATAACAAATCACATAAAAGACACTGCTTTTCCCAGGCCCACCACAGTACATCAGTGACATGAAAAAAAATTTGCTTCACTGACCTGAGTCTTGGCTAACAGGGATCTCGGGCCAAGCAGTATACAGGATCTTAAGACGTTTCTGAGGGAGAACTGGACTTCAGATACCTGAAACAAAACCACAGAAATTTCACCATTAAATGGAAAATAAAATCATAATAACTAAAGAACCTCTTGTTCTCTTGTGTTCTTTTTTTTCCTTCTGCTTACGGAGATTTTTTTTTTGCATTTCTTGTTACAAGAGGTGTTCTAATGAGGGTATCTTTCAAATCTGTTTTGTTTCTTGTCAGCTCCTTTTGGAACTAACAGCAATGTCTTCAATTCTGGCATGCCTCACATCTAAACTTTAAAACATATTTTGATTTATAGACAATGAAGTAAATAGTTCTATATACTGCAAGTTTCACAGAACTTTGTTTTTCTTACGACAGCAGATTTGCTTGGAAAAAAACAGCTCTAATTCACTGAGAATTCAAAGGACACTGTTGGCACAAACTATGACAAAAAACCAGCTTCATTATGGTCATGCTCTACAAATCAGGCTCCTTTTCTCCATGCTATACAGAAAAGAATCTGAACAGTCATCTAAACATTGACACACAATTTCTTTGGACATGCAAGTAGCAATTTGTATATATACTATGCTAAATGTTTGCTGTCCATAGATAACTTTATGAGAGCTGTTTAGGATTTGTAAAGCTGGAAGGGCAATCAAAGCATACCTTAGAGAGAAGTTTGTACAGCTTTCTGTGTCAATGATGCTGAAATTGTTGTGAAACTCATGGGAGTAAATTAGCACAGGTAAGAACCTGCAGCCTACCCTGGCATTCTTTGCCTTTCTTCTCTTCCAAGGCCATCCAAGACAGCACAGGGAGAGCAGCAGCTGCCAGAGCCTGTTGTTTGCTAATTTTGCCCACAGAAAAAATCCTCTGCTTTCCACTGCAGCAAGCAAATGTGTGTGTGTGTGTGTGTGTGTGTGTGTGTGCGCCTGTGGTTGGTGACTTTTCTGAGCTGCCTGTTTTGTCATTCAGCTGTGAACTGTCTAACTGTAAGGACACAAAAAGCATGGGTTGCCAGGCTTCATTGGCAAAACTCCCAGCAGCAGAGCAGGACTCTCAGGACAAGGTTTTGAAACTCACATCCTAAGAAAGTGGGTGTTGGTCACTGACTCCTCTCCGGAATTTCTCTGTAGTCTTGGTAAATACCAACTATATGAAAATGTACCCTTTAGATATAGTCCTTGAGACTTTGCATGCAGAATCACTAGAATCTGGACTGATTTGATGAAGTATACAATGGCAACAGCTTACACATCATAATGCAAACATCCAATGTTAGGATATGTTTCCCTCTCTAGACAGTGAGAAAAAGAGGCTTCTTCAAAACCTTCCTTCAGCCATTATAGTTGGATGGCCTGAATCTCCATACAGCTGCTCTCTGCAGCTAAGAAGGGAGGGTGGTTTAGATGCCTACAAGAAGAAACTAAGTATGCTTTCTAGCTATAAAAATATCAAGCAGAAAGATCTACATGGCTTCCATCCCTGATCAGTGAAGATCCATTCAGTTCTTCACAGCCATTTTCCATCTGTGACCCTGGCTCTTAACATTCAAGAAATTTTCTCTAAGTGCTTACCACTAAAGCAAAACTGCAATGAAAACTCATATATCATGTTTGAGTCACATGGAACACAAGGCATATTTTCCTGATGCTCTCAGCTTATGTGCAATTAAAAAACCCCCCACTCATTTTTACTGGTAATATGGTATAGAGCAGAGAAAATGAAGACACATTATAAAAGTTTAGAAATAAAGCATCTGTCTCAGAGCTTATCTAGTTCTTTACTATATAATTCAAAACCACTATTCAATAATCTTTGCTCAGGTCATTTCATGTAAACAGCTTCAAACCTTTCTTTAATTCCATTTGTCTTCAGCAGCTTGCTGTATGGCTCTGTGTACTGTTCTAGTGAAATCCATCTCACGCATACAAGAAAAGGGGATTTTCCCTGCAGAATTCTTTTAACTTTTTACTGAAACAACTTTAATTTTATTTTTTGTCATTTGAAATAAGAAAACATTCCCTGTGTGTGGAACCAGACGCATTCTGTCTTTAGGAATTTGCAGAAGGCTATAAGTGAACAGTTTCAGTGGGGACTATCAGCAAAGCATCAGGATGTGATGAAACAGGGGATTAACCTTTCTGAGAATGGGGTCCTGTTGCTAGGGCTCCCAGTACAATAGGACCTTTCTTGTTGTGTTCCCTTGCTTTTATCGGAGTATAAATCTCAAAGAAATGCTGTTAGTTCTGCAGTATGTTGTTGTGGGATTCCAAAAATCCCAGAAGGATTTCAAACCAACATGCATGAGACTACTGTAGGAGTAACAGTGGTAATTGTACCGAAAATGTTTTCAGTATGATGAACACTTTTGAATAATTATCCTTAGTGATAAAAAAAAAAAAAGAAAAACAAGTGTGATTTTAAGTGACAGTATAATAAAACTGTAATGTCCTTATTTTTCAGTTTTAGATTTTGCTGTCATTCCCTCCTCTTTGTAGTCATAATCCTTGTTCCATTGTTTGTGCCCAGTTAGGAGCCTAGTTATAAGTATATATGTATTTAAGCATATAGTTATCTTTCTACATTCGTAAATCATTCTGTTTGCTGGAACAAAATGAGCTCCATGCAGAACAGCAGACATTTGTGTAAATGGCTGTATCTGTCAGCCTAGGTGTGAAATCCTCTGTGGAGTGTGGCCTTCTTCACGTGAAGGTGAAGCCTCTAAGTGCCAAGATAAAGGGAGGGCCAAATGAGTTACAGAATGTTTCCAGTAATATCATTAATGAGAGATCAGCTAAACGTTTGAACACAACTATCATAAATGTTTCACCAATCAATATTTGCAAGTTCAGGTGCCAAACTGCAATCAGGCTAAAGGCCAGGAGTCAGGTGGCACATGGTGGCTGTGATGTGAGCCCTGTGCCCAGCCATGGCTATCAGCTGCCAGTCTGTGCTTTCTCAAAAAGATGGGGGACCTGGGCCGAGGAGAGGAAAATATTGTTGAGTGACCAAAATCTCACAAAGTGTTTGGCTGGTGTAATGAAGGTCTGAATTGCCAATAATTTTCAGCAGCGTTATGGTCACTCACAGGAAAAAAGTGAGTGAATGCACAGTAAAACAAAAACAAATGCCACTGAGGTATTCTGTTTAGGTATTTCTTGAATGCTATCTCTTTGTATTCTAAAATTTAAGAAGAACTGGAGTTGAAATGTGAACTCATATCACAAAATGAACATCCCTGAGATCTGCAATATCAATATGAAAACATATCTGGACACAACTACTGCTGGCCAAAACCTATTTTTTTCAGCTCAGGATTGTCAAAACAGGGGAAATTCCAAAATTGTGTATTTATTTCCTAGAAAGAGCCCTAGATGATTCTAGTAGCAAAAGACCTACAGGCAACTGTGAAGCTGTTGGTAGGATGAAAGGAGCAATTTTCTCTGAGTGGTAAAAAGCTTCTTCCTCTGTCTAGCTGTCTCTGTCACTTAACCCATTCTCCTTGGTACACTGCCCCTGCCACTTGCCCTGCCTGGCAGGTTAGTGGTCATAAGATAATGAGCACTAATGAGTTTCTGCAGTGAACATTATGACTTGGTTGAGGTTAAATATTACAAGCAGCCACTTGAATAATGAATGATAAAGAACATGAAGGCAATCTGTTCTTAGCACTTTGGCCTTTGAACATCTGAAGTTGCTTGTTATTAGTTCTGACATTTAGCACAGGTATAGCACAGCCAGCAGAAATCAGCAGTAAAAGTGAAGAAAGTTGTTTCAATATGCAAGGCATTACATTGAAAACTGTCTGTTCTACACTGGTTTTGCAGATTTTTTTTTTCCTGATAATGTTATTTAGCTAAATTGTCTGTTTTGACTATTTAAGTATATAGACTTGTGGGAGGAGCACTTCAAAATGAACTTGTCAGGGTTATTTTTGTTCTGTTCCCCTTCAGGAACAGCTGTGATATTTTTGGATGCAGTATGGAAAATAACATAACTAACAAAAGTGAGTTGTCATGAGCAGCACCTAGTGATTTTAAAGTTTGATAAAAAAATTCTATTTAGGTTTATTCCAAGTTATTTTAAAATTCTAGTCAGATTAACAAAATAGTCTTGAACAAATAAAATTATATACCAGAAACTTGGAAAGACACCATCCTCATATGTTCTGAAAAAAGTATCTCAAAAAAAAATTTCAATGCTATTTCAATAAACCTGGAGGCAAAACGGAAGAAGAAATAATAAATTATTATTGATCAAAGAAGGAACTGAAAAGTCATCTAGAACATTAGAATTCTTGCATGAGAAATGAGAAGGTTGCATTTCAGTTCATGCTTCCTTTGCTATTAAATGTTCAATGAGAAATTTTAAAGCTGCAGCAGAAGAGAATGAAAAAGCTTTAGCACAGAATCTCATATAGTCCAGCAAAGAGGGTGTTCAATGATGGATACATTATAAAACTAGTTCTTTTGGTTTTTAAAAGTGTTCTTAGTTACATATTTTGCCTATCCACGCTGTTTTGATTTGCTAACTTTATTGACAAAATTGTTTGAAGTCAATTTGGGAAAAAATATTTTAAAATTCTTTTTGAGTGCCAACCAAAAGCCAATCATGGTCATCCCCATAACTGTAGGTGTCAAATATTCTTAACATGGAAGGAATTCCCTTTGCTCCCACCAAGAAAGAAGCAGAGATAACTGTTAGAAGAAACCAAGTGTCTGCCATCTAAATATATTGCTGTTTACCAGAACCAATGAAAAGTTTATTTCTTTGGTTTTCTGCAAGTTCTTGAGCATGTAAATAAAACCAGGGGATCTATCATACATTATTATATATAAACTAAATGTTTCATGCTCGCATGAACAGCACTAGAATGGATTCACTCCTTTATTACACTGCTTTTAAGTGTAGCCATGGGTATGGGTGTGTGAGGTTGATTTTATTAACACTAGACTTTGTCATGTGGTCTTGAGTTTTTTTCCTCATAACAATTTAAATTATTAATTCGTCAGAATTAATGTTTATCATCAGAATCATATGAATTTGAAATAATTTTATTTAAACAATTTTAGACAAAAAATATTTTCAATGAACTTTGCATTAATTGCATGATGTGTTTTTGGGAAGGAGTGGTTAATTGATTGTCATTTCTTCAGGTGAAAATATTGGTTCATTACCTTAGAGGGTTAGCAGGGGGCCTTCAATTTACTTTTGTGTCTATTCATGTTTGTCATCAAAGTCTGACTGATGTCCATGCCTTCCTGCTGTGTTTTCTGTCTGCCTTCTCAATCTTTATCTGAGGTATTTTGGACCTTTTTAATTGCCTACATCTCATTTGCATGCAAATACTGAAGAAAGTGTTTCTGTATGGCTTAGTCTCTCTCTTCTCTTTTACTAAAAAAAGTACCATTTCTTATTATCCATAATGAAATATTTCATATCCATAGCCTGAATATAAGATGGTATTTATACTATGTCCACTTCTGAGTTATCAATACATTAATTAGCTCCACATCTTACTTTTGTTGTCTCTTTGTTTTGCACACTAAAGAGTTAGCTTGAAGTGTTTCCATAATATAGCTATTTAAGTTTCCCTAACTAATATCTAATACATCTACTACTATCATTATGTAATATTAATGACAGCAATATTTCTTTCTGGACAGAGAATTGTTATTATTACTGCAACACTTTCTGGTATGATCTTGGCTTGTAGTGGAAAGAAGTAATAACAGTGCAGACAAGGGCCAAAATGCTTGTTCTTGGATGTATGCCAAGGAAAATAAATTCATGGTTACCTTTCTTTATCAGGTAATCTTGCTGGTGCTGAGTGGGACATAGAAAAAATTGTTCTTCTGCCATGCATAAACATCTCAACTGAAAGAAACTTAAATGGAGTAACCTCAAATACATACTTATCCCAAGAACTAGAATCCAGGTATCTAGCTCTTCTTATTTTCAGTGTGCTTTCCATGTGAGAGATACAGATGAAATAGACGTCCACCTGCCTTACACAGCCTCTGCCATTCAAACGCAGATTTAGACTCTTGTTGGAAAACTTGACTTGTTGTATGTCTGCCCAAGCTGCTTCTGAGGGGGAGATAACACTGCTCTTACAAGTGGTTTAGCTTAACACTGAAAGTTAGACTGCTAACTGACTTTGTCATAAGTTTATTCTTTTTACAGCTAACTGATGTTTCTGAGTAAAAACATCAAAGAAATCAGGTATCATACATGCCTCTCTGGACAAGACCAGGAAAGACACTTAACAGTTTCCTTGTTCTCTTAAACTACTCTGGTATGTTGAAACAAATGACACTAATTTCCTTCATCTTCCCTGCTTCTTATGGGTGAAGAACTTACTTTTGTGAATATCTTTCAGATGTGTAATTCATCTGACTTCTGTCAGTTCTCACCTTTCTCAATCTCAGGTGATAGTCTTCTAGTAATTAAAATCTGTCATTGAGGGCATAACTTTCAGCATTTAGACATACCTACAGTTATATCATAGAGATCCTTGATCCATATATATATTTAACCCTCAAGGTTTTTCAGTGATTCATCAAATCATCTCAGAAGAAATTTTTTAAACATCCTTTCCTACATACCCTCCAACTTCTAATCTGCTACTGAACCCTCGGTCATCTGAGCCCTCTTCAGCCAGGTTTAAATACTACAGTGATTCAGAAGTGCCACTTCACTTGTCCTCTCTTCCATTACTCATTTTTAAGTCTTCCACATCACAGCCCAGTATCCCAGACACCTGCATGGTGTCAATCCCTCAAGACAAACTGCTTTTACCCGATTGCATACCTGTTACTGGGAGTCAGATCTTTTCCATCAGAAGCAACCTTTGTTGTTTGTTTTTAATTCTTGTTGCTATGCACTTAGATTCCTCTCTTGGGAATGGATGAATTCCAGAGATAAAACCTAAACTTTCTCTTCTTTGCACATTCTAGACTAGTGTAGAAAGTCTTGACCCACTCCAGTGTAACTTCTTGTCCTGATGCCAAGAACACTCAGTAGAGTCTTCCCTGATATTTTCAAGAACCCTAACCCAAACCTGCTTTTCAGTTCTTGTTTCTTTACATCGGCTCCTGTGATAGGATTTTAATTTTACTTTTCATAATTAGGGCCTTTTCCTGGTACAAGTTCTGGTTTTCTCTACGCCGGCTGCCAAGGGCTCCTTGGCTCTCCATTCCTCTTTCTTTTGTGCACTAAATGTGCTGTCTTATCTTTTTCCATCTTATCTTGTGCTCCCACCAGTTTTTTTTCTTTTTCTGTGATGCAAACCTCCTCTCCAGCTCTGAGTTCTCTCTTTTCCTGTGTGTTCAGATTCTCTTTCTTGTTCTGGAGTTTGCCCTGTAGTTCTACTATGCAGCACATTTCCTGAGCATAAATATGCCAAAAATTCAAGGGATCTACAACTCAAGTATATTGTCAATTACTACATCTTCCCTCTCTTGGACATCTTCTGAGTCCTGAAGTCTGTCACCACATTTAGTTATGCCACTTATTTCTCTTCTTTCTAATGAGTTCCAGCTGATAACTCTACAGCCAAAACCATTATGTGCACTTGTATACTGCTGGCAGGAAAAGGGGAGGAAATTATATCACTAAAGGTTTTAATAAAGTAAGAGTAATTCAGCAGGCTTGGTCTTTACTGAGAGGCTTTTTTTTCATGACAAAGGCTTTGTCAAACTCATGAATTCACATTTTGTTCTGGAGTCTTGAAACAATTTGAATCATTATAGCACAAATACATAAGTCTTTAGCTTTAATTTCTAGTATATGTAGAGTAATTTATATTTCTTTGTGGGAGAGGGGTTAAAAAAACCCCTGGTAAATATAATTTTTCCCCCCTGCTTCATTTTCTTTCTTTTTATGCTGCAGAAAACCCAGTACCAGGTTAAGATCTGTGCAGCAATAAACCTTTGCCACTGGCAGGAATCTAGCAGTCACAAACAATTAGTTCTTTCTGTGAATGTTACAAGGTTAATTTTAGCCTCCTAAACTGTCTCCTGCCAGATCTGATAAGTTTTCTGCTTTAGCTCCAACTGTCTGGTCCCTGATGGGATTTGGCTACAAGGAGGATGGCATTATCAGCCTATTAACTATCACTAGCAGGAGAACTGTGATGCTGATGAATATTGATCACCTGTTCCATGGGGTTATCAGATGATGCTGAGTGAACCTGACGCTTGGCTGTTTCTGTGGGCAGCTTTTATTTTTTACTGGCTGATGGCACTTCTCTCCCTGGTTCTGCCCATGGAGGAGAGAGCGGCACAGCAGGGCATCTCTGCTTTTGCCATCAACAGGTTATGTTTGACTGAAAGAAGGGATTGGAGTAAATGCTTTGCCTCCTCTCTGTCTCCCTTATCGCACAGATTTGCAAAACATTTTTATTAGTGAAGCCCCAGGTGGTTAGAAAAGATTCTGAATGGGCTTGCAAGCACTTGAGGGATCTGTGTGATGTTCTCTAAACTGAGAATGGTTTCCACCCCCGTGGTGACTCAGCTGTGTCTAGGGAAGATAGGTGCATTTCTACAGAAATTGTGCCAGAGGAGGTTTACGTTGGATATTAGAAAAAGGTTCTTCACCCAGAGGGTGGCTGGGTACTGGAACAGCTCCCCAGGGCAGTGGTCACAGCACCAGCCTGACAGAGTTCAAGAGGCATTTGGACAGTGCTCTTGGGCACATGGTGTGATTCTTGGGGCTGTCCTGTGCAGGGACAGGAGCTGGATTCAATGATCTTTATGGGTCCCTTCCAACTCAGGATAGTCTATGATTCTAAAAGATGTGGAAGGCCTACCCAGTAGGAGAGCAGTGTGCAGCCCAGATTCCTGTGGACATTTGAACTCAAAGGTTGTTTTGTTTTTCAGAGCAGACAATTATGAAAAAAAAATCTGTATACTGCTGCTATTTTCTTCCTAACCACAGCAATATTTCTTAGGGTTCTGGAGGCTAAACATTATTTTGGGCTTTTTTCTAAATCAGTTTGGAAAAAAAAAATATTTTATTACTTTTCAAGGCATAGCAGCACAAATTCTGGGACTAGAATCAGGACCAATGCATTGTTTATTAATACATAAAATATCCAGTCAACTAATAAAGTCATAATTTGATAAAAATCCCTTATTTTGGATATTACTTACCCATTTATTTCATTACTCTGTCATGCACAATTCATTCAAGAGATGGGGGGGGGATGTGAACAAAACATGGTCATCATATTAAGACAAAAGTCATGAACAAATACTTCCTAGGACTAAGTGGTGCCTTGGAATAAAGATAAAAAAAGTGACTTAATTTTATCTTCAAAAGAGATGGTCTGAATTTTCTCACTGTTTTGTTTTTTTTGTTTAATCTTGCTCCAGTGCATGGTAGGAGGGGAGTAGACTTTCTATTCAAGATAACTGAATCTTCTTTTAATTCTAAATTAAATGCTCAACAGGTTTTTAAAAGTCTTAGTAATAACTGTTGCAATTTAGTTTGATAGTCTTAGGGAACATTAGAATAAAGTTGTATTTTTTTCTTTTTTCCTTATGCTTCTTTATACAAGCATTTAAGAGTTATTGTCTTCACATACAAGTATGATTTCTAAACATGGAAAATGTAGTAGCAATCAGCGTTTCCTCAACTCTTTTTTTTTTTTCCCAGCTTAATCAGTAGAACGAGTATCAGTTTTAGCATGGCAACATATATATATGAAAGGTGGAGGCAAAGAAGACTGCAGTGTGTGAAATGGAGATGACTTAAGAGTTGCACTCTTATTTTGGAAAAAAACAATCTGAAAGGAATCTTTCCTAATTTAGAAAGAAAAAGAAATTCATGGCCTTCAGCAGACGGAAGCTTTGGAAAGCTTGCAAGCTCCAGCTGCTGCCAACTGGCTGTGACCTGTAGGCAAGCCTTCCCCAGTATCACAGCAAAATCTTGGCCTCTCCAGTGCTCTGCATTTTGAGAAAGAAGGCCTGCCCATCAAACTTGTACCTCTGCTCTACTCAAAACACATCACAACCAACACTCTCCTACAAGTACATTTCTTTTGACACACCAGCCCCTTTCACAAACACCTGAGTTTCTGTGAGAAAATGTCTTCTCAGGAGACTCGGGTCCTTCAGTGTTTAAACTCAGCAGCATTAGAAGAATGCAGGATGGTAGATGAGAAATTGGATGGGAACAGAAACAAAAAGAAAAGAAAACTGAAAAGTGACATAAGGGTCTGCTGGGGTTTATGTTTTGTTGTTGGGGTTTTTTTTAAGTTAGAGATCAATAACATTGAGATGGTCTTGATTACTCAGTGGAAATAGTTTCAGGAAAGCACAGAAATGTAAACTGAAATGCTCAGCCACCAGTTACAGATGTGTTCCTCTTGACTGCAGATTATTTTCATACCTGTAAATTTGCAAACACTGTTTAGCTGGACTTTGTGTCGCCCAGATTTTTGGCCTTTATTGGCAAAAAACCAACCAAACAACCAAACAACGTAACCCCAAAACAAACCAAATGGAAAATCACCATGGAATCAACTAGCACAAAAGTACTTGAAGGATGAAATAATTCATAACCAACTTTTGCGTGATTTCCATCCAAACTTCTGTTCCTCTCTATCTACAGTGTTTTTGTTATTCCCAGACGGGATATCTGCAATTTATTATAAGAGTAGTTATGACACCCAAAACTTGAAAATCACAGAAATATCTTCTTTGATCAAGTACCACCTGTCCTAACTGGAGAAATTAGGAAAATATCAAGAAATTCTATTTTTGACAGAAATGTAGTAGATGAAATCTAATCTTCCTTGCACTTCCTGATTTTTGACAGTTAATTTCTGATTGTATATTGCAGTAACTCCAGTAGGATCCTGTCAAGCTCCATGGTGCCTTTGTAGAGCTTACACATCTGTGTTCCTGTGTGAGTTTTAAAAAAGTCAATCTTTTGAGGATTGCTTAGTGCTAGAAAAGCTTAATTTAATTAATACTTCCCTTTTTATGCTATGAACTGTTCAGACCAGCAGAAGCCAATCCACAGTGAACATGGTGTTTCACCTTCACAAAACATTTCTGGAGTCCCAGAGGAAAAACAAACAAATAAATTAGAGATCCTTGCTGAGTGGTTAAGGCTGGACACAGGCTGTGCTTCCCGACCCAACATATTTGAAGGTGCATATGCTTGACCATAAAGGATTGACTACTAGCAGCTCTCAGAAGAAGGAGCAGAGCACCCAAACTGCCTGTGTCACAGCAGTACTGTTCAGTATCACCTCAGGAGATGTGCTGGGACACCCATGGATTGTTAAAGAAAAACTCCACAAGCAAAGAAGAAAAGAAACACCAACACACAGACACACACAGACACACAGTCTTATTCCTGTTTCCCATTACTTTTTCCCCTGTGTCTCAGACCATGGCTGAACAAATGTTGGTATATAGATGCAGTCAATATTTTCAACAGGTTCTTAGAAACTCTCTGGGGACATCACTCAAGTCCAATAGACCAGAACAACCTCTGGAGGTGACTGAGTTCTCTACACAGTAGAGGAACACTAAATGACACAGACTTGAGTTGTCTTTGGAGAAATGCAAAGGTGTCTTCCACACCTCATTTATTGTGTGACTGTGATTGATAAGGGATCTCAGTTAGGGACCTAAACAATGGGGCAGAATTCTCTCCCATTCACTGATTTTTCATAGCTCATCTTCAAGAGAAAATAAGTGCTGTCACTGTTCTGTTGGTTTCTCTAATAGAAAGGAATACAACTTCTCTTTGCCTGACAGTTCACATTAGAGTTTATTTCTATGCAAAAAATGGGAATTGTGGCTCCCATGAAAATATTAATATCCTCCAGAGTGCCTTATTCCAATCTGGGCTTGGTCCAGATTCCAGCTGAGCAGGAGCAACTCAGCCATTCTGGAATAGTAGCATCCACCTATGGCATAATTCAGATGCAATAGCTGTGCTTTGAATTCATAATTTGCTTAAATGTGATTTAGCTTTCAAGTGCAAAGAAGCACTAATGTACATGCAGTCAGGCATAAAAACCTCCAAACAAATTCCAGAGAAATATGACTGAGTAAAAACATCACAATAATGTCACTTGTGGATGTCACCCTACATTGGAAAATTCAGGAAAAGTGCTTGATCACAAGTTTGGTTTTGGGCAAAAGCTTCTTGAGCCTTTTGAATTTTGTGTTTGGAAGCTTTGAAGTTGTCTCATGCTCTCATGCTGAGCCTTGTAGGGGCTGGATGTGCATAGTGTCTTTCTGGCCTTTGAATCTTCTTAAACCTTATATATGTTTAATGTTTCTGAAAAGCCACCAGAAAGCCTATTAAGCACAATAGCTCAAGGCATAGCTACAGAATATGTACTTCAATGGGGCATTACACATCAAAGGACTGTGACAGAGCAGGACTATGAAAACACTGATACTGGGACAAGTAAAATACAGTTATAAGGTAAGTCTGTGTTACTCTGTGACCTCAAAAGTCCTTGTTCAACAGGCAAAAAGAGTATGTGGTGAAGAAATGATTGTAAATGAAAGGCTCAGACACCCAGAAACATCAATCTATTTTTAACCTCCTGAAATGTTTTCTAGAATTTGTGGAATTAGCTCCCGTTTCTGTTTCTGATTAATCATCTGTTCTGGCTCTGCTAGTGGTGGACATCTTGGAAATAAGGTACCGCCTTTCAAACATGCATACTGATATTACAGTGCAGAAAAAGGCAGCTGCACACTTTTTGAGGCTATTGTTCTGCTACCTGTTGTTCTCAGCCTGCCTTTGGTGATGGCTAAGGTCAGCACAATCAAGTTTGCACACACATCAGGGATCAAAGTCACAAGTAAAATGGGCAAGGGGTCATGGGCATGTCGCTCATTAATTTCTGTGCATTGATGCTGACATGGTAAAGAGATGCTGATTTTGGAGTTGGATATTGTGCCTGTTTAATGGCAGAGTTTCCTACCCCTCTCTTCCCACTGCCTGTTACTGTCTCCTTTCCCTTTGCTGTGAATATTTGCAGCATTTGTTTTAATTTGGATGCAGCGGCTGGCACTCCAGTGGGGAAGAAGCTGCTTAGGAGCTAGTTATTCCACATAATTCTCTGCCTCCTGGTTTGGTGAAGATTATTTAGCATAGGAGTGATTATGCAGAGAAGAACATTTCAGAGCTGCTGAAATAAAAGCTACTCTGCACAATGTATTAGAGGTGGAAACTCAAAGGGGCATGCTTAAAATGGTCTCTTCTGAGAAATTAGGAAAGATCAAAGACAAAATAACTCTTAATAGTATAAAAAACTCTGGCAAACTGACAGAAAAATAGAGCTCTAGAAACCAGTTCATGCATTAGAAAGGCATTGAGAGAAATTGCTGACAAATTACTGTACCCTTAAAAGCTCTGGGAGCCTTGGACAGAGAGTGATTCTGCTGTTCTACATATGGTACCATCAGCACCTTGCACCCACCAGTTTCCTTACCTCAAGTAAGCACCCTAACCATTTGTCACAGTTACCAGAAGTCCATTCTGCCCTGAGGAATTCTTCTGAAAACATTTAATTACAACCATATGTTCCCATCAGAAGCTTGAACAAGTCAGCATTTCCTTTGGTTGTCACCAAAGCTTTATCACCCAGCTCTAATTACCAGATCTATCAGAAGGGGCTGTAGAGACACTAAAGGAGTGTATTGCTTATCTGCAATTAAACCTTTGCCTCAACACCGATTGCAGGTACTGATACTCTGGCCAAAGCTGCTGTGAGTTGCTCCTACTCAAAGCAAGGCTAATAGCAGGCTGTGGTGTGGTCAGGGATTGGGAAGAGGCAGGGGAGGCCACCTGTAAAAGCAAAGAAACACAGGGCATGTGTCCAGGAACTGACTGCACTTTTTTGCCCGGGTGTCTGTCACCCACATTTGTTGTTTCTTTAAAAAAGTTGAACTAAGGCAAAAAGGTAGGAAAGAATTTTCTGACAAATTACTGAAATGGCAGAGTTTTAGCTGGCAGTTCGAGGAGAGCTGCCTGACAAGAGCTGTTGTGAGGACAGAGCCGGAAAACATCTCAGAGCCAGCCTTAGAGAAGGCTGAGGAGAGTGACAGCTGAAGGTTTGGGAACAAGATGCACAGAAATGCTTATTTGCTATGAAGGAATTTCTGCTTCTGCTCAGAACACTAACTTCAAATGGTGAGGTTGTTTTGTTCATCAGCTCCTACTACAATTATTTCTTTACCCGAATTTGTTTAGTTTCTACAGAAAGAAGATGAACATGTTTTGTCTTGCTCATTAGATTTGTCATGAATAATCTAATATTACGCTTACAATAACTGAAATAAAAAATTCTAATTGATTCTTTAACATAATTTCTGACCATTAATGGTAGCTGCTTTTCACAGCCATGTATATTTGTGATAGCTGCCCTTATGAAGGCCCCCGGCTATAGCTGTGCTTTCAGGCTGTACTTCCATCTGCTTAATTTATTTCTCAGCCTTTAAAACTGTCACATCTTAATAGTCCACTAAACCCCATAAAACCTGTGCATTGCCTGTGTCTGTAACCATAGAATTTTCCTTCTGCATTAATCGTGATCTGCTTGCAACAGCAATAAGGGACGGGATATCAAATGATGCTTCACTGCTGAAATGTCTGATGCTCACAGAAGAAATAAACACAGAATCACAGAAAATGCTGAGTTGGAAGGGACCCACAAGGATCATTGAGTCCAACTCCTGGACCTGCACAGCACCATCCCAAGAGTCACACCATGTATCTGAGAGCATTGTCCAAACACTTCTTGAACTCTGTCAGGCCGGTGCTGTGATCACTTCCCTGGGGAGCTGTTCCAGTGCCCAACCACCCTCTGGGGGAAGAACCTTTTTCTAATATCCAGCCTAAACCTCCCCTGGCACAACTTCATGCCATTCCCTCAGGTTGTGTCCCTGGCCACCACAGAAAAGAGATCAGTGCCTACTCCTCCTCCTCTCCTCATGAGGAAGTTGTAGATTATTAAAAGGAAACTACAGTATCTGCAATAATGAAAAGATTAGAATATTTTAGTATTGTATAGGATCTTTCAGATGATGGTGCTAGATTTATTAATACCAGCGTTTTAGAGATTGAACAATGCTTTGATAGAGCGTTGAATGTCACCTGCTTCAACAGAGGGCTTCTAGTCTCTCTTCTCTTCTCGGACAATCAGCTTATCAGATGTTCATAAAAGGGGATCATGGGTAAATAACTTCATATAAGAAGCAAAGTTTTAAGGGCTCCAGGCATTTCTCTTATCCTATTGCAGTTTGAAGTCAGATATTTCTACCAGGATGGGATACTGCTGGGCCAATCATGTCCTGGGCTGCATCAAACGCAGTGTGGCCAGCAGGGCGAGGGAGGGGGTTCTCCCCTTTTCTCTCATGAAATGCCACCTGGATTCAGCTCTGGGGCCCCCACATAAAAAGGACATGGACCTGTTGGAGCGAGTCCAGAGGAAGGTAACAAAGATGATCAGAGGGCTGGAGCAGCTCTTATATGAAGACAGTTTGAGGGCATTGGTATTGTACAGACTGGGTAAGAGAAGGCTTTGGGGAGAATTTAGAACATCCTTGTTAGATTTAGATGAGATATTAGGAAGAAATTCTTTACAATGAGGGCGGTGAGGCCACAGAAATATGTTGCCCAGAGGAATTGCAGATGCTGCATTCCTGGAAGTGTCCAAAACCAGGCTGGATGCAGCTTTGAGCAACCTGGGCTAGTGAAAGGTGTCCCTGCCCATGGCAGGGGCCTTGGAACCAAATGAACTTTAAGGACCCTTCCAACCCACACCATTTTATGATTCTATGATAAGATTCAGTCTGGTAGGTAATGAAAAGCAGCAGTTACAACATGCCAGCTGCCTGACAGTCAGACTTTTGGTGTTGCAACTGAGTTAAGTTTTGAGAGGAAACTTACATATGGAAAATGAAGTCATTTTGCAGAGTTTTCTGCCATGCAAAGGGAGCAACATGAAAAAAAAAATCCCCAAATCCCCTGTGACACATTTCCCAAGACGCAATTTTGGGTAGTATGTCCTCAGTTTTGGAAAAATATTTGATACAACGGATAATGAAGATTTCAGACCCCACATAATTTGGGCTCCAAATGTTGCTGTGATAACTGGGGCAAGGGAATTATGAGAATTTTCAGGAGGTTTAACAAAGAAATAATGTCATGAAATGAAGATGATGAATATGGGAAAGTAAACCCAGGTCATGGAAAGGATTTATTAGCAAGGCGGTGAAGATTCAGACAGATAACTTCAGGGCAAATATGAAATGATAAATCAAAAGTATCATGGCAGACCTACACTTGTTCTTTTTAAACTTGAACTTTGCCACTGTGGAAATGAAAGAGCAAGGCTCAGTATTTCTGCTGGTTTCATAGAAGTTTACTTAAATAGCTAAACTATAACACATGTTTTTCTTATCTTCATAGCTCCCTTTTCCAAGTGAATATCTATAAAATGATGAAATTTTTATTTGGCTGCTAATAAGAATATAGAAATTCTAACTGAAGAAATGAAAAAGAAGATTAATTAATCCTTGTCTCCTTATAGGGGAAACAGAATAGATAGAATTACCTGACATCTGATTTGTAAGTATAGAATAATACTAAAGTTTCATTTATGTCTTATCTCACCATGAGCAGTAACTTGTCCCAGAAGCAGGTCTCTGGGGGAATCAAAAGGATGGGACAAAAGCCTAACAGAAGCAACTTTGCACCAGGGACTTAAAACACGGCCCTCATTAAACACACATTTTTCTAACCCTATGCACAGGAGAGTAGAAACACCAAGCCACCCAGATATAAACACTCCGAAGCCTTCTCACCTGCTCCTATCTGTAGGTTTTCATTGCCCAGATATACAAGGATATGTCTGCACTTGGCTCACTCCACAGCATCCCCCTGAACACAGGAATGTGAAGACAGATGCACAGTGTCTTCTGGACTTCTGATCTTGAATAGCACCAGGTAGCCCTGGAGGCACCTTGCGTGTTTCAGAATTATCCTTTGTTACAAGTCCAGAAATGCCCCAGTTTTGATGGGACTAGGAATCCCAACATCATGTTCATGCCTAACCTTAATTGTTATACAGAAAGGAGGTGTTCCTCTATCCCTAATCCTGAAAGGATTGGTCCCATAAGTGTTCACAGAACACATTCCTGCAGCTGGTCTGCATCTATTACAGATACCAGTGTGCCTTTTAGCGCAAAGTGAAAGAAGGTGACTCATGTCCCATCTGTTCTGTGTTGTAACAGAAGTCCTACAAATGCCCATCCTGAGTGGTTTCCGGGCCATAGCAACCTTCTCCCAGGAGAACAGCTATATCAAAAGGCTGTGTGCTCTTCTGGGCTTCTTCATCCACAGAGAAGGAACCAAGGCTCCTCCAACAACACGAGGAAGCTATGGCTCCCAGCCTAGAACTTTGGATGTTCACTCTTTACTCCAAACCCTCCAACAGATTTTTTTTACTTTTTTTTTTTACTTTTTTTTTTTCTTTTGCCGACTGTTTATTGCAAAACAGAGAAGTAATGCTTGAAACAGGTGGCAGGATATCTGCACTTTCTCTTTTACCTCTCCATGGTTGGACTGTGCAAAACACTTCCAAGATCTGCATCTTTTGTCTGCTCATCAATACCTGTCTCCTGCAGCTTTCTCTCTCTGATTTTTTAGAATAAATATCTCTAAGTATTTAAAAAAGACACTATCCTTTTCCACAGACATTGCAAAGGCAGTTCAGGGTCAGTGTGACTTTACTCTAAACTGATGAAAATACTTGAATGATTTGTCCTGGTTTTGGTTAGGATAGAGTTAATTTTCTCCCAAGTAACTGGTACAGTCCTGTGGCTTTGATTTAGCACAAAAGTAATGTTGATAACACACTGATGTTTTGGTTATTTCTAAGAGGTGTTTATCATAAGTCAAGGACTTCTCAGTCTCCCATGGTCAGCCAGTGAGCAGGTACACAAAAAGCTGGGAGGGAGCATGGCCAGGACAGCTGACCCAAACTGGCCAAAGGGATATTCCACACCATAGAATGTCATGCTCAGAATATAAACTGGGGGGAGTTGGCTGGGAGCTGCCCATCACTGCTCAAGGACAGTCTGGTCATTGCTCAGCAGGTAGTGAGCACTTGTTTTTCTCAGGTTTCATTCCTCTCTCTTTTTGTTGCCTGCTTTTGTTACAATTATATTGCTACTAGTAGCAGAAGTAAAATTTTCATTTTATTTCAGTGATTAAACTGTTCTTATGTCTACCCATGTGTTTACCTTTTTCTCCAATTCTTCTTTCCATCCCACCGTGGGGGCATGGCAGAACATGGGTCTGAGTGAGGAGTTGCATAGTGTTTAGTTGCCACTGGGGTTAAATCATGACATTGATGACGCTTCCAATGATTTGATATGAATCAAGATAATGGTCCATGCTATTTGATTGCAAAATAATAAAATCAAATATCAAATATCGTGTTAAAATACCTGTTTTTAATATTTTTTTGCACTAATGCAGCAGTGCAGTTAAAACTAAAGGGGAATAACAAATCAGATTTGAGGTCTGAGAAGAACTTTTTGTGAGATCTCCAGTATGCCCTCTAGGATTCTTGCTTTGCAAATCAACAGCAGTGAGAACACAGGATATGACTTGTTAGATGCATAATTTCCATTTAAAATTAAAATCGTGTCAGTACTGACTAAGTCGTTCCTGGAATTTATATACATTTCCCAACACAACTGACAACAAACTTCAGCCCTGCTATGCTTCTATGATCTTTCCTTCATTAAAATGTGTAAATAAATGATGTGGTAAATTATCTCATGTCTAACTCTTGTCTTGTTATTAATCTAGAGGGAGATGAAGTTCTTAGAACAGGGCAGGAAAGACAGAAAATACAAGATAATTAACTTATCTTCAATTTCACTAACAACGGGATTTTTTAAAACATATGTTTATTCTTTAAAATATGTTTTTCTAATTGCAGAGGAGTTATCATTTTATGACAATAATCTTTTACCTTGAAGTGGTAAGGAAAAACACCCTCTAATAGAGGTTCCCACAAATTGAAATTAGCCCTGAAGGAGTTCTCCAGAGCCATTACAAGAGGCAAAGGACAGTTTTTTTTACCTGATTATTTGTATTCTGAAGAAAAATAAAAATAAAAACCCTCCATTGCTCACTCCTATATAAAAAAAATGTAATTATTATTTATTCATTCCTCATGCGGAAGATTGTTGTTGCCAATAGTCAAATAAAATGAAGCACTCTGTCCCAAAGAGTTTATAATTCCTGTTTGGATATAATGGATGGGAGAGGGATAAGTAAAATAGAAGAATAATGGCTATAGAAAAAGGTCCCTGGGGGCCCTTTGGTTTATTTTGCATGTCAAGGTAATATGACAAGCAAAGATACATCTGTGTGTATGTTGTATGAAGTATACACAGCATGAAATCCTAGTTATGGTCCGACTAAAGCTGTGAGAAGATGCACCCTATGTTTGTGGGCAAAGGATGCACAGTCAGAGGGGAGAAGCCACGAAAGAGTGGCAGTGAAAAGCCAGTGAAAAAAAAGCACAGAGTTGACGGGGAGGAGGAAGAGGAGTAGGTGGGAACAGGAATGCATCCCAGGAGCTGCTATCACAGGACAGGGAAGCCTCATCCCTGCCATGCAATTTAGCTGGAGCAAGATCTACGAGCAGTGCCAGCAGACATGTAACTTCCCCAGTGATGGTCCCCTTCCTGCTGTTGTGGGCAGTTGTCTCATATTCCTCATGCTTCCCAAGAGCTCAAAGCTATTTAATGTTGACAGAACAACAAACCGGTGATGCTGAGCTCAGATGTGCCAAGGTGCTTTACAGAAAAGGATCTCTTGGAGCAATTGTTACAGGTTCTTTCAGACAGAAAGAATAAATATGTTTTACATCTATCAATAAAATAATATAATAATGGTCAAGTCACACACGGAGCACTCAGTACAATCTTCCTTGGTGACTGAAAAATGAACAAAAAATATTCCTTCTGGAAAAACTAATGAAAAAGTGAAAATTAAATACCAGTATCTTTCTTCTATAGCTGCACAGGCTTGTTTCTTTAATGAGGACTCCCTTTGCTCTCTTATGAAAGAGAGCTCATGACAGACAGGAAGCCAAACTTCATTTCAGAAAAATACTCTTATATCAGTGAAAAGGATGATTATGCACACAAACCCTGGGGAAAAAAAAATAAAAAGGCAAGAACAACAAAAAAACCTTCTGGGCCATGTTGCCTACAAGAGCAGACATCTGCCTTTGCATTTGAAAATGACCAAATAGTGCCAGTTGGCATTTTAGGTTGGCAAAATGTGCACAAGTAGGGCACAGGCTCAGAGTGGTTATTAGCCCATTGAAAATGTAATGAAAATCTGTGTGCATGGGTGGCTTGAAGATATTTAAACATGATGATTAAATGTAAAATGACTGTAGTTTAAGAGTCTGTCTCGGTGGACATATTTAGTCTTGTAAAACTTCCAGAGCAATCAGGCTGCTTCCTTAACTGTAGTTGTAGCTGGTTGTGCAGACAAGTGAGGGAGGTTTGAACGGGCAGCGTGGGATTGCACAGGCAACCCAGGATTGCACAGGCAACTGAATGTCAGACCAGGGGAATGGTGTAAATAGAAAAGGTGATTTAGCCTTTGTGCCCAGCAGGGAAACAAGCAACAAATGCCCTTGTGTTGGGCCAAGAAGGAGGCCTAGAAGCCCTTGCCTGCCTATGATAATGTCACAGCTTCCAACAGGGTCTGAAGAAGCAGATTTGTAATTGCTCACCAGGGGTAGAGGGAAGGGACAGGCTTCTCTCCTGGACATTTGTGCTTTCCTGCCAGGCTGAGGTGGGCACCTTTGAGGAACTGTTTGTTTATGACCTCTTCTGCTCATCAGTCTCTTTCAATACTGGGGGTTTTGGAGAGAGATGTCAAGAGAAGAAAAGGCACTGGTTGACATCCAGCTGACTCCGTGAAAGGCTGGATAAGGACAATGACAATGGTTGCCTCTCACTCAGGAGTCTAGCAGTGGCAGCGTCTGACCAGGACACACTGTTCTCCAGCTTCCCACACCCCTGAATTGGAGGGTATCCCTGAGGGCCAAGGCAGCTTCTTTTCTATATTTTTGGGCAGCCATGGGACTGTACAGACTTAAGAGATGGGAGAAAGGTGCAGAAGTGAAATATTCCATTGCCTTCAGTTTCCATCATCCCCTGTTACACACTTTCCCCCCAATGTTCCTGTTAGACATTTCAGCTTGCTTTCGTCTTTCATGGAGCGTACGTGGCACCTTCCCCATGGGAATGCAGCCGCTGTGCTGTGCCCTCCCCGCTTTGCTGAGAGCACCAAACCAGCCCCCAGAGGGATGTCCAGCAGCAGATCCACAAGGATGATCTTCCTTGCTCACCTGGACAGAGGCACTTTCTTTTCCTGACCATGTGATGCAATATAGACCAGAAACACATCCTTGCCCCACAGAACAGATCCTAGAAGTCAAAGGGCTCTCTGCAGTTTGCAACCACCCAGAACGCTTCAGTCTCTCACTGGTCAGCCAGAGACTTCTGAATCATATGAAATGCCATAGCAGCATCTCTATAAGGTGTGGGAGCAATTTACTTCATTTTCTAGCTTATTCTCTTGACTAATGCTAAATTAATTTATTTTAATGATTTTTGATGGCAACAAATGCAGAAAACAGTACAACAGTACTTTATAATTAGACTGCAATCTTGTGCTTTTCTCCAAGTGCTGCAGCCTGTTTCTGAGATGCTGAATAATTTCTGCTTTCAGAGGCCTGAAATTATTTTTCAAGGCACAAATCAAAATAATTTTCTCTTTCAGCCTTTCTTCTGTCTAATGTTTTTCAATTTTATGCAGTGTTCTTATAAAGTAATTTATAAAGCTTCTTAGTTTGAACCAGACCTGCAAAAGCATTTTAGATACTGGTCAGAGCATATTAAAACATAAAACACTATTGGAAGTGCTCATCAAAAAGTTGATAGAGATGTTTAGCTGTTGTGCATAGTATTGATTTCACTGAAAACTGTGAAGTTACTGATTTATATAAAATTAGTAGAGCAACTAAAATGGAAAGCTGAAATTCCATAGAAAAGTCACAGTTATGGAATCAAGTGATTGCTGTAAACACCTGAAGTGCAAAAGAACATTCCCAGATCATGTCAGGTATACCAAATGTTAATTCAGAGGGATTGCCAAAGGATATTTCACTCCTGTAAGTGCATTTGAAAAACAGCTTACTTTAAAAAGATCCCTGGTTTGTTGGGGTTTTTTATAATATGTAATTTCTTTTTGTTTCTGTTTTTAAATACTTAAGCTTTAAAACATATTTGTCTTCAAGTTTTTCCTTCTTTCTTCATTCATTCTTTACTCTCTTTGAAGAGAATAGGAATTGGACTTCGATGATCCTTGTGGATTCCTTCCAGCTCAGGATATACTATGATTCTTCAAGAATGCAAAAATCAAAGTCTGAAACATGTAAAAGCAGGAAAAATCACAAGAAGGGTAATTTTAGAAAACTATTTTAAAAAGACAGTCACACACCAAATCCCCACCTTCTTTCACTGAATTAAGAATGGAGAAAAAAAATCTCTTTTTGGATGGAAAAAAAATGAAATGGTTTAAAAAAAAATAAGGGAGCTAAAAATGTTCATTTCAGGGACTTTTTAATTTTTTTTTTTTAAATTTTAGGAAAACAATTTTTAAATTTTATTTTCTCTTTTCCTATTCAAATAGCGTAAGAAGCAGATTTTTTTAAACTATTTTCATTACTTTGTGCTGTAATGGTAAGCCCTGGCACAGCCAGCTAATCAGAGCCCTATTCAGTCAGGCACTGGATTCATTGGGACAAAGTTGCTTAATTTGTAAATCTGACAGTAAAATAATTTGGGTTTTTTCAGGTTGGACAGAAAGGACATAAGAAGGACAAAACATGAGTCTTTTGACAGACTCCTGGTAGGAAATTCAAGGGCAAGCCTTTCACTGGCAAATCTAATCATTTAACATCAATCCAATTAGGTTCTGTTGAATATTAGGAGCAAGCAGTCACATCATGTGGAGACAAAGAGCTTCCTCCATATTAAACATTTACACTTAAAAATGAGAAGTAAATTATTGTCCATCCTGTCTGTTTCTAAAATTTCATTCACGTGATGTCGCATCAGTTTACTTGGAATCGGAGATTCTGGTTTTAGGTGATATTGTGACCCTTGCAAATGGGTGGTGGCTCTGTCACCATTACTGACCTAATCTACAAAAAAAAACCAAAACAAAACTTGTCTCTAATCAGTTTGCATCTTATTTTACAAAAGTTTAAGGACTCTAATGGCCATAAGGAATGTGTGGCTCTTAGCCAAGTCTGTCTCTCTGAATAGACTGTTGGCATTGGAATTTTCTGGACATTCTGTCTACTGGCTTGAATTGAATTGAATTTTAGTTCCAATCATTATTCAGTTAATGAAAGAGGGAGGTCTTTTTCCCCTTCTAAGGCTTCTGTAGAAACGAAATCTGCTTAAGGTATATTCCTTACTTTGTATTCTTTACCTCCATGACTCTCCTACCCTCTTCCGAAGATTAACATAAAATTTCATTGATGCGTTGGCTTTCTGCTGATCTTTTCCATAGGGAAAACCTTCCTGAATAAAAATTTTGAAAATACGAGCAGAATTGGTTTAATTTCAGGGATTAATGACAATTCTAAAAAGATCAATAACCAATTCTTCTAGGTTGCTTAACTGCACTAGGGAGTATCTGAACCACTGACTCACTCCAGGCTACCACTTTCTGCTGGATAATTTTATATGAAAGTTATTTTAAATGTGACCTACAGTATCCCAAAGTACCCCAGGCTCGTCTGCTTTTATATGATAAACATCCTGTTTCTTGAAGACAATGTAGTTATGCAACTTTTGAACAAGGATGAAAAAAAAGGTTGAGGCAAACAAAGAGCAAATACAGCTCTTGTGTCACTGGAGGAAACCTTACACAGAACAAGTAGACCTGATCATGTCAAATGCAAGGCACTTATTTACATGCATGTTATAAGGACTAAAATTTGGCAGTGGTAGAAATTGGAAGTGCCATCTTCTCTTTTCAAGTCTGCCTTTAATATGCAGCATTCTCTAAATAGAAGATATTAGCATGTTTCTAGCCTCAAGAAAATCATAAAGGGGAACTTGGGTATTCACTGCGTATTATTTCCTGACACTGCAAAGGTCTCGGATTTTTTGGCACCAAAGTACTGCTATGCTACCCTGTGATTTGCCTTTTCCCCATGGTAATTCATAGTGACAGACTTTTAAACAGAATTACATCCCCCTAAGCAGTTTCCCGTTCTCTGAAAATGGGCGGGACAGCACAAACAATAAGGAAACATGACAATAAGGAATACAGACATAGCTGTCCTTGTTTGTCATCCACACAGAGATAGGTGTTCAGCCTTTTTATCCAACAATGAAAGAACCCCCTGTGCCCTCCATGCATTTTATTTCAGAGGCAAAATCAGTGTGTTTGGGAACATGCATAAAGAGGGGGGAAAAGTTTAGAAAAGCAACCCTGAATAGACCACTGTTTCTCAAAGGCTGAAGGTTGCTATTCTCATGAGATCAGACCTTTAAGACAGCTCAGCTCTTTCACAAACCTATTGTTGCTAAGCCAGAATGCTCTTATTGTGGACATGTATTTTATCCAGTCTCCTCATCCCTCGTGTCCGTGCTATGAGTTCATAATTGAGAGGCAATATAGCAGTACACTTTTTTAAAGACCTTTAGAATAGAATGTCTTACTGCCACCCATGGCTGTAATAGATCAAAAAGCCTTTTTGAGCATTGAGCTCGCTGTGCAGAAAGAAGGAACCGTTGTCTTCTAGGCAAAGAATAGTTAATACATAGACTGGAACATGCCATACTTATCTTCCTGCAAAATCAGTATGTCTGTAGGGAAGATAACTGTATATTTTTATGTCATTTACATATACAAACACTTTCCATGGCTTTGAGAAGGGAAAAAAAAGGATAATCCTGCAGATATCTAGAAGCCCCCCTGTGGCAATCACAGACGTTTACTATTAAAGAACCATTATGTGATTTCTGTTCTTTTGTATGTACATTCCCCATCTTTTACATACCATAAAAACAGAAAATAGTATCACAGTAACAGATTATGTACTGGTATAGCTTCATCCACTTCCATCTACTTCCATGATAGGATTTACTGTTATAAATTGATAAGACAGGTCTGACTCTAGCCTTAAAACTTTTTTTCCTTGCTCCCTCATCTAGAATGAAACAGTTTTTCCTTGATGCCCGCCAAGTATCCGAGACAGCAGTGAAAACTGCAAGAGAGAACTCATAGTTAGCCTCTGTGGCTCTATTGCAAACAACCTTTTAATCATCAGAGATTCTTTCCGAAGAAATTGGTTTTTGCCCTTGTTGCAGAAGAGGAAGGATCTGATTCTGCTCATAAAATTTATAAGACTCTATGTCATTAATTTATTTTCCTTTTTCTTACAATTTTTCCATCCAGCAGCATAAGATTCAAATGTGAACTTGCTTATGGTCAGACACATACACGCTATGGATTGCATTGCAATAGTGTGGAAAGGTCACATATGGAAGAAAGGAGCAGGATGGGAGTGATTGGGACTGAAACATCTTCCATGAGGAAAAAATTAACAGAAATCTCTTAGGTAGATCTCTGGTTTTGGATGGAAAACATGGAAGTCAGACTCCCAGGCCTGGGTCTGATCAAAGATCATGGTTCCTCATGACCAATTTTGAGGCCCCTGGTCCTCCAAAGCTGAACCCAAGTCTCTGAATAAGTCTCTGTTATGGTCAAAACTGGGTCCCTTACAAAGGGAACTAAAAGGGAAAGTTAGTTTGAGTCAGGAGCTTTCTAAAAGTTTGCATTAATGAAACTTTGAGCCTCATTTTCCAGGTGCTTTATTCAGCTCCACATTGAGATGTCTCTATCACAGATATGCAGCCCAGAAGACTGTCATAAATGTTTAATGCTGTTACTCTTCACTTGAAAAGGATGAAAAAGGCACACTGCTAGATTTCTGTGGTGGATGAAATTTAATGGTGGATGAAGGCTAATTTTTCTTAAATCCTGGAGTCCTTAGATCCTGGACACTAATGTCTCACCTAGACTCCAGGTTAGGCAGGATGGATCTCCTGTCATACAATTAACACAAAGTTTGAGAACCATGGGCTGCATTTTGACTGGTTTTAGCATACTTTTCCTCTCCTTGCTCCAGACTTAATGGCCAATTGAAGATGACTGGACCTCAAACCATGTTTATGTTTTTCCTGACCCACAGAAGTTCCCTTCCCTCCCCTTCCCTCCCCTCACACCTCACCCCCCCCCCCCCCCCCCTTCTTTTTCTTCAAAAAGAACAAAGTCTTCCATCAGGGTACTCTGCAGAGACATGTGGACTTCATAATCTCAGTGAGCCCTCCCAAGTGGGACGGATCTCTACGGGCCACCTGATCCAACTCTCTGCTCAAAGAAGACTGAATTCTGGCTCAAGAAAAGCTTGCTTGGCTTTGTCCAACCCAGGCTACGGTATCTCCAAGCCTCTATGAGCAGTCTGGTACCTCTCAGAAAGCCACATACTTCTTGGCCCTATTGAGATACACTAGTTCTGCTCTGAGACTTGGCAGGTTCCTTGGCAGGAACACCCAGAGGGAAATTCAGCCAGCCTAAAAGCTGGATGTCTGACCTGGACCTCAGAAGGCTTCAGTCTGTGACAAAGAAATAGGTGCTTTTAAAAGTGAATTGTGTGCCACTTTTCTCCTCTTATTATAGAGGTTGCAGCCTATTTAACTCCTCAGAGAAAAGCTCCTTTCCTAGGTTGAGGGGTTCCAACCTGAGCCAAATGAGAAGAAAACACCAAGTACTTCAGCTTGCTTGAGAGCAGAATGCAGGCAGAGACGTAATTAAAGCTAGCTGAGGAGCATTTAAGCTATTTTGGTGGAGTAATGTGGCAGCAAATTGGAGGAGAGGATCTCAGAATTACCATTTTGAACTAGAATTGAAACTTGAGAAAAAGACCCAACTAACCCAGCACTGAGCTGTAGTTCATTTTACCATTTTTATTTAAATGTCTGTTAGTAACTGAAGCTTCACTTTTTCTTTCAGTTTCAGAAGCACAGATCCAAAGAGAAGGTTTGCTTTGCTTCCCTTTTTCAGATTTTATGCTAAGATCAGGGCAGTAATTTAAAAGTGCATCAAGCAAACAGAACATGTGAGGAATTTACTTCCAAAACAAACATGACATCAGGAATAACTAGAACTTCTCATCTTTTGCAATAAAATAGTGATAATCACAAGGTGTTGCTCTCCATGCAGCAATGTCTGAAGCAGCCTTTCAAGACAAACAGAAGGTTTACTCTTCAAAGTGCTTAGCTGGGATTATATTCTCTTTTCTTCTTCAGCTGCCTTCTTCACAGTTTGTCTTACTCCTGACAATTTCCTTTTTCCTTCACAGCTTGCATCATTCATATTTCTTTATCCCACCCTTTCCTAGAAATTGCTGTCCAGCCTCTGGTTTGATCCTTAACCAACGTACTTATTTTCTGCTTTTGTTTTCTGCTCTGTTTTCACCCCTTTCCTATTGCAATCTACCCTTGGTGAGCTCCTGTTACCTAACACAGCCAGACAAGATCTTCCTCTGGGAATCTGCAAAGACTCCTCCCATTTTCCACTGACTCTGTGGTGAGCAATGGAGTTACTGGAGTTCAGAGGCTGGTTTCACTAAGACCCTGGAATTTAGAAGCAAGCTGAGTGAGGGGAACTAATATTGCTTGTCATACAGACTTTTTGAAGTTTAATCCCTTCATTCTACTCTTTTTCAGTTGTATCCCCTGGCTTTCTCTAGATTTTTTTCTCTAACAGTTCCTACATCCCTTTTGACTGTGCCTGCACAGACAGCAAAGCCCCTCTCAAACCTGGATTGGTTTAAACACCTCAGGTCTGAACATAATACCTTCTTTCTTTGAAGCATTTCTGTTTCAGAGCTTCATCTCTGGCCCTGCAGCAATATTGGGACACCACAGGAGAGCAAAGTCTCTGAACTCTGCTATACTTCCCACATTGGGAAAGTAACTTAGAGGCAGTAAGAGCATCTCCTGGTCTTTCTGCACTCAAGTGTAACTCAGATACATAAGTGAAGCCTTAAAGTAAAAATGTTGCTCTATTTTTCCCTCTCTCAAATGCAATCTATTTTGCCTAGTGTTATGGATGACCCAAACTCCCATGTGTTATTCTGTTTTTGAGCTGCTAGTCTCTGCCATTTATGCCTACAGACATGTATTTTTTCCTTCCACTCATAGCAAAAGTTAAAGAGGCAAGGGCTGTACCAAAAATTATAATCTCATCTGAACTCATATGACTTACGCTGACAGCCATCACTCACTACCCTCATCCTTGCCCACAAACCTGCAGAAGCTGAGCAGGGACACCAGGAGCGGCCTGCCAGCCCCAGCTTTCCAGAGTCCCTGCTGGCAACACAGTGTGCTCAATGCTATCTGCACCTCAACAGTCATATCTGAGAACACAATATCAAGAAAATAATCTGCTCAGGAAATGTGGGAGGGGAAGAGGCATTTTTATATAAAATTAGCCAACAAAAAATTCTCAGAACTGCATGACTGAAGTCAGTAGGAAAGTTGAAGGAGTTTAACCACAGGAGGTTTTCCCATTTCTAGGAAAAGAGAGCACCAGGCTTTCACAACATCACATAGGGCTTCTGGGGACCTGCTAGTCCCAAAAGAATCACCTATGATGTGGTCAGAATGTGTCAAAACCTGTATTACGTAGACATGGATTTAAAGCACTCAAAACCAGGATGTGAATTCAAGAGCTGCTAATCTCAGTTCTTACCAGACTCTACTCCCCACCCCCATTCCCTCCCTCTTTTCCTGCCCTGAGAAGGCTAATTCAGACACTTAACTGTTTATGGGTTGTTCACAGGTATGAGGACTGAAAAATCACCACAGAGGAAGACTAGACACTCTGGTCAAGAGTAGCCTTGTAACATGCTAGAGACTAAGTTCCCTTGGAAAGAGAGGAATCTCCAAAGTAGAAGTAGGGGATTCCTCTGTTCCCTCATTATACTTGGATGCTGAGCTACAGCACAATGCTCTAACATGGTTTAAAGCCAGAGTCTTTATTGCTTTCTGAATTACACTTCTAATAGGAGCCTCATTAATTTCTCTTTTCTGTTGTAATTCTAGTCAGTGCAAGCAATCTTTGCTAGTAGAAGGCTTGCCCAGGGCTGTCATTCCTAAAAATCCTTCAATGGTTTTCACAAGTAACCAGCATTCCCCAGAATGCAAACTGCACTCCAAAAAGTGTGATTTTAAATATGTCGAGGAATTTAGGATTTCAAGAAGCCACTCATGTCATCAAGCTCAGGTCCAAAGCTGTGTATTTAGCCACCCCTGCTCTAATCAGACTCCAGTTTCAAAAATACTTAAATTTCTTTAATTCCCCTAATCCTGTTAAGATTATTCCTGAGACAAAACCCCAGATCATATGAAAATTTCTATTACTGTTCAGCCTAATTTATCCATCACTTAATTACTGCTCTTTGTGCCACCACCCCTGTCTTTTAGCTTAAATATTCCTTTCCCCCATGGTGTTTACAGATGAGAGCTAGAGTTTCTCTACAGAGAAACAGGTGCTGGGCTGTTTCAAAGAGACACTCCTGTAGTCACTGCATTTGGGATGTGTTTAGACACTACCATCTGGGTCTCACCTAACACAGGTACTGTTTGTAATTATCTGTGTTCTTTTGGAGGAAAGAGGGAAGGAGAACACACACAGAAAGAGTGTAATGGCCATCCCTTGCAACAGTTTGGCTTTTGTATTAATTTCATATTTTTCACCAGGGATGTTTCTGATGCGTTTGATAGCTCCTTGTGTCTCCTGCAGTTCCTTTTCACATTCTGAACGGGGAGGATTTTGGATGCCCAGGGCAGGCAGATACCCTTCAGCCCTCTACCAGCCACTGCCCTGTGCTGCTTTCCCACCAGTGAGCAAAATGTCTCAGATCTGCTGCTCTAGCACCATGCTCCAGTGAAAACAAACCTATCAACCAACCAACCAAAACCTCTAAAATAAGAAAGGAATGAACCCCATAATATCAAAATATCCCACCACAAATATTCCTGCTCAGGACTTGCCTAAATTTAGGAGCACTCCAACTCATTAGAAGCCTCTCTGTCTCACCTGGGATTCCCTCAGGCACCCAGAAATCTGCTAATGTGCATGACAAGGACCTTCTCCATCTTGAGAGCTGATGCACCTATATGAACTCTTCTACCCAGGAATTAGGCAAATCCGTGCTTAAATCTTCTACGGCCTGAACTATATTCTGAGCTCTCCTAAGTTTCTCTTGTAAGGTTTGGAGCCCCACAATAGGCACTGGGACAGTGTTGTTCATAAATTAGCAAGCTCACCACCTCTTCAGTGCTAGGGGATTGAGTTCCCCCTCTATCATTCTTCTTCCAATTAATCTCCCTCTTTCCAGGAGCATAGCACAAACAGCAAAGGATTAGCTGCTCTGGGCAGGCAGGCTTCTTTTTCACAGCTAGTGCTGAAGTTCTGCCAGGCTGCAGAATGACACAAATACAGGAGAAAAGCAAAGCAGTAAGTCTGAAGCTCTGCAGCCTCCTGAACTCACCTGCAGCAGGGAGGTGCCAGCCCTCCTGCTTCCTCTTGTCTAGATCATCATCTCAGCCCAAATTTATTTTAAAATTGTGTTTACTTTCATTGTTACTAAGAGAACTTGCACATTACATCACCCACATCTCACCCCGCCAAACTCACCAATTTTTTTCTAACATCTACAAAGCAGCTTATTTAGTTTTTGTTTCATCTCGAGCAACATCCAGGCCTCTTAAAGCCGTAAAAACTTATCCTGCTCCTTGGTTTCCTCTGCACATCTATCTCCATTCCCTGGGATTGAAAGCTCTTGTTTCCTTTTGCCAAGAAGATTTCTTCAGGCCCATAGCTGTCAGTAAAGCTTTCTCTTGCTCTACCTAATTAATTAACATAATGACGTTAAACTGAGAACAGTTAGTCTCAAGATCAGTACTTGTGTTTTTTTAAAACCATGGAAGGCTTTATGAGCTGCAAGCCTTCCTGTTTCTCCCCACAGCCATACCAGCTGGTCTGCGAAAGATGTGTACTTCATCTCACTCCTGTTTGTGAGCCCAACAGCTATAATACAGGCTCATCTCAAATACACAATTTTTAAGTCTGTTTCATAACTTGATGTGCGGTTTTGGGGAGGTGGATGGAAGAGACGGCAAGAGGCAGCTATTATTTTGCCTGGCAGAGAGAAGGTGGAAAGCAGGCCAGCTGCAGGTAGTCAGGGTGGAAAGCTGCTGTTGTGCCATTTTAGAATTGGCAATTTGCAATCAGGAGAGACATTTTTTCTATCCTGCCAGCTGGAGGCTCTTGGCAATGTGGTTATGTTTTTAGAAACCAAACAAATCAATCTTTCTTAGTTTTCTCCAGAGTTTTGGATTTTACCTCATGAGATTTGATCTAAAGCTTTTTATCACTTCTGACTAACAAAAGACATTAAAAAATGAAAGAGGACACAAGAAAAATAGGAGGAAGTACAAGTGTTCATCTGTATTCAGCAAATCAACTGCTTTTGAGCATATGAATTCCAAGTGGTTCTGAATTTCTTTATTTTCCATTCATGAAATAAACCATTTCACGCTGGCACACCGTTACCACTCCAGTTTAAGTCCCTGTTAAGAAATGCAGGGGTTTGAGTTGTTTTGTAGTATTGTACATAAAAACTCTATGCTTCTTGTCTTTAGTGAGCTTTGATGTATGGTTTGAAGTTATGGTATATGCCTACTTGTTCAGCAATAGAGCACTAGTTTTGGTTTTCCATTTTTAAAATGTACTTTAATGTCTGTGTTATTTTTCTCTGGAGATTATGCAGACCACGATTTTCTGATTGAAATGGGTTGAAATAAAAGACTGAAAATTTAAACTTATCTTTAGGTTAGCATCGGTGTTTATGAAAAACTTTCAAACATGGAGACCATTTGTTTTGGTCTTTATTCCAGAGAAAAATTAGCCTTCCAACTCATACTGCATATTATACCTACTGAGGTGAGATTTCAAACCCTTTTTGTCACCTGTCCCACGTCCATAGCTCAACACAATGTAGCACCAGGTCAATAAAGCACATGCTGAAATTTGAGCATATGCTTAAAAGGAATTTACTTATTAGAATATGAACAAGCACATGCTTTTATACTTATGTGCTTTACTGAATGGACATGAAGAGTAGACTAAGTGCAGTGTCCCAAAATATTTACTCTCAGGGCAATTAGATCATATAGGTTTATGGAACTTCACAGAAAGGAAAAAAATTACAAATTCAGTCTAACCTATTCCCCAGATCTTTTCATTGGCTTTAGAAGAATGCAGGATAGAAAGGTATTTGTAGGATCAAAACACTCATAAATGTACTTTGCAAATATTCAAGTTCAAAAGTTGTTGTTCAGATAACTGTGGTGCTGTGTCCAGACCTCAAAGCCTTTGAAAAAAAATTGAATGATTCCACATGAATTTGTCACTGAATTAAGAGGTTGATATTTCAAAAAAGAGCAACACCCAGCATTTGACCTTTTCAGCTGTACTGAAAACAGCAGCCACTTCCTATTACCAGCTATGTTGAAACAAAGGTGAAAAAGCACAGAAGCTAAAACTCTTTCATTTTAAGAGAAGATAAGTCATACCCTTAACAGATGGGACCAAATTTCCCAAGTCCTGTGACCCTGCGAGCTACTCTTCAAGAACATAATCAAAACTGAGATACAGAATCACAGAATCATTTAGGTTGGATAAGACCTCCAAGTTTATCAAGTCCAACCACACACCTAGCACTTCCGAGTCCACCACTAAACCATGTTCGTGTGTGCCACATCTACGAGTCTTTTAAATATCTCCAGGGATGATGACACAGCCTGGGCAGTCTGTTCCAATGTGTGACAATCCTTTCCATGAGAAAATTTTGTCTAATATCCAACCTAGAAAAATCCCAGTGAACACATCAGATATATGAAGTACTTAGTCTGATTAAGATTTGGATAACCGCTCTTTTATTTTTGCTCTTTTCCAATGGAAGCAAATTGCTACTAATTTCCTTCTCCTGTTTTCATGCAGCCTTCAGACATGAAACAAGCAGAGGAAGAGGAGATGAAAAATCAAGCATATGTATTGTATCTTCCTTTCTGGATCTTCATGGACCCCAGCAGTGTGATGTGGAAGGAAAATTTCTATGCAACGAATCCTCTCCTATAGTTTAAGTCATCAAATCAACATTGTCAAAAGGAAAATCTCTTCAAAACACAATTGCTAAAGACACAGAATTTAACTTTCAGAGCAAAATTAAAGACATGCCTTTCACTAAAGGCCTCTTCCCTGAGCTTGTTTAAAAAAAACCTTCATTGCAAAATGCTGCACCATCAAAACAAAACATGAGGAACACAGTCATATTGATCCAGATCACTTCAAACTTGAGTAAAATTTGGAAGATACAGTATTTTAATATTTTAATACCACTGCCTTTTAAATGTTATCTAAATTAAACTTTTGGGTTAGACATTTTCAGTTTGCCAAAAGAAATCATTCAGAACCGTTCTGCAGGAAATACCTGCATCTTGGGTTTTTTGTTCAGGCCCAGGATGAGAATTGTACTTTTCAGTATTTCAGAGAATGAGCTGGTGGTGAAAATGGTTTCTGCTCTACAAGAAGACAGGTAATAAATGCAGCAGCAATTGTGTATCAAGTAAATGTGGTATGAAATGTGGTTTAGAGTTCTGTAAAACAGATGGTAATGCTTCTCCTCATAATAAGCAGAGAAGCTGTAAATTTGCAGCTTGAATTCAGTGTCCAGGAATAAGACCCAGCAGGGCAAGAGGGAGTTACAATACCGCAATCACAACTGCTCTGCCAAGTGAGTGCGTAGGAAAAATCTTGTTTCCATCCACCTTGGGAGAAGCCCCCCACCATACAGAGGGCTATAAAGAGAAGTCACATGTGAGAGGAAAACAGAGGTTGGAAAAAAAAGATTAATATGAAATAAAAAAAAATATCTCTGAGAGCCTAATCTGCTTTTCTAAATCACTGTTAGAGCCAAGGTTTGTAGCCAAGCTGCCGAAGCTCCAGCACTGTGCTGAAGTACTGTGTAATTGCTGGGGCATCTCTTTGCTTCAGAGGTGCAGAGCAATGTGCATTTATCCTGCTAGTCCTGTCTGGGTTGAGAGAGAAACGTCTTCTGGGAGATTCTGTCAGAGTGATAAATAAGAGAAATAATTTCTAAAACAAAGGAAATTACTGATTTGGTGAAATTTGTTATGTTCCAAATAAAGCAAGTCACTGCGCACTATTTTATTTATGACTTCAGCTGCTGAACTAGGGCATGTTTTCATGATGTCAGTGCTCTGACTCTCAGTCCCTGTTGCATCTCCTGACTCAACAGCTCCAGAATTTTCTCAAGCACTCTTTAGCTTGAGATTTAGGGCTTTAATGGTGGAAATAAATCACAGTAAAAGAAGTATTTAGAGTTCTATTAGATCATACATCTTGAAACAAATCAGGTGGGCTGTATTTACAGGATAAGACTTTGTGTGTCTGAAAAAAGGCTTATAGAATCTCCAAATCTGAGTTCCTCTATGATGCTTCAGGGAGGAAGGTCCATATGGCCTTGGGGTGTAGGAACAGACAAAATAAGCCGACTAGTGAGGCTTTATTACCTGTGGATATCAAAATGAGCTCTTAAAATCTCAAGAGCAGGAGGCAAGTTGAAAAATCAGATGAGATTCACAAAGACATAAGAAAACAGTTGCAAGATGTAAAACATGACTTCCAATGAACGACTCAAAGAGCTTGATCAAGCTAGTTTATCAAAAATATGCCAAGAGATGCCTTCTTCCCTGCCTGTCCATCTCCGCCGGGATCTGAACATGCGTTCTTCAGCCCAGCAGATGAAAGTGTAACTACATCAAATAGCTGGGAGCTGAAAAGCTACTCTGATTCAAAAGGGAAATAAAGCTCATTTTTTTAAAGCTGAAAACAATTTGTGGCTGGAAAGATCGTATTTAAGGTGCTCTGTTTCACTGGAAAATTTTAAACTAGGGCTGACAACCATCTAGAAGAGATGATCCAGCCAGTTCAAATCAGGGTTAGATGATCTTTGTTGTGCAGAAGATCAAAATTACTGTAAATTAGCTATTGTGCCTTTTGAGCTAAGAAACTGTAGTGGAGGGGAAAAAAAGACAAACCGAAAAAAAAAACCAGAAAAGAAAATCTTCGTCCTCAGGCAGTTTAAGTGCATGGAGAGCCCGCTGAGTCAACAAGAGCTCATACAAGTCCTATGAGAAGCGGCTGAGGGAGCTGGGGGTGTTTAACCTGGAGAAAAAGTTACTCACAGGAGACTCCATAGCTCTCTACAACCACCTGAAAGGAGGCTGTAGCCAGATGGAGGTTGGCCTTTTCTCCCAGGCAACCAGAGACAGGACAAGAGGGCATAGTCCTAAGCTGTGCCAGGGGAGGTTTAGGTTGGACATTAGGAAGAAATTCTCCACAGAAAGGGTGATTAGCTATTGGAATGGGCTGCCTAGGGCAGGGGTGGAATCACCCTCCCTGGAGGTGTTTAAGAAAAGACCAGATGTGGCGCTCACTGTCATGGTCTAGTTGACATGGTGATGCTAGGTCATAGGTTGCATTTGATGATCTCAAAGGTCTTTTCCAACCTAATTGATTCTGTAATTCTATGATTCAACAATATACAGGTACTTGGCATTTACCTTAGGCTACTAGTCTGTTTTCCCTCTCTGGACAGCCAGAGACATGGTGTCATGACTCATTTCCCACTCAAATAGTGGTGAGAGGAATTGTCCCATAGTAGCGTTATACTCACTGACCACAGATGGGGCCTAACTCATAGGCTTAGACCATCTATCCTGTTTTTAGATGATTTTAAGCGAGGTAAATGCTACTCTCTCTCCTCAATATACCGTATCAGTGGAATTTTTAGGTTGCACATTTTTTTAGACTAATTTCTTTGAGACCAAGAGACGGTTCTAATATATCAGGAGAAGCATGAAGTCTCTTTCACTCCACAGATAATGTTCTGAGGCATTATCAAATTTAAAATGATACAAGGTTTTTATAGCTTCCTCTGCTATTAAGTTACATGTCTTTGTACAGTGATTCTGGGATGTCTCATTAACTTCAGCAGAGCTGTGCCATGTAGTTAAGAGAAAAGTTCTGTGCAGATGTTTTACATTAACTTTCTTGAGCATGGTCTTACTTTCCTTGTAAAGAACTGACATTGTCTGCAATGAAAGTTTTCCCTGAGAAAAAAAGTGCAGGATTTGCCCCTTAGCTATCTTGTGCATCTTAAATGGAATTTATTCTTTTCCTTCTGTATTGTTAAAAAAGCCTGAGATACAGCACACATCGTCAGTATATGCAGATGAATGTGGACTAAATAATCAGTTCCAAAATGTGGGCAAGCTGAAATAAATTTTGTTTTTTCTTTTTCTTTTCTGAGATTAGAAAGTCTTGTACTTTAAAGTGATTGGTTTCATCTAGACAGTTTGTCTAAATAAATGAGTCAGTGCTACATTTTGACTCTTCTGGATTGCCCATGTGAATGGGATTCTTGGCTAAGGTCCATTTCCAGAGGGAGAGAAGCCAAGTGTTGATGGGTATAGTATGGAAGCCAATAACTATATGTATTTGGAAACAGCACTCTTGGCCACTGGTCTGTTTTCTTCCTGTTACCTTCCTTCAATGTTGCCATCCTTCAATGTTGCCACAGAAGATTGCCAAAGCACAGTAGATTTGTTTTAAAAAGGAATAAAATTACCTTCAAAGAATTGTTTGTGGTTTATCCACCTTGCCTGGTCTGATGTTGTACAATATATGTTTTGCACTGACTTCCTCAGTTACTGCAGATGCGTCAGCATCCTCAGCCTTCACCCTCTTAAAATCATGGGAATTTTATCTTATCTGTGACAGATTTCATGTTAACTTCACTGGAATCTGATTTTTGTCTTTCCATGGAGGCAGCTGAAGCAGAAACCATGTCATAAAACAAGCAAGGTCAGCCTAACACTGGAACTGAACAAGAGCCTGTACGTAGAAAATTTATTTGGGCTGAACATTTAAATATCTGCCATGTATTGCCATATTTAGAGTTAACACTACTGTGCATTTGGAGGAGGCAGTAGCAAGCCTGATGTAAAATAACAAAGTCCTTTGTCTGTACAATATCAATTCTCACTGTGTACTAAAGTAATTGATGTACAAAAAGTGAACTATGGAGTCTAAATACTTATAAAATATCATTGTGGAAGTGTGGCCAGTGGCTCCACATCTAACACTTAAAATCAGTATTGAACTGGAAGCAAGAATGCAGCTACTTCATTATGTGCAAATAACAATGTATTCACACACAAATTACAGCACTTATTTTTTCAGTTTATAAATAATTTCCTCGCAGTTTACAAATAAAGAAGTTAATTATTGAGGAAATTATCTTTTTTTTCCTAAGAACCTTAGAGCTCTTTTGTCAGCAAGTTATTTATTTCCTGTACAAGTTCATTGTTTAAATAACATTGCCTTATCAAATTCCTAGATAATTTCCTTCATTCCCATAGGATCTATATTTATTTGAACCATCCTTCATAAGAGGATTCATATTTTTTGGTCCTTTTTTAGAGAATTTTTCTTTTTCCTTTTCCTTTTTTGTTTTACCTTCAAATTTGTAATCCCTTTTTAAGAGAAAAAAGAATTGGTTGTACAGGGTTTCGCTCTGCTACCAAAGGCAATAGGCTCAGATCACTTTGGTACTTAGTGAATGCTTCTGTTTATCTCAGCCTTGAACTGGACTATAGATTTTGTGTGCCTTTTTGTGACAAGGTAGAGATAGTTAGATTTCTGAACTAAACATTAGCCTTGATGGAGTACTGGTAGGGAAATATCCATTTTAGAAGTTGTGAGCAATAATCAAAGTAAGTGCTCTCATACTAATCAAAATAAGTGCTGTCATTGTGGACATGAGGGAGAATCTAAGCATGACTTCACTGTGACTGACCCACTTTTCTTAGGAGCCTACCTGGCTTCTTTGCCAGGTGTCATTTCAGAGGCATCTTTTAATTGTCTTCAGATATCAGATCTGTGTGTTCCAACACGAAATTACTCTAGGAGAGGATCTGTTTTCTTGTTGCAAGGTTAATTTGTTTACCTTCAATTTACCATTATTGGGGCTTGTTTAGCCTTTCTTTGCAAGGTTAAAGAACTTCCAGGTATTTTTTCTATACCTATGCACCTACTACAAAGCTACCTCAGCCACATATTCAGTGAAATGAAATACAGCCTTTCTCAGATCTCTGGAAATCCCATGACCTTAAAATGTGAAATTAAATCAACTCTAATCATTTATCTGTGCAAAAGTAAAATCATGGTCATCTTTTTACCTGTTTCATTTTTTTTTCCCCCAGATAGATATGTTAAGAATTATTCTGGATTTTTGCAGCAGTATCACAAGTGATTGTTCTCATTCACACTGGGAGCACTTTATAACAATACTGGGTTTTGCTCCAGATAAGCTCACCTGCTTAGGTGACATTGAAAAGCTGACACAGTTTTCTGCTTTTAGATAACAGTTTTGCAACTAGCTCAACCGTATCTTCATGAACTGCAACACTCTAGGAATCCCAGGCTTTAGGACGCTTATTTTTTCCCCTCACTCAGGCACATCTGTGTTCTTGATTCTCACAAACCATGTTTTCAGTGTTTAAAACAGATTTCATTGGACTGAGACTGTTAATAAATTGGTTCAGATTACACTGAAAGTGTGACCAGCTCTCTTTACTGTTTGCTAATTCACTAATCCCTATGCCACTTGAAACTGGTCGTGCAAATATTGTGGAGCTTCGAGAGAGTTAAAACTGATGGTAATCTCATCCCATCTAGTTTGAGTAATCCTGGACACACTTTCAGCAGCAGTGATGTTCCATGGGAATGCTATGGCAACATCAAAATGTTGGCTGTCTAGCAGGCTTACTGCATCCTGTGCATGATCCGTGAATAAACAGAGGATTTTAGTTCCCAGAGTGTCAGTCTGGCACATTTCACAAGCACTACGTTCACTTACCAAAAAAAAGTCAGCCAGTCAGAGAAAGTGCTATAGTGACTGAGTGATAAATCTCCTGCTGCCAACCCTTGTATATACTAACTCTAAGAGCTAGGAATAGATCATGCATGGCTTAATTCAGAGAGGAAATATGCTCTCCCCCCATTTGTTTATTATTTTTGTTCCCAGATGATTTTCTTTTTTCATACTTTTTTTTTCTTCTGTGCATCTCCTTCCTAGTCTCTGGACATATGAGTATGCTTACTTTCACTAAGATGTTATCTTCCTCTGAAACAAAGGCTGGAGATAAGGTCACTTGGAATGAAGTACCAAGTTTGACCTAAAAAGCCCAAAAGGGATATTAGTCCAGGGTTCAGAGCATAGGAACACGTTTGGATTGTTTCTAGTCTGCTGCAAAGGAGAGCACAACACTCTGTTTGCACTTGGTTCTGTCATGCAGTGATTTCCAGCTCATCAAAACGAATATAAGCTTTATGCCCACCTATTAGTCTCTTTCCCTGTGTATATCTCAAAAAAGGAAACTCAAGGACATTTATAGGATTATGTGGCTTTTTTAGATGGCACCTAAAATCACCAAGATGGGAGTAGGGTAGACCTTACTCCATCAACAATAAGATCTCAGGCTCCATAGGTGCACACTCCATGTGCTTGGAAAGACTGAGAAGAGATAAAAGAATGACAGAATGGTTTGGATCAGAATGGACCTTAAAGACCATCTGTTTCCAACTCCCCTGCCATGGGCAAGGAGGGACACCTCCCACTAGACTAAGCCCTGTCCAACCTGTGCTTGAACCCTTCCAGGGATGGGACATCCAAAGTTAGTGTGGACAATCTGTTCCACTTCAGCACCCTGACAGTGAATTATTTCTTCCTAATGTCTAATCTAAATCTTTCTTCTTCAGTTTAGAACCGCTACCCCTCATTCTATCGCTACACTGCACAAGCACCTCCCCGTCTTTCCTGTAGGCCCCTATAAGTACCCTAAAGCTGCTGTGAGGTCTTCCCAGACACTTCCAGGTGTTTTTGCGAGGCTTATAATCTTTAAGCCCGGGGAAGTTTCTCTGCAAATTATTCTCATAGTGTACCACCATTCCCTTTAAAATATTTCTATCTTCAATACAGTTTTTTTCTTCTAGATATTTGCACTTGTATAAATTCAGGCTATCTTTGTATTGCCCCAGGTGTTTTTTGCCTTTTACTCCATGAATGTGAACATCGTGCCTAAAGATTCACTTTGCTAGACATAGGTAGGGCTCCCCGAACTGTACACAACTGAAGTGTGTTCAAAACTGATAGCATCTGAACCGACTGTATCCCACAGAGATATCCTAGTGTTTGCTGAAAATAGCTTCATAAAAAAATATCAGCTCCACACTCTGAGACCGTCAAATAAAACAGCTGCTAGGAAATTTAAGGAAAGACATACACAACTAAAGGGAAAATACCCTCTTGCTCCTATGTAAGTTATCTGAGTAGGCAGGGGCTACTCTTAAAAATGGCAAAGACACAGTTTAGGGAGGATGCATTGTACATCTCCAGAAAAAGGAAAAAGTGGGCTGGTATTAATTGCTGTCTCTTCCAAACCATGAACTCTAGCTCTGAAACAAATATGAACTGGGATCAAAACCAATAAAAGGAGCTGATTCTTCATGCAACAGTATATGTGTGACTCTCCTTGTCAGAGAAAATGAAAGAAGCTGTGGGTGCAACATTACAGGGGTTCAGGAGAAAAGGGGGACAAGTAATCTTAGCCCACTGTCAAAACAAGAGGCTGACTGCATCCTCTGCCAAAGCCAGTTTTGCCGTTATGATGCTTGACCCCTTCCTCACCTTTATAGGAGAGATGAACTTAAACTGGAAACAAGTGAATTCAATATCCTTTTTGAAGAAGACACTATTTATTTACTTCTTTGTTGTTGTTCTGACCTTCAGTTAATACCTCTGGATAAAAGCTGACAAATAAAACTAACCTTAAGACAGAAACAACATCACGATCATGAATGCCAAATTTCTGCATTAGAACAAGCTGATGAAAGTGTCTTGAAGATTAATGAAGCTTAAGGAAATAAAGCTGCAACTTTTAAAACTGATTTATAAGAGTAACTTACATGTACAAAGGAGGTTAAAGTTCAAAACCTCCCAGTACAACATGCTCCAGTGTTATTTTTGTTGAACAAAGCAATGAAAACTCATCTCTGCACATGTTTAAAGATTGTATTTTAATCACGGACTGAAACATCATGATTTACAAAACTGATGGTTAGATTTAAAACCAACCACTACACCTTTCTGTGGGAATATTCCCCCCATACCCTAGCAGATTAGGGATTCAGGTGAAGAGCAGCTGTTCACATTTGCCTTTGGGACTGAACGGTGATTTCCAGGATGATGACTGATGGTGCAAGAATTCACCTAAGATGCTTTTCAATGCATTTCATTTGCCCAGCTGAAAGTGGCTTCTTCTAGGGAAGCCTGCTGGCTTCATCAGAAATCCCAACCATCTTGCAGCTTTCTGTCCAGAGCCTTCTCTGCAGCTCTTCATCATAAGCTACGTCAGCCGATTTTGTCCTTTCCTCATTGTAAAGGTAGCAGCCACCAGCTCCTTCCATCTCGGGCGAAACCGCTGCATAGATGGTTGTAGAGGCTCCTTCCTCTGGGGTCTGTAGAAACAGAAAAACCCAAATTCAAGTGAGGCAGGTACAGCAGAAGAATGACATTACCACCATAGGACCTTATCAGTGACAAACATCTTCCCTGATTTTGCTTTACACTTGTGGTCTTGTTATAATAAGAAAGCCACTTATTCAATTGGCAGAGTCCATTTCTTCAACAGTGCTATTTTAAGATAGCTTAAAGCCAGAACAGATGTATGGAAAACCGCAGTCCATTTTTTCAAGAGTTAGTCAGATGGAGAATACAAAATAATTGATTTAGTTTTCACAGTTAGAGCTAATAAACCCAAAAGCAAGCACAAATATTAAAATCCTAGTTTAATTATTCATTTTGCAAGGATGAAAGAGTCTGTGCTCTGCCTTAGGAATAAGAAGGCTATGCTGTACATGCAATGTGTTCATTTTAACAACAATGTGACATGAGCAAAGGAACATGGAAACGGTGACAGCAAATTAAGACTCTGCAGTTCAGTCCAAGCAGGCAGGTAAATGAGGGAATTACATTTTAAACAGAGCATAGTTGTCAGGGTTCTGCTCTGTCATAAAGCAAAATGGTGAATGATCTATAATGTTTGATATACCATGAGTATTAAATGAAAATTAATAAGTGAATAGCTTAGAGTGATAATTCCTTTCATCCTCAGTATATGCAAAACATTTACATTTTGCATTCGGAAGGATCACACAGCTACCACTGAGATTATTTCCATGGCATTTTTATTCTAACTGAAGGACATATTTAAAAGACAACATTTGATATGCTTTGCCTTTATCAGTGATATAATTATGATCAATGCCTGCTAGATAATAATGTATCATTTTGCAATCTTTGCAGTCATTATCTGAGACATTAACAGTACTGATGCTGCTCAGAGCTTTGTCTGCAGCACCTGACAGGATGTCTTTTCCTGAAGAACTCACTTGATGAATGAGACAGTAGTGAATCGGTTACACGGTGCCTTATAAAAACTAATAAATCTAAGTAATTGGAAGCTTTTTGTTATGTTTGGTTTTTTTAGAAAATGACTGTACTATGAGATTCTGTCTAAAATCACTTTAAAAATGCTCATTTACCTTGGTTTAGTACTCTACCACTACTTCACCCTTCTTTATCCTAAGGAAAATAGTGCTATTCGTACCCAGTACGTTATGTAAATAACATAAAGGGTCTGCACAATTCTTTGCTCACAGAGTGGCTAACATAATGATCAGCTGTGATCAGCAATATGAAGTATCTTGATATTTTAAAGTAGTAGAACAATGATGAATATGAGCATTCATATTTTATACAACTTATTCTGGATGACAGAGAAAAACCAAAAGTTTTCTTACATACTCTTGTGCTCTACTTAAAAAAATTACTGACATGGATAAACCATTACTTCATGTGATGGTTCACTGGACGTTATGTTCCTGAGTTTAACAGCTCTCCAGCACAAACAGGCATAAATGTCAATATCATGATGCCCAAATCTTAATGACAACAGCTCAACACTAAAATGCTTTCAAAAAATTGTCTGTGGGCGGAATTCATGTGATTATGTTCTTATGAGCAGGGCTCTCTGCAGCCTCAGAGCCTGGTCTGTATGGATATTGTTACAGCATCAGAAATACCACATTGTCTCTGCTGATTCAGTGGTAAGGTTCTCCCAGGATATACAGGATTTATCAAGATATTTACTTTTGATGGTATATCAGATAAGTTCCCCACCAGAGGCGATTTATATCAAGAGGGTGGTCAAACACTGGAGCTGCCTTCCTGGAGAAGTGTTTGGTGTCCCAAGCCTGTCAGTGTTTAACAGGCATTTGAACAATGACTTTAAAAATTTGCTTTATCATTTGGTCAGTCATGATTTGGTCACTTTTGTTGTAGGTCCCTTCCAACTGAAACAGTCTATTCTACTCTCTTCTATTCAAAATAATATCAAATATTTTAAATAGGGTTATGTACTAGTTGAAAGTGCTTACATGCCCACACTGTGATTTATAAGCACAGTAACACTGTGACCATCCATTAAAGTCAGCTTGTGTAACTTTTCCTAAGATTTACTTTGCTCCTCCCATCCACCATATCTAATATGCTAAGCTTAAAGTTCTATGCAAAATTCTTGTTTAGTTTCTATCTCCTGTTGCTAAAGCAATTATCTAAACATACAGGGAAAAAACCCAACCATACTACATTAAGGAATTAACCATCACTTGGAGTGTTCAAGGCCAGGTTGGATGAGGTTTTGAGCAACCTGGTCTAGTGGAAGATGTCTCTTTCCATGGCAAGGGGGTTGGAACTAGATGGTCTTTAAAGTCTCTTCCATCTTTGGGACCCTGAAGTATTATACCAAGAGTTCCAGATAGACAGGAAGTAATAACCAGTTGTCTTGGGGTGACTTTATGATGTGTATCCCCTATCACTGCTCTATGCCGAGAAATTAATTTGGGCCTTTCTGTGCCTTTAAACTGAGCCTGAGAGAAGGGAGAGGAAAAAACCAAGCAAACTTCTCAAAGCAGTTGTTCAAGGACACAGATACACACTCCTCTGCTCCTGCAGCAGCAAGAGAAGAGGAAGCACCCTTCTTACTTTTCAGCCAGCTTTCGGCTCCGTTTCTCCGGAGAGAGATGGAGAGTTGAACTTTGTTTTCCTGGGACTTTGGGGTTTTTTTCCCTTCTTCTCTTCTGGACTGTTTCAACATCAGAACACATTGGGACAATTTTCCACCGAGGTCCTGGAGGTGGGCCCACGACCCAGCTCCGAGGAGGAGGAGAGAGTCCACACCTACAGAAGGACTCTGAAATCTTCCCAGGTTTCTCTCCACAGTGAGAGGTTTTATAATTTAGCATTATTATCCTTTTCCTGTGTGTTTGTTAAATAAATAGTTTTTATCTCTTTCACTTTCCTCCAAGGAAAATTTCTTTTTTTCCCGAACCTGGTGGGGGAGGGGTGGTTGTAACCTGCCTTCTCTCAGAGGATATTTTCCTCCAAATTTGTCCAAACTGGCACCCCAGTATTATTCAAGTCACAGGGGAGAATTCTCTACACGTTGCCAGTGTAAAAAAGCCTTAAAAACCAGTAAAAGAATCATATTTGTATATATAGAATCAGCAACATCTTCTTCATTAATTGGCTGGACTTGTCCTAAAGAGAAAAGGGCTGCCTATAAATTGCACAATGCTTCTTCATTCTTCAGTTACCAACTTATTGGTGCTGAACTTTTTTTTAAATTGGATTTTTGTTTACAAACTGTTATATTATTAGTATCCAAGGAACTGTAAGTAATGCCTTTGTAAAATCCAAGCAAAAACGATTTCTGCTTAACTTCTTCCTAATGAAATTCTGAACCTGTTATTCCTTTTGCTTGTTATAGTATTGATCACATCTTTTACTTTCTTTTTCAATTAACTATATGTTTGCCTTCAACAGTAAATAAAGGTCTGATTGAAATTACACATCTTTTTTACCTGTGGAGGCTGTGGAAGAAGGAGAGAAAAGATAGCATGTGATCAGCTCATTTAAGCAAAGTGTAGCCTACATACAAAAAATTACATTATTTTGGCACCATCTATTCCCAGAGTAAAAACTCTTTTCTTTTTATGGAAGCTCTGCTATTTCTTTGGTTTTTAATATTCATCAATTATAACTCATCGACAAAGAACAATTTTCCCTCAGTATGAAATGGAATATTCTGTTCTAGGGAAACTGGGACAAGTGCTAAGAGGGTTTGTATTTTAATATTGATTTTTTAGGACTTGCTAGTTCATGCATTTTGATTAATGCAATTTTAAGGGACATATAATTTTGTCCGTTCTGGGTGCTAATGCTTGGAAATGTGTTAGCTGACAACAGTCAGTTCCTACAGCCATGTTGCCATGAAATGTTACATCCTTTCCATTTGTCTAAAACAGGAGGAACAGCTTAACTCTTCAGAAATCATGCGTCTGCATCAGTTAGACATGATGGCTTTGTGGCGCTTTCCATGATAATCCACGTACTCATCCACTTCCACCTTCACCTGAATTCATAGCTCAGAGTCCTGGGTTAGACAGTGTGTTATGTTTATCAGAAACCACAGAAAACTGCACAGGAAAAAAATTTAATAAGCTCCTATAACTCCTCCCCTGTAATCCATTCATTTTCTCAGTACCAATTGCAGCAACTACCAGCCAACAGTGACAACTGTTGTGTCTTAAACATTGTGACAAATAGCTGGAGTGGACAGGATACATATACTTCAGATTGTACTGCCTAACAGAGTTGGCCAGATTGAAAGGGCAGCAGTGATACTAGCCATGGTATCAGGGGACTTACAACTTTGGAATAGCTTCCCCTCATCCCACTCAATCAGAAAATTGTACTTGATTTGTATTTAATGACTTCAGGATTCTGCCATCTGGAGAGATTATAGGAGAGAAGGTTGGGCACAGAGGACAGAGAGCAGGAAGCAGCTGACAGAATCACTGTTGAGTTTTGAGGGACATGAACAAGGGGTCAAACAGAGAGATGTGCACACAGAACTGCCTGTGATTAAGATAACTTAATGCTGAGGAAAAACATGTTAAAACACCTTTATCCCTATAATTTGTGCTGCAGAATACATCAAGTATGGGTGGAATAACCCTCATCAGCAACATTAGGTAGACTGCTGTAGGAACTCTCATCAAAAGTGGGCTTATACAACTGGTCCTACCTCATGTACCATCCATTATATCATGCACTTTTCAGTTCATGTGGGAAATCTACTCATGAGCTGAGGAGTTAAAGTAGCTTGCAGAAGTGTTTTGGTTTGGTTTTCTTTTTGCCACAGGTGTTCATGGTGTTTGCTCTGTGGCTTCACTTTTTTAAATGAGTGAGTTTCTATCAGGCCGTTCGTGGAGCCGGTAACAAATTCCCTGGTTCCAGCTGGGAAGACACAGAAAGCACTGAACGGGCCATCTTCTGGGCTTCAGTACTCAGGTAATTTTGCCTGTGTTCCTTCACTTTTCTCAGTGATAATTATTCTGGTAATATTTTTTAAATGCTGGTATATTACTGACTTGCTTCTGTACTGAAAAATTCTGTATAGGCAGAGTTTTTTTCCTTTTCTGTCTTCCTTCAGGAAAGACAACGATCATCTGGGATCCCTGAAGAGTACTATGCATATACACTGTAGGGATTAGCAACAACAAAGGGAACATGAAATTACTCTTACTCGGTACAGCAAAGTCTTTCATCTACTTGATGGCAGCTAGTGGAGGGGTGACACCAGTCACCCTCAATGCACTGCCTTACTCTCAAGAACAAAGGAAAACACAGAACATGGAATAGTTTGAAAAAATTTCAGAAACAGAGTAGCTGGGATAGTGTTCCCATGAATATTAAAGCAAACAAGCTTGTGAGAAACCAGTTACCTGTGTTCTAGGGTGCACTGATTACTATGATCTGTGAACCACTGAATTATTTCAAAGCCAGGTGTCTTGGGAAGACACCAGGTTACTTTCTAGTGCAGGAGTCCAAGGTGAAATAACAGCTGCTGTAGTGTCACAGCCTCCAGGTGAAGACAGGGGCTATGTGTGTTCAGTGTGCGTTGTGTAACTTGCACTGTCTAGACCTCCTAACGTGATTGTTGCTTTGGAAATTCCAGACAAAAAGTAATCCATTGAAATACTGAGTATGAAGACAAAGGCTAGAAAGAGAACCATGACGCAGCTGTATGGACGTGTTCAGCAACCTTTGATCAATAAGGCTGTAGTGCTGACTTTATGTCCTGGTGAGACCAGTGGCCAGGACCAACTGGCAGGTCCCTAGGAAGCCAAAGCTGCCAGAGAAGTGTGGCAGCATATCTTTTCAGCAATCTCTGCCTTCACTCAAAACCCCTGGTTGCTATCTGCGTTCTCTCTTTCCTTCTATTCTTTCATATGTAGCTTGCTATTATGCTATTTCTATCCAATTTCTGCCTTGATAATAGACTAGAAAGAGGTATTTTATTGAATATAGTTCTCCCTAGGTACCCAGTCAGCACCATCAAATTAATTTCTCTTCAATCCCCAACTTGCGGCAATAAGAATTCTTTAATAAATTCACTCCGTAATAAAATTCTTCATATTTTGTCTTTGAAAGAAATAGTAGAAATGGCTCAGTTAAAATGTGAAGCCTTTCTCCTGAGAATGTTGTGGCCACAGAGAAATAATTTCTTAATCAAAGATATAAATATATAATAAAACATGAAATTTTGATGATTAAGAACACAAAGCAATTTTCACACTAAAAATGTATCAAAATTTGGAAGGAAAGGAGCTTTTATAATCTGAATAATTCATGACTATTTGGGGAAAAAGAGAAGTTTTCCCTGAGCACAAGATACTGAAAGAACAGAAGCCAAGATAGCTGGCAAACAGACACAGAGAGTATCAAATCCTGAATCTCCTTTTCTTTTGAAAGCAAATTTTTTGGAAAGAGCCTAAAAAATATTCACGTACACAGTATGGCTGGGAAGTCCCATCTTATCTTAACATCATCCCCTGCATAGGTGGCTGGAATGCCTGTAGATAAGGTGCACTATGGAAGAAAAGAACTGTCCTCAAAAGACTGTCGGGGTCAGCCTGTTGCCCAGGGGATCCAGGAAGCAGGCATGTACCCAGGTCTGAACACCTCATTTCTGATGAATCTTTTGATGGAGCTGGTGGTCAAAGGTTTGAATTGGTTTTGTGTCATAGTAATGCCTTCTGAGAAATCTGTTTTGCTGAAAAACGGCCAAGCAGCTCTACTCTGAAACCATTGGATGAGTCTTGTTGCAGATTCAAAACATGAGCAAAGTTTACTGAGGAAGGCAGCAGCCATGACTCTGAACCCTCTTCTAAAGCAGCTACTTCAGGCCAAGCAGATGCTTTTGGCTGGGGTAGAGTTAATTTTCTTCACAGGGGCTGGTATGGGGCTGTGTTTTGGATTTGTGCTGAACACAGGGTTGATAATATAGAGATTTCTGTTATTGCTGAGCAAGGCTTACAAAGAGTTGGGGACTTTTCTGCCTTTTTTACTGCCATGCTGACAAGGAACTTGGGGGTGCATGGGAGGTCAGGAGGAGTCACAGGTGGGACAGGTGACCAAAAGGATATTCCAGACCATATGACATCATGCTCAGTATATAAAGTGGGGGGAAAAAGAAGGGCAGGTATTTGCAGTGAAGGTGTTTGTCTTCCCAAGTCATGGTCATGTGTGATGGGGTCGTGCTCTCCTGGAGATGGCTGAACACCTGCCTGCCCATGGGAAGCAGAGAATCAATTCGTTGTTTGGCCAGCTTCCTGGGCTACACTGAAGAAAACTCCATTGATTTCAAGGAGAAACTCCCAACAGTGAACTCAACGGTAGGTATTATAAATTATTATATGTACAAATATTATAAATAATAATAATATTCATTAAAATAATAAAATTATATTTGTGTGTCTTAATTTCAAACTGAATCTCTCTCAGGTTAGAAGTGCGATATAACATTGGTGATGTGAGCAGGAGTGTTTGTGGATCCGTACTTTGCATTTTCTAAGATATTGAATAGAAAACTAAAAGAACTATGTTCACTTTTAAGCAATTTTGAAATAGCTTAAATAAGAACCCAATTTTACATGACTGAATATGAGCAGGGACTTGAAACTTTGGGTCAAAGTCATTAATCATAACTGAGTCCTTTATTCATTTTGTCAAGTGCATTGAGGAACATTACTTTGCCTGGAAGTTGATCCCTAAGCTTGCTCTGCAGTAGACAACAATGTCTTCAAGTCAGAGCTGAGATATCGCTGCAGCCACTGAAATCACATTACACTTGTTACCTCGCTCAGCTCCGTAACAGTATGCAAAACTTGACAGATAAGAGCCTGCTGCCCCAGACATTGCATAAACATCCAAGCAGAGACGCTCAGTTGCTGGAACATCCAGTCTCTACGAAATAAGACAGGCAACAACAGGCAGAGAGAGCTGAGAAAGTACATGTATTTCAGAAAATACTGAAGCCTCTTCTGGGAGCGTGACACTCTGCTGGTTAATGAGCTCTCTAGAAACCAGTTGATGTCCTGCATGTACCTATTGCTGAGGATGCCTGAGTTAAATCACTGAGAATTTTCCTGGACATCCTCACACAATCTGGAATTTTCTAAAACTCCTCTATTCAGAGACTCACAAGATATTTATTGAAGCAAATATGCAGGTCAGAAAAGATGAGGAAAGAATCAGTCTCCTAAATCCTAATTCTGAAGCCTCGTGCACTGGGCTGTAACTCCTTTTCCTGTGTTCGTAAAGAAAAATACACAAGTCGTTTGTTTACTTCCAGCTTAAATTTTCAATGCATTATCTTACAACAGTACATGGGTCATCTTTAGTTTCTTGAATTCTTTCAAAGAAGATAGATTTTGACAATCAAAGCAACACAGCAAATCACACAGAAGTATTTGTGTTTGAAGTGGTAGCTGCATTTTTAGCAGCCCCAGAGAAAAAGAGACATAGCAACGCTTGAGGTGCTGAAGACGATGCTCCTGAGTGCATACATCTCTGAACAATTTACTACCTGCCTGCTCATGCAAAGTAAAATATCTTTGCTGGCTTTTGGTGAAAACCCAAGACTTCAAGAATAAGATATATGGCAACTTTTGATTTGTAGCCCCCTACCATCATCTCTACTTTTTTACTTACTGTTTAATATTTGCCAAGTCATATATCTTGTTTTCCCTTGATAGAAAATAGAAACTGACACATCTCCCACTTCACAACTTCCTTATAATGACTGTTACTTATTTTTTTAATTATTATAAGAACTCAGGATGGACATGGAACTCCTAAATATTTAAAAGGAGACCACAATATAGAAAGCCTTTATGAATTATGAAGAGATCAAAAAGCATAAAGACTGTAAAGAACACAGACAAAATGAAGTAATCCAAAATTACATAAGCCAGCAGCTATTTCACAGCTTCTTCTCTTTTAAATTGCTACAACCCCCATTTTGTACCCCAAACAGCAGCAGGATTATTCCATCTGTGGGCTCAGCTAGGTGGAGGAGGGCTGGGAGAGGGTGGCTGCCAGTCTTGGTTTCACACCTTTCCTGCTGGAGGCACCTGCTGAAAACAGATGGCGAAGGTGTGAAAGTGCAAATCCTTTCCGGGATCACCAGGTAAGGTCAGCAGAGAACACTTCCCCAGGATTCAGGCAGGCCATATGCCTGCACTGCCAAAGATGAGGACCAGAACCTGTGAAGTGCACAAACTAACTCAAAATGACTACAGGGTGCTACATGTATGAATTAATAGCATGCGAGATGAAAATATGTCTGGGAAGATGGGAGAGATGAAAGCAAAAGTACACTTTTCCCCAAACTTCTTAGGTCCACGTTGCAGTGGCATGCTAGCTGGGCTGTAATACATCCTGCTGATGGGTCTGCCCCACACAAAGCTCCTGCATGGGAAAAGACCTTCACCTTACAGTGCTTATCCTCACCCTGGGTCTCAGCCTTTGTCTCCTTGTCCCTGAGCTGCCTGGAAGAAAGGCGTTTAAAGCAGGTCACCAAATACCACCGTTGCAGTTCAATCCCAGGTGGCAAGTAAGCCACTTACTCCCCTCCCACTCCCCAGTGGGATGGGGAAGAGAGTCAGAAAGAGATAAAATCCACAATTGCTCACTACCCACTGACTGAGGCCCTCTGAGCAGCAACCAATGGCTCCTGGCACACTCTCCTCAGTTTATGCACTGAGCATGATGATCTGTGGTATGGAATATCTCTTAGGCCACTTTGGGTCAGCTGCCCTGGCCATGCTGCCTCATGGCTCCTTGTGCATCTTCTCACTGGCAGAGCATAGGAAACTGAAAGGTCCTTGGCTTTGTGTAAGCACCACTTAATGACAGCTACATCAGTGTGTCATCAACATTATTCTCATAGTGAATCCAAAACTGTACCAGCTGCTAAGAAGAAAATTAATTCCATCTCAGCCCAAACCAGAACAACCATTTAGCACTGTCCATGTCCGAGCTGCTCTGAGTTTCTGTTTTTTACAGAGCTATTGTGCTTAAATTATAGTTTCACAATATTCCCCAGACTAAGAGGAGAAAGCCCAAACTGGAAGACAGATAAAAGTGGTGGGGAGGGAAGGAATCTTATTCTGGAAATTTGTTTCACATAATTCCAGTTGCTGGAAATTTCATCATTTAATCTTGAATGATAAACAAAAAAGATATAAATGAAAGGGTTAATTTACATCTGTCCCTAGTAACATACCATAAAGATGGAAAATGAGAAGGCTAGACTTACTTCCTATATTCATTTAAGTGGAAGACTAGAATTAGGTGAGAGTGGCCCAGATTTTTTAATCATATCTTTTTAACAGATAGGTAGTTCAAGTAAGTAATTACAAATTTTACATCCTCAGTTTTGCCCAATAAGTTCAGGGCTTTTCTGTTTTAGTAATAAAACCCTTGAAAAATTACAGTTCTCTTCATTTTAATTAAACTCTATTTTATCAGGAAGCAACTTGTAAAAACAAGTAAAAAAAAAAGTCATCTTGTAAAGAGAACTACCATTTCCCATTTTCTATCACAATGCTATCAGATTGCTAGAGTCATGAAATAACAGATAGATTCTGAAACCATACAATTATGGAGCTGTCTATATAGCTTGTCCTCTGTTACCCAAGAAAAGTTCTAAATTTAAAGGCCAAGGCTACATTCAGTTGCAAATTGACGTATCTGAACGCTTATTAACCCACCAGAATCAACTTGTTTTTAACAAAATAACTAAAAATGCAAATGCAAAGGAGGAATGAATCTGATTATTCAAATCAAGTTTTTTTTGTTGTGCAGACTGAAAGTGAATTTAAGCTCTGTAACCTAAATCCCTTTGTTTAAATCAATCAACCCCAGGGCTCTTTACCATCCGCAAAGGAATCTATTGATGGCTTAAATTCAGAAGAGACCCAAAGAACATGTATAACTTTAGACAGGCAAAGAGTACCATTGATTTCAATGAGACTAGTCTCTAAAACTATGTCAGACAAGATTTGAGCCATCATATCTTTAACTGCAGAGCTCATTATAGAGAGAGAAAACACGCAGACCCTCAGCCACACAAATGTTTCCCAAGATTTGAAATGGAAGCAAAAAACTTCCGTCTTGAAAACAATTACTCAAGAGTTTAAGCTTATCACATTTAATCAGCTAAATGGTCAGAAAGAAGGGCAGGCTGGTACTCACAATGCGGGGGGGGGGGGGTGGGATAAAGCCATTCATTTGCAGAGGCACTAAAGGAAAAACAAGTGTCAGTTCTTCCCAGTGGAACAGATAAAGGAAACCATGAAATGGCATGTAGTTAAAATTGTTAACTGCTGCTAAGAAGAAAGACCCAGATCTACTATCCACTGAAGTTGTTAAATTTAATATCTAGGCTTATTTCTAAGGGGGTTTTGTAAACCTTCATTAAGGTAACAGATGGAGTCAAAAAAAATTGTGTATTCATTGCAAATGGCAGGATTGGATTTGGTGACAGATATGGTCCTTGCCATGTTCTTATTTCCTTTCCGGATAACAGAAGCCACAGCAGAGGGGTCTCACTGCTGTACAGGTGACATGGTGTACCCCATTCCTGTGTGAATGACTACACTCACTGGCCTGGCTTTTGTTGAAGGAAGAGTTGGTTCAAATTCCAAAAATGAGACCCATAGTGAATGGTCAAATCTCATTAACTGAAACAGGACAATATAAAACTGCAAAGGAGAAAAACATTTAATCCCTTTCACACCCAAAGTCTTTCCCCAATGAGCTGTTAAAAAAAAGAAACCAACAAAACAACAAAAAAAAGAGGTGTGGGTCTCGAATGTTAAAAATCCCAACAATCTTCCTGCAAGTTTTCTTATTCCTTTTATTTGATTCTCAGGTAGCTTCTGTCTCTGCAGAGTTTCTGACTGGGGGTTTTGATACTGGACTAATTCAGGACTTAAGTAGCCATGGCCCAGAGACCTGCTCTTGCAGAACTATTGATAGACAAAATAAAACAGTGAAAATTAACCTTTTCATTAAGCTCCCCGGAGAATTCCTGTTGCGCTGGAACTCATAGGGCTTTTTGATATAAAGGTTAGAGAAGTTGTTTAGAACGGAAAACAAATACTGTGAGGTTTTGTGATTTGATGAATACATTTTACTGATTCATCTGGTGCTGAAATAATTCCTTTTAGGAAGCTCAATATTGAACTATGCTCTTTGGTAGTGTCATTTTGCTACATATGTCCTTTGGCCTTGAGAGTTCAACCAATGAGCCCCCCCCACATGCTTGCTCACTCTAGGTGACACACTGCAAGCAGCAAAGCTCCAGATGCTTAAACTTCTGCTTCCCAGGAAAAATTCCAGCTGAATTAGTGCAGAACTGTGCTAAGGTTTAAGCAACTGCTTTTAACTGGTAAAAGCACAGGCTGAGGTCTGAGCAGAGCTCAAACACCAGTGCCAGCTGCTATCCCAGCCCTCCCCTCTGCCTCTCCTGCCGGCACAGCCACTTGCTTAAAATTCTGCTCTTCACCTGCAAGTCTGCACAGCTCTGCAGCTGCCCATTGTTATTTAACATGTACTTCACAATGGAATTGAATTGTTCCAATCAAGATTAGGTTCTGTTTCTCTATGTGGTATGCAAAGCATGTCCGCAGACAAAACTTTCATCCATTTCTCCGCCTGCCTTTTCATCGTGCCCCACAACAATCACACTGATAGTCCCGGTGCTTTTTCATTCCCTTTTCTTCATGAATTCCTAAATGCCTCTTGCCAGGCTCTCAATGCAACCTCACTGAGTGTGGCTGCTACATCAGTGTGCTACTTGCCTCACTGGCTCAGATCCCTTTCTGCAGCCCATATACCATGTGGAGGAGGAAGGGGCTCAGGGTAGGAGGGTTTCCCAGTGCAGCACCAGCACTCCCCTTCCTCAGATCACCCATCCATGTCATTGAGCCCCTTCAGAAACCAAAAGGGGTAAAAAACAGACTTCACAGCATGATCTCTTGGGGTAGATGCTATTTACAATCTGTGGTGCAAACAAAGGAGTGAGCCCAAGCCTTATCATGGTAGAAGAAGCAGAGGAAAATACTAGGTGAAACCTTGTCAATACATTGACCCAGCCAAATCTGACAATTCAGGAGAAATGGTGGATCCACAAGCAGTGCCAAGCCCCTAGAGCAGGTCAGACAACAAGGCTCCTCTTTGAAGCAAGAGAGTGGTGTGACAGGATGCTCCATTTCTGGACATGTGGGGCTGCAATAAAGGATTGCGAGTGAGGCTGGTCCCCGGCCACCAGCATCAGCCACAATCCCTACTGCTGCTTGGCCCTTTCCAGGGCATGAGACTCCTGCAGCTGAGGGGAAAAGGTGCAAAGCCCCCTTTACTCTGCAAATCTTCTGAGCTGTGGCTATAAGGGTGCCACAGTCAAAAAGCAAGAGTTTCCAAGCAGCGCAGTTTTTATATAAAAATAATCTAAATGTTTGAGTTTTATCAATTGCATAAACTCCTCAGTGTCCAAAATATAACTGAATTTTGCTTTTAAATCTGTATTCAATAAAAGAGGATTTCAACTGATTGTGAACTTTGCAAAGTCTGTAACATGGTTCAGGGAAAAATACACTTAATTTCCCTAATAGCTGCTGACAGTCTGTGAAACAAATAGTTTTATTTATTTTCTCCTTGGTGAATTTCAGCTCTCATCGTTTAATCAAAAAGTAGCACATTACCAACAATTGAGATTAAATGGAGGGTCATACAGTAGGGAAAATAGGAAATCACATTAGCACTAAACAGTGACAAATATATCCTTCTTATTGCACTCTTGTCCTGACACAGCAGAACATTTACAATGCCCTGACCAAAAAAAAACTTAAAAACCCAAATGAGCTCTTTCACCTTTTCCCATTTATCCTGAAACTTATGACTACTGAGAATGTCAATATGGTCTCTGCAATAAAAAAAACATATTTTAAAGATTCCTTTCACTTGTTGATGAACAATGTACAGATCTTACACATTGGTGTAAAACAAGTGTTACCCATTTTTTTACTGGTGCTACTGATGCATGAAAATAACTACAGAGCTAATCAATACGTAATGACTGTATTTCAGGAGTAATGCTCTGTTCAGAGGAAAAAAATTACTGCAATTCACAAACAATTATTGACACCATGAAGCACATGAATCAATGCCCACTAGAGATCTGCACGTTATTTAAAATTTCTTCAGCAATATTTGTCTTTGTTCCTTAGCCCCAGCGTAATTTTTCCTGCCTGTTATACTGTGAATATATTAAATGTTAGTGTGAATATATTGATGACAACTAGAATAAAATGTAAAAGCTAGACTTCTGATGGATGAGTCTAGCTAATAGCAGAGGCGTGATTATTACCGGAGAGCTGGAGCCATGGGATTCCATGCAAAGCTTTTTCTTGCGTAAGAGATTTTTTGTCACAAAATGATTAAGACCTCACCTTTTAAAGCTCCACTGTAACTCCGCTGGACTTCAAATCTTTTAAGTCTTCCCAGTTGCTTTTTCTGCCTGCAACAGTTTACTGCTGAGAGCAGCTGGAAGTACATGAGGTGGCCAGAGCTGGAGGTGGTGTGCCTCAGGGCTCAGTGAAATGTCCCAAGGAGACAGATTTATCACTGGCTCCTCCAGGGAACCAATGAATTCCTATCAGCCTAATTCTCTAAATATAGCCCTTTGCCTTGTTTTTATTGTTATCTCTGTGTAGAGCAAGGGAAAAGCATGAAACAGTCCAAGGTACAAATCTGAACTCTCATCTGTTAACACAGGGGACAGAACAACCCATTCTTCACTTGCATAAACAAATATCCAAGACGTACGGGGCAGTGAAGAAGATGATTACCAGCGGCTCTCACATTTTTCTTTTTGATTCACATGTGGCTTGAGATATGGCTGGTTTACAGCCTCATATGATACTCCATTACTTGAGATTTTAACTGCAAATCAATTCTGCTTAGCCCAGAACAAACATCTGGTCCTTGCTTAGAAAGTGAATTGAAACAACATCATTCCTACCATAAGAGCACAGCTACTTGAACATCTGACAACAGTTACCAGCAGCACCTGATAGGAAGGACAGATTTTGAGAAGAATAAATCCCCAGCTGTGACTAGAAACATATATGGGTGTCTTGCTACAGTTCTGCATAAGAAAACAGCAGTATTTTTTAATTACTAATGTAATAAAATAAGGGAAAGTGGTTTGGCTCTTGAAAAATCAGGGAGATTTCTCTTCTCATCTAAATTTTTTCCAGATGACCACAGCAGAGAAAAAGAATGCCAAACAACAACCATAACCACAAAGAGAAATCTGAAGAGCAAATAGCACTAAGTTACATGTTGTTACACAACATGTTTCTCTAAGTGAAAATAGATACCCGAGCCAAGTATGCTCTTTAACTCCTTCTCTGAAAATATAAACTCATTTCCAAAGAGCTCACTCAGGGTATTTTTTTCCTTTTATTTAGGCAAGTATGAGAAATTATAAAATAAGATTGAAAATTTTCTCTGCATACAGCTCATTTGCAAGCAGTAGCTCAATCTCATAAAGCTTACTTTTGTGTTGAAGAGGAAATAAAATCTAGACAGTACTCTGGCTGGAGCTAACTGCTGATACATTAAATAAGTACAAATATAAGTGTTTCAAAACTATAAATGATGAAGTAGGCTCAGTGAAAGGGAGATGAGAACACAGCCCAGAATATATTCACATAATTTAAAAATAAATATTAAAAATGTATTTATGGGCTGATAAGCAGGAAAGGAGCTGCTCTTCCAAAGCTCTGAGCATACAGCCCTGCTGGCTCCTGGTTTTCCAGTTTAATTTAGAGAAAAGGTTACAATCATTGATCTCATTCCACGAGTTGTCACAAAAGCCAGCCCTACGTATTTCATCATTAAGAAGCCCCACTGAAGAGGTGTTTTAAACACTTGGAATGGGGGTTAACTGACCACTTGCCAGCTGCTCTGTAGCTCTGCCCTTTCTTCTAATTCAAAAGTATATTAGCTGAAGGACAATTGCAGATGTTCTCATCCATAATCTACAATGACAATAACAAACAGCAGATCAAATTGAAAGGATCTTGCAGTCTTCCAAAATATTCAGCGCTTTGCATTTTGCTAGGGTTATTTATCTATCCTTCCTAAAAGTTATTAGGTATTGCAGATGAGTAAAGTTAAGAGTAGAAGAATATTAGTGAAAACTACTTAGTAATATCTGTTTAACTTGTAAACCTACAGTAGTTTACTTTTTCGGTTAGTATATTATTAAAAAGGAAATTACATTTTTTTAATGTAATTTTGTATATTAAAAAGCTCTATACTTGAAAGTAAATAATATTTTAACATGAAAATTATCTAGTCTTCACAAATTTAAGCAAAGGGACTCCAAAACATGAGAGGTACCTCAGACTCCTGAATTTTAGGTACACTAAGTAACCGTAATAATACTTGCAAAATTCTGTTAATAAACACCTACTGTCATTCAAAGTTTTACAGAATACAAGTTGATAGTGAAAACACGGAAAAACATGAAATAAAATTATATGCACTTGCTTAACAAAAATACCTTCCACCTACCACACACAAAAATCAATAATTTTTTATGCAAGAAAGATGTTTACATGAAGAAATACATGGTACTACAAATGACCCAGCAATGTGGTGTTTACCACAGGAACTATGCAGTGTTTAATAATTCCTCGAAGTGGCATAAAACACATGCATCTCAGCAACATGATTCATTGACAGGTATTTCCATCATAAATATAAGAGAAACCCTACAGGCTGCTGACAGCAATGAAATGTGAATGAGAGATTACTGAAATACAGCTAAATTGAGGGCATCTTGAGACTTATGTTTCAGTTCACCACACCATTTATTTCTTGACAGTTCAAATTTTCTGTACAATCCAAAGGATTTATTTTGAAATCTAGACAGTCATTCATATCAGGGGGCAAACTTATACTCAGTCATTTGGAGCACTGACACATTTTAGCTCTCATAAGAGATCCATGACCAGTAGTTTGCAGCAAGTCTATTGCTCTGATTTGAAAGACCCACCCAAGAAAGATCAAGCACTCAGTTTTGACCTCCCTATAATATCACACCATGGTTTAAATTAAAAAGGCTACAAAATCAGAAAACAAATGAAAAAAAAGGAATTTTTTTTTTAATTTTAAAACATGTAGTATAATTTCTCCACAAGAAAAACATGGCAAGTAGCAGTGAAAACAACAATTCAGGTCAAGGAGAGCTGACAAAAGAGGAATGTCAGAATAACTTTCTTTCCCTTAGAAAAAATCCTGAACCAAACTCTGTTCTTGACATTTTAGAAATGGAAATCTTTGCCTTTCTAACCCCCGCTAGTCTACACTGGACACTCAGTTGGATTCAGCTCCTTAGCTGACTTCCAGCAGGACTACAAGGCTCCCCAGCACTAGTCATCTTGAAGGTACTTTAGATGCAAACCAGGCATTTGGGAATACCTCAGACAACAGCCTTGAGCTGTCTGTGGAAACAGGGGAAGCCGTGGTCTCTCATTCAAGGGTCACACTGAGGCCCGTGGCTGTCCAGCCTCTCTGCTGGGAGGGGTCTCTAGAGCATTTACCAAATTGTGAAGAGCACTGCTGCAACCCAGGTTAGAGACCAACTGCATGGCTATGTCAATTACCTCTACAGCTCCATTTGCAATTTATCTTGGCTACTTTATTTTTTAAGAGCACGCACAGATTTCTTGACCAGGGATCTCATTTTCTTTGAAGGCTCTTCAGGCTGATCCATAGCTGTCATCTTTGCTTTTTCTCCTTTAACCAAAAGCAAGGACTAGACTATTGGACAGTTCAACACAGCTCGTCAGCACACTGGAAGAACTACTGTCAAGAAAGGCAGGGATGGAGGCAACTGCAAGAAACAGCACATCTTCAGGTTTTCCTAAAGAAGGATTTGCTAGGTACTCCACAAGTTCAAAATCAAAATGGACATTTCTTGGAAAATCTCACTTTTGCACCCTTATACTGCATTTCTTTACTCTTTTCAGCATGGGAGAAAGCCAGGTAAACCTGAGGCATTAATAAAGGATTCTAAATACAAAAAGAATTCATAAGCAACACTCCCTCTTGGGACATCTCTGATCTAATTTTGCAGATAGCCTATCAGCTGATCTTCTTCTCCGAAACCCATTTAAACTCCAGCATAAAAACAACACTTTTTTTATAGCTACTGCTCTGTGGAAGCCTTTCCCAGAGTAGGATTCCAAAGATTAGAAACAAGTTTATTCTTTTTTCTTATTTCTTTCTCAGTTTCTCAAGTAAATACATTTCCAGTCACTTCACTTTAATTCATTCTTGTCTTGAGTAAATTGTTTCCCTAAAAGCATTCTCACTCCTGTTTGATTAGAGACTACTGCTAGATATCATGATATAAATTGACAATAAAAAGAAAAAAAAATTGTCAAGAGCTTCTACAGAGTCAAACTGAAACCAGCTCACGAAATGTGTATTGTCTTTATGGTAACAGTGACAGCACTGGTTCCAACCTTGAGCAGGATGGTACCTGCTCACATCTGCAAAGCCTAATGATTCTAACACTGCAAATTCCTTCTTTCCAGCCAGGAGAGCATGCGACAGATTGTACATCAAATGTACAAGTGCTGCTTCTGAGCACTGGAGGTACTTTATAATCCCCTTGGCTCCTCTGAGCAAACCACTGTGTAGTGACCTGGAGATGACAGATCCAGGTACCCAAGCACAAACATATTTCATATTTTATCACTTTTCAAAAAGCTGGAAATAATGACGCCAGCAATCTGCCTTTAACCTAGAACTATAACAAGTGGGTTGAAACTCTCATGGGAGAAGTTGCACAGCCAAGACACTGGGTGATGGATGTATTTTGCAGCAAAAATAGTGCCTGAAGCTTGCCTCACAATGAGGAGAAAAAACCCCACCAAAATGAAAACTGAGCACCAAGTGTATATAAAATAATATTAACAGGGTAATTATATTTTAAAAGAAAACCGTATGCAAAATGCCCTGCTTCCTGTCTTCCAGATCTTCTTGAATGGATTTCAAGCAACATCAGCTGAACCTAGTATTATAAACATTTGAAGTACTTACTACCTCTGGAGATTTGCAGGCCCTCTAAAGCGCTTAGGGTTCAGTGTATCTGTGCCAGCCTTAATCCACTTCCCGAGATAACAGGCATATAAAATAGGACACATGTGCCACAAACCTAAACCAGGCAAGAAAAATAAAAGGCCAGCCCCAGATCAAGGAGAACCTCTAAGGAGCAGGATCAGACATGTTTTACATGCCTTTCAAAAGAACAGTACTCCACACAGAGGATATGAAATCAAATCAGATAATCCTTGGTAGAAGAATATGCAGTAAGATTTGGACCTGGATGCTTTTATGTTCATATCATATTTACTTCTTTAGCAGGTTCCAATCAGCTACACTTGTATAAAGCCACTGATGAAGTACCACAAACTTCATGATGATGGAAGTCATCATTTCATATGCAAAGGAAAATAGGGACCTAAGCTGTTATTGGCTGTGATGCATGAGAGTTGTGATAACTGAACTCCTCTCTGAAAAATTACCGAGGTACATTCAGAGCTTGGGCAGTCATAACAACTAGACAGTGTACAGTCCTGACAGAAAAAAACAAGTATGCTGCCTCATAGTGTCCTTCCTACATATTTTTTAGCATCTCAGAACAGTTTGGGTTGGAAGGGATCTTAAAGATCACCTAGTTCCAACACAAATTTCATGGGCAGGGATACCTTCCACTAGACTAGGCTGCTCAGAGCCCAGTTCAGCCTGGCCTTGAACACTTCCAGGGATGGGACATCCACAGATTCTCTGGGCAACCTGTTCCAGCACTTCACCACCCTCAAAGTAAAGAATTTTTTCCAAATGTCTGATCTAAATGTATTCATTCAGTTTGAAGCCATTTCTCCTTGTCCTGTCACTATGTGTCCTTGTAAAAAAAAGTCTCTTTCTTGTAGGCTCCCTTCAGGTACTGGAAGGCCACAATTAGATCATCACGGAGTCTTCTCTTTTCCAGGCTGAACTATCCTAATTCTCTTTGCCTTTCCTTGTAGGAGACATTTAATCATCTCCATGTCCCTCCTCTGAACTCGCTCCAACAGCTCAATGCGCTTCCTGTGCTGGGGAGCCTGGAGCTGGATGCAGCACTCCAGGTGGGAGGCACCCAAATATACTCACAGTCTGTATAAGTTTATTTTCAACACTCCAAGCTCTAAAAACAACAAGACAGCTTTTCTCTTTCTACATTTTCAATCATCTTAGGATCATATATGACAAGTGGCAGACTGTGGAAGACTGAATTTTGCATCTTCAGCTTGGCAGGAAACAAAATTGAATAAATCTCTTCTGAGACAGAGTCAGCTTCAGCATACTGCTGCTGGCTGCAGGGACGTGACATGGCTGTGGTGCACAGTGCCTCCCACAGCAAAGTCCTGGGAAAACGGGCCTGCCAGGCACAGGGCACCAACTCTGGCCCCTGCTATTCATTCAAAAAGTAACAGATATACTTGGGTAAGATAAGACAGAAAGTTAAGCTCGTAAGTTGGTGGTGGCTAGCTCCAAGACTTTGATGAGCAATCAAGAGACATGGGGAGCAACTCATTTTTTTCAGACCATGCCTGAGCCTAGGACCAGCAGCAGCACCTCCTTCCTATTCCAGTGACAGAAAAGTAGGTCAGCATGATGGGGCCAAATAAATACCACTACAAATCCCATCTCTGATAAGCTGTCCAAGTTCATTCTTGTTTTATTACACATTGCTCCGGTTTCATCCAAATCCTCTTCTGCATATGCTCTGTATTTCCCACAGTGTGCCTGGTCTGTGGTAACGTAACCCCTGTGGTTACTTCCCCTTTCCCCAGCACTGAGATGGCATCACACAGATGTAGTCATTTGCCCTGAAGAGACTCACAGACACAATTTAAACAGAATGATTAAATATGTAATAATGTACACAAACCACTAGTTCTTGACAGATTGTATTAATGATATAATCTGTTTGTGCCACATCTAGGATCAGGTTCCTTCTTGAAAAAATGAGGACTAGAGGCACTAAACCAAATTCCCTTTTTGTGTTTAGCTATTAAAATCCACCAAATCCCAAGTGTTTAGCTCAGAACATAATGAGAACAAAAAGAACCATGTGAACTACATCTTGTAGTATCTCAGTAGTCTTTCTAAAATGCAATACAGAAGTTTGTGGCTTGCAATCATAATCATTATAGTCATTACTAAAGCCAGAGCTACTCATGTGACTTCTGAATTGAAACTTTTCATAACTCACAAATTGGGTGGTGGATGATCCTGTTATATTAAAAATATGTGTTTACTGTTTCCAGTTCATCCTCGAATAGAGGATGGTGCTTGCTTCCCATGGTTCTCTCTAGTTACAAACATTAGGCTATTATAAATACATACAGGGAGTACACACAACTACTCATGTAAATGCATGGCGATATCTGCATGATGAACTGTGGAGGCACACCATGAATTGTAAACATATACAAGAAATAGATTTCTTAAGTAATTGGGATTTCCTCACCCGTGGCTGCTGTAGTGAAGGCACACAACGGATTATAAACATATAGGAGAAATACATTTCATAAGTAACGAGGATTTCCCCATCTGCAGCGGCCCACGAGCACATTTCCCACTTATATGGGAAATGGTCTAATACCTTAGAGCTGCCATTTGCAAAACCAGCTTGATAGCAGATTACTTGTGCCCCAGATCTAAGAACACACCTTTACAGTTCCTATTCTCTCCTGTGCACATCCAAAATCCTACCATCTTCAGTTCATTTTTTTTAGAAACCCGGAAAATTAACATTGTGTACCTTTGGAAAGGATTCATCTTAACTAACTTTACACCTTTATACAGCACAGACATCTACAGCTGAGCTAGTCACCAGAAGACCTCTTTGTCGTTCACAGGGATGAACTGGCACTTGAATGACTTAATTCAGCTATCCAACTGTAGATACTTAGGATAAGACAGGTCCAGTAGTAGCTGTGACCATGAGGAAATCACACGTCTGATGCTGGCATTCATATTGCAGACATTTATGAACCAGGAGACATGTCAGAGGTGCCTTCCAGGCATAGATGCCTCAGACCTCTAGAAAAGGGGATGTTTTCAGTTTCTTGGTAGAACCTGATGTTTTATGTCTACCTTTGAAAACTCAGGATAACCACCAAAAATTATGTCTGAGTTGTTCATGGAAGAATTTCCTTACTTCACACTGAAAGGTTTTTAAGTCTCCTTCAACTACTGGTAAGTTACAGACTGTCATTCAGAGAGGAGGAAAGGAGGGCCTGTAGATCTCCAAAATTTCCTAAAATTATTTTTTTCTGTAGTGAGTAGGGTCTTTAGGTGATGGGGCTCTGCAACACAAATTTCATCAGCATTTGTTTGTTAGGGACACATAACTCATAAATAGCAAAACAATGAGGAATTTAGATAGAACATATATATATGATTATGCAAATACATGAATATATATAAATATACCTGAATATGCACTCCCCACAACCTACTCCTCTGCATCTTCTTATTTTAATTCCAAACTGCTGCTCACCCATAAGCTCATTGGAGGATTTTCCAAGAGAAGCCAGTGGTCTTTCTCCTTAACCCTGTTTTACAACTCATTCACATGGAAGACAGAAACTGCCTGCAGCTCCTGTTCCTACCCTTGCTGAATGGGTAATTTCATTGGGGCTGGGGTTGTTTCCTCTCTCTTTTGTTCTTTCTCTAAGAGATATGCTGATGAGAAAGATTAGGGGCTGCTCTGTATTCTGCTGCCAGTGGGTTCAAGTTTCCAAGTAGTGTTATACTACTGACCATAAGAAAACAGAATTTTAAGCACATGGTGATTGACTTCGAACTTCTCTGATGCATGAGGAAGAATTAAAGTAGTGTGAGGCTATAACCCATAATTTAAAAGATTGTGCTGATGGTCTAGTTGAAATTTCAAGGTTCTCTAATTCTCCAATCTTTCAGCTTTTTTGAGACCTTTACATTAGAGGCATCGAGGAGACCTTCTTTTAAACTGAGAGGAATCAGTCCGGAGTCCCTGCTATGTGTTTGATCCACAGCAAAATTATCCTCCTTTTTTGTGTTTTCTCCATTTTCAGCAAGTGTGACTGAGAATAGATTACCACACAAAGGTATTAATCGAATTCTTAGGAAAGTACTGCGTGGAATAGATTGATTGATGGAAAATGTCTTTCCTAACTAACTCTGTGGTTTCTGAGTACGAAACCAGTTACAGATTACAGGATGATAGGTGCTGATGTGCTAACACTGGTTAGGCTCATGTATTTTCACAATTTCTTAACTGTTTACTTACTCTCTCCCCAGCTACAGCAATGGAGGGACTATTTTTCTCACTGTTTTGGATACCAATTTAAATGCTTTCACATAAAATGAAGTAATCTTCCTGGGCTGTCAGGTTAAATCAGCAATCCTCTACCACACCAGAGTTAAGGATAAATCCTTTCTTACACAGTAAGACACACAGCTTCTGACATTTCAGTTGCTTACAGTCCAAAACAATTTCACATGGGTTTTCACACAGTTCACAGTGTAGCTTTAACCTGTTTTTCTTTAGACCATTTCCTGGGCTAAAAAGGGTGAATTCTGCAGGCAATATTAGACATGGAGACAGGTTTCCTGTCCTGTGAACAATTTTGAAAGATGGAAGACAATCTTCCCATTTCACACTGTCAGAAGGAAAAAGAAGGGATGGTTTTTTTCTTTTAATCAAACAACTAAAACTGCAGGACAGGACACGAGATGGATCTCTGTTCACACTGCTTCATTTTTTGCTTGCTCCATGGCTGTGTTTCAGCCTGTCCCAACTGGCACCTTCCAAGAGGAAGCTTGGGTGTGGTTTGGGGGATAAATCACACCAGCAGCTGCTCCAAATAAGTTATAAACAAGAACTTCAACATTGTTGACTCCCTGTGATGCACAGTGACATAATCCCACCCATTTTGTGCTGTCCTGCACAGCAACTGTACAATCCTCAGTGTGCCATAAGCTGAGGCAAGCAACACAAAGCCTTCATTTTCCAGCCATCAAAACACCCTGTGACAACTCTCAACGTGTCTCTTAAAATAAATACTTTAACCACTTAGACTTTAGAAAACATGTAGAATAATAGTGATATCTTGGGGTGCAGGGGAGCCACAGGTTCAGTGGAGACCAGGGTCCAATGCTATTATGTGCGCACTGAGGGCCAGCCTGCCTTAGAGGGGTCTGACCTGACTTCAAACAGAAACAAAGGGCTCTGTGTTCAAAAAGCTTTGTGCTCAGCAGTTACAATAAATAAAGCAGCCAACCTCCATCCATGTAACCGGTAACAAACAGGACCTGGATACTGAACCAATTCCAGGGGTAAATATGCAAGAAAAAACCCCAGATCACCTGGATCTGGGGACTTAATAGTAGATTGCTCACTAGCCTTCTCAGGCTGGTCCCCTCTTTCCCCCAGAATTGTTCTATGGCTGTACAAATAATAAAATATTTAATAGATGGAAAAAAAGACACCTATGGCTCTGAAAGCTTAAATCCCTGTACAGTACGTACAAAAATGGTACCTGCTGAAAGACCAGTGTTACTGGATTTAAGTAGATTGTTTTCTTCTCTATGTTTTTGACCAGAAAAACCTTTTGTAAAAATTAACTGCAAATTACACGTTTCTGCAAGTTTTCATTTTGTGAGAAAAACCCAGATTAGCTTTATGTGAGGACCACACACCCCCATGCACAGAAGATGTTGATGCAGATGAATTGCTGCTTTCAGCTGTGGGATTTAATTACTCTCATTCTCTACAGCTGGTGTTATTGTGTGGTGGTGTGTTTGTCTTCTGACACCTGGGGGGAAGGATGAATTAAATTTACTACATTCACAGTGCCAAAGGGACAGTTTGAATAAGAAATGCTGCAATAAGACCTGTATGACTTTGTCCTCTGGCATGAATGATGAATCCAAGTCCTTTAGATCTTGTTTTCTAGACGTGCTTACAGACTGGAAGCCTTTTTAAAAAAATGTTATAGGAAAATTACACTAAAGTGAAGCCTATTTTGACAAGGTGAAGGAAGTGAATTAGTTTATATTGGCTGATGTCTATCTAACCCATGTTCCTGAAGCCTTTCCCTTCCTTTTTACAGGCTGGCAGGGTCACTAATCCTACTCATTTTCAGTTTGTCAGCCAATAATCACTTATGTGGCACTATGTCTTTGGAAATGACAGCTGAGACAGGATCTGATGCAAAGCCCTCATTCCACAGTACCTTCCTAAACACCAGTCTGGGGCGGCTGAAAGGACCAAATACTCTATAGCTGATAATGTCACGTTCACCAAGCTTGTCATAAACAAGGTTTTGGGGAACTTTACAACACTGCTGTCTGTCAAATGTCTCTACTTTGATGCCATAATGAAGTCATATGAAGCATAACAATCCCTGTTATCGGACATTAATGAGAGTCAACTTTTTGTTTGGCTCTAAGGCATTTTAATTGTATCACAAGCAGAGACCATCTGGCTTAAGAATGAATATTCAGTATCTGCTGCAGATGCAGAAATACTGGAGAGGGAAATGGTACTTCCTGGCTTCCAGCTTGCATGGTACCCAACACTAAAGCTGGTGTGTTACACACTTATCTAAATTGCTATTTGATGCTCAATGAATGACTTTTTAGGTTATTACTATCTCATTAATTAGTTAGTGTTTACTAGTTTGGACTTTATCTCTTCAAAAAGAAGATCAATTTATGATAAAAATCACTAAGGGATAAAATACTTCACTGCATTCTGCAGAGGACTGTGTCAGCTCATCAGGCTTTATTTACTGAGAAGTCATAGATATAGAAATCAAATTTTTTTTGAGGAATAAACGTAATTTCTATCTTGTGTGACAGGTGCAGTCCATATTTATGAAAAATACAGAGGAAACATTTGCAAAGTGCAAATTTAGAGTACCACAGCAGACAATAACTTTTCTGAGAAAGAATCAAGCTGAGAAAAAATGAAACCATCACTTCTAAAGGTTAGGCATCAATTTCACAAATTTTATGGCTGTCACCAGAACCTTTAGTTTCGCCTATCTTATTTTTACAGGAATGCCTCTCACTGCAACTTGTGGGGGAAAAAACACCAAACTGATTTGGCCGAGATTTTTCTGAGCCATATATAAAATCTAGAACAAAATGTTTTGCAGTTTTAAGAAATTCAAGCTGTTAATACTTTGAGTAAATTATGCATACCTATCATGGCCTATTTACAAGATTGTAGGTCTACTTGTTTAAGTACCTAAATATCTTGAGGCAGCCCCAAGGTGGATGTTGAGCCAACAGCCTTGTCTGCCACACTGAGCTGCCTCAAATACAAGCAAAGGTGGGTGCCAGGCTGCAATCCTTAGGAGGTATTTGGCTTAAATGTAACTGGGACCAGTACTGGCAGAAATGCATTTTAAAGTAGTGGGGGCTCTGCCACTATATTTTGGAATTAAATCAAACAAGATGTTGACTCTCTCCTGAGGGAATGCGATGCGATGCATTTCCTCACTGAAGCTCTCTGGGCTGTGCTGGCTCTCACGAGTGCCATGTTGCAGTGGGTGAAGCAATTTCCTGCACACGTTTAGAAACCACTCTGGAATACTCCAGGGTGACAATATTTAGTTAAGTCAATATGATTAGAGAGCTATCACCTCATTTCACTGCATTACTGCCATAATGCTAGAAGGAAGATTCATATAAGTGCTCAGGAACAAAATTCCAAGGGGGAAAAAATCCATACACCAACTATCAGCTAATATTACCAGACAACTGAATTTTCTTGTACTTGGCTTTCTTACTTTTCTCAGGGGAAATTTACCCTAATGCACGAGACCAACACAAGACTCACACAGGCTTGAATGCTGAATACTACAGCCCTCAGTAGAGCACTATTAAAATTGCCAGGCAGGCTTTCAGCGTGAGCTTGCTGTGGGGCTGAACATTGCCCGCTCGGGATGCCGAACAGGGCGTGCCTCTGGGATGAAGCGCTCCCAAACACATAGATATATCCTAAGCAATAAGCAAACAGCAGAAGTTGGAGCTGTAACTCAGAAGAATAAGGGAGGATAGGAAGAGAGAAAGTAAGAATTTCCCTCTCCTCTGGCTTTTGGGAAAAACACATTAACTGTTATACAAAAATGTGAAAATCTCAACCTCTGTAACTGAAGCATTCAGATATTCAAACCTGAGGTTTTTCTGACTCAGAAAGCAATTGATACATTTGCTTTTCAGGCAGTACAGATCTGTTCCATACAGACCAGTATGTCTGTCTATCACCTATTTCAAGGCAGAATTTCTTTTGAGCAGTCTCATCCAAAGAAGAAGGAAGTGATCAGGAACTATCATTGCAGAACTATTAGGGCTTTAAGAATGGGAATCCCTCTTGTGACAAATCATTTTAAATGTTCAATGATATTCAGTTCAGTGTCTAAACATCACCAGTATAATACAAAAATGTCTCCTGAGCGCATCAATAAAACTAGGTGGGACTGAGTGCTGTAAAGAAGAGACTTGAAACTCACTCTCAGATGTGGGAAATTTGCCAGAGTTTTGTCTCTCCAGAGGAAATGCTGCGCACAACCTAAACATCTACATGAAACTGTTACATTAGCAAGGTAAAGTAAGTCCAATGAAAAAACACTACCACCTGAGACTGATATTTAAAATTACAATCACAAGAGGCAAAACAAGTTTAAGGTACATGGTTTGGCAAAGCTGCAGTCTGCTTCTTTAAGAAGGCATTACACATTATGAGCATTCTTATTACAATTTTATTGCAATATTCAAGGTGCAGTCAGAAGATACTATTTTTTTTTTAAATATGGGTTTATTTGTTTGCATCTTATTTTGCAGCCACTCTTCCAGCCTCCAGTTTCATTTCTAAAATGAAAGCAATTGATATTTCCATATCAAAGTTTAAAATTAATTTGCTTTGTGGGACATGCTCCTTGATGTAAAATACTTCATTTTAATTAGGACATTTCATTTTCTCTAATGGAATCAGGTTCCATTTACTTAATCCAAAACTACTTTCTGAAAGAGCTATAAGCAGTACATTTTCTCAGCACAAGCCCTTCTAAGGCCTGTGAGCAAGAGATAATTGCACCTACACAGCTAAACTGATTTCAGATTAATCTACTTACACCCCTACAAAACATTACCCATAACTGGGCCTGCCCCACTTCTGGATCAGTTTTATTAAATAACTTTATGTTTCCTAAGGCAGACCAGGATCGGATAATAAAAATCAAGTACCATTACAAGTATGTGTCAGAATGAAAAACGTAATTAAAAATTGTCCTGCCTCCCTGAGCACAAGCACCTAGACCCTCACATCCTGGAGCACAACCACCTCCCATTGCCACTTTTGTACAACTTCCTTCTTCCCTTTGCCCTCTTCTCCATAAAATGTTGTGTACATGTGGACCATGCCAGATCATGTCTTCTTCTCCTTAAGAGAATGTACAAGTGATTTCTGAGGAACACTTTGCATATTCTGGCTCCATGTTAGGATGATGTCCTGCCCCCATGCATGCACAGAAGCATGTGGATAGATCAGGGCAGAGATAACCAGTGCACAGGCACAGGCAGTGAAAGGCATTCCCTTTCCCTACAGTGACAGCTTGCTCCCTCCATTTAAAACAAATGTTTGTTTTCTGGAAAGCCTGTCGTTATTGATTTTGTACATCTCATCAGCACAGAGAAATGAAATAAATACCATACACTATGAAACACCTTCAGCTTCAGGCCAACTGCAGCTTGCACAATGCAGGGGCACAGAAATAAAATTATTTAAAAACAGCATACCTTGAAAAATAGCCAGGCTGTCATCCATTTGACCATTTTCACCACCCAAAAGACATGCTTGTAGAGCTCAGTATTCACTACTCCAGGGTCTACTACATTAGCAGTCACATGGCTTCCATTTGCAGTCAGAAGATGCTGTAGTCGATAGGTAAATAACACAAGGGCAAGTTTGCTTTGGGAATACGCTCCATGGGGTGAATACGAACATCTGAACACAGGAAAGAAAAAGAGAGGGAGATGCACGTAAAAATAACCAGAAGGAAAACATAACTGCACAAACATGAAATGTACCACATTTTGTAATATCCAGATATACACTGAGTCATCAGAAGAAACAGCTTATCACTGGCAGGCGTGTTGTTTACTCAAGTTCTGGTGATCATTCCATCAGACACCAAGTCTTATTTATAGCAGGGACAAAAATTAAAATAAAATTACACAATACCTGCCAGAGTCTCTATGTCAAACTCTTTAAACTAGAAATGCTGAGGCATCAGTCTCCAGGCTATCATCACCTAGAAGCCCTCAAACTTCTCTCCCCTCTTTCGCTCTGCTCTTTCCAAACATACACACACTATTTCCACCTATTAAATCCATGCCTGATCATACTACTTCTGGTTGCTATTATTATTTTTACTACATCAGTACCTACAAGTTGAAGGCTCCTGTGTTGGAAACAATACAGATGAGTAAGGTTGCACAGCTAAGAGATGGATAAAAAGATGGGGCAAGGAGAGCAGCTGCAAGCATAACCAGAGTTTACACAGTTTACAGGCCCTATACAGCCTTTAAAGCACAGATGGCTGGCAGGGTCTGTGCCAAAGAGGTATGACAAAGGCACAAAAATTCCAGGAATTACAGCAAAACATTACCTGTTGACACTCCTGCACACCTCTCATCTGAATGTCAAATGTACCTTTCTTTCAAGTCAAGCTTTCTAGGAAGTGCTGATTAGTTGGGTTTCATTGCATGCAGGCAGCAGTACATATTTTTTCTGTTTTATAATAGGCAGGCTAGTTTCAGGGAAATTAGCAGGTATGTCACTTAAAACCCTCTTCCTGACTGGGGCCTCAGCATCACTTCCACAAATTCCTACGCCACAACAATTCACTGCTGTAATTACTCCAGCCTCTCATCTAACCTTGCTGGTGCTTAGCAGAACCAAAGGTAAATGGTGGCATTACAGACAGCTCATAGGCAAAGCAGGCAGGAGCCTAAAGCAACAGGCTCCTGGGAAGAGTAAAACCGCTCCGGTCCCCATCTGTTTTGCTTCTGCCAAAGCCTGGGGAAGCGATGCTGCATGCTGCAGCTGCTGCCCATGTGGATTCAGGGCTTAGGGTCCATGCAGCAGCAGGACCTTAACCTGCTGGTAAAAGGTGATAGAGGGGCACCCACCCAGGGACAAAACTCTCTTTCCTAGTTCCCTCCTTTCCCCTAGATGTTGTCCTATCTCTGTGGTGGCCACAGCTACAGCTCCATCCTCTACACCTTCACCCTTAATGCATTCCCAGGCCAGGGATGCTCCAGCTCTGCTGGAAAGCCTGCCTGTGATTTCTGTGGCTGTTACTACATGCAAGTTTTTTATTTTGAACGAATAGTAAACATATGAGTTCATTTTGTTATCTCATTCTTGTTGAATACCTTATTTATAATATCCTGTGCACTTCACCACAGAAAGACCTGGATGTTAAGAAAAAGGCTGACTTTCTGCAGAGGTATAAGGATACTGAAGCAATTTAACTTTCCATGTTATTTGAAAGGACTCAGAAACTTGGAGACACCACAGGAAATAAAAGACAACAACATTGAACCTCCAGTGCATCTCTTTTCTTTTTTTTTGCCCTACTCTTTTCTTGTTCAAACGAATCACAAACATCTACAAAAGCATCTACAATCTACAAAAGCATCTAAAATCTACAAAAGCATGATGTAAATTGAGAACTAAAAAGGACAGCTGATCATAGGTGGCTCTTGCACCAACCAACGGCCTCAGCTGTAACCTGCTGGATAACATATCTTCATTATCATAAAGATATCACCTGCCCCTTTGGGCAAAATGGGCTATTTAAAGAATAAAGAACAATCACTGCATGAATATAAAAGTGACTTGGCATTAGTCAGGAAATTGCAGTTACATTTTAAATTCAGTAACGTCCATGCTCTGATCTGAGACGCTCAAAATGTCACCTTATGCTTCATGCATATTCCAACCCCTTAACTAGAAGGACCAGATCCTCAGCTGCTACAAGCTTCTCCTGTGCACAGCCATGCAGGGCAGAGCTCACGCTACCCATGGGAAGAAGCATTCATCCCAAGCCGCCTCTGGCAGCCAGCTGGCAGCTAACCCTGGCACTCCTCCATCAGCACCACCAGTTCATTCCCCCACTGAACACAAGCTGGGGCACGGGACAAGCTTCCCGAGTTGAATTAGAGTGATCTTGTCTGGCAAGAGGCTTGCAGGGAAGCAGAGCTGGGGACTACTCTGACTTTTTCTGCCTGGGTCTAGTCTGGCCCTCAGTAACCTTCAGATGCCAGGCAGGAGGATGGTGAACTCTCCCCATGGCTCCCCATTCCCACATTTCGTGTGAGTGCTGTTTTGACTTACCTTGTGGCAATGAAGCATGAACTGTTACAAGGTCTGGATCTTCCAAAGCCTTATACTATGCATAGATATCTATGTCAGAGAAACATGAGTGCTGAGAAGATATAAAAGGCTACCCAATCAACGAGGAAGCCTTTTATATCACAGTGCAGGGATGCAAATGATCTGCAAGGCAGCCGGGAATCAGACTTCAATAACGTAATATAGATATGAAGAATATAAAATTGGATACACAGAGAAAAACTTTCAGCAGAGCCCCAGCAGTGATTACCTTCTCTCTTCCCAATTGCTGTGTGTGTGTTTTTTGCTTTCCAGGAATCTGACATCAATGGACTACATAAGACAGAGGAATAACGTGACACAGAACTAATGAGGATTTTCTGTTTTGTTTGTCAGACCCCATTTTATTAGAATCACGTTGTTTAAGTGCCACATTGAAAAAATAAATCACCCCTGGTTATTTGACTTCATTACATCCAGCATTGATTTTATGTATCAGAAAAATAGGACCGCATAGGCACCTGCACTTACACCACAATTCTCTCTCCCATGCACACGCATGAAGAATCACAGAAGGGTTTGGGTTGGAAGTTTAAAGATCACCTAGTCCCACAACCCTACCATAAGAAGAGACATCTTTCCACTTGACAAGATTGCTCAAAGTCCCATCCTGGCTTTGAATGGATGGGGCATCCACACTTTCTCTGGACAACCCATTTCTGTGCCTTACCATCCTCATCATAAAAATGTCTTTCTTTTGTCCAATCTAAATCTACCCTCTTTCAGTTTAAAACCATAAAATGTATTCCTCTTGCACATGGAATTATCTGACTTTTAAGTCTATGCATCTAAATCTGGCCTCTCTTGGCACTTTATGCTCTGTATGCACATTTTTCACAATGAATAAAAGTATAATGCATACTAAATAAAATAATATTGACATTCTGCATTTCCACATTTTCTGAAGGTTCTAAAATCTTTCTGAAATCAAAGTGCATACAAGAGGCAAACCATCCAAGCAGAACACAGCTTACCAGTGAACTGTGCTTAGCAGAGCAGTGCACACAAGGCACCTGGGCACACAAAGCACTTGGATCTTTGCTGCTTTGAGGACACAGGGTATCAATGCTTCACAGCCAGGCAAGCAGACTCTCCAGCAGAGAAACTCTGCCTCCTAATCAGGCAACCAGCCAGACTGGTAGGTCCCAGCACCCACCCATGTGGGTGCTGGTCAGTCATCTAGAGAGCTGAGGAGGTACTGGTGTTTGATGCCCAGGGATACATCCTAATAAATACTGCCCACCTGGCTTGGGGGATGCCAGACAGCATGTGCTGTGATATGGCAAGCCTGTACACAGTCAGCAGTGAGGAAAAGTGGAGCAAGGACTTGGTGGGAAGAAGTTCAGTGGGAAAGTATGGCATGCCTGGCATCAGTAGCTTGGAGTAGTTCATGCTCACCGAGTCATTTGAGCGGGGCTTGCTGTGGACCACTCTTCCTACCACAGAAAACAGTGGCGTCCCCCAGGGGATGTCCCTCCATTGCATTTTGCTGAGTCAGTGCTGATAAAACAAGGCAATGCACAACTCACTAAATGAAAAGTACAGGAGGAGTTAAGGCAGGCAGAATTTAATTCGCTGCTTTGAAATCTGACTAAGAGAGCACCAATATATAAGACCTTCCCTTCCTTTGAAAATAATGTTTTATTGATTCTATACTGATGAATAAAGAATCAGGATAAGGCAGGTTCTGCATTTTGTGTCCAATTAATTTTTAGCAGAAGTTCTTATTTCTGGCTTAAGATTTTTTGCAACATAGACTACAGGTTTGACTTACTATAACAAAAATTAGGGAGGAGAAAATAAAGAACAAAATAAATAGGTATTTAATTCTGGAGTGAGTGCCTTGAGGTTTGCTGGTGGGTTTTTTTGGTTTTTGTTTTGTTTGGTTTGGTTTGATTTGGGTTTTTTGCTTTTATTTGTTTGTTTGTTTGTTTGGGGGGGTTTTGTTTGTTTTTATTCTTTTCTTTTTTCTTCTTTTCTACCAGAAGCTGATTAGCTGATTTTGCCACTTATCTCCATGGTGCTGTCTCCAGCAGCAGTCTCCCTGTGGAATGTATTTTCAAAAAGTAATGAGAAGCTGAATTTCAAACCGAAGCCTGCAGTGGCTAATTAGATGTTTAAGTATGAACTCAGCTGCTATCCCAGTTTGAAAGCTGGATCGATGTTCAGCACATCCCTTGCCAATCAGTCTTCCTCTTGTTTCTTCTCAGGTTGGATTTAGGTGGTCTGTTTTCTGCAGTGGTCTCCCACTTATGCCCAGTGATCCCATGTTTAGTAAAGAGCATTAAGTGAGGTCAGGGTGCCCACTGAGTAACAGGGGAAACAAAATTGCTGCTCAGCACAGACCACTTCCTTCACCCCTCCTGTGCACGGGGCTCTCTTGTTGCTCTCAGCTTCTTCACTCTGATTAAGGGCTCCTTTCGCATGTGCACACCTGTAACAGACATTAGGGACTGACCGACTGACAGCACCCTCTCCCCCACCACATCTTGCTTCAGCAAAAGGCTCAGAGGACCTGGGACCATCCTGACTGGCACACAAATCAATTTAACCCAGCTAGTGCTAGCACTGAAGCTTTCCTGATGTGGACTTCTTTCACAATTGTCTTGCATGTCATCCTCCTTTCACCCATCACTGTGCTCCCCAGTTTCCAGTGTGTTAATTTGCCTGGAGGGCAAATTAACCAAGATCAAACTGCAGAAAAGCCAGCTGCTATGTGCTCCATTAAAAGACAAGTGATGCAAAATGTGGCTGACATGCTGGGGTTTTTAATGAAAGGCCACACAAAATTTCAATATATGCCTTAGGATGAATCAGGGAATTAAGCAAAACATAGGCTTGCTGTATTAAAATGACTAAAGCTTCCTAATGATTTATGTATTAATCTTGCAATACATCATCACCATTGCTTAGTCAAGACTATAAAAGTCTATTATTAAACACTCATGAAGCTTTCACAGTCTTAAATTTTCTTTCTTCAGGGAATGGAGCACAAGATTTTTCAAGTTTTGATAGATTTTGCAGCTTATTTTGAAGCAGATAGAGAAATATATTGGAAAATAAACATGCCTTTACTGGTTATCATACGCAGTTTCTTTCTCTTCTCTTATGATCAACCTTGAGTGCTAAATATTGTTTATTAGATTAAAGCAGGCTTCCTGACAGTACTACACATATTTATCCTGTGAACACATTTTCTGTGTTTCTGTGTTTCTGTTCATCTCATTAATTGTGATTTTCCTTCAGTAAAGAAACACAAACAAACAAACAAAAACCACCAAAAAAAAAAAACCAAAAAAAAAAACCAAAAAAAAAAAAACCCAAGCAGAAATATAGACAAGGAGAAAAGACCAAGATGGAGAAATGAGAATATTACCACTGACAACCAGTATTTTACCAGCTGAAAGAAAGAAGCTTATACATTAGCAAAACAAAGCTCAAATCTAAGGTATTAACTTATCTACTTATTCAGATGCTGTAGCAGTTATGTTTTGTCCAGCAGCTGTCCTGTTACCAAATACTACTATAGGCTGTTGCACAGTCATTCATCTCACCTACATGACTGGACATTTTGGGAGCTCATGTACTTCTTCATGTATATTTCTTTCATATATGTGATGTGTAACCTTAAAAAATAAATTGTGACTATATACATATAACAGTTAAGGTGGCTGTAGCATAAACCTTGAGTGAATAAGGAATGCAGCATTGGGGACTCCTGAAGAGCCCTCATGACCCTGTGATGAACTTGTTCAAAAGGAAGGCTGCCAGACCATTACATTAAATTAGTGGTTCTACACAAGCTAAAAAACAAATCCTTCATGTCTTGATTTGTGTCATGGGGGTTACTTAAGCAGTCATAGGCCAGTGGCACTTTCAGAGCAACTCATCTTGCCTTTCATTCCTCTTCCTGCAGTGAGCTCCTCGGCTCCATGTGGCTCACACACAGCTCTGGACAAATACAGGCTTCCTCTGGCATCTTTCAACTGTAGTAAAATAACATTTTTCTTCTTAAAATTAGAGTATAAGAGTAGAAGCCCGGAGCTGGGAAACGCTCTCTAACAGGTAAAATGTTGGTAATGGTCTCAATAACTGATATCTCTGCAAATCAGTGACTCCTGCCTTGTGCTTAACCCACAGTGCAGTAGGAGTCGCAAGCTGGAAGCTGGGTGGTGTTTTGATTTCTCTTTCTTTTTTAAACCCATGCTTCCCACCTTCCACCACTTCACTGTATAAATGGGTAACATTCAATGACCAGCCCCTTGTTATAGCCTTTAGGAAATGCAGAGGGAACAAAAATTAACTTACTGTCCCCTGAGGACTACATTTAGTAAAGAAACCTAGAATGTCTTTATTTTAAAATCATTTATAAAAGGCAAAATAAGCAAGGGCTTTTCATCCCGGGTGTTACTGTCATCCAGATGGAATCAGAGCATCATTTTTCATTTGGCTGAGCCCTACTCCTAATGGCAGGAGGTGAGATGCCAAGAGCTATTCCGCTCTACGGAGAGTTGCTGTGTGCAGCTCAGTTGCTGTGTGCTCAGCACAGTTCTCAAATGCATATAACATGGACTCAAAGGCTGGTCTTCTCAAAGTCTCACCAGAATCAGTACCTTTAAAGAAGCAAAATTTTTCTGTTTGTGTACAGTTGGTGTTAATTTCAAATGTTTTGGATTATTTTAAATATCAGTGTCAAGTTCAAGCTGTAATTACTGTAATTCTATTCTCCCAGGAAATATATCTCTTTATTTAGAATTATATAAATTGCCACTTTTCTACAGTCAGGACATTTGATGCAGTGTTAAGTACTTGCTAATAGCTGAAGTGGTATTTGAACATAATAGTATCTCTTCATTCAGTTAAAAATTTCCATTAAACAAATCAATGAGTAAATATATAAAAGGAAGCAAGAGTTTGCATTGCTTTATCCAAGAAAAAGATCATGGCTTCAAGACTGTTCTGTGTCCTCGTGACCCTTTTGAGGGATGGGGAAACAACATGGGCATGTATCTTTTCATATGATCTCTTGGGTAATCTGGATCTCAGGTTATTGAAGATTGTCACATGTGGTAAGATTATGTACAGGATTGTAAATGGGGGGAGGTACTCTCCAACCACTTGTGGAAAGCTTCCTACCTCTTCTGCAATAGAGCTTTTAAGTTGAAGGAAGTAATGGGGACTTTTATGGTTTCTTTGCTTCCACCAGAATGCACATAGGACCACAAAAGGCCCAGCAATAACTTGAATAATCCAAAATCTTCTTGAAAAGCATCTTGAAACTGGTGTAGACTTTTGCAAATTATCTGCAAATTCTGAGCTGTTCATTCTGGGACTCAAAAGGAACTGTAGGGTCTGAACATGTATAATAAAGTGCTGCCATTTCAAATCCAGCACAGCGCACCAAATGTGGTTGGCAGATTTACAGTAGACTATGTTGGTGTATATGCAAAGATAATTTAAGGTTTAATTGTGATGGGCTCAACCCACTACACTGCCTTGGTTTTAAGGAGGTGATGAATGTGTCCTGCAAGAGCAAATATTCACCACACTGAAGGACTGGTCTGTCTTACTGGAGGAAATGTGCCTGCAAAATCCTTTTTCCTTTGAGATATCTGTAAGTACTGTGCAGAAAATGCTATGCTATCAATATTTGTTTACAGAAATAACAAAAGATTAGCAAGTCTGGCACAACATACTTTTGAAAATCAGCTTCTGCTTGTTGAAACAATTTAACAACTTCTGCTTTTTAGAAGTTTTCTTATGTAGTGAGAATACAAACATCACAGCTTCAATCTGAGTGATAAAAGTGACTAACTCCCAGTACACGAGCTAAGACAAGGAACTAACTCATAAAGAAAGACATCTATTTGTTAAGTCATCACAAGAAGCCTTCTCCTCAGTTGGAAGACCTTCCTAGGTTAAAGAAGAAATACAGCTGAAATGCCAACAGGTACTAGAGGAGTCAAAATGTGGATGTTTTCTGCATCCATGAAATGACTCACAGTCCAGACACAGCATGAAAGGCTTTTGTTCTTGTTAGGTTGTACATCAACAGCATCATTCATCCACGGTCAGAAATCAGATGGGATTTAAATAAGATTTAAATATGAAAGGGGCCTGTGAAGAGGGATGATCTTACCTGAGGAACATAAACAAGCCAACTTCAGCAAAACAAGAAAACCTACAAGAAAGGAGTAACATACAAAGCAGTCCACAGCCAGCATTGCAAAGTGGTTATTTCTAAGCACCCTAAAGGACAGCATCAGCAATCACTTTCTGTACCATTTGGCCTTAGAGCTGAGCTTTGTGTTTCACTTTACAAATTTCCCAACACTGTGTCACCCTGGAACACTGTAGACAGAGATCTGTAATGGAAAACCAAGCATTTCACAAGAAGGGGCATGGCATGGCCTGGGACCAGAATGCTTAAGACCTCTTCCACTTGCAAACATGCTAGAACCTGGTGAAATCTGGCAGGTTTGGCTTTCCAGGAAATGACAAGAAGTTTCATGTCCAAACCCTGAAAAAGCCAGGCAGTCACAGGGCTGCCGTGCCCCAGCCCTCACTGAAAAAGCATGTAAAGAAACTGCTGCTTTGACAGATTGACTGATTGATTTTCTGTGGCAATTCAGATACTGAACATGCCCACCGCTCCTTTAACTCACTGTTAAAGCTCTTGAGCTTCTCCTAAAGCTACTGTGAGCCACAGTGCCCCTCACACTCTTCTCTGTCCCTCTTAGGAGGCTGAGATTTTGCTGTGTACAGCCCTCTCCACCTCCCACAGCAAGAAAGGCTGAGCTACCACAGCACCCAACATATAATGAGAACAGAAGAAATGGAGCAACAAAGCTACAACTATATCAGACGTTCTGGCAGTATTAAAACTCCTGGGGGCTAAATTATTTTATGTTTACAGAGATTCATTTTACTCATAAAGCATAGTTCTCCCAACACATTTTTTATTAAGAACTTGATTTAACAAAAGACCAATTTTTCTTCACAGGTGTAAGTTTCAACTGCTTGGTCTGCTTTCGAACAGATGAAGTTCTCTGAGCAAAGAGCTTTAGGATGAGGAATAGAGAAAAGGTTAAGAGTTAACAAACCACAGAGGCAGAAATCTGCCTTCACCTCCCTGCACAATACCTCATAATCCTTAATGCATGTAGCAAGACACAGGATATATGGCTATGAAAAACCAGCAGCTACAGCAGGGCTAAACCTGGAGGGCTTTCTGGAAGGTGAGCTGCTAATTTTGACCATTTCTCTTAACACATTATTCCAGGGATTTACAGGCATGAGCACCAGCCTTCCCCAGCTATGCAAGGCAGCCCAAAGGACAACTCCACTGACAAGATACTGGGAGGATGGTGGCAGTTAAGGCAATTGAGAAAAATGCTTAAAACATTTGAATAATCACCCAGGACCTGAACTCCAAAGCTTTTAAGGTTCGTTCAGCCTTAGTGAGTCTTTTTGCTGACAGAAAGATGTTAAACTAACCTTCCCCTCTCAAGGGCGATAAGCTCTCTCTGCTCCCAAGTCTCTGAGTCCCTTTTGCCCTCTCTATCACATGAATGCAATACATTAACTTTCAAATTACCATAGAACCATCTTGCCTCTTGGGAAAACAGCACATCTGTGAGACCCATTGCCCTGAATGCCACGCAGAGCTGGCTTCTCCCACCCAACCCATGGTGCAGGGAGATGGGCGGCAGGAACATCTATATCTCACATACTTCCCAGCATGCTGCAATTTTGAACTAGCTCAGAAACACCATGTCCTATTAAACCAATAACCATTATTAATAATCCTTTGTCAAGACCATTAATTCTTTTAGATAAAAAGGAATTTAACATTCTGACAACAAAGTAGCTACATTTAATTGCCCCAAATACATGTATGTCTGATGTTACCTTTGTGGTATCAGTGTTACACTCTCTTATTGTTCTCCAGAAATCGATCAACCCTAAAAGGATTTTGATTAGACAGAACAATAATACATCAATACATGTAAAATGAAAGCTTCCTGAAGTTGGCATCCTGACTTAAATATTTCTTTGTTACTGGTTTCAGGAATGGATAAAAATGGATAAAACACCTGATGCATTTGAGCTAGATCTCTGTCTTTTGAATTGATGAATTGGTCTGCTGATACAGTAGCCCATTTATTTTTTTAAATTAACTTATAGAATTTGAGATCTGTGCCTTCCCCAGTACACTCATTTTCCAGGCCAGTGAGTCAATTTTTGCAATTAATGCTAATTGCTGCAAACACAAGGGATCATTTTGCAAAGCAGCAAATCCTTTTGCATTTATACAGAAAGTGTTTGGCAAAGAAGGACTGAAACATCCTTATGTGTGTGCAGTAAGCATTTGAATACTTATCATCTGACTATATACAGGAAAACTTGATAACCCGCTGCAGGAAGGACATGTCTAAATGAACAGAGCACTGTGCTGCAGTTGACATTTCGTCCTGTCAAGGCAACATGGTTTATCTTGCAAATAGAACCAGAATATGCAATAAAAGTCATCGTGGAGAAGCTGCTTAAAAAACAGAACTTGAACAAAACCATGTATTCCATGAGTTAAATAAAACCTATGATGATATGTATCTATCTAATGATCTAGAAAAATCTTTTACAATTACAATTTCTGTATTTTTCACAGTTTTATAAAACAACAGTCCAGTGACACAGCTCTTCATATGTTATTATGAAAGACTTCTGTACTGACTAAAATGGATTTACAAAAAAGGGGTAATAATGAAAATCTCTCCTACTTCCTTTTACAAATTTTCCTTTATTATATAAAAATTAGAAAAAAACCCAACAGTACTATCCTACTACAGTGCTGCATCAGTTTCATGTTTGTTTTTGCTTGAATTTATGATGTTATACTTCCAGTTCTTCCAGTCAGAAAGAATTAAGAAACTTTAAGTGACAGATCAATCACGAAAACTGAAGAAAGTAACTGGGTATTTAAAAAATAGAAGCCTTTCCTTGAAAAAATTGTTGACTCATCAAACCATTCTTAGTAAAAAAAAATCTGTTTTACACAAATGTCCAGCTTAAAAAAAAATAAGGAAAAAAAATAAAAAGTAATTTGAAACTGATGGAGATACTTCAAAAGGATGGTTTAGAAATTAAAGGTTGGGAGTTTCAGTTATATTGTCATACTTCAAAATCTGAATGCCAGTGTACTCATAGGGGTAATTACAAATAAATTAAAAGTATTTTTTTAGAACACTGAAATAAAATGTTTTGGTTTCAAAAATGGATAAATATTTTCCAAAAGAAATTCAACACCTTAACTTTTAGTTGCTGTTCATGGAAAATATTTTCCAAAATTTCAGTAATGCTGATGGAAGAAAATCCCCAACTTTCTGCCCAAACTTAACCTTTTTTAACCAACAAACACATGGAAGAAGAGAAGATGAAGAACACCCCTCATCCAAGAACAGGAGGTCTCCAGCTACTCTGCTTGACAGGTTTTCCCATCAGTACATAACACTTCCTGTTACAGTTCCTTATGAACTGCCTAAGACAGGAGATTAACTGGAGCTGCCTGGTCTCTCCAGAATCTTCCTGGGTTGTGGGCAGAGCTGTTTATCCTATTTTATACCAGCTAGGACACACATGTGGCAGCTGGGAATTTTGCAATTCTTTTCATTTAACTTCTATTGTCTCTGACATGATTCATGCACTAGGGCTACAGGGAAAAATACAGAAATTATATATAATATATTCAGCTTTGAGAGTTTAAAAAAAAATCCGCTCCTTCTGCAGTTGGAGAGCAGAGGAAAGAGAGCAGAAAAGTGTGACTAACTGTTCTTGAATATACAAGAGATGTGAACCAGAAAAGGAGCTGTGTTACTGTGGCTGGGGAGTTCATAGATCTGTGATTCACAGCATTACAGGGCCCATTTGGTATGCAAAGAAGAGAGGATGATGAAAGGAATAGTTAGTCATGGAGAAAAAACTAGACAGAACACACAAAGATGCTAACCCCTGGGAAAGGAGCATATTCAAGTGTGATCCACAGCCTAGGAAAGAGAATACGGTCTTTTTTTCTTTATTTTCCTAAAAATACCTTCTTATTTGGTAGGTAGAGCACTCAAGGGAGTATCCTTCACCTCAGCCTTGAAAGAGCATCATGAACTCCTATCTCTACCCAACCCAACCCAAGTGGATGGTACCTTATTCTTCAAGCTTTTGCTGAAGCCAGCCAGCCATATTCTCTCATGACCATGTTGTTTTCTCCTCTCACTTTAGATAAGGCAGGCAAGAGAGGAAAGAAGCCTATGCTAGCTGTGCTACTGGACCACACAGTGTACCACCCTCTGCATGTAATTGCTGAAGTCACCACTGTGGAAATGCTTGAAGATAGATTGTGTTTGTGTTAAACTTTCACCTCCCTGAAAACAGTCGTATTCAAAGTAGGGATGAAGGAGAATGATTTGCCTTAGGGATCCCCTTGTCGACTCATGTGATTGCTGCTGAAAATGGTCTGGATCTAAAAGACCACAAAGACGTTTGATGTTCTTCATATATATCCTTCAGCAAAAGAACTGGGAGAACAGTGAGTGCTCCTGTGCGAGTGCGTTTGCATTTACAATAACACACATGAAACAAGCTGTGCCCTGCCAGTTTGGAACAAGCTCCATCCTGCCTTGATGTACTCATGCCATGTCTCTTCCACTGGTGTGTGTGTGAAGAGGACGGGCAGGAAGGGGGAGAAATGGCATTCATAGGGAACAAATAGGAGCTGGGCTAGGGGGAGAAGATAAGAGGGAGATAAATGGAGAGGACGAAACAAACTGGTGGGTAGAAATAAGACATCCCCCCCTAAAAAAAAAAAAAAAAGAGATAGGGAGGGAAAAGGCAATTCAAACAAAAAAGCTCCAAAGACACAGATGAAGAAGCAGGCAAGCGTGAAGAAAGAGACAACAAAGGAAGGAGAATGATGTAAAATGCAAAAAGACAAATTAAATTAACCACCCACTGAAAAGAGCTCACCAGAGCAATGTGGGATACATCAGGTTGGTAAGATGGCAGGAAACAAACCAAAGAGGAAACATGGAGCACAGTAACACAATCTTCCTTTAACACTGTTCACGGGACAGGCCTTCCAACAATTATTTGTTATGCTGTTGCCCGGTGGTCACTGACATGGATGATGTCTGGTTTCAGATCAGATCTCTCTGCAGCAAGTACAAACAATGAGGAGAAATGGCCACAAATGTGACTATCAACCCTGAGTCTCCTGAGTGGGAGAAGGATTCCACAGAAAAGTCTGTGGTAAAGCAGAGAACTGAACTTCAGTGTACTGTCTCCTTTAAGTCAAGACAAGTATTCTGCCTTTCCTTCTCTGCCATGCTTGATGGATGAATCCCTGCTCCAGTACTGTCACTCACCTTCAGTCAGGACACTAGCCCAACTAACATCTAGGAATAATGGGACAAGAGTATGGTAAACAATTTAGCCTGCTGCCAGCGGTAATTTTCCCAGCACAGAGTACAGCCTCCCTTTCTCCAATAATGTCTCCAGATGGTTTTGCTGCTTTCCTGCAAGGTTAGGACTACCAGCCAATCTGGGAACATACATCCAAGCCATAAAATGAATTATGGCCAACTGGTGCAACTCAAAATAAAGAAAAAAAAAAGGAGTAGAAAATTTTTAGAATGATTTCCCATTCACACAAGCAGCAAAAAGGAGACATGGCATCACTGGGAAACTGTTTGCCATGGGTGTCTTTACCACATCCATTAAAGCTCTTGAATGTTGCTCTGAATCACAAGGCATCTCCAGGGCCCCGTGGAGCAGGCAGTGCCTGGGTATGATATCCCCCAACAGTCCTCCTGCTAAACCCCTGCTCACGCTGTAGGGACACACTCACACACACAAGTGATCTCACTGGTTTTTGCAGCACTATCTATGGTGATGTCAAACTATTCGTCTGAGCGGGGGCTTATTGGCAATTAGACTAAAAAAAAAAAAAAATAATACCCAGGAGCATCTTTTTACACCTGAACCAAGAAAAGGTTTGGACCTGAATTTACCCACATTTAGCCCACTCTGGGTTTCACCCTTGTGCCTATGTGCAGGCACCACTGCTGCCCCTGAGTGATTCAGAGCATCTGTGTGGGAATGAGCAGGCAAAATCAGTCAGAGTCTGTCATCCTTTATGGCCCTTCTTACATCAATAATGTTGAAATGCAAAGGACACAAAAGCTGCAGGTAAATCTCACCTGTATATTATTATTTTTTACGTCAGACTAGTCATGTTATTGCTCAACCATAACTTTCCTAACTGAAACATTTCTGGTTCCTTTAAAATATGAGTTAATAACAATGAATCAGAGATAGGGATGATCCTAAATTAAAGAGGCACAGTACAAGGCTTTGCTATAATCAAGGAAACTACTGTTATCTAGAGACACAGAACAGTCACATTTCATTTTGCATTCCACACTTTAGCCCAAAGAAATACTAATCCCCTTAGCCCCCTTGCACGGTGTCATATAGCACATGCCCATCAGAAACAATGAAAACACACATCAAGTGAAGAGTAAGGGTAATTTCCTGTGGTTGTTTTACAAGCAAGAGATTAAATTGTGACTACCCTGCAGAGGTTTAAACAATGGCTTGTAATAAAACTGATGCCATAATATGTAATCAGAAGCTTGACATGCCTAATGCAGCATTCATATGTAAAATGTCTGCAGTGGAAACAGCCCAGCCCTCTAATTTCAGTCTTTGTTCAGAAATGAAACCTTGGGCCAGGTACCTCTGATCACCTGCTGAAGTCCCTGTCAAAGGATGGAGACGGTTTCATGCAAATGACACAGAACTCAGACTGGCTCCATGCAGGCAGGCAGAAGCTCTCTGGAGCCCCGGAGAAGGCAGGCTCTGTTTGAGCCTGTTAGTAAGCACGTAATTGCCACGCATGACTGCACGGGGAAATTTATCGCAGTTATCCTGCCCATTCCTCCGCTAACTAAACCACTCTACACAGCTCCTGTACGATATCAGAGACATTTGCTGCACCATTTGATGTCTTCCTAATGTTAGAAATATCTCACAGACATTCATCCACAGTTTTGCTAAATGAAAGCAGGAGGACACATGTCATCCGTGAATTTTAGTCCATTTTACTGGATTAAAAACCCAGCGTGGCCACAACCTGGATCTCAGTAAGCTCTTGGGGAAGCACAGGGGGTGACACAGACATGAGCCGCGGTCTAGAGCTGGCAGTGAATCGCCAGGCTGATGTGTGAGAGGGCAAGGACCGTAGGGGTAGGACGGGGACAGGCAGGATGACACAGCCTGGGGCCGGGGGATGGGTGGGGGAAGCCGGAGCAGGGCTGAGAGGGAGGCCGCGGGAGGAGACTGGGATGTCAGGAGCGGAGCAGAACAAGGCGGAGGCCGGAGCAGAGGGAGCAGAGGACAGCGCGCTGGAGCTGCGGCCGGCGGGCAGAGGCGGCGGGCAGGAAGGAGCAGCAGCAGCGGAGGGCCGGCACCGCAGCTGCGAGGCAGCTGGGCAGGAGGGGCGAGCGGCCCCGGACCCGGCCAGCGCCCCGCGCTCGGCGGGCAGCGAGCAGCCACGGGCGGCTGTGTCCCAGCTCCTCTGGGGGCGGCAGCGGGGCCGCTGTGCACGCATCCTCCGGGGGCCATGTCTGTTAGCATCCACCCAAGCCATTTCAAAACATCCCAGTTATGGAGAGTCTCCCTGATTAGGCAGTGGCGAGCCCAGGCGCCGCATGCACCACAGCCATCACCGCAGTATAGGCATCAGAAAGCAAAGTGAGGTTTTCAAAGCCCAGACTAAAATACACCGTTCAGAAGTTTATAAATTATTTGTATCTTTGACTCAAGGCTGCAAGCTTTGATCAAATCTGGAATCTATTAAGCAAGTGCTTGAGAAGCACCATAAATTGTAAAAAAAAAAAAAAAAGAAAAAAATTAATTAAAAAAAGGCGACAAAACCCCACCTCATTCAGTAGTCAGTAAAAATTATTTTGTAGTTTAATCTGCACACGATTACTACAGATCAGTGAATACCAAAAAGGGATCGGTACCTGCTTTGTAAGTCGTTTAGGTGCAATTTGCCTACATAATGGGTGGCTGATGAGACAGTGATGATCCTAGCATTGTGACTGTGCGTTCCTGATTGCTTCAGCGTATCCAAGAGGAGGTTAGTCAACAGGAAGTGTCCCAAGTAGTTCAAGCCGAAGTGCTCCTCAAACCCATCCTCCGTCTTCCTTTCAGGGACCAGCATCACCCCAGCTGGAGGAAAAAGTAGAGGTAAAACCTGTTGATTTATTTCAGAGGAGCAGCAAGCTAGAAGGAGCACGGATCTCCTGCTGCAGAGGGTAAACACAGCATTTAGAGCAATGAGTGACTGGTGATGGCATGTCAAGTCAACACTCATTTATTCCTGGCAGGAAAAATGTCTAAACCCCCACTCTGGTTTCTTTATCCAGATAAGATGCTGATTGACTCTCTCCCTCCCTCCCTGCAGGACTGTGAGGGTAAATGAGTTCATTTGTGAGAAGTGTTTTCAAGAGGTGGGAGCTGGGCGATCCCAACAACATTCCCTCCATCAAAACTCGGAGCAGTGGAGACAAGACCAGGCTAAGCAGCAGACCTGCTCTCCCAGACAGCTTTGCCCTGAGTCCTGGCTGGAGTTTAAAGCTTTGGTGAGTCTACATCTGAAATCTGCAACTTCTGTCTCACTGGTGTGGGTGAGAAAAGATGTAGTGAATTTACCCAATATATCTTAATTACCATGCTTACAAGCAGCTGCATATTGAAATTAGGTTTTCAATGCTTATTTTGGCAATATTTTTGCATAAATTTCTACAAACCACAATTTTCCAACTCAGTGTCTAAAATAAGTATCCACATCCCAAATATGCAATGTTGATTTCAGCATCTTGCAGAGAATTCTGAGCTCATGCATAAATTATATCATGTATTGAGGCTGTGTGAGGGATAGTTACACTGCTCAGTTATAGCATAGACTTGAACGCTATAAATTATTCTTATTTTATTAAAGTTTAACTACTATTCAAGTGGATATGATCTTTGTCATTTAAACGTAGATGGATATAACTCATGGAGAATCCTGTTACAGGATGCTTCTCTCTCAAACTCATGAACATGATACAGCAGAAGGGCCACCTCTGAACACAAGGCATGAGAAAGTGTCAGCTTAATCCTCATGCTACTTCATGTGCCCTCTAAAAAGCCTTTAACATCCCATTTCCTGATGTCAGCCTGACCTGATCATGGCGCATTAAATGACCATTTTAAATTGCACATGATATGCATCTACACCACTGCTTTGGGGGTTCCTGCCACCTGACACTGCTGCTTTGTTGCAGCTTGGGCTGAAGGAGAGATATTTTTGGGATCTTTTTTAGCACAGCAAACACCCATAGTGATTCACCTGTGGCTTCCTACTGCTTAATGGAGCAACTGGAGAAGCAGTGGGAGGGGAAGAAGCTCAAGAAGACCACAGAGAAAACAAAAGGTTTGGGTATACCACAGCCTACCTGCAAATGGAGAATTTAAGACTGAACATGAGCTATGCTGCCTGGGGGTACAGTGAAAGAAACACAACACAAATTACATGATGAGGCTTCACAAAAGCTCTGATTAGCATCTCCCTACGTCATTTACTGCTGTAAACTGTGTATAATCTGAAACAGTGGTTGGGACTGAGAACTGGCGTGAAGGTTATGGACAGATGCAAATGTGAGACAAGCCCAGCTGTGAGTTTTTCTTGTTTTCTGGGAAGAAGGAAAGGATGGGAATGGTAACAAACCCCAAGCTCCCAGACCAAGTCTCAGCCTGCTACAGTGCAAGTTTTAGCACAGACAGAACTCAGCACGAGCTGTAGGGGGGCAGATGGAAACATTGCTGCATCTCTGAGCACCAGGGCTAGTACAAGAAAATGATTTGCATATCTCTGAGGCCATCCTGCCCTCCAAAGCTCTGACACTCGGAAAAGGTGAAAGGAAGCAGTTTGCCAGAGTTCTGTTTGCAGCAACACTGGTAAAATACAAGCCCAGGAAAGGCATCCAATATAAAAATGCCCTGGCACAGCAAGGCTGATGTGCACCCCGAATGCTGCTTCTGCATCTGCCGGGGCTGCTGCAGGGCTCGCTACAGGACCCCTCCATGCACAGACACACTTCTGTTGGTTGAGTCAAGTGGAGGGATGGAGGAATTTGTCCTGAGAGAATTATGTTAGACAGCTGCTACAGCTGTTCAGCTTTGTATCATGACCAGCAGGCAAACACAGAGAGGCTGCCATCGCTCACATTAGCCTCGAGGATGCCTGTGCCACAGCAACTTCACCCTCGACCTCCAGAGAGACACAGGATTTCAAGAACACATAGAGTCTTTGCCCTCCACCCCAATTAGTCTCCACCATCTGTGCTGCACATCCTGGAAGCAAAAAACAGGAGACAGAAAAAATTTTCATTTATGCAATGAACAACTGTAAAGATACACACTCCCCAAAATTAATTTGCTCACTCTTCAGGAGTATCCCCCGAGTAGAAATTCTGATCAAGTCCTTGAGCAGGCACAATCACCTCTGCTTGCATCTGATGCTACTACAATTCCCTTTTTGTCTTCAAGAGCTCCTCAAATAATGCTAAGCCAAAACACCTTTAAAAGACCTTATTATTTTTTTTTAAAGGCTCTCATCTTTCAGGTAGTTCATATCAAAAATCTTGCCCTGTAGTCTGAGGGCAGTTTCTCTCATTTGAGGAAAAGCCATTTTAATTCACTGAAAGTGAGCACAAAAAGGAATACCCAACAGGCAACTGAACCTGTCTGCTTCCTCAACAAAAGAGAAAACCTTGTAAGTGTAGCAGTAAGCTCTCTTTTTTAAATTGTTAACTACCTAACATTCAGTAGATATTAAAACTGGCATGCTATTGATTTTCTCTTGTCCAGAAACATCATCAGCTTTACTTAAGGGCCCCAAATGTTAACTCAAAAATGAAAGCTGGTTCTATTTTTAATTTTTTAATTAATCCAATACTATCCGAAACATTAACAAACGCCTTATCTCTTCATTGTAAACTAAGAATGTTTCTGCTTGTTCTTCTGGTATGGAATCCAAACAGCTCGGTATCTTTCTGATTTTAATTATCAGTAGCCAGCCTTATAATTTTTTCAGAGTGTATGGAAATTTGAAGTGGCAGCACACAAAACGTTAATGCCAAACACCTCAGTTCTGATATAATTTTCTTATATGTTTTTCCCTGTGATATAGTTGGATTGTCTCCAGAAGATCCAGTTTTAAAATATCAGTGATAACATCATGGCATTAGAAAATGAATTAATAAGTAAACTGAACATGAGCTTTTACTTTGTAATTGATTAGCTGTTGCTGAAATATTCTGGCAAAAGACTGATAGTGCAGGCACAAAAAACTGAATAAAAAAAATGAATGTGTGGTTTTGCAGAGATAGAAATAAATTAGAATAAGAAAAATATTTTGCTGCAAAACTATGCTGAACAACTGCTCTTATAGTGATATATGTGCTGCAGTTTTGCATTTATTGTAACATGTTCAAATCACACATTTTAATCAGCTTTAATGAATAATAAAATTTATATTCTTTTTTAATTCTATGACTAGGCAATAATCATATTTCTCACTCAAAGAATGAATACAGTTCAAGGGAGCTGTCTTTGTAAGCAGGAATTTATGATGATTTTCTGTAAAATTTTCTAATGAAAATCTTGGTTTCTGATCCATCAATATCTTATGTAATTTAAACAAAATGGATCTGATACTGCATGTAGCATAACAAAAATTTTTATGATAGTTGTAAATACTATAGGCCAGACACACCGCATTTTTATTGAATTATACAGGAGAATTTGCACTATGCCTGCTCATACTGCAGATGATGACAAATATTGCTCTAACTCCCATACCTCCCACTGCAAAGACATCCTTCATCTCCATTATAAAATGTGTTTTAAGAGCTATAAAAATACAAGTATTTCACTCATCTGGATTTATTTACAGTGAACTACTTGGAGGTTTTTAAAGTCAGTCCTCTCAAACTCACTACAAAAGAAAGGTTTAAAATCTCTTTTTCACATGCAGCACAAAATGTCTGCCTTCCCAGCCAGGCTCACAGAAGAGGGTTTGGAGGCAGATCCCCCTCACACAAGTTCTTTTATCCCCAGACAGCCAAAGGCTGGGCAGATAACGCAATAGGTCAGCCCCAAACACTTACACATAACACCTTCACAGCAGGAGGTGAACCTTTATGATCACATTCACCCAGTTCTTGCTATTTACAAGGAAGAGATACATACTGTACCAAAAAATGTTCCCAAGGGGAAAAATTAAGAGATAGTTACTTCCAGTAAAAGCACAAAGCCCTTCCTCCACAGAGGCTTTGCAGTGTCCTAGCTGCTGCCCTTAGCAGCATTTCCCATCCCATGAGTGCAGCCACACGAGGCAACCCACCCCACCTCACGGAATGTCAAAACCGCTCTCTCCTGCGCACCCATGCAACAAAACATCTCTGGGTGTATCTACACATAAAATAGCATGGCCCACTTCTCTCCTGAACAGAAGGACCCTACAGCAGCTTCCCCTGGCTAGGCTGCCTCTACCAGGTTGCCTGTTCCACGTTGTTCAATTGGGCTGTGCAATCCCAGAATACCCCTGCCCTGCAGGTCTCTCCTGGCCAGTGAGCAACGAGAACATGCAATGCCTTATTGGAAGAATTGCCCCCAGAAGTGCTTAGTGGAGGCACAACTGTGCCCACATGACTACTTCTTACAGGTACTGCTTCTTATTTTCTTGTCTGGGCTGCAGAGCAGTGAATTTACAGCACTGCTGGAAAAGCTGTGACATAGCTGCTTTCTAAGCCAGATCCCTAACCCAGAGTCCAGTGATACAAGTATGCCACATGCCTATTGGTATCCCAGGAAAGTGTTCTGAGTCTTGACAGGACCACACACAGAAGCCAGATTAACAGTGTATGAAAACTGAAAAGGTAAAACCCCAGCATTTTAGAAGAAAAACACAAAAATACAGATGAAACTCAGTACAGCTTCCCAATGCTTATTCCCCTTCCCAGAGGGTGCTTAGACTCTTGCATTTCCTAATGTCTTTTGGAGCTCTTTATACGTGTATATGCCATTTTCCAAAGCCAAATGGGAGGAAAATGAAGCAAAGCAAGAACTTTTACCCCATAACAATGACACTTGGATGACACACAGACACCACACCAATGCATTTGACCCTTGGGGAGATGCAAAGACGCCTGTTAGTCTGTCTGGCATTAGTGCTGGAAGAATGTCCTGCACATGGACCTTCCCTGGAAGGTACTGCCCACCACGAAAACAGGTTTGATAAAGGGTAGGGACCCAGCCTGGGGTTGTGCTGGATTAGGTCTCTCCTGCCTCATCCCAGAACAACTTCTCCACAAGAGTCTGCCTGAGCCTCTGCTCCAGCACTGAATGAGTTCCCATGAGCTCTCACCTCCTGCTCCCTTCTCCCAAGATGCTCTACACTACCCATGGCCTTTTCTGATTACCTTTCGTCACAGCTTCCCCAACTCCCTGTGTCGGGCAAAATGCAGGGCCATGATGAACCAACCACAGTGTTCTGCTTCCCAGCCTCCCCTCCTCCCTTACCTCCACAATCCAGTGATCCCATGCTGATCTTATCAAGGAACTGCATGTGTTCAGGAAGGAGGGGAGAGGTACAGCCCCCCACACATATCAGCTTCATCTGCCTCTCTGCTTCCCTGCAAATGGTAAATTCCTTCTCCCTAATTTTCTTACCCAGCCATTGCAGCTCCTTTGTGTCTCAATCCCACATCACTCTGCACCCTGCAGGCATGAGCCTGTCACACACCTGGCTCACCTTCCCCTCGCTGCTGAAACTGGTTTCCTGCTGGAGCCATGATCTGTGGCTCTGAGGCTCCTACCAGGTTCTCCATCCCCCCTTCAGTATCAACCATCTGTGACTAAGTTACAAGTTTCTTTGTACAAAGTTACATAGAAGTGGGCGATCAAGCAGAAGGGAGGTTCCAACCCCTTCTCCACCAGGGGGAAAATTCGCATCTCGGTTTAACATCAGTAAACTTGCAAGTAAGGGATCAATCAAGAACGCCCTCACTGCAGGAAAAGAGTCAACCAGGTAGTGACCAACAGAGACTCCAGTCCTCAAGGTTAAGGACTCGATCCTTGTGAATCATATGGTGTCTCAGCCTTTCCAGCCTCTGACTGAGACATCTCCTACAGTTCAGACATACCTAATGACTCTCTTTGTCCTCACTACCCACCCCAGCTCTACCCCAGTACTTGCTCTTTTATTAATTTTCTGATATTTAATATTCTGATATGCCACATTCACAGTTTCATTCTTTATAAAAGTCTTTTAATCAGCAAGTTCAAATGTTTTGCCATCGAAGTGTCTGTCATCCTGATGGTTCCCAACTAACTGCCCTGTTCCTCCCACCCATCAACTCTTCACAGTCTATTTTTCATGGGACAGAAACTTGTCACAGAGACCATGGAAGACTGAGGCCACCAGTCTGGACAGTGGAGAGACTGGAGGAGCCTGAAGTGAGAGCCAGTGCCCATCTCCACCAAGCTCAGAGGCAGCCAGGAAGAGCTGATGGGATGCTGGAGCCCAGCGCCAGTGCTGGTGCATTCGCCTGCACGCAGCAGCTCTCACCACGACTCAGGGTTGTGATTCCAGCAGAAAGCCCTGCTCAGCCTCGACTTGGGACATGCTTGGTATAGGCAAAACCTTCAGTGAGGAACACATGAAGGATGGCTTACAAAGTGCAGGGCTTAGCAGGCTTCTGACTTGACCCATCATGGGAATATTCCGTATGTGACAAAAGGTGCAGCTGCTGCTGACACAAATGCAACATCTTGTCTGCATTCAATTCCAAAATGTGTGATAACACCACAGCCCTTGGGAAAAACCTTGCCATAATTTTTGACATTAAAAAAACTCCTAAGATGTAAGTCTAATTGTTGCTGGAAACAGATAAACTCTTTTATCTGACATTACAAAATAAAATTTTAAAAAAAGTTAGCCTAAGGCAAATACTTGGCATGGAAACTCTTAGCCCAAACACTAAAAGTTTGGCTAAGTAGTAAGGAACTGAAAACTGAGTAATGTCTACTGCTACTGCTCCCAGACCCACCTATACTGTTCACAAGGGAGAAGTGCACTGTATTAGCTGTGCCAAAGAAGATAAAGCAATGTGTCTTTCCAGCAAAGGCAAGTTCTTAGTTTCTCAGTAGGTTAAAAAAAAAAAGGAAAAAATGCAAACAATCCACATTCAAGGACTATGAGAACAACAACCAAATCTTGGTAGGTTCAGAACATAACTGAACCAGCTGTAATACCTCCTTAAGAACAGAGTCACTTTCTGAATCAATGTCACGCTGCTACACGTGAACGCAGCACAAGCTAGTTCCTTGGAAAATGTGTCACTTAAAAAAAGAGCATACATTCCACAACCAAGGTTTTGATTTTACACTAAAATAAATGAGAGCATTCCTAATTAGATCTGGTTCAAAAACCCCCTTTGTTTCCTAAAAATATACTCAGTAACTGTTTGGTTATTTGAGTTGGCACAATGGTGAGTTATCCCACTCACAATCAGAAAATAGGAAAGTCAGTCACAGCATTCTAATTCAATAGGATATTCTCTTAGAAGTAAAATATTTCGGTTTGCAATTTGTATAAAAAATATTTTTACCTAAAAGCTATGAAAGGATTAAGTAAAACTAAAACATGGTTCACTTCTGCCTTTCAGAAAAGCCAATGGCAAATGTTCCACACACTTAAGTAGAACCAGCTGTGTTTCCTAATCCACCAAATAGCTGAATTTTGTAACTGTCTTCCTCTGATAAAATGTCCATATTCAAGACATAAAAGCAAATAGGTCAAGAAGCTGCAGCATGTGGAGCCTGAGATATTTCCCCTTTCACAAACTGTTTGATATCACAGACAGAGAAAAAGCTTTGGAAATAATCAGAAAGACAAAGATAACATCAGACAAAAATCAGGATTTTCATGAATGAAATCCTTACTCTTTGAAAGCCAGAAGTAGTCTAAGGTTACCCCTCTACCTTACTAGTTCTTCCAATAAAAAATAAACCTTTTCTAGAAAATCTGACATCTTCACATAAGATACATATAATTCGGGCAGACAACAGTGCTATCCAAGTATAATAAAATCTCTAGCTGACAACTGCTGCTAAAATCCATACCCCAGATAAATGCTGGCATTGCACAACCCTCAGTTGCTCTGATGGAGCCAGGCTGGATACTGTCAGCAGTGTCACGGTGCTCTGACACATGTGCCCAGACAAGTTACTTGCAATACCCAAGGCACCTAATACCTTGTGAAGAGCAATGTGTGATCAGCCAGCCTCCCCACAGTCAGCTCTCTTAAAAGATGAACTCTTCTGAAAAATCTGAGAAGATGGCACCTGTCATGCACTGAACTTGATAAAAAAATATGGCTCTGAGAGTTTCTTCTTATGTTAATACTGCATATTAAAGTCTTTATGAGCCTTCTAGTTTTTCCCATCACACATGGAAGATCCATTGTAAGCCAATCTCACCACCACCTCAAACTACCTTTTCCAGCTCAAACCATGTCTCAAAGGCCCAGCTCTTCCATCATATCTGGTACTTATCATCCATTACATACATAGGTAAAGGCTATTTGCTCTTCTGCTCATCCTCTTCTCTCTTTGTCCCTATCCCTCTATACCTTTTCCATCACAGATTTGCTTGGGTATTGCTCTAATTTGTCTTCGAAGAAGGATAAAGATGAAACGTGATGTTGTAAGCAAGACACTGGAAGAACTTTAATGAGATATCATATCCTGGGTTCACCACAGCTTTCCTGTGCGGCTGGAATGTCGATGAAACCCAAGTTTCACTGGAGTCAACAGCAATCCTCCTCACTAACTTTCCCTCAAGGCCTTCTCCAGTGAATTTCCACACCTCTGAGGTTTCTTTCCCTTTCAACAGAACAGCCAGCGTAATCTGCAGCTGCTACAGACAAGGGAGCTGGCTCTTACCTCACCCAGTGGGACAGGATCTTTTCATAGGTCCAATTCTGATAATTTCAAACAATTTAACTATTAGTAAATTCAACTTATAAATATGACCTGTGAGTAAGTAAGCATCTATAAAATTGTTTGCATTTGATACATGCCCTTGTTCCCGGCCCCCAAATTTCACACTTCTTCTGAAGATCTGATCCTGCAAGTACTCAGAAGCAAGAGTAATTTAATATATGATCAACCATGACAGCATCCATGGGACTCTTCAAGGGATTCCTGGCAAAGGATTATGGCTCACCTGCATGTGGCTGGGTTGTGTGTAGGTAACACAAGGAAATATATATATTTCACACACTCAGCTAGTGATACAGCTTTTAATGTGCTCTAGGAACTGAAGAGGTAAGATCATACAGATTTATTAATTCTATCAGGAGACTGATAATTTCTCAGATAATCCACAAAGTACGAAATATGATCATCTGAATTAGCTAGCAGTTCAGAAATATTGATTTTAAATTGGCTTAGATAGGCTTCAACCTGAAATATATTAACTGTAATCTGTCTGCAACAGGCTAATAATAGCCTGAAATCTCTAAATTGGTATTTGATTGTTAATGAGTTAGTGCATGTTTGGCTTCCAGAGGTATTCTGCTATCACTAAATATCTTGTGATTTTGGTGTTGGGTCTCTTGGATTTGAGATCATTGAGTACTGTAAACAACATACAAGCAAGAACAGTAACTACAAGGTGCTGAGCAACAGTTCTAGCACACAGAGAAAATGACTGCCTTCAAGGTTAGAAAAAACATCTCTGGCATGAAACAGGGACTACTGGTCATGGAATTTTACAAAGTGTTTTTGTATCTGTCCCTTTTTCAACCACAAGAAGACAGCAGACTCTCTAATGTGTTTTAACAGCAATGCCATTTTTAGGAATGTATTAAATAATTAACACTAGTGTACATGCTGTAATTTGCTAAATGCTTTTCATCTGTACAAAGACACAGTTCTTTCCAAAACAAAACTAAAAATTAGCACCCAATTGCTAATTAGCAGACTACAAGACACATTCTCCTGACCTTCTGTCAGATTAAGCTTTCTGCACTGCTTATGCTGCATCCCTCTTTCTGTGGCACACAGTTCAACCATTTAGCTTACTTCTTGTTTTCTACAGAAAATGAGTTTGTTTTCTATGTCATAGCATTTTTCTCTTTTTAGCACTAGCACATTATATTTTAAAAAAGTTTATATAATACTCTATTTGCATTTTTAATATGTTTTGTTTATTTTAAAAACAAAGAGCTGAGCTTGCACATTACTGATGCAGAAAGCATAGTAATGGAAAAACAGGCTCTTATTTGTCAGCTGAAGTAATGCGTGCATTCAACCAAATTTTTCCTTTTAAATTAGAAATTAGAAAGTGAAATATACATGCTAAAATAAACTATAACAAAAAGAGGAGGTGACTAGTGCACTAATCTCCATTTAGTTGGATACCTAAACCTTCACTAGATTATTGTGGGATCTGGATGTTTAGCTCTAGGAGAATACTTTGAAACTCAGGATTTTAGTATTAATTTAATTTCCAACTAAATCCTTGAGTTAGGTGAGGGACAGAGGGAAAGTGATGGAGAGACAATTAAAAAAAAAAAATCACCAGTGACCTGAAAAACTGCTGAATTTCATAGCAAACTTAGATCAGACATGTAGTATTGATTATTTATTTAGTACAGTAATTCACACAAAACCCTGTCTTTAATAACATTTCAATGTTAATTTCATAGATTGCATTATTGTAAAATGTTGGAACTTTCATCAATTCCTCTTCAAATATTTGGCTTTTTTACAGGTTTGCACAAGCCTTCAACAAATATCATACACCTTCATATACATACAGGATATGTAGTCATGGAGATAATATGTGGAAAGTTCAGTAACATGTACCATGATTATATCAATCAATTTAAAAGATTTAAATTTAAAGCAATTAAATAATACTAATATGTAGTGCAAAAATTTCAGTGTAACAGTTCTTGCACTTTTACACTAAATGTAAGAGAAGAGTACAGTCCTGATAATAAAATGCTTGGTCCTATTAAGACAGAGAGAAAAATTTTTACTAGCTTGCTGATAGTCTGATTCAGAAGTCACGGGACACACCAAAGTTTCATTTTCAAAACCTAATGGAGACTCTCCATCACCCCATAGATTTTTGTCAGACTCTTAAAAGCATATGATTGCCTACAAATGCACTGTATGTGTAGCTGTCTGGCCCACAAGCTCTTATTCACATGTTAAAAAATAAAAATAATGTTTCATATCAAGAATGCTAGAGCTTTGGGAACTGTAAGAAATAAAAAAGTACCAGGTGACACTAAGAAACCTACTATTCTAAAGGCATACACTGAGACACAAGAAAATCAATGCCATTAGGTGATGTCCTGCAAGGTATCAAAAAGTCATGAAAAATGCCTTTCTCCTGACAACAGAGTTTTCTGACCAAAGACACTCTCACTGACAGTGTGCCCAACAACCAGTTCCCATCTGACATTTCAATATTGCAAGCATTTTCCTTTTCCAGACATCCAAGCTTGTGTCCCGGAAATCCTGTGGGAAAGGCAGTAGAACTGGCAACTGTGATGAGGCTTTGGAGAGAGTAGTGCTTCCAGCTCTGCCATCCGTGATGGACTGAATCATCCTCCTTGGTGCACTGAGTTACAGTAAAAAAAATGAGAAGAAAGGAGGAAGGAGGAAGGGAAAGGGAAAAGGAGAAGCCAACCAGATAGCCCAAAGGTCAGCACTTGTCTTGATTGTGCTCAACACTGTTGGTTTTTGCATCAGGCCATTTCTCCTCTATAAGGTATGTTCATTTTCCTCTTATGTAGCAAGGAAACATTTGGGCTTTCATTATGAAACTAGTAACAAAACTAAATGCTACAGATTATTTACCAAAGCAAATAAAAAGGACTATAAAAATAAAAGGTGCAAGAAAGAGCATTCAAAAGTGGAGTCATTGCCAGACAATGGCCAGAAACTAACCTAGTTTTATGGGATTCTTCACCTATGCTTTGGATGTGATTCTGTTAAAGATAAGGCAAAAAACAGATTTGGACCATTCATTTAATTGTAGATTCTAAAAGGATTTTCTGAAACAACAGATTTCTCTTGCCAATTGTATTTGATAAAAAAGCATAAGTGAAATCACATGCCTTTCTTGCAAGTCACAAATAAATAGACTGAATCAGGCAAATTTTAGTCTCAAGCTCCTTTCTTAAAATAAGTTTTGGGCTTACACTCTTTTGTCTCGTAACTTATTAGGAACATTAGGAGACCTATTTCATACAACTTTGTTTCTTGGATAAGTAGACATATTTAATTTTCATCCATTCCAATTCCGCAAAGGCTAGGGCAGAAAAAATATCTTTTATTCCAGAGGGCTTCCCAGTTGCTTCAGCCTCATCATTTTCCCCCCAATTGGCCTCCAAGCCCCTGCTGACAATGCTGGCTCTGCTCATGCTGAAAACTAGTGCAGGGCAGGGGATGCCTGATGGGTTCATAGAATTAAAAATCCTTTTTTCCACAAAATGTTGTTTTTTCAAATAGTGTCATTCCCATATGTGTAACAGTTTTTACTCTGCATGTTTAAAAGTAAATCTGGAAAGACTTTGTAACTAGGCTTAAATATCCACTACCTCTAATTATTGCACAATTAAAATAATAATAGTAGGACTTTTTGACTAATCAAAGAAAAATGAACACTTAATTGAACATTTCACAAATGTTTCATATCAATCAGCAAATAAAAAACCCTTGAATTTTTATTGCAGTATTTACTTGTGTTGCTGAGAGCTCTTTAAGGCATCAATGAATATAACAAACCCATTTATTTATAGCATGTTTGCTCTCACTAGGATTGAAGTGTGCACAGGAAAACAGAAGATGTTCTCTGGGATGTCTTAATAAAAACATATGTAAATAGTTGGGGAAACAAGAACAGCAGCATATAACAGCAGGAAACTTGTACAAGAAGCCTAAATTGTTGCTGGTGGGTTTTTCCCTTAGTTAAATAGACAGGTGAAAATTCCCCTTTAGGACAGTGCAAACAGAGCATGAGTGGCTTCTGGAGGAAAATTATTGTACACGTGGCTTCCAAAAACACTGTGTCTACAATACAAAATTAGATAGCAAGTATGTGAATAACAAAAGCTAAAATCCCTAAGAATAATGAGATTCATTTAATAATTGTACTAATGCAAGATAAATATTGTCCTTTTAACTTGTGCTCTGACCACTGAGGATGCAGTTTTATGAACAACTTTCCAGTAGCACGTGAATGTATGCAGTGACTTCTCTGAGGTTGCTGAACGATTTCCCAGATTGTATTTCAGGTGGTTTAAACCCCCAGCCCAGCTCATCAGTCAACCACAGTAAACAAGTGTTTATACAGGGAAAATTATAAGGGGAGAGAAAGTAAATAAAGGTGAAAAGACAGGTTTTCTACTGGTATGAAGTACAGCTTCTCTTTCCTTTCTTATTTTTCTTAGAGATTATCCAGTTGTATAATTGCATTATTTTTGGTGCTGGAGAGCTAAAAAATCACAGCAAAGGAACCAGACTTGCGATAACATCATGAGCAGGTGTGCATTGAAGTGTTCAGACTGCTCTCCTGACAATCTCTCAAAAAAAGGCAATTTAACTCTAGAAAGACATCCCAGTTAATGCAGACCTATGGTAACCTGCTGTATGGTTCAGATAATCTATTTGAAATGTGAAGTGATAGACGAGAGCTCCATTTGTCACATCTTCCCCTGCAGATATGTGAAGAAAAAAACCAGAACTCACCATTATTCACCAGGACATGGAGTGGACAATTCTTTGCTCTAAACTGCTGCACAAATTGCCGTATAGACTTCATGGAAGCCAAATCACAGTATAAAAACTCCACTGGGAGAGAAGAGGAGATGAAAACAAACAGAGTTAAGTCAGTTACAATGACATAAAAACACACAGACATCAACAAGGACTCCTGTGATAATGTCACCAGTAAAGAAAGGTTTATAAAAAGAAACTAGGCTTTTCAAAATCATGGGTGAAGCTGGTCTCAGAAGGTTCTTTTTTTCTCCTTCCTCCCTTCATTTCTATTTTTAAACTATTGATTCTTCACAGAGCAAATATGGGGAAAGTTGCTGCCAGGAGTTGAGGAAGGGCATCAAATGAAGCAAATACTCACCAGCCCTACTGTTCTTACTACCGCTACCATTTAGGACGAGGGGCTACAGTGCTTCAGCACTGAGATGATCAGGACATGGCAGCTGGAAATCAAATGGGTAGAGGAGAAGGCACATCAGACACTGCAAACACATATTTGTGTTTCTGACACAAATATGCTGACCTTTGTTTTTTCCCAGATTATTTGCTTAGTATCTGCTGTTGGAATAGTTTATAAAAGAGAGCTTTATTGCCAGTAGGAGAGATGAGCAGCAGCACACCCATGCAGCAACTCCACTGATCACTGATCAGCAGCACAAGTAATGCTGTGGCTCCCATGGGTATCCAGGGACATTTGGTGTCCAGGTCACCTGGGAGCAACAACCAGCCACAAAAATGCCATTTAAATGTGGGTAAGAGTCATGCTGACCCTTGGCTTTGGCAATGCCAGTGTGATTTGAGAGACACATACCTCACACAGATATTGTGGGCGGCATCCTGCCTACACTGCTGGTGTTGGTCAAAGGGCAGGGTGGCAGGGGTGGGGGGTTGGCAATCTGACTGCACCGACAATATTGCTCAAGTGGCAGGGTGTCAGTGTCTCAAAACATATTTGAACCAGTCTTTATTTCCAAGAAAACACATATCTAACAAGCATCCTTTTGTCCAAAGCATTAGTCAGCCATCGACCTTCACTAGAACACTACAGAATTAATTAGTTAAAATAAAAAATATTACTTAAATCCGCCAGTAATGTTAAACCCATCAGGTCTGAAAATTCCCCCGCTGCAGTTGTTCAGCTTTCAACCCCTGGCTCTCACAGCACTGCCTCATCGGTTGCCTTGCTTTGCAAGAAGCCATGACCAGAGTTATAAAGTGAAAACAAGCAGTGCCCCCTGCCAACGGCAGTAGCTATACACACACAAACAATCCAAATTCTTTAGAAGCTCTGCAAAGGGCAAAAAGAAAGAAAATAATTACCTTGCCCAACTCTTTTACCATTTGAAAAAGTATATATTGCATGCCAGGCTTTTGGTTTGTTTCAGCACTAGCCATGTTTTAAGGAAGAAAATATGAGCCTCTACCACAGATAGTTATCTCTTCTGGTTTCCTACTTGTCACTGTGGGAACCCAAGTCAGCTAGCTGTTGTCAGCTCCACCCTACCAAGACACTAAGGCTCTGAGACAGATTTGCTTCCATAAAGTGAATTTTCCAAGGAAGAGGAAAAGGCGTTTCAAATTGAGAAAGTCAAACAATACTGAGCAACCTTCAGTGACTAGGTCCATCAGAGAGGAAGGCAAAGGCTGTACAAAGCAACTCCCCTTGCTCACTGTGTCCTTGCAGGGTGAGCCCTTACTGTCCTGTTTGGTTTCAATGAGCTCCTAGATTTCCCAAGCTGTGGCAACCTCTGCACAGATGCTCAGTCTCCAGGATGGTTTTGGCCACCACATCAAAGGACTGGGGTTTCAGAGGCTCATGGTGTCTTCCCCCCTGCCCACCGCCCTCCCTCCTCCTGGCCCCGGGCCTGCTGCCCTGTGCTCCACAGGAAGGAACAGCCACCCCTTTCCTTGCATATGGGTTCCCCTACCTCTTCTTATGAAAGAATCAGCCTTTGAAAGAAAGGGAAATTAAAGATACACAGTTCTTCAGAAAATGCTAAAAAATGCCTTTCTGATAGGAGGATTAAACTATTAGATAAATAGGCTCCAGTCCAGGCTGTATTAAGAAACCTTTCCTCTTACTCTCCTCCCTGGTCCATCAGGGATGTTCACCAAACTGTTTCATCCTGTCCCTACCAAGGCTCCGAGCTATAATGCCCCCTTAGAGCATGTCAGTACAATAAGAGACTAGGAAGGCCTGCAGGCACAACAGAAAGATAAATAAAAAAAAGACGTTCACATCTGTTATTTAATTCCTTTCCAGGAGAACTCTTTCTCCTGTTGCCTTAGTATGAGGCTTTAATAATCCTTATATATTTGAAACCTAGACAGTAATAGTCTCCTGAATTTGTCTTAGTGAAAGTATATAAATTATTCAGTGGCCTTTTCCATTAAAAAAAACCCAAACAACAATGCTTAGATTCCATTTATAAGATAGTGTAAATACATTTTTTCAAAGTGTCTCTAAAGTAATACCATTTCAACAACACTGCCTGTGAATAGAAATAGACAATTTCTTGAGCTCTCTGCAGGCCTTTAGGAGGTCAGCAATTTTGTTTAATTTCACTGAAGCCGTACGCCTGGAGATGGTGAGGAAATGTAAAAGTTATTAACTCCTGTCAATGAACAGAGTTGCTCAGGCCATTCCTCCTGTTGCCTGGCCGCTGTATAAAACCACGTGAATGACACTGTAATTGCTCAGACACCCAAAACCTGGTCATAATAACTTACTAATAATTAGTGCAACGATGAGTGAAGTGAAGGCCTAGGTGAAGCTTTATGCTGACTCAGCTCTTGCTCTACTTCTTCAGGCAGCATCAAGGAAAGAGATTAGGGAAAGCATGATCAGCTTCTTAGGAGGCAGTCACACTGCCAATGGAGGAGTTCAATACAATACAATACAATACTTTCAATACAGAAATATTCACCTTGGTACAGAAGGCATTAGACCTTCATTAACTGGGGTATTTTTTGGCATAGTGCAGGCTCCAATCACTTCTTCACCTATATGGAATCTGACATTACTGACTCGATTGCCACTACATATGCAAGAAAAGCAGACCCTTGAGGACATTCACTAAGCTAAATTTTAATCTCTTCCCTTATCTGACCTTGCATTGCCAACAAGAGTGGTGGTTAGATAACCTGTGAGCCAGTAAGGTGCTTTTTAGCCTGACCAATGCAGTCTCATCCTGCCTGATAATTAACTTTTTGCTGCAGCTGTCTGATCTCCCCTCCCTTAATTTTGCAGTTCTGCACAACAAATGCTGTCCTCCATTATGACTGTAGAGTGCCCAGACTAATGGCACACTAGGCCAAGGCTATCATTACTAAACTTATTTACTTGCTTACTTGGGAAGCATGTCATCATATTCAGTGTTTGTAAAGCACTTGCCATCAAAAGATCAGAACACGCTTTGGAAAGGAGAACAAACAAATAAATCAACCCCCAAACTTTTCTTTGTGCTCACGGGGCAGAAACACTAATGGCCAGAGTCCTTGTTGGTGCTCGTTTATGCGTGGAAACTCTGCCAGGGAGGTGGATTCACTGGCACAGCCCCATGCTGACCGTGGTGCCGTTCCCCTCAAGCAACTGTGCCAAAATGTGGCTCCAAGTCGTGTGCTGACACAGAGGCAGGGCCTTGAGCAGAACCTGAGTTTCTTCTTTGTCCCATGGTGATTTTTTTATCCTTATGTACTGAGGAACTACAAATTTAGAAGCTAAGAAAAGTGGTAAGTTTCTAGAATATTTTGAAGCATGCACAAATATACTAAGCAGGACAATTTTTTAGATGCCTTAATTAATAAAGACCAGTGTTTAATAATGTGAGGAAAAGACCAAACTGGATTGTGAACTAGTTATGTAACTTGAAATACTTGACAGAAACATGAATGGCAATGTTTTTCCACACAGGATAGTTATGAGCAAAAATATGTGCATTAACAGCAAGAAAACTGAAACTTGCCAAAATTCTTATCTTTTACCACAACAGTGGCCTTTCTGCTTTAGAGTTTAATAATCTAATAAGTTTTCAAAACTACCTAGTTATTTTCATTTTCTGTATGCTATTAAGTTCAAAAATGGAGAGTAGGAGCTATAAGCTATATACAGAGTATCTGCAGCTAATGCTACTGAAATATTAAAATTTCTAACTCTACCCCATTTTATCTCTCCTTTTGCTGTACTACTTGCTTTCAGGCACTTTTTTAGTGAAAGACATGCCTGTATTTCTTTCTTCTACTTGATGTATCCCATGTTCTTATCTAAATAATTTTTCCAGTGAAAGAGAGGACATCCATAATTGTCAGACACTGGCTAAAATTTTCACTCTTAAAAATATTTTTCTATTCTTTTATTGTAATTTGATGATTCAGTTGTCAGAGAGTTATTAGCTAATGCAATACAGGAGCACAATTTCCCAAAAGACAGCCAGAGTTACTTATGCTATTAACCACACAGGAATAGATATGTATATGATGGTGCTGCAATTGCTGTTTTCCCTAACTGCTTTCTTTCAAACATGTATCTGCCTGGTGCAGCACCTTTTCAGCCACAGGGAAGTCAGCACAATGTTTTCTAGCTGCACCTCACAAGGCCCATGCAGACCCCACAAAGCCATGATGGCTGACCACGTGTGACACCGCTGAGCACATGTACTGTGCAGTGCTTGTTCCTGCATTTTACACCCTCTGCTCACTTGGTCATGGTAACTAAAGTTAGAGGACCTGAATGACTGGCACCTGGTAGCTCCTGGAGAGCTTCCTGATGCCCTGAGCCCACAAAATCCAGGAGGTGGCCCAGCGTTAGGACAGCCTCACACAGCCCCTGAGTGCTCACACTCCCCTGAGCTTCCCATTCAGAGTCAACTTCCACATTTCTGTCCGCTGGCTTCTTCACACTATTAGCACACCTTTCTTCGCATCCAGAGCTCCCCTCCTTTGCTTTCCACACCAGCACAGTTGACTGTGACTGCACATTTCCTCTGTGTCTGTATCACAGTGCATAAAAAGCATGAAATTGGAATTTCAGTCTTGTATGAAAGGAAAATTCAGAAGCAAAAAGAATGGACAGATACTGCAGTGAACGATCAGGGATTGTAGCTTTTGAGATGTTTACTGATTATCTGAACACAGTAAAATGCAATGTTTTGGTTTCCTCAAAGACTATACCACTTAGGCTTGGTTTAGATCAGATTAAGATGAGATAAGGCCACCTACCAACTACCACTTTTCATGCATTCAGCTCTAACTCATCATGTTGAAATTATTATGGACAGCTACAGCTCTACTTCAGCAGAAATCATAAGTCAAAGTCGACTTGGTTTTAGTATTTATGCCACGGCAGTTTTCCATCATGCTTTCAACGCCTTTGTGTTAAAACCGCATGCAGGGCATCCATTCTAAGGAAAGCTTCAAGTCTGCCCAGAACTGCAGGGAGCTGAGGACTACAGAAAGGATTGCTTTGCCTATTCCTACTTGCCACCCATCTAACCAGTGTCTGAAGATAGCAGAGGAAGAGTTACTTCTTCAGCAAGGAACAAGGAATGCTTCCTAGACAAGATAATAAAAAATGGTGTTCAGTACCCAGGTATTCATGTTCAAAAAAGTATCTCACAGGTACATTACATTCTGGTTTCCATATCTCCCTGTGGAGATATGGAAACCAGCAAGAAGACTACACTACACAACAGCAAGAAGAAATGCTGTCCTGCTCATAAACAACTGAGCATGATTCTGAGAATCTGGACAGTGCCATGGAGATGTTTATCAGAAAGGACCCTTGACGAGTTAAAAACCTGCCATCTGCTAGATGCTGCACTGCAGAGCTCAGGAAGCTCTGTTAGCAAGGTGGCAGGTGAAAATGAAGGGGAGCAAACCTCAGGAAAGAAACAGCATGATCTGGGAGGAGAAGAAGACATAAAGCAGTACTGACTGGAGTCTACTTGCCTTTTTTCATCACTCTGTCCTTGCTGTGAGCGGAAAATGCAAAAGCAGTTCTACACTGCTAACACAAACTTGTGGTTTATCATTCTGCCAGCTGGGTATGTGCAGCAGCACACAGGTCCCCATCTGCAAAACATAACTCCTGCTAACAGAATTTTTCTACATTGTCTGGAACTCCCACAAACGCTGTTGTGAAAGTTGTGCTCAGACATGCATGATGACAGAACACTGTGTGCTATTCAGGACCATAAAATGCTTACTTTAAAAGGACTTCTCGGTAAACAAAAGCAAACAAAATCCTTCAGGTAAATAAGGTGTGTACCAACCAACTGCATATTGAGCACAATGAGAGCCAACACAAATGCAGGAAGCACAGCGTCTCCTATTTACGCTGTGCTCCTGCCTTCATGCACTTGATGACCTCTCTGGCCTCTACACCACGAGCACTCTACAATCTCCTCCATTCTGCATTAGCAGCCAAGGTTCACAGGGATAAAATATTAAATTGATTAACGCACAGACTATCCTAGTATGTGCAATTGTACCCATGACACTGGTTGACCCTTAATTCTAGTTGTGGCTATGGTGACAATTTGCAGAATTTTGGTTCCTAATCCTTCAAATTATTATAAACATGTGACCTTGGACCGTGCCTGTGACCTGCTGGACATTTTATAAGTTCTCCCCCGTATTATTCTCTGTCTTTTATTAGCCTGAATAATTTTATGGCCCTTTTTCAGACCACTGATCTTTCACAGACTATTAACAAAAATAATAAAGCATGGGTAACTCTAGCAGAGATTTACTGTTCAAGCTGATGCTTGTGATATATCACTGAAGAAGAAGACAAATGGAAGGCACCCATCTGCCAAAGTGTGTGACTGCAGTGGCACAGATCAAAATAGTGAGCATATTTAAAGATATACCATTTGAGTATTTTTATATTAAAAGATACACTCACAATTTAAGGCAGCCTAGTTTGTCTACAGCCTTTCAGCAGGCAGGCAAGAGCACCTAAATTCAGCTGCTTCTTCTCTGAGTCATCCGTTTTAGCACCTCTAACTTTAAAGGCAGTATAAAGATATGAACTTCCTGTGCCTAATGTCAGCCTTTGTAAACAGCCTCTGTTTCATCCTCCAGCCAGTTCAGGGAAACAAGAGCTCTGCATCAGTGTTATAACATAAAGAGAAATCACATTAGGCAAATATTAGAAATTCATGCTTTTTTTTTTCTGTCATGAAAGTTTGAACTTTTTCTGCTCAAAGTGGCACCATTTCTTAACCATATAGCTAGACCCATTGTACTAAGAGAAACGAGGAAGAATGTCTTCAGCTGGGAGCTGTTTTCTTTCTCTGAGGTGGAAGAGTAAAATAAAAAAAAGGAATTGCTTTTCAGAAACTGAACAGTCTGCCTCAGCTACTTTCAGCTTACACAAGAGAAGTGTGTGGCCTAGTACAGTGATCCTTTAGCTTGTTACATTCAAGAGACATCCCGGTAGCTCTTGTGTACTCATTAATCAAAATGGACAAAGTTTAAGGAAAAGAACAGTGTTCCAGTTCCATCAGTAGCAGCAGCTCCCATTACTGCTAAAATGTCAGCTCATCACAGGAGAGATCCCTGAACAGCTTCACAAAGTACATTGCCAGAGTACTGGGACCTAACAGCAGCACCAAAAGGAGGGAGTCCATCTAAAGCAACACAAATGCCCATGTGTGACTCTGCTGATTGCAACACCCGGCAGGATGTAATTTAAATATGTTGCCATTTTAGCACAGTTCATAAAGACATGGCATGCTCTGGGTTTTCCAAACATGCAAGCAGTGCTTTGCCATATATTATCTGACATTTTCTGTTCATTCAGTGGGGCCAGAGCTTGAAAAGAATAAGCTGCCATCAACTTGTCAGAAGAGTAACCATGGGAGGTGATGGCAGCAGGACAAGACCAGTGGGATCCACAGCCAGCTCTCAGGGTGAGAAAGGTTATCTCAGCTTCCTGTGGGTAAAATTTCCTCCAGATTGTTCACTGGGGAGGCTGAGCTTTTTTAGAATAGCAAATATACAATAATAGATATATATAAAATTTCCTCACATGCTTCCTCCTCATGAGTGTCAGAGACTGAAAATAGTTCATGTCTCAAAAATTGATATAAAGTTTGTGCTCATTATAAAGAAGCTTCAACCAAAGAAGCTTCCTTGAAGACTGGGATTTTGCTGATTAGATAAAGGGAAACCCATTGTTCAATCATTCCCGACTGACTTTGGGGTGGGGGGAGAGCACAGCTCACAGACCCAGATTTACACAGACACCCCCCCCCCCCCCCCGACCCCCATGTTGCAAAATGATTAGAGGATCAGGGACATGGATCATTGATAGAATTACGGGATCAATAAAAGAACTGTACAAGCAAAAGGCCTGCAAGCAAAAGTTAGTGTGAGAAACTGTCTGCATGAGAAAATCCCTGTGTGAGAACCAAGCCTGAGAACAAAAAGAGAGTTTGAGGATGTGCAGCTGTGCAGATAAGATGTAGTGACCAGGAGAAGGGAGGGTGAACTCTGAATTCTTTAATCATAACATAACTAGTAGAAGCTTGCGAATGTTGTCTAATTATGTAGAAGCAGAAATGCACTTGGATAGGTTTAAGCCACTTAAGAGTTAACAAGCTGGTATACTATATAAGTGCCTCTGGATTGCTAATAAAGGGAGCTTGCTTTTATCAACCATATTGGCTGGTCTGCAATTTCTCCCCCCGCTGCAGTCGCCAGACTTTTCTAACACCCCCAGCCACCCGAGGAGTGGGGGGAGGAGATTTTGGGTACATGGTGTAAGCTCTGGCCATAGGCACTGAACACCCATCCTCCATTACGCAAACTGGCCCAGCTGTGGAACCCCCAACCCCACAGGGCACATCCACAGGACTTTCCTGTGAGAGGTTTGGCCCCACAGGGCTGCACGTGGTGCAACAGACCCAGAGTCTGCTGTGGGAGACTGACCCCACCCCAGGGGGACATGGCCGGACGTGCCCACCCAGCCTGAGCATGTACACCCATGGGACTCTGTGCCTTCCGGGGGGACCTTCACCACGCAGAGACCAGCTGGAGAGGATCAACGAACAGTGTTGAGATCCACAGAGTGGTGATATTTTCCTTATTCTGTCCCTGTCACCCTTTCTGTCCCTCCCACCTGCTTTCTACTTCTTTCCTTTTTTCCTCTCTCTCTCTCCCTCTCATCAAATAAAACCCTTGTCACTGGCATATGGTCTCATTTGCACCTTAATTCAGGCAGAGGCATTTCTAAGAACCTTAAAACTGGATCTCAACAATGAGTTCAGGTGCTCATCACCCAGGTTTCTGACAGTAGAGAGACAAAGTCCTCTGATATCCTCCCCTATTGTTATGGAAAGACTTTGTTTTCACTCCTCTGGAGAACTGTTTGGGGATCTCCTTCTGTCACCATTTCTATTGGTGTGCCTTCACATAAGTTGAAAAGAAATGTGACTTTGTTTCTTCATAGGACCATTTAGAGCCCTGTGAAGAAATGGTGGGAAAATGCCATGGCCACATTAATTTCAGTCTGAGCCTGGTATTCAGAATTAAAAAAAAAGTGTTGCAATGAACATGCTTCTCATATCTTTTTCTGAGGATTGAGGAAGGCAGCCTTCATCCTGTTTACAGCTAAGCATGCTTTCTTCCCTCCAGAAGGATCAAAACCAAAAGGACAGGCCTGGGTAAAATCCCTTCGCTTCACAGGGACAGAAGATCTCACAGTGAGCTTCTGAAGATTCATCATGTATTGACATAAGAGAAGATGGTTTCAAATATCTTCTTTGGTATTATTACCCTCATTGCAGGGGGATTGGACTAGACCATCTTTAAGGGTCTCTTCCAACTCAAATTATTCTATGATTCTGTATACTTTTAGATGTATCTTCCTCTTGCTCCCTGGTGAACAGATTTTTATATTAAATTTCATAGCTGTATTTTGTGAACTGTAGATATGTTTCCTTTTCTTCTCAGGTGACATTTACTCCTTGGAATGGCTTACTCTACACTGTGACTTATATCTCATTTAAAACCTAAAAATGTATGGCACATAGGCAACATACACATCACAGTGTTCTCTATTGACACTTTCTGTTGGGACAGAAACTCAAGTAAAGAGCTGTTTGGATGTAATACAGAGTCAACCTATTAATGAAGATAAAAGTCAGCAAGGCTTATACAAGATGGCAAAATGAAAATGTACTTCAGAGCAAGCTAGGAGCATGATTCTTCCTAGAAATTATCCCAAGTCCTCAACTGATTTAAACTGGTGTAGTTTTGCAAAGTGTATGGAGCTGTCATTTGTTTCCAGTTTCTCAGCTCTGGATTTGCACATTCCCAATGTATCTTGGGTTGCAGAGCTTCAAAGCTAAAATATCAATTCGCTTGTATAATTTGATGATCAAGGACACATACAAGCATATGAAAGAGAGATGGCAAAATAAAGGGCCAGAGACCTTTTGCTGGTATTCTTCTCCTTCAGAATATTTTAGGAGTATCCTGACTAAAACAAGCATCAGCACTCATCTTGAGCTGTTTCTGTCTTAACTTGCAGAATTTTTTTCTATATTATCAGCTTACTTCTCACAAGAAATTTAAATTTATTTATTTATTCAAAACATTTTCTCCAAGCTAGCCAAATTCAATTCAGTTTCAAATGAGATACCTTACTTGTATCTGTACACCCCTAAATCTTGCTTCCCTCAGCCTCCCTAATTTATTTAAATTTTAGCGTGAAAGAAGCCCTCACATTCCCAATATACACATTTTGGAGAGAGAATCAACATGAGCTTCAAAGAAAAACCGGCTGTTCAGATAGCGAAGGGTTTGCTAAAACTGGGCTGCCTTAATTGCAGGCACTCATAGAGCCATAATGTTTGTAGAACTGACTTTTTGTTCTAATTGCTACAGTAATGAACCTCCAAATCCAGTTAGTCTACTTCTGGACTAAAACAGCTTAGCACTGATAACACCCCAGTTCCCACTGTGGCCCAGGACTGAGCTGGGCCACTTGGTCATTGTTGGTGCAGGTCTGGCTTCTGTCATGGACGTAATTGTCAAGAGATGTGAACTGATGTGTAACCTTCAGTCTTGTAAATTCTACCTGCTGTTCTAGATTTAAGTATCAAATGTTTCAGTCAAAATTCAGAATGCAACCAGCATGCCCTAGTCTGCCATGCAGGAGCTTCTTTCCATAAGCCAATATTAAGTATGTACTTGGAGATCTGAAGTAAATCACTTCTAGTAGGGTGTTTGTTAGTACACTGTCTAGATATTTCTTAAATGATATCAAATTTTGATTCCTGGCCAGACTTTAATACCAGAGAATCATTATGTGATGGCAAAACAGATCTCCCATTGGCTGCATTTCCTGAAAAGAACATACATTTTCTGAGAATATTTGCTTACCATTTCAAAACCATAAAAATAAAAACCTCTGGTGTGAAGAAGCATGTTTGTAATAAGCTTCTGTATTACCGCAAAAACACCTCAGCAAATATTCTGCTTCACACCCTCTCAGGTAGCACAGAGAGGCTGATAATGTCTCTGCTTTGTAGTACTTCAAGGATAGAAACCTTGCAGAGTCAAAGAAAATAAAACAAAGAAGGGAATAATATTTCCAAGCTCCAGGCAAGAATAATTTTGAGTTGTCCAGAATACAACATCTTTTGCTCTAGACATGGGAACTATCAATAAAACATACTTTGACAAAGACTACATTCCTTTTCCCCAGAGGTTTTCTGCTTTTCCCTCTCATGTCAGTCCTAGCGCTCATGAGGCAAGCTTGAGGGGCTCTCAGATACGGATTCAATCCACTTTTTTTTCCTTTTTTTCTCTTTATTTGGAGATAATATTTGCATGGATAATCAAGTCACTGCTTCCCTGTGGCAGCAGAGGCAGCAAAGCTGGGAGGGGAGGCAGCAGGAGCAGGCAGCAGTGGTGGAGGAGCTGCAAGGGGCCAGGGCTACCCCTTCAGATTTAGGGCTAGGTTAATCACAGCTCACCTGGTTTCACCCAGTGGCATGGCTGCTCTCCCCTCATATCCTTGCCCCTCTTTATTCCACCCACACATGTCTGCTGGTGCAACTGCTTCTCCTGGTTCATGCCAACCCATACCTGGGATGTTACCTGTGTTATGGCACGGGAATATAAATAACCTTGCATAGCAATGCTGTCGTTCTTTCACACTCCTCCAAGAAGCAAGATACATAGGCTTACTTTTTCCTTTTTTTCCGATCTGACATGAGACTGTTTCTCTTTCAAGCTTAAGCAAGATTAGGTCTGTAGAGGGCTTCTAAGATATGATTCATCTGACCTGTTTCACAAATCTAGTTTAAGATGAGATGAATCATGTCTTACAACTATTTATTCCTCTCCACAGACTGCAAAAGGAGCTTGGGGACACTGACTCAGATTTAAACCTCTACATTATGAACCTCAAAAGTTAGGTGATTTGAATCCTTGTGTTCAGTTTAAATTAATAATGAACAAACAGAAAAGAGGAGAAAAAAATCAGAGAATCGGGAATGTGTGCAGATGATTCAGTGTTATTCACCATACTCAAGATTTGGAAAAAAAAAAAGAGTGAGAACTTCCAGAAGAATCTTGGCAAAGGCTCATATATAGCTGTAACACAAAGAAAATTCATGCTGGAAAAAGATAAGTCTTGCAGGGCGTGTTTAAATTCTTCCCTTATTGTGAATGCCTCTGAAATAACTGTGACTTCTCAAGAGAAAATTTAAGATACTGTTGCACACTCTAATTGACAAACACATCCCAAGAGTAGAAGAAGGTAAGGATAATTGTAGTGGCTTTTTTGGATGAAATTGTGTATGTACGTGCATGTAACTGAGACTGAGCTTAAGCAAACTGCAAGACATTATAATTTTTACAATAATGACAGTATAGCTATGCATCCCAGGTGAGAACCAGCAGCTTTTCTGCTGCTCTATAAATCACACAGCTCTCACAGCTACTAATCTGCTGCAGAGATCTTTCAGGCTAGCAAAGTGACAGGAAAAAGAAGTGCAGAAGAATAAAATGCTAAGAATAGAACCAGTCTCTTGATTGCTGCCTCACAGGCTGCCCTGTACACTGGATCCCACCTCCTTTCTCTTTTTACTTCTATACAAATAGGTATTTCTTATTATTTTTAGGAATGTATTCATATAAAAAAGGCTTTTGTATTTTTTCTTTGAGATGGATTCATCTTTAGGAAACTTTAGATCTCTCCCCTCACCCCATCCTGTTTTGTTGCTTGTTATTCTTCTCATCTCACCTCCCTTCCTAGCCCTCCAGAACTTTTAACACGATCACTCTAATGCCAGTGATGGGGCTTTAAAGCAATTATCGTTCATAGCACTTCACTGCTAATGCTGACCTGGAATTTCAGGCAATGTCAGCCAGAGCCGCTGAGCAAGGAGCCACAGCGTTCTTCTCCTCCACCTCAATATTCAGTGCTTCCGGTATTTTCGTTCTTCTTGAAGGCAAACTGACTTTTGGACATCTGTATGATTCTTGCCTTTAGGAATATGCATCCTGTGTATTGTTCTGTATTGGCTCATGCTGATAAGTATTTCCATTAGACATTTAGTGAAAATTCTTCCTTTTGATAGAAAAAAATAACCCTGGAAAGGCTATGTCCAGCTGCAAAAGGTATACTCATTCGGGAACTATTTAGGGAAGAAACAGATACTTTTAACTACCCATAACCCCCTTTTTTTTCAAGAAAAACAAAACAAACAATTTTTTTCTAAAGGTGCACCTTGGGGGAGGTACCAGGCGAACAAAAAGAGGATACTTAAGTCTTTCTCCTTTTCAAAAATCCAACTTGTGCATGACAGTCTTTTGCCATTGCCGTTTACACCAGCTTTAGAGAAAGAACTACCGGTACACGTAAGTCTTTGCATTCCCATTCGATTTCTGGACTTTCTGGAGTTACTTCATTAGCTAAGCTAATTTTAAAAAAGTGTTGGTGGGATATTTCTCCAGATCTAAATTTCTTACATGCAGAAGGGACACCAGGATCAACGTGTCAGTCGTACTGCAGTGAAGGCAGCCAAGCTTGTGAATTAGTCAAAAGAAATGTATAGCAGAGTTAAATGCATAAGAAGTGCATGAATCTATCTCTGTGTACACCTGCTCTCTCTGTACTGGGGAGGAGACCAGCATCAGAATGGTCTGTCATTTAAAAGCCAAAAGTCACAGCACTTTTTTTTCCTTTGGTGCGCACCCGTCAGGGAAAAGCCTTGAAGAGAGGTGAGGGAGAAAACAGATTCTCATTAGTCTGCTTATTCCCTAGTATAACTCAATACAGTTAAAATGGATTTTTCCCCATTCTCTAACCTAAGAAAAATAAACACAGAAAAACAAATCTCTTCTAAATTTTGCATCCTCTTCAGGGAATTAATAATGTATGAAATTATTCTTCCTACACTTTCTGATGTATTATTGGCATTTACTTAATGAAAAAGCTAGAAATTCTCCTCACCATGGACTACTATTTCTAATTCAGTGATAACTGTGATCCTGACACTATGAAGAAGGGGAGTAGAAATCTGCAACTGGCAGGATTCTGGTTCCGAGAGCATAAAGGTTTTGGATTTCTGCATAGTGACAAACTAGCATTTTTGGGGAAGATAACCCCACACACACATATTGGGAACAAAATCAGATAATAACTTTTATTCATTTAAGCATGTGATTCTAGCAGACAACCTTTAACAGCAGGTTTGGATCTGAATGGTACTGTTTGAATACATTATGAATTGCTGCAGAGCTCCAGATTATTAGTGCTGCAAGATCAAAAGTCTGTGATGCAAAATTTTAGTGTTGCAAGTCATAACATAAAACCCACACTGCCTGCTTTTAGAAAATTCTCACCCACCATAGTGCCTCCATAAACCTGTATTTATGGTTCAGCTTAACATCTGTAAAAGGCTGAATTTGGCCTCCAATGCCACAGGAGGCATTGTACAACCCACCCTGGTGCTGGGAAGGGTGTTGGGTCTCCTTCCTGCCCTCCCTCTCCTATTCAGGAAAGGGCAGCGCAGATGAGCTGATGCTCACCTGGGAAAACATGTCAGCTCTGCCTGGGAAAAATGGGGAGTGGGGCTGCTGTGAGACTTGGAGCAACCACCCAACCCTGGTGTCGCTTGTGCTTCCTCTGGTTACTTCACAGGAGTGACACAGGTTTCCTCAGCTATTATTTTGGGGGGCCAGAGTAAATTTGGTTAGCCATGTATAAAGCTCTGGAACAGCACATTTCTAATAGGTAGGTAGAGTGCTAATTTAATGGTAAATTATATATTTGGGTTAGCAGCTTGGCTGCTTTGTTATTTGGCTCTTTCAGACAACTTGGATGGCAGCCATCAGCTCTCTGTGATTTATCTCTATTTAATTTTTCCACTTTTTCAGACCTTTGGCTGTTGGTAATTCAATTTCTGGCAACTGCAGACCTTCACTCCCTGTTACAAGTTGTGCCCCAAGGCAGACATACTGCCATCTGCACTGCAACGGTGGTGGTAGCTAGTGGATGCAGGGAGGCAAGTGTCCAGATGCCACTTGGGCTCTGAAACAGCTTTAATATACAAATGACTGTTTGGATTAGAAATATTATCTAAATCCAAATATGAACCTCTCAAAAACATTAGGGTACTCTCCCAAGGGACCACTCTACTCTGTAGTCCACTTTTGCATTTTGCTTGTCCTGACAGCTTTCATGGATGAGGAAAACTAAGTATTTTCCTTTGCTCAGCCTCCAAAATCATCAAAGGAGGAATTAATCCCCATCCAGTCATCCTTCATACACACTCACTTCACTTCCCACATCTTCCCTTATCCTCTCCTCCCAATCTCCATGCTCTCCAGAAAAAATCTTCTTTTGGGAGATTTGTGCTTACAGCAAATCATCAGCTACTGCTTTCCTGAGAAATATATCTTGTTCCCAGCTACTGGCAGCCGCTCTCCACAGGTGGCAGGCACAGAGCAGTGGCACAAGGTGCTGGTGCACTTAAGAGCAGGGAGACATCATCCTCTGTCCAGCATGCCTGAAAATGATACTAGTCTTGGCCTGAATTAAAGTAGGATGATTCTATTTTAGGCATAAATTACCTCAAAGTCTTTCTAAAACACTCAGAGAAAGACCTGACCTACTGTGAGGTGGGAAGATAACGCAGGAATGTTCAGATCAGCACCAGTATAGCCCATCTTTCTGACCTCCTGTGTGACACAGGGCCTGACCCCTCGCTCACTCCATCCTGAGTGAAACCTATAATTTCTCAATGAGCTACAGCACAGCTTGATGAGCTACCAGCAATGAGATCATGCTACATGCTACTTCTCCATGAGCTGCTTATCTTGAGATGTAGAAAGCCTGTGTGACCATGGTTACATCTTCCTGTCCTCTGATGAGACAGGGGGACTACAGTGGTTATGCTGCATGATAACCAGGGGGTGAAGAGTTGCTCATGACACCACTGGAGAATTCCTTTGCTTCTTTCTACATCTCCTTGGATAAATATTTAAATGCATAAACTGCAGGTTTATTGTCATCTGCTAAGCAGACATCCACCTGATATTATCCAGGCAGCATTTCCGCTGTCTCTATCCAAAGGCTTCAGTGTCTGTCTGATAACATATCTCTAAAGTTTCTGGACTTCACAGTGAGACCACAGTCATTTGCTTCTTGTTGATAGGCACATCTATCTATAATACACATCCAAACAGTCTGTGTGGACAACAGCCCAATGTACTCAGCCTTCATTTCTGTTTTAGGGCTACCTTCCCAAAGAGAAGAGGTGAAGTGGAAAGATTTCAGCCTCTCTAACACCCATTCTCTGATAAACTGTTCTGAAAGTCATGACAAAAAGGTAAATCAATCATGAGTGTTTCCTATTTTAAAAAACTCCATTCTTGTTCTCTAAAGACACATCTTTGCTGTTGCCTCTGCTAAGTTAATGAAAAAGAAAGGGAAGCCTGAGCCAGAGAGAACAGACAACATGGAATTTAATTCTGCTGGAGGGCAATATTCACTTTCCACATAATTTTGTTTTTGTGGAATAAAAGACTTGTTACAGCTTGGCAATTCTTTTTAAGAGATCTAAATTTCTAACAGAAAACAAACCCTTTAAGATGCTTGACTTGCATTGTTCCAAATTATTACATTCTTTAGCTCTAATCAACCTGCTTTTGATATTTTAATATATATTTTATTAACATAAGCAGAAGTTGCATTGTGTCTGCATAAGATGTGACTCAAAGCAATTATTTTATACTATAATGTGGGACTGTTTTCAAAAATGTATCAAAAAACCTGTGAAAGCAATTTGTACCTCAGCAAAGATTTTCAAAAAATGAAGACATCAAGAAGAAAAAGGTTTTAAAAAAGGTAAGGTACTTTACTCAATATCACTCTACCTCTTGAAACTGCAAGAAAAGTACTAATATTGTCCAAACTTATCACTTTCATATTTTAAGCAGACTTTCAAACACTCAGAAAGTGAAGCACAGGCTGCAGAGCCTTATAAGACATGGCTCTAGAAAAGCCACTAGTCATGAAAAACCTTGACCTAAGTACTCAGGTGAGCCAGCAAAGATTACTGTGCAATATGGTTTATATACTTGAAACATGACAAGATTAGAAGAACCACAGAAAAAGGTGTGATTGTTTTGTACACATAACAAGATTCCTGTAGGCCCTTGCTGCAGTTACAGTTTAGTGGGATCCCTTTGAAGCCAAAGGATGAGCTATCATGTGCGAGAACATCAAAGTAGTCAAATAATCACACGTTGGTGTGGCAAATGCTATGGCTTTCCCTTATCTGTTCACAGCTCTGCAATTCTGCAGGGCAATGTGGAGAGCATACCAATGTGCACAGGGATGGCCCGACAGATATGAGTACTCGTCCACGATGATAACAAATGGTACAATTATCAGATTCACAACAAAGCACAGAACTGAAAAATTACTAATTCAGCGTTCATATCACATTACCCAATCTACCTGAAAATTACCTGAAAAGAATGCAGTGCAAAAAGCCATTATGAATTTTGAAAAAGTGTTAAAAAAATCATCAGACCATGCAAAAGACATCTCTCTAACCTATGAGCCATTTCCTGGCCACTTATCACATTTATTCCAGCAGTCTGTGTCCTCGATCTGTTAAAATGTAGCATTAGCTGGGGAAGGTATTCGGTGCTATCTGAGTGTTTGAGAGCTCCTTGAATCCAAGATTTGAAACAGCTTCATAAGCAGAAGTGACAGTGTTTATCAGGAACGGTAAAATACAGGAAAATAATGATATACATTTGTAGTTTATTCTTTCACTATTGAAATGCAAAAATTGATCTGTGAAAAATAATTATTAGGAACTCTTAAGAGTGAAAATACAATGGCAATTTTCTAAATTAATTTAACAGTTGACTTACTTTAATTAGTGATAAATTGTTTATTGCAAGTTCTTTAATCACCTTCTATTTACGCATGGGAGCCCCAGTCTTGGTTGAGCTATAGAAATCACTGCAATAATAAACAATGCAAGATATTATCTAATCCTTATGGGTTTGTGTTGGTTTGTGGAAGAGACAGAAAAAGAATTGGAAGACTTATTTTCATTTTACTTTATAAAGTTATATACAAAGCACCTATTTGAAGTTAAAAGTTAGGGAGCATGGAGCGAGCAGACCTTCTGAAATCATGGGCATATCCACATGTCCTATGCCATATCCCATCATAAACTCACCAACTTCTACTTGAAATACATCTTTTCTTGCAGTAATATGGGAAGCCTAAGCCATAATTTCACTTATCCAGCTGATGGGAAAATAACTTCTAACCTTCCAACCTTCATGGCTAGTTTATACCTCATTGGTTTTGTAAATTGCTTTTTACTATAAATTTACTTGTACTGGTTTCATTATTTGTCCTAGTGACATGTTCATGAACAGCTAGAGCATCCTCTCTCACATTTAATTATTTTTGGACAAAACTAGCTAAGTTCACTTGGTCTTTTTTTGTTAAAGCAGACTCTCTGTTTACCTCAGAAAGCCTCCTCCATTTCAGTTTGAGTTCATTTTAATGAACTTGAAGTGCAGGACAGTACCTTGTATTTTAGATGGAATGCAATATAAGTTGAATATTTCCTAATTTCCTTTGGGTATACACGACCAAATACATCTTAGGATCATTTATCTTCTCCATAGATATATGAAAGCCTAAGCCACTACAGATACGGCTTCTCTTTGTCACCTTTAGTCATCCTAGTAACACTGAACACACAGACTTCCTCCTTTTCCCCAGCTATTTTTAACAGATGAGCTTTGAGTTTATAGCTAAAATCTTATTTTATGTTATGGCTCAGGGAAGCCATTTGATATCAGACAGACAAAAAAATCATCTCAGTATTAATATTTTTCAGCTTATTAGCACAGCATACTTCTGCTGAATTTCATTGCACCACACAGAGCTTCATTTGAGATGATTAAAATTTAATATCAAGACGTTCAACTAAGCTATGCTGGAAAATCTGCCATTAAAATTCGTTTAAGTTTCATCACACCAATCCATGGAAAAATCAACTATGACAGGCTCTGAAAGTTCACATTTAAATAATGCTCTTTATACCCATACAGAGCACATAGAAAAAGCCAGCACCAAGTATCACAGCAACTTTTTAACACACTACCCCTTCTTTGCTTGATCTTTGGGGTGTATTGGAAGCAAAATGGGAGAGCAGAAGGACAGTGCTTCGAGGTAAAGGTTTCTGATCCCATCAAATGGAAAAACACCAGACAAAACATGTCAAGAATGCAAACGAAAATGAAGACTGTTTCAACTACATATGATAAGCTATAGTAATGTGAATAATAAAATAGCAACAGTTACTTTGACTTGAATTTTAGTTGGAAAGAGATAAATTAAACAGCAAAGTTTTGAACAATTTTTTTCTCAAACATGTCTTGGTGACCAGGAGGAACTGTTAGAAAAGACAAGCATGAAAATGGTTGGGGTTTGGGGTTTGTTTGGGTTTATTTTTGTCTGCATTTGTAGTAATAGAGGTTTCTTTCTTAGGTGATGTTTTGGGTTTTGTTGTTGTTGTTTATGTTTTGGGTTTTGGTTGGGTGTTTAGGGGGCACAGATGTTTGTTTGTGGTTTTTCTTCTATTTTTTTTAATGGTAATAATTTATTTTAAAACTTGTTTCCAGTTTTATCAACAACACTTAGCTCTTGGAGGGCTGTGTGTCTATTTTTGACTTGCATTCTAATCAGAGGAATCACAGTGCTCCAGACTCACTGTCCCAATCACAACCAGCAGACCTGCAGCTACTCTGGCCTGGCTGAGCTCCTGGCAAACAAACTCCAGTTTTGGAACTACATAGCCATAAGAACAAACTTTATTTCCTGACTGCAAACTTCTTCAATATTTTTGATTATTCCCTCACTCCTGTTTGATAAACCATATTAACACAAACTATATTGAAATTTTACATATTTTTTGTACTCCTTTTGTCATTGTTGTACATTGTCCTACCAACATGTGTGTCCTATCACAATTTCCATTAATACATCATACCTCTTTTGATTTATGACTTTTTTTTCTAGTGTCACTTCATATCCCCCTTTATCCTGTTCTTAGTTATAACATGGGAGGGAATTGGTGATTCAAAGCTTCTTTTCATTATTCCTTCATACTTTGCACCTGCCACAGAAACAATTGCTTTTTCCCAGTGTTCAGATAGCTCTTGCACTTGTGCTCTGTGCAAGCTGTGGTAGGCAATTGAAGTCCATCTGCTCATGACTGATGGCTACATCCAAAGCAACAACTGCTATCTTGTCTCCTGCTTCCTGCAGCTACCTGTGTGGTCAGATGTCCCTCTCTTGGCTCAAGTCTCTGCCCTATTATTTAAACATACACCTCTGTGTGCATTCCTTCTCCAGCATGGGCCAGACCTGGGGGATCCCAGAGCAATCAGTGGAACATTAAAGAGGTCATCTTCATTCCATCAAACCTATTACACAGGTCAGGATAGACAAGCTTACTCCCTCAAAGTGTGTGAATCCAACCCTGACATCTCACAGGATTCACTATACACCAGTGCTGTCACTCGTGAACACATTCTTACTCTGGCACAGCGCTTATGGATTAGAAAATGCATGGCCTGTTCAAGCAGATGAATGGCAAGTGGGTTGTGTGTGATCTTTGTTTTCTGTTTTTCCCGTAATGAAATTCCGCTATGTTGAAAAGAATTTTAATGAAATGCATACAGGAAACAAGCAGAAATTGTTTTAAAATTAGATTTAATTATACATTAACTGTGGGTCTTGTATGCAATGACCTGATACAGTAATTAACATGTTTATCAATAGAAGTTTAATGATAAAAACAACCAAAAAATGCTTTTGGTCCCTCTAGCAGTTGGATAAAAACATAATTTAATTGGCTTATTAATGGGTAGAAAGTCAGTAGGACCCAGGAATATGACTATCTGCCTAGATGACTAGAATAAACAAGTATGACAAGAAAACAAAAATGTTTACATTTCCACTTTCTCACATGATAATTTTTAGTGGTTATATAGAATATGAGTACTAAGAAAGTAAATTAGTTCCCCAGTGTTATATTTGTCAGAGGTATCTCAAAGAGTGGTGGCTAGAGATGTTTTGTGATGCTCCTGTTCATGGCAAAAGTCTGTGTCCAGGTATAACAATCATCCAGGAGAGACCGCATTCTTTGTGCATTCTACTTCTACCATGATGCTGAAAAATGAAACTGATTTACCTGCTTATCTACCCCAGCGTTTGTTCTTCTGCTAAGAATCCACTCACCCATGTAACTGTTTCTTTATTCACCTCATAACAGTTTTCTCAGAGACTCAGTGAGCTCATTAATTTACATTTCAGAACTAGAAACCCCTCTTTCAGAAAGGAAAGCTATTTTGATCTAAGACTAGACAAGATGAAAAGTTCATCTCTTCTGGAAATTTTTATTCTATTTATTTTGTTTTTATCACCCTTGTTATTAAACCTGATTTCTCATTTGACCTTATCTGCCTTTAACTGAGGGACATACATCTGATGATGTTCAAATTTTTCTATCTAATTCTAGTCTTCACAGGAGACCACACATTGTACAATCACTCTTATAACCATCCAAAATGTTGTATTACAACTAGCTGTTTTTCAGCTCTCCCTAACATATTCTTAGTTGCTTTTCTTGTGCCTTTTATTTTTCCCACTGCTGCTAATAGCCCTTTAGTTTTAGTACCTTTTGCATTTTTTCTCCTAAATTTATGAGAGTAGACTGTGCTATTCCAAGAAAAATCTACACGGTCAGGCAGAAGCTCAACACAGATTTTTTGCCTGGGGTGTAAACTGGCAGGATGCAAGCTGGCTCTGGTCTGGAATTTGATGTAGAGTTGCGCATAAGCAAATACACTTGGCAAATACTTGGAAAACACCTAATTTTCCCTTTAAGGCACTTTCTCCAGTTCTTCAGTCATTTCCTTGATCCACCCTTATATTTTCCCTAGTTTTTCCAATACCTTATGTGTGTGTATGCATATATGTATGCACACACATACACATTTTGTTGCAGCAAGTCTGATTTTTGGAGTATCATTAAAATGTTAAGGGGCTTAATGTGCTGCTCCTTCCTTTGATTTTGCACAGCACTTCACAGAGTAAGCATTCGTGACTTCCTTAATCTTAAGATCTTATAGTTTTGATCCAATGTTGGTTTAAGGTTGTTTTCCATTTTTTTTTTCCATAGGAAAAAAGAGATTGATGCATACACTTACCAGGAGCACATATAAAATTGGTTTAGGCAAATTCTTGACTTGCCTACTTTTGTGTGGCCTATGGACTATCCCTATTTAATAAGGTTAACAGTGAAATTATTCTAATGCAAAGCAAGTGATTTAACAGGTATGTTAAATTATGTTAACAGGGGATGGGATTTCATTCTTTCTTTTCCAGGCCAAACTGTAATTCTGCCAATTGGAGCCACCTCCCTCTGCCCCCAGAAACCAACTACTTCCAACGAAACATCAGTAGAGAACATTTTCTAGCCAGCACTTTGCATCAACACTGTTCATGCAGCTGAGAAGCAGCTGGCCAGATTTTAATTGAGCTTTTCCAAGTAATGGACCTCAGCATGGGATCAAGTGCAAAGAAGATGTGAAGCAACTGAAAAGGAGAGGAGGTGACAGACATTCAAATGGCAAAGGAAACAGCAGTAGCTGCTGTGGGCAGGTGTCTCAGAGATCTGCAGCAAATTTCAGTTTGGAATGCCTGGATGATACCTCCTTCACACCTGGCCTCCTGAGGTTACACACAATCCTTCTGGAATGTTTTCTCCCCATGGCGGTTCCCTCACCTGCACGCTGGGGCTCGAGCACCCGCAGCTCTGCCCTCCACTGCGCTGCCCACTGGGGCTGTGTCCCATGGTGCCCGTGGGGCAAGCACCCTCCTTCTGCTGCAAAGAATACCTTGCTCCTTGTGTCAGCAGGTACCAAACATGCCAACAGTCTCCTTCGCCCTTAAGACACCCAAACTGTGGAAGACTGATGGAGGCTGTAGTGGAATTCAAACTCAACACATTTTGGAAACACTGTGCTGTGATGAAACAGGGCAAGAAACTCATCTTCTAGGAAAACAAATCCTCATTAGATGAAAAAAACATGGAAATAGCGAAATAGCTGCAAAAAAAATGTCAGAGCTGTACTGAGGGTTTCAGTAGCATTTGCCTTGTACTCATCATTGAAATTAATTTGCAAGACTTGCCATGATATGCTGATAGGATACAGTTGTAATACTTTAAGCTGTTGTTAAGAATTCAAAACATGACAATCAGAACAGTTCTCTTTATATACAATTAGAACATTTATTTGCTTGTTCTTCGCAAAATTAAGTAGTGGAAGCAAGCAGGAGCTGGGAAAGCAGCCAAGCAATAAAATTGATTGATTGCCCAAATACATAAAAATCATATCCACAGCTTTCAAACATTCTCTCAAAAGCAGAAAATCAGCTCTTCAACATTACCAAACAACCTGGTTAGACAGGATAACAAACCTGCTGTTAAACAGAAGACAAAGTTTGGCTGTGAGGTGTAGCTTACACAATTGCTGGCCACTCAAAATAGTTTGCACCTCCATAAATCTGTCTCTGTTTAAACTAATTACCAGAAATTATTCAGAAATGTCATTTTTCTTCATTCTTCAATTACATCAGACATACAGTTGTGTGTTGAGAGAAAACATACTAGTCATATCACCTATGGGGTTTTTTCCAAAAAGATGCACTCATTTTTACTTTTCAACTGCTTCTTTCATAAGGCTACAGACCAGTTCCCCACAGCATATCAGTTTTCTTTTGTTCATACATTACGATCTAAGTGGATCAATCCTTACAACCAAAGGATCCAGATTTCAAATTATATCCATTTCTCCTGCACTGCCACCATTCTCTCAAAGTCAACATTGCCCAAACCAAGTGTTAAACAAGCATTTATAGTACGAATGGGGTATAAATTGCAGAAATGTAATCAAGTTTGGTGCATTCCAGTGAAAGGCTGGTATATTCAAGCTCTAGTTGTCACCAGAAGAATAAGAAGAACTATTCAAAAATGGCCAAGTAATTCAACTAAAGATGTTTTAATTAAGCAAATTAACTGCTTTTTCATTGAAAGAAATCCCAATAAGAAATCTGAATTCAGCCTCGGAGAAGGTGCTGAATACAACTCTGCATTCTAGCCAAAGTCATCTCAAAAACTGTTTCTGATCCACACTGACTGAATCAAGGCCATGGCTGTGCATTCAAAATTCACACTGGTTTTCGTTATTATTATGTGTGACAGTTTTAGTCAATGTGAAGGATCAGAATTCATGGCACAGAGCATTCAGAAGGAATTCAATGTCTCGCCCCAGCAGAAGCTATTGAAAATCTAAGTCTTTTTAGGCTCCGATCAAGAAAAAAAATACTGCTGACAGGCCCAAAAACTTGTTGAAATAATTTTCACAGGAGAAGTTGCTTATGAGACAAAAATCTAACAAATATATGGCAATAAATATCTTCAAAGGCTTTTGTAAGTATTAACTAACGAAAATTAATTTCACTAAAACTTCTACTTGATCTTAAGTGGTTGGTTAAACAAAACAGCCAAACAAACCTAGCTGCATGCTTAAACCAGAGCTTCTGAAACAGATTTGATCCACATTAATTACCAAAAATAATAAAGCATCATTAATTTTACCTACATATATTGAATGGACATTACTCAGCAATCTCTGTAACTGTTAGAGTTGCAATAGTCCTTTTGGTTTTTAAACTGTGGTTCAGTTTTCCATATCATTGTAATTACTGCAGCTGCCCTGTTGCCAGCAAAATCCTAGACTCTAAGCTCTTGGCTATGACAGCACATCTAAGTAATCACCATGGAATACTAGGCTAAACTCAAACAGGTTTCTTTTTATGAGCTATATACATGAGCAAAAGCTAGAGCATGTTTAAACAAAGCAAATCAATTCAAGTCAAGCCTCCCAACTTAATAGATTCACACAGCTTATTAAGAAGAGCAAACATGCCTTAATGAAGAACACCCATCTGCTAAATGGGAGAAATAAGGCCTTGGTTGTGCTATTCTGGCAGGGCAGGGCATAGCCCCAGTTTCGGGATGTCTCAGTGCTAGCAGAAGCAAATCCATTATGAAATGAGTTTACTGTGGACTTTTCAGTCCTCTGCCCATTCCTTGTTGTCCTACTTTGCCACCTAGCAGAGCTGTCTTGATTATCTGGTGACTCCTCATTGGGTACATCACCCTTTGCAGGATAGCGGGAGTCATGGCTAACGTGACTTCATATTCAGCTGGGATTTTTAAATGACAGAACAACTTCTTCCACTTCCCCTTCTAGAAAATCCCCAAGTACTTCAGAAACTTGTAAGGTGTAAACAAATACTGGCTCTAAAGAAATATTTAGAGTAATATTCTTAGTCAGTGGAAACTACCACCATCATTTCCTATAATGAAAACTCTTCCTTTCATATATTATTCCAACCCTAGTACAACTCGGAGAAATTGTCAATGTAAGTTGGTCAACAATTGTTTCATCCTTGGACTGCGCCATCTCAGTTGCTTCAAGCTTTTTCCACTGACTTGTCCATTGTAGGAAACAACTATAATGGCTCCAGTTTGTCTGTGAGACAACCATTGCCATGCTATGGCCTGTGAGCAATGAATGCCACACTATAAACATTCTTTTAAAAATGTACCCAGACACACAGATTTAGAGGCAACCATTTCAAACAAAGAAACACAACTCTCCTTAAATTATACCATACTTGGGTAGGAATGTAGTCAGAGTATTCCAAATTACATCTTTGAGAAGACACAGTTGGTCTGGTTTTCCTAGTGTTTTGCCCCAGTAGCTGTAAGTATGGACAGCACAGGCAATAGAAGTGTGAAAAAAGCTATCATTTTAATTTGCAGCACTTATCAACTTCTCAACCATGGTGAATTTGTCCAGATGACAGCCTAGAACTAACTGGAAGGCTCAAAAGCCTCAAACAGGAATTGATTAGCTGAGAATCTCTTATCATAGGCACTGGGCATAGGTCCGTGGTTCATATATGCAGACACACATCACATTCAGAAATTAACTATTTAGTTCATTATGTAAATTTTTACAGCTAATTACAAAATACATGCTAAGGAGTGCTTCATATTCTGAGGGATTTTGATTTCTATGAAAATGATTAAGTACAGAATTGGTAACTAGATTAATCATTTAATTAAAATTTTAAAAGGAAAATATAGGAAAAGGAAAACAATTACTATACAACACTGTGGCTTCATGCAGAATTAATTCAGAATTTCAAACAAAAAATCTTGCAGGTTTTCCTGTTTATCATATTTTTAAAACTGGCTATCTGACGTCATCATTTACTGTGCACAGTACATCTTGCAGTCGTTCCTATTCTCTCTCTGGTTGTGCCACCACTGACTAAACAACCTTAAAATACATAGTTATGTATGAAGAGAATTCAGTTGGATAAAATGCAAATATAAGTGGTATGGAATGGCATTAGAAAGCTCACCAACATTACTGAACAGATTAAATTAGCATTCTTCTAAAACATTAAGACTCTGTCACAGAACGCAGCTCAGAGTACATGCCTTTCTCTATCTTTTATTCAAATTAACTCCAGGCTTTTCCTTGTTTTGTGGCTTTATACTAATGGAGAATTATGATGGAGCATTCAGTTGCTGCCCAGGTACTATTACTCACAGGAGTTCCAAACCCCACCAGGTAGTCAAAATATACATCAAATAAATAATCTGGTATATGCCACATGAATGTCTGGTTCTGTCATGAAAATAAATATTTTAATACCTTCTTCATTTTCTTTTCCCTTCATCGGTCAGGAGATACTCTCGTGAGCTGCAGATACTTGTAGTTTTGTGCTTAGAGCAGTATTTCCTCATCATCTACTACCTATAATACATGCATAGGCCATGAAAGGAGAACTTTTCATACATAAGGATTGAATGCTGCAACAAGCTGCAGAGATGCTATATATTATCTAGGGCACAAACCCAGGTTCAACCTGTTTTATTGAAAAAGAGATGTCACACCATTGCACCACAAAAACTTAAAATTCAAGCATTTTAATACAGCGTTTAAACACAGTTATCACTTGACAAGAAGAACCCTGTTTTACCTTGCTTTATGTTTTCCTCTAGGCCTTCAACTTCAAGAAGATTTGAACAGAAAAGTAGCTTTTTCCTCACTGACAGGAGTGTACATGGATAAGCTCAATGTCATCTCTTACTGACATGTTTCTCTTGGCTGGCTTTTTTTCCTATCTCGACTTACATTTCTTCTTCAAACATGGAATTCTATGTAATTGCCTTTATGATTTTGTGCAATAGTGGGACTGTTACAGAAATACGGGTTCACATGTCAGAAGAATCTCTCTGTTTCCAGATACTTAATGCAAAACATCATCTTCCCTCTTGTGAAAACATGAAAGCTGCAATATCGCAGCCTGTCTTAGGTGTTTCCAAGGTGGGATCTCCTCTACAATTCTATCTGTAGTGGGTTCTTTCAGAAGAATTATTTCAATATGCTAGTTAATGTATGATATCTGAACTGCAATTCCTACATGTCTGGCATACTGGAATTTCTTTCATGACATAAAATTCAAGCACTCACTAAAAATTTATGGTGTTAAAATGATGCTTTATGGTGGGAAGAAAAACCCAAACAAACCAAACAAAAGCCCTAACTGAAAAGCTCTACATTATAAATTTTCATTCTTTTATAAATGTGCACTGACATCAGGTGATCTACCCTCTTTGTACTAAGTACCCATGAGTAAGCCGAGGAGAGAAGTAGCCTGCTTGATCAGAAGTATTTACAAAGCAAATCTCAAACTATTTCAGCAGTCCTGCAGTGATGCATGTGGAGCTTGATATTCTTTGTGCTGAAGTCAAAGATACATTTACATCAGTGTGAGGCTTTAGAGAAACAAAATGAAAAAAGGAAGGATAGTGATTAAGACCATTGAAGTCGCAGGGGAAGTTGTGCATATTGACGTAGACTAAGGCTAGGTAACATGATGTAAGGAACTAGGGCTTACAGGAGGAGGAGATCAAGCAGGCAGATGGAAGAACAGGTAACTGAAGGGAATTATCAGAAGAATTTACATTGAAAAAGCTGTAAATAGAGGCAAATATGACCAGTAACTTGGGAAAAAAAGATTATGGTGATGGTCAGCAATTTAGATAAGCTTAAAGCAAGATAAAGCATAAGACTTGGAGATGAAATGATTGATATCTTAAGCAGGGGAAAAAAACAAAGGGGAAAAAAAAACCACCAAGAGAAGTTTCTGTATTACCCTATTTCTAAGCAGAATATTTCTTATTCCCTTAGGTGTTGCATGAAGCTTCTAGAATACCTTTAAATTTTTTAGATATAACTGAATGTAGCCAAATCAGAAACAATCTGATGCAAAAGTTAAAAAATAAGACAGAAAAAGAGATCGTTTGAAAGAATATTTTCAATAAAGCCTCTTGCTGAAAGACATAAAACAGAACATGGAAAACATTTAGAAGATAATGTTTTTGCAGGCCTACAATAGTCTGTTTCAGAGCAGTCAGGATATTTTGCCACTCTATCATGTCAGTCAGCCTGTGAGACTGAGAATGAGCAATCTGACCAGCTGGAAGCACAACAAAGGACCAGCAGGAACTTTCCTGACAACAACAAAAGATTAAAGGAGATGAACAATTGCATTGAGTGTCTGCTTCAGACTTGCAACTGGAGAAGGAATACTGCTGGGGATAAAGAGACCAGAGGAAAACAGAAGGTTTCTATTCTGGACTAGCAAGGTCAGAAATCAAGAATGCACTCAGACTAATCTCCTTTTAGGGAGCCCCAGAACAGGTCTACTGTGCATAGTTTCACCAAAAGGAAGCATCAATACTGCTCATAGCATATGATCAATGCATACATAGCATTTCCTTTAGGGAGGGAGAATATAAGTATCTTTGAGCCAGGGGAAAAAGCTTTAATAACTTCTGTGAGAATGACATATATTATCACCCAGCTTGCGATGTCCTTTGGAGAGCTGTAAAGATGAGGGGTCTCTAGGAAGATGAAAGTTGTGACTAGGAAGCAGCAAGATGAACTAGAGTTAAGCAGAAGTAGCTATGGGAAGCCACACAGGTGTAGGCTGTATGATACCCCATTCAAAAGTAATGCACAGGACATAATTCAATGACTATAAAGAAGAAACACATACACTGTCTTTAGATTCAAAACAAATGACAGTGGAATTGCCTTCATTAGTGCTCCAAATTCTATCAGCTTATAGCTACTTTTGCCTGGCACTTCTGCATTTTCCCAGAGCTCTGAGCTGGGTTCTGCACTGTGTCTGTAAGCAAAATCAGTAATTTCTGAAAGGTGCAATGGGAAAGGTTCTCATATATCTACAACTTCCACCTTCATTTTAGCTGCAGGTAATGTTTAGAGAAAACAAACCTGAGATAAAATAGAGCACAGAAGTGATCAGATCATTTAGAGAAAGTGTATTTGCTCCACTTGGTGAAATCGATTTTCTGGATTTTGCCCAAAAGGGAAAAATGGTGGCTTAGTCAATGAGCACTTCTGTTTCTAGAATAAACTGTTTTGAGTTGATTAATATCCTTGACAGCATTGGAGAGGGAAATTATTAGAATATGATATTTTGAAATATTACCTTGGAATTTTAAGCATATGTCCCAATAATCTGAGATGAAATAATTCAGCTCTCTAGGTATTATTGACTCAGAGTAAGGATACTGAAGTTTAATTAGAATACCTAAATTGTACTTCTCTTTCAAATTATACGGCTTTTACAAAACATACACTGTAGTTTAAAGCAAAACATTTGTTATGATTGCATTAATGTTAGGCAGAGTTATTACATATTACAAAAAGGATTTAGTTAAAAGTAATGTACAGCACAACTGCTAGAGAAAATTCACCAGCACAGGTGTTTTTAAAAATTATATCCAGTGAAAAAACTCTTCTTTGTAGATAATACAGCATATTGTGTATTTATGCTTCTACTGAAAATTTACTCTTATTTCTGCTTGTCTCATCTGTTGAAATTTGAAGCTCTGTTCTGTCATTGACATTCAATCAATCTACTCACATTGACTTAATGAAGAGAAAAGTACCAAAAGTACTATTCAACCAATTTGGACACTGAGTACATAATTTTCAAGAGAGATCAGACTTCCTGAATTAATGTTTCTCCTTTCATCTTCATACAAGAGTGCAATTGTCACAGATGCAGAGTATTGAACGACAGAGTCAACCCTAATCTAATAGAGTATTGGGAATATTGGGTATTTATTAATTGAATCATTTAGTTATGTAAAAAGAATAATGCACAGATAGGCCATCCTTTGGAGGCACAGACCCTGTACACAATACATGCAAGATTTCTCCAAGGCTGAATTTCCAGGCTCTGTGTATTACCAGAATAAAAGAAGGAAAAAAAGAAGCTAGAGGCATTTGAAAAGCATGACAGGTCAGAGAAATCATCTGCATACCATCTATATGACACAGCTAGAATAAGTCCCGGAGTGTTCACCCAGCTGCAACCTAAGGGATCTGTCATGCAGCCAGCTGCTGCTGCTATTTGACATCTGGGATCTGTAACTGGCATTGAAAAGAAAAAAAAAAATTAAAAAAGAAGACTGGGAAAATAACTGAAGAGTTATGTGAGGTTAACAACACCAACAAAAAAAATTCTCTACCTCTCCCAACACTAGAGGTATTTCTAAAGAAATAAGTAAATTTTGTTGCCAAGGATGGAGCCTCTGGGCACTGCATGCATACAGTGCACAAAGGAAAGGTCAAACAACTCCTGGCAAATGAGTGTAATACAGTGAAACTCTTATAGAAACACATTCAATACTGCTAAAAGCAGCACCATATGCCCACCTCTGACTAGCAGTTTTGTTACTTACAGCTCCATTTGCAAAGATTACCACAGCTAATTCATTCCGTGGGGAGAGAGCTCCTGGTTAAGGCTGACTCAGTAGTCTCAAGCATTATGCCAAGGGTACCCAATTCTCCACACAGGAAACCTCAGCCTGATTTCCCCTGCCTGCTTAGCAGCATTTACTGGGCAAGTAGAGAGAAGTGCAATCAGTGAAGTGACTTCCCTGAGAATCAGCAGAGCTGGGGGAAGAAGAAACCACCCTGCCAAGGAAATGCCCTTTGCACAAAAGCCTGGATCCTCCTACCACATCAGGGACCAGGTGCACAGCATCTATGGGGTAATGCAGATGTGTGTGTTCGGGGTTTCAGTGTTTTGCAAATCTCTATGAAAGACAATAAAACTGTCAGTCAGTACTTCCAGATCACTGCACTGCAGCTTCCCTGTCTGTGGCCTGAGCACTTCATCAAAGGTTACTCTCTCTGTCTGAAGAGCTTCTCATCCTCATATGACCCCCTCTTCCTCTCATGACTGAGAGCACTTGAGATACGCATGATTCAGAGAAGCCTACATGAAATCCAAAAAGCTTTACTAAGTGTAATTTTATAGAAGCAAATTGCCTGCTTCTCTGAGCTGGATCAGCAATGTTTCCCCCATCAACCTGCAATGCAAGTGAAGCTTTGAACTGCTGCAGTGATTCTCTGAGAGAGAGACCTCACCGGAAAAGATCATAGGTGGAAAAAAAAGAATTCTGTGCCCCTGCACATGTTTCTGCAGCAGTTTCTATATTTACATTTTTGGGGAACTAACTCTGGGCCAGATTTTGTCACTGCTATTCACAGTGAAGAGTATCTCACTGCACAAATAGTCCCGAGGGACTATACTGAGGCAGTCTGGATCATGTTGAAGAGCTCTTTCCACTGTGAGAAATTTATTTTTCTGTCTGGCTTAAAGATGGCTTCAGCTGAACTGTTCATAGCATTCATGGTGGTGGCAGCCTGCGATCTTTACATGGGAAGGGACATATCTGCCAAGGGTCCTCTGCTCATGGAAGGGGCAGATGACACCGCTTTGAGCTTGGAGCATCTGCGTGAAATAGGGAGTGAGAAAGGTAAGGCATATCTGCATTACAGTGATGCTACTCACAGGCACCATGCCAGCAAGTACAGACAGCGCTCTGCAAATCTCTGCAGAACAGACAAAACATTCCAGACAATGAAGACTTGGCCTTTGCTCTGGGCATCAGACAACTTACAGTGTTGTGCTAGCCTGGAAATTACATTTTTGGAAGCTACAGAACTGACAGCTGTATCTAACATGTACTGATGTTGATACTGAGTACATGCACTAGAAGTGTGCTTCTGTATGAAGCTTGGATGCTGGAGCCAGGGCCATTGCACCAGCAGTCTTTCACAGAGGTAAGGGCTTCCTCTTGAGGCAGTAAGGCAAATCCCACTGCACAAAGAAAACACTCAAACACGCATAAGGCATGACTAGGCATATTCATAGATAACAGGTAGATGAATAGATCAACCACAAAAGTAAGACATAAAATTTTTGTATTTTCCTTTAAGCATACCTACATTTCTCTGAAATCTGACATAGCAGAGTATCTCACTGATGAACAGCTATTATTTGACACAACTAGAAGGCAGTTTAGATGCCCAGAGATTTTACTGTGTCTCTATCTTAAACAAGACTCAGGCAGAGGAACTGAAATGGGGAAAAATATCAGTTGTTTGTGCTTGGCCTTAAGGCACAACCATCAAAAACCATAAAATTTTGGAGCCTCAATGCAGATTTTAACTCACAGATCATGTACCCTGGCACATTTACACCAAACCAACATCACAGAAAAAAGAACAGGTTCACCACTGGCTCAATTCAGAAGACCCATGGGGTCTTAGAACTGTTTACCAGAAACACAGAGAAGTATATAAAAATGCACTGTGTAATTCCAGGACATTCAGGAAAAAAAAATCCCTGAACACAATGATGTGTTCCTGTTACAAAGATTTATAATTGGCTAGGCCATTGAAAAAATCTGATGGGTCCTTATCTAAACCATTTACTTCATAAATGGCACAAATTATTTCATTCCATTTACAGTTTCATTCAGTGATCCAAGCTCCCCCAGCCCCCAGAGTAAAACCAAAACTAGAGGAAGAACAGACTCTTAGCATTCCAAAGGTTAAGCCATCCCTTCTGTGCCTCTGATGAATAATGGTCATGCCCTGGGTGTGTTTAGGTTGGGCTCAAATCCTGGCTGACACATACTGAGTCCATACAAATTTCACCCAGGTTGAAGGGTAAGGGACTGGCTGGCACGCAACACACAGAAACTGTAGAAAAGGAAAACTCTTTGGGTTCAGGGGTGCAAAAAAATCTGGCTGGTTGGTTTTGGGTGAGGGCAGGGGCTGGCTGGTAAACAGAACCTTGGACCAGGTTGCGGCCTTTCCCTTGTGGGTCCTCAAACATTCCAGCCCAATAGGCTAAATGGATCAAGACACAAGATCAAGGATAAGGAGGGGGAGCTAAGCCGATTTCTTTCTGCTAAGGGTTACCCATGTCTAATGGCTTTGCTGGACTGGGGCCAGTTACCGTAGAATACATCTCTCTTGAATTTGTCTGGAAGTGGTAGGTGTATTATTTGTCAAATTACTCTCTTCCTTATCTCATATTAAAAAAAAGTTTATAAATTTTCCTACAAAGAGACAGAAATTGTTTTGTAGCAGATTGAAATACTTCTATATCTATCTATCTATCTATCTATCTATCTTCCTGGGAACCTTTAACCTGTTCTTTCTCTAATTCCAACAAACACTTGTCCTCCCTGTAAAGGGCTGAATTATGCATGGCAGCAAAGAGACAGAAAGAAGGGAGGCGATCAGTTAGCTAGAGTTGCCTAGAGGTCAGCTGTCTAGCTCCACCTAGATACTTAGGCTGCCCTCCTTAAAAGAGCTGTCTCAGGTGCAGAAATTGCCTTTTAGATGTGACAGTCTCTCTCCTGTTACTAGTGAAGGTGCTTGGGTAAAGAGCTTAAAGGACTCAACCAGCTCTCAAACAGCTGAGGCTGGTGAGGAGATCACAGTTCCAGGGAACACAGCGCAGGACCACAAAAGCCCGAGTTCAAGCTGCCAAAATCATCTTCACCAGCAGCACCAATTGTTGGTTTCCATATTTCCTCATGGCCTGCCAAAGGGCACTCCAGTTCCCCAGGACCAGTTCAGGCGAGTTTTGTCCTACAGTCAACTGCAGCAAACATGCACTAGCCGCAGCGACACAGTGGAGCTGCTTTCCATACAGTGGTCGCTGCTGAAACTGAGCGGGAGGAGGGCTTGTCCAGCCCACCAGTTACTGCTGCTTCCCACAGCACTTCCCACCAGCTCCCAGGCACTGGTGGTTTAGACATGCTGACTGTCCAAGCTATGCCTTGGAGACACTTCAGCAAGTGTGAAGACCACAAGTTACTCGACACAGTCCACAAAGGCTTTCTCAGTCACTGAGTTTAAGCAATAGCACAGATGAGATTAGACAGAATGACCATAGCGTGTCCAACATTAGCTATGCCAGAGGACTGTTCCTAAAGGGGATATCATGCTGAGTAATGAAAGGCCTTGCTTCTTTCACAGAATAAAAAATGCGTGAAGTATGCCTGAGCTCCTTCCTCACAAAAGGATCTGTTGCTACGTGAATGAGGAAAGACATACATGCTCGCTGTCTCCTGACATCTTTGGAACAAAAATACTTAAAACCTGTACCTGGAAGAAATTGTTCATACCAAATGAGATCTTTACACCAGATGAAACTGAGGTTTTGATTCAGCAGGGTGGATGAGATGCCTCATACAAACCTTTAGTATATATATCTCTCTGTAAACCCACATTGCTAGCTCTTGAAATCTCCAACTCTCATAATGCTGAAATATGATTTTATCCCTTGATCACCTTGATCAGAAATTCAAGAATCTCAATATTTCATACAACATACATTCACCATATTCTACCCTACCTCCTGTGGAATATTTTAAAAACCACTCAAGCCCCTAATGTGTTTGACTTGATGACCACTTCAAGTAATTTGGTGGGAGCATGTCGTAGCATACCCTAGTTATCCAGAACTGAGTAGCTTTCCAGAGTTTCCAGATTTCCTCCCTGGAAAAACAAAGGTGACAGTCAGCATTGATATGTGCCTCTGGTTTACCCTGATACAGGAGGTGGATGCCACCAGTCAGAAGCACCTTCTTGGTCATTTAGTTTACACATTAGCTACTAGTTACTTCAGGAACAATTGGGATCAGATTATATTTCTCAGACTCAGAAAGCCATGTGGATATATTACCCAAAGTCATGACATGGGTAGGTACTATATAACAGGCACCTTAACTGAGCCTATTACAGTCTAAACATTCCTAAATAGGCCCAAGGCTCTTTGATCTTGGAGATGAAAGAACAACAGGATTCAAAAATATAAGTTAGGCACTTCAAAAAGCTGAAGTTAGGCCTGGCAACAGCAGGCAATTTTTTTAATAGCAGTAACTAATAACCACTTCATAACACACATGATATATTCTTCCTAAGTTGCATCAGATGTAGTCTTGGGGCCTCTTTTTCTCTTCCCATAAAGATCTGAGGAAAGGTCTGCTGACCATCTTATCTTACATCTCACTGGATCAAATTTTTTCAGTATATTGCATGATATTTTGTTTTGAGAAAATAAACATTTGAGAAAAAACATTGAGATTTATTAATTTGCTTATAGTATGCATGAAAATTAAAATGAACATTTTAAATCACGCATTTACTATGAAACTATTTCACTGACACAACTCTGTTTCCTCCCATGCTTTGCTGGTGCCCACGTTTTCCCTCCTGCACAGCAAAAAAATAGCTAAACCTCCACTTCTGTCATTATACATTTTAACATCTCCCAGCTTCTGTCTGATCTATTACAACTGTGCAGTTTGAAAGGCTCTACTCAGAAACTACATTTGAGTTAAAAACCAAACCATTATTTAGGTAAGCATCTGTACTTTTTCCTCTGTCACTGGAGGGAGAATACTTAAGGACATAGAGTTCTAAAGCGTGATAAGGCCTCCTGTTTCCTATTTCCTCCAGACTCCTTCAAAGTCTTTCTGCAAGTCTGAAGGAAACAAGGCAGGGAAGAATACATTCTATGGGGCAATGTTTCTATGGGATCTTCACAAAAACATTGCACCTTTGTTTTGGAGCTCCACCACAAAGGATTGTTCAAACATGGCAAAGATGGGTAATATGCTACAACATCTTAGGCAGGAAAGCTTATCCTACAGGTGGATCAAGGAGCCCAGGTGTTTGGAAAGCTGTCCCTGCCTCCTCCAAGGATTCCAAAATCACATACTAATGCTGGAGCTTTTTCAAACCACCTTGTTAAAACACCTGGGCTCTCTCAGCTCCTTCTGCTAGATATTGCCACGGGGGAGTATTACATATTCCTCGTGTGCCTTGAGACAATTCACAAAAGTAAGTGATCATTGACAATATGAGAGCCAGGCATTCTCAATCAAGATCATATCAGCTCATAAAATAGATTTTTTCTTTTATTCCTGCCAATTCTTAATTAAAACAGGTAAACACGTAAGTGTGAAAATTGAATTTGGAAAGGCTGAAATTCCCAAACACAAGCTGTTATTGACATGTTACAGAAGAAACAAAATATTACTTCCTTTATGAATTTTCACTTTTGGCTTACATAAGAAAAGATTAATATCAAGCCAAAATAAGCCTCAATTTATAATTCTCCCTATACTCACATAGTGAAATTTAGATCGTCACTGTAACGATAAATAGCATTAAAAAAAAATCCAAAGAACAAAGCCTACTCATGAACTCAGAGGCTTAGATGACTGTAATTAAAAAGTCCAACATTTGCTCATCTTTAGAAACCATTCCTGTATCTCATCCACACTGCTCTGCTTTCTGCGACTTTCACAAAATGAGCCAGGATTCTGAAATGACCATTTAGTCAGCAGTTTATATCACTCCTGAAACAGAATATGGAGATTCAATACCAACTGCTGTTTATTTATTGTATTAAAAAACTTGAAATATCTGTGTGTATACAGTTAATGTGTCCAATATAACCAGCAGCTCTCCAGTTGCAGTTGACTTCACAGTCATTCCTGAGCTATTGGTAACTCTTCCACCATTATTATTGCTTCCCTAGGCTTGGATCTATTTCTTGAAACTCTCCCTAGAGAGTTAAAAATATGAGATAAAATCCTCTATTCCATGAAAGAGCAACTCAAAAATCTTGCATTTATCTAGTCTTCTATCTTCATGCTAGTACCTGCATCCCTTTCAGTTCAACATATCTAGGTTAAAGACACGTCACAGTATTCACAAAAACCTTTACAAAGCCTTCTGATATTCTTGCTGGCAACTTATGGCTCCCTGACTCCTTTGCTTACCCCAACAAAAAGGAAAAAAAACAACCTCCAAGTTTATCCATCTTTTTCCTACATATATCCTTGCTGCATTCACTTAAAATTAGCTTCACTTTCCAGACAAGGTTTCCAACCAGTCGATAGAGCATTCCCATTGCTCTGTGTCTAACTGCTTGCTCTTCCATCTTCTCAGTAGACTTGACACCCACACACTGAGGTAGGTAATATACAGGAGGACTCCTGAATAAAATACCCTCTTTCTAAAGATGCTACACAGCAGCAGCTTGCATCCTAGCACGCTACTTTCTTGGTGCCTCAGCTCCTTGCTTTTGCAACCTGCAAGCTTCATTCTTCAGTTCCACTAAGCTTAATATAGCTGTTATTATAAGATGGGGTTGATTTGAGGCAAAGGCACTGGCTATTTCCAAGTCATGCTTGCTTGTTTTATTTGAGCATTTGCTGTTCTGTACACACATCACGGGAAAGACAACCAACCAACCAAACAAAAAACCAAGCCCGGGTTTTCAGTGCCAGGTTTGTTTGGACCCCAAGGAGAACCTTTCCCTATGCACCTGACTCTAAGGCTGGCTGATTGTTTTGTTCACCAGGAGCAGTCATTGCCTCTGCCTGCTGCCAGTTCTGAGCACTCTCCAGAAAAATGCAGTGGTTCATTTGCTTCATACCCAAACAAGTGCTAGGTGTTAGGAATTTTCTGTAAAGCAGGCTGAACAGACAGGTGGTGAAAGTTGCTGACAACACAGAAATACTTAGCTTAGCAGAGGCTTGGGAGGATCATTAGGAACTTCCTGAAAGACAGAGCGAAAGTGCGCAATTAGACAACACTTAACAGGGGAGTGATTGCAGATATGTGCAAGGTGTTGCTCCCAAGCAGAGAAAAATAAACAATGTTCTGGAAGAGTGTGACCTCTTCAGAATAAGAAGCTCATTAAAGGAAGGACTGCAAAATGCCTGCAACTGTGTGTGTATGGGGGGAAGGGGTGTGTAGCACAAAGCAACTGAGATCATTGATTTGTTGCCTGTAACTACCATGAATAAAAGAAAACAGCAGTTACAGAGACTATTTTTGGCTTGATTTCATCCTTAACACAGAAAAGACTGGTTCAGCTTCATTGCACTGGAACTGCGAGCTGTAGGGAACACACAAGAATCCAGCTGTTTGTCAGGCAATGTGTAGACAAAAGGTGACTGAAACCAGCTAATAGCCAACCTTTACAGGCTACTCTCCCTGCAAATTAGTCCGGTGCTATGCAGTGTTTTCTAAGCAGTCAGACTGATTAGCATATATGAACTCTGGAATATACAGAAATCACACCACTATTCAGTGCTACACAGGCTAAATAAGGGTTTAGAAGCTTTCAAAAAATCCTTGCAATTAACTGTAAATTCATTGGAAACAAAAATATTACAAGGCACGCATTTTAAAATATGAAGCTGAATTACAGTTTTTACTGACTGAAGAAACAGAGAAATTTAGTTTGTGGGTCTTTTAGTAGTAAGTGCGTACATGGGAGGGAATAGCAGCTGCCTGCACACTTATTATGATTCAGACTTGAAGAGCCATGAGACTCTCCTCCCAGCACAAATTTATGGCCAACTAGGATCAAAATTCTGGCCTTCCTGAAGTACCTCTGAGTAACTGTCCAGATGAATTGCTGGAATTGTCACTTGCCTGATAAATCTAAAGCAAGCTTCTAATTAAGGCAGTACAATAAACAGAAATATTTGAAATGTTTGAAAACGATGAGGTAGAATCCCTGATTGCATTCAAGTCAATTGTAAGCTTACCATCGTCTTCAAGAAGAGATGGAATTACAGCCCTAAACCCCATTTTTTACAAGGCTATAATACTCCCACCACAAGGGTTAGAAGCAACAATCAAGTGGCTTTGTGAGTCATGTTTATTGAATGTAATCATAGAAACTGTTAGGTACAGAATGCTTGACATTTCTTCTTAGTCCTGCATAAATGACAAGTTCTTTTCTGACCATACTCTTATATCTATTTTCCTTTAATGTTCACTTGTTAAGGAGTTACTTGGCCCCTAGCATGGAAGGATACAGTTCAACTTAAAAGAACAGGAAAAAAAAAAAGTCAGGAAAGGGAAAGTAACATTAAGGGGTTTTTTTCTCATTCTGTCTTCCTAAAGCTCCAGTGTGGTTTCACAGGTTTCTACCTGCTTGCTGTCCGTGTCCAGAATGAAAACAAAACCACTAAAAGAGCTTCCTAGGTTTTAATAATGCTTGAGAATTGGGTCAATATATGCTGCCGATGGAAGCACTTCAAATGCACCTGCCACAAAAGAGAGGGGGAAAATGAACAGGGCTTCTAACCTCAGTAGTGGTGACCTGTAATGCCCTTTCAGCCTCTGTTGTACAAAACACCTTGAGCAGCACGAGCCTCCAGTCCCTAGATAGCAGGGGAAAGCTCTGTGTCCCCATGCCATGAATGGAGGCTTGGGATGTCCTTCCTCGTAGCATAACTCAGGGGCTTTCCTTGCTAACCTAGAGAAGGAGACAATGTTTGAGTTTATCTGTGTAAGAGACAACCAGAAAGCTCCCATGTCAAAGGCAAAGAGAGCCACACTGACAAGGAACTTGGGGGCAGTGATTAAAATACATAGATGTATAAGTAGAGGTTAAGTTCCTGCCTTTAAATTTCTGTGTCTGCCCACTGATACCTATTTCTGCCTTGCGTTTGGCAGTCAAACTCAGAATTTGCAGTTCCGATATATAAAAAAAAAGGAAGCCAGAAATATTTAGAAACACATACAGGACTTGAGAAGCAAGGTTTGGGAAAAGGACAGAGGGATGATTCAGTGGGAATGGAGATGCCAGGGAGACATTGAGATGAAGAGGGCAGGAACACAGGAAGAGAGGAAAACCCCTGAATAGCTATTTCATCCCCTTCAGAGAAAATTAGCTTAATGATTCAGTCACTCTTTTCTGCTTTTCAGTTGAATGATAATGGAAGTTATCTTTCAGGCTTTTCCCAAGGCTAGCATGATACCTCTTCCTAGGACAAAAACACCCACTGAACATAACATGTCACTCTTACTTTGTATTTTTAATTTGACAGCTTTGAAATTAATTTAACAGAATAGTTGCCAGAGAAAAGATAACATGTAATCCATATCATCCATGTGTACTCTTCCAATCCTATATAAAATCAATGAAGGAACTTGTTTTTCCTGATTGGGCAGTAGGTTTATGTCTCCACCTGAGAAGTCAGCTAAAGAGAAACTAAAAAACAGCATAGTGGATGAAAATGGCAAATCACACTGTTCCATTTAAAAATGTGCCACTTTTCTGACTGTACAAGCACCATTAACCTGGGATTATTTTTAAAATTGAAAATGAAAAGGCACAATAGAACAACAAAAGTTGTTCCCATTGATATTTACTGCTGGTATGCAGTATGTAAACCACAGAATGCAAAGCAACTCCTATGAGTACACGAATACCATCTTAAACATAATATGAAACAGCAAGATATGTGTTACAAAGCTGTATTGTCCGTTCTATAGAATTTTTTTTTTAAAAAAGAGAGATGGAAAAGGAGAGCGAGAGTAAGGAAAAGAGGGGAGTTAGGCAAAGAGAAAGGGAAAAGAGTGGCAGAGACAGAGATGGAAATATAATGGTGCCAGGAATGCTGAACACCTTGGAAGATCTTCAGAGAAGACAAGGAAAGTTAAGTACACAGGATGGAAAGGAAAATACACAATTTTCTTGATGGAGCATTAGGGGGACTATGCAAGCTGAGGGCTAGAATAAAGCTTGTACCCTCACGCATACTGCCTGGGGGGTTAAACAAGCTTTGTGTGCTCTGTGCTAGCCCATCTCATCCTTGTAAGCAGGTACAGCTGTGAAAGCTGTGTCACTGTTGACCAGGACATGACTCTCTGAGGGTTTCTCTAACACCTTAGCATAATAAATGCAACTTCCAACAAAGAAATCCTGAACTATGGAGTGACTCCAGTTCTTTATTCAGGGACCATCTACTCAAAAGTCTGCTTAGCATAAACACTAAATAAACAGTCATTCCCTGCACATAATATCTTCCAGATATGATTTTATGCTCCTTCAAATTTATGTGGAAATAACCTCTTTCCAGGTACTTTTTTCTCTCTGTCTTCATATACTTCTTCATCCTTGTCTACTCCTTGTGTTGGTTTTCTTCTTAGTCTCTCTTTCCTCTCATCCTTTAGTATCTCTTCATTATGTTGGGCTTATTAACATGCATGTTAGTGTCTTAACTGTCTATTCTGGATTAAATTTAAAAATTAAAAAATATGACCATTCGAAAAGAAAATGGAACATGAAATGTGGAATTCACTTAGGGATTTTTTTTTTCTCCTATCATTCTGTTATCTGTTTTCCTTTTTCCACCCATTTTCTTTCATTTTATCTGTCTGGTTGAGTTGCTCTTTGAACACATTGGTACATATTCCTTTTTATAGCATCCATTGCAGTAGAAGGCTGATTTTTATTTAACTCAAAGATTAAACTATATTAAAAAATATTATCTGAAATGAATCTGCAAAAAAGAGAAAATGCTTTAAAAATTGTTTTAAAAATAAATAGGGTCCGTAAAAACATCTATTTTTCAAGTCAAAGAATAATTTAGTGCTAGTAGCGTAAATTAATACCATCCCTCTGAGACTGATTACTCCTTATATCATCAGTGACATACAATCTCAGCTTCAGGAACTGAAGGAAAAACATCACTAACTTCTATCACCAGAAGATGGTGTGTTTTAAAAGGTTGCTGCAATGGCAGCTTGTGGAAAGGGTCCATGAAGCCAGGCAGCCAGGAAAGCACCACCTAGGTCCATTCCCCATCAAGCTGCAGAGAACAGACTGAGGCAGGGACCCACAAACACTGTTTCCTTTCAGCCCCCACTCCTGACACAACTGTCCCCCATGAGTCACCATGCTGCACTGGACCCAAACTCCCCAGAGCACGTGCTTTTTACCATAGGCTGAAGGAAATTAATTAAATTCCCTGTTCTGTCCTCATTTTGCTGTTTTACAAATCCCTAAAACTGGGACTGGCAGGTAGAACTTTACTAGCTGAAATGAAAGATTAGCCATTTTGCATCCAGCTTCCAAAAAATAACCCCCATGGAAACACTTTGGAAGCACAGAAGAATGACTTTATTTTAAAACATTATCTTCAGAAAATAAGGTAAAATTACATTTAAGAGACAAAGGATATAGGGGCTAAATTTTCACACAGCCTAAGAATGGTATTTCTGGACTACCCTTGAGAAATTACCTTTGGTGACAGCAATTTACATCACCTGATGAGTTCTTTATCATCTAAATAAAAAAAATTATTAGGATCTGTGTATCAGACTCCCCTAAAGACTGTGCACCCACTGCACAAGGCTGAGACCCCGGGCTCTGCCCCAGTCTACTGCCTGGACAGCCTGCCCACAAGGAGACAGAGGCAGACCTCAGAGCTCAGAGGGGGTGAAGGACCTCTCAGCTCAGCCTCAGTCAGCTCCCCAAAGCTGCTGTAGCCACGATGTTCTGCCCATCTCCATAGATACACATACTGCCAGCACCCTGGGACCCAATGCTCACCAATAAATGCAAACATGGGCCTAAATGCTCTACTTTTGACTGCACTGAGATGAAGAAAAAGTTAATTGTATATGGGAAAACTGCAACAAATTGTTCTTTTTTGTAAGCAAAGGCAAGCATACTATTTTATCCTGCTGGGTGGAAACATGGAAATGGGTACTGCTTTCTGACTAGCATATTTCTGGAGGTATGACTCAAACAAATTAAAAACAAACAAACAAATAAACAAACAAACAATATTCCGTCTTCTCTCTGTAGGACCGACTGAAAGGGCATCTGGAGAGGCAAACACAACATAGTTATATATCATTGGTAGTTGTCAAGGTAACTACAGGATTATGATTCCAGACTAAAAAATTCTTTCATCTATCTTCTCATATAGCAGTCTTTGCCCAGCCACTTGAGGTCATCTTAACTAGAGGAAGAGCCTAAGATTCTCAGGAGAACTGCTCAGTATATTATCATTATTCTTTCCCAAATAAGCACATTACTTGACATCTCCTTCTATCATCTATAAACAATGGCTCCAAAGTATAAGGCCTTCATGGCATTGGAGATGTCCTGTGCCTTCTACTTTCAGAAACAAAGTCTTGAAGGAAATCCCATTTGAAGACATCACTTAGCCAGGGACAGAACAATTAAATTTGCATCAGCTCAAAGCAAAAAAAAAAAAAAAATAGACTGATGGAAAGAGGGTTCATACTGACACAAAAGAAGTGTTGTCCATAGGATATTTCCACTTTGTGGCAATTTTTAAACGAAATCTTTTTTTAAACAAACTTTTGCAAAATGTTCCTGTTAAAAAACCCAAATCATTTATAGTGTGCATTTACAAATAAACACAAAGCATTGATAAGCAGAAGTTTATTAGTTCAGGAAGATTTTAAGGTCTAGATTCTAAAACAAAGATTGTCTTTTATAGTACAGTAGTCTGGGACATAAGAAACACAGTTGGGATGAAAAGCCTCTGATCTGCATCGGGCTGAACACAAACTGCCACTTTTCAGGTTAATCCCTTCTACTGAGATTTTGCACTTTCTCTGTATTATTTTGTAGATATGAGTGTAAAAGTGTTTCTGTCTCTCTTTTGCCAATAAATGCTTCATGTCATTCAAACACACATACCTCTTAGAAAAATTCCATCTTCACAAAAATTTGTTCCAATTAGGGCCATGGGATTTTTGCATGGACTGACTTTCAAGTGTTAAGTATAAGCTAGGAGAAAGCCTGCAATATTTTAGGTTGGAAAATTAACTTGTTACAAACCTCGAGTTCAGAAGCCCCCGATTCCCATGACAAAGTTTTGAAAAGGAGAAATTGCTTTTTTCCTTATAATGTTTTTCCTTCCTTTTATTTTCCCTCTGATGTGCCATCAAATTCTTAAAGAGACAGAAGTACAGACACTGTATCATCTAAATGAGATCCGTGTTCCAGGAAGCTTAGTTGCTGTAAATTACTTTTTTAAAAAGCGCAAGTCTGTGAGCATAAGTGAGATTGAAGTAAAATGAGAGGAAACATGGAACAACAGCAAATCCTGCCAAGAGCCACAGAGATCTCTCTCCCACCACAGGCCCCCACATTTTTCATGCTTGGGAGGTAAAACATTGGCAAGGATTATTTTTCAACTAGGTCAAAGTAAATGTTGGAAAGATGATTTCATTTATTTCATCTCCTCAAGTCACATCAGTTGCGAAGAGCTACTCCTGCTAAGCAGCCTGAAGTCAACAGTAATCTTGGTAAGAGAAGTCAGTGGCAGACATAATGTTAAAATGAAATGAGGAATGAAACACAGCTGTGCATTATCTTGGGGAAATTAATCAGGTGGTGGTAACAGCTCACATCACCTTGTCCAGAAACAGTGCCTCAATACAGGAAGAGAAATCCAAACTGAGACATGATTATTAGGCATGTAATGATCCTCACATTAGATGTCTGGCTTTACTGAAGAGTCTGTAAGTCTCTTTAGGAATAGTCCTTTTTCTTCTTACAAGCAAGATTTTCTAGCAGCAAGTATCAGAAAAGACTATGAAAAAGAAAAAAACCAAAACCAAAAAACATTACAGACTGCCTGCAAGACTTTAAATAGGCTCAGGAGGGTTTTGAAGTATACATGAACATGATAATTTACAGTCAGAGTGTGAAAATGTGGCAGAGATGACATGTATCATGTAATCTTGAACACATTTAATTTGAAACTTAGATTTTAAAACTTGAGTCTTAAAATAAAATATATTAGTCTATGCCCTGCACAGAGAAAAAACCAAACCTAAACCAAAACAAAACCAAGAACAAAAAAAACCAAACAAAACACACAAAAAAACCTAATCAAAAAAAACCCCAAAAAACCAAAAAATAACCCAAAAAAACCCACACACAACAACAACAACAGTAAAACAAACCAAAAACCTAAACACCAAGATAAGGAAGAAGGGAAGCTGCTTTGGAGTCATTCTTACTCTAAATATCAGTGCTCCTACACTCCTTCTCTTTGTTTCCATGGAACTTTTTTTTTACTTGCACAGATGTGGGTTTTTACACTGCTACCAAGTTCTTTTCAAACACCTGCTTCCTAAAACTGCAGTATGGTCAAATTATTGCTATTCTTATCACTATATGTGCCTAGGAGTCTTAATAATGACACTGTATGAACACTGATACAGTTTCTGGAAGGCCCTGGAGTCCTGGAATCCGTGTATGTTACAGTACCCGTATTCAGGTCTGGACACACAAAGCAGATAGGGTTTCATGTGGGTTTGGCAGCTAAAATTTGCTAGACTTACAGAGTTACAGGGTGGCTGAGGCTGGAAGGAGATTGTCCCTGCTCATACTGGGCCACCCAGAGGTGGTTGCCCAGAATTGTGTTCAGATGGCTTTTGAATATCTCTCAAGATGGAGAATCTATGAGCTTTCTAGGCAACCTGTGCCAATACCCAAAAGCTCTTATGCAAAACAAAAAAACCAAAGAAAAACAGTTTTCCTATTTTTAAATGGAATTTCTTGCATTTTAGGTTGTGCCCATTGCCTCTGGTCCTGTCACTGGACACTGCTGGGGAGAGCCTGGCTCATAACTTACTTAAGAACTTCAATTCTTTGCCATTGAAAAATAGTCCTTGAAGCACAAATTAAGCATGGACACACTGGCATTGGTCCTTTGGAGGGGCAGAGGCTCCTCTCTAGCTGTGCTTCCTCTGGAGCTTTGCCATCCTGCTGCAAGGATGGAGCTGACAAGGAAAGACCAGCACTGCCTGCGCACTCAGGCTGCCCAGCATCTGTTGTTTGACGCGCAACTCATACCTGGGAGGTTGCTCACACGGCATTCAGGCTCTGCTTATTCCACGTTTACTTCAGCCCACTAGTTCTCCATGCTCTTGGCAGCTGGACCCCAGCACGGAAGCCAATGGCATTTCCACAGAAAATATTCTACTTGTTATAAGCCAATTAACTTCTAAAGCCCTACATGTAACCCACAGAAGCTAGGTCTATATAATGTAGTTCTTGGAAGAGAAATATGAAAGCATTCCAGAGGGAAAGCAAATTGCTTTTTTCTTGGCTTTGTCTTTCAGTATATGCTGGCAATCTTCTTGAAAACAGACAAGGTCTGGAAATAGCTCACACAACCTGCCTGCAACTACTGCTTGAGATGGAAAAAATAATGGCATATTAAAGGAGGTGACAAACCCAGGAGCACCTTTATTCAGCCACTGCACAACATCACAACTCTACAAGTACATACAAGAGGATCAAAATCCTGTAAAAGTCTGAAATGGGAGCTTTTTCCAGCCTTGAAGAGGCAATTTTAATTTGAAAATCCCTTTCTCCAGATTGCCTTCAGTAGGGCAGCACAATCAGCAAAATCCTAACCTCAGAGCTTTGGTGCCATTAGTCACACAAAGCTTTGGTGATTTACAGTCAGAAAATCATTTCAAGACATCTGACGGGACTTTGTTATTCTGCCTACAGCTACACCTGTGCACTTCTTTGTCTCTAAGTTTCAATTAGAGATAATTTAAATAAGAGAAAATCATGTTTCCTAGTGGCAGAGCCTGTTAATGAAATGTGTTTCACATTTCCAATGGAAATGGGAATTCAGGAAACCAACAGGCAGAGCTTGTGCCTGAATTATGAATACATTTCACATTTGAAAGACTTTATCTCCATCTCACTATCCAGATATGCAATTCACCTTCAGCTACATGAACCGTACTCATATTGCTCTTAATTTCTGATTTGCCACAGTCTTAACATGACAACTCAATTTCTGAAGTGTTTTAAGAAACCCAAAAACTAGGGGGTTCTCTATTGTTTTAAATATCTGTAAGAACTGAGTGGGGGAAATATTGTATCATGTTACACTGGAAGTCAAAAGGAGAACAAGAAAAGACATAAGCAAACAGGCTTAATGTATTTAACCATGGTTTTGGTTCAAAGAATTACGTAAAACAAACAGAAAAGCAGGACAATTGAATTGAAAACTTTTCACCTAAGCGATTTTATCACAGGGCTCTGGAGACACGTTTCTGTGGATTAAAATCTTCCCTGCTTAACACGAAGCAAAAAGTCACCAGCTTTACTGGGTAAGGGACATAAGTGCTGTGAGCACAGAGAAGAAGTATTAGCCCATGCATTACTTTCTTGGACTCCAGAAAGGAGTCTTCCATCTCTTGTGCATGGGGATGATCCAGTCAGAAACTTTGATTAACACATCCAATATTTTTCAAGATTCAGATATTTTCATATGGCTTGAATATACCTGATAAAACCTCAGGTGAGGCTATGGAAGGAAAAGAAATCTTAATGTTTAGGCAAGGTTCTTATACCTGTCATCAAGTGACAAAGCAGAACAACTCTGCAGGGTCCTGCAAAGCTGTCCACTGTCAGACTGAGATTTCTCTACTCCCATTCATATCAACACCTTGTCTTTCAAGATGCCTTCATCAGCCTGGTGTTCACCTGTACAACTCTGAGGGCGGTTGACCTGCCAAAGCCAAGTACTGGAGATAATGCACCAGCATGAGAACAGAAACCGTGTAGAGGGAAACTGCACTGTTATTGCCAGGTAGCTCTTTAAACCAATCCTACAGGTCTTTCAGCATCAGCAGTGGTAGAGAAAGGATATTCCAATAGCAGGAAGTGGTAGAAGAGACAAAGTAGCCACATTAGGTCTAGCCACAAGACCAGGATGCTACGCTCTTACAACTCAAAAGTACACCACAAAAAACCAATCTGGTGCAAGCAAGCATAAACTCATGCAAGTTTATGCACACGTGTAGAAAATATGTCTCAACTACAAATATTTTCCACTATTTTTGAGTGGTTGGATGACCACTTCCATAATGACATCTTTGACGTACCATGTGGAAGAAAAAGTCCTGGCAGACACTTCTGCACATATTAATAAGGCATCAGTCTTTGCTAAACTGAACTCTTTGCTGAACAAAACTCTAGCTCACGTGCTGGGAATACCACCACCAAATTTAAAAGTTTGTGAATTTGGGAACTCAGCAGCTGACTTCCTCTAGCCTGCAGGGAAAGCTAACAACAGCCTGGTACAGAGCAGAAAAAGGTGGACTGTTCTGTTAAAAATGGTGCCTGACATACAGCAAGCATTGGTGGAGAAACCACCCACGAGTTATTCTGTAATTACATGTGGTACATATCGGCTCTACTATCCCTTCTTCTTTCACGTCAGTTCTTCAATCTCAGATCTCTAATAACAAGGAAAAATTCCTTGATTATTAGCAGGTTATACTACAAAAGGAAGCAAGAGACTTTCTCATTTCCTTATTCCCTGGCTAAGCCACATGTAGCATAAACATCTCTAGAGAAAGCCCTGGGAAAAAGCCAGGCTTGTTAAATGCATGCGAATTGCTTTTAAGACAATTCATCCTACATTTGGCCCACACTGTCTTGATGTGGGTCAGACTGTAAATGACACCATTTGGTTGCCACTGTGCTAACCTCTGCATTCCTCTGACTCTGAGGGAGAAAGTCTCTTCTTCCTGTCTCAGCTGACTTCAAATGGAAGTCTCATGAATGCTGCGAATTTAGCTCGTAGTTCTATAATTGTGGTTTTATTTGAATTGCCACAAAAATGTTGGGTGAGATTAAACACAGACTTCTCCTTTTGAAGAGGTCTATGGTTATAACGACTTTTACACCCTCTTTTCTCACTAACTTTTAATTTTTTTCTTCTTTGACTCTAGTTGCAACTCCAGCTCCTACACTCCAGTTGTGAGAGCCTTCCCTTGATACTGTGCTACATGATACTTATGCATAAAGTTTTGCTAATTGCTGGTTCCATTGGCATTCATGAACCTATGCTGGAATGAACGAACCTTTCATTCATGTTTATATATGAGTTTCCAACATTTGTATATTTGTAATCATGGGGTTAAATCCAGCTTTTGTTTGCAGAGACATAAGCTGAGGGTAACTGAGTCAGGAGATATAACTCTGTTATATAAATGGAAAGATTCTTTTCCAGTATCATTGAGAGCTGAGTTTATCACAGAAACCTCTCATTTCCGCAACTCAATGAAGTTTGTTCACAACTAGTAACTACAGTTATAGCTACATTAACAAGCAGTTTGGATCAGTAGAAGACCATTTCTGGAGCTCATTTTGTGCTGGGCACCTGACATAGGCACCGCTGCAGGTCTGTGGAAGGCTTAGTTCAGATAAACCCTTAAATTTGCTCCCATGCACTAATGCTCTGTTACTGCTGCAACTCACCTCCCAGGCTAGTCCTGTCCAAAGGGAATCCAGGCCAGGACCTGCAGCGCCCTTCCTGACAGGAACCTGTGCTCAGCAAGCAGCCAACAGCTGAGGGTTGCCTGAAAAGCACCCTCCTGATCTAACTAAGGAAGATATTAACACAGACACACCCTATGTGCAAATTACAGACTTACCCAATTAGAATTTCTCTGTGGCAATCCCAAACCATCAACGATTTTCCCAGCCATATAATTGCTACTATTAACAACACAAGTTCCCAATTTAACAAATGGAAGCAAGATAAACGTCCACATCATCCTGCCTTCTCCCAGCCTTGTGATTCAGGGTGTAACAATCTGTTGCCCTTGGTCTTTTGGAAACAGTGCCCATGTGAGAATTTTAATGACAATGCAGCACTACTTCTGGCCTGTTCTGGATATCTAAGGGCTGTGATTTCTTTATCATGGAGGAGATTCTGATGGTTAAGCTAACTGGGTCTATCATGCCCCAAGGACTTGTAGCTTATTTACTTCCACTCAACTGCCCATGTACGTCCTCCCTCTTTACACTTTGCAATAGGTTACTCAGAACAGAGACCCAAAACCAAGGACTTAAACAGTCTGGAATCAGCAGGGAATCAGCAGGGAGAGGAACCAAGGAGGTTTCTGATGAAGCACCAGGGGAGAAGATGGGTGGAAGGAAGCGGTGAAGTGTGAAGTGATACATTGCTCAGATTTTCTGAGTCCTTTAGCATGGCTGCTTTGTAGGCAAATGGCTGCAACTGCTTTCCTCTCCAGTAATCTCCTCTCTTTTGGCATTGGCTCTGCTTTCCATGCCTCCAGCATGGGAAACCAGGCGTCCTACCTCCCTGTATTCAGAAGTTTTGTCCGTTCTTTTTTCATGTCTCGCCATTCTTTTACAAAAAAAAAAAATCCCATCACCTGCCTGCATAGCCTTTTTATTACTACCCTTTATCCTCCTCTGCAACTGTTAGCACATTACTGCTCATCAGCTGCTTCGGAGGAATTACTTACATACATGCTTTGAATCTCACTTGTCCCAGAAGTAAGTATAGATTATGTCAAGTAAAACTACTTACCCTTAGATTTCAGACAGAGCCCCAGACAGACAGTGGGCCAAGACAGAGAAGGATGATAGTGCCTTAAAAACACTGTAATTACTTGCATTCAATATGCCTGGCATTTTCCCAGAGCTGTCTCCGGGGATGTTTGTACTATGTATGGCTCAGCCAGGCAACAAGGAGAGGACAAGGTCTTTTGCTCCCTTTTGCTGTCTAACCTGATAAAAAGCAAGGAGATTTTCTTTGTTCTAAGAGATCTGAGATCTGGATAACAAACTAATGGCACCCACTCATGTTTTTTGTCCATAATAGCCATATTGACCCAATCCTTGACCACACTGGCTGCCCAACAATACTATTTTGAGTAGTTCTCCTTCAAGAGTCTGATATTCCTGATGGGAACGGTTTCTGTAAAGCAGTGTTTTCATATGGGCCATGAAAAATGCTCAAAGAAAAAGCATGGGCAAAGGGTCAAGACAGCCAATAATGTTTCTACGCAGTGACTAAACAGATCTTGAGCTGTAGCTTTTGAAAAGGTGATACTCTTGCACAGCCCTGTCTTGGTCACAGTATCTATGCACACATCCTATTGAAGGCAAAGTGCAAATTCATTGATAAACAGTAAAAAAGGAGTGGCACTCAGATCTGCACAATTCTTTTGTACAGGACATTGCACTCGCAAATACGAATTTGCCTCAGGCAGTGAGAAATTCTGAAAAGGCAATACTCTTCCAATTTATTTTTAGGCCAAACTTACCAGGGCCTGAGATTACTAAAGCCTCAGTCAAAATAATTACAGTGAGGAACAACTTCAGTCGACTTTAAATACACTTTCAGCTTCCTCAAACTGCCATCTGTATCTTAACAGTTTATAACTGAGGGCTACAACTGAGTTTAGTTAGAAAAATCAAGAAAGACTGGGATGCTAGAAAAGCCTGTGATAACACAGAAGGGAGAAAATAAGACAGACCCTGGTTTATTCAGCTTCATGCAAGTCATGTGATGTAATTAATTCCAACTGGTTTTGGTCTCTGTACAGAAACTTCCAGCAAAAAGAGTTTAATGATGTAAAAATTACCTTTTTCCTTTCATGATCCTTCTAACTGTGCCTTAATTTATGATGCTTTTAACATGTATCCTGAGGCTATAATGGATGCACATTTATTTAAGTCAAAAGATAAATCTTAATGAAAGGTTCTTTTAACACAATAATTAACATGCATTTTGATCATCATAACAGTAATTATTAGAGGCACAAAAACAGAAACAGATCTCAGAAGAAGCCCTGAAGATCCTAAATAGGTTGGACTAGCAACACTGTCCTATCATTTTGCCAAGAAATGTTACATCAAAGTGGCAGGAATGAATCATCATACACTATTAGGAACTACACCCAGTGAAACCCAGGGACAAAAATATGAGCTGCACTAACCTCCACCATAAACTGCAAATTACAGTCACAGAGTGGATAGTGTGGAACATGCCTTTCCTCTCACTTATCAAGCTATGCTCTCCTTATATCTCCACAAACATGATAGATCATCAGATAAAGAAAATAAGAGAAAAACCACAAAAATGTAGGAATTTAGGCTTGATATGAAAGGTCCATTTATATTTAATTTATATTTATATTATATTTTACTTTATGAAGTATTATAAGCTCTTAACATGTGTCAACACAATCAAGCAGCCTTGATCTTTCAAAAACTAGTACCTCCTAAAACAAGAAAAGAGCACACACTCTCACCTGCCGTCATCCTCTCCTTAGCAAAAATTACTGGTATTCTATTAAATAGCTATTTAATATGTCACGCTATTAAATCATTGTGCCCATACACATATGCAGGCAGACTTTAACTTGCAGGCAGCCCTTTTGCAATGACAAACAGTAAAGTCAAACAAGTCTGAAAACATTTTTTTTTTAAAAATATCCTATTTTACCCCTGAGTCAGATTTATTTCAGGAATTCAGTTCATAGAATCACAGAATCATTTGGGTTGGAAGGGACCTTAAAGAGCATCTAGTTCCAAACCTCCATGGGTAGGGACACGTTCCACTAGACCAGGTTCATCAGATCTCCATCTAAACTGGCCTTGAACAAATTCCAGGGAGGAGGCATCTACAATTGCTCTGGGCAACCAGTTCCAGTGCCCCAGATTTAAAAAAAAGTTCAGCAATACACAAGGGGATCTCATATAAAAGGAGATGACCACAAAAAGAGAGGGAAAAGAATTTCTTAAAGGAAAGTAGATAATATGGTACCTTTTCCAGTCAAAGTTTCTTCTTTTATTTTCCTCACCGCTTCTTGGCCATCACTTTCACTGTTTCCAGCTGTTAAAAGACAGAAAATGAAAAATTAGCAATACAATCATTTTAGGGAGTGCCATTATGAAGTGCTACCCACAGTGTACAAGCAGTATGAAGTTTTAGGTGGAAAGATGTGCTTCCTTATGGTCAGGCAGCAGAGGTTGTCAAAGAGGGCTGCACAAATGCACTGCTGTTCACATAAGTTCTGCCAGTTTACCTCATTAATTCATATAAAATAGGACTATCTACCGGACTAGCAGACTTGAGATTCGAGTCTGTGAGCCAAGTGAATTGTATCACATCCAGATTCTGCAAAAAATTCACAACAGGTTAAAGCAGACTTCCCCTTTCTCTTTTTCCAAAATGAAGACTTCCACAATTGAAGGAAAGTCCTTACTACCCTGTTTCAAATGCTCATGAGAAGTTTTCTTAGTGCTAACATAAAATGTGATTAAGCGTCACATAAATGTCTTTTGTGCCATTTAGCTTTGGTGGGTGGTTACTAATTGCCTGATATTTGTTTGGCAATTTTTTTATAACATATCAAAGGAAAAAAAATAAGCACAAGAGAAATATTGGAATTGTTAACACAAGTTAAATTTTTTTAATTAACATTCAATTTATCCATCCACAAATATTTCCCATAGCATAAAATGTCAAAATACCTACTGTTTATTATCTAAATTGGATAAAAATACTGATATCTCTTATGAACATCATGAAGTTGCCTTCTTCTTTTCCTGATTATATAAAATTCTGCTGAAGTTTCTATACAAACATCTTTTTCTTGTGCTGGCCTACAAGTCTCCTGTTCTCTCTTTCACATCACCACAGAATAAGATGAAGCTGGAAGAGACCTCAGGAGGTATCTGGTTCAGCTCCCTGTTCACATTAGCTGGTACATGCTTGTATTTACTCTAAGATGCATTCTTTTGAGAATGTAGTTTTAGCTGTGCTTCTGCAGTAAAAAGATTTGAAACACATCTTTGTTTTCATGATATGCAAGAAAACTCAACGTTTACATAAATTTAGCCAAAATAAATACATTTAGCATTCCAGGTACTGGAGAGCAAACAATTCTCACATAAAATCTAGAGTCATACAGGTGTACAACTGTTCTCCATAAATTCCATTAACTATGGAATTATACTGCTTGGAGGAAGAAAGAAAGAAAGAAAGAAAGAAAGAAAGAAAGAAAGAAAAAAAGAAAGAAAGAAAGAAAGAAAGAAAGAAAGAAAGAAAGAAAGAAAGAAAGACCCAAAACAACAAAGCAGACATTTGCAGTATTTTCTTCTTGCTGTTTTCCCCCTTTAAAACCATCCAGCCTTGTAGAGAAGAAAAACATTCAGTTTGATGCTAATTTCCAGATATAGATGCAGCATCAACAAACAAACCCTCCAGTGAAACTGCCGTTTCTGGGGAAATTTGTGCACAGGGTTCATGGGCAACAGATCAGTTTTCCTCACTGTTTTACCTCAAGAGATGTCCTAGAGTAGGATTTCAAACTCAGTGTGCTGTTATTAGGCTGGATAGTGTTATGCTAGAAATAAAAATACTTTTATGCCAATTCTGTGAAGGTCTGATTTGATTCCTCTTTTATTCAGCACCTCTCACACAGAGATCAGGCTTATTAAAGCCTCCAGTGTCTTGATTTAACTCTCAGTATGTTCATTTAATTTGTTCTTTTAAAAGAGCTTGTGTTCACAACAAATTTTAATTTGCTTTATTTTGCTGCTATATAAATGGTGATTCATTAAAGCTCAGTGCCTTCCAAACAAGCTCGTTTTATTCATATTTGCATATTTTTCATTCTAGACCACTGGGAAAAAAAAATAATTATTTTGCTAAACAGTCACTTCAGATGTGTGTTTGCAGCCTGATGCAACAGAGTTTGAAAGCCAGATGCTGAAGGCTGGAGTATTGCAAAATTGAAATAGCCTCGGTAAAAACTGCCACAGTAATAGAGGCTTTTGAAATCCTTCTTTCAAAGAAAATCCTGTAAGAAAGAATAAAGACACTGAGCAAATGACCAAAATCTTTACAAAAAGTTCAAAGACCCTTAGATCAGAAAGATACCATGAAACTGGGAGGATAATCTAGGCTTCTGAGTCAGGTTAAGGAGATCAGCACCCCCTTGCCAAGGGCAGGTGGGAGAGGAAAGGGACATTGCACTTTTGCATTGCTACCCTTCTAGTACGTCCTTCTGGGATCTTCTAAGCAAAGTGAGTGCTAGGCATCAAAAAGATCAACCTCCTTTCAAGTGCTACATTAATTATTCAAAATGAAAAAAAAAAATGTTTTTCAAGTCACCAAGCTAACACAGTCAGCTTCGGGTCGGGAAAAATGAAACCTAATCTGCATCTTCTTGATGAAGTTGGGTCACTAAAGGGCACAATCTTCAAGTGCACTGACCAGGTGTACAGCACCCTAAACTCAGGAGGAGGATGGTTTACTACACGAGGATCAAATTCTTACCACTGTCAGCTGGTTTAGATCCCCAGTAGCGTATTTGTCGTGATTCTTTAAAAAACTTCATGATACACAAAATAATCCTCTGGCTGGATATCTTTTCAATGATTCACTATAATTTCCATATGTTCCACATACCAAAATTTGTCCATTTTAAGTGTTATAGCATCTGTAGCATAAGATCTGCCTACTCTGAATTCAAGTGGTTTGAAGGGAAGGCTAAGAAAGGGAAGACAGATCACATATTTTATGCAGTGGGGGAATCTTAAGAAAAGCTTTGAGAAAGAAGGATTCATTGTCTTGGGAGCTTAGATCACCAAAGTACCCAAAACCATAATTATCTTGCTTTTCATGTTAATTTAAAGTGTCTGTTGGGAACTCAAAATAGATATAGTTGTCTCAAGAATTGTTTATGCAAGCTGTTCAGTGCCCTATCTGATGTTTTTTTTTTTTCACTTAGCCCTCGTAGAATAGTGAAAAATTTAGGTGAGACTGATTCAATAACAATGCTGACTACAATCAACTCTGAAAATAAAAATAGTAATATAAAAATAAATCCATTCTAGATGAATGAATAAAATACTGAAACTCATGTTGCAAAAAAAGGAAAAGATATTTAAATATGACTTTTAGTCAAACAAATTTACTCATCTCTTCCACATTCACTTACACAAACACCACAAGTCAAAGCAAGTTGATATAAAGCCACCAGAGAAGTACATATTAAAATTCTTATCAGCAGCAATGGGCTTTGGATCTTATCCTAAATGTCAGGCTCTGTCATCTTAGTCACTTAAGTAGATCCTAACTCTGAAAGTTATTTGAGGGATTTCAACAGAATTATCACAGAGATTGCTCAGTCTGAATAAAGCTGAAAAAAACACAGCCAGTAGAAACCCAGCATGGGCTAAAGACACACTATTACTAGTTAAGGGGTTCTGATGCATCTATATGTATTCTTTATACAATATTTTTAATTTCTTTGAAAGTGAATATCTCTCCAAAAGAGTAATTGCCACTCACACACTGAATATATGCACAAGATTGATACTGATAAAGAAAGCAAGAGCTTTTTCAACTGGTGTTTTGCAAAACTAGGAATTTGCAATCTTGATGTTTCAAGGAAAAGTACTTCAGGGCATTATAAAGAAATTTAAAATAGTCTGTGATCAACAATAGAGCCTGCAAAGCTTAAGGGTACCTGGAGAGAATAAACCCACAAATCCAAAAAGCCCTTGCTTACCTAAGTTTGTCAGGGAAACAATGGATAACTTTACAGCGTTTGCAGAATGCCCCATGGCCCTCACCACTCCCCACTGCTGACTTCGAGCAACCCAGGTTTAGAAGTGGTGCCCATAAACTCTTATGTATATGTGCATTACCAGGAAAAGCTTGGTGGTACAGTAATCAATTCTGTGTGTGTACCATCTGATTAAGGAGTTGCAAAGGATGATGGTTAGATGACTTTGTGCAAAAGAATATAAAATTTTCCAAATGGAAATTTGAATTAAGATGCCTCCTCAGAGTAGCATAATCCTCACTGTGATTAAAGGGGAACTGACTTCTTTAAAGCACCAGCCCGAAGACAGGACTTGTGAGGGCACCCAATGCCTCAAGAGAAAAACAAAATCCTATCAGCTGGTGTTAGGAAGATTATGATTTTATGACTGTGCACAACAACTAGAATATGCCTAAAAGAGAGGAATGACTGCCCCCAAAAAACTCAGAGGATGAGAAATTTGAACTCAATAAAACATGAGCAGGTTTATAATGGAATTTATAAAATCTTCAGTAGAAAAAGGAATACAGATCTTGGGTCTCACCTGTAAAATATTTAAGGCATGGATTTAAATAAAGCTGGGTATAAGGATGTGACCAGCTACAAAAATAAATTGTGAACGTGATACAAACTTCCTTATGTCTAGAGATATCACATGCTTTTGTCATCAAGTTCATCATACAGCAGTCACAATTAAATACATGCCTTTTTTACATGGAAGGCAAAAACATTGTTGTAAATGTTTCTTTGAGAAAAGAAGCAAAAAATGAGCAAGGGAGAGAATGTCAAATTGCAAAGAAAAAAGAAATCATCATTATTGCCTTAGGTTTCAGCTACTCACCTGTTCCAACAAGAAGCTAAGAAGGACCCTATTTATCAAACCCAAAATATATCTAGACAAGTGCCCTATTTCCAACAATAACCTGTAGCAGACGCTTAAGGAAAAGATATGACAGCAGTAGGACTAGGAGTGTTTTTTTTCCAATACACCCTCTCAGAAGCAAGAAGTTTCAGAGATTTCCTTAACCAAAAGTCACACATGGCCTCCCAATGAACCTGGTCTGCACTACTTCACCTATTTGCAATTTCAGTTCATTCAAGCGCTTGACCGCCAAAGAGTTCTGGGGCAGCCAGCTCTGTGATTTAATGACACACTTAATTACATTCAAAAGGTTGTACTTCAGTAGTTTGTTTGTTGTTGTATTTTTTATTTTGTTGGATGTTCTTTACTTTGTGTACAGTAAGACAGGGAATGACCACTTCTTGTTCACTTTCTAAACCATTCATAATTGTATGATACCACACCTCAGTCATCTGTTTGGAAGCAGAAGGACCTTTGTTCTGTGCCCCACCTCCTACAAAGCCATCCTGTACTCCTAACCATCACTCTTTAGTTTTTTCCAGTTCAACCAGACTCCTTTTGAGTATGCACAACAGGATGAACCAATGGTTTCTATAAAGGAAGAGGGACACTTTCTGTCCTGTTTTCATCTTCTTTCCTGCTAAGTAATATAATTTTATTTGCTTTTATGACTGGCATGAAATATCAATGATGTTGTACATAGAGCTTTCAACAGTAAATCACAATATTTATTTTACTCTTTGAGTAGCTGTTAATTTAGGTCCTATTCTTGTAAATACATAGGTGTGGCTGTTTTTTTCTCATATTCTATATTTGCATTTACTAACACTCTGTATTTATGCATCCCTTCCTAACAGTCATTCACTATTGGGAGATTATTTCCTACTCTTCATAGTAGTTAAGATTTCACAAGGCATCTTTGGATGCCACCCAGTCCCACCCTCTGCTACCACTGGTGGCCCAGGACCATGTCCAGTCAGATCTCAGGTATTTCCAGGGATGGACACTCCACAATCTCTCTAGGCAGCCTATGCCAGTGTTTGACCACTCACATTGTGGGGGGAAAAAAAAAAAAAAAAAAAGGGGGTTTTCCCATCAGGTACTTATACACTGGAAAAGATCCCTCTAACCCTTCTCTCTTCTTCAGGCTGAATACAGCTCTCTCAGCCTCTCCTTACATGTCAGAAACTCAAATCCTTTAATTATCAATAGTCAAATTCATTTGACTATCCTAAACACATTTAAACAGAATGCATCATCTCACTGTTCACCCTGTATTCTGTATCTATCTTTTATAAATGTACTGAACATGTCTACGGGACCAGGAGTATCTTTGCTCCGGCCTGAAGCTGACAAATAATTTTTCAATGTTGTTTTCTGCCTCCTAATCTATTACTAAACTACAAGAGATCTTTCTCTTATCTCAGGACAAGCCAGCCACTTTAAATCTTCTGGCATGAATCTTAAAAAAAAGCTTTTGAAAACCAAGACTAAATTAATTCACACAGTTGTTGAATATTTCAAAGCATTTAGCATAAATGCCTAATGAATAAATTAAACAAATGCCTAGAAAAAATGCAGTAACTCTTCCAAAATTCATCAACACATATTTAACTTTACATTTTTTAAGTGTCTGACTTATTTTTCAATATAAAATACACACTTACTGGCCTATGCACAACATTCTTCTGAAAACTGCCCAGCACCTGTATTTGTCCACCTTACACTTCTCCTTTACCAAGGATGATTTAAGGTTCTGTGCAGTAGATACTAGTCCAAAAATACTTTTACACTTCTGATGGATTTTGTTTTTAATCACAATGGCCTGTTTTAGACTGTTTTAATTTCTTTTTGATGTTTAGTACTGTACTTATACTGAGTTTGTATCAATCTCCATACTATTTTAAGCTCTGTGTCTTTTTAGCTGCTCATTTTATAGACTTCAGAGACAGTGAACAGATTGAAGACTCCAAGCTCATTTGGTTGCTCCTCGTAAGGATGCCTTTCCATCCCCCTGATAAAGCTTGTTTTCCTATAAACCCTTTAAAACCATTTTGAAATAGGCAGACCAGAACACAACATGGTATTTGATGTTCTGGCCCAAAAAGGATTCATACAGTTGAATCAACTCTTGTTGTCTGTTTAGTTGGTTCCTTTTCCAACTACTTATAATACTTGTTTTGATTTTTGCATGCTATGAAGCACCACTGAGTTTCACAGAATGATCTATTTTGACCCTGAGATGGACTTCCAAAGTGCTGATGGTCAACACAGAATCCATCATGTCTTTTTCTGGAGTTGAGATTTTTCCCCATGTCCATCACTCCATATTGCTCTACACTGAACTGCACATGCCTTTTAACACTCAGCTTCTTAATGGTCTTACTGCAATTCTTCACACATCCCTGGTCTTTATCACCCTGAATAGGTTTGATACAATTCAAAGGACTTGTCTCTTCGTTATTTGCTCCTCCTATAAAATTATATGTTGAAAGCACCATATGTTAAAACAAGCACAGATGTGACAGTCTTCCAACAGAAATTAGGGACTAAAGTGTTTGACAAAAATCATATGTATTTGGAAGGCTGTGTGCACATGGATGGTGCATAAGTAACAGACAGTACTGTAAACAGAGTTTTTCATAACCCTGATTACAGTGCACTGATATGACAGAACCTGAACTGAATTACAATTATATAGCAATCTGCATGCATTTTTTTTATGCTCATACAGGAAAAAGAAACCATCACCCACTTTTTATAGGTTGGTAAAATTTTGACACTTCCTGACTAACTCTAGAACTCATTCAGGCCTAAAAAAACCTGGCTGAAATTAGAAAGATAAATACTTTTCTAGAAAAAAAATTATAACCCAAGCATCTCATAGATCTATGAATATTATAAAAAAAGACTATTAAAGTAACCCAAAGAAATTTTCAGTAATTGAAATTAAATCAAACTGTCTCTGAAAATGAACAATTTCACCCTCTTGATAGGATTTAATTATCCCTCTAAAGTCACTTCGTAGTATTATACAATATAAAAATTGTCTGATTCATGGTACAGAGAATCCAGTTTGAAAATTGGAAATTAACCGGAATGAAAGAGGTGACAGAAATATCTCTTGCTTGGTCTCCTGCAGGGCTTACCGAGGTCACACAGAAGTGCTGAATCTGGTGATGGAAGTAAATTTATTTATGCCAGAATTGCAGAGCTCAAGCCAAAACTGAAGAGCTCAAATAAGTCACATGAATATATATACATATACATAAATATAATGAGATTGCTTCCTTCAAAGTGTGAGCCTGTCTTAGAAACCTGTGACACGGATATACTCAGACGTGATTACTCTGTCCTGAACCTGGTGTTTTATACCAAGCAGCATATGTGTAACATTGTAAAGGTGCAAATCTTTTGATTTTTCATTCACCATTTTCAGATAGAATTATCAAAACTTCTGTATTAGATGTTATCACACATTATCTCGGCCTTCTTTTACTAATGTACTCAGAAAAAAAAAGAAAAAAACAAATTTAGGCTCTTTTTTTTTGAGTCAACAATTTTAACGTGCACTCACAGAATCCTCATAAAATTAAACAGCTGTGATAAAGGATGGAAGGAGTATGAAGAGTTTATGCATTTTATCAGTCTAAATTGAGACTCACAAAACTGTGGCAAACATCTTAAACCAGAGCTGAACCTACTGTTTTTTATGACCTGGGCTGGGGGAGGTCATAGAAATGTCCAGGATATCTTGATTTCCAATGTCCTCATTGTGAAGAGCATATTTATTTTTAAGTGCACACAAAACACTACCTTCAATATCAGTCACTGCTGGATATGGTGTGTCATTTACCTTCTCTCTCTGAAAATGAAATTGCAAGTTTATTTATCAAGCAATAAATCACATAGGAGGGTGCAGGAACTCCCTGGCTTGATTCCGAAGACTCACCATAGCCATCAGTTTACCCAGCCAGGGGTTTGCTGCCTGCCATGAGATTTTCCTGAAGTAAAAGCCCTGCTGACTGTGAGTAAAGCTACCAGGAAAAGCAGCCTGGCAAAAAGCCTCAGTGAAATCTATCAAACACACAGAAAATTACTTTCATCATTTCAGCATTCATCCCAACCTCTTTCCCAAGAAGAGGCTGAGGACAGGGTGAGCAGCACCCGCAGAGGGAAACCATCAGTGGGAGAATGGAGTCTTGTGCACCAGTACTGGGACTGGAAAGGAAGAAGGTGGAAAACAACTATGAAACCACTTTCTGTAAAGGCTCTGAGTGAACATACTGCCTTTTCGTACAGCGCCTATTCATGTTCCACAAGGTAACATGCTTCCTACTTATTTGCTTTCCTCATTCCATTGGTGGATCGGATTTAAAAGTAGGTTGCTTCAAATATTTACTCCTCTAAAATGTCAAACTGAATCAAAATCACATCCATCACAAATGGTGAATCATTTTTCACATCAGACATTCAGGCTTGACTCATTTGCCTGCTGCAGGGATATCATCCTTTATTGCTACAGTTCCTATAATGGGAAACAAGCATTCAGTGATTGAGCATGATTGACTGTAAGCTACATGAGTGTCTCTTGCAAGCCCAAATTCACTTAACATCCACACTTTTTTCACAGAAGTTCATGTCTATATAGAAACATAGCGTGAAAACATTTGTAGAGGAGAAAGCTTGAGCACACTTGCTGTCTTATTTGAGCCTTGTGTGGCCTGAAGCTGAATGTGCTAATGCATGCCAGTGTGCCAGCAGATATTTTAAACATACTCTGGACACTTGGGCCCAACAGTGAGGAACAAGGATGGAAGGTCATTGCATTTAATGGGCTTTTGAGATTGTTATGATCTTGCAGCTGGAAAAGTGCCTGGGACTATCCATTCTACTGACAGGGCTGCTTTGGTCTGAAGAATTTCACAGGCAAAGAAGATGGCTGTGACTCACAGGGCTCAGTGTTTAGGTCAGAGTTTGCTTGGAAGAAATGAATCAGCTGCAAATCTTACTCATCAAATGCTTCCTATAATTAATTTCATTAATTTATGTTTGTAGAGATTCGTAGTGCAAGTAGTAAGATTGATAATACTGTAGAGTGAATGGAAGTGTGTGTGTTTGTAAGCACCAAAAGAAAAGGCAAAGTGTTAAAAGAATGTTCGTTATTGACAAACAAAAGACATGTTTAGAGGAGACTGTCCCTGTGTTGTGCATGTCAAGGCCACAGCACAGAAGACTGGCCAGCAGATAACCATGCACTCTGCCATCAGGAGAGTAACATCCACATTACAGCATAGTACCCATACCACTATTTTTTCTGTTAGCCCACCCTAAAAATAGGCTATAGACAGAGCCTATACATTGCAGACAAGGAAAAATGTGCTGAGAGCTGCTGAGCAATATAAAAGATCACAGAATGGTTGTGGTTGGAAGGGAGCTCTGTCCAATCCCCCTGCTAACGCAGTTTCACCTAGAACAAGGAGCACAGGGTCGCATTCAGACGAATTGTTGGTATGTCCAGAGGAGGAGACTGCACAACCCCTCTGGCGGCTCTGACCATAAACTGGCCTGTCATTTCTGACAGAGAAGAACCGCAGAGATGGGACAGGATTTAGTAGCTGGCATGACCTTTTCCCATACTCAAGTGATGCTCACAAGACCACATGAGCTCATCTTGGTGCTTATGAGAGTACAGGTGAGGGTGTGAGTGAATGAGGTTTATGAGGGAGTGATTGTGAGTTGAAAAAAATTCAGCTTATTTAGAGATTCTGTACCTATACCTCACCTTCCCATTCCCAAAACTCTCACGCTGGATTTTGTTACATGGAATATCCTAAACTTCGAGTGATACAAAATAATTCTTAAAAAAAGAATGTTCTACGCTTCCATGACCCTATTCAAAGAGAAGAAAAGTACCCTTTCTCTTTTCCCACTGAGTACCTTTTTGCAGTCCACCTTAAAGATGAAAAGCAATTTTAGTGAAATATTAATGCTGACATCATTAGCTACATCTAGCTACATTAGCAACATCTAGCATTTAGCTACATAAAGAGGCATCTACTTGCATTTTGCAGATGCTTGGGTTTGACACATCTATTAAAACATGTATGAGTAAGTGGTGTTCCACGTTACACCTGTACGATTCCAAGACAACTCCATTAGTGTTACTGACTGCACTACTCTAAAAGTACATGGCTACTGTGCTCTCGTCCATTGTTTGGAGTGGATTTGGTTTTTTTTCTAATGACATGTATGCAAAGCTTTAGAGAGTTTTTATACATTCTGTATCAAAGCTGAACAAAATGGCATCACTGGGTTGATAGTATTGAATGAAACAGCAGTCTTAAGTGATTCTATGGAATAAAAGTTACAGTGGTTCAGGTAAAAATCTAGTTAAAGAAAGATGAAATGAGAAAATTTATCATTTTAAACATATAAGTATTCATTATGTTACATTCTTATTTAGTAGACATATTAGTCATAAATATATATGTGTAGTACAGAAAGCTTTAAAAATAGGAAGTCTCCTAAGTAGTGTCTGCTTAGAAGAAATGGTGCACACAGGACCATTTTTGAATTTGTAGAGAAATTCACCTGACTTCAAATGTCTCACTCCAATCTTATAAACTCTTTATTATCCATGGAGAGAAATAGGCACCTCCAGAAGGTGAATTGTCCAGTCTGTCTCAGACTGACATGACTGAATCTCAAGGTATTTATTTCCTTGTCTTGCCTACAGAGGCTTCTTACAGTGACAAACTGGGAAGTAAATGTGTAATTTTTACACGGATGAAGTTGTAAGGGCTTCCTCTGCCCTTATAACACAGATCATCCCCCACTAATCACCATAATATTCCTTCAAGGTTTTCATTTGTTTTCCTCTTAATGAACATGTACACTCTAATGCTGATGCATAATCCCTCCCCAGTAACAAGGAACTAAAATATTTTTGTAAAACTCATCTTTTTAAGTTTTTTTATTGTTTACTTCTTATCTAAGGTAGTGCAACTCTTCCAAGTTCTACAGAAAAAAAAATGCCATCCACTATTTTTTTAAGAACTTGTGAAGCAAAACCTAAATCAATCTTTATTTGCGCTAAATGCTAGAAAAACATTCTCCTGCATTCCCCTGACATATCCTTAGTTATGCTGGAGAGAAAATACCCCTTAGAAGAAAAAAAAATTACTTTCTGAAACAAAAAGTATATTAAGAAAATAATGACTTTACCTATTATCACATGCATGCCAAGTCTTGCCAAATGCTTCACAGTTTGGTAACCAATTCCTTTAGTGCCTCCAGTCACTATAGCAACCTTTCCATTTTGTGTAGGGAAAACTGTATGAGGAAAAAAGAAACAACACAAGGTTAGTTCGCAATAGGAACACGATTAAGAAGTTAAGATGCATTTTAAAGAGTGTACACTTAACAGACTGCTCAAGCCAGGCCAGTAAACCATCTCAGAAGCAAACTCTGTATGGAAATAAAAACTATGGAACATCCACCATTATTTACTGCACTATAATTTTCCAGTATTAACAGTTCACGAAAGACTGAGGTTGACGACACAAAAAGCAAACACCCACTTCAGAAATCTCATTTCTATTTGCATGCATTTCATCATCCTGCAGTCATCTGACCTTTAAAATTTCCACCATAACTTTGTTACTGAGTAAGGTGACGCAAGTAATGTCAGCTCAGGGATGGCTTACTTTATGTGTACAGGGATAAAAATTCTACTGGCAGCATGATATCCTGAAAATTTTTTGAATGACAAAAACCAGCCTCTGCCAGTAACATGGAGGAAAGATCTCAGTCAAAGGTGAGCTATCTAAAGTACACCACCTGGCCTAATTTCCCTGCATAGCTGAGCACTCTTCCTTCTGAAAATCACAGGGCCCTGAGCCCCAAAGGAAGGAGGCTCTCCCACAGAAGCCAGCATCCCCAATACCCACTGTCAACTTCATTCCACCTCCACTCCAAGTGCTCCTTGACCCACAGACAGCCCAGCAGGCAGGATATGCTCCCAAACTCCCTCTGCTAGAGCGGTGGCTTAGACACAGCCTGTGTCTCCTGCATCCCCAGGCAGCCCTTAGCCTGCCAACTGAGCCAAGAAGTGTCTGGAACGGCCCTTGCAGAGCAGCTGCCATTCCAACTACAAGCTCTTACACTGGGCGCAGGTTGCAGCACATCCCCCCACCATGGAGGGGAGGAGGGAGTCCTGCAGCCAAAGCAGAACAAAGGCATTATGATTTAATTGCTTGGGAAAGGCATGAATTAGGTCTAATATCAACTACAATTTTTTTGACAAGGTGGAGAATGTTTCATGTGAAGTACCATGTGGTCCTTAGGTGACCAAGGTGAATTTCTAATTTGCTTTAGAGTAGAAGCCGTGAGGTATTTGCACAGGGAAAATGGTACTGAATACTTCGTTTTGCTGTGGTGCAGTGTCCGTAGGCAACGCTATAGATAACAAATGTTAAAAAGATGCCAACTTTCATCTATCAAAGGACTTTCTATTTTGATTTCTAGGTTTTTCAGGGGATTGCTTTGTTGTACAACACAAATTTGGATTTTACATAGTTACGAAACACAGGACTAGCACTGATACAAACTCCTTTCTTCACAGCAAAGTCCTTCAAAAAGGACCCAGATTTCACCTTTTCTGCAATACAGAGTTCTATCTATCATAATTCAACAAGAATTTCTGTTCTCTTCAGGTAACGACTTGGTTCTTCCCATCCATGCAGAGCAGGAATTGTTTGCAGGTATTTGAAGGTTAACTCCAATTACAGTGATATCCGTGCACACAGGTGTCCTGACATATATATAATTCAAGCTAAATAAAATTTCACCAAGAGATTTCTTAAGGGGCTTCAATTTAGTTATTAGCAGCCCTGCAATTTCCACCAAAAATACTTCTAATCACAAACTCTAAATTAAATGCCCACAGGTGCAAATCTCCTCAAGAGAAAATGCATTCTTGTGGGCCTGAGTACCTTATCTTCCTCTTCTGCCTCCTCATGCCTCCCTTGCTTCTGGCCTCTTACCATATTGCTGATCTGATATTTGGATTTCACGTGTTGCATACAGGTGCTGTCCCTCATTTCCATTACTGCACCACTATACCTACCTATTAAATAAGAAGTCACATTTTAATGCAAAATTAATTCACTTAGAAGAAAACTAATGAAAGAAAAGGAGAAAAAGAAGTCAGGACTGGGGAAGGGGCAATGACGTGAAAGAAAAATGGGAAGTCAGAAGAGCAAAGTGATAACAGGTATCACTGTGATGAAGTGGTTCTTAGCAGAGGACACAATATAGCAGATGAAAGAAGATGTCCAGACCTATCCTGTCCATGGTGACTGCAAAGAAAAGGACAATTTTTTGGTCCTAATGGCCACTTAAAGATTCGACTGTAAAAATGCATTCTGTGAGATCCTATATTACAGAGAGGTTTAAAACAGGCCTGCTTTTGCAGCTAGATCCAAGGACATAAGAAAGCAGCCAGGGAGGGCGAAATGAGGGCTGCAGACACACCGACAAGTGTCCATTATCTGTTTTATTTACAAGAGGTACAGTATACATCTTCCACATAGCATGGTTTTGAATAGACACAACACTCAGGCACATCTCAGTCTATCCACTCACTTTAGTCAAAATGGGAAATGCAAAGAGAAACACTGAAACACATCAGGGAGGGGAGGGGGGCAGGAGGAAAATAAAGTCCTCAATTAACTCTTAATTGTTATTAATTCTAAAAATGTGTACAGTTTCCATCAAGTCAGCTTAATGTAAAATGAATCTCCATTTAAATGAGACACAGCTAGTATTTATGTCAAAAAAAGTGGTCAAGATCAAGTACAGGCTCTGTGTGTGAGCCAGGGGTAACTCCAGTGAAAGGCCGTTTATTAGTGTCCTGTTTCCACTAGAACTCCAATGTCATGTGGAGTTTGCAGTACACCCAACTTTCAGTGTTAAAACACCCCTTCCATGACGAAACTCAGCATGAAATTTTCAAAGCAAACCTGGGCTCAGCCTGGTTTTCAGCAGATACTGCTTTATTTTGTGTGAAAGGTTGAGTGCAGTTGGAGGCTCACAGCCCCCCAGGCAGGAGGCAGTGGAGACCCACCAGCTTTGGAATGCCCAGAGAAGCTCCCTCTGGCATCTCTTGCACCTCATTTAAACCACCCCAGTTCTCTTTCTGCCTCTGCTCCTGGTAAGGAGGTAGATACTGATCTCAAGTACAGAGGCGTAATGCCAGTGATCTCTCCGTGGGACATGAGAACGGTACAGCCCTGTGCTAATGAAATCCCCCGACCAAGCAGTAGCTGTTAATTTGCCTTGGTGTTCAAAGAAACCAAGCCCGCAATCCTTAGGTGCTGCTTTATCACAGCAATGTTTGAGAGAAGCTTCTCTCAGGCTGCAGTTCTGCCTGCATTCCAATGTATTTAGACGACATAAGCCTGGTTACTTTGCAAGTGGAATACCCTAAAACAGAAAAATAAGGCGTACTTATTATGTCCCGATATGAGGCTATTTAAAAATAATTATTTTCCTTTTAAACATAATTCTCCCTAATCAGAAATAACTTCCATGTACAGAGACATCCTCACACAAATTCAATACTACAAAGAATGTAAGGCAATTCTGTAATTTTTAAAAATACTAATTTTCAGAGGACTCTAAAACAGGGCTGTCAGGATGCCTCTGCAACTGCCAAGACCACAGATAAATAAGACAGTCTGAAGACCCATATCAATGGCCAATTCCATATCAATGACCAGTTCCTGCCAGCAAAATCCCAGCTCTGGGGGAGGGATGAGTAGCCAAATTGAAATCTGAAGTAGCCAAATCAAAACAGAGGAATTAAAATTTCTTTTGTTTGCAGAAATGCATTATGTGAACACAGACAATGCAAACCTCAGAAGAGCTTCCCTTAAGAGTAGCTTGCTTTGCTATTCTCTAACCTTTGCAGAACATTGCGCTTGAGGCCAAGGGGAAAAAAAAAGAAAAAAGTATTGAAAGTTTATTAAAAGCAAATTGCATCAAATTTTTACAAAGCTCCATCTCCTAGCCTACTAATCCAGCATCTGCATGGTGGGACATTATGGGTCACATGGACATTAAAATATAATATCTTTATATTAATTTCCTCATTAACCTTCTTTTTAGGACATCAAAGGCCAAGGGTAGAATTTAGATTGTCTGAATCAGTCTCCAGTGCTTATCAGGCAAGACTTGAGTACAGCTGAAGGCATCCAAAAAGCTGGTGAGTGTCCACCTGTGAGGTGCCATGCTGGGACCTGCCTGCACCTCCTGAACTGGCCACTCAGTGCAGGAGCTTTGGTGGCATTTGTGCTGGAGAGATCCCTACAGACAAATCCCAACTTTTTTTTTTTTCATTCCTCCTATAACTGAATAATTTATATGCAAATATTAGTCCTGAAGGTAACTGGCAGAAGCACAGATGGAAAAAAAATAAAAAGAAAAGAACCAACAATGAATATTTAGTTTCATGACTGAATAACAAGATCCAAGTTTGGAGCCATTCCTGTATAGCAACACTGAGTGAGAAAAAGAGGGCAAACTGTAATTTCCAGTCTTTGTCTAACACCACAGGACAAAGCACAATCGAGTTCTTCAAAGAAATCATATAGCTCAGTGTACCACAGAATCATTGAGTAGTTTTTCCTATTGCAAAATATTCTGGCTCTTTTTCCTTAATTTATACTGTGGCAATACTGAGATTACAGCCATTAAGCAGATGTAGAAAAATAATTCATTTTCCGCTCTGAGAGGCAATCAGTAAACTGCTGGGGAACCCACACAGCTTTCAGCAACAGCCTTTTTTGTGTGCCTTACAGAAACATCTCCCAAAAATTCTGGTTTGGCAGAAACCAGGTAAACAGGGTCTGGATTCAAATGTCATTCCAGGACTATCCTAATAAAAGACAATTAGGCACTCAAATCCTGACAGATAAGCCAGACAAACTGTCCTAAGCCTGTCCTAAGCCTGTGCAGATGATTTTTCAAATGCAAATGGTCTTCCCAAATTTGCACACCAAAATCTTTTCTGCCGTTGCTGCTTCCAATCACTTTCCTAATGAACATCAATATGCAATCAAGATTGAAGGCCTTTAAGGCTGGAAACCAGCCCAACTAGTCCTTCTGTGAAAAGGTATCCTGCTGGTTTCAGCAGTTGAGGCCATCGGGCCTTCTGCTGATGAACAACTGTCATGCCCACATGCAGATCCACAGGCCCACGGCCAGCAGGTCCAACGGACCTCGAATGGCTGGGTGCGTTGTGTAAGGGAGATTTATCTGTCCAGGGAGAGCATCTGTTTCCAAACACGACTCAGTTTTGCATCTGATAGGTGACAAGCCTCCCAGCTTTTGTTAGGAATCATGAGGAAATGGAGGTATTGGAGAGAGGCTGGCTCCAGAGTCACTCATGGGAAGAGAAAGCTGTTGAAGAACCAGATTAGCAAGAGAAACCTAACCATGGAAATGTTTCACTTGCCCTACAAACTCATAGGTATCTCAAGGTGCTATTAATGGAACAGCAGCAGTCAGATGGCTGTAAGAATTTCAGCAGCCTGGGGAAGACCTAATTTAACAAGGCTCCCACGCAGCCACTGACAGGGAATACGACTGGTAACAACTGCTCACAAAACCACAGCCAAACCCCTGGCACACATGAGACTAAGTTTCTTGTTTAACCAAGACGCACACAGAGCCTGAAATGCTGCATGCCAACAAGACAACAAACAACGATTCACACTTACCAATTCTGGAAACTCACAGAAGTTTCATGCCTGTATTTCAGGGGAATGCATGCACAGCCTATGTCCCACGAAGTGGACATTTCCACAACACAGCAGAGCTCCCACACAGCAACAGCAATTTGTCTGGGCTGCCTAAAGACCTGGGAACCCAACCAGTGCTGTAACTCCAGCCAAGGCACCACATATCCAGAAAGCCTGGACAAATGGCCAAAGTGCAGCAAGGCAGCAAATGACACAAAAGCAGAGGAGCTGGCAGATACACCAACTAGAGGAGCAGAGTGCTCAGCCAGCTAAGGAGCTAATGTGTATACTCATCCCTTCCTGACACTGTCAACACGGGAACAAGCGACACTTCTTCAGAGTTAGCAGCAAACATCTGCTGAGCCAGACTAATGATTTTTTTTTTAATTGCCAATGAAAACAACTTTAAAAAAAAATCAAATTTAAGGCTGCTCTAAATTTATAACATTTGTTTAGCTTTTTGATAAGCATGCCAGCTTGCTTACAGGAATGAAGTGATAACATTTGCAGGCAAGATGACAAGCCCTTCACAGAAGGCTGAGATACAAGCTCCCAAAATCCATTCCAGGACTTGTTCCTAGATATCTCATTTAACACATGCAAAAATCATACTACAAATGATCAGAACAGCTCATTTTCCTCTTGTTTTTTCAACTCATGAACACACTGTGGAACCTTGGGGGGGTATTAGATAGCAATAGGTATTATTAGAGTCCAATATCACAAGTTTGGAGCCTAAGTATCCACAGCAAGACCTAACTACAGTAAAAGAGCTCCCACATATTAGAAAAGATGTAAGATAAACTGGTGCAGTAGTAAGATGAAAGTTATGATGCCAGCATTACAGTCCTGAAAGAAATATTTTTTGCTAAAGAAAAATAACAATACCCTAAGTAAGGCAGCTGTTCAGAGCAGGAGTTTTTGGCACTCAAAAATCCAAGACCTGTGGAAAGAGATCTCTCTACCAACAGTGGGAAGGGGAGTGGAAAGCTACACGAAAAATTTCATTTGCATGACACACCCATCTGCATTTCTTCTAGTGATTCTTGGAAAGACAGCATACGTGCAGATAAAGGGAGAAGTATGTGTGGAAAGCAGGGTGTGGAAGGGGAAGCAGAAGGAAGCATTAGACTTTCAAAAAGGACACAGGAAAAAGGTTTTTTGGTCAAGATGAGGTCATTTTTGAGTGCTTCATTCCCCTTTCGCCCCTCTCTTCACCTTCCACCCACCTCCAGGTATTTAGGTGACATACAGCTCTAAGCAATTTAATACATCTGAATTATAAATCTCTGCATAGTGTTATTGTCCTCAAGGCCAAAAAAGGACCCCAGTGAGGACACTGGCACTGCTACTTACAGATGCAAATCAGCAATGGTTTGGTGAGGTAAGTCAAGGCACTGATCCACACACTGCTAGAAAAGTAAGCTACGGCTAATGCCAAAGTAATCAAAAAAATATTTCCTCTGCACTTGCACATGTATTTTCAGTGCCCTGTTTTTCAGAGCATATGGCTGGTGTGCTTGCAAGTGAAGAAGTCCTGCCTGTTTACAAGAGCCAAGGGAAGACGCATTTTCATACATCTTTTGACTGAAGCCTGAATGCTTTTGCTTTATTTGTCAAATAGGGTGCTCAGTAATGTTGTCCTGGACTCTGTGATGCTGCTAGATTTGGCAGAAGGGCTGAATGGAGAAAAAGATAATTGCCGTTTTCAAAAGTAATATAGAAGGTAATTTCCCAAACTGATTTATGCTATCTTCACTCTGACTGTGAAGAAACTCTTCCTCCAATAAACACTATGCAGACTTTTTGCATCAGGATCACTGATCATACACAGAAAAAAAGCTGAATGTTGACCCCTCTTCCCCAAGAAAGAAGAGGATGAGAATGGAAAAAACTAAAGAGGATTGTTAATTTGGGAAGTTTTCTTGCCATTTCTGAACTGCCTTTCTCTCAATGGGAAATACGACTGCATTAAAAAACAATTTGACGAAGAATATATCTGAGCTTTTTACAATACAAGTTCAGGCTGATTTTGACAGAGATATTAGGAAATTTGATCCTAACAAATATGGAGCTGCCCTAAGGTAAAAGAAAGCAAAAGTAGATGAGAGGGTGCAGTTCCCGAGTCCTGAATCTCACTTCTGGCCATGTTTGACATTCCTGAGTACTTTGTTCTTTTTGCCAAAATTCATCTAAAGGTAAGATATTTGAATCTATTTTTTTATGAGCGCCAAATAGATTGAACACACCACTATACAAATCATTCAGATGGAAAATACCACAGTGCAGTATTAAAATCCCCTAAAAAATCATCAGGAACACAAGTTTGCCCACAATATGCTCTTGAGAGTAAAGTTCCCAACCGAATGTGTAGGAAAAGGAGAGCATTTGATCCCTGGGAGGGGCATGGGGTGATAGAGAAGGAATCAAGAGATGGAAAAGCTGCCTTAGATCGACAAGTACAAGTTATCTTAGTGAAATTATGGCTCTGCAAGTTCCCAACAGACACCTGCAACTTCACACACTAGTCCTTGTCTTAAATATTCCTGCTATTCCTGGCTTAAGCCACTGTTTGTTTGTTTGTTTGTTTTTCTGGACAAACACTAGTCTTAAGGATATTTCAGATAAAGGTGGATACTACACATTGACAAACTTGTGCAAAAATATCTGGCACCTGGCTACCCGCTGGCGTTACACCACACATGGCATGTTTTGCTCCACTGTGCAATTATTTTGTGTTGGGACAGATGCCAAGTGGGGACTCGGATGAGGCCATGAAAGACGGCCTTTGCGTGGAAGGGGGGGCTCTGCTGCCGTGGAGCTGGACAGGAGAGGCATGGGGACAGCACTGTCACCGACAAGCACTAAGTCAGCTCAGTGACAGTGATCGATACATGAGCAGTCCCAGCCTCAGTCACAAAAGGAACTTCACAAAAATCTAACATGGGGTTTTGTGAAATAAGGGCAGGACGGTTGTTGCAATAATATGAAGAAATCCCACTAATTCCTTACACTATACTGAACAGACACAGCCTGCATATGAAAGATTACTGGATTTGTTAAAAATATCAGGAGAAGAAACACGATGCTAGCTCCACAAAGAAACTAATCTCCCCTACATATACATATATTTAAAGGCTCCATTTACCCATATAATTTTTAACATGGGAAAATACTATCACAAGAACAAAGAAGGAGATTTTTCCATTTGTATTCCCTGCTCTGCATATCTTTCATTCCTTTTATATATTTACCTATTAAGTCTTACTCTTTGGCTTTCTTCTCTTTCACTCCAGTCATGCTAAAGATAGGGAAGTTATATAAAGGTGTATCTTTAAATCAAGAAAAAGCATCTGATTATCTCTTGAACAGATTTACTGATACTTACTCCCATACTCCCTCCCTCTGGGCAAATGTAACTCTGCAATACCTTGGGCAATGTCATTTTATGTAAAACTTCCCAATGATCTTCAAGTCATGTCATCATGTAATTATATTTTTTTCCTGTTGTGAAATGAGAGATGAAAAAGAGGAGCTTATCCCAGGAGATTTAAATGGGGTAATGGAAATAGCTCTGCATAATCTAGTAGCTGCAGAATGCATTTTCCCATCCTGCAAAAGTTTGAGACATTAGAATTACTTTTTCATTCTCTACCAGGAACTGAAGACTGTCTAGGCTCCAAGATTTCCCAAACAGCTAACGCGTAGATGCAGCTGCATCTGACAATGCTTTACATCCCTCAGGATGTAAGAAACCATTTCAAGTCCTTGCTCTCAGACATACCCCGAGCATACAAAAGCCTTCCCAAGTGTAATTCCCCATTTAATAGGGAAAGTTTCATTTTAAGCAAACATTTGCCATTTAAAGACACTCATCCCTCTCACTAAAGTCCCAAATAAATATAGTATTTCTCCAAATCATGTTCAGATATTCAGTAAAGAAGCCATAAATATGAAACAAAATGGAATGTGAGTAATCTCAGAAAAGGTCTTCCCTAGGAAAGACCACATCCCATATATCTCAAAAAACTTGACAGTTGTCTTCACAAAATGTGGCACAGAATTCCTAAGGTATTAAAATTTCGTGTCCTATTTCATTTGGGTTATAGTTCTGACTAAAAACCAGGGTAATGGCAGTGAGTTTGAAATGCTGAAGAAAACATGAATCAGCAAAGCGCGATGCCACTGTCACTCCATCACAGACGGAGTAAATGTCATAACTGACTGCAGTGAAGAAACCTCATTTAGAAAACTTTAATGATGGTTATTTTGCAACAAAGAGAGCTAAGAAAATGAAAAAGGGAAAAAAAAGAAAAAGAAAAAAGGAAAGGAAAGGAAAGGAAAGGAAAGGAAAGGAAAGGAAAGGAAAGGAAAGGAAAGGGAAAGGGAAAGGGGAAAGGGAAAGGGAAAGGGAAAGGGAAAGGGAAAGGGAAAGGGAAAGGGAAAGGGGAAAGGGAAAGGGGAAAGGAAAGGAAAGGGAAGGGAAAAGGAAAGGAAAGGAAAGAAAAGAAAAGAAAAGAAAAGAAAAGGGAAAGAGGAGGAGAAGAAGGAGAAGGAGGAGAAGAAGAAGAAGAAGGAGAAGGAGAAGGAGAAGGAGAAGAAGGGGAATAAAGAGAAGAAGGGGAAGAAGGAGAAGAAGGAGAAGAAGGAGAAGAAGGAGAAGAAGGAGAAGAAGGAGAAGAAGAAAAGAACAGCTGCTATTCTTGATTTAATCCCAAAAAATGTAGAAATAATCCTAAGAAGGCAAGTCCCCACACCTTGCAGGGAAGAAAGGGTCTATCATAAACCTTGAAGTCTGGAGAACATTTAAAGTGCCCAAAGCACAGAAAATGTGGAAAGTCAGATATTCAGCATCTGCTGAAACAGAATGCTGAGACAGCATTCTCCTGAAGAAACTGGCTCCTTATGGCTTGGACAGGCACACCGTTTGCTATGTAAAATCCTGGCTGGATGACCATGGCCAAAGTGTGGTGGTGAATGGAATCCAGCTGGTAGCCAGTAACAAGTGAGGTTCCCCAAGGCTCAGTATTGGCATCAGTCCTGTTTAACATCTTTATCAATGGTCTGGATGAGGTGATCCAATGCACCTTCAGCCAGTTTGCAGATTACACCAGGTTGGGTGAGAGTGTCGAACTGATGGAGGGTAGGAAGGCTGTACATAGGGAGCTTGACAGGCTGGATTGATGGACCAAGGCAAGTGGTATAAGATTCAATAAGGCCAAATGCTGGGTCCTGAGGTTGGGTCACAACAACCCTGTTCAGTGCTACAGACTGGGGGCAGAATGGCTGGAAAGGACCCAGCAGAAAATTACCTGGAGGTCCCGGTTGTCAGTATCTGAACATGAGCCAGTGTGTGTGTCCCACTGGCCAAGGAGGCCAGTGGCATCCCAGCCTGTGTCAGAAAGAGTGTGGCCAGCAGGACCAGGGCAGTGACTGTGCCCCTGTATTCAGCACTGGTGAGGCCACACCTTGAATCCTGCGTTCAGTTCTGCACCCCTCACTACCAGAAAGACACTGAAACGCCTGGAGCATGTCCAGAAAAGGCAATGGAGCTGGGGAAGGGTCTGGAGCACAGGTCAGATGAGGAGCAGCTGAGGGAGCTGGGGGTACTTAGCCTGGAGAAAAGAAGACTCAGGGGTGACCTTATAGCTTTCTATAACTACCTGAAAGGAGGTTTTAGCAAGGAGAGGGTAGATATTTCTTCCCACGTTACAAGTGACAGAACAAGAGCAAATGGTCTTAAGGTGAGCCAGAGGAGGTTTTCATTGGATATAGGGAAAAGTTTTTTCCCTGAAAGGGTTGTCAAGCATTGGAACAGGCTGCCCAGGGAAGTACTTGAATCACCAGCCCTGGAGATACTTAAACGACATGTAGATGTGGCACTTAGGAACATGGTTTGGTCATGGACTTGGCAGTGTGGGTTAACTTTTGGAATTTTCCAACCTAAGTGTTTCAATGATTCTATGATTCATCAGCACTTTCATGCAGAGACTGAAGCAAAGAGTGATCTTGTTACTTACGGTAAAACTGGAAAGACTGATCTACTTATAGTCAAACTAGAAACCCAAACGAGAAGCAAAATATTGCTACCTGCATTTTAGCATCTCACCAGAGGAATTAAAAAGACAACAGAAAACAATTTATACTTTGCACTATGATCTATACCTTTCAAAAGACAAAATATCCTAATTTCTATTTTCAAGACAGTATTCACAGTATCATCATATTCCTAGACAGCACAGGATATATTGTATCACAATCCCCAATATCATCTTTACAGCTTCTTCTTATACTGTTTGTGAATTCCAACACCTCTTATTCTGACCACATGATATTAAAAGATTGAATTAATCATTCCATCTTGCTCACAGCACAGATGGAAAGATACAGCTGGGCAACTAATACATTGGGAAAGTCGATTCTTTAAATATTCCCTTACTATATTAGATTCTGGGAATGTGAGGGGGGTGTGTGTGTGAAAAAAAAACATTGGAAAGATCATTAAGAGTAGTTTAAACTGCATCTCCTCTCCTCCCAGAGACAGAGAATGTAATTTCCATATCCCAATCAAGCTTAAGAGCATCCAGCTGAAGGTCACATTCAGATCTGCCTCTTCCAGCCAACAAAAATGCTTTGCTGCCACTCAAACAGTCCCCTTTGCTTCCCACGGCTTCAGGGTGACAGTATTCCCATCAAATAAGTAAGCAGAAGTCACGAGTTAGTATACAGAACTTAAAAGATAATTGAAAGTTTCTGGAGTAGTTCACTTCAAAACACTGCAATCACTTGTGAACTGAAGTGCTTGTTATCATATACAAAGCTCTAGTAATTAGAATCAGGAAGAGAGGTACAAGGTGATTAGAGAATATTGGGAAAAATCTAGTTAACAGGAAACATAGCACATAAACCAATCAGTATTAAAAATTTCCCTGAGATACCTGCAATTAATTAAAACACAAAATGTTAAAAAGCACATTTCCATATTATTAAATTTTTTGAAGCAACTAATGATCAGAAGCCATTACAGCATTGACATTAATGCGAGATTAACCTCAGATGCTACTGACTTAAAAAAACCATGGAAAATAGTCTCAACATCCCTTCCTCTCTCTCTCTGCTCTGCTTCCATATCCTTCAAACCAGCCACTGGCCAGCACATTTATTTCTTCATCTGGCCAGCATCTGGTGAAGAGTCAGGACAATGGCAAAAGCTGTCTGTGGATTGTCACTCCTAGAGGTCTGCCTCTCAGGGTACGGCCCAAAGCAGTGGCTCCAAGGACAGCACACATGGCCTGTGTGGAATCAGAGCACAGCTGCACAGCCCCAGAGGTGCTGTCCTTGCACTGGGCTGCCTAACCCCTGCTTCCCGGGGCTGTCACCCAACCTCCAGCAGCAAAAACCCCTAATGGAACAGAACTTTGTGGGGTTTTTTAGTTTATTTTTTTTTTTTTAAAGATAGGAGTTTTACTAAAGCCCTCTGAGCCACTGTATGGAGTTCAGTTTCATACTCAAGACTACTTAAAAATCAGTTCTAACTCAGAATGAGAAAGTACAAAGGGTATGCACATGTTTTGTCTTCAAGACAGCTACAACATTTGTGTTCCAAATATGGAATTTTGTTCATTTTTCTCTTCTTTGATAACACAAGCAGGTCAGGGGTTTCAAATGGAGTATGAATGTGCAAGTACAGAAAGGTCCAGACTATACTATATATCATTTCCTAACTCTTATAACAGTCCTTTCCTAGGAAAAAATTATTTCTTTTCAAAATCCTCTTTCTTACCAAATCCTGGAGTGATCTCATACTTGCAGATTATCTTTCAATTTTCATCTTTCTTGTTCCTCATAAAATATGCACTGAAGTTTTCACAGGAAAACAACTACCTTGCAATAAAGACAGCTAATTGTTTTGAAAGTTTTTTTTTTTTTTAATTAGATGTTTTTATTCTTCAGTGAAAAACTTATTTTGGAATGAAATTTTCTAGGCCATTAATCTAGTGCAGATTCATGAGACTTAGGGAATTAGTTAACTTAGAAGAACAGCTACTGTGCATGCTCTATAATTGCTCTCATTGAAATTGTCAAAGATTTTTAATATGCAGTTACCGCACCGATTAAAAGCTGTTAAAGTATGTCTCCATTTAAGAGGCCATCATTCCAGAGTGTCATTATCTGCTATTAATATTTCAATTAGAGAACATCACATGCTCCTCTGAAGAAATGCGCAACTACTCACAAAACAAGTCCCTTCATTGATAATGCTCCAGGAGTATGACACAAACCTCCTATTTTTGTTCCTACCTTTAATTACCTTCTATAAATATCTTGCCAGAAGTTTAAGGGATTAGCTCCTTTTGTATAGAAATATGCATTTGTGTTGACAAACACCTTCCAACCATCCTGCTTCTAAGAAGGGAGGTGACAGCTGCAGGAATTATACTGGCCCTTCTACAGAGCCATGTTACAACCTCACTCTTCAACCAGGTGTTCAAACAGGCTGATACATCACAGCGCACCCTGTCAGCCCTTCTTAGGACATCAGCCAGAACTACCAGCATTTTTCAGGTAGCACTGGTAGCTCAAACAGGCTTCACGTCTACTTTTTTTTCCACCGGAACAGAGGATTTAGCTCAAATCCTATGGCTCTGCAACAGCCAATATTTCAGCAGTGTGAAATATTTTTCAAGGCACAACTCCTTTCTCTTTTTTGAGACTAAAAATAAAACCCAAACACTTTTTTTACTATAACAGATCTTATAGCCCTATTTTCATCATGTCAGTGATGATAATCAACTTCTAGTAAAGCTGATATACCTGGAGCCACCTCTCAAAGGATGGACCTCATCTAGCCTCAAAACAGTGACAGGACCAGATAAAATGGCCTGACCTTCTGCCAGGGGAAGTTTAGATTAGATATTAGGAACAATTTCTTCATTGAAATATTGAAGGCATTGGAACAGGATGCCCAGAGAAGTGTTCAAAAATCATGTGGATGTGGCACTTAGAGCAATGGTTTGCTGGTGAACATGATGGTGCTGGGTTTATGTTTGGACCTGATGATCTTGTACATACATCCCTTTCAACCTAAATGATCCTATGATTCTAAGCCAATAGATGATGGTTGACTACACACACAGCACTTTTACTCCACCTCACATTAAACAGCAAAAAGTTACAGCTCACATCTGTTGGGTGTTAAATAATTAAAATAATTTGAATGAAGCTTTCTTTTTAAGAAGCATAAAGGAACTTAGAAATTTAAACATATCAAGGGGAGGGAAAAAAAAAAGAGCTTGAGGAATAAAAGCCCAAAAGCTTGCAGTGGCTTGTTTGGCAGATCTCTGCTGTTTCCAATACTTTTCTCTCTAGGCCTTTTTCCATAAATATGCAAGGCATTCGAAACGCATGCCTTACACTGTGCACTGACTTCCAGGTGATTTCAAGGATATGACCCTAAAGTGCAATTTCTATTCCAGACTCCAGCCTTACATCTCCATCAAGCCCCTGTAACACACAGTGTAAACAGCCAGCCCACTCACACTCGGCTCTCCAGTGGGGCTTTGACAGCCGTTAGCATCTCTCTCAGAAAAAAATCCTGGTGATACAGAAGGTAAAAAGCTTCTTGCAAGAAGAGAAAAGTGAGCCTCTGCCAACTCTGCAAGCTGCAGAAGCAGCTACTGCAGCCCTTATAGCAGCTTTTCCTTTGTTATTGCACTTGAAGCTTTGCAACTATCCATACAAAAAATCCAGCAGTGCTGAGGGTCACACCACCTTCACTTCGGCCACAGTTCTACCTCCCTCCCAAGCCATGCTAGGACATCTGGCCAACATGCCTGCATTCTCATGCAGTCTGTGACCAGTGCTGCTGTCCCAGCAAAAGCCCAAACTCTGCTTCAGGCGATGATCAGCATTCCCTCTTTTGCTTTGGGGAACAGAAAACATTATCTTACTGAATAAGCTGTTCTGCAAGTGCTGCCCTGCTGATCTTTGTGGTACCTTTACAGGGGAGTGCTTTGCTCAGCATGGAGTACACCAGCACAGCCAGCCCCATGCAGGTCTATCCTGGAGAAGACAAGCGTTCAAGTTAAAAACCAGTAGCTGCAGTCAAACCTGAGGCACATGGGACCACTGTCAGTACAAAGAGCAACATCCAGAAGAACCGACCAGGATGACATCACCTACACTCCTGTGACAGCAGCGACATTTCTCTAGGGAGCACAGGCACTTTGCCAGCCCTTTATTTACTCAACCCTTTTGTAGTTGCATGTGTCAGGGACTGGGCAGGAAGAAGAGGTCTCAGCATCTCCCCTCCAAGCCTCCATGTGCCAAGCCAGAGGAGCACACTGCAAAGCCATTTTGACACAGACCCTGATGCCTTTGCAAGGAACAGATCACGCCTGCAGAGAGGCTGCCAGCAAAACAGCCAGACACACGCTGCTCTCTGAGCCACCCAGCCTCAGTCCCTGTCCCCACAGTTCCCAGCAAAGCCAGCTGTCAGCCAGACCAAACTTGCAAAGATGACTTTGTTCTTTACAGCAGAGGGTGGCATTTTGGAAGAATCTGGACTGAAAAAACTGGACTTCATTGCTAAATTGCAATAATTTTCTGTATACATATGTGGGTATTTATACATTTTTTCTTCTTTAGGGAAGAAAACAAATACTTTGATAATTGGATTAGATGACTGGTAAAAAATCACGGTTTTCACTTGTGCCTCACTAGAATACTTTATGACTAGTAGCAATGTGTAAATACTGAGAAAAAAAAACCACTCTGAAAATTGATGTGAAAGAGATGGATAGAAGATACAATTAATAGCAAAAATCCCAAAAAAGGTCATTATATTAGTGCATTAACAAGTCCAAATGCTACTGTAGTACAACCCTAACAGGGTTATGCTCAAACTGAAGTCCAGGCCTCAACATCACCCACCTGTATTGTTTACACCCTCTTTCTTCAAATATCCCTTTCCTCTTTGGAGTGCTGGATGACTACACACAATGTCTTTAATAGTTGACTCCAAAAAAGCAACCCATGAGAAGCCACAGGAAGAACTCATGCCTACAACCAAGTGCAAGGAACTCTGCTAGCACCTAGTAGGCACTACGAATGGCAGCATTTGCAGCTCTTGACACTTTCTTCTGACTCAAATTAGTTGTTCTTCAAATATCTGTATCATATAATTAGGAAGTACAGCATCATTGAGAGAACACGGATTTTGCATTTCTTGACCTTTTTCCTACTAATTTTCAGCAGACTATTTGATGTTAAAATTATATGCCATGCAATGCGATTCCAGTTAGGAATGCACAAGTAAGACTGGCATATAAAGGTGGTGGTATTAATTACCATGAAAACACTCCAGCAGGCAGACTAGCTGATATCTGTATTCAACTGGATGACTTTATTCATTAAAAAGATGTTATTTTGGAAAAACAGGTCCAAGAAGTCCTGGTACCTCAGCTAGAAGAAGCATTTCATAGCACAAATGTTCAATTTCCAGTTACTGAGGTAATATTCAATTGCCAGAAAGACAACAGTTACTGCTCGGCAGGCACCCTTGTCACTGGGATACATTCAGAAAAAAAATTACAAGGTCATCACTGCGTCAGTCCTGGTCTGCAGAAAGTATAGTGCCAGTAATGTTTTGTTTACTGTCTTTTCATTCTGTGTAATTCTTAGATTGTTGCAGACTTCGTAAGACATTTGCAGTGGTACTACTGAACTTTTTTTAAAGAATGAGGTCTGATGCCAACTCATCTGTAATTTCCTTAGTCAGGACTGGTTGACATGCTTGTTAAAAAACACTGTTATACAGAACTATCTGTTTCTGTTTTAAAAATAGCCTTCCTAGAACAGAGTACATATTCTGGGCTGGCTTTGTAAAGAACACGGCCTTCGGGCCCTAACCAGCAGTTTCGGTACAAATGGCTAACACGGAGCATCCCCTGCCTCCTGCCGCAGCACATCACACCTGCGCAGCTGGAGCTGGTAATCAAACCCTTGCCCGCAGCATAACAGATTAAAAACTTAATCCCGAACGCATTGAACACTCATAAGGTTCATTAACTTCAGTCCCTGGTTTGTACACAAGAGAAACACCAGCGGGAGATGCAAGGTCAGGAGGCGGCAGAGCTTTGCTTTGAATTGGCGTGACTTGGTTTCCTCACACCTGTGAAGTTCACACCAGAGGGTAACTCGGTGCAGAGCTTACCAGGATGACTCTTTGCTCAGAGAGTCAAAAAGGTGTTTAGTTATATCAACCATGTTACCAGTGTTACCTGTGTGCCAACAAGAAAAAAAAGAAAGGTTTTAGCTATTCCCTTGAGGTCGTCTTTCAGAAACAAGTTCAGCACATTTTTTTGGTCCAATTTTCCTTTTTTTTTTTTCCCTCTACAGGCTAATTTAAAGTATTGAGCAATGTTAGCAATCATGGCTAGGCATTCCCTCAGATGGCAAAATGTCCATGTCCCAGAAATCATACTCTGGCAGAAAACAGGCACACAACCAAAAGCAGAAGTGTATCAGAGCCAGGCACTCTAACTCAGCTTTACACAACTCAGAGGATGTTATGAGTAGGATGGGGAATGTCATTTTCTTGCCCAATGAATGTTCTGTGAAGTATCAAAGCTCTTCTAGCAGAGCACAAATACAATGTAATGAAAATAAATGTCATCATTTTATTACAAAAATATGTTATTTTCTTTTTTCTTAAAAGCAATCCTCATGTGAAGCAGAACTTCCCCACCTTTTTGATTATCTGCTTTGGGAACTGCAGCTCTCAAATATTTCTTTTTCCTTGCTGGTAATATGCCCATTTGAATCTTGCTATATCCACCACATCTGCAACTTTAATGCAGTAATTCACACAGTATGATAAAGCCACAAACCCAAAATCACTGTCTTTAATGACATCTGTAATTTAGAAACTTCGAGGATAGAAAGCTTGAAACTGGCAGGAGACAGTTTCTGCAAACAGCAAGAGAGGACTGCATGTGTGTGTGGATATTTAACATTTTTACTCTTAACTGCACAAATCTGGAACCTTGTCCTGTCTGTAAGGCAAGGCACATAACCTTAGTGACAAAGATATCGAAGTATTTCCTAAGAATGCATTTGTTCAATGCATTAAAACCTTATACCACAGCTGACTTGAATTGAGAATCACACATCAGTGTCCATGGAACTTCAACACTACTCCAGCACTGTGCAAGGGAGCCCCCAAGTAAATCATTTGTGATGGGACAGTATTTTCATGGTCTAAGAAAACTGACTTATTACTTATCTACTACAAAAATATCTCTAAAAACAACTCATGGGGTCTGTGAATACTTCCACCTGCCTTCTGGCCTTGCAAAACGTTATGAGGCTGCTTCAGCACTCACATCTAAACCAAATGAGACTTCTGGTTATGCAACTTGTCCTACACAGGCAATCTCATGGCGGAGTCCACACAAGGTCCTGCATGACTCAAGACCTTCATCCACCCAACTGCCCTGTCGGTAAAGCTCTTACATTCCTCACCTGAGTCTTCTATAACCTCCAGTGCCTCCAGCTGAAGTGTGGCTGAGTGGAATAAAGGAACAATTACATTTTCTAGCTCATTTTCATAAGTTGCAGTATCTCATCATTAGCAGCAAGATGCTAAAGCTAACAGAACTAGCTCTATCACCTAAACAAGAAGATTTTAGGCCAAACAGCCCCAAAAACGCAGAGATTAGGAGATGGCAGAAGTTCGAATTTGCACAACCAGCCTTTGTTTGGCATAGCGCAGTCTTGTAGACGAAGACCATATGTCCTTTGCAAAGATACCTTCTGCCCATCTTTAGACTCAAATGCATTAACAGAGTCCATCACCTGGCTCTGAAATCCATCACTGCTTCAGCTGCATGAGCACAAAGCAAACACCCAACCTTCCACCTATAATATTGTACCCCCATTTGCCTCCTTTCCTTTGTTCTGCATTAACAAAGGAGCATAAGTTCCTGTTTATCGAGGAAGGAAGGACCATGCAATAGAAATGCTCATTCACATCTGCTGAAACTGTTGATTTTATTCTTGTTACGACTAAATCATCAAAACTGAAACATCCTCACAAGCAGAATAATGACTAAGTAAAAGAGGGTTGTTCTTTCATTTGCACCCTCACTAAAATACCACAGGTCTTGTTCCATATTGCTATGATGCAGGTAAGGGCACAAAGTGAGGTGCTTACATTTAAGCCTTCTACTCAGAATTTTACCGAAAAAATCTAAATATTACCCTTCACATTCTCACATATTTTGGTAAAATGCAGTTACAATTGCCTCTTTTGACAACAGAATAATTAAGCCTTCCAGCTTATGGGAGAGAATACTTCTCTTACTTCTGAAGCTCACCTACATTTTGTACCTGAAGTGTTCCAATAGCTTTTAGACAGAATAATTCTGTGGCTACTAACCTTTGAAGCACAATGGAAGACAAAATGGACGCACAAAAAATAAAAAGTGGTTTGCATTTCATACACAGTCTACCCAAAATACCATTATTTAAAAGATATTAAAAGAGACACACTTGTGATGCCAGCATTTTTAGAGGGTCTGAAGACACAGCATGCAAAATGGATTGATTGCTTTTGGAGTTAAGGTCTCTAAATCTTATTTGGATACCTAAGTCAAAGAGTTAGTGCATGGGTTCTGCAGACACTTTTTTTAGGCCACATTTTGTATCATTTTAATCTTAGCCTAAATATAAATATAAAATGAATTAATCATTTTGTAGTCCTGGTGTTTGCAAACTTATCACCCGGGAGTGTCACCTTCTGCACAATCTTCTTCTTGAGGTGGCCAACCGGCCCAGGGAAGAAGCAGAATCAGGGCAAAAGGCCTGGCCCATCCCCTTCCTTCAGGCATGTGCAGACCAGAAAGCAGCCCCAGCAACACAAAAACACAGGGAAAACATTCTGGAGGAATCTGTTTTTGCCTCTGTGGAGCACAGCAACTTTCCTAAACAGCCTAGAGAAAAGGCAGAAGTGCAGCCAACAAATCAACTTTGCGGACTGAGCTGATCCCCTCACTGCAGGAAGAGCTGTCTCTGGGATAAAATAAGAACTTTATCTCCCATCAGCTCTAGCATGCTTTGCCAAAAAAGGCACAAAAAGTGTATGCAATCTTAACAACTGACAAATAGTTTCATGTATTATCTCTGAATTTATCTGTCCAAAAAGAACTGTGAAATCTTTGTGAACTTTTATGAAGGGGCAGTGGGCAGGGCATGAACAAGGTGGATTGTCTGCAAGACTACAGCAGAACTAGTTCATGCAAGCACTTCAGGCCCACTTGGATGTTGAGTCATACCTTTAGATACAACAGCTCAAGGCTGTGCTTTTCTCACTTCATTTCTCTCAGCAGGTACGCAAGAATCTCCGAGCAGCAATGCCAGTCCCGCATTCCCAGCACCACGGGGTAAATAACACTGTTATTATCCTTAACCCACTGCTCATGCAAACCAGGCAGCAAACCATGAACACTGCAGGTGAACTTCTGCCTACCTTCACCAAGGCTTGAAAACGCACAGGTCACGTTCTCCTATTCTTACACTTGGAATACAAGAGGCACACAGCAAATAACACAGCGAAGAGCAGCACCAACGTACTTACTGCCTGCACAGGAAATAAAGTGGGGCTTAGAATGAGGGATAGAGGGGGATACATGCTGCACACAGGTGGCTCCACTCATCCACAAGACTGGCTCTCTCACCAGCATTCGCTCCCTTGGAACCAGCCAGATTTACAATCAGTGGCAAGTTCTTGGACTGCACGTGAAGGTTTATCTATGTAGAACAACGTGTTAAAATACCATCCAGAAACAGTCCCTTCAGCCCAGGCTCCCACAGGCTAGAGGACAGGTCACAGTAACATCTTCAATCTCTCTTCTTCTCCAATATCTCGATAATGAAAACTCCTCCCTGGCCATTTGGGAGCACAAGAGTTTTTCAAAGCTAACAGAGCTCATTGCCAGCAGCATCTGAACACAAGAAGTGTGTAAAACAACCGTTTTACAGAGTTCTGAAATGTCAGACTACAGGAAGGTTAGTCATTTAGCATTTTTTAAATGCTATCAGGATCTCAGACAGGAATTGCAGACTCCTGATAAAATTTCAGTATTTTCCCTCAATGAACCCACTTCCTGTCTGTTCCCATAAGTAAAGCAATCATATTTTTCACATTTAATTGTAATCTGTTCATGTAAGTTCTGCTGTGTGCTCAAGAAACTTTTATTTGGTGCCAAACCACTAAGTGCATCCCATAGCACAAACTCACACCAAACTGCACCATCACCCATAAAACAGAACAGTGCATTGCTTGCAAAAGCACTTTATTTTTCTCTCACACACACATCAGAAGGTCATGTTTGAGAAGATGAAGGTTTCCCTTGGAGCACAGCATTCACATGGGACGGGATGTTTCTGGCATGAGCTCTCCTGATGCTGACTTGACATCTTCCTTGTTATGACTGCAAATTCCTATCACTGTAAACCTCACTGATGACTCATGAGAAAAAAAGCAAACAAAAAAAGCAAAAACAAAAAAAGGAGAATTAAACCCTTTCAATTTCAGTGTCTGTAAAGACACAGTGATACACAAAATGTCTCAAATTTAAAAGCAAAGCACTATCCATTGGAGAAATAAAAAACTGGTTTTTCTATCCTAACTGCGAGTATTTGGGGACAACGAACAGACAGAAGATTGCATGTAATCAAAGAAACTGCCTTTTTAAAAATAACCTTACTCTGCATTGTTTGGGGAAGCACTGTTGAACATGACATCATGCGCATGCAGCTACGGACAAATACAGTCATATTTTCAGTGAACTAAGTAAAACAAAGGGATTAATTCTCTACAGATATATCTGAATTATTAGGCTATCACAAACATTTACGGATGCATCTTAATTAGTCTTCTACCTAAGAGTGTTAAAATAAAGACAACATTTCTCACTTATTTCAAATGAAATTATTCCCTCCTGTCTCGGTTATACTTACAAACAGGACTGCCCTACTGCTTCTGATAGCTGAATCTTGGTGTACCTCTGACCATGACATTTACTCCAGGAAAACCACTCTGAATGTTACCCCCAAAATATCTACCAAATAGGAAATGTAGCTTTACTGTCTATATAAAATATTTATTTAAATGTCACAGAACACTCTTTTCTGTGTAAGTATTAAACACGTAACTATTTGAATAATCACAAAATTTCCCAGGCACAGCTTTGGCCTGGACCACAAACCAGTATCTTTTTATGGTACCTTAAACCACCATCTAAGGAGACCAGCACAGATACTCTTTCTACCCTGACATGCTTATTATGCCTTTGACTCTGAGTGTAGCTTCCTAGCTGTGCTGAGCTCAATTCCTCAGCATATTCCCCTTACATAGGCAATTTTGGTCCAGTTGAGCCATGTGTTCCAGTGCACATCACTGTGGGGAGAGGAATCATTGGCTCTGCCTTTTCACACCATGGCACAGGTGCTGTAGCCCCAGCAGAGTGGAATAAGAACATAGTTTAAACTCATTTTAAACTGAATTTTATCTGCTCTCCAAGAAGTCTCTCTATAAGAGAAGAAGCTGGAGTTCTCCTCCCTACTGCTCCCACATGGCATTCTGCTCAGGCAGGGCCAGGGAGAGGACAGGACAGAGGATTTGGTAAACTCAAGTAACTGGAAGTAAGTACTAATTGTGATGCAAGGAAACCACAACACCAGTGCAGCACCTGGTGCTGCATCTTTTCAAAACCTCTGAAAAAAAATACATCTGATCATCATTTCAAAGCACTGCAGATGGCAGCATCACTTTTGTGATCTTCTGGAAGCAAGAGAAATCAACACCACTCAGTGTGGAAATGTCAACAGAAATGCTCAAAAATCTTAATATTTTAACAATTCCAAGTTCTCATTTGAAATTAGTTGCTGCAACAGCCTTTGAATTTTTAAAAAGATCTAAACCAAATTGTGTTTTTAAAACACAAGGTGAGCTCAAAGACAGTGGTTTGTTTTTCTTTTTTTCCATTTTTTTAATGCTAAATTCAATTCAACTTGGGGCATTTTAACCCAACTTCAGGATTGGGTTAAAATGAAAGGGACTGCAAGAGCAGTAAAAATCAATTTAATTGATTTTTATTTTTCAATAATTTCAATAAATAAAGGGAATTCTTTTGTATGCAAAAATGGTAGCATCATAAACTGCGAGATTTTTTGAAAATTTTGAACTGTTTTGAAATCAGTTTAAATAATATCATTAAGACATGCTTTACTGATGTGCTCTTAAGGCAAACAAAATTAAGCTGTATCTTTAAGTTCTCTCTACAGCACCAAATAATGTTACTAAAAACACAAAACCAATTTCCGCAATTTCCCTATGTCCCCTAAAAATGTTTTGAATTTAGCAGAAATTAATTTGGAGGAGATATGGCAAGACAGACCATACAGTCTGGTCCAAAGCAAAAAAAAAAAAAAAGCCACAAAACTTAAGAGACCAGGAAAGTCCTATCAGTGGAGATAAAAAGACAGTCTAGACTAGATAACACCACCAGAACCAGCATCACCAGATCTTCAGAAGGACACTCAGAAATGGAGACTACCAAAAGGAGTATGGTGTGCAGAGATTAAAATGTAATTTTTCCAACATAAAGTTTCCTTTACCCAGCTGTCATGGAATATGTAAAATACACTACTTCTGTGTTCATAGCCATGCACTTCCCCTCCTTCAGAAATGATGTCCTCACGCAGCCCCTTCTTTTTAAGCTGTCACACAAAAAGGACAAAAATCAAGAACTACACATCACTTTTAAAGTTTTCAGAAGTCCTATAAAATATTAAAAATAATCAATTTGTGTTTCTTTTGCTTTTAATATTCCTGCCTGCTTACAAAAGCTCCTGTAAAGCTAATTGGACACCATGACATTGGTTAAAGAAAACGCTTGAAAATAATCTAAGAGACTGCTGCAATAGAAACTTAAAACAATACACCCTTTCCATAAATAATACAAAACTTTATTGCCCTCATTTAAACCAAAGCATTTCAGACATTGTTTGCTGGAAAAATTCACCTTTTCAACTTCAGGCTTTTCTCCTTGTCTTCACATAATCCCTGATGGCATAGGGAGGTGAAATGCGTACAAAGGTTGGTCAGAAACACAAAACACCCTTTAGTTAAATTGTTACCCCAAGAAACCTCAGCTAGCCCACCGACTTTTAACCCTGAATTTGCAACATCTAGTTGGTGACAAAGGGCTATTCTTCTTTTGACACAGAGTATGTACTTTGAGAACCTGTTCAAAAATTCACTTTTTCAGCATGAAAGCACTCAAAAGCTGCAGTTCGTTCCTCTATTGCCCCTTCAAAAAGATGTCTCAGCCGTACTGAAGAGAAAAGGAAAGGTTAGGCTGTGGATTCAACATAGCTGTCAAGAAACACAAACATAAAGTTGACTTAGTAGCATTATTAGGAAATGTGTTCTGGGCCCACCCTTGGCAGTAACATCAGGGTTAACTCAAGTTGTAGCAATATTTAAAACAGCTCTGCAATTTTCCTTCTCCACCCAACTAAACAACAGAAAATCTTGTCAATAAATGAAAAACACCACACGTATTTAAGCAACAGAAATCATCTAAACTTCCAACATTTTTCATCCTCATTTTTTTTAATCCAAAAGATTTATACAGCATTTTTAAAAAATAACTTACAGGATCAAAAGGAAAATAAATGCATAGCTTTAAATCCTCAGAATACAACCTCCCCCTGTTGCGGAAGAGTTCAAAGTCATAAAGTGCTGCAGATATGACCACACATCAGACAAATAATCTAGTAACTAACTTATTTTTCTGGTTTATTTAACAATATTCCAGGCTTAGAACATTAAATAAAAATCTCACAGACAATGGGTAAGACTAACAGTGGTTTTGCTCCTTTTTTTTTCTTTTTCTTCTCCTTTTTTTAAAAGAATGTTGAGACACATCAATGGAACCGACTACAATTTTATTTTGGATACCAAAAAATAAAAAGAAGCTGGAAGGAAGAGAGTAGTGCATTGCACTGATCTCAGTAAAACTGCTTGTAAGCATCACTGTTTTTGTTCAGCCCTAGGAGGATGAAGATGAATACAATGCTGCCAACAGGGGAAGGCCAAGTGCGGACCAGGGGAGCGGTGCTCTGGGCTTTGCCTTGGCTGTGAGGGCACAGCTTTACATTATGCTCATCTAAGACAAGATCCACACACTTTGCACCAGCATTTGTGCAGCTCCTGGAGGGAGGGCTTGCAGTGGTGGTAACAGCTGCTGCAAGTGATGGCCATAAAAACCAAGAGGTCTTCCTGGCAGATTGCTGGGGTGCCACAGGAGCTCAGGTATCTCACTCCCTTTTGTAACTTGACTTTGTTGCCCACACAGATAGCTTACACACCTGCGGGATTCTGCGTTTTGCACCTTGGGCAATCACATACACCTCTTCAGTGGATGTGGAGAGGAGCAACATGCAACAGGATGCACGGTGCGTGTACTTTGTACAAGTGCAAATCAGTTTTCAGGGGGCTGGAAAGAGAAACCCCAGGCTTACTAACAGCCAAACACAGACCTCACCACCTGCTAACAGCATTTTTCCCAGGCTTAAACATTTTTGTTTATGTAGTTTGCGATTACTTGCTTCCTGTTCCTTCAGCCTAACTTCTGTCCTCCCTCCTCACTCACCCACCTGTTCCCGCCACCTACAAAGAACACAGAGGCCTCAAACTTCCAAAAACTATTAAACCAAACCATAAACAAAATTTGGCAATAGATTCAATTCCATTGCCATTCTCATTTTTGTATGTTCCTGCTGTCTGTGCCTTTTTTACAACCCAATGTCCATGGGTGCCACTGTGATGAAAAAACCCCAGCTTTCTTCCTCCAGAACAGTAACAGACAGATATTGTTTAACATAGTTGTAGACTTACACCGGGGGGGTGGGGGTGGTGAGACACCAGTAACAGAAATAAAATCCCAAGCAAACCTCGATTGTAACCGGAAAATGCCAAGACTCCTCCACTGCACCTCAGAGAAAAAACCTGGTGCATCCTACTCTGTGTCTAGGGTAAACTCCAATCATGTTTATGACCTGCAGTATTTCAAAAGAGATTGAGGGGGGGGGTCTCAGGTTGGTTTCCTTTCTTTTTTCGTGTTTGTCAAGTTCTCAAAAGGGATTAAAACACTTATGCTTAGAGACACAAAGGGAGCAGTTACAACACACAACTAATCGGAAACAGTACTCAAACATTAGACTGGATGGGACTAAAGTTCACTCTACAAACTGAATCAAAAAGAGATGAGAAAAAAGTTTTTAAGTGCTAATGGAATAAAAAACAATTTTAAAGACTCACTAAATACATGTGAGGAAATGGAGGGGTCCCCTTCTTTTAAATATATTTACATAATATTAAAGCTTTTTATTTTGCTTTTCTTGCCAACAAAATTTTCTAGCTACCCTGGGCAAAGTCCCCATTAAATGAAGATGTTAAGGATTTTATAACACAGACAAACTGTTAGACCTGTGGCCTGTAGACATCTCCCTGCCCTCTCCATCTCTCTCTCCCTCCCTCCCTTACCAAAGGGCTGATGCCTTGCCTGCTACACACCATGTGGCATCAGCCACGGCATCGGCCCAAGGTGAAGGTAACACAACACTGCCTCGACCCCACACTTGGTTACCACTTTGCAAAAGCACAAGAGACTACAATCAGGGCTTGCTTAGACACAAAGCAAAACAAACAAAAAACCAATTTTGCCATTTAGCTGCAGTTAAATGGTAAAACTGGACTAATGTGGACACAGCAATACCAGTTTAAAAGTGTATCGTTTACACCGCACTGGAAAGGAAAATAAATTATCCTGGTATAAATGCATCCAAACTACAGCCTATGCCAGCACAGTATCAGTTAAAATAATAACACATCAGTCCCCTAACCAACAGAATTATCCCAGCTGAACTTTTCTAGCATAGAGCAGACCTAAGACATGAGGTAGTGAAAATCAGGCTCAAGATCTTTTTTCATTCCATAGCAACAATATATTCTAAAAATATTCACTGCTCAGATTTATGGATTTTAAAAACATTTTAAAATCCAAAATTTAAAGCTAGCATCCTGAGTCACACAGGATTTACAAATGGAGGCATAAATTTTAAAAATTTCCTCAAGGTCCTAACTCAGGAAAATAATTTTATGATAGAAAGCACATAAGCATGTGTTTGTCTCCCACTGAAACAAGTGGATAGGAAGCACATGGATAAGTGCTTTCTGAAATCTGGGCCACAGTCAGAAACCACGGTCTTTGTAGAATTTATTTCCTCATTCATTTCAGTGCTGTTTAATCACAAGTCATTCATGTTTTAAGACAGTGGGAAAAACACAGACAATGGAAGCTAAATCAAGTTTGTTACAACTGTTCAATATTTACAGCATTCATAGCACAAAACAGAAGAATTTTTGGTAACTTAAGACAAATACCTTTTCTCTTTGTTATTAAATGTACCGCAGCAGTCCTGTTAAACAAACCCACTGTCTCGAATATTAAAGAAATTATTGTTTATGTTTACCGAGTCATTTAAATTAAAAATCTGTTCCTGTTCCAAACCCCACTCTCCTTCGTCTTCGTCCTCCGGTTCTGCCTCAGACCCATTCCGACTGTTTTCATACAAAAAGATCTGCTCATCCACATGAGCCGGGGCTAACCGGTTTCTCTTTGCACTCACAACATTAGCAGAAGAACCAAAAAGGCGTTCAGGGAAGACCCTTGTGGCCAGAATACACCAGTATTTTTGAAGAACCTTTGGTAAAACTGGAAACAGCGCTAGTCTGTCAGACCACCACTTCAATGGGTCCTCATTCAAACCGAGGACCTTTTGTGACTTGAAGTTGCTCAACTCCTCAACGATTTGAGCATGCCATTCCTCCTGGTCTTCCACGCCTCCCGTCTGGCAAAAGATCTCTGCAAGCATGTTGTTGATGACACTGGTAGGAGGAGGAGTAGAGGAGATGATGATTTTTTTCATAGGGGGCTCTTCTGAAACAGTGAAGAATTTCTCTTCAGCTCTAAAGCTATTTTCTTTTACTTTCTCCAGCAGGCTTTTTGCTTCTTCCACCACTCTGTTTTCCACCTGCTGCCTTTCAAAGGCTGAAAGAAAAGGCAGTTTCTTGTAGCGGGGATCCAAGAAAGTTGCAACATTGAGAAACATGTCTATCTCAGGTGTGTGCTGGTAGGTGGTTGACAACTCTTTAGCAATCACCTCCTTTGCCATGCTGATTTCTTTCAAATCGTTCTCTTTGATGTTCAGAGTAGTATTCAGAAGCATGTGGAGAAGTGGCTTCACCATACTTATCGTCGGGTACTTTGAAGCAGACATCATCTCTGCAACCTGCTTGAAAGGCTGGAGCAGCTCCACCAGCCCTTCGATTGTATTCCACTCACTGGATTCCAGCATGAGGTGGTGGTTGTTGCTGTCCTCCACGAGAACAGCCGCAATGACAAACTGCTGCTCCTTGAGGCGCTGCAGCATAGCGAGTGTGCTTCCCCACCAGGAAACACGGTCACTTACCAGCATGCAGTGGAGAATATTCTGCTGCTTCTGCTTTTCGCTCAGCATGTACATTGCGACCGTAGACTGCTGAAAATACTCCACTAGCTTTCGGCACCTGGCAAGAAGGTTGCAGAGTTTGGGGAGCTGAAAAGCTTGTTGTATTCCTGCGTTAAAAGTGTGCCCCAAACAAGGCATCTGTACGGGAATATCTAGGAGAGAGCAAGCTTTCACAATGTCTTTACTGTAATCTGTTGTAGCACCAAAGACTTTTGTATTGATCCCCCACTCAATGAATGTTTCATAAAGAACTCGTGTAATGGTCTCTGCAGTGTTATCCTCTGGTACTTCGAATGTTTTCAAACACCGTGAGTTCACAGCCAGGCAGTTGGCAGGACTGCTGCTGAGAAAGTGAACTGCCACGGTTACATATGACCTGTTCTGGTTTTCGCTCCTCCACATGTCCGTGGATATGCCACACCACAGAACCTCAGTGAGCTCTTTCAGCACAATTTCTCTAATAGCACTGTACTTTTCAGGAATCGCTTTTGTACAGAAGTACTTCCGGCTCGGAAGTTCATACCTGGGGTCTGCTGTTCTCAAGAGGGCCTTGAAGGTAGGTTCATCAACGATGGAGGCTGGATACATGCCCTCGCAAATTAAGCTGATGACTGCAGATGTCAGTTCCTGATGTTTTTTGTTTTCGTAGTTCTGGTAGGTCTTCATGATGAGGCTATCTTGAACAACCTGCTGTGATGACTCCGGCTTGATTTTTGAAAATGCTGTGGCAAAGGCTTCCCTCATTTGCTCAGTGTTACTTTTCACAAACTCACAGAATTCATCGGGGTGATTTTTCTCAAGGTGGTAGGAAAGGTTGGACGTGTTTCCTGAATAGGCAATCTGTGCCATGCAAATACGGCAGTAGATCTTCTTCCACTGTAATATGCATCCTTCTGCATTGGTATCAAACCCAAAGTACTTCCACACTTTACTCTTTGCTCTCGGGTGAGCCACTAACTTTAGGTCTGATGGGGAACCTTCTAAACTTTTATTCTCCATTGCTTCTTGGCCACCGTCCCACCTTTTGATCCTTCACTCATTAATGAGTACCTGATAAAGGCAGTAAGATAAAGATACAATGAGAAAGCACAAGTTTGACCACACTCAACTATGTGAAATCAGCGTTTCTGTGAATGTATCAAGAAACCTAATCACTAATTACATTTGCAAATTTAAAGGTAAAATATGCAGGAAGTGTGACCTACAAGAAGCCCATTGGATTGTCAAAAATTAAAAAGGGTTTTAATATATCCCATTCTGCTGTGAAACTGAGCTAGAAGACCTGAGTAAATCTTTTTTTCTGGAATTTCATAATTCTGGGTAGAGAAAGCATAACCACCACCACAGACTTGATAACTTACTGTCACAAAAACTGGTCTTCTGCTACAGAATTTTCCTGCCTCTTAAGTTAGAACTAGACCAACATCCTCTTGCCAAAGAATTACTGAACTTCGCTGTTAACATTTATTTCAATTGAAACCTGGTACTGAAGGAGCAAAGGTTTTCTTGTTTGTTTATTTTGAAAGAAGTTCTGTTAGTTTGATCTAACTGTTCCAGCTTTTGCTTTAAAAAAAAAAAAAAAAAAAAACATAATAAAAAATCTGTGGTGCAAATTATGGCAATAATCTGCTCCTCTCAAATGTAAAGATGTTTTCTGACTGAAATAAAAGGAAAAGGAGCTTGAACCTACATGCAGCTCAACAATACGTCTGACACCTTTCCTGTCCTTCTCTTTCTGAAATCAAAGTCATCTCCTGAAGTACTAGTTCACAATCCTGGTTCCTGGAATAATAGTGCATTATAATTACAGGAAAAGCAGACAGGGAAGCACTAATAAATGTTATTATGCACATCAGCTGGAAAATAATTTTGCTGCATTTTCTTCAAAAGGCTACAAAAGTTGGGAGGGGATGACACTAGAGATGAGTGTGGTGATAAGGCAAGACTTGGCAATCTGTACCTTGATTATCTGCACAGGAAAACTTCTTGTGCAGTCACACACTTGAGGCCTACAGCATCTCTGTGAACAGTGCTGGCAGCTGGCACCCACCAGAGCTGATCTCACTTCACCAAAAAGCCAAGTCACAGCACAGTGCAATTGCACCCTGACACTTCCCTATTTCTTCCACACCACTGTGACAGCAACAAGCCCTTTTCCACAGCCTTGGCCAGCATTGGAAAAGAGAAGGAAGACATTAGGTAAACATAGATGCAGCCTCCTCCACAAAAATGCAGAGAAAGAGAACAGGAGAGGAACCTGAGGAGCATCAGACTGAAAACAATGGCACTGCTACTTCTCTGCTCCTTGGGAGCTGCACCTGTGCCCAAGCCCAGAAATCCTCAGGTGGCAAGACTGGCTGGTTAGGGCAGGAAGAAACAATCTGACTTTTTCATATTGCTGCAAGGGAATATTTTAAAAAAAAAAAAAAAAAAGTACATGTGCAAGCTTCCCTGGGGTGCTTTCTGTTGTTGGTGAACATTCCCAAAAAAACCAATTTTCTCTCTGAACTATAGCTGGTATTTTGCAACATTTTCTGAATGTCTTGAATGGAAAACCAAACACAGGTTAACCAATACCAAACGTATTTATCTAAACACAGCTGTTGGTTTAGAAGCAGAATGAGAGATGCAGGGCAAGCATTTTATTGGATTTTTCTGAAGATTTACTTCTGGGTGTAGACACTTTGGGTTTTTTCCTGAGGGAGGGGCAATGTTCTGCCTACTAGCATGCCTTCTACCGTGATTCATTCAGTGCCTTTAAGTTGCCAGGATAAACTATTGATTCAACATGGTAATGCTGCCTAATTCCAAACATGCGCATATCAACAGCACCAAGGTATGCAATCCCACAAAAACTGATGATTTTGAAAGACCAAGTGGTGTAATGTGCAATGAGGTAACCCTGCCATGGCATCAGATAGTGCACTGACAAGACATGTCATATCGATACATATTATAGCTTTTAGATTCCTCCATTTCAATCCATGACATGTTATCTCGAGAAAGCACAGAGGCTCATGGCATTTCATTAAATCTTAAGAGTTTGCTCTGCAGTTACCTGGTAATTCCTGAAAGTAAGGAGGAAGGCACTGTAATAAAAGAGTTGATGCACCTTTAATATTTAAAATTAGTATGACACACCTTGGATCATAAAAAGTTCATCACCAACTGATAAAGTAGAAGTTATTTCAGAGTACGGGAGTGTTACAGACTCACCCCACTCTTCATTCTCATGTATGTCACAGCTTTGCCATCGTTCTGCGATGTATCAGGCACTTGGCAATAGTGGCCCAGAGCAGCATTGTCACAGCTAAGGATATGCCAGTGTAACACAGCCTTTAGTAGAATGCTGCAAAATACATTTCAGCTGTCATGATAGCTCAAATATAAACTGCTAATCATCTCTGCCTCTCATTGAGTGTTATACAGCATAACTGGCATTATGAACACAAACCAAAAACCCCACACCTCTCTTTTCTCTCCAAGAAGAGGTAAACTTTTGCACTTTCAGTGAAACAGTGCTCAGAGTCTACTCCTGGCAAAAACAACAGCAACCCTGAATTACCACGCACAGGAGAGCACCTTTGGAGAAGCTGCTGTTTCTTTCCCTTGCTTCCTCCATACAGCTGGCCAACACCATCAGCCAGTACTGAGGCAAGGCTTCTAAGAGCCGGCAGAGAGGATCCCCTGATGGCTTTCCAGTGAGCTCAGCTGCCACAGGAGGAGGAGGAGAAGGAAGAGTCCAGACTTTCTGGCCCTAGCACCTCATCCCTGCTGTTCTTGGGCCAGGCTGTGCTGTCTCCTCATAACTCTCAGACCACCCATCTCATTCTCCTAACACAAACCCAGGACTTCTCTCTCTAGGGCAGGCCTTGGGCCAAAATAATAATGCTAGTGATGACTTGTGTCGTGGAGGGCAGCCGTACTACCCTCGCAGGCAGGGCTCGGTTTCCCCAGTGGCGAAGAAAATTGGTTCAAAACCCACACAAGAGTCACTCAGATTGTGAAACCAAGCACGGGAATGTGAGGAAATGGGTGTGCAGACACCCTGCAACCTTAGCTCTGCCTCCCTGTGCATGCACAGCAATGGCACCCTGTGGGTATCCTTGTCCCACAACCTTTGTCTCAGTCAGCACAAGGGCAAGCATAAAGCAAGTGATTCCTCATTCTGAAACTAACTTAGTAACTCTTTTAGGGACATGCGTGGGGAGAAGGTTTAACTGCTAGATGACACTGCATCTTTGCCTGCCATCAATCCTTCCTACCTGGTCACTTCTCTACCCATCTCTGGATGATTTAGAACCTGGAGCTCACACAGCTTTGAGCAGGAAGTGCTCAGTCTCTCACTACGCTTTACTCATATAAAGTAAGAGCCCTCAAAATATGAATCAAAATTAAGAGATGCATGATCCTAAATCAACATTTCACAATTAACTGTAAGGAAACTTAGTACAAATGAGGATACTGAATAACTAACAATTGGGGAAATAAAACACATGTATGAAATTTCAATCATTTTTAAGAAGAACAGGAGTCACCTTTAAAGTCTCCTGAACTTAATCCACATTACCACCTTCTTCAGATACAGTTTTCTACATATTACATGTTCCAAATTTAACTACAAAGACTTCAAAACTACTACATAACACTCAGCATTTAGGTTTCTCCTACCAAATTTCAATGAGATATGTACAGTAGAAGAAAAAATGCAGGAGAAAGATGCCAAATAAATTCTTTGAGCAGCTTTTAATTATATGAACCATTTTTCTTATCAGTAGGATGACTTTTGGTGATCATATTTCCACTGGTAATATCCTGGTGTCACAATTAATATTAGTTTATCTTTTATCAATCCACTGATTAGATTGGTGTTTTTAAAAAGCTGTTTTAATCAAGAACTTTAGTCGTGCAGAGCTTTTTTTAATTCCCTCCAATTAATTAAGATTAAGCCCTGTAAAGAAGTCCAAGCAGGAATTTCTAAGGAAACTATTAATAGTTTAAACCATTGAACACTAAAACTACATATTAGCAGTTATACTGTTTATGCAATTAGTACTTGGAGAAATGTTTTTAACTTAAGTTCCCCTTTATTTCTGCACTTTCCTCTATGCTGATTTTAGTTAGCAAAGCAATCGCTGACTGCACACACTGTTTATAGTCCCAGCTCTGTATTTCCCTTCCCTGAGCTTCAAGATCAGAATTTTAGGTCAACTTCCCTACTCTGTGTTGAGGTGGGGGACATTCTCTTGAATAGAGAATGTTACTATCTTTTCAGTTTGCAACTCGAAACAATTACCAAGTTTTTGCACTGAACTTAGATTTCAGAGATCAAAGTCTTTTCCCAAAAAACTGTCTTGAATCCCATCTACAAAAATCAGATGAACTCCAGTAGGATGTGAAAGAATACATGTGTCATGTTTAAAAGCACATGTGCCAAGAGCACGCAACTCTTAAGTAAGGATAAGGAAAAATAAAAGTGAAACTAGTTTCGTTTACTTGGATTAAAATCCTGAGCACTTCTTCACAAAAAGGAAACGAAAGCAAGCTTTTCTTGGAAAATTCAGAGGCAGAAGGGCTGCACGGAGACCAGAACCCTTTACTCATCCACAAAGCTAAAGGACAAGCCAACAGGCATCTCTCTCTGTTAAATCTTCCAAATGAGATCTCCACTGCTGCTGTACAGAGAGTGGGAACTCTGACATGGAAACTGAGGTGAAGGAAGCCAGGATCAGAGGAATACCTATCTCTGCCTCCCTGTCCTGTCCTTCTCAGCCCCACTTTGCCACTCCAAGCTTTCCCCAGGAAGGCATTTTTACAATAAAATGCCTGTACTTGTGAGAGTTATGGACACCCCCTCAAAAAGATACAGAACATTTTAAACATATACACCTTTCTAGATTACTGTCTGAAAAAGGTACTCAGGATTTTCTTACAGAAATTGTAGTTTACTGATCCAAGCTTGTTCTAATAACACTTTTGCTTTTTGTTGCACTGACATCACTATTTTGAAGTTATTATGGAAACAAGGTTCATCTGGGTAAAAAGGTTCCAGTTGTTAAGGTGAATCACTTCTTTAAGCAATGGCTGGACACAGCGAGTCAAAGCACGGCAGCACGTAACTGCCAAGAAGGAACTGCATGCAAACAACTAGCTGAGAACGAAACCACTTGTCCTTGGAAAAAAAACATCCCAAGTTAGGGCTAAAAGAAAACTTTTCACATCTGTCAAATCTGCCTTGGTCCCACTTAGGCAAGTGACATTTCCCAGGTTGGATCTTCACCGCCTTCCTCCGGCATTTCCAAATTCAACACCTTTTTATTCAATAGCAGACTGCAACAAAACACTGGGTCATATTTTCGTCATGCTATTTCTCTGTGGTTCGAAAAAAGATTTGGAAAGTGTTACACACCCTAGGCAAAATACCCAAATTTCCTCTGCCAAGAAACGCTAATGCTAGAAAAATGCTCAGATGACTTCAAACCATATGCACATCTGCCCTTTTTGTCACCAGGGTCGTCTCGTTTGTTTGCGGGTTTTATTGCTGCCTTTTGAGAATGAGAAATCTCATCCAGCAGAAGAATAAGGAATGAACAAAAAGTAGACAAAATGCTACCCAACGATGCCACATGTGATAAGAAGAACGAATACTCTCCTATCGTGTGGTGTACTTGTTCCATCTCCTTCCCAGTACTTCAGATATTCTCTATGCCAATATCCTCATCTGCCTGAACTCCTTACTGAAACACTCGGCCCTCTCTATATTACTTTTTTTACTGTTCCTCTGGTTAAAAATATCAACAGGGCCACAAAAGCTTACTTGTGGATAAGGACAGAAAGTTAAAGGCATGGACTTCAATGCTAGTGGTATGCTCAGCTCTGATGATAACCTACACATGTGTCTGAACTCATAGCTTGCTCTAAGTTTATAAACTCAGAAACGTTTTAGAGTCTTCGAGAGTAATGTGAGCAGATTGTTGTTTTTCTGGCAAACTCAAAGTTTCCCCTAAGTCAGCATTTAACATGCTGCTGATCCAAATCACTGAAAAAACCTAACTTCTCAACTTCTCAAACAACGACTAACCTAAAGTCCCTTAGAAAACCTACAAGTGTCACTCACTCGTCAGCTTAAAAGCTATCAGCGAGTGACAGCCGGTGTCAAATACTAAGATTTTGGAGCACAGGTACGTTCCCCTCCTGGAGCAGTCGGGACAGGGAGGCCGAAACCGGCGGTCCCGGCCGCCCCAGCGGGGTGGGGGCACGGCGGGCGGCAGCGGCAAGAGAACCCCGGCCGGGGGAAGCTGCCCGCCGCTACGCGCCTTCCAAGCACCTACCTGGGCTGAGGGAGGGAGCGCCCGCGCGGGTCTGAGCCGAGGTCTCAGGAAACACTGTCAGAGAGCCAAAGAGAGGAAGAGGAGAAGCGGGGACCCCCGGCCCACGAAGCCCCCACGCTGCCTCGAAAGGCCACAGTCAGGCCGGCGTGCAGCCAGGCGCCCGTCCTGGGCCCGGCCCCCCACCCCGCCCCGCCCCGCGTCCGGGGCGGCCGCGGCCCGGGGGCCGGACGGGGCGGTGGGGCCGGGGCCCGGCTCCGGCAGCGAGGGCGGGGTGCGTCGGGGGCGGGGAGGGCGCCCCGCCAGTCGCAGCCCCCTGGGGCCGCTGCCCTCGGGCGGTGCGGCGGGTCCTGCTCGGCCGGGCGAAGGGGAGCAGGGGAGGAGCCCGGCGGCGGCGCCCGTGCCCGGGCCGCCGCGGTGCCTCAGCCCCTGCCCCGCTGCGGGGGATGCGGCACGGGCCGGGCGCCCCGCGCTACAGCCAAGGTCGCGGCTGCCCTGCCCTGTCCTCTCCTCTCCTTCCCTTCCCTTCTCTTCACTGTCCGCCGCTCCCATCTGGGCCGCGCGGTCTCGGCCCCAGGGCCCCGGAACTGCCGCCTGCCCGCGGTGGGTGGGGGGAGGCGCGGCAAACTTTCCCCTCTTCGCGGCGGGGGCTGCCGCCCCCCGGCCCGGAGCCGCCCCGCCCCGCCCCGCGGCGCCGGCTGCAGTGCTCACCTGAGGCCGGGGGGCAGCGCGGCTGGAAGCGGCGGCGCAGCTGGTGCAGGATGACGCGGAGGCCGATGCAGTACACCCGGAGCAAGGGCACCAGCGCAGACAATAGCGACATGGCCGCCTCCCGCCCCGCGGCGGCAGCAGGCTCGGGGCGCGGCAGGGAAGGCACTGGGCGAGCAGGCGGCCGGCGCGGTGTTTCCGCCGGGCCGGGCCGGGGGGCGCGACGCGGCCCCCACCCACCCACGGAAGGGAAAGCGCCGCCGCTGTCACAAGCAGCGCCCGGGCTCGCCGCGGCTCCCGCCCTTCTGGGCATGTGCGGTGGCGGGGGAAGGGAAGGGGCGGCGGCGGGCGGACCGGCCTCGGCGGCGGCGGCAGCGACGGCGCGGCGGCTCGGCCCCCGCCGGGACGGCCGGGAAGCTGGGCAGGGGGAGACGGAGAGGGGCGGCGGGCGCGACGGAGCAGCGAGGGGGGCGGCGGTGGCGGTGTGACAGCCCGCCCGGTGAGGCCGCCGGGGTTGGGCACAGAGGCTCTTGCTGCCCGGTCTGTGACAGCTACAGGCAGTCAGTGCCTAGGCGGAGTGAAGCACACGGCGTTGCTTCAGGATCCCGTGGCTGAAAACGCTCGTCGGGTTGTCTCACCATTTCCCTTCACTCTGGCACAAATGAGGGGCTGCTGCTGCGTCGCTGGGTCTGGGCACGGCCTCTGACATCTCGGGCATCCCTCAGGCTTACTCATCTCGAGGTCTCAGTTGCAGGTACCGATTTCTCCAAATGTAGCTCAGTGTACGGAGCCTTCCTACCTCAGGAGCCGGAATTTTACACCTGTCTGACGAAGACCTTCTTTACAATGATTACTGGTATATCGCATGCTATATCTCGAAAGTTTCGTGTTGTCAGTTTTCATTCCTCAGCCTTAGTTTGAGTACTTAGTCCGAGTACTCGGGACAGAAACTATCTATCTAAAACTCCTGTCTACCAGTTCTTCTGGTAGGTGGCTGGTTTCGGCTACAGGAAATACAGCGCCTAACCCTGATGTCGTGATTTTCATTCACAGAACCGGGGGGTTTCAAAAATCCAGATTACCCTCAGTATCGATACAAACCAAAAATCAGTCATTGCACAATAGGAGACGTTGGCCCATATATTCAATTTTAAATCTTTAGGTAACTTTTTGTCTTTGAGAAAGATGAGAAGCCGTACAAAGTTTTGGAAGTGTGTTTGAAATGTAATCTCCTAGCCTTTAAAAAAACCCCACTCCATACTTTCTAAAAAAACAATACAATTAACAACATACTTTTTCAGTATCAGATTACATCGCTCAGCAGAACTGACTTCATGTCTTCTGTTAGAAATACATATCAAGAAAAAGCATGGTGTGTAGTTGCTCCAGGATAAAACCAACCATTTAATTTTATGGATCTCTGATGATTATTTTTCTTTATTAACAAATAGAATTAGACAAACATAAATAATAGACATCATGAAGTCACATCAATGAGGGATTCATTCCTAATGGATACTTTTTGCAAGCATGCGTCGAGCAGTAGAAAGAGCAACACAAAACAACATGAAAGAAGAAACACATTTAGTAAAGGTGAATTATTCTTTCAACTTATCTCAGTAAAAATCAAATATCAACTCTTTTATGTTGCTTTACATCCTTTTCTCAGAACTACACCATTAATGAAAGCCCTTTCAACATTAAATTGTTGCCTACAGTGTATTTACACAATCTGTATATAAATAAACCATACTTTCTCAGGTTTTCTAATATAAGAAAATCAATTGATGCATATTCAAGCTACTGCAATAAATACTCCTCTTTTTTCATTTCATGTCATTTTTTATGCTATCCAAAGAATTAGACTAACAGGGAAAACTAATGGGTTAACATTACAGTCTTACTGGACCCACTACTTTTTCTCAGGGTGTCACAATGATTTTCAGCCCTCCATGGTTCATGAGTAGAGCTTCACAGAAAGGATAAGGAAGTTTTTTTCCAACAATATATTATTTTTTTCTAAAGGCTTATGGGGCATGAGAAATGAAAATAATTACAAAAGGCTGTAGGTCTTTGATTCTTTTCTAATATTGTCTTATAATACATCCTAATTTTAATCAATATTTTCTTTTCTTTGGTTTTCAACAGCCTGCATCTTCTTATTGACACTTTGGTTTTTTTCTTGCAATCATTTACTGCAAAGCCTCGAGTATTCAGGCTGGAGTCTCATCCATCTATGTTAGATACCTCACTGAGACATTATTACCTCAATGAAGTTTTACATGTCTTAACCCTGGAAGGGACAAAAGTAGCAATCTAATTCCTCAGCTTTGCTGTATGGGCAGAAGACAGAGAGGCACTTCTGAAGACCTGCAGAAAGTGACAGCTTTCTCTGAGGCACTTAGAGTGCCTCCTTCTTTCCACCGACTACAAGTGAACTCACAGTGCCAGTGGGCAAAGTCAGCCTACAGCTAGAGCACTGATATCCTCTTGGAAACTCATCTGAAACACTCCTAACACTCTATCGACATATGATCCAGCCTCTCTGTCCCTACTGCAGGACTGACGTTAATGAGATCACAGTGCTTCCACCCACATTTTGCATAAAGATGCAAAAACTTGTAAGAAAGGAAGTGGGTGATGTTTCTAAACTCTAATTAAGCCCTGAGCTTCAACTTCCCAGCAGAATGGCATAATCAGCAACCATCGGGTAGTTTGGATGGTAGGTGTTGCAGCTGAGAGCCTGCGCAGCCTGGAACACACGAGGCACAGGGCCACATCAGAGAAGGCAAAAGCAAATCCAAGGTTGGCCTAGCAGTCCAGATCCTCTCTGACACAGGGTGGAGACTTACAAGGTTATGCTTTGTTTTTCTTGTCTCCTGTATGACACATCTTTTCCACATATATGAATTTACTTCCCTTGGGTTTTTTTTCTCTTGAGATAAGAACTGGAGCCAACAGCTCCTCGTATCCACACACAGTAGGAGAGGTTAATGCTTTTTGCCCAAGCGTGGTGTAATAGTTGGGGCAGTCTTGTAAGATGTCAGTGACACATCAGTCCCTGTCTAATGGTAAAATGTACACTTGCACTCCCGTGCTTAGCTCAAGTCATGCTCTCAGCCTTATTGCACCTATGTCGAAGCTGATGGCCCATGTCAGAAAAAGCCAGACATAATTCTGACTGCTGCTAATTTTTCAGACTCCTAAAAGGGATTTAAATGCCTGTCTTCCTAAGCTGGATTGTACTGGGACTTGAGGCAAGAGATAAGTGCCTATCTTCCCAGAACAGGATCTCCTTAACATGTGTGAATATAGTTAAATGCTTGAGGAGCTTTCAGGTTCAGTAGGGAGTTGCTCACAGTAATAGGCAGTGCTGGGAAACACTTGGGGTTGCATGTGGAATTCATGTAGGGTTTTTTGCACCTGCAGACAATTTTGACAGTCTGCCTTTTTTTTTTTGACATATGTCTTTTTTTTCTCCCTCTGTGACAGGAGGAGTAATTTTAGGTACCCTCGAACTAGACATCATCTTGCCTAGTATTGGGCACTTGAGCATAGCAGGACTACATGGAGCAGCCTTCATAGTAGCTTGGGGAGGGTCAGTTACTTAGAAGAGGAAAGAAACTTTGCCAAAGGGAGAGGTGTCGGCAAGCTACACAGTAGAAAGTCCCAGGGACTGAGAGCAGGCTCCTCTGCTGTGGGCAATCATCTGATGGGACATACTTAGGTGTTTTCAGTAATGCTGGATAGACAGTAGATTGTCTAAGACCAGCCTTCTGTGTAACAGAACCATGGTACAGCATTTCCCCATGAAGGGGGATGGCTTTTGAACCCTCTCAGCCTTTTTCAGATATTTCACTTTTCAAGAAAATGATCTCACTTGGAAAAAAATTACCTTTGCCAGTGTGGGTATAAGGAGGTGACAGCCAGGAACACGCTAAAGAAAAGAAATCTGAGGGATTTTTAGCCTAGCATTTAAGTTAATGGGAATGAGGCAACAGTGCTCAAATCCATATTCCCTGAAGAACCTATGCTTTTTAGACTAGAGAAGAACAGGACAAAATATGGACTAATAAGTGCAGTAGAGTCTTGGAATAGGGACAATTTCCCCTATTCCACAAAATGCTCAAACCACTCAGCTATTATGCAAGAAGCATAGTGTGCTTATTGCTCCTGCTGAGTTTTTTTTTTAAACAACCATCTCTGCAGCAACTGTTGTATTTGTGCATCTAAGTATTCAGTGTATGTCACACTTTCAGGATGTATCTGGTCTGAAAAGCCTGGAGCATGAGTAGTTTGGTCTGGGTTTGCATTCACCTTCCCTCATATGCCTTTTCCATATCAGGTAAGTTCTGAGCATCCCCCCTGCAGGTCAGTCAAGACTCAGAGGCCAAAAAGTCAGAATAAGGTGTGCAGAAAAAAAGCAGTTACAAAAATAAAAATAATTTTTAAAAAATCTCCAAACATGTGCTTATCCACAAAACTTGCATGGAGACATAAGTATAAAGCAGATGAGGTGCTAACAAAAATAAACAAGCTTTTGTTAAAAACGTCTATCATAAAACACTTAAAAATACAAAACATATTTAGAATTGAGCAGGGGTATTAACAGGCTTCAAACTGTACATGGCAACTTGTGCTTGGCTGAAACAAGAACAAGTCATATGGAAATTCTAGATGTAACCAGTATTATTTCAGCAGTGAAAATCAGTTTTTATGTAATTCCTGGATTTATTGGAAAATGTCCCTAAGTAGATTAACTGATTGATTAACATACATGAAGTTTCAAAAGCCCTTTGACAAGATCCTGCACACAAGGGATGATAAGCACTCAGGGGATAAGAACCAGCATATTTGTGAAACAGAAAAATAGAAACACAATCCACAGAGAGTGAAACAAAGTGATTGATTTTCATCAGGAAATCACAGCAAAATAAGAACAGGGTGTCATGTTTCCATTGAACATCCAACTCTGGCTAATACATTCCTTAATGCCTCAGATGGGGTAAGGGAAAAGCTGTTGCACCATAACGGCACAGTGTTATTTCTGTTAGTCAGAACAGGAGAGCAGCAAGGGAATTCCAGACATTTAAACAAGCAAGGTGTTCTGGCAATATTTCAACACCAAGAAAGTAATGCTATTTAAAAAAAAAAAAAAAAAAAGATTAATTATGCCCACTATAGAAATGGCTTTGTTGACAGTTCATTTGTGTTAAAAAATATCTAGTGTCAATAACTGTCATGTGATTATTTCAGTGTTTGTATAGGGACGTCTGCAAGCACCTGTGGCATTCCCTATGCAACACTGCCCAACCCATAGCTAAGACAATTTTGTTCGGGGTCAGCAAATGTACAGGAAGATTATTATGGTCCAAAGCAAGAGTTTTCCATGACACTCAGGTCCTCCATGTGTCTTTGATCTCTTACTTAGCAATATTTTAAGATAAACACATCTTTCATCAGAAATGTGGCTAGCATCATTCTAATATGAAGGAAATAATAAAACAGAATCACCCCTCAAAAACTGGGCATTGTGAGTTGATCTGCACCTGTATTTTTGTTGCATCCACTTGCAAGAATACTTGAATGCCACATAAAATAATATTGCACAAGGCAAGGTTTGTGGGGAGAACGTAGCAGACCAGCTTTCAGGTACATGTAATCCTGCCCATCCCCTTATCCAAACGGAACTATGACAACACTGCGACTGTTGGTATTGAAGTTTCAGGAGCAGAGTTCACTGGTCTCATCTATGCTGTTTGTGGGCACTTCCCTGAAGACTACGCTCACTGCTGTTGCAGCTGGCCAGTCAGCTTCAGGAAGCAGTGGGATTGAATCCTTTGAGGACATGTGAGCTTTGGTTTTGGGCATGTCAGCTATAGATAAACAGGTGACTCCATGCCACCAGCAGGGTGTACTTACACTGATGATGGATAGGTGACCAGGTCAAGGAAGCTGGGAGATGGAGTTTGAACGTCAAGATCTTCAGAGTTGGACAGAAATGGCCAAAGTGGCAAGGACTGTGCCTCATGGACATGCATGTGAGGCTGGGCTGTGACTGATGTTTTAGACAGCTGGTGGAGGCACCTGCTGCTGCCAGAAGAGGGCAATTCTTACCTGTTGTGAGCCGGGGAACAGCTTTGTTCCCCAGTCTGTGTGTGTGTGCCTCATATCAGTATGAAGATACTTTTCCTCGTGTATTCCTGTTTCAGCAATTGACTTCTTAGACTGGATTCTTACACGTTGTCTTTAGGACCCGCTCTGCTTTTGTACTTGCCTCGCTGGGGGCAGGTTCTGACCTCAGCACTCTCCAACGTCAGCATGGGAAGAGCATCTCTTATTTTTGCTGTTGTTTCTAAAGACTGACTGGGGTGTTTCCAGCTGCCTGTCTCTAGGACTGTGGCATATGAGAGAGCAAATGCTGTGATGGGTAAAGAGATGTGTAGAACAAGCTGGAGGGAAGATCAGGCCAAAACATGATGCAAGGGAAGACAAGCAGGTGACAGAAGATAGGAGCTGTGAGAAAGACTAGAGGTTGATTCACTTTGGTTTAACTTCAAACTTTGTTAACTTAAAAATGGTCTAGGTCACTGCTAACTTAGATCATGTCATGCAGTGGGTAGGATGAAGATCTTTCTGGTCTGTAGGGTGAGGATGTTCGAAAGCAAGTGGAGCTGAAAAGCCTGGTGCAGTAAAATCGTCCATCTTGTGGCAGGGGCCAGCTGCCCCTCCCTGACCTCGGGCAGAGGTGTGCTGTGAGGTGGACCACAAACAAGAGGGATGCAACAGTGACCTGAGCTGGGACGTGTCTGGGGCCCGATGTTATGTTTCTCCATTCTATAACAAATATCCTGGGGGATTATTGATTGTAGGAAATGGTCTGACAGTTCCTTAAGCCCATTTTACCCTTCTTTTTATCCCATTGCTCTGGCACAGATGCTTTGCACTACTCTTTGTGAATGGGTCCTGTCTCCTTAATCTCCCGAGACACTTATTTCTGCTGCAGCTTCTTTGTCTAACCCCCTCAGCAATTTCTGCACTGTTACTTCTGCTTGTCCTGGGACAGCCAATGATCTCTCCCATTTTTCCCAATTCCATCTCACTTTACTTTCTAATCACCCAGACAAACCTGTCTCTCTGTCTGCCTACAATCACTGGATTCTCTGTTCTCTTGATCACACCTGCCTGTCAGTTGTCCAAAAAGATTACGTATGCCTTGAAATTTCCACTTACTTTAATAAATGAATGATTGCAATGTTATATAACTTGTTTATGTTCAGCTTGTGCACTACTGGTTTGCGCTTTGGCTATTCTATAGCATTACATTAATTTACCAAGCACAAAGGAAAAGCTCACATGGCCAAGACATTAACAGACTCAACATTTTAAATTTAAAGGGAAAAGTTGAACAAAAGAATAAGTAGGTCCTGCTGTTCTTGAGGACAAATTCACATATGACATAGACAAGGTAAGAGGAGACATCTGATGTCTGAGGAGACATTTGTTATTCCTTGTCCATGGGATGATCCAAGTCTCTGTAAACTCTGAGCTTTATTTTTCATTCTTCATCTCATTTTTGTCAGTGTAAAAGCAAATCATAGTGTGATCAATGCCAAATTGCCTTAAGAACAACTACAGAGAAGATTCAGCAGGGTTCACACCTTACACTTTCTCTAATACTTGTCTGTGAGGAAGTGCAAAATGTTCCAGAATTGTAGTTTGACCCCCTAGAATGTATGCCCTAGAAATTATCACAGAAAATTCATTCTGCTTATAAAAATAATTTAAAGGCTGGAAAAAGCCAAGGGCTCATCCTGGCAGCTGTTAAGAGCACACTTCTAGTTTTGACTGATCACTGGAACAGGCTCTCTAGGGAAGTGGTCATGGCACCAAGCCGCCAGAGTTCAGGGAGCATTTGGACAACGCTCTTAGTCATATGGTTTATTTTTGGGCAGTCCTGCGAGGAGCAGGAAGTTAGAAGCAATAACCTTTTCAGGCCCTTCCAACTTGAAATATTCTATGATTCTATGTCAGATTCCAATTTTACATATGATATTAGTCTTCATATTTTTCAGATGTCATAAACTATTTTGATTATACATAATCCATTACTTATGGTAATTTAATTTTCAAGTCTATTAAGACAGCAGTTTAATTCAACATCATCATCCCAATCTGCTGAGACAGTAAAGAATGAAACACCAGCCATTTTTTAAAATCTCTGACTAGATAATCTCAAATATGTAACAAAGTGGGTATTTCTCAGTCCTCTGGCTTCCCTGAGAGCTGAAATTTCTCAAGCCTGATAGATGAAATTCAGATTCCCATGAGGTGCAGTGGTTAGAAATGATGCATTTCAGATTCTGGATTAGTCTTGGCTTCGTATTGCTTTCTAATCTGCTGCTGCTGTTTCAGTAGTATCAGCCATTTACATTCAATATTTAATGACAATAAGCCTAACCTCAAGGACTCAGCTATTGCTGCTTGTATATATGTTAAATTTATAGTGTTTGAGTTAGGGAGTTTGTTTGTGTGTGTGCACGTCTAAGAGCATGTGTTTAAGTACCAGCATTCTAGTATAAAATGGCATAGGTATTTTACATACATAAGAAGCTTTTAAAACAGTTTTATAACGAGTATTTTTCATCAAGTAAAAGGCCTTAATCCAAACCAACCAACAATTCAAGAGATGAGTTGCAATCTTTAAACCTACTTCTTAAAGCTAGGCTATTTGTTATCTAGAAACTTGCAAAAATACCATCACACAGTCAGACCTGTCACTCTAAATGTTAATTGATAAGTTTAGAGTAAGCTGCTTTAGCAATACAGAACATTTTATTCCATAATCCCAGCTAGAAGATGTATTCCTACCTCCTGACATCACTTCAAAGCAGATTAATATAAAGTCTAGATTACTAAAGTGAGTTTAGACAACTTCACCAGTAAAAAGTATATACATATACACTGTAAATGTATATGCATATTTATGTGTACAGAGAGTAAAATAAAATTTTGAAATTTTATTAAGCATGTGGAAGGGGAATGGCATTTCCTGCACCCAGGAGTGAATAGAGAAGTGTTTAAAGGCATTGGTTTATGCTGTTATTTCTTTCCACAAGAAAGCAGGGATCTTTTTGTATACAAATCACATTACTGCATTGTTACTACTTTGAATAGAGGAATTATATTGGTTATAACACTCACTAGCTACAAAAACTAGAGATGGAGAGCAAATTCTCCTGGTAGCCACATATTCAATTGCAAGCCCTAGCAAACAAGTTTTTATCCATCAAAAGTATAAATCCAGAAGCCTTTACTACTGTTTCAGATTAAAGAAGAATAAGCAACCAAAACCGTACATTACCTACAGGATGAGTAGCTTTATGCTCACAGTTTCACTCGCTGGGTTTCTCATTGCAAAACAAGGGGGTTTCCTGCAACTTGCATGTTGGGTCTTGCACCCATTTTACTTCTGGCCAGCCTGCCTTTTATTGGGGATTTGCTTCTTAATTATGAGACTATTAACTACCAATTCACTATGCTTAAGTTGGTTTTTTTCTCAAGGAGAAACCAAGATAAAAACTGTATTTCATATCTGGCTTCCCTTGGTTTATGTTTGTCACGATATCAATTACACCCTTGTTTTGCATTGTCTTGCAACCATTTACAGTATGTCATTAATAGCAATCAAGGATCTGATTCTGTCTTTCTTGCTGTTGTTGAATTAATAGGGAGAGTATGAAGTGAAAGAGAACTTTACTGCTTCATCAAAACACAGTTTGTTTACAGAAAGGTGCACAAATTTGCCTGTAACCAGACCCAAAGAAATGGCCTTTTTTTTTACCTGCAGGTTTAACTTTTTTCTCTATTTAATTATTAACTCTTCCTGCTACTAACCAAAAAGTTAGTTTAAATCATGATGTTATGAAAAAAAATTTTGCTCAGCTTCAGAAAGGCATGTGGAAGAATGCATGATCTGTAGTTCAGGGAGAGGATCTGGCACTGAAGAGCCACGCTGGGTGAGATGGAAAATCAGCACAGATTTGTATATATCTATTACAGCAACCAGGATCGGGTATCTCAGAGGGAAGTTTAAAATCTTTTCAGCAAACAACCTCCTACATGGTAATCTCTACTTTCCTTCTCCACTTATTATACTGCTATTTAGTAATGGTTGTTGTGCTAAGATTCTGAAGATTTTATATCCTTTTTTTGTCCTCTTGCCATTAATTGTCTCTTTATATATTTTTGATATGTAGACAAGACTCCAAATTATTTTTTAATTTTATTGTCTCTTCTAGCTGTGCTGCATTTTATTTATATGATTATATATGTCATGTCACAAAATATTTTAATATTTTATAATTTACCACCTTTTGATTTCATTGCATAGCCCTTTACTTTTGTACAAGGCAGGAAAGAAAAAAATCCCAGTCTATCTTTAAACAACTTATTTTACATACTGCTTTTTTGTGTTACTCATTTCCTGTGTACTGTAAAAGGTCTTTTATGTCTCTTCAGAGGGAATTCACAATACAACGCAATCTGTCAACTTTTATTTAGACACCCCTGTTCAAACTGTACAATGGAGTGTATTACTGTAACTGAGACTAATACACAGAAAGAGGTATTGATATGAAGAGTATTTAATATATTTATAGTGCAAAACTGCAAGTGTAAACTGGGCAGAGACTAACGTATGAGTAATAAGTGAACCACCGACAAGGGATGTTCTTGTTAAGGCCTGCACAGTATCAGCTAGTCATACCAGACTGCTGTCTACCCTATTTTGAATTGCAAGGTCATGTGAAAATACAGATGACAACTGCTCTAGATGTTTTCCTAAAATTCTGCTCCTAGGCTCTCTTGGCTGTCTCCAGCACTGGTGCACCTCATTATAGCCATGCAGCCCTGGCGTTAGAGGGTGAAATCTCTTCACGTGGTGAGAGTAATGAGATCGGTGCCGCCGATGGAGACGAGCCAGGATATCTAATGCTGCAAAATGCCTTTGAGAGCATCTGCCCTCTCATCAGCACACACAACTGCTCTCCATCTGTGCCATTCTCTGTACTCCAGGACTGCATCACCCCTTCACCAATTAGGCCATTATGCTGCTAAGGACAATTTGTAAGTAATATTTTTGGTCCACTTTCTTTTTCCAATTACATTTTGTTTTCCACTTAGAGAAAGAAGGAAAAGAAAGGTATTTCCAATGAGTTCTTGAAACATTTTAAACAGAATTATCGGTCTTAACTTTTCCTCTTTAATTATCTGCTTCTGCTACTTGGAATTTTCAGGGCTCTTTGAGTCCTGTAAGAACTTGTGTGATTTAGAGTTACAATGATTTATTCCTGCTGGGGGGGAGGGAACCATGCTGATTACTTCTCTCTTGTTTATGCTGTGTCATTCTCTGTGCTCACAGTATGTATTGCAATGGGTTTTCTAAAAAGATAAAAAAACCCAATCAATATAATTTTCTAAAAGCAAACGCTTGCTGTACACATTGATATACAAGCTGCTAACTATATCATAGGTGAAAATAAACACACCTGTTGAACACTACCAGGATACCAAGCACTCCCAATTTCCAATTGCAGCTCCAGCAGCCTTGGAAGCAGAAGAAATCCTCCCATATTTTGTGATAGTTAGTGGATTTGCAAAATCTTAGGCTTTGCCTATTTTTCAGTGTCCTTCTTTATTTGCCTATGGAATAAATGTGTATAGATGCTTCAGATTTTTTCCAGAAAAAAAAAAAAAGCAATTTCCCATATACCAAGTATATATACTTGTACAAGTATACAATACCCATATACCAAGAATCAAATGTGTTCCCTGTTATTTTCTTGCTTACACAGACCAGTCTACTGCAATCTATTATCTTTAGGCTTTTTACTATGCACTAGATTGATAGTTTCAATGATTTCCCCTTAATAAATTCAAGCCATTTTTCTGATCATTGCACTGGATGATGGTCCTAATTAGTACACATACTTCAGCTTGGTTGTTGTTTTTTTGGTTTTTTTGTTTTCTCCCAGACCAGCCAGTTTCCATTTATACAAACTACAATGATTCCAGTAGAGAAGTAAAACAACTGGATGTGGTTTTATGTGGTTGGTTTGTGTCCTTTGAATGAAATTCGTTCACACATTTAGAGAGAGACAAGAAGTACATAATTTTGAGTGCTCAGGAGGTGGTTTGTTGGGCATTCAGGCCTCCTGCACAAAGGGGAACTTTGCTCTTCTTTCAGTATTAGCATGGTGCCTGCAAATAGAAATCATATTACCTTCAATTATGCTTGCTGTGCATCAGTGGCACACTACTCACTTCAGGTTTATTTCACATTTATGAGAGGAGAATAGGTTTCACCACCCAGAAGATATATTTCTTGACAACTTGTAGCCACCAATAAAAAACTAACATAAATTATTAGTGACTAATAACCACATGCATTTGAAATGTGGAGTGATTTTATCACATCTGTCCAGTGTCTCCAGAAATTATCATTAATGATGATAGGAAATATTTGTGTCAGGGAAAACAAACGAGCAGGTAGAGATGGTGCACACCAGCTCTACACTCTGCTGCATATTAACTCATTTTCTTGACTAGGAATCACTCCACAGATTGACTGGTTTTATTTACCAGCCCTCGTAGGCAGAGTTTGGAAATGAGAAAAAAAGTGTGTTATGTTTATTTATTATATTGTTTTCTTGCTTCAGTTGACTCTCTGCAAAGCTTCTGTTTATTTTTCTTTGCTGCCTTGTACCTGCACTTGAAGCACGATGCTGCTGCCTCTGACCTCTCTACAGAGAAACCCAAACCCATCATGTCTCCATGTTGTGACTCTTCCGAGGAGCTGGCTGTGAAGGGAGGAGGGTCACTACCAGAATACCAAGCACTCCCAATTGCCAATTGCAGTTCCAGAAGCCTTGGAAGCAGAAGAAATCCTCCCATATTTTGTGATAGTTAGTGGATTTGCAAAGTCTTAGGCTTTGCCTATTTTTCAGTGTCCTTCTTTTTTTGCCTATAGAATAAGCTAACTGAAAATATTCAAACTAAGAAATAAGACCTACTGTGTGCCTAGAAAGAAATATATCTATTAAGATCAGTGGCAATTAATTGACAAAACCCCTACGGACTAGTTAGTAGTGCCAGCAAACAAACATTGGTTTCCTAACAGAGATTCTTTTTTTCTGAATTTTTTTTTTTTCTCCTCTGATAATCTGCCAGCTCCTCAAGCATATTTCTTCACCTCCTAATATTTTGAAAGGCACGGTCACTGTCTCTTTAGCACCCACGAGTTCCAATCAAAATATCAGCAATGAAGATGGATATCCCTGTCAGGCATCGCTTCATCTCCTAGTAGATCAAGGGAGGAAAAGCCAATGTCATAAATCACTTTCCTTCAAGGGTATAGTCAAGTGACATGAGAAGTTAAAGGTTTAAAATGAAGTTTTAACTTCGCCTGTAACTTTCTCTGTCACAGAATGACAAAACTCCAGTGGATACAGTCCTGCTCGAGGAAGGAGAGGGGCTGCATGTTCTTATGGCCCATACTCCCAACTATTTTCAGGCCTAGTACTAGTTGTGGTCCCTGGAACTGTTCAATGGTATTCTATGCTTCTATGGCCAGGAAAATCCAATTTGCAACTGTTGTATCTTCTCAAGAGTTACATAAATTCCTTAGGCTGAGAACTTTCTCTGATAATGCATGAAGGGCAAGAATCAAAGCCCAGCAAGTCCATGGATTGCACCTCAGTAGGCTTTGATTCCCTTTGACGTGACACCCAACTGCAAAATGAAAGGGCAGAGCTGCACAGAATATTCAAGAATACCATAGAAAGGAGGATGGGGAGGGAGGGCTGGCTGGAAATACCAAGCACCCTTTCAGGTCTACAAAAACAGATGACAAACAGAAAATAAAACAGCAGCCAGAATGACCTTCCAACACAAAATGCTTCTCTCCATCAATCCTAACAAAAAAAGCCTTGTTTCTCTCCAGTAGTCTCTTTGAGCAAGCCAGGAGCCAACCTTCATCTTCTAAATCCTTGGGGGCTTTTTCAGCCCTAAGAGTGGCCAGTCTGCTTTTGGGGCAGGTTTTCCAAGAGTGGGAAAAAACCCAGTGATAACTGAAATGTAAATGCTGTAGAAAATCTCTTATCCAAGCTGTGACTGTTCTGCTTTTTCACTAGTCTCTGCAACGCTGCCTTCGAGTCTCAAATTTATTTACTGACCATAAGACCCCTGTAATTAAGCCATGATTTTGTTCCAGAAAGTGACCCTAGGTAAAAAAAAAAAATTTAAAAAAATTAAAAAAAAAAAAAAGGCATCACATGATTCCACATAACTGCAAATGATATCCTCAATTAACCTCATACAACATCATTAATTGTCAGTGGGGTTGTAGTTAACTGGAAGGTGGATTTGGACTGCAGAACTATAAATCCAATGGGACAGCAGCTAGAAAAACACCAGTCAACTTGTGCAGCCCAAGCCAAGCTGCAGAGCTGATGGGTACAGCTAAATCATGTTGAAAATGTATAAACTGAAAAATGTTCCAGATGGTGTGTTCTTCCCCTTAAATACTCTCAGGTCTCACCTGGGGATATGAATATCTCTAGACATAGTCATACAAAAGGAAGCAATACCTAAGAAAATAAGTCTGGTATACAAAAAAAATATTTGAGCTCATACTTGAATGGCTTACTGGAAAAATCTTAAACTTTCCATACATATTTTTCTTTAGATACCAAGAGTCTATTCTTCTCTAATCTCATAACCTAACCAAGAAGGGAACAGATCAAACAAATGTTGTCAGAAAAAATCAGAGACATTTTATGCTTTGCCAACATCCCAGTGCTGAAATGTCTGATGTTAGAAACAATAGAGCAAAAGATTTAAATGACTAAAAGCTATTTTAGAATGAATGTGTCTTGCATAAGTTGCATACACAGTAAGAAAATAAAAATTAAGGAAAATTGCTCAAATGAAAAGCATAAACTGTGAAATTCAATAGACTACAACATGTAGGCCTGCATATTCTAGCTGCCATTGCCCTATTTGGCTTCAGAAACAAAAGTATTTAGGATAATTATTATTACAACCAGTAAGAGTTTCCACTCTTGGGGAAAACTTAATATTTCAATATTTTTTTCATGCTGAATCAGAATTTTAAAAAGTCAAATTTGTCTCAGAAAAAAATTCTGAAAAGTTATGATTTTTAGGTCTTCCATATAGATACTGTCAAAACACTGTCCTATGTATATCAATATCTGCAGCATTTAGTAGAAACATATTGTAGCATTTATTTCCTTATTCCAATATGATTACAAAGTCAACATGAAAAGAATAGGAAAATTTAACACTTTCAACTCACAAAACAGAATATTTTGATGTTGAACAAGGATGTTGTGGAGGAGATTCTAAGCACTGTGGAAATACCTGCATTTTGAGAAAAGAATATTTGTTAACCACTGTTGTTTTACTAGCTAAATTTTGACACCTTCCAGCATCACTTCTCTTTGACAATATCCTGATTATATTGTCTATCTTTCCTTCTTGTTTCTTTCCTTCCTTTCCTTTTTTTCTCCTTTATATTAGTATAATCACAAAGCATTTTTATTAGTGTATTTGAATTTTTTTTTCAATTTTTTTTTTTTCAATGCCTATATGGAAGCCTTCACATCTTAGGACTAATGTGCAAAACCAAATACTCATAAAACCCAAGCAAGGCAAGTAAGCAGATAAAATGGTGGACAAAGAGAGGTGTGCATTTCAGGGGAGAGCTAGGATTAGAAGCAGCGTAGCCCTGTGCTTTAGACTGGGCTTCAGAATGTCATGCTTCTGGAAAAATGGCTCAGTGCATCAGTTCACAGAAGAGATTGGCCAGCTAAAGTGCTGTGCATAACCTCAAATTCTGTGTCTATTTCTGACCACAAAATTGATGCCCGTGGGAGTGCAGGTCGTGGGTGGAGCATCTGCAGGAGTCTGTTAGTTCAGATCAAGGCACACTCTTCTTGAGGCAGAGCTCCTGCCTGTCCCAGCAGACTGCCTGGCGTGCACCCCAGAGGCATCTGGGCTACAGAAGAAGAGCCCCTTCACGAGATGCTCCTGGGTGTGCAGGTGTTCAGGCCATGCCATGGACCTGGTCCAAAGTAAGAACCCCTGGAGCACCGGATCCCTTTTCCTCCAGTCTGCTTCTGCTGAGCTAGTGCAGACATAGCCATAAAAATCCACATACCACCCACCAAATTTAGAATATTCCTGCAACTCTTTAGTTGAGATTGGACCTTTTTGAAAGTGTTTGTGAAGCATAATCCTTAAGAAACGTGGTAAATATGCTATGGAATCATACAAGTCTTATGGCAAACCACAGCACAGGTGCACCTGTGTTACCTACACATGAAGGTTATGTTTACACTGCAAGGTAGAGAAGTTCTCCTACACTCCCTGACTTGCCTCTGTAGCCCCTTAGTCTGCGTCTCTGTGTCTGGAAACTGTGTACTCAGGCAGGATGTCTTCTGTGACACCTTCACAGTAGATGCGTCAGCTGCACTGGGAGGTGACCAGCTCTCCTGAACACATTCTCAAATGCCTAGTTCATTGAAAACCCAAGCTGCAGGACACAATGACCTGCTGTTCTCCTTCTGACAGGCAACTGCATTGAAAGCTTTGCTGAAAGTGGGAAAAACAATGCTTGGTGATGACATGTCTCTTACCCCACCGCAAGAGTGCAGTTCCACAGCCCAGTTCATCCTGTCCCTGCCCTGTGCAGGCTGTGCTCCCCAGCCCTGACCTACATGGTCCCCAGAGGGAACGCTGCAGTGTCTCCTTGTGCAACTCTCAGGCACCTCTGCCACTGCTTCGAGTGATCTGCCTGTGTGTTGGACAAGCAGAGGATTTCCACAGAGCAGCCTCCACATCCAGACACCTGCACTTGGTGCCTAAAGATGGGCACTGCAGGGATTTGCTCTTCACTTTTCTTTTCAATAAACTGCCTCCGATAATTGCCTTGGCTTTAGAGCTGAAGGCCTCTGGAGTAATGAACAACTGTTATTTCTAGTACAATGGGATCGTTGCCTGTAATGTTATCCCTTAATTGCTACTGCAGTGCAAATTATGAAAAGCAAGAATTATGAAAAGCAAGAATATCCAAATATAGAGACACTTGGCCCTTGTGACAGGAAATTAAGGTCTCTTCTCTGGCACTGCTGCACGCCCTGAACTCCCACTCAAGTCATAATGAATTACATACATTCAATATTTTGAAAAACAGGCTCTTAACCTCTACAAACAAGCTTAGAGAGTTCATATTGTGTGTGTTCTGGCTCTTGCTATAAGTGTCCAGTCCTTTTCCAGATCCTACTGATCTCCTGGGCATCCTGGTCCCTTCAGAGTTAGTGGCAAAACTTGGCTAAAAAGGATGAAGTACATTTTTTAAAAATAATGAGTAAATCTGTAGGTATAGTATCTTTTGAAGTTTTAGTGATTTGGATTGCTGAATTGGTTATTTTTTACGGTAAGAAATAGCAAGCAAATGTTTCTGTATCATCCACAATATAAAATCTCTTATCTTCCTTCCTATTTTTGAGACCTTGAGAGTCTACCATTTTCAGCATCTTGGATAAAATCTTTTCCATGCCTGTTCATGCCTTGCTTTGGTGCTGTACTCTTTAGAAGCAATAATGACCAGAACAAACTTAGACTTCTGAGAACGAGTGTGTTATCTCTACAGTGCCTTTTTAATATTTCAAGAATTAAGAGTCTAAATATTTAATCTCCACTGTGAAGTGTCTGAAAAGCGTGGTTTTGTCAAACAATAGCGGTAAACTGCTGAGGAAAGGTCCACTCCTTCTCTTACTGATGTCAGTGGGAATTTTGCCAGGAAGCTCAGCCTGATAAGGGTATAGCCCAAAGTAATCAGTTCTACAGATGATTACATGAAAAGCCCTTCATTATAGCATGATGATTGAGTATTATTACAGTCAAGAGACACACACATCTTCTGGAACCAAAACCAAAAAACAGAATGTATTAAGGCTATTCCTCCTGTTTGGCATCAGCCTTTCATCAGATGCCTTTTCACATGTTAGCACAGCTACTTTGGTTTTGGCCACAGCCTGATATGCACAGCGAAATGAGCCCAAATTTCCTCTTCCACAGTTCCTCTCTGCTAAAGGTCTCTCAGCCCATGAAAGCTGTGTTGTTTGGTAAGTAAAATATTTTTGGCAAACTCAGGAACATTGCACTTTTTTGTCCATCTTCTCACTTCAGTTCAAGGGCGTGTCTTGCTCCAAAGGTGCCTTTCCCAGGCTGGAGGAGGGCAAGTAGCTAAAGCTTGTGTGTGATGGCTGATGTCTTGACGAAGGGACACTGTGGCACAGATCCCCAGAGCCAGACGCCTGCTTCTGCAGCCTCACCCAGCCTCCCCGGTGCTCGAGCTGAGAGCAGGAGGAAGCAGGAGGTTATGGCCATGAATTGGGCACTGAGGGCACAGATGATGTGTGCAAGCTAACGGGGTGCCCTTGCAAACACGTTCAGGATCTTCACTGTTCTTCAGGAAGCATTTGTTAAGCAGATACACTGATGCAGTTTAGCACAGTTCATCCAAGAAAGTGAAGCTGCACAGTACCCTGCAAAAGCAAAGTCTGTATGAAGACAGGAATATGACTAGAGTTTGTATTAACTCTGGATTAAAGTGTTTTATTATTACTTATGTACACGGAGGTTAATTTTCTCTCTATTACTTGGAGGTCAAACAGAAGCCTGCGCTCCCTACTGAAATCAGTAGTTTGCCATCCTAGAAAAATCTGAATTAATAAAGACAAAATGTAAATATTTATAAAACATACACAGTCACATCACTCATTGTTACTAAGTCATTAATAGTGTCTGGTTCTGGTTTGTATTGTCATACAGGAAGGTGCAGTGATGACAGTATGAAAACACACACACATAGCAAGTTTAACTTACATTTTGGGGAGGATTTTCTCCACTACATTACTTAGGAGAGAAGTTTTAATGGTGCATTTAAATTTATTTATTTACACAAATGTGTGTAAAGCACATTTGTATGTTGCTTACATTTCTTACTTGAAAGGAACTGTGAAACTGTCCCACTGCTTCCTGCCTAAAACTGCTCTCTGGATTGCAGCTCTGATTTCTCTGTCATGATATATGTTGTCAGGCTTTGTCTCCTCTTGAAATTATCATTAAAATGGTACACTGGCAAAAAGCCATATGTAATGGTTGGGAATTCTGAAATATTTTCCATTATTTTTGTAATAGCAGTTGGTAATTCCCTGAAGCTATGCATTCGATTAAATACCTTTTCTTTTTGCAGTCCTCTGAAACAGTGGTAAAAACTCACTGCTATTTCATTTTAACCTCGCAAGTGATGGGCAAAAATCAGTTGCCTAGCAAGCAGAAGTACTATTGTTCGTGCTAAAAGGTCAAGACAAAAATGTGCTGAAAACTTTCTGGATACTTATATAAAGAGATGAGTTATGACTTGGAAGTTATTTATTGCACAAAAGAGCCTGTACTTGACCCTCTGCATCCTGCTCTCACATACTTTATGTCACTTTAAGGAGAGGAATAACTACTTCTCAAACAAGCATTCTGATATTACAGAAAGATAACAGCTACCTCTCAGTTTAGATGAACTCAGAAATGTGCCTAGAAAATCATTTGTCATCTGCTATAGAAATGTCAGAGTTCCAGCTTAAGAAACAGCCATATGAAATCCTTTTCACTCTTTGACCATGTACTAAAAGAGCCAGCAAATGAAAAGCTATTGTGTTTATTTTCTATGGGCAGCCACCACATCATAATGTGGTTATACTTTTCATGGAAATCCATCATACAATATACATATTACAGTTCAGACTATACCATCTACTCTAACTTATACTATGCTCTAGTTCCCAAGATCTTTGTACTGAGCAGCTCCTGTGTTACATGTTACAAACATGCTGCACCTTTCAGTTGGGTGTAAGTATTTCTGGGGCAACACAAGCTCAGTTAGAGTGCAACATTAATTTCATACAGAAACCTTTGGAAGTGAGAGCTCAGTATGGGTTTAGGCTTTGTGCAGATCATAGTGGGAGGGTACAGAAACAATCTATGTGTTTTATGCAAACGGATTTTGCACACCTATAGCTCCTACACTCTGGAAGCGCAATTAAACTGCCTGTCTACCACCAGCAGTAAAACCAACAGTTTTAAGAGGGGGGGTGTAGACAGAACCTCAGCTATCTTTCTTGTGGGTTTTAAGACTCGGGAAAAATTTCTAGGAAAAACAGGAGAGAGCACAGCACCTCTGTCATGTATTGTGCAAAGCTGTCCTGTCAGCCACGCAGTACACTAGAAGGCATCACTACATCCTGTGTCTCTACAGTATAACCAGGAAGTCTGACAGACAAAGCTTTCACTTTACTCTCACACAAAGTAAGAGATCTGTCTGGACTAGGCAACCAAGGTGAAGCAAAATGCTTCCCCTTTCCTTATCTACTGCTATGGATGCATAAAAAGTGGATTGCACATCAAAACATGAAGAGGGAGAAAGAAGTTTCTTATCTTTATTAAACTCTCAAACTTTGCCACCAAGTTTCCAAATTCAAAATATTTTCTTTTTCTTCCTCATCTGTCTCAACCCAGACCACCAGCTAATTCATATCTGGGTCCTGCAGTGAGCTCAGTTGGGCTGGCACAGCCTCTGGCAGCAGCTGAACTGCAGGCAGGTTCAGCATCCCACCTGCAGGGACTCTGGCAGGGTCAGGACTCTGGCAACTAATCCAGAAATCTAAGTGGCTATGAAAATATTCAAAGAAGCATTAAAATAAAATTTCCTTTGTGTTATTAAATTATTCTTTCCCTCCAACTGTATTGCTTGTATCAACCATTTCTGAAATTACTGTTCTGGAAGCAAATGTACTTGCATTCTCACAGACTGGTTTTTTGAATTGATCATCTTTCTCGAAACCATAGAATCACAGAATCTTAGGCTGGATTGAGTTGGAAGGACCTTAAGATCATCTAGTTCCAACCCTCCTGCCGTGGCCAGGAGCACCTGCCACTATACCAGTTTGTTCAGGGCCACCATCCAATGTGGCCTTGGGCACTTCTGGGGATGAGACATTCACAACTTCACTGAGCAACCTGTTTCAATGCCTTACTACCCTTATAGCAAAGAGTTTATTCCAAATATCTAATCTAAACCTGCCCTCTTTCAGTTTAAATCCATCCCTCTTTGTCCTATCACTACATGCCTTTGTAGAAACTCCCTTCCCAGCTCTTTTGTAGGCCTTCTTTAGGTATTGGAAGGTGCTATAAGGCTTCCCCAGAGCCTTCTCTTCTCCAGGCTGAACAACCCCAACATTCTCATCCTGTCTTCATAGGAGAGTTACTTTTCAACACCTTTAAAAAAAAAAAAAGGGAAGAAGAGGTGGAGAGGTATTTATGATCTAATATCCTTCCTAATAACCACAGTAACCTGAATCTTCTAGAGGAAATTAGCATATATCTCTTCCCTGGTGTAAATCATTCTAGCCCACTTTCCCAATTTGCCTGATGGTGAAGTATTGCTAAGCAACACCACACTTGCAGGTCAGCTGCCACTTCATGACTATGCCGATGTCAATTTTTTTAAGGCCCACAATATATTTTTTTCAAAGATTATGTTGCCATTTAAGAGCATTTAAAACTACTTAGCTAATCTTCCTACAGTAATACTTGCTCTTGCTTAGTCTAAAGTTGTGTTGCTATGGCTGAGTATTGCTTGGAGTGTCTAAATATTTGGAAGTAAAACCAGCCATTTTCTTCAGTGGTATAATGAAGTGTGGTATAAGATCAAGCCTGATTTTAATTATAAGTTGTCCTTTCTCTTCTTACTCTGCCTGCCTTCCCTGTTTTTCATGCCAACAGCAACTGTTTAATTTGACTTGAAGGAAAGCTAAACAGTTAGCCTCAAGTAGCAGATGAATCATTCTAATATCTGATAACTTTTCCAAATAAAGGCCTCTCTCTCCAGGAGCAAATGTCAGTCTCCATCACTTAACAAGCTTATCTGTGCCCATGTAGCAAGCAGGGACATGCTCACACTGAAAAGCTAATGGTGGGATTTTCAGTGTGTTGCCAAACTGCTGAGTAGTACAGTGATATTGCTGATTTCCAGACAAAGTTCAGCACACAGCCTATGCCTGAGCAAGCACTGAAAAGTAGCATGTACAGGACATATTGCAAAAGTTCCAAACCATGCAACCCCCAAAAGTGTAAGGTGCTCCTCAGTGGGCCACCACTGGTGCTGGGGCATCTCCTGCTCTTGCTCTGGTCAGGTGCTGCAGAGGTGCCCTTCCTATGGGAAGCCCTGGCATTGCCCTTACAGGTTCATCCAGATACTCACCTACTTCAAAGTACCAACTAAATATGGGTTTTCATGAAAGTAAGCACTTGGATACAGCACAGAGACCTATTTGATGCCAAGTATCTCATTAAATTGTCAACTTCCTTGCAAGCAGCACTCAGAGTAGCAAGAACAAGCATGGGAGATAAAATTCTCCAGCGACCTATGCTGGTACACAAGGACTTCCAGGGCCAAGCGCTCAGGGCTGTGAGTTCAAGCAGTGCTTGGCTGGCACTCAAGCCCCAGGAGCACAGGGAAGCCCAGGATGAGCCATGGAGCAGGCACATCTCTACACCCAGGCAGCAGGTTTGCTGGGCAGCATCTCCCTCTGGAGGCTCTCCACAGATCCTGCTTCCCATCACCAGCCCCAGCTGGGCAGGAGAGTCCACCCCAAGCCATCATCTGAATGTGAGGCTTGGGCAAACCTGACTTCTCTTAGTACATTTTAACAGATGTCTGGCTCAAACTAGTATCTTCAGACTAAAAGAGCATTCTGTAAAATTAGTATTTTAGGAATTGTTTTTTCTAATCTGTTACCAAGTCTGTGAACCTTCTAGGATAGTAAAATGCTACTTTTTTCTACAATCCTGATCATTAGACAAACACTTTTCCTAAAAGTATGGGGAGGCTGATGGAATCAGATGAAATTAGAAAGTCAAAGTTGAGGATTCTAAGAACAGAATCTAATCAAATATAAACATGACAGTTGTCATCACTGTCACAGTATTTACAGCAATTTTCCTGTTAAATTATCCATGTGTTTTCACCAACACGGAGGTTAGTCATTCAAGCCGTTTTAATTGTATTTTTATATCGCTGTCTCATTTTTATTTGTTTGGATTTCTTGTTTACTAGATCTTTGATGGGATCTATACATAATGAGGTTTCTCATGCTTCCCTGAAGCTACATTTGGATTATCACAACCTTCAAAAACTTGAAGATGATCCTAAGAAAATTGAAAAGATGGAACCAGAGTTTTCACAGAGATCCACTGACTCCAGTAAACCTCTACAGAGCCCCAGGATCTCCCTCATCACAGTGGCAACAACATGCTCCCTGAATTTTTTTGATGGAAACCATCACATGCATTCAGCATGACAAAAGACTGAAAGTGAAAAATTTCTATCCAGCTTCTAAAATGTCAAGTAAAATGTCAGGTAGCACTGTAATAAAAAAGGAAAACCTAACATAAAACAGTAGTACTCTGATTAGCATGTTGCTTTCTAATGAATGTCACACATTGAGCAAAACCACTGGGCTTCAGAAATAATGAAGTAGTGACTGGATGAAAAAAAACCACTGCAGTTCACCAGTAACTCCCACAAAAGCTCCTTTAGGAAGTGAATCTTTGGATACTTCTGTAATTGGACACATCTTAGGATCAAATTCTCTCATCAAAGGGTAGATATTAAGATCTCACTAGAGTCAATGAGACCTTTATGGATCTAAGAAGAAAAGTTGGCATTCATTGGTGTTCCTCTAGGGAGAAGAGAGAGTTAAAAAAAAAAAAAAAAATTAATGTTGTTCAGCTGATGGAGAATGACAGACCTTTTAGAGATGGTGATCAAAGGTAATTAAATTAGGTGACAGAGACCTCTCTTGTTGCCACTCAAAATGGAAGATCCAAGGAAGAGTGGTCATCCTAAAAAGTAATTATTTATGAATCCCACAAAATAAATCCAGTGGAATACACCCCTGAAAATTATCGGACATGAACCTAAATTAAACTCTGCACAGCAAAATATGTCTTGCAAATGGGGAAAGTGAAGTTTGCAAAATACATCCTTGATTTTTTAATGAATTATTATTACCACCCTGTAACCCAAGGGAAGTCTGCTATGGATCAGGGAAACACAAGATCAAGGATGCTTCTAGCCAAAGGAATCTGCAGTCAAAGCAGACCACTCATGAGATGTGAAATAAACTATGCCTTGCAATTTTTTTTCAGCCATCTCACTGCAAATGTTCCTAACTCCAAACACCTGCCACCTTTTACACAGTCCTCCAGTAAGCTGTTTGTCAATGTTAGTACAAGTCTTTACTGTACCAAAACCAATCTTCTCTTTTTCAATACAGTGCTTTGAGAGACACAATGTATAATGTTTTATTGCACTCTAGACATTTTACAATGTCTAGTAATTTTACTTCTTTTTCCCTCAGAAAATGTGGCATTATCCAATATGATTTTATCTTTGTAAATTCACGTGTGCTGCTCCTCATTTGCTCATACTTCAGATATTCAAAGACATCCTTTTCTACCATTTGTATCAGTAATTAACCATAGCTAAACAGGCAATGCACTGAATGGCAACGGTGCGATTCCTTGCTCCAATATTTTAAAGAATTGCATCCTTTCTCCCCTACACATTTATTGTCTATTTACAGATGTATTGTCTCTTTAGCTACCTACACAGGTGTTTTTCTTCAGCTGTTTCTCAACTGGTTACAAATTTCCAAAATTCATTCTAGAGGATCAGATCATTATTCTGACCTAAGGATCATGTGCAGGCCTTTTTTACGTAATTTTTAAAGAACTGATAGAATTTGTATGCAGTTCTGTTGCTACATGTTTATCTCACTTTTTGACAGACTCTGTAACCATCCCCTTTGAATTCTCAATAATTTGGTGCTTATTGCTATCCTTTTACTGTCCAAAATATTTCAGTGGCTATTTTCAATGGCAACAAATGAGTTGTCATAGACAAGAATGGAAATAAAAGTCAAACATCCTCAGATTATTTATTACCTCTTCACATTAAAAGCAAACCTTGGTTAGATGCTATAAACCTAGATCTTGTAATTTAGAGTCTAATAATTTCCAAAAAACTGGTGTAAAAGAATACATGCAACATGCAAACAGAAAGATTTTCTATGTCATATGCTTCTGTATGTTTCCACTGATATTTTTATAAAAATAATGAATGCATAAGAGGGTCATTTCTCTATAAAATACAAAAATCGAAGTGCTTGCTCTAAAAATGCAGACAGACAAGTTTAGCCAGGAGGTAACTCTAGTATAGAATGGATGAACTTGTTCATTATTATTCTTTACAAACCTTGCAGGAAACCTGACAGATTAAAAATGTTCCAAGATCTGTGTTTTCACTGTCAGTGATGCTTGTGCAAAAGCAACAAAATTATATATCTTGCCAAGACAGTAAGACACCAACATAAGCTCAAGGCTATTCCTTTTCTACATAGATTTCAGTGTGAAAATGGTAGGAAAACCAAAATAATTTTCAAGCTCCTAGAGGGTACTGTCAACGGTGAAAAACAGAAAGACAACTATAAACATAATTATTCAAGTGCACCCTCTTAACTAGCAGGAAGATTTTGAAGGGCTAGCACAGAATTTTTTGAACGTGTTTTTTTCCTGGTAAGCAAGACAGATAGATAGCAAACAATTATGGGGTTTCCTCCTTTGCAAAACGCCTTACAAAAGAGATATTAACCAGACTGAATTGGTTCCTAGCAGAATGCATGTGGAGGGCAAGGCCTGATGCAGTTTTTAACTCCATTTCTTCAGCATCCCTGTTAGATGTTTTGCATAGCAGTACCTTCTGAACAAATTTTCTTGGGATCAAACTCTAACTGTCACTTAAGACTTCACTGGAAAATCTGCAGGACTGAAGAATAAATATTTGGTCCTTAGGCATGTAAATGAAGAGGTCATATTCGAAGTATTTTCCTTTTGTAACATGAAAGAGAAGATTCCCAAAGGAACCCTTGTGTCACTGGTCTGTGAGCCACTTCAAAAGGTACATGCCCTGCAAGAAAAAGGTACCCATTGCTGTGGTGGCAGCTGTTACTGTAGCTGCTGCTCTTCCAGGTACATGGCAAAAGGGGGCAGTGGGGCACTGTACGTTTCAATAGATTAAACTAATGATCCCTGCAGATCTTTTCTCTACATTTCTTTGCTGCAAAAAATTATTACAGTACCTAAAAAAGCAATCATGTTGTATTAATAATATCCAGACAGTTTAAACATAACATCTCTTTTGCTTTCACTGAAAATGGAATTCCTCTCCTTGTAAACGATTGACTGAAACTTCATTACTTCCAAATCTCCAGCCACAGGAAGTACTGCATTTTCACCCACTAATAATGGGTGAAACAACACCCAGTAATATCCGTGTTGGCTTCTTTTGCATTACCTCCTTCACATGCTCTCCAGGGAAGCTTGCATTCCTGCCTGTAACACATCTCTCCAAGTTTAAAATAACCAACAGTAGTTTAGGTGTCATCACATGGAACAGGTTTTGTTTCCTTTTCTGTGTCACTAACTGTGTTGGTTTTAGCCAATGTGCCATGGCCAGTCATTGCTTATGTTGGGCTCTTTCTTAATTTATTGGGCAGTTCTACCTTCTGAATCTTTCCTAAGTGTTTCTAGACTTTGTCTGTACCACATGCATTTCAAAACGTGTTTGTTCATGCAACTTTAAACATTCAGCAACATCATTTGTTGTTTGCATATTTAACAAATGAGTCTTAAGGTCAAAGGTATCTTCAAACATTTCTAGTTTTACATTGTAATATAGTCAAATCTGAAGTTTGGGGTTGCTTTGGTTTTTCAGTTGGAGTCTAGGATAACGCTTCCTTTTGCTGAAAGCAGCAGTTCCCACTTCAGTGTAAGTTGACATAGATAATATGTCATTAAAAATAATGACATATTATTTAAGAGGAATGGTCACAGTAAAGAACCCTGCCCTCTCTACCCAACAACCCTCTTTCATCTTGTCAAGAACAGCCTTTAGTCTTTTTTTAAAATGACAAAGGTTTCCAGTGTCAATATACTCCTCAGGATGGCACTGCTCTAACCAGATTTATTAGCAAAGCTCTTACTTTACCATTATAAGCCAAAGTCTGGTACTCAAATATCATTCATTTCAAAATCTCACATTTTATTTAATGGCTACAACATGTCAGCACTGTCTCCAATGTTCCTTTGATGCAAAAAGACAAGGGGATGTGACAAGATAAACTTTGATGTGCCACATCCAACCTGAAGTTTGAATTATTTATAAATGTTTGGAAAATTACATAAAATGATAGGGTATGATATGCAATCCATTACCACTACATTCTCAGATCAAAACACAGTAATCACCAACATCATTATCTTATCCCAGAGCAGTTTCAAGGGCAGCTCACTGGACTGGGATACAGAGAGTCAGTTTGTAAGCCTAATTCTTCCACTAGGAAGAGTAGTGAATTCAAGAAGTGCCACCAGCCTCCTCAGCTTCAGTTTCCTCTCCTTTAAAGCAGGGGGACTAACACCCATCTTTTCTGTAAAGTGTTTGGACAACATGGTGTACATAGTTTTTGTATTTACAGTTTAGAGGCTGAATATTATTTCTGTTATTACAGTCTTTGTTCTATTTTTACAGTGATACTGTATTATTCCTACTACTTCAGTTTTCTGCCTCCAGGGTGCTGGGTCTTGAGCAAACACAAATGCAGGCTGGTCAAAGTCGACTGCTGTTTACATTCGAAAAATATTTTAGAAGCGTAAGACCATCCTTTCCACACCAGTGCACTTAAACTTACAGGAAAATCAATAATTTTCTCTACGATTGACTAGGCCTTTCCCAGTAGGTCTTGCACAGTTAAAATAAAAAATAAACCCCCCTCAAATATAAACAGAAAAAACTTGCAATAGTGCTAACCGTGCAAAAGGGCAAGGTTTTTTTTGTAAGATGTTTATAGAAATATTTTTATGCTTTGGTTAACTCCCTGAGACAGAAAACCTTTTTTAATGGAAGAAATATTGTTTATTCTTACTTTTATTTATTCATTTTGTCCTTAACTAAGGACAAAAGTCCTTAAATAATAAAGCAATATAGTATTTCAGTGATGTACCTAACAAGCAATCTAAAACGAACTCTTCCTTTCTCCTCTCCTTAATTATTCCTAATTTCCTGATATAGGTTTCTGTACACATATGTCTTTGTACTGCTTTTTAATATAAAACTGTATATTAGGATTTTATCATTTGCATTTTATATCAAATTATAAAATTTATAGATAGATAGATAGCTGAACAAGTCCAGGTCAGGTGAAAATCAAGTGACTTTCCAAATCTCAGTGTTGGTGGTAACACTGCAGTTTCTATGGTGCTTCAGCATCAAAATAAGGGCATTCCACATATCAAAGCTGAGGATTCTCTTGGAAGAGAGAATCCTTTACCCAAGGTGCTGAGAAGGAAAGGAGACAGGCATGGGTGGACCACCATCTTGACCAGAGATAAAGCCCATCAAGAAAGTTAATTCAGGAATGCCTTTAATTTGCAATGGAGTTTATTTCCAGTCTCATTCCTGTTGGCATAAGTGTAATGAAAAGCCATAGAAACTTCACACTCTCAGGAGTTCCAGGAGCTCCTTTTGCAAACGAAGTGGTTTCACCCTTCATTTCTGGGGCACTGACCCAGCTCATAAACTGTGTAATAAGACGTAATAAACTGTGACCTAAAATTAAGCAAAACAAGGAAATCAAGGTATAACAGGCCACTTTCAATTCAAGCATCACTGGTAATAAATGCGTGCATATATGTGCGTTTGTGTAAGATCTCTTTAAACTCACACTAACAAATCCTCTTGGTGCAAACCTTAATGTAACAGATATTACACAGAATGTTTTTGAAAACAGAACCATTATAATTATAATTGGTAAAAAAGAAGCCAGCAAAATGCAGGTAAATAAGAAAATTCACATGTGGGTTTAAATTTTTAGAAATTAACTTTTTACACATGGGAAAAAGCAAAATCAAGCTTTCTTTAGCAAGGACCATTATTCAAAGGACAAATTATTCTGGGCCACAACTGCCATCTGCTACTATTACAGCAAGGGAAAGAAAAATGTAGTCACTTTCTGCTTTGAAAGTGCTTATTCTCCTCTCTTGTGATGCTCAGCGGTGATGATAATTTTGCATTTTTCAGTCTGTCCCCTATCAGGGCACAAAACCTGCTGCTTACACAGGAGAAAGGAAATCCAGCAAAGGTTTCCAGCAGAACAGCTCTGGTGAGAGGAAGCCGAGACTGGTAGGTGGCTATAGGGCTGCATGTTAGGATATAAAAGCATGAAGAGATTGTGTTGGAACTGAAATCAAGGAGTACACACCATCCAGCCAGTTATGAGAACAACATTACACACTTACAACATAAGAGTTCTGAAACTACCTACTTTCTGAAATGCTAAGAGAAAAATAAATGGATTTCACAGTTTAAGCAACTGCTCTACTCATACAAATGTAGGTCAAAAAGAAATGAAGTTACAGTACCAGTGCAGGAATCACAGGAGTGTAAAACAAAGGTTATTCACAGGCTTAATTCAAACAACAGCTATTTTAAAAAGGGCAAATTAAGAAATGCATTTTACTACACAGACAAAAATGTTATTTAATAAAATATCCAGTAAACAGATTGCTACATGCTGGGTCACAATATCAGGTTGTTTGATAAGCCACATCACTCTAAATGTCGTATTGTGCATCTGAGCTTGCTTTCAAGACTGCATCAAAGAGTGACTGCCACAGTACAGCATGTCCTGACGTCACAGCTCTGCAGTTCCACTCCTCGCCAGACACTGGGGAGCATCTATCAGGTAGACTCTTCTGTCTTCAAAGTGCCTCTTCCCATGAGAAATGCACCTGGGGTTTGCCACTCCCCAGAGGATTTGCCTGACATCTGTCCATCCATCCATCCATCCATCCATGCTACACTGTATATTAATCTTTTCTTCCAGCTACTAGCAAGGTATCCTGCAAAACTTTTCCCACCCCCCAAAGCACAGCTACCACTGGTACATCCCATCCAGGATGCTGCCTTTCAGTGAACCACCTTCTTACTGAATCTCAAGAGGCTTTAAGTTATTTTTACAGTTATCACAAGAACCGTTTGATTCTTCTAATCATCCAGAGGACCACAGTGTGTATAAGAAGTCTAGTTTGCCTAGCTGACATTCTTCAAATAGTAGCAGAATATCCATAAGCTTATCCAAGAATGACTGCATTTTGGTTCATACAGAGGTTCTCGGGAGCACTGATTCTTTTACCTTCTTTCATGAAATCTGCTGAACCAAAGGCACACATTACATAGCTGTATGTTTCAACCATTTATCATGAGCATTTCTATTTCATGAGACAACCGTTTGCATTTTAATTTAGCAACATTTTGTACAGAACACACATTAATTACACATTAATAAATGTTACTAGTTTTAAGTTCTGTATGTCAATCATTGCCAAATCAGCTCAAGAAAGGGTTCTTGGCTACACAGGCTGAAGAGCAACAGAGGTGGCTGGATGTCATCCTAGCTGCATCACTTACTTGGTTGCTACTTTCTGCAGCCTGAAGAAGGACTCCAACTGTTTATTAACGCATATATGTGTCCTCAGATCCAAAGCTGTGCTAACAGAAATTGGCACTTCTCCATTGAAGTCAGCTGAATGTTTGTAACAAATGAACAGCTCCTCCACAGCAAGCAAAATTCTGCCTTCCTTTATGTATCATCCCACATGCCCATAGGATTTTACCTACGTGATTAAAAGAGAATGACTCACAATAGTGGCTGCAGTGTCTTCCAAGCCAGTCCCGGCTTCCTCTGTTGTGCTCTACCCTCCTTCCCGCTGACCTTGTTTGTGTGGCCAAAAGCAAGACAAGAAACCCTTGGCTGATAGTAAAGGTAATACTATTTCATAATACAATCACAAGTTTATCCTTGGAATTCACAGCACTTCCAACATGCAGACTCAAGCTAAATGAATTTGGTGTCAATGTCGTGTTCCTGGGACAGGAACAGTCAAAACATTTAATTCCTAACAGCAGCAGGTTCATAGAAGTCTGTAATAAATACATTGCATATACTATCTATTCACCTGAATACTGTGTAAAATTTTAAAAAGGGAATTGCCATGTGAATTTAATAGACAATACAGGACCTTACTGCTTCATACATAATTTAGTTTCAGAACTAAAAGAGCTTTCATGAGCTCAAGTAAAAAGCAAGTTTCTCTTCCACTTTTAATTTAAAATCTCTCCAGGCTTGTAAGCCCACATGAGAGAAAAAATTAACGTCACTTCAGAATTCTCAAAAATAGCAGTTTATGCATTCAAATATGCAAGTTTTTTCCCAGGCTCAAAATGTTTTCATCATTTTTGATACATCTCCAAGTGAAAAAAAAACCAACTGAGTTATAGAAGTGTGGCTTTTCATGTGTTTAATAAGGTGGGGGGTGGCAATGAGCCTGTATACTAACATGAGAGAATCACTGTTTAAACCCCTGACAACAGATGCACTGCAGCTCTCCTTTATCTTGGATTTGCACTGAAAATAATCACCCTTGATAGCTCCATCTTGTAAATTCAGACTACACTTGGGCGCATAATGGAATGCCTGAATAAAGGGGATCCACTACCACCTTGTGCAGCTTCCCTGCTCTCCCCTGAGTCTGCCCACCATCCAGACAGGCAGGTGGGTATCGCAGCACAACTCCGAGCGCTGAGGAGAAGGGTTTTTCTACCTGGGAAGAAAAGCTACAATGGCCTTTTGCATTTGCATTTTTCTCTAGTTAGTAATCTGCTCTTCACCTAAACATAAGATGTGAGTAGCCTAGGTATGAGATGACAAGTTTGGTGTTGAAGCATGCCATTCCCATGAGATTTTCTCTTCAAAGCCATAGTTTATATTTATGCCAGGCAGTACCTGAAAATTCTACTGTACCAACTACCTGTATGGGCATGGCAGTTAATGTGACAGGCTTTGTACAGCTGAAAACAAACACAAAGATAAAAATTGGATCAGATTGCAGAAAAAAAACTATACTACACAAGAGTATGCCCAGCATGATTATATTATAGTCAGAGCAATGTAACTGAATTAATTTCCAGTTCCTAGAAGTGTGCTGGAGTCCCCACAGAGGTGTAAGAATTAAAAAGGCTATAAGAATATTGCAATTGTTGTCTTCAGCCTTCAGGCTACTATGATCTGAGAAGGCTTCATCCTCCATGCACGAGCACAGTGATCATTCTGCTCTAGTGGTGCACTGCCGGGTGCCACTTCAGGTGCACACCTCACCTTACCCAGGAGTATTGTGTAGGAACTGTGGATGTAAAATTTAAGGATGATTAGGACTACTGGGAACAGATTCTCACGCAGTCCCAGTCCCAGTTCTGTGCCTCCATCCTTTTGGTTTACCTGTCTAGCACACATTAAGAGTGTATAACAACAAGCCAGCCAGTGCTCATTCCCATAGAAGACTCTCAAGAATACATGCTTGAAAGGATCATACAACCCTAGGACAGTTCAAGTTGGAAGGTACCTCAGAAAGTCTGTCTATAGTCCGCTCTACTGCTCAAAGCAGGGCCAGCTTTGAGGTCAGACCATGTTGCTCAAGAGGGTCTTAAAAACCTACAAGGATGAAGACTACTCAACTTCAGCTCTGGAGGCTTCAGCGCAGAAAAGACATGGACCTGTTGGAGCAGGTCCAGAGAAGGGGCACAGGAGTGACCAGGGGAACATCATCTCTGCTATAGCAGACTGAGAGATGGGCTTTTCAGCCTGGAGAAGAGGAGGTTCTGGGGAGAGTTTATAGCAGTCTTCCAGTACCTAAAAGGGGCTACAAGAGAGCTGGAGAGGGACATTTTACAAGGGCACACAGTGATAGGAAAAGGGGGAATAGCTTCAAACTGAAAGAGGTTTAGAGTTAGAAAAGTTTAGATTAGGAATAAATTCTTTACTGTGAGGATGGTGGAAAGACTGCAACTGGTTGTCCAGAGAAATTGTGGATACCCCATTCCTTGAAGAATTCAAGGCCAGGCTGAATGAGGCTTTGTGCAATCTGGTCTAGTGGAAGGAGCTTTTGAACAAATTCAAACACAAAAAAGAAGCCCCCAGAGGAAGCAAGAACATGCGCACATTGCCAACTCATGTACCTAACAAAAAAGTAACCGAGTTCCTCAGTCTTCTCCATGTCCTGGGAAACCACTTTCTGGAGAGGAACCACATTTTCCTTAGTCTTCCTTTTATCACCCACATACCTACAGAAGGTTTTTTTTTGTTGCCCTCGATGTCCCTGTCCAGCTTTAATTCTATCAGGGCTTTACCTTACCTAACCCTATCCCTGGCTGCTTGGACAACCTCAGTGTATTCCTCTCAAGCTATCTATCCTTGCTTCCATCCTCTGTAGGCTTCCTTTTTTTTTTTTTGACTTTGTCCAGGAGCTGCTTGTTCATCCACATAGGCCACCTGGCATTTTTGCCTGACTTCTCTTTTGGGATACATTGCTCTTGGTCGTGGAAGAGGCAATCTTGAGTATCAACCAGTTTTTCTTGGACCCCTCTTCCCTCCAGGGCTTTATCCCACAGTACTCTACTGAGCAGATCCCTGAAGAGGCCAAGGTCAGCTCTCCTGATGAGCAGGGTAGTGAACTTGCTGTGTGCCCTCCTCACTGACCTAAGGATCTTAAACTTCACTGTTTCATGGTCGCTGCAGCCAAGCTGAATTATGCTGTATCAGTCACTAGAAACATATACTGATGTATTTCTGTGTGCCCAGTGTTTTCCTTTTCTCTTCACTGATACCAAGACTTCACTGAACTCCCACTCAGTTATTGTCCCTATTAAGTGTGCCAGAATGGCATTGCAGTAGAAAAAAAAACCAAGTCATTAGAATGGAGATTGGTTGTAAACTTATTTTTAAGCCCATTTATATACACCTATCTCACAAAGGAGGTGATGATAGTATGTTCAGGAGTGCATTAATTGTAAGAGCTATATAAGAAACATGCACTGCAGGTTACCTGACTACATCATATATAGTTTCCATGAAGAGTACAACTTAATCAAGACCTTGTTTATTTTTGCTGTAGGTATCGCAATGACTTTGTTGGGTATTCATTTAATAGGGTTCACAGCAACACAACTCACCACTGAAATGGATACTGAATAGCAAATAAAATTTTCTCCATGAGTTCAAGTTTACCCCAATATGGAATAAATGCAGAAGAAGCTATTCATACAAAGGGCGCTTTTTTTCCCTAGCACTTGGTAAACACATTGCTGTATTTCATGAAAACCAAAACATTTTCTTACTCAGGTGTTACATAAAATACCATAATACCCAAAAAGCATCATAATCCTGAAGCGAATGTGCATAAGTTTTAACACTCATAAGTTCAGGAGGATTCTTTCATCCTTTGCACTTAAAAACATAAATACAGATGGTGTATTACATCAAAGGTTTGTACATTTGTACCTTTGCAAGAAGATGTTGGCTATTACTGGTTTGAGACAAAATATTACAGTTCTACTATCTTCTCTCTGAGATGCTCTTTTCTCACATATATATCTTGGTCATAATAAGTTAATTACCTAATAGGACTTTTCCCTGGTAAGTAGAGATTTTGTCTCTTTGAGGTCAATGGAGAACACAAGACATAAAATCTATTTGTTACTAATGTATTTCTTCCAGCCCTCATAAGCTGAATTATCTTTTTTTCCAAAGGGAACAGAGCATTAGCACTTTCTTTCTAAAAATGATTCATTTATAACCCAAATATTCAATACCACTCATGTTTGATCATCAAGTCATCAACACTATCTGGTTTTCAAGTAATTTCCTATTGGGCATTAATGGTCAGGTTTCAAGGAAAAAGAGAAAAAGTCATCCATGTAAAGATTCTCAGCTTGCTCTAGAGTTGCTAATTTCTAATTTGATCACATAGACTGTACAAATGCATATACATATACACATGCATATGTATGCATGTATACTTCTATGTACATACAGTTTCTGTACAGGAAGGTGGCAGTTTTTGTGCTCCGAGCTTCTCATTTTACTTCGCATTAGCTGCACTTTTTAAAATTTGAACACTCTGGACTCTCTCTTCTTCTGTCTTGATAAAACATTCTTCTTTCTTTTCCCATTCCTTTGTGTTTCTTAATCAGTCACAAGCAATTTTTTCCACATCTTTTTTGCAACCATAATCTACATTCAAACTATGCTACAATGAAACTCTGAATGTCACCTTATTGGTATCCCTTACGTATGATTTAATGACTTGTGAAAACACCAGTAAATATCTTTAGCATTCCAAAGTAATATATCAAAATATTCAAAATAAGAATGTCATTCTCAACAGCACCCAGTGTTATGAGCCCCTCCAAGCTAAAGCTCAAATTTTCTCACTCGGGCAAAATTTCAAAAGTTATCAAAATGCCTCTAACAAGAGTAGATGCTGCTGTGCAACTACATGAACCATACTAGCAATGCATATTAAAAGTAACTCGTAATTTTTTTTTTTTTTTAAGTTAGCTAAATATATATTAGGATATTTCATCCAACAAAACTAGCTTATTGCAGAACAACAAACAAGCAAGTGTGTGCTGCTTTCCAATTCACTCATCATTTGGTCAGCCCACTCCAGGAAAATCAATCCGTGCAGTTTGTCTACAAACCGCATTACGCACTAAGTCACAGTTCAGAGGATTAATGCTTAGAAGGAAGGAGAAAACACCATGCATCAAAGAAAAACTGGGGAAAAAGTCATCTGTTGAGAAATGGCAGTGGAACTTTCCTGTATGTTTGAATGTCCAATTGCAGCCCTGATGCGGTGCCATGCAGCAGGGAGGGAGAAGCCAGGCGAGCATCTAATGGCACATCCGCACCCGGAGCAGAGCGAGATCTTCAGGTGGAGAGCAAATATGCCTGCTCTTTATAACTCCCTTACACCACCACCAGAGTTTGTATTAACATTACCAATGCAAGACTGTTATTCTAGCGAGGCAAGAAGCAAGATATGGCCTGCTCATGCTGCAGGTTTAATACACTTGTTACAGTGATTCTGTATTCCCTAATGCTGCCCCCAAATTTGTCATTTAAAGGATCCTGCCAGTTTCAAGTGTTAGAAATAGCATCAGTTGTACAATTAATCCCAACGATCCCACCTTTGAGCTGTTTATAAACACACAAATGGGGCCAAGTGCTTGTCACATTACCAACAATCTAAGGATCATCACCTTGCATAGAACAGACAGTAGAAAATCGGTCCTAGACTGGGCCCTCCAACAAATGGGGCTGGAGCTGCATAGGGCAGATCTATGTGGCCTGCCTTACAGCAGCCTGAAGGCTCTCTACTTCACACTCACCTGGAGGGGAAAAAGTACAGCTGAGAACTCATGACACAAGGACATCTCGAGGAAGCAGCACTGTCCATCCTTGGACCTCGGCTAACCTTTCATCTCTGCGAGACCCTCCTACGCTGGAATCATCTTCAATGCTCATTTTAAGCCTGTTTTAGGGAAATGGTATAAGATGCACAGAGGGTATACCATGAAGACACTGATTCTTATTAATCCATTTTATAAGGAAGAAAATAGAAAATAAGCAAATCTGTGATGTTCATTGCCCAGTTACTCTTCTTTCATGCCACTTACAGACAGTATTTAATAAATCTTCAGGGAATTTGCCTGACTAGGAACTGCATAAAGAATGACTTATCCAGAAACATACTGCATGTTTAAGTCTGATGTGACAATATTCCTGGGACCATGCTATAGCATGCTACCTTGCAGTAGGAATTAATCCATAAAATTCATTACACTTCTGCTGACGAAGCAGTGGTAACTTCAGAGTCTTTTTCACACAAAAAGGCAAAGATTTGAAATATTGTTCAACACAATATTTTTTGAACAGCCTATTAAATAGATTTTGGACTAAAAACATACTTTCAAACTTAATTACTTAATTACTAATTTTTGCAATATGGTAAAAATTTCTCGGCTTAAGTAGGAACATGGTAACAAGTTGTCTTTGCCTTAAACAAAAGCACTACTCACGATGTTACAACCTGTCTTATTGCAAAAAGTACTTACAGGTGATCTATATCTACCTGATGCACTGCATCTCAGTCACAGGTGATATTTCAGAGTTCACCTTTGAAACACTACCTTACATTAAAAGACAGCAAGCTGGTTAAAATTGAGTTGGGGCATGAGCACAAACACCGAATAGAAATAAAATCATCACCAAACTTCAGAGCAAACAAGTAAATAATTAGAAAAATATGGTCTCTAGGTATTCCACTGTAACCAATTTACCCTTTTTACTGTTTTAATATCTCTCTCAACTTTAATAACATCATGCTGTTACAAATTCAAATGCTAATCTGCCAGCATATTTCTGACTCCGTCAAAACCAACTGCAAAATTCCACGCGGAGCTGAGAAAGGCCAGGATATCATTCCTTTCTATCAGGCATCACAGGAATAGGAAAAGGTGGGGTCTATATCTTTAGGGTTTTGCGTTTGCTAACACACAATAAACAGTACATGCAATATCGAACCAAAGCCAACACATCTGTGACTACAACTACAAATCAAATTCAATACTGATAATCATTGCTCCGCTTATTTTTCAGTTGTCAGGCTAGAAAATACCCATTTGAGTGTATACAAATCTTATTGTATATTTATATATAAACACATACATATATTCACCTTATTTAGAATAAAACCAGGTATTAAAAAAAATTCTACATCTTGTCTCCTAAAAACAATATGCTTAAAATAATAATGAGCCAGCTGGAAACACTAGTGATCAGACAATAACTGAATGGACTATTTCATGGTTTTTACAATTTTTAAGCTGATTAACGTCAGTTATGATGGGTAGTACAAAATCTGTTCGGTCATCTCAACGCTTCAGATATTTAATCACCCCTACACATATCTCTTGATACTTAAAGTTTTCTGAAAACCACATTAATTTGCCACATTTCATCCAGTGCTATAAATAACAGTTTGGTTTACTGTGAAATAATTAACACTTAATGGCAAAGCCTCCATAACTGTCTCACCCACTAGCTCCAGCCAGCTGGGAGAGGGGCAGAAGATGTGCACTGCTGTTAATTTGGAAGGGAACATGTGACACAACCTGACATATCAAAGTGTGAAGAGGTTCTTTGCCACTTAGTTAAAAACAAGTGTACTGACTGAGGGGGAAAAAAAAAAAAAAGATGAAGAGGACTTGGAGGTTGTTTTATTTCCACATAATTATATGCATAAGGGAAACAGAGCTATAGCCATTTTTAAATGTGTAAGAGTTTCCCCCTCCTCCTCTCTCTTCCCTTGCTGTTCAGAGCTGTTGAGTAACAGACATTTCAGAGCGTGCATGGGGAAGTAAACAAATGCATTGCTACTGTAGTTGCAGGGCAAGGAAACATTGATGTCACTGCTGTTATAATCACATTAGTAGCGTGTGTTAACGGTAATGTCATGTTTGATCAACTAGTCAGGTGAAGAGCCCTACGAAATACAAACGGAACAGAAGCACAAACCAAAATGGCAAGAGAATCGACTTCCGAACAGTTTCCTCCGCGTACAGAGCCCTGTTGCAGAGGTGAGCTTTCAGTCAGCAGTACTCAATGTCAAATTATCCAGAATCACACGATTACACTTTGCAGTTGGCTAGGTCCCTGTTCGCCGGCTTTAAATGTGAATTTGATTTTTCTCCTATTCCCCACTGGGTACACGCACCCACACTCTGCAGCATCCGAATACATCCCGCCAGGGATAACGCATGCAGCTAGAGTTTGCTCCTATTCCTGACAGCTTGTCTGTCAAGGACAGAAACAGTTACAGCCCAAGTGTTTGGGACCATTTATCTTTCAGCAGGTCTTTTCCACTTTCAACACAATGTGTTGCTGTCTCTCTGCTTCAGCACAGGGTATTCAGTACAACCAAACAATAAGAGCAGAAACAGCCAACAACAAATTCTCTCAGGTGGGAAAACGGCTGGGCAGGATACATCCCCTCTTGTGTCCCAACACGGTCAGCACATACACGGTCATCAATTGTGTACTTTTTATCAACATTTTCTGAAATTGCCCACCTTCAGCACGTAAGGGATAACCCTTGAGCGTTAACCCTTTTAGAGAGAGTAGGACATAGGAAATGCAGTGTCAGTGAGACCAGACAAAGAGCGCTACCATCCAGAACTTCCCATGCACATTTTTCTGTCATCTTCCCCACTTCCTTCCGTCAACCTGGCCCTAGAAAGGAGAAACTCATCCTGCTTTACATCCCCTCACCGAAGTCTGCCTGCTGGCACTGGCCGGATACCTGACGTCTTTTCCTTCCTTCATTGTCTGTAACTTCCCGATTTGCCCCCGGGCTGATGAAGCATTGACTTTCCCCCATCCCCTGGGCTCACCTTTTAGGTCTGCCTGGCGGCGCAGCCACCGCCTGCATACCAATGTGGGGCCGCAAAGGCAGCGCGGCGGCCGCCCTCCGGCACCCGCACCGGCACCCGCGCCCGGCCGCTCCCGCGGGCGCGCTGCCTTTTGCGCGTTGTCACCTCGAAAAATTTAAAGCGGGGGGACACGGGGACGGGGGCAGGCAAAATTTATCCCGGCCAGCAGGACAGGTCCTGCATGTCCCCAAGGGACACGCATGCCTGCGTGCAGCAGGCACTCAGGCACGCACATCCACTAGTGTGTGTGTACGCGGCGTGTGTATGGAGCGCCTGTGCCACATCCATGTGCGTGCGTGTGCGAGTGCGTGTGTGTTTGTGTGTGCGAGGGGAGGGCAGCGGAGCGGGAGGGCAGCGGAGCGGGAGGGACGGAGGCAGCCCCGCCGCACCCGCGCATCCCCCGCGCCGCGGAGAGCGGAGACTCACCGGGTCACCCTGGTCTCTGAAGGTCAAGCTCAGGTTGGTTTCTTGATCGCAGTTGTCCTCCAGGCTCTTTCGGCTTGGTCCTTCGTTCGCTTTTTTTTTTTTTTTTTTTTCTTTTTTTTCTTTTTTTCCTCTTTTCTTTCCTTCCCCTTCTCTTCCTCTGCTCGGCCGCGGTGGCGGCGGCTGCCGCCCGGAGGAGCTCCCGCTGCCGCTGCCGCTCCCGGCCCCGCGGGGTGAATCCCGGCTCCTAAGCCCTGGCCCCGCGGCGCCGCTCAGATCCCATGGTCGCAATCCACATCGCGGCAGATGTACCACAGAATCACGTAGAGGATCAGCAGGATGGCGAAGATGAACAAAGCCACCAGGATAGCCTTGGTCACCGGAGAGATGAGGGACTGCATGTCACCCGCGGACCGCCGCCGAGGACAGACGACTCGAGAACTACACGGGGGCAGCGAGCGCGGACGGATCCCGCGGCCCCGCCGCCGCCCCCGCCGCCGCCGCCGCCAGCGACCCGGCGGGCACCGGCGGCTGGCGCCGAGCCGGTGGCGGAGTGCCGGGGGCTGCCTCGCTCAGCGCCCCCGCTGCGGCGCTCGGGCGGGCACGGCGGCTCCCGGGCGGGCGGGACGGGGCGGCGCGCACGGACAGCTCGGCGCGGCGGGGCGCCCGGCCATGGGCTCCGCGGCCCCGCCGCGGCTTCAAGCCCGCCCTGCGGCGGCGGCGGAGTGGGGCCGGGCGCCGGCAAACTTAGGCGCGGGGGCGGCCCATGGGGGACAGGTGTCAAGCGCCCGGTTGCCCTGCAGGTCTCCGACGAAAGCCATCCACGGAGGAGGGAAAGTTGCGGGCGGGACGCGGCGGGCGCCGCCGCCCCCGGCCCCAGGGGGAGCGTGCGGGGGCAGAGGGAGCAGCGGGCAGTGCGGGCAGCCCGGCCGCGGCAGTCTGGGACCGCGCCGGCCGGCGTGTTCCGCCCAGCCGAGGTGTTCCCTCCCCTCCCAGCCGCTCGCCCCCTCCTCCCTCCTCCTCCGTCGCCGCCGACGCCTCCTGCGGCCCCCCCGCCTCCCGTCGCCGCCGCGTCGCGGGAGCCCCGCAGCCCGGGTGAGTGCTGTGGTTGTAACTGCAGAGGGGTGCGAGGGAACGGGATTTCCTTTCCCCGTCTACCCCCTCCGCCCGCACTTGGCATCTCCATCGCCCACATTCCCCATCAGCGACCGACCTGGATCGGGGCTCGGCGGCAGGGAGGACGTTTTCTAAGCAGAAAGGTCACTCCTCCCCACCTCCGGTAAATAAAGGGGTTTTTTTAATTCAGGCAGGTCGGCATGGGTCACAGCCTGCCAAGTTTCCCCCAGCATCTCTGTGGCCTTTGGCACGTGTACCAAAGGTGCACCAGGACAGATAGCGTGAAAATAGGACAGGAAGATGGAAATTGGATGAAAGAGCATCGCTTGCTTATTCACCCCCAGCAGTAGCTCTGGTTTAGCTTTCAACTCACCCCCGAGTTCCGTAGCGCCAGAAGTGCCCGTGTAGCGGCACATCACATGCACACCAACCTTGGCAGTCAGCGCCTGAAGTGTGCCCAGACTCCTGCCTGCCTGCCCGGCACAGCTGACCAGGACCAGGCTTTCGGGCCAGGAGCCAGGTGCCCCAAGACCAGCCCTGTGCTGGGAGACAACCAGAGATGCAGGCACCCTTCCCTCAGGTCACCCAAGCAGGTGGCTGGCGAGGGCACCCTTGGTGCAACACAGGCTGCTCACATGGCGTGAGCTGCTTCTGGTATAATGCAAGGACTTGTCACCTTTGATCTATAGTGGGGACAGACCAGGTGCATCTTCACAGAATGTGCTTGCTGGATTTCAGTTCTGAGTGCAGTTATATCAAAAATACAGAAACACAGAAGAGCGTCATTGAACCATGTAAGAAAGGGCTTAAAGAAACCTTGAGACACCATCCCCTAAGAAGGACAAGAGCAACTTTATCAAGAGGGAGAAGGAAAGACTAAACCTTCAATATATAAAAAGTGGATAAATGAAGGATAATCAAATTTGAGAGGAAGAAGGTAAGATACTGCTATACAGGCATTCCAGGCATAAATACTCTAGAGGAAAAACTGTTATTAATGCCGAGCATGGGGATTTAAGATGGAGTGGAAAGAAAGTAGGAAAGAGAAATATTAGGATCTTAAATAAGGAGGTCTCCGATACAGTGAAATGTCTAAAAGGTATGACGTAATATCTCTAAAGCATGTGTTGCAGGACACATTACTCAGTTTTTCAGAAAAGCTCAGCTTTTTTGTGCAGGAGGAATGGTTGGCTCTTTAGGGATACCCACCACAGCACTTCTGTCTGTAATGCTTTAGTTCCTCATCTGCAGTATTCAGATGGCCATTTTTCCCACCTTTTTCCTTTGATATGAACACCTTCCCCTGCAAGATTTTCACTGAACCTTTTTTATCTTTTGAAATTATTACATCTTGTTTAGAGCTGTAGTGCCACCAGGGTGTCAGTACCAAGTTCATACAATGCAGCTTGGACTCCAGACACCAACTGTGCTCATTAGTTTATCATTTCCAGTTCAAAAGAGTGATAGATTCTGGAGGCAGATGGATGGGTTCTTGTGTCCAATTCTTTGAGACAAATGCTTTCTAATCCACTTGCCGGACATTAGTATTTCCTTTGTAGAAAGGTGTCATTCCACATAGAGTAGTGCTTCAGCTGATTCTCACACTCAAGCATTTGTGCATTGCCATCAACCTTCCTTGGCTTGTCAGCTCTGGATAAAGTGGTACCAAACCTGGCAGTGCCAGACACAGCAGTAGCAATGGCAAGGGATGGCTGATAACCTCCGTACTTGTCAGCATGAGAAGCAAAATAATGCACCATCATTTCTGAAACCAAAATGTGATTGATTGTATAACGTGCAATCTGTTCTGAACCGGTTTTAAAATCTGTTTGTTTAATTTGCATGTACTTATGCACGAGGGCATCCCTGAGTAATTAAAAATATATAGCATCTCCATGTTTGATGTTCTGTCACTGGTGGAGCCTGAGCCAACACAGAAATCACAAGTTAAACAACAAATATATTGCCAAAGCTGTCCTTAGTTAAGAAAGCTGATTTAAACAAGGAAGTAAACATAAAAACCATCTTAGTTTTCAGATGTCTTATTAGTAAGCAGCAGGGAAGAAGGAAATCAATCTTTGCCAAGTGAAGAGAGATAACAGTGACAGAAAAATCATTTTAATTTCCACCTAGTAAGCTGATATTAAACAGGAATACTAATACATGCAGCTTTTAGTTTTCTCTTTCTCGATTCCCTTTGAAAATGTGCTGCAGCAAATACACATTTGCAAGGAAGAACATGCACAAAAGATGGGTAAAAAGACCCACAGCCACATCATAATGCAGGCAGCTTTAAATGCCCAAATTAAATCCAGTGCTAAGGTGCGGGATGCTTATGCGACGTAGATGGCACAAGGAGACCTGGCTGTTTCTTGTTAATTTCACCAGCAATCCTAGCCAAAATGAAGTTATCCTTGCTCCCTGTTGGCTCTCCAATCCTCCTGCCAGGATGTTTATTCAGACCTGCTAAAATCTGTTGGAAAGGCAGGGTCAGTTTTATATCCCCAGGCTTGGACAGTCTGTGTTACCCTAGATTCCACTAATGGGAGCAAATCCTGTCGACTCATGGTACATCCCTGGCCTGGGAGGAGATCCGAAGCCACTGGATTCCCAGGAGAGGGCTGCAGTGTTTGTGAAGGAAACAACCAGTGGTGTGTGCTGGTGGATAAGGCTTGTACAGACAGAGATTGCTGCTTGGAGAAGTTGTAACTATTAATCTTCTCTCACTGTAACCCCAAAATTGGCAGCAATGCAAAACAAATGTGTTTCCCTCTTTCTGTAAGGACAGGGGCAGACTGGGCAGGACACTGATGAGTTGAGGTTGAAATAAATCAATGAAAACATCTAACAAGCCTAATCCCTTTATTTTTTTTAGGGTAGTTACTTTTGCATATAATTTCAGGGGTGTCAGTGAAAGGCTTGTGATTGACACTGGTGTTAGCTGGAGGCAATTCTGGTGCAGACAGTCAAACACAGACTGATCATTTCTTAATATGATCTCTTATTGCATGCCCAATTTCCAATGGCTTCACGGGAGTTTTAAATGCAAGAAAAATATAAGGAGACATTTTCTGGTTTATTAAAATGATTTCCAGACTTACAGAACAATTCCTTGGAGAATGAGTGTCAGAAACATGTCTAAGATGCCCAGCGAATGCACATAGCCAACTGTTCCTGGAATGTGTCTGCATTGAAGAGGGTCCCACATGTTAGAAACACTAAAGGCAATTGTGAACTAACAGGCTTGAGAGCAGCAGTTTGTCTGGCATTGCTGCACAGTGCTCAGTGCATGTTAATTTACCCCAACTCTCAGTCTATTATCTTAAAAATGGATATATTCAGTAGTTTTTGATGTAGAAGTTTTATTACTCACTAACTTCAACAAAACCAGAATTTTACCTAGTTACAAGAAAGTACAGTTAAATTAGTGAAAAATTGAGTCTAATCTACTAAAATAATACTTGAATGTGAGCAGAAACAAAGGAAAACACATTGTTTAAGGGACTGATGTGCTTTTCAGAGCCTTCCACCTCTATAGCATCTTTCAAATCATTTCCAAGCCAGAAGTGATGGAATAACTGCCTGGCAGCTACCTCTGTAGCTTTAGTGATTTTTCTGAGTGGATATATGTCTATATCATAAAAAACACTGATGCAAGTGGCAGTAATTAGATTGGACAAATCCATAGATTACATGTCAGGCTTCAAGTATTGCTTTTTAGGCCAAAATGCTCTGTTGCCGAGACCGTATCTGTTTTGTGAATTAGAAGAGGATTATCAACCATCTCACATTTCATGATGATGGACACAACATAAAAGCCTGGGTAGACATGAACAAGCAGCGTGAAGAGCAAACAAACAGAACAAATCTCCCTCTCAAAAGAGTGAGTGAGAAAACAAGATCTGAGTTATCAGATACATTAATTAATGGACCTCCCTTTGGTCAGCTATTTGGATGAACCAAAGTAATGAGAAAAATCATAGGAGTTCATAACCCATATGCATTATTCAGAAGATGCAGTTTAATATAAGGGGGTGTAAGAGTTTACAGTTTGGAGAAATTCACAGCAAGGAGAGGTATGAAATAATGGTCATTTATGGGAAGAAGAAAAAGCACTTATTGGCCACAGAAAAGAACAGATTAACTGAGTATTCGTCACAACACAGTTCTGAAAAAAATTGTTCTTTATAGAATGCTTGAGAGTAGAAATGCAGGCTGGAGACAGGAGTTACATATTGTCAGGCTGCATCATGTCAGTAATACCCTCCTGGGGTACTGGAGTTCCACTTTCCAGGTTAGAGTGTTTGGGAAAAGAAAGGCAAGAAAAAGCAACTAAAATTACTCAAGGCTGTAAGAATGGAATCTTTATCAAATCAAAGCTTCAAATTGGGGCAGAAAATCAGGTAGCTCTACTTTCCCAAACTCTCTTGAAGCTACTGATATGAGCCCTCCTCTGTTTTCAGGGGACATAACAGCAGAGGATGGACAGATCTGTTTGCCTTTGGGTTTACTTAGAGGCCCTCTGGGCCTCTCTTAGGGCATCTGGCTTATGGCACAGGCAATTTCATTTGGGGTAGTGTTTGTGCTATTCCCTCACACACTACTGGCTGCTCCTGATCCAAACTCATCCCAGAAAAAGAGGGAAGATGGTTTGTGTGATGATGCAGGAACTGGCACGGCCTGGCCGTAGGGACCATACTCACTGTATTCCCCAGGCTGAATTTCATCCTGCAGCTAGCTGAGGTTGTTTTTGATGCCAGCTGGATTTATTCTTGATGCCATTGTCTGCTACAGTGACTTGGGGTTTCTGAGAGACCACGAGTGTCCCTGTGGTTATGCAGTGGGGTTGAGACTTGGGAAAGCTCAGTCCCACTCCTGCCTGTGGCACTGCTTTGCTATCCAGGTTTGGGTGATTTACTTAATTCTTCTGTCCAGGAGGAGTAGAAAGTGGATGTGATTGCGCTGCTGTATTGTTGTGAATGTAACTGTGAAATACTGCATGTTCTTGAATATCATCCTTTTTCAGATATCAGCCAACTGTTACTGCATCTTAGGGAGAGTAACATGTGATTTGACAGGTACACTTCCCTGATGAGAAAAGTCAAGCTGTTTAGAGAATGAAGGTACTCCTAAAATTGCCACTTGCACAAACCCCAGCTGCACTTTTGTTCTTCAATTTTATCAACAGGAATTTGAAAACCTGGAATAAACTCAGCAAGCAATTTAAGAAAAAGGAGGTTCAAAGGAGTTATCTCTGACCTAATTGTCCATGAATGCTTTTGATACATGTCTTTTGGATCAGAGGACAGAAGAGAGCTTATGTTAGGCACGTGTCCATCCTAAGAGGTAGCTAATATGGCTCAGCTATGTTACCATCAGATTTCAAAAGAGAAATCTGATGAAATTTTAATGCCTTCTCCTTCCTACCTGGTACAATGGTGGAGAAGTCTATAAAAATATTTGGTTTTGTTTGACTCTTTTCAAATATGCTAACCGGGTTTTTTGGGGTTTTTTTTTTTTTTCATTTAGTGCAGGGAGAGAGAAGTATACCAATTAATTAGACCCTTCCCTTCCCTTCCCTTCCCTTCCCTTCTCTTCCCTTCTCTTCCCTTCCCTTCCCCTTAGCTCATCCTGTACACTCCTACACGAACATCTTATAAATACCTTGGATCATGGATTTTTTATTTGCACTGAACTGAAATCTGTCCTTTTATATCATATATTTGGAATGAAAAATCTCTACTGGAAACCAAACCCGAGGTGAACTATTTGGAAAACACCTAGGAGCTGCCTGACATCATACTGAGTTCAGTGGAAGAGCTGGGGGAAAAGATTTCTTTTGGTTTTGCATGTAGCTTTAGAGAATCCCTAATGAGTTAAAGATTTGGATATTGGACATTAAAACAGAATCCTTTCAACTTTAAATCATTTTCTTTAGCCAGTGACCACAGAACTGGACTTTAGGACTGATAGTTCCACTCATCCAACCATTAGATACACAATTTTGCTCTGATGGAGATTGGCTCCAACAATCAAGCTGTCATTTAAAGAGAAGAAGGATGTCCTGAAAAAGAGTGATAGCTCATGTGCAGTGTGAAAGAGATCGATATGCCTAGCAAAAGGCTCTATCCTGGGTCTGCTTGAAAGATGAGGAACAATGTATTCTGCAGGGAGTTGAACTAGTTTTCTATCTATCTCTTGATAGTAGTAAAGAGACATTAGACATGGTCACTGTTAAATGCTGTTACCCTTTAATGGCATTTGGATTTTCCTCTGTAGATTTTTCTTTCTGCAGGAGTCACGTGTTTATGTTCAACTTGCTCCTCTGTTTCCATGCCATAAGAAGTCAAACTGGCCAGCTAAGAGAAATGAATCCAAAGCTTGCTTGAGGAGCAGGTTAATACCTCTGGTTTGATGGGTGCTGGCAATATGTTGTGCTTTCTTCACTGTGTAGCAGAGTGGCGTTGGTGTCCCCTCATCAGGGCCCCCATTGCTCTGAGCATTTTTTCTAAGAGCTAGCAAAAGGCAGCCTGTGTTTGGAGTACAATCAGAGGAAAGCCAAAACGTGTGTGCAACAAATAAGGCATTGGGAAAAGTAGGTCAGGGCTGGTCATGACAGAACCACTTGTTTATGCAAATGGGCAGGATTACCAGGTTTTGAACAGATCAGTCCTGAGTGAAACATTTAACTTGGCTGAGAAGCTTTGTTTATCACGGCATCTCAGGATCCTCTCAAAACACCTATGTTTACTAGCAGATGCCCAGACATTGACAGGATGAAGCTTTAATGAAGTTTAGGAGGAGGTGGAGACTGTTACTAAATAGGAGACTGAATTTATTCAGAGCAAATAAAAGTTTGGTTTTAAGAAGTGTAATGAATTCAGCTAATTCAACTTATTCCCACATAACTACTAGCAGAAATTTCTAACATCCAACAACCTGTTGTGAGACTGGGAGAAAATATTTTTTTGATGGTCTAAAGAAGCCTTTCAAATTCAAGTTTGACCCAAGTATAGCACTCAGAATGCCAGATCTGTCTTTAAGGATTTTATTATTTTTCCTCTTCATTGCTATAGGCTGCACTGTGCTGCAGTAGGGGTGTGTTTTCTGAAACAGATATTAAAAAAGAAACCATATAGGGATGCACAGTACAAGTACTGAGCACTTTTCCAAAAGCATAGGCAAAGAAGTCAAGAAAAGTGGATTTATGTTCACTTCAAAGCACCATGCCTGATTATCAGGTGAAAAAAAGAAAGATAATGGTGCAGCATGATCAGTAACAGATGAGGATTTTGGCTGTGTAAATGCTATTTTCCTATCAAGATCACACTGTCTCCCTTCTGAGCCCAGAGCATGTGCACTGGCTGTCTTCTCAGGCTCTCCCTTTCAAAGGGGCAGCTCAGCTCCGGTGCGTGGGTCAGATGCAAGCTGGGGAGATACATCCAGAAGGTTTGCGTGCCTGCAGCTCCCTGAGCAGTAACATCCCACCAATTCCTCACCAGCATTTTACGAAAGAAGCACAGTTTGCTGCACAGCAGAACTTATCACCTAGATTTTGACAAAGCTAGTCACAATAGCTTGGCACTTTTAATTGAACTTTATGGAAATCTCGGTAGTTAAGTTTGCCTGTCTGTCTTTTAACCATACTGTACTTTAGGGAAATACTTCATCATGGAAAAGAGAATATTCTTACCCCTTCAAGGGCATGGATGCTGGAAAGCAGGAGGGGAATTAAGGGGGCATATAGTGGATTGTTGAGAATTTTCTGCTGTAAAAACTTCCAAGGAAAAATATTAATCTGCTAAAAACAAGCTCCTGGTGGAAAAACTTCAGAACTGGAAAGAGCATTTTGGTTTACGCTGGGAAAATGGGCATGTTGGTTCTGCCATCCCTAGCCAGATGAATCTTACCAGCTGTGCTCTCTGCCTACAGGATTTTATCAGAGGCTCGCTGTGGGGCTCCAGAATGCTTCAGTTCTCCACCGTCTTGACCCTTCTCCTGCTTTTTTCTCTCTGGTATCTAGCCAAGCAGGGTAAGACTGCCATAACCTACATTCCCACTCTTGAAGTTTAAATCATCTCTTTGTGTAATGTCACCTTACCTTGAAGTATAGTTCAATGGGCAGAGGTGGAATGCATCAGAATTGGGTTCAGTTTCCTACTCTGCCCTGGGCTCCATGGATAATGCTAAAGAAGTCACATGGCCTGAAGACATCAAATAGGGATAATAATAACTCCCTCCATTAGAGGTAGGGGTCTCAGGATAAGCACAGTAGAGGCTATGAGTAGCCATATATGACCAAGAATGGAGCATATCAAAGCACAGATACGTATTGTCATCAGAAAGAGGAACAGCTCCAGGGACAAGAGCTTGAAAACTGCCTACCTATGCTGTAGTCATTAAAGCCATCCTGAAGGCAGGCAAGAGAAAGTTAAAAATAAGATGTGCTCCTGATGCTTTGGGGTTTTGTGCCTTCTGCATTTGAAACAAGTTGTGGAAGCTACAGCTGCAAACAGCGGAAGCAGTGTTCTTTGCCCGGTACGACCAGAACAATCGTGCTCCATGGTATCTGTGCCAAGAAGGAAAGGCCAGATCTGACCTGTCACCCCTTTCTAATGTCAGTGGTAGGTGCCTGTGGAAAAAATTAAAAGCTTAAAAGATATTCCTTGTCAGTAAACATTCCTCTGAGGAATTGTGCAGAGCAGAATATGGAAGTGAGGGAGAAAGCTTCAGTGTTGGGGACAGACACCTTCCTACATTGCAGCAGTCCGCAATACTATGAGAAGATTTCTTTTTACACTGGTGAAGCAAATCTACAGTAGTGTGTAAAAGTAAAGCCTGCCAAATATTGAGGCCAACTGATTTCAACATAAAAATGAAGCTGCTAGTTCTCATGTCTCATGGGCACTGAATATTTTTTGTTTTAGCACAATGTGCTAAATGGTGGTTTTGGTACAATAGAGTACAGGTTTTAAAAAGTCTGAATATGGAACAGACTTTCCGACTGTTCAAGTGTCTGCAGAAGATTTTGTTGCAAAATCTGGAACCAGACATGATATTCAAACATGAAATACAAACCACCTTCCAGCATCATACCTCAGAAGTCATTAAATGATCGTATTTTTGTATCAAGGATAAATTTAGGAGATAGGCTAAACTTTACTGAAATTGTCAGTTACAAATGTATCATGTTTGCCTTCATAAAAGATAAAACTAGCAAGATTTAATCACAGTTTAATTGATTAAATTAAGTTAATAATTTCTCTTAACTAAGGTGTAGAGTCTAACAGGAAACAGTTCAGACTCTTTCCTTCCGTATATCTCTGGACAATCTCTGCTAATTTCCTTTATAACATTTCTTACATTTTTCCCATTTTGTCAAAAACAGGAATTTATTTGGCAAAAGTATTGACATTTCTAAGTTACTGCACATAACAAACAAGTGGTATGAGAGCCAAGAGTCTTGAAAATATGTATCCAACATTCTGTCCTTTGCTCATACAGTGCTTTACACAGGATTATTTTCATCCTTTCCCTAGTGTAGGAATTGGGAGACCTGCTCTGAAACTTTGCAAGATCAAAACAAGAGTAGAAGCTAGAATGGGAAAGCGGCAGAAAATCAGGTTGCAAACACTTTGCAATTTTTGTTTGATTTATGCCCTTGCATTTGCATGACAACATTTTCAGCTGAATCCTGCACCATTAACGTCAGTGAACTTCTATCATTAATGGTCAGGAACTTGCTAGAATGTTCTGATTTTTATATTTTGCTCTTAAATTCTTTATCTGCTCTTCTTCCCTGTTCCATAGCTATTTCTCTGTTGATCTGGTTGTTTATGTTGAGACCAGTGATGCAGCATTCAGCTACCTCCAAAGTTTGCAGCTTGATCTCGGTAATGTGTTAAGCTAATGAAAACCTAGTTGTAGAGGCAGGTTGCTGAGTAACAGTAGTTTTGAAAACATGTAATAAGATTTCTACTTGGACACTAGTGAATTCTATCAAGAAAAGAGAGATCTCGGCAGGGAAAAATACCCGCATAGTACCAGTAATTCCTAAGGGTGCCTGCTGGGTTGTTTTTTTCATTCATTTCTTCCTGTCTGAGAGCTCCACCTAATGGAATTGGAAGGAAGGTATCAGCCTTTCAGATTTCCATTAAAATCCCTCTCCTTACTTCCATGCTGTTGTTCGCGTGTTGCCAGGATGGAGTGTGGGAGGAGGTGCATCCTTTGACTTTTGGAGTAAAGTACAATTAGTGAACAGGAATTCTGTACTATGAAATCTCCTTTTTTAGTATTTCAGGGTTTGAACATACTGCAATTTCTATAAAGGCAAATTTAATATAGTTAAACTAAATGTCTCTGAATTTTTGCACTCAGTTTGCTTAGCTGCAAGATCTGTTATCTTGCACAGTCAGGGCTTCTTAACTGTGCATACCACTACTGCATAACACTGCAGCACTTTTCAGGGGTACAAAATAAATAGCTTGCAAGATCAAGGTCGGAATCTGCAGAGAGAATAAATGAGACCATAGGACAACTCATATTCACACAAACTGAGGAGAGAATGCTATTGTTGCTGCTCTGAAGACATTGGTGGCAGAGTATTCCCAAAGATGGCATTTCTGCCATCAGTATTACCCCTGCAGAAATAATGAATGAGTGCCCCTTCCCTCTGCCCTCACTGAAGTCATGTATAATCATAAAAATCATGAACCTAGCTTTTATATTATATTGATTCCAGATCTTCAATTTTTTTATTTTTGCTGCAATAATGTTTTCAAGCTTTTCTTTGCAATAGGGAGGGGGGTAGATATTTTCCCTTTTTGCAGTGAAAGCTGAGAACCTCACAGTAAGCAAGATACTTCAGTATCCAAGACCTGAGGGACATGATGTAGAACATCATCAAACCTGCAACCTATAAAACCCAAGACAACTGTGTGTAATATTTTTAATATCTTAATCCCATTACTGACAAGCTGTTATTTTGCCTCAGCACAGAGAGTTAAATCAAACAGAAGATGTAACACGGTCAGCAAGAAAAGCAAAGCAGAATGAATCCTTGAAAATGCAATGAGGATGCTGTTTGTTGAGAAATACGGTTTCCTGATACCTGTCAGAAAAAGAATATTTTACTCTTCCAAGTATATAAGCCAAGGGATGCTACGTTAGAAGGAGGGCTGTGGGTGCTGACAGGTGTCCAAGGAAAGAGAGAGAAAAGGCCATCAGCAGACAGGCAGTTCTACAGATGTTGAGAGAGAGCAGCTGAGTCAGATGCTCTGTATTCAAGATTGTAATGAATGGCTGGAGGTCAGGTAAAGGGAAATATATCCAGACAATTCTGACGCTTTAAATACCATGTCAGTATGCCAGGACTCACACAGTAGTATTATTATTGTATCGATACTGTTACAAATATTGTATTATAAGCCATGGTAAACTGCCTCAATTCAAGAAGGAAAGAAGCACTCCAATAAAATCCCTCCGTGACTTGGTAGAAAAGGTAAAGAGGGCACACTATTGCAAATTTCAACTTATGAATGAAACTACTTGATTCTGAGGATGTACGAGAGGGAATAGACTGTGGAAAATGGTAAGCTCACTGTGGGAAGATGACTGAACTAAAATTAGAGAAAACTGGGAAGTTGTATTTAAATTCTAATGAAAGTTATAACAGTACAGAAATTATAGGGTGAAATGCAATTGCTACTTCCTGGATGGAATGTGGTTGGCATGCATGAAACCTTTTCCACATTGACTCCCCACACATTCAACCTGCAACCTTAAGCACGTGCTGAGAGGGATGAAATGGAGGGTAGAGCATCGTGGAGACATCTCAGCCAGGCTCTGTAGTAATCCTTGCAGGGATTACTACTCGATGGTATCATGTAGCCAGTGAAGTGCACAGCACCTGCCAGCCAGGGGACACAGGAGCAGCTGTGTTGCTGCTGAACCAGCAACTGTGGCAAAATCGCTCTCCTCAGATGAACTTGGTTCATTATAATCTCATTGTAATATTAACACATACCTCCAAGGTGTGCCCACCTCCCAGGTATGATCACCCCTCACTGGGCATGTGCTGAATATTTTACTGACCATAGAGCATGGTGCTAAAAACACCAAGGCTGTGGGTTTGAGGCCTGTATGTGTAAGAGCTGGACTCGATGATCCGTCTGGATTCCAACTCAGAACATTCTGCTATTCTGGAATTTAAGAGCAAATTGAGAGAATTTTACACCAATCAGTAACAAAAGTATGTATGACTGGTGTCACTTAAGCTCCACCCAAAATGTAAAGAAATAGTTAAGAATGAGAAGAAATTATGGAAGACTCTACCATAACTTTTGAGATCAGCTGACAAGGCTGAGCCTGTCTTCTTCTCCACAGGAACGCCTATTGGATAAGAAGAAACTTACTCTATATGTGCTGAATGATTATCTCAAAATAGCTTTCACTGGTGATTACAGCTTGTCTGTCTATTGCTTTAAATTTGGTTTTTGCTATCAACTGCAATCTTCTAAACTTATCTTTTCACAATTTTCTATTATCAGATTGTTTATTGATAAAGTGTGTTATTCCATAAACTGTTCAGTGTGTGTCCTTCAAGGGTGCTAGCAGTCATACTCGATAGAAGTGGGGACATCCAGGAGGGGGTTCCCATTCCTAAATTGTTGTAAAGGATTCAGCTCTGATTCGTTGTCAGCGCATGCCCCTGAGCAAGTCAATCGAACTGTCCTCCAATACAGCACACTGATCAGTGGAGTCCCCATAATGGGACACTGGTAGACTGGGCAGGAACAAGGGTCTCAGCTTTCCTGGGGCACCCACAGACCAAAAAAACCATAGAGGGGTGAAGGAAACCCCCCTTTTATGTGACATTCACATACTTGCCCTAAAGAATGTATCATGCTGCCACTGCTGGTGTCAGAATAATGGTTGTAGGGACCGCTGGGGTGATCCACATGGGTATTTCTACATCCCTGTTAAATCCTGTGTTTGTTCCTGGGGATAAGTGCAGAAATAAGGCTTTGTTCTGGAGGCCTTCCTTATGTGTCTGTGTAAATTTGTACTGCTCTGAGAAACTCAGAAATGACACATATGGCCATGCTTACACTTTTAATGTGGTGAAGAAAAAACATAAGGGTGTGAGTTTCCCAGAACACCGCTCCTCGTGATTGCTTCTTGCCTCAGGCTGGAGCTAGGAGAGGCTGCTCCCGAAAAGCTGTGAGGAAACAAAAGGCTACAGGTACTACAAGCTTTCTTCTTGGCAAGGAGGCATAGCCAATTCCTAGAAACGAGCAAGCTGACACCTACTTCTAGCAATAGACAAATTTTAAGTCATCCTGTGCCTAAAGTCTATGTAACATCTCATGTTTCAGTTCTGGTACATTCTGATTTGCCAAGTGGACACTCAAGAGCAATACCACAAATAATAATATTTCATTCAACAGTGTTTCCTATATTAAATGGAAACTGAAACATGCTGTGGGAAATGGAATGCTTTTTTAAATGAAACTTTGTATCAATTCAGCTACAAGGCATCTTGGACTGTGATAGTCTAATTTCTGGATTATTTTATTCCTTACATAGAGCAACAATGGCTGAGCTTCACTTCATTAACTTTATGTGTCTGCAGTATTGTGACCATGTCTGAAGCACATCTGAACTCCCTTTGCTATCCATGGAGGGAAATAAGCACTTTCTGGTGTACCACCCATTTTAGAAAGCAACTTTAGCATGAGGTGTGTTGCTTTGTAGAAAAGGCCTTTTCATTACACAATAAATGGAGTCTAGGCAGCTAATTCAGATGTTTATGTCCAGCCTTGGTCTGATGAATCATGCTCCTGATGCCTACACTAGAGTGCCATGTGCATTTGGAAGAACAGCATGACTGTTTCAGGTGGCTGACTTCCAGTTCAGTATTACTGAGAAGCCATAGAATAAAGCAGTCTCTGCTTGGGAGGAAAAAACCCGTGAGAGGTCTGGAAAGAAGCAATGGTGAATAAAATTTTCTGAGATTTACTTCTCAGTTGTTCCACTGCCCAACCCCGTGACTTCTACTGCCAACAACAGATGCTTCATGAGGCACCACGGTCAGGCTCATCCTTCTGCCCTGGCCCAAAAGTTCCCCAAGGTGCAGTGAAGTTCTTATCCTGTCAGCTCTGTGGGGTTTCCCCCCAAGTGGAATGTGCAGAGAAATTTTTGTAGGAAAGACAGTATGGTTGACTGCAATATGAGGCTGATTCAGTGCTCCAGCTAAAGTCCCATAGGGCATATGTTAAAATTGGCAGATGATGCAGAACTCATTCCATGTGATTCCTGCCATAGCTAATACTTCAAAGTAGCTGATTTCTGCTATGTCATATGCCTTTTTTTTCATGCATTTCCTGCTTCACTCCTTTTCCCTGCTGCAGCTCCTTCTTGCCTCAATGTTTGCTTTTCTTCACTGTACTGTATCACTGCTGGGCCTATGCATCATTTATGTGGTAGCTGTGTTTTTTGGGGTTGTGCTGCAATAGAGAGACAGTATCTGAAAAATGGGATTCAGCAGCAGTGCAAAGATACAGCTTTTCATGGATCTCAAAAAAAGGATTGTATAAGATGCACTGATCTTTTTACCTGCTTTTATTCTGCCAAGGATCTAAAATCAGTAAATGCTGCAACCGTTACTTAAGAAAGAGGAAATTAATACAAACGTGAAGTCAACTGAGTTGTAAAGATCAGACTCGTTCTTTCATCTTTGCGAAAATTGTTCATACACTGTTGATGGACATGAAAGTAGTTTAGCTGTACTGCTGCCTCTAAAGCTTCAGCTACACTAGTAAGTTAAATATGCAGAGGATTATTCTCTGCCAGGGGCGAACTGACCATGAAAACCTGCACCTTTTGAGCTTGCAGACATTGACAGCAGCATGGTTACTTGCACACAGTGTATCTGGACTGATCAACAGCCTGTGCTGACCCCTGAGCCATGCATTCAAATTCTTTGGGCATCTCTCAGGCTAAAACAGTGACCTGAAACATTTTAAAAGTTTGAAAACACATTCTCAAGGTGTGTTTAGTGTGAACTGCCCACACATGGCCTCAATGTCCAGCCCAGTGTGACTGTCATCCGAGTGTTCTGCTGCAGGGTCAGGTGGTAAAGGGGTGTTTGGCAGTAAGCAATCATGGGGAAAATAAAACTGTGTGGAAACTATGCTGAATCCTGAAAGTGACTTTTATTGTTACTGTTTTAATCTTGGTATTCAGCTCATGAGTTATCATTAATTCAAAATTTATGAAAATTGAAACTTTATAAACAAGTGACACTTCAAACTAAAGAACAAATTGTTAACATTTCTTTTGTAGTGATTAATTCTATAAAATTTTAAATCTTAAAAAATCTATAAAAGTCCTGTGATAAAATTTATAAGGATATGGGAATATCTGCAAAAAACTATGAACAATTGGTAGATTGTTCTGCCAATTACTTATGGAAATATGTATTCCATAAATATGGAAGTATATTTGGTATTATATATCTGCTCACATGAATATTTTTTGCATAAACTTAGAATTGGAAAAATCTTGTGATTAAACTGATTAAAAGTAACATTACTGCAACACACTTCTGTTAGAATAATTTCTTTTTTCTAAGTCAATAGCTTGTAGGCTGATCTATTTATTTCTTTAGGGAGTATCAACTGTGCCAAAGACAAAAACTGTCTGCTCTGAGAAGTTAAATTATTTCCCTGGCTAAAGTCCAGAGACAATATTGTTCTGTTTGAAATACGCAGGCAGATTGGTGAGATCTATGCACCGCCCCTCTTCAACTTCACAATGTGAACATCTCTAGGGAGAAGTCCAAAGGCTTTTGTATGTGAACACAGGGAGAGAATAGTCCTACATACCATCCCATGAGGACGGAAGTGGTGATTTTGGAGCTGTATGCTGTCTCAACCTGCCAAATTTGACTTATAATACATTTCAGAAGGTCACCTGTGAAAGAGTTCAGAGTAGGAAAATGAAAACAAATCACAGTCAAAAATAAATCAATTTGGAGAAAACTGAGGATTCTCCCACTTCCTTGCCAAATTAAAAGATGAAAAAAAAAATTACTTCTGTCTGGTCAAATGAAACATCCTTCATTTAGAAGAAAAGATTTCATTTGTTTCTGTGAAATTTCTGGGGGAAACAAAGGGATTTTTATTAAAAACAGAAGTAAACATCAAAATCAGCAATCTAAGGTGCTATAATACATGCATATTAACTGGAACACAGAAGTGATTGAATGAATCAGGTGATTTGTCCTTGTGGCGGTTATTAATATGCATAAGGTCTGACATTCTTTCCATGCTGCAGTGCAGGCTACTTTGAAGTTTCTTAAATTTCCCACTGCCATGTATTTCTTAACCAGAAGCAAATCTGTTCTTTGAGATGAACCTCTATGATTCTATGAAATCGATGTTTCTTTTCCTGCCAATGTAGCACATTATGAAACACCACTGAAGAACTCACTTTACTACCATTACCTTCAGAACCATGTCTTCCACTGACTTTACTGAGAGCAAGATGGGTATTGCTACAGAATACAATATTTTCCTATGAAACCAAGATCTGTGCTGACTTCAGTGGAAAATTTTCCTGCTAATGGAGCATAGGATTGAGTAAGATGATTGTGTTTTTCACCTCGATGAAAATAGAAATGATGGAATTGCTTTCCTTAGCTCATCTTTTGTAAATAATTTGCTATACTGCAATGATATTTACTTTGGGAGTATAATTTAGTAGGCCAGAAATTGTGAAATGTAAATATTAGAGCCTAACAATCTGATTTAGTTTGAATGTGTGACAGCAATTGGTTAAGTTCTTCCAACCCCCTGGACGCACCAGGAGTGCTTTTACTTAAACTTAGTCTAAAAAAACAAGTCTGGTTTTGTAGACACATAATTTTAGTAGCTAGAAAATTATTAGATATTATTCATAACATCATTTGAATCTTTCTTAGCTGGAGGATAAGATTATGGGTTCATATTCTGTATTTGTGCTTGAAAGTTATTTGTTAATATTTTATGTTTATTAATAGACCAATAAGAACTTCTGTACTGTGCAATATTTGTATGGTGTTCTTAGAAGAGGTTTCTAATTAGACATGATGCAAATACTTCTTGTTCCTGCCTGAACATTAAAGAGAACAGCAAAATTTCGGGAAAAAACCCCAAACAAAACACTGATAAGGGATCAACCCTACATGGTATATGGTCCTCTACTGTAGAAGCCTTCAAGAAGAGAATTTCATAGGGAAACTCATGAGATTTCACCAGTGGCTTTAATAGATTTAGAGAAAAGCCCACAGCAAACCCTGCTGGAAGACACAGAGAGAGGAGCCCAGGCAGCTTTTCTGAATCTGCCATCTCATCTCTCCCTGCTCCCAGCACCTGCTGGAGGTAGAACTCCTGAGGTGCTGGTCAATCATACACAGCATCTCAAGTCACAGAGAGAAGGGAGAGCTCCAGAGCCCAGCTGCCCACTGTGGTGCTGACCTGGGTGGCACATTTCCCAGCAGCAACGGAGCCCCTTTCTCTCTCAGGGGAAACTTTGGGCCAGAGCAGCTCTTGCAGCAGAGTCCCTCGGGCTGCAGCAGCATCACTGCATAGAGCAGCTGCTGCACGTGTTGGTGGTAATTCAGTTCTGCAGAATACTCTGGTCTTAACCAAACTATTTTTGCAATCCATGCACTGGGTCTAAATGGAAGATGGCTGTGGCTTTGCTGCAGTGGATGGCAACTGCCAACATAGAGGAAGGAGGGTTTCTGTGTTTCTGGGACTGTGTTTCAGGGTCACGGGTTTTCAGCTTCAGCCCAGCTGGGCATTCTAGTTTTAATGCAAAAGCACTTAGATTCAATTAGGCCAAACTATAGGAAATCATTAAGAGCTCAAAGATTTCTAAATTAGATCTAGCTGAAGGGTGAAATGTACATTTTCACATAGCAGGCACAGCGTCTGCCAGGGGAGGTCTGGCAGGGCCGTTCCAGCTCCCTGCTATGTGACAGAGGGAAGAGAACTTTAGCCGGCTTGAGGCATTATATAAGATCAAAAATAGGGTTAGAATGAAATAACAATTACAAAGTGCTAATTGAATCGTGGGCACAGTGACTGCTGGAGCTAATTAGAAAGGGACAGGGATGTGTGTGCACCAATCTCTCACTCAGGAAGGGATTTGCCCCAGTTCAGGTTCTTCGCATCGCTTGATTTCCACTCAAAGCAGCTACTGGCAGACAGAGAGGTGTTTGGCTAATACAATTTCCCATCTAGGCATTTTAACATAGAACACTTGAAGGAGACAAGAGCTTAACAACATGCAGTATTCTCCCATGACAGATTATTCAGTTTAAAACTGATTTATTGCAATTTAGTGCCAGGCAAATGAGAGTTGTCCTGCAATTGTACATAGGCATGGCAAAGCTTGAATGCTTCTAAGACAAAAAAAACACAAAGCAAAAAGCTTGTTGGCCAAGTAAAAATTAAAGAATATTAACAACAAAATTAGATAATGTTGTCAGCTATATCCAGTATGAAGAATTAAGCTTCCCTTCTTTTTTTATACATTTATTAGGTATTGATTCATTTCCATATAGTGTAGTATACCTTGAACAACAAAATCAAAAGCACTGCAAAACTCATTTTTACCTTTCTGAAGCTTATTATGCTTTTGTGCTTCTTATAATGTAGATACTGTAAAAGAATCATATGCTATTATGGATGATTTATTCATACTTTTCTTTAAAAAGGGAGAAAATGGCTGTGTTACCATTGAAATTTTTGGCTTTTTTTGCTATTCTTCTGTGTTGTCATTTTATCATGAAGTAGAGCAGACAAAGCCACTTGCTAAATAACAACACCTCTCTCTCCTAAAAGCAGGAAATGGGAGGAAGGAGAGCTTGCAATAGAGGGCTGGCTACTGAGGAAAAAATAAATCACAGCACAACTTCACCCACTGTTACTCAGTGTGAAATTAAAGTAAGATCCTTCACAATTTCTTGGCTTCAGAAACATGTATACCTACTTAAGTATTATGTGTACTTAGGTATGCACAAAACTGAAGCATGTGTTATGTCCCACTGCCTGAGACCTGTAGAATCAATGGATACTGACACTGACTTGGAAGGGGACAAAAGTGGGAGGAATTTTGCCCACTTGTACCATTAACTCTGAGTTTTCCAGGTTAGTAATGTGAAAAATGTTAGAGCAGGAACACACTACATACTTATTAACCATTTATACAATTTCTACCAATTAATTTGCTTCCAAGCATCACAGCTCTCCTTTTTATTTTTAGTGTATTAGCCATAATTATAATTGATTTTCATTGCCCCTTCTGTAAATCATGCTTACAAAAAAATAAGGAACTTACTGTTATCTTCATGTTGAAGTTATGTGAGTGGAGATCGCTGGTAAAAGGGGTGCTAGGAATTCATGAGAGGGATGACAAAGTGACAGAATGGCATTGATATATTTGCTAACTCAGTTTTTATTTCCATTGGTTCTTGTAAATATCAAATCTGTATAAATTGTTAAGTCAATATTGTAGAGAAAAACCACTGGGCAGCTCAAGGAAAAATGAGAACAGTTTCTATCATTTCCCGATTTAACATAGAACCAATCTATTGCAGCTCTTCCCAGGAAAAGAATATGTTATAATGATGCAAAAATGATGTCAGAGACATAAGCAGAATGAAATCTTCTAGATATGTGTCTTTAACAGCACCTAGGAGCCAAGCCATAGACTGAACTGTGACTTGGGATCTGTACAGTTTGAAGACTGCTCCTAACCAAAGAATTTAGGAAATGTATACGGTAGAGGAGATACAGCAAGGCTGTTAGACTGAAATAGGCCTTTTTATGCAATGCCTTGTGAGACAAGCATGTGTAAGACACATTTTTTTGACCATGTTAGGCCAAAAAGAGACAACAAAAGAACACACAAGTCTGAGAAGACAGGGATGGTGTAATGAACAGATGCTGCTTCGTGCAGGAGAAAGGAACCTCGTCTGCATATGGCTCCGTGCCTGAAGACTGAAGAGCAGGTCCTAAATGCACAGGCCACTCTGACTGTTTTTTACAAGAATTTTAGGAATCTTTCTAAAAGAATAAAAGTAAAGCACATTTTCTTTAGCAAGTTTATCTCAGGAAATTAAATAATGGTAGAAATTCAAGCGTCATCAAAATAGCTCAGCATAATTAGCTACCTCGAGACCTTCAGAATTTATTTGCTTGCCTATCACAATTTCCAGAAAGATAGGAGAAAAAACAGACTTCTCTAGGCTGACTCAAGCAATGCTAAGTAGAGGAAATGTTAGGCAGAAGTGCAATTATGTACATGATCATATTACTCCAAATATATATTGATTAAGAATATGTAAAGTTAGAACAGGAGATCAAACCAGGCCAACAAAATGAAACAAAAATTTGCTAATTTCCTTATATGCTTGTACGAGTTAAAGATTTCCTTTCTGTCCTATCAGAGAAACAAAGAAAAATAATTTTCTTAATTGATTTAATCACTGCATTTACAGGTTAGGATTTTAAAGCTCATAATTTTTCTTACAAGCTGAACAAGGGATTGTTGATTTTATGGGCCTAGTTCATTTGTACCCTGTCATAATCTCTTGCCAATTTATTTTCCTATAATGTTAATGCCATCCTATGTACTCCAAGCAGTGAGCTCAGTAGCTGTGGCAAGATCCTGGAACATTATCCTACAGGTGAAGCATTTTCCAGTTGGATTTTTAAGGACAAACAAAGCTTCCAATCTTGGATGAGGTTTTACTGAGCTCCCCTAGATGGCACTCTGTATGGATACTACTAAAACTGCTGCAGTAAATCTTTCTCCACCTCAGCTTTATGTATTTTGCTAACCAATTACTCCAAAGTCATTGTGAAGTGAGGGTGGAAATACAATTTCCATCTTCAGAAGCAGTAAAAGATAAAGCCAAGGGGGGAAAAGTAATATTCACAGTGCTTTGTGCACCAAATGGGGTTGGAAAGTTCTGCTTCTAGGCTCATAATCACATCATCACTGATTGTTCTTTTCTTTTCTTGATCTTTGTTTTTTTTAGAGGTGATCCCTTTTGTGCCATCTTGCCACTGGCATAACTACAACATGAATGGCTCTGTTTTTGCAGCAATCTCACAAGCTGGAAGAAAGCAACTCGCTAACAGAAGTTTCATGCCACCATTGAGTGTCTTGTTTGGAACTATAATACTAACAGAGAAGGATGCTTGATTTCTTGTTTCTGACACTTCACCAGCTCCAGGAGGGATTTTTTCTTTGGTGGTGAAAGTGCTAGACTTTTACAAATCCCCTCTTCTTTATTTTTCTACCATCTTCTGAATGCCTAGCTTGCAAGTGGCATGCCAGGACAGCATACTTCCAGTCTAAAGGATTAAAAAAGGAAGACTGTTTTTCTGTTCAGCCTGAATTTTGAGCATAACCTAGAGGAATATGTGTGGGACTGTAAATGCTTCCCCCTGACCACTTGGCTGTACCTCCTGGTGCCTGAGTGCATACCCTGAATATGCTGGCTGTTGGGGGACAGGTGGGCTGCAGGATGAGGTGCTACACTCAAAACCCTTGCTCATAAAAGTGTAGTCTGCAAAATGCTTTCATAGCTTAAAAATGCAGCTTGCTCGTGATTAAAATTTTGTAGCCAGACACAGCATGTAAAAATTCTAGGCTTATTTTCATTAATACATTCTATGAAAACAAAACTGAATGGTTATGTTCGGTGTCTGCTTTATCTTTTATTCAAAACAGGACACAGCAACTAATGAGAAAAGGAATGAAACAGAGCTACCATTTCAAGGAAAAATCTAAACAAATCCTAATTTGCAAATAACTTTCACCCAATGTCATGCTGTGAACTAGAAAGAAACACAAGAGAAGAGAAATCAACAACATACAATCACAGAATCACCAATGTTGGAAGAGACCTTTAAGATCATCAAGTTCAACCATCAACCCAGCACCACCACTGCAGCCCCTAAACCAGTAAACCATCACCCAGCACCAGACCCGGGCACTGCTCAAACACCTCCAGGAATGGTGACTCCACCACCTGCCTGGACAATGCCTGTCTCAGCCCAATGCCATTTCCTCTGTTCCTCTCACTGCAGGCACAGTAGAACAGACCGGCCCCCACCTCACCACACCCTCCATTCAGGTGGTTGTAGAGAGTGATGAGGTCCCCATGAGTCAGACCCTCCTCACAAGACATATTCTCTAATCCTTTCATGAGCCTTGCTGCCCTTTGCTGGACAGTCTCCAGCACCTCAGTGTCCTTTTTTACAGTGAGATAAAAAAGAACTGAATGCAGTATTTGAGGTGCTGCCTCACCAATGCTGAGTACAGGGGGATGATCCCTTCCTTAGTCCTGCTGGCCACATTCTTGGTACAAACAACAGTTTGTATCAGCAACAATTATTTGCCATAATCTTGAAAATAAAGGTGCTAGGAGGACAATCCCATTATGAAAAAGGTGTAAGAAAGTTTGAATTTTGAAGTCACTGTCAACAATTTTACCAAAACAAGAAAAAAAAATACTGTCTCAAGGCCTGAGCAGAATCTTTAGGAGTCCAGAGAGCTGACCCACATGTCTGAGATTGGGTTCATCATGGCAAGGTGCCTTACTCCTGGTCCTCTGACCAGAACTTTTCATTGCCCAGGGGACTGTTAGTTATCATGGGTTATTCTGGGATGGATTTTTCATGGTTGTTTGCATACAACAAGGACAAGTCTTTCTAATTTCTCAAGCAATTGCTAAGTATCTTTTTAAAACTCTTCCACTTGCAGGTCCTGACACTGAGAACCACTAGGAATCATTGAAGGCTTTTGCCAAAATGGGGAAGGAATGCAACAGAAAACAATGGGGTTTAAGGTACACATAGTTACACAAGCAAGGCCCTTGAAGTCAAAGAAATGAAAAAAACCACCACATGAATAATACTGTCATTCTATAACCCCTCCCAGATTCAAAGGTTTGCCCTCAGTTGTTTGAGTCAGTAAACAGGCTCTCAAGATCCAGCCACTGAAAATGAAAACTAGTGCAGTGGTGTGTTTAAAAGCAGCTTGTGTATTGAACCTGATCAGCCTATTTATCCTCTTCATCACTTGCAGAAAGCCCAACTGCTGTCTCTTGAGAGGCAAATAATTTAGACTGTGTCTAGGAGAGCTGCGATCTAAGATAAATGGCTGTCATCAGAGTGATAGAGTGACACATACGAGTGGTGGAGCCTCATGATGGCAGTCTGATTGCTAGTTTGGCATCTCGTATTATCTGTGCTAGCATAAGAACAAATTTCTATAAATACGTGGTAGAAAGGGTGCAATTTGTTCTTCATATAATACCTTTTTTATGCTCTAGTGGAGCCAACTGAGTCACTGAAGTATCAGCACACTGTTACAGTGCTTTTTAAAGAAGTATTCCCACAGAATCTGGAATTGTGTATGTCTCTAATTATTTTATCATCAACATTTGTAAGTCAGTATTAGCACCCTGCTTCTTGCAAACTGCAGCTTAAACCCAAGAGCTAATATAAGGTGCTCTCAAAAAATCAGGCTGCAGAGGATTCAGGCTGGACTTTCCAAAACAGTGGGAAGATTTTCCCTGAGTTCCTCTGCATCTCAATTGCTTCTTTTTCAACTGTGAAGCATACAATCTCCCACTCCCATGGGAACAGTGCGATGGCAAATTCATTCAGTGTCTTGAAGCACCTATATCATGGAACAGAGAAAGCGTCATGGAGAACAGATACATCACACAAGCTGGGCTGGAGTAATGACCAGTGAACAAGGCAAGAGGCTTCCCACAGAGCAGCACTCTGACAAAGGAAATAGCTGCTCAATAAGTGATTCCTTCCCCCCTGGGCACAGTGATATACCAGGACCAGTGGGAAAAACCCCAATCTTTTTAAGACTTACATCACACTACAGATTCCCAAATGGTACAAGACAGCATTTAACAGCTGCAAAATGTGCACCCCCTGTATATCTTTACTTTTGAGACAGTAATTGTGTAACCTTGCCGAAGTACCATTAACAATTTGATTAACATTACTGAAAACCTCTGTTGGCACAACCATGGAAAAGTAAAAACTGGAGTCTTCTTAAACTACAAAGATTACCCTGATTAAAATGAACTTTTCAGCTGTGTTTATCCTGCAAGTCCAAAACTCTGCATTTTCCCCTGCTGGAAAGAAGCTCACAGCTTTGCACTGGAAAAGCTGTGCACTGCCTTGTGCTGCTCTGTCAGTATTAATATAAGGTTATGAAGACTCGGCATACTTCTGAAGGAAAATGTGATAAACACATTGAAAATTTATTTACCCAGCTCCCCACCCTTATCATGTGCTTTCCCACAGTTAATGACTAAGGGTCCCTCTTCTGTCTTGTATCAAGGACCAATGGGAATTACATTTCACAAAGAAGAGAAGAACCACAACTGTGAGTGCAGTACAGCAGGAGATGTGTGTTATATATAGCTCTGTCCTGTTAAGTGTGACACCAGTGTTCCTGAACACCTTCATCATGTTTTGATTGACAAGGGACTCAGAAGCACACAATCCACACCAATTCTTTGACTGCCTTTGTTGACTAAGGATATGCAAAGGAGTATCCTGCTTAGATATTCTTAAAAATGGCTCTATTAAACGGCTCTATTGAACAGTAGGGAGGGAACATTCATGCGGAGAACTGAGCATAATGCTCAGTGCTGCCTGTGTGGCTCTCCCAACAGGTCCCAACAAGTTTCAGAGAGAATAAGGCACTTTGTGGTGCCACGGATACCAGTGTTCGAAGTACAAACATAAAACAAGCTTTGTCTACAGGGAGCTGCAGGCAACGTCCTAACTCTCTGTGGAATCTGCAGATAATATTTTGCTTTAGCTAGAAAGACTTTAGTTGTCTTTCAAAGAAGTGTGAGTGTAAGGTAACTCCCTTTCTTCATGGAGTCACTTATCCGATATGGAGAGAGCTCAAGTCCAAACGTCCTCTCCCCAGCACTCATATCCCAGAAGTGCATCATGTCCTGTGAGATATGCTCCTGTGAGGTTCTCTAAAACTCTTTTGTTTATTTAAAATTTCACTGGATAAAATTAAGGATCAGAGGTAGAGTAATGCAGAAGGCTGCACACTGCATCTGCAGGAGGCATGCTCTCTTTTCTGAAGACAAGGAGCTTTAATCATTTTTTATGAGGTAAAAACCCACACCAAAATTTGAAAGATGGCAATGAGAGTGTTACTATGAAAGGATAACCTCCTGCATACCAATGAGAGTTTTGCAATGCAGGTTTTAAATGTTGGTTCAGCTTTCTTTGGTCTTCTTTAGATTGCGTCATATGTAAAGTTAGAGAAGGAATTAATAGCCAGTGTTTTTTCTTGTCAGGTTTTCAGCATATGAAAAATGCTCCATTTTTGGTAAAAAGCATTTTTTTCTTTTCCTTTTTGTTTGGCCCATATTTTTTGGTTTCCTGGCATGTGCTGAAAGGCCAGAACTGCCCTTCTACTTCAGTTTCTGGATCTGTTTGATTTCATCAAACATCTGCAGATTTTCCATGCCTCAGTTCCTCCATGTAAACCACAATCTTGAGATATCATTAGCTGAAAAGTATGAAGAAAAGAATGAGGATACTGGCAGTTTGGAGAGCTGGCAGGGTTGTATTTCTGGAAATTTTATTTCAAAGCATTATTAAAAAACTTGTCAGTTTGTACAACTTGTTGGTAGCCCAAAGGCATACTCAGGAAAAGGGAGGTTTTATTTATATGGAATATAAACTGTAAGGCCAGGTAAAGAGGTATTGTAGTGTATTCTTAACAATGACAAAGAGGGGATGGAGAAGGAAAGCACTGCTGATATGACAGAGTATTAAATTATATTGTTTGCACTGGTCTAGGTATATTTTCTTTTTCTGCTCTAACTAGAATAACTCTTCAAAATTCACCATTATTCCAGAAGCGGGTGGGGTTGATAACAGTGGAAAAGTTAATTTTGGAAGAAAGAATTTTGAGTCTTTGGCATGAAGCCAGATACAGTTTGGAAAGCAGAGGCTGAATTATGGAGGAAGTGGTTTTTCTCTTGGTTTTGGTTGGGTTGTTTTTTGTTTTTTTAATTTAATCTCCAATGTGTAGAGCTGGATCAGAGCAGCTACCACTCAAAAATCTCCCTTAAAAGATGAACAGGACTGTATGCAGTCTTTTGCATGTTGGTATCAGCTTCCCCTGCTAAGTTTCTACTTTGCAACCTCATCATAAAATTTCACACTGGGTTAAATTTTGGCATGATTCAGAAGAAGATGAGCCAGGAATTAATGAAGAGGAAGATTCAACAATGTGATAACCAGAAGCTAATGCTGCTTGAAAAACTGGGGTAGGGGAAAAAGGAGAGAGGGAAATGCTATCAGCAGAAGCTATTTGCTCTTCTTCATTTCTTTATAGATCTATTCCTTGTAACTGCAGTTCTCCAAAGAGATAGTTTTATCACTCATTATTTTTAGCAACACCAGTTGCTTCTGTGATTTCCTTACAGTCTAGTTATCAAAAAACTTCTGGAGTTGTTGAATATCAACTGCTAACAAGAGCCAAGTTTTGCTTATAAAGCCAGTTAGATGAAAATGCCAGATTCAAAGGTTGAATACAAAAGAATTTGTATAATTGTAAGTTGAGCTCATCCATAACAAATGTTAGTAGAGCAGATCTTTTGTTTGCCCAACCGAGGCATTCACCTCTCTTAAGCTCAGTCTTGCTACATCTCTGCTACAGCTGCATAGTTAAAAAAAAAAAAAAACCCTCTTGTAAAAAAATCCAGCAATGCTTTCCTTGGGAATATGCATTCATTACAGTGATTGCACAGCACTCTGACTGTGTGTCCTTTTGCTCTTTACTTGTTCTCCAAGGAGCTGGGATTAGTGTTAACATGACATCCCAGCTAGCTCAGCAGCTAGTCCCTTATTACAGGTTCTACTCTGCATCTGAGATGAGACTGCATGTCTTATTAAGCACTGGCCTTGTGATGTGTGCTAGGAAAGTCATAAGTTTTATATTCCTAAAACAAAGAACAAGCTATCTTGTCCTGGAGTTCTCTCATAACAAGATTTTGCTGCACAAAATTCTAACTAGTTTCCTTCCTCCATCACTCACCTAAAAGCCTCACCTAAAAGGCCACTAAAGTGATTTCTTAAAGGTTTGTCAACAGCTGTTCCCTTCCTATGACTTTCCCCTTGTGGCTGTTGAGTGAAATAACTTTCTGTAAGAGAAAAGCAGATGAATCATGATTATTTTCCTCTCATCTTATGAGCCATCAGTGTTTATCATGTAGACCTTACAATCACCAGGGATGACAAATGCAAAGACAATGAAGTCATCACCTAATTTTGAGGCCCATTTACCTCTTTAGCTAAAGGGAAACAGTAACTGGCTGGAAATAGAGGGATTTTTCATTTTATACATAAGACAGGCAATTGTAACTGAAGTACAACAGAGCCTTCAGAGGGATATAACCATGGGTTCTTTGTTCCCCCCAATGATGTTCTAACAATTATGTATAAGTAATGCAAGGTAGCAAGTGAACATTTCTGCTCACCCAGTGCTGAAGCAAAAGTGTGTGCACAGCTAGTGGTTTTCATCAGAATCTTAAACACTCAGTCTCTGACTGTTCAGGTTGTTACAAACTGCTCTGTAAATGGCTGGGTTATGTGACCGCTGTACAATGGCTGGTTGCTTTTTTTCCCCAACAGAATGTGTCTGTTATCTTCAACATTCTTAAAGAGTTTTTCCTGATTAGAGATCTAACATTGCCAGCTGTATCTTCCTGATAACCTCAGCATGCTCTGGGGTCACTGAACAAGTCACATGCACATTTTACATAGCCACAGCTTACTAATAAAATTCATGCTTTTGGCAGCACTTTCTCTTAATATATATTTAATTATGGCAATGCTAATAGTGATCTCTTAAAGTTTGAGTTCAGAGGTAGCCATAAGTACATAGTGTGACCACAAAGGTAGGGGCTCTTCAAAATCTCCCTTGAGGAGATGTGGGAGAGAAAGGGAGACAGGTAGTCTCCTACTCTGCCCCTCCACTGCCTGATGTGCTGGAGAGGAAACTGAAGGCACCCCTCCTGTCAGTGACTTGCCATGTCCCATCACTGCATGCAAAAGTCACCCTCTGCATCTTCACCTCTAGCTCGGACACATCACATGGCTCCAAGAATGCCAGCCTCCATTGTGACCAGAGGCCTTTTCCCTCCCCACCAGAGACCCAGTAGTCGTGTATTGATTTAGCAGGGAGATCAGTGAGTGGCTTGTATGCAGATGGCTGTCATGTGAGGGTGACTTTGCTTGGGACAGGGTGTTGTGCCATAGTCAACTGTCTTCCCATTGCTACAGCAGAGATCTGAAGTGCTGGTGGGTCAGCTCCTGAACAGCTGCAATTTACAGCATGTGTTTTTCTGGTTTACAAACAAGATCTGTCACAGCTTTCAGGTCTGTAAAGGACAAGATGGGTTCAATGCACCAACTACATCCAACTGCAAGTTGTCTGATGAGAGAAAAGGACACGAGCTGATCACTAATCTTTCTCTCAGGCTTCTGCTTCCAGTATGTTCCTTCCAGTCAGATGGAAACAAGATGAAACTTTGGAAGACTCAAGTGGTATTGAAAAGAAAAACAGGGCAGGAGCAGTGCCCAGAGGAAACATGATGGAAGGAGCCCTGGAACAGGGAGATGAAGAAAAGGAACTTTGCTTAGCTTTCTTTCTCCTTTCTGAGAGGCTTCAAGAACCTCCCTCAAGATTTACATCTATTGGACAAGTTATTCTTAACAGGAAAAGTGAAGGGCCCACTCCAGGAATTAGGTCATACATTCCAACTTCCTGGCAATAAATAACGGAAAAGGATCTGAGTGAAGGTATCAGTCAACACAAAGATGTGTTTTCTTCCTTAAAGCCAGGAAGTCCAGTCTATTTTTTCTACTGCACTGCTGTCACGGCTTAACTGCAATCACTAACAAAGTACCACACAGTCACTGGCTCAGTCCCCACCCCAGTGGGATGGGGAGGAGAATCAGAAAAAGATGAAACCCATCAGTTTAAATAGAACAGTTAAATAATTTAAGTAAAATACAATTAAAAATAATCACCATAGTAGTAATAATGAAAAGGAGAGAGAGAGAGAGAAGGAAAGGGAGGAATAAAACTGAAGAAAGACAAGCAATGCACAGTACAATTGCTCAGCACTCGCTGAATGATGCCCTGCCAGTCCTCAAGAAGTGATCAGCCCCTCTTGCCCAGCTCCCCCAGTTTATATACTGATGTTCTGTGGTATGGAATATCCCTTTGGCCAGTTTGCATCAGCTGTCTTTGCCATGCTCTCTCTTTGCTTCTTCTGTACCTGCCCACCGGCAGAGTATGGGAGCCTGAAAAGTCTCTGACTTAGAGTAAGCACTACTGAGCAACAAAAATCCAAACCACAGCACTGTAACTTAAATTCATTTTATCCCAGCCAAACCCAGGATGCCTGCTCTTGTGAATTGAAGTATCAATGACTCCTTCAGAAACACTGGGAGGTTATCTTTTAATTTCACTTGGCAGATCACAAACTTTATTATAAAATTTGTCTATTGAAATTGACAATTTCTTTTTTAATGAGTGTTTATTGATTATAATTTCTAATTTTTTCAACTCTGACATAGCTGTGCCTTTTGGTCAATATCCACTTCCTAGTAGCTAATCAACTTCTACTTGCAAAATTCAGATTTTATCAATTTATTTTAATATGGCTATTTTCAAGGAATAAAAAGAGAATGTAAACATTTCAACAAATATTTTTAATACAAAACTAAACACTCCAAAACCAAATCCAAATTAATCTCAGCAATCCTGATCACCATGTAATATTAATTACTTGGTGGCCATTATTCTCATTTTTATCTGGACTCTGCACCTCTGCCCCATGTGCTTTTGCTCAGCCTAGAAGCCTCTTGAGGTTATGTAGCTCTACAGTACAGTTATGGATGGGAGGGCTGCCAGTACTAGTGCAAAGAGAACACTCAGCAGTACAGTAGTCCTGCAACAGAGCCACAGAAAAAATAAGAATATTAGCAGATCTCTCACAACTCTCTCTTTTCAGTATTGTGGAGTTATGCATTAGACCAGTGTAAATCTGCAGGGGTTCTATTTGAAAAAACTGAAGTCAGAAGAAAGCACACAGAAAATCAGGTTTTAAAAGAGGAAGCTTTCAGAAAAAGATATAATTCTCTAAACAAAGCCCAAGAGAAGATGCCCTGTACCTGCAAATAAATAGGAGTAGAAAATAACCTACCAGAAGTAAACCCATTCTTGGTGAAAAACCTCCTCTAGGTTATCTTGTAAAGTCAGATCAGGTTTACTTTAATAAGGCATAAAAAGCCATTTTCAAGGTCAATAGCATCTTGTTGAATAGGAACTACTAGGAGCCTTGATTGATGCCTAATGGTAGTTGGCAATATGATGTGAGATGAAGGAATTCATAGCACCCATGGGAAATTTTAAAACAGTGTCAGCTTTCTCAGAAATGAGAAGTATTCTTGTAGAAAAGTTAGAGGAACAAACCTCTAAATCAATTACCCCTACTGACCCCTGCAGCCAAACCAAGCCCATCAGAGGATCTTTGAAAAAAACCCAGCCAACCAACAAATCTTCTGGCTCTACTTGTTCATTTAATTTTAAGTAACCAACCTGTTTGGATCCTTTGGAAATCCTAGGTACCTCATGCCTGTGACATTACTCACATGAGTAGGAAAGAGTCTCCCATCTCCAGGATCTTTATGGAGTACTTAAATGAGTGAGAGTGCATGTTATTTTAAGAAACAAACAAGCAACCTCAGGGTGGGGTGGATGTAAACAAGGAGGGTGGAAGCAGAGTTATGACAAAGAGGAGATGGGGATGAATCACTGAAAGTCATGTGATGGAAATGCAGATGGCATAAGAAAGAATTTCCAGAAGAGGAAAGCAAAGAATGCTTATCACCATTTTAAGATTTTGAAGATTTTACGATTTCATCAACATTTCCCTGCCTCTGCTGTTTTTGAAGCAATCAGTCCATGCCAAGAACAAGTGGACCTGCCCTCTCCCTAAGAAGTCAGGATGGTAGCTGAGATCAGCTGTGGATTATTCCTAAAACAGTTGCTAGTTTTCATCCCTGAGCTGAGCAAAGCCTGAGGAAGTTCTTGGTTATAAAATACATTATCTTCACAGTTCAGATGTTTAATTCATATCCACTGCTCTGCTCAAGGGCTGGCTGTTAGTTCTAGATTCCATGCAACTTCGTGTGGAGCCTCAAACAGATGTGACATGCTGTTAGCATAATTCAAAAATCTCTGTATATTTTTTTTGTCCTAACTTTCCTCTTGAAATCATGTGATTAAGAGTAGACCTCCTTTTGTTTTTTCAATTACAACTCTTCATTGTCATGGTTTCAGAGAAATAGTTAAAAACAGGAACCGTGAATGCTAAGTACAGAATATGGTAAGATAAAGTACATGATTCTAAGTGACTACTGTAGTTTTGTAATAATCCAGAGTTATTTGATGATCAGTATGAGGCTTGTCCTGAGCAGCCTGCTCTGGATGACCTGGCTTCAGATGGGGGGTTGGACTAGATGATTTCAAGAGATGCCTTCTGACTTCAATAATTCTGTAATTCTGTATTTGCAATGTCAGACTCTTCATTATGATTGTAAAAGGGTTCATCTTATAAACAGTAAAAAGACCTGGTTTTTTTCTGTTGCTATGTTCCAGTCATTTCCCAAATGTTTCCCCTGTAGTAGTGAGTGTGCGAGTGCAATACCCTCACATACAAACACAAAACCAGATGGTTCTTGCTCTTATCTAGCCATGAATAATGACTTGGGTATGATAAAAAGTAGAACTGGAATTTCTTTTAAATACCTGTGTCAGAATGATAATTTGAACCAATATGAAGATGACATTTCATTAATTGTGTTAAGTCAGTGACAAAGACAAAAAGTATGAATGTGCCAATCTCATAGTTCTCTCAAAAGCCTTTATTATGCACCTCTGATATGTCTTGTCTCCACCAAGGAGGTAGGGAGATCTGAGAAATAAGCCTTCACATGCAGCCCCCCATCTCCCACAGTGATCATGCCTGTGTGTGGATGTGTGATGTTGCCTTTCCCTGGTCTTAAAACTAAGAACCAGACACGGTTTAAGGGAAAAGGGGTTTTTACTTCAGTATTTATTTAAGGATCCTTAAGGTGCACGACTGTGTCCAGGTGGAATGCACCAAAATGCACCCCGAAAATGCACACACGCGATGGATCGCATACACAGTTTATAGACCTTGCAAAGTAGCACATCTATCAAAGATTCCCCAATGAGAAGCTTAAATGAATAGCATGATATCCCCCCATCCCAAGGAATTCCCCCCTGGATGGACTATCTCAGTTTACAGGATGTGTTCTAGAGAGGACCTTGGTTTCTCAGGATAGCATAGGGCTTTCTGGCCCCAACTGTGAGGCCTCCAGGATGTTTGGTCTCCTGGCTTAAAGGAATATTAGGACTATGCTAAATTATCAGGCTTAAGGAATTACAAATATGCATGCTAAAAGCACTGAGGATACATAAATGCTATATAAAAGGGTATATAAGAGGTATATAAAAGAAAAGGCAAAAAATCACCATGGCATCAGTGAGAGTCACGGTATTTCAGAAGACTCTTAGGACACTGGTACACGCTGGCACCATTCCCAAGCAGCCATGTGTGAACATATCTTTGAGTACATCACCTACAGAGCCTGAGCATTGTGAACCTGAAACACAGTAAGAAATCAGTAGAATCAATTGCACTTTGAGTTCTATGAAAAAGATAAATCATGGGGTACTACTTGCATTAAGGTAAGCAATCACACCTTGCCATTTGTTTCAAAAGGTGTCTTTCATGGAGTCCATTAAGTTGCTGAAGCCAGTGGCTTCAGAGTTTTAGTGAAACTGTAAACAATAGTCCAATATGTACCACTAGTTTTAGAGCAACTCTTTCCAGCATTTACTTTCTGCTCTGAGCACTGTAGGACTAAGGAGAGTAGTCTAATTGCCTTTCATTAGTCAGATTTCATGTATTTTACCAGGAAGACTCAAAATCTTTTGTTTTTTAAGATAAAAGTGTGGAGAATTTTTGAATGCAAACATCTCTATGAAGCACACTTGAGACTGTAATCTACTTTTGGAGGACAGTAGAAAAGCAATCTTATTAATAGACAATTTAAAAAAAAAAAATCTTCCATTAAAAGCTGTTACAATTTGTTCAATATACTGACTGCCCAACAAAGAAATCCTGCAGGAGAGAGAACATTAAATCTAATTACCAAAGACTTGGAGTTCAGAATCCATAGTTATCATACCAAAATCCAAGTTCCAACAAAATATTGTGAGAGAACAGAATAGATTAATTGAAGTTGTTTGCACCCTCTCTTTATAGAAATCATAGGCTATTACAAAACTAGTCCTATTTGTAAAACAACTGAGTGCCGAGGGCACACTGAATCATCACTATGCCAGAACCACAAACGTCAGGAATGGATGTCTTGCAGGGAGGGCGAAGCAGTAGTCATGAAGCTGTGAAGATTATTTTGCACTTGCTGATCATCTTTAATAGATATATTTTACCCCTTCTCCCATTCAAAATGAAGGATGTTATTTCAAATTCTCAAGTTCAACTAAATAACACCACAGAAGGAAAGGTCACAATCTGAGAACAAATGTCAGCATCTATCAGCATTTTCACTAGCAGTTCTCTTTATCTGAAAAGCTACTCAAACTGTTTCACTCAGCTGGTTGCAGTAATAATTACTTATTTCTTTACTACGTAAATTTAAATGCTTATTCAAGTTCGCCACAAAAACCATATTTCTGTGGCTAAACAAAACAGTCCTTAGTTTATGGACTGTTTGCAAATGAATGAATCACAACTAATATTTCCTTGATGTATTACACTGTGCATTGCAGTGCTTCAACATGGAGAGTATACGAAACTGACTCAGCTGGTACCTCAGGAGCAAGTCTGTGGCTGGAAATGCTACTTCTCTGAGCCTTCCAATAAAATTTTCATATTTAGCATCTGGAACAGCATCAACTTCATCTGGTTCTTCCAATACAAATCTGGCAACATGACTGTAGTGATCTCTTTGAAAATCACCATCTATCAAATGGTAGGTTGCTTTACTTGACATATATGGAAAGTTTTACAAAATGACATGTTCCTAATTTTCCACTCATCTAGTGGGAGTGTTCATGCATTATCATTTTACTGAAAAACAGAGCATTTTTTCTAGCTGCAAGGATAACCTTGTTCTCTAAACTGATTAAACTCTTTTTGTGTGTCCTTTTGCCTTGGGAAAACAAAGTAGTATAAATGAACAAGGACCACAACGCTAAACAGAACAACAATAACATTTGTCTCTTGTTCAATCATATTAATCAAGTGCTAATAATGCACTTGTAGTGAATATGTACAGAATGCTTTCTCTTGTGTTTTGGTAATTGCTGATACAAGCCAGGAAGTATGTCACTGGCCTTCTTGGTCATCTGGGCACACTGCAGGCTCATATCCAGCCAGCTGCCAACATACACACAGAGCTCCTTTTCTGCTGGGCAGCTTTCCAGCCACTCTGCCCCCAGCCTGTAGCACTGCCTGGGGTTGTTGTGACTCAGGTGAAGGACCCAGCACTTTGACTTGTTGAACCTCATACCACTGGCCTTGACCCATCAGCCCAGCCTGTCCAGATCCCTCTGCAGAGCCTTCATACCTTCCTGCAGATCAACGCTCCAGCCCAGCTTGGTGTCATCTGCAAACTGGCTGAGGGTTCACTCGATCCCCTCATTCAGATCATTGATGAAGATATGAAACAGGGCTGGCCCCAGCACTGAGCCCTGGGCAACACCACTGGTGGCCGTCTGCCAGCTGGATGCAACTGCAGCCACCACCACTCTCTGGGCCCAGCCATCCAGTTTTTACTAAGAGAACAATGCACATGTCCAAGTCATGGGCTACCAGTTTCTCCAGGAGAATCCTGTAGGAAACAACATGAAAAGTTTTAATAAATTCCAGGCAGACAACATCCACAGCCTTTCCTACATGCACTAAGTGGGTCAGACTGTCATAGCAAGAGATCAGATGGGTCAAACAGGACCTGCCTTTCCTAAACCCATGCTGGCTGGGCATGATCCTGGTTGTCCCGCATGTGCTCACGATGGCACTCAAAATGATCTGCTCCATGACCTTCCCCAGCATCAAGGTCAGGCTGGCAGGCCTGTAGCTCCCTGAGTCCTCCTTTTGACATTTCTTGTAGATGGAGGTCACACTTGCTAAGGTCCAGTCAACGGGGAGTTCCCTGGTGAGTCAGAACTGCTGGCAAATGATCGAAAGTGGCTCAGGGAGCTCTTTCACCAGCTCCCTCAGTACCCTACATCCAGGTGGTGACCACACAGACAATGAGGAACAGCAGATATACCATGATATATCAGATATATCAATCTTACTACTCCAGAATGATTTTGGAAGCATCACAGAAGCAACATACACAAAAAGATAAAAGATAATAAAGTATGCTTTTTTACTCTGCCTTTTTACTTAACTAGTTATCCAATTTTATTTTCTCTAGAGTGAATTTTCTGCCCAGGAATCAAAATTAAGTCCAAAAGAAGGTAGCTACATTCTAATTGTAAAAACCTCTTTTTCAGGACAGGCAGGAAGCAGGATGATTTCCAGACATCTGTGAATCATAGCATGCAAAGAGAAGACAGATGGGCATACTTACTCGGCAGAACTTTTTTATAATTCGGTGTAACTACTCTCTTAGCTTTTTCCTTAATTACATTGACATGAGGTGAAAAGAATAACAGGTCCTAGGATGTTTGACTTGGATTTGCCCTGATTTGTACAACTGTAACAGACAAATAGTTCAGGATTTGTCTGATTTTAACAGAGGTTAGGACCAGATAAAGCCAGAGATTTAAATAAACCCATTACTCACATATTTAGGACTCCATTTCTACGAATCACATTTACAAGACATTCCATTGAGAAGGGGACTTAGAAAAGCTTGGACTCAATGCTGTCAGTTCTAAAAATCTGCTAAAACCCTCTTTGTCATTGTAGCTTTAAAATATATTTTTAGTACCGTGTTTCACTACCCTCAACAGTATCAACCCACCAGAAAGTTATGCATGCATAGAAGACCTGGAGGCTCAGGAATAAGGTTTAAATATTATGATTTTCCATCAGCAGAAAGGATCTGACGAGTTCGACTGCAGTGGAAATGGGTTGCTATTGCCTAACCCTGCCCCAAGCACCAAGTTTTTGGCTTGCAAATGCTCCCAAGAACCTACTTACTGTTACTTAATATCCTATTATCTAAGAGCAGTATTTTTGTATTCCGCTCAGTGTGCTGCATGCTCCTCCCAGAAACACAAAACAAGCTTAGTTCCAGTTTGAGAGAAGAAAGGCCATATCATACAATCCAAAGTCCACTGGGCAACAGCTCCCCTTCCTCTCTTTGCAAGTCCTCACCTAGACACAGATGTTTTAAGATTTTCTTTTAAACCTATGGGGAATTATAAGATAGAATTGGGTTGTGAGCTGTAAAACCTGCCTGCAGAGGCACATGGCAGCACAAAGGAGCCCATGGCAGCACACAGAGGCTTGTCTCCACCGGGCCCTGGGGGGAGGAGGTGTCACAGGGCAGAGCCCTAAAGAGAGGAGCCTGCCCGGAGCTGACAGACGGGTGAACAGCGAGTGATCACCCCATAGAAGGACACTGAGAAAGTGTGCTGCTGATGTGGCAACACGGGATAGGTCACGCCATATAAGGAAATACTGTGCCTTAGAAAAATGTATAAAACCAACTCAATCCTTTGAATAAACGATTCAGATTCCCCTGGGTCCAGGATTCAATTGCCGACAAAACCCAATACCTAAGATTAAAAAAAAAAAAAAAAAAACAAACAACAGAGGCAAACCACCTATGATTGTTCTATGCTTTCAGGTGGTAATAAATTAATTTTGTTATCTGGGTGATATCTGGGAACAAAGAAAATAGGAAGCCTCTGGTCTGCAGCTGTGCTGATCTTCAGCCCTCTTCGGAGACCATCTATTGCAGCAGGGCTAGAGATTTAAATAGTTAAGATTCTTCACAAACCATAGGTGCTGTAGGAGTTAGAGCTTTGCCATACATAAATACTGCAGAAGAGAAAGAAATAGTACCTGCCCCTTGGCAAGACTTTCTGGGCTAGGCTTATTTATTTGGACTTTGCTGAGTGTGCAGTCTTAAATGGATAGCCCATGAACTCCTCTTACCTGTTTTTTTAGCCTCTATGAATAAATAAATCACAACCTATGAAAAGATTAGCAGCGTTTTCTCATTGTTGGTAAGTCAGAACCCAGTCAACCAGTGTAGTACTCCAGGTTTCTGCTGGTTAAAAGGCTCTCAGAGTCTTAATTGATAGAAATTTAAACTCTCAAAGTTTCACAATGGAGCAAATCTCCTTCTGAGGGGATGATAAACTGTAATGCTTGGTATGGTGCCACTCAGCAGACATTTAGTCAGTACCAGCTAGGACTCAGAAAACAGTCACTCTTGACTGAGGTTTTGAGGTTTTCCTCTGAAGTATTTTACCAAATCCAGAGCATGCAGAATTTCTGTGAGAAGTGAGGTCCTCCACACTGTCAGGAGAACTTATTCCCTAAGAAGCTGCTGTATTGCTGAGTGAAGCTCTCTGGAGGAAGGGAAGAAAGTTCAATCTTTGTTCAGCCAGAAAGTTCAGGCCCCTCCACAGATGCAGCTGGGGGCTGTACACTGCCCTGCACAGCTGCATCTGGCCTAAGCAGGCAGCTGGGATCTGCCAGCATAGCAGGAGAACAGAAAATGCCGATGACTAACACTTGACACTCACACCCTTGCATTACTTCCAGTTTGACTTAGACGACACTGCCCTTTCCTGATATTTTGTCTTGCCATACTCTCAGTCACTTCCAGTGGGTAATGTATCTGACACGTTGATTTTTGTTATTTAGCATTTGATCTTTTGACAAAAGTCAGCATTTGGTCCCCAGCAGGCAGTTTTAGGACAGCTGAAGTGCTGTCTTAGCAATTACAGATGAGCTGGTTATATCACACAAAAGCCTTTTTGTGTCATGACTAATTTCAGATCCTCCCTGTTTCTTATGCAGATTCCAGCCTTGTTCCTTCACGAACAGCGAATTAAATTCTATGCCTGCATTTCCTTCTGGCTTCTCCTCTGAGACACAAACTTATTCAGAACAATCAGACAAGCTCAGGAGGCAACAGAAAGACAACACCAAGAGCACTTGCTACCCACCCTGCAAGAGTCCTTTGCATTTCAGTGCATGACTGTCCCTGCCACTGCAGGACTACAGGAGCCAACCTTCTTCACATACCTGCACCCTTGGTCAATGGCCCTCTTTTTTTTTTCCTGTTCCCAAGAAAAGTGTCCTGCTAGGACAAACTGTAGATTGCACTCTCCTGCCCACACTGAAATTTTAGCTTTCTGTGTTCCCCTGCATGTTCTGCTTTGGAAGGAGAAGCAACACCCATGTCAGGTGAGTATCTGTACAGCTCTGGTACATACAGTGGTCCTGACTAACCTCTGCAGAAGGATATTCCTCTTCACAAGTGCAGCAAGGGTTGTTACAGAATTTTATCTGGCCTTTGCACTGCTCTAGCCTCGTACATGCAAATGCCTGATACTGGCAAGAAAAATATAAGAGGAGGTAAAGGGAAAGTATGATTGCCTGCCCTATTTATATGTTTATTTATTCTCTAAATGAAACTAATGTACACACAGGTGTCCTGTTCCCAGATTCAAATATGAAAAATTAACTTACTTTACTGTGTCCAATTTGGGGCAAAACAAGGCTACAAAGAGGATATAAAAGAAAAAATAATACATAGACCCTACTGAAACAAAGACTTCACTTCTCGTTTAGTTCTGATGGGACAGCTGTCTTGCAGCTTCTGCTGCTCTGAGTAAATCTGGCAGATTTCTTCACTGACAGAGTATTGCTTTCAGAAGCAAAACTTATTTTGGTTACAGCTCATTACTCACATGTTTCTTTAAATATTTAATGAAAGCAACATCAGGTGTGTCAAAAGGCACTCCTTATGACTGCTTCTGCAATTACAAAGCAAGTCTCCTAGATTCTATTTTCTCTTTACTTGGGTAGATGAACTCCTTATGTAACAAACATGCCTTCAATTTCTGAGCGTCTGTGACTATATTTACATCAAAGGACAGACATACTCCACAGCAGGACCACAACAAATTCTGATTCCCAGTCACCCTGATTATGGGATTTCCTGAAACATTCTGCAACTATCTCGCATGCTTAACTTTTCAGGAGAGAGGTGTATCTGGGTCTCCACCTTACTCAGTACAAAAGTGGTGCAAAGTGGTACATCCAAAGCCAAGGTGTGGGAATCATTCCCAGGTTCCCCTGGTAGGAACGCAGCTTGTGCAACTGTTGATGGAACCTTTTCATCTGCTTGAGAAGAAAGAGCATGTTTTCACCACAATTCAACTATCTCTCTGTTGTGTGTATCTCTCTGTCTCCCTGCTTTCCCAAAGACAGACAGCAAGAGTAACAACATATAGCTTTGTAGTCTGAACTTGAGAAATTAATACTGCCTTTTCCAGGAACACTGGAATAAAATCTTTGGAACTCCATCTATTACATATTAAACAGTAAAGGAAAAAAATGCTGAAGAACCTCAATGTTCTCTCCCAGTGCCTTCCCTGGACTATTTTCACTTTCATCCTGTTGCCATTGCTCTAAGTTTCCTCAGACTGCAGCTCCATAAAGTGCCACTGCCAGTGTCTCTTCCAGTTCCCCATTTCTAAAGAAAGACAAAAGGTTGCCTTGGCTTCACTCACTACAACACCTTCACTCAATACAATTCCTTTCCCAGAACCTCAAGCACCAAGCACCATGCCCAAATCTCTCAGAGCCTTCTTCTAGAGTGCTCTGAAATCCAAATAAAAGCTGACATTGAATTCTTCTTCCTGATCTTTCTGCTTGTCAGCACAGGCTAACTTCACTCAGCCAATAGCAGGAACACTCCCTTAGCCCTATCCTCATCTGAGATGTATTTAAGCAACCAGTCAGCTGCTTTGAACAGCTACGCAACATTGAAAGCAGAGAAAATATTTTAAATTCTATGCTAAGCCTATATAAATAATTATAGAAGTATAATCAACATTAAAAAATCACACTGAATATGACTGAGTATGTACTAGGGAAAGCAAAATCAAAATTATAGATATTCTAGCATAGAATTTATAAGAGAGACACAGAAACAATCCAGCCGAGCACTGTGGGACTTGCCTCCGAGCTAAAGATCTGAAAATGCTTGGTCTTTAAACTAAACATTTTGTGACCAACAGTTATTTGGGACCAGCTTTGTTAGTAAGATTCACAACAATTTAAGGAGAAAGGTGCAATAGCCTGAGGCTGGAAATCAGCAATTTTTTTTTCCTACAGTTCCTTTTGCATTTAGTCAAAAGATTACAAGTCCAGTGCAGGGGAGCAAAAAAAAAAGACAAAAATTTTCAGCTTTAGTTGCTCACAGCACAAACTATGCTGACCTTTTCCAGACAATTACATAAACCAGCAATGATAAGCAGTAGGGATCCCTATTAAAATACAACCCACAGCTTTTGTATGTGTGCATGCCTTCTTTTTGACCCACAGTTACTGGCTACACAAAAGAAGATTTTATGAAGAAAAACAACAGATATGACAAATTCCAAAAGAAATCAACTTCCAAATATGAGCAGCAAGCATAATCACAGCTGAATCCAGCATTTGCTTAATTCACCAGGGATGGTCTGAGGCATTTTTTATCCTTTATACTCAACTCAAACTAGGCATGCCAGTAAAACCCCATTCATCTGTTTCATGAGTCATAAGCATCTTTGTTCCGTGCGCTTTGCTGACTGTTTCCTCTACTGAGGGTGGAGAATGTGCTTTGTATAAAGTTTCAACTTGTGTGTGAGTTCTCTCCGGCAGAGTGCATGTGCCCTACCCAAAAGACCATTTTCCTTTACAACACATTGCTGCAGCTGAAATCAGCTGAAAAATCTCAAGCAGGAAATCCCATAATGTGAACTATGGAGTTGTGCTTCCAATAGATCATATTGCTCATTCATTGTGCCCGCTGGAACTCCCGTTCCTCTTTTCCCAGCCTTTGCAAAGAAAAGGAAATAGCTGAGCAGGCCTTTGGTAGCTTTCTTTTTAACATACAGTGTAGGCAGCTGTATCTAACAAAGGAAGTAACTGAACCTAGCACTAGTGTTGCTTTGTTGGATCACCGATACAGTGATTGAGGTTGGGAAATAAGTTGTGGTGGGTTTTCTTTCACAGAAATCACCTTTCTATGGAAAAAGAACAGTTCCTGCACAGTCTGGAGGAAATCAGGTATCAGATCATGGCTACTCCTCTTGATGTCTCCAGCAAGAGCAGGCATTTCTGAGACATTCCCCAAATAGTGTTTGAGGATGGCAGCATAAATGAATGAACCTTTTTTCTTGAAAACAAGCTCAAAAACACAATCAGTAAAGGCCTCATAGCAACATAAAAATGCATCCTCCTCTCAGTGCAAAAAAAAAAAAAGTCCAACTTCTGAAGGAACATACTTCTGAGGATGTATAGCTAATTATTTTCTTCCACTCTTCCATTGTCTACTAAGGAATGTTCCTGAGCTTTAAAATAGCTCCACACAAAATGAATGCTGTTGAAATAATGAAGGGTCTGCAAGCCAGACACCTGAGAATTTGATCAAGTGATCAAGTGATGATTTTTACCTTCCATATGATAAGGATATAAACTTAATCTAAGTAAACTTATTAGTATTAGATTTTGTTATATAGCAAATTATTTGTATCAATCTCATCTTTTACACTTGTAAAATCCTTTATACCATTGTACAAATGCCTCACTGAAGAAATGCTGAGTGCAGGGGAGAAGGCAATTTATGGTATACTGTGAATTACACTGGTAATTGAACATACTTGGAAACTTACAGGAAACTTAGAGTTGTATAAAAAAAATTAAAAGTTATATAAATTATTATTTGTAAATAAAGGCAAAGAGGCATGTGCAAGAACAGCATAAACTTGACATTCAGCTGTTGCCAAAACTGGTGTGCTGAGCTGATGTTTTTCTTAAATCCCATTGTGTTGAGTTTAAAAAGTTCACTGCAAAAGCACTGGGTGAGAACAGAACTTGTCAGGTCAGATGCATGTTTGTCCATTGCTTCACCCTCTTAATGCATCCTCTCCTGCCCAGCATTACTTCTGAAGCAGAAAATTCATTACCAGGAGACAAATAGATAAGCAAATCTTGATTTTCCTTCTCATTAGCCAGTTTTAAGATGTGAACACTAGGGCCAGTGAGCAGAGTTAATGCAGCAGAGAAAAATGCTATGAACCTGAAGGTGTTTCAAAATATTTTCAGCAGTGCATAAGACAGTAAAGAAGAGATTCTTCTACCTCCTTCTCAGTGCTGTCTTCAGAAAGTGGGCCAGGAATCTATTGTAGAGAATGGCTGGCAGAGAAGGGAGGAGACCTTTGTACAAAGTTAAGTCTCTGGAAATCCGTGGGTTGTTGTTGCCATGTCAGAGAAACAAAACATTCTAAACATCTGCTTTTTCCTGGTGGTATCAGTTTTGTGGTGGCAAATTCCCCTAGTACCAGAATGTAACACAGCTGAGGCTCAGTGTGCTGCATGCTCCTGCTCACACAACCTCTGCAAAGATGTTGCAATAAAGCTTTGGTCAGTTTTTCAGCTGTGCTAATTTCAGCTGTGGAGGCTGAAACGTATCCTTCCTGCTTCTGTATCCAGGAAGACAGAAATTATGTTTATGCTACCTGTGGTTTGTTCAGGTCATCCAATGCATCTGCATTAGGTGTTTCCAAGGACTGCACCAGACACATGTTATCTTGTTTAAAAAATCAGAGCTAAATTTTGGAAGTTTCAAGGGTGTCAGTCCACTTGTAGAGCTTGTAGGAAAGAAATTAGAAGAAGAGATTTTAGTGTTTCAAGATCACAAACCAGGAATAGAAATAGAAATCTCAATTCGTAATCTCCGTATTTGCATCACTAAACAATCAGTGTCTTTGCTCAAAATGTGGAAAGTCCTCTTTGAACCTTTATACAAACCAAAAATAATTTTGTACATTCTGTACTCTAATATAAAGGCAGTGGAGGTCTGCAGGACTGGGCTACTTTAATTATAAAAAGACAGCTCATTCCCCATAATCACATTGCCTCACAGAATATTCACAGAGACGCTAAGGGCACCTTTCTCTGCCTCTCTGCAGTGTTCGTCTACACCACAGGCCACAGCTGTCCCCAGTGTCCCATTACATGGTAGTTTCCTATAGGAACCCATGCTAACAGGATGCATATGGAGGGAAGGGACTGAGGTGGTAAAAATATATATTTGGCACACAAAGCACAGATGTGAACACACATTTAGTTCTTACTAATGTGCAGGAAGAAAGTAATTATAGACTTCTGTAATATTTTGCATCTTTGAAAAGATTCTCCCTGGCACATATATCACCAGATGCTGACTAGAACTGGGGACCATCTATAATAAAATATATAATTATGGCAGAAATGCCCTTCACAGATGCATAAACTTTACTGCCCTTCTGATATATAAGGTATGATCAACTGATGTGTTCCACTTTCTTATCTGGTTTTGAAGTGCTGAAGTCTGTCACTTCACTCAACACAGTCCAGGCTGAAGCATAACAAACCATACTAGTCATTAGGGTTTGGCAACAAATGAGATGCAATGTAGTCAGTAGCAATGCAAGACCCCATCAATACGCATTTGTGCTTTTGATCCCTCCTCCACATCTGATATCACTATGTAGTTTTTAGCTTTTTTTAAATCTTGGCAAGCATACAGCTTCAGATTTTACATTAGAAGGCTGCAGGGGAAGGGTCTGCAGTTAATCTCTCTCCCAACATGTTCTCCTCTCTGACTTCATAGCACCAGACATAGCTGGGGGTGCTTAACATTAAAGCTGTGGTGAATTCCTTTGCTGGCTCCTGTCTAGTGCTTTCAGCTGACAGCAAGGGAAAGTCTAATTGACTTTTCCAATTACTCAGATGCAGAAGAAGGAGACAAGGCAACAAAATGAAACAGTATATGGGGAAAAGAAGGTAAAGCAATGATAAGAATGGCAAAGAATAATAACTAAGATTTTTTAACTTGGTAAAAACAAGCCCCATAAGCGAAAATCTGGCTCTATCAGTACCAGTAAGACCTCATTCCAATTCCCCACTCCACTCCCCAAAAAAAAGGCAAGAGGATTTGCTGTCATTTGTTTAAGCTTTCTGATAGCACTCTGAGCACTTAGGAAAACAGCAGCATAAAAATAAATGAGTCACAAAAATGGATGTGGGAATGACAAATGCATGAGCTATTTTTCTCAAGTGATGCCTGCTTTCCACGTTTCTTAAATTCTGTGGAGAAGTTATTCACAGCTAGTGTTCCCAAGGCAGGAACAGTTATTCTAACTTGTTTTGTGAACTCAAATTTTATGTGTTCAAATGGAAAATGCTGTATTGTTTGACTTAACAGCTTTTCCTAAATTACACAGGCAGGAAAAGGGGGTTGTTCCAGCTGTGTGGTTTGTATTTCACATGCATACCATTTTGCCATTTTGCCTTGTATTTATCTTCTTTTTTTTGTTTTTAATTTTGCAATGCAGTAAAATGTAGACAATCAAGAACATTATCATTTTACTTTAGAAAGCTGCACTGTCTTTTTTTCTTTAGATAATAAGAGGAAAATATTATAAAAAAAACTGTTGTGAATGTTCTTGATCAGAATTAAAGTGTAGATCTGCCTCCCCAGATCTCAGCATTAGCAACAAAACCACATATAAATATGTATATATTTATTCATAAGATACCCTTTAAGGGGAAAAAGAAAGAGAACTTGAACTATTTAGGCTTACTAAGTGCCTTTCTGTTATATATATATATGCCTTTTTTTTTTTTTTTTTTTTTTGTGGCTGTTCAAAGGGAGACGGGCAGAAATGAAAAGGAAGCAAATAATTAGTAGAGAATTGGAGGAAAAACTATTACCCTCTGTAGTCTGGAGGAAACCCCCAACCTACAGTTTTACTCTTGGCCTTCAACTAAATTTAAATTACTAGTTTCCAAAAAAAAAAAGTCTAAATATGAATCAACTGATTAATTAGTGAAATATATTATTGCTCCTTGCAAATTAAATCATGTAATAATTTTAACTGCTTTGAACTTCTTCTCAGCTGGACCACAATATCACTATCAGTAACTCCTCGACTCTCTGCTTTCTCCACACAAACATCGAGACTTCCCTATCATTACGCCCTTCTTTCCACCACTGTGGTACAGACTGCAAGGGAAAGGATACTAACAGCCCTCCTCTGGGAGCCAAACTCAGGAAATTAACTTATTTTCACCAACAAAGTGCACAGGAACAGCCATGTATTTCTGTGTCATGACCCAAAAAAAAAGCTCTCTGGGCTGAGGAGGGAACCTCATGAGCTGGCTGATCGGCATCATGGAGCACAAAGATACAGACTGTCATTTGCTCCTAAACAGGTGATGAGATAAACCACAAGAAAGATCTTAAAGCAGGAAATCCACTCCGATGCTGAAAATGATTTTCTAAATGAGAATTTAAAGTTGTCAAAGGGAAATAAGAAAAATGGTTTCCTAGCCATCTTTTGAAGCACCCACCCCATTAGGGGGACATTTGACTATTTGGATTCATTTGTTCCTCAGACCATGCATGACTAGCAATGTGTTTAGTTCTCTTGTGTGTGAGATCAGATAGATTCTGGGAATTCCCATATTTAAAGCACTGCAAGTTTCTCACAGCCATGATTTTGCATTCATGTTTATAGCTATGTCTTTTCTAGAACAGTGTCTTCCTGTCTTCATGAACAGGCACCAAATTGAGCATCTTTCCCAACGCATGCATGACTTGAGCTTCTTTTGGTCACTGAGCCCGTAGCCAGGCTGCGCAATGACAAAGACCACTTTCAAACTGTGCTAGGGCTTGAAGCATAAATTTAAAAGATTTAATCATAGAATGGTTTAGATTGGAAGTGATCTTAAAGATCATCTAGTTCCAACTCCCTGCCATGGTCAGGGACACGTGCTAAATCAGGTTCCCCTATCCTCTCACTACAGTCCCTGATGAAGAGTTCCTCCCCCTCTTTCCTATAGCCCCTTTAAGGCTAAGGCAACAACTGTACGCTTCATAACATACTGGAGCAGCTGCAACACAGGAATAAAATAGTTTATTCCTGTCAGGCTGTAGATGGCTGAAGTTGCCAACAGCATTTCCCACAGCATCTTAATGAAGGCGATCTAAGCAAGGAATACAGAGAGGTTTTTGTTTTATCAGTGGAGCTCAAAAGATTTTGCCCTGATGTGATGCATCTTGCCTGCTTTACAAAAGTCATTACGAACAAAATGCCTTCACAAATGGCTGCTAAATTCTTGCCATGATTGTCAGATCTGCTGGCCTCTTTCAAGAACCCAGCTACACCCTCACCGTGTTTACGAAACTGAGCAGTCACATAACCCATCCTACATAACAGAGGTGGAGATACAGAAGGCAACAAACCATGGAACAATAATTAGTTGTCATTAAACCTTAGCTTTATTCCCTGTTCTAAATCAGTTCTTTCGTCCCGGGTCATCAGCACAGCACATTATCTGGGATTATCTCAATGGACATTCCTAAATCCTGGTCATTTTAATGTTCATGCAGTTGGCACCAAACTAACAGCCCCTCAAAAGCCACTGATCCAGCTCACGTCTCATGCAGGTGGCCTTGTAGCCCACACTGCAGGAGGCTTCAGCTGAATGGATCAGAGGCCATGCAAGAAAGAAAGCCCTAACAAGCCCTGGTTACACAGTGCTGCATCCCTGAGGCAGTGACATGTATGACTGCTTCCTTCCATTCTTACAGGAAAGCTGTTTTAGGAAACTTGATTCTGAAACAATGAGACATGCAGCCTTGATCTTGAATGGAAGATTTTCAAGAATAAAGGAACCTTCTCCTTTTTTTTACTGTCTAGACAATGTCAGTATTGGGAATACTACAAGCATTGCTCTGTTACTGAATATGAAGGCATTCCAACTCTGTTTCACTTCTTGTGAATATAACAGTTTATGACAGTGAGCTATTTTTCCTTTGAGGAGAAAATGCAAATAGGAACAAAAGTCTTAAATAGGAAATGTTTAGATAATATGGCAAATGGCAACGGTATCTGAGCAACTAAAACATATACTCACATGTTTCTGTTTTATAGAATAAAACACCCCTAATATATGTCAGGAGTGCCAAAATCACATTCATTTAGACTTGGAAGGATGCAGCTCAATCAAACAGTGTAAAATGAATGTGGCACTTACCTGTTTAAGAACTGCTTCAGTCAGTTTTCTCTTTCTCTCTGAAGACCAGAGACAAGCAGAACGTAGCATCAGGAGAAATAACATACAAAGCATAAAGTTATCATCTTAGTTATCATCTTAAAATTTAATTATTTTGTTCTTAAAACAAAAAGAAAGAAAAAAAATTGGACATCAGAGGTTTTTTCAAAAGGAGCAAACATTTCATTACTAAAATGTCACTTTGCCAAAAAGAGAGGAAAGGTATTACAGATTTTCTTTTCAGTAAGTTAAATATTTACATTAAAATAAAAGATGCTTAAAATATTCAAAACAAAGCTTCATGGTAAAATGCAGAGGACTTTTTTTTTTTTTTTGAAATGGGTTGTGCATGAAAAACAGTATCTCTCTGTTTCAGATAAAATAAAATATTAGTTAAAAAATCCTTTTAAGATAAATAAATTATTTCCCTTATGGAACTAATCTTTGATGGCATCCATGTCATAAAAGAGTGGTTACTTTATAAACAACTTTTTGCCTAATGTCTCTTCAAATGCAGATAAGTATGCAGAGAAATTATCTATAAAATCATATTTCTTTTTATGAACTGTTATGAAAAAAAGTGTAATATACTTTGGACATAGAAAGGTATTTGGATAGTTACTGAAAGACAAAGACTGACAAAACAAAGTACAAAAATATGTGGGGAGAATCTGAAAAGGAAACAATACCCAGCTGGTATTTATAGTAGGAGAAATGGGCTGAGCTTTAAAGGAGATGGGCTCTCAGTTGCCATAGACCTTGGTGCCAAACTATGAAAGCCAGTGCTGAAAGTCATGTAAGCACACTGCAATTATTGCTGCTATTGGAGGGAACAAGAGGTACCAACAGAAAGAGGACATGTACTGCAGGAAAAGCTGAGGTGGTAAAGATCAGGTAATTAGCCTTTGTAGAAGTTATTTAGGATCACCTGCAGAAAGTCCTTTCTGAAGCAATATTTGTTATCAAGCAGCTGATTGTAGAGGAATCTAGTCTGCTTCCTTGGGAAGAAACACTTAGGCTAGAGTATCTCAATGCCTGCAAGGCAGAGAGCATTGGAAAATAGCTACCAAGAGGGGAGCCTGAAGATATTCTGGAGCCTCTTTGGACTCTTTTTTATTCTGAATATATCCTTAGAATTGGAAATACTACTGTCACTTTAAAAAACAAAACCCAAAACCCAACCAAACAAACCTGATATAATTTTTATAATTTGTGACCAAAGATCAAATAGGGCTTAATTATGTTTTTAACACATTCTTGATACTTAACCCTTTTTAAAAATAACCATGATTGTATTGACTGACTATAACACATTGGTTTGTTTGTGGCTCTAAAACTCCATTTACTGATAAAATTACAGGAAACTTTGCTGGTGGAACTAGCCCCTTCTCACAGCTCAAGATGAAAACATTGGGAGAAAATAAAGTGTTACATTTGACTTTTAGTTAAAAATACATACTAATGTAAACATTTATATCCTCACAGCAAGAAAAAACCTAAAGATCAGAGCTCATGCTTCAGTAGATGCCATGACAGAAACCAGAGACGAAACCCTGCCCTTCAATTTGATTTCCAAATGAGTAAAAAACATGAGATACATATGGCAAATACTCTTCTAGTATGTGCTGTTAGATGGAGCTACAGCATTAACACACCCAAATATGCTCCTTGGATGTGTGTGTTCTTGGCCTCACAAAAATTGCACCTGAAATATAGTCATTACAGAGTATTGCCAAATTCTGGTGAATTGTAAAAGCAAAAAAGGCAAAATAATTTCCAGGGTTATTTTCATACCAATTTTGTACTAGTAAGTGAACACAAGTGTGAATCAAAACATGGTTTGCCAATCCTGCTCATCTCCTTTCTTTTTTCCCCTGTGCTGTCTTTGTTTGTCTGCTTCACCCTCCACAGACAGTGGCTGTGGCCCTCTGATGGCAAAAGGTGTCTCTGGGGGATAGAGCAGGAAGGTTTTCACTCTCCATGAAGATCTGGTTTTTTAGCAATTAAAAATCTATTTGTCTTTCCTTTGCTTCTTTGGACATCCGGAGAGTTATGATGTTTCTGGCAAGGTTGAAAACTCCTAGGTAAAAGGGGAAAAAAGTTAGGGTGAGGTAGTAAAAGAGCTACAAGGATCTTATTTCAGAAGAGGAATTGGGGGAAACTGAGAAGAAAGAACATTTACCTTCATAGCTCAGAGATAGCTCTTCAGCTGTGCACACCACAGATTGTGTTCAAGTTTGAACAGTTTCACCTGGGTTTACAACCTCCAGCCTTCATTGTGATGCTGTATAAGGCACGTTTTTTCTTCAGGTCAAACCACAGACCATGCATGTCTTTTTAAGTTCCTGTTTTTTTAGAAAAAAAGCCATAAGTCAACCTTGTCTCCTTCCACGGCATCTTCAGATCAGGAAAATGCCCAAGCTATCTGCAGAGACTTCCAGGTAGAAGCTATGGACAGGACAGAGACACAGTAAAAGACCTGATAGGACAACCATTGCAGGCTGGGCAAGAAAAGGATATGTGGTATTGGAAGAAGTGGGTCTCAGATTATGACTATGACTCAGACAATAAGAAAACCTGCCTTATTACTAAATTATTTTGATTTTTACAGATGAGTTGGCTTTAGATGTGAAACAACAAACCACATAGAAGAGCTGGTAACAACAAATCAGGAACTTCATTTTCACAAAATACCAGTGAAATTTTCAGATCACAAGATTAGTAAGACTGAAAAAAAATTACCAGATATTTATAAATCTGGAAAATTTATTAGCCATAAAGTGGCTAGTACCAGCTAGTTGTGCCCCTTCTAAAGGATTGAACCAAGTGGAAAACACAAGCTCTAGTACAAGGCAGAGTTATTTCATGCCTGCTCTGACAGGAAATTGCTTTTACTTCATCTGAAGATGGCAGCTTTGATGAAGGGTGATTTTAGCAACAGGAAGCTAGCTATACGGAGGGCCCTGACCTGACATGGTAATGTCCGTGAGATAGCTAGGTTTTCTCTGTCAGCACTGCAGTTCTTGGGCAGGAGGTATGTTTTGGTATGATGTGATTAAAGAAGTGTGCAGTAGTCTGAGGAGTACCAATTCTTGTTCTTTTTGGCAAGGGACCAACTTCTTAGGTGATTCTTAACAACAACCATAAACACTCTGTTAAAGGACATCCTTTGAGCAACGCTAATAATTTCCTGTGTATGTGCACATAGCATTGCTGGCAAGATCCATACTGATGGATTACACAATGCATGTGCACATACCAATCTTACCTTCTAGGCTTGGAGTCTGGCAAAAATGGTAGCTGCTAACCACAACATAATGCCAACTTCAATACTACTCCTGCAAAACTCAGATATTTTAATGAAAAAGCTTAATTTAGAACACTGTATAATTTAAAGTGTTTTTATTACTACAGTTAAACTCTTATGCCTTAGGGTAGATCTAAAAATGGCCTGACTAGGCACTGTCAAAGAAAAAAAAGAAACCCCCATCAATTTATGAACTGGTGACAATGACTTGACATTCCACTTTTCCGGCTGGCAAGGTCTTACACATGCTAAATAACAGGTATGGACCTCTCTGAGGAAAGTACCAGCCTATGACCACTGAATCCAAGTCAGCTGCATATCACCAGCTACCTTCTAAATCATACTGTGTGTGTCGCTGTACTGTTTATCATCCAGTCAATAACCAATGCATACCTGGCAAGTGAAAAACCAGGATTTGGGGAGAGAGTATTTTTCATACATGCCCCTCAACACAGCGCAGCACAAGTGTCAATATGGTTCTGACCATGGCCTGCAGCAGAAGCAGCGCTTCAGGCTGCTGCCACAACGTTTGGACACACCAGTGCTCAGCTGAAGGCATTCAATATACACACAGTACAAAAAGGCTCCTTTCGAAGCCCCGCTCGGTTCGCGGGCAGGCTGCGCGGCAGCGGTCAGGGCTGAGCAGCACCACGGTGCCCCGCTCCCTCTCCATCTCGGCCCACAGTGACAACCCAGCTCCCGGCCTCAGCCGGCGGGGCCTGGGGCTGTCCCAGCTCCGCAGCTGGAAGGAGGAGCCCCGGGGCGCGGCGGAGGGAGCGCGGTGGGGCGGTGTCCCGGCCCCGGGGCGGTGCCGCCCTCGGCGCCGCTGGAGCAGCTGCGGCGGGTACCGGGAGCGTCTGTCGGGCAGCGGGCGGTGTGTGTGTGTCTGTGTGTCTGTGTGTTTGTGGGGCGGACAGCCATGCGGCGCTGGAGGCTCCTTCTCTTCCCGGTGCTCCTCGCCGTCCTGGTCTCCGTCAGAGGTGAGGAGAGGTGGGAGTTGAGGAGCGGTCCTGCCGCGGCTCGGGAAGGGAGCGCTCCCCTGCCCCGAGTCCCTGGGGCGGGGGCCGAGCGCTGCCGCTCCGCATGGTGCGGGCCGGCGACGCGGTCCCGGGACGGAGGCGGGCGGGTCCCCGCTTGGCCGTGTCTGCCCGTCTGTCCAGAGCAGGGAAACGGCGCTCTCTCTCTCCAGCCCTTTTTTTTTTTTTTTTTTTTTTTTTTTTTTTTAATAATCTCATTTAATCGCTGGAAAACTATTCCTGAGCTTTCCGCCCCCCTTCCGCACTGGAACTGACTGGTTTAGCATCTGCGGTCAGTACGTCGTCCTCGCCCCAGAAGCATGCAGGGGGGTCCTTGAAGTGGGTTTCAAGTCGTGGGGAGCTCGGCTGGAGTGCGGCTTCCATTTTAGGAAAGAAAGCGGAGTTACGGCAGTCCCAGGGCATCGGATAGTTACTCACCAGAAAGTCTGCCGTCACACGACAGCCTTTTAAAAAATAAATGTGGCAAAACCGCAGGGTAAAACACGCTGGTAGTTTCCCTGAGAAACTTCACATTCCTTCTGTATTTATCAGGGACGATTTTCCTGAACCCTGATCAAAAAAGTGCATATGTAATAGCACATTGGTATTTGGTAAAAAGAAACATTTGGGTGTGGGGAAAGTAGCAAAGTATGTAGTTTTTTTTTTCCAGGCGGAGGACTGCTGAACTGGAATATGCAGCCCATACTGTCATTTCCCATTTATATGACTTGTTTCTAAGACATCTCTTTCTTCTTTTACTATGTTAGTAAGCACATTTGCTGCTATGTCTATGGTATTTTCTTTCGGGTACTTCATAAAACCAACACTTCTAATCTTAGATATCTACCTTTTCACTGTAGAAGAGAAGGAAAAATGCATGTTCCTAACATTGATTGGAAGCTGTAGATAGTGCACATATGATGCCAGATAAGCAGTTTGACAGCAAGCCTGCTTGAATTCAGTTCTGCTGTGGCCCTGTTGTGGTCTTGACTTGTCGGTTAGCAAAGCTGAGCTCTTGGAAAAATAGTACCATTTTTACAGAAACCACCTTTAAAACTGACAGAGAACTCACGCTGCTTATATTTATCATCTTAGTACTTGGTGGAAAACTTCCTCCTTACTAATGCAAGCAGTTCTCACAGTCATGAACAGCAAGATCTTTGCTGTGATGCTCTTAATAAATGGAAGTATTTTGGGCCACTGAGAAATAGTCTTTCTAAACTTTTTGCCAGGAAGTGTGGAGATGTAAAGAGATGTCTGGATTCTGCTTTACTGGAGGGAAGGTGCACAGCAACTGCCTCTAGGGGTCTTGTTTTGAATTCTGAGGAAAATGATACTACATTTTAAACAGATTATTTTAGAAAGCTAGTTAATTTATATGAGTACTGGTTAATGTCAATAATGCAACTGAGTAGATAGGTTATAATTCCTTTGGACACTTTTTCCTTAAACCAAACGTGTAAGAATTTGAGAACTGCTGAGAATGTCAGCCTGGGGAGGGTGGGGCCCTCCAGGGGAATTTCAGATTTGTGCTCGTGCAATCTTAAATGACAAAGGCAAAACCTGAATTACATGCTTTTGAAAAACTTAATTTCACTGTTGGTGGGCTGTCTGTAGCCTGAATTTGCAGAACTCCTGTAGAAAGTTAAGTGTCTTGCTTTACCAGCTGTTCAGGTGTCGTGCAACTGTGTGGAGGTGAGTGGTTTCGATTCAAGCAGAAGAATCTGTGCTCCAGACTGATAACTTCATATTGGATCATCCATTTTAGGCACAGAAAAGTTGTTAGTGTGAATAATAGTGAAACCAATATTCAACATATCAACAAGGATTTGAATGCATTATTAAGCAAGGGTGAGCTGTGTAATTTGAACTTGCTTGGAGAAAGAGCACACGGTTTTAACCTCAAAGCTGGTATTCAAGTGTTGTCTCATGTGCCAAGTATGAACTCTGCCAGTCTGGCAGAGCTGGAGTTTAGGTACCATTGGGGCTGTATCCATAGGGAGGTTGAATGCGAGTTTTTTTATCACCAGTTTCTATAGGCAGTCTGACATCTTTCCCCTGCTGAGGAGTGGTATCTCTCTGTTTCTCTTCCTCCTTTGTTTGGTCCGGTGCCCATCGAGGCCTGCACTGAGATGATTCATCTTGGTAAGTCAGCAGATGACTAATCTGCATTGAGTTTGCTCTGCGGAGTGTTTGATGGCTGTTCTTGCCAGCATAAGGGAGTGGCAGGGCCTAGCATGGGAGAGTGGAAATGAGGTGGGGACAGGGAAGGAAAGGGTAGGAGGCTTCCTGCTGTGGCTGGCTGTGAGGTAGGAGACCAACTCAGCCATCTTATACCTGCAAAATCATCAGGTTAGCCCACTGTCTGATTTGAGGCATGTGGTTTTCAAAATGCAATGCAAGAAAAAGCATTAGGCAGCATGACTTCTGTACAATGTGTATGAAGACCCCAGCAGATGGAAGAATCAAACAAAAAACACCCTTACATGATACTCCATGTATGGACTTGATGATAAGTTATGATGATAAGATATGGTCTAAACCAACCTTAGTGATTCTCTGTAATTCTGTGCATGATGAGCAGCAAAAAACTGCTGCATTCAGACACAGGGCTGAAAAGTCTCCCTTATCTACTGGAGAAAGATCAAGGCATGTAAAGCTGTCTGCGTACTGAGGACCTGGAGTTTGGACTCTGGGATATATGGTTTAAGTATCTGTTGCAAGAATTGGGTAGAGCTTGTTGCTTGAAACACATTTGCCAAAAGGACACCCGGAGGTGAGCAGAATACAGGCTGGAAAATGAGGCACCCATGTTGTAAGATCAGTAGCCTGGGGCAAAATGTAGGTGGAGATCCCTTCTTTCTGAGACCTCTGTAATTAGAGGGCCCTGAGCAAGGGAAGGAGCACTTGTGCTCCTGACTTCTTGATGAGGCAGGTCGGTGTTGAGAGAAATGACTAGTTGGATGAAAGATAGTGAAATGATCCCTGTCTGTAATCCAGTAGATGGAGCTTTCAGCGGGGACAGGGAGGTGCTGTGGGGACTCCTGGAGACTGAGCTCTGCTTTGTGGGCTCTGGAGTTGTTTGCCTTTGAAATCTGATTTTAAAAACCCAAACAAAACCACCACAAATCACCACATAGTTTTCATTGGAACAATTTCAGTAGCGGTGCTAGAGTGCATACATGGCAGCATGAACTTTAAAAGTGCAGCACATGTTTCTCCATCTTTCTATATTCTCTAATGTGAAATAGCTAATAATTATTTTATGTGGTGTTATATAAAATGGCTGCTGCACTGTTACGTCACTGCAGCAATCCTTAAGCTTTCCTTAGGCTGTAACTGTTGGTTACAGTGATTTAATTTGGCAAGAGTTAAGTGTGACTCAGCCTACTGCCATCCAGCCAAGACCAATTTCAGTATTTTCCTGATGTTACTCTGGTTCATATGATTGGGTCGCCTGTGCTTGAGACTCTTGCCTGCTTTAACTCTTGCTGTCTTGAACTTCTCACTGCAATCACCTTGTATTTCATCAGGTGTCATCTGTGTTAGTAAAATGCAATAATAATAGTACTCTCTGGTTAAGTTCATTTTGACAGGAGTATTCCTCTTTCTTCTAGCCTTTTGCAAACTGCTTTTGCATCCTCTGGCACAGGAGCTTGCTCTTTGGAGTCTAGTAAAAATGTTTTGAGAGAATGTTATGAGAAAACCAGTCTCAACTCATGGAACTTTTACTTAAATTAGCTTTCTGTCAGTTAATACAAACGTCTATTCATGGGTTTGGGAATTGAGAGAAAAAAAGTGATGCATCAAACCCTAAAGGCCTCTTCCCTGGTTTTATTTTAAGCCCAAACAACCCTACCCACTCCGTATCAGCTTCCCTGGTTTTCTTTGCAGGTTGTGCTCAGCCCATCTTCTGCTCCTTTCCTGGGGTTAAATGCAGAGCAAGAAGGTTGTAAGGAGCTTAATGGTGTCTTCCTGCTGCTCCTTCATGCTTCATGCTGATCTTCCTCTGCTCCTCTTTGCTTTTTGGTGTCCCACCCTCAATGAGGGTCACTTATGGTCCCTCAGGCCTGTCACTGTTCTGGTGTGGGTGGCCCTGGCATGAGTGGCCACACTCCCTCAGGGGTGTCTTTGCCACAGTACCTCCAGGAAGTCTCCTATTGGCGTGGAACCGCTACTGCCCAGAGCACATCGACAGCCACATATTCCCTCTGCAGTGTCCCTCTGTGAGTCTCTCAAGCCATGTCCTCGTGTGTCTCCTGTCCCTGCTGGCTGACTCTTTATGTGTGCTCAAGCAGGAGTACTCTGTGCTCCCATGACCCATTGAAGGTTTGGTGTGCGCTGGCAGTGTCAGTGCCACCATGACACGACTGTAAGTGGCACAGGGCTGTTCATGGCCTCTTCCCGGACAGGGCAGCCTGCTGCTGAAACCCTGCCAAGCCCATGTCCTGTACTTCATTGAACCATACAACAGAATCACAGCATGGTTTGGGTTGGAAGGGACCTTAAAGATCATGTCGTTCCAATCCCCTGCCATGGGCCTGGACACCTTCCACTAGACCAGGTTGCTCAAAGCCCCTTCCAGCCATGCCATGAATACTTCCGGGGATGGAACATCCATTCAACATGTTCTTGAGCAGCATGTACCCAAGAATTGTTTGGACATAAATCTTAAAATACTTACATCTTGTGTCTCCAAAACACATGGCATGGTTTTGAAGTAAATTATTTATGGTACATAACAGCACATATCTAATTTCTTTTTCATTTTCTCAGAGGCCTCCTAGTAGGTAATTCCTGGTCCTCAAATGATAAGGACTTCTTCCTTAGAGATTTCAATTGCTGCAGAAGGATAGACACAACCTTGTGTCTCAATTCTGGTGTCCCAGGGGCTGGCTGGTACTCTGTCACCCAGTTGAAATTGGGATAAATGGCTTTCTGCAGGACTGCTATGATGGGTTCCTGCGTTTTTGTTAACTGGCTCCCCCCCAGCTTCATAGAGTTGAGATTCCCTCTTCCTGGAGTGCAGTTTTGAGTGAGACATTGTACAGGTCTACCTGTCCAGATGCCAGGGGATTAGAAGGAATATGATACACCCGCTCTGCTCCACAGTCTTCCCCTCTTTCTTCGACAGCTGTGGTTTCAAAATGATTACTGCTGAGACTAGTCAGGGCTGCATTCTGTCATGCCAACACACACATATGTTTGTTGCATCTAGGGTGCCATCCACCTATGTTATCTTTCCAAGAAGACAATCTTCTAGCAGCCCTTGTCTGAGTTTGCTGCTGCATGGACACCACTCCTACTGGTATTGTGAAGATAAAGGGGGCTGATCTACTTGCCAGGCTTTTTCAAACTTCCTTTTCTCCCATCATGTCTCCTGCTTCAGCATTTGTACTTTTCATGCATGTCCTATTATTCCACTGATCTCACACAGCCTGACTGCTATGGCTTCCTGAGACAAGTCCAAGCTGTGTTTTTTGCCTCAGTACACAAGCAGAACTTTCATGAACCTACCTGGCTAAAAACAGCATTTTTTTGTGCCCACACCATAAGCCTCTGCTGTTAAGTGTGGCTAACTGGTCAGCCTGGCTACTATGTTTCTTAAATTGCCTTTGAATTTCAGATATTCTTATTCACGCCATGTGTTCAAGTAGATGTTTTTCTGAGTAGCTGTTTTATTACTTTCCATTCTCCTGATGTTGAACGTGGTTTTTCTCCCTGCTGCTGGTTAACACGACTCCAGTTTTGAGCCATTTCTGCACTGCATTACTGATCGCTCAGGAGGCTGTGTACATGTATTCTCAGGGCCACTGGGGCTCCCAGGCATGTTCTAAGGGGAACAAAGGCCATTGCTTGTGCAAATTCATGGCAGCCTCTTCAGCATATAACTTGTCGTATGCTGGGGCATTTTATAGCCAGAGTTCAGCCTTCTTTGTGTTGATTTACTGGCTTCAGATTAATCAGGTTGGGGAAAGACAGAGATTATCTGGTGCCCATTGCTTAGTACTGTTTTGAAGGTTTTTCCTTTAATCAATATATCATCAGTACTGTGGAAAAATTCTCCAGAGATGTTGCCTTGAAGCTTTGTGGATGATGCCATGGAAGATGGTAGGGCTGCATTTCTACCCCTTGTAACAGCCAGTTCCAGATGTATTACACACCATTCCAGGTGAAGGCAGTTGGGGTCTTGTTTCTTCAGCGAGAAGGATTGAAAAGAACACTTCTACAACACCAGTTGTAATATACCAGCTATATTTTTTGGCTTCTGGTGCATGTAAGAGCTGTAGTGGGCCTGGAACTCCATCATTCAAATGTCTGCTGTTTTCTGTCACTCTCCAGTGTGCTTCTGGACAGGCTGAACAGCACTGTCGTAAGGTAAATGCATTTTTAGAGTCTCCCTCCCCTTGTTTTTCCAGGGAGTCAGCTGCTAATTACTTTTTAAATCTCATCCGTGTCCCCTTAATCAGTTCAGTACCTCTTTCAGCAGATTATTTGCATAGCTAAGGTAAGAGCAACTGAGCCTGAGTACCTGCAACATTGCTGGGGTGACTCAGTAGGAGTCCTGTAGCTGGTTCCCTCCAGGACAAAGTACACTGCCTATACCTAGAATGCCTTCATGCCTCATCTGTCCATCTGCAGTGGTCAAGAAAGTCAAGCCCAAGGAGAGTAGGGGCAGTGGCAACAAGTAGGGGCTACCAGCCTTGTCTCTTCAAACTGAGGCTCCCTTGCACTAGAGGTAGGCAGGTATCTTCCCCACTTACTCTATGAGTAACTACTCATTCATCACTACTACAGGGCAATAAGGTGCACTGAGCATCAGTATCCTTTAGGACATGGTGTAGATAGGGCCAAGTGTGTGGCCACCTTACCGAGACAGCCCAATAAATTCAGTTGTCTGCACCTGCTGGTAGTGCAGTAAATTCACATGGATTGTCAGAACAATATGTGGCCCAGAGGCTGGGGCAGGAGAAGGCAGTGGTTGAACTGAGTGCCAACTCAGCCCTCTGCTCACAACTCTGTTACCCCGACACAACTCCAGCCAGCAATGCTGCATCCCTGGAGGACCTTCCATTCAGTTTGGTCATACCCTCTCTTTTTCCATTCAGGAGCATCTGAATGGAAAAGTAAGTCCCAGCATCCATGACAGGGGCATACAGAATTCCCATTTCCCACAGCACTGATGGGAACTTGATATTACCCCTGGACTTGCTGCTAATCCTACAGCATGCACCCTGCAAGTTATTCCTCACACAGTGAAGCAGTGTTCCAGCTTGTGTATCTTGCCCTTTGCCTGTCTGTCTGTTTTTTATCAGCTGCTGCAGAAGGTCTCTGTGCCACCTTGCAAAAGCATATAGAGGCAGCAACAGCAGCATTGAGACAGCTTTTCTGCAGACTCAGGACCCATATTGCAAAAGCTAGTGTTTGGAAGGTTGCTTGGTATCATACAAGGTAGTTTTAGTTTACTTTTCACTGAAAAAACCCGAATTGTTTCTCTATATGTTTGTAAATTCTAGTGTGGGAAAGATTTCCCAGCTTGCTGCAGAAAATTTGTTGCTCCTTCCACAGGTACAGTTTTCACCTGAAAATAAATGCAGTGATAGTCATCATAAACTCCTTTTAAGCTGGCTTAGTCTCTGCATTTGATGTGACTGTGAAGCCCAGAATAATAAGATGCACAAGATTGTTTTTACAAAGAATTCCAAAAAGTCATAAGGCAAATTCCTATGAAAGTCCAAGAACTTACTTCTTTGTGGTGTAAGGCCTGTTTACAATAGTTTTTCTAAATATTGAACAGGTTTTTAAAATACAAGACAGTTCCTTTAAAATATATAGTTGACATGTCAAATGCAGGAGTCATTCAAACGTGTTTTGGGAAAAATATAATTTTGAAAGAAAACATTTAGATTTTAAGTCAGGTCTGATCACACAACATCATTGGCTTTATAACAAATGCATTTGGTGTACTTTGTGCACATTTCAGTCACTTGTGAAGCATCCACATACTATAAACATCTAAGAAATGGCATCTTTAACCGTACTTGTAAAATGAAGGCCTCTTGACTGGGACAATAGTTTGTTAAATGCAGATGTTAATTCTGCTCTACTTTTCTCATAGCTTGCATCCTGTAAAACTCCCACTGGATCTCTTCTTGCTTCCAAATTTTTCACAGGAAATGGTATCCATTTCTTGATGTGTGTAAAGTATCCAGAAAGCTCATTTCACTCTGAGCCAAATAGTTTTAATCATGGTAAAATAAAACTTTGGTTTTAGGATAGCAGTTGTTCTTTCATCAGTTAAAAGTAATAACTCAGTATACAAATTAATCTTTCTATGAAGTAGAAGTTCTTTTTGATTAAGCATCCATCAGTTTAATTGGTAAAAATCTGATTTTAATTATAAAGCTGTCTTTGTATGCTTTTTTGCTTAATCACAGAAAAATGTTGCTTGTATATTTTCTGTTCGTAAAGAAGTCCAATATTCTGAGGAAAACATAAAGTGAAAATTTTTTCACCTCTGGTATTTCCAGGAAAGCAAATCCAAGCAATATTGGGAGGATTACTGATCTTACAACTGACACAGAAATACTACACTCTAAACCTTCTGTGTTTGGAAGAAGTGCAGTTAGAATGTTTAGACTTACATTTTACCAGTGCGTGTTTGTTCCCTGTGATTTGGAGGAAAAGACTGAACTTACGTGAAGAGGAAAGGAATTAGTGGTGATAGTAGGGGTAGTAGAAGTGAGATGTGGTGAATAAAAAGTAAGTGAGGCGATTGTGTTGGGTAGTATACAGTGTTTATTACAGCTGATGCTATTGTTGGACAAACCGGACAGCTCTAGAGTCACACAAGTCCTTGTTAAATTTAGAAACAAGAAATTTCAGGATAAGCTTTGGGGGAGGGGCTTGGAGAAGCCTATGCAGAAAGCTTTTTTTTACATTTTATATCATTATCCTTCCATCTGCTCATTCTTCCCTCACCTTCAGCTATCCATACCTGTCTGTATTTTTTCTCCTCAACACCAGAAATGCCTTCCTGCCTACTCTGTGTTTCTCATTCCATCCAGGATGCCAGGCATCTTGCAATTGGATCCCAAATTCAGTAGTTGCTTCATCCTCTATTCCCTGCTCTCTCCTTCCCCAAGTTGCAAATGGTTATAGAGATATCTCTTCTTCACCTCAGAGCTGTCGCTGCTTGTCTTAGCCAGCAAGTTTGCAATCTGATTTACAATATTCTTCTTCCCTGTTCTCACAAAAACGTTCAGCTTTCCTTTTTTCTAATTTGGACTTCTGTAAAGGTCAGCTCTTTTCTTTGTATACTAAACAGAGATGTGGAACTTTTTTCCCCAAACTTCAGGAAAGGCTTGTGATTCTTGTGTGGCTGTAGTGAGCTGACAACTCCTCTGCATCCAGACTTCTCCCTCTCTCTCTCTCCTTCCTCTTCCCTGCCTGCTGTTGCTTCTACTCTATCCCTTGGACATTGCCATTGTATCTTTGTCACTGGCTCCATTGCCAGTCCTATATCTTGGTACAGCTCCTGCAGCTTGCAATTCTTACCTGTCCTGCATCCATTCCTATTGCTTTCCTGTGGTGTTCTATGAAATGATTAAATTTCTAATAAATGAGCAAATTTATAGTGCAAACTGAAGTCTGGCGTGTGTAATGGCAGCCTGCAAGTGATTAACACTGGAACATAAAATCTAGTTTGGTTTTAGGAGGTGATACAGAATCAAAGTGAAGATGATGAAATTAATTCTTAGAGTGGACATGGAGAATTCTTGTTAAAGGTTTTGTCTAAATATAACAGTAGTACTTTCACAAGATGCACTTGAACTGGAAATGCTTACAGTTCCACTGTGAACGCATTCCAGCTGTTTTTCTGAGCTCATGAACACACTGAAACTACTAAGAACATATCCTTGGTACAAAAGGGAAGATTTGCCTTTTTCCTCAAGTACTAAAGGATAGGAAGTTGAAAGAAAACGTCTCAACCTTCTTTTAAGAAACAAAACTTACGCCATGTTTCTGGCTTGCCGTGTATTTGTGCCAACTCCTAGGATTTGAATCATTGCAAACACTGTGCTGAGTCTGGTTTCCTCAACCCACACCTTCCCCACAGGAAACCCTTGTCATAAAACCCAAAGTCTTCCTCTTCTTTTTAGCACAAGAAGTAGTAGCTTATGTCAAGTACACAGATTGAAAAGCCTGAAGAGTCTTTTTAGCCATAACTGAACAAGCCACAATGAAAATAAAGTCTGGAAAAACAAAGTCAATTTTACTGTTCAGTTAATGTTTCTGGTTAGATTACAGATTTTGTTTGGACTTTACTGTTAGTATACAAACGGTATTGAATTGGTAAGGTGACACTGAACCGTGCCATAAATCCTTCCTGATGGGAGAGAATTTTTTAAGAGTCCTTGCAAGGAGTTTCAAAGATAAACTGAGACTTTTCCTGGAGTTTCAGTGCTGCCGGATAGTTGTTTATTAAGTCTTGCCAGAGGAACAGAGCCACTAGCGTGACCCAGGCATAACATAGAGCACAGAAAGCAGAAGAGAAGTCTAATTATCAAGATTTACACAGCCTTTTAAAGATAATTTAACCAATAGTTACTAAAAACGTATATTATTTTCACTTTCTTACCAATTATTCAGTAACATGGGCAGGAACTGCACAGTTCTCTATCCAGTCATTCCAAACTACTTTTACTGCAGAACATGGAGTAGTAGAAGAAGGAGAAGAAGGTGTAGAGAACAACAACAATCCTCCATTTTGATATTTTTTACTCTTATCTATTTACTACAAAGAGAAGCCCAAAACCTCTAAAATTTTTCACCCTGTGACAATCTTACATAGTAGTCTATCACCTAATTCACACCCCTGTATTTTCTAGTTCTTGCCTGATTGTGGGTAATTTTTTCCAAGGTTGGAGGTTAAAACAGTGTTGTTCAGGGGGGTAAGAACCCTTAAAAACAGGCAGAGAAATATTCTTGGCACTCTGGGTTCCTACACTAAGGAAGGTAAAAGAAGCAAGCTGTGAAGTTGTCAGCTTACGAGTATCAGCAGACGTAAGAGTTCTGCTTACTGTGAATCCTCACATCAACGTGCTGCTATAAAAATAACAGTATTCTTGATCTGGCTCTGTACGCATTGCAAGTGTGTATTTCAAATAAACTTTATTTTAAAGAAGGAATATATAAATGTGTTAATTGGTTAATTTGTCCATTAATTTGTTCAGCATAAATTAAAGTTTAACTTTTTTTCCTTGATCAGAGTGAGGATTATTTACCAGTCCAGCAGTTGAGATTTTTGGCCCAATGCCTATACCAATTATTACCCAGTGTCTGCTAGATCACAAATTTTGGTTTCTTAGTACTTCTTCATTTCTTGTGGTAAAATTTTACTATGTTTCATCTAATGCAGGTTGCCCTCATCTTTTGCACCCTGAACCTTGCTGCTGCACTTTCTTTTTTTTCCTCTGAGCCCCCACCACACTGGGAGTACTCTTTCTTCCATTCCTCCCTGCCCCAATCCAAGAGGTTACCAGAGAGGCAGTGTGAGGATGCAGACCGAACAAAATGCTGGTGTTTCCCGACTGTTGTGGAGTGAAGCCTTTAATCTCTCATCTTACACATCTTATCACTGTATAAAGTGTTTTACTGGTTTGGGATGAGCAGAGAAAGCATGCAGCCCTTGAAGTCATGCCCCAGACATCACACGATTGCCCTGAAAACACTTCTCCCTTTCTCTGCACTAGACTGGGCAGGGTACTGAGCTGTAGAAATGCATGTAGAGGTTTGACTGCTTGTGATGTGGCCACTGTTTTGAAGTACATGCTTCAGGCCAAGAGGTTTCACGGATGTCAGTCAGAAAGATTCTTGTCAGAAACTGCTGAAGCTGTTGCTAGATATAAGGGCAGAAAACCTCAAGTAGTAACAAGATTCTTCGAGACTGGAAGAGGGACAGGTGCTGACATACTGGCTTTGACCTTTGGAGGATGTTATGAAAATTTGCAACAGGCCCTTGCCAACTGAGGAGGGGGGCTAGGGTGCAAAATGCAGAATTACAAGAGTAAGTACTTGTATGCATGAGGTATACTAGCCAAATTGGGCCGTCCTGAATGTGGTTTTACACATGGTTCTTTTAGCTTTCAAATGTTGAATATAAGACAATTAGACTAGTTGCTAGTCACCCACAGTACTGTATACTAATCATATGGAAAGCACCTATATTTCTTGCTGCTTTTCAACTAATCCAGACATTCTTGGAATCAGATTCAATTCAGTTAATTATCTATGATGCCAGCCAATACTGGGAGGGTTTTGAAGAGGTGTTAGAGGGGTTAGGGTGCTGACATTATGTTGGTTGCTCAGGCATATATTTTATTAACTCTAAGCTTCTAAGAAATAAAATAAGTATTTACAGCATCAAGCTGTCCTTTGGTTTCCTTTACTTAAGCATCATCAATACCAAAGTGTCCAGTAAAATTCCACTACCACGTTGTGTTGTAATTTAAAATGTGAACTAATATACATTAACAAATTAATATACTTTTATCTTACAAAGACTGATATAATAGTTAGGGAAGGGAACTTACATAACAAGAGTAAATGTGAGCCTTGTGGTCAGAATGCACCTGGTTATGGAAATTCAGGCTATGTGAGTAGAAGCTGCAAGGCTTGTCAGCTTTGTGAAAGCTTAAAGTCCTGTCTGTTGAGCAGCTTAAACTTTGAAGCTGTAGACTGTAAGCAACATGTAATTAAAGAATTTTGGTATCTTAGGCTTACAAAAAGTGAACTACTGACATTTCTTATGCCAAGACAGAACTTCAAAAGTGTCTGAATGCAAAGCAGGTGTGTACTGCCTGCTTGATCTTGGTGACATTTGAGAACAGGTTTTCTAAAACTGCTTCAGAGCTCCTGATCCAATCCCATGACCACAGAGGCAGTGGTGCAGATCAGAGGGGTCTTGGCCCATTGTGAGCCTCCCTAGAGGAACAGTGGTTACACTGAGACATGGGGAGTGGGGCAGGGGTACTCCTTGCCTCTCCAGGAGGTGAAGGACTGGGCTGGCTTCAGCAGGTGCTCTGTTGATGCAAGAGAAGGCAGTGGCTCTCAGGCTGGCCTTGATGACATCAAGTAATGTCGTGTTTAATGCAAAGAGTGAAATCAGTATGGTTTAGGGTTGCTATGAGGAAGGTGCCATGAACTCAAGACCAGTTACCTAGAAGGGTGAAAATTTCAGCATGCAGGAGCAAGAACTAAACAAGCTTTAAATAACTTAGGCAAGGCGATTTAGTCAAACATCTGTGGCCTTTGTCAAGGGTATGCTGCACACAGATGCAGACAAGCCCATGCTTCTGTCTGCCAGTTGTATTTTGCTTTAGTCCCTGAATTGACACAAGAGGTAACTTAGTATTAATTAAAACGCTCACTTATTTTAGTAATGCATTTATGTTTGGTCCTTCATGAAGATGTGTAAGCCATAAATTATAACGTTCAGTCTCCGACAGCATGGAATAATACTTCAGCTCTTTCCAAGCTGCTGTTAGTGTCAGTGTCTTGGAAGCTCTTTTAATCTTAAGGAGAAGCTCTGGGATCTGTGGCTTTTCTGTTTGATGTTGTTTGGCCACTGAGTGCCATCACCAAACATCCCAGATGTAGTTCAGAGGGAAAGAGGTCACGTCCATTATGGGCATGAAGAGTTAAAAACTGTAAGAAATCAGACTGCAGTAGACAACTCATCCCTGGTTTGGTTGTGATTAACATGTCAAGTATTTGCTTTTATTCTTGATATTTGATTGAAGGGATTCACAGGAGTTGTTAGTTTTGCACAGCTCTCTTTTACCCCTTCTCATAAGCAGCTCAGCATTTGGCAGGACTGTTGCCATCATGTTAATTCTCTAGCTTTGCAAGTGACTCAGTTCTTCTGTGTGCTTTCTGCTGATTTAGAGCTATTTATTCTGTCCTCTTATTCCTATGTCAAATCCTGCCCCAGAAAACTCTGCTTGTAGTGCATAAGATCTCTGGGAGCTCCATTGTATTTTCCTACTTTCTATAGCTTAAAGTGGCAACAAAAGTTACCCAATCCACAGGAAATTTTTAAGCAAGCAAAATTCCCCAAACTGTGCTTCAAAATGTGAGGTTTTTTTCTTCTCCGAATGTCTTATTTTACCCTGTTTTGTTTAAAAACTCTGAAATTGCTAGTTATTTAAGTAAATAATTTTGAATCAGAATACGGCCTTGTAGGCTTTTTAAAAATATGAAATTTCCATTTTTGGACAGAAGAAACAGTAATTTGAATATTAAAATAAATCACAAACAAGTCTAAAACCCTTTGCTAGCAGGCAGATCAGGAAAATATTAGGCCACGTAATTGCCTAACTTTTTACGTATTGTGTTTTCAAGATGGGTGCAAATAAAGTAACTTTTCAGCGAAGCAGCTTTTGGATCACTGTACAAAAAATAAATATGATCATTATTAGGTTAGTCTTACGCATTTCTTTGAAGAAGAAATAAATCCTTTTATTGGTTACAGCAGAGATCTAGCTGACTTTAATCCCATTGGTTACATTAGTGAATGTTCCAGATGTGCGGAAAGCAGACACTCCCCCAGATGTAAAAAGTGATCTTTGCTTTTTTTGGCTGATTTACAGCTGTTATCCAAGTTTGGGGCACATTTATTTTAGGTAGGAAGGGGCTTCATTTGCTAGACAGATTTTTATGCAAAGTTTTTTGTTTTCCCCTGCTCTGCAGAGAAACCAAACCTGAAAAGCAGCATTGATATGTGGGTACAGAGTTTGAAACAAACAGTGGGATTTAATTTCATGAGACTTTGGGCAGGGCTAATTATAAACTGCTGCTTAGCAGTGGGAGTAAACATCTCAACAGCATTGCCTGGCGCAGATATCTTGCCTGCAAACCTGTGCACTGGCTGAGAGGAAGGAGTACAGTTTTAAGTACTTCCACTAGCTGCCTACCTCTGTGTGCTTTTCATGTTCCAGGTTCTCCGTTTAAAGCCTTAGAGGTACAGTCCTTATAGTAAGATACGGAGAACCAATTCACCCTTCTCCCAGATTTTTTACCCCTCTTGGTTTTGCCTGCATAGGACATTGAAGCAAATAATTGTCAGAATGTGAGCTGAGCAGTAAAAGTCTTCTACTGTAGGTAACTAATGCCAATGGGGCAAAACCTGTATTGAAATCAAGTGCTGGTAAGCTTAAAAAACAATTGGAAGGGGTGTGATGTCTATTCTGTTCTTATTTGAAGTGTTTCTTGAACAAGTTCCAATGTGTTGGCCTTTTTGTATTTTCTACAGGTTCTGTTATGGTTAGGTGTTGCATATTTCTATTCCTTGTGTTTTCAGTCCCCTGAGAAGAAAGACCACAAGCTATGGGAGTATAAAATCCAGTTAGCCAGTTTTTGTTCTGGAAGTTGGAGAATTTGCTTTTTGCCTGAGTTTATGCCTTTGTGGCTACCAAGGTCCTTGTCCTGCAAGAGGGCTGCCAGACCTCATGTATACTCTACAGAGATGAAAGGCCTCTTTGAGCTCAAGATTTTTGCATATGTCATGAAAAGAAGGGTCTAAGGAGCAGAGCAGACAGAAGTTGGGCAGTCACAGACCATATGAAATTTAACAAGAGCAAGTGCCAGGTTCCATGTCTGGGATTGGATAACCCTGGTTCTCTGTACAAACTGGAGGACGGGAAGCTGGAAAGCAACCTGCAGAAAGAGATCTGGGGGTTTGGGTTGATGGCAAGTTGAACATGAGTCAGTCTGGCAGCCAAAAGGGCCACTTGTGCCCTGGGGTGCATCAAGAACAGCAGTGGTGGCTGCTCGAGGGACGTGGTTGTCCCACTTTATTCTGCTCAAGTCCTTGTGTGCAGTTTTAGGTGCCTTAATGCAATAAACAGGTTAAAACTACTAGAGTGTGTCCAGAAGAGAGTGACCAAGATGGTGAAAGGCCTCAAGGGCAAAACATACTAGGAGTGTCTGAGGTCACTTGGTTTGCTCAGCCTGGAGAAGAGAAGGCTGAGGGATGACCACACAACAGCTTCTCCAAGGCGGGCAGCAGAGGGGCCCGTGCTGTTCTCCTCTCCCTGATTACCTCCAAAAGGACATAAGGAAATGGAAGGAAGCTGCCTCAGGGGAAATTCAGATTGGACATTAGGAGAGAGTTCTTACCTGAGAGGATAGTTGGTCACTGGAACAGGTAGGAAGGAACTGGGCATGGAACCAAGCCTGACAGTTCAAGGAATGTCTGAATGAGGCTCTTAATTATCTGGTTTATTTATAGTTAGTCCTGTGAGGAGCAGGGTGTTGGACTTGGTGATTCTTACGGGTCCCTTCCAACTGGAGGTACTCTTATGATTGTAAGTCAGCCACTGATGGAATAGCAGCTGGTAATGTCCAGCTGTGGGATGGAGACAAGATGACCACTGTCACCGGGTTCATAGGCCTACAACTGGAAGACCAGTTGCAACATGCAGACTGTGGGCACCCTGTGGTGTGCACGGCCCTAGGGAGAGGAGGGAAGGAAGCAGAAGAGCACTGGCATTTTTAGGAAAACAAAATTGAAGCAGTCTATTTCTCAAGTCAGAAAGTTATGTTTGTGGTGATTCATCACCAGTCTCCTTGATGTGTCACCATGCGTATGACTAATAGAGGAACTTTCCAAAGCTCCCGTTGCCTTCTGCAACAGAATGTAAGTGTGACTTATCTAATACTGTAGAAGAAGTATCTGAGAGCAGCAGCAGGTCTTTGCAAAAGGTCTTGGCACTCTTACTTGCTTACTTGGATCTCTTGAATACCCTCTAATTCTTCAGCTAATCAAAACCTATGTTTGCTCTTTTTGTTTTACCTACTGTTTTCCCCCCCAACTAACACAAACTATGTTGGTTACTAGGGACAGCCCGCTGGAGATCTGTCTCTTGAGATCCAGGTATTTGAGCTACAGACATGAAAGGAAAATAGTGTAGACACTTCTGAAGCATTCTTGAATCTGCTCATGCCCCTAGGAGCTAGAAATACCTGCTGTATTGTGCTTTATATGCAGTATAATACATACTTTACTTGTAAATATCTTTGTTTAGACTTATAAAATGTTCATAAGCTTAGTTGCTCTGGGTGTTCCTTAAATCTGTAGAGAGTGCAGCATATTCTTTGCTGGCTTTTCTTTCTTGGACCCTGATAGTCCTTTATTCTCGTTCTTTAGCTTTATCTCTTATTTTCTAATTACTTATTTCCTGGAACCAGCTGAATCATTACTGAGCTTTTCTCCTTTTAGGCTAAGTCACTGAACTTTTACTTCAGTTGGACCCACCCATACCAAAAGTGGAGTGAGTACATTTATAAAAGCAACTTCTTTAAAGACATAGGAAGGTTTGTCATGAACAGTGGAGAAACACGTTTCTTTGCTGGGAAAGCCAGCTTCCAGCACCTTAGAGTGCAGATTATTGTAATGAGTTCTATAAGCTAAGTTTTGACATTTTTTGCTACTTTATCTCGAAAAGTAATGTATATGAGGAGCCTGATATCTTGCTGCATGCTTGGAAAGCAGAATTTTGGTTTCAGAATAGTAATTCCAGTCAATAAAGCATGATTTTTTTTAATCGACTCTCAAATTTGTTTATTCCTCTGTCAAAGCATTTTTTTATATGAGGTTGGCAGTCAGCAATCTCATCCTAAATTATTTCTCTGTGAGGCTTATGTGCAAAATCCCTTAAAATAGCAATGTCACTGAAAGCACCCCCTTTTACAAAGGTTTCCTCCTCTTGAGGGAAACTGCTGCAGCTTAAGCCATTCAGAGTTCTTGGACTAAATTTTTTGTTGGCAATGGGAAACTCTTCATATGGCCTCTTTTCTGCTCCAGGTAAAATTTCAGCTGCACCAAAGCATAAAGTTGAGTGTATGCACTTGTTTTTCCATCTGCCTGAAGAGAAACAGGGCTCCTGAAATACACACAAACCAGAGTAACTTTCATTGTCTTAGTGATAACACCTTTGACTTTGAGACAGATGGTGTTAACAGTTTGTGATGGTCCCTCCTCTGGGTGCTACTCTGGTGGGGTGTTTTGACTAGTGTGCATCTTTAACAGATTCCTCTGCCTGCCCTCTTGGACTACCAAATTCTGATCAGGTCCTGTCTTAGGCATACGTCCCAGAGGACTGTAGCTTGAGAGGTGTATGTACTTGAGAGAACAAGCAAACTAGAATTCAGGTTTGAGGAACAGCTATGCAAATACCTCTTAAAATTTCTTATGAGTGCTTTGACCTTTTTTTGCCTGTTGATACGGAGGTTTCTTGGTGTAGTCTAACCAAAGGAGTAACTTCAGAAGTGACTGGCATTTGTGTCTTAGCGCCTGATAATTTTACGGAGGTTTATAAAATTGTATTGCAAGTTGATGTAGATTTCAGATAAATGACCTGCAAATATTTTGCATTTTTGGAAGTAGTTTCTCATGAGCTAAGTATCTAAAAGAGCTTGTGGCCTCCATCTGAAATAAAGAACACCAAGTAAAGTATCTTCTTGCTTTCTATTCAAGACCTATACCTACTTATTTTATCCAGGAGATTTTAAATGTGCTTTGCTCGTGCACCACAATAAAGCCATCAATTGCCTCTGTTTCCATGAAAGGGCTTGTCACAGACCAGGCAGGGCTGTCTCCTTTACTTGGCTGTGAGCAAGGTGGTTTTCAGTTCAAATGTTACAGTATGGGAATCACTTCTTAGACTTCAGATTTCAGTTTCTGCTGTAGCAGCTCAGTTGGCCAGACTGCACACTTTTTTTATTCCATTCCAGTTGCTTCCCTATTACAGGGGAAAAAAAAAATCTTACTCTTCTTTCTTTTCTGGGAAAAAAAGCATTATTAGTGCAGTTATCTGAGAAGGAAAAGGGATTTCAATTTTGACCTCAGTTATGATAAAAGATGTCACCAGGTTTATGAGCATCCATCATTCCTGGTATTAGACTCATGATTTGTCTTAACTTGGTCTGTCATGTAAGTGAAAGTAGCATTCTGCTTCTGGTTTGATTTTGATGTTTATTTTTTATTCCTTTCTTCAGGCTTTGCAGTAGCCAGTTCTGATGCCTCTTGGGTAGTTACATTCTTAGAGGAAAAGCCAGACACATCAATTCTTTATTGCAGGTATCTTCTGAATTAAGGCAGTTTCAGTCTGGAAATAATTTTTTCTCTGGCTGGCTTGACACTCAGTAGGTAGAAGAAGTCTTCCAGCTTCTATGGGGCTGAAGCAGTGTATTCAGATGTCTTTTTCTTGAATAGGTGACACCTACTTTCAGACCTTTTTCTTATTCCATGCTTCAGTGAAAGTAGGGATGATGAAAAATCAGAAACAACCCAAGCAGTTGTTTTAGCTATCTTAGAAGCCTCTGCTGCTGAGATCACACCACTGTATTTGTGCTGTGAAGCCATTTTGTGTCCTGTATGTATTGTGTTGGTGTGTTTGCAGTTGGCTGGGTAAGCAGCAGTAATTCTAGCAGCTGATTTAATACAGCAAGAGACAGTGTTCTTTTCCTAAGGACTGAAAATAGAATATAATCTCCCTGGAGCGGAGACCCCATAGTGTTGCCAGCTGCATTTAGCTGTGTTTTAGGAAGTGGAGAAGACTGCCCAAGATCATGTGTGCTAATATCTTAACCACCTTCATACTGCTAACCCTAGTTAGGGGGAAAGGCAAGTCCTATAAACACATGAAAATTAATTTTTAATGCCAAGATATTAAATCCATTACATAACTTTCATAATGGCCTTTGTGCCCCAAGGCTCTTTTTCACACTTGAATCTTGTATGTTCTCACACATTGGAGCTGTCCCCCAGCTTATTTTGTGGTTCAGTGGAAAGAAGGGTGGGAAAGAATATGCTGTGGATGGCACTAAGAAAGCATGCAATAGCAGTGGCAAGAATGAAGTGCGTTATTGACTGCAGGAATGTGTGTTCCAACCCTTCAGGTCATTTCTATAGAGCCAATTTTTAGTGTGGTTCCTTTTTTTTTCTGAAAAAACATAATAGTTACCTGGAGAAATAGAGAAGAATGTCTGCCTCGAAATACTCTTCTAGATTGACTCAGCAAGCAGAAAACATACCTCAAGATTGATCAGAGACATGTTTATGACTTCATTAAATGTTGGGTTTGAGTAAGTGTTTCTTTTATCTTCTACAGGCCAAGATGACTTCTCCTTAGGAGATGCACTTTTGGAAGGTAGGCAGGAAAATTGTGGCTGCTCTTTTGACTTGTTTATTTCCAAGTATTACTGCATGACCAAGCATGACAACTTTGCTACATATGTTTTGTTCAAACCTCAGTGGAACAGTTCAGCCATGTGTTTGTCAAGATGTTGACCACATTGAACTCAAATTTGGCTTTGGAGCACTTAAAGATTCCACTTAGAGGCAAAGTTGTCTTGCTGTATAGATTTGATCTTGTGCATTTTGTTGTATAGACATGTACTTACATTTGTCCTTTGTCCTTCATGTAGCTTCTGAACAGTGTGTTAAATAGTATTTAATTTTTTTTTTTTATTTCCCTAACCATACCTGACAGGAACTACAAAGAAGCCTCTTACAACTCAGAAGACACCACCATCAGATTTAGGTGAGATCTAATTGGCTTGTAATGCCTTTTACTGTAAAATCAAGTGTAGTGTGCCTACTAATTTGAGATCCTGAATTTTTCAATTCAGTGGTGCACAGGGTTGTGATATTTCTGTAATATAAAGCAGTTCCCTAACAGCAAAAGGGATTTCTTCATTTTGGAATCTGCTTTCAGAAATGTACTTTGTGATTTCACAAGCTTAAAGACCCTGCGAGAATCCCTTCTGTTGGCTTTCAGTTTGCATGTTTGGAGCTTGCTCACCTTGAGCTGGCCCTTGGCAGGTCCCATATCTCCAAAAGCAGCAAGTCACTTGGCAGGGAATGCCTGGTAACTCTGTGGAGCTTTCCTGTGAGTCACTGATGAGTGAGCACGTCATTCCATTCGTGGAGAAAACATTGTGAGGTTCATTTTGTGTAAAAAGTAGTCTGACTACTTCAGTTTTTGCATTATATGTGAAACTTCCCTTCTTTCTTTGTAGATGATTTTGACTTGGTCCATGCTCTTGGTCCTGGTAAGTATCACATTTTCCTGGATACTGCTCAAATGTACCTAGTGCAATGTCTATCCATCCTTTATGACCTAAATATAATAAGGCACTGAGTTGATTAAGGTAGCAGACTGTAGATAAAAATAATTGCAGTCTAGTTATGTTTGTTAATCTTAATTTTAAGGTTCTGGATCACAAAATCTGTAGGAATTTCAATAATTGTAGCCAGCTTCTACTTGTTTCATTGCTGTGTTTTCACTAGATGGCACTAATTCCATAAACTATTACTTACGGAAGTAAATGTTAAATCCAAACTAATCTCTCCCGTTTCAGGAAGTATTTTTAGTAGCACAAGGAAACCTTGATCTGTTAGAAATAATTTGAAGGAAATTCAAATGTGAAGGCTGTGATGAAACAGTACAGAGATTATTTCTAAGATCTCTTATTTTCCTATTTTGTGGCAAGCCAAATGAAGTGTCATTGTGGGGACCATATGCCTAGTTCTATTCTGTGTATCTTGCCTATTTTTCAAGTGAGGTACCAAGCTTTTTATTTGGTTTAAACCTGGTAATTTTAAAAGAGAAAATAGCCAAGTAATCTGTACCTGGTAGAAAATTTCAAAGAAGTTTAGCCTTTGAAATCAGATGTGCAAGCTAAAATGCTGCATAACACTGAATGAGTTTTTCTCTGTGTGTTCCATCCTAGCAAGGATCTGACATGCCGGTTAACGTGTAGCAGGAATACTCTTAGTTGCATCAAAACTGTGTTTAGCTAAAATAACCAAAGAAATACAGCATTAACTAATGAGAGAAATTGACATGGGGAAGTTTTGATAAAATGTTTTAGGTCAGATCATCTTTCAAGGTCACTGCATGCTCTGCTTTTGGTTTCTTCACACTAGTAATTTTGCTCAATTTATTCTAACTCTTATTTGTCTATAGATGATCCCAAGCCACCTCCTCCTACAAATCCTAGAGACACTGGTAAGACTGATCTAACAGGAATTTCTGAACTGTAGAAGAGTATTTGTTAATCTCTCCTAGTCCCTTTGAACATTACGGTACTATAGTCTGGTTTTGTTATCTTAACATTTTCTTCTGTTTTTTTTTCCTAAATCTCTCTTCTGTGATTAGATAACCCCAAGCGAGATCACCCTAAAGGCTCTGGTAAGGCTTCTATCACAAACTCCTGGTTTTACTGTCTCAGTTACACTTCTAATAATTGATCCTTGTTAATTGCCTGCTATGTATGTCAGGTGTGGCATACATCAAACACTGAAGACTGAGAAAAAGTTGCCTTGAAAATAAGCTTTGCACCAGTCTTGAAATTCTGTAACAGACCTGTTGAGTTGCTTTCACTTAAAAACAAGATGGTGTGGGGAAGAGGCAGGATGGGACAGTGTGTGTGTGTGCTTGGGGCAATGCTGTTCTTGGCTGCCTGTGGTAGAGCACCCATCTATTGGACTGAGTTCTTTCTTCTTTACCAAGTGAATCCCTTCTAGTCATGCTAAAAAGTGAGTAGGAACTGCCTATGATCTTTATTCTTAAAGGACCTAAATTAAAGGTAAAGCTCCAAGTTAAAGGGCTGCTTCTTTTTTTTATTTAAAGGCCCAGTTAAGAAATACAATTATTTGTGTTTGAAAGATAGGTTTAAAATACGTGTCCTTCCCTGCCTGTTCTCTCTGTCTTTGCCTAACCCAGCACAAAACAGAATCAGATGCAGGCATGATAATGCCATTATTCACAAGCATGGTGGTAAAGAGCCCTGAAATGCAAGCCTCAGTTCTTGTTCTTTTACCTGCCTGATTTGCAGCAGATACTTGAATTTGAGTCTTGCATGCCTCAGTACAGTGCTTTTGGCACCCAAGTAAAATATCCTCTGATGCAATACTTGTAGGTTTTCTGCTTGAAACACATGTGCTTTGCGTAAACTAAATATTCATTTGGCAGTAGAGGGAAGGAGGAGAAGGTACCATGAGGGAGACAGGAAGGCTCCATGAGGTAGGGCTTAGTGGAAATGGAGAGGCACTACTTCAATATCCTGCAATAAAGGGAATTACATTTGGACTGTTTGTGACTTAAAGACCCAACTCTGAAGAATCATTCACAGCTGCAGCCTTGAAAATAAATGGTCATTTTCTGTCCACGTTCTTTCTTTGCTTTCTCAGGATAGTGAGATTTGGGCTATTAGTGTTTAGCAGCTTATAGAGCTCCTTGCTTGCTTAACAGGATTTGTGCAGTACTACATGCTCTTGGACCTGACTTCCCTCAGTTGTTCAGGAAGTCCGGAGAAAGAAGTGCTGCTGTCAAACTGTGAAGTGCTGAGCTGAAGGGACTTGACATTGTGAGGGCTTTTAAAAGGTTAAATGTTGCGACTCTGGTGCTGAGCCTAAAACCACCACAAATTCAGTCAAATGGTCTTGAGAAAATTTCCATGTTTCAGTATGCCTTGGTGTGTCTTATTCACTGAACTTAAAGCATGGTAATGTTATTTGCATTTTTTTATAGACACATTAAGTGATTTTGATCTATTGGACGACAGTTTACCAAAAGGAGGAAGTGATGGCAGTGGCGGCAACGGTAAGATAGCAGGTTGTGCTTCATATTGTTTCTATGGCTTTGATAAAGGCTTGCCCACAGGGTGGTTAAACATGCTCTAATTTGTAGCACCTTTGGTTTTGGTATCTGAAACTTAAGAGCATACCTTCAAGTCCAAAAGTAATGTGTTCTGTCTCTGCCAAAAATACCCCCAAATATTTAAGGGGTAAAACTGGTCTAGAGCAAAAACTTTCAGTGATTTTTACTGTTACACTAAGAAAGATGGCTTCTAAAACTGAAATGTGAATGTGGTATTTATTTTAAAATTCACCATGAATATAGTTTTTAAGGTCATCCAAGTGCTATTTTTGATCTTCTGTGACATACTCTCAGTTTCTTTTAGTTCTTGTAGTCAGCAAGTCTAGGAGTGGGTCAGAAGAGGGTCCACCCTATGTTCTCAAAGATTTCCTTTGTCCCACAGGATGAACTGATCTTTACACTTCCAAGTGATCCTTAGTCTTCACTTCTTTATTGTGGTGGTGGTGAGGCAGGTGAGAGGTGAGGAGGTGAGAAGTTGTGGATGCCCCACCCCTGGAAGTGTTCAAGGCCAGCTTGGATGGAGCTCTGAGCAACCTGGTTTAGTGGAAGGTGTACCTTTCCTGTGGCAGAGGGTTTGAAATCGCTAAGATCCCTTCACCACCGTATGATTCTATGTAGGGTGTATCTACTCTGAGCAGTATAAAACTATTTCATAGCTTGCCAAACTTTGTTTGGTGATTTTCTAATTGCTATGGTGCAGCTCAGTACAAAGATGGTCATTGGAACCAAGCTGCAGTAATGATCATCCTTAGGATGGTGCTGGTTGTCCTTAGGATGGGGCTGGTCATCCCTGTGTGCATTACTGCAATTTTACTATTTCCAGATCAGAGTTAGTTTAACTATCTTAATGGAGTTTGAGACGTGCTAATGGTTACTGACTTCTCTGGAGAGTTGTCCTAGATACACTTATGCTTCTTTTTTGGGTAGCTTTCCTCTTCCAAGGTTCCTTTGGGGCAGTACTTGAAAATTGGAAGGGGCGAGAAACATGAGTGGAGACTTTGTGTGGTGGTTTCATCTGCACAGGTTCCTGCCTCAGTGGTACAGGTTGCATAGTGACAAATATACTTAGTATTTACAGAACTTCTGGCTTGCTTGTGGAAAGAATTGCAGTGGATGAGGCTGGGATTTTGGGAAAGATAGTTGATTCCATGGAAATACAGCGGAATGTTACTCTGAAATTACATGAGTGCTCTGCAGTGGTGCACAAGCTTATTAAACCAGATTTCACAAATGTTCTGTGCTCATTTTGTAGAAGTGCTGAGCACTCAAGGCTGGAGTTGGCACTGCTCTAAGTCATGCTTTGAAAACAGAAAGTTTCAGTGCTGGTTTAGCACATATGGATATAATAGATGGTTTGTAATTTTGCATAATTAATATAACAAAAGGTTTGTCAATTAATATATGAGTATTCTTTATACATATAAAATGTAAACTCTCCCTTCATTTTTACAGAACGAAAGGGCCCAACTCCAAAAAGTGGCCAAGAAAATGAGGGTAAATACATGAATTTGTGTGAATGATGGTGTTTGGATGTATGAAGCTTGTTTTCTTGGGGTTTCTGTATTGCTAATCTTCTGCTAGAATGGTCACTACTGGGAGTGTCACTACTGGGAGGGTTGCAATTAAAAAGCTTTTGTGTAATCTGGAATTCTTACTTTCAGACTCTGCTTCCATAATCCTTTAAAGTTTCTATGTTGCAAATGATTCCTAAGTGTTAAGATCTCAGAGATGCTGGTGCAGTGATTGCATGCATACAAAGTAGATATGGCTATGAAAGGGTAGCTTTTTTAATTAGTGGAACTTAAAACAGGCATGCTTAAGTTCCTTAACAATGGGTATTGCTAAGAAATCACTGGTTATAAATGAGAGGATTAACTTTTCATTATGCACAGAGTTGATTATTACATTTTCATGTAATTTCAGTTTAATGGTTTTTGGAAGTGTTCACAGGGTTTACTTTGAGACAATACAAGTTTGACATGGCTTTCAGTTCCGAAAAGTGTATACAAATGTCTCTGTTTTTCTCAGCTTCTCAGGGAGCAATAGCTGGAATTGTAAGTGCTGTGGCTGCTACTGTGATTGGAGCAGTATCTAGTTTCATTGCTTACCAGAAGAAGAAACTCTGTTTCAAGCAAAGCGGTAAGAATTCCAAATTAGTTTTGTTTCCTACTGTCTAAAGAGAGGCAGTTTGTATTTATATGTGGACTATAAATTGATCCTATGCATAAGGTAGTTGTAATAGCCTAGTGAATTAATGTTCACAGGGAGTAACCTTTCTTACTAGTCATCTCAGACTGAAGAATTGCTTGCCCCAAAATTAGAGTTTCAAAACTAGGAGGACTTGAAGCCTTACATTTCTTAACATAAAAGTACTTCTTGCTAAAAAATAAGCAGGAGAGACTGCAAAATATACTTTTTAAGGAGAATCAAGTGGAGGTTGGGGATTAGAGACCTTTTCTTGCTGAAAAATACTTTGTAATTTCTAATTTTGTAAATTTTGCCTTTATGTCTTCACAAGATGCTTGCCTACTTACCAGTTTAATGACAATTTACCCCAAAGTTCATCCCCAAATGATTCTTCTGCAGTCACCTATTGCTTGCTTCCTTTCCACCTAAATAAGATATAATTTGGATCAGAGAACTTTGGGAGCACTGTGGGTGGTAGGAGGGCAGAAACTTTGGTTTTGTCTCTTTCAGTCTTTCTGACTGTTTAGTGGAGGGACAGAGCAGCCATTCAGCCAGGCACTGCTGTTTTGTAATCTGGGAAGTTTGGAAACCTTTCAGAGTAACATCTGTACCATGCATGTTAAAATTAATGTGCAGAAAAAACAAGGGCAACTCAACTACTATCAGTAGCCCATTTTCTTCACTGCTGTTTCTTCTCTCAAATTATCTCTATTTATCAAGAACCTCAGATATAAGAGAATTTGAATGCTAAACTTCTGGTTTTTTCCCAGCAGATGAAGAGAATGTGAATATGGAAAGCCATAGAGGAGCGCAATCTGAGCCACCTGGTAAGACAAGAATCTAGATGAAAGATCAGCTCTTTGGTGGGGATCCCATTAAATGCACTTTATTGACAATAGTGTAGCCAGCAGGACCAAGGCTGTGATTGTCCCCTTGTACTCGTTGCTGGTGAAGCCACATCTCGAGTGCTGTGTCCATTTCTGGGCCCCTCACTTCATCAAAGACACTGAGGTGCTGCAGCATGTCCAGAGAAGGGTAATGGAGCTGGGGAAGGATCTGGAGCACAAGTGTTGTGAGGAGCGGCTGGGGGAGTTGGAGATGTTTAGCCTGGAGAAAAGGAGGCTCAAGGGTCATCTTTTCACTCTCTACAACCACCTGTAAGGAGGTTGCAGCCAGGTGTGTGTCAGTCACTTCTCCCAGCTAACAAGTGATAGGACAAGAGGAAGTGGCCTCAACTGTGCCAGAGGAGGTTTAGATTGGATATTTGGAAAAATTTCTTCTTTAAGAGGGTTGTCAAGCATTGGAATAGGTGCTCAGGAAAGCGGAGGAGTTGTCATCCCTGGAGGTATTTAAAAGATGTATAGATGTGGCACATAGGGACATGGTTTAGTGGTGGGCTTGGCAGTCCTAGGGTAAGAGTTAAAATGACTAATCTAAAAGGTCTTTTCCTACATGAACAATTCTGTAATTCTATGATTTTACCATGACAACAAACTTAGAACTGAATCAAGCATTCTGACAATATGGCCACTCTTCTCTAGTTTTTTATTGAACAGATTGGTTTATTGCCTTGAGAAGTCGTTGAAATGTAGGAGCTTAGAGAAAGTGAATAATTGAATTTTCTCTGCAAAAATGTTATCAGAGGCAATTTGGAAAACACAAGCCTGCTCCTTCAGTGTGATAGATAACTGCAGTTGGACGTTTATTAGTGTACTATTTCTGATTGGAATCTGAAAAGTTTTCTAATTATAAACTGATACAGAACACTGCAAGAATGCATATTAAAAAATTTATGATATTTGGACAGAGATGAAACTACACTTGAGGCAAGGAGGACTGAACTCACTAGCATATTGTAATTAAAGCATTCTCTGTTGTGAACAGAGAATGATTCTTGTATGAAAGAACCATCACATAATTAATCTTTCTACAAAGGTGAGAGCTGTGGAAGGATCTCTTTTAAAGCAACAAACACTGACAACCTCACCCTTCCGTGTATGGTTGTGTAGGGGACTTGGCTGATGGAACAGGCAATTAGCTCCAGGAATCTGTGGATAGAACTGGAGGAAATGGTGTAGGTGAAAACTTGGCCTTCTAGCCCGTGTAACTGATCAACAAGGGAAGAAGCACTATAACCTATAACCAGTGCTGAAGTTCATTGGATGATTTTGAAATACTGATTATTAAAATCTCAAAGAAGTGTATATTTGTAGTATGTTCTTCTGTGAGTTTAATCTAAAACCTGCAGAACTATTTCTGGGGTTCTTTTATATAATTAAAAAAATAATTATACCTTATTTCTCTCAGGTATTGCATCAGTTTTCTATAAGCTTCCATCTGGTTCAATATCTTCTTTATAAACACTTTAAGCTGTTAAATATATAAAACTCTCAAGTACAAAACATTTTCTTGTGACTGGCTGTAAGGACTGAAGAGACTCAGGTATCCTCAATTCAGCTATGCATTAGTGAAGCAAGTAGTACCATTCAAAGACCTCTACCAAAGGCAGTTAAAATATGAGCTGTAGTTGGGTTATGCTAAAATTCTCAGAACTCAAATGTGAAATGCATCAGGTGATGCATACTTTATTTTAACCAATAAAGTCACACTTGGGATGTTATCATACATGGTTCTACCTACATACTGATGTCATATTATGTCCCAAATTTCATACCTCTATTATATTTTGCAGCCAAGCATGACCATGTGTTGAGCTAAGAGACTGGACAGCCATGGTCAGCATGGTGCTGCTCCTGATATAAATTCTGGGAGTCAGCAGATGTTAGTTTTGCTTCTGGTTAGAGGTACCATGTACCTGCATGGCTTCCAGTTAGAAGCAGTCTTGCAGGTCAAATGGCATGGCATAATAGGTGTGTGTTTTTAAAATTTTGTGTAGACCTGTCTTTGACTTCCTGAAAATGTAGTTAACCTAGGAACTTCCTTTCAGTAACTTATTTTTTGTATGAGTTATGCAGCCTGTTTGCATCTGCAAGAATTGCAAGCCTGAGCTCAGTGCTGGGTTACACTGCAACTGTAGATAGCTTCCCTGATATAGTAGGATGTGGTTATTTGAGTGAGAAATCTGGGATGTAATATCCCTCGCTAGGCAGCCTATTGGCTCCACAGAATCAAGCCTCTGCTTACCTGAATTTATCACACAATGTCAAACATCTACTGAAAGTTTGTTGACTGAATAAACTATTACACAGTAATGCAGAACTTAGATTGTATGCTAGCTTAGTGCACTAATCTTGAATTGTTTTTCACTTTTCAGTTCAGCGCACACTTCTGGAGAACTAAATTAAAGAGCGATGAAGAACATATCTTTGGAACTGGATAAACAACCTGCATTCTGCCTGAAAAATAAAAAAAAGGAAACAGAAAAAGCATAACATAAACAGCAGAGTCTGAAGTTTCATGAGAAAACAGTTCTTGTTTGAAACACCTCTGGGACTGTGACTTAGAGCTGAGTACTTCTGTATGGTTAGCCCTGTGAAGCATTGTTGCACACCAATACATGGCCTTAATGACAAGAGTGTAGAAGTATGTTGTGCCTTCACATTCTTTCCTTGACTCCTCTGACAAACGGGTGTGTCTCAAGTGCATGCAGTGTGTTTAACTTTTCCTTACCTTTCCAAAAACAATATACAATTATGGTTTTTTGTTATGTTACTGCTCTCAGGCAGTAAAAGCATTTTTTTCAAATAAGCTGTACTCAGTGAGTGGACCAACCAACCAACTTGGTGTATTTTGTGGGCACCTGAGAGCAAATGGCTCGCTGTGTATGGATGGTGGATCTGGGTGTGGGTGCTGCTGATCCAATCTGTGTAGCTGCCTGGCCAGCTGCCAGGGAAGAGATACTTGTGCGTGAGCATTCAGGAGACAAAAATTCTGTTTTGTTTTTAGATTTTTTTCATTGCATCTGTCTGGTACAGATTGAGAAAACCCAAAGTTAATGCACACAGAGCTGTCAACCTTTCTGGCTCTTCCTGCTTAGCAAGTACTGAGCTGGTCAGTTGTGGAAAAGCCTGTTTTGCAGATCAGAACCATAATTGGACTTTGTATTTCTGGCAACATTGATGTTTGGCATTGTCTAAACAGTTGTGGATGAAGTACTTGGGAGTGGGGATTAACATCTTCAGACTTCCATAGCCAAAAGCTTAAGAGAAAATAGTGCTGAATTCAGAAGGCTTATCATACATGTGTAAGGGACAGAAACAGTACTACGGTTCCAAAGTACCAACAGCAAGACTGACCAGAACAAGCCAACCTCACTCCACAGACATCCACTGAACACTAGAAATAGCAAACGTGAGAAGTGCTTTTGGACTTGTGAAGGATTCCCCTAGGATGATGACCTGTGGTTGCAACCTGTTCCTCTGAAAGCACTTGTGACCTGTGCTGTGGTTCTTGAAAGCGACAGGAAGGTTTCAAGGATCTGTGGAAATGTGGAAAACTACAGTTCATAACAGCTAAAGGACTAAATCTGGAATAATAATTAGTTCTGTCTGGAAGGAATTGTCTGACCAGTTTTGTTGGCTTTCATTCTAATTGTTTTAAATTTTCATGCAATTCTACCATATGTGTCTTATTAATGGGCTTCAGCCACCTGACAGAGTTTTACAGGAAGATGACATTTCATGGAACATCTTAGAACTCATTAATGAATTTGGATATTAAACCTGTAAATATATCTGTACATTCAAATATGAATGTATGCCAAGGATAATTCATTTAAGAATTTCTTGTACATGTTTCTTAGCTTGCAACAAAGCCTTACACAAATTTTAGTATTTTATTTTGGAATTAATTTGTCTCTTTTTGCCCCACATCTGCTTTTAGTATACAAGTGCTAAAATCATTAAGTGTGTTTGAGAGTGCAAAACTGATGTCTATATAACCAGATACATGAACGCCAAGCATAGAGAAAACAGAAGTCAGTCAGTGTTTGTTAGGGATAGGGTGGCAGGAGGAGCTCAAACTTGCTTTTCGCTAACCAAGACTCTTGAATCCTTTTTCAGCTTTTGTGAGCCTAAAAATTATTAAAACCTCCTATCAACATTGCAATTTTTTCTAAAAATAAATTAATAAAACAAAAAAAGGTTTATGTGTTCTTCTTTGTAGTAGTTCTGAAAATAAAAAACTTGGTGCTCACACATCTAGGGAAGGATCCTTTAAATAGTTTGTCTTGCTGCTCCATCAGCAGCTCAGGTTTATTTCATACAGACATTTTAATAATTTTAGATAGAAGTTGACCAGAATCGACAAAGCTTTGAGCTGCTTTCAGGAGATGCTCACTGGTGTGAAATGCAGAGAGGGCATCTGTCTGTGTGAAGGACAGGCATGGCTTTTGAAGATTTGGTAACCCAGAATTTACTGAAAATACGCACTTAGAAGTCTTCGTATGGGCAAACTTAACGGTGTTCAATGTTCTTCATCCAGTTATCATCAGATCCTTTAGCAGTAGATGCTTTGCAGGGCCATGTGCTGTCTCACCTTCTGATGTGAGAGGACCATAACTGAATGAGAGGGCAAGGCAGGGGTAGCCAGGTGCCTAAATAGTAACAAATTTACTGATTTTTCCTATTTGTGATTTGTGCAGTTACGACTCCACAGTCTGGAGTTGTGGAAGATGGAAGAAAGACTGGCTGCTGCTGCCTGGATATGAAAGGTTAAACAGAAGGGTTGAAATTTCAGTCTCTTCTCTTGTTGTGAGAAGGTGCCAATTTATGGGTTTGTGTTACTTACCAGTGGATAAAATGTAGCAGTTCACTTTTAGTTATTCGGGTGATATTTACTATGTTGCTACTTGCCATGGAAACGGGTATCTTGTTTCTTCCTTGCACAACCGGCATTTCCTTACAGAACTAAATATCCTAATTCATTGTTTCTCCCATTCATTGGGACAGGAAACATTATCAGTTAACAATTATTCATCACTCTACTGAAGTAGTTCTGCAGTCATCTCCCACAGATCAGCTGCTGCTCATCGTGGCCTTTTGAGCTGCCATTGACTTTCAGATTTGGTTTCTGTACATGTTTCAATGACACTGTGCAGTGGAATGAAAAAATACTGTCCTTTTTAGGTCCAAACTGCAAGTTCACCCCAGTGAGGTACCTTTACCATTAAACTGAGTTAACATCGATGGCAACAAAGAGTGCTGTCCTGTTCCTGTAACACATCCTCTTCACTTCTGTTTCTTATTTCAGTCCACCTCCTTTGAGGATGAGGAGGAGTTGCCATCAATTATAGGAGGAAAAATAATCAAAGCAGGATCTTGTAGAATAATATGTCACTTTATCTTTTCAAGGTAGCTGCAGCGCCAGTTTAGTTCATCCTGTTGGTGGAAAAGACTGCTTGAAAAATGTTTTGACGGTTTTCAAAGGCAATGTTCATTTCAAATACTTACCCAGATTTATCCAAATGAATTCATTGGGCTGTGCAAATGAAAACAAGGAATTCTTAAGCATAACATTTGGCAGCTTTTTGCTGTAGCTCTTATTTGTGCATATTTCAGTATCTCTGCAAAATTTTGAATGCTAAGAAAAACATTTTAGTCAACTTAGTTTTCAATGCATCTTGGACTGAATTACACTTCCCATGCTGCTTTTCTCTGTTTTGGGTTTTTTTCACTTACTCCTTTTGGAGACCACCTCAAACACACTGTTCTATATGTGTTTTTCACTTGAGAAGATTATGAAGTAAGCCCTAACCTTTTCACAAGTTGAAAATATTACTTAATTTTTGCTCTTTTCTGTTACACAGATATAAAATGAAGTGAAGAGATTACTAGGAATGGGAAAAGAACTTAAATGGAGCAAACCCACAGTTTTCCCAAATCCCTGCATTAGGAGTACTTTAAGAACCACAAGAATAAAATACAGGTTCCTCCATCTGCTTGTGAAAAATCATTGAATCTGTAGCTAGTACATAGTAATTGTATTCTTCTGTTGTCAAGAAATTGTATCACCAATTCACTTGTGTGTTTGGCTTACATTTAAATTAATGGTTTGTATTACTGAATGGTTCAATATTTTAATTAAAATACTGCTGTTTTTATGACAAAAGATGAGTAGTGTAGGATATAAGTGGCATTCCCAAGTAGTTCTAGTGTGTAATTCAGTTCTTTCATCTCCAGTAGACACATACAGCAGGTTACCCATGCCAAAGAGGACAGTGTCTAACCTCTGCCCACAGGAAGATGGGACTGCCGCTGTGATGAGTTGTGACTGAACTCTTTTTCCCTTTTAGCTTGTCTCATCTAAAAGAGGCCTGATGGGCTAAAAGTATGTGGTGTAGAGAACAGACATACATACTGGCTCCTTTTCTACCTCCATTTGCATTTCCAAAATATTGGGGTTTTCCTTGAAAGACAAGTAAAAAAATATAGGCTATTCATCCACCTTGTCAGGTGAATAGTAGGCAGATCTTTGTTTTCCTTTACACAGAAAACAATGGGTCAATGATTTTTCAAGTGCTAAAACTGCAATTTATGGTAAGGTGTTAGCCCATATATTTCTTTTTAATATACAATATTTTTTACTTGCTATCTTGGGCAAGCTGTTGCATATTTTTGACAGCACTGAGATCAAGAAGTTCCTGCAATGCCCCCAAGAACAGGAGTGGGATAAGCATTCAAGACATCCTGACTCCTACGCTAGATCCACTCCTTCCAGTGCCACCCACGTTCATATTGTTTTTATTTAGCTAGATGGGGCAATAGTTGGCTTCAGAAGAATTGAACAAGAAGTGCATCATCTTCAAACTCCCTCTGAGAATGTTCAATACCACAATGAAGTTGTATCAGCAGTGAGACTGTGCATTTTGGGAAGACTTCACTTGCAGGAACAACTGTTTTAAACTAAAGCTACTGAACATATGCGAGCTGTTTGGACTTTCCTGGGACTGGTACCTAACCTTGCCAACATTCCCATTCCCTTCAGGCAAATTCATCACTTACATGAAGATCAGCATGTGGGCGTGCTTTTGGTATTCTGGAAAAAAAAAATAAACAGTGGATTTATGGGATTGCTCCTTTCATGGTATAGTTCTTGTTTTAACTGGCTGGAAAAGTCACCTTTTCAGTCTAAATGTCCTTAATTCTTCTGAGACTGAGCAATTGGCCCTGACGTGGAGAATGATGATACCCAAATTGAACTTTAGAGCTTCTATTAGTAGCTATAAGCCAGACCTTTATAAACCATTCTGCTGTTTCAAATTTGGGCAGGGGAGAGGGAGGGAGTTGACCTACTAGAACATCAAGCTTCTTGAGGATCCAGTATCACCAAGTTCTATCAGTCCATCTTATGTTGCTGCGTCTGTTTTTTGTAGTTAGCATAAAAGCATGAGTTCAGTTCTATGTTCCGGGTAACTCAACAGAAATGCAGCTGGGGGCAGCCTGTGCCCCACATCAGACTGAATCACCCAGCAACAGCACGAGTGTTCAGATTGGCCGCCCATGGGAGCAGAGTCCTGAGCTATTTGCTGCCCTAGACAGAACAGCCCTGACAAAATCCCCTGTAGCTTACCCCCCAGCACAAGGGAGGATGCACACCAGTCACCCTGCTGGTGCAGGGCACCAGGGTGATGGCTGCAATCCAGTTCAAAGGACAAGCATGTTGGCACATGTGTTTGCTAGAGAGATGCTATGACAAAACTGGATTAAAATAACATCAGTAATTTAAAAGTATGTCCATGTACAGATAGATACATGACTTTTGTTCATTTTCCAAAGCTTTGTATCATCACACTCAACACCATCTGACATATCTCCAGGCAGGATATGCATGAATATTTATATTTAAAAAAAACAAACTAGATCAATAGAAACAGTAATGATAGGCAATGTTTACCTGTGAAGATAAGCATCCACTGGGGAGCTGAGCATGCTTCAGTTCAGTAGTCCAACATCACATTTTAAGTTTATAGAACTAGATTTTTTTGTCATCCCTCTGTAGCCCAATCCAAGTTGCTGCAAAGCAGATTCTTAACCCCTTACTCGAGCCACCAAATTAATGAATTGGATGAAGGTTAAAACTGAAAGGACTGCCTTTATCAGCTTTTATTGCTGAGCCAAGAAACAAGCAGGGAAGTGATGCTTTGAGGACAGAGTATGTCTGAGTGATTCTTTCAAGCAACTTTCAGAGAAGGACAGTCTCCCCTTACAAGCTACTTGAGCTCCCACAGCACCACACCCTGCTTTGAAGGTGAGGATGTCAAACAGGTTTGCTTTCCCCTCTGGAAAGGAGGTGGATCCAGAGTGTTCTGGCACCCTCCTCATTGGGTGCTGCCGCTGCTTCCCCAGCTCCATGCTTCCTGCCTGGGCAATAAATAAGTTTCTTTGAGCACAGGTGGCACCTTGTATGCTGCTCACAGCTTGGCTCTAGCAGGGTTGCTTGCTTTTGTTACCTGTCTGGTACACAAAAAGGTTTTTCTCTCTCTTGCAGAGCTTGTGTGTGGTGGTGAGAAACCTCTTTGGACAGAGCTGCTGATTACAAGTGTTTCCCTCAAACCTTGGCACTGCAGTTGCAACATCTACCATCATTGCTTGGAAAAAACCAACCAGAGCAATCAAGGCACTGCATAGAAGAGCATGAAGAAATTCAGAAATATTTTTCTTTTGTGCCTTGGCTTCCTTCTAGTCCATGTAAGAGGTAAGTGAGCTTTACCTAGGCTTATTTAAAGGGCTAGATTATTAAAAATGAAAAAAAAAAAAAAAGACAAAAATCCCCCAAACAACCTAAACCCCCAGCCCCTAAAAGGGATGCTTGTTTATTTGGAAATGCTTGCTAGCATTTTTTTTTGTTGTTGCTACTGTTTCATGAGTAGCATTCAAAAGTGTCTATATGTATTTCATGAGTTTCTAAAGAGATACATATCTCTTGGATGATTGCTAATAAGAGCTATGCTAGTTGAAGTTTGTTTATTATAATTTCTTATTTTCTCGCTAGTGTTGCTTCCCTAAAATGATTCACAAGCTTAGGCTTGAGTATAAACTTTTTTAAATGGAAGCTGTAAGATGAGAGTTTCCAGGGGACCTTACAGTTTCTAAAGACATCCTTAATCAAATACTGACTTCATGTTTTAAAGCTTTTCTTGGTTATTGATACTTTGAAACCTATGAGTTTTATTGTAAATACAAATTCTGATTCAGTTTAAAGATCATGCTTTTATATTGGTGCATATGCTTTAATAATTATAAACTAATAGTTTATTAACCTTAGTCAATGTATTTAGGACTAATTAAGAATTGAATACATTTTGTATATATTTTTTGATGAATAAATAGCAATAGGGAAAATGTAGCATTTTTGTACTGAGTCATTTTACTATATTCAAACATAATTTCTTTCAGCAAAATATTCTTTCAAACTTTTCTTGATGTCAAACCAAATAGAATTATCTTTGTGTGCATCAGCCATGTGGTGTACTTGTAACCTTTTCTTTTTTGTGTATTAGCAATACTGCAGAAACTTTTAGTGCAGTGTTGGCTGCAGGAAGAAATCAGTCATTAACCAATAGCTCCAAAATAGCAGCTGCTGCTGATCCTCCCACCACCCTGTATTTAAACGAAGTCCCTAGGAGATCTTGCAGTGATGGTCAGTGAAAAAAACCTTGTCTTAACTTAGTTCAATGGTTTGATTTTAACAAATGAGGAATTATTTAGAGGTCTTCAGCAATTAGCATGGCATAGAAAGAGCAGAGCAGTAGGACTGTGCTGGCCTGCACATTCTGTTGTGAGCAGTGATGATTCATGCAGTCTGACCTCTGGCATGCAAACTTTCTTGTTCTGTAACTGTCTTATGTTGAATAGCTCAGTTCAGACAATCTGAGGCTGAGCAAGCCAATTTGCATATACTCTACTATTTTAATTACAAGGATAGTCAGCCTAATCATTCTTCACTTATACATGTGCTAATTTACAGCCAGTTCAGGCTCTGCTTTGGGGAAGAAGTCATTGCAGAAAGTTCCTGTGGGCTTTGGGCACAGTCTCATGACTCTGGAAACTATTTAATCCACTTTGACAAGCAAAATTAATTATTTAACTCTATTGCAACAGACGCTGAATTTTATCATCAAAGTATTCCCCGTGTTTCAGGGGATATTCACAAGAACATCTTTGCAGTCCCAATCAAGACATGATACAAGAAAGGCTTGACCATGCTGGTGGAAAGCTGGTCTAAATTCTTGTGACAGGAATGATAGGGCATGATTCACCCTTTTATAGGCAGCTTAATTATTTTCTAAATTGTAATCCTCTGTCATAGTATCTATAAACTACTGGGCCACCACAGCCAGACCAGATGACATCATTCCTCCTCATCCAGCATTTCCTTTGTGTCCAACTATCTTGAGTTAGTTGGCTAGACTACCTTGACGGACACATCTCAACAGAAGCATAGCAGAACCAAGAACTGTATTGCACAAGGAAAGTGAAATCTGATACAGGTCAGAAACATATGTGCTCACTGCAGTATTCCATTTTTAGCTACACTCTTTAGCTTTTGTAATTTCCAGACTTAGATAGGTTACATGAAGGCTCCTATATATTTGAACTTCAACAACGAATTGTCTTGAGAGGCTTTTAGCCCAATCTGAATGAAATAAACTTTACAGAAACTTCTTCCACTGAATTTCATGGTAACATCCCTCATCAGTTCCTGCAGCTTGGCTGATCTCTGGTAATTCAGGTTTGGCTGTGTCTACACTGCCCATTTAAGGTGTGCTCAGACACAAGTCACGTTGCTCCCTGTTAACAGAGATCATGCATCTGTTTGAAACACTGGTCACATTTGGGTCACAAACCTGTGTGCACACCTGCAATGGGGAAGCTATGCAACCTGGGGGCTCTCCTGTCTATGGACCTGGAAAGCAACTGAGACTCTCACTCAGGCCTGACTGCTCAGAATGCTCCTCAGGTTCCCAGTATAGATATAATCTATATAACCATGGTCTTTAATGCTGACTGATAGATCACATGTTTAGCCGGTGACAAAGACAGTGCAAAGACTGATGATGTCTGAGATGGTTTACATTTGCTTCACCAGATATTGAATGCTACATAGGTAAAGGGAGCAGCATTTATTGCTATTCAGTAAACAGCACATCTCTGTTCAGCTAAGGCTTACAAAGTTTTGACTTAAAATCAATTGTAGTCTCAGTTAATTAGCTGTGCACTTTATGGGGAAAAAATTGTAGACTTGTTTGGATTTGAGGCCCTATGTGGCTTAGTTCTACGAATAATGTAGTTTTCACTGGAGTTAAAAGAGCAGGAGAGATGAAAAACACAGTCCTGTTTTTCTAACACTGCTCCATGTAGCTGCAGTCCTCACTGTTGTTCTGTGTGAGGTCTCTGTGGACGTGCTGAAGCATTTATGGATTCAGCAGGTAACAAATTCTCTTCTGCTGGCTGCCAAAACTGTTTCGCTCCCAAGACCTGAACTGCAATTATCCACAGGCATGTCAGTGCTATCAGCTAAGGGTGTGATTGCAGTTTGAAAAATCGACATACCTGAACTGGTTGAAGCACTAACAAGGCAGAGCTGTTGCAACATCAGAGCTTGGGAAGAGAAAACAACTATTGTAGTTACTCAGCTTCTCAGGTTCACTTTTTAAGCATTGCTGCCACACTGCAAGCCTGGTAGCAGTGCCCAACCTGACTGAGTATGTATTTTTAGCTTATTTGCACCAGCAATTGCCAATTCCTTTCCATCCCATTGAGGATAAAAAATAACAAATAAATGTCAGAATTCTTTCAAGATTAGAAATCAATAAAAATAGATCTTTCTGTGGCATTTTGCCTCATAGTTGGAGGAGAGAGATTCAGTTTGTTTTGATTAGAGTCTTCCTTCCTTTCCACAGGCTGACATCTATGAATGTTATGGGAAAATACTAAAAATACTTAAATATGACCTGTAGTACAATATCGCAAACACACTAGCCTATCTGAAAGAAAGGCTTGGATGGGTTATGAAAATATAACAGTCCCACTTCCACTGAATAAGCTTTGCCTGTTACCAGTAGATTTTTAATTCCTGAAGAATTTATGCAAAAGTTAAATCACAGCAATGTATTTTCAAAGGGCAACAATGCTACAGATTAAATGATAGGAAAGGCCAGAGTAAGCATTAAGATTAGCAGGCAAGTTAAAGTCCTTCCTTACATCCCTGGTCTTATTACAGCAGTGGTGAAGGAACCAGGGGCTATCCATATTGAAGGTCAAGAGGTGTTTTGCATGCATTTTACTGGTGTACTTGGTATGAAAGTGGGACGAGGAACATTACAAGACACTCTGTGAGCAAGAGAAACAGCAAAGCCTGGCATCTCCCTGACCACCTAAATATTTGGTTCCCTCTGTTGTGTCCAAGCTACCCATCAGAGAAAGTGGGGATTAGCCAGCTGGTACTTAGGCAGCGAGTGGTCACTCAGAGAGCCCAACACAGCTGTTGCCTGTGCCACACTAAGGATTTCAGTAGGAATACTCATATAGGTCTCTTGTTTGAGTACAGTTCTCATGTAATGTGACCATCATTAAGCCTGAGACTCTCAGACCAAGTGGCTGAAAAGGGCTGGCAGTTTCATGAACCTGTAGTGACAAAGAGAAGCTTTGGATTAAGAGCCCACACCACGGGCTAAGCTCTGCTGCCTCATGACACAAAGCTGAAATTCTGAGATGCACAGGAACATGTATGGTGTTCCTTCATGGAAGATCCCATTTCTTTTGCTCTGCCTGCGATTTTACAGCACACACCAGCTTCTGAACTCATTCTGAAGCAAAATACAGAAAATTATATGTTTTATTTTAGGTTTGCAGGGCATATCATATCATAAAGAACATCAGTTACCTTTGAACAGCAAGGCAAATATCGTAGAAGATTTTCTTTTGTGTTTGGTGAAGCTATGTTGCACAGAGCTAAAGCAGTACTGCCACTCCTACTTTATTAGTGCATCTTAGTTGCTGCTGATTACTTAAATATGTTCTTGTATGAATAAGCGAGACAGTCCTTTTCATGTCCCTTGCATTTAAACTAAAACCAGAAGTGGCCTAGCAAAAAGCATGAAGTCAATAATCAGGTCCACATATTGTGGTCTATATACTGGACCTTGGATCTTAATTACAGATTTTAAAGCATACTCATTTTCCACCCCAGCGTCAAGGGGTTGTAATGGCAAACGTTGCTTATGGAAACTAAAGGTCCTTGAAGGAAAAACAAGCTACAGTAACCTCATCAGCAAATATGGACCATGAGGCTATTACATGAAAGAAATAGTACCTGCTCATTGAGATTTTGTCCACAGTGTCCACTCTGGGGTGTAAACCTTTATGTTCTCCCAGAAGTGAGTAATTTCCTTTAAACAAACATAATTGCTTCCGGAATAAAGTTGGACCAGTACACGGGTATGTTCCAAATCACATGCATGGGAAAATACATCCCATTTTCTCATTATGAAGGAAATAAGTTTCTTGATTGTATTAAAATCAGAAATGGTCTGTGCAAAGAATAACTCACAATTTCAGCTAAAAAAACCCCATAAAATGAGTCTCGCTAGTGATTTTGGTAACATATTATTCCCTTTTAGAAAATTTTTGTTCTCATTTTTGAGTCACTGACTTTTTTCTTGGTCTCTGCCAGCTTCATAGTGTTTTAAGCTCATTGTATTCATGAAACAATTCCTATTTAATTACAATGAAGAAATCATACTCATTCATGCCTTTAAATACTGTAAAATCAACTTATTCTTCCTTTCTATCTTGTTCACAATTAGAAGTTAGTTACTTCTAATTTATTTGTCACACAGGTAATCTCATCCCTATCACTACTAGCAATGCACCCAAAACCAATGAATTTAATCATCTTAATGACAAAATTATTTATCTAACACACATGCACATATATGCATTTTAGATGTGTGTCCAGAAACATGTAAAACACATACAAACACATTTTCTCATGGATTTTAACTTCCTTTATGATATTAGATTATGCATATTAAAAGCCTGAGAAGTTAATTTCATTTGTCACACAACCTGATCCTCACTTAGCAATATTCATTACTGCTTTATTTAAATCTGCATCACTTTAAGGGCCACAAGCTGTGTTCATATGGATCTAGTCCAGGACTGAGCCTACTTATGGAGATTAAAAATTGCACAGTGATGTCATGGTGGCCTTTTGTCAGAAAACTTCTGACTGCTGTTGTCATGACCAACTGATAACACTCACCTGCAGAATACAGCCTTGCTCCTCGTAAATTCTACTCAAACACTGTGGGACCTCAGACCCTTGTGATCAAACAGATACATGCTTAAAGGGTGGGGGATCCATTCAACATTTAGATAACAAATTAAACCATAGACAAAAGATGCTACTGTCTACATTTGTGACTAGATATTTCAGAAAACTAATATTCAAAATTTGTGAACACCAAATGCACATGGGCCTGAGGACATGACTTTGCAAGGACTGTTTTGTGGTGTTCAGCAGGAGCTTATGGGCATTTTCTCAAATTCTCTGTTATGAGTCATTGAGAACCACCCAACATAAAAACATTACTACAGTCATTTTATTTCTATGTCAAAACAGGGATACTCCCAGAAAAAAGGTTAGAAGTAATGCCAAGAAATAGCATACTAGCTGAAAAGCAGCAATAGAAGAGATAGCTGGGAGATAATACCACCTGCAGAGCTAAATCTCTTTGTAACTTTATCCACATTAAAACAAAACAAAAAAAACCAAACCAAAACAAACCAAACAACAACAAGGCCAACAGCAGCAAACACAAAACCCCCAACCAATTAAAAACCCCCAATGGAACAAAGCTGTTTCTGCCCCACTAAAATTTCTTTCATTCTCATTTTCTTCAGTATATTTCCAACTCTACTATGGAAGCTGATCTCAAGAAAAAGGGATTATGTGGAAAATTAATTTCTTTCAGTCCTTTTGTTCTGTGGGGAGCTTCACTAATTTATTTCCCTTGTCATTTATCTTCAGAGTTCTCTGAAGTGACTGCAGTTCCTATTGAGCTACGTATCCTCTGAGAATCTAATATGGTTTTGTTTTTAGACCCACCATTATGTGGATGAAGTCTGAGCTGTTCAGCTATTTAACTAACTGTTATCCTCCAAAATTAGATTCTTAAAAATGTCTAGGTACCGTCTCAGGAATGATAATGAGCATTTAAAATTCTGCTCAACAGAATCTTACTCCTTGTGGTCATTTGATGTTATTATCAGAGGAAGCTGGTATGGAAGTCCAAGCAGTATTTTGGTTTATTGCAATATAATTTACCATGCTGTACAGATGTCCTCATACAAACTGCCCATCTGTCAAGGGTTACATTTACATGGTCAGAGATTTCACTGTGGATTCCTGTCTTAATCCCAAGCCGTCATTCTGTGTTGGTGCCCTTTTCTTTTCATTGCTTGGTTTATCGTTAGAAATAATTTTTTAAAAAATCAATACAAATAATTTCTGCAGGAGATTTTCAGTCTTCGTTTTTCTCTTCTTAAAATTTCTGTAGCTTTCTTCTGTTTCTCCCTTGAAGTCTCAAAACAATACCTTTTGCCTTTTCCCACCTTTTCTATAACAGAACAGACATACAATAGGAGAGGGAAATGTTGGTATTGTCCAGAAGGGACAGAGGGTGTTAGTAACTGTTTCAGTCTGTTGTTTTGCTTTAGTTCTCATGCAGTTGAAAGCATCTGCATCATCTTTCTTGAATTTCATATTCTGGTTAGATTCCACCTTCTATTTTTATTTTTCCTTAACTTCAAAGAAATATTACGCCTGAAACTTTTCCACAGTCTTCCTTCACAAGATGATTTTGTCACATTCTCTTTACAGCATTAGGACCTCAGTAGTTGCTTTCCATATTGTTAGTTCCTGCATGTCATGACCTGTAACAAAGCAGCTGGTTTGTCCAACAGCTCTTCAGTATTACAAAATTATTTCTGATGACCCTAGTTCTGATTATGGTTACAGAATTATTCCTGATGACTCACTCCAACAAGAAATGGTCTCAGGCACTGATGAAGGTGGTATCCTGAGGCAATGGGGTTCAGGTCAGACAGCCTCCTCCAGTACTCTGGATGCTGATCAAAAATGAGGATTTTACCCAAAGACAAAATCAAAGGACAGTCAGGATTAAGTTGCTTGTACTGATGGCACTGAAGAAATGCTTCAGAAAAATAGAATTTGACCATATAAGTCAAGGCAGGAGGTCAGCCTGTGGGTAGTGTGTCTGCATGAAGATCAAAGTGTTCCATGGCTGGGGTGACAGCCCACGGGCAGCAGCTCAGGGCCCAGTAAGGAAGGGCTGGTGGTGTTTGCACAGCAGGTGAATATGATAACACAAGAGAGCAGCTTCTCCTTGGCCTATCTGAACAAACAACTTCTTTGAATTAAATGGGCCCATGTCTCACAGCCATTCAGGACTGCACTGCGCAGGGATGACAGCTGACAGCTTGTTCTCTGCCTGCTGCTGTTTGGATGGGTCTTTCTTTTGCCTCTTCCTGGTGTTCTGGCTCCATACAGAGCCCTCAGGTCAGGAGGTCATGGAAACTGCCTGCTGACTGACTGTCTTTTCTTCTGTCACACTCTTTCTAGGTCAAGGTGATTTTGATTTAGCTGATGCCCTTGACCACCCTGGTATGTAAATTTTCTATCTTTATTTTACTATGGTGTTTGCACCCAATAATAACTCTTAAGTCTTTTTCCTTGAGGAATAGAATATGAAGTGTTTACTACTTAAGTTAAAGATACACAGAACTGGAAAATGCTAGATTTCAAAGTTTCTATCATGAAATGAACATTTTCTTTAAAAAAAACCAAACAAAAAATAGCTTTGAAAACACATCCCTTCATTTTTGGCTTCTGCTGTGATACATAAAGATTTATTGAAAGCAGCTCTCTACATTTGCAGATACCTGCTTTTGTTAGGTTGAAGCTGTTATTGTTTATTGACATGTCATTGTGTCCAACAGATGACATAATTACCAGGAAGCCTACAGTGATCAGAAGACCAACAAGACCTGTGCTCAGTGAGTAATAAGTAATGGGTCATAAAACTGATTTTGTATATGTGAGAAGCTTTCACATGAGGTTCTTCATCATATTTTCCCTTGTGCTTTAGCTGAGATAATGTGTGGATAATAGCTGTCTGCTTTATGTAAAATAAGTGCTCTTTTGACGGTTTCCCATTACCTGTCTTCAGCTCTTCCAGTGAAGTGTTAAAGCACGGCTGGCCAGTCATGGTATTTTATCTCCTGAAGATCTTCTTCATACTTTTCTAGATTGTTCTGAACTCCCTGGGGAGTATAACAATGGGTAACTTGCTAAAAATGGCTAACTGTTCCTCTACTTTTTTTCCCTATTATCCTTACTTTTCTGTATATTTATTCATGAGGCCTGATAACAGACATGGAAAAGATCCAGAAGCAAGTTGGGGGTATCCTTTCTTCTCACCATTTATTTGATTCATATTACCTAGTACTGATTGCTACAATCACCTGTGTTAGAAAGGAAAAAAGGTTCTGAAGAGTGAAGAGCTGTAGTCCTGAGAATGCCAAACAACAAATTCCAATGAACACTTGTTAATGTTGAAAAAACCCAAATTCCAAACAAGAACAAAATTGGATTTGTGATGGAACAATTTATGACAACATAGAGTTTTTTTCATGTAAACTACGCTGCAATAAATTTCTGTCTATCAAACAAGATGCTTTAATTGGAAAATGCTGGATAACATTAGCCCACACAACAACGTTAGGTCTTTTTCTGGACAAACTTGGCAACAAGACTTTAGGTGCATGAAAGTAGTTACATTTTCCATGCAATTCTCTGGCTCCCTCTTTGAACAAACAGGGGCAATATTTTGTGAAAGTGGTAGTTATTATATACTTTAAGGGCTGCATTCTTCCTTCCAACTTCATTTGGCAAACAAAGTTTGTGTCTGGCCTAGATTAGAAGTGTTTGTCTAATTTAAAATACTGCACTCAATGTGTATTTGTTCCTATCCTAATGCAAACATTTCAAGTAAGTTATTTGAATTGTGCCCTAAGATACTTTATCCTTGGTCATGCTTAAAGGTAGCTTAGGGATGCCAATATCGACATTGAAGCTGCCTAAGTCAGGTGAAAGGAATTTTTATTTTTAGGGACTCCTAAATCTGTTAGAGATACAAACATCAAATAAATATTTGCCCTAACCAAATCCACTTCACTAATTTTTGGGCAGGAAGAACTCCATGTTTTTCAGACTCTTTCAGAGTCTCTTTCAGCACTACAGAGGACTGCAGAGAGTTTAGAAAAAGAAATTAAAACTTCTTAAGAAAACCCAAGCCCACGGTGTTACAAATCAATTATTGGAGTCGGAAAGTGCAGAAAGATGGTACAAAAGTATGTTCTAGCATCTGCATAATGCTTCATCTTAACTTCAGGGTGTCCCCTATGTCTCATTCAGAAGTGAGGCCAGCTGAGATTTTTGTTCAGCTGAGGCCAGTTACAGGCAGTGTCCCCTGGGCATCCCATGCACCTCTGCCCAGTTGAAGGTCTCCTGTAGGCCCCTCCCTAGTGTAACAAAATTCTTCACAAAATTTAATGGAAGGTTATGTTTATTTACAAATCTCAAAGTAAGTTGATGTTTACCCACTCACATTGTTCCTGCATTCTATTTAATTCAGCCATATCCTCACACCCACATGCTCATGAGCACCAAGATGTGTCTGGTGAGCATTGTGTGCAACATGAGACAAAGCTTGCCAGCTACTGAGCTCTTACCCTGTCTCTGTGCTTCTTCTTGATCAGAAATGACAAGTAGAATCCACAGATCTTTTATATCCTTTAGGAGTAATCAGGTATTATAGAGAGGTCCTTTATTAGAGGCCATAATATTTCTCACTCCAGTGTCTCTGAACCCTTGGTTAGGTTGCTGCCCACTGTCTTTTTTTTTTTCTTGCTTGTTCAGAGTACACAAGCTATGTGCACAGATTTATTTTCTAGGTGGACAATCAGGAAAAGTAGTAATATACTGCAGCCTTTGGTGTTAGAATACCTTTCTGCTTTTCCTCTGCTGACAAGTCATCTGTGCTGTCATCAGAGCACAGGCCTGCTGGTTTTGACAGAAACAACACATTCCTCAGTTTTACTGCTGGGAACAGTGACCTTTATTGTCTGTTCTTGTAACACTTCGCTGTTTTTTCTGGTCCCTACAGACACATGCATTTCCATTTTTATTAAATTCATATCAACCTTAGCATTTCTGCAACAAATCTCTGCATGAACCCTCCAGAGTAGAACTTGCATTTTACCTGAATTCTTCATCCCAATAATAAATTGAATCCAGTTTTCAATTTATTGCTTCTTACAGTGTTAGCATTTGACAGGTAAAGGTATTTTTGAAATGCAACTCTCTGCTGGGCAGACACAGGGAGGTTCAACACCTGACAAGAACAAACCAAGTCATGTATTATGAATTTGATTATTTTCCTGCCAGATTTCCTGGTGACATCAAAACATTTCTGAGTTGTTACGCAAATGAGACTAGATACTGTGCAAAAGCAGCTTCCCACTCCTCCTGGATATAAAGAACAGAAGAAAACAGACTTCTGCATGGTGATTTTCTTGTGTTTTGCAAATTCTGACACACATGTAATGAAAAAAAAAAAGGTGTTTAATTGAGAGTCTATCTAATTGTCTGTGGCAATAAGCACTGTTACCAAAATTTAGAGGTTTTGCTGTCCCTTTTCTTCTGATTCACTGCATTACTCCACATTTATAAGCATCAAGAAAGGGATTCTTGGAGTTATGACATCCATCTAATATATGTCTTTCAGAACTCACCATCATTCCATATACACCTTAAATACCACCCACATATTCATATCCACACCTGCGTGTTAGAAACAGAGTTCCTCTTTATGCACCTGCAGCTCATGGAAAAAAATTTTATTGGATGGAAAGGTTCCATCCCAGGTTCAGCACAACACATGTACAGCGCAGGGCAATGGTCACAGCTTGTTGATTTACTGGGTAACATGCACATACAGACATTTAATTCTATCTAAAAACCTTTATAGCTGAGGCAAAGAAAAACAGACTGTCTCCCAACCTCAGACAGGTGCATATGATTGCCTGAAGCAAGGGGTCACCATGACCCTTACGTAGATTAGGTGACTCAATCTCTCCCCAAGTAGGTTATTGCTCCTTGGTATTTGTTCTTGAAATGGGTATTCAGTTTTTGCAGTTCAATAAATTACACTTAAGCCAAACATACCTACACCAATTTTAACCACAGACATAAATGTTAATAATTAAGTGTATTTAAGAAATGGATACAGTCACATATTTTAGCAAAGATAATTTTATTTTTTTTACTTGCACGTATATTAAAGAGGTATTGATCTTGATTCAACTGTAAGATTTATTTTGACATCATTTAAATCAGGAAAAAAACCTTCATATTTTGAGTAGAAAATACTGTACTGTTTGTCAATTAGTGTGTGGGGAAATATTAGATTCTATCAGAGTTTTCGAGAAAAGTGTGGTAAGTTATTTGAATTTGTGGGACTGATCTGAAAAAGGTGCTTGTCAAACATTCAGTTGAACACATTCTAATGAAAATAACATTTCATTTCCCTCAAGAATTGTGTGTAATTCACTTTTCTACATCTTCCTCCTATTCATTTTTAGACAATGATCTACATTTAGGAGATGCTCTTGGTGGGGGTGAGTACTCTCTTATTTCCTTGACTATAAGGGGATTTTTTCTTTCATAGTCTTTTTCTGAGCTCTGCCTAATTTGGAAAAAAGAGATTTCAGTACTGCAGGAGGTGCTATGGTCATGTGAGTCATTACAACTCATGTACATGCAGCCCTTCTGCCTGAGGCTGCCACGCAGTGTCACCAGCTACCTTTGAGAGCTTCCAGCTGCCCTACCTTGCATGCACTGAAGTTAACGGGGGCTTCCTGTGCCATAGCAGACCCCCCCAGGCATGGCCCATTCACTGTGGTGGCTCAGGGTGGAGTCCTCTGACAGAGGCTTGATGATGGTGATGGCTGTAGTTTCTTCAGCTGCCAAAAATGAGCCTGCCTAAGAATTAGGAATCAGAGGTAAGACTGGATGGAGAGGTTTGAGCTTCTTGTGGCTCTGCTGATGGCAAATTAGAAATTCAGGAAGGAATGTTTCAGAGATGAGCACTGATGATACAGCCTAAGTTTGAAGCAGCCAAGCTGTTGTAACATGCTGTTAACTTCCAGATATTGCCATAACACCCAGATCTGACCTAGGAAATATTCATAGTAATGTACTGAGCTGTGCAGACATGTGAAATCCTTGAGGTTGGGAATTTGTACACCAAAGTTTATTTAGCATGTTTAGAGATGTACCAAGGATGTGAAGTACTCTAGAAAGGTTCTTGAATACTGAAGTTACCCAAAATGCAACTAGTATTGAATCAAAGCCTAGAATTCCACTTTAATCACAGCCACACAAAAGATCAATTACTTTTCAGCACAGATCAGTTACTTCAGCACAGAACCTCTGAATCAGCTGCAGAGGTCTGGTTTACTTACGTTTCAGTCTTAGAGAATGAAACCTTTTTTACTGGGGTTTTTTTTTCCCATTTCCATGTTCCCCTGTGGTACTTCAGGCCTTCGTTTGAATGACATATAAGTCCACACTTTACAAAGCTGAATATAATTTTGTTAATAATTCCCATGTTTATATTGTCATTTGTTCCTCCCTGTACTAATTGTTCCATTCCTGCAGGTTTTTAATGAGTACTGTTATGAGAGGATAGGTTAAATATATTGAGTAAATAATTAATTAATAGCTTAAGTATCTTCATTAACCAAATCTTTTCATTCGAAGGATGGCAAATTGTGCTTCCCTTGGTTTTTATTTATTTGTTCTATTTTCAGTTCAGGTTCTTAATTGACCTTCAGACATGGTATAATGAGGTTAAAGTTATGTCTCTCGTTATCAGTACTTCTGAAGACATTATTTTTTCACCAGCTATGCCATACAATATGTCTTCTTATGCTTAGAGAAGACTAAGTGCAGCATCACAATAGAAATGAAAAATGGGATTGGGGGTTTTCTGCTTTTGCGCCACAGTGAGTCTTAGTTCATGACACAGAGAGCTGGAAGAGATCAAGCCCTTCCTCTACTGAATATAATTAACTGGGCAAAGTCTGATTCAGCAAAGCTTTACGACTCTACCTAAAATCCATTGACTGTAGGCTACACTCACTTGAAGTTAAGCATATACCTAAATAATTTTCTGGATCAGAACCTAAATGATGGTCAGAAACAGAAGCATATTTAGCATTGTATTTAGCAGCTAGGCAAGAATAAAACACAGCAAAAGGGCATCTAGCATGTTTGGAAGGTGAAAGATACAAGGACGGGGAGGGAAATTGCTATTTATTTCTGTGACCTAATTTTGATTTGTGCAGAACTAAATTCACTGCCTGGCTATGAGAACAGTTAAATATGTGATTGAATTGGTTGAAAAAAGGATGGCAAGAGAGGACCTACTCTATACATGCAGAGCAGCAGCCCTAGATATTAAATTTGGCAGCCCTTGATACTCCAACACCGTATATGCAGTTTGGAAAGTGCTTCTATTCATCAGATCTCCTGCTCTATCCAATGCATCTCGTTCTAATCCTTTGGAAAAAATTAAGGCTAACTGCTAACACAAAGTTCTAAACAACAACAAAGCTGAAGTCTGAGTTCATTTTGCACAGATCAAGAGCAGAAAATTCATTATGCATTAGATAAACTCAGCATCTGCTAGATGAAACCTATCTGCAGGCCTTATTAATACCTGCTGATGGCAATGAGATAACCTGTTGCCTCCTGCGCAGCCTAGAACACCAGCTTTTCTCTTGGCTCTGAGTAACTGCACCACTGACACCCACAGTGACACATGGTGCCTCCCAGCTGTCAGCTTTAAACAATGTTAGCACTTGCCAGAAATACATGAAATATTTTCCTTCAATGTTTTTGTGAATTATTCTCCTCTTTTGAAAATATTCCCTGTTCACTTCCAAGTCAGTTTTTGTTGCTAGATATTTGTTGATATAGTGCTTAAGTCTTTTAAATTACTGAGAAGGTCCTTTTACTAATTCATGGGAAGACAAGTTAGAAATAGGTATAAAATGTCAAATTGTCCTACTCTTTATTTACAGTTCCCAGTTTTGCCTGTTCAACCATCTAACAATATTAATTATCAATAGGTGACATCTCAAGAAAACCTTTATACCCACCTCTACCACCACGCCCGGGAAGTTATGGTAATTCTGGTAAGACTATTTGTTCTTAAGAAAATGCAGCGCTATGAGCAGACATTTTGAATACTTTAATCTCTTATTTCTGTAGTAATAGTTTTTATCATCCTTTCCCTACATCTTCTTTGGCAGTCACTGTTTATGACCCAGTGTTTGGAAAGCTTGTTTCTGAGTTTTAGTGTTGGTACCATAAAGTTTTTCTGCCTGCTCAAAATGTGGGACACTGTGTCCTAAGTGGCACAAGACTAACATTTAATCTTGTTTGCATTTTCATTTTGGGTGTGTATACACTGAACTATGTGAAGGTTCAAATTTGACATCTAGCCACAGGGCAGGGATAAACCTGTGTTCAAATCCATTTGAGATGTGCATCTGAGATGGCCCTGGGGCATACAGCAGATGGGGATGGGCAGCCTGTATTGCTTTTGAGTTTGGTTCCAGACACTCAAATAAAGTAAATGTGGCATATCTATTCTGGCTTTCACCCTGTACCTCTACTTACTTTGGGTGTGGCTGTAGTGGTGAGCCATGTACAGGTCCTTCTGGAGTCCTCCCTGGAAAGAACCCACTGACTATCTGCTTCAGGGATCACTGGGACTCAAGATGTCCATGTTATATAAGGATTTGAGTTACTGAAGGCCCAAGACCACGTATCTCACAACTACCCAAAACAGACACAGAATTTGTAGACACCAGCAGTGCCAGTACTTCAGCTTTCAGGTGAATTTTGGCAGGTGACCATTCAGTGCAAGACATATGATCCATCCACCATGTCGAAGCTGGGATTTCAAAGGTTCCTCACCTCTCCCTAGAACACTACAAAATGAGTGGACAAGGGAGCTGAAGGGGTTACCATTGTAGAAAATTTTGCAGCTGGAATCTTTATCTTGCAGGGGGTTTTGATGACTCAGATCTCCTCGATGGGAAGCCTTTACCACCGGTTATAACAGGTAGCCTTTGCCAATTTCCCTTGCAACAGCTTCCTAACACCTGTAAACTGGAGCTGGTTGGTTTTGCTTTAGTGGTAATCTGCTTGTCTCTGAAGGAATAGGAAAAGACTCTGCTATTTTTATTTAGGTTAGTTATCCTTCATGAAAAAATATGGTTTGGAGCCTGAAGCTAAATCTTGAAACATGTTCCAAAACATGTTGTAGCACTCTGGCATATGCCAGAAGCCTGCAGGTTTTATCCCTTTGAATTCAGCAAGGAAAGTCCCAAAGCAAGGGGCTTGCTGAAGTAGATGGACCAAGACTAAGATCTTGATGTAAACTAATGATGAAAGATCTGATTGTCTAGAAGTAGAGAAGAGATAGAGTATACTGGCCTCCCTGTGAAATCAGCTTGATGTAGAGTGTTACATATGATCCTTCTATTAGATGATAGCATTCATGACCAAAAATGAAGTGTCAAGAGGAGGAACAGTTATTCCTCTGGCCAGCACAGCTATCAGTGAGGGGTGGAAGGGCAGCTCCTCTCTTTCAGTCCTGTTGGGCCACCCCTTTTGCCCTTTGTATGTCACACTTTGCTGAATAAAGACTTAGTTCTCAAAACATGATGACAAATATTTCGATTAAACTTCACCCTCTATTCCAGGAGAAGAGGAGCATCCTTTCAATCATGGAGGGAACACAGGTATAGTAAATAATTTACATTCTTCTACAATTGATTTCTGATCTTCATGAAATATTAAAACCATGTTGGCCCTCTAAAAGTAGCACATATACTAAATTAGGCTTTAAGACACTATTTTCACATCAGCTGTAATGTAACACAATTTCTATTCATCTGCTTAATTTTATTGTTTCACAAAACTATTTTCATAATTTGGGAAAAGCACACTTTAGTAGACAATATGCTTAAGACAAACCATCTAAGTGTCTCTGAAAAAAACCCTTCTCTTTCTTTTTCCACAGATTCAGGATTAATAGCTGGAGTTACATCTCCTGTAATTTCTTCTTTTGTAATACTGGTTGTTGGATCAATAGCAGCCTACACTGCTTACAAGAATAAGAAACTTTGTTTCAAACCACGTGGTAAGGCCCAGTTTTCCACTGATTTAGTGCTAAAGTAGATGGGAATTTGACAAATAATTGTCTCTGCCACCACAGAGGTACCTGACTCTTGTGGCTCTGTGTGTGGAAACCAGCCCAGGTGCCCCAGATCAGCCTCAGAAAAGCTGGAAAAGATCACCCGCAGTGGAAATACTGAATGTTCAATATTCATTTTTCAGGTGGGGCTACAGTGTAAACAACTGAAAGGAGAATTGCTCTCATCACAGGTTCCTTTGGTTGGTGACATTCTACATTGCCATTTGGACAGAAGAAAATCTTCCTTTAACGAACATTTTCTTGAGACATTGCAATCCTGCTCTCTCTAACCTGATGTCACTTTTGCACCTCGAGCTTTATGTCATCAAAGATATGCTTAAAACATCCAGAGATTGTATTGCACTCTCTGACCTGAATTCATAAAGGTTGGATACGGATTTGGACTCAGAAGTTATCTTAAAGAAAGAAATCAAGTTTGATATAAGCTAAAAAGGGAAAGATTTGGGTTTGTGAGGATTCAAGTCACCAAATAAATTTTTTTTCTGTTTTCAAAATTAGCCAAAAAACTTCATCCTTCTGATAGAATAGGAATAAGGAGTTTGCCGTTTCCCTTAACACTTGTTGGGTTTCTCCAGTATATTTCTGTAATGATTACTGTTTAAAGAAAATTTGTAGTTGTATAAAGGATTAAAAATTTGAATGCCTTTACTTTGTATTTATGTCTGAATTTTAGCAAAGTGAAAGGAACTATAGCTAGAAAATTCATTTTTAATTTTATAATATATTGAAAAGATTATGTATATTGACAAACCACTGTTTAAAACAAAATAGAGAGGAACACATGGTAATTTTATTTATTTATTTATTTAATTGATTAATTACTGAAATGGTATTTAGCTCTTCTTAGGAACTAGAATTTCACATATGTGTAATTTCTCTTCTTGAAAACTTAGGCCCTACTCTAAGAACCTTTGAAAGCATTCATCTAGCAAGACGGGTTTTTAAAGAAATACTTCTTATTTGTAACTTCTGAAAAGGGAAAATGGGTACAAAGCTTCTTCTGATTCATTTAGAATGAGTTTGTCATGCTTCATTCTCTAAGCTCCAAGTCACAACAACTTTTAAACTTCATGCTATGTGGAGGTGTGGTTACATAGTTTTTCTAGCAAGACTATTTCATGTCTTTCTCTGATTCCTGATCAGCCTTGCTGGGCTAGCAAATACCCTCGTGTAGACAAACCTATCACAAAAACTGACACTTTTCCTGTCTCTCTGCCTTCATTTAGCTAACTGAATCAAAAAACAGCAAATGAATGAAATACAGTTGAAAGCCGGCAAAACTAGCAGTTTACTGACAAATCTGCAATACAGCCATTTTAGCTAACTTTTTAAAGCATAAGGAAATCAGTGTGGCTTTATCTTCGTTTTATATGCAAAGCATGTTTTTTGTTACCAAAATTCCTTTCAGATGGAGGTAAATATGACTTTGTGTTTAGAGGAATACATATACTAAACATGTACTTTTTCATGAAATAAAATACTATTTGTCTAAATTATATTTTAAATGGGTATATATCAGTTTCTTGCTTAGATGACCACGATTTTTTTTTTTTGATTCTGAAAGAAATTATAATGTACATCAGCTTAAACATAGAAACATCTTGACAACATACAAACAAATGAACACCTTTGTGGCTATCACTTTTAATTTATGAATGAGAAAATATTTTTAATATGGTGTGGTTAATATGGTTTAAGGACATTTAATATTTCTTTTAAAATAATAATCTTCCATGTTAATAGTTAAAACAGATTGATATGTATTTTGTCAGGTAGGCGTAAAGATTGGATTAATGAAATGATAAGTGTTTTGCTGTTACAACTTCAGTGGTTTGTTCAGCCATGAAAATACATATTTTGCTTCTTTCTCTTCAAAATTTTCAATAAACACCTACTGTGTTTTATCTAAGATGATCTATGTTTTGTTTGTTTCGCTTGCTACTTTCTGGGACATATGAGGACTGATATGTTCTATATACAAGTTCAACTATGTCCCACTAGGATAAAGAAGGAAATGCTTCAAACTAAAGAAAAATTACAGGAATAAAAAAACCAAAGCAAACCCAAAAAAACCAAAACAGCTTAAAAAAAAAAAAAAAAAAAAAAAAAGAATAGATAATTAAGTGTCTAGAGAAGAATCTACGGGCAAAATTTTTGCTTTTGCTATGCTATGAAAATTTATTTAAAATTGTTCATATTTTCAAAATAATTTATTACTTGTGTTGATGTTAGCCCCCAAGCAGATCTATTATGGAGAATTTGAGCAAAACACATGAATCTGAATGGATAAACCCTGACTACCCAAGTGTTTAACCCTCTGAAAATCTTTGGTCTAATTATGTCAGCATACACCCAATATACCAATATACCAGTGTGCAGCAGTGTGCACACTTTTAGGTGTTAATTTCCGTTTTAACTAGAATGATGAGATGATAACAAATTTATAGTTATTGAAATAACTATTTCTATTATTATTATTTCAGGTAATTGAGGGGTTATGTAGGGAAGCTCTAGTGTATTTAAGTCTGGAGGGGAAGGAATGAAGGAATATAACCTAGCTGTTAGAACATCAGAATTCTAGCTTGTTTTACTGGCTCACATATTTAAAATCCATTCTATAGCGTAAAAAAATTTACTGGCACACAAGTAAAACAGAAAATCATCTAAATGTAGACTTCACTTTTATTACCAAGGAAAAGCTTTTTTTAGTCCTCCAACTGAAATACAGCTGCCAGTTAAATTATCTACAACAGTAATCTTGCTACTCATTAACATGCTGTTTATTTAACTTGCCAATATAAGCCAAAGGTGAACACAGATCCCGGAGAATTCTGTTTCTGTGGGATAAATAAAACTTCATTTCCTGTGTGTTTATGTCCTTCCTTCCTTTAAACACCTCACCACTACTACAGAGCAATGACAACCTCTTCTCCAGTGGATCTCTAGGATTCTCCCAGGGTGTGAGGGAACAGATGCTGCAGCTTCGAGTGGCAACAGAGATCCCTTGCAAATTGTTGGAAAAAAAGTTTTAAATAGTTGAGTGGTACCATTGGGCATTTTTTTCCAGTGGTACACTGTCTGAATTTGTTGACCTCTGCTACACAGATACTGATGTTCACAGCACATTCTGACACAAAAATGCCTCGGATGAACCACAACAGCCTAAAATTACCTTGCAGAGATATTGCATGGCTGAATTACGTCACAATTACATGGCTTCTAAGCTAGTGGCAAAAGCATGCTGTGCGAATAAATGTGCATTTATGGAAATATTTATAGCCCTCTGAATAGCATAAGCTCCCTGAAAACATCTACTTGCTTATCTGGGTGACAAGTTACCAGACCGCGTGTTATCTGTAGGGAATAGGATGGCCCCCGAGAGTTAGGTGTAGACTCTCTTCACTCACGGTGAATCCCGTGTATCTGGGTGACCACATGCCACGCTGCAGTCACCCTACTCATGCTCCGAGACCTTTTCCCACGCTCTGCCACCTTCACCATCACAGAGGTTGGTGTTTCCCTCTGGGCGCTGCGCGACGGAGACTCCCCGAGCTACGTCCCTTGCTCTCGGTTTCTGCACATACGCGTGTGTGTGCTGGGGAGGCTTTGTCACAGCGGCGGAGAGCGCCCAATGCATCGGGCGGGATACGGGACGGGACGGGAAGGAACAGAAGGAAGGGGAGGCGAGGCGAGGGTCTCTCCCAGCCCGGGGTGGGCGCAGCCGGGCGGCGGGCAATGGAGGAGCCGCGCCTGGAGGGGGGCAGGTGCCGGGCCGGGCCGGGCCGAGCTCCGGGCCGTGGCCGCCTCGGGAGCGGGGGCGAGCGGGGCACGGGAGCGGGCGGCAGGAGGGTGCGCCCCTCGCAGTAAAGCCAGCGCCCGGAGTGGGGGCGGGGTGGGTCGTGCCAACCCCCCCGCCACGGTCTCCACCGCTAATGCCTTTTCTCTGCTGCTGCGCAGGAGTCCCTGCGAATGTAATTCACCTGCCAGTGCCTCCAGCAGGAAGGAGGCTAATCCCCTTGCGCGGTTTAGCGGCCCCCCCGCCTGCAGGCGAGGCGGCGGCAGAGGTGGGCGCCGCGCACCGAGCCCTGCCCGGCCGGCCCCGCCTGCCCAGCATGTCCGGTGAGTACCTCCGCCCCGCAGCCCCCCGCCCGGCTTGCCGTGAGCAGCTTCTCGGGGCTGATGGGGCCGATCGGCAGCCCAGGCTGCACCCCCCGGGGCTTTTGCCCTTCTTTCATCCCGGTGCGGGCGAGGGTCTCTGCTGTTTTCTTATCAGCGGAGTGCTGTGCTGTAATTAGCAGCTTCAGAAGAGGATTTTAACTGTCTGGGTGATGGGGCGAAATAGCTGAACTCATTTATGTATTCTGCTTGTACGTACAGCTTGGCCTGCTTGGGTCTCTGCGTGCTTTCCTGGTGGATCCCCAGGTTGACGGGCTGGGGTTGGTTGCCTCAGTCTAAGGCAGGTTCAGAGAAACCTTTCTCATGCCCCTTCTTATACAGCACTGGTATTGGTCTTAATCAGTTATCCTTAAAGCCATGAAGTTTTAGGGCTAATCACATGGGGTGGGTGCAGGTACCGTTCTGTTTCTTGAACCTACTCAACTTTTTCCTTGGTTTTGAGAGCAGCAGCTCCCACAAAGCTTGGTTTATGGAACCGTTTGAATGGTGTCAGGCATCTGGACAAATGGATCCCAAGTTTGAATTCATGTATGTGGCACTTCAGCACCAGGAGGATGCAGAAAGCAAATCTGCAAATGAAAAGATTAGAGAATTGTGGTTTTGTTTGTTTGAGGGTTTTCTTTGGTTTTGGTCTTTGGGTTTTTTTTTTTTTTCTTTTTTTTTTTGGTTGGAAGGAAGGTGTGGAAAGACTGGAAACATCTAACTAACTCTGGATTGCTTAAGGGATTATTACTAATAATTATTACAAATTATTACCATTTTTCAAACTCCTATATTACTGTTTTAGGTGTTACGCTTATTTGCATCTTATGATATTGTTGCATTTGAGTTTTCATGAGCATCATTTACTATCCATTGAATACCAACATTGCAGGGTCTTGAAGCAGAATGTAACAGTTCTTAACTGAAAGACACATAATAAAAACTACACAGAATTGGAATCAAGTGCTCTTCCAACACAACAGCAGTAATCCTGTCTACTAAAATTCAGTGATGTTTTAATAAAAGATAAGAGAGAGTCTGGTTTTGGATGAGGCAGAACTTCATTAGGCCAAGAGAAATATTGTATGCCATTGAATGTCAATTTAAATTCTGTAATAAAAAGGTCTGTGTAAAGTGTTTGCTGTTTATCTTCATTAGTAACATAAATGTTTCTACTGTTAGACCTAAGAAAGCATGGGAATTAAAATTTCCAGCTGTCATTTGTTTACTAGGGCAAGAACTGCCTCTCTGCTGGAAACTTGCATAATAATTTTTGGTAGGGGTCTGACTCAGGTTATTGTCTGACACCATTGTTCATTTTATCTACTTACAACAAAACACTTCTTGACTGCTTATAAGGTCGTGGGTATCAGCAGGAGCAAACCTTTCTGTTCCAGGATATGGTTGTGCTAGGTCAGAGAAGTGAGAAGCCTATAGCTTGTGTTATCTTTTGGGTAGTCTAACACATCTTCACTGAGACATGCTTCTGGGGGAAGATCCATAGAGACCTTTGTGTGGGAGAGGGAGTAACAAAATTGTTGTCAGGGAACGTGCTGTGAGTTGGAGCTGTGTTATATCACTGTCGCTTGGGATTTGAGTGGGGTGCTTTGCCTCAGTGGCACAGATCCAGGCTGCAGCCTGCTCATCCTGCAGATTGTCTCTGGAGTAGCAGGGGGAAGGTTACAAAAGAGCAATAGATGTATCGGGGAGGGGTTTAAGAAAGCAGTTGTACAATGTTGGTTAGTATGAATGGCAGTAGGCGCTGGGGACCTAACCAGCCTGCTGCAGGCTTTCACTTATTGATTTATCTGCTCTTGTTTTTGTGCATAAGATGACAATGTGTTACTTAGAATGTTTTTACAGAAAAATCATAACGTATGAGAGTCTGGTCTCCTGTTGCCATTTTGCAGTGGGCAGCTTGGTAAAGTTGAATTGTTACTCTAGGAGCTACAGCTGGAGCACATCTCTCCTTTGTCTGTCTGAAGAAATATAAAAATATATTTAAAAGCTATGTCTAGTGGATTATGGAAAAAACCTCCCTACTCTTCTTAAATTTGTCTTGAATTTGGCAGGTGCACTTGAGTCACTCAGAGCTTGTTATTATCAGTCACTCCTGCTTCTCAAAGTGGATACCTGGTGTTTGTTAATTCTCTTTTTCTCTTTGAACATCAAAGTGAGCACCACCCTGTCTGTTTGCTCTGTTTGTACTCTAAATAAACCTTTTAGGTGCCCTAGAATTAGTTTTCATGCCTGTCGAAGAATTTTGCCTCTGGCAGTGTCAGAGGTGCTACTTCTATGAGTAAGTAGCATAAAAAGTTGGTGATCTTGGCTAAAAAAGCTTTAACGAGTTCCACATAAGATCACCCTGACTGTACTGATTCACATTACTTTTGCTGTCTTCTCTGTGTAGCTGCAGAGCAGGTTCTAGAATAACTCAACAAGTTACTTCCTTGAAAATCCCTGTTTTGTCCTAAGAAACTTATTGTTAAGTAATAAAACTGAGGAGCTACTACTGATGATAATTTCTTAATTTGCACCATCACGTGCTGTGTGGTAATCCAGACAAAAGAAATGAGCAGATTTATGAATTCATATGACAGGGTTTTAATGGGATTCTAGTTGTACACTTACTTTACTCATAGTTCACTGATTGTAAGTGGTATTATATTTGCCATAAGGATCTACAGCTTGAAAACAATTTGCTTGAAAACTTAATACCCCTAACAGTGGGTGTTGTCCATTAAAAATCTTATTGTCATTCAGCACAAAGAATTAATGTTATGCTTAATGGTTTCTCGACACTCAAAAAAAACCCCCCAAAACAAAAAACAAAACAAAAACCAGTTGCAATGAATTTAAATACCTACACCTCTGGCTTTCAAACTTAAAGAAGATTTGATCTTTTAAAGTCAGAGAGTGAAACCCTGTGTACACTAGATTTCATGCACTGTCCTTGATTTCAGCTAAATGGAAGCTTTCAGGTAAAAAATTTACTTCCAAGAATGTATATGAAAACCTGATCCTCAGTTATAAAAATAAAATATTTACTTATAGGCTATATTCCAAAGAATTTTATAAACAAGGCAAGTCAAGTAACACTTCTTCCTTGAAAGCAAGGATTAGATGAAAGAAAAAGTAATGATAAAATATTTTGATTTTAAACCCCTATGGATCTTTAATGAATTAGTGATAACCCTATATGGTTTTCAAATTGCTAGGATATGCTTCTCTCCTTGCACCAGAAATATTTTAATGCTAAATATTTTCAGTCAATAGTTTTATTATCTATTTAATTATCTCTATAATGATTCACTGTATTAAGAAGGCCATAACATGTATCCCACATCTGATTCTCAAAACAGACAGGTTTTTTTTTATTTTTGTGAGGTATCAGTGAGAGTTTCTTAGAAGCAACAGTTGTTTGTCACTTTGCTTCCTTGTGGTTCTGACCACAGGGGTACAGGGCATGAAAGCATTTGGAGGATGTGGTAATTTTCCATACGAGCTTGCTGAACTATTTAATGAGTAGTTTGTGTATTTCTGTATGTATTACTTAAGTAAAGATTCAGCTTCTGTAGCTAAAAGAATTTGCAAAAGCCATGTGAAGATTGTGTTCAGTTTTGTGGTTGCTGTTTAAAACAGTATTTTAAGATTGGAACTCCCACTCATTTTGCAATTTGTTTTTCATATTAACCTAACTCCCACATTCCTCTCAGTACTTGTTTTATTACTTTTCTTTGGCTGAAGATGCTTGTTGCCTAACACAAAACTGCTTTTCTTTCCTGACTTTTTGCATCTTTTCAGAGTAATTTTATTGCTGAAGTAGCCCTCAGTGGTTTTCTGGTTTACATTGATTTTTATGGATGCTTATATTTATTCCTTTAACCTTCTGGAAAATTGCAGTAGGAGCAGTTTACTTCACATCTGTCATTTTAAAGCTACTCCTTATTCGTTGTTTTCTGGAAAGCGCATAACTTGCTTGATCTGTTATTATAATGGCAGATTTGAAAACTCATTTTTTCATTTTCTTCATCTGGAAATTGTGATCAGAAATGTTACTGGAGTTTGCTTAGTTGTGGGCTTTGCATGGATGATTTGGGGTTTTTTTGGCCAAGTTTGACGCTTACTGGGATTCTCATGAGGTGCAGGGATGTGTGGCAATGTCAGCAAATGTAAGGTATGTGTGTTTGAAATAAAGCTGGCTGGCTGGAGATGAGTGAAAGAGGGCAAAAAGTGGGGGGAAAAGGCAGCACACCAGTAGGTATGTGTTTTGCTCTGGATTTGGAGGATATGAAAAATAAAAATACTTAGTATCTGTTAGCTTATCACAGGCATCAACCATACTTTATTGCATACCGTGATGAAGGTTCGGGGTTAGAACTCATTCATTTTGGCAGCCTCTGGCTGAGGCAGCCATGAGGTAATTTGTTGAGTTCTCTGCAACTTGTTCTGTGAGATTCTTTCCTAGTGTTTCTCACAGACCCTGGAAACTGTATGACAGGTTGTTTATGTTGGTATTGTTTGGTTGTTTTAATTTATTTAATGCAATTGCCTGTCCCTTAAGATGATGGTGGTTCTAAACAAGTATTTCAACACAAGTGTTTATTCAAGTTCTGTAGAGCTCAGTGGAGTTCCCCTCATCTGTGTGACCTGCTCATCTTGTTCTGGTTAATTTTGCAGCCTAGAATGTATCATCCTTCTTTTCCGAGGAGGCCGTTCACCTTGCTGAGTTACAGGTTCTCCCCAGGAGAGCTTCGTTTGGTTCTGGCACAGGGCAGAGCTGAAGAAGCAGCCCCTCGTGATCCTGCCACTGGCCTGGTATCTCTCCTAAATACATTGCCTCCTGTCATGCAGGAGTTTGGTCACTTTCTTTTTTATTGTAACTTCTTTTCTCATGTGTTTCTTGATAATGAGGAACACTCCTAAATTTCCTGAAGTTACTTGACGTAGGGATCCTCAGCTTCTGGGAGGTGTACTGATCTTGGTAGGAATTTCTCTGTACTTGTTCAGACAGCACCAGGTACTGTACCCCAGTACAAAGAAGGCAGAGCAAAAATAATGTTGGGTTGATTCAGTGGTGTTATGGAAACAACATTTCTGGCTAGTACTCAACATCTTGTTCTTTTCCTCAGCTTTTGGCACTGCAAAAACAAGAACATTTTCCTTATTGGTTTTATTATACTACGTTTGTGAAATATAAAATCTCAATATGCACAGATCAGCTTTTTTCATTGGTATTATGTTTAGGCAATAAGACTTAGGGAATTACTTGTTTAAGGCTAACCCAAAACCTGCAATTGTGAAAATCAGGCAAACAACAATAATAAAAATTAGAAACATACATTCTGCTCTCCCTGGATTTTCTATTCAATTGTGTCTTTTGGGGGGAGTCTGTGAGAGAAGAGAGCTCATCACAGGAGCTGCAGGTTGTTATAAGCTGCAGATTGTTGTTTATCTGGAAGAGGAGGGAGCCTGCTAAAAGGGCTTATGTTAAAACTGTAAAGTGACTCTTCTGAATATTTTTTTTCAGTAACAGATCAAGCCTTTGTGACCCTTGCTGCTGATGATGTGTACTGTCAAGGCGCTCTCGTTCTCGGACAGTCATTGAGGAACCATAAGACATCCAGAAAATTAGCAGTTTTAGTTACCCCAGAGGTTTCCAGTGGGATGAGGTAAATGTTAATGTGTATTTGAAGATTTAAATAATGGAAGAATAAGCAACAGCATGGAAGATTTAAATAGGTTTCTATGGATTTCACAGCATTATACCTAAAACTTCCCCCTTGGCTAGTGATTTCTAAGAGGAGTCTCAAATAAAATCTGTTATAAGCTCCTAGGCCTAATAAGAATTCACTTGCAGAAATAGAGCTTGTGGCTGGAATTTGTCTCATAATTGAGAACACAAGCTGAAAATTTGGAACTAAGGTTTTAGTGTCTTGCACTACTGTTTTTTCCTCCAATTTTTCTCTCTTAGAAAGAGCAAGATACATAACCACCTGTGACATCACAACTCTTCATACACCTAAGAGCTCAGTTTCACATGACTAATCTTCTTAAAATATTGGTGGACACCTATCATGATAAGAAATTAATTTCTTTTTGCTTTTTTGTATAAATCACTTTGCAGTTTGTGTTGTGATTCTACAGGCACTGCAGAATAGCATTTACAGAAATCTTATTGAGTCTGAACTCAAGCCCTGTTATTTGGAGGACTGTGACACATGTTAAACGGCACATGCCATGCCACAGCAACTTAAACTCTTAGTTCTGCTATGTCTAAGGAAGTGTGCAAGCTCCTGTTTTCTGTATGCCATGTGAATGTATTTGCAATGCATCTGGCTCAAGAAACATATTTTTGCTGTGGCTGGATGCACAAAAATCTGTTTTTACAGACTTTTGAAGTATGGAAATTGTCAGAACACTGTAACCTTCCTCAGGGAATACAGTATCGGTTTGATGCACATGTCAATACTAAGTCTGTAATTCTTTTCATGCCCATTCCGTGGGAAGAAAAACCTTTATAATATAGATTTTAAATAAAGGACAGCATTTTTTTTTTTTAAAAGTAGATCACTGAAATATACTTCTAAAAATCTGTACTGTACCTAGTTCTTTCCCAGTTAATTCCTGTTCCTTGAAGATCAATCAGGCAAAAACTAAAGAGCCTGAAATCTGGATTTCAGCTAGCACAGGCTTTTCTTTTTCTGTATTTGTGAGACAAAGAGGACTTTGATTATAATAGTGTAGGGTAAACAAATATGTTTAAAAGACTTTTTTTTCTTACTTCTTGAAGGAAAATTACCTACTTTGGTGTTACCTACAGAATTCTCATGAAATGCATGCATAGAAAAAAGATGTTTAGCTAAAAGTCTTATTTGAGATGCTATATAGTAGTGAGGAGCTATATGTGGTGAGCAAGTATATATGCACCTTATAAAAGTTGCAGTTTTGAAGCTGTGTGTACTTGGGCACAATAGGTACAAATGAGTGTGCTGGCAGTGCATGTCTCACCCTGTAAAATGCAGAAGGAACAGTATGGTGCTGTTCTTTAGAATCAGTTGTGCAGGATGAAAGCTGCTTTAATTTCTCTTGGTGTTTCTAAAGGAGAGAAGTGACTAAAATAAGGATTGTTTTCTCCTCCATAGAGCAGCTGTCGCTTTTGAGATGGGCTGGTCCCCATAGTGGAGGAGACCCTGTTTCATGGCTTGATAGCTGCCACTGCAGTAGGCTGTTTGCAAAGACTTTTCGTTTCTGACTTCTTACTCTAGCCAATCAATCTAGCTTTGGTTATTGCCATAATTAATGTGGTGCTGGGTGTCACTGTTTTCACGCCTGAAGCGAACTTTGATGAATTTGTCTAAATTCCCTTCTTTCTCTCCACTGCTCACTCTGGTAGGTCAGTCCTCAGCAGTGTATTTGATGAAGTGATCGAGGTGGATGTGCTTGACAGTGCTGACTCAGTCCATTTGGCTCTGATGCAGAGGCCAGAACTGGGTGTAACCTTCACTAAGCTTCATTGTTGGACTCTTACTCATTACAGCAAATGTGTCTTCATGGATGCAGACACTTTGGTGAGTGGAGTGGGAGCCATGGAAACATTTGTGTCTGTCTCTGTGGGATGCTTCCTTGTCAGGCAGCGCACTGGCCTGTGAAGTGACCAGATTTGCTGGCGGTCACAAGGTCACAGGAGCTCCATCCTGGCACGTTTTAGCAATTCTCACAGTTGTGCTGGCTGCATAAAAATAAATTCAGTTTGGAGAGCAGCCTCAGGACTGTCCTCAAGAGAGATCACAAACTCTATGCACTGGGTCTTCTGACAGAAATTTAAAATAGATCTCTCTCACATACATTTGTTTGGAATTATTCTGGTCAGGAAGGCAGGATGGTTTTAAAATGGAAAAAAAAATCCCAGACACATTAATTTTTTTTTTTTAAGTTTTTAGATGTACAGAGGTAAAAATGGCCATAATTTTGGCAAGGACAGTCATGTCAGCCTTCCCTTGTGCTTTCATGGCTCACTTTGAAAGACTGGGATGCATTTTAATTTAACAGGATTTTATTTGAACTAGAAACCAAATTAACTAATTCTTCTTGAGGAGGAAGGCTTATGATTTCTTGCTTTACGTTAAAGGAGGAAGGCAAATTTTTGTCTTTGTTTTAAATTCAATTAAGTAATCTTACTTCTAAAAAATTTTCTTCTGGTTTTCACTGGCTCAGTTGTAGGTGGGGTCCTGACTTTCAGTGACTGCACAGCTGTCTTTCCACAAACTTTAAAAGTTATCTGGACCTTAACCTGATTGATTTTCCCACTTCCTTGTGAAGCTTAAAAGAAAAAAGAAAAACAAATCACTGAACTTAAGTTACATTAGAAAACTGGTAGCAAGACACAGTTTTTCTACTACCCCTTTAGTCAGTCTGTTGCTTACTAAAATGATTTAGATTCCCAATTTTCATCCAGTTCTGTTGTAGTTACCAAGAATAATGGACTATGGAAAGGTGAGTTAAGAAAGAAGTAAATTGTGTGTTTCCATGGTGTAACATTTAAAGGGGCCATGGATGGTCTCCAAGGTTCATAAAATAATTTCACAGGCTTTGCATTTTATCAGAGAAATCATGGAGAAACACAATTTATGTTGCCTTATTATATTAAAAATAAAGGTTCTGACCCCTAGCATATTTTACAATGCCCCTGCTTTTATGCTCTGCAAGCCGTATATATACGAGGCCAAACTAGCAATTTACTCCATTGGTACTAATTTGACAACGCATGTTCTAGACAAACATTTGCTCTAACATTTTTTTCTCTTTTCCTACTCTCCCTAAGGTACTTTGCAATGTGGATGAGTTGTTCGATCGAGAAGAGTTTTCGGCAGCTCCTGATTCTGGCTGGCCCGACTGCTTCAATAGTGGTGTATTTGTGTTCCGGCCCTCCTTGAGGACTTACAACCTCCTGCTCCGGTTTGCTGCTGAACATGGCAGCTTTGATGGTAAGGGGCAAGGCTCAAGGAATGAAGTGCAAGACAGTTTCCATGCTATCAGGCAGAATAGAGGAAGGCAGGAGTTCTCTAGGATTTATCGAATTGTACCCTACAAGAATTCAAGGTGCAGAACTTTGCCTTTTACACTGTATTTAAGGCCTGTTGTCTTACTATGGACTGTTCTTCCCAGAAAAGAGCAGTGAAGGGACATGGTGTCTGAGTCTTGCTAGGTAAGCTTTAATTCTGCTGTCTGGCTTAGGAGAGAGAAACACAGCTGATCTTCAGTCTTCTGCTCTGAGGGACACCAAACACTACTCTTTTCTTCATATATTACAATAGAACTTCATTTACACTGAACTTGCATTGGAGTGAATCAGGTATTATTCACTTCTACATGCTCACAGAGCCATATTTTCAAGTGCAAGTTGCAGTCCCATGAACACACCAATCTCATTCCCCAGTCTCACTGCCATCCTTGGATGTGAAATTTTGATACAAGTTTGAGTGTACACACGTTACGGTAATACTGTTCTATGTATTCTTTAGGAGGTGATCAAGGCTTGTTGAACAGCTTCTTCAGCAACTGGGCAACAGCAGATATTGGCAAACACTTGCCCTTCCTCTATAACTTAAGCAGCAGCTCTGTATACACCTATGTTCCTGCTTTCAATCAGTAAGTAATAACACTTCTGACTGACTGTAAACCTCTGGAGTTTGTTAACGAACATCCTTTCGTAGGAGAGAGTAATAATGGTGAATTTGGTTTATAATAAATGGCAGTATCACAAATGATCTCATGTAGAAACCATGCAGTAGAAGCTTAAATATAAGGTGAATGTATGGACACAGGGAGAGTCCCAGAGTTGGCTACACTGTCTTTTATGTTCTTTCAAAGAAGCTTCTTTCATTTTTGACAAAATGTAATTATTTTGGCATTAGGTTCTGACAGGTTTACTTTTAAGGTTGTTCCTTTGTTCTTGAGTAATTTCTTAGGGAAACAGTTGGCATTGCTTAAATTTTTTTGAGCCATTCCTTAGGTTCTTCTATGAAATGAAATTTGTGCTACTAATTATATGACTCCAGACAATGCAGTTGAGAAACTTTTCTGGTAAAAGGCAAGTTGGATTTAGGGTGTAATGAATTTCTGTTCCAGTTGCATAATACACTCTAATGGGAAGATGAACTTAGGCTGATGTATTTATTAGTAATTTTTAATATGGGATCAGTAATAACCAATTTTGGTGATTAAATATTTGAAGTTATATATATTTGTTTGTGAATAGAGCATGAAGGAGGACTGGAAATAGTACTGCATGAGCTGGTCAGTTTTCTTCATGAACTTTTCTACTGGAATCAGTAACTGGAAGCAAATGGCAGTGCAACTTTCTGTTTTCTGTATGTTAAAACACGATGAATTAAACCAGAAAGATAGAAAAGAATATCAATATATATAATTTCAAATGTGTTGCTGTTGCAAAATGTTAAATTACCTTACCTGCAAGTAAGCATGTTTCTTCTAGGAGTTTATATCAGCTTAAAAAAATATTTTATGTGTAGACCTGTATGTTTGATCTCTACAGTTTTGGTAGAGATGCCAAAGTTGTTCACTTCTTGGGAGCAACAAAGCCCTGGAACTACAAATACAACCTTCAAACAAGGAGAGTTATGCAGGATGGCACCACCTCTGGATCTTTTCATCAACTGTCATTTCTTGCCCTCTGGTGGAATATATACAGTGCTAGTATATTGCCTTTGTTGGAAAAACATCAAAAGATGGAAGACTCAGAATCTGAGGAATGCAAGGTAACTGATAAGGGGTTAGTGGGAATATGTTGGAATCAAAATGAAAAATTCTTAAAATTCTGTGTTTGCTAGAGGAAGAAATTATATGGTGTGGTGGACTGACCCTGGCTGAATTCCAAGTGCCCACCAAAGCCACTCTATCACTCTCCTCCTAAGCTGGACAGGGAAGAGAAAATGTAAGGAAAGGCTCATGGGTCTGGATAAGGACAGGGAGAGATCTATCACCAGGTACCATCAAAGGTGAAACAGGTTCAGCTTCGGGAAATGAATCAAATTTGTTACCAATCAAATCAGAGTAGAATAATGAGAAATAACCCCAAATTTGGAACACCTACCCTCATCCCTCACTTCTTCCTGGGTTCAACTTTACTCCCTATTTTCTTTAACTCCTCCCCCAAATGGCACATAGGGATGAGGAATGGGGACTGTGGTCAGTTCATCACACGTCTCTGCTGTTCATTCCTCCTCAGGGGTTGTATTCCTCACACTCTTTCCCTGCTCCGGTGTGGAGTCCCTCCCATGGGAGACAGTCCTCCATGGACTTTTCCAACATGAGTCCTTCCCATGAGCTGCAGTTCTTCATGAACTGCTCCAGTACAGACTTCCCTTCTGTAGGATGCAGTCCTTCAGGAACAGCCTGCCCCAGGTGCGGGTCCCCCATGGGGTTACAAGTCCTGCTGGCAAACCTGCTCCAGTGCAGGCTCCTCTCTTCATGGGTCTGGTGGTCCTGCCAGGAGCCTGCTCCATCATGGGCTTCCCATGGGGTCACAGCCTCCTTCACACATCAACCAGCTGTGGTGTGGGGTCCACCACAGGGTGCAGGTCGATCTATGCTCCACCATGGACCTCCATGGGCTTCAGAAGGACATCCTGATTCACCATGGGCTGCAGGGGTATTTCTGCTCTGGCACATGGAGCACCTCCTCCCCTTCCTTCTTCAGTGATCCTGGTGTCTGCAGGGCTGTTGCTCGCACATATTCTCACTTCTCTGCCTGCAGTTGTCCAGTTGCAAGGCAACTCCTTCCTCCTTCTTAAAAGAGGAAGGAGATTTTCCTCCTCCTTAAATCTGTTATCCCAAAGGCGCTACCACCATTAACTGATGGGCCGGGACTTGGCCAGGGGCAGGTGCATTTTGGTGCCAGCTGGCATTGGCTCCATTGCACTTGGGGGAAGCTTCTGGCAGCTTCTCACAGGAGCTACTCCTGTAATCACCCTGCTACCAAAACCTTGCCATGCAATCCCAATATACGTGGGAAAACTTAGTATTTGCTGCTTGCACTGATTGCTTATAGAAGTGTCCAAAGTAGTCATTTAGGAAGGATTTGTAGTACTATTTGTCTTTCCCAAGATATCCTGCAGCCATCTTCTTAATTGATAAAGTTTTTATGGTAATGTATGTGCACGCAAAAGTATGATACAAATTAGCCAGGGAAGGGATAACCTGGAGATGAAAAAACCAGACTTTTGTTTTTCTTGAAGCTAAGTTGTTACAGACCATCAAACTAGTTCTTGAACTGTAATAAAATTTACCTTTTCAGAACTACATTATAACTTGTTCTATGAGGGTCATAACAAATAAATCAGGTTGGCAAAAGTAGTGTTAATTGCATTTAGGATGTTAAATACAGTACTCTTATGTCATCAAACATTTACTGATCTCTTCGTGCTTTTTTTTTTCTTCAAAGGAAATGCAGCAATGTGTGCTTTTCATTATTAGAATAAAAAAACCTGTTGATAAATGGATGATTTCTTACAGACCAGTAGCATAAAGAAATGTGTAGAAGTACAATTTTTAATTTTGTATCCAGACATGACAAATTAGATCCCATTTATGCATATGTAAATATTTTCTTAATGTTCTATAATATTAAATTATTAACATAATTGAACTAATTGCATAGTCCCATAAGATCAGTTGAATATTTACCATCAAAGCCTCAGAGAATAATTTGGCTTGTTAACTTCATGACAAACTGGAAAGCAGAGGAAGGAATGGGTAGTTTTTGATCTTATGCTTTAACATGCTTTAATTGTTAAGGCATTGAGTATTAAAGAAATATTTCAGCTATGGTAAATGAAGGTGGAAATACCTGTTAGATTTACCTCCTGATGATGCTGGTATACTCATGATTGCAAAACAGCAAAAGCCTAAACTGCAACATTATCTGAATCTCGGTCCATACACCTTTCTTGCATTTATTAAGTTATTCCTTTAATGATTAAATCCCTGTAAGGAAGTGCAACTGTTGCAAATAAATTATTACTCCCCTGAAAAATTGTATTTCAGTGGTGGGATGTTTTTGTTTTCATTAGCATGCTTTCAATGGAGTTGAAGTTACACTGAAGAAGATCAGTCCTTGTGTGCCCAGTTCACTGCCAATGCCCGAGCTCCCAGAGCAGACAAATGAAGTAAATCCCACAGCATACTCACCCGAGGAACTCGCCTTCAAAGCCGTGAGTGTGTTGTATATTGTTATATGCAGTAACAAAGTCAAATTATATGCTAAAAGGAGATTCTTTCATTATTCTTCTGATCTGGAAGACTGTCTCTTCAATTTAGCTGTAGCTATTGAATTTTCTCACTAGCATTAAAAATAGTCTAAAGCCTATTTATTTTCTTTAATCTTTAGTAATGCATGTATGATGTGTCTGGAAGTTGAAAGAGTTTGCTTTGCATTTTAGGAAGAGGTTATTTATTCAAAGTTGTTAAGTACTTAATCAAATGTAATCTAAAAAAACCTGCTACCAAAGTAGTATTTTGAATATTAATTCTTTTGTGAATTAATATATTTAGAACTAGAATCCTTTCTATCACTCCTCTGTAGAAGTTTTTTTCCCCACAAGTGTTGACCCAGAAAACTGTTCCTCTAATTTCTGTGACTTCAGCAACAAGGAAAGTCTTGAAAGAATCTACTAATGAATATTGCAGTCTTTCTGCTTCTTTTGTCACTTTTCTTCTATTTGTGTGTTTCTGTTGCACTGAATCTCCTTATTTTATGCAGGCATTAAGTTGGACATAATAGCACAATGCCTCTGCAGGTGTAAGTCATTAGATATTGGATGATACACCATATTACCCCATGGTACAACTGCAAGAAAATTAAATTAGTGTTCTAATGTCATCTGCTATTGAAACTTGTGAACTACACTCTACAACGATGAAGACAACTCTCAAGATGTTCTTCCCTTAATTTCTTTAGACTACAGTAAATCTATAAAGTAAAATTGTAATTTCCTCTTCCCCTTCCCCTCCTTCCTTTCTCCTCCGAGTGTGAAGGGGCTGAAGGAAAATTTCAAGCCTTCCAGTTCCATAACTTAAGAATAATTTATTTGCAAAGGATGTGTTTTCTTGTGTGCCTTATGCATCTGACTCCACTGGAAAGGCTCAAACCAAATAGGGACACATGAGCAAGATGTTTGTTTGGGGTAAAAAAATCCTAATGCTCACCTAAATTAGTTTCATTAAAATTTAAATTTCTATTAGTATTTTGATAACTAGGATTGGTTTATCAGAATTAATTGGAAAGTAATAGCTTGCTTCTCTCCTTACTTAGGAATGCCATCATTCCACTTTTTCTTGCTCAGCTTCAATAGACTTGTGGGATTGTTTTGGAGGAAAAGACTTTAGAATGGGGTCTGTCTACTCATTTATGTTTTGCTCTCTGTCAAAAGCAAATATTTGGGACAATATTTTTTGGGGAATCTATTTTAACTCTGTTTTGGAATGCATTGTTCTGTTTTTATTTCATGCATATAAAAAGCTTATGTAAAGCAAGCTGTTATCCTAAAATGAGATTTTTCTTGTTGAAGTTTGGCCCCATGAATGGTAAGAATCTACTGTAAGCTCCCTTCCCAGGCTGTATGTGTAGTCACTGAAGAATGACAGCCACTTTGAACCTATTTTAAGACAAGATGAGCTGCCCTCTGGAGATACTTATCCTAGATTGATTATAGTAGTAGGCATTGATTCAAAGCCATTTTTGATAGCTAAAGCTGGGTGACATGGATTTTCTCCTTGGTGATAATGTGCTTCCTTGCTTTCCTCCCATCCATTGCTTTACCCTACCCCAAGACTGAGAGTGATTGTATTGTATTGTATGAATTCTGATGATAAGGAAATTTTGAAAAAAATATTCTCCTAATAAAACCTCAGTGGCTGTATTTTAGCAACCTGTGTATGAAGTCGAACCAAGAGATCCTAATGTCCATCTCTCTGAGCCTGACAGACCTTCAGAACAACCGGTACTTCAACCTGTGTTTCAGGAAACCTCAGAAATGGTACATGTAGCTTTGTGCATTGAACATCTATTGATAACTGCATGTGTGTCTTTGCTGCCAATGTAATTTTGGGAAAGCTCAGTTAATTATAATGCAATTTGCAAATAAATTCCTTAATCTTTTAGCTATGTAATTCCTTAATTGTTTCCAATAGTGGGGTGTGATCCCTTTCTAGTTTTCTTTTCAAAACTTTGAGTTTTTAAATGTGTATTTTCCTGTGCTAACACCCAAGTAATCAATGCATGGTGTTAATTTTAGTTCTCCAATACTAATACAAGCAAAGCTGTTTGGGTATTTCATGTTTGTTTGTTCTGTTTTGTTTTGTTGTGGGTTTTTTTACCTGCTGAGGTGATGTTTCCAAGCAGGTGGAAAGGGAACGTGCAGGAGCCTGAGTGACTAGGCTTTCCTTTCTGACCTTGCACTGCATTTACAGGCACTTGCACACGTGGGCAATGTGACAACAGGGGCAGACTTGGTGTTGATGAGGTTGACAGGGTGTCAAGGTTTTGTAAGGTACACAACACAGCCATTTTCCTAATGAGGGCTTTTGTATGATTGTGAGGCACTGTGGTGAAATACTTCAAGACTGAGAAAAAACCCTGTAGCTCCTGTGCAGCCAGGGGTGTTTGGGCCCTAGCTGAAATTCCTAATTTCTAAGAACATGATGATTCCAGTCATCTTGTTAATGGCTTCCAAAGCTGTTGATAAAACTTGCCAATGATAAAGAAAGAAATCTTCACACATTAATGCAGGCTGAAAATTAAATACCAAGTACTGTTGCATGTCTGCATGTATAGGAAGCAAGCACTCTTCTCAGAGTATTCTGCCAGGTTTAGAATCATGTACAGAGAGGGAAGCAGGTAGGGATGACACCTATGGAAGGATGCAGTTACCCAAGCATTTAGTGTCATGTTGGCTGTTTGAAATACCTTACCTTGTCTTGCACAAGTCCCGTGCCTTATCTGCCCCAAACTGGCAGATGTAATGGATATTTCAGGATGTTTAGGCAGTTTAAGACATTGATTCCTGCCCATTAAGTTCTATTTTGAAACGTTTTTACCTTGAATTTGTGAGGGCTTCACTGGGAAGTCGTTCTAATTGATTAGTTTTGTTTATAACGTGAGATGAGTTGTTTTTCTGTGAACCTCTTCGAGTAGTACTGAAAGGAGGTTTTCAGTGGCTGCCTTGATTAGTCCTTGTTATATTTAATCTTTATTACAGGTTGTAATTGTTGGGATGTCCCCTTTTTGCTGGCATTGGTGAACTGTGGACACAGTGTTTCTTTTATGTGGTAAAAATTATCACTAATAATGTCTTTCATTTGTGCACCTATGATGACTTGACTTTGAACCAGCATTTACAATTTCGGACTGTCAGTCAAAATTAACTAGCTGTTGGTATAATGAACAGTGTCCATCTTTTGAATTAATTTAATGAACAATGTGTCTCACATCTGCTAAATAATACTGATCTCACTGGAGTTCAAATAAAACAAATTACCAAAAATTCTAGAAATGTATGTTCCCATGAAAGCCTGTTGGAGACAAGATTTGAACAGATAAATCATAAATTATTGTGGCAGATATTCTACTCTAACCAGGCCATATTTGTAATATTTTCGTAATATTTTCATTGTATTGTTGCTGAGTATGCCAAGACCTGAGTTAAGATCAGTAAAATAAATGTTTGGTATGCTCAAAGATGCCATGGAAAGCAGTAAGAGCATGGGAAAATGAGGTCACATTATCAAAACAGGAATGAGCATGTGAATATTGGGGTTTTTTTATTGTTTTAACTGGAAGCGTACAGTGCAGAAGTTTGTCATTTAAGGTTTAACTTCACAAAATTGATATAAGAACAACCAAATGACTGTTTTCCCACTGTTCTGCTTCTTCCCACAGAACGAGGTTGCACATTCTGTTTCAGAGCTGTCTATTCACTTCAAACCAGCAAAACCAGTTCCAGAAGATGAGCGGAGAAAATGGGAGGAAGGGCGCATGGACTACATGGGGAAAGACGCTTTTGAACATATCAAAAAGAAATTGGATGCATTTTTACACTAAGACAGGATGTCCTGTTATGCCCATCATGATACATTTCTTTATAAATGCAATTCTTGAATACTTGGGTGTCTTAACCAGTTCACCTGAGGCCAGTTAGAGGTTATTATGGATCCTCATACATTCTCTGTCTTAACAGATAGAGACCCTTGGTTTTTAACTGATAAATGTGCCTCATCTTCATTGTTCTCCCATAGTGCCTTCTAAAGAATAATGAATGGTACCTCTCTGAGTGTGAGCTCTCATGTACTTATCACTCTTCCCTGATGCACCCCGTAACATTCTGCAGAAACAGTCACGAGTAGGAAACATGTTGGAAATTGAGATTATTTTCAAAAATGAGCTTTTCCAAAACTGAGATTATTCCCAAAGTACTTTCAGAAGTTGGTATAAAGTATTTAAATAATAAAAAACCCCTTATTCTTGAAACCAAATTAACACCTTCAAGGGTGATCATGACATAGACTTCAATACAGGAAAGAAAGGAAGAGATGAAATCCTGACCTCATAGAAGTCTGCAACAAAACTTTTTAATGTAAGCATGTTTAGGATTAGAGGAACTTCAGACTTCATCCAAGATCACTAGTGGATGCTCTACCTATTTATAGGAAGCTGCTCAGCTCCATAACTAATGTGAGAAAGCGTGCTCTAAAACTCTTTAAGACACACTGATAATGCATGTTAACCTTTTAAATTGTTGCTAGAGGATACTGATGCTTTTTAAAATATTGTGAGCTTTAGTTGCATATTCTGATTTGTGTGGTCAGAAGAAATGCTGACAGCATGGTGTAAACCTTCTGGTGCTTTTATATCAATTTGTTTACAGTACATCAAACTGCAGCTGATAAAGGCCTTTTTTGGCTTAGCATTGTTGCCCCATACTGCAGGCAATTTGAGTGCAACTGAAAACAAAATTGGCACTTGTGTTAGTAAACAGGCCCTTTGAAGATCTTTTAAACAATAGCTGTGTGTGGGAACCAATAAATCTCTGAGGATAATTCCCAAGAAAATCTACTGATGAGACTGCATTATATTAAGGATACTTACAGGGGATCGTTTGCTGTATTTGGGTACTTAAATTTGACTCATCTCAGTGAGTTTGTTTTAACAAACAAGTAAAATACTTTCTTTCAAAGCAAAAAACCTTTAAAGAAAGAGTCTTGGCAGTTGTGCTAATATAATAACAGATTTGACCATTATTTGTAACCTCACTCAATATTGGAATAAGAATTCTGCAGTGATGTTGCAGGACTTGAAACGTTTTGGTCTAAATACATCACAAATTTTAGCAGAGAGATACCTAACGAAATATCTTGGGAATTCTGTCTAAAAGCGATGATGTACCATTATGCACAGATGCTAGCAGGAAAAAAAGGATAGCAGGAGGAAAGAAAATTTTATTTTTTTTTTCTCCTCAAAAATAATGAGAGGTTGGGGCAGGGAATAAATGTACAAATCAGGAAAGGAATGAAAGAGTCAAAAGGTCCCTTAAAAGAAGAAAAAAATATCTTTGTGCACCTTAGAATTACTTCCTAATATTCACATTAGTGGATTTGCTTTCACTTTTGTAGGATATTTCTGATTTTATCTAGTTCTCATTTCTCCTTAAATTCTTAAAGTGGAATGCTATTGGTGTGTCTGTTGAATACAGGCTTCTAGGTCCAGTTAGGTGTTTAGGGTCAACAGAGAAATTGAGAACAGTCTTCTGTGCATCTCCCTCTCTGGCTAACCTTGGCACCCTCCACAGCCTGTGTTCCTGGGTAGGTGACCTTCACACATCAACACAGGTAGGTGTGTTCTACCTCTTGGTGCTGTGGCCCAGTGCAGCAGCGTGGAGATGACAGCAGCTGCAGTGTACCCTTACTCACATGGCATTTGATCTTCTGATTATCCCTGCTTCTTAGTGATCCTTATGCACTTCTGAGAAAGTCCTCTGTTTCATAAACATTGTTGCTAATATAATTCTAACAGTTTTTGAAAAGTGTAGAAAGCTGTAGTCAGCAATGTGAACTCATGGTTCATGCAGCTGTACTTTTTACATTAACTGCTAGATCTTATTTGGTACATTGATTAGATTATGGGAGAAAAATTACTGGTGTGAAATCAGTAACTGAAAGGTTTTAAAAATAGGAATATGAATGTAGTAAAATGTGTCATTGAGCACATTTCAAACTGTTAATATGTATAATGGTACTCTGTGTGGCTTTTACAATGTTTTAAAAAGAATTGTAGTACATTAATGTAATGGAAATAAAAGAAATGGAAAAGACATATGAAGTCGTGCCTATCAGATGATGAAGAGCTATAAGTTGTTTACGTTGTGCCAGGGAATATTACTTGCAACTGACTAGTTACTTTAATTTCTTTTCTAATTTTATTTAATTGCTTTTGAGACATTAGCATTACCTGCTGAGCAGAATTAAAACTTGAGAGTTATAATTATTTCTACAGACATACATAATGATAATGTTTAGGATCTCTTGAATTAGCAAACAGTAGCTAGTTTACTGTATTTCATGGAAAAGTATAGCTGTTAAAAGCCCTGCCCTAATTTTTGTGTCCTGGCTTCACAAACAAAAAATTGAACAAGTTTCATATAATGTAGTGTTGTAGTGGCTTTTAGCACACAACTGTTGCCACCTGGGTGTGAAAAGGGAGAATTCTGTGTATGAATCCAGTGCTGTGCTTGAGGCAGCATTCTGGGTTTTTATAGCCATCATTCTGAAATCCTGGGGTCACAGGCAGGTCTGACGGGTGTGACAGGCTGCATGAGGCCATGAACCACAGCACTGAGTTTGCTGAGTCAAAATGTGTCTTGGGAAAAAAAATTACCAAGCTTCACCTGGAATTTTTCCCCACATTAAGCTGTGGTATAGCCTCAAGTATTTTTGAGGTAAAGGAAGTCAAGAAATGTAAGCTTTTTGGTGGCACTATTCATCTTTAAACAAGGCTGGACTGTGACCTACTGTTGTGTGGCAGACTGTATTTAGAGAGGACAGCTTGTGCTTAAAACAAAACATGCTGATTCTTCTGTCATGTGCTTGGAGTTATTAATAGCTTGACTTAGAGGGTACTTTTATTTGCCATACAACAATTTTATTGGGTGCTCTTCATGTATAAGGAGGAGGTAGTGTGGGTGTGCCACAACGAAAATTCTTGAAAATTTTAGACATGTGGGTTAATGCACTTTCCTAGCCTACAGGAAAAGGAGACTGGTGTTCTTGAAATATCGCTTTACTTACTGCCTAGTGTTTTCTGAGGACTTTTCCAGCTGGGTGTTTCTTGGGGAAAAAGTTTTCTTTGTCTCTCTATATCAGTCAGCTCACAGCAATGGTTTTTCTAAAGCAGGTACTTGAAAAAATGCTTTGTTTTGTTTGGTTTTCTTCACCTTGATTTTTCTGTCCACAGTGGGAGGCTGGGTTAGTAGCAGGTGCTTGATACTTTTGTGTACTCCTCTAAACATCTCATTGTTCCCCAGTAAGTTTGCAGTATGCCTGTTTATTCCTTAATGGATCTGATTCTGTTGCTTTCCTAATCTAAACTGTTTTGATTCCTATGACTCTGAACATGACATTAAATAGGCCTGTTTTCTTAATTCATACCTCATTAATTCAAATCTCACATTCCAATTTCCCCCCAGTTTTCTTTTCATTATTTTGGGATTTTATTTCTGTGGTTTGAATTTTTGTTGGTTTGGGTCTTTTTGTTTTGTTTGTTCATTTTTTATCAACTCAATATGAGATATTAAATGCATTGTAGTAAATTCTTAAATAGCCTCCAGAAATATGTGTCAGCTAATACTGCTCATTGAAGTAGTCTGTATTGTCAGTATATTGGTTGCAAAATGTTTCAGCCAAAATTCTGTTCATCCTAAGTTGGATGGCTCATAAATAGTTTCTTTTGTGCTAAAAATTAAAAGCTGCGACATTCCAGTTATATTTTGCATCCTGGTATAAACTTTTTGTTTGTAATAACATCATACCATAATTATACCAAAGGTAGCTAAAAAAACCAGTAATATATAATTGACTTAAACTTACAATAATTGCTAGAAAAGTGACAATTATAGTAATAAAGGGAAAAAATACATTTGCAAGATTTTTTTTCTTGAATTTTACTGACTGTTGTCAGAACCTTTTCAACTCAAACAAATTGGAGGGATAAAAACCTTAAAATTCCAAGACAGCCAGCCTCTGACTTGTGATTATTTTAATACTTTTCAGGATGGCATGGCATTAACTGCCTTGGAAAAGTGTTTGTTCAATTTTAAGGCACTGTACAGCATTCTGAACAATGATAAATACATGAAACAGATAATTTGTTTGTTTTAGAGCAGTAGGATTTTCAGAGCCTTCTCATAGTATCAAATACTCGGAACAGAACTAACTGCATGTGATGGATGGGTACCTGTTTTATGTTTTGTTTAGTTGAGAGGCTTTTTTTTTTCTTTTCAAACCTCCATAAATTCTTTCTGTTTCCAAACTTTTTAGTTACAGCTTTTAGACAAATGGCAGAGCAGAAGCCAGGGTTGTTTGGATCCTGTAGTTTTTAACCCCATTTATCTCAATGTAGGCAGTTACAATTTTTTAAATATATATATTCTTTTCTTGCTTTCAAAAATCTTAGTAATGCAGTAGTATGGTAATTCAGTAAGAAACTAGGTTTTGAATAAATCTGATTTTCTTTTTTTAATGGAGTTGATGTAACATTACAATCAAAACATCCTACAAAAGTCTTCCAGTGTCTTATTGAGTTCAACACTATATATATGCCTCTGTGTGTGTATTTTAACCTACAATCTGTCATGAGAAAAAGGTTTTTAGTTACTCCTTCTTGGTCATTTATGTAAACACCTCTTAAATATATTTAGAGTTCTTGGGAATTTCAAGCTGGATAAATTTTGAGCTCAAATTACTTTTCTCAGTTTATTTGCTACACAGTTATTTTGCATCCTTAAATGATGGGATCTTGTGATCTGTGTGTTGGCACTCCCTTGAGTCCCAGCAGGGAGCAAAGCAATGTGTCTAATATTTAAACATGGTGAAGTGAGGCTTCATAGAAGCTGTGTGTCTCACTCCTGTGAGACTTGACAATTGCTCTGTTGAGTCAGCCTAACGCAACAATTCCAAATGTCATTTAATAATGTTCAAATGAGTTAAGCGGAAGTCGGCTTCATACAACATGAATGTCAAACATTTACACAGTACAACCACAGCTCTTTCAGTAAAACAAACTTCATTTGTTACAGAGTAATAGTTCCCTCTCTATGGTGTCTATATTAATCCATTTGTAGGCACATTCTGGTATGGCTAACAATGGCTTGGAGATTGGCCAGTTGGTCTCAGGTTTTCCCAAAAGGCCCTTTCATGTAGTTCTTGTGCTTTGCTTCAAAGGGAGAAACCATGAGAAAAGAAGGGAGAATGCATACGATTTAGGCTTTATTCTTATATTAATATATTTTTCAAATCATCATTATAGATGATTTTTCAAGGAAACCTATGGAACTCTAATGAGCTTCTTACTCCAATAAGGTTCTGTGACAGCTTTTTTGCCTATTAATGCATTTTATGTGAAAGGATTCATGAGGACAACTCGAGTGTGATGTTGGGTTCATCTGCTTTATGGGGAATATACAGTTGCCAGAAGATCAGAAGAACAGCTTGTGCAGAACTTACATGTTCTCAATTAAAGTGTATATAACGATCTGCAACAACTCCATGGCTAGGATCTGCATGAAACAGGTGAAACAATTAACCTCCTTTTCATGCTTACCACTCTCTCCTCAAAATTTGTACCTTTTAAGGTATACTTAGCTTTAGACAGTGAAAGGAACTTAGGACCGCAAATAGTCATCTCTCCTGACCCCCTGTTTTTTGAAGTGATGTGCATCTTAGTCAGAAATTTCCCATTACTTTGCTCTTCTTGTCGCCTGCAGATCCTCTGTGTGCAGTGTCTGCCCTCTCCCTCTCAGTGTGGGAAAAGCACATTTCCCTGTGCCTGGTTGAGGTCTCTTAACAGTTGACAAAAGCTGGTTCTCCATGCTGCCAGCCCTAATTTTTCCTCATCCTGCTTGAAAGCCCCTCTGGTTTTCCACAGATGCCAGCCAAGATAAAATTATCTGTGTTTAGATGTCAGAAAGGCAACGTGGATATGTGACTCCCTAGCATATGACTCTCTACAGCAGTTCAGCAAAATTAACTTTCAGAGGAATGAAGTGTTAGACAAATGTTTAATGTTTACATTTAGGGTGATTTTTTCACATTGTGTTTAGAGATGGAGTTCAGCGTCTTGCTGAAGTACCGGCCTTCCTAGTCTGGCTTCCTGAAGTTTGGATCTATGCTTGCATGCTGAGTGGGTGCTTGAACACCTTTCCCATCCCCTGGCAAATGCTTTCATCATGGTCTAGTGTGGGACTGGGCATGGTCTTGTGTGTAAGTCATAGAACATGCTGAGTTGGAAGGGACCCAGCAGGATCACTGAGTCTACCTCCTGGCCCTGAGCAGGACATCCCAAGACTCATGCCATGTGCCTGAGAGCATTATCCAAATTCTTTTGAACTCAGGCAGTCTTCATGCTGTGACCACTTCCATGGGGAACCTGTTCCAGTGCTCAACTACTTTCTGTGTGAAAAACTTTTTCCTGCTATCTAACCTAATGAGTGGAGGGGGTGAGTGGGGAAGCCAGTGAAGTGAACTGAGAAAAAACTTATCCTTGTACTTAATTGATAATGTAGATGCTACTGAACTGACTGGCTTGACAGCTTTTGGCTTTGTTCCCCACTGAGCAGTATGATTTGTCCTACCCTCCTATGCTCTTTTCTCCCTGCACAAATCCAGTAAAATGCAACTGCTCTGGTTTCAATCCCCCCATAGAAAAATGTCAAATCTGGCAAGTTTGTATCAATGATGGCGTGGATTTAAATGCTGTCAAGAAGTGAGAACAAACATATTTTTAGATACTTCTGTCAAATGTGACATTGAGGCATCCAAGCAGTTCATTATCATGCGTGTCCTTTGATTTATGTGGAATGTTTTCCACATTAACTTTCTTGGTGACATTTTAGAGAAAAGGTGAAATGGGAAGTAACCTGAAGAAATGCCTGGTCAGCTTTTTGGAGACTTGCACTTGGGCCTGTATCATGGTGACCACCATGCTGCTTAAACAGCAGCGACTCACCACAGCCCTGACCTAGCACACTGGAGGTGTAAGTCAGGAGGTTCTCTGAAACACTGCAACGGGTGCATAGTCCAGGCATACACTCTCTTCTGTCCTGAAGTTGGTGAAAAGGACCTGCTGTGGCACCTCAGGAGAAGAGAGAGTGACCTGCTATGGGCCTTCTTGTCTCTTCCTGCTTCTAAAAGGCAAAAAATGACACACAGGCAGCCTTGGTACTGAATAGAGCTGCAGTGGTGCGGCTCCTCAAGACAGCAAGCTGTAAGTAAACAAGTCACCTGAAGTCCCTGCTCTGCAGCTCTTACCATCCCTTGTTACTTTTTAAAACCTGGGTGACCTTTAGCTGTATAGCAGCAATTGAATATACCATGTTCAGGAAGACTGAGTAGTTTGAATCTGAGTCTCGTGCCCACAATACATTTTTTTGGTGAGGAAAAATTACAGAAGCCTCCATTTGAAAATCTGATTTGACACAAAAACCCTGCAAGAGTATGGTTAGGATTGTATCTTGAGAGATTAATTTATTTAATCTAAGGGCAGCAAGAGAGGATTAGATATTTTAATTCCCTCTCTTTCCCTAATGACTGTAGAGAGTGCTGACAGGTTATCTTGGAGAAGACAACCTGAACACAGAAGCGATTAGTTTGTGAGGTGAATTTTTTTTAACACCTCCTACTGAAAACAATGTGCTTTTTCACAAAACAAAGCACGTTTTTCAGCAGGCATAATGGCACTCCTATGAAATCAGAGGCATTCAGGTGGGACCTGCAGACTTATGAATTGGTCTCACAGACAGGTCACAAATTTCGCAATCCTCACAAGGCAGCGGGGTAATGATTTTCAGTGCTCTCACAAGTGAGACGACTTAACTGCATGGAAAACACGTCAGTAGGAAGTGTTGTGGTTTAACATTTCAGAATAGCTAGGTACTTTGGTACTGATCCTGAGATGCTAACTTTGGCTATCTAATTTTTAAAACATACTTGTCAGTTCAGTTTTCCCTGAGAATTCTTACATAATAGATGAATGTACAGATGATGAAGCAAAAAATTTCTGTAAATTAGTAGGTGTTTATTTCTGAGAGGCCAATGAATTTTGGTATATTTCCAAATTAAATGTGCAATTTTACTTTTCATTATTTTTGCATTGTCATCATCCTTTCATTTTTGTGCAAAAGGTTTTTTTCATTAAAAAAAGATAAGGCTTGAATAGGAATACGCTCTTGGGCTCAGTCCTGTTGTCTTAACAAGCATATTTCACATACAAAGATCTGCTATTAAAAATTTGCTTTCTTATCAGTTATCATTTGTTTGAATTGAAAATCAGTAAGGAAATAAATATTCTTTCATTTACTTGGTATTTAATCCTGAATTATTCACTGGAGGGGTAGATTACACAGATGACCCGATTTTTTTTTTTCTAACCACAGGCTTACTAAATTACCATGAGTAAGAGAAAAGGTTGAACAAAAACAACCACTGATGTCCCTTTCAGTTATTCCAGTGTAATTTAACCTTTAATCTCTCTATGACTGTAGTCACGTGAATGTGAAAAATTACCGATTTCTTTAAAGCTAACCATATTTTGATTGTGGTGTTAAACTATGCTATCTTCTTTGTTATTTTCTTCATGGCACCAACAGAATGGGAACATCCCACAGCATGGCTGCAGCCATGGCTTCCATATATTATTGTAAGGAGACAGCTGTTGTGGGACTGGAGTCAGTGTCTTGCGATGCTCTTCCACAGCTCTTCTTATTCTCCTCGTTACAGCGTCAAACAAGGGCTCAGTGTCAGCTGATAGAGGGTTTGCCTCAGACGGATCTTGCGAGAGATTGAACAGCAGTGGAGGGTCATGATGGGTTACACCATCCCCAAAACATGGACAAATTCCTCTTCTGAAACAGGCCCCGGAGCCTTCTGGTTGAAATACTGGCGTAGCAAAATGAGCTTTCCATACAGTGCCACCTGTCAGAGAAGAAGCACACTTGAGCAGCCTGATGTCATTAGGAGCTGGGGGATGGTCCTTGAAAGGTTGGTTCATGGTGAAGTGATCTGCTTTGTTCTTCCGAGGGGAAGCTTGGTGTAGTGCTGTATTTCCCCATTCCTTTTCTTATTAAACTGCCAGCCTTTCCCAGATGGTCCTCACTTCCCTGCCCCTAGCCCTGGCCACACCCTCGGGTTCTCTCTATTGGTTCCAGTACCCAACTCCGCCCATGTCCGGCCCCTGCGCCCTGAGAAAAGCCCCGGCTCCCTGACCTCTGCCTCTGTGGAACCTCTGTCTTGTGAATAAACATTCCTCCGAGGTCGCCATGCAGGGACCCTTTCCGCCTCCTTCATCATCTGGTGTTGCGGAGCCCAGCTGGCCGGAGCAGGAGCGCGGGGCCGTGCGGAAGGGCTGCGGGAAGCGGAACAGCCGCTCTCCCCGCAGCAGCCCCGCTGCGCTCCCCGGGAAGGTTTGCGGCTTGCTAAACCAACGCAGGAAACCAAGCAACGCAACAGCTTGGAACAACAAAGGAGAAGACAGGACCATCCCTGTCGCATACAGGGAAAAGGTGTTGTGGAAGCTGGCAGGGATTCAGATGGTTTTTTGTGGCTCATGGGTGCACCTTGGCTCTGGGTACCATGTGCAGTATATGGATGGTTCGCCCAATATTTTCAGTACAGACGCAATCTGCCACTTCCTTGTTCCCCTTTAAAACTTTTCATGCCTCTTGGAGGGGGAGAAATGGAGAATGTAGTCCCCAGTTTCTGGGTGTAAGTATTGGTAGATGGTTGTTCTGGCTCTGTACATCTGAGTGAAGAAGCATATTTATGCAGAAACTGACCACAGCTTATTTCTCTGCTCATGTTCCAGTACACTTCCAAAAAGGGTGGTAATTGCAGGCCTTTAAAACAGTAAAATCTGGAGTCTAGTTTTTAAGTTTACATGAAGAAGGCAAATAGTTCGCAGCTTTAGAGCTTGTACTTCATCAGGCTCTTGTACTGACCATGGGATAAGCACAGGTTTGTAACTTGTAGTGAAAAAGTGGTAAATTACTTGGACTACATCTGAATGCAGTTCATCAGGACATTTTACTTCTCCCTCCCTCCTCTTTTCTCTCCTATTCCTTACCCCACATTTAGAAAGCACTACACTGAACTCAGAGGCGAAGATGTGCCCAGCAAGAAGACAGCAATTAGATACTATGTCTGAAAAAGGAGACAAGAAGAAAGAGGACATTCACCACTTGGAGCCACTTCTGTGCTCAAAGCATTAAAGAGCTGACAACTCCATTGTTCCTACATGGAATATTCTTTTTGGTTCAATGGAGTCAGCTGAACTTTTCTCCCTTTCTTCTCTTGTGTCCAGAGCTGTTCTTTATGTCTGGAGCCTGCAGCTTTATGGTTCACACTCTGTCTTGTCACTACTGCTAGAACAATATTTTGTGAATAAATAAAATTTTAAAACTTCTTAGAAGGTGAAGGAGAGCACATAAAAGATATTAAGGTTTAGGTAATATCTTAGCTTAAAATATCCAGTTGCGGGCTAGCTGGCTGGCTCTGTGTCTCTTAATTTTCACCCCATAGCTTCCACATCCTGCTTCTGCACTTTTATGGAGGGATGCTGTCTCAATGGTTCTGAAATGTTTTGGTGTAAGAAAATGAAGTAAATGTTAGATACCTCCATTTCTGAAATTGTGAAAGAAAGGATAAAGAATGTGGATTTCTGAAAGAAAAAGGGTTAGAGCATGGTGGTGATAATGCCAAGCTTGTGGGTTCAATCCCTGGATGGGTCATTTCCTTAAGAGTTGAACTTGATGATCCTTATGGGTCCCTTCCAGCTCAGAATATCATGGATCTGGAAATAAAGCTGAAATCTTTTAACTTTCTGACGGCTTACTAAGGACAGACAGATACTCCTTAGGTCTGTTTGAGTATTTGCTTTGCTGCTGGCTGGATGTGCTCTGCATCCTTAAGCTTATCCCTGTCTTGTTACTAAAAAGATGTTTGTCTTGTGACAGAACTGCAAGCATCCTCTGTGATATCAGGGTGCCCAGAGCATGGGATTTGCTTCTTACGTCTGTTGGTCAGGTAGCATACATAGATATTTGTTAAAAGGAGTTAAACAAGCACTCTCTGAGTATGTGACTCTAGTTGGAGTGCTGTTGTGATATTACTAAAATAAAATATGAGATGGACAGATGGACTTACCTAGATGTACATAGGAATTTGTGATCAGTGTTCAGAAATACTGAAGTAGATAGTCATTCTTTTCCATAAATAATTGAGCTGAATTCTTTAGACCTTATATACTGTATGGCAATTTGGGGTAGTGAGTGTAGAATGTCTGGGGAGAATTGTTCTGATTCTGCTAAATTTTAGCATTCACTTTTCACAGCTGCAGATAATTACTGGAGTTGCAGAGTGGGAGACAGCCAGGTCCTTGTTAGTTCACTTTGAAGGATAGAGTGAGGCTGATTTTAATTAACCTGTGCTGGTGAGCTGAGCAGACAGCTGGGTCACAGAAGGATAAAAGGAAAAAAAAGGTAGTAGAAATCAGTGCTGATAAAGCAGTGGGGGTTTCACTCATCTCCAAGAGGCAAAGAGGGATATACAATTTGCTACTGAAGTAGCTCTGACAGAATCTGAAGTGTGCATGTGCATGTTAGGGCAGTGTGTTAATTTAATATATTCCAGGGAAAGGAAACCTGCTGCTCCAATCCAAACATCTCTCAAACCCATCTCATAACAATCAATCAGTTTACTGAGCAGAAAGAAATGGACTGTCACTAATAAGACTTATGGTGCAGAGGTAAAGGAAAGGATTCTTTTGGCTTCAGTGAAGGCCTTAAAGGATGGGTCCTGCCTGGGTGACATCAAGACACAATGGCTTCATATCTAGGCTGATCAACAGACAGATATAAACAGATAATAAATATGAAATGTGAGTGTGACATACTTGTAAACGAGCTAAAATAGACTCTAAAAAGTCTTATCAGCCCAGTCAGAAGAAACTGCAGTTGGAGCAAAGAATCAAAATTTTTGGCCTGGCTGAGAGCTGAGCTACGTATTTGGCTAGCTGGTCTTTTATATGCAGAACATGGCATTGTTTTTAGGCTCCTTGCCATGAACAGTTGAGGTTCAATGGGAAAAATTGTAGAAAGGCATGCATAAGAAATCTAGATGTGCACATGGCTTCATAGGAACATGAAATGCCACAAAATCTACCCTGCATCTGCATATTGTATGCACAGCTACTTAAGTAGAACTTACATAGCTTAGAAGAACAAGCAATCTAAGTTAGGTGAGAACAGCAGGACAACCTGAAAAGCAATTCTTCAAATGCCCCACTTGACTCAAGTATGTATTTAGCCTTTCAGTAAGGAAGTGTGGCATGACTCCTCAACAGGAATATTTTCCAGGAGTTGGGGCAGTCAGACACAGCTTTCTCTCCCCAGAAACTTTCTGTGTTCACAAAAAACGGTGTGCATCACAGAGAAACAAAGAGAGATCTCTAAGAATACTGAGAGATTCTTGAAGCTCTATGTCCCAGGAAGCAAACCCCTTCATCTCAGGCAAGGCAAGACAGCTAACAATGAGAAGAAGAACTGAGAGTTTGAAACAATGAACGTATTCCATATACAAATATATGTGTGTATACATACATATATATATATATATAGGTGTGTGTGTATATGTGTGTATGTACATTTTTACATGATACTTTATGGGAAGCTAGAGGACATTACATCATTTCTGACCTGCAGGAGGGGGATGTTTATACTCACTGTCCTTCTGGTGCCAGCGCACTGCATGCAGAAACACACCGCAGTAGTGGAACAGGAACTCGTGCCCAGAGTGCTTCACTGTCCCCTGCAGCAGGGGCAGCAAGGTGTGCCCATCCACGACCCTGACAGAGAGGACTAGAGTCACCAGACAGTTTAAGAATTTTAAGTCTGCAGCTGGAGCATGAGCAGTACTCACTCTGTATGTGTGCAGCATTAGGATTTCAAGTGTCATCACTAAACCAAGGTACTGTTTAGCTAATGAGCCCGGAGATTTTTAATTGGGTGGACACCAATAATTAGCAGTTACTAGAAGTTTTTGCATTTACAGCTAGTTCACACATCCTGCCTGGGGAGATCAGTCACCATTACTGTAATTTTCCTGGATGTGATAACAATAGTGAAGGCACAGTTCACAGGTTTTAATTCTGCTACCTGAAATGGAAATCGCTGACAGCTCTGTGAGCTGCAGGCTCTGTAAAAATATTAAAAAAAGAAGCCACTTACTGAACTGTCTAATAGTTGGTTTAGTTACACTCTACCAGTACTTTTATGCTTTTTGCTGAAATGGCTTAGCCACCCACACTTTCATGTGTCCTTTTGAGAAGTCTCTTTTTTTTTCCACAGTCATCCTTGTGACCCAAATCAACCAAGTTGCCTTCAGTGACAGAAGGGCTGAGTTAGCTAAATGACCCTTGATAACACCTATGCTTTTTTCTTTGCCTTTTCCACATAAGCAGATGAGATGGGGAAACCTGTGCAGAAAGAAAGCTAGAGAATTGCCTGGTTTGGAAACAAAAAGAATTTAACCTGTGGCTGTTAGGATGCATGACACAGCTTCTGTCTAAATAAAGAAAGAGATGCAATATGGTTTATGATGCCACCTCTGTACCTGTCCTGAGGCACTGCCCCTCCAGCCAGTTGCACTACTGTAGGATAGATGTCCATAAGGCTTGTAGGTTCATCGATAACTGTGCCTGCAGGTAACACTCCTGGCCATCTAACTATACCTGGAACACGGATTCCTCCTTCCCAGCCTCCCATTCCTTTTCCACCTGTTACAGAAGGGGTAGAAGTGTCAAAAAAGCTAAAAGAATAAAAGATGTCACATGTTTATTGCACGTGTATAATAAACAGTTTTAAAACTTTTAGAATATTCATGTAACTTTAATGAAAACGCTCTAAATCCTGGAAAACAGTAGACTGTCATTCAGTAGTGGCTCTTCTCATTATTTGTATGTGCTGCTTATTTATCTGCTTGCTTTTTTTAATATGCAGTTTCCAATAGCAAGAGTGAGTTTTACAGATATTTATTAATTAAACTGTATTTTTTAATCTTGCTAGTTAGTTTCACTGGGATATCCCCTGTTCTGCTGTATGTGGACTTAAATAGTTACGTTTTTCTATTATTGATATCTAAATTGATATTGTATCCCCTCTTGCCTTCTTTCTAAGCAGGCATCATTTCATCTTCGTCCTCTCATACTGAATTCCCTCCCTGATCACATTTCTCTTTCCCCTCTGGACTCTCCTGTTACTAATATACTTCTGTTCAGCTAGTGGAAGTGAATTCCTTAGATCAGATTCTAAGCTACTCAAGTGAGCCTCTTGGCCTTTTTGCATTTGTTACTGGCATGGAAACTTCTTAACAAGAACTAAAGGCTAATTTTGCATTTAGGACTGTGTGTGAGTGGATCCCAGCTGTATCAAACATTGCTTGTGTGGCTCATCAAGTAACTTAGTGCTAGACAATGTGCATTGTGGTGCTGAGAAGGTCAAGGTGCACATGACTCTTCTTCTACAGGGAAACATGATGGATGCAGCTTTCAGACTTCATTATACAGTAAATGCCAGAGTGGCTTTTAAAGGCTTAGTAATCTGGAGGGAGCACATACAAGAGATACCATAGATCTTCACTTCCCTAGAGCTTATGTTGCAAGCCAGCCATAGAGAGTCTAGAAGAAACTTCTATATGGTGGGTGAGAAACTGGAACACTATATTAAGAAAATAAACATCAAGATACCTGCCAGTGTTGACACAGATAATCTGTAGAGAGGAACATTTTGAAATTCAGTAAAGGCAAATGCAGGGTCCTGTACCTTGGGAAGAATAACCCCATGTCCCATTACAGGCTGGGTGCAGACCTGCTGGAAAGCAACTCTGCAGAGAAGGACCTGGGTATTCTGGTGGACAACGAGCTCTCCATGAGCCAGCAGCGCCCTTGGGGCCAAGAAGGCCAAGGGAATCCTGGTGTGCATTAGTAAGAGCATTGGCAGCAGGTTGAGGGAAGTGATTCTGGCTCTCTACTCAGCCCCAGCCCTATGAATAGCAGATGCCCTGATTTTTTTTCAGCCCTACAGTCCAAGATTATAATCCCATCATATAGTTTATTAAATATAGTCTGTTCGGATATATTTTTCTCTATAATTTTTTTTTTTTTTAAGAGGAAGTCTTATGCATGTACACACTTCTAAAATTTTACCTTTATATATCCCATTCCATCCACCCAACTGAGAATTTCCTCTGTGAGCCTCTAAGAATCCTCCATGATCAGATCCAAAATAAATGAATGTGGTATTCTTCAAGTCCTCTTTGTCAATAACATCCAGAAGCCTGCCTATAAACAAAGCAAAACACCATAATTAATTACATCAGGAGATGCAGTCAGATTTTTTAGGTCTTGACTCCAAATTCACTGAAGACTGAGACCTTCCATTTGCCTGAATAAATTCTGTTATGATCTACCATATTCAATGCAAAGAGAGCTTGACAAATTAGAGAGATGGGCAATCACCAGCCATGCGAGGTTTAAAAAGTGAAACTGCTGGATCCTGCCCCTGGGAGACGGCAGCCTTTGCTATGTGTGTACGCTGGGGAAGGAGAGGCAGGAAAGCAGCACTGCAGAAAGACACCTGGGGGTCCTGGTCGATGTTAAGTTGAACATGAGTCAGCAGTGCCCTGGCAGCCAGGAGGGCCAACCATATTCTGGGGAGCATCAGCATCGACAACCAGACAAGGGAGGGGATTGTCCTGCTCTGCTCTGCACTGGGGCAGCCTCACCTCGAGTGCTGGGGGCAATTTTGGGCACTACAATATGAAAAAGAGAGCATCCAAAGGAGGGCCATGAGGATGATGAAGGGCTTTGAGGGGAGGCTGTATGAGGAGCAGCTGAGGTCACTTGGTCTGTTCAGCCTGGAGAAGGGGAGACTGAGGGGAGACCTGTTAGCACTTTTCAACATCCTTATGAGGGGCTAATGTAGGGGCAAGTTCTCTTCACTCTCAGGACTGGTGGCAGGACCCAAGGAAATTACAAGAAGCAGTGTTCAGGGAGGTTTGAGTAACATATCAGGAAAAAGTTTTTCACCCAGAGGGTGGTTGGGCACTGGAACAGCTCCCCAGGGAAGTGGTCACAGCACCAGCCTGACAGAGTTTAAGAACTGTTTGGACAATACTCTCAGGCACATGCTGTCATTCCTGGGGTGTCCTGCAGGGTAGGAGTTGGACTTTAATGATCCTGATTGGTCCCTTCCAACTCAGCATATTCTATGATTCTATGAAATAATAAGAGCCCAAGAGAAAGCTGATGAATGTTTATAAAACTTTTTATAAAACCAATTGGAAAATAAATGAGTGATACTTTTATTCAAGCTACTCAAAATACTCTGTCAGCTTTATTCCATAGATTCTGCATCAAGAATTGTCTTAACTATTTAGCCTCAAACATCTTGAAAAGCTTAAATAATAGTGCTGCTCTGATTACTAACCACAGAAAACTGCTGTGTGTCATCAGGAACCGAACAAGGACTCTTGAGACCAGGCTGCATACTATCAACCAAAATAATTCCTGATGTCAGTGGTAAAAACTTCACAGACTGTAATTCAAACCTAACTTCATAAGGAATCTTTTCGGTACTGATTGCATCAAATGTTTATATAGAATGTGATTTATCTTCAATTAATTCTCTTCATCATCTTCTGCATCAAAAGATATTTGCCAAGAACAGCTTCCATACCTAAAGAAGCAGCAGCAAAAGCTGAACTGCACAAGAAAAAACCACAAGCCAGTGATCAGCACTTTTGCTCAATCTCTTTTCCTTTACAGACTTCCTGTCTCTCCTTGGTGAAACTAGTTATTGACCTTACCTACAAAACCTTCTCCCAAAAAGTGTTTAGATTGAGTCTAGGCATATTGATTCTGAATTAGATCCCAAATCAAGAGCTATCCAACTCTGGAGAATTCTGTCCTCATTAACTGCTATCCAGTTTCAACTACATGTTTCTTACATCTTGACTTCTGCTATCCAGCTCTGCTTACACAGCCTGTGTCTGAAGATGACTAGTGCCAAAAGAGGAAAGAGGAGCATGGCTGAGTCCTCTGCTTCAACTGGATCTTGCAGGAGTTTTCAGCCTGCCCTTTGAAAGCAGTCAGGCTCCTCTCAAATTACAGTTTTGTAGATGTGGTTATTGGGGGGAAAAAAGGTTCAGGGATTGAATCATGACCTCGACAGGAGGCAATTAATTTGTTAATACAGTCTTCACTTTTGACTAAATACAAACAGTAGCTGTCTCTTGCCCTCTCATAGAAAAGGAAAAACTAAGTTTAGGTTTTTAAACCTAATTAAGCCAATCAGAAACTTAACCTGATTGGTACTCAAGAGCCTAGATTATGACCTAAGTAAGTCGTCACTGACTTCACACAATTTATTAAGTGAAACTCCATAGCTTTCTAACTTGGACTTCTGGCTAGGAGAGGGTTCTGATCTATTATTTCTTTGATGAAAATGAGTAAGTACACAAAACAACCACCATATAAAGTAATATTCAGCAGCAACACTCTTTACATCTTCTAAGACCAGAGCTGAAGAAACGTCATACATTTTGATTAACAACATGATCAGGCATATATCTGGTTATTTGACTGCATGTAACACTTCAGCATAGGAGCATCTCATTTAAAAAAAGATAAAGAAAAAATCCTTATAAGGACAGTTTAAGCTTTCATCTTAAGAAAATTAAAAAGAGGTATTGTATGGTTATGGTATGGCAAACCCTGAAACCAACTGTGTAACCAAGGTGAGTTCACTGATTTTTACAGATGCCAAAAGGGAGTTTGGTGATCACCCCTTTAATATCTTTTCCTCATTCAACTGAATGAAGAATTTCCTTCAAGACCAACACTTACCCACCATCCAGTCCATCTCCTCTACATTATCACCATACAGGCCATGCCTGCTTCTGCCCTGAAACTTCTCTGTGGTAATGAGAGGGGTGTGAACATGTAAAAGGGAAACAAAGAGAAGAAATGGTCTATGCTTGTTTCTGAAATAAAAGAAAACAATAGTCATTTCTCTTCAAACTGTCACACAACCCGAAATATAACAGTGGTATTGCAGTTACTATCTCAATTAATATTATTATTGTTGTGATCTAACCAAAAAGATTTTTGTTTTTTGACATCTTTCAGTGTTGAGGTTGTAGGAGACAGAGGGGATTAAAACATATCCCTCTAAGATGTTTGTTCTGTATTAAGACCAAAACAGTAATGGGCCCTTTCTTTTTCCAGTTCCAAATTAGACAGGTGTAGAACATTAAATAAAGAACTAGAAGAGGTCATAGACAAAAGATTGACACATTCTTGGAAGCAAGGAGAATAGGACTCACTTGCCTAAGCTTAAACATGGATATATGTCACTGGGCATCCGAGGTGCCCTCGTGGAGGAGGCAGATATCACTTGCAGTGGGTCATATCAGTAGGTTTCACCCACAGCGAAACTGTATCCCTTCAACATCAAGCCAGGTAGGATATCCTAGGAATCTGACATTACTTATGCTCAAAGTTTTAGAGAAGGAATTTGTATTGCATCAAATTTCCTTTAAAAAACAAACGCACAACCCTTAAACCCTGACAGAAATATGGATATGCCCAGACTTAACACATGAATACTTTTAAAGACTTTGTGTTTTTTTGCAATTCCAGTTAATGTTACTGATAGTAAATGAAGGGCACCTTTGGGGAAACAAAAGAAACAAAACTGCAAAACTAAACAAAACTCACTACTACTCTCCCTTTTGTAAAATATTAACTTCATATGACACTTTCTATGATAGTCCATTCACCAGCCTAGGATCATTTTTCTGTTCCTACTGGCAGAAGGCACAGTATCACTCCCTCCCCCCCGATCTGCTCCTCACCTCTGTTGATTACCTTTCAATGAATGTAATTGCTTCCTTCAGCATATTAGAAGTAGTTTTTTGTAGGTTCATTGGTTGTTCAGTGATATCATGGTTTCTCATCAGGATACAGTTCCAGTACTTGGTGAAACCATAGCTGGAGAACCAGGAGATGAAATGAAGGAGACCACAGATAGCCAGACAGATGATTATTTTCCATTTTACTGGGAATAAATTGGCAAGTTTTCCAATCACAAGAGTAAATACTGCAAGGATGATCATCTGAGTGTAAAACCAATATGTATCTTGCAAAGACTTGGCCAATTCAGGGTCGTCTGTGCCTTGACACTCATTCACAAGGGTAAAAGGCATACCATAAAAATAATCAAACCCATGATTTAAAGGATGGTGGCAGTGATCACGGTGGGTTTTGCAGTTCACACCCATATGCCACTTCCCTGGAAATAAAAATAAAAGATCTTAAATCCAATATTACAACTCTAGGGTGTGTCTGCCTGTATTTCTCAGTTAAGGTGAAGCCAAGGGCAGAGCTGGTATGGAATGGGGATGGGCTCAGGGAGCAATAGTGCATTGGCACTTTGTCTAGAACAGCTGCTTTTCCTCACCTATCTGTTTAAATTACATGCAGGGCAATGGTCCAGCTCAGACACCTCCCAGAGTAAGAACAAATATGGTTGCAAAAGTTGTTGCTTATTATTTTTCACATGATGAAGTAGCCATGCATTAATGCATAACCTGATAGGGAGAAACTGAGAAAGCTCTTTCATTTGGCACAAGGCTAAGTGCAAAAATATGAACTATTTTACACACAAGTTCTATCTGACCTTCACAATCCAGGAACAAATTTCAGGACGCAGGTGCACAAATTATCTCTGTGTGACCATATTCACTGTATGAGTAGCAGAAATAGGCTATTACAATTATCCAGTAGAATTGGACATATTAGAATATGTTATACACTGATAATGAACCTTACTGGAGTCATATTACAGGGCAGTGTACTTATCATGACAATGAAGGACAGTCTATAGCCATGAGCTTAGGGCTATTACCTAGACAAATAACTTCTGACAAGTGCTGACCTGTCCTGTACTTCACTTGCGTATTTGAATGCGGTTTACACTATAAGCTGCATCAGACTGCAGTGAGCAGTGTGTGAAGTCAGTATGTCACTGAGACTTGCTTCATTTTAGGAACTAAATGCACACCTCAGGGTGTGGAGTTGAGCACAGGTGTGAAAAGCACAGTAATTGCAATTAAGCACATTACAAAAGAGTATAAAGAATTTTAAAATAAGAGGTGCTTCAACGACACAGCCTTTAATCACTGTTCAGGCAAAATTAGCAATAAGTTACCAGAATTTTCTTTTTTTTTTGGACATGTATTTTGATATAAGATCCACTGAAGTCAATGGGACTCTTTCAGCTTTCTGACAGAATACACTTTTGCAGAAATTAAGGGACATCATAACTGTGATAATCAGCAGAATGCTTAAATAACAGAAACTACAGGCACCATTGGAAGGGACCACAGTGGTCATCTGGGCCAGCCTCCCTGCTCAGGGAGGGTCGTCCCAGAGCACATGGCATAGGATTGTGTCCAGACAGTTCTTAAATATCTCCAGTGAGGGAGACTCCACACCCTCTCTGAGCAATCTGTTCCGATGTCACCCACACAGTAAAGACGTTCTTCCTTATGTTCAGGTGGAGATTCCTGTGCATCAGTTTCTGCCCCTTGCCTCTTGTCCTATTGCTTGGCACCACCAAGAAGAGCCTGGCTCCACTCTCTTGGCACCCTCCCTTCAGATTCTGACAGACATTGATGAGGCCCCCTCTCAGCCATCTCTTCTCAAGGCTGAATAGGGCCAGCTCCCTCAGCCTGTCCTCATAAGAGAGATGCTCCAGTCCCCTAATTATCTTCATTACTGATGAATAAGTTAAAGAATACTGGGCTCAGTGTTGGCCCTTGGGGACACCACTAGTGACAACTAGACCTTGTGCCACTGATCCCTCTGGGATCTGCTGTTCAGCCAGCTCTCAACCCACTTCCCTGTCCACTCATCCAGTCCACACTTCCAGAGTTTGCCTATGAGGATGTTGTGAGAGACAGTGTTAAAAACCTTGCTGAAGTCAATATAATTAAGACCACTGTGCTGAAATTGATATAATTAAGACCACTGTGGTGTCTTGGTGCTAACTGGCAGATGACATTTTTCTGCTCTAATACATCAGTGAATATCTCTGTTGGCTCATCCTAAAGCAACCTGTACTGGGCAAACAAGATTCTTTCCTATGAATTTACTTCCATTTGCAATGTGTATTTACGTATTCCATACACCTCATTTTGGATCTACCAGATATGCTGTACTGATGCTGGGAGTTGTGGATTGTGTTCTAAAAGCCCTGCTGATTTTGAAAGCTGTGCATACAAGAAAATCTAGTTTAACCAATCTTGGACATTTTGACCAAAAAATGTATTTACAGAAGCAACCTAATTAGAATAACAAACAATGAAAAAGGCAACGAGTTTCTTTGTCTCATACCTACAAGTGCTGTAGAATAACCCTGCTGGTAGAGTATTCTGGCAAAAGTAGTTTCATTTGGTGGGAGCCCCCCAGAACCCCCGTTCCAGAAGAGAACCTGCCGCTGAGTGCTAGATGCCATGCCTAGAGAGGAATAATAATATTTAAAATAAAACAAGCCAGGTTTCACATTTTCAGTCTTCTCAGACTCTGCTTTCTAATGAATGGAACTCAGCTGCCTACGACTAGTGCCTCTTCATAAACCATTTCCTATGCCCTAGGATATTCTGCTTGACCTCCAGGATGATGTGTTTTCCAAGTTCCATGTCGTTATATGCTAGTCCAATGCAGATACCTCAGCTATGATGGGGTGTCTAAAAATGGCAGGAAGACACCTACATCTGGACATTAAGCAACCTCTTACAATCAAAGTTCTATCTAAGCATGATGTTAAAAAAAAAAAAAGAAAGTAAGTTTTATCTTAGAACAAAAGGCTTACAGAGTTAGGGGTACACACTTCTGAAATGTACAGTTAATGATTACATTTCTCCTTAAGCGAGTCAGAATCACATCTGAAACTATACTGATTATTACTGCTATATGCAGTGGCTGAAGTCTTCTGTCATAAATTTACATGGCTGAAGTAAATCTATTTTAAAACACAATTGCTGAGAACTATTCTACAGTCTGACACATTTCACTGTGAAAAAGTTTGCCAGGATATTAAAAATATTACATTTAATATAATCCCAGTGCCACTGAACATACAACATTTACACAATTTTCCTCTTCATTTTTCTACCTCTGGGTGCTTTGTACTGTTTAGATTTTCATCCATTTCTGTGTTGTCATTTAGCCACATTAAATGTGTTTTATATGGGGATTTTCCCATAGAAATCAATCATTAGTCATCTCTATTTTTTGCCCATCTCACTGAGACTCCAAATCCCAAGATTAACTGTTCTTTAAAACGGTTTATTTAAGGGGATTTTTAATATCAACACTGACTAGACTAACTGCAGCAAATCATTGGCGAGAGGCCCAACCTGATCTGATAGGGTATCTGCCAGTCAGGAAAGCGGCTCTGCTTGGAGTACAGACAGCTGCTGCAGCAATGTGCTGAGTAAGTCTCACCCCCTCCTTTGCCAGGCCATCAATGTTAGGGGTCCTAAGGAGAAAAATCCCATGTCTGATAAAAGTGTATTACACAGAAATTCATGGCATACCGCTCCTCCTAGTTTTGTTGAGACTATCACCATCAAATTTACAAACTTCTGTTTACCTACAACTCAGCTAGAAAAGTTCTGTGTTTTATATATATTTTTGAGATATATATATCTTGGCTCCTTAGAAATGAGTTTTCCATAGGTATATGAGTTTTTATTAATAACTAAAAAAAAAAAAAAGGAGGGAAAAAAAGACAAGGTATCTCAGCCTTAACCCATACCAAAATCCTACACAGCATAGGGAAAAAGAGTCTCTTCACAACACAACATCCAAGACAATAATAGGCTAGAACAAAGACATATCATTCAATCAATCTATATACAGATTGGTAACTGCACTAGGGATAAGTGTATCACACAGACTGACTTGTCATTTCATAACTCTAGTAGAATTGTTAACTGATATTAAATTCTAATGTCATTCCTTCATATTTCAACCCTGGAATTGTGGAAATTTACTTATTATACACATGCCTGACAAGTACAGTGCACAGACACATTTGGAAGGTTCTAAGTCCCAGAAAGTTTCTCAAGCACGCCTGTATAATTATGCCTCCAGTAGGAATTATTGTAGAACATTAATTTTGTACATAGTTTGAAAAGAAGTATATCTAGATAAACAAATAAATTAATAATGAATTTTAATGCTAAGTATCATCAACATTTTTTTAAAATGAGGTTCACCCAGAAGAGGTAATTAATTTCATACCTTATTGTATCATTGCCATAGCAACCCACATCTCCAAAACCAAGATCATCAGCCAGTATCAGTAAAAAGTTAGGTTTGGAAGGATTTGATATGCAGGTTCTTGGAAACAAGCATAAGGTTAGCCAAACGTTTAGGCAGCTCCTAAAAGCAAAAGAAAAGAGGTAATATTGCAAAAAACAACTGTAAGTTTTACAATAGACTTTAAACTACTATTCTCAAAGTTTTATGGGGACTCAGTATTAGGTGCAAACAGCAACCAAAGAGTGCCAGCAGATGGAGCTCCTGAATATGTACAGAAGTCCTTGAGTTTTATGATACTGGTATCATTTTCTAGGGGTTTTATTCTTATTTATTATTGTTGTTGTTATTATTATTTATTCACACAGGAATTTTGTGTCTGCATTTCTTTATTGACATTTGCTCTGATCTGTGCAGATATTCCCAGTAGAACGAGTGGTTGGATACTTACAAGAGTCTCAAGGCACCCCTTGGACAGGGGTATAGGATGCTCCTGTTAAGGCTCCTGGAACGAGTGGGACAGGAGCACAAAGGTGATTGGTGTGGAGTCACGCTGGTCATTATGGCAATGGCTTGACTGTGGCATTTACTGCACCCACTGCCACACACAGTGTCTGGAAAATGCTTCTTAAACCATGGGACCATCTGCAAAATCAAGGGGCAGCAACAGGCCTAAACTTTATTATCTTCCTAGAAGACCCTAAGAATATCTCTGCACGTTTTAGTTGCTCAAGGTGTTTGCAATGGAAGCTTACAGATGTAAAATACCTATGCTAGAACACATCTTCTGATGTTATTTCATAGATACCCCAATGTGATAAATGCATAGTGAGCATACTATACTATGTATTATATATACTCCTAACCCTCTGTGTCTTATAAAAGCAGGGTAAAAGGTCTTGAAATACCAATAGATCCAAATTTGTATTAGCTGCTCTTAGATTCTCATTAAGTTGGGGTGGTGGTAGCAGGGAAAAAGTGAGATTATCTGCTTACATTTTCTTAAGCACAACACCTAAAATCCAGGAAAGAGCCTCAGTGAATGTCTCTCTTACCATTGTTTTCCCTGCTAAACTTCATAGTTTTCCATTTTATGAAACAGCTACATAGTTGGTCATATAAATTCTGGTGAAAAAGGAAAAAAAAAAAAGAAAGAAATCAGAGCCCAGCAGTTCTGGTGATTTTGCATGCAGTTTTACAAGGTCTGGCCTGCTTCCAGCTGCTGATAACTCCAGGTGGACTTACTACTAGGATCTCAAATCTTTTTGAGATGGCAGTGTAGCGGTGTTTCACTGTCACAGCCTGGATGCAGTTCCCCCAAGGGCCCAGTGAACTCTGGTCCCATATTTCAGAGCTGGGGCAATGATGTGGCAAGTGCATGAAGCCATTAATCTGTGACAACAAACAACGACTGATGGCTCTGGTCATCACCTATCATGGCAATATCTTCACGGTGCTTTCACAACAGAGGCAGACCTCTGCCTTCCCAGCAACTGTTAGGCAGCATTACATTTAAAGAGCTTGTGGTACAAGATCAAGCCAGAACTATTACAGTGAAAATCTTCAGTCTACACCAAGTAGCTGAAGATCAGCCCTTGTGAGCTGTAGTGGAGCAAAAGGACGAGACAGACCTGAACATTTAAGAAACCCCTTGACTTCCCGAGGGTTGATAAGCTTTCCAAGCTCATACAACAGTTCTGCTGTCTTCCACTTTCTCCCCACAGGTTCTTGCACTACAGCCAGCTGGTCACAGCAGGCACAACAATATTTAGACAGAAACTTATGTAGAGCCCCTCAGCAAAACTGTGAACTTGAGCCAAGGATGCATACTGGTAGTATTAAAAAGATCTTAATACCATTGGTTGTGGCACTATCTGATTTACTGCAAGCCATTTTAGGAGCACTACTCTTACTGAAGGACTACATGAATGACCACACTTATTGAAAAAACCCACCACAATTTAAATATGCATATTCACATTCCTCTGTTAGGGTCTGATTCCTTCTGAAAGCAGAGCTCTCACTGACAGCACTATGATGTGATGAACCCATTACTGGGCCCTAGGGCTTGTCCAGTTTCCTCAGATGTTAAATGAGAAAACCCAACATAATTTATAAATCTAACAGCAGCTGTGGTGGTCTATTTACCCACTGCTTTTCTTATTCCACATTGTTCCCCCCCTTTCCCTTGCCCCTAGACCTGGCCACTCCCTTGGGCTCTCCCTGTGGGTTCCTGTACCCCAACTCCGCCCGTGTACCACCCCGGGGCCCCTGAGAAAACCCCCCTGCACCGTGGTCAAGATGTCCCTCAGCCTCAGGAAACCACCTGGACAAGATGTAACATTAAAGATCTTCGGAAGCCACCATGAGGGTCCCTTCTCTGCCTCCTTTGCTGTCACTGTGTTACAGAGCCCAGCCAGTGGGAGCAGGAGCTCAGGGAAGTCCAAAAGGACTATGGGAAGGCGAATCAGTCGCTTTGCCCTAAGCAGCCCCGCTGTGCTTTCCGGGAAAGCTGCAGCTTGCTAAACCAGACCTAGCACTGCAACAAGCAGCCTCTAAAAATCAGCTCTGTAAGCCAGTAAGCCACAATAGAATGATCATCAGGACTAATAAAAAAGACCAATCCCTTTTAAAAATGTGGAAAACAAACCCTCTTGTCAATTATTCTTGTTCGAAATCCCTCTTGCTCCTAGAGGTGCTGAGCAGTCCTGATCCTCTAAAACATGTGTGGGTGAAAGCCAGCAGTAACTTGCTCCTGTTGTTGTTGCTCTCCCTTTCCCCTCTCTCCAGCATGGACCCACTGGGATCCCTGCCAGCAACAGCCAGCAAACTGGAACAGCCATCAAATGGGAACAGCTATGCAGGTTTTACATTAATTCCAGGCAGAGTACAAAGTCCTTATTGTTGAAATACTAGCACAACAGGGCTACTGCCTTTTATAGATTCCCTATCCAGTTAATTGTGTGAAAGTTTGTACAAAGTCTGCCACTGCTCTATTTCAGTGCTTCAGAAGAGATGCTATAAATAGTAACAGGGTATGATACAAATGATTTTGTTTCCCCCACACAGCTTTTTCAGCCTTCCAGATGAGATAAAAGGACTAGAGCTTTTCTTCTGTCGTGTTGTCTCCCCATTTTCATTGCATTTTCTAGAAAGGCAGGCATACCTGTGCTGAAGACATAAGTGTTTATTTGTAGTGTTTACTGTCCATCCCCTTCTTCCAGATCTTAACTATAGTGTAATACATTTTACAGTTCAGAAGGTCTTGAGCAGTTTCTTGGAGAAGCCCTATTTATTTGCTGACATTTTGGTTCTTTGTGTTACTTGAATACAGCAACTCCTGAATTTCAGATTGTGTTCTAGAGAAGTCAGTAGGAGTCAGTGTGGTGGAAAGAAGAAGCAGCTAAAACTATCCATTTCATATAATCCAGTGGCTGGGACAACCAGCGTGGGAGACAGTTGTTTGGTTTTTTTAATCTCCTTCCACTTATGACTATATGCAGTTATTTTTATGTTTTGACATTGGGCTACTTTTATTCATATCTATTTGACTATAATACTTATTTTGTATGACTGCTTAACGGCTTGTGATGCTTCTGGCACAAAGACTTTTCTTGAAAAAATTATATTTCTCAAAAATTACATCATGCTTTGAGAAGGGCAGATCTTTGAAAACTGCCAATAACATAAGTATTAACTTTCACTGGCTTTCATCCAAATTATGACTAAACTTTTCTTTGACTATTTACATCTTTCTCACCGAGTGCTCACTACTGAAGATGGGCCCATGCTGCTGCTGGCATGACTTAAAAATGCAGACTGAGACAAATTGCACTGCCCCTGCCACCCCCACCCCACAAAAAAAAAAACCCCAAACCAAACTAAAAAACAAACAAACAAATCCCACACCCTTACATTTATCCCTGCTAGCAAAATTCTATCTGGAAGCAAAGACCTCGCATTCTGTTTCTCACCACTACGTTAGTGACCTAATACAGAGTTAACAGCCATGATTACTTATTGTCTTCAACTAAGACACTAAATTTTAAACAAACACTTTTTCTAACAAAATAAGTAAATAAGTAATAGCAAAGGAGAAGGGAGATGAATTTTATCTCTGCAGTTTGAGCCCTGAAGTATTTCCTCCTCTTCAGCTAACCAGTTTTCCACTGCCCCTGAGCACAGAAAGCTGCTCTTTACTCCCTGCTGCAAACAGGCAAATGCTCTGCCAGCAAAACCTTTTTTTTTTTGAGTCACTGTGTGTTCTATACTGCTGTTTTCTTTCTGGCTTTTTACACATGCCTGAGTACTAGAAGCACACACTGGCATTCATTTAGCTCTTTCTCCCTTTGACAAGCTGTCTGAGTGCACTTAAAGTAGTGAACGTAAATATTGAAATGACAAATACAAAATTCCATAAAATCACTTCTATGTCAGACCTTGGGAAAAAAAATCCCTAAGAGATAAGAAGAAAAGTGTTCATTAACTAAACTGGCTGAGCAGATTTACTGCTTGCAGGGATATTTAATAAAGGGGAAGCAACATAACAAACAAACTACAATAACCTTTGTCCATTTACTACATTCAACAACTGATTTCCCTAGAGTTCTAGGAGGATGAACTCTGACTTCATCTACTACTTCAAAAATACAGCCATTAATACAGCTCAAGGCCCTAAAATCTGCGTAATTTCATTGCAAAACACAGTGCAGAGTCCTTTCTCCTTAGAAAGTCAGGCTGGAGTCACACCACTGCATGTTTTTGTTTTGTAGGTTTGGGTTTGTTTTAATTTTTTTTTTAAGTAGTACTAGCATGATCCCTTTATAAAAGTCATAGTTTGCAAAAATACATATATTGCTACCAAATACTTTTTACTCCAATATGACTCTCAAATGGACCTTGTGTTTTTAGAACTGACATTGAAGTAGTGCAAATTATTAACTCAAACATTTTTATTAGCTTCTTATATGCAATCAAATTGCTCTCGCCAATTTAGTATGCAGCAGGTCCGCTCTTTGAAGGGCAAATTGTTTGTCTCCTTTGTAGCTGCTGCAGAGGTATACTCCACATCAATATTTTATACCTCATATTGTCTGTGATATAGGTTATTTTTACCTAGATAAAGCTTCAGATCACAGTTCACAACTCGAGGACAATCCCTCACTAAATCAGATTTGCTCCACCTCAGGTGTTGTTCAGCATCTCAACAGAGATAACAGAGCAGTACAGGAAGCCAGAAACTTGCCAACCTGAATAGAATGGCAGCAATGGCTGCAACAATGGCAACATAGTTCCCCCATCCTCCAACTATTTCACTTGTTGAATATATTCCTTGATTAAAATTAATCACTCTTGATATGTTGCAGTGAAGAAAAAAAAGAGCTAAATTTACAGAGAATAAAAAAATACAAACCTCCACTTCAACAATATCTCCTCATTACCAGAATATTTACTGTAACCAGGCATATCCCATGTTTCACCCTCATCCCCAAAAGCCTGGCAATGACACCATTCATTGGGAATCCACCAGAGTGAAAGGAACCACTCATTCTTAAAAATGCTAAGAGCGATCCAACTCCAACAGAAAAATTTGGAATAAATTCTTGTCAGTTAAGCTAAAAACCTGTAATTACACACAACAAAAGAATTTGCCTTCTTGTTTTCTAACTTCAGATATTGAAAGAAATAATTTGCACACTGCTGCAAAACCAGAGCAAAACTCCAAATTCTTTAACACTTATTTAAATATTAAAAAAGTGAATTACAATTATTATATATAGAAATATTTAGTGGTGATGTGCAAAAGTCTCTTTCTGCTTAGCTGTTGGCCGAAAATAAATGCTTGCTTTCCACCTTGTATAAAAGCATGCTACAGAACAGCTTCATCTCAGTAAACAGTATATTAAAATGTAATTAAAAATGCTAATTTCATATTGCATTATAGCTCTGGAAGAAGCATATTCAGCACACCACATGCCACATACTGTGCCACCTGTTGACCCCTTTCTTCCATAGCTTCTAGGTATACAGATGTTCAGGAGAGGAGAGGCAACAAGTAGGGATAGAGAGAGAGAAGAAATTAAAAACTCCCAGCTGGTGTGAGCAAAGTCAGTTTCTCAGTGCTTGCAGCTGGTGAGCCAAAGGCAGGTGCTGCTCATCAACCAAAATACAAGGGATGCCCTTGGAAAAAAGATGCCAAAAGCAGGAGATTATCAATAGCCCCTCTTTTATTTTTCCTTTCCATTCTGCACTCTCAGGGAACCAGCTTCAACAGTGCTCACTGAAGGGATACAGATTTTAGTGGCCTGGAAAATATCAATCCTTGCTATTTGGTACCATGATTATGTTACCACTTAGCTTTGTGCATTGTCAGTAAGTAATACTCTCGTGGCAGGTAATCCAAATTTTTAAATTTATTATGCACAGCAGCACCCTGCCTTCAGAGCAACAGCAGTAAGGGATGGTCTGGCCCTAGGCTGTACATTACCTCACGCATTTTCACATTACAATTAACACTCCCTGGTCTAAATGATCTAATTGTGCCTTCTGCCTTCAAACTACTCACCTAGGAGCACACAACTTTCCTTCCAGCCAGGACAAGAGCAGCACATAACTGGAAAATCAGAGACAGAAAGAGGGCAGAGGAATGAGATTAAAAGAGCAGCAACTAGGGCCATGTCTGCTAGAGGAAGAGTGAGGAACACAGGGAGGCAAACCGGGGGTAAATCATGCTTTGTGTTCACCCCTATGAAGTAATAGTAACAACAATATTAAAATAAATAAAACCCTGGAGTTTGGCTTGAAACACTTAAAAGCGAAGGAAAGCACAGCTTGTTAATTATTGTGCTCTGCTGATCCCCCCTATCACACACTGCAACCCTGATCACAGAGTTTTTACTATTTACGAGCTGCTGGAGCAGCTCCGCCGGCAGGTGGGGGCTGAGAGCTTGCCAGGGGAGCCTTGCAGGGAGAAGAGCAGAGGCTGGCGGCCGCCCCCTCAAGGAGAGCGCAGCTCTGAGTGTTCACTGTTCCAGCACGACTTCCCAGCGCTGCCTCCCTGGGAAGTGGAGCGGAATCCGCCTGGGACAGCGCCGGCTTTGGCGGCCACTCCCACCGCGAGCCCCAGGGTCCCCGGGAGCGGCGGCACCTGATGGCAAATTCACCCCTTGCCAAAGATGGCTTAGCTCTGTTCAAAGAAGGAAAAAAAAGGTTGTCTCCAAAGGAAAAACATAGGCAAGGGTGGGGTTTTTTGGGGGGGAGGGGTTTTTTTTGCTTGTTTGGAGGGTTTTTTTGTTGTTTTTGTTTGTTGTTTGTTTGGGTTTTTTTTTGGAAACACACAACCCAACCGAAAAAAAAAGAAAAAAAAAATAAACCCAAAAAGGAAAAAAAAGCCAAAACCAACAACAACGACAAAAAAAGGAAAAACACAAAAATACCCCCAAACAACCCCAAATCCAAGCAGACCCCTTATTTTTTACTTACTCCATGCTCGCTCACTTACTGCTGGAGCTTTGTTCTCGCTTCCCTCTTCACCTCAGGCTTTCTGATCTTTGCTTCCAAGGAGGGCTTATCAAAACCACGGCTCATATCGTCGTATCAAGAGTAATTGGCAGGGCCCGGTCTCCTTTAAGAAGGTGGGCAAAGGCATTTAGTTCATGCTGCCTGCTGCGGGGGAGGGCTTCCCTGCCTGCCCCGGGTACCACGTGTTGAGTAAGGGAGCGTTGTTCTGGATGGAGCAGATGCTGGGAATAGAGCTGCTGGAGCTGCCAAGGCAAACGGAAGAGCTTTAGCAGTAAGTAAAGCTGAGGGAAAGCTCCTAAATCTCGGGCAGTGACACTGTCGGCTACAGCACACCGTGTGGAAAACCACCCTGGGGGTGGAAGTGGAAGAGCCCTGCCTAATGCAGAATGAGCCAACCAGCTCCCTTGAGATCAAAGAAAATGCACCACCGGATTGTCACGCTGGTGTGTGCACTCCAGTTCTGGCAGCAAGCCTAATTCCTCGTATGTTGTTATAGTTCCTCTCTTTGTGAGTTCTCTCCTAATAAACATGTGGTTGCACAATCTGGCTTGCCATGCATCTTTCCAGTCCCATGCGGCACTGGAGCCCTCTTTTTACTGCCTGTGTGTGCTTATACTAGTTTAAAAAGAGGGTATGAAGGTATTACGCTGTAATATGCTGAATAAGGGCTTTATTCAGAGAAAGGCAGAAAACAGGAGAGAGGTTCTTGGTGTAGACGTATTCTTACTCGAAGGCTAAAATAAATATCAATAAAAAATACTATGGCAAGAAGGAGAAAACAGAATTTACTGACTAGCCCTTGGTAATTACAATGGTATTTACAGCATCATCAGTGGATGTGGTGTATGAGAATCAAAAGGAGCATTCGGGTCTTAAATGTTATCAGCATATAGCAGTAGTTACTGCAACATTTTCCTGGAAAACTTCTGCCCCAAAAAGTAATAGGGAGCTGGGAAAAGGCCATGGAGTGGGGCAAAGAAATGAGAGTGCAAGGAATGAGGTTTCAGCTCAAGTTAAACACTGTTGAGGAGAGTAGGATGCTTGCATGCATTAGGGAGAAGATATTAAAGGAAAGCTTCAGAAATATGAAGAGAAAGATTTTAATTTTTTTTCTTTTTTTGAGGGACTTGGAAAGAATTAGGTAGAAATGGTACAATTCAGGAGGCAGAGGAAGATTCCTGGATTACAAACCAAGACTCAAGGAAAGGATCCACTCTGCAAAGACCCAGTGAAAAAAGTAGGGATTTGGGTTTGGCCCTTTTACTCCAGTGTAGGTCTGATCACACCACTTCCAACTCTCTTATCGGTGGGAATTTACTCTTTCCAGCTAGAAAGGCTCTTCTATCCTGTGTCTCTGGCCATCTGCCATCATGAGAAGCAGAGTATGGTGATGTGATGCTTTTAAAGCACTCTTTGTTACCAGCATCTTTATTTTGGCCTCCAGAGAAAGACTGAAAGAGGGTGAAATAAATCAACTTCCTTATCTCCTAGTTATCAACATTTTTTCTTGACTTCTTAACTTCTTTCATATAGATTGAACACGTATTTTTTAAAATACTTGCAATTTTGACTTTTCAATTTTGTGTTATAAATAATTCATTAATTGTAACAATTAGTAAGAAATAAATGAACTGCCTAGGGGCAGAAAGTCAACTCTGTAACTGGCTCACATGTTTGACTTTTGCAAGTATCCCAGTCTTCTGCTGAGATTAGTAAAATCCTTTATAACAAAAACCATCAACAAACCGTGAAGGACGCTAAAGTGTGCAAGAGGCAAACAGTGAAGCCCCAGTGAGAAAACAATGCTAACTGAAGTGAAATCCTAAAAAGCAGGACAAGTAAGTGTTTGTTCTTTACATATTACTAGTAATTTACAATAATAACTTCAAATTGCTTCTTTTAGATAGGATACAAATGCTTAGTTGTAAAATACCATGTGATGATATGACACGTAGTGGAAATTATGAGGCCACATTGTGTCCATTCAGTTTCATGGTACTGACAGATGCTGTGTGAGCTTTTAAATTTATAACCCTGATTTTGACATTTCCAGGTACTGCCATTGATTACTTATATTTTGATTTGCCCCTGAGATGCTATTTAAGAGCACAGACGGTCTTGTTTGAGATAGTGTTCAAGTGTAGACATCACAGATACCAGCTTGCATGTTCAGAGACAAAACTATTAATCTATGAAGCCTGACAAATTATCAGAATATTCTATCATGGTGTCCACAGAAGCTTAGCTTGAAATACTGAAAACTGTGATCTTTTTGATGATTACATGCTGAAGTCAAGCTGAAGCACTTGACCAGTGTGTGTCCAGGAGAACTCAAAACCAGCTTAAAAATATTCCTTTGATTCTAATGCAAAAAACCACAAAGGATCAAATACTACTTAGAGAATTATTCCTTTTTTCTTCTTCTTCTTCTGATTCACAGATCTCCTTTCAGTAAAGCAGACAAATATTTTATGTTCAATTTTTAAATGAAAAGAGGTAACTATGTTTTTAACAACTTAATTTTCATGCTCAAATGTTGCTTTCTACTGTGTTTGAAAACACTTTCAGTATCCAGGTTTAGATCTTAGGAGTTTTATAAGATGTTCTTGAAATCCTGTCTTGAACATTATCTATGTCATCTTAGGTTATGACCAGCATAAATCAATGAGATGAAAACTGTGTTGTGACTGAGCAGACAAAGTCAGTCTTAGCGAATGATTTGCACTGAAATAGTAGCCCATCAATCTTGTAGGAAAAAAAGAAAAAGAAATGTGAGCAAGCTGATCAGTATTTGCTAGTTAGGATGTTTCCAAGAATCTTACTGTCAAGGCAGCCTGTATCACTGCCTGGCATCATTCCAGGCATAATGTCCATTCTACCAAATGCTGAATGCTTGTTGATCCCCTGGCACTTTGAAGATCATCAGGGGATGATCACTGTGCTTTCATGTGCAAACACCAGTATCCATGACAAATCCTAGCTCAGATGTTTTCCAGTACCCTCTAGTCCTAATGGATATCCTACAGTGCTATGAAGTATTTCAGTGCCAGGAAAACTGGCACGCTGATATTCACAGGTATTACATCTGTACATTTCTAAAGGTGTTGAAAAATTGAGAGGATATAAAATCCCAGATACTAAACTGGCTTGAGAATGGAAGTGATATATTGGAAAATGACTGAGAAAATTGAAAAATGCCAGTCTGAATACAGTAATTTCAGGTAAAGAAAACACTTCATACTGAATATGAAAAGACCTTTAAATCTCTCCAAGAAAGAGCCAGTTAAATAGAATACACTCAGATGAGGAAAAAAAGCAGACATTCCTATCAATGCAGGAAGTAGCAGCAATCAGAACATGTGAAAGTGATGGATTTACTGAATCTCCTGAATTTTTCACAGAAAGACTGAGCACCTTTCTCATCAATAGCACTGATGGAGCATCTGGTTGAATTAGAAGAGTCTGTGAAATGCATGAAGTCACAACATAAAATAAAACTTTGCTTTTAAGCTGTAGGGCTTTGTTTACCTACAGATTTCCTGGTGACTAAATTGTGGGAAACAAGAGGAAATAAAACCAAAAGAAACCAAATGTTTACCAAAGAAGATGAACAAGATAATTTGGTCCTAGCACTGTAGTTAGAAGAACAGTTAAAAACAGTGAAGTAAAACAAATGGAGAAATTATGTTCTCAGATACCTACATATTCAGATATACCAGTGTAAACATGTCTATGTGAACAGACGTATTTACAGCCCTACAAGGAAAAGCATTACCTGCAAGGCCACTTAATTAGGAACAACTATTTTAACACAAAGAAGAAAAAAACTGCAGCAAAAGAAAGTACTAAAGCAAAGAGGTAGGCCTAAGTAATTCTAGCTCTTTGGTGGAGTGAAAATGTAACTTGTGAAGCAAAAAATCCTTAATTCTGCATTTATTATTTTCATAGAAAATTATTGGTTGTTTCCATAATTAGTGTTTGGCATCTTTCAGAGAGTCTTTTCTGAACATGCTCCTTGTCAGCAGGAAACAGTTATGACTGAGATCTGGGCAGCAGGGTAACTTCTGCAGTCCTGTGCCCCAATCACTGAACTGGACATCAGTGTGGTGCTACTGTGGCCAGCAATGCCAAAAGGCCCTTGCCGGTGCTGTTTAGGGATCTGGGTACTAAGGGAGCTTTGGAAAAGGAAAATCCTTTCCTTTTTTTGTTCTCCATCAAGAGAGGCTGACTCCAACCGGAGGAGTCCCACCCTTCTCAGAAAGTACAGCTAGCCACTGCCCAGCTTGTCATGTTTCCAAGCCTTACTCCTTGCCAAGGCCAATCAGCTGCCATCATCACTGCCACTGGAGTAACAAGCTACAAGGAAAGAAGAAAGCCTCTCCTAAGATTCTGTGAAGAACTGCAGGCAAGATTATTTTCTAATTATTTTGGAAGCAATAGTTTGCAAAAATTTATTATAGGGTCACCTTATGCATTGCCAGGATAACAAAAGGGTAGGGAGATAAGGATAGCAAAATTAAGGGAGACCTCAGTCCAGGAATCACTTGGAAATTCAGCACAAAAGCCCAAAGCAAATCTTTTGAATATACATTCAGAATCATCAAAACATAAGTTATATCATTACTTGTACAGCTCTAATCTTGGCCTGCTTCAGTGCATTTGAACTACTCATTCAGTTGTCAGCAGATGCAAGTAAAAACATGGTCTTCAAGTCATTCTATCTTGATCCCTCCCTGAGAGAGTCCAGTTTAGAGCTACCTTTACTAAGTACTGTGCCATTCACTGGAACAATTACTTTATAAAGGCTCAGTTTAGAGAAACAAATGATCAATGGATCAACATTCCCAAAGGAAACACTCTTAATCTAAATACATTTTTGAGAAACTATCAGGTTCTATCCTTTATAGGTCAGTAAGTTTATTATCACCTTCCTTATCACACCAACAGAACGGGAACGTCCCACAGCATGGCTGCAGCCATGGCTTCCACACCACGTTGGACACAGAGAGCTGCTCTGGGACTGGAGTCAGTGTCCTGCGATGCCCCTCTATGGCTCTGCCAATCTTCCTTATGACAGTGTCAAAGAGGGGCTCTGTCTCAGCCGAGAGAGGTTTGGCTTCAGAGGGGTCTTGCGAGAGTTCAAACAGCAATGGAGGCTCATGATGGGTCACGCCTTCCCCAAAGCATGGGCAAAATCCTCTATCATAACAAGCCCCAGCTCCAGGAGGACTGAAGATGGGAGTCACATAATGAGCCTTCCAAACAGCTCCAGCTGGCAGGAAAGGAAGAATCACAGAAGGCTGGTTATAACACTGTCAGTTATCACAAGGAAGAGTGAACGTTTTTCTAGAGTTCATTTCTGGATGCGCTTCAGCTCTATACTTATTAGTTAATGTAGTATTGTCATTTCTCCTGGTGCTGTACAGTACAGGCAGTGCTAAGTAAGTTCTTTACCACATCACGCCTGGTGCTACTTGGAGAGATGCAATCCCAGAACAAAATGTGTTAGAACAACGTGCCCTCCTGTAGACTGAATGTAATTGGAAAAAGCTCTGTACTCACTGTCCCTCTGGTGCCAGCGCGCAGCATGTAAGTGAACGCCGCAGTAATGGAACAGGAACTCGTGCTCCGAGTGCGGCACCGCTCCTCGCAGTAACGGCAGCAGATCCCGGCCGTCGATTACCCTGGCAGGAAAAACAGAGAGCACAGCGCTGAGGTGAGCTGGGCAGGACTGTGCTCCTCCTGCACACCTCCTGCTGGAACTGGCAGCTCTGGACAAGAGAGAGGATTACAGAAGATGGCAGGTAGGGGCTGAATCTCAAATGTAGAGAAGAGGCGGCTGAGCTCCTAGACATTGATGTGTCTAGAAAAGCAGCAGGACTGAAAAAGAAAACATCAAACTCTTAGAATGTGCTTCCAATCTAGATTTTCCATTGTTTTGGGAAAGAAGGAGGAATAAAGATACTTTTGTTTGTACCTGTCCTGAGGCACTTCCCCTCCAGCCAAATGAACTACTGTAGGATAAATATCCATAAGGCTTGTAGGTTCATCAATAACTGTGCCTGCAGGTAACACTCCTGGCCATCTAAATATTCCTGGGACACGGATTCCTCCTTCCCAGCCTCCCATAGCTTTTCCACCTTTCATTAAAAAAAAAAAAAAAAAAAAAAAAAAAGGTTTGATTTAAAATAGAGAAATTTTACACAAATTTTATTGTATTATCATGTTACTTTGACGAGTCTTCTTTACTCTTTTGGTTTTCTGCTAAGCTCCTACTGAGCATCAGTGAAAGTGTATTCACTAGACCAGCCCCCCGACAATTTGAGAATTTATGCTTGTAAAGGACACCTGCCCAGGTTAGAATTTACTGCATTGTTACATGACTAATTAGAATGAGACACATTTGCTTATTGGTAATAAACCAGTGTTACTCCTTCAGTGTGCAATCTTCTCTAAGCCTTAGGGGTGTCCTAGGTTCTTTACTAGTTGTTGCTGGGTTGTCACTGTCCCTGACAGCTCTTACCTTTGTATATTCCATTCCAGCCACCCAGCTGCCTTTTTCCTTCTTGTCTTTCCAGCCATCCACCATGATCTGAGGCAAAGTAAACTAGTGTAGTATCTTTCAAGCCTTCCTTGTCAATAGCATCTAGAACCTGGCCTGTAAACACAAGAATATGTGTATATTAAAAAGCAAAAATATCCCTCATATTACATAAATTTTAACCTCTAACTTGTAAACATTTACCATTGTAATTTCTAACCTAGGTAAGGCTGCTCATTAATATTTTTTAAGATTGGTATTTGTAGTTATGATATTGTTGTCTCTAAAAGCACAGAAAATTTGTGATGTGTTGTAACCACTTTATTATTGGTATTTTAACAAGGAGTGCAAGAACCACCATCACAGACAAGAAGCCTGTATTGTCAAGGGCCAAAACTACCACGTGCTGTAAAAATATGGAAAGAAATTATAATCTAAAGCCCCAAAAAGTTAGATTCTGCATCAGTGGTGGCCATCATGAAAACTACAGGAAAAACATAAGGTTACCCTTTTCTTATGTTATCTAGATCACAACTGGGATTTGCATTACATTACTGCGTGGATATAATATGCATTAATAACAAAGTTCCTTTAAATTTAAAAGTCATTCTTGAGCTGCTTCTGACATTCTTAATTATATTTGTGGTGTTAAAGTGTTTGATGGCTAGGTTTGAAACCAAAATCTTCCTGTATGTGTACCTGACTTTTCTCTCTTGTGCAAATGTGGGTACTTTTTGTCCATTATGACTGAATGATAAATAATTCTCCTTCCCCTCCAGAAAAACAGGCTGAAAAATAACTTGAATCTTTTTTTTTTTTTTGGGGGGGGGGGGTAGCAACACCAGTATACATTGGTGAACATTTCTGGATTTATGATTGTGGCTGAAATTCAGTACTTTGCTTAATGCAGCAGCCACAAATAGATAGCCTGCTGTTTTTCATCTGGAATTAATTTACTTACTGATTTTATCACCTTCTGATGCATCCTACTTAGAAATGACTGTACGAGGCTGAAATGACCTAGTCTTTCCTAATCATAGAAAATGAAATAATTATCACATATTTAGTAAGAAGAACAGGAGAGCTCCTTGACAGGATCTAAGGGGACATGGTTAAAATATATGTGACCAAAAAAAAAAAAAAGAAGAGTGAACATTTGGTCCAAGACTGGAGAAAATAAAAAACCAACACTATAAATCAACAGTGCTCACACAAGATTGAAAAATGTTTATGAAAAGCTTAGGATTTTTTTGTACATGCTTTTAATTATCTTTCTCATTCTTTCAATAAAACCCTTTTATTTAGACCTAGATAGGAGACATGGTTAGAGACATTGTTATGTGCTGTGATGACTTACCCACCATCCAGTCCATTTCCTCTACGTTGTCTCCATATAAACCGTGTCTGCTCCTCCCAAGAAACTTCTCTGTGGTGAGGAGAGGGGTGTGGGAATGCAAAAAGGAAAGAAAGAGGAGGAATGGTCTGTGCTTATTTCTACAAAACAGAAGTCAACACTGTGTTATGAGGGAGGAAGGTTCTCAATGCATATAGAAGTCAGTTGTAATGAAAAATGGTATTATTTGCATATAGATATTTCAACAATCCCTTCAGAAACACCTTACTTTGTAGGGTATTATAACCCAGTGATTAGGATCTGTCTGATAGAATAATGTTGGGCCTTTACAAAATTATCCTTTTTCTACCCTGAACCATGTAAAACTTCCAGATTGAAGATCCACTTTCTGCTGTTGCAAAACACCACTGTGCTACTGAAGTGAAGGCAGCAAGTTCATCTCCTGCCAGCTGTTACCCACTTATCAATCCATATGATAAGGCTACATCACAGCTCTGCTTCTCTTTCCCTGGCCCACACACACATTCCTGACATCACCTGGTATTCCCTAAAGCTGCAATGTTGGTCTCATTGATAGGTATACATATTTCTTAAATATAGCCTAGAAATATTCAATAAAACCAATGGAAACTGGGAAATGTTACCAGCTTTAGTGAAGCTAGGAATAAGGGGCATCCTTAAGCAGTAGCTGTTTCTTTAATTATATGATATAATTATTGATATTATTTAAAATGAATAAGAATAATAGTACTTCTAATCCTACATAATATTGTAAAAAATAGAAAAACTTAGGAAGACATGAAACAGAAATGTGCTGTTTAAAAGTTGCAAAATGCACAAGAACCAGAAAATTTGTGATCAAAGGAAGCCCACTTCACCTTTCAATAAATGAAATGGACTCTTGCAAGACAAGGGACGTAGTTCTGTCTGTCACCATTGGCTGCTCAGTAATTCCATGGTTTCTCATCATAATGCAGTTCCAGTACCGTACAAATCCATAACTTGAGAACCAGGATACGAAGAACAGGAGACTAAACGCAGCAAGGCAGGTCAGTGTTTTCTGCTGGACTGAAATCAAGCCAGTCAGTCTTCCAAGGACAGCAGTGAGTGTAATGAGGCCAATCATTTGAGTGGAAAGCCAGAGTTTCCTTCTAAAGGCTCTGTCCATCTCCGGTGTTTCTGTTGGCTGACAGTCACTTATTAGTGTAAAAGGCATCCCGTAGAAATAGTCAAATCCATGTTTTAAAGGGTGATGGCAATGGTCATTGCGGGATTCACAGTTAACACCTTGATGCCACTTCCCTGAAAATAGAGGTTATTAAAATATAAAGAGATAATATTTTAGAAGAATGGACTTTTCCTTATACAAAACATTTCTCAAAAAATGGTTGGTTGCTTTCTGCTTGTGACAACTTCTCCATCCTACACAGAAATATATCAAGTATGTAGTTATATAAGGGGATTGATGAAAGTAAGCCTCTACAATTTATAAATTTTCAACACATTTATTGGTGCTGTGTACATATATTCATGCCCTGTAGCTTTGATCAAACATTTAAAAAAATGTAGTATAAAGGAAACTAGAAACTGAGAAAAATTCAGAGCTGAGCAAAAATGTACAACCTTCTTGGTGACCTGTCAAGTATCAAACAGGAGGAAGCTGTCCTTTTGTAAGCATCGGGCAAAATAACCTTGTTTTTTTTGTCATTTTACCTTCAAAGTACTATGCAGACCTCTTCCTGGAAGGTTTTGAAGTGCTTGATGTCAGGACTATGGCCACGCTCAGTGTTGGTGCCAGATTGATAAGGGGAGATGTAGATAGACTAGTCAAACTGGCAGCTCAGGTGACTGTTTGCCAGACAAACCACTGGAGCCAGAAAAACTTGAGCTCAGGAGATCAGGATTTCTCATGAAGCTGTACATTTGTAAGTAACTTTGATGATCATTATATCTCCATATACTGAATGAGAATAAAAGACTTTGTTCTATAAATATTTTTGCTGTTTATTTGTGTTTAATCAAATTTTTAAAAGTTAAAGCCTCTTTCTTTTAAATACTGAAGTCTTCGTATATCAGAAGGAACATCTCTTGGCCTTTTGCAACACAATTTGTTCTTTGTTATCAACATACCAACTATTATGATGAATGGCACATCAAAACCATGCTTTTGCTTCCCCTCCAATCTATTCAAACAGACTGGTTAGACACTTACATGGTGACATAGCAAGTTGGCTCATTTGGTTGAAACCCTAAGGTTTGTGAATGTCTGAATCAAGTGAACAAAATCTAACAATCATCAGAGGTTTAATTGCATTTTATGCAGATCCTGGATGCCAGATAAAAATGGACATTAAGAATTTTACCTGAAAACTAATTTGAAACTAATTCTTATTGTGGAGAGAGGAACTGTGCACTTACAGGATGATGTTATCCTCAACAAATGGTTTGCTGTATTACCAGTACATGTACTAGCAGCCAACCCTGAGTAGGTTTCAAGTGAATTGCAGTGCATTACAATAGGAGCAGAAAAACTGCCTCAGAGAGGAACAATTGCTGCTTCTCGGCTGTGAATATAAAGAAAGAATGCACGCTCTGTTGTAGGTGGATGAATTGCTTTCAGCTAAAATCTCTATGCAGTTTACCTCCTGACATATTTAGAGCCAGCTGTAGAACAAAACAGGTTTGTAATCAATACGTAGATGTATTGGTCATAAATACAGGGGCAGCTAAAGTATTCTTGGAATTCAGATGCACTCCAACACTAAATCTCCAGCTGAGGTCGATAAAGGTTTCTGACATGCTAGAAAAGGATCAAACCTCCAGAAGCTAAACTAAGTGTATAATTAAGATAAATTAATCTCTGAGGGCATTAGTTATACAGCACTGGTTTTCTGACTACAAAGTACCTTCAAAGCATTTCCCAACAAAAAATCTCATTATCACCTCAAGCTGCAGGTTATTAATAGGATTTAACTTTGCAATTAAACTGGTTGTGCTCAGGGCAAAACAATCACAAACAATTCAGGTGAGACTACTTAGTGCTCATTCAGCTGTGGTGGCATGGGTAGATGTTATGTTAAGATTTTTTGCTTCATGACTTGAATGTAAAGTTCTTGCGGGTTTTTTTTGTGTCACTTATCATTGGTGCTCTCCGTCATCCCCCATGGTGCAATTAGTCAGGATCTGTCAATCTGGTTAATCCAAGTGATGCTTTTGGCATCTGTGATTTTAGCTGAGATGCCCACAGGGAAAATGCCTCCCCATTTTGCTTCTAGGAGGCAAGCAGCACAACTCCGCTGCAGGGCAATTCCCTGGGGAGAGTGAAGACAAATCTGATTGTTTTGCTAGTGATAACATGCTGTAATCAAGATGAAGCATGCATGGTCTGTTTTATGAGCTGATTAAAACAACTAAAATAATATCACTACAAAACTAACAGGAGATGAAGCTTCAGTAATGCAGAATTTAAATGGCTTGGAAGGCTTCTTTTAGTTTTGTCCCGTGTGGTTTAGATTTATTCTGTTGAATGAATTCAAATCTATTTCTACAGGAACTTCTATTAATACATTCAGTTGGTTTGTGAAGCTAATATTTTTATGTGTCAGATACAGATTTTGGATTTTGACATTTTACATGCTCAGGTGAGGTAGGGCAAATAGCTGAAACATCAGCCAGGAATATTTGTACTTTATCAGCCTGTGGAACTATGTGACATATCTAAGATAAATAGTTATTTGAAACAAGATCATGACCAAAATTTACAACTGTAAAAAAAAATAATAGTCCTATAAAATATAAAGTACAATGAAATTCTCATTGATGCTGAAGAAGGCAGTGTTTTTGGGCTGTACGGAAATCTTGGTGAACTACAGTGGCATGCTGTGACTGAAGAAAAAAATAATAGCTTTGGTTTTGTTTCTGAAAGGCCCAATCTTGTGACACTATTAACTGTCTCTAATGTCTTAAGTAGCAGCTGTTGCCTTTTGTGTGAATCTGCTCTGAACTGTGTAAAACATCATCATGCATATTTAAATGGCACCCATATTTTTACTTTTCTTTCAATGAAATAGTATTGGAATAAGTATCTTATACCTGGTATTCAGGAACTAATGACATTTTCTGTTATGTATTTTAACGGCTGTGCTTGAAAGTGGGTTAAAGATTGTCCTCTTTGTCATATGCTTGTTCTTTTAAGAGTTATGCTTTTTGGTCAGAGTTTCTTTTTACATATTATTCTTGATCAGGAAATAAGAATATTACAACTGAAGTACACACAGTTACTAACTAAAACAAATAGTTTGAGTGAGATGTGCAGGTAAAACACATTCCAGAACATCTTTAGGAGAGGAGTGCCCCCATACCTATCAGTCCTGTGCTGTAGCCTTGCTGCTGCAGTATTTTGGCAAAAGTGGTTTCATTTGGAGGAAGCCCTCCTGAGCCGGCATTCCAAAAAATAACACGGTAATCATTTACAGCATCCATCCCTAAAAATACAATAAGAAACAATCTGAGTAAGTATAAAGGGTTGAGTACTTTTATCCAACATACTTTTTTTTTCCTGATTTCATTGAAATTATATTGGTAGATATTTATCCTAATGCTGTTTGTTTGGGAAAATGAATCTAAGACCCTGGACAAGATTAAGAAAGACTTAAGACTCTCCATAGTACCTCACACTGAGACCTTTTTTTTCTCTTTAATTTAATTTCATTTGGAATGGCATGGTTGTATAGGAGATTTTACATGTCACAGTAGTACCTAGGCTGTATGAAATGCACCTGCTTAGTGTGAATGTGAGGGCAGGGAGGAGCATAGGGAGACTTCAGCCCTCTATCACTCTCAAACTCCAGCTCACTGAAGGCTGCCGGGGAGCTCAGGATTTCCTTGCACAGTGGCATGGCTGGTATCTGATCTCTGAGCCCCACAGAGTAGCTATCTTCTCTTTACCTGCAGGTTTACACCCTACCATTCAGCATTTTGTACTGGCATAACCCTATCATACAGCGCTATGTAAAGTTCAATCTGTCAGCATAGCATTGAACGTCTCTGGCCCTGTTGTTACAGTGGGAAAGGGTCTGTACAAGCCCATGTGTGTTTTCAAACTACCAGTCTCAGTGGGAGCTGTCATGATAAAAGTAGGATGATGTATCAGCTTCAAAATGCTTCCGGAATGAAGGCTCTGAAGATAATTTACAATAGAACAAGTTACTGGTAGGAACATGTAGAGCTATTTGTTTTCCATACCTCTTCATCTCAGGGATGCAGTTTGACAGGATAGTGTTTTTTCTTCAAAAACACAACTGGGAAAAATAATATTGCTGTCAAACTGTTATCTCCTAGGACAGATTAATTTTGGCAGATACGTAAAGAAGCTTTCTGATGAATGACTCGTTCTGCACCTTGACTGAAGGGAACGGACACACATCTGCACAGACCTACTCTGCTCCCTGCAGGGCTGAGCTGCCTCTGACATCTGATGAAGAGTCACCTATGACAGAAATTAATTTAAATTGTGCTTTTGTTAAGAGTGTTGTTATTGTTGTTAATGTTTTGTGTAATGACTTTTTTGAACGTAACAGTTTGCTCTAACTCCATTCTGACTGCAATCTGTACAACGGAGCTTCAAAACATAACCAAAATTGTGAGCTGGGGGAGACCAAGATGCCCTGCAGAGCTGATTTTTCTGTTCTGCTTCCCCCCTCGATCAGTTCCCTGTAGCCCACAGATACAGGTACCACCTCAAGGGTATTTAGCCTGTCTGACATCGCGTGTGTCTCAGTGAGGAGTGGCATGTCTGTGACTCCTCTATTTGCACCCTCATTTCTTCTGTGCCCATTGTATGACATTGTTCTCTCCAGCAATAAAGCAATGTTTAAAGGCTGTGTGGCTTTGCAAGGCAAACCTGATCGGAGGGGATATCTGCCAGTGAGGAAAGCTGCTCTGCTGGGGGTGCAAAGCGGAGCTGCAGCAATGTGTTGGGTCAGCTTCACTCCTTCCTTTGCCAGGCGATCAATGTTCGGGGTCCTAAAAATGCAACCAATGCCACCAGATATCGTTCAGAGAGTCTTTCAAGGGAATAAGAAATTATATACTTATCTTTATTTTTGGAAGTTTCTTCTATTTGAAGACAGCCAGGAAATATATATTTTTTAAATTTATTGTAATTTTTCTCATATGATGGGGAAATATTTCTCTTTTTCTTTCTTCATTAACAATCAGTATCTGGATTAATTTCAAGTCAACCATTCCTTCTTTTTCCCATGTCCTATGAAGAGTCTTGCAGAAATCATAGAATTGTAGAATGCTTTGGGCTGGAAGGGACCTTAAAGATCACAAAGTTCCAACCTCCCTGCCATGGGCAGGAACACTTTCCACTAGATGAGGCTGCTCAGAGCCTCATCCAGCCTGGCTTTGAACACTTCCAAGGATGGGGCATGTACAGCTTCTCCGGACAGCATGATCCAGTGCCTCGCATCAAAGACCTTTCATCCCTCCAAAACTGCATTTCCTACGCTAGCTTCTTAAAGAGCAGTGTATCAGCCTCAGTGTATCAGTGTAATGGTAATTTAGTTGCCACAGGGTGACAGTGCTTGACTAGACAAGATGCTACATGACTTACATGTACAGATACAGGTAAAGGAGCAAACAAGGTACTCCTCAGGATGTTTGTAGGGAAGGGAAAAGGAGAAAAATGGAAAGAAATCCTGCATGTTTTCACACTGTAGTGGTAATCTCTCATGGCAACATGAATTATGCCACAAGCCGAGTAAGTAGGTGAGAAGAGGCTATTTTGCAAGCAACTGGCAACCAACAAAAACAAGCTTGCCTAGCACACTAGTTACAGACAAGATAATATCTTACAGTTCAAAATACAATACCCCCCCTCTTCCAGTGTGCCTACTTCTATTTTAAATTATTGAGCTTCAGTTTTACAATTTTGTTTTTGCAATTATCAGTTCAATGGTGTTCACAAGTAGACAAAACCTTCAGTAGGATTTTGAAAGATCCTGGATGTTTTGTTGCTTGGTACACTTGTGGATTCCTCCCTCAAAGACACTCTGCTAGGAAACAACATGTGCAACAAGGTTTCTTATTCTCTACAGCCTTTCCCCAGAGGTGCGGTCTGGGGTAATTTGGCAAAGAAATTGGTGTAGTTCCACCCTTCAGCACAATTGCCATCTCAGTTGGCTCATAAACATTGCTCCTCAGAGCAATGAGGAAGCAATAGGTCTGCTTCCTAAACTGCTGTTTCGAAATCCTGCCATTCGTAGCACTGCAGAGAACCAATTGCTAAGAGAGCCCAGGTACCCAGTCATCCTCCTAGTACACCCCGAGTGTAGCTCACTGCTCTTGAAAAGAAAAGCCATGCCTTGGGGATTATGCTGTGGAGGCCTGGCCTTGCAGAACCCTATCAGCTCCCTATGATCACCAGCTGCCTGTCAGGAACTTCCTGACTGAAGCCTTTCAGGGTGAGATTCCAAGAACTTTGCTGCATGAGGGGAGGGATAGTAGCAAACTTGGTTTTGTTCAAACAAGTTACAAGCCAGCAGGCAATACTGTGGCACAGTTTTCAAAGAGAAGGCAAATTCTATGTCCTTGAGGCTGAAAAGAGAAATATTTCCTGGTAACATTGCTCATTGCAGTCATTTAACTATATTTTGATGTGAGACTGGGAAAGAATGGCAACACAGAATTAAAATGAGATAATGAGGCCTGTATGTTGAAAGAGGGGACAATATTTCCATCTTTGGGTATAGCTATTTTTTAAGTGTTAAGCAGTTAAGGAATACGAAGCAGCTCCACACAGCAGAGCTGGCCCTGGGAATGCCCCCTAGGCTATGAGATAATCCTGGGCAGAGGATTTCAGGTTTACATTAAATACCAAACCAGCTCTGTTCACTCTTACGGCCAGTTTCCTTACCTGATAGTATCATTCCCATAGCAACCTACGTCCCCTATGCCGAGATCATCAGCCAGCAACAGGACAAAGTTTGGCTGTGTGATGGTGGAAGGCTGTGTGGGTGGTGCCTGCAGAAGCAGACCAAAAATCAGGGGTGTAGCCAGAGGAGACCTGAAACACAGAAGAAGGAAAGAAGCCAGTGACCTGGCCATTCATCACTTTCCCTGCATGTGGCCAGAGACCCTCCGATGTGAGCTTGGCTGCAGACCAGACCATGCTGTCCAGACAGAGGGTGTGCTAAGTGTTTATCATTTACCCAAACTGATGTAATGAAGAGGAAATGGCCAGGACCATAACTTTAAAATCTCCTTTCCTGATTGTTTCCAAGTTTCCTGCAAGCAGTCTCACATGGGAATTTACATGTAGCAGATGGCATACAAGTGATTTTGCTTCATGGCTTTGGATGTTTATTAAAAGTTGGTCTGGGAAGCTGAGAATGGGATCAACTTCCTCTGACACGTTTTCTGCCCAGACTGGGATCTTTCGGTTGTGAAAAAGTTAATAACAAGAAAAACAAACAAAAATCACATTGTGAGATAAACAATGATACTCTTCTGTAACATGGTATTGTGTCATTATTAAGTTTCACTCACTTTAGATCTATGATATAACAGAAACTCACGATTTTTTTCTTACCAATGAGATGTTAGTTGCCAAATCATTTCTGCATTTGGAGTGTTCAAATCCTGCAAAACCAAGAGTACCTTGTCATAGTTACATTTTCCCAGTGGTCACCGCAATAAAAATAGATTAATAACTTAATCAAAGCCTGTTAGCATTCTGTTTTATTTACTCCAGTGCACCTCAGATCAGACCCTAAATGAAGAAGAGTAAAGGCATTAATGTTATTTTTATTGCCCTTCACTTATTAGAGGAATTTTTCTTTTTGTGTAAAGAAGTTTATCTCAAAATAGCGAAATAATTCTATTTCCCTACATGAATCATCTGCATAAAAATTACTTCCTCTTCAGAAAAGATATAAGTTTTTTTAAAATCCAGTCTTCAATATAATTTATTTTTCTGTAATCATAGACAGTAGCAACATTGTGCTTTTTCACATAAGGTGCTAAGTTTCCTCTCAGGCTTGTAAGAGGTATTTTTAGTTGTAGAAATTCTAGTCATCTTTTTCCAACAATTATAATTTCTTAGAAGAATTCATGACCTCTTGTTATTTAACTCTGAGAATGAAGAGGTTTCTCTGGGGCTTTTCCTTTCACTGTCAGGACAGTGAGACAAACTAAAGACTTTGAAGTAAGGGCCAAGTGAGTTTGGTTCAAAAGCTTTAAAATAGACTTCTTTCAAATTTATCCCATGTCTGGCTAAACTGTCCCAAGCATCTCAATTTTATAAATTATGTTTGTTTGATACTTATTTTTCTTTTCTAGAAATTATGTATTAGGCAGTTTAGTTAATATCCACAGTTCTTCCATTTTATCCATCAATGCTACAAGCTTTGATGGAAAAAATTAAATTTCTGTGCTTAGAAAACTGTCATCCAAACACATGCTTACAAGCACCAGAATTGATGCAGCGTTGGTATCTAGACACTCAGTTTTCTGCATTTGAGTTTGTGCCTTTGCTGCATCCTAAGTAGTTATAGGGAAAGTACTGGAGAACACCTCAGCCATCTTTTACATTTGCATACTGTGAGCCTCCAAAACAGTCGAAGTAAAAGGGAGTTGGAAATAATCAGATTTAATAGTGCAGTTGGTTGTCACTAACCACCTGTGTTTCACAGTAGAGAGACACTGATTTAAAGCACAGCCTGGAGCTCAAGGCTGAGCTTCCCCAGAAGCTGTCTGTAAAATAGCAGGCAATATGCAGAAACCAGCTACTGTTTTATTATACTGACTGGTATTATCCCTGTCAAGCCATTTCCTCAGTGAAAGGTGATGGGAGCCCAGGCAGAGGAACTGCAAGCAGTCCCCTCTGCTATCTGAACTGAATTCAGCTTAAAGCAAAACCCTTTCCTCCCTCTCCCACTGTTAATCCCTCCCCCAAATTAATTTACTTTTTGTCCCTTTCTTCATCTATTTTAATAATCCTGGGGGAAATAGCTTGCATATTTTTTATATTTTACCAACAGTTTTCCTGTATTGATTCAAAGTTTACAATCAGTCTTTACCTTTCCAACAAAATATTTACAAGATACTAAAATCCCAATTCAAGCCAGTTTTCATAAGAAAAATATTCATATTTTTAGGTGTACTCATATACACTCTTCTTAAGAACAGCATGCATTTGTGGCATCAGTTTGGCAGCAGTCAGTGAAAAGTCACACAGTTAATACCACTCAGTTTAGTACAGTTCAGTCTGTGAAAATTTCTTTTAAAAGTTCCTATTTTGTTGACTTGATACAGATAAAAGAAAACACAGACTTGTAAACACGTAGCCTGCAGCTCTCACTTTGTTCGTAGTCTTGTATAAGAGTAAAGTTGTTGTAACAGGAAAAGTATTTTTAAAACTTCCTTGGGATATTTTTATCTACAGAAGAAAAAAAAAAAAAATCCAAATAGGCATTAAAATTTTCCTGTGTATTTCCCAACATAGTAAGGGAGGAATACAGTACCTGGTCAAGTTATGTTCAAAGCAGGCAGCTGATAGACTGGCGACTTAAAACCATTCCAAATTTTTTCAGCTCGAGGACTGCTGCTACTGTGCAGTGTTTCTGAAGGCAGTCCTGAAATGTGCCCTAGCTGCACGTCCCACAGTTCACCACAGGAAAAGCGTGTTATGCCAGAGCTTTCAAGCAGCTGGATGTTCTGGCTTATCGTGGAATCTCAAGCTGCACGTCCCCCTGCTGTTCGCACAACCCTGACATTCACACAGTAAGGGTCGGGCTGGGGAACGCCACAGATGTGGCTAAAATGCTTTCTGCCTAACCACCAGTCTCTCGAGGGATGGTAATGATCTCCTTCAAGTCTGAGACACTCCCCTGAAAGGCACTATAAATAACAGCTCCCAGTAAACCTCTCCTCACTTCCCCAAGGAAAAGAGAAAATAGCTGTACTTACGGAGCAGCAGTTCTTTGTTGTAGAAATAGAAATCGAGTTAATTTCTTCACTTTATGGCAACCGTGAGTGTCCGCTGCTGTGAGGTGGTTATCTCTGCACATGCAGGGAGAAATAGTTCTAGGGTGGGGAGGAAATGCCGGTAAGAGGCTTGAATTTGCTTTTTCAGAAAATGAGTCATTCGTCTTCACTTCTGAGTGCTGCCTGTTTTCTAGTCATAGCTCAGAGGCACAAATTAAGGTTACATGCTGGCTAATGCTTATTTACTTGATTTTTTCTTATTTGAGTCCTCTTGTACTGAGTGTTTTGGGACAGCATGAGGCATTACCCAACAGCAATCTTGCTTTACTAACATAGAATGCCCTGCATTTTCGTATCTTAGAAGGGAGAGTTGGTGAGTTGGTGGTATCAATTGCAATGCTCAGGTTGGATTGCCAGTGGAGTATCTCTGAGGCAAGTTACAGCACCATGGGTATCCCTTCCCTGCTCCCTCCCACCGCAAGAATATCATGCTGGAGTGGTTATGCCAACACACGCAGAAAAAGAGCTGTGTCTGGTTTTACTTCTCTCAGTGTCTGCTTTCTGACCCGCACCTGTGTTACAGAATCCCAATCTGTACCTCTCTAGTTCCCATTCCCTTTACTGAGCCTTTAGCACTTCAAGGATTCATTAAGGTCTATAGGATTTCTTGTTGTCTGATGCCCTCTACTGCTGCATTTTTTCTAAAAGGAAACACCTTCTGAGCTGCTTCTGGGTTTTTCTGTCCAGGCTGCAATCAATCCCTGCAGGACCCTGCTGACTGAGAGAGCCTCTTTTGCAGCTGGGGCCATCTCCACAGCTCTCATATCCTTCTTGTGTTTTTTCCAGGACTTCTTGCAAATTCTGTAGAGTTTGTAACAGAGAACCACAAACTGTAACTGCTATATTATTTACCAAATTTAGAATACAGCAGAAAACTGAATGCACGTCTGCAGTTACACTGCAGGAACATGCCTTTGCTGTCTTTTACACAGCCCTCTTTAAAGGCAGAGAGAGCCAGACCAGTTTGCTGCTCTAAGTAGCACTTGTTGAAGTCTGGCTGCTGGGAATTGCCCCCCGGGCACACTTATGATGTAATGAAGTTAAAGGAGGGAGGGTTGTGCTTGTGGTCTGAAGACTTTCAGAGTGCCAACTTGTGCCCATTTTGGTGTTTGATCTTTGAAGGAGGGAAAGGTGAATGCCCTCTCACTGGTGCTACTTAAAGAGTACATTTTTAAAGGGTCTTGACAAAGCTAATTCTCTTCCCAACCACTGCACTGAATTTGCACTAGCTGGTATAATGAGGGGAAATATTTAAAAAGTCTGTATTTTTTCAGAATGTGGAATGAATGCCGAACTTTGCAGAAGCCTTGTATACTCCCGTCTTTTTACTCTCGTTTTCTTTACTGAGTACTGAAGGCAGTAACACTCCATGACCCTGTTAAACTGCTTCAACATCCGAGAGCTGAAGGCTCGAGTTAGAGGGGTTTGCTGTAGGATATGATGATTAAGGGGCTCCCTCTAGCGACTACTACCTTGTATTTGTTTCAGACTACAGATCTTTCTAAAAGTCATTGCACAATGATGTTATGGTGTTATTTCTTGGAACTCTGATTTACACTAGGTCTTCAAGGGCTGGATGCTGGGACCAGTTGCAGAGCCTTACCTGTCGTCCTGGAGCACACAGTACAGGTTTGCGACGTTGGGAAGAAGGCTGGTTTATGTATTCCAGGACTATTCCAGCTCTGCAGTGTGAGCCAAACTGCAGGAGGTGGGGGTGAGTGGGAGAGATGCTTCAAAAGTGCTCTCTTGGTCTGGGGTAAAGCAGTAATTCAGATGCCCCAATTCCTGTCTAAGGCTCGACTTACCTAATAGCTGGTAAGTAATGCAACTAATATACTTAGAAGGCTGTAATGCAATTAATTGTCCACATGGTTTCCAATAGGAGACATAATCCAGTGCTGTGCTCTCCTGCACCACAGAATGGTTCATGTCACCTGGCTTTCACTACCAAAAAACTGGCTGTTCACATCTAAGCCTGCCATCCAGACTCCATGATTAATGGTGAAAGACAGTCACAGTGAGGGCAGTCCAGCTGTCCTATAATGCTATTCTAGGATGAGATGAAACATCCTTTGAAGGTTCCAGTCTATTTTTAATGTCTGTACAGAGAGAATTTGTATGGCTCTGTATTCAAGCTAGATTGAAATTAGTTAAAGAGATACAAAACCATACTGTTTGTCATTCTACTAACAGAACAACCAAATGAATACTACCATACAAAAAAATTTATGAAAACTATTTTTATTACAACATGTTCAATATCGTTCTGAAGGATGAGTTTGTATTTTTTAAGTTTCAGGAAAATCACCTGATATGAATTAAACAATCCTACTATTAGAACAATGCAGATGCATTTAATTTAATTTCTAAAACCTGTATACTTCTTATTCTCTTGGGATTGAAGCTGTTAAGAGTGAAGTATTTAGTTAGATTTTCAACTGGAATGGAAAAAAGCATAACGTAAAATGTCAAAATAGGAGGAAGATATGCTCTGTATTGCATTCTTGGTGTGTATTTCTCAAGACATCCAACTGCAAGGCACAAAAAGGTGGTGACATATAAATGTTATGGGAGATCAAGGGGGTCCCAGAAAACCCATGTGAGTACTTTGAGAAACCTCGCTGTTCTTTTCTGCAGCACTTGTGAGGCCTCACCTCGAATCCTGTGTTCGGTTTTGGGCCCCTCATGACAAGAAATACACTGAGGTGGTGGAGCATGTCCAGAGAAGGGCAACAAAGCTGGAGGTGGATCTGGAGCAAAGTCTGATGAGGAGCAGCTAAGGAGCTTGGGGTGTTTAGTCTGAAGGAAAGGAGGCTCAGGGAAGACCTTATTGCTCTTTACAACTACCTGACAGGTAGGAGGCTGTAGCAAGGCAGGAGTACTTGGTCTTCTCCCAGGTATCAAGCTAAATAATCAGAGAAAATGTTGAAAATGCTTCAAGTTGTGCCAGGGGAGGTTTAAATTAAATATTACAAAAAATTTCTTCTTTGCAAGGGTTGTCAAGCATTGGAGCAGGCTGCCCAGGGAAATGGTTGAGTCACTGTCCCTGGAGGTATTTAAAAGACATGTATATGTGACACTTGGGGACATGGTTTAGTGGTGGACTTGGCAGGCTGGGTTACGGGTTAGGCTCAGATGATCTTAGAGGTCTTTTCAAGCCTAAATGACCATGTGATTCTATGTCTGAGTCAGAATGTGTGGGTACCAATCTAAACAAAACAAAAATAGTTACAGTGAAAAGGGTTTCTAGAATTTACGTGAAACAGATTTAATTGGGAAATATTCTTCCTCTGATGTTTTACTATCCAAAGACAAGGAGATCAGTTTTAGGAGAAACAAAGCCCATCACAAGTGCAACATACTTATGAAATTATGATTCCCAATAGCAAAAAAATATGTGTCTACTACCAGATATGAGTTGTTTCTCATCTACATAATGTAAACATTCTCTCTTAATTTCTTCTCTGCTAGCCACTGGTAGCTGTACCAGTACAAGCATTTGGAGATCGAGAGATCTGTGAAGTTCCTTAAAATAAATATTTTTCTGAATTGTACTTTGGTTGAATGAATAAATTGTAGGAAAGGTTTCTATCATAATGTTGAAAGATAAAGCAACTCATACCAAAAATATCTTATCCCCTCACCACCTGCAACTGAGAGAGGTTTGGAATCACCACAACAAAGTGCTGAGACAGACACAGGTAGGCACAGCAGAGTGAGGTCAGCAGCAGTCAGCAGTAAACACTAAGCTTTCTCACCACCATTATTATAAATTTGGGAACTATCAAACAGGATTTTGGCACTTATCTATGTCATTGTTTTTGGAATTCAGGTGAGACTGAGTCTCACCATCCCAACTTCTGTCCTCACGTGCACAGCTAAATCTTTCCTTCAGCTGTGGGGGACTGTCTTGTGCTTGCCCTGCAGAGCAAGAGTGATGAGAGAGGAGACCTGAGGCACACATTTGATTCCCCTCCCAGGCTTGTGCTTGACTCCAGGTGCCCTACTGCTTCAACAAGTGCACTAACTACCAGGCTATTATCTGTAATAAGGTCAGGACACCACTTCCTTCTCTTGTGGCCAGGTTTTGGAATGAAACTGTGTCATGCTCTGGGCTTTTCATCAGTAGGGGTGACTAGTCCATGAATGTCAAACAGGTTTCAGCTTGAGATAAGAACTGATACGTGCCATTTAGCTGCCCTGGGGTATATGTGTTGGCAGAACATTTGACAAGAAGAAGGTTTACACATGGAGATTCAAAAGCCTACAGACTCTGCTACTGTTTAGGCTTCCTAAATAGCTGTGTGAAGTTTGGATGGATTGTGTGGGGCTAAAATTACTTGCATTTCATCTGAATCATGCCTTTGGTGGCTTTCAGTACCTTGGTAACATGTTCAGTTTTCATGGTGCTTGTGGACCTCTCTACCCAGGAGTTCACTAAAAGTGTTTTTTGGGCTAGCACATACAATTCAGAGAGTGCAGATGGAATTCCTAATGGCCTGTGAAGAGGCACTGAGTCTGCTCCCAGGGAAGCTTTTGTTGCTGGGTGATTGAGTAGTAGAAGTTGGATCAGAGTATGTGGATTGAATAAATGCACGGCAGCTCAGCTGAGTGGAATTCAGCTGGGCTCAATTTTGCAGGAGAAAGGATTTTGTAACAGGATTAAGGAGAAGGTTCTGCCTTACTATAGCAGAGGTGAGTAGACAGACACAGGCAGAACTCGCCACTGCTGAGGATACCCCCAAACTGTACTTGAGGCCTGAACCTTTCTTGCTAAGCAGAAGGAAAGGCCCTATTTGTTTGCAAAGTCAAGGTAAAGCAGTATTATAACTATCCATGCATGTCTGACATGACTGGGGTTTTTGATTTTGTCCAGAAGGAGAAATAATAAATTAATAAAATTAAATAAAAACAAAAATGGAGAGAGAAAGAAAAAGAGAGAAATTATTGCACCTTTGGAGTTGGTCCAATATTTTAAAATAATTTAGAGTTTCAAAAAAATTAATTTTTATCTGTAAACTACTGTACAAGTAGTTGAGATTGCTTGCATACTTCCCCTCTTTACTAAACATGCTGGGTAATGTCAGCTGGTACAGCCTGTCCCTACAGGAGAGGTGCTCCATCCCTCCAACCATCCCGGTGTCTCTCCTCTGAGCTCGCTCAAACAGGTCCATGTCCTTCTTGTGCTGGGGACCCCAGAGCTGGATGCAGCACTCCAGCTGGGGTCTCACCAGAGCAGAGCAGAGGGGCAGAATTTCCTCCCTCGCCCTGCTGGCCACACTGCTTTGGATGCAGCCCAGGACACATTTGGCTTTCTGGGCTGTGAGTGCCCATTGACAGGTCAAGTCCAGCCTCTCACCCACTGCCACTCCCAAGTCCTTCTGCAGCCAGGCTGCTCTTGATCTGTTTATCCCCTTAAATGCCAAGTTACAAATCATGCCATGAAGACTATCCTCTTTCCTTTGTTTTTATATGCCATTACCTGCTTATTCTAAATTTGGATAGCTACACTGTGTGAGGCGTTGAGTGTTTTTTAGTCACAGAGAAAAAAAAGGTATTTTTCAGTATGATTCACCTCAACCATTAATCACTTACATAAGTAAAAGTCAACTGACACAGAAGTGCCTGTTTCTCCCCATGGGCTACAGTGGGGTACCAGATTGTTACCTCAAAACATGGAGGCCTCCTCATGGCAGATGCTGATGTCTTCATTAAGTCTTCATTTAAAAAAAGTCAATGTGATTGCCTATATTCATAACCATCAGGGTAAGAAAATGGAAAAATAAGGCACTGTTTAGCCACAGTGGTGCATAATGTTGCCATTCTCCCTGGCAGACCAGAAGTTTGTGCATCCCAGGGGATCAGTTTTAGTACAATTCCTTTGTGAAGTGAACTAATGAGTATATATAAGCAATCACCATCCCCAAAGGAGCAAATATTTGAGCACACTAAAACAACATATCAGCTCTAAAGCTGTGAATTAGAGAGTAGGATCAAAGGGATGGGGTTTGCATTATTCCCAGTTTAACAGAAAAGAGGTTTTCAGCTAATAGGAAATGTGTATTAGAAACTAATGAAAATGTGAAGATAGCTACAGGCATGCAAGTAACGCCTTCAAAGAGGTAGGATACTTACGGCAATACAAGTACTGCTTTTTCTTCTTGCCTCTATGCTATTAAATCAAGGTGAGGAAATGGACTTATTGAAAATTTCTCAAAGCATCACCTTCTAAATTATAGAAAAAATATTCCTCTTTCCACCCTTGTTTGTCAACTTGGTTAACAAGAAAAACAAAACAAAGCATTTGGCTGCTCAGAGGTTGGACAAGGATCCATTAATGCTGGGAAAGTATGTGTGAATAAATTACAATTTCTCATACTAGGGTGAGCTTATGTTGCAGTGCTAGGTCTGGTTTAGCAAGCTGCAGCCTTCCCAGAGAGCACAGCAGGGCTGCTTTGGGCAGGGCAGCCATACTGTCCTCCTGTAGTCCCTTTGGATGGCCCTGAGCTCCTGCTCCAGCCAGCTGGGCTCTGTAACACAGTGACAGCAAAGGAGGCAGAGAAGGGACCCTCATGGCAGCCTCAGAGGAATTTTATTGTTGCATCTTGTCCAGGTGGTTTCCTGAGGCTGAGACCTGGTGGTCAGGGTGCAGGGGGCTTTTCTCAGATCACAGGGGCGGTACACAGGCGCAGTTGGGGTACAGGAACCAATAGGGAGGACCCGAGGGAGTGGCCAGGGCTCGGGGCAAGGGAAAGGCGGGGAACAATGTGGAATAAGAAAAGCAGTGGGTAAATAGACCACCACAATGTACATTGAGAGTGTGTAGACTTAGGTGTGTGAATAGAGGGGAGTGAGAATTAATAACAAGGTGGGCCTAATCCATATCAAAATAGTGACCAAAATTCTTAAAATGTTAAAACCCGCAGTTTTTCTGACATTGGGCCTAGGAGGTAAAACCCATATATGTGCTCTTCAAAATTACTAGTTTTCTCCAGGCTTTGTGTGTCAACTGCGCTTCTTTCAAATTCTTCCTCTCAGCTAAGTACTGGATTTCAAAAAATGAACCAGAAATATTTCTCTTTCCTTAGACAAACCAAAGAAAGTTCAAGGAAGCAGTTTTGTTGTGGGCTTTTTGTTTATTTTATTGTTGTTGTTTGGGTTTTTTCCCTGCTCAAAAGCAAATGCAATGCTTTAGAGACAGCTTTGTCTCTGTTAATTAGGGCCCTGGGCAATCACAAACCATTTGAAGTTTATCAAAGACAAGTTCCAGATTCTGTCCCTGGGATGGGGCAACCCTGGTTGTGTGTACAGACCTGGCCATGATACACTGGGGAGTAGCACTGCAGATGGGGCCTGGGGGCCCTGGTCGATGGCAAGTTGAACGTGAGTCCCCAGTGTGCCCTGGCAGCCAGGAGGGCCAATCATGTCCTGGGGGGCATCAGGCAGAGCATCACCAACCAGGCAAGGGAGGGGATTGTCCTGCAGTGCAGACTCACCTTGAATATTGTGTGCAGTTTTGATCATGGCAATGTAGAAAACACAGTGAGCTGTTGGAGAGCACCCAAAGAAGGGCCATGAGGATGGTGCAGGGCCTTGAGGGGAAGCTGTATGTCAATCAGCTGAGATTACTTGGTCTGTTCAGCCTGGAGGAGACTGAGAGGAGACCTCACAGCAGTCTACAGCTTCCTTAGAAGGTAAGAGAAGTACCTATCTCTTCTCTCAGGTGTCCAGTGGTGGGACCCGAGGCAATGGCCTGAAGTTGTCTCAGGGGAGGTTAGGTTGAATATTAGGGAAAGGTTTTCCACCCAGAGCGTGGTTGGGCATGGGAAGAGGCTCCCCAGGGAAGTGGTCACAGCACCAGCCTGACAATTTAGAAGCATTTGGACACTGCTCTCAGGCACATCGTGTGATTCTTGGGGCTGTCCTGAGCAGGCCCAGGAGCTGGATCTTGATGATCCTTGTAAATCCCTTCAAACTCACAATATTCTATGATTCTATGATTATTCATAGAACTAATTCATAATTCATCATAGAATCTGGCAGAAAAGCTTACTTCACTGGCATTGGTGCTCCAGAAGCTTTGTGTTTCTTTTTCTCTTTTCCTTTCTATTTTTCTAATTTTCCACTTGCAGTGTCAGAAGTGATACACTGAGTTTAAAGGGGAGAGGAATTTTTATTAGCAGCTTGTTGTGTGCCGAGATGGGAAGCAACGGGAGCTGTGGCTCGGTGTGTGCACTGCTGCCCTCCGGTGGGGACAGACCGGCCGTACCGATGGTCTGTACAAGACTCCAGCTCTCTGGGAGCAGTGATGATGATGATGATGATGACTACGTGAGGTTATCAAAAAAAAAACAACCAACCAACCAAACAAAAAAACCCAAAACCGATGGACACAGTAAAATTATCTGCTTTGTTTTTTCCCGCCTTTTTTGGCATGTTCTGAGTACAGTAGTGATGAATGAAAGAGCACGGAGACAAATAAAGCTGTACAAAAGGATTCTGGATAGAAAAAGTAAAGAAAGAAAGAAAATAATTGATGGAAAAAGTATCAGACTATGTTCTTCTGTTCTTCTCCTGTTTCCACTGCTCATTGCATCCTCTGATGGTGGAAGATGTATTCCTGGCAGCCTAAGAGGTAGGAAAGTGTACTATCATCATTTTACAGACAAAGAATGTCAGACTCAACCTCATTTCTCATCAGCCTGCTCTGCTGGTTTGCATCAGCCCTGACTCACTTCCAGTGTAGCAGCCTAACAGAGCATCATCAATATGATTTTACAGGTTGAGCACTGGTAATTTTGGCTGGTATTTGTGACTGATAATTGAATAGAGACGTAAGTACGACCCATCATGGACTTCCTCTCAAAAAAACTACCAGTTGCGATTAAATGCCAGACTAACACAGGACTGAAAGATTGCAGGGAACAATGGAGTCAGTGGGGGAAGACAGGCAGCAGCAGCAGCAGCAGCATGACAATCTTCCTGCTGTTGTCTCAGCTTTACACACCCCTCCCACACAGCCACATCTCAGTTACCTCTCCCACTTGCCATTGCATCAGACGTGCACTTCACCCCATCCACTCACTTCGCTCTTATTGTCCCCTTCCTGGGCTGGTGGGGAGATGGAAAATCTACTCTTTGAAAGAAAAAATAATCAACAGTGATTATTGCAAAACAGACTCATTTAGCTTTTCAAATCTCTTTCGAGTCCCTTGTGACTTTCCCATTCCAAAGACAAACAAAGCTAGGTAAGAAATCCTGAGACAGCAGTTTGCCACCAGACAGTGCTGTCCTCTGGCAAAACTTTCCCCCTTACTCTTCCCCCTTTAAAAATGCTAGGTTTGCTCTCTAGTGGTGTCAGGAATTATGAAGTGGCTTTTTTCTAGTTCCCTTAATGTCAAGACAAACACTTCCCAAGCACAGGTAGAATGTGCCCAACCCTTCCACAGCTACATGAAGTAGTTTGTCTGAGGTTTTTGGGGAGTGGAGCTTCCCTTTTTAATGGAGGAAATAGAAGGCCCCTGGATATCCTGTCTCCAACCTCCACCAAATGTTCCAATGCAAAGTTAAATGCTCATAGTGAAGATGAGCCAAAATTTTCTTTGTCATCTCAGTCCTACTACCTGTAACAGAAGTTAATTTGTATACTCTCACATCTCCCTTCCCATTAAGATCCCTATCACATTCAATGCACACAATGTCCAGTACCCAAGCAATGATTTAAAAACTTTTCCTCACACTTTTTCCAAGGCATGCCTCTTGGTTGACTGCACACTTCTAACTATGCTTGCCTTCAGATCAGAATTTATTTCCCCCTGGGCTTTTTCAGAGTAATTGTTGCTGCAATATTTCCACAGCAGAATTCTAGCAGAAATATACAGCCCTCTGTGTATTCAAAGCATGCTCCTGCTAATTTCAGTTACAGCTGTGTGTTTCAACACTTCTGCAAATGAGACCACAAGGGCATCAGTCAGACAGACAGAGAATGAGGAACGTTCACTCAGTGACCACCTGTGAAAAATCTTGTTTGAGGAACTCTACAGCAAAGGCTAGGGAAGTCTGGAAATTTTCAGACAAAGAAGAGCTTTGTCAAAACCACAGTTTGTGGAGCCCAGCATGTTCTCCTAAACATTTCAGACTAAAAAACTTATGAAAGTGAAAATGATGTCTGGGGGGAACTCAGATTAACTTCCAGAAGGGCTGTTGGCTGTTGAGCCAGGGAAATTGAAAGTGGAAGTCTCTAGATTCAAAGGAACTCATCAAGGCTCCTCCCTAGGCCAAGAAGCTCTGGAAAGTAACCACCCTGACCACAGTCAGGAAGGAGAACTCACATACATGTTTTGATACTGGACTTCTTGCAGCCATTGGAATAACTAACATTCATCAGGATTAGAGACAAGATCTGTAGATTTGCCAAAAAAATTTTTGTAGAAATGGTTTTAAGTCAAAACTAAAACAACTCCAGCTTTAAAAGAAGAATAAAAATCAACATATGTGGCAAGTAGATGTGACTTTTCAGCCAGCTCTCACTGACAGAAAGGGAATACAATTCTGATTTAAACAGGAAATTGTAATGTCTCTTCTTGCATGTTCTGCCTCATTTACTACTTCCTTTCAATATTTCTGAAATATATTTCTGGCCTCCAGCTTAAAACACTTTCCATCGATATCCCATTTTCCGCAGGATGAAGTATCTTCTTTCTATCCACTGAGTGAACTGGTGGGGGTGGTGGGGGCAGGAAAAAAAAAAGTCAAAGGAAACTTGTGAGAGTGAATGAAGATTATTACTTGGCCACATGGTTTGATTCAATTTACACTCTTAGGTTTGAGGTCATGCAGTACTTGATGACTACTAGCAGCTTGCTGTGCTTAACTGGAAGCTGCCCTGCTCAGTACATAAATGTTTGCTTATACTGTTGAAGAACACACTGAGGAACCCGTGTTTCATTTACACTCAGGAAATGAACACCCTTCCTTCCCCAGCTGGACCCTTTCTGACCCATCATTTTCAGTCCTTTCTCTGCCCCTCACATATCCTGCTGTCTTATCAGAGAATCAGCCGAGGGAAAGGGAACATTTAGAAGTTCTGTACTTCATCCCACTCAAAGAAGGATCAACACTGAATTCAGACTATGTTTCTCAGTGATTTATCCAAAGAAGTGTTGGAAATCTGTGAACAACCTGCTGCAGTGGCTGAATGCATTCCCCACAGTATGACTCTTCACTCCCTTCCTGCTCAGATTTTGGCTGACACACGGCACATGCTGTATGTTATCCTCCGATGCATGCTGGGGTCAGTGCTGCTAGGCCAAAGCAAAGGCAACATGAAGGCACGACACAGTGGCCAGAAAGGGCTAAAAGTCCTTATGCAGCCATGTTACCTGCAGCTTGCTGTCTCCTGCAGCCATCCTCTTTGCCTGTTGTTTGTCTGGCAATCTCTTCATAACCTGCTAACTCCTGGAAATGGTGCAGACCAAATGTCCAAGCTGGAAGGTGTCAGCTTACCCAAGCAGTTTTTGAAGTGGTTGCAACAGCAGTTGGATTGCTGACGCTTTCAGGCTTCATAGTGTGACACAGAGGACATCTGTGCCATGGCAGAGGAGGAAGAACAAGAGCTCTGCCCAGCAACTATGATTTGCTCATAGGTGCATGAGTTACGAGTTGTCAGCTATGAATAAGAGAGCTTGTGAATTAGAAATCAATCAATCAAATCCTAGCTAGGGTCTCTCCAGTTCTGCAGTCCAGCTCCAAGTCTGGTTTGTTTTCCCCATCACTGCTGAGATCTATGTAACCTGAAAACTCCATGAAAGTCTTTCTACATCAATTATTTAGCTTCCCTCTTCCCTGTATTTGCATCAACTTCCTTCTCACTGCTGTTTGGACTGATCTTGAAAAAAAGCTTAGACCTTACTGATGTAATCCAGACACAAAACTGCTGGGAACATTTTCCTCCTCTTTTTGAAAGTCCCATAGAGATAGAATGTGCTTAACATGAGAAAGCATAAAATATTCTTCAAAAGCATATACCTTGTCAAAGCATGAGTCCAGAAAACACAGAGGAAGGAAGTACAAAAACCCTGTTTTAAACAAAGCAAACCTCACATTACACACATTTCTTCTTTCAAAGCAAAGTCTTTAAACCTTGGAAGAAAAAGTAGCCAAATTGTTAAAATCCAAAGAATGCGTTTTTCCTAACCTCATCTTTAAAAGTGTAGAAATTTGAGGGCTAAAGTTATCCAAGAGAATTCAACCTAAGACATAAACCAGAGATACAGAAAATGTCAACTCCAGCAGTTTAAGCTTGGCAAAACTATGGGACCACTGAAATGGAAGTCTTAAAATGGCAAATGCTGAGCAATTTGAGGAACAGTCAGATGTAATGTAATGAATATACTCTGTGTGTTGGCAGGGTGTGTGACTGCACATTACATAAAAGAGATGAGATACAAGTTACATTAAATACATTACATTCAAAGCAGCTATATATCTGCCAACTGCACATTATTAAAAAGGAAAGAATGATACAACTTCACACTTTCTGTGAAAATGTACTGGAAAGAAAAAGTCCCTTATGTTTCCCACATTGCTGCTTAACACTGCATGAAAAAGAACCAGAGTATTCACACAGTTTGTTGCAATTGCAGAAACCTGTCTGAAATTCTAGATATCCTTGATAAAAATGTAGAATATTGTATGAACCAACTAGATACTAATTATTACCCATCACACTTATTTAAATAACATCTCCCAAATGCAGAATGCTTCACAAACTCCCACTCACTGAAGCATAGGTGTGATGGTGGTCTGGGTGCACTTTGCTACCTTCTGTGTCCCCAGCTTGTTAGCAGAATGATCAGGGATGAAGTATTCTCCTTTTCTTTATGCTTTGATCAGGAAATGATCTGTTAAACTCAACTTTGTGCAGGAGCAGGTTAATTTTGAGAAGACAAGTTTTCTCATGAAGCCAGTAAAAAGCTAATCTGACAGCAACAAAACTGCCGGACTTGTCAGTAGAAATATCTGAACAGTCTGTCAACTTGCACTCTGCACACATGTGGGAGTTCTTGTGGTTCACAGAAACATGGTTCAAGTTTTTGGTGAAGAAACCTGAGGTTCAGTTTCATCCTTCTAAGGAAGGGAACACCTTTGAAATTTTTTCTTTCAGAAGACAAAAGTTTTCCTACAAGCCAAATCATGCCCCAGACCATTTCCAAACTTCTGCACTTTGCACATTTCTCAGCAGCAGAAGGAAGAAATACAGCCAGGGAAATGGCTTAAGCTAAGCACACACAAGCCCACCAAAACCACTGGGGAAGCTTACACAATAAAAGTTAAATTTGCAAGTTTAGCCACCAAGTCTCTGGGAAAGCAACAGTAACAACTTATTTTTTCCTATCAATGCTAAAATCAACAAACTTCTGATTAGAGATTCTTGGCATCATTAATGTATGTCACTAATAACAGACAACTCACTGCATGCTAACAGTTTTTTTACCTACATGCAGCATTGCACAACCTTGGCTAAACTGAGGGGTCCTGTATAGGATTTAAAATGCCTTTTTGGCAAACTCAGCACATAAAAGTTTAATAACAATAATAATAAAAAAGACAAAAAAAACCAAAACCAACAAAACAAAACACCAAAAAACCAGCTGCAGCTTTAGCTCCACAACACACAAATAAAAACATTTTAAAAAAGGGAGGACTTGCAGATATTTTGGAACTGTAGTTAAACTTCATAAAAATCCCAGTCTAAAAATCCAATACTCAAATGCTTATTGCTGAAATGTCTTCTTGAAGCCCAGAGAAGATGAATTAATTTTTTCATTAGTTTACCATGCTCTATAATTCTGAGATCCAAATCTCTTTTATTTATTGTCTATCACCATGAGAAATCAATCAAATCACAATTCATAAAAACAGACAAGGAGACTACAATATACAGAGCATCTTTTCTTTACTAAGTGAGCTTATATACCACAATTCTCAGGTCCTAAAAAATATTTTCAAATTAAGTACAATTCATTAGTGGGGGTTTTACTTTTTATCTATTCCAATACCACTTCAATGCTTCTTTAAGATCAGGGGAAAAAGTACAATAGCTCCTTTGACCATACAATATTTGGGGAAAAAAAAGGCATAAATACTATCTACTGAACTAAGTGGCCAGACAAAAGAAAGGGAAAAAGGACATCTGTTTATTCTTTCTACAGCTCTGAATATTTTTGTCAAACAGAGTTAAGCACTATATTCAAAACTGCAGAAAAAGCCTCTGAGATACAAGTGTATTTTCTTAGTTGCATGGCTGGTTCCAGATCTATTGGATTTTTCTTTTTACTATATTGCATAGAATGGATCATAGCAAGAAGCAAGGGAAATACAAAAAAATATGTATGAAGTAATATTTCCATTAGATAAACTGTTCAAAAGAAGATAAAATTCTATGCCCAAATGCCCAAGACATATGTCTGTGTATATACTTTCAAATATATACAAATATATCTATATACTGTATATATATACACATCTTTATATGACTGCAGAAATTATGGAGCCAGAAATCCAATTCATGGTACTGTGTCTAATTTCACTGTGTTTCTTCCTGTGCCAGCCTTGTTTACATAGAAGTGTAGACATATTCCTTAACAAGCAGCAATGCTTTGAAGATTGAGCTGTTGAAGCATTTTACATGTCCTTTTTTCAGTAAAATTAATTCTAATTAGTAAATGCTAACAGATTTTAGTAATTTATTCACTTTTTGTTCACACAGAAGAAGCAAGACAGTGGCTACTCTTCTGTATATTTGTTTTCATTATCCCAGACATTTAGAATTTTTCCTTTCCCAGTATTTTTGGGGAAAGAAAAAAACCCCAAAACTCAGAACCCACCTAACAATTTCATTTTGTGGTGAGAAATCTACTGTTTGATGTTTCTTCCCCACACATTATATATCAAATACTTTATTGATGAAAGAATGCAAATCTAAGATACACTTTTATTTTAGATTTCCTTTTCAATCATGGATAACAATTCGATAGTCTGCAGTCCTGCTCATGCTGTTATTTTTGGTCAACTCCTTCTTTGATTTACCATACGGACAACAAATTGTTTCAAAGCCAAAACCTCATTGCTTTATAGTTGTTATCTAGAGTCTCCCATTGTCTAAAATGAATTGGCTTTCTGGTAATCACATGGTGGCTATATCACAAGCATGTCTGGTATGTTTCCTGTTTTGGGTTTGCTTATTAAAGTGAAGAAAATTTTTAGAAGCCTGTGATGAATTAGGAGAGGCTGAATTGGAAGCTTTATTACAATCCAATATTTTTTCTGACAAAGGCATAGGTAGAGAAGAAAATGGCATTAAGCATAATAACAGAAATGAAAGGCTTCAGAGGAGTCTTACTGCACCAAAAAAAGTACCGTCTCCATCCAAGGATATTTTAGCCCTTCTCCGTGGTATTGTAAGTTGAAGTTCATCCCCTTCTTCTAATTTTGCAATGCCTGGCAAAAGATTTGGAATATTTTTAAGTTAATATATCAAATACACTATTTTATAAATGGTATTCAAAAGTCATTATGTGTCATCTTGCAAATGGAAGCATGGCTTGTTATTTGTGATGAGTGCTTTTATCTTAAGGCATAATCTTAGAGTTTACAGCCTATCCAAAGCGGACACTTAACATCTTCTGTGAAGCTGGACTTAATTTCCACACTGCACTCGGCATAACACAGTTCACTTAAGCAAACACTGCAAAAATTTCTAACAGTGGTGTACCCAGGTTCCTCATGTTATGGTGATGAGACAGTCAAAGTCAGCATTGAGTATTACTGGCCCTAAACCACTCCATTCCCACACTTCTGGAGGAGGTCTTATGAGCTTTACCAACCTAATGAATCAGCTTATCCACTGCAACTGCAGAGCACAAAAGTGCTTCCTGCCAGCCACACATCAGCTGATATAACCAAGAGCATCTTGCCTTCAAGCTGCAGCTGCTGAGCTGAGAACACATCTAACATCTGCTGTGACACATGCTCAACAGCATGAGAGAGAGCAGTCAGAACTGCTTTTCCAGGTGAAAACAGAACAGTGGGAATTTGGGAAGCAGGAATCATGAAGTGGCAAGATAGAGATCCTAGTTAAGAAATGGGAACAGTAATACAAGGGTAAAGTCAGAGTATACATGAAATTGAAGGTGGTTATGTTGCCAGAATGTGAGGCTGAGGGGCCAGAAAATTAAAGGAAATGTTTGGACAGCCTCAATTGCCAGGACAAAATATCTAGTTAGTTAGTTAGCTGGAATTTAATTTTATTTGGAAAAAAATTAGCTTCCTGCCACATCCCATTTGTTTAATGCCATTTATTGCTGACAGTCAACTCCATCACTCAGTGTTGCCCACTTTTTCATAACACATTGAAAAAAGAGTGCTGGAAAATAACCAAAGAGAAAACCCTCAAATCCACCATTAAGGTGAAGTGACAGACAGATAAGAGATGATAAATGAGGTTTTATAGGCCTTGACACCAACTCCTTAAATACTACTGCAGGAATATACACATACATTGAGCATTGAGCCTGCTGGACTTGCATTAAAAATTTTAATTGTTCTTTTTTGTGGTGTTTCTAATCTGTGCAGTCATAAAGAGCACCTTACAGGAATTAACTGTTTTTCATCTAACCAAAGACTAAAAATGCAGTAGCCTTTAAAAGGAGGAGAAATATCACAGTATGGTTTGCACATATTGGATGGCTAAAATTCGTATGTGACATTTCAAAGGAAAATATAGCTCTTTAATATAACTATTGTTATATTATTTTTATATATTATAAATATATATAATATTTAATATAACTAAATGTGGAATTCAACTCCTAAGTAAAACTGAGTTCTTCAATAAGGACAGTAGGTACTCCTCTGCCTCAGGCATCTAACTGGAAGCACCAAAATGTCTAACCATTTTACAGAGTCAATCAAGAGAGCAAAATTGTTCAGATCACCAAGTTAGATGCATAATCTCCAACTGTTGATACTTTATATAAAACCGTATCTTCTGAAAGTATTCTGTAATTTTGCAGTTAGTTCTTTATGACTGCTACAATACAATTGCCCAACACTAGAGATTCCATTTGATACAGTTTATTTGCAAACAAAGAAAAGGAAAATGCAGATATTTACCAGCAGTATAGCAAGAATTATTTGGATAAGACTGTGGCATATTTTGGATGCAGCGAAACAATGTCACCAAGCTGAGATCATCACCAAACACATGAGCCTTCTTCCTCTGTATTAGGTGTCCCATAGCAAATGTTGTATCCGTATATAAAACCTACAGATAGAGGAGGTGAAAACTTCAAACTTAATGTATGGAGGCATTGAAAAATCCTTACAAAAGTCAGATGCTGAAGTGAACTGAGCCTTCTCACCTGGCCATATATGAAAAAATAACCCGTTTCTTTGACCACTATTTTATTTCCTTGTTCTTCCAGAGCTGTTCCACGTTTAAAGCTCAGGAGCCAAGGGACAATGCTTGAATCATCTAAAAGAAAAAATAATTTTGGGTGATCAGAAAGGTTATATTCTTCCTTTTCACTGGCCAAAAATTAACAAAGCTGACTTCTAGACAAAACTTCCAGTCTTACTAGCTGGATTTCCCCACAGAAAAGATGATATTTGCAAGAGACATCCAGATATAGGGACCTTCCAGATGCAGGGACCTTGTTGTTTTTTGTTTTATTTTGTTATTGGTGGGGGTTTTTTTAATTTTTAAGTTTGTTGTCAAAACTCAGTCAAAACTTCTACTGCTTAGAAGTTAGGAAAATTTTTTGAAACAGTTATCCCATGGAATAGTTAACTATAAATCATGGCACATATTCTTACCTTTCTGTTGGATATCACTTTTGCTGTCAGCAATCAGTTGCAAGCAGGCCTGCAGCACTGCAAAGTGAAAGCATTTTGAAATCAAAGAAACATAAGTGAGTAATAGAATAGAGTAAACTTACGAAACTACTTTAAGAAAAAAAAAGGACACGAAAGAAATCTCTTAGTCTCACCACTTATTTTAAAACAGAACCTATTGGTTTTAACACAGATCTTACTCAAGTGTGCAAAACAAAAATTCCTGTCACAACACATGCTAGATGACTTTCAGAGATCATGCAGCTAAGTGGGAGGCCTCAGGTAGCAGCACAAGTAACACCTGCTTCTTTTAATATCTGGTCCTAATAAAATTATGTAGCAGTAAGTCAAATGAGCTAGAAATCATCAGGTCAATTAGCCTTGTTAATTTTCTAAGCAAAAGCTTGAAAAAAGCCCCAACCCTGCCAGCTATGATAGATAGCAGATTTTCTGTGTTTGCCATATTATTTAGAGAAATGACTTTCCAGTTATAGTGCTATAAAATATTAGTCATATATACTGGTTATATGGTACTTTCATAATAAATTCTCAAAATCCATATATATGTACTTTCAATATGTTTTCAGATACTGTCATGGTTTAGCATAGTTTGGGTTTTTAGTTAAAGAGGGCTCCATCAGCCACTACAGATATGTACACTCAGTCAACCTATATTGAGACTAAGAGGGAAAATAGAGAGATGACTCCTAGCAAATTAATGCACACATAACAGATAGCTTAGTATCTGTCAAAATGTGTTGCTCAAAACTGTAGACTGGGGACACTAATGAGAAATTAGGTGCTTGTTCAGAGAAAAATACTGAAGAATGTTAAAATACAGATTTGCAAGTGAAACGAAGATCTTATAAAAAATCCTGCTAAGCGTAAGTGTCAGGCAACAGGATAAAAGGAAAAAAGAATAGCTGCATTTGCCTGGAGCAGATTTTAATCAAAACATCTGGTTCTCATGCTACTTTGAAGGATGGAAAACTGAATAGTAACATTTACTGCACTTGACAGAGACCAAATGAATTTACTAAGAGTCAAGAGAAGAAAATTCTGCCATGGATTGCTCCATTTTGTTTATCACTTTTCAGCCAAGAAGGCTGTGGGTCAGATTTGGCCACACGGATTTGGCTATAATGGGTAGTGCCATGGATCTGTGGGATCCTGTTTCTATGTCTGCCAGTGGTACCCACATGAGCAACCAAGTGTCCAGTAGCACAAACCTCTTGCTGCACAGCAGGTAGTGAGAGGATGTGGGTGGAAAGCAGACTCTTTCTGTTTCTAAGTTTCCTTTTTAAGGGGTCCTTCTTGAAAACAGCAGAAGAAGGCTGGTTGTTCACCAGCACTCAGCCATGCCAGCTGGCAGCGCACAAGGATTCAAGTGCACATCTGGGGATGCTCCAGTGCCAGAATGATCACAGCCTGCAAGCCCTAGTTATGTTAATAGAAATGCTATCATCCAAACTCCTGTCTCCCACACTGAAATGTGTCCTTGAGTCCTATCAATACACATCAGTAACGTGCTACAGTCTACAGATTTTTTTCAAGCCAAGAATTTAAAGGCATCTGAATTATCTGCCTTCTGGTAAGGAATAAAAACACCCAAGCCAACCAAAAATTTAAAAAGGTATTATAATTCAGACATTTTTCTATCACACTTGTGAGCAAAACACTTTTCTGGAAAATAAACTTCTAAATAAAATTAAAATGGGATTTTGTGGAGATGTACAACACAGCACATCAGTCAATTAATTTCACAAGACATTAATTCTTCTTTGGGACAAAATGCCTTCCTAGTGAATGGAATTTGCTGATTCCCCAGTATTTCAGTAAGCTAAATCAAAATTTTAATTCCTGCTTTTAAAAGAACCAACTAGTATGGCCACTGGATTTTCCACTAACCCAGTGAGAGGATTTGTGATGATTCCCACTAACCAGCTGCTATCCAGCTGGGTACCAGTGAGTAGTGTCTACAAGCACCAAAACTTATGGCTACTTTAGCAACTCTTGTTAAAACTGCTCGGCAAACTTGGTGGGCATTTTTGAAACTATCCTAATTCTCACTTTGCCAGTCTGAATTTCTGTTTCAGCTGGTTGCAGCACTGAAATACTAGTCAGCATTGCTGAGAACTGCTCACAGTAATTAAAATCTGCAAGATCAGAACAGTCTGAGATCAACTCCATCTTTTTAAAACACATGCTAACTCTATTCTACAGACATCAGATCTACACTTAATCTCTAAAAAAAAATTCTGTCTCTTTTAATACATGCAGATAGGAATAAACCTCCACAGAATATAGTAAGCTTGTTTTTGAAAAAAATGGATGCAATAGTGTCCTTCATGACAATAAGGAGACAGAAACTAGCATAGTGGCCATTTTGCCTAAAGCTACAAAAGACAAACAATATCTAAAAAAGTGCTTGAGGGACTGAACAACATCATGCTTCAAAAATATGTTCTGAATCCAAAGTTGACCCATAACTATTTCCAGTATATACAAGTACTTCACTTTGACTTCAGTGGAACTACTTACATGCCTAAAATTAAGTAATTCATTGAAACAAATTCCAAGTAAACACTACTACTATTAAGGAGAAGATATGGACATACAAAGCACATTTTTTGAGTGAATTAACAGAAGTTTTCAGTAAAAAGTTAACGTTGTTAAGAAATGCTTCCAATTCTATTCCAAGAAGTACCCTAATCTTACCTTAAATACAATATGAAGAATATATGTATATCAAAATACACATTGAATAGTTGCTATTGGTACTGTGAAGAATAAATCAAAAGCTCTACCTGAATCTTTCAGCCTAGTATAAAACAAACTTGAGCAACATCTTTGTAGTCCAAAGGCTTTTTGAATAATTAATAATGAAAGCAGAATACAGGATTAATAAAATACATCTTGAAAATGTGTAAAAACATCTAGACTGAGTATCACCATGAGATCTAGCTGTATAAAAGTGTATCTAGAATGCTAAAGCGTTCCCCACCCTCTTTTGACTTTAAATAATAGCTTTGCTTTGACGTACATTCTTTTTTTCCGCTGATTTTAATTACTCTGCAGGCTGTGGGTTGGCAGAAGTTCATTTCAGAGTCTGTCTTATTCCATGAACAGAAGACCCAATTCTGAAGAAGTTAGTCAGTCCAGACGCCTTTATAAACCACAGCCGGCACACGAAGTGATGTGTTCTCTACTGATTGAGCAATGTAGTCACAATTTAAAAAAACCTACTAGCTTTTGCTGCAGGGCAGCAACCCAGCTTTCTGCATATCTCCATGACTTAAGACCTTGTATTGGTAAAATAAAATTTTCCCTCACATGCAAGTTTTGTTATTATCTAAATTGCATAATAATTTTAGTATTTTGCGATCTCACTTAATGATCCATCCAAACAAAATTTCAAGTTTACTATATGTGAGCTCATGTATAAAATTTAAAGTTTTGATATCTGAGGCCTGAGACATCTGTGCCAATTTTTGCTGAAATAAAACCTAGGAAAAACCCTGACCTTGAAAAAAAACCCTCAGACCTGCTTATTTAGGTTCCTTTTTTATCTAGATCTGTTCTCTGTAGGATTCCCAAAGCACATTTAAACACTAGACAATTTAATTTGTAAGGGACAAGCATTTTCTTGAACCATTTGTAGTTCTTCTTCCCTTAACTTCTTGATTTCTCATGACAAGAGATCTTTTTCTAGTTTTTGCTTGTCCATTTTTATAAACTGGTGTTCATGAAGTCTATCACAGCAGAAACCAGGACAACTGGTTAATTTGGTGCTTTTTAATAGAGATGTCTTTATATGGCATTAATTATGGATTCAATCAGTCCCTGCATTAAAAGGCCTTGATCATACCTTGCAGGTATGACTAAGATCTAATAAATATCTTCAAAGAATTGGTAGCATTATTCTGACCTTCATAGAATTGCCAGTAACATGTTACAATCAGAAAAACAAGGGAATTGTTTACTAGGAATTCAGATTTCTATTATGAAGTCTAAAGCAGAATGTTGGTTTTAAAAATTAGAGCCTATTTGGTGTATTTTTGATTGTGCAGTGTTCTGCATAATGCACAGCACTGATTTATTCACTCATCCATTCAGTGAAATTCTTCATGTGAAATTGCAGGCATTGCATTAAGTAATTTTCTATCCTTTTGCATAGAAGGGTCTATTTCCTTTTGAATTAGGCTGTTGTCAGCAGAAACAAATCAGGATAACATATATTTTCAAGAAGTAGGCCTTTCTTTTTTCTTTTTAATTTGATTTGAATTTTTATTTTATATTTGACCTCTTCAAACAATAAAATATGGAGTATTGTGAATATTTGGTAAGGGAATTTTATATGTGGCATTTGTTTAAGTTAGTAACAAAAGCTTGCGTCTCAATTCAAAGATCACTAAAGTCAAGTACCACTTGTAAAACTTCTTGCTATCCCTCTGTCTCAGATATCTAAAGCAACAACATACAGAGTCAAAATACTTCCAACCAACAAATGGATTTTCCAGTACAGCAATTTTATCAAGAGGGATGGCAAAATTCTCACACCATTGTTGGAAGGCAATAGTTATTTCCTATGGACACAAATGATACTGGAGTGGAACTTGAGAATTGCTAGTAAAAAAAACAATTGCCAAGTAACATGCCAGGTTACCCTGCCTCACTGATTTGTGGAATTACATAGAAGCTCTACATACATGCAAGGAGTTGGGCAACCTCAATACAGCAAAGTAAATGTAGTCCATGGGGACTCCAATCTGATCCCAGCAGGTCACCTGCATTTGAGTTTACAGAAGACCTGATTCTCACCTCCCTAGGCCATGGGAATCAGAATCCCACAATAATCATCAGAATGAGGCACTGAGGGAGTGTGAAAATGAAATTTGATGTTTGTACATTGGCTTAGACAACGGTACATAAATCTTATTCCTGGGCTCAAGTGCACGTGCAGCTCAGAGAGAAACACACAGGCAACACAATCAATAATTATGAATAGAGTATAAAATTCAGGAGAGGTCTTTTGTTGTGGACCAGTTTTCCTCCACACACAAAATTTATAGAGAGAAAGATAAAAAGAAAAAGTGTATCTGTTGTTACGTGTCCTGATCTGACATTTGCCAGAAGCGTACTTTTCAAAATCAGCCATTACCTCCTACTCATTGTATCAAGAACTCTGGTTCTGACTGCTAGCTGTGCAGCTTTAGTTGGAATTGATGCTTGAAACACTTCTCTTCAACCTACCCAAGCTTGGAATTTTCACAAGACACAAAACGTGCAACTACTGATGACTAATAGTCTTATGCATCAGCACAGACAAATGCATACCCCATAAAATAAGAAACAACATTGTGTTAAATCCACTTCCATTCAGTTGTCCTTTAATCAAAATGCTAATTTGTGGCCACTTGTGTGCATTAAAATGGAAATTCAGTATGTTCAAGAAAGGCTGCGCTGAGTCTAAAAAAAGAGTGATGGGGTATCCATTCCTGGAATTTAGCAATTAAAATCTAAAAACCCCAGAACTGAACAATAACTTTATTTATAAAAAAAAATAATAGTTCTATATTTTACTTCTGCTCTCTGTTGAAGCACAAGAGAAGCAATTATATATCAGTGATGTTTTCAAATATTAACTTTCTAAGGAATCGATCCATATAAAAGTAAAATGATGGGTCAACAAATAATCATGAAATCAGACTCTACTTTGAGACCTTGCTGAAGCAAACAGAAGTAGGACAAGAACAGGCACCTCACTCAATATTCTAATTTATTTGCCATTATAACAGAATGAGTGCCACACATCTGCAGGACAGTTTGGAGGCTGATGGGATTCTGGTACCCAGATATGGATGTCAAAAGATCAAAATGCAGGGCCTGTAATTCTGTGTACATGACCAAGTAGTAGACTGGATTCAGCACCATGAACAACACCATGTTCTCCTATTTAACTCACCCTGCTAAAACAAAATCTAACTTTAACTAGTAGGTTCATGGTCATCAGTGAAATCTGATCTGAGAAAATATAGTATCTTACTGAACTCTGAAAAGCTAATTTTTTTGTAATTTTTTTGCAGGCAGAAAGCTAATTCTAACAACTTTTTATATAAATGCAAGATTTGCAATTTACTTTTTTTTCTTTTTTATATATAAAAATATGAGGTTCATGTTAGAAAACATTTTTGTAATAGGTCAACTGATGTAGTTTTTCCCTTTAAAACGGATGTTCATATTCTGTGTTGTCATCCATCCTAAACAACTTTAAAGACAGCTATACCTTAAAAAATGTTTACAGAAATAAGTAGCTTAATTGAAATTTTAGTGTTAGAGGTATAATCAGAGGTGGCTACATGATGAGAAGAATCTAAAGTCTACACTGAAGCACAGCTGAGGAGCCCCAAACACTGCTCACCTCAAAGAGCAATAAGGCTAAAGATGAAAGCTATTGTCAAGGAAACTGGATTGCTTGCAGAGTATTGATGCTCTAACATTCATTTAAAGAAAAGACATCTCCTTATTTTTTGACTTTTGTACTTTAGATCACTTGTTTTTATTTGGGAGTTCCTAGGGTGGGGAGGGCAGGGGAACTCTGTGGTTCCTGTGATAGGAAACAGGCTACAAGAAATACAATTTAAGCAATCATGACCTCAGTCCTGTTTGCGAAATCTTTCTTAGCCAAGATCCTGAATCAAAGACTACTAATGAAATAGAATAAATCCCATATAAACCTGTGGATTTTAGGTGATGTCCTAAATTAATGGGGTTTTTTTGAATATTGGGAGTAAGTAGAGGGATTATACTCTAGAACTTAAATTTCATTTAGCTTACTTGAAGCTCAAGTGAAATACATTTCATGTTAGTTGCCCAGTGAGAAACACATTTTAAGCAAACCTTCATCTAGTCTTTACCAATAATTTACTCCATTTCAAGTTCTCTAAATAGTTTAAGATATCAGTTAAAATAATATAAAAGTATACATAGGAAGAGTGAACTGATTTAGCAGCTCAGGAATATTTTTAGTTACTCAGTGCAATTAGAGTATGTGCGCAAACTGGTATAATAAAATTCTGTGTTTCATCTTATAAGGCCCCACTGTGTTTGGAAAAAGAAAGAAATGCAGGTATTTTATCCCCAAAGGAAACAAATATATCCCATTATTATGTCAACACTATAATATACATTGGAGACCTTTTATGGAGCACAGTCGTCAGTGTTCTTTGCAGAACCTTTTAAAAAGGAGAACCATGACAAAAAAAAAAAAAAACTTACTGGATAGGAATTCCTTTATTAATTTTACTATTTATTGATAGGTTGTTTTAATGTAGAAATGATGCTAAACTTCTGAATTCCTTGTAGTCTGCCTCTTTTGCCAGGTACAAGCCAGCCTTTCTCCTTGAAAGCTCCTATTTCCCTAAAGTTCTCATTACTTCTCTCTTTTCTGTTTCCCAGAAAAATGAATTGGCATTTTTATTAATAGATTTCCCTCCCTACTATTATCAGAGAGAATTGAACAATTGAAAATCTGAATGATTTGAAGTTGCCTTTTTCAACTCTAACGCTTCATGCAGATTTGGGATACAACATTCAAAGTTCAACCTGCAGATAGCATAAATATCTGGTACCTTAAACAGTATGTCCCTACTCATTGCAGGACCATTGGACTACATGGCCTTTTAAAGGTCCCTTCAAAGCCAAAACACTCTGTGATTCAATATTCTATCCTTTAAGAGAATATGCCCATGGTTAACACTATTCATCCACCAATAATTTTGAAAACCAGAATGGGCTCTGGGAGCATGGATAAACTGACAGGAGAAAGAAAACATGAATCAAACACTCCTGCTTTTCTCTAGACAGGATCCAACTGCGGCATCCCAACCCACTTCATCAGCTGGTATTTACCTTTTTCTTCTGTGTTGGCGGCAGACCGCCTGCCCCTGTTTCTACTCCCGTTCCAGATTTCCTTTTGGAAGCTCTCAACCGGACCAGTACCAGCAAGCCTGCTCTCCTATCAAGGAGAAGCAACAGTCAGTGAAAGCAGCCCCACATTTGCCCATGCCCTGCGAGTCAAAACCCACCCCTCCAGCTTACCTGCCTGGCGTCAGCTGCAGACACTTGCAGGAAGGAAGAAACAGGGGTACCTGCTTTATTTTCATCGGGGGACACGAGTGGCTGGTCTAGCGGAGACCGTGCCTGGACGCTGTAGATCAGCTCGCTGCGCAGAGCTTCTAGTTCTATTTTCAGGATGATAACATGGTAAAGAGACACTGCTGCAAGACAAGAGGACAGGAGCATTGCAAGCCACGGGAATGTGACAGAAAAAAGTCCCGTGGCGCCTGAAACAGCACCAGGGAGGGCAGAGGGAGAGGAGGCGGTATCCTTCTGTTGGATGACGTGCACACAGTCCACGGATTTCATCGCTGCTCTTTCCTTACTAAAGCCAGAGGGAGAGTTCAGCTGTCCCCTTCCGAGGTGCAATCCATGTTACCAGTTGCTCTCTGAAACTAAGGGCATCCAGAATAAGTGAACAAAACGCCCAGATCATTTCCTGTCATATGAAGCCGTTGATAGCACCATTAAACTTAATGTACAGAGTGAGCGTCTAAGATTCTGTCTTCCCTTTGTTTTCACCTCTCTGTGCTGCATTTTGGAAATGAATACTTTCTCACAAGCTACTTGTTCAACCTACCTTCCTCCTTTCACTTTCCACTAGTTATTTATGTGGCAGCTTGCTATAGCCATTTCCCATAATCTTTAAATTTTGGCACAGCCAGAACCACCAGTAATTTCGAGCCTTATCTAGAAGTGCAGAAACCATGTAAAGTTTCCTGGCAGCATTTCATCCAGTGCTCCTTAAAAGACATACACGTATGGCAGACATGTGCCTCTGTGTGTGTGAAGGCATATAGATGTACTCTGTATATACATTATATCATCTATATTAACACATTTATATTCATATCTAAAGTGCCAATATGCATACAGAGGAGACAAATTATTCAAAATAAGTTTTTTGTCCTTTCCTGAAAACAAAAGTGAAAAATACTCCCAGGTATGAGTCACAAATTATGGGTTTCTCAACTGTATGAAGTTGCAAAGTCTGCAGTTCAGTTCATCAAACTAACTTGAAAAGGGATGACATTTTATTAAACTTTTCTAATAAATACAGTCTCTCTAAAGAATTCAAGAACCTTCATTTATGCAAAAAGGAACACAAAGAAGCAGGGAGAAGAAATTGGCAGGGGGAACTAGAAGAGGTAAAAACTAGGGGATTGAAAAGAGTAAGAGAGGGGAAATAAGAACAAGGAGAAAGGGCAAATAATTATTTAGTGAATTTAAAAATTAAACATGACGCAAAACTTTCAACATGTATGCTGCCAACACTCAGGTGAATCCTGAGTGTCTGGTTTAAGTTCATCTTTTAAGATTTTTTAAGTCCTTTCATCTTAAAACCCTATATTAGGAATTCCTTTCTTTGCAACAGTAAGGCTACCTAGATATTCCACACACGTTCATATATTTTTTTATTCTCACACAAAATTCAACTTTTACCACTTTGTTCAAAGCTCCAGTGGTCTGGGACAGAAGAAAAAAGATAAACAGTATCACCATTATGGCTAAAATCAACAGGTTAACCCCTCTTACCATGCAAGTAAACTTTATCTTTGCAAAAGAGAAAACTTTTACAGGTCAGTCCAAATACTGTGTAATAAATCCTGATGACAACACCTATCAGAGTAGTTCAGATCAAGTTCTTTCTGTTGGGAAGGAGAAGGAAGAAGGAACAACAATAGAGTAACAACTTTCGTAGCCTCTTCCTCTTCTGTTTAAGGCTACAAGAAATTTAGTGTGATTATAAGCTTTATCATCTTCCGTTGTGATGCAAGGCACTCTTTTCCTTATTTTGTCACCTCCTGCAACCACACCATCCTGCACAGACAAGTAAATCTGTTCCCAAATGCAAAGGAAACAAATACACCATGTATCTTAGCTTGTATCCAGAAGCCCCATACATGCTGTCAGAAATTATACAGAAATTGTGTGGGGTGGAAAAACCAGAATACCCATACCATTTCTGCTCCTATTTTCAAGGCTAAGTTAAGCTGTAAATGGGGCTGCATTTTGAAGTAAATTTAATGCGAACTAATGTAGGGGTTTTTTAACAGAATAAGCGATTATTAGAACTAAGCAGACATGCCTTCACGTGTCTCTAGACATCTGAGCATTACCAGCCTAGTACTGACTGCTCCAAAAATAAAAAATAATGTGACAGTTGTAAAAGAAGTGCTATTTTAGAAAATGAAACCGAGTGAGAGAATGGAAGTTATAACTAGCTATCCAGGAATACCAAGAAACTATTGGCCAGTGAGGTCTCTGCAGTCATTAATGTATCAGAAAATAACAGATCAGTGTATAAATAGCAGTGCTCTAGCCACTTCTAGAGAAAATAGGCTGCTCCCAGCCTCCACAGCCTCTTTAAATGGGGTCATTATTTGGGCTGACAAAATAATTGTGGTGACATAGAGGACTTCTGTAAGACATCTGGCTCTGTCTTGCTTATCATTCTGATCAATGAGAATTTCAAAGGGGAGATGAGGAAAATCACAACAGCCCACAGATGGGAAATTGTTAAATTCAATAGGCATTTGTAGCTGAGCATCAAAGGGATCTCTCTGTTGGCAACCTTGTGTTGTTCTGTAGATTTATAAGCAGTTATGTGGTTTAGAAGAAAATACAACTTCAGACAACTTCTGTGATGACAAAAATGGGAACAGTAAATAGTGACAGTAAGACGTCATTCATGAAAACGAGCATGAGTTACCTAGAAATAGACTTGGTTGAACAACTTCTAATATAATCAAATGGAGCTTCAGTTAATTGCAGATTGCTAATTGCATTAAATTAAATCACAAAAATTACTTTAAAAAAACCCCAAAACCCCCCCAAAAAACCCCACACCAAACAAAAAACCCCATGCTAGTTGCAGAGCCTAGAACCCGAGGAGTCGATGCCTCAATGCTTGCCACTATGTCTTCTCATAACATACTCTCCTTATGATTCCTCTTGTTGGCAGAGCTGCAAAGTAGTCCTTAGCCTGCTTAAAGCAAAGTCAGTAAGATTAGCACATGCTGTTTCTACTGTGTTTTAAACCAAGGTGTGACTAAAGAGGACCAAGGAGTGCTCGGATCAGCCTCCCATTAGGAGACATGGGAAGGTGATGATTTCAGCTGAACACAAGCTCTCAGTGCAATATTCTTCTTGAAACAGAGGTATACTATTTGGATATATATGCTAGGAGAAAACAGCATCATGCTTTTATACTGACAAACCTATTTGCATATAGCTAAGACTGACAAAACTGAACAGTGAAAAAGGTCAAAAATCCAGAATGAATACAAGAGACCTAGAGAACTAATCTCAGAAAGGGTATTCAGTTTTTGGTTAGCAGCCTGCTTCTACTGGACAGCCTTCCTGAAAATCCTTTTGCAAACATTTGTACCACATCAACAATTTTTGACTCAAGACACATGTGGGCAGAAAAACCTTAGGGGCTGCCTCAGGACCAGTTCAAAGCAGCATTTTTCAAACTATTTCTACAAAAGAAAATGTCACTGCATTAAACTGCAGAAATCTAGCCCTGGGCATCTAACTCTGCAAGCAAATAAGAATAAGCGCTCATAGAAAAGGTGTCCTGAAAATATGGTCTTTTTGCATGCACAGTACATGATCTGTGCATACACCATAGTGTCTCCTTAACCCAAAGGATGAGCTATGGTGAACACTCAGATTAACTGACCAAAAAAACCTCTTTAATTTAGCTGAGGAAAACTATAAAGAAATGCCTTGGCTAGTCAAAGAATTCTACTTAACCAAGTCTTTTACTTCCAGGGAAAAGGGCAAACATTTTAGGTAAAATTCAAAATAATAAATAAATGAAAACCAAAATGCAACACAGTACTACTGAAGACTCTTAAAGGTGAGACTGTTTCATGAAAACACAGGAAAATGAGTTCCTGAACAAAATTAAGGCTTGTTAAAATTTCCAAGATGTTACAGCAGAAACAAGCCCTGTAATTCTATGCAAGCAATTACTTTTTTCATTTCCATTATGCAGACTATCAGATGAAATTATCAAGATAGGTCCTGCTAACCTGAAAACTTATAAAAAAATCAACATTACATCTGTAGGGAACCAAGGCAGAGATAGTAACCAGTCATACAGGAAATTTGTGGTTGAACCAGAAACTGAATTCTTGATTTCCTGAAATCCAGTTATGTTCTTTAACCACAAAAGCATCTTCTTTGTGGGGGAGGAAAAACCCATAATGAAGTTTAATGTGCAAAAGAGAAGCAGTTGATATGACTGTGAAGGCTTGGGTAAAAACCCATGAACATGAAAGTTTGCTTAAAAGCCAGTGTTCTGTTTTTAAAAAGGAGTTTGTGCAGATGCTGCAACCCAGAGATCCAGGCAAGTGTGTCGAAGGCCACACTAAAAGTATGTCTCCAGTGGCAAGGGTCCAGCTTCACATACTTCTGAAGCAGCCACAAAATGGTCCCTGTGGTTATTACAAGAAAGAGACCATGATATCTTGCCTTACCACACAAGACAGTGCAGAACAGATAGAGGAGCACAGAAAAAGCAAAGGTTCCATTCTGAAATTTTCCATTTAATTTCAAGTCCTTTCTGAAGATGGACAAAATAGGAGTACTATTTTGGAAGAGATCAGAATAAATCCTGTATTATAGTTTTCTGCTATTAAAGAAATCTGTACTAAGAGTATTCACAGATATCCCTCTGAAACAGCAGACACTCCCTTCAAGAACACTTAATTAGCTCTTTCAGCCATTAACCAAAACTTATACGGTAACAAATCCTGGCAAGTTCTGCCTCACAAATGGATCCAAAAAGTAGTCATTTCTGTATACTCCACTCCTGTGGCTGTATAACTTACATCTTATTATTTTAACTTCTGTAAGCTGTTGAATACCTTGCAAGTAAAGGATGTGTTATACAAACAGTTAAAGCCTTATTTGTTAAATTACCTTATTAAAAGGAAAACAAAAAATTCTATGAGATTTTTCTGAAGCGAAAAGGGTAATCTTTTCTCTTTGCCTCAAAACTGCCGAGGATAATACAAATGTCTCTGCATATTTTAGATATGCCATCCTCGATTTATTCCTTGCAATATTTTATTTCTCTAGATATCTAGACAATTTGGGTCCAAATGCATACTATACAAAGTAAACCTACAGCTCACTTGCAGCCATTGTCACTTTTTATATGGTTATTACAGTGCTTTCGAAGAGAAAAGGAAGTGACACAAAGGAAAAGCAATTATTATAGGTGTCTTTCAAAGTATGCAGCAGAGCCAGCTAGAAAATAATTTTAAAAACATACAAAATATAAAAAGACAACCCAGGATTTATATACGACAGCAGCTAAATGCCAGCCTTCTCCCCTTCACCCCCTCCCCCCCCATGATGTTACAGCAATTGCTTCTTACTGCTCAGGGAAAAAGGAGCTCTGTCATACAGCTGAAGCCCACTTCTCTTACAGTCTCACTGGCTTTGCTACCCAGCAACATGGAGAACTGCATTTCTCCACCTCTTTGACACTATGCAACTTAAGAGATTTTGCACAGATGGGCTAAAAATGCATTTGTATGGTAACAAAATAAACACGGAGCCCTGGCCCTTCATGTGGGAGTGGCCGCTCTGCTGCTGCTACAGTCTGGAGACCTTCAAGAGAGAGCACCGGACAAGGATTCAAGTATTTTCAAATCATAATGTTATTTCTTTGTAGCTGTATGTAATTGCTACACTGTCCCTGAATCCTGGAGGACAGGCAGGAAAGGGTTCTCTGCCTGACCTTTCCCGTTGAATTTTTGTAAATAATTAGCCCATGCCAGACGTTAAGTGTAATTCAAACCAGCTGTAGAACTTCCTTTCTATCTGACTTCAAGCAGCACAATCCGTTCCTTAGTTACTTGTCAAAGCTAGCGGCAACATCTCTCTGAACTTGGTACATGAACATACGTACATTTCTGTCAGCCACCTTGCAGCTTTGCAGTATTCAGCTCATTGCTTCAGATTATTAAGTACGTATCTCCAGTTGGGAGTGAAACCATGTTCTTTAATACCAATAAAACCAAGCCTGCTCTTAAGCTGCACTGCCTTTCGGAGAAAGAAAAACTGCTGTTTTTCCAAGCCTTACAAGCGTTACTCTACCCCCATCCAAGCTGAAGCATAACAAATTAGTCACATCAATGTTTTCAAAACAAATCCAGAAAATAATCAGTGTACCTTCCTTATCTACTTACAGAGACAGAACTCCGTACAAAGTCTAAAATGAAGACCCTGAATAGGTTCCAACAAGAGATTTAAAGCTCAGGCATGTTCAATATCTTTGCAGCAAATAATTTTTGTTTAGACAATGGTTCAGCATTTTCTCAAAACCTTATCTACCTTGTCTTTTTAACCTTTTTAACAGACAGCAAGCCTTTGGTCTAGGTTTCATTTCATAGTCATAGAAAGGCCTGTGTTGGAAGGGACCTTGTTCCAACACCCCTTTTGTAGGTATGGGCATCTTCTACTAGATTAAGTTGCTGAGAGCTTCATCCAGCCTGGCCTTGAACACATCCAGGGATGAGGCATCCACAACTTCTCTGGGCAACCTTTCCAGTGCCTCACCACCTTCACAGCAAAGAACTCCCTCCAAATATCTAATCTATACCTACTGTCTTTCAATTTTAAGCCTTTCCCTCTTGTGCTGTCACTACATGACTTTGTAAGAAGCCTCTCCATCTGTCTTGTATCCTCCCTCAGGTACTGTAAAGATGCAATTAGGTCACCCCAAAGCCTTTTCTTTTCCAGGCTGGACAAGCCCAATTCTCTTAGCTTTTTCTCATAGAAGAGGTGCTCCATCCCTCTATTAAGTTTGATGACCCTCCTCTAGACTCCCTCCAACACCTTAATGTCCTTCCTGTGCTGAAGAATCAAGAGCTGGATGCAGCACTGCAGGTGGGGTCTCACCAGAGCAGAGTAGAGGGGCAGAATCCCCTCCCTTGCCCTGCTGGCCATGCTGCTTTGGATGCAACCCAGGACATGTTTGGCTTTCTGGGGTGCAAACTCGCATTGCCAGGCCATTTCCAGCCTCTCATCCACCAGCACACCCCCAACTCCTTCTCGGCAGGGCTGCTCCAATTTTAGTTTAGATGTTCATATGCCCTCATGAATGTTTACTATGATTTAATCAGTACTTACAAATTCAGACAAAATTTCAAATATGGTGTTTTGCCTGATATGAAGGCCTATGCCTGTCTACTAAGCAAATGAATATAACATCATGAGACATTCCAGGACACAGTTTATGTTGCACTTTGTAGCCCAGCTGCTTATCAATTTTCAAGTAGGAAAAAGCAAATGCAAGACTTAGGTTCTCCAGAATAGCACAGTGCAAGTAAGTTTTAGTGATATAATTCACAAGACAGCAACCTGCTTCTCATTCAGTATTCAGATGAAGTACCCAATCTGGACTTGTTCCTGTACAGTCATTTCCTTCTTTACAAAAATTAGAAGTACCTTTTTTATTTTTTTTTCATTCCAAATTAATAGGTATCTTGAACAGTGTCCAAATGTACCACACATACACCCCACACCCACAGCCCCGTTTCCTAGGTACTGGGTTAAAAATGAACTGTAAGTAAGCCTTGCAGTAATTCAGGAGAGGACACACATTTTGCAGCCTTAGAAAAGACAGCAGTAAGCCCTTATTTTCTGGGTATTTCATATTAACCATGCCGAATGGGAGCAGAGGTGATATAAGCTTAGTAATGCATTTCTCTGTAAGAAAGTAGAAATTTCTTCAGACTGAGTATCCCACTCCGGCTACATGAATTAACTATAAATCTGAGTGGCATTATAGGATTTAAAATTGACATTTCAAATATTGCCAGCATAGGTGGTAAAACTAGTCAGAAACACTTCAAAATACTTCCTAATGGACATAATATTTAGACCATCTCTCAGATCCCCAGACAACAGAAATTTTGAAATGCAAAATGTGTTAGAAAGTGATGGAAAGCTACTACATACCAGTTTTACTAACACTTCTTGAAAGTAAGGATACATGACAAAGCTTAGAAATATATTTGTAATATGCTTTTTCCTCTGCTGTAATAGCTTTCCACAAATGGCACATCTAACAATGCAGATGTCTAGCCCATGTGCTCTGGCTTTAATAAGTGACTGAAAACAATACCTTGGGGTTGATCTGTTACCATGCAAACAAAACTACCCCTTCACAGATGCGGAAGACAGACCACAAACTAGAACAAGACATTAACAGCACTTTTAATGTATCAATTTATTGCATATGTCAGTACATAAAAATAGAAAAGTGTTTTTTGTAAAATTAACTTTATTGTAAAAACCAACTAGAATGATAATGTAAAACTTTGCCACAATTAGCACATATACAATAACATTTATGCTTTGTCTACAAAACTTAAGAATACTTTATAAGACAATTTTGCCTTAACTATATATTAAAGAAAAATCAAATAAAAAGCTTGCATCTCATAATCAGTGACTGTTTCTGAATTCAAAACACAAGTGTTATTTAGAACTTCAATATGCTATCTCTATTTACACTTCTGCGGGGTTCTACTCTAAATTATACAAGCAGGATGGCATTGCAAATTATACCTAATGGGATACATCAGGCTGATCCCACTACATGCAAGAGGCACTGATTTAATATTTGGCAGGAGTGCCCCTAGCAAAATCACCTGTCATTAACAAAAATAAAAATGTATTTTCCAATAATTGAATTATGAAATACAAATGGAGGTACGTCTGCATCTTTTTGCTAACAGAAAAGACCATACCTTGGACTCTCAATTCAGTCTTGCATTCTTCACTGTGAACATCCAACGTGACCCAAATTATTAGCTTAGAGATGCTGATATGCATATTTTGTATAAATAGTTAATCCTTCTGCCCTTCAGCTGAGAGATTGTCCATAGCCTACCAAATGCATTTGTGCTCTATTTCTAATTTTACCTGAGAAATGGACATGAGGGCTGCTAAACCAGTTAATGTTTCTCCAGAAGAAAGCACAGCTTACCTCTCTGCATTTCACAGTTCAGAAACAAATCCTGGGAATGTAAACTTGGGTTAGTAGGAAGCCTCAAGTATTTCCACTAATTAAAACCATACACATGTGTGCACACACAAGGTCTTATGCTTCCTTACAAGGAACTCTACTGCTACAGCTGTTCAACTCCTGACCCCCCTCTCCTGGAACTTTGTTTTTAGTTTTGTTTTTTTTAACTTAAATTTCCTCTTACAAAAGAGAAAATTCCTTTAACGAACATATTAACTAAGAGGCTTTCTTACAAACCTGTGAAAAGAACTCCTTCCCAAACTAGAAATTTATAAGTACAGGACAAATACTTGGGAAACATCTATACACAAATGGATAACTGTTATGGGAAAACATATAATGGTATTAAATAAAACAAATGCAACCGTATCATAACACACCTTTTGGCAATTTAAAGTTATTATTACTATGTTGCTTGCAGTTCAGTTTTTAGCAGCAGATAACTGTGGTTTCCACCACACAGTCCATAAAATAAAAACAAGTCTTGACTTGTCAGAAGAGGTTTCTGCCCCCTCCACCCTCCCTCCCTTAAAGAACTGTATGCAGAGCAGTGGAATATTTGCATAAAAAATCACTTCCCTCCTATTTTCCTTCAGTGGATCTCATAACCAATGCAATGAAAAACAGCATGGATAACTATTCATTCACAAGTGTATGTGGCCAATCCATTAAGGGAGAAGTAAAACTGTGCAGATGTGGAAGGTGGAAGAAACTACCTAAGTGTAAAGGATGCATATATGACAATTGTGTCAACTCATACCCAGTACCTGCAAAATCAAAGTTTCATATTTATGTCCTGCAGACAATATAGTGAAAATATATGGCTTGATAATGAAAGTAATGTTTAGATACAGCCCACTTTGAAGAGTTTCAGATTGCCATAATCTAACACCACACATTTGACTTTGTCCTAGCAACTGTGTGCTCAAATAGGAATACTTCATTTGTATGCAAGTACCGCAGAATACTAGGGGTATTCTGGGGTTCAGAATTTTGTTTTGATTGGTGGAAAGTGGGGTTAAATGCCATGTTACTTTAGAAATTGATGCTTTGTGAAACTCACCCCCAATGGTATTTAGCGGCAAGATATGACAACTTCTGAAACAATTACTTTCTCTTCATTCTGTCTCCAACAATTAATCTATTCTTTTGGCTTTATCAACTGATTTTTAGAAAAGCAGTATTTGACTGCTAATTTTCCTTCTCTCCCTCCACCTCTATTCTAAAGCAATGTAAAGTAGATGAAACAATCTATGCAAGCAGCTCACATCTCACTGTAGAATACATCAGGGAAAAGCAGTAGTATGTCTATCAACTCCTTTCTGCTATACAAACACTGCCTCATCTCCCAACGCCCAGCCAAACTTCTCCAACATACCTTGCCCATGTGCCCCCCTCACCAAAGGAAAAAAAAAAAAAATACCACCACTGTAAGCCTGAAAAGATAGTTTTGGTTTCACTCAGATTCAAAACTATGCTCTATGTTTTTATGTCTATAGATCCACAACGATGTATAGTTTTTTCAATCAACTCTAAGAAAACCTTAATAATAGGATCACAAAAGATACTTACCAGAGAAAGAAGCAACTTCTGGTATGTATATGTTTATTTAAAGATTTAAAATAAAGAAAAAAAGACATGTATGAAAAGATGTATCATCCTATCTCCAAACTACTGACAACTACTACCCATGTGTATGTAAGAACTATAATTCCATTAGGAGGCATAATCATTAAGGCACCAGTTCAGGAAAGCAGTTTTATTCAACCAGAAAACTTAAGCACAAGCTTAAAATATGACTGTCCCTCAGGAAACAGATTTTAAGTGTGTGCTGAGATGCTTTTCTGAATCAGGACAACATGGCAGAAAAGTTTATTTAAAATTTTGAATCCAAAGGGCAACTTTACAGATTGTGTAGATGATTTTCCAATTTGTTCTTTCCGTTAAAAAAAAAAAAAAAAAAATTTAGAAGAGGCAAACTCAGCTGCAGCGGATGAGAAATTAAACCTGCAGAAGAGATTTGAACAGCTCCCAAATGCCATTAGAGACTGAGCTAACAGCACAACTTTGATCACAGAGTCATCAAGGCTGGAAGAGACCTTCAAGGTCATCTAGTATAATCATCAACCTAACACCACCATAATCACCCCTAAGCCAAATCCCCAAGTGCCGCATCCAGATGTCTCTTGAACGATTCCAGAGATGGTGATCCCACTACCTCTCTGGGCAACTTAGTCCAATGCCTAACCACTCCTTCAGTGAAATTTGTTTTATAATATCTAATTTGAACCTTCCTTGATGCAAGACCATTTCCTCTCATCCTTGCACTTGAAACATGGCAGAAGAGGCCAATCCTCACTTTGCTACAGCCTCCTTTCAAGTGGTTGTAGAGAGTGATAAGGTCTCCCCTGAGCCACCTTTTCTTCAGACTAAACACCACCAGATCCCTCAGCTGCTCCTCACAGGACTTGTGCTCCAGACCCTTCCCAGCTCCACTGCCCATCTCTGGACTCACTCCAGCACCCCAATATCTTTCTTGTAGTGAGGGGCCCAGAACTGAGCACAGGATTTGAGATGTGGCCTCACCAGTGCCACATATAGGGGGACAATCACTGCCCTGGTCCTGCTGGCCACACTATTGCAGATACAGGCCAAAATGCCATTGGCCTTCTTGGCCACTTGGACATACTGCTGGCTTACATCCAGCTGGCTGTTGACCAGCACCTCCAAGTCTCTTTTCTGCTGACCAGCTCTCAAGCCACTCTTCCCCCAGCCTGTAGCACTGCACGGGGTTGTTGTGACCCAAGTGCAGGACCCGGCCTTGGGCCTTGCTGAACCTCATGCAGCTGGCCTTGGCTCATTGCTCCAGTCAGTCAGTATCTGCAGAGCCTTCCTACCCTCACGGATATGGCCACCTAGGGCTTCTGCTCATTTTCATTATCCTTACTGTAACAACTGTACACATTAATCTCTAATCATGTGATCACTAGTAATTATTTGAATTTGTTTCTTTAGGAGGTATAAATAAAGGGCACAAACATTTAACTACACCAGTAGAAGTCTGAACACAAAAACCTACTTTTACCTTGTATGACCACTCATTTTGCCTTGAGAAACACCACCTCAAATGCACAAGCAGACTAATAATAACAAATAGTTTGCCTGTACATTACTGAGGAGAGCCTGAGGCAGAAAGGAGCTTAGATTGCACTGATCTCTTTTTGAAAGTTACTTCTATTTTCTATGGAAAAATTGCCTGGGTAAAATCCTGAAGTCATGATGTTAGGCACATACAACCTTCTGTGCACTATTATAATAAAAACAGTAAATGAAAACAAGGCAAGTATCTTTTCATCTTCAGCTGCAGTTTGACATACGTAATTTTGCATAACCATAAAAACCAGTAATAACCCAGGATAGTATACCTGCAAGTATACTCTATAATTTATGTTATTTTATATTATTTAGCACATTAAAGATTTCCCACTTTGCATAATATAAAATTTCAAGAAATAAAACATTAATCTCATGCATGGCACACTTTAAATAAACTCTAAGAGAAGCAACAAATCATTGTGCTAACCATGGCTGTCCAAAAAGCTCACACATACAGCAGTGAATACTGAAGAGCCTCCCGTTGTTCTAAATACATTCTGCACTACTTTTGTAGCAAGTTTCTTTAATAGCATCTGTTGTACATATCAAACAAATGGAATATATGGACAGAGATACCAAAAAAGTATGAGAAAGACATAAAATGGTTCATTTACAATGCTGCAAATGTAAAAGTTATCTGGAACACCTTAATAAAATATCAGACCTTTCAAAGTTTAATTTCACTCTTTAGGCAAGTACAGACATGACATACATTTAAAAACAGACATTCTTTTACCACTTATCACAAATCAAGGTACAGTGCAGGTACTTGCCCTACCCCACCCCAAAGAAGAATATCAACTATATTATTGTTACGTTAGATGATGTTTTCGCCATTTCTTCAGGGGAGTGACTCTTTATTACTTCTTTGATGAACTGTTCAAGTGCAGTGAAATAACCCTGGCACTGCCAAGTGTCATTGTGAGTTCCATCAGGAAATATCGCCAATCTCTTAGTCCGAGCTGGGGATAATTCATAAAGTTGCTTCATCATAACTGGTGGAATTAACTGGTCAGACAACCCAGAGATGAAGAGAGAAGGCATTCTGCACTGAGAGATTTTTCTGTAGGATAGAAATTTATTTTTGTAGCACCATAACGGAAGATACCTCATCGGAAAGAAAGAGAACAAAGTGCTGGCCATGTATGGGATGCTAAGAAAGGTGTTCTCCACCACAATGGCAGAAATCCTATGGGAGTTTTCAGAAGCTAAGTGAATAGCTACTGCTCCCCCCAAGGAACGGCCAAAAAGAAAAATTTTTGTTTTATCAAGATCAGACCGAGTCATCACATAGTCTAAGACAGCCTCAGAATCTAAGTACAAGCCTTCTTCGCTTGCTTCTCCTTCGCTTTTTCCATACCCTCTATAATCGACCAGAATTAAGTTTACTTTCAGGTTTACCAGCATTAACAAAGCATTTGGCAACCTGTGGCCAATGTTGCCTGCATTCCCGTGAAAGTAAATGATGGTTGGAGAATACGCTGCATTGTCCCCAGTGTATCTCAGCAGAATAAGATTGAGAAGAACTCCATCTTTGGTTTTGATGAAGATGTTTTCATGTGGTATACCAGTAGGCATCGGAACATAAAGGCGTGATGAAGAGGGCTGTTCAGGGAAGTAAAGCAGAACATCCTGGAATTTATATAATATACCCGCTATTGATACAAATATTAATATAAGTAGTATAATGCCTCCGTACAAGTGAAAAGTCACTATCAAGGGCAGAAGACAAATACGGCAGAGACTCCAAGACCAGGAAGCCAAAGCTAGTAGCCATCTTTTAACAAAGGTCCAAAGCATCCATGATTTTTCCATTGTAGAAGTCACTGATTTTTTACTCCAAGTAAATCCTGCAAAAGAACCCAAATGTATAGATATAAATATAGGGAAAAGAAAAAGAAAGCAATTTAAGCATTTGTACTTGGAGGAGATTAATGGCAAGTCAACGTATCGGAGCATTAACATAAAATTTGGTGGCAAACTCCCTTTGAACTTTTGGAAACCATTTGACTGTGTAAAACAAGCAGAAAAGCAATCATAAGGGAAAGGCTTTAGAACTCTTCAAAATCCCACTTACAGTGTTTCTGATGGCAAAGTCCATTAACAGCACTAGAAGATTGGTTGACTGAGACCACAGTAACTTCTGCTTTCCCTCAGACTTTCCTTCTAGCCAAGAGAACAACCATACAGATTGTACTACCAGTTTGTCAAAGCTGCTCATGTAAGTAACTCTAGAAGTCAGAGAACACAAACAAAAATAGCCTTTATTTCTAAGTTGCTAAGTAGCACACAGTAAGCCTGTGCACATCACCCTGCAGTCACTGGAGGCTCACCACACATCCCAGCACTGCTATGGGTTAGTGGCTGTCTTTCAGCATCTCAATCAACTGTGGTTACAGAGCAACACCTGAACTGCTTAGAAGAGAGAGACTCCTCTATACTGTATACCTCTATACCACATTGTAGTTACATTTGTGACAGATTTTTTTGCTATATTTTGATTGCTTCTGATTTATAACAATCATTTTTCTATTATCAGATCAGTAATCCACATTAAGTCCTTAGCAGGATGGAAGATTTTATCATCATGCTAGACCACTGAAAACAGTCAGCTAACTACATTATTCTCTGGTCATTGAAAAGCACTGTTGAAAATACCAAACACGAAAACAGATTCATGACAAAAACATACAGCATAAAATGAGGAGAGTGATGTTAATGACAACAGATTAAACCTTCTTTCCAACCAAAAGAGATAGTTATGTCTCCCAGCATCCATACAGGATCTCACAGTATTCACTCCTGGTTCATATGTAAACAAACAAAAACTGCCAAACCTACACAAAAACTACAGTAAAAGACACAAAGTTATAATCTCCTAAAATGATATAGCACAGCAATAATCTGAATTCAAACTCCAAAGGAGTCTGACATGCAGAGATGCATCCAAGCATTTTACACCAACCATAATGGTAGGCTCGAGTGACAGAAGGTGAGCTCTGCAGCTACAGCCTTTGCATTCCACAGATATGAGCACCCAATCTGACCAGGAAAAACTGCCATCTCTAACTATTTTATGCAAAAATTAGAAATAAATCAGAAATAAAAATAACTCTGTCACATCTTAAGATTCATGTATTAACTAAAACCAATGTGATATTAAGCTTTTATATAGTGTATCTATTTCAAATACATAAAACTGGTGAAATGTAGTCTAAAAGAGCAGTTATCCCAACTTTGTTGTCTTATATTATTTACAAGGTCACGTTTACTATCCACATCCAAGTATGCACAAATATTGTCTATATGAAAATATAATTCTTGTGATCTGTTCCCCTTAAAAAGAATTCACAATAATTAGGAGACATATAAAGTAGCTACTTCAATTTCTAAGAGAACTTCCTAAAGAAGTTAACAAACATTTCCTGCATTACATTTCAAGACTATAAGAACATTGATAAAGAGACAGTAAAACCATTCTCCTTACCAATGCTATTAAACACTTTGCTGACTTTCTTACAAAATGAAAGGAACTCTAAAAATGCTTTCTCAGAAAGATATTCACAAGAGTAAGAGACCCACTGTTAAACAAAACTACTAAGAGACAAAGAAGTAATAAAAGTCTCACTTGAAGTGATTGAGTTTTGCAATGGCTATCCCACATACACTAAGGATTATTATTTGGAGACTGATACCCAGAGCTGATTTTATAAGCCATGTTGGTTTCATGAGAAGTGCACTACTCCCATTTTTATTTCAGCAGGCTAGTATTATCAAAATGCTATACTACTGAGATACTACTGCTGTGTGATTACTTCTTTATATATATATATATATATATATAGGTGTATATGTATATATATATATAGGTATATATAAATACTTTGCTACTGGAGTTGCAAAACCAGTACACCCTACAACTAAAGTTTAACATACAGCAAGTAGTTAGCAGGAAGGGCAAACTACACAGCCACAAATGTATCACACTCACTATATATTTAAATAAAGCTGACTACTCGGTAGTACCGAACAATTACATTACTATTTACTAAGGTTTTTTTCCCAGCTATGTGAAACTTCACTAGTTCAATCATTTCCAGGCCTTCACATCCTACTGCAAGACTTATTAGCTAGAGAACTAAGATAAAATTTCTCCTAGGTTCTTCCCCACCTTCCAATGCCAATTAAAAGACCACTAGAGCAGAAAAAGATGGTTTCTCAAACAAGTACACAGGCTTAGAAGAGGCTCAAAACCAAATCAATACAAGCTCATTCTCAATAAAGCTACAATCCACACTTTCCTGGGAACTCAAAGCAACAGACCTTCCAAACACTATCTGGGACAGTAGAAAATGATACAAACAGAACAAAATTTCCACTCGAAGGACAGAAATAAAAAGGGTAAGCTAATATAGTAATATTCAGTGAGCAGTAAGGTCAGCACTTTCTGAATTCTGAGATTTGAGACTGTTCAACATACTGCAAGACAACACACACACACAAAGAATTCTCTTCTTGGTCTTTATTTCCCACTCCTGGTGCGCTGGATGGGAAATTACAAACCTTTCAAGCAGTTTACAATGTAACATCTTATGCTGGAAATATTCTGTCTTGAATTATGTAGAGCATGTGTTGTATTTCTCTTGTATCTCTAATTTTGTGACTAATAGGGGGCCAGAAAAATCTGGAAAAGGCATGAGAGTGGGAGAACAGTGTATTTAGACTTTGATGTGGTCAACTTGAGAAACAGAGCAGACCCACCACCTTGACAAACCTGATCCTCTCTCTAGACAAGACTGCTTCTGTTCCTAGGCTAAAAGAACCAGTCATGAACTTGCCCCATAACTGTCTGATGTTCCAGTTATAGCAAGAAGCATTCACCCCTTTAAGTTCTTGGAGGGCATTCTTGCTTCAATTAAAAAAATAATAATTTTTGGAAGAAATAATGTATTAGAACACTATTGTATTTCAAGTAATTGTTGCAACTTTGAAAGCAACAAGATTTTGCTGTAACAAGGAGTCACATCCCATTTTACAGCATTCACTGTATTTCATAATCACTGATTATTTAAACTAAGTTAAAGGCTAGGTAAATAAGCATAAGGACACTTTGAAAAAAAATTTTCCTCTTGTCCCTCTGGTAATGTGCATTAAAAAGGCTAACCTTTCAGAATCCTGATACTTCCCACAAGTATTTATTTGGTGATGCTCATAAGCTTAAACGACCAGCAGAAGACAGTACTGAAATACAAAGCTTCACTGTGAAAACCATTGCCACGTAGGAACAGCAATGCAGCCCAACTCAACGTTAAGACCTAATGAAAGTAAGACTTAGCCAGATTGCTGTTGTACCTGTGGCTTAAACTGCCTCAGAACTGTACTGTCTCTCAAAACAGAAAGGAAATTTGGAAGCTGTGAGTTTCAGCTTTGTGTTGGGATATACACGTATGTTGATATAAACACATTTCTCTATTGATGCATCTCCACCGCCGAATCCACAGCCTAGGAACTACTACAGACCTCTGTGTTCTACCAGATGAGCTACATGTCCCAAAATTAGGTAATTACTGAAAATACAAATCACTCACAACAATAAAAAGTTTGAGAAAAAATAAACTCTTTATGATCAAGGCGTTTTAACAATATTCTGCTTTGCCCTAGTACTATTTTTTAAATGGTTAATGCCATTGTCGGCAAAAAAAAAAAAAAAAAAAAATCACAAAAATTCAAGTGTATATTTAAAGTACTGGGGAACAATTATTGTTCATGTTGAATGGCAGCTGAAATTACTCCTGTATCTGCCACAGGTTCTGTTGTTTTGTCTTTGTCTACATTTTTAATATTAAAAAGTACCATTTTCATACACTAATCATATCATAAAACATTTACCTTTAGATGTGATGATTTCCCAGGCTTCATCTCTGCCTGAAAAACAATTCCATTTATGAATTTTGAGTAATATTGTTTTGAATTACACAGGTAATTTACTGTTTATTTTGTTACTTGAAAGAAAATTAAGAAGTGATAAGAGCCAAAGCCCCTAGAAGTTACAACTGCTTCACTAATGAAACTGTGCATCTCATGCTCCTCCTATCAAGCTGAATGCTTATTTGAAACATTTGATGAACTTCAAAACATCTTATGATGAAGTCCAAGAATCACAATGAAATGTCCTGGACTAGATACACAATACACAGTATATAACAATACTGTAATATTATAATAATATACATACATAGCTATAATGATCTTAATAATAATATAGCATATATACATAGTGCATAAAAACAAACATGACACTGTCTCCTTAAAACTAACTTCTAGTGCATAAACAGCTTTAAAGTTAGTGCTAAGAAGCACAATCAGGTGTTTAATGGCTGCTTCCTCATTAAAGAGCTTTAAAAAAAGAAAGTCTTAACACTCACTGCAATCCTTTGGATTTCAAAACAAACAGACAAAATCAATTATTTCTCTGTGTTCTTAAGAAATACCTAATGACATCTGTTTGTCTCCACTTCCTTTTCCGAGACCCTACCTCCTCCAGATACAGAGAAGATTTGCACAAGTGTTATATTTACTCATATTTATTCAGAAGACATCTGTAAGTAGAAATATTAGGTCCTCAACTGGAAAAAAGTTAGTTTCAGAGGGGAGAAATGATCCGGAAGAAGACCTACAAGCTTAGTAAGGACAAGAAAAATACTTTTCTTAGTACTAAAATCCTACAGAGACACTCATTAGGAAAAAAAAAAAGAGAAAAGCAACAGCAAAGTAGCGACTCCTAACAAAGGAAAAAGTACAGTAAGAATAACTTCAGTGTCACGCATTTAACGGCTCTGGCTTTAAAAATCAACGAGTCGCTTGTCCTACTTATTTCAAACAGCCAACATCTACAGCTCTACATCAAGTTGCATATATTCACAACTGAAAATGCTTTCCCCTGAACTCGCGTGATACTTTTCCCAACTGACAAATGTTACAAGTATCATCATAATTCAATGTCTTGAATTACGATGTTACCGGGTAAAAAAACCCCCAAACAACAACAATCCAAGGTTGGCCATATTAGAACCTTCGCTTTCTAGGGACCATAGGCTCCTAAAACATAGTAATTTTCAAGCTTGCTAAATTATTTCCTTTTGACTTAAGAGAAACACCCGGTTCAGCCTTTTCAAAACAATCACTCGGCCCATTAAGAACACTACAGTTACCACTAGCCCCACCTTCTACAAGCACCCATTTGCAGGAATTGTTCCATATGGCAGTGGAGACAAACGAAACACAGGAGCAAGACCTTGCTGCCAAGAAGCTAAAGATCTCCCGGGGCTTCGCAGGAAGGCGCCTGCAGGAACTTTTATCGGCGCTGTCAAGGGAGCAGCTCCTCGGCAGCCACGTCCCGCTGTGCAGGCACAGGAGCCACACTCCGCCCGGGACAGCGTCTCGCCTGCCGCCGCTCCGGGGAAGAGCGGCGTTTAGTCTCGGCGAGACCCCAAACCCGGCGGCCGACCCCGCTCCCACTCGCCCCGGCGCGGCCTCACGGGCCAGGGACCGCCCCTCCCGTGCCGCGGCCGCGACGGGCCCGAGGCGCCGCCAGACCCACCCGCCGCATCCTCCCGGGCGGCCGCCGCCGGTGCCTCGGGCCAGCGCAGACCCCGACGCGCAACTTCAACCACCGCTCCTTCCTCCCGAGGCAGGAAGTCACCGCAGCCGCGGTTCCGCTTCCAGGGCACAGCCCGGCCGTTCTCCCTTCTCTCCCCGCCTTTCCCCGCCCCGGGCTCCGCCACCGCTCCCCGCCCCGGCCCGGGGGAGGAGCGCGGACCGCAGCGTCAGCAGGCCGGTCCGCCTGTTCCAGGGTGGGGGGCGGCCGGTGTTACCCCGCTCCGCAGGTAGCCGCGGTCCCCGTGAGTCTCCTCTGGCGTGGCCGTTCCTCCATCGTCCCGGCTGTCTGGTCCCGTGCGAAGCGGGAGGTGCCCCGCGGGCGGTGTCCGCTCCCCCCGCGCTGCGGCCACGGCAGCGCCGTGTGGGGGATGCGGGGTGCGCGGGTGCGGTCCCTCTCCGCGGGACGAGCACGGGAGCGGCGTCCGGCCCCGTTGGACACCGCTCCCCCCGCCGGCACGGAGCAGCCGGGCGACAGGGGCCGAGGCGCGTGGTGTCGGGAGCAGGCTGCGTTCTCGGGGAAGGCGGAGGAGGGAATCGGTGTTTGAGCAGTGAAGGGTCCCGCCTGGGCAGCAGCGGGAGAGGAGCGCGGTGCCTTGTCCTGCTGTGCAGACCTCTGTCTAGGTGACGCCGGTGTTTCAGTGTCTCAGCCTCGCTGCTGAGTTTGATCTTCAACTGAGGACAGCGGAACCAGCTGGTGACCTTTAAGGTAGTGGTTAGATTTTAGTTAGAAAAATGAGTAAAACAGTAAATCCTAGTAAGAGATGGGTTTTTTTTTTTAGACAGAATAACGTGGTGGCGTTTTGTTTATAATTATGCAATTTTGTTTTGTTCCCAGTGAAAAACAGACTGATGGCTTCTGCACCTGTTTCGCAGCCTCCTCCCAAAAAAACGGTGGCCTCTCACGTGCCTTTTGCCGATCTGTGTTCTACACTGGAGCGAATACAGAAGTGTAAATCTCGTCCAGAGAAAACCAAGTATTTCAAGGATTTTCTGGATTCCTGGAGGAAATTCCATGATGCACTTCATAAAAAAGAGAAAGATGTCACAGATTCCTTTTACCCAGCTATGCGACTTATTCTCCCACAGTTGGAAAGAGAAAGGATGGCATATGGAATTAAAGAAACTATGCTTGCGAAACTCTATATTGAACTGCTTCATTTACCAAAAGATGGAAAGGATGCTGCAAAGCTTTTAAATTACAGAACACCTACAGGCTCACGTGGAGATGCTGGAGATTTTGCAATGATCGCATACTTTGTGCTGAAACCTAGGAGCCCAAAACAAGGCAGACTGACAATAGAACAAGTAAATGAACACTTAGATGCAATAGCTAATAATAATGCTGCTAAAAACAAGGGTCAGTTAAAGAAAAGTCTTCTTCAGTTAATTACCCAGAGCACAGCACTGGAACAAAAATGGCTTATCCGAATGATTATAAAGGATCTAAAGCTTGGTGTTAGTCAACAAACTATATTTTCTATTTTCCATCCTGATGCTGCTGAATTGCACAATGTTACTACTGATTTGGAAAAAGTTTGCAGACAACTGCATGATCCGTCTGTCTCACTTAGTGATGTTTCTATCACGTTGTTTTCTGCCTTTAAACCAATGCTTGCTGCTATTGCAGATGTCCAGCAAATTGAGAAACAAATGAGTAACCAGACATTCTACATAGAAACTAAGCTGGATGGTGAACGTATGCAGATGCACAAAGATGGGGATGTGTACAAGTATTTTTCCCGAAATGGGTTTGACTATACTCAGCAGTTTGGTGCTTCACCCCTTGAAGGTTCATTAACGCCATTTATTCATAATGTATTTAAGAGCAATATAAAAAATTGCATTCTTGATGGTGAAATGATGGCTTACAATCCTGAGACACAAACCTTTATGCAAAAAGGAAACAAATTTGACATCAAAAGAATGGTGGAGGACTCTGATCTGCAGACCTGCTTCTGTGTATTTGATGTATTGATGGTTAATGATCAGAAGTTGGGGCATGAAGTACTAAGCAAAAGATATGAAATATTAAGTAGTGTGTTTACTCTGGTAAAGGGCAGGATACATGTTGTCCATAAGAGAAGTGCCAGAACAAGAAAAGAAGTAATTGATGCTTTAAATGAAGCAATAGATAACAGAGAGGAAGGGATTATGGTAAAAGATCCCATGTCTGTATACAAGCCTGACAAACGTGGGGAAGGCTGGTTAAAAATCAAGCCAGAATATGTCAATGGACTGATGGATGAACTGGACCTTTTAATTGTTGGTGGTTACTGGGGGAAGGGGTCTCGTGGTGGAATGATGTCTCATTTTCTGTGTGCTATTGCCGAGACGCCCCCTCCAAATGAAAAACCGACCATTTTCCACTCCATTTGTCGTGTTGGCTCTGGCTGTACTATGAAAGAGTTGTATGATCTGGGCTTGAAACTGGCTAAATACTGGAAGCCCTACCATAGGAAGGATCCTCCTGGTAACATTTTGTGTGGAACTGAAAAACCTGAAATGTACATTGAACCTTGCAACTCTGTCATAGTTCAGATCAAGGCAGCTGAGATTGTTGACAGTGATATGTACAAAACTGACTGTACTTTGAGATTCCCCCGAATTGAGAAGATAAGGGAAGACAAAGAATGGTATGAGTGCATGACTTCAGACATGTTAGAAGACCTCAGAAGCAAAGCACAAGGAAAGCTGGCATCTAAGCACCTTCATATAGATGAGTATGATGAGCCACATGAGAAAAAAAGGAAAACTGTTTCAAAGGTGAGGAAGATAATTGGCATAGCTGAGCAATTTAAAGCTCCTGATCTTTCTAGTGTAAGCAAGGTTTCAAATGTATTTGAAGATGTCGAGTTTTGTGTTATGACAGGAACGGGAAAATACTCAAAGTCTGAGCTGGAAAGCAGAATAGCCCAATGTGGTGGCAGTGTGGTGCAGAACCCAGGGCCGGAGACTTACTGTGTCATTGCAGGAGCTGAGAATGTCAGAGTGAAAAACATCATTGCTTCCAACAAATATGATGTGGTGAGGGCAGAGTGGCTCCTTCAGTGTTTTCAAACCAAAATGCTGGTGCCTTGGCAACCAGCCTTTATGATTCACATGTCTCCTGACACAAAAGAACATTTTGCTCGTGAGTATGATTGTTATGGAGACAGTTACACAGCAAACACAGATGTTGCACAGCTCAAGGAAGTGTTCTCAAGAATGAAAGACAGTAAGGCAATGCCTCTGCACTTGATTGCAGAGCTAGAAGAACGTTACTGGTGGAACAGCTGTCAGCTCGGTATATTCAGAGGAAGCACTGTTTATGTGGACTGTTACGCTGTTGTTAATGAGCCCAAAAGCAAAATCCCTGGAAATACACTATCAATTAGAGCTTTGGAGCTCCGTTTTTATGGTGCAAAAGTAGTTTCTCAGCTCAAAGAGGGTGTCTCCCATGTTGTTATAGGAGAAGATCATTCACGGGTAGAAGAGATGAAAGCACTCAGGAGAACATTTCGGAAAAAATTTAAAATTGTATCTGAGCTGTGGGTAACACACTCAGTGGAGGAAGGAGTCACAAAGAATGAAAGTCAGTACTTGTTTTAAAGTAGTTTTTAAGATTGGAGCAAAGGCATGATTGGACTGGTATTTTGTGAGGTTATCTTAAATTTTTCATGTGTTTTCATGTCTGTTTAAAGCTGGCTCTGGCTAAAGAATAACGCTGAATTGCTGAAATCAGAGGAAGGCTTTTAATTTTATTGTTGCGGAAGCAAGAGGATGCAAAGCTATGTTGAAGAGGAAAAAAGCCACCACAAGATAAATAATTTAAGCCTTTTAATCCACAAACAGGTCTGAGGAGAGATCTAAAATTTTAAATAAATAAAATATGTTTGAAACTGGCTAGTATTTTCTAGATTTAATAATGCTTACCTCCATTGTTCAAAGTGGAGACATTAATTTATTATTTTATGGAGATTCTGCTATTTATCTATTGTTTAATTATCAATTTGCCATCACATTCATGTTTTTGTAGACTTGTTTTGTATGTATTCCTTATGCTAGAGAATTCAGTAATTTATGAACTTAATCTGTACTATTTTAATTTGCTTACATTGGTTTTAGCATTGAGCACCACACAGCCTCAGAAGCACTTTGATTTTAGGATACTGTGTAGATTCCACGTTTCTTTGTGTAAATAGCCTTTGTACAATAGAACCTAAACTTTTCATTGAGGTGATAATGAATTAATAATGATCTATATGTGTATGAAATCCAAATCAATTACTTAAAAATTTTAATAACCTCCTGTGCTCATTACAGTTTAACTGTGAGGTGTGACAGGACTAGGCTTTTACAAGTAACCATCAGTTTATCTTTTAAAAATGCTTCTTAGTCTATTGTGGGATTAATTTCCAAATATCCAGCTCAATGTATATTTTTCCAATTACTAAATAAAATCTATTTTTAAAGTCTGCCTGGTATTTATTTTTAGTTAGCAGTAACTTTTGAAAAGCACAAAACTTAGTTTCTTGTTTTACTGTTAGATAATTCATGCATTAACTTTGAGGGGAGAAAAGTTGAGGCCTCGTTTCTTGTTATGTCAACGTTGGAATCAAACAGAAGTGAAGTTGGGCAGATCACACGGAGTCAGTTTTTAGCTGAGCTCTTTCTTCAGTGCTTTTCGTGGTCATGTTCATACAAAAGTTCCTGTAAAAAGAATTGGGAAATGTTATATGAAATGTTAATTGGGAGGACTGTATTGATACCTCTTAGTGTATTAGCAGCTCCCTTATTATTTAAGGTGTAGTCAATAGGTAAAATGTAATAGCCACTGTCCACGTATTTCCTGTCACCAGGCCTGCTTTGCTCTTTTTCTTGGGTGCAGCTTGTGTGGTGGGACTGTGCTTTTTGTTGGTGAGGATACTGCCTTGTGCCTGTCTTACTGTTTCCTCAGCATGCTTTCCCTCGTGGAGCAGCCCAGTTGCATCCCTTGACACAGCCGGGATTTGAATGAGAGAAGCCTCACTTCTCTCTGTTATGGAAATCCTCACCTTTCTTTTGTCCCCCTGATATTCATCTGGTATTTAGTTTGGATGTGAACTCCTTTCCAGAACCAAATTTAAAAATTGTGGAAAGCTTGTCACCTTTTTACTGTAGTACATCTGTTTGGTGAAACACTTAAAAACTATATGGTTCCTGTTGCTCAGTTTCCAGTTACTCTCTTCTGAAAGAGTACATCTGTATGTTTCAAGAGTCTGTATTAATATCCTTGACAAGCAGAAGGCCCACTTACTCAGGTGAAATCAGTCAAAATCTCTCAGCTGTAGTAAATGACAGGTAAGGTGTACTAGTCTCTTAATGGCATCTCAATGATCTGGTGAGAGATTTTAAAAAGCTCTGTAGTTTGCTTATGAGGTTTTTATAATACTTGGTGTCACTCTTAAAATACAATCAAAAGTGATTTAATCTTTCCAGTCTGTATGTAATTGCAGTTTGAATTCTTTCAAAAGAGGTGCATGAAGTTATTGAATGTCATGAGAAGGATTAAAAAATGTTCATTTGAAGGTGACTAGGGAAATGCCTTTTAATGTAGTTCAACTGAGCATAAAGCATTTCCAGCTGGTAACAGCTGTTGTACCACTAAACAGTAGATGGGCCTATGAAATTTTATGGTACTATTTTTTGCTGTGAGCTTGGCTTATTATACAAACCTAGCAGTGAAGGTGGAGCTTGTAGGTATAATTAAAATGTTTCTCCATGTTGCTTTCTAGAAGCAAGGAAATTAAAAGGCATCAACCTCAAAATTATTTTCTTTCTTTGCAATTTTGCAGAAGATTATTTTGAGAGAACATATAAGGGATAATTTAAGTTCAAACTGCAAGCTTAATGTTCACAGCATATGTGGTTGTATTTGAAAACTGATGTAATAAGAATGTTTCAACATGTATAAATATCACTAGATTAGTGACAAAATATATTTAAATGGATTCTTTTGTTAATGTTACAGGTAGAGCAGCTATGTAAAGCTATGAAACCACAGTTCATTTTTCTCCCTGTAATACATAAAGTAAAATATGTTTTTGAGGACTAAAGTTGCCAGAAATAAGATACCAGGGGAAAGACAAGGATTATTACACACAAAATGAGTGGGTATGGTGTGAGGGGTTGTGTATTCCATTCTCTCATCCTTAGTCTTTCCCAGAATAGAATGAATTTACACAGTCTGGTTCTATATAGAGTTGTACTAGTTAGAATAAGTTAATCAGTATTACTATAGCTTTTTATGAAGTTCAAATTAGCCTTTTGAAATACAGGTAGAAGGTTGTTTTTTTCATTTTTTGTAGAAGTCTTTGTTCTAATTTAAATTTTTATAATTTGTCTAGCATTTTGTGTTTTGTTATAGTAGAAGACCGGCTTGATGGAGAAAGGTAGAACACTAGATGATGTTTTTCTCAGCTTTAGGAAGCCTTCTGACACTGTCCTGTAATATTTTCATAGATAGCTAATGAAGTATGGGCTAGGTGAATGGACAGGGAAGTGGACTGAAAGCTGGTTGAAATGCCAGGCTTAAAGAGTTGTCATCAGCAGCTGAGGTACAAGACAAGAGGCAATGAGCACAAAATGAAACAGGAACTTCTGCTTAAAGCTAGGAAAATTCTTACTGTAGGGGTGATGGAACACAGGAACAGGTTGCTCAGAGGGGTTGTGGAATCTCCATCCTTGGTGACATTCAATAGGCATTCAGATACAACTTCCTCTACCTGACCCTTTAACTGGACAGTGTTTGACTAGATGATCTTGACAGATGCCATCCAGCCTCAGTTGTCCTGTGAATCAGGTCTGAACTGAATTTCCCATTCTGATTTTAGGTGTCTTGTGAATGCTCAAAGTGTCAAGTAGTAACATATACATTGCAAATTTAATGGACTTTTTTTATTATTTGCAGGGCAACAGATACTAGTATAGCTAACTCTCTTTATCAGCATGACTTTTAAAGCTAAGCATTAAACTGGAGTAAAAAACAAAGCAAACCAAGAAAACCCAAAGCATAAACCAAATTGAGTTACAGTGAACATGAACATCAAGGTTGTTCAAAGTCTCCTGAGCAGTGGAAAGAATTCTCTAAGTGGTGTGTATAAATGTTTAAATACTAGCCATATCTGAGAGAACAAAAAGCTGGTTTCCAATTTGAGGTGATACATAACTGTACCAACTGTGAAAGTGAAAACAGGCTTCAGTAATTTAACTACTTTCATCTGACTGCCCAGTCATGGTTTGGGGGTGCTAAAGTAACATCTTCTTTCTTGTTATGTAGACTTTACAAACATAAGCACTATGGATCCCAGGAGGAGGTAGGATTTCTCCACGTTTTTGCGCATGGAAGCGTCCTCCTGCAGCTAATATGCTACAGCCTCAGCAAACTCTGCTACAGCAGCAACAACAGCAACTAGAGGCAACATGTTCTCTGAAATCCATGTTTTCAGCCTGCACATCTCACACCTGCAGTTAATGCAGTAACTGTCTGGCCTAAGGCAGTTGGATAGGGGTTCCTGTCAGTGCATAAGACAGCAATAGATGTGTAACACAGCTAGTCTCAGCTTAGGTTTTGTGGTTGCTTTTTTCTTTCTCAGTCTCCCACAGCTTCTCTCTTGAGTTGGCCTCTTTTGACTGGTGTATTACAGATTTTGTATGTCAAACCAGTGTGCTGCCAAAGTGGAATGATTTTATACGTACAATTTAAAGCTAGATTGCATACCTCTCTGTTATGCTTCAGTCTGCCCTGTAAACATGTTCACATATAATTATGCCAAACAGTTACATCCATCTTGGATTTGGGGGGTTTTTTGGGTTGTTTTTGTTTTGGTGGTTTTGTTTGTTAGGGTTTTTTTAAAATTTTTATTTTACTTAAAATCTCTGAGTGCTATTAGAGTAATAAAAAATTAAAGACTATTCAAGGTAAAAGTAAATATGAAGATGATAGGTATCACATTGTTCAGGTCTCTGAACATGGTTGTATGAAGAAAAGAGAAATAAACAGGATAGCCAGTTTTGCTGATTACATCTCTCTGTAACTGAAACACAGCAGGTGCTGGGAGTGTGCCTGGCACGCTGCTGTGGCAGCAACCGGGGCAGACCAGTGAGGTCACATGCATCAACAACATTAACAAAGTTAATAAATAAAAGACAGTTAAGAAAAAAACCATAATTTTACTGGGTTTTTTCCTCTGAATTATGTGGTAACTCTAGAATAAATTTTTACTATATGGATATATCTAAATTATTATGCTTGATGATGAAGAGCTATATAAACAGAACAACTGCTGCATACAGATCTCATACAGGTTCCTGGCACTCAGTAAAGGCATCAAAGGTGCAGGGCAGATAATATTTAAATTTTTAAGACTGAAATATTTAAGATTTTTTAGTGACTGGGAGATATAAATAAACATTTTACCACTAGGAAGAGATCTGGGTCTTAATATATAATGGTACTGGAGAAATATTCTACTGTATATGTTTTGGATAACCTGCCTTCCTGACCTGTATTTTTGCAACACACAGCTAATTTCACCTTTCCAAAATCATGCTAACATTTGCTTTCAGTGTAAAATGCTTTTAGAATTACATGATATTTTTCTACATGCTTTGTACTTTGTTGTACAAAGTTTGTTTATAAATTCTGGTCTGACTTACACAATTCTGTGGTTCTTTTGGGGTGCTGAACCCTTAGCCCATGTTTTGGCTGCTGCCCAGGGATGGCTGGCTCTGGACTGGATGGCTGCCCAGGACTGTGGCTCAGTCATGACACTGCTCTGGACTTCTGCAAATGCATGATTGTCTGTCCAGCATGTGAGTGAGCTCCAGGAATTGCATGGGGGGAAGGAGTTTTCTAAATCAGAGTAGCCAAAACCTGCTAGAGCATGTGTAAATGTGCACACACGTAAAAGAGTGTGTATATATGTGTGTTTGTGGACACATATATATAAATACATGTACAAATATTGAGAGGAAGAGAGATTTATGTGATACTTGTGATGGCTCTCTTCTGCCCTCAATTTTTATTATTCCTTCATCTTTGGCAATGCTGAGTAATATTTTTAGAGATCCCAGAAGTGGATGGGAAGGCTAGACAACAAGAATTTGTGAGTGTTGCAGAATTTGTACCTACAGAGTGTCCCAGGCTAACACACCTACACACAGTCACTGGCATGACTGTGCCTTACACACAGACCTCTTCCTCCCCATCCAGAAAATGGACTGTGGAAGTTTTACTTGGTCAGTAGAAACAAGAAGTTCCCAGGACTCAGCACAGACCATTTCTCGTATTCTGCTGCTTACACTAAACAGAAGTGGTTCTGCAGTTCCAGTTCTTTGAACTGTATTGTCAACCATCACCAGCTATTTCTCACTCCTACAGCAAATGTTCTCATTTCTTAAAATAGTCTGGTGATGTAAAAGCTGCACCCTTAGCCCTGGTTTGGTCCTTCTAGCTGGGGCTTCATCACTGTTTTGGAGAATGCTATTTGGTCCAGACCAAGCAGCATTATGGACAACAGCATGGTAGTGGCAGTCCTGCGCCACTGATCTGTGGGATGAAGAATTGAGCTGGAGTTCAGTGTCTGACATGGAGAAGAGCCTTGAGACCATGGGAAATACATGCTATGCCCCAGATTATGTTCAGGAGCAGAGAAGAAGCATGAGGAAGTGGCTGGGTTTTGTGGTCCCTGAGTATGGGTACAGCTCTGCTGTGGGAATTTGAGCTCATGGGAAGACTTGCAAGTGTTCACGGTTGGCTATGCACTTATAGGTAATGTAAAAACAGAATGAGTGCACAGAGGCCAAGAAAACAGACCACAGCTGCCTCTTACACAGGCTGAGGAGAGATAAAGAGTGCTATGTTGACATAACCAAAGTGTTCTGTTTGCATCTCCAGCAAGGACAGTGGCAACGCTTCGCTGCTGTTCAGTTAAGCCTTCACCCACAGTTATCTGCCCTTTGGCTATATTCCAGAATTTCCATCGGGAATTTCAATACTCATTTATTACTGCACAAAGGTTTTAGCAATCAGACAACACACAAATCACATATTATCTTTTACAATTATATTAAAAGCTTACAGGAATTAAAATAAAGATTAAAATCATTTAGCAGCATTCACACAATAACGGTTCCCCAAAGATCAGCACAAGCAATCAAACATTGGCAGGAAATAAAAAGTTAGGCAGGTGGCCAGCATAGATAACTTGGCTCATCAGTATTCAAGCAGGAACAGCCTTGGCATTGTTAGTCAGCCTAATTTCCCCCTCCACACCACAACCACCTCCAGCCCCAGACTCTCTTTTATCCTCCACTTACTCCTTTTAGGTGGGGTTGCCCCCTGCAGAATCCTGTGCTAGGTCTTGTTTTAAATGCTGTTGAAAGAGGGATACAAATTATTTCAATTAATATGTTTATCAGTATTACCTGGAAGTTAGTTAAATGCAAATAAAGAAGTTTAAGCATCAGCATTAAGCAGTTATGTGCAGTGCTGAAAATGGTGTGAAATGATTTCCATGTACAAGACAAATAGGCTGAATTGGCTGTGTTATGCACATGAATGTACTGTGAGCAGGTTCAAGATGATCACAAGGAAGAAATAAGTTTTGCCAATATATCCATCTAAATTAAATGTTTACCCATCAACATTATGTACATCTAGCTTCAAAGCAGAACTGCTTAAATTTGCTAAACAGCCTCTGGAGATCTGCAGAGAGAAATCAGGTCCACCTGTCTCCAGCTACTTGTACAAAAACTTCCCTCACTTCCAAGGTATCATGCAGTTCACTGATTTGGGTGTCCAGGCTGTTCACTGCATCTGTCAGCTTAGTGCTCTGTGAAGATTTTCTAAGATAAAGTGATGCATCCTCCCAGGAGTTCTTCATCATAAAATGGTCAACATATACCCCAGAAATTCAGAGGTAGAAAGCCTGTCTTAATCTGTCCCAAAGAAATCTGTAAAAGTGAAATCTGATTCCCTTTGGCTCTTCACACCTCTTTCTCCTTGACTTTCATAATCATGCATGGATCCATGTTTTGGGAGAACAGTTAAAAGTCCTTTCACCTTTCTATATAATCCACCTACTTTAATTACAATTTGTGATTTGATTATTCTCCAGGAATAAGAGAACCATGTTATTGTTGTATTGTACTGAAACATCCTGCTGCCTGGTTCTCTGACTAATAGACCATTATCCAAGAAGGGGCCTCTAGAAACCCCACAAACTTCATGAAACACTATGTGAGAGACTGGACTGGTGTCTCGGTTTTGAAAGACAGGTGTCTGCTAAGGAAGGCAGAGGCCCCCCTTGAAGTGGCAGATATAACCCCTTTTCCCTCCAAGTTATTATATTTTGAAATCAAGAGCCTTTAGGCGAAGATGTGGGAAATAGGAATAACAGTTCTTTACTATATATATATATATGTATATAACCAGTCAAACAAAACAACAACAACTATGGCAGTAACAGCAATCACAAACCCAGTGCCAGCCTTCTCGGCTGTCAGGCTATTTCCCCTCGGGTGCAGTTCCGCTCGCAGCCGGCAGGGGCGCTGGCGGCTCCCGGTGAGCAGGGCAGGTGCGATGGTTCCCCGCGGCTGCAGGGGGCGCTCCGGAGCGAGCTCGGGAAACCCGCGGCTCTGGTGCTCTGGGATCCCGGGAAGGGATGGAACAAAGGCTTCACAAACCCCTGGGCAGTTGATCCCGGGCTCTCAGGAACAGCAGGCTGAAACGGCAGGGACGGACGCAAATCCCGGGTGGCAGACGAGATGTATCCAGATGGGAGAACCCCACGGAGGCCCAGGCAGGCAGGGCGAGCAGGGCTACAGCGTAGCGAAAGCTCGAAGCAGCAGCGGGGCAGGGCAGCCACAGCCCGGTCTCCAGCAGGGCAGGGAAAGCGGCTTTTGGGGTCCCGGCGTTGTTTCCAGCAGGAAGAAAGAACGGCCAAAAAGAAAGAAGCAGCAGCTCCTTTCTCTGCAGCTTCTCTCTCCGGACGCTCCGAGCGAACTGACCCCACACCCAGGTGTAGACAAAAGAGTAGCCAGGCCCGCCCCACTTCCCTTTTTCTCTTTCTTAAGTACAGCTATTTGTCCCCTAGCAACATGCATATGGGAGAAAATTCCTTTAACAGGAAAAAAACTAAAACTAAACTGTCCTTACTCAACACTGAACTTTATAATATGCACCTTTCCAAAGGAATTTAAAAATTTTCCATCAGTGAATTGAGTTACTTGGTTAACATGATCTGTAGTTTGACTTGAGTTTTAATCACACCTTGTCAATATTCAGAGTTCTATAAAGATTTTGACTACATTTTCTGTAGACAATCTAGTAATCACAATTTTACTCACTGCTAAACAATAATTTTATGCTATTTATTATGTTAGTTGCATTCTTAAGAAGAAAAGTAGGGAAATACATGTGTCTGTTCACTCACTTATAGTCCTTTCCACTTTATGTGCCTTGTGATTTCTACCTTTAAAAGATTCCATGTGCCACACCACAGTAAGAAAAAAAAAAAGTCAATTATATAACTCAGATTAACAGCCATTCATTTAAGAAAACAAGACACTGAACGTTATGGAGGAAATGGATACTGTTTTTTCTTAAAAACAAAAGAAACCAAACCAAACCAACAACATGCCCTCCCCAAAAAACCCAAACAAACAATACCCCTCCCCCCACAAACTGCAACAAAAATAGCTACAGACTGGAGTGTTGGACAATTTACAATATCAGTAGGAAACAAAGTCTATTACAATTTTCTACATGTACTACTTTGCAAAATACAATTGCCCTATTACTGGTACCAAAGGAAGATTTCAAAAAAGAACATGAATCAGCTATATTGGCAGTTGAAATGCTGGAAAGAAACATCAGAAAGATCATTGCTAGTGACTTGGAAACAAATGATAATTTAGAGTATTATAAACACTTGGAATAGTAAATGAAAAGAGTTTTGAAGACTGCTGATGGGAATTCATCAAAATAAATTCCTTAGTATATATTCCACATCTATTCCTCCTGATTTGAAAACACTGAAGGAAGGGACTTAAGACTACATCTTCAAAAGAAGAAGAAAGTGCTGAAGGCAGCAAGTATGGAACTCTGTCAGGCCCTTTTAAAGTTTAGGATCTCACATGCATGGGAGATAATTTAGCAAAGAACACATAATTTATTGCTCATAAAAAAAATATGTCACAAACAGAAACGAATCCAAAAATTCCAAGTCTATAAACAGTCTCTAAATTTGTTGAATGGCTATGTCTAATTTGTTACAGGCATAAAGAAATGTAGTGATTAAAAATGCATGTTTGAGCTGCTGAGACATACTTCAGCAGGGATATTTGGACTAATCTCTAGAGGAAGAAAGCTGGTATTTGCTTGTGATCTTGAACAAGTCAAGTCATCATTTTCCCATTTTAATTAATCAGTTCCATGTATTTGATTTTCTATCTTGAAAATTATGTTAGGATTAATTGCTACAAACCACTAGAGTATTTACATTAAGATTCAATAGAAAACTTTGAAAGATGATATTAGATATCAAATACTTATAGAATCAAATTTTAATCTCTTTGAGTCTCTGAAAAATACAAGTTTATATCTGCATGTTTGCTACTGCCAAAATGCAAGGCATATTATAATTAAATATAATTAAATGCTATCAGGTGTCAGAAACTAAGGTATATATTAAATTTTTAATGTAATTAGCGACTACACAGGCTATTTCTATTTTACTTCCTCTTACCGCCTGTAAATGAAGACTTCTTATAACTCTAATCTTAAGCTTCTCCTAGCACTTCTTCTCCCTTCTAGAAAGTTAAGATCAAAGAAAGGACTTTTTTTCACCTCTATGAATGTTTAAATTTTTTCCAGAAAAATATTTTTTTTTTAAAACTGTAGGTAAAAAATGTATTTATTTATTTATTTATTTTCCCCTCAATAATTACACTTGAATAATCACATCCTTGCATCTCTAATTTTCCCTTTGAGAAGAAAAACACAAAAGATATGATTCACAGTGATTTCTTAAATATCGTTTGATTCTGCACCTGAGAACCAATGACTTGCTGTCTTCTGACATCTGCTGAGACCTAGTGTTGTGAAAGTCTTGCTGATCTGCCTCCTCCCTTAAGCCCTTCAGACTAGTCCAGTGCTAAAGGAAAAAACAGAATCTTTCATCTCCCCAGCAACAGGGAAGCCCTGCAACACACACAGCTTACTGTTTATTCACTGACTGCCATCTGTGTCCCTGGGATGCACCAAACAATCCTTGTGCCGAGTATTCAAATGCAGGATGTTAGCAGATATTTAGCTCACATTCATCGTGCTATGCTGAAGCAATGAGAATCAGGCTCCTAATTTAAACAGCTCCACCAAGACATCTAGCTCAGAATAGTGCAGACTTTTTTTTTTCCTCCACACACACTATGTAATTTACTCCTGACATTAAATAATTATTAGAGGACAGATTTGTCTTCACTTTTCAGCTACAACTGCAAACCCAAAGTAAAGGCCTGTGTCAGTCAACTGACACTGAACACTCCTAAAGGATACAGTTATTTTGATATCTGATTTAGGCACTGAATTTATTTCAGTACTGTCACACAGTGTAAAAACCCTAAAGAGAAGTGATAAACAGTCCCAAATTTTACAATGGAAAAGGTATAAAAATAAGAGAGTTTGATTAATAAATTCAGGGCAAAATGAGATCCACTCAGAAGCTGCCTGCAGCCTTGGAAGACCAGTTTGCCCACTCGTCATGTGCTTTAATATGGAGATCTTAAAGGTACAGGAGCAGGCCAACCCCATGCCTGAACTTCCAGCTTTGTCTGGGACTCAGAGGGAAAAGCATGTATCACCTCTGGAAGAAGGGGCAGGCAGTCAGACGACTATAAGGATATTGTGAGGGTATTGTGGGAGGAAAGTAGAAGGGCCAAAGCCCAGCTAGAATTTAATCTAGCCACTGCAGTAAAAGATAACAGGAAATTTTTATACAAATACATCAGGAAAATCTCCATCCTTTACTCTATGTCAGAGGAACTATGGTGGCAAGGGTAAGGAAAAGGCTGAGGAAGTTAATGCCTTCTTTGTCTCAATCTTTAATAGCCAGACCAGTTGTCCTTAAGGCACCCAGTCTCCTGAGCTGGGAGCAGCATGAAACCCCCATCATCCAGGAGGGAATAGCCAGCAACCTGCTAAGAAACTTAAACCCACACAAGTGGATGGATTCACCTGAGAGTACTCTGGAGACTGCAGAACCCCAGATGTGATGTCCATCTACAAGGGCCAAAAGGAAAATCTGGGGACTACAGACCTGAAGTCTGAATCTCAGTGCTAGGGAAGGTCATGGAGCAGATTCATCTTGAGTGCCTGATTGTCCTGTACATATTGCATGATGGCAATATGCAACGATGGGATGATGGCAATGATGCCCAGCCAGCATGGGTTTGTTGAAAAGCAGGTCCTGCTTGACCAAGCTGATCCTCTTCTATGACAAGGTGACCTGCCCTAATGGATGAAGGAAAGGCTGTAGCTGTTGTCTACCTGGACTTTAGTTAAAAGCTTTTGACCCCGTTTTGCACAGCATTCTTCTGGAGAAACTGACTTCCCATGTGTGGATGGGTGTACTCTTGGCTGGGTAAAGACATGACTGGATGGCTGAGCCCAGAGGGTGGTGGTGAATGGAATTATATCCAGATGGCAGCTGGTGGGTTCCCCAAGGCCTCAATTACTGGGCCACTTCTGTTTAACATCTTCTTTGATGTCTGGATGGAGGAGATCAAGTGCAGCCTCAGTCAGGTTGCAGAGGATACCAAGTTAGGTGGGAGTGTTGATCTGCTGGAGGGTAGGAAGGCTCTGCAGAGAGATCAGCACAGGATGGATTGATGACTCAAGTCACATTGCCTAAGGTTGAACAAAGAGCCAGATTTGCATTTGGGTTGCAAAAATCCCATGCAAGCACTACAAGCTTGGAAAAGAGTGGCTGCCTGGAGGAAAAGGTGCTGGCTGACAGACAGCTGAACATAATCCTGTGTGTGTCCAGGTGGCCAAGAAGGTCAATGGCATCCTGGCCTGTCAGCAATAATGTGGCCAGCAGCACCACAGCAGTGGTCCCCCTGTACTTGGCACTGGTTAGGCTGCAGCTCAAGTCCTGTGTTTTGGCCCCCTGACTCCAAGAAACACATTGAGGGCTGGAGCATGTCCAGAGAAGGGCAATGGAGCTGGGTAAGGATGTGGAGCACAAGTCCTGTGAGGAGCAGTTGGGGAACTGGGGTTGTTTAGCCTGGAGAAAAGGAGGGTCAGGGGAGACTTATCACTCTCTGCCTGAAAAAGCAGTAGTAGCCAGCTGAGGTGTAAATCTCTTCTCCCAGCGCAGCAAGTGATAGAAAAAGAGAAAATTACCTCAAGTTGCACCAGAGAAGGTTTAGATTGGATACTAGGAAAAACATCTTCATTAAAAGGGTTGTCAAGCAGCAACCTTAAGAAAGGATACTGAGGACATCTAACAGCTGTTGTAAAGTTTAGCTATAGCAAGTACTGAATCCTCCTGGAAGTCCTCTGCAAAGAATTGCTTTCTGTTTTCAGAAATCTTTTGGCTGAAGACAGTCAGCATCTCACCAGTATGACAACATTTTCTGTAATAAAATATATTATCCTTTATTACCGCAGGCCTGGTTCCTACGGTAATATCACCGTGTCCTGCAGCCATAGGAAGGAGGAGGAGAAGATCCAGCAGGCAGGAATTGTGCAGCAAGATTGATTTATTTAATTATTTTACAACTCTTTATAGACTTTTTCTTCATAGTCTAATTGGACAAAGGACCAGCCCCCTGGGGGTGATTGGCCAAAATCCTAAAACATCCATTATCAAAATATTTTCTACTATACCATAAACAAGACTTTCCAAGGTTGCAGGTAGCTTGGTTTTTACATTCCCTGCTACCTCTTCTGTGAGAGAGAAAATCTCTCACGGACTTAGAAAAATAAAACAAGAAGATCCTCACTAACAGTATTTTTGTACCTACAATTCCCCCTTTTTGTTTTATAAGATACAACCCTACTATTAATCCTAAATAGAAATCTACATCAGTTATTAATTCTAAAAATGTCCTTAAGGCTTTAAACTATCTGACTCCATAACAAGAAATTCAAAATTCAGTCTCTGCTTGTGGAAGGACCATCCCAGTCCCTGCTTGTAGAAGGACCATCTGCCTGATGGTTGACATCCTGGTCATCATCAGAAGAGTCATTAGGTTGATGATCTACATTCTGGTCGCCATTGCATGGTTGGCGTTTCTGGTCGTCATTTGGAGGTTGCCTGTTCTGCCTCTGCTGCCGTAGGTCAGGGCAAACGCATTTTGAAGGTAGCCACCGTATCCCAGTATCTGTGGAAACGCAAGCATACCCACGACCCCAAACGATAAGCTCATGAGGGCCTTCCACTGGTTAGTGAGTAAATTCCGTACCCAGAACTTTTGCCCGGGGCAGCTGTCTGTCGCCTGCAGACTGCAATGAGAGAAAATGATTCAGAATAACAGGATTATTTGAATTTTGTGGTACTGTAAGGTGATTAATTGTATACAAAGCTTTTGCTAGTCGGCTCTGTGGGTTTCTCCATGCATTCCCCTTTCTGTTTGTCAAAACACGCTTCAAGGTACCATGAGCGCGTTCGACAATGGCTTGGCCAGTAGGAGAATGTGGGATACCAAAGGTATGGTACATCCCATAGGTGTAAAACTGCTGCGTCTTCTCCAAGGCGTAGGCAGGACCATTATCGGTTTTCACAGAAGCTGGCACGCCCAGGACTGAGAAAGCCAATTTCCAATGGGCAATGACATCACGGCCCTTCTCTCCAGTGTGAGCAGTAGCCCACATAGCCGAGGAGAAAGTGTCAATAGACACGTGCACATATTCAGCCGACCAAATTCTGATGTTACATCCGTCTGCCAAATCTGCAAGGCTTTTAGCCCTCTAGGGTTTACCCCAGCTGGCAAAGGCGCAGCGAGTCCTGGACAGCCGGCACAAGCGCTGACAATGTTGCGCGCCTCGGTTGGCGTTAAATGAAACTGCTTCTGCAGGGTATGTGCACTTTGATGGAAGAAACCGTGCGATGCCTTGGCTGTGCAATTTTGTCAGCTGAGGCCCTACCCACGCAGGCTGGCCAGCATGTCAGCCCTGGCATTGCCTTCTGTTAGAAACCCTGGTAAATTGGTGTGGCTTCGAATGTGCAGAATGTAATACGGATGCACTCGAGCCTGAATCGCAGACCACAAGGTTTGGCAAACAGGCCGCATTGTTCACCTCCTTCAGAAGTGAACAATCAAGCATTGGGTGATATCTGCTACATAAGCAGAGTCAGTAACCAAATTCAAAGG